>NC_073242.2:100112500-105242500 GCF_029281585.2 Gorilla gorilla gorilla
CTCCCCTTCCTCCCTCCCTCCCTCTCTTCCCTTCCTCCCTCCCTCCCTCTCTTCCCTTCCTCCCTCCCTCCCTCTCTTCCCTTCCTCCCTCCCTCCCTCTCTTCCCTTCCTCCCTCCCTCCCTCTCTTCCCTTCCTCCCTCCCTCCCTCTCTTCCCTTCCTCCCTCTCTTCCCTTCCTCCCTCCCTCCCTCTCTTCCCTTCCTCCCTCCCTCCCTCCCTCTCTTCCCTTCCTCTCTCCCTCCCTTCCCTTCCTCCCTCCCTCCCTCTCTTCCCTTCCTCCCTCCCTCCCTCTCTTCCCTTCCTCCCTCCCTTCCCTTCCTCCCTCCCTCCCCTTCCTCCCCTTCCTCCCTCCCTCCCTCTCTTCCCTTCCTCCCTCCCTCTCTTCCCTTCCTCCCTCCCTCTCTTCCCTTCCTCCCTCCCTCTCTTCCCTTCCTCCCTCACTCCCTCCCTCTCTTCTCTTCCTCCCTCCCTCCCTCCCTCTCTTCCCTTCCTCCCTCCCTCCCTCTCTTCCCTTCCTCCCTCCCTCCCTCTCTTCCCTTCCTCCCTGCCTCCCTCTCTTCCCTTCCTCCCTCCCTCTCTTCCCTTCCTCCCTCCCTCTCTTCCCTTCCTCCCTCCCTCTCTTCCCTTCCTCCCTCCCTCCCTCCCTCTCTTCCCTTCCTCCCTCCCTCCCTCTCTCCCTCCCTCTCTTCCCTTCCTCTCTTCCCTTCCTCCCTCCCTCCCTTCCCTTCCTCCCTCCCTCCCTTCCCTTCCTCCTTCTCTTCCCTTCCTCCTTCTCTTCCCTTCCTCCCTCTCTTCCCTTCCTCCCTCTCTTCCCTTCCTCCCTCTCTCTCTTCCCTTCCTCCCTCTCTCTTCCCTTCCTCCCTCCCTCTCTTCCCTTCCTCCCTCCCTCTCTTCCCTTCCTCCCTCCCTCTCTTCCCTTCCTCCCTCCCTCTCTTCCCTTCCTCCCTCCCTCTCTTCCCTTCCTCCCTCCCTCTCTTCCCTGCCTCCCTCCCTCTCTTCCCTGCCTCCCTCCCTCTCTTCCCTGCCTCCCTCCCTCTCTTCCCTGCCTCCCTCCCTCCCTCTCTCCCTCCCTCCCTCTCTTCCTCCCTCCCTCTCTTCCCTTCCTCCCTCCCTCCCTCTCTTCCCTTCCTCCCTCCCTCCCTCTCTTCCCTTCCTCCCTCCCTCCCTCTCTTCCCTTCCTCCCTCCCTCCCTCTCTTCCCTTCCTCCCTCCCTCCCTCTCTTCCCTTCCTCCCTCTCTTCCCTTCCTCCCTCCCTCCCTCTCTTCCCTTCCTCCCTCCCTCCCTTCCCTCCCTCCCTCCCTCTCTTCCCTTCCTCCCTCCCTCTCTTCCCTTCCTCCCTCCCTCTCTTCCCTTCCTCCCTCCCTCTCTTCCCTGCCTCCCTCCCTCTCTTCCCTGCCTCCCTCCCTCTCTTCCCTGCCTCCCTCCCTCTCTTCCCTGCCTCCCTCCCTCCCTCTCTTCCCTGCCTCCCTCCCTCCCTCTCTTCCCTGCCTCCCTCTCTTCCCTGCCTCCCTCTCTTCCCTGCCTCCCTCTCTTTCCTGCCTCCCTCTCTTCCCTGCCTCCCTCCCTCTCTTCCCTGCCTCCCTCCCTCTCTTCCCTCCCTCCCTGCCCTTCCTCCCTCCCTGCCCTTCCTCCCTCCCTGCCCTTCCTCCCTCCCTCCCTCCCTTCCCTTCCTCCCTCCCTCCCTCCACTTCCTCCCTCCCTCCCTCCACTTCCTCCCTCCCTCCCTCCCTCCCTTCCTTCCTCCCTCCCTTCCTTCCTCCCTCCCTCCCCTTCCTCCCTCCCTCCCCTTCCTCCCTCCCTCCCCTTCCTCCCTCCCCTTCCTCCCTCCCTCCCCTTCCTCCCTCCCCTTCCTCCCTCCCTGCCTCCCTCCCTCCCCTTCCTCCCTCCCTCCCTGCCTCCCTCCCTCCCTCCCTGCCTCCCTCCCTTCCCTTCCCTTCCTCCCTCCCTTCCCTTCCTCCCTCCCTTCCCTTCCTCCCCCACTTCCTCCCTTCCTCCCCCACTTCCTCCCTTCCTCCCCCACTTCCTCCCTTCCTCCACTTCCTCCCTTCCTCCCTTCCTCCCCCACTTCCTCCCCCACTTCCTCCCTTCCTCCCTTCCTCCCCCACTTCCTCCCTTCCTCCCCCACTTCCTCCCTTCCTCCCCCACTTCCTCCCTTCCTCCCCCACTTCCTCCCTTCCTCCCCCACTTCCTCCCTTCCTCCCCCACTTCCTCCCTTCCTCCCCCACTTCCTCCCTTCCTCCCCCACTTCCTCCCCCCTTCCTCCCCCCTTCCTCCCCCCCTTCCTCTCCCCTTCCTCCCTTCCTCCCCCCTTCCTCCCTTCCTCTCCCTCCCTCCCTCCCTCCCTCCCTTTCTCCCTCCCTTTCTCCCTCCCTCCCTCCCTCCCTTTCTCCCTCCCTCCCTCCCTTTCTCCCTGCCTCCCTCCCTCCCCTTCCTCCCTGCCTCCCTCCCCTTCCTCCCTGCCTCCCTCCCTCCCTGCCTCCCTTCCTTCCTCCCTCCCTTCCTTCCTCCCTCCCTTCCTTCCTCCCTCCCTTCATCTGGCTGCCCCCAGGCAGCCCCTAGCAGAGACCCATGTGGGACATTTCAGAGACCCAGGTCTGGCCCTGGCACCCACGTTGAGATCTGAGATCCTCTGGGAACCCCCAGCCTGGCCCCCTGCAGCTGGGATCTGGGGTGGGAAAGGTGAGGTGTGGGGATGGGGTAGGAAGCAGCCAGGCAGAGGCAGGGGTGTTAATTACAGTACACCTTTATTAATACTGGAATCTTCACAGTGCATCTGTTACTTGTAGCAGTGACTATTTAAATCGGGGAGGATGGTGTGGAGGGGGCGGGGAGGAGAGGAGAATTTTTCCAAAATCTGACAGAAAGAAAAGAAACAAATGGTTCAGATGGGATGGAGGGTGGGGGAGGGGGGAAGGGTGAGTAGGAACCAGGAGGGCTGCATGGGGGGTAGGGGAATAAATTAAAAAAAGGAACGAGTTAACAACAGCACCAGGAAAGTTACTTCAGTCAAAAGACGCTTTTGAAAAGAATATTTCTCTGTACAAAATGAGAAATTAAATGAACGTAAAGTCCCCCAAACCAAAGTTTGTGATGTGGGATGGTTGGCTCGGATCCCGAGGTGGGTGGGCCTAAGAGGTGGTTGCTAAGTCGACGCAAGGGCGGCAGGGGTGGCCTCAGGGATGGACAAGGGGGTGGAGTAGAGTATGTACAGCCCCCGGGGCTCACAGAGGAGGGGGACGGCAGAGTTGGTAGGGGCTGTGCCACCCGAGCCCCCCTCTCTGGGAAGCCCCTGCCTCCTTTCCCATCAGGACCTCTGACACCCAGGTCTGCCCACCCACTGCCCCTCACACTATTCCCACCACATCCTGAATCTTGCTCTACCGCCCTGCCTCGGCAGACCCCTGCAGCCCTGGGGAGAATGTGTGGCAGAAATTCCACCCAAGACTCCCCAAATTGGTCACCTGCTCTCCTGGCCCCTAAAACCGGGGCTCTGGTGTTGGCCTGAGCTCCACGGGCTGAGTGCTCGGCCAGGCAGTTGTTGAACCTAGTGACTTACTTACAGGGACCATTCTTCATCAGCTCCCTCTGATGGGACTCTGTCCACATCAGGGCCTGCTTGGTGCCCGGACCTACCCAGGAGCTGCCCAGCTCACCGCACAAGAACTCCCAGGAGCTCAAGCCTGGGAGGCTCAGACCCAGCTCCATTCTATCAAGACCCAAGGTGCTCCTGACCCCCAGGTAGGACCCTGCCCTGGGGCCACGATGCCCTCTGAGCCCTGCTTTCCCTCCTGACCTGCGGGGCCACCAGGACTCCCTCCGCTCGCCCTAGGCTCACGTGCTTTTACCTGCTGAGACTTGGCGTGACTTGGTGCGTGGGGTGGGGGCAGCCTTGCCCCTCCCCCTGCCCCCGCTGCCAGCACAAGCCTGGACTACAGTGGGGGCCATGCTGGGATGGCATCTCCTCTGGCAACAGAGAGTCAAAGCCAATCTTCCCAGACTCGCTCCCCCACCTGGGCTTGCAGCCAGCTCAGACCACGGCAGACAGGCCGGGAGCCTCCCAACCCTATTATTTTGGCTACGCTCAAGACACTGGAGAGAACAGTAGCTTCCCCCGGGCTCTGGGGGAGCCAAGTCCCTCCCTTCTCATCCTGCCATAGGACCACCAGGCCACCGGGGGGGCCCTGTCCCCCAGGCACTCCCAGACACACACCCTGTATTGTCCCCTCACCCCCACACTTAGTCCTCGTCTACAGTCAGCTCCATTTTATTATATTCATAAAATGACCCCACACCTCCTACTGCTCCAGTCACCCCCCGAAAGTTGGCTGAAACTGTGACCCCCCAAAGTTAAAAGATTGATGTACCCAATGAGAAGTGGACATCTGAAAACGGTGCCTGTGTGGCTGGCCGGTGACCCCAGGGCCTCCGGCTTCCTAACCCTGCTGCCCTAGTTTCCAAGGAGCTGCTCTGGCCCCCTCCAGCCAGCCTCACAGGGTGGGGGAGGCGAGGGGTGGGAGCCACCACAGGGCCCCCAAGACCCCCCACAAGCAGCCCCTGGTTTCCTCCCTGAGACTCGGCGTGGGCCCTGGAACTCCCTTCCCACACGGGGGGCCTGGCCGCCCAACTCCAACCTGCTGCCCTGGCCCCCAGCCCCCAGCAGACATCCAGCCCAGCATGCACCTGGCCCCTCCACAGCTGCCCCGCCTCCTGGAGGGAGAGGGGCCTGGGAGAGGCAGAGAGAAGGCAAGAGGGGAGGAGGGGGCTCAGGCAGGGAAGAGGGGGACCAGCATTCCAGGAGGAGCTGAGGCAGGACCAGCCCTGGGAGAGGCCGGGATGGTGAAAGGGAGGCCAGCCTGGCCCCTCTGTCATGGGCGGCGGCCCTGCCTCTGGTGCTTATGGGTATGGAAGAGGCAGGGCCCGAGAGGAGGAAGAGGAGGGACCGAAGAGCATAAAACAGACCCCGAACCAGGCCCAGGCCTGCAGGCTCCGTCCTGGCCGGGCTTGCTAAGAAATCACTTCCTGTTTAAATGCTGGAATCCAAGTGAGGTGTCTCTTTCCATAAAGTGGCATGGCCTCTGCCCTGGCTCTGTCCTCTCCTGGCTGGGCCTTTGCTCTGAGTGCCTGCGGCTCACACACCAGGCCACCTGCTCGCACTGGGGCCTGAGAGGATGGGGACGGTGGCGCCATCATAAGATGCGGGGCGCCGACCTGTCGTTGGTGACGGTCCTGCGGAGCCGGACCCCACGCCGGATGGCCACCAGCATGTCTTCAGCCGGGGGGTCGCTGGTGGCGGCTGGGGGTGGGGTGGGTGTCTCCTCCGTGGGGGTGGCCGACAGAGCAGTGGGGAAGGGGAACTGGCCCTCGCCCAGTGCGTGGGCACCCGCCACCAGCTCCCCCAGCTTCTCCACCAGGCTATGCCGGTTGGCCGCCAGCTGCTGCTGCTCGTCCTCGGCCCCTGCCCCGGGGTAGCCGGCTGCCTCTGGGGATGGGCTGCCCCAGGCTGTGTTGGGCAGGCTGAGCCTCTTTGGGGAGGCCTTGGCGAGGTCCGGTGCCAGGGGTGAGGCGGTCTCGTCGGTATAGAAGACGCACTCCTCACTGCCCGCCCGTGTGGGCCCCATATAGCCGGGGGAGTCAGGCACCGTGGGCGTCTTCACAGGGACGATGGGCGGCCGGATGGGGATGGGGCCAGCGCTGGACAGGGCGCGGCGCACGGTGGGCTTGGTGGAGGGTGTGCGGCGGATGGTGGCCACGCCGGGGGGTGCGCCCGAGGGCAGGCCAGTGGCCGTGGGCAGCCCCGCGGTGGGCAGCCCAGCAGTGGAGGCTGGGCGCTTGGTCTGGATCAGGCGGCGGTAGTTCTGGGCGATGTTGCTGTTGCGCGGGATGGTGGATGACTTGTCAAACTCAGGCGGGCCCTCGCTGTCCGCATCCCCATTCACGGAGTAGCAGTCGTAGTCGGAGCCTGGGGGCACGGGACACAGTGAGGCCCAGGGCCCAGGTGGCCCCTTGCCCCCAGCCCACCAGGGTGAGCACAGAGGGGGAAGGACGGGGCCCTCCTAGATGGCTAAGTCCCAGCTGTCCCTGGTCCCACCCCAGCCCCGCGGGCCTGCCTTGGGAGGGGATGGTGTCCTCAGAGCAGGAGGGCGTGGTGGTCTGCGTGCTGTAGCCGCTGGAGTACTGCAGCGAGTCCCGGCTGCTCTTCTGGTGCTCCAGGCTCAGGCCCCGTGTCAGCACCATGGCCAGGTCACTGGCTGCGGGGGACACCTCCTCGCCGTGCTGAGGGTGGGAAAGTGCAGGCTGAAGCCTTGCGCCCCCAATCCCCTCTGCCCAAATTCCAGGCAGCCCTGCCAGGTGGTTGGAGCCGGCCCTGAGGCCACTGGCTGGGCCTCCTGGGACTGACCTGGGCGTGAAAGGGGGCCCTGGCCAGCCTACCTTGGCTGCGATGGTGGCAGGGGACATCCGGGGTCGCGGTGCCTCTTCCCCGCTGGGGCCCAGGGTGCCCCCACTGGCAGGGCCTGGCTCTGTGTCTCGCAGGAGCTCCACTCGGTCCTTCCTCCGCTGCAGAGTGGCGCCTGAGGGCTGCTCATGGGAGCCGACCTTGGACCAGTCCTGCAGGGAGGGTGTGGCAGGTCAGGGGGACCACTGGCCCTACCACCTATGGCCCGGGGGCCCCTCACTGTGGCTGAGGCTCAGGGTGTCCAGGGCTATGAGGGGTCTCTGGTTCGCAATCACAGCCAAGGGCAGAGCATAGAGTGTGACTGTGGCCCCTCAGTCCCACAGGCCCAGGGGTAAGATGTGGCTGTGTGGGCAGTGACTGTAGGAAATGACCAGGTGGCTTGTCTCTTGGGGACAGGTGCTGTGTGCACGCACCCCTGGCTGAACCCAGGCCCTTTGTGCAGTAACGGCACCAGGTGGGGAGGGCATGGATGGGAGGGGCAGCTGCTGACTGTCCTGGGGCCGGGCTGGGAGCACTGACCGAGGTGGGGGAGCTGCACTCGCTAACGGACTGGCAGGTTTCCGAGGCCTCGGAAGATGCAGAGCTGGAGGACTTCTGCCATGCAGAGGCCAGCAGGCGGTTGCAGACAGAGGGGCCGGCAGGCAGCAAGGAGGAGAGGAGAGAACAGTTTTGGTCACAGATCTGGCATGCAGGGGGGCGGTTCAATTCAGCGCCTTGCCCAGCACCCACCCCCCCTACCCCAGGGCCACGGCCGCTGAGTGTCTGCAGCAGCACACAGCAGCCCGGAGTGCACACGGTGAACGCTGACCCACCTGACAGCCCAGCCCTGCGCATTCTGAAGACTGACCACAGGACTCACTGCTGACGGCCTGGATATGGCCACCGAGGGGAAAAAGAGATACTAAGGGCGGCAGCTGGGTGTTTGGTCTGAGCAGTTGGGTTGATGGTGTCAGAGTTTTCTCAGACAGGACACAGGGGGAAGTGTGAAGCCCCGAGTGCCACGCTGAGCACTGAGCTGAACTGCCTCTGAGGTCTCTGCATGGATGCAATGAGGGCCGTCGTATTCATAAGCTGAGTGCAGGGAGAAGTTGGGGTTGGAGCCATCAGTGCAGTGGTCTTGGGGTGGGATGAGGCCACCAGGCAGCGAGTGCAGTTAGACAAGATTCAAGGGCCAGGCCCGTGGCTGCTGATGCGCATCAGGTGGGAGGGAAGAGGAGAGTCCCATAAAGGAGAGCAACAGGGAGCGGCTGGAGAAGTGGGAGAACCATGAGCAGGCGATGCCCCAGAAATCAGGAGAGCCTGCTCTGCGGAGAAGGGGGGCAGCTGTGCTGATGCTGCTGGGTGGGGCCATCGGCTTGGGGCACAGGGTGTCCATGGAGACCCCGAGGAGAACTGCTTCCGTAGAAGGGGGTGGGGGAAGCCTGTTTTGAAGTGGACTGAAGTATGAAAGGGACACACCTGCTCTGGGCAGTGGGGTGGACTAGGTGTTCCGCGAGGGCCCCCACTCCTAAACAACTACAAAGAATAAAGAAAAAAGCAGGGTAGACACAGGCCCATGAAATCCTGAGCATGTGTGACGGGCAGGGTTCCCTGGGGTAGACGCCAGCTTCAGCACAGCAGTGGGGACGTGGGTCACGGTGAGGTGTTGGCCTGGGAATGAGCCAAGTTAAGCCAGGGCAGCCCCCTTCCTCCAGCTCTCTGAATCATTCTGGATTTAGATCCCCAGATTTCCTGCAGATTCGAATGAACCAAGATCACCAAAATAAAAGGAAACCAGGCACCACCTGTGAGGATTTGGAGGAAATAACAAATGCAGACTTTTGGCAGTATGATGGCTAAAGTAAAAAAACTCAATGGAAAAAGTATTTGGAAAACTCAGTGAAAAAGTTCAACACTTGCTCATGAAGAAACAAACAATACAAAGACACAAGCTGCTAGAAAGGAAGCTAATCTGATAAAGAATATCTACAAATGCATTGATACTTTTCCCTCTGAGGTTGGGAGAAAGACAAGGATGCCCACTGTCATCACTCCTATTCAGCACTGGAAATCTTAGCCAGTGCAATAAAGCAAGGAAAAGAAATAAACAAATGGATTGGAAAGAAAAGAAAGAAGGCCAAGTGTGGTGGCTCACACCTGTAATCCCAGCACTTTGGGAGGCTGATGCATAAGGATCACTTGAGCCCAGGAGTTCAAGACCAGCCTAACATAGTGAGACCCCTGACTCTACAAAAAATTAAAAAGTTAGCCAGGTGTGGTGGCATGTGCCTGTGGTCCCAGCTACACAGGAAGCTGAGGCAGGAGGCTATCTTGAGCCTAGGAATTCAAGGCTGCAGTGAGCTGTGATCACACCACTGAACTCCCGCACTCCAGTGTGGGTGACAGAGCAAGACTCTGTCTCAAAAAAAAAAAAAGAAAAAAAATGATCACTACTTACAAGTAACATAATAGTATATGTAGAATATTAAAAAGAATCTACAAATTATTAGAATTAGTAAGGGATTAACCCTTTAACAAGATTATTAGAACAAAATCCGAAAAAGATCAATCACATTTCTAAATACCAGCAGCTAACAGGAAAACAAAACAAAAAAACAAAACCACCCTAAAACATCAATGTAATTTACAATAACATCAATAAACATTAAATACCTAGGGAAAAAATTCCAATGACAGATATGCAAGATCTTTACACAAAAACTACAGAAAAAGCTGGGCGTGGTGGCTCACACCTATACTCCCAGCACTTTGGGAGGCCAAGACGGGAGGATCACATGAGGCCACAAGTTTGAAACCAGCCTGGCCAACATGGTGAAACACCGTCTCTACTAAAAATACAAAAATTAGCCTGGCGTGGTGGTGCATGTCTATAATTCCAGCTACTCAGGAGGCTGAGGCACGAGAATAGCTTGAACCAAGGAGGCTGAGGTTACAATGAGCTGAGATCGCGCCACTGCACTCCAGCCTGGGTGACAGAGTGAGACTCTGCCTCAGAAAAAAACCCAAAAAACCAAATACCTCTACAAAACATTACTGAGAGGCAGTAAAGCCTAAACAAACAGAGGGATATCTGCAATTCCATTCAAATCCTAGGAGTTTTTTTTTTTTCCTTTTGGTAGGAACTGACAAGCTGATCCTAAAAGTTACATGGAAATGGAAAGGGCCGAAAATAGACAAAGTGGTACCAAAAAAAATAACCAAGCTAGGGGACTTCCATGACCAGATATCAAGATTTTCTATAAAGTCTGGCTGGGTGCAGTGGCTAATGCCTATAATCCCAGCACTTTGGGAGGCTGAGGTGGGTGGATTGCTTGAGAGTAGGAGTTTGAGACCAGCCTGGCCAACATGACAAAACCCCAATATAAAAAATACAAAAAATTAGCTGGCTGTGGTGGTGCACATGTAATCCCAGCTACTCAGGAGGCTGAGGCATGAGAATTGCTTAAGCCTGGGGACAGAGGTTGCAGTGAGCCAATACTGTACCTCTGCACTCCAGCCTGGGGGACAGAGTGAGACTGTATTAAAAAAAAAAAAGACTTTTTATAAATAATTAAGATGGTTACAATAATTAAGATGGTGTGGCATTGGTATAAGGCAGAGAAATCAACAAGTAGGACAGAGTGTCAAGTCCAGAAATAGCCACACACCTACAGACACCTGACTGATGATGAAAGCAGCACTGCTGTGCACTGAGGAAAAGAAGATGCTATGCTCCAAATATCTATGTCTCCCCCAAATTCCTCTGTTCAAATCTTAACCCCCAAGATAAGGTATTGAGAGGTGATTAGATCATGAGGGTGGAGCCCTCATTAAAGGTTTTAGGGATCTTATAAAAAGAGGTTTAAGGGAGCTAGTTTGCCCCTTCCACCACTGAGGACACAGCAAGAAGGTGACATCTATGAACCACAAAGTGGGTCCTCACCAGACACCGAATCTGCTGGTGTCTTGATCCTGGCCTTCCAGCCTCCAGAGCTGTGAGTGCTACATTTCTGTACTCTAAGCCACCCAGGTTATGGTATTTTGTTACGGCAGTCCAAATTGACTAAGACAGATTTTTTTTTCAATACACTGTTCTGGGTCAATTGGATATCCATATGAAAAAAAGGACCCCTACCTCACACACACCACACACTCAATTCCAGATGAGCTGCAGATCTAAAGCAAAAGGGCAAAACCGAAAGGCTTTTAGAGGAAAACATCTTTGTGACCTTGCAGTAGGCAAAAATCTCTCAAGCAGGACACAAATAGCACTAACAATTTTAAAATGGATAAACTGGACTATTTTAAAACTAAGAACTTCTGGTCATTAAAAGACCCCCATTAAGAGAATAAAAAGGTACCCAATAGAAGGAGAGAAGATATCCGATGAGGAACTTTATCTGCAATACTAAAAAGTTCTATAAATTGGTAAGAAGAAGACAGATAATCCAGTAGAAAAATGGGCAAACGATTTAAAAAGGTCCTTCATGAAAGGGAATATTCTAACAGTCTTTAAAGGTATGAAAAGGTAGCTGGGTTCAATGGCACACATCTGTAGTCTCAGCTATTCAGGAGGCTGAGGTAGGAGGATTGCTTGAGCCCAAGAGTATGAGGCCAGCCTGGGCAACATAGCAAGACCCTATCTCTTAAAAAATAGTATGAAAGCTGGGCATGGTGGCTCATGCCTGTAATCCCAGCACTTTGGGAGGCCAAGGTGGGCGGATTACCTGAGGTCATGAGTTCAAGACCAGCCTGGCCAACATGGTGAAACCCCGTCTCTACTAAAAATACAAAAATTAGCCAGGTGTGGTGGCACATGCCTGTAATCCCAGCTACGCGGGAGACTGAGGCAGGAGAATTGCCTGAGCCCGGGAGGCGGAGGTTGCAGTGAGCTGAGATCATGCCACTGCACTCCAGCCTGGGCAACAGAGTGAGACTCTGTCTCATAAAAAAAAAAAAGTATGAAAAGGTGTTCAATCTCATTAGCATTAGAGAAATGCAAATAAAATATACAGGGAACTACTATTACTCTGCACCCACTAGAATGGCTAAAATGAAATCAATATAAAATGCCAAGGGCTGGTGAGGATGTGGAACAGCAATGAACTGTCATAATCTTGGCCAGGTGTGGTGGCTCATGCCTGTAATCCCAGTACTTTGGGAGGCTGAGGGGGGGGGGGGGGGTGGTGGACTGCCTGAGGTCAGGAGTTTGAGACCTGCCTGGCCAACATGGCAAAACCCAATCTCTACTAAAAATACAAAAATTAGCCAGGTGTGGTGGCATGCGCCTGTAATCCCAGCTACTCAGGAGTCTGAGGCAGGACAATCACTTGAACCCCAAGGATGGAGGTTGCAGTGAGCTGAAATTGCACCACTGCACTCCAGCCTGGGCAACAGAGCGAGACTGTCTCCAAAACAAAACAAGACACAAAACAAAACACTGTCCTAATCTTGCTAACAGGAGGGTAAATTGGTATGAGCACTTGGCTTACTGTCTGGTAGTACCTATCAAATCTGAAGATGTGCATATCCCATGACTTTGCAATTCTGCTCCTAGGAATGTGCCCCACAGAACTGCATACTAGAATGTTCACAGCAGCACTACTAGCAACATCATAGCCAAAAAACTGGAAACTATGCAAATGTCCATCAAAATGGTTAAATTACATATTCACACAATAGAAAGCCATATAGCAATGAGCGTGATCTATATTTCCACCTAAAACATGGCTGAATCTCATAACTGAGCAAAAAGAAGACAGACATAAAGGATACATACTATATGATTCCATATATACATGTAGAAAGGATAAAAAGGGTAAAACTAGGCCAGGCAGTGTGGCTCATGCCTGAAATCCCAGTGATTTGAGAAGCTGAAGAGGAAGGATTGCTTGAAGGTAGGAGTTCGAGACCAGCCTAGGAAACATAGACCCCCCCCCCATCTCTATAAAAGAAAAAATATAAAAATTAGCCAGGCATGATAGTGCACACTCGTAGTCCCAGCTAATTGGGAGGCTGAGGCAGGAAGATTGCTTGAACCCAGGAGTTTGAGACTGCACTGAGCAAGGATTGTGCCACTGCACTCCAGCCTGGGTGACAGAGTGAGACCCTGTCTCAAAAAAAAAAAAAAAAAAAAGTCAAAAGTAGTCAGGATAGCAGTTACCCTTGGGTGTGTAGTGACTTAACAGAGCACTGCTGGCTTCAGGAGTGGTGGTTATCCTGCTTATGTTCTTGTTCTCGGTGTGTTTAGAATACCTCAATAAAAAAGTTCCTTGGGCAGGTGTGGCAGGTCATGCCTGTAATCCCAGCACTTGGGAGGCTGGCACAGGCGGATCACTTGAGATTAGGAGTGATCCAACATGGCAAAACCCCGCCTCTGCTAAAAATACAAAAATTAGCTGGGTGTGGTGGCGTGTGCCTATAATCCCAGCTACTTAGGAGGCTGAGGCAGGGGAATGGCTTGAACCTGGGAGGAAGAGGTTGCAGTAGCCAAGATCGCACCATTGCACTCCAGCCTGGGCAATGGAGCGAGAGTCTGTGTCCAAAAAAAAAAAAAAGTTCCTGAAAGACTCAATGGTGATGGGTTATAACCCATAGAATAAAAGAAATATTTATGAGTCCATATTGATATAAATTAAAAATTGAATATATAAATAAATGGGGGAGAAGGGACAGATCTTTTTATGGTAGAATCTCAATTAATACATGTAGGAGAAATGACAGAAATAGAAAGTCACCTATTTTAACAAGCAAGAATCATCAGTGGATGCCAAAATTAGAGAGCAAAAGTACAAGGAGAAACATGACATTTTCATCCTCTCAAAAGTATCCCTTCACAGGATATTTTATTAATTAAAAAGGGAGAAATAATGACTCTCCAGTGGAGAAACTTGGCACACGCCACCTTCACTAAGGATCAAGGTGAACATCAGCAGTCACACGGCGCAGTGACATTGTGCAGCATTTAGGATGCACTGAGATGGGGACAGCCGCACTTCTGTGGTACTCCTGCTAAAACTGCATGGCTTCTAATTCTGGATGAAAAGGCATCAGACAAAGCCAGATTTAGAGGCATCCTACAAAACATCTGACCGATATTCTTCAAAAGTATCAAAGTCATGAAAAACAAAGAGGGACAGGTGTGAGAAACTGTCACGAGCTGGAGAAACTGAGGTGACACCGACACGAAACACTATGTAGGGTCCTAGCCAGGGGCAGTGGCTCATGCCTGTAATCCCAGCACTTTGGGAGGCCGAAGTGGGCAGATCACCTGAGGTCAGGAATTCGAGACCAGCCTGACCAACACGGTGAAACCCCGTCTCTGCTAAACACAAAAAGTTAGCCGGGTGTGGCGGTGCATGCCTGTAATCCCAGCTACTTGGGAGGCTGAGGCAGGAGAATCACTTGAACCTGGGAGGCAGAGGTTGCAGTGAGCTGAGATTGCCCCACTGCACTCCAGCCTGGGTGATAAGAGCAAAACTCAAAAAAAAAAAAAAAAAAGGAAAAGAGAAAAACCCGGGAACATTATGTAGGGTCCTGAATTGGGTCATGGACCCCTGGACCAGCAGGACAGGAGAGAGAAAACTGGCAAAAATAGAAGACTGTACATTACTTAGTATTATACCAGTGTTAATTTCTTGGTTTTAAAAATGTTTTTGGTGGTTACTTAAAGTAAGATGTCAACACTGGGGAGATTCTGGGAAGAGTATATGGGAACTCTACATATTTTACAACTTTTCTACAAGTCTAAAATTATTTCAAAATAAAAAGTTAAAAAAAAACCCAAACAAAAAACCCTCAGTGGGTAGGTTAAATAGCAAAAAAAAAAAGAAAAAGTCGAAAAAAAAAAAAGAAAAAGTCGATTGTAAGATAAAACTGAAGAAATGATCCAGAATATATCTGGAGAAACAAGGAGATAGAAAATATGAGCTCAGAGATGCCTAAGATAGAAAGAGAGGGCTGGACATGCATCCAACTGGAATCCCCGAGGACAGAATAGAAAGAATCAAAGTGGAGGTAAAGAGATAATGACTGGCTGGGCGCGGTTGCTCACACCTGTAATCCCAGCACTTTGGGAGGCTAAGGTAGGCAGATCCCTTGAGCCCAGGAGTTCAAGACCAGCCTGGGCAACATGGCAAAATGTTGTCTCTACTAAAAATACAAAAATTAGCTGGGCATGGTGGTGCATGCCTATAGTCCCAGCTGCTTTGGAGGGTGAGGTGGGAGGATCGCTTGAGCCTGGGAGGAGGAGGTTGCAGTGAGCCAAGATGGTGCCACTGTGCTCCAGCCTAGGTGACAGAGTAAGATCGTGTCTCAAAACAAAACAAAACAAAATGAAATAATGACTGAAAATTCCCAGGACAAATGAAAGACATGAATACCAACAAGGAGAGGTTAAATAAAAATAAATCCACACTGTAGACACGCTGTAGCAAAACTAAAGAGAAGGCCTAAAAGTGCCCAGAGAGAGACTCAGATTCCTCAGAAAGAAGCATCAGTGACTGACAGCTGACCTTCCAACCAATGGTGGAAGCCAGAACACAGCGGAAAAATACCTTCACAGTGTGGATGGAAGACAACTGTCACCCCAGAATAGTGTTCCTGGCAAAACGAACTTTCAAGAAGAGGACAAAATAAAACATGTTTACAGACAAACAAACAAAAACTGAGAGTTTACAACTACAGATCTATTCTAAAAGAACTTCTAAAAGATGTTTTTTACTTCAGAAAGAAAGAAAATAAGCTTTGGAGGATTTGAGATGCAAGAAAAAAATGACAAGAAATGTGTATTAACATATGGGTAAATCTAAATAAGTACTGTATGTATAAAATAAAGAAATTAAGAAGAAAAATGTCATTTGTGGGTACTGTAAAAAAAGAGAAAATAATATAGCTTGTAAGTTTGAGAAGGAATGGGTGACAAGTAAAAAAATATATATTAAGGGCCTTGAATTATTCAGGAGGTGGGGTTGTGTTAAGTATGCATATGGTAAGATTTCAAGGTAACCTATAAAAGAAAAGAGACAGAATATAACTTACAATCCAGCAGAGGGGGAATAAGAGAAAAGAAAAAACAAAGGCAAGGGTAGAGACAAGAATTCAGGACAAATAGAAAGAAGAAAGCCAGAAGTCCAAATATGTCAGTAAATACGAAGGGGCTAAAAATGCCAATTAAAAGATAGAGGTTGTCAGATTGGATAAAAAAAGAAAATCTAGGCATTATGCTGCTTACAAGAGACTCATTTAAGATATAAAGATATGTGAATTTAAAAGCAGAGATAGAAAATAATAATATAAATACTGAACAGAATAAAGGCCTTGGGGGCCTTCAGGGCAGTCTCAACAGCTATAGTAGTCCCGCATGTGGCTTGCCTGATGCTGGCATAAGGCTGCTGCACCCCACCCTGACTGATCCTCCTAACGCCCCCTCACCTGGCTGGTGATGTCTGAAGGCATAGGCGAGGGGGGCTTGGAGTAGGTGGCATCCTGGGAGACGAAGCCAGAGTCATGGGAGGAAACACTGGAGAGGCGAGCGGTGGTGGTGGCTGGCTGCGCCAGGCTGCGGTAGCGACAGGTGGAACTGGGTGAGTATGTTTGGGCACCCCCAGGCCATGGGGCTCCGCCACCCTTGGCACTGCTACTGCTGCTGGGGGCACTAGGGGAGTGAAGGAAGAGGGCACAGCAGCCAGACAGGGAGACAGAGGGGTGTGTGTTTGGGGGAGGTTGACAGACGAGGGTGGGGAAAGAGGTGAGGGGCAAAGGAAGGAAAAGACAATGTCAGACTAGGAGGTCCTGAGACCCAGGTGCTACAGAGGAGCTGTGTTCTGGGACGGTGTGGAAGGGGAGGGCCAGAGCAGGGTACCCCCAGCCCCAGTGCTGAGGGGAGCCGTGGTCAGGGAATGCCCAGGGTGAGGCAACCTCTCTGCCTCCTATTCTGCCACTAAGAACGGTTGTCCAGGCCGGGCACAGTGGCTCAGGTCTGTAATCCCAGAACTTTGGGAGACCAAGGCGGGTGGATCATTTGAGGACAGGAGTTCAAGACCAGCCTGGAGAACACAGCGAAACCCCATCACCACTAAAAATGCAAAAGGTAGCTGGGCATGGTGGCGCATGCCTGTAATCTCAGCTACTTGGCAGGCTGAGGCACGCGAATCACTTGAACCTGGGAGGCGGAGGTTGCAGTGAGCCAAGATTATGCCACTGCACTCCAGCCTAGGAGAGCAAGGCTCTGTCTTGAAAAAAAAAAAAAAGAAACAAGAAACAGTTGTCCTGTCTGGGCGTGGTGGCTCACACCTGTCCCAGCACTCTGGGAGTCTCAGGTGGGTGGATTGCTTGAGCCCAGGAATTTGAGACCAGCCTGGGCAATATGGTGAGACCCTGTCTCTACAAAATATATGAAAATTAGCCAGACGTGGTGGTGCACACCTGTATTCCCAGCTACTTGGGAAGCTGAGGCAGGAGAATCGCTTGAACCCAGGAGGTCGAGGCCACAGTGAGCCATGATTGTGCCACTGCACTCCAGCCTGGGTGACAGAGCGAGACCCTGTCTCACAACGACAACAAAACCCAAAAAATCCACCAAAAAACCTATTGGTTTCACCAAAGATCTTAATCTAGATTCCTGTATCCTAAAGAATATATCTTTATCACTGAGGCCTCAGCCTCCCGAGTAGCTGGGACTACAGGCACACACCACCATGCCCAGCTAATTTTTTTGTATTTTTTAGTAGAGACGGGGTTTCACCGTTTTTACCAGGATGGTCTCAATCTCCTAACCTCGTGATCCGCCTGCCTCGGCCTCCCGAACTGCTGGGATTACAGGCGTGAGCGACTGCCCCCGGCGAGTCCAATCATTTCTAAACCACCTTCTCAAAATCTGGTATTTGCTGTCCAGTCCTAACTGGATGTCTAGCATATGGTGATGGCGTGTGTGCGTACAGAGGTCACCTTCCAAGTGGGTCCTGCACCCACCATCACCCTCACCCTCTCCAATCCCTCAAGGGTGTCCAGCCCTCTATGGCTCACACCCTCAGCACAGCAATTCAACCCTTGGGTGGTGTTCCTGGCTAAGCGTGACCCTGAAGCCTCCCAGCCTCTGCCCCTGCTCATGGCTGTCCCCTGCAATCAGCCCCTTCACTGTGGGACGGCCACCCACGCGGGGTCTGAAGAGCCTCTCTCTGAGGTAGTAGCTGATTGCTGTGCCTGGCTTCTCCCAAGCTCTGGATGTCCAGCCAGTGATTCTGGGGAGAGGGTTGCCTGGCAAAGGGGGGCCCCCACCAGCACTTCACTCTGTGCTTACTGTCCTCCCCACCCAAGGAAGCTTGAACCATCAATGTCTCCTCCAAACCCAGCCCCAGTGCCCAGCCAAGGAAAGGCCCCTGATCCTGAGCCTGGCTAGTGACTGCGAGATCTTTGGCCTCTCCCCAGCTGTGTGAGGCTCCCGGGGCCAGCCTGGGCCAAGGCTCCAAATGCGGCAGCTGCCTCCATGGGAACCAGCTCTTAGGAGCCAGCCAGGCTGGAGTGTCCTATATCTTATGGCCCCAGCACTTGTTTCTAGAAGCCTTCCCATCTCTCCCTGATCTTTGACTCTTACTATGACCCCACACGGTGCTAGGCCTGGCAGAGTCCAGTGGTTAAATGCTGGGACTTCATGTGTCAGTTTCCCCTTCTGTAAAATGGAGATAACACCATTCCTGATACAGCAGTGTTAGGATTCAATGAGAAAAAAATGCATAAAGCACTTAGCACAGCACCTGGCACATAGTGGATGCTCCATAAATGAAGCTGCTACTGCCCCTGCTTCCTATTCTGACAACAAATGCCTGTGCCAGTAGCAGTCTTGGGATGACAGGGCACATTTTCCCTCTACGTATGCAAATTCCTCGGATGATGTAAAAGTTGTGAATTTTGAGGCCCTGAAGCAATTTCTGATGCAATTTTGCTGGGAACATCCCCACTTCCTCTTGGGATACCGCCCCCCACACCCCTGGGAACCCCACCCCCACTGACCTGCACATGCTGGACTTCCGGGAGCTGGAGCTGCTGGGTGATGAGGGTGGGGTCTGGTAGGACCAGCTGTAGTCCGAGCCCTTTAGGTCTTTGATTACCTGGACAGGGACATGGATGGGGGTCACTGGAGGCAGCTCCTCAGAGCTAGTAGGGCCAGAGGCCCCCCCACTCTCTAATTGTGAACCACACCCCAGGAGAAGACCCAGAAATCTGAAGCCCCCTCCCCCAGGCTCCTCCTAATGTGGGGAGCAGGGAGACACCAGAGGACACAGCCTTCTCGGAGCCCCTTCAGCTAAGATGTACTGAGTACAGATTCCGAGCCCAGCCTGGGCTGGGCGAGAGTGACCCTGACACCATGGGGTGCAGGTTGCTCCTGCGCCTCCCTGAGTTTGTTTTCTCCTGTGAATCGGGGCCACCTGTTCCTGTCTTAGAGTGGAAGATTCCCTGAGATAACTTGGCACATGCTGGGCATGCAACAAGTGCCTCTGGAGCGTGCTGCCCGCAGGCTGTGGGACAGGACTGGTCTGAGTGCAGTGGCAGCAGGGCTGGGGTGGGGTGGCCAGGTATGCCTGGGTCTAGGGGAGGGGATGGGGCTTCTGGCCATGAAGGGAGGTGGGGCGTCTCCAGGTTCGGCAGGTGGTCTGCCCACATGGAGCAGGGCAGGCAGACTCTGGGCCTGACTCCATGGATCCAGGACTTCACCCATCTACTCTGAGTCTGAGAACGCTGCTGGCCAGGGCATACCCTCCCCGACCCGGGCAGGTGCTCCGGGATGGCCTGCAGTGGGTGTCAGAAGGGGTCTGGTCTTATGCCCCTAGCTGCCTCCCCCAAATGCCATCCTCTTTTTCCCTTTACTGTTCCCAACCTAGGGCAGCCCATCTCCTCCCTGCCCCTGGCCCTGGCCCTTGGCCAGAGGGCTCCCGCACCTGCTCGCTGGCGGGAGGCAGTTTGTGGGGTTCTGCTGTCAGCACCACCAAGTCGTCGATGATGCCCTGCAGGTGGGTGATCTCTCCCAGCATGGTCAGCTCTCCATTCTGAGGAAGCAGCCAGTCAGACCTGCTGGCCCTATCGCCCCACCTGCCCGCCTGCCCAGCGCCCCTGGAGAAGCAGCAGGCCTTGTCGGGCCTCTCCTCTCTCACCCCTCCTCGCTAACCAGTGCTGCTCGGGGCTGGTGCAGGTGAGGCCCACACAGCCCAGATGGCTGGCATGATGGTCTGTCCAGACCAAATCAGTGCATGGTAAGCTATGAGACCTGCCTTTGGGCCAGGAGCATGTGGCCTTGATGCCCCCAGCCAGGGACTGCTGAGAAGTGACCCTTCTTGGAGGTCAGAAGGTCAACCATGGGCCCAGCCCACCCCTCTGGGGTCTGAGTCCCCAGGAGTCCCACCACCACAGGCTGCAGGAAGGTGATGAAGGTGCAGAAGCGGCCCCGCTCCTCGATCAGCGCCCGGCGCACGGCCTGCTTCTCCGTCTCCTCCAGCAGCAGGTACATGTCGTTGACGTCCTGCAGGGCACTGTCCAGCTGGGGCTGCAGGTCTCCTTTCCCTGGAGGGGTGGGGAGGAGAGGCCTTGCTGGGGATGCCAGCCTGGCTTGCCACACCCACGAATGGGCTCAGACCCTGGTGGTGGCATCTCTCGGCCGTTGGGCTGGGTGTTGCCCTGGGGCCAGGGGACTGCGGAGGGCAGTGAGGACTCTGGGGCTTGTGGAAGGGCTAGTCCCACCAAAGCAGGCAGAGAGGACAGACACACGCACAAGAAAGAGGCCAAAGCTGCAAAGCCACTCTGGATCGGGGCATCTCCGGGGGAGGCTCTTGGCGCCCAGGAGCTCTGCCAACACGGAGACTCGCTGGCCTCCACCTGGGGTACCCTCACTGTCCCGGGATGGCACCCCTCACCTCACAAGGTCCAGGGAGGTGGGGCAGAAGCGGGACAAGAGAGAGTGTGGGGCTCAGCTGTAGGCCAGGCCACAGGGGGCGGGGGCGAGGAGAGCTAGGGCTGGGCCTTGGAGGCAGGGAAGGGGTCTCAGTGTGGGTCCCCACTCAGCTCAGGGAGCAGAGCACACAGCAACAGCGACACAAGAAGCAGCGAGAAAGAGAGAGGCGAGAGGATGATGCAGAGGAGATGATGAGATGGTAGGTGAGGAGGTGACAAGTAAGGACGCAGGCCAGCCTGGTGGGGGCAGGGCAGCCAGGGCCTGTGGCCCCCATCCCGCCCTGGCCAACCCCTCCTGGCCTGGCAGACTGACCCAGCAGTGGCCCGGGACTCATCCCTGGCCAGGGGCCCAGGGGGCCCCAGGGGGACTGTGCCCCAGGCCCCTCCCTCGTGGACCGACCGCCTTCCTCGCTTCTCCTTGGCCTGGAGAGGTTCCTTCCAATGGCCCTGAGCTGGGGGAGACAGACAAATGCGACAAGGACGGGAGGAGCAGCTGGAGGGACCGACATTTGACTTACCAAGTAGCTCTACAGGAAGGATGTGGGAGGAGAGGAGGAGAGACAGAGAAAGAAAGAATGTGTGAAAGACGCCGGATGGACAGAGCCACTCCTGGGGCGGGGGTGCCTGGGCCTCCTGCTGCCTCCCATAGGGAGGTTATGGACCAGGTTTGGGGGGCAGGGCAGCTCCCTCTGTCCCACCCAACAGGTTGGAGGGTCCTGTGTCGGGGACAGCGCCCCTCTGGCTGGGATGAAGGCTTTGGGGCGCCCCACGGGGCGGTGGGGCTGTGGAGCGGGGCCGTGGGGCTGTGGCTGGGGGGCCGCGCCAGGCACTACCTTTGCGCGCCTTCTTCTGCAGCTTCAGCGTGTCCGACGACTTCTTTTTGATCTCATGCCGGGCTCGTTTGTACTCTGCAGAAGGGGAGAACGGAGCGCTCTAATGGGGTCCCTGCGGAGTGGGGGGTGGGAAGCCTGGCTCCGCGCCACCCTCACCTTTCGCGTGGTCCTTGTCCAGCTGGTTGGCTGCCTTCTTCCAGTCCTCGATGCGCTCCTGCAGCGGGTTGATGAGGCTCTCCAGCAGTGCGCTGCGGAGGGCGGGCGGGAGCGCAGGTCAGGGCCGGGCTCCCCCGCGACGCCCCGTCCCCCCGCCCCCCTGCCCCCCTGCCCGCCCGCAGCGCCCACTCACTTGGTGAACTGCCGCAGCTTGGTCTCGATGCTGCGGTGGCGCATGCACATGCGTGTGAGCGCCGAGCCGATGTCCCTCGTGGCCCCTGGCGAGGCAAGCGCGGGGTGGGAAGGGGCCCGCTGGGGCCTGCGCAGTCCCGGCCTCGGGCCAGGAGGGGGCGCCCCGGCCGCGCAGGCGGAGCCCGCAGCCCGCGCCCTGCCCCCGCCGAGCCGCAGTCCCGCCGGCCCTGGGGGATTCAGGGCCTCCTCCATCTCCACCAGCTCTTCCTCCGCCATCCCAGCCGCGCCAGCCTCCTGCGGCGGCCTCCCCTCTCTCCCAGTTGGGAGAGGCCGGCGCCAAAGACCGTTCCAGGAGCCGGCCAAACGACCCTCCAGGTGTGCCCAGATGCAGGTGCGGGAGTGTGAGCACGCCCAGGGCCCGAAGGAGTGGGAGCCCCAGGTCTCTGCCACTCGGACCAGAGGGCAGAGGCGGCGCCAAGCCCAACGGCGCGCTCACCTGACCCTGCGTGCTCTTAGAAGGACACGAGGGCATGAGTGGGAAGAAGCCCTAAGGAGAATCTCCGTGCTGGGGGGTCACATGAACAGCCCACAGCAAAAAGGGAATCCCCGGGGAACACTCCTGTCACTACTTACCCACTCCTGCTTGCATGCCTCTTGTGACGAGGGGCTCACTCTCTCCACAACCAGCCCACTCCACTAAGGAGCAGAACTCAAGGTTCTGGGCTTGGCGTCCCATCCTTTCCCTAGCCCATCCCCTACTCTTCCTTTCCAGCCTCCAGGCCCACCCTGGGGCAACCCCAACCTCCAGCCACGCGCCTCCCCACCTCGGGTGTTGGTAGCCATGTCAGCCACTTTCTGGAAGGCATCCAGGAAGGCCACAGCAGCCAGCACGGTGGTCCTGGGGAGAGGGACAACGGCATGGATGGTCAGAAAGACAACAGCACGGATGGTCGGTGGTTGGGCGGGGGGGGGGGGCTCTGCCTGCCCCTCCCCTGCTGGGGTGCCCTGGGCCACCTCACCTCAGCTGGGAATGCAGCTTCGTGGCCTTGGAGTTGAAGTCCTCCCAGATGGGGTAGGAGCTCTGCCGGGCAAATGGGAGAGAAAGTGAGCTTCTTGTGGGGTGGTTGCAGGGCTGGACCGGGGCCGGGCTCCCTGCATGCTCCATCCAGACTTGGGGCAGTTTCTAAGACAGCAGCCCTGCCCCATGGAGAGGGAGGCTCTGGGTCCTCTTGGAGGGCAGAGGACCAAGGACAGAGCCATCAGCATGAGGAAAGCCTGTCCCTGGGAACGGACGCCTTTGCCAAGCCCTCCCTCCCTGACATCAGGACATCCACCCTACAGGCTACAGGGGGCCCACATCCTCCCTCAGGGGAAATGGAGCAGGAAGTGGCAGGTCCTGTCCCCTCAGGGTTTCCCAGGGGCCTGGCAGGGGATCTGGGCTGAGCCCAATGAGAGGCATTGTGTCTCCCGAACATGTGCCTAGGACACTGGCACTGACCTGCCCACCAGGGGCAGAGGCACAGTGTGGAGGGTAGGGGGTGGCAGCACTGAAGGCACACCAGGTGTAGACTGGGGCCTCCGGGGCCCCTGCCCTGTGTCCTGGAAGCTGCCATCCCAGGCCAGCAGCAGTGGCTTCCAGGGCCGAGGAGGCTGTGGCTGCTGCAGGGCCCAGCTAGCCTGCCTGGGACAACCAGGCCCTGGGCTGAATGGGGCCTTGTGCGGCCAACAGAGCCACCTTTCTCCACCCCCTGCTCCCCTCCCCTCCTGGGGAAACAGTGTGGCCTTTATCCCAGCCTGGCCCAAGGCTCCAAGTTGGGAGGGGGTTTCCCAATAGGGAGGTCGGGCTCCTGGCCACCGAGTTGTCCAATCTGATTTTGGGGCTTTTCTGGTTAACGCATACCCCGGGGTCCTGGAGAAACCTCAGCCCTGGCCCAAGGGCCCTGTGGAGGTTTTGCCCCTTGACGGGCAGCCCTGGGCCAGCCAAGCCCCAGCCCACAGGGGCTTCTGACCCTCCCTTCCATGTAGGATGGGGCGTTGGAGGCTGGGGCTCTTCCTGAGGAAAGGGGAAAGCGGAGACCCTGGCCCTCAGGGCCTCAGAGGGAGGCTCTGCCTGGCTGCAACCCAGGAGCAGGCTAGGGCTTGCCCTGCCAGGCTAGGAGAGCTTGCAGGGGTGGGAAGGAGACAGGGCAGCTTAGGGGGCCTCAGAATCTCCCTCCCCTCCCAGCCCAACCAAACCAGTGTCCAGAGAAAGCAAATATTTGCAAAGTCCACAGAGGCTGAAGCAAGAGTGGGTAAGCTGTGGGTGGGCTGTTCCCAAATGGGCACAGCTCAGGGTGAAGGGGCCTGGGAAGCTGTTCCTAGCCGTCCCAAGGAGTGGACTCATGCCACCTATGCCTGGAGTACCCCTTGGGGGTCTTCTAAAAGGGGGCGCTCTCCCACCGCCTGGACCCCTACCCCCACTCAGCCTTGAAACCTTGCTAAGATCTCCCTTTAGGGAGCAGAGAAGTTGCTAGGGGTGGAGGGGGGTCCAGAGCCAGCTGCCCTGGCACCCAGGAACCTTCTTAGCCCCTGAGCAGCCCTGGGGCAGTCTCAGAGATTAAAGGCTCTCCCCATGGGGAGGGGACAAGATGGGGCGCAGGGGAGGCCAGGCCATTTCCCCTCAGCAGATGGACCTAGATGCCTCAGTCTCTAAGGACCTGGACCCGCCCCCCTCCCCACAGTAACCACGTAAAGGACCCCAGAGACAAAGAGCTTATGTCTTATTTGTTTATATCCACCTCTTCATGGATAGGTCAATTTCACTGATTAAAAATAAGAGATAGGGCTCCAGCAGCCAGTGCCCCAGGAACAGCATCCTCAGCCTTCACCTGGGACAGGCCCAGGTAAACCTTCCCAACAGCCCCATTTCACCAATAAGGAAACAGAAGCCCATAGAGGTTAGCTCATTTGCCCACGGCCACAGGGTGGCAGGGTCAGGACCTGATCCCATGTCTGCCTAGTCACTGCACGCCAGGTAGAGGGACTCTCTTACAAAGCAGGGAGACAAGCACTGAACGTCAAGGCTGGGGAAGCGGCAGGGACTGCTGGGATGTGAGAGACACCCAGTTCTGCCCCAAGCACAGTGGCTGCTCTGGAGTGGGGAGGTGAGGGGCTTATCATTAGAGGCGCCCAAGTGGACAGGGATGAGGGGACTCTGTCTCTGTCCCGGCAGTGGCTGTGGTTCAGATGTGGAGTGTGGGTGAGCAATCCAGCCTCCAATCCCAGGGAGTGGGCTTTCCAGGTGCCCCTGGGCAAGGGCCCCCTGTCTGAGCCTCAGTTTCTTCACCTGTAAAATCAGGAGAGGAGGAGCACCTGCCCCACTGGGTCAGTGTGGAAATTGAAGCAGGTGCTGCTCAGCCAGCACTCCTCGCAGCGCCCGGCACGCAGTAAGTGCTCAGTTAACACCAGCTAACAGTACGCAAGCCCTGCCCTCTGCAGGGGCCCCTAGCAGAGGCCTGGCCAGGCCTATGTGTCCAGGTGACACTCCCCACTCCTGAGGGGTGGGTGAAGAGTATGACCCCATTTTCTGGCTGGGCCAGCACTGGGTGGAGGCCCCATTCACCTTGCTGAAGGTGCCGTGCCCAGGCCTATGACCTTTGGCAAGTCTCTGCCCCTCTCTGGGTTTCAGTGGGCAGCCTGACACCAGTGGGCATCTGACCTTGGCCCCCGCTCAGCCCAAGGTCAGGGCCTCCCAGAGGCCCAGGGGAGGGCTTCTGTGGGGCCTGTGGACTCACTGTGGGGTGGCCTCGCGGGGCAAGCTCAGTCTCCTCAACCTGGCTGCTGATGGCCGCCCTTCCTCTACGGAGGCCCTGCTGCTCAGGCCACCGAGGGGAAAATCCAGAAGCTGCCCCCCCAAATCCAGGTGGTCAGCTTCCAGGTGGCCTCATCCCCTTCTCTGCCCCTGGTCATGGCCCCTGAACACATGCCTGTGTCATAGGTAGGGGCGAATCTGTCCTTGGCATCATCCCAGGTGAGGCCTCTCCTGTTTTGCCTCCACATGTCAGCAAATCGTGCCCGATGTCTGGCTTGAACCTCTTGCTATGATCTGGGCCCACTTCCTTCTGTCTCATCCCAAAGTTCCTTGCAAATTGGCTGGAGAGGGAGAGAGACTGTCCTGGTCCGCTTCCACGAGCAAAATCTGCTGCTCTCTGCAGTGGTTGCTATGAGGCTGCCAGTGGTGGTGGGTGGTGGGGTGCGGGAAGGCCCATCCGGAGTCAGCTCTGGGATCGGCCAGGGGAGGGTGGTCTGTGTTGCCCAGTCCCTTAACAGGATCCTGGGGCCAGGGCTGTGATGTCCACAGGACAGGCGGGGACTGCTGGGGGCCAGCGGAGGGGCCCAGATGTACAGTTGCAAGAGATGGGGGTCCCAGGGGGAGTGCACCATGAGGGGCAGGGGGTGGGGGGCATCTACAAGCCGCTAACTGGGTAGTCCCAGGCCAGGCTGGCTTCAGGCCTCTTCCGGGGGCAGAGATCTGGCAGCTGTCCCTGGGGCTGTTGTCCTGGCAGCACCGGGAGCCTGGAACTCCAACCTGCCAGCAACCCCCACCCCTCACGGGGCCTGTCCTAGCAGCACTGTACTGGGTGGTGTCACCCCCATCCCTGGCCTGGTGGGATTCTGCGTTGTGCACTTGGAGAATCTGCGCTGGGGTGTGGGGGTGGGGGCCCTTGGGAGATCCTGTGGGGTGCGTCGTTCTTTCCCCTTCTCCTCCCAGCCCCCAAATCCTGCCCCTTCATCCTAGGCTAAGGAAAGGGGGCAGGGCAGGAGGGCAGGAATACTGGTTCCTGGCCCCCACCCTATCACTGGAGCTGGGCCCTCTCTGCCTAGTCAGCGTAGGGCAGCCCTGCCAAACCCTGGCCTCATTTGGGGAGAGGAACCCACTAATTTTCCCAGGAGGAAAAATGGGGGCTGAGGTCAGGGGAAGAGTCCAATAGTCTCCTTAATGACCTTGAGCCATTTCCAGGCCTCAGTTTCCCCACCTGGTGGGGTGAGGAATGAATGGGTGGTTGGATCCAGCCTGACCTTAAGCAATCCTGGGAGACAGGGAGGGCTCGGAGCTGAGAGCCCAGGGTGGTAATGGGGTAGGAAAAGCGCTCCCTTGGGGTTGCTCCACCGACCCCAACCTTCATCCCGCCTCCTCCCAAGGTGATGATCAAGGCCTATCCTTGGGATGCAGGGACATTCAGCCTGGAGACCTTGGAGTCCTGGAGCTTCCTGGGGCTGTGGGGGTGGGGCGGGGCTGGGGGACGCAGTCTCACGGTCGGGTGCAGAGGCCTAGGTCGGCGGGGAAGGAGTTAACGGTTCTCCGCTTTATTATTTTTTCCTGCTTTGGCGGTGACAGCATTGTCTGGGCTCCGGGGCCGTGGGGGAACATGGTGGTGGAAGGGGGCGGAGGCCGGTAAGACCCCGGACTCGTTAAAGGGCCCTAGAGTCGGTCCTGGATCCAAACCCCATTCATGGTTTGGCGGTCTGGGGCGCAGGGAGCCTGCGTATGCACAGGCTCGGGTCAGGACCCCACGGGGCCACCGCGGGCACCGCACGGACACCCCGACACACGAGCACCCACACCCCCAGACGGGCACCCGGAGACACGGGCGCCCAGCAGACGCAGGCAGGACGCGCTCAGACAAGGACACACAGACACCGCGGCGCGCGGCCACACGGGGCTCGGCCACCCGCCGCCACGCGTCCCCGGGGGGTCCCGCACCCGTCGCCGCGCGCCCGGCCCCGCCGCGCCCCGGTTACCTTCATGTCGTTGACTATGGCCTGGAAGAGCCCGCCCAGGGCTCCGCACTCCTTCTCCGCCGTCTCCATGCTCTAGCTGGGCCGGGCCGCGGCGGCGGCTAGGCGCACGGAGCGCGGGGAGCCTCGCAAGGGAGGGGGCCAGGCCGCGCGGGCGCTCGCTCCGAGGCCGGGCCGGGCCTCCTGCCTCCAGGCCGCGCTCAGCGGCCGGACGCGCCGCGCTGCGGGGTCGCGGGCCTCCGGCGGGCGGCGCGGGCCATGTCGCAGCGGGGCTGGCGGGCGGCGCGGGGGGCGCGGCGCGGGCAGCTCGCGGCGCAGCCTCGGCGCGGGGACTGACGGCGGCGGTAATCCGAGCCGCCGAGGATCGGGCGTCACGTGGGCGCGGCGGAGGGGGGACCGCGAGGAGGGAGGGAAGGAGGGCGGGCCGCGCGGGAGGGGGCTGTGGGAACGGCCGCGCGGGCGCAGGCCCATTCACGGCCAGAAACCAGGGCTTTGAAATCCGAGCCCGGGCGCTGCCAGACTGGTCCGGCGAGCGGGGCCGACGGGCGCGGGCGCCACCGAGGGTCGGGGGGCGGCGCTGGGGCGGGGCCCGCCCTGCCCACGCAGGAGCGGGACTGGCGGTTGGGCCTCGGCCCCCGGGCAGGGGCTCCACGATATCTTCTGGCCTTTGGTCTGGGGCGGGGGGCTTCTCGCGCTTCTAAAGACAGGCAGTGGGTACAGTGGCGGGATGGGGTCGGTGCATCGGCTGGATGGGTGGGATACACCGCACAGAGCAGGGCGCGGGGTATCG
Organism: Gorilla gorilla gorilla; assembly: GCF_029281585.2. NCBI lineage: Eukaryota > Metazoa > Chordata > Mammalia > Primates > Hominidae > Gorilla > Gorilla gorilla. The sequence continues at coordinate 100,140,624 of NC_073242.2, forward strand.
TGGAGCCGCCCGCCTTGGGACGTTTCATCGCAGGCACAGACCTTCCTCAAGTTCGGACCCTTCCAAGTTCCTTGGCTCCTTCTCCAAGTGGTGCCGATGCCACCCGGATGGGGTGCCCGAGGCTGGGCATTTGGGGGGCAGTGGTAGTCTCTTGGGCCTTGAACAACCTCCTTCTTCGCGGGTGGGGGCTAATGTCGGACCTGCAGAGCAGAGCTGGACTGTCCTTGGTCTCTGCTGCCTGAGTCCTGAGTCCACGGTGGGTGCGATGCACACACGTGCATGGGGTAGCAATGTCAAGCGCAGCCTGTCCTGGAGACTCCAGGCAGGGAAACCCACCCTGGGGGGCAGCACGATGGGGGAGCGCACTCTGGAGAAGAGCAGGCACAAGCTCCTTCTCCCCTACTCCATGGGCCGGAGGGAGCCAATTACAAGCTCATTAGGAGATCAAGCCCAGGGTTCCCAAAGCCTGGGGGCAGGTGGTACCACTCCCGGTGAGGAAGGGCTTTCAGCTGCAGCAGTGGTTGGGGCACCTGCCCCTCCCTGGACTGCTCTGGGCTTTTCCTCCCCTTGCCCCGTGATCTGCAAAGTGTTCTGCAGTGCGCATTGCCCTTTCATCCAGGAACTCCTGGGGCTCAGCTCCCATGTCCCCAGTGGGGAACTCCCATTGCCCCAGTGAGTCAGCATGAGAAAGGCAGATTGGGGAAGGCAGGGTTCAGGATTCCAGGGCAGGCAATGCATGGTGCTCTCTAGGAGGGTGCAGGTTCCAGAGGTGGGCACCTAGGCTCTAGGCCCATGGCTCCACTCAGGTGAGTGCAGGGACCAGGCCCTGGGGCAGCCAGTACTCCTTGGGGCCATCATGAAACCCGATCTCCAGGACAGAGGGTGAGGCCCCCGGACAGCTGCACGTGTCAGCTGGGAAGGAGCAGGCCGGCTCGGGTTGAGGGTTTTCTGTTATTTCTTTATTGGGGTGGGGGTGGGGTGCATCATTCAGATCTTTGTGCTGGTGCCTACGTGCATACAAGTACACACACACACATAGGCATGTGTTCACGTACGTATACATATACACACAAGGCCAGAGCTCTAGTGTGCTGGAGGAGGGGCAAGCTCTTTTTCCAAGAGGGTATTAGAAAGAGGTTGATTCCAGAGGATGAGTGGTCTCTGAGGCTATAGCCCCCCACTGGGTGGGCAGCCAGCTCTGTGTGAATGCCAGGGTGCAGCTGACAGCGCTGGAGGCCTGGGGACTGGACTCTGAGAGGAGCTTGGGCAGACACAGCAGCCTCCGGCCCCAACACTGCCCTGGGTTGGCAGGCCCAGCCCTGGTCCTGACGGGCAGGTTCCTTGAGCTCCTCGGGAGGGCGTGACGACCCTGAGTGCTTCATGGGACCACTCGGTGGGCCCTCCTCCGCGCCAGGCCTCTCAGAGGACAACCCTCCGGTCCAGGTGGTCCCCACGCCCGCTCCGCTGGTGCCGCACTTCCAGGTGCTTGTTCTGGACCTTCTCAAAGTGCTGCAGCAGCTCTGCGTAGTCGATGCTAGGGGAGTCAGCTTTCTGGGACTTGGGGGCTGCCTTTAGACTGTCTCTGGGAAGAGGGAGCAGAAATGCTCAGTGTCAGGGATCAGCTCACAGGGGGGTTACTGCTGGAGGGCAGTGGGGTCAGAGGCAGAGCCACAGGCTGGTGGGCTCGGCCTCTGGGCGTCTGTCTCAGGCCTGGCAACTCTTCCCTCATGGCGGGCCCCAGAGCTGGGAAGCCCCTGAGCATCCCCCTCTTCCGCAGTTGGTGGGAACAGCTAACACTGCTGCTTGGCTATTGCCCTCGGCCTGTGGGCTGGCGATGGCGCCCAGAGCAGGCATCGCATTGGGAAGCATTTCCTGTTTACGAGTGGCTCCCTTTGGGGTGAAAGCCAGGGCTAGCAGCCAGCCAGGAAGCCAGCTGGGGCCTAGAAGAGGGTCTGGGGAGAAGGGGGAGGTGGCAGCTTGGCCCTTTCTCTGAGAGGCAGGGCTAGGACTGGGGAAAATGGGAATTGCTGAAGAGCCTCTGCCGGGCCCTCCACTTGGCAGGACATTTGTTTTTGAGTGTTGGGGCCCCAAGGCCTGCAGTCACTCACTGTCCCTGGGAGGAGGAATGCCGGTCTCACCACTGGACATGCCTACAGCTCCTACATTCCTGTTGCTGCCACCCTCTCCTGCACTGCACAGCTAGTGTGCATGATGCTCCCTATAATGGTGCAATGCGGTAGCCTTGCTGTCCCTGTCAAGCCCAGTGCTTAGCTTGCCCCTGGGGATGAGATCCCCTTGGGCTCCTGTCCTGTTCCTACTCACCCTCCAGCAGTGTCTCATGAAATGTTCTGCTCCCTCCCTTTGGCCTCACTGGTTTGGAGGAGCAGATCCATGTGGGCTAGGAAGTATCTGTTTCCAGGCCCTGAGGCCTGGTGGCCCTGGGAAGGGGTCTCAGGAAGACTGTGGGCTGCTCAGCTAAGCAGACAGTCTTGGGGCCCTTCAAGTTTATGAAAAGATGCCAATCGGCGGGGCTGGGAAGGGGGGTGCAGGCAGTGGCAGAGCACAGGATCTAGACAGACCTGGACCCAACCATAACTCCACCGCTTCCTAGCGGTGTGACTTGAGCACGTGACTGTTTCCTCATCTGCAAAGCGAGGGCTACCTAAGGAGCGGCCCTGGGGTGGCTGCCAAGATGCCTTGACACGATGTGTAAGAGCTTCACCTGGTATCCAGCCCCAGCTTAGGTACCTGGCAGGTGCCACTGTGGCTACAGTTCTGCCCCTCCAACGTGAGGCCAGCTGGGGCCCAGCAGCTTGAGGGTGGAAATAAAGGAGGCCATTTTGGGGGAGAAAAAATGGAGCTCCCCCAAAACGAACTCTTGTCTATGAGTTCAGTCCAGCAGGAAGAGTCAACGGCCAGAGCCTGACAGTTGCTTCAGGTGGCCCACCAGCCTGCTGGGCAGGACCGGGGCAGGGGGACTCTTCCCACAGTTGAGATGCCATCTGGGGCCCGGAGGCGGCCTCCTGCACCCCTGCTCAGCTCTGCCTGCCCACACCTGTTCCCTTCCCGCCTCCCTGCTGAAGATGCACCACCAGAAAACATCTTGGACATGTCTACGGCTGCGGCTGCTGCTTTTCTGGGCCTGGTGCTCCTGCCTCCCTAGCGGGGCTCAGCTGACTTTAGTTCAACAAAGATCAAAAGCAGCTGGGCGGGGCCCATTCTAGAGGGCCAGGCTGTGGGCAGTGTTCTAGGCTGTGGTTGCTACTGGGAAGGGACCTCCCAGGCATGGTAACCTTGGGAACCAGGTGCCACTGCTCCAAGAGAGCAGCTTGGACTTCTAAGGAGGCCAAGGGCCACCCCGGAGCTTGCAGCCCTAAGTCCAGGGTGCGGCCAGATGCTCCTCTAACCCACTTAGGCCAAGGCCACAGGTGTGACCCTAAAGTCTGTCTTCTGATGCTGGGCACCCACAGGTCTGTGCGTTGCTCCCCATGACACTCCTGGCAAGCCAAGGCCTTAGGTTAGGGGAGCTTAGGGGCCTTTAGAGAGATGCTTTCAGCACTGGATGGCAAACCCGGCAAGATGGCGTCGGTGTGGCAGGGTTGGTGGGGGTGGGAAGAGTGGGCCACATCTGCTCCCTGGGCCCTTAGGGTGGCAAGAAGTCCTGCTCCCTGTGATGGGCAGACCCTTCCTGGCCTGAGATCTTGGGAGCAGGGCGGGCTGTGTCACCGGGGGTGGGTGACACTGCCTGGGCTGCTGAGCACAGAGGCCAGGCCCGCTCTCCCTGCCCCACCTAATGCAGATGGCTGCTCTCAGGCCCTGCACATCTTCTGTAGGTCCATAACCACCCTCGGGCACCGAGGCTGAGGCCAGCCAGCCCACAGCACAGTGTGGCGAGTCCAGGACTCAGGGCCGGCTCTCACTCTTGCCATCCCACCCATGCACCTGTTGCCAGCTTTTTCTTAGAGGTTCCCTCCTGCCTTACTGAGGAGAGAGTCCCTGGGGAGTGGCCCAGAAGCCAGGGGGTGGGGGAGCTGAGGTCCCCAGGGCCTTGATGGCGCTTGGAGCACACAGAACCAGGGATGGGCGAGGAGTGTACAAAACTCTCCCAGCTGTTCCCGGCTCCAAGGCCTGCCCCGCAACTCGACCCTGTCTGCCAGCTGTCTGCCCCTCCCAGGGCTGGGACTGTCCGCAGCTCCCTTCCCAGGGTGTGAGCCGTCCTCTGGGCCCCACCCTGCAATCTGACCCCTCCCCCAGCTGTTCTGAAGTCCCCTGGCATGCCCACTGCTTCTGTGCCCCTATCTATGGTATCTCTTCCTAGGTCGTTGCAAAGAAAGGCTGGGGGTCCAGGGCATTGAAGGCTAGGGGGTGCCTCACACACCCATTTAGTCCAAATGTGCATTTACTGACCAAGTAACCAAGAACCCAGAGAGGGCACTGGGCTTGCTGGAGGTCACACAGCAAATCCATGGCAGAGCTCACACCAGATCCTACTCTAGGCCTGCAAAGCATCCACTGACCCTCAGAATCTTCTACCCAGAGGCCTCAACCCCTTGGCTCAAGATTTCCCTGACTGACCGTGGGAGATTCTGAGGAAAGCCTCATTTTCCCAGCTTCCCTCTGCAAACTTGTTCTACCCTGGTTTGAGGAGTCTGACTGCTCTGAGCCTCTGCTCCCCTCCCAAGACGAGGAGATCAGCACTCGGAGCCCCGGGAGAGGCTGGGCTGGCTCCCTGGCCAGGAGGACTCCCAGGAAGGCAGGCTGGTTCCCACAGGCAGACTGGAGGTCACAGGGAAGCAGCCCTTCCTGCCTCCTCCCTGCTTCCGGCTGCACCTTCCCCTCCTGGGTGCCTGCCAGGTTGGCCCTAACACCATGGGGCGTTGAAGGGCCAAGGCAAAGGCTGGGCCAGCAATGCCCGGTGTGGCTTCTAGGCCTCTCTCGGAGTCTCTCGGGAGCTGACAGCACTCCGGCCCCAGGAACCCACACATGCGCCCCCGCTCCATGGCTGACCCTGCTCCCCTGGGGACACTGCATCAGGTGCTGTCTTCTGGGGACCACCTGGCAGCACCCTGAGCAGCTGGGGTGGCAACTGGCTCAAGGCCTAGTCCTGCCACTGCAGGGCACTGCCTTCTGGGGAAATGGGGCAGGGAAGGCATGAGCCTGTCTTGGTTGGGGCCACACTTTCTAGGGGTTCAGCCTCTCCAGCTGGCCTGGGGCAGAGAGCCTATCCAGGTGCCCCACACTCAGCCACCCGAGGGCCAGTCTGGGTAGGAGGGGCAGTGGGAGCCGATGCCAGCGGTGTGGAGGGCACAGGGCCTCCAGGCAGGCCTGTCTCAAGGCTGCCTGTGTCCATCGCAAAGGCGAGCACCCGAGGCCCTTTGCTGGAGCAAGGCGCCAGGCCTGCTGAGCGGCTCTAACAGCCTGGGAGGGAATTCTAGACACACAGGGCATCTGATGCAAGCTGGGCGCGCTCCATTCAGCGTAAATCTTCTCAGTGGCTCTGCTGGTTTCCATGGCGACCTGACAAGTGAAATTTTCCATCTCGGATGCCAAATGCCTGTGGATGAGGCAAAGCCTCCAAGGGTTACCAAATATAGATGCAGCCCTACAGGCTCTGGGGTAGGGGCCAGCCGTGGGTTCAGGGTGGGAGCCGGCACTCCTCTGACCAGAGGCTGCCAAGCTGGGCCTCTTGGTGGAGGGGTGCCTAGGACCTGTTCCTTCCATGGGCAGGACCTGAGCAGGGGAGCCTTGAGTGTACCCCTGCCTCCCACCCCACCCCGGAAGTGGCTGAGAAGGTCCTAGCAATGATGGGGTCTCCCAGTGACCCAGGGTTGAGCCTCTGCCACAGACAGGGTGGGGAGGGGCTATGTGAGGGCCTGGGAGGTGCCCAGGACAGACAGCCACTGGGGCCCCCATCTCTAAGCTGGGGCAGGAACTCCTCCCCCTGCCTGGTGTTTCTCTCCAGGGTCCTCTGTCTGGGTAACTCCAGATGCCCTCACAGTTTTTAGATTTTGCATAGCCTCACTGAGCTGGACCCTGATTGCCTGGAAGTGTTGCTACTCCCGGCCACCGTGTGAGGGCTCCCAGAATCCCTTGCTCGGTGCTCTGATGTGGACACAAGAGGCCAAGGGGCAAGTGGCTGCGGGGGGGATGGTGGTCACAGTGACAAAAGGGGTGGGATGCTGAAGTGAGGGAGGCCTCAGCAGCCCCTGGCAAGGCCCTTCCTCACCAGGCTCCTCTGGGCCTGTCCCTGCTCAGGGGGCGGGAGCAGCAGTCCCCAGCCGGCACTCACTCGGTCTGCAGCAGCTCAGGGTTGGGCACGCACTGGAGCCGGTGCGAGAGCAGCTGGAAGGCGCTGCTCTGCGGCAGGAGCATGAGCAGGCCGTAGAGGGCCTTGATCAGGTAGGGGTTGTTCTTCACGTCCAGCAGCTGCAGGCGCAGATCTGGGGTGGGCAGAGGGCAGGGATCAGGGACCTGGCACTGCTCTGGGACACGCCCAGCCCACACTCCCTGCCTCCGACTGGCCAGGACCACCTGGGACTTGGCGCCATGGCACCCACAGCCCAAGGACCCAGCTGTGTGGACCCAGCCAGGTGGCTGTGGCTTCCAGCGAGTCAGGGGCTGCTTCACAGCCAGTCGCGCTGCCCCCGCCTCCCCCAGGAGTGTCCTAGCCGTTTCCATGATCTCATCTTCCTTTCCACCTGCCCACCTGCCTGTCTGATCTTTCCAACAGTCACCTCAGCCCCACAACCCCGAGACACGCTATGCGGCCTGGTCTGTTTCCCGCCCCTCGCTCAGCTGCCTCCCTGGTGATACGAGGGCTCGGGGCCTGTAGTGTAACATATTCTCCAGTCGGCTCCACACGTGCCAGCACGGGAGAGCTATAAATAGGGTGTGCTGGAGAGAAAGACGGTGGATTAGGACAGCTTTAAGAGAGGGCAGGATGGAAAAACGCTTTTGTGTGTAGCGAGACACACACCAAAGCCCCGGAGCGTCTGGGAGGTGCTTCTGGAGCTCCGGCTCACATGCCAGCCCTGCCACCACCCTGCCGGGGGAAAGAGACGCACCCGGGGGGCTGCCCAGCACTCATTCCAGCCCAAGCTGCAGCACGGACCCCACTGGTGGCTGGCTGTACCACAAGGCAGTCCCAGCTTCCCCAAGGCGCACAGGGGAGGTGGGATTGGAAACGGGCTCACTTTTCTTCTGCGAGCCTCTCCAGGAGAATCACTGGCTTCTACTTCCTTGTGTCCCTAGGCCCAGTCCAGGCATTGTTTGTGGAGGATGTGCCATGTGCTTTGGGAGAGGGACTATGTCACCCCTGGAGCGGCCACACAGGGGGTCCCGCTGACAAAGGGAACCTGAGCACCAGGCCTTAGGGCCAGGGTGTTGATGACCAGGGAGCAGAGGAATGGAGGCCTGCTGGCGCCCTCCAGAGGAGACCCCCACCACCATTGTCCTAGGCCTGGCTGCCCAGCAGAAGCGCGAGCCTGTTTCCAGTCCTTTCTTCCCTTTGGGCCTTTGGGAAGCGGGCACTGCCTGTGGCCAGACCAGCCACCTCTAGGATCCAGGTGACTCAGGGCTGGGACGGTGTTGGGCGAGACCAGGGTGTGTCTCTCCTGTTACCCTGCCCCAGCAAAGCCCTGGGCTTGAGGAGAAGGTGCTTGGAGTTCCTCCAGGGTCAGGGAGGGAGGGCAGTCATCCTAGGGATGCTTCTGGAATGCCAAGAATGTACAAGTGGAGAGATGAGTCAGGACAGACCGGCAGCAGGAGCAGGGTCTTTTTAGGATCTGACCTCAGGCGGCCGTGTGGGTGCCTGTGTCCCTGGGAGGCCCTCGGGGAAGTGTCACGCTGGGCACACCTGGGACAGGCTTTAGCGCACTCTGCGGAGAGCAGGGTCTCCCCCCTGCTCTTCTGTCTCCAGGGCATCAGTTCCTACGGCACCCTGCTGCTTGATGAGGCTGCCCTTTGAAGGGGGCTCAGGAGGGGATGGGAACGGGTGTTCTTCAGCCCCTGCATTCAATTCAGGCTCCAGGGCTCAGGCTGATGGGCTTAGGCCGGGCGGGTCAGAGACGCTGCCAGAGAGTGGGAGAGGCCAGGCGGCCAGCTTGGCAGGGAAGGTGGCCACCAGCAGAGTGGCCTCCTGGCTTCTCTGCACATTATAAACACATAAGCGTCATTCAAAGTGTGTATGTTGAGGTGCTGAGAGCTGTGCTCGCCCCAGCCAGCTGCCACTTTTGCACATTCAGCCTGGGTGTTACTAAGCAGGCAGCTCCTGCCCACTGGCTCCCAGCAAATGCCAACTCTTCTTTCAGAGAGGTACAGGCATGGCTCTTGGGCCAACAGGAACACCTGCAGAGGGACTCAGGGGACCCACAACTTCAGAGAGCCAGAGCAGAGGCAGCAGACCCAGAGGGGTGGCTGGGGACAGCCCAGGGGCCTGGTATCAGCCTTCAAGGGGGTTCTGCTGTCAGCGCTAGCTCATGTCCAGGAGACTCACTGTGAGGGATACAGGCAGGACCCAGGTTCTGATGCCACGTGCCCCAGCCCTGCTCTGGCTGGCCTTGCAGGCCTATCATCCCAGTCTTTTTTTTTTTTTTCCTGAGGCAGGGTCTTGCTCTGTCGCCCAGGCTGGAGTGCAGTGGTGCAGTCACGATCACTGTAGTCTCAACCTCCTGGGCTCAAGTGATCCTCCTACCTCAGCCTTCTGAGTAGTGGTGACTATAGGCATGCACTCTCATGCCTGGCTAATTTTTAAAAAATTTTGTGGAGATGAGATCTCACTATGGTGCCCAGGCTGGTCTCGAACTCGTGCCGTTAAGAGATGCTCCAGCCTCAGCCTCCAAAGTGCTGGGATTATAGGTCTCACATTCTCAACATTCCAGAAGCTTCCCTGGGGTGACTGCTCTTCCTCCCTCCCCAGCCAAAAGAGACCAACTGGAGCTTGACTCCACCCACCCCACTCCAGGGCAGCCTTGGACTCATGGCGGGAGGCGTGGTGGGAGGTGGTTCTTACACGTGAAGATGGGGCACTCGATCAGCTGCACCAGCTTGTCCACCTCTGCGAGGAAGTCCACGGTGACCTCTAGGTCCCCACTGGGTGTGCAGTCAAGGAAAGTCTGTCTGCTGGGCCAGCACAGCCGCAGCTCAGAGCACCACACGCCCTCCCCACCTGCACCTGGCTTCCTGTGCACAGAGCCTGGTTGTGGTGAAGCAGGATTTGGCGCACAAAGGACACCAGGCTCTTCCCTGTTCCTCGCCTTTCTGTCCTAAATGGAACTCCCCTGTTCGGAAGTTCCAGGTTCCACTCTAGCAGCTGTCTCCTCTGCACCCTCCCGGGCTGGGAGAGGCTCTTATCACAGCGCTGCAGCCCGTTGGGGGAGGGCTGGGCAGGAAGGGTTCTCTTTTCCCACCAGCAGGGCTGCAGCAAGCTTGAGGCACTGGGCAGTGGCCTGCCAGTCTCTGGGTGACAGAAGTGGCTGAGAGGAGCAAATCTAGGTTGTAGAAGGGAAGCAGGCACACTGTGGGGAGCCAGGCAGGGCCACACCTAGCCCTCCACTGAGGCATCTCCTGGTCCCTTCTTCCTTACTCCCAACTCCTGGCTGGTCATGTTGCCTTCTAAATAGCACTCCAATCCTGGGTTACATGTCAGGCACCCATGGATGGGGCTAGTTTGCTTATTGGTGTTTTAAAAAAAATCTGGCCAGGTGCGGTGGCTCACACCTGTAATCCCAGCACTTTGGGAGGCCGAGGTGGGCAGATCGCTTGAGGTCAGGAGTTTGACACTAGCCTGGCCAACGTGGTGAGACCCTGTCTCTACTAAAAATACAAAAATTAGCCGGGCATGGTGGTGAACGCCTGTAATCCCAGCTACCTGGGAGGCTGAGGCAGGAGAATCACTTAAACCCAGGAGGCGGAGGATGCAATGGGCCAAGATCGCCCCACTGCACTCCAGCTTGGGTGACAAAGCAAGACTCCGTCTCAAAAAACAAAACATCTAACTCTGGATGCCTTTTGAGGAGCGCAGTGCTGAGGTGAGAATGGGTGCCTCCTGCTTCTGAGGCCTCTGCCCAGCCTGCTTCTCCCCAGTGTGTCATCTTCAAGCCTGTCGGGCTCTAGCTCTGTGGCCCCCGAAGGCCCACGCCTGGGCTGAAGCCTGCAGGCTCACCCAGCCATCCACCCATATTCCCAGCTCCAGGCCTTCTCCCCCACCCCCACACCAGGCCCAGGAGGAACTGCAATGAGCAGAGGGCAGCCACCTTCTCCCAGGGGCAGGAGCTGGGGTTCTCTCCCACCCCAGCAAGATGGTCCAGCATCACCCGCTGGCACCCGCCGGGCTGGGCCTACTCAGTCCCAATCCCAACCTGCAGGGTTCCTCCCGGGCCAGCTCCCCCTCCAGGAGCCCCTCTTTGCTGCCAATCTCGCTCTCCCAAATACGTCCCTCCCCTCCCAGTGTCCTGGCAGCCCTGATGTCACAAGCCCTGAGGCTGAGTGGAGGGGTGGGGACAGGAGCATGGCACTTGGGCCCGCCTGTTGGGTGGAAAGGGGGCAGCCGGCCCCTTCCTGCCCCTCAGAGGCCCAACCCCAACCACAGTGAGAGGAAGGATACAACTTCTGGATGAGGTCATAGGCGTGCCGGTAGTTCTGGGTGAGGAAGCAGAGGGACACCGTGGTGACTGGGTTGTGGCACCAGGAGCGGTACAGGCAGCAGAACAGGTTCTGGCTCTCCTGTGGGGGAACAGGCATGAGCCGTGAGGACACGCCTGCTCCTTGCCCCTTCCCGGTCCACGTGGGGACCTGAGGGAAGGGCCACAGGTCTAAGTCCCAGGGGCCTTCAGTCGGGGGCAGCCAGAGCCAGCTTAGCACCCCGGCTGTTTGGCAACCCGGCTGGGAACGAGCCGTCACAAAGGAAACGCTGACAGCTCCTCCGCAGACCCTGTCATTACCTCCCAGTCCCAGAGCTGTGTGGTGGCTGCGAGGGCCTGGCTGGGAGTGGCTGTCCTTTGTGCTGGCATGTCTGCCCTTGGCAAAATCACAGTAATTGTCCCCCCTCCCCACCCCAAAGAACTCTGTGGTCCCGGAGCCCCATGGGGCTGGGATGATGATGGGGGAGTGGGCAGGGAAGGGAGGAAGCACACTTAAATGCCATCTCCTCCCCACCTCTGCAGTCCACTTCGAACACTTGGAAACCACCCAGGAACCCAGCCCACACTTGGGGGAGCCCTTGCCCCCGAGGAAAATTCTTAAGGCCTCTGCGAATGTCTGGAAGGAACCACAGGAGGGAGGCAGGGCTGTGGCCTGGATCGTGCAGAGCCACTTGGCCCCAGATGCCCCCGGACATGGGCCTGGATATCCCTGAGGCTCCTGGGGAGGGTGTAAGCAGGGTCTGAGCTGGCAGGGGACCTGGGAAATGAAACCCCTGGAGTCCCTGCCTCCAGGATGACGCCTGTCCCTGCACGGCCTCTGCAGCAACCACCCTCAGCCGGCACACGAGAGGCCTGGGACCCGCGTCTCTCCTTGTTCATAGGAGAGTGAGAGTGAGTGAGTGTCCTTTCTGCTCTCTCTGACCAGTCGTTGGTGCATCCCCATCCAGAGCCTGGGACGGATGGGCAACAAACTTGACACCTTGGCTTATGACAGGTGCCTTAGGAGCCAGATGTGCCCAGCTGTGGGAGACAGGGGCCAGGCCAAGGAGGGCGAGAAGAGCTGTTAACCCCTGATTCGCCAGCAAGGTTATAACCCAGAGGCCTGGCCCTAAGAGGGTGGCACCGCCACGCAGGGTGGGCCCACGGCCAGCAGAGCCTCTGTTTTCAAGGGGGCAGTGCCTGGAGTGGGACTGGGGTGTCAACCAATGGAAAAGGCAGGGCTGTTGGGGGGTCAGGGTGGACACGTGGACCCTCCTGCGGGCAGAGACCTCAGTGTGGGTGACGTGACGCACCCATGGTTAGTGCTGCGCAGCCACTCACCCAGGATCCCTATTTCCCAGTGGACCAGGGGAAGTCTCGATTTCAACCCCGTCTTCTCCCTGAGAGCCTCCTGGGGCCAGCCGAGGGGCGGGCTCACACAGGGTGTGCCCCCTGGCATGCAGGAGACGCCTGAGGATGGAGTCCCGGACGCAGCCTACCAGGGTCTTCAGGTCCTTCAACTGGTTCCTTAGCTGGAAGAGCTCCGTGGAGGTCAGCAGGATGGTGTTGAGGGCGTGGACCATGGTCGAGGCGAACTTGAGGTCCTCCTCCCGCAGCAGGATGTCTGCCATTGAGTGGAAGATGTTCTCCGCATTCAGCAGGAGGCACAGCTGCCTGGAGAGCAGGCAGACTGGGGTCAGGGCGCAGGCTGACCTGGAAGCCTCTGTGTCTCAGCCTGGGAGGCCTCCTCTTGGTTTTGCAGCGTCCTGGGGAAACTGCTCTTTCCTGAGGCCGGTGTGGAGCCATGACTCTGAGGCCTGTGGTTGTGGGAGGGCGGGGAAGGGTGGGGGGAATGCCGCACCTGCCTCTAGGCCTCCCAGCACTGCCTACCTGGGCCTAGCCACGCCAGGGCGCTCCACGCTATATTAATCTCCCGGCACAAGAGAAACAGCTGGGCCTCCAGCTACCCAAAATAGTTCCTGGGATCCCGTCACCTTCCTGAACTCCCACATGCCTGGGCAATGCCCCCCACCCCAGGCCAAGACACGCCTGTCCCCTGCTGGGCTTTCTTCTCTTGCTAGAACTCATCTTCATCCAGCCAATTCTCCACACATTGGTCACCTGTTTACTGCCCCACTCCTCCTCCTGGAAGCCCCCGAGGTCAGGGATTTGCACTGTTCGGGCTGTACCCTGCGGCCTGGAGCACAGATCCGTGTGGGATCAGCGTTATGACCCTGAGTTTTTTCTTCACTGTACGGATGGTGAAACTCTGGTGAAGTGACTTGACTAAGGTCGCAGAGTCACTTAGGGCCAGAGCCTAGCTCGCTGGTCCCTGGGCCATGACCCCTTTCCCATCTCTTGTCTAGTTAACAGTCGTTCAGGGCTAAGGATTGGACTTTGTGAAGAGGAGCCTCCCTGTTATACAGAAGGCAAAAAGGGAACCCAGAGGATGAAGAAAAGCAGATTCCTCAGGGTCCCTGGGCCGGATGACACGAGCAGCGAGAAGTGGGTGGTGAGGACAGGCTTGGAGGAATCCGCGCTGCTTTTCCACGTGCCCTTGGAGGCCTGGACTGCAGGGGAAGGGCACCTGGGCAATGCTTCCCAGCTGGAGTCCCAGGGATTCGGGAGCTTCCCCAAAACAGCATGATGCAGGCAGGATGGGGCATGAGCAGGGTGGCTGGTGAGAGGGTGGTGTGCAGCACTGCGCTTCCTGAGTGCTGGGCTGGCAGCAGCGTGGCACCCCTGCCCACACCACCTTCCGTCTGGGGCTAAGCTCCAGTGCCTGACGCCACGTCCCGTCTCCAGGGAAGCATCACCACAGGTCCAACACGGCATCGGAGGCCCCGAGGTCTTGAGTGCTCAGTGACGTGAGCCACATTTCTTGGTGGGAGGCCTGAAACACCTCCATCTCCTCCTAGGTCGCTGGACTCAGCCTCCGCTCCGCATGACCTGGGCCCAGCTTCCCAAATGCCCCTGAACGCCAGCCATGGCTCTGGGGCCAGGCTGGAGAAGATTCCTTCCCACCCCCAGCCCCAAAGCAACCCCAGAGCATTTGGTAACAAAGAGGCCAGACCACAAAGCGCAAACAGTAGGCAGGCCATTCCAGCCTGCCCCGGCTGGAGCCTGCAGGCCTGGGCAAGAAACCATGAGAAACAGAAACAAGCGGCACAGGGAGGGGGTGGCGGCCGCACGAGTGAGGGCCGCTTCATCTCCCCGCACATGCCACCAGGACCCTGCCATGCCGGGGGCTCCCCTGGGGTTAGGTGGGAGGTGAAGGCCTCAGCCTGGTGTCCCCAACTACCAGCGGTGTGATCTCAATGTCTCCGCACAATTTTTCCACCTTAATTAGGGGTAATACCTATCTGTGAAATAGGGGGAAGTTCTCAGAGGGCAGCCTGAGGACGAGGAACAAGCCATGTAAGGCTAGTGTGTGGAACTAGCCATGTAAGGCTAGTCCTCTGGGGAGCTGCTGGCTGCAGAGGGAAAGCCCAGCCAGGCAGCCTCAAGCCAAAGGCCAGGAGGTGGTGGCCCTGCTGTAGAGCCCAGACAGTGCTTCCTGGCCCCTCCCAGTCCCCCAACCCCTCCATGAGCCCTGTCTCCAAGGCTGTGGGACAGAAATGTTCCAGAAGGGCAGGCACAGGAGGAAGGGGGGCGTTCTGACAAATGGTCACAAGTGCCCGTTGCCGGCAGCTGGTGCCGTCTCCATGACAGAGGCCAACAGCTGAGCCGCTGCCAGGCAGCGCTCTCCAGGGATCCAGGCCGGCAGGCGGGACCTGTGGCAGCAGAGGGCAGGGTGGTGCCCATGTGAGGGCAGGCTGAGGAGGGTGCGGAGGGAGGGACGGAAGAGGGGCTGGTGGTGAGGAGAAGCGGGCACCCAGGCCTCCTGGTGTCCCAGAGAAGCTGGGGAATGCTGACTGTGTTACAGAAGGTCAGGAATAGTGGAGTTTTCTGGAAACTCTTCTCTTGCCACCAGTGATACCACCCTCTCCTGGTTTTCCTCCCACCTCTCCCCCAGGGCTGGGGTAGCCCTTCCGCTCTTCTCTCTCTAGTCTGTGCCTCTTGGTAGTCTGTGGTCCCAATCAGTGACTCCCACACGTGCCCTCTGGCCCTGAGCCCCTGCTGGGCTCTAGATGGAACAGCTGCTTGCCTGGTGGAAGGCCCTGCCTGGCCACCTAGCAGGCATTTCAAACCTTGCTGGGCCACAACCAGCCCTTGGTGTCCCCATAGACTTGCCAACCCCCTCCTCATCTCAGTAAACGGTGGCACTGCCCACCCAGCTGCTCAGGCCCAAACCACGAGTCATCCTGACCCCCAGTCCCTCTGCTGGGTCCACTGGCACGTATGGGGGCCTTACCCTGGGAGCACAACCTACACGGCCACCCTGCCCCACACACCCGCCCCCATGCCTAGGGGGCTGTCAGCATCTCCTGCCTGGTCCATCTCCCCATGTCTCAGGATCTGCCTCCTGCTGCTTCTCCTGCCCCCACAGTCCACCCTCCACACACCAACTGGACAATCCTAAAACAGGCCCATCGGAACATGCCCCTCCCTGCTGGGATTTGCTAGCGGCTTCCTCCTGGATCTGAAACAAACCCAGCCCCTCACCTCGGCCTATAGGGTCTCACACCTCTCGCTGGTTCCTCTCCAGCCTCCCTCTTGCTGTCCCTCCTCCACTCACGGCATTCTAGCCTCTTGGGTTTTTTGGTTCCTGACTTCGCCAAGCCCACGTAGCCCTAGAGGCTCTGCCTGCTCTGCCCTGGCCAGATGGCTTGGCCAGGAATGGCACGTGGCAGGCTCCTCCCAGACATCGAGGCCTGGGCTCCAACCTCAGGTCCTGATGAAGCCTCAGTCTGAAATGCAGGCCCCTCCTACCAGCCCCTTCTAAGAGAAAGTTCTAGTTCTTTCAGGGCACTCATCCCCAAGAAGCAAGGGTCTCCCGAACAGAACAGTAGGTGCACTGACCCTCCACCCCCTCCGCCAGGCCAGCGCATTCTCTCCGTTCATGCCCAGGCAGGCCTCTTTGTGCTGTGCAAACACCAGTGTGTGGAAAACGGCAGTCTGATGTTACATTTTTGCCCTTGTCACCCATCAGGCCAAGCCCTGGCCTGGCTGCCCTGCCCTGCCCAGATCTTGCACTCTCTTGCTGGCCGAAGAGGCCTGGGAAGCCAGCTCATCCCAGGAGACTCTGGAGCACAAGCCTCCTCACGAGGTGTCTCCCTCTGAGTGAGGTGTCTCCCTCTGAGCATCGCTAATTAAAGCACCACAAGAGGGAAAGGGAGATGAGAGGCCGGGAGCAGGCACCACAGAGAGCAGTGCTGAGGCCATGCCATGCTCCAGCTGCTCGCTCAACCACCCTTGCTCCAGGAGGAAGAGCCTGGAGAGGCTGCTCTGGGGCTGGCAGCGGAGGGGCCTCCACTGAGGATGACTCCCATCCTACTGCTGGGAAGGAGGTGGGGGCCACATCCTGCCTGACCCCAGGTCACCCTACGTTTGGGGAGAAGGAAAACCCAGATCACTGCGTTGCAAAGCCTCAAGAAGACAGTAATAATAGCGGAAGTGTTGGCCAGCTCACGGGGCCCTTACTACAGGCAAGGCTCAGGGCAGAGGGTGTGAGAAGTGGGCCCTTGAGTCAGGAAGCTGGGGAGGGAGGAAAGAGGGCCCATTTTCCACTACAGTCCCTAGTCCACACCGGGATCTGTACAGACAGGTGGCCTTGGAGTTCCCACGCACCTGACACTGGGCTCTGGGTTAGCTCCACTCGCACTGTCATGCTGAGTCCTCACACAACCTGGGCAGGGTTATCACCCCCCACTGCAGAGAAGAGGAATCTGAGGTTCAGAGAGGACCCACAGCTGACCAGAGGAGGAGGAACAGAGTATTCAGACCTAGAAGAATTGACTTCCAGAACCTGAGTTCTTCCTCACCACTCTGCTTCCCCAGTGCCTGCTGTGAGTGGGCACCAGGGGCTGTCCCTGCCCGGCGGAGGCCTGGCAGATGGCTGCCTTGCAGGGCTGCTGCGTCATCACTTCTTTGCTGAGCCCCAGCCCAGCTTGAGTTGCCTGCCTGGCTCCCAAGCGCAGTGTCAACAGTGGAGCACAGCTTGCAAGCATTAAACATGTGCCCATATTTTCCAACACCCGCATGAAAACGCTATTCGTCATGAGACAATGGCCTGGAATGTGCTTGGAAACAAGGCAGAGAGCTGGGGTGGGAGGGAACCTGAACAGGGTCTGCGAGGGCATAGGGGACCTCTTGTACCACCCTGGAGACCCACCATGGGGCTGGAGGAGGGCAGGGGTCCACAGGGGAGTGTGTCGAGTCAGTAAGGGGCCCTCTGGTGTATCCCGATGACTCAGGCACAGGCAGGGGGGATGTGGCCAGAAGGCAAGGACACACGCCATTTAGGGAAGGCTCCTCCCTCAGTGGCAATGGAGCTTTTGGCCCAGCAGGGGCTGTGTCACTGGTTGTGTCCTTCACACACAGCCCAGAGGCCCTGTGGACGCAGCTCTGCCTCCCTGTCTTGGGCTGCTGGCTGCCGCCTGGACAGCTGCTCCCCCTTCCAGGTCTGGTTTTGTGCTGGGGGGCGGGACCAGCTTCTCTTTGGTTTCTCTGCCACATACCCAGGCGCTCTCAAAAGAGCAACCTGCCCTCGGCCTGCTCTGAACTTCCCGGAGCCCAGCAGAGGGGGCGGTCACTTTGCCTTAAGAACTGAGACTACACAGCCTTGCCCATGAACATTCCCTTTGGGGCAGCCTCCAAGGCCAAGGCTAAGGCTCATGCTGAGACCAGGGTAGGAGAGACGTGGCTCTGCATCCCCCTGCAGCCTTCTCCACTGCTCTGGAGCAGCATCTGCCTGGAGGTGACTGCACCACACCTGCCAGGCTGGTGTGAGCCTTCGTGTCACTGTCCCTCCCATCACTAACACTGGCAAGCATCAGCACACATCAGGTGCCAGCCATGGACAGCCGCAGGCCTCTGTGGGAGATGCTCTCCCAAACCCCCACCTGGCATCCACACACAGCCCCTGCTTCAGGCGAAACCTGGGCCAGGGTGGGCAGGAGGAGTAAGGTGTCAACTGGCTTTGTAGGTGCCGCAGTGTCTGGGTGGCTGTAGACTGGCCAGTCACGCCCTAAGGTCATGTGGTCCAGGCTGGCAGGAGCCCTGCCTCATGGTAACAGAAGGGGCGGTGGGAGAAAGGCATGGATGGGAGCCTGGAGCCTGGCGCTGTCTTCTTTGTCCTGTCCTGGGTTGGGGGCAGGGGCCACACACTGCATCTCCTCCAGGGATAAGACAGGTCACTGATTTGGGCAAAGCCAGGCCTTGGTTTGGAGGACAAGACTTCCTGGGGGCTTTACCCCCCAACACCCCTCCTGCCTGGGGCTGTGTGCAGAGCAGCAGAAGAGGGGCTGTGCAAACACTGCTGTCCGAGGGTGCAGCTGGCTGTGGCCAGTGGCCTCTCCCCACCTGGTTAGTTCCTGCAGGCCTGGAGCAGGGCATGAGGAGGGCCAGCTCACAGTGGGAGAGAGGGAGCAGTTCCTTTTAGGACAGACTCATCGTGGGAGCCTGGGGAGGGCAGAGCCTGGCACGTTAGAGGCTAGGGACAGCCGGAGCCTGCTCGAGAGGAGCTGGGGAATGGCTCCTTCGCCAGGTGTCTGTAGGAGCAGAGCCCCGTGCTACAGGTGAGGCCCAGGAGGGCAGAGGACGGAGCTTGGGTCTCCTTGTGGGGAGTTGACATTCTGGCTCCCTGCCGTGCTCCACCCTAGGGAAGCTGGACTCTGCCATGTGGCTTCAGGGAAGACATGAAACTTCCCATGATCTCATGTCCCTGCACCCTCTGAAAACAGGACCAGCGAAGTGACCAAGGCCAGAAACACTTCCCCATCCTCACTGTCGGCTGATCCTTCCCAGGTCCCTCTGCTGTTTGCTCGGGATACTTGTGCCGGCTCCCTTTGGGGACCTTCCTCTGGCTCTGGTCACCAAGCAGGGGCATGCTACTGGCCCCCCGCCCCCACCTGCCCAGTGACTGTTAGGACGCTGAGCCATCTGCTGGGGATGGGAACCCATGCACTCACTGGGTGCAGGCTCTGCCCTCCCCACCCCTCCTTCCTTGGACCTGGCTTCTTAAGAGGGTGACCAAGGCAGCAGCGGATGATGCGTCTGACCCATGGTGGGGGTGTTTTGGGTGAGTGTTCAGCCTGGGAGGAGGAGAGGCGGAGGGCCCAGGAATGCCCTTCTGCCAGCACTGGCCTGCAGGGCCCTTGGTGGACGCAGCCTGCCTCTCTGCCCAGGTGGGCCAACCTGGCGCTCAAGGGCAGGGATGTGGACAGGGCATCAGATGAACTCAAGAGAAGTTCATGGGGAAATGGAGACTGAAGCAACCATCCCCTCCCAGGGGCCTGTGACATTCTTGACTATCCCAAACAATAAGCCACCAGCAGCGTGGAAAATAGCTGGCCTGGCGGGGACAGACCCTGGACTCAAACCCTAGAAAGAGACAGCAAGGTTGAGAGATGAGCGTGGAGGCTGGGGGCGCCTGCTCCCGCCCGGCATGCCCTCAGCTGCTCTCTCTACTCCAGCCCTCACTGGCCCCGCAACGCTGCCCTCCCCATGATGAACAGAGGACTCAGAAGAAGCCTCAGCTGGCAAGTTCCAGGAGGGGTGGGTGTACCCCAGCTCCTCAGTTTTCCCCTATGCTCCACCTTGTCCACTCTCGCGTGCCATCGATGGGACATCCTTCCCAGTGGAGCCTTGTTGGTGGCCCCATGAGAGGCAAGAGTGTGGGTGATTTTGCTCGGTACCTCCTGTTAGACTAGGTCACACAAGTGGCCTCACTGGGTACAGATACAGGAAGGTCTCCTCCTACTGCCCAACCACCACCTGCAACTACCCTATCGGGTTCTTCATGCCTCTGCTTCTCCAGTCTGGCACCAGGACCCTCTGGTGGTGCTCATCTCCCACCCCAGCAGGTCCAATTCTCTAGCCCCACTGGCCTGGTGGGGACCCTGCCTGCAAGCCCGGCTCTTTGGTCAGGGGGTGTCATGGGGCATGGGGTCAGCGATCGCTGTGCTCCCTGGCAGGCTGTTGGCAGCTCTGGATGGGGATGGGGTTCTTACATGGGTGACTGGGCAGGCAGTCCTGGCTCCAGGCCCCTCAGAGGCTGGGCTGGATGCTGATTCTGAGCAGAGTGTGGGCTGGGTGGACTCCACCGGTCTCTCTGCAAGTCGCCTTAGGACTGGGCAAACCAGCAGGAGGGCAACAGGCTTCAGGTGCCTGCTGAGGGCAGGGCATCCTGGCTCAGAGGCCCCTCCCTTCTCCCTATGGCCAGGCCTCCTTCCTTCATTTCCATCCCCAGCTGCCTGTGGCTCACTGACCATGCACAGAGGGGCGAGCCCTTGTTTATTTTCTTTTTTGAGACGGAATCTTGCTCTGTCGCCCAGGCTGGAGTGCCATGGTGCGATCTTAGCTCACTGCAACCTCTGCCTCCCGGGTTCAAGCGATTCTCTTGCCTTGGTGGCTGGGATTACAGGAATGTGCCACGATACTAGGCAAATTTTTCTATTTTTAGTAGCGACATGTTGACCAGGCTGGTCTTGAACTCCTGACCTCAAGTGATCCACCCGCCTCGGCCTCCCTAAGTGCTGGGATTACAGGTGTGAACCACCACACCTGGATAGCCCTTGTTTCTTTTCTACATTGGATGCTGGATGGTGCCCACGTCCATCCCCTTCAGTGGTCCAAGGCCAATGGACCCCAGTACTTTCCTAGGAGACACCTGGAGTCTCACGGCCAATAAATCTGAGGTGCAACCTAATATCAAGGCTACAAACTACAGAGAAGGCCTGGACCGCTCCCACCGGAAAAGGGCCTCCTCCTTGCCTTGTTCCTGCCCCACAGCTGGGATCCTTTAGGAATTTAAAGAGAAAGCAGCTTTTGGGTCAGTATAACCTTAGGATAGGGAGAGGAGGGAGTAGCCTCCCATCTCTAGTCCAGAACGCTCCAGAATCTCACTGCATCCTGCCCCTCCCCTTCTGCTCTCTTCCCTTCCAACTCTCTGCTTCCAAGTATGAAAACTGTAAATCTGTTTTATTTATTTCAATCAATCCTCGGCAGTGTGCCCCTCAGGGCAAAGGCAGCCATGGTAACCCTGCCAACTCATGCCTTAAAAATTCATCGTGTTTAATGCAGTCGATGTGTCTGGTACACTTAAAAGTTTCTTGCAGGGAGTGGGGTGGGAGGAGGAGGAGGATGCGGAACTTGTTTTTCTGGGCTTTGTAGGGAGCTGGTGGAAAGGGGATGGAGGGAGGAGGGGCACAGGAAGAGGCCTTCAGTCCTCTTAGCCATTTGTCCCTCTGTGCAAGAGGAGGTGCTCTGGGAGGTCCCAGACACCTGTGCTGGGCTCCTCTAGAGACCTCCATAGAAGGTCTCATCTGGGTGGGAGCTGCCACAGAAAACGAAACAGTCTCACAGAGGCAGCTGAAGCCTCAGCCCCCCAGGATTAGCAGGTCCCTCACCCTAAGTTTGGGGCTTGCTCTAGAGAGCAAGTTGACTCCCGCTTTCTGAACTGCCCAGGGTGGAGGCAGATGACCCTTGCTGCCACGGGAGGGGCTCTGCCTTTTCCTCAGAATGGAAGTCATCTTCTACCTTGGCCCATCGGACTGGCTTGGCCTTTTTTCTTTTTTTTTTTTTAAGATGGAGTCTCGCTCTGTCATCCAGTGCAGTGGTGTGATCTTGGCTCGCTGCAACCTCTGCCTCCTGGGTTCAAGTGATTCTCCTGCCTCAGCCTCCTGAGTAGCTGGGATTACAGGCGCCCGTCACCATACCTGGTTAATTTTTGTATTTTTAGTAGAGACTGGGTTTCACCATGTTGGCCAGGCTGGTCTTGAACTCCTGACCTCAGGTGATCTGCCGCTTTGGCCTTCCAAAGTGCTGGGATGACAGGCGTGAGCCACCGCACCTGCCTTGGCCTTATTTTCCATGTGTCTTTTCAGTCTGACCACCCCGTCCCCTGTGTCCATTCACAGGTACTCAAGCCCCCTGTTCTTTCCCAGGACAGCCCTCCCGTCTCCTGCCTCACCTGCTGCTAGTTCCCACCAATTTCCTTCCTAAAGTGGTACTTGGCCCCTGGGCCCTCCCTGAGCCCTGGTTCCTTTTCAGCTTACACCACAAGGCCTAGGGCTGGGCCCTTACAGGCAATGGGGGAGATGAATGCTTGTAGGACAGAAAATTAACTTCCAGGAAGGGACAAGGTGGCCTGGGTTACTTTGGCCGTGGGGCTGGGCATGCACATGGAACTGCAGGCCAAGGGGCTTCAGAGTCAGGTGGGTTCTGAACTGTGTTATCAGGGTTCTTGGCAGGTGTCTGGCTCTGGCGGAAGCATTTCACATTCTGCAAGGAGTCCCTGTGAGGGAACTCAGCAGGTGTATGACTCACAATGAGGTCTGCGTTTGTGTCTTAGAAAAGAGGCTGCGCCTTCTATCCCACATAGACACACCCCAGAATATGGCTGGATGCAGGTCAGATGGCGGGGGCTGGGGACAGGCGTGTAACCCTGTGCTGGAGGCTCTGAAGCCGAGATAGCAGGGAGGACCGATGGGGTATCTGCTGAGATAGTGTCTTGGTGTTGGAGAAAAACACAGTGTGAGGAGGGCAAGGCCGGGGTGAGGAGACAGCCGGGTGCGGGGAGGAGGGGCAAGAGTGGGGCTGGTCTGGCCCCTGCCTGGAGACCATTTTCCCCCGGCCATGAAGCCTTGGCACGGCCGCAGGGACCTTCTTGCATGCTGAATCCTCAGTGCAAATGAAAACAAAGGGACTGGTCACTAAAGGAAATCCTGTTGTCTCCATGATAATCAACTCCAAGAAGTGCTGAGAAGTGCCCAAGCCCTTGGGTCCCTGCTGGGCTCCTGCCCTCTCCTGCCACAGGGATTTCCTCCAAGCTGGAATCACCATTTCCTTCCTAATCCTGGCCACAAATGACAATACATTAGGAACATCGTGTACATTCAACTCCTCAGCATGGGCCACTTGTGATTTCAGCCCAGAGCCCTTTCTAGCAGAGAATGCCATGTGCGACACAGATGAGAGGCCTTGCCAAAGACCCCCTCGGTCAGCCTAACCCCAGCACCAAGTACTCACTGCTGCCCACCCACCCCTTTGTCCCCCAACAAGCTCCAGGGCCCACACAGCACAGAGCCTTAGACACACTTTTCCGGGAAGACAGTTTGGACCTCCTGAGCTGCAGAGATCACTGGGGCCTTCTGGTGTGGACTGGAGCGAGTTTCTCCAGAAGCTTCCTGTGGCTCCGGGGCAGCATATGTGTAGCCAGCTCCTTTTACCCCACTCTCCCACTGGAGCCACCTCTGTGGGTGGATGGCACTGACCACACCTGGCTGGGATGGTGTTGGCCTGTGATCCACACTTAGTTCTACCCTCCTAGGGCAATGGTTTGTCTCCAAGGGTACGAGAGGGAAGCAGGGCCTTGAAACTGCAGCCATAGTTCTGTAGCCTGGACCCAAACTCTGACCCAGCGGAGAAAGTCCACGGGGCTGACTCCAACAGCAGGTTCCCGGAAACCAGTTGGGAGCAGCAGCTCCTGAGTATGGGAGTCAGGCCAGCTACTGCCTGAGGTCCAGGCTGGGGTGATTTTAATATAAAGATTCCTGGTGCCCAGGGAGACATGGCCAAGGCTGGTGCTTTGAACTGGCTGATATATTCCCTGGCTGACACTGCCAGGGAAATGGCCAGGGAAATGGCATCCCTGAACCCTACCTGCCCTGGGGCCTCCTGGGCTCTGCTGGAGAACTGCAGCTGTAACCTTTCTCTCCCTTTGAAGCCCTCTGGGCTTGAACCCTCTAAGCAGGATTCCCTCCTGAGGATGTGCTCAGCTGCCCCCGTGGAGGCCAGCCCTGCCCACGAGGAGGCCGCCACCGCCTGGCACGCTGCTTCCTGGCCCTGCCTGCCCTTGCATGCCCCTGCCACCCGCATGGGACAGGAAGGAACTGAAGCCAAGGACTGGTCCCAGGCCACACAGCCAGGGCCACAGAGGGGTCAGAACTTGGGTTTCTGACCTGGCGCTCATGTTCCCATGAACATGTTCCCATGCTCTGTGGCATCTGCAAGGGACACAGACCTCCCTTCCCTGGCTGGCTCCCCTTCCCACCCATTCCCTGCAGCTTGTATGCCCAGGGCAGAGACACCCCTTCACCCTGTGGCATGTGACCTCACACAGGGTCCTCTGAGATTGAGTCTGTCTTGGGACAGGTAATGGAAAGGCATCCCTGCATCTCTGCCATTTTCCCCTGCAAACCGCGGGGGGACTTGTGAGGAATGAGGCGGGTGAGGGACAGCAGTGCTGGGACCCGAGTAAGGTGGCCAGAGCTACTCCGGCCCCAACAATGTCTGGCAACGCCCCTTGCCCGTGTTCTGATCACCAAGCTGTTTGTTTTCCCTTACTTCAGGCGACGATTCCCAAACTAGTCCCTTTGTTCCAGGACAGGGAGCACTCCAGCTGCTGCGTATTCCACAGTTTACAGATGGTGAGCCTCCCCTTCTGCCTCGTCGGTGCTGGACCAAGACACGGAGGCCTCGGCGGGGCCCACACTCGGCCCCTCTGGCCTTGAAGCCACGTGCCCAACTTGGGTCCAGCAGCCCCAGTGTTCATATGGCCATAGCCCCGTGTCAACATTTCCCTCCCCCAAATTATTTAACCAGATGGGCTGTCCTCCTGGTCATGGGCCCTGGGTGATTACAGTGATTCACTAGTCTCTCGTGTTCCCGTGGCAACTTTCCTTCAAAGGACCTCCTGCGCTCTGAAGGAGTTCCGGCCAGGGGCTGCCATTCTGGTTTCTGGGGGCACCTCGAGTGCTCTGCCCTGGGCGCCATGCGCATGGCTTCAGCTCCACGTCCCTCAGCGGGGAGCCGCCAGCCCCTGTCCCATCAGTGTCCTCATCCACCCAGAAGGCTGTGCATTTACCCTCTAGAACAAGGAGGGTCCCTCAAGCCAGGAATACCCTAACTGAGGGACCCCAGAGCCTGGCTGTATGCATGGACCACGCGTGGGCCTCACCTCCAGGAGGTCCACGATCTGTACTCTCAACAAGCTTCCGGGGCGGCCAGAGACCTGCTGCCTGCAACTGCCTCACCAGGCCCGATCGCTTCAGGCATGGCGATGCCCTCCTGAGGGAAGGAGGTGACTCTGGCAGGAGTCTGAGAGGATGGGTGGCAGCAGGGCCTGGCTCGGCCTTGGAGCTCTAGGCGGAAGGCCCTGACACTTGCCTTCTTGAGGCCCCACCCCCGCCTGTGCAGAGTCTGGGTCCTGGTTTACGTTTCTGCTTGGCATTTCACTGTTTCCCTGCTGGTCTCTACCTTCACAGTCCCGAGCCTGCTGTGCACAGCCCTGGCCTCCTCTGTTCAAACAGAAAGATAAAGAGGTCAGCTCTTGGGCAAGACCTGTGCTGGGACTCTTCCTCGCCTCCTGACAGCCATGTGGCCTGGCCCACCTGCATAGCCCCAGCACCCCGAGAGGAAGCACAGCTCACAGCTGCTGCCCTGGGCATGGGCCATTCCTGCCTTTCTGGCTGTGATTAGGAGCTAGAGCCATGAGTGCCTTTCTTGTCTTCACATCTTTAGTCCAGGGGTTTTGTGAAATTTTATGAACTGAGATGGCTTTCTCTAGGCTTTATAAGTGCCCACTTAAAGAGCACCGAGATAAGTGTCAGGAAACAGGATGAGAAGTTAAACATGAATACCCACCAGTGGTAACAAAGAGCAAATATCAGAGCAGCCTCACTGAGGACTCTGAGAGGCCGGTAAAAAGATCAGAGTCTCAAAGGACTGGGAGGATGGAGGTGCCACAGCCGTAGTGGTGGGCCACAGCATGGCTGGGAGGGGGCTCCTTCAGTTATTCTTGGCCAAATGGAAGGGGAGGGGTTCTCCTATTTGTACCCTCCCCCACCCCCTCCCGGGAGGCTGAAAAAATTCCTTTTGTGATCAGCCATTTTCAGAGAATTTTAAGACGGATGAAATAGGCTTTTCATCCACATGTTCCCTGCCAGCCCAGGAAATCTTCCCTGGATTAAACGCGTGAGAAATAAGAGGGCCCCAGACATGAGGCATCCTTGGAAGTCGCCCGAGGGGACATGTCTTAGTCTTAGCTCTGGGTTACAGGCGAGGTGCCCTATAGCAGAACTTGCTCTGGTGGGCAAGAGGCCTGCTCCCTCCACTCCCCACCAGGATCACGCCACTGCCCCTCTGAGCAAAGACACGAGGTAACCACCGACAGAGAAAGGCAGGTGGACGATTTAATACTGGGATATGGCAGCCTCCGTGGGGAGGGACAGTGACCCTGAGCCATTGGGCTCAGGCTGGGAGCGTAGAGGCAGTGTCTAGCCGGGCTCAGGATCCAGAGGGAGATGTGTTCTGCACAAAGACAGTGAAGGCGGTGGACCTGGGCAAGCTGCAGAGCTCTCCGAGTCCAGAGACCACTGCTGCCAAACCAGCACCAGACCGAGCCTCAGGCTGATAAATGCACAGAAAGGACTGCAGAAGGAAACACACCAAGCTGAGACCCAGAGGCTACTTCTGAGGGAGGAGGTGGCAGGTGGTCAGGGGTCTTTCCCATTTACTGCTATACCATTCTGCATTATTTCAGTTTTTATTTTATGTGGTTTAATATTTCTAAACAGAAAATAAAGTATTGAGAATCCTCTGTGTGCTTCTCTTGGACTCCTTCTTGGAGAGGCTTGGCGGTGGAGCCCACGGGCAGGGCTGGGGAAGGTGCTACCTCCCCAGGGCATGGGTGCTCCAGCCTGGCCACGATAGTGGAGCTTTCCTCTCTAGAGGGGTTGCTGCAGGTTTAACAATGGAAACATGCATTTTACAAATGAGAGGATCAACAGCCGGGAAAAGGTATTTTTAGCTACGGTGGCTCTTTGCTTCAAAGGCGTATGTTTCATCTAAAACCAGGCAAACCTCCTACAAAGTCTGCCTGCTTGCAAGGAGTGATTAGCATAATACAAGCATGAAAAAAAAGGCCTGGCTCCACTTTGAGGCAGGAGTGCCTACTACAGGGGGAGGCTTTCTCCTAAAATAGAATCGCCAGCAGATGAGGAAAGTCTTATCAATGGAGACGAAGCCCCCATCTCCACTTAGAGCAAAAAAGCTACCGTGCGCGAACAGCCTGGCTATGACGGGCGCGCTGCAGCCACCAGCATAGAGCGGGGTCTGAGGATGGAAATGCTGACCACAGTTCCGCCCTGAAGACCACCATTTGAATCACCTTTGCCTCAGGCTCCCACCTTCTTCCAATTAAAGTACAAAGGGTTTCGGGCTGCCTTTCCAGATGTCCTTCCCCTGGGGGTAGGGAAGAGCCCAGTCAAGAATGGCCAGGGGAATGGACGTGGAAGAGGGCAGGCTTGAGGGGACACAGATGATGAAATCTTAGGGTGGCACCTTCCCCAGAGGCCATACCACTGTGAGTCAGATGTCTGCTCCTCTGGGCCCCTCTATCAACCCAGAGCACTTGCCTCCTGGGCTCCCCACTGTCCTGCTCAGGAGCATCTTTGTTTTTGTTTTTTTTTTCTGTAGAGATGGGGTCTTGCCATGTTGCCCAGGTTGGTCTTGAACTCCTGGGCTCAAGTGATCCACCCACCTCTGCCTACCAAAGTGCTGGGATTCTGGCGTGAGCCACTACGCCCAGCCTGTGGGCACATATTTGATTGCTATCTTTTCTCTCCTAGAAACCCATTAGCTGGCTGTGGGAAGCCCGAACCTGGGCCTGTGGGCCTGTGTATACGTGGAGAGAGGCTTGAACTCTTCTCCAAACACCACAAAAATGAAACGGAGGCTGTGACCCTCCAGGAGCGGTAACTGCAGATACAAATCTCTGCAGCTGCTGGAAACAGGGCACTCGGCAGCTGCTCCAGCGCCCCTCTCCTGTGGCCTGCTTGCTTACCAGGCCCAGGGCCCATCCTGGGGGCCTGCGACCTTGGGCTGCGGGGGTCGGGGAGGGGGCTGGGGCAGAGAGGTGGCATTTTTGCTCTCTATTTTAGGCATCACTGGCAGGAATGAGAGAAGAGACTGGAAGGATCAGTCATCTCTCCATCATCTCTCTCCCCTGAGGATCCCCACAGGGGTAAGATCATAGACGGGTCTTCCTGCGAGGGTCAGGGACTGGGAAATATTCACAGACGGGGCACGCAGCTGAAGATCTGAGAAACCAATTACTATGCTACTGGGGGGCCCAGGAGAAGCAGAAGAAACTGGACCGGGACAGCCGCTCAGGCTTCGAGGGCAGGAATGGAGGTGACTCCAGGAACCTGTCAACTGTGGGGGCAGGGGGCTTCCGACAGAGGTAGGTGGGGGTCTTCTTCAGGAAAAGGGCTGGAAGGAGGGGCTCAGCTCATGGGAGAAGAAGGAAAAAGCTGACTCTTCTCAGGAAAAATGAGTGGACAAGGAAAGTTGGCCGAGTTCACAGGCACCTGGCATTAGCTGACTGAAGCCAGCGTACCCTGAAGAGCCAAACAAGTCCATGGCAGGGATGTCTGCGGTGTCGAGATGGTTTTAAACTTAGTCCAGATTATCTGCTTAAACTGCCTGTCCTAGCAGCACTGAACCTTCCAGAATGACACAGCAGCAAGAACCCTGGTCAAGCCAGCTTCCTGAGCCGGCTTCCTAACTAGCCTGTGGTGTTTCACGAGACTAATGGCAGAGGAGAGTGTGTAGGGCCACAGCTGTCATGGTGAACAAGTGAGGGTCTCACCACCTGCCCCCACTGGCGAGCCCTGGGCCCCACTTCCCTCCGTCCCACTGGAAGCTCTGTGAGCCAGCCACCTCAGGCACAGCCTGGCACATGCCCACTGCCTATCTGAAGGCTCCTCTCAGGGACTTGGGCACCCTCACACAGGGAGAGGAGGTTTTCTGAACCTGCTTCAGCCCTCCACTGGCTCACAGGGTACCTCAGAGGTGAGGCCACCAGGGGCCTCCCAGCCACACTCCAGGTTGCCCAGAGGGTGTGGGGACTGGCCTCTGGGCTTCTGAGCAGACTGCTTGCTGTGTCAGAAACACCTCCCCCACTCCTTCCCTGACCAGTTCCTACTCATCTTTGCTGGCTCAGCTTAGATGTCACGTTTCAGAAGCTTTCCCAGACCCCCCAACAGGCTGGGCACCCCCTCGCCCACATCTGTTTCACCAAGCATCACCACTCTGCGATGCTATGCTTGCAATCGTGACTAACCCTGGCGGGCAGGGACTAGCTCTGCCCACTGCGGTGTTCCCACTGGTGGGCACTGTGCCAGGCACTGACGGACGCCCAGGACAGGGTTCCTCAGTGATACATGGCGCTTCCTGGCTCCCCTGCCTGCCCAGCACAGCAGCAGCGCCCTACCGCCCCCTGGGTGAAACTCTGATCTACCCTTACAGGGAGGGGGCCGAGCTCTTGCTCCCGGCGGTTCCATTCTCAGAGAGGCGAGCGCTCTTGCCCGGCCTGACAGCTGTGGCCTAATTTCCAGGGCTATAACCGGGCTCCTTATTTTTACCCACTTGGTATTTTTCATTACTGATGCACGGGAGATGGCCAGGGATTGGGAATGGGGGAGGTGTGGGCTAATGGAAGACGCGTATGCGGTGGAGTCGGGGCTGTGGGGCCAAGGTGAGGGCCTGCAGGCGGGATAGAGAAGGGGTGGGGACAGACCAGACAGATACATGTATTTTTAAATTTTACAAGGGAAAAAGAAAATCCCAAATCCCACCCCCTTGTTCTTCCTCAGTAAGCATTTTCAACAAGGTCACAAATGCGCTGGCTCTATAGATTTTTGGCTCCAAACCACATTTCAGGCAGCCTTTAAAAGCCAATTCTTGGCATAGCTTCAGCGGAGCCTGAGGAGAGGGGAAAACTAGGGCACTTTTATGCTTTCAGAAAACCTCGGATCCAGGTCACAGCTTCCTGGCTCTGCTGACGCTGTGGGGCACCCCCCTTCTCACAGGCCTGACCTGAGGACCCCCCTCCACCTCCCCCAGTGTTTTCTTCAGAGCATGGATCACAAGACCAGGTCACCTGTTTCTTCGTTACTTGTCCCTGTGGGCCCCTCCCATGAGGCTGCAGCCCCAGGGGAGGCGTGAGCCATGCCACAGCTGGCATGGGGCCTGGCACATCCCAGGCACTCAGGAATATTTGCGGAATGGCCCTCTGTGTGGAGTGAGTGAATCTTTGACCCCTGTTCCCCAGCCAGGGAGCTCTCTCCTTATGAACTCCCCAGTGCTCTTGTCCAGCCCCTATAAGATGTTCCCATCTCCCTGAAATACCTTCTCCCCGGTCTGTGGAGGCTGGGCCCATGTTGGCCTGGCCCAGGCCCTCCTCCGTACAAAGGCAGCAGGCAGTAAATATTTACAGGAGAAATCAAAGCCTCAGTTTCTTTCTGTATGAAAGAACCCAACTGGCCCATAAGGTCCCTCCTGGCTTCTCCCAGACTGAGACTCTCTGGGACTCTGATCAGTTTTGGCCCTGCGGCTATCCAGGCCTGGGTCACATGTATGGAGACAGGGCCCCAAGCGGGCCCTGCTATGAGGTGCTGGGCCTGCGTCCACTCCCAATTCCACACACGACAAAGGGTAGAAGACCCATCCGCTCTGCCTGCATGGATGCTTCCAGAAATAGTGCTGTTGGCGGAAGGAGGCCACAGAGGAGGAATCAGCTGGAGGCCATACCCGGCCACCACCTCCTCACTGCCTGCTCCCACTGTGGATCTGGAGGGTCACTGGGTCACATATACAGCTTCACCCTCCCACTTTCCTGCAGGAAGGAAGGAGTTGGCTGCTTGGAGGTGAAAAAGTCACTCCTTCAGTTACCCCCATGGTGGCCCTTGGTAGGGCCTGCTTCACACTCCTCCTCTGTGAGCATTTAAACCCAGACCACCAGGTCCACACCATTGTTGGCTCTGCCTCCTGATGTCCATGGCCTTGGATTCTGGTTCCAGAACCATGACGGCCCATGACACCTGCTCCTGTGTCTGAGGGTGGGCACCCGACCCTTTTCAGGGCAATCAGCACCAGCGCACTCTGGCCACACTGATGGGTCCCATGGGACATGAGCCCAGGACAGGTGCTGAAGGCTGGGGTGCCGAGAGGGCCGGAGCGAGCCATCTGGCCACAAAGCGGGTGGCCTGTCCACTAATGGGGCAGATGGAGGAGGAAGAGCCAGCTGTGGCGGGGGAGAGGAGGACTTGAGGACAAGAGGTGGCCTGAGCCTTGAACTTCTAGTTTTAAATGAGCCCATCCTCGCCTCTGCCTGCACACTACCTTTATTTTTCTTTTTTTAAAAAAGTATAGAATGTATTTTCTGGATATAGATCGGCACACTGAATAGTATTGATACCTTTGTTTTTCTTCCTGTAAGGGTGAGAATTGGTTTTCTGCCATGTGCCGTCCAGAGTCCTGACTGCACAGAACTGGACAAGAGCTAGTTGCTGGGTGGGTTGGGGGACAGAAGACGGGAGAGTGCTGGGGTTTGAGTATTCATTTTTTTCTTTTTCTTTTTTTTGAGACAGGGTCTCACTCTGTCACCCAGGCTGGAGTGCAGTGGTGCGATCTCAGCTCACTGCAACCTCTGCTTAAGCCTCCCTCTCGCCTCAGCCTCCTGAGTAGCTGAGACCACAGGCACATGCCACCATGCTCAGTTAATTATATTTCTCTTTTTTTGTAGGGCGGCAAGGGTTTCACCATGTTGCTCAGGCTGGTCTTGCACTCCTGGGCTCAAGTGATCTGCCTGCCTTGGCCTCCCAAAGTGTGGGATTACTGGCATGAGCCACCACGCCCGGCCTTGAGTATTCATCTGAATGACTCTATAACTTTCTCTCTTACTCTTCTCTAGAAACAGGAGAAAGTGAGTCAACCCCAGAACACCTGCGTTCCAGGAGCTGAGCCCGAGGGAGCAGTTGGGCCAAGCCTGGCTCTGTGACCAGCCACTGCCCACCCCGGGGCCTCCTCGGCTCCTCACAGTTATCTACTAGTTGCTTCTGGTACTGAGTGCACAAGTTACTAGGTGCCAGGCTGTCTCCTAAGCACTTTCCATATGCTTCGTCACTCAGTCTCACAGGGATTAGGAGGAGATAGTGATGATCCCCGTCTGCATTTCTCTTTTAAGAAAACTGTGCTTGGGGCTGGGTGCGGTGGCTCACGCCTGTAATCCCAGCACTTTGGGAGGCCAAGGCGGGCGGATCACGGGGTCAGGAGATTGAGACCATCCTGGCTAACATGGTGAAACCCCGTCTCTACTAAAAATACAAAAAATTAGCCGGGTGTGGTCGTGGGCGCCTGTAGTCCCAGCTACTCGGGAGGCTGAGGCAGGAGAATGGCATGAACCCAGGAGGCAGAGTTTGCAGTGAGACAAGATTGCGCCACTGCACTCCAGTCTGGGTGACAGAATGAGACTCCTTCTTAAAAAAACAAACAAGCAAAAAAAAAAAAAACAACAAAGAAAACTATGCTTGGGAAGGCAGCCACATGGCCAGCCCCTGTGGTTCTCCTGGCTCAGCATCTCGTGGGAAGAGTGACCCCTTTCCTTAGGTGTGCTGTTGCTCCCCAACTCCACGTGGGGTTCTGTTAGGGCTGCCACTCACAGCACCCCTCAGCCCCACCTCCCTGCCACTGGCCCTGTCTGGGCCAATCAGAGCTTCCCTCTGGATCATGACTGGCTGGGATGCAATGCCCAGGCGATGTGGTGGCCGTGTCTCTGCCACTTGAAAGAGACCAAAACAGCATGGCTGACCTCAAACAAAGACTGCAGAGATCTTGCTGACCCTGGTCTTGGTCTGGACACAGAGGCCAGTGAAGTTCCTTTGCTCATTTTGGTGCCTTTGACCTGGGTTCCTACCACATGCCACCCAAAGGGTGCTGCCCAATACAGTAAGATTAGTGGTTCCCAGCTCCAGGCTGCAGACCACCGCTGGCCTGGCTGCCGCAGAAGCCCCTTGGATTCTGGCAGGTCGGGAGGGCTGGTAGGATGGCTAGGAAACTTTGCTTTTACAAAGCACAAACAGGCTGGACTAGCTGGTTTCCAAGACTCTGTCAAGAATTAAGAGAAAACACCTCTCGATTCCAGGTGGATCATGCTCAGCATCCACTTACTGGGAATGCGGAACAATCATCACTCAGAAACAGGCGGCTTCATGGGTATGTTTCCATGAGCTCCTAATTCCCCGAAAAAGCATCAGAAAACAAAAAAAAATGCTAACTGTAAAGAAAAATTGATTACCTGGACTAGGTTAAAAATGAAGAATGTCTGTTCATCAAAGGACATCATTAAGGGAGTGATAAGGCATGCCACAGGGTAGGAGAAGATAATGACAGTATATACAACTGAGAAAGACTCAGATTCAGAATATACAAAGGACTTCGGCAAATCAATAAGAAAAACACCAAAAACTCAAAGGGAAAATGAGACTTGAACAGACTCGTCACAAAAGAGGATATCCAAAAGGCCACTAAGCTATGAAAAGTTGTTCAACTTCATTAGTCTTTAGGGAAATGCATATTAAAACCACAAGATGATACTACTGTACCCCTAATCAGAATGGCTAAAATCAAAGACTGATGATACCAAGTGTTGGTGAGGATGTGGAGCAACTGGAACTCTCCCACAATGCTGACGGGAGTGGAAGCTGGCACAAGCACTTTGGACAGTACCTCCCCAAGCCCATGGTATGTCTGCTTGCCAATCCAGCAATTCCTAGGTATATACCTAATAGAAATGTGTCTATATGTTTATCAAAAGGCACATAAGAAAGCATTATCCATAATAGTGTGAAACCGAAAATAACCCCCATGCCCATCAATACTAGAAGAGATAAATAAATCACGGTATCGTCATACAGAATATTCCATGGAAATGTGAACTACTGTGACATCCAACACAGACGAATCTCACAAACCCAATGTGGATCCAAAGAAGCCAGGCTTTGCGAAAAGAGCACCAGCTGTACGGTTCCATTTATATGAAGCTCAAAACCAGGCAAGATGAACCTCTTGTGTTGGAGTCAGTACTTGAGGGAGGCGGGGAGGGGCTGTCACTTGCAGGAGATGTGAAAGGGACCTCTCTGGTGCTGGAAATGTTCTATTTCTTGATCAGAGGGCTCATTCCCTGGTGTCACAGTTAGTGAAAATTTACATGAGCACACTCATGATTTGTGCACTTTCAAATAGTACGTTCTTTAAATTTACAGTCACCAAAGACATCCAGGCATCGAGCCTGGAGGGAGTTGAGGCTGCCACACCGCTTTGATCAGGACGAGGAAAGAAGACACATCTGGGGTGCTGAAGCATGTGTTATGTGGTAAGAAAGGGGGAATGCTTCCCGGGGAGACGGCAAGACCAAGCTGAAAACAAGACAGTGTCTCCGGCGCGGTGGAGCTTCCAAGGCACCTTCCTCTCTGAAGCAGTGGGAAGGGCTGGGAGTTGTCAAGTTTGGATGACTGTTCTTCCTTCAGAGGGAAAGGAGTGGATATGCAAATAGCAAGCCTGGGGGCAGAAGGGCCCATCTGAGGACACAGGTTTACTGATGACGAGGTGGATGGTGAAACGGAGACACAAGTGCCACAATCAGGTGGAAGAAAATGCTCTCCTGGGGTACTGAGGAGGCCCCGATGGCCCCATGTTGGGGCTATCCACCCATGTGGTCTGGAGCTGGAGCTCAAGACTGGGGCCGGGGCAGGTCACACCCCTTCTGAGGGAATAAAGAGACACAAAACTTAGCACTTAAGGAAGCAGCTTGCGAAAAAGTGAGAGACGGGGCTCAAAACAGACTGGTGGAGGACTAGAAAAAATGAGCGCTGACTTGAGTGCACTTGAATCATCTCAGCTTGGCTTCAAAGAGGCCAAAGTGGATGATGCGAGCCACTGCGATAAGCCAGGGGAAAAACCACATCCCTGAGAAGAGGTGGTGACACATGTCCTGTTGAGCAAGAGTCAAAAGGGAGATTCAGACCTGGAGAGATGTTCACCATCAAAGTGCCAGGGAGCTCCTGGGAGAGTATGCCGGCTAGAGACCAGAAGTGGGCCAGAATAAGGGACAGGCCGGCATGGTGGGGCTGGGGCCTAGAAGGAAGCCAGAAAGGACGTATAGATTGACTTGGTGCTTCACCTCTGCCTGAGTGGGTGGAGTCAGTGGGAGCCATCCCGGGCAGGGATGAGAGCCCTGGGGATGGGGATGGGAGGAAGGGAAGAGGAGAAACAGGAAGCCGAGGAAGAGGAGGAGAAAGAAGAGGAAGAGGAGGAGGTGGGGAAGGAAAAAGGAGGATGAGGACGAGAAAGAGGAGGGGGAGGAAGGAAGAGGAAGCAGAGGAGGAGAAGAAGAGAAGGAAGAGGAGGACAAGGATGGCGTCACATCAGGAGATGTCTCTGTGGGGATTTTCCTCAGGCTAAATAACCCTGGGTAGGATGGCGACCCCATGGGAGGGCCCGGCTTCTCTCTAATGAGGCTGAGCCCCTGGCTGCCAGGTCTGAGGTCCTGTCCTGGTGTGTGCAGATCAGGAGACGTGGCTCTCGTCTCAGCTCTGTCCCCGTCTGCTGCATGGGACAGCCATTGTGCCTCTCTGGGCTGCAGAACACGAACCCTCCAGGCCCCTCCAGCTGTGGATTGCAGGCGGGCGGATCTGGCGCTGCTCTGCAGACAGGGTTAGGTGAATCCCATGGTGCCAGTCCTGGATAGCATGTGTCCTCTGGGCCGTGTGATGGTGCTCATGGCAGGCGTGTCCCCCCACATCGGTCTCACCATCAGGCCATCACTCCCTCTTTCCCCACAGCACAGGAGCACAGGACCCCAGGCCTGGTGGAGGGCACCTCAGCTCTGGGGTCTTTGGATGGCTATGCAGTACCCTGCAGATCACCTCCCAATGCCACAGTTGAGAACCTAGGACTGGGGATGAGGGCAGATGCTCAGGTGCCACAGGTGCCTTTAAAAGATGGAACAATGACGAGGACAACGGCAAATGACCCAAGGCCCCCACTCTCCTGGGACTCACTGCATCTGAGCCCTGAACTACAGAAAACTCCCTCATCCACTCAGATCCCAAGAGCCGCTTTGGTGGCCATCCCTGCCTGGGCTATGAAGTGGACTTGGCCCACCCAGGACTCTTCCCCGGGCACTGCATGCTCCCTTGCAGGGTGGCGAGTGCCATGTGAGGCGAATTCTGTGCCATGGGTCCCCCAGGCCAGGCCCCTCCGAGGGCCACATCACCCCTGCTCAGAGACAGGAGCTCTCTCCTTCCCCATGGAAGAGGTGCCTGGTATGGGCGGCCTTTCACAAACCGCATGCAGCAGAAACCCTTTTGGGTGTGTTTCTGTGACGGGGCCAGGGTTGTGGGGGTTCTGTGATCTTCGTGACTCTGTTAAATCGCATGTGGAGAGAGAAGGGAGAAGCGCACGGGGCTGTCCAAGGGCAACCCAGGGAAACACGCTGAAAGGACACCAGGACAAGAGAAAGAGCTTCCTGAGAAACGCATTCTACAACGATGGACAAGACACGCTCGGTGTTTAAATACACTGAAGACAAAGGGCACCCACATTTGTCTGTCCTGGCTCAGATGCAGGCAGGGCCCAAGGAGGCAGAGGATGGAAAATGGCTTCTAGGGGCCAGTTCCAAACCTACCACTGTATATGCATTTTTTAATGATACTGACTGACTGCGGTAGCTCATGCCTGTAATCCTAGCACTTTGAGAGGCCAAGACAGGAGGACGGTTTGAGCCCAGGAGTTCAAGACCAGCCTGGGCAACATAGTGAGACCCCATCTCTACAACAAAATAAAAAATGTAGCCAGGTGAGGTGGCTCATGACTGTAATCTCAGCTCTTTGGGAGGCTGGGGCGGGTGGATCACCTGAGGTCAGGAGTTTGAGACCAACCTGGCCAACATGGTGAAACCCCATCTCTACTAAAAATACAAAAATTAGCCAGGCATGGTGGTGCACACCTGTAATTCCAGCTACTCGGGAGGCTGAGGCATGAGAACTGCTTGAACCCGGTGGGTGGAGGTTGCAGTGAGCTGAGATTGCACCACAGCACTTGATTCTGAGTGACTGAGTGAGACCCTGTCTCAAAAGAAAAAAAAAAAGATTTACCAAGTGCAAGAAAAATGCATAACTGACTTCCTCTTACTCCAAAATAAAAAATAATAGGCATGGTGGTGTGTGCCTATAGTCCCAGCTACTTGAGAGGCTGAGGCAGGAGGTCACAGCGAGGTGAGCCGTGATTGTGCCACTGCACTCCACATAGCCCAGTGACTGGCTATGAAGCCCAGTCACCCTTCATAGCCTGGGTGACTGAGTGAGACCCTGTCTCACAAAATAAATAAATGATACCACATTATGGTACACATTAGCTACTTGTTAATTAACGAAGCTGCTGGAGTGACCAATGTCAAATCTTTCCAAGTTTCCTGGCATCCTTAGGTGAAGTCTAAATAGTGAGATCCAGAGAATACTGCAGGTCCCATCTAGAAACAACTTCTCAAGCTTCAGAAAGAAATTCATTATCAAGTTCTCAGCCCCTGAAAACTGTTCCTGACCATCACCCTACCAGCCCTGCTGGTTGCCTGAGCTATGGGGCTGGGGGAGGTGATGCTTCTCAGGTGTGCAGACAACAAAGAACATGCTTTTAGTGAAAGACTAGCAAGGGGCCAGCGTGAACTTGATGAGGGGTCTGACCACGTGTGCCGTGTGGTGGCCACCGAGGAGGGGAGCTTTCCCACCAATCTGCTGCTGGGTCCTCCCCTCCATCACAGGGGCTCCTGGAAGTGGGGGTGACCGCTGATTCAGTGGGAGCATGGCTGCTTGGGCTGTAGGGACAGGGGTCACCCTGAAGGACACATGGCCACCTCTTGCCAAGTTCACCTGTGACCTCTAGTCTCCTCCCACCAGCCCTGCTCAAAGCCCAGTGGACCCCCCGAACACCAAAATGCCACCCCTTTGAGGCTCTTGGGCCCCCTAGGCACACTGTGCAGGGCTCCCTCTGGCCAGCATTTCCTCTACTCCCCTCATACCCCAGGTCAGACCTAATTCATCCCAGCCTGGTCTAGCAAGGCCCGCCACATGTGGTATCCATTTTGCAGGAGAAAAGCCATCCCTTGTTACAGGGAGTGCCAGTGTGTATGACACTGTGGGGACTGCTTGGAGGAGGCAGAGCAAGGCCAGGACCACCCCCCACTCCATCTCCAGCCACTTCTGGGTCAACAGGGAACAACCTCCGATGGTTCTGTGAGGTGCAGGGACGCTGGTCATTTTGCCATGGACTAGGGAACAATGGAATGCAGGCTGGGCCAGGCTCTCTGGACTCCCTGAACTTTGCACCTCACAAGGTCATCTTTTCACCTGGGAGGGCAGCACTCTTTTTCTCCCAACAATCTTTTCTGTGTGTCAGACTGGGCCTCTCGGGCCTCCTGGGTCCCCCTGCCATTCCCATTGCGAAGGGGTCTCTAATTAGGAGATGAGAAGCCGAGAGCCGGTTGTGTAAAGCGGCTCCTGCTGCACACACTCCTCTGCGTCCCTTGCATGGCGACAAAAACACTTCAGCCCTGGCCCCTGGGCGGGGAACGGCTGTGGAAAGCTCCAGAAGATTCACACAAGGAGCTGGACAGACAACTCAAGCCAGCAAGAAGAGAAGCTTCTGCTGAGAGGGAAGCAGGAAGCTCTGTGGAAGAATTCCTCCTGCCTGTTCAATGTCCTGTCTCCCTCCCCTCAGCTGGGGGCCCAATCGATACGGCTACAGACTATGAAAGATCAAAACCCATCTGCATTCTGGGTAGGTGGATCAGGGCCTGTTCTAGCAAGCAGACTTAGGTTGGCGCACATTTGCCACAGCAATTTATTTTTATCCCGAACGAATGAACGCAATCCATTAAAAGGGTGAGAGGAAGAGTGGGGCCGCCTAGGAGCTCTAGCTTGTGAGCTGGGGCCAGAGGCAAACAGGGATCTGGTCTGGCCACTTCACTCTAATTTGCCATCCATTAGCACCAGCACAATGGGCTTCTGGGGGCCGGGCCAATGCCTCCAGGCAGGTGAGGGGGCACACACAAAGACTCACAGAGTGAGGAGGGGGTCCTGATGCCAAATGGACTCGAGATTCGGCAGCTGCGGGGGATGACACGTCCTGATGTGGGAGCTGGGCTTGGGAGGGGCGCCAGTGGTGCAGACGGCGGGTGGCCTTGGACACCTTGGTGATTTGGCCCCAGCCAAGGGCCCTGTCCACAGGGCAGAATGCACGAGGCCAGCAAAGTGGAATTTCCCAATTACGGCATGAAAGAGAGTTTCTTCTCAGGCCCTTCCCCCATGCCCCACAATTAAAAACAAGTCCAGTTTCTAGCGGCTGCCCGGCCCCCCACCCCCTCAGTGACCAATCAGCTCCCCACTCCACCTATTCGCCCTCTTCCCAACACAAGGGCTCTTATGCAAACCCAGGACACTGGGGAGGGGCAGTAGCAGAGGCACATATTAGGGACTGAGCATTTGCTCAGCTGGACAGGCTGCCACGCCTGTCTGTAGCAGAGGTGAGAGGAGGCCCAGAATGAACTGGAAGCCTTGCTGCTGGGCTTCTCTGGGTCAGGATCTCATGAAAGAAGTCCCATGACTGCTTCCTCCTTTCCCTTGTGGGCCCCATCCTCTCCAAATGCCCACCTCATCTGAGGAGTGCCCTGTTCCCCTGGGAGGTGGCTCGGACCTCATCTACCATTAACTGGGCCGGTTCGGGTCAGGCCCTGGCATTCACCGCATACAGTGGCTCATTACAGATGCAAGCATTCTCCGCCAGTCCTCTCTGCAAGGCGGCAGGGAGGAAGAGGAGGGGAAAAATGCACAGTCGCTGAAGCCAAAGCGCGGCTGGCCGGAGGGCCGTGTTGGCAGGCAGAGCGACTGTCTTCAGACTTGCTCGCTTCCCAGCACAGAAGCAGGCCTTGTAAAGATCACAGCTGTCGGGTCACGCTGGAGTTCATATCACAGTTTATCAAAGAGGCTGGGTTTTCTCCCTCCTCTCCTTTCTACTGAGTATAAGTGGATGGTTCACGGGGAGACAAGGCCTGGGCTTGTTCTGCCTGCATTAGCATGGAGGGTGGGAAGAGGCCGGGGGAAGGCAACGCACACCAACACCTACTCCGGGCAGAGTTGTTTTAGCGGAGCCGGGCCGGGCCGCTGGTGGGTGCCCTGGGCACTGGGGCAACAGGGCCGGTGCACTGGAGCCA
The DNA here is from genome assembly GCF_029281585.2 of Gorilla gorilla gorilla. NCBI lineage: Eukaryota > Metazoa > Chordata > Mammalia > Primates > Hominidae > Gorilla > Gorilla gorilla. Next base: position 100,180,455 of record NC_073242.2, read on the forward strand.
GCTCTCGGCACGGAAGGTGCCATGATTTCATCCCCTCAGGGGTGTGGTTCTCCCTCCACAGACCACCCTGGGAAGCACAAGCCCTGTGGGGAGGCTGAACAACAGCCCCGCTTTATCAGACACAGCCAGCACTGGGGCTGAGACATGCGCCATTTATATAACCCCACCACACTATGACACGGCAGGCACCATCATCGCTGTGTCACAGACAAAGCAGAAAGGCCTTGGAAACAGGTCACACAGTTAAAAATGGGAGGAATTGGGGCTTGAGCCCCAAACGAGTGCCTCAGGAGGCTCATCTGCCTTAGTCCTGCAGAGTCCTGTGGAGGGAGTGGGGGTACAGTACCCCACCGCACATGTCACCATCTTCGCTGTATCTGTGAGCTTGGCCTCAACTCCCTGCTGCTAAGGAAAGGGCCTGGAGCCAGAGTAGCTGGCTGAAAAATGAAGGTTTTAAAGCCATTGGCTTCACCTTGACACGCATCTCAACCGTTATGTCTACCAGAAAAGGAGGCTGTGTGGACACCGACAGGGAGTCCAACCCACTCAAGCCTGGCTGGAGCTTGGGTACCCCGTTCTCACCCTCACTGACTCCGACATGGAGGTGCGGCCTGGGAAAGCTGCCTGGGGAAGAGGAAACGCTCCCAGGGTCTTTAGGGAAATCATGCATCTTCCTCAATGCCAAGAACCCCCACCAGATGTGTGTCTTCAAGAACTCCCGATGCCTCTGTCTTTCTATAGCAGCCGCTCCAGGTCCCAGAGCTAAACACACTCCTGCCAAAAGAACAGCTTTTCACTTGCTGGCCAGAAGAATCTCTTTCTTTTCTTTCTCAGTGAGCAATCTTGGAGGCTGAGAAGAACAACTTAGAGTTTGCCTAACAGCTAAAGAGGGGGTTAAGAAATCATTGTGCTCCTCATCAGGCCTGTGGCTTCATGCCAGCATCTGCAGAACCATCGCGATGCCTCTCTTTATTTATTTATTTATTTTTATTTATTTTTTTGAGACGAAGTCTTGCTCTGTCGCGCAGGCTGGAGTGCAGTGGTGCCATCTCGGCTCACTGCAACCTCCGCCTCCTGGGTTCAAGCGATCCTCCTGCCTCAGTCTACTGAGTAGCTGGGATTACAGGCATGTGCCACCATGCCTGGCTAATTTTTGTATTTTTAGTAGAGACGGGGTTTCACTATGTTGGCCAGGCTGGTCTCGAACTCCTGACCTCGTGATCCGCACACCTCGGCCTCCCAAAGTGCTGGGATTACAGGCATGAGCCACTGCACCCAGCCAACGATGCCCCTCTTTAAAGTCATCGCAGGAGAAAAGGAAGTGCAATGGAGAAGCAGGAGGGCAGGTGGATACCCCCCCTCCACCTCAACAAAGCTCTTTGGAAGGGCCTCAGCCCCCCACAAGAGCATGGGGAGGATGGAGGAAGCCACATGTTTGCAGGGCCTTTTCCATGTCAGATGTTGTGTGTGCCCCCAGACTGGGTGGCTGGGCCTGCAACCCTGGGGCTGGTTGACAATGGCTTGGTGTGCTGGCAGAGCGGGCAGCAGGTTCCCGAACCAGCTGGGCCAGGTGGCTGTCTGTCAGGATGCACATTGACAGGTGTGGGTGCTGCTTTTGGGGGACAGCAGTCTGGAGAAACCGCGTGAAGGACTAGGAGAGACCCAGTCCTCTGTGAAAGGCCTAGCCACAAGGTTCCTTCTGTCCCAGCCCACTGGGCTTCTAGTGGGGACGCCAATGGCTAAGAGACCTTCTGTGGCTGTTCGGGTGGGAGTGAGGCCTGGAGGCCAGCCTCAATTTCCACTGAGAACCCAGTGTGGCCCATGACAGGTTTGAGCCCCAGAAGAGCAAGCAATCGCCATACTGAGACCCTGGAGGATGGGAAGGGAGGACCCACTGGCCCAGCTCCTGAGCACACTGAGGAGCTGGGCCTCAGGTGGTCCTGGCACGCAGGATGTTCAGGGCCTCTCACGGCACCAGGCTCTGCACTCCCACACAGAAGGGACAAAGTGGTGGCTGCTGAATTAGCAGAGTGCAGGAGTTTGCAGCGCAGCTCCTGCCCAGCCCAGTGGGCACGTTACTTCCTCTTATTTTCCCTTCTGCAAAATGATGATTCCCGTGAGCCCAGGAAGCCCAGGAGATGCACTGCAAAGCAAGCAAAGCCTCCCTGGCCTGGAGTCTGCACCTGGGAACATGGCAGTGGGCTGGCCTCCAGCTTCACAGAGCCTCAGGCCCTGAGCGGGTGGGGAGGGCATGCAAGCATGCCCATGGGGCCTGCACTTCTGCTCCATGTAGCCTGGAGATGCTGGTTACTACCCCAAACTCCTTCTCGCCATGCGTCTTGGTCATGTGGGGCTGAGACAGGGTGGAAAACCCACCTCAGCCCAGTTCTCCAGAGGGGACGCTAGCTATAGATTCCTCCTCCAAAGGCCTCTCCTTCCACTGACTCCCTGAAAGTCGTCCAGGCAAGGAGAGCTCATCAGGAGTACTGATGCCTCTGCAATTTGGAAAACCACATGATGTTAACTGTCACTCTTGTGGGAACATTCCGCTGCTTTCCTGGTGGGGGGGGCCTCTTGCACCATAGCTAACCTCTACCTCAATTCCCTACCTGAAACTGGCCAACGTGATGGGAAGAAACACCACGGAAATCTTCCTCTTTCGGCCAATGAAGGTTAAGAATCCATTTCTGTCTCTCTGACACGGTGGTTCTCAACTGGGGTGATTCTCCTCCCTAGGGGACCTCTGGCAATGTTTAGAGACATTTCAGACGGTCCCAACTGGGTGAATGCAAGTGCTACTGGCATCCAGGGGGCAGAGGCCTGGGATGCTGCTGACATCCTACAGGGCGCAGGACAGCTGCCATCCCGAAGAGCTATCTGGCTCCAATGCCAACGGCGCTGAGTTCGAGAAGCCCTGCTCTAGAAGAGCCCAGAGAAGCAAGAGGGTGGTGACAGCCTCCCCACTATCACAGGGGCATCCTTTTGGTGGCCAGACCATCAGAAGCCCCTGTCCCCCACTGTGGTCCTGCTCTTTGTCTTTCTGGTCAGGCAGGCCTGTCCTCTCCCACAACGCAATTCTGCAGCCCCATCCCCAGGGTGCCCTCAACTCCACCTCAGCTCCTGAGCTGGCCGGTCACCTCCTGTACGCTCCACTCCCTCAACTCCCCCAGCAGTATTCAGGCTCCTGCAGCGGCTTGCAGCAGACCATCCCCGGGTCTCACCTCCCTCACTGCCTCCTGCCATCTCCCTGCTCGGCTGCTTCCTTTACCTCTCTGGCCCTTCGTCATAGTCTCCTTTTCTGGCTTCTCCTTCTTTCCCCAACCATTACAGTCTGGAACACGTAGGGTTCAGCCTCAGACCCCTTCCCTCTCACTCTACCTCTTCTTAAGAACTCCCTAAGAATGAAAGCTCCACAAGTGCAGAACCATCTAGAATGGTCCCTTGCACAGAGTTAGTGTTCAGTAAACATCTGTTGAATGAATGAATGAATGAATGACTATGCCATCAATTTCGAGATTGTATCTTGGGCCTCGGTACCCCCTTGGAGAGCCTGGTACAGCAAACTACTTCTTCAATACCTTCTTTTTGATGTCCCCAAAGTAATTCAAACTCAAACATGCACCCCCTCCTCACTCCCTGCCACTCTTCCGGGGCTCCCACCTCGGGGACTGGCATCGCCATCCACCCGCTGCCCAAACCAGAGGCCTGGACACCCTGACACTCCCAGCTCCCTCTCCCCTCACTCTCTCCACATCAGTCACCAGACAAATCTACTTCCTACTCAGTCTCGAATCCTCATTCTCGAATCCGGCTGCGGCTTCCCATCCCCCTCACAAGCTGCCACAGTCTCTGCTTGGACAACAGCCTCCCAGCTGGCTCCACCTCAGCCCCTCCAACCCATTCGCCCCAGCAACAGTTGTCTTTCAAGCCAGAAATCCAGTCACACTGATCCCCTGCTCAAGCCCTGTCAGTGCCTCCGCGCCGACCCGAGTAAGGTCTCTGATCCTCACTGTGGCCCACAGGCTGAAGCTGCTTATTAGTTTACAGCAAGATGAGCTCCCCAGGCTCTTTCTTGCCTTCAAGCCCCATACAGCCTAGGCCCCTGCCGGGACTCCTTCAACTCCTGACCTCCAGACCATGGTAGTCGGTAGTCTACTCAGTCCCCAAGCACCCCAGACCACTTTAATAACCCCATCACCCCAGGGGTTCCGATTTCACTCATCAGAGGGAGGCCCAGGCTTTTTTTTTTTTTTTTTTTTTTTGGAGACAGAGTCTTGCTCTTTCCCCCAGGCTGGAGTGCAGTGGTGTGATCTCGGCTCACTGCAACGTCCACCTCCCGGGTTCAGGCGATTTATGTGTCTCAGCCTCTTGAGTAGCTGGAATTACAGGCATGTACCACCACACCTGGCTAATTTTGTATAAGGCATCTTTTTGTAAAGCCTCTCCAGTGATCTAACATGCAGGGCTGAGAACCACGGCTGGACAGCACCTAGGGCCATACAGACTACTCTAGAAATCTCCTCCACCTGGCTTTGGTGTAGAAGCTGGAGGAATTTGTGCCCTGCTCTAGCTTTCACCAGGCTGAGGGTGACACTGGGCCACTCTTCTGCTACTTCTTGGAGCTGAGTTGGAGGCAAAAGACCAGCCCCAGCCATGCTGCTGCTGATGACAGTTCTAGATGCCTCCAGCCTCTGGGGCTGGTGCCCTGGCACCATCCTGGGCTGGGCTCACATGACTCAGGAGCCTGGCTCCACCAAGCCTGGCTAAATCCCGCACTGGGGGCTGGGCCTGGAGCACAGCCCCATGTCCCACGCCATCTGGCTCACCTCCTTTCCTCTCCAAAAGCCTGACAATGGCATTGAATAAGAGGCTATTCCACCTCAGGGGAAGATAGTAACTCAGGAAGCAAAAAATGAATTCAGTTTTGCGGAAAAACATCAACACTGACCTGTCTGTTTCATGTCAGAAGCATCAGCAACCAGTATGAAGGGGCAACCTTCTTCATTTCTTTTAAGAACAGATCCAAAGGTCAGGAAAAGGAGGAGAGAGAAGGGAAAGAGAAGGTGGCTGCTTTGACACTTGAATGGCGTGAAAGTGAAAAGCCGGGGCCGTGGGAGGAAGAGGAGAAAGCGCGCGGCCAAGGCTGACCTGATGATGAAAGGGCCTCTGACCTCCAGGAGCTTCCGTTCGCTGCTGAATCTCTTGAGAAGGTTGATCATGAACTTATAAAAGTAAGAATTCATGGTGGGAGTGGAAGGAGAACATTCTAAGCCTTTGGTACCTGTAGAGAAAGGGATAGAGCCAGCATTTATTCTGATTATGTGTCCACAGGGTGATGAGATCCACACAGAATATAAACAACTATAAATGCCAAAAAGATGTGTGTGGGGGGTGTTATAACAAGATGAGGGAAAATCTCTAATCAAGAGCCATGGAGCAACAGAGAAAAAGGCAAGTCTGCACAAGCAACTACAACTTGGCTTACTGCAAAAATGCCCACTAGTTAAAGTCCTACTCGTAACTTGAAAAAAAAAAATCCCATTACTGTCCACCCTTTCATCCAAGCCTAAACCACTTAGTGAACATCTCATGTGTATAAGACCCTGCTAGGTGCTATGATTTTTTTTAAAAAACAAACTCTACTCATTATCCCAGTAAATGAAATACACTCGAGATCTATTTGGGCCATTAAGGACAAACAAGAAGTCAAAGAGAATAAATGGCTAAGGTACTTGTGTCAGTGAGTCCAGTCATTGTGGCTCAATGGTCAACAAAACTGATGGACCCACAAGAGGCAAAAGCCAAGCTCCTTTCCTAATATGACCTGAGGAAAAGGAATGATGCGCACAGCCACTCAATTACGGACAGCAGACACTGACAAATGTTACAAAGTGTTTTAAACTTTACTTTTGAAATCAAAAGTTCTTTCTTCCTCATCCTCAGGCAAAGATGCTCTTTTAGGATAGAACTCTGAAAACTTTCAAAGCCTGAGGTGACTTTCTAACCAGGAGCACAAATGTCTCTGACGTGTGTCCCAGCTAGAAAACACACCGAGGTACAGATACCACCATCCCTTCCAGACCTCCCTTGCACACATGCCCCTTGGTAAAGTACCCAGCACCAAGGGGACAAGGGAAGGGCTGATGGAATACTTGGATGGTCTGGGGTAGCGTATCTGTATGCCCGTTGGTATCTTCCCTGGACATCCCTTCTGATATATGCCAACCTCCACAGCTCTGTGAAAGGAGTTACCAAGGGATGGAAGGAATCCTCACTCACTGTGCCTGAGGCAGGAATTTTTTTTTTTTTTTAAGACTGAGTCTTGGTTTGTTGCCCAGGCTGGAGTGCAGTGGTGTGATCTTGGCTCACTGCAACCTCTGCCTCCTGGATTCAAGCTATCCTCTTGTCCCAGCCTCTTGAGTGCTGAGATTACAGGCATGCGCCACCACGCCCAGTTAATTTTTGTAATTTCTTTTTTTAGTAGAGGTGGGGTTTCACCATGTTGGCCAAGCTGGTCTCGAACTCCTGACCTCAGGTGATCCACCTGCCTTGGCCTCCCAAAGTGCTGGGATTACAGGTGTGAGCCACCACACCCGGCCCGAGGCAGGACATCTTTAAAAAGAAAACAGCTTTATTGAGATATCATCCATATACCATAAGGTTAATCCTTCTAAAGTGTGCAATTCAGTAGTTTTCAGGACATTCACAAAGTTGTGCAGCCATCACCACTAATTTCAGAACATTTTTATCAACTCCCAAAAGGAACCCCATACTGATTAGCAGTCATTCACCATTCTCACTTCCACGGCCCCTAGCGATCACTCATCTACCTTCTGTCTCTATGGATTTGCCTATTCTGGATGTTTCCTATAAATAGAACTAAGCAGTAGGTGGCTTCTTTCACTCAGCACGTTTTCAAGGTTCATCTATGTTGTAGTATGTATCAGTTCTGTATTCATTTTTAGGGTTGAATAATATTCCACTTTATATTCCAAAATATGGAATATGGCTATTCTATATTTTGTTTGTCCATTCATCAGCTGGTATTTTCTCCCATTCTGTTGATTTTTTTTTTTTGAGACAGGGTGATACTATAGTTTGATTATTTGTCTCCACCCAAATCTCATGTTGAAATTTAATTCCCAGTGTTGGAAGTGGGGCCTGGTGGGAGGTTACTGGATGGTGGGGGTGGATTTCTCATGAATGGGTTAGCACCATCCCCTTAGTGTTATCTTTGAGACAGCAAGTTCTCCTGAGATCTGGCTGTTTAAAAGCGTGGGGCACCTTCCTCTCACTCTCTTGCTCCTGCTTTGGCCTCCTCTGCCTGCTGCCCCTTTGCCTTCCACTATGATTGTAAACTTCCTGAGGCCGCCTCAGGAACCACGCAGATGCTAACACCATGCTTTCTATAGAGCCTGCAGAACTGTAAGCCAATTAAATCTCTTTATAAATTACCTACTCTCAATCAGGTTTTTTTGTTTTTGTTTTTGTTTTTGTTTTTTTTTTTGAGACAGTCTTGCTTTGTCTCCCAGGCTTGAGTACAATGGCATGGTCTTGGCTCACTGCAACCTCCGCCTCCCGGGTTCAAGCAATTCTCCCGCATCAGCCTCCCAAGTAGCTGGGACTACAGGCGTGTGCCACCAGACCTGACTAATTTTTTCTATTTTTAGTAGAGGTGGGGTTTCACCATGTTAGCCAGGATGGTCTCGATCTCCTGATCTTGTGATCTGCCTGCCTTGGCCTCCCAAAGTGCTGGGATTACAAGTGTGAGCCACTGCGCCCAGCCATGTATTTTTTTATAGTAATGCAAGAACAGCCTAATAAACAGTGTCTTGCTCTGTTGCCCAGGCTGTAGTGCACTGAAGTGATTACAGTTCACTGCAGCCTCAAACTCCTGGGCTCAAGCAATCCTCCCACCTCAGCCTCTCAAGTAGCTAGGACTATAGGCGTGTGCCATCACACCCAGCTAAATTTTTTCTTTGAGATGGGGTCTCCCTATGTTGCCCAGGCTAGTCTCAAACTCCTGGGCCCAAGTGACCCTTCTGCCTTGGCCTCCCAAAGTGTTGGGATTATAGGTATTAGCCACTGTGCCCAGCCTCTTTTTATTAAAAAAAATTTTTTGAAGCACAAAATTTTTAACTCTGATTAAGCCCAATGTGTCTATTTTTTCTTCGGTTGCTTGTGCCTTTGGTGTCATAGCTATGAAATTACCTAATCTAAGGTCATAAAGATTTGCTGATATATTTTAGGTCTCTGGTCTAAATGAGTTACTTTCTATATACAGTGTGAGGAAAGGGTCTAAATCCTTTTGCATATGGATATCTAATTGTTCCAGTATAACATGATATCTTAATGGCCAATTCATAGCTACCATTTATTGAGCACCTACTATGTGCTTGACCTGCCTAAACCCTTCACACATAGTATCTAACACCCTAAAAACCAACCAACAAAGAAACAAAAAAAAAAAACACTTGAAAAATATGCACCATTCCCATTCCCATTATATACACAGAGGAGCTGTGAATTTGGGTAAGGATGATCCAAAGTCACATAGCTGGCGAGTGCTAGAGTTGCTGACCCAGGCAGCTGGTCTTCAGAGCCCATGTCCTTTGCAGCTCTGCCAGGCTGCCTGTCTCTTCGGCACTAATGTTCGGACATGTTTGGGGCTCACAGATTAGGAGGTGGTGCCTTGCTATGAAGGAGGACAGAAGATGGCATAAAGACGGAAACCCAGGTCCTGCCAAGCTGAGACTGAGGATGCGGGAAATGACGCTGTGAAGAGCTATGGAGCCAGCACCTGGCCGCAGCTCTCTGGAAACCCAGGGAGGACACTGGGGGATGCAGAGCGGCCAACAGAGGCATCTGGGACCATCATTTTCCAGGCTGGCCCCTTTCTGGTCCAGAAGTTGCGTGGGAGCCATCACTTTCTCCCTGGACCAGTGAGGAAATGGCCAGGCACAAGCACAAGATAGGCAGGATGTGGAGGATCTGGGAACCAAACTTGGCCAGAAGCATCAGATGTGGCCAGAAGCATCAGATGTTCCCAGAAGCATCAGCCCAAAGCACAAAACAAGAATGTGTAGAACCATCCAGAGTATTCCAAGTGAATCTCACGGAGGCGTCTGGACAGACTGACTGTATTTGATGCCAGCGGGCAGGAAGCAGCAGCAAGACTCTCCTCCCAGGAGCTCCGTCTTTTTTGCTGAGCTCAGACTTCCTGTATGTCCTCTCATGGTCCTTCCGGGGAGATGGCTGGGTCTAGAAAAGGCGTTTTTCTGTGCTGTTTTTCCCAGCTGTGAATCACTCTATAAGGGATTCCTCACCAAGAGCCACACCTCCAAACTGTAGCATCCTCAATCCCAAGAACCTCCTAGACAGCTCGCGTGAGCGGCATGAAGGAGCCCTGAGTGAGAAGGCCAGTTCAAGGAAAGGCCTCATTCCACTTCTTGTTTGGACTGCATTGTGCTGGGTCCCTGCCTGAATCAGCCTGGCTTGGGAGGTCCTGAGTGACTCTGGAATGGCAAAGAGTCTCTGCTCCCTGGCCCAAAGGGGCTGTTTGCAGAATCAAGTGTCACATTGTTATAGATCGAGTTACCCCAGGCCCAGCTGGGGGCTGATCTCTAAAGAGGTGGCTGCAGAGGCAGCTGTTGAGACAGCCCTGCCTCACTGTTCCCACCCTCAGGAGATGAATTTGGTAGGCCGTGGTGGCCGGGCTGGAGGGCACTGGCTTCATGCTGCCCACACTGGAGGCACCCAGTTCACTGCAAGCTTCTCCCAGGTGCTTGTTTGGAGTGGGGAGAGGTGCGGAGCCGTTCCAGCCTCACAGGGGCACTAGGAAGCACTGAGCATGGTGTTTAAGCCTCAGTACCCTCATCTGTAAAGTGAGTGCAGTAAGAGCCCCTATTAAATGAGATAAAAACATGTAATGTGCCGGGTCCAGAGCCTGCTGCACAGTCTGCACTCAATACATGGGGGCTCCTTTTTATTAGCAAGTGTCCCATAGCGCAGAGCACTGCGCAGGGCAGACTGTTCTCATTCTGAGTCTCAGAATGGATGTCTGGGGGCTGGTCTGAAATGTCTGAGTGGGGAGATTTCATTTCTGGCACAAATTCACAGTGCTCTATCAGGATGCTCTGAGGAAGAAGGGGGGCCACCTGTGACCCCCACACATCTGGGGAGGGAGATCAGCCCATCTCTCCACTGACAGTCTGGCTAAAGATGGCAGAAGAGAAGGCCTGGGCTGCTCTGGACACAACTCTGGTCTCCTTAGCCACAGCCCCTAGTGTGGACCCCAAATGGACTCTCAATGTCCAGGCTGCCCCTTGGACCCTGGAGCTGAGGCCCTTAGTGGAAGGGAGGAGGAGGGCAGTGTCACAGCTGCGAGAAGCTGCAGCAAGCGATTCACATCCTCAGCTGAGTGCAGCTCAGCCCTCACAGTGCTCCCACGGCTTAAAGACTTTCTGCCCTCCCCAAGACAGGGTTGGGAGCCTTGGGAGGGGCTGCATTGAGACCACAGGTTTGAGCAGGGCAGTCTTTTCCCAGCAGGGGAGGTGGGGAAAGGGGCCACACTTGAAGGGGCAGGGAGGGCGGGCTGGACAGGGATGGGAAAGGCCTCAGTGCTCAGCAGGACAGGGTGGGGGCTGCTCGCTCTTTCCCAGCCTCAGTGGCCCCCATCGCCCCCAGCCACTCTGTTGATCTGAGCTGCCCTTTGGCTTGAGATGCTCTCTGAGGCAGGGCTGCAGGCTCAGGAGGAGGAGATGGGTGGAGAGAGAACAAGCTCGCCCCGGGAGGGTGACTACAGGAGAAATGGGCCCCTCAAGTATGCTGATTTCCGCCTCACTGCTGCCTGCTCTTCCGCCCACCTCTGGCTCTGGCTCATCTGCTCTTGTAAGCAGGGTCCTGGGCTGGGTGCTGCAGGCACATGAGGAAAGTGGGAGCCGGGACAGGGCAGCTCAGGGCACGCCCTCCAACACTGCGCTCCGAGGACCTCAGCGGTTTTACTCAGGGGTGCCACTGAGGCACAGCCCCCTGTAGATGGTGGGCAGCTGCTGCAGCGGGGGGCGAGGGAGAGGGGGGCCCACAACCTGGCTGTGTGTCTCGGGAGACAGGCTCTCTTTGAGGGGCCCAGGAGAGTGGGATTTCCATTCCCCAATCCTGCAGAGGGCAGGAGCATGAGGGAGAGCGCCATCCCTCAGCCGAAGGCCGCTGTGCCTTGCATTTCTGGTTTGGGCAAGTGAGGAGCCTGCCAGGCCCTGGCAGGAAGTGCACGTGACCGGCGGCTGGCCAGGGGCACAGAGATGCACTCCACACAGAAACCCAGGCTGGCGGGGTGGGCGGCCGGGGAGCCAGCCCTGCAGATGTTACTGAGTGAAACCTGATGTGGTGACATGAGAATCCACAGAACGTCTCACAAACAACCTGCCCCGGGATGTTTTGGATTGAGTTTTGTGGTTATGACGTGAAGCAACCTCACATGTTAGGATAAAAATAACCCTGGCTTCAGTACATAACGCGAGTTACAGTTCAACAGAACCAGATGTGAAAACGTCAGCCACCCAGTTCAGGCCCAGCAGGGTCCCTGCTCCACTCCGGCCTCCCTCCCTGCTGGGGTTGGGGTCCATGTGCCCGGACAGCCCGTTGTGGGCTCAAGATCTGCTGCCTGGAGGATACAAGGGAAGGGCCAGAGGCCGCTCAGGGGAGGCAGCGCCGCCTTCTCCGAGGCCAGCTCCTCTCCTGTGAACCAGGCAGGGCTAAAGAGCATCAAGTCGTGCTTGGCACAGCAAGTGGTCCACAGAAGGGGTGGGTGATGGAGAGGCTGCTATGGAACCAAGAAGACAGGGTGGGGAAGGGGCAGTTTCCCCCCAGAATCAAGTGGCTGGGAGAAAGGGAGGCTGAGCAGGGTCTTGGGGGTGTAGAGTCTGCAGAACTGGAGGGGGCGCACAGCTACGTAGACAAAGGCTGCCGCAATGGCACCATCTCGGGAACCCACCCAAGGGGCAATCACTTTCTCATCTGTGGGCCGGCCTGGGTCGGCAGGACAGGAGCGCCGGAGGCATCAATCATAGCCAGGAGACTTTGCAGCTGCTCAGGTCAGAGCGAGAGAGAAGCTGATGGGATGCAGCAGGGCCCAGTGGGGACTTCCAGCTGGCGTGGCAGTGGAGAGGTCATATAGCAGTCTGCCACCGGGAAAGAGCTATTGCTGCAGGGTGAGGGCTGGGGCCAAAGGCAGCGAGGAGAGAGTGTGGAGGAAGGCACCCCCTGCTGGTGGGGCAGGGGGGCTGGACTGCTGGGGCTTCCAAATGGGCAAGGGAGGGCCTGGCAGCACGGGTATGAGAGGATGCCATTCTGGGCAGCAGTGCCGGGGGCCTCAGGCTCAGGTGATTGGTGCCCCTGCCTTCCATTATTTTAATAAACTTTCAAAAATGGGTACTGACCCTTACTGGGCACCTGGTGCCAGGGATTCCAGGGTAAGTAAACTTGGCCTGTGTGGCCTGCCATGACGCTATTCAAACTGAGCTGATCACACAAATCACCCAGCACTGGGCGACGCTGAGGAGCCTCCGCATGCACTTTCAGCTGGGGGTCTGAGGTCACAGCCAGGAGGGAACAGATGTGAACTCCACCACCCACCCAGGCAGCCTGAGATAAGCAAGTGTGTTGGAACAGAGGGGCAGGAGAAGCTGGGATCTCCAGGGAAGCCTCCCATAGGGGCCCTCTGCACCGGCCTGTAATAACCAGGACACAAGCAAAGGCCCCCTTCACATGCAGGGAGCATTTAGCCTAGCCCTTGCCATGTGGGAGCTCACAGAGCCCCCAGGCACCCCAGCACCTGGTTTATAGAGAGGGAAGAGGTAGCAGTGAGGTAGGACCCTTGTCCGAGGTCACGGGATGGATGGGCAGAGCAGGGCTGTGAACCTAGATCCCTCTGACCCCAGTGCTCGTGATCCCTACTGCTGCTTCCTGAGGCTGGGAGGGGTGAGTGGGAGGAAGGGGCTTCAAGAGAAACAGGTGCTTTCCTGGGGCTGGTGTGGCTGGAGGAAGTGGTGGCGGGCAGGAAAAGACAAGAGATGAGGCACTGCCGTGGCCTGAGGCCAGGAAGGGGTCTCTGAAGTCACTGTGAATAGAGGAGAGATGCCCCCATCACTGCCAGGTTGTGCCCATGGCCTGGCCCCTCTCCTCCTCCCCTCTGGCTGTGGAAGCTTCCAGTGCTGGCGCAGGTGGGATTCCTGAGTGGGGTGAGGAGTGTGGGCTCTCGGGCCAGGCTCTTGGCCCAAACGAGTGGGGAATGACACAGTGCTGGCCTCTCAGAGCTGCTGTGAGGAGCCCAGGGGCTCACCCAAAAAGCCAGCACGCATGAGTGCTCAGAGCAGGGCAGGGCCTAACGTGACCTCAGCCAGTGCTGGCAGCCATGATGATTGTTGCCGTGATTACTGGGGAAAATGGCTTTCTGGCTTTCTGCTAGAACTTGTTTCTGTCTGGTGACATGAAGATGCTGCTGACATCTGGCTACAATACACTGTCCTGGGCTACAAGGAATGAAACCAAATAAGAACAGGTCATTATTACCCATTTTTAGAGCCAGGGATAAAAACACCTTGGACCACTGAGCCCCGCAAGGTATACTGACATGAACAGTTTCTTTGTTTTATTTTTTTTGAGATGTAGTCTCGCTCTGTTGCCCAGGCTAGTGTGCAGTGGTGTGATCTCGGCTCTCTGCAACCTCCACCTGCTAGGTTCAAGCGATTCTCCTGCCTCAGCCTCCCGAGTAGCTGGGATTACAGGCACGCACCACTACGCCCAGCTAAATTTTGTATTTTCAGTAGAGACAGGGTTTCACCATGCTGGCCAGGCTGGTCTCAAACTCCTGACCTCAGGTGATCCATCTGCCTCAGCCTCCCAAAGTGCTAGGACTATAGGAGTGAGCCAACGTGGCTTACGACATGAACAGTTTTATCCCAGCAGCATTGGGCCCCGTGGCAGGCAAAGTCAGGGAAGACTGGGTTTTAGGGGCAAACGTCAGTCCTAGGGTGACCTTTGGCCTCAGACTGACACATTACTGTGCATGGCTAAGGATCCTAAAGGCTGATTGGGTCTCCCCAGGCCTGGCTGCACCCTCTCTGGCAGCATAGATGTCCAGGCCCCGGGAGGAAAGGCATGTCTCTGACAAAGGGCTCATCCCAGAGGCCTCCTCTGTCCTTTGAAGTTTTTTGCACAGGCTCAGGGTATGGCGGGCCCACAGGCCTGTCTGACATCCCTGTCCCCAGAGCCAGCAGGACCTCCGCAGACTCCCCTGAGTGGAGACAGGAAATACAAAAGGAGGAGACACAGGAGATCCCAGGGGTGGGAGACAGGAAAGCGTGGTGTCCCTCAGCCAGCTTCCCTCACGGCTGCCCGCCCAGGCTGCTCCCCATACTGTTTGCCCCCAGGCCACTCTCTCCCTGATTCTGGGGCTCTGCACAGGTGAGGAATGAGGAAGGCAGGGTGGGAGAAGCCTCTGCCTTCACCGCTCTGCGAGGGAGGGAGAGATGTTTATGCAAGGCCAGGCGAGAGGAAAATCCCATGTGGGCGACTCTGCCTCGGGGGGCCCTGGGAACCATGGCTGTGGTGCATTAGGCCAACACGGCAGCTACCCAGGCATGTGATGGACTCGCTTCTCCACTGCTGCGTGTGATCTGCACCATGTGGTTCCCTACAGATGCCACCGACTTCACCTTTGCTAGGCTCCCTGCCTCCGAGGCTTTCCAGACAGTCCCTTTGTGCCTTTGGGGCAATCTCCCCTACAGGGACACAGCACTGCTGCCTCCAAGTTCTCCAAGTTCTCAGGGCTGCGCCCTGGAGAGCCAGAGGCAGGCAGAATCCAAACAGGAAGAGGGTATGGCTTCACAGCCTTGTCCATGTGCATGGCCAGATGGAAACAGACAGAAAGAGCCCCTTGCATGCCTGAGAAGCAGTCTGGGAAGGAGCAGCTTGCGGAGGGATGAATGTGCACTTCCTGCATGCCTTCTGACCTCAGCACCACCCCACACATCCTCAGTGCCTGGCACGTGCCCTCCAGGGGCAGCGGAGGTGGGGGGGGCGGGGGGGCAGGGCACACTCTGGCTCCCCTGGCTGTTCTCTTACTGGTTTAAGCAGACCTTTTAAAATCATGGCCCCATTTGTAAAATCTGATGCCAGCTGTGGACACGCGCATGTGCACACACATGGATCTGCTTGGAGCCTTGAGGCCCACACGTGAGTCTCAGGTTAAGAGCTCCTGGCCCAGAGAGTTGTGGATTCTCCTTCCGCAGCCCCCACTGCTCCTTGGCTGTGGATTCTTGAAGCAAGAAGTGTGATTGGCTGCAGGCACTTCCTTGGTGTTCTTTCCAGGATGGAGTTTCTTCCCATCTGGCATGCTTTGCTGTTCTTCTATGAATTCCGAGTGAGTCCCTGGCTGATGTGAGCTAATCTGACAGCTTCGGTGAGTTGGGGCAAGAGTCTCTACTGCCATAGCCTCGTTCATGGCCTGCCTATCTTGGCATGGCCAGAGCTGGGGTTCAGAGTGCCCTGCCATATAGTGCCCCTGGCCCTGCTGCCCAAGCAGCGCAAAGGGCTTGATGCTGCAGGGCCCACCAGGGACCCCCTGGGTCAGGTTCTGCTCCCCCAGGGCACACATCCTACTCCCTCCAGCCCAGGCTGCCCTCGGCAGTCTCCTGGTCCTCCTTCCATGAGCAGGAGCCTAAATCACAGTCATCAGCTTCTCTGTGCCCGGGAGGAAGAGATAAAACATAGGGAAGACAGGTCACAGAGGGCCTGGGAGGCCTGGGTGTCCTGGCCCTGTCACAAGGCTGTGCTGCCTTCAAGTTCTCTGCTGCTGCCACTTTGAGGAGGAGAGAACAGGCTGTGGCGCCTGTTTCCTGGGGAGGGAGAGCCGAGGGTGCACCCCCAGGGATCCTCTGCCCAGGCCTCCTCCCTGCAAGATGCCTCCTCTTGGCTGCTGCCCGTCTTCCGGTCAGTTCTTGCTGCTCCTCCCCACCCGACCCTCCCTTCCTAAGGAAGAGATATCCTTTTCTCTCTTCCTTTCCTACCCCCTTTGCTGGGCCCCCACACTCCACCTCTGGCATTCCTGCCATCTGTCCCAAGGACTTAAGGTTGGCCCCCATGTACTGACTTGGGGACACAGGATGGAGAATGGACTCGTTTGCCGAGGGACAGAGGGTGGGAGTCCCAGCAGGGGTCCCAGGGTCAGGATGTGGGAACCGCTTCCCCAACCACAGCCACTGACTGCCTAGAACTGGGCTCCTGGGCAAGGCCCCACATGGGCCTTCTATGACTTGACCTGGCATGTCCTGGGGCACAGGCAGCCCTGCAGGTCTCTGGCCGCCCCTTGAACTTCTCAGGCACTGGGCCTGGTCTTAGGGCCAAAAAGGGCTGGGGCGCCTCCCACTGAGGCCAAGGAAGTACTCTCAGGCTGGGACCAGCCCGGCTGGGCTGTGGCGGGAGGCTGAGGCTGTGAGGCCCCTAAACCTTTATGACACGTGAGGCTGCATCAAAGTGAGAGGTGAAGGCAGCTGGACTTCCTCGGTCTAGTGGGGACTTGGATAACTTTTCTGTCTAGCTAGAGGATTGTAAACACACCAATCAGTGCTCTGTGTCTAGCTAAATGCACCAATCAGCACTCTGTAAAAACACTAGCTAAAGGACTGTAAATGCACCAATCAGCACTCTGTAAAAATGCACCAATCAGCACTGTGTGTCTAAAGGATTGTAAACACACCAATCAGCACTCTGTAAAAACGCACCAATCAGCACTCTGTGTCTAGCTAAAGGATTGTAAACGCACCAATCAGCACTCTGTAAAAACGCACCAATCAGCACTCTGTGTCTAGCAAAAGGATTGTAAACGCACCAATCAGCACTCTATAAAAAATGCACCAATCAGCACTCTGCGTCTAGCTAAAGGATTGTAAACGTACCAATCAGTACTCTGTAAAATGGACTAATCAGCACTCTGCAAAATGGACCAATCAGCAGGACGTGAGCGGGGCCAAAAAAGGGAATAAAAGCTGGCCACCCGAGCCAGCAGTGGCAACCCTCTCGGGTCCCCTTCCACGCTGTGGAAACTTTGTTCTTTTGTTCTTCACAATAAATCTTGCTGCTGCTCACTCTTTGAGTCCGCACCACCTTTAACAGCTGTAACACTTGCCGCAAAGGTCCGTGGCTTCATTCTTGAAGTCAGCAAGACCACGAACCCACCGGAAGGAAGAAACTCCGGACACATCTGAACACCCGAAGAACCAAACTCCGGACACACCATCTTTAAGAGCTGTAACACTCACTGTGAAGGTCTGTGGCTTCACTCTCGAAGTCAGCGAAACCAAGAACCCACCAGAAGGAATAAATTCTGGACACAAAAGCATGGGCCAACTAGGAGCCCTGTGTGGATGTCCAAAGGGGCGCAATGGACAGAGACCCCCATGGAGACACCTGAGATTCACTGGGAACTTTACTACCAAACGTGTCCTCAGGCATTTTCCAGGACTGCATCGCCAGAGGGAAGTGGCGTCTGCCGAGGCCTAGGGAGAAGAGCTGGCCTGCCGTCTGGAAGGGACCGAGGGGCGAGTGCTGGGGGTGCTACGGCCACCTTTACTTCCAAGGACTGCCCAGAAACAGCCTGTGTGAATGATGCCGTCTCCTGCCTGGGCTGCCTGTCATGTGGAGTGCTATTTTTAGCTTCTCAGAGAGGAAGGGAATGGCCACCTAGTCTTCCACCTGTTAGACCCCAAGACCGAAGACCGTGGATTCCAGACTGGAGAGATGCTGCCTAGGCAGAGAGACCAGCAGCCGACCCAGATGGTTTTATGTTTAGCCAATGGCTCAAAAGCATCAAAGGTGCAGGGGGATGCAGAGAAAGTCCTGTGAGGGTCTCTGGAGGCTGCTAGAGGACGAGGGCTGCCTGCCTCTGGGCGGTCTTGAGGTGGGAGATCGCCAGTAGCAACCCACAGACCCCTCACACCCTGGCAGAGCTCCAGAGCTCCTGAGCAACAACCCAAAGGACCGCCATGGTCCAGCCTAAGACCCGGCACTGGCACTAAGGCCCCTGAGGCTAGAACCTTCAGGAGAAGACTTACCAGAGGTGTTCAGTAGGCCGGCTCTGCCAGGGGTGGGCACCTGGAGCTCTGGGTGGCTGGCCTGGAGGTCAGGGCCATCGAGGGGGCCTGGGTCATCCGTCTGGCCTGCGGGGGAGGAAGCGATTTCTGCCAGCACCTCCAGGTCCTTCAGGATCACCTGGGGAGAGAAGCGGGGCAGGAGGGATGAGCTCTCCGCTGAGAGCTGTGCTGACCTGGGCAGAGGTGCGGTTGGTGGCACACAGCCACCTGCAGGGGTGGGAGGGGTCTGCAGATGACAGCAGGCTGGGAAGAGCCACTAAGGCCACAGCTGGGCCATGCTCAGAAAAGTGAAACAAAGGATCCAGAATGAAGGGAACACAGACTACAGTGAATGGGGCCTCTGGAGGAAGGAAACTGGAATCTGAGGTTCGGCGAGTCAGCTTCCCCACGATCCCTCTCTCGGGTCCCTTGAACAGGGCTCTGAGGGTCCCCAGGAGTCCCAGGACTCAGGAAGCAGGGTGTTATCTGCACAGTGTGCACTTCAAGGCCCGCAGGCTGCGCAAGGCTCCCAAAGTGCCCACCAGACCATGTTCTATTGTGTGAGGTAGCCACGGCCCCACCCACCATTGGGCCACAGAACAGCTGCTTCTGCAGAGGTGACACCAGGCCACTGCAGACCCTAAAGGGCCCTCCACATTTGGCGTGCTACTCTGGTCTCCAAGGTAAAGGACTTCCTAATGTCCAGACATGTCAGGTGGTCCTCGGTGGCTCTAAAGTGTCCCTGCACAGATGTGGGTGGGGTGAGGCCCCAGCCTGACCACCTGCCTGCTGAGTTCTTCCGAGACAGAGGCAGAGTGGGGCGTGGGACCAGTGCTGAGTGTGAGCGCAGGTCAGCACTGTGTCACAATGTCCCCAGGGCTGCTCTACAGCCCCCGTATCCTTAGAAGCTGCCTCTCCTCACACAGCACCCATCTTTGCCTGGCACCAAGAGCTGGCAGGGCGGCAAAGTCCAGCCCACCACTCTGCTGCAATGGGCAATAGGGAGAGGGGCCACGGACCTGCCCTGCTGGGAGAGGCTTCAGTGTGTGTGTGTGTGTGTGTGTGTGTGTGTGTGTGTGTGTGTGTGTGTGTGTGTGTGTGTGTCTGTGTGTGTGTGTGTCTGTGTGCATGTACCTGCCCCAGGGGCTGCTGAGGCTTCCTGGCCACCTTCTGCTGGCTGTGTTTATCCTGCAGGGAACTCTTCACACTGCAGGTGGTCGCCTGCTCTTTCTGCCCCTCGCTCCTCTCTTGCTCTGGGCTAGGGACTATGCCTGTCCCCCCAAAAGGTGTATCTCCAGGACTGTCCCTGCGCCCAGCAGATGCCCAACAAACATCAGTTGACTGGGTGGTTGCCTGCGCCTCTTCCTGGGCTACTCTGAGCCCAGGCCAAGAATAACAACGGCAACCGGGGCTTCAGCCCTGGACCAGGGAAAGTGGGACAGAGCCTGATGGGCAGGGCCATGTGGGCCAGGACCGGCCAGGTGGCTGGAATATGGGAATACAAGATAAGGTTAGCACTGTAGGGCTCCTACTGAGGGATTAAAATGTTGTGGAATTAGACGGGGGTAATGGTTGCAAAAAAGCTTGTGAGTATATTAAAAGCCAGTGAATTCTATGCTTCAAAAGGGCAAATTTTATCTAGAAAACAAAAAAGATAAGGCCTACCCCCTCAAAAGCCATTCCTGTCAATGCAAACACAGTTCCAGTGCCTCCCCCACACTGCCCAATTGTCACTTCTCCTCCTGGTTCCTCTAGGCCAGCCCTGGCACACCTGGCCCGGAACCCCTTTGCTTGCTCACCCATTCCCGCCCCCTCAGTCTTCAAACAGTGTCACGTGTTGGCACGCAATCTCCCAGCCTCATCCAGGCAGGAGCTGGCACTCGCTCACACAGATTCACTCTCACAGACTCCCCTCCTACTGTCCAATTCTGTCCTTCCCTTCATCCCTCTCCCACTCATGGAGACTGGGATGTCTGTGGGCCCCTGGGACCCTGCTCTGTGCCAGCGGCTGCGTTGGGTTCTGGGGCTGTAAAGGTGAGTCACAGCCACCCCTGCCCGTGGCCTGGCACACAGAGTGGAGAGCTGATGAATCCACGTGGCTGAGACACATGGCTGCCACACAGCCCAGTCATATGGCAGGAGCAAGGGGTGCCCCTGCACCCAGGCCAGGAGCCGGAGAGCCCTGGGTGGGTCTCAGCCTAGAAGTAGGGCGGGCCGAGGCCTCTGCTTCCACTGAGGACAGAGCCTCCAGGGATTCTTTGCTTCAGCCACAGAAGAAAGACACAGGGCAGAGGGCAGGATGGGGAAATGGCACAGCAATGAATGACGCCGCAGTCCTGCCCGATTCAGCCCCTGCACACCTGCCACGGCAGGATGTACAAAGGCCACGCACACCAATGCTTGCTGGACTGTCCAAGCACGGCCAGGGAGGGGACTTGAGACCAGGAAATGGAGGTGGGGGGAGGGTGGGGGAATGACTCATCCAAAATTAAACAGTGAGGCAAGAGTCAAGCCAACAGCTCCTCAAACAGTTACCCAGAGAGCTGCCATAGGTATACTCCCACTCCTAGGCAGTTACCAAGAGAACTGCAAACGTCTGTGCACATCAAACTTATGTATAAACGCTCACAGCGGCATTTTTCCTAATAGCTACAAAATGGAAATAACCCAAAGGCCCTGCAGTGGAGACAAGAAGAAATGGAACGTGGCACATCCACACCAGGGAATATTATTTGGTAATAAAAAGAAATGAAGTACCTGCTACACGTGGATGAACCTTGAAAACACCTGCCGAGAAGCCAGCCACAAAGTCCACACCCTGTATGATGACTCCATTAACAGGCAAATCCACAGAGACAGAGGGTGGATTTGTGGTCGCCAGGGGCGTGGGGAGGGAGGCATGGGGAGTGACTCCTAACGGATGCAGGGTACATACAGGGCTTCTTTCTGGGGTCATGAAAATGTTCTGGAATTAGTACTGATGGTTGTATAATCTTGCGAAAAATACTAAAAGTTACTCTATGGTATACTTTTAAAGTATACCATAGAGTCGTTTTTATGAATTTTATGGTATGTGAATTGTACAAAAAAAAAAGGGGGGGACAAAACCCTAAATCAGCAACCTAATTCCTAACCCATTTGCTCTTGCTCTGCCCACAGCCCGAGGTGGTGGGGTCTCACCCACTCCCTGGTGTCTCTCGCCTGATCCAGGGGAGAGGAGGAGCACGGTGAGGAGACCTGTGTCTCTTTACATCACTTTGCCCCCTCGCCCCCATGCTGCCCATCCCACCCAGGTCTGTCTGCACAGGGGGACAGAGGCACACGCCTCTGGGCAGCCAACACTGGTGGCCACGTGCAGCAGGGGAGGAAAGTGAGGAGAAAGTGTGAGCCAGCGGGGTGGCTGGGGCCAGGCCAGCACTCGGCAAGATCCTTGTGCCATGGGGACAAACTGATTCATGCTGGGTACCCGGCAGGTACCTACTTCCCTGTCAGAAAAGAGGCCTGGAAAAAGCCACCGAGAGGCCTGGCCTGTGCAAGGTTGTCTCCACCCCTCGAGTGGCTCCAGGGTCAGAGGAGCAGGCTGTCCTCGCTCCCGGCCACAATGAATGCCCTCACTTGTCACCAGTCTCACCTCACAGGATACACACAAGGGAACTGAGACTTGGACAGTCACCTGCTCAAGGTAACAGCGACTCCACCTCAAACCCAGCTCTGGTCCCCAAACCTGAGCCTGCTGATAACACCACACAGGGTGCTGTGGTCAGACAGTCCTGACATCCAATCCTGACCCTGGACCAGTTAACTTCAACCACACAATGCTCCCTCTCCAGACAGCTGCTGAGCAGCTGCTGTGGGCTAGTCCTGTGCTGGGTATAAGAGACACAAGGCCAGACAGGTCAGGCTCTGCCTTCAGTGAGGTCATGGACTCCTGGAGGAGTCAGGCAGTGAGCATTTACTGATAATACAGGGCGGGTGCCAGGGACCCAGTGATGATGCCTGAGGGGGAGCCAGGAGGCTCTGGAAGTAGTTGAGCATGAGTTGGCCAAGGGAGTAAGAAGGGAGAGAATGGCATTCAAAGCATTCTCTTACCTAGCATAAGCCATTCATGGACGCAGAACCACGTGGCACATTCCAGGAAACTAGGCTTTGGGGCCAGCTCCAGAGTGGGGAATGGTGCCAGAGGTGAGGGTATGGCCAGAAATCAGGCCAAAGTGGTAGGCAGGGCCAGATCTTCAAGAGCTCATGACACAAGGCCAGGTGCGGTGGCTCACGCCTGTAATCCCAGCACTTTGGGAGACCGAGGCAGGCAGATCACTTGACGTCAGGAATTCAAGACCAGCCTGGCCAACATGGTGAAACCCCCTCTCTACTAAAAATACAAAAATTAGTTGGGTGTGGTGGTGCGAATCTGTAATCCTAGCTACTCGGGAGGCTGAGGCAGGAGAATCGCTTGAGCAGAGGCTGTAGTGAGCTGAGATCGCACTACTTCACTCCAGTCTGGGCAACAGAGTGAGACTCTGTCTCAAAAACAAAACAAAACAAAAAAACAAAACCATAAACCAAAAAAGAGCTCATGACACAAATAAGTTTGAACTTCATTTTGCAGAGGATGGGAGCCTCAGTTTCCCCATATGCACAATGGAGATTTGACCTTGCCAGGCTGTTGTGAAGATTACAAGAGATACTTGATGTGCAAAGCACGAAAAGCAGGCACACAAGAAAGGCTGGCTCACCACTTCCATTCCAAGATTTCTGGTCCCACAGCTGAGCTGTCCCCTGGCCCAGGCTTAGTGACAGAGCATGGATGGCAGTGCCCACACCAAGGGCTTCCAACCCCGCTTTCTCCCCTGCAGAGAATGTGCTTAGCCCACCTCCGTACTACTGCCTCCCACCCCACTGCAGAGCACAGCCAGCAAAGCTGCATATTTTACATTTTCAATTCTCTTATTTTAGAAAGTTTAACACCAAATGGCAAATGAATGCAAATTACACTTCAATTGCACAATTAAAGCCGGAAATGTTGTCTACAGGTTCGTTCAGTAATCCCAGCCACTCCTCTTGTGCTTACATATCATAGGATTTGTCTCTGGTCCCCAGAGGCTGGCAAAAAGCCCACAGCCCTGCCTGGGACAACACTGTGTGCGCTTGTGCGCACAGACACACACACACAGCACCCCTCCAGTACCTTAAATAAAGCAGGACCCCGAAACAGCATCCCCATCCCCATCTTCCCTCAGCTTCCTAGAGGTGAGGAGAAGGGGCCACCCAGACGGAGGGCAAGGAATGGCTTGAGGTGGGGCCTGGGGTGTGGGGAGCCGGCTGATACCCGGCTTCTGTGCCCCTCCAGTCCGGCTGCTGCTTCGCTCCCAGTTGCTAGCAAACCTGACTCAGCCCAGGGGGGTGACCTTGAGGCTCTGGAGCACCAATCTCGATGCACACCTTGGCCAGGGCTCTGCCTCTTCTGCCTGGGGTGGAAGAGAGGGCCTGGTGAGAGGAAGGCCCTGGGAGGCAACCTCAACAGGGGGCCTGGGTCCCAGCAACAGAGACCGTGGGGAGCTGCTCTTCCAGCTGCACCTGGCTTTGAGCCTCTGTGCTGGGCCAGAGTTTTGGTGCTCTAGCCACCTGGAGACCCTGCAGCCCTTGGTGTATAGGTAGAAACCTCCGGAGGAGAAGGCGATCTCAGTGGCCTGGCTTACTGTGCGCCCCTCTCAAGGCCTGGAGGAAAGGCCCCAGGGCTAAAGACACGCTTCTAGGCCACTCCTGCCTCAGCTTCCAGGAAAACAGACCTAGTCCTCCTTCCAGTGAGCAGGCTGGCTGGGCCTGTAGTCCTGGCTCTGACGATGAGAAAAGGCTCAAAGAAAGCGGGAGGAAGCCACACCAATTAGTATGCGCTACACAGCTTTTTTGCAAAATGAATATAAAACACTTGTGCTTTCTTTTTGTGTGAGAGAAAGAAGGGAGGAAAGAGAGGGAGGGAGGAAGGACAAGAAAGCAATATTCTGCAGGAGCAGGAGCGCCTGCCGTTACCATGGTGACAGGCGGGGGTGGGGAAGGCCCATCAGCTGGCCCCTGGTTTCGGAGTGGAGTGAGCTGGCCATTGGTGGAGTGAAAGGGTCAGGGTTGGTGGCACCTGGGTGT
The DNA here is from genome assembly GCF_029281585.2 of Gorilla gorilla gorilla. Taxonomy (NCBI): domain Eukaryota; kingdom Metazoa; phylum Chordata; class Mammalia; order Primates; family Hominidae; genus Gorilla; species Gorilla gorilla. Next base: position 100,204,721 of record NC_073242.2, read on the forward strand.
GGGCAGCATCTCACAAAGCAGCTCTGGATGGGGTGCTCAGGGCGAGGGGAGAGGGCTTCTTGCCTTCCGCGGTGGTGACTTTACACCAGCAAAGGGCATATTTCAATGTGGGAGGAGGGTGAGTGTCTGGGTGGGGCCACCACAGGCTGTCGCCCCAATGCATTCTAGCAGGTGAAGCCTAGTCTCTCTGGGATGGTGGCTGCTCATTCTCTTCTCTGATTGGTCCATCCAGGCCCTCACTGTCCCAACACCTGGTCCCAGACCAGCCCTAGGAGACCTCGGTGTGGAAGGCTCGCAGCTCTCACTCTCCCCAGGGTGCCGCGGCAGCTCCTTTACCATCCTGGGAACAGCTGGGGACTGGACACCAGATTTGCAAGGTCAAGTGTCGAGGCTGGGAGGCTCGTTCTCACCTCCCACCAAGATTCCTGAACATAAAGTCCCAGGGCGAGGCACTCAGTCTCAACTGAATAAATACTTGCTGACCTGCAGCGCTGGACAGGAAATGGAAGATGGATGGCTCTGAGCAGCTCCTGCCAAGGAGGATGGACGGAGAGGCCGCCCACTTCACTCTACCCACTTATCCTTAAGAAACTTGGTCAAACGTTCACACAGGCCATTGGTCGGCTGATGAGCCCTAGGAGTCAAATGACTCAGCCTTCTAGCTACTGAAGAGGGAACCCTTCTTGTGTTGACAGGAAATCCCCAAGCTGGGCCCTCTCCAGGCCTGGCCAGGAAGAAGCTGCAAGAATGTTTCCGACGGACACACTTGGTACTGGCGGGGAGAGGTGAATTCAGGCTAAAGGCCTTGGAAGCTGAGGTCTGGCCAGTGCAGGCCACTGCCAAAGGCTATCTGATGCCTCTGCCTGGAGCGGTCAGGTCGCAGGGCCTTGCCTGAAATCTGGGTCAGGTCCAGCAGCTACTTCTTGTGAGGTGGAGCTGATGTGAAGTACACAGGCCCCGAGGGCAGGTATTCCTGGAAAACCTTGGGGTCTTCTGCTCCCCTCCAAGCAGGAGCCTGGCCCCTTCCTTCGTGAGGGGTGCAGCCTGGCTGGCCAAGCCTCTTCAGTCCCTGACCACATATGGAATGGCTCTTGTTGCCCTGGTTTAGGGGCATTAGCCAGAGAGCTCACCCTAGGAAGCCGGGCTGCTGTACCCAGGAAGGGTCCCCTGGGGGAGCCACGGGAAGGACAGTAGGGCTCCCACTGCTGAGAGCATGGAAGAAGGCATTGGCACCAGCTGGCACCGGGGCCAGAGGCCTCCGCCCTGGACACAAAGTAAACATGAGCTGCAGAAGGCAGCAATCGGGCCCTGGCCCTGGCCTGGGAAAGGGGTGGCATCCTGAGAAACGCCCTGGTCTGCACGGGGTCACAGCAGCCCTGCCTTCTGCAACAAGGAAGGAAAGTGTTGCCTAAAAGAACGCTTAGCTTTGGTGGTGGGAAAGGAGCACTACTTAGGCCTAGACCTATTTTATTTCCCATTGAGAAAACTGCCTTGATAGAAAATGTTTTGTCTTAGTAAAGCAAAAGCAACCTAAAAAAAAAATCATAAATCTTAGTTTGTGTTGCGTGACTTTGAACACAAGCCCTGGGGGATGAGGACGGCATTCTGTGTTTAAACATTTTGCCATCTTTCCTTCAGTGTCCAGCACTGTGCCACATATGCCAGAGGCCAGCGCCTAACGCTGTTAGGTTCCACTGATTAACAGTGACAGCACTATTAGTGCCAGCACTGGGTCTGGCAGCTGAGAACACTCTAGCGGCCATTCCTCTTAGGGTAAAGGAGAAAAGAAAGGCCAGCCTCAGGTAAGACACCTTTGAGACCAGATCCCTGGCCTCCGTCTTCTCTCCCACCCATTCCAGCTGATTCCAGCCATTGCTCACTTGCACCATCCTGGGCCCTGACCCAGAGGGTACATTCTCAGGGTTATAAATTCTCTCCATGAGCTGGGCAGGGAACGGAGTGGTGCCTGCTGCACTGAGGGCAGCACGAGAGTGGTGCCCACTCATACCCGCTATGGCTCCGTTACCAGGAGATGAGCCTAGGGGGCACGGCAGCTAGAAGGCTCCTGCCTCCCTCCAGGGCCCCGCTTCATTGTGGTTTACTTGCAAGCTACGCACAGTCCCCGAGCGAAGGATGCAGGCTCTACCCCATAGGCCTCGCTTCCAATCTGCTGTGGGAGGGCCCAATGAAGCAGGACAGGCCCCAGATGTGGGGCACGTCCAAGGAGATGAGCTCCTCATCCAACCAAACTCCTATTTGTTCACTTTCTCAGAGGACGCTTTTGAGCACCTACTGTGGGCAGAACGGACTGTCCTCACAGAACTCCCAGCCAACAGGCCATGATGGAGAGGGATTAGGGCTAGGAGAGGGTCTGAGTGGACGGGGGGACATAAAGACACAGAGGGAACCTGGCCCAGCCTTGATGTGCAGGAGGAGGGCGTGTGTGTGTGTGTGTGTGTGTGTGTGTGTGTGTGTGTGTGTGTGTGTGTGTGTGACAGACGGACAGATAAACAAGGCTTCATGGAGCATATAAGTGAGATCTGGCCCAAGTTACTTAACTTCTCCAGTTTCCTCTTAGGGGAAATGGGGAAAATGAGAGAACCTACCCTCACAGGGTTGTCTGATCGTGAAGATGAACTAAGATCACTCACAAGGGGCAGAGCGCAGGGTGTGGAACAGAGCAAGCCAGTGTGAAAATGGCGGGTCTCATTAGCAGTGGGGGGACGGTCCCAGTCCTCTACATCTCTGGGCTCACCTGGGCTCACCCGGGCTCACCCAGGCTCACCCAAGCTCCTGCCCAGTCTGTAGGCCTTGTGACTTGCCAACAGGGAGGTGCCTGGGAAATCCAGCTGATTCAGCCTTGGCCATCTCCAGAGGAGGAAAAATCAACATATGACTTGCAAGAAATTTTGGCTTCTGAGGACGCAGGAACGCTAAGTGGGGTGAAAACCGGGGGCCCTGGCTTGGCTGCCTCGCCTAGGGCTGCATGGAGAGGGCACCAGGGCTGACAGCTGGGGGTATATGGCCTACAGTCTCTAAGCAAGATCTCACGCTGGTCTGTATCTGTGCTCCCAACTAGAGATGTGCACCAAACCCACTGGGAAGCATGTGAAAAATACCAGCCCCTGGGCACCCAGGCTCTGCTTGAGGGATGACTGAGGAAGGCCGGGAGTGAGGCCCAAGCAGCTGGATTTTAAAAGCTCCAAGTCCTGGTTTAGATGGCTCTGCTGTGTGGCTTGAGCCGGGGCTGGATAGTGTGCTCAGTCCTGCAGGCAACTCGCCCTGCAGCTTGGCTCTAGGAGGTGTGAGTGAGAGCGCCCATTCCTGCCTCAGGGAAAGGCTGGCTGGGCTGGCTCCCCTTTGTGGGGTTCCTCCTACCCCAGAGGCCCTGCCGCTGGGAGAGCCGCCTCCCTTTCCACCATGCTTCTCAGCCCAACCTCTGCCTTCACCAGGAGCTAGGCAGCACCCTCCTGGCCCCCAATCCATTCATACCAGTTACTGTGCCCAGCTCTGAGTCCTCACTGGTCCATCTGCCCAGGGCAAGGAACATGGAGAGGTAAATACTCAAACCCTCCTGGCACACAGTCCTGTCTTCCCTGGAAGGAGGTGGCAAGGCTGGCCACAGTTACTCTGGGTCCCCCTGTGCTCTGGGGTGGCTGCTGTGGGCACTGACACCACAAGGTGGGAACATCTGGAAGAATGAGGGGTGGGTAGAGGCCCTCTCAGTGGGTACAGTTCTGGGACTGTTACCTTGCCATTCCCCTCTCTTCCCTAGCAACGATTTGCTGCCAAACCTCATTTTAGAAGGCCACAGTCCTCCCTGAAGCCCCAGCAGTGGCTGCCAGTACCTCTGCTGGCCCTGGGGCCTAGCTGTCCCCGAGGAGGAAGGCTCAGGGCCGTGGCTGGAGTCTAGCTGCTTTGCTGGCTGGCGGTGGCCCTTCTCCCTGGCCCATGACTCCCTCTCACTTGTTCTCAGAAGCCCCCAAAAGAAGCTGCAGGGACAGCCGTGGGGAGAGGGGACAGAGGGCAGTGTCCCCTGCCCACGGCAGGGCCAGGGGAGGGTGCCTCAGGAAGAGGGTCCCCGGGCCATCAGTGCCCACCCAGCTCCTCTCCCCTGCAGGCTGGGCTCTTGCAAGAGGAGTCAAGTTCTTTGGGCACCGACACGGCACCCCTCCATTCTCTGGGCTGAGGCTGTATCTTACTGCGTGATCTGATTTTAAAGATATCTGTGGAATTGAGGTGGGGGTGGAGGGGTGTTTTTGTTTGTTTTGGAGAGTGGATGGAATGAAAATTGGAGGGAAGTGAACACTGAGGCAAGAATCTGAGGAGGAAAAACAAGTACTGTTCTTACGGAAGACTGTCCGCTTCTGAGCAGGCAGCATTAGTATTCCAGGGAGTGGAGTCAGGACCACACAGATTCAGGGCTGGAAGGGATCTCAGACCATCCAGTCCAACCCCAGTACCCTGGGAAGAAAACCGAGGTGAGGCGGTGTCACGTGACCTGCCTGGTCCCGTGGAGAGCCGGGCAGCGTGGGGGCAGAGGCTGGCCCTCCTGATCTGCACCCAGGCGGCTTCTACACCACCCTGCAGCAGGCCTGGCCACTGGCCTCAGTGCTTCTGGGAGAAGGTCAGCCAGGTGGAAGATGGAGAGGGCTTCTGGACTGAGCCCTGGAGGGGGGCTAGGGGCCACCAGGTCAGTGAGCAGCCAGGGACAGCCCATGGGGCCTGGGAAGGAAGGTGCAGGAGAATGAGGTCAAAGTTAAATGCACAGAGGGAGAAGGTGCATTTAGAACTGAAGGTCAGCCAAGGACAAAACCCTATGGGGTCAGCGGAGGGCCTGGGCCTGGATAAGGCAGTGCCTCCACCCTGGGCCGGGTCCCTGCTCTGCAGTGAGGTGACACCTTGTGTGAGGTTTTAGATGCTCTGGAATCAGACAGATTTGACTGTCAATTCTGGCTGCTGACAGTGTGACCTTAGGCAAGTGATCCTCCTCACACCTCGGGATAACTGAGATCACTCCTGGACCACCATGTGGATTCATTAAGACACAGATGCAATGCACTCAGAACGGGGCACAAGCCCCGCAGACTTCAGCTGGGGCCCTCTCCTCCTCCTAGTCTCCTCCCACTGATACGAGGGGTTGACACATGACCCACCACGGTTCCTAAAAAAAGCTGCAGCAGGGGTGGTGGAGGGGCCGTCATTGGCTCTCTAAGCTGCCCTCAAATGAAGGGGCCTCTACTTTAGTGGAAGCCCCCATTTTGGGGTAGACACTGAGGGATGGCAGTAACAGGTCCTCTCTTTGGGGGACGGGAGAGAGCAGCCCCAGCCATCTGGGAACCTAGGGGCACTCTGCTTCCTCCCACCATTCCTCACAGCACAGCTCTGGAGTTTGGGGCTTCCCCCAGGTGGGACCCCAGGCCAAAGTCCCTGTCATCAAGAATTAAATCCCTTTAAAGCAGGCAGATGAGCCCTGGGACCCAGCTGGCCAACCCACCTGACCACAGTGACAAGGACTGCTTGGGAAGGATAAAGGTAAGGGAGTACATCTGTGGACCGGATGGCATGAGGCTGGAGAAGGAAAGGGGCACGCTGGGGTGATACACAGGGCTGCTTCTGCCCTGAGGCAGGAAGCCAGGCAGCCTCACCCCAGCTCTGCTCTGCTCTGCTCTGCTCTGGGCTGGGCTGAGGCTCCAGGCAGGCGTGGCAGCAGCAGTGGCACTGCCAGCCCAAGTTGGGCCGTTCCTCTGGGCTCCTAGGCAAGCCCCGATCTGCTTCTCTTTCTGGCAACTCGGCCTGGCCCCAGTGAGTGCTCTCCTTTCAGATCTCTGAACCTCCCGAGTTTTTCCGATCCATTTCTCCTGGGACCTGCACCATGAAAACAAATGAACTCTCCCCTTCCTCCCCTACCAAAGCAAATCGCACCTTAAAATACAGTCTAGGGCATGGCAGGGGGTGCTTCCCAGCGCCTACCCTGCTGGTGAGGGGCTGAGAGGCCCGAGACCAAGGAGGGCTGGATAGGGCATCTGCCACCGGTGAAGAGCCCCTCAAGGCGCCCCATTCCTCTCCCCTCAGGACTCAGCAGAGGCTGGGACATCCCTTGGGGTTCTACCCCATGGGTCAGGCACTTCTGCTACCTGTCCTCAACCCAGGTACCACTGGGTTGGGGAGGCACCGGGCCACCTTGGACTGGGTACATCGCTGTACCCATGGTGTAGTACCTTATGAAACTTACAACAAAAGCTCCTTTTCAGATGCCCTTACACCACTCCCTAGACCTTGCCCCCTACCATCCTTTCCTCCTGAGTCACGGCCGTGCCACAGTGGGTGTGATGGGTGGCCCATGTTCTTCATGCAGTGAGTGGGTTCCCGAACTAGAAACGCTACCACTGCCATGAATACTGTCCTCGGAATCCTACTTTCCAATTTTTCCAGAAAGGTGGTTCTCATTTCTTTTCTTTGCATCTACACCAGTCACAAAAGCCACAAACTCCCATCAGCAATTTTTCTGTTACTCTGAAGCTATGGGAGGGGGAAGAGAGGAGTTCCTCCTGGGTTGAGACTCTTCTCCAAAGTGTTAAGGACGCCCCCGCTCTGAGATGCTGGGAAGACTCTGGGGAGACTTTCTCTGTAGGCCCAACTGCAAAGAAAACAGTTCATGCTGGTGACTGAGCCCAGCAGGGCATGCCTTCTCGATCTCAAAGGTTTTGCTTTTGTGGCTGTGGAGGCTCCAATGCAGGTCCTCTGCTGACAATGCCATTTCTCTTCCTCTCCCTGGACTCAGGGCGGCCAGCTGGAGCCCTTCCGCCTGCGAGTCGGGGAAGTGGCGCTGTGAACCTGCTGACAATGGGGCTCTAATGAGTAGGGCTCATGCTGAATGCAGCCTTACTCCTGCTCTGGGCAGCCTCAGCCCAGGAGTGCTGGGGAGGCTGGAGAAGGGAAGACGGGAGGGGAGACAAATGCCCAGAAGGCCAGTCCTGTGGCCCACTGTGTCCTTGTCTGCCTTTCTATGACCTCAAAATGGAACTCAAGTCCCTCAAACACCCCTGAGGTCCTCCGGCCTCTAGAGACAGGCAGGAAAACAGAGAGCAGCTTCTGTCCCGGGTTTTGCTGCTGAAGCAGAAGCAGGGAGGACCCGGAGCAGAAGCAGAGCCCGTTGCCCTGATCTCAGTGTGCATCTCCAGGCCCTTTACAGAAATGACCTCCTGCATCGGAGGAGCTACTGCTTATCGTGGGTTTATGTGTGCTGGGTCCCGAGGGGAGCATTTGACATTCATGATCTCATTTCATCCTTATAACAAACCTGGGAGCAAACTTCCATTATTATTTTCTGTTTACAAATAAGGAACCTAAAGCTCAGAGAGGCTAGGTTACCAACCATCAAGTGGCAGAGCCCAAGGTGGACTCCTAGACTTCCTGAACCCAAAGCCCGAGCTCTTAACCACCAGGCCTCAGTGTCACCTAGGTAGGGAAGGAAGAACCAGAGAGGGAAGTCATTCAGAATCACATCAAAATTACAAAACACTGAGAGTACTCATCATAAGTGAATAAAACCTACAAAAAAAGACTCTAAAGCATTACTGAAGGACATCAAGATGGCTCACAGGACTGAGAAAGAGCCTGGCTCCTGGGTGGGGGAGTTCACCACAGCGAGACGCCAAGTTCCCCCAACACACTTGTAACGACAGACAGGTCATTACAATGGGCCAGGGTCTGGGTGAGGGGGTTACGCTTTCTCTTTAAACACGCCTATGAGGCTGGTGTAGACATCATTATCCCCTTTCCACAGGCCCAGGGAGGGTAAACTCCTTGGCCAGGGTCCCTGGTAAGGAAGGTTTAGAGCTAGGATTCAAGCCAGGGTCATGGCCACCTGTCTGGGACGTTCACGTTCACTCACAGGGGAATAGACATCCTTCCAGGATTTTCTGGAGACTGTGATCACCCTGAGAGTTCCAAATGCAGGCTGGGAGGCAGCTGTGCCTAGGAGTTGTGGACTACCCGAGGTCCCACCATCGGGACCATGGAGAGGGCCCCCATCCCGTGGATACTCACAGGTGGGGGTATGGCCATCTTACAGGCAGAACTCACTCAGGCAGCATGGCGGCTGCCCAGCTGCCAGGCAGCCAACAACTGGCATCTTCTGGGCAGGGGAAGCAGCAGTCTCACCTCCCAAACAGGGACCCAGCAGGATGCAGTGAGCATGCACCCTGCATTCTGCACTGTGGAAATCAGGGTCACATTTTCACTTAAAAAACAATCAGATCTCTAGCTATGGGAGGATTTCTACTCCAGTGCCAGGAATATTAATTTGACACCTGCAAATTCTTTTTGACAAAAGGAATTTTCAGATAACGTCTGCAAGGAGCAGGCGGTGCTGAGGAAACAGCCACTTATCTTGAATAATGGGAAGGCAGAGACAACTGAGGATGCCAGAGGGTGGAGACTAACGAGGTGTCACTCGGTGGAACTGAGGAACAATGGCAGTCGAGACACCCCAGCGAGGCCACGCACCCGTGGGACTGACAGAGATGGTGGTGGCAGCAGAGCTGGGTCTCTGAGGCTCTGCTGCACCAGCTCTTGCATCATCAACACCTGAGCACACTGTCCCCTGCGAGCAGTGGCTCTCAGCGAGAGGGAGGAGCATGTGGGCTTATCACAACCATACTGGGAGAGCAAGACATTTGCAACACAGATGACAAAGTGAATGTCCCAAATATACAAAGAGCTGCTACAGATCAATAAGAAAAGTGGACGAAGGATCTGGGGGCTGAAGGGGGAGCTTTTTCAAAGTACACATACCAGCTGGGCATGGTGGCTCATGCCTGTAATCCCAGCACTTCGGGAGGCCAAGGCAGGCAGATCACTTGAGGTCAGGAGTTCAAGACCAGCCTGGCCAACGTGGTGAAAGCTCATCTCTACTAAAAATGCAAAAAGTTAGTCAGGTGTGGTGGTACATGCCTGTAATCCCAGATACTTGGGAGGCTGAGGCAGGAGGACTGCTTGAACCCCGGAGGTGGAGGTTGCAGTGAGCCGACATCACATCACCGCACTCTAGCCTGGGCGAGAGTGAGATTCCATGTCAAACAAACAAACAAACAAAAACAAAAAACCCACAAAAACAACAAAAAACACATACACCTCTCCATACTCTCCATGCTCAAGAACTTCTGGAACAAGACCACAAAACCTTCCCCTGGTGAAATCATGAGGAAATGAGGAGGAAGATACAACCACACACAAGCTCGCCTCCTGCTGCTGACATGGGCTGGGATCATGCTGGGTGAGACTCAGGCCTGGTGAGGAAGCGATTAAGGGCCCAGGCTTTGGTGCCAAACAGATCTGGCTCTAGGTTTGGCCTCTACCACCTCCTAGCTGTGTGCAGGTCACGTGACCTCCTCAGGCCATAGTTTTTAGAAATGCAAAATGGAAGTAAGACGACTCCCCCCAGAGAACCGTCGTGAGGGTTCTACAGACACAAGTGAAGGATCTAGCGCGATTCCTCCCATGGTAATGACTTCCTACAGTTAAGAATCTTCCACTACAACCTGTGCCACGGGGCTGCCTAGCTGGAAGTGAGAGCCTTCACAGCGAGCACTGAGGTTAACTTCCATGAGTGAGGACTTTGGTAGGAGAGGACCTGCCTGTCTGGCTGTGTTCCTGCTTAACCTAACAAGCTTTCATAATCTTGAATCCCAGGGAGCTCCAATTCGAGATCAGGGCTGTTTGGAAATATTTGAAAAATCCTGAGAGGGCACTTTCTAGATATCCTAGAAAGGAAGTTTCAGGAGAAGATGGGCTTTGTCTCGTTCATGGTTGTTTTCCCATTGCCAAGTACACAGCACACCCTCAGGCTCACCAAAGATTAAGCAGGGGACACTTAGAAATGTGATTCTGGAAAGCAACCGGATGGGGTAAGATCAGGACTCATCACTAATGATTAAGGTCCCCAAATCCCTCCTCTAGAGAGAAGGGGAAGCAGAGGCTCTTCACTGCTGTTATGGTACCCCTCAACTGTCCCCAACTGTCCCCCAGAGCAGTTTCCACGCCCTCCCCAGTGCAGGCCCACAAGACGTGCCCCAAAGCCCTGACAACATTTGGCACTTCAGCAAATCGAGTTTCCACAGCCACAGCCTGAACAGCGCTGTTTAATGGACTGCATCTCCGCCTGCTCCCTTTAAATGCGCACACACAAAAACCAATTTCAAGCACAGAAAGCTGGATTGGATTAAACAACTCAATTTAAAGGACTGAAAACTCAGCTGCTTCCAGTGAAGTCCTAGGGAAGGAACCAATCAGCAAAGTTCTGCTCTTCCTTTTTGTATTGAAATGAGGGCTGTGACTGTGCAGTGAGTCACTCCCAACTCGCAGGCAGAACGGGGCCAAGTCCACCTGGGCCTCGCGCTGCAGGGGGTGGTGCAGGAAGAGAGGGTGTGTGTGTTTATGTGTGTGTGTGTGTGTGTGTGTGTGCATGGGGGCGGGGGGTAGGCAGGAGAGGCCAAGGGCATACTCACAGACCATCTGTTTTGGATTTTTCTGGTAATATAGAAAACCTCAGAGGACCTAGAGGTTCATACCTGCCTGTCCATTTCTCTCTTCAGCCCAGGCTCGGGAAAGCAAATTCAGGCTGCAGGACAGCTGCCTGGGCCCCCCACAAGCCTGGCACCAGCCCAGGGAAGACTGAGGAGCCTCACTCCATGGGGACTGGTGAGCAATAGCCCTCTCCCATTCCCCCCACCCAGCCTCACGCACTCTCTGCAGTGTGGGCAGGTCTGTTGATTCACGAGCTGGCTGCCTCATGGAGATACAGCTCTGCCTACAGCTCACAGTGCCTTGGCGCTCAGAAGAGGAAAGTGGGCTGAGGCTCAGCTTGGACCGTCAGCATCTGAGATGCAGCCTGAAGGGCTGGTATGGATGGAGGGATGGGATGCTGCCGTGCAATGGGCACGCGCAGCTGCAAACCCTGCCGCTTGGGTGGGAGGCAGGGGAACCCGGTAAAGGAACACCACGCAATGGGCATGGCTGAGAATGGAGTGTGGAAAGGTGTGTGTGGCTGGGGCAGACTCCTGCCCAGATGACAGGAAGAGCCAGGGGCCCCCTCCACCTCCCAGGCCAGCCTCTGTACTCCAGCTCTCTCAGAGGGCTCACTCCTGCTGCCTGGGATCTGGGTCAGCCTCTCCCTCTGCACCAGCAGCTCTTGGTGGCCCCAAAAAGGCAAAGCTTAAGGGTCCAATTTCAAACTGGAGGTCATAATGGAGTCCAGCTGAAATGAGTAACACAACCAATGCTAACTGAGCGTGCAGCAGGGGCCCGGCCCAGTGCTTAGCATTTTACACGGATCATTTCCCTCTCACATCCCCCTATGGTTACTGCCCTCATTGAACAGAGGAAAACAGATGCTGAGATGCAGAGATACTAAGTGTCTTGCCTTTGGGCAGCCTGACTCCAAGCCAAGCTCCCCGCCTGTCCTGTGCTGCCTCCCTCACTGACACTCTGCCCCAGCTGCTCCAGAAGGGTCTACAGAAGAGTCCTCACTCCTAAAGTGAGTTTTTTTTTGTTTTTGTTTTTGTTTTTTTGAGACAGGGTCTCACTCTGTCGCCCAAGCTGGAGTGCAGTGGCACGATCTCTGCTCACTGCAACCTCTGCCTCCTGGGTTCAAGCAATTCTCCCACCTCAACCTCCTGAGCAGCTGGGAGTACAGGCGTGCACCACCACGCCCGGCTAATTTTTGTATTTTGAGTAGAGACGGCGTTTCACCATGTTGGCCAGGCTAGTCTCGAACTCCTGGCCTCAAGTGATCCACCCACCTTGGCCTCCCAGAGTGCTGGAAAAACAGGTGTGAGCCACTGCACCTGGCCCCAAAGTGAGTATTAAACACAGCTTTACCTCTAGGAAGGATGCACTGTACCAAAATAAGCATATCTCAGTCACTAACAAGGGGAGGCAGGGCAGCCGATGTTCCATAAGTACGGGTGGCGTTGGTAACCTACCTCATCCGATTCATCCGATAACGTCTGCAGTAGGATGGGAAAGAGGCTGTCCGTGTGCCGGAACATCTGGAGAGCAGAGAAGCAGGGGTGCCCGTGAGTGCTCCCTTCACCCCGGGACTGCGTGCAGTGCAGTGTCCCGCTGGTGTGCACGGACCCACTGGTCTGCACGGACCACTTCCCTCCCCGACACAATGAGGGCTCCTCGCAGCACCTGTCACTTCTCTGCCGGCCAGGGTTTCCCTAGAAGGGCAATGACCAAAATGCTACCAACTATGGGCAGGCCCTGGAAAACCAAGGCGGACCCAGAAGAGGCCCCTGGCTTGGAGGGGCCTGGGGCTCACCTTCCGAGGAGTTTTGATGTAGAGGTGGTAGAGCCACTTGAGAACTGCAATCCTGGTCATCATCCCAATGGCCGTGTCACTGAGGTGGCAGTTTAGGACCTGCACGATCCCGTCGAGGTGAAGGGTCACTGGGGCTCTTTCAGTGCTGTGGGTAAGATCGGGAGGGAGAGCAGAGGTGAAGCCCACCATAGCCCTCTCCCATGGAGTCATGGCACCACCATGGGCCTGCACATCCTGAGTCACACACTGCTAACCACCGTCCAGGGGGATCGGGGGTCAGGGATAACCTGATCCCACACATCCTTGCTGGTCTCCCACCATCCCAGCTCAGCCCAGCCCAGGGGTTTGAAGGGGGCTTCTCTCTCTCCCTTTCCAAAGAAGTTTGGAGCTTGCTGCTGGGCTGGAACCATGATAACCATGTTTTGGGGGACGAGGACCAGTCTGCTGGGCTCCCACTCACTTTTCCTTTTCTTTCTCCAGCACCAGCCTGGCTTGCACAGGAGGAGAAACCCTCTCCCAGTCACTGAGCTGACCTGACCAGGCTCAAGGCATTAAGTTCGGACCCTTTCTTGGAAAAACAAAACCACCAGGTCTGGACTGTATGAGGGAAGGTCCCGATAACAACTGTTGACCTCCGCCAGGCCCTTCACCGGCCATCTGAAGGATGTTTCTCAAGTGAGGTCAGGGATCGAGGCTTGTCATTGTGCCTTGCCACTGCACCAGGGCACTCAGCACATTTGGCCTAGGAGAGACACCCTTGAGAGTTGAGACCAAAATGCGCTCCTTTGAGTTGGGGAAGGGGTAACACAGCCTCTGCCTATGAGAAACGGATATTGTTCAGGAGGTACTTTTGTTCTGGTGGGCACAGGAAGCCCCCTGGCTTCTGTGGACTGAAGTCCTGCGGGTCCCCAAAGTTCTGCTAAACAGCCTGCGGGACAGCGGGTGCTGCTGGGAGGCTTGAGTTGGTTTTTTGCCCAAAGCACTGCTCCCTGGCACAGGCTGGGTTTTCAAGGTGGGGGCAGCATGGGTAGAAAAACCTCGGGATGTCAGGGAGGGGCTCCCTTCCTACCGAGGCACTACACTGTACTTCCCAAACGGTGCTGACAAGTGCAGGCCAGGGGTTGCATTTCCTAAGGACCTGGGCCAGCAGATCAGTCCCCTGCCGGTATAAAACCGTCTCTTCGTGGCATTTCTAGGCTGCTCAATTATTCATTTGCATCAGGAACTGATGGCTGTGCTTTCCTCACTCGCCTGCAGCCTCTCTGAAGCTCATTTGATGTGAATCCCTAAAGGGCACGATTCTGCGCTCTGTAATTGCTAAGAGGAATTGCTATTTAATATGGTTTGATGATCCCCATGGTGCACATTTCAGGGGCAAGAGTGGGCACATCTATCCTCTGGTGGCCAGGAGCTCCGGGCATGTGATACAGCCACAGAGCCTGGAACTGAGTCTCTGGGCGGGTGGCCACTGTGATATCCCTAGCGGTCACGTGGCTGGAAGTTCCTGGTGTCTTCTGAGGATATTGAAACACTTAAATCTTTGCTAGCCTGAGACAGACGGGGACAGTACTGTGCAGGTAGAGGAGTCTAGGGCGGTAAACACTGGCCCCGTCAATCTCTTAATCAGTTTCTCTGAAGTCCACTGTCCCGCAGAAATACAACGCAAGTCACAGATATAATTTTACATCTTCCAGTTTTCAATTAAAAAGGAGAAACAGGTGAAATGAATTTCAATGCTATGTTTTAATTGACCCAATGTATCTAAAATATCAGCATCTCAACATGTAATCAATATAACAGTGAATGTAAACATTCCCAACAAAATCTATTCTCTTTTGTGTCCTAAGCCTTTGGGACCTGGTGTGCATTTCACCATTACGGTGCACCTCGGTTCAGAGTAGCCACCAGGCACTCAGTAGCCACGTGGCTGCCGCAGAGGCCCACACAACAGTCCACGCCAGGACTTTCTGAGTGTCTCCTTGTCATCTCTGGCAGTTTCCTAGCCACTCCCTTAGCTGACGGCCAGCATTTACTGTTTTATCTCCCATTCCCTCTTTTTCCCGTCCTGCAGAGCTCCTTCCCTTGCGTTCTGTTCCACACACCTTTTGGGCTGGAAGAATCCCCTGGCTAGAGAAGCTCATGTCCTGGTGGTGGAAGAGATGCCACCCTACAGCCCAAGGCCTTATGCAAAGCAGGTGAACAGAAGCCACCCCCACCCCAACCTGGTCTTTCCTGACCCTGTGAGCCCCAAAGTCTGTAGTGAGCCCCTTTCCAGCAGAAGCCACAGGGACATGTAGGCTGCCAGGGTCCAGGGTGTCATGAGGACCCCGTGCCTGGCAAATCACTGTGACAAGCTTAGCTGAAACAGTACCCCCTGGGAGGAAGGCCTTGTTTTTCCTTGTTTCCCTGGGATCCTTGGGACTGCCCTGGAGTTGCTGGTGAGGAGGAGGGCGGTGCCGTGACCAGGTCCCCTACTCCACTGGCATGGGGCAGGATCAGTGGTGTGTCTGAGCCCCTGGGGGGAATAACAGCTCTGATAACAATGGCAGCCATGATGGTTGTGAAAAGTGAAAGGTCTCCTGGACGCTTTCCTACGCAGCCTCATGTCACTCCTTAAAAAGCCCTATGGCCTAAAGCATGCCACTTCCATTTCGGAGAAGAGGGAACTGAAGCACACAGATAGGAAGTCACCTGGCCAAGATTACACGGCCAGGGAATGGTGGGGCCGCACTCTGGATCTGATCAGTCTGACTCCAGAATAATCTCACCCGCCACATGGCACAGCCTCCTGACCAGGCCAGCAGGCTGAGAGAGAGTCCCTGGTGGCATCGCCTCCACTGTATCCTGGGAGGGGCAGCAGAATGGCAGCTCCAGTGTGGACCAGCCCCTCTGCACCCAGGGGATACCTGGCAGCTCCAGGTGTCCGTGGAAGGAGGTTAGCACACATTTTTCAGTGTAATTTTGTATCAGAAGTGTAGACAGTGGCTCACACCTGAAATCCCAGCACTTTGGGAGGCCGAGGCAGGAGGATGATTTGAGGCCATGAGTTTGAGACCAGCTTGGGCAACACAGCAAGACCCTGTCTCTGTGAAAAATTTAAAAAATTAGCTGGGTGTGGTGGTACATTCCTATGGTCCCAGCCACTCGGGAGGCTGAAGTGGGAGGATTATAAGATCCCAGCTGCTGCCAGCTCCCAGCTGTCAGCTCACCTATGGTGAGCTATGACTGTGTCACTGTACTCCAGCCTGGGTGACAGAGCAAGACCCTGTCCCAAAAGGAAAAAAAAAAAAAAAAAGAAAAACAAGGGGAGGCAGAGGACACGGGGGAAGCCTGGTGCTCCCCACCGGTGCACTAAGAATCCAAAAGGGCCAAGATGTCAGGCTGGATGGCCCCTCGGCAAGCTGAGCTCTGTGGCTCACAGTGGCCCTAAGATGCTGCTGGCCAGCCTGTGGGGCCTCTCCTGCAAGTGGTGCTGTGTCAGGGCCAAAGAACGGCAGCATATCACGGAGCTGGTATGTGAACTGGCAGCATTTCGTGTATTAACATTCTCCGACTTTCTCCACGGCAAACACTTGAACACAGCGAACCTGAAGGTATAGGGCATCTTCAGGCTGCTACTGAGGTGGTCCTGCCACACTCAACCCAGAACCTCATCACTGAAAGGAACCTCACGGTTCAGGTAACACAATCCTTCAAGGTACGGATGAGCAAGCCCAGGTCCAGAGGCAGTACGGGACGCATCTGAGACCATGAGGCCATGTACCAAGCAGTCATTCCCTGGGCTGGAGACACTCTCCCTGGGCTTTTCTTCCCTTGCCTGGCTGGAGGTGGAGGTCATGGGAAGCAGGTGGACCCTAGAGGACCAGGCAGACTGATCTTACTGCCTGGGAAAGGGAGGGTCAATATCCCAGCTGCTGTCGGCTCCCAGCTGCTCTGCTGGGCAGGGTTGGCTGCTGCTGCTGAGCTCTGCGCATGCTCAGCAGGGGAACTGGGGCTCTGGGACCCTGCACTCTTCCTAGAGAGCACACTGCATGATGTGCTCAGTTCCCCAGCTGCTGGGCCGGAGCCTGAGAGGTAGCACCCTGCTGTCGTGGCTTACCTTACCCATCAAGAACAGAGGGAGCTCACTCAGTTTAAAATACATTTCTGCATCAGTTCCAAAAAGTCTAGACGAGTCACTCCTGGGGGCTTCTGAGTTATTTCAAGGTGTCTGCAAAATTCCATCTTCATGGAGCATTTTCTCATAAAGCATCTTATAATGAATGTCTTACACATACGCATACTACAGTTTCCAAATGCATGGCGCTGCTGTGACTATTAAAATATAGATTTACTGAATAATGCTTCTGATACTACCAATAAATAATAATAAGTTCCAGTTGTTCTCTCAGGGAGACAGCACTTCATTTCTGTAACGTCTACCTTTTTACGGTGTTCGGGTTACATCTCTAATCAAATCAGAAGAAAGGTAAATCTAAAAATAGAATTGCTTCTGAAATTCAACTTGCTCTTTAAAATACAGATAATTATAAATTTTTTCAATCAGCAGAGGCTACAAGCTGGGAAATACTGATTTCTAGAACTTTCTGCCTGCTTATTTACAGGGCAGCTAGCTACACCAGGAGAGCTGGTGTCACTGAAGACATCATGACCCTTGGCAACAGCCTGAGCCTCATAGTGGGGACTTCATACAACACCTGTTTGAGAACTCCTAAATCAAATGAGTTAGGGAGGCCAACTGCAAAACTGGAACTCTCCAACTGCAACTAATAAAGTTAAATGCACGGGCTCTGGAGTCAGACAGATCTAGCTTGAATTCCAGCTTGGCTACTAATTAGTTGAGTGACTCTGGGCAAGAAGTTAACCTCTCTGGATCTGTTTCCTCATTTGTAAGATGGGGATAATAACAAGGTTCTTGTAATAACAATTGTAGCTAAAGTGTGTAAAGTGCTTTCTGCGGCCCAGGCACCATGCTATGTTCTTTACATACTTAAAAAGCTTTTAAAAATTATTATTATTATTATTGAGACAGGGTCTTGCTCTGTCACCCAGGCTGGAGTGCAGTGGTGCAATCATGACTCACTGCACCCTCAAGCTCTGGGGCTCAACTGATCCTTCCACCTCAGCCTCCTAAGTAGTGGGAACTACAGGAATGTGCCACCACACCCAGCTCATTTTTGTATGTTTTGTAGAAACGGGTTTTCACCATGTTGCCCTGGACTGGTCTCTAACTCCTGGGCTCAAGCAACCAGCCTGCCTTGGCCTCCCAAAGTGCCGGGACTACAGGCGTGAGCCACTGTGCCTGGCTGTTCTTTACATACTTTAACTCATTGAAGCCCCATATCCCTTTGAGGTCAGTACTATCATTACACTGAGTTTAAAGATGAGGAAACTGAGGCGGGGGAAATCACGCTACTTGACCAAGGCCACAGCCAGGCATGCTGCAGTTAGGGCATGAATCCAGGCAGTTGGCTCCACCAGGCAGAGCAGTCACGAGACAGAACACACCCAGTGGAGACATTTCTCTCTTAACCCTTTCCTCAGCTGGCAAGCATGCTTCCTCCATCCTGGTTCCTTCACGTTCCACCTCTCCCTGGGGAGTCCAATTTTCCACCTCCCATGTATTTTCCATGCTCTGGAGGGTGGAGGAACCCAGACCTACAGCCACCTCACCACCCGCTGCTTTTCCAGGTGGCATTCTTCCGTGGCTAAGCCTGGGGCCACCAGGGGCTTCCCGAGTATCGCAGGAAGAGGGGAGATGAGGGAGGGGGAAGACAGCTTCTGCTCTCAGGTTTAGTCAGTTAATTCTCCCTGTGTTTCGGTCCAAGTGAGAAATCTTTTATAAAAAATCTGGGATGCAAGGATTGCTTCCATGGTGATCCTTGAACCCCTGAAAGTGAATTCAGAATTTCATGTGGATGTGCATTTTTTTGGTGTGTGTGTGACAGAGTCTCGCTCTGTCACCCAGGCTAGAGTGCAGTGGCGCGATCTCGGCTCGCTGAAACCTCCGCCTCCCAGGTTCAAGCAATTCTCCTGCTTCAGCCTCCCAAGTAGCTAGGATTACAGGTAAGTGCCACCACGCCTGGCTATTTTTTTTTTTTTTTAATTTTTATTTTTAGTAGAGATGGGGTTTCACCATGTTGGCCAGGCTGATCTCGAACTCCTGACCTCAGGTGATCCACCTGCCTTGTCCTCCCAAAATGCTGGGATTATAAGCGTGAGCCACCGTGCCCAGCTGTGGATGTGCATTTTTTTTGGAAGAGGGTCCATAGCTTTCATCAGGCTCTCCAAGGGTCAATGGCCACTCAGAGGCACAGGACTGCCACCACCATGGCAGTTTCCAGCCAGGTGGGAATGCCTTTCTGCCGTGGGAGGTGTCTCCAGTCTGGCCACCACCCTGGGCAGACCTGAACTGAGTGAAACTGGTGGCCTCACGTGGTGCCCTGGGCAAGCGGCACAGCTGAAGAATCACAGGGTGGGTCTGGCTACCTGGCAACTCTGCACGATCCCACCCGTGTCCAAGCTCAGTCTCACTGTGTCAATACCCGCTGTGGGAAGAAGGTGGTGGGCTGGAGCCCGGGCATGTTGGCTCTGGTTTTACAACTCTGAAGGTGCCCAGCTCTTGAGCACAGCTGGTGACACTGACTGTGCAGCTGCCACGTGGGGACCTCTGTCACCAAAAGTCAGGAAGCACTAGATCATTTGTTCTTGTTTGGTTTTTTAGGTAGGATGGTTTGGATTTTAGGTAGGATTTGGCATTGGCTCCTGAATGACAAGTATAAACCAAAACCCTGGTCCAGTCTAGCAGTTCCTGGCCTTGGCACAAGAACTGAGGGCTCCTGTAGGCTCATCCCAGCCGACAGTAGCGCAGTCTCCCCAGCGAGGCAGCGGACAGCGGTGCCCCTCTGCAGCCCATGGCTTAAGCCTACCTCTGCCTTCTCCTAGACCTCCCCAACCTCCCCCTCAATCCCCATAGCCCAGATTACAGAGACAAGTCTACAACAGGCTTTTGGCTGCCAGAGGGAGGCTTTTAAATCCCAGATCAGATCCTGCCATTCCCACTTGTGACACAGTCTCCACAGCCTCCAGCGCAAAAGCTAAGCCCTCTGCAGGATACACAAGTCCTCGCATGTCTGTCCAGACCGTTCCCCGAGTTCCAGGACCCAGTACCTGAGTCTGCCTCCCCCCTTCTCCTGGGATGCTCAGAGCCACCTGGAACGAGCTCTTGACCACCCCACCCACACCTGCTCCTCCTTCCAGCCCTGGTGTGCAAATGACACTAGGATAGCGGGGGTCTGGCTCACACCAAATTTCTAGAAGGCAGTCTTTCCCTCACCTCTCTCCTGCCTACCCCATCCCACCCATCAGTGAGTCCTGTGGTTCTCAACACAGAGCTCAAACCCACCCAACTTTCTCCACATGCTGCTCCTCCCCAGCCTGAGCCCCCATCCCCTCTGATGGGGACAATGGTGACAGCTCCCTAGCGGGTCTGCATCCACCGGGCCCCTCCTAGATCCACTGTCCACAGAGCAGCCCCGTTCTTCCTCCCTTCTCGTCCCTACCATGAAAGTAATACTACTGACCCCACGGGACTCAGACAAAGCTGAAGGATCCGACGTAAAGGTTTAGCACTGCGCCGGGGCCCTGGAAGCCTGGCTATGTTGACTGGCATTAGCTGTTATTCCCAGCCAGTCTTCTCATTGCCTGGGCTCAGGCACCATGGCCCTCCCTTTCTGGTAACTTCACCCCTCACATCAATCACTCCTCTTTCCAGTAACTTCCTGGCTACTTCTCTGCCTCACCACTGGAGTAAATGAATGAAGGTCAGGGACACATTCAGGGGCCAGCTCTTATCTTGGAGCCTACAGGGGTGAGCACAGGCAGGTGCACTGGAACGCGTGGCAGCTATGTGAAAACGAGAGAATGGCAACATTCGCTGATCTCCTCCATCAACGTAGGGGGCTCCTAGTGGTACATTTCATAATCGGCTGCACCTGCGTGCTTGGAAAACACGCTCAGGGTGCTGAGGGATGAGGATAAGTTCACAAATGACATCGACGAGGGAAGAACCCTAGCTAGGGGTCTGGGGGGAAGAGCCTCTTGGGGTAGAGTGCACACTTTCTCTTCATGAGTGATTGGCTCTCCCAGGGCCCAGGTTCACTGTCAAGTTCAGGGGAAAGAAACCCCTGTATGAGACCCACCATCCACTCTAGCCCCAGAGATGCCAAGGTCACCCAAAGAAAAAGTGACATGGGGCAAGTCCAGGGGACTCAGACCAGGGCAGAACCGTTACAGTACCTTCCGCGGGGTGTCCCTTCACCTTGCAGGGAGTATGGAGGGAGCCCCAAGGAAGAGAATTATTTTGCTGCCTGGTCTGCACTGCCCCCATGTGGAAGACTGCGCCATTACAGCTGACCTGGGCGCACAGGAGACGACAGCTCCTGGGGCCGGTGATTTATCCTTAATCTTGGACATGATTAATGACTGCCCATGCTCAGGCTGTCCTTGAACAGACTTCCCCTTGTGGGTCTTGTTGGCCCCCCATCATCCTGGACAAACAGACAGCGCTGAGTCAAGGCAACTGTGTCTCACTGCAGTCACCATGTATTAGCTGTACTTTTATTATTACAACTTGCGTTTACTGACCTCCAATAGCTTAATTTTTTTTTTAAATATTTAAAAATAAGTAAGAACAATCCATTTTCTTTCATTCCTTTTTTTTTTTTTTAAGACATGGTCTCACTGTGTTATCCAGGCTAGAGTGCAGTGGTGTGATCTCAGCTCACTTCAACCTCTGCCCCACTCTGGCTCAAGTGATCCTCCCACCTCAGCCTCCCCAAGTAGCTGGGACCACAGGCACACGCCACCAGGCCCAGATAATTTTTTGTATTTTCAGTAAAAACAGGGTCTCGCCATGTTGCCCAGACTGGTCTTGAACTCCTGAGCTCAAGCAATCTGCCTGCCTTGGCCTCCCCAAGCGCTGGGATTAGAGGCATAAGCCACCATGTCTGGCCCCCAGTGGCTTCTAATCCGCCCTATCTATCCATCAAGCCTGGGTGGGGTGGGCTTGCTCAGTGTCCTTCAGATTCCTTCATCAATTAACTCTTTTGTGTACGAGGGTGTCCCAAAAGCAGCAGCCACGAGTAGAATTTGCCTTGGGTCATTGCTGTAGTCTCCCGCATCCAGGAAAGATCTAGGCCGCTCGCTTTCCACAAACCTTCTGGCGTAGTCTCCCGCATCCAGGAAAGATCTAGGCCGCTCGCTTTCCACAAACCTTCTGGCGTAGTCTCCCGCATCCAGGAAAGATCTAGGCCGCTCGCTTTCCACAAACCTTCTGGCTGAAACAAGCCACTTACCTGGCTGCAGTGAAGACACTGATGCTGCTACTGAAGCTGGAGTCACAGGAACCATCTGGACCTCCTGGGAGAGGAAGAGGAACAAGCGGTCATGAAAGGCTGTTGGCTCTCTTGAATAAACAAGACCCCTGTGACAAGCACACACAGAACTCTCCAGAGCCCCATACCTTGATTCAGGCTCTTCAAAAGGACCATGGCTCTGGAGCCCTGAGGACCCAACCAACGCCCAGTCATTCTCGATAGTCCCCAAGCTTGTAAGTCTGTAGTCACAGTGATCTCACAAGGAGGGGACACCAGTGCTAAACACATCTGGCAAATCTCAGAAGGGATCACTGGCCTGAGGGGAATGGATGTTTAAAATGACAGATAATACCCAGCATCCTTAGCTATCAGAAAAATGCAAATCCAAACCACAAGATACTACTGTACACCCATCAGGATGGCTAAAATAAAAGACAGATAATAGCAAGTGTTGATGAGAATGTGGAGAAACTGGAACCCTCGTACGTTGCTGGTGGGAATGTAAAATGGTGCAAGCTGCTTTGGAGAACAGTCTGGCCATTCCTCCAAAGGCTAAACATAGTCACCACATGACTCAGCAGCTCCACTCCTAGGTATATACCAAAGAGAAATGAAAACTTATGGCCACATGAAACCTTGTACATCAATCATGTTCACATCAGCATTATCTACAATAGCCAGAAAGCAGAAGCAACCCAAGTATCTATCAACAGATGAATGGATAAATGAGGTGTGGTATAGCCATACAATGGACTATTATTTGGCAATAAAAAGGGATGAAGTACTGATGCACGCCATAAAAATGAACTTTAAAAACATTGTGTTAAGTGAAAGAAGCCAGTCATAAAAGACTACATATTGTATCCCTTTCTCGAAAGTGTTTAGAACAGGCAAACCTATGGAGACGGAAAATGGACTGGAGGTTGCCTAGGACTGGAGGAGACGGGAGAATAGGGTATAATGGCTAATGGATTCTTTCAAGGGCACGGAAAATATTCTAAAATTGATTGTGGTGATGGTTACATAACCCTGTGAATCTACAAAGTCACTGAATTGTACACTTGATGTTGGGTGAATTGTGTGGTACATGAATTCTATCTCAATAAAGGGCTTAAAAAATGACTTTGGGGAAAGGACTGTGACTGCACTGTGTCTGCGCCCGAGTCTTCCTCCAAGTGGCCAACTCAATACCTGTCTTAGTATTTAACTTACCATCATATAACCCAGGGTAGAAAAGTATCTACCTGGCATCGACTACTTATTTTTCTCAGTTAAGGAATAACCTTTAAATTCCAACCTTTTTCTTTTGGCATCTAATCAAGTTTCCTAAAGAGCCAAGATGTTCTAGATCTGGAAAGCTGCTGGTAGGATCCTGTTCCGCCTTCAGTCCCCGTCTAGGCACTGGCCACAGCTCTCACTGCACTGAGGAGGGAAGAGGGGGCTGGCAGTCCTGCAGTGCTTGGGGTGGGAGGTGCTATGGGAAAAAATTCCAGACTCCTGATACTAATTTTTTGTAGTTGTGAAATAATTTTAGATGTACAGAAAAGTTGCAGAAAGAGTAAAGAATTCTTTTTATACCCTTTAGCCAGCTGCCCCTAATGCTAACATTGTACATACCCATAGTTCAATTATCTTTTTTTTTTTTTTTTTTTTTTTTGAGATAGAGTCTTGGCTCTGTTGCCCAGGCTGGAGTGTAGTGGCACAACCTTGGCTCACTGCAATCTTCGCCTCCTGCACTCAAGAGATTGAGCCCACCTCAGCTTCCAGGGTAGCTGGGACTATAGGCACGTACCATTAAGCCCGGATAATTTTTTTTTTTTTTTGTATTTTCAGTAGAGATGGGGTTTTGTCGTGTTACCCAGGCTGGTTACAAACTCCTGGGCTCAAGTGATCCACCCACCTCAGCCTCCCAAAGTGCTGGGATTACAGGCGTGAGCCACCATGCCCAGCTCCATAGTTCAATGATCAAACCCAGAAGGTTAACATCGATACACTACCATTAACTAAATGATTACTCTAATTTGAACATCACGAGTTTTTCCATTCCTGGCCTTTTGTTCCAGGATCTCACACTGCATTTAGCTAAACTGTCTTCTTTGTCTCCTCCAATCTGTTGCAGCCCCTCAATCTGTGTGTCTTTCATAAACTTGACACTTTTGAAGCGCTGGTCACTCTGCAGAATGTCTCCCCGTTTGGGTTGGTCTCACGTTTTCTCACGAGTAGGGAGTTGTGCATCTTTGGAGGGATGTCACGGAAGTGCTGCGCCTCAGTGCACCCTATTTGGGGAACGTGTTGTCTGTTAGCCTCATTACTGGTGACGTTAACCTCATCGCCTGACGCACAGTGTCTGCTGGGTTTCTCCCCTGTAAGGTTACTGTTTTTCTATTTGTAATTAATAAATAACTTGGGGGAAGATACTTAAGATTGGAAAAATATTCTGTTTTCCCTCAAACATGTCCCCAGTGATTGACCGCAGCACTCAGGGCTGGAGCTTGCCTATAACAAATATTACTGTGGAATTTGCCTGATGGTGATTTCTGTCTCCCCTTTTCCTCCATTATTGACTAAAATTTTCTTTGCTCTTTCTCCCCCTCTCTCCTCTCCCCTCCCTCCCTCCCTTCCTTCCTTTTTTTTTTTTTTGATACAGTTTGACTCTGTCACCCAGGATGAAGTGCAATGGCATGATCTTGGCTCACTGCAACCTCCGCCTCCCGGGTTCAAATGATTCTCATGCCTCAGCTTCCCGAGTAGCTGAGATTACAGTGGTGCGCCACCATGCCCGGCTAATTTTTTTTTTTGTATTATTAGTAGAGATGGGGCTTCACCATGTTGGCCAGGCTGGTGTCAAACTCCTGACCTCAAGTGATTGACCCACCTCAGCCTCTGAAAGTGCTGGGATTACAGGCGTGAGCCACCATGCCCAGCGTATTGACTGAAGTTTTCTGTAAGGAAGAGCTGTCCCTTCTCCACCATTAATCAATTCAATTATTTATGTCATTATGGACTCCTGGATATTGATATTATTCCATGGGTTACACATCAAAATGATCATTGTTTATATTGTTGTTCAAATGATACCAGCCTTGGCCTCTTAAAAGTTTTAAATTATACAAATACATCCTCATTCTAAAATTTTCAAACACAAAGCAAAACCTCTTTCTCTCCTTAATCTTCAATCTTACTTTTCTCTACCTGCCCATCACCGCTCCCCGGGGTAGGCAAGCCTCTTGCGCTGGCTTGTGCTGTCCTACTTCTTATTTTGCAAACATAAATGGGATCACAAAACTTATTTTCTGCAACTTGCATCTTTCACTCTGTCCTATGGCTTAGAGCAGTGCTATTCTAGGTGCGGGCCATAGACCTTTTCTCCTAGTAAAGGGGGCCTTTATTTCCTGCTGCCTGCCCCCTGTAGACCCAGGATGCAGCTCAGAGGGGACAGGGGCAGCTGTGGCAGGGGGCTGGGCCCACTCAGATGCTCGTCCTCCTAATGCCAAGGCCCAGGCAGCCTGGTGTCTGTCTGATGGACCAGGGCCTGGGGAAAGGGGAGGAAAAGCTGGGGAAAGCTGGGCAGGATAGACTGGAACAGCAGCCAGGACTCCATGCCCCTGGAGGGCATCTTTTAGAAATACCCACATTTATAGATGAAATAATGTGGCATCAGAAATTGGCCTCAAATTAATTTAGATTGTCTCCTGATTTTCACTCTTACATCTCTCCTGTGCTTTCATGCAGGGTGGGACTGCTGAGGGGAAGGATTGGGCACTTCTTATTTTAATAGGTATTGTCCTTTAGGTTCTACCAATTTATGTGTATTTCCAAATTGGAAGAGCAGTTACCCCTTCTAAAGCCTTTCTTCACCTGTACAATGGGGGTAATGACAGTACCTATATACCCTAAGCTTGCTATGACAATGAATGAGCTAACATTTGTTAGGTGTTTAAAATGACACCCACCATATCATAAGAACTATTGTAGCATTTTTTGTTTGTTTTTTAGAAATGGGGTCTCATTCTCTCCCCCAGGCTGCAGTGGCGTGATCATGGCTCACTGCAGCCTCGAGCTCCTGGGCTCAGGAGATCCTCCTGCCTCAGTCTCCCAAGTAGCTGTGACTAAAGGTGTGTGCCACCTCGCCCAGCTAATTTTTTAAAATTATTATTTTTGTAGAGACAGGGTCTCTCACTTTGTTGCCCAGGCTGGTCTCAAACTCCTGGCTTTAAGCAATCCTCCCGCCTCAGCCTCCCAAAGTATTGGGATTACAGGCATGAGCCACTGCACCTGGCCCATTTGTTACATAAAGGATTAATGACCCTGTCATGGACTTTCACATTTTTCTTCCATTTCTTTCTTCTGACTTAAAGGAGCTCTTTCTTGTGTTTGGATACTAACTCTTTAATGACAAAATACATTGCAAATATCTTCTCCCAGTCTGGGCCTTGCCTTGTAACTTTTAACCTTTTTTCAGTTACACCAATTTTATTTTGTTTTGAGATGGGGTCTCGCTATATTGCCCAGGCTGGACTTAAATTCCTGGGCTCAAGGGATCCTTGTACCTCAGCAAACTGAGTAGCTGGGATTAAAGATACGCACCACCACACCAGCTTCAGTTTTTAATTTAAATATGGTGTGTTTCAATTTGTTGTTTTTTTTTTTTAATAATTTTTGCTTGTGGGTCTTGTTTAAAAAATTCTGCCAGGTTTTTTTTTTGAGATGGAGTCTTGCTCTGTTGCCTATGCTGCAGTGGTGTGATCTCGGCTCACTGCAACCTCTGCCTTCCAGGTTCAAGCAATTCTCCTGCCTCAGCCTCCCAAGTAGCTTGGACTATAGGCATGCACCACCATGACTGTCTAATTTTTTGTATTTTTAGTAGAGATGGGGTTTCACCATGCTGGCCAGGCTGGTCTCAAACTCCTGACCTCGTGATCCGCCCACCTCAGCCTCCCAAAGTGCTGGGATTACAGGTGTGAGCCACCGCGTCTGGCCCCTAATTTTTGTATTTTTAGTAGAGACGGGATTTCACCATGTTGGCCAGGCTGGTCTCGAACTCTTGACCTCAAATGATCCGCCTGCCTTAGCCTCCCAAAGTGCTGGGATTACAGGCATGAGTCACCATGCCCAGCCATAAACATGTATTAAAACAACACTGAAGCACCCGTTAGTGTTTGTCATGTGCTAAGTGATTTACATGCAAAAATTTTGTCTGAAACACACAACCACACTATAGGTTAGGTATTACTATTGTTACCCTACTTAACAAATAAGAAATCTGAGGCTCAGAAAGGGTAGGCAGCTGTCTGAGGGGAACAGATATAAAGTCAGCAGAGCCAGGACTCATAGGCAGGTTGTTCAGACCCCAGAATCTCTGCTGCCATTCCTGAGACAATCAGGACATGTCCTGGAGGGGACCAGGCTGGACACGCAAAGTGCCATAAGAGCTCAGAACCAGGGAAACGGCACTGTGCTGTGGATGGCCCCAAGTGGCAGGCCAAGGGGGAGTCGGAGCAAGTGAAGAGGCACAGATGAGGGGCTGCCCTGACTGGAGGTCCTGTGGTTAGAGGAGGAGGGAGAAGATGCGGAGGTGGGGCAGGGGTGCAAATATGCACACACACAAAGGTTCTTGCCCGGAGGTGTGCCATGAGGAACGTGGTGCTGTCCGCTCATCAGCACAAGTAAACAAAGAAGGCCAGGCAGGAGGTCCTGTCTCCAGCCAGGTGGACCAGAGTGGGAACAGAGGGAGCAGAGAGGGAAGAGTGAGCAGGAGAGGCTGTGATGAACCTGTCCCTGACCAGCAAAGCCATCTCTGTCTTGCGGCTGGCATGGACTGTCTCCTGGGCACCTTGGTAAAAGACTGGTGATTAGTTAGTTACAAGCTAAGCAGGGCTGAGAGTGGATGTAAAGGCGCCAAATTAGCTCTTACCATCTCTGGGAACTAGTACAAAGTGAGCTTTTCATCTGCTGAAATGCTGTTTATGAGGCAGTAAAATCCAGAGCCAAGAGGCATGAATGTATGCTGGTTAGGGTAATACTCTCCTGGGCAAGCAGCTGTGTGAAAAAATGCTTAGGAAAACCATCTAAAAACGTAGCTAGGCTGCATTGGCCGGGAATCAAACCCGGGCCTCCCGCGTGGCAGGCGAGAATTCTACCACCGAACCAATGCTCCAGCTGGCAGGGACGTTTTTAGTTGAGGCCACGACCCACAGGATGGAGTGGTTCCTTTCTAGCGGGCTTGACTTCTTGCCACATAAGCAGAAAGGTGGCAGGGGCTGTTGGGTTCTAATTTAGAGGAATAGGCACTGACTTTTTTTTTTCTAAATTGAGATATAATTCATATAACATTTCACATAACAAAAATTTCACCATTTTCAAGTGTTCAACTAGGTAGTTTTTAGTACATTCACAAAGTTGTGCGCCCATCACCTCTATTTAATTCTAGAACATCTCCATAACCCCAAAAAGAAACCAGGCATCTGTAAGCAGTCAGTCCCAATTCTCCTTTTCTTCAAACCCAGGCAACTGTTACTCTATTTTCTGACTATGGATTAAGAGGCACTGTGAACTTCAAACAAAAAGAGCAGAAGGTGAAGCTGTGTAAGTTCTATGATCTTAACTACGTATATATATTAAAAACTGGAAAAAATACATCAAAATTTGAACATTCATCGCCTCTTGGGGATAGTCTTGTTTCTTTGCATTTTTCTCTACTTTCCAAATTTTCTAAAATTAGAATTAGAAAACAAAAATCAAACACTCATATTTCAGTGAGAGGTCACAAAATATGTATCCCCGAGTCTTCTAGTTTCTCCCAGTAAAAAAAGCTCCTTCCTTTGAAGGCCCGCACTAGCTTATCCCTCCAAGTTAACTTATTTCTCCAAGTTTTCTTTTTCCAGGAGCTGCCAAAAAGCTTTCAGCTGCTGCATTGGCCGGGAATCGAACCCGGGCCTCCCGCGTGGCAGGCGAGAATTCTACCACTGAACCACCAATGCTCCAGCTGAATGCTATCCTGCCTCCAGCTGTTTTGTTGCTCTGATTCACAGTGGTGATGGCACAGCTGTAACCTGACACCTGAGATGGGTCCAGCATGGACAGCTGCTGGATTTTACCAGCCAAACCCATGGGAGGAGGTGGGGCATGCATGCTTGACATTCTGCTCAGCTGTTCAAAAGAAAAGTCCATGAATGGCAATGGGAGAATGCTCAGCAATTCTTTTGGCTCCTGTGGGCAGGTTCCAGACCTTACTCTGTTATCCTTAAAGATCTGAGTAGGCTTAGTCTTCCCTATAAAAAATTTCTTGACAAATTAGCTGAAACTGTCATTCACTTGTTTCTCTTGTTTTATGGCCTTGTGGGTTATTCTACTGAATGCTGTGATTTCTTTTACCACTGGTTGATTTGTCTTGTTTTGCTGTCTTGCCTCCTTGACTAGACTGTAAGCCTCTGGAGCACAAGGACTTTGTCTGGTAAACACAACTTGATGTATAACAGAAGTTTGCTAAATGTTAGATTTGTAATAAATGGAATTTAACTGGAAAAAAAAAAGATCTGAGTAGGTTATATCTCAGTTTACTCTCTGGCTGCTTTGGCAAAGGAGGACATCACCCCAAAGCTGATCAGTGACCTCTTGGTGAGGACAGAGACCCAAGAAATATGAAAGCATCAGGGTTCTAGATTACATCTGGAGTCAAATTCCAGATGCCAGTCGGCATAAATGTGGTTTCTTTTTTCTTTTTTTTTTTGAGATAGAGTCTTTCTCTGTTGCCTAGGTTGGAATACAGTGGTGTGATCATAGCTCACTGCAACTTCTGCCTCCTGGGCTCCTGGGCTCAAGTGATCCTCCCGTTTCAGCTTCCTGAGGAGCTGGGACTATAGGCGTGCACCACCATACCTGGCTAATTTTTGTAATTTTTTTTTTTGGTAGAGATGGGGTTTTGCCATGTTGCCCAGGCTGGTCTCAAACTCCTGAGTTCATGCAGATTGCCTCAGACTCCCAAAGTGCTGGGATTACCCAGCCCGGCCATAAATGTGGTTTCTTATAATGCAGTTTTCTTTACCTCACAGGTAAACAAGAAAATTATGTTAGAGGAGTCTGAAAGGAGAGCAGAGCAACTTCACTTTTTAAAGGCACTTATTTGGGCAAGAGAATTTTCAAGTACAGAATAAATCGAAGCTAGAGCTTTCTTAACCCTCCCACCCTGAGAATGACCCGCATGGTAAAGGCAGCCAGGCTTCTTGGTGGCTGGATGTCTACGGCCAAGAATCAAGTGCCCCCTGAATCCTGGTACTCCTCCCATGCTCCAAACCTTCCTGCCCTGAAAATAACTCTTTCCCGTGAATCCAGGAAAAAGATGAAGGAAAGGCTTCATGGTCTTTGAGGCAGGAAGGGTTAAGATCATGGCTGCTGGAGACAGCCTGCCTGGGTTCCAATCCGGTTCCAGTCTTCACTAGCTGCGAGTGTGTGGCCATGGTACTCAGCTTCCCTGTGTCCTGTCTGCAGAATGGGGGAGAACCACTGCTGCCACTGCGCTGGGTTGCTGCTACAATTATGTGAGTGACATACATAAAGTAGTCCTGGTTGCTTAAGTGAGGCCCCAAGGCAACTCCTATGACATCTGGCTCCCTGGGCCCCCGAGAGGAGGTGAGGGGTAGGGACGGAGTCCACTCACCACTGGCTGTGCCCTCCTGCTTTGGCAGGGCATCGTCAGGGGTGGGCTCTGCCTGCCTCTGCCCAGGTCTCAGCTCATCCGGCTCGTCGTCCTCGGGGGTGACCAGCTTCATCAGGCTCTGGTTGCACACGTTGGCCACTTCTTTGATGCCTGAGTCCACTGATGTAAGGAGCGTGATCTGGTTTGGATGCCTGCCTCTCTAAATCTCTTGCTGAAATGTGATTCCCAGTGTTGGAGGTGGGGCCTGGTGGGAGGGGTTTCGGTCATGGGGGTGGATCCCTCACGAATGGCTTGGTGCCCTCCCCATGGTACTGAGCGAGTTGAGTGAGTTCTTGCTCTATTATTATTCATGAGGGGGCTCGTTCTTTCAAAAAGCCTCCCACCTCTCTTGCTCCCTCTTGCCATGTGACCTGCTGGCTTCCTCTTCGCCTCTGCCATGACTAAAAGCTTCCTGAGGCCTCACCAGAAGCCAAGCAGATGCTGGCACCATGCCTCCTGTACAGTCTGCAGAACCGGGAGCTGAAACAACCTCTTTTCTTCATAAATTACCCAGCCTCAGGTATTCCTTTATAGCAACGCAAAATGGGTTAATATAGAGTGGTCCCAGCCAGGGGAGGCTTCTCTGAACCTCGTATTCCTAGTCTGGAGCTCAGTCGTCTCAGGGCTACATTAGGCAGACAGGCTGTCCGAACTGAGCCCCTGCTCTCCTTGTCATACTGGTGCCCCTGTGAAATGCGCCTATTTCTTCTCTTAGGACCCCTTCCTAAACCCTCCCACCAACAGGATCTCCCCAGCCCAAGGTGGGGCAGTATGAACTCAGAGGGTTGGAACTTTGGGGCCCCGGAGAGCTGCTCCAGATCTGCAAGTAACCAGGCAAGGTGTGGGGACAGCCAGCATCAGCCCCGGGTCCCTGGCTTTCCTAATCCACGTTTGGCTCCATCTCTTTTTCCCGAGCTGCTAGGGACTATGGAAGTGTGATGGATCCTAAGAGAGCCCGCAGCCCCCAGTGCAGGGTCCCTCAACTTCATAATCCCTTTGGGGCTTCTCTCAATTATTCTCTCCCAAAGCAAAGGATACTTTTCTTGCGGTCATCGTAGGCCAGGCAGGGCAAGACAGCAGTCAGGATCCCGGAGGAGTAAGGCAGCATGACGCGGCCTGCCAGCTGGATGAACTCCCGCATCCAGCACATGGCTGTCAGCTGGATGAGGTCATCTGGAAGGGGAATCAGGGGGTTCAGAGGGGCCAGCACGCGCAGCCCGAGTGCTCCCTCCCACTGACCATACACGTGGGATGGGGCTGGCGGCCTGCGGAACCCAAGCGCCTGACGGCTTCCAGCCTCACCAATGCTCTACTACCTGTGTGCTTTGCCTTCCAAAGGTGGAGACACAGGCTGGGACGGAGCAACAATCCTGTGCTAGACTGTAAGGGCAGCCGCATCCCTGCCCCTCTGCACTGGGACTCTGCTCCTCCTCTCATCAAGAGTGGAGTTAACTTCTCCACCCCTTGAATCTGGGCTGGCCTTGCTTCTTTGGCCAATGAGACGTGGTGGAAGTGATGATGTGGCTGGATCAAGCCTAGGCCTCAACAGGCCTTGCTCACTTCTACCATCTGTCTTGGAATCCCACTGATGCCGTATGAGCATGCCCAGGCTAGCCTGCTGGATGATGAGACATGTGGTCCAGCTGCCCCCATGGTCCCGGCATGACATGAGCCAGACAACTGCCAGACATAAGTGAGGCCACTGTGGCCCATTCACCCCAGCAACCCTACAGTTAACAGCAGGTACTTGATTGAGCCTAGCCAAGCCTGGCCCAGGTGAGTGGAACCATCCAGGTGACCCACAGACTTATGATAAGTGACTGTTGTTTTAGGGAATGACGTTTTGTGGTGGTTTGATACTCAGCAGAAGTGAACAGATACATAATCCCAAGCTCCAAGCATTTCAAGTCTCAGGGCCAAGGCCAAGTTCACCAGTAAGGAAACCTCCAGATCTTACTCCACACAGGCCACACAGACCAGGTGAAAGGACCTCTGTGTCTCTGTGGTGACAGAACCCAGACCTCCCTCTGTGAAACCCACTCCACCTCTCCCAGGGCCCACTGTCACACTGGCTAATATTCCTACCAGGAATCTCCCCTGCCCCCTCACTGAAGCTGAGATGGTGAAAGGGGCTTCTGCGGAGGTGGCAGTGGCAGTAGCAGTGGCAGCCGTGGCTGTGGGCCCTCCCCCAACACTCACCCGTGGTCTGGCAGTGGATCACCAGGATGTTGGCCATCTCAGCAAACTTCACACTGGAGGGGTTCTTCTTAATTTCTTTTAAGAATTCTCCAAGAACAACCTCACACCTATGAACAAGAACAGGAAAGTGGAAACAGCGAGGGTCAGCCAGGGCTGGAGGAGCCTCAAACCAGCCCCATTTCCGTGCTGGGTCAGCCACCCAGAGGGCGGCTTGGCTTTTGGACTTGTCAGGTGATCATTTTCAGATGCTGGGGGTTGATGGGCTCTTGGCTCCTCAATGCGGGAAGCACAAGAGCCAGGAAGAAGAGGTGATTTCCTGCCCTCCTGCCGCGGCCTCTCTGTGGGCATGAAGCGCATGGGCACAGCTGGGGGTGGCAGCAGGCAGCAGCTTCCTGCCCCTTACTCCACTCACATTTTGCGAATCTCTTTGCCATTGTCGCCCAGGATCTGGAAGAGTCCATCCAGGATCTCCGGCAGGTAATCCAGCAGGTTAATGTCTGGCACTGACTCCAGAACCAGGATCTGACCAGGGGAAGGGAACAGGAGGGGAAGTCAGCTCCAGAACCCTGTTTCCTGCTCACCAAGCCTCTGGGACTGGGCTGTAGGAAGGGGACCCTGCTGAGACATCATTTCCCTGCAGTGCAGGTGTCCCATGCAGGAGGAGCGTGCTGGCAAGGACAGCCAGCATTTTTTGTTTAATGTGCAGGGGAATGGCAATTTGACTCTAAGGAAATTCGGATGCCCAGGGGAGAAGGGGATGGATGGGGAAGGACAGAAAAGGCTAGAAAAAGTGAGATTGCTGGAAGTAGCACTGCTGGCTTTAAAGGAAACTCGGGTGTTTTCTGGGACAAGGAAAGAACTGGACTCCCTTCCAGGGCAACAAGAACCTGATCCCTTCAGGGCCAACATGGTGGGTTTCGGGGGCAAAGCTGAATAAGGTGTTTTTGAATTATCAGGTGTTAATGGCTATTCGAGGGAGAACATGGAGGGTTCCTATAGCCAAAGGGCCTGACAAGAGTGTGCTAGAGAGCAGATTTTCCAAACTGGAGGCTGGAGAAACGGTGTCCGGCCAGGCCTTACCCAGGAGATGATGAACTGCCGGGCATACTGGTTGTTGGAGTAAATCCTCTCTCGCAACAAGGGGATGAAGCTCACCAGGTCAAACTTGTTGCTCTCAGTCACAATGTCCTGTGGATCAGAGGAAAGTGAGCTGCCGAGAGCCCGAGACCAGGGCTGCCTGACCTCGCTGAATCACTTGCCCAGGGCTGGCTCTAGCGCTCAGGCGGCCACCAAGGAAAATGGCAGATCCTGAGCTAGGCATAAGAGGTCTCTGGAGTATTCATCCTGTCCCAGTCCACGGGATATGAAAAACGGGTAGATTGAAAGCAGGAATCAAAGTCGAGAGAACCAACTGAATGGCAAGACCCTACTCTCTGTGGTCTGGATGGAATGCCCAGGCCCCTGCTGTCAGGGCCAGAGTGGTGTGGAAAGTGACAGGCAAGCTTCTTTGCTCTAGGTGGCAGCAACAAAAGGGGACATTTTGGGTGATGGCACAGTTCTGTATTTGATAGTGGTGATTGAGCTCTATATTCTTGTCATAGAACTGCACACCAGGGAGTACATGTAAATTTAAAATATATTTTAAATTCAAGAAGAACATTCTCAATGACAGAATTTCTAAGCTTTACAGACAGACGGGAGAAACAGATTGTAGAAATAAAAGTGGGGACAAAGTACAAATACCTTTAAAAGGCGGTCTAGGAGCTCAGATCCGCTTTTCACATTGGGGTCTGGGTCGGCCGCCAGCTGCAAGAGGCACAGACAGGGGAGGGACACAGAGGCGAGGGTCACGGTTGGATGCAAGACCAGGGATTTCCTGCAAATCCGCAGCCGAGGCCTTGGTGCAGCCCGGAACATCTAGCAGGAACATCACCCTTTCGGTGAACACATTTGAGAAAGGCTGGGAAAGTGGGAGTGGGTACAATGGAGTTGGCTGAGGAGCAGATTCAGGAAATACCCTTCTGTTCAGGGACTTCTCCCATGACCCGCTGGGGTTCCTGTTCCCTGTTGCGACTGGGTCACGGGGTTGCTTCCCGTCAGCCTTCCCCAGGGGTTTCCAATCTTAAAGCGCTGGGTCCTCGTTCCACTCCTGGAGGAGGGGACAGGGTAGTTGCAAGGCTGATACTCTAGAAACTTCCGTGGCATTCTGCAGGGGCAGCAGCATTGCAGGGCTGCTCCGTGCCTGGGAGGGGAACTCCACCAGGCTGCAAGAGGCACGGAGGAGAGCATGAGCTTTTTCTAGGGCACTTATGAGCTAGACTAAGTGCAGCCCTCCCTAAAGGGAAAGTATGGTCTGGACGATGGCGTCAGCATCATCCCCTTCTACCAGGGAGGCGAGTGTTTCACAGACTATCAGCTTCTTCCCTCTACTGTGTGGCAGACTGATACTTATATCAAATGCAATCAAAATGAATTAAAAGAGAAATGAAAAAAGGTATAAATGCAAGTCCATTAAACATGATTAGATTCAACAGACAGTAAGTGTCCCTTGCAGCCACATGCTTGTTTGCTCTGCTTGCATCTGGGAAAAGGGGTCCAAGGTTCCAGAAGGTCAAGTGAGGTGGGTGAACCAAGCGCAGCTCAGTGAGGAGGAGGAAGAGGGCGGTTACCTTGCTCAGCCCGTCAAAGAGCACGTTGAAGTGGGGCAGCACAGCGCCCCGGGCCACCTTGACGATGTTGTAGAGGGCCTCGCAGGCATAGTAGCGCAGCCTGCTGTCTGCATCATTGAAGCAGGTCAGCACTGGCTCGATCAGCTCCTTCAGGTAGAGCCCTGAGTCCTGCAAGGGGGCAGGAGGAGGAGCAGACAGATCAGAATGGGTTGGAGCCCAGGCCCTGCAGCCTGCAGTGCCAGCTGACATCCCAGCTCCCTTGAAGGTGCTCAGGCCTTTGTGTGAGGGCTGGGCTCAAAAACCCTTCCCAAGCCTGCTTCCCAGGAGAGGGCCCATGCCTAGGGGACCAGGCTGCAAGGCCGCAAAGCCAGCCTTGCTGGTCTCAGGTGTGGACAGAGTGGTAATAAAACATAGGTCTGCAATGCCCTACTGGGTCTTGACAGGGAAGGCATCGGGATGGCCTGGTCAGCGTCAAGGCCAGGACTGGTATGTCTGTCCCTTGGGTGAAAGGCCCACCTTGCCCAGTGCGATGGAGCAGGCGGCCAGGCCGATGAGGCCCCCTTTCCGGCTGTGGGGGTGCTGAGACAGGGCAAACTCCTGGGACAGGGTCTGGATCACATGCTTGATTTGCACAGTATTGTTCTGGGCCACGAACTCCCGGACCAGCCTGGAGAGAGAGGAGAGAGGGGCTGTGGGAATCAGGCTACCTCTGCTGTGGCCTCCAGGGCCTGGGGCGGCAATGAAGAAGGGAGATGACCTGTTTGGAAAGAGGAAATGGGAGACAGGCGTCTCAGGGCAGCTCTCAGTTCTGTTGCTGGCTGAGTCATCGTTGTTTCCCTATTCTGGGTCTCAGTTTCCCTTTGTGTACAATGGAATAAGGAACAGTGGTGCTATCTCACTTCTGGGAATCTGAGAGAATGCAAATCAATGTGTCACTGGGGACCAAAAAAGTGCAATGCATTATCAGTTGATCAACTGTCTTTATTCAACACTTACTCAGCTTTCCATTCGTGCATCTCAGAAATTCTCTGCGTCTGAGCGACTATTTCCAGGGACGTTGCTGGGACACATAGCTGAATCAGGCCCCAGTGTAATGCGTAAGATCCACATGCCAACAAATAATTGTAGCAAAGTGGCACCAGTGATATCACAGAAGCAAGAAAATGCAATGGGCTCAGTCTCCTCGGGCCGTCCAGGAGGGCTACAGGGAGGTGCCAGCTGAGTCAGATCTTAAAAACAGTAACAGGCACTTTACAGGTAAAGAAAGGAAGGCAGAGCACCTCGGGCACAGGGAAGAGCCTGGCCAAGGCCACGCAAGCTGACATGGCACATCTGGGACAGGATGAGGGCTCCAGCGTGTGGAGGGAGAGGCTAGAGACAGGTAAAGAAAAGACGAGCCGGTGAAAGTTTTCCAGCAAGGGATGACACGCTCAGCCCCATGTTCCAACTGGACATCTCTGGTGGTGGCTTGGAGAAGCTGGGCTGGGGCAGGCATGGGTTTGACGGGAGACTGATGCTGGGGATGTTCAGGAGAACACTGTAGCTATGGGGTAAGGAGGTCCTGAAATGTGACTGAGGCAGTGGGAAAGAGCAGCAGGGACTGTTTCTAGAATTAAATGGAAAAGCAGTAATAGCTGATATAAGAGGAGAGAGGAGGGTAGGGTAGACGGTGCCCCCAGGTGTCTCCCTGGACAGTGATGCTGACAGGGAGAGGAGCAGGTCGGAGGGAGGCTGCCTTCGTGGGAGGGAGGGGCTGCTGGTCACCCAGGGAGGATGACTCCCAAGGCAGGCCCTGCCCTGAGTGGAGGAGCTGAGGGAGGCCTGGCTCCATGACAGACTAGTCTGTTTTCAGAGCCCCATGGACACAAAGGCCAGGCCTCTGCCCTCCCAAATCTCACATGGCATGTGGTGGCAGGAGTGCCCCAGATCACTGATGGAGGAGAGGCAGCTGGGGTGGTCAGGGGAGTTTTCCTGGAAGTTGGATGGAGCTGGATCTTCAAGGAGGCAGAAGGGAAAGACACGGGCCTTCCTGGCAAAAGGAACCCTGTTAGCAGAGGTGAGGATGCGGAAGTAGCCAACCTTGTCTGGGGCCCCAGAGAACAGTACAGCAGTGGGATGGGCTGCTGGTGGTAACTGGGGAATCTCCAGTTAGAAGAATAGATTTCATGTACCAGGGAGCTGGGCATATGAAAGACTGTCTTAAGGAGCCTGGAGATGCTTGTGAAATGAGGACAGGAAGCGTGAGGGATGACACTGGTGGAGCCACTGAAGGTGGAAAAGGGGCAGTCTAGAGACCTCAGACTTTAAAAAGTAACTGCAGGCACTCTCTCTCCTTGCTTTGCATCAAATCATGGCAGGTATCTTGCTCACCTGTTCCACAAATGGGGTCTCAAGTTGACTTGAAGAATTTTAAGAACAGTCATGTCCAAAAGGTGTCCATTAGTCTGTGTGGTTCCAGCTCAGGAGCTTTCTAACAGTTAGAGCTAGGACTTTCTAGTAATTAAAACCAAATGTGCTGTCCTGTGAGACAGCGAGCACTCCGGCAAAAAGGCTGTTCAAAGAGGGACCGGGCAGTGGTTCGGTAAAGATTTAATACAGCCAATCATATGGAGCACCTATCATGCGCCAGGCACTGTTCACGCAAGAGGTGACAAAATAGGTCTCGCTCTGGGCTGGTGGACGTTGGAGAGGAGATGGGTGCTTCAGGAAGGAGCTGTACAAGTGGCCTGTGAGTTGCCCCTTGCTTTCGTCTTTATGGGACTGGGACTGTGGATGAACCCAGGGCCTCTGGATAGAATGCGAACTCCAGTTCATAGGCCTCAACTCTCAAAACAGCATACTAAGGCCTGGCAAGGATGATTCTACATCAACTTGTTTGGTCTCCCAAACTGGACAAACCAGCCAGGTGAGACCCAATCATCTGGCAGAGTGCCTAAGTATTGACAGACACAGCCCCTTGCCAAAAGCCCTGCAGATGCTCTACCAAACAGCTGGAGCATTGGTGGTTCAGTGGTAGAATTCGCGCCTGCCATGCGGGCGGCCGGGGTTCGATTCCTGGCCAATGCAATGCAGTGTTGCTTTTTCTGCCTTTTGCTGGCCAGTTTTCCTCACAGAGAGATCCTGCTAGAGGAGCCAGTCAGTCTCTCCAACTACACCAGACCTGCAGCAGCCAAGGGTGCCCACAAATCTGGAACCACACTTCCCTGCTAAATGCACACATGAGAGCTGCTGGGTTCTCCAGAGAAACACTCACTATGGCTGTGGAGCCATGAACTTGATGCCTTCACCTTAAGGGGACTCCTGTTGTGCTGTCCTCAGCCTTGGCCAGTCTTCCGCAGGAAGCTGGCATGAAACCTGAGAACAGTAACACAGTTTAACACAAGACTAAACGCAGAATGTGGTGGGAGGACTCAAACAGTAACAGTTTAACACAAGACTAAACGCAGAATACAGTGGGAGGACTCAAACAGTAACACAGTTTAACACAAGACTAAACACAGAAGGCGGTGGGAGGACTCAAACATCAGAGGGGGAAAAAGCCCCCCAAAGTTTTAATATACTTTTGCTACCAAGAAAGACTCAAGCTCTAGTTTCTGTCGCAAGGTCTGAAGGTAAATCAACTGGACACGTACACCCTCCTGCTTCCTGCCTTCTCCCTCCTGCTCTGCAGCCTGAGTGTTCCATTCTTGCAACTGTGCTGATGTGGCAGCATCAGAGACTGGCTTCATATTCTGTTAATCAACTTATATGCAAGGAGGCCCAGGAATGGGGTTAAAGGGAGGTGCACACACACAGCTGCTCACATCTGGAACATTGGAGGTTCAGTGGTAGAATTCTCACCTGCCACGCGGGAGTCCCGGGTTCGATTCCCAGCCAATGCAGCAGCAGACCTTTTCTTTAATCCTAAGAGACTGAATTTGAGATTTCACACTGCCTAAAGAATTTATAAATCTACTCTGAGAACTGAGAATGACTTGTTTCTAGTTGGATTTCAAATGCCTTTGATGAAAACACTTATTTTCCTAAATTCTGCGAAGATCTAGAACCTGGTCTCCTTGTTCTTGAAGAATCCAGGATGTGGGATGCACCTAGGCCCGCTAAAGCAGCTGTGCCTCCCCACGCCTGCCCAGGAAGCCAGGACATGTTTCCGCTTGGTACAAGTTACAGCGACACTAGGAGTGGGAGTGGGGACATCCTCGAGGCTTCAGCAAGGGGTCCAAAGGAAAGCCAACCTGCATGGCAGCGAAGACCACCCTGGAGCCACCTCCTCTCCTGTCTCCTTGTTTCAGGTCACAAACATCCCCCGAGCAACTGGAGAGGAGACTCCTCCTGTGCGATGGCCAGTGGATGAGAGCTATTCCCTGCCCCCAAGGAGCTCTCTGCCAGCGTGGGAAGAGGAGGAAAGAAGAGAGGGCTTAAGGAATACTGTGCAAACAGAAAAAACACTTGGTAAGAAGAGCATGAGGTGACTCGGGGCAGGCCAGAAAGAGAACGACCCGTGTCTGCCGGGCAGGGATGTACTAGGGCTCTATAAGGGTCAGCATTGTAGACGGGTTTTGAAGGATGAGTAGGTGTTCGTTCTGGAGCTGGTTAGGATGAGGCTGAACAAAGGCTCAGAGGAAGGAGGAGCAGGCATTTGGTTTGGCAGAAAGAAAAGCCACAGGTGGAGGGGAAGTAGGTGACAGGGTTGGAAAAGCTGCTCCCAGTCATGCAGCATGGGACCCTGGACACTTAGCAAAGGGACTGGCATTTAGCCCCGGTGGATGTGAGGAGCTGCAGAAGACCATGAGCTCACGCGTGATGTGAACTTTAGGAAGGGCAGTCTGCACCAGTGGGTGGTATGGGTTTGAATGGCACTTAGGAAGCTTTGAAGAGTACGAGGAAAGTGGCTCTGATGTCGGAGTGACAGCCTGCAAAAGTAACAGGGCCTCCTGACGGAGGCAAGGGGGATTTCTGTGCTGGGCATTCCCTCCCCACCCCCTCACCTTTGCAAAGAGCAAACGTCTTCTTGCTTGGCACCAGCCGGAAGGCCTCCCCCACCAGAGTCCTACTAGGACTCAATTCAGAGCACCCCAGGCCACTACAAAAATGACAGCCCATTCAGGCCCTGTGGCCCCAGGAACTCCAAGCTTCTACTGTTTCCGCCCCTGCACTTAAGGGTAGAATATTCTTCATCTCCAGGAAAACAGGCATCAGGCAGACAAACAATGGCTGGAGGGAAAACCACGGAACACGTCCTTACCAATATGTCAGTCTGGAGAGCACTGGGCCTGGGGTCAACCCCTGGGCCACCGGCAGGAAGAATCTGTTCCACGAATCAAGCCTACCCTCCTTTCTGACACTTGGGGCAAGCAAAACAGGGCCAGGCCGACCTCTGACCTCTGCAGCCTTCCTGCCGGGCTCCCAGCACAGGCTTCTACTCCAGCCAGGCCTGCCTTCTTACTGCGCCCTGCCTGGCCCATGCTGCACCTCCCATCTGCCCACTCTCTAGAAAAGCTCCTGGTCCCTTAAACATTCTACCCAGCCCTCAAAGTTCAGCTCAAATCCAACCCCCTGCCTTTCCTGATGATCCCACGAAGTGAGCGCAGAAGGACTCAGGACCCCTCATTCTGTGCCCAGCAACACGCTGTCGAATGTCAGCAGGTAAATTCCTTCTCATGCGTGATTCCTACCTCCACAACTTTTTTTTCCCTTTGAGACAGAGTCTCGCTCTGTTGTCCAGGCTGGAGTGCAGTGGTGCGATCTCGGCTCACTGCAGCCTCTGCCTCTCAGGTTCAAGCGATCCTCCTGCCTCAACCTCCTGAGTAGCTGGAGTCACAGGCGCCTGCCATCACGCCTGGCTAATTTTTTCTATTTTTAGTAGAGACGGGGTTTCGCCATGTTGGCCAGGCTGGTCTTGAGCTCCTGGCCTCCAGTGATCTGCCCACCTTGGCCTCGTAAGTGCTGGGATTATAGGCATGAGCCACCGTGCCTGGACCCTCCACAACTTCTTGATAAAGTCCTTGAGGACTGGCACCATGTGTCTGCATCTCTAGCACTAGGCCTCTCTCCGAGTTCAGAACTTTGAGTGCAGTAGGTGGGGAAACACTTGTCAAGACGGGCAGGGGTGACAGGCAGCTTGAGCTGCGAGGAAAACCTGGGCAAGACCCCACACTGCCATATTGGTGACATGGGAGTGCTTTGCAAACCCAAACCTAACCTGCTGGGTTAATCAATACTGCATTTGGACGGTCCTCACCCTCTACTCTTATAGTCCAGGTTAGCAGGAGCAAAGGGCACCATTACTAGGACCCAAAAATGCACACCAAGAAGGGCTCAGGTCACCAGAGCTGTGGCTGCTGGCCGGGGAAAGGTGCACAGGCTTGGATGACGCCTGAAGGACAGCTGAAGGCGTCCTCTAACCCCTCGCTAGGTGCTCCAGAACTGCCCTAGTCAGCCAGCCTGTGGTGTGGTCTCTACTTCACAGGGCAAGTGCAGAGACAAAAAAAGCAACTACAAGGGGAAGCAGAGTAAGTGCAGTTGAAAACCTGGGCAGCCCCAGTTCCAGGTTTAGTGTCTCTTCAAAAGACCACACTATCCCTCCTTTCATCTACAGGTTGGGAGCCAGAGGTGGGGGATCTGAGGCTGAACTAGTTTTGAAGTTAGTATCTGGCCCAGAAACTCTCACGATCACAAATCCCTGGAGACCTTCACTAATGTGAAGGGCATGGACATCGCTGTCTTATACACCAGAGCAGGGAATCCACTTCTGCCTGGTTTCCTCCAAAAAGTGCTAAAGAACCCTGGCTGGAGAGGTGTCCTCTAGAGGCTGCTCAGAGCCTGGGTTCTCAGATGGCCAGTGGCATTGCAGGATGGCAGGAACACCCATTCCCCAGAAGATACAAGCCCCAAGGGGGGCCAACATCAAGCTCTTGACGCCACCCTCAATGTCTCAAAGACTGCCGCACCGACTACCTGACAGGAGAAGCAGCCACGGACACTGCAAGACACATCTGGACTTTCATGAGCCAAGGGAGAGCCTGGGGCCATCCAGCACAGCCACAGGACCCCTTAGCTTAACTCTGTACCACAGCACGGTGACAGTCGCAGGAGACTGTCACAGGTCACACGAGGACTACTGAGTTGACCACTTCCTAAGCACTCACACTCTGCTGAGTATTCCAGGGGTCAGTTATTCCCGACGATACCTCCTGCTGTAGCTATTATTATTTTACTCCCATCTTCCAGACCTGAAACAGTTGTAGAGAAATCAAGCCCCTTTCCTAGGGTCACGAAAGGTCTGAACCCTTGACATCTACCAAGTCCATATCCCTTCAACTATGTCACAGTCCCTCCCTCCCATCTCCCTAAGCCACTTCAGCTGCAAACCAATTGCACCCAATTACAGATGGCAATTCCCTTGTGCAGAACTAAGGCCCCCAAGTGAAACGTAGCTTTCTCTATACACTTTCACACAGTGCTTGGTCACCGGCAAGGCATTCCTTCCATACACAGGGAGTACAGAGGAGGTGCCTACTTGAGATGTTTTGAAATGAGGCTCTAGCGCTGGTCTTCTGTGAACGCAGGACACAGTGAGTAACCATCAGCTGAGTACTTACTATTTGCCAGGCAACGTGCTGCATGTTTACATACAGGGTCTAATTGAAACCTTAAAACAAGCCACTGAGTTAAGTACCATTACACCCATTTTACAGTTTGCGGAAACTGAGGCTCAGAGAAGTTAAGAAATATACACAAAGTCGTGCAAGTTGTACATGATGGATCTAAAAATCAAATCTAGGCTTTTCTAACCCCAAGATCTAAAATCTTATCCACTATATTAGACTATCCCCTCCCCAAATAGCACAGCTACCACCAGCTGGGTGCCCACTGTGTGCCAGGCACGTGATTTCATTTAACTCCAATCCCATGTCATTTGGTGATGGCCCTATGTCCCAACCTCTGTCCTAGGTGGCAGAGGTTCTAGCCACTGAACTCAGGTTCCCACGTGTTCAGAGGGAACATCCTCAGCTGTAGGTGGGTTAATCATGACAATGACTTTACAGGGCTTTTAGAGAATTAAATTAGGTAACTGCATTCTGTGCTCTGTACTGCACATGCTCAAATAACAGTATTAGTGCAAAGTCAGAATCAGAGACAAGCTGTGA
The DNA here is from genome assembly GCF_029281585.2 of Gorilla gorilla gorilla. Lineage (NCBI taxonomy): Eukaryota > Metazoa > Chordata > Mammalia > Primates > Hominidae > Gorilla > Gorilla gorilla. The sequence continues at coordinate 100,248,136 of NC_073242.2, forward strand.
TCTTATACATAGCACACGAGGTTGTGCTCATTCCATAAATGTTGGCTGGGCACCCACCAACCAACCTAGGTTGGACCTAGGAATGAACTGATTAGAAATGAGCAGATATGACGTAGGAATGAGCATGTACTGAGCATATAGTGGATCCAACCAGTGGAAAAAACTACAAAGGAGAAGCAAGAGTCAGTGACAGTAGGAGGCTTGTTTTGATCTCGGGTGACAGTAGTTGTGACTACTGAATAAGTGCTTCCCTCAGACTGTAACAAAACAGCACTAATTTAAATATTGGGACACAATTCACATACCATAAATTCACTCTTTTAGAGTGTAGGTGTCAGCAGCCTTTTGTATATTCACGAAGCTGTGCAACCATCACCACCATCAATTGTAGAACATTTTTTTACCATCCCCAAAAGAAACCCTGCACCCCCTGGCAGTCACTCCCCATTCCCCCGCGCCCTAGGCAAGCCCGAGTCTACTTTCTGTTTCTATAGATTTGCCTATTCTGGCCATTTTATATAAATAGAATCACACAATATGTGGCCTCTTATGGTTGGCTTCTTTCACTTAGCATAATGTTTTCAAGGGGCTTTTTTTTTTTAATAAGAAAACTGAGGCACAAAGAGGTTAAATCAGAGATCACAAACTCAAATGCCCACACGGGCCAGGCAGGAGATATGGGGGAAGCCCAGGAGGTAAAACAGGCTCTGGTTAATCTGCCAGCAGGTGGCAAAGCTCCCGACAATTTGCTTTGCAGGAATGCGGGCCCCCAAAGCCACATCTCCCAAGTCCATAAGATAATCCAGAAACCTGAATTTCACTGTGAAATTTCTCAATTTAAAATACTTTGTGATCCAGGCCAAACCAAACAGGTCTGCGTGTAGGTCACAGCCCCCAGGGGCCAACCTGTGACCCCAGAATTAAACAATTTAAACAGGGTCCCACTGCTGATAAACAGCCAAGCTGGGTGGAATTCTGACCTGCACTCCAAAAATTACCTTGAGCCACTGGGTAATAAATACAGTTATGTGCCACATAAGGACATTTTGGTCAACAACAGACTGCATATTCCACAGTGGTCCCGTAAGATGATAATGTTATATTTTTACTATACTATTTCTATGTTCAGATATATTGGGGTACACACATACCACTGTGTTACAATTGCCTAAGTATTCAGCAGTCACATGCTGTGCAGGTTTGTAGACTAGGGACAGTAGGCTCTACCATATAGCCTAGTGTGTGGCAGACTGCACCATCTAGGTTTGTGTGAGTAACTCTATGTTGTTCACACAATGATGAAACTGCCCAACAACACACTTCTCAGAATGCATCCCCCTAAGCCGGGCGCAGTGGCTCATGCCTGTAATCCCAGCACTTTGGGAGGCTGAGGCGGGTGGATCACGAGGTCAGGAGATCGAGACTATCCTGCCTAACATGGTGAAACCCCACCCCTACTAAAAATTAAAAAAACAAAAACAACAAAAAAAAACCAACCAAAAAAATTAGCCGGGCGTTGTGGTGGGCGCCTGTAGTCCCAGCTACTAGGGAGGCTGAGGCAGGAGAATGGCGTGAACCCGAGAGGTGGAGTTTGCAGTGAGCCGTGAGATCACACCACTGGACTCCAGCCTGGGCGACAGAGCGAGACTCTGTTTAAAAAAAAAAAAAAAAAAAAAAAAGAATGCATCCCTCTGAAGCGATGCATGACTCTGGCACCTTCCCCACAGAGCCGTGGTAGGCTCTGAAGAACCAGGTCAACCTTCACCTGTTCAACTTTCACCTGTTCACAGAGCTCCAGGGACTCACCTCCCCTACAGCCAGCAGGCAGGGAGGCGTGATTCAGCAGCTCTGCTCCCAGCAGCCCTCCCTGGGGCTTTGGGCTCTCAGGGGGCATGGCCTGGGCCACCTAGCAGGACAGTTACATTTGCTGGCTTTGAACTCAAAGTTCAAAGACAAGATCAGGTGCGTTCAGGGAGGTAGGACCACAGATGGAACTCAAAGCTCAGAACCACTAGAGACTTGACCATGAGTGGCGCTGTCTCTCCCAGCCAGCAGTGAGACAGTGGGGGCCCTGCCTCCATGAGGCCTGGCAGAGCAAGCACCCACCACACTGATCAGAGTGCCTGCTAGCATTTCTCCCCCACATTAGACTCTTCTGGGAAGACAGCCTGGCATCTTCCCACCCTTTTCATTACGACAGATCAATGACTATATTAAAATTGAAAACCCACAAAACCGGCAACAGCCATGATAAAAATCCTAACCTGACTGCCTTATCCTATAGGAAATTGTGTGCTCCTGTGGGAATAAGGTTGTAGGGGCAAAAGTTCTCCAGAACTTTGTACAACTGGATCCCAACACTTAGACAGTGTGGTCACTTAACACCACACTGGTGGTCTTAAGATTCTGGATCTGGGGGTCCTTCAGTTGAGGCAAGCATCCATCTCTGCATTTTTAGTGTCTGAGAGGCCTGTCATCATGATACAATCCCCCCTTATTAGTGGTTTTAATGCCTCACTGGAACACCATAGGCAGGACTGGCTCTGTCACCTGAGCTCTGGAGAACTGAAAGTGGCAGCTAAAACCACTGTGGAGAATCTCAAGTATGAAATTCCTTTTATTATAAGTATGTCCCCTTTTTGGTAGGGAAAACCAGTCATGCAGTGGGGACGTCTTCTGAGACACATGAACCTGAGTTTTCTTGCTAGGTTCTAGCTGTGAAACCATGGGAAGATTACTTAACCTCAAGGAGCCTGTTTCCTCATCTGTGAAACAGGGTAACACCACCACGCCCATAGGGCAGTGATGCAAAATAAATGAGATGAAGGGTATACGATGGCCAAACCAAAGGAAGCTTTTCTATATCCTCCCAACCATCCAAAATGGGGCAGGCAGCACTTTATATACGTGCACTCCCAGGCTTCACTATGATCACTGTGATGGACTGAACAGTCCCCCAAGCCCCAGATTCATATATTGAAGTTCTGATCCACAGTGTGACTGGGTTTGGAGAGAGGGCCTATAAGGAAGTAATTAAGGTTAAAAGAGGTCCTAAGGGTGGGGCCCTTCATTCCATAGGATCAGTGTCCTCATAAAAGGAGACACCAGGCTGGGGCAGTGGCTCTTGCCTGTAATCCCAGCACTTTGGGAGGCTGCAGTGGGAGGATTGTTTCAGCCTAGGAGTTCAAGACCAGCCTGGGCAACATAGTGAAACCCCCATCTCTATAAAATCAATTAAACAATTAAAAAAGTTCAAGAACAACGCATTTGTTACTATTGGTCTTACTGAGCTAAAATCAAGATGTTGGCAGCCTATGTTATTTTGTGACGCTCTAGGGGAAAATCCATTTTCTTTCCAGCTTCTAGAGGCTGCCAGCATTCCTGGGCTGGTGGTTCCCTTCCATCTTCAAAGCCAGTGATGATCTGGGTAAGTTTTCTCACATCACATCACGCTGACACTGACTCTTCTGGTTAGGGTTACATTGGGCCCACCTCGATAATACAGGATAATCTCTCTATTTTTAAGGTTAGTGATTAGCAACCTTAATTCCCCCTTGCTGTGTAACATAACATATTCACAGGCTCCAGGGATTAGCATGGGGCAAATATAGGAGGCTATCATTCTCCCCAAAAAAAGGGGTAACAGCAGTACTGACAGATGACAACTATGTGATATACGTATGTTAGAAATAATTAGGGCAATTACATAACAATTCTCTCTCTATGTATACAGTTTGTAACAATTACAATGTGCCCACTACTACACTAAGTACTTGATATGGTTTGGATCTGTGTCCCCACCAAATCTCTTGTTGAACTGTAGTTCCCAGTGTTGGAGATGGGGCCTGGTGGAGGTGGCTGGATCATGGGGGTGGATTTCTCCCATGATGATGAATGGCCTAGCACCATCTTCTTGGTGCTGTTCTTGTGATAGTGAGTGAGTTCTCAAGAGATCTGGTTGTTTGAAAGTGTGCAGGACCTCCCTGCTCACTCTCTTTTGCTCCTGCTCCCGCCACGTGGGACGCCTTGCTCCCTCTTTGCCCTCCATCATGATTGGAAGCATCCTGAGGCCCCCCCAGAAGCAGAAGCCGCTATGCTTTCTGTACAGCTTGCAGAACCGTGAGCCAAATAAATCTCTTTTCTTTATAAATTACCCAGTCTCAGGTATTTGTTTATAGCAGAGCAAGAACAGACTAACACAGCACTTTACAACATTAGCTCAAACAACTCTATGCATATTATTATTATTCTCATTTTACAGATGAAGAAATTGAAGCACAGAGGTTAATTAGCTTGCTCAGGGTCACCTAGCCAGTAAATGGGAGCTTGAACCCCAGTTCCAGAGCCTGCTCTTAAACACCATGCCACGCAGCCTCTCAGGAAATAGGGTATCTTAAAGGGGCAACTTACCTAAGAACAGGACTAAGCACTTTCATTTAGGGAGCACATGAACTGACTCATTTACACTACACAGATAACGGCCAATATTCAGACTCTTCTTTTATTGGGCATCTGCAGTCTGATTAATGAGAGATTAATTAATAGTCTGTGTTTGCTGAGGGTCACTTTGACCAGGCCAGATGAAGAATATATTAAAACATACAATATCCTATGTGTACCTGACACATAGAAAGTGCTCAGACAAGCAAAATGCTGGTGCTGGTGAAGCACAGATAAGTAAGTCAGTATCTATCTCTAAGCAATTTGTGAAGCATATGTTCTGAGGAAGGCATTGAACTAACCAGCCATTCTTCATTCTAAGCATGACTGGAGAAGGCTGGAAACAGATGAGAGGGTCTTTGAGGCCAGTGCTTCTCAAACTTTAATGTGCACACAAATCACCCAGGGATCTTGTTAAAATGCAGATTCTGATTCCATAGGTCTGGAGCAAAGCTGCAGAGCCTCTAACAAGCTCCCAGGTGATCCCGATGCTGCTGTCTGTAGGCCACGCTTTTGGGCAGCAAGGTCCTGAGCCTGCAATGTTATTTCCCCACCGAAAATGTACAGTCATTCATTTATTCGGACACCAGCTGTCAAGTGCTGCCAGGCTAAGTGCTAAGGATAAACAAAACAGATACATAAACAGAACTCTCTGCTCTTAAGGAGTTCACAGTCAAGGCACTGGTGAGTTTCTCTAAATTCCACAAATCAAGGGCAATGTCCAATACAAAATGAACTCGATCAAAGACAAAACCCTTACAGAACTGTGTGCAGAGTGAGAAAGATACACAGGTTGCGCTGGAAGCAACAATAATGTTGAGATGAATACCTCTCTCTTCAAGGACTCAACAGATGACTCAAGCTACAATAAAACCGGATATTCCTGAGAAGCAGAGTGGGTGAGGGACAAAACTAGGTGCCAAGGCAACTTCGAAGCCAACAAAACTCCATGGACACGGAACCATGCCTATGTATCATCTCTGGGTCCCTCTATTCAGTATGGCAATGTGCAATAAGACTTGCTAGCATTCGTGAGAGTCAGGCATAAACAAAAAGCTATATAAAAGGAGCAGTCAAGAAAGTGGTGTCTGATGAGAGAAGCAGCTAGTTGGTTGTGGACATACTGAGTATGAGAGCTGAATGGAGGCAGGGTGGGGGATTTCTTATCAAGGTCCGAACCCTTTAGTTTAGGAGGAAACTAAAATCCAAAGCAACATTTGATTTGGATTGCAAGCAGCAGTTGTCAACCGGGGCAATTTTGCTCCTTCAGGGGACATTTAGCAATGTCTGAAGACATTTTTGATTGTTACAACGGATGGAGTGCTACTGGCATCGAGTGGGAAGAGGTCAGAGACGCTGTTAAAAATCCTGCAAGGCACAGGACAGCCCACTACAACCAAAAATCATCTGCCCCAAAATGTGAATGGTGCAGAGGCTGAGAAACCCTGAGTTAAGGAATTTGCCCCAGGTTAACGAATGAATGTCACACCACGGAATAGATTAGAGCAGTCCAATAGAGCATTCTGCAATGATGGAAACAGTCTATAATCTGTGCTGCCCTATATAGCAGCCAATAGCTACATGTGGCTATTGAGCACTTGAAATACGGGTAGTGTGACTGAGAAACTAAAGTTTAATCTTTAATAATTTAAGTTTATAATAGCTACGCACGGCCAACGGCTACTCTACTGGACAGAACAGAAATACAATTCACCTTTTCTGACTCGCAGACTGGTATTCTTCCAGTTTCACAGCCTGCTTCTTTCCAGTTTTCTGAAATCACTCACTCACTTGACTTTAACACTAAAATGTGACTGGGAAAAAACCCACAAAAGTAAAATAATACTGCAGAAAAAAAAAATAAATAAAACATCCCCAGTTAAACTTTCGCTGTTTTGTACATTGGGAAATAAAGTAAAATATCAGATCATTGTTACACATACATGTAACAAGACTGCAGAAGCAAGAAAGGTCAAATTATTTCTACTTCCACTTGCAGGGAAGGGTGTTATAACACAGATAAAACAAACAACTCTCTGAGCCTTGAGATCACGAGTTTTCCGACCTGATTTCTCTACTTGGTCACTAACAATTTCCTTCACTTCTCAGAAGCTGGGTAAGAAACCAGGCTGGTCAGCATCACCTGCAAATTCTCCGGCTTCTGACTTCTCTCTCACCACAGAGACAACTCTCTGATTTGCTGGTTTGGGTGGCACCGCACCGAAGACTCACCATGTGCCATGCACTGTGCAAAGCACTACCCATACATGATGTCACTTCATTCTCACTGCAGCCCTTTGTGGCACCGGGAGGTTAAAAAGCTGGGACCAAATCACACAGCCAGTCAGGAGTAAAGCAGGGACTCCCAGATATGGCTCCTAATCTGCTCTTAAACACTGCGCTAAGGTAAGGGCCTAAAACCTGGGAAAGTAACCCTGGCTGGGAAGGCGTGAGGAGTCCCCCTGGGGAGCAGAGCAGTCAGGGGCTGCATAGCCAGGGAGGGGTCCTGGCGGCTCTTACTTCTCGATCTCCAGCGCTGCCACCTTCCGCTTTTCGTACAGCTTGTCATTGAGGGCGCGCACGATGTTAGGCGTGAGCGGCGCGAAATCCTTCTCGGGGTTCATGGTGGCAGCTGGGGGAGCCTCGCGACTCCTTAGCCCGCGGCTGCCGGGGCCGCGCCAGGGCCAGGGGAGTCTGCGGCTCCGCTCTGCCCCCGGCGCCGGCGCATGGACCACGCCGCTCTAGGCTTGCCTGCCACGCTCCGCCGCCTCGCCCTGGAACCCGGGCCCGGACCCCGCTCCAGCACACCTGACCCTGGCCGCTTAACAACTCCCGCCCGGCACTAGCCGGACTCACGAGACAGCGGCCATGTTACTCGAGTCACATGACTCTACAGCACTTCCGCCTTCCGTCGCGAGGACCCGCCCCTCGCCAGCCACGCCCCCACCGCAGGCCGCAGGTGGATTGGCCACGCCCTCGGAAGGCTCCACCCACACTGCACACACTACCGCGCTGCGCTCCAGGTGGCTGGAGTGTGGTTTGAGACGTGCTTTAATGGGTGTGTAGCTCACGCCCAACTGATGGCACGTGGTGGGCTTCTGTAGACGTTCGTAAGACCGAATGGGTTCTTGGAGTCTGATTCACTTAACATAATTTATTCAACAGTCACCGAATTCACTAGTTCATTCAGTAGTTGGTCACTTACCAATTTCCTAGATGCAGACGTTTCCCTAACTGCAGTAACACTGTCATCACTTTCACCATATTCTAGCCACTTGTATTATCTATTTAATGTTTTCCTCAAATCAACTCACTTTAAAAAATACCTTAAATCTCTTTTAGCTTTGCTTATGCCCTAAAACCATGAGTTTGATTAGGTATATTTTTTCTAAGACACATCAAAATAAATTCTCAATTAAAAATGGCACTACCTGTCTACCACCTAAGATCTCAGGTACCACCAGTGTCTGTCACTCCACCATTTGGGGGTGTGTTTAACATGCTCTGATGCCTAGGAGGGCTGGTTACAGACAGAGAGAAAGGCCCCAGATCTGCTGAGTGCAGGTCTCTAGATAGGTCCCCTGGAAAGCAGCCCCTTCAGCTGCTTCGGGAATCACATTACATGGTGAGACAGAAATCCCAACTATGTGGCAAAATATTTAAAAGCAATTTATGGCCGGAGTGTGGTAAACATGCAATTAACAGGGAGGTGCATCAGCCTTTCCTATCATAAGCTTTCAGAGTGAACAGGGACTTAGGACAAGGGCTAGATTACAGTGGAGCTCAAAGAATAACAGTTTCAGAATGCATGGTGATACTTTTCTTTAATGAATGAAAAGTGCATATATAGGCCTTATAACAGTCTTGAAAATGGAGTATTTTCCTCAACAGAAACAGGGACACAATGAGTAAAGGGCAAAGGTAGGCAGAATTCTAGGATGACCTCCAATATTTCCACCCCTTCGTGTTCATGCCCTGTATTATACCCTCTTTCAGTGTGAACAAGATTTGTAAATATGATGGGCTATGCATCACTCACATGATTATATTATGTAATATCGCAGAAGAGATTTTGCAGATGTAATTAAGGTCCCTAATCAGCAGACATTGAATTAATAAAAAGAGAGATTAACTTGAGTGGGCCTGACTGAATCAAGTGAATACTTAAAAGAGATTAGAAGAAATTTGAAGTGGAAGAGAGACTGTCCTGTAAGGACTTTAGTCATATGGCCACAAAGGAATGAATTTTGCCAACACATTGAGGGTTCTTGGAAGCAGATCTTTTCCTAGTTGAGCCTCCTGATGAGGATGCAGCTGGCCAGCACCTTGATTTCAGCCTTGTGGAACCCTGAGCTGAGAATCCAGTTCACACTGGGCTCTCAACCCATGGAAACTGTGAGATAATAAATTTGTGTTGTTTTGCTCTCCTAGTTTTGTGGTAATTTGTTATGCAGCCATAGAAAATGAATACAAAGGCTAATCCAAAACTCGGCAAGTCATGGATATATCACGTCTAGAAAAATCCATAAAAAATGTATTCTCCTATACTGGTGGGGTTTTCATAGTTGTTAAAACCTTTGCTGACACAATCCTATGAATGAAGGTAGGTGTGCTAACAAGTAGTAGTAGTACTGCCAAGGACATCTCCAAATGTCTTGCAAAGTTTGGTTTTAGGATTTTGATGATGGTTGATGAAAAACACTGAAAAAACGTAAATCAATGGGAATGATTTGGTTCTATTTCTCCAATGTGTGTGCATTTCCACGGGACCCATATCTAATATATTTCATGTTTCTTTTGCTTTTTGGTTTGGCTTTTTCTTAGAGGTGAACTGAATTTCCCAAGGGTAATGATACGGTTTTTAATAATTCAAACAATAAGGAATTTTTTTTTTACCAGAAGTATTCTTTTCTCCTGAAATTATATTCTGGCTGAGGTTGCTAAGTAACCAGTTTTTTATTTAAGGCCCAGACCAATGCCTACCTTTAGGTCAGAAGTTCTTAGAAAGAAGTGGTTCTTTTCTCTAATATCTTGAAAAATGCCAACTAGGTAAGATTATTTATGCATAATTGAGCTAGCAGTGGTGGTAAAAATAAAGCCCAAAGGCTACCCTTGCCTTCCACCCTTGTTCCTCTTCTCTGACCTGTGACCATTCCTGTTGAAACTCTTCTAGACTAGGGGATAACTGATATGCCTGACTGCATACTAGTCATCATTTCACAGTTACAATTCATCTGCCTCTGTGTGATGCTTGGTTGTTATGCTAGAACTTGTAATAGCTCTGTAACAACTATTCATAATAGCTATTACAAGTATGTAAAAGTTATGACATAACTTGTAGCAAGAGGCTGCTGATGACATTGTAAGAAATTGTACCAAAATCTTGAACTGTGCAAAGCAGTTTCTCCAACAGCAATGTAATTGTAGCTGGAGTTTCAGGGCAACAGGGTTTAAGGTATTAGGTAGAGGTCTTGAAATGTGGCAGGCCCTCACCAATGTTACAGTATTGTCACCTCTGACTTGAGGCTCCTAAAGAAGTGGTTAGACTTAGCATGCCACACTCACTGGGGGCCCAGTGTGGAACGAGGCCAGGGAGCCCCATTCCCATGGTATTCTGTGCACAGTGCTCCTTGGAGTTCTGCCACACAGCTACCCTGACATTTTCTGAACATCCCCCAGTTAGAAGTCTCCTGGTCTGCTTTGCTGAGAATGGATTCTTCAATGTAACTTCCACAAGCATGTGTTGGAAGGGTTATTTTCATCAAGCCTGCTGTTAAGCTACTTTGCCATTCCAAATTTGCTAATATAAGACTATTTTGTTATTGTTTGAGGCTAAGGAAGCACGAGAAAAACCTAAAGGGAAGAAATGCACCCAATCTCAAACCAGCCTGGAAGAGGGTTCACACTGGGGCAGGATCTGAGCTTAGCTCTTGGTCCCAGGGAGAAGGAACTTCCTCCTCTCTCAGGGGCTAGGAGGATTTGGACCCTAGACTCAGTGGTGTTATAGGACCAACACATTTGTGTGCCCACTGTGCAGTAACAGACCAATGCACAGAGACAGTGGGGATGCAGCAGAGAAAGTGATGATCAAAGGTCACTGAGTGATGAGATGGGAGGAGACCCTCAAATCCATCTCCCGGAAGAGTTCTGGCTGGGGTTTTTAAGGGGATCCTGGAGGGTGAAGGGCTGAAAAACCGGGTGACTGATTGGTTGGGTAAGATGGATGAAATCATCAGGATGTGGAAACTGCATTCTTTGGTGAATCAGCTTCTCGTGAGGTCCTTCAGATCAGCTGATGTCAGTTGTTTCACTGGTACACAGGACCAAGAATGAATATCTCAAACGGAAAACTTAACGTTTCCTAATGTTCAAGTTGTTATCTGCAGAGCATTGAGGGGAACTATGATCTTTAGCAGGGTCTACGTGATTCTGAAACAGCAGGCACCAAACAGCTATGAGGAAGCAGGTCTGAGCGCAGGCTGATCTAGTGATTAATGCTGACTGTGCTGCAACCTGCGTTCGTTTTTGTTTCTCCCCCTCCCTTCTCCCTGATCAATTTTATAAAATGTATATGGACAGCTTCAGTGGCTTGGGGAAGCACTGGAACAGGTCTGAAGTTGGGGAAGTTGCCGCTAGCCACCCCAAGGCTGGCTATAAGCCATGCTGGGGCTGGTGGCATGTTAGCCAAGATTTCACACAGCTTCTTCCACCTTTTCTTTAGTCTTAGGAATCACTTGGTGTACCACATTGACCATTATTGAAAAAGTACACCCTTTTGAAGAGTAGAGTGAGGGACCAATTGCTTCCCTTCTCCTAACCTATACCTCTGGTGAATAGGTGGAAGGAGGCACGTTTTGGGGAGGGTTAATTTCATCAACTAGGTCCTATGCAGATTTGGTAAGACTTCTCAGGACTGTAATGAAAGAGTTATGGCTGTGGGTTTGGCAAATGTCAAGTTTTGCCAGGTACCTTAAAATAGCACTCTCAGCTGCAATGTGCATGCAGATCGCCTGGAGGTCCATGTAAATGCAGATTCTGATTCAACAGGTCTAGGGTGGGGCCTGAGGGCCTGCCTTTCTAACAAATTCCCAGGTGATGCTGATGCTGCAGGTCCATAGGCCACTCCGAATAACCAGGAGGCTCGAGGCTTTAGAGTCGTGGTTCTCACAGTCTGATTGGTCTCACCAACGAGCATCACCAGGAACTGGTTAGAAATGCAGATTCTCAAGCCCCACCCAAATCTCTTAGATCGGACTTCCTGAGGGTGAGGCTCAGCAATCTGTTTTAGTAAGCCCTCCGGGGGATGCTGATGTATACTAATATTTCAGAAGCACTGACTTTATACAGATGCTGTATATTTGCAAGTCATCACTCTTGCTCATTGATCTTAGCATCCTCTCAGATTATTGGTCAGAGCGATCTTTGCTCACTTAACCATTGCGAAAATCTGTCATCTGGTTGTCTTTAGACCTATCAGTAGTGTCTTTAGAGGTTATAAAAATAAATTGTCCATTAAGTATGGCAGTCCTCCTCATCTATGGCTTCAGTTACCTGTGGTCAACTGTGGAATGAAAATATTTAATGAAAAATTCCAGAAATAAACAATTCATACTTTTTAAATGGCATGCTATTCTAAATAGCTTGAGGAAATCTCATGCCATCCCACTCCATCCTGCTCAGGATGTGAATCATCCCCTCGTCTAGCGTATGCATGCTGTAGACACAACCTACTTGATAGTCACTGAGTAGATGACTTGGGGTTAGCAGGTCAACTGTCATGGGATCGCAATGCTTGTGTTCAAGGAAACCTTATTTAGTTTAATAATGGCCCCAAAGCACATGGGTAGTGATGCTGGCATATTATTATAATTATTCCATTTTATTATTATTGTTGTTAATCTCTTACTGTGCCTAATTTATAAATTAATCAAAGGTATGTATGTAAAGGAAAATACCACAGTATATGGAGTGTTCAGTACTATCTGTGGTTTCAGGCATCTACTGGGCACCTTGGAATGTATCCCCTGAGGATGAGGGAGGACTATTGTAAAGGTCTGTGTTTACAGACATTCTAGAAAAAGCTTTTTTGGTCCTAGAGTATACTGGGCTAGGGTTGTGGGGAGGTACAGAAGAAGTAGAAGAGTCTCCCTCCATGAAAGCCACCTCTGACAGGTATAAGGGCTTGCTAAAAGATTGCCGGGCCACACCTACAGACTTTTTGATTCAGTCGATCTGACATGGGGACTGAGAGTTTGGATTTTTAATAAATTCCCAGGTGATAGTACTGCTGCTGGCCCAGGGACCATTTTTGAGACCCACTTCTTTACGGCATTCATTCCCAAGAGGCCATCTTCTTCCAGTCTCCTGCACCTCTTGTAGGAGGGCTGTGGGGGATGAGTGTGGGGAGCAGGTGGAGGCAGGGGGACCCTCCGTCAGAGGTGTATGTCTGCAGAAGCAAACCCATGCCAAGCCCAGACTTTAACCATCTGCTATACAAGTTAAACATATATAATAAAGATGTCCACACCCCTCTCCAGACCAATTACATCAGATGGGGACTGGGTATGTTCAGAGTGAGAGTTAGGTGGTCCTGATGTGCAGATGGGTTGAGAATCCCTGCTCTCCTGCTGAATGCTATCCAAGGCGGGGTGTGTGTGTGTGGTGGGGGGAGCTGGGATCTCTATTAGCCTTTCTCCAGGGCCTAGACTTCAGTGAGAACTTTCTGTGTAGGGCAGATGTGGGATTCGGACACTGATGGTATAAAAGCCAAGAGAAAAAGTGATGGGAGTGTCCCTGGATTGCCCTAATGTTATCTGCTCATCCCTTTGAAAATATTTATTTGGCTTTTATGTGAAAGCAGAATAAAATGCCACATCAAAATAGTCATGTCTAAGGGCTTTTTAAACCATTTTGGATTTTAAAAAGAAACTGCAGTACCCAGCGTCACGCATTGCTAAGTGTTGTAGAGTAGAAGGTCATTAGTGTGATACCTGTGCCTTCTTGATAAAAATGGGAATTATTACAAAGTACTTGAGCTTTGGGGCTATGTCAAGAAACTCAATTTAGGGACTTACAAGGATTCAGTTGTCTAAAATATAGAGCTGTTGTGTGTAGTTATAATGTTTAATATGGAATAGATATTTCATATCTATATTTGGAAAACACATAATAGGGAAATAACTGCCCTATAATTATATGAGAAGAATAAAAACAGTTCCTTTAGAATTCTTGTTGTTTTCTCTATTCTTTTTCAGGCTAAGACAATGCATAGCTTTTGGTTGATACAGGTAACCCTGGTTACCACTAAAGGGTGATCCCCTTCAGATAATAAACCCATTTAACTCCAGTTTCACTCCCTTCACCAGGAGGGCAGCTCACAGTCAGCTTGGTGGTGATGGGGGTTTTGCTGCCAGATGGGTTTCCTTCAAAGGAGACTGTGATGTTGTTGATCTTCTTGGGCCGCACAGACTCTCCAGCGCGAATGGTGAAGGCTGGGTTATCCACGATGATGGAGAAGGTCACCATGTGATAGAAGACATTCTTGAAGGGGATGATTATGCTGTACCCGGCTCGGATCGAGAAGGGACCTTGGGGCTTGGGAGGCAGAGCCATTCCAAAGAGGGGGATGATATACTCTCCACCTGCGAGCGATGATAGGATCAGGATGCCCTTGGTCTCACCCAGGTGGCTGGGCTCGAATAAGACTTCCACACTGGCTTCAGTGCCTCCCTGGCCTCCTGGGGCTGCATTAATGAGTTTTTCTGCGTGGAAGTCTGTACAGTCGGTCTGAAAGGGGAACAAACAAACTCAGCTCACGTGAGATCCTGAAGAGCACACCAGGAGCTCAAGTCTACCCCAGCCCCTCCACTCCTGGACATCAAGCAACTATGTCTGTGTGAGACTGGGAATGTTATAAAGTTGTGTCCTTATAACTCCCTTGTAGGGTAGGTATTACTAATTATTATTTCTATTTTGCTACAAAGAAACAAAGGCAAAGAGATGTTAATAATGTGTACTGAGACACACAGCCACATTATGTCAATAGGGCAGTCATGGATGCTGATCCCCTATATTCGGTTCTTTCCTTCCATGCACATGGAAGACCAAACATTCTGGTTCCTTGCAGATGGGTGGTGCTAGTTCCAGACAACTAGCTGTGAGCAGAAGTGAAAGGTGTCACTTCCATGCTAGAGCCTTTCATTGCCAATTTAACTCTTGTCAGGGTCCTTTCACCGCTCTAATACTGTACTGGAAATATTTGAGATGGTGCTTGAATCCCAAGGGACTGAGATGAGCAGGGTCCCCTGCTGGCCTCTCTGGAAAATTGCTCAAGTGAGAAACAAGCCTTCATCTTAAGCCCCTGTGATTGCTACTGTACCTAACCTAGCATCTCTTGGCTGATACAACTGATCAAGAGCCTCTGCCTCTTGGCTACAGCCACAAGATCTCTGATTTTACCTGGGCATGTGACTGCCCAGTACAAAAGCTACCTTTCCTAGCTCCTTTGTTGATAGGTGTGGTCCTGTGAAGTTTTGTTCCATAGAATATTAGTAGAGGTGATATATACAACTGTCCCCTCTTCCCTTGTAGCTGGCTGGAATGTGGATGTCCTGATAAACCATCTTGGCCCACGTGGACCAAAGCAGCTCCCTTCAGAGGGCAGAGCATCGGGACAGAAGGTGTCTGGGTGCCTGGTGTCAGCGAGCTGCCATTCCAGCTCAAACTGCTTATGCCCAGACTGTTATTTGTGAGAGAAACCAACATCTAATTTGCTGTTATTTGTGGTTTCTGTTTTCTAGAATTTTATTTTATTTTTTTAAATAGAGATGAGGTCTCGCTATGTTGCCCAGGCTGGTCTTCAACTCCTGGCTATAGCGATCTTCCCACCTGAGCCTCCCAAAGTGCTAGGATTGCAGATGTGAACCACTGTGTCTAGCTTTGGGTTTCTGTTTTAGTAGTTGAACCTATATTCCAACTGATGTAACAGCTAATGTATATGGAGCACTTACTATAGGCTAGGCTCTAAGAAAATGGCTTTAGATACATATTTAAAATCCTTATAGCAATCCTGCAAGGTTGGGGGTATTATCCCCATTTATAAGTAAGCTTAGAGAGCTTAAGGAAATTATTCATACAAAAAGTAAGTGGTGAAGCCAGGACTCAAACCCATGTCTGTTTGATTCCACAGCCGATACCATGACTACTAAGCTATACTGTCTCCCTCTGTGGATCACTGGGCGTGCTGTGTGAAACAAAACTCCCCTACACTCCATCACAGCTTGTTAAGACAGAAAGTCTGTAATGGAAGAACCCAGGCCTGGTGCTGTTTGTTTCTAGCTGGGAGTTTCCAGGCTAGATTCAGGCCTCTGAGGCAGGTGTCACCATGACAACGAAGCACCTGAGTCTCTCTGAGTCTCACATTCATGCTCCCTGTGTCTCCTCTCATTGTTTTTGAACCCAGCGTTCATGTGAGGGAAGGGCAGAAGGCAGAGCGGGGCCACTCACCCTGCAGTAGTATTCTGTCCTCTGCCGTGTGTAATTGATGAACTTCACAAGGATGATTTGGCTGCTGCCAAGGACAGTCTGGAAGTGAACGGGCTTTTCCGGAAGTGCTGGCGTGGCTTTCAGATAGAGCTCATACTGGTAGTAACCCAAGTCAGTGTTGTGCAAAGTTAGTCTTCCGAAGGTTTCTCCAGCTTTCAGGGGCTGGAATTCAAATGAGAACGTGCCCTGGAAGAGAAAACAGAGGATCCTGTCATGCTGAAAGGCTAATTCATCACCTGCCACCTAGAGACCTGCCCAAGGCTCCATAGCAGGTTGGGGGCAGAAATAGTGCACATGATCATGCTGTTCTTGCTCCTGGGGAACCTCTGTCCAAACCAGCCCACCCTCTCTCCCCTGTACCTCTCCTAGCTTTCTCTAGTTCAGGTGATTCTATATCTGGGATCTCTATAAATCTAAGTGCAGGTGCTGGACCGTCTCCTGAGAAGTGCACAGAGGGAGATGTGGAGATGGGTGAGCGCTGCCAGTAGGAGGGCTGAAGCTTAGGCAGCTCCTTCTTTGCTCATGGCCAATCTCAGAACAGCGTCCTGGGTTCTGCCATCCTCCATTATTACCCATGGCGAAACAAAGCAAGAACAGAAAGCATTTCTTATATAGCAAAACAAGGGAAACAATTCGAATGTATTATTAGTAGAAGATTAGTTAAACAAATTATGGTTTTCTCATTTCAGTGGAATATTGTGTAGCCACTAGAAAGGATGAGGTAGAGCGGGACCTGGTGCGGTGGCTCATGCCTGTAATCCTAGCACTTTGGGAGGCTGAGGCGGGTGGATCACAAGGTCAGGAGTTCGAAACCAGGCTGACTAACATGGTGAAACCCCATTTCTAAAAAAAACACAAAAATTAGCTGGACGCAGTAGTGCGCGCCTGTAGTCCCAGCTACTCGGGAGGCTGAGGCAGGAGAATCGCTTGAACCCGGGAAGGAGAGGTTGCAGTGAGCCAAGATCGTGTCACTCTAGTCCACAGCCTGGGCAACAGAGTGAGACTCCGTCTCAAAAAAAAAAACCAGAGGTGTAGAGCAATACACATCGAAATGAAAGGTGTTGATGTTGATGATATTTTAAGTGGAAGAAAGCAGGTTCCAGAAATGCATATATAGTATGAGCTCTTTTTTGTGAAGAATATGTCTATGGATGTATAGAAAGAGACTGTAAGAATATATACCACACTGTTACCAGTAGTTATGTTAGGGTGGGAAAATGGGATTCTGGAGACTTATTTTCAATTTCATATACTTTTATATAGGTAAAATTTGGTTTTACTATGAGTAAGTATTTAAAAAAATAACTAGTTCTTATTGAAAAATATCAGAGGCTGGGCTCAGTGGCTCACAACTGTGCTTTGGGTGAGTGAGGCAGGAAGATCACTTGAGCCCAGGAGTTTGAGACCAGCCTGGGCAGCATAGCGAGAGCCTGTTTCTACAAAAAAAAAAAAAAAAAAAAAATTAGCTGAGTGTAGCAGCACACACCTGTAGTCCTAGCTACTCAGGAGGCTGAGGCAGGAGGAGTCCTTGATTGTAGGAGTTTAAGGCTGCAGGGAGCTATGATCATACCACTGCACTCCAGCCTGAAAGACGCAGTGAGACCCCATCTCTAAAAAAGTTTTTTAAAAAAGAAAAATATCAGAATAAAAAGAGGATATCGCTGAAGTTATAGTTGTTTAACAAAAAAGAATACAGTATAAGAATTTAGATAATTTTACCACAATTTAAAAACTAGATAAAATAGACATGTGTATAAACAAATATAACCTATAAAAACAGACCTCACTTTGGGAGGCCGAGGCAGGCGGATCACCTGAGATTGGGAGTTTGAGACCAGCCTGACCAACATGGAGAAACCCCGTCTCTACTAAAAATACAAAATTAGCTGGGCGTGGTGGCGCATGCCTGTGATCTTAGCTACTTGGGAGGCTGAGGCAGGAGAATTACTTGAACTCGGGAGGCGGAGGTTGTGGTGAGCCGAGATCACGCCATTGCACTCCAGCCTGGGCCACAAGAGCAAAACTCCATCTTGGGAAAAAAAAAAAAATCAGACCCAAGAACATACAGAAAATCCACTTAGTTCTATTAATATAACCACTAGAGAAATGTAATCAATAGTAAAAAAAATCCTTAAAGAAATTCAGGTTCATAAATGTTTACTCGTAAGTTATACCAGACAATCAAGGATGAAAGAATACTAGTATTCCACAAATTCTTTCAGAGAAAAGACTAAGAGGGAACCCGTTCCAACCAGCATAAAGTTGATACCAAAATCCAACAATAATAGGAGAAAGAAAAATTGGATGCCAGTCTTTCTCCTGAACATAGTGAATTTTAGAAGATGGTTGGGTACAAAGTCATTATACAAAATAAATGAATTGTAGCCAGGCGTGGTGGCTCACGCCTGTAATCCCAGCACTTTGGGAGGCTGAGGCAGGAGGATCACTTGAGGCCAGGAGTTCAAGACCAGCCTGGCCAACATGGTGAAACCCTGTCTCTACTAAAAATACAAAAATAGCCATGCATGGTGGCGCATATCTGTAATCCCACCTACTCAGGAGGTTGAGGCATGAGAATCGCTTGAACCCGGGAGCTGGAGGTTGCAGTGAGCCTGATCACACCACTGCATTTCAGCCTGGGTGACAAAGCGAGACTCTGTCACAAACAAACAAACCCGAAATAAGTGAATTGTAAAAGATGATGGGGTACAAAATCAATATACAAAAATCAATTATATTTCTATATTCTTACAACAAATAATGAAATTTTAAAAAGATACTATTTGTAATAGCATCAAAATATATAAAACCTAGAAATAAGCCTAATAAAAGATGAATAAAGTCTCTACATAGAAAACCAAATAAATGCTATTGAGAGAAATTAAAAAGGACTTAAATAAGTGGAGATTTGCTCGTGGATTGGAAATCTCAATATTGTAAAGATATTAATTCTCCTTCTGATAGACAGGCCCAAGATGGTCCTCAATAATCCCCACCTCTGGGGATTCCCAGCCTGGTGTAGTCTTCTCCCATATGATACCAGGGGCTGACCTGTGTGACCACCGGCATATGGCAGAAAAGATGGCATGTCACTTCTGAGATTAAATGATGAAAGACTGTGGCTTCTATTCTTTTTTTTTTTTTTTGAGACAGAGTCTCGCTCTGTCACCCAGGCTGGGGTGCAGTGTTGCCATCTTGGCTCACTGCAATCTCTGCTTCCCAGGTTCAAGCAATTCACTTGCCTCACCCTACTGAGTAGCTAGGAATACAGGCACATGCCACCATGGCCGGCTAATTTTTGTATTTTTAGTAGAAATGGGGTTTCACTATGTTGGCCAGACTGGTCTCGAACTCCTGACCTTGTGATCCGCCTGCCTCGGCCTCCCACAGTGCTGGGATTACAGGTGTGAGCCACCGCGCCCGGCCTGTGGCTTCTATTCTTGTGCACTCTTTCTCTTAGATCTCTCATCCTAGGGGAAGTGAGCGAGCTGCCATGTTGAAAGCAGCTCTAGGGAGAGGCCCGCATAGTGAGGAACTGAAGCCTCCAGCCAACAGCCAGCAGGGAGCTAAGGCCTTTCCAGCAACCACATGAGTGAGTTTGGAGACAGAAAATCTAGCCCCAGTCATGCTTCGAGATGACTAGCGTCCTAGCTGACAACCTGATTCCAGTCTCCTGAGAGACCCTGAGCCCAAACCACCTGGCCAAGGTGCTGCTCTTAAATCCTGATCCTCAGAAACTGCGCAGACAGTAAATGTCTGTTGTTTTAAGTTGCTAAGTTTTGGTTCATTTGTTACAGATCAACAAATAACTAATATATTCTCAAAATAATCTATAGATTCAATGTAATCCAAATCAAAATCCCAACAGGTTATTTTTCTTTTCTTTTTATTTTTTATTGAGGAACTCGACAAGCTGATTTCAAAATTGATATGTAAATGTAAAGGGCCAAGAATAGCTAAGATACTCCAGCAGAACAACAATATAAGAGGTTACTAAGTCTCAACATAAAGCTGGAATAATTGCTTGCTTTACCAGACATCAAACCTTACTCTAAGTAGGTAGTAATTAGGATGCTCTGATATTGGCACAAATTCAGTAATTAGATCATTATGATATCATAGAAAAGCTAGAACAGACCCATGCATAGATGAACTTGATTTATTTCATAAATGGCCTTGCAGAGCAGTGGGGGAAAAGATGGCCTTTTAAGTAAAAACAGTATGAGACAATTTATATCCATTTGGAAAAAAGAAAACTTGACTTCTGCTCACGTATGAAAGCTATTTCAGGCTTTAGGCAAGATGATTGCAGCAGCGTAGTTTGGTATCTCCCCAAATCTCCCCACAAAATGCACAGATCTACTAGGTTAACAGCAGCAAGAACACATGGCCACGATTTATAACAAAACTCAGTGAAAAGGTAACCCCTCAAATCCCAAAATACTAGTGGGTAGGACCAAATTACTAACAGCTAGCAGATGGATGCGGTATCAGCCACTATAGAGGAAAAGCAGGAGGAAGGCAAAACAGCCTCAGTCTCGAGAGCCCAAGAACCCAGAATCGCCTCTGAATTGGGGGCTCTAATGCAACCTGGAAAACTTTTCTTCCCTTGACATTGCATGAACAGGCAAAACCTGGAAAACCCGATAGGACAATTTGACAATAGCAGCCTAAGCTGGAGGAATATTTCGGGCTCCAGTTTATAGTTAATTGCAAAAACTGTTGCGATAAGATTGGACAATATGGGGCAGTATAGGCCATTTGAATGCACAAAACCAAGTGACTGAAGCTCCTTTCTAAGATAAAACTCCTGCACTGAGAGAAATTTATGAAAGTAGAATCTATTTGACCACAACAGAGACACTAGGGGTAAAGGAAAGATAGAGCTCAGAAAAAGGTGGGGATGAGAGCAGAGAAAATAAATCTTAAAAGCATAAGGCTGTATTTGAAAAAAAAAATCAACATTTTGCAGTTACAACAGAGGAGAGAGCCTTAGATACACTGGTTACCTTCTCCTTCCAAGAGTATGGAAAAACCTAACATGAGCAATGGAAAAGGAGGATGGTGCAATTATACACAAAGTTATCATCTTAAAAAAGTGAATGTGAGTGAGTAACAATGAAGACAAGACGGGAAGAGATATCTACAAAACAAAAGAGAAAAAGAAAACAGAACAGCCCAGATAACGAGAAAGCACAGGGGGGAATATAAACTTGACTATGTCAGTATATTAAATACAAATAATATAAATACTCCAGTGAAAAGTAAAGATTGCTAGGATGGATTAAAAAAACAAATCTGGCTGGACGTGGTGGCTCACACCTGTAACTCTTGGGCTCAAGCAATCCACCCACCTCGGCACTTTGGGAAGCTGAGGCGGGTGGATTGCTTGAGCCGGGGAGTTTGAGATGAGCCTACAAAAAAATATAAAAATTAGCCGGGTATGGTGACACGCACCTGTAGTGCCAGCTACTCGGGAGGCTGAGTTGGGAGGATCACCTGAGCCTGGGGAGGTTGAAGCTACAGTGAGCTGTGATCACCCACTGCACTCCAGCCTGGCTGTCAGAGTCAGACCCTGTCTCAATCCCCTCTCCACCCCCTTCTCTTAAAATCTATCTCATCTATATGCTGTTTATAAAAGACACATTTAAACTATAAGGGCACAGAAAGGTTGAAAGTATGACAATTAAAACATACACTATGCAAATACTAACCAGAAGAAAGTTGTATTAATAGCCGACAAAATGATCTTCAAGGCAAAATCATTAGTAGAGACAAAGAGGATCACTTCATAATGAAAACAGTTTCAAGTTACCAGAAAAATACTATCATTTTTACTTAACCAAAATATAGTTCAAAGTATATGAAGCAAAACATGACAAACTACAAGAAGAAACAAACAGATCCACAATCATAGTGATATACTTTAATGTATTCTCTTAACTGATAAAAAAAAAAGCAGACAAAAACGTCAGTAAGAATACAGGAAATTGAACCCAGCTGCGCACAGTGGCTCACACCTGTAATCCCAGTAGCACTTTCGGAGGCTGAGGTGGGCAGATCATGTGAGGTAAGGAGTTTCAGGCGAGCCTGGCCAACATGGCAAAACCCCATCTCTACTAAAAATATAAAAATTAGCAGGGCGTAGTGGTGTGCGCCTGTCATCCCAGCTACTCGGGAGGCTGAGGCAAGAACATTGCTTGAACCTGGGAGGCAGAGGCTGCAGTGAGCTGAGATTGCGCCACTGCACTCCAGCTGACTGAGTGAGACTCTGTCTCAAAAACAAACCTCAAAATGGCAAACGCATCCTTTTAAAAAATAGATGGAGGATAAACAACAACAACAACAACAACAACAACAACAAAAAAAAAACCACCCCACAAAACCACACACTGGGCCATAAAAACAAGTCTAAACACATTCTAGAGAACTGAAATAATATAGAATATGTTCTCAGATCACAAAGTAATTTAAAAAATAACTAGAAAAATCCACATGTTCAGAAATTAAGAAACTCTTCTAATAACCATTAGTTAAAAAAGAAGTATTAATCACAAAAATTAGAACCTTTTTGAACTGAATAAAAAACACTACAATCACAATTTGTATAACTGCTAAAGCAGTACTTAGATATTTATAATTTTAAATGTATAGCTTGGAAAATCAAGAAGACTAGAAGTCAAAGCGCTAAGCCTTCATCTTAGAAATTAAATAAGCCCCCAGTATCCCAAAGGAAGCAGAAGGAAGGAAATAATCAAGACAAGAGCAGAAATCAAGTAACCAGAAAGCAAGCATACAATAGAGTCACAATGGAGACAAAAGATGCATTTTGGAAAGAAACCTCTGGTAAGACTAAGAAACAGAGAGAAGGCACAATAACCAATATTAGAAATGAAAAAGCGATGTCACATTACAAAGGTAATATGACATTAACAACTTTATACCAACATTTTAATATATGGATGCAATGAACATGGTCTTATTACTGACGCAAGAAGAAACAGAAAATCTAAGTAGTCCAATAACCCATTAAAGGAATTGAATAGTAGTAGACAAATAAGTAGCAGACAATCTCTCCCACCTCCACACATACAAAAACCCACCAGGCCTAGGTGGCTTCATCTGTGAGTTCAAGAAAGACGTAATTTCAATCTTTTATAAACTCACAGAATCCAGAAAGTGAGAAAATGCCTGACTCTATATGGCTTGCAAAACTTTGATATGCAAACTGGACAGAGACAGTACGAGAGAGGAAAACGGTGGTCTAAGCTCACTCATGAACACAGATGCAGATCTCCTATATATAATATTACCCAACTGAAATCAATCTGTCTGTAAAAAGGGAAATTAAGTCCACGAGGAGTTAGCAGTTTATCAGATTAGTAACCTTAAAAAACCCGACAATACCGAGGGTTGGTGAAGACGTTGAACATTAGGAACTCTCATCACTAATTGGCAATTACCTACTAAAGTGAAAGCTATGCACACTCTATGACCTGTGGTTCTACTCCTAGGCATATGCTGTGGAACAACGTATGCCTATGCGCATTGGGAGGATACATGTACCAGGAGATCCATGGCCACATTTTTCAGGATAACTAGACATTGAAACCAACACAAATGACCAGCCACTGAAGAAGGAAGTTGGCTGGAGCTGGAGCGAGGGGAACTCGTCAGGTGGGCTGAAGGTGGAAAAACAGAAGAGATTTGATAGAATCTGGACAGTGAGAGTTTGGAGTGATAACCAGATAAAAAGACTCCAAAGAAAGTTCCTCTCCCTGCCAGTTCACAATTCTATAATTCCAGCCATGCCCTTCTAACCACTGTCAAAGTTTTCTTGTGCTCCTTCCTGAAGTAGTGTGTGTGTGTGCACACTATTACATACCTTGTTTTCCTTTTCACCACACCTATTCTATACTATTTTATTTTATTTTATTTTATTTATTTTGAGATAGAGTCTTACTCTGTTGCCCAGGCTGCAGTGCAGTGGCACAATCTCGGCTCACTGCAGCCTCCACCTCCCGGGTTCAAGCAATTCTTCTGCCTCAGCCTCGCGAGTAGCTGGGATTACAGGCGCCCACCACCATGCTGGGCTAATTTTTGTATTTTTAGTAGAGATGGGGTTTCACCATGTTAGCCAGGCTAGTCTCAAACTCCTGACCTCAAGTGATCTGCCCTCCCTGGCCTCCCAAAGCGGTGGGATTATAGGTGTGAGCCACTGGGCCTGGACTCTATACTACTTTTATAATTAAGAAAAAACAAGAAAAATAGTTTTAGCTGGAACAAAGAAAATAAACAAATCACAGAGACAAGGTTCATAAGAGAGAATTCCAAACGATGTGCCCAAGCTCCTACGAGGACTTTAGCAACAAGGAAAGGAACATGAGGGTGATTGTCCCGTCCCCTGCCTTCCTGACCACTGTCAGGGCTGGCCCACCCTCTGGGGACGCAGAGTGTGGATCCAGAGATCTCATGGGTGGAAGCCACTCTCACAGCTCTCAGGGAGCCCCCGACAGCCAAGGGGTCATACCTCGCAGTTGGCAGGCACCACAAACTGGGAGGGCAGGGCGATGTCGGGCATCCGGCATTCCGTGGAGAAGGTCACCGAGTAGGGCAGAGGGTTCTCCAACTTGATGGAGGCTGACGCAACTTGCCGGACTGGGGTCACCATCTCGATGGTTTTGATGATGCCTGAAGGGATGACCCTGAAACTCACATTGTAGTACAAGAACTCATTTGTCACCTCGTTTCGGAAGATCACCTGCATTCATGGGGAGAGAGGGAGGAAGGAGGGAAGAGTAGGGGTGAGCTGAGGGTCCTCTGCACATTTTCAGAGGCTCCTTCTCTTTTTTAGCATTGTTTGGCACATGAAGCACAGGTACCAGGCTGACAGGACCCTCGCAGCCTACCCGGATCCCTGCCAGCCAGACTTTCTAGTTAGGGATTCCGGCTCCTCCCAGATGAGAGATTATTAAATAGCCTGGGCTTGCTTTAGAAGAGGCTAGATAGAGCAGGACTGTCCAACGCCAGCACTTCCCTGGTGGGGACAGCTGGCCGGCTCTGGAAAACAAGCGAGACCTTTGAGGTAAGTTTCAATGGGCTTGCTTTCTTCCTTTTCTTTCTTTCTTTCTTTCCTTTCTTTCCTTCCTTTCCTTCCTTCCTTTCCTTCCTTCCTTTCCTTCCTTCCTTTCCTTCCTTCCTTCCTTTCCTTCCTTCCTTTCCTTCCTTCCTTTCCTTCCTTCCTTTCCTTCCTTCCTTTCCTTCCTTCCTTTCCTTCCTTCCTTTCCTTCCTTCCTTTCCTTCCTTCCTTTCCTTCCTTCCTTTCCTTCCTTTCCTTTCCTTCTTTCCTTCTTTCCTTCTTTCCTTCTTTCCTTCTTTCCTTCTTTCCTTCTTTCCTTCCTTCCTTCTTTCCTTCCTTCCTTCTTTCCTTCCTTCCTTCTTTCTTTCCTTCTTTCTTTCTTCTTTCTTTCTTTCTTTCTTTCTTTCTTTCTTTCTTTCTTTCTTTCTTTCTTTCTTTCTTTCTTTCTTTCTTTCTTTCTTTCTTTCTTTCTTTCTTTCTTTCTTTCTTTCTTTCTTTCTTTCTTTCTTTCTTTCTTTCTTTCTTTCTTTCTTTCTTTCTTTCTTTCTTTCTTTCTTTCTTTCTTTCTTTCTTTCTTTCTTTCTTTCTTTCTTTTGAGAGGGAGTCTCACTCTGTTGCCCAGGCTGGAGTGCAATGGCATGACTCGGCTCACTGCAACTCCCACCTTCCGGGTTCAAGTGATTCTCCTGCATCAGCCTCACAAGTAGCTGGGATTACAGGCGCCTGCCACCATGCCTGGCTAATTTTTGCAGTTTTAGTAGAGACGGGGTTTCATCATGTTGGCCAGGCTGGTCCTGAACTCCTGACCTCGAGTGATCTGTCCGTGTTGGCCTCCCAAAGTGCTAGGATTATAGGTGTTAGCCACTGTGCCTGGCCACAATGGGCTTTCTTCCTATTCCTGTTGCTGCTGGGATAGTTTAAAAACAACAATAGCATCTGACACTTAATTAATGATTACTGTATGCCAGGCAATAAATAGAAATGCTTAATTAGTTAATTCACACAATTCGTAGGCACTGTTATTATGCCACTTAACCTTTTTAAATTAAATTAAATTAAATTAAATTTAATTTTTATTTTGTAAAGATGAGGGAACTGAGGCTTAGCAAACTCAAGTATCTTGCCCAAGGTCACACGTAAAGAAGAGTCAGGACCAAGATTTGAACCCAGGTTAGACTGACTCCAGAGCTCACACTTGTAACGACACTATACTGTCCCTTCACCCCTGCAACGGACTTCTTGTGCTGCTCACCTCTTTAAGTTCTTTTCCCTGGTGACTGATAATGTTCAGCATCTTCTCGTGTTTTTATTGGTCATTCACATAGCTGCTTTTATGCAATAGGTCTATTCAAGTGGTTTGTCCTTTGTAACACATTGGGTTGTTTTATCTTATTATTATTAGGTGTTAATAGTTCTTTATATAGTCTGGCTTTTTACTTTCAACTTCTTTGTGTCTTGAAGAGCTTCTAAGATTCCCTTTTTTTTTTTTTTTTTTTGAGATGGAGTCTTGCTCTGTCACCTAGGCTGGAGTGCAGTGGCGCCATCTCAGCTCACTGCAAGCTCTGCCTCCCGGGTTCACGCCATTCTCCTGCCTCAGCCTCCCAAGCAGCTGGGACTACAGGCGTCCGCCATCACGCCTGGCTAATTTTTTTTTTTTTTTTCGTATTTTTAGTAGAGACGGGGTTTCACCGTGTTAGTCAGGATGGTCTCAATCTCCTGACCTCGTGATCCGCCCGCCTCGGCTTCCCAAAGTGCTGAGTTTACAGGCTTGAGCCACCGCGCCTGGCCTTCACTCCCTGTCTTTTAATTGGAGTGTTTAGTGTTTTACATTTAAAGTGATTTTTTTTTTCTTTTTTTCTTTTTTTTTTTTGAGATGGAGTCTCGCTCTGTCGCCCAGGCTGGAGTGCAGTGGCGCAATCTCGGCTCCCGGCAAGCTCCGCCTCCTGGGTTCACGTCATTCTCCTGCTTCAGCCTCCCAAGTAGCTGGTACTACAGGCACCCACCACCGCGCCTGGCTAATTTTTTTGTGTTTTTAGTAGAGATGGGGTTTCACCATGGTCTCGATCTCCTGACCTTGTGATCTGCTCGCCTCGGCCTCCCAAAGTACTGGGATTACAGGTTGAGCCACCCCGCCTGACCTAAAGTGACTGTTTATATGTTTGGCCCGAAGTCTGCTTCCTTGCTAGTTATTTTCCACTTGTCCCTTTTATTTTTATTTTTCTGTTGTTACTTTCCTGCTTTCGTTTGGATTGATACACAATCTTTTGGCATATATTTTACTTCCTCTACTGGCTTCTTAGTCATATTTTAAAACATATTTTTTTTTGAGATGGAGTCTTACTCTGTCACCCAGGTTGGAGTGCAGTGGTACGATCTCAGCTCACTGCAACCTCCACCTCCTGGGTTCAAGTGACTCTCCAGCCTCAGCCTCCCGAGTAGCTGAGATTACAGGCATGTGCCACCATGCCCGTCTAATTTTTGTATTTTTAGTAGAGACAGGGTTTCACCACGTTGGCCAGGCAGGTCTTGAACTCCTGACCTCAGGTGATCCGCCTGCCTCAGCCTCCCAAAGTGCTGGGATTACAGGTGTGAGCCACTGCACCTGGCCTTTAAAACAATGTTTACTGGCTGCTCCAGAGCTAAAAATGAATCCTTATCAACATTTATTAAATGTTAATATTTTATCACTTCCCACTTGACAATGGATGCTTCCTGGTCCCTACCTCACACTTAATAATAACCTTGCCTTAGCATCACTTCATTTGCCTGTCCACCCCATCTTTTGTGCTTTTGTTATCATATCTTTTATTTCTATATACATAAGAACATCCACCTTAGAATGTTATTATATTTGTTATAAACTGTCAGTAATCTTTTAAGAAATCCAAGAAAAAAACCCTCCAAATATATATTTTGCATTTCCCTAGGTATTGACCATTTCTAGAGCCCCTCTTTTCTTCTTGCAGACTGGAGTTCCCATCTGGTATCATTTCCCTTCAGACTGAAGAAGATCTATTAACATGTTTTGCAGTAATGTAAATCTGCTGACAATGAATGTTCTCAGGTTCTTTTATATGAAAATGTCTATTTCACTCAGTTTTAAAGGACATTTTTAGTGGATAAAGAATTTTTAGATGGACTGTTTCCTTTCAGCGCTTTACAGATAGCTTCCATTATTTCCTAGGTGAAATAGGATAGCCATTGTTATCGCTGTCCCTCTCTCTGTAATATGTATTTTTTCCCCCTGGCTGCTTTAAGCTTTTCTCTTTATCTTTGTTTTTTGGCAGTTTGAAAATGAAACGATGCCTGATGTGTACAGGCATAGTTTTCTCTGTATTTCTCCTGCTTGAAGTTTGCCAAGTTTCTTGGATCTATAGTTTTTTTAAAAAAACTAATTTTTAAAAAAATATCCAATTAGGAAAATTTCAGTAATTATTTTTTCAAATACAGCCACACCTCCATTGATTGCACTTCACTTTATTGTACATTGCGGATATTGCATTTTTAAAAATAAATTGAAGGTTTGTGACAACCCTGTGTTGAACAAGTCTATTAGTACCATTTTTCCAACAGCATGTGCTCACTTTGTATCTCCGTGTCACATTTAGGTAATTCATATTTGAACATTTTCCATTATTTTTATTTTTCATAAATATGGGGTCTGACTGTGTTTCCCAGGCTGGTCTTGAACTCCTGACTTCAAGCAATTCTCCTGCCTTGGTCTCTCAAAGTGTTGGGATTATGGGCATGAGCCACCATGCCTGGTTGTTTCATTTTTTTGATATCTGTTATGATGATCTATGATCAGTGATTTTGGATATTGATATAGCTTGGCTTTGTGTCCCCACCCAAATCTCATCTTGAATTGTAATCCCCACATGTCAAGGGAGAGACCTGGTGGGAGGTGATTGGATCATGGGGGTGATTTCCCCCATGCTGTTCTCATGACAGTGAGTGAGTTCTCAGGACATCTGATGGTTTTATAAGGGGCTCTTCCTGTTTGCTCACCACTCTCTCTTGCCTGCCACCATGTGAGATGTGCCTCTTCCCCTTTTGTCATGATTGTAAGTCTCCTGAGGCCTCCCCAGCCCTGTGGAACTGTGAGTTAATTAAACCTCTTTTCTTTAGAAATTACCCAGTCTTCAGTATGCTTTATAGCAGTGTGAAAATGGACTAATACAAATGTTACTGTTGTAATTGTTTTGGGGTGCTATAAACTGTGCCATACAAGATGGTGAACTTAATCAGTAAATGTTGTGTGTGTTTGGACTGCTCCACTGCCTGCCTATTCCCTCATCTCTATCCCTTCCTCGGGCCTCCCTATTCCTTGAGACATAACAACATTGAAATTAGGCAAATTAATAACCCTATAATGGCATCTAAGTTAAAGTGAAAGGAAGTGTCACATGGCTCTCACTTTAAGTCAAAAGCTAGAAATGATTAAGCTTAGTGAGGAAAACATGTCAAAACCCGAGGTAGGCAGAAATCTAGGCCTCGTGCACCAAACACTTAGCCAAATGAAGAATGCAAAGGAAAAGTTCTTAAAGGAAATTAAAAGAGCTACTCCAGTGAACTCACCAATAATAATAATTATATAATAAGAATTACTGCTGATATGGATAAAGCGTTAGTGGTCTGGATAGAAAATCAAATGAGTTATAGCATTCCCTTAAGCCAAAGCCTAATCCAGAACAAGGATCTAACTCTCTTGAATTCTATGAAGGCTGAAGAAGTAAGGAAACTGGAGAAAAAAGTTTGAAGCCAGCAGATGTTGGTTCATAAGGTTTATGTAAAGAAGCTGTTGCCATAACATAAAAATATAAGGTGAAG
This sequence comes from Gorilla gorilla gorilla, assembly GCF_029281585.2. Classification (NCBI taxonomy): domain Eukaryota; kingdom Metazoa; phylum Chordata; class Mammalia; order Primates; family Hominidae; genus Gorilla; species Gorilla gorilla. The sequence continues at coordinate 100,278,029 of NC_073242.2, forward strand.
CAGCAGGTGCTGATGTAGATGCTGCAGCAAGTTATCCAACAGATCTAGCTAAGATAATTGTTAAAGGTAGCTACACTAAACGACAGATTTTCAATGCAGATAAGCCAGCTTTCTATTGGAAGAAGATGTCATTTAGGACTTTCATAGCTAGAGAAGAGAAATCAATGCCTGGCTTCAAAGTTTCAAAGGACAGGCTGACTCTTGTTCAGGGCAAATGCACCTGGTGACTTTCAGTTGAAGCCAATGCTCACTGACTATTCTGAAAATCTTAAGGCCTTTAAGAATTATGTTAAATCTACTCTGCCTATGCTCTAGAAATGGAACAACAAATCCTGGATGACAGCACATCTGATTTCTAATTACAGGGTGGCTTACTGAATATTTTAAGCCCACTGTTGAGACCTACTGCTCAGAAAATAGATTCCTTTCAAAATATTACTTCTCTTTAATAATGCACCTGGACACCCAGGAGCTCTGATGGAACTGTACAGGAGATGAATGTTGTTTTCATGCCTGCTAACACAACATCTATTCTGCAGCCCACAGATGAAGGAGTCATTTTGACTTTCAAGTCTTGTTATTTAAGAAATACATTTCATAGGGCAATAGTTGCCATAGATAATGATTCTTCTGATGGGTCTGGGCAAGGTAAACTGAAAACCTTCTGGAAAGGATTTGCCATTCTAGATGCCATTAAGAACATCTGTGATTCACTGGAGAAGGTCAAACCCTCATGTATGCCTTTGAGGAGTTCAAGACTTCAGTAACTTGAAAAGTAGAGGAAGTAACTGTAGATGTAGCAGAAATAGCAAGAGAACTAGAATTAGAGGTGGAGCTTGAAGATATGACTGAATTGCTACAATCTCATTATAAAACTTGAATGAATGCTGAGTTGCTTCTTATGGATGAGCAAAGGAAGTGGTTTCTCAAGATGGGATTTATTCATGGTGAAGATGCCATGAACATTGTTGAAATGACAACAAAGGATTTAGAATATTCACAAACTTAATTGATAAAGCAGCAGCAGGATTTGAGAGGACTGACTCCGATTTTGAAAGAAGTTATATTGTGGGTAAAATGCTTTCAAACAGCATCACATGTTACAGAGTAATTTTTCATGAAAGGAAGAGTTAATTTATATGGCAAATTTCATTGTTGTCTAATTTTAGGAAATTGCCACAGTCACCCCCACCTTCAGTAACCACCACCCTGATCAGTCAGCAGCCATCAACATCGAGGCAAGACCCTCCACCAGCATAAAGATTATGACTCACTGAAGGCTCAGATGATCATTAGGATTTTTAAGCAAATAAGTAATTTATAATTCAGGTATGTACGTTACTTTTAAAGACCTAATGTTATTGTACACTTAATAGACTACAGTACAATGTAAACATAACCTTTATATGTACCAGGAAACAAAAAATATTGTGACTCACTTTATTGCAATATTAGCTTTGTCATGGTGGCCTGGAACCGAACCCACAGTATTTCTGAGGTATGTCTGTAATTTAATTTTCTGCCTAATTCACATTCTCTCTCATTCTCTTCTTCCCAGAGAATGTTATGTTATGTTTAGAACAGTTGCTGTGAAGTCTGCCTGCTAAATCCAACATCTGGCCCGTCTTGGAGTCAGTTTCCATTGACTGCTTTTTTTTCTTGACTATGGATCCCATTTTTCTGCTTCTCCACAGGTCTAGTAATTTTTATTTGTGTACCGGACAATGCTGATGATCATTGTAGAGATTCTGGATTCTGTTGTCTTCCTTTTAACAGTGTTGATTTTGTTGTAGGAGGTAGTTGAATCACTGACTTAAATTTGTGTGGGTTTGGTTTTATGCTTTGTTAGAGCACATCCGTGTAAAGCTCAAGGTATTTATCAGGACCTTCTGACTTGCTGGGATTCAATCTCCAGATTTTGTCCTCCCTGTAGAACTTGCAGGTGCTTAGTTTTAGGCTTTTTTAAAGGGCTGATAAAGAGAAGGCCTTATACTAAGGGAATGGCCCTTTCTCCTAAGTCTTTCTTCTGGCTTTTCTAGTATTTTAGCTGGGTTCTCAGGATTTTAATGAGGTATTAATGCAATCTCTTTCCTTTGGCTGGGCCAGACCTCTAATGTTCCCCAGCACTGATTAACACATAGTATTGCTATTCCTTTATCAACCACATAGCAGCTGCTCCCTGGTAAATCTCATGTTGTCTCACCCTGCACATGTGCAACTCTTAGCCAAGGATAGTGAAGGGAACGCTCATGCTGTCTTCTGACCTGTCCTCTTTACTCATGCACTGGTCCCTTCTCTCTGGTGTCCTACCCTGTAGAGACTAGCCTTTTTGAATGTCCCAAACTCTGATTTCTGCCTCCTCAGCTCCTTGGCGGCTGCTGTGCTTTGCTTGGACTCTAGCTCACTGAATCGTAGTCAGGAAATTGTCCTTAGGCAGAGAACCAGGATAATCATGGGGATTCGTCATGAGTTTTCCTTCCGTTTCGAGGATTGCAGTATTGTGCTGCCTGTTGTCCAATGCCTGAGAAAAGTTGCCTCAGAGATTTTGTTGAGTTTTATATGTTTTTTTTATAGTGGGAGGAGTATAAAATGGAGTATTATAATCATTATAACCAGAAGCAGAAATGCTTTTTATTCTTTGAAAAATGTTTGTTATTATTTTTAATTTCAATATGTATTACTGTAAGGAGACTGGTGATTTGGGTTCACTGTCATTTTTACTCCAAAGTCTTTTCACTTATATTTTTACATACCTTTATTTTGTTTACATCTACAGTTTATGAATATCTCTATTCTCTTCCTACTCTTCTCTCTGAATGAGAAACCTTCTCTTATTTCCCCCATTCAATTCCTCCAGAATGAGTAAATGCTTCTCATTGCCTTATTTTATTCTTCCCCTTGCTATTTTCTACGTTCAGGTCATATGAAATATTTATCTTAGATTGTCTTTCAACAATTGTTTAAAATTACCTATCAATTTAATTTTGATTATTTGCTTATTATATCCTTGTACTTTCCTCTTTGATTCACTTTTTTTTTTTTTTTTGAGACAGGGTCTTGCTCTGTTGCCCAGGCTGGAGTGCAGTGGTGTGATCTCGGCTCACTGCAACCTCTGCCTCCTGGATTCAAGCAATTCTCTTGCCTCAATATGGGGTTTCACCATGTTGGCTAGGCTGGTCTTGAACTCCTAACCTCAAGTGATCCACCCACCTTAGCCTCCCAAAGTGCTGGAATTACAGGCATTAGCCACTGCACATGGCTCACTTACTTATTTTTTTAAGCTTTGCTAATTCAGAAAGTTTTAATTTTGTATTTATTTTCAGATACAATTTGTGCATATGGGTGGGTTACTTTTTTTTTTCTTTTTTTTGAGACACAGTTTTGTTCTGTTGCCCAGGTGGAGTGCAGTGGTGTCACCTCGGCTCACTGCAACCTCAATCTCCTGGGCTCAATCAGTCCTCCTACCTCAGCCTCCTGAGTAGCTGGGACTATAGGCGCGTGCCAGCCCACCTTGGCCTCCCAAAGTGTTGGGATTACAGACGTGAGCCACTGTGCCTGGCCCTGGGTCAGTTACTTTGAGTCCTTGCACGTCCAAGTTTTGCTGTCATAAGAGTTTTGTCTGGAAAAAGAGTTCTAGATTGACAATCATTCTCACTCTGAAATTTGGATAGCTTATTCCATTATCTTCTTGTATTTAGTGTTGCCACAAGAAGTCTTATGTTACCATGATTATTAGTTCCTTTTATTTCCTCTAGAATCATTTAGGACTTTCTCTTTCATCCCGGTTTTCTGAAACGTTGCTCTAATGTATTTAGATGTGAGTATTTTTTTCATTCACCCTGTTTGGCAACTTGATGGACCCATTCGATTAGAAGACTTGATCTTCTTAAAAAGCCCTGGAAATATTTCTTCAGTGATTTTGTTGAATACTTTCTTCCTTCCAGTATCTTGTTTCTCTTTCAGGAGCTCCTATTACATATATATTAGAACTTCTTGATTTATACATTGTCTCATATTTCCTTTCATTCTGTTTTTGAAACAGCTTTATTGAGATATAACTCACATACCATACAATCCCTCATTTAAAGTGTTCTATTTAGTGGTTTGTAGTATATTCACAAGGCAGCGTAGCCATCACCACAATAAACTTTAGAACATTTTCATAATCCCTAAAACCCTATAACCATTAAGTCACTCCCCTTTTCCCCAACCCATCCTCTCCAGCCCTTGGTACCATGAATCAACTTTCTGTTTCTGTAGATTGGCTTATTCTTCAAATTTCATACACCCGGAGTCATACAATATGTGAATGGCTTCTTTCACCTATATTTCAAAGCATACATTCACTTTCATTTCAAATCATACATTTGTTACTGGCTTCATTCACTTAGCATAATGTTTTATAGCAGGTATCAATATTTTATTTCCATTTCTTTTTATTGTCAAATTCCATTCTATTTATACACTTACCAGTTCATGGAAATTTGGGTTGTCTCTACGTTTTGGCTCTTATAAATAATGCTGCTATGAATATTTGTGTATAGATTTTTGCGTGCACATATGTTTTCGTTTCTCCAGGGTACTACCTAGGAGTTAAATTGGTGAATCATATGGTAACTCTATGTTTAACCATTTGAGGAACTGCCAGACTGTTTTCCAGGGCAGCTGCACCATGTTATACTCCCACCTGCAGTGTATGAGGGTCCCAATTTCTCCACATCCTTGCTGATGCTTGTTATTATTTCATTTCATTCCATTTCTTTGTCTTCAAGGGCTAAGGTCTGGTGATATTACTCAGCTCCATCTTGTAACTTATTAGTAATCTCCATTATAAAGTCCATCCCTCCTGCATGGTTTTCTAAATATTTTATTTTTCATTTCTAGAGTCTCTAATTGATTCTTTTTCACAATAGCTTATCCTTATTTCATGAGTATGATTTTCTCCCTTTGGGGATATAAATAATATTCACTTAAAGTTTTCTGTTTGCTTTAATAACTCTTTCTTTTCAGAGGTGATTTACTGATTTATTGAGTAGGTGTTTCTATTTTATGGTAACTTTTTTTAGATGTTTCATGATGTCTTGTTTTGAGGTTCTCTTAAAATCTTGTCTGTCTGTGAATGCTGATCTGATGAGATGTGATTGGAGCATCCTACTCAGTTATTGTAGAAAAGGAGATCTCACACTGCTGGATGCGTCTTGCTAGCATCTCTCTCTTTCTCTCTCTGTGTGTGTGTGTTCCTAGATACTTTTTTTCTTTTTCTTTTTACTTTAAAATGTTTCCCCAAGTGATTCTATCCCACATCTTAGCTCCAAATGCTATCTATAAATGAAAAATTCCCAAATGTTATCTTTAGTCCCGACCTCTCCCAGGAGCTACAGATCCACACATGCTCCTTTTCTTCAAAGCACTTATCTCATTTTGTAATCATACATCCATAGTGCAATTATTTGAGCAATGCCCATCTCTCTCCACTAGACTGTGTGTTCTGTGAGAACAGAGATTGTGCCTATTCAGGTTGCTGATGTGTTACCAGCAATCAGTATAGTACATGGCATATGTGCTCAATAGATACTTGTTAAACCACTGAATGAATGAGGTGAAACAACTCATGTGTGAGAGACCCTGTGATGTCTTGGAGCAGTGACTATGGGCGGCCATCTTTACTTGCTAACACCAGGATCAAACTCAGGGTCAAATGTCCTGAGTTCCAGGGTGGTGCCTTTGCTATGTAGATACCTTTGCAGTGTACGTTCCCTCCTTGTGGGAAAAGAAGTTCAGCTTGTAGTCTTTCTTAGAGCCAGACAGTACATCAATGTAATCAAGGCCCTTCATAGTGATGCTTAGGTCCGGCTTCTCTGGTTTCAGTATTTCCACGATGACCCGGAATCTGGGGCAGCATAGGAGAACACAGGAGGGGAGAGGAAATGAGACCATTAACCCATAGGAAAAAAGGAAAAGTGCCAGCTGTACTCTTGATTTTATGGGAAGTGCATGGCTCCAGGGTTCTAGTCTTCACCCTGTCACTAACAATAATGGGAACTGCCATTTACTGGCCACCTATTATGTGCCAGGGACTGAGTGAGTGGCCTGTGTGTTATAGGCATTCATCCTTGCAGTATCTGTAGGAGGTATTAATACATATCACTATCACGTCCACGTCACTAAATAGAGGCCAAGAGAAGGAAGGTAAGATGCTCCAAGAGAAGGAAGGTAAGATGACTGGTTACTGGCAGAACCAGGATTCAAATTTAGGTCACGCCTTTACCCACTATGCTAAGCAGGAAGCCTTCAGTACATTGTGCCTGGTCTCCCAGTCTAGAGTTCCTTCTCTGTAAAAGAAGGGGACCATGCTTGTTGGCCTTGAGCTTTCCTGGTGCCCGATTTCCACTCTGCTCCTACTGCAAGGACAAGATCCAAGGACTTGCTTCTCTGGCCAGTGGCTTAGGTGATAAGACAGAACACTCAGCAATAACAGTGGTAATTATCATTATGATAATAACAGCTAACATTTATTGAATGGTTATTTTGTGCCAGGAGACTTACAAGTAACTAAGCACAGAAAAGAGAATCTCGCTAGAGGCTTAGTGTTCAGGAAATGCCTGGTCACATCAGGGAACTTTGTCTCTAACTCCTCAAGCCCCTCAACATCCTCTAGAGGTCCTAAGTAGGGGAAGGACCAGGCTAGATGGTGAAAGTCCTCCTTTCATCTCCCCACCCAGCCCCCTAGCCCCACCCCCTTACCTCTGGGGCTTGTTCAGCCAGTTGGTGATCGGCAGAAGCTCAGTGTAGGGGGTCTTACATGGCACTTCACGATAGATATTGGCTACAGCTTTGGGGAGCTCAGAAGTCCCATGCAGAGCATACAGCCAGCCGGTCCCATCTGGGAGGGGGAAGAAGAGGGTGCCCTAAGGAGAAGAGGGATGTGATCAGAATGACACACAGCATTCTTTACTAGGTACTTATCGGACATGTAGAGACCCAGGATTAATGGAGGATAATGGAGGCTCTGGAAAGAAACATAACACTTTGGAAGACATCTTGGTGATATAGTTCAGGAGATAGAAAAATGTTCATATGTATCCGAGCCAGGAATCCCATCCCAGAGAGCCTATTGAAGAAAAATCCCTCCAAAGAAAAAAGTTATGCATATATATAAGAACCACTTATAATGTTGATGAAAATTTGTAGATAAACATTCAACAAATGGGACTGTAAAACAAATTTTGGAATTCTCATTCAGTGAAATATTGGGCAGTTATTAAAAATAATTATCATAAAGACCGCATAGTTAAATAGAAAAATGCTACTGCTATACTGTAAAGTGAAAACAAACTGAATGTAAGATTGGGTATGTTATGATGATAGTTATGGCTGTATCTGAATAAGGATTGGTAGTGAAGATAGAAAAGTTCATTTTTTAATAGGGCGGAATATTGTGGCCACTTTTCTTTTTTATTGTTTTGTTACAGTCACCATTATGTTATTTATGCAATTAAGTGAAACATTAATTACTTGATGCTTGGTCTGGACTCCATTTCAGAACTGAGCCCCTGGCTCTACGAGAATCCCTGTACATTAAAATAAAAAATGAAAAAAGGAAGCCAAAGCTTGATCATCTGCACAATTCCCAAATCCTCACTATTCCAACATGATCTGGGTGTTCCCCATCTAACATTCTCTGAGCTCTCAGCTTCCAAAGTGTTTTTTAATTTAATTTTTATTTTTTTGAGATGGAGTCTCACTCTGTTGCCCAGGCTGGAGTGCAATGGCATGATCTTGGCTCACTGCAACCTCTGCCTCCTGGGTTCAAGCAATTCTCCTGCCTCAGCCTCCCAAGTAGCTGGGATTACAGGTGTGCACCACCATGCCTGGCTAATTTTTGTATTTTTAGTAGAGACGGGGTTTCACCTTGTTGGCCAGGCTGGTCTTGAACCCCTGAACTCAGGCGATCCACCCTCCTCAGCCTCCCAAAGTGCTGGGATTACAGGCATGAGCCACCGCGCCCAGCCCCAAAGTGTCTTTTAACCTCATTCACACAGTGCCACCTTCAACTATGCCAGGAAACCAATGGGGGTGGGGGGACCTCAGCCTACCTGGTGCTTGCGGTTCTCCAAGTTCATGGTGCGGGGCCTGTAGGTGATCTCATAGGGCTTGTTTTGCTGGTGGGCCTCCAGGGTGATGAACTCAGGCCCCTCCCAGTGCTCGCCCTCAAAGATGGGGTGCAGATTCCAGGTCTGGTTCGTGCGGTTTGACAGCAGGATGGTCTGCGTGTGCTTGGAGCGCACCTGGCACGTGAAATTCACTACCTGGAAGAAAGCAGGCACCTCATCTTCCATGGCACTTCCCCCTGGTCTGTCTCCAGGGCCAGAGGTACAGAATGTGCGCTGGGGAAGACTGACTTTGACAGTGCTTCCCATCATGAGTTTCAGTGGGTCCGTTTCTTTTTCTTTCATTCACTCAACACATACTTACGGGTACCTTCTATGTGCTAGGCACTGTTCTTGGTGGTAGAGATGTAGCAATGAATGAAATAACAAAAATCTCTGCCCTTGAGCTGAGATTCTAGTAGGGGGAGACAGACACACAAGTGGAATGTAGAGCGTGCAGGACAGAAATAAGTGCCAAGGGGAAAGACAAAGTAGAGGGGGTGCCAGATTGGGAGTGGGTTTGAGTTTTTACACAGTGTGATCAGGAAGGGCCTAACTGAGCACATGTATTTGATTAAAGACCAAGAAGGATGAAGCAGGGGAGACCTGGGGAAGAGCCTGAGTGAGCCTGAGTGTAACTGGCAGAGGAAATGCCAGTTACAAAGCTCCTGGTTTTGACAAAAGGCAGGCAGGCCAGTGTGGCAAATGTGAAGTGAGTGAGGGGGAGATAAAGTGACAGGGGACAGCACGCAGGGTCTTGGAGTCATGGTAGACACTTTTTCCTTTTTTTTTAGTTGAAAAAGGAGGACTTACAAGTATTTTGAGTAGAGAGACCTGATCTGATCTATGCTCTAACAGAACTGCTCTAGATGCTTAGAGGTGACAGAGGAAGAGAGATTAACTAGAAGACACTTGCAATAGGCCAGGTGGGGGATGACGGTGGCTTAGGTGGCACTGGTAGCACTGGGGATGGTGGAAAGTGGGTATATTCCAGTTGTACTTGGAAGAGCCAATAGCATTTACTTCTGTATGGTATGTTGGGTATAGGTGGAAGAAGGCTCAAGAATGACACCCAAGTTTTTAGTCTGAGCAATGAGCAGAATGGAGATGCCCTTTACTGATGTGGGATTGACTGTGGGAGGAGCAGGTTTCAGTGAGAGATCGGGAGCTCAGGTTTCATACATGTTAAATTTGAGATGCCTATTCGTCAAGCAGGAAGTAGAATTTACAAATCTTGGGTTCAAGGGAAGAGTCCAGGCTGGAGATAAAGATTTGGGAGTTGTCAGTATAGCAATTTCATTGTTGTTATTACTGTTGTTGTTTTGTAGAGATGGGGTCTCACTATGTTGCCCAGGCTGGTCTTGAACTCCTGAGCTCAGGCGATCCTCCTGCTTCAGCCTCCCAAAGTGCTGGGATTACAGGCACGAGCTACTGTGTCCAGCCTAACAGTGTTTTTTTTTTTTAGGCCAAGAAACTGGCTGAAATCAACAAGAAATGATGGTATGTAGAAGAAAGAAGGAATCTAAGGACTAGTTCTTGACTGACAAACTCCAATGTTAAGAAGAATCAGAAGGCCAGGCTTGGTGGCTCATGCCTGAAATCCCAGCACTTTGGGAGGCCAAGGTGAGTGGATCACCTGAGGTCAGGAGTTTGAGACCAACCCGGCCAACATGGCAAAACCCTGTCTCTACTAAAAATATAAAAATTAGCTAGGTGTGACGGTGGGGGCCTGTAATTCCAGCTACTTAGGAGCTGAGGCAGGAGAATTGCTTGAATCTGGGAGGCAGAGGTTGCAGTGAGCTGAGATCGTGCCACTGCACTCCAGCCTGGGGAACAGAGTGAGACTCTGTCTCAGAAAAAACAAAAACAAAAACAAAAACAAAACAAGAAACAAACAGAAGATGAGAAGGAGAAGCCGGTGAGTAGGAAGAAACCCAGGAGAGAGTGGTGTGCTGGAGCCAAGTGAAGGAAGTGTTTGCAGGAGGAGGAACGGGTTTATGGTGTCAAATGCTCCCTATAGTTAAAGAAAGAACTGGCTATTGGATTTAACAATGTGAACAGTGTGGTATTGGCATAAAGATGGTCAAATAGATCAATAGATGAGAACAGAACCCACATATATATGATCAATTGATTGTCATTTACAATCAATGACAAAGGTGCCAAGGCAATTCAGTAGAGAAAAGAGTCTTTTCAACAAGTGGTACTAGAACAATTGGATATCCATGTACAAAAAATTTTTGATCCATATCTCACACTATATACAGAAATTAACTCTGAATAGACTGAAGACCTAAACACAAAACTTATGTTCGGAATATATAAAGAGCTCTTGAAACTTTAATAAGAAGACCAACGACCTAATTAAAAATAAACAGAAGATTTGAACAGACACTTTAACTAAGACAATACAGGGCTGGCAAATAAGTACTTGAAAAGTTGCTTAACATCATTAGTCATTAGGAAAATAAAGCCTCCATGAGATACCTCTACATACTGATTAGAATGGCTGAAATTTAAAAAAACTATCAACTGTTGACGAGGATGTGAAGTAAGTGGAGATGTCAGACATTGCTGGTGGCATTGTAAAAGGACACAATGGCTTTGGAAAATAGTTTGGCAGTTTCTTACAAAGGTAAACATACGCCTACCACATGACCCAGCCATTCCACAACTAGGTATTTATCCAAGAGAAATGAAAGCATATGTTCCTGCTGAGACTTATAAATACAAGTTCATAGCATACTGTATGATTCCATTCATATAACATTCTTTAACAAAATTATAGACAGGGAGATTGGGTGTCATTTCTACCATAAGCAGCGTTGCTAGGTAACACAGCTGATGGTTCAGTTAGGTTCCCAGGAACAAGGCTAGCAGAGGGATATACCAAGGCCATTTTTTTTTTTAAACCATAGAAAAGGAGAAAGGTGTTAATGCTTTACTCATAGATCTTAGAATGTGATCTAGCCAGGGATGTCAAAGCAGGCTTCCTTGAGAATGTAATGTTTCAGATGAGAGCTGAAGAATGGAAAGGAATAAACCAAATGAAGAGGGGAGAATGAATATTCCAGCAGTGGAAACGGTGTATTCACAGGCCTCGTGGAGGGAGGGGGCAGGCCTGCGTGTTTGAAGGAGGCCTGGCTGAGTTCACTTGCTGGGGTCACTCCTGCCACTGGGCCACCCCAGGCAGCAGCTACTAACCTCTTTTACTGCAGGTTGTCCCACGCAGACTCCAGACAGGGTTAGGCTCAGAGGACTGCCTCCCTGGATGTAGCAGAGAATGTTTTTACAAAGGCTCTCCTTTCCTACCTCAGTGGGATGGTAGGTCACTTTGAAAGAAACCTCCATGCCTGAGGTAATATAGCCTTCTTCTGGGCTAATGGAGAAATGAGGCTCAAATTTTTTGATGTCCCATTTAAACCTTTTCCAAGACAAAAGAAGACAAGAAAGAGAGTTTATGGATGTTGTAAGGGTGTCCTCAATGCTACTGAGAACAAGAGACTGCCTGGGCTGAGGTTCACCTCCCTTGAGTCTATCCTAGCACCTAGGAGGAGAAAGATCTGCCAGACAGAGCAGAAGCACTGGGGAATGTGGGCCAAGGTCACTTCCTGGGTAGGTGGACTTGGCTCCTTTGCAGAGCTGAGCCAAGGGCAGGAAGTGGCTGCATCTTATTATCCATGAGTGACACATCAGGGAACATATGTATGAACACACATACACATGTGTCGTGTACTTAAGGTCACACAGCTAGGAAGTGGCTCGGCTAGGACAGAAATCCTTCTGGGACTGTGGTCTTAACTGTTCCCTGCACTGCTTCTTGGTTCAGATCCTGGGGGATGGCGACAATCCCTTCCTGTGAGAGTTGCCTCTGTTCTGGGTGGCACTGGTATCCCATGGCCCTGTGTGGTCCTCCCTCTGTGGTTGGGCACTCGCTTATCTGTGAAATGGGTTGGTAGCAGTCTTGGTCTCATAGAACTGTAGTTGGATTAAATGATGTGTGCCATGTCAAGGCAGGAAACAGGCATGGACTAAATATCTTCTGTTATCTCAACTGTAGTAATCATAGTAGCAGCAATCACCCCAGTGAGGCCACTGCTGTCACATCTTGAGGGAAGTAGGGGGATGTAAAAGGGAGAGGACAGAAGTAAAAAGTGACTGCACTTGCAGAACAAGTCCAGGGCAGATACAGGGATAGGAGCCTCTGGGGCAGCCTCAGGGTGGGAGACACCGCTCCCTTACCTTGCACCCACATCGCCTGTGTTCAACATGAGGATGCGACGCGTGGCTTGTGTCTGATACACCACGGGTCCAAAGGGAATATGTTCCTGGTCCAGTGAGATCTCCAGGGCCTGGCAGCAGCCACTAAGGAGGAAGAGGGGGCGCAGGAGCCCCATGCATTCCATGAACACTTCCTCAGAGAAGGGAGGGACACGCTTCTTCGGGGCAAAGATGACTTCCAGTTTACAGACTTCTTTGGGCTTCAGTGTGATGTTGTGGAAGGGCGCCAGGGTGAGGACCTGAATGAAATAGCACCCAGAGTCAGCAGCTGAGGGTGGGAGGCCCCTAAGGCCTCTGTTCCCGGAGGTCTTGCTGCTGCGATTGGAACAGGTGTCAGATCTCACTCCTGCTCTCCCATCAGCTGTGTATGCTTTGGTAAATTACTTCAACTTTCTGTGACTTACTCTATGTTGAAGATTAAGATCATCTCTATAAAATTTGTAGCACATAATAGATCTTTAATAAGTATCATTTCCCTTTCCTGACCCTTTCCTAACTTATTTTGTGTACTTCCTTCTTTCTTCCTCCTCCCTGATACAGGAAATAGTAATGGGAAATAAGAAACACTTACAGCTCTGGCATTTCTCAAGGAGTGTTCCCTGACTCAGTTTCCCTGTGTGGTTGTTAAAATGCAGATTCCGGTTGGGTGCCGTGGCTCACGCCTGTAATCCCAGCACTTTGGGAGGCCGAGGCAGGTATCGCTTGAGGTCAGGAGTTCGACAACAGCCTGGCCAACATGGCGAAACCCCGTCTCTACTAAAAATACAAAAATTAGCCGGGCTTCGTGGTTCATGCCTGTAGTCCCAGCTACTCAGGAGGCTGAGGCAGGAGAATTACTTGAACCCAGGAGGTGGAGATTGCAGTGAGCTGAGATCACACCAGTGCACTCCAGCCTGGTCGACAGAGTGAGACTCCGACTCAAAAAAAACCAAACAAACATATATATACATATATATACACACATATATGTATATATATATACACACACACATATATATACACACACACACATATATATATATATTTTTTTTGAGATGGAGTCTCGCTGTGTTGCCCAGGCTGAAGTGCCGTGGCGCGATCTCGACTCACTGCAACCTCCGCCTCCTGGGTTCAAACAATTCTCTGCCTCAGTCTCCTGAATAGCTGGGATTACAGGCACCCGCCACCATGCCTGGCTAATTTTTTGTATTATTAGTAGAGACGCGGTTTCACCATCTTGGCCAGGCTAGTCTTGAACTCCTGGCCTTGTGATCCACCTGCCTCAGCCTCCCAAAGTGTTGGGATTACAGGCGTGAGCCACTACGCCCAGCCTAGGAATGTATCTTAAGCACAGAGTCATGGATGCACAAAGGCTTAAGGAGAAACACCTGAAATGAACGAAAATAGAGAACTGGGCTGCCTACACAACGGAGATGTAAATAAACAAATGACAGCGAACGACATGGAAAATGAAATGAAAATGCAAAATGAAAATAATGTTCGTTTTCACAAAAACAGTATGGGACTAGTGCACCCTGTAAAGCCCTATACTGTTTTTGTGAAAATGAACAGAGGGAGCACAGGGAAGGCTCTTAGAATGGTCTGGCACATTACAGATGCACAAGAAATGTGAGCTGCTAGTGTTGCCAGCATGGCCATCCTCATCATCAGGGAGCATGAAGGGGCCACTAGGAGCCCCTCTGAGCACCAACCTTGGGTTCCTGGAGTTCTGGAATTGTGAACAGAATGGACTGATTAAATGTGAGCTGGGCCAGGCTGTTGTTCATGATGGAAACTGTTCTTTTCACAACCTGCCCTGGTAGGACAGCTCCCAACTTCACAATCCTGTTGGCTGGATCTAGGACTAAAATCTGTGGGACAAGAAAGAGTAGGAAGAAGAGTTCATTAGTTAAAGGGAAAAATAAACATTATATGTCTACTCTGGTGAGGCACGGGTGGTTCCTTCTCTTTCTCTGCCCTCACTTCTTCATATTGGGTGGGCATCTGCCTACTCAATAAGCATTTAAGTGCCTCAAGTGCCCACTGAACTCCTCATCACACAATTATACAAGTACAACTGGGTTAAAATATACGTAGGAAAATCTCAGGGCACCTTGAGAGCATATTACATGGGGCTGAAACTAGGCTAGGGGGCTCAGGGGGCCTTTCCGAAGATGCCATGTATACATCGAGAGCTAAAGAAAGGTATGAGCTAGTCAGTTTGAGCCAGAGTGAGTGTGGAATTGCGGAACAACCTAAGGCAGGGACACAACCTGTGGCCAGGCCCTGAGCCAGAGGGAGTGGCCCAGTGAAGGCCTGAGGCTGGGAGCTAGGACCTGAGAAGATGACTTCAGAGAGGTGGCCAGGTCTTGCAAGGCCTTTTAGGCCATTGCTGAGTGAGAAGTGGGAGAACTGGGCTTCATTCTGGGAGCAATGGGAAGTCAGTGAAGTATGGAGTGTTTGTGAGAGAGCTCTGGCTTCTTTACGGAGACTGGGCTTGAAGAGAGCAAGAAAGAAAGCAGGAGGGAGAGATGATGGTGGTTGGATTAGAACAGTGGCAGTAGAGGCAGAGAAAAGTAGTTATGCTTCCAAGTCCTCAGGTAAGACACTGATTAAAATGGTGTCTGGGTCAGGCCAAGGCCATGCTGAGCCTGCCCTCCAGAATGGCACTGACCCACAATGAGCAGCACCCACTGGTCACTGTCATGGTCAGTCACTAAATTGCACCCCTCCACCCAACTATATTTAAACCCAGCCCACATGTTTCCATTTTGTCTAAAAAGGCAAGAGAGTCTGTCCCACCAGTCACGAGCTCTTGGATGTCTGAGAACATGTGTAAGTCACTTCTGCGTCTTCCCAAAATATCCAATACATAATGGGTGCTAAATGAACAAGTGAAAGACCAATAGGAAAATGAATGAATCAATGGCATCAGAAGCGACCTTGTCTCTAGCTTGGGTCCAGACACATTAGCTGGTAATGTCCTGTTGCTCCTATGGCTTGATGGGAAGGCTGCCAGGAATACACCCCTCCCCTGGTTGCCGAAATATGCTATGCATTCCTGAAAGTCTTGGAAGGATTTTAATCTTCCAAAACCGTCTATTAAAATACAGATAATCCCATCAGACAAGCACCTTACACATTTACTAGACACAAGAAGGAAATGAATGAGCAGCAGAATATGACCATTCCCTTTCTATCCAGAGTGCCTGGGTAAAAGAAATGCCTTGAACCAAATATCATCCAGGGATCTGTGGCTGGCTGGAGAATGCTAATCAATGGGGTGTTAAGGAAAGATGTTCCATCACTGAAACACGTGTCTGTGTACATTGCTTAAAAATGTTAAAAAAAATGTTATCTATTAAACCTGAAAACAAACATGCCCTGATGCAGGAGGAAAAGGATATACTTGGGGTGCTGAGTCTGAAAGTCTCAAATTTCTTCAAGAAAAAGAATATTTCTCTAGTGTCTGTGATTACCTGTATCCTTTGATACAGTAAAGTTTGGTTTTGAATAAGATCTATGATTCAGTGAGTCTGATCTGGTGATTTGCCCCTTTGTGTTATTAGGAACATCATCTCAGTGGGACTCGCTGACCTACAATAGAGCAGCCTGGGGCAGAGAAGCAGAGGGGCTGGAAGAGTGAAGGGGTTTTCGGGGGCAAAGAAGGATAAGGGTAGAAAGGAGGGTGCCATGCCTGAAGGCCTCCCGACTGTTACCTTCATTTCGGTACCCTTCCCTTTGATTTCGACTGTTTGTTGTGAGAGCCCATTGATTTCAAAGGGAATGAGTTCTTGATAGTTGATACTTTCTCGAGGATAAAAAGTTATCGGAATCTCCAATGTGTTTCCTGGCTTTACCACATCAACATGGCAGTTCACCTCGAGGTGAGTGGTGTTGGTGTACAGACAATCTATGCTGCAGAAAATCAAGAGGAAGAGGCGTAAGCTCCAAGAAGTCTGACCCAGAGGGGCAGATGCTGTCTCCTTGTCTCTTTGGGCTGGACACTGATGGGTTTCCTGCCCTGCTGTCCTAGAGTCACAGAAGTCATTTAAGAGCTAGAAGGGAGCTCGGCAATGACCCAGCCCATGCTCTCTTAGGCACAACCAAGTTGCTCCAGGTCACATCCTGAGATCCTGGCTGAACTGGGTTTCAAACTCAAGGCTCATCACCCTTTGCCCAATATTCTTCACTCTACTGATTCTGTATTTCTTTCTTTTTTTTGGAGACAGAGTCTCACTCTGTCACCCAGGCTGGAGTGCAGTGGCATGATCTCAACTCACTGCAACCTCCACCTCCCAGGTTCAAGCGATTCTCTTGCCTCAGCCTCCTGAGTAGCCGGGATTATAGGTGCATGCCACTGTGCCCAACTAATTTTTGTATTTTTAGTAGATGCAGGGTTTCACCATGTTGGCCAGGCTGATCTTGAACTTCTGACCTCAGGTGATCCACCCACCTCGACCTCCCAAAGTGCTGGGATTACAGGCCACCGCGCCCAGCCTGATTCTCGATTTCTTGATAACGCATCTCATGATTTTTTACACGAGGGTTTTGTACCCTCTCATAAGAAGGAAGTGCTTCCAGAAGTAATTAGGTAACAAAGCACAGTACGGAGGAGTATATGTTCTAGAGTCAGGCAGAGAGGAGTCTGGATCCAGGCTCTATCACTAATTACCCAAATGATCTCTGAAGAGTTATGTGGCCCACGTGGGTCTCTGTTTTCTTATCTGTAAAATGGGGGTAATGATAACTATTTCTTAGGGCTGTTGTGAGGATTAAATGAGATTAAGTGACTGAAACAGTCATTAAATAGGGCACAGAGGAAATATTCCATAAAGTGAGCTATTATTATTATGACTAATTGTTCAACCAGAAGGGATCTTAAAAGATCATGTCCACCCTACTCCACATGTGGGTAGGAAGGCACCTAGGCCTTTTCATTACAACCTCTCCTTGTCTGCCTTACAGTCTGTAGAGAAGGAGTCTAGCTAGGCCAACATATAGAGCCCAATGCCTTAAGCAAAGTAAGACTGAGATTACATTAAATCATGCAAGAAGTATAGATAGATAAGATTTAAAATTAGTATTTAAAATTACATGACACACTTATAATTTAATATTCAGGGTACTAATAATAATCATAACAGCAGCAGCAGCAGCTAACAATAACTGGGCATTTCTTATGTTCCAGGCAGTGTTCTAAGCACTGTTCCTAGGTGAACTAATGTAATCATCCTAATAGTCTTATATAGACGGTATTATTATGACTACCATTTCAGGCAAGGAGACAGAGGCATAGAGAGTTTTAAAAATTTGCCCAAGGTCACACAACTAGGGAAGAGTTGAAATTTGAACTTAGATCTGTGCTAGCCAATATGGTGGCCACTAGACACATGTGGTTATTAAAATTAAAATTAACATTAATTAAAATAAAATAAAAAATCAGTTCTTTAGTTTCGCTAGCCACATTTTAAGTGCTCTGAAGCCACATTCAGCTATAGGCCACCATATTGGACAATGCAAAAATACAACATTTTCATCATGATGGAAAGTTCTCTAAAGTACTGATAGATAGCTTTGAGTAAACACAGGTCTTTGGGCCAGCCCTTGGAGATTCTATCTCATTAGGTCTTGAATGGGGCTCAGAACCTTGGACTAGAACATCCCACACAGGGATGGTGCCGAGAGGCTGGATTTGAATCAGAAAGCTTAGGCTCAGTACAGGTCTGCTATTTACTGCAAAGCCACTGGCCTGAGAAATTTACCTTTTAACTCTTCAAACCTCAGTTTCCAAGTCTATTGCACAACAAGATAAATGGAAGTCATAAAACCTCTCATTAGGTCATTTGGCATTGCTCTACATACTTCACAAAGAGGATTTTTAGCAGGGTAGCTCATGGCTATCCAAGTATTAGTGTTAGTTATGGGGACAGGGACCTAGGATTCATACCCACTTTTGTTTGACTCTTTCCCATAATCATTTTTTTTTTGTCTTGGCAGGGATTCACCTGTGTGGAATCTGTAGGACCCACAAGCAGCTAGAGAATCATCTGGAGGCTCTGGGAAGCCTGCTTACCTCATAGGTGTTTCTTCCTTGTTGGTAATTACCAGGGTTTGTTTGTATGGGGGCATCCCAGCTTGATAGATAAAGCAGGTCCCAAAGTTGTAGCTGGTGAAGGAGAAATGGATAGCTGGGCTCACAGCACAGCCTGAGATGCTGCACATAAATGTTGGACCATGGCTGATCTGTGAGGAGGAAATGGCAGGGGGACCATGATTAGGAGAAGTAGGAGGAGAGGGCTCTTAAGTCCTCAGGTGAAGCAGGAAAGCAGTTGGTGCTTTAACAAATACAGGTCTCAGGGTGCCATTTCCAGAGATTCTGATTCAGTAGGTTAGAAGTTTGTGTATTGAAGAAAAGTTCCTCTGTAATCAGGCCCTACATTGCCTGCCACTTTGCTCTTGCAGCAATGATTCAGCTTGAAGGCTCAGGGGTATACCAGGCACTGCTAGTTACTACCCAATATCCGCTCCCCATGGATTCCTTCCTAGCAGGACTCTGATTGGATGCCCATGTGCCTAGGTGCAAATGCTTCATTTTACACCTTCCTTTGAAGCTCAGGATGGCCATCAGACATAGTTCCAGTCATTGAGATGTAAACAGAAGAGGACAAGAGGGTGTTCTATCTTGAATAAAGAGGCAAAGCCTTTCTGGGGAAGTTCTTTGCCTTCACACTCTTCCCCTTTCTTTTCACCCTGGAATGCAGACATAGGATGTCAGGTAGAATGGTCATCTTGTGACCAGGAGATGACAAGAAGGAGAACAAGGCTAATATGCCAAGGATGAAAGAGTGGAAAGATGGAAAGAGCACAGGTCATCATCTGGACTCTCAATCACAAGGTAATATGTGACTCATTGGTACCTGAAGTTAATTTGCTCTTCACAAACTCCTCATAATGTGAATTTTCACAAATTGATAATTGATTTCAAATAAATTATCTATTATTCATTCTAAGCATCATTAGAATAAACATTATTAGAATAAACAGTAGAATAAACATTCATTTTAAACATTATTAGAATAAGTCAGCAGTCATTGGTACAAGCTATCATAAACAACTTTATACATTTAAAAACATTTTCTTATTCAAAGCTTTTATTTTTCTTTTCTTTCAACTTTTAAGTTCAGGGGTACATGTGCAGGATATGCAGGTTTGTTACATAGATAAATGTCCAAGGCTTTTAAAGTGTTTACATTTTGTGGCTGATTCAATGAAAAGGATGTAAATTTATCATCTTCAACTCTTCTGCCAACCAGAGTAGAAAGATCTTGTAACATGTTACGTTTCTGTTTGCTCTAAGAAATGTAAGTTCTGAAAAAGTTCTCAAAAGGAATAGGTCCCTTCTGAAGCCACAAACCGGGCTTTTCTCAGAGAAGATGGCCGCAACTTTGCTGCTGAGTTCCAGGCCAAGAAAACAGTGGAGCTTCCTGAACTCTCAATGACCAGTGATGCACCTTGGATTTTTTCATGGCTTGAATGTTTGTCTCCTCCAAAACTCATGCTGAAATTTAATTGCCATTGTGATGGTATTGGGAAGTGGGACCTTTAAGAAGTGATTGGTCATGAGGGCTCGCCCTCATGAATGGACTAATGCCATCACCGTAGGAGTGCGTTTGCGATGGCAGGAATAAGTTCACTCCTTGTTGCTCTCTCTCTCTGTCTCTCTCTTCCTCCTGCCCCATCCCCAAACTTTCTTCCCCTAACCATTGCCCTTTCATCATGTGATGCCATCTGCCATGTTACGATGCAGCCATAAGGCCCTCACCAGATGCTGGCAACTTGATATTGAACTTCCCAGGGTCCAGAACCATGATCCTAAACATTTCTATTCATTATAAATTACCCAGTCTCAGGTATTCTGTTATAGAAGCGCAAAACAGATGAAGACAGGTTCCAGTGGTTTTACACCCATCTTTCTATCAATCACCTTCTTCCTGAGGATTTGATAAAGATGATGTGTTAGGCTGGGCATCCCAAATTTCTTTCCATTGTGGTTGAAGAACATACTTTGCATGATTTCAATCCTTTTAATTTATTGAGGTATGTTTTATGGCCTAATATCTGGTCAATCCTGGACAATGTTCCATGTTCACTTGAAAAGAATGTCTATTCTCCTGCTGTTAGATGAAATGTTCTGTATATGTCTGTTAGGCCTAGAGCTTTCATAGTGCTATTCAAGTCTTCTTATTTCCTTGCTGACCTTCTGTCTAGTTATATCTATTGTTTAAAACTAGGTACTGAAATCTCCAACTATGATTGTTGAATTGTTTATTTCTCCCTTCAATTCTGTCAGTTTTGTTTCATGTATTTTGGGACTCTGTCGTTACATGCATGTTTATAATTGCTATGTCTTCTTGATGGAGTGATTCTTTTATCATTATAAAATATCTTTATCGCTAGGAATAATTTTCAATCATTGAAAAATATCTTTATCTATCGCTAGGAATAGTTTTTGCCTGTAAGTCTATTTTGTTTGACATTAGCATAGGTACCCTAGCTCTTGTTGGTTACTATTTAAATGCTATATGTTTTTCTATTGTTTTACTTTAAATCTATTTGTGTCTTTGAATCCAAAGTGAGTCTCTTGTAGACAGCACATAGTTGGATCATGATTTTTCCCATTATTCTGCCAATTTTTATCTTTCTATTGAAGGGTTTAACTCATTTAAATTTAATGTAATTACTGATAAGGTAAAATTTATGTCTTTTTTCTATTTGCTTTCTATATATCATGTCTTTTTTCTATTTGCTTTCTATATATCATGTCTTTTTAAAAAAATTACTAGTCAATTATGTCTTTTTTATTCTTCTATTCCTCCATTACTTCCTTCTTTTGTGTTAAATAGATATTTTCTAGTGTACCATTTAAATTCCCTTGCCATTTGTTTTACTATATTCTTTTGAGTTGTTGTATTAGTGGTTGCAAGGAAGATTACAATTAACATCTACATTTAAAACAATCTAGTTTGAGTTAATAACAACTTAATTTCAATAATAGGCAAAACTTTTGCTCTTATATAGCTCTGTTACTTCCTCTTTCTTTGTGCTATTACCACACAAATTGCATCTTTATATAAGGCCCACTAATACAGATTTATAGTTATTGCTATATGCAGTTGTCTTTTAAATAAGATAGAAAAAGTTATAAATAAAAATAGATTTATACTGATTTTATATAACCTATGCAGTTACCTTTACTGGTGATCTGTATTTCTTCATGTGGATTTGAGTTATCCTTTAGTGTCCTTTCATTTCAGTCTGAAGGATTCCCTTTATTATTTCTTGTAGGCCAGTCTGTTAGTGATGAATTCTTTCAGGTTTTATTTATCTGAGAGTGTCCTGGTTTATCCTTCATTTTTAAATTGTTCCCCAAAATCGGCAGAATAATAGGAACTATTTAGAAATAGTTTTACTAGATATAAAATTCCTTGTTGATAATTTTTTTTTCAGCACATTGAATATGTCATCACACTGTCTTCAGGCCTCCAAAGTTTCTAATGAGAAACCAGCCATTAATCCTTCTGCCTTCCAGATGATCTGTCTTTGTCTTTCAACAGTTTGGTAATGATGTGTCTAGGTGTGGATTTTCCGAGTTTATCCTACTCAGAATTCAGCTTTCTGGATATTTAATTGTTTTCATTAAATTTGGGAAGTTTTAGGGTGTTATTTCTTGAAATATTCTTTCTCTTATTTTCTCTCTTCTCTCCTTCTGAGATTCCCATTACATGTATTTTGCTATGCTTGATAATCTCTTATGGGAATCTGAACTTCTGTTCATTTTTCTTCATTCTTTTTCCTTTTTGTTCTTCATATTAGATAATCTCAATTGCTCCATCTTCAAGTTTGCTGATTTTTTCTTTTTCTTTTCAACAATTTTATCCCATCTGCCACAGCTGATTTTCTTTTACCATAACAAATCCTTTATTGAGCCCCTGTTGTGAATTTTTTCATTTCAGCTATTATGTTTTTCAACTCCAAAATGTATATTTTTATAATTTCTATATCTTTATTGATATTCTCTATTTGGTGAGACATTGTTCTCCTACTTTGCTTTAGTTATCTAGACATGGTGTCCTATAGTTCTTTGAACATATTTTAAATAGATGATTTCAAGTATTTGTCTATTAAGTCCAACATCTGGGCTCCCTCAGAGACAATTTCTATTCATTGCTTTTTTCCCTGTATATGAGTTATATGTTCTTGTTTCTTTTCATGGCTCACATTTTTTTAGTCGGAAACTGGAGATTTAAAATAATAAATGTGGCAACTGTGAAAATCAGATCCTCCCTCCCCCAGGGTTGGTTACTGTTGTTACTCTTAGTTTGTTTAGTAACTTTTTCAGCAAAGTCTATATTCTTATTTATGCATGGCCAATAAAGTTTCTGCTCAGTTAGTTTAGTGGTCAGCTTATGATTGAACAGAGATTTCCTTAAATGCCTGGAACCAATAAGTCTCCAAGCTTTTGCTGAGGGGCTGTGTGTGTGTGGCAGGACATGCCTTTGACACTCAGGCAGGCAGTTGCCAATTCTGCTTTATCTTTCCCGGGACCCAAAGGTTAGTCAGAGGTAAGAGCTTAGGGCCTTCTCAGGTCTTTCCTGAGCAGTAACAGAGCCTGGAGTTACACATATCTTACACATGCATGGCTGTCTAGATTCCAGGGAATATGTTGAAGCTTTTCAGAGCCCCCCATGAATATCTTCTTCCCAGTCTCTCCTTTTAAATTTTTAAATGAACTTCTTGTTTGCTCCTAAGGTCAATGCTCTCTCAGTCAGCTGCAGTGTTAAACAATTACAACTGATTGTTTTTGAGCAAGCCTGGAGTCAGGTCAAATAAAAGCTGTCCCTATGAGGGGGGGGTTCCACTGAACTTCTAGACAGGTCAAATAGTGACAATTCTTTTAGAATGGGGGCTTTTGGGGAGTTGCAATCTGTTCTACCTCCTCCAGGGTCTGATTGATTGCTGACTTTCACTTTGATTGCCGAATTGTTGGTTTTCAAGGCTACTGCAGAGCTGGGATGAGGGAGGAGGGAGAGAATAGGGCAAATCAAAATTCCACAAAGCTCACTGCCTTTATGGGTATTCAGCCATTTTTCTTGAATAAATACTCCTAGAATTGTTGCAAGCCTATTATTAATTTTCAGAGTTCTGAAAAAGTTGATTTTGAAAATTTTTTCCAGTGGTCTCATTGCTATTGAAAAGCAGCATTTTGGATGTCCTTCTCTGCCATTCCTGCTGACATCACCATTCTTTTTTTTTTCATTCAATAATTCATCTTAGAAAATGTTGTACATATTCTTTCCCTGCCCCATCTATCACTTTTATTTATTTTAGTGGGTGAATGTATTGCAATATAATTGCTTTTCAATCCACACTTACTCCCCAGGCACCTAACCATTGTTGAAGCCTTTGTACTAGACATTGTGAGGCTGTGTCCAACACAGCTACCCTCTAGGAGCTTCTGGACACATGGAGAAGACAAAGAACACACAAGAGAATTAACCTGCCAAGGCAGCATGCTGAGAGTACTTTTGGAGTTTGGACAATGTTAAATGGACTCACCTTGATTATGAGTTCCAGGTCTGTCAAGACACACTTCTTTAATGGTTGAAAAGACAGGGTGGCATGTACACTCTGTCCTACGTCCACAGTGCTGTCGATGGGTGAAAATTCCAAGTACTGCAGCAAGGTTTTGGAGCCACACAGCTGTGCCTGGAAGCTGAAGGTGAACTTTCCAGTGTTGATAAAGTTGAATTCACACTGGACACATTCATTTAACTCCACCTAGGAGACAGAGAACAGAGCAGTGAATGCAAACCATAGTTCCCTTGTCTGGGGTCAGCATTTGTAACATGTTGATGAAAAATATCCTTTGGGAAATAAGGATGGCAGATGATGTTGGTGATTTGACTATCTTTAGCTTAATGGAGTCAGATATTCCAGCAGGAGCCACTAAGTGTTGGGGTTCTTTCAATATCTCATGGAGCAAAGTGGCAATTTAGTTCTTAGACCTTTGTTGGTAGTCAAATATCCTTCCTGTATGTTTAACACAAGCACTCTTTCTTCTCCCCACCATCTCTCCACCCCCCCGAAAATAAAATAAGAAAAGCATTCACATCATATCTACATACATTCTGGGGATAGAGCTGCTCTTGGAGTGTTTCTGTTTTCCTGGTCTCTCTGGCATTTGAAGCAGAAAGACTCAGCTCATATTCATTTTTACCACTTTCCCCAGTCAGAATGGAAGCTGAGATAGATAGCAAGGTCTTCTTACACCTTTACCTCATAGAAGTTGATGATGTTAGTCTGGTTGGGAGTCAACAGAGTGATGGAGCCTGTCCTGTCCTTGCACTTGATCTCTGCATTCATAGTGTAGCCCTCGGCCTTGACATTTAATGTCACAGGGTGGACTTTCTTTTCCACATTGCAGATCAAATTAAAGTTCACATCTCCTTCCTGCTTTGGTGTGAAGAAAATATCAATTGGGAACCTGGTTGGGGAACAAAACAGCAGATTACCTGACTAGGCCAACTTGTCAAAACCTTAAAAAATATGAGCCTACTGAATTAGCAGATTCATTACGAGGAAAAGGAAACTCCAAATTATGATGACATTTTAAGATTTGTGGCTATAGTAACCAAAACAGCGTGGTACTGGCATAAAAACAGACACACAGACTAATGGAAAAAGATAGAGATCCCAGAAATAAAGCCACACACCTACAATCATCTGATCTTTGAAAAAGTCAACAAAAATAAGCAATGAGGAAAGGATTCCCTATTCAATAAATGATGCTGGGATAGCTGGCTAGCCATAAGCCAGAAGAATAAAATAGGACCCTTACTTTTCACCATATACAAATATTAACTCAAGATGGATCAAAGATTTAAATGTAAGACCTCAAACTATACGAAAACTAGAAGAAAACCTAGAAAACACCATTGTAGACATCAGCCTTGGGAAAGAATTTATGACTGAGTCTTCAAAAGCACTTGCAATAAAAACAAAAATCGACAAGTGGGACCCAATTAATCCTGCAAAAAAAAAAAAAAAAAAAAAGAGTAAGAAAGGAAAAAAGCTGCTGCATAGCTAAAGAAACTACAAACAGAGAAAAAATGCAACCTACAGAATGGGAGGAATTATTCAGAAACTATGCATCTGACACAGGTCTAATATCCAGAATCTCTAAAGAACTTAAACAATTGAACAAGCAAAAAACAACGCCATTAAAAAATGGGCAAAAGACATGAATAGACACTTCTCTAAAGGAAACAGAAAAGTGGCCAACAAACATATAAAGAAATGCTTCACATTACTAATCATCAGAGAAATGCAAGTCAAAACCACAATGAGATAACATCTCACACCAGTCAGAATGGCTATGATTAAGAAATAAAAAACAACAGATCCTGGCAAGGCTGCAGAGAAAAGGGAACACTTATACACTATTGGTGGGAATGTAAACTCATTCTGCCACTGTGGAAAGCAGTTTGGAGATTTCTCTAAGAACTTAAAACAGAACTATCATTCAACACAGCAATCTCATTACAAAAAACAAAGCAATCTCATAAAAAACAAAACAAAACAAAACAAAAAAACCAAAAAACCCAAAGTCATCCTACCAAAAAGACAACATGCACTCTCATGTTCATTGCAGCACTATTCACAATAGCAAAGACATGGAATCAATCTAGGTGCCTATCAACTGTAGACTGGAGAAAGAAAGTGTGGTACATATACACCGTAGAATACCACACAGCCACAAAAAGAATGAGGTAATTCTTTGCTGCAACATGGATGCAGCTGGAGGCCATTATCCTAAGCAAATTAATGCAGGAACAGAAAACGAAATACCTCATGTTCTCATTTATAAGTTGCAGCTAAACATCAGGTACACATGGACGTAAAGATGGCAACAATAGAAGCTGGGGATTACTAGGGGGAGGGGAGGAAGGGAGGCAAGAGTTGAAAAACTAACGATTGGGTACTAAGCTCAGTACCTGGGTGATGGGACCATGTGTACCCCAAACCTATACAGTAAATCCAGTAGCAAACCTGCATGCATATCCCTTGAAACTAAAATAAAAGTTGAAAAAACCCCACAAAACTTTGACGTAAGTCTCATACCTTATAAGTTAATAAAAAAGGGGGTACAGACTGAAATGTAAAGCTACACAACTTACGGAAAAAATAATGGAAGGACATTTTGTGAATCTAGGGCTATTCAGAGATATAGAACAGACACTAAAAGGACAGTCCATAAAAGGACAAATAGATAATTTGGACTTCATCAAGAATAAAAGGTTTTGCTCTGTGAATGACCTTGTTAAGAAGAGCAAAAGACAAGCTACAGATTGGGAGAAGATATTTGCAGATATTTGCAGAAGATAGTGCAGACCAAAGGAGCACTACCTAAACATGTAAAGAACTCTCAAAAATCAACAATAAAAAACAAACAGGCTGAGCAGGAAACTGGGAAGAGACATGAAGAGACATTTCACTGAGGAGGATCCATAGAAGGAAAACAAGCACATATGTGTTGTGTGAAAGGAGAGAAGGTTAGCACTTCCCTTGACAATGATGGAAGAGGCCCTCAGGCCTGACAACACATACAGAAAATAAGCACATGTAAAGATGTCCGACATTATTAGTCATTAGGAAAATGCTAATTAAAACTAAAATGAGATATCATTACACATCTATCAGAAAAGCTAAAATAAAAAATTGTTGCCGGTTGCAGTGGCTCATTCCTGTAATCCCAGCACTTTGGGAAGCCAAGGCGGGTGGATCACTTGAGGTCAGGAGCTCAAGACCAGCCTGGCCAACATGGTGAAACCCCGTCTCTACTAAAAAAAAAAAAAAGAAAAAATTAGCCGGGCATAGTGGTGCGTGCCTGTAGCCCTAGCTACTCGGGAGGTTGAGGCAAGAGAATTGCTTGAACCTGGGAGGCGGGGGTTGCAGTGAGCCAAGATCACACCACTGCACTCCAGCCTGGGCAACAGAGCAAGACTCTGTCTAAAAATAGTAATAAAAAAATTGTGACACCACT
This sequence comes from Gorilla gorilla gorilla, assembly GCF_029281585.2. Lineage (NCBI taxonomy): Eukaryota > Metazoa > Chordata > Mammalia > Primates > Hominidae > Gorilla > Gorilla gorilla. The sequence continues at coordinate 100,305,545 of NC_073242.2, forward strand.
AAATTTTGGTGATGTTGTGGAGATTCTGGAACATTCAGAGATAACTGGTGGAATGTAAAATGGTTCAGCCAGTCTGGAAAGCATTTTCACAGTTTTTTCTTTTCTTTTTTTTTTCTGGAAACATGCCATTATCGTATGTCCATTAATTGCACTCTTGCTCATTTTCCCCAGTGACATGAAGACACAAAAAATCTGTACATGAAAGTTTATAGTAGCTTTATTCATAACAGCCCAAACCAGGAACAATCCAGATGTCCTCCAGTGGGTGAATAGTTCAACTAACTGTGGTGCATCCCTACTATGGAATGGTAGCCAGTCATAAAAAGGAAGAAACTCTCAAAACTACCTGGATGTATGTTGGAGAATTATGAGTGAAAAAAGCCAATCACAAAAGGAATGTATGTGTCTGTGAATACAACATTCCTGAAATGACAAAATGATAGACACAGAGGAAAGTATTGGATTCCAGAGGGTGAGGAGGTGTTGCTTGGGGGAAGGGAAAGGGTGTGGCAACAAAAGGGTCACATGAGGAATCCTGCGGCAAGGGATCTGTTCTGTGTCTTGACTCGTCAATGTCAATACCAGGTTGTGACATTTTACTGAAGCTTTGCAAGATGTCACCCTTGGGAGAAATTTGGTAAACAGTACAGAGTTATCTTTGTCTTATTTCTTCTTCTTTCTTTCTTTCTTTTTTTTTTTGAGACAAAGTCTTGCTCTGGAGTTCAGTGAGGTAATCTTGGCTCACTGCAACCTCTGCCTCCCGGGTTCAAGCGATTCTCCTGCCTCAGCCTCCCAAGTAGCTGGGATTACAGGAATGTGCCACCACGCCTGGCTAATGTTTGTAGTTTTAGTAGAGACGGGGTTTCACCATGTTGGCCAGGCTAGTCTCGAACTCCTGACCTCAGGTGATCCACCCACCTTGACCTCCCAAAGTGCTGGGATTACAGGTGTAAGCCACCACGCCCGGCAGTCTTTCTATTATTTCTTACAACTACATGTGAATTTACAATTACTTCAAATTTTTAAATTTTATTATTAGTTTTTGAGAGAGTCTCACTCCATTGTCCAAGCTGGAGTGCAGTGGTGCAATCTCAGCTCACTGCAACCTCTGCCTCCTGGGTTCAAGTGATTCTCATGCCTCAGCCTCCCAAGTAGCTGGGATTACAGGTGTGTGCCACCACACCCGGCTAATTATTGTATTTATTTATTAATATTTTTTTTGAGAGGGAGTTTCACTCTTGTCACCCTGGCCAGAGTGCAGTGGCGCGATCTCAGCTCATTGCAACCTATGCCTCCCGGGTTCAAGCGATTCTGCTGCCTCAGTCTCTCGAGTAGCTGGGATTACAGGCGCCTGCCAACACGCCTGGCTAATTTTGGTATTTTTAGTAGAGATGAGGTTTCACCATGTTGGCCAGGCTGGTCTGGAACTCCTGACCTCAAATGATCTGCCTGCCGCAGCCTTAATTATTGTATTTTTAATAGAGATTGGGTTTTGCCATGTTGGCCAGGCTGGTCTCAAACTCCTGACCTCAAGTGATTCGCCTGCCTCAGCCTCCCAAAGTGCTGGGATTATAGGCATGAGCCACCATGCCTGGCCTGAAAATTAAATGTTTAATTGAAAAAGAGACTTGCCAGGCAAGCCTGAACATTGCACTGTGGATTCACATATACAGTAAATATAGCAAGGAAAAGAATACAAAGAGAAAATATTGAGATAAAGGGCTTAGAATTCTCAATGCTCCATATTCATCAGGAAAACAGATATCAGGGAGTAAGTAGGATGGAGATGGAATTGTTATGATCTAATCTTAGAGTTGAAAGCAATTATATAAATGGGGCACTGTAAGCACTGGCAGGCTTGGGGTCCTGGGCATGTCAGGAGGATGCAAACAAAATGAGACCTTCATTTTTGTTTACCTGGACAGTGGTGGGATCCAGCCTTCCATGGGACATACAAGCAGGCTGTTGCTGAAACCTTCAGAATAGCGGGAGTTGTCCTGGAAGGAAAAATCGAACCCCTGCTCCTCCTTGTTGATGATCTGCACAGTCTCCCTGGCTTCTCTGCCTGAGGAGGAAACACCAGCCCTTAGTGGGGGCCTCCTGACTGCCTGCTGGAGTCTCTCAGCAGACACCGCTTCACAGGCAAGACATTTAGAAGACATTCCCCAACATCTTCCGCCTTTGTCTATCTCTCTTCTTTCATTTTCCTCTACAAGTCACCTTCCTTCTTTCGGGGATTCCATGTCTTTCTTCATCAGTTGCCTGCTTCTGCTGAGTGGCTCCTCTGCCCTGGCCACAGCTCTCCTGGGATTCTGGTGACACCATTTTCTTCCCTTGCTCCTTTAGAGCCAAGAATTGTAATGCCTTCCTGAATTTATTAATGGGGGCTTCACTCTCCTTGGTTGACCCCCTTAACTGCCCATGTATCTGTAAATAATTCTTGCATCGAATTCTTTGAAAATAGACCTTTGGTATTGGCATGAGTTTCCTGCCCAGGGCTCTGACTAATACATTTTCTCTCACTATCATCTTACGCTTTCCTCTTGGCTATTAGACCATTCATTTTCCCACATAAACTTTAGAGTCATTTTATCCAATTCTCTCCCCTTCCAATTCTTTTGGGATTTGGTTGACAGATTTAGCAAATAATTTTTTGGTATAAATATGTCCCGAGCAATATTTGGACATACTCAAAATTATTAATTGCTATTTGAAATTAAAATTTATGCATCCTGTATTTTATCTGGCAACCCTAGTTGGGATTCTAATTGGAGCTTGATTAAATTTGCATTTAATTTTGGGAGAACTAACAAATGATCAGATCTTGTTTGGGGGATTTTAATCAGATCTGATAGTTTTCTTCATGTAGGTCTTTTCTTGTGCATGTCTTATTACATTTATCCTTAGCTATTTTATAGGTTTTGCCAGTACCAAGTGGATGTTTTCTTTGGTTTTCTGTTTCTAGGTGCTAGTGCTAAAAAAGAAGACACTATTTTTGCATATTTGTCTTGCATCTGCCCACCTTACCACATTATTCTGTTGAGTCTAGTAGTTTGTTTTGCTTTTTCTCTAGAGTCTCTTGTGGTTTTATGTGTATAAAATCATCAGTAAAAGCAAAACAAGATGATTTTATCTCTTTTTTCCCCAATGTTTATGCAAATTATTTAATTTTCTTGTTTTGTCATATTTGCTAAAGTCTCTAAGCAAGTGTTCAATAATAAGGGTGATAATGAACACCCTTACCTAATTCCTCATTTTAATTGAAGCAGTTTTAGTCATTTATTACAGGATCATATCTGCCTCTTGATTTTGGTTAACCTTTTTTTCCATCAATGTCCATTTTGCTATTAGAGTTTTTGTTGGGAATGTCTGCTAAATTTTGGCAATGCCTTTTCAGTGTATATTAACATGATCACATGGTTGTTCTTCTTTAATCTATTGATGTAATGATTATATTGAAATGTACCAGTGTTGGATTCCTGGATTAAACTCTGTCTCACTGTTGTTATTCTTATGCTACATTGCTTCTTTGTTCAAAATCTTAATAAATGCCATAATTCCCCCTCCCACCTAATTATGTGTATCGGTAAAATACACATCCAGCAGTTAACACTGCTTTCCTTTGGAGTGGAAAGAGAAAGATGAGACAGGATGAATGTGGAGAGATTAAACTTTTTCTTATGCAACACCACATTGGTGGATTTACTATAAAGAATATTATTTTATAAATACAAATCTAACATATTATTAAAAATACTCTGGCTTTAGTTGTATTTTATAGACACAGCAGAGATGTCACAACCATGGGAAAGATACATGGGGTTATAAGGGACATGACAATTACTTCGTTTCACCTTCCCACTGCCTCCTGGCCTTCCTTATTCTCCCTACCCTGCTGTCCTCTTCTCTAAAGCACTTATTACCATCTGACATGGTGCATAGTTTCCTTATGTTTCTTTTGGTAGCCTGTTTCTTATTTCTAGAATGTAAGCATCAGGAAGGTATGGACTTTGGGCTTTATCCATTAGTGTAATCCCAACCCATAGAAAAGTACCGAGGGCATTCTACAGACTCAGTGATATTTGTTGAACCAAATAAATGCATGAAAGGATGAGAGAGAAATCTGACCACTGTGGCACAGACCAAGAAGCATACAGATACCCCCCATAATCTGGGGGCAAATGCAAGAAGGATGGGCCAACTTGAGGCTCTAGAAATAAACAGTCAGCCCATGCCTTAAAGGAATCTGCCAAGTAGGATCTTTAACAAGGCTCCTAAATTTCCTTAAGCTATTAATTGTAGGTTTAAAAGATACTTGGTGGAAATTAGATTGAGCAGTAAATATTTTGTGGCTTTTTAAAAACTGATTGAGACCCTCTGATATGCTTCTGGAAGGGACCAGGAGAGGTTTCTTATGCAAGGCTGCTCCCAGAGCTCTTGATGACCTTGCCCAGATCATGCCAACTCTAAATACATACCATCAGGACAGCCTTACCAATGAGGAGAGAGCTGAAGTTGAGGTGTGACTTGTTCAGAGAGATGAGAGGTTCGGTAGTTTTGCCTACCAGCAGGAAAGGGACTGTGATGTTGTGCTCGGGAATTAGGAAGGTCCATGATGACTCAGTGATGCCCAGATGGAAAGGTGTGAACTGGAACACGATCTAAGAAGACAATTTGGAACAGAGTGGTAAAAGACACTTCTGTATGCTTACTCCACATGTCCCTGGAGACTTGTCAGCACGAGGGTCATGAGAGTTGATGTTACCAGGCTATTGCTACCTTTCTATAGTCCATGTAAGGGCATGTAGGTGTGGCTGTACCAGAAACGTCAATGTCTATCTGACCTGCCCACATGTCCTTCTAAGGGAGTCTCCCCCATCCACAGCTTCTGCTGGCTAAGCTGTCGTGTTTTGTGCCGTGTCTTTGGATGGCATGGCTGTGCCATAGCTGACTGGACCAAAGAGTTGGTACCCATTCCAAGGAAAGACAATCCCCATATTTGTCAATAGCTGGGCACACAGCCAAAGACAATATGATTAGCCAGGCCAGCCAGATTTCTCTCTCAGAAGTTTGAAATTAGAAAATGAGTGGCCAGGCCAGCTGGCAGTGGAGCTGATGGTGAAAGGTACCATTCAGGTGAGCTGGGCCATGGCATGCCATAACCAACTAGCTAAGTGATATTACAAAGTAACTGAACAATAAATCAATCAATCAAGAGTCAAGAAACTGGTCAGTGGAGAGAGAATGGAGTAGATGGGAAGAGAGAAGCAGGCAGTCCCAGGAGGAAAGTCCAACCTCAAAAGCTGCTCCTGGTTCTCTCTGTCTCTTTTTTGAGCTAACCTGAGTGAGTCTCTTTGCAATCAATCAACCAGGACTGAATGAAAGAATAATGGCATTTGGCCAAAAAAGAACCACACAGGTTCTATACCACTGCCAGGACAATGTGGGCAGGTGCTCTGGAGGTGTGTCACCTCAATGATATGACTGTCACTTAAAGACCAGCATGACTTTGGATGACGGATTTTGGAACTTGCCTCTTGGAACCGAGCTCACATTTGAAACATTTCTGGGCTGAAGTGGGGGCCATGATCCAGGTAGGATTGTCTCTATGGTGGACCCAGCTCCTGGACCTTGTCACATTTAACTAGATGGCCTGGGTACTGACATTATGCAGAGGTCAAAACCAGGTGGAGAGTCTACAAATATGTTTTGTTTGGTTTGGGAATTGTTAAAAAAAAAAAAAAATTGAACTAGCTACCAGCATGTAAAATAGGGCTTCACATAGAACTTTGGAATTTTGGTCAGGCACAGTGGCTCACATCTGTAATCCCAGCACTTTGGGAGGCCGAGACGGGCAGATCACAAGGTCAGGAGATTGAGACCATCCTGGCTAACACGGTGAAACACTGTCTCTACTAAAAATACAAAAAATTAGCTGGGCGTGGTGGTGGGCACCTGTAGTCCCAGCTACTCGGAAGGCTGAGTCAGGAGAATAGCGTGAACCCAGGAGGCGGAGCATGTAGTGAGCCGAGATCGCGCTACTGCACTCCAGCCTGGGGGACAGAGCAAGACTCTGTCTCAAAAACAAAAACAAAAAAAAAGAAATTTGGAATTTTGTCTTTTCCACAGTTTGGGTGAGTTGGCCCCCTTGGCCCCCGTTGTCTGCAAAGTGGTCATCTACCAGAGAAGCCCTGTGGCCAGTGGCCCTGGTACCCCGTATTACCCACAAATGTCTCCTTGGCCCACTCTATTCACTTGTGTGACCCTCCTGAGGGCACAGGAATTCATAATTTTTGTTTCACGGATTTATTTCTGTCTTCAAGATTCTCTGCAACTGGCTGGACATGGGGCTCACAGATCCGTTTTGGCCAGCAAGTCTGTATTTCTTTAATTCTGCTCCATATCATTTGTGTAAACATTTAGGATGAAGCCATGGGACATGGCTCCACTCTACTTTGCCCTTTGCCTAACCAAGTAAAAACACATCGTGTCCTTTCACCATTTTTGGTCCTTTTGACAAAGATAACTTTTTATGCTACTCTATGAGTCCTAGGGTCCCCAGGCATTGGTGTCCAGTTATCTTTTGCTGCTTAAATGTTCTCAGTTTTAAAAAATTGCAAATATTAGAGCTCTCTGCTTCTCCATGGCTAGCCAAGAGAGCTCAGGTCTGTCTTGTGATCAGCATTGCCCAATGCATATGGCAGCCATTCACTAAATACTTGTTGATTGATGCACTACACCCTCAGGCAGTTCTTCCTAATTCCACTTACTGTCTATGGCACACTTTCTACACAGCAATGGCTAGAGTGATCTAAGCCTTGGGTTGAGTGGTTCTCATCTGCACATACCTCGGCTTTCTTTTCAGGGTGGATGAAGCCCTTTTCTGTAAGGCATGTGAATGCTGCAGGGTTCTGGAGACTTTCAATTTCTTCAGAGATCCAGCAGAAGGAGTAGGTGCTATTGGTTGGGTTTAGGATGGTAAAGGTCCTGGCCAGGGTGGGGAGAATTGACAGAAGAGAGTGGGACAGGGGATTGAGGATTAAGAGAAATTTCTTAGAACCTGGCCCTAACCCAGTCCCCCATCTGGGAAGCAGAACTGTTCAGAGCACTTTGTTACTGTGGAAATGAAAACTCCATCTCCTCTAGCGATCCACAGTCAGGGTAGGGTTCTGGACTTTGGAATAACAATGCTGCCAAGGGCACAACTGTGCCAATGACCCTCTGTGGTTAAGGAGGTGGTCAGGGATTATACTTTTGTGTCTTCCATATTTTCCTCAGTGGCAAAACTAAGGAGACAGAATTCAGCTTTCTTAACGTAACAGTTCTCTAAAGTCAAACCTCTAAAACTCAGGTCAAACCCCAGGATATCAAGCCTGCTTATAGGAATAGGTCTAGCTCATCTATCTGAATTCTTTTAGAGTTCTTTAGGACCGATGTGAATTCAATCAATGTAAACCTAAGCAACTCACCGGAGATTCTTCCCTCCTATGCCCACAGTGGTGAACTCAATCACCCGGGTGTTTGGATCCAGAGCTCCCCCACTGGACCCTTGGAGCTCTGGGTTGCGCTGATGGCCATTTATGTAGTCCGAGTCTTTCAGATCAAAATGGCAGATGGGCAAGGTGCTCCGCCCTTTTGCTACCAGGACCGGACCTTGCTCTCCAGGTGGCAGGTTGGGAATCCTGAGAGGATAAGGTTATTTTTATTTGTTTTATTTTGTCATCAGTTGTTGCTTTCTTAGTTGGTTGGAAATGAATATTATATCTGCCAGAATGTGAGCTCTATGGGAGCAGAGGCTGGGTCTGTCTTGGTCAATAGCATCACTCAGTGCCTTGAATGCATGACTGGGCTGAGCATAAGCAGCCTGAATTTGGCTCCTTCTGTGTACCTAAGTATGGCCACAGGTTACTTCCCCCATCAATGTTGAGAAAATATTCCTGCTGCAAAATGAGCACAGTCTTACCCTCTGGTCTCTCATAGGCATTTAGTGGGATATGGAAAGTGACCTGGAAATCCTAAAAAAGTATCCTGAGCTCCTCGGAAAAGGTGAACTGGATATGAGCAGATGCTCAGCTCCAGGACCAAGCTGAGGTGGCCTAGGTGTGGGAGGGGTCTCAGTGGTATGACTGCAGGAGGTCAAGGAGGCCCCAGCAGCTCACTTAGGTCTCTGCCACCCTAGGCCACAGCTCACAGGATTTTTCTGTAAGGTGATTGTACTCCTTCAAGCTTTCCTGGGAGCAAGTACCTCATCAGGGACTTTCATTGTCAGATGTCATTGGGTTAGCTTTTCTCTCACTGCTATGTACCAGGTCCACCAACTCCACCACCACCACCACCACTACCACCTAATGTTTATTGTGCTTATTGTGTGCCAGGCACTGTTGTAAGCACTTTATTTGAATTAACTCATTTAACTTTCCCAACAATTCTACCAGCTGGGTATTATATTTACATTTTATGTATGAGGAAACTGTGTCTCAGAGAACGTACAAGAAAGCTTTCCTAAGTTCATGCTTGCACAAGGACTGAAACCCACCTGGCTGTCACCAGTCTGTTGCTCAGTGGAATCCTACATGCAGCTGGAAAGGGGAAAGTAAGCAGGGGGAAGCATCTGGAGAGGTTGATGAGCAGGACAAAGACCATATTCTCCTTGTTCTCTAAAGGGTGGACCCTTTAGATCCTTCCAAAGGGAAAAGGGATAATTTGGGGCTGTGCAGGGATCTAGGGCCAGAAAGGATGGTGGCAGTGGTTGGACAGAAAAGGGGATAAGAGCCACAGAGCTTTGTGCCTGCCAAGAAGGGTGTTGTGGCGAGCACATTTTCTTACTGGCAGAAAAGGTTGCTCTCGAAGTCTCCAATGTCCAACGGGGAGAATTTTACTTTGAACTTCTGAATCTTCCCCACCGGCACGATTCCCGAAGAGGGCTCCACAGAGAAGGGCTGTGGGGAACCCTCGGCCCAGTGGTCCATGGTGCTGTCCAGGGTGCTGCCTGTGTGCATCGTGCCCTGACTAAGCTGATCTTTTTGAGCTGAACCTGGGGACAGACAGGGAGTGGGTGATATTCTGCATTTGCAGCGAGAGGCAGGTGGAAGGGAGCCCACTTACAGGTCCTTAGGGGCCCTCTGCGGATATGGTGGATATGGACTCACCTTTTGTAGCAGCTGTACTTAACCTTGGGTACTAGAGGTAGGGAATTGCTCATATAGCTTACAGGAGACTCATGAAAAATGTTTCTATTTATTCCATAGGGTTTTCAAATTTGTTTCCTTTTGGTTCAAGCAGGTGGGTCAAGAAGATGTTTGTGCCCTAGAATAATGGGCTGTGAACATATTTTTTTGACAATCATTGTTCTAAAGTAGGGGTTTACAATCTGGGGACCCATGGATAAGGGCCCATTCAAAAGGTCTGTGCATCTCCAAAGTTGAAATAACAATAATAATAATAATAATAATGATAGCAACTTGCCTACCAAGTGTTGGTTCCTTTTCTAGTGCTTCATATGTACCAACTGAGAACTTGGGCATGGGTGTGTATCTTCCTTGGAAAATGATTCATAACTTTCAAAAGTTTCTCCAAGGGATCTATAATCTCCCACAAGGTTAAGACCTAAGAGACAAGATTCCTAGTTATCTTGAGATGGGGCATTGACCTAGTGCAGGGACAGAGTTCAGACTCCAGGAGGGTGGAGGTAAGTTTTGGAGTCCCTCAGGCCCATTTGGCTCTGCAGACACCACAAGGTCTCTGCTTTGCTTTTCTTTAGCTACTTAGGAGACCCTCTGAGCAGTGCTGGCCTCTCCATGAACAAGGCTCTTCTAACAGGTGACTCAGGCCAGGCCCTGGGTTTTACTTGTCACTGAATTTACCTTGGTGATCTGGTTTTGCAAAGCTGACTGCCTTTGAGGTATCTTCTGAGACCCAGCTGAATTCCAGCTGCACACGTCCTGAATTAATCACATCGAACCTGCAAATTGATCAGGCAGCAGATTTGAGAAATGTGCTGCAGGTGGTTTTGGTCCTGGCTGCATGTCATCTATACTGTACTTAACCTTTTGAAGTCATGTCACTTTGTTTCTTAAATATTTTTAAAAAGGCACATTTTAAGTAATTTTATTAGAAATCATGCATATGATATACTCGAACAAGAAAATATATAGTGATTAAAAGTAAAAATATAAAAAATATTTAGCACTTAAAAGTATTTTGCATTCTTCCAACACCCTGTGCAGCGAGCTCTCAGCATGCATTGCAGTAATCCTAAACTCCCCCATGAGAGAGGAAGCAATATCTATTTCACAAGACAGCACCTCCCTCAGGAACAAATTCTACAGGCCCTCCCTTTCTGAATCACCTCCCATCAGAAACAAGGTCCCTGGCTGGGCAGGGTGGCTCACACCTGTAATCCCAGCACTTTGGGAGGCCAAGGCAGGCAGCTCACTTGAGGCCAAGAATTTGAGACCAGCCTGGCCAACATGGTGAAACCCCATCTCTACTAAAAATATAAAAATTAGCCAGGTGTGGTGGCACATGCCTGCAGTCCCAACTACTCAGCTACTCAGGAGGCTGAGGCACGAGAATCGTTTGAACCCAGGAGATGGAGGTTGCAGTGGGCTGAGATCATGCCACTGGGCCACAGAGCGAGACTCTGTTGAAAGAAAAGAAAAGAAAAGAAAGGAAGGAAGTCCCTGTGATCAGAAGCCATTTGGCCCCTGCCTGTGACCCCTTTCCTGACTGAGGCACAGATTTGAATTTTAGTTACTTCAAACTCAAATTCTAAATCAGCAGAAGCTTTTCCTGCCTCAAATTTTCCTGCTTTAAGACAAGAACAGGGCTGGGTGCGGTGGCTCATGCCTGAAATCCTAGCACTTTGAGAGGCCAGGGCAGGTGGATCACCTGAGGTCAGGAGTTCGAGACGAGCTTGGCCAACATAGTGAAACCCTGTCTCTTCTAAAAATACAAAAATTAGCTTGGCGTGGTGGCATGCACCTATAGTCCCAGCTACTCAGGAGGCTAAGGCAGGAGAATCACTTGAACCCAGAAGGTGGAGGCTGCAGTGAGCTGAGATCGCACCATTGCACTCCAGCCTGGGTGACAGAGCAAGACTCCGGCTCAAAAAAAAAAAAAAAAAAAAGAACAGGGAGGCAGAGTTTTTTTTCTGGAATCACTATTAAACTTGATCACAGTTAACAGCAGAAAGATGAAACCTTGGTACAAGAAAAAGAAAATGATGATGAAATAAATCCACATGCCCTTCCTGGTTTTAGGGGAATAGTAAGAGTTAGGAGTTTGGGTGAGGAGTAGGTGTACAGTGGGATGTAGAGATTAGATTTCCACTCTCTAGTCCAGGTAGACAGACCATCTAGTTTCACCTGAAATCAAGTGCTTTGACCACAGTGGCCTGTGTTTATTTTGTAAATTTATGAGCACTTGTATTTATTCTAAAGATAATTTTTATAAAGTGAAGAAATCTCAGTGGCACAGAGTACTTTTTATAAAAAGAGTTCTCAGTTTAGGGGTTGGCAAACTTTTGTAAAGGGCCAGATAGTAAGTTTTTTGTCTTTGTGTCCCATACGGTCTCTGCAATGACTCAGCTCTGCCTTTGTAGTGGGAATGCAGCCACAGATAGGTCATAAATGAATGGGCATAGCTGCATGCCGGCAAAACTTTATCTACAAAAACAGGCTACAGGCCACAGTTTGCTGACCCCTGCTTTAGGTGAAATGATCATCAGCAGAAGATCACATTTCCTGACATTTATCTTTTGGTTCTATCATAATTTGCAAAGATGTTTAGAATTCAACAAATGCACGATGAGTTGAATGAGCTAATTACTAATTTGTATGCAGTAGAAATGTCAGTGGCTTACATTTTTGTCCTTGTATGTGTTGCACATGTTGCTCTCTCTGCCTAGAGAGAGCCCTTCATTCTCGCTTCTTCACTTGGCTACCCCCATTCTCACTTCTTTCACTCTCACTTTGTTCTCACTTCTTTACTTGGTTACCTCCTATCTGTCCTCTAAAGTTCAGCTGGGGAACTACCTTGTCCAGGAAGCCTTCCTTGACTCTCTTGATCTGCTTTAAATACCCCTTTGCTTCATGCACATGACATCATGCCATAATGAAAAATTCTCCTGTTTCTATCTGTCCCCCGGCTGCTACCCTCAGATTATGAGCTCTTTGAAGGCAGGGCCCATGGCATCCTTGAGTCCCTGTGTCTGAATGTGGGTGAAGGGTTAACATAACCTTTTCTCCTTCTCAAAGATGAATTTGACTCCGAAATAGCTTTCTAGGTCTGTTCCCCTGGAGACTTGATAAGGGAGGAATGTCAGTTGTATTATTAGGTGACGTTGTTTATACTAAAAATGGCCCCGATGAGTAAATGATATGTGCACTGGGAGGAACTATGACCACCTAGAGGGAAGCCATAGCTGTGGGGTTCTCTGAGTGTAGTGACTCTTGTAACTGGGCATATTCTCTGGAGGGACCCCAGAAGATATATCTGCAGAGTGGTTAGGAGAAATGGTGGTCTTTTGGGTCTGGGCTTCTAAGCTTAGATGGATCCTATACCCACCAGTGTGGATATTGTCTGGGTTACCACTTGGTGCATGGGCAAAAAGAACAGATCCTGGGTGGCTGTGTAGACTGCTGCAAGGACTGCTCCCACTAAAGTGGATTGCCTGATGCCGCCCTCCTGGTGTACTACATTTCCTATCCTATATCTTGATTTCAAGTGTGAATTTCAATAGCTCTGTGGGCCTGAATGTTTCATTGGACCTAAGACAACACTCTGGTGCATGCCACACAGATACAATGCCTAGTAGATGCTGCTGTAGATAATAGACGTTTGATGAGTGAGTGAATGAATGATGGAATGAAAGAGCTTTTCCATCTAATGTCATGAGACTTTTGATGACTCACTCAAACACTCGGGTCTGGTAAACCAAGGTTTCCTTAAAGCGCACATCTCTTGCTTGGCAATGGTATGAAGCGAAATCCACATTGGCACTGATTTGAAGCTGCAGTTCTTGGTAGTTTTCTTCTAGTACTGAGTGAGCAGGTTCCGGATCCGTCTCTATCACCTGTAACAAAGGCAGCTGTGTCCTCAGAGATGCAGAGCACAGGGACAGAAAAACTGACAATGGAATAGAATAGAGAGACCAGAAACATTCTAGGCATATATAAAATTTAGGTACACTATGTGACAATAAAGTCCTGGCAGATCACTAGGGAACAGACAGGCTAAATGAAAAAGGGATCTAGTAAGATTAGTCATCTAGATGAAAAATATGAAATTGGATCCTTGCTTCACAACATACATAAAATCCAGGTGGGCCAAGAGCTGAAATATCAAAAAAACAAAAGTCTTAAAAATATATAAGTGAACATCTTTCCAGGAGGAAAGAGTTTTAAAAATAAGACACAAAAAGTAATACATATAAAAGAAGGGATTAATAAACTTGATGATATTAAAATTAATAACAGAAAAGATAAACTAGGCCAGGCATGGTGGCTCACGCCCATAATCCCAGCACTTTGGAAGGCCGAGGTGGGTGGATCACTTGAGGCTAGGAGTTTGAGACCAGCCTGGCCAACATGGTGAAACCCTGTCTCTGCTAAAAGTACAAAAATTAGCCGGGTGTGGTGGTGCATGCTTGTAATCCCAGCTACTTGGGAGGCTGGGGCATGAGACTCTCTTGAACCTAGGAGGTGGAGGTTGCAGTGAGCCGAGATTGTGTCACTGTATTCTGGCCTGGGCGAAACAGCAAAACTCTGTCCCCCTCAAAAAAAAAAAAAAAAAAAGATAAACTATAAATTTGGTAAGGATATTTGCAGACAAATAATATGAACAGAAGAGTTTATAAAAAATAAAACAACTCACACAAAGTATAAGTATCATAATTGAAAAATGAGCAAAAGGCATGAAAAGGCATTCCCGCAAGGGATAACTTGTATGACTAGTAATCATATGAAGAAATACTCAGCCTTATTTGTGATCAGAGATCAGGACAATGCAAAATAGGCTCATAATGAGACCATTTCCCATTCATTCAAATGATAAAAATCAAGAAGTCTGACAATGCCAAGTGTCAGAGAGGACATGGATCAATAAGCTCTCTGCTGTAGGAGTATAAATTGGTACAGCTACTCTGGAAAACACTGGGGGATTATCTTGGCAAGTTGAACATTCATATATCCAATGAGTCAGCAATTCCACTTCTAGGAATATAAACTCTTACAAATGAACACCATGTGAATAATACAACTGTGATAGCAAAACTCCAAATAATTTTCAAAAGGAGAAGGGAGAAATCATAATGGAATTTTATGCAGAAGTGAAATGGATACACTACAGCCACATGCTACAATATGGATGATCACATACAATAACATTTTTTAAAAGTTAAAACTACAACTAACAATATATGTTTTATTTTTATTTTTTGAGAAAGAGTCTCACACTGTGTATTCCAGGTTGGAGTACAGTGGTGCGATCATGGCCTATTGCAGCCTTGACCTCCCAGAGCTCAGATGATCCTCTCACCTCAGCCTCCTGAGTAGCTGGGACTATAGGCATGCACCATCACGCCCAGCTAATTTTTGGTAGAGATGGGATTTCACCATGTTGCCCAGGTTGGTCTCAAACTCCTGGGCTAAAGCAATCTGCCTGCCTCAGCCTCCCAAAGTTTTGGGATTACAGGCATGAGCCACTGTGCCTGGCCTGATATACCTTTTAGTGTGCATAGGTTAAAAAAAGAACAAAAAACAAAAACCAAGGGAGTAAACAAGTCAAGTCAAGATAGTGATTACTTCTAGGATGGAGGCAGAGGGTGGAATGGCTGAGAATTACACAGGTAGTCAATATTCTGCTTCCCGTGTTGGGTGTGGGTTTGTCTCTGTGTATTATATTGTTTTTAAAAAAACTAAACAAGGAATGAATAAAAGAAGGGCACACATGGACCAAAGATGAGATCCTGTCATGAACCAAAGATTATTACAAATGTGATTCTGGACACCTGAGGGAAAAGGGAAACAACTAAAAGATTAGCATTGACATTTTTGAAGAAGGAAAAGATGGGAGGACTTGCTCAACTGCTTATCAAGACTTAAGCTAAAGGTCTACCAGTGAAGATGTGTGGTATGTGTAGCACTGATGGCAGGCAGCATGTGTAGAAGTTTAGTTTGTCACTTTTGGAATCAAGGTCAAGTAGAATGGGAACCTTTTCTTTTTCCTGTGAAAAAAGGAAATGATGAGGGACTTGAGACCAGTAGGAATCCAAGCATGGAGGCCTGGTCAGATTGGTGCTTGATGTCCCCACTTACTTTTCGTTTTGTAGTGAAAGTCCCAGGCATGTTTCTGGGTACGTCCACCCACTTGACTGTGTGCATGCGGTCATCCCAGTCGGGGACCTGGTCTGCAGGGAGCTGAAACATAATCCTGGAGAGCTTGCACCTGATCCGCATATTCTTTAGGTTGATGGGTACATCTGACTTCATGGTCACCACTATGTCCTTGGCACACCCAGGGTGGAGGTGGCCCATCTAGGGAAGAGCCTGGTATTAGTATTTTTGAGAATCCAATCTTGAGGACTCTTGATACCTGCTGGTGATATTCTAGAGAAGGGAAGGAGCCAAAGGTCTTGGCAAAAAATGCATCAGTTAAGCCTGTGTATGTAGACAGAATTAAATATGTACAAGAGGATCTTAGGTAGAAACATAATAATAATAACAAGAACAACTAATATTTATCAAATGTACTTGCTTCAGGCACTATTCTAAACCTTTACACAATTCTACGAATCCCTACAACAACCCTATGAGGGGTACAGCTATTATTCTTATTTTACAGACAATGAAACTTGTAACTTGGTTGAGGTCATTAATTTTTGAGGAGTTGGATTCAGACCCAGGCAATCTGGCTCCAAATGCCATACTCTTAATCAATATGATCTATACAAATTATGGACAGAGGAATACAGTACACTAGCAGTTCTCCAAAGGTGTTCTGGTGACCTTGGGATCCCCAAGACCTTTTCAGGGGAAAAATGAGGTCAAGACTATTTTCATAGTAATATGAAGATGTTATATGACTTTTTCACTCTCATTTTCTCATAAGTGTACAATGGAGTTTTCTAGAGGTTATGTGATATATGGTGATATGGTCTGGCTGTGTCTCCACCCAAATCTCATCTTGAATTGTAGATCCTATAATCCCCACATGTTGTGGGAGGGACCTGGTGGGAGATAATTGAATCATGGGGGCAGTTTTCCCCATACTGTTCTTGTGGTAGTGAATAAGTCTCACAAAATCTGATGGTTTTATAAAGGGTTTCCCCTTTTCCTTGACTCTCATTTTTCTCTCTTGTCTGCTACCATGTAAAATGTGCCTTTTGCCTTCTGCCATGATTGTGAGGCATCCCCAGCTATGTGGAACTGTGAGTCCATTAGCCTCTTTATAAATTACCCAGTCTCGGGTATGTCTTTATCAGCAACGTGAAAATGAACAAATATAGTAAATTGGTACTGGTATAGGGAGTGGGGCACTGCTGTAAAGATACCTGAAAATGTGGAAGTGACTTTGGAACTGGGTAACAGGCAGAGGTTGGAACTGTTTGGAGGGCTCAGGAGAAGACAGGAAAATGTGGGAAAGTTGGGAACTTCTTAGAGACTTGTTGAATGGCTTTGACCAAAATGCTGATGATATGGACAATGAAATCCAGGCTGAGATGGTCTCAGATGGAGATGAGAAACTTGTTGGGAACTGGAGCAAAGGTGACTCTTGCTATGTTTTAGCAAAGAGACTGGTGGCATTTGGCCTTGCCCTAGAGATTTGTGGAACTTTGAACTTGAGGGAGATGATTTAGGTTATCTGGCATAAAAAATTTCTAAGCAGCAAGACGTTCAAGAGGTTACTTGGGTGCTCTTAAAAGCATTCAGTTTTAAAAGCGAAACAGAGCATAAAAGCTCAGAAAACTTTCAGCCTGATGATAGAAAAGAAAAACCCATTTTCTGAGGAGAAATTCAAGCGGGCTTCAGAAGTTTGCAAAAGTAGTGAGGAGCCAAATGTTAATGGCCAAAACAATGGGGAAAATGTCTCTAGGGCATGTCAGAGACCTTTGTGGCAGCCCCTCCCATCACAGACCCAGAGGCCTGGTAGGAAAAAATGGTTTTGTGCGTGGCCCAGGGACCCCCCTGCTGTGTGCAGCCTAAGGATGTAGAGCTCTGCATCCCAGCCACTCTGGTCATGGCTAAAAGGGGCCAAGGTGTGGCTCAGGACATGGCTGCAGAGGGTGCAAGCCCCAAGACTTGGCAGCTTGCATGTGCTGTTGAGCCTGTGGGTGCAGAGAAGTCAAGAATTGAGGTTGGGAACCTCCACTGTGCCCAGCCTCTCTGCCTTCTTTGATTAAGGCTTTGGTAATAAAAATAATGCACAAAAGCAGATTACCCTATTATATTATACTGTGTTTGTTTCTTCACAGGCAAAATGCAGATAATAGTAGTATCTATGGCTGGGCACAGTGGCTCATGCCTATAATTCCAGCATTTTGGGAGGCGGAGGCAGGTGGATTGCTTGAGCTCAGGAGTTTGAGACCAGACTGGACAACACGGTAAAACCTGTCTCTGCCAAAAATACAAAAAAATTAGCCAGGTGTGGTGGTGTGCATCTGTTGTCCCAGCTACTTGGGGGGCTGAGGTGGGAGAATCACTTGATCTTGGGAAGTGGAGGTTGCAATGAGCCAAGATTGTGACACTGCACTCCAGACTGGGTGACCGAGTGAGACTATCTCAACAAACAAAAACAAAAAAAAGTAGTATCTGCCTTATAGCATTGTTCAGAGGATTAACCATGGTCTTAGAACTATTTTTGGCATATAGTAAGCACTCAATTTACAAATAAAGTGGTATACCAGCTCTATTCAGGGTTGGATTTGGACCATGATGAAACGGAATGGTCAGGGTCCTAATGAACTTTACATCACTCCAAAAAGCAAAATTTATCCCTAATAGCGCTCAAAGATTTAAAGATGACAAAGTCCCCAACGCCTTTGCTCCATTCCCCTTGAGTACTGTGCTTGAGCAGACTCACTGGCTGTGTGTCAACAGAGCAGGAGGCAGTGAAGACACTGGGGTGTGCCAGTGCTCTGGGAACTCAGAAGTGAACTATCTACAAAAAGCAACCACTGGCCAGAGGCAACGATCTGCTAGAACGTTATCCTAGGCCTTGTTCAATGTCAAGCTTTAGTCAGCAATTAAAAAAAAATGTGTGCTGTGGAAATGCTAAAAGAAGAGGTTAGAAAATTCCAGGTAAAACAAAGTTAACAAGGTTTTAACATGCCAAAGAGAACCAGGAATATTTAAGGAAGGATGGAGCTTGGAACATTTTCTAAATCTCACTTGTCCACAGAACCCATCACCCCCATTCTAGCTTTTGGTGAAACCTAGGAGGACACAGCTCCACAATCTGGGATAGGAAGACTAGGACCTGTATTCATCTATACAGGCCTCCACAGGGCCCCTTGACAGCAGCCTAGCAACAGTCTTGGTCAACTTCATTCTCCGTCTTCCCCTCTTAACCAGCAGAGACATGAACAGTGTTCTTTGCTACTAGGTATGAGTGAGGGATGATTCCTGGGCTGTCTCTCAGCTTGAGATGCATTAATTCCATTCCATGCATCCACGGGAAAGGGCTGACAATCAGTCTGGGGTTGGCTTAGGACTAAGGGATTCCAAAAAATGATGAATGACTTTTATTTACCTGTGGGGAGAAAGCAATTGTAGCTGAAACAGGCCATTCAAACCGTATCAAGTTCACTTGGCTGTGATTTGTGACTGTGAAGCTCACATTATAGCTGTGTCCAATGTGGCAGTCCCCAAATTGGATGTGGTCCACCAGAGCAGCTAGGGATTAGAAGCAGAAGGCTGTGAGTCCTCCCTGGCCTCCCCTGAGGGCCTGCTTCCTTAAGGAGGCATAGTGCTTCACTCACATGAAGTCCTTCCATCCTTGGATGGCTATATTTGAAAAACCTAGAATCTCTGAGTAACAAGATTTCTATCCTCAAGGAATCTATCTATCCACCCATCCATCCATCTATCCATCCATCCATCCATCCATCCATCATCATCCACCCACCCATCCATCCATCCATCATCCACCCACCCATCATCTACCCATCCATCATCTATCTATCCATCCATCCCTCTCATCCATCCATTATCCACCCATCCATCCTCCACCTATCCATCACTCACCTATCCATCCATCCATCATCCATCCATCCATCCACCATCCACCCTCCCCCATCCTGCCATCATCCATCCACCCACCCATCCAGCCATCATCCACCCACCCACCCATCATCCATCCACCCTTGCATCCATCCATCATCCACGCATCCACCATCCACCTATCCACCCATCCATCATCTCCCTACCCACCCATCCATCCATCCATCCATCCATTATCCACCCTCCCATCCATCCATCATCCACCTGCTCACCCACTCATCCATCCATCATCCACCCATCCATCATCCATTCATCCATGCATCCATCCATATATCCATCCATCATCCACCCACCCATCCATCCATTAATTCATCTATCATTTACCTACCCACTCACCCATCATCCACCTACCCACTCACCTATCTACCTATCATCATCCACCCATCCATCCATCATCTACTCATCCATGCATGCATGCATGTATCCATCCATCCATTCATCTATCATCTACCCATCCATCCCTCTATCCCTTCATACATCCATCCATCATCCATTCACCCACCTTAGCCCTCACCTCCATTTGTGCAAGAGAAAACATAGGTCCCCAACTCCATTTGTTTGGTGAGAAAATATTATAAAGGATTGGGATTGCCAGATAAAATATAAGAGTCCTGGTTAAATTTGAATTACAGATAAGAAATGAATAATTTTTAGGATAAGTATGTCCCATGCCATGTTTGGGATATACATATACTAAAAATTATTCATAGTTTAACCAAAATTCCAATTTATTGAGGAGTCTTGTATTCTGATTTGCTAACTCTGGCAATCCTATTATGGGCATGAAATCTGAGTTCTGAACTTAGATTCACTGCTGGCTCCTGCTTGAGCCTTGGTAAGAGAGATGTCACCCTGTAGCCTCAAACAGGGCTGAAACACCAGGTATATGAGGAGTGTTGATTTCAACCCATGTTGTGTAGACCACCTAACGGTACATTCCAGGACTTTAATTAAGCTTCTAGGTAAACTATGGGACTCTGTTTATAACTCACTTTTTAGCAACCAACCACATAATTAGGGCGCTTAACCAATGCCTTCTGATGATAACAATTTGATGATAAATTTTTCCAATCCCCAAAAATGTCAACTAAATGAAGCTTTAGTGCTTGATAGATTGCAACACAACATGTCTTAAGCTTTAGTATAAAAACACGTCACCTGGGGCCTTGTTAAAATGTGGATTCTGATTCAGTAGGGCAGGGGGGTCTGAAACCCCCATTGCTAACAAGCTCCCAGGTGATGCTGATGCCATAGGATCTCAAACTGCTCATTGAGTAGTGGGGCTGTGCAGACTGATGTTCTAGAAGTGCCCAAACCTATACTCTCTCTAATAAACAGACAATGCCAACACAAGCCAGCTAATAAATGCAGACAGGAAAAACTGCAAGGCATTTATTTGCTTATTAGTTGAACCAGAATTTGAATATCAAACTATAAGCTCCTTAAGAGTAGAGACTTCCTTGTTAATTTTGAAACTCCAGGGATCAGCATGCCTGGAACATGTACTTGGTGATCAATACATATTCATCGAGTGAACACATGAATAAATGGAAGGATGGATGCCATGACTGAGCCAGGCATGCCAGAGCATAGAGTAATGAAGAGGAGAGTCAGTCCTAAATTCTCAGGGAGCTAACCAACCTGTTATTTAAATTTACTCTCATTTAAAACAAATGACCCAGTAGCCAACACTTGCCAACACTTCACTGCTGTTTCTCCCACCTGCCACCAAGTCTTCCATATCATTGTCCTCGATGATCTCTGTGAACTCAGAGATACTTATGTCTTCCTGGGCCACCAGCCCATGGATGTTGTCCAAGGTGATGTCATCCTCATAGCCCTCTCCCACCATGTGGATGGAGGTCTCCTCATATTGGTTGTTGATCACTGACAAGTGGATGATACCTCTCATCCTCCCAACCTTCTGGGAGTGGAAAACGACATCAAATTCAGCTGTATCTCCAGGAGAAACAACCAAGGAGGCTGTGTGAGCTTTCTTTGCTGCAAAGAGAAGAGAGAAGATATGATTTAGAACTAGTTTCAAGAAATGTGTATCTATAAAGACCCCTGTTGAAGGGAAAGTAACCCTAGAATGGGAACGAGCCTTAGCTAGAGGCCAGTGGTGACGAGACTGGGCATTCCCCTCTGGCTGGGCCTTGAGTGGTCCCCTAATGAAGCAGCTACTGAGATCCATTGCCCTCTAGAAGCACCCTCCCCACACTTACCTTTTACATGTGGTTTGTTTTCCTCTGTGATGTAGATGTACGCGGTGGTGGGCCTCCCTTTCAGGGAGAAGACTCCTAGCTCATCCTGCAGGTCAACATGCAGCTGGCAGAAGGAAAGCAGGGATGAGTGCTAGGCTTACAGGCTGCTCATGGGCTTTGAGTCTGGGGTGAGATACTGTGCTGTGTTTGGGGCAGGACCCCAAAAAGGTATTATGCCTAGTATTCACTTTTTTGAATTTCTTATTAAGAGAGATAAATAATAAATATTAGACCTGGAGAGGACAGAAGAACATTCAGTCAGATCAGCCCTTGTTATCTGAGTGAGGAACTGGAGGTCCAAGGAGTATGCAGAACTTTCCAGATCACGTAGGTAGATAGTGTCAAAATGTGGTTGCCAACACCTCTGCATTAACAGAGGCAGTTATAAAATATACGCTAGGCTAATAAAATGGAAATGAATACTTGTAATTCTATAAGGGCCTGCATTGATGTCAATTCCTAAAAACCAGTATCTCCTAGGTGCTATGCATTAGTTTAGTTGCCTGATAGTGTCATGTTGAGCATCCTACCACGATAAGAGAAAAAACAAGGTGGGCATTTGACCTACTTGGAGAAAGTGGTGGTTTCTGGCCCATTACAAGGAAGATAAGACTAAAGCCATGCATCTGATTTCGGATATGAGACATCAGCAGGCATTGTTAGAAGACAGTAATGCTGGCACCATCGTGAAAAAGATTGAATAATATAAAATATGAGGCATGGAGAAGGCAGAAATAGTGATATCACACAGGAAGCTTCTGAGATAAAAAATTATGTATTTAGAAACAACTTTAATAAGAAACTATATGGAAGAATTATATGTAAGAATATTGACATAAAAGATCTAAATAAATGGGTGGAAATCCTAAATGTTCCTGGTGGAGAGTCTAAATACTCCGCAAACAGAAATCCTACCAGATTCAGAGGCTTCCCGATGGGATTTTTAAAGGAACGTTATAAAATAATTATAAAGCTTATTTGAGAGATTAATAGGTGAAAATTGTTAAGAAAAATGGCAAAAACAGGGAATGGGTGGATAGGAATTCACTGAACTAGATGCTAAAACATATTATAAAGCCACAATAATGGAAACAATGCAGGGTAATGGTAAACTAGGTAACCTGAGCTCAAGGCAACAACAATTGCTAGACTAAATATATAAAAAAAATTTTTTTTTAAAGCATAACAGAGCTACGAAGAGAACGAGGAGTAAATAGACCAGGATCTGTGAGAGTACAGAAATCCAGCAAGGTCAGTCTCACTTTCTGGGCGGTTTTTGTCCGCCCAGAGCATTTGCCAGTCAGGAAAAGGTAGACAGGAGGCTTGTCTGCGCATTTTTTTTTTTTTAAATTTTGATATGGAATCTCACTCTGTCACCCAGGCCGGAGCGCAGTGGTGAAATCTTGGCTCACTGCAACCTTTGTCTCCCGGGTTCTGGTGGTTCTCCTGCCTCAGCCTCCAGAGTAGCTAGGATTACAGGCGTGAGTCACTGTGCCCAGCTAATTTTTGTATGTTTTTAGTAAAGATGGGATTTTACCAGGTTGTCCAGGCTGGTCTCAAAATCCTGATCTGCCCACCTCAGCCTCCCAAGTTGCTGGGATTACAGGCGTTGTCTGTACTTTTGATGGTCTTTTGGTGCTAAGAGGGCAAAAGTTCAAGGCCTGTGGAAGGTGACAATGCTTTCTTCTGGGCTGGGACCTCATAAGATGAAAGGTGAGCTGGATATAAACCAGCTTTCCCAAGGGTGGCAATCCTGCTCTGAGTCATCTGGGTAATCCAGAAAATCTCAAACCTTAACACTGGCTTAAGGTGATCCTGAATTTCTAGTGCCCCCAAGTGTTGGGCAGAAGCAAATGAAAATTGCCTCTGAAGAAAAATATGATCCTTAGTTTAATGATTTCTAAATAACTTTTACAATATAATACCCAACACATGAACAGAAGATAACCAGGCACATGAGGAGGCAGGGCAACATGGGCAAAGATGAGTAGAAATAGTAGAAAAAGATGAGTAGAAATACCAGAAAGAGCCACAATGACTTTGGATTTTGGAATTATCTGGTATAGACTGTAAAATGCCTATGATTACTGTGTTCAAGAAATAAAAGTCATGTCTGACAATTTCAGCTAGAAACTAGAAACAGTAAACATGAATTATTCAGATTTTAAAAACAGCCTAATAGAAATTCTAAGACTGAAAAATATAATAACTTAAGGACTTAATGGAAACTTTAACAGTAGATTCAATACAGCTAAAGGGAGAGTTAATAAACTGAAGACAGGTCAAAAGAAATTATGCAGAATGAAGCCCAGAGGAAAAGTGAGTGGAAAATATAGTGAGACTAGAGACACAGAAGATATAGTGAGAAGGTCTTCTATATATTTAATTATCATCCCAGAAGTAGAGATTAGAGAGAATGAAATAGAAACAATATTTAAAGACATGTCTAGAAATTTTCCAAAATTGACTTAATTTTAATCCACAGAATCAAGAAGTCTAGTGAATTCTAACAATGATAAATTAAAAGAACTCCACACCTGGACATATCATAGTAAAACTGTAGAACACAAAGTGAAAATGTAAAAGGCAGTCAGAAAAAAAGAATGCCTTAAAGTAGCAGTCCCCAACCTTTTTGGCACCAGGAACTGGTTTCATGGAAGACAATTTTTCCATGGACCAGGCAATGGGGAATGGTTTTGGGTTGAAACTGTTCCACTTCAGATAATCAGGCATTAGATTCTTATAAGGAGCACGCAGCCTAGATCCCTCACACGTGCAGTTCAAAATAGGGTTTTCACTCCTATGAGAATCTAATGCCGCTGCTGATCTGAGAGGAAGGGAGCTCAGGTGGTAATGTGAGTGATGGGGTGTGGCTGTAAATACAGATGAGCTTTTGCTCATGAGTCTGTGGCCTGGGGGTTGGGGACCCCTGTCTTAAAACATTTTAGGCTTATAGCTGACAACTCAGCAGTTAACAACGGAAACCGGAATACATTGGAATAATATCTCCCATTTGCTGAAAGAAAACAACTGCCAAACCAGAACTCTATAGCCAGTAAAAACGATGTTTAAAATGAAGGAGAAATAGAGACTTCACCACCAGCAGACCCCCATTAAGGAAATACTGAAGAGTATTCTTCAGTTGGTAGGAAAAGGGTCTAAGATGGTGATATGGTTTGGCTGTGTCCCCATCCAAGTCTCATCTTGAATTGTAGCTCCCATAACTCCCATGTGTTGTGGGAGGGACCTGGTGGGAGGTAAATGAATCATGGGGGCGGGTCTTTCCCAGGCTGTTCTCGTGATAGTGAATAAGTCTCACAAGATCTGATGGTTTTATAAATGGGAGTTCCCCTGCACAAGCTCTCTTGCCTGCCACCACGTAAGACATGTCTTTCTCCTCCTTTGCCTTCCACTGGGATAGTGAGGCCTCCCCAGCCATGTGGAACTGTGAGTCCTATTTTTTCTTTATAAATTACCCAGTCTCAGGTATGTCTTTATTGGTAGCATGAGAACTGACAAATACAGATGGAAAATTGGAGACCCAGGAATAAAGAGCAATAAAAATGATTAATAAATGAGTAAACCTAAATGGGCCATAAATGTATAAACAATAACAACAACAGCAGCAAGAACAATAGTGGCAATGTCTTGTAGGGTTTAAAATATTTAGAGAATCCCAAGCCTTCCACAAGTTGCTCCATTACTGTATCCTTTCATTTTTATCTTCCTTGCTCTTCTACCTATATCTATGCTCTCATGAAGCTGGGTGCTTACTAGCTCCTGTAGTAGTGTGCACGTTTTGTTTTGTTTTGTTTTTTGGCTTCTGCACCTTTGAAGCTTTCTCTCTATTTCTGGTTTGCATGGACTGCCAAATGCCCACTGAAGGCATTGCTGAAACCCAACTCCTACAATGAGCCCTGTTCAAATGTCATTTACAGTTAATTTTCCCTTCATTGTCTAGATGGGAATAGATCTTTTTCAAAAGTCCTACAGTCCCTTGTAGAGCACAATACATCACATTTTGTAAAATAAAACCATAATTTAATCATTGAATCAAAATACATTTGAATGCTGTATTTTTCACCCCTACTGGTTTCTTTTATCATCTTATCCTCATTGCAAATGCAATGTTCATTACAGAAAGCAATTAAAAAAATAAAGAAGATATTAAGAACACCCATAATCCTACCCACTCAGCTTGGTGCACATCACTGCACACTACCTTGGACAGTAGTTAATGATATATTGTGGAATCTGGTTTCTTACTTTCCTTGAGGACAAATGTCATGCCAGATTCCCCTCTGCATGTCCCTGACACATAGGTTAACGTATGTTGGATCAACAGAGAAGTCCTCATACATTAGGCATGGCAGAGGCCCCAGTGGCAGAAGTGTAACTTCTGGATTCTTCTCCCTTTCAGCCTCATGCTTCACCCTCGAGTATTACCTGGGCAGGGAGGACACCATTGTTCTTGAGGATGAGAGGCAGCTTCTCTGAATGACCAAGGAGAAGCCTCTTAAAGAGGAGCAAGGGGTTTCCATATTGGTTATGAAGAACTGGCCGCACAACCGTCACTCGAGGGAGGTTCCCCTCACCAGCGATGTCAAACACGAGGCCTCGGCTCTTGGCCAGGGTGCTGTAGGGGACAGGAAGATTGTAGCCTGTCAGCCTGGCATGGTGGGAATGACACTCCCTACAGAGTGTGGCCTGCAGCCCTGCTGCAGGAGAGGGAGCTGGGAGCTGGGAGCTGGGAGCTGGTACCTGGGCAAGCCATCCAAGGTAGCCTCAAAGATGCACTGGTAGTTCTGCATGATCTGCGGGGTGAAGGACACCGTGGCAAAGGCATGGGAATGACTGGCAATGCACATCTTGCTGGGTTCCACTTCAAAAATGTCGACGATGCGGGCAAAGGGCTGGTGATGGGGGCAGAGACCAGAGTGTGTCAGTGCCTTTGTATTCTCACCAGGCTTACTCCTTATTTTCAGGAGTCCCCCACCTCTCATCTAAGTGCTGTGGTGGACATGCTCCACTGCCTGCAGGGTGAGGGGCTCTGGAGGGAACAGCCTGGGACCCACCCCTGAATGATGTCTGGCTAGATTTGGCTAGACCTATGATTTTTGACTCAAATTGATGAACTAAGCCAGGAATCCAGATATTCTCCCTGCTACCCCACCCCTGTCAACTAAATTGGGATGCCCAAAGATTGGTGTTGGTTGGTTTTTAAATTCTTTCTGTGACAGGATCTTGCTCTGTCACTCATGTTGGAGTGCAGTGGCATGATCATGGCTCACTGCAGCCTCGACCTCCTGGACCCAGGCAATCCTCCCACCTCAGCCTCCAGAGTAGCTGGGACTACAGGTGTGTGCCACTATGCCCAGCTAATTTTTTTTTTTTTTGTACATATGGGGTTTCGTCATGTTTCCCAGGCTGGTCTCAAACTCCTGGGCTCAAGTAATCTGCCTGCCTCGGCCTCCCATAGTGCTGGGATTACAGGTGTGAGCCGCCGTGCCGGGCCGGTGCTGGTTGTTAAAATGTGGAGCTGAGCTGGGAGCTGGCTGAATCACATGCAAGATGAGAAAGCTGGATGAGAGAATGGAGCAGGGGAAACCCTGTGAGAGAGACATGTGGCTCTTGAGAGATGGACAGAGCATCCGCTGGTCTTCTAAAGGGCGGACTTCAGGTGATGGTGCCAGTCCCAAGGAGTCCCGGCCACGTGATGTGTTCTGACCTGTGCCTGAGGTGTCTGATTCACTGCAGTAAGCCTTGCTTTGTTTGGGCTAATCTGAGAGGGTTTCTGCTCCTTGTAACTCCAAGAGCCTTGGCTAGAACAACCTCCCACAGCACTTTATCTGTTCCCAACTTGTGGCAGTGTTTTGGGACTGTAGGGAGGCCTGGCATGCCCTTAAAAGGATTTTTCATTCTCATGGGAAGTAGGTGGGATTCAAGAATGACTATTCCCTCTTGTTCTTAAACTGAGGGCACTCAGGTTTCTCTTTGCTTTTTCCAAGGGATAGCCTTCAAGTCTGCAAACTAGGGTGGAGGAGAACATGTGATATCTGCAAATCCTCTTATAAAGTCTCTCTTTAGAAATCAGACTTGTGGCTGGGTGTGGTGGATCACTCTTGTAATCCTAGCACTTTGGGAGGCTGAGGCGGGAGGATCGCTTGAGCCCAGGAGTTCGAGACCAACCTGGCCAACATGGTGAAACCCTGTCTCTACAAAAAATACAAAAACTAGCCAAGCATGGTGGTGCGTGCCTGTAGTCCCAGCTACTCAGGAAGCTGAGGTGGGAGGATCACTTGAGCCCAGGAAGTCGAGGCTGCAGTGAGCCATGATGGCGCCATTGCACTCCAGCCTGGGCAACGAGAGTGAGACTGTCTCAAAAAAAAAAAAAAAAAAAAAAAAATCAGTCTTCCTCACTTTTTATGTTTTTAGTACAGAAGAGGAAGAAAGCTGCCCCTTAGTATCCCAAATAAGATTAGAGAATACGCCGGGTGCGGTGGCTCATGCCCGTAATCCCAGCACTTTGGGAGGCCGAGGCGGGTGGATCACGAGGTCAGGAGATCGTGACCATCCTGGCTAACACGGTGAAACCCCGTCTCTACTAAAAATACAAAAAATTAGCCAGGCATGGTGGTGGGCTGTAGTCCCAGCTACTTGGGAGGCTGAGGCAGGAGAATGGCGTGAACCTGGGAGGCAGAGCTTGCAGTGAGCTGAGATTGCGCCACTGCACTCCAGCCTGGGCGACAGAACAAGACTCCATCTCAAAAAAAAAAAAAAAAAAAAAAAAATCAGAGAATAATGACTGGGAGTCACCAGGGCCTGAAGGAAGTCATAAAACGGATTATGTAGTCTCCCCAACCATACCTCTCTGCATTGACATTCCCCAGGAATGCACACTCCATATGTAGCTCTAGGCTGATACCAACACCCTTGGTGACCTCCCCACCACCCTCAGCTCTGAACAATGCCAGCTCTGGGGCCTGAGGACCTCCTGGGCCCAGATTCTACTTTCAGGCAGAGAACTGAAGCAGCCGTCATAAAACTAGAGTATTTGCCGCACATTGGATTGGAAATTAAGGGTGACAGAAACCCATTGATTAAGACCTCTCTTGGTATCCTGAATTTTCTGTTCTGCTGTGAAAAAAAGTATGATCTGACTCAGAGAGAAAAGGCAGTTTCAAGCCTGGCAGCCCCCTGAGATGGGCAATTATTTCATCTTGTATGTGGATGAAGCTTGGCTTTAAGCCCAGCCCTATATTCTCAGGCTCTGGGACCTAGGGGAAGGATTTAGCTTTTTAAGCCTCAGTTTCCCTAACTGTAGAATCGGGATAATAATACAAAGTCGGAAGAGTTGTTGTGAGGGCAAAAGGAGGCAGTAAATATAAATCACTTAGCACAGTGCTTGTCACATGGGAAGGGCTAAAACATGCTCATCATTTCACCTTATCCTCAGAATCTGATGCCCCCAAATCTCCCTTACCAGCAGAATATGCAGCTGGAGGTAGGCCTGTCTGGAGCTGGCACTCACCTTAGCCTCTCCCCACCATGCTTTGTCTATTTTAGGCACATAGTAAGCATTCAATGGAGGAATGCGGTTTGCTCGTCCATGCGTACTTATCACAAAGGTACCCGGAGGAGACACCCACTGGGACAAATGTATCACCACTGGCCTAGGGGAAAAGCCCCCGGTTACTTCACATAACTTCCAGCAGGGCCAGATAATTTCCACTCACGCATACAGGCTCCAGAGCAGAGGATGCTGAGAGCCCTCTTTCCAGCTTTATGTGAACCACGCTGGGCCAGGGGCCATTGGGAGTGTCTTACCTTATTGGAGATAGGCCTGACTACAATGTTGACATCACAGGTGATCTTTCCCACGTTGCTGATCTTGAAACGAGCCTTGGCTTGGCGGCCCACCAGGACATTGCAGAAGATGAACTTGTTCTCATCCTCGACGAACAGCCCCCCGCTCTCTATGGTCTGCAGGATGTGGTGCAGGTTGGCACTGGTACATATCTGGTGCTCTTCAAATATCAAGGCATTGTTTTCGGTCACGAAGGCTGGGGAGTGAAGGGGAGACTATGAGATGCTGCCTGATTGCTGGATTCCCGCTCTGTGATTCCTAATTTGGAACTCTGGATTCTCGCAAAGGAGAATCGTGGAGGACACATAGGGGAAGTCATGCAAGGGGGTGTGAGGGATGGGAAACATTCTGTCTTGTCTTCCTCTTTTTTACAGTCCTTGCTGGTTGCCACACTCCAGTGAGCGTTTTTCTCCCAATGGTAAGATCCAAGATCTGGGGTGTGCTATGGAGGGAAGGAGGCAACTGGCCCACTATGCTTCAAGGCTCCAGGGATCCTATCGTCAAAGCATGAGGCATTCTCTTTGCACCTCATCTGCCCTCCTGCTGGGTTACAGATTTTGCATGCTCAGTAACTGAACATTGTTCTCTGTGGACATGTTGCCCACCAGGAGTGGCCTGGCCATGAGCGGGACTCAGTGCTCCTGGGTCCTGTGCCACAGCCCATCCCATCATGGTTCTCAGATAACACTATTCATCTGGGAATCCAGGACCAGCCTCCTGGGAGTGTGAAGCTGCACCTCCTCCCTTAGGTATATGCCCTGGAAAAATACAACTGAAGACACTAGAGGAAGTTCTAGGACCCCGAAGGAAGCACCCCAGCCATGTCTACCAGAAATCTTTGGAAAAACTTGCAAGAAAGAAGGTAGAAGTGTTACAGATGAAGGTCTTTTATGTATTTGTTTTTTTGAGACAGACTCTCACTCTGTTGTGGAGTACAGTGGCGTGATCTCGGCTCACTGCAAACTCCACCTCCTGGGTTCAAATGCCTCCTGAGTAGCTGGGATTACAGGCATGTGCCACCACACCCAGCTAATTTTTTGTATTTTTAGTAGAGACGGGGTTTTGCCATGTTGGCCAGGCTGGTCTCAAACTCCTGACCTTAGGTGATCTGCCCGCCTTGGCCTCCCAAAGTGCTGGGATCACAAGCGTGAGCCACTGCACCAGGTCTCAGATGAACATCTTTTAAGTGGTGCTGTCCAATGTGAGTGGTCAGTACCTGGTAGACAGGCTTCAGCTAGCAAAGTGTAAGGAATGCCGGCAGGGTGGACTGCAGGGTCTCGGCCAGAGATATCGATGGCTATAAACTCCTCACACTTTCCCATGGGGTCAGCCACGCAGTCAACGTTGATGACCTGCTGTCCTCCGGAAGGGATGGAGCCAAACCCAGGGTACACGGTGAACATGCCATGGGCGAAGCGGGCCTGCATGACAAGGGTGGGAGGGATAGGAGGCTTGGAGGCAGAGTGAGTGACAGCCAGACTATGGGGGCTGTTAGATGGTGTGGAGAGGGGGAGGGACACGTGGGGCTTCTTCTCACAGGCACTCTCTGGGCCCTCTTTCCTCTCCTCCTGGAGGGACAGAGGGCCAGGGATGGGAAGGGGGTCTTCAGTGATAGGTTGCTCTCTCAGTGCTTCCTTCTATGCAAATTCGTTTAGACCAATCATGTTTGAACTAAGGGTTTAAAGGAACAGATAGACTCCACATCATATAGCACTCATTCAGCTGGGCTTCTTGAAGCAGAGGGGTGCAGAATGGCGTAGTGGGTGAGGTTATGGGCCTTTGAGTGACACACACCTGGGTTTGAATCCCAGCCCTGCTAAATATTGACTGTTTGACCTTAAACAAATGACTTCTCTGAGTCTCAGTTTATTTATCTATAAAATGGGGCTAAAGCCCCGACCCCAGAGATTGCTGGAGGTTTAAATGAAAGAACAGGTGTGAAGCATGTAGCATAGCATCTGGTATGGAATTAGTGCTAAAGCAAAACAAAACAAAACAAAACAAAACAAAACAAAACAAAACAAAACAGGATGTTGGTGCAATCCTTAGATGTCCCGGCTCTTCTCTCTCCTGCTTGTAGTTTTCCGGATGACTGTAGAATGTGCTGACAATGCAGTGGCCTGAGATAAGGGAAGGGTCTGGAACAGCCTAGGCTCTGTTCTCATCCTTCCTAGAACAGAATGTCCTGCAGTGCTTCAGCTCAGAGATCCACATTTCCTCTGGAGCACAAAATCCAGGGCAGAATGCTTTTGGTGTGCTTCAGCTGCAGTGTGAAGTGGGGCATGCATTGACAGGACTTCATCTATCCAAGGCAGCTTTCTTGAGCCTTGGGGGACCAGCTGTCCATGAATATGAGTCTTCTGTTGGTTCTTGCTACCTATCCGTGAGTGATAACTTGCTTTGCGTGACTTGTGTGAGTGTTCTGCTGCACTGGACTCATACCCTGGCAGTTGGATTTGTGCAAAACCTCTGGCAGCTGGGGTTTGTGAAGGACATCCTGCCAGATCTAGGAACCACAGCAGAAATCAGTGCTGAGTCTAGTGGCACTCTTCACACAGGCATCTGTGTGGATGCAGCCTCTAGCATTGTGCAGTGTGACTGCACAGACATACACGGAAGCTGCTATTAACTGACTTGGTCACTATTTACAGAATACCTACTATGTGCTAGGAGATGTCCTGGGCACTGGTGATTCCCAGATAAACCATCCTGACAGAAGAGAAGGTTGGAGAATAGTAGAAAATGGCATGATGTTGTCTCAAAGGAGCAAGGTTATAGTGAGGGCAAAGAACAGCTGAAATGAGTGGAACTGAGGCAGCAGAAAGCTAGAAGAAATGGAAGCAGTCAGAGAAAGAGGTCTTGGAAATCAAGGATTCAGAAGCACCTCAGTTTCTTGTGATGTAAGATCCAGGCTCTGACCATTAAAATAAGTTGCCAATGTAGAGGAGAGGATAAATTCATTGCAACTGAAAGGCAGAGTGCTGGAGAGGCTGTTTCACTGAAGGCTGAGAAGATATGGTAGGCAAAGAAGGAAAAAAAAATCTGTAGAAGAGATGAGAGTTACAGAAACATATGTAGAAAATTATGTTTGTTAATGAAATAGAAGCCTTTGCTTGACAAGTGGAAACCACTTGAAAAGACATAAAAACCAACATGTAGAAAACCCAGTTCACTTCAATCAATAATTATTGCTGTTCATAGAGTGCAGAATACCTGCTTCTCTCGTTGCCTTCAATGCAGAGGTGGTGGCTGGAGTTGCAGAGGCCACCTTGCAACCATGAGGGAAAGGCCAAGAGAATCACAAGCAACAATAAACTATTAAACCAACATCAGCAATTGCCTACCCCATTTAAATATGCCATATTTGTTTAAACCACTAATGTTGGATTTTCTGCTATCTGCAGCCAAATGTGATTCTGATACACAAATCAAGCACCTCCTCCTCTGTGAAGCCTTCAATGACTCTTCACAGCTACCCGGAACAGCAAGACTTCATTCTTCAATTTTTCTAGAGTCTATCCATGTACACGCACCTCAATTATAGTATTTACCATCTTGCTTAATAACTGCTCATTCACCTGCTTTTTATAAAGAATTCCTATTGTCTGTCTTCAAGTTCACTGATTCTTTCCCCGCTCTGTCTAAAATATTTCCTCTACATCCATTTAAAACCATATCAGACAGTATTATATAGTTTTGCTTCCATTGACAAACATAATTTAGAAAACCCAGGAAAAGAAGTAAGGTCTACTGAATTTACCTACATTATTGCTTACCATGTTTTTTTCTTCCTTGTTGATGTCCCATGATTTTATCTTCTGTTATTTACTTTCTGTTTTGAGAACTTCCTTTAGCCATTCTTATAGGGTAAGTCTACTGGTGACAAATTCTTTTAGCTTTGTTTCATTTGAGAAAGTCGATTTTCCATTTATCCCTGAGAAATATTTTTGCTGGATATAAGATTCTGGGTTCACAGTTATTGGTTCTTTACACTTGAAAATATTGTGTCACTTTCTTTTGGGTCTCTATGGTTTTTGAAAGAAATCTGCTGTCATTCAAGGTTCATTTCTCTCTTGATGTGTTCAAGATTTTTTTTTCTTTTCTTTAATTTTCAGAAGTTTGACTATGATGTGTGTTGGTAAGGATTTCTTTTGGTTTCTCCTATTTGGGTTTGCTCAGATTCTTGAGTCTGTAGGTTTACATGTTTTGCCAAATTTGAAAAGTTTTCTGTCATTATTCCTTTGAGTACATTTTCAGTCCCACCCTCTTTTGTAACTCTTTCTGGAACTCCAATGACAAGCGCATTAGATCTTTTGTTATGGTTCCACAGATCCTTGAGCATCTATTCATTTTTTCTCATTAGACTTAAATAGACTTTCAAGGGACTCAAAACAGAGTCTGCTTTCTCTCTTTTGTTTAGACTGGGCAGAATAATGGCCTCCGAAAGATGTCCACATCCTAATCTCTGGAACCTGTGAATATGTTACCTTATACAGCAAAAGGACTTGGTTGACAGGATTACACTAAGAACCTTGTGATGAGGAGATTTTTCTGGATTATAATGGGCCCAATGTAATCACAAGGGTCCTTAGAAATGGAAGAGAGTTAGAAGGAGATACGACTATGGAGGAGGTTGGAGTAATGTGATGTGAGAAGGATTCGATCCTCTGTTGCTGGCTTTGAGGATGATAGAAGGGGACTACAAGCCAAGGAATGTGGGCTGCCTCCAGAAGCTAAAAAAACAATGAAAAGGATTCTTTCCTGGTGTCTCCAGAAAAGAATACAGCCCTTCCAACACCTTGATTTTAGCACTTCTGACCTACAGAACTATAAGATAAAAAATGTGTAATACTTTAAGCTTCTAAATTTGAGGTAATTTGTTGTGAGAACAATAAGAAACAAACACAGGAATCCCTATTGTCTGTCTTCAAGTTCACTGATTCTTTTCTTTTCTTTTTTTTTTTTTGAGGTGGAGTCTCACTCTGTTGCCCCAGCTGGAGTGCAGTGGCGCGATCTCAGCTCACTGCAAACTCTGCCTCCCAGGTTCATGCCATTCTCCTGCCTCAGCCTCTTGAGTAGCTGGGACTACAGGCACCTGCCACCACGCCCGGCTATTTTTTTGTATTTTTAGTACAGACAGGGTTTCACTGTGTTATCCAGGATGGTCTCGATCCCCTGACCTCGTGATCCGCCTGCCTCGGCCTCCCAAAGTGCTGGGATTACAGGCACAAGCCACCGCGCCCGGCCCAAGTTCACTGATTCTTTTCCTCTGTTCCCTCTGTGTTGTTGAGCCCATCCATTGAGTTCTAAATTTGTTTATTTATCTTCAATTCCAGAATCTCCATTTGCTTCTTCTCTACATCTTCTGTCTTTGCTGAGACATACTATTTTAAAAATTTTCCAAGCATGCTTATAATTGCTCATTGAAACATTTTCAGATAATTCTAACACCTCTCTCATCTCAGTGTTGTCATCTAGCATTTATCTATTTTCCTTCAGTTTCAATCCTTCCTGGTTCTTGGTATGATGAGTGATTTTCAACTGAAACCTGGACATTTTGGGTGTTATGCTATGAGACTTGGAATCTGATTTAAATCTTCTGTTTGGGCTGGCTTTCTTTTGGCACTGCCCTGGCAGGGGAAGGTAGTACACTGCCTTGCTACTGCCAGATGGGGGCAGTAGTCCAGATTCCCCACTCAGACCCATCATTCCTGCTGGGCAGGGGTGGGTGTCCCAGCTCTCCACTAGTCCTCAACTGATACGTGCCTGGTGGGGATTAGTGAGTGCCTGTTACTGTTCTGTTGATGCCATGGGAGATGGAGGGGTCCTCTGACACCATTCCAGCAGGGGATGGGGGAATGTCTCATTACCACTAGGTTGGGGTGGACGTCATGGTTCCCCATGTGGTATCTCCACAAACAGCACAGGAGGTGGTGGGGGACACTTGTTACCACCCATGGGAATGAAAGTCTTGGCTTTGTATTCGACCTTCTCCGACGCCACCCTGGCAAGGGGGTGGGGCACCTCATGACAGCTTGGAGAGGGTGGAGTCTAGACTCTCTATTTGGCCTTTGCTAGCAGAGGTGGCGTGGGGCCAAATATTTTTCTTTGGTGTTTGGCTGTGGCAGAACAGTTATTATATAGAAGTTTTCTGTCTTTCTAGGTTAACTGTTGTCTTTTGGTTACTGTCTAGAAGTTTTCTTTCTAGGGGCAACCTAGAAAGGCAGAAAGAAAGTAGGAGTAGGCTTCTGTTGGGGCTTTCTTTTTGTCTGTGTCTGTTGATGTTTTAGGGTTGCTGGCTGCTTCAGCACCCAGTCTGGGAGATATGAGGCAAAAAGAAAACTTGGGAACTCACCACCTTGATCTTCCTTGGGTCCCAAAGTCCCTGGGGCTGGTCTGGTTTCTTCTCTCTACCTTTCAGAGTCTGAAGTCTGTTTTATACATGATGCCCAGGGTTTTTAGTCGTACTTAGTTGGGAAGAATAGGGAAAAGTACATCTAGTTGATCTTACCAGAAGCAGAAATCCTTGAATCTCCTTTTATTTAAGCCTGTTTGAACGGGCTTCTCTTTCTTATAAACAAATTATTCTTGATTAAAATACATATGAAGAGTAGAAACAATTTTAAGGCAGTGGCAAGCCAATGAAGGTTTTAAAGCAAAAGAGGATATCCAAATTAAAGGTCATAACATCTTAGCTTAAAATGAAAGTGACATTTCAGTATAATTATTTCATATTCCTGCCATGATGGATTCAAATCCTGTTATCCTGGGGAGGTATTTGGTGTCAAGAGCTAATCGGGAGTTGGCCTTACTGGGTATCTGTAAGAACAGGGAAAAGGACACGCACCTGGCCTGTGGTGGTTACTTCTTTCTGAATCGTGTCAGAGAACTTGGCTGCTCTGGAAGAGCCAGTTTTGTAGAAGCTCTCACTTTCCCGGGATCTTGCATGTCTGACGTGGCTGGCTCTGATTAAAGAAGCAAGAGTATAGACCCCTTAGATTGCGGGGTCGGGGGTAACATTAGACACCACCTGTCTGTCTTCTTGCAAGGGCCCTTCTCCCAGGAATGGGGGAAGGGGCCCTTCTTTGCCCAAGAGGACACTGGAGTGGCATAGTTAGCTAGTTAATCACTGACCAAACTCATTTAGCAACTGTAAGGAAACTAGGCAGTAATTATACTTATTAAATATGATTTATAGGGACACCGAAAATTACTGCAAGAAGATAGTAAGTTTTAAATGCCTACTTGAGTTCACTGGAAAGCAGTGTGCAGAAAATTACTTGTGGATGTCAAATGTTTTACTTAATCTGATTTTAAAAAATGAAATGGCAAATAAATTAAGCTCTTTTCTGTATCTTCACATTTATAGTCGTGATGTTTTTAAGGTTTAGTATAAGCAGTAGTTCAAATATAGGTCTTGGTAGTTGTTCACTTGCCTTGAAACTAGTTTA
This sequence comes from Gorilla gorilla gorilla, assembly GCF_029281585.2. Lineage (NCBI taxonomy): Eukaryota > Metazoa > Chordata > Mammalia > Primates > Hominidae > Gorilla > Gorilla gorilla. The sequence continues at coordinate 100,342,407 of NC_073242.2, forward strand.
TCCAATAATTAGTTTGCCTAGAGACCAGTTCACCTAAAATATTCAAATGTATCTGAAATGCATCTTAAACTTTTGAGAATTTTATATATTCAAGCATTCACTTGCTTAATGACCAGAACACCTGAAGTTCAACCGCCTTTCGTGTGTTTTGTATGAACTTGTGCATGCTAAAATAAAAAAATAAATAAAAAACAATGTAAAGCAAAACAGAATTAAGTCATAATCATTATAGACATTACATTGTTATAAATTGTAAAAAAATTCAGTTGAAATTAAACTAGGAAGAAAGAGACTTTACACAATTCAACTCTACATTTTAAAAAATGTTCAAATTTTGTCAAAACAGAAAAGAATAGCTACAGGAATATAAAACAACTACAATGTAAAGCCATACATCTTATTTAAAAGAATTAACTAGAAAGTCAAAATTAAATCAGAAGTGCCTCAGGAATCGGTAAAAACCATCCTTAATTTGCCCGAAAAAGAGTATGGCAGCCCAGTAGAAGCCAAAAGCACTCAAAAGACAAATTGTTTTGGGTGAATTGATTGACAGCCTCCTTTTAAAGAACATGGAGTTTTGCTGTTGGAACAACTATTAAGGTAGCTTTGTGACGGTGTCTTCATGGGGAGAAGGCAATAATAGTAACAGGCAATAACAATAGTCCCTGGTAGGCTGAAGGCATCACCGCACTTCCTCTCTTCCACGCTTCCAGAGCAGCCCCACCATGAAACACTGCTACGATTTCTTTTGATTTAGCTTCCTATGATAATAATTTCTTGGCGTTGTACAGAATGACACATAGGTCAATGATCTAACAAGTCCTTCAGCACGCCAGAAGCACCAGGACAACAGACAAAATTCCAGGCAGAAGACTGTGTTTGTTCAACTATAATTTATGATATATTCTACAGGAAATCTATGAAACCTGGAGTCAGAAGATGTGGGCTCACACCAAGATCTACTGGTGATTTCGTGTAAAATATTTTTAAAAAAATTTTTTATTTTTTATTTTTTTGAGACGGAGTCTCGTTCTGTCGCCCAAACTGGAGTGCAGTGGCGCAATCTCGGCTCACTGCAACCTCCGCCTCTCAGGTTCAAGTGATTCTCCTGCCTCAGCCTCCCGAGTAGCTGGGATTACAGGCATATGCCACCACACTTGGCTAATTTTGGTATTGTTAGTAGAGATGGGGTTTCACCACGTTGGCCAGGCTGGTCTCGACCTCCTGATCTCAGGTGATCTGCCCGCCTTGGCCTCCCAAAGTGCTGCGATTACAGGTGTGAGCCACTGCGCCCAGCTTTTGTGCATAATCTAAATGAGCCATTTCTAAATCTTACTGATCTCACCCACAAAACGGGATTGGGTGAATTTAAGTAAGATATATGAAAGCTCTTTATAAAATATAAAGCATAAATTAAAGAGGGAATGGAATGAGTTAAGTAAATATTTGTCTTACGCTTTCTTTTGATGAATGGGGCTCTCCCCTGTCAGCTTATAAAGGGCGAACTTGAAGTCAGTAACACCTTGATTTTCTATGGTGAAGGTGGTGCTTTTACGAGTGCCACAGATCAAAGCTCCAAAGTTGATGACAGAGGAGGGGGTGATGTTGTATTTGGAATATACTGCATTCACGGAAAACTTAATTGGGATGCTGGCAATGATCTCACCTCCTTCTGAAATATTGGGCTCAATAATCTAAAACGGGAAGAAGAATGAGCAAGTCAGCCACTGCTGTAGCTACAGAATTCCCATGATTATCTACCCCATTCCCTATTTTCATCATTGACATGAAGCCATGTTCTTTATTTCACTGTCTTTGTATTATTGCGAACACTAAAACAGAGCTTACTGTGTACCAGCCAAGGGTCAACATAGCCAACTTTTCCTCATGTTTTCAGTTCCCTGCTCATCCTTTGCACTTGATGATGGGACTCAGCTTCCCTGCCTCTGATGCTCCCCAAAGACCTGGGGGCACATTTCCTCACTGGATCTAATTCTGATGACTTTGCCTGATAGTTAGGACAGAACCCCGGTGTATCCTATCTGGTTGCCACCCAGGCCAGCCCTCCCCTTTTCTCCCTGGAGCATGGATTAGGTCATGTATCCTTCTTTGCAACAGGAGTCCTACGATCCTGCCATTGAGGCAGCCCCTCCCTTTGGAGCTCTCTTACCTGACAGCGCAGAACAGGCTGGTGCTCAATCTTCACTTCCTTTTTTGCATGGAAGAAAACTTGGACATTTGTGGGTTTTTCTGTTGGGGTCAGTGAACCCTTTTTGGGTTGGACTGAGATCATGGAATTTATATTAGGTGTTGAAATCCCTACAGAGTCCACAGAAAAGCTGAAAGACAAGAATAAAAAGTCAGCCTAGGTCATTATCCCGGGAACTCAAGATCCCAGAGAGGAGACTCTAGATGGTTGAGTGCCTGCTGTGTTTCCAGCCCTGTTTAGCCACTACGTCCGGCAGAGTCCACTGTGCTTTGTACGTCGTGATCGCCTCTCCTTAGCCAGGATTGACTAGGCTAGGAACTGACGCTTACGGCAAAGACAGCCATACTCTATCCCATGGTCAAGAGAGGCCATTGCAGGAGATCTCTGTCCAACAGGGACATTGGATACTGAAAAAGGACCAACTAAATTAATTCTCTCTTTCTCTGTTTGTGTCTGTCTGGCTTTCAGTACATGCAGAGCGAACAGTGACACAGAAACCAGAGAACCTGGGGAGAGAGAGCAGGGAGGGGGCAGGGGTCCTGTAACAGAGGTACTAGGGAGGGAAGCCCATGACCTACTGGAGGTGAGGCAAGAACCACAGGAAGAAGCTGGCTCATGAGACCGACAGAGGGACTGCTGTAGGCTCAAGATGTATCCCACCTAGGCAGAGGTGGGATGCCTGGAGTTGCTGTGTGGCTCTGAATGTCACCGCCATGCTCCAGCAGACCCTGGCTGCCCAATTACTTGCACCCCTGTGCTTCCTTGCTTCCCTGCACATTCTTTCAACAAACCCTCTATCACCTGTTCCAACCTGAGAGTGACTCCATTCCATGCAACCTCAAAGAGCACAGCTAATGCCCCTGTCTTAATCTAAAAGAAAACTCACCAACAGGCAAGATTCCACTTAGCACTAATTCCAAACTGACAGGGGAAAAGTCTCTTTGTCATCTGTGAATTCTTGGGGAAGGAGAACTTTCCATGGAATGAAAAGTGTGGGCACTGCCATGAAGGGCTGTGTGGCCCTGTCTGAGGGGTGTTTCCCTCCCTCCTCCCATGTGCCACCCTTTCCTTGCTGAGGAGCCTCCCTGATTTTGTGTTACTTTTTTTTTTCTTTTCTTTCTTTCTTTTTTTTTTTTTTTTGAGACAGGGTCTCGCTCTGTTGCTGAGGCTGGAGTGCAGTGGCACGATCACAGCTCACTGCAGCCTTGACCTCTCTGGGCTCAAGCGATCCTCCCATTCCAGTCTCCCAAGTAGCTGGGACTACAAGCGATATGACCACCACGCCTAGCTAACTTTTTTTATATTTTATAGAGGCAGGGGGGTCTTGCCACTTTGCTCAGGCTGGTCTCGAACTCCTGGGCTCAAGCAATCTGCCTGCCTTGGCCTCCTACAGTGCTGGGATTACAGGCATGAGCCATCACACCCAGCCTCTGTGTTTCATTTTTTATCTCAGGGGATGAGCACAAGCCAGAGCTCTATTCTACCAAGCTACTATTTGGATTGTACAATATCATGATTCTTAGAATGTAATGAAAAAGGAAAGCCCTTTCTTCACATGAAATCTGCTGAAGAAGGTCTCCTTGTAAAGCAGATAAGAGCTGGCAGAAGGCAGGACAGCTTGAGGCCAGGTCGCCCATCTCCAGTCTCTCCCCCCACCCTGGGACCTCTTCTCACCCCTAGAATCTCCCCCTCCCGGCCTCTTCCCCTAAGTCTCTTCCTCCATTCCCAGACACCTATGGTTCCAACTGGCCAGGTACGTCGGGGTCACTTAAAGGCCCCTGTTAAGCTGCAGAGTTGAGAGCGGTGTGAGAATCTCTGCTCCCTTAGCAGGTGGAATTCCATTCATTTGAAGCCAAGGGAGGCAAAAAAGCAGAGACGGTTCTTATGATTTCCTTGACTGACTGATAAGTTTCCCAGACACACTCTTCCCCACAGTGGACTTGACGGCCGCAAACCCTATGGGATTCAGGTTACCTGAACACGATCTCATATTTCCCCATATTCCTCCCCACGGCGGACTTGATGGCCTTACATCTGATGGGATTCCAGTTACCTGAACGCGATCTCATACTTCCCACGGTTCTTCAATTGCAGGGGCTGCTTTGCCTCCTCTGTGACCCTGACAATCCCAAAATCCAGTCCCCCTTCAGCTCCTGCAGAGACCAGGGGCCAGGGCAGAGAGGGGTGAATGGGCATGAGAGTGGGAAGCAGGGGAAGTGCCTGTTGAAATTCACATGGAAAACGCATGGTGACAGTTTAAGAGAATTTGTTTTCTGAAGGTACTGTGGCTAGAAAAGCCTCTTATAATTGAATCTGGGCAAACAAACAACAGATGCTGCTCATGATGCACTCTACAGGGCTGGTCCCTCTGGATTCCCTCCATCCTAGGATCATTGCCTTTCATGTCTACCATCAGCGAAAACTTTCAGTATTTAAAAAAGTCTTGCATAAAGTTGGGATATTACACATATATTTATGTTGTTTTACTTAGTATTACTTTAAGTGTGTAAGTCTTAGTGGCTGCATAATATCCCATGATATGGCGGTTCCATAATTCATGATATTATTCCTACAATACTATTATTTCATTATTGATGGGCATTTAGGTTTTTCCAACTTTTCATTGTTATAAAAAATGCTGCAATAAAAGATCTTTGTACATGAGACTCATGACATCTAAACTAACACGTGGCTCTAACATTCTATGAGTTTTGCTGAGGAGACCTCTTGGGGAAAGGAGGGAAATGCAGAGCTGTAGGCTAAAGGGAGAGCTGAAACTCGGGTGTTAGGGCAGTGTGGGGACAGATAACAGCCTCACCCCCACCCCCCAATTCCTGGAATCTGTGAATATGCTACCTTACATGGCACAGGGGAATTAAAGAAGCAGATGGAATTAACTCACTGACCTACAAATACAGAGATTAATTTGGAATATCTTGGTCAGCTCAATATAATCACAAGGGGGCTTAAGAGCAAAAGAGGAAGGCAGGGTGGGAGAACCAGAGAAAAGGCAACGTGAGATGGAGTTGGCCCAACCTTGCTGTCTTTGAATGTGGAGGAAGGGGACCATGTGGGCGGCCTCTAGGAGTTGGAAATGGTATGGAAATGGATTCTCCCCCAGAGCTTCCAGAAGGGAAGGCAGCCCTGCTGACACCTTGATTTTAGCCCAGTGAGACCCATTTTGCACTTGTGACTTCCAGAACTGTAGGGCAATATGTTTGTGTTGTTTTAAGCCAGAAAGCTTATGGGGACATTTTATGGCAGCGATAGAAAACTAATACAGGAAAGAGGAGAGGTGTTTACTGTAAATGACTGCTCTGAAAAGAGCTCTGCAAATTTTACATCTATGACCACCCGCTTTCTACCTCTGGTTGGAGAAATTACGATTTGTAGTCATGTTGCTAATATCACTCTGGGGCTCACATTATTATTTATTAAAATTGCCCCACCCCCAATCCCTGCAATACTAACAACACACTAGCCTTTCTCTACACAGAAATACAGTATACAAAAGACCCAACTTCCAAACACCCTGTCCTTGAAGGGCCCAACAGACCTTTGGGGAAGGTGATGTCCAAGGCGATGTCGTATGCCTCTGCAAAGACCATGATATTTTCAATCTGAACAACACCAAGAAGATTTTCTGCATCTAAAACCTGGCAGGGAAAGAGAAATTCTTCAGTAAAAGCAAGTCCTATAGGTGCTTGGAGCCTGAAACATGTAACATCCTAAAGGGGATACGGCAGGGAACGTTTTGAAGTGTATTCCCCTGTAGGTATTTTATCTTCCCCAAGCATTTGGTAGGATTTGTGCTCCTCTTAATACTCTGGGGAATGCTGGTATAAAGAATACAAGAATGGGGAAAAGGGACTGACTTTTTTATTGTTGCTACATTACTGAAGTTTGGGCTTGGGGTAGACATTACAGGAAAGTGGTTTTCTTTTTTGAGGCAGGCTCTCACTCTGTCACCCAGGCTGGAGTGCAGTGGCGCAATCTCGGCTCACTGCAGCCTCGACCTCCCGGGCTCAAGCCATCCTCCCATCTCAGCCTCCCGAGTAGCTGGGACTACAGGAGTGCATCATGATGCTCGGCTAATTTTTGTATTGTTTTTTATAGAGATGGGGTTTCACCATGTTGCCTAGACTGGTCTTGAACTCTTGAACTCAAACAATCCTCCCGTCTCAGCCTCCAAAAGTGTTGGGGTTATAGATGTGAGCCATCATGCCCGACTGTTTTTTTTTTTTTTTTAACTTCTAAATCAAATGAACCTAGTGAGCACTGCCCTGACAGTTGAAATGGAAAACCTTTATGCTCCAGGTCATCCTCGCTCTACTCATTTTATAAATTTGAATCGTTCTGTTCTTTGTTTGTGGCTCAGCCTGTGGGGAAAGTGCTAGCCTTTTCGTAGAAAGCAAGTGTTTAATGTTTGGAAATACCCAATGTTTTATTTCTGTGAATATCGTGGACCCCTCTGTTGTCATGCCTGGGGATGGTCCCTCCCTCATTGTTCTCTGGCACCTCTAAACTGCTGCAGCTGTCAGCCTGACCTGATTGCTGACTCTTTTTTTCCCTCTTCTTTATATATACATATATTTTATTTTGATAGCTTTTGGGAGTACAAATGGTTAGACTGACAACCCACAGAATGGCAGAAAATATTTGCAAACTATGCATCTGACAAAGGTCTAATATCCAGAATATACAAGGAACTCAATCAAATCAACAAAAAATCCCCAAATAATCCCATCAAAAAGTGGGTAAATGACATGAACCAACTGTTGCCTCTTGAGGCTAATTAGGAGGTGGTAAAGGGTCCATCTGTCCAGGAAAAGAACTGGGGGCCAGTGGGGGAAGCTCTCCTGGGTCTGCTCTGGGGAGTCCACCTCTGTCTCTGCTCCAGTTGAAAGCCCAAGCCACCCACTCCCTATTGCATGTGCTTTGGGTGCCAGGAGGAAATTTGCAGCTGTCACCAAACTCAAGTTTTAATTCAGAATTTCCATCTTCTCTTTCATTAGATGCTTGCCAATGTTTCACAGAGCAAACTGGACCGACTTGAGTTTCGCCTTCTTTCTCTGACTGCTTGCCCTCTGACAGATGACAAGATGGGCTGACAGAATGTGTGCAGTGCCTCCCTCTTGAGGGATGCCAAGTGCCTGGAGCCTTCTATTTCTTGGCTTCTCCAGGGTGGGTCGGAGGCAGTGGGGAGGCTGAATTTTGAATTGAGGAAAATAGGAAGGACAATTGAAGAGTTATACAGATGAAATAAAACAAGTTCACCAAAGGCTTTCCAAAGGGACTGGAGATGAAGGCATTTCCTTCTGTGGATGTGCAAGTGAATATAAGTTCACTTTGCGGGGCTCTACGGAGGTCCACGCTGCTTTGTTCAGAGCCCTAATCAGGCTGCTGTTTGGCTGGGACACATGGAGATGGTCACAACAGTTGTGAAAATACAAAAATGTGGCCGGTTGCAGTGGCTCACGCCTGTAATCCCAGCACTTTGGGAGGACAAGGGGGGCAGATCGCTTGAGCTCAGGAGTTTGGGACCTGCCTGGGCAACATGGCAAGACCTCATCTCTACAAAAAATACAAAAATTAGCTGGGTGTGGTGGTGCACGCCTGTGGTCCTAGCTACTCAGGAGGCTGAGGTGGGAGGATCGCTTGAGCCCAGGAGGTGGAAGTTGCAGTGAGCTGAGATTGTACCACTGCACTCCAGCCTGAGCAACAGAGTGAGACCCTGTGTCAAGAAAAATAAAACAAAATAATAATAAAAAACAAAAACCTTTCTGTACCAGTTGGTAAGCAGCTGTCATGATGACCTCTCCAATATCCCCTTGCTGCCTGCCTCCTGTGCATCCCCACCACAGGAACCCCTGGACTCCCCATGATCCAGCAACTAAAGGACGAAGCTGGCACAGCTGTGGGACTCCAGGCCCTACACCAGCCAGGGGTCTGGGTACCTGGTGCAGAGCCCTGTGCCTGTGCAGAGGCTGGTGCTAAAAGCGTTGACCAGAACCTCTGGGCTTCTACACATTCATGGAGTGAATGAATCTATCAATATCTGTTTTCAGCCCTTTCAGTGAAGGGCTGTCACTGATAAGGGATAAGAGAGATTAGATCCACTGAGTGGCCCCAAAAGGTAGAAACATGATTCATGCATGTAATTGACAGGAAGAATTCTGAGCTCAACCCAAAGAAGAATTGACAGACCTGTTTAAAGGGAGAACAGGCTGCTTGCTTTAAGCGGTAGTGGTAAATTTTCTGTTCCTGGAAGCATTCAGAGAGAAGCTGGAATGATCCCTTGAATGTCAAAGAATCAGTTCAAGTATTTTTTTTTTTTTTTTGAGACAGAGTCTTGCTCTCTTGCCCAGGCTGGAGTGCAGTGGTGTGATCTTGGCTCATTGCAACCTCCGCCTCCAGGGTTCAAGTGATTCTCCTGCCTCAGCCTCCCGAGTAGCTGGGGTTACAGGCGTGCGCCACCACATCCGGCTAATTTTTGTAATTTGTAATTTTTGTAATTTTGTATTTTTGTATTTTTGTATTTAGAGGCGCAATTTCACCATGTTGGCCAGGCTGGTCTTGAACTCCTGACCTCAAGTGATCTACCCACCTAGGCCTCCCAAAATGATGGGATTACAGGCATTAGCCACCATGCCCGGCCTAGTTCAAGTACTAAAACTCAATGGCATTCATTCATTCATTAGATTCTGCTGAGTGCCTACTTCATCCAATCCCATGCTAGACACTGGGAATATGATGGTATGGGGGGTTGAACTGTGGTCCCCCAAAAAGTATGTCTACTTCTTAACTCCTGGAGCCTGTGAATATGACCTTATTTGGAAGAAAGGGTATTTGTGGATTTAATTAAGTCAAAGATCTAGAGATGAGATCGTCTTAGATTATCTGAGTGTGCCTTAAATCCAGTGATAAATATTCTTATAAGAGACGGAAGAGAAGACACAGACAGAAGAGGTGTTGTGATGATGACAGAGGCAGAGACTGGAGTGATGCAGCCACAAGCTGAGAACACTCGCAAGAGACCCCAGAAGCTGAAGGGGAGAGAGAGGAAGGGTTCTTCCCTGGAGCCTTCAGAGAGAGCATGGCCCTGCCGGCACCTTGATTTTGGACATCTCGCCTCCAGAATGGTAACAGAGGAATGTCTGTTTTTTAGTCACCCAGTGTATGCTAATTTGTTGTAGTAGCCTTGGGGAACTAAGACAGATGTTAAGTCAGGTGAGATCCTGCCCTGATGTGGTTCATATAAGAAAGTAAAGAAAGAAGCAGGATAATGTTAGGAAGAGGTGGTGCTCGAAAGGATGGAAGACGGGGTGGGTTATTGCACATAAGAGGGATTCTCTCAAAGGGATGATTAGAGAAGCCCAGTTGAAACAGCAATGTTGGGGGACCCTAAAGCTGGAGCCTAAGGGCAGATTCCCAGCAGGGTTGCAACAAGGTCAGCGGCTTGAGCCAAGAAAGAGCCAAGACAGTGTGTGGGAGCCAATGATTGAGGGCGAGGGTGGAGCAAGTTGCGATGTGGAGGCAGGCATTGTCTCAGAGGCAGGTGAGGACCCCGGGCTTTATTCCTACTGCAGTGGGAAGCCAGGAGAGTGCGTTAGGTGGGGCATAACCTGTCTGAATGACATTGTAAAGATCCCTCTGGACACTGTGGCGAATGCCAACAGGGAAGCCAGTTAGGAAACCTCTGTAGAAGTCCAGGTGAGAGAAGCTGCAGGTGGCCTGGACAAGGTGGTGGCAACAGCGAGGAGAAAGAAGTGGATGGGAAAGATACATCGGGAGGCACCATGCCTGTAATCCCAGCACTTTGGGAGGCCGAGGCAGGAGGATCACTTGAGGTCAGGAGTTTGAGGCCAGCCTGACCAACATGGTGAAACCCCGTCTCTACTAAAAATACAAAAAGTTAGCTGGGTGTAGTGGCGCGTGCCTGTAGTCCCAGCTACTCTGGAGGCTGAGGCAGGAGAATTGCTTGAACCCTGGAGGTGGAGGTTGCAGTGAGCCGAGATCACGCCACTGCACTCCAGCCACGGTGACAGAGCAAGACTCCATCTCAAAAAAAAAAAAAAAAAAAGATACATTGGGAGGTAAAATTAGCAACCTTTGTTGGAGGCCTGCGTTGGAAGGGAGGCCATTAAGAAAAGGGGGAATTAAGGCTGATCCCCAGGTGTCTGTTGGGAGCAACAGGGTGGAGGGTGACATTTCCCCAGATAGGAATCCGATAGGTGACTGGGTTTAGGAGTGTGAAATCAGGACTCTGATGCTTACCTAGGTATAGCAACACCATTTGTTCATTTGTTCATTCATTCATTCATTCATTCATTCATTTGTTCCTTCCTTCCACACTGATTGCTCTGTTCCTGGCACTGGGGAATCAGCCATAAGCAATATTGCCTCTATGGAGCTTGCAGTTGTGTGCACAGCAAGAGATTGTGGACTGGGGATATCGAAAGGGGATCAGATAGGAGCATGTAACAGGGAGACCTCTGTGTGTGTGTGTGTGTGTGTGTGTGTGTGTACATGCTTTGATAACCAAGTCTGTGGATGTGTGAAGCCTCACCTCCAACCGAATAGCCTTCTTGATGTTGACAGGCTTGGTGGGCTGAAAGTACAGGTGCAGGCCGTACTCAGCCTCAGGGGGGATGGTCCCCTGCATCAGGGATACAGTGAAATCATCACCCAAGTGCTCCAGGCTGGTGATCCGCCAGGCCACAGGCAGGAGCGTGACATTGCGGAGAAGAACTACCCTGGATTCCTGTCTGCAGAGACAAAAGGAAAGTTGCAATTTCATTTCAAATTTTGTAGTTTCATATGTTTTTTTTTTTAACTTTTGTTTTAGGTTCAGGGGTTCATGTGCAGGTTTGTTGTATAGGTAAACTCATGTCATGGGGGTTTGCTGTACAGATTATTCCATCACCCAGGTCCTAAGCCTAGTACCCAATAGTTATTTTTTCTCCTCTTCTCCCTCTCCCACCCTCCACCCGCAAGCATCCTCAAGTGTCTGTTGCTCCCCATTTTGTGCCCACTGGTTCTCATCACTTAGCTCCCACTTCTAAGTGAGAACATGGGGTATTTGGTTTTCCGTTCCTGCATTAGTTTGCTAAGGATAATGGCCATAATCCTTAGCATATAGTTTTTTTTTCTTTTTTTTTTTTTTTTTGAGACGGAGTGTTGCTCTGTCATCCAGGCTGGAGTGCAGTGGTGTGATCTCGGCTCACTGCAACCTCTGCCTCCCAGGCTCAAGCAATTCTCCTGCCTCAGCCTCCTGAGTAGCTGGGATTATAGGCACCCGCCGCCATGCCTGGCTAATTTTTGTATTTTTAGTACAGACGGGGTTTCACTGTGTTAGCCAGGCTGGTCTTGAACTCCTGACCTGGTGATCTGCCCGTCTCGGCCTCCCAAAGTGCTGGGATTATAGGCTTGAGCCACTGCACCCGGCCAAGCATATGATTTTTAAAAATTGCAGTTTCTCTTTCATGTGTGGGTGCTGAACAACATTTCTTAACCCTTTTTCGAATTGTTTTATTTAGGTCTACCATATTTTTACTTTGTGTTTCATTGAAAAAAAATTCACATATAAGCAGACCCACCCAGTTCAAACCTGCATTGTTCAAAGGTCAACCGTATTTTCCTTTAGCACATTAAAAATGCCATTCTATTGTCTTCCAGCTTCCTTTGTTACTGATGAAGCGTCAGTCATATTGTATTTCATTTTATCCTGGCTGCTTTCAAGATTTTCTCTTAATTTCTGCTTTTAAGTAGTTGGACTAAACTTTGACTTAATGTGTTGACTTAATGTGTTATTTCTTGGTTATTAATCTATTATATAAAATAGGTGGAGTTGATATTATTAACCCCAGATGACCTATAAAAAACCTGAAACATCCAGGCACAGTGGCTCAGCCTGTAATCCCAGCACTTCAGGAGGTTGGGATGGGTGAATTACCAGAGCTCAGGAGTTGAGACCAGCCTGGGCAACATGGCAAAACCCTGTCTCTACTAAAAAAAAAATACAAAAAGTTAGCTGGGTGTGGTGGCACATGCCCACCCATAATCCCAGCTACTCAGGAGGCTGAGGCAGGAGAATCGCTTGAATCCGGGAGGCAGTGGTTGCAGCAAGCCGAGATCGCACCACTGTACTCCAGCCTGGGCGACAGAGTGAGACTCTGTCTCGAAACAAAAAAAATCCCTGAAGCTTAGAGAGGTTAACTGATGGCCCCGAAGTCACAGATTTAGTGGCAAGACTTGGGCTATAACTATATTTATCCAGCTTAAGGTTTGCTAAGCTTCTTGGAACTATAAGTTTTTGCTTTTTCACCAAATTTGGGAAAGTTCCATCTACTCTTTAAATATATATATATATATATACATATATATATATATATACACACATATATATATATATATATATATTTTTTGTCCCACTCTCTCTCTTTTCCTTCTGGGACTCCAATCACAAATATGTTAGTTAGACTGCTTGATGTTGTCCCACTATTTACTGGGGTTCTGCTCATTTTTACCAATATTTTTCTCTCTATGCTTTTTTTTTTTTTCGAGACAAGGTTTCACTCTGTCACCCAGGCTAGAGTGTAGTGGCATGATCATGACTCACTGGAGGTAAGAAAAAGCACTTTTGGTTACTTCAGTTATTACTTAGTTCTTTAATGAGTATTTATCAGGAAATGGGGCTGGTGGTGGTGATTAAAGAATGCAGGACACGTATCATAACAATATTCTCTCCCAGAAGCCCCAGAAATAAACATTTTTCTATTTAGAATAATAATACCAATTCCAATAATAATTCCAATTAATGAATATGTAAGTTCTAGTTTCGGTCTAATGTTCTGCTTCTACTCTAACTTCTAGAGCAAAGATTCTTAACCTCTTGGGCAACAGACTGCTTTGAGAATCTGAAGAAAGCTGGTCCTTCTGCAGAAACACAGACATACGCATATTTTGGTAGTTGATCTTAGGGGGGTCCTTGGCCCTGCTGAAGTTCATCCACTGAACCCAAGTTAACAATCTGTTAATTAAATAGGTTTACTAACCATCCCGGTTTGCATAGGACCAAGGAGTTTCCCAGGGTGCAGAACTTTCAGTGCTAAAACCAGGAGAGTCTGGAGTAAATCAGGATGAGTTGGTTACCCTAGAACTAAACGCTCTTCAAATTCCCTTCCAGTCCTGACATGATCTAGAACTCTGACCTGTGCAGCAAGAGCCGGTCAAAATGTAATTGCCTGGGTTCCAGCTCTAGTTCCGGGCGGATCCCCTGGCAGCTTAATTGGAAGATGGCTGGCTCTGGGTTGTCATTGATGCAGCAGACAATGCTGTCTTCAAAGACACCAACTGAAGTAGGGTAGGCCCATACGTTTAATATCTGATGGAATGAAAAGTCAAAAGAAAGTACATTTACACCAAGGATGCCAAGGCCTCAAATTTCCCAAGAAAGCCTTGCCCTGGTGACTTGTGTCCACATGACCATACCTGCTTCTCATTGGGTTTCAGGACCATGGTGTTGGGTTCCAGGAAGTACGTGTTTGCTTTGACATCATTCTGAAAATAGAAGGATGCCTCCACCACCATTAAGGAAGTGTTCAGGATTGTTAGCGTCTCCATGTTGCCTGGGAATAAGGATGACTTGTACCTGGGGATGAACAAGAATGGGGTTAAGGGTATGAAGACTGAATGAGAATGCAGGTGGAAAAGAAGGCTGTCATGAGAAAGGCGATTCAGAGGGACAGTGTGGCTGCATGGAGGCAGTGGCATGGTGGCTAAGAACATGAGATCTGTAGTTGTGCAGACTTGCCTTGGAGAATAAATGCTACACTGTGACTTGACTCCCTCAAGCCTTGGTCTCCTTATCTCTAAAATGAGGTGATAATACCACTTAGGACTGCTGAGTAGGAAGTGAGATCACACATCTAAAGCTCTCAGGACAGCTGTGGATAGCAAATGCCCGGCGAATGTTAGCTATGATTATTGCAAAGAATTCTGAGAAATATGTAGATCTATCCTTCCACCTGCTTATATCCCTGAGAGAGATTATCACTTGAGTAACTTTTTTTTTTTTTTTTTTTTTTGTGAGGGAGTTTCGTTCTTGTTGCCCAAGTTGGAGTGCAGTGGCGCAATCTCAGCTCACTGCAACCTCCACCTCCTGGGTTCAAGCAATTCTCCTGCTTCAGCCTCCCGAGTAGCTGGGATTACAGGTGCATGCCACCACACCTGGCTAATTTTTTGTATTTTTAGTAGAAACGGGGTTTCACCATGTTAGCCAGGCTGGTCTCGAACTCCTGACCTCAGATGATCCGCCTGCCTGGGCCTCCCAAAGTGCTGGGATTACAGGCATGAGCCACCGTGCCCGGCCTCACTTGAGTAATTTTTTATTTCACATCTGTTTTAGAGATGACCTCATTCACCTCCTTCTCCCAAACCCTCAGAGAATGTTACTGTTCTGACATGAATTCATTTGGCCTTGTTCACTGTTAGGAGGCAGTTTCTGTTCCTTAGTACCTTAAGGAGAGATCTGCAGAGTTGAGCACTGTGGGCACTGAGGGAGACTCAGTTAATAGTAACTGAGCGAAGCAAACCGGAAGGCCCAAGGGAAAAAGAGGCACATCATCAGAGGTCACGGCACAGGCTAGGAAAGCAGAAACACTCTGAAAAAGGTTTTAGATAGGCCATGATGGAGGATGAAAGGAGAGAGAATGACAGAGACCAAATGAGAGTCAGAGAAACAGAGAACACTCCGTATGAATATCTGCCAAAGGGGTGCCGCCTTCTCACTTAACCGCTAATCACTTCCATCTGGCACTGTGCTAAAGGCTCCAGGTGCGTTACCCAGTTCAGTCCTCACGAATTTGTTGCTTTCCCATTTTGCAGATGAGGACACTGAGGCTCAGCACGGTTTAAAATAATAAGTGAACAGGCTGGGCACAGTGGCTCACGCCTGTAATCCAGCACTTTGAGAGGCTGAGGTGGGCAGATTGCTTGAGCTCGGAGTTCGAGACCAGCCTGGGCAACATGGTGAAACCCCATCTCTACAAAAATTAGCCAGGTGCGGTTGCACACACCTGTAGTCCCAGCTACTGGGGAGGCAGGGGTGGGAGGATTGCTTGAGCCTGGGAGCTCAAGTCTGCAGTGAGCTGAGATTGCACCACTGCATTCCAGCCTGGGTGACGGAGTAAGACCCTATCTTAAAAAAAAAAAAAAAAGACAAGAAAAGAAAAGAATCAGTGAATAATACCCAGTTGTAATGGAACTTATTTTGGATTACCATAGTCACTGTCCTTCCCACATCAGTGTCATCTGGCCCCACATCCTGGTTAATTCCAATGCTGCCCCAAACATGTGCCTCTTTGAACAACCATCATTTCCCTGACTCCCACTCCCAGACTGTTCTGTACCTCATGTCCATCAACCTGACCATACTTTTCCATCCTAAGCCCTCCTGTCGGGCTTTGAAGATCTTCTCCATCATCAGCAAATTCCCTTCACCTTCAATTTTTAATCCAGCATCTCAGGGAATAAAGTGGAGGTAATAAGGGAATGGAGGACAAAGATGGCCCATAAGCTGCACCGAGAAAGCCCAGAAATTAACACCCTCTACTTAGCACAAGAAACTGTATTGAATGAAGACATGGTGGAGACCTTGGTTCCAGTTTTGGTTTCACTCCCTGCCTATATGATAAGAAATTTGTATATAACTGAACAAAACTAGTATCGCTAAGAATGGCTGATCATCAGTCTCACCTGTGGGTCCCCAATTCTGCCTAAAAATCTCAGTCTGTTTCTCTAACATGCTCCCTCTCCTACTTTCCACAAAAACTGTTTTTCATACCCCCTCTATTTCCTCAAGATTTTAAACTTTCGCCACTCCCCTCACTTGCAAGGGATGACCACACATCATTTGTCAAGGAGAAAAAGACATGATTGCGTAGGAGTCTCCTCACCCTTCCAATCAAATTGTAAACCTACCTTCTGCAATGCCATCTCGCCTTTCTCCCCGTTGGCATGCAGTGACAGTCCCTCTTCCTGGCACAAGCCAGCCTCCCCACATCCCACTGTGTTGTCTCAAGGAGCTATGCCATTGATGGCCCTTCCCATCTCCTGAAATTCCAACCTCTTCCTTCCATTTCCTCTCGGCATGCAAGCCTCATAAGAGTAACAGTGCACGAACAGCCTGCCCTGCGCTCCAGGCTTTCCTCCCATCTCCCTTCAGAGCCAAGCTTCTCCAAAGAGTTATCTTCTTCACATCTCACTTCTCACTTCACTTTGCTTGGGCACAGAACTCTTGCTAAGGCCCCTAGTGACCTCCATGTTGTTGAACCCTGTGGACATCTATGCCCTCATCCTTCTGCCCTCTCCTCAGTATTCAATGTAGCAACCATGTCCTCTCTTCATGGCTCCAAAACACTGGTCTTTTTGGTTTCCCCAATAGCGCTAGCTCTCTTTCTCATCTCCTGGCTCCTCCTTTTGTGCATATTGGAGTTATTCAGGGCTTCTTTTCTTCTTACCTGTACAGTCCTCTCTCAGGCAATCTCATCTACATCTGTGGCTTTTGTTGCCTTGAAGAGTGACCTCTCCTTTGAGAACCAAAGCTGTATAACCTATTCTCTGCTTCATGTGACTACAGAAATATCTTCCCAGCCTCTTAAACTGAACATAAGCTAAAGCAAACTCTTGATCCTACCCTGATCAAGCCTGAAACCTGTCCTAGGCTTTCCCATATGGGAACATGGCACCCTCATTCCTCTGGGTGTCCAGCAGGGAGTTGGGACACAAGAACCCAGTTCTCCTGATTTGTGGCTGGGGCTAAGAGAGGCAGCATTAGTAAAAGCTACATCTATGTACACAGGAATCCTACTTGCACTGTTCATGAGCCCAACTCAGCAGTCTGAAATCTGCTTTAAAATAATGGAACACTTACTTATCTCTTGATTTTCCACAAAGTAGTGGCCCAAAGTAGTACGTCTCTGTGCTCATAACATACTTCTTAAAGATGACCTCATTTGTCTTCATGTCCATCTTCCGCTGAGGAAATACCACTCTGAACACAGGAGAGGAAGAGGTGAGGAGAGGCTGCCTGAACAGAAGTTTGATGCTGCCACGTGATGTTTACATAAACCCAATATTCCCCGCTCAACACGGGATCCGGGCATCTGGAGACAGAGTGACTCTTCTTTGTCCCAGCTCCTTCCCACCACCAGAGAAGACAGTATGAAATGAACTTGAAAAAAAAGACTCCCAGTGGTGTCTTCTATAATGAGGAGCAGTGACAGAGCTGAGTCAGATATTCTGTCCCAGTGCACCCAGCTGAAAACATTCCTGAGAATCCCTATGGAAAACTGGTTCTGGGAGATATGAATTAGCTTCTGAGTCCCTTGGTCTAATATGGCCAGTTGCTCAGCCAGGTGCTTTTCTGTAGTGTAGGAGCTCTACAGTGGTGTTCAGTAGCTTGGAAAAATTTCACCCATGCAGAGTCACACATGGTTTCTATACTACAGGATAGAACTGCTTTAAATTTGCTTAATAGTTAAATAAGCAAACTAATTTGCCAAAGGAAGACTTTTTTCCTCCCCCTTTGCACCCATGATCATTCTCTTTATTGCAGTCTGGGAATCCTGGTAGTATCATGTCCTCCCTGTGGCTCTTGGTCAATATTCAAGACATGGAAGCTGATACGACAAGAGGGGCTGGGGTGCCGCCCCAGCTCCACGTTATGGTAAGAGCCACCTTGTTCAAAGTGCCATGGAGGAAAATGAAAACACATCTGTCAACCTTTTCTTTTAAAATGAAACACACTTACTTCGGGTCTTGGCAAATGTATGGGTAAGTGCAGATGCCTCGGCAGTAAAGCTGGTACTGGCAGCAAGTTCCTAGGATCTCAAAGTTAAAGGTTTGGTCAAAGTTCCCAAACTCATCAGAAGAGAAGTGCACCTGCAACGTTACCTCGCCATTGGCTGGCACGATCCACCGGAAGTGATTCAGTCTGCAAATGACCACACACGTTTGTAAAGTGAGAGTGCTCCCCTCTGGCCAAGAGAAGACAGGAGAGCTGCCTGGAAGTCCTGTCCTGTTGGGGTAGGCATGGTGGCCCCTGGAGCCCCACAGGCAGGACAGCTCTGTTCCCCTCCAGTGCTGTGACAGTCACACCCTCAATGTGGGCTTTGGCCCAGATTCCCCTCCCTGGGTTGCTGGGAGGCCCACCTGGTGAATTTCTCCTGGGAGTGCTGCCCGTTGAAGTCCAGGTCTGTATCTGACAGCTGGGAAATGGTTCCAGCAGGTTCCCCAGAAAGGACCTTCCTGTTTAAGGCCATGTGACGCTTGTCTTTCTGAGTCTCGAAGACTTGGTCTATCTTTTCTTTCATTTTCTGTTTGCCCCCCTTAGATGAGCTGGTCTGCTCCTCTTGAGCCTTAATTAGAAATGAGCATGAGGTCTTAAATATTCACTTTTTGTACACACAAACAGAAGACAGAGATGGCCACATGTCTGTCATCTGGGGAGATGGTGCTGCAGGGTCAGGAAGGCTAGAGCAGGGCAGGGTCTAGTCTTGGGTAGTGACAAGACCAGTGCATTCCTTGGCACCCTAGTACCTCAGAAGGAGGATGAAACCCTAGAAAAAGCTGGAAGCTGGAGGGTGTGCGTGGAACTCAAGTCTTAGCTCCTGGCAGAACCCACAATGGACAGCGGGGCTTGTAGCCTTCTTGGTACCACTAAGCCAGTTATCCCCATCTGCTTGCTGTCTACTTCCTAATACTTTGTTGGCATATACCCCTCATCACCAGCTCTCTCTCCTTCTCTTTATTCTTAGAATTATACATGAAAAGAAAATCTTACTGCTTTGGGAGAGGTAGAGATAAACATGTGTTTAATCTGCTGTGTTTAATAAGAAGTTCCCATTTTTCTAGTGGTATTTTCATGTTTCCTGATCAAAAAAAAATGTTTGCCTTTAATTTATTTATCATTTCCACCATCTTTTAAAAAAGAAAACTTTAAGAGTTGAAGGCCTGGTACAGTAATAACTAGTTTTAACAGTTGCCACTTTTTCTCCTGAGCCATTTGAAGATACCTTGCAGACATGATGACTCCTTGCCTCTAAATACACCTCCTCAAGAAAGGACTTTCTCCTGCAATCCTGCACAATACTGTCATCACACCTAAGAAAATGAACAATAATTCCACACTATCGTTCTGGCACACAGTCTATATTAAAATTTTCCTATTTGTCTCAGGCATGTCTTTTTTTTTTTTTTTTTTGAGATAGAGTCTCGCTTTGTCGCCCAGGCTGGAGTGCAGTGGTGCCATCTCAGCTCACTGCAAGCTCCACCTCCTGGGTTCACGCCATTTTCCTGCCTCAGCCTCCCAAGTAGCTGGGACTACAGGCGCCTGCCACCACGCCCGACTAATTTTGTGTATTTTTAGTAGAGACGGGGTTTCACCATGTTAGCCAGGATGGTCTCGATCTCCTGACCTCGCGATCCACCTGCCTCGGCCTCCCAAAGTGCTGGGATTACAGGCGTGAGCCACCGTGCCTGGCCTCAGGCATGTCTTTATTTATAGACATTTTTTCTCAAATAAGTATTAATCAAAGTTCCTATATTGTGTTTTGTTATGTTTCTTTTTAAATTTTTTATTATTTTTCTATTTTTTATAGGTTATTGGGGTACAGGTGGTATTTGGTTACATGAGTAAGTTTTCTGGTGGCGATTTGTGAGATTTTGGTGCACCCATCACCCGAGCAGTATACACTGCACCCTATTTGTAGTCTTTTATCTCTTGCCCTCTCCCACCCTTCCCCCCAAGTCCCCAAAGTCCATTTATCATTCTTATGCCTTTGTGTCCCCATAGCTTGGCTACCACATATCAGTGAGAACATACGATGTTTCCCATTCCTGAGTTACTTCACTTAGAATAATAGTCTCCAATATCATTCAGGTAGCTGTGAATGCCGTTAATTCATTCCTTCTTACGGCTGAGTAGTATTCCTTTGTGTATATATATACCACAGTTTCTTTATCCACTTGTTGACTGATGGGCATTTGGGATGGTTCCACCATTTTGCAATTGTGAATTGTGCTGCTATAAACATGTGTGTGCAAGTATCTTTTTCGTATAATGGCTTCTTTTCCTCTGGGTAGATACGCAGTATCTAGATCCAGATCTGCTGGATCAAATTGCAGTTCTACTTTTAGTTCTTTAAGGAATGTCCACATTGTTTTCCATAGTGGTTGTACTAGTTTACATTCCCATCAGCAGTGTAGAAGGGTGTTTTTTGATGCACTGCATCCATGCCAACAGCTACTGTTTTTATTTATTGATTTATTTTTTATTTTTTGATTATGGTCATTCTTGCAGGAGTAAGGTGGTATCACATTGTGGTTTTGATTTGCATTTCCCTGATCATTAGTGATGTTGAGCATTTTTTCATATGCTTGTTGGCCATTTGTATATCTTCTTTTGTGAATTGTCTATTCATGTCTTTAGCCCACTTTTTGATGGGATTATTTGTTTTTTTCTTGCTGATTTGTTTCAGTTCATTGTAGATTCTGGATATTAGTCCTTTGTCAGATGTACAGATTGTGAAGATTTTCTCCCACTCTGTAGGTTGTCTGTTTACTCTGCTGACTGTTACCTTTGCCGTGCAAAAGCTCTTTAGTTTAATTAAGTTCCAGCTAATTATCTTTGTTTTTATTGCATTTGCTTTTGGGTTCTTGGTGATGAAATCCTTGCCTAAGCCAATGTCTAGAAGGGTTTTTCCAATGTTATCTTCTAGAATTTTTATAGTTTCAGGTCTTAGATTTAAGTCCTTAATCCATCTTGAGTTGATTTTTGTATAAGGTGAGAGATGAGGATCCAGTTTCATTCTCCTACATGTGGCTAGCCAATTATCCCAGCACTATTTGTTGAAAAGGATGTCCTTTCCCCACTTTATGTTTTTGTTTGCTTTGTCGAAGACCAGTTGGCTGTAAGTATTTGGGTTTCTTTCTAGGTTCTCTATTCTGTTCCATTGGTCTATATGCCTATTTTTATATCAGTAACATGCTGTTTTGGTGACTAAGGCCTTATAGTATAGTTTGAAATCAGGTAGTGTGATGCCTCCAGATTTGTTCTTTTTGCTTAGTCTTGCTTCGGCTATGTGGGCTCTTTTTTGGTTCCATATGAATTTTATAATTTTTTCCTAATTCTGTGAAGAATGCTGGTGGTATTTTGATGGAAATTGCGTTGAATTTGTAGATTGCTTTTGGCAGTATGGTCATTTTCACAATATTGATTCTACCCATCCATGAGCATGAGATGTTTCCATTTGTTTGTGTCATCTATGATTTCCTTCAGCAGTGTTTTGTAGTTTTCCTTGCAGAGGTCTTTCACCTCCTTGGTTAGGTATATTCCTAAGTATTTTATTTGTTTTTTTGCAGCTATTGTAAAAGAGGTTGAGTTATTGATTTGATTCTCTGCTGTGTATAGAAGAGCTACTGATTTGTGTACATCAATTTTGTATCCAGAAACTGCTGAATTCTTTTGTCAGTTCTAGGATCTTTCTAGAGAGTCTTCAGGGTTTTCAAAGTAAATGACCACGTCATCAGCAAACAGTGAGAGTTTGACTTCCTCTTTGCCGATTTGGATACCCTTTATTTCTCTCTCTTGTCTGATTGTTATGGCGAGGATTTCCAGTACAATGTTGAAGAGGAGTGATGAGAGTGGGCATCCTTGTCTTGTTCCAGTCCTTGGAGGGAACACTTTCAACTTTTCCTCATTCAGTATTATGTTGGCTTTGGGTTTGTCACAGATGGCTTTTTTTACATTGAGGTGTGTTCCTTGTGTGCTGATTTTGCTGAGAGTTTTAATCATAAAGGGATGTTGGATTTTGTCAAAGGCTTTTTCTGCATCTATTGAAATGATCATGTGATTTTTGTTTTTAATTCTGTTAATGTGGTATATCACATTTATTGACTTGCATATGTTAAACCATCCCTGAATCCCTGGTATGAAACCCACTTGATCATTGTGGATTAACTTTTTGATATGCTGCTGGATTTGATTAGCTAAATGTTAAGGATTTTGGTTAGCTAAATGTTAAGGATTTTAGCATCTATGTTCATCAGGCATATCGGCCTGCAGTTTTCTTTTTTTGGTTGTGTCCCTTCCTGGTTTTGGAATTAGGGTGATGCTGGCTTCGTAGAATCAATTAGGGAGGGTTCCCTCTTTCTCTATCTTGTGGAATAGTGTCAATAGGATGGGTATCTATTCTTCTTTGAATGTCTGGTAGAATTCTGCTGTGAATCCATCTGGTCCTGGACTTTTTTTTGGTGGTAATTTTTAAATTACCATTTCAATCTCACTGCTTGTTACTGGTCAGTTCAGGGTATCTAGTTCTTCCTGATTTAAGCTAGGAGGGTTGTATTTTTCCAGGAGTTTATCCATCTCTTCCAGGTTTCCTAGTTTGTGAGTGTAAAGGTGTTCATAGTAGCCTTGAATGATCTTTTGTATTTCTGTGATATCAGTTGTAATATCTCCTGTTTGTTTCTTATTGAGGTTATTTGGATTTTTCTCTCTTCTTTTCTTGGTTAATCTTGCTAATGGTCTATCAATTTTATTTATCTTTTCAAAGAACCAGCTTTTTGTTTCATTTATCTTTCGTATTGCTTTTTTTTGTTTGTTTCAATTTCATTTAGTTCTGCTCTGATCTTGGTTATTTTCTTTCTTCTGCTGGGTTTGGGTTTGATTTGTTCTTGTTTCTCTAGTTCCTTGAGGTGTGACCTTAGATTGTCAGTTAGTGCTCTTTCAGTCTTTTTGATGCGGGCATTTAGGGCTATGAACTTTCCGCTTAGCATCACCTTTGCTGTATCCCAGAGATTTTGATAGGTTTTGTCATTCAGTTCTATGAAGTTTTAAATTTCCATCTTGATTTTGTTTTTGACCCAATGATCATTCGGGAGCAGGTTATTTAATTTTCATGTATTTGCATGGCTTTGAAGGTTCCTTCTGGAGTTGATTTCCAGTTTTATTCCACTGTGGTCTGAGAGAGTGCTTGATATAATTTCAATTTTCTTAAATTTATTGAGGCTCATTTTGCGGCCTATCATATGGTCTACCTTAGAGAAAGTTCCATGAACTGTTGAGTAGCATGTGTATTCTGTGGCTGTTGGATGGAATGTTCTGTATGTATCTGTTAAGTCCATTTGTTCCAAGGTATAGTTTAAATTCATGTTTCTTTGTTGACTTTCTGTCTTGATGGCCTGTCTTGTGCTGTCAGTGGAGTACTGAAGTCCCCCACTATTATTGTGTTGCTGTCTATCTCATTTCTTAGGTCTATTAGTAATTGTTTTATAAATTTGGGAGCTCCAGTGTTAGGTGCATCTGTGTTTAGGACTATGGTGTTTTCTGGTTGGACAGGGCTTTTACCATTATATAATGTCCCTCTTTGTCTTTTTAAACTGCTGTTGCTTTAAAGCTCGTTTTGCCTGATATAAGAATAGCTGTCCCTGCTCTCTTTTGGTGTCCATTTGCATGAAAGCCTTTTTCCACCCTTTTACTTTATGTGAGTCCTTATATGTTAGGTGAGTCTCTTGAAGGCAGCAGATAGTTGGTTGGTGAATTCTTATCCATTCTGCAGTTCTGTATCTTTTAAGTAAAGCATTTAGGCATTTACATTCAATGTTAGTATTGAGATGTGAGGTACCATTCCATTAATTGTGCTATTTGTTGCCTGTGTACCTTGGATTTTGCTTTTTTGTTTTTTTTTTAATTGCATTTTTGTTTTATAGGTCCTGTGAGGTTTATGCTTTAAAGAAGTTCTGTTTTGATGTGTTTCCAGGATTTGTTTCAAGATTTAGAGCTCCTTTTAGCAGTTCTTATAATACTGGCTTGGTAGTGGCAAATTCTCTCAGCATTTGTTTGTCTGAAAAAGACTGTATCTTTCCTTCATATACGATGCTTAGTTCTGCTGGATACAAATCTTGGCTGATACTTCTTTTGTTTGAGGAGTCTGAAGATAGGGCCCCAATCCCTTCTATCCTGTAGGGTTTCTGCTGAGAAATCTGCTGTTAATCTGATAGGTTTTCCTTTGTTGATTATGTTGTTTTTGTCTCACAGCTCTTAAGATTCTTTCCTTCGTCTTAACTTTAAATAACCTGATGACAATGTGCCTAGGTGATGATCTTTCTGTGATGAATTTTCCAGGTGTTCTTTGTGCTTCTTGTATTTGGATGTCTAGGTCTCTAGCAAGGCTGGGGAGGTTTTCCTCGATTATTCCCCCAGATATGTTTCCAAACTTTTAGATTTCTCTTCTTCCTCAGGAACACTGATTATTCTTAGGTTTGGTCATTTAACATAATCCCAGACTTCTTGGAGGCTTTGTTCATATTTTCTTATTCTTTTTTCTTTGTCTTTGTTGGATTGGGTTAATTAGAAGACCTTGTCTTTGAGCTCTGAATTTCTTCCTTCTACTTGTTCAATTCTATTGTTGAGACTTTCCAGAGCATTTCGCATTTCTCTAAGTGTGTTCAATATTTCCTGAAGTTTTGATTGTTTTTTATTTATGCTATGTATTTCATTGAATATTTCTCCCTTCACTTCTTCTATCATTTTTTGGATTTCCTGGAACTGGGCTTCACCTTTCTCTGGTTACTCTCTGATTGGCTTAATAACTAACCTCCTGAATTCTTTTTCAGGTAAATCAGGGATTTCTTCTTGGTTTGAATCCATTGCTAGTGAGCTACTGTGATTTTGGGGGGCTACTAAAGGGCCTTGTTTTGTCATATTATCAGAGTTGGTTTTCTGGTTCCTTCTTATTTCAGTAGGCTCTGTCAGAGGGAAAGTCTATGGCTGAAGGCTGTTGTTCAGATTCTTTTGTCCCACAGGGTGTTCCCTTGATGTAGTATGCTCCCCCTTTTCCTATGGATGTGGCTTCCTGAGAGCCGAGCTGTGCTGATGGTTATCTCTCTTCTGGGTCTAGCCACCCAGCAAGTCTACCAGGCTCTGGGCTTGTACGGGGGTTGTCTGCACAGAGTCCTGTGATGTGAAACATCTATCGGTCTCTCAGTCATGGACACCAGCACCTCTTCTGGCGGAGGTGGCAGGGGGGTGAAATGAACTCTGTGAGGATTCTTAGCTTTGGTGGTTTAATGCTCTTATTTCTGTGCTGGTTGGCTTCCTGATGGGAGGTGGCACTTTCCAGAGACCATCAGCTGTGGTAATATGGAGAGGAAGGAACCAGTGGTGGGTAGTGCCCTAGAACTCCCAAGAATATATGCCCTTTGTGTTCAGGTACCAGGGTGGGTAGGGAAGGACCATCAGTTGGGAACAGGGCTAGGCATGTCTGAGCTCAGACTCTCTTTGGGCTGGTCTTGCTGTGGCTGCTGTGGAGGATGGGGGTGAGGTTCCTAGGTCAATGGAGTTATGTACCTAGGAGGATTATGCCTCCCTCTGCTGAGTCGTGCAGGTTGTCAGGGAAGTGGGCAAAAGCCAGCAGTTACAGGCCTCACCCAGCTCCCATGCAATCCAAAGGGCTGGTCTTACTTCCACCATGCCCCCACCAACAGCATTGTGTCTGTTTCCAGGCAGTGGGCAAGCAGGGCTGACAACTTGCCCCAGGCTACCCACCTCCCAGCTGTGAAAGCAAGTATGGCTTTAGTTCTTCCCCTGCCTGTGGAGTCTGCATGCTGGATTTGTGCCCTTCCCAGAGTCCTGGCCAGGAGGCTTCTCGTCCAGTTCAAATTGTTACAAAGTTCAGCTGGAGACTTCCTTCTCCCTGTGGCATTTTCCCTGGGCCTCTGGCTGTCCTCCTGAAAGATCCCTGTGATGCCAGACAGGAATGGCCTGCTTGGGGACCTAGGGAGCTCCCAGGGCCTTTCCTGCTGCTTCCTCTACCCCTGTATTTTGCTCAACTCTCTAAATTCACTCAGCTCCAGGTAAGGTTGGAATCTTCTCCTTTAAACTAGACCTTCAGTTTCCCCAGTTGGGGTGTGTATCCAGGGGCGGAGGATCTTCCTTTCCCACTTCTGCAGTTTGGGCACTCACAGTATTTGGGGTGTCTCCTGGGTCCTGCAGGAGCAGTCTGCTGCTTGCTTCAGAGGGTCTGTGGTTCCCTTCAGGTTTCTTGATTTATTCCTGCAGTTGTTCTGGAGCTAAAATTCACAATGCGAGACTTGCTGCTCTGTCCACCCGAGTTGGAGTTGCATCTAGTCCTGCCTCCTGTCTGCCATGATCTGTTATGTTTCTTTAGTATCTTTCAATCTAGACCCTCCTGCCCCCTCTCCCAATCACACTGCCTTTTTGGAGAGACCAGATTTGTGTTCTTACAAAATACCCCATAGTCTGAATTCTTCTGAGCGTTCTTACGTGCCATTTCTTTTTCTTTTCTTTTTCTCTTTCTCTCTTTTTCCTTCCTTCCTTCCTTGCTTCCTTGCTTCCTTCCTCTGTTTTTCTTTCTTTCTTTCCCCTCTCTCTCTTCCATTCCTTCCGTCTTTCTTTTCTTTCTCTTTTGAGACAGGATCTCACTCTATTGCCCAGGCTGGAGTGCAGTGGTGCCATCTCGACTCACTATAACTCTGACTCCAGGGCTCAAGCGATCCTCCCACCTCAGCCTCCTGAGTAGCTGGGACTACAGGTGCATGCCACCAAGCCCGGCTAATTTTTGTATTTTTTGTAGAGATGGGGTTTCACCATATTTCCAGGGTGGTCTCAAACATCTGGGCTCAAGCAATTTGCCCACCTCAACCTCCCAAAGTGTGGGGATTACAGGCGTGAGCCACAGTGCCCAGTCGGCTGATTTTCAAAATAAGGGGTTGATGGCAAGTTTTTCTTCTTTATCTTTTCAATTTGAAATTTCACCAGGGACTCTCTGCTTGGGTGAGGCATGCCCACCGACGCTACTGATCTCAGATGTTGATTTCCTTCTTACTTGTAAACTGAGGTTTGGGGTAGTCTCTATCCCCAATTTACATGTAAGCAGGACTTACAGGTGAAGTTATGAGCTCTCTTTGCTGATGTGCATGGTTTGTAGAAGGCTGTGTGCAGAGATTCAAATTGTGGGCCACCCTTCTCTGGGAATAAAAAAACCTTCTATAATTTTAAATATACACACTTGCTGCATATTATTGGTCGAATTTATTTTTCTTGTGATTTATTCTATTAATTGCATATATTTTCTTCTATTTCTGCACAACTTTATTTTGATTATTTATATTTTAACCCAGCTGGAATGTATTTTACTGTATTGTGTCACAAACAGTGACTTTACCCCAAACATCCAATCTTCCCATCCTAATTTCTTTAATAATTTATCCTTTCTGCAGTGGCGCATGTCCCCTTAACTTGTGTGTGTTGATTCTTATATTCTTCCACACTGTGCGAATCACCTTAGCTTCAAAACACATTTTTATGTTTTAAAAAAGATTAGATATCTTTTTAAGAGTGCTAGTTTTGCTTATTTTCTTATTGTGGATGTGCTGCAGAGTAACTTGACAAGTTCCCTAAACCCTCCCATGGGGACTGCAAAGGTTGTTAGGTGAGAATCAATCATTGTCAGTTTCCTCTTAGGAGGTAGGACAAGTCAGAGCCAGGGAAGGTGCAGTTCAGGGATGCTCACATGAGGTTTTCAGGTAGGATCCCCAACGAGTCAAGGGAAAATAACCCAGTGAGCAGAACACCTCATGCCAGGCTCCATTTTTGGTCTGGTGGAGGGTGACCTTCTCTCCCTGCCCGCTGAAGTCCTGCCAAGGTTAGGAGAATAAACTGCTCATGTGTTACCTTTGTAGTGTTTGTGGTGGCCAAAAAGTCTGATTCTATTTCCATTTCTTTTTTTTCATCCAGAGATATATCTTCGGATGGTGGGATCACAAATACAAAATGCTCCAGGTCGTCTGTCATGGTCAAAGGTGGCCGCTTCACCGGGTAGGAGACAATTGAGAATAAGGCGGGAGGCGGGATGGGTGGTCCGGAGGAACCCAGACCCAAGATGTCTAGGATCTAAAGGAAAGAAAGGCCCATTGTGAATTTCCTGTGCAAAACCCTATGCCTCTCTTACCACAGCCTTTGTTACACTTTATGGCAATTGTTTAATTGTCTGCCTTTGCAACTGGGCTGTAAACTCCATTAGGATGGTTAGCAGGTGGATATGGCACACAGCCTAGCACATAGCAGGCAATCAATAAATCTCTGTTTAATATGAAGAGGCCAGCTCTTAACGTTCTAATATCTAGAGTACAGAGTTTTTCCATCTATTTTCAGATTCCATGTTAATTTTTCTTTCTGCGTTAAATGTCCCTTCCTTCCAAGGTGAAAGAAAGCTGGGATAGGAGCAAGTCAAATGCAGCAAAGAAAATAATATAGCAAAGGTTCTGGGACTGGGGATGAGAATGGGAATGAAGAGAGAAGTGAAAAATAACCTGAGAGGGAAAACATTTATTCCTCCAGCATTTTCCCATCCTGCTCTCATATATAATGAATGAGCAATTTCCAGAGCAAATGGTTTGAAAATTTAACAGCTACTTCCTGCCTCAGAATAAGCATGTTGCCTCTAGACTAATAGCCATTATCACAACAGTAAAGGTTACAGCCCACCTGAGGGCCCAGCCTGTGGACCACTGGGCCTGTGAGGCCCAGCAAGTAACTAAATATCTTCATGTAATCCTGTGCTTCTCATCCTGTGTGTCAAAGAGCTAAAGGCATTTCCTGACAAATACGCAGCTGAGTTAACTCCCAGGATTTAGAATGTCTATGAGGAAAGGCAAGAATGATTTGTAGCAATTGTTGAATTACCAGAGCCAGGGAGTTCTTCAAGCAGCAGTCTAACCTATGATTTGGAAGGTGGAGAGTATAAAACAAGGCAAGAAGATGTTCTTGTTATAGTCCTTTTTTAAAAAAAAACATTTCCAGGGAAAAAATCACAATTCCTTAGCTAAGGCTGGCCTGAGGTGAAACTGGGAAGGGCGTAGAGCTGATGTTGTGTGTCCCCCAGCAGTCCTTCCCGCCTGTGGTGCCACCCGGGACCACTGTGGCAAGGCTTCTACTGTGGGCCGCGGCACATGGAAGTCACATGGATTGCAGGGATGACTCTGATCCTCCCGTCATCCCTGACCTGCCACATATCCCTCCCCGGCTCTAGTCTCTACTTTTAAAAGTTGACTCACGCCTGTAATCCCAGCACTTTGGGAGGCTGAGGCTGATGATTTAAGGTCAGGAGTTTAAGACCAGCCTGACCAACATGGTGAAACCCTGTCTCTACTAAAGATACAAAAAAATTAGCTGGTTGTGCTGGTGCATGCCTATAGTCCCAGCTACTTAGGAGGCTGAGGCAGGAGAATCACTTGAACACCGGAGGCGGAGGTTGCAGTGAGCTGATATTGTGCCACTGCACTCCAGCCTGGGCAAGAGTGAGACTCCATCTCAAAAAAAAAAAAAGAAAAAAAGTTGCATCTAGTTTGTCATGAACGAAACCAGAGGGCAGCAAACGGTGGTGCCCTGGCTGAACCTGGCCTGCTACTTTTTCTAAATAAACTTGAATTGGAACACGGCCACGCCCATTCATTTACATGTTGCTGGTGGTCACTTTTACCCTCTGAAGGCCGAGTGGAGTAGTTTTGATAGAAGTGGTATCACCCGCAGCCTAAAATGCTTACTTTCTGGTCCTTTACAGAAAAAACCTGTCCCTGGAGAAAAGGCTATAATAAGCCTCTCCTCCAAACTGCTAGCAAAGGTGGCTTTTGGATACACAATACTTTTGTTTATAGGAACGAAGAGCTGTCTTATAGGATAATTTCTGTCACTGTGGGAGGTCTGTGGGAAGATTTTGGAGTGGATGGGTCTCCTGCTTCACCCCAAAGCCTCACCTGCCTTGCCATTCTGTAGCATCCATATTATCAATATTAAAAATCAACCATTACAGGTGGCTTCCCATAAGGTTGGATGGACTAATTTAGATGTGTGACATTTCCTATGAATTTTCTCTTGCCAAGTAGAAAAGGTCCTTTAGTCATTATTGTCTTAATTCCAAGGGGGCATCAGAGATGAATGCAGTTGAGGGGATATGGGTTTCAGGTAGGGAGAAGCACCCCTGATGATCTTAGCACAGCGCCTGCTGCCTGACTTGAGACTTCCCCACCCTGGAGGAGAGTCCATACCTGCTCTCCTTTGGGAAGCTTGTCGCTCTCTAGGGCCTGCTTCCAGCTCAAGCCTTCAAAGTCTGGTGTCTGGATGTTAAGGAAGGGTACGCCCAGGTCCTTCTCCTTCTTCCCTTCGTGGTCCTCCTCCCCTTCCCCCTCCCAGTCGCTCCGCTCCTCCAGGGCCCGCAGCTTCTCCAGGCGCTCCCGCTCCGCCTTCTCCCTCTCCAGGCGCTCCTTCTCCGTGCGCTCCTTCTCCAGGCGCTCTCTCTCCCGGTCCTTGCGGCCCCTGCGCCCACCCGAGGGGACCTGGCGCTGGTCGTCGGGCTCATGGGGCGCTTCCTCCATCCCTGCAGGAGGCAGCTGGACTCCTTGCTTCCGGTCCCAGTACATGAGGATGTTCTGGACATCCTTCAGTGTCAATTCATAGGCCTTAAACTTCTGGGCCAGTTGCTTGTCAGGGTCCTTTGAGATGTCCCTTTCACTGTCCTCTTGGTCCTGGACAAGAGGAAGCCCATGCATGCTGACATCGCCCATGTTCCTTTTCTTCTTATTTAGCTCTTCCTTCTCAGACATTGCTTGTTCCCTAACAGATATTTTCCTTTCGATCGTCTCCATCTTGACATCCACTTTGGTGAGCAGAGGAACCTAGAAGGCATGACACAGAAAAGATGCGTCAAACAGTTTTTTACGGGGTAGTAAATTGCATAAGGAGGAGCAAAAGGACATTTTGTCTCATGAGAAGGTCTCCGAGGATCTGGGCACCTCCCCTGCACGCTAAGGTTGTGCCTGGGAATCATCTTGGGGGTTTTAATCTAAATATCTATTCCATGGTCCTTCTCTGTTTGAGATCTGGCTGGGTCCTGGCATTGTGCATTTTGGAAAAGGTGCAGAGTGACTTTGATGTGTACTCCCGGTTGAGAGCTGCTGTTCTGCAGGATCAAGGGGAAAAGACTAGCAGATGCAAGCCATATGCACCTGCCTCAGGTGCCCTGGGATAGGCCACAGCGTGTAGTGGTCCAATCCCAGCTGCACTGCTTGGTAGCTGTGACCCTGGGAGAGGACTCAGCCTCTCTCTGCCTCATCTGTATAACGGAGATAGCAATATTAATATCTACTCCAGAGGACTCCTGAAGATTAAATGTGTGAATGCATGTAAAAAGCTTACAACAGTGCCTTTTCAGTTATTAAAACCACACACGTACTGTATACAATGGATATTGTTGGGAACAAATGGGGGTTTAGAATTTGGCTGCACCTCAGGCTTTTAAAATATGTATTTATTTAATGCTCTGGGCATAGAGAAACCAACTTTATTCTTTTTCTTACTGCACTTTTAAACTTGTTTTGTGGACTCTGATTTTCTCCTCCCCTGGATGAAATCCTCGGGTAGGCTCCATCGTTTTTTGGGTCATTATTTGATGATATTATGCAAAGTCCACTCCAGTCTAGTGACTGCTATCTGCAGTGCAGCCAGTGTCTCCCTTCCCAGGTCTAGCTCTCGTCCTCTCTAAGTTCAGGCCAGCATCAGACTTGGAGACATGAACGACCAGGGGCTGGCTTTTCCCCTCATCTTGCTGCCCTTCCTCCTTCTTTGCTTCTCCATCTCCAACACAGCCTGGGGAGGCAGCAACACTGCAGGCTGGCACGGTGCCTCATGTGGGGGAGGCAGGGACTTGGCTCCTATTCCTTCACGCTCTGCCAAGACACCTGGGTTTGCACGGAAGATGGGGCCCAGTGAGGGAAGGACTTGTACTTGCAAGACTGTGGGAGCCCAGCGTAGAGCAGCTGGAGGCTAACAGTAAACTATGAAGAATATGGACAATTTTAACAACATGATTAATGGACTTGGGCAAATAGATGCAGAAAGAAAATACACACACTATTCAAACACACATGGAACATTTACAGAAACCAGTCACCGATGAGGCCACAGATGCAAAAGATCAATATGACATAGAGCATGTACTCTGCAGATAGTAATAAAAATCAGGACTAAAAAGAGAAGGCAAAATGAAGCTGTTCATTTGGAAATTAGAAAATATACTTGGAAATAATTCATGGATTAAAGAAGCAGCCATAAAGGAGAGTAGAAAATATTTAGAATTGAATAATGAAAACACTGAATATCAACAATTGAGGACTATATCTAAAACAATGTTTGGAAGTTTATATGTCTTTAAATGCTTTTATAACCTATTTTTTTTTTTTTTTTTTACACAAGCTGGAGTGTAGTGGTATGATCACAGCTTACTGTGGCCTCAATTTTCTGGGCTCGGTAATTCTCCCACCTCAGCCTCCCAAGTAGCTTGGGACTACAGGCATGCGCCACCGTGCCTGGCTAATTTTTAATTTTTTTGTAGAGACACAGTTTTGCCATGTTGCCCAGGCTGGTCTTGAACCCCCGAGTTCAAGTGATCTGCCTGTCTCAGCCTCCCAAAGTGTTGGGATTACAGGCATGAGCCACTATACCTGGCCCCTTTTATAACTTTTCATAAATTGCAAAAGAAAAACGATCGAAAATTAATAAGATAAGCATCACTTCAAGAAGTTAGAAAAAGAACGGAATAATAACACAAATAAAGTAGAAAGAAGGGGCCAGGCACGGTGGCTTACACCTGTAATCCCAGCACTTTGGGAGGCCGAGGTGGGCAGATCACCTGAGGTCAGGAGTTCTAGACCAGCCTGGCCAACATGACGAAAGCCCATTTCTACTAAAAACACAAAAATTAGCCAGGCATGGTGGTGGGCACCTGTAATCTCAGCTACTTGGGAGGGTGAGGCAGGAGAATTGCTTGAACCCGGGAGGTGGAGGTTGCAGTAAGCTGAGATTGCACCATTGCACTCCAGCCTGGGCAACAAGAGTGAAACTCCATCTCCAAAAAGAAAGAAGGATATTATTAAAAAATAAGAACAGGCCAGGTGTGGTGGCTCAAGCCTGTAATCCCAGCACTTTGGGAGGCCGAGGTGGGCGGATCACGAGGTCAGGAGATCTAGACCATCCTGGCTAACATGGTGAAACCCCGTCTCTACTAAAAAATACAAAAAAAAAAAAAAAATTAGCTGGGTGTGGTGGCAGGTGCCTGTAGTCCCAGCTACTCGGGAGGCTGAAGCAGGAGAATGGCATGAACCCGGGAGGCGGAGCTTGCAGTGAGCCGAGATCATGCCACTGCACTCCGGCCTGGGCGACAGAGCAAGACTCTGTCTCAAAAAAAAAAAAAAAAGAACAGAAACTAATGAAACAGAAAACATAAAATGAAGATAATCCACAAAGGCAAAAGTTGTTTCTTTGGAAAGAGAATAAAAATGACAAACTTCTAGTAAGGTTGATCGAGGAAAAACAAAGAGAAAGGTACAAATAAACAACATGTGAAATGTCCGAGAGGACATAATAGAAATAATACAAGAATAACAGAAATAATGGAAGAGGTTAAAAAGATAGTAAGACAAAACCATTAATTTCCTCATGCCAATAAATGTGAAAATCTGACAAAAAATTAATACTTTTTCAGAAAATCATGAATGACCAAATTAACTCGGAAAGCAAAAGGTAAAAGCTGAATAAACATTTAAGCCCCAAACAAACTGATTCAATAATGTAATATGTAACCCACTGTGTGGTCCTACCAAAGAAGAAAAAGAAATACAATCATGTCAATGGATGCAGAAAAATCACTTGATAAAATTCCACACCCACAAGTAGAAAATCTTTACAAAACATTTTGAAAACCTATGTGTCTGAAAGCACTGGAGAGCCACAAAGGCAGTCATGAGTTGCAGGCTAAGATCTGGGAGAGGAGAGAAATACAGAGAAGTGGGCCCAGAATTTGGGGCTGCTCTTCCCTCAAGGGTATTTGTAGCTGACAGTGTGGTTGAGAAGCTGAGCAAAACTTCTGACAGACTCATGGGGCTGGGGTTCAAAAATTAAGACTCCAGGCCTGCCAAGGAAAAGAGGTCCTGGTAAATCCCCTGGCCTTTGGGTTAGGTCTCCGAAAGGCTCCATATTAGGAATAAGGGTCAACCTGTCCTTTGCAGGGACATGGATGGAGCTGGAAGGCTATTATCCTGAGCAAACTAATGCAGGAACAGAAAACCAAATATTACGTGTTCTCCCTTGTAAGTGGGAGCTGAATGATGAGGACACATGGACACATGGGTCAGGGGACAATACACACTGTGGTCTGCAGGGGTTGGGGGGCAGGACGAGGGAGAGCATCAGGAAGAATAGTTAATAAACGCTGGGCTTAACATCTAGGTGATGGGATGATCTGTGCAGCAAACCACGGCGGCACACGTTTACCTATGTAACAAACCTGCACATCCTGCACGTGTACCCCCGTACTTAAAATAACAGTGGAAAAAAGAAAAAGAAAAAGAAAAAAAAAGGTCCACCTGAAATAGCCCCGCCCTCCTAGGGACTGAAGCTCAGTTTAAAATGATCTCAGTCCTGATTGAGTCAAGGTTTCTAGTGCTCCTAGCCTAGCTGACTGCCAGCATCAAACAGTGATTCTCTCTGGAGGGAGACAACATCTTCCAGAGCCTCAAAACGTTTTTTCTGTTCAATATCTGGCCCTTGATAAAAACCTGGGGTGGGCATGGTGGCTCATGCCTGTAATCCCAGCAGTTTGGGAGGCTGAGATGGGAGGATTGCTTGAGGCCAGCAGTCCTAGACCAGCCTGGGCAAGCAAGACCCCTATCTTTAAAAAAACACTTGGCATCTTTCTACATATGGCTAGCCAGTTTTCCCAGCACCGTTTATTAAATAGGGAATCCTTTCCCCATTGCTTGTTTTTCTCAGGTTTGTCAACTGGATCCCTTCCTTACACCTTATACAAAAATCAATTCAAGATGGATTAAAGACTTCAATGTTAGACCTAAAACCATAAAAACCCTAGAAAAAAACCTAGGCAGTACCATTCAGGACACAGGCATGGGCAAGGGCTTCATGTCTAAAACACCAAAAGCAATGGCAACAAAAGCCACAATTGACAAATGGGATCTAATTAAACTAAAGAGCTTCTGCACAGCAAAAGAAACTACCATCAGAGTGAACAGGCAGCCTACAAAATGGGAGAAAATTTTCGCAACCTACTCATCTGACAAAGGGCTAATATCCAAAATCTACAATGAACTCAAACAAATTTACAAGAAAAAAAAAACAACCCCATAAAAAGTGGGCAAAGGACATGAACGACACTTCTCAAAAGAAGACATTTATGCAGCCAAAAAACACATGAAAAAATGCTCACCATCACTGGCCATCAGAGAAATGCAAATCAAAACCACAATGAGATATCATCTCACACCAGTTAGAATGGCAATCATTAAAAAGTCAGGAAACAACAGGTGCTGGAGAGGATGTGGAGAAATAGGAACACTTTTACACTGTTGGTGGGACTGTAAACTAGTTCAACCATTGTGGAAGTCAGTGTGGCGATTCCTCAGGGATCTAGAACTAGAAATACCATTTGACCCAGCCATCCCATTACTGGGTATATACCCAAAGGACTATAAATCATACTGCTATAAAGACACATGCATACGTATGTTTATTGCGGCACTATTCACAATAGCAAAGACTTGGAACCAACCCAAATGTCCAACAATGATAGACTGGATTAAGAAAATGTGGCACATATACACCATGGAATACTATGCAGCCATAAAAAATGATGAGTTCATGTCCTTTGTAGGGACATGGGTGAAACTGGAAATCATCATTCTCAGTAAACTATTGCAAGGACAAAAAACCAAACACCGCATGTTCTCACTCATAGGTGGGAATTGAACAATGAGAACACATGGACACAGGAAGGGGAACCTCACACTCTGGGGACTGTTGTGGGGTGGGGGGAGAGGGGAGGGATAGCATTAGGAGATATACCTAATGCTAAATGACGAGTTAATGGGTGCAGCACACCAGCATGGCACAGGTATACATATGTAACTAACCTGCACATTGTACACATGTACCCTAAAACTTAAAGTATAATAATAAAAAAAAATACTTGGCATCTAAAGAGACAAAACCATGTGACCATAAAGCAAGAGCAAAAGACAGACAGGAGACCAGACTGCTGGGGATCTATGCATGGCACTATAAGACAAGGACTTTAAAACATATTTAATATGCTGAGGGAATTAAGACACAATTGAGAAGTGAGAATTTTAAAGAGAACTGGAAATAGTAAGAAAAGAATTAATGGCTTTTTAATGCAATAACAAAATGAAAAACTGAAAGGAAGTTTGAATAGCAGGTTAGACCTCACTGAAAAAAAGACAGTGAACTAGACCATATGTCAGAAGAAAATATTCAGTATAAAGAGAGGACAAAAGTATGTAGAACAAAGAAAAAGCACAATGGACATGTATTACTGTGAAAGGTTTGCAAAAAGGCCTAGCACATTTATGATTGGAATCCTAGACGGAGAGGAGAGAAAGAATGGAGAAGAAATCTGGAAGAGTTAGTGGCTAATGGTTCCCACCCCACATATTCAAGAATCACTATAAACCCCAAGTAGGATAAAATACAAAGAAAACCACACCTAGGCAAATCATAGTAAATTACTGAATGAAGACTCGACATCTTAAAGGTGTTGAGACCTTAAAAACAAAGAGAAACATCTTAAAGGCAGTTAGAGTCAGAATGAGGTAGGAGGCGGGGCTCAGACACTGGACCAGATTGAGGACTCGCTAAAACAGGGTGGGGGTGTAAACAGCTTTCCAATCAGACATGCCCACCAGTGTGCCATGTCAATATATCATTGCCATGGCAACACCCAGGAGTTACCACCCCTTTCACGGCAATGACTCAATGACCCAAAAGACCTCTTCCCTAGAAATTTCTGCTATACTGCCCCTTCATCTGCATGCAATTACAGTCGTATAAATACGACTGTAAACTGTCCTGGGCTGCTACTCTCTGCCTACAGGGTAGCCCTGCTGGGCAGGAGCAGTCAAAGTGCTGGGCAGGAGCAGTCACAGAACGGTCACACTGCCTCTTCAATAAAGCTGTTTCCTTCCACCTCCAGCTTGCCCTTGAATACTTTCCTGGGCAAAGCCAAGAACCCTCCAGGCTAAGCCCCACTGTGGGGCTCACCTGCCCTGCATCAAGGCTAACACAGAAGGAGCACAATCATGCTGACAGCCGACATCTCAACAGCCACATGGAAGACAAAGATAGAAAAATAATATCATCAAAGTGCTGAAGAAAAATGGCTGGCAACCTAGAGGCCTGCCTAGAAAAAAACACCCTTGAAACATCAAGGTGAAGTAAAGACATTTCTGACAAGCAAAACTTGAGTAATTTGTTGCCAAAGAACCTGTACCTAAAACAAACAAACAAACAAACAAAAACAAACACCCAGGAATGTTCTTTAGGTAAAAGAAAACAGACACAAGAGATGTAGAAAGGAGTTAAAGAGTGTTTAGGAGGGTGCTGAGAAATGCACATTGATAAATATTGATAAATGGGCATTTAGGTAAAAATAAATGCAAATTGATTGTTTTAATCAATAATAATGTTTGTGCATTAAAAAATATATAGTGAGAATTCAAATACATAACTACATTAGCATATAATTTAGAAGAGGGTAGCACTTTGGGAGGCCGAGGCGGGTGGACTGCTTGAGCCCGGGAGTTTGAGAACAGCTTGGGCAACGTGGCAAAACCACATTTCTACAAAAAAATTAGCCAGACGTGGTGGTGCACGCCTGCAGTCCCAGCTACTCGGGAGGCTGAGGTGGGAGGATCACCTGAGCCTGGGGGAGATCAAGGCTGCAGTGAGTGGTGATCACGCCAAGCACTCCAGCACCTGGATGATGGAGTCAGACCCTGCCTAAAAAAAAAACAAAAAACAAAAAACAGGGTCAATGGGTCCATGTGGTTAAATGAGGTTAAATCATTCTAAGACTCTTGCATCTTCAACAGAAACACTTGAAGGTGATGGCTGAGGAAAATAAGACTCTTTCTAGTCTATTAACACACTATTTAGTCAAGTGATTACATGGATCAAATTTCCACTAGGCTTTGTTCAATTGTACTTTAGTAAATAACAGCCAATACAAAAGAAACCATTGATCCAAAATATAAACATAAAGGTAAACTTTCTTTTTAAGGAATAACATTTGGGAGAAATTTGCTTTTATAGATTTGGAGTAAGAAATGATGGCTGGCAAGGGCTTATTTGAGGGAGGAAAGCAAATTGAGACGGATGGAATTGGGTTTAAGATTGAGCTGGAGGATAGAGAGGAAGATTTTTGACAGAAAAGAGAAAGAAGAAGGAAGCAAAGGAAAGTTCAAAGTAGAAACAAGGACGATGGCCAGATGCAAGGCTTTCTTCTTCTTCAGTGAGAAATCATCATCCATTTGTTTAAAACAGGATTATTTTTGTTGGGCGCGGTGGCTCATGCCTGTAATCCCAGCACTTTGGGAGGCCAAGGCAGGTGGATCACCTGAAGTCAGGAGTTTGAGACCAGGCTGATCAACGTGGTGAAACCTTGTCTCTACTAAAAATACAAAAATTAGCTGGGCGTGGTGGTGCATGCCTGTAATCCCAGCTACTCGGGAGGCTGAGGCAGGAGAATAGCTTGAACCTGGGAGGTAGAGGTTGCAGTGAGCAGAGATTGTGCCATTGCACCCCAGCCTGGGCGACAAGAGTGAAACTCCATCTGAAGAAACAAAACAAAACAACAACAACAACAACAACAACGTGGATCAGATTTAGTTGAAGTGCACTTTTTTGGTTAGATTTCTGAAACAAAAATTTTAAGAGATAACAGGCTTTTCAAGAGGACAGAGAAGACTGGAGCAGGAAGGGAACTTAGAGATCATCTAGGGATGAGATAAGGAAACTTTGGCCCAGAGGGTATATGACAAATTCATAGCTTCACAGATTAGTCTTTGAGTTTCCAGACTGACAGGTGTATTTCTCACTTCCTTTCCTGTCTCCCATTATAGCTGGTCCTGTGACGTTTTTTTCTTTTCCAACATCCCTTTATTTTCCCATCCTTGATTCTTGCTCTGTGCAATACCTCTTCCTCCAGGAGCAAGCAGATTCAGAACTGACCGGTCACAGAATGGCATCCCCCTGGCCAAGGGGACTGGTTCAGAGCAGGCGCATGGCACTCTCCAGTGAGAGTGAAAGCCAGCACTGTGGCCAAAATGGTGTTTAACGAAGCATTCCTTTCCAGCTGGGTTTGGATTTAGGCGAATCTAAGCCAGAACTTTCGGGGGCTCTCATGTGGAGGGCATCAGTCAGAGACTGGAACCAGCACAGGTGAGCCAAGAGATGCAGGCAAAGAACTCTGCATGGGGGTTTATGGTTCTCATGCGTGGGAATGAACAACCAGCAAACTGATTGTCCCATACATAACAGCTACAGACTGAATGAAATAGAAACATAACTCCCTGAGAGCTCTAGAGACTAAAAACAAATTAGGCAGTTTTTAAAGGGGCTGTTGAAACTCGGAATAAGAGAGTTGCATAAAGTAAGTCCTCTTCCTCCTTTTTGGTGGCTTTACACTGAAGATAGTCATGGCAGTGGTAGTGGCTGGTGGCCACATCACAATAGAAAAAACCACCAACCGGGCTGGGCACAGTGGCTCACGCCTGTAATCCCAGCACTTTCAGAGGCCGAGGTGGGAGGGTCACCTGAGGTCAGGAGTTCCACACCATCCTGGCCAACATGGTGAAACCCCATCTCTACTAAAAATACAAAAATTAGCCGGGCATGGTGGCACACGTCTGCAGTCCCAGCTACTTGGGAGGCTGAGGCAGGAGAATGGCTTGAACCTGGGAGGCGGAGGTTGCAGTGAGCCAAGATTGCACCACTGCACTCCAGCCTAGGCGACTGAGTGAGACTCTGTCTCAAAAGAAAAAAAAAAGAAAAACCCACCAACCTTCATTCTAGAGGAGCCACAGAAAGAAGTCCTGGAGCATTCAGAGCCTCCAGAGAGTGAAGGGGAAACCCCAGAAAGGAGAGAGAGCCAAAGAAGAGGAACCCCGCATTTTCTGTATAAGCAGCCTAAATCTCTGGCTGGCTGACTCTTGAACTATGTGTGTGTGGGGCAAACTGGAAGCAATTTGTAATTAAGGTCTAAAGAATGGAACTGACATCTTAGTCACTGACCACTGCAGATGCAAAAGACCAAAACTTGATCCAACCAAGCTTAATTGTCTGTTAAACCTAAAATATCAACATTCTTTGGAGAATTATAATACAATACAGAGTCTGAAACATAACATTAAAAAATTCCAGGATGTGATACAAAATTACTTGTCATATGAAGAGTCAGGAAACTGTGACAAATTCTCAAAGGAAAAGACAGTCAACTATGCCAACCCTGAGATGACTCAGATGGAGGAACTGTCAGACAAGAACTATATGCAGCTATTATAACTATGATCAGTAAGGCAGAAGGAAATCCAAGCAGATAAATTGAAAAATTTAAAAAGAACCAAGTGGAAATTTTAGAAGTGAAAAATACAGTATCTGAAATAAGAATTCAGGAAGGAACAAGCCATGAATTTTCATACACGTGAGCAAATAAATTTTTTTTAACGTTTTTTGAATTGGGTTTTCTGTCTCTCTTTCTTCTGTTTTTTTTTTTTTTTTTTAATACAGGGTCTTGCTGTGTTGTCCAGGCTGGATTCAAATTCCTGAGCTCATGCAATCCTCCTGTTTCAGCCTCCTGAGTGGCTGGGACTACAGGTGCACACCACCACAGATGGCCTGAATTGAGTCTTCTATTTCTTGCAGTTTAAAGATTCCTGACAATATATCCACTTGAGACTGTGCTTTTGCTAATGTTAGTGTTGGCTGCTAGGCAACTGCTTAGAGCCTTGCTACTCAGAGTGTGACCCAAGAGCCAGCAGCATGAATGTGACCTGGGACTTGTTAGAAATATAGTCTCATGCCCCAGCCCAGACCTACGGAATCGGAACCTCTCTGCACATTAACAGGATCCCTAGGTGATTTGCATGCATATTCAGATTTGAAAAGCTGATATAGAGAAAATCAGAATCACCAGCAGATTTCATTTTA
Source organism: Gorilla gorilla gorilla (assembly GCF_029281585.2). Classification (NCBI taxonomy): domain Eukaryota; kingdom Metazoa; phylum Chordata; class Mammalia; order Primates; family Hominidae; genus Gorilla; species Gorilla gorilla. Next base: position 100,383,770 of record NC_073242.2, read on the forward strand.
TAGGATAAACAGTTAAAGAGCAGTAGGCTATTAGATGGAAGGAAATCTTCCGATTAGAAAGGTAAAAACAGGCTGGGTGTGGTGGATCATGCCTGTAATCCCAGCACTTTGGGAGGCCAAGATGGATGGATCACTTGAGGTCAGGAGTTCAAGACCAGCCTGGCCAATATGGTGAAATCCTGTCTCTACAAAAAATACTAAAATTAGCCAGGCATGGTGGTGGGTGCCTATAATCCCAGCTACTTGGGAAGCTGAGACAGGAGAAGCGCTTGAACCCAGGAGGTGGAGGTTGCGGCCGACATCCCACCACTGCACTGTAGCCTGGGCGACAGAGCGAGACTTGTACCAAAAAAAAAAAAAAAAAAAAGGTAAAAACAATCCACAAAATAAAAAAAAAAAATGATTGGCCAGGCGCAGTGGCTCACACCTGTAATCCCAGCACTTCGGGAGGCTGAGGTGGGTGGATCACCTGAGGTCAGGAGTTCAAGGCCAGCCTAGCCAACATGGTGAAAGCCTGTCTCTACTAAAAATATAAAAATTAGCCGAGTGTGGTGGCAGGCGCCTGTAATCCCAGCTACCCGGGACGCTGAGGCAGGAGAATCACTTGAACATGGGAAGCGGAGGTTGCAGTGAGCCGAGATCAAGCCACTGCATTCCAGCTTAGACGACAGAGCAAGATTCTGTCTCAAAAAATAAAGAAATAAAAAATAAACAAAAACATATCCACACATAAAACAAATATTTTTGAGCACCTTTCTGCCAGGTGGGAGACTCATTAAGTGATCAAAACAGACAAAAGCCTCAGCCTTCATGAGGCTTATATTTTGCAGGGGCAGGTAGGCAGACAAAATCACATAAAAATCTATGGTATGTGAGATGGTGATGAGTGCTAAGAAGACAGGGAAGGGGATAAGAAGTGGGGTTTTTTTTTTTGTTGTTGGTTTTCGTTTGTTTGTTTTGTTTTTGCTTTTGTCTTATTCAATTTTAAATAGAGTGGCCAGGGAAGGCCTTGCTGGGATGTTTAAATAAAATCCTGAAGAGGAGTTCAGTGGCCAACCAGCATGTTTTTTTTTTAAAGGTTCACCTCATTAACAATTCAAGAAATGCAAATCCAAGCAAAAAAAATATTCAGTTGTTCACCCATCGAATCTAATCAGCAAGGATTAAAAGGAATGATAAAACCTATAGCCTGTGAGGTCAGGGGTAAAATACACACCTTTCAACCCTGGAATGACATGTTTAGAAATGTATCCTAAGGAAGTAAGCATGGATATGTGCAAAGATTCCGCTCTAAGTGAGACACTTTTGGTCTCTCCACTATGATTTCCTTCCATGGATATTAAACTAATTTGGCAACAAGCAAGAAAAACAGAAAAATACACTTTATGTTTCTGCAAACTGTGTCCTCTTCCCCATCCTGTTTCCAGAACCAGAAAACCAGGGGGTGTGATGATGGAATTACCATGTAGCTACACAGTACCACAGCAAAGACGGGTGAGACAGGGGAAGAAAGGAGAGCCCTAGTCTGGGACGGGCTTGAGAACAATTTAGGAGGGGGACTCCCTCACAGGGCTCCTGGTTGGTCATGGGGTGAAGGTGCAGAAGTGACAGGGTCAGGGTGACTCTGGGATTTGGGCCTGGGAGCTGAAAGAAGGGTTGGGGAGGAATATAGGGCCAGGAAGAGGTCTGGAAGAAAGGCAGCATAGATGATGAGCTTGGTGTGGGCCGAGTTGAGTTACCAGTGTCCGAGGGACAACCTGAAGAAGTGTCAGGAGCCATGGATGGACTAAGGGCTTGGGAGGCAGTGCAAGAACCAGGAAAAGGAGTGCCTGCTTTGGAGTTGGACAAATTGGGCCTGCCCCCACCGCCTTCTGGCCATGTGACCTTGGGTGCATCACTTAACTGTGCTGCATTCCAGCTTCCTCATCTCCAAAATGATGGTGATGATTATATCTCCCTCAGCGGGTGTTGTGGAGACTGGAGGTAGATGGTGATGGGATCTATTCACAGTTCCCAGCAGGGAGTGTCACATAGCAGGAATTCAGCACACAGTAGCTATTAGTTGTTAAAACATTGGTTTAGCTCTTTTTCATGTGGCTCCTGCCTTTCTCTCCTCCCTCTTTTGGGCTGTCCCTCTGCCTGGAATGCCCTTCACTTCGCTTTGGAATTTGCAAGCTTTTCCTGACTCCCCTCCTCTCTTCCTCCAACCCATTATGTATGATCAGGTAGCACTGAAGTCACGCATGGGATGGGGGTCAGCCTTAGACCAAGCAGGAAGAGACAAAGGCTGACGCTGGAAACCTGCAGAGTGACTAAGGATGGATGGAGACGGGTCCAGAAAGAAGCCAGGGAGAAGGAAGAAAGCCAGAAAGGGCGGCCCAGGATGCTAGGAAAGAAGAGCGATCCAAGGAGGGTACGATCCACAGTGTGAAGCTCATGGAGGAGGACGTCAAGCAAGTCAAGCCTAACCCATGCCCATTAGATCTGGAAATGGAGAGGCTGGAGCCTTGGATTCGAGGGAGTGGTGGAGACAGGAATCAGTAGGAAAGGGGGAGGCAGAAATGAGGGGTGATGAGGCAAAGCCAGCAAGTGGAGACAAGCATGAAGGGAAGGAGAGAAATGGGGTGCTCGTCGGGGGCACCAGGGTTGAAGAAAACTTTTTTTTTTTTTCATTTTAAAGGTGGGTGATTCTTGAGAACATCTTCAAAGCCTGTGAGAAGAGCTGAAGCCAGAGCAGAGAGGAAAACAGGTGTGCTGACAGTCCAAGACATAGAGCAATCCTTTTGATGAGGAAGCAGGAAGGTCTTTAGTCATTCCCTTTCACCTTGGCACTCCCCCTGGAATTTTCTTTCACTTCCTGAGAATGCATCTAGTCTCAGCAGTTTTTCTTCAGCTTAAGTGTTTTCAGACCAGGCAAGCGCATTAGTCCAACAGTCTCAAGAAGTCCCCCTAGGGAACATGATTGATTGTGTTTTGTACTAAGCTCAAGTGATACACAAGCCTGTCTCCAAATGGATGACTGTCATAAGGTCCTTATCACCTCCATCCAAGGTCAACAGAGCACATACAAAAGTACCTGCCCTGAATCTGGTAGTGGGGTCTGGGGTCGGGGGCTGGGGGTGGGTGGTCAGGTGACAGCAACTTGAACTGAGACTAAAATAGGAAAATCCACATGCTCCTACTTAAAACAGATTCCAGATGGAGACACCAATGATGGAGTCAGTGGGTATAATTTGAGGTTAATTGTGGTGCAAATAGTCTTTCTTTTAATGATGAATGAAATGTTGTCTTTTAAAAGCAAGCTTGGTAAGATAACTTCTGCATAGATTATCCTGAACTTATGCCACATAAGAAATTGACTTTGTTTAATGGCAAAAATAATGGCTGAAACACACAGGTACACAAATTCTCCCTGCTGGCTTCATGTACAAAATCACCGGGGAGAGGCAGGGATCAGTCCTGGCAATTTTTTCTTAGGGACCCCCTTTTGTTCTCAGCCTGAGATGTCACAGATTTCCTTCAGGTCAGTATCAGGCATCCCAAATCTGTGCCTAGTTCTGTATGCTTAGATCCTGCTCCTTCCTGAGCACTCCCTGGTTGAGACCCCTGCACACTAATTTCTCTGCCCAGCCACTGTCACTGTCTTTCACTCACCTACTTGGACCAGTCTGTACCCTGTCTGGAGACTGGTTATAGCTTCACCCTCAGGACTCGTGGCTGCCCACACCAGCTGGTCACAACCTTCAGCCAGGATCACCACTCTGGGGGCTCCTCTAGCCACTCTGCCCTTCCAGTGCCACAGGGAGCAGGGAGGTGACTGCTGTGCTTGGCAGGCTGATAAACTACTGGCACTTGCCTGCGAGGATAGGCTCATGCCGAAGCATCTCCTTGACGGTTGCCAAGGGCATGCTCCTGATTGGACACACGGGCTCACTGGCTTTGTGGCTTCCTGGGAACACATCTTTAATAGTAGCCTATTTGGCACCATCCTGGGCCCTGCAGGGGGCAGTGGAAGGAGCAAGGGCTGTGGCCAGACCCAACTGGGTGAGGACCTGGATCTGCATCTTCATATCTCTGAACCTCACAGGGTGAGAGGATTATGTATGACACAGGCACAGCACTTCACATACAATCAACATACAACAAACGTTGGTCCCTTTCCTCCTGCCTTCTGCCCCACCACAAAATCCCAACATGATCAGGCTAATTTCCTGGAAAGGGAATGCACCAGGCTGCCCTCTGCTTCTGTCTCCTGGCAAGGAGCAAGTGAGGCTGTTACCTGCTTGTTTGCTGCTTGAGATTTCTTCATGGGGGGTTCCTCCTTAATGGGTCCCTGCTTTCCTTTTTTGACCCTCCGTTTCAGCTCGTCCTCTTCCTTTTGTCGCTCCAGCTCCTGCTGTAGCTTCTTTTCTTGCATTTCCTTTGCCAGCCTCTCCTGCTCCCTTCATCAAACCAGGCAGAGAAAAAACAGTTCAGGGGCCCCCATACCTCACCCCTCTGCTGCCTGGGATTTCCAGGTGGAGGGACATTGGGCAGAGCTTTCTTAGGCATAAAAAGAAAGAACAAAGTAAGCTGGATATGTGGAAGGAAAGGAGAAAGGAAGAGAAGGAAAGAAAGAAAAAATGACTCCCATCTATGTTTGAATGGTCATTCATCAAGACTCTGATTTATTGAAACTCAACTAGGAGGAATTCTCCATTAATCTGTATTTTGAGTCCAATCTCCTCTCATGGGAGAGTGAGAAAAAGGCTGAAAATAAGCTTGATATTAGCACTTAAAAAAAGCAACTTTCAAAGATTGTTCTGGTATTAATGCAGATGAGGCCCGCCTCCCATAGCTGAGCATGTTTGCTGTTCAGAAAATAAGAATTTTTTTTTTTTTGACAGAGTCTCGCTCTGTCACCCAGGCTGGAGTGCAGTAGTGTGATCAGCTCACTGCAACCTCCACCTCCCGGGTTCAAGCGATTCTCCTGCCTAAGCCTCCTGAGTAGCTAGGATTACAGGTGTGCATCAACATGCCCACCTAACTTGTATTTTTAGTAGAGACGGGGTTTCGCCATGTTGGCCAGGCTGGTCTCGAACTCATGACCTCAGGTGATCCTCCTACCTTGACCTCCCAAGGTGCTAGGATTACAGGCATGAGCCACTGCGCCCAGCCAGAAACGGTATTTTCAAAGCAGTTTCTATGGTGGCTAGTTCAGAGCCATGGTGCTCAGTCTGAAAGCCGTGTTCCCCTCCTCCACCCTCTCTTTCCCTTTCCGCTGTCATTCAACTGCTCCTGCCCCTGCTGCTGACAGCAGAGAGTGGACCAAAGCCAAGCACCAAGCACAAACAAGTGAGGGAATGGTACTTCTGAAAATAGTTAACCCAGCTATTTTCATCCAGGAATTCCTAATTGTTTCCGGTTGCCATGGCTCTCTGCCCACTGAAGCAAACTCATTTACTTCATGGTGTGTGTGTGTGTGTGTGTGTGTGTGTGTGTGTGTGTGTGTGGTGTGACACAAACAAGTTGTTGCTGCACTTTGAGAATCAAATTTGCATTTTCCAAGTCCACCATGAGATGAATGCCTGAAAGCAACAGCCCTGGTGAAAAACGAGTTTCCTCTAAAATCTCAAAGCAAGGCTTTCTGTAACTCTGGAGGACTGGGCATTTCTATAGTGGACCATGCCACAGAAAGATCACGGCACACCCGGCTGGGCGCTGTGGCTCACGCCTGTAATCTCAGCACACTGGGAGGCTGAGGCAGGCAGATCACTTGATCCTAGGAGTTCAGTTTGAGACCAGCCTGGCCAACATGATGAAAACCCGTCTCTACTAAAAATACAAAAAAATTGGCCAGGCATGGTGGTACGTGCCTGTAATCCTAGCTACTTGGGAGAGTGAGGCAGGAGAATTGCTTGAACCCAGGAGGTGGAGGTTGCAGTGAACTGAGATTGTGCCACTCAAGGCGTGATGGAGGAACTCCAGCCTGGATGACAGAGCAAGAGTCTGTCTCAAAAAAAAAAAAAAAAAAAAAAAAAAAAGATTAGGACATACTGTAGCAGCAGGGAGGGCAAAAGCTGTTTCAGGTCAGTGGGAGAAGTGTGGAGCTGGAGGAGAGAACAGGGTAAATAGTAGGTGAGTATCTAGGCTCTGTACCTCCAGCGCCTGAAATCCCAGGGAGGAGGTAGAAAATAGAACCACTGCCCCCCACCCCATCCCTGCAATCTTTGAAGATCTGAGGGAAGAAAGGACACATGTCCCACTGTTCCTGTCCCTCTGAGATAGCCCAAGGTGGCAGTCCTAAGTATCCTGGGCACTAGGAGGCATGGGGGGATCGAGTAGTTTCTGTGTGGTTCCCAGTGAGGGGCAGAGAAAGTGGCTGAGGGTGTTGGCTTGTGAGCCTGCTCACAGTCCCAGGATTGAGGATCTGCCCAGGCTGAGGATCCCATGGCAGCTAGACCTCAGGGGATGGGCAGCACCGCCCAAGGCCAAGAAGGGGACCCAGGCAGGGGGAGGAAGGGCTGAGATTTGGGGAGCAGTCACTATGCCCAGGTCAAGAGAGTGGACCCTGGATCACCAGCTGTGGACATTGAAGCACCGAGGCAGTGAGCACAGAGGCTGATAAGCCACACGCAGGGGTGCTGGTCAGGGGGGGCCAGCAGGGGCCCCAGGGCAGCACAGAGGCCAGTGGCCCCTCTCCCAGGGCTACTCATGACATTACAGCCTGGTCCCAAATGCCCGCCAGTGAGAAGTAAGGAGAGTGGGAGAAACCCTGAATGGTGCAGCAGCCAGCACCCTCGATGGGCGGGATGTATCTTTCTGCTCCTTGCAGGTCACCTTCCAGGGCCTTCTGCAGCTCCTGCTGCCTGCCTGGAAGATGGCTTGGGCTCACACCCCGGTCCTGGTCACTCTGTGGGGACGGTCCCAGGAGAATGGCTTCTGCTCTGGCCAGCCCTTGGCCCTGACCTCTTCTTCCGCTCGCGGAGCGCCTGCTGAATCCCCCGATCGAATGTGAGTTTCTCCTCCTCGGTCAGGGCATCATATTCTTCCTCATCCATGTTTTGGAGACGCTCCTTCTCTTTCTCAAGAGCTTCCTTGTGCTTGCGTTCTGTGAGGGGGACAGAGACGGGAAGGTGAGGAAAAGTCCTTCCCAGTCTCACTAGCAGCCTAAGCAGGCGGAGGAGGGTCTTAGTGTGGGGCAGCTGGTGCGGCGCCTGGTCTGCCTCATCCCTGGTTGCAGGGGTGGGGGGGTCCCTTCATCCATGCACTTCCACATTTGGGCTCTGTCTGCAGGTGGCTGAACAGTGGCCCCCAAAGATGCCCATATCAGATTACTCAGAACCTGTGACTGTGTTGTCATCCATAGCAGAGGGACTCTGCAGATGTGATTAAATTTAAGGATCTTGAGGTGGGCAGATTATTTTGGGGGGCCCAGTCTAATTATAAGGGTCCTTTCGAGGGAGGCAGGAGAGTCAGTCAGAGATGGTGATGATGTGATAGTAGGAGCAGGGGTCAGAGGGCTGCAAGGAAGGGGCCAGGAGCCAAGGAGTGCAGAAGGCCTCTAGAAGCCAGAAAAGACAAGAAAAAGGGGCTACCTAACAGCCAAAAAAGGAACGTGGCCCTGCTGAGAAAAGTCCGGAGCAATGACCAGGCATCCCTCAGCAGTCATCAAGCCTCCAGCTGCCTCGTTTTCCAGAAAGTTCATTTCTCGATAATGATCCACTTCAAAATAATTACCACTTCTCATTTTCCCCGTTATCTTTGGAATGAAATTTCTCCTGGTTAAATTGTGGGCTCTTCTCCCCTAAATCATCTGCATTTGAAATGTCCTAAGGTAGCATACCGTCATACTACTATTACATTAAAATCTCATGTTTGTTAACATGTATGAACATGCCAGGCACTAGGGAAGGCACTTTACATGATCGCTTATTTAATCTCCACAACAGCCCTACGAGGGAGGAGTTATCATTCTTATCTGTGATTATCCCTTAATAAGTGGCAGGGAAAGATGTTAGGACTTCTGACCCCGGAAGTGTAAGACAATACATTTCTATGTTGTGTTAAGTAACCAAGTTTGTGGTTGCTATGGTGTAAACGTTTGTGTCGCCTCGAAATTCCTACGTTGAAACTGAATTCCCCAAGGGGATGGTATTAAGAAGGGCCTTAGGGAGGTGACTAGGTCACAAGGATAGAGTCCTCATGGCTGGGATTAGTGTCCTTATAAGAGGCCTGAGGGAGCTTGTTTCAGGACTTAGTGAGAAGATGCTTTCTGTGACCAGAAGGTGACACTGTTTCTGTTGACACCTTGATCTTGGACTTGCCAGCCTCCAGAACTGTGAGAAATAAATGTCTGTTGTTGATAAGCAACCCAATCTATGGAATTTTGTTATGGCAGTCTGAAAAGACTAAGACAGTGGTCATTTGTCACAGCAATGACAGAAGACTCATATACCACCCACTGACTTGACTCATTATGAGCATATGCCACTAACGGGTTCATGGTGACAGGGCCATTTGCACACCAAGGGAAATTCCCTGCCCTGCCCTACGGATTCCAGGTCTACGCATGTGATTCACACTTAGGACAAAGGCACCAGCTCCTTCCTCACACCTCCCTAGCTCAGCATTCTCACCGTCATCCTTGCAAGTTTGAGCTGTGGACTCAGACACCTGCATTTGAGCTCCTTCCCGGCCACTTATCAAGAGATAATCACAGATAAGAATAATAACATACGGCCGTTGTAGAGATTAAATAAGCGATCATGTAAAGTGCTTTCCCCAGTGCCTGGCATGTTCATAGATGTTCGGTAAACATGAGATTTTAGTGTAATAATAGTGTGACCGTATACCATCTTAGGACATTTCAATTTAGATGATTTAGGGGAGAAGAGCCCACAGTTTAACTGGGAGAAGTTTCATTCTGAAGATAAGCGGGAAAAGGAGAAGTGGTAATTATTTTCAAGTGGATCAGTATGGAGAAATGAGCTTTCTGGAAAATTAGGCAGCTGGAGGCTGGATGACTGCTGAGGGATGCCTGGTCACTGCTCCAGATTTTCCTCAGGATGAGACTATAAAGAAGCTGACTTTGAGTTCTGTTCAAGGACTTAGACAGCCCAGTGTTTGTAAGTATTTCCTTAATTGGAAAAGCATTATGATTTGAGTAGATAGTGTTAGAAGGGAGCGGTAAGCCGGAGTGAGGAAGGGCAGTCGTGTGGCTGGAGCCGAAGCTCCTGGGAGGTGGGGCTCTGACTCCCGTGGACAGCGCCACCAGCCTCTGTCCTTCAACCCCTGCCCTGGGGGGCCAAGATTTGCTGGGGCTGCTTCTGACTACATTGGGAACTTAAGCTAACATTACTTGTGTGTGTGTGTACCTATCTTTCAATCAAACCTTTCAGTTATTACAATTTTTCTCAGGCCATTGGTATAAGGATAGGAAAAGCAAAGGGTTTAGAATTACACGCACCCGGTTCTCTTACTAATTGGCAATGTGATTTGGCACAAGACTTTTGCTATCTCTGAGCTACATTCTCCTTTAGTGTAAAATGGGGACAAGATTCACAGGGTAATTGTGAGGATTAAATGTCCCAAAGTATACAAAATGTCTGCTACGGTGCCTGGTGTGCAGCAGGCTAAGGTGTAAATGTTTTGGAAAATGTATTAGCACCGTGAGTTTTATGAGAAATGCACAGTTGTCTTAAACAAAACCAACAAGGAAATCAGTTGCCTGAGTCAGGATGGGACCCATAATGGCTGTAATTGCAGAAAGGATGGAGGGGTACAGTGTGATGGGAGGGAAGCAGGAATGCACCTGCTGTCAGCAGAGCGTTCATCATAGAACTTCCCAGCCGGCCACTCGCGTCCCAGTTCCCTCCTAGCAAAGCAGAAATACAACTCCTGGCCACCTTACAGGGCAGAAGTGAGGCGCCAACGGAATAGCAAATGTCAAAGTTTCACTTAAGCCCAGTGGAAAGGTAGGAGGCCTTGCCTTCTTGCTCCTTTTTGGCTTTCTCCTGGGCCGTCATGGCTGCGTAATCCTGGGCCATGTTGAGAATGTATATATGCTCCCGGCTGCCAATGGCCTTCAGCAGGCAGAGGAGGGCGGCTGCAGCATTCCGAGCAAAGAGAGTGTCGAGGCCATCAAACACCACTCCTCGGTAGCAGTCACTCAGCTGAAACCAGAGAGAGCAAAGACAGTTACTATGGCCACAACCTCATTTGTTCTGTTTACGCTTTTACTGGGGCTGCAAAGGGTTCTGCAGACCTACTGGGCCCCGATGCAAACACCATGCCTTTCTGCTTGCTAAATCCAAGGTGCTGTCATAAAATAAAAGAAAAGAATAAAAATGTTTAATCAGCCAGTCTTTTTTTTTTTTTTTTTTTTTTTGAGACAGTCTCCCTCGGTCACTCCAGCGCCCAGGCTGGAGTGCAGTGGTGCAATCTCGGCTCACTGAAACCTCTGTCTCCTGGGTTCAGGTGATTCTCCTGCCTCAGCCTCCCAAGTAGCTGGGATTACAGGTGCCCACCACCAGGCCCGGCTAATTTTTGTATTTTTAGTAGAGACAGGGTTTCACCATGTTGACCAGATTAGTCTCGAACTCCTGACCTCAGGTGATCCACCTGCCTCGGCCTCCCAAAGTGCTGGAATTACAGGCACGAGCTACTGCGCCCAGCCAGATGGTCTTTATTACAATAATAAGGGTTTATTCTGTCTGTAGAAATAAATGAACAAACAAAAATGTTAAAGGGCCGATCTCGGAAGATCCATGAGGTACACAAAAATGAGATGGAAAGGGAAAGATGCTCCCAAGCACAGAGTCACAGGCAGCAGGGGCAGCAGCTGGGCCTTTTGTATTTTTCTTATTAGTCTTACTGCCTTGGAGCGTAATGATTTTGGTAACAGTAACCATTGAAGAACAGCCTCTGCCTTACTCAGTGTTACTCAAAGTGTAGCCCATAGACTGGCCACCAGTGAATGAGCGTCAGGTTTTTGATGAGACAAGAAGCTTGTGTCAGAATGTAAATGACCTGTATCACTAAACACACTATTTGGTTCAGCTGGCAGCTGAACAGGTACCGTGGCCACATCATTCCTTCTTTGCAGCTAAACTTTGTAGCAAGACTTTGTTGATGAAAGAAGCCCTGTAAGCTCCATATGTCATCAGAGACCAGCACTTTGAGTAGCACAGCTCCACTGGCTTACTTCGGGGCCTTACCAGTGTTTCTCAGCTTTTACTCTGGGTATCTAAAACATTGGCACACTTATGGGAACACCTTGTTCAAATCAGTTGAAAGTGATGTACCTTTAATGTAGTAGCAGTGCAAATCTTAACATAAAAACTTTCTTGTGATGATATTCCTCCTCTTCTGGGAAGGTCAAGTTAATTTTGTTGTATTTAAATCTGCAATTAATATTGTGGCCCTAGTTGAAAACACAAAGCAAACACCCAGCTCCAGGACCTGGTAAGCAATGTAGCTGTGTCTGCAAACCATGAGCAGAAACAGGCTTAAGTGATACCCTCCTCAATCCTGCTGATCTTATTTTCTTGTCTTTAACTGTAGAATTCTTATGGAAAAAAAAATTAAAAATTAGAAAGAGTGTTACTGTTTTTCTGACTTTAAAAGCAATATGTCATTGTAAAATAATTCAGAAATGTATAAAGAAGACTAAAATTCTATAATCCTGCTACCCAAAGATAACAATGGTTAACATGTATTTTAAAAGTTTTTACTACGTGTGTAGTATACATTTCTAAATATTTATATAGAATGTTATTATGTTTTAACCAGTATTTCCTAGTTACTTCTTTTTCACTTAATAACATTGAAAATGTGTTTTTGAAGCAATTAACATAGCTCCGAATTCTAACTTTTAGAATGGCTCCACATTGTAATTTTTAACACATCACTCTCTTTCTGGTCATTAAAAAAACTTTTGTGTAGTCTTCTGCTCTCTGGTCCTTTAACAAGGTGAATGGCTTCAGGCTGTAGACTGGGCCAAGGTCAGGGGTTGACAAGAGCTGTCAAAAAGACGAGCAAATGACTGCCTTCTGGGCTGCCGAGCTGCCGTGGGTGGCTGATGGCCCAGAACCTCTGTCCAGGGTGTGGGGATGGTGTGTGAATGCCAAGCCCTGCAGCTCTGTGCAGGTGGCATGGACCCACCTGTATCCGCTCTGCCAGGATCTGCACGAGAAGTTCATCTGGGAGCACACAGCTCATCAGCCCGGTCTCGCCTCCGACACTAGGACTAACACTGAGCTGGCGGTGGATGGGCCCCAGGGGGAGAGGGCTGGAGGAAATCTGTTGAGTAGGAGAAGGATCAGGAGTCAGAATCTGGCCTTGTATCTCAACAACTCCTACACTTACCAGCCACAGGACCTTGGGAAGATCACATAATCTGTCATTTCCTCATCTGTACAATGGGAATTACATTATAAAATGGAAGGATCCTGTCTTCCTTAAAGAACCACTGTAAGTTTCAAGTGGGAATAGCATGGAAGGTACGTTGTTTGTGTACTGAACTGCACGCAGCTTTTCATTCATTCGATAATTATTCACTGAGCACCTATCTTGTGCCAGGCATGCTTAGGTACTAGGGATATAACAATAAACAATGGTGCTGCCCCCAGGCATTCCAATGCAATCCACCATTGCATTCCAATGGAAGAGAGAGAAAAGGCCACCTTCCTTCACAAATCAATACAATTTCAGAAAATGATGAGTGCTAGGAAGGAAATAACCAGGTAAGGGAATAAGGAACCATAACAGGGTTGGGGAAAGACTATGTAGAGAGGATGCTCATGTTACCTGGGTTACGTGAAAGAATGAGACAAGATCTTGGGAGCAGAGCCTTTCTGGGAGTGGACAGCAAGCTCTTTCAACGCAAGTGTGCTCGGGGAATCTGGGGGGCACATGGAGCCCAGTGGGGCTGGAACTGAGTGAGCAATGGGGAAGACAGTCAGGCTGAAGGTTAAAGACACCATACCGCCAGGACCAGAATACGCAGGGCCTTGTAGGCCATGGTCAGCAATTTGTATTTTATTCCAAGTATTATGGGAAGTTGGTGTGTTTCAGCAGACAAATAATCTGATTTATATTTATTTTATTATATTTTTGAGATGGAGTCTCACTCTGTCGCCCAGGCTGGAGTGCAATGGTGCCATCTTGGCTCACTGCAACCTCCGCCTCTCGGGTTTAAGTGATTCTCCTGCCTCAGTCTCCCGAGTAGCTGGAATTACAGGTGTGCACCACCATGCCTTGCTAATTTTTGTATTTTTAGTAGAGACAGGGTTTCGCCATGTTGGCTAGGCTGGTCTCGAACTCCTGACCTCAGGTGATCTGCCTGCCTCGGCCTCCCAAAGTGCTGGGATTAAAGGCATGAGCCATTGCACCCAACCTGATTTTTATTTTTAAAAGACCACCCTACCCGTCACATGAGGTGACATGACTGGAAACAGGAAGATATCACTGTGGTCAGGGCAGGAGATGATGGCAACAGGGATGAGGATGGTGGTGGTGACTGAGACGAAAATGGTGGTGGCGAGAAGTGGCTCATACAGGATATGTTTTGGAAGTAGGGCCAGTAGGACTTCGGATGGAACATAAAGAAAGAGTCACCAAAACATGATTCTTTGAGTTTTGACCTTAGCAACCTGGAAAATGGTGAAATTATTTACTAAGAAAGGAAAGACTGGGAGAAGAACAATTTTTGGGGAGCAGTGGAAGCAAGAATCACTTTTTGGATATAAACATTTTGAGATGCCTCTAAGCCCTTCGAGAGAGATTGAAAGGATACATGAACCTGCACTCGGGAAGAAATTAGAGCTGGCAATAGAATTTCGAGAGTCATAAGCATGTTAAAGGTATTTAAATATTTAAGTAATGCAACTGAGTGAGATCGCCTGCAAAGACAATGTAGGAAACAAAAAGGAGAGTAGTAGAAGACTTTGTCCCAGGCTACTCCAATGACTAGGAATTTGGAGATTGAGAAGCGGGGGAAGTAGAGGAAGGAGTTGCTAATGAGGTAGAAGGGAAGGTGGAGGAGTGTGGTGTCTGAAAGCCACACGAAGAAAGCGTTTCCAAGAGGAGGGGGTGATCAGCTGCCAAGAAGTCATGTGAGATGAAGACAGAAAACTGACCTCTGTATTTGTCCAGGTGAAGACTGCGAAGGACCTTGAGAAGAGCAGCCGTGGAATGGTGGGGACAAAGGCCCCACTGGAAGCAGTGAAACAGAGGACGGGGGTGGGTGTGAGGACGAGGAGGCAGGCAATGCAGCAATTCTTTGGAGGAACAGCAGAGGAGGGGAGCTGAGAGAGGAGGTAATAGGCGGAGGGGGATGTGGGATCACGGGAAAGCATTTTTAATGATGGGAATAATAATACAGCATGCATAGATGCTGACAGAAGTAGAGTAGGGGGAAAATGGGAGAGAAGGGACAACTGCAGGAATTTAGCCATTGGATAAGAGAAGGGGTGGGGCCGGGTGCCCATGTGCAGGGATCAGCCCTGGGTGAAGGCAGGGCAGACACTCAGCTGTCGAGAAGGCACAGCCCTGTGTGTAGATGGAGGCTGCTGGAAGACTTGGTGGCTGGAAGATGAGCTCATTGTCTTCTGATTGCTGCAGCTTTCTTGGTGAAATCAGAGTAGAGATCATCGGCTGAGAATGAGGAAGAGGAAAATATTTTGGAGGCTAGGAGAGTGATGAGAGCAATAAAGCAGTCATCTTGAATAGATGCAGAGCTGAGCCAGACCAAAGGGCCCATTGGAGACCTGTGGTCTTAAATTTAAATTAAGATCCTTCAGGAGAGGTGAGAGACTTCCCCAGCTATGCTCAGCTGGTCTGCATGGAGTAGGTGGAGGATTAGGTTTGCCAGGGTTGAAGCTTTGCTTGAGAGTGTGGTGAAGGGCAAGTTGCAAGGGGGTGCTATGGTGGCAGAACATGGCATCCAGACTGGATAGGGAGGGCACAAGGTGGGTGCTAGGTAGTGAGGATGAGGACTGGAGGTTTCGATGGGGCCAGGTGCTTACCAGAGTTAGTCATCTGTAAAGTGAGAAGATGGCTGTGGGAAAGCAGGATTGTGATAGAGAGATCTTGGAGTTTATGGGTAGTGATGAACAATGTCTAGGATGTGGTCAGGGAGGTGAGTAGCTGAGGAGGCCATGAAATTGAGAAGCAAGAGTGTTGGATTAAATATCATTCAAAAGATCAGGATTGTGATTTTTGTACATTGATTTTGTATCCTGAGACTTCGCTGAAGTTGCTTATCAGCTTAAGGAGATTTTGGGCTGAGACAGTGGGGTTTTCTAGATATACAATCATGTCGTCTACAAACAGGGACAATTTGACTTCCTCTTTTCCCAATTGAATACCCTTTATTTCCTTCTCCTGCCTAACTGCCCTGGCCAGAACTTCCAACACTATGTTGAATAGGAGTGGTGAGAGAGGGCATCCCTGTCTTGTGCCAGTTTTCAAAGGGAATGCTTCCAGTTTTTGCCCATTCAGTATGATATTGGCTGTGGGTTTGTCATAGATAGCTCTTATTATTTTGAGATACGTCCCATCAATACCTAATTTATTGAGAGTTTTTAGCATGAAGGGTTGTTGAATTTTGTCAAAGGCCTTTTCTGCATCTATTGAGATAATCATGTGGTTTTTGTCTTTGGTTCTGTTTATATGCTGGATTACATTTACTGATTTGTGTATATTGAACCAGCCTTGCATCCCAGGGATGAAGCCCACTTGATCATGGTGGAAAAGCTTTTTGATGTGCTGCTGGATTCAGTTTGCCAGTATTTTATTGAGGATTTTTGCATCAATGTTCATCAAGGATATTGGTCTAAAAGTCTCTTTTTTGGTTGTGTCTCTGCCCGGCTTTGGTATCAGGATGATGCTGGCCTCATAAAATGAGTTAGGGAGGATTCCCTCTTTTTCTATTGATTGGAATAGTTTCAGAAGGAATGGTACCAGTTCCTCCTTGTACCTCTGGTAGCATTCTTATACACCAATAACAGACAAACAGAGAGCCAAACCATGAGTGAACTCCCATTCACAATTGCTTCAAAGAGAATAAAATACCTAGGAATCCACCTTACAAGGGACATGAAGGACCTCTTCAAGGAGAACTACAAACCACTGCTCAATGAAATTAAAGAGGATACAAACAAATGGAAGAACATTCCATGCTCATGGGTAGGAAGAATCAATATCGTGAAAATGGCCATACTGCCCAAAGTAATTTATAGATTCAATGCCATCCCCATCAAGCTACCAATGACTTCCTTCACAGAATTGGAAAAAACTACTTTAAAGTTCATATGGAACCAAAAAAGAGCCCGCATCGCCAAGTCAATCCTAAGCCAAAAGAACAAAGCTGGAGGCATCATGCTACCTGACTTCAAACTATACTACAAGGCTACAGTAACCAAAACAGCATGGTACTGGTACCAAAACAGAGATATAGATCAATGGAACAGAACAGAGCCCTCAGAAATAACACCGCATATCTACAACTATCTGATCTTTGACAAACCTGAGAAAAACAAGAAATGGGGAAAGGATTCCCTATTTAATAAATGGTGCTGGGAAAACTGGCTAGCCATATGTAGAAAGCTGAAACTGGATCCCTTCCTTACACCTTATACAAAAATCAATTCAAGATGGATTAAAGACTTCAATGTTAGACCTAAAACCATAAAAACCCTAGAAAAAAACCTAGGCATTACCATTCAGGACATAGGCATGGGCAAGGACTTCATATCTAAAACACCAAAAGCAATGGCAACAAAAGCCACAATTGACAAATGGGATCTAATTAAACTAAAGAGCTTCTGCACAGCAAAAGAAACTACCATCAGAGTGAACAGGCAGCCTACAAAATGGGAGAAAATTTTTGCAACCTACTCGTCTGACAAAGGGCTAATATTCAGAATCTATAATGAACTCAAACAAATTTACAAGAAAAAAACAAACAACCCCATCAAAAAGTGGGCAAAGGACATGAACAGACACTTCTCAAAAGAAGACATTTATGCAGCCAAAAAACACATGAAAAAATGCTCACCATCACTGGCCATCAGAGAAATGCAAATCAAAACCACAATGAGATATCATCTCACACCAGTTAGAATGGCAATCATTAAAAAGTCAGGAAACAACAGGTGCTGGAGAGGATGTGGAGAAATAGGAACACTTTTACACTGTTGGTGGGACTGTAAACTAGTTCAACCATTGTGGAAGTCAGTGTGGCGATTCCTCAGGGATCTAGAACTAGAAATACCATTTGACCCAGCCATCCCATTACTGGGTATATACCCAAAGGACTATAAATCATACTGCTATAAAGACACATGCATACGTATGTTTATTGCGGCACTATTCACAATAGCAAAGACTTGGAACCAACCCAAATGTCCAACAATGATAGACTGGATTAAGAAAATGTGGCACATATACACCATGGAATACTATGCAGCCATAAAAAATGATGAGTTCATGTCCTTTGTAGGGACATGGATGAAATTGGAAATCATCATTCTCAGTAAACTATCGCAAGAACAAAAAAACAAACACCGCATATTCTCACTCATAGGTGGGAATTGAACAATGAGAACACATGGACACAGGAAGGGGAACCTCACACTCTGGAGACTGTTGTGGGGTGGGGGGAGGGGGTAGGGATAGCACTGGGAGATATACCTAATGCTAGATGACGAGTTAGTGGGTGCAGCACACCAGCATGTCACAGGTATACATATGTAACTAACCTGCACATTGTGCACATGTACCCTAAAACTTAAAGTATAATAATAAAAAAAACAAAAACAAAAACAAAAAAACCCAAAAGATCAGGATTTCTAACTGGTGCTTTCCTGGATAGAGGTGATTTATAAATAAATGAGCTTATGGGCCACATCTTCATTATATAATATACTTACACATTTTTTCCCATTTGCAACATGACTGAAATATCAGTCATTGGAAAACTCATGCTTTATGAGAGCTTCAAGAAGACCAATCGCCATCTCCCTGGGTAAGTGCTTTCACAGGGGGACACTGTTGTCCAGATCATTTGAGTCTTGTCACACTGGGGCAGTGCAGGCAGCCACATATGCGGTCTATGAGCTCTGATTTCTACTGTGATATTTAGGTTACCTTACTGAAAGGAGTTTGGAGTCAGAATTGGGGTGTTCTATTGCCTTTGAAGAATTCTAAAAAGCTTTATTTCCCTGTCCAGATGGACAGAACAAAACCAAAGGAAATAAGTCTTGATAACACCCTATATGGTAACAGAGAAATAAGTTTTAGTTCATCCATAAACGTTTGGGTAAAGAACACTATACTGGATCCTGGAAAAGAGGATGAAAAGGATAGTGCTCCAGAAGAAAATGAATCAATGGTTTCTGTTTTCACGGTGTCAGAAGAACGTAAGACTGAAGTGACAATCAGATATCACCTGGCACAAGTTCAGCCCTGTGGGCTGTTCCAACCAACCTGCAGGTCTCCTCTCCCTTGAAGACCTTTGCCTCTGCTCCATCCTCTTACCTGATCTAACATGTGGGCCTCCTCTCCTACAAGAACCTACATCATTAATTTTATTTTTTATGTACTTTTTTTGAGATGGAGTCTTACTCTGTTGCCTAGGCTGGAGTGCAGTGGTGCCATCTTGGCTCACTGCAACCTCCACCTTCTGGGTTCAAGTGATTCTTGTGCTTCAGCCTCTTGAGAAGCTGGGATTACAGGTGTGCACCACTAAGCCCAGCTAATTTTTTTATTTTTTATTTTTAATAGAGACGGGGTTTCATCACGTTGGCCAGGCTGGCCTTGAACTCCTGGCCTAAAGTGATCCACCCACCACAGCCTCCTGAAGTGCTGGGATTACAGGTGAAAGCCACTGCACCCGGCCTAAGGACCTACATCTTTATTCCACCCACCTGCTCTATCCAATACACAGGTCTCATTTCCCATGAAGACCTACAACTCTTCTCCATCCATCTGCTCTTCCCAGTGGATGGGCCTCCTCTCCTACCAGTACTTTCACTTCTGCTCCATCCACCTCCCCCACTGTCCCTATAGCACTCTCAGGCTATAACGAGATCCACCCTTAACCCTTCCTGTTTCTCCCATTCTATGTTCTCTTCTTAATTCCTTCTCTAATGAGGCTGGGCCTCCCATACTGATGGCACCCTCAGCTCTCTTGCCCCTCGTTATAAGAGCACACCCCCTCTCCTCAATGATGACATTCTTCTCTCTCCACTCCTGAATGGGAGCTGCCAGGTCCACTTAGAGAAATCTTCCCAGGTGTGGTGGTTCATGCCTGTAATCCTAGTGCTTTGGGAGGCAGAGGCAGAGCCAGGAGGATCCCTTGAGGCCAAGAGTTCAAGACCAGCCTGGGCAACACAGCGAGATCCCATCCCTACAAAAATTTAAAAAATTAGCCAGGCATGGTGGGACATACCTGTAGTCCCAGCTACTTGGGAGGCTGGGGTGGAAGGATTGCTTGAGCCCAGGAGTTCAAGGCCGCAGTGAACAAGGACTGTGCCACTGTACTCCAGCCTGGGTGACACAGTGAGACCCTGACTCTAGGGAAAAGAGACAGAGAGAGAGAGAGAGAGAGAGAGAGAGAGAAACTTCACAACTATGAAGTTATAGTTTCCAGTCTTGGTTGGGCCATGATCATTCCCAACTATTTATTCCTTGTCCATCACCAATTTCTGCTTCTATACACCATAGTGGAAGCAGTGCTCTGCCACTCCCCTCGAGCATGCTCTGCAGCCCCAGCCTCCTTGTTGCTTCCCTCAAAAGACCATGCCTCCTACATGCATTATAGCACCATTCAACAAGGCCTTCTCCAACCTCCATTCTCCACTTGGCTTCTCCCACCCTTAGCTGTGTCTGTTTTTTACCTTTACTGACCCCAAAGGAAGCCGGTTCTCTTCTCCTTTAATTGTGCTGAATTCTGCCCTTCCTACTACCTCCCAAGATCTCATTCCCTCTTGAGTGGATCGCCACATGACACTTCTCCAGGGGCTCCATTCTTTATAGACCTGCTTCTACTTCTTTTCTGAGAATGGACTCTCCTGACCTGGCTTTGCCCCTCTACTACTCTCTCATTTTTTTCCCTTCACTTTCAAACATCATAAAAGCCTACACTCACTTGATTTCACTTCTCCACCTACAACTCACTACTCACTGCACCCACTGTCTCTGGCTTCAGCAGCACCGGCCAGTTGGCTGAGACTGCTAAGTTCCTTGGCGCATTGCTCAAATGCTGCAACTTCTTTCTGACGTTTCAGGACTCCCCCTGCAGCCCTCCCACAACTTAGATTAATGGTTTCATCCTTAACTTCCTTTAGAATTTAGGTTGAGCCATAGGAAATTGCTGTTATGGAGTTCTAAAAGGATTGAATTTTGGCAATTTTCTGTGGCTCAGCCTAATTCCCTTTTCACACTTCTTTTGTAACTAATTTCACTTTATTGCAAATGTTTGCAAATGTGGTTATCTCCTTCATCAGACTCTTAGTGCAGGGATTCTGCTTTCTTTATTTGCACTTTGCCAGTGCCTACAGCATAAAAGATGCTTGCTGAGCACCAGCTGGGTGAATGCCCCTTTCAGAAGGAGGGGCGCAGGGACAGTGCTCAGGCTGGCCTGGCGAGAACACTGCAGGGATGAAGAGCACTGATCTGGCTGCAGGATGCTGGGGAGGAGGAAGATCCCAGCCCTCCTGCGGTAGAGTCCTGATTTGTACCTGTGGTGTTTCAGACTGGTGTGAGTGATGCTGCCTCTGTGACCCGGAGCCATGGCTGTCTGCCTTGCTTTTGGTGATCACCACGCTCCCACGAACACTCTTTCCAGGTTTAATTTCTGGGGCCACCAGAGTCATCTCGGAGGCTAACTTGCCCAAGGTGTCAGTGCTCAGTCGTCCTTGCCCTATGACGTTTTGACCCACAGCTGCCTCCTGGGCTATAAGGAGAGGGTGAATTTTTATTAAAAGTCACCTTAGAATCACAAAAAATGACAGTGGGGATGGCACTCTGAAGTCCGTTCTGTCCAATAGACATATAATGTGAACCACATATGTATGTAATTTAAACATTTCTAGTTGCCACATTAAAAAGGTAAAAATTAATTTTAGGGACATATTTTAACCCAATATACACAAAATGTGATCATTTTAACATGTAATGTATAAAAATTGCTACTGTGTTATTTCCAAGTCTTTTCTTTATATCACATCTTCAGGGTTCCCATGGGTGCTGTACATTCACCGCATACCTCTGTTTGGACCAGCTGGGTTCACGTGCTCAGCAGCCCCCAGGGCCAGTGGCTACTGTATGGCACAGGCAGGTTCGGGTTCACTGCCACCACTTCATTCCAGCCTACCAACTCCACAATGACAACAGATGCAGGAGAGATGTGAGGGCCTAACCCCTCCATTGCAAAGGCTCTATCCAAAGACCCCAGGGACCTCCCAACTGGGAAATTCAGCCACCTCCTACTCAGGGCTCATTCTATTTGGGCTTCCGGCAGTCTCTAATTCTGTTCATTTCTTGATTCAATGAATCCTTTATGAATCTTTATTATGTGTCAACTATGCCAGGCATTCTTCCAGGTGCTGGGACTACAGTGGGGAAAATTAACACAAGCCCCTGCCTCCAGAGCTTACATGGGGTCGGGGCAGACAATAAAGGAGGTAGATCAGTATTAGGTTAGCTAGACAAGTGGGCTGTGAGATTAGGCCAGCAGGAAGGCTCCCTGTCCAGCAGGGCTCTGAGGGACGTGAAACTCCTCCTCGCTTCTCCCTTTCCTAAGGTTCTGGGGCCCTTTCCTTGACTTCCCTGACAGTCCCTGTGACCCTGGCTCTGCTGTCTCTGCTTCCCGGCTTCCCCACGACCCCTCCTGAAATGTAGGTGTTCCCCATGGTCCTAACCTGCCTCGTCCAGCAAACATTCCTCCTGGCTCATTCTGGGCTTTTCTGGCTGCTTCATCTACCCTAGTGGTTTCATGGAGAAAGACTCTCCCAGCTGTGTCTCTAGCTTGATGTTATTTTCTCAGACCAGGAACTCAAATTCACCCTTAGGCACAGGACATAAACATGGCTCCACAGATCACTATGAAATGTAGACTATTTCACAGAAAAGGAAATAAAAAATTTAAGAGAACCAGCATTAGGGCATAGCCAGAGGTTCTCACTAAAGAGCTATTTCTCTTATCTTCCCAGCAAAGAATCTTCCATTTCCCTAAGTGTCCCACGCAGAGGTATTGAGGGGAGGGGACAACCCTGAAAGTCCCAGCCAGTTTTATCAACTAGCAGGCTGGAAGCATTCTTGGGATGACGTCATGCCATGGGCACTGACATAGGAATGCTTCCCCTCTGAGCAGGCGCTCTGCTTGGTGTTTAGTATATTTTCCCATCAAGCAGCTGCTCGCCTGCCCTGAAGGTCCTCAAATAACCTGATGGAGCCAGAATCCTCAACTTTTTGTAGGAAGGCCACACCAGACCTCCCCACTATGGGATTCCAAAACTCAATTCAGGCTAGGCACAGTGGCTCAATCTTGTAATCCCAGCACTTTGGGAGGATTGCTTGAGGCCAGGAGTTTGAGACCAGCCTGGACAACATAGCGAGACCCTAAAAATTAGCCAGGCATGGTGGTGCATGTCTGTAATCCCAGCTACTCTGGAGGCGAATGTGGGAGGATCGCTTGAGCCCAGGAGGCTGCAGTGAGCTATGATGGTGCCACTGTACTCCAGCTTGGGTGACAGAGAGATACCTTGTCTCAAAAAAAAAAAAAAAAAAAAAAAGAAAGAAAGAAAGAAAGAAAGAAAGAAAACAACCCCCCTCCCCCAAACCCAACCCAATTTATTTTCTTCTCCAGCAAACTTTTTCTTCCTCCTGTGTTCCCTATCTAGGTACATGACATCACTCTCTCCTGGTTTCTGTGGCTAGGATGCTGGGCGTGGCCATCTTGAATCCCTCTCACTCCTTCAATTCTCCACCATGCAGGTGGCTGTCAGGTTGGCCGGCCCAGGCCCATTTGTCTGCAGCTTCACTATCGCTTCCTTTACATGACAGTCAAGGGCTACCTTCCTATTGTGATTTTCTGATCATTTCTCCATAGCGTGAAACTGTCCCAATAGCTCTTTTCCTTGAACATAAAACTCAAATTCCTAATCTTGGCATTCAAGGTCAACAATGATTGGCCTCAACCTGCCTTCCCACCCCTAATTTATGACCAGTTTCCCTGCTTTTTTGGTCTGGAATGTCCTTGTCCCCATCTTTGCCTACTAATATTCTCTTGCTTCTTCAAACCCATTTCCTTGAAAACTTCCCAAATCACCCTTGTTGGAACCCATTCATCCCAAAGTCGCTCTTTCAAAGAAGCTGGTATTTCTGTTGCAAAATTATTTTCCTCTGCTCTGAGTGACCGCATGTCTGCTTCCCCCACCAGGTGTCAGACTTCCAAAGGTGTGGGCTGTGTCTTATTCATTGTCCTGGTCCCCACAGTGGCAAGAGCACGCTGGCATTAGGCAGGGCAGGAGACCCAGGAATGCTTCGTGAAGAGAATTCTCCTCTGGGCTATGAAGTTGGCAGCATGCTGTAGGGCAGACTTCAACCAGGCTGTGGGAGGAGAGCTCAGTGGGGCACAGAGAAGATGGGTGTTGCCAGTGGGGGTGTTGGTGACTTGACCACAAAAACCCAAGAGAATGGGCTCTTACCAGTCTCCTCTCCTTCCTTCATGGACTGCTCTATGGCAGCCCTGATGCAGAGCTCACGGGCCCGGATCCCTGGGATGTTGTTGCTGTTGGCCACAGCTTCCAGCACAATGGAGTCGATGCTCAGGCAGGCTGCATTGTAGTACTTGGCCACGCTAACGGCGTTGGCTGACTTTCCTATTAAAAAGACCAGGGGGTTGAATTTCATGGTGCTCATTTGCTCAATGTCCCAGAGAGAAAAGGTCTCAGGAGCAGAGGTCCCTGCAAAGTGATCTCTCTGAGTGCTCTGCCTCCTTCCCATGTGGCTGGAGGTGTTAGCAGCAAAGAGAAGGAAGACCTCAGCCTAGAGTCAGGGCTGTGGGTCTGATTCTAACCCTGCCACTGATGCGTGCGTGCTGTGGCAATCTGCATCCTCGCTGGGTTTTCCCTCAGTTTAAAAAACAGATTCTTTTTTTCTCTTTTTTTGAGATGGAGTCTCACTCTGTCACCCAGGCTGGAGTGCAGTGGCGAGATCTCAGCTCACTGTAACCTCCGCCTCCTGGTTTCAAGTGATTCTCCTGCCTCAGCCTCCCAAGTAGCTGGGATTACAGGCACCCACCACCATATCTGGTTAATTTTTTGTATTTTTAGTAGAGATGGGGTTTCACCATGTTGGCCAGGCTGGTCTCAAACTCCTAACCTCAAATGATCCACCAGCCTTGGCCTCCCAAAGTGCTGGGATTACAGGTGTCAGCCACTGCACAGGGTCTGTTTAAGAAACAGGTTCTATCAGATGATCTTTAA
This sequence comes from Gorilla gorilla gorilla, assembly GCF_029281585.2. NCBI lineage: Eukaryota > Metazoa > Chordata > Mammalia > Primates > Hominidae > Gorilla > Gorilla gorilla. The sequence goes on from NC_073242.2 coordinate 100,408,246, forward strand.
AATACTTTGTAGTTCCTCCTGTCTCTGATTCTAATAGGAAAACTTTTTTATTTTAAAGAATAACTTGTGTTGATTTCTTTTCTCATTTCAAGGTACTTTCATTACAAAAAAAAAAGCAGACAATTCAGATATAACAGACAAGAGAAAAGAAAAAAAATCCATCATCCACTCATTCAGGGATAGTACAGTTAGCCTATGGTCGCTAAGTACACATGTAACTGTATTTCTTATAAAAAAAAATAGGTTATGTGGTAGGCTGAATAATGGCTCCTCCAAAGATTTCCACCTGCAAATATGTTACCTTTTAGGGTAAAAGAGACTTTGCAGATGTGATTAATTTACAGATCTTGATATGGGGGGTTAGCCTGGATTATCCAACCGGGCGCAATGGGTCCCCATGAGAGGAGAGCAGGAGGGTTGGAGTCAGAGCATGTCAATCAACCATGGAAGTAGCAGGAGAGACTGGGAGATGCTATGCTGATGGCTGGGAAGGAGGAGGAAGGGGCCAGGAACCAAGGGTTGCAGGCAACATTTCTAGAAGCTAGAAGAGACAAGAAAATGGATTGTCCCCCAGATCCTCCAAGAAGGAACATAGCCATGCTCACCCATTTTAGACTTCTGTCCTCCAGACCTATGAGAGTATAAATTTGCATTATGTGAAGCCATGAAGTCTGTGGTCACTTGTTATAGTAGCAACGGGACACTAATACTAACTACACACCATGAGTATGGCACCCTTTCTCATGTAAAATGATATATCATGAACAACTTTCCATTAATTCAATACACTTGTATGACACTGTTTTTATTTTGGTAAAATATACATAACAGTTGTCACTTAAATCATTTATAAGTATATGGTTTAGTGGTTCTAAGTACATTCACACTGCTGTGCCCCCATCACCACCATCCACCTCCAGAACGTTGTCATCTTCCCGAACTGAAACTCTGTACCCATTAAACTATAACTCCCCAGTACCCACCACCCTCCCAGCCCCTTGGAAACCATCATTCTGTTTCTCTTTCTAGCTCTATGAATTTGACCAGTCTGGGTACCTCCTCTAAGTGGAGTCATACAGTGTTTGTCCTTTTGTGACTGTCCTATTTCACCTTGCATAAGGTCCTCAAGGTTCTTCCGTGTTGTAGCATGCGTCAGAATTTCCTTCCTATTTTTTTTTTTTTTTTTTTTTGAGATGGAGTCTCGCCCTGTAGCCCAGGCTGGAGTGCAATGGCACGATCTTGGCTCACTGCAACCTCCGCCTCCCGGGTTCAAATGATTCTCCTGCCTCAGCCTCCTAAGTAGCTGGGATTACAGGCGCCTGCTACCACGCCCAGCTAATTTTTGTATTTTTAGTAGAGACAGGGTTTCACCATGTTGGCCAGGCTGGTCTTGAACTCCTGACTTCATGATCTACCCACCTCAGCCTCCCAAAGTGCTGGGATTACAGGCGTGAGCCACCACACCCTGTCCATTTCCTTCCTTGTCAAGGCTGAATAGCATTGCATCATACCATATTTTGTTTTTTCCATTCAGCCACTGATGGCCATTTGGATTGTTTCCACCTTTTGGCTATTGTGATTAATGCTGCTATGAACATGGGTGTACAAGACACTGTTTTTAATGGCAATAAAATTCACCATATAAATGTACTGTGGCCTGATTAACCAGTCCCCCATATTGAATGTTGTAATTGCTCCCGAGTTTCTATTACAGCATACAGTGCTGCAGTGAACATTCAAGCAGTTCATCTTGTCCACATCATTAATTATTTTTCCTAAGAAAATTTTAGAAGTAACATTGTCAGGTCAGAGTCTGCACATATATTTCTTTCTCTTTTTAAATAATTTAATGTCTTGGATTTTTTTCTCTAATATTTTAATATTTTTAAATTACGGAAAGAATACAATTCAAACAATTCAGAGATGTATACGTTCCAAATGAGGTGTCTTCCCTCTCCTTCTTAATCCCCTCTCTGAGGTCAGCAATTTAACATTTTGGGGATAATCCTTAAGTATATGGATTATAAACAAAAGAGTCTCTTATTGCCTTCAAAAGTTGTATGTTCTAACTTCACCACAAACAAAAGGGGAAAAATAACTTATATTGATCAGTCTGATTTTGACATAGGCTGTTAAGCTGTTCTTCATGAAGATTCTGTGAAAGCTGTAAGGTTCCATAAAAATGTCAGGCTTGTTATTACTGTAGTTCACACTCTAATAGGCTTTTCACCTGCAGATGAGAAGTGACTGAGCCTCCACTAGAACAGGGCTGGTGGCTCTTTCCAGGTCAGTGCCTTTTTGGTGTTAACTCTCCAGCTGTCTGCAGTTTCTATGGATCCATCAACCATCCTTCCGACATTCCTTTTAGTGCAACACTAAAATGGCCTGAGCCTCTGCAGGTGTGTTTGTGTAGGGGGTCTTCAAAACATTTCCAGTTATGTTCTTACTTGCCTTGTTTGATTTCTGCCTGTTGCCCACACATCTGGCCTTCTACTTTTTAGGTCCTGGTTTACAACTTCTCAAGGAAAGGTTCTTCAAAGGAAGGGGTAATGAATTGTGACATTTTTAGATTCCTGGACCTCTCAGTGATTAGAACATCAAAAATGCTCCATAAATGTTGTCTGTATGAATGATAGTAATTGGGTCAGAACAAGATTTCATGGCCCTTCGTCAAGTAAGCTGAAGCTAAGAGAGGTGGCAGGGCATCCTCCCAATATCCCTCTGCTCTGCTGCTTTCTAACTGGGTGACCTTGGGCAGATGTCCTTGAATTTCTCTGAACCTTAGCTTCCCATAAGGTAGGGGAAATCAAATTCTCTTTTCTGAGTGGTTACGAAGTTTAAATAGACAAATGGATGGGAAGGAGCTCTGTGAACTGCAAATTACTATACAAATAAGATTTTTTTTTTCCCCAATGTAGGTGATTCTGCTCCTTTGGGTTTATGGTGAAGTTAGCACATATAATTTTGGAGGTAATAAAGGATTCTTGTTAAAAAATCTTTTCTTTATCAAGGGCTCACCCCTTGACTGGTTTATGGTTAGGAAAATATTCCTTGAGAATATTTAGCATGTGATGGAAGTTTCTTTTCAATGAGGATTCACACTGCAGGTATGGTTATAATTGTGAATGCCAACAGTCATCATAGTAATAATAATGATAACATCAACAGCTTTTCATTTGAGTATTTACTATGTGCCAAGTATTGAGATAAGCATTTTATATAAATGTTCTCATTAAATTCTCATGACTACCCTATAAAATAGATAGCGTTAATACCACTTTACGGACAGGGAAACTGAGTACAGACAATTTAGTTAATTTTCCCAAAGGCACACAGCTATTAATGTATATTCACTACCCTATGCAGTTCCTCAAATAAAGTCACTAGTATTTGCCATGACCACACAGCTGATGTTGCCACTCTGGAAGCCGCAGAGTTTACAGAGAAGACATGGCACTGCTGGTCTTAACCTCCCCTCAGAATTGTTGCCTACCTGACAAGGGTGTCCCGTGAATGATAATGGCGATGCCTTTCCGGTTCTTGGCCAGGCGGCCTTCTGCAGAAATGTCAATGCCCAGGTGGCGAGCGATTGCTTTGCTCACTGGGTTGTTTTCCACCTCTCCAACTTCCTCCATGGAGTGGCTGTCAATGCTCTGAAGCTTGTCAGCTGCAAATTTAAAATATATGTGTGTGCACACATGGCATGCATGCTACCCAGCCGGAATTTACATGGGTACTGATGGAAATGGGAATGGATATTTCTTTTTAAATGCTGTTTTTTTAAATGGCAAATATTGCAGCAGTCCCCACTTGTAGTGTACGAGAAGGCCCTTTTGGGCTAATAATTTGTTTTTAGCTACTAAAATAAAAAAACAGATTTTTTGACCCCACTTTCATTTTGGGGAATCTCTCTTGCTGAAAAGTAGAAAGGACATTTGTGTGGAGAGGAGGATGGCTTACAGTGCAAAATATTAGAAACTAGTGAAATCTGCAGCATTAAGGGAAATGGCTGAATAAATGATGGTAAATTCATATTATGGAACCAATACACAGCAGCTATTAAAATGATGACTTCGGTATCACAGACTAGTCAACTATAGCCCACAGGCCAAATCTGTCCTGCTGCTTGTTTTCATAAATCAAGTTGTATTGGAACATAGCCACGTCCTTTGATTACATATTGTCTTTGTCATCACAGCCACCCTCCAAAGGCAGGGTTGAGTAGTTTCGGCAGAGACTGTATAGCCTTCAAAGCCCCAAATATTTACTATCTGGCCTTTTATGGGAAAAGTTTGCCAAACCTTGATTTATCAAATGCATTGGCCTAGAGGAACGTCTAGAAAAAAGCAAGCTGCAGGATCATATGTGTATTAATTGTAGGGTAGTGTGCAGCCAGATACATATAGTCATCCCAAATACATTCAGTGTTTTAATAACAAAACTAGGATGACACTCTGAATTTTGCTCTGTAACTTGCTTTTCACATAATATATCTTGGACATCTTTCCATTTACTTAAATACAGGTCTAGCTCATTCTGTTTTTCTTTTTTTTCTTGAGATGGCATCTCGCTCTGTTGCCAGGCTAGAGTGCAATGGCACAATCTTGGCTCACTGCAACCTCTGCCTCCCGGGTTCAAGTGATTCTCCTGCCTCAGCCTCCCAAGTAGCTGGGACTACAGGCATGTGCCACCATGCCCGGCTAATTTTTTGTATTTTTAGTACAGACAGGGTTTCATCGTGTTAGCCAGGATGGTCTCGAACTCCTGACCTCATGATCCACCTGCCTTGGCCTCCCAAAGTGCTGGAATTACAGGCGTGAGCCACCTTGCCCGGCCTAGCTCATTCTTTTTAAATAGCTGCTAAATAACTCCCACTGTATGGCTTTGTCACAATTTCACTAGTTCCCTACTGATGGGCATTTAGATGGTTTTCATGTTTTTTCATCCTAAGCATTGTGGTATGCTTTCTTCTCTGTGGGATGTCCAGGGTCAGCCCTGGAGGAGCCCAGGCATGGGGAGCAAAGTCAGGGTGTATGGGGTGGGGAGGGCTGCTCAGAGAGACCAGGAACCACTTGGGGGCCCATCAACATAGCCAGGGTGGATTAAATATGAGGCATGGAGCCAGAAATTTCTGTCTTTAATCTCAGTTTTGCCATTACATGTTCCTGACTTCATTTACTCACCTGGTTGATGAGGGCTATGAATGATGACTTAGCTCCCTAAAGATCTCCTGAGCCTCACCCATGATTCCTATTCTGGGGGTGGGCACAGGACAAGGTTGCTTATGCCTTATCATGGTTTATAATGACCAGCAAATGGCCCCCATGAACCCAGTTTCACTGAATCTAATTTTCTGAATATGGTTCCAACATCTTGTAAAACTTGGGGAAAATAAATGCCAGAAAATGGGGCCATAATGCTGGGAGGTCAAGAGAAGAGCTCTCTAATGGCCCAACTAGGGGGACACTGGGGAGAATGTCCCCCATCCCCATAATGTTTCTCTAAACACCTCCCAGTCTGCCGGAATCTTAGCAGGAAAGATTCAGGCCTTCATTTAGTCTAGTTAAAACACAAATTACTGTGCCAAGAATGTATTACATGCTAAGCTCATCAGCCAACTCTCAAGCTTGTATCCTACTGTGAGTGGCAGATCAGAGCTTCTCCGGAGGGCAGCTGTGGTGGGCAGGGCAGGATGGGCTAGGAGCCATACTAGGAGGCTTGGAGAAAGTGACAAGGTACTGAATATTGTCTTCCTATTTCTGCTTGGAGAGAACTAGTATCAAAACATTAAAATGCTCGGTTACTTTGGAAAATGATTTTTTCCAGGCTTTCCTCATCCTCCTCTTCCTCTAGGTAGGTTTTGGACTCGACCAACAGGGCATGCCATTCTTCCAGGTTGGATGTGACAGAGATCCCTCGGCTCAGCGATGTCCTCTTCGTGCTATTGGAGGTTCCCTGATCTGATGAGGTTATATCTTCCTCTTCTGCCAGGTAGCAAAGGATGAAAACACCAGGGGAAGAGTTGGGAGGGGGACAAGGGAGATGAAGGCAGAAAAGGAAAAAAAAGATGAAGAAGAGATTCACCATACGGGCTCCCATCACCCTGGACCATTCAACCCAAATAAACAAGAACTGCAGTCAGTCGGCTATTCCTCAGTCTCTCTGTGCACAGTGTTTCTACATTTTAACATTTGTTTAGCAACTAAAATTATACATTTGCTTAGAAAATGTGGAAAACTCAGAAGAGCCAAAAATGATGGAATTCAACTACAAAAAGAGTTGGCGATAGACAAAGAAATGGTGACAGAGAAATTGTACCAAATTTTATCATACCAGCACAGGAGAGCTGCAACCTCTCAGATTTTTAATTTTTAATTGTTTGAAACTAAGCTTGGGGTTATATTGTACATACTGATGTGTAGCCTGCTTTCCCTTTTAATTTATCATGACCATTTCCTGTGTCATTGTTAGGGACAGCTATCCTTTCGTTGGCCCAACACCTTCCTCATTGATTGCCCATTGTTCTATAGCATTTCAGGGGTGCAATGGGCTGTGACTGTATGAGGTGATCCCCCTCTACTACAGGGCAAGACATTCCCTTTGTCATACAAGGTAGAAATTGAGCCTGAGGGGTTGCAGCTCTCTCATGAATTGTGGTCCTGTGACTTGGGGCTGTGGGCCTTCCCTGGAAGGAAGGGAAGCAGAGAAGGATGATCTATAGCGTGAGAGCACAGCGAGTAGACAAAGCTCATCAGAGAGGCACTGGTGAGAAGCAGGGCGTGTGCCTTTCTGGGTTCCCTCTGCATCCACTGATCCTGGCTTAGATCACCTTCCATTGGGCCAGATGGGTAAGGGAGCCCGCAATCATGGTGTGTGAGGACAAGGGGAGCACCAAGGCCTTCTCTGCCTTTGGGAGGTCCTTTGTACATTGCAGCCCTTGCCGCCCTGCCTTGGGCTGCTGGGCAGTCTCTCTGATGGTGTGTCTCTCCTCACACTCTCTTCATGACTGTGAGCTCTCAAAGGTAGGGATTCATTGCGTTTTCTGATTTTTTTTTCCCCGGCACTTTTTTCACTAATTTTTTTTTCCCACCACTTTAGCTCAGTGCTTGCAACACAGTGGGTCCTTGTGATGGGCTTAATGGTGTCCTTTCCCAATTCATATGTGGAAGTCCTAACACCCGAGTATCTCAGAATGTGACTGCATTTGGAGATAGGACCTTTGAAAAGGTAATTAAGGTAAGATGAGGTCACATGGGTGGGTCCCAATCCAGTAGGACTGGTGTCCTTATGAGGAGAGGAGATTAGGACACAGACACACACAGAAGGAAGACCAGGTGAAGACACAGGGAGAAGACAGCCAACTGCAAGATGGGATTCAGAAGAAAGCAACCCTGCTGCCACTCAGCCTTGGACTTCTAGCCTTCAGATTTGGGAGAAAAGAAACTTCTGTTGGTTAGGCCACCCAGTGTGTGGTATTTGCAATGGCAGCCCTAGCAAACTCAAGGAACGTGACTAGGAGACGGGGTGGGTGGCAGCTGTCTTCTCTCATTTTCTCCTTTTAAGCCAAACTAGTGGTCTCTGATTAGCTTCTATTTCCTGGACAATGAGACAGGTCCAAGGGCAGCAAAAATAACTTCATTCAATCCATTAATGCATTCACTCACATAGCACCCATTTATTGGGCACTACTGGGTCTACTGCTGTTCCATGCACTAGTTTTACACATGGGGAATATTTGATCAATGCCTTTACGGGGACTTCTTGGCTAGTGGTGGAGGCAGTGTGAAGAAAATAATTACGTGTATGACTGTTACACAGATGAAAGCAAGTAAAAACAAGGTGGGTACATTTCTAGGATGAGGTTACAGAGAAGCAGGAAAGAGAAGATGCATCCTCATAAGTGACACAGTCCCACAAGTCAGCGAGGAACCTTTATGGCCAAGCACACAAGAGCCCCTGGGCAGATGATGGGATAACTCAGGGGTGGAGGGCCAGAAAGGGCACAATTCTGAGAGCACAGGACAGCTCTGCGATTGGAGTTTGGCCTGAGGACTATGGAGGGGCTCGTCTTGTGCTTGTGTGAATGCCCACCCCCTGCTTTTAGGGCACCAGTTTCTACCTTGTGTGACACATTACTTTGCCTTACCTAGGTCTACCCATAGGAAGCAGTGGTTACCATCATGGACTCTGGAGTCAGAGAGCCCTGGGCTGGAATCCTGATTCTGCCACTTAAAACTGTGGACCTGGCCTCTCTGCACTTCAGTTTCTCATCTGTACGTCCAAAGCCCTCAGCGTGGCATCCAGCAAGTGTTCTTCCATCTGTATTAGCTGTTTTTAGGTCATACTACCCCAATTGGGCCCTAGTGACAGCAGAATGTGTTCCAGCCTCTGCATCCATAAAATGGGGATAATGTGACCCATTTTGTAAGGGTTAGAAATAAAATACACAAGGCAGGCAGCACCTGCCTGGCACCTGGCAGGTACTCAGAAACAGGTTGGTCCCAGAGCAGGGGTAATTCAGAGGGGCAAAGGCAATGGTTAGCACGAGGTGTTCTCCACGTTGAGTTCTCACCATTCTCCTGTGCCAGATTCTCCAGATATTTCGCCCTCATCTGCTCCTCTTTTGACTTCTTTATCTCTTTGAAGTACTCGTACAGTTCTGGGGGCAGCTTCTCCCCAGGGTTGCGGGGAGGCAGCAGCAGGGTGTTGTAGGAATCATAGCCCTTCAGCTTCCGCAAGATCTGCTCGAGGGGAGAAAGGGAATCCTGTTGGTCTCGCTAGAAATCTCCCTGCAGCTCTAAGTGGGTCTGCTCACTGATTTTATAAAACTCCTGCTCCTGCCTGAGGCTGAGACTTGTACAAATACTTTCTGGATTTCAAAGAGTGGGGCCCTTTGGAGAGGTGTCAGAAGTAGGGCTGAGCTCTGAGCCTGTGGGGATACACGATCTTTATTTTGCTCCATTTCAGCCTGGGCATTTCACCTGTGGAAATATGTTTTCTTCTTGTTTTAAAACTAATATACACTCTTTTCCTTTTCTTCCCCATGACAAAATTTCAGAACTCCATTATCTACCTTGAGTGATAATTCATTCTTAAACAATATTGTGGTTAGCAATTTTACATTAAGCAAGGGTGTGGTCTCATAAACAGAGGATCCAGGGGAAAAAAAGAGGTAAAATAGTATTAAGTACGTATATGTGTGCACATGTGTGTGAATGTGTATTAGGGCTGCCAGATAAAATACAAGATGCCTAGTTAAATTTGAATTTCAGATAAACAATGAGTAACTTTTTAGTATAAATATGTCCAGTGTAATATTTGAGACATACTAAAAAATATTTGTTATTTATCTGAAATTCAAATTTAACTAGACAGCCTGTATTTTTTTCTCCTAAATCTGGCAATCCTAGTGTGTATGTGTATTTATAAGACACAGCAAAATTAAGTTTTAAAAAGCATTTACTTCTTCTACAACCTGATTTATTGGTATCAAAAATCTGTTTTGTTAGGTAACCCTTCTTCAGGATCCGCATTTTTAGTTATTTGAACACCACTGCTAATAAGCTCCATGTAAATATTTGAACACCACTGCTAATAAGCTCCATGTAAAATAAGATCCATGTAAATTCTAAAATTTACATGGAAGGGCAAAATTAAAGCATTAATGAAAAGGAATAGAAGAAGGGTATTGCCCTACCAGATGACAAGCCTTATCAGGAAGCTGTAGTAATAGACAGAGTGGCAATGATGCTGGGAAAGACACATTGACCACTGAAATAGAAGAGAAAGCTCAGAATTGACCCATTTATTTACGCAACTGTGATAAAGGATAGAGATGGCATAGAGAATCCGTGGGCAAAGGAGGCAATATGCCAAAGACTGGCTGATACAGGGCACAAAGGCCTGGCAAACAAGCAGCAACTGGGGCAACTCCAAAGGGCCAACCCAGCCCCAGAGCTTCCTGTGCGATTAGCTGAAGTCTCCGTTGCCATCTCATCACAGTTCATCTCCCTCCGCCCAACTCTGCTGTCCTATTCTTCACAGATGTTCCTGAGAGTGCCCCCAAGAAACCTCCCACATGCAAATCTCAAGTCTTAGATTGTGCCTTCCACAGAGCCTGACTCTTGATAGAAGGTGCTGTGCCAACAGAAGCCACTAAGGATCTCATAAATTCCTAATGAAAAGACTCTCCCCAAAGGGGCAGATTCCCATTCTGAGAAAAACTTCTGGGAGCAGACTGCAAACTAAGCAGGCTATCAACACTGGAAGTAAAGAAGACAGAAGATTCAAAGGCTGAGTGGGGGAGGGTCCAGAGGAAGCAGAACCCCCACTCAGCTAAGCCACCTTCGAATTTGTGACCCACAGAAAGCACGAGATGACAAATGTTTATTGTTTTAAGTTGGTAAGTTTGGGGCTGATTTGTTATGCAGCAAAAGATAACAAATACAGCGTTGGGCTTCATGGACAGGAATACCTTATGAGGAAACAATGGAGCAACATATTTAAAATAGTCAAGTGAAGAAAATGTAAGCCAAGAATATTGTATCTGATCTTCAAAAGTCACAGATAAATGGTTATGAATGTTTGAATACTCAGAGAATATCATTCCCATGATCCCTGCCTGAGAAATCCACCAGAGAATGAACTGTAGACAACCCAGAAGTGATTGGAGAAGCTCCATTGCAAGGATTGGTGTTGGGCATTCAATATGTCTTAGTGTAAAACTAAGACTCCATGATGGAAATTAAGTCCTGATACCTTAATACTATAAGCTCTGACAATATAGATAAAATACAAGTAGGAAATATGGGGGAAGGGTACATGAGATGACTACTCAGCTGGTATTAACTGGAAATAAAATCATTTTAAATTAGAGGATGGAAAGGGGAGAAGGAAAAAGAGATTACTAGCTAATTTTAATATTGCTCACAAGAGGGAATTAAGAGGCCATTTCAAAGAGCAGGGCACTAAGGTTATTAGACAAAGGTGTAGCTCAAGGTAGGGCAGCAGGGTGGGAGCATAAGATGTGGATTTGGGGGAGCTGCTGGAACACAGCACAGAGGCCTCACCATGCTTATGGATAATAGGACTCAGTAGCCTTACTGTTAGTAGGAATATTGATATTACTATTTTGAAGCTATTTTATTAATTTACTTATTTTATTTTATTTTGAGACAGGGTCTCACTCTGTCACCCAGGCTGGAGTGCAGTGGTATGATCTTGGTTTACTGCAGCCTCGACCTCCCAGGCTCAACTGAACTCCCACCTCAGCCCCTCGAGTAGCTGGAACTATAAGCATGTGTCACCATGTCCAGCTAAATTATTTTTTATTTTTTATTTTTTTTGAGACAGAGTCTCGCTCTGTCGCCCAGGCTGGAGTGCAGTGGCGCGATCACAGCTCACTGCAACCTCCGCCTCCTGGGTTCATGCCATTCCCCCGCCTCAGCCTCCTGAGTAGCTGGGACTACAGGCGCCTTCCACCACACCTGGCTAATTTTTTTTTTTGTATTTTTTAGTAGACACGGGGTTTCACCGTGTTAGCCAGGATGGTCTCGATCTCCTGACCTTGTGATCCACCCGCCTTGGCCTCCCAAAGAATTTTGTATTTTTTTTTGTAGAGATAGGATTTTGCTATGTTGCCCAGGCTGGGCTCAAAGTCAATCCTCAAGCAATCCTCCTGCCTTGGCCTCCCAAAATGCTAGGATTATAGGTGTGTACGACTGTGCCTGGCTAAATGTATATTTTATAAGATAAATTGATAAGTAAGTTTATATCCATGATTTTCAAGAGAAAGCAGAAACAAATGTATCATTGAAAAATTTAGATAAAATCCTATAATCTTAAATTGGAATTTGAAACATCATTATGTGTTATGATTTTTTTCCCCTCTTAAAAATCACATTTCCTAATTCTATTTACTAAAAAGACCTAGAAAGTCACAATCCAGTGGTCCAGACTGTGATCTCTAAATGCTATTTCATACTAAAAGGAACAAGGGCTCCTTGGAGAAATGATTGACTCCAAGTCTGGGCAGGAAATGAACCTGTCAAGTCTGGGACATCTTAGGAGTGTCCTCCCTGCCAGTGGGTAACAAGACTTCACCTCCCCCCAGATCTGTCAGTAAAGCCCATGTAGGGAGCCTGGACTTCCACGTCCATCTGGTGGTAAAGAAATGCCCCTCCTCCCCTCTGCTGGGGTGGTGTCAGCTGAGGTCTAGTGGGAGTCAGAACTTTTGTCATTACCCAGTGGTCCTGGGTAGTATGGCTACCCCTCTATTTTTCCATGCAGAGTCAGTGGAGTCCATGTGGAGAGTAGTAATAAGGCACTCCTGCCCCTCCCAGCCAGGAAGGTATCAATGGAGGCCTTGCGGAGAGCCAGAAATACCACTCCTGCCCAGCAGTAATGAAGAGCTCCTCCTACTGTTTGTCAAAGAAGGCCAAGGAGGGAACCTAGACTATTACCTGCATCTGGCAGTAAGAAGGCAGTGCCCCCTTCTCCTTGCCCAAGTCATTTCAGAAAAGGCCAGTTAAAACAAAATTTAAATAAGGTCCAGAGTCTCATAACATAATACCAAAAATGCCCAGGTTTTAACTAAAAATCCTTCATCATAGTAACAACCAGGAAAACTTCAGCTTGAATGACAAAAGAAAATGAATAGATATCAACTTCAAGGTAATAGTGATATTAGTTATCTTTCAAAGATTCTAAAGCAGCCATCATTGTAATGCTTTAGTGAACAATTATGAACATACTTGAAGCAAATAAAAAAAAGAAAGTCTTAGCAAAGAAACACAAGATATAAAAAAGAACCAAATGAAAATTTTAGAACATAAAAATATAGTTACCAAAATAAAAACTCAATATGTGGGCAGAATGAAATGGATGGAGAAGAAAATCAGCGAACTTGAAGATAAAATAATAGAAATGACTTACTCTGCATAACAGAGAAAATAGACTTAAAAAAAAGAAAAGAGCCTCAAAGAACTGTAAAACTGTAACAAAACAAAATATGAGTGTCATTTGAGCCCTGGAAGGAGAGTAGAAAGAGCATGAGGCTGAAAAAGGTACTTGAATAATGCCTGAAAAATTTCCAAATTGGAAAGAAGATAAAGATCAACAGATTCAAGAAACTCAGCAAATCCCAAAATCAATAAACCAAAGAAATTTATGCCAAGACACATTATAGTCAAACTTCTGTAAACTAAGACACAGAAAAATTCCTGAAAGCAGTGAGAGAGAGATGAAATCTTCCCTACAGAGGAAAAAAAATAATTCAAATGACATTGGATTTCTCATTAGACCATGGAGGCCAGAAGAAAGTGGCATATATTTCAAGGGATGAAAGAACTGTCAGCTCAGAATTCTATATCCAGTGAGCAAATCCTTCAAGGATGAGAGGGGAAGTCAAGGCATTCTCAGATGAAGGAAAACTAAGAAATTTCTATCAGCAGGCATACCCTAACAACAGAGCTAAAGGTAGCTCTCTAAACAGAAAGTTAATAATAAAAGAAGAAATCTTGGCGTATCAGAAAGGAAGAAAGAACAGAAAGAGTAAAAAGAGAGACAAATATACATTTTCTCTTTCCTCTGGGGTCTTCAAATGTATGTTTGACAGTTGAAACAATAATTATAGTGCTAGCTAATATAAGAAAAATATTTAAGACAGTTATATTAAAAATCGGAAGGCTGAAGGGAGTTAAATGGAGGAAAGTTTTCTAAATTACACTAGAATTGCTAAAATGTCAATACCAGTGATTGACATTTAATCATTGACAGTCAACGATTATAATGTTATGTATAGATAATGTAATACCTACAGCAATAACTAAAGGAGCTATACAAAGAGATACACCCAAAAAACACTCTGGGTAAATAAAAATGGAATTTTAAATAATGTTGAAGCAACTGATAGGAAAGTAGGAAAAAGTAAACAAAAAATTCCTGAAAGCAAAAAATTCCAAAAAACAATAAAACATGCAATGGCAGACTTAAGTCCTCAAATAGCAATAACTACACTAAATGTAAACTAAATAAATATATCAACTAAAGTCTAAATATATCAACTAAAGTTAGAGACTGACAGCATATTTTTTAAAATGACCCAATTACATGCTGTCTACAAGTAACTCAACTTCAAATACAATGATATTGACAAGTTGCTACATACGGTTCTTTACTGTTGGAATTTTAACCATGAACATGCATTAGCTTTTCAATTAGTTGCTTAAAATGTCTAGGATTTTACTCAGGTCAAGGGAAGTAGGTCAGAAAAGGCTATAGGGAAGTAATCACTAAATTGACAAGGAAGAATTCAAGGGGAAAAAGATGGGAAAGGCCAGGAGGATGTTATTGCATGCAGAGAAAAGAGCATGAGTACATAGCAGGGCCCAGCATGTGTAGAAAAACAGTTTGGTTTGACTTCTGCTCACCTTTTCTTCTATGAGATACTGCTGATCAAATTCTAAGGAATAAAACTCAATGGGGAAGTTGCAGGGATTCTTCACTATCACCTCGGCCTCGTCTCCAGGTGCACAAAGTAGCAGTGGCCCCAGATCCAGGACTGAAGGACTAAATTCCAGGCGTGGCTCTAGACCTTGCCCACGTGCCAGCAGGGTAAGCTTTTGAGCACTCTGGGCAATCTGAAACACCAGGGTTTGGCTGTAGAATTTCTGGAAAACATAAAAACAAAACAAGCATCTGAATTTATTTCCATTACATGTCATGTAAAACAAAACACCGCTGAGGGGAAAAAACTTATCTATTTAGATTAAGGGAGAAAACTTATTATAAAATTGCATAAGAGTAATTTATATTACCGAATTAACATAAGTACTGGGTATTTAGCATGCCAAGCATTGTACCAAGTGCTAGATATCAAATAAATTCTGGGTATCTAGCATTCCAGCACTTGTATCAAGTGCTTCATCGTTTGTAGCAAGCCCTCTGAGTATCACTTTCACATCCCTCAAATCTTCCAGTGTGCTCAAACTTCCAGCTGCCACTGTCTGCATCTCTGGGCCTGAAGGTTCTCATTTCATGGACCCTGCTGTCCTTGGGCAGGGGAGGGCAGGGCAAAAATGCCAGGGAAATGATACCATCTGGAATTAGTTATTAAGCAATGACTCTGGGGATTTACGGTAAAAAGACCCCAGCTCCCTTGCTCCTGAGGAGTGATGATTCTGAAGTGTGTACTTTGTGTATTTTCCCAGAGTTTCGCAGAATGCCAGAGCTGGGGCATTCAGTTCATCAGATACAATTACAACCAGATACTGGTTAATAGTGATATCATAACTACTCACATGTTTTCTCAAAATGGTACCCAAATCTACATTGCATCCCATAGTTCCTAGTCTGATTTCACTGGGGAACCTATTAAACATGCAGATCCTCAGATTCCATCCCTAGAAATCCTGACTCTGTAGGGGCAGAGTAAGGCTGGGATTCAGCATTTTTAACCAGATGCCTAGGTTATTCTGGTATAGCTGGACTTGTGGCTTGGTTTGAGAGGAAATTACGCAAATCACAATCTGAAGACCTCCTATCTTAGCTTGAAGGGGAAAAAGCAAATGGATGGAATGTATACAGACATATACACAGAAATATCTATTTCTGGACACAAAAAGATAAATTACTGGCTAAGAAGGGTTTCTCTATAGTTATGGGCTTAGTACCTTATGATTCAAACTTCCGTATTTTAATTGCTCCTTATGGAAATCTTTCTAAAACATTTCATTCATTTTCTTGAACATGTTATCATGCCTAAGAATTGTTGGTGTGGATGTCACTGATTTCTTGGTGCTGCTGATGTTGATGATGATGCAGATACATGGATCGTATGGGTTGCAGGGCTAACCAATTCCTTGTATACAGCTAATAAATTTCTCTCTTAATTGGTGGAAACATTTTACTAACTTTGACCAATTCCAGCTCAACATTCATGAAACTGCTTGAACAAATCTATTTTTTTTACTATATTTCCCTCATTAAGTAATGGAAAAAAAATCCACAATCTTGAGTAAACCCTTTGAAAATTTTAAGACTCTTTAAGAATGACAAACATATTACTAATTTTCTTTTAAATGGACTGGGAAGATTTTGATAATGATAAAAACATGGGTTTTATTTTAGAATGAGATAGGAAGTCATTTGCTTTTTCTCTTTCTCACTGAAGGTGCTTAAGCATTTCCTCAAAGCGATTACAAGGAAAATGGGAGTTAACCATAGCTCTTCTATAAAACACAAATCAATTTTTCTTTTAAAATAACAGAATAGCGAAAAATATATTTCCCAAGTGCCTTAGGCTTTGAGTAAAAGTCTTTACAGTGCAACCTCTTGAGATTCTCTGGTTCGAGGATTTTATTAATTTTATTATGTTCCTGGTCAGAAGTAGCTTTGAGTTGATTATGTTCACAAAAGAAACATTTATGAGGCTCCGGGAGGCCATCTACTGGGACGTACTTTTCACGACTACTGATGATAATAGTTAATAGTTATTGAGAGATTTACTTACATAGAGCAGCACACTGTGTACTTTATTCAATACTGTGCATTTAATCTTCAAAATGACCTTAGGAGGTAGTCATTACAGGTTGACAATAAGTTATCTGAAACCCAGGGGCCAGATACTTTCAAATTCAGATTTTTCAAATAGTAAACACAGTGCATATACCCTATGTTACCTAATACCCTCAGCAGGGTCTGGGGCAGGTCCCCTGTAATCAAACACATTAACAGTTGTTGGCAATGTTTGACTCTGAAAACTAAGTGGTAAAATAAAGGTTAAATGGTGTCATGTCAGTTCAGATGAGATTTTTCTGCCAAATGAGTTTTAGTGCGAAGCTTATGAAATCTCAAACCCCCCACCCCCAGTTTTGGATCTTACTGGGTTTCAGAATTTCAATAAGGACTTCTGATATGCAACATTACTATTTTTTCTTTTATCTATGAGTGAACTGAGACTGAATGAGGCTAAGTAATTTCCTCAAAGACACATAGCATGTAAGTGTGCAGAGGCAGAACGCTACTAACCCAGGCCTTCTGATAAAAACTGATGTGTTAGTCCGATGATTCCAGACCACCAGGCCACACAGCTCCTATGTGAACCAGAAGTGCTTGAGATGCCATATTCAGAAAAGCAAGGCACAGGTCACTCGAAGCTTCCCTTGAGACCCAAACAAGCATGGACTTTGAGTAAAGCTCAAAGAGGTCCAGAGAATCTAAATGAAGCCACATTTCTTTAAAGCTCACCTCTTCTTTTGGCATGAATTTCACTTGCACGTTGGACTTCTCACCAGGATCCAAGACTCCAGAAATGGGCTGGATTTCGAAGATCCTTGTCTTTGGCTTTAATTCAGCACGTAGTTTCTGTCTTAAGTACTTCGGCATGTGTTTCTCCAGCTGGTTTATAAATATTAGAGAATTAGATCATCTTCTATGGAAAATGAGCTCATTCACCTTCCACTCACACAACCCACATTTCCTGAGTACCTCTCAGGTGTCAGGGAATGTGTAGATACTAGAGGTGCAAAGATGAATAAGACATTCCACCCGACAGCATGGCCTGATAGGACCTCAAGCGCTGGGCTAAGGGCCCAGGTTTTATTCAGGAGGCAATGGTTGCCACTGAAAGTCTTTGAGCAGGAGATTGAAATGATGAGCGCCAAGACCTAGAGTTACAAATCTGGCTGCAATGGAGATGGAGAAAGGAGGACCAATGGGCCACAGCTCGTTTACCTTGTCAACAGGCTTTTGGCTCTGGACGAACCATTCACAAGGGACTTGGAGATGATTGGAAAGCTGAATAGTTTCCACCAGGCACTGTCCACACTGAATTGTGGCAAAGTCCACTTTTCCACGAGAGAGAGTCATGGTTGGAATGGTCACCTTGGCTTGGAGACAGATGTGAACTGTTGGCCCTCCAACCACCTAGAGAGGGTATAAACTGCAGTTATCATGTGTCATGGGGTTGGGGAAAGGAAGAATCATGGCTCTGACATAGTAACTGGATTATCCCAGGGGCCATCAGCCAGCAGAGCTGGAAACCTGCAGGTCCGGGTGGGCCCAGCGGTGCCTTGTACCTTGATGGGCAGAATGACTTCTTTGCTTCCAACAGGAAGATTGGCCCCCTGTGGGTCAAATCTCACTTCAAATATTTCCGTTTCACAATGAGGCAGATTCTTTACACGATCTAGCTCAGTACTGAATCCTGGACCAAGAAAAAAAAAATTTCTTCATGGAAAAGAGAAACAGCAAACAAGAGCTGCTCTAGAGAAAGCCCCCACTGGGTCAGAATGACTGCTCAAAGGATCACTGAATAGCCCAAGAATCCTTTTAGCTGATCCCAGAGGCACAAATGCTGCTCCAGGAGGACAGTACTGATGGGTTCCTTGCGAGAAATGACCAAGTGCAATAGGAAAGGGTCTCCCCAGCCTGGGTACCTGTCTCATGAAGGACACGCTTGTCTGCATGGAATGACACTGGAAAGTGACTGGTGTTGATGATCTTGATGATGTGGGTTCGGACTTCGCCAAGGATGATGTAGCCAAAGTCCAGGATGTACTCTGGTAGCTGGATTCTGAAATGGTTAATAGACCTTACTAGTCACTTTCAAACCTGGAAGGCTACTTTTCCAAAAGTGAGTGAATCTGATTTTTTTTTCTACCTCCTGTGCACAGTTTTATTCTCCAGAGTGGAGAACAACCAATGGCTACCCAAACGGAGACTAGAAACAACGTTAACTCCCCCAGAGATTCACACCACTGTTTTGGCCATTATCTCAGAACATGTTCAGCATGGGCCCTTATGGACCTGAAGTGAAGCCTGTCCATTAGACATAGCTGTAATGTTCTCACTCTAAGAGGCAGAAACCTGCCCAGTTGGCTTGATGCTAGGGGATGGCGGGTAAGTGAGGAGAGAGGATTTCATTGCGAGATGATCAGCCAGTGTTTCAGGGAGTGTGCTGCATGAGGCAGCACTGCTTGCTCTGCTACACTCTGAAACAAGCACAGCACAGAAAGGCAGTCACTGGAAACCACTCACTTGGCCAGTTTGCGGCGACTCCGATGGCTGAAGCAGGGGTCATCCATAGGATCAGGGGTGGTTGTTTTCTGATGTTCTAGGACATAGCTTTGGACTATAAGTCTTTCTACCTCCATCTGGAGATGAGCACTTACCTGAAGCAAGAGGGAAGAGCAAGTCAGCAAATTCTTTAGGAACATGCATTCTCAACAGGGACAATATCACCCCTAAAGAGGCAAAAATTAGTTCTTGGAGGGTGGTGGAAAATATCTTAAATATTACAATGGTTTGCGGCCCCCAAAGAGCCACAGAACATAAACAGATACACGGTATGTTTAAAGCATTACATTTTTCCTGGGAAGGGCGTGGGGAGGGTAAGCAAATCGGTATATCCACACCATGGAATACTCAGCAGTAAAAGGGAATGAATTATTGAGGTGCATAACTTGAATGGATTACAAGGGCATTATGTGGAATGAAAAAAGCCAATCTCAAAAGGCGATGTGCTGTATGATTCCATTTATATAACATTCTTGAAATAACAAAAGGCTCAAGATGGAGAACAGATGAGTGGCTGCCAGAGGTAAGGGACAGGGAGAGAGGGGTGGATGTGGTTATAACCTGGGCACATGTAAGGCCAAACACAAATGGAAAATGAGGCTTAGTTCTCCTTGTTGAAAATAAGGGAAGAGACTTCTCTTCCTCCCCTTAGAGTATTTAGTTTAGAACATTTGTAATTTTAAGTTCTTTGAAATGTTATAGCTTTGAAATGTAGATAAATCCTTTTAAAAGTGAAATAAGCCTCTTGCCAGCTTTAGGAGCCAGAAGTGTCTTTCTCAAGGACCTGGGAACCATCTCTTTGACACGTAATCAACAAGAAAGGTGAAGTCCCTACTCCCAGTTTCTGTGAGAGGATGGGAGCCTAGCTTCCATGGGGCCCTGCGAGAAAGACAAGTTTGTTTTTCCTTTGGATAAAGCCAATTAGCTAACACAGTTGGTCACCTCAATTACCATGTCGATTTAGGATAAACTATGTGTGACAAATGATGGTGTAAAGTCCTCTTACTTGAGACTAGCTATTTTTTACTCTGAGAACAGGAATGAAAAGGCTTGGATCTGGTTGGCTCTATAGGAGGGGCAGACTTCCTTCTGTCTTTGCAATCTCTCAGCAGATTGCCTGTGATGGGCATCACATTCTGGTTTAATGCTTATTCAATAATAAAATTGTTTTCTTTCTCTTCTACCTTTGTGGATAGATTTTCTGGGTTGGAGGGAGATTTTGTTTTTAATTTTATTTCCCCAAGAAGCACGAGGAATCTTGGTGGTAATGGAATAGTTCTGGATCTTAATTGTGGTGGTGGGTTCACAAATCTACATGTGATAAAATTGCACAGAACTACACCATACACATACACACATGCATGTAAAAGTGGTGAAATCTGAATAAGCTCCGTGGCTTGTACAAATGTCAATTTCATGGATGTGATGTTGTACTATAGTTATACGAGACGTTACTGCTGGGAAAACCCTTTTTTTTTCAATTCCCTGTAAATATATTATTTCAAAATAAAAAGTTAAAAAGTATATGTCAAACTATTCAAGGAGATTCCATTTTGTATATAATGAATAAAAATATTTCATGGGGAATATTAGGAAAAAAGGTCTAAAATGGATTTTTAGGGAGTGATAATGGAAAAGGTTGAGAAATACTGTTTGAAAAGGGCTAATCCTTAAGTCTAAGGCCCAGCAGGGAAGGTTAATGTGTGCCATGGCCCACAGTAAGGCACAGGAGGTGAGAGTGGAAGTGTGATAAACTGGGAGAGGAGCAGCGTCTGCTGACAGCCTTCCCAGTTGTCTGGATTCTAGAGCAGCAAAGCCAACTCTGTGCTTGGCTCCTGAGCCATGAGTGGTCCACCCTGCCCTACTCAAGGGAACTAGCTTGGCTCTGCACGTACCATCATATTCACAGAAACCCCACCCCACTGCTCTCCTAGGCTTTGATAAGGTGCAGCCTGGGAACCCAATAAGCAGGTGGAGACACATCATTGCTTCCAGTGGGCAGCCCGGGGCTGGCAGGAGAAGGCAGAGGCTAAGAGCACCATCTTAGCAGCTGGGCAGGCCTGGTTTCAAATCCTAGCTCTGTGCTTGCCTTGGGACATGCACTTCACTTCTGTAAAACTAAAATTTAGATGACAGCGGCACCATTCTCCCCCCACCCTCACTGTGGGAGGATTTAACAAGATAACAGTACAGGTTAACAGTATGGCACAGGCTTAGTATAAGAGTCCAATAAATGGTAACTGATGTTATTAATTATGATCATCCTTGGTGCTAAGGTTCACTGTTAGCATCTTGTACTTGAACCAGCCTTCTGCAAAACAAATAATCCCCGGTGGGCTTTGGTGCTTCCAGTCTCCCCCATGACACCTTTCTCCCCCACATTAGAGCCCCCTCTTAACCAACCTAAGGGCTCTCTAGCCACATATATGATTCTTCCTTAGAACAATATTCGCATGCACATTTGCATTTGGAAAGAACAGCATGGGGGATGGCAGCTGTCAGGGTCAGGAATAGACTTTTAAAACAGGACTTTCAGGGGTGATGAGGGAGGATATATTGGGATTTTGTCTTCCTATCCCAGCCTTTATTTACAAGCTGAGAAGCTCTCTCCTCCAGAGACCCTCGCTTGGCTCCCACCTCTGTGGCACCACATGCTCCTGACTTTTCCAGAATCTTTTGGCCACCCCTCTCCCCCACTCAGATGCTGGGGTATTTTGGGGCTACATTCTGAATCTGCCTTTTTTCCTGCTCACTAGACATACTTCCTAGGGAATCTCCCCATTTCCTGTGATTGCAATGATCAGCTGATGACTCTCAAGCCATCTTCTCCAACCTCTCTCTCTCCCTGAGATGCCCAGCGGTGGCTCCGGTTCCCTACTGGCTGCTCTACGCAGATGATGCACAGAAATCTCACATTCGGTAGCCACGGGAAGCAGCTGAACTCCTTTCCCTTCCCTCCCCTCCCACCAAGACCTCGCTTCTCCTCCTGAGTTGCCTGTCTCAGTCCCCCTCCTTACCTCGTCATCCAAAAAAGACTTAGAGGTCCCCTCCACCCCATGCCCATATCCAATCAATCCCTAAGTCTTGACCATTCCACTTCTGGAATATTCCTTGAACCCACCCAGTTCGCCCTGTCCCCACTGTCATCACCATTGCTTACAGCACCACCATCTCTCACCTAGAATTACTCCATCAGCTTAAAAAAATTGTAGAGATGGAGTTTCACCATGTTGTCCAGGCTGGTCTCAAATTCCTGGCCTCAGGCCATCCTTGGCTTCCCAAAGTACTGGGATTATAGGAGTGGGCCACTGCACCTGGCCCTCCGTCAGCTTCTAAAAAAACTGATCTCTCGAATCTACTCTCATCATCCCCAAGTTCCTGTCCCCTCAAAGCTCCACATGGCAGCCAGAGGGATCTCTTAAAGATGCAAAGTCGATTGGGCCACACCTCTCGTTGCCCTCAGGATGAAGTCCAAAAACCTTAATAGATCAGCCATCTGATACCTCACCTCCTGGGCTCATCTTGCCTCTCCTAGCTTCTTGATTCTTTGCCTTATCTCTGTCTTTCTCCTTTCTGTACCTCAGAGACCATGTCCTTGCCCCTGGGCTTCTGCACACAGTGCCCTTCTGCACACACACCCCACACACTGTGCACACAGTGCCCTCTGCACACAACTCCTATGCACTCTGCATGCACCACCCTCCTGCACAGGCGTCCCGTGCAGGCTGGAGCTGTCTTACCTCAGCAGGCTCGTCTTCTGGCACTTCCTCAGTTATTATGTCAAAGTGATCGAGCGTTTCACATTTGTTATACTCTTTGTCTGTGTTTTTCCTGGCTTGATTCAAGAACATTTCATACTTTTCATTTGCTGTACCAGGGTGGGGAGTGGGGGTTGGAAGGAGAGCAGAATCAGGAAGGCCAGAAAAATATGAATGATGTCGCAAACACAGACCCTCAGCTCCTGGTAAGGTGGGAAGGGAAGTGGACTTTTGGATACTTCGTCTGCCCTGCTTTCCCTGCTTCAGAGGGTGAGGTGATTTGAGAGTTGAATCTGTATTAGAGACCTCACTGAGTTCAATGAGATTATGCTTTAGTGAAGGACTGGCTGATTCTCCAGAACTTGAAGTTAGTTACATTCGAAGCCACTCATAGGGTGACCCACTTGATCCTGGCTTGCTTGGGGTTTTCTTGGTTCTAGCACTTAAACCCCTACACCCTGGAGCTCTCCCAGTGCTGGACAAACCCAGACAGCCAGTCACCCTTTAAGTCACTTTTTATGTTTATTAAATCTCAATTAACAAAAGATATGTTTGGGTCAAGTTGTTTTAATTAACACTAAATATGCCACAGTAGCCTGAATCAGGGAGGGTAGGTAATCGGTGGAGAGATTCCCACCCGAATTTACCACTACGCCAGTGCAAATTCAAATACTTTGAAAGGCAAAGGTAGGAAAGTCATTTAAAATGCCTACTATAGGCCAGGTGTGGTGGCTCACGCCTGTAATCCTAGCACTTCGGGAGGTTGAGGGTGGGCAGATTGCCTGAGCTCAGGAGTTCAAGACCAGCCTGGGCAACATGGCAAAACCCCGTCTCTACAAAAAATTAGCTGGGCATGGTGGTGTGTGGCTGTAATCCCAGCTACTGGGGAGCCTGAGGCATGAGAATCGCTTGAGCCCTGGAGGTGGAGGTTGCAGTGAGCTGAGACCCCGTCACTGAACTCCAGCCTGGGTGACAGAGCAAGACTCTGTATCAAAAAAAAAAAAAAAAAAAAAGCCTATTATAAAACAATAGGAAATGCTGTGAGTGTAGTGAACTGGAGAACAGAAGACCCAACTAATGGTGTTCAAATTTAAATTATTTTAAAGCCCTTACTGGCCAAACCATGTCTACTGCCCTGATGAGGCCAGCTGGGTGCCCAGTTTCAACCGTATGGCAAAGGTTTTCCTTCCTGAAATTATATGTGGAGCTGGAGTAACCCTCATCTGGCTGGAACTCTAGATACGAGAGTGTAACATGGTCTTAGCATTAGTGACATTTATTGCCAGGCATTGTGGCTCAACACCTGTAATCTTAGTGCTTTGGCAGGCTGAGATGGGAGGATCACTTGAGACCAGGAATGTAAGACTAGCCTGGGTAACAAAGTGAGATCCTATCTTAAAAAAAAAAAAATTAAAAAATTAGCCAGGCATGGCAGTGCACATCTGTAGTCCCAGCTACTCAAGAAGCTGAAGCGGGAAGATCCCCTGAGCCTAAGAGTTAAGATTACAGTGAGCTCTGATTGCACCACTGTATTTCAGCCTGGGTAACAGAGCGAGACCTTTTTAAAATAGAGACAGGGTCTTGCCTATATATATATATAAATATAAATATAAATATATATATTTATATATATATGCAAGTTTTCAGGGAGCAGACAATTAGAATTCAGTGGATGATTATGAACAGGAGAGTTAGTAACTTCAGGGAATGGGGTAACAGGAAAGGCTGGGTGGGAGGACTTAGTCTGAAGCTTTTTAGGGAAAGGAGATTTCAAGGAGCTTGAATAGAGATTCATAAAGAGTGAGAGGTTTCCCTGATCCATCGTCCTGTACCTGATATCAGGAAGAAAGAGCCAGAGACAGTCTATGGCTAAAAGGGCTGCTCAGCTGAGGTTCGGAATCTCCCAAGACAGAAATATTCTGGTACAAAAGGATAGTCCTGGGGGCCAGATGTAACTGGGAAATGTAAGTGGGAAGACAATTATTCAAGTCTAATTTAGCCTTCACCCTGTGTAATACCAAAATAAGGGCTCAGAATCTGTGTCCGCCTTTCTGTGCAGTTTATACTTTGAGAATTCTACTCCTGGAAGCTCATTAGCTCTTACCTTCCCAGTGGCATCTAGGAGAATGTCACAGGGAAAGGACAGCTCGGGGAAAGACTGGGGCCAGAAGGAAAGTGCATGGGGGGAGGAAAAGCTTTTGGAGGTAAATTTCCTGATCCCTCTGTCAGTAATTCAATAATGGCCAAATTGGCCAGGGTTCTTCATTTGGGGGCTGCCATAGACGATTTCTTGTCTCAGTAAACTCAGGTCACCAATTTGGCAATTGCAGAAAAACGTGGAAGAGAACCACAGGGGATTTCCAAGCAAATAAAGTAAGTAGCCAGCAATCTTCCAATAAGCAAAGCTAAAATGCTTGTTTTGTCCCCAGTGGGGAACTACTCCAGTGTGAAGTAGTACCTGTGAGGTTCCTGGGGAGATCAAGGCAGATTTGGGGAAAGATTCCCTCTCCACTCAGAGTGATATTTTCTGGGTCCAGGTGGGCGATCTGTATCTGGAAACTCCTTTTAAAGACCTCAGGTACTCCAGGTAGGTAGTAAACTTTTAATACCTGCTCTTGATGTGAACTGATAAAGCCCTACGCGGTAGAAAGACCAGAAAAGGGAAAACGAATGTGCTGCAGTACAGGTTCAACTCATTAAATTACTTAAAACAACAACAACAATGACAAAGTAAACCTAAAAAAAGAAGGAAAGGAGTAAGAGATTTAATGAAATGAGTGCAAAGAAACAGAAGAGGTTCGTAAATCCACAAACTGGTTCTTTGAAAAAAGACGAATAAAATACACAAAACTGGCAAGACTGATTAAGAAGATAAGGAGAAAAGTCACCAAAAATGCAAAAAGAAAAATGGTTCGGCCGGGCGTGGTGGCTCACGCCTGTAATCTCAGCACTTTGGGAGGCTGAGGTGGGCGGATCACGAGGTCAGGAGATCGAGACTATCCTGGCTAACATGGTAAAACCCTGTCTCTGCTAAAAATACAAAAAATTAGCCAGGCATGGTGGCGGGCACCTGTAGTCCCAGCTACTCGGGAGGCTGAGGCAGGAGAATGGCGTGAACCCGGGAGGCGGAGCTTGCAGTGAGCCGAGATCGCGCCACTGCACTCCAACCTGAGCGACAGAGCGAGACTCCGTCTCAAAAAAAAAAAAAAAGAAAAAAAAAGAAAAATCGTTCATAAATATATAGTAAAATAGTACATAAATCATATACAATTATGAGAAAACTTTACATCAATATATTAAAACATTTTTGTGAAATTAACAATTTCCTAGAAAAATATGAATAACAAAACTCAAAAACCTTAGAGTGATCTGTATCCTATACAGAAGCTGAAAAATGAAGACAATTACCCTGACAAAGGAATATATGGCATTGGATGCAAGTTCTGCTACTCCTTCAAAAACAGATAATCACTTCAGTTTATGAGCCATTCAGGAAATAGAAGAGAGAGAAATGCCCATTTATTTATTCTGATATCCAAACTGATCAAATGCAGCATGAAGAAGGAAATTTATGAACCAACGATCACTTAACAAAGGTGCAAAAATTGTAAGTAAAATGTTAGCTGAGTGAATCCAGCAATATATATATATATATATATATATATATATTTAAATGCAGATGGTAGCATATAGAGTGTTTTTCATCTTCCTTTTCTTTTCATTTTACCTAACAATATATTTTACGATTAATTCAATATTAGTACATCTAGAGCTGCTCCATCCTTTTTAGTTGCTACATATTATTCCATTACATAGTTGTAACATATTTTTAAAAACTAGTTTCCTACTGATAGACATTTAGTTTGTTTCTGGTCTTTTGCTATTGCCATTACAGATTATATAGGAAATAATCTTATAAACACATCATTTTGCAAATGTGGGAACGTGTATGTAGAATAAATTCTTAGAAATGAAATTTCTAGGTCAAAGTGTAATTTTGATAGATAAGGCCAAATTATTCTCTATAGAGTTGTTATCAATTTACAATAACTGCAGCAATGTAAATTCAAATGCTTAAAAATCTTAGAGGGCAAGGAAAACATAGCAATTATGATAAAAAGATGGAATAGAAAGAAAACACTGAGTAAATTTTAAAAATAGACAAAATACGGTGAAAGAAATAATAGCAAGCATTTCAGTTTTGCTAATCATAAGAATGTGTTAAATGTTCCTATTGAAACTTGAGGACTCTCAGAGAAGATTAAAAAATAAAATCCAAATAAGTATGTTTTATGAATGATAAGCCTAAAACAAAATGAAATAAGACTATGGGCAAATTATGTAAGGCAAAAAGAAAGCAGCAATCACAATATTAAGACCAAACAAAGCGGAATTCAAAGAAGAGCATTCAAAGGGAACAAGAAGGCAACTGAAGGTAGACAGAACACATAGTCCATGATGAACACTTAATAGTCATGAGATCTTCTGTGTCAACACAGAAACAAAAGGTTATAAACAAAAAGGTGTATGTATTTGTAGAAAACAATAGAGAAATGGACAAAAGTTTTATATACCACTCTTGAGTCTTAGAAAAATTAAACAGAAAAAGATATAGAAGATTTTAATGTTATAATTATTTGGGTTAATTTAGTAGAGAATCCAGATATGATAATCTGGATTCCATAGCCCAGGTAACATTATTTTCAAACATTTGTTAGTATTAAAAATTACTTTAGGTCACTAAAATATATTAATAAATTCACTAAGTAGGAATTTAGAGGGCCATATTATCTGATCATGATTCAAAAAAAACTCAATATTAGTAACAATATAAGTAACAAAAGCAAAAATCATAATCATTTGGAAATTAAAAAAAGAAAAATATATTTTAAATTACACTTGTAAGTAAAACTATAATTTAAGACAACTTAGAAAATAACGAAAATCATAATAGTAAATATTAACATGTATAAAACACACAAAAATTGTCATCTACTTTTTTATCTGTAATTTTCTTAAAATATAAGGGGTAAGGCTAAAGGTGTCCTTAGGCAAATGAATAGTCTTACATTTTTTCATTATTAACTAAGAAAAACAATAAAAGTAGGCATTCAAGTCACGAAGTTAGAGAAACAAAACACAAGAGTGAATTTGGGCTGGGCGAGATGGGGCTCACGCCTGTAATCCCAGCACTTTGGGATGCCAAGGCAGGCAGACACCTTGAGTTCAGGAGTTCAAGACCAGCCTGGGCAACATGGCAAGACCCTGTCTCCAAAAAACAAAAAATAAATAAATAAAATAAACAATAAATACAAAAATTAGCTGGGTGTGGTGGTGCATGCCTGTGGTCCCAGCTATGTGGGAGGCTAAGGTGGGAGGATTGCTTGAGCCCAGGAGGCAGCGGTTGCAGTGAGTCGAGGTCTGCACTCCAGTCTAGGTGACAGAGCCAGACCTGGTCTTAAAAAAAAAAAAAAGTTAATTCAAAAGATTAGCTAAGACAAATTGGGAAAAAAAACCAAAAGGGGAGTTGACCTAACAGATATTAAGATGTATTTCTAAAGCCATAGCAGCTAAAATAGTAGAGTATTAATGTAGGGACAAACAGAGCAATGAAGAATAAAGAGACCAGCAATAAACCCAAATATGTGAGATGATTTAGGGGAAGAACAGACTTTATCATCAAAGATGATGGTGCTCATTATCTTTGGATTTATAAGATTATGAATAATTACACTTTAAAAATATTTTCCTTTTTTTTATAACAATTATGTGCTATTTTCATAATGAGAAAAATTCAACAAATGTTCCTTAAAACTGGTAGATCAACATAATATGAACAAGGAACCACTTTCTCTGTTTGCTTCTGAAACCAGTTTGGCTCAGCGCAGTCTGCTAGTGTTTTCACACTTGCTGAAGTCAGTGGAGAGGAAGCCCTCGGGAATTACAAGGGCAGCGTGAAGACATCGGTGGAAATAAATTAGTCTCATTATCATGGAAAAAAAAAATCCATGGGTTGCATCTGTCTTGTTGATTGCTGTATCCCTGGTGCCTGGAAACTGGTTACTGTGGGACTAAATAAATATTTGTTTAATAAATGAGCGAAGTGGCTTGGATTTTTTTTTTTTTTTTTCTGCTTCTGAGAGTTCTTTAGTTTTAATAAAAAGAAAAAATCACACTTGTAATCCTGGTCGTGAATACTCACCTGCATCGGAGTGGGGCTCGTAGGTTTGAATTCGGGCCCCTCCCACCATTTACTTACAGACACAGGCAGGATTAGTGGCACTCCAGGGAGAAGGTTGTCTGGAGAAGACTGGTGGTCAGTCAGAACCTTGAACTCAAAGCCAACTTTCCCCATGTTCATCAGCGTGATTTCCCTCTCTGTGACATGGTCAAACAGCTTGAGAAGAGAAGGAGAAGAGTGACTCCATCTTGGGATGCGGCTTTGATAGTGACAAAGGTGCAGAAACATGCCTCATGGATAAGGGTGTGACAGCTCCTGATATAAATACTGGTCAGTCTACATC
Source organism: Gorilla gorilla gorilla (assembly GCF_029281585.2). Lineage (NCBI taxonomy): Eukaryota > Metazoa > Chordata > Mammalia > Primates > Hominidae > Gorilla > Gorilla gorilla. Next base: position 100,437,605 of record NC_073242.2, read on the forward strand.
TCAGCATCACAACAAATGCCTACTGGGGCACTAGACTCTGGAAACCTGGCTCTTAGTTCTTCTAAGAACCGATTTAGTTTAGGTACGGCTGTGGGGCTGAGCATTTCACCTTCCTGGGTCTCAGTTTTTTCACTACAGGAACTTGTAATAGAGAATCTTAAAGTAAGCTTTCTACATTAAAAAGATTTGCCTAGTATTCCATGGTGTATATGTGCCACATTTTCTTAATCCAGTCTATCATTGTTGGACATTTGGGTTGGTTCCAAGTCTTTGCTATTGTGAATAGTGAGAAAGTAAGCTCGTAAGGCCCCAGCAAGACGCAGCCATAAAAAATGATGAGTTCATGTCTTTGTAGGGACATGGATGAAGCTGGAAACCATCATTCTCCACAAACTATCGCAAGGACAAAAAACCCAAACACCGCATGTTCTCACTCATAGGTGGGAATTGAACAATGAGAACACTTGGACACAGGAAGGGGAACATCACACACCAGGGCCTGTTGTGGGGTCGGGGGGAGGGGTGAGGGATAGCATTAGCCGATATACCTAATGTAAATGACAAGTTAATGGGTGCAGCACACCAACATGGCACATGTATACACATGCAACAAACCTGCATGTTGTGCACATATACCCTAGAACTTAAAGTATAATAAAAAGAATTAAAATAAATAAATTTAAAAAAAAAAAAGATTTGCCTTCTGGATTCTGTCCTGTAAGAAAAACAAAAGATTTGAGTTTAGAATGTTCTAGAATGAATTTTTCCATTCAAATGGAGAACCATGGGTGTAACAGGCCAGTCATGTTCTTTTTCCTGGAATTTTGCTAACATAATTCACCAGCTGGGTTAGCAGGCCCAATAAACACAAACAGGCCACTTTGGGGGTCCTTAGGAAAAGCTAGGGTGAGGTCTGACTGCTTCAAAGACTATACTCAGAGATGAGCCGAAACCAAGTGCCCAAAGGACCCTGGAGACGACGAAGGAAAGAGAATTCTATTTGGTCAGCATCATGGAGATGGTCTCAGTAGGTGTTGCATGAATCAGATTTTAGGCACAATCTTTGATCTATAAACACACATGCATGCACACAATTCAGTAATGATACATGCAGGAGCTATGTAACGGAGATTCAATCCTCATTGAAATTTGGTAGGAGATATGGTCTCCGAGTGCATAACACAAAATCTGATTGGGAAGAGAATGTGTACTGATGGAATTAATTGACAATTATTCCAAAACAAAAATGGGAAAGTATATTATATTATGGCAAAGACTATCATTAAGTGCCAAGGGAATGTAAAGTAAAAGATAACCCTAGAAGGAGCTGAGCTGGGTCTTATAGGATGTAAAGGTTTGGGCTTGGCAGAGTGGAGGATGAGAGGGATAAGGTAAGACAAAGTGTAGCTGCATGAAGCGCTGGGGTGCACTGGGGCCGGTGGGTAGACCAGCTTGGCCACACTGAAATGTATGGACTACAAGAGGGAATTATGGGAAGTGAAACTTCCAGTGTAAAGATCACCAGTTAATGGAGAGGCTTAGGATAGCCTCACTCAGGTGAGGAATGGGCTCTGACCCAAAGGAACTCATGACAATTGACAGCCAACTCTGACCCAGCACAGCACTGACCAGATGCTTTAAGCAATGACAACTCCTGATGGGATGGGCTTGCTACTCCGTTCCCACCTTATAGATGAGGGACACTGAGGCTTGGAGAGGTGATGTGCCCAAGGTCATGCAGTCGGGAGGAAGTAAAACTGGAATAGGAAGAGGAAGTAAAACCCGAATACAAAGAGGAAGTAGAACCGGAATACGAAACCATGATCTTTGGTCAATATCCCATTGCTTTGCCAAATGCTGCTGGGATTAATTGGTCAGGGACTGACAGGATGACAACACCATTTTGGAAAATGTCGCTGGACTTACTGAATCAGAATCTGCACTTGAACAAAACTCCCAGGTGATTTAATAGGCACACTACAGTGTGGGAGGAACTGCTGTAATAATTTAGGCATGGCTTGATGAGACCCTGTAATGTGATATCAGTGGCAATGGGAAGAGAAAACTGACTCAGAGAGGGATGCTGGTGATGAGTCAGCAAATCCTGGAGGCTTAGAAGGATGTGGAGAGGTGAAGGAGAGAGTGCAGCGGAAAAGCCTTGGAGATTGTGAACCCAAGGGTGGAGAAAATGGTAATGCTATTGAAAGAAATGCAGAAGTTGGAATAGGCTCCTGGATTGAAAGGGAAGTGACCTTGAACATCTAACATGCTGAGTTTCAGGAGACGATAAGAAAAGCAAGTGTAAGTATCTGGCAAACGGTTGGCAGCAGGAGGATGGTCAGGGTTAGGGAGGCTGATGGGAGATCAAGGACGGGGTGATGGCGAGACTATGATGATTGGGGTTCAGGAGAGATTTGTTTAAGATGCTTAAGACAAAACCAGAAAATCTCTACCCGATGGTTTGTGATACCTGTAATCCGTAGTGAATATCCTTGGTGTCAAAGGAATAGTTGACCAGGGACGCCTCTCCCTTCAGTGTTATTTCGTAGGTGGGTCCTTCTTCCACTTCACACAGAGCTTTAGCTTGTGCAATGATGTTAGCGTGTCCATAGAAGGTGAACGATATTTGGTGGCTACTGTGTGGCTGCAACACTCCAAACAGGGGCAAAATATCAAACACCTGCAGAGAAAGTCATTCTGTAAGAGAGCAACTGTTGGGATGAATGCCTGCCAAGGATAAGTGAAAGTTATGTCAATTTACACATTAATTCCAGTCTTTAACTCATTTGATAGAAGGTAGCCCAGCACCCTGAAAACACATAATGGTAATGATGGTAACAGTGCTCTGGTGAGATTTAAGTTTCTAATGTGGGGCAGCTGCTCAGTTAGAAAGTAAAGTTAGTGTCTGATAAGGTCAGGACTCACACGGTGTCACTTACTTCTTCTATCCCAATGGAAAGCATCTCATTCTGTTCACAGGTCTGTAGGGATTCCTGATCCTCCACCTGGCTCTGGCTTGAGTATATTCTTTCTATTTCAGTAGAGCTAATTTTTATTTCCTAGAAATTAAAGATGTGAGGAAAAGCTGGCAAGCATTCAAAATGGATCATCAATTGACAGAAAAATAAAGTATGTTGTATATGATTATAAAAATAGTACATTTTTTCCCAGGGAGATAATTGAGCAAGTGACTATAATGTACATACGAGGATGTTTACTGCAGCATTATTTATAACAGCAAAACTTTGGAAGCCAACTCAGTGCCCATCAATAGGGGGTCACTTTAAATGAAGTGTGTGTGGTACACCTATCCATGAAGGATAATGCATGTGTATTTATGGATAGGGATGATGTGCACAACATATTATTGAGTGAAAAGCAGTCCTATTCATGTAAAATTACATATGCCTCATGTGTCTGAAGGTGTGTGTGTGTAAATTCCTTCAGAGATTTGCATAGGCAAATAGAAATATCTGGGAGGTTGTTTGCTAAGAATTTCGTAGCATTTTTCTCAGTGGGGTAGAAAGAAGATAGGAATTTTGAGGATGTTTGCTTTAATTTTTCTGTATTCTTGAGTTTATATGTACACATATGTACATATATATGTACATATATATTTTATTTTTGAGACAAGATGTCTGTCTCTGTCACCCAGGCTGGAATGCAGTGGCATGATCAGAGCTCACTGCAGCCTTGAATGCCTGGGCTCAAGTGACCTTCCCACCTCAGCCTCCCTAAAGTAGCCAGGACTGCAGGCGTGCACCACCACACCCTGGAGTCTCGTTATGTTGCGCAGGCTGGTCTTGAACTCGTGGCCTCAAGCCATCCTCCTGCCTTGGCTCCCAAAGTACTGGGGTTACAGGCGTGAACCACTGTTTCTGGCCTATTCTTGAGTTTTCTATGACACGCATCTTTGAAAATAGAAAAAGAAGAATTAATATTTAAAAGACAAATATTTTATATACTCACACATACTCATTCTAAAAAATTTTTAAAATATAGAAACCTCCAAGGAAAGAAATAAAAGTCCATCTCAGGTTATACTGTAGATAAATATTATTATATATATGTGTGTATATATAGTGTATTATGTGTGCATATATATTTGTATTCTGATTTTTCAGTTGACCTAATATGAGCGCCATCTTCCCATATGACTGAATATTCTTCACAAACATCACTTAAAGTATTTTAGAAAGTTGATTGTACACGATACAAATTTAAAATATTCAAAAGGATATATGGTAAAAAGATAAAAAAAGACTTCTATCCCTACAGTTCTCCGGTTCTCCCCTCCTGAGGTACCCACTGTCCAGTTTCCTATATGTTGAATTTAGTTATTCCTCTTCATTCAGCTGATATTTACTGGGGACTTACTAAGAACCAGTTCTATATCCTGAGGATATGACGATGAACAAAACAGAAAAAAAATTCCTGCCCTCATGAAGATTAAATTCCAGAGATATTCCATGCACAAGCAAAGATATCTGTGTAACTGTTTGAGAGGTAACACAGTAGCTAAGAGCAAGCAAGATGGTCAAGTCTTCCAGCTCCACTGCTTGATGGACGTGTCCCTGCATTGGTAAAATGGGGAAAGATAGTGGTACCCACCTCACAGGGGTGTTGGGAAAAGTAAAAGAGTTAATGTAAAAAATTGCTTAGCTGGGGGCGGTGGCTCATGGCTGTAATCCCAGGACTTTTGGAGGCTGAGGCAGGTGGATTGCCTGAGCTCAGATGTTCAAGACCACCCCGGGCAACATGGTGAAACCCTGTCTCTACTGAAATACAAAAATTAGCCAGGCATGATGGCAAGTGCCTGTAATCCCAGCTATTTGGGAGGCTGAAGCATGAGAATTGCTTGAACCCAGGAGTTGGAGGTTGCAGTAGGTCAAGATGGTACCACTTCACTCTGGCCTGGGCAACAGAGTGAGACTCTGCCTCAAAAAAAAAAAAAAAAAAAAAGCTTAGGTCAGTGCTCAGTTAAGTGTTGGTTGCTTTCATAGACTTTTTTCTTTATACAAATGTTAGCACACAGTGTACTTTGTTTTGCACTGGGTATTTTTTCTTAATATATCAAAGATTGTGCCAAATTAGTACGTAGAGAACTTTCTCATTTTTAAAAAAGAATTTCATAGTATTGCCTTGTGCAGATGTAATTTAGTTTATTCAGACGGTCTCCTATTGGTGGAATTAAGTTGTTTCCAATATTTCTTGCTTTTACAAACAAAGCTGCAGTGTACAAGGATGGTTACATGCTTTATGCAAGTGCAGAGGTGTATCTGGAGGATAATTTCTAGAAGGGGGACAATGCATTTTAAATTTTGATCTACTTGCAAAATTGTATGTTATAGAGGTTATGCCAATTCATACTCCTACCCACACCATAGGAAAATCCCACTCAACATTATTTCAAAAGATTGCATCACATCATGGACATACAGTAATTTATCTTTCATTTTTTTTTTTCATTTTTTGCTGTTTCTAAAATGTTGTAACAAGCATCTTTGTATGCACATCTTTGTATCTCCAATAGTTTATTTAGGCCATCATTCTAGAAGGAGAATTTAAGGGTATTAATTTTTAAGCCCCCTTTGTTTTTGCTACAGAATTATTAAGAAAATATTTTTCCTTTAGTATCCTCTATCTAGCGTGTAGGAACATCACAAGTGTAGGCTCTCACTGAGTGTTGGCTCTGGGGTGTTTGGCTGGGAAGAAATGTGGGTAAAGCTGTACGGCTTTGTCCCAACTAAACCCAAGCATTGTACTGGCCACTCTGCTCCTGATTCTGCCTTTGTTTTATGGGAAGGACCCTTGACCTGCCTACCCTCCCCATGGAAAGGACACCGTACATCTGAGATCACACTGGAAGCTTTCGTTTTTCTTAGTTCTTTTTCTTCAGGCCTGGCATCTTCATCCACAAGGACAGTCCTAGGAAGTTTAATGAAATGCAGAGATTCACTCATTGGGCTGTCATCGCCACACAGTCTCAGGTGCATAACAGCCCTGTCTTCCTCTTCTCCCTCTACCACACCCCCAAACGTAAGGGGGATTCTCAATCAAGGGACACCTTTCTCAAGAGGTCAGCTGGTCAGGGCCCTGTTGCCCTATGCCCCCAAACATGTGGTCTAGGCCACTGAACTGGTCAATTTTTCACGGGGCTCAACCCTTTTTTACTGGCCCATCAAGCCCATGTTCAACTTACAAAAAGTCCTAGGAAGCTCTAGCAATTCTTCAGACAATGTGGGTGTTCTATGTGCTCAATGTTGTTTCCCTATTTATTGGAGCATTTTATTGTGAGGACATAATGTTTGGTGAATTGATATATCCTTTCCTGCTTGCTACCCTGGACCCAATCCTGACTGTAGACCTTGGACATACAGAGAGGACAATATGATAGCAAGGGCTCAGTCCCCCAGGACTCATGATGGTACCCTCTCCCTATCCCAGATGTCTAGTCTGGGGCCTACACATAGAAGACATTTATTAAACTGTTGACTGGGGACTGGATGAATGAACCAATGAGGGATGAGTATTGAGAATGTAAGTCCGTGTAAAGAAAAGAAAAGCTACTACAAAAAATCTATGTTGGCTTTGCATTTGCACTTACTTAACAAAATCATTTAAATCCATCTCGGGGGACTCTACTGTAACTAGGATTGCTGGTGGGCTGGCAGCCTCTGAGGTTGCTGGGATGGACTCCATCTGGGACAGTGGGGCACTGTAGGGCTTCTTCGGCAATGTCACAAACCTACCAAAGCATGGGACAGGGAATAGGGGGAGACAGGAGACATCAGTTTTTGCAAATCAGTGTTCAGTGGGCTCTCAGTTTCTAAGGCCAAACTCCAAATCCTAGACCAGGCAGATCTAGTAGGGACCACCCTACACCCTCCCTTGAACTTGCCTTCTTCAAATCTCAGCTAAAGTTTCACTTGCTCTTAAAAAGTTTTCTGACTACCAGTCTAGGCCCAACTTCTTTCCTCTGAGTGTCCATAGCCCCCTGGGCTTCCCCTTTCACACTTATTTTTACCATCCCTGTTAGATGTGGACTCGCTGAGGACTGGTATCCAATATGGTGTCTAATCCAGTGCCTGGCCTGGAATAAGTAGTCGGCATGGTCATGAATGAATGAGCCACTGGGGATCCTGCTCCCAGCTCACCAGAAAGCAGGGCTAAGACTCAGCTGAGGCCTGGGAAGCACTCTCTGTTAGGGGCCTGGAAGTGCAGGCTTGGGTTTCTTACATGACCTTGCCTCCTACAATGTGACCTCAGCGCCTTGCTTGCCACACCCTAGTCCCGGTCCCACCAATGAGCTGTGCTGCCACTCAAGTTCTCTGAGCAGAGGAACCCAGGGGAAAAGCAACTGTACCGGCTGGTGCTGAAGCCCATATGTCCAGGTTCCACTGATTAAAAAGGCCTTTGGATGTCACAAAGGCCAAGGTTGTGGGGTCACCCCCATTCTTCCTGTTTCCCCTTGGTGTGTGGCTTTTTCTGGACCCCTCTCTGACCCTCCCCAACCTATCTCAAGCCCTTGATGTTAATTTTAATCTATTTCACTTATATACTCATTCTGGCCCCATCTGTACTCAGAGGCTCAGCACAAATGTCATCTATTATGTGAAGCTCCCACCACTGGCCTATCTTCCCACCGGAAGAAATTCTCCCTCCCTTGGAAGCTTCAGAGCATTTCATCTGCACTTCTTTTAGGACACTGTCCACTCTAACCATGTCCTAGAGTATCATTTCCTAAATTTCAGGGATCCTAGAGTATCATTTCCTAAATTTCAGGGATCCCACTACCATCTTCGTGATTTGTAAGCACACAGTTTGATGAGTTGTATACACATCTGTGGAACTATCACCACATTAATAAACAGAATGTTTCCATCATCCTAAAAAGTTGCTTTGTGCAAACACTCATCTGCTTAATATCACTAGAGATTAATTTGCCCACACTTTCATAGAAATGAAATTGGAAACATGTACAAATTTGTGTCTGACTTCCTCTGTTTGGCATGATGTTTTTGAGATTTGTCCATGTTGTTGCATGGAGCAATGATTCTGTTCTTTCTTTGGAGCAGTATTCCATAGTGTGGATGTTTTCCCATCTTTTTGTTGATGGACACCTTTACTATTTCTAGCTTTTAGATACTATGAATCAAGTTGCTATGAACATCTGTGTACAAGTCTTTTTGTAGACATATGTTTTCATTCTTCTTGGGTAAATTCCTTGGAAGCGAATTGCTGGGTTGTATGGTATATGTATATTTAACATTACAAGAAACTGCCAACCAGTTTTCCAAAATGGTTGTACCACTTTACACTACCACCTGCATTGTATGAGAGTCCTCGTTGGTCTGCATTCTCATCCACACTTGGTATTTAGTCTTTTACATTTTAGCCATTCAAATGAGCATACGGTGATATCACATTGTGGTATTCATTAATAGGCTTATTTTAAAGGAAAATTCTATGTCATTTACTATATAATATAGTAAATGATATAGTCTATGTCTATTTCATTTACTATAAATGAAAACACAGGATTATCTAGCATATTTAGAAAAATCAACACAATGGAAAAAAATCAATGTAATTATTTTCTTGCCTGGTGAAGGCTCTGAGCTGAGCTCTGGTTGCTCTTTTTAAGAAGGGAAAACACTGGGCTGGCATGATCTTGGCTGGGCTTATTACTGTATGGAAGGAGGATCCACGGTGTCCCCCCTTTACATACCCTATTGCACAGGGTCTTATACATACAGCCCAAGCTCAACAGATGTTTGGTAGATTGAATGAATGGATGGATGCATGGATTGATGGATGGATGGATGGGTGTGTGGAATGTTGAGTGAGAACAGTTGAATAGCGTAGACGGTAATCTGACTATTCTGCACCTTGTCTGTCAACCTGGGATAAAGAGTGGGGATGGGAAAGCATGGAGAATTCACAGAGTATGGAAAAGCTCTTTTCATTTTTGGCCTGAGCTTCCATTTGACTTGTTCCAGACCAGATGTCTCTAGCTGACTTTACCTCTGGCTGAAACCACTCCATTAGGGGCAGAGAACACATGTTGGGCTGGGTGCTAACAAATCTCCCGGGAAGCTCGTTAAAATAAAGATTCCTGAACCTTGTCCTCTGACAGATTACAATTCAGCATGTCTCAGGAGTTAGATTTTTAACAGCCTTCCCAGGCAATTCTAATGGGCAGCCAGATTTAGGAGCTGCCGTGGGTAGGAATGGAAGCATGACAGCTGAGGATGGAGCTGATAATTAATATGGGGCTATCACTGCAGCCTTAACAGCTAGGGACAGTGAAAATCAGCCGAGGACAATTCTGAACACTTATGAAATCACTCCAGGTCAGCAGAGATGCCTGGCGAGGCTCTGCCGGCTCGCTGCCCCACATAATAGCACTCACCCATCCAGCCTTTGCACCCCTGTGGGATGTGCTGCATAAAGAGAAAACAAATGGGAATTTCTGTAATGGAAAAATACAAAGCTGTAGAGGGTCTTCATACCTGAGGAAAAACAACACCTCAGTTGACAATGCTACCTGGACTATTGGGAAGTGAGAGGTCTTTCTGGAAATCAACAGAGGAAGGCAGAGCCGCCCTCCCTGCTTGCCGCCTGAGCCACAGGAGACAGTGAAACATTTACCGTAATGAGGACTTTACGTTATTAAAACCAGAAAACCTGCTCCAAAATATTGAAATAGAATGCTGGTAGAGTTTTTTTGGATCAGATTTCCTTTTACCCTCAGGAACAGGTGATTACATTCCTGGTATGCTGACCCAAACAGGAGTAGATTCAGTTATTTTTAAAAGGGAGTGCATAGCAAACAAGAACAATCGATACTGCTCCAATTCCAGAGCTCCCTGTATCAGAATCATGGGAGAAGCCAGGAAAGAAATGTTCCCTGTAGCTGCCAGAGAATCACATGCATGTCAGACACCCGCTCATCAGCAGCACTGGCTTTGGGGGCAGTGGTTTCCCTCCTCATGTTTTATTTTCAACTCTTGGGGAAGGATCACCACAATCTTTTGTGCTACAAAGTTAAAAAAAAATCCACCATACTTCTTTCCTGTCCTGTCTTCACTGGAAGCAGTGTGGTGCTAAAATAAAACCCTGATGAACAAGCTTGTATTTCAGTTAATGTTCTGTGTTGCAGCTTCCATGATCTTTGCAGATGGGATGGTGGATGCTGGACACCCATTGAAGTCTGCGCAGTGTAGTCTTGTGGGAAAAGGTGGCAGGGGTGGGCAGCCCTGCAGGAGACACATTGATTTCTAATTCACTGATTCATTAGACTTGGCTTCTGGGAGTGTCCACTACAGAGGATGAAATCAGCTGGACAAGAAGGGCCTGCATATGCTGTTTAATATTTTTTTAAAACTGATGACTGCAGCAGATGCTGCCAGTGCACTTCATTAGGGTGATGCCCCCAGGTGCTGTGGGTGTGGCTGTACCTTCCTCTGGAGCATCGCCTTGGCCTGATGGGAGATGTCTCACTCACCCTGAGCTGCCTTCCCTCTCATTAGGGTATGACTTATAGGAAGGAGTGACTGATAGGGGTGGCAGCTATGAGAGCCCAGCCTCCTTGTCTCTGAGTGGGACAAACTGTGATGTAACTTACACTCCAAAGCTCCCCACGGGATCAGGCAGAGGTGAGACTTCTGAAATCACATCTTCCCCTAGTTTTCTTCTGGCCCTATCTTGCTTCCCTTAATTTCTTATAGTTCTCCTGAGAGCCCTCCCTCAATAAATCACCTCAAGAACCACACTCTCAGGCTCTCCTGGGGAATCCACTACAGTGTTGTAGGATTCTAAAGATGAGAAACCCAACCCTTGCTTCAAGGAGCTAAGAGGCCAGTGGATCAGAGTCAGAGCCACAGGAGTGGCTGTGCTTTAGGGTACAAGTGTTCCAGCAGGGAGCCAGGCAGTGCACAGGGGTTCTGAGCATGGCTGTGGGGTCAGAGGGCTTGGGTTTGAATTCCGGCTTCCCCACTTGTGCACTATGGGGCCTGGGGGCTGTGTTAGTAAGAGAACTCTCCGCATCTGATTGCTGTGAGCCATAGTTCACATAATGAGCCCCATGGTGCCAGGGTCATAGCAAATGTCCAATGAATGTGAGCTGCTCTTGTGTGGGGTTGGTGAGGATTACCATCATTTTTGGAATTCAAATGAGGGAGGTACTAACTCTTCTTGGATGCATACAGAAGTCTTCATGGAGGAGGATATGGTCTAACTATGCCTGGGAGAAAGAATGGAAGAAGAGTGGGGGAAACGTGCCTGCAAAGCAGCGGTCCCCAACCTTTTTGGCACCAGGGACTGGTTTCATGGAAGACAATTTTTCCATGGACTGGGTGGGGTGGTGGGGGGATGGTTTCAGGATGATTCAAACACATTACACTTATTGTGCACTTTATTTCTATTATTATTACATTGTAATATATGATGAAACAATTATACAACTCACCATCATGTAGAATCAGTGGGAGCCCTGAGCTTGTTTTCCTGCAACTAGATGGTCCCATCAGGGGGTGATGGGAGACAGTGACAGATCATCAGGCATTAGATCCTCATAAGGAGCATGCAACCGGGATCCCTTACATGTGCAGTTCACAATAGGGTTTGTGCTCCTGTGAGAATCTAATGCCGCTGGATACCTGACAGGAGGAAGAGCTCAGGTAGTAATGCGAGTGGTGGGGAGTGGCTGTAAATACAGATGAAGCTTCGCTTGCTCACCCGCCACTCACCTTCTGCCGTGTGGCCCAGTTCCTAACAGGCCACAAACTGGTACTGTTCCTTGGTGGGTTGAGAACCCCTGCTGTAAAGGAAATAGGATTCCCCAGGGACAGGGAAGAAGTCTGTTGTGGGAGCAGCGTATGTGTAGGTGCCAAACGGAAGCAGGTGATGGTGATGACAATGATGATGCAGAATACAGAAGCAATGAGGTGGGGCCAGTGATGGTCAGCACTGGGGGCAGGCATGACAGGAAGGGGGATAGTAGCCATGGGGACTAGCACTGACCCCAGCAGTCACTTTGACTGCTCTCATGCACCTCTTCCTCCTGGCAGTGAGCAGTTAACATCTACCTAACCTTTAAGCGTTAGCTTAGATGTTACTTTCAACGGAACATCTTCCCTGACCCCCAGGTCCAGGTTCAGGGGTCATCTCCATGCTTCTACATCCCACACTGTAATTTACTCATCAGCAGGGGCAGAAGCCATGTCTGTCTGTCTCACCACGGTCTCCAGCACTGGGCACCATACCAAGCTTAGAGTCAAGCCTAACATTTGTTGAATGAAATTCTAGTCAAGAGTACTGTAGTTAACTCCCTGTAGTAAAAACAGTTATAAAGATCTTGTTTTGCTCAAATGTTATATCAGATGGTCTACTATTTGTAAAAAAGTAATCTGTCCAATTCCAGTAAGCACAACTGTTTGTAATACAACTTTGCTTCTCCTCCCATCAACAGATGGAGTCTATTTTCTTCAGGCCTTGCATCTGGGCTTGGCTTGACTCCTTTGGCCAATGAGGCATTCAAAAATGTGATGCAAACGGCAACTTGAAAACTACCTAGGCAATTCACAGATTCATGAGAACTAACACATATTTTCTGTTTAGACAATTATGTTTCGGGTATTTTGTTCCGTGATGAAAGCTAACATATACAGATTGGTTTTATTCTCCCTAGCACAGTGCCCTGCACAATTACCCTCAATAAACAACTACAGAATGAACAAGTGGAATGAAAACATTTCAAGTATATGGAAAGAAAATGTCAATATTCTTAGTGGTGCAAGCTGGTCATCACCCTTATAAATCACTGATATCAAAATGAGAAAATGATCCACAGTAGCCACTGGTGCCTTGCGTGGTCAGAGGTCCAGTGATGAGAGCATCCAGCACTTCAAAGGTCTGAGTGTGCGCTAGTAGCCTCTGTGAATTAATTTCATGCTGAGATTATTTTCTCCTGCAGTTCCAATCTCATATTTCCATTGTTCCTAATTTATAATCTGATGCAAATCATGCATCTTTACTTGTCAGATCTTATCAGGTGGCTTCCCAAATTCCTATTCTTGCTCTTAGCTGTCTAACTTTGCTTTTCTCATTTTGTAAACCCCCTGCCTCTCATCCATCCTTCCTTCCTTCCTCTGACTCTACACATCGCAAATCTGCTCCAGATTAGGCAAGCCCCTGACTGCTGTTTCTAAAGGGAGCAGATTATAATATTGCTTTAAACTATATTAAAAGTGGGCATATTTCTAAGCCCCTCTGGGTGCAGACACAAAGTCCCTGCCATGTTTCCATATTTATTGTCTAGATTTGTGGTCCTACACTTGCTGATCATCCTACATTGGGAAGCAAATGACAGATGGAAACAGATGGGCTGGCCCAGTGCCTTCTCTAGCAGCATGGTCTAGCTCTGCCACGTGAGAAGGGGAAGCCAACTAAAGACATGTCTCTATTATGGAAAGCAGCCTCCCCTAGCCCTCTGACGTTATTATACTACAGAATACTTCCAACTGGTCACGTGTGCTAAGGTGGAAACTGACGAGGGATCGCTGAGAGGCTGAAACTCAAGTTACTCAGAGCTTAGGAGATGAAAACCATCTTTTTAAAAGGTTCTCAAAAGGAGTTGCAATTGGAGCCTCTAGAACAGTGGTTCTCAGTGTTGGCTGGCCATTGGGATCCTTCATGGACCCTTAAGAAAGACTGAAGCCTGAATCCCAACCATAGAGATTCTGATTTACTTGGCTTCAATCTATTTGAAACTTCCCAAGGTGATTCTAATGTGCATTCATGGCTGAGAACCACTGACCTAGACGATGGTAGTGAGAAGGTCATGAATAGTGGCAAAGCAACTGCATCAAGTAAGAGCCCCAATTAAGTAACTGCAGCTGACCTTATCATCACTATTCCCTACCAGGAACTATGAAGCACTTGATAAGCACTGCCTAATTTAATCTTCACAACAGATTGAGGAGGAAGCCATTATGATTATCCTGTCTTCAGATGACAAAACTGAGGCTCAGAGGACAGGTCAATGGCTGCGTTAGACCCACACCAAAGCTCATGCTCTTCGTGACTTTGCTGGAGAGTCTAGCCAATCCACAGGTGAGGGTTTCTCCCGGGTCCCTTCATGTCATGCCATACCCAGGGCAGCGACTCCCAAAGCAGGTCTTCTCATTCCAAAAGTAACTGGAACCCACAACATAAGGAATATACAATGTGTTGTCTAGAACCTTTGGAAGAAGAGGAACCCATTCTGATTGTAATCTGAATGAGCAAAAGCAAGACACCATTGACCTTGCCCTTGAAGTAACTTTGCAGAAACAGTTTTGCTGTCAGGTGAGTAGTGGAGGAATGTGCCCAGAATCTACCTCGAAGCTCTCTAGTCTAGATGGATTTCTGTGTAAAAAGGCCACTTCTATAAAGCTCCAGAAGGTGTCCCCACTGCTACATGATCTTAGAAAGGCTGCCAAACAGGTAGACTGTGAAATCTCCCTTATCAGCTTCATAGCTCTTTAGGAATACTTTCAAAACAGGTTGGTTTTTAAAGTCAATTTCTTTTAATGTCTGGCTTTCAGTAGATTGTAGCTAGCTTTGGGAGGATTTTAATTAATATGAACATGTAGACCAACCAAATGAGCCCTTTTTACGAACATCACTCCATGAACCAAGTGGACACAACCCTGACTTAGGTTCAGATATGCACTGATAGTTTCCGCTGATTTCATTAGAAGCTGGCTTAGCTCACATTGAATCTCTGGAAGTCTGATGCCCTCCACTGATATTGGAAACATCGGGAAAATGCCTTAAAAAGAATGAAGCTATAATAAGGTGACTAGAGTTCTATAACAACACAAAAGCAGGAGAAAAAGTTTTATAACACTCACAATTGAAATGAAAAACAGTCCAATTCAGTTACCTATGGTGTAATGGATATGGTAACTCAGGAAATGAGACTAAGCTGAATTGCAAATAGAAGTAGACTGTATGGGCCCTAACATGGAGATAGCTTCAAATAGAAGTAGACTGTATGGGCCCCAACATGGAGATAGCTTTTAAGTTATATATAAAGAGAGCTAAAGGCCTACCCTGCTCCATAAGTTTCCCTGTGCTTGGCCCTGAGTCACTTGCAGGTCAACTACAAAGGCAGGAAACTTGTCTCTGGAAGCTCAGATTTCAGAGATGGCAGACAGCCCTCTCATTAGCCTCAGTGGGTAATTTGACCCCCCGGTCAGATAAATTAGCTGACCCACCGCAGCAGAAGAGGAGATTCTAGATGAACAGGCTATAGGAGGCCTGGATGATGAAGGCCCTGGGAAGGTTCTGGGGACACCAGAGATGGAGTGTAAAGTGGTCTACTGCTCTCAGGGGACTTCAAATTTACTAACAGTATCGTATTTGTAATGGGGATCATGAGCGCGGACATTGATTATGCTTCTCAAACTATGTATCTATGTTACAAATACTTTTGCACATACAATGTAGTTTCATAATAAAATCATTGCTGACCTTCTGCAGGGGCAGTTTCAGTCAAGTGAGGAGCCAGTTTAAATTGGGTTGGGGAATGAATGCAGGCAACTAGGGTACTCTGTTTTCTTCCATTGCCTGGTAGAGAGTTGGTAATTAATGCAAGAGGATTAAGAGAAGGGCTTTCTAAGAGGTGAAGCACTTGTACTGTAGGCAAAGGAATAGGAAGCCTGAAGATACTGAGAGTGAGAGGAGATTATTGCTAGAGAGGAGAACAGACAGAAAGCTTGGCCTGGAAAGGCAATAGATGCTTTTTTTCTGTACAGTCACTCTCTGCATCCGTGGGTACCGCATCCAGTGATTCAACCAACCAGGAATCAAAAACTTCTGAGAAAAGAAAAATGACAAAACCCAACAACACAACAATTTAAAAAAAAACACATAAAAAATGAATACAATACTGCAACTATTTACATAGATTTACATGAGCTATTAGGGGTAATCTAGAGTATCTAGGAGGGTGTTGGAAGGCTATAGGCAAATAGAACACCATTATATATAAGAGACTTGAGCATCTGTGGATTTTGGTATTCTCAAGGGCCCCAACTTTCAGTGGATACCTGAAAGACAACTGTAGATTTGAAAACATTCATGTATTTCTAAAAAGTGAAAGGCTCATCTTCCTCTTGAGTCACAGGGAAGGAAATGGGGTGGTGAAAGCAACAGCTCAAAGAAAAGTAATCTCAGGTTGGTCTGCAGCCAGGGGAGACCAGAGGGAAGAAAGCCACCAGCAGAGTGAGGTAGGGAGCCTGGAGGGAGGATTCCTGGGAAAGATGATGAAAGGCAAGGCAGATCCAGGAAACACTGTGGAGGAAATGCTGGTGGAAACACTTGGTACGATCATATTTAATTTTGTCCAATCTGGTGGGTATGTAATGGTGTCTAGTTGTAAATGTTTTAATTTTCATTTACAAGATTACTAATGAGGTGGAACATCTTTTTATTCTTTATTGGCCATTCATATCTGTTCTTCTGTGAAATACCTGCTCATTCTTCTCTCCTGGGTTTTAGTTGAATTCTGTCTTTTCCTTCAAGGGCATTCTTTATGTAGTATGTAGACTGATCATCTGAAGGTGGTTTGTATGCCAAAACTGCTCTCTGTTAGTGCCTTGTCTTTGTACTCTTTTAATGGTATCTCTTGATGCAGAAAGTTCTCAAATTCAACATAGAGATTACGGATAGTTTCACTATGATTTTGTGCTTTTTGTATCTTGTTTAAGAAATTCTAAGGCTAGGCAAGGTGGCTGACACCTGTAATCCCAGTACTTTGGGAGCCCAAGGTAGGAGGATTGCCTGAGGCTGGGAGTTTGAGACCAGCCTGGGCAACATAATGAGACCCTCATCTCTACAAAAAATTTAAAAAGAGCATTAGCCAGGTGTGGTGGTGTGTTGTCTGTCATCCCAGCTAGCTGGAGGGCTGAGGCAGGAGAATCACTTGAGCCCAGGAGTTTGAGGTTGCAGTGGGCCATGATCATGTCACCACATTCCAGCCTGGACAGCAAAGTGAGACCCTGTCTGTTAAAAAAAAAAAAAAATTCTTCCTTATTCAGAGTCAGAGATCATCAAAGCATTGCCCTACATTTTCTTCAAATTAAAAAAATTGACTTACACTTTTCACGTTTGTATCTTTAACCCATTTGGAATTAATTTTTTTTTTTTTGAGATAGAGGCTCACTCTATTGCCCAGGCTGGAATGCAGTGACACAATCTTGGCTCACTGCAACCTTCACCTCCTGGGTTCAAGCAATTCTCCTGCCTCAGCCTCCCGAGCAGCTGGGATTACAGGCACATGCCACCATGCCCAGTTAATTTTTGTATTTTTAGTAGAGATGGAGTTTCACCATGTTGGCCAGGCTGGTCTCAAACTCCTGACCTTGTGTAACCTGCCTTGGCCTCCCAAAGTGCTGGGATTACAGGTGTGATTTTGTATAGTGTGAGTTTAAGGATCTGTTTATGCCTTTTTCTATATAGATGACATATTGTTTCTGGATCAGTTACTGAATAGGCCATCCCTTCTCCTTTATTCAAATATTTCAATTTTGTCATGTTTCCATACATGTAAGGGCCTGTTTCTGGGGTCTTTGTTCTGTTCCTTTATTCTATTTGCCTATCTGTGCACAAATACCACACGTTAAACTTTATTATATTTTTACAATAAGGCTTGATATCTAGGAGCTTGGCTAGTCTCGTCCCTCTTCTATATAAAGTTTAGGATCAACCTGTCAGGATTTTGATTGGAAGTACATTTAAACTATAGATCATTCTGGGGAAAAATGACATCTTTACTGAACTGAGCCTTTTAAATCAATGAAACAAGTATATCTCACCATTTATTTAGGTCTTATTTAATGACTTTAGATAAAATTATCATTTATCCATAAATATTGTGTTTTTATGTTACATTTATTTCTAAGTACTTTTTTTTTTTACTGCATTCTATTTTCTAGTTGTTGCTGCTATACAGAAAGGCAATTGAGGTTGGGTGTGTTGGCTCATGCCTGTAAGCAATCCCAGCACTTTGGGAGGCTGAGGTGGGTGGATCACCTGAGGTCAGCAGTTTGAGACCAGCCTGACCAACGTGGTAAAACCCTGTCTCTATTAAAAATACAAAATTAGCTGGGCGTGGTGGCAGGCACCTGTAATCCCAGCTACTCAGGAGGTTGAGGCAGGAGAATTGCTAGAACCCAGAAGGCGGAGGCTGCAGTGAGTCAAGATCGCACCATTGCACTCCAGCCCAGGGGACAGGGCGAGACTCCATCTCAAAAAAAAAAAAAATGCAATTGAATTTTATAACTTTATATCAATCCATCCTCCTCACTCGATTCTTTCATTAATTCTACTAATTTGTCTGTTGATTATTTTGCGTTTTCCATGTAGATAATAATTACATGACTTTTGTTTCTTCCTTTCCCAATCTAGTCTCTTTTATTTACTTTCCTATCTTCCTACACTGGCTAGGATCTTTAGTAAATTGTTGAATAGAAATGGAACTCTTGGCTAGGTGCGGTGACTCACGCCTGTAATCCCAGCACTTTGGGAGGCTGAGGTGGGCAGATCACCTGAGGTCAGGAGTTCAGGACCAGCCTGACCAACATGGAGAAATCCCATCTCTACTGAAAATACAAAATTAGCCAGGTACGGTGGCGCATGCCTGTAATCTCAGCTACTCAGGAGGCTGAGGCAGGAGAATCGCTTGAACCTGGGAGGCGGAGGTTGTAGTGAGCCGAGATCATGCCATTGCACTCCATCCTGGGTAACAAGAGCGAAACTCCATTTCAAAAAAAAAGGAACTCTTGTCTTATTTTTGATTTTTAAAGGAAATGACTTTAACATGTCTTCATATTTTAAAAAGTTATCCTTGATCAGGTTAAGGAATTTTCACATGAATAGTTGTTTGGTTCTACTGAAATTTTTCCTGGATTTATTGAGATGATCATATGTTTTTTCTTCTTTAATGGGGTAGTATAGTAAATTGAATCACCGGATTTTGTAATGTTAAACCAACCTTGCATTCCTGGAATAAACTCAACCTCATTATATCTTATCTTTTTATGCTTTGCTGGATTCAGTTTGTTAATATTTTGGTGAATGTTTTACATTTATATTTTTGAATTAATGAGTGTGAAATGGCCTGAAATCTTTATGTCTGTGACCTGGTTTAATGGGTTTTGGTATAAAAATTAAGTTAGTTTTATAAAATAAGTTGGGTAAGATTGTCTTTTATATTTTTCTCTGAAAAGAGTTTAAGTTTGAAATAATTTATTTCTTAAATCATTGGATGAACTGTATCTATCAGGACTTAGTGGGTTCTTAAAAATGGGGATATTTGAAACTATTTCTTTAATGGTTATAAGACCATTTGGATTTCTTTTTTTATAAAAGTCAGTTTTGGCAAGTCGTATTTTTCTAAGAATTTGTCCACTTTATCTAAGGTTATTCAGAAGTATGTTTTAAAATGTCTAAGCCTGTGTTTTTGTTTACTTGTTTGTTTCTTGTTATCTATTTGCTATTGATTTCTGACAGAACAGATTCTTTGTTGAGATCTGCTTTAAGCCCTAGTATACAGTAATTTTTCATAACTGTAGCATGGGGCCAGAAGATTTTTTTTAGTGCAGTGTTCTACATATGTCAATTATAGTAAGCCTATTAAATGCATTCAAATTGTCTATAATAGAGTTGTTTGCTAGAACTTTAAGCAATGATAGAAATATTCTCTATCTGTGCTGTCCAATACATAGCCACTAGCCACATGTGGTCAACTAGTACTTGAGAGGTAATTTGGTTTAGATGAGGTCATGAGGGTGAGACCAGCCTCACGGAATTAGTGCCCTTATAAGAAGGGACACCAGAGTGTTCTCTCTCTCCTTTTGCTATATGATCACATGGTGAGAAGGTGGCTGTCTACAAGTCAGGAGGATAGCCTTCATCAGAACTTGACTATGCTGGCACTGTGATCTCAGACTACCAGTCTCCAGAACTGAGAAATAAATATCTCTTGTTTAAGTCACACACTCTATGATATTTTGTTACGGCAGCCTGAGCTCAGTAATATAGTGTAATACATTACACTTAAGTGTAGAAATTTCAACACTGCTTTGTGACTTAATGTAATTCTTAAATAGTAATTAGGCATCAGCTAACTCAGCCCTAGCTACAGATGTGAGGGTTCCTTGGAGGAAGCCCAGGAACTAATGGGGCTGGGAAGAAGGAGAAAGAAGGACTCCTTTACACTTTCTTTCACTCAGCATGTCTGTTCTGAAGTGATCTACATAAAAAGTGTTCTGCTGTAAAAAGCCTGAACACAGCTGTGTTAAATAATACATATATATGTTTGTGTGTCTATTTATTTTGAGAATTTGCTTTATAGCAAACCTGATTAATTTATATATCATATGTAATACACCTATTATATTTAATTATAATTATACATGTATTTCAAGTCTATTTAAATAAGCGATATTCCTTCTCAAGGAGCAAAGTAAACCTATAGATCTTAGATATTTGATATTGCCCCTCCCTCAATGGCAGTGAACCAAACTGTAGGAATGATGTCTAGAAGAAAAAACAATTCCACCCCTATGACATGGGGCTGAACTTGAATTTCCAAACCTGTTAATAGAAGGACAGAGTCAGAGGTTTCAAGCCCTTCGGAACAGATGCAGGATGGCTTCTCCAGGAGCTACCTACTTCCTCCCCTAAAGGATGGTCAGTTAGAAGCTGGTGATGAACCTGTGGGCAGAATCCCATGGCAAGGCAACAGCCCTACAGGAACAGTCTACCCAGTATGTGGCAACAAGTAGGGAATATTGCCCTCCTGTGAGGGTATCGTGGCCTCAAAAGAGAGGGTCAATAGGAAAGAGTAGCAGGAAGCAGGCTTTGCTGCCAACATGCTCCCTGGTGGGGCCTCACCCAGTTAAGGCAAAAACTAAGAGGATCCCTGAGGTTCCTGATAACTCTGGTATGGAGCCAGCCAGGCCAAGGAAATCCTCAGTTCCTGCCTGAATCAGGAACCACTGGCTATCACAGGCAGTTGGGGTATGATTATCACTAAAAATCCCCTGTAGGGCACAGTCTCATGATGAGAGCTCCCACCTCTAGCAGCTCTCACATGTTGATTCAGGGACTCAGGATAAGGCTGGGAGCCACCACCCAGAGGATCCTTCCCTCCACCCTGCACTCAGCCCTCTAGGGGCAGCAGGCGTCTCTTCACCCTGTTGGGACTGATCATCTAGCTAGCCCCAGCAGACCCCGTCAATATTCCCACCAGATTTCTTCACTGGGTAATATTTGCAAGGCTGAGAAGTAGAGGGCAAAGTGCTGAACTGTGGAACAAACAGTAGCTGTGGATTTTTATGAACCTCTTGTTTCCTCATTCAGCTTATAAACTCTTGATGGGAAAAGACTGTGCTTCCTACTTATCCTCACCCCACCCCTTTCTCTCCCTCTCTCCCTTTCTCTTCCCTCCCTCCCTCCCTCCCTTCCTCAAACCCTCTCTTCTCTCCTTCTTGCCCTTTTCCCTGCCTCCCTCCCTCCCTTCCTTCCTTCCTTCCCATTTTTATCTAGTGCTTATTTACTTCACTGTGCTGCCCTTCCCTTATTTGTAAAATCACAATAATAACAGTGCTTCCTAAACAGCTGCCATGTAAATCAGCTTACTGAGAATATGAAGTGAAGCCATCTTTGGAAATGTCTGGCACACAGTCACTGCTTATCCACCCACCTTGTGCCCCATGAACGGTTTCCATGTTTGTCTTTGGGGGCTCATCAATTCCATGCATAGCAATAAGTCTTATTTATCTTTGTAGTCCCCATCACACATAGCACAATGTTCGGGTAGAGTGTTAGAGAAGGTTCGTTTAAATATAAAATAGATATATAGTAATAAGATATACAGAAAAATTGGGCTTTGATATGTCAGTAGAAGACTGGTTAAAACAGGGGCTTTGCAGTCAGTGCAGAAATGGGGTCTTGGACTTCTCAAAAGAAGATATAGCAGTGACCAAGAAATATGAAAAAACGTTCATTGTCACTAATCATCAGAGAAATGCAAATCAAAACCACAATGAGATAATGTCTCATACCAGTCAGAATGGCGATTATTAAAAAAATAACACACTGGTGAGGCAGAAGAAAAAAGGGAATGCTTATACATTGTTGGTGAGAATATAAATTACTTCAGCCATTGTGAAAGCAGTTTGGAGACTTCCCAAATAACTTAAAACAGGGCTACCATTTGACCCAGCAATTCCATTACTAGGTACAAACCCAAAGGAATATAAATTATTCTACCAAAAAGACACATGAACACATGAACTTATATGTTCATTGCAGTGCTAGTCACAATAGCAAAGACATGGAATCAATCCAGGTGCCCATCAACAAAGGATTGGATAAAGAAAATGTGGTACATAAACACCATGAGTACTATGCAGCCATAAATCATACAGCAACATGGATGCAGCTGGAAGCCATAATCCTACATGAATTAATGCAGGAACAGAAAACCGAATACTACATGTTCTCACTTATAAGTGGGAGCTAAACACTGAGCACACATGGACATGAACAGGGGAACAACAGACACTATGAACTACTAGAGCGGGTAATAAGGGAGTGAGGCATGGGTTGGAAAACTACCTGTTGAGTAGTATACTCAGTACCTGGGTGACGGGATCCATACCCCAAACTTTAGCCTCATGCAACATTGCCATGTAACAAATCTGCACATGTATCCCCTGAATTTAAAATCAAAGTTGAAATTATTAACAAAAAGAAATGGGGTCTGGGATCTGCTGTGTGGGCTCAGGTGCCTGGATCCCTAAAAGCGGGTATTCATCCTCACTCTCTGGGGTTGCTGTATGACATGTAATGAGTTAGAATGATGCCTGGCACATGGTGGGTACTCAATCATAGTTACTGCTATTGGTCAAGATTACGGCAGCTTCCTTTCATTGCTCCCAATAGCTCCGTGTTGAAGATTTGGCCATATACATCTGTCTACAGGAAATATTTCCTACTTGGACATATTCTTTGTGGTCTGGAAAGCTGTTAAAAGAGATTTTCCCAATGTAAAGACGTGAATTGTTCACACTGTACCAATGGTCTTACTCTAAGGCTTCAAAAATAGGCAGGTTGCCTTTCATACAGAAAACGGGAAGGTGCCTGCACAGCTGGTGCTTAGGGCTGCATGGTGACGGGGCTATTCTGGGAATGAAGTCTGGTTGTGAGTTGCTTTTCCACAGTGCCTGAGGAGTAAACCAGCTTATCAGGTCTCAGGGCATTGGTAAGGTGGTCTTGTTCCTCAAATACCCTTCCACGCAGGTGGTACCTAATTTCACAATTAGATGTCCATCTCTTTGGCTTAGGACTAGCAAGAGAAATGCAATGAGCCTGATCAGTCATGAAGGTGGAATCTTTGTTCTTTGCTGCCCAGCATCCATTCTCCCTTTCTTTGGTCAGGTACCTTCCATTTCCCTCTGGGAACTAGTCTATCTCTGACATTCAGCCTGGCTCAGGAGTAGCAGTGAGTTCCCCAGACCATAGTTGAGGGACACAGGATTCAACCAGTGCCAGTGAGTTACAGCAAAAAATTTCCTAGGACTCTACTTCCTCCCACTAGACTTGAACCTGGCATATGAAGAGCTGGAGCTGCCGAGTCATCTTGCAACCATGTGCATATAGGACCCGACTGAGAATGGAGGTAATATGGCAGAGGGCAGAGCCAAGGGATGATGGAAGAGACACTAGGTGCAGGTGATGTTATTCAAGTCCTGGATCAAGCTGTGCCTGAAGCCTGAACCTAGACTTTCCAGATGCATGAACCAACAAATTCTGTTTTTCTTTTCTTTTTTTTTCTGTAAGTTTGAGTCAGGATTACCGTTGCTTACAACCAAAGCTTCTAATGATATGGTCATTAATAGAGGATCCATTTTTAAAGAGAGTAAAGGGAGCACAAGAACTCAATGCCAGTAATGTTGGAGGCTCTGAATAGGTTGGATAAAGGACATCCTCAAGATGTCCATGTTTGAATCCCTGGAACCTGTGAATGTTACCTTATATGGCAAAAGGGACTTTGCAGATGTGATTAAGTTGAGGATCTAGAGAAGGGGTGATTATCCTGGAGTATATGAGTCAGTCCAGTGCTATAACCACAGGTGCCCTTATATGAGGGAGGCAGAGGGCCATGCTCCTCCAGAGAGGGGAGAAGGGGATGCTATGCAGTCAGCTTTGAAGGTGGTGGAAGGGTCAGAGACTAGGAATGCAAAGAGTGAAAGGAACAAAGCTCTGGAATTCAGCAAAGGCAGGGGATTTTCCCTGCAGCTTCCGGAGGGAGCAGAGGGAGAGTGGCCCTGTCCATACCTTGGTTCTGGCCCAGTGAAACTGATTTCAGACTTCCGGCCTCCAGAATGGGAAAAGAAGAGATCAGTGTTGTTCCAATACCCCCAGCTTGTGGTGACCTGTTACAGCAGCCACAGGAAGTTGCTAGGGGGAGGGACCCATTCCCACTGGGTTCACTCTTGGGGCTGTAAGTCTGTCATCCTAGCTCAGACACAGTAGGGAGAGAGTCGGGGAAGAAAGGGGGCCGAGGGGGCAGAAAACAGGCTGTGGCCCCTGATTCTGTTTCCCCTTCATGACCTTTTTGCCCCCTCCTCAGGCCTGTCTTCCCTCTGGCCCCAGGGCTAAATGCTTACTTTTGGCTCCAATCCAAACTTTTCCCTGGGAGGTGAAAAAGAAAAACGCAAATACTTGAGCTCACAGCGTTCTGAGAGGTACAAAGCTGGTGAGGAAGACAGGATGTTTATGGAAGGGACAAAAGCTTAGATCAGTGAGAGGTACCTGCGGCCCTTGGACACTGTGAGACCTCCCCACATCCTGAAATGGCCTCAGACTGATTGTGGGAGAAAATATCTCAAAGCTGCCTCTGGGGTGCTCAAATATGGCCTGGTATCAACATCAGAGAGGCACCCATCTCCTCAATTTCTTCAATAACAAAGCGGCCTTAGCATCCTCACCACATTCCTCTGTGGAAGGCACCATTATTAACCTCCTTCATTTCACACAAGAGCCAAGGCTCAGGGAGGCTCAGCCACCCAGCAGGGTCACATGGGGCAGGTGGCTGAGCCAAAGTCTGACTCGGACACCAGCACCCTGAGCTACCCAGGGACAGCTGTGGTTTAAGGGTACTTAGTGCCTGCCCTTGTGGGATTCAATAAAGTAATGCTTATTCTGAAAGAAAAAATGATCACATTTCCCCTAAACATTTTTATTTTCTTATTGGGCCCTTGGGCAGAACAAGGAACTGCCTCTAAGCCAAGGTCTGGGCTTATCTGGCTGCAGGGAGGAGTGATAGGTAGGGAGGGGAGGCCTGCCTGGCCCTGGCCCCCTTAAGCCACACACAGGCCACGGCGAAGCTTGGCTAAAGCCTGGCTTTGGCTTTGATGAATGCAGCCTGGTATAAGAAAAGGATTTTCTATCACTTGTTGGAAGTAAAAGGAATCTGGGTCCATCTGTGGTTGTCTAAGGACCCTAGAGCTCCTATAGGAGGACCTGTAGGAGCCCTTATAGGATTCCGGGGCTGCTTCACTTAGCAGCATTTGGTACAAAGGAAGAGACCCTTAGAGAACCTAAAAACAGCCACCAATTTGGGAGTGCTTGGCATGTCTCAGGGACATATGCATGTTAAGATACACTTCCTTTAATCCTCACAGCAACTCTTTTAGACTACCATTTTACAGGTAAGTCAACTGCGGCACAAGGTCACATGGCTAGGAGGAGCACAGCGCTTGGATTCTAACCAGCCACATCTGATTCGGCAGCCCAGGACCCCATCTACCACTAACACACCACATCTTAGAAAAGTTCCACTTTTGGGCCAGGAACAGTGGCTCACACTTGTAATCCCAGCACTTCGGGAGACTGAGGTAGGAGGATCACTTGAGCCTAGGAGATTGAGACTAGCCTGGGAAACATAGCAAGACCCTGTCTCTACAAAACAAACAAACAAACAAAAAACAACAAAAAAACAGAAATTAGCCAGGTATAATGGTGCACGCCTGTCATCCCAGCTACAGTAGTCCTTGGCTTGAGCCCAGGAGTTTAAGGGTGTGGTGAACCAAGATTGTGCCACTGCACTCCAGCCTGGGTGACAGAGTGAGACTTTGTTTAAAAAAAAAAAAAAATCTACTTTTGAAGCAACAGAAATTGAGGAATGATGAAGACATAGATGGAAGCATCCAGAAAATGAGGCTCTTTCTCCAGCCTCCTTTCAGGCCTTCCACCCTCCTCTTCCAATCTCCATATTGGCTGGCTGGCGTTCATCATAGAAAAATCAGTGTGAGAATAACATGTTCCTTTGCTGCAGGACTTGGCTCCCTTTAGGCCCTTGTATTCGATTTATTTATAATCTGATTCAGAAACGAAGAGCCAAAGCTGTCCGTGGAGACCACTTGGCCCACATGCTCTAAGTTCTAGTGCGGCCTCAGCTTCCCTGCTCTGAGACTGGGCAGAGATGCCAGCCAAGCCAGAGGCTGCTCGGCTCCCTGAGGGTTGGCTCTCTAGTCTGGCCTCTTAAAGGTAAAAGCTGGTTCAAGTGCACTGTTTCCTTGTGCTTCTCTTTCACACAGGTGCCATGAAGCATTGTGTTCTTATCAAGCTGATCAGTTAGACTGAAGAGATGGACCTAATAAAAGGGTGGCTCCTGCAGCGACAGCTGTGCGGTCATGAATGGCCAGCCCCGGCACTTCATGCCAGCTTTCTCATTACATGCAGATGTGGGAGGGGGAGAGACCACCATCCACCATGGTTGACCCAGGTTCCTGTCACGGGCACAAACTCACAGGCTTCAAAGGCAATGGCTGCCTTTTCCTCTTACCGAGGACTTATTTAGCATGCTTGTCCATTTTACTTCTTTCTTTGTTCTTAGATGTGACATGAGGGCCAACTTGGGGGAAAAAATGTGTGCTCAAACAAGAGGGATGCTTTAAATAGATGAGTGAGAATTGCCTACAAAGTCACATGCACACATGTGCATGCACACGCACCGCAGATGTACATGTGTTGTGAAGGAACATGAGAGTGTCTAGGCGACCTCAGACCTACCTAATAAAAGAAAAAGAAAACCCTCTCTTACACTTCTGTTTCTTTTACTAACTGTAAGGCTTAGAAGAATCCTAACTGGATAAGAAAGGTTAGTGTTCGTGTATATCTGATAAAAGTGACCTTTAGCCAGAGTGGTTTATGTTTTTCAGACGTCCTACACAGAGACAGTCTGTCTGGAAACCAGGTGGCTGCTTTTTTTTTTTTTTTTTTTTTTTTGTCTATTCTAGGTGACATTTATGCCTGGAACCTTTCTCTTTGGTGGGTGCCAGGAAGCTGAGAGAGAGGAATCTCAAGCCAGGTATGAAATGATCTCCTTCTCTCTACAAATACCCAGGTGGGAGCAGCTGATTCACCAACAAACACCCTTTGAGGATGTACTCTGTGCTGGGGACTGTGCTGGGCTCTGGGGCTCCAGAGGTGATAGGGCAGGTGTGCTTGCTGGCCTCACAGGCATTAAGAGATGCTGGGAAGATGGACACTGAGCCATAAGCAGAGGTGTGATGTGAATCACCAAGGAGATGGGAGTACCAATGTCCATGACAGGAGATCTGGTCTAAGGATGGATCTTGGAGAAGGCTTCCCTGAGAAGGATGGTGAAGCTGAAGTCTGAAGAAGGGGCAGGGACAGCTAGGTGGGGCTGGGGAGGAGCTTCCAGCAAAGAAGGAGGCAGTTGGACAGGAACAGCACTGGGCAGGACAGAGGCCGGTGTGTTGGGTAAACAGAAAGGTCAGTGCCAGAAGCACAGAGCGAATCTGGAGAGGAACGCAGGGACCAGCACATGCTGAGCCTTGCAGAATAGAGTGAGTGCTATGTACTTTATTCCAAGAAGCACAGGTAGTTATTAAAGGCTTAACGCCCGGGCAGTGGCATGGCTACTGAGGGGAGTAGGAGCTGTGGTGCATGCGTGGAAGTAGAAAGCCCAGGTAGGGCTGTGACCACAGTAACAGGCAATGGTGGCTTGAGCCAGGGTAACAGCAGTGGAAATGGGAATGAGGTTTTCTGAAGGCAGAATAGGTAGAAGTTGGTGGTGGATTTGATAGGGTGGGTGGGGTTAGAGAGAGGAAGAAATCCTAATGCCTCCCAGGAGAGCAGTGATGTCATTTACTGGGACAGGGTGCCCTGGAGGAGAGTCTGGGGGTGAGCAGGGAGGGAACAGAGCTTATGTGGAACACACTAGGCATAAATCACCTGGGAGGCATCCAAGGGATGTCCAAGAGGAGACGTCAAGAAGGCAACAGACTTGGAACTCAGCAGAGGGGGCTCGGTGAAGACAGGCACTGGGAAGCCTTAGCAAAAGAAGCTGACTGGAGCTATGGGGGTGCATCAATTTCCAGGAAGAGGAGAAAGCCTAGGATGGAGCCCTCCATCCTTCTACTCCAGTGGAGTTGTTGCTGGCAGAGAACTGAGAAGTTGTTGAGGGGACAAGAGGAAAATCAGGAGAATACGGTGTTCTGCAAACCGAGAAAGGAATGTATTTCAGGAAGGTGGGGTTGGTCGCTGTGCTGAATGCTGCTAAGCGTTACCTTTCTGCAAAAACCTTTGCCACCTTCTTGATTACAAATCCCACCACTGCCTCCAAGAAAGAGCGTTAATTCCTTCTGGAATATCAGGTCTCTCACACACTTCTGCCAACATACCTCTCCAGACTCACCTCCCACAACTTCTCCCACCCAGTGAGGTCTGCCCACCAGCCACGCTGACGTACCCTCCGCCAACATCATGCTAGGAGCGTGTCATTTGCTCTCCAGCATCGATTCTCCCTCTGTCAGTTTTTGTTTGGTGACCCCATTCCCACCCCCTCCAGTCCACCTGGTTCTGAGATCATGATCCACAGCCTTTGGTGGGGGGCATGTGACCAGGTCAACCATGATGAGTGCGTCACCCTCCCCTGACAGTGACTGATGAGGAGTGGGGACAGAAATTTGACTCAGTTAGTTTGATCGGAGCGAATCTCCTGGAAGTTGTGGGAGAAAGACCTCATATTGTTTTCCAGTGGATCGGAGTGTAAAAGGACATGGCCCCAGCAGTGCTGGCAGCCACTGGGTGATTAGGAGAGAAAAGCTAATCTGGGAATGAGGTTAACACAAGAAACTGAGCAGAGCTGAGAGACAGAGAACCTGGCTCCAATGATGACATTGTATGATCCTTGCTTTAAGCCAGGCCAGAAGCCAAAGCGAATCTGGAATTTTGAGTCGTGAAAACCAATGAATTTCCTTTCCTTTAATTTTTGCTTAGGGTCAGGTTTTCAATGACTTGCAATAGAGTGAACCCATGAATTCTAACTAATAGATACATGCTATTCCTGTTACTCAGAATGTCTTCCTGCCTCTCCATGTGGAACATTTAATTGTGGCTCCTCAGTGCAGCCTTTTCTGACTTCTCTGGGCACAGGCCTCCCACCCACAGAGCCCAGCATGGCCACATGTCCACTTTGGTACATGTCTGCTTTCTCCACTAGCCTGAGGACAAGGGTCACGTCTTGTTCACTTTTATATTGCTGATTGCTCAATATGTGGCTCACAATAATCACTTATCAAATGTTTTCTGACTGACTCTCTGATTGAGTAAATGAATGAACAAACAAGTTATAAGCAGAGGCTCAATATTAAGAGATAGGAAGATGCTGAAGAAAGAGAAAAACGGTTAAATAAATGCTTAAACCAATGAAAAATTAAGTGTATCATCTTCAGTAGTGGCCAAGTACATTTTCAAAAGTTCATCACTTTAATTATGAAAGTAGCCTCTCAAAAATAAAAAAATAAATGAAGCATGTCCTTGCTCCCAGATGGAATAAACTCATTTAGCTATGTTACATCAGAATCACTTCACAAAATCTGGTATTTGAAGTGCATTAGGTCGGGTTGGCTGATTTTTCCATAATTATGTTAAATGTTCACCATCTACAGAATTTCATTCCAAACCCAAACAGTCCCTGGCACTTAATGAGCAGACTCCAATGCTCAGGCCCAGGACCGGCTGCCGGCTTCAGTGCTTCGCTAGGTCATCGTTAGATGTCTACGGAAAACATTCAGAGCGAGCCATCGTTACCGTGGTAACAAGTGCAGGAGAGAAGAGGGTGACTGTCATACATAAGATGAGGATTATGGACAGGAAGCACTGACAAGCCCCTAAGGAAACAACATGACGTTTCCTCAGTTAAGAATGGCCGTCCAATATTCACATGCCAACAACTGAGTGTCACAACATCCAATAAGGAAATATACAAAGCCCATTAGTCCTGGTTGCCAACTAAGAAGAAAATGCAGCAATCACTGCCTCCCACTATTTTATAATTATGTGTATGTCTATACATATACATAAACGAACCAGAACAGAAACCCATTGAAATATGTAAAACAGGCAACATGGAGCTCAGTGCTGCACATACTCAATGTAGGGTCCTACTCAGTCTGTGCTTTGAGTTTGAAATGCTTTTCAAGAAAATTCTGCAGCAACAAAACCAAAAGTAAACAAGTATGACCACATCAAACTAACAAGCTTCTGCGCAGCAAAAGAAAGAATAGAGTGAAAATTCAACCTATGGAAAGGGAGAAAATATTTGCAAACCATGTATCTGATAAGGGGTTAATCTCCAAAATACATAAGAACTCCAACTCAATAGCAAAAAACCACTAATACCTAATTTAAAAATGGGCTAAGGACTTAAATAGACATTTCTCCAGAGAAGATCTACAAATGACAACAGGTATAGAAAAGATGCTCAACGTCATTAAATACCAGGCAAATTCAAATAAAAACCCCAATGAGATATCACCTCATACCTGTTAGGATGGCTGTTACTAAAGAAACAATAGACAAGTGTTGGTGAGGATGCGGAGAAACTGAAACCCTGGTGCACTGTTACTGGGAATGCAAAATGGTGCACCCACTGTGAAAAACAGTATGGAAGTTCCTTAAAAAACTAAAAATAAAGCTACCATGTGATTCTGCAATCCCACTTCTGGGTATTTATCCAAGAATTGAAATCAGAATCTCAAAGTGATATTAGCACTCTCATGTTCATTGCAGCAATATTCACAATAGCCAAGATGTAGAAAAAAGCTAAATGTCCATCAACAGTGGATGGATAAAGAAAATTTGTTATATACATACAAGGGGCTAGAATTTTGTTCAAACTTAAAAAAGAAGGAAATTTTGCAATATGTAATGATATGGATGAACCTTGAGGACATTATGCTCAATGAAATAAGCCAGTCACAGGAAGATACTGCATGACGTGGTTTGGCTCTCTGTCCTCATCCAAATCTCATCTCAAAATGTGTTCCCCACATGCTGAGGGCGGGACCTAATGAGAGGTGATTGGATCACGCAGGTGGTTTCCCCCATGCTGTTCTCGTGATTGTGAATGAGTTCTCATGAGATCTGATGGTTTAAAAGTGTTTCGCAGGGCTGGGTACGGTGGCCCACACCTGTAATCCCAGCACCTTGGCAGGCCGAGGCGGGCGGATTACCTGAGGTCAAGAGTTCGAGACCAGCCTGGCCAACATGGTGAAACCCCATCTCTACTAAAAATACAAAAAAAAAAAAAAAAAAAAATTGCCAGGCCTGGTGGCAGGCACCTGTAATCCCAGCTACTTGGGAGGCTGAGGCAGGGGAATCGCTTGAACCTGGGAGGCAGAGGTTGCAGTGAGCCCAGATAGCGCCATTGCACTCCAGCCTGGGCGACAAGAGCGAAACTCTGTCTCAAAAAAAAAAAAAAAAGTGTTTGGCAGTTCCCCTCTCACTTGCTGTCTCTCCTGCCATCATGAAAGATATGCCTTGCTTCCCCTTCACCTTCTGCCATGATTGTAAATTTCCTGAGGCCTCCCCAGCTATGTAGAACTGTGAGTCAATTAAAACTTTTTTCTTCATAAATTACTCATTCTCAGGCAGTTCTTTATAACCATGTGAAAAAGACTAATATACTGCATGATTCCACTTATATGAGGTACCTAAAATAGTTAAATTAATAAAATCAAAGAGTAGAATGGTGGTTGCGGGGGCTGGGGAGAAAGGAGAATGGGCAACAGGCATAAAGTTTCAGTGCAGCAAGATAAGTTCTAGAAATCTGGTTTACTTATAGTCAATAATATTGTATTGTACACTTAAAAATTTGTTAAGTTGTATATATATTACCACAATAAAATAATAATTTAAACAATTCTACAAAGACTTTATTTTTTAGTGATGAATTTCTAATGATCTTATCACTAGACTCAAATTTAAAGTGGGCTTATGGATATTGCTTTGTTAATTCGGTGGTGATTGGGACTTTCAAAGATGTTTTATCTATGTTTCCTGTTAGGAAATCGAGGATGGATCGTGATTTTAAGCTCCTTGTTAATTCTGTCAATAATTAGTGGTCAAAACGGAAAATATTCATGAATGGCCAGTACATGGAATACAGAAAACCCCATGAAAAGCCTGATAGAGAAAACAAATGAAAAGCAGAGTTCTGTGAGAGTTCTGTGCTGGGGGTACCTTATCTGATTTTCCTCATCATTCACCAAGAAGAACCAGCGAAACTTCACAACCAACGGGCTGCAGTTGGTGATGGTAACGTAGCGAATGAGCTCAGTATCGTTCAGGATGCAGCCAAAATCCAGCTCCATTGTCTCAAAGCTGAGGTTGGGGTAATGCACTTCTCCACGCAGGTCCAGGCTGTCTATCTGAGGGTGTTCCACATACTTAATTGCTAGAATTTCTTCTGCCACCCAGTTGTTCAGATCATTTCTGTAGGAGGGGTCAAACTTGATCAGCAGGTTTTTTTCTTCATCAATTTCCAGTTTAATAGGCTACAAACAAGATAATGGGGAAATTACTAACTTTTGTACTATGCATTTCCACCCTGGTACATGAAACAGGACAGCCAGGTATTTACACATACACATTACATGTATTTATGCACACACAGATACATGCATATTTGTGCATACACATATAAACACACATATTAGTATGAAAAACATACACATACACATTCATATGTAAACAGCTAGTACATCTAAGTATAGACACTTATGTATATGGATACACATTTTATTAGTTGAAAATGAAAGCAAGGAAAATCTGGAATTATTTAAAGGAAGAGATTTTGATAAGTGTTGTGTGGGGTTATAAGAATTGAGGAGTTGTAAAGGAAAAGTCTACAATGAATAACTATTATAAAATATTCTTAACTAAAAATAAATTTGGTTGTGAAATGCCCTTAGGCAAGTGGGAAAAATTCTTTGCTTAAGAAATTTTAAAAGGGTTTTCTAAAGCACTGGGGGGTGGGGGTGGGGGTGGGGGGCTCTGTAGAGAGTGACCCAGAAAGGCACAGATTAGGTAATTTAATTTCTTTTCTAATGTCAGCAATCCTAACTTTTAAGCACAGTGTCATCCACTTTCTGCTGTTTTCTATTCAACTTAAAATGACAGTCCAGAGCTGAACAGTGTTTGTTCAGTACATTTTATTTGTTCTTTTCTGTCTTTGATTCCAATCCCTATGTGTTCCTTGA
Organism: Gorilla gorilla gorilla; assembly: GCF_029281585.2. NCBI lineage: Eukaryota > Metazoa > Chordata > Mammalia > Primates > Hominidae > Gorilla > Gorilla gorilla. The sequence continues at coordinate 100,471,243 of NC_073242.2, forward strand.
TGCCAGTGTCTGCAGTAACACCTTCCCGTAGAAAGGCTGGCTATGAGTTGGCTTTTTTAGGCATTGCTCAATTCCCACATTTAATGGGCATGAAAGCCACCTCGTGGTTTTGCAGCAAGTGCCCTAAGGCAGTTGGGAAGAATGGACACAGGAATGAATCTGTTTTCAGTGCACCTCATCTTTCCACTGGGCTTAAACGATTCTGGTATTTAACTGTGCATTTAATGACATGATTAGATGGTTTCGGTTGATAAAGCCACTCACCTGATTCAACAGTCAGAGAGAGAGTAATGACTCTTCAGCATTGGCCTAATCCCAGCTGAAAGCCAGGCCAGCCACTTGGCCTTTAATCTTACCACTGGCACAAGGGGCTGGGCATAAGTTAGGACCCACCCTTGTAGATCATGGCATCTGTAGCACTCGGTATCACCATGCTTGGTGATTAAATGTTTTGAAGATTGACTTAACTTTTTTTTTTTTTTTCAGGAAAATGACATTATTGTTTTGTAGAAATGATACAAAAATTTACATTATATATAAAAGCACAAAGAAGAAACGAGAAATTTATCCCAAATTTCACAATACATTATTTCTCAGAGTTATCATTTGGTAGATGTTAGTCCAGATGTGAGAGAGGAATAACAGGATTTTACAAAAATGGAATTAGACTACATTATTTTCTAAAAAACACCATATTTGAATTTTTTCTCAAAAAAGACTTGAAGAAATGTTTCGTATACAAGGGATATTAACTCCTAAGATTAAAGGCTCTGGAGCCAGAGTAGTTAGGTCCAAATCCTGGTTCTGCCACTTACTAGCTGTGAGACCTTGGGCAAAATACTGGGCCTCAGTTTCTCCATCTGATTTACCACTCATTTTAAATTTTCTGTAGTCTTCCCTGTTTGCTTCCTGGATCCTTTACATCTTTCTGAGCTGAAGTTGGGTGGTGTATCATTACTCTTCTCTTCCTTTATCACACCCCGCCCCACCCCAGACAGCTTGCCAGAACAGCCCCCTATTAAGGTACCTCAGGAGTTGCCGGCAGCAGGGATTTATCAGTCTCACATATAAAGAAGGGTCCAGATGTTGACAGCAACAAGTTCACGGGCAGGGTGGAAATGTTCTTTATGGCCAAGGGCTGGTAATCAGGTTTCAGGATACTGTTAGGTTTCTGCAAAAAACAGAAAAAGAGGAAACAAATCAACTTATGGTAAATACAGTAAGCTTTTAGCAACAAGTCTCAGGTTCATTGTTTAGAACAAATTTAGCGATCTTTCTTTTTCTTTGTGTGTGTGTGTGTACATATATATGCATATATATGTAGATGTATACATACATTTTTCTCCCTTGTAGAACTTTAGATTAATCATGTGGAGGCTGGGCGCAGAGGCTCATGCCTGTAATCCCAGCACTTTGGGAGGCCAAGGCCAGTGGATTACTTGAGGTCAGGAGTTTGAGACCAGCCTGGCCAACATGGTGAAACCCCGTCTCTACTAAAAATACAAAAATTAGCCAGTCATGGTGGCAGGCACCTGTAATCCCAGCTACTTGGGAGGCTGAGGCATGAAGGTCACTTGAACCCAGGAGGCAGAGGTGGCACTGAGTCGAGATCACACCACTGTACTCCAGCCTGGGTGATAGAGTAGGACTCAGTCTCAAGGAAAAACAAAAAAGATAAATCATGTGGAATGATGTATAGTGGACTACTGAAAAGTGGACCTACATAACCCAGACAACACAGATTAGATTTTTTTACCCCCTTGGTGCCTAATTGAGAAAACCTACAGAAGCCATGCTTCTGGATAGAACTATTATTATAGTGCCTTCCACAGTGCCATAAGACAAAGTCTAAAAAGTTAGTTATATCTTATGCATAAATATAGCTATCATTATAATGAATAAAACATTTTTCCCTTGTATAATATTTTTCCAGGCTTAAAATACCTGATTTGCATATATCTTGTTATACTGACAAATGATCAGACCTATTTCCTGTAAACTTTTCCTGATAATACCAGGAGAGTTGATTTAGAAGTATCCTTTTACTCTGTTAGATACATTAGATTTAATTTTTCTTTTTTTTTTTTTTGAGATAGTCTTGCTCTGTCGCCCAGGCTGGAATGCAGTGGTGTGATCTCAGCTCACTGCAACCTCTGCCTCTCGAGTACAAGTGATTCTCTTGCCTCAGCCTCCCAAGTAGCTGGGATTACAGGCACGTGCCACCATGCCCAGCTAATTTTTGTATTTTTTGTAGAGATGGGGTTTCACTATGTTGGCCAGGATGGTCTCGATATCTTGACCTCATGATCCACCCGCCTCAGCCTCCCAAAGTGCTGGGATTACAGGTGTGAGCCACCGCACCTGGCCCAGATTTAATTTTTCAACTAGAGAAGGCATCGGAAATGAATCTCGAGTTGAGAGTTTCTGGCCAGACTGGATTTTTCTCATTCTGATGTTGGGGCCACATTATTTCTTGTATTCCCTAGAAAGAGGGTTCTTTAGTATCATCAGTGGGTGACCAGGAGCCTCAATCTTTGGCCTCCAAAAAGAACCTCCCTCCAATCATCCCCTGGGTCTTCCGACAACTCTAGTCTGTCTTTCCTAGGCCTCCTTGTTTTCATTTGCCTTTTCTCTTTGTGCCAATATCAGTTAAGCCCTCCTAATTTCATACTTTGATATGACTCTGTCTTCCAGTTCTATGCCTAGCACAGTCTTCCTTCCATTGTGGTTCCTGGGTGAGCTCAGGTGACCAGTGTCCCTTGGCTTGAGCCTCATGCCTTGGTTGTACTCTATGAGTCTCCCTGTGCACTCCCAGGGTGACTTTAGGGATTAGGTCTGGAGTTTACCATGAGATACCAGCCTTTGTTTCCCTCCCTCTAATATGGGGTAGCATGGAAGCGGACTCACCTTGCCTCTGCGGGTTGTATACTATGGTTTAGGGAGGGATGAAGTAGTACTCTGGGCCCTACTAAGGCTGCATGGAGAACTGTCCACCCAGTGACCTTCCCTGAAGGCTGCTATGTCACTGCAGATGGCTTTGAAGTACAGAAGCCACACTTGGTTGGTTTTGGCAAGAGGCCATTTAGAGGCTACTGATGAGAAGGAGTCAAGCACAGAGAGGCCATTCTATTTTAAAATGACCCCTTCTCTTTGAGTTGTTCGTCTCCCCAAATATCAGCAGACAGAATGTGCTGCTGGAACTTCATGAAGAAAAATGGCTGCTAGTTTCAATTGACCTTTTCAATCCCACAGAGATGTGGTTTCTTCTCCGTGGCTTATGAATGGTACGATAGTTATAAAGTAGACCAAATCTGAGGAAACAGCTATAGAAAAATTCTTCCCATAGACAGGGTTGGTACCATTATATTCTAATGTACCAAATCAGATCCACTGCCCTTGAGCTGAAATCAGGGAGACAGAACAGATAATTGGATGTTATACAATTAAATCTGAATACCGAGACCTAACAAGTCTCTTGCATATGCTGGGTAATGAAGTTGCATTTCTTCATTGTCCCTGATGTGGATTAAATGTGAGCAGGAAATGAAAATGAAAAATAAAGTAATAGGACAGATTTCAAACTTCTCATCTTTGTGGGGAAGGAGAGAAGGGTGGAAAAAAATAAGCAGGGAACTGTAGCTCAATTTACTTTTTGATTGAATAAGAAGTTACCGCCATATTCCAAATATGTACATATTTTAATCTAGTAATAAATTCAAACAGTAGACATTTAAATAAAAACATGCCCCCCCCAAAAGGCATAAGGATATAAAGAGAAGAAAAAGAGCACTACCCACACATTTTTATTAGTGTTTATGGGCTTAGAGAAATCTAATAAGAAACTAGGCTGCATATTTAACATATATTACGTCTTGCCCAGAATAGCTATTCAGTAAATATTCACTGAGTTTTCTCCCAATAATGGCATTCAGGGAAAATACAATGCCACCAACTTCAGTGCAGCTGAGCCAATAAATATCTTTCCTGATTACTTAAAAATGAAGAATTTAAAATAGAGCAATAAAGCTTAATACCTGTAGCAGGAACTCTTGTCGTATTTTCCTTTTACATGTCTCATGGAGCTTGTTGGCTTCGGGTTTAGCTTGGGTTTCAGTGACGGGAAGCTAAACTAACAATGTCCACCTTCCCCACTCATCTATTAAGCCAAGCCATGGATATTTTATTTTATTTTATTTTAAGTCCTGGGATACATGTGCAGAACGTGCAGGTTTGTTATATGGGTATACATGTGCCATGGTGGTTTGCTGCACCTATCAACCCATCATCTAGGTTTTAAGCCCCACATGCATTAGGTATTTGTCCTAATGCTCTCCCTCCTCTTGCCCCTGACCCCACGACAGGCCCCAGTGTGTGATGTTCCCCTCCCTGTGTCCACGTATTCTCACTGTTCAACTCTCACTTATGAGTGAGAACACGCAGTGTTTGGTTTTCTGTTCCTGTGTAAGTTTCCTGAGACTGATAAACCATGGTCTTTGCTGTGTCTTTTCTGCCTTATATATTGTAGGTGACCGATACACCTGCTCAAAAGTTACTTGTTGATTTGAATTGAACTTGTACCTCTCACCTCTCCTACTGGACCACAAGCTCTTTTTTTCATCTCCTAGCAGAACATCTTTCCCATGGTGATAATCAACAGATACTAATTTGTTTTAATGAACAAAATATGATGGAATCCACTACCAAAATAAATGGTCTTGAACATTCTTCTGCAAACCTCCAGGTAATGAAAGGAACCCCAGTTGATACCTCATGACTGGTTAGGCACTGCCACACCCAATGTTTTTGTGTGACAGCAAAGATCACACTGTGGGGCAGTGACTTACTTAATGCTTGGTCTTCCCAGCAGGCTGTGAAATTTATCAGGGAGGACTGTTCTCACTGTTGTATCTCTAGCCCCCAACACTGTGCCTAGCACATGATAGGTCTTAATAAACATTCCAGTCAGCGGCCAGCATGATGGTTTCAGTGAATCTGACCATGTCACTCCCTTCCTGGAAGCCCTCCAATGGCCATCCAGAACAAAACCCAAAGTTCAGATAATGCCTTCCAGGCAGACTGCACATCTCCTGATGGACTTTTGCCATCCTTGGCACATTCTCTGTCCAAGGTGGCCTTTCCTAACTCGAGCCCTTTGTGTGAGCTAGTCCCTCTGCCTACAATTCTCTCCCTCTCCCTTGTCACCAGACTAGCTTCTATTTTTACTTGTAGTCTCAACTTGAGGCACTTGCTCAAGAAAGCCATTCATGACCACATGGACGAACAAGATCATGTCTCCTAATACATGCCCTCCCAGCACCTTGCACCTCTTCTTAATAGCAATGTTTATAATGGTGACTTCAACAATTAAATTTTAATAATTTGTTTAAAGTCAACCAGCTTAGCTTTGGTTATGTTTGTCTGGTTCACTAGATTTCCAGTACCAGCTCAATCCCCAACTCAGAACAGACATTCCTTACATGTCTTGAATGGTAATTAATTCTGGATGGAAGCCTATCTAGGGGCAGGTCAAGCCCATTGTGATATCTTCTCCACCCCATCTCTTCACTATCCTGACCCCCCGCCCTGAGCAGCAGCCACTACCTTTTCTCCCTTGTCCCCTGACTCTGACATTTACTGTCTACCCTTACGTAGAGCCATTTAAGTTAAAGAGTGTGAATCTAATACTTTAAGTTGATTATTCTCCAGCTTAACCTGTATCTCAGTTTCCTCGTATGCATCACATCACACATCATTTCCTCGTGTGATAACAGAACCTGCTGCATACGGTTGTTGTGAGGGACTGCTCGGTAAATGTACGTAATGAACATGGCTCCATGTCTAGCACGTACTAATCAATCAGTGGTAGATACTCTTACTGATAATTATAATTATCAATAATTCTACTCCAATCCTTCCTCTGCCTTGGGTTTATTTTACCTGATTAAAGTAAGATGATTGACTAAAATGCATATTCAGTGCACTGGAATACCACTTCCTTAGGTCTTAGACATCAGGAATGATGGAAATAGAATTTCCACAGTAACTTACATGTCAAAGGATTGTAGGTTTAGATTCAGAATTTTTAGTTGAATGTGTACTGGCCTCTGAAGCTTAAAAAACATGGGCTGAGTAATGGGTGGAAAAGGATGCCCATTAATTCAGCTTTCAAAATGAAAATGTAAACATGCTGACCCTAGTCGAAGCACCTAGCCCTCGCCAGCACACCTCACTGACCTTCTCCAGTCGGTAGATGAGCTGCTTGGTGGAGAGCTGGATAAGAGGTGCGACGAACTCACAGGTGATGTTCACAGCCATCACCAAGCTCTTCCCCTTCTGTGCCCCGATGATGGCGTGGCACACCAGCTTCTCTTTCACTATCTGCCAATGAGATAAGCCAGCATTTGGGGAACAACTATAACTTAATACTTACTCAGAATACTTATTTACCCACTGAGAGAAAATGGATTTCCGACTACCTGCCTGGGGACACAAGGAAGAGCACACTTTTCTGAACAGCACGTTTCAGGGACTGCTCTTTGTCACATGATTATGTTTTTGTTAGTTACACATGGCCTTGATGGATTCTGTATTTATTTCTGACTGCCCTGAGGCAGTTGATTTACATTCAGTTCTATATACATATGTATAGTTATATTATGATTATGCATTAGGAGCTGTGTTGGGTGCTGGGAGTAAAAACATTGATGAACAAGACAGATAAAATCTTTCACGGGGCTTATAGTTCAAAGGTGGTTATATGATTTCTTAATAAACTATTGAAAACTATAGTTGGAAAGTTTTTGTCTTTTTCTTCCTTTTTTTTTCCAGATGGAGTTTGCTCTTGTCACCCAGGCTGGAGTGCAATGGTGCAATCTCAGCTCACTGCAACCTCTGCCTCCCCGGTTCAAGCGATTCTCCTGCCTCAGCCTCCCAAGTAGCTGCGATTACAGGCATGTGCCACCACACCTGGCTAATTTTGTATTTTTAGTAGACACGGGGTTTCTCCATGTTGGTCAGGCTGGTCTCGAACTCCCGACCTCAGGTGACCCACCCACCTCGGCCTCCCAAAGTGCTGGGATTACAGGCGTGAGCAACCATGCCCGGCCAAATTTTTGCCTTTTATACTTAAACATTTAAAAATCATGCATTAGGAATTAATATTTCTTTGGACTCAGAAAGCCTAGATTTTTATAAAGCAGAAAGGATTAAAAGTGAATTTACAGCATGAATAGGTTATATAGAAGAGTGCTCAGGTTAGGGATGTTAATGCATTCCAGTCTCTTCTCAATTATGTAGCATGATTTAGAAGAACATTCAGGGATGCTTTTAGTAAAGCTTAAGCTGAGTTTAGTCCCCCAGCAGCTCAGAATTAATGCCTTCAAAAATATGGACAACTCTTGATAACCACATTATAAATATGCTCTTCCAACAGCTGTCAGTGTCTTGAGATAAGGGCCTGTGTTCTATTCATCTTTGCATCCTCAGTGCCTAGCACAGTATTTGTCACATGGTATACACACAATAAAAGTTGGCTGATCACCTGAATAACAGAGAGAAGGAACACATTACCTTTTCCACAATGAGAGATAACCCCCCCTTTTTTTGAATTGAGGATGCGTTTTACCTGAAAATGCTCTATGAAGAAATAATCTAATGAAATAAAGTGGAATCTGTGACCCTAGAGAAGCTAAGCAAGGGACTAGCTTTCCAGCTGTGTCTACTGGGAGACAAAGTTCTTTTTGATTCCTATTTAATGTGGGGAAAAGTCAGTATCACCTCCAAATTTGGCAACACAAGCAGGATCTTAAGCAAGCACCATTTCTCATCTACAAGGTCTGCATTTTGTTGGGAGGGAGAGACTCTTAAGTGACTTTGAAAGCCTTTCCTTTAGGTTTTTAATGGTTTCCACACTCTGTGAGAGAATAGGGATAAAGAAACACACATGATTTGGATCTACTGAAATGTTTTACGTAGAGTGTATGGAGATCATGTAAATAAAAGCAGGGAATCAGAGTTGCTGAAGATAAATGTGGCTCTTTTATTAATGCATAAAAAGAAGATGTTTTGAAATGTGAGTTGCAGTCAGGCTGGAAAGAAAGGAACAGGGATGTCCCAATACCTGAATAGGAGAGGCAGCCCAGAGTGTCAATATAAACACCCTTTTTGAATGAATATTAAATTCATCCTGCTAAGTGTTAACAGGAGAATTTGCTTTGGCTAAAAACTGGATGTTTTTCTACCAGAGACTTGCTGGCTGGTCACTGTGGACCCTGGGCATGAGAACCTCCTTTAAGATTGAGTTCACAGTAGCTACAGAAACAAATCGAAGACTGAGCAGAGCTGCACCCCGAAAGCAACGGATGCTACCATGGTAACTCAGGATTGTACACAATCCTTGAGAAACCATATCCTTTCTCAGATAAATGTCAAGGGACTTTCCTAAGAAATAGATACAGTAGAGATTTATTTAGGAAAAAACAATAGCTTCCAAATGTGCTGTCCCCTTACCCTGGGAGTAGCAGAATAGCCTTCGAGTATCACATCAATTGCCTGGCCTGGGTACAGCTCCATGCTGGCGGGGTGGAGATGAAACACGGGGCTCTGTGGATCCCTGGGCTCCTGAGAGCCACTGGGCTGGGGTTGGACATGAGCATGTCCCTTCTTAACCAGGCCCTTCTTACTCAGCTTGGCCTGGGGTCGGAAGCTATCATTCATCCAGAACAACTGTTGGATCCGACGTCCCTTGTTGATCAACTTAAAGTGGTAATAGTGGGTATCCAGGCTGGAAAAGACGAGGCAGGTGTTGAGAGGATTCCATTTAGGGATGTTCTGTTCAGCTCTACACCCTTGGGATTTACTCTTCTGGAAGTATTTAAAATGGTGAGCAACAATATAAGACTTTTTTTTTTTTTTTTAATGTAGGAAGACTAAGTCACGATGCCACTAGGAACTAACACAGCGTTGGCATCACCAGGTAAGGGGCTGTGGAAAATCTCCACTCCCCGTAAGTCTTCCCCAGCAGGCCCCACACACTGCAGGACACACACAGTTCATGTGAAAAGCAATCCCATTTAGAAAAATAGCTCTGAGGAGTGAAAGGAAAGCAAAATACCTACTGGAAGAGAAGAGAGTTTCAAGCTGTGCTGAGAAAATTACTAGTGACTGAGTGGAATGTCCCATAATGATGGGCTCAATTTGAAGGAAGCTTTGAAGAAAAACCATGCATATTCTGTAAGCTTTAACATAGGCCAGGGGGACTGCAATGGGCCAGAACACCACCGGGACTGGTCACCCATGTCAGACTAATGTGCTTTAAAGATGTTGCAATTTCATGTATTCATTTGTTCATCATGCATTCATATATTCCACAAATATTTACTAAGAACGTCCCAACTGCCTGGCTATTTGCTAAAAAAAAACTGGGATTTCTAAGATCTTGGATATGGTTCAAATGTGTTTTTGTTTGTTTGGGATTTTTTTTTCCCCCCACAGGCTTACTTGAAAATATTTTCTTAGGGAAAAACTTATCTCGGGACTGTTTTTTATTTTTTAAATTTTACTAGGCTTTGAGATTTCATCCCATCTGTTCCTCCTTAGGAAATGACATCATGCCTGGTAAGTTGAACCATGAAATAAACAATCAGAAGGAATATTTGCTAGTTGTCAGGTATAACCATTTCTATCTACATATGTTGTGAATCTGTGTCCACGGGGCACGCTCAAGGGAGCTTCTTTACTTGGTAGTTTATGGCTAACAGTAGGCTTTTGGGAGAAATAATAAACAACATATACTGTTTATAAAAACCATATACCGTTTATAAAAAACACATACTGTTTATAAAGACTAGGCAGGATGTCTGTTACTTATTCACAGTATACCTTTCAATCATCACAGCAATCCAGTCATGATAAGTATATTTACTACCATTTTATAGATCAAGAAATGGAAGCTCTGAAAACCTAAGGGAGTTGTCTAAACATATGCAATTAGAAGCGGCCACGTATGGCTATTTCTTTAGACCAGAGGTTGGCAAACTTTTTCTTTAAAGGGCTAAATAACAAATATTTTAGGCTTTTTGGGCCACACGGTCTCTGTAACAGCTACTCAACTTTCCCTTGTAGTGTGAAAGCAGCCATAGACAACATGTTAAGAAATGGGCATGGCTGTGTTCCAATAAAACTTTATTTACAAAAGCAGGCAGAGGGTTGTAGTTTACCCAGCCCTGCTTTTGACAATTCTTCTGGAGACTGTGGGCATAGTGATTTTATGTCAAAAAGTTCAGGCAGAGGGCAAATTAGCAACTAAACCTAAAGTTTGCTTTTATATTCATAGAAAACTGTTAGCTAACCCTCCAATTCCATATGTCAGAATATCCTTTGAAGGCTACTTGACACTATTTGTAGATTTAAAAGAACATGTAATTAGGTCTGGTTTGCCACATATTGTTTTCTACAATTATATTTGAGTGCACGAAAAGAAATTTGAAACTAGAAGCACTGGTATGCAATGACAAACTACCCTCGCTTACAGCCAATAGACAGGCAGAGAGGACAATTCTTATATTTAGTTGACTTGAAAAATATAATTGGATACTTGTCTAAAAGCATGCAATTCAACCATGTGACTTGCTTTTTACTTAATTTTCTACTAGTTTATGGTATTTTCAATTGAAGTCCCATATTTTGTAGATGGAGCAGAGGGAAGGATTCTGGGGAGGGCTCCTAACTGATTAATGTCAGTCACATCTCCAAGCACAGCATATATGACTTGATTTCAGGGCCTGTGAGCCCAGAAGGCAGGGGGAATACCTTCTGAGATCTGTTCACAGTACTGCAACAGATAAGTTCAAATTCAACTGGCCCCCAAGAGCCAACTAGTGATGGTGACATGACTCTCCTGAGGAATCAAGAATCCCCACACATACCCTCTACACTTAGCACTCAAACCTCATATATATATTTATTTATTTAATTTGAGATGAAGTCTTGCTCTGTTGCCCATGCTGGAGTTGCAGTGGTGTGATCCTGGTTCACTGTAGCCTCAACCTCCCGGGTACAAGCAATCCTCTCACCTCAGCCTCCCAAGTAGGTAGGACAACAGGCATGTGACATCATGCGAGGCTGATTTTTTTATTTTGTAGAGATGGGGGGTCTCCCTATGTTGCCCAGGCTGGTCTCCAATTCCTGGGCTCAAGCAATCCTCCCACCTCAGCCTCCCAAAGTAAAGTGCTGGGATCATAGGCATAAACCACTGCTCCCAGCCCAAACCTTATATATGTGTGTGTATACATATATATGTGTGTGTGTATATGTATATGTGTGTGTTGTTCTTCTTTTCTTTCTTTTTTTTTTTAAGACAGGGTCTCACTCTGTCACCCAGGCTGGAGTGCAGTGGTACGACCTTGGCTCACTGCAACCTCTGCCTCTTGGGCTCAAGTGATTCTCCCACCTCAGCCTCCTGAGTAGCTGGGACTACACGCACCCGCCACCATGCCCAGAATTTTTTGTACTTTTGTAGAGATGGGGTTTTACCATGTTGTCCAGGCTGGTCTTGAATTCCTGAACTCAAGTGATCCTCCTGCCTTGGCCTCCCAAACTGCTAGGATTATAGGCGTGGGCTACTGTGCCTGGTCCAAACCTGATTTTTATGTCCACATTTAGATTGTTCTGCTCAGAGGTGTCTATACTGTACCACAGCTTATTTAAATATTTAGACCCTCTAGCTTTTCCTGGGTAATCAGGCAAAGCCAATGGAAACCATCTCAGTTGTTGGTACTATGGGAGTCAAGTAGCGGACATAAGCTTTGCAAAAGCTGCTAGTGATCGGGCACGGTGGCTCATGCCTGTAATCCCAGCACTTTGGGAGGCCAAGGCAGGTGGATCATGAGGTCAGGAGATCGAGACCATCCTGGCTAACACGGTGAAACCCCGTCTCTACTAAAAATATAAAAAATTAGCCGGGCGTGGTGGTGGGCACCTGTAGTCTCAGCTACTTGGGAGGCTGAGGCAGGAGAATGGCGTGAACCCGGGAGGCGGAGCTTGCAGTGAGCAGAGATCGCGCCACTGCACTCCAGCCTGGGCGACAGAGCGAGACTCCGTCTCAAAAAAAAAAAAAAAAAAAAAAAAAAAAAAGCTGCTGGCTCTGCAATAGCTGATAAAATACACTTGCAATAAATTTTTACCTTCCTAGGTATGTTCTGCTTAGGTTACCACTAAGCTGTATCTGTATTTTCTACATTTGTGGAGAGGGATTAACAGTGTATTGGAATCAAAGAGAAGAAATTACGGTTGAGAGTCTAAATTAATCACAGAGTAGCCAGTTTGAGAAAAGAATGCATTTCCTACAAACCATATTCTTCTCGCATGTAGAGGGACACGGATTAGAGAATGCAACCAAGTTATGGCTAGAAAATGTCTTCTTGTTGCTGACATACACATCAGGAGGTGGAAGAGTGAGGATGGGAAAGGAGAGGGACTGAGGTGGCTAGTTTTAATTACTTAAAATAATTTTCTAAAGTAGAGGTGATGCTCAGCATATGTAACATATGTGATATCTATAAAAATTGGTCCATGAGATTTCCTTACCTAAAATGTGCCCCCAAATTGAGTTCTGGAGCAAAGGGCTTATCTGAAACAATAGTGGAACCAATTCCGGAAGCCTGAACAGGAATCCGATAGGTACTGCTATTTTCAATGTCCAAAATGACACAGTCTTTGAATGTCACTGTGTCATTCAGGTTGGCGGTCAGTGCCAGTTGAACATCAGTTTCTGGAGGAACCATGCCTTCATTGGGTTCAATCGTCCAAAGGGATTTTTTGTGTGCCTGCAACACAAGAGTACAAGTTAACAGGGAAGATATTCTTGGCTTTTCGTTCTATAGATGTCAAAGCCCTCTACACTTCAAATGGGTGGCATTGTGGAATTCAACATCAGAGACAAACATTATTTTTTGAATTGAAGCAGCTGGATGTTTGTTGGTTTTTCTTTTTTTCAAAAAGCAATCTGATTCTGAAGAGCAAACCTACGATTTTACTTTTGAATTCTCTGTGAAGATTCTTTACATCTCTTTCCCAAGATAACAGTCCAATTCTCAAACAAGCTTATAATTATTATCTACTATAATCTCCAGATTCTGAGATACCAACAGAAGGCACAATATTCTTTATGGAGTTTGAAATTTTTATTTTTTATTCTTATTTATTTTTCCTTTTTGGTTTTTTTTTTTGGAGTTTGAAAGTTTTAAAAGAAACGTTTTTCAAATGCAAAATTTCTAGTGTTATAGTGAGGATGAACCAATTTCATTAATACAATATAAGAAGTCATCTGGATTTCTACTAATTTATAGTAATTAATAATTAGCCTCATCAGAATTTCATTAGCTAAAATTGCAAACTTATTTTGAAATACAGACATGTGTTACTTAATGACAGGGAAACATTCTAAGAAATGTGTCATTAGGTGATTTCGTTGCTGTGCGAACATTGTAGAGCGAGACAGTGGAGTCTACTACACACCTAGGCTATATGGTATAACCTGTTGCTCCTAGGCTGAAAACCCGTGCAGCATGTTTCTGTACTGAATACTGTAGGCAACTACAACACAGTAGTATTTGTATTTCTCAACCTATCTCTGTTTCTGAACCTCATCTGCATTTTCTGTTTGTTGTTTTCTGTGCTTCATTTTTGATGCTTTCTTTTGAGCTCTCTTCCAATTCACTAGCTCTCTCTTCAGCTATGTGTAATATGCTATTAAACACATCTATTCTCTCCTTAATTTTGATTTCTGTATTTTTGAACTCAGGTGTTGGTATTTTTTATTTTTATAAGGTTTTCATCTTTTGACAACTTTTATAATTCTGACTATGACATTCAACTTACTAGCTACTACAACTAATAATTAGGGACCACTCCTCCTAGCCCCTCCAAGTCTTCTACAAATTTAATGAGCAAATTGTTTTTGGACTTTTCAAGTAAATATAACAAATATATATTCAATGGCTCTGAGGTCCAGGTGTTGTGGGAAATACATAAACACCCCGAGGAGCTGGCAGCAATGACATTAGTGAGACCAATATTTCAACAACAAAAATGGAATTCAGAAGGAGGCCAGAGTGAAACTACTTCAGGGGAATCTAAAGAACAAGAGCAAAGGATGTTGAAACCCTTTGAATGTCTGACAAATGTACCACACACATTTTCTTTTCCCTCCAAATATGAAATTGGACTTAATTATCAGGTGATGTGATTCCTAATTATATTGCACTATATTATTAATACTACTAAAATTCTAATTTGTTTAATTGCCTATATAAACAATTATCTCAAAGTTAATAGAAAGCATCAAAGAAAAAACATCCTTTTGAATGAGGTCATGTCCTTTGCAGGGACATGGATGGAACTGGAAGCCATTATCCCCAGCAAACAAACACAGGAACATAAAACCAAACACTACATGTTCTCACTCATAAGTGGGAGCTAAACAATGAGAACACATGGACACAGGGAGGGGAACATCACACACCAGGGCACGTCAGGTGTCGGGGGGCAGGGGGGGCGGAGAGCATCAGGAAAAATAGCTAATGCATGCTGGGTTTAATACTTAGATGGTAGGTTGATAGGTGCAGCCAACTACCATGGCACACATTTACCTATGCAACAAACCTGCACATCCTGCACAAGTACCCTAGAACTTAAAAGAAAATAAATCATTTCCCCATTTTGATTGCTTTGTCATTTAGATCAATTATGAAAGTCCTGTTTTATTTTGGGAAAGACATTACTCAGAAGTACTTATGTGGATTAATCTTTATAGAAAATATTTAGTTATTACCAATATGCACTGAGAAAAAGCTGCAAAAGAAGAGATGTGGAGAGTATTTAGATGCTTCCAGGATAATAACTGAGAGGAAAAGCCACACTCTCCAGTTCATCAGAAAAGAGTTTGATGATTCCTTCATGAATCTTCCTTGTGAATCTCCCAGGAAGCTTCGTGAAGCTCCCTGAGTTTGGTACCGCAGAAGAAGCCCTCCAAAGTAACGCATACAGTAGAAAACAATGGATTTGAAAACAAATGCAAATTTTACTATTTGAGCGGGGCTCTAGAGGACATTCCAGTCTAAGATTATCCTTTCATTTAATTCTATGATATACTTCTTCTAGCAAAAGGAGAAAAAAGAGAAATGTAAAAACACAGGTAGCTCTATGGGGGCTCAGGTACAATGGACTGGAAACCTCCTGACAAACTTAGGTCAGAGTTGCACTGATGATCTCTGTAAGTGACATAAAGGTACATTGCAGATTGCAAGC
The DNA here is from genome assembly GCF_029281585.2 of Gorilla gorilla gorilla. Taxonomy (NCBI): domain Eukaryota; kingdom Metazoa; phylum Chordata; class Mammalia; order Primates; family Hominidae; genus Gorilla; species Gorilla gorilla. The sequence continues at coordinate 100,486,549 of NC_073242.2, forward strand.
AAGAGTTAGAGATTCAGCCAGGCAGAATCTCACAGGGTGGCAGTGCCTTGGAATGTCACCAAAATCCTGGTCTGGCGCCACTGCAGATTAAAAAAATAGATTCAGTCAGTGGGCCCGATGGTCACTCTCTTAGGAATAGGCTCACAGGTACTTAAATAAGGAAAATCTAATATTTAAAGCAAAATGTCAATTTCCCAATTTATAATTGAGGACAAATGTAAGACAGAGCAGAAAGCTAGTTATATTTCTTCCTGGTTTGAAAATCTACATGGGAAATAAGTAAATTGCATTTTAAAATTTAAATGAATTAAATAAAGGAAAGAAGAACATTTTTCAAGGTTTTAAATTGTATATAAATGAGGATGTAGATGAATGATAATGAGGAAATTTTAATTTTTGGTATTAATGGAAACTATAGATATAACTCTAAGTCAAGAGTCCTATTATTACTCATAATCTTCAAATATGGAAAATCCCAAAAAGACATAGAAATAGAAAAAAAAAAACAATTAAGCATTAAATACCACACTAGATAAAGTAGGACCTGGATGGAGATGTTTGTATCATTGTCTGTATTCAAAGGATGCGCATGAAAAAAATGCTGAATCTTGCAAGAGTCATCTATTTTTCAAAATTTTCTCGGTAACTTTCCTATTCGTAGTAACTTGGTTCTAGTAGAGTACTAAAATAATCAGAAAACAGTAAACAAAGTCTCTGTCTCTCCAGAGCATTAATCTGTATTTGTTTATAATTTTGTATTAAAATATTAGTAAAAGATAATAATCCTATTAAATTTAATTTTCAGGACTGTAGCTCAATTATTATTGCCAAGAGAAACTGTAAGGATTGAATGTTACAATGTTCTATCCATACTTAGGTTCAAAGAAATAATTTCTGATGCATCTTCCTAATTTATCAAAAGAAACATTTTAACAGTCTTAAAGTGACAACACTAAAATCCTCTAACACATTAATCATAGAAAATGACATAAAGTATGTTCTAAAAGAGCTATAAGTGCAAATTCAATTTTCTATAGACATTTTAAAATGGATCAAGGTAGCTTCATTTCATCTTGAATTTATATTACAGTAGATAGGAATCTTTGACTTTTATCATTTTCAGTTGGCATACACAATCAAAGCAATACATGGAAATGGATTTCTCATGCTTGAGTAACCAGACGTTCTCCTTTCTTAGAACTGTTTTCCCTACTTGCTGTTTTGAAATTCTAGGCTATTATTTTAGATAAGTTTATGGTAGCTGTTTTAACAGAAAGACCCCTGATGCTCAATGGCTTTATACAACAGAAGCTTATTTTGGGCCCACATGAATTCCAACTGGTGACAGGTGTGAGGATGGGCTTCTGTTCCATTTAGTCATCCAAGGATCTCTACTAAACGGATTCTGACATATTTAACTCTTGGTTTCTAAGATATCCATATTGACATCCAGCTGGCCAGTAAGAGAAGAAAGAGAAAGGAGGGTTGTGTGCTAGGATTTTATGCACCATGCCTGGAAGTGGTGCACATCACTTCTGTTCACTTCCACCGGCCAGAACTGAGTCAATGCAGCCTAACCCCAATGGAGGTTAGGAAATGTAGTCTAGCCCTGGGTCTACAGTAAAGAGAGTTGAGTGTGCTGAGCTGCTAGCTGCTCTCTGCCAAAGTTTCCTTGTTGGTTCACTTTACTGCCACATCCTCATATCTTCCCCCAACTCTCCCAGATCTCAGATTTTGAAAGGTGAAGAGCTTACTCCATCAGAACACAGATCCTATGGGAATTGCCTTTCAGATCCTATGGGAACTGCAGGCTTAGAGTTCACATCCATCTGCTTTTAGGACAAATGGAGGGGCAGCTAGAGAGAAACTAAGAAAGTTCTGGGCAAGAAGATCTCACTTTGTTGACCCTTCTTCCTAAATTGGTGGCCTGTTAGCATCCTACATAGCTTTGCTCATTTATGAGACTCAGCTTACAATGAAAACATAAATCAATGCAATTTTTGTCGTTTTATCAAAAAGCAAAATGCCTTGCAGAGAGAGTACTGTCAATGTCATCTTTCCTATTCCAATCATTTGTTTTCCTCCTCTAGCTGGTAGCACAGGCCAATCCTCTGTTCATGATGAAGTGAGGGTGTCATCAGCATAAGTGCTCTTTCAAGTCAGGGGACATTAGTTTTCAATGGATGTGTACCATTTCTCTTCTGTTTCCTGCTGACACAGGTTGGCTCTTCTGGAAAGACCTGAAGTTGTTCTTCAGGGCTGAATTGGTGAGTTTTCTGATGAAGCTTATTAATCAATGCTTGGCATAAAGCCAGACAGCAAAATATATCATAGAATGCAAGACAAAGACACATTAAAATGCCAGATGTTAAGGCACTGGACTGCTCTTACCTTACACGAGTCAGCCTCGAAACTACTCTATCATCCTTGTGTCTCTTTGGTGGTTGACTTTTAGGGCTATCCTTTGCTTTTAGGGAGGGCTTGGTCATTGTGATATTTCCTGTTATTAAATGGAAAATTTGACTAAAAAAGGAAAGGACGAATGATAATCATCATAGCTATGGAGGGCATTTCATAACTCTTTCAAAACCACAATAGGGCAAAATAGCAGCTGACAGAAATAGGGTGGGAGGGAGGGCGCTGAAGGAAAGGGATGCGGGTTTGAGTCCCTGCTCTGCTGCTTTCCAGCTGTGGAACTTTGGGGATGTCTCCTAACTATGTATGCCTGGTCTCAGGTTTCTCATCTGTAGCTCAGGATATTGACTGTACCTTCCATATAGAGCTGTGGGGACGGATGAGTGAGAGAGTGCAGGTAAAATCTCAGCACAATGTTGGGCACAAAGCAAGTCCTCAAGAACGAAAGCTATCATCATCATTTTCCCCAAATCTGAAATGCCCCACGTGACATACAATTATCAGCTCAAAACAGAAAACAAAGATGGATGCTAAGGAAGCATTTAACATACAAGACTCTTGCCAGAAAAGGAGAGGCTATGGGGTTGTGACAGGCAGAATTCTAAGTTGGCCCCCAGGATCTCCACCTCTTGGAGCACGATTATCCTCCCCCAGTTACTTAGTCAAACACAAATCCAGGTGTTGCTGTGAAGGGATTTAGCACATGTAGGTAAGGTCCCAAATCAGTTGACTTTCAGATAGGGAGATTATCCTCAGTGGTCGTGACTTAACCAGACTACACTCTTCCTGGTGAAAAGATTCCAAGCATAGAGGGCCTATGGGAGGGGCCACATGGCAAGGAACAACGGCTCCAAAGTGGCTGAAAGCAGTCCCTGACTGACGGCCACCAAAAAAACTGAGGTACTCTGTCATTCAACTGCAAGGAAAAAAATTCTGCCAATGACCTGGGGGGGCCCAGTAGTGGATCTTTCCCTCACCAAGACTCCTGAAAGGAATGCAGCTCGGCTAACCTTGATCTCAGCCTCTTGAGATCCTAAGGAGAGAATCCAGCCTATGGCTGGACCCCTTACCCACGGAAACTGAGATCATAAGTTAGCATTGCCTTAAGCCGCTATATTTGTGATAATTTGTTACCCAGCAAGAGAAACCTAATACAAGGTTCCATCTATTTGTTCCAAAGATGATAAAAAATGAGCCTTCCTAAGCTTTCCATGAAAATGTCAGCCATAGTTGCCTTTGCTTTTTCTGCAGTCTGGGGCCAGAAAGCCAGTCGTTTGAGCAGCTTGTAAACAACATGTACAGGAGGTATGTGCATGCCTGCAGGGAATATGACTGTGCAAAAGATGGAATATTTGCGATATTTTCTAATTCAGAATTCCGCGACCACTGGTGATGAGTGTTAAGCCCTCCCCTCTGAGGTTTCATATATCTAAGGATAACATTTGCCTTTTATTTGACAATACGGCAGCAGCACACTTATGCAGTGCTCAGCTCCCAAGGTAAAGCAGCCAGAGCTTTATAGGTTTCCTTATTGTGTGTTTAATATTTGCCACGAAAGGCAGAAGTGAACACCATTGTTTGCACATGTCACCTCAACAATCACCGGGAGTGTGGCTAATAACTAGGAAGCTTGAAGAAAATAGCACTGTGCACTTTTCTTCCAAATAACTCATTTGCCAGTTGAAATCTGCAAGAATCTCCTTCCATGAAATAAAGAGAGCAAATAACAATAGAAAGCAATGTGCAGAGTGAGGGATTTCTTTGGAGTTACACTACTATCTCAGCAGATGACCAGCACTATGTGGAACAAGAACAATGAAGGGTCACCAAGGCATTTCTCTTTTTTTAAAAAAATTTCTTTTGAGAAGAAGTCTCACTCTGTCACCCAGGCTAGAGTGCAGTGGCGCCATCTCGGACCACTGCAACCTCCGCCTCCTAGGTCCAAGCAATTCTCCTGCCTCAGCCTCCAGAGTAGCTGGGATTACAGGCATGTGCCACCATGCCTGGCTTATTTTTATATTTTTTTGTAGGGACAGGGTTTCATCCTGTTGGCCAGGCTGATCTCTAACTCCTGACCTCAAGTGAACTGTCCATCTCAGCCTCCCAAATTGCTGGGATTACAGGCCCTTTCTCCTGTTCGTCTTCTAAATGGGGTCTCTGGTCACATAGTTCTTTTCCCCGAAGCGAGTCACTTTGCTGCTTAAGAAAGTTAACTGAAAATTAGGAGATGAGATGCAGAAGAAATGGTGTAGAGCTTTACACGGGAGGCAATTTAAGGTCATAATCAGAAGTGTGGGCTTGAGAGTCTCATGACCTGGTAGTCAACTATGGACTCTGCCATTCACAGCCAAGTGACCTTGCACTAATTTTAAAATCTAGGTTTCGGTTTCCTTTTATGTTAAATGTTAACTTGAAGATAAAATAAAAGGGTGCTAAGCATCTAGCACCTCGTCTATCATAGATTACATGCTCAGTCAGTGGTGATCGTTACTAACGTTATTTTCCAAACTTCCCATCCAGTTCTCCTTCCTGCTGGTACCCTCCCCAGTCTACACTGTTGACAGTGATAGGGACGGGGGGCAGAGGAATTCTAGAAAAGGGTGGGTCCCTGGCGAAACCCTACCTTTAAGCTGAAAACCCGGAACCTGTGGCCCAAAGTGAGAACTTATATCTCTGTTTTCCCACTTGAATGTTGCCTTTCCCTTAACCACCCATGGCCCCACCCCATGCCCCAGCCTGTGCCTATAAAGACTCCAGACTCAGCCAGCAGAGAGGAGAGGCAGCTGGATGTTGGGGATTACAGAGGGGACACTTTGATGGCATAACTTCAGAGAAGAAGCTGGCTGCAGATGGCCAGACTTCAGGGGAAGATCACCTACGTGCCTCATCTCCTTTTCAGCTCCCTTTCCCCCTGAAAGCCACTTTCATCGGCAATTAAATCTCCCACATTTACCATCCTTAAATTTGTTCATGTGACCTCATTTTTCCTGGCTGCAGGACCAGAGCTCGGGATCCCTGAGTGCAGATACAAAAGGCTGTCACACTGGCCCTTTGCCCTCGTTGGCAGAGGGCAGCTGCCCCATGCGACAAGGCAAAGGGCCCACTGAGCTGTTAACACCTAAGGTGTCCACAGTCGGCAGAGCTAAAACAGCACTGTAACACACCCTCTGGGACTTCAGGAATTGCAGGCACCGCCCCCGCCCACTGCCCCCAAGATGCTGCCACAGGGCTTGCATGTAGTTTGCTCCTGCTGGCACCCAGGAGTGCTCACTCTGGCTCCTGCACCCACTCACCAGCACACTCCCACCTGTGAGGGGTGGAGTGCAGCAGGTCCCAGTAAGTGGAGTTTGATCTTGCTGGTGCCGATGCGGTTGGCTGGTTTCAGCACTCATGCATTCCAGTTCCCACCTCATTCGCTTGTGTGCTCCCTCCAGCAAGGTGTTGAGAGCAGCAGCTGAGTGAGGGACACACTCCCTTCGTGAGTCCCATGAAGGGGTCAGGGAAATATCCTGCTTCAACAGGTTTATCTTTCAGTGATCTGATCCCGCTGCTCTCCTGCTGGGGATTCTGCATGGCTCTCCAGTGTCTGGATCAGAGGCACTGAGTCTTTTTATCATCTTTGAGAAAGCCAGGAACCCCTTCATCAAAAAATGCACATACCCCCCCCCCCCCACCCTCCCCCACACACACAACTTTACATACAAGTTCCAGAGCTCAGGGATCCCACTTTTTTCTGTTTGATCCATACGTGGACTCACTTTTTATATCTGGGGAATCCACGATTTTGTGTGAATCTTGGTAGGAGGCAGGCTCTCACTGCCATTTGAGAAGTCACCCAGACTCTCTGCAAACATGGCAGCCCACAATCCAGACTGGTGTACCAGATGAGCTTCTGGTCTGGAGGATCTACTCCCAAATCTTCATAAGACTTAGGGCCCCACTGCATTTTCTAGGCTTAGTTTCCGGGACACCAGGTCATTTACCTTTCCCAAGTGTCCCAAGTGTCATCTGCATTTAAATATGCTGCTCTCAGAAAGCGTATCCCCATTTCTCTGCTTTTTTTCTCCTTGGCCTTCAAGTCTCCACTCAAATGTTCCGACCCACGAAAAACTTAAATCTGACAGAAGAATGAATCACGTCCTCCTCTGCGCTTCACATTATAACCCAGCTGTATTGTTTGTATATTTGTTTCTTTTATGAGATTATAAACTCTTTGCAGAAGGAAACTATTTTGTTTACCCTTTATCTCTCCCCTTAGTACAAGGTATAGGAAAAGGGCTCAAAAGTAGTATTTATTTGTTGGTCAGTAAATATATGGAAGGTGTCCAGCCTCACCAGTAAGCCAAATAAACACAAACTTAAATAACAACAAAATATTTTTTCATCTGTCAGACTTGGCCAAAAAAATCCACAAAAATGTTAGCAAGAATCTAGGAGTGATATTTTTCAACACTGCTAGGGGGTAGGACATAAACTGTACAAATTCTCTGGGACAGAATTCACAAGATGTATCAAGACTTTTAGTTACATACATGTCATTTGACCCAGCAACTGCATTTCTAGAAATTTAGTCAAAGAAAACAATTACAGATGTCAGCAAAATTAAGACACAAGCATTGCTTATAGTAGTAAAAAACTGGGAACAATCTATCAGGGGATTAGTTAAATCAACTGTGGTAGAGTCAAATGATGCAATAAAACTAGCCAGTAAAAATGATCTGTAGACAAATATTCCTTAATAATTCATATTAAGTGACTACAATACATTGTTGAGTGAAAATAACTGGTAACAAAATAGTATTGTCCCATGGGAGGGAGTAGGAATACAGACAGACCACACACACCATAAAAAATTCAGAAGATACACACCAAAAATTTAATAGTGGTTATCTGCATGATGTGATGACAAGTGATTTTTTTTGTTATCTTTAACTTCTGTTTGTTCTATAAAGATAATGTTACTTGTGTAACAAGGAGACACACATATATATTTATTGAATAAATAACTCATCTTAAAAGGATATGGTCACTCTTTTTAGAGCTCACTTAATTTTAACTTTGTTTGCTCTCTTGCTGCAGTCTCATTCCCAGTTTGTTTCTTAGAAGCTTTTAAAAAAATAAATAATACATGTAGACAGTGTAACATTCAAATGGATTCAAAGGGTGAAGAGTTTTTCTTCTGCCAGTGCATGGTCACTAGTTACCATCCCCAGAGGTAGCCATTGTTACAGTTTTCTAAGGATCCTTCCAGATATACTTTATGATCAATATTTGCATACGTTTTTTCTTACATAAATGGTGCAATACTCTACAGACTGTTCTGCACTGTGATTTAAATTTTTAAAGTTTGTATCAAAGGTATACATACACACAATTTCAAAAATCAAATGCTTCTGGAAAAGGTATATTGTAAAAAGCAGCAGCCCTTGGAATCCACTCTCCCATCTTCCCCATTGCACGAATCCTTGTCCGTCAACACAGTCCACCACTGTCAGTTCTTTTAGCCTTTGCTTTTTGGATTTGCCTCTATATTGCTAAGTACTCAACTGCTACTTCTTAAGTTTTCAGTTTGCACATTATTCATTTATTTTTCCCCATGGTAAATAATAATAGCTTTTTTCTTGCCCACTCTCCATGTCTCTCTTTCTCTCTCTCTTTCACTTTCTTCTCTTCATCCTCCCAATATAGTTAACATTTACTTTTTGGTGAGATAGATATTTGCATTTGCACCATCATGAGTATGCAAACACTAAACTCAGCTGAGCTATAAAAAAATGGCCTATGATGACGTTTCCTTTCTTATACAACGTTCAGGTTCCCAGGAATTGTTTTCACGTGGTTTTCATGTATCTATCATGGACATCACATTCATCACAAACTCATCCCCAAACTCTCAACCAAAGAGGCAAATTGCCTCTCAATACTTTCAGAAGCATCTTCTACACAGGTTCCATCTTCTTGGAGACAAATCTCTCCTGGAGCTGCCTGTTCTCCAACTCCCATCTGGACAGGCTGCCCTCTGGGCCTGCAATGTGGCTGGCATCCTAGGACTGGCAGGCAGCAACATCCTGTGCACCCCTCAGCATTCTCTCCTGTGTTTGAGCCCCTATTTGCTGAATCCGTGCCTTCCTAACTGTGGTGCAGCACTCTTCAGCGGCCTCCTGAAAAAAGGTATGTGGAGTGTAAATTTTTTGAGATTTTTTATATCTGAAATGTATTTTATCCCCAGATTTTGTTAGTCTTTTGGCTAGATGATGAATTTAAGATTAGGATTTATTTTCCTTCAGAAAGTAATTTTTTTTTCCTCTAGTGTTTCTGTCAAGAAGTCTGATGCCACTCTGTTTCACAATTTTTTTGGTTTTGACCATGATTTTTTTTTAATCTGGAAGTTCCTGCAGCCTTCTCTTTGTGTCCAGTGTTCTGGAACTTAGTTATGGTGTGCCTCGACATGGGCCTGTTTCCATCCACCGTGCAGCATATTTGATGAACCTTCTCCGTAACTTCCTTTCCTCTGTTCTGAAAACATTCCTTCAATTATTTCTTGGGTAACTTTGTCATCTGCATTTAAGAATCTGCTCTTTTGCAGCACATATTGCGTCTTAGAACTCCTGAACAAACTGCCTAATTTTCTCGTCTTTCTCCTAATCTTTTTCTTCTTTTTCTACTTTCTGATAGTTCCTCAATTTTATTTTCCAGATATTCTATCAAATTTTAAACTTCTGGCATTATATTTTTAGTATCTATGAGCATACTTTTGTTCTTGTTCTTTTAAAAAATATCATTCTGCTCTTGTTCATGGATACAAAGTCATCTTTACTTTCTTGAGATTTTTAATTATCATTTTGTTTTATTTTAAACTTTCTTCTTGTATTGTATTTATTTTCTCCAAGTTCTCATTTTTATGTTTTTGGTTTCTTTCTTCTGCATTACAGGTTTTCTTGGTGGAGCCTGGTTAAGTATTTATGTTTAAGAGTAAAGCACTAAGACTGAGTGCAGTGGCTCATGCCTGTAATCCCAGCACTTTGGGAGGCCAAGGTGAGAGGATTATTTCAGCCCAGGAGCTCAAGACCAGCCTGGGTAAAATAGTGAGACCTCATCTAAAAAAACAAGAAAGAAAGAAAGAAAGAAAGAGAGAGAGAGAGGGAGAGGGAGAGGTGGAGAGAGAGAGAGAAAAAGAGAGAGAAAGAAAGAAAGAAAGCAAGGAAGCCTGCCTGCCTCTGTGTGCTTGGATGCCAGCCCACCAAACGCCACCAGACATTTTAGATGCCCAACTAACAGTTTATTTCTGCCCTTCCTTGTGGCTGGTCAAATTGCCCACAGAAGAACCTTCCAATTTTCTGGCCATATTCTGAGAATTGGGGGAGAAGGGCGCTGGAATTGTACCTTTCAGTGTGAACACTTTTTTGTAGTTCATTTGTTTTCATAATGGTATCCTGCCCTCAGCAGTGTCTGTGAAATCAGCTCTCAGTTTAATATTATTCCTTTTAAGGGAAAAAACCTTTTTTCCCTGATGCTTTAAGATTTACTCTTTGGTCTTCAGCATCTTTACAAGAATGTGCCTAGATGTGGTTTTGTGGTTTTATCTTGCCTGGTTTTCATAATGCATTTTGATAGCTTGGTCTCAGCCTTTATCTATTCTTCCTCATCTCGCCTCTTCTCTGGTAACTCCAGTAACCATACCCCCCATGTTTGTTTGCTTTATCATCTATTCTGTATTTCTCATCCTTTTATCTCTGCAGGTTTCATTTCGGGTAGTTTCTTCAGACCTATCTTTGACTTCCACAGGACTCTACTCATCTGGGTCTAATATACAGTTTAATCCATCTACTGAGTCTTTAATTTCAATCATATTTTTCAGGTCTATAATTCTCATTTGTTCTTTTTTATAGTCTCCAGAACGCCATCGCATTTCTAAAATTTACTTTTTATTTCATTGAACATATTGAGCATATTTTAGTTTTCTACTAAGTTGTCTTGTCTCCTTATATGCCTGGTTATTTTAAGACTAGCTATTGGATATTGTATATACAAATTGTAGAGGTATTTTGAGGCCTAGAATAAAGTTTTCTTCTTCCAGTGATGATATAGGTTTGCTTCTGGGAAAGCTGTTGGGGGAACTAGAATTTCCATCTTTCAGGCAGAGATTGGCATGATTTGAATTGAGGGTCTGTTCTAGTTTATCCTTGTTCCTAGTGTGCATCCTTTCAGAGTCCCAACCAAAAGTCCAGACATTTTACCAGAGCCCATCCTCTTCTAATTTTTATCTCCCTAGCCTGACTTGACTCCAATTTTTATCTCCCTGGACATGTAGGTCTTTAGAAAGCTACTTTTAACTTTTCAATGTCTTCTGGAGCCATATAGGAAAAGCAGTCCTAAATGCTGGGCGTACATCTCTTGGTTTTTTCCTTTTGTGTTGTCACTAGCTTTGTTGCTCCCCAGTTTCTCAAACTCATGATTTTCTCATTTTGTCCAGCTTTTCTCCTTGTTCTCAGAGGGAAATAGTTTGGAATGACAGATTAAATAGAAAGGCCTTGAACCCTGATGTGCTAAGAGTCCCTTTTGGTCAAGCAATTGTTCTACTGCTTGATTTCTCTATTTGTTGAAAAAGTAGTCTGTAAAAATTATGAGGTTAATGGACTTTGATTATTAGGGAGGCAAGTATATCTAATTCACATTGTTTTCAAGTAATATGTACCAGTAATCTTTTAGGTTACTAGCTTAGCATCCTTGAACAAAGACCATCATCTTTTGAGAGTCATCACCTTCTCAAGACTCAGTGAAAGGTGTCAGATCAAATGCAAGGCATGATGGTTAAAATAAAAGGAAAGATGGTTAAATAAAAGGAAACAGGACAGCTCCTGAGCACACAGGCATGATTTACACAGTGCTAGGAAGCATCTTTACAAACAAGTAAGCTTCAAGATAGAAAATCAGAAAGTTAATGGACCTAAATTTTCTAAATAGCAAATTATTTCTTAATAAACCCATTTTCTTTGTTATGGAAGGACATATGTACACTCATCAATACAGATGTTTTATATTTTATAAGATGGCTTCACTGTCAAAAATTAAGAGAAACAAGTCAAGAGTATGGAAAAGACAGCATTAGAGCTCCCATTTCACAGACATCTGTACTACGTGGATCAGTTTGTTCTAAACCTTAAGGCCTCTCTGAGTGTCCCTTATTTCTTTTCCTTTTCCTTATCTGAGAAAAATAAAAGACCTTCAAATGTAGTGTCACAAAAAGTTATGTCTTTTCACAAGCCATTTCACTTGGCTCTTTTTGTCTGTCAACATTAATAATCAAAGCTACCATTTGTTGAATGTTTTTTTCAACAGGTACTTTTTACATATATTTGCATATTTAATCTCCTAAATGCCATTATTAGTTCCATTTAAAGAGAAGGAACCAAAGGCTCAGAAAGGTTAAATAACTTGCCTAGAGTTAGTGAATGCAGAACCAGGACAATTTCAGATCTGTCTGAAAACAACATCCTCACTTTTGATGGTACAGTATACTATCTCAGTACTCATACACTGAATAACTACTTGTTGAATGACTACATATGTAAGGCAACTGTGCATGGCACATGATCATGTCTGCCCTCATATAATGTTGCCCTTCCCTCCTGGATGCATCCCAATTCAATGTCCTAACACCCCAGAGGGAGATTTTTTCCTTCCAAAGCACTAAACTTATTGTTGCATGCAATTTCACTGCAACTGACATTAAAAGAAGACATACTCCAGGTGCCATCCTACAAAGAGTTTTATCCTGTCACACACACTTCTTCAGTCTCTGTCCTGAGACTGAAGAGAAAACGAAACAGAGGTAGAATAAAATTTTTTCCTTGATAAACATCATATAATCTAGATGGATGTGTGTAGGGGATTTAATATCATTAATAAATCTCTATAGTATGCTACTTAATGTATTTCTTCTTGTTTTTGTTCATTACATAAAAACATTTATTTGATTTTGTACTGGCTTAATGTTGAATATGACTGTATACTATCAGTGCACAAAACAGGAAGAGTCAATGCTTTAGTTGATAATGACCATGACAGTCATCTCTTAAAAGGGACATAAATCGGGTTGATGATGATGCTGGTAATGGGGAAGAAACATAAATTTTTATGGGGGAGAGAAGGTGGGATTTAAATAAAACCCACAACAGATCCATAAAAGGAAGTTTTACCTTAATTTCCTTTTGTAATGATAGGTGCTAGCTGTATAATTTAGTTAGAAAAAATATTTTTAAAAAACTAATTAAGAGCTGAGATGGACAAAATGAAGATGGACAGGCTTGCAAGGAATGCAGGAGACCAAGGTATTTTCCTTTTGTCTTCTGAACAGCCCTTAGTGACAAGGAAACCAAACTCCCTCCTTTAATTTTGGCTTCATATTATTCTCAGATGAATCATATTCAATCAGTAGAGCTTTCATTCTAAATTCAAGGAACGTGCTGACCCATCATGTTAAGTAACACTCCATCAATAGCTTTCTTTCTCTCAGTGTGGTTTATAATCAATATAAACTGCTGGAATCTATCTCTTGGGTTTTACATTAAGCTTTGGCAAAATGAAAAAGGTCTCAGGTGGGGTTGGGGGTGGGGGTGAGGGGCTCACAGCTCTCTGTTAAGCACAAACCTTTGCTTCTGGAAGTCTCTTAATACTATTATTACTGTTATCACTGTTATCCTCTTTGGCACTAAACGGGTCACTTCAGATGGCTCAGGAAGAACCCAATCCATTTTGGAATGACCATGACTTTTATGTGGCAAAAGAATAGATGCCCACCAAGATAAACTAGAATTTTCTTCTCTTCTTATTCCCTTATTCCTGTCAGTTTCTTTTTTAAATGATATATTTTTCCTTTTCATTTGACATGTAATAATTGTGCATATTTATGGAGTACAGAGTGATACTTTGATACATGTATACAATGTGCAATGATCAAATCAGGGTAATTAGCATATCCAGCTCCTCAAACATTTATCATTCTTTGTGTTGACAACATTCATGTTCTAGCTATTTGAAAATATACAATACAATATTGTTAACCAGTCACCCCACAGTGCTACAGAACACTAGAGCTTATTCCTCTTATCTAGTTGTAATTTTGTATCTGTTAACCAACCTCTCCTTTCTCCACCTCCCCTCTACCCTTCTTATCCTCTGTGGCCACAATTTTACTCTCTACTTCTATGATCTCAATTTTCTTTTAGCTCCCACATATGAGTGAGAACATGTGGTATTTATCTTTCTGTGCCTGGCTTATTTCACTTAATGTAATATCCTCCAGGCTCATCTATGCTGCTGGAATTAACAGGATCTCATTTCTTTTTACGCCTGAGTAGTATTATACTGTATATATATATCATATTTTCTTTATCCATTCATCTGTTGATGGACACTTAGGTTGGTTCCACATCTTGGCTTTTGTGAGTAGTGCTGCAGTAAGAATGTGGGTGCAGCCATCTCTACAACACTGATCTCCTTCCCTGTGGATAAGTACCCAATAGTGGGACTGCTGGATGATAGGATAGTTCTATTTTTACTTTTTTGAGCAGTCTCCATATTATTTTCAATAGTAGCTGTACTAATTTATATTCCTACTAACAGTGGATAAAAGCTCACTTTTCTCAGCATTATTGCCAGTATTTGCTGTTTTTTGTCCTTTTAATAATAGACATCCTAACTGGGGTGAGATGCTATCTCACTGTTTTGATATGCATGTGAGTTTCTTTTATAGATGTTTCACTATTAACGCAAAGATAAAAAATGTAGGAACAGAAAACCAAATACCACATGTAAGTGGGAGCTAAACATTGAGTACGCATGGACACAAAGAAGGGAACAAAAGATTCTGGAACCTACTTGAGGTGGAGGGTGGAAGGAGAGAGAAGGTCAAAAAACTATCTATTGGGTATTATTTTATTACCTGGGTGACAAAATAATCTGTACACCAAATCCCCACGACACATAATTTTCCTATATAACGAACCTGCACATGCACCCCTGAATCTAAAGTAAAAGTTAAGAACTCTGCTCTCTTATGCCAACTGAAAACACATTTTACCATCCTTTTGTAAGTGTTCATGTGATAATACCCAAAACACTAAAAAGTAGTTAAGAGGGCTGACTATAAATCAACGAGTTGAAGCTTTAAAACATGTCCCTTACGTAGAAAAAGAGGCGCAATTTTGAAAAAATGAAAAACTAGGTATAGCTTTACTCCAAACCAAGATAAACATCATATGGGCCACAAGTAGAACAGAAACAATAGAGAGGCCTGAACCTACAGACCTACTGGGCTCTAGGTTCTGAAACCAGTAGAGGCAGCTTGAGAAAGAAAAACAGGAACGAAAATGATCCTGCAGGAAGCAAGGAATGAGGCCTAATGTCCCCTGCTAAGACAGCCTCCCGGGATTTGAAAGAAGGCTGAACAAAGTTGTGATGTTCCTGAAGCTATACCTTATACACAGACTGTGCCAGTGGTGGTGGACGTGGTGGTGTTAAAGTAGAGACTGCTATGTAGACAAACCTGAGGCCAAGCCACTGGCCACTGCAGTGACTGAATCTGTGATTTCTCCAACATCCCCATGGGAGGAGAAGCCCAAATTTGATTCTGAATTAGTGGTCACTGTCTAGGCTGAAGGCAAATGTAAAAATGCTAGAAAAGAAGGTGTGAGCACTGAGAAGGAGAAAGAAACATCCCCCATATCAGATTGATTTATAATTTAAAATTCCAAATGCTCAGAAGAACAGCTGCAAACAATCAGGTAATGAATTTATTCTGGAACAATCAATAGTGCAAACTGAAATTGATTAGAAAATGCACCCGAGATTCTTAAAGAGATACAGAATAGGAGAATATACATAAAACAAAGATTGTGAAACCATAGCAGTGAGATAAGACTCAAGAATAAGCGGCTATAACCAATTACAAATCTTGGAATTGAAAAATATAGTCATTAAAATTAAACTGCCAATGTAAATAGATGGAATAAACTTTAGACTTGCCAAAATCAGACAGAATTTGCAAATTGAAACATACTGAAGAGGCAACAGAGGAAGAGGTGAAAAATATATATGAGAAGTAAAATAAAAACAGACATGTAGGATAGTACAAGAATATATATATAATATATATATAATATACACACACTGGTTGGGGTGTATGTGTGTGTGTGTGTGTGTGTGTGTGTGTGTGTGTTTTCTTAATGAAGGTAACAGAAAGAATGTCAGAGAAGAAACATTTGAAGAGATAATGGCTGAGACATTCCAGAATTTAAGGCTCAAATCCTCTGATATATTAAAGAGAAAAATTAAGAAAATCAAGGATAAAAACATAGTCTTAAGAGCAACTAGTGAGAAAAGACAAGTTACTTATAAAGGAACAATAATCAGACTAACAGCAAAATTTTTATCACCAACAATTAATGCCAGAGGTCAATCTTCAAAGAGTTGAAAGAAAAGAGAAAAACCATCAAATAGAATCATATGCTCAGCTAAACTAAGCATCGTAAACTACGGATCTCTAGCATTAGAAAGACATAATTTAGTAGAAAGAAACATAACCACAAAAAAGCACAGAAATACAAGAAATAAAACAAAAAAAATCAACCAACTATTTTGGTAACTAGTGAGTGATACAGAATGGACTCATATCCCAAAAATTCCTCTGTGCTCTGCCTATTTATCCATCCCTCGCACTAATCCCTGGCAACCACTGATCTTTTTACTGTCTCCATAGTTTTGCCTTTTCTAGAACGTCATACAATTGGAATCATACATATGCAGCCTTTTCAGGTTGGCTTCTTTCAGTTAGTAATATGCATTTAAGTTTTCTCCATGTTTTTTAGCATTTAAAATCATAAGACAATATTTGGAATAATTTTTTACCAATACATTTGCAAACTTTGATAAAATTAAAAATTCTAGAAAAATTTAAATCTGAATAGTCATTATAGAAAATGATTCATTAGTTACAATTTCCATACATTTCCATGCATCTCCTAACATCCATAGACACACCACGATCCTGAGACTAAATGGTTTTGTCATTAAGCAATAGATCCTACTTTATATAATGATTATATAAGATCTTTTCCAAGGATTAAAAAAAGAGGTAAGGATAACTCACATTCTAAGAATGCAGTATTTTTGGTATCAAAACCAGAGAAATGCAACATAAAAAAAAGTAAAACAACAAATGCAAAAATATAATATGATAGCAATCATATCAACAGCATACTCAAATAATAGTATATTATAATTGGTTGGATTCATCCTAGGAATGTAAAAGTGATTCACAACCAGAGAATCTGTTAATTTAATTTGTTATATTAACAGATAAGGAAAAAAATCATATAATCATCTGGATAGATACAGCAAATGCATTACATTTCAGCACGTGTTAATGATAACAAATAAGAAAGGATTAGAACTTTCTTAATGTGACATAGGCATTTACCAAAAACCTATAAGAGATGTTATGCTTAAAATGAAACATTTGGCCGGGCGCAGTGGCTCACACCTGTAATCCCAGCACTTTGGGAGGCCAAGGCAGATGGACCATGAGGTCAGGAGATCGAGACCATCCTGGCTCACACGGTGAGACCCCGTCTCTACTAAAAATACAAAATATTAGCCGGACGTGGTGGCAGGTGCCTGTAGTCCCAGCTACTCGGGAGGCTGAGGCAGGAGAATGGCATGAACCCAGGAGGCGGAGCTTGCAGTGAGCTGAGATCACGCTACTGCACTCCAGCCTGGGCGACAGAGCGAGACTCTGTCTCAAAAAAAAAAAAAAAAAAAATCAAAAAAAAGAAACATTTGAGGCTTTTTCATTAATGTGAGGAATAAGACAGAGCGTCTACTCTAACCTCTACTATTCAGCATTGCATTGAAAAGCCTATCTAATGCAATGAGTCAGGAAAAAGCAGCAAAGAATTAAGGATTGAAAAGGAAGCTTGCAGATAAAAGTCTACGAACAGAATTAATGAAGAGGTGTGGCAAAATTGAAAGCTGATACAAGAAAATTCAATAGTGCTCCTATAAATTATTATCTAGTTAGAAAATTCAATGCAAAAAGGTACCATTCACCAAAAGGAACTTAGGAGAGATGACAAAGGAAGTGTAAGACCTTTATGAAGAAAATTATAAGCCTTAATTAAAGGATATAAAAGAAATCCCAGTAGATATTCATAGTAAAGCTCCAGTGTTTATTTTCTAGGTATGCAAATTTGAGCTACTTATTTATCATCCCTGTGCCTCATTTTCCACATTGGTAAAATAGACATAATAATAAAATCTACCTAATCAAGTTGTTGAGGATCATGTAAAATAATACATACAAAAGGACTTAGAACAGTGCCTGATACATAACAAGTGTTATTGTTATCATTAAGCTGTAGCTTTTAAGACAGTAAGGGTAGTGACACTGAGATAGATAAATGGAATATAACAGAAAGCTCAGAAACCCACCTAGGCACATATTAAGTCTGAAGTATAACAGAGGAAGCAATATCAATGCATGAAAAAAGGAAAGAGTATGCAAGAACTGGTGATAGGACGAATGGCTTTCTTCATGAAAAAAATAGACTTTACTTGCATTAGATAAAAAAATAAACTTAGCTGGATTAAAGACATGAAAAATAGGAGTCTAAACCTATTCAAATAGAAGGACAGGGATTGATTTCCTAAACCATACACAGAAAACAATTATGGCTGGCCGCAGTGGCTCACACGTGTAATCCCAGCACTGGCTGAGGCGGGTGGATTACTTGAACCCAAGAGTTTGAGACCAGCCTAGGCAACATGGTGAAACCCCATCTCTACAAAAATTACAAAACTTAGCAGGGCATGGTGGCGTGTGCCTGTAGTCCCAGCTACTTGGTGGCTGAGGTGGGAGGATGGTTTGAACCTGGGAGGTGGAAGGCTGCAGTGAGCTGTGATTGTGCCACTGCACTCCAGCCTGGGTGACAGAGTAAGAACCTGAAAAAAAAGACAGTAAGAAAAGAACGAAACAAAGAAAGAAAGAGAAAGAAGGAAAGAAAGAAAGAAAATGGATACAGTGAAGAAAATGATTCATAAAATTGACATCAAAACTAAAAACATCTTTAAAAAATCCAAAACTTCATTACAAAGAAAGGGCTAGTATCCACAATATATAACATCTATAAATAAATAATTGATAATAGATAATTGACAGAAGAGGACACCTGAATGAAAATTCTCAATCTCAACAGTAATAAGGGATATATAAATTAAAACTACAATAAGATATCATTTCATGATCAGACTGGCAAGAACTTGAGTTGGACCATACTAAGTTTTAGCCACTACATAAATAGATACCTCAAACACTCCTGGAAGGGCACATTGATATAATCACTTTGGAGAGTAATTTGGCAACATCTAATGAGGTTGAAAATGTACCTATCTGAAGAGTCAACAAATTCCACTCCTAGATATACTCCCTATTTGTATATACCCAAAAACTCTTGCCTATGTACACAAGGAGACAAGTATTCTGTTCACTGCAGCATTGTTATAATAACCCAATTGTCAACAAGTAGGCAAAGAAATAAACATAATAAATGGTAAATGGAGTATCCACAGCAATTAAAATGAAATAACTAGATTTATAGGCATTAACATGGATAGACATTGGAAACATAATTTTGAGCCTGAAAAATAAGTTGCAGAATGTCACATACAGTGATATGATTTATATACATTTTAGAAGCAACAAAATGCCACAATATAGTATTTATGAATGCATATAATATATATTATGTAATAAATATAAAAACATGGTTTGGACACACATCAAATTCATGATACGGTTGCCTATGGGCAGAGAGAAAGGACATAGGACTGGCAAGGAGAATCTATGGAACTCCATAGACATTAACATTAATATATGATTTCTTTAAGTAAAGGATCTGAGGTAAATAAATGTGGGGAAAGATTAACGTGTTAATTTTTGTATCAAGTATATCTCTTGATTTTTTTCTGTATTAAAATATGTTTCATATACATAGTGTCTGACCTCCAGAATTAAATACTTCTATGGTAGAACAGACAGAAAATAGACTAAAATGTAGAGAAGCTGAGTGATGGCTGACTTTTATCATGCAACCTTGGCCAGTTCTCTTAACCAAGAGAATCTCGGTTATCTGATCTGCTGAATGAGGACACTGCAAACCTTAAGGGTAGTGGGTATGTGTTGAGAACACAGCACGTGCTAGGCATGAATCACATTAACACAAGAGTTGGGCTGTGAGCTAAAAACTAAATAGTATATTGTAAATTCATCTTAGGAAACAAAGCTACTATTTTGTAAAATCCATCAGAAACAAAAAGAATATAAAGAGGCTTAACAACTGTAGTTGCTGTCTGATTCATGCACATTTCTTTCCTTTTTCTTTATGCCTTTTTCCTCATCATTTCCCTCCACAGATGTAACAATTTAGAGGGCAGAGCTAATCTACTCATTGAAGCCTGAGAAACAGCCCATTCTATCTCCTCTTCACACACATTGTGGGGTGGAATAGCTTAATGATGTCATCTGTCAAAAGGCCCTGGAGTCATATTGTTTGTCTATTAGAAATGTCTGTAGCATGGAATCTTCTAATACAGTCAATTCCCCAAGGAGAAGACAGAGTTCCAGATCTACAGTGAGCCCCGGTATGCAGGGGTGATGCAGTGTACAAGGCATAGCTGCAGTTTTCTAAGGACCAGTTGCTATAAGAAGTTTAAAAGGAGCTCTCCGGTAATAGCCACAATTTTCACTCTCTCTGAAAATGGATAGAGTCCAGCACTGACAATCTCCCTTGATGTTAAATGCCTGCCAGCCAATTTCTTTCTGTTTGTCTATTTCTTTTGTTAAAGTAAGGGACACAACTTTGAATTTTAAACTTCTACTAGCTGTAGTAGTGAAGAATTTTTACACACATTTACATACATAACTAAATGCTCTATGTTATACTACAAAGGATAAAAAAGAAAGTGAAAAAGTAAATTGTGTGTCTTTATTTCAGATATACAATTGAAGGCATTTTGGTTGGCGGAAAAATGGCATTGTGGAGATAATTTATATATGTACATTTCAACACCCCTCTGCATAAAATGAAGTATATCCAGTCATTTTCTGTACTTCAGAAATACTCCTTAATTTCTTCTCCTGCCCTTTTAACAAATCCTACTCCTCTAGGTGTGTCTACCTTAAAGGGTCATTTATGAACATGAAACCGTGCTCCTTTCACCATTTCCAAGTCCATTTTCATAATCACTGCTGGGGTAAAGTTAGGCAGTTCATTAGCGCAGAGGAAAAGAGAAGGAATTTGAAAGTCAGACCAGTGGGGCCAGAACCAGGCCTGCCACTTACAAGTTGTGGCAATTAACTTAACCTATTTCTACCTAGTTAAAATGGGAATAATAACAGTATTTTCTCACAGAATTGTAGAAAATGAAATACTGTATATAAAGTGGCAAATAGAATGAAATAGATGTTAGTCAGAATTAACTTAGTGTCACCATATTGCCATCATTATAATTGTGAAGCCAGCTGCTACGTGCTGGAAAGTCAGTGCAGAGACTACTGTCATTTAAAGGAGACAGACACATCAACAAATACATACAGAAAGGGGGTTCCTATTTAAATGAGGAAATAACCCAGTGGCTGAGGGTCTGAAGGAGCTTTGAAAGCCCAATAATTCTCCCTTGCTGCCATATCACTGTGTACGGCTGTGGCAAGTGATGAAGAAAAATAAATGTTTTAAAAGAACCATGCTTGGATGAGGCATCTGAATTCCTGTTTCCTGGATCCAGGAATTCTAAGTATCTCATTACAATGGCCTTTCTCTGCAGATCACGGAGGCAGAAGGCCACTACAAAGATGTCTTGGTGCCATCTGAGTCCCAAGGTGTCACTGACATCTGGACCCAAGGTTTGAGCTAAAGGTAGCCAAGGCTGAATTAGAGCCAAGAGCAAAAAGAAAATGATTCCAGATGCTTCCAAACAAGTGCCGAGCAAGGCACTTCCTCTGCCTAGCAAGGGGCACCCATTAAAGGAGGCATCTGTCCTCCAGCCCAGTGCTGAGGTCCCTAGGGCCCTGGGGCACTGCTGCATCCTCACCCTTATTTCCGCTGCTCATAGGGAGGGGAAAGTCTCTCTTCCTGATAGAGCTCCCTGCATACAAGCAGAGCGCGCATTCTCCTGCCAACAGGGCCTTTCCATTCTCTGTTCCCACATTCTGAGATTTTTTTTTTTTTTTTTTACTCCTTCAAACCAGAGGTGCCTTATTTGATTGTTCCAAAGAAGTCGGCCTGCTGGGAACTGTTGGTGGAGGCTGATATTCCAGGCGCAGGCATTCCAAAGCAAAGGAGAGTCTACTGCTCCAGGTCACAGCACATTCTTCCTTGTACTAATCAACTTTTTTTACACTGAATATAAATTAAGTTTTAATAGAATATAAAAAATATAATCTTCACTGTTTCTTCATTCCATACTATATGAAGAGGTCCCAGGTGTTTTTAAAAATCATTTTTTTGTATAGTATTTGTTTCTGAGGAATTCCAAATTGCTCTAAGTGTCATTTATCTTCCAATATCACTGTGGAGGTAGGCTTCGGCTTCCCATCTCCTGACCCCTCTGCCTGATAACAAACAGATATTTCTTGCGAAGGGTAAATCTAATCACAGTGGTGCTGTGCTGTGTGGCCGCACATGAGGCTGAGTGTGACAGATGGCTGACAGTGAGTGCCACATCTGTGAAGGGCTGACATTCACCCTATGGCCAAAAGAGGACAGAGAATGGCCCCTCCTGTCACAGCATCCAACAAGAAAAGAGAAGACCTTCCAGCACCTGAATTTGTAATAGGCTTGGGGAATAAACTATTAATTGAAGCTCTCTCCTAATGCTTAGTAATTCCTGTAAGAATGCATTTGAAGGTTTGGTACTGTACATCAATTTGAAATTTTTCAGTTTCCTTCCACTGTAGTTAATTTCAAATTAGCATAGTTCAATTTTTGTAACGTTAATACATATCATATTTCTAGGACATCCAACAAAAATCTCAGCTGAAATAAGAGTTTAATTTTCCCCTATGAGAACTACCTGAAGTTGAAACCACTTTTCTTTTCTTCTTTTGTTTTTTTTTTGAGATGGAGTTTCGCTCTGTCACCCAGGCTGGAGTGCAGTGGTATGATCTCGGCTCACTGGACAGAGATTGACTCTTCCTCTCCCAGCATCAACTCGGTACTAAACCAGGAAGCAACACTTCCTAAGCAGTACCCTGTGCTTTCTACCAAACACATCAATTAACTAATTGGATAAAGACTAGTAAAAATGTCTTTTCTATAGGATTTTTCTTTAAACATTATGAAACAATATTCTTTACATGAGATCCACACAGTGCTAGAGCACGATTGGAGTTGTGTGAAAACCTCTATTAAAAAGACCAGTGACCATATGTGAATGTGGCTGCCTTCATAATGAGTAAAGATAAATGATAATAAAAATAAATAATGATGATAAATGGCTGCTAACTGGGACCAATGTCTCTGGTGAGCTGTCACAAGTCAGCAGAAAATGCCATTCCTTAAATTTTATGAAATTAATAATACTTGATTATTCAGAAATATCTGACAAATGCTGAAACTAAATGTTAGTTCTCATCCAAATGCAATAATTTGACGATAGGCAGAGGGCTATATAATTAAACATTTTACATTTAAATTTAGAAAACTATTTCTAAAATCAAGAATACTTTCAATTATTGAATTAGAAATTCCTAAACTCTACAAAACCCCCACCATTTCATGTCTGTTCTTGTGCAAAAATAAAATAAAAATTAGCTTATAGAAGACTAGCAGGTCTAAATGTCATTATGAAATACAGTTGACCCTTGAACAACATGAGTTTGAACTGCATCAGTCCACTTTTATGTGGATTTTCTTCCACCTTTGCCACCGATGGGACAGTAAGATCAACCCCTTCTCTCCCTCCTCCTCCTCAGCCTACTTAATGTGAAGATGATGAGGATGAAGATCTTTACGATGATTACCTGCACTTAATGACTAAGTATGTTTTTGCTTCCTTATGATTTTCTTAATAACATTTCTTTTCTCTAGCTTACTTTATTGTAAGATACAGTATGTGATACATATAACATAGAAAATATGTGTTAATCGACTGTTATTGGAAAGGCTTCTGGTCAACAGTAGGCTGTTAGCAGATAAGTTTTTGAGAGGTCAAAAGTTGTATGTTTCTTTTGCTGTGCTAGAGCTCTTTAGTTTAATTAGGACCCATTTGTCAATTTTTGTTTTTGTTGTAATTGCTTTTAGAATCTTTGTCATAAAATCTTTGCTAGGGTCCATGTGCAGAATGGTATTTTCTAGGTTATCTTCCAGCATTTTTATAGTTTTAGGTTTTACATGTAAGTCTTTCATCCATCTTATTTTTGCATATGGTGTGAGGAAGGGGTCTAGTTTCAATCTCCTGCATATGACTAGCCAGTTATGCAAATGCCATTTATTGACTAGAGAATATTTTCCCCACTGCTTTTGTCAACTTTGTCAAAGATAAGATGGTTGTAAGCTGTGTGGCATTATTTCTGGGCTCTCTATTCCGTTGCATTGGTCTATGTGTCTGGAATGAAATCATGTCCTTTGCAGCAACATGGATGGAGCTGGAGGCCATTATCCCAAGCAAATTAACACAGGAACAGAAAACCAAATGTCACACAAAGAAGGGAACAAGAGACACTGGGGCCTACTTGAGGGTGAAGGATGGGAGGAAGAGAGAATATAAAAACTACCTATTGGATACTATGCTTATTACCTGTGTGATAAAATAATCTGCACACGAAACCTGTGACATACAATTTACCTGTGTAACAAACCTGCACATGTACCCCCTGAAACTAAAATAAAAGTTTAAAAAAAAGTTATATGTGAATTTTCAACTGCGTGGGGGTTTGGTGTCCCTAATCCTCACATTGTTCAAGGGTCAACTGTACATAGAAATGAGACAAATCCATTTCTAAAACCATTTTACATCTATTTTGTATCTGTCTTTGCTGTTCACTTTAATTTCTGTTTTTGGTGAATACTCTCCTGTATTTCATACATCCTCACAAACTACCTTAAAATATTGCTAGAAGGAAGAGAGGAAAAAAATAGAATAAACACACCAACATATGTATAGCCAAAAGGACTCAAATTAAAGGGAGCACTTTTAGTTAAAGAGACATCTAAAAAGTGTTTTTTTGAGGGCTGGGGCTGGGCTTAGGTACAGTTCAGTAGGGGAGTTTGTTGACCTCCGAAGCATCTTCCTGAACTGGGATTCTATTGACTGTACTTGCCTGTTTACCAAAAGACATGCACACTGTGTTTCTTAATCAACAAAAAGTATTATAATAGGCATCCCTTGAGCTAAGGCGTCCCTTAATCAACAAAATTATTAATTGATGCATACATTATTATGTTAACTTATTATAATAAAGAAGAATTGGGGATGGGAATGATGTGGTTTAATACAACAACATAACCATGCAAATCTCTGCTTCTGGTGATCATTTTCAAAGACATGTTGCAAAAATAGGGCCATTGCCTATAAGCCAAAGCTGTGTTTCATCATGTCCCATGACTTACCATGTGTGCCTGGAAAAATGCGGGAATGAAGGACTGGTTGCATAGGTTGAGAATCCTGGAAGAGTCTTTTAGGACGTAGATATTCCCGAAGTCCACTTGATTGGGATGGACGTAGATAACTGGGCCTTCTCCAGCGCTCTTTAAGTGACATACCTGAGTTCCGCCAGAGAGAAAGAACACAGGAACAGCTGGAAATGGCTAGCCACTTTTAGCCATTCCTTCAACAAAAAGCAAGGGCAAAAGAGGATGCTTATGAGAACTGGCACCCCTTCCCACTGGTGTGCTGTGGTCTCGGGAACACAGCAAGGGCCATGCTGGTCAGACCTGTGAATCCAGCCTGGATTTCCTCCCCGGAAAGAATGAGCAGCTTCCCCAGGTCAGCCCAGAGCCATGCATTGAGGGGAAACCAGAATCTGGGTCCCCTCCATCCCACACAGCACTCCAGCCTCAACGACACTTAGTACGGAGTTAAGGGTCAGCACTTCAAAGTCAGATGTGGCTGGGTTTGAGTTCCAGTTCTGTTGCTTTACAAGTGGTGTGGCAGGGCAGGGCCACTGCACATAGTTGTGAGGGTTGGAGATTGAAATCCACTTTGCTCTACTCTCTTCTTCCTGCCCCCGGAGCCAGGCACTGTGTCTGCCTGAGGAAGGTGGCCCTTTTCTTTCACAAAGTTCCGGCTGCTCAGCAAGCTACCCTCTCATGGGCTGCATCTGTGCAGGGGGGTAGGACAGCAGCACAGTGAGCCTCGTGGGGGACCTGAACTGGTGGCATGTTTTGGGGTTGGCCTGCCTTGGTGATGCTGCTTTATAAGTTAAGTGGCTTATTTACGGCATCTTATATGGAAGAGATAAAAGCAAAATCCTAGTGTTTTACGCTGTCTAAGCAATCAGAGTCACATCAAAGAAATGTAAGGTGACATCACTAGTTCCCAAGTAAACCACATGTCTAGGAATACAGAGCCTGTTGGGCAACCTCCTGTAGGATTCGATGTTTATCCTTCAACTCAGCCTAAGCAGTGGAGAGCTTTCCATGAATCCCTCTTCCTCTTCCTCTTGGAGAGAGACTATTTCTCTTAACAGCTTGAGTAGGCTGATGGCACATTAGCTTGAGTAGGCTAATATGAGCCATGAGTCAAGTCAATATACAAGAAAAGCTCAGGTGAGCAGTGAAGGAAACTGATCTCCCAGCCTACAGGTGACAAACCATGATACCCAAACCCAGCTTTGCACCAGGAACAACCAAGGAGCTTATTAAAAATACAGATGTGCTGGCTCCCATACAGATGTGCTGGCTTCCTCCCCTCAGAGTTTCTGATTTAAAAGGACTGGAGAGGGGTCAGGCATGTGTGACAGTGTGTGTGTGTGTGTGTGTGTGTGTGTGTGTGTGTCAGAGAGAGAGAGAGAAACTCCTGGTATCCTGTTAGGTTTAAGGATGATTGCTATAAAACACCACTTCTGTTAGACGTAGCCATAAACAGATTCTGTAAAGACACATAGCACTGGTATTTTACCATTGCAGAGTAAAAACATAAAACCCTACAACTCCAAGCAACTAGGGTGTATGTGAATACGGTGTGGGCCTCAAATGAGAAAGCTCAAAATGTTTGAGAAGAAGCACAGCAATTTCAATTGCAGTTCTGAAAATGGACTCTCACCAAAGGGGGGTCCTGGCTCCCAAAGATTGAGATGTAAACCGTGGATCTGTGTTCTCCAGTGACCTGGGTCTCCAGGACCAGTGGTATGTGGATGGTGCTGCTTGGGGAGATGACCCCACTGGGGGTGGGGCTGGAAAACAGCACAGTAGGCACCTCCTCACACACCTGGGGGAGAGAAAACCAGAGGGGTAAGGACAGCACAGCATGGAACAAATAGCGTATTTGCTTATTTTGAAGTGTTTTCCTGAGTCCATAGAGGTGTTTTAGAAATGTCTTATTATTCAAGCAAGTAAATAGGGATGAGCACCCCAATTCAGCCAAAAGGAAGTTTGGTTAAGTGGGATGTGCATGAGGCCCAAAATTCAAAGTGCCCAGCACAGCAAGATGCAGAATTATCCACAACACAATTAAGTTCAGGGCAACAGCTTTCCATTTTCCTTAGGAAAAGGAAAAGGTCCACTTTCCACTTTCCAAGTTCCTTAACCTGGCCCTCTGCACCCTCACGCATCATCCCCACTCCCTTGCCCTTTGTGCTCCATCAATAGAGGCTGCTGGTGTTTCCTGAATCCATGATGCTGCTTCTGACCTCCAGTCCTTTGCACTTGTGGTGACTCCTCCTAGAACGCCCATACCCGTCAACCCATCTGGCACACTCATCCTGAATTCTCCCTCTGTTCCTCAAGGGCCCTAGGGTGGGAACCTTTCCTCTGTCCCGAGGGAGCATCCTGTGCAGTCCTTTTCCACAGCATGCACTGGACAGCACCATGCCACCTGCATGTCCCGCTGACAACTTCTTAGCATACAGCTGGGCCTCTCCTCTCTACATGACCGCTTTCTGACCCAAAGCATATGCTCAGTTTTTAAAGTGAGGAATGAATGAATGAATGAACAACTGTCCAGTATTGACCAATTTGTGTTACTCAGAACCCTGTTCTGCACCATATTACCAGCTTTTATGCATCAAGAACGCAAATAAAATTTTTAAAATGCTACTATATAACTCTGGGAACCATTTCTCAGAGCCTCTGCTGCTGGGGAGGAAGACAGAGCATGCAGGTGTCACCTGCCTGGGGTACGCCACAGTCTCTCTGCATCTGGTCTGGCCTAACATGGCCCAGTCTAACTCCTCCCTGTGCCGCAGTCTCCGCCGAGCCTTATGAGAGCCTGAGGTCGGACTGATCTCTTTACCTAGGTTTTGGTATCTTGTTTATTATGGATTTTTTGGAATTAATTTTGATTTCTTACAATATGGCATGGAAATACTAAGTATCTTGAGTGTTTGGCTTCCCCTTAAATTTTGTGCCCAAGGCAAGTGCCTCATCCTATGCCCAGTCCTGCTGTGCAGAAACAACTTCCCCTGACCCCAGATGCACACTCCACTCTGAGTTCTTGAAATGATCATGCACTGTGCAGGGCTGGCCTGGCCTGCTGTGGAGCATCTGAGTGTTAGACCTTGTCTCCTGTCACCCTAACCCTTGGCTTCTAGTTCTGTCTCAGAGAAACCCATAGAACCATTCTATTTCTCTCTTACGTAACAGCCCCATGACTTGTGAAAGGTAGCTGTGTTATCCTAGCTAATTCTATTCTGTTTCAGATTAAACACACATATGATTGGATTTGCAGATGCCGTGGATTGCCATTTTGGTTACTGTGAACATGGTGCTTTTTCTTCTTCAAGTTTCCATTAGAAAAATACAATGACAACATCTGAAGACAAAATTCTGGCTGTGTTCTGACCAGCAGCTATCACCTTCCTTTACCTAAAGGTGGTAATTCTCTGCGGCAGCCTAAACTTGCCTTAGTTCTGTGGCCTCCATATTGCTGTTTTAACTCCCATTGATCTTGTAGCCAAATAAACCCCCATATGACATTTTTGCATACATTTTAGTTAGAATATTGTACTCCTATAACTGACTTTTATACCCAAATGCATTCTTGGTAAACTGCATCTCAGTAGTAACCTTCCATTACTCTAATCTGTACAGATTTTTAAAAAATTGTTTATCCATCTGTTTAACTCCTTAGTCTCCCACTTAGCTGGGTGTAGTGGCATACGGACAGCCACATTTCATAAAACATGAAGAGATAATTCCTCCTTTCTTATTCCTGTATTGTCGCTAGCTTTCTGGTCCAACAAATCTACTTATAAATATTGCATTACTTACTGATGCCATTCAACTCACAGCCATGGACATAATGAAAACTCCTAGCTCATTTCCCATGCATGGTTAGTTCACAGGCAATTATTTGCAGGTGCAATTCTGCATGTTGGCTTAATTGACACTTTCCCTTGTTTATCAAGGGTAATTTCTCTGGGAAATTAACAACGATTTACACCTCCAGCTGCTCAGGCATGCAGCTAGCAATCCAACTGTGACTTTATAACCCGATCCTTAGACTATCTAAGGGTTAAAAATCAGCATTACTTAAGGTCATGTGTTCAGGAATGTGGCACTTCAGAGGGATTTCTCTTTCTCATCAAGGGAACTCAATGGAAGAATAATTAATACTGAAGAAGGAGAAAGGAACTCACCTGAGGCTGGACCTCATAGAATCCTGGGAGGTCATCTTGATTGGCAAGCTGGAGTGTTTTCTCATACGGGTACTTCAGGAAGCAGTGCCCAAAGTCCACCTCTGTATTCACCAGGTGGAGGGCAGGTACAACACACCTGCTCGGAGGAGCCCATCACACAATTCAAAACAGAGAGCTTGTTTACATACAGAAAACGCAGAGCCCCAAGCGAGATACATTTGTCAGTGTCATATAGTAGTTTTTCTCTAATAACCACATTAGTCACTTTCAAAGCTTTTCTCCTCCTCTCTTCCCTGTCTCTTGGCCCCCAGTCACCACTTTTTAATCAAAAAAGGACTAGAAGCAGAACTCCTTGAAGAGCTGTCTGGTGGGTAATGACTCACATTTCCATTGTTTTATATATTTGGCCTTCTTTGGGCAAGGGGTCCCCATGGCGCAAGATCCTTAGGGTAGTGAATCTGTTTCCATGCCAAACAGGGCCAATGCCACCAGCATGTGGTCCTAACTAGCTGTGACGCTTTGGACCAGTCAGAAAGCCCCCCAAGGACTAGCGACAGCTCACATCATCTAAATAACAATAATAATGCTAATTCCTATGCAGAACAGCTGTCTTGGATGCAGAGGCTCAGGTGGCTGCTTGGTCCAGAACTGGCACTGTGACGGGGTTGTCACTGTGCCGACATGGCGGGGGTGAGGTGGGGGGAGAGGGAGGGAGGGTTGTATGCAGAAAAGAGGGGAGTTGAAGCCCTGTGTTTACCATTGGTCTATTATTAGGTGACTTGGATTTTATTTGCCGTCTGTGACTCTCAATGTCTATCCTACCCTTTGTCATTGTTTCAGTATAGTGCAATGGTGAAGAGTACCAGCTTTTGAATTTGCAGAGCCAGCTTCAAAGACTGACCTTACTAAGTACAACCTGTGTAACCTTGGGCAAGCTGCTTTCTGTCTCAGAGTCCCATTTCTCTCATAGGTAAAATGAGGATAATTCTAGGGATTGATATTGGCATTATAAACTCTTCTTAGGGTGCTGGAAGGGCATAGCCCAGCACCAGGTAAGTGCCCAGTAAGAGGGAGTGAGCCTGTGGCAGAATCATGGCAGGCTGTCACTGCTGGCTCTCTGGAGAGAGTTACTTGAGGCTGCAGTTCTAAAAGCAATTCTTCTGTTAAGAGTCAGTAGTTCCTACAGATTACACCAAAAATAAGGACATGAAAGAGCCTTTCTTTAACCGCAAAGTTTGTGATTTTGCATGAGTGTTCATTTCTAGCTGGAATGGAAGTTGTCTGTTGACCCAGTGACTTTCTTAAAGCTAATCCTTTACTACCTGAAATACTGTGACTGAGAGGGCTTATACTACTTGACTTGGTTCACAGAATATAAGTAGAAAACTCATAGCCTCTTTAGACCTTTTTTTTTTTTAATTTAGAATTGCCTATCGATAGCTGTAGGGAAAGGGGCTAGAAAGTATCTGAATAAGCCTGCATAGACAAGAAATGCAGGACTAGACTCAAAGGCAAACCTGGGCATATAAAGGACCACATTAGGGTTTTTACTGTTTGTAAACAAAGGAAAAAATAGGTCTTGAAAGAATACTAAGTAGGTCACAGTGGGAACCCTAATTTATTTCTGCACTGCTATTTATCTTCATCCAAGCCCAAGACACGTGAAATAGTGTCAGTTACTAACTCCCCACCAACCAGCACATCTGCCCCATCTTTAAAGTGTATGTCTTCCTAAGATTCACAAGAGATCAGAATTCCAGAGATTGACATATTAGCATGATTATCAGTTTTCCTAAGTCATTTTCTCTATTTCCTATACATAGCATTTGCATACATACAACTTAAAGTCCCAGATCTGGACACTGATTGCTTTGGGAAGAGTGTGGCCCCAGGATTTTATTTGGGATCACATCATCATTAGTTGATGACACCACCACCCTCATCAGCAGTACTGCAATGACTGTAGCTTGGTCAAAAAGACACAGTCAACAAATGGCTGAGCCAGGATTTTAACCCAGCTGCCTCTCTCAAATAGAGAGAGGAGTTGGAGATGGTTCTGAGGAGTATACATTGTTAAAGATGAGCCTCATCTTGGGGGCCCACTCCTAGCCTGAAATTCAAGTCACAGCAACAGTGTCCCGGGGCAGGGACCTCTTGGCTCTATGGATCTTCCACTGCAGGACTGACAGCAACACCTTCCTATTGCATAACTCTGGAGCACTATGTTGAAAGATGAAAATAAAAACTAGCAGCTCTTCACCTCTTCCTGCTAAAACCTTTCTGGTTACATACTTTGAAAGTCAAACCCGTTAGAGAGGGTCTGACCCGTTCACTATTCTTAGGATTCTCTGCCTAAACTCTACAAAACACACACACTTCTTATCTCCACCAAAGGTGCTTTAGAAACATTTGCTGCTTTGTCATTTGAATGTCAGATTCAACTTCCCTTCCCAGGAAGGCAGGACAAACTCAGTGTGCTTGGGTTGGCAGGCCAGCTGCCTTCTGGGAGGCAGCCCATTACAGGAGGCTCGGGGGCGACTCAGGAGAAGAGCAAGCTGGGGAGCAATACCTTGCTGTAATTAAGAGCGCCAGCACCTCTTCTCCGATGCCCTCCACGTCCACCACGAGTGCCAGCTCGTATTTCTGTACAGTGTTGGAGCATAATGTCACCTGGAAAGAAAAAGGTGACAAGTTGGTCTTCGAAAAAGCACGTTCTCTCTACACGGGGGAGAGGAGCCTCCGGAAGACTATGCTGATCAGGTGGTTTCTAAGTGCTTTATGGATATATAGCATTTTACATTTTTAGTTGAACAAGTTACATTGTGGGGTCAGGGCATGCTGAGTGTTTTCAAAGGCCAGGGTAGAAACCAAATGGCTGTTAGTACAATGGCTCTGCTCATTTCCGAGGAGGTTTTGTCAAAGAAGCCACATACCTGCATAAGGGGAAAAAAGAGCATGAACGATGAGCAACATCGAACCAACTTTAATTACTGCAATTTAAATTGTTCCCTACCTCTGGGCTATATGATTTATGAAAATGTAATATACTAGTAAAACACTATGGCACAAGTTATCTTACAGTAAAATAAATGGAAATAACCATGTCAGTTCCAGAAAATGGTGTAAGAAATCAGTCTGCTTTACCAAAATCTTGCCCCCACCATCCCACATTCTTTATTACAGCAGAAAATAGAAAGTTCCAAAGAAAGGTCTATTTGAGGACAATAGAACATGGTCAAACCATAAACAGATTTCAGAACTCATTGGTACTTAGATTCCAATTCCAGCAAGTTGGAGTTAAGCAGTAATGAATTGCACAGACAATTCATTTAAGAAGTTTAGCAGTTGCTAGGAGAGATTGAGGGTCAAGGGAGGCTCTTGGGGGGCTCAGAACATTTTACCCTGTGTTTTTATTTCATGCTGTGAAGCTGTACATTTAGGCTTTCAGAAGCCTTGTTACGATTTTTAATTGCTTCAAAATTATATGTACTGGAAGAGATAGTTTCAAGTCTAGAAAACAGCTTCTGGCATGGGTTAAGGCTTTTCTATCTATAAATTATGCATCTGGTACTAATTAAAATGTTTTCAGTTGCAGAGGGAATCACTGGATGCAAATTTGAGTCCACACAGACCTGGCTGAAGTGTAGATCAAGAGGGAAAACTGGAGCTTGGAGAAAGCTTTTCCAAATATAAAGGAAAAATAAAGTGAAGATGAAGTCATTGATTTGGAAAGAAACAGAGAATCCTAGTGTGACTGTAACCTCCTGTTTATGTATCTGGGCTGTGGCTAGAAGGAAGAACAAGTGGTTTTGGCAGAAGGCTGCTAGCAAGACGCTGTGTCTTTTAAAATCTTCCTGAGATATCTGGGAAGCAACAACAACAACAAACAACAACAGCAAAAGAAAAGAGGGAAGACAGTTAAGGGTGAAATAATTCCACTGGTGGCACTGTGAGGCGATAACCAAGGCAAAGCAATATCCTGATTGCAGACAAAACATGGAAGGATGAGTACTCCTCAGGATGAGGAAGCCGAATTCTCATGGCTTTTCCTGCAGAACTCAAGATAAGGCGCTGTTAGTGATATCACATCCACATCCACCATGAATGAAGCCTGGATTCGGATTACAAAGCTGAATAAACCAGATATCATCTTTGGCATAAGTGTGGCTATTTATTGGTATCTAAAGGATCTGAGTCTGAAGGAAAGATAAACCTAAGTATCAATAAGTTGTGAAATCTGTTTATATTAGTACCGCTGGGAGTACTGTCTGGATAGCAGTGGCTTCACTAGAAATGCCTAGAACCCACTCTTCTGGTGAAGGCAATGCATCTAGATTAAGGTAAAGCCACTGGCACAGTGCCCATTGCTTTGCCCAATGTATTTGTGTCTGATTTATTTCCTTATAGGCCCACGTTTCCCTGTAAATTGACAGGCACCCCCTCCTGCTGACACTGGACATACTAGAGCAAACCCTAGATGAGGGCCCATGGCTATTTTGAAGGCTCAGCTGCTTAGCTGTGTGTGCAGGAAGGCCATGCACTTTACCCTGATAGCAGCAAATCCCTGGGGGCGAATGGTGCCACAGTCAGGAGTGATGGTGAATTCTTTTGGTTTCATTGAGGATATTTCTTCCTTGGTCCAAGACAGTCTTTTGTAGTCCACATGCTGCTCACAGTATGAAATGCTTTTACGGCCAAGGCCATCCCCAGGGATACGCAGTTTGTAAGTCATGGGGATCAAAGAGGTATTATTGAGGGAACATATCAAGGTATGAGGAAACCCTGGAAAACAAAATATGATGTGATAAATAAAAGCCCCCCCAACACCTCCCTTGACCCTCAATCTCCCCTAGAAACTGCTAAGCTTCTTGAATGAACTGTCTGTGCTATTCATTACTACTTAACTCCAACTTGCCCTAAATATTATTTTGTTTCATTCCATCAATAAATACATTTTCATTCATTAATGTATCTATTTTCTCATTTATGCATTCACTCAATGAATATTTACTATGCATTTACTATGTGGGAGATTAAACACCACATATAAAACAAGCCCCTTGATTGCCACTCAGGCCCTTCCGGGGAGGCAGCCTCTGTTAGTAGTTTGCTGAGTAGTCTTGCAGAAGTATATTTTGCATTTATTTCTAACACAAAAATATACATTTTTACATTGAATCATGCTTGCTGTTTTTATTTGCCAGTGTGTGAAAGAAAAAGCCTGCATGGTTTTGCCCGCTGGGTGACCCAGGGCTTGCCAAGACATGATAGAGTGTGTCCTAGACCTGTCTGGGTATCACGCTCTTAGGGCTGATGACATAGTATCAAAAAATAGCCTTTCCCAAGACAGACTTTACGAACTGCTTTAGAGCCAGCCAGAGACTAACACCTGGCTTTTACCTCTCTTAGACAAAGCTGCTTTGTCATCGTATCCAGCTTCGTTCCGTGAGACTCCTCTCTTAAGAGATGTGGACCTTTCTTGCTTGGCAAGCAATACACTAAGCTCTGATTTTCTTTCTTTCTTTCTTTCTTTTTCTTTCTTTCTTCCTTTCTTCCTTCCTTTCTTTCTTTCTTTCTCCTTCCTTCCTTCCTTCCTTTTTTCTCTTTCTTTTTTTTTGAGACAGAGTCTTGCTCTGTCACCCAGGCTGGAGTGTAGTGGTACAATCTTAACGCACCTCAACCTCCACCTCCCAGGTTCAAGTGATTCTCCTGCCTCAGCCTCCCGAGTAGCTGGGATTACAGGTGTGTGCCACCATGCACCACCACGCCCATCCAATTTTTGTATTTTTAGTAGAGACGGGGTTTCACCATGTTGGCCAGGCTGCTCTTGAACTCTTGACCTCAGGTGATCCACCTGCCTTGGCCTCCCAAAGTGCTGGGATTACAGGCGTGAGCAACAGCGCCCGGCCACTAAACTCTGATTTTCGATTCCCTAGGCAGCTATTGTATCTGATACCACTTTCAGAACAAGAAGAATAATCTATAGACACAGGAGAACAAAAATGCATATTTCTACTGGATGGAAATGCCACTCTTCTACCTTGAACTCTGCTGTAATAAAATGTACTTGGTCTCTTGCAGTAATGACTGTTGCTGTCAGGGCTATTTTGAGTTGATCTACTTCTGCCTCATGTCTCAGCTTTTGTCTACACATTGGGCCATTGGAGGAAACACATTCTTGTATCCTTTGTGATAACACACCTGCCAACCTACTTGGAAGATATCTTTCATGGAAAAAGAACTGTGAGATTGAGTGCACTTGAAGGGTTATTCTCGGAAATTCCAGAGGAACTGCTTGGAAGGCAGCTTCACAATCATGCTACATGTGACTTTCCTGGACCTACCAAATAATGACTCTGGAAACTGTAGATGGCTTAGCCTTATTTGATCTGACCATTTGTGAGTTAGACGATCTGTGAATGTGGAGCGTATTATGGAAAGTGGGTTCTATAAAGATTCACGTGGTCTTCCAAACCATTGCCCAGACTGCTTCCTTAAAGCCAGAACTTTTTCACAGAATAAAGCCAATTATGACCTCCTAGTTAACAACAATTTCTTGTACTAGTACCTGTAATATCCCATATTGCTTGTCAAGAAGCCTAAAGGAAGGGGATGCTGATTTGTTAAAGACTGAAGGTCATTAATAAGAATGTTACTCCTAGGTTTCTAGTTGCAACCAATCCTAATACTATTCTATCTACAGTTCCACCTGAATGCAAGTACTTTACAGTTGTAGACCTCTATGCTCCCTTTTATAGGGTCTAGTAGATAAAAAGTCAATATTTATTTGCCTTCTCTTCAAATAATTAACAACATAATTGCACAGAATGTCTCAAGGATTCACAGAGGCACCTGATCTTTCTCCCAATACTTGTATAATGTTTTAAAACACAACATTCTCAAGAGATTCAATTCTCCTTCAAGATGCTTATTTTCACCTGACCTAAAAAGCTCCTAAGAAGACTAGCAGAAACTAGCGGCGGAAGATCACAAGGCTGTAAAGGAAAAATTACAGTTCTTTAAAAATATGGTATATTATTTGGAACATGACGTCTCTACTAAAGAATGGACCCTATCTAATGAGAGTATTAAATTGATTCATCAACACGCAGGACAAAATGCTAAATTATAATTGAGAGACTGGGGGATTCATGGAATATTTTAGACAATGGATTCTTTATTTTTCTAGTAAAGTAAAAATCTCCACAAAGCAAAGGGAACTGTGTTGGCAGATCATTATGCAAATCAGGTGGCATTTTTGTCATTGTCCATAGAAATAATTCAGAATATGGGAATCAATAAGCACATATATCCAACTCATTTTGGACATAGAAAATTTAGCCTCAGATTTAGAAAACAAACGTTGCCTCAAATTGGGAACCTCTGTTCATTCCAATGGTCTCTGGAATACCAACTATGCCCCCAAATCTAAGTGGTCTTTGACAAAAATGTTTTATCATACGTAAAACATCACCACCATAGAAGAGAGGAAATAATCTCTGAATAAGAATCAATGGGAAAATTTCTCCTCTGTGGCTGGGGATGTGGCTGGCTCCTGCCTCACATCCTGATACCATATCCAGAAACATTATACAAGTGGGATGTGAGTCTCTGGAATATATGTTGATTAGGCCCAGCTCACAAAGTTCAGAATATGTGCTTGTAACTGTAAATTCTTTGGATGGGTTTGAGCCTTTCTGTACAGAAAGACCACTGCTGTGACTGTGACTAAGAAATTGTAGAC
The DNA here is from genome assembly GCF_029281585.2 of Gorilla gorilla gorilla. Taxonomy (NCBI): domain Eukaryota; kingdom Metazoa; phylum Chordata; class Mammalia; order Primates; family Hominidae; genus Gorilla; species Gorilla gorilla. Next base: position 100,523,559 of record NC_073242.2, read on the forward strand.
TATAATTTTCCCACCTGGGGAATGTTACCTTACACTACAAGAGTTAAAAAGAATTTTATAGTGCGTTAGCCCTTTGATAAAAAATTTCACAATCTTTGGGAAATGTAGAGCATAAAAATAGTATTATTGATCTTAAGTTGGCCCAGTTCTCTGAGGTTCTGAGTTCCTTGATGAAGAGTTTTACCTTTAGCTCTGATGGCCATCAGATATGATTAGCTCCCTCTGTAACTCATAGACTGTTCACTTTATGAAATAATAACTAGAAGATCCATGTGATTACAAGTATTTCATCAATTTGGGTCAACCTTGCTTCATGCAGACATAACAAAATATTGTGAGAACCAGCTCATCTATAAGTTTAAAAAGGCTTCCCTAAAATACCACCCTCAGAAGCCCTCCCCTCTTTCTAACTGAAGAATGAGTACCCTGAAAAACACACCAATGAAGGTCTTCTTCAGAGCCTTCTAACAACTGACCTTGCAGTTAAATTATGAGGTGGACCTCTGAGGAAAAAGATGCCCATAGAAGCTAAATTATTGGCTGAAGACGTGTTGAAAAATACTCTCACTGGGGATCTTAAGTAGAGGTTTTCTAAAAAAAACAGAAAAAACCTTCAGAAGCAGATGACCTTCAGAAATAGACTGCTATTTCAAGTCCCTCAGAACAAGCAGACTTTACCCACAGTAGATAGCTTCTGCTCAAGACTGATGGGATGAGATTTTGTTAGGTGCCTGATGTTACTGATTCTCACACTCTCCCTTGCGTGCTTTTGTTTTTCATCATTTTGCCATATTACTCCTTGTTTCTTATCTTAAGGTTATACAATTTTGATACACCCTGTGATGTCTCCCTTACTGTTATTGACAACTTGTTTTGGGCATGCTTTGCTCACACCTACTATGATCTCTTCTGCCAACCCTTCTAAGATCATTCTGTGATCATTACAATCCGGTTTTGCTCCCGACTCCCTACTTTACACCCTCCGAAGGTCAACTTAGATATTTCTCCTTCAGCTACATACTGCCAGTTTATATCAGTGCCATAGAAGAGACACCGGTAATGCATCTTTCGATGCTTTATTTGAACAACTCTGTCCCCAAATCCCAGACAGGTTATCATATTTTGCAATAACTTCTCTGTCCACATTATTCAATGGCCGAGTTCAATAAATGCTTGGAGGTTTTCAAACTCCTTACTCTCATTCAACACATCCTTGTATCTCCTGAAAAATAGTGGGTTTATAGATATTTACCTGGGCCTTTAGTGTATCAGCTAGCATGCCAGTTGTTACTTGGTCCATTTATTCTTTAACCCATCCAAGGATTCATCTATGCCTCAATGTTCCTTCAAGGACAATCACCACCCAATTCTATTATCTGACTCTCTCATGCTACTGCAGCTGTAGTCAACAGAACTAATTATTTCTGGGTAGGTCATCCAACATCCAATCCTACCATCAAAAATCTTTATAGCCATAGAAATTTTAGAAACCAACATATAGTACTATTACCCACCACCCATCTATCACAACATCATCAATTCCAACAGTCCCTGATGCAAAATCCATATCTTCACCACCAAGCAAATAAATGCCACATCTCCAACACTAATCTATAACAGACTCCTTTTTAGGAATGGAACTTAGTGTCAATACAGGGATAATACTGTCAACTTTAGTTAGCTTAATATATTCCCCACTATATTAGCCTCTGCAAACCTTTTTAAACCCCACATATGTCCATCATTCTGAAATAACTAAAATATTCCTCCAATTCTTGGCTTATTCCTGGAATGATCAGTTTCATTTTTGCATCAGGAACTATACGCATCCCTATTAGTCTTTCATTCCTGAGCTAATAACAAGCTTATGCTCATCTGTCTCATTAACGCCTCCCTACTTGCATATGTGGGGTAATAATTAGAAAGTTTCAAATGTGGCCAGGCACGGTGGCTCACACCTGTAATCCCAGCACTTGGGAGGCAGAGGCAGGTGGATCACCTGAGGACAGGAGTTCGAGACCAGCCTGGCCAACATGGTGAAACCCTGTCTCTACAAAGAATATTAAAAAATTAGCCAGGTGTGGTGGTATGCACCTGTAATCCCAGCTACTCGGGAGGCTGAGGCAGGAGAATTGCCTGCTCCGGAGGTGGAGATTGCAGTGAGCCAACATGGTGCCACTGCACTCCAGCCTGAGCAACAGAGACTCTGTCTCAAAACAAAACAAAACAAAACAAAAAACACCAAAAAAAAAAAAAAAAAAAGAAAGTTTCAAATGCCTCTCCACATCCTCCAGTGCCACCATGCTTCTTTGTGAACAGTCTATTTGATGAGAGACCAATCCACCTGGGGAAATAATGGTACTTTGTTGGAGTCATGAGGCTTAAATTGTGGGGGTCATATAATTGGAAATTAACACAAAATTGCCCCTCGCTTTGGCTGATGCAGTACAGACTCCAGAAGCAAAGCAAAGTAGCCTAAACCCACTGACCCATGTGGTTTTGAAAACCAGATCGCCTTAGATTTCCTGTTGGCAAGCCCAAAAGGGATGTTATTGCTGACATTTCCTGCCACAATACAGAGAAGATTAAAGAATTTATAGCATTCATAGCTAAACTAAAAGAAAAGATAACTTGGGTTTTGAAGGTGGATTAAGTTGGTTTTTGAGATAAGTTTCCATGTCTCAGGTTTGGGAAATCTTGGGGGTCATGGTTCTGCAGTGTCTTCTGGCCTCTTGCATAGCTGCTATATCATCAAATGGTTCAATAAGATATTATACAACAAAAGAAAAGTAAATTGTTTCTAATTTTCAGCTAAGCTAATACCAAAACTTTCAGCTGAACCAACTATGAGGAATAGCTGTTCATTTTTATTTCTATAGCTCAAGGAAACTATGGATAAATTACCCAATGATAATCTTTCCTGCATCCTAATAAAGGAGGCCCAAATGGAAGATGGTTAAGGGAAAAACCTATCTAACCTTGGAGCATGCGTACCTGGTTTTGTGTGAGCCAGAGCTCCCTAACATCAAAAATCCCATTCTAGATCTGATGGAGAATAATGTTATCAGTGTCATTGTTTTGAGGATGAATAAGAGCCTTTAAATTGACACACAGGTTATTCTTTAAATGGACACACAGGTTATTTTCTTATTTGGCATACAGCATATAGGAAAAGGAGGCGATGATATGAGAGTTCTGGCAAACAGGAAGAGGAAGTGGAAAGGCTACTCCTTTTGTCTCAGTTGAGTATGGGAAGGGGAAGAATAACAGAGTGGCCACATGTGTACATCATGGCATCTGCCTTACAGGCCAGAATCTCAGGGATAGGGTGGCTAAATAGGTTGAGGGGATGTTGGAAGCAAAGGGACTTCTGCCTGGCTTTCTTGTTGGGAATCTCAGAGCAGACCACTTCACAGAATATTCTCACACCTGCCTGGGGCAGCTAACTCAGGATAAAAATGGTATGCTTACGCTGAAAGGGAATCAGTACTTGAGGATCTCTCAGTTCCTGTGTGGCTGGAGAAGGACCCAGGCATTACACATGGATACATGGCACCCTTCCTCCCACTCATGGTTCTGGAAGGTAGTTGGGTTGAGAACAGTGAACTTGCCATGGGTCTGCAACAGGGCTGCCATAGCAAAAGGCCAGGCAACCATACCTCAATGGCTATGAAGGGAGAAGAGAGATTAGCTTAACACTGTCCAATGGAAATACAATGCAAAACACAAATAGGTGACATTAATTTTAACAACATAGTGCATTTAACCTAACATGTCAGAAATATTATTTCAACATGTAATCAATAGTATTTTACACTTACAGCACATCTCAGTGTGCTCAGTAGCTTCATGGGGGAAGCACAGGTCTAGCTCTAGGGAGAATGGAGTCAGTGGAAGCCAAGTCAGTGTTGGCTCTGCTGGAGCTGAAAGGACAAGCCATCAGTGTTCCCACAATACCTCAGTGGAAATGGGCGCCACGGGTAAGTGGTTAGCTAGATGAGGCACCCCCAGGCCAGTGCCTCAGTGCCCCCCAACTCCTGCCATGCTTGCTTGGTAGTGTGGGAACACATGAGAAATACTAGTTGGGTTATAAAAAAATACTTAAATTTTCTTCACAAAAAACATCTAAGATGATTGAGATTAAGCATCTTTTAATATGTCTTTCATAGACCTTCTATTCTGTTTAAACACTTACCAATTCATACACGTCTATTCATCTATTTGCCAATTTTTCTATTGGATAATTTCACTTTTCCTCATGAATTAGCAGGAGTTAGTTTCATGTATTCTGAAGGTTCATGTATTCTGATTTTAATACTTTGCCTATTATTTATGTTGCAAGCATTGTCTTTTTACTGTGTTCATGAAATCTTTTTGTTTGGAAATTTGCTTAATGTTAGGGAGCCACACTTACTAACCTTTTTCTTTATGGCTTTTGCATTGGGCATCTTGTTTAAGACCTTCACACTTGCTAGTATATAAACATAACCACCTATATTTTCTCCTGATATTTTAAAAAGTTTGTTTTTCATTGTTAGCTGTTTAATAGATCTGAGATTTTTTTCTGTGAAAGATGTGAGGTAAAAGTCTAACTTTTCTATTATTTCCAATGGATAACAAATTGTTTCTTTGCCTTTTATGAAGCAGCCCATGCCTCCACTGATCTGAAATTTCACATTGAGCATGTGTAAATTCCCCTGTAGTCATGGCTTTGTTTCTATTAGTCTATTTGCCTATGCTTTAAAGTACATTATAATATCTGATAAAGTCCACAGTCACTGGTCTTTGTTTCAAAAATTTATTGGCTCTTTCTGTGAATTTTTCCCCAGGGAATTAACCAATTATCTTCTTCCTGTAGTGTCTGCACATTTATTTTTAGGTTATTATATAGTTTTATATTCTTAAATGATATTTTTCTATTATGTTTTCTAGTTAATCATTGCTGATATATTTAAAAATCTACTTTTTAATAATATTTTGCTTGAATATCTTGCTAAACTCTTATTAGTTCTAATGCCTTGTCAGTTAATTACCACAGTTTTTCTAGGTAGAGAATAATACATTCTATAAACCATGATAGTTTTGTTTTTTTCTTTTCAACTACTTATCTTTTATTTCCTTGTATTTTCTTATCACAATGGCTTGGACCTCCAGGACAATGTTATATGATAGCTTGAGAATAGTTTTTTGTTTTTTGTTTTTTTTGTCTCTGAAAATGAATCAGAATGCTTTCAACATTAAATTGTAATATCCCAGTCCCCAGAATAGTGTCTAGAACATAGCTAAACTAATATTACTAAATATACGTTACTAAATGAATAAAGGTCCCCATTAAATACATTTTCCCACTGTAGGTTTTTTCTATTTTTCATTTATCATATTAAGGAATTTCCCTCCTACTCCTAGTTTTCTAAGAATTTTTATTTCTCATTATGAATGAGTGTTGGATTCTGTGGAATATTTTTCTCAGCATGAACTGAGATGATACAAATTGTGGTAAATTACATGAATGGATTTCCTGTTACTAAACCATTTTTGGATTTCTGGGATAAATTCTACTTGGTCATGATGCAATTTTAAAAATGCATCTCTATGCATGTGATTTGCTAATGCTTTAAAATCAATGTTCATAAGAGAGATGGGTCTATATTTTTCTTTTCTTGTGTTGTTTTACTGTGAATATATTTGTCTCCTAAAATGAGTTAATAGCTTTCTACATTTTTCTGTGATGTGAGATACATCCATTTCTTCACCATTTGGTAGAACTCACTTGTAAAGCTGTTTGACCTAGTGTCTTTTCTTCAGGGGTAGATATTTGACTTCTTTTTCAGTATATTCTATGATTATTTTTCTATTCAGGTTTTCTACTCCTTGCGGTAATTTTAATAACATATGTTTTCCCCCAACTCATCCATTTCTCCTATTTTTTAAAGAAGTTGTATATAGCATTCTCTTATCTGTTTTTACTGCCTTAAATATCTGCAATTGTATTTCTTTCCTGGTTCCTAATAAGAGTTATGAGGGTTTTTTTGTTGTTTATTTGTTTTTTAGAGACAGGGTCTTGCTCTTTTGCCTAGGCTAGATTGCAGTGGTGCAATCACAGCTCACTGCAGCCTCCAACTCCTGGGCTCAAGAGATCCTCCTGCTTCAGCCTCTTAGGTAGCTGGGGCCACAGGTACGTACCACTACACTCAGCTGATTGTTTTAGTTTTTTGTAGAGATGGGGTCTTGCTATGTTGCCTGGGCTGGTCTTGAACTCCTGGGCTCAAGCAATCCTCCCGCCTCGCCCTCCCAAAGTGGCGGGATTATAGATGTGAGCCACTATGCCTGGCTGATTCTTAATTGATGTTGCCCAGATTTGCTAAGTTACGGCAAAATTGCTGGTTATCTCCCACTATCCTTTTCCTTCTTCGGGAAGTAACGAAATCCCTAAGTTTTGGTTGTGAATGTGGCCAACAAGAATGAGGCTGTATTTCCTAGCCTTATGTGCAGCTTGGTTGTGGCCACACAACTAAGTACTCACCAATGGGATATAACCATATGTGGCGCGTACAACTTCTAGGAAGTGTCCTTAAAAGGAAGGGGTGTACTCTTTTCCTGTCTCTTCCTCCTTTCTGCTGGCTGGAATGTGAGTATGACGGCTAAGGTTAGGGCAGAAAACTTGACCAAGACATAGAAGCTACATGCTACCTATGATGGAGTTACAGAATTGAAAGAGCATCCAGTTGCACACTATAAGGACAAATGTTTTTCTTCAGTTTAGAAATTCTCAGCCACCATCTCTTCAAATATTGCTCTTTGGCCATTTTCATTCTTTCTCCATCTAGCATTTCTGTTAGATACAAGTTAGAACTTTTAAACCTTTAAACTTAGAACTTGTATCTATTAGATACAAGTTAGTTCGTTAGTTAGAACTTTTAAATCTTACTTTCCATGTCCCTTTATTTCCCTTTCATGTAGTCTAACTCTTTTGCTTTCAGTGCTACATTCTGGATGAAATTTCTCAACATTAGTTACTTGTCAATATATAAGTTTTATGCCTGACTGTCAGTGTTTGGGGTGCTCAAGTGGAGAAGACTTCTAGATAAAAGAGTTTTAGATATTCTTGGAGCTCAATAATGGGCTTACCACTGCTGTATAGCATTTACATTAACATTTCAGAGCTGAACTATAGAGTAGATTCCAAACAATGAATCAGTATAAGATTTCTTGGCAGTAACTGACTTGGGATGGTTATGTGGACTCTGTTTTCTCATGCAGGGCAATCAGATATAGGGCACACGTTCTGAATGTCCTTGTGCTGGACTTCCTATTCCAGTGCTGTGGAACGGGGGTTCTTTGTAAACCTTCCTCCTTCCACGTAGGGAAAAGGAATCCTATTCAATTTCTAATTTAAAATGGAAAATTACTCACCAAAGGAAACATCACCAAAGTGCAGAGCTGGAACATTAAAATGGAAGGTAGGTCCAATGACACAGCCTCTGGAAGGAGGAATACAAGGTGGGGGAGAGGGAGAGAATCCAGTGAATCAGAGTCACAATCAGGAAGTAGGGCAAGGATAAGTACAAAAACCATACCTTGACTTTATGTCAATTATAGTATCCAGGATTTAAAGAAATGATGACATGATGGTCTATCACAGTGGTTCTTAAAATTCTTTTTCATGATTCAAACCATGGGTTTTGACAAACAATGCTGTGGTTAACTTATTATCTTATTTCTACCAATGAATAGGTGAGAGGCAGAGCAGATGGATCACCAAACAAGGGCACAAAATGTTGTTATTTTGAATGAGACACATATCATGTAAAGTTATTAATGTGTCAAGAAATAAAAATTATAGGTCTAATCATGTAATACACATCAAAGACTATCACTGATACTAGTAATCCCTGTCCATGCTTTCATATAAACTTTCCAATTCCACTCCTACCACTGTGACATTCCTACCACTGTGACATTCACTCACTGTGATGTTGGTCAGCCACTTTATCTCTATCAGCTTCTGTTTCTCTTCCTCGTGTATAAAAGAGAGGACTGGACTAGGTGACACTGAATGACTCTTTACTCTAAATGTTGGTCTATTTCTCTCTCAGTGTAAGGCTTTATGATCTTGGACAGATGCTGTAGCTTAAAATAAATAATAGAGAGATTCTATGACTTCTAGCTTAGAAGGTATTGTAGGTAGAATAATGGCTCCCAGAGATATCTATGTCCTAATTCCCAGAACCTATGAATATATTAGGTTACATGGCAAAGAGGAATTAAGGTAGCAGATGGAATTAGGGTTGCTAATTAACTGAATTTAAGATGAGGAGATTATCCTGTCTTATCCTAGTAGGCCCATTGTAATCACAAGGGTGATTTTAAAAATAGAGGAAAGAGACAGAAGAGGAGGTCAGAGTGCTGCAATCTGAGAACTCAACCTGGCTTTGAACACAGAAGAAGGAAACTTTGAACACAGAAGAAGGAATCCAGGAATGTGAGCAGCCTCAGAAAGCCAAAAAAGGTTAGGAAATGGGTTCCCCTCTAGAGCCTTCAGAAGGAAACACAGCCCTGCCAACACTGATTTTAGCCTAGCTAGACCTGCATTAAGTCTATAAAACTGTAAAATATTAAGTATGTGTTGTTTGAAGCTACTAAATTTGTGATAATTTGTTACAACAGCAAAAGAAAACTATTCAGTTATCTTGTTTACCTTCAGAGCAATAATATTTTTCTCCATGATCCATGTCTTTATCTGTAGGCCAAAAGTAAGAACTGAAAAGTGTTCCATCTGTGTGGCAAAACTTTTAAATGTTATAGACACACAGATACCAGAAAACACACTAAGCAAGAATCTTCTAATTCACCAAGCTCCAGATGTTGTGTGTGTCATACCATGCAGAATATGTTGGTGCCTTAGTGATACTTCCAGTTGCTTCAGCTCTGACTATAATGTGATGAGAGGTTGTTGTAAGCCTGGGAGGAATGGCCACAGCAAAGACTCACTGCAACAAGTTTCAGGTCTAACTTTCTCATGAGCATTTATTATATCTCATGCTAACGATCTGAAGTGATTTTAAAGGGAGTGGTTGGGACTCAGCCAGGAATTGGGATCCAGTTGAGAATGAAGTCAACAAACAGGCCGACAGGCTATATGCTTCGCTTGAAAAAAAGCTTTTAGGGACCAAAGTAACAAATAGATCAAAAGTGTCTGACATGCGCAAGATGCTAAAGAAAGTAGGAAAGAAGTTTAAAAAATTTACACAAAGCAGACATTTAATCAATGCAGAAGTTTAAACAACCAGAGATACATGACACTTGTTCAAAGGCACATGTAACAGAGGGAATTGTGGCTGAACCATCCCATCTGGACTTAGATATGGTCACATTAATTCTCACAGGGATTCAGAATGTTAGGACAATCTATGCCAAGATTGTGCCATAAATCAGTGCAGGGGTCTGTTAAAACTATAATTTGAAAGACAAGAGAGAGAATGATTCAATTATTACAATATGTAAGTGAGACAAGTTGAATACAAAATGTATCTGTGCTATGGTTCAAACTTTATAAAATCACATACATAAAAATAGGAGGGAAGAAAATTGCTTGTGGGTAATTTTAAAAATCACACTAATTTTACAGTGTTGTTTATCCAACCACTGAAAATATTGTGTTATATAACTGGAAGAGTAAACAGAAAGAGAGAAAGTATAATATTTGTTATGATCTTTCAAGGCACACTAGCTAAAATACTAGCTTATGCAGTACTGAGAAATGAGTACCTGGCAATAAAAAAGTAAGAAACAAAATTCCAGAACCTACGATATTAACTTTATAGACATTTCCTGGGCTACGAGGCCCAAGAAAGTATTTCTGACAAAGTAAAATAACAAGTCAAGTCAGTGTTAATGTGTGGAGCTAAGAACAGATGATGTATTATACATGCATTTTTACCCTTTATGAATAGACATTTATTCATGACACTAGATTTTTAACAGGTTTTCAAAATTATTGCTAGTGGTTTGAAATGCTACAAACCACTAACAATGCAACACTATTGGACAAATGAAACACTGAGCTTTAAAGGAAGTGAACTGAGGAGGAAATTTATGTAAGTCTATTTCTCTTAGCAATTGATCATGAGTTTGGTGATAAATCCCCATAAAGATTCTTTCCATAGTCAGGTTTGTTGAAGGAAACTAGAAATGAACATCCAAAATCAAGAAGTGGCATGTGAATTTTGGTAAATGGAAATGTCCAGAAGATAGAACAAGAGGCTTACCCTCCACAGAGCAGGTGGAGTACTAACTAGTCCAAGTTCACTTGTGAGCAGATTCCTGGGAGATCCCTAAATCCTATTATTCCCAATGGAAAACCCAAGTACACCTTAACCTATTTAGACATTGCAAGTGACATGCATGACTACTCTGGGACCTTTAGGAGAACAGATCAGAGATTTAAAAAATTCACCCAGGAAATTACAGAAGTATTATTCACTATTACAGCCTCCTGGAATTTTTTTTTAAATGACAGCTTCATTGAGATATAATTCACACATCATACAATTCACACATTTAAAGTGTACAAATCAATGTTTTTTGTATATTCACAAATATATGCAACCATCACTACAGTCAATTTGAGAACGTTTTCATCACCTCAAAAAGAAACCTCATGCCCTTTAGCTGTCATCCACTATCCTGCACCCTCCAGCCCTAAGCAACCACTAATCTACCTCAGATCTATATAGATTTGCCTGCTTTAACCATTTCATATAAATGGAATCATGTAATGTGGTCTTTTGTGACTGGGTTCTTTCATAATGTTTTCAAGGTTCATAATGGATGAACCTTATTTTGAAGGTTTATAATGGTGTCATTATGGCTGAACCTTGAAATCATTATGACAAGTGAAAGAAGCTAGTCACAAAAGACCGTGGTAGCAAGGTTCATTCATGCTACCATGTTGTAGCATCTAACAGTGCTTCATTTTTTTTCATTCCTTGTTATGGTCAAATAGCATTCCATTGTATAGATATAACACATTTCATTTATCTTTGGCTACTATGAATGATACTGTTATAAACATTCATGTACAAGTTTTTGTGTGGATATATGCTTTCATTCCTCTTGGGTATATACCTAGGAGCAGAATTGCTGGTCATATGGTAACTCAGTGTTTACCTGTTTGAGGTGCTGATAAATCATTTTCTAAAGTGGCTGCCATGTCTTACATTCCTAATTACCAGTGTATGGGAGTTCTCATTCCTCCACCTTTTCACCAATACTTACAGTAGTTCCTTATCTGTAGTTTTGATTTTCTGTTGTTTCAGTTACTTATGGTCAACACGGTCCAAAAATATTAAATAAAAAATTTCCAGAAACAAATCAGTCATACATTGTTAAGTGCCTGTCACTTTGCGTAGTGTGATGAAGTCTTGTGTCATCCACTCTCTGTCCAGCCGAGGTCATGAGTCACCCTTTTGTCCAGTGTATTGATGTTGCATATGCTACCCGCTCTTTAGTCACTTAGTAGCTGTCTTGGTTATCAGATCAACTGCCACAGTATTGCAGTGCTTGTGTCTGAGTAACCCTAATTTTACTTTTGCGCTTTGGGGCCTAAAAATGCAGATAAAGGGAAACTACTGTATTTTCCATTTTAAGATTATAGCCATCCAAGTGAGTGTGAAGTAGTATCTCATTGTGGGGTTTTGATTTACATCTCCCTGAGGATTAATGATGTTGACAGTCTTTTCATGTGTTATTGGCCTCTTGTATATCTTCTTTGAGAAATGTCTGCTTAAACGCTTTGTCCATTTTTAAATTGAATTATTTATTGAGTTATAATTGTCCAATAATTTATTGTTCCTTATCAGATATATGAGTTGCACATACTTTCTCCCATTGTGAAGGTTGTCTTTTCACTTTCTTGACAGTATCCCCTTTGAAGCACAAACTTTTTTACATTCTGATGAAGTCTAATTTATTTATTTTTTCTTTGGTTGCTTGTGCTTAGATGCTGATTATCTGAAAACTATTGCTTGTTTGGTTTTTGGATATGGATATTTAACCCTATTTTTTTTGTTTGTTTGTTTTTGAGGCAGAGTCTCACTCTGTCACCCAGGCTGCAGTGCAGTGGCACAATCTCCGCTCACTGCAATCTCCGCCTCCTGGGTTCAAGTGATTCTCCTGCCTCAGCCTCTCAAGTAGCTGGAATTACAGGCATGCATCACCATGCCCAGTTAATTTTTTTGTATTTTTAGTAGAGACAGGGTTTCACCATGTTGGCCAGGCTGGTCTCGAACTCCTGGCCTCAGGTAATCTGCCTGCCTCAGCCTCCCAAAGTGCTGAGATTACAGGCATGAGCCACCGCACCGGGCCTATCCATATGTTGTCTTCTAACAGTTTTATAGTTTCAGCCCTTACATTTCAGTCTTTGATCCATGTAGAGGCAGTTCCCTTCTACTCCTAGTTTGTTACTTTTTTTTTTTAATCATAGAAGGGTGCTAAATTTTGGCAAATGCTTTTTCTGTGTTTACTGAAATAATCATGTGGTTTTTGTCCTTTATTCTATTAATATGTTGTATTACATTGATTGATTTTCTTATGTTAAGCCAACCTTTCATCATTCAGGATAAATCCCACTTCGTCATGGGGTATAATCCTTTCCACATGTTGCTGGATTTGGTTTGCTAGTATTTTGTCAAAGATTTTTGGGTCTAAATCCATAAAGGTTATGGGTTTTTAGCTTTCTTTTCTTGTAATGTTTTCATTCGGTTTTGGTATCAGGGTAATACATGCCTCATAAAATGAGTTGAAAAGTGTTCCCACCTTCTTATTTTTTGGAAGAGTTTGTGAAAGATTTATGACAATTCTTCATTAAACATTCAGTAGAATTTACCAGTGAAGCCACTTGATCTTGTTTTTTGTTTGTTTGTTTTTTGGTTGGAATATATTACAGGTCTATTCAGATTTTCTATTTCTTCTTGAGTCAGTTTTGGTAGTTCGTGTCTTTCTAGGAATTTGTTCATATCATCTACATTATCTAATTTTTGGCATACAATTGTTCATAGCATTATCCACTAATCCTTTTAATTTCTGTAAGGTTGGTAGTAATGTCCTTTCTTTTATTCCTGTTGGGTAGAGTGTGCTGTAGATGTCTGTTAGGTCTAGGTGGTTTATAGTGTTCAACTCTTCTATTTCCTTTGTGATCTTCTGCTTAGTTTTTTATTATTGAAAGTGGGGTATTGACATCCCCTACTATTTTGCTGAATTGTCTATTTCTCCCTTCAATTCTATCTGTCTGCACTTCACATATTTTGGTGCTCTGTTATTAGATGTGTGTTTATAATTGCCATATCTTTTTGATGAATTCACTATCTTATCATTGTAAAATGCCCTTCTTTGTCTTGAGTAACAATTTTTATTTTAAAGTCTATTTTGTCTGATATAACATAGACTCTCCAGCTTTCTTTTGGTACTGTTTGCATGGTGTATATATTTCCATCCTTTTGGTTTCAACCTATTCATATCTTTAAATCTAAAGTGTGGTATCTTGTAAAAAGCATATAGATACAAGATAGATATCTTGTAAAAAGCAAAAATATATAGATTTTTGGCGGGGTTGTTTGTTTTGTTCTAATCCATTCTGCCATTCTCTAACTTTTAATTGAAGTATTTAATACATTGACATTTAATGTAATTGTTGATAGGGCAAGACTCATGCTACTTATTTTCTATATGTCTCACGTCTTTTCTGTTCCTCTATTCCTCCATTACTGCCTTTCTTTGTGTTAAATGGATATTTTCTACCCTTTTGAATTCCTTTGTTATTTCTTTTACTGTATTTTTAAGTTTCTTTAGGGAATAGTTTAAAGAATGGGCAATCCTGAATTTGGGTAAATAATTCAGAGTCAAAAGTGAGGGCAGTAGTATTCATGCATCAGGAATGTCTAACAAACCCAAATACATGAGTTCTTGCACCTAATAAACAACCTTGCTTGAAGGAGGTACTCAATAAGAGTTTATTTAACAAATATCCAAAATACATATTTATTCCTAAAAGGGGTAGCTATGTATGTTGATGGTAAGACACAGTATTATTAGGCCTGAACTTAAAATGGGGAATGGCCAGGTGAAATTGGGATGGGCTTTCTTATTAAACTTGAGGGGCAGTTAGCCTTCCTTGGCTAGCACTTTCCCTTTCTTTCATCTACCGGAAAAGTAAAACTGCTCCTTTAATATCCTATACTTTCCTTCCTACAGATAGGGCCATTATTCCTTCTATCTTAAATGTTTTTAGAGCAGAGCTTAAAGGTTTTATCTTTGCTGCTTATGTATGAAGGCTTGCTTATGATACTGGATGTTGTCACGGGTGCTTATGATTCAGAGCAATACTTCCTAATGCCCAGTAGTCAGCTTCCAGGAGTTGATCTGCTGGATCTTATCAAAGGCCCTCATGGGACCAGAGGATCCGTGAATTGGAGACAAGGTTATATTCACAAGTTTGTTCTTCCTCCTTCTTCAGAGAACCACCCTTCACTGCTTGTCATGAGAGATGAGATGTTATGAAGGTAGGAAGTGGGCTGAAGTTCATATAAATGAAAGTGTATTCCCACCCTTCTCATGTTGTATACATACCCAAAGGATGTTAACCATGGGCTGGGATAAGTACGGCACATATTTGTGAAGAGTCAAAGTTATTCAAATATTTGGAAAACAACCCTCCTTTTTCTCTTATAACAAACACACATGTATTATGGAAGAGAACGTAAATGCCTTGTGAATATTTCAGATAAGTCTTGAGACTTAAAAATAAAAAAGATTATGATTGTGACAGGCTGCTTTGGTCATGCCACAGAATCCTTGAGGCACACACGTTCACTCTCCTTAGTTGTTGGGGGTTGTATGACTTTGCTAGGGCTGCCATAACAAAGTACCCTAGACTGGGTGGCTTAAACAACAGAAGTTTATTTCTGTTGCTGTCAGAAGGGTTGGTGATTGCAGGGTTCTTTTTTTCTGAGGGTCTCTCGCTTCAGCTTCTCTTTATTTTTTCACATGGCCCTTTTCTATGTGTATGTCTGTGTCCTAATGTCCTCTCCTTATAAGGACACCAATCATATTGGATTAAAGCCCACCCATGTGACCTCATTTTGCCTTAATTACCTCTTTAAAGGCCCTATGTCCAAGAAGAGTTACATTCCGAGGTACTGGGTGTTAGGACTTCAACATATAAATTCTGCGGGAAACAATTCAGTGCATAACAGGGACACTGAGGTGGAAGAGTTGAGAATAAATAGTAATCACCTTTCAGCTAATCTTGAGATTCTGAATGTATAGTATATATCATGAGATCAGTACATTTTCCTTGGATCCTTCAGGTCATATGTCTCTATCTCTTTTCTATGTTATCCCCAGGGCTTGCCCCAAGGGAGACCTCAGCTTGTAGATGGAGGGAGGTCTTGCTAGCAGTTGCCAGAATAAGAGAAACTGCCATGGTAATTAACAACCTGCTGCTGTGGGAATCCAAATAGAGTCAGAGCAATGTGTTTACAATGCTTGGAGACATAATAGTGAGATCATGTAAATAATTTCCTTAAAATGAGAACAAAAGACAAAAGTTTAGGGAAAATGTGATAATGGCCAAAGCTTAGCCCAGATGATTTTATTCAGGTGTTACTGTAATAACTTATTTTCTCTAAACATCCTAAGACATAGAGAGTAACTAGAAGCTAGTTTAATGTCTAAATCCTTATTTTATAAGACTGTAACTTGTAGAAAAACTAGATCTCCAAACAGCATCTGTATCTATAATAACTTATACATGTTCACTAGGGAAACACTGATGGAAATTTAACACACTCTATTATGCTGATGTGTTCATATCAACAAAGATAGTCATCAGCATCCAAGACAGGATCTACTTAAAAAGCTAAAAAGGCAATAGGTTAAAACTTCTGTTAGTTTCTACATTCATTATAAATGTACCTTACCTAATGGTCAGTTTCACAGGCTCAGGTGACCCATTGACATTGAGCAGGAACTCTTCTTCAAAGTTTCCCAGGATGGTAGAGCTGAAGGAGATCTGGATAGCTTGGACTCCACTTGGTTCAATGATGCCTTCCTTGGGACTGAAAACAAAGCAGGCCCCCAAAGCTGAAGTTGGAGGGGTCATGTTGAAGAGAGCATCAATGCTGCCTTTGTTGTACAGTATCGCCTATATCAATAAAAGGCAAGAATGTGAAGGTCAATGGGCCTCTGACCTATTTTCATATAAGCATGTGTCTGTACTGTTTAACAGCAACAAAGGAAAAGTTGCAGAATTAGAACCAAAGAAGAACACTCAGGGACAAATGAACAGTCTGATGCCTTGAGTGTTTGAAGATAGAACTCCCAAGCCAGAAAGTAATTTTACATTTTTAGTCTCCTCTTTAACATGAAATTAGTCATATATATTATGCTTGTGCTATAAAAACTGATCATAATCACATATACTGATGAAGAGCCTTAAAATACTCCCTTTTTTGCTACTCTCTATAAAGTAACCAAGGGAAAGTAAGTATTTCTCTTATATGCATGAGAAGGCTGAGGTTAAGCAGCATACTTAAAAATAAAAAGCAAGTTAGAATAGCAGAGTGAGAATTACCTAAACCTATGTTTATAATGTAGCTTGAAGAATGTAAATGAGACATCACTGTGGACCCCAGATGACAAGGGTTCTCTTTGTTGTGCTATCAGATTTCATCCTATTGAGATATTTTCATCTCAGATTCTACTGGATGGATGATTGTTTTGAGATTCTTATGCAAGCAACTGTTTTACTAAAGAAAAGTTGTACCCCTATATTCTAGTGTTCTGGAAGCATTTTATTGCCCATATGTGGTTGCACACTGGGTTTAGTGTGTGCATGTAAAGAGCTCATGCCTGAGCTCCTTCATGCACACTCGTGACATTAGGCGTCCTACATGGCAGGCCTCAGTCTACTGTCCCTACAATTCTTGTGCATGAACCATCACTACAGCCATGTTGTTCTATCCTGGCTTCCAAAGACACCACTTCTGATCCTTGCCAATGCTGTCCTTACACCTAGAGGGTGAACAGCATGTTTTCCTGATTTATATAGGAACCACCCTCAACCTACACATAAGGCTTTGGAGGACAAAGAGCATGAGAGATCTCAAAGAAACTTTCAGAAGGTTAGCAGGCAAATGTGACGTGAGTCAGGAACGCGGAAGCTGAGGGAGGAGGATTCCCGGAAGAAGTCAGATGCAGACAGAGGTCAGGAGAGTAAGTCTGGAGCAAAGGTTACAGACATTATTTTTAGTTAGAGATTATTGTCATCCCTGACCTTGAGGAAGAGAGTAAATCTAGTGGGGCATGACTGCAGAATCCAGAGGACAAATATTTAGGGAATTGAGTGGGTGTACAGGAAATAGTGGCTGACTATTTTAGATTCCTGTTTTGAGAAGATGAGTGGTGAAAGGTGAGAATGGGAGTGGCAAGACTGTGGGGAGGTATTGTGGAGGAGACAGCATATTTATAATAAATGAGATAATGCATATTCAGTGCTCAGCCTAGAGGAAACACTCACCAAAGTGCTGCCTTTTGTTGTTGTAAGAGAAGAGAGGTTGGTAACTAAGGGAATGGGGTCTGAGTGGAGGCAGAGGAGGATGAGTTCAGGGGCTCAGGTTGCAGGGAAGAGGGCATCCAGAATATATGATGGAGAGAAAGAGTGGGCAGCAGAGGCAGAGCAGAGGAAGACAGCCTCTTCTGCCAAGAGAAGACGGACAATGCACCAAAATAGAAGCATAAATAATTGCTGCTTGCTATTTTATTCATGAATTTCCTATGAAATTTCTTTTTTATGTTTCTTTTTTTTTTTTTTTTATGTTTCTTTCGCATCTCCCTCATTCTAAGACCCCTGGTAGCAGGAACCAGGCTTCACCCTTCATTCCGTTTAAAGAGACCATGTAGAAAAGTGATTATGGCCAGCGACTCTGAAGCCAAACTGCCTGGGTTCAAGTCTCAGCTTTGCCATTGACTTACTAGCTCTGTAGCCTTGGACAATCTACTTACTTTCTCTGTGTTCCAGTTTCCCCATGTGTAAAATGTAAGTACTACTAACTTCTCATATTGCTGTAAAATTAAATTTATTAATTTATGTAATTTTTAGAATAGTGCTTGGCAAATAGTGCTTAAAAATGACAGAGACTGTTGTTATGTTTTCGTTTGTTTGTTTGTTTTTTGTTTTTTAAGAGACAGGGTCTGGCTCTGTTGTCCAGGCTGGAGTGCAGTGGCGCCATCATAGCTCACTGTACCCTGAACTCCTAGGCTCAAGTGATCGTCCTGCCTCTGCCTTCTGAGTAGCTGGGGCTATAGGTATGTGCCACCACACCCAACTAATTTTTGTGGGTTTTTTTTTTGTAGAGATGGGGTCTTTCTGTATTGCCCAGGCTGGTCTTGAACTCCTGGGCTCAAGTGATCCTTCCACCTCAGCCTCCCAAAGCACTGCAATTACAGACATGAGCCACCACACGTAGTCAGTGACTGCTATTTATATCCCCAGTGCCTAACAGAATGGGTTTAAATTTTACCTGTGCTTAAGAAGTGACTAGTACGTACTAGTGGTAACACGAAGGCAAATTGAAGGCATTAGTGGTAACTTGGAGGACCCTGTTCTTCTCTTTCAGAAGATGCACGGATTGCCTTTTAGTTTTTTTGGTTAGCAGAAATGTTTTGCCCATATTTTCTGTATGGTGAGAATTCCTCCATTTTTAAGAATATGACATCATTCTTCTCCTCCCGAGAAATAAGCACCTACTTACGAATACAGAAACCAGCAATAGTTTTGGGACACAATTCAGAGGCCTTTTGATTACAATAATACTCTTTCCCTTGAGGTCTAGCTCCTTGGAGAGAAGAAAATTTATAATCAAACTTTGCCTCTCATTTGTTTTCCTTCTTAATTACACTGGGGAATAGGGTATACTCTTGGGGTTAATGGTTTATTCTTTATGTATCTGCTATGTTCAGCAACGACTAAGGGCAATAGCTAGTTATTCAAATTTGTCGCAAGTAGGTAATGCAATAAATTGAAAGAGAGATGCAATGAAGCATCAGCATTAAATACGCAGACAGTGCAAAATATTCCCATAAGAAGCACCTTACCGTGTCCTTCTCTGCCACTGCACAGCTCTCCAAACTGTCCAAGCTGATGCATCACCTCATTTAACACTTATTTAACTGGCTGTGGTTTGCTTTACTATTAAAATTAGGGAGGGTGGGAAGTGGTGGCCTCAAGTACACTTCTGCTAAATTTACATTCAGGGAAACCCTATCCATTTTGCATCAGAACTAAGGCTTCTTTTCTGATGTGGCACTCATAAGTTCAGTCTGTAAGATATAGGAAATTCACACTGGATGAATTACAGACAGAATATCAGTTTAATGAGAACTACTGGACTTTTTTTCCTTCTCCCCAAGTGACCTCTCAAATGCAATCCAGGACAGTGTGGGATATAGCTGTGTCACTTGTCATTTCACGACAGCCATGCGACTGACTTCTTCATTTACACAGGGTTCCTATGCATAGTCCATCTCACTGTGACATTACCATCTCTGTTTACCTTCTGCATCATCCCATTTAGGCCACAGTTACTTTGTGAATGTGGGGGATGCAGGGTACTGTCCCCACACCAGGTTAGGCTGGGCTAAGAGCCAAGTGGTTTGGAGGCTGGGTTTACCCGAGGTGAGAGGTTGGGATGCTGAGAACCTGAAGCGTTGAGAGGCCAGCAAAGGCCTTCTTTTCCCAAAACAGGAGAGAGAGCCCTAGTCCCCCAGGACTCACTAACATTACATGCTGCAGGACCCTGCCAAGTTACTTAACTACCCTGGCATTCAGGTTTGCCGTTCCTTGAATGCACTTCCTCTTTTACTGTGCATACAGCTAATGGAATATGAATGTAAGTGAAATGTGCTACCATCTATAAAAATATCATATACGTTCCCCCATGCCCTTTCCCCTTCCACAATCTTGTAGACCACGTGGTAGGGGTGGCCAAGCATGAGACGTTCCAGCTTCTCTGCTGGAAGAGAGCACCTGCTCACTAGAAACCTTTGTTTTGGACTTTATGTAAGGTGTAAAAGAAACTTCTAGCATATTTGAGACATTATGTATTTTTGTATTTGTTTGTTACAATATCTAGCACTACCTTAACTTCTGTAAGACTCAGTTTACCCAGCTATGAAATGGAAATAGTTAATTGTACCTCACAAATAGTTCTCACAAATAGGTTTTTGTTGTTTTGGGGTGGTTTTTGTTTTTTGTTTTTTGTTTTTTTTGAGACAGAGTCTCACTCTGTTGCCCAGGCTGGAGTGCAGTGGCGCGATCTTGGCTCACTGTAACCTCCACCTCCTGAGTTCAAGTGATTCTCCTGCTTCAGTCTTCCAAGTAGTTGGGATTACAGGTGTCTGCCAACATGCCCTGGTAATTTTTCTATTTTTAGTAGTGATTGAATTTCACCATATTGGCCAGGCTGGTCTTGAACTCCTGACCTCAAGTGATCCACTGCCTTGGCCTCCCAAAGTGCTAGGATACAAATTGGGTTTTTGTGAGGACTAAATGAACGAGTGAAGGTCAAAGCACTAGCACTGTGCTCAACACACATTAAGGGAGATGTGTATGATATTAACTACTACACGATCCACATTTCTCATATGCAAAATAGATGTAATAAAGCCTAACTTTCACAATTTGGTAAGGATTAGAAATCACACACACACACACACACACACACACACACACACACATAGACATGCACACACAATAAAGTATGAATCTGAATCTGGCACCTATTTGTCACTCATTAAATAATTGTTTAAAATACCTCTACAAAAATACAAACATATACAATGAAGGAACTTTCCCAAAATGAAGTTTCAAGGGTTATAGTCTGATATAATGTAAAAAATGTGCCCTAGATACAAATTTAGTGATGGGGAGACACTGAAGTAAACACTCATCCTGAATAACTCATGCAAACATCCTGTAAAATTTCATTTTCTAATTAATTGGAAAGATAAAGCAGGAAAGTCTCTTCCAGAAACTGATTGGTTTTTAAAACATGGATTGGAGACTAGTGCATTAAGAGAAAATTCTGAAGTGTGAAAACAGCTATGCTCATTAGGACGTTCTAGAAAATGTAAAAGGTTATCTATCCTCTGATCTGTGGAATTTATGTTGTCAGAGAACAAGCACTAAACAGATGGGGAGATGTATTTATGAGTTTTCCCTTTGCAATCTACAAAACAATGAGGATAAAACCAGTGAAACTATGGCTTTGATGCTTTTTAGCTTTTACTAAAGTGAAGGAGGGCTAATGAAGATAAAACAGTTGTTCCCCTCATGATGGCCAGGCAAGAGGAGGAAGAATCTGAGCACTCCAGGGTCTCAACAAGGATGAGTAACGGCGAATAAATGTGATTGCATACTCTTTCCATCAAATAAAAACATATAAGATAAAACAAACCACAAAAGCCAAGTACTGTTTGAAGTATCAACGAACAACTCTAGTGCTTACCTCATAACAATGTGCAGATCCAGTGAAAACTTTCCCAATATCCAGCAATTCAAAGTTGAAGTGAATCTTAGGTCCCATGCCTTCCCCTTTGATTCGGAGGGGCAGACGGATTTCTCGGCCTAGAAAAACAATTCAGACTTTATCATCCAAATGGTGCTTCATTTACCCCAAATCATGTTCCCTCATGTACGTTACCAATATAAATAATCAAAATTATTAAATAGCTCCCTGCACTGCACCGAGGGAACTGCAATTTAACTAACGCTTAAGATTCATCCTATATGGGAGCCAATCATAATCCTGAATGCCAAAATCCTGACTGCCGAAATTGTGAAAGACCAAAATCCCAAAGATATAATTCTGGAAAAACAAAAGACATTCTTTACAATATATTTATTTACATTTTAAAGAGGGATTTACTTGAGAAACATATAAAAACACAACAGAACACTTCAAAGGCCACTTTATGCAATAAAATAGGCAATAATAGAATGCATATTTTTGCAAGCATAAACACAGGTAGACTAACAACAGTCACATGGGTATAACAGTTATGAGTATACAAGCTGTATTTATAAAGGAATAGGTGAAAAAGGGCAAAGTACAAATGCATGTCATTATGGTTGGTAACTGCAGACACCTAGCTTTATAACTATGATCACCTGAAATACCATATGCACAACTTAAGTCTTTTGAGTAGATCAAAAACCATGATGGGTCACCCCCACTTAGGCAGTTTCCCAAAGAGCTGAGATCTCCAGAAATTTTCTCTCTCACAAATTCAGATGTACAAAAAGACTATCTCTTTATGTATTGAGTAAGTGTCAGCATTTTTACGTACACACACAATGCTTACGCACAAAGGCAACGTTGTGATAATGCACTTGCATGGAGTCAAATTTCTATGTCCAAGGCAGCAGAGGAAAAGTCTGTCCCAGCTCCCAGAGACAAACCAATGTGCCTTCTGTATTTGTTCTCTCCCAAGTCCCTGGCTGGTTGGATGGGGCCTGTCAGCACTGAGGGCAGATTTTCCCCATCAAGTCCACTCAGACTTACACACAAATCTCCTCTGGAAACACTCACAGATATACCCAAAATTATGCTTTACCAGGTTTCCACCAGCTTCTACTGGTCAAGTTGACATCTAAAATGAAGTCCACAAGCCCATCCCTTGTCAACCTGGCACCCATGTGTTTAAACCATACTAAATTTCCCAATAAAGACAAGGTAATAGTTCCACCTAACATGGTACAATCAGCATAATGCAACTATCCTGTGTGCAGCTGAAAACACACTAATCCCTTCCCTAGACTTTGGTTTTTCAGGATTTCAACATTTGGGATTTTAATCTTTCAGGACTGTGATTTTTGGGATTTTAGACACCAGGGATGTTAGACTTTAGGGATTTTGATCCTTAGGGGTTTTGATCTTTCAGGAACTCAAGATTCGGGATTATGGCATTTTGAATTGTGTCTTTTGGTATTGTGATCCAAATATTTTAAGAAAATAAGAATACTGCTAGTTTCTTATCTTTAGGGAGCAGACTGTATTGCAATTTACATTTTAGCAGGAAAAAAATTAAAAATTTTAACCCAATTCTTAACATTATTCCAAAGTTTCTTACAAAGAAAAGTAATTCTAAATCAGAGAAGGGTGACCATTGATTGATGCTTCTCATAAAATGAGAGCCAACCTGGGGCTCCAAGGGACATTATTCACACTGATCTCCCTTAGATTTAGGAAGATCCAGAATATTAGGGATCTGAGCCTAGGGATCTTACCCGATGCTTACTTTTGCTGAATTTCTTCCATGTAGAGATAATGAAATGCACTTAACAATATCCGTTATAACAATTCTACAATGAACTCACGGTCAATACAGAGCACACAACCTTTGAAGTACTAACTGGTTTTGTTCCCCCTTTTTAAAATGAAACTATCTTTGTTCGATAATACGTGATCATTACAAAATTTAAAGAGAATATGAATAAAATTATCTTATAATTGCATCATCCAAAGATAACTACTGTTAACATTTTGGTGCCTATCCTTTCATATTTAATTGTATCACAATACTGCTAATGCAAATGGGAATGTATACTATGATATTTTGCAACCTGCTTTTTTTTTCATTTAATAATACCTTTGGAACAGTTTAACATATCATTAACATATCATACCTAAAGATCTCCCTTATTCTTCTTAATGGTTATATGGTCCACTGTTGGGAGGCAAATATGTTTAAAACTCTTATTGGACATTTAAGTGGCTTCCAACCTTTCATTACAATTTGTAGTGTAATTACTATCATCGAACATGTATCCGTGAACAATTTTTCGATATTTTCTTCCAGCACTTTGAAGATATTATAGCTTTCCACTGTTTCTGTTGAGAAGTCAGCTCATACTCTTATTGCACAATTGAAACAATCTATCTTGTCTTCTGATAGATTTAATTTTTATGCACACATATTTATTTATTTTTGTCTTTAGCTTTCAGTGATTTTACTATAATGTTCCTAGGCATGGTTGCATTTATCCTTTCAGGGGCTTGTAGCACTTATTGAATATGTGAATAAATGTCTTTCATCAATTCTGAAAAATTTTGAGTCATTATCTTTTCAAATATTGTTTCTTCTCCACTTTTCACCTCTCTGTCTTTTGTGTGTGTGTGTGTTCTTTTTCTATATTTTGTCTCTGCATGCTTCAGTATTTTCAGATATTTTATTTGATTTATCTAATTTCCACTTTACAAAATCTCTCTGGCTATACCTAACAAGCGGTTAAATTCATCCACTGAGTTTTTAATTTGTTATTATAACTTCTTAGTTCTAGACTTTTCATTAGAATGTTTCTAGTTTTCAGATCTCTGCTTAATTTTGATAAAAACATTTTTAAAATCTGTGTCTGATAATTCTATGATCTGGTTCTCCTGGGTTTGTTTCTGTTGTTTACTCTGGTTTTCTATCAGATTGTCTTACCTCCTCATGTGCTTGGTCATTTTTTGATTGAGTGCTGATCAGTATATATAAAAGTTATAGACATAATTTAAAGCCATAAGAAGATAACTCCCTCCGGCTTCTAGCTGGTGACTGGGGGGCATTAGTAATCCCAGACAACCTAATTTAGCTGTTCTCAGCTAAGGTTTTGTGAGAGAATTAAGCCCTGCAGCAAATCATTTGAGTGATTATTTTCTCAACTCTCCCAAGAAGGGTAGGTAGCTAGCATCATCCTAGGTACAACAGAGATAAATTAAATCCTCATAAACAATAGACACCTTAGAACACTAGGGATTAATTATCTTCTGGATCTCCAGTGGAAAACTGTTTGAAATTAAACCAATAACAACAATGATTCAAAGCTGAACTTCAGTCTCTTTGAGGACTGGCCCATTTCTAATTCACTGGGTCCTACTCTAAAGTCTGGGGGATTAGATTACTAGGGCCTTTCCTCCTGGGACATACCACGGACTTTTGTTTTCTTCTTTAGCCTTACTTATCTTTTTAGCCTCTCTGCAGTTTTTACCAAAAAGGCAGTGTCTTTAAGGATAAAGTGGCCCCCAAAGTCTGATGGTCTTGATTTCCTTCTCTTGGATCTTGGCCCCATGTTCCAGTAGTTCTCTCTTGCCTTAAAAAACAGACTTTAAAAAATATTTTGCCTTGCTTTCCTAGGTGTTCTTAGAGAGAAAGAGTTAATTCAAATTACCTAGCTTATCATTTATGAAACATTTCCAGAACAAAGGGATGCACATTTGACATTGTGACAGCTGTAGCCATACTGCTCTCAAGAATGGTTGTGCTAATTCCACACAAACATCTGTAGTATTTACGGGTTCTTTCTCTCCACATTCTCCCCAGCAGTGGGGATATCACCACTTTGAAAATCTTTGATAGTTCGATGGTTTTCCTTAAATGTATACCACATAATTTCAAGTTCTCTAAGGAAAGAGGATATATTTGTTCTGCATGGACATTTTGAATGTTCAAAATACTTTTGATGCTTCGTTGATGTAGTTTTCAGTATTACAGAAAGTATGCTTAGAACAGCCAAGTGATATTTCTAATTCATTATCATCATTTTAATGCCTTGTGACATTTTATGTTCCACTGTCTTCTGTTGCTGTTTAGCTTTTGTATCTTTAATGCTTTTTCCCCATGAATGTCCGTTAAAGACAGAATACTTGTCCTTTTGTTCCTTCTAGTGCTTGGCAACACAGTGGTCATTAGACAAGCATTACTTTGATTATAAGAAGCAAAAGCCATACTTAGGATGACTGACTTATTCAAAGGGTTCCCCTGCTCCATCCGATCCCTGGAAAAGAGGTTCCTCTAAAGATCAGGTGTTAGTTGTGGCAATACTCTAAACTACAGATAAAACTTTCTTTTTTTTTTTTGAGACAGAGTCTCGCTCTGTCACCCAGGCTGGAGTGCAGTGGCACGATCTCGGCTCACTGCAAGCTCCGCCTCCCAGGTTCACGCCATTCTCCTGCCTCAGCCTCCCGAGCAGCTGGGACTACAGACGCCCGCCACCACGCCCGGCTAATTTTTTTGTATTTTTAGTAGAAACGGGGTTTCACTGTGTTAGCCAGGATGGTCTCGATCTCCCGACCTCATGATCCGCCCGGCTCAGCCTCCCAAAGTGCTGGGATTACAGGCGTGAGCCACCTCACCCGGCCAATAAAACTTTCAAAGGGCCCAAACTGCGTTACCCTACTCTATTATTTTTGAGGTCTAGACTACTGGGAATAATTTACACTCTTTGGTCAAGAGAAAAGTATTTTGATTGAGATCCAACTTTCAGAATGGTAAAGAAAGAGAATTGCAAATATATCATGGAATAAACTGCAGGACTATTTATAACTGTCAGGCCTAAAACTTTCTCCATCTGTTACCTTGACTGCCTTTCTTAAAAAAAAAAAAAAAAAAAAAAAAAAAAAAAAAAAGGAGATGTGTTATAATAAAGCAGTGAGCCAATGTTTCTTGGGTAGTTATTAATTACTTCAAAGGAGTTTGTTTTATTTGTTGCTAGCCACTCCCCTCACCCAGAACAGGAGTACAAGTAATGCCCAGCCTTGAGTTTCTAAGTGTTAGTATAAATTTTAGGGTCACATTACAAATGCTACTTTTCCACAAGATTTTCTAAGCAGATATTTTTCTTGTCTTGGCAAAAGGCAGCAAGAGATACAAGCATGGAGGAACTAGTAAACTTTAAGGGCAGACTCCTTATTAAAAGACCAAAATATTTTAAAACATAGAGCAGTCCTCATCTATGACTGCAGTGTTCTGATTTCACACATGAGAAGTAGGGAGATGCACTACAGAACCCCTTTAATGACCCTGAAGTCCCCAAATGCAACAGATCCCATTGCATTATGTACCAGGAAATGCAAACCATGGGCTTTCAAAAACTTTCCATCTGCTATGGTCTGAATGTTAGCGTCCCCTGAACCCCAAATTCATATGTTGAAATCTTAACTCCCAAGATGATGGCATTAAGATATGAGGCCTTTAGGAGGTGATATGATCATGAGGGTGTAGCCCTTAAGAATGGGATTAGTGCCTTATAAAAGCTGCCTCAGCAAGCTCATCTGCACCTTCCACCATCTGCTGGTGCCTTGATCTTGGATTCTCCAGCCTCCAGAATTGTGTTGGATAAATTTCTGTTTTTCATAAACCACCAAGTCTATGGCATTTTATTATAGCAGCCTGAACAGACTAAAATACCATCTAAGATATCCTAGATGTTCCATATTATACTTGAGTTCCATTCCTGTGCAGTAAGAAAAAATTCAGAGGAAAAAAGTATAAATAGAAGAATAAACAGACATTATTCACTCATATTAAGACTGTCAACCTGGAAAATAAAAAAGAATTTATAAATAAATTTTTTAAATTAATAAGAGAGGGACTGTGTATAATGGCTCATGCCTGTAATCCTAGTGCTTTGAGAGAACAAGGTAGGAGGTACAATTGAGGCCAGGAGTTCAAGATCAGCCTGGGCAACATAGCAAGACCTCGTCTCTACAACTTTTTTAAAAAGTTAGCCAGGCATCATGGAGTGAGCCTGTAGTCCCAGCTATTTGGGAGGCTGAGGCAAGAGGATCACTTGAGCCCAGGAGTTCAAGGCTGCAGTGAGCTATGATCACATCACTTGCACTCCAGCCTGGGCAACAGAGCAAGAAGTGGTCTCAAAAAATAAATAAAATAAAATAAACAAGAGAGTAAGATTCAGGATTAGCAAACATTTACGAAGGTCAACTGTATTTCTATATCCAGCAACAGTCAGAAAAATTTAGTTTTCAAGTTTCTATTTATAATAGCAACAAAAATATAAAGTACGTAAAAATAAATCAACAAAATATACTTGAAACCTTCAAAGCAAAAGTTGTAAAACTTTATGGAAAGACATTAACAAGGATTTAAATAAATGAATGAATAAATAGAGAACTAGACTATATTCTTGAAAAGGAGATTCAATGTCATCAAGAGTGTCCATTTTCTCCCAACAGATTTATATCTATAAGTTCAATGTACTGCTAAACAAAACGCCAGCAGGTAGAATTTGGTGGAGTGTGGTGGGTTGATTTTAAAATTTAAATGGAAAATCAAAGGGCCAATAAAAAGAAGACATGCCAAAGGAAAAACAAATTGGGAGAACTTGCCCTTTCATAAACTCAAATCTAGTGGAAAGCTACTGTAATTAAGATAGTGTGGTACTGGGGCAGAAAGTGCAAAATGACAAAGGAAACAGAAGAGAAACTCAGAATATATGCACAAATACATGTGAATTTGATTTATATCAGAGTAGGTGTTGAATATCAGTGAGGAAAGATGGCTACATAGTGTAGGGAGCTAAATCAGCTGATATCCACATGGGATCTGCGGTAGGCTGAATAATGGCCTCCAAAGATATTTACATTCTCACTCCTGAATCTAAATATTGCCTTATATGGCAAAAGGGTGAATGTTGCCTTATATGTCAAAAGAGGTAATTAAATTAATAATTTAGACATGGGGAGATTATCCTAGACTATCTTGGTGGGCCCTAATATAATCACAAATGTCCTTAAGAGGAAAGCAGAGGGAAGCTTGACACAGAAGATGAAAAGACAATGCAGTGATGCAACCAGATTAGAGTGATGCAACCACAAGCCATGGAATGCTGGGAACTTTAAAAGCTGGAAAAAGTAAGGAACAAATTTTTCCCAGGAATCTCCAAAAGGAACCAGCCCTGTTGACACCTGATTTTAGCTCAGTGAAACTGATTTCAGACTTCTGAATTCCAGAACTGTAAGAGAATAAATGTGTGTTGTTTTAAGTCACTAAGTAACTCGTAACTTGTTTCAGCAGCAATAACAAACTGACACAGAGTCCCTCCCATCTACTCTACACAAAAGTCAACTCAAGTTGGATCAATGTGATGGTAAACTATGAAACTTTTTAGAAAGAAATATAGAATGATCTCTTTACCAACTTGGTGTAGAGAAAGGGATTTTAACAACAAAAGTGAGCAAATTATAAAATAAATTATCAAATGCAATTACATTAAAACTCTTGTTCACTAAAATCACCTTAATGAGAGTGAACGGACAAGACACAAACTGGAAGAAGATATTTGCAGGACATATCAAGCCAGTTACATCCCAAATACATCAAAAGCCCCTATGAATCAACAATACAAAGACAACACAATAGAAAAATAGGCAAAGGCCAAATACGAATTTCACAGGAGATGAAACACAAATGGCCAGTCAATATAACATGCTATTTTCATTAACATAATGAAATTCATAATTGCAGAAATATTAATCAAAGCCACAGTGAGATTTCATTTCACAACTAGCGGAGGAGCAAAATTTTAAAAGTTGATCAATACTAAGAGAAGTCAAGGTCATGGAGTAAGGTTATAGGCACATCTCCAGCAGGTAGGAAAGTAGACTGGCACAACCCCTTTGGAGAAGTCTGATTACCTAGTAAACCTGAGTGTATACATCCTGTATGTCCTGGAGTTGCCATTCCTGGGGATATATCCTAGAAAAATTTGGCACCATGTACCTGAAAACATGTTCAAGAATGTTCATAAGAGCATTATTCTCAATAGCATAACAGCATTAAGTTAGAAACAACACAAATGTCCAACTGGATAGGAATTTTTATATATTCAAATAATAGAATATTAACTGTTAAACTAGAGTCTCATGCATGACACGAGTGAATCTCAGAAAAACAAATATAGTATGATAATATTTATGTAAAGTTTAAAACATGCAAAAATAAGTTATATATTGTTATGGGTTATACCCACATATGGCTAAAAAGCAGTATGAAGAAAACCAAGGAAATGATTAACTGACTACACAAAATTTTAAATGGGTAGTTACCTCTCTGCAGGAAACAGAAGGCCTTAACTGACTACACAAAATTTTAAATGGGTAGTTACCTCTCTGCAGGAAACAGAAGGACACAGATATTTTAAAATATGGTAGAGTCCCATTTCTTAACGTGGGTGACAGGTTCACAGTTGTTTATCTTACTATTATTTCTTATATCTTAACTATATAATACAAATATTATTTTGTGTAATTTCAATATAAATTTTAAAAACACAAAACTTGCTGAAATGTTAATACATTTTGTTGTGTGTTTGAGTGCACAAAATTGTTTATTATATGGGTATTTCTTGGAACCCCAAAGCTCATTATCAGAATTTTCACATTTAATAATAATATGATATAAGTTGTTTTACCTAAATTCATTATCTAAATGAAAACAATATTATAAGTATGATACGAATGTATGCATGTGCCAGCAAAAACATTTATGTTTGCTTGAGTTTCAGCGGTAAAATGTATTGTGTGTTACAGCCCGACCTTCAGCTATTCTGACAAGACAGATTTGTTTCGTGCTTTCCTCATTTAAAATGTGTTATGAATTATCAGCTCATCTTCCCACAATTTCCCTGATGGTTTAGTCTTTCATGGGTCCTAGAGTTTGTTTCTGCCAGGTACTGAGGGCAACTACCAACCAGGGAATAATTTAGACAAAATCTTTAGATCCTAGACTTTTAGAATCTTTAATACTTATTTTATTGTTTATATTACAGTTCATGTTTACAGCACTGCAGAAAGAAAATGTAATTCATGTCTAAAATTGTACAGTATCTTTACATGCTACAAACCAATACACCCATTTATATACTTACTTATTTAAGCATTATAGAGGTAATTTGAATATTTTAAATGCCTTGTGTTATACAGGAATCTTTGATGAGTTGTTATATAGGTGTTTTAAAATGTTTTAGAAAAACTGGATAGAGTTTCTGGATGGGCTGGGAACCTGACTGTTTCTGAGAGTTACAAGAATGGAATATGGGTTGCACTATTTCAGCGGAACCATGTCTTTATGGGGTAGTGTGGTACAGGACAGGGACCAGGACTGTCACAACCTAGAATTCAAATCTTGGATTAAGAAGCCCCACAGACAACTCACCTAAATTCTCTAAGCTTTAGCCTTCTCATCTGTAAAATAAAGATAATAATTCCAGCCTACCTTACTGAATTATTGAGACACAAATAAGATTAATCTGCAAGTGTCTTTGTGTTTATATACAAATGCGTTCATATACTATAATGTGAACATAAAATTATTATGTAAATTTGATTTATGAGAGAGCTGATGTTGAATACCAGTGAGAAAAGATGGATCATTTAGTGTAAAGAGCTAAAACAGCTGGAAATCCACATGAGATCTATAGCAGGCTGAATAATGGCCCCCAAAGATATTCACATCCTCATTCCTGAATCTGTAAATATTACCTTATAAGTCAAAAGATGTGATTAAGAGTTTTGAAATGGGGAGATTATCCTGGATTATCTTGATTATGGTAGCTTAAAAATCATCTTGAACTCTGGTAGTAGGAGTCCTTTCATTTTATTCTTCTTTTCCAAAGTTGTTTCGGCTATTCTAGGTTGTTTGCATTTCCATGTGAATTTTAGAATCAGCTTGTCAATTTCTACAAAAAAACCATCTTGGATTTTAATTTTGATTTCAATTAAATCTATAGATGAATTTGGGGGAGAAATGGCATTAAGATGTCATTAAGATATTATTGAATAGCCATATTGAATTTACCAATCTATGAACAAGCTATAGTTTTCTATTTGTTTAGGTCTTTAATTTCTCTCATTAATCTTTCATAGTTTTCAGTATATGGGTCTTGTATACATTTTGTCAAATTTATCTCTAATTATTTTATATTTCTCAATGTTATTGTAAGTGATACCGCCTTTTAAAATTTCAGTCCTCTATATAGATCTCATATCCTGCAACCTTGTACTAGTTACTACACTTACTTTGTAGTCTTTGCTTAAAATGAATATTCTCCAGCATCGTCTCCACAGATTTTGATTCAATAAAACATATATAAAACCCAAGAATCTACATTCTTAATGAGTAGCCAGGGGGATTCTGATACAGATTCTCTAAGGACATTACTTCGAGAAAGATATGAAAATTAATAACATTAACTTCTGATGGTATGTCCAAGTTAACTGATGCAGTCCATTCTTCCACCCAAAATACAAAAAAAAAAATAGAATTGATTAAAAACATGGCAAATAAATATTTTTAATGCTTTTCCAGGTTCAAAATAAAGGAAAGAAAATAACAGGTTCTAGAAATAAAAAGGGAACTCAGCTAGCATAGTAAACTAGTGAGATGACCCAAAGAAGGCCCAGAGATGTGTAGAGTAGATACAGGACTTATGGTTTAGTGGGTCCAGTTATACCCTCACAGAGAGAGGACACAGCCTTGTTCCCATCTGGGGATAGAGAATTAAACTAAGATTCTAGCATAAATCCAGGACCGTAGAAAGACTACCTCTTTTCACAAAGGCAACTAGAATAATTCTACTCATTGGTCTAGGGAAGCAGTGATGAAGCCTGTCTTCTACTTAGAATTCTGAATAGGAGGGAGAGCCTCCTATGATAAATCAAAATCCCATGTACACATATGAGATCGAAATTTACACTATCTGATAGGTGCAAGAATCAGAAGCTGAGAAAATAAAAAATCACAGGACCCTTGGCAGAATAAATAAAAATCTGCTCTGAGGGAATAGTTTCATAACTCGGTACCCAAGCTAAAATTGAGTTCATAACACAAACATTTCAAGCCATCTGAAGAAACAATCTAGTAGGAGGAAAATCAGTGATTACTACAAACATGTGAGCTGGTATCCTAAGAGTTTGAGGTAATAAAAAAAAGTCTCATATAGCATTCTTAAAATCTTTGAAGAGATAAATGAAGAAACAGAAAGCATAATGAAGGAATAAAATATGAAAATATTCAAACTATATATAACTTCTAAAAAAAAAAGCCAAGTCAATGAATTAAAAACTGAACAGATGAATACACTGAAGAGTAGATATAGCTGAAGAAAGAATTAGTCAACTAGAAGAAAGATCTTAGAAAAATACCCAGAATACATCATAGTGAGACCAGAAATGTGCAGAGACGTTTAAGAGACATGGTAATTCCACGGGAAACACATATATCCAAAAAAAAAATTCCAAAAGGAGAAATTTGAGATAAGAGGAAAACAACATTGGAGAGATGCTGAGTAACCAATATGTAGCATATTACTTACTTATTACCCTGAAAACTCAAAAGTGTTTTCAATGATTGGGGTGATTTTCTTTTTAATAAATCTAATTCAATCTCCATTCTTTAATTCAATTAAGATAAAAATCAGAAGCCCTGAATTGTCTTTAAAATTCAAAATTTTCCCTTTTATGACTCACAGAAAGCGAATGGACAATGAGGTTTCATCTTAATTGGGTCTCTGAAGGAAGTGGGAGCATCTGGAATCATTTCCACCATGCTGCTTTTCTGCATTTGACTCCGAAGCACCCATTAACAATGTTACCTAGCAATGCATTTCACAGTTTAAATTAGAGAGTATTACTTCTTTTTGAAGTTCCCATATGCTGATCCAAACCAAATATATGTAGCTTCCCTTTGCATTTTTTTAAAAAGGTAATCTTCCTGATAAAGTTAGGTATTTCCACATTCCATTAGAAAGTCAAAATAGATGAAAGATCAGTTTCAAGAGCCAGATCAAACCATCAGCAAGTCTTTATCAATATCTAGCATACAGATTTAACTACTTCTAAGAAAACAGAATGACTTAAAATGCAGAAAAATTATTCAGTTTCAGATTAATGGAAAGGCTTTTCATGATGTTATATTTGCCATAACATGCTTAGGGTGCTTCAGTGACTGCCAACTGTACTCAGCAGAAAGTCCAATGTCCTTAGGCTGGCATCCAAGGGCAGCCCTTTATGAATGGATCCTACCTACTACTCTAGCTTTCAGCTTCATTTTCCTTCCCTCCCTCTCTCTCTCTCTGTCTCAATCTCCATAGCAGTCACACACTAAGAACTTGCAATTCTTTGCCACTTCATGTTCTTGCTATGTATCTTCACATAATGCTTCTTTATGTATTTTCACAAAGTATTTCCCTGACTTACATGCCCAGCTTTTGTTTATGTTTTTACGTGCTTAACAAATACTTCAAGGGTCACTTTCTCTGGAAAGTTTTCCTTGACATCCCAAGCCTGAGCTGTGTACCCTGTATCTGCTTCTATAATAATAATCAACTTCTATAGTAGCAGTGCACTATAACTGTTGGCTATGTGTCAGTTTCCTCCACTGAATTCTATGCTTTCTCAGGGCAGGAACTATGCTTTTGTACCTCTTTCTACTCATGGTGCCTAGATATCAAAAGCTTTCAAAAGAAAAGAGGATTGCAGTTGGAGACGTGGGTTAAATCTCATGCATCCTCAGAGGCATCCCTTATGACCAGTAGCCTTCCCTGTTATTTCCTGTCTCTGAACATATATTTACATAATGGAACATTGTACAACAATGAAAATGAAATACAACTAGAGCAAAAGTAGCAACATAGATGAGACATGTAGGCTCATTTCAGATATGTACATTTCAAAACAGGCATTACTAAATTGTATTGTTTAGAGATACATACATTGGGTAAAAACTATACATGAAAGCAATTGCAACAAAAGCAAAAATTGACAAATGATATCTAATTAAGACTTGGAACCAACCCAAATGTCCAACAATGATAGACTGGATTAAGAAAATGTGGCACATATACACTACGGAATACTATGCAGCCATAAAAAATGATGAGTTCATGTCCTTTGTAGGGACATGGATGAAGCTGGAAACCATCATTCTCAGCAAACTATCACAAGGACAAAAAACCAAACACCGCATGTTCTCACTCATAGGTGGGAATTGAACAATGAGAACACATGGACACAGGAAGGAGAACATCACACACTGGGGCCTGTTGTGGGGTGGGGGGAGGGAAAGCATTAGGAGATATACCTAATGTTAAATGACGAGTTAATGGGTGCAGCCCACCAACATGGCACATGTATACATATGTAACAAACCTGCACGTTGTGCACATGTACCCTAGCACTTAAAGCATAATAAAAAACAAGTAAAATTAAATTAAAAAAAAAAGCTTAAGAGCTTCTGCACAGCAAAAGAAACTATGGGCAGACTAAAGAGGCAAAACCCATAGAATGGGAAAAAATATTTGCAAACTATGCATCTGACAAAGATTTAAAATCCAGCATCTATAAGGAACTTAAACAAATTTATAAGAAAAAAACAAACAATCCTATTAAAAAGTGGGCAAAAAAATGAACAAATACTTTTCAAAAGAAGACATATATGTGGCCAATAAGCATATGAAAAAAAGCTCAATATCACTGATCATTAGAGAAATGGAAGTCAAAACCACAATGAGATATCATCTCATATAGTCAGAATGGCTATTACTAAAAAGTCAAAAAATAACAGATGCTGGTGAGGTTGTAAAGAAAAGGGAACACTTATACACTGTTGGTGGGAGTGTAAATTAGTTCAACCATTATGGAAAGCAGTGTGGTGATTCTTCAAAGAACAAAAAATAGAACTACCATTCGACCCAGCAATACCATTACTGGGTATAAACCCAAAAGGATATAAATTGTTCTACCATGAAAACATGCATGTATATGTTCATTGCAGCACTAGTCACAATAGCAAAGACGGAATCAACTTAAAAGCCCATCAATGGTAGACTGGATAAAGAAAATGTGATACATATACACTACAAAATACTACGCAGCCATAAAAAAGAATGAGATCATGTCCTTTGCAGGAATGTGGATGAAGCTGGAGGCCATCATCCCTAGCAAACTAATGCAGAAACAGAAAAACAAAATACTGCATATTCTCACTTATAAGTGGGAGCTAAATGATGAGAACACACGGACGCAAAGAGGGGAACAACAGACACTGGGGCCTAGTGGAGGGTGGAGGGTGAGAGGAGGAAGAGGATCAGGAAAAATAACTATTGGGTACTAGGCTTAGAACCTGTGTGACAAAAATCTGTACAACAAAAACAAAACTGCACACGTACCCCTGAACCTAAAAGTTAATTTTTTGTTTAAATCACAAGCAAAAAAACAAAAACAAAAAACAACAACAAAAAAAGCAAGGATATGATGGTCATCAAGAACAGAATGGTGGTGATTTCAGGGGAGGCTGCAGTGAGAGGAGTATGATTGGGAAGGAACACACTGAGGCTTCTAGGGGCTGAAAATATTCTATTATTGATCTTGGTGGCAATAACATAGTGTTTGCCTTATAATTATTTGTTATAATGTACCGGTATGTGTATAAGTTTCCAATTGTTGCTACAAGAAACTGTCACAAACTTAGTGGCTTACTGCACAAATGTATTATCTGAAAGTTCTGGACGTCAAAAGTCCAAAGTGATCTGATCGCTGTACATTACGCATATTGAAACATCACTATGTACCCCATGAATATGTATGGTTATTATTTGTCAATTAAAAAAATTTTTTTAAGATGAAAATACACAACTAGAAACAAAGTCCAACGTGGGTCTCACTGGGCTAAAATCAACATATTCCCAGGGCTGCATTCCCTCCTGGAGACCCTGGGGTAGGGGGAATTCATTTTCTTGCATTTTCCAGTTTCTGGAGGCTCCCTGAATTCCTTACCTTGTCCATCTTTACTGCCTGGGAATGACTGGTTGAGACTTTCTCATATCACAGACCTCTGACACTGAGACCAATCCTTCTGCCTACTTCTTGGGCATTTATGGACCCTTGTGATTATACTGAGCCACCAACATGATGCAGGATAGTCTCCCTATCTTAAAGTCAGCTCATTAGTAACTTTAATTCCATCTGCTGCCTTGATTCGTCTTTGCCATTTAATGTAACATGTCCCCAGATTCTGGGGGTCAGGACCTGGACATCTTTGGGAGGCCACTTCTGTGCTTACCACTAAATGTATTATGTAATTTCTGAATCTGCATTCTATTCAATAATGACACAAGGTTAAAAATTAAATTGCAGTGTGTAAATGCAAAGGGTTCCTATGCAATCATGAAAAGAATGACATCTTTTATTTAGTATTATATATAATCTCTGGGAAATATTTTAAAAGCAATGTTAAAACCATTATGTAAAGTATACTGTCGTTTACGCAAAACGACATGAGAAGGAAAGAATTATTTATATGTATTTGCTTCTACATGCCACGTATATCTTAAAGCAAAGGAAAACAAAACAAAACAAGGGAAGGAGATTTTTTATCTGTCTAACAAGTATTTCTTAGTGACCTAAGACCAAGAGGTTTTACCAACTCATTGAAGATAATAGTAAGGAATCAGCAGCAGCTCTTGAAAAGACACAGAGAATTGCACAGAATTTACAGGGAAGATAATATGGAATTACTATGTAAGCAAAGCTCATCCCTGGCAAGCATATCTTTTAATAATCCATTAACAAAATAAAGAAGAATGTCATGCAGATGGAAAATTATACTATTTGGCTTACCCAGGATGTGAATTCTGTGGGAGAATTCAGAATTACAAACGAAACAATAGGGAAATCTCACTTGTTGTGTAATGGTTGGGAACCTCCTGGAGAGTAGCCAACCCCTTGGAATAAGGCCAAGCACGACGTCCACAGGGAGCTGCAGATGGGAGGGAGGTCCCACCACCTGTGGCACAGGGGCCACTGGAGCATTTCCAGCCCATGTCTGACACTGCTGTGCTAACATTTCCTCTAGACCTATTAGGTTGTCCATTGTAGGTGATGCTCATCTGCAGGATGGAGACAGACCTATGTCAATCCAAAAACTCCCAGTCCATTCTGCATTCATTCTGGGGACGCTTGGAGAATTCTACATTCTCCAAGGGAGAGCAGAATGCAAGGAGAGGTCATGCAAGGGAGAGGTCAAATCAAAACAGGATTCACTTAGTCATTTTTTTCCAGTTATTTGCTTATTCATTTAATCAACATTTATTGAGTAGCTTTATTTTCTTGGTGCTAGCAGCATAAGATATACAGGATGAGTCCTGTATGTATGTGTGTGTATATATAATATATATTATATTATATATAATTATGATATATATAATATATATTATATATAATTATGATATATAATATATATAATATATAATTATGATATATAATATATAATATATAATTATGATATATAATATATAATATATAATTATGATATATAATATATAATATATAATTATGATATATAATATATAATATATAATTATGATATAAACATATATAATATATAATTATGATATAAACATATATAATATATAATTATGATATAAACATATATTATATATAATTATGATATAAACATATATTATATATAATTATGATATAAACATATATTATATATAATTATGATATAAACATATATTATATATAATTATGATATATAATATATTATATTATATATAATTATGATATATAATATATTATATTATATATAATTATGATATATAATATATTATATTATATATAATTATGATATATATTATATTATATATAATTATGATATATAATATATTATATTATATATAATATGATATATAATATATTATATTATATATAATATGATATATAATATATTATATATTATATATCATATTATATATAATATATAATATTATATATAATTATGATATATAATATTATATATAATATGATATATAATATATATCATAATATATAATATGATATATAATATATATCATATTATATATAATATATAATAGATATAATAAATATATAATAAATAAATATAAATTTATATAATATATAAATATATATTATATATATTTATATATAAATAAAAGTTATATATTTATATATTTTATATATATTTATATATATAAATAAAATAAAATACATATATTATATATTATATATAATTATAAATAATATAATATATAAATATATATAAACATATATAGATATATATAATATATATATTTCATATATATATATCAATATATCAATTTCCAAAACAGGCAAAACTATACTATTTTGCTTAGGGATGAATATGTAGGTGGCAAAATTATACATGAAAGCAAGGAAACAACTATCATAAAAGTCAAGGTGATGGTTATATCGAGGGAAGGTGAGGGAAACTTCATTGGGAGAAGACACACACCTGGGGGAGGTGCAGGGTAGTACAGGCTTGGGTCAGGGAGCCCATACTTCTGCATATTCCTAGACTGCCTGAGCCTCTTTTACACAGAAAAAAGTGACTGCATAGATATGGACCGAAAACAGCAGGGTGTGGCAGAATAGGGGAATTGTTGCACTTCAAGGATGCAAATGATGTGCATTCTTGCTGACAGTGCACTCTTATACTCTCCCCCCAGGTTTAAAACAAACACAGCAGCCATACTTTCCTGGGAAACCTAGATATAAAACAGCAGAGGTAAGCAGCACTAGCTACCATCAACGTGAAAGCCATTTTCTCATTCTTATATACGAATGAATGACCATGGACCGCATTGGAAGGAACCCCATGAATGCATGAAAGACAAACAGCTGAACATTATGGGCAATTCAGAGAACATAAGATTTATTTTTTAAGAAACGAACGTTCAAATGATTATCCCCAGATCAATGAGAAGAAGTTGCATCCATAAACAAACACTTAGTTATGAAACAGGAATAGAGGACAAAAGAGGTCTTGAAAATTAAAAATATTATTGCAGAAATGAAAGATCGCTAGGAAGTATTCAGAAAAAAACTGAGCTGAGTCTCTTGCAAAGGCAATTGGCAAATGCTAAAGTTCAGTGCTTGACCTTGACCACAAAGAAGAAAACTTTCCAAGTTTTTGAGTAACACCTGCTTGTACCTCTGCAAGAAAGTTCCAAAATGGAAGATGCCCGGAAACCACTGTGGCAAAATGCTTTCTTGAACCTGTTCAAGACAGGCAAGGAAAGTCTCAACTGCAAAGGGAAACAATTTGAGTCAGAGTAACTTGGGTTTGTTGTTGTTATCTGTATAAAAGGGAAAATTGCCATTTGAATAACTGAATAGCAGTAATGTACCAAGCGGACTATTTAAGTTCAGGGCGGTGGCTCTGCACATCAGGAATGATGCCACAGGTGCTGGCCACAGGTCTGCTGGTGGCTGCGGAGAGCTACAACTATGCAGCACACTCCTGCCATCTTTCCTGATTCATGAACATCAGTATTTCTCTAGGCATAGCCTTGAATTATATTTAGTGTCATTTCTTAGTAGTGTTTGATGATTAAAATCTTGTTCTTTGACAACAAATGATCACTCTTCCAGGTCTAACACTGGAGTCACAGGTTTTCCAGACAAATAAAATGAAAAAAAATGGAGGAAAGAATATCAAAGACACAATAAAATTTCTTAGAGCTGAAGTGATGTGAGTCATCAGATTCAAATGGCCCACAGAAGGCTGAGGAGGATGAATAAGAAAAACCCACTCCTGGACATGACTTCATCACATTTCAGACCCCAAATATGAAAAGAAGGCCCCCAAAACATCCAGAGAAAAAGAAGAGGCTGCCTATAAAGGAATGGACATTAGATGACCTCAGGCTTTGGAATTTTTTACAATCAAGTAGTCACAAAGTCTCCAGTGTTCTGAGGAGAAATGATTTTGAACCTGGGATCCTATAGTCAGCTAAACTGCCAAGTGAGTATGAAGGCAAAATAAGGTATTTTCGGGCATTCAAGGATCAAAGTTTCCACTTCCATATATTTACATACACACATTATATACATCATTTCTAAGGAAGTTACTTGAGCAGACTGAGAATGAAAAGGTGTGACTGAACATAGAAATATTTTTTTAAATTCCTGGATAACAACTGTTCATTCAGGAGGTGACTGATCTGAATTAAAATAAGAAGCTGATAGGCTCTGATCAGTATCTTCAAAGAGAAGAAGAGAATGAATTATAAAATTAGATAGGAGTGAAGAAATAAGGAATTAGAAACCACAGGGGGGAAATCAAAAGCTGTACAAAAGAGTCAGTTAAGAAGTAAACTAAAAGGAGGCATAGTTGTGAGTAACTGATAAATTGGTAAAGAAAGAATATACTTGATATAGACCTTAGGGACATTCTTTGAGTGACTAGGAACCAGAGCACTGAACAAACAGGATAAAATGTAATCCCAGAACCTATTTGGCTCTGCAGTGTATAATATTTATGTAAGAAGAAGACTTAACAGTGGTTATCAATAATGATTATGTAAAAATGGAATAGCTCACAGAGGTTAGAGGGAGAAGGCTAGTGGACTAGTCGGGGATAACCTAGTTATAGGCACCAAAATCCTTACACATCAAGAGATAATGTAAAGTTGATGGAACAAAAAATACAGGCTTAAGTGTATTATTTAAGGCTATAAATAAACCTCATAAAATAAAATAAAACAATTGGGTTGTCAGGGGCTGAGGTTGGGGGACAGGATTGTCTGCAAAGAAGCATAGGGAACTTTATGGGGTGATCTCAGATACACATTTCCACATCTTGATTTTGGTGGTTATATGACTATTTAGGTTTGTCAAAATTCACAGAACCATGCTCCAAACAATGATGAATTTCACTGCATATAAATCCTAACTCAGTAAACTTAGGAAGGGGAAAAACCTAGGAACCGAAAAGTGAACTAAACCCTCATCTTTCATACTGGGGAGTCAAAAGAAAATGTACGAAGTTAATAAATCCACCAAAAGCAACATAAGCATAGAGTTGGCAAGGGAAACCACCATCACAAGAAACAGCCAAAAGAACTTTTTGGAAGTAGCAGTGGTGAGACAGACTAACATTTAGCTTCATAATTTTACTATCTACATGTTTTACTTATTTATTGGCATTGGCATTTAAACACAATTCTGAAACATTTTTAAAATGCAGAAAGGTTTCCAGAGTAGTACAAGAACTTCTATTAAATATCTATCCCATGCCCAATAATGTCCTTTACAGCAAAGGGCCCAATCCAGGATCACATTTTGCACCCAATTACCATGTCTCTCTAGTCTCCTTCAACCTGGAACAGTTCTTCGGGATTTCTTGACTTTCATGATCTTGATTTTTTTTTTTTTTTTTTTTTTTTTTTTGAGACAGGGTCTCACTCTGTCACCCAGGCTGGTGTGCCGTGGTGCAATCACAGCTCACTGCAGCCTCAAACTTCTGGGCTTAAGTGATCCTCCCACTTTGGCCTACTGAGTAGCTAGGACTACAGGCATGTGCCACCACACTTGATTAAGTTTTTAATTTTTTGTAGAGATGGGGTCTCACTATGTTTCCCAGGACCATCTTGAATTCCTGGACTCAAGAAATCCTCTCACGTCAGCCTCCCAAAGTGCTGGGATTATAGCCGGAAGTCACCGTGCCCGGCCGTCACGACCTTGATATTTTTAAAGATTACAGGCTGGTCATTTTATTTTGTTCTTCAATTTTGGATTGCCTGATGTTTCCTCCTGATTAGATCCAATTTAGGTATCTTGGCCCTGACATCATAGAAGGGATGCTGTGTTCTCACTGCATCCTGGCATGTGATCTGAGAGGCTGACTTGCTGTATTATTACTGGGATAAACCAAGATAGCATCTCCAAGGCTTCTTCACTGCAAAGTTAGTTTTCTCCCCTTTATAAAAAGCATTTTGAGGAAAGATGTTTTGAGACTATTCCATGCCCTACTTTCACCCATTTTCTTAAGATCCACTGACGCTTTTACCTGAATTGGTTATTGCAATGATGATTGCCAAGTAGTACATTAAATGGATTCACAGATTCCTATTTATTCAATGGATTATAATAATCTATTAGTATCATTATTTTGATTCTTGACTCATTCCAAATGTGGTCAGTGGGAGTTTCTTTGCTGTCTTCTGTGTCATTTCGACATGTGCCTATCATTCTTTGAGCATTTCCTTACCATCTAGCAAAGGAGATAATCCAGGCTCATCTTATTCTTTCCCTACCTTGGTCCTGGAGTTAACCAGTTCCTTTCACTAAAGAGTGGCATTTAGAAACCAAGCTTTGGGTGATCGGTGTGCTCACTGCTATAGAGTCTCAAAGCTTCCAGGACTTCTCAATGGACCTAGCTAGGAAATACACATATGCATGTACACATGCATATACACACATTTACATGTATATTTATTTTTATATCTATCTATACATGTCAGTATGAACTCAACAACTCTGAGTTCACATTGACAACTCTAATTCCATTCCAATTTCAAAGGGTTTGGCTTCACCCTATTTTCCATGTTTGTATCTCCTTCCTCCAAGAGTGAGAAATACTGGCTCCCATCATCCTCAATGTATTTACTTTTCTGCTAAATTCCCTGCATGTATCAAATCTCCTGATGTCATCATCAGGTTGCCATCCCACCTGTGCACCCTCCTGGTTGCTCTTGCCTCTGCCAGGCTGCCTTCCCATCCCACTTGGAATTATTTTGGTAAAACTTAAAAAGAAAAAAATTAGTAACCAAATACTATAAAAGGAACAAAAAAGGAGATTGTGGGAATTGGTCATAAGCAATATTTTTACTGCTCTAAGAGCCATGGTCCCTGATATGGTTAGGTTTTGTGTCCCCACTCAAATCTCATCTTGAATTATAATTCCCATAATTCCCACGTGTCAAGGGAAAGACTATGTGGAGGTAACTGAATCATGGGGGCAGTTTCCCCCTTGTTGTTTTTGTGATAGTGAGTGAGTTCTCACGAGATCTGATGGTTTTATAAGGGGCTCTTTCCTCCTTTACTAGGCACTTCTCCCTCCTGCTGCCTTGTGAAGAAGGTGCCTTGCTTCCTCTTTGCCTTTCACCATGATTTTAAGTTTCCTGAGGTCTCCCCAGTCGTGCTGATCTGTGAGTCAATTAAACCTCTTTCCTTTATCAATTACCCAGTCTCGGACAGTTATTATTAGCAGTATGAAAATGGACTAATACAGTTTCCATTTCCTCCACATGCCGCCACAATTGTAAAGCACTTTAAAGTTTGATCTGTTATAGGAAGAAGTGAGAGGGGCATAGCTTGGCTCCATAATTCCCCTAATCAATATAATCAGTATCATGCACCGCCCATGGCATGATCCCACATGCACATGTGCACACACACACACACACACACACACACTCAGGCACCACACTTCATGCTCTGGGTGCCTGGTAACCTGAGTTTACCACTTGGAGGAGGTCACTACCTAAAATGTCGCAGTAAATGGTCTGTTGATAGAGCTTGGCTTCTAGTGGGTTGAAGTACACGGTGATTTCAGCTGATGAGTTGGGCCAGACATCACCTTCCTGAAAAACATGAAAGAATCATTAAAAAACAATATGACAAAAGAAAGACACTGCTTTTAAGTGTTATTACATTATAACTCCACGAATTTTTTTTTCATAAAATTGTATATGTTTAAGGTATACAACATGTTTTGATATATATTTGTATAGTGAAATGATTACTGCAGTCAAGGAAATTAACACATCTATCTCCTCACATAGTTAGCTTGTGTGT
The DNA here is from genome assembly GCF_029281585.2 of Gorilla gorilla gorilla. Lineage (NCBI taxonomy): Eukaryota > Metazoa > Chordata > Mammalia > Primates > Hominidae > Gorilla > Gorilla gorilla. The sequence continues at coordinate 100,568,072 of NC_073242.2, forward strand.
GTGTGGTGAGAGCACCTGGTCTGTCTACTCTCTTAGCAAGTGCCCAACATATCATACGTTATTATTAACTATAGTCACCATGCACTACATTAGGTCTCCAGAACTTATAACTACAAGTTTGTACCCTTTGACCAACATCTCCCCATTTCCGCCCCCAACCCCACCGTCTGATGCCTGGTAACCACCAATCTCTTACCAAACTGTTTCTATGAGTTACACCTTTTTTTTTTTTTTTTTTTTTTAAGATTTCACACACATATAAGTGAGATCATGTGGTATTTCTCTTTCTGTGTCTAGCTTATTTCACTTAGCACAATGTCTCCAGATTCATCCATGTTGTCACAAGTGGCAGGAACTCTTTCTTAGTAAGAGTGAATAATATTCCATTGTATGTACACACTTCTTTTTTCATTCTTCTGTCGCTGGACACTTAGGTTGCTTCCACAGCTTGGCCATTGTGAATAATGCTGCAGTGAACATGGGGGTGCAGAGCTCTCTTCGAGATCCTGATTTCATTTCCTTTGGGGATATACCCAGATGAGGGATTGTGGAATCACATGACAGTTCTATTTATGATTTTTTGAGGAATCTCTATACTGTTTTCCATAATGTCCGTACCAATCTACAGTCCCACCAACAGTGTACAAGGGTTCAATTCCAAGAAACTTAAAGAGGACATTTTTCTAATAAGTGTAAGAAAGCATTCTTTCACCAGCAGATAGTAAATGTATACTTCTTGATAACTTATGAGGTGGTACAAGTTGGAAACAAACTTCAAAGATAACTTCAGTGAATTTATGAACATATAATGAGTTACTAAAGGAAACTAGGGTGTATAAGACATTTTAAAATGAAATGTATATTCAGTGGCTATTCACTGTTTGCCCAGTGTGTTCCCAGTACCGGGGCTTCAGAGAAGCAGAAAGGTGTGGGCCGTGACTGCAGGGAACTCATACCTTAGTGGGATGATAAACTATACAAACATTTAACAGTATATGAGGTAAGTGCTGTGTCTATATAAATACAGCCCAGAGGGGTCACAGAGGAAGAAGTACTTGACTTCCTTGCTGGAGGCACCACGTTCTTAACTTTTGAGGTGACAGCATAAGGAAACACTCTTACTCTACAAAAACATAGCAATGGCCCAAGGTAGAACAATAGCTTGGTCAAACCCTGCTTCTACTCCAGTGTGGCATTTCTCCCTTTAATTGGAACTACCAAAAAGTCATAATCAGGAAACCAAGTTTTAAAATGGTAATGCAAAATGCAATGTATCAGAATCTCCTTGTTAGGTATACTTTGATTAGTATTTTTAACTATGTAATCTGCGGCCTCTTCATTAGCTTCTCAAGGCTGTAAAAAGAGATGCTGATAGCACTTGCCTCAAAGGGGTTCCTAAGGTCTGACAAAGTCATGCAGGTCAAACACTTTGCCCCATGCTCAGTCAGAACTCAGTAAATAACTGACTACTATGATCGATGTTATTTTTGTGCTACTTAGAAGGACTAAGATGAAAGTATTGAAAAGGGGAAAAGACGTGTGTGTTTTTGTATGATTTTTGTAAATAGGGCCAAGTGAGCATAAACGATCAACACATCCACAAATCTATAAACAGTCCCGCCAGCTAAATAGAAAACTAAGGAAAGACAACTTGATAAATAATTAGGCTCCAGCTCCAGACAGTCCCTGGTGCATTCTCTATTTGCAGTCAGGCTAGAAAGAACATACTTCTGGAATAAAGAATTTCGAAAAGAACAAAATGGTTTTAAAATGCAGATATCAAACAAGAGGGAGAAAATAAAAATCTAGAGCCAATTTGGGTTTATTAATTAACACAATCAGTCTTATCAGTATACTTTGCAGGCAGTGTCTTTCCTGACTTCAGAATGAAGGAGGCACAAGGGCTTAAGGGGGAGCAGAGAGGGCTGTAAATATTATGCAGGTATGATACCTCGGGCCATTGCTCTGTTTTTACAGAGTAAGAATGTTTCCTTATGCTGTCACCTCAAAAGTTAGAAACGTGGTGCCTCCACCAAGGAAGTCAAGCACTTCTTCCTCTGTGACCCCCTCTGGGCTGTATTTATATAGACACAGCACTTACTGTAAAATGTTTGTATATATGTTTATCATACCACTAAGGTATGAGTTCTCTGCAGTCACGGCCCACACCTTTCTGCTTCTCTGAAGCCCTGGTACTGGGAATGCATTGGGCAGACAGTGAATAGTCACTCAATGTACATTTTAAAATGTCGTATACATCCTAGTTTCCTTTAGATCTCACATCCCCAGATCAGCCTGTGAGAATGAAGCCTCCATGAGGGTAGCTGCCGTTCTACCCCCACCCAAACCAGAGTAAGCCATCCCTGGTTTGGGTAGGGGCAGAACAGCAACTACCCTCAGGGAAGCTTCATTCTTCATGGCTCTTAGTAGGTGCTCAATAAATATTTGTTGAATCTGCAATATCTACTCAGTTTGCACGCTGTGTAGTCAGTAGCAGACACCTATTCATCTCTGCAACCTACTTCTACCATTTTCTCTTCATCCAGAACCTCAAAAGTCACACAACTGTAGAGCCAAAAGAGACCTATGAGAGCATATGAGGAACAGAGAAGTCCTAAGCACTTTGATGTATTTAGGCATTTCACTGTGGCACCTTTCCAATCTTGAAATAAGTATCTGTTTTCTTCTGATAAATGATAAATATCTGGCCCCTTTTGATTGGTGGGGGTTTTAGTGATATGCAGTGTTAGAAACACTCATGGCTAGACTCAACTGGCAAGGCCAGGCAGATGAGGCAGCTCAGCCAATCAGTGGTGTATCAGTAGTTATCTCATCTCAGGACTACTGAAATCCTGGGCTTCTTACTCACCCACGACACAAACATATTCCTTTGGTGGGTTAATACTGTGCTGTGTTTGGGTAAACAGAATGGACACCGCTAACCTGCTCTACACAAATGGAATGACCAAAGGGCCAGGGGCTATCTTAGATCCTGAGAGAACCCAGGCTAGAGAAGTCTCACCAGAATTGTAGGAAGTGGCCCCCACTGGAAATCACATAAGCTCAGTGCATGTGGGCAAGTCAGGGTCTTATGGTTTGAAGTGGACCAGGAATGCCTTCAAAAGTATGATCCCAGCAATCCAGGGTCCATGTGCAGAAGAGGGTAACACACTTCAGTTTCTCTCAGAACACTCTTGGACTGCCATCATCAAAGAGGTCTGATTAGCAGAACTGGAGGGATGGGAGTGAGTGGTGATAGACACACTCCAGAGAGGTGACTGGAATCTCTCCAGAGGAGGAAGCGTTGACATTCGGAAGCCATCAGTGAGAGATCATCTGATGTGGAGGCTCCTGGGAGATGGAGAAGCCTTTCTGCTTGGTGAGAAGACCAGCACAAAGAAATCCGAATCGACAGGGTTCAGACTGAGCAAATGGAGCTGTGGGCTCAGTGCTTACTTATTGTGGGCTGCAGCTGTCTTACTCTGCCTGTGACATCCACATGTAACTTGCAGCCTTCACTGAGCCCGAGAGATAAAGGAAGGACAAACCCTATTTATTCTAAACTCCTCTCCTGGGCTTGGAGCAGGTACCTTGTATTAAGACGGTTGTGTGTACCTGAAAACAGCGTGCTCATTCGGTTTCCTCTCACAGAAGGATGCTTTCAATGTGATTTCATTTGAAGGAGTTAGGAACATGCAGGATATTTCTACTTTTCAGTTGGGATTTAAGTAAAAGAGAAAGAACTTCTATTTCCTTATAGCAAAAACTCAATATAGCATTTTCTATCAAATGGGAGAGCAAACCTCAGAAATAGGTAATAAGCCTCAACTTTAGACCCCACTTCCAGTTTCACGTCTTTGAAAGATTTCATATGACTTCTTTAACACTTCTGAAATTAAATTCCATGTCATTTATGTCTCTGGAAAAAAAACTTTCTTTCTTTATTACTCAGTTCTAACATTTCTGAAAATCAAAACATCCAGAAATTTCCTTCCTGGCTCTGACATCAATATCCCTTTTTCCCAGTTCTACAAAACCCGCCTCATCGCACGGATCCGCGTCCCCCATTCTGCGAGCCTTCTACATGTGACCCCTCTCCCATGACTGCCCATTTTCCTGCTCCAAATGAGAGGTTGAGTACATAGGATTGAATCTGTTAAGTGACTATGACCTTCTCTGTTGAAAAGAATTGTCAAAACGGCCTTCAGTTATACTGTAATTATCTTCCTTCTTGGTCTTAATGTTTTCTTTCAGATTCGCAATGAGTAAAGTAATTGCATTTTACTTATTAATAAAGTGACCTACTAGAAAAAAATCAACTTTAAATTTTCAAGCCTAAAGCTAATTCCCATATTGCGATTTTTGCCCAAATTATTAAATATCTCTGGACACGGAATTTCATGCTTCCTTCTGGAACAAGAATAAACAACCAAGTGACTCGATGGCCACAGTTCTGAGACTTTCTGAAAGCTGTCTATGAACAAACAGCCACTGGTTTGTGATAGATGATAAATATGATCATGAGAAAGGTGTCATTTAAAAGTGTTCACTTTTTAAAAATTATATCAGCAATACTTAAAGGGGATCTTTAAAAAAAACTCCCTTGAAAATCCTTAAACAAACATCTTTTTAAAAAATTGCCTTCCTTCCCCTCTATTACCCCTCTACCTCCTTTCCTTCGTTTCTTCCTTCCTTCCTTCCTTGAAAGATTATTTCTTACAAATCTTGCCCCCCTCCCCAAAAAAAAACCAAAGTGCAAGAACAGAGACTTATATACATATTTAATTTTCCTGGTTTATCTAAAAAGTAGTTTACGACTCAACTTTTACATTTATCAAATAAAATGGTTATGTTCTAGTTCCCAACTTACATTTAGAAGAATGATCCACGTTTGCCCACTCAAATGCTATGCTTTCCAATCATACTCTCTAATCTGACAAGACAAATGTATTTAACTACAAATCATAATATACGTAACCACCCACTGAGAGCTCATGTTCCACACTGTGTAAAGTGCTTATACACATTAACTAGTTCAATCACTACCACCTTGTGAAGTAGTATTATTACTTTAAAGATGAGAAAATCAAGGCAAAAAGAAGTATCTTACCCAAAGCCAGACCAATAGTTTAAGTAGCAGAGCTAAGATTCTGTAATAATTTTTTCCCTGACTTCTCTAAGCCCACTGCAATTATAAAAAGAGTCAGGCCTCAATTTCTTCACAATATCATAAAAAAGGCCAGAAGAAGTTGAAAAATACTACAACTCAAGCAGGCTTCGTGAGACCTGGTGTTCCTGTCTGGAAAACATAGCACGGCACCCTGCATGCTTGTATCCTTCCAGTTACTTCTGGAAGGTGACTCATGGGAGGTTCCTTTGGATGACAAAGTCAACGTTAGTACATTGCAGCTCTTGAGAAATGCATGGTGGATCTGTATCAAGCTATCCTGGTGTGATGAAGGTCAGGGTCCAGTCAGCTCACAGCAGCGGGGGTGAATAATGATGTCAAGAGTAACTATAATAGGTGATGAATTCTACCATGTTTCACCCAAATGGAAATGTTCTTGACCACATAAACAAATATTTTCAGCTATCTTATAGTTTTCCTTAAAATATTAGAAAAATATCAACATAAAGAATTTCTCTTGGGAAATGAAAACATGCTCTAAAAGCCACATTTCTATCAAAGAATAAGAAAAAAGGACCATAGATTATAGAAGCTATAATCCGTTTCATTACCCACAACTGCTCGTCTAGATCCTTCCAGATCAATAAGAGAAATCATGGCTCTCTATAACGTCACCCAGGGCAAACAGCAGTTGTCTCAAAGAGGAACAGAAAAATAGACAGAAGCTAAAAAACTGAAGCCAAACCATCTTAGTTATCACTGACAGAAAAGTTCAAATTGACACATGACATGCAAAGAGATTTTTCTGCTTCATTATTTTCCTGGGACAAGAAACTATGAATCGAGTTAAGTTATGATTCTCAAAATAATGACCATAAAAGTTTCTAAGAGAGGGCTCTAAGATTTCACCTTCTGTCAGAGGAAGCTTCACAAAAGGAGTATTCTATCTTGATCTCACCTCCAACCCAAATACAGTGAAAAGTGCACAGAGGTTCTATAGAGCGGAGGTAGTTGTGTGAGATGTTCATGCCTTTCTCTGGAGAGAACAGAACTGTGTCTTGTCTAGCAGGGAAGGTTGTTAAGTTATTTAATGAGCCCCGAGGAACCATGCTGTTTCTAAGGCTTCCCCAGGCCTCCTGCCACCTATACTGGTTCTCCAATACAACAGCGAATGTACCAAACAATTGGAAAAAGTATCGCTGAGCACAAGGATCCGAAAGGATGATCCTGATAAACAAAGGCTGAGGAGTGGGAAAACCACACTGATGGAGAAGCTGTGACTTGTCAAGGCCAGTTTGCTCTCAGCAGATTCCTGTCCTTCTTTTTTCTCCTTTCTGGCTTCCATTTCCAAAGAGTCAGCTTCCACATGTTTGCAATGTGACTCAAGGCTATAATGGTAGGAGAAGTGGAAGGAGTGTGTAGTGAAAAGCTGGGTCTTTCTTCTCTGCTAGCCATCTGGGCTTCCACCCAACCTGGTTCTGCTGAGCTCACATGCTATGCCCGCTTGGGAAAAATAAAGTAAACTAAATTTGAGCTGTGCTCTCAAAGTCTGAATTGCTGGAACAGCACGTTTTCTGCAGGCTTAGATGACGACAAAGCATGGTTTACTATTACTTATATGGTAATAAAGAAATTATCAGGTTTCTCTCTCTTTTTAAGGCTTAGTTAAATTAAGCTTAAGCTTCCCTAGGGATACCAAATGAAGTTTTCTTTGATTGAGGAGACACTTGCTAACAGAAGCAGAAATGTTCCCCTGCTCGCTGATGTCCGTCAATCAGCTAGGAGCAGTTTAGGTAAATACCTTTAAATTCTCAGACCTTTCTTTTTGGGAAAATATCAAGGATTCAGTATTCAGAAAATTGCTGCATCTTCAAAATGTGACCTCAGCCAGCAGCATCAGGGTTCAGATACAAGGCCAGCACATTTGTGCTGCCATTCCTCAAAGGACTCCTCGATGCCCATGGAAAGCAAAAGCTTGATTCTCTCTTTCTGCCCTATGATACTCTTGGCTTTTCAATTCTCAGGACTGTTTTTTATCTTTGAATCTCTCCCTCTCAGGGTACTCAAGAGACCCAAGCAGAGAAAATAACAGAATGAGACTGTCAACATTCTGTAAAGCCAGAGTCCATCCAATACAAATAGGAGATTATATTTCTGAAAGTAGCCAATTACACTTGATTTTCTGGAAGGCACAAAACATGCATAACAGAACTTCAACTTGGCAGTTCTTTTCCAAAGGGGAAAAAAACCCATATGGAAATAGGTGGCTTGAGAATGATTAGTATTCTAGAGAACCCAGTACCATCCCTAGGTAAGGAACAAATGGAAAAATTTAGGCTAATGAAAAACTTGACAGAAACAATGATAACACATCCCATGCTTTAATGACTAGAAAAACAATTCTTCGGATGCTTCAACAATATAAATAAACTATCAAGTAAAGATTTTTAAAAGTTCCTCCCAGCCCTCTGTACTGGACTGTCTTCTGCCTGTGGTCACTCTGTGATATGGTTTGGCTGTGTCCCCACCCAAATCTCAACTTGAATTGTGCTCCCATAATTACCACATGTTGTGGGAGGGACCTGGTGGGAGATAATTGAATCACAGGGGTGGTTTCCCCCATACTGTTCTCATGGTAGTGAATAAGTCTCATGAGATCTGATGGTTTTATAATGGGAAACCCCTTTCACTTGGTTCTCATTCTTTCTTGTCTGCCACCATGTAAGACATGCCTTTCACCTTCTGCCATGATTATGAGGCCTCCCCAGCCACATGGAACTGTGAGTCCATTAAACCTCTTTCCTTTCTAAATTACCCAGTCTCAGATGTGTCTTTATCAACAGCGTGAGAACAGATTAATATTCTCTGGGTCATTACTCCCTTTCTCCACCAATGAACACCTCTGGGGTCTCTCAAAAGACAAACTCCCACCTCTGAGCCCTGGAGCAGCTACCAGCCTCCGTCTGTTCGATCACAAGGAAGAGAGGGAACCAAGCAGCCCTGGTACTGTGCAGTGACATCAATGCCCAGGATGCCCAAGACTAACTCCTCAAGGCTTGAGCAATGGACCCTACAGCCTTGTTAAATGATGAGCATGATGAGAAGGTGACGGAAGGGACACAACCTGTGGCCACATGGTTGGCAGGTGGTAAGACAGAGGAAGGACTTGCAGTTCTAGAGTTTGGAGTCTGTCATTCTTATAGTATTGAGTCAAACTGCTTTTCACATGATACTATTCACAAGATTTTATTTAAATTCAAACCAATCGTCGCCTCTTGGCAACTTAGGGACAGGGTCTAATCTCTTGATCTTGAATCTCCTTGCTTTAAATCGAAAGAGCCTCTGAAACAGGAACAATGCTTCCATAAAATACTTGATATGCAGGGAACACAACCAGGACTAAACTAACCTTTTGTTTTCCCTGATGTATTTGAAGATGTGAGATAGATAGATATAGGTCTGAGAAAATAAGCCTGTTTCTTATTTCTTTCCAGACCTTGAGGTAATAGTTTTAGTTTTTCTTTTTAAGTTTATCTCATTTGAACACAATGTCTTTCCTCAGTGGTCAGAAGCTGAAGAGTCCATCAGAAAGCAAGGTGGTCTCTAAGCCTCTTCATCACCCTTTTCTTTTTACTTTTTGAGCAGAGTATCAATTAGAGATTGATTATTAGATTAGCAGGAAACACTGCTTGGTTCCAATCTCCTCTGCTTCTACTGTGAACTCAACTCATATCAACAAGCTAATTAAAATGAATCACACCCTAAGAAATAACCAATCACCGATGCATAGGTCCACTCTCAGAAATTAAGTAGTAGCCACTTGGCACAACTGACCTGAGAGTGAGCAAGATTCAGAAGAGACCTTCAGAAGCAAATGGTGCTGAACGATGCATGGTAGGTGTAGACAAATATGTAAGCCATGACAGGCTGTCAGCTGGCCAGCGCGCCTCCTGATGCCTTCTCTGTGAAGTCACAGCCTCTCCTCTCTCTGCAGAGCCTCTAAATGTGAGGGCCTGGAGGCCCTCTTCAGCCCTCTGCAATTTCCTTTTCGCTCTGCTCTTAAGAGTTTTCACCTGCTTTTCATGGCTTCAGTGAAGATCTCCACAGCACACTCACAAATCTTGCTTCCAGTCCTGAATCCCCTCCCACAAATTTTAGTCCTGCATTTGCCAAATTTTTTGGATATCTATAGTCATCGCAAATTCAACATGTTCAGAGCCAAACTCATCATCATTTATTGATTTAAATTTGTTCATTCATTCATTCGTTTATTAGCACTGGCCACAAATGAGGATAAGGACCTCCCTGACCTCAAGAAGCTCAGAGTCTGATCCTAAATTGGAGAGTCAGAAATTGCAGATCAAAAAGGATCAATGTGACTTAACTGCAATACCCTGTTTGTGTACAAGGCAACTGAAACCAAGGAAGATCAAATGGCTTGTTTAAGCTTATATTGCTATTGGCAAAGCTAGCAGTTAAACTGAGGACTCCTGACTTGCTCCTTTCTATCAAAGACATCATAATTCTCCCAATATCTTCAGCACAGCTTTGGAGAAACACAAATGAAATTCCTCACAATGTCTCACCTCACCATCAACAGCCAGTTGATCAAAAAGCACTTTAGTGCCTTTCTTTTGAACATCTCGGATTTCTGCCATTTCCTTCCTTTCTGACCACCCCTGGGCTGTTCCAGGTCAGCAGCACCCTCATGCATCACCCAACCTTGCCTGCAAAGATGGTCAGTCTCTCTGACCCTTCCTGCACTGGGCATTTCCACTATCTGACCTGCACCACCCATCTCACCCTCTGTCTGTGTCCACGTTCCACAGAATATGGACCCCAGTGGATGCTCTGTGGAGGGGGAGTCTGTGGTCATAGGGAAATGCTGCTTGCACTCCATTGCTTGGAGAGTCACCTCCTCTTGAACCAGTATTTCTTAAGCTTATTTGACCACTGAACTCCCTCTTTGCAAGGAACGCACATGACCACCCCCTAGATCCAGTGTTTCTGCAAAAGCATGGTGGGAGATGGCAGCCTGCAGTCTAAAGCACAGTGGGTTGGTCAGGTAGCTCCTTCCCTAATGGTCTGTTTTTGTAATTTTCCCAACTGGAAACATTCTCCAACATTGCTTGAAGTCAAGTGTTCATGCAGGGAAAGAAGGTTGGAGATGCGTGTCGAGGCTGAAACTTCTGTCACGTCAGAGGACTATCCAGGGCTCAAGTTAGCAAAGGGATCTCCACATACAATGGGTTAGATCAAGATGAGGACCAAAAATGTAAATAGGTCAAGACCAGAGACATGGAAAGGTCAGGAAGGAATCATTGGTGCACGCAGCCAGGTGGCTGAGCTGGGCTGAGGCAGGGAAGAGCTGTCAGTCGTGGTAATCTTAGATGTACTGGTAAGGTCCACATGGTCCAAGTCTCTTCCCAGCTGCAGTGGAGATCGAGGCTGAATGAATGCTCCTCCTGAGGATGGGTGGCCCTGGGACCACAACATGGCAGTCAGGAGGGGGCTGGGGGTAGGCCATTAGTGAGTCCTGCCCATTTCTATTTCAGAAGCAGGAAGAACGGAATTGCCTCGGATATGTTTCTTTGTTTTTGTAATTTTCCCAATTGGAAACATTCTCTGTCTCCTTTTCCACTTAATTAAATCTTACCCTTCCTCCAATCTTCAGTTCAGATCTAATTTCTTCTAAAAATCCTTTCCCAACTCACTCATCTGAGACTACTGTAGCATTTATTTACCTGAATCAGAAAACCAAAATTTCAACAGTAAAAAGCACCCTTGGTTTGCATTTGTGCCAAGAAGTCTGTGAAATGGTAGAATTTTCCCATTAAATACCTTTAAAAGTAATGTATAAGGTAAGATTATAGTACTTTCACAAACAAGAACTGTATTTATATAAAACTTTCAGGAACTATAGTTTTTAAGTAAGGAGATTTAACATAAATAAAGAATTCATTATAACTGATATTGAGTTCTGCTGTTTTGACCAGAATAACTTTGGGAAAACTAGGAAAGTTTCATGCCTTCATTTTCACTTTGCAAAAATTGTCAACCAGCTAATGAATACTATTATGAGAAGAAAGACTAAATAGCACAGGAGGAAAACAAAATCATGATAGATTCCATAAAGACCATTTATATTGGAAGTGAATATTTCTGCCTATTTCTGGCATCACCTCCCCCCCGACAATACAAATAAAATTAGTCTCATTTGCTTAAAAATTATCATTTTGGTACCATTTCTGTGTATTACTAAAACGTTTTTCTTCCTAAGGATAAAAAAAGGCTTCGTGACAAGAATGCTTAATTCAGTTCCCACTTGGAATTCAAAAACTATCATATTAGATGCCATATTTTAACATACATACACCTCCTTCATTGAACTATGGGTTATGGAAGGAAATATAAGGAGAAGCTCATTGGAGGTAATTCCAGTGTTCCTACTTCTGAAACAGAAATGGGCAGGACTTACCTATGGCTTATCCCTGGCCTCCTCCTGACCACCATGTTGTGGTCCCAGGGCTGCCCAGGGGGAGCAGTCATCAGCCTGGATGTCCAGTGCAGCTGGGAACAGTCTTGGACCGCATGAACCTTACCAGTATGTTTAAGATTAGCACAACTGATGGCTCTTCCCTGCCTCAGCCCAGCTCAGCCACCTGCTTGCACGCACCAATCAATAATCCCTTCTTGACCTTTTCCATATCTCTGGGCTTGACCTATTTTCACTTTTGGTCCTCATCTTGATCTAACCCATTATATTTGGAGATCTCTTTGCTCACCTGAGCCCTAGATAGTCCTCTGACATAACAGAAGTCTCAGCCTTGGCACACATCTCCAACCTTCTTTCCCTACGTGAACCCTTGACTTCAAGAAACCAGTCTACTCATAGAGCCTTGGGTGAACCATGCCATGCACATCGACAATTTCATTCTCCAAAAGGCCTGTCCTGTGAGACTCAGGCCCAGGTTCTTCTCTCAAGAAGCCTTCTCCAACTTCTTTGCCTATGAAAATCACCTCAGCCTCTGAACTAGAATACCTTACTGTCTTCTCCAGTGACTCACATAGCCGGCCCCAGAAAATAGTGTCCCAGAGGATGTCTCCAAGAGAAAAGCTCCCTCTTGGAGATTAACAACACACATTAGCCTATTAAAGACTTTCCAAAGTCTTATAACCAAGAAACCTTTCAAACAATATTGACTCTCACGTTTCTCAAACGTACTTAGCCATGGAGCTCCTTTTCCGTGTTATATCCTTTAACAACAATTTAGAAGTGCAGACGGAAGGAAAATGAGCCTGCATAAGTCAATGGCATTTCTCACAAGTGACCTTGTATTCTAAAGTGTCCTCGTGTCCATGTCTCTTCTGTATCTGATTTAAATGGCAACAATTCGGCAGCACTAACAAGCTGCGGGCTTCCTCACCTCCTATTGCTGTTTTTTTTGTTTGTTTTTTGTTTTTTGTTTTTTGAGATGGAGTCTCCTTTGTCGCCCAGGCTGTAGTACAATGGTGCAATCTTGGCTCACTGCAAGCTCCGTCTCCTGGGTTCACGCCATTCTCCTGCCTCAGCCTTCCTATCGCTGTTTTGATCCTCATATCACTCTCTGCCTGGTGGGAGTGAGCTAATACACAGGAAGCCTGTAGCACAGCACCTAGCATACAGTAAATAACAAAGCTGCTATTTCTTTGATTTGGGGGCAGTAGGGAGAAAGAGTGCTTAAGAGTTTAGTCTGTGGAATCAGACAGACCCCATTCTAATTCTGGCACAGCTCTCACTAGAAAGACTACGAGGTCAAGGATCATGTCTGTTTTGTCCATCAACGTCTGGTACACACACAGTGCCTGATACAGGCCATGCAGTCAATGAGTATTCAATGAATGAATGAAAGACAAAGCAGGTCTCAACCCAGGTGATTTTGCCCAACAGAGCATATTTGGCGGTGTACAGAGATAGTTTTGGCTGTCACACTAGCATCTAGTGGGTAAAAGTAAGGATGTTTTGCATGAAACATCCTACAATGTATAGGACAAAGAATGACCCAGCCGCAAATGTCAACAGTGCCAGGGTTGAGAAGTCCTGCTGTACAGTCAGGCCAAACAGGGATGGATTTCTAACCACTGATCCCAGCTGTTAGGCCTTGAGCAAGTCACAAAATTTCTGTCTTAATTTCCTCATCTGTTGAATGGGATTCTAATGGGATCTTGTATTGTACACTTGTAAGCTAATATATATTCAAATGAGAAGAACTGCATAATCCCTAGGAAGTGGTTAACACAGTGACTGGTGCATGGAAATTGTGACCTATATATGTGTCCCATGACATTCTTACCATTACCTTCTATATAATGTCTCACAGTGATGGTGAGTTTCTTCAGGTGGACTCTTCACTCTCTTGCAACTCACTGTCTCAATCCCCAAGTGAGCGCTCTTATCAAAGCAAGCCTGTGCTCCCACTTACATTTCCTGTATGGTCAGCTTTTATTTATATGCTCACCAGGGGCTCCACAGTGAAAACGTTATTGAAGAACAGCTTGCTGTCTCCCTGCACCAGCCTCCTCTGATTCGCAAAGGTTCGGGACAGAACAGAAAGATGTTCTCGGAGTAAAGGATCAGTAATGCACTCTTCAAAAAACTCATCAGTCTCATCCTTCTCCTCTTTGATCAGATCATCACAGGCCCTAAAGAAAACAGGCAATGTGAGATTCATGCGGGTACTCCCATGAAGAACTTTGTAAAGTGCTTCCCTCTAGTACCTACTCCTGGAAATGTCCTCAGCCACCACCCTGGGGTGGTCCCTCCTTGCCCTGAGTCTGTAACCTGCTGCCCTTGCACTCAGTCCTCAAACCTCTCAGAGCCTCTGTTTGCTCATCTTCAACCACCTTCTTTAAGAGATCCTCCCTGGATTCCTTTCCTATTCAATACTCATTGCTTTACTCCTGAGCCCTTATGTATATCTGGACAAATATTTTCTTTCAGGTAATCGTGTTTTCCAGGCTGCTTTTTAAATATTTAACATCTATTCTGCCCCTCACATGGCAAGGACAATTTTGTTCCTTTTAAATTTGCTTAGCTTTAATTCTTTCTTAGCTGTTAGTTACCTGGAGCATAGAACCTGGGGCCGGCAGGGACTAGGTTTGCATACTAATTCTGTGATCTGTTTACTAGCTCTGTGACTTTGGCAGTTCCCTGATTCCTCTAAGCCTCAGTGCCTTCTCCTTCTAGAGACCATAGGAGCTGCTCCATCAGAAAGATATGTTGAGGGTTAAATGTAATAAAGGCTCTAGTGCAGTTCCTGGGACAAAGCTGGCAACTCCATATATACCGGTTTTCTCCCTCTGTCAACCATAGGCAATCACCAAGCTGTCAGCTTACAAAATGCTCAAGCTATGCCTTAAGGCACCTCCTTTTCTCTCTTTTTCTAGCTTTTAATATCCATCGTGATAAGAGAGAACAGCAGCTTTCCCCAATCCTCCACTCATTGCCCCCACCAGAGCTATGTTCACATTTCTCCTGAACTTTGCAGACTGAATTTTATCTCCTCCCAGGACATACGACCACATTCCCATCATTGTACTGGTATTACCAGGGGTGAGAGACAAATTATTTAGCAACATAAGTGCTGAGTGGGAGCCTAGGATCACTGAATTCCTGTCCCAGTTCCAACTCCTGTCAGTATTGTCAAATAACTCTTTTTAAATAACGTATGTGTTCAGGGTACTTTGATCACACACTGCAAAAAGAAGTCAAAGAAATGGGCTCGGTGTGTTCTGGTTCCAAGGAAGAAAGCATCTTGTGCTTGATTTTTATTGCCAGGTAGGAGGCAGTGTCCAAGGTGACTGGCAGCATTCCTTCCACACTGCTGGGCACGGCAGGGCAAATTAAAGACAGCTCAGTTTGCAGAAAGAAAGGAATCCATTTCTTTTTTATTTGATATTTTTGTTATCTGATACTGATCTGGAAAACTTACAGATTATATACCCTTAGAAACCAAAAAATTCCACTTGCAGGAATAAATCCTTAAAAACAATCGTGGATATAAACAAAGACACACCTACAAAGATGTCCATTAAAGTGCTGGAATGATACCAGATCAAGTGGGTAAATTTGATGTAAGATAATGAAGCACTGGTTGAACAAAAATGGGAATCATGAACATTACATTTATTGGGTACCTGTCAAACTTTGCACATGCATCATATAATTTAACACTCATAACTACCAGAAGGGTCATTAGCATTATAAGCATCATTCCCACTATATAGATGATGAAACTGAGGCTTAGAAAGGTTAAGTAACTCGCCCCAGATCACATAGCTGAAAGATAGCCTGGACTTCAGGGTCTTTGGAGGTTTGAATCCCCTGGTGCTAACCAATATGCACACTGCCTCCCAGGAATCCAGGGAACATTAGGGAATAATAAGCAGCCAGTAAAGTGGTATTAAATGGAATATTTAACATCATTTTCAAATGTCTGAAATGTTTTAAGGTGAAAAACAAAATGGCAAAATGTAACATATACAATAATCCCACTTTTGTAATAAAAAAGCAAAAGAAAAATACATACTTATTAGGGAAAAAATACAGACTTAGACATACCAAAATATTGACTGTGGTTTCTCTGGTTGGAAGGATTAGAATGGATTTTTGCCCTCATCTTTGTGCTTAATATTTTCTAAATTTTATTAGTGCACAATGTATTTCTTTTTAAACCAGAAAACAAGTCATTCAAGAAATTATATGTTAATTAATTCTCAGGCTGAGGCACTAAGATTTTGGCCTGGTTGCCTAACATGCCTGCGTTGGCATGAGCCTGTGGATGCCACCCCTGGAAGAGTGCACAGGTGGAATGTGGGGGTGACACAATGTGGTCTGGTCTGCAGAAGGTGGAGACAATGGATTAGATATACACATAGCAACATGAATGGATCTTAAGCACACAACCTCGTGAGAAAAAGGAGAAAATGGAATACAAAATATGACTTCTCTCTGTCTCTCCCCCAAGACAATATACATTTTGAAAGAACAGATTCATATAAAAAGATAGACACATTAACATATTAGAATGGTATCTTTTGGGGAATTAACAGGAGTGGGGTGTGGGGATGTAAGAGAATAAATAAAATGCTTTGTGTGGACTGAGGATGAAGATGATAGTGCTCCATGGACTGAGGAGTATGAGAAATGCAATCCCTGTACCAGAAAACAAAGAGAACAAAACAAATTCCAAAACGCTGGTCTTCTCCCATGCTGTTGAAACTCCAAATCGGTAACAGCCAGTAGAAGGCAAAGGGGGGAGAGAGGGTACTGGATTCTTCCTCTGATGGAGAATTGGAGCCAGGACTGAGAGTCTAAGGAGGAGGTGTATAGCCACAACTTCAGGTGGCCTGGCTCCAACAAGGGCTTCCATAGATCTCAGTCCTAGTGTTTTGCCATCTCGTCCTGCTGATAGTCATGGTTTCTTGCACTCAGAGGTGGTTCTCTTTTACAGATGAGGAGACCTTTCATCAGACAGCATAACAGCAGGCCAGCCCTCTCTTCAGTAAAACCATGGACTTAACCCATTTTACAAATGGTCTAGTAGCTACCAACACCTTTAACAGTCAATGGGGAAGATGTGTGTCTCCAGTGCAGCAGGGTTGAACAAGTAATAGTCCCTCATCTTCAAGTACTCAAGGCCTGTAATCTGCTCCCTTCAGCACCCACAAGAGGTGCCAACTGAATGCTGAGGAGATTAAAAACTAAGAGTCATGGTCTTGAGAGCTAGAGGAAATACTCCCATGTCCACACTTGGCCTGGAACAAATGGAGCCATCCACCTTCAAATGGAAAATGGATCATGTGACTCTAAACAGTTAGCAACTCCGTGATCAACGTTACAAATGAAGAACTAGAGATCCTCTCCCTGTTTGGCAGTACCACGTAAATCTTCAGATTTTTGTATAAACCCTAGGGAAGGAAAGGGGCCTCTAAACATAACTGAGATTAAGTTTATTATGACACAGGTGGTAGGCTCACAGCCCAATTAAAACTGATTTATCTAAGGAAACATGTCATTTCCTCCATCTGCATATTATAGAATAAATCCATGCTGACCACTCTGAGGGGCTCCATTGAGAATTGTAGGAGCTCTTGTACAGAGCAAATCTAGAATTAGAGCTGGCTGCTATTGAGAAAATGGCTGTGACCTTGCTGGGGAAATGGGGAGCAAAAATCCTTAAAGCCCATGCCAAGTCTCTGAATACAGTGAACGTGATAAGAATGAGTATGAAAGAACCTTACAGAATGTTTTAAAATCCCTCAGGACAAGGTTGAGGAAGCAAGGATGGATGAATGCAGCCTCCATTTCTGAAGAGATTAATTTCTCTGCAAGTCTCAGGAAAACATCAAAAGAAAGAAATAAAGGTGATCTTTTAAAGGTCCCTATACATCTGATTATCAAGTTAAAAAAAAAAAATTTTTAAGTACAGAACTTCTTCCTATGGGGAGGAATGTCATTGCCCAAGTGTGTAGCATGGGAACAACCCTCTGTCCCCAAACCTGGACACGTGTCCTAAGGTTTTTAGCAATACTTTGAGGTAGGTGTGGAGGAAGGCCAAACAGTAAACTGCTGGAAACGAATAGGTATTCCTGGGGCTGAAATTCCTCCACTGCAAGAAGAGATATCCAAGTCTTTGCTCATCAAGATACAAGAGGACAAGAAACTTTGATGGCTAGAAGGAGACTTGAGTGTATCTGTTGAAGCTATTAGCATTATTGAAGCGACCTTAGAGCAACTTTCAGCCCCTGGAGATGAATGCCACAGGACATGCTTTAAGCCACGTTAAAATGCTAAAAAAACAGTGGACAGGCTCTTCAGTCTGACCTGAAAGTTTACCAGAAGTTAAATCTTTTAACTATAGAGGTTGCTGAAGGAGGGGGAACAAAGGAAGAAGGTGCACCCCATTATGAGCAAGAGAGTGAGACATCAAGAGAATAACGCCTGATTCAGCTCTGCAGGCCTTGCTGGGGTGCTCAAGAGAGGATTCACCCCATTCGCTAAAGATCTCGCTGCTGCTTTTCAGGGATGGGCGGGTCTCTGCCCATAAGCAAGCTACCAAAGAACATTCTGCTTTCTTGACCCCTGATGTGTGGCCTGGGACACGATCTGAGAATTTGTGACATGGAGGAGGAGGGGCCTACACTCACAGCAAGAGCACCACTGCCCTGTCCAGAAAGCAGGAGTTAAATGTTTAGTAAAGGGCAAACTTGTCTGTACTTGCCTTCCTTTCCAAGAGGTTGGGCATTTCATGACAGTTACTTCAAGGACAAGAATTCACGGCTTATAATAGGAAAGTTGTTTGCTTTCTTATTATTATGCTTGGGCTGTATCAAGGAACAATGGAGAGAAGAGCAAGAAGTGCCACCCTGGTGCAACAAGAGATCAGCATGACTGGTATCCTTTTTCCCTCTTGGCCAAGCTCCTGGCACTCAGGAGAGAGGTGGGAGGAAGAGAAGGGACAGCACGTTGTAGACTCTTTACCGAGATAAAACAATACAGTTTGGAGAAACAGGAGTTCTGGGCCTGTATGTCACACAGAGTGAAAGTGGTGGTATTCTTATTTATCTGAAGCCACTTTTCAAGTCTATTAGTTAAAAGAGGGTCATGATTCTAGATGATAAAATCAGGCTTCCAATCATGGTTATAAAAATGCTATCCTATATTTTTCCCCTTGTTACAAAGAAGTTGCCAGAAGAAATAATAGAAAGAGCAAGGGAGATAGTAAAAGAAAATGATGCAAGAGAAAGGGAAGAATAAAAGACAATATTAAAGAGATAGGGGTGTGAGTATCAGGGGAGGTGAAGTGGGGAAAAAACTAAAATCAATGCCCATCCACTGTGGCTGAATTATATTCTCTATAGTTTAGCATCTCTGATAACCATTGGTTTAAATTTTTTTAGAGTTTAACTGCTGAAATTAACATCCTTACATAGTTTTTGGTATTGGCATGGCATCAATCACATATTATCCATATAGCCAAACACACAGACATGGCTGAAATTAAAGCTGGCTTTCCCTCTTACAATGGGTACTCACTCTCCACAAAGGGTTATGCCCATAGGACAAGAATGATACTGAAACACTACTTTGCTATTTTACTTTCTTTACTTGGATCTCCTTTCCAACTTTCCCTTCAAGCATGTTGGGCCATTTTGATCGCTGGTGAGCACATGTGAGTCGGGGAACCAGGGCAAAGGAAGCAGTACTGGATCCTTTTCCTTGTGCCTTTTAAAACCACAGATATTTCTATGCCATAAAGCCAGAGGAAGATTTTAGGCATAAGTGGTTTTTCTTTCCTCATTTTTTAAAAGATGGCACAGTGGCAATTCAGTGATTAAAGCTCATTGTCTGAATGACAAAGCTTCTGGCCCACTGGGTCCTGTCATTGTCGTGGCTTCTGATTCAATTAGGGACTGCACACTGGGGGGGTTCTTCCTGGTTTCCACGGACCTAAGACTTTTATTTTTATCACATATGAACTTGGTTTTAAACAAAGCTTTGAAGCTTCCCAGGGCTAATCTTTAATGAAAATGGAAAGGCAAATAAAAAAGGCTGAAATAAATTCCAATGAAAGCAGCAAAAGTGTTAATTCAGGGAGGTTGGAAGGAGATAAAAATGAAAATGGAGCTTAAAAGAGGCAAGCATGGATTCAGTAAAAAGAAATCTTCAAAATTTAACAGTGATGAGATTAGCTACAACAGTTTGGTTTTACA
Organism: Gorilla gorilla gorilla; assembly: GCF_029281585.2. NCBI lineage: Eukaryota > Metazoa > Chordata > Mammalia > Primates > Hominidae > Gorilla > Gorilla gorilla. The sequence continues at coordinate 100,587,954 of NC_073242.2, forward strand.
TTTTATTAATTTTCTCCACTGCCTGAAGTGCCATTTTTAAAACCATAATATTAAAGATACCAATAAGAAATCATTATTAACTTATATAGCTTGCAGGGACTGGAGCAATGCTACTAAAACCAAGAATATAAAAGCCATTATATCTAAGCCCTTCTTTTTCCTCAATCTTCATATTTTCTACAAGTATCTTTTCACTGAAAAAAATTCCACATTGATGCCAATCCAAAATAGATTATTTTTAGGAACTCTTTATAAAAGCTGAACAACCTGGCCGGGCATGGTGGCTCACACTTGTAATCCCAACACTTTGGGAGGGTGAGGCAGGCAGATCATGAGGTCAAGGAGCTTGAGACCAGCCTGGCCAACATATTGAAACCCCATGTCTCTACTAAAAGTACAAAAAATTAGCCGGGCGTGGTGGTGGGTGCCTGTAATCCTAGCTACTCAGGAGGCTGAGGCAGGAGAATTGCTTGAACCCAGGAGGCAGAGGTTGTAGTGAGCTGAGATCGCGCCACTGCACACCAGCCCTGGCGACAGTACGAGACTCCATCTCAAAAAAAAAAACCTGATCAACCTAGTCAGGGTTATGAAAAGTAATAGAGACAGGTAGACTTGTTTTGAAAGAATAGTGAAGAATGATAGGTTTTGTCTTCAAAATCTAGGCATTCCATTACTGCTAAACTATAACCAGGTTACATCAACTCAGGATGGACATTCTGTTCCACATAGGTCAGCTCAGATCATTCAAATGAGCAGCTTCAAAAGAGGATCTTACACCAGAACCAAGTTAGAAAAATGTGACATTGGTTGAGTTGGCTAAAAATGCAGTACAAAATTCACTGATTTTTCATAATAACTGAGTTTTACATTCCCCCCCCTCCAAATTACTGCATATAGGTGATTTTTGTTACAGACCTATATTTTTCTCTGTCCTCTTCTTGCTGGGTAGCAAATACCTTCCACAGGAAATGGGCAATGATATTACTGCGATTGTGAATGGTTATAGTTCGCTGATTGGCCAGAGATATGTAGGTTTTCTCGATGGTCAAGGAATTCTTATCCAGCCTTATATTCATGTCTATGGCAGCTCCATAGAGAGATACAAACACCTTTTCACCTAGGAATTAACAAAGTACAAACACACTTCAAGATTTATTCTAAAATTACACACCTAGGCTATCTTTTTTTCAAGCTGAAGTTAGGCAAAATAGCATAAGCATCAGGATCTCATTCTTTCCAATGTACCCCCATCAGTTCAGAGATGAGAAATGATCAGAAAACAAATATTATGCTTGGTGCAGTTATAGAAAAATCAAGCTATCTTGCCTGGTCATTGTAAGAAATATATAAAATATGTATTGTTGTTGTGGGCACTCCAAAACTTTTTCTTTTTTGTAAATAGCTTTCAATCCTACAGCCTGACCAGGAGGGCAATCGAGTTATAGAATTTTACTCTATGCCTCATCTTTAGCTCATGCATGAGCTTGATTTGTCATTCTTAGAAATGCTTGTACCAACTATACTTAAGAAGAGCTGCTCGATATGAGAGAATTTAAGTCCATTTGAGAACAGTGATCAGGAGGGAAAATTCAGTAACTTCAAAAATAGAAAACTGACCACTTAAAAGAAACCACATCCCTAAACAGCAATTAAAACAAAACAAAACAAAAGAAACACACACACACATACACACACACACACACACACCCCTGACATGTCTGGATAGTGGCCACATAAAAAGAAAACAAAAATAGACAAAAATTGTATTAAAAATTTAAAAATTTTAAATATTAGGAATATCTTTATTCAGTATAGCAATTTAAGCCCCTGACTTTATTCAGGATGCACCAATTACCTTGATTCTTAGTATATAAGTGAGTTTTCAAGAAGACACAAACCTATAAACTATATTTGATTTGATCTCTGCAATGTCACAGCAGGTGCATTACTCTGACATCATATAGAAAAAATAAATATTGAAATACCATGAATGTTTTGTTGATTTATGTTGCTAAAGTTTTAAAGCATCATTACTTGCATCTTATTTTTTAGCAAACGTTTCTGCTCCATTCACTGTTGTATGAACCAGTCATTCAGGAAATCAACAACCCTTTATACATTTTAAATGTTCTTTAGGCTCAATAACTTTGGATGCAGAAAAAACTTTCCCCAAAGAAAGAAAAAGTAAGCATCTAGGCATTTGACTTTAAAATTTTTATTTCAAAAACTTATATAGAGAGTCGAAATTTCAAGTACTATAAGAGCAAATACAATGAAACTAAAAAGTATATTTCTCCCCTTCACCTAACTCCAGGTCTGATTTTTAGAGGTAAGAACTGTCAATATTTTCATGCACATCCTTTCCAAAAAAAAGGTATGCACTCTTGTCAACTTTTAAACTTTCTTTGAGTGAAATGTAACAATCTGATAAGTGAAAACTCATTGTTACTTTAATTGGAATATCCTTAATTATGGATGGTGTTGAACACCTTTTCATAAATTAATTGGCTTAAACCAAAGAGAAAACCCCTCCTCCAAATAAGTTAATACTCAAAGAACTATGCCTTCTGCTGGTTGTGGTGGCTCATGCATGTAATCCCAGCACTTCGGGAGGCTGAGGCAGGCAGATCACCCGAGGTCGGGAGTTCAAGACCAGCCTCATCCACATGGAGAAACCCCATCTCTACTAAAAAATACAAAATTAGCTGGGCATGGTGGCACATGCCTGTCGTCCCAGCTACTCAGGCGGCTGAGGCAGGAGAATCACTTGAACCCAGGAGGCGGAGGTTGTGGTGAGCCAAGATCGTCCCATTGCACTCTACCCTGGGCAACAAGAGCAAAACTCTGTCTCAAAAAAAGAAAAAAAAAAAAAAAAAAAAAAAAGAACTATGCCTTCAAGATGAGGGTGAACTGGAAGTAGATTAGCCTTAGTGCAGAGTTGAATATCATGCTGGAATTGCCTATGTCTTGCAAATAACTTCAAACCTTGAATTTGATAATTATTGACTGGTTAGACACTTGGTGAAAGAAACTCAGTTTTTTTGGGGGGGAAAGGTACTTGCATCCAAAGTTTCAAAATTTTCAACATTGTTTAAAAAGCACATAACCAAAACATAATGATGCAATGCAAGGAAATAAAACTCCATGTGTTGGAACCAGCAGGTACAAGAAAAATGGAAATAGGCCCACAAAAATATCAGACACTAGGAATCATCAGATAGAAACTATGAACTAATTATACATACTATGTTTAAAGAAACAAATGGATTGCTGAAGCCATATGTAGGAAACAGAAAATCAATAAGATGTTTAAAAAATTTGAAAAAAGCCACACTCTAGGACTTACAGAAATAAAATAGTCTAAATTAGAAAAAACTCAAAATAAATATTTAATAAAATAATTTTATTATTTTTCATGACAAATTAGTGAAATGGGAGGTAGTTCAGAAAACACAAAAGGCAATATGAAGAAATAAAAATATATGAAAAATACAGTGGATAAGATACAAGGAAGATAAAGTTAGAAGGTCTAAAAGTATCGAATTGGAAACTCTCAGAAGGAGAGGAAAGAGATAATGAAGCAAAGACAGTATTTCAAAAGATGATGGCTAAGAGTTTTGTTTGGAATTAAAGACATCAGTTCACAGTTCAAAAGGCCAGTGAAAGTCAAATTGGATAAATTTTTTAAAAATCAGACCTAAATATATTGCAGTGAAACTGAAGAAAACCAAAGACAAAGAAAAAATCTGGAAAGCAGCCTGAGGAAAAAAACATTATTTTTAAAGGTTCCACACTTGGAATTACACCTAACTTTTGAACTGAAACAATGGAAACTAAAAAATAATGGAATGATATCTTCAATATGACGAAGGTGAAAACAATGCCATTCAAGAGTTCTACACAAAATTTTTCCAGCTTTTTTTTGTCTGCAAATATCTTTCGTCTTCACTTTTAAAGAATACTTTAAAAGTGGTATAAATTTGCATTGTTTTCTTTCAGTGCTTCAACAATGCCATTTGACTGTCTTCCAGCTTCCATAATTTCAGCAGAAAATTTTGCCATCAGTATTCTTAGTGTTCCTGTTAAGGTAATGTATCTTTTTTCTCTGGGTACTTTTATAATGTGCTCTTTGCTTTAGATTTCAGCCATTTAACCACAATATGCCTAAGTTTGGTTTTCTTTGTACTTGTACCACCACAGGCTTGCTCAGTGTTTATAAACCTCTGGATTAAGGTCATGTATCATTTCTGGAAAATTCTCAGCCATTATTGCTTAAAATATTTTCTACTCCATTCTTCCTCCTCCACTTTTGAGACTCCAGTTACATGTATGTTGACCTTCTGACTGTGTCCCACTTGGCTGTTCTATTTCTTCCCCATTCTTTTCTATTTCTCTCTGTGCTTCCGTTTGGGTATTTTCTATTGACCTGTCTTCAGGTTCACTAATCCTATCTTTTGCAGTATCCATTTTACTGCTAAAGTCATACCATTAGTTCTTAATTTCCAACACTGTATTTTTCAGTATAACATTGTTATTAAAATCTGATAAAGATATAACAATGATATAGGCCAATCTATAGGCCAATTGCACTTCTGAATAACAATGTAAAATTTCTGAATAAAAATAGCTAATCATTATATATCAGCACATTAAAGGAATGATACTTCATAACCAAGTGGAATTTATTCCAGAAATGCAATAATGTCCCACTACTAGAAATCTGTTTATGTAGCAATAGATCTAAGGAAAAAAATGGTATGATCCTCACTGATGCTGAAAAAGAATTTGACAAAACTCAAAACACATTTTAAAAACATCTATAAAATAGAAATTGATAGAATTAAAATATAGTAAAGTCTCGGTAATTAAAATATTAATAGCATGGTAGCAGTGCATGAAGAGACAGATCAGTGGAATAGAATGAAGTCAAAACAGACCCAAATGCACACTGGAATTTAGTATATTATAAAGGCAGTATCTCAAATCATTGGTATAAAGACATATTTGTAAAAAAAAAAAAAAAAGTATTGTTAGGACAACTTCATAGCCATATGAAAAAACATACCTCATATCTTATATCAGAATAAATGTCAAGTGAGTCAAATATTTAAATGTTAAATATGAAGCCATATATATAAAACAATATAAATGAGAATTTCTTCATAACTTTAGAGAGGGAAAAGTTTTCTATGACTCAAAATCCAGATCCCTCTAAAATGAAAAAGAAACTCATTCAAAAGAAATAAATACATGACCCATCCAAAAACTTGACTGTAAAAGGGATACAGGACCTCTAAGAAACATGTACAGCTGCAAGATAGCACTAGTAATAAAATAAATATAAAATATCATTTCATGACCATCAAATTAACAAACAAAAATCAAACAGTTTTATAATATCGTTTTAGCAATATATTGGCAAGAATATGGAAAAAAAATTTTTGTATACTTCTGATGAAAGTATAAATTGCCACAACTTGACAAGCCAATTTAGTATCCAGTAAAGCTCAGGATAATTTTGCCCTACACCCCAGCAATTGCACTTGTAGGTATTTATCCTAAAGGAAAATCTCACACAGCTGCCCAAGAAGACACTGTAAGAAGCTGCTCAATGCAACACTGTTTTTAGAAGCAAAGAAGTAAATATTCAATTTTCACATACTGGAATGTGGCGCATTCATTAAAATGAATCAGAGTAATGTGTATCTATGTGTTTAAATATTTAAAACAACATTGAATGAAAAAAGCAAGTTGGAGAATTGTATGTACAGTATGATACCATTTATGTGAACTTTAAAACTGCTCAAGACAATACTATATATTGTTTATGGATAAGTAAATATGTAGGAATAGCATTAAAATGCACCCAGTAAAGCTCCTCTGAGGAGCAAGATATGGGAATTAGATCAGAAAAGGGTAACAAAGTGGCTTCAGGTCTGTAATCAGTTTGATTATCCAAAAAAAATAAAACCTCTAGAAAGAAATGTGTACGGCAAAAGGTTGAGATGTGTTACATATAACAGGTGTTGATTATATTATTCTCTGTGTTTTTGTGGTTATCTGAAATATGTCATTGTTTAAAAAAATAATCAAAGGGAATAAAAGATCCAAGGGCTTATTTCACGCAACCTAGGGGTCAGAGAGACTAATGTCATTAATTTGAGCTGCTCACTGCAAAAGTCTTCCTTCCCAGAAATATAGCAAAAGCTATTTTTTTCAAGAACTATCCAATATTGATTTTTTTCACCACTATCTTCCAAAACTCATCAGCTCCACAAAGTGAAGGAAGCAATAACTCTTCTCTTATCCCCAAAGCTGTTGAAGTATTTGGTTTTTATAATACCTACTTTTATAGAGACAACCTGAAAAAGGTTCCCCAACCCTTAGCTACTTTGAAGACTAACAGGATGGAAGTGGTGTCATGTCTCCAGGAATGGATGGGGAAGCTGTTCCTCAACATTAGCATTCTTTGTGTCCTTGGAGGACCTGTTCCCACACTGGTGCCTTTTTGGTTTCCAGAGTTGCATGCTGCAATCATTGTAGATAGGCTTAGGAACAATCTTTTACTACATCCCAGTACAGACATATTTTGTGGAAGGTCTCACTATCTCTTGCCAGGTTTGCTACCATCAATCAAGTAAAAACAAATATGAACAAAACTAATTTTACAAAAACGAATGTGAAGGTAACTATATATATAATACGCTTCATACTATGGTTTCAGTACTCTCAGACAACAGAGGACACTAAGTTAAATTTATGGGTGGAGCCACAGATTTTCCACGGAACTAACAAGTTGATGGAAAGTTTTTCATCACTTGGTGACAACAGGGTCAAATTCACTACGGTAGTGCATTGCTGAACTGAACTTCTTTGGAAGTGCTCTTTGTTCAGGAAACTTAAGCAACTTGATGGCTCACCTGGCATGTCAGTGGCAATGCCAAAACCGGTATTCTCAGTCTGCACAGAAGGCAGCGTGAAATGCAGAAAGTGTACTGGCCTCAGGGGGTCCCAAAGACCTGGGTTCAAATTCCAGCTTTACTGAGCTGTAAAATCATTTAACGTCTCTGGGCTTCAGTTTACTTATCACTAAAATGAAGGGAGTTAAAGAAACGTCCCTTTAAATACTAACACCTGCTAATTTGCAAGTCTTCACTTGCTATGAACTTATGGAAACCTTATCTCACTTCCCTAAACATTTAAAGCCCTGACAATCAGAGTGTCTTAACTTCTGCTACTCCCTATTCTAAGCTATGGAATAAGAAACAAAGAAAAGAAAACAAGGTCAAGTAATGTTTCCATTGCTTCTAAAGCCATGTTAAAACATTTACTTCTTTTACAATACCTCTGTTTGGCTAGATTTTCTAGTTATAACAGCACACATTTATAATTAATAATAATCCCACCATTGAAACAAAGTTGATGCGGGTAAGTCTGCATAGATATTAATAGATTCAGATAGATATTATTTAGCAGTTTCAACTGCAAAGCAGCAACATTACAGTCAATTACTGACTATATTATATTTTGGTATGCCTCTATTGGCCTTTATGAGGAAAAAAAGAAAAATTCTTTATGGTTTTAGAAAGCTTACTAGAGTAAAATATGTAAATTACTATAAAGCTGCCGTGTGAAGCACTAATATTATGACTGTGTGTATATTTAATAATAACACACCATCACACCTTTGGGGAAAAAGGTTACTTGCCAACTGCTGACTCCTAAAGTATCTCCTCTTCAGTAAGAGACATAATACTTTAAAAAACGCTGAATACATGCATCAACTCTATTTCCTGAGTATGCCAATGGTTAATGTCACTTCTAAGGTGAGAAGAGTAACCTCATCAGGCACTGAAGAAGAAACCCCCTACACTACTATTTCTGGTACTCATTCTAGTAACCAAAGTTTCAATACAAATATCTTTTTTCTTTTTCTTTTTTTTTATTTTGTTCAAATGTCTTTTTTGAAATGCTGTTCTGAATAGTAATATCTCCTTGAACCCTGTGATTATATTAATTTCTCAAGACTCAGTTGAAAAGTGCAAAACTTCAGCAATTAACCATTTGTTTGTCTCTTCAGAGGCAAATGATACTTCCAGTTATTTGTTTGGTTTTGGATTTGGTTTTGGTTTGGTTTTGTTGTTATCAATGTAGCCTCGAGTAATTGTATTTTTAATCTCTTCTGGAGGGATGAGTTTATAAAAGGTATCACCTTGCATCAGTTCTTTCTCAATTTTAGACTATAATAAAAAAGATAATTAAATCATTTCTCAGGTAAAATCAACTGCTTAAACAAACTTGATTTTACTATACGCAGGCACCCACAGGGAGAAAGAGGAAAAGAGAAAGGAGGGGAGAATTCTGGTTCAAAAAACATTAATGGGTAAAATATTAGATATTGCTGAAACTTTTTTATGCTCAACCTCCTTAATTGCTAGAGCACTGGTTCAAACTCTGGTTGTCAGAAAAAGCAAAGAAATCTCCTAACTTCATTTAATCAAGAATATATTCAGCGGAGGGCCAGAAACGGAAGGAACAAATGCCACTGTTAGGAACGTGATTGAGTACTTCCTGCTGAGGAGTGTCAATGCTGCTCCTTCTGGAACATTGTTTTAGGAATTATAAAGAAAAGACTCATCAACAGCCCATGTTAAATTTCCTTCCCCAAATAAATTCATATTTCAAACAGCTGCAGAAAGTTCAATCGGATGCTTATTTAATGAAATGAAAAGCCAATGATCATGGCTGCTTGGAAAAGCTTCATGATTAATTGTGTTTAGGCAGTTATTAGCATTTTTCACTAATGGAAGGTTATGGATTCTGGTCATTAACAACCCACAATAAAGACTGAAAGCATATTCTTAGCAGCAGTTCATTTCATGTAAGGAAAAATGCTATAAGACAGTTTACCTCTGCAATCTTCAGAATATGACTTTATTCATTCACCAAAGGTGACATCAGAACCTCAGGGGGTAGAAACCAACTTTTCTATGAATGATTAATTTTTTTTTTTTTTTTTTTGAGATGGAGTCTAGCTCTGTCGCCAGGCTGGAGTGTAGTGGCACGATCTTGCCTCACGGTAACCTCCGACTCCCTGGTTCAAGAAATTCTCTTGCTTCAGCCTCCCAAGTAGCTGGGATTACAGGCACACGCCATCACACCCAGCTAATTTTTGTATTTTTAGTAGAGATGGGGTTTCACCATGTTGGCCAGGATGGTCTCGATCTTCTGACCTTGTGATCTGCCTGCCTTGGCCTCCCGATTACAGGCGTGAGTCACCACCCCTGGCTGAATGATTAAATTTTAATACACAAATATTTATTGTGGTTCAACCTATCTTTCCTTTAGCACAGCAGTATATATGTAAGTATGGGTGTCATTCCAAATGCCTACATAAAAGTAAAATTGAGATCCAGGGAGGCTGGCAAAATGCAGCCGCATTTCAAAGGCAGCACATCAAGAGAGCACAAATGCACACAGAGTTATATGGGAGATGAGACGATCTGCTATAGTGAAAGAACACTGCCCAGGAGGTAAGAGGCTGAGTCTGGCTTCTAACTGGGCTTCTATTTGGGCTTCTGATTAGTTCTGTGACCTTGGGTGAGCCACTTAATTTCTTAGGGCTTTAGTTTCTCTATCTGTAAAATCTAAGGGTTAGATGAGGTTATCACTGAAGTCGTCACTCAAGTTTTGATTCTATTGAGCTATAAGCACTCTAAATCAGCTGAACTCAAAACTCAACAAATAGCGTTTTTTGAAATTATACCCCAACATATGTAGAGTTGTTTATTTATAAATTATACCCATATGTTAGATTGCTCATGTGTCAAATGTATTAAAAATACCCCCAAATGTTTAAAAGAATGAGATAAAGATGAAATAAACAATTATTTTAAAGATAATGTATTTACTATTTTTACCAACAATTATTTTAATAAGAGTAAAAGGGTTGACTATGCCTCATTCTTTTTCAAACTCCTGATTTAAAATCTTGTGATACAGTGACCCAAATCTAATTCTAAGGCCACATTTATTCTGACACTTCGTTTCAGCAACTAACATAAGCAAAATCAACAAGGATATAAGACATAAGATGTATGCAAAATCAACAAAAATATGGAGATCCAGACAGAAAAAAAATGTATCACTGACCATATTTATTAGCAGGCATATGTTTCTTCAGTTTCATCCACTATCAGTACCAGTAACACAATGGTTTTGGCTGAAATTCAGCTAATAATTTTACCATAATGGGAACAATTACTTAATAGTCAAACAGGAGGTTCAAATATATCTATAATTGCATTTAACATAAAATGACTGAATAGTACAATTAAAAGACAAAGATTTTCAGACCAGATTTAATAATCAGCCTCATTGGTGATACTTCCAAATGTCATACTTTAAATGTGAGGAAGGTTGAAAGTGAAAGGATAAACAGATTGTACTATGTCCACACTAATCAAAAGAAAGCTTCTATGTTGTATAAATATCAGATCGAGTAGACTTTAGTGTCATAAATCTTACTAAAGATTGAGACATTTTATAATAAAATGGTTAATTCAACAGGAAGTTATAATAATCCTACATGTGTATACGTCAAGTATCATGGCCTCGAAATATATAAAATGAAAATTGTTAGCACCAAAAAAGAGGAACACCTAAGTTGTAGTTGTGGATTTTAATGACATCTTCCAATAACTGATAAAACAAGGAGATAAAACGTTAGTAAAGATATAGATTGAATGGCATCATTATTAACAAATTTGACCTAATTGACATTTATGGAAGGTGTACCCTTTTGAAGTGTACAGGGAACATTTACCAAAATGGAACATATTTTGGGTCATAATGTAAGTCTCAACTAATTTCAAGGCCTGAAATCGTATAGAACTTGCTTTCTGTCACTGGTAGGATTCAACAAGAAATCAATAACAAAAAGAGACCTAGAAAATTCCCTAATGTTTGAATATTAATCAACGCATTGCTAAATAGCCCATGTGTCAAAAAAGAAATAAAAATGTAAATTCTAAAATATTTTCAATCAAGTGTTAAAAACAAAATATGTAAAATCATATGGGCTGAAGATTGAGTCAATTTTAGAGGAAAATGTATTGTCTTAAATGCATGTATTATAAAAGAAGAAAGGCTGAACATCAATATTCTGAGCATCCCTGTTAAGATCTAGAAAAATCATAACAAATCAAACCTAAAGAAAGTAGAAGGCCTGAAAAAATGAAGTGGAGAAATCAATGAAATTGAGAAGTGAACAATAAAAATAATCAACTAAGAGTTGGTTCTTTGAATAAACTAAAAAAAAAAACTGATAAACCCCTAACAATATAGATCAAGAAAAAAAAAAGAGGAGGATACAAATTACCAATAAGAAAAGAGGAGATATCACCAAGGATCCTATAGCAAACAATGATTAAGAAGGGTTCTGAACAACTTTATGCCAAAATTTTAAGATTTTAGATTAAATGGAAAAGTTTATTGAAAAAGTTTAACAGAATCAATCATTAAAAAGCTGCCCCCCTTTTAAAAAGTGAGGTTAAACAAACGGCTTAAAGAATAAAATTTTCAATTATTTAAGGAAGAAATAACATGACTCTTTAAAACAATTTCTCTAGAGAATTAAAAAGAGAGAACAATTCCCAACTTGTTTTATGAGATCAATTTGTTTTGTTCTGACAAGGGCATTACATGAACAGAAAATTACAGGCCAATCTTTCTCATTAATTTGGATGCCAAATTCTTGAACAAAATATTAGCAAATATAATCCAATGATGTATTAAAATGATAATATATAAACTTGAGTTTATCCCAGAACACAGCAGGAATCTAGCATTTCAAAATCAACCATCGCATTAGAAGAATAAAGGTGAAATAATGTACAATCATGTCAACAAATGCAGAGTATTTGATAAAATTAAACATCTATTCAAGATTAAAAGTCTTAGAAACCTAGAGATAGAAGGAAATTTTTTTAACCTGATAGAGTCTCCACTAAAAACCTATAGCAAACATCATACTAAATGATGAAATACTGAGCACTTCTCTTCTGAGACTGAGAACAAGAGAAAGATATTTGCTGTCATTACTTCCAGTGCACAGCATACTAATGTCTAGCCTATGGAAGAAAGAATAAGAAATGAAGAGCATAAGGACTGAACAAAATAAAAACTATTATTATCTGCAGATGACCTGTTTGTGTATATACAAAATCCAAAATCATCTACAGATAAGTCAGAAGTAAATTTAGCAAAGTCTGCAGATAAAAGCTCAATATACAAAACTTAACTGTAGTTTAATAAAGCCACATAAATTTAGAAAATAAGCTTGGGAAAAAATACCACACTAGCTATAAAATTAAAATAGATAAACTGTACTTCATCAAAATTAAATTGCTCTGCTAATAAAGACATTAAGAAAATTAATTTCTCACTGTGAGAAAATATTCACAATAATTATTTCTGAAAGACTTCTATAAAGAATATATATATATATTTCTTTTTCTTTTTTAAGATGGAGTCTCACTCTGTCACCCAGGCTGGAGTGCAATGGCTTGGTCTCAGCTCACTGCAACCTCTGCCTCCCGGGTTCAAGCTATTCTCCCGCCTCAGCTTCCTGATTAGCTGGGACTACAGGTGCATGCCACCACACCCGGCTAATTTTTGTAGTTTTAGTAGAGATGGGATTTCACTATGTTGGCCAGGCTGGTCTTGAACTCCTGACCTCGTGATCCATTCACCTTGGCCTCCCAAAGTGCTGGGATTACAGGCCACCATGCCCGGCCAAGAATATATTTTTTAAAACTACAAGTCAACAACAAAATGATAAACTACCCCATAAAGAATGGGCAAAAGACTTAAACATGTACTTCAGAAAAAAAGACATCAAAATGGGCAAAAGCACATGAAAAGACACTCAACATCATTCATTATTAGAAAAATGCAAATTAAAACCAAAATAAGGTACCACTTTATACCGAGTAGAATGGCTAAAATTAAAAGACTGACATGACCAAGAGTTGATGAGAATGTGGAGTTTCACACCTTCATTGCTGGTGGGAATATAAATAAAATGGTTCAACCACTTTAGAAAACCATTTGGAAGTTTCTTACAAAGTTAAGCATATGATGACTATATCACTCAGCAATTCTACTTTTAAATATTTACCCAAGAGAAATAAAAACATATGTATATCTGCACACACACACATACACGCACACACACACGATGTGTACAAGAATGGTTATTTTACTTTTTATTTTTTATTTTTGGAGATGGAGTCTCGCTCTGTTGCCCAGGCTGGAGTGCAGTAGTGCGCTCTCTGCTCACTATAACCTCCGTCTCCCGGGTTCAAGCAATTCTCCTGCCTCAGCCTCCTGAGTAGCTGGGACCACAGGCACATGCCGCCATGCCTGCCTAATTTTTTTGTATTTTAGTACAGACATGGTTTCACCATGTTGCCCAGGCTGGTCTCAAACTCCTGAGCTCAGGCAATTCGCCTGCCTTGGCCTCCCAAAGAATGGTTACTAAAGCTTTACTCATAATAGCCCAAAACTTCAAAAATCCAAATTTACATTCATAGGGGAATGAATAAGTTATATGTAACCATACAGTAGAATACTTCTTAGCAATAAAAAGGGAGTTACTGCCATACACAAGGACATGGATAAATCTCAAAAACATTATGTTGAGGGAAAGAAACAAGACACAGAAGAGTAGATACTGTATGAGTGCATTTATTTGAAGTCCAAGAAGAAGGAAAATTAATATAGGGTGATAGAAATCAGAGCCTCTAGGTGGAGGATGGAGGGGTTGCCTGGGAATCAGCATGAGGCAGTGGCTGTTCTGTCTCTTGAATTGGGCAGTGGGTACATAGGTAGATATACTTGTCAAAACTTATCAAACTGTATATGCTCTGTGCATTTTATATTTAAATTATACCTCAATAAAAATACAATAAAAAACCACTTATACTAACATCAAAAACCACTGAATGCTTACAAATTAATAATTAAAGAACAAGTGAAGAAAGGACTTGAATAGGAATAGATCTAATGAAAATATTCAAGGCTTCTACATAGAAAACTACTGCTGAGAAAAAGTAAAGAAAACCAAATACATGGAAGGATAAACTATGTTTATAACACGATGGAGAGACAGGACTATAAAGTAGTAGGAAAGAAGGAACTAGTCTATAAATAATAATGAACAATGTGAGAAAGGCATACACTGGAGTCACTTTCAGGCAGCCAATGAAACTAGGGACTTCATCAAAATACTTGAGAAAATATTTTTATTTGTTTTATTTATTTATTAATTTATTTTTAGAGACAGACTCTCGCTCTGTTGCCCAGGCTGGAGTATAGTGGCAGGATCACCACAGCCTTGACTCCCAGGCTCAAGCAATCCTCCCACCTCATCTTCCCAAGCAGCTGGGACCACAGGCATGCACCACCACACCCAGCTAATTCGTGTTTATTTTTGTAAAGACGAAGTCTGGCTGTGTTGCCCAGGCTGGTCTCAAACTCCTGGGCTCAAGCAATGCTCCTGCTGTAGCCTCTTAAAATGTTGGAATTACAGGTGTGAGCCACCACGGTCGGCTGAGAAAGTATTTTTACAAATACTTTTAAATTGATCACTAACCTGATAGGACAATAAGGACATCAATGTGAAGACAAGCATACCAAGAAATAGTCTAGTGCCAAGGCTAGCCTTTGCCCTAATGGCTTTTGTGAACCTTCGGATTTCTGCTTTAAAGATTGCATTATGTGCCGAGGACAGCAGATAAAGTTCAGGGCCTGCCCAGAGTTGGAATTTCAAATCCAAAAATCACAAAACACAAAAAGACATAAGATACCCTGGTTGAAAACCAGCAGAAACAATAAACAGCAAACTAAATAAGTAGACTTAATTTGAATTATCAGATACAAAATATAAAAAACCACATTTAATATATTTAAGAAATCAAAGGGAAACTTGAAAAATAAAAGAGGGGAGAGCAGTCAGATTTGATAAGAACTAAATAAAACTTCCAGAAATAAAAACAATAATAATAATTAAAAAGTTAAAACTCAGCAGGTGAGACTTCACTGAAGAGGGGATTATTGAATGGAATAATGAATAAAAAGAAAGTATCCAGATCAGTCTACAGAGGAAAAGAAATGGAAAATATAGAGGTAAAAATGAATGAATAACAGTGCAATAATAGATTAAGTATTGGAATAATAGAGTATTCCATATTCCAGAACAAGACGGAAAACAGCAAATAATGCATATGGGGAAACAATGACACACGGCCTCTACATCACACATACACAAAAATTAAATAAAAGATGAGGCATTAACCTAAAGACAGGAGCCAAAACTATAACCCTTCCAGAAGTAAACATGGGAGATTATATTCATGATCTTGCAGAAGGCAAAGATTTCCTAGCACAGAGGCAAAAAGTGTTAATCTTGTAAGAAAAGAAAACTGATAACATGGATTTTGTCAAAATTCAAACTCGCTGCTTATTAAGAAATATCAAGGAAATGAAAAGGCAAGCTACAGACTTGGAGAAAATATTAATAATACGTATATCTGACAAATGACTAGTATTTAGAATACTGAGTAATAAAAGGTACTTACAAATTAATAACAAAAGAATAAGCAAAGCAAGGTCTTGAACAGACACTTAAAAAGATAAATGAATGGCCAGTAAGCACCTGAGAAGGCACGCAACATCATTAATCATTAGGGACATGAAAATTAAAACCACTGATAGACATCACTTTACACCACTAGTATGTCTAAAATTGACAAAACAGCACTACATGTTGGTGAGGATGTGAAGCAACTAGAACTCTCATGCCTTGCTGGTGGGAATGTAAAATGACACAACTATCTTGGAAAACTGATGCCCCAATGTGTTATGAGCTGTGCTTTCTGCCTTCTACCCTTTGGTTATATGGGTCAAACGTTCCCCCTTTTCTTAAGCTAGTTTCTCTTGCTAGCAGCCAGCGAGTGTGGCTAAAACTAATAGATAAAACAGATAGACCACATCACTGGCTGGTCTGTGGCATTGTTCTGCTGAGCAATGTGGAGCTAGGGCCACTTAACCATGGGACCTAAGACAAGGGCTTGAGTCGTCCTGCTCAAATACTCGTCCACATAGCCAGCAACTCTGAACTACACTCTAGATGCCTTGTGCTGCTCCTTCTCTGGGTGTACCTTCAAGTTTCTATCCACACACAGATCACCCCAATCTACCAGTGTGACTTCCAGGGATGGGTTCTTTCCTGAGCCCTGCATTCCTCAAGTTTTCAAGCATCAATGACACCAGTTAGGTTGGATTTCTATCTGACTCCACATCATTTCTGTGGGTTCTTCGTCTTGTGGATCTTAGCTTACTCTTTCCCTGGCTGTGCGCCTCTGTTTTCTCCCTACAACGCCCTTCTGCAGATAATCTGGGTCAATCAACATGAATGGGTGAAGCAGAAGTGAGAAGGAAATGAGAAAAAGCATAAAATAATAAATGGCAATGTAAAATATTAATTTGGAAGCCAACTTTGGAGACTGCATAATGTACATGCCATCTACATGACCATAAATTAAATATTTGCAACAATGTGTAATTTTCGTGCTTATGGAGGGTGTGGCCTTCAAGAAAATACTAGTGGCAACAGATACAGTCCTATATTCCTGTAAGATGTTATGTAGGATATTTGCATGTTCTAAGGATTAAAGTAACCGGATCTTAATAGACTAGTGGGCACATATAAGAACATTCTGAATTGGGGTTTACATTTTTAAAATGTTAGACAAATATCACAATAAGTCAAATGGAAAACCCATGGGGCATTAAATTACCTGCAAATTTTAATATACAGACAACCTCAATCCACCAGTGTGGCTCCTGGGGATGGGCTCCTTCCTGAGTCCTGTATTCCTCAGGCTTTCAAGCACTGGAGACACCAGTTAGGGGGATTTCTGACTCCACATCATTTCTACTGGAGGCATTCATTTTTTTTTTTTTTTATCTTGTGGATCTTAGCTTACTCGAATGCAGCCAAAATAACCATTTCCTATTCAGCTTTATCATATTTCCCATCTGACCTTTTTAAATTTTTTAAAATTGATTTTATTATTATTTATTTATTTTTAATTTCAGTGGTTTTTTGGAGGAACAGGTGGTGTTTAGTTACATGAATAAGTTCTTTCGTAGTGATTTCTGAGATTTTGGTGCACCCATCTCCTGAGCAGTGTACACTGTACTCAGTGTGTAGTCTTTTATCCCTCAGCCTCCTCCTGCCCTCTCCCCCAAGTCCACAAAATCCATTGTATCATTCTTATGCCTTTGCATCCTCGTAGCTTGGTTTCCACTTATGAGTGAGAACATTCTCATCTGACCTTTCTTAATATGTAGAACTTTTAACAAAGAATACTGCATACCTGTGTCATAACACACGATAAGTCTTCCACTGTGATCGCCCACACTCTGTGGCTCAAACTCCACTTCCAGTTGCATGGACTCTCCCACATTAAGAGTTCCAACAGCTGGTTCTACAGAGAAAGGCCTGCAACACACAGAGAGGCACATCATCAGAGCATATTTCTGACTAGTGTGAGACGGGGAGGAAAGGAGACAGGAGTTCTAGTTCTGCAGACAGCTCAGACCCAGCACTGCAATTTCATGATCCAGAAGTGAAGTAGACTTTTGCTACCTAATGTGAAAGAACTTTTGTTTTAATGTTAAAATGACAGCATTAGATTAGCAAGCGTAAGGGCAACTTAAACAATGCAACAATATTCTTGTTTGTGTCCTTGCCATTCAGCCCTGCTTTTAACATTCACTGAGTATCCCTGCTGGGCTCAGGCACTCAAGTTAGGGTGACTGCAAATGAATAAAATCCAGCCTTTGTCCTCAAACACTGAGATTGCTGTAAGGAACAGACTTAAAATTTATGTATGCAAATATTGCCATTTTCAAAAGAACAGTGCCTTCAAAGGGATAAAAATCGAGTTTTGTGAGAGTTCACAGGAGAGAGGGCATCATAGTGGAAAAATATATCTGAGCCCCAAAAGGAAAGGGATAGCACCCTCACTCGCCTTAGGATAATTCAGGACAGATGAACAGAGGGTCTATATTAAAAGGGTGGGAGGGGTGTAGAGGAACTACAGGAGATGATGCAATAGCCCACGTGGTAACAGTAGCGCTGCCACAAAAGAGCCATGGAGAGAAGGCATGGTTTTTAAAACCGCAAGGAGAGGCCTAAGAGAAGGCTGCCTTATGGGGAGCAAGGAGATGTAGCCAAGGGAGACAGCAGCCCAGGTGGTCTCCCAGGGAAGACAATGGGGAAAAAATATCCTGACCTCACATCCCCTCCCATCTCATTGTCTACCAGACCCTCACTGGGTGAACACAACCAGAGCCAGAAATGCGAGTTGAGGGCTGTTGACCCAGGCTGTAGAAGCCAGCCTCCGGGGCTAGAGCAAACTGAAGAAGGGTGGAGAGTGCATTTGAAAAGGCAAACTGAGGACAAATTCTGTGTCTTGAAAATATAATTTGGGATGCAGAGATCGTGGGGAGTGAGGGTTGATTTGGAAACAGGAAATAGTTTAATTGTTTTGGAAGAGAATAGTAAGAGGGAAGCTGGATCTGATGGTGAAATACCTTAAATAACTTAGAGAGTTCTTCCTAAATAGGAAACCCAGCCCATTTAATTATTTTCATGGTCCATTTCACTTCTTTAAATTGCTAGTTTTTCAAAGTAATGTGTTGTGTAATGCATCTGGCAGACCGAGCTGTTTCTGATTATTTACTTCGATCACAACAGTTCTTAGAGTTGTCATTCCTTAAATCTTCCCTTAGATGATGAACTCAGTTTCAGAAAATCTAAGCTTTCTGCTATAAGGATACAGAGTTTATGTCAGGGGTAGCACTGGGTGGCATCTGAGAGTATTACTACAGGACCTCAGGTGCTCCCTATGGTGAGCAATTGGTTATTTTCTCTGGTACTTTCTACTTGATCTCCTCTCTTTTCTTTTTTTAAATTAAAAAAAAAAAATTTACTTTTTGTGGGTACATAGTAGGTATATATATTTATGGGGTACGTGAGATGTTTTGATACAGGCATGCACTGTGAAGTAATCCCATCATGGAGAATGCATATCCATCCCCTCAAGCATTTGTCCTTTGTGTTACAAACAATCCAATTACACTCTTTTAGTTATTTTAAAATGTACAATTAAGTTATTGACTATAGTAACCTTGTTGTGCTATCAAATAGTCTTATTCATTTTTTCTAACTATTTTTTAATACCCACTAACCTTCCCCAACTCCCCACCCAACCCCCACTACCCCTCCCACCTCCAGTAACCATTCTACTCTCTACGTCCGTGAGTTCAATTGTTTTGATTTTTAGATCCCATGAATAATTGGATCTCCTCTCCTTTCACTTCCTGATTTTCCTGCTTCCTTTCCTTTTTCCTGTCCCCATATCTGTGGCACTGATCCACCAGTGAACCCCAGGCATTGCTGCAGAGGCACTCTGGGGCAGTGGTTACTAGCCTGACCTCTGGAGCCAACCAAATGAGTTCAAAACCCAGCTCTGCCAGAACCTTGGGCAAGTCACCTAACCTTCAGTTTCCTTATCTGTAAAAGGAGGGTAATGACAGCACCTACTTCATATGGTTATAGTGAGGATTAAAGGGGTTGATATAGGTCAAGTGCTTAGAATAATGCCTGGCACAAAGGAAATGCTATACAAGTGTTTATTATTCTTTTTGTTATGGCTATTTTTATCTCCCTCACTGGCAGCCTCTAGATGCTGCGTGATGAATCTGTGGATGTGTTTGGGTGTTTCGATGAGTTCAAGCTTTTATCATTCCCCCCTCACTCCTTCACACTGCTCTAGAGAGAGTGTAAAAAACACACACAGGTCATAACACATCAATCTCTTGTTCAAACACCTTCAGCGGTCCTCATCACCTGTGCAATCAAGCTCAAACTCCTAGGCATTTCAGGTCCCACACAATCTGCTCCCAGTAGGTTTTTGCATTTTCATTACACACATACATCTGTCCAAATATCCTATACACCTGTCATGTTCCAAGGCAGTGCTGGGGTGGGATGGGAGTCAGGCTTTAGTCTCTTCACCCACAACCTCCCCCAGCACTGCACCTGCTTTCTCTTCCCACCAGATTGTGGCCCCCACATAGACAATCGGAACTGCTAGGATCACATCAGGTGACTTGCCATTTCCCACATGCCATACTCCTTCTGAAGCCACCTCTCACAGCCCAGACTCAAAGTCACCTCTTAAATAGAATCTTTCCTGATTCTCCCTTTTGTGAATAGTATCTCTTTCCTCTCAGAGACTATAACTTCCCTTTTAGTTTTTACAGTGGTTTACTTTGTACTTGAGTTGGTTTTCATGCCTGCCTCTCTCAATAGCTAGAAACTCTTGAGAAGAGAGGGAAGGGAAAACACAATCACGAGTCATCTTTGTGTCACTCATCACCCCATACATGGTTCTTTACTCAGGAGCCTCTCAGAAGAGGTTCTTAATTGAATTACAATAAACTCTTAAAGGTAAATAAAAATATTTGTAATCAACTATCAGTGTTTATGGCATCGTGGTGGAACGAGAAGGAGCAAACCTTCAGTAGAATCTGTGCCTTGTGGGAAGTGACGGTGAGTCTCCCAGTCTCAAAGTTTCTTCCTTCCTTACGGCCTCAGCGAGAATCAGAAGAAGTGAGAACTGGGCCCAGTTTCCCGGCTTTAGGAACAACACCACCATATTTACTTCTATCCTTTGCCTCCCTACTTCCTAATATTTTTCTTCCTGCATTGTACTTTCATTTTATTTTCAAATATTTCTTGGTAGCAAAAGAATAGTTTTAAAATGAATTGGATATTATTATATTGCAGTACCTAAACTATTAATAATTTTTACAGAGAAAGTGATACTAGTAACCCATCTGTACGACCTCCAGGAATCCAAGTTCCACGGAGTGGTAAGGGTTACTTTGCCTTTGTGCTAATCGTTGGGTTTAGGTTACACAAACTTCTTCAGTAGTTATAATCACCTGGGATTGCCATTGCTACTTACAGCTGCCTAACAGATGTTAATTGGGTAGAGTGTGTTAAGTTCTGGTGGTTACACATTGTCTATAATTTGATTTTGTACTTCATTTTACTAAAATGCAGACAGGCTGAACGGGCTAGAAAATATCAAGCATCAGAAAATGCTCTTACAAAGAAGTAAAAGGTGTTGTTCTTCAAGGGTATAACGATGGTTCAGTCCATCAAAATATTTGGTTTTGATATCATATCTTGATTAATACCAAATAATTATGGAGGGAGTTTTGTTTTGTGAAAAATCATGAGCCATGAGAAAGATTTGAGTTTTTGTTCCATCAATTATGAGCTCTTCTTAAGAACTAAAACCATCCAAATGATTCAATATTTTAGCAGAAGACTAAATATTGATCCTACAATATTAAATATTGAATATAATATTAGTATTTATTCTTCAGATGATCTTTCTTGTTTAATTCCTTACTTGAGTTTTTAGATTTTGAAATTGCTTCTTAATCCTCTCTATTTCACCTTCCAATATTAATCCTACTTTAATCATCAAAGTTATTCTGATACCTACTAGAGTTTTAGGTCAAATTTAACAATAATTGCTTATGTTCTCTGTACATTTTATAGCCCATTGCAGCCTCTTTTATTAGTGTAAAATTATTATGCTTATTTTATAGCAGTTGGAGAATGTGTTTTATTTTATTTTATTGTAGAGGTTTATAGTTGTAGTTTTGCCTTTGTGATATATTGTTGGTTAGGCATCTTATAAACATTTATTGGGTGTTTATTTATTCTAGACAGATGCTGGGGACATACAAATGAAAAGAGTTAGATACAATCCTTCCATTTGAGAAGCTCACATTCGAATAAGGGTAACAGACATGCAAAGAAAGTTTTAGTTTTTGTGATTTATAAGAACCTAAGCATTTTATAAACTTAACCACTAATAAAATCATTATTTCAACGAGAAAAGGATGATCTGTTTTTTTAAACAATTTCCTGTGGGACATTATTTCTAGCTGTATATTGACACTAAAAGTGGGAGGACCATGGGCTTTTGACTCCAAATTCTCAGACTATATCCACTGCTCTACCATGTCTATTAACAACCATATTAACTGAAGAACACTGTCTAGGAACAGAAACATCTGTGTGGTTTTTAGAACGGATCCTTGTCAGGGGATCTCCTTAGAGATTCTAACTCAATATGATGTGACCACAAATTCAACCACATTCTTTCTCATTGAAGCCATCAGCGTTCTCAGTTGCAAACAACAGAAGCCAGCTGTGGCTAATTTAAACAGAAAAGGGACTGACTGGAAGGACTTGAGGCAACTCACAGAATCAATGATAGTTGAAAAACATGCATTTTGTGGAGAAAACATAAAGCCATTATTTCATGAAGAGTCTAAACAGGAAAACAAAAATATTTGCAAACAGGGAATTTGAGAGACTTGGTTACACAGAAGATGGGAGAGGTGAGAACTCCAACTGAAGAAGGTGAGACAGCTCCGAGATTCATAACAGCGGTAAGCTTTTTCCACCCCTGGACTGGAAGCAAAAGGAGAGGAGGAAGTGTTATCAGATCCTGGGGACCAGGGTCACCTGGCAGAAGTTAGAACCGTGGCAGGCCAGCCTGACAGTGGCTAGAACCATGGAGGAGGTGCAGTGGTGGCTGGGGACTCTGCTGAAGACAAAGAGGGAAGAGGCTTCTTCCTTCTTCCTTCTTCCTACTCTCCAGTCTCCTGCTAGTGTCCCTGACTGGTCAAACCTAGCTGGAATCTGGCTGAGCCAGGAGGCTAGGAAGGCTCAGGAAGCCCCACAGGGACACTGAGCAGCGCAGGGGAATGGTGAGACATGCACCTGAGGGCAAACAAGCCCAGAGCTAGCCCATGTTTGCACGAATCCAGGTTTTGATGTTAACTTACTGGGGGAGTTTGGGTAAGTCATTTAACTCCTCAAGCTTTACTCCCTTCACAGTAAAATGGCAATGCTGGGCCAGCATGTCTACTGTTGACAAATCCTGGCCAGTCCCTGAGTTGCCTCCCATTTTACCTTAGAATTGTTTCTATATTAGGAAAACATAATTCATATTCATAGGTAGATGGATAGAAAGATTTTAGATTTTTTTTGCAACTTCACACTATTAAATCTGTGAAGTGATTTTTGCTTCACATTTACATGAATCTAAAATATACGAAATTGCCATTTTGGGGTGGTTTTTTTCAAATTCAGCCAAACAGCGCAGGAAGATATGTTCCCGCACTTGCATATCCACCTTAGGTAGATTCTTTTTTTCATAGAAAAAAAAAAATACCATTGTAACAGTTTTTAATGGGTATTGTCAATGGTGGTTGTGGGAGACCATTTTTTCAATTGAAAAAGATGGGTTTTTTGTTTTTTTTTTGAGACATGGTTTTTCTCTGTCACCCAGGCTGGAGTGCAGTGGCATGATCATGGCTCACTGCAACCTCGACCTCCTGGGCTCAACCAATCCTCTTACCTTGGCCTCCCAAGTAGCTGGAAGTGCAGGTATAGACCACTACACCCAGCTTATTTTTTTGTTTTTTGTATTTTTTGTAGAGACGGGGTTTTACCATGTTGCCCAAGCTGGTCTCAAACTCCTGGGCTCAAGTGCTCCACTCACCTTGGCCTCCCAAAGTGCTGAAATTACAGGCATAAGCCACCATGCCAGGCCAAGATGGGTTATTTCTAATTCATGGGAAGCCAGCTGAACAACCTGCTTCCTTCTCCTCCATCAAAATATGTGAGGTTTGCCATGAGACGACAAACAAGGCCTGTAGAGAATTTATGACCAATGTCTGGAGACACTGAGTTCCAAAAGAACTTTTCCTTTGCCTTTAGTGGTTGATTTATTTAAGGTGGTTTAGAATCTTGCTTCTACCTAGAATGCAGAAAGCTGGAAAGAATGTTTCTTTTACCCTAACCGTAAGAAAAAGTGAGATAAATAACAAAATCACAACCTTTCTTGTGCCTGTCAGAGAGCGGAGGTAGCACATCAAATAGCCTGAAATCTAAAGACAGACCAACCCATTTCCCCCGAGGGGGATGGGATATGCACATACGGTTTAGACTGTGGCTTTCGCCTGTGGCAGGCAGAACTTTCCTGCAAGCAGAAGAAAAAGTGAAAGAGGATAGAACAAAAAAAAAAATTTGGAGAGATAATAGCTGAGATTTTCCAAAATTAATGAAAGATTCAGGAAGCTCAGAGAACCTCAAGCAAAATTAAAACCCAAACCAAGCAAAAGCAAAACAAAATCCTTAAAACAAAAAGCAAAACATAAACAAAACTTACACCTAGACACATCATTTCCAAACTGCAAAAACCAAATAAATCAGCAAGTAGCCCAAGAAAAAGAGACAATTACATACAGAGGAACAAAGATAAGAATCACAGCAGACTTCTCATTAGAAAAATGTAAATCAAAGGACAACTGAGTGACATATTTAAAGTACTGAGGAAAAAAATCTATTATATAATTGTTGGCCCAGAATTCTATATGGTGAAAAAAAATATCTTCCAAAAATGAAGGAAAAATAAACACTTTTTTCCAGATAAACAAAAACAGGGAATTTACAGTAGACTTGTGCTACAAGAAATATTAAAGGTAGTTTTAAGCCAGGAGAAATAGGATATCAGACAGAAATGTGGATCTACACGAAATAGTTCAGAGAGAGTGATTCACCTAGAGTACTTGGAGAAATAAACACAAATTCCCTCCCAAAGGATGTGCCCTCAACTGGCAATATGGCAGTGCTGCTACCTACAGTATGGCAAAGTGGGTCACTTGAAAACCCTCCCACCAGAAAATACCTAGAAAGATTGGATAAAAGATAATGTAAATATATGCATAACTGAGCATGCACAAAAATAAGAAAAACTCATACCATTCCAAAACAAAGAGGAACCTAAGAACCACAGCAGTAAGCCACTGAGCTAATGATAGGTCTTCCCTGGGTTCCCAGTAGCCCAGAAGCCTGGGTTTTTAATAGCCCTGCTGGAGCAGGAGACAAGGCCTCACAATGGTCAAGTTAGGGGACTGGTACCAGATCCCCGTATAAACCTGAGAAATGTGAAGGACTCCCCAAACACACTCCCATCAGCAAAAGAAAAAGTGTGTATCTGAGTTTTTAATTAAAGGAACAAAGTTTCTCCAGGACATTCATAACTTGAACTTGTGTCTTATGAAGGTGTGGGATTTGCATATGAGCTATCAGTCCAGGAACTCCTAAGGCAGGAAATTACCAAAAGAGTACTCCATGGTAGCCTAACTTTTGGGAATCAAGTAGAAGCAAATTCTAATCCCTTTTGGACAAATGAGTCATTAAGTCAGCCAAGGATGCCACAGATAATGCCCTTCTGAAAGAGAACTTAAATCCAGTATATACACACTACTTTTTAAAAACAGAACTTAAATCCAGTATATACATACCACTTTTTATAGAAAAGAACTTGAACCCCTGCTTCCTGTCTTCCCAAGCTGGTTGTTCTTTTTAAGACCCCACTGGTCAGCCACTTGCTCTCATGCCCCAAAACAAATCCTTCTTTCCCATCTTATAAGAGAGGTCCTTGAGAGATGGGGTTGTTTCATCATTCTTATACCAGCAGTCCCCAACCTTTTTGGCACCAGAGACTAGTTTCATGGAAGGCAATTTTTCCACAGATTGGGGGTGGGGTGGATATTTTCAGGATGATTCAAGCGCATTACATTTATTGCACACATTATTTCTATCTTATTACATTGTAATATATAATGAAATGATTACACAACTCACCATAATGTAGATCAGTGGAAGCCCTGAGCTTGTTTTCCTGCAACTAGACGTTCCCATCTGGGGGTGATGGGAGACAGTGACAGATCACTGGGCATTAGGAGCATGCAACCTAGATCTCTTACACGCACAGTTCACAATAGGGTGTGTGCTCCTATGAGAATCTAATGCCGCGGCTGATCTGACAGGAGGCGGAGCTCAGGCGGTAACGCAAGTGATGGGGAGCAGCTGTAAATACAGATAAAGCTTTGCTCTCTTGTCCACCACTCACCTCCTGCTGTGCAGCCTGATTCGTAAAAGGCCACAGACTGGACCGGTACCAGTCCAAGGCCCAGGGGTTGGGGACCCCTGCTTTATACTGTCCCATGGTGTCTACACTGTGGTTAGTCCACAAATACTCAGATTAAAATCCAGCTCTATCACTTACTAGCTCTGTGCTCTTCAGGAAATGATGTGACCTCTCTATCCCTCAGTTTTCTCATCCTCCAAAGCCAGCAACAGCAGATTGAGTCCCTCTCACAGCTCATCACTCTGAACTCTTCTGCTTCCTTCTTCTATTTTTAAAAGCCCTTGTTGGTTACGTTGGGCTCATCCAGTGAATCCAGGATTATCTCCCAATTTTAACATTAGCTGATCAGCAACTTTAATTATATCTGCAATATTAATTCCCCTTTGCCATACAACATGATACAGTCACAGGTTCTGGGGATTAGGATATGGACATGTCTGGAGAGCCATCATTCTGTCTACCACACTGGCCATAGCTCATTTGAAGGAAAAAGAAAAGAGCAAACACCGATTATATAGCACTTGATATATACCAGCAGTTTCTGTTGATTATCCCAACAACCTTATGAAGTGGCTGGTATACTTTTCCCCATTTTTCAGAGAAGAAAACTGAGGGCCATGAGCCAAGGAATGTGGGCGGCCCCTAGAAACTGGAAAAGGCAAAGAAATGTACTCTCCCCTCAAGCCTCCAGAAAGGAATGCAGCCCTGCTCTCACTTTGATTTTAGCCCAGTGCAACTTCTGACCCACTGAAAAGTAAGATAATAAATTTGTGTTGTTTTAAGCTACTGAGTTTGTGACAATTTGTTACAATGGCAACAGAAAACTAATCAAGCCAGTTATAAAAATTCTCAGTCAAGACAAATTTATTTCTATATTCTCATGGGCCATTTTCTGTACTAGAAGAAGGACTTTTATCCAGCATTTTGAAAAACCAAAAAGAGGATTTAGTATAATATGGATATAAGATATTAAACCTTGAATGTTTGTTTCCTCTGAGGATGAAGAGGAAGTCTACCCTACATCAGTGAGGTCTCCCAGCTTTGCAACTGAAGATTGTAACAAGCAATTCCACCCCCAATGTTATGGTAGCAAATTACTTGAGCTGACTAGATTTAGCTATAATCAATCAAAAACAAGAGCTAAAGGCATGCATACCTACAAGTTTTGATGTGAAATACAGCATTTTTGTTGCCAATGTTTCGTACCAGCAGAATCTTCTGGGTGCTGTATTTGACAGGACAAGTGGAAAAATTCAGCTTGTCAGGAAAATCGAGAATGGCTCGTGCGCCTCTAGCTTTGATGGGTACAATAAACTTTTCTCTTTCAGTAACACAGGTCAACGTATGGGCGTAATCCTACAAGGGAAGGGTACGATCATTATTTGTGGAAAAAGCAACATGATCACGATAACTGTTCAAGAAAAGGGTCGATGAGAGGCATTTTGCAAAACAACTTTTAGTATAGTTCTATGAAAACATCTTAAAACAATTACAGAAGTACTTTCAATGAGATTGTCTTTTCTGAGAGAGAGAGAGAACAGATCTAGTGTTAAAACCTACAGCTGGTAGACAAGCTATGCTTCATGTGTCTGTCAGGCAATAGGGAGGTAGGACGAAGGTCAGTGGAAGGCCAGGCCCATTTCTCCTGTAGATCCAAGAAGATTCACAACAGTTCCCTCAGGTCCTCCTTCCAAACCCTAGTTCTCCTTCAAGCCCATGTATTAGAATGACGTTTCTTTTTTTTTTTTTTTTTTTTTTTGAGACAGAGTCTCGCTCTGTCGCCCAGGCTGGAGTGCAGTGGCGCAGTCTCTGCTCACTACAAGCTCCGCCTCCCGGGTTCACGCCATTCTCCTGCCTCGGCCTCCCGAGTAGCTGGGACTAGAGGCACCCGCCACCACGCCCGGCTAATTTTTTGTATTTTTAGTAGAGATGGGGTTTCACCGTGTTAGCCAGGATGGGTCTCGATATCCTGACCTCGTGATCCGCCTGCCTCGGCCTCCCAAAGTGCTGGGATTACAGGGGTGAGCCACCGCGCCCGGCCGATGTTTCTAACTAATGGCCTCTTTCTGCCTATACTCTTTGCAATGTGACTTCGCAGCTCCTCCATCAAGTAATGAGTCTCCATTCCACTTGCTTTGAGCAATACAAGGTGGCCGAAGTTATGCTATGCCGGTTTCAAGCTGAGACCTCAAGAAGCTTTGGGTCTACCCAGTCTTGCTCTTGGAACCCTGCCAATGGCATGTGAACAAGCCTGGTCCAGCCTACTGCAGGATGTGCACCTGGATGCTCCAACCAAGACCATGCTAGACCAGCCTAGAGCCAGCTGATCCCCAGATATGTGAGCCCAGCCACAATAAGCAGAGTTCCCTACCTGATGAGAGGGCCCAGGCAACACCAAAAAAACCACCCAGCTGCACCACAGTCTTGTGAGCAATAATAAGTGCTTATTATTTTAAGCCACTAAATGTGGGATTGTTTGTAATCATACAGCACTAGCTAACTGATGCGTAAGTCAGTTGAAACCTCACTTCTTGCACAAAGCCATTTCTGACCATTCCAAATAAAAATGCTGAGGCCCTAGGCATCTCTCTTCCCCAGTCATGAGTTTAAATGCAACAGAAATGCTGAATAAAGTCACTCTTTATGCCATCTCATAAGATAGAATATTTGCCTGCAATGTAGCAAAGAAAAAGTTAAAAGAAGTCACCATAAAAGGTATCTGATATCTAAAAAAAGCTTTGTTTTCCTTCATTTTCTCATCCTTTTATTGTGTGTTTTAGCTGCAAGGCAGTCTTGATTAATGAAAAGTCATTTTGAACAGAAATTTCCTTTTGGTAACCATGTGATAAACGGTGGTAAGTGGTGGAGGTTTTAAAAAAAGCTCTTTTAGGGCTTTGGGCATAGAATAAGAATGGGACCATCTGGCATACAAATTGGCATACAGGGCTGGCCACATACTCAACCTCATGAAGCCACAGGACAAGCATAAAGCAGTGGCATCCCCAGTTTATTCATTCAACTATGTTCATTAAGTGCCCAGGTGCCAGCACGGCACTGTGCTAGGTCTA
The DNA here is from genome assembly GCF_029281585.2 of Gorilla gorilla gorilla. NCBI lineage: Eukaryota > Metazoa > Chordata > Mammalia > Primates > Hominidae > Gorilla > Gorilla gorilla. Next base: position 100,617,190 of record NC_073242.2, read on the forward strand.
GGAATACAACCAATTAGGAAATGCAGACATGGTCACGGTCCTCCTCCAGCTCACATCAGGATGGAGGAGACGATGAACAGATGAATAAAGGATATGTAATGTACAGTGCAACTCACATATAAATAAATATAAAGCTAAAACTGCCAGGAATGCTCACAAATAGCCTTTACGCCTATAGTTCTATCTGTCCCCTTGGGCTCCAAACTCATAACCAGCTGCCCAGTCAGCATCTCATTGGATATAAACTTATGTCCCAAACCAAAGCTCCTGATGAATGTCACTGCCTGCTACTGTGCATAAAGATTTCTGCTGAGGGCCAGGAATGGAGGCAAAACAGCTTCAGCCCAAAGGGGGAACCTTTTTCTAGTACCCACAAAGGCTCCACAAAGACAGCTAAGGTCTGACCCTCTCTCCACCTGCAGCATCCCTCCAGCGGTCTGGCTTTAGAACCCTGAAATGAGGCATCCTTTCATGCTCTATTTCTCAATTTCTTGATACAATCCATAGGATCTACCTTCAAAATATATCCAAACTGCAATGACTCTTCACCACCTCCACCCCCGCCACCCTGGTCCTAGCCACTCCGATCTTTCCCAGGCTAACAGGACTTTCTATTTCAACCGTTGCTCTCCTAAAGTCTATTTTCCACCCAAGGGTCAGAGGGACCCAGTAAAAATGTAAGTCGGCTCAGGCTGCTTCTCTGCTGAAAAGTACCTAGGCTAAGGCTGGCGCACTTGCGAAGGTCCCGTGGCCTGGTGCCCCCATCGTTTCTCTGGCCATATCTCCTCCTCTCCCCTGGTTCCCCCTGCAGCCACAGGTTTCCCCTTCAGAGCCTTCGCACATGATGTTCTCTCCTTCCCTCTACTTATTCATGGTGCTCACCCCCTCACCTCTTCAGTGCTTGGCACGGCGATCCACTGTCTCCCCGAGGCCTCCCCTGACTGCCCTATTTTCAGTGGAACTCTCCCTCTCCTACCCCATCACTCCCTTACCTTCTGTCCAGCTTTAGTCTTGCCCAGAGCCATCTAGTATATCGTATATTCTACCTCCCCAGTGAGTGTAGTGCATGTCTCCCTCATATTTCCATGTCAAGAGGGATTTGCCCATCTTCTTGCCTTCTGTATACCCAGTACCTAGAACAGAGCCTAGTATCTAGCAACTACTCAACAAATACTTCCCGAAGGAAGGAAAGTCGGTAACGGAACATTTGGTAGTGATGAGTGACGGGAAATAAATCATGATATGGGGACAGAGAGACTGGAGAGCTCTTTTACATGGGGTGGGGGGGGTGGTCAGGAAAGGCCTCTATGAGGAGGTGACACTTCAGCAGAGATATGAGTGACAAATGGAGCCATGTGGATGGATGGCTGTCTGGGGGAAGTGTGATTTGGAACCTGTGGCCAGAGGGGAGCAAGGGAAGGAGCGTGGTTAGACACATGGCCAACAGGTTGTGGCAGCCAGATCCCAGAGATCTTGTAAGCCATTGTTAGGATGTGAGAGGGCTGAAGGCATTCCCAAGGCTGAAAGCTGATCTTGAAGTAACCTGAGTAACGTTTTAGAAAAAGCGCTGGCTGCTATGTGGGCCACGGACTGCAGCGGGAAGAGGGAGGCCAGTTAGGAAGCCACTGCTATAGTCCAGGCATGAGATGACGCAGATGTGGACTTGTGTGGGCAAGTACTTAGCCTAGCATTTAGCAAGTAGTAAGTACTCAATAAATGTTAACTGTCCTTATCAGACTTTTGTATTAAGTACAATTTGTGTAAGGCATATAGGAAAAATTCAACATATGTTTACTCTCGTTGGTAGGGAGCCATCTAGCCATCTATATACTGATAAGGATAATAATAATAGAACAAGATAATTTCAGAAAGTGATGAGGGCTTTGAAGAAAATAAAGCACAGGAAAGTGATAATATCGGATGGGGTTAATTTAGGTTAGAATAACTAAAGAGGTCTTCCTGAGGAGGTGACCTTCGGATGGGGACCTGAACAGCAAAAGGAGCCAGTTGGGTGAGATCTAGGAACAGAGTGCTCCTGCCAAGGGGAACTGCAAACATACAAGTCCTAAGGCAGGAGTGAGTCATAAAAAGGAATAAATAGGATTCAAGAAATTGATTAAAACTGGGTTGCTAGTATATTTTTAAATAAAGAATGTAACTGGACTGTGTGTAACTCAAAGGATAAATGCTTGAGGGGATGAAACCCCATTCTCCATGAGGTGCTTATTTCACATTGCATGCTTACATCAAAGCATCTCATGTACCCCATAAATATATATACCTACTGTGTACCCACAAAAATACTTTTTATTTAAAATATATTTTTTAAAATGGCTGGGCGTGCTGGCTCAAGTCTATAATCCCAGCATTTTGAGAGGCTGAGGCAGGTGGATCACTTGAGGCCAGGAGTTCAAGACCAGCCTGGCCAACATGGCAAAACTCAGCCTCTATAAAAATTAGCTGGGCATGGTGGCTCACACCTGTAGTCTCAGCTACTCGGTAAGCTGAGGTAGAGAACTGCTTGAACCCGGGAGATGGAGGCTGCAGTGAGCCGAGATCGCACCACTGCACCCCAGCCTGGGCGACAGAGTGAGACTCTGTCTCAAAAAAATTAATAAATAAATAAAATAAAAACAAAAATAAAAATAAAATTTTAAAAATTGAGTTGTTAGACTCTTAGCTCTGCAATTGATTCTGGTTTCCAGATGGTAATGCCAGACTCAAAACTTATGCTATCTAGACATGAGGAAGCACATATTGCACTAAGCATACTTGATCTTAGAAAACCCCACATAATTCAACAATGCAACAGCCTAGTCTGATTACTACAGAATCCTAAAGAGATAAGTACTATTTTCGCTTTTTCTTAGGCGATCAAATCCAGCCAGCACATGTTTTGTTGGGAATTATAAACTGAAAAGCCCCTGGCACATGTGGAGACTGAGCATTAACTGAGGCGTTGAGAGCTAGAACAAAAGATGCTGCTGAATCCAGGATAAGAGGAGATCCTGAAGTGTTTGTCTCATTTTATTCTATACTCATATATCCGCTGCCTTGTTCTAGAAGGAATTAAAGGCAGCTGTAAATAGTTTAGGAGGCTAATTGAAATACTGAGAGAGATGTTTTCAGACCTTTTCAAGTTCCCAAATGAGGAAGGTTTGAAGTTTGATTTGCATTATAAATTTTTTCATAATCAATTCACACACCCATAAAAGAATATAAGGTTCTTTAAACAAGTCCCTTAAAATGTATTCCGATCTCTGAAGTTATGCACTTAATATGACTATATTAGATGATACATCATTATATATTGCTCTGCCGGCTTACAATTAATTCAGATGTTATGACTAGGGAGGCTCTGATGGCCTGCAGGCTTAAGCAATCACTTCAGTTGATGAACTGAACACCCAGCCTCACAAACCTGCTTTTCCTCCTCTGTTCCCTATCTCTGTAAATGACACCACCATTTGACCAGTTGTTAGCCAAAATCCTACAGTTCAAACTAGGGGCATTTCTTTCTCGTATCATCGATCCATCAGTAAATCCTGGCAGCTGTACAATAAAAGTATACATCCGGCTGGGCACAGCGGCTCATGCCTGTAATCTCAGCGCTTTGGGAGGCTGAGGTGGGTGGATCGCCTGAGGTCAGGAGTTTGGGACCAGCCTGGCCAACATAGTGAAACCGCATCTCTACTAAAAATACAAAAAATTAGTTGGGCGTGGTGGCAGGTGCCTATCTATAATGCCAGCTACTTGGGAGGCTGAGGCAGGAGAATAGCTTGAACCCAGGAGGCGGAGGTTGCAGTGAGCAGAGATCACACCATTGCACTCCAGCCTAGGCAACAAAAGCAAAACTCTGCTTCAAAAAAAAAAAAAAAAAGTATACATCCTTACTCCTCCTACTTCTCATCACTTTCACTGTCACCACCCTCATCCAAACTTCCTTATCTTTTACCTGAACTACTATAGTAGCCTCTGCCCCCTATATGCATCAGGGATCAGTCAGCTACGTTATAAAAGGAAAAAGAGCAAAATCAGAGCAGTTTACACTAGGCAGAAGTTTATTTATCTTACACAAAGAAGTCCAGAGGTAGGTAGGCCAGGTCGGTAGGGCGGCTCAACAGTGTCATCAGAGACTCAAATTCCTAAATTCCTGCTCTACCATTCTAGCATGCAGTTCCCATCCTCGATGTCACCCTGTGGGGCAGAGTAATTCCTGGGACCCAACTCTTTCACAGCCAAGCTGCAGGGCAGAGGGAGGAGGGCAGAAGGGACAGGTCACCTCCTGCTGTGTCAGCTCTCTTCAACCAGGTGCCTTGGAGTCCTACTCACATCTCATTGGCCGACACTTACATGCAGCTGTAAAGGAGGCTGGGAAATGTAATTTCTTATTTCAGGCAGAAATGTCCAATCAAAATTTGTGGTTCTCCCTGTACACTGATGATGGGAATGTAAATTAGTACAGCCATTATGGAAGACAGTATGGCAGTTCATCAAAAAATTAAAAATAGAACTACCATATGATCTAGCAATTCCACTTCTGGGTATATATCCAAAGGAAATGAAATCAGTATGTGGAAGAGCTACCTGAACCCCCACGTTCACTGCAGCATTATTCATGATAGCCAACATGTTGAATCAACCCAAGTGTCCATCAATGGATGAACATACAAAGAAAATGTAGGCTGGGCACAGTGGCTCATGCCTGTAATCCTAGTACTTTGGGAGGCTAAGATGGGCAGATCACTTGAGCTCAGGAGTTCGAGACCAGCCTGGACAACGTGGAGAAACCCCATCTCTACTAAAAATAAAATTTAAAAAAATTAGCTGGGCATGGTGGCGGGTGCCTATAATCCCAGCTACTAGGGAGGCTGAGGTGGGAGGATTGTTTGAGCCTGGGAGGTAGAGGCTGAAGTGAGCTGAGATTGCCCCACTGCACTCCAGCCTGGGCAACAGAGTGAGACTCTGTTAAAAAGAAAAAGAAAAGAAAATGTGGCATATATATACAATGGAATACTATGTAATCTTAAAAAAGAAGGAAATTCCATCATTTGTGACAACATGGATGAAACTGAGGCAATTATGCTAAGTAAAATAAGCCAGGCATAAGAGGTACAAATACTACATGATCTGACTTATATGTGGAATCTAAAACAGTCAAATGCATAGAAGCAGAGAGTAGAACAGTGATTCCCAGGAGCTGGGGTTAGAGAATTGGGGGATGCTGGTCAGAGGGTACAAAATTTCAGTTAGACAAGGAGAAGTTCAGGAGACCTATTATACAACATGGTTAATAACCATGTATTGTAAAATTGAAAAGTGCTAAGAAAGCAGATTTTAAATGTTCTCACTACAAAAAAAATTATAAGTATGTGAGGTAATGTATATATTAATTAGATAATGTATATATTAATTAGCTTTATTTAGCCATTCCAATGTGTATATATATTTAAACCTCATGTTGAACACCACAAATATATACAATTTTTGTCAATTACAAATAATTATTTTTTTAAATTGTGGTTCTCTTACCAATGAGGAAAGAGAAAATGAATGTCAAGGGGAGGCTACTAGCAGTGATGCCTCACGTGGCCCTGCTTCAGCCTATTCTCTACTTGGCAGCCAGAGTGGTCCCAAAATGTAAGTCAGATTGTGTCATCCCTAATCACAACCCATCAGGCTGGATAAAAGGAGAGGATCAAGCATTTCTCCTATCTTTCCTGAATGGACTATACCTCACGGGAGCTGAAACGCTGGTGAGGGAAAGTTTTGGTTTTGTTGTTGTTATTATTTTTAGAATAATTCCAACCAGTAAGTGCAAAATAAATTATGGAATTAGAAACTTAACCCTCAGTGATGTAGGGAATGATCTTTATTGGATCATTACAAAAACAAAACAAAACATAACAGACATTTTGTGCCTCTTGATATAATGCACTAGGAAGTACCACATCACCTGTGAAGGATTCTTGATCAAAAAGAAAAAATTGAATCTAATCAAGGCTATAGATCTAACTATCAGTTACAGGCAACAGGCAGCAAGGGGCCATTCTAAACGACGTGATAGGAATGCAATCAGCAAACCTTGTTTGGATCTTGATTTAAGAAAACCAACTTTAAAAAAAAACAAACTTTTTCTTAATTGTGAACCATTGTTGCACTTGGTACACAATGGTTTTTTTAAAAACCAACTTCTTAAAGTTGGTTTTCTTAAATCAAGATCCAAACTACTGACTGGACATGTAATGATATTAAGGAGTGACTGTGGTTTTTTAGGCACAATCATGGTACTGTGGTTATGCTAACTTTTAAAAAGGCCCTTATCTTTAAGAGAAAAATCACAAAATATTTACAGATGAAATTACATGCTGTATGGGACTTGCTTCAAAATCTACTGGGGGAAGGGGCAGGACAGATGAAGCCAGACTGGTCATGCGCTGAGATTTGAAAAGGTGGGTGATGACAGCAGAAAGTAGAAAGACACTCTGCTGTTCTTTCTATTTTGCATATGAGGAAAAGAAAGCCTTCCATAATAAAAATATTTGAAGTACTTTATGGTGGCTTCCTATCCCACTTTGCATGGCTTCTAAGATCCTTCATGAGCTCACCTGCTGGAATCTCATTTCCTACCATGTTTCCAACAGCTTCCTCTGCTCCAGCCCCACTGGCCTTCTCGTACTTTCCCGAGCTGGCTGCCAAGCGTGTTTCTGCCACAAGGCCTTTGCACTTGCTGTTCCCGCTCCTAGACAGCCCTTCCCTCAGATATTTGCATGGCTTAAATTAGTTATCTTAAGTTAGCCCAACTGTCACCTCAACAGGAGAGCCTTCCCTTGACTTTCCTATCAGAGAAGTCTTCCTTGACCTTACTTTTGAAAGAAAGAAGAGCGCTTATCATTCCCTACCCCCTACTATGTCAATTCCTGACATTAAATTGTATATATTTGTTTGTTTGTTTGTTTATTCATTGTGAAATGTAAGCTCCATGAAGGCTAAAGCTTGTTCTATTCTCCATTGGATCTGGCTCAGAAAACTGGGCCTGGCACTGAGTAAATGAAATAATATTATTCATTTGTAATATCTTTTCTGGGTACTACACTATCAGGAGTTTTTATAAAGAAATTTCCTAAAATCCTTGTTAGCCTTATTATCAAATTACATTTATGAGGTCCATAAAGCTAAAAAGTATGGATGTAACTATCTGGAAATATGAAACAAAATAAAGAGAAACTCTTTTTAGAGAAGACTTCCTAGACATCTTACTGTTAATTGAAGTGACAAAGAAGAAAGTTAGTATCTAATATATTCATGACACAAAAAGATAATTGAGCCCTTTTTACATGCTCTTCTCATCTGTAGGCCAACCTCAAGTCAAAGAGACTTCTTTTTATTTTCTTAGATTAACTTTTACTTACTTATCTCACTCCACAAATATTTACTGCACCCTTTCTATGTATCAGGCCCTGTGCCAGGTACTGGGGCTACAGGGGTGATCCAGATAGAACTGGGGAGCGCGAATTTCAGGCAGGAGGAAAACAAAATCCTGATCATTATTTTTGCCAACAAAAGTCATTGATTGTGGACAATTTTATGATACTGACATTTAAATTCAAATTGCTGGCAATATAGTTTTATTATTATTGTATACATAGATAACATAAAACATGTTAACATTTTCTATTCTTTTTGGGCTATGGTTTTTAAATTTCATAGTGACAAACAGGAAAAACCATTTTGACAACAAATTAGACATTTTCTTAAACCATAACTGAGCCACCCAGTTGCATCACTTCATGCTTTCTTCAAAGCTTGCTGCCTTTTCCGTATGACAACACATTGCAAACAGATGCTTTCTTAAGTCCAAGGAAGTACTTTGTTTTGCTTTCCCACAAAAGCCTAATATTTTTCTTTCTCATTTTAATGGTAAAGATACAAATTTAAGAGGTCAAGAAAAATGTCAGGCTCTAGAATTTTATAGTGTTATTTTATGATGACACTAGCTATTACATTTCTACAGTATATGATAGGTACACTACGATTATTAGATTAATAACATATCCAATCATTTTTTTTAAAAGTCTGAGTGAGGAGAGAGAAGGAAAGCCAAAGTAAATTTGCTGCACCTGTTATCTGGGTATTTGGCATTCTTAACAAGTTCCATCCCTAGGCAGCCAGATTAATAGATGATGGGCGGGAGGGAAATGTAAACTGCATTATCATCTTCGACATGCTAATATACATGGGTACTGAAAATCCAATTGAAAGAGGGCTGGCTGAACTGTGGCATGCTGCAATTTACATATCTTACCATCCAGATGTGAGGAGGGTAAATGAGAATGGAGAGTGCTCAGATCAGCAGGGGATAAGAAAGAAAAAAGCATGTACTTTGGCTATCAATTTGGCCAAGTGAAGAAACAATGACACTTGGTGAAATGAATGACTTTTATTTTTCCTAAAATAAATCTGGCTCTAGTCACTCGTTGGCTGCATTCTGGAGCAGCCCGAAAGACAGCATGCCTAACCCTAGCAGGTCATTCTGCGCACTGCCCTGGGGAAATGATGTCTCTAAGGAAGACTTTCCAACAGTGAAAGCGAATGTAGATAACTGACTACGTCATCATCAGTGCTAGCTAGCCAGCAAAATGAGAAAACAACTCTGTCTTTTGAAATAAATTACACAGTTTAGAGCCAAGTCCAACACAAGATCTTAATGTCTCCAAAATTGGACAGCTGAATTTCTCATAGGTAAACATTATCCTCACTATGTCTCCTCAAACATGCATTCAGCTTTGGATAACTTTCAAACATTTAGAAGTAACAGTATAACAACATTTAACTTAGTTAATTTTTTTAATTAGGGGTTTCCCAATAAACCTGGATAAGTGGAACGGTAAGAAGGAATAAAAGAGCTGAGAGTAAGATAAGCAGCTACAAAACACAGTGAAGCAATAATCCTCACCAGAAATGTTAGCATTTCATATTTATAAACTACATAGCAACATATTTTAAATACATTTCAACTATTTCTTTGCAGGATAAACAGTAATAAAATCTCTCTCTTCTTCTAGCTTTTGATTATGGAAAATTTAAAACATGCACAAAGAAGACAGACTAGCATGACAAACCCCCAATGTACCCATCACTCAAATTCGACAACTCTTAACATTCTATCATTCTGGTTCCCTCTATACCTCTATCCACTCCCTCCCCCTTCTATTGTTATACAGGTTTTTTTAGCTAAAATTTATGTATATACTGAAAAGCACAAATATAAATGTTTTGACAAATGAATTCAGCCACATAATCCTCATGCCAATATAGAACATTCCATCTCCAGAAAGTCTTGTGTATCCCTTTTTCAGTCAGATGAGGTACAGATACAACGATACTTATCCAACAGAAGACCTATTTTCTCCAGCACAGAAAAAAACTAAGGAAAGCCACCTCCTCAAATCCAGCATGCTTTGTATTACAAGCTGCACAAAGGATTATAATCAGCTTCCTACAAAAATGACGGTGTAGGAATCTCACACCCACAGTAAATCCAGACCCTGTTCTCCCCACAGACAATATTCAGATATAGAGCCTCCAGAAAAAATGAGGACTTCAACAATACGCAACAAAAAGCCCTACATCTGGAGTTACTTATCTTTTTATTTATTTCAGTAGAACCTCAAACAAAATTGTAGTTTCCTAAACACAACCTAACATATAAATGGTAATACTACAAAGTGGCAAAATTATAGCAATGGTATTATTATAACAGAATTTTTAACCACTCACCACAGGAGTACATACTTAACAAACCACATTAAATTCTCTATCCTTGCTCTCCAGAAAAGTAGTAACAACAGCAATAGTAGAGGGAATACTGGTAATGATATTGACAGCAGCCGATAGGTACTAGCAGTGGAGAAGCAAGGACTCCAAGCTAGTTCTGTCTGACTCCACTGTGCTCTACTGACTCCAACCATAAGAGTGTAACACAGATAAGCACGCCTGCTATTAACATGATACACAGCCTGCATTTTGTTCTGCATATTTAAGACTTGTTCTCTGTCCTCACTCCTTCAATCATGCTGGTAAAACTCTTCTCCTCCTCATAAGTCCCCATTTAGGCCCACAGAGAACAAAACCTGACCAACAATTCTACTCCCTGGAGAAGGGGTGGGGAGGAAGCCTCCACCCTCAGGCCCCCATACCTGCTCCTTCACTCCTACAAGGAACTGGAATTTCCATGACTGAGGAGAGTGAGATTGGGCTCCATTCCCCTCCCCACCACTGCAGTGGTACTGAGAGTAAATGGCCTCCTTTTTGACTGCAGGCTCTTCTTAGACTGCCTGTGAGCTGATGGGGTGAGCAGGCCAGGCAGGCCTCTGCTCTCAGCTCTAGCTTTACCATTACTGAGGCTGAAACTATGATATTATCTCTATGTTTGAGTCTTGGACCTCTTTTGCAAACTAGTTAGAATCTGGGGAGGAAAGTCATAACCAATTAAGGCCCCAAACTTCCTAGAAGCCAAAATCTTTATCCTTTGTCTCAGCACTCCTCTCGTGACTACCACCGCCTATACCACCATCAATGACAGCACCACCACCATCTACACCACCACCACCCACCAACTCTACAAATACTAACACCACCACTACCACCACCATCAGTGACAATACCACCACCATCTACACCACCACCACCACTACCACTATCAATGACAACAATATTACCACCAACTACCCTACCATACTACTAATACCATCACAATCTACACACACCAGCACCATCACCCACCACTACCCACCAACACTACTAATAGTAACAACACCAGTACCAACATCAATAACACCACCACTACCATCTATACCATCACCACCATCAATGACAACAATATCACCACCATCTATACTACCAACACCAACACTACCACCACTACCCACCACCCTCCAGCACTACCACCAATACCACCACCAACAACAACACAAATGTCAATACCAAGACCACCACCAATACCACCACCACCACCACCACCACCACCACCACCACCACCACCAGCACTACCGCCTCTGTAAATATTCAAAATTGAACTGCAATCTGCCAGTACAAGTGTCCAATTTCTTGCCATTCCTGGTATTACCTTGTTCTCCTCTGGAGTAAAGAGGATTCGGAATACGGAAGGCACTCCAGGAGCCACTTTGTGGCCAATATCTTTGGGGCTGATTACTTTAAAGTATGGCGAACTTTCCTCCACAACTTTCACCAACCTTGGAATCTGCAGGGAAACACATGATGATGAACATCGTGCATGTGAAAAAGCAGAGTTAAACACAGACTGAAATCCATCAACTACTTACTAGATGTGTGACCTTGGTCAGGTCTGAACTTCAGTCTTCTCAACTATAAAAGGAGATGATAGTACTTATCTTTATCCCATACAAAGTAAGCACCCAATACCTTCTAGCTTTCATTTTTATTAACATTATTATTCTTAGTTATTTTTATTATTATTACAAGTCTTTGTTCATTTTAAAATTAAATCATTTAAAAGTGACTATCAGCCAGGCGCAGTGGCTCACCCCTGTTATCCCAGCATTTTGGGAGGCCGAGGCAGGCGGATCACGAGGTCAGGAGATCAAGACCATCCTGACTAATACAGTGAAACCTCATCTCTACTAAAAATACAAAAAATTAGCTGGGTGTGGTAGCATGCGCCTGTAGTCCCAGCTACTGGGGAGGCTGAGGCAGGAGAATCGCTTGAACCCAGGAGGCAGAGGTTCCAGTGAGCCGAGATCGGGCCACTGCACTCCAGCCTCGGAGCAAAGAGCAAGACTCTGTCTCAAAAAAAAAAAAAAAAAAAGTGACTATCTTCAAGGGCTCTTTAATCAGCTAAAACCTCACCCACATAATGGAGTTAAGCTGGATTTCCCAACATTTGAGCATTTGAGAACTGCTCTGAGAGAAGTCACACTTCCTGCACCCCTTCAATGGCCCATCTATAGCACATTATATGCCACCCCATCCTCACCATAATCTTTGAGCTTCATTTTGACTCCCATGCTACAGACACTTGCCCACAGTGGTACAGCTCCACCAAGCAAAGGTGCTGGGAGTCAAGTCCCAGCCAAACTCCACCCCACCTCTCCATGGGATGGTCCTGAGTAAACACCACAAAGCAAGAGCAAAGAGCAGCAGGATATCCCCCAGAGCAGTCTCAGAGCAGCTCCCAACAGCTCCATTCTTTTAAAGTCTTATTCTCCTGCTGGAATCTGAACCCAGATTAGTCTGACTCTGGAGTGTGGGTCCTTATCATTCTAACCCAATTAAAATCACAAGTGTTCTGGCTTATTCTCATCCTCTGTGTGTGAGGGACGGAGACACAAAAGTAATAACCTGACAGGCTCTATCTTTTGTACCCCACGACAGTGAGGAAGCAAATAAAAGATGAACAGCACAGAAAGCATTTCTCGGGGCCCCAAATCTCTCCCCATGGTTCTTTATGAAACTGTGAACTAAAGAAGCAGAGGAGCAGGGTCACATCAGCCACCTGGCATGAGGGTCCTGGAGTCACCAGAGGACAAGCCTGCCTTGCCTGGAGAGAACTGTCTGCCTGTTGGTAGCTGGACATTCCTAGGATGGGACCCTCTTTCCATGTGGCCAGCACTCTGGCTGCATCTTATCAAGAGATGTTGGTTATCCATGAGAACTGAATGTCTGGCAGACAAAACTCACACGTGCCCTTTACCCCGACTTGCTATTAAACAACCACTGATGACCATTTCTTGTTTAAGGTCAGAAAGGATGCTTTGGACTGTACCACTTTAGTAGGCTAAAAATACCTCAGCAAGAGTCAAAAAGTAATATAGAAAGGGAAAAGAGAGTCAGAAGTGAGAACTGAACTGCATGAAAAGATAGAGCCCTAATGTCTGTGCAATGCACCTCTTCTTGAGGTCTAGGAACACAATCTTGTGTACCTCCAGTTCTTTTCCTTCCCTTTCATTTCTGACCCATGAGCTTCTCTTACTAATGCTACTGCAGAAAAGAATGAAACAGACCATTTTCTCCAGAGTCTGGCTTTGCTGTCACTAAATCACCCCATTGATCTCTGCAAGGCATCGCTGATTCCCTTAATGAGCTGCTGTACCAAATATAACTGCAAGTCCATTTGCTTTGGATTCTTGCATAGTCTTCACTTAATTTCTATTTTGTCTTATAGCTAGAATTTTTTGTCTCCACATTCTTAGACCCATGAAAGTATTCCTCCTTGTCTTTATACCCAGATTTCCCATCTCTCCAATGCCTTCCTCCCCATCTGATTACTTTTCACACTCAAGTATGCTTCATGCTGAACTTCTGCATTACTTTCTTTCATTATTGTTAAGTGTCAAGAAACTCTTCAGGCATTTAATATCTTTTCTTGAAATAAACCCTAATTTATCTCTAAAGAAAAAGTCATAAGGCTGAAAAAGAAATCTTCCATTACAATTGCAAAGAGACAAGACACAGACAGTGAGAGAAGCCTTCAAAACTGACTGTAGACAAACTTTGAAGGCTATCCTCTATAGAAAGAAGAAGACAGAAAAAAAGGAAAGGGACCTACATTTTTTAGAAGTGAAAAGAAGGCTTTTAAAAAGGTACAATTTGCAGACTATAAATGCATTGTAAAATACAAATATAAATGCTCGGCCAGGCACGGTGGCTCACACCTATAACCCCAGCACTTTGGGAGACCGAAGTGGGTGGATCACCTGAGTTCAGGAGCTTGAGAGCAGCCTGACCAACATGGAGAAACCCTGTTTCTACTAAAAATACAAAATCAGTTGCGTGTGGTGGCGCATGCCTGTAGTCCCAGCTACTGGGGAGGTTGAGGCAGGAGAATCGCTTGAACCCAGGAGGCGGAGGTTGCAGTGAGCCGAGATCGTACCATTGCACTCCAGCCTGGGCAACAAGAGTGAAACTCTGTCTCAAAAAAAAAATATATATATATATATGTATATATATATACACACACACATACATATATATATATATACACATACATATATATATGCTCAATTGCAATTCTCATGAGTAGAGTTTATATCTTGAATTGGGGAAATGATGTCTCTAAGGAAGACTACATAAACATTAATAGTAATTTCCCTATCTTAAATAAAAACCTAGCCCAATTTGTCATACATAAGAACCCCGTGACACTCATCTGGTCAATCCTTTAATCAACAAAAGTTAGTGCACACGTTGGGAGTTCACTACTTGTTAGGCACTGGTTAGGACTCAACATATAGCAACAAACAGACACAGCCTTGTCGTCATTAAGTTTACAATCAAAGAACATGTTTTCATACTATTTTCCTAAGTCTATCAAATTAAAGAACTTATCAAAGATCCCTCAAGATCTCATTTTACTTTAACCCATTCTCATATATCCTGGAAGAGTTCACCCACCCCAGTGAACATACTCACTTTGTCATTGTTCCTCAAAATCAGTGGAACTTCATAGACTTCACAGGGAGTGTAGTTCTGAAATATAATTTCTGATGGAAAGGGCTGGAATAATGCCTGATCCAGGTCAATTCCTGAAAACTTCAGTTGAAAGAGTAAATTATTGTTATAGTCACACATTGACAAAAATGACTGGGGAAGATAAGAAAATACTACGTAGACCTGTGGATATTAAAACTAAACATGGGAAATATTCAAAAAGAAATCCATACCCAGGTACGTCATTGTAAAAGCACTAAAACACAGGACAAAAGAATGTGTAAAAGAAACTGGAGGGAAAAAATAGAATATTTAACTTTCAAGGAGCAAAAACACATGCCTACTTTTCAACATCACAAGTCAGAAGGCAGAGGAATAAAATTTTTTAAATCCTGAAAAAAAAAAAAAACAAACCTCTGCAGGCATAGTATTTTTTACCCGGGGAAAGTCCCTTCAAAAACGAAGTTTGAATAAACACATTTTCAGAGAAATAAAAATTGAAAAATGTTGTCACCAACTTCTAAAGGAAATACCAAAGGGTATTCTTTATGGAGAAGAGAATTTCTCTTAGAAGTTCAGAGATGCAGGAAGGAAAGGAGAATAATAAAGGGGTAAATATGTGGTTACTCAAAATGAATTCTCATCATACAAAACAATAATACAAATAACTAGCTTACTAATGGGATGTGTGCCCTGGTTGGGCACTGCACAACAGAACCAAATTGGATTTGGACCCCTCATTTCCTGTTCTATTTTGATTTTAACAAAGTACTTGCTTTTTATTTAACCAACCACTGAGAAGCCAGGTTTGTAAAGTATGACATCATCAAAGTGAATATAGCATCATCCAATGCTGAAACTACGAATTACCCCAAGCTAGTAGCCTGTTTAGCATCCAGTAGATTTTGGGTAGTGCCAGGTTTCCCTTGAAAATTCAGACTATCCAATGATGCCCTGTGAGTTCACGGTTGCACCCTGGGGCACCTTGGCACACAGTTTGAAAACTGCAGCTGTAAGTATCCATCTTAATAAGTTAGAATAAATAGCAAAATAAATCAAAATAAAGAAAAAAATTGACATGACAAAAACAAGAGGAAATTAATGAAATAAAAGTAACTATACTATAAAAACAACAAAGTGAAATTCAGGTCTTTAAAAAGATTAATAAAATTGACAAAATACCTAGTGAGTATGATCAAGAAAATATGACAGAAGGCACAAAGAACAAATACAAAGAATGGAAATGGGAATATTACAATAGAACCCAAATTCAGTAAAAAGATAATAAATATTATGTCAATAAATGTGAAAATATAGATAAAAATACAAATTCCTAGAAAAATACAATAAAAATGTATCAAAACTGGCACAAGAAGAAACAGAACATCTGAATAGTTCTAAAACTGTTACAGAAATTATATCTGTAAACAAACCCTTTTACAGAGAAAATTCCAAACCCACATAGCTTTACAAGCAAATTCTACCAAACATAAAAGAAACAACTCAAGTATTATAGAAACTGTCCCAAAGAAAAGAAAAACAAAAAAATGAAATGTCTCCCAACTCAGTCTATAATGTTAGCATAACCTCCTTTATATATCTGAGAAAGACACTAAGGGAAAAGAAAACTATAGGCCAGTCTCATTCATAAACCATAGACAGATAGACAGATAGATGAAAGAAAGAGAGAGAAAAAAAAATTTGCAAACTGAAACTGAAACTGGCACTATATAAAAACGATAACACATCATGACCAAGTTGGGTTCATCTCAGAAATTCAAGGTTGTTTTAGTACTAGAAATCAAACAAGAAGAAACAAAACTGTCATTTTCCCCAGGCAAAGTAATTGCTTATTTCAAAAATTCAAAATAACCTACAAATAAATCATTCTAATAATTCTTTTATTAGAATTAATAAGTGATTTATCAAGGTCATTGAGTACAAGGTCAACATACCAAAACCAATTCTATTTTTAGGTACTAGCAATGAACATTTAGGAAATGAAATTTATAAACAATATTACTTAAAATAGTATCCTAAAATGTAAAACACATAGAAACAAATCCAATGAAAGATGTATAAGACCTTTATCCAGAAACTAAAAACATTATTGTTTTAAGGAATTAAGGAAGACCTTAACTGAAATTAAGGAAGACCTAACTGAATGCAGGAATATACTATTTTCATAAATTAAAAGAAATTTTTTCAGGATGTCAAATACTCCCCAAATTTATCTGAAAATTCAATGCAATACATTAAAAAAAAAATCCCAGCAGTTTTTTTTTGAAACAAAAAAGCTGACTGAATTTATATGGAAATGCAAAGGACCAAGAATAGACAAGATACATTTGAAGAACAAGATAGGAGGATTTGCTATATCAGGTAGCACAACATGATAATTATATTATTACATATCATATACTGTTACTTACCACAGTAATGATAATGAGATATTAGCACAAGATTTATCAGAAAAATAAATGTACCAGATTAGAAAGCCCCCAAACCAATTATTAAATATATGGTCACTTGATTTATGACAAAGGTAACACAGCTAATCTACTTCTCACATCTTAGGTTAGTTTTCTTGATTATATAAGTGGAATAATACAGTATATACTCTTTAATTTCTGGCTAATTGAATTTCTGCCATTAAGCAATCAGTCTTAACTACATCATTTCACCATAAGCTCAAAGAGCATAATGGAAAAAAAAGTCAAAGAGCACAAAGCAAATATTTAAGAATGTAAAGAAGTGAGCAGTTAGGAGAGATTAAAAATTCATGTCTTCATTCAATAAATATTGAGTTTCCAACATGTGCCACGTTCTTTTTTGTATGCTGAACATAGTGAACAAAGCCAAAAAAAGCCCTAACCTCATGAAGTTGACATTCTTGAAGCTCAAGCGATCATACAAAAAATATAGAAATACAGAACATAAAGTCAGGTAGTGAAAAGGCTGTGAAAAAAAGCTAAAGCAGGACAAGGAGATGGCAGACTGGGAGGTGGCTGCTCTTTTAGATAGGCAGTCAAGAGAAGGCCTCTCTGAGATGACTTCTAAGTAGATGTCTGAAGCAAGTCACGCTAAGATTTTAGAATAGCACTCCAGTTAGAAGGGAAAGCAAGTGCAAAGTCCTTCAGGTGGAAATTACCTTTGAGTGTCTGAAGAGCAGCATAGGGAAAATTCACTGAGAAGAGACTGAGAGGGAGAAGAGTAGAAGGCAAAGAGGTCCGTGAGGAAGGCAGGACTAGATGGTACAGGACCTTGGAGGTTTTGGCACTGAGTTTAGATTTTATTATGTGAGTAATGGGAAGTCACTGGATGGTTTTAAACATGGAAGTAACATGTTCTGATTTACATTTTAAAAAAACACTCTTACTGCTTTGTGATAATGGGGGCAGGGGGAGAACGAGATGGAAACAGGGAGGCGATTTTGATATTCTAGATAATGGTAGCTTAAACTGGAATGGTGGTGGAGAACATGGTGAGAAGCAGTATGATTAAAGACATTTGTGAAGGCAGAATTCATAGCACTTATCACTGGATCATAAGATGTAAAATAGAGAGGCATCAGGAATACAACTCCGAAGTGTTTGGTCTAGGAAAACATATAAGTGGGGGTATGAAAAGCAGGAAGAAAGAGACAAAGAGGAAAGATCAGGCTTTCAGAGATGGAATGTAAAGCTACAATTAGATCTTAAATATATTAAGTTTGAGCTGCCAACCATACATTAAGCTGACTATATGATCCAGAGTTCAGGGGATAGACAGTGGCAGGAGATATAAATATAAAAGTAAACAACAAAAAGTAGAATTTAAAGCCTTTTTTCCTAGAAGAAGTCACCTAAGTTGTGAGTTCACAAGAGAAAGAAGTTCAAGTACCAAGTACTGGGAGCTCTAATATTTAGTGATCAGAAATGAGTGAATGAATAATCCAACAAATAAAATAAGCAAAAATCAACCAGTGAAAAGTAGAAAGAAAATCAAATGAGTATGCCATGTCAGATACAAGTGAATAAAAGGGTACAAAAAAGAGATGCTCACTGTATCAAATGCTATGAGACAACATGGAAACAATATATTCTGATTTACATTTTTAAAATTACTTTTACTGCTTTGTGATAATGGGGGCAGAGGGAGAATGAGATGGAAATAGGAAGGCTATGTCAGTATTCTAGATAATGATGGCTTAAACTGGAATGGTGGTGGAGGAAGTGGTGAGAAGCGGGATGATTAAAGAGGTCTGTTGAACCAGGTCTGGTCTGGTAAAAAATGAAGCATAAAAGAAATATATATATACATAACTCAAAGTAAGGGACACAGAGGATACCCTAATGAATGTAATGACAATGCAATGGAAATGAACAGAAAGTTAAAAATGAATGAGAGAGGAAATGCAAGCTGTAGAAGGGCAGACAAAGAAGGTCCAACATATTCATCATTGAAAAATGATATGAAAAAAATACTTGATAATTCAAGAAAAACTTTCTAAAAATAAAATAAAGGCCCACAGTACCTCAGGAAAAATGTAGTGTATCCTAATACTGAACTTTAAATAATAACAAACAATCTTTGGGCACATGGGCTAAAAGATTAACTTATAGGGGGAGAAATCAGGCTGGCTTCCGACTTCTACATACCATCATTTAAAGTCAGAAGGTCATAGGGAAAATGCCTGCAAAGCTGTTATGAAAATTTGTGGCCCAAGAATTTCATAAGTAACAAATCTGCAGTTCAGTATAAAGGCAAGACACAAATATTATCAAACACATAAAACAAAGAAATACAGTCTTCATAAGCTCTTATTGAAGAAATTAGTAGATGACTGCCACCCATCTAAGAGATAAATGATTAAATTTCAGCATATAAATTAAAAATAACCAACTGAATTAAAGAGGAGAGGAGAGAAAGTGTAAAGTATCTGATTTCCTCATCCTTTATAGCAGAGTCAAAACACATTAAAATACACACACTAGTAGTACACAGGAAAAACTCCTCATAGCCTGTTATGTGTTATGCTTTCAGAAAAGAGGAAATGGTCCTTAATTAGAAGAAATGTCTTGGAAAAGACCATGTTCCCTCCACTCAAATTTGGAGGGTGGTTGTGGGAAACAGACAAAACAATAAAAAGCTAGCAATGCTCAGAACAGTGAAGCTTATGTATATCCTAGACAAAGGAAGCAATGGTGTAGCAGTAACAGCAGACAAGCCTCAAAGACTCATTCTTCATGAGGAACATAACACTGAAAAACTCTCAGGAATTTTCAGAGGAAAATTCTGGGGAACTCTTTGAGAAGAGGTTAATCTCCCCAGCAGCCCAACTATTGGAGGTTCATACCATAATTTGTGCATTAAAAGTAAAGGATATAATTTAAGAAATTAATTAAAAAATAGGAAACCAGACCTTCTATAATCACATGCTCCTAAAGCCTGGAAGGTATGGTTTACATTCGAATATAGAAACATGATAAAATCACTATTCTTTAGAGACAAAAGGATATGTCTGTTACTGGAAATGAGCCAGAATAGACAACGAATGCCTACTTTAATTAACAATTCCAACTCCTTCTTTTCTAGTGGGCAGCTCAGATAAGGAGAGATTACTTGTTACACTAAGACAATAACTTAATTGGGCTTGACTAATATAATTCTTAGAATTACTCCTAACCTGTGTAAACTATAGCGTCAAATAGTATTCAGAAGTAGCTAAGAAAGAAGTATAACTAGTCAAAAGTTATTTTAAAAGAGGTTTGCACTTGCAGTCTTCACCATACCAAATCACAGATATGAAGATATTCAGAGGCAGAAAAGGAGGATTGAAAACAAACCCAATAAAGGATTAGGTAGCCAAGAAACAAATTTTACTTAGTTATTGTTCTGGAATTTTCGTGTTGTGCCAGGGCCCACTTTATATGCAAGTACGATAGAGAGCAGCTACCTTCTGATGTGTTGTTTCCCCCATATCTAAGAGTTCGATGATCTGTGGTCGGCACATCAAACGTGTTTTTGCCAGTCTCTGCTCAGTGGTCAGGGACATTTCCTTCAGGAACTCTGAGGGTGTAAGCTAGAAGGTAAAACAATAAGAACCAAAGATTCATAAGTGGTTGTACTGAAAAAGTGTTTTCATAAGTACCAGTAATGAATAATTTGTGTTTGCAGCTTTCAGGATAATTCTGGAATGCCACTAAGTTCCCTTATAAAATATTTAAAATAAGTAAATTATATAAGAGAAGTACCCACGCACTTTTGAGGTCTTTGCAGGGTAATTGAAAATGACATGTGTTTGCTGTTTCCTTATGATTTTGAAGGAATCACACAAAAGAACCTGAGAGAAAAAAGTCAAGAAATTGCACAGGAACACGTCCAAAGAGCTTAACATTTATGCTCAGAAGAGGCATCTGTGCATAAAACTCTCAGTTTGTAAAGTCACTCAAGGGCTTCAAAAACCAGGAGTTTGAAATACCTCTATTTCTCAACTAACATTACAATATGCAAACAAAGCTTTTGGGTGTTTAACTATGATATGATGTTAGAGAGAAATCTTATAAAATTGCAAAGATCTAGGAAGTGTGACTACATCACTTAGGAATGAGTTTGAACTTTAGAGATATCACAAGGGTGCATTTAGACCTCGCTTTGAAAGAGCTCTGAGCTAATCAGCAGATCCCACAGCCAGTCACATTCACACACCCCAGTAAGAACACAAAATGCTTTTACCCTTTCCAATGTTATGAGAAAAAAAAAGTAACCTAGCATTTAAATAAAACTAACCCAACAAGGGATTAGTTACCCAGAACCAATGTTATTGTGGTTCT
The DNA here is from genome assembly GCF_029281585.2 of Gorilla gorilla gorilla. Lineage (NCBI taxonomy): Eukaryota > Metazoa > Chordata > Mammalia > Primates > Hominidae > Gorilla > Gorilla gorilla. The sequence continues at coordinate 100,638,474 of NC_073242.2, forward strand.
AGAATGTTCCTACTTTATGTGCAGGGAGATTATGATCATTGGCAGCTACATAATGCTTAAGTATATGCCAAGATTTTTACAAAACATTTGAGGGTATATAACTTAGCTGCTTTATGTTGCCTTGGGTTAAACACAATGTACTTTAAAAATGCCTATTTTTCTACAAATTTTATTTCTGTGATTGAATCCATTTAAATGAAGGTATATTTCTAAGACAGATTTCAACTTGGTTAAGATCTTTTTGATTGGAACCCAGATAAGGATAATGAAATGTTAAGAGGTGTCAGCTATATTGTGATTTAAATTAAAATAATTAGGTCTTAAAAGCAAAATGCCAGGAGTTTCTTTAAATATGTACCAACAACCATCACAAAAGAAAATAATGATTGATTTTATTTCTCTAATTGGAATGTAACTTAAGATTAGTTTTTAAAATGTAGTGAATACTATCCCTGGCACTATACATTTTTACTAATATTTTCTATAGCATGTGGTTCATAAATTATCACCAATCGTTATAAATAATTAAAGCTATAAATATGTTTTATTTTAAAGAACAGGAAAAATACCTATTTTTCTTAAATACCACTTAGTCATTATTTTAATGCTCTGTGTTCTATAAATATACAAACAAAAATTACTCTTGCCAATCAGTAGGTAGTAAATAATTAGGTTGAATCCTATGAAATTCTGATATTTGACTGTTTTTGAACTAAACAAATGACAGTTTGTCATGGTGCTACCTAATATTTAGAAAATCTTAATAGTTCATTTGTAAAGTCTCACTTCAATTGATTAGTTTAAGCAAATCAAGCCTCTAACTTTGAAGTATGTATGCAATTTCAAAACTTCTCAGGCTTTAAAAGGTATCTACACTCTGCAGAAAGCTACCATTATAACTAAATTGATATTAATCAGTCAGTAATTCTGTTTGGCATTCTGAGAATGCCAAGTAGCAACTGTCATTCTCCTAAGGAGATTGCATTAAGTGTTTTACATATTAATTCCCTGATACATTACCATTCGGTTTACTTCTTCTTCTGTAACCACCTTTGGACTCAGGGGTGGCAAAACCTTGCTTTGAAATCCTTTGAACATATTGACCAATCCCATCTGAACAGCCCCCATGGACTCCTCAAGTCTTCTACTTGTCATTTTTAGTAATTTTTTTTTCTCACCTAAGAGTGAAACAAAAATGTCTTAGAACAAATAGTTAATTCCTGAATACAGGTCACAATTTTTTTTAAGCTTTTTCAAATACAGGAAGGTTTAGAAAATACTGATCTTCCAAAATCCAAATGCTTGGAACAAATATCTCAACAAAGGATTCTATTCCATATAACTAGATTTATCCTTCTCCCAAGATCTAGAATCCATTTTAGACAAAATAAGGGATTCTAGACTAAGCTCAGAAAGACATGGAAATACGAGTTACTTCTACATTTTGCCCCTTTTATCTTCCCAATGAGAAAAACAAACACTGCCCAATAAACATACTAAATAGTTTGATAATTTATCTACATATTTGAAAGCACTCTCTTACGAGAATCGACCCTTCAAACAGAATAAACACAAGGTTACAGGGCTTCACAGCTGGACAGAGATTCAAAATAGCATGAGATAAGACAGGCAAAGGAAATTTCTGGGAAAAGTTTTAAAGCTTATAGTCATAAATAAGCCAGTGAATAGCCACCCAATATCTCTGAATCAAAGAAATATGGCATCTCCCTTTTGCATATTCTTGCTCAGACTTCTGGTAGAACACTTGCAACTTTAGAAAACCATCTATGACTAGGTAGGGATTTCTATTTTTATTGATAGCAGGCTAGGTTATCCAATCATTGTGCTAAAAAAGAGAACTAACTAAAAATTATTGATAAAATATCAAATTAAAAACCCTAAAACCATTAAAAACAAACAAACAAACAAACAAAAAAAACCTCACAAGACAGTAAGGAAGTACCAGACCAAGACATAGGAGGAAGAGCTGTATAAAGGAAAGTAGATCTGAAGGAAAATGTAATAAGGCACACTGAAATAAAGCAGTAAAACACCCAAGGAAATGAATATGAAATTTTAAAAAAGGAAAAAGGGGTCATTATGGCAGAAAGTCTCTAAGATGGCAATCAATGAAACAGAAGACAGTCAAGGAAGATCCAACATGCTATAATTGGAGCTCCTTAAGAAGAGAATAAAGTAATGGAATGAAACTAACATTGCCCTACCTTTGGACAAGCTGATAAGAAAGCTCAGGTGTTCCTTCCTTTGGTTCCAGTGGAAAGGTCAAACAACACAAGGCCCAGACTGCGTAAGAACTATTATTATAGCCCCACCCTTAACCACAATAAAAGCCAAACCAGTATCTTTTCCCTATTCTCAAGTTATGTATTTTTTTTAAATACTTCTTCCCAAGAAGAGGATTTCTATCTTTTTCCCCCCGCCCTAGGTTTTTGCTATGTTGACCAGGCTGGTCTTGAACACCTAGGCTCAAGCAATCCTCCAACCTAGGCCTCCCAAGCAGCTGGCACTACTGGATTCAAGCTATTTTTGAACCTGTTTGGGAGCCTGCCCTGCTCTCACAGAAAGCCTCATTATGTGAACCATAACCTTTTCATATCTTCTAGGTGCATGAGTGGCATCACCAATCTTGACATCCAAACCAAATTTTGGTTGGGGAGCCCATTCTATCACAGCTGGGTAGTGACAACAACAGAAGCAATAAAAAAGCAAAGATTGTGGTCTTGATTTTAAGACAGATTTTTAAAAAATCATTAACAACACAAAGAAGAATATTTTACAGTGTGAAACACCATAATTCAAAATGATGATGTAACAGTTATTATTATCTATGCACCAAAATAGCACAAAAACCATCCATATAAAGCAGAAATTATGGGAGATGCAAGGAAAAACAAATACACAAATAACAGGAGATTTTAATAAACTACTCTTAGTAAGACCTGTTAGGTGGACAAAAAATAAGTAAGACCATAAAAGATTTGAATGACATAACACATTAAATAGGTTTAGGAATATGTATCAAACACTACATCCTAATAATAGAAAATATGCCTCCTCAATAGCAAATAGAATGGTGACAAAAATTTGGTTATATATTAAAAGTATAATACCAAAGAAAATACCAGTGGTTCTATAATCTAGAAATATTAGAAGCAACAGTCTGATCATAATAGAACAAAGCTAGAAACTTAAAAACAAAACAAAGAAACAGGAAGGTCCATTCTCCTGGAAATTTTAAAGTCTTCTATTAAAGGACAACAAAGTAAAAATTCATGAAAGGAAGAAACTACATTATCCTTTTTGATTATATGATTACAGTTACAAAGAGCTAAAAATATGGTGTTATAAAATATCTAGCAAAGTTACATATGCATGTACATCTGACTCAGCAATCCCTATTCTAGGAATCTATCCAAATGATACACTAGCTAAAATATGAAACGATACATAAACCAGTAACAGTGGTTACCTACAGAAAGAGTAAAGGAACAGGGTAGAGGAGATAGGAATGAAAGAGAGATTTCTCTGAATGTACCTCACTATATAGTGTTGATTTTGAACCATGTAAGTGTTTTACATATCAAAAATGAAAAAAGAAACGTGAAAATCAATTCTTAAAAATAAAAAAGAAACTGAAACATATGAACCTTGCTGTACATCCAGCTGGTGTCATAACCACAGAGAGAAAACAATTATTCCAACCAACCTTAAAACACAATATTTTTGGGTGGGCGCAGCGGCTCACACCCGTAATCTCAGCACTTTGGGAGGCCGAGGCAGGCAGATCACGCAGTCAGGAGATTGAGACCATCCTGGCTAACACAGTGAAACCCTGCCTCTACTAAAAATACAAAAAAATTAGCTAGGCATAGTGGCACGTGCCTGTAGTCCCAACTACTCAGGAGGCTGAGGCAGGAGAATCACTTGAACCTGAGGAGTGGAGGTTGCAGTGAGCCGTGATGGCGCCACTACACTCTAGCCTGGGCAACACAGCAAGACTCTGCCTCAAAAAAAAAAAAAAAAAAAACCAATATTTTGACTGTATTCTCAATGAGATATGCTGTCAAAACACAGAGAAGAGCCGAGAAATCTTATCATTTATCCAGTAGTCTTGCTGTTGGTCATGATATTAGTAATAATATTTTTAAAACAAATAAGTAGCTACATCAATATAGTTAGGAACCAAGCATTTCAGTATTTTTTAAAGTATAAACGAAGAAAAGTTTTTATATTAAGAAACCCTATAATCTTAACATTTAAATTGAAAATAAATACAAGCTTGCGATGATTTTCTCTTTTTAAATAATCTGCCCACTGAAAAAGCCCATAAGCAATGAAAATCCGGTGGCAATGACAGTGCAGAGACCTGGATTGTAGTATTCAAACACCATTTACCACTAAAAGAAATCACAACTCCTTGGAGAAATGGGTAATTTGAGGACAAGGGTACAAAATGTATAGAGTGAACTTGGCACATTGTCTCATACCATAAAACAAGAACGTTATCAAGAGCTATCAGGGTTGTCAGGGATCCAGAGCAACTTGAAAGCATTCCCATTAACCAAAGATGAGACAATTTGAGCATAAAAAAAAAAAAGTCAGCAATAGATTTGTTCTTTTAAATCTAAATTTAAATGATACTTTAAAAAAATAATTGGTCACCTTTGGAAGTTGCTAAAGCACCAAACTAATTATTTTGGAAATAATAAAAGGAAAGAACCATTTATTTTGCACTATTTTTGTATAAATTGCATTGTTGGTTAACCAAATAGTTGATGAAAGAAAATTACTCTTTATAAAAGAATTCCAACTAATAAATGCAGAAAAATCACAGAAAAATAATTACCATTTTGCAGCCCCTAATGAAATGAAGGATCTTCAGTGCTAAAATAATTAGGTAAGATGTTGCTGAAGAACCTGACAATGGCTCAATCAGGCTGACAATACCTGAGTCCTCTAAATTAATCTTAACACTAAAAGAGTAAAACACAGGCATTATGTGCCTCCTGATGTGACGCAGTACACAGAGCCACTTATGTAGTGTTATTGACACAAATCTAAGCCTCTGACCTACCAGCCCAATTGCAGGAGATAGAGGGAAAGGAGGAACATGTACGTTCTGTAAGAATACAATTAATCTAAATCCAGGATGTGAAAAATGTTATAGGAAAATGACTCAGTTTATTCACAATAAACATAGCATGAAAGAGTGAGGAGCAGGAGAGAAGGGTGAGAAGGAGAAAAGAAGGGAAGGAGAGAGAGAAGTTATGAATTAAAAGAGTCTTACACCAACCAAATACAAGAGTAGACCTTGTTTGGATTATGATTTTAAAAACTGAATAATGGATGATATAAAATAATTACTGCTCATCAGATTAAACATTTTTATTTTAAATTCATTAACTAATACTCCTATCAAACTATACCCATTCCAAAAAATTAGTGTTGCTATTGTTGTTGTTATTTGCTAAGTATGTCAATAAACATAAAATAGTTTTTAAAATCATTGTTTTGTTGAGAAGGATAACAGCATTATGGGTCTGATTTTTTGTAAAAGTTATTATCTGATATTTAGTGAATTATTTCCAGGTAAAAATAAATATTGTCTGAGATATACTTTAAAATACTACAGGAAAAAATGCGCGTGTTTGCATTTACCTAGGTAACAAACCTGTGTATCCTGGACATGTACCCCAGAACTTAAAAAAAAATTGAAAAATTTAAGAAAAGGCTGTTATAACCAGCAAAACCCTAACACTGGTCAATCCAGCTGTTCCAGTCCTCTACTACACCCAGGCTGTTAGGACTGCCAGAGAAAACCACACAGCAGCCTAGACTCACAACCTTGCAAATTCAGTGTCTGCAGCCTCTGCTGGGCCCCTTAGACCACCTCATCTGTTTCCTTTATTAGCTCTCTTCCCCGCAGCTATTTCTCTTCCTGCCATTCTAGAGGTTTTATCCCACTCAGATCTCTTCTGATTTCCAGCTCCACCGACCCAGCTGCCTACAAGATGCTTCCACTTAGGGTGTCCACAGGCACCTCAAGCTCAGCATGTTCCCCCAGCTCTGCTTTCTCCTATATTCCCTCTGTGAATGAATTATCATTCACACAATTGCCCATATCCCAAGTGTAGGCATCACCTATGACTTCTCTTTCCTCAAATTAACCATATAATACATACTTGTGGACTACTTACTATGTGCCTGACAATGTTCCAAGCATTATATGTTTTAGTTACTTTAATCCCCACAGAAACCCTAGATGAAGGTATTATTACCCTTCCCATATCACAGATAAGGAAACTGAGGCACAGAGGAGTTAAGTAACCTGCCCCAGTTCACACAGTAGCAAAGCATAGAGCCCGGAATAGAACCAGTCATTATGGTCCCAGAGTCCACACTTTTGATCATGACATGATTCTGCCCTCACCTTGCTTGTGACTCTACCTCCTTAGTATCTCACAAATTCACCACTCCTTTCCATCCCTGCTGCCCCTCCTTCGTTAATGTCACTACCACATCTTGCCTGGGTAACTGCAACAACTTAACTGACCTATCCAACTCCAGAATCATGCCTTTCCCATACCCCAGCCATTCTCCACGCTGCAGCCACAGTGACCTTTCCAAAGGGAAAATTTGGTCATGCCATTTCTCTGCCTAAAATCGTTTCGTCCGGAACACTCTCCACACTCCTTAGCATGCTGTTCATCCCCGGAATTTGCCCATCTTACACTTGATGCTCTACTGGCAGTTCAGAATGTGTCCTGTGCTCACACACCACAGACTCACATGTAACACCAGGAATGCCTTTCTTGCTCTCCCACCCCATGGCAGCTAATTCCCATTTGTCTTTCCAGATTCAGCTGTCACCTCTTTCAGAAAGCTGTGAATGACTCCCAAGGCTGCCCCTCCCTTATGATCTCACAGGTCCTCGTGCTCACTCCTATCATGGTTATTGATCTATCTCTCTCCCTCACCGGACTCTTAAGTTTTTTGAGGACAGGAACTTTGTCTTTTTCATCACTGTATTCCCAGCACCCTGTACAGGGCCTCATACATACACTAATCTAATAAATGTGGTTAATTAATTAATTAATCCATCCATCATAATGACTTTTCCCAAATCCCCAAATATGCCAGCCTATTTCATACCTCTAACAGGCTCATCCTTTCCTCTCACATCCTGATCCCCATCTGCCTAGCAAACTTCTGTTCATCCTACAAAACCCATCTCAAGAATCTGCAGAAGGAAGGCTTTCTCTAGTGCACTCGAGGAGTGCCATAACTCTGTCCTTTGCATATGCCCCTCTAATTAAATGCATCAAATACATTGCATTGTAATTATTTGCTTACAAGCCTGTTTCTAACTCCAGAATGTAAGCTTCTTGCCTATAGGGATCATGTGTAATTGGCACATACAAGGAGCTCAGTAAATAATTGTTGAATGAATATTAAATTGCATTTATTAAAAGAGAATTTTCACTAGGCCAAAACACTTCTCAGAGGAACTATTTCGCTCATTTGGTTTGTTTTTCTTAATTTAAAATGTCAGCCTTTGGCTCCTTCCAATGTTTCTACTTAACAGAGTCCAGGTTAAGTAAGAGTTCAGTATCTGTGATGTAATGTCTTCTTCCAGAGAATATTAAAAAGAAAAGTTAGAAAAATATATTCTCAGCTAACTCTTAGGAAGAAGAACCAGACAGAATAGGGTTTGCCATTAAAGCTCTGTCTTTATAGATTTGCACCATTGAATTCTAAAAGACAGAAAAAAAAAGAAACGTTTTAGAGTAGACATCCTTAAGCACAAAATTCCTTTTCTGTAGGGAATTGAGTTCTGTTCACCTCTAGGAACTCATAAGGAGCTGAGTCTAAAAGAGTTCAAATTTAGAGTAGACTGCAGCCTTGTAAAGCAGAATCTCATAATGTATATTATTAAATTAGTGAATGCTTCCAGATGCTGCAGGGACGTGTACGTGTCACATTAATAACTATCATGATCACCATAATCATACCCTCACCCCCATCTCTATCATCTCTCTTTGCTTTTTCTTTATCTTAAATGTCTCAAAAAACTCATTTCCTAAACTTTTTTTTCTGCCATCTTCTATTCCCAAGCCCCTCCCTTCTTTGCAGAAAAGCCAGCAAAAATTTTTTTGCTCCCAGTTAAATCTTTGAACAAGTTAAAATCCTTTCTACCCAATACACAACATGTAAAATGTAAACAAATCTCAAAGAACTTTAATGTCAAACACTGCCTCTTCTATTTACACATGTGTTACAGTAGCCCAGATCCTTTAACACACTTAAATAAATATAAACATTGCTTGATAAAAATGTTTTCCCCCAGTTTTAAAAAAATAATTTTTGGGCCGGGTGCGGTGGCTCGCGCCTGTAATCCCAGCACTTTGGGAGGCTGAGGCAGGTGGATCACAAGGTCAGGAGATCGAGACCATCGTGGCAAATGTGGTTAAACCCCATCTCTACTAAAAATACAAAAATTAGCTGGGCTTGGTGGCACGGGCCTGTAATCCCAGCTACTCAGGGGGCTGAGGCAGGAGAATCGCTTGAACCAGGGAGGCGGAGGTTGCAGTGAGCCAAGATCGCACCACTGCACTCCAGCCCAGCAACAGAGTGAGACTCCATCCCAAAAATAAAATAAAATAATTTTTGTTTTCCTCTCAGAAAGAGCTGTTAGCAGTAATAAAGCAAAACTCTGAGAAACTATCTTATTTCCATTAAGACCAAAGGCTTGGGGTCATCAGACCTAGGTTTAACTCTTTTTTAGCCTCAGTTTCCTCACTAAATAATGGAGATAACAATAAAAAGAGTGAGCCTACTCTAACAATTACCTATTGGCATCTAACAAATTGCCCCAAAACTTAATGTTAAAAACAACAATAATAAACACTACTTATTTATCATAGTTTCCATGATTCAAGAATTCAAAAGAAGTTTGGCTACGTGATTCTGGCTTGGAGTCTCTCATGAGATTGTAGTCAAAGATACAGCCAGGTCTACAGTCATCTGAAGGGTTGACTAAGGTTGGAGAATCCACTTCCAAGATGGCTTATGACCAGCAAACTGGTTCTGACTGTTGGTGGGAGGACTCAGTTCCTCCTCTCACAAGTCCTCTAACATGGCTGCTTGAGTGTCCTCAAAGCATGATGACTGGCTACCTCCATGGTAAGCAAGCCAAGAGACGATGGGAGAAGCTACAGTGTTCTTTTTGACCCAGAAGTCACACACTGTCACTTGCACAACATCTATTAGTCACACAGATCAGCCCTATTCAATGTGAAATAGGCCACACATTTACATGAATGTAAATACCAGAAAGTGATAATAACTTGGAGCCATCTTGGATTCCATCTATCACATCCATCTCATGCATTTATTAAGAAGATTAAATGAGATAATGTTTGTAAAGTACTTCACTTTGCACAGTGCCTGGCATGTAATTGTTACTGGTGTTATTATTAGCAGAAAGTTTGGTTTTGAAAAAAAAAGAAAAGAAAAAACTAAAGCGAAAGGAATTCTATGCAATTAACTTTGCTTTCTGGAAGTAAATGTGAATGCATAACTGTTCACATGTCTTCAACTTTGGCTTCTGCTACAGTGAGGGCAAGGGCTACTATACTCTGGAATGTTCATAAATATTATTTTTACCCCCAAACACCATTTTCACAAGAAAATATCAAATTAAAAACAAGAAAAATACTCAAATACCGTATGACTTTGGTTGTCAGTGGGGGGTTTTCTAGGCATTCACTGAGTATAAGGATTAATTTTCACTTTTTAATCCTGCTTCATCTTCTAGCTTTCTACTGTCTCTAAAGCTGTTATGTGCTATGGTTTTCTATTTATTTGATCTTTTTAAAACTGGATTATTTCAGGTTTTATAGGTTTCACATTGGCCTCTGCTCTCTTCCCCTTGAAAAGCTTCTTAAAAACAATCTGTCTCTGCAGGATATGTGCCTTCTTATATCTTAGGTAGATAAAAGAAAGACAGATTCCATTAAGAATTCACTTATTTGACCCATGTTAAAGAAAAGGAAAATGCAGATGTATAATGAAAAGGAGTTTTTCCAAAGCCTCAAATTACAAAATGAACTGCTTCTCCATAGGAAAGTATCAGGTACTGGAAACTTGTTCAAACTGTAGAAGTTTCCAGGTCAGACACAGGCAAAGAAAAAAATCAAATAGCCAACTAAGGACCATGTAGGAAGAAGGAAAAAACAGAAACAGAGAAAGGTATGGTTGCAAAAAGTGCTTATTATTTGTAAGCCCCAATTTACACCATTTTCATGACTCATACCAAGAATCTACAAGTATTATAGTTTCAAAACAGACTACTTTTGTCACAAGGAAATTCAATTATCTTATTTTTCAATTTAATAAGTAGTAGATGTGATAGGCAATTTTATGTGTCAACTTGACTGGGTCACGAGATGCCCAGATATCCAGCTAAACATTATTTCTGGGCATGTCTATCTAGATGTTTCTGGAAGAGATTAGCATATGAATCAATGGGCTGTGTAAAGTTCATTGCCATCCCCAATATGAGTGAGCAGCATCCAATTAACTGAGTGCCTCAATAGAACAAAAAGTTGGAGGAAGGGAGGATTTACCCTCCCTGCCTGACTGCTTGAGCTGAGATATCAATCTCTTGCCCTCAGTGCTCACGGTTCTCAGGCCTACAGATGCAAACTGGAATCTACACCATTGGCTCTCCAGCTCTCAGGCCTTCAAACCACACCATCAGCTTTCCTGGATCTTCACCTTGCAGATAGTATATTTGTTAGGGGAGTTTGAACCAGGGTAACTCCATGTTGAATAGGGGCTAGGTAAAATGAGGCTGAGACCTCCTAGGCTTCATTCCCAGCCAGTTAGGCATTCTAAGTCACAGGATGAGATAGAAGGTCAGCACAAGATACAGGTCATAAAGACCTTGCTGATAAAACAGGCTGCAGTAAATAAAGCCGGCTAAAACCCACCAAAACCAAGATGGTGATGAGAGTGACCTCTGGTTGTCCTCACTGCTACACTTCCACCAGTGCCATGAAAGTTTACAAATGCCATATCAATGTCAGGAAGTTACCCTATATGGTCTAAAAAGGGGAGGCATGAATAATCCACCCCTTGTTTAGCATATAATCAATAAATAAACATAAAAATGGGTAACCAGCAGCCCTCAGGGGTGCTCTGCCTATGGGGTAGCCATTCTTTATCCCTTTACTTTCCTAATAAGCTTGCTTTCACTTTATTCTGTGGACTTGACCTGAATTCTTTCTTGTGTGAAATCCAAGAACCCTCTCTTGGAGTCTGGATTGGGACCCCTTTCCAAAAACATATTGTGGGACTTCTCAGCCTCCATAATCCCACAAATCAATACCTTACCGTAAATGTCTTCCTAGATATAGATATAAACACAGATATGGATATGCTATTTGTTCTGTTTCCCTAGAAAACCCTGACTTAAAATAGTACAGTATCTACTATATGCAAAGAACTATGTTAATTAATTCTAAATAAAAACATATTGTTTTTGAGGAGAAAAGATGAAACTCAGTGATACGGTTACTAGCATATGGTAATAAGCACCTAGAAATCCAACAGAATTTTGACCTTGACTCTGCATATCTGCCAACATTCAGGCTTGGTTCACATCTCTAAGTGAAAAGCATTGTTAGAGTTTGATTGAGCAGGTGATAAATTTTAATTTCAGTTTCAATGAGGTAGATAAGAGATAAAGTGATATCACCTTTTAAAAGATTTTATTGTGAAATATAATGTGCATACAGAAAAGTGCCTCACATAAAGAATTATTACAAAGTGAACACCTGTATAATAATCACCAAGGTTAAGAAACAGAGCACTGCCAACACCCCAGAAGACCCCTCTCACCCGTAGACGCTCTCTCCCCATTAAAGGTAACCACTATCCTCACTTTTTGTAGAAATCACTTTCCTTGATTCGATTCTCTTTTTTTGTTTGTTTGTTTGTTTGAGACAGTCTTACCCACCCTGGCTGGAGTGCAGTGGTGCAATCTTGGCTCACTGCAACCTCCACCTCCCAGGTTCACGCAATTTTCATGCCTCAGCCTCCCGACTAGCTGGGATTACAGGCATCTGCCACTATACCTAGCTAACTTTTGTATTTTTAGTGGAGATGGGGTTTCACCATATTGGCCAGCTGGTCTCAAACTCCTGACCTCAAGTGATCTGCCCGCCTCAGTCTCCCAAAGTGCTGGGATTACAGGCATGAGCCACAGAGCCCGGCCCCTTAATTCTCTTTTATGACTTAAGCATGCATCCCTAAACATTATAGTTTTGCCTGGCTTTTAATATCTAGATGAATGGAATCACATATTATGTACGTTTTGTGTCTAGATTATTTAACTCTAATGTATCTATTTTATTACATACAGCTGTAGTCCATTTTGTGTATAATAATCCACCATTTGAATTTACTGCAATTTATTTATCCATTCTACCACCAATTAACATTTGGGTTGTTTCCAACTTGAGGTTGTTTCCTATTATTCTATGATGCTATGAACATTTTTGCAAATGTCTTTCCATGCACAAAGGTAATCAGAGTCTATATCTAGGAAAGAAACTGCTGGATCATAGAGTATGTGCAGGATAGGCTCTCTGTGTGGTCTTGGACTGACTCTGTTCTCCCCCATCTCTTGCTTGTAGTTGTGAAGAATAACTGTAGAATATGCTAGGAATGCAACATCCTGAGATGGAAAGGGAATGGCTGGAACTGTCTGGGCTCTGTTCTACTACCCCCACCCCCAGAACAGGATGTCTTTCAATGCTTTAGCCCAGTAAGTCATATTATTCCAGGGTATAAAAACCAGGGAGGGCTACTTTCCAGGGTCCCTCAGCTGCGGTGCAAAGTCAGACTCCATCTGCCTTGGGATGGAGATGATATTTCCTGAGACTTGGGGGGCGAGCTTGCAATGAATCCTGGGTTTCTGGGTTCCTGGGTTTCTGCTGTCCCTTGTAATAAACTCACTTCATGTGATCTGTTGTATGTGAGTGTTCTGTCTTAACCAACTCAGACAAGTTGGTAATCGGTGCACAGTGAATCTCCTTCATAGTATGCATATCTTAAGCTATAGTAGTTGAGACTGAATAGTTTTCCAAAGTGGTTGTACCTATTTATACTCCCATCAGCAGTATATGAGAGATCTGCTTGCCATCCAAACTTGCAAGCACTTGTTACTGACAATCTTAATTTTAGCTATCTGGTGGATGTGTCATGATAGCTCATTGTGGTTTTAATTTGCATTTCCCTGATTACTAATGAGACGGCGTATCTTTTCATACATTTGTTGGTCATTTGGATCTCCTCTTTTGTGAAAAGCCTTGTGAAGTGTTCAAGTCTCTTGGCTTTTTTCTATTAGGTTATCTTTTTCTTACTGATGTGCAGAAGTCCTTTAAATATTTTAAATAGAAGCCCTTTGTCAGTTAAATGTTTTTACAAATATCTTTTCCCACTCTACAGCTTGTTTTTGCATTTCAAATGGCTTCATGGGCCTACTTCCAGTTTATCCCTACTCCTTTGAAGCAGCCCTTTGAAATAGAAACCCAAAGAGATGGGGGTTCACTAGGCTCCCTCTATCCTTGGCAGGCTCTGGTCATCAATCCCTGTTGCATTAGCCCCAAAAGGCTGCCCATCCACTTAAGTCTCACAGCTCTTCCTTGAAATTTTCATGTGCTCTCAGGGAAAGAAGGGGCTCCAAATTTGGGGTTCACCTCCCTGGGCCTCTACCCTCCCCTAGACTTGGCCTGGTAATCCTTCACCATCTTGTAAGCCTTCTAAAGCCTTGAAGCAAGCTTTGGTTTATAATCTGTCCAGCCTTTCTAGTCACCTTCAGGAGGGGGGTGGGCCTGAATTACCTAGCATACCATTATCAGAAGCAGAAATCTCTCATTCATAACGTGAAGATGGTATACAGGGACAGATATTAATCTATGCCTAAAGAACTTTCCAATTCAGAAAAGGAATTTTTTTAAAAAAATTTGAAGACAAAATGGCAAATTGTATGAAGCACAATACAAGTGTCAGAGGCGTGTGAACCAGAGCAACTCCATCTTGAGTAGGAGCTGGGTAAAATGAGGCTGAGACCTACTGAGCTGCATTCTCAGACAGTTAAGGCAGTCTAAGTCACAGGACGAGACAGGAGGTCAGCACAAGATACAGGTCATAAAGACCTTGCTAATAAAACAGTTTGCAGTAAAGAAGCCGGCTAAAGCCCACCAAAACCAAGATGGCCACGAGAAGGACCTCTGGTCGTCTTCACTGCTACACTCCCAACAGCGCCATGACAGTTTAAAAATGCCATGACAACATCAGGAAGTTACCGTATATGGTCTAAAAAGGGGAGGCATGAATAATCTGCCCCTTGTTTAGCATATCATCAAAGAAATAACCCATAAAAATGGGCAACCAGCAGCCCTCGGGGCTGCTCTGTCTATGGAGTAGCCATTCTTTTATTCCTTTACTTTCCTAATAAACTTGCTTTCAGTTTACTCTATGGACTTGCCCTGAATTCCTTCTTGCACAAGATCCCAGAACCCTCTCTTGGGGTCTGGATCGGGACCCCTTTCCAGTAATGTAGGAAGTGCCCAGGACTAGTAAAAGTCTACTGAGAGCATGGCTTAGGTTTCTGAAATTAAGCTGGATCATCCATTCATGCCACCTAATCCAAGACTTGTACAGCTGAAGTCTTGCCATCTTGATTGCTTCATTTTAGGTATCAGGCTGAGATACAATTCCTGCTACCTGAGATGGACATTTAGTATATCAACACTGAATGGCCGAATTACAGTGGCCAAAAGTGAATTTTTTATTTATCTACCAAGCAAGAAAGGGCACATTTTCCAGACCCTTCTCACTTGAAGAACACAAAAGAACAATACATGTTTTTGAAAATACATTAAAACTGAGGTTCTCTGAACTTTATCAAATTCAAGCCTGGGCTACTGATCTTCTTTCAGAAAGAGTCTTAATCCATGCATGGATCTAGACTGGGAAACTCACTATCATGAACACCCTCAGACACCCTGGGGAAAGGCAAAGTACTTATCTCTGAAACATCCAGCCTCTCCTTCCAAGTCCATTAACCCAATTGGTACACTCTCTCCCTCCTCTGTCTGGGCTCTCCCTGTTTCCTTTGATCAAACTGTTTAAGGGTAAAATGCCTAGAACTTTCTTCTTCCATCCTGTTCCCTTGTCCATGCTTAGACTCATCCCACAGATCTCAGCTGAAACAGCACTTAATCTAGAAATCCTTTCTCTGAAGGCTTTCTAGACCCTTGACCTCTCTGACATCCCCTTCTTATATGTCCTCACAGCAATGCACTTTTCACATAAGATATAAATACGTAACTAAATGTCTTCCTTCCCTACCAGAGAGTAAGCTTCAGGAGGTCAGAGATCTCAACCAGCTTGTTCATTGCTGTTATACATGCCTTGCATAGTGATTGGCATAGAGTCAATAAATATTTGTTGAATGACTGGATTGACAGCTGAATCACTGATCTGTTCATTACATTTTCCTTCTCAAAGATATCTTCATTTAAAAAAAGAATAATTGGCAGATATTTATTGGTTTTTACTATCCTGCATCCATCCCCCCAACCTCTTGCTGGAAACAATGTCATGGGTTTCCCTAAGGAAACCCCTCACTCCAAGCCAGGAGTGGCCTATCCCAGTATTGCACCTCCCTAGCTATATGGTTCAGAACACAGCACATGACCCAAGCCAAGCCCACCAAAGCCAATGAGGCTTAATTCTGATTTTGGGGTGAACTGCTGCAAGAGAGGCAATGCTTTCTTTGTATTGAGGTGCTGAAATCGGGATTTGAGCCTGAAGCTGCTGGCAGCCATTTTGCCCCTAGGAGGGGAGAGGCTGTCTGAGAACAAAGCCACACAAATGACAGCAGTGCCAACAGACTGACTTCTTAGGCCATCATTTGAATTCTTAGATCCAGCCACGAACTTTTGAGTCATCTGAGCCAGTCAATGTTTTTTGACACAAGTGTCATCTGAGCTGTATGCTGTGACCATAGTATCTTGACAAAGTGAATTCCTTATAAATAATTGCAGTCCATCTATTATTTGTAATGTATCATTGCATGAATAGCTTGAATAACCATCTAGACTGTAACTTGCAAAAGCAGTTTTTGATGGTCTTTCTCAATTTGTCAAATATGCTAATTTAAACATGGCAGACAAGCTATTTTAAAGCCATGTTTGCCTTACTAAAATATAATAACTTCTATCTTATATGCCTTTGATTCTGTCAACACCAGAGTCTGAAAGACTGGTAGGATTTCAGGAGCACACAGTGAGAACACCTTTTGTTACTACAGCCATCACACATGACGAATGTTCATTTGGAGAATTTGCTTCAACTATTACAGACACATGCATGGTATGTGCATGTGTATACACACCACTTAAGCTAATCTATTTTATAAGATTCTTATGAATGCTATGCAATTCATATTATTTTCATTGCAGCAAATTCTTAAACAAATACACATTTGTTTACACATTTGCTACAATGAAGAACAGGTATTGAAATTACCATTTATTGATAACTAAAATTCCTTACTTTGGATGCAACCATCAAATCAATGAAGGCTTATTCATATTTTAATGTAAACAAGAGATGTAATGGCCCTCTTTTGCTTGTTTAACAATAAATAAATAAGCTGCAGTCTACCATTTCTTAGTGACTTCTTTATGAAAGAAATCTAAGCAACAGAAATCCTGAGCATATTAATTTCTTTTCCTAACACCTGCAACAATCCATCCTTTCATCCAGTTGTTGTACCAGTTTTTCTAATCTATAGAATTTTCTAACTTGAGAAAATGTCTTCTCATATGCATATATAACGAATTTAGTAGATCATTTTCTCAAACCTATTTATCTTGCTTGGATTCAAGTTTGTGTTTTCAATTAAAAATACTCTTTAACTGCTCCTAACCCTTTTAAACAATCTATTAAAATATTTCTTTTGGCTATCCAGTGTAATTCCCTCTCCCTTGTCCCTCACCTATTCTCCTTCTGGTAAGAACCCACTGCCCTCTCCAGAGAGGTAGGCATACATAGCCAATCATAGTATCCTATACTCTTCTGCTCTGATTGGTCTTGGGGGTGTACATGTGACCCTAACAATGCCTGTCATAATCCTTCCCTTGAATGATGGCTAGATTTTGGGAAAGAGAAGTTATTTCTTTGGGCTTGCTGGGCCAAAAATGAATTTAAAGGTATTGGTAGCTTCATCACATGGAGAAGTCCTTCTGTAGAGCAAAGCCAAGCATATAAACGCAGAGATGTGAGCAGGGTGGATAGATGCATAGATGGATGGAAGGAGGTAAGAAAGATGAATACAAGTGAATCATAGCAGACACTGAGAGCAGTTCCAAACTTTGAGACCCTGATGTCTGTGGTTCATCTTTTGATCCTGTGAACCATCCTAGTGTCCTAACTAAACGGACTAATAAATTTATTATTTTGATTAAGCTGTATTGAAGTAAGTTTCTGTCACTTGAAATCTAGCATTCTCTATGACAATTATTATATTTGTAGGCATCATACATTTACCTAAAATTTACTCCTGGAGTTTATTAGGAAGATTTGCAAATAACCACTATGCAATGGTATGAATTGCTATTTCCAAGCAAGTTAAAAATGCCTCATTTCTATTAGAATAGGAGAGAATAAGCTTATACTTTTTGTACCTATATATAATATATAGACTAATTAATCTGTGCCAAGGACAGTTAAGTATGCTTTACAATGCCTGGAAATTCAGGAATTAAGAAAAATTGCTGGATCTCTGGATTAGGTAACCCAGGACAGGTAATTCCACACACAAATTATTCTATTCTTATGAAGCTCACATTTGAATATGACCAGCACATACCAATGTCTTTGCAGAGGCTCATATGGGTCCAAAGAATTCCGGTCATCCAGAATGTGTGAGTCCAGAACAGATAATAGAAAATAGTTCCCCAGCACATTGGGAGGCCGAGGTGGGCAGATCACTTGAGCTCAGGAGTTTAAGACCAGCCTGCGAAATATGGTGAAACCCCATCTCTACAAAAAATACCAAGATTAGCTGTGCATGGTGGCGCACACCTTTAGTCCTGGCTACTTGGGAGACTGAAGTGGGAGGATGGCTTGAGCCTGAGAAGCAGAGGTTGCAGTGAGCTGGGATCGTGCCACTGCACTCCAGCCTGGGTGACAGAGTCAGACTCTGTCTCAAAAAAGAAAAGAAAATATTTCATTATCAGGTTCTAAAGACTGGAAAACTGACACATTTTACATGCATTTTCTCCAAGTGCTAATAATGTGAGTTATTTTTGCAAACATTATTAAATATATTAATAGTTTGCAAACATTATTAAAAATTGATCTTGTTTGTTAATCAAATTCTGACAAAAAAGTAACACCTGGGAATCAGATTTCCCTTCACAGAAAAATGCTTAGAATTCTTTTAATAAAGCCAGCTATACACAGAAGAGCAAACTTGGATTTACTCATTGACACTTCCATGGCTCCAACTGAAATCAGTAGAGAAAGGGACCAGTGCTTTCATCAATCTCCACCAGCCATTAGGGATGTGGCAATTTCCAGAAGCAAGCGAACAGCAAGCTAGTTTGACCCTTCTCGATTGAGTGCTTTCAACATTGATCACTGGCTCTTACATCCTTACTAGCAGATACTTGTTAAATGCTGCATGTCTACCTTTTATTAAAATGTCAAATGTAATTCTTTTAATTCATATTGGATGGGTGTCATAACAGAATTCAGTAATGAAAACCAATGACAGAGACTGGTTACATAATGTAACACTGTACTTGAGCTGTCTGGCATACAACAGGGCCATTTTTCTTCTTTCAGTTATCACGTTGGTAAATATTGAGAGGAAATTCTTAGTGTGCTGCTTTCACAGGGTTTGGCCAGATCAATTCCCATTAACAGCATGAAAAATATGTTTCCACTCTATATCTCTAACAAGGAAAACAATAAGATATTCTTCTAAAAGTGAAGAGGACTTCCACTTCTAGTAATGGCAACTAACAGTTGAACCAACCATCCATGTAAACACAATGAAAAGCTCTAGGTGAAAAAAAAATTAATCTCCTTAAAGAGCTGTCAAGATAGTAAATGATTACCAGACCAAACAATAAAAGAAATCAAGCACCACAGAAGTAAGCAAAGCCCTAGAACACCATAGTCACTTTTGCCCTTAGGGCATTTGCTGATCCAGAAAAATCTGGGCCTTGGTTTTGGTGGCCTTACCAGCCAATGAGATAGAAGTCGGACGCTACGATGGCAGACTAGAAGGAGGTCATGTGTGCCACTCTCAGAGAGGGAACAAAAAGGCCAATGAATACAGACCCTACATAGTGATCATCTGAGAAACCACATTGGGATGCATCAGGGCAACAGGGGAAAACAGAGAATAGAGAGGAGCAAAGCTGGGCACCAGCCTGTCTGGGCTCAGCGTGGAGCCAGGAGAGGCTCTCCAACACGGGAAAGGGGAAGTGAGTGAGAACCCCTGGGGGATTCATGCTCTCTACAGAGGCCTGTGCAAGACTGGGAATGAGAGAATCATCCTGTCCCCCTGAAACCCATCCCCAACACTTATAGAATGAGGCAGAGAGCCACCCCAGCACTTTGCAGGGGTAATTCCGAGTCCAAGGGGACCCCCACAAGCCTTGGGCCCCAGAGCAGACCAGCACCAGTGCCACAGCTCCAACAGAGGCCACAGTTGTAGTTCCGAGGAGCACCAACATTGTTCTGCCACTGCTTGCCAGCCAGGGCTCAGTGTCAGCTTCTGGCCCACCTTCAGCCTGAAATTGGCTGGCCACCTCTCCTACCCTGCCATTGATAGCCAGCTATGCAACACTTGCTGGAGCCTCCAGCTCAGTGGTTTCATTTTTGCGTGAACTCAGCTGGAGGGCACAGCCTCCTGTTGTCACAGGAAGACCCTACCCACCCCTGCCACTGGTAGCCAAGTGGACAACTAAGTAGAGCTTCTAGCCCAGCAGCCTTGCTTCTGTGTGAACTCAGCTAAAGAGCACAGCCTCCTGTTGTCCTGGAGAGCAGAGCATGTGACCCTACTGACCTCAACCACTGATAACCAGGCAGACAACACCTG
Source organism: Gorilla gorilla gorilla (assembly GCF_029281585.2). Lineage (NCBI taxonomy): Eukaryota > Metazoa > Chordata > Mammalia > Primates > Hominidae > Gorilla > Gorilla gorilla. The sequence goes on from NC_073242.2 coordinate 100,658,689, forward strand.
CTAGAGCTTCTAGCCCTGCAGCCCTATGTCTCCCTGAATTTGCTGAGAGGTGCAGCCTCCTATTGCTTTGGAAACACCCAGGCAGTAGGGCTGGCAATCCTACCCACCCCAAAGGCCCATAGCCAGATGGGCCACACCCACTAGAGTTTCCAACTCAGCAGTCCCATTTCCACCTGAACTCTGTGGGTGGACACAACCCTGTGTTTCCCCAGGAAGCACATGAACAGCAGATTAGGGCTGACCTGGCAAGGACATGTCTTGTTGGCCAACTGCAGCCCCAACCTGAGGGAGCCCTGTAGACCAGAATATCCAACAAAAGAAAGCAGACACAGAGACAGTAATAGGAGGAGGCTCCTCTAAGACCCAGAAGACTAGAATCGAAGCCAGTCAATCAAACTTGCCTTATACCATAATCAAACATTCAAAGGCATCAAAGAAAATAAAAATCAAAACAATCCATCCAAAAGGACAAAGACTGAAGGAACATTGGCCCACACAGATGAGAGAGAACCAATGCAAGAACTCCAGCAACTCAAAAAGTCAGAGTGTCTTCTTTCCTCCCAACCACACTAGTTCTCCAGCAAGGGTTCTTAACCAGGCTGAGATGGCTGAAATGACAGAAATAGAAGTCAGAATATGGATAGAAACTAAGATCATCAAGATTCAGGAGAATGTTGAAACCCAATCCAAGGAAGCTAAGAATCATAATAAAACAATACAGAGCTGACACACAAAATAGCCAGTATAGAAAAGAATGTAACTGACCTGATAGAGCTGAAAAACACATTACAACAATTTCATAAAGCAATCACAAGTATTAACAGCAACACAGACTAGGCTGAGGAAAGACTCTCAGAGCTTGAAGACTGACTTTCTGAAATATAACAGTCAGATTAGAATAAAGAAAACAGAATAAAAATGAATGAACAAAACCTCCAAGAAATATGGGATTATGGAAAGAGACCAAATCTATGACTCACTGGTGTCCATGAAAGAGACTGGGAGAAAGGAAGCAACCTGGAAAATGTGTTTCAGGATACCATCCATGAAAACTTCCCCAACCTAGCTAGAGAGGCCAACATTCAAATTCAGAAAATGCAGAGAACCTCCAAAACACACTTCACAAGAAGATCATCCCCAAGACACATAATCATGAGCCCTCCAAGGTTTTAATGAAGGAAAAAATGTTAAAGGCAGCTAGAGATAAAGGACAGGTCACCTACAAAGGGGAAACCCATCAGACTAACAGCATATTTCTCAGCAGAAACCCTATAAGCCAGAAGAGATTGGGGGTCTATATTCAACATTCTTAAAGAAAAGAAATTCAAACCAAAAATTTCATATCTGCTCAAACTAAACTTCATAAGCAAAGGAGAAATAAGACCCTTTTCAGACAAGCAAATGCTGACAGAATTTGTTACTATCACAACTGCCTTACAAGAGCTCCTGAAAGAAGCAGTCAATATAGAAAGACCATTACCAGCCATTACAATAACACTCTTAGCTACACAAACCAGTGAGACTATAAAGCAACCACACAAACAAGTCTTCATAATAACCAGCTAACAATATGATAACAGAATCAAATCCACACATATCAATACTAACCTTGAATGTAAGTGGGCTTGATGCCCCAATTAAAAGGCACAGAGTGGCAAGCTGAATGAAGAAGCAAGACCCAATGGTATGCTGTCTTCAAGAGACCCATCTCACATGCAATGACACCCATAGGCTTGAAGTAAAGGGATGGAGAAAAATCTACTAAGCAAATGGAAACAGAAAAAAAAGCAGAGGCTGCAATACTAATTTCAGACAAAACAGACTTTAAACCAACAAAGATCAAAAAGGACAAAGTAGGGCATTACATAATGATGAAAGGTTTAATTTAACAAGAAGACCTAATTACCCTAAATCTATATGCAGCCAACACAGGTGCACCCAGATTCATAAAGCAAGTTTTTAGAGATCTATGAATAGGCTTAGTTTCACAAACAATAATAGTTGGAGATTTCAATACCCTACTGACAGCATTAGACAGATAAGGCAGAAAATTAACAAAGAAAGTCAGGACCTAAACTCAGCACTAGATCAAATGGACCTAGTACACAGCTACAGAACTCTCTGCCCAAAGACAACAGAATATACATTCTTTTCATCACCACATGGTACATATTCTAAAATTGACCATGCAATCTGACATAAAACAATCCTCAGCAAACACACAAAAAAACGAAATCATACTGACCACATTCTCAGACAACAGCACAATATAAATAGAAATCAAAGCCAAGAAAGTCACTCAAAACCATACAACTGTATGAAAGTTAAACAACCTGCTCCCAAATGAGTCTTGGGTAAATAATGAAATCAAGAAGTTATTTGAAACTAATGAGAACAAAGACACAACATGCCAGAATCTCTGGGAAACAGCTAAGGCAGTGTTAAGAGGGAAATTTATAGCACTAAATGCCCACATCAAAAAGTTACAAAGGTCTCAAATTAACAACCTAACATCACAATTAGAACTAAAGAAGCAAGAGCAAACCAACCCCAAAGCTAGCAGGAGACAAGAAGTAACCAAAATCAGAGCTGAACTGAAGGAGATAGAGATATTAAAAAAATACAAAAGATCAACAAATCCAGAGGTTTATTTTTTGAAACAATTAATAAGATAGATAGACCACCAGCTAGAAGAATGAAGAAGAAAAGAGAGAAGATCCAAATAAACACAATGAGAAATGACAAAGGGGATATTACCACTGACCCCACAGAAATACAAATAACCATCAGAGACTCCTTTATGCATACAAATTAGAAAATCTAGAAGAAATGGATAAATTTCTGGATACATACATCCTCCCAAGACTGAATCAGGGAGAAACTGAATCCCTAAACAGACTAATAACAAGCTCTGAAATTGAATCAGTAAAAAATAGCCTACGAACCAAAGAAAGCCCAGGACCAGACAGATTCACAGCCAAATTCTGCCAGATGTACAAAGAAGAATGGGTACCATTCCTACTGAAACTATTCCAAACAATTGAAGGGGAGGGACTCATCTCCAACTCATTCTATGAGGCCAGCATCATCCTGATACCAAAACATGGCAGAGATACAACAAAAAAAGAAAATGTCAGGCCAATATTCTTGATAAGCATAGATGAAAAATCCTCAGCAAAATACTAGCAAACTGAATCCAGTAGCACATCAAAAAACTAATCCACCACCATCTAGTAGGCTTTATCCCCATGATGCAAGGTTGGTTCAACATATGCAAATCAATAAATGTGATTCATCACATAAACAGAACTAAAGACAAAAACCACATGATTATCTCAATAGATGAAGAAAAGGCTTTCAGTAAAATTCAACATCCCTTCATGTTGAAAACCATCACTAAACTAGGCATTGAAGGAACATACCTCAAAATAATGAGAGCTGTGCATGACAAACTCAGAGCCAACATCATACTGAATGGGCAAAAGCTGGAAGCATTCCCTTGAAACCTGGAACAAGACAAAGGATACCCACTCTCACCACTTCCAGTACTGGAAGTCCTGGCCAGAGCAATCAGGCAAGAGAAAGAAATAAAAGGTATCAAAATAGGAAGAGAGGAAGTCAAACTATCCCTGTTTGCAGATGACATAATTCTGTATCTAGAAAACCCCACGGTCTCTGCCCCAAAGCTCCTTGAGCTGATAAGCAACTTCAGCAAAGTTTTGGGATACTAAATCAATTTACAACAATCAGTAGCATTCATATACACTAACGGCATCCAAGCCAAGATCCAAATCAGGAATGCAATCCCATTAACAATTACCACAAAAACAAAAAAATACCTAGGAGCACAGCTAACCAGGGAGGTGAAAATCTCTACAATGAAAATTACAAAACACTGTTCAAAGAAATCAGAGACAACACAAACAAATGGAAGGATATTACATGCTCATGGGTAGAAAGAAGAAATATCATTAAAGGGGCCGTACTGCCCAAAGCAATTTATAGATTCAGTGCTATTCCTATCATACTAGTGGTAATTAATACATTCTTCATGGAACTAGAAAAAACTAATGCTTATATACTTCTGGTGGGAGAGTAAATTAGTTCAACCATTCTAGAAATCAGTGTGGCAATTCCTCAAAGAACTGAAAACAGAACTACCTTTCAACCTAGCAATCCCACTACTGAGTATGGTCCCAAAGGAATACAAATCATTCTACCATAAAGACACACGCACACGTATGTTCACTGCAGCACTACTCACAATAGCAAAGACATGGATCAACCTAAATGCTCATCAATGGTAGACTCAATAAAGAAAATGTGGTATATATAGACCATGGAATACCATGCAGCCATAAAAAAAGAATGAGATCATGTCCTTTGCAGGAACATGGATGGAACGTTAGACCATTATGCTCAGCAAACTAACAAAGGAACAGAAAACCAGATACCGTCTGTTCTCACTTATAAGAGCTAAATAACAAGAATACGTGGACAGAAAGAGGGGAACAACAGACATTGGGCCTACTTGAGGGACGAGGGTGGGAGGAGTGAGAGGTTCAGAAAAAAAAAAAGCTATCAGGTACTATGCTTAGAACCAAGGTGATGAAATAATCTGTACATTCAACCCCCAAATCACGAGTTTCTTATATAACAAGCCACACATGTACCCCTGAACCTAAAATAAAAGTTAAAATATTTAAAAAAACAAATTGTCTATGAATGCCAGGTATGTCAGCATGTCATTAATTTCTATCTATAATTAGACTAAAATTTCACTCATTTAGATGAAATGAAAAATCTTTATTAGTAAAACCTTTGTTACTTGGCCCTACAGAATAATAAATGCAACTGTATTGATTTCAAAAAAAATTTCTTAGTTTATTGTTAGTAGTCATATTAATATTATAATTTTTTACAAATTTATGTATATTATATGATAAAGCAAATAATATGTTGTCAGTTAGCACCAAGGTATAATCTGTAAAAGAGATAAATATAAAATAAAACAAGTTAATAAAAATCATATAACATGACATAATAAATATTACACACACACACAGAGAGATAGAAGTCAATGATGAGAGCCTGCAAAAGATGGGAAGTATGAGGAACCTTCTCTACCTTAGACTGGGACCCAAAATTAAAGCTGGCCACTCCATTACCATCTCTAGCAAGTCATAAAACCTGTCCTGGTGCTAAGCAGAAAAAGAGAATAAAAAGAAAGAGGAAAAATACCCAAAAAGTTGAGGTAAATTCTGACTCAAATTTGCAGCCCAGGTCCACATCACTTAAACTGTCCAGAGAACTTCAAGCCATGAGCTAGGCTTGGGGTAGTCCCAGACTAAAAGATGTTGAGGCACCTGGTAAATATACATCTCCCCCGGAGGGACCGGGCACAGTGGCTCACACCTGTAATCCCAGCACTTTGGGAAGCCAAGGCGGGCGGATCACGAGGTCAGGAGATCGAGACCATCCTGGCTAACAAGGTGAAACCCCGTCTCTACTAAAAATACAAAAAAAACTAGCCAGGCGTGATGGGGGGCACCTGTAGTCCCAGCTACTGGGGAGGCTGAGGCATGAGAATGGCTTGAACCCGGGAGGCGGAGTTTGCAGTGAGCCAAGATTGCGCCACTGCACTCCAGCCTGGGCGACAGAGTGAGACTCCGTCTCAAAAAAAAAAAAAAAAAAAAAAGATCTCCCCTGGAGGAAGGCACCATCATTCAAGACCACAAAGAATAAGAATACCTACAGATAATATTTCAAGGACAGTGAGGAACACATAGTAAGAAATAAACAAACACACAAGAAAATAAGACACCATGAGCAAAAATTTGCAGAAACTAAAGATAGCAGAAATACCATGAAAGGCTTCACATAGGGGAATTATTAGATACAGATTACAAAAAAAACCATGTTTAATATGTTTGAAGTACTAACATACAAGCTTGATGATATCTGCAAGGCACAGGAATCTAAGAAAAAATGATACAGCAATTCTGTAAAACAACTGGACTCTTCAAAAACGTCAATGTGCTGAAAAACAAAAATCAACAACAATCAAAAAAAGTCGAAGGGCAACTGTTCTACACCAAAAAAGACTGTAAAAACTCAACAACTTAATGCAGCATATGATCTTTGACTGGATCCTTGAAAAATTGTTAAAAACACTATAGTGGACATTATTGAAAAATCAGAAAAATATGAATATGGACTGTAAATTAGATAATACTGTTTCCATTTTAAATTTGTAGGCTGTGATAACAGTATTGTGGTTATGCAAGAGAATGTTCTTGGTCTTAGGAGATACCAGCTAATGTATATAAGGGATAAGTGTCATGATATCTCCCTTACCTAAGTCATAAACTTACTTTCAAATGATTCAAGAAAGAGAAAGAGAACCACAAGCAAATGTGGCAGAATGTTAACAAGGAATGACTCTAATTAAAGGGTATATGGGTTTTCATTGTACTATCATTTCAAGTTTTCTTCAGGTATGAAATCGTTTAAACAAAATGCTATAGGAGTAAGTTGTATAGAAGATTTGAAATGGATTCAAATATAACATCCAGCAATAAAAGATAAAATAATGGAATTTAGATATTCCATGTAAGTAAATAGTATATTTTAAATGGCTGAAGAGAAAAATTACTAAAGTAGAAAGTAGATCAGAAGGATTATGCAGGACAGTACATGGAGGGACAAAAAGATAAAAAAAAATAAACAAGTTAAGAAACATGGAGGACAAAGATCTGATATCACTGAAGGCTTGAGTGAAGTAAGAGAAGAGAGATAATGAGTCAGAGGCAACATCTAACAAATAACAACTGATAATTTACCGAAGTGTTGAAAACAACCAAAATGAAGATTCAAGAAGCTCAAAAAGTCTCAAACTAGATAAATGGGGAAAAAAGTCATATCTAGACTCATCCTAGTGAGGGTGAAGAAAACCAAAAATAAGGAGAAAATTACTAAAGGAGCCAGTAAAAAAATAATCTCCAAATGAGACATAGTTAGATTGGGAGCTAACTTCTCAATAGATTGGAAGCCAGAAGACAGTAGGATGATGCATTCAAATGTAGTGAAAGGAAAAACTGTCATCTTTTAATTCTAAAACCAGGAAAAATATGTCCCAAGAATAAGGGCAAATAAAAGACAATTTAAGACAAACAAACCTGGGGGATTCACCTTGGCAGACTCTCATTAAAGAAAAATCTAAAGGATGCAATTCAGGCAAAACGAAAGTGATCCCAAATGGAAAAATCTAAGAGGCAAGAAGAAATGTCAGGGGAAACATGGTCAACAGTGAAGTGATTTAAAATGAACGTGAGTGCTGTCATGAATTTAAAAAATAATAATAGCGTTTATAATATTAACAGTAAAAATAGGCTTTAAATAGATTTTAACATAAACAATATCAACATTTAAGTCAGGAGATGGGTACACGGAGTTAAAGAGTTCTGAGATCTTTCTAATGTCCAGGAGAAATAGAACAGTTTTTATTAACTTAGTTAAGTATACATACATGTTGGATTCTTAAGGAAGTACTAAATTAATAGAATGAGAGTGACAATGCCCAAACCAGAAAAGGGAAAAACTGAATAGTAAAAAGAATACTAATCCAGCAATAATATATTGAAATATGTTGAATTTTAACCAAGAACGTAAAGTTATATTAACATTAGCAAAACAATGTAGTTCAACATTCAACAAAAATTATATGTAGCCTCAACAGATGCAGAAAAAGAATATGATAAAATTCAAAGCCATTTATGATTTTTAAAAGTTATTAGCAAATTAAAAATAGAAGTAACTTCCCCAACCTAATAATGCATATCCACAAGGTATAAAAATCTACAGCAGGCATAATGCTTAATCAATAAACATTGAAAAATTTTACTTGATATCAAGAACAAGATCCTTATCTATTAATCCCCATTATCACCATTCCAATCAACAGAAATTTAAGGTCCTATCTAATGCTGGAAGACAAAAAGACTCAAGGAAAGGACAAAACAAAACTCAAATTGTTAGCAGATAATATGAATATATAACGTTTTTAGAAAATCCAAAAAGCTGACATAAATTATTAGAATCAATAGGTTTAGCAATATTGCTAAATATAAAATAAATATATCCTAAAATTGCATTTCTATATACTCAAAAAAGTTTTTAAAAAATCAACCTAACAGTTAATTACAATACCATAAAAAGTTCAAATTCCTAGAGCTATACCACAGATGAAATGATAATACATTATTAAGATTCAAGATGACCTAAGTAATAAAGAGATATACCACACTCATTGGTTAGAAAATTCAGTATTGTAAAAGATATTTTTCCAGATCAAACTGGAAATGGAACTTCAAATAAATCAAAACTTGAAAAAATTTAGTCCTCAAAAAAACAGAATTTTAGATGAGACTTGACATGCTGAGTCTAAGATTTTTATGAGAATGAAAAGGGCCAAGAATAACAAAGATTATATTGAAGAAGAACAAATTAAATTATTGGAGGATTTTTGTATCCAACCTCACATCCTTTAGGCCCACCAATAGCTTCCCACAGTGTAAGTTGGAAGCACCCTCTCAGCTGCACTGCATTATTTCACTTTTTCTGTCCTTGGTTTATCTGACAGGAACCTCCTAGTGCTCACACATACGCAGCCTGGAAGTGTGAAGGACATATTCCTTGACCAGTGGGAGACAGACAGAAATTAGTGCGTAAAAGCTACATTCTTCTATTCTTTGGGCAGACAATTTTGAGGTACATCCTATAAGGCTCTTCAGAGGGTCCCAGTGGGACAAAACCTCAGTTGTCCATGTTGATAGCCAACTTAAGAACACAGCCTTAAACTGCTTTTATTTCCTTCCCTGCATCATTCTTTCAGTCCCTCACTCCTCCCCCGCAATCACTTAGCAAAAATAAACTACCAACATTCAAGTCCTAGACTCAGGCTCTGTCTCCTTGGCAGAGATCCTGGATAAGATAATGGAGAGATCTGCTCTATCAGACATCAACACTTATTATAAAGCCAAGTCTGAGGCAGGAAATAGACAAGATGAGCCTGAAACACCTGGTCATGCCTGAAAGCAAGGAAACTATCACAGACTGTACAATCAATTCATCAATCAAATAGCATAGAGGCCAACTTGCAGGCTTCTCCCATTGGCCAAAGACAGGATAAAACTAATTAGTCACCTTTAGAGGTCGATAGAGTACCAATTCATTATTCTGAAGAAGGAAGGAAAGAAGGGAGGAAGGGAGAAAGGGAAAAACGGAGAAAGGAGGAAGAAAGGGAGGAAGGAAGGGGGAAGGAAGGAGGGAGGGAAGGAGGAAGGGAGGAGAATTCATGCCTTTCTTGTATAAAATGTATTTCATGGTAGCAAAATAGTAAATGAGAAAAAGTTCTTTAAAGAAAAATTCTAGCTGATGAATGAATGTACAAGAAATATGATAGCACTATTTGAAAATCATCACACTGCCACTCCTACTGAAAGGATTTAAGCTCTTATGCTAAAACTTTGGGGTGAAATCTTGATGGGGAACATTATAATCAATCAATCTGGCTGACAACACGTAAATCCTGTAATCAATCTTAATGCCATTAAAAAAAAAAATACTAGCCAGGTGTGGTGGCTCATGCCTATGATCCCAGCACTTTGGGAGGCCAAGGCAAGAGGATCACTTGAGCCCAGGAGTTTGAAACACCATATAAAAAATAAAAGGACAAGTCTCAAAATGGGAAAAGGTACTTGTGACACATAACCAACAAAACTACTGTACCAGAATATTTAAAGAACTCCTACAAAACAATATTAAAAAAAAAAAGACAATCCAATAGGGGAAAAAAGCAAAAGAACAGGCTATTTACACTAGAGAATATCTAAATGGCTAATAAATATATGAAACATGCCCAAACTAATAAAAAACCAGGGAAATGCAATTAAAACCACAAGATGTCCCTACACATGTACTAGATAGGCAAAATCTGAGTCTGATAATTCTGAATATTGGCTCCTCTGTGTTGTAATGGGAAATGCCAAGCACTTGCTGGTCGGGCTGTAACTACGTAAAACAACTTCAGAAAACATATTCCATCATCTAGTAAACTTAAAGATACGTATGTTCTATGACCCAGCAGTTTTACCCTGGTAGACAGTCCAGAGAAATGTATGCACATGCTACAGAGATACGAGTAAGACTGTTCATAGCAGTGTTATTCATAACACTGGAATATTGGAAACAACCCAAGTTTTTATTGATAGCATATAGAAAAAATTGCTATATTCCTATAATATAATATCACAAATCAATAAAGATGATCTAAACAGAGACCAACAATATGGATGAATTTTACATCAAGTTGAGGGGAGAAAAGCAACATGAAACATGAATACATGCAGTGTGATTCAATTTATATAAAGTACAGACAAAGGAAAAACTGAACTACATTTCTAGGAATGTATACAAAATGGCAAAACTATATTAGAACCCAAGAATGACTGTAAAGGTCAGGATAGCAGTTACCTCTGAGGTGGGGAAGAGGAGGGCTATGATGGAGAAGGATTCCAGGATACCCACATCCTAATCCTTGCCCAGGTGGTGGTTATACATCTGTTCCCTTTATTTGTTAAATGGTAACAATGTGTTTCATACGTTTACGTGTATGTTCTATTCCACAACTAAAATTCTAAGGAGAGTTCATTTTCAAAATTAAATATTTCTTAAAATTTGGAAAGCATCTTTGAAATTCTGCAACCCAGTTTTTCCCAAGGTAGCATCACCTGAGGATCACCTAGTCCTACCCTAGAGATTCTGATTCAGTCAATCTACAGTCGGTCCTGGGCATCAGTATTTTCAAATAGGTCGCCTAAGTTTGGGAAGTGCTTAGCCAAGTCCAGACTCCATGGGTGGTTAAGGCATTTGCCCTGTGCTTCCCAACCCCACCACAAGGCTCTCTCCACTGTATCAGTGAGGACTAGACATCCCTTGCCTTTGGGCTCAACTCTTGTCCTACAAAAGAGTTTTACAGCCAGCAGGCTCACAGGTTTGGCACAGGAATTGATAGCAGTAGGTACCTTTTGAACAGGTTCCTGTAAGTCTCCAGTTAAATGATGCTTTCTATCCAGCAAACTTGCATTGACTGTTAATTTAACCTATATAAAATTTAAGGTTCTCCTTTCCAGTATTCTGCTGTTCTTCTCTCAAATAGTCCATCCAATAGATCATAAGAATAATGTACAACTATTGGCAAAAATGATTTTGAACTGACTTATGCACAAATTTACCCCCATTTTAAGTCTCGATGATGCCCCAAGTTGTCGTTCAGACAAGTTCATGAATACAGGTACCTCTACATTGATGGACCTTTCTCCAGAATGAGGAGCCAAAATCATCTGAATTAAGTAGAGATCTCATTTGTCCCTGACTCATGATAATGTCTGTGCTACAGTCCTGCATTAATTACTTTGCCCAAGTAGAAATACACTACCCATATAAGAATTTCACTTCTGAACAAAACAAAATAAAAATCCACGAGTGGTGACCTCAAAATGAACTGGTTAAATTTAAGGACTCATTTTTAAAGGTCAATGTCCTTTTGCTGCAAATACAGTTCCTATGCAGATGAGAAGTTGAACCTGACCTATGGAGCCGAGCATAATTAGCCAGCTGCACCCTCATAATAAGGTGCAGATGGTTAATTGCACCAGCAAATAACTGCTTACTTGTGGGCACAAAAGCCTGTACCTAAAATCACTGAAAGTATACTTGGGACTGTTTATGCTCATGGCAAACAAAACACATTTCCAAGGTTTCATCTGCGAACAGATCACAGCCAGCTCCAAATCCCTGCTTTGCGGGAGAGCCATTCACGCTGCTGAGGTCTGGTCCAAGAGAGGGACCACTGGCCACAAAGCCACATATCAACTGGTGAAATATTTCTTGGGGTGCTGAATCGTTGTTGAAAAATCTCCTGAATTTGTTGTAATAGGGATGAGGGGATCAGTCAATAAGGTGAGACTTTGGTTTCCCTAGAACGCAAAGTAAATTCTGTATTCTTTTGACTACAAACCCGGAAATGATTTTTTCATAAACAAACATCTCATCATTAGTTTTCTGAATAAGAAAAAAAAAGACCAATTTTCCTGTGCCCTTGAGGAATTTCATGCACTAGCCAAGCTCCTAGAATTTAGCAAGCTGTATTAGATTAAACACACCCAGTGGTTGTTAGCGACCGTTTCAAAGATCCACTCTAAAACATATTCTATTAATCCCAATGTGGTAAGAATAAGATATGGGGAGAAAAGAGAGAAGGGATAACTACTCCATAAAACCCATGTTTGGAAGTCCTCAGCCAGCTGCAAAGCTTTCAGTTGGGCAAGAGGTCAAGATGACAGGGCTGGGGAGCAGAATACTAATCTACTGGAATCCACACAGAACCTTTCTTCTGAAGAACCCACTGGGTTACGTGATTCTATTCAGTTTAATTGTATACTGGGGAGGAGGAAAAGCTATTTGCCATGGTTTTAATTGCTAAGAACACACTATCTTTTTCAGAACCATCTGTTTAATTGTAATTACAAACAGTGATGTAAAAACGCAAATGATTAACAAGTACAAAATTCCCTACCACTAACAGTTTTAACATAACAAGCCATATTGTGAAAGAGTATGTTGCCTTTTCCCTCCCTGCAATATTTCATGATTTGGCAACTGACAACCCACCATTTTTTACAGAATCTCATTCTGGTAAAGCTAAAGGTATTAATTAGTATTCTTAGAGTACATCCTCCTGTTATTGCTTTTTATTAAATCGTAATTCCCTCTAGGAGCAAAGGATTATATCAGAAATGAAATGCATAAGGCCCCTTTGTTTCCATCTCCCACCAAAATCTTTGAGGTTTCATATGATACACATCATCTATAATTAATTACCAGGCATATTCCAAAGCATTGCAAGACTACTTTTGGCTTCATAAACACAAATTTCTGCTTTCCTGGTTTTGAAATATGCTTCCCACACTGTCATTATTTTAAAAGCCATGAGTACTGGTAATTGTTTTCAGACATCAATAAAAATAGCTTAACCTTGAAATTTATTTTAATTAGGGATTTTTTCAAAGCCACTGCTGCAAATTTGGGTGGATTGTTTATAATAAAAATGAGCATCAACAACATAGTTGTACAGAACATAGAATTAGGCAAAGTTGTTTAACTTAGGCTCATAATAGCAGTTTAAAGAAATAAAAACAGACACAGATACAGTCAGAGCATAATGTTATTAGAGCAACCTTACATTCAGGACATTTTAGATAGCTTATTAAAGCAAGAAGATGCCATTTTAAAAAAAATAAGGGGCGGATTTATGCATTGCCAGTGAAATTACAAGAGATTGCTTTTTCTAGTCATTTCACACTAATTTTTCTTTAAAGTCAACCAAGTTGACTTTTTGGTATTAAGAGGAAGACCACCACTTTAAGAATATAGGATTTAGTATCGGATTTGGTATTCATATTAAGATGAATATCACCCCTTTAAGAATATAGGATCTAACATAGGATATGCTGGTTTATTTGAACCAATACTTTCTAACAAGCCTTTCTATCAAGCACAGAACAATTTTTAAAAGTCCACTTTTCCTCCATACCACCTCAAGGGATAAATATGACCCTTTAAACAAATCAGATAACTAAAACACTTTAAATCCAAATAAATTAAAAGATTGCACAGTTTTTCAAATTAAATTGCATTAGAGGCATTTTATGATATGTCAATTTTCCTCACCTGAAACCCTTCCAGCAATAATCCTACAATTATTTTTGCCTTATTCCAAGCCCCCATCCCTCTCAAACGACATTTTGTATGAAGAGCAGCCAAATGCTAAGTGCTTCTGCAGTGTTAATGAGGAAACAGATCTTGGAAGAAATTATTTGAAAGAAAAAGTTTGCCCTCAGGAATGAGTTGTCGTTTCACTTTTAATGATGGTAACTGTGGTTCAGCGTATTTCAGTCCATTGCGTTCTGAAATGTACTCATCCCAAACCAGTGATCTTTAACCTTTGTGGTCCAGGTCCTACTGGAAATCTGATGATGGCTATGAACACTATCCCCCAGAAGATTAACATAAACATAAAATCTGAGGGCTGACACATCCAGGGTCAAGAATCTATTACACAGATCCCGAATGTGTACCAATTAAAACATGGTTACAATACTAACAGGCTATGAGTTTCTTTCAAACTTGATGAGCGTTTTCATGTTCTAAATGTTTCTGCTGCTAAAGTGAAGAAACATTCTCAAAACTATTCTTAAAGCCTGTGAAACTATATAACTACTAAGGGGTAATAACTTCCTTCTACTTTGTGATTGCATAAATCATTCTCACACACAAGCCAGAAGTATTCCTTCCCCCAAATAACTCTAATTTGGCCTTGTATACAAGACATAAAATGAAATACCAACTTACAAGTATCATTTTCTAAGAGCTTCTGACATGCATTCATTGTCACATCTTTAGATATAATATAGAACAAAATACACACTTCACATAAAAAGAAAATATTTAAGTCACTAGTCTGCATGTATATATTCTTCAGCTGGCATTTGCTAAACCTGAATTTTTCCATCTTTGTCACACATGTATACAGCGAATACATCCAGGTTTCATGAAAGATTTACTCTGATGCTCTCAATAAATGATTCAATACAAAAATTATTAAGAATAGTTAGCTCTGGGGAACCAGACTAGGAGAGAGAGTGGAGTAATGAGAAGCCTTTCATGTTTACATTTCTAAGGTATTTCATTTTTTACAAGGAGTATGTAAATGACTGTGCTAAAAATTAAGATTACAAAGTAATACATTGTTTTCTAATATAGGTTATGCTGGTTTGTTTGAACCAACTCTCCTGCTGAAAACAACTAAAAATGCTGGCTAAAATATTTTTTCAGCTTCTCAAAAGCATCAAAAAGCTAACAAGACCATAAGGAATTATCTAGCCAACATCTAACTGAAAACAGGAACCAAGAAAGGTAAGTGGAGCACTGAAACAGATTTGGTAGGAGATAATCCTCTAGACAAGGACACCCTGAGCTCTGCTTGTGGCTGCCTGGTAGGGCTTCCAGGAAAGGTCAACACCCAGGACCCATCAAAGGTGGGGAGACTGATAGGAGACTCCACTCCAAAGGTGTACACTTTCAACGTTTGGGTCAAAAATAAAGCCTTCCTATCCCACCATTCCCAGCTGAATGCAGGGGACGATTCCTTGGCACCTAACAGAGAGAGAGGTATAAAGAAAAAAAAAACCCTGAAAGGTTAGAATCACAGCCAACTCTCTTAAGAGATGTACAGCCCAAATTCATATCACCTGTGAGCTCCAAAAGCCTCAAAGTGTGATTTTTACTTTAAAATAAGCCTGGACAGGTAGTTCCCTGAGGTACCTAACAGAGGCAAATGCAAACCCTCTCTGATGATCCTCCTTCTCTGAGGACCTCTCTGAGGTCCTCCTTCATTTTAGTCATCAAACACTTCCCATAAATAATTTTCCAAGGACGATAAGCAGCTCTTGGTCAAAATAAACAAGCATACTAAGAGAGTGGGAAAAGCACCCTGAACAAGAACCAGCAAAAACATCCTGTAGGAAAAGAAATTCAAGAAATGAAAATTAAAATAATTAAAATTAAAACTCAATGAATAGAATATCTAATTCTAAGAAGAATGTATTTGATAGCATGAACTTCAACAATTAGAAAATAAAATAGATAAATTACAAAAAGCATATACTTTAAGACATTAGAGAGGTATAGAAGAAATATAGTGTTAAATCAAGTTTAGCCTAAAGCTGCCTCCTTACATATTTTAAGTTTGGCCTAAACGTTTCTCTGTACATTGTGAACTATAACCTAAATGAAGCTGTAAACAGACCATAGCCTACTCTTGTGCCAATCACTGAGTTTTGGCCAAAGGTGGCTAACTTTTCAAACCATGTTCAAATAAGGCAAGCAATGAGCTGTAACTAATCTGGCTATTTTTGTACCTCATTTCCATTTTCTGTACATCACTTTCTTTTTTCAATCCACAAATCATCTTCTACCACATGGCTCCACTGGAGTCTTTCTGAGCCTACTCTGGCTCAAGAGGCTGCCCACAGCACACCAAAAGGATAACACATCATGATCAAGTGGGTTTCATCCCAGGAATGCAGGGATGATTTAATATACACAAGTCAATAAATGTGATATATCACATAAACAAAATTAAAAACAAAAACCATGGATTATCTCAGTAGATGAAGAAAAAGCATTTGAAAAAAATCCAGCATCCCTTTATGGTAAAAACCCTCAACAAAATAAGCATAGAAGGGACTTACCTCAAAATAATAAAAGCCATATATGACAAACCCACAGCCAACATCATACTGAATGCGGAAAAGTTGAAAGCCTTCCCTGTGAGAACTAGAACAAGACAAGGATGACCACTTTCACCACTTTTATTTGACATAATACTGGAAGTCCTAGCCAGAGCAACCAGCAAGAGAAAAAAATAAAGGGCATCCAAATTGGAAAAGAAGTCAAACTGTCACTGTTTGCCAGTTATATGATTATATACCTAGAAAACCCTAAAGACTCATCCAAAAGGCTCCTAGATCTGATGAACGAATTCAGTAAAGTCTGAGGTTACAAAATTAATGTACACAAATCAGTAGCACTGCTATACACCAACAACAACCATGCTGAGAATCAAATCAAGAGCTCAATCTCTTTTACAACAGCTGCAAAAAAATAAAATAAAATAAAATACATATGAATATACTTAACCAAGTAGGGGAAAGACCTCTACGAGGAAAACTAAAAAGCACTGCTGAAATAAATAATAGATGACACAAACAAATGGATACACATCCTATGCTCACGAATGGGAAGAATCAACATTGTGAAAATGACCATACTACCCAAAGCGATTCCCATCAAAATACCAACATCATTCTTCACAGAACTACAACAAACAATTCTAAAATTCACATGGAACCAAAAAAGAGCTCACAAAGCTAAAGCAATACTAAGCAAAAAGAACAAATCTAGAGGCATCACATTACAATACTTCAAATTATACTACAAGGTTATAGTTACCAAAACAGCATGGCACTGGTATAAAAATGGGCATATAGACCAATAGAACAGAAGAGAACCCAAAAATAAAGCCAAATAATTACAGCCAACTGATATTTGACAAAGAATATAAAGACATAAATTGGAGAAAGGACACCCTATGCAATAATGGTGCTGGGAAAACTGGCAAGACACATGTAGAAGAATGAAACTGGGTCCCCATTTCTTACCTTATAAAAAAACATTAACTCCCAATGGATCAAAGACTTAAATCTAAGACATGAAACCATAAAAATCCTAGAAGATAACATTGGAAAAACTCTTCTGGCATTGGCTTAGGCAGAAATTCAGGACTAAGACCCTAAACGCAAATGTGACAAAAACAAAAACAAATAAATGGGTCCTAATTAAACTAAAAAGCTTCTGCAAAGCAAAAGAAATAATAAGAAGAGTAAGCAGACAACCCACAGGGTGGGAGAAAGTATTTGCAAGCTATGCATCCAACAAAGGACTAGCATCCGGAATCTACAAGGAGCTCAAACAAATCAGCAAGAAAAAAAAAACAAATAATCCCTTCAAAAAGTGAGCTAAAACATGAAGAGACATTTCTCAAAAGAAAATATACAGCCAACAAATATGAAAAAATGCTCATCAGTAGTTGTCAGGCAAATGCAAATTAAAACCACAATGAGATACCACCCTACTCTTGCAAGAATGGCCGTAATTAAAAAGTCAAAAAACAATAGATGTTGGTTGGGATATGGTGAAAAGGGAATACTTCTACACTATTGGTGGGAATGCAAATTAGCACAACCACTAAAAGTAGATCTACCATTTCATCCAGCAATCCCACTACTGGGTATCTACCCAAAGGAAAAGAAGTCATTATATGAAAAAGACACATTCACATGCATGTTTACAGCAACACAATTTGCAATTGCAAAGATATGGAACCAACCTAAGTGCCCACTGATCAACAAGTGGATAAAGAAAATGTAAAATGTGTATACCATGGAATACTACTCAACCATAAGGAGGGACAAAATAATGTCTTTTGCAGCAACTTGGATGCAGCTGGAGGCCATTATTCTAAGTGAAGTAACCCAGGAGTGAAAAACCAAATACCATACGTTCTCCCTTATAAGTGGGAGCTAAGCTATGAGATGCAAAGACATACAGAGTGATGAAATTTGGGAACTCAGTTGGGGAAGTCAGAAGTAGGGTAAGGGATAAAAGACTACATATTGGGTATAGTGTACACTGCTCAGGTGACAGGTGCACTGAAATCTCAGAAGTCACCACTAAAGAACTCATCCATGTAACGAAAAATCACTTGTACTTTAAAAATGATTGAAATATAAAATTATTTAAAAAGAGGCTGCTCAATTTGCAAATTGTTCTTTGCTTTGAAATGATTCATGAATCATTCTTTAATTAAATTAAACTCTGTTAAATTTAATTTGGCTAAGGTTTTTCTTTTAACAATGGACTAGAAGAACTAAAATTTCAGAAGGGAAATGGCCTCTCATCAATGAGTTGAAGTTACTGGTCATGATTTTCTCTGGGGACATTTGCTAATTCTAGGCACAGGGAGACAATCCCGCTTGGCTCAGGCAGAGGATTCTTAAGGTAAGAGGAGGCACCAACAGAATAGCTGATGGTTGTAAAATCTGGCAAGACGAACAGGAACCTAAAAAGCGAGGGCCAGATTCCCCTACAGGTGATTTTCTGAGAAGTGGAACAGCATGAGAGCTCTGAAGTTGAATAAGAAAGAGTGTAGGGTTCTCTGTTCCCCACTACTTTCTTTCTGTGTCCTGACTGCTCTGTGATCTATCCAGTTGCAGGTTTTTCGTAGCAGACTTGAACCCAAACCTGGGCCTGGAACATTCCTAGGCATTGATAAAGGTATCTAGGTTGCTGCCTGCAACGCTGAAAAAGAAACTAGTCCTGGCCCTGAGCCAAATTCCTTAAACTCTCATACCCTGACCCCCTCACTGCAGTCATACCTAGGTAGAACACCTGTTTTCTCTTGCTGTTCATTTTGAGGACTGCTGCAGCACTCTGTAAGTTTCCCCAATAAATGCTTTGGATTGACCACTCTGGCATTTAGTCTTTCCTTCTTTCTTTGGAATCCCAACCGGCCCCATCTCTGGACAGTTTGGGGCACTCCCTTGTGGGGAATCTCCTGCCATCATTTTGGGGGTGATTCTGGCCATAGGTATTGTAGGATGAAACACAGAGTGAAATCTGCTATAGTCTCTTGGTGCTTAGAACTTGAGGTTCAGAAAGAGGGAGGAGGGGCTTGCAACAAACACAACACAGTTCTCCCCGCCAAGACATTTGAATGAAGTTTAACATTTGATTGGGTATGAAACAAGGAATGAACAACTGGAAACTGAAAATTTTAAAACAGTATCATATACAATAGCATCAAAAAACATAAAATAAAAACAGAGCTAACAAAACATGTGCAAAAGTTGCATGTTAAAAATTATAAAACATCATGGTATACCATGTTCATAAATTGGAAGATTCAGTATTGCTAAGATGCCAATTCTCCCCAAATTAATCTATACTCCAATGAAATCTAATCAAAACGCCAGCAGATATTTTTGGAGATGTTAACCTTTAATTCTAAAGTTTGTATGGAAAGGTAAAGGAACCAATGTTGCCAATTCAATTTTGAAAAATAAGAACAAAGTAGAAGGACTCAAACTACCAGATTTCAAAATTCACTGTAAAGTTATCAAGAAATCGATTTTATGCTGTTAAAATGACTGGCAGTTCATTTGAGAAACAAAAATTATTCATATTTTTCTGGAATATTCTGTTACATTGATAAATCAGAAACATGTATTCACACATACATGGTCAATTGATTTTTGACAAAGGTGCCAAGGTAAGTGGAGAGAGGAGAGTCTCTCTAACAAATGGGGTTGGAACATTCACCCTTATGAAAAAAAAAACACCTCAACTCTTGCCTGATGTCATACATAAAAATTAACTCAAAACTCATCAAAGACCTACATGTGAAACCCAAAGCTATGGAAGTCTGAGAAAAAAACATTGAGGAAAATCTTGTTACCTTGTGTTAGGCCAAAGGTTTTTAGATATCACACAAAACATAAAAGAAAAAATTAGTAAGATTAGACTTCATCAAAACTTTTGACTTCAAAGACATTATGAAGAAAATTGAAACCAGCCCAATTTCCTCACAGAACTGATGTTTATGGTCTTTTTAAATAAACAGAAATTGGCCCTCTTGGTCTTAAGCCTGAAACTTATATTTATCTTATCTGAGTTCCTTTCTTAGAAAACTGACGCTCGGGCCTCCCAGATAGTATAAAGGAACTGAAACTCACCAGATCACCGCATCCAGACAGTGAGAGACCAGATTCCTCTTCCTTACCCCTCCCTAATTCCTGTTTTCTACATTCTTTCCCTGGTATTT
This sequence comes from Gorilla gorilla gorilla, assembly GCF_029281585.2. NCBI lineage: Eukaryota > Metazoa > Chordata > Mammalia > Primates > Hominidae > Gorilla > Gorilla gorilla. The sequence goes on from NC_073242.2 coordinate 100,679,252, forward strand.
AAATCTCCAATTTTAGTCAGTTAGTGAGACAATTTGAGACTATCTCCCATCTCCACAGCTGCAGCACCCAAATAAAGCCTTCTTCCCTGGCAGTACTCTTTGTTCCACTGACTGGCTTTCTGTGCTGTAAACAATGAGATCTAGATCAAACCCCTGGCATTTCAGTAACAAAATGTTTTAAAAAGGAAAGATGTGTCACATACTGGGAGAAATTATTTGCAAATTAAATATCTGACTTTTGTCATATATATGTGTATATATATATGTGTGTGTGTGTATATATACATATATATACGTATATATATACATATATATACATATATATGTGTGTATATATATATATGAATGATATGGGCAAAAGATACAAACAGAAACTTCACCAAGTTCACCAAACTTCTTCACCAAAGATATAATAACAAGTAAGCATGTTATTCAACATCATTAATCACCAGGGAATGCAAATTAAAAGCAGAATGAGCTACCACTACACAGCTATAAGAATAAAGTGTATTCAACTAGAAAAAGAGGAAGTCAAATTGTCCCTGTTTGCAGATGACATGATTGTATATCTAGGAAACCCCATCTTCTCAGGCCAAAATCTCCTTAAGCTCATTAGCAACTTCAGCAAAGTCTCAGGATACAAAATCAATGTGCAAATATCACAAGCATTCTTATACACCAATAACAGACAAACAGAGAGCCAAATCATGAGTGAACTCCCATTCACAATTGCTTCAAAGAGAATAAAATACCTAGGAATCCAACTTACAAGGGATGTGAAGGAACTCTTCAAGGAGAACTACAAACCACTGCTCAACGAAATAAAAGAGGACACAAATGGAAGAACATTCCATGCTCATGGATAGGAATAATCAATATCGTGAAAATGGCCATACTGCCCAAGGTAATTTATAGATTCAGTGTCATCCCCATCAAGCTACCAATGACTTTCTTCACAGAATTGGAAAAAACTACTTTAAAGTTCATATGGAACCAAAAAAGAGCCTGCATTGCCAAGACAATCCTAAGCCAAAAGAACAAAGCCGGAGGCATCACGCTACCTGACTTCAAACTATACTACAAGGCTACAGTAACCAAAACAGCATGGCACTGGTACCAAGACAGAGATCTAGACCAATGGAACAGAACGGAGCCCTCAGAAATAATACCACACATCTACAACCATCTCATCTTTGACAAACATGACAAAAACAAGAAATGGGGAAAGGATTCCCTATTTAATAAATGGTGCTGGGAAAACTGGCTAGCCATATGTAGAAAGCTGAAACTGGATCCCTTCCTTACACCTTATACAAAAATTAATTCAAGATGGATTAAAGACTTACATGTTAGACCTAAAACCATAAAAACCCTAGAAGAAAACCTAGGCAATACCATTCAGGACATAGGCATGGGCAAGGACTTCATGTCTAAAACACCAAAAGCAATGGCAACAAAAGCCAAAATTGACAAATGGGGTCTAATTAAACTAAAGAGCTTCTGCACAGCAAAAGAAACTACCATCAGAGTGAACAGGCAACCTACAGAATGGGAGAAAATTTTTGCAATCTACTCATCTGACAAAGGGCTAATATCCAGAATCTACAAAGAACTCAATCAAATTTACAAGAAAAAAACAAACCCATCAAAAAGTGGGCGAAGGATATGAACAGACACTTCTCAAAAGAAGACATTTATGCAGCCAACAGACACATGAAAAAATGCTCATCATCACTGGCCATCAGCGAAATGCAAATCAAAACCACAGTAAGATACCATCTCACACCAGTTAGAATGGCGATTAAAAAGTCAGGAAAACAACAGGTGCTGGAGAGGATGTGGAGAAATAGGAACACTTTTACACTGTTGGTGGGACTGTAAACTAGTTCAACCATTGTGGGAGACAGTGTGGCGATTCCTCAAGGATCTGGAATTAGAAATACCATTTGACCCAGCCATCCCGTTACTGGGTATATGCCCAAAGGATTATAAATCGTGCTACTATAAAGACACATGCACACATATGTTTATTGCGGCACTATTCACAATAGTAAAGACTTGGAACCAACCCAAATGTCCATCAACGATAGACTGAGTTAAGAAAATGTGGCACATATATACCATGGAATACTATGCAGCCATAAAAAAGGATGAGTTCATGTCCTTTGTAGGGACATGGATGAAGCTGGAAACCATCATTCTCAGCACACTATCACAAGGACAAAAAACCAAACACCGCATGTTCTCACTCACAGGCGGGCAACGAACAATGAGAACACTTGGACACAGGAAGGGGAACATCACACACCGGGGCCTGTTGTGGGGTGGGGGGAGGGGGGAGGGATAGCATTTGGAGATATACCTAATGTAAATGACTAGTTAATGGGTGCAGCACACCAATATGGCACATGTATACATATGTAACAAATCTGCACGTTGTGCACATATACCCTAGAACTTAAAGGAGAATAAAAATATATACATATAAAAAAAAGATCTCCCACTAACAAGGTTGCAATTTGGCAGTTTCTTGTAAAATTAATACTTACCATATAACCTATCAATCCTACTCCCAGGTATTTATCAAAATAATAACATATGTCCATACAAATACCTGTATGGGAATATTTATAACAGTTTTACTTATTAATAATTACCAAATACTGGAAGCAATCCTAACGTCCATCAGCTGATGGTACATCCATTCAATAGAATAGTACGCAGCAATGAAAAGAAATGAGCTACTGCTACATACAACAACATGGTTAAATCTCAAAAGCAATATGCTAAGTATAACAAGCCAGACAAAAAGTGCTATGTATGTTATAATTTCATTTATGTGACATTCTGGATAATGCAGAATCAGAAAACAGATCATTTCATTAGTTGCTATGGGCTGGAAGTGGGGAAGGGGCATTGACTACAATGAGGTACAAGAGATACTTTCTGAGCTAATGGAATCATTCTACATACTTATTGCAGTAAGTACATGATATGGTTTGGCTGTGTCCCCACCCAAATATCATCTTGAATTATAACTCCCATAATCCCCACGTGTCATGGGAGGGACCCCATGGTGGGTAACTTAATCATGGGGGTGGGTTTTCCTGGGTTGTTCTCATGATAGTGACTGAGTCTGACGAGATTTGATGGTTTTATAAAGGGGAGGTTCCCCTGCACATGCTCTCTTGCCTGCCGCCATATAAGACACGACTTTGCTCCTCCTTTGCCTTCCACCATGACTGTGAGGCCTCCCCAGCCAAGTGGAACTGTGAGTCAATTAAACCTCTTTTCTTTGTAATTAGCCTCAGATATGTCTTTATTAGCAGAATTATAACAGATTAATACAGTACAGAACTTTGTATTTTCAAAACTCTTGGAACTGTACACCTAAAAGAGGTGAATTTTATCATTTTCCCAGGTAAGACGGGAAATGATTCGTCCAAGGCCTGGGGCTAATTCGAAGTTGGAAGCGAGGCAGCACCTCAGGCCTTCTGCCCTTCAGGCTACCTGTCTGGCAGGGGAATCCCAAGAACAAAAATCCGAGGTCCCGTAACTTTCATGGGAGTGAGAAGTGGCTAGGGAAGGCTGAGGAGGGGAGGGGTCTGGAAAGTCTGGAGAACGCCTGGGACGCAGGGCGAGGACGAGGACGAAAAGAGGGGACGCCCCGGTTAGCCCCCATGTCCCTCACACTTTGACCCCACAATCTCTGCGAGGACCTCTGACCTTGGTGCACTCCGGGTCCCACGTTTATTCTACCTCCATTCCCCACCAAGACCCCGCGTCCAACTCACAGACCCCGCCGCCGCTGAGGGGCTCCATACCCAGCTTGAAGCCGCCCGCGCTCTCCCTGCGCCGCCCGAGCTGTTGCCGTCCGTTGCCACGGTAACCACGGAGCCGCACAGCCTAGCAAGCCGCGCGATGATTGGAGGAGGCAAGCGTCTATAGCAACCACCGCCCCAGCCGCTAGGTGCAAAAGAATTTGGTTTCCAAGGATTCTTCGGACACCACCTCTCCCCAAAGCCACACTTTGCCAGGCCTAGTTCTTTAAAGATGCTTCGTGCATTATCTCATTGAACACCTGCCTCCTGCCTCCCAGTGTTGCTGTGGAAATCTCTTATCTCTACAGGAATTTTTAACCTGTGGTCCTTTGACCTCTTCATGAGGTCCACGAACCCCCTTAAGTTATAAGCAAAAGTTTGTGGCCATTTACCCGGTCAGATGGTCCATAGCTGTAGATTCTCAAAGGAGCTGGAACCAAAACTCAGGTTGCCCCATGCCCGAGACGGCGCAAGAGTATAAATCCCACATCCATTAACCCCATCTTCCTTCTCAGAGAAACCAGACAAATAGAGTGTGGTTCTTCCTAGACTTCATTTACATTTATTCAAATCATGACTTGAGACATCTCCCAAATGCTTTAACTCTTGACCTTCAGTCATTCATTCATTTAATAAATATCTATTGATCACTAATTGTGGGTCATATATTTGTCATAGGGACACTTTTCTCAGCATTGAAAGATAGCAATTGTCAAGGCAATTTCTTAGAGCTTTACTTCTGATATGGGAGACAACAGAAGCATAAACAAGATCATTTCAGGTTGTGGTACTAAATAAAATGTCAGGATGTAATAGGAAGTGTCAAGGGTGATGAGCCCAGTAGACAGGTGATTAGGGAGGGTGTCTTTGAGGAGACAGTTGCGTTTGAGCTGAGACATGGGAAGATACCAGCTATAGAAGAGCAAGGGAGAGGGTGGGCAGCACAAGAAAAAGGAATAGAAGGTTACAGGCAGAAATGAGTTTGGAGAATTCGAGAAAATGAAAAGTCAATGTGGCTGCCTCAAAAAGACACAGTCAGATTGCCCTTCCCTGGCTCTTCACAATACTGTCTCCTTCTCCTCCGTACTTCCTTGCTCTGTCCTCCATCACACTCTCTCATGTCACTTTATTTATTTCCTTCAAAGCTCTTTTAACTTTTTATTGTCTGTGAGCTCCATGAGAACAGAGACTGTGTCTCCCTTATAGTATCCCCAGCACCTAAAATAGTAACTGGCCTGGTGTGGACACTAAATAAATATTTGTTGATTGCATGAATCTACACATCACAATACTAGGAACTGTGGTTGACTGGGAGATACAACAGATAACAAGATGAAGATGCTTCCTCCTTTGTGAAGCTTAAATGCTTGTGGAATAATTTAATCACAAACTATGTGGGCCAACTAATTGCGTGCAGAATTGAATGATTTAGACTGTAAGTGCTGTGGGGAGACATTGAAGGATTCCCTTGGTAATTTCTTCATTCTTTCAATTATATTTCAGTTCAATTTCACAAATATTGAATGCCTACTCTATGCCAAACACTGTTGTTTATAACAATGAACAAGAAAGACACCAACTTTGCCTACAGAACTTACAGTCTACTGCTGTACTACTGCTCCACTACAGTTGCCTCTCGTCATTTATGGCTATCGACCACTGAATGTGTAGCTGGTCCTAAATGGAATGTGGAGTAAGTGTAGACTCCAAATTTCAAAGACCTAGTGCAAAACAAGAATGTAGAATATCTCATTAGTATTTTTAAATTGATTTCATATTGAAATGATAATGCTTCAGATATATTATGTTAAATAAGATATATTATTAAAACTCATTTCACCTGTTTTTTTCTTTTTTTAAATCTGGCTGCTAGAAAGTGTTAAATTACATATGCACCTTGTATTATATTGCTAGTGGACTGTGCTGGTCTAGTGGGAGCTTAATGCTATTTGAATAAACAAGTGAAATCTCATTACAGATGTTAAAATAGACATTTTGGTAGAGACATGATAAATAGCGAATTTCAAATAAAGAACATAGATGAAGAATTTAAAAGTAAAACAAGTTAGGCAACTCTTAAATCTTCCGCACACTGAGTGTATAAAAGAGTCAGGAGAAGGCTGGGTGCAGTGGCTCACGCCTGTAATCCGAACACTTTGGGAGGCTGAGGCAGGTGGATCACCTGAGGTCAGGAGTTCAAGACCAGCCTGGCCAACATGATGAAACCCCATTTCTACTAAAAATATAAAAAATTATCTGGGCATGGTGGGGGGGGTGCCTGTAATCCCAGCTACTTGGGAGGATGAGGCAGGAGAATAGCTTGAATCCAGGAGGCAGAGGTTGCAGTGAGCCAAGATCACACCATTGCACTCCATCCTGGGTGACAAGAGCGAAACACCGTCTCAAAAAAAAGCGGGGGAGGGGCCAGGAGTGGGGGATTTAAGAGCATTTCTAAAGAAGATCTTCGTGAAGGATTTCTTCAAAAAGAGCTGAGCTGTGAGTCCCACCTCCAAATCTCCAGTCAAAAGAAAAGGGCTTTGAGGAAGCCACTGGGTGTTTAATATGTGGCATCTACAGTTCAGAGGGCACAGTGGGCTTGTGTCTGAATCGTACCTGGAAATGCTAAAAAGGGCAAGAGATATGTCACTAGTCAGCAGTCAGCAGTGCAAAGAAGAACTGCTTGGTTAGGAACAACCCTCCTTCTTCCCCTAGGATTTACAGATAAAAGATGTGTGAGTGCTTTCTATGAAGGAGATGAGGTTCATTCAAGAGAGATTGTACAGGGTCATTTTAGACCCTTTCCATCTGTTAGATAAAGAGGTTTCAGAAAAGGAAACCTGAGTGCTATGGTTTGAAAGTGTCCCCTCCAAATTCATGTGTTGAAATTCAATCGCCAATGCGATACTATTAACAGGTGAAGCCTTAAAGAGGTGATTAGGTCATGAGGGCTCCTCCCGCATGTATGGGATTAATAACCTTATAAAAGGGCTTGATGGAGGGAGTTCATGCCTCTTACTCTTCTGCCTTCTGCCATGTGAAGACACAGTGTTCCTCCCCTCTAGAGGATGCAGCATTCAAGGTGCCATCTTGGAAGCAGAGACTGCCCACTAACCAAACAACAAACCTGTTGTTGCCTTGATCTTGGACTTCCCAGCCTCCAGAACCATGAAAAATAAATTTCTGTTCTTTATAAATCACCCAGTCTTGGGTATTTTGTTACACCAGCACAAACTGACTAACATACTGAGGGTATCGCTAGTTACCCAGGGGTCAAGAAAAAGGAAAGAACCAGCCAAAAGAAAGATGCCCCAGTAAGAGAACTGCAGGATATGGATTTCCAGCAACAAGGGTAAGTTATCTTGAAAGACTCTTGAAAATGCCCCACCAGAGGATGTATCAGCTTAATCACAGCAGTATCAGACAAGTAAAAACTTTCTTATTGTCCTTTCCTCTCCTCCACCCATGCCCCAATGCCAGAGAGGCCAGGAAAGAGTTTGCCAGCTGAGGGTACAGGTGTAGAGATGTCAATGAACCCACAAAAAGGCAACAAAAAGGAGAGAAGAAGGTGGCTATGCTTCCATTCTCCAACTGTAGGCCTCTTGTCTGCAGCAGGCCTAAAATAAAATAGGAGAGAAGCTGCAACTTTTTAACAGTTTTGATTATCACCTTAGACAGAACATTTGAGCAATTATATTGAGGCTGTGTTTTAACACCTACAAAGGTCCATAAAAGTCTCAGCATCTAACTGAGTTTACCCACAGGCAGGGAAATAATTGGCCACACAGAGGAAATTTAAAGAGAGACTAGAAGACAATTATTAAGTTGCTTTATGACTGCCACCCACAAGTCATGCTTGTTTGGCTCAAGGGCTTCCTAAAAATACAAAATAGGCTATAAATAAAGACAGAAACATGTATTCATCTTGAAGTATACAGAACAGTAGAAGATGTATAAAGTTAAATATTAAAGTGCATATTATTTCAGGGAGGAATATGGATTATCTAAAGTCACATAGCACCTGCACCTCAGACCTAAGACCAGTGTTTAATCTCCCATCCCCAAGGGGTTAGGGGTGCTGAGGCTGCAGAAACCAGTGGCCAGCAGCTATGGGGCTGCTCCTCTGAGGCTGTTCACAGCAGCTCCCCAATGATAGAAGGCTGGTGTGTTCTTAGTGCCAGATAGACAGGAAGACAGGCATGCAGCCTTCCCAGGAAAAGCAACACAAAAACAAAAAAGCCACTCAGCTAGAAATGGATAGCCCACTGAAGGTGAATTATACTATTAGAAAGTAAATCAGATTTAAAAATCTTTTTTTGTTGTTAACTTACATTTCCCCTAAATTAAAGAGGCTAACTGAAAGGATGAAGACTTCTCCATTCTTAATGAGAGATGTCTGACTCCTAAGGAACAACATACTTGGATTGAGTTGGAGAGATGGGGCCAGTGCTTTGTCTTTTCTAAGGTGTGAGCAGATAATTGAGTCAATAAGCAGTGAAAACTGAACTACTTCAGACTTCAGAATGGTAAAGGAAGCTGGTTATGCTGAGGGCCCCAAGCCTCTGACTTACCCAGGCAGAGGACGGTCCTGGGCAAGAACATGGGTGGCAGATATCAAGAAATCATAGACTCATCATTGTAAAACACCTTAGAGATCAACGTGTATAAAACTCTTAGAACATAGTAATTGCTCAATATATGTGCAGTAATTTTTCTGACTATTAGGAGATGACTCAAATTCTGCCACTTACTGCCTGTGTAGAGTTTGCTACTTAACCTCCCTGTGTTGCAGTTCCCACTTCTGCAAAACAGGGGCAACTACCATATAAGGTTCTTGAAGATTAAATAAGATGATAACAGCTGGGCATGGTGGCTCACACCTGTAATCCTAGCACTTTGGGAGGCTGAGGCGGGCGGATGGCTTGAGTTCAGGGGTTCAAGACCAGCCTGGGAAACATGGCAAAACTCCATCTCTACAAAAAAATACAAAGATTAGCCGGGTGTGGTGGTGCATACCTATAGTCCCAGCTACTTGGGAGGCTTAGGTGGAAGGATTGCTTGAGCCCAGGAGGTAGAAGTTTCAGTGAGCCAAGATCACGCCACTGCACTCCAGCCTGGGCAACAGAGCCAGACCCTGCCTCAATCAATCAATAAGATAACACAAACCAAAGTCTTAATAAATGAAAGCTGTCATTATTAATAATCATTATTCTTCAGTCCAGTCTTCTATCTCTTTGACATCACCCCAAATAGTCACTCAACTTCTGTTAAAACTTCTGCTCTTAATTCTTTTATTTATTAAGCAAGCATTGACAGAGAACCTGCTAAGCACTAGACCCTGTGTTAGGTACTGAGAATACCAAGATGAACAAGACACAGTCCCTGAACTCAAGGGCCTCCTGGTCTTTTTTTAGGATGCTTACTTCTTACACTTTCTCAAATCTAAGATCAAGCACCAGGCTGCTCCATTTTTGAACCGCTAAAATTTTTAGAAACTTCTTCCTAAATTAACTCAGAATGTGACTCCCAATAAAACATCTAATTATTCTTATATAGGATGGTCTTTCAAGTTCAAAAACCACCCATCACAGCCCTTTGTTTTTTGGGGTAAACTTCCTAAGCATCTTCAGCAGCTTCTCATGTGATATGATTTCTGGCAATATTATGTCTAGAAACAACTTCTGTTTTGTGTAAAACAAACAAAAAAAATTCACTCATCCTCTTTTTGTGAGTAGCCACTATCAGAATTTTCTGTTAATGTTTGTGTGGCATTAATTACAGTCTTAAGAAGACTGAAGGTTCACCAACTTCCCTACTCGTCCAGCTGTTCTATTTTGTCTTAGTCAAGTTGTTATAAATTACAGAAACCCACTCAAACCAGCAAATAGAAAAATTTGCTGAAAAATTCAAGTAAATTGTGGAACCTGAAAATGGCTGGGCTTCCTGAGAGACTCATACTAAGAACTAGAAAGTTAAAGAGAAACAAAGCAGAGCCTGTCTCTTAGTCTCTCTTTGCTCTCAAATGTCCCTTTATTGCTTCTCTCTCCACATCACTTTTCTCCTTCACCTTAGACCTGTGTTTCTCTACTTCTCTACCTAAATCTTGCAAAATAGTCATCCCAGTACCCCACATATCTGTCTTCTCACATGCATCTCTAAGTATAGTGGATTGAACAGTGGCCCCAAGAAAGATGTCTACAGCCTGATACCAAGACTGAATATTCCTTTATTCAGAAAATGGGTCTTTGCAGATGTAATTAAGATAAGGATCTTGAGATGAGATCACTCTGAATTACTTACTTTGTGGGCCCTAAATCCAATGACCTTGTAAGAGACAGAATAGGAGAAGACAAAAACATAATAAGGACGAAGCAATGTGATCACAGGGTCAGAGACTGGAGCAGTGCAGCCACAGAAACCAAGGAACACCAACAGCCAGAAGAAGCTGGAAGAGGCAAGGAAGTGACGCAGGGCAGGCAAGCCCAAAACTGGGGCTTAGCCCAGGAGGGTTCTTGGCTTCACCCAGGAAAGAATTCAAGGGTAAGGAAGTGGTGTTAGACAGCAACTTTCACTGAAGTAGCAGTGTTCAGCAAAGGTACTGCTCCTTGCAGAGCAGGACTACCCCATAGGCAGTGTGGCCAGAGTAGCAGCTCCAGGGCAGTTCTGCAGTCATAGTTATACCCACTGTAAATTATATGCAAATTAAGGGGCAGGTTATGCAAAAATTTCTAGAAAAAGGGTGGTAACGTCAGATCATTGGTTTGTTGCCATGGAAAGGGGCAGTAACTTACAGGTGTTGCCATGGCAAGGGTAAACTGACATGGCACACTGATGGGCATGTCTTATGGAAAGTTGCTTCTGTGTCCCTGTTTTAGCTAGTCTTCCATTTTTTTCTGGTGTCCAAGCACCACCCCCAGAGTGGAGTCCTGCCTCCAGAGTTGAGTCTGGCCTTCTATCTCAGGAGGGCTTTCCCCTAGAGCTTCCAGAGGGAGTACAGCCATGCTGACACCTAAAGTATGGACTTCTGGCCTCCAGAACTATCAGAGAATAAATTTCTGTTGTTTGAACCACTCAGTCTGTGGTCATTTCCTGAAGCAACCATAGAAAACTCAAACAAGTCTTAACTGCAGATTCTTAGGAGAGAATCTGATTGGTTTAGGCTGACTCAAATGCAACAGATCCCTTGGTCCAATTATCTTCTGCCAGAGAGATGAGTCTCATGAGATTAATATGACTGCCAGGGCCCAGTCCTATGTGGAGGATGGGTGTCATTCACTAGAAAGTGGAGGTGGAGCTAAGAGCTACCTACTACATTGGAGTTGGCCAGTCACCCAGGTCCAAACTCCATTTCCCAAACTTCTTTCCTCCATCTCCACATCCTGTTCATTCAGGATTTTTGGACCAGTTCTCCCTGCCTCCAACTTTTCACTTGTAAATATTTTTCAAAATTTCCCTTCTTTTTAACTCCTCTGCCACTGCCCTACCTCACATCAGCATTGTACCTTGCCTTGCTCCTCTGCCAGTTTTCAAACTGCACTGGGCACCTGAGGGTGTAAACTGAACTCAAAGGAGTGTCTCAGGATGTTTTTGATTTTCAAGGGAATCACAGCAACATTTGTCAGACACCATACAAACTACTAACTTGAGGTAGTTCACAGTTTCAAAATTAGGTTATTATATTTCTTCCAATGACATCAAATCTCTTCAAAGCTAGGTTTCCAGCAATGGCTGTGATGAAAGGCAAGTACCCCTAAAAAATCAATGTGGAACAAGAAATGAGAGTGATGGTGTCTGATCAAATTCCAAGGCATGAGACTGTGCAGTGTCCAACAGGCACTAAATTGTTTGTATATAAATTCTTACTAAGCTATTTCTACCTGACTACTTCATAAATGGAACTGTTAGTTCTTTCTTTTGGCCCAGAGATTTTGTGAAACAATTACTAAGACACTAAAAACATTACTCACCTTTTCTTCCTTATTTTATTGAGAGTAGGAGATGAAACTGACTCCCATTTTAAGGGTAAGCCATGTATAACCCATCATTAATGGCCCCTGAGAAAGATTAGCTGGACTCTTCTGAAGAGAATGACTTCCTGAGATCATTTGCTGTGTCACTTAGAAAATACACTTTTTCTTTGCTTCCTCTTGTGGGAACATCTAATATGTTCAAGTCAATTCAAAAAGCACGTATGGAACATTTACTGGGTAGCTTAGAATAAAAAACACGAGACTCAGGGGAAACAGAGGTTGGAGACTCAGTTCTACTGTCGATTAACCTTATGCCCTGAGGCTAGCTACTTCACCTCTCTGAACTTCAGTTTTTGCAGCTATTAAAGGGTATGTTTAATCATTAAAAGATGTTATTGATGAATCTACTATACGCTCAGGACTCAACAGAGTACTCAATCATTTTCTTTTCATTATCCTAAGGAGACTTTTAAAATATTTTTGTCCTCATTATGTCCCAAATGCTGATACCATGTATACACTATATACTATTTGTGTGCTGTATTTGTGCTTTATACATGAAAAAGTAATATATACAACTATTATGGAGCCATAATAATTAAATTTTTTTCAGACAGTCTCACTCTGTTGCCCAGGCTGGAGTGCAGTGGCATGATCTTGGCTCACTGCAATCTCTCCCTCCTGGGTTCAAGCGATTCTCTAGCCTCAGCCTCCCGAGTAGCTGGGACCACAGGAGTATGCCAACACCCTTGGCTAATTTTTGCATTTTTTGTAGAGACGGGGTTTTGCCATGTTGCCCAGGCTGGCCTCGAACTCCTGAGCTCAAAGTGATCCACCTGCCTTGGCCTTTCAAAGTGCTGGGATTACAGGTGTGAGCCACTGCAGCCAGCCAAAAATTTTAAAAACATTTTTTTAAAAAAGAGGAGGATGTTTTTGGCCCCTCAAGAACCAACTTTTGCCCCTTTGAGGGTGCTATTGCCCCCGCTGATAACGCACATCCTGAGGAGACAAAGTAGGCAAAATTGCTGTCCTCACAAAGCTTATATTCTAAGGTGAGAAGTTGGATAATAATAAGTCAAATATCAGAGAGTGAAAAATGCAATGAAATAGTAAAATAAGGTGATGCAGAGTGACTGGGGGGTGGAAGCTCAAGGCCTCTCTGAAGTAACCCCAGTGGTAAGGTCTGAATGAGGAGTTAAGGGTCAGCAAGGGGGAGCCTCACAGACCAGGAGCCCCCAGCATAGAGCCTCCTTGCCGAGCAGGAGCTTGAGGAGCGAGGACAGGAAGGCAGAGGCCAGTGGGCGCAAGGTGACACAATCCCCCATGGGGCGTTTTGAAGACTTTGTAAACGACAGACTGCTAAATGAATGGGAGGGGTTATTAGGCACAAGACACTTCTTTTAGGCAAGCAGGAGCAGAAAATGACTAAGCTCTGGCCCCAGAGGTCAAAAAGAGTTGTCTTTAGAAAACAGCTAAAGAGGTTGAATTCTGGGAGAAGGTGAACACAACCAAAGACATCAGATATCTAGATATCTAGACAGACCTAGAAGAGAGAGAAATGTTAGAAGTAAAGAAATGATATCTAACATTTCTGAAGTGCTTACTAGATGGGTCTGTGCTAAGAGCTTTATGCTCATGAATACTCACAACCTCATGGGGTTATTCTCTTCATTTCACAAATGAAGAACTAAGGCTCAGAAAGCATACATGACTTACCTCAAATCACCCAGGTTTTGAGAGGCAGGACTTAGGTCTGTCCGACTCACATCTAATGTCTTAATCAAGATAACACAACCTCCGGTTTCTCCCAACACCATCTGTTCTTTGTTGCACTCCATCCTTCCACACCCAATCCTCTGCTATCAATGATTTATATTCATTCAATCCGTAGAACTGGACTTATCCTGCTAGAACATCAGACTCAAGTTCAACAATGAAAAGACTAATTATAATACTCCCACAAGGGCCTAGGAACAGGAGCTATGGGTACCATGTTTAATTACCCAGTCTCTTGCTTACAGAGGGAAAATATATCTTACTTTATGTCCTATTAGTCAATATGGACTATGTCTGGTTGGAAGAAAGTTTAAAAGCAGATTTTATTCCACTTTGGACTTCCTAAAAATGCAAATCTAAGGACTGCCAACAAGAGTATACTGCCAGAGATTAACTGTCAAGAGGACAGCCAGAGAGAAACACTTGTCAAAAGGAGACACCAGACACTTGCTGTGTCTGATGTGGCCCTGGGACAAAATGTAAAGAGCAGTAGACACGAACATCCAGGATCCTGGATTGATTCATGCTGTGACCGTGCCATAGGGTTCTGGAACTGGAAGCACCTGGCTGAGAAGACCTAAGGTTAAAAGAGAGAGGAACTAGAAGCTAGGCTGTCAAAAATTCTTCCAATGAAGGATCAGGTGTGTACAAATGCAGCAAGAGGATTTGATCTTTCCAACACCCAGGCAAAGGCAAAGTTGTTTTCTGTTAGGAAAATACTTGATACTGTAGTACATACAATTAGAGATGCACTATCCTTTTTCCCCCCAGAATTATATAAGCTTCAAACCCTCCAAAATCTGAATTAGCCCCTGGATAGAATTTATAATCAAGGGGAGAGGAGGCACACAGACATGCAAATATTAATAGACAATACATTGCAGAATGAATAACATTGTGATAACCCACAAAAACATTCAATAGGCCAGGCGCAGTGACTCTTGTCTGTAATCCCAGCACTTTGGGACGCTGAGGCAGGTAGATTGCTTGAGGCTAGGGGTTCAAGACCAGCCTGGCCAACATGGCGAAACCCTGTCTCTACAAAAAATACAAAAATTAACCAAGTGTAATTGTGCATGCCTGTAATCCCAGCTTCTTGGGAAGCTGAGGTGCGAGAATTGCTTGAATCTGGGAGGCAGAGGTTGCAGTGAGCCAAGATTGCATCACTGCATTCCAGCCTGGGCGACAGAACAAGACCCTGTCTCAAAAAAATAAAAAATAAAAATCAGTAAACACAAGAGTGGTTAAGAAAGGAAAGACCATGGTTGGCTGGAGTTATCAGGAAGACTTCAGGAGAGGTTGAACTTGAAGTTGCCATTGAGGTGGCCACCAGTAAAATTGTGATTCACTTCCAAAATGTTCTCTGACTGATTCATCAAATATTATATTCGATTTTAGTTTTAGAGCAGATTGTGCCAACTACTGTGAGGCCACTGAAAGCCCTCAGACCCCTCCATTTATTTACTTGACATCTTCAGTGCTATTTAGCGAGCACTTTCTCCGTACCAGGCACTGAGGACTGATGGTGAACAAGTTAGAGCTCACCAGCACAGAGGAAAGAAGGGGTGAGGCTTCCAGATTTGCAGGGAGAGTGTGAGATATCTGTAAGCAGCTCATCAGGGCTCACCCACGGTGAAGATGACAATTTCAGATAAAATTTAATCTTACAGACAAGAACAAAAGTCTGGAAAGCAAAAACAAACAAGCAAACAAAAAACATTAAGCACTGCACAAAGGGGAAATTCATGATGGGCTACTGCTTTGAGTCTAGAGGGAAGTGGTTGAGACATATCTGCTTCGCTTTTCTTTTTCTGGAAAACTGAGGAAGGATTTGTGAAATGCCCAAACAAGATGACCTAGACGAGAAGAAGGAAATGTTTGAGCCTATGTAAGAATTTTCCTCTGATAATTACGGTATCCCTGTTACAGAAATAGAGAGGAAGATGCGAGAACTCGTTCCTTCATTCACGTGAGCAAACATCCCCAGATACTGGGCATTCAAGGCCATATCAGATATGCCACATACCTGTGTGGGCACAGAGAGGAAAATCCTCAGTTATGTATTATCCAGCTAGACTAGATCTGAAGGGGGACAGTCTCTATAATAGCACCTTGGCCACACTTCCTGAGAAATTCATCCTTATTTCCATCCCATTTATAGCTGTCATCATAAAGTAGGTCATCCTTACAACTCACTTTGGGAAGTAATGCAGGGCAAGTGAGGTTAGTTCCAGTTTAAAGGTGGAGAAACAGGATCAAGGACTTGACCAAATCCCAGCATTATTTAGTAGGGGAACTCAGAATGGCATTTGCAGTCCACAGGTCCAAAGGCCAGCCTACTCCACATTTTCTTATCTTTAAATAACACTTCACGCCCAGGAAAGCCTCGAGGCCACAGGAGGACTCTAACAGCCTGATTAATGGAGCTGCTTATAACTTATTGGACACAGCCCTGTCCCACACGAGGCTGAGCACCAGGCCTGTCTTTTCAGTGGAACCCAATGGGAGTCCCAAGACTCTTGGTCTTCCCTCATTAACAGAAAAGAGAAATAGTTAAGAAAAGTCACTAGGGAAAGGATCATCAAGAACTGAGATGAAAAGATGAGCAAAGCACTCTAGAGAAAGATTCATTTCCTGAGTCACTCTCCACAACTGAATTAAAGGGACCAGCCCGCACTGATGGGCAAAGGCAACAGCAAGTGTGAGAGTGTTCTGTTCTGGGAGATTGCACTCACTCCTGCACAAACAGGCACCCTGTGGGTTCTGGTCCATCTTCAGCCTAGAGGAAAAGGAAGAAGAATCACAATACATAATTTCCTTTCTGTGGGCCTTTATGGTTTATGAAAGCACATTTTGAAAAGTGTAAGGTTTCTGTAGGTACCTCAAGGGGAAATCCTGGGTTATCAGAGGAATCTTTCATTCATTTATTCATCCAGCCAGTGTTATTTGAATATTTCTGGGTCCAGATGCTGTAAAAGGCACTGAGAATACAAAGACTATTAAGAGATAGGCCCTGCCCCAAAAGCCATGTTGTAATGGAAGGAGTCCTAGACCTTCAAGTCCTGCTCTGCTACTTACTAACCAAGTCATTTCAGGCACATCACTTGTCCTCTCTGAATATTAGTTCTGAAGTCTATGAAATAAGTCTAATCATACCTGCCTTTCCCATTCCAAAATATTTGTAAGTTCGAGGGAGGTCATGGACGTGAAGGCATTTTATAAACTACAAAGTTCCCACCTGGCAATCTTGCCCTGTGCTGACAGAGGGATGCATGGCTGTCTGCAGATTCATTATCCAGATGTGGTGACAATCATGTGGGGGCCAGAAATTGGCTGACACGGAGTCAGTGATCTTTCATAAATGGACTGGGATGGATATTAGGAGGAAGCAAGAAAGTCAAACTTAAAAGCACCCCATTACCCTCATCCTCCCATTAAGACCAAGCCTGAGGCTTTGATGAGTCGTCAGGCCTCTGGCCTCATTAGAAAAGCAGATGGATATATCAGAGGGGTTAATGGCAGCCAGTGACCGTTATCTGATTTAGTCCTAGCTCTTGACCCTCCAGAGATGATGATGACTTTGAAAACTGAAGGACTGACTTTTGGTGGGGAATGAACAAGGCAAAATCTAAAATTATGTTACGATTTAAAAAAAAAAAGAAAAAGAACTCCCCCATATAGGAATAGAACAAAAAAAAGGAGAAACAAAAATTAAAACAGAATAATAGCAATGTTGCAGACTGTTTGTTAAATATTGCCTACCTGCACTAAGAAAAGTAGTCATGCTGCGAATAAAACAGCAAAAAAAAAAAAAAAAAAGAAAGAAAAAAGCATTTCAAAATATTCTTAGTGGTTCCATTAATGAGGGCAAAATTGAAGTCTAGTGGAAGAACATAGTGGCTGACGTGTGTGTGTGTGTGCGCGCGCACACGCACGCCCATGCTCGTGCATACCTCTTGAGAGCCGAGGTGGAGATGAGGACACAAACCTAAATCGACATAAAGTGGAATACAGGCCATGTTTTTCTGTGTGTTCTTCGTCTTTCTGACCAATTTGTTCTATATCAATGTCTGCACCCTGCCACAAAACCCTTAATAAACAGTCTTAACTTACGCTACTGGCAACTGTAACTGCCAGAGTTATCAAGAGCCATGGAAGACTGAAACCTTCTCTACCATGAATAAATGGGACTCCCAAAGAGGGTGACAATACCAGTGGTTTGGTTACAGCTGCTGCTTGTATCAGATGATCCATGGATGTTTTCCCACCCCGGAATAACAGTTTTTGTTCCTCTCTCAGAAAAGAGTTTGGTTATTAGCTCAGGAAATGAAACAGTTTCCAAATCAGTGGTGACTATTTCTGCACAGTCTCTGCCTTTTCCCATAGCACAGCTTCACTGAGCTGGTAACAGCTCAGTCTTCATAAATATGTAAAGACAGCATTCATCTTCCTGATCAATTAATCCAGTAACTGATCCAAGCTCTTGCCTATGAGTGCTCTTGGACCCACGGCTCCTATTCTCTTCACTCTGGTTTCCCCACCTGGGTCAGCCCTTCTCTTCATCTATCGTTGGGCAGTGTATAACAAAAGGGGTCCCTGGTCTAGACTGTTCCCACGTCCTCCAGCAGGCTGCCTATGAGAATTTCACAAATTCCTCATGCACTTTTAAATTTTAATAACGAAGATTGTGGATTTATGTGAATAGCGACAGATGGAATTTGAAAGCCAATTAATTTTGTCATTAAAGTATAATATAGGACAGCCGTATTACACAATCAAGCATGATGAATTATTTTTACATCCTGTGACATAGACAACTGGCTATCCCATGAAAGAAGGAATTCAATTTGCATTTAAATGCCATTCCCAGAATGTGACAGAGGCTCTCCGCATTATATAAGTTTCAAGAAGTTGAGGTTTGGCCAATTAATTTTCAGAAGTGTTTGTGACTGAAGTGCAAAAATGAATGGAGAAGTCAATACCTCGATGAAGGATCTTGTGAATGGCCCTCAGCCAGGGGAACCAGCTGCGCTGTGCAGGGGATTCCTGACCCACAGCAACCAGGAGATAAAAGGTGCTCTTGTTTTAAGCCACTAAAAAAGAAAAAAATGAGTTGGGATCTTGTTGAACATCCACACACACACTTTTGGGCAAGTATATTTTCTCCTTACCATCTTCTCAGCTTTTCTAACTTGATACAAACGATGCAGCAAGTGGGCAGGGTGTGTTCACCACCCTTTGGGCCATGGGTACCTGGAGAGAGATATGCATCCCCAGTGAGGTCTACACATTGTACACGCATGTGCATGTATGCACACATACAAATATACACACAGTTTCATTAACTCTTCTGGAGAAAACAATTTAAGAAAATGCCACCTTCTTTTTCAGCTAATTAAATGCCTATAGCCCATTAATTATAGATTAAGGGAACTAATATTTACCACAAAGTCATTTGGAGCTAGCATCTGAAGAGGTTGAATTCCATACTGAGAAGTTGGAACATTATTCTGTATATGACAGAAAACCATTCTAAGATTTCTGAAGATGGAGTTGGTATTAAACCACTAGTAAGTTGAAACTACTAAGAAGAATAAAATGGAGAGGTAGGGAAGTGGAACCTGGCAAACCAGTTGGGGCTATGGTAATCATTTATGGAAAAAATAATACGGGGTTAACCAGAGGCAGTATGGATAAGAAAAGGGGGGAATATGGAAGCCCTGGGGCAATGGCTTCTTAAAAACTGACTAGGTGGATGGAGGATGGAGAAGAAAGAGTAGATGCAATTTCTAGCCTTCATGACTGTGTGTGTGATGAGGTCATTAATAGAAACAGCAACTATAGGAGGGAACACAGGTTTGAGGAAGAGGGAAAAACAATCATACTCTCACTTTTTAAACAATTTGCTTACTCCTTTGATATGATGGGATGACAATACTACTTTACCTCTATGATCTTCCTCCCCCAAACCAATAACCCCAGTTTAATTATGTGAAAAACAACAGAAACAGTCCAATAGAGGGGCACCCTATAACACCCTTGACCAGAACCCCTTAAAACTGTCAAGGTCAGCAAGTAAAGTCTGAGAAACTGTCAGATGAGAGAGGAGCCAAGGGGGACAGGATGGTTGAATGCAATGTGGGACGCTGGAGGGGATCCTTGAATAGAGAAGGTCAGATATTAAGTAAAAACTAAGGAAATCTGAATACATTGTAAACTTTAATTAATAATAATGCATCAGTATTGGTTCATTAATTGCAACAAATGTATCATAGTAATGTAAAATAATAATAGGAGAAACTGGAGAGTGGGGTTTGGGGAGAACCTATGAGAACTCTGTAAAAACCCCATTATAAAGCGGGGTGGGAGGCTTGCTTACTAAAGTTTTGTTTGTTTGGTTAGTTGATATTTTTTTCTTTTTGGGGACAAAGTCTTGCTCTGTTGCCCAGGCTGGAGTGCAGTGGCACCATCACAGCTCACTGCAGCCTTGATCTCCCAGGCATAAGTCATCCTCCCGCCTCGGCTTCCTGAGTTGCTGGGACTACAGGTGCATGCCACCACGTCTGAATAATTTTAACATTTTTCTGTGGCGATGTGGTCTCACTGTGTTTCCCAGGTTGGCCTCAACTGGTCCTCCTGCCTTGTCCTCCCAAACTGCTGGGATTATACGTGTGAGCCCCCATTCCCAGCCATTTTAAAAAGTTTTGTGGCCGGGCGTGGTGGCTCATGCCTGTAATCCCAGCACTTTGGGAGGCTGAAGTGGGTGGATCACGAGGTCACGAGTTCAAGACCAGCCTGGCCAAGATGGTGAAACCCTGTCTCTACTAAAAATACAAAAATTAGCTGGGCATGGTGGTATGCGCCTGTAATCCCAGCTATTCGGGAGGCTGAGGCAGAGAATTGCTTGAACCCAGGAGGCGGAGGTTGCAGTGAGCCAAGATTGCGCCTCTGCACTCCAGCCTGGTGTACAGAGCAAGACTCCATCTAAAAACAAACAAACAAACAAAAAACACCTTTTGATATCGGTAACCCATCATGGAGTTGGGGGACACCGATTAAATAAGCTCTTGTTCCCCATGTGCAATTATTCCATTACAGATTAGACCACATCACTGATAACGACCACCTACCTGGATGAGAAAGCTGAGATGGCCGAAAGCAACTCGTTGCCTTGCGTAAAAGCTACAGTTTCTTGTACTGATGTTGAAATGGCCAGAAGGGGCATGTATGAGTGACGTAGTCATGTGACTGTGGAGGGGAAATCCAGCCTGAGAAGGACATGTTTTTTTCAATGGCCGAGTTGGAGCTGCAAAGGTACTATGAATTCATACTTCAAAACTGTGCCTTTGAGTTTGTTTGCTTGTTTGTTCTGTGTGTGTGTGTCTGTGTGTGTGTGTCTGTAGATGAGGTCTCACTATGTTGCCCAGGCTGGTCTCAAACTCTGGGGCTCAAGCAATCTTCCTGCCTTAGCCTCCCAAAGTGTTGGGATTACAGACAGGCATGAGCCACTGCACCCTTTGTGCGTGGCAGGGGGAGGGGGGTGAGTGGCTGGGTGGGTGTGTGATTGCTGGGCCTTTGGATTTCATCCAGCAAACACTCACCTCCTGGGCAAGCTGGGTACTGTTAGATATTAGGGATATGAGGATAAATGTGTGAATGCGCCACGTCTGCTGCCCATAAGGAGCTCACAGTCTACACTACAGACAGGATGGCGAATAATTACAGTACATTGCTAGAGCCAGGATGTTCTGTGTTAAAAAGAAAAAGAGTGTTTTGGAAGTGCTAAGACAGGAACAATGAACTCTACCCAGGAGGGTGGTGAGAGAAGGCAACACCAAAGAAAAAGCTTGTGAACTGGGCCTCCAAAAATAAGTAGGTTCTTGCCATGTTGAGTGGGAAAGGTACTGTAGGCAGATGATTCAACATTTGCAAAACACAACGACATTCAACAGCATCATGTGCTTGGGTAAGTGGCAGCTGGAGCATCCAGCAAGGGATTCACAACCTGGGAACTGTGAGAAAGGTCTATTAGGGAGAAGAAGGGCTGAAATTAGGGAGACCAGGTAGGAGGCTACTGTCATAATTAAGGCTGGAGAGGATGAAGCTCTACAATCATGGGATAATGTTAAAAGATGCCCTCACTCCTACCTTCTCATTTCTCCACCAACACATTCAAGCCAAACAAACTTGAGTCCCCAAAGGCCTCTGCTCTTGGCAATGCAGGAAGGCCTAGCATCTGTTTCTTGAGCAGCAGAAGCCAGATGTTGGCAGGGCCCAGGCTTCTTATTAGAGAGCCCCAAGGTACAGGCCTGTGCCCATTCCGGAGCTCACTGGGGAATTCCACACACATGCCCACCATATGCTAGGTAACTTTTTCTCTCCAGTACAAGTCCTCTCTGTTCTGCCTGCTAGAAGGGGCCCTTTCTAGCAGGCAGAACTGCTAGAAAGCAGCTTTTCCAGGAGCACTTCGACATAGCTTCCAATTTTGAAGCTGAGAAGCTATAGAGAGGACTGATTAACAGTCTTTTTTGTTTCCAAGAAGACATAAACAGCGCCATGGACATGCCGGTTTCCTCTTCTCTTGAAAACAGTGAAGAAAACCTATGGCAGAGAGTTTGCTCAGAAGCCAGGTGGCCTCATGAAACCTCAATGGTTTAGTCTCAATATCTCCATTGTTGTTGTCAAGGGACAGCTCGAGGAACTCAAGCCCTGTGATCTGGTACGATGGTTCCTGTTGGCACTGTGGCCCCATGGCTTTGCTGTCCTATTGGTGCTGAGAAGAGCCAGGTAGCGGGATGGGGAAGGCTTACTTTGAATCCTGGCTCTATCACATACTAGATGCAGAGAGGTAGCTAAGGTCATACAACCTCAGATGACTGACTTTACCTCTCTGCATCTGTTTTCCCTTTTGTAGAAATGGGCATGTTGATAGAACCCACTGCAAAGGGCTGTTGTGAGGATTAAACCTTATGCTCTAAGTAATGTTAATATACAAAGCCTAACACATGGTAGTCAAAGTTAGCTGATAGATGCCTTTTGCAAAGTCAGCCTGCACTACTTCTACCCCCCACACACATACCAAACGCAGGCTGCTTGTATGAGTAGAGGCCTAGGGGGCAGTGGTGCATCCTGGTGAAGGGTTGGAACTCAATAGCCAGGGTTTGAATCCTAGCTACTGCACTTCCCAGTTTACAAATGAGGAATCCAGAGCCCTCACTACCATTTTTGCTCATTCCAAACAGCTTAATTTTTTCTGTGCCCTCTTTTGTAGCTCCTATAGTCAGGCCTTCTTATTTCTACCTCTGGGGGACCTGCATGCAAAGCTTAATTCCTTTATGGATTTCTACAAAACATTCACTCTCACTATGCATTTAATGAAGTAAGCAGCTTCCCTTATCAGTAAAATGGGAGTAATCATAGGAACTGCTTCATAGGGTTACTATAAGGAGTAAGTGAGACTCATCCATAGTGTCACGTGTAATTAGAGTTCATTCATTCTCATTGCTATGTAATAGTTCATGTTACAAATAGACTATGATTTATTTATCCATTCTACTGTTGATGAAGATTGGGACTGTTTCCAGTTTGGAGCTATTACAAATAGTGGTGCTATGAAAATCCTTGTACTCATCTTTTGGTGAACATACATTTACAATTTCTGGATCAGAGGTATCAGCTTTAATGGATACTGCCAGCAAGTTTTCCAAAGTGGTTGTTCCCATTTAAATCCAAACTAGCAGTGTATGAGAATTCAGTTGCTCCACATCTTTACCAACACTTAGTATTTTTCTGATGTTTTCATTTTAGCCATTCTAGTGCATCTGTAGCGCTATCATATTGTGGTTGCAATTCGCATTTCCCTGGTGACCAATCAAGTTGAACATCTTTTCATGTGTGGACTAAACACAGTGTTGGCACACAGTTAGCATTCAACAAATGTTAGCTATTATCATTAGTACTGTTGTTCTCTGACCAGTGAAACTCAGCTTTTTCAAATGGGGACATGGGCAGAGACTTGGGGAGGGTTTTCAAATGTTAAACTTTCTTGGCCTACCATTATCATCCATGTGTGCGTTTCCCTATGCCTCCCTCTTCTCCTGGTTTATTTCTCTGTAAATAACACACATCGCCTCTCCCAGAGTGCAGACATGCTGAATAATAGGAAGCGAAAGCCAGGTGAAACTTCTGACCGGCACCCCAAACAGGTTCCCCTGCTTCACAGATGTGTCACCTCCAAGAGAAGCAGAAAGGATCCTCCCCGAGAAACCGCCTGGAATCTCATCTATCTGGCCCCACTCCCTCTAGCTTCTTCCTGATGAATGGCTTTGACAACTTTCTCATTATTAGGGCCTCTTATCCAAGTCTGACTTGAATCTTTAATGCCTTCTGTTAGGAAAGATGCATCACTTGATTTTTAGGATGCACACACAATTCCCCTTGCAGAGCCAGTATCCTGAGGGGTTTGTTAATGCATCAAACCATGGACCTCTGAGGAAAATTCCTTGTCCCCAAAACAAGAAGTCAGTTAAGCTGTACCCTCAGTTTATCTCCCACTGGTAAACTCCATGAGGAAAGAAAATAACCAGCATTGTGTAATTGGGGGTGGAGTTACATCTTACAGAATCTTTGTGAAAGGGAGAAAAGGAAGCCAGCTTAATAATTCCCAAACTAGGTCAAAAATTTATATCCATGTGTATATAAAATAGTCTTCATTATCTTATGTAATAAACATGATTTTATTATCTTAGTCACTGGGTTAAGAATTCCTTTTAGTGAGACCCAACTTTGTTGGGAAGACTTCTTGGTATAATCTCCTCATGAAATAAAACGTGAGGACCCCTGCTACCAGGGACCTTGGGGGGCAGGAATACTCCAGATAAGATAGAGAACAAATTTCCTGATTGCAACAAAGATTGAAGGGAGGAGAAAGAAAAAGAGGAATAGTGAGAAGTGGAATGGATGATTAAAGGCTGTTCAGTGGAATCTACGACCCCCTTAAATCTCCTAGAAAGCTGCTTACTTCGTTAAATGCAGAGTGAGACTGAATCCTTTGCAAAAACCCATGAAGGAATTCAGCTTTGCATGCAGGTCCCCCAGAGGTAGAATTTAAGAGAGCCTGAATACAGGAGCCACAAAGAAGGGGGCAGAAAAAAATTAAGCTGTTCAGAATGAGCGAAAATAGTGGTGAGGGCTCTGGATTCAGATAAGCTCAGGGTGACCAACTTGTCACAGTTTGTCCAGGATTTTTCCAGTGTTAGCCTTGAGAGTCTCACAACTCAGGAAACCCCTCTGTCCCAGGCAGATTTTAGCCAGAATGTACAATTGAAGGCTTGAGTTTTATCTAAATTTCTTAGGACCAAGGACGTCCAGTTGATAACTGAATTATAATTAAAATGGCACCTAGACTGTTCAACTTTTGGTTTCTGGGTTTGACAACGTTCGACACATGAACATATATACAGAAACACAAATACCAAAAGTATATGCTCAGATGCTAAGTGCGTCATGACAAGTGAAATCCCCCTCCTGGTCCAGAATTTCAGTTTCACCACAGTTTACTTAAGAGTTTCCTTTGTGCATTGAGAAGGAGCCATGGCTTTGCCAGCTCCTGTCCAAACCCCCCAACTCAGCAGCCTTTCCATGGAAAGACATTCCTTCTGACCTTGATTCTTTTGAGAGAGAAAGAATAAATAGCAAGAGGCAGGCCAGGCACAATGGTTCACGCCTGTATTGTCAGGACTTTGGGAGGCCGAGGCAGGCAGATCACTTGAGGTCAGGAGTTCAAGATCAGCCTGGCCAACATGGCGAAACCCTGTCCCTGCTAAAAATACAAAATTAGCCAGCCTTGTGGTGTGCACCTGTAATCCCAGCTACTCAGGAGGCTGAAGCATGAGAATCACTTGAACCTGGGAGGTGGAGGTTGCAGTGAGCCAAGATTGGGCAACTGCACTCCATCCTGGGTGATAGAGCAAGACTCTGTCTCAAAAAATGAAAAAAGTAAAAAATTGCAAGAGGCTCCTTTCCCAGACTCATTACCTCCCCTCCATTTTTCTCCCTCTGCCATTCTTCCCCTACCTCATTTGCATGCAATGTGGAAGAACTGATCTAGGGAAGATTTGTGTGCTTTCAAGATACTGGGTCCACTGAGATCAGCTATAATTAAATTATGTCTTCAGTATGTTTAACTCAGACTCTGGATTTTTGTAGTCCTAGAAACCAGTAGAAATAAATTTATTAAGAATGTGATCTCATCACTAAACATTCACTCAGCCCATTGACTCCCAAATTAGAGGACACATTTCAGGGGTTGGGTCAGAATTCTATTTTCAGTTAGAATAAGGGGTTAGAATAAGGCAGTATAACCTAGGTGTGCTTTACAGAAAGACATGCCTGGATTTCAGTTCACACCTGGCAGTATGGGCTTGGGCGTATTCCCTATCAATGAGGTATATGATTGAAAGGAATCAAGGATTCAGGCCTGAAGAATTAAGTAACCCACTGAGATGGTGAAGGCTATAGGTAGAGCAGGTTGAGGATGAAAGATCAAAAGTTCAGCATAGGATATGTTAAGGAGAGAGTCCTAAGCTGAAAATAGAAGTTTGGGAGTCACTGATATATCAGTGGTATTCAAAGCTATGACCAGATGAGATCACTAAGGAAGTGACAGCAGAGAGAGAAATGTCTGTATGGCCATGGCTGTGCTACCTAGGATGAAGTTTGCTGGCCAATATTCCCTCCATAGCCTCCTCTCTGCCTACATTCAATGGATCCGTCACAGCAGAAGGCTCAGTGCACGTTCATGGGGAGGCAGTAGGTGCAGGACAAGGAATCTCAGGTTTGGAGACAGAAGAGGGCCTGGAGGGCCAGACACGGTGGTTATGCCTGTAATCCCAGCGCTTTGGGAGGCCAAGGCAGGCAGATCACTTGAGGTCAGGAATTCAAGACCAGCCTGGCCAACATGACAAAGCCCCATCTCTACCAAAAAAAAAAAAAATATATATATATATATGTGTGTGTGTGTGTGTGTGTGTATGTGTATATATACGTATATATATATGTGTATACACACACATATATATATACACACACACATATATATATGTATAAATTAGCCAGGTGTGGTAGCGTGTGCCTGTAATCCCAACTACTCAGGAGACTGACGCATGAGAATTGCTTGAACCCAGGAGGTGGAGGCTGCAGTAAGCAGAGATTGAGCCACTGTGCTCCAGCCTGGGCAACAGAGTGAGACTCTGTCTCAAAAAAAAAGAAAAAATGGAGAAGAGAGCCTGGAGCTTAGCTCAGCTCTGCTGCTTCTGGGCTCTGGGCTATGTTATTTTGGGAAAATCACTTAATCTCAGTGAGCTTCAATTTCTTCACCTGTAAATTGGAGATAACATTGCCTCCCTCAATGACTGCTTGTTCAGACAGCTATAACAAAATACCATGGACTGCACAGCTTACACAACAAACGTCTATTTCTCATAGTCATGGAGGTTGGGAAGTCCAAGACCAAAGTTACAGCAGGTTTGGTGTCTGGTGGGGGCCCACTTCTTGGTTCATAGATGTCCATCTTCTCACTGGGGTGAGGGAACTCTCTGAGATTTCTTTCACAAGGGCATTAATCCCATTTATGAGGCTCCACTCTCATAACCTAATCACCTTCCAAAGGACCCTCCTCCTAATACCACCGTATTGGGGCCAAGCATCTCAACCTATTAATTTGGGGGGTGAGTGGGACACAAACATTCAGTCCGTAACACTCCCTTACAGAATACCTGTGAGTGTTAAATAAATTGAACAAAAATACTTTGTAAAATATCTTACACTTTACACTTCAGTTATCATTTATCCCATATAATTTCTGATAATTTCAGGGAGAAAATGCTTTAGTGATTAGATATAAAGTTTAGGACATTATCTACCAATGTTTAAAATTCCTGTACCATACCCTTCGATGCAGCCATTCCAACTCTCCTACAGATACAGTTGTACATGTATAAAGATAAATGTGCTAGACATTGGTAATAATAATGAGAAATTGGAAACAATATGTATCAGCAATGGACTGAGTAAATAAGCCATATATATGCACCCTGTGGAATACCAGTTGTTAAACGTAATGAGAAAATGTACATATACTGACATGAAAAGATGCCCAGGATATTTATTTAAAGTAATAATAAGCAAGTTGCAGGTGTATATATGGCATGATCCCATTTCTATGTATTTATATTACACATTTTGATACATGCATACCAAAAAGACCGAAGGCCATGCATGACACTGGAGAATAGTCACTAGGGTCTCTATGCGTGTCACTTACCTCTGGGGAAAGTGACTGGTGTTGCAGAGAATTACTTTCACTTCCTCCTTTATATGCTTAGGAATTCTTTGAATTTGTGTAACAAACAAAATATATTTAAAGACATACCACAAACCAATCCCTGAGCCCTGAGATTCTTAAGAGGGTGGGGGCACCAGGAACATAAATCATACTGCCAGGCCAGAAAACAATGTCTCTGTTGGGTTCCCAACTATATTTCAATTCTGCAAGCCACCGCTGTGCTTCCCACCAACCCAGGAGCTAACACAGCAGCAGCAGTCCAGAAAGGGGAAAACATAGGCCCTAGAGTAGGGTCACTTTGGGTAGGAAAAAAAAGTGCAAATGTATTCTGAAAGCAGATGGTGTCTGGAAGAGAAAGTGTGTTTGGCAACAAGAAGGGAATCACAGGGGAAGGAGAGAAAAGCAATAAAAGAGAGACAGCCAAAGGAGGTGGTAATTAAGTGCAAAGCTGAAGATTTCCAAGGGATTTTTCAGCGTTGGCAAGAGTTGGGCCTCTGGACAATTCTGTGGAAGTGTGTAGAGATTGTTTTTCATTTCTTTTCTTTATTAAAAGTATTCCACTAGAACAGTGCCTCTGAACCATATTCTGACAAGAGTTTGTTAGCAATGCTCCAAGTATTAAAGTTTTCCAATAATTTACTTTTCTTTATAAAGAGGAGCTGAGGTTGGCTGTCTCCTTGCTGCCATTCTGATATGCTTCCTAGGGTGGGAGACAAAGCCACAGCCAGCCAGGGTTGAGCGAGTTGTGTACAACCCACACACTATTTGTCTCGCCACCTCCTGACACTGTCACTCTTCTCTGGGCTCTGGAGCTTCCTGTGGGGTCACTGTCTGTAACAGACAAGAGTCACACCCTTCTCAACTCTTTTACAGCATTAACCAAGGCACAAGCGTCTGAACTGTCCAATAACAAAGAGATTAATTGATGGATTGTTTTGTACCAAATTGCTTGCTGCCACAGCTGCTCAAAATGTTAATAAGCACTACTGAACTATGGCCGCTCCAGCAGGGAACAGCTGTAGAGGCTAAAGGCCAGCTCCCCTGCCCAGTGAGGGACAGATGTCCTTATGTCTATATCGGCCCCTGTGCTCAAACCAGCAACAGTTCACAGACAGGATTATGAAAGATACGTTTTGCATTTGGTCCTAAGTAATCTTTTAATGTCACATAACCTGAACCAAAGCCAAGAATACATTATGACAGTACAAATTATCAACTCTATCTTTGGGATAAGATGTATATTATGCACTAAACTCAAGGTCAGGAGACAAGTCTTCTACTCCAGACATGATCAAAGCCTTTCTGGGTCTTATAAAATGGGGCTTGTGATTCAAGTTTACTTTCAACAGGAAGCTTTTGGTTTAAATGAGCTCAAACATTGCATGTAAAGCACTGAGACTTCAGATACTTGTAAAATAAGCTCAAGTTTAATCTCACATTTTATATCTATACATACAATATGTGTGTATGTATGTGTGTGTGTATATATATAGATATGGAATAATAAATTAGATAGTCCTTTCTATATTCCACCTGTATCTCACTTACCCCACTTGAAGGTAGAGTTCACTTGTAAATATGTCAGCTGCCTCTCTCAGATAAGGACTTCTTTTGTTTTTAACATGACTACAATGACTTTGTCACGTATAACAAAATTAACAAATCCTTGATATCATCTAATTCTCAGTTCATATAAACTTCCCCCAACTCTCTCAAAATGTGTTTTTACAATTGGTTCATTTGAACCAGAATATACACAAGGTTCACTCATTGCATTACACACACACACACTCACACACACTCATACACACTTACATATTTTTCTCTAGTTCTATCCACTAGGAGTGTAAAAGGGGCTGGGAGCAATAATGCCCTAATGGTAATGACACCTGATCTTGGTTTCTAAATACTATTCTTTACTAAAAGGAATCAGAAGTCCTTGGAGAAATGTCTGTTTCAAGAGTTGGAGTAAAGAGAACACCAGATATGCCTGAACATGCTGAGCCAGAAAGCAAGGATGCACTCATGCACTCAAAGAAAGATGGGGTGTGCCAAGTGGACACAGAAGCCAGATTGATGGAGGGCTGACATTTCTAATCTGAGAAATGTGAGCATCAAAATCAATGATGATAGTAACAAATTATCTACAACTCATTGAATAAAATGAGAATCCAGGAGTCCAACTGATATAAATAAATGAATAAAATGAATGTTTGAGGAGGAACAGGATATTTAAATATTTTCAAAGTATCTCCTCATAAAATACTTGTTAGTTACAAAGAGAAGAGAAACTTCACAGTGAGGAAGGCTGACAGGCACTGCCTTAATCAAGTGATCAAAGTGAACCTCATCAGAGATGGGACACACCGAAACAATGTTTCATGGGATAATAAGATGCAAAAGGAACAACACAGCTTCAGTTCTGTGATATTCCTTCCAAAACTGCACGACCTGAATCTCATCACAAGGAAGCATCAAACAAATCCAAGTTGAAGGACAGTCTACAAAGTAACTGACCTGTAATCATCAAAAGTGCCAAGGTCATGAAAGTCAGAGATCAAGAAACTATTCCAGAATGAAAAAGACTAAAGAAACTTAGGAAATAAATGCACCACATGATTGCAAGAAAAGGATCCTTTTGCTACAAAGGATGTTATTGGAACAACTGGCTTATCAGTGTTAAATTTCCTAATTTTACTGATTGGACCATGGTTATCTAAGAGTGTCCTTGTTTGTAGGAAATGCACACTGAAGTGTTCAGGAGTGATGGGCATCAGGTTGGTAACTGACTCTCAAATGGCCCAGGAGGAAAAAAGTAGTTTCTTATGCTCTACCCTGACATCTTCAGTAACTTTCAAAATCAGAAAAAGAAAAAATAAAAATACAAAGAATAACTTGCCTCATCAGCTATTTTTCCCTGAATGGAGTTCATATAGAAAAAAACAGAATAAATTCTTGATTCTGAACCTTCATTAATTTCCAGAGTAATGAGTTGGTACCATAGAAATTTAGAATGACAGTTTTCTAACGTATCATAATGAGCTCAGATATTTTTATGTTTGATATGCTTCAGTCAATTGCAGTGATTATTCTTTTTGATTCTCGTAATTGTTCCTGTTCCATTCACCACAACTCTGGCAGTCAATGGTTTTCTTCCTTCCTGAACATAACAAAAGGTTCCAGGTTCATCATTTACATTTCCTACCCCAAACCTGGAATCAATTTTTAGACCTTGAATTCAGAGGAGAATTCCTTCCCTTTTAAATGAACGTAATTAATTCCTCTTTAAAAAAAATAGATGGGCATGTTGGCTCACACCTGTAGTCTCAGCTACTCTGGGAGGATTGCTTGAGCCCAGAAGTTCAAGGTCAGCCTGGGAAACAAAGCAATAGGGAGAAAAAAATTCAGAACACTGCATTTTCTCAACTCCCTTGAAATTTGTTCCTTTTTTTCCCCTCAAATGTCTGGCTAGTTTTGGACTCCTTCCAAGAGGAATGGCACACAGAAAAGAGCTTACTCCAAGTCAGACTCTGTGGGCATGACAACCACCTGCTTCTTAGTGTAGGGAGAAGCTGGTAGAGGAGGACTAATCTAATCCTTTTATTAACTCCCTTGAATCAGAAATGACAGACAGTGATTAAATTTTGTAACTTTTCTCATTGCAAGCACTGAGAGATGGATCAGTGGGTTGGCTTGTTTGTTTTATTTCTTCAGTAAAAAACATGTACAAGTAGTAAGCAGGTCAATTTTCAGAAGCCTCTCATCCTAAAACGAGAGCTGGCCAGTGTTGCATTGTTCATCCCAGCCTCCCAGTGATCAAGTGAGGTCTTCATTATTTTGATGGAAGGAAGGAGAAAACAAAATCCACTCACTGATGCTAGAGAGAATTCATTCACTCATTCACGCACCCATTTAATTGAGAATCCACTACGCGCTGTTCTTAGTACTGAGGATATGCAGCGAACGCAAAGAATAAACTCCTTCCTTTGTGGAGTTTACTTTCTAACGGAGGAAATAGACCACAGCAAGATAGATAAGTAAATTATAAAGTGCAGGAAAAACAAAGCATAAAAGGGCAATGTAAGAGAGATACAATTTTAAATAAAAGGTTTTGGGGTGGCTCCCACTAAAAAGGCGACATTTGAACAAACACTTGGAGGAGGTGACAGAGTAAGCCATGTGGTTTTTTAGAGGCAGAGAGTTCCAGGCAGAGGAAACGGCTTGTGTGAAGATCTTGACGTGTGAAAGTGCTTTGAATATTTGTGAAATTGTAAGGAAGCTGCTGTGGCTGGATGGCTCGTGCAAGGTGAAGAGAGAAGGCCAAAGACAGAATGTGAGGGCTGGGGACACAAAGCACCTAGCGCCTTGTAGGCCATTTTAAGGACTTGGACTTTTGCTCCAAGTGACATGGAAATTTGTCTCTGGTTTTTGAACAGAGGAATGACTTTACCCAACTTATTTTTCAATGAGATCACTTTGGCTGCTGTGTTGGGTATAGAATGAAAGGGAGCAAGACAGATACCAAGACACCATTAGAAAGCTATTGTAATGGTCTATGGGAGGTGATGGTTGCTAAGAAAGGGCAATAGTAGTGAAGGAGGTGAAAAGTTGTCACACTATCAATAACTTTTAAAAGTAGAGCCAACAGGATTTGCTGAAAGACTAGATACAGGAGCAAAAGGAAGAGAGGAGTCAAGGGTAATCCTTAGAGTTTTGGCCTGAGCAATTTGAAGGGCAGAGGTTCCATCCACTGACATGGTGAAGAATGTGAGAAAAGCAGGTTTTGGGGAGGTTGCTCAAGAGCTCAGTTTTGGACAAGGTAGGTTGGAGATGTCTACCAAACAGCCAAACGGAGATGCCAAGTAGGTGATTGAATATACAGTTCTGGAGTTCAGGAGAATGGTCTAGTCTGGAGACATATATTTGGCCATTGTTGTAGGCAGAACAATGTCCTCCCAAAAGATGTTCATGGGCCAATCCTCAGAACCTGTGAATATATTTCCTTACAGGGCAACAAAAGGACTTTGCCAATGTGATTAAAGGATGGACCTTGAGATGGGTGATTATCCTGGATTCTCTGGGCAGGCCCAGTGGAATCAAATGGGTCCTTACAAGCAGAGAACTCTTCCTGCTGTGGCCAAAGAAGGCTCCAAGAGATAAGATTTTGTGGGCTTTGAAAATAGAGGAAGGTAGCCACAAGCTCAGAAATGCAGGAAGCATCTGGAAGCTGAAAAAGGCAAGGAAACAAATTCTTCCCTAGAACCTCTAGAAAGGAAGGCAGCCCCACTGACAGGTTGATTTCAGCCCAGTGAGACCCATGTCAGACATCTGACCTAAAAACTGTAAGGTGAATTCATGTTGTTTTAAGCTGCTATAGAAAATTAATGCCAACATCGTCAATATAGAGATGATATTTAAATCCATAAGAGACAGAAGGGAGATGATGTCTTGGGACTGAGCCTTGGGGTATTTGAATGTTAAGTCGGGGAAATGAGGACCCAACAGAGATGACTGAGAAGCAGTGGACACAAGATAGGAGGCAAACAGGAGAAAATGGTGCTCTAGAGGTCAAGACAAGAATCTGTGTCACATGCTGCTACATGGTTAAGTAAGATGGGGATCAAATTAGGAAACAAGACAGAACAGGGAGAGCATATGTGCTCAGGCCAGCTGCTATAGAGAAGGAAGAATGTGGACCCTGGTACTTACTACAGGAGACACAGGCAGGGTGCAGTGGCTCATACCTATAATCCCAGCACTCTGGAAGGCTGAGATCATGGGAGGATCACCTGAGTCCAGGAGTTCAAAACCAGCCTGGGCAACACAGTAAGACCCTCATCTTTACAAAAAATACAAAAATTAGCTGGGAGTGGTGGCACACACCTGTAGTCTCAGCTACTCAAGAGGCTGAGATGAGATGATTGCTTGAGCCTGGAGGTTGAGGCTGCAATGAGCTGTGATTGCACCACTGCACACCAGCCTGAGCAATGGAGGGAGACCTCGTCTCAAAACAAAACAAAACAAAGCAAAAACTTACAGAAGAAACACATGAATGGCACCCACTCAGAGTGCAGACTTTTTCATACAGAGGGACTCTGGTCACTAGGAAACTTGGCCCAACTAGAATACTGGAATATTTCCAATCATATTGGCACTCCTTCCCTTTGGGGAGGGAGGGTATGAAAGTCAGCAGTACAGAGGAAAGAAGAGGAAAGAGGAACAGAATGAACTTTCAACTTTCTTTTACATTATGGCCTTTCCTTTTACCACCCAACATAGCCATTGTTAAATAGCACATTCCCTAACCCCAGGGGAGTTAACATAATAGCTCAAGACCAGAATATCGTTTTCTCTTAAAGAAAATATGACCAGCTGGGCACGGTGGCTCACGCCTGTAATCCCAGCACTTTGGGAGGCCGAGGCGGGTGAATCACGAGGTCAGGAGTTCAAGACCAGCCTGGCCAAGATGGCGAACCCCATCTCTACTAAAAATACAAAAATTAGCCCGGCATGGTGGCAGGCTCCTGTAATCCCGGCTACTGGGGAGGCTGAGGCAGAGAATTGCTTGAACCCGGGAGGTGGAGGTTGCAGTGAGTCGAGATTGTGCCACTGTACTCCAGCCTGGGTGACAGAGCAAGATTCTGTTAAAAAAAAAAAAAAGAAAGAAAAAAGGAAAAGAAAATATGACCTCATCAAAATTAAAATACACAACCTTCCAGTACCTGGCATTTTATATCAACCACAGCTTCAGACAATGTTTTGTTTTGCCTTCCTTCACCTCAAAACTCAAGAGTTAGCTGATCATCTCTAAGAGACTGATTGAAGTCAGGTGAGGAGAACCCTTGTGACTTCAGACAAATATAGCCCTTATCACACTGTCTCATACTGAGCTGTAGTTATTTGTATACTTGTTCATCTTCTTCACCAGACTTGAAGTCCTCTGAGAGGGGAGACTGTGCCCTTTCATCACTGAATTACAAGAACAATAATTCCTGAACTTCCCATTCACTGAACTTGTCATACAAGTCAGACATGGTGCTAATTGCTTTCAGGCATTTAATTGTCAGGCAACTCTGTGAGATGGGCATTATTTATTCCATTTTGCAGGAAGGTTAAGAAATTTACATAATAGTCATATTAAATTGGAGAGTGACAGAGCAGTCCAATGCCCAAATCTGTGCTGAATGATGGCCCCACAAAGATGTCCACATCCTCGTTCCTGGAACCCATGAACGCTACTTAATATGGAAAACTGGACTTTGCAGATGTGATTAAATTAAGGATTTTTGAGATGGGAAGTTTATTCTGGATTATCCAACTTGGCTCAATGTAATCACAGGGGTCCTTCTGAGAGGGAGGCAGGAAGTCAGGTTGAGTAAGAGGAGATGCGAAGAGAGAAGCAAAAGTTGAAGGGATGATGAAGGAGCCATGAGCCAAGGAATGCAGATGGTCTCAAGAAGCCGCAAAAGACCAGGAAACAGATTCTTCCCCAGAACCTCCAGAAAGGAACAGAAACAGCCCTGCTAACATCTTGATTTTGGATTTCCGGACTTCAGAACAGTAAGATAAGAAATTTGTGTTGTTTTAAGCCACTGAGTTCATGGGAATTTGTTACAGCATCCGTAGGAAACAGACGCAGTGCTCTTTGCCTCTGTCATTCTGTGATCCTTACACCCCGGGACCTAAGGCAGTGCCGGATATGCAGAGCACTCCATGAATGTTTGCTAAGTGAACTGCTGAAGGAGGAGGAGATTCTCCTCTAAGCCCTCTCCTGCCTGGCACAACCTAAACTCCTGACCAAGAGAATCCAGCCTACCCCAGAAAGAGGCAGGAAGGAGCAGCCCAGGTAAATCTGAGTTGATATGTCTTTTCCTTATTGCTAAGTTGGACGGATGAGCTAATTATAGTCTGAACTGTGTTATGTGTCAGTCATTGCACCCCTGGAAGACATGACAAAATATAAACCTAATTTACAGCTGTGATTTAGAGCTCCAGGGCTGGAGGTAGGTCAAAGAAAGAGAATTATCTATTTTTATATCAACAACTTAGGACATTTTTTTCCATTTTCTACAGCACTGCATTAAGCATCACAAATGATCCAGTTGAAATTATAAGCAGTGTTAGTAAAAAGATGAGCAGAGATCATATTTCACAATCGATTTCCTTTATAAAAGTATTTCATGGCAAATTGGAGAAACAAATACACACATATATATGTAATGCAAATAACTACCTTCTCCTTTCTCTGAAACCATCCTTGCCTGTCCTTTAAACAAGGAAGGTAATATTTTCTATGTCAATATTCATAAGGGTAAAGTTTTCCAAATTAATAAAATCAATATGTCAGAGGCATTCAAGCCAGAGCGACTCCATCTTGAATAGGGGCTGGGCAAAATGAGGCTGAGACCTGCTGGGCTGTATTCCCAGGAGGTGAGGCATTCTTAGTCACAGGATGAGACTGGGGATTGGCACAAGATGCAGGTCACAAAGACCTCACTGATAAAACAAGATGTGGTAAAGAAGCCGGCCAAAACCCACCAAAATCAAGAGGGGGACAAAAGCGACCTCTGGCTATCCTCACTGCTTATTTTATGTTAATTATAATGCATCAGCATGCTAAAAGACACTCCCACCAGCACCATGACAGTTTACAAATGCCATGGCAACATTGGGAAGTTACCCTATATGGTCTAAAATGGGAAGAATCCTCAGTTCTGGGAATCCCCGCCCCTTTCTTGGAAAACTCATGAATAATCCACCCCTTATTTAGCATATGATCAAGAAATAAACATAAAAATGCCAACCCGCTTTTTATGGAGCAGCCATTCTTTTGCTTCTTTACTTCCCTAATAAACTTGCTTTCACTTTACTCTATGGACTCTCCCAGAACTCTTTATTGCAAAAGATCCAAGAACCCTTTCTTGGGGGTCTAGATTGGGACTGCTTTCCAGTAAGAAATACACCCCATAGCTTAGGGGCTTAAGAAATGAAGCTGCTTTGGAAACCTGAAAATTATTTAGATTTCACAAATGGCTCATGATGCCATGGAGAGTTATTTCCCTTTTGGCATCCTGGTTTCTCTAGTCAGTGAAAATCCTACACTTACAAAGTAGAAAGTTCAAAACAGTTTCTGATCTTTTAAACACACGTACTACATAAGCACAAAGATAGTTACAACCCCAACTAAAAACAATAATTTAGAACTGAATCTCAAATTCATATGTTTGTAGTTCATAATCTATCTGTAGTTGACCAAGAAGGTAAAATAAATTATTGGGTAGATGTAAGCTAAGATCAGTCATTGCCCTTAGTCTAGAACTTCTGATTAGATTGGTAACTCCCATGGCATTCCCCCAAGGCTCTAAGTGGTCCTGAGTAGCTTTAGAATCTGAATAAATCACACATACTAGGGATCCATCGAGACCACTAGAAACTCAATTTATTTGTGACCTGAGGCAGGATTTTATTGCTTCTCAGATTAACAGTTAAAAACGTTTTGCTTTTCTGCCTCAGGGGTATTCATTTGATGTATGAGGCAGGGAGATTATTAAATCCTTGCTACCTTCCAAAGATGTAAATTAAACCACAGCACCTCCTTAGCCACTTTCCCTGTATGAACTGCTTATTTATTAACTTGTCACTCTTGCATGCTCATCAAAACAACCACACCTATGATTAATTATTCCTGTTTATTTAAGGGTGCTTGTCATTCTAACTTTTTGCGGACAGGATATTTACAAAGTCTCCTGATTTCTTTGCAGAACTGTGGCATGAAGACTTTTAAAGGACTAATCATTTCTATGGATATACTTTAAAAGAACAGTGGCATGAATGTAACTATATCTTGTTCTATTCATTTTAAATAAAGCTGCCCTTTATTTTGGCTTCCCTTGCCTGGTCATGAACATCACATTGGCTGATTTTGTCCATCTGGACATCTCCAAAAGACTTTGAAGAGGTTCGACATTAAATGGTCCAACATAAACTCTAAAGTTATTTTTTCAATTTTGTCACTCACAATTCAATTCAATGTAGACAGTATTTATTTATCTTCTATGTGGTAAGCAGCAAATATGAATTTGTTCATTCATTCCTTCATACAATATTTATTTAATGTATTTTATCTGCCAGTAATGGCAGTAGGCGTATTGTTCACTGTTCAAAACAGTGAACAGTCCTTTCCTCCACTGGATTTACAGCCTTGTTACTACCCTTCCCAAGGCATTTGTCTCTACATATTATGAGCAGGAGATAATAAAACGACAATGAGAACCTGGATAAAAGGGAAGAAAAGCACAGCGTTCTCCCTCTGAAGTTTGCACAGAATACACAGTAAGTTGAGTCAGGTTTAAGAAGACATCTGCAAGGCTCTTCCCCCATCCTGGTCCAGAGTGGGTCTGCAGGACTGAACTGCATTGAAACTATGGCATTTCACCTCTTTCTGTTCTCCTTGACCTGCCATATCATAGATCATCTGGTTTGCTGAATAATCACTGAACCAAAAAGTTTTCAAATGAATTTTGGAGGCACAGCTGCCTAGCCTCTGCCACAAGAAAAAAATCACCTTACTAGTTTAAATGGTTGAATAATCATCTTATTTTTTTTTTAAGATATAGGTTCCTGATCATATCCTTGTCTCTCTTTAAGTTTTTATTTTCTTGGGAGGCCAAGGGAGGAGGATCACTTGAGGCCAGAAGTTCAAGACCAGCCTGGTCAACATATCAAGATCCCATATCTACGAAATGTAAAAAATTAGCCAGGTATGGCAGTGCACATCTGTAGTCCTAGCTACTCGGGAGGCTAAAGCATGAGGATCGCATGAGCCCAGGAGTTCAATGCTGCAGTGAGCTGTGATCGTGCCACTGCATTCCAGCCAGGGCGATAGAGTGAGACTTTGTCTCAAAACAAAAAGTTTTATTATGGAAATTGTCAAACAGAAAACAATTAAGATAATAAGATAATGAATCCCCAAATACCTATCACCTAGCTTCAGTGATTATCATAATTTTGCTGTTCTTGTCTTTACCTACCACCTTTCTCTCTCCCTTCACTTTTCTTTTTGTGTTTGAGTATTTTAAAATAAACCTCTAGCTGGACATGGTGACTCACGCCTGTAATCCCAACACTTTGGGAGGCTGAGGGGGGTGGATCACCTGAGGTCGGTACTTTGAGACGAGGCTGACCAAAATGAAGAAACCCCGTCTCTACTAAAAATACAAAATTAGCCAGGCGTGGTGGCGCATGCCTGTAATCCCAGCTACTCGGGAGGCTGAGGCAGGAGAACTGCCTGAAGCCAGGAGGCAGAGCTTGCAGTGAGCCAAGATCGCGCCATTGCACTCCAGCCTGGGCAACAAAAGTGAAACTCTGTCTCAAAAAAAGAAACAAAAAGAAACCTCTGCTATCATACCATTAAACCTCCAAATCCATTAGAACGTATCTCTAACAAAAAATAAGATTTTAAAAACATAACTATAATATCATTGCAATATCTAACAAAATAATAACATTACTTTAATATCTTGTAATCCCTAGCCCAAGTTCGAATGTTCCTGATTCTCTAAAAAAAAATCCTTTTGGATTGAAATAGGATCCAAACAAGGTCTACACATTAGATTTGGCTGATATGTCTTTCACTTACACCTGTTCTCTCCATGTCCTTTTGAATATCACCAAAATGATCTTCAATATTTGATTTTTATCCAGGATAACTAAATCTGTCCAAACCTAACATATGCTGCTGGTGAAACCTCATTATGTAATATTTTTCAAGGACAAACTACCAAAAGAAAAGGTGATCATACAAGTTATCATGCAAACAGAGAAACTGAGTGAAAAGTGAGTGCTGTTAATAATTATACTGGTGTAAACCAGGACGAACAGTCACCTATGAATAGAAGATATTAGGGGTAAAAAGGAGGATCAGGTTTCTGGTTTCAACTCTGGAGCTGGGGAGCTGGAAAAGAACTAGAAAGAATACCTCTCCCACCCTTAAAATTAATAAAAAAAAAAAGTTGAACGAACTTCAAGTTAACAACTTTTCTTGGATCCATCAAAGAGTTGAAGAAACAACTAGTTTATTTGAAGAAGCACCAACTAGCCCAAAATCAAAGGAAAGAGAAGTGCCTACAGGAAAAGTCAGATGCAAGCATTTGTTTACGTGGGGCAGTTGAACACCCAGAAGAACTGTGAAGAAACTGGTGGAATCTGAGTATTGGCAGGTGACAGAATATGGCCTCAGATACAAAGGGAGTTTACACCACTCACAGGCTTCTCTCTACAGGCCCTAGTGGGTGCTCATCAACAATGATGGCAGCAGTGCTGAGAAGACATGCTTAGGGGAGGGGAGAAGCAGTTGTTGCAGGAAGGGCGTGGATACCTGCCCAGATCCTTCTTCCCTATCTCCCCTGTTAAAACAAAAGCAATACAAGAAAACCCAACAACTTCACCTAGAGTGGGGAATACGAGCAACAAGCACTATTGCCCTTAGAGCACTCCTGAATACCAACTGCAGCTTTGGGAAGGAAATTGTTTAAAAAAAAAAAAAAAAATCCTCCACACCTCAGGGAGGAGCAGGAGTATATGCTGGGCTCAGAACTATCACTGGGGAGAAACAGAGGCATGAAAAAGGTCACACTCCTGAGACCCAGAGACACAGTATCCACTCAACACTGAGGCTTAGTCAGAACAACAGGGAACACTTCCTTCACCTGCCACCACCAGAGCAAGAAGCATCACACAGCAACAGCAGATGACTGCTGAGAGGGCCCAGAGAGAAGCAAGGACATAGAGAGAAACTCTCTGGGGTCACTGCATAAGGAGAAAGTGTAAGGCTAAGGGTAGGCCCAACATTGAGAAAAGTCTATTCAGTGGGTAAACCAGCCCTGCTCCTAATACAACATTTTATTAGAAGAATTTGAAGTCTCTGGTACACTGAGGATAGCCCTATGAACAACAAACCCCCAAAGCCACCTCAACGCCTGTCTAGGTTGATTCACATTCCACACTAAAAATCTAGAAAAAGAGGCCAGGCGCGGTGGCTCACGCCTGTAATCCTAGCACTTTGGGAGGCCAAGGTGGGTGGATAGCCTGAGGTCAGGAGTTCAAGACCAGCCTGGCCAACATAGTGAAACCCTGTCTCTACTAAAAAATATATAAAAAATTAGCTGGGCGTGGTCGTGGGCACCTGTAATCCCAGCTACTAGGGAGGCTGAGGCAGAAGAATCGCTTGAACCTAGGAGGCAACGGTTGCAGTGAGCCAAGATCGTGCCATTTCACTCCAGCCTGGGCAACAAGAGTGAAACTCCATCTCAAAAAAAAAAAAATCTAGAAAAGGAAAAAATGTACCCCATTTGCAGGCATAAAAACTATTTACCTCAATCAGTGCTGTCTAGTGTTCAATAAAAAAGTAAATAAAGTACGTGGTATATAAAACAAAAACAAAAATAAAAAGCCCCACAATGCCAAGAGACAAAGCAATCAACGGAACCAGACTCCTATACGACAAAGATATCGGAACTATTAGATAAGGAATTTAAAATAGCTATGACAAATATATTGAAGTGTCCAGTGAAAGAACTGGACAACATGTATTGTCAGATGGGTAATTTCAGTAGAGATAATGAGAACCGTAAGAAAAAAATCTAATGACACTGTTAAAAGTGAAAAACGCAGTAAAAGATCAAGACCAAGTGACATCAAGACTGTCACTGACAGGCTCATCAGTAGACTTGACAGTGCTAAGGGGAGAATTGGTGAACTTGAAATCATCCAACCTGAAAGAGAATAAAGAGTAAAAAATAAAAACAGCACCAAGCATCCAGAAACTATAGGACAATATAAAATGATCTAACAGATGTATAGCTAGAATTCCAGAAGGAAAAAAGAGACAGAAATGAGGTAGCATAAATATAAGAAGGGATAATGCCTGAGAATTTCCAACATTAATGACATACATTGAACTACAGATCCAAAACAACAACCAAGATAAATACCAAGCCAGAGATAGACATATCATATTCAGGTTCTGAAAACACAAAACAAAGTCTTGAAGGAAACCAGCAGGGGTAAAAAAGACACATTAACACAGAGAAATAAACAGCCCATCTTATTAGAAAGCATGTAAGTTGGAAGACAATAGAGTAACATTTTCAAAGGACTAAAAGAAAAAATAGTGTTAATACAGAATTCTCTACCTGGTGAAAATATCTTTCAAAAATAAAGGATAAAAAGACTTTCTTAGAAAAAAAAACTAAATTAACTGTCATCAGGACTAAACCATAAAAATTTTAAAGAATATTCTTCAGAAAAGAGAAATTTGATACCAGATACATAGATTTAGATGAAGAAACAAATAATGCTAGATATGGCATAAATAAAAATAACAATTTTGCTTTTATCAGTTTTAATTGCTCTGAAAAGGAACAATTTAAGCAAAAAAAGTGGAACTATATTGTGCCCTGTAGCATACCTAGAAGTAACATAGGAGACAAAAATAGCACAAAGAATGAGACAGACTGATTGGAAACATGAGTATAAGGTCCTCATAGCACACACAGGAGTATAATATTACTTGAGGGTAGACTTTGATTAATGTGTTATATTGTAACTACTAAAAACTTTTTAAGAGCTATAGGTAGTAAGTCAATACTATAGATAAATACATGGAATAAAAACTGCTCACTTAACCCAAAAAAGGCAGAAAAAAATGAAATATAAAGAATTTATAGAAAACAGGTAGCAAGACAGATTTTAATCCAATATCAGTATTCACATTAAATGCAAGCAGTTAAAACATCAATTGAAAGGAAGATTTTCAGATTAGATTAAAAAGCAACCGTATGCTGTCTACAAGAAACCCACTTTAAATATTTTGAAAATGAAAACTAAACACATGAGATGCCGCTAAAACCATGCTTAGAAGAAAATTCATTGCATACAGTGCTCATATTTAAAAAGAAGAAAGATCTCAAATCACTCACCTAAGCTTCGACCTAAGAAACTAGACAAAGAAGAGCAAATAAAATCCAAAACAAGCAGAAAGGAGATTTTAAAATACAGCAGAAATCAATAAAATTGGGACAAAGTACACAAAAATAAATAAAACCAAAACCAGTGTTTTTAAAGAGATCAATAAAGTTGATAAAAACCCTAGCCAGATGGAGAAGGAGGAGGAGGAAGAGGAGGAGGAGGAAGGGAGGGAGGGGGAGAAAGAAAGAGGAAAAAGAAAGAGACAGAGAGAGAGAAAGGAAGGAAGGAAGGAAACAAAGAGGGAGGGAGGGAGGGAGGGACGGAAAGAAAGGAAAGAAAGGGAGGGAGGGAGGGAGGAAGGAAGGAGAAAAAGAAAGGAAGGAAGGAGAAAAAGGAGAAGGAGAAAACTGAAATTACGAATTTCAGGAGTTAAAAAGAGGATGTCACTACAGATGCCACAGATATTAATAAGATAAAAGAATAGTATGAAAGACTCAATGCCCATAAATGTAAAAACTTGCATGATATGGAGCAATTCCCTGAATGATATCAACTACCAAAACTCACTCAACAAGTCAACCAGGACAGTTGTATATCGATTAAAGAAATGAAATTTGTAGTTAAAAACCTTCTAACAAACAGAAATTCCAGTCCCAGATGGTTTCACTAGAGAATTATACCAAACACTTAAGAAAGAAAAATCAATTCTACAGATTTTTTTCCAGAAAAATAGAAGAAAAGAGAACACTTCCCAGAAAATAGAAGAAAAGAGAACACTTCCCAAAGCATTTTATGAGGCCAGCATTACTCTGATGCCAAAACCAGACATTACAAGAAAAGAAAACTGCAGACCAATATTTATTATGAACATAGATATCAAAATTCTCCAAGAAATTTATCAAATCAAATCCAGAAATATATGAAAGAGATAAGCCAAGTGGAGTTTATCCCAGGAATACAAAGCAGATTCAACATTCAAAAATTAGCCAATACAGCTGGGTGCAGTGGCCTCACGCTTGTAATCCCAGTGTTTTGGGAAGCCAACAGGGAGGATGGTTTGAGCCCAGGAGTTCAAGACCAGCCTGGACAACACAGTGAGACCCTCATCTCTACCAAAAAAACAGTTGTTTTTTAATCAGCCAATATAATTCACCATCTTAACAGTCTAAAGAAGAAAAACCACATGGTCACCTCTACAGTTACAGAAAAGGCATTTGACAAAATTCAACATCCATTCATGTGTTTTCTTTTAATCTCAACAAAATAGGAAAAGAAGGAAACTTTCTTAATAGGATGAACGACTTTTACTGAAAAACCCTACATCTAATACCATAATTATAAAAGACCATTTCTTCCTAAGATTAGGACTAAGGCAAGGAAGTACTTCCTCACAGCACTCCTACTCAACATCATAGTGGAAGTCCTAGCTAGAGCAAAAAGGCAAGAAAATGAAATAAAAAGCAGAGAGAGTGGAATAGAAGAAATAATAAGTACACAAATAAATGACTCAAACTAAGAAAAACAAAACCAGATTCTGTGTTACAGAATGGTGATGGTTGGGGAAGGTGAATGGGGCTAGGGCTTAGGTGATCTGTGAAAGTCTTTCTGAGAAGATGATATTTGAGCTGAAAGTTTAAGGATAGAGTAAAGCCAGCCATGAAAAAAAAATTACACACACACACACAATGAATTTGTATGTTATGATCTATCCAGGATTTCTCACATCCTAAACTTACAGCTTCAGAACTCACTCCTCACTGCCTCTCTCTAAGTTCTCCAATTGCAAAAGACTCTGATCAGCTGAAATCATCTTTTGGTCTTACATTCCAGATAGCTGACCAAACTTGGTCCAATCAACTGATAAGGGAGAGGGTGGGCTGGAAGGTAAGAAGGTCACAAGGTTTAAGCAACAGGAATTAGGCAGGCAAATCTTAAAAGGTGATGAGGAGCAGTTTAGCAATTATTGACACTT
Organism: Gorilla gorilla gorilla; assembly: GCF_029281585.2. Lineage (NCBI taxonomy): Eukaryota > Metazoa > Chordata > Mammalia > Primates > Hominidae > Gorilla > Gorilla gorilla. Next base: position 100,724,099 of record NC_073242.2, read on the forward strand.
CTCTGCAGGAACAAAATTAATAAGCCTCTATCCTTATGTAAAAACTAATTGACCAATAAATTGCAAATATTGAAAATTGATAAATCCAGATGAAGGATGTAAGACAGTCATTGTACAATTCTTGCATGTTTTCTGTAGGTTTCAAATTTTTCAAAAAATAAAGTTGGAGGGAAAAAAACCTGCATATCTTGAATTATACATTCTTGAATACATGTTACAGATGACATAATTTGGAACTCTTTGTGAGTCAAAGCAATTTTAAACAAAATACAAAGATTAGAAAACAACTTACCTGTATACTATTGTATTCCTGGTCTTTGAAATCCTAGTTAAAATTCCTCTGCTAACTATCAGAGTCTCCAAAATTCACCCCCTTAATTGCAGAGTTTACAGAAAAAAAAAAAAAAGTCTTTAACATTATCTGCCATTTCAATAGGACAAGGGCAGAAATAATATTTAAGTAAGCAAAGTACAGTGTAACTCTGGAAGTCTACTTAATGGAACCTTGGAAATTAAAAAGCATAATTACTTGCCCCTTATTCTGCTAATTGATTTAGGAACTAGAAATACAATAATACAGCTATTTCACACAGAGACCTATTTAGCCTGAAATGAACTCCAAGTTTTCTGTACCACCTCAATTTTCATAAGAGATTTAATCAACATTAGCAGAAATATGCATATTCTTAAAACTGATGTGCTTAGGCATTAGTAACTATGTTCAAATACCACAGGTTCTTTGGTGACTAATTCGTGACTACTAGGCCAGGTGTGAACTATATTAATAAAACCACTTTCATTACTGTAATTAAATTTAAGTATAGAGAAGCTAAAAACAAATACTGTTCTAAAATACCTCTGCATTTATAGTGGAGTAGCTTGTATAGGTTTAACTCTCTCTAGCAGATAATAATTATAACTCTGAATGAAATGTTTTTTTGAAAACAGTTATTTGAAGGCACTGGTGAGAGACAGACCAAAAGGTGGCAGAAACTAGAGGGGAGTTGACCTCTAAACTAAGGTAACTAAGATGGAGGAATATTTGTATTTCAAAGGCTTTTTGCTTAAGGATATTCTCTAGTCTGTTCCCCATAGGGAGGCTAAAATGCAAGCAGAAATCTGTAATCCTATTGGCTTACTGAGTCAGATAATACAGTTGAGGTCTCCAATAGTAGCTGAAACGGGGGGGAATCCCAATAAGAAGCAGGTTAAAGAAATAGGAGTTCTAAAATCTCTCTATATTTTCTACCCAATCTTTGACCAACCTTTGAACTACAAATACACAGAGAAGACTATGAGGCTGCCAGCAAATGACAACAGCTGGAAAGGCTGAAAAAACTAAGCAGAACTTTCAGGGGCTGCCCAAAACATGTGAGTAGTCTGGAATTTGAGCCAGCCAAGTTAACTGCCCATCAGAACAAAAATCCACACTCTTCAGAGTAATACAAGAGATTCAGAAATTATCACAACATATCACCCACAATGTCTGGTGGCCAAAACAATTACTAGACATGTGAGGGTACATTGTAATCCACAGTTAAGAGAAAAACCAGTCAATAAAATCTGACCCTAAGAGGATCCAATTGCTAGAATTAGTAGAAAAGAAGTTTAAAGTCACTATTATAAGTAGGTTAAAAGACTTAACGAAAAATAAGATCATATGATATGAACATATGGAGGATATCAGCAGAAAAATAGAAACTATAAAAGAGAATCAAATGGGAATCACAGAACTGAAAACTAAAACACCTGAGATGAAAAATTTTCTAGATGGAATTAACAGATTGAAGATGGCAGAAAAAAGAATCAGTAAATCAAGGCTAGTAATGTCATGGAGAAACTTGGCAGACAACATCTTAACCAAGTGATCAAAGTTAACATTACTAACATTGGGAAAAAACCAACAACCTGTGCCTCCTGACATGATGCACTGAAAAGGAAATACTATCAGTTTTATGGGGTTTTGCCAAAAATCTATAACTTGAATCAAAATACGAGGAAACATAAAGCAAATGCAAATTGAGGGCCAATATATAAAATAACTGACCTAAACACTTTGAAAATTCCAAGGCCAAGAAGACAAAGATTGGCTGAGAAATTCTTCCAGATTCAAATAGACTAAACAGACATAAAAACCAATACAATGAATGACCATGAATCAGATCTGGACTAGGGACAGAGGGGCAGAGGAGCTATAAAGAACATTAATTAGACACTTATTGAAATTTGAATATGGACTATGGATTAGATAATAGTACTACATCAATGTTAAATAGTCTGACTTTGATCATTACACTGTGGTTATATAAGAGAATATCCTTGTTTTTAGAAAATGTATACCTAGGTATTTAAGGAGGCAAAATGTCTCCAAGTTACTCTCGAATGGTTCAGATAATAAAATTATATGCACCCACAGAATGATAAATCAAATAGGGAAAAATGTAAACAACTGACGAATCTTGATAGAGGACACGTGGGAGTTCCTTGTACTATTCTTGCAATTCTTCTGTTCATTTTGAAATTATACTGAACTAAATAAGGTGCCAAACATTACTATACCCTATTGGAAGTCTGACACATGACTACTTGGAGTGTAGATTAGTATACTACTGTGGAAAACTGTTGGTAGTATCTACTAGCCACTTGATAATTTAGCAATTCCACTTCTAGGTATATACCTGTCATGGTCTAAATTGTGTCTGCCAAAAATTCGTTATGTTGAACTGCTAACCCCAGTACCACAGAATGTGACCTTATTTGGAAATAGAGTTGTTGCAAATGTAGATAGCTGGTATCCTTATGAAAAGGGGGAATTTGAACCCAGAAGCACTTACATAGGGAAAATTCCCTGTGAAAACTGGAGTTACGCTACTGCAAGTCAAAGCTGTCCCAGAAGCTAGGAGAGAAGCCTGGAACAGATCCTTCCCTAGTGCCTTCAGAGTGAGGACAGGCCTGGCTAACATCTTCTTCCTGGAGTTCTGGCCACCAAAACTGTGAGATAATAAATTTCTGTTGTTTAAGTCACTTAGTTTGTGGTACTTTGTTATAGCAGCCCCAGATAATTAATCCAATATCCAACAGAAATGCATTCATATGAGCATCAAATGGTATATAGAAGAATGTTTATAGCAGCCCAAACTGAAAATATCCCAAGTATCAGGCAATAGTAGAATAAATAAGTTATATATTTATATAATGGAATCCTATACATGAAACAACATAACTTAATCTCACATACATAATGAGTGAAAGAAGCCAGACATAGACGAGGTAAAAGAAAAGAGAAGGTTCAGATACTGGTGAGGGAGAGAACCAGGGAAGACATAGCTTAAAAAGCATTATAAAGGTGGCTACACACAGAGGGCATATTTTAAAATCTTTTAAAGTAACACTAAAGGAGAAAGCCCTGAAAATATTGTGCTAGGAAAGCTATCTATTTTGGTCCACTTCCACTATCACACAGGAACCTAAAACTTCCTAAAAGTTCAGGAAAATGCATCTCATTTAAACAAGAGCCATAGAAAATGATTGTAATTAAACATATATATAGTGATATTGCAAGGAAAAGGCAGAAAATGATATGAGAAACATACCCCAAAGGAAACACACTAAGAAAAGTCACAAGATGTGAACCCGGGAGGCGGAGCTTGCAGTGAGCCGAGATCGCAGCACTGCACTCCAGCCTGGGTGACAGCGCGAGACCCCATCTCAAAAAAAAAAAAAAAAAAAAAGTCACAAGATGGATTTAAGTGATATTAAAGAAGAAAACAGAAGCTCTAAAAGAACAACATAAATTAAAATAGAAAAATACAGTTTACATGATTAGTCAGCAGGAAGATAAAAAAAAATAGAGCTCAGTAATGTTAAATCAAGTTTAGCCTGAAGCTGCCACCTGACATATTTTAAGTTCAGCCTAAAGGTTTCTCTGTACATCATGAACTATAACAAGTGGAGGTATAAACAGATCATAGCTTACGCTTGTGCCAGTCACCGAGTTTTGGCCAATCAAATGTAGCCAACTGTTTGAACCCTGCTCAAATAAGGCAAATGCCAATCTGTAACCAATCCAGCTGTTTCTGTACCTCACTTCTGTTTTCTGTATATCGCTTCCCTTTTTCTATCTATAAATCTTCTTCCACCACATGGCTGCACTGGAGTCTCTAAGCCTACTCTGGCTCAGGAGGCTGCCCAATTCACAAATTGTCTATTGCTGAATTAAATGCCTTTAAATTTAATTCAGCTGAAGTTTTTCTTTCATCAGTAAGGAAATAAGAAGAAACCAATTACTTCACATATGAATGTTAAACATAAGAGCTAACGTACATAATGGAAAACAGTAACAGAAATAGAAAAAGGAAATTAAAAATCAAACAAAAATAAAAAGATAAAAAATAATTTAAGAGAAAGTAATAGATACAGAAGACAGGTGCTAATATACAACATACATTAACAGCAGTCCCTAAATAAGGCAATCAAAGAAATAATGTAATTAAAACAATTAATTATATTAACAGAATTAAAGAGAATATGTTCATATCCACTGATTTAAAAAATAAACATTTAAACAAACATTTATGTTTTTTAAAAACTCCAAAAATTAGGAAAACCTCCTTAATAAAAATAGTAAACTAAAAAATCAGCACCTAATGGGGAAACACTAGAGTAACAGTTCTAAAAGTGTGGCCCATGGACCTTTTCAAGAGTCTGTGAGATCAAAAACTATTTTCATGGTAAAACTGAGACAGGAGATCAGCAGGACTTGTGTTCCCAGCACCTGACTCAGCAAAGAAACCAGCGAAAACCAAGATGGTGACTACAGCAACCTCTAGTTGCCCTCATTGCTCATTATATGCTAATTATAATTAATTCGCATGCTAAAAGACACTCCTACCAGTGGCTTGACAGATTACAAATGCCATGGCAACCCCTAGAAGTTACCTTATGTGGTTTAAAAGGGGAGGAATCCTTGGTTCCAGGAACTCCCCAGCTCTTTTCCAGAAAAGTCATGAATAAACTGCCCCTTACGTAGCATATAGTCAAGGAATAGCCATATATACTGCTAGCCAGCAATCCACAGGGCTGCTGCTGCTGTCTGTTGTTCAAATAAACTTGCTTTGGCTTTGCTCTGTTGGTTCATGCATGAATTATTTCCTGTGTGAAGCCAAGAACCCTCCTGGGCTGAGCCCCAATTTTGGGGTTTGCCTGCATTGAAATTAAGACATCATGCATCTTTTCACAATGTCAGTAGTTGCACTGATGGTGCAAAGCAGTGGTGAGCAAAACTGCTGTTGCCTTAGCACAAATCAAGGCAGGGCACCAAACTATACTAGTAGGCATTGTATTCTTCATCATACATGCTCATAATGGGGGTCAGAGGGAGCAATTTTTACTGAAGAATGTCCTTGATGAAGTAGCAAAAAATATTAATTGTATTAAGTCTTGCTCTTAAGAGTACATGACTTTTTTTTTTTTTTTTTTTTTTTTTGAGATGGAGTCTCGCTCTGTCGCCCAGGCTGGAGTGCAGTGGCGCGATCTCGGCTCACTGCAAGCTCCGCCTCCCGGGTTCACGCCATTCTCCTGCCTCAGCCTCCCGAGTAGCTGGGACTACAGGCGCCCGCCACCACGCCCGGCTAATTTTTTGTATTTTTTAGTAGAGACGGGGTTTCACTGTGTTAGCCAGGATGGTCTCGATCTCCTGACCTCGTGATCCGCCCGCCTCGGCCTCCCAAAGTGCTGGGATTACAGGCATGAGCCACCATGTCCGGCCAAGAGTACATGACTTTAATAATATTGAAGAAATGGAAAGTTGTGTACACATAAAGCTCTTGCTGCACCCCAAAGTAGAACGAGTGCCTCCAGGAAAAGCATTTGTGTAACTGAGTTGCGAAGTCAAATGGCGCATTTTTCATGAAATACCATTTTTACTGGAAAGAAAAACTGGCAAACGATAGTTATTGAGACTTGAGTATTTGGCAGATATTTTCTCAAAAATGAATAAAGTGAGCAACGCTTCAAGGAAAACAACTGTCAGTATTTTTTGACATGATAAAATTTGAGCATTCAAGGAAAAATTAGAATTTTATAAAACATGTGTCCATCACTCTGAGCTTGACAGCTTCCCAATACTTAGATTTGTTTGATGAGATCAGTGGTGATGTTTTACAATGTAATTTTTTGCATAATGTATAATCAAATGTGTCAACATTTGCATGATCTGCATAACTCAGTAAACCAATATTTTTCAAATGACAAATTCATGGTGTTAAAAAAACCACATATGGGTAAATGATCAATTCAAAGTACAAGACAGATCAATGGATTTTAGTGTAAGAGTCGAAAAAATTCATAATATAGCTTGATTCTTCATTGCAACCAATGTTTAAGAAACTATTACCTGCCAAATTTTGATGTAACATCAAAAAAATACATAATTACCTTAAAGGTTATTAAAATACTCCTCCCTTTCCCAACTTCATATCTATATGAGGCCATATTTTCTTAAATATTTCAACCAAAACAATGTATTCCGACAGATTGTAGAATCAGATGAGAATCCAGCTGTCTCCTATTATAAAGACAAAAATGATTCACAAGAATATAAATATCACATTTCTCACTACATTTTGTTTTGAAAGATATTTTTCATAAAAAATTATGACATGCAACAGTTTTATCATTGTTCTATTAACATTAATAAAATTTGTCTCAGTTATTAATCTGACATAAATTATATCAACAGATATAACTCTCAAACAAAAGCTCTTTGGGTTCCTTGATAATTATTGAGAGACTAAATTTTGAGGCCCAACATTTTGAGATCCACTGCACTATAGCCACTAAAATCAGGGGGATGTGAGCCCTGGGAAGAAAATATACACAATGAAACAGGTGCATATTATGCCAGAATGTGTGAAAGCTATCAGACTGTTGAATTACATTTTAAAAAATGACATAGGCATCAACATGAAGGAGCCCCTCCCCTACCCACCCAAGCCAAATTTGAGTAATTTGAACATCAAGTAAGAATAGTCATAATTGATTAAAATGTATCCAGTATACAACCAACCATGAGTTCCTAGAGAGTTTAAAAACAACCACAACCACAACAACGAAATCTCATTGGTCACCTTTCAAGGTTGTTAAGATACAAACTTATCTTTCTGAAAATTGATAAAGGTTAAAGAAATTAAACATCTGTCCAGCTTTTCCTAAACTACTTCAGAAAAAAAATAGTTGATGAATTCATCTTCATTAAAGTTCAGTTAATACAGAAGGAAACTGGTTAGGAAAACACTGCTTGCAACCCTTAATAAATAGAGCTAGTATCAATATTCAGTGGATGCTAAACCTATTAAGTGGAAGACAGAAAATTTAATTGATGGATCAGGTTGACAATATCTAAACTGATTAACCTTAATATCACTGAGGGAAGCAGCTAGCCATTTTGTGCTTGTGAAGTGATGAAAAGAAAGTACACACCACCCTCATGAACTATTCTTGCCAAAAGCAATCAATTCTGCAAATCTACCTACCAATCTATGGGAAATCTGTGGCATAGAAATGCAATTAAAAAGTAATCACAAATAACTAATCAGCCAAATTCAGATTATAAAAAAGGTTACAGGATGAATAACCAGTTCTTCAGCCATTTAAATGGCATGGCCAACAAAACGTTGGGGCTGGGCTCGGGGACAGGGACTAAATCGATTAAGACAGACCTCAGAGACATCCAATAAACAGAAGAAGCCTTATTTGGCTCCTTATCTGAAAGGAAACAACAACAACAACAACAACGATAAAAAGGTATTTCTGAGACAACCTGGAAAATAGGCATTGGGTGATATTGAAAATGGGTATTAAACATGGACTGGGTATTGGGTGATATTGTTAGGTGTGGTAAATTGCTTATCTGTGAAAGATATGTATTTGTACGTCTGTATGTATTTAGAGGTATGTATTTCATGAATTTAAAATACTCCAAGAAAAAAAGTGGAGGGTGAAACAAGTTCAGTAAAATGCTGATAGTTACGAAAACTGGGTGCAGGTACATGGGGTGAGGGTGGGGGTTGTTATATCATTTTAATTTTGTGTATGTCTGAAGGTTTTCTATAATAAAAACAAAATCAAATAGCATTCTGTAGAAACCTATATTGATGATATAGCATACAAAATAAGTACATATCATATACTTATTCACAATGAGCACGTGCTTGAATTTATAATCCTAAAAAAAAGAAAATGAAAAAAGACATAACAACGTAAGATCACTCAAAGTAATGCTGAATCTGAATGATGCAAGCAAGTTAAGTGCAATAGCTCCACAAAGATTAACATTACTGTAGTTGCACGGATATTGTTTACCCTACTAAAAAGAAATCCACTCAAAAATATTTCTGCTTGTTTTCAATTTTCCCAGCTATTCTATTATAGATACAGATTTTTCAATCCTGGGATTCAATGGAAACAAAATAGAAACTCTCAAAAGTAGACAGAAAAAACACATCTGTCTTGCCCAGTAAAATAATTTGGTGTTGAAGCACAATCTTAAATAGCAAAAAAATGCAGAAACACATAAAATATGTTTATCAGCAAAGATCAGTATAATATTTCAAGGTAATGAACACAAATAGTTTAAAGAAAAATCTTTACAAACGTTTTCCTTAAATCACAACAATCCAAGCCATAAATTAAAATATGGCCACAATATTAATACTACATGTCCCATAATAAGCTAAACTGATGTGCTGCACTTGGTATGAACACAGAATGATCACACCTAGTTGATATGGCTCTGAAAAGACACAAAGATCAAGATCTCAAAAAATTCAGAGAAATATTATCATGGATACAATTTGTAAATGAGTACACAACCTATATGTGAAACAAGCAGATTGGACTAAAATTTTCAGTTGAGTGAAATTAGACCTCTCAGCCACACTATCACCCACAGGCTGGGTTGAGTGAAATTAAATGCTAACTATGCTTAATGACAGATAATTTTTAAATCTTTTCACTAATAATGCACTTTCATGTATCTGTGGTCATAAAGAAGCTTCACCTCCTCCCAAATCATTCCAGTATAAACTTATAGTTATCAAAAATAACTTATTTGCATTTCTGTTTTGGCCAACAAAGAAAAAGCAAATATTAAACAGACAATAAGAGAATAAGGGGGCAGGGGAGAACTCATTATTCAAGGCCTGCAATTTTATATAAACTAAAAAATGCATTAGAGGCTCAAAATAATAACAACCCATATACATCTATTGAGGATTATTCTTTTAATTACATGTCCTAAAACATACCTACATACTATGAGTTACCATACGTAGTATCAAGCTTTGAGTTTACTTGCTACTTGGCCCATTAGGCCAACCCTAAAAAATGCTTACCACTGAAATGGAAATTCATTTTCCATTTCAATATTGAATTTGAAATATTCATATTTTGTTCCATATTGAAATTTTTGCTTTATATTGAGTTCTGCTCCTAAGATCAGTCCGAAATGTTTTATCCAGTTTTTTTTTTAAAGGTGTGGGAAGCCTATTATAAAATAATTGAGTCTCTCTTTTCAGTGTCAACTATGTAGTAAACAAATTTGCAGCCAGGTCTTGCATATCTGTCCCATCTCGATATAATAATTTGTCATCATTTTAAGAGTATAATACTTACACTAAGTGTATGTTTTGTTCAAATTAGACAGATTACAAAGGAAACAATTTGATGCTTTTTAATAGATATTACAAATTAAAAATCTCAAAACCTGTGGAAAAAAGTTTTTAAGAACAGTCTACCTTGGTAAAACATGCATACTCTCACCTCTTCCTGTCTTCTTCTACTTTTCCATTCATCTTTTGAATAGCATTTTTCCTCTCCTTTCTCTTAAAGAGAAATTCATATAAATCATTAGTACCTGTCATCTATTAATATATCCAGTTCAATCTGAACCTTCCTCAAGTCATGTCTAACCTCTAAAGCAATTTGAATCCAATGAATCAGATGAGCAATTGATTCCAAAACCCATGTTAAAAAGCAAAATACATTTGAGAATACTTCAGTGTTATATATTCCAGTACAGATTAGTGTCAACAAAACACTAAGCATTCAATACTTATTTGAAGGGCTTAAAGACAGTAATAATGCTAGAATCTGGACCTATGCCTTCAACTTCATTCTTATCAAATAGTTAAAATAAGTAAAAAATAAGCTGCATTATTAGTATATTGAATCCCACTTACCAAGGCATAAAGACTATCAAGTGCAAAATGGTTTTCCAAGAGTGTTTTTTTTTTTTTTCCTCCTGGTAATCAACCTTCTGTCAGACTTCCATCATCATACAACTGGAATTGCTTCCATAGAGTCACCAGTAGGAAATCAGATTTCTTTCAAAAATCTACTTCCAGGCCTCCACACACTCCTCTTCCAATCCCCCTTAAGTATTCAATTTCTTTCCTGAAGTAGGCCTTCCATAAATATTACAATATTAAGGACTAAATTTTAATGAATGGAAATCAGAGAAAATGAAAGAACATTAACTATCATTCAAAACTCCCTTTAAAAATGTCTGTTTCCAACTTATATTTTTAACTTCTCCCATAATTCCATTTAAAAAAGATGAACACAAAATCTCTCTAGTAATGACTTTATTCATGAATCTATAATGGAATTCAAAATAGCAAAGAACATGAAAATTTTCAGATTAATATTAACCAAATGCATCAGAAAATACATCTATTTTCACATATCAAAAGTGCCTAAAATGCATGTGAGAATATAAATATTCTCCACTTTGTGGAACTTCAAGATAATGAAAAATTGCTTAATACACTTTGCCACAAAAACTCATTACACTGCAAATACAGAAGAAATAAAATAACTCATTACATTGCAGATACAAAAGAAATCAAATGTAACTGGCAAAATAACCATTTCATGGCTAATCTTTTGGTAAAGTGCTATTTTCACACTGAAAAAAAGAAATTAGAAAAGATTAAAAATTTTAAATTCTGAACCATCATTCTGAAAGTCTGAAGCGTTTTCTTTAGTATTCACTATGTTCATCACATTCATGCGTTCCCAACATGAGACTAAACACTATCTCAAAATCTTAAAAAATCTTTCCATTCACAGATTATTTCCTGGAAGTTAAAAATTATTACATCATTGCTAAATGAAGCTTTTCACGATACAGGCGTGTATTAAGTACAACAAATAATTTTTCATTGTTCTAAACATGATCTTTGGTTTAAAGCTGTCCCGTTATATTTTTATAGTTGGATGGTGTGGTCAGTAAAAGATTCATACAACAGCATACTAGTTTTATTTGACCCATATAAGAAAATAGGGTCAATCACCTAAGGGCAATGAATGGCATGTTATCAAGAATCTGGCGAGATGAATTCCCTGAAATTCATAACTGATGTGTTAACGGAAATCAGTGTTGCTTAACAGTGATTTACAAATTTCCTTTCCTCAATTACCTCTCTCAATTCATTAACAACATTAACCAATGAGAGGAAATTAGTTGGAAAATTCACTAACAGCATTAGCCACTAAGAGGAAATCGGCTGGAAAAAAAAACTAATCTGAACAAAGGTACACAGATGCAAATCTTAAGCAGATTAAGTAAGACCAACTAAATGGCATAGGTAAGCATGGCTGTGGCCACCCATACACATACACACACCTCATATTTAGAGTGTGAATATCTATCATTGCATAGATTCCACCACGTGGAAGAGCTCTATGCCTGTGGGTGTATATACCCTAGAGATCAGAATGGATGGTTTTCCAGAATTAATGAGACTTTGAATGATGCAAATGTTGGCTTTTCCCCAAAATAAAAGGTTTTTAAATTAATAGAGCAACAGGATGCAAATACTGGGCAAATTATAAGAAGTCATAAAGTTGAATCTCAGAAAGAATATGTTCAGTTTTGTAACTGAAGGCTGTTGATAATTTCTTCTCTCTCTCTTTGAATAATGAAATGCAAATGCCTTTTAGCAATGGCAGCATTCAAATCCCACAAAAAATCAAGCAGGGCCCCCTTAAGGAGTACCTCCATTGGCACAAACTGTAAAACCTGCTGGGGTGAGTCAGAGTTGAGCAAAGTGCTCAACAATTCATTCACACTCTGCAAATATTGGAAAACTGGATTTGGAAGGTCCTGATAACCAACACATAGCAGGACTGCGCAGGTCCTCAGGGGATCAGAGGATGTGGGACAAACAAAAGTGATGAATCTAAAACAACTGTGGAGTACAAAGATCAAACCAGCCATAAATCTTGTGAAGCAAGAAAGTACAGGCAAAATCATAACATCTCCTGTATGAAGCTCCCGCAATGAATGTAGAAGGCAGTCCAAAAATAAACGCTGGTAAGTTGGATCTCCATCATGAAGCAATGAACAGCTAAAAGTTGTGAGTTCAGCTGATTCTAGGAGTCGAACTTCCAACGGTATATGCGTTTTGATACTACGGAGAGTCGAAAAGCCCACCAGCAGGCACTTTATTTGACTGCTGGGTTCTACAACCTGCTCATCCTGAAGGCACTCAGTAAGGCTACACAACTCGGAAAAGATCAGTTCTTCAGAAAAAACATGACAAGAACAAGAATACTGCTGTTTTGGCCTAAACTTGGAATCCAAATTAAAAGCTCCTCCTAATGACTTTTCAATTGCTTCATTAAGAGTTTTTAAAATTTCACCATTGCAAAAAGGAGAACATTTTACCTTTGGCAGTTTCTTTCCCTCCAAAATATGCCATAAGTGACACTCAAGATTGGAAGCTGTTCCTTCTAAAATAGAACTCTGCCCAGGATGATATACACCATGTTCTTCAGCCCAACTATTAAAGTATCCTTTGGCTACTTTATCTTTCCATGAAAGGGCTTCTAGCATCTTCCTTTCATTATAAGTTTTAAAATATTTGTTCCTCTGCCCAAACCATTTTGTATTTGTACTACAACCAATACTAGATTTTTTTACTAGCCAATTATTTCTGGAAAGATGTTTCAGTTGAAATTTTTGCATAAAATATTGTACAGCACAATCCCTTAAATTATTCAGCTTTTCTTGTTCCGCCTTTCCCATGCACTCAAATAGACGAATGTTTTCAGAAATAGTCTCTAGCTGATATTTATGAAAGAACACACAACATTCTTCATGTCTCTTAAGAAAAGAATCAGGAATCACATGATGGGGAAAAAGGGCTTTCCTTTTCATTTCAGTCCCAAAATTCAAGGTCATCTTAGATAACAGAGGATGGATGGCCTCTCTCCCCTTATAGTGGAGGCAAACCACATAGACTTCGGAGTTTCCTGCCTTGCTAGTAGCAGGTTTGAAAACATGGACTTGGTCAAAACAACAGTTTAGCAGGTACATCAAGTTTATGGAACAATGTTCGAACATAGTGAACATCTTTAGAACAAAAGAGCCACCGTTTCCGAGAGTGGTCAGAGCAGTGACAACTTCACAGTAATGCAAAGAAGAAACTAAAGCTTCTTGTTCACCTGGGTTTCCTTGGCAATCAAAACTCCCATCTGCAGTGACCAAGTGAACAGTAGCCATGCTGCTTATGAAATTCTGAAGTCCAGTCAAGAATTTCAGGGTCATGATATCACCAGTGTTATCTGGACCAAAGTACCACCAGTGCAAGGTATTTGCAATAAGCCGGTCATCCATAATCATCATGAGGTCGTCATTTGCTTCATGGTATGGATTCAGAGTATTCGCTACCCAACTCCAATGACAAGGAAACCGATGGGATTTTAAGTAGTGGTTGAGACTAGCTATAAAAGCTCCTGGAGCTTCACAAAGGTGTAGAGAATTCAGTTTTCCATTCTGAAAAGCTTCCTGTGGAATAAGTGGAAAGCTGCACAAAATCTCATGGAACTTACACCATGCTTGAGTACAAAGTTCAGCATTCACAGATTTTCTAACATGAGAAATGATTTTCCCTGCTTTATTAGTGAAAGCAGTGTGCTCATGCCACTCATCCAGTTTCTTATCACTCAGTAGGTTTTTTACTTCATTTAGGGAGTTCTTCAAATCAAGAAATGCATTAAATTCAGTGTGGTCACAGGTGAAAATCTCACTGGGATCTGGTAACTGCCACTCATTATTAAGTGGCTTGCCATAAGAAAAGTTCTTGGCAAAGAGTTCAAAAATGTCAGCAAGAGTATCTGGGCTGAATGACGCGGGACTTGCTAGCTGCTGAACTGGTGTCTTTCTGCACTTACTCATTTTCAAATCAAATTAAAATCTAGGAAGAGAAAACACATAATTAAATGAATCAAATTTATTAGTGAGCAAAATCTCTTGAGCAGCAAATACGATCACACTCATGACAAACTCCATAAAATGGGAAGGCTAAAGTCAGCATACTCTGCTATTTAACCAAGTAATTTGGAATAATGAAAAAGGCTTTGATATCCAAGACCTGGGTTCAAATTCCAGCTCTGCTAATTATGGCTTAATAAGCACCCTTGGGCAAATTCCATCTCTTGGATTTGGTTTCTTCTCATTAAAAAAAAAAAAGCGTATCATTTTTTAAGAAGAAGATAAAACATACTAGCATATAAAAAACATATAACAAAGAATAATCATCAGTGAATGACAGCTCTGATTATCATAGTAACCCATCTAACTCTTCCCCAAAGTTCTTCCCTACCAATGACTGTGACAACACCTACATGACCTCAAACAAATCCATCCTTAGAGATTCATCCCTGGACATGATCTTTGTTCAAGCTCTAACATGTGACTTTTTGTTTTTTTTTTTTAGTTCCCATCATACCTTACCTCCTTCAGGAAGAGGATCATGCACCTGAACCCAGTACTGATCCTGCCACAAGCCACTTACCTCCCTAGTAGGATTGTTGAATACATCCTCTGTCCACATTTCATTCTCTAAGACAGGCACTTTGGTGGTACCAATCACCTATACAGGTCATCAACTAACATTCATCATCATACTGCTTGTAAACTGTGCTGTACTTGAGTGGTTAGCCTTTTTCTGCTTGATGCTGAAAGTGACCAACTGTTTACCCGGTATGTCTCAAACTATAGATTCCTGGCTTTCATATGGTTCAGACAGCTCCACACTTCCACCATAACATATCATTATTTCTTCTAGCCACTAAAACTTAACACTTGGATAGCAGAATTTTATACTGAAGAAATATACGTATTGAATATACAAATCACAAATAGTCACTCTACATACTCTGGCAGTCAACACTGCCAAAGAAACCAGAAAAAAAGAAACCTCTTCCTTCTGAAGAGGAAGAAGGATATGAGAAGTATGGCTTAATGGCATAGTTTTGGAAAAGTTACAAATTCCAGCAGGGAGAGCAATGACTATTACATGGTACCTGTTAGTGCAATGTTAATCAATAGATGCTTTAGTTCACAAATTCTGCACTTATTTAGTATACACAATGCATTCTACAAATGATTTTCCAAAAAATCTAAATTTGTTAAATATGAAAAAATTGGCAATCAAATCATCACTCCAGAAAAGCAGATGTTCAAGGACAAAATGAGAAACAAAGGGAACTACTGCTGTAATACATACAATAATATTCAGATGATGTTTCTTTTAGCATTTACTTTGTACTGTTCTTTTAGCACACTTTTTTCATTCTTTCTTATTTTGTTTAAATTATTTGCAAGTCTACTCTACCAGTTTGTAATTTCCTTGAAGTAACAGGTGTCTTCTTAGTCATTTGTTTGCCACGGTATATTTATATTAAAAAAAAGTTTTTTTTTTTTGAGACAGGGTCTCACTCTGCTACCCGGGCTGGAGTGCAGTGGCACAGGTCATAGCTCCCTGCAGCCTTGACCTCTTCCCAGGCTCAAAGGATCCTCCCACCTCAGCCTCCAAAGGAGTTGGGACTACAGACGTGCACCACCACACCCAGTTAGTTAAAAAAAAAAATTGTGGAGATGGGGTCTTGCTCTGTTGCCCAGGCTGGTCTCAAAATCCTGGGCTCAAGCAATCCCTCCAACTTGGCCTTCCAAGGTGCTGGGATTACAGGTGTCAGCCACTATGCCTGTTTTTTGTTTGTTTCTTTTTTACTGGTAGAGCTATATTTAGACAAATTTCTAAAGGAAGACAAAATTGAGGTGTTTCCACATTCACTAAAATCTTAAATAAGGGCAAATAAAAGTTTTTTTCAACAAGCTCCTCTGTCTTAATTCGCATTGTGCTTGCTGGAAACTACAGCCATGTTTAGATCTCATCTATACTCTATTTTGGAAAAAGTCTAATCATTAACTTCACATACTAATTAATGGCTGTAGTTAAGCTGTGAAACCTTACCTAAGCTAATAGGAAATTACCTTCACATGAGGACAACTTAAGTGATTCAGACACTCCACGGTTCTGACTATACTTTTGCTGTGTTGCCACCTAATTTTTATTACTACTCCCTTACTCACTACTCCAGCCAAACAGGCCTTTCTGCTGTTCACTGAAGACACCAAGCACATTCCAAGCCAAAAGTCTTTCTGCATTGGTGGTCCCTCTGCCTGGAATGCTCTTTCCCCAGCTGTCAGCACAGCTAACTCCTTCACCTCCTTCCAATATTTGCTCAAATGTCATTTTCTCAGTGAAGCCTACCTAAGATTGCATCTTGCATTCCCCATTCCTCTTACCTCGCTGTATTTTTTTCCTATGGTACTCATGTACTTCCAACCTATAACTTCCTTTTTGTTTACTGTTTATTATTTGTCTTCCCCAAACTAGAATGTAAGCTCCACAGGACAGAGATCTCTGTTTTGTTTACACATAGACCATTCCAAGAAGTTGGACATTGCCTGGTACACAGTAAGCACTCAATTACTGAATAAATGAGTGGATATCATACTTAGCACAAAAGGCATCTCTCTCTTCAGGTTCTGAATATGAGTCATTAATAGTGCACCTCAACTTCACTCCAGCACTTAAATGCATGACTTAAAAAAAAAAAAAAAAAAGCATGTGGCTTACAGCGTGTGTGGAAAAATTTTCCAGTATATGATCCTCTGAGCCTTTCATTAAACAGTCCTTTGAGCTTTGTGACATCATAATTCTGCTAAGTGGGTCGCTATTACCATTCTCATATTGCAAACTCAAGTAGGCAGTTATGTAGCCCCCGCCCAAATTCGTGAACCCAAAACAAAACCCACAAGATCTCATCAACAGTTTTTACCTCACAGCTGACACTTACAAAGGAGTTCCAAGTGCTTCCGCCAACTCCTCCTACCAGCAACTGTGAAAACAACGGCCAGTGAGTATCCAGGGCTGACTTTGGGCCGGGCACCCCATATCTCATTTCATCTAGTGAATTAAGTCCCAAACCCCACTCCAGAGGCCCGGTCCCTGACCTGGAGGAAACTCAGTCCCAGCCCCTGGCTCACCCACTGGGAAGTCGAAGGAGGGCCCGGGATCGTACCCAGGCCTGGATTACCTTCGCCCACGCCCACCTGGGCCCCAGTGTCTGGAGAGGCTGCACTTTACTCTCTCGAGGAAGCCATTCTGCACTTCCGCTCTCGGGGCTGCTTCCCGGGATGGTCCCTCCCTTTGGGTCCGCGGCGCCTCCAGCCACAAGGCAGGGAGATGGTGCGCCGGACTGCGGGGAAGGCTGTCCGGACCCGCCCTCGCGGCACCAGGAAACCAGTCCCACCTCCGGGCCCCGCAGCCGCGAATGCCGGCAGACGGACCAGAAGGCTCTCAAGTCCCACTGCGCACGCGCCCTGTAGGCCGGGCCGGAGTCATGTGCGCCAACGTTACGCACGCCGGCGACTCTCGCCTCGCCTAGGCCTCCGCTCCCTAGGTTTTGCTTCGCGGAGTACAGAAGCTGGGAGGCGCCAGCCTCCCGCCCCCGGCCACTATGGCAACGGAAGCGGCGCGCGCAGGCGGAGCGTTCTTTGGCTCCGTCCCGAAGAGGGGTGAAAGGGAGAGGGAGGGGGAGGCGAAGGGGAGGGGGAGGGGGAGGGAGGGAAGGGACGGGGCAAACCTGTCTGTCAGGACGTGCTGGTTCCGCTCACTGGCTGCTGGCCCCAAGGGCTTTCAGACGCTTCTGGACAGTTGTTACTTCCTGTACAGACTGGGTTAAAACTGCAGCTCAGACGCTTCTGGACAGTTGTTACTTCCTGTACAGACTGGGTTAAAACTGCAGCTCAAAAGACGATAGGTTAAAAGCCAAACTAGGGAACTGCAAGATAAGATTGTTTATATATACATGACATAATATATATTAATTATGTTGCTTAATAAGCCAATAAGAAAAAGGCCAACAACCCCAGAAGGAAAATGAGCAAATATTAGAACAGGCCTCCCAAAAAACAAAAAAGTCAAACAAATAGCCACTAAGGATATACAAAACTGTTTAAACTATTATTAGACAAGAATGGAAATGAAAACAGTGAGTTTTCTTTTTACTCGGTTTAGCAAAGATGTAAAACCTTGGTAATGACCACTGTTGGTGTGACTATGGGGAAACAGGTTTACATCTGTGGATGGAAGAAAAACGTTATTAGAAACCTTACGGAAGGCAAACTTTATTTATTTGTTTGTTTACTGAAACAAGGTCTCACCCTCACCCAGGCTGGTGTGCAGTGGCTCGATCTCGGCTCACTGCAGCCTGAACTTCCCCGGGCTCACGTGATCCTCCTAGAGAGATGGCATCTCCCTATCTTAGGCTGGTCTGGAACTCCTGGACTCAAGCGATCCGTTGGTCTCGGCCACCCAAAGTGCTGGGATTACAGGCATGAGCCAAGCCGCCTAGCCCAGAAGGCAAACGTTGAAAAGAGACATGCACTTTGGCTGGGCGCAGTGGCTCACGCCTGTAATCCCAGCACTTTGAGAGGCCGAGGCGAGCGGATCACGAGGTCAGGAGCCCGAGACCAGCCTGACCAACATAGTGAAACCCCGTCTCTACTAATAATACAAAAAATTAGCCAGGCGTGGTGGCGGGCGCCTGTAATCCTAGCTACTTGGGAGGCTGAGGCAGGAGAATCGCTTGAACCCGGGAGGCGGAGGTTGGAGCGAGCCGAGATCGCGCCACTGCACACCAGCCCGGGCGACAGTGCGAGACTCCGTCTCGGAAAAAAAAGAGGACATGCATTTTAACCCAGCAATTCCTCCTCCTCGCAATTTATCCTTAGGAGATAATTAAATAGCTGGCACTCACTTTGGACAAAATGTTCATTTCAGCATCTCAATAACATAGCCAAATGGAAATACTCTAAATGTCTACTTTAAGAGAATTAAATTATTACAGTACATCTATATAATGCACATATATGCATTATATGCAGCCATTAATAGGCTGTATGTGTCAACAGTATTGCATGAAAATAGAAGAATATTAGAATTATGTGTAGAGTTTTTAACCATTTGTGTAAATAGATATATAGACATAAATGTAAAATTCATTTTTTACAAGTCTTCCAGAACATAGACCAATGGAGAAAAGATTATATTTTCACAAAATAATGGTAGGTCATTTGTGTCTCTCCATGGGAAAAAAAATTGTATTTGGACCCTCCTCACATCATAAACAAAAATACATTTCATTTGGATTGTCAGTCTGTATTTTAAAAGTTAATAAGAAAACATAAGAGAACATCTTTGCAACCTTGAAGTAGTCAAAAAGTTTATAACAGGACACAAAATACTAATCATAAAGGAAAAATGTATAAATTGAACTATATTAAAACTAAAAATATCTATTCAAAAGACACCATTCAGAGTGAAAAGGCAACCTACAGAGTGGGAGAAGATTGTGTGTGTGTGTGTGTGTGTGTGTGTGTGTGTGTGTGTGTGTATGTGTAAATATATATATACAGTAGAAAAATGGACAGAGGCTGGCTGTGGTGGCTCATGCCTGTAATCCCAGCACTTCGGGAGGCCGAGGTGAGCGGATCACTTGAGGTCAGGAGTTAGAGACCAGCCTGGACAACATGGCGAAACCCCATCTCTACTAAAAATAGTTTTAAAAATTAGCCGGGCTTGGTGGTGGGCACCTATAAACCCAGCTACTCTGGAGGCTGAGGCAGGAGAATCTCTTGAACCTGGGAGGCAGAGGTTGCAGTCAGCCAAGATCGCACCACTGCACTCCAGCCTAGATGACAGAGTGAGACTCTGTCTCAAAAAAACACAACAACAACAAAAAAAAGAAAAAAGAAAAAAAAAAGAAAAATGGACAGACACTTCAAAAAGATATGTCCAAAAGGCCTATAAACATATGAAAATGTGTTAAACCTCATTAGTCTTTGGGAAAATGCAAACCAAAACCACAATAAGATACCATTACACACCCACCAGAATGGCTAAAATGAAAAAGACTGAAAACGTGTTAGGGAAGATGCAGAGAAACCACTGAAAAACTGTTTGAAAGAAAATGATCTTCCAGACTCACTGGTTGGTTGCCTTTTCTTCTTCTTTTTTTTTTTTTATATTTCAGTTTTTTGAGGTGTACATATATACAGTGAAATGCTCAGATCATAAGTGTTCTATTCAACTACTTTTGACAAATGCCTATTAAATATTCCAGAAAGTACCCTTTTGCTCCATCCCAATCCATCTCCCACCTTCAAGAAGCACCCACCCATCTGTTTTCTGTCACCATAGTTTAGTTCTACCTATTCCAGAATTTTATATAAATTCAATCATTACAGCTTATGCCTTTTTGTTTCCAGCCCCTTTAGATTCAGTTAAATATTTATCCATGCTGTTGTATGTGTCTAGTATTTCCGATTAACATATAAAACAGAGCTCTGAGTGAGCATTGAGTGAACAGCATCGGACTTGGTGGAGACAAGAGGAATGTTCTTTTTTTTTATTATTATACTTTAAGTTCTAGGGCACATGTGCACAACATGCCAGTTTGTTACATATGTATACATGTGCCATGTTGGTGTGCTGCACCCATTAACTCGTCATTTGCATTAGGTATATCTCCCAATGCTATCCCTCCCCCCTCCCCCCACCCCACAACAGGCTCCAGTGTGTGATGTTCCCCATCCTGTGTCCAAGTGTTCTCGTTGTTCAATTCCCACCTATGAGTGAGAACATGCGGTGTTTGGTTTTCTATCCTTGCAATAGTTTGCTCAGAATGATGGTTTCTGGAATGTTCTTGTAGTTTATATGTTTGATCTGTTTGTCTGATTCAGTGGAACACCACACAGCATTGGTATTGACTATTATACAATCTTAAATTGCTCCTATTCTTTGTCACTTGGGGTGCCATTTAGTCTCTTCTTGCTGCATGGAATGGACCACTGGTTAAAGGCAGCAAAGACAGTGCTCCTAAGGGAACACTAATGTTGAAATCCAGAAGTTGATAAGAATTTTGAACCTGATAATTCTTTCAGTTTCTCTTAAGAGCTTCATTAGATCTCTTTCCTTCTTCCTTTTTCTTTTCTTTCTCTTCTTTCTTTCTCTTTCTTTCTTTTTCTTTTCTTTCTTCCCTCCCTCCCTTCCTTCCTTCCTCCTTCCTTGAGACAGGGTCTTGCTCTGTTGCCCAGGCTGGAGTGCAGTGGCACCACCATAGCTCACTGCCACGTCAAACTCCTGGGCTCAAGGGATGGTCTCGCTTGGGCCTCCCAAAGTGCTGAGATTCCAGGCATGAGCCACCGCACCCAGCCCTTCACTAGATCTTTGTATAGCATTCTGATCGAAATTTTCACACAGCACTTATGCTATCAAAACACAATGTTAAGAGAAAATATAGTAAAAACTATAACCAATTCGTGTGTTATACTATTGGGTAGAACATCTACATTGTGGTATTTGTGGGAAAGTGCTTGTAAGCAGCAGCCTGAATCTTTTTTCTTAGTATTTAGAAGCAAAAGTTATGAAAACAAATTAATTGATCTGTAAGGATAAATACAAGAATTCTAAACATCAGGTCAGGAAAGCAGTTTTTGTCTACTTTTAATGCTGTAACACACAATTACACTTCATTTTGCACATTATACATTCAGTACTAAAATTCAATGTGAAATGTCTTCCTTAAAATTTATTTCTCAGTAATTCATGTTTTTCTTTTTTACATAGTGAATTTCAAGTTAACTAAACAGTGTGAGTCACTAAGTTGGGGAAAACTCAAAGTGTATTTTATATGTTATAAATATCGTTAAAGATTATGTTTGGGAGCGCGCGGGGGCGCGTGCGGGAGGGGGCGGGTGGGGAAGGATCGCAGGCGAGATTACGAGGCGAGGCGAGGCTCGCGCGCCCGCCCCCGCCCTGGCCCCCAGTGCCCACCCGGTCGGCCCGGCACAGCCATGATCAAGGCGATCCTAATCTTCAACAACCACGGGAAACCGCAGCTCTCCAAGTTCTACCAGCCCTACAGTGAAGATACACAACGGCAAATCATCAGGGAGACTTTCCATTTGGTATCTAAGAGAGATGAAAATGTTTGTAATTTCCTAGAAGGAGGATTATTAATTGGAGGATCTGACAACAAACTGATTTATAGACATTATGCAACGTTATATTTTGTCTTCTGTGTGGATTCTTCAGAAAGTGAACTTGGCATTTTAGATCTAATTCAAGTATTTGTGGAAACATTAGACAAATGTTTTGAAAATGTCTGTGAGCTGGATTTGATTTTCCATGTAGACAAGGTTCACAATATTCTTGCAGAAATGGTGATGGGGGGAATGGTATTGGAGACAAATATGAATGAGATTGTTACACAAATTGATGCACAAAATAAGCTGGAAAAATCTGAGGCTGGCTTAGCAGGGGCTCTAGCCCGTGCTGTATCAGCTGTAAAGAATATGAATCTTCCTGAGATCCCAAGAAATATTAACATTGGTGACATCAGTATAAAAGTGCCAAACCTGCCCTCTTTTAAATAAAAATGTAAAAAGGCCACTCCCAGGTAAAATCCAGGGGGAAGAGTCATCTAAGTTTACCATGCAGTTGTTTACCAAAAATAGAGGAGGAGAGTCTTAACTTTTGCTCTTGGATTTAAGTCAAGGTACTGTATAGAAGTTGTGTAAAATCAGTGTGAAAGTTCGATGTTGCTGTTCTTGCTCAGCGATTTTAAAGAAATTGAGTAGTTCCTATGTGATTTTTTTTTCTTTTCTAAACTGCATTCCTGTGCCCATGCCTCTATGTATTGGCTACTACAGTGTTTTAAAAAGTGTTTCAGATATTTCTCTAGTTATGTACAACGTAAAATGTTGGTGTTTTGTATGGATCACAAGTGCAGCATTCCTTAATTCCTTCTGCTATATGTCACACAATTGTTATTTAAAGAACCAAGTATGTATTGCATGAAAACATTATGACCTTTTTCTCTTAGTTTAAATAAACTCCAAGGTAACTGGACTTCTAAAAAAAAAAAAGATTATGTTTAAGATTAATCTTAAAATAAGATTTATAATACAGTCATTAATAATATGCTGACCCAAAATACATTTTTACTTAAAATAGTTTTTTATGGACTGAATTGTGCCCCCCCAACCAGATGCTTCTGTTGAAGTTCTAACTCCTGAATGGATTTGGAGCTAGGGCCTTAAAGGAGGTAATTAAGGTTACAAAGATTCTAAGGGTGGCGCCCTAACCTGATGGGACTGATGCCCTTATAAAAAGAGGAACAGACACCAGAAATCTCAATCTCTCTCTCTCTCTCTCAGTCTCCACACACACACACACCGAGGAAAGGCCATGTGAGGACACAGCAAGAAGACAGCTGTCTGCAAGCCAGGAAGAGAAGCCTCACTAGAAACCAGCCCTGCCAGCACTTTGATCTTTGATCTTGGACTTATAGCCTCTAGAACTGTGAGAAAATAAACTTCTGTTGTTTAAGTCGCTGTGTCTTGTGATATTTTGTTATGGCAGCCAAGGTAGACTAATACACACTTCTTTATTTTCTTTCATGCAAAAATGACCAATAGACTTTTGAAGAAAAAATTGTTAAGAGTTTAATAGAGAATGTATATTGCACCTAATGTAGATAACGGGTTGATGGGTGCAGCAAACCACTGTGGCACATATATACCTATGTAACAAACCTGCATATTCTGCTTTATGTATCTCAAAACGTAAAGTATAGTAATAATAATAAAAAGAACAGAAAAAAAGAGAGAGAATGTGTATTGTTATGAGATGGGCTCAGACATTTAAAAATATTGGGAAACACTGATACGTGGAAGAAGAATGCAATATATGGCCCTCCCTTGAAGAGTTTATCATTTCATTGCAGACACAAGATGTTTAAAAATAAATAGCATTTTAAAAAAATAATGAAAGCATGGGCACCAGGCGCGGTGGCTCACGCCTGTAATTCCAGCACTTTAGGAGGCTGAGGCAGGCAGATCACAAGGTCAGGAGATCAAGACCATCCTGGCTAACATGGTGAAACCCGGTATCTACTAAAAATACAAAAAAATTAGCCGGGTGTGGTGGCGGGTGCCTGTAGTCCCAGCTCTAGGGAGGCTGAGGCAGGAGGATGGCATGAAGCCAGGAGGTGGAACTTGCAGTGAACCGAGATTGCACCACTACACTCCAGCCTGGGTGACAGAGCGAGACTCCGTCTCACAAAAAAAAAAAAAAAAAAAAAGAAAGCATGGGCTGGGTGTGGTGGCTTATGCCTGTAATCCCAGCATTCTGGGAGGCCAAGGCTGGCAGACTGCTTGAGTCCAGGAGTTTGAGACCAGCCTAGGCAACATAGTGAAACCCCGTCTCTACTGGAAAACAAAAAATTAACCTGGCGTGGTGGTGTGCACCTGTAATCTCAGCTACAAGGGAGGCTGAGGTGGATCACCTGAGCCCAGGAGGTTGAGGATGCAGTGAGCTGAGATCACACCACTGCACTCTAGCCAGTGCAACAGAGTGAGACCCTGTCTCAAAATAATAATAAAGAAAGTACAGGGATTTATTGCAAAGTGAATAGCATTTATACAAGTAAGTGCTATATTGTGTGGTACAAGTTAAGTATTGTAGGAGTCTAAAGAATGTGAAGTTAGTAGGAAAAATATAGGAAAAGACTAGGGAAAAAGGAACTTTAATTTCTGTTCTTTTAAGGGTGAAGTTACGTGGGGAAGGGGAGTGCCAGCCTAGCTCAGGAAAATAACAAGTGAAAAAACAGGCAAGAGGACAGGTAATGTAGATTTGCAGAAAAGGGATGGAAAGTTAACACGTTTAAATGCTAAATAGGTGGCTTAGGTGCTATATATAGTGTCTTAGCTTGGGCTGTGTATTAGTCTGTTCTCATGCTGCTAATAGAGACATACCTGAGACTGGGTAATTTATAAAGGAAAGAGGTTTAATGGACTCACAGTTCCACATGCCTGGGGAGGCCTCACAATCGTGGCAGAAGGCAAAGGAGAAGCAAAGGCACGTCTTACATGGTGGTAGGCAAGAGAACTTGTGCAAGGGAACTCCCCTTTATAAAACCATCAGATCTCATGAGACTTATTTACTATCATGAGAACAGCATGGGAAAAACCTGCCCCCCATAATTAAATTACCTCCCACCAGCTCTCTCCCACAACATGTGGGGATTATTACTTTAAGAGTTAAAGAAAGAGGAAAGAAATATGAAACAAGGCTTAACAGTCAAAGACAGGTTTATTTTAGAGAAAAAACCTGAGGGGACTTCTGGCTGATTTTGGTCAGGAGCACTTTCTCTTACCGACTAACAGTATAAATTGGTTTTAGGGTGAGCAGGTTTATCACAAGCTTGGATGTTTCTTTGGGGGTGGGGGGAGAAGTTTATGGTAGGGTTGGAATGTTTCTGTTATCTTGGGCTGACATCTTCCTGGCCAGAGGGGAGTTATGTGAGGCTGGCATCTTCCTGGCCAGAGGGGGCTTATCTTGGGGCTAGCATGTTTCTTATCAGGGAGGAGTTTGGAATGTTTCTGGTCAGAGATGTTATTTGTGGTTTATGTTCATGCTGACCTTAGCCATTAGGCTGATGCCCTTTGGATTTAGGCGGTTTTTGATTAAGGTGAATTTTTAAATGACAGTCCTTGTCCAAGATGGCGATACTCCTGCTCTGTCAATTACAATTCAAAGTGAGATTTGGGTGGGGACACGGAACCAAACCATATCAGGCTGTTACAACAAATACCAGAGAGTGTGGCTTAAACATCAGAAATTTGTTTTCTCAAGTGGGAGATTAGAAGTTCGAGATTGAGGCTCTCTTACTGGCTTGCAGATGGCCAGCTTCTTGCTGTATTCTCACATGATGGAGAGAAAGCAAGCTCTCTTGTCTCTTCTTCAAGAAGGGCACTAATCCCATCATGAGGACCGCATCCCCCTGGCTTCACCTAAACCTAATTACCTCCCAAAGGCCCCATTTCCAAATACCATCACACTGGGGATTAGGGAATATGGGAGGGTGGTGGGATTCAGTCTTTAGTAGGTATTGAGGAACCAGAGTACAGAAGACCATGGAAGGCAGACTGAGGCACCAGATCTGCTGCAATAAGAAATGGTCAAGAGGGAAAGAAATAACTAAGCTTGGTTCTTACAGAGATAGGAACAGTCGTGGCATAGTCAAATGGAAATATCCATAGGGGAGTTGGAAATCAATGGGTGGCTAAAGTTCAGGTGAGAAAACTGAACTGAGGTAACACTCAGCCCTGTGGATTTTCAAGTACCTACTTTATTATTATTCATTATTAGCAATCATTATGATACTTAATTTAGTAGTGGAATCAATACCCAAAATTGTTAAAGCACTAGCCCTGGGGACTCTCACTTTTCATAGTTTGCCTAACACTGTGGGAGGCTGGGATCAACGTGACTTTTTATTTTGAATAGGGAAGGGCATCAGCTCTGGCATCTCAATGCCTGGGTTAAAATCACCACCTACCCTGGGCTAGGAAGACACCTCTGTCCACTAGGTTGTATTGAAGATTACCAAATAAATGTAAAGTGCTTAGAACAGATTCTTGCACTTCGCTGGTATCTGACAAATGTTAGCTGCTCCAAAAAAAAGAGTCCGTTCTTTTTTGGAAGATAAGGTGCTAAATTCAGACCCTCCATGAAGAGTTTTCTCTCTTCTGCTATTTCCTTTTATATTCAAAATCCTTAATAGAGCAGAAGAGGAAAGGGGAGGGGAGAGACTAAGAAGAAAAAAGGGAAAAAAGAGAAAACAATTGAGGCCAAATGATTTCATATCTGCTACAGAGAAGCTGTCGGATATATCTGCTTTCTGTCTTCAACAATTTGGACAGGTTTCAAAGAATAGAAAGAAGACAGGCTATAAAATGAATGAACACATGAATCAACACAAAGGCATTTCAAAAACATAGTATGGAATGATAAAGGCAAGTTGCAGAACAATTTTATGTTGCCTTAGCATTTTTGTAATGTTTAAAAACATGTGAAACAATTCTGTTTAGTGTTCATTTATATAAATATAGTAAAAATATAAAGACGTGGATGAAGAGGATACACACCACCCTCTGAAGTGTGGTAACCTCCAGGGAGAAGGAGAGAATTCAGGATGGGAAGAAGGCATAAAATGAACACCAACTGTATCTGTAATAATTGTATTCTTTTCATTAATCTCTGATGCAATGGCAAAATGCTAGTACAGATGGCCCTCTGTATCTCTGGCTTCTACATCTGTGGATTCTGCCAATCACAGAAATATTTGGAGGAAAAAATCTATGTGGCATCTGTAGTGAACATGTACAGACTCTTTTTCTTATCATTATTCCCTAAACAATACAGCATAGCAACTAGTTGCACAGTATTTACATCGTATTAGGTATTACAAGTAATCTAGAGATGACTGAAAGTATATGGAGGGAAGTGCATTGGTTATATGCAAATACTCCACTATTTTATATAAAGGACTTGAGCATCCATGGATTTTGGTATGCTGGTAGGGAGGTCCTGAAACAAATCCCTCATGGATACTGAGGGATGCCTACCTTTAAAATCTAGGTAGTGAATACATGGGTGTTATACTTTTCTCTTTACTGAATGTTTGAAATATTTCCTTAAAATGTTAAACATAATAAAGGGGACTATCTGCCCCATTCCTAAATCCATTCAATCTCCCGTACATTTTAGAAATTCCTTATTTGCTCAGTTAAATTACATGTAGGAATGATTTCCAGGAATGAGTATGCATCCTAGACTCAATTTGAAAAGAGTATAATGAATCTATTAAAGATCAGTTATGTATTTGTGTTACATTTACATTGCCAAAATATATTCCAGATTCCAAAACATCTAGGTTGAATGTCACACATATTATTGTGTCATTGTTAGGTTTTTATTTTGTTTAATTTTATTAATAATCAATAGTAATAGTAACACCACATTTTAAGGCAGGGGTGCTTTGTACTTTACAAACTGCTTGGGTATGCATTAAAACAGGGGATAACACATTACTGGGTATATACCCAAAGGATTATAAATCATGCCACTATAAAGACACATGCACACGTATGTTTATTGCGGCACTATTCACAATAGCAAAGACTTGGAGCCAAGCCAAATGTCCAACAATGATAGACTAGATTAAGAAAATGTGGCACATATACACCATGGAATACTATGCAGCCATAAAAAATGATGAGTTCATGTCCTTTGTAGGGACATGGATGAAGCTGGAAACCATCATTCTCAGCAAACTATCACAAGGACAAAAAACCAAACACCGCATGTTCTCACTCATAGGTGGGAATTGAACAATGAGAACACATGGACACTGGAAGGGGAACATCACACATTGGGGCCTGTTGTGGGGTGGGGGGAGTGGGGAGGGATAGCATTAGGAGATATACCTAATGTTAAATGACGAGATAATGGGTGCAGCACACCAACATGGCACATGTATACATATGTAACAAACCTGCACGTTGTGCACATGTACCCTAAAACTTAAAGTATAATAAAAAAAAAAGAAAATGTGCTTAAGAAGGCAGTAGCTGAAAATGGAAAGAAAGAAAAACACTGTTTGCCGTCTTCAAAGAGTTTGATCAATGCTAAATTAAATAGTGGAAAATCAAGTGCAAAATCTTTATCAAATACAACCAGTAGCATTTTTATAGTTTTTTTTTTTGTAATGGGAAATTCAAAAACATAGATTCTAAAAACTAAAAAAAAAAAAAAAGACGGGATAAAAAATAAAATAGATTTCATTTCAGGGGCCAACTCCAACTGATTGGTGGTGGCTGCCCAGAAAGCTCTGTTGAGACACATTGTGAAGTCACATCTGGACTCAGCAGGGAGGGCAATGATCAGCTAGGGAGGTGTGTCAAGGGCAGAGTGATAGAGTGGTATCCTATGTGTGTCCCACTGATATTTCACCTACTAGTTGTATAACCCTGGGCTAGGAAGACATCCGCCTCCCACCAGCTTGTATTGAGGATTACCAAATGAATGTAAAGTACTTAGAACAGATTCTTGCACTTAGCCAGTATCTGATAAATGTTAGGCTCTGGAAAAATGTCTGTTCTTTTTTGGAAGATAGGGTGCTATAGTTCTAAAATCAACCAGGAACATGTTCCTTGTTCTCCTTCTACCTCTCTCACTGCTCCTTCTCAGTCTCCCTTCCCTTAGCCCTTCTATCTTAGTGCTTTCCAGAATTCTTCCTCTTTGATTCTCTTTGATCTTTACTTGTGCCACACTAATCACTGACTGGCTTCATTCTCAACCATAGCAACCTCATATGCCAATGATTCCTTCCCAGCCCCATCCAAGCCAGGTAAAATGCCTCCCCTTCATCTGCACAGCATGCACATAACATTTGACTCTAAGTATTCCAGCTATTTGTTTATCCATCTATCTCTGCTACTAGACCATGGGCTTTCAAAGGACAAGGCTAGATCTTATTGATCTCTGCACTCCCAGATTCTGGCACGTAGTAGCAATCAATAAATGTTTGTGAAGTGAAAGACTGATTTAATGAATGGTGTCCTTATTTTGCAGAAAAGGAAACAGACTCAGAAGTTGGGTTTTTCTGAAGGTTGCCTTTTCTCCAAAACCTTCCCATCTTTCCTATAGAACAGGGATTGACAAAAATTCTCTGTAAAGGGCCGATAGTAAAACTTCTGTCTTTGCAGATCATAAGGTCTCTGTCACAACCACTCAACTCTGATGTAACTGTAAGGCAGCCATAGACAATGTGTAAACAGGTGGGTGTGGCTGAATTGCAATCAAACTTTACCGCAAAAACAGGCAGTGGGCTGGATTTGGCCGGTGGATCCTTATTTGTGGAAGCTTGCTGTAGAAGATGATAAATAGACACTCTTGCATGTCTAGTTTCTTTTTCTTTGTTGAACATTCTCTTGTTACCTAGCAAAAGCAGCTCAATGCTCAGTGTGTTAGAAGCCAATACTATGATACTGGGTGTTTGAGAAGAGAATGGCTTTTATTACAAGTTGACAAACGAGAAGAGAGGAGTCCAGCTCAAATCTGTCCTCCTGTGCTGGCTTCAAGGCAGTAATTGCATTAGAAACTGTTTGGGAGTGGATTCTGGGATTAGCTGCCGGTGATTGGTGGAAGGAAAGGAGAGGTCTGGAAGGTCCTTGGGCATGCACAGTTAATGCTTTATACTTCCTGATGGGAAAGTATGCAGTGGAAATTCAGGCTATGATGTCAGCAAGCTCAGTCCATTGCCATATTGGTTCCAACTGATTTCAGATAGTTTTATTATTTTATAAGTGGAGGAAGTTTCAGAGTTCTTTCTCCCCTCCTCCCCTCCTCCCCTCCTTTTTCCTCCCCTGCCTTCCTCTCCCCACCCTTCCCTGCCTTCCTCTCCCCACTCTCCCCTCTCTCCATCTCTCTTTTTCTCCTGGAAACCTTCCATCAACGTTTAGTCATGCATAGCTCTACCATCTTGAAAGTAAGTCTCTCCTCCTCCAATTGTTGCCCTTTCTCTCGCTCTACCTCCTTCACAGTCAAAGTTCTTGATAGGGTTCTGTGTTCACTGTCTCCAGTTCATCATCTTCCAATAATTTCTCAACTAATGACAAATCTCCTTCTCTTCCATTATATTCCTGAAACGTTCTCCTTGAAGATCCCAAATAACTTCCTATCGTGCTACATCCAACTTAGAATTCTTTGCTCTTTACTAAATCTCTGGCACTCATCAACCCTATTGAAATGAAACATTCTCTTCCGTGGTTCTGGTGACAACATGATCTCCTGATTTTACTCCTACGGTCATTCTCCTTTAGGCTTCTTTGTTGGCTTTGTAGACCTACAAAGAAGCCTACAGAAGAATGACCATAGGAGGAAACCACGCCCCCAACACTCTGAAGATACAGATTTTTAACAACTAACTCTGCCTATTTGTTAAAAAACTGTATCTTCAGGGTTCTCTGCTAGGCCCTTGACTCTTAGTCTACATACTCCCCTAGGACATATCATCTCGTCTCTAGGCTTTTTTTTTTTTTTTTTTTTTTTTGAGACAGGGTCTGGCTCTGTCACCCAGGCTGGAGTGCAGTGGCTCGAGCTCACCTTACTGCAACCTCCGCCTCCCAGGCTCAAGCGACCCCTCTTCAACCTCAGTCTTCCAAGTAGCTGAGACTACACGTGCACGCCACCATGCCCAGCTAATTTTTGTATTTTTTGTAGAGACAGGGTTTCGCCATATTGCCCAGGCTGCTCTTGAACTCCTAAGCTCGATACCCCTGCCTTGGCCCCCAAAGTGCTAGGATTACAGCATAAATCACTGCACTGGGCCATCTCTAGGCAATTTTAAATCTAATGATGATCCTCAAGTTTATTTTTCCAACCCAGAGCTCATTACTGAGGCTAGAATCAGCTGGCCAATTGCCTAACAGAATTAGAAATCACCCCTCTTAACCTTACTCACCACATCCAGTTCCATCTTGAAAAAATAATTATCTTGGCCGGGCGCGGTGGCTCACACCTGTAATCTCAGCACTTTGGGAGGCCGAGGAGGGTGAATCATGAGGTCAGAAGATTGAGACCATCCTGGCTAACAGTGAAACCCGTCTCTACTGAAAATACAAAAAATTAGCTGGGCGTGGTGGCAGGCGCCTGTAGCCCCAGCTACTCGGGAGGCTGAGGCAGGAGAATGGCATGAACCCAGGAGGTGGAGCTTACAGTGAGCCAAGATAGTGCCACTGCACTCCAGCCTGAGCGACAGGGCAAGACTCCATCTCAAAAAAAAAAAAAAAAAACTATCTCAACCCCACCACCCCAGCCAGCTTTCACCTATTTATCTGCCCCATTTGCAGCAAAACTTCTTGAAAAACTTGTCTATATTTACTGCTCCAATTCCTCTCCAACTCTTTCTCTTAAACTCCCTCCAAGCCGGCTTTCCACTCGACAGCTCCAGCTCCACTGAAACACTCTTGTCAAAGTCGCCCGTGACTTCTGCATTGCTAAAAACAGTGGATAATCCTCAGATCTCATCTTACTTTGATCTTTCAGTCACAGTTGACACAGCTGATGACATTTCTGCTTGATATCCGTCCTTCACTTGGCCTTCCAGATACCACCCTCTTCTGGTTTTCTTCCTTCCTCACTGACTTTCCACCTCAGTCTTCTTTGCTCATTCCTCCTCTTCTTCCTGATGTCTTAATACTGGAGTGAACAAAGGCTTATTCCTTGGCCTTCTTCTCTACACCCTTTGAGTGATCTCATCCACTCTCAAGCCTTAAATACCACCTGTATGTCTATGACTCCCAAATGTGTATCTTCATCCCAGACCTGTCTTCCAACTTCTAGTCTCTTAGATCCAACTGCCTATTCAACATCTCCACTGGGATGCCTCATAAGCTTCTCAAATGGAGTTAAAATTGAACTTCAGTTCCAAACACCTCTTCCACCCATAGCCTCCCACGGTCAACTGTTTGGGACTGGAATGAGATGGTAACTCATTCTCCAAGTTGTGCAAATGCAAATCTTTTTATCATCATATATAAAAGTTGATTCCCTTTGAATCCTTTAGTAAAAGGACTCTATGGTTTTTCTATTTATGCTTTTTTCAAGAGGGTTCATAGATGCCAAGTTTAAATAGGGCAAGTTTAAAATGTCTCCTATTGGCCAGGCATGGTGGCTCACACCTACAATCCCAGCACTTTGGGAGGCCGTGGTGGGAGGATAGCTTAAGCTCAGGAGTTTGAGACCAGCCTGGGCAACATAGTGAGACCTCATCTCTACAAAAAATAAACAAAATTAAACAGGCATGGTGGTGCGTGCCTGTAGTCCCAGCTACTCAGGAGGCTGAGGTGAGAATATTGCTTGAGCCTTGGAGGTCAAGGCTGCGATGAGCTATGAACATGCCACTGCATTCTAGCCCGGATGACAGAGCGAGACTCTGCCTTAAAAAATAAAAATAAATGTCTCCTATTGCCTTTATCCCCAAAGGACATTTATACTTTCTTTCCCCCACAGGTTTGCAGCAGTTGCTCCAAGATTGCCTGGGAATGAGTGTTGCATTCATTCTTCTTTCTTTGGCTTCTCCGTTTGTCTTTTGGTTTGTTGAATTTCATCACTGAAGTATTTGGGTTTTGTTTGGTTTTGGTTTTGGCTCTTGTCCTATTGAATTCATGTTTTTAACAATTTCCTCTGCAGCTTGAAGCAATTGCAAGAAACTTTTCCTAGGTTCCTTGGGTTATTGTTTCTTGCAGTCTTTCCTCTGTTTTATGCCTGCCATGCTTATTTAAGTCTTTGCTTTCATTGTATTCTTCTGCAAAATGCTTGCTTAGTAACCATATTGCTTCTTTTCATCTTGCTCATGCTTCAAGCAGGCAGCTCTGTCCAGTTCTTCTTTTGGCTCTGACAAAAAGAAGAGTAATTATCAGTGAAACCCTCCCAACCTTACCTGGGGTCTTTTTTCCCTTCCAGATACTATTTTAATGCCAGGGGACAGGAACTTGGAAAAAGCTTGGCAAACTTTCTGCAGCCTTTGGTATAGTACTGGGCTTACCCTCTCTTCTAAGGTTTTGGTAATGTCCAGTTTGGGGTACTCCCTTTCTCCCTCTTCTCATGGAGTGGGAGTATTCTCAGACTTCAGATCAGTCCCCGGATTCAGCACGGGGTCCTGGGAGATGGAAACACTTTGGGGCTTTTCCTGGCTCAACTTGTATTGAGCCAGGAAATATTGAAACCACACATAGGAGCCTCTGCACTTAGGAAGATTTCTTTGACTTTTTTCTAAGCCCCCTATTCCCAGCTTTGTCTGCTTCTATCCAAATCGGGGGTATTTGGTGAGAATTTTCAAGGTTTTGCGGCTCACTTACTTTTGTATCATTCTGTAGGAAGAGGGGCTACATTAAGTCACACTAAAATCTCCTGCTTTTCTTCTTGTTGGATACTTTTCAGTTTATAGCAAGAGGATCGCCTCTTTCCTTGTCTAGTTGTTACTGGTATTTTTAATTGGTTTATTTCATTGAGGATTGGAGGAGGGTGATTCTGGAAGCAAAAACAAATATAGATAGATAGATAGATAGATAGATAGATAGATAGATAGATAGATAGACAGATAGATATACCGTCAATTTTTTTCTAGCATCCTTAGGGACAGGGTTGGGGTGAGGGAGATGAAATGCAGTGACCCCCACCAGACCCCAGAAGCACCCAGCTTCATGGCAGAGACAGTCTGTCCTCAGGGGGCTTGGCAATTTTTTTGTAAAGGGTACCTGCCCACCATACTTCTCATTCAATCTTTCTGCTGCCCTTTGTTTTCTCAGCAAGGAGTAATGCTGCTTTTCACACAGAAAGGGGTTCTACTGTGCCTGACCTTAAGACAGGAAAAGTAGGGGAGCTAAGGAAGCTACCTACACCACCCTCACCCCCAGTAGCCAGCCTCAGGAAGGAAGAGGCACAGCGGTGTGAATGGATGGAGAAGAGGAGGCCGGTAGGCTGAGCCCCTGGCTCCTGGAACGAACACACAGCCATGGCAGGTAGGAAATCTGGGCTCCAACAGTGGCCTTGGGCTGGAGCAGTGAAAGGATGAAGGTGAGGTGGGGTTGAGGAATCTGCAAATCTAGCCTCTCTCACTACTAAACAAGGTTTACAGCTCCCAGTGGTAGAAAGACCACATCTCAAGGAGGAATGAAAACACAGGAACTGAGCATTTGTGCTTGGAATTAATAAGCAAATCCCATCAAACCCTTGACGTCATGGATTTTGGCCTCAGAAGGCAGAAACCTTGAAAGTTCCAGTGACAACCCCTGTGCCCCTCATCTTCAGGCTCGTCTCTGTGGATTGCCACCTGCACAGCGCCCTGGCATTTCCATGCACAAAATAATTGGCTGCAGAAAGTTGTCAGATGCCTTGCTGTGGGAGGAAACTACAAAAACAAATTTTATTCCATCAACTCAAATTTTTTTTTATATTTCAAATCTGAGAGCACTGGTTCAATTTCTATTTGTCTTCTCCATGATATGCAATTGTCCTTTGCTGTATGACCAAAATGAGTTAAATGAAAATAGTTCTGTATATTTAGTAGTTAAATAGCCATTTGCTTCAAGATTTTTGGATATTTTATGTTTCTTTCCATATCATTTCTGTAAAGAGCATAAAATTCTCCAGATTTCTTTGAAGATGGCACTGAGGCACCAATGACCCAAATATGTAGTGTTAGAAGAGCTGTGACAGCTCACTAACAATAGCTAAACTTTATTGATATTGCTAATATTCATTTTAATTAGTCAGTATTAATATACCTAAACTAAGTGGAAGCACTGGGTTTATATTATCTCACTGAGTCCTCACAGCAACCATATTGTTATTATTATCTCTATTTTACAGAGGAGAATGTGGCTTGAATAGGTTCCATGACTTGTACAAGACCACAGCTGGTACATGATGAAGCAAGGACAAGACACGGGCATCTGACCTCAAGAGTCTCTCCAATCATGAAATACCTGTATGAGTTATCTATTGCTGCATAACAAATTGTCCCAATATTTAGTAGCTTAGGAGCAGGATTGCTGGAATGATGGGCTAAAACTTAGTGGCTTAAAACAACATCTGTTATCTCACAGTTTGTGTGGGTCAGGAATCTGTGCATGGCTTAGCAGGGTGACTCTACCTCACGGTCTCTCATGAGGCTACTATCAAGGTGACAGGCAAGGCTGCAGCCATCTCAAGGCTGGACTGGGGAAGGGTCCACTCCCAATCTCTCTCTTTGGTTGTTAGTAGGATTTAGTCCCTCACTGGCACTAGGCCAGAGGCCACCCTCTGTCCCTTGCCACATGGACCTCTCCCCAGGGCACACACAGCAGCTTGCTTTCTCAGAGCAAGGGAACAAGAAGAACCAGAGAGAAAGTGTGTGCAAAATGGAAGTCATGGTCTTTTGTAACCTAATTTTGGAAGTGACAGCTCCTTACTATTGGCAGAGTTGATTCATTAGAAGTGAGCCACCACGTCCAGCCCTTACTCAAGGGGTAGTGATTACACAGAGGTGTCGATACCAGTAGGTCGGGATCATTGGGAGGCATTTCAGAAGCCGCCTACCACCGCACCTTTCTCAGACAACTGCCCACCCCATCACTCCCAGGGGCAGGCTAAATGGTGTGCTTGTGTTCTGTGACTGTGACCCCCCCCGCTCCCAGCCACAGCTGACTGGACCAGAGATGGACACCTGATCCAAACTAGGCCAATTAGATTCTCTCCCCCAGGAATTCTGAATTGCAATTCAGAGACACTGGTTGGTTTCTGCTAGAGGTTTGAAATGAAATAATTGGGAGCTTTGGGACAGCCATTTTCTGCTGCGTTCAAAAATAAGTAGAGATGGCTGGATAGGAGTGTGAGAGAGAGAGAGAGGCATAGAGACAGAGAGGATGGTTGTGGTTCCTCCCCTGGGTTTGGAAAGGTACAATATAAACTAGGTTTCTGTCACATGCAACCAGGGGTGATATTTCCATTTTTTTGAATCAGTAATTTTGCCCCAGGAGAGATTTTGAATTGAAGTATATAGTATATGTTACTTTTTTAACTAAAGGAAAAACAGAATATATATATATATATATATATATATATATATATATATATATATATATATGCAATGATAATTCCTTTTTCAAAGCTTTAGATGAATTAATGTTAACATTTAACAACCAATAAGGTCCAAATACCAACCAATCCAGAAGGAGCTCACCATAAATAGCTGGTGTGGTCCCACTGCTGAATGCTGGGTACCCACCAGCTGTCTGCCATCTCAAGGCCACTGCAATCTGGCCTCGACCACACTGCAGCCCAAAGGCAGGCAGGCTGGGGAAAGGTGGGGCCTAAGAACCTCAGATCACCAGCAGTGAGTCATGGATCACCAGCAGTGAGTCACGGTGGCGTAGCACAGAAACCTCTGTATGATTGCAGATTTGCTCTGTAACCCACTGGGGTGTCAGTATCTGTGGCAGACAACTCACAGCGGAGGCTTTTGAGACAATGTCCAGTGCTTTTCTGGCTCACTCACTGTGATTCCCGGAAGAACACACATGAGTATCCTAGACAGGGATGAAAAGCCTACATCTGATATGAGTGAGAAGAGGCTGGAAAGAGCCACCTCTGGATGGTGGGATTTAAGAAACTTGCCACTTCCTCTAAAACAGGACCTGCAACCTGGGTCTGTGGATAGTAAAGCCCTTGTTTTGTTTTTTTTTTTAATTATACTTTAAGTTCTAGGGTATATGTGCACAACATGCAGATTTGTTACATATGTATACATGTGCCATGTTGGTGTGCTGCACCCATTAACTCGTCATTTACATTAGGTATGTCTCCTAATGCTATGCCTCCCCACTCCCCCCACCCCACAACAGGCCCCAGTGTGTGATGTTCCCCCTCCTGTGTGAACAATGAGTCCAAGTG
Source organism: Gorilla gorilla gorilla (assembly GCF_029281585.2). Taxonomy (NCBI): domain Eukaryota; kingdom Metazoa; phylum Chordata; class Mammalia; order Primates; family Hominidae; genus Gorilla; species Gorilla gorilla. The sequence goes on from NC_073242.2 coordinate 100,761,862, forward strand.
TTCTCAATGTTCAATTCCCACCTATGAGTGAGAACATGTGGTGTTTGGTTTTTTGTCCTTGTGATAGTTTGCTGAGAATGATGGTTTCTAGCCTCATCCATGTCCCTACAAAGGACATGAACTCATCCTTTTTTATGGCTGCATAGTATTCCATGGTGTATATATGCCATATTTACTTAATCCAGTCTATCGCTGATGGACATTTGGGTTGGTTCCAAGTCTTTGCTATTGTGAATAGTGCCACAATAAACATACATGTGCATGTGTCTTTATAGCAGCATAATTTATAATCCTTTGGGCATATACCCAGTAATGGGATGGCTGGGTCAAATGGTATTTCTAGTTCTAGACCCTTGAGGAATCGCCACACTGTCTCCCACAATGGTTGAACTAGTTTACAGTCCCACCAACAGTGTAAAAGTGTTCCTATTTCTCCACATCCTCTCCAGCACCTGTTGTTTCCTGACTTTTTAATGATTGCCATTCTAACTGGTGTGAGGTGGTATCTTATTGTGGTTTTGACTTGCATTTCTCTGATGGCCAGTGATGATGAGCATTTTTTCATGTGTCTGTTGGCTGCATAAATATCTCTTTTGAGAAGTGTCTGTTCATATCCTTCGCCCACTTCTTGATGGGGTTGTTTTTTTCTTGTAAATTTGATTGAGTTCTTTGTAGATTCTGGATATTACCCTTTCTCAGATGAGTAGATTGCAAAAATTTTCTCCCATTCTGTAGATTGCCTGTTAACTCTGGTAGTTTCTTTTGCTGTGCAGAAGCTCTTTAGTTTAATTAGATCCCATTTGTCAATTTTGGCTTTTGTTGCCATTGCTTTTGGTGTTTTAGATATGAAGTCCTTGCCCATGCCTATGTCCTGAATGGTATTGCCTAGGTTTTCTTCTAGGGTTTTTATGGTTTTAGGTCTAACATTTAAGTCTTTAATCCATCTTGAATTAATTTTTGTATAAGGTGTAAGGAAGGGATCCAGTTTCAGCTTTCTACATATGGCTAGCCAGTTTTCCCAGCACCATTTATTAAATAGGGAATCCTTTCCCCATCGCTTGTTTTTGTCAGGTTTGTCAAAGACGAGATAGTTGTAGATGTGTGGTATTATTTCTGAGGGCTCTGTTCTGTTCCATTGGTCTAAATCTCTGTTTTGGTACCAGTGCCATGCTGTTTTGGTTACTGTAGCCTTGTAGTATAGTTTGAAGTCAGGTAGCATGATGCCTCTGGCTTTGTTCTTTTGGCTTAGGATTGACTTGGCAATGCAGGCTCTTTTTTGGTTCCATACGAACTTTAAAGTAGTTTTTTCCAATTCTGTGAAGAAAGTCATGGTAGCTTGATGGGGATAGCACTGAATCTGTAAATTACCTTGGACAGTATGGCCATTTTCACGATACTGATTATTCCTATCCATGAGCATGGAATGTTCTTCTCTTTGTTTGTGTCCTCTTTTATTTTGTTGAGCAGTGGTTTGTAGTTGTCCTTGACGAGGTCCTTCACATCCCTTGTAAGTTGGATTCCTAGGTATTTTATTCTCTTTGAAGCAATTGTGAATGGGAGTTCACTCATGATTTGGCTCTCTGTTTGTCTGTTATTGGTGTATAAGACTGCTTGTGATATTTGCACATTGATTTTGTATCCTGAGAGTTTGCTGAAGTTGCTTATCAGCTTAAGGAGATTTTGGCCTGAGACGATGGGGTTTTCTAAATATATAATCATGTCATCTGCAAACAGGGACAATTTGACTTCCTCTTTTCCTAATTGAATATCCTTTATTTCTTTCTCCTGCCTGATTGCCCTGGCCAGAACTTCCAACACTATGTTGAATAAGAGTGGTGAGAGAGGGCTTCCCTGTCTTGTGCCAGTTTTCAAAGGGAATGCTTCCAGTTTTTGCCCCTTCAGTATGATATTGGCTGTGGGTTTGTCATAAATAGCTCTTATTATTTTGAGATATGTCCCATTGATACCTAATTTATTGAGAGTTTTTAGCATGAAGGGCTGTTGAATTTTATCAAAGGCCTTTTCTGCACCTATTGAGATAATCATGTGGTTTTTGTCATTGGTTCTGTTTATATGCTGGATTACGTTTATTGATTTGCATATGTTGAACCAGCCTTGCATCCCAGGGATGAAGCCCACTTGATCATGGTGGATAAGCTTTTTGATGTGCTGCTGGATTTGGCTTGCCAGTATTTTATAGAGGATTTTTGCATTAATGTTCATCAGGGATATTGGTCTAAAATTCTCTTTTTGTTGTGTCTCTGCCAGGCTTTGGTATCAGGATGATGCTGGCCTCATAAAATGAGTTAGGGAGGATTCCCTCTTTTTCTATTGATTGGAATAGTTTCAGAAGGAATGGTACCAGCTCCTCCTTGTACCTCTGATAGAATTCGGCTGTGAATCCATCTGGTCTTGGACTTTTTTTGGTTGGTAGGCTCTTAATTATTGCCTCAATTTCAGAACCTGTTATTGGTCTATTCAGAGATTCAACTTCTTCCTGGTTTAGTCTTGGGAGGGTGTAAGTGTCCAGGAATTTATCCATTTCTTCTAGATTTTCCAGTTTATTTGCATAGAAGTATTTATAGTATTCTCTGATGTTAGTTTGTAATTCTGTGGGATCGGTGGTGATATCCCCTTTATCATTTTTTATTGCGTCTATTTGATTCTTCTCTCTTTTCTTCTTTATTAGTCTTGCTAGCAGTCTATCAATTTCATTGATCTTTTCAAAAAACCACCTCCTGGATTCATTGGTTTGTTGAAGGGTTTTTTGTGTCTCTATCTCCTTCAGTTCTGCTCTGATCTTAGTTATTTCTTGCCTTCTGATAGCTTTTGAATGTGTTTGCTCTTGCTTCTCTAGTTCTTTTCATTGTGATGTTAGGGTGTCAATTTTAGATCTTTCCTGCTTTCTCTTGTGGGCATTTAGTGCTATAAATTTCCCTCTACACACTGCTTTAAATGTGTCCCAGAGATTCTGGTATGTTGTGTCTTTGTTCTTATTGGTTTCAAAGAACCTCTTTATTTCTACCTTCATTTCGTTATGTACCCAGTAGTCATTCAGGAGCAGGTTGTTCAGTTTCCATGTAGTTGAGCAGTTTTGAGTGAGTTTCTTAATCCTGAGTTCTAGTTTGATTGCACTGTGGTCTGAGAGACAGTTTGTTATAATTTCTGTTCTTTACATTTGCTGAGGAGTGCTTTACTTCCAACTATGTGGTCAATTTTGGAATAAGTACAATGTGGTGCTGAGAAGAATGTATATTCTGTTGATTTGGGGTGGAGAGTTCTGTAGATGTCTATTAGGTCTGCTTGGTGCAGAGGTGAGTTCAATCCATAATTATCAGATTCACCAAAGATGAAATGAAGGAAAAAATGTTAAGGGCAGCCAGAGAGAAAGGTCGGGTTACCCACAAAGGGAAGCCCATCAGACTAACAGCAGATCTCTTGGCAGAAACTCTGCAAGTCAGAAGACAGTGGGGGCCAATATTCAACATTCTTAAAGAAAGGAATTTTCAACCCAGAATTTCATATCCAGCCAAACTAAGCTTCAAAAGTGAAGGAGAAATAAAATCCTTTACAGACAAGCAAATGCTGAGAGATTTTGTCACCACCAGGCCCACCCTACAAGAGTTCCTGAAGGAAGCACTAAACATGGAGAGGAATAACTGGTACCAGCCACTGCAAAAACATGCCAATTGTAAAGAGCATTGAGGCTAGGAAGAAACTGCATCAACTAATGAGCAAAATAACCAGCTAACATCATAATGACTCGATCAAATTCACACATAACAGTATTAACCTTAAGTGTAAAAGGGCTAAATTCTCCAATTAAAAGATGCAGACTGGCAAATTGGATAAAGAGTCAAGACCCATCAGTGTGCTGTATTCAGGAAACCCATCTCATGTGCAGAGACACACATAGGCTCAAAATAAAGGGATGGAGGAAGATCTACCAAGCAAATGGAAAACAAAAAAAGGCAGGGGTTGCAATCCTAGTCTCTGATAAAACAGACTTTAAACCAACAAAGATCAAGAGAGACAAAGAAGGCCATTACATAATGGTAAAGGGATCAATTCAACAAGAAGAGCTAACTATCCTAAATATATATGCACCCAATACAGGAGCACCCAGATTCATAAAGCAAGTCCTTAGATACTTACAAAGAGACTTAGACTCCCACACAATAATAATGGAAGACTTTAACACCCCACTGTCAACATTAGACAGATCAATGAGACAGAAAGTTAAAAAGGATATCCAGGAAAATCCCTTGATCTTACGTGCAACATCCACAAGCATGTAGCTAACACCAGATAGGACAGGACAGGAATCCAAAGACAGAATCAAGATAAGACAAAAAAGTGCAAGAGCCAGTGTTTGGGGAGAGGGTCAAGTTTATTTTTACCTTTTTTTTTTTTTAATTAACTGAGAATCAACAAAATCAGTGAGTGTTCACACAGCATAATTCTGTCCGGGAAAGAGGAGTTGACACAACATTCCTCCGTAAACTGGAGAATTTCTCCATGACTCATATCTGCTCCCCAGTTTCTCTTCTCCATGAGGAATAAACACCATGTACAATCTGAAAGCTGGTAAGGGACTGATCCTTAAAGTGTCATCCTGAATTTGAATTAAACCTAAGTCTAGTTTCCTTTTGAGATCTCCTGATGAGTTAAACCTTTACACAAGAGCTACCTAGTCGGATGATTTTTTTCTCACCTGAGCTATTGTGGATAATTGCTCTGCTTCCTTGTTCAACAAAATATAAGGTAAATCATTACCACTCACAACCCGAAGAGATTTATGCCATCGTCTAACAGAAGAGCACAGTGTGCACGTTTCTTTTCTAAGAAAATAAAGTTGACCTCAATGCAATGAAGTGGAGTTTGATTTTCATAATTATAAGTCATAACTCACAATTCAAATTTTTTTGAATCAGCATTTTTGCCCTAGGAGAAATTTTGGATTCAGGTATATAGTATACGTTACCTTTTTAATTAAAGAAAGAAGGAAATATGTATATATGTTGGAATATATATATATATAGCAACATATATGTTACTTTTTTAATTAAAGAAAGAAGGAAATATATATATACACACATACATATAAAATATATATGTAATTGTAATTCTTCTTTTTTCAAAGCTTTATATGCATTAATTGCAAAATTCTATCCTGGATTATCAACTGGATCTGCAGCAAACACATGGTGGTGTGTAGAGATGTTCTTTGAAGATTTAATTCATCACTATTAATAAAAATGTTTAACCTTTACAGAGTGCTCACTATGTGCCAGGCACCATGCTAAACACTCTACATAGATTAGCCCATGTAATTCCCACCACTATTCTTCCCATCAACTATTATCATCCCCACTTTGCAGAAGACGAGATCGAGGCATACAGCAGTTCCCAAATTTGGTCAAAGGTGGAGCAGGCATTTGGAATCAGGACTGTCTTATTCCAGTGTTTACTCTGAATCATCATGCACCTATCATTAAACTTGAGACTTTAAAAATATCACTACTGACTTAAGTATTTAGTAATATAGCTAATACGCTGGTCACTTTTCAGATAGTCCTACCCAGCATTTCCCCCCTGCTTCAATGAAACGCTGTAAAACTTTAAGTAGTGGATCATTAGCTATTGCTGTGAAACAGACTCTCTCAAAAGTAAGTGGCATCAAACAATAAGTATTTATGATTGTTCCCAAGTCGGTATGGGTCAGCTGAGAAGTTCTTCTGGTGGCAGGTGGACCTACTCATGTACCTGGGTCAGCTGTGGTCAGGTGGCAGTTCTGCTGATGTTAGCTGGGCTCTCCCACATGATTGGAAGTCCAGTGGCTGAGCCTGGTCCAATAATAACCTCAGTTAGGAAACTGGACTCGCTCTGCTCCAAGTCATTCTCATCCTCCACTAGGCTAGCCTGGGCTTTTCCCTACAGTAGTGGCAATGTTTCAAGAGCAAGCAAGAGAGAACAGAAGAGTTCAAGGATACTGGAAGCCAGGCTTGAAACTATCACAGAGTCCCTTTAGCCAAAGTCACTTTGGCATTCCATTGGCCAAAGCAAGACCCAAGTCCAGTTTGGACTCAGAGTGGGCAGAGACTAGAAGGTCCCATAGCAAAGGGTAGCTACAAGCAGGCATTAACCAAGACCATCAATATAATCAATCTTTCACACAGAGTAGCTATGAAAACAGTCAGTTTCTTATTTTGATACTAATAGCAATATTGATTGAATGCAGAGTATGTGCAGGACTCCATCAAAACTGCTCTGTGAGATCAACACTGTTACAATCACCCCTCATATGAGAGGAAACCAAGGTTTAAAGAGATGGAGGAAGGCACTCATAGTCTCACACTCCTGTACGGAGGATGTAGTCTTAGCTTTCACTGGCTCGGTCCGGCCACCGAGCCCTGATCCAGGAGCACTGGTGACGTCTTTTCTTAACAAGTACAAAGAAAGATTTCTTCCCACCTTGTCCCAAGTGTGTCTTCAAAGGATATATAGTCCTTTGACTTTTCATCCTTTCCGTGGAGGGCCTGATGAAATTGACGGTACCCCAGAGTCCATGCCTCTGAACAAGCCCCTTCTCAATTTATTACTTTGGCAGCTCTTGCTCTAATTCCAACGTGTGTGTGCAGTGCCCCTGGGGGTAGAAGAGCCTTCTCTGCAATGAAAAACAGTGTAACCCTGGGCTGTTGACTTTCATGTCCCCTAAGTGTATGGGAAGAAAGAACGGGGGCTAGGGACCAGGCGCCTCTCTGGGTCTCTGTTTCTTCATCTGCAAAATGTTCGATATTTAACCTGGCCCCATCTCTCATAGAATATCTGGGAGGACCCAAGAAGGCAATGGGTATGAGCATGCTTTGCAAAGATAAAAGGTAGGCGGCTGAGCAGAGGGAGCAAGGAAGCAAAACAGAAGAAGAGACAAGAGAGGGAAGAGTAGAATCCTGGAGGCGAGAAAGGGAAAAGGTAGAGTCTTCTACTCAGAGCCTGCACAGCTAGGCGCAGTTTTACGTTGCATGAACTTTTTCCCCAGACCCTCCTGTGGAAAGCAGACAGCCCCTCACTCACAAGTAATATGTTGGCTACACTGCCCCCTGCTGATCATTATGTGTAACAGCACAGACGCCGACAGCCAGTTGAAATAATGAGCTTGGGTTTCCGAGACCAGCAGAGGCCGCAAGGGGGTGAGAGGCTAGTGGTCTTTGAGACCACACATATACCAAGGAACGTATGAGGACTTCTGCCTGACCAGTCCCAAAGCCACTTATTAGCCCTAAGTTCAATGAAACTCCCCCTCCTCCACTTTCCTTTTTCTTTTGCCCCAGGGAGCCAGAGAATCAGCGTTTTCCCTTTCTTTCAGGCATTGCTGCCATATCCATTCTACAAACTGTGGCTGTTACATGGGACCCAGCTTCTCCGTTTTTCCATCCTTTGCAAAGACAAAGCTCAGGGGTCGTATTTCTTTCCCGAGTTTTATTATAATACTAATCACCATGGGAACATGGGGAGGGGAAAGGATGCAAGATAGTAAACATTGCAATCACATCACAAAAGTTCTAGAATCTCGTTAGGTCATTGGATTTTTGTCTTGGTTCCGAATCTAGAGGGTCTGGCTCTCCCTGAAATGTTACCTGAAAATGAAAGCCTTAAATATTTTTCTCTTTGTTTTTATGCCTGAGGAGGGACCTCTGTAAACAATTTCCCTAACCACCACCTGACATGAAGCTCGATCCCCAGGACTCACTTCCTCCCTTCTCCTCCTCTTGTTCTGAGGATGAAGCTGTGGCAGTTACTCAGTTGCCCCCTAGACAAAGCAGAGTTTCCAAGGGGGACACACCCAAAACTAGGGAACACTAGCAGAGACGGATCACTTGCATGCTTCCTCCCAGCTCACCTGGAATCCAAATGAGTAAGAAGTTCATCTGGCCTCAAGAAAACAATATCTTCAAACAAATGTCTCTTGAGCCCCTGCTCTGGGCTGAGCATTTCAGTTACCCAGAAGATGAAGGGAGGAGCTTCTTTGCATTATAGCCTAAAATGTGGCTCACATTCCCATGGTGTGACTAAATAGCAATGACAGTATTTGCTAAATGCTTCCTGTGTGCCAAACACCATTCTAAACTCTGTGCATATGTTAAATCAATGAGTCTATGAAGCATAATCTACTCTTCTTCTTCTTCCTAGTTTATAGATGAGGAAATAAAGGCAATGAGAAGTTAATGAAGTGATTCACCCAAGGTCACAGGGTTCATAAGCAAGAGAACTGGGATTTGAATGCAGGCTTTCTGGCTCCAATACCCACCTGCATGACCACCCTACTATCTGCCCCTCACTACAACTAGTGAGACTGGTCTTTGAGGCTTATGGGTTCTGGGACAGTCTAGGTTGTAGCCCCACCCTGCCACTCTGTCACTTGATATCTGTGTAAACATGGGAAACACACTTAAATTCTTGAGGCTTCAGTTTCCTCATCTGTAAAATAGAAAGAATAGAATCCACCTCAGAGAATTATGACAAATATTAAATAAAATGGTGCTTAGAAAGCAGTCAATTAAAGTGATGCCTATAAACGATCTGGCAAACACTAAGCACTTAATAAATATTAACTATTCTTTTATTTGATATTTTTTAACTGTACTGAATTCATTTGTTGTTGGAGGAAGCCTGAATTTTTACCCTAGGATCTGCCAGTAAGTCACTACACGATTGAGGATTTATCTCTCATTTAGATCATAGCATAGCCTCTTACCTATACTTTTCCCATGCCAACCCCAATGGACTAGTTTCTTCTTGGACAGCTAGAGTAATCTTTTAAAAATAAATACATCACTTTATTTCCATGCTTAAAGCTTTCCAGTGGTTTCCCATTGCACAAAGAATGAAACCCAAAACGCTTGGCCTGATTTACACAGCTATACCTGACACAACCATTGCCCATACCTGACACAGCCACTGTGTCTCTCTCCTCCCCATTCCTCACTATGATCCAGGCAAACCGGCTTTCTGATTTGAATTTAGCAACTTATTCCTACCTTGTGATATTTACCAGAGAGGCAGCCAGAAAATCCTTCACCTTGAACTCTCCAAGCCTGGCTCCTTCTTGTCAGAGCTCAAATCAGATATCATTCCTTGTCGAGGCGTGTTCCCTTATTCTTGTGTCCATCCCTTGCTTTATCTTCCCCACAATATTCACCACTATCTGAAACTATGCTACTCATTTATTTATCAACTGGTTTTCTCTTCTGTGTCATTCTACCAGAATGCAAACTACATAAGAGCAAAGAGTGTGGTTAGGAGAACCTTTTTAGTTGTGATATTGCAGTCCACGAGTTCAGTGCCTGGCATCTAGGAGATCTTCAATACATAGATGTTGAATAAATGAAGGAGTTTATTAGCTCTAGACTCATTTATGAAACACAGTAACTTGGATACAGTAATATTGAAATTTCTTTCTGGCTCTAAATTCCAAGAATCTTAAGGCATTTTTGGGTCCTAAGCCAACAGAGAGATGAGAGAAAAGTCTGGATTGTGGAATCCTAGGACATGCTATTGATAATATTTACCAGATTTGAGAACAAAGCTGTAGCCATCTTCCATGTTACTGAAAAAAGATACATTTTGTCCAAATGTCCCCAAAATTTATCTCACTGTAATATTTCACAAGTCTCTCTTAGGTTTAACTTTCTCACTTCTTTATAGCTCTGTGATCACATCTCATTACAAGCATAAAGGCACTGTCAGAAAAGATGGTTGTGATCAACTAACTGGCTGATGTGAACTTTGCCCCAAATCCAGAGATGTTTGTTGACTCTCAGAGTTCCCATAAGTATTTCTCTTGAGAATGTTCCATCATATACTACCCAGGAACAATGAAAAGTTTCTAGATGAATCTGGAATTTATTGAAAATATTTGCACTATGAGTATCACTTGGGTACTTACTCACATCATTTTTTCATTAATGAATTCAACAAACATGTATTCAACACCTACCGTAAAAAGTCAAAGGGTGATCAAAAGAGATATCAATACCTACTCTTATAGTGTATCAATTAATCGAACACCAAAATTATGTGTTACTTGTCAACCATGATAAAGATGATGGTAAAATAGTCTCAGGAAAAAAGGTATAGATTATTATCTTGTATAGTAGCTAAGAGAATGCAGGTTTAAAGAGCAGAATAGTATTTTTTTATGAGAAAAAAAAGGTAAGAAGTATTAACCCACAGTGTTAGTGGAATTCAGAATAGCTTTCCACACTTACCCTGTTTGAAACCACCCTCTTCTGAGCCTTGGCTTGTTTATGGGGTTCTAATTAGCATGTTTGATTAGAAGTCAAGGAATCATGGATAGCTGAGCCTCTCATTTCTACACAGAGAAAACTGGCTTCCTTAAAATTCTGATGTAACCATGTGCTGGCCTCCAGTACACCCATTAATTTGTGTTTATCCCTGAGGAGAGCAAGGAGGAGTTTGCAGAAACAGAAGAAAAGAACAGAAAGAGAAAGGTAAAGCCTCAGGCAATACACAAAGATCCATAATAAGCAGTTCTGGAAGGAATGAGATTGCATCAGCTTCAATAGCAGATGAGCCTTGTCTTATTTTTCTTTGCTCATCTGACCAGGTACTCCATAAATGTCAGAAGGAGGATGAGAAGAAGTAAACACGTTGTTATAAAAGAAGAAGGGGGCCATTTGGTTCGTGTCAGTTGTCTGGATTGTAAAATATTGCAATGCCCAGCTGACCTTGAGAAAGCTTGCACTGGTATACTATTGACCATTTAAGTAGCTATATTAAACTCTCTGGTTTAAGCTAGAGAGTGTATTTAAGGGGATTGCAAATATAGGTGCTCTTTGAACACACATGCTCTCTTCCTGCTTTCTTGAATTGGCTGTGTTCTAGTTGGCTGAATTTGCTCTAAATCAACATATAGGCATGTGGAAGGTACATTTGCTGCTATGGAGGGTCTGCTGTGTTTAGCTATCCTCCAAAACATAAGGGAAGTGTTTCTCCAGATGGCAGTGTGCTTGGAGTTCAGAGGAATGTGTTTTTGGCCATCAGCAAGGCTCAGTCATCAGTGTTGGCCAGTCACCCACACTCAGCATCACGTGCAGTTGTGCACTCTGACAATCCACCAGCAGCTCTGGGCCCTGGGGTGAGTGCTGTTATTTGGACAGAAAACTAAGACCTTCTGTCAAAAGTAAATACTGTGCACTGGTATTGATCTAAATTATTCAGCCTGCATACCTACATATATTAAGGAGAAGATTTTACTAAAATGTTTGAAGGCAGAAGAGGCCTGGACTTAAATCTCCACTCCCCTCTATGCAACTGTATAATTTCAAGGAAGTTATACAATCTCCTTGAGCATCAGATTATTTATCTGGAAAACGAGGATGAGAATGGTGCCTACCTCTTATGAATGAGGTGATCATAAGAATTAAAAGAGATACTATATGCAAAGGGCATGGGACTGTGGACTGCTAGCAAGTCACACACTTGCACACAATTATGCATTGATATATCCAGCGCTGTAGACAGAGAATATATTCTAGGATGGGCAAAAGAAAAATCTGAGCATAAAAGTGCATCTTTCTCAAAAGGCCTTAGGATTTTTTTTCTTATGTACCAAGTCAATTTAGTGGGCAGAAATCAGCACTGTGGACAGCTCCATTAATTGCAAATGGGGCGAGTGGTGCTGGCTTTAAAATTAGACCATCAGTGTTTTTTTCTTTTGTTTTTTGTTTGTTTGTTTGTTTGTTTTTGAGATGGAGTCTCACTCTGTCGCCCAGGCTGGAGTGCAGTGGTGTGATCTTGGCTCACTGCAAGCTGCGCCTCCCAGGTTCAAGAAATTCTCCTGCCTCAGCCTCCCGAGTAGCTGGGACTACAGGTGCCCGCCACCATGCCTGGCTAATTTTTTTGTACTTTTAGTAGAGATGGGGTTTCACCGTGTTAGCCAGGATGGTCTACATCTCCTGACCTCGTGATCCGCCCGTCTCGGCCTCCCAAAGTGCTAGGATTACAGGCGTGAGCCACTGCACCCGGCTATATCAGTGTTCTTAAAATTGTGGGCCTATGCAAAATCAATACTAAAGGGCTGTGAGCAGCACTTTAAAAATAAAATAAAGAAGGAAAGAATGAAATAAAAATGTATAGTGTATTTGCACATAGTCAGGGTAAGTATTGTTTGATGAACCTACTATCTTGTTCTGTTTTTTTTTTTGTTATTGTTTGGTGTGTGTGTGTGTGTGTGTGTGTGTGTGTGTGTGTGTGTGTGTGTGTGTGTGTGTGTGTGTGTGTTTCAGTGAAGACAAAAGTTGGGAGACCACTGATCTATTAGATCACTTTTCTCTAGAAAAATCCATTCTCAAACTATTTCCGGCTGGACTATTTGGTCTCTGCCTCTGATTAAAGTTGTACGTGTCATTTCTCCTGGTCTAGCCACAGTAAATAAAGCAGTCCCAATGGCCCGGCAAATTACATCTCTGGGGAGCTTAGGCTAGTACCCTAAATGTCAAACACCTGAGTCAAAAATTCAGTCAGACATCTGGGACTTGATCTACTTGATGCTAAAGAATAAACTGAAATATTTTTCTCCAGAAAATTTATAAATTAGGGAATTTTCACTAGAAGTTGGCTCTCTCACTGTTGGGCATCAATAAAACTGCTTATGAATTGAAGAGGCCTCTACAGAGTCACTTTTTTTTTTTTTTGAGACAGAGTGTCACTCTCTCACCCAGGCTGGAGTGCAATGGTGTGATCTTGGCTCACTGCAACCTCCTCCACCTCCCAGGTTCTAGCGATTCTCCTGCCTCAGCCTCCTGAGTAGTTGGGATTACAGGTGCCCACCACTATGCCTGGCTAATTTTTGTATTTTTAGTAAATACCGGGTTTCACCATATTGGTCATGCTGGTCTCAATCTCCTGACCTCATGATCCGCCCGCCTCAGCCTCCCAAAGTGCTGGGATTATGGGCATACAGGCATAAGCCACCGCACCCAGCCTACAGAGTCACTTTCTGCCTTAGAACATCAATCTGTGCAACCATCAACCCAAGACAGATACTGGGAAGTTTGTCTTGGTCTCTGACTCCAGAAAAGGCTCCTAGAAAGTATCTCACCAAAGATCTCACAAGTTACTCAATGAGAGGGCTGGGACTCACAGAAAAATATCCTGCTCATTAAATCTCTCGTGTGTGTGTGTGTGTGTTTTCCCTATACTAAGCTCAGAGTTGAACAAAGGCAAAATGAGAATTTTTCATTCCAGGTGCAATGATCCTTCTCATTAAATATACGAGCATAGTTAGTATAATTGTGTAATAAGGACATATGTAACGATTGAGAGAAAAAAACACTTCTTTCTCATAAATGGTTAGGGCATAAACATTGCCAACATTTTTCAATGATTATTTATGGAAAAACTCATCTTTCCATCCCACAATTACTCTACTGATTAGCAAGGGACCTATGTTTTTCTCCCCCATATCTGAAGAGGCAATGTATTTGGATATGTGTTGCCTTTTGACCACTCAGCATCCACTTCTATCTTCTAAAAACACTCCTATTTCCTTTGAAAATGTGCCTCTTCTCTTTGGGATACAAGAATTCACGTCTTTCCTTTTGCCACTCAAGGTGTGTCCTTGTGACCACAGCCTTCAGCAGTCAGACCCTCCTTCCCTAGAATTTTATTCATGAGCAGAGGGCCAAAGAGACTAACCCTGGTGGGGTCAATTCCTGACCAGCATCCATGTTCTAATTAGCTGGGGACTCCAGCACTGTTGCTCTCCAGATTGGCCTTAGTTCTGCCCTGTCACCAGCCTGGTTCTTCAGCCTTCAAAAACAAAAAAAATCTGTGAGCTCTCAGTTCCTTCCATTGAATTCCCTTGTGCTTAAATTAATTTGAATCTGTTTCTATTGCCTGCCACTAAGGGGGGTATTCAAAATATTGAAAAACGATTCCATCTGAACCAGATGCACTAAGCAATTAGAACAGGTGTCAGCCATGGATCTGGTGTGACTGTGCTGGTGTGTCTTGGCTAAAGATCAGCCCAGTTTGCAGCCAAAGAAGCACAACAAAAACCCAGGCCAAAACACCCCAGCATTCGTGACCCACAGAAATAATCTCACTTAGAAGGAATCACAGGGATGGGGACCTTTGCCCGGCTCAGAATAGAGATTTAAACAATGTCAAGTCAATGAATGAATTAATGAACTAACAGTTCCCCAGAAAAAGACATAGGAGAATATTAAATCTGACCTGCCACCTATAGATAATCCAGAGCTGGGCATACTCTTCTTTCCTTACAGAAGGATTTAGCCTAATGTATTCTGCTAGTGAACTGCAAGACAAGTGCAATTAATACATAGATAAACATTGATAAAATGATAATGATGTGACATTATCACACTTTTTTGTTACCTCCTGTTTATGGCAAATAATATTGGTTTTTGATTAATGGTAATGAGATAAATTTTCTTTTTCTTTTTTTTTGAGACAGAGTCTCACTCTGTCACCCAGGCTGGAGTGCAATGGCGTGATCTCGGCTCACTGCAACCTCCGCCTTCCAGGTTCAAGCGATTCTCCTGCCTCAGCCTCCTGAGTAGCTGGGATTACAGGCATGTGCCACCACACCCAGCTAATTTTTGTAGTTTTAGTAGAGATGTGGTTTCACCATGTTGGTAAGGCTGGTCTTGAGCTCCTGACCTTGTGATCTGCCTGCCTTGGCCTCCCAAAGTGCTGGGATTACAAGCATGAGCCACTGCATGCATCCAGCCTCTTTTTTTTTTTTTTTTTTTTTGAGACAGTCTCACTCCGTCACCAAGGCTGGAGTGCAGTGGCATGATCTCGGCTTACTGCAACCTCCACCTCCGAGGCTTAAGCGATTCTCGTGCCTCAGCCTTCCGAGTAGCTAGAACTACAGACATATGCCACCACGCATGGCTCGTTTTTGTATTTTTAGTAGAGACAGGTTTTCTCCATGTTGGCCAGGCTGGTCTTGAAATCCTGACCTGAAGTGATCCGCCCACCTTGGCCTTCCAAAGTGCTGGGATTACAGGCATGAGCCATTGCACCTGGCCATTTTCCTTATAAAATACATTATTTGAGTGAAAATGTGGGTGCATTTTTTACAATTATGTAAATAAGAATGCAGGTGGTATAAAGATATAGTAAGAGTCATTCCAGCAGCATAAGAACACCTGATATTTAAGAAACACTGTATAACACATGGTAGACAAAGAATCTAAACTCAAGACGAGGACTTGAACCTTGGCTTCTTCTCAGGCCTTCCAAAATAGCCTCCCCTTTTCTCTCTCTGCCTCTGTCTCTACATCCACTAAACAGGGATGACAATGCTAGCAGTATTCACATAATTGTTATGAAGGGCAGCACCTAAGCACAGCCACAGCATGGTATAGAAAACCCAGCGATGATAGCAAACTGAGATCCTGAGTCCCTCGCACATGGTCTGCTGAGCAGCTGTTGATGCTTGCATGTTTTAGATAGTTTTGCCTTGGGCTGGATTCCACTCAGTGACCTAGACATGAAAGACTGTGTGTGTCCCAGTTCCAAATTTCTGAGTTGTGTTTCCTATTTCTTTGCTTCTACTGTTCATGTAAAAGTACACTCCAAAATACCAAAGGGGTTTCCTGTAATAAATTCCTTTCAGTTTTCATAAGGAAGATGGCTTTTAAAATGAAAGGAACATTCACGTAGCTGAATGTAAGTTTACGCATACATTCATTATGCACACTTTAGTCATCTTACTAGGCAAAAGGCATATTTCAGAGAAATTATTTTTAAGGGCTGATATTAGGACTAAAGTTCCAATCTTGACTTTGTTTAACAGACCAAAAAGCAACAAGATGTTAAATGGGAACTGTCATGCTTTATCTAACCAAGTGAAGTGCTATACAGCAGAAATTGTAAACTGACAGCCCACAGATTGGATCAGACCCATAGAAGAGGAAGTGTGGAACGGCAGGCAGGAGAGGATTTATTAAAATAAATTGCCCAAATCTTAAAATTGGGAATTCTCACATGAAAGTGTTAATCTCCATCTTCTTGTGACAAAATGTAAATACCTGATAACACTGGGCTCAGGACCACAGTCAGCTCGATTTGAGAAATGACTGTCCCCTTTGGGTGGCCACGTACTTTCCAGGTGGCCGCAGACCCCACCTACCTCTGTTGTGCTATGCCCAACCTCTTTGCCTTCCTTATATTACCAGCCAGAGACCAGAGAATGGTAAAAGGTCACTGTTACTTCCCATCATGGAATTGGCTACATCTGTCCAAACATACTCAATGTGGAAATGGTAAGTTTCATGAGGGCAAGCATAGACCTGCCGCTTGTGTATGTATCTCTTTGTCTATTTTATTTTCCATTATATCCCCTGCATCTCACACATATCAGATGCTTAATATACTTCTGGGATAGGTGAATGGAGAAGGGACACATGGGAAAGAGGGAGAAGAAGGTAGATAAAAAGATCTTGGGCCCCTCATCGGAGAGGGGAACATGTGGAACACTTCAAAGTCATCAGACACCACTGCCTTGTTAGTGTGGCTCTGGAGAAGTACGGGGGCCCCAAAGCCCAGCCAAAGAAGGGTTATTACCGCATGTTATATCCACTGTCCTAAAGACTCTTTTTCCTGAAGAGAAAAGAAGCAAATGAAGGAAAGAGAAAAGAGAATTCCCCAAAGATTTTTTTTTTTAAGAGCACATTGGCTAAGACCATGGACATCACTGTCAGAACAATCTGGATTTGAATCTTGGTTCTGTTTGACCTTGGCTAATTTGTTTTACCTCTTTGGGCCTCAGTTTTCTAATATTTAAAATGGGATAATGCTTGCTTTGCAGAATTTGTGTGGGTATTTAATGAGATGATTCATATAAAGCACTTAGCAGAGTGAAGGCAAATAGTAACATCTTAAAACACATTGTAATTACTGTCACCTCTTTTTACTGAAACATCAGTTTTTTTATTCTCCACTGGATTATTCCCATAAGAAGAAAACACATTGCAATAGCTCATGTTTAAAAATATATATATATATAAATTAAAAATCCATCTCTTGATTCACATCCCTTTCCAGATACCACCCCATTTCTTTGCTCTTTTTTAGAATAAAACTTCTCCAAATAAAAGTTATTCAAACTCATTGTCTCTAGATCCTCTCTTGCCATTCTCATTTGAAGCTGTCAGGCTTTTATCTCTACTACTTCCCTAAAAGAGCCCTGGTTAGGATCACCACGGATGTTGCCATGACAAAATCCACTGATCAATTCTCAGTTATTGTTTCCCTTGATCATAGACACCGATGATCCCTCGCTCTCTTTCCTGAAAATCTTTCTTCACTTGGCTTCTGGAATCCACTCACCTTATCTCACTGGCCACTCCTGAACCTTCTTTGCTCACTCATCATCTTGCAATTGATAACTGTTTTCTAATTACTAGAAAATTTTATCCAGTCTTATGACTTTATTGCCATTTTCATTATAATGACTCTCAAATGTTTAGCTCCAGCCCAGACCCTTCCCTGAACTCCAGCCCTCTCTATAGAACTGCCACTTGGGTATATATATCTACTTGCATGTCAAGTGAGAGGGTTTAGCTTAATATTACCAAAATGGAACTCTTGGATTAGAAACAACAGCATCCCAGTAGCAATAAGGGAAAACCTGGCATCTGTACCCTGTACCTTGGTTTCAAATATCATTTTCCAATAAAAGGAACCAGGGTTCCTTAAAGAAATGGCTGATTCTAGGGCTGAGGCAGAAAATAAAAAGGACCAGCCTTGAGCACATTCTGGTGCCCAAAAGTATGGAAGTGCAACACACACACACACACACACACACACACACACACACACACACGTGGGATGTCAAGGATGAGAAGGACACCATACCTCTGGGGTCTTCCTCCCAAAAACCCATAACACCAGTCTAATCACGATAAAAAAAAAAAAAAAGGCCGGGCACGGTGCCTCATGCCTGTAATCCCGGCACTTTGGGAGGCCGAGGTGGGTGGATCACAAGGTCAGGAGATCGAGACCATCCTGGCTAACACGGTGAAACCCCATCTCTACTAAAAAAATACAAAATAATTAGGCGGGTGTGGTGGCGGGCACCTGTAGTCCCAGCTACTCAGGAGGCTGAGGCAGGAGAATGGCATGAACCCAGGAGGCGGAGCTTGCAGTGAGCCGAGATCGCGCCACTGTACTCCAGCCTGGGTGACAGAGTGAGACTCTGTCTCAAAAAAAAAAAAAAAAAAAAAAAAAAAAAAAAAAAAAAAATCACTGGACAAATCCTAATTGAGGGATACTCTACAAAATAGCTGATTGGCACTCCTCAAAACTGTCAAGGTCATCAAAGACAACGAAAGTCCAAGAAACGGTCACAGCCAAGAGGAGCCTAAGGTGACGTGATGAGTAATGGAATATGGTATCCTGGATGGGATCCTAGAATGAAAAAGGAACACTTGGTAAAAACTAAGGACATCTGGATAATGTATGGACTTCAGTTATTAATAGTCCATTGATATTGGTTCACTAACTGTGACAAACGTATATTAATATATATTAAGAATAGCGGAAATTGAGTGTGAGATATATGGAAACTCTGTATTACTGTCACAATGTTTCTGTAAATCTAAAACTTTCCTAAAACTAAAAGGTTGTAAAATATTAAACTCCTTCTACAATAAAATGCAGTCTTTCCCATCTCAATAAATGCGAACTCCATTCTTCCAGTTGCTCAGGTCAAAACTTTTGGAGTCATCTTTGGCTGCATTCTCTTTTTTACACTCTGTACCCAACATCCAAACATACTCCCATCTCAGGGCTTTCCACCTTATGATCTCTCTGCCTGAAATTCTTTCTCCCCAGATGATCACATAGCCTCTTCCTTCATATCCTTCAAATGTCAACTTCACCACCGAGGCCTTTCCTGATTGTGCCTGTAAAATAAGAGAACACTCCACCACAGTATGACCCATCCCCCTCAAACTGTCCTACTGTTCATAGAATTTATCATCATGACAAAGAAAAAGCAGTCCCTGACAGCCAAGAGCTTGCCTGACACCTTCAGCTAGGCTGGGGTGTTCTCCTGTTGAACATAAACAACTTCACAGAACAAGATCAGACAAGACCCCTCTGTGTCCACGATGGATCAAAACAAAAACAAGACCACTCCATAATCATGTTTGAACATAGACAAAAACATGAGCATTGTCCAAAACACAGCAGCGATCAAGCATCCTGATATTCTGCTAATAGGAGTGACTGCTGCTGCTTCACCAACAATAGATTTGGCCTTGCTCTGTTCGCCTCGCCTTCTAGATGAGAATTGTTGAGGTACTGTGATAGGCAGAAGAGTGCCCCTCCGAAGATGTTCACAGCCTAATCCGAAGAACTTGTGAATATGTCACTTTATATGGCAAAAGGGGATTTGCGGATGTGACCAAGTTGAAGATTTTTAGAAGGGGAGATTATTCAGAATTATCCAGGCGGGCCCAATGTAATCACAATGGCTCTTGTAAGAGGAAGACAGTCGGGTTGGAGTCAGTGAAGGAGATATGACAACACCATGCTGCTGGCTTTGAAGATTAAGGAAGATGCCATAAGCCAAGGAATGCATGTGGCATCCAGAGCTGGGAATGGCAAGAAGACAGGTTCTCCCCTGGAGCCTCCAGGGGAGAAGAACCAGACCTGCTGGCACCTTCATTTTAACCCAATGAATCTGATTTTGGACTTCCTCCAGAACTGTAAGATAATTTTTTGCTGTTCTAAGCTACTAGGTTTATGATGTTTCATAATGGCAGCAGTCGGAAACTAATACAGGTACCCAGATACAGAATGACCCCTGCTTCCTGGAAGCATCCAATCTGGAGCAAAGAACCACTTCCTTGAATCCTCCCCCAAATCACCCAACACAACTCCAAGCCCTATCATTATTTCTTCCTAACATCTCACTAAGAGATATTCTACAAAATAGCTGATTGGCACTCCTTAAAACTGTCAAGGTCATCAAAGACAAGGAAAGTCCGAGAAACGGCCACAGCCAAGAAGACCCTAAGGAGACGTGAGGACTAATGAACTATGGTATCCTGGATGAGATCCTAGAATGAAAAAGGAACACTAGGTAAAAACTAAGGACATCTGGATAATGCAGCTCCCCAGCATACATTCTCTCTCACTGCCAAGAGCCAATAAAGGCAACTTCACTCAATTACAGGTATAATCCCATTGCTCTTTGGCTGTAGGGCATTGACAACCTTCTGGTGTTCCAAATATTTAACTGTTTATTGCCTGTCTAACCCAGCACTGCATTCCCCAAGCCTGGATCACCATAAATATATAATAAATAATAAGTCAATCTGTCAATAATAAATCAGTATTATTAAGGATCCTGAGGCAAGTATGATGAAATAGAAGTGTTTTAGGACTGTACCTCAGGTAAGCTAAGCCAGCCAATCCAACTTACGGCAGGTGAATGTTTATTTCCTGAAATTTTAAAGGAAAATAAGTGTTTTGAGTCATAGAAGGGTTTTATCAATCTTTCTTTTCTTAGTGAAGTTCCACAAGTACAGTTCTGGCCTTGGCAAAATGGGAAAAGGTGAGGTCTACACTGTAGCCAGGAGAACCTGGCTGGATGCAGGGGTGGGAGTGGACAGAAAAGAATGATCCAGGGACCTACTGTCACGGTGATGTCAGAGTAACCATTACTGTGATCTCTTTACCAAGTGCCAGGCACTCTTCACGTGCATCGTCTCGGGCAACCTGTAAACAGCCCAAGAGTTAGATAAAATTGCTGCCTCATTCTACTAATGAGAAAAAGTGAGTCTCCAAAAGATGTTTGCCTAAGGTCATGTAGCTAACAGGTGGCAGAGTCTGGATTTGAACCTAGATCTGTCAGATGCTAAAGCTTGACTATCCTGCTACAGCAACCAGAGCCCAAGAAATCCACCTACGATGGGGCAGGGGTGGAGTAACAGGTCAGTGCTCAGGAGGCACAGTGCTGGGAACACCTAGGTGCTAGTTTTTTGAGCTCACACTTTTCTAAACTCCTGTGCAGCTGATGATTAAATGTGAGTTCTCAGAGTTCCCTGAAGAACTTCCTGGCTCTAAAGTCTTTAGTTACAGAGACAATTTATTCATATATTCATTCAATCAATGTTTATTCATAGAGTACCTAGGATGTGCCAGCACTGAGACAGGGTACAAGGCCCTCTACCAAATTATTTACAACTGGAAAATATTCCCCATAGGTCTGGTTTACCATGGTTCAGCCTGGAGATCCAGGAGTGAACAAGATGATGATAAGATTCCCTTCCAGCTTTGGGTCTAATGATCCTGGGTGCTCCTGAAACTGCTCAGGTGGTCAGTGAGTGCCCCCCTGGTAATTTCTGCCCGGAATGATTGACAGGAGAGACAACAGGTTCCTGGGCTGCGTTTCACCCCAGTGGCCAATGCATCTGAAATGCCTGCAGTTCTCAGCTCTTGAACAGAATTGAGGAGTCTTGAAAGAGGCCATGGCATGCCCTGTGGGGTCTCCAGGCAGCTTTGATAGGCCCAGTTGGCATTTGCTATAAAAACTTATTAAATCCAGGCCTTTCTTCTGCAACTGAGACTCCAGGACAGCTGCCCCTGACAAACAATAAAGAAGAGCTATCGAAGTCACATCATGGGCTAGAACCAGAAAAAAAAATAATAAAAAAAATAAATAAATAAAAAATACTTGTCTGGTCCTGGCAGAATAATGACTTCATCTGATGCTGCTTTTCCACAGGGGCCACTGCAGGGGCCATCCTGGAGGGAGTCACAATGCAGGAGGACAGTGGCAAGTTCAAGAGCTACTGCAGCCGGGGAACAGCAGGATAGCAGCACGTTCAAGGGCTCCTGCAGCAGGGCATAGCAGGGAAAGGCTTCCCTGGGTCTAACCAATTTACTCCTATTGATTTTCAGATCAGAGGGGTTCAGCTCACAAATCAAAAGATGCTTTTCCCTCCCTGCCGCTAAATCTGCAGCCTCTCCCAGACACCTCACAAATTCTGCTTTGATCTTGATTAGCCTGGATGCTTCTAGGTTGGAAACGGTATGGAGGAGGCAGAGATCTAAAGGTAATCTGGGCTGCACCAGTCAGCCTGGCATGGACTGGTGCATGTACGTGTGCTCACAGGTCCTGGGCGATGAGGCCGGGCAGCCCAGTGGTGAGAGGTCTGGGAGCTGGGTCCTGATGTGGGCATCATCACCCACTTGTTTATAACCTTTCACACTTAAACTCCCTAGGCTCTTTTTCTCAATTGTCAAATGGAAATAAGAGCCACTCTAGCCTTATGGCTAAGGAACTGGAGCTTCAGAATCAAACAGAACTGGGTTCAACTCCTACCTATGTCCTGTGTTACCTCAGGCAAGTCACATCACCTCTCTGAGCCTCCATTCCTTCATCTGAAAAATGAGCTTCCAGCAATTCTGGCCTCTCAGAGTCATTGTGAGAATGACTCAAGATGATGCACATAGAAGTATTTAGCACTTGAATGGCTTCTAGCAAGATCAGGAAACACCACCTATTACTACTAAATGGGGCTTTGGTAAGAATAAAACAGAATCATGTGTGTAAAGTGCTTTGAAAAGTACAAAGGACTGAAAAGACTCTGAAGGCTTCTGGAAATCAGTCTACCACATTTTGGAGCTGGGGTTAGGAAAGACCCTTGGAAGAGGATCCAAAGAAAGACACTCCAGAGCAAGATATATAGGAGGCCCAAGGACACCCTGCAGTGCAGGGCAGGCCACTTTCTGGGGCTCCAGGTGTTTTCTATATGATTGTGATCTTGATGCTCCCCACCTCACCCCACTGTCAGCCCCAAAAATTCCCATTGTATACAATTCCTTTTACAGGTGAGAGTCATGCTGGTAACACCGCCTGTCATCAGAGCCTTCCAGCTCTGGCAAGGACTGCTTGTTGCTATGCCAACAACCATTCTCACCTTCCTCCTTTATAAAACGATGCCAGTTGTATTTAAGCAGCAATATTTCCCAGATTCTGTTGAATATAGGTATGGCCAGGTGACTATGTTGTGGCCAACAAGATGTAACTAGAAGTGTTTATGGAGCTTTTGCAAAAACTCTTTGAAAAGAAAGTTATTTCTCCCCCTTTTCCCCCTTTATGACCAGACCTACAGCGTGGCATGGATATCCACTGGCCGGCGCACCAGAAGCCATGTTAGACTAAGAGGTGACTCAGGATGGCCATGCACTGGAGGTAGCAAAGCAGAGAGAAAGGATTCTGCCTGATGACAGCCTACAGCCTCCATTACCAGGCCTGGGCCAATCACCTCTGGACTTTTTCTACATGAGAGAATAAACCATTATATGTTTAAATCTGTATTGTTTCCAGCTTTTATATGGCAGGAAGAAGTCTTACTAACTTCAACTGTTTAAAATTCTGTTCAGAGGCCTAGTGCCTAGTAGGTTATTCCCAGCCTGAGCCCTGAGCTGAGACTCATTACTAATGGCTTTCAAATCAGTGGGAAGCAAGTTTGGAAATGTGTTCATCATCGTTACTGGTAAATATTGATTAAGATTCCACCCACGCCTTGGAGGCAGGAGGTGGTGTTAGCTTCTCTGCTAAGGTTTTATAACACAGAAATCTTCAAGTAGAGAAGTACTCTCTCCTATCCCAATTGGAAGAACTAAGGAGAATTTCATGGAGGGTTTTATTTTGGGGGCTAGGTCTTAAACAATGATTAGAATTTCCATCAGCATGGGAACACTTCCAAACTTGTTATAAGGCCAGCGTCATCTGATGTCAAAGCCATAGGCACTACAGAAAAAAAAAACATAGATCAATATCCCTGATGAACATGGATGCAAAAATCTTCAGCAAAATATTAGCAAACCAAATTTGACAATACATTAAAAGGATTATATACCACAACTAAGTGGGATTTATTTCTGGGATGCAAGGATGCTTCAACATATGCAAATCAACCAGTGTGATATACAACATTAACAAATGAGATAAAACCCCATGATTATTGATGCAGAAAGAGCTTGTGACAAAATTCAACACATAATTTATAATAGAAATTGTCACTAAATTAGATACAGAAGGAACTTATCTCAGCACAATATATATTCATATATGAACAACCCATAGCTAACATCATATGGTGAAAGACTGAGAGCTTTTCCCCTAAGATCTGGAACATGACAAGGATGCTACTTTCACCACTTCCATTCAACATTGTTCTGGACATGCTAGGCAGAGCAATTAGGCAAGAAAAAAAAAGTCATCCAAATCAAAAGGAAGAAGTAAAACTATCCCTGTTTGCATACTTCATGATCTTATATATAGAAAACCCTAAAAGACTTTATAAAAACTGTTAGAACTAATTAATCAAAGTTTCAGGATATAAAAAATCATTAGAAACAAATTCAGCAAAGTTACAGGATATAAAATCAACATACAAAAATCAGTTGTGTTTCTAAACACTAACAACAAATTATACTAAATGAAAATATGAAAACAATTCCAATTACGACAGCACCAAAAAGAATAAAATAGGAATAAACTTAATCAAGAAAGTAAAAGACTTGTACCCTAAAAACTATAAAACACTAATAAGAGAAATTAAAGACATCCCATGTTCATGGATTGGAAGAGTTAATAATGTTAAAGTGGTCATACTATCCGAAGTTACTTATAGATTCAATGTAATCCCTACTAAAATCCCATTGACATGTTTGTAGAAATACGAAAAGCAATTCTAAAATTTATATGAAATCACAAAAGACCCCAAATAGCCAAAGCAATTTTGAGCAAAAAGAACAAAGCTGGAGGCATCATACGTTCTGGTTTCAAAAAATATTACAAAGCTACAATAATCAAAACAACATGGTACTGGCATAAAAACAGACATATAGACCAATTGAATAGAATAGAGAGCCCAGAAATAAACCCATGCATATGTGGTTAACATATCTTTGACAAGGGTGCCAAGAACACACAATGGGGAAATGTTAGTCTCTTCAATAAATGATGCTGGGAAAACTGGGTATCAACATACAAAAGAATGAAATTGAACCCTTATCTTACACTATACACAAAAATCAACTCAAAATGGATTAAACACTTAAATGTAAGACCTGAAACCTTAAAACTTCTAGAAGAAAAACATAGAGGGAAATATTCCTGATTTTGACCTTAGTAATAATTTCTTGGATATGACAAGAAGCACAGACAACAAATGTAAATATAGAAAAGTGGGATTACATCAAACCAAAAGCTCTGCACACCAAAGCAAACAATCAACAAAATGAAAAGGCAATGTACAAAATGGGCAAAAATACTTGTAAACTGTGTATCTGACAAAGAGCTAATACTCAAAACATATAACTCCTACAACTCAGTAGCAAAAAACAAAACAAAGAACTCAATTAAAAAGTGAACAAAGAAACTGAATAGACTTTTCTCCAAAGAAGATATACAAAAAGCCAATAGATGTAATGAAAAGGTGCTCAACATCACTAATCATCGGGGAATGCAAATCAAAACTACAATGAAATATGACCTCACACTTGTTAGGAAGTCTATCATCAAAATAAACAAATAACAAATATTGGTGAGGTTGTGCAGAAAAGGGAACTCTTGTACATGGTTTATGGGAATGTAAATTGGTGCAGTCACTACAAGAAACAATATGGGTTTTTCTCAAATATTAAAACTAGAACTACCATATGATCCAGAAATCTTACTTCTGGTATACATCCAAAGAAAATAAAATCAGAATGTTGAAGAGATATCTGCACTCCCATTTTCATTGTGGCATTATTCACAACAGCAAAGGCATGGAAACAACCTAAATGTCCAATGACAGATGAATGGATAAAGAAAATGTTATATATATATATATATATATAAAATATCACTCAGCCTTAAAAAGAAGGAAATTCTGCCATTTGGGAAAACATGGATGAACCTGGAGGGCATTATGCTAAGTGAAATAAGACAAAAACAGAAGGACAAATACTTACATGATGGACAACCACTTACATGATCAGTCTAAAATAGTCAAACTCATGGAAACAGAGAGTAAAAAATAGTGGTTACCAGGGGATAAGGGGAGGAGGAAATGAGGAGATATTAGTCAAAGGGCATAAAGTTTAAGTTATACAAGACAAACAAGTCCAAGGAACCTACTATCCAGCAGTGTCTACAGTTAACATGTACTGTACTGTGTACTTTAAAATCCACTAAGAAGATAGATCTTATGTTAACTGTATTTATCACAATAATAATAATAATTAATAGTGTGGGAAAATTTGGGTTTTTTAAAAAAAGAATTTCTTTTAAAAAAAGTAGTACTTTTAATATAGCCAATTGATTCTCACAGAATTCTTTCTAATTTTTTTCATCAACTTTTATTTTAAGTTCTGGGATACATGTGCAAGATGTGCAGGTTTGTTACCTAGGTAAGCGAGTGCCATGGTGGTTTACTGTGCAGATCAACCCATCACCTATGTATTAAGCCCAGCATCCATTAGCTATTCTTCCTGATGCTCTCCCTCCCCCGACTCCCCTGACAGGCCCCAGTGTGTGTTGTTTCCCCTACGTGTGTCCATGCTTTCTCATCCTTCAGCTCCCTCTTACAAGTGAGAACATGCAGTGTTTGGTTTTCTGTTCCTGTGTTAGTCTGCTGAGAATAACAGCTTCCAGCTTCATCCATGTTTCTGCAAAGGACAGAATCTCATTCCTTTTTATGGCTACATAGTATTCCATGGTGTATATGTGCCACATTTTCTTTATCCGGTCTATCACTGATGGGCATTTGGATTGATTCCATGTCTTTGCTATTGTGCATAGTGATACAATGAACATATACGTGCATGTATCTTTATAATAGAATGATTATATTCCTTTGGGTATATACCCAGTAATGGGATTGCTGGGTCAAATGGTGTTTCTGTTTCTAGATCTTTGAGAAATCGCCACAATGTCTTCCAAATGGTTGAAGTAATTTACACTCCAACCAACAGTGTAAAAGTGTTCCTTTTTCTCTACAACCTCACCAGCATCTGTTGTT
Source organism: Gorilla gorilla gorilla (assembly GCF_029281585.2). Classification (NCBI taxonomy): domain Eukaryota; kingdom Metazoa; phylum Chordata; class Mammalia; order Primates; family Hominidae; genus Gorilla; species Gorilla gorilla. Next base: position 100,788,951 of record NC_073242.2, read on the forward strand.
TCTTGACTTTTTAATAATCGCCATTCTGACTGGCATGAGATGGTATCTCATTGTGGTTTTGATTTGTATTTCTCTAATGATCAGTACACCAACAACAGGCATGCAGAGCGCCAGATCATGAATGAACTCCTATTTACAATTGCTACAAAGAGAATAAAATACCTAGGAATACAGCTAACAAGGGAAGTCAAGGACCTCTTCAAGGAGAACTACAAACCATTGTTCAAGGAAATCAGAGAGGACACAAACAAATGGAAAAACATTCCATGCTCATGGATATGAAGAATCAATATCATGAAAATGGCCATATTGCCCAAAGTAATTTATATATTCAATGCTATTCCCATTAAACTACCATTGACATTCTTCACAGAATTAGAAAAAAAAAACTTTTAAAATTCATATGGAACCAAAAAAGAACCCATATAGCCAAGACAATCCTAAACAAAAAGAACAAAGCTGGAAGCATCACGCTACCCATTTTCAAACTACTCTACAAGGCTACAGTAACCAACATAGTGTGGTACTGGTACAAAAACAGACATATAGACCAGTGGAATAGAATAGAGAACTCAGAAGTTAGACTGCACACCTACAACCAAATGACCATTAACAAACCTGACAAAAACAAGTAATGGGGAAATAATTTCCTATTTAATAAATGGTGCTGGGAACTGGATAGCCACATGCAGAAAATTGAAACTGAACCCCTTCCTTATGCCTTATACAAAAATTAACTCAAGATGGATTAAAGACTAAAATGTAAAAACCAAAACTATAAAAACCCTAGAAGAAAATCCAGGCAATACCATTCAGGAGATAGGCATGGGCAAAGTTTTCATGACAAAAACGCCAAAAGCAATTGCAGCAAAAGCAAAAACTGACAAATGGGATCTGATTAAACTAAAGAGCTTCTGCACAGCAAAAGAAACTATCATCAGAGTGAACAGACAACCTACAGAAAGGGAGAAAATTTTTGCCATCTATCCATCTGACAAAGGTCTAATATCCAGAGTCTACAAAGAACTTAAACACATTTACAAGAAAAAACAAACAACCCCATTAAAAAATGGCCAAAGGCCATGAAAAGACACTTCTCAAAAGAAGACATTCATGCAGCCAACAAACATATGAAAAAAAGCTCAGCATCATTGATAATTAGAAAAAAAGAATTTCAACCAGCAAAAAGGGGTAAGGAGACCAGACAAAGCACCAGCATAGGCAAATAATCAATTTTGGAGTAAGATGGAGTAGCATGAGTTACAGACAGCTTCGGATGTTGTACCAGATTATTCAGGCATTATTATGTAGAATTGTACCTCTGAGAAATTCAATAAGGGATCATTACTTTTTTAAAAAAATGGTTTCAAGTCATAATTGCTAAGAACTACAGTCACAATTGCATAAAAATATATAGACTATAAATAGCTATACACATATAATATAGAGATTTCATATATATAGTACACATAAGTTTTTTAAAAGATTGAGTGAGTTAAAAATGGTTAACACTGATTGAAGATTTCTGGGTGTTCTTCATTCATTAGTTCTTTTTATCCCCATGACAACCCTTTAAGACAAGTATTGTTATTATCCTTATTTTGCAGACGAGAACTGCAGTAACTTGCCCACGTTCTCACATTTAGTAAGAGGCAGTGCCAGGATTTGAAAATTGCCTGGGTCTGTTAAACTCCAAAGTCCATCTCCTTAACCACCAAGCCCAACTCCTTACAAAACGATTCATACCAACATGTGTGGTTACTTATAGGTGGAGCGATCATAGGGAACTATTTTCTATTTTGTACTTTGTACTATTTTGTATTCTTTCCTGATTTTCTACAAGCAAGGTATATTACTTTATATTTATATTGTGAAACATACCACATTTAGAAAGCAAGCATAAAGCATAAATTTATAGCTTAATATACCATAGAATAAACCCCATGGAACCATCGTCTATATCAGCACCCCAGGAGCCCTGTCTGATCACAGCTCCCTCCCATGTAAAGATAACTGTTCTCACTGCCAAGTCGTCATGCCCTTGTCTTCCTTTAAAATCACCATCTAATCATGTATCTCAAAAAAATGTAGGTTAATTCTGCTCATTTTGAATATTATATAAATGGAATAACATCGTCTGTGTTCTGTTGGGTCTGACACCTTTCTCTCAACATTATGTTTTTTAAGAATGTTATTTTCCTAATATAAAAAAATTCATTAGTGTTATAAAATATTTTAAATCTGGAATCACACAACGACCTCCTCAACCTGACTCAGTTGACACCTTCCCAGCTGTTACCTTCTAAGCAGGACCAATCCACCTTAAAACTAGAATTTGTTTCCTTCAAAAGTCATGGCCAGAGAAAAGAGGGGTCAGGACCCATAGCTGGCCCCCCTTTCCTGCTTGGGCCAGCTTGCCTTCCACCAGGTCAGCTCAGCCAGCTGCCTGAAAGTGGATTATTCAATTCACTGCCACGTTTTCTGAATCACTACTTAACTCACCAATCATGGGTTTCTCTGCCCAGGGGGCACTATGACCTTTGGTGCAGAGGGAAGTGGCTGTGCTCCTTGGAGCTGCCTGCCTTCTTTCTTGGTGGACAACCCAAAATGCTTTCAACTTGAGGGTCTACAAAATGCACTCCCCACTTTCTTCTCTTCCTCCCTCTCCTCCTCCTCCTTTTCTTCTCTTTCTACAAGAAATTTTTTTTTATGGAAATTTTCAAACATACACTAAATTACAGAGAATAGTATAATGAACCCCCATGTAACCTCAACAGTGATCAACACATTACATCCTTTTTTCTCCTACACACCCACCCAATTATCCCCCATGCCTACTGGATTATTATTTTCCAACTTTTATTTTAGATTCAGGGGGTGCATGTGCACGCATGGGTTTAATGCACCATGCTGAGGTTTGGGCTATAAATGATCTCACCACCCAGGTACTGAGCATAGTACCCAACAGTTAGTTTTTCAACCCTGTAATTTTCCCTCCCCCATTTTTGAGTTGCCAGTATCTACTGTTGCCATCTTTATGTCCATGAGCACCCAGTGCTTAGCTCCCACTTATAAGTGAGAACATGTAGTATTTGGTTTTCAGCCCCCGCATTAATTTGCTTAGGATAGTGGCCTCCAGCTCCATCCATGTTGCTGTAAAGGACATGATTTCATTCTTTTTTATGGCTGTGTAGTATTCCATGGTGTATATGTGCCACATTTTCTTCATTCAGTCTGCCATTGATGGGCACCTAGGTTGAGTCCATGTCTTTGCTATTGTGAGCAGTACTGCAATGAACATTGCAGTGAGTGCATGTGTCTTTTTAGTAGAATGATTTGTTTCTTTTGGATACATACCCAATAATGGGACTGCTGGGCTGAATGGTAGTTCTATTTGAAGTCCTTTGAGAAATCTTTGTACTGCTTTCCACTGTGACGTTCCCACCAACAGTCTCACCAACATCTGTGGGGTTTTTTTTTTTCTTTCTTTGACTTTGTTATAATAGCTATTCTGATTGGTGTGATAGGGTATCTTATTGTGGTTCTGATTTTCGTTTCTCTGATGATTAGTGATGTGAAGTATTTTTTCATATGTTTGTTGGTTGCTTGCATGTCTTCTTTTGAGAAGTGTCTGTTCATGTCTTTTGCCCATTTTTTAACGGGCCCTACTAAATTATTTTGAAACAAATCCAAGATGTGTCATTTGTGAATATGTCAGTATATATCTTAAAAATATAATGTATCACTTTAAGAACATATCCAAAATACAATTCTCATAATTCCTTAATTTCATCAAATATCAAATTGGCCTTCAGTTTTTCTCCATCATTTTATAAATGTTTCTATATAGTTGTTGTATTCAAATCAAGTCCAAAATGAAGTCTACACATTGCATTTTGTTCAAACATCCTACTTTTGTGAGAAATGGTATTTGGAGACTATAAACTGGATTCTGGATTTCTCATCGCTCTAGAGTTGGTCACTGCTTCTAGGACTTCTTGGGTTTACAGAACTAGAAAATACAAACTGTGTGTATGTGTGTGTTTGTGTGTGTATGTTTAAAACAGAAGCTACAGTGTAAGTTTAAGCAGATATTTCTAATTCAAAATTTAAATTACAGAACTTTTACTTGAACTCTTTAATTTTATATTTGCATCTCTTTTATGCTGAAAATCTTGGTTTCTAATTACATCATTATCTACTTGCTTTATTTTACTATATGTCTGTGCGTGTGAAATAGTCTTGGAATAATAATATTAATGTTATTTCCAATGATATTTTTACTGACAATAGTTGATTTTTAGTTCTTTTGTCCTCAGAATGTATTTCACTTCATATGCACGGTTAAATTACTGTGTTTTAAAAGTCATTTGAAATTATCTCTGTTTGTGTGCCTCCAACTGGACACACAATTAGGTTCACTTGTTTCACATTTCTTTTGGGGTTCAGGGATTGTTATTTTCATTTTTGAGTTAATTATGTTTTGTAATCATGGGAGTCAAATTTGCAGAAAAGGTACATTCCAGGCCAGGCACAGTGGCTCACGCCTGTAATCCCAGCACTTTGGGAGGCTAAGGCAGGTGGATCACCTGAGGTCAGGAGTTCGAGACCAAATTCACCAACATGGTGAAACCCCCCCATCTCTACTAAAATACAAAAATAAGCTGGGTGTTGTGGCGCACACCTGTAATCCCAGATACTCAGGAGGCTGAGGCAGGAGAATCACTTGAACCCAGGAAGCAGAGGTTGCAGTAAGCCGAGATCATGCCATTGCTCTCCAGCCTGGGTAACAGAGTGAGACTCTGTCTCGAAAAAAAAAAAAGGGTACTTTCCAAGAAGTCTAGCCTCTGTCCCTGTTCCCTTCACCTGTTCCTTCCCTCTCCCGATAGATAACTAGTTTTTCAAAAATTATTATTATCATTATATCATCCGCTAACAGATATAAATATAAATAACATATAATAAATATAAATAAAATATAAAAATATGAATGAAAAGAATGCTTTTCCAAATGGCAAAGAAAGGTTTCTGCTTTTAAACAGTAATCACGAAATGCTTTTAAGTGAACAGCATTGCTATGTTTCTTTTCAGATCTTTCCTCTGAATAATTTCTGAGTGTTCAGAGTCATTTACAAAAATAGATAGGATTTACCTATTTAATGGATAAGGAAATAGGAAAAGAGAAAGAAATTTTCACAAAAGCACAGAGCAAATTCAGCCAAGATTCCGACTAGCTACTTTGCAGGCACTAATCCATCCAACAGCTAGCATGGGCCAGCCCCAGCCTGCAGATACTCTGATTCTCTACGTCTGAAGTGGAGCCCAAGCACCTGTTTTGGCAAAGCTTCCCAGGTGATTCTGAGCAGCAGTCTGGTGGACAAATCACTAGTATAAGCCAGTGACACCCAAGCAGGCCTCTTTTGGAGAATCTCAAGGCAGCTTGTTGTTGTGGGAGCAAATCTTGCATCCAAGACTGAGGACTGCAAGAAACATGACCATATTTTTCTTTACTACAATTTAATCTGTTCTGATCTCTCATTGCACCAGAAAACAGATGCCAAATCTTGGCCAAAGTGATGACCCCCAACACCACTTCCCCACATACGCTTCTAAGTTCCCAGGAGTGTTGAGTGGTGGGGGTACAGGGAGATCTGATTCAGCCATCACCTCAGCCACCCTCATTGCTGGGTCTCACAGAAGGCTGCTAAGTCATGGCTCATTCTGGCCATGGGGTCATTCAGTTTCCGCAGCTCCCTGGCCAGCTCTGATGCCATATCCATAGCACTGAACTCATCCCACCAGGCTACACCCTCAGAGGCCCTGACTGTTTAGATTGGATTTACCATACAACCCTTTCTTTTTCTGGAGCTCCACCCAGGAAACAGGAAATGAGTCACCATGACTCTTAGATTCCACAAACTGACCTGAAGATTTTTGCCATATCCACCTGCTCTAACCTGGATTTGACCCAGGGAGCAAAGTGCAGGATCCTCTTCTCAATGAACCACTAACTTCTATACACTTGTTGCTTCTCCTTTCTACAGCCCAAGGCACCTTTATGTAGACTGGGCTAAAGTTCCTTGTTCTTAATTAGCCAATATCTCTCATTCTTTTTATTATATGTTATTTTTATTTATATCTGTTAGTAGATGACATAATAATAATAATAATAATAACGCTACCAATAATCTATGCTACCAGTTCCTTTTGTTCCCCTTAAGGCCAGGATTTTGTATGCAAAATCTTGGAAGCATCACCCTTTTCCTTTGTTACCACATCCCTTACCAGGGCTACCATGTTGTGCAATTTCAGGAAGTATTGTGCACAAAGCCTGGGTGGACTTATTCAGTGCACAACCTGAACAGCTGTATGGGTATGCACAGCTGTATGTGCTGCAGAAATGTTGACCACATAGCCACACACTCTGAATGGGGAAAATAAATTCCACTGGGGAAATAACATTAGTTAGTGCTTCAAGAGCATTGTCCTGCCACTTAATACAGCTCCAGATAGGGAGTCTGGAGGGTCATTTGGATGTTTGGAGCAAAATATTAAAAGTGAAAGTGACCTTCCTCTCCTCGTTTTTCTGTACCTCCTTGCCAATCTTATCACCTTGGTATACCAAAGAAAATCTCAGCCTGCCTCATCTGAGCCCCAAACAACCTGGGATCCAAGAGGATAAGCTGGAAATACCACAAATATGACCCATGAAAGCACTTAAGACCCCTGCCCAGAGAGAGGAAATCACTGAGCGTTGGCATCATGGGGCACTTGGGCAAAGTCAGTTCTCATTGATGAGCTTCCAAACACCAGAATAATTCAAAAAGAGCCTCTTCAAAGATACCTGGTCTCTTGTCTGTCCCCAGTCCCCACGTTCTAAAAATCAGCCAGTTACCATGGCAGCTGCTGTCCAATCAAAACGTTCCCATTTATAGAAACTGGCTGAAAACATTTGAATCTGATGGGGTCTGTCGCTGAGCAGAGGATGTCACTCCCCCAGACACAAAGGATGCTTTATCCAGAAACCATGGATAGCGTCTGGCCTGAGAGAGAGAGACTCCAGGTCCTGGCACCAATGCACTATGAACAGGCATCCCACCCAGAAAACGTTCCTGCTGACACTGGTAGGGCCTATGTCATCATCATCCATTCATTCACTAGATAACATCAAGCACCTTCTCTGTGTCGAGCAAGGTACTGAGGTTAAATGGTGACGAATGCTGTGTTCCCGTGGTCACCAAGGCAATTTTGATGAGGAAGCTGATAAAAAAGCAGACAATGGCAACCCGGTGTGATTTAAATAATAATAATAATAAAATAAAAACCATGAGAGCAGATGTGTGGGAACTGTGGAGTCACCTGCCCAGGCATGGGGTCAAGGGTGTTTTCCTGGTGAAACCTGAGTCTTGAGGGCTGAGCAGGTGTTAGCTGGGATGGGGTGAGGAGTGCATAGGAAGGAGGAAAGGGCCCCGGGCAAAGGCACATATGAAAAAGGCCAGACAGGGAGAAGAGCATTCCATCCAAGTTACCTCAAGAGTAGCTCGGTTGGCCGGGGCACAGTGGCTCATTCCTGTAATCCCAGCACTTTGGGAGGCCAAGGCGGGCGGATGACGAGGTCAGAAGTTCGAGACCAGCCTGACCAACATGGTAAAATCTCGTCTCCACTAAAATACAAAAATTAGCCAGGCGTGGTGGCTCACGCCTGTAATCTCAGCTACTCAGGAGGCTGAGGCAGGAGAATCACTTGAACCCGGGAGACAGAGGTTGCTGTGAGCCAAGACTGTGCCATTGCATTCCAGCCTGGGCGATGGAGTGAGACTCCATCTCAAAGGAAGAAAAAAAAAAAAGAGTAGCTCAGTCACTGGCTCAGAATGAATGATGAAGACAAAGACAAGAAGAATTGCAGCTCAAGAGGAATGCTGGGACAGAAAAAGGAAGGTCCCTTGCTTCTCTGCGGGCGTCTGGTTGCCTGGCTTCTATTTAAAGTGGAACAGCCCAGGAAGAGATTAGTTGAGAAGCAGCTAAGAGGAGGTTCTGTGTTTTGAGGGAGAAGGGGTAGTATCCTCAAGAAGAAAGGAACTAAGAGGGTAAGGGGTGGGGCACCGTGGCCACAGCCCCCGTTGCCTATTCAACCACGAGCTGGAGAAGCAATCAAACAGGACATCCCCCACCCTCCCACCTCCTGTCTGCTCAGAGCATCTCTGCTGCCTAGATCTACAGGATCATGCCATGGCAACTTCCAGATCATTCTGTCCACCCCTTCTAGGGGATGAATAACAGTTTATTGCACATGAACCCAGGAGTGGCACTGTGCTCAGTACTTCCCATGCAAAATCCATTCATTTCTAAAATCATGTTTGAGAGTGAGCATAGTGGCTAACGCCTTTAATCCCAGCAATTTGGGAGGCTGAAGTGGGAAGGACTGCTTGAGCCCAGAAGTTTGAAGACAGCCTGGGCAACATGGTGAAACCCTGTGTCTACAAAAAATTAAAAATTAGCCAGGAGTAGTGGTGCCTGCCTGTGGTCCCAGCTACTCAGGCTGAGGTGGGAGGATCACTTGAGCCTAGGAGGTTGAGGCTGCAGTGAGCCATGATTGCACCACTGCACTCCAACCTGGGTGACAAAATGAGACCCTGTCTTGAAAAAAAACCAAAAACTTAGGCCCAGGCACAGTGGCTTACACTTGTAATCCCAGTGCTTTGGCAGGCCAAGGTGGGTGGATCACTTGAGGCCGGGAGTTCGAGACTCAAAACTGGCGAAACCCCATCTCTATTGGCCAGGCATGGTGGTGCTCGCCTATAATCCCAGCTACTGGGGAGACTGAGGCATGAGAATCGTTTGAACCCAGGACACGGAGGCTGCAGTGAGCTGAGATCATGCTACTACCCTCCAGCTTGGGCAACAGAGCAAGACCCTTTCTCAAAAAAAAAAAAAAAAAAAGAAGAAGAAGAAGAGAAAGAAAAAAATCAGAGAATGATGGCTTTGTAGCCAGCTTAAAGAGTAACTAAACTTCTCCTTCAACAGGGGTCTCTGGATGGGGATGGAGGGGGAGAACCCAACTACCAAATTGAACATTGTAGGAAATTATATTGATAGAGTCTTTGTGAGTGTGGAAAGTATTAGCAATAGGTACAGAGAAAACAAAGCAGATATTTAGTATTTAGTTGCTCCAGGGAAAAAAAAAATTAAAGTCATGTTTGAGCACCTTCTATGCAACAGGCAATATAATTCAGATACTGGTGACATGGCCGTAGAAAAAAATAAACTCCTTGTCCTCAAGGAACTTATATTCTTGGGAAGGGGGGGATAGACAAAACCAAATAGATATGTAAGATGACAAGAGATTACAACTAGTCTAAGAAAAATAAAGCCCAGTAAAGTAATAGAGAATGATGGCAAGGGAAGAGGGTCAGAAAAGGGGTGATCTGAGCTGAGACCTGAGTGAGGGGAGGGAGAGAGCTACATGGAATCTGGAGGAAGAAGGTGTCACACTGTGGGAGCAGCAAGTGCAAAGGTCCTGTGGCAGACAAGCCGCTGCCATGTTGCATTGGTGAGGCTGGGGAGTAGGGACAAGGTGAGAGCTGGAGGACCAGGTCGGAGATGGGCCAGGCGGTCACATCAACCTCATAGCAACACGACAGGGTGGGGTACTGTTGTTCCCATATTACAGATGAAGAAACTGAGGTTAAGGAATATGCCCAGGGTCCCAAACCTTTGCTAGGCAGAGCTGGGATTCAAACCCAGCCACTTGATCTTTAATCATGTGCCTCTAATTATTTCCTTAGAGTGTCTGTGCCAAGGAGCTATGGATAACTTAGAACAGATCAATAAGATTCCAACCTCCCGCAAAGTTCCCCTAAATCCCAGCAACTCCACACCTAAAAATGTAAGAAGATCTTAAGGAACTTGAACAAAGATTTAGCTACTTTGTTTATAATAGCAAAGACTGGAAACAACAGCTTCTCCTTAATAATAGGCAATTGGAAAATAAAGTTATAATACACACATGCAAAGGATGAATCATGTATGGTCATTTTAAAAGACATTGTAGAAAAGTGTGCAACGACATGGAAAGATGGTCAAAATATGTCATTGAAACTAAGCAATACATATAGTACAATCCCATTTTTTGTAATAAATAATATGTAAATGTATGCAGAGGCCAAAGACTGGAAAAAAATAAACGAAAATGTTAAAAACGGCTAACCCAAGGAGTGGGATTGTGGGTGGTACATCTTGGTTTTGCTTAGCAATATTTTCTATAATGAATATAAATTATTTTTGCCCAGCCTGGGCAACATGGCAAAACCCCCTCTCTACAAAAAATATGAAAAACTTAGCCAGGCATGGTGGCAAGCACCTGTAGTTCCAGCTACTTGGGAGGCTGAGGTAGGAGGATTGCTTGAGCCTGGGAGGTCAAGGCTGCAGTAAGCCATGATCACATCACTGCATTTCAGCCTGGATGACAGAGCAAGACCCTGTCTCAAAAAAAAATAAATAAATGATTTTTGCAAAGAAAAAATGTGCATGTGCACATGAACACACACACATGTGCACACACACAGTTCACCAGAAAGCTTTCCAGGTTGGCCGGCCACTAGGCACAGGGGACCTGAGCTCCTCTACGCCCCCATCCTACACTCCGACGAGTGCAGAAAATGAGGTTCTGCACATCACCATTAAAGTCCCATTCAGGTTGGAGACCCCTATAATGAGGCAGCTCCCTGGCCAGAGCTGGAAAATTTAGGACATACTGGTAGCCTCACCTCCCTTCTCAACAAAGACTTCACGATGCAAAGCTGGGGCTTGGGAGGGTGCAGGATCGCAGCAGAAGCTTCGGTGGCACATCAGCAGGAGTGCCAGAGCTTCAGGGTAATTAGCGCTAGACTTGTCAAAGGGCCTGGTGCTATTTTTAAAATCTTTCCAACACATTTGACTTCATAAAGGATTCCAGGAGTTCTCAGTCCACCCAGTGCTCTAGGAAGGCAAATGAACCAATTAATAATTTAGTGGAAATCACCCAGAGCTTTAGGGGAAGATACGTTCACCCCCTCATATATTTGCTACCCTTCCTTCTAATTAAGCCAATCAGAACTTTCTCACCTGCAGCATTGTTTCTTTCATCATTGGAGACACCTGGAGCCACTCACGGACCAGCGCATACTAAACCCCTGCTGCAGGTGGCATTTCAGCAGAGGAGCTTCAGATCCAATCTGTTGGCCCTGCTGCTCACCAGTGTGTGACCTTGGGTGGGCTATTTCACCTTTAGAGCACTAAGCTTCCAGGGGTATTGTCTTCAGTCAAAGGTCAGCAATCTATGGCCCTCAGACTCAATCTGGCCCACCTCTTCTTTCTATAAATAAAGTTTTATTGGAACACAGCCATGCAGATTCATTTACATATGGCTGCTTTTGTGCTACAGAGTTGAGTAGTTGTGACAGAGAGTACATGGCCCGCAAAGCCTAGGATATACATAAACTATATATGTGTGTGTGTATATATATATATATGGAGAGAGTGAGAGAGGAGACAGAGAGAGAGAGAGAAAGATTTAGGGTCTCACGCTTGTTGCCCAGATGGAGTGCAGGGCATATTCATGACTCACTGCAGCCTTGACCTCCTGGGCTCAAGCAAACCTCCCACCTCAGCCTCCCAAGTAGCTGGGATTACAGGCACGTGCCACCACACCCAGCTAATTTTTGTATTTTTTAGTAGAGATGGTTTTGCCATGTTGCCCAGGCTGGTCTCGAACCCCTGGGCTCAAGCGATCTGCCCACCTTGGCCTCCCAAAGTCGTGGGATTACAGGTGTGAGCCACCGTGCCAGGTGTAGAATATTATCCGGCCCTTTACCAAAAAAGTTTGCCAACCCTGCCTTAGATCAGATCCCCAGAAGCAGAGCTTGAGATGAGGATTTGGGTATAAACGACTTACCAAGCAAGTGCGACCAGGAGACGCCAAGGAGAAAGCAAGGGAGGCAGGACAGTGAAGGAAAAGAGGCCACCAAAGGTGTGATATCAGGCAAAGTCCTGCCCCAGCCTGCTCCTGTGGGAGATCTTCTGGGTCCCGTGCAGGTGAAGTGACTCAGGCAGGCCCTGAAGAGGCAGCAGGTGTGAGCTGGGAGGAGCAAAAGCCACGGAGGCTCAGTGGGGAGGCCCGGAACGTGTAACGGGGATTGCAGGGGATCCGGGCAGAGCTCTGATGGGCTGGCCTCAGCTGTTAATCACTCCTCTGATTTATGACGCTTTTACAGGGACAAGGCCTTGGGCCAACATACATTCCCTTGTTTACTCCTTGCCACAGCCTTATGGGTGGGAAGTATCTAAGGCCCACTTTGCAGCTGGGAATGAAATGAGATCACCCAGACAAAGTACTCAGCCCAGCACCAACCCCACAGAAAGCACTCACTAAGAGGAAGCTGGATGTGTCTGGAAGCTGGTCGTGTACTGAGTTTGGGGTCACAGGGGTCACTGGGGAATCTAGCATGTAACTAGCAGGAACTTCTAACAGAGCCCTAGTCAGTCATCCTGTCGGGGAGGTCAGAGAAGGAGGCTCTGGGGAATCTTGAAGGAGGGGTGGGAGTTGCCAAGTTGGGGAAAGAGCTTTTTCCAACACAGGTCACAGCAACACAAAAGCTAGGCGGTGGGAAACAATGGGCACATTCCGGCAGCCTCGAGGAGTTCCGCGGAGGTGGAGTGAAGACTGAGAGGGGTGGTAGGGGGAGATGAGGCCGGGAGGAGGAGAGTACACCCTCAAGGATGGAGAGCCAACAAAGATTCTAAACCAGGAGTTCTGCAGTGAGACTGGCATTTTGGAACAATCGTCCTGGTTTTGGTTGAGAGCACAACTTAGAGAACAGAGGCTAGAGGTGGCAGGCTGGAGTGACAGCCTACTGCAGCTGTCCAGCCAATTAAGCCCTGTAGGAAGAATGGCTGATGCCGCAGTCTATGTGATGCTGAACAGCGGTAGCCAGGCTGACCTGGCCCCAATCTCCGGCTGTGACTGACCTTCAGATGCAGGCAGCAGAGGGAAGAGGACAAAAGTGCACCGCTGGGGAAAGGCAAGCAGCTGGCACCCAGGGCACCAAAGACCCGCACAGTGAGCATCAAGGCCAGCAAGGGCACAAAGCCAGCTGTCACCTGTCCTCTGGGCCAAGCCAAGGGGGGCTGGCCTCCTGGCCACCTCCTTGGGGGAGCAGTACCCCCATTGTCATGACTTGTTCACAGATTCCCAGACGTCCCAGTGCTATCAAGGGAGGCTTGTACTAGAGGTTGATTTATTTGTTATTTTTTTAATTATGCATTTTTATGGATTTAGGGATACAAGTGAAATTGTGTTAATGGAAATATTGCATAGTGGTAAAGTTTGCCTTTTTGTGTACTCATCACTCTATTTGCTTTTTTTCGATTTTTGATTCTTTTTTTTTAGAGACAGGGTCTCATTCTGTTGCCCAGGTTGGAGTGCAGTGGTGCAATCATAGCTCACTGCAGCCTCGAACCCCTGGGCTCAAGCGATCCTCTGCCTTAGCCTCCTGAGTGACTGCGACTATGGGTGTGCACCATCACGCCTAGTTCATTTAAACAAATTTTTGTGTAAAGTTGGAGTCTTGCTATGTTGCCTAGGCTGGTCTTTAACTCCTGCCCTCAAGGGATGCTCTTGCCTCGGCCTTCCAAAGAGCTGAGATTACGGACACGAGCTCCCATGCCCAGCCCATAGAAGCTTAGAGTTCATATCAAGAAGGAAGGCACCTTTTCTAACCTGCCCTTAGAGGTTCTGGGAGTCAATAATGTGGCTTGCATACTACCCATTCCCAGATGGTTCATCCCCACAGAATCTACTTCTCTATTTCCTTTGGTCCTGGGCCCTGAAGCATCCAAGCTTCCACCCTTTATAATTACAAATCACTCTCTCTCTCTCTCTGTGTGTGTGTGTGTTGCACATGTGCACGCACACACGTACAATCAGATACATTCCACAGTTCCTCAAATGCCACCACTGAAAGATTTATTCCTATAGTCCAACCTCCTGGGAGAAGGAGGGTGCAATACATGAAGTCACCAACACCTTAGTGCGAATTTATTAATCAGATACTTCCCTCTGCATCAGCCAGATGTTAAGAAAATACCAATGATTCGAAGAGAAAGCTTACTGAAAAGGGATGGAATTTTTGGCAGGGGTGGGGAGAGAGGAGACCGTAGGCAGGAGGGATGTGACTTCCTTTCCACCCAATCTTGGTCAGCCCAATGCTCTTAGTCAGGAGTCAGCAAACTTCATCTGAAAATGGCCAGATAGTAAATGCTTTCAGCTTTGCGAGCCATAGAGTCTGTTGCAACCACTCAGCCTGCCATTGTAGCACAAAAGTGGCCAGAAACAATAAGCAAAGGGATGAGGGTAGCTGTGTTCCAAAACAACTTTATTTATGGACACTGCAATTTGGATTTCATATAATGTTCACAAAGTACTATTCCTCTTTTGATTTTTTCCAGCCATTTACAAATGCAAAAGCCATTCTTAGCTTGCAGACCACACACACACACACACACACACACACACACACACACACACACACAAGGTGGCTGGATCTGCCTGTGAGCCCTGACCCCTTTCCCATCTTGTTGAGATGCCCTCTCCCTAAGGACAAGCCGTCAGTCTTTCTTTGCTGGGTGCCATCCTTGCCTTCCCTTCTCCAGGCCTAGAGGGAAAAAAAGTGGCTCCTTGTTCTGTGTGCTTTGTCCACAATTCCTGGGGATCTGCTTTCAAGTGTGGAGGTGATGACAGGGTGACAAATGGCTGGCGTGCAGGTAAGCCACCGGCGGTGGGCTGCTGCAGAACAGTGGCCGTAGGGTTCATACCAGTTGACTGAGAAGTGAGCCCAGGTGGGCTCCATCTGCCTGCCACTCCCCAGCCCACATCCCATGCATCAGACCTCATCAGGTCCATCTGCCACACTTCTGGGCACTCTTCAGGCACCTCTCACGAATCCAAAGAGTATTTGTTGTCATTATTACCACCTGACTTTACACATATCATTCCCATTAATAAAAATAAAATACTCACTTCTTACTGAGTACTTAGTCTGTGCCAGGCGAGAGCTAAGCTCTCTGGCTCGTATTCACTAAGTGGGCCAGGCTCCGTGTGAAGTGCTTTGCACGCAACCAATGTGCTCAGGCACCTACGGCTCCAGTGCTATTATTAACTTCACTTCATGGATGAGAAAACGGAGGCCAGAGAAGCTCACAACACCGAAGGTCACAGAGCTGGGTGGGTCTGTGTGTGACTCTAAAGCCAGGTTCTTTGTCACCGAGCACCCCTGCCTCTCCCTGTCTGACAGCCATTCTGCAAGACTGTATTAGGATTCCAGGTCTTTGGATGCAGAAATAGAAACTCCGAGAAGTCAAAGTGTTAGTCCAAGTTCATACAGTGGATAAAGGGTGGTGTCAGAACGCTTTGTTGGCATGCCACTGATGTGGAGAGATGTAGGGGCACCTGCCTGTATGTGAAAATGCATGTTTCTGGAAGCTTCAGAAACTTGGGTTCTAAATGAAGGGTTAGGGCTTCAGCAAGTGGTGAGAGACAAATTTTAGCCTGAGAGAATGTCTTGGGTCTGTTGGAAAAGTTTTGTGCAGTTGTGTTATCATAGAAGGGCTCTAAAGTATGTAAAGAGACATAGGAGAAGGCTGGGCAAGGAAGAAGTAGAGATGCAGGTTCTGCTGAAGTCTGGCCCCAGCCAGATCCCATGGGGAGCTCTGGGGCATGAAGGGTACTGCAGGGTTTCCCCACCTCAAGGCAAGGCGCTCAGCCTCTATACCTCTTATATATCAGTAATTGGCTATGGATTGTCCCATGGTTGGGGTGGGAGGAGCACCTCTGTGCAAGGTGACAATTCTCCGGAGAATGGTCCAGGTCTGAGCCTTGGCACCCAACACCCACAGCAGCCGGGGAATGGTGCACGATTGTCAGAGGGGATCTTGGCAGGTATCATTGGCATCTACTGTGAGTGGGAGACCCAGGAGACCCAGGTGTCACTAACTGGCTCTGCAGTCCCTCGAAAATCACTATGCCTTTCTCCTTCCTACCCTCCACCTCTGTCTTCCTCTCTTCCCTCTTGATCTTCTACCTGGTGGGCTGAGCTGGGCCCAGGCTTCTGGCTCTCGTATCAGACCATCGGCAATGACGGCCAATCTGCAGACTCCAGGAAGCACCCCAGTTTGGCTTCTTCCGGGCTCGGCCTGCTCACCACTTGCCCCCTCCTGTGGCCTGCCTGTCAGGGGATTCCCACTGACGTGCTCAGGAAGGCAGCTCAGGGGGCAGCTATGAGGCAGGCAGCTCCTCCTGACCAGACGGTGCTGAGACCCCCAGCAGGGCAAGCAGCTGTCCTCCGGACGGCAGCCCAAGTGGGCTTGCTGCCAGGCACTTGCTTAACAGGAGCTGAGCTGTCCTGGTGCGTGCAAGGGGTCATTTCTAGAGCTTCCAGAAGGGTCTCGACTCTATACACAGAAACATCCTTTTCCACTCCTGTGATCTTCATTCAGTCTTTCATTCATTCAACAATTATCTCGGCTGGGCACGGTGGCTCATGCCTGTAATCCCAGCACTTTGAGAGGCCGAGGCGGGCAGATCACAAGGTCAAGAGATCAAGACCATCCTGGCCAACATGGTGAAACCCTGTCCCTACTAAAAGTACAAAAAATTAGCTGGACGTGGTGGCACAAACCTGTAGTCCCAGCTACTTGGGAGGCTGAGGCAGGAGGATCACTTGAACCCAGGAGGCAGAGGTTGCAGTGAGCCAAGATCACACCACTGCACTCCAGCCTGGCGACAACGCAAGACTCCATCTCAAAAAAACAAAACAAAACAAAAAACAAACAAAAACAAAACAAAACAATTATCCCTTGAGTGCATATGGGCCATGAATGGTGCTGCAAGCTGAGAAGAAAAGTGATGAGCAAAATAGACAAGGTAGACAAGGTCCTACCTACCTCCATTCTAGCTGGGGAGACAAATAAGACTGGGAACAGTAGGGTCACAGATTCACTCCGTTAGACGTGCAAAGAAAATATCGTTCCTTTGTTTTACTGTAATTGATCTGATCTTCCTCAAGGGAAGGGCAGATGGGGTGAAGAAATATCTTAAACTTACCCATTTATGGTTCTAGCCAACATGTCCATCTTAGAAGGAACTACTTTCTCTTTTAGTGAGACTCATGGATCTGAAACTTGAAGAGCAAAGCTACGGACACCTTCAACCTTGGAGCCATTGCCTCTGCCCTGAGTGGCTACTGGGCATGGGAGCAGTGGGAAATGGGCTTGGAGATAGCACCCGAGGACCCCCGAGGTAAAACCAGCCAAGTGTGTAAGGCTAGGCCAGGTGCAGTTTCAACACCCAGGGGTTCTCAAATTTACCTCTCTAGCCCAGACCTCTCCTCCAGACTCCGGGTCCATAAATCCCCCTGCCTGGTCTATGCATTCCCTTAGATGATGTTGTAGTCAGCTCAGACTTCTATAACAAATATACCATAGACTGGGTAGCTCAAACAACACAAACTTATTTCCCACAGTTTTGGAGGCTGGGAAGTCCAATTTCAAGATGCCAGCAGATCCAGTGTCTGGTGAATATCCACTTCCTAGTTTGCAGATGACCGTCTTCATGTATCTTCATATGGCAGAGGGCACAGAAAGAGATCCTGTGTCTCTTCCTTTTTTTTTTTTTTTTTTTGAGACGGAATCTAGCTCTGTTGCCAGGTTTGAGGGCAGTGGCATGATCTCAGCTCACTGCAACCTCCGCCTCCCAGCTTCAAGCGATTCACCTGCCTCAGCCTCCTGAGTAGCTGGGACTATAGGCGTGCGCCAACAAGCCGAGCTAATTTTTGTATTTTTAGTAGAGATGGGATTTCACCATGTTGGCCAGGCTGGTCTTGAACTCCTGACCTTGTGATCCGCCCACCTCGGCCTCCCAAAGTGCTGGGATTACAGGCGTGAGCCACCACGCCCGGCCTTTTCCTCTTTTTATAAGGGCATTAAGCCTATTCATGAGGGCTCCACCCTCATGATCTAATCATGCCCCAAAGACCCCACTCTGAATACCATCGTATCAGGGGTTAGGCTTTCAACATCTGAATTTTGAAGGGATACAAACATTTGTCCACAGTAGATTGATTCAAAGACCACTGAAACTCAACACATCCAACAAATGCAGGGTGTATCCTTCTCAAATCTAGTCCTCTGCCAGCATCGCCCATCTCAGTCAGTGTCTGCTTTTCTCCCAGGTGCCAATACCAACTGGGAATCGCCCTCTCCCTCACTGTCCATATCCAACTCATGGCCAAATCCTATTTTCTGCCTACAAAGTTCCTGATCACTTTGCTCCGTGACCACTGCCCCTCTGGAGGCCCAGGTATGGCCGTGTTTCCCAGACAGTCTCAGGAGTCACCTGATAGGTTTCCCTGTGTCCACTTAGACTCCTCACTAGTCACCCCCTACACAGGAGCCAGAGGGAGACCATAATCCTGGTTATGTTTGTTGCTGGCAGAAAGCCCTTTGATAGCTCCCAGTGCTCTAGCGTCTGGCCCTGCCAACCTCTCCAGGGTCACCTCCACCATGCACCCCCTCGTCCCACTGATCTCCCATCCCTCTGGCTTTCTTACAGCTCTGCCAGCACGGAGCCTTGGTGCATGGGGTTTAAATCCAGGAATGCTCACCTCCTCCCTCCTCCTGGTTAGTTCACTCTCAGGATGGCTTCCTACTCATGCTAGATACGGTCGCTCCCTGATATTCACTCTGTTTTCACTTATATGTGTGATTGTGTGGTTTGATCAATGTCTGTCTCCCTCACTGGACTTTAAACTCCTGAAAGGAGGAATCATTTCTGTTTTGCTAACCACCAAATCTCTAGGCCCTAGTACAGTGCCTGGCACAAAGTAGCTGGCTAATCAATATTTTTTACACAGCATGAATGAATAAAATTTGTAATGAATTCATGAGTGAATGAAATGCAGCCCTTATCTTTGAACATCTCATTCTCACATTCCTGCTGCATTCTGGGGAATCCTGGAAGTGGGACACTGTCCCTCTAGGGACATTTTTCCCATCCTTAGTAAAGGAGTCCAAATTCCTGGCCACCTGGAAGTCCTGTTCTGGCAGGAAATAGAGCAAATTTGTTTGCAAATCAAGCCCAGGGCTCCCTGCCAGGCCCCCAGGCAGAGCCAAGCCCGCCTCACACGGACGCCCTGTGGATCTGGACTCATGCACGCTACATTTCCTTTTGTCCTCCTTGCCTGCACCTTTCTCTTCCTCCTCCACCTCCTTTCCTTAGAAATCCCATCTCACTATATGGAGTGATGTGATCAACTTCCAGCTCAGCTCAGAGAAGATGAAGGGACTCTTCTAGATTAGCCAAGCACATTGGTGGATCTGGAACCCAGTTATTCCGAGAGCCCACTCGACAAAAAAGAGAACAAAAACAGCCAACACCATCGACCCTGTGCCAATCACTGTGCTAGGTAATTTGCATAGATTATTTTATGGAATCATTACACCAATCCTTCTACATAGGTTTCATTAGGATTAGAGAGAACCTAGAATTCATTTACTAGATGAGGGCCAGTAAACTATGTCCCACAGGCCAAATTAGGCCCACCAAGTTTTTATTATTATTATTACTACTACTACTAAAAGAAGTATTATTGGAACAGAGTCATATTGCTCTGTTTACATATTATCTATAGCTGCTTTTGCACTATAATACCAGGGTTGAGTAGTTGAGACAGAGAACCTACGGCCCACGAAGCACCCCCCCTCAAAAAAAATTCCTATTTAGCCCATTACAAAAAAAAAGTTTGCCAACTCCTGTTTTAGATGACACCCTTCCCCCAGACTCTCCCTTTTATATTTGAATTCATTTGTCCGAATGTTTTTTTTCACCCAATGTTAAAGCAAACATGTTCCGCAGCTTGTTTGAATTTTCTGTGTTGAGCACCCAACACTAGAGGTGTCAGTTACTTTCACCATGCCCATAGATGTCCCTAAGGGAAATAGGCCCCTCTCTGTGCTGCCCACTGCCCTCCTGAGACTTGTCCCCAGCCACAGCTGATTGGACTAAGAGATGGGTGTCCAACCCTAGGCGGCCTTGCAAGGCAGGACAGCAGCCGATGATTTGAATGGCTTCACATGAAAAGATAAGCTAGACCAACCAGATTCTTCTCTCGGGAGTCTGGAATATGCAGACAGAGGCAAGGCTGTCAGGGGAAATGGAAGGTAGAGGAGTCTTGGGGACAAGTTGTGGCTAGTGACTGTAAAGGGCAAGGTTGTAAGGATGCCTGCTGGGAGGGAGAGAAGAAAATAGAGGCACAGTGCACACAGAGACAATCTGTGAAGGAGTGGCCCTGTGCTCTAAGAGAAAGAGGGACAGAGAAATTTGGTTCCAAAAGGTTGCCTGTTTCCAGCTCCCATGAGGACAACTGTCCTCTTCATGGATTATCAGTCAGGTCTTTTTGGTTGCAAATGAAAGAAAACCTAACATAAATGGGCTTGAACACTAAAGGGTATATATTGACTCGTGCAACTGAGAAGTCCAAAGGTACTTCAGGCTCAGCTTGATCCAGTAGTTCAAATGATGTCACTTGTGACCTGACTTCTTGCAGTCTCTCTGCTCTGCCTTTTGCAACATTGGCTTCAACCTCAGTGTCTACTCTGTGCTCTCTCCCATTTCCCTCACTCCAGGCTCTGCACTCATGGTGTCAAGATAGCTGCAGTGATTCCAGACCTCACAGCTTCACACCAGACTGTCTGCAAATAGACAAGAGGTCCCAGTAGCTCCTTTGCATTCTGGGATATGAAGTCTCATTGCCTATACCTGAACCAGTTGCTTTGGCCAGGGTGGAGATGGGTTGCACTCATTTGGATTAAACTCACCATCACTTGCCTTCGGTTTTCTCCCCTGTAATAACATTTGAACGCTTATTTTGTTCCAGGCCTTACATCACCCTTAACATGCATTACCTCTCTTAATGCTCACAAAGCCTGTGAGGCAGTTACTAGGATTATCCCCATTTTACCAATGAGGAAATACAAGCTCAGAGAGCGTAAACACCTTACCCAGGATTACAAAGCCAACACATAGTAGAACTGCCGATAAACAGCAGATCCAGGAGCTGAAAGGGGCCTGTGGAATTCTGGAGCCTGAGCCCTCAGCCCCTGTGTCCCTGCTTGCGGAGGGAGGATCACCCAACAGCCCCCAGCTACTGCTATTTCACCTCCTGTTGCTATCCTGGTGACCCAAATCCTTTGCACAGAGGAAGCTGTCCATAGATCTCAAGTTTCAGACCGGGTTATTCACAAGTCCTGCTTCCACCTCTGGGTTCCTCTGGTTTCTCTATTTTCTCCACCACCTCAGTCCGTTTCCATGGAAACTGCTGGGCTCCTGCATCCCTTTCATCCTCCCTTCTGGGAAGCAAGGCCAGCTCTCCGGCACTCCGGTAGCCAGGCCTGACCATTATAAAAACCAAAGAAGCAATATCTGGAAGAAACACTTCTAGGCATAGGGAGGTACCAGGTCAGGCTTCGTATTTTTTCCTTTGAAGTGCTCCAAAATAACACCAGGTGCTCTAAGGAGCTCAGCCAATTACCGAAGCCCAGTGGATCCTGGCTGGAAAGTTGTTTGTCATCTGTCCTCTGACATGTCACCACTTCAGTCACCAAGCCTCCCTCCCTTCTTGAGGGAGTGATTCTAGGGTCCTGGGGCAGAGGGACAGTTGGGCAAGTCTCCCTGCCAATCCTTGGTGTCAGATCACAGCACTCAAATGAGCTGGTGGGCTGGGGATGCGAAAGTGAAGGTGGTCCCCAATTTGCCCTTCTGGTGGAGGGAGGAACCAGCCATCAGAGAACTGGTGGGTAAACAGTGGGCTTGGCATTACTCCTTAATGCTGGGAGGGGCCCTGTGGCTCCAGTGGCCAGGGTCCGGGAAGAACTTTATACATAGTGCCCAGGAGCTTGGCACCTGGTCCACAAAGACTCCATATACCATGGAAACTGGAGGGGACAAAGTGTTCTTGATACCCCACCCCTCCCAGGTCTTGGTTGGGTGTTAATCTCTCTGAGCCTTGATTTCCCTATCTTTGGAATGGGTCAAATTCTTGCATTGCACACCTGATAGGGGAGTTGTGAGGACCAAACAAAGCAAGACACATCAAAACCCTCTGTAAAGGCATTTAAAGGTATCTTCATGGTTATCGCCATCATTGTCGTCATCATCATCATTATCATTATTGTAATAAAACTCGAGGGGAAGTCCTGGAAGGGAAGCAGAACCCCAGACATCTGAAATTACTTACAAGAGCCTCAATTCACGGAAATGTGCTCATAAATGTTCCGTCTTTACCATCACTGCTTTAAAATACGCTCATCGAACCTCTCTTTCCTATCTCTGAATGATTTCTTATCTGAGTCCATGTTTCTCCTCACACATTTGGTTATTGAAACTTGGACCAGTCCAGCTAAGACTCCAGTCTCTTCTCCAACGCAAAGCTCTTCTCCTTTCCCATTGCAAACTGGACAAGGAGCTTGGGTCTGGAGCTGAGCCTGGAGAGAAGGGATGGCTGGCTCTAAGACATCCCCTCCTGGTAGGGCAGAGGGAGCTGCAAGGAGAGATGAGGGGAGGGAGGTCTTCCTACCTCTCTGGTCCCTTGCAGGTTGTAGGAGCATCCCAGGCTTTGGCTCCCGCTGCTGGTCTCTGAGGAATTTGAGGGCCTGTGCATAGCGGAGTGAAGGTTTTTTGGAGCGGTCTTCAGCTCCACTCTAGCTTCCTAAACACCGAGGATATCATAAACACCAGCAGGTATCTGGCTTCGGCCCCCTCTTTAAACTATATGCACCTTTCCCAGGAGCCATAGCAACCCCCAAGGGCTGCAGAGAACCATGGTGGCTCCCATCTTCCTTCTACACGCAGGACAG
Organism: Gorilla gorilla gorilla; assembly: GCF_029281585.2. Lineage (NCBI taxonomy): Eukaryota > Metazoa > Chordata > Mammalia > Primates > Hominidae > Gorilla > Gorilla gorilla. The sequence goes on from NC_073242.2 coordinate 100,811,895, forward strand.
GGCAGTCTAGGCTGCTTTCATAGGCCATCAGACAGCTCTGAGTCAGAAGCAAGTGCCAGTCCCAACTCCATATGTGGCCCAAACTCCAGAACACTGCTCACCCCAGCCCACTCTGGAGCCAGGTGACATCTCCAGTTCCTCCTTGCTGCTGAAATCCCCCACAACCTGGAGGGGATTTCTGGGGGTTCCTCCAACAAAACTTGACTTCAGGACAGCCACAAATGCTGCACTCCCAGAAGGCCAATGCTCCTCTCTCCCGCACCCAGACATCTCCCCTGATAATCCCTGGCCTTGGTGGGTGGTGGCGGGCAGGCTGAGCAAGCCAGGAAGACACAAGGCATCTGATTGCTGTGATTCCAGACGTGGCCTAACTGCCACTATTTCAGAACAACAAGAAAAATCCCTCCTCACATCCTTGCATTGGTAAGAATACCTGCCTATTAATTAAGCACTTACGGCTGCTGGGGTTCTTGCTAGCTAACCCCTTGATTACATTCTTTTTGGTCCTTTCACTGACTTTGTGAAACTAATTACCTTGATTTTTAGAAAGGTTCAAAGAGGTTAAATAGCTTTGCCCAAGGCCTCACAACCAGCAAGAGGGTTTTGAGCCCATATCTATCTGACTCCAGGGCAGGAACTTGTAACTGCTCAATGTGGCTGTTTCTGCAGGACTCAACTTGGAGATAAACCACAAACGCACCAGCTTGGGCTCCTCAGTCCTCCAGGAATGGGCCTCCCAGAAACAGACCAACTGTGCATCTGAAATGAAAGAGGCAAGACTGTCCCAGTAGACAGTTTAAAGGTCACTGTGGCCACCCTACTGTCATACCCAGAACCATGTCCCCCTGATCTCAACAGCTCTGGAAAGCAGGAAGTAGGAGCTTCACTCTTTACTCCTCACCAGGAAAACCAAAGTAGCACGAGGACACTGGCTTTGCTTCTTGGAGAAGCAGGGATGAGCTCTCTCACCCAACACAGATTTGGGACAGGGGCCTGAATGACAGGTGTCAGAGCCCACAGGGCTGAGCCTGGCCCCGTGGGGGGCTGTGCAGCGCAGTGGTTAAGAACTTGTGTTCTGGAGACAGTATCTGTCTTAGCCTTTCCCGTTGGCCTCCCGTTGGGGTCAGCCCCTCCAGGATCCATTCATTAGCTACCCCAGGGGAGGTGATGCTGACTGAGAAATTTCTTGCCAAGCCAACCACTGATCACTGGCTCCATGAAGGGCAGCAGGAGCCCTAACTCATTTAATCCTCAGAACAATTATATTATTATTATTATTACTATTATTAGAGACAGAGTCTCGCTCTGTCGCCCAGGCTGGAGTGCAGTGGTGCGATCTTGGCTCACTGCAACCTTTCCGCCTCCCGGGTTCAAGCGATTCTCCTGCCTCAGCCTCCCAAGTAGCTGGGATTACAAGCATGCACCGCCACGCCTGGCTAATTTTGTATTTTTTTTTTTTTTTAGTAGAGACTGGGTTTCACCATGTTGGCCAGGATGATCTCAATCTCTTAACCTCGTGATCTGCCCACCTCGGCCTCCCAAAGTGCTAGGATTACAGGCATGAGCCACCGCACCCAGCCAACAATTCTAAAAGGTGTATGCCCACATGCCCATTTTGCAGAAGAGAAAAACTGAGGCAGAGACAGGTTATATAATTTGCTCAAGGTCACACAGCTTATTCTGGGATTCGCACCCAAGCAGCCTGATTCTTGAGTGCCTACTGTTAACCATTGAGTCATCCTGCCTCCCTAGGGGCTTTGGCGAATCTCTCAGCAAGGTGGATGGGTACCTCTAAAGCCAGCTTTTGATGACTTCTCCCCCCAATCTGTTCCTGCAAGTAACTCTAAACACATTCACCCTAGGCAAAGAACAAGTGGTTTTGGAACCTGCATTCTCTATTGCCCCTTTGAGACTTGCTCTGGGCTTGGCCCTCTCTCCAAGGGACAACCCTCTCTCTGTCTCCTCTCCTGGGTTCCCCTCTCCCCCAGCGACCTCCTTTTCATTCTCACTTACCCCCTTGCCTTTCACTCTCCTCTTGGAAGGTGGTTCAGCTAACACTCATTAGCACATGTTAAAGATCGCCAATTCGTGTCTCAGTCACTCCGTGGCAGGAGAGGGGAGAAAGGAGGGATGATGCTGTCACTCTGTGGGTAAGGTGTCTTACCTTACCACAAGGCCAGGACAGACCCCTAAGGGCTCAGACCGCAGGAGAGAATGGGGAGAGGGCCCAGCTCCCTGCTGGGGAGTCCTGTCTGCTGCCCTCAGGATGTGCGCTCAGTAGCTGCGTCTATTTTCTCTGAGACCAGCTCAGAACATCCCCAAGACAGAGTTGGAAGTTGTTCTCTGTCCACTGGAGCAGGCACATTCCCACGATGTCCCTAGGTGGGCGTGGTTAAGACCTGGTACGGGTTGATCTAGTTCTGCCACCCCCTGGCTAAATGTCTAAAAGCCCCCCAGAGCATGGCCAGCGTGAGGCAGGTACCAGGGGGTGGAGGGAGGCTCCGAGGGGACGGATATACCAGGACCCAAACAGACAGTGGAAGCCCCCCACCCCCACCCCATGCCACTTCCATCGGAATCCTCCCGGGGCACTGCTGATTCCAGCTGCTCCCCACTAAAGCCTTGAGAACTCTTGGCTGCTCTGCAAGACTGAGCCCCATGAAGGAGCCACGTGCGGCGTGGAAAGAGTGCTGAGTTCAAATTCTAGCCCTGCCACTAATTTGCTGGGCCAGTCACTTAATCATCTTAAGTCACAAGTACCTCATCAGAAAAGTGGTCCCAGCTCTTCCTGCTGTGGAAGGATCAGAAGAGAGGAGGCACGACAGAGACCTAGTGAACTCCGAAGCCCGAGTGCTAAATATTTGTCAAGTTTGTGTTAGTATTACTATTAGTGTTGTTACTGCTGTTATTATTATTGCTACTGCCAGCAATAATAAGTGGTGGATGTACTCAAGACGGTCGGGAGGGAAGGCAAGGGCAGCCTCTCCCTCATTTTCACCGAAAATCCTCCGGGTGTCCCTGGCCCAGCGCCGAGGCGTCTCAGCGCAGAGGTAAGGGCCCTCTAGGAGTCCGGGCCGAGCCTCTCGCGCCGCCGCCCCCGCCGCGCCGCGCCCCGGTCGGATTCCCTGAGCGCGCGCGCCCCCTGCTGGCGGCCTGGCGCAGGCGCAGGCTCCAGAGCGTATATAAGGGCAGCGTGGCGCACAGCCCCAGCGCGAGTGCCAGAGCCCAGCCGGCGCGGAGCGGGAGCGGTGCAGGCTGAGGTCTCCGAGCGGCTCGCCATGGCTGGCCCGCAGCAGCAGCCCCCTTACCTGCACCTGGCCGAGCTGACGGCGTCCCAGTTCCTGGAAATATGGAAGCACTTTGACGCAGACGGTCAGTAAAGCTCCCAACTTCTGTGCCATTGGCACCCAGGGGACCTGCGGTGAAGGGGGCAGGGGGCGGCGCTGAATGCGGGCAGGTGTACGTTTGCCCTCAGGAGGTAGTCTGGTCGCAGAGCCTGCTGGGGTAGGGGTCCCGGGTTTGGGAGACATCCGGCTGCTCTGGGCACAACTGTCAGTAACTTTCTTCCCTAACATAGATGACCCAGAGCCCACCCGCATTTGCACCTTTATTCTGAGCAAGTGGGAGCTTTCTCAGAGAGGTGGCCTGGGCTGGGAAGGCCTCCAGGTTCCCCCTGCCATCTCCCCCACCTCCCCTGCCTTCAGCTGCTCCAGCCACAGGTCTCAGAAGACCACTCATTTCTTTCCTCCTCTTCCCCTTTTGTTGAATGCTAGGTTAGCCCCCTTACCCTGGGGGAGGCTGGGATAAATTAGGGGATCCTGAAGGGAAACGTGGCCTCCCCAGCTTGATTGGCTGGGAGCAGGAGTGGAAAATGGCATTGGGGGCCCTTAACACCCCCCTGCTTCCTTTGTCCATTTTCCAGCCGCCATGGGCATGTAGGTTTCCCAACACAGCAGCAGTGGGTGTGGTGGCGGGCAGCGTTGGGGTGCCAGTCCCAGACCTGTTCCCTCACAGTGATAATCCTGGGTGCTCTTGGTGACTTCATCTCTGGGTAGGGGGAGGCACCACCCTAAGTGCCTCAGTGACTAACCCTTTGCTCTGTGTGGTCTTGACACTGACTCACCCAAAAAGCAAGGGCCAGACCAAATGACCTTTGGAGGTAGCCCCCAGCACTGGGATTCCAAGTGTCTGTGGTGGTCTGACTTAGGCATAAAGGGTGGTCCCCCTTTAGAGGCTTTTGATATCACTAGAGACTCTGTTTCTGTTACTCCGAAAAAATAAGTGATCTGATTTCCCTCTCTACGCACAGACCTGGCTAAGATGAGCATCCAAAATATCCTGGCATCTCAGACATTTTGTGGTGTCTGTAGCTACCCTCCCCTGGGGTAGCTAATGGCTCCTGGAGGGGCTGACCCCAAAAGGAGGCCAACAGGAAAGGCTAAGACAGATGCTGTCTCCAGAAGACAAGTTCTTAACCACTGCACTGCACAGCCCCCCAGGGGGCCAGGCTCAGCCTTGTGGGCTCTGACACCTGTCATTCAGGCCCCCTGTCCCAGATCTGTGTGGGATGACAGGGAGTTTATCCTGGGGTCTGAGAGCAAGGGGGATGGAAAACAGAGGGGCATCAGGTGTGCCTCACTCCATTCTTCCCTCCTCCCTTCCTCGCCTTGGCAGGGTGTGGAGGTGGCTGAACAGAGATCCTCTGCCCAGAGTGCTATGGGGAGGCAGGGGTTAATGTCTGGGGATGCTAATGGGTGAAATTTTGTTTCCTTGGAGCCAACTGAGAAAGCTAGAGGGGTAGGGGACTAGGCATTTGAATACCTGAGTTAGGACTGTGATCTGCCTATGAATTACTGACGGAAGTGGGTAGATTGTTAAATCTGTAAAATGGGGCTAAGGAGGGATTGTGTTTCCAATCCCCAGCTCCTGCCATAAAATTCCCTTGGTACAAAGTGCTCTCCTAAGAGAAGTGCAGCCTTTTAGTATTCCAGATGACATGCACATTCCCTAACGAGGCTCCTGCCAGTTTATCTGCACCAGACTTGCATGATTCAAGGAGTTACCAAGCAGCCAAGGTTACACCACTGGCTTCCTGGTAGATGAGTCAGCTATAAACAGAGGACTCTACAGTTCTACTTTCCCCCATTCTCAGAGGGACAAGCAAGAGCACTGTCCATAACCACGCAGATCCTTACGTTGATCTGAGACATTGTACTTAAGCACAATTGCACCTTCTCAAGGTGTGAGGCTGCTGGGCAGACCATGACTCCCCTTATACAGATGAGGAAACAGACACAGGGGTTGACTTTTCCGAGGTCATGGAGCAAGTTACTGGTGGGGCTGGTTCCTGGCCAGCGTTTATTCTCCCACTCTGGTTCCTGAACACCTGCTTGGTTTGGAAGAGCGTTTTTTTCCATGATGATAGGTATAAGTCTCCCTCCCATCCCCCCAAAGAAAAGCCCCCAACCCACCCTTGGGGGTGATGGGCAGTTTCGTGTATCCCAAAATGGGGTCCTTGGCTTGGCTAGAGTGTAGTTAAGCTACCACCAAACCCATGATCTTCAAAGCCTCCTAAAGACATTGTGCCTCTGGCTCCCTCCTGCTCCGGGGTGAAGGGGGAGCTTGATGCTTGCACCTTCTTCCTTGTCCATCAGACTTCCACTGCCATCTCTACATCACAGGCTCAGGGAGGTCCCAAGGAAAGGCCATGGACCCGACAGAGAAGGAGGGCAATGGGGATTAAAATACCAGAGATGAGAGAGAGGTGACTTAGGAAGATATGTATACAGCCAAATCGGAATTCCACAAAAGGATCCAGAATTAGGCTTTGGGCGACCTTCCTCCCCTCCTGAACACCCAAAGGCTGCAGGTGAGCCCAACACCGCTGTGCCTGAGGCACTCCCAGCCCTGTTTAGGCCTCTCTCCTACCAATTCTGGTTTCCGTTTTCAACATGGGGTTTCTTCCCAATTCTAAGAGTACCCCCCACCACTCACACTCTTAAAAACACCTGAGAGAACTCTCCCTTGCAGCTCTCCAGGTCCCTGGAGTGGGCTCGCTGGAGCCCAATTAACCACAGCCCCCAGAGGCTTGGAGCCACCTCCCCACCCCTTCTGGATGCTGGCTGGTAGTAAACAAAGACAAAGAGACCTTAGGAGGCAGCTGAATCCCAACGAGAGGGAGGATGGGGGCAGGAGGACCCTTAGCCCATTCCAAAACAGAAAAAGCCACCATCACCCTAAAGAGTTGGATTATTTTCAAAATTCTTATTAGCTTTGTGGTAGAGAAAGGAAGAAGTGTATGTTTGGAGAGTGAGAAACTAGGACTCAAAGAGGCAAAATTCTTTTCACAAGATCACACAGCAAAGCAGGAAGAGGTGAAGGGGGAACCAGGAATCTGGTCTCCTAGTCCGCAATACCACTCCACCAACTCTGCCTCAGCAGTCAGCCAAGAGCATGCGTTTGGGAGGGTTCCAACGTTGTCTCTCAAAGGCTGAGGTAGGGAAGATGACAGCCAAGCCCACCCAATGACCCTGGTGGGGTCTAGGGCTCTTCCGAACATCACCTCCATGCTCCGAGTGGCCCTGACATGGCCTTACGTATCTGAGCCCATTGCTCTGTTGCTTCCTGGACACTTCTGTATCAGGAACTTTCCCCCTCTAAAGGATCCAGGTGGCTGAGGGATGCCCGGTTCAGAGTTCACACTGTCCTTTATTTGTGGTTCTGATTAGACAGGCCACCAGGCTCCTATTTTACTGACCATCTGCGAGCAGCAAAGTTGTGGCTCCAAAGAGAAATGCCTTAGCTTTTGCTACCCCTTTGAAAGCAACTAAGAATGTAAAGATAAGATGAGTTCTCTTCCAGGGGCAAGCGGACATTCATGGGGCCAAGTTGAACATCCTACTCCCTTCCAAGAATCTAGCCTACATAGATATACTCGTATGTGCGCAGAAAGTTATATGAGCAAACATGTCTATTACAGTGTTCTTTGGAAATACTAACAATTTCAGTGGGTGGAGGGGAGAATGTGCTTCACTGGGGGACAGAAAAATAAATATGGTCATCCCTATGATGGAGTATGATAGAGCGAAGTGAAGCTTTTGTAGTGACATGGAAAAATGTCCAAGATGTATTATTAAGATATTGTTTAAAACTGTAGCAGAACACTATTATGACATAAGCCCATTTTTATTATGAATGATATATGTATGTTTCAGGATATTTAGAAAAATACAACTGAATAATAGCGGCTCTCTCTGAAGAGTGGATGAGCCAAATGAAAGGGGATTTTCTTTTACTTTCCAAGTTAATTTCCGTAGCACTTGAAAATTTTACAAGAGCATCTATTTCCTGTGTAGTCAGCAAAACAATAAAGATATAAGAAGCGAGGCCAGGCACAGTGGCTCAGGCCTATAATCCCAGCACCGTGGGAGGCCGAGGCAGGAAGATCACTTGAAGCCGGGAGTTCGAGACCCCCCTCCCCCCACTACAGATTTAAAAATTAACCAGGTGTGGTGGCGTATGCCTGTAGTCCCAGCTACTTGAGAGGCTGAGGCAGGAAGATGGCTTGAGCCCAGGAAGTCCAAGGCTGCAGTGAGCTATGATTGCACCACTGCACTCCAGCCTGGGCAACAGAGCCAGACCCTATCTTTAAAAAAATAACTAACTAAATAAATAAAGATATAAGAAGAAAACAATGTGATAGACACCTTTTCTTCCCTTGTAAGAAATATGTATATGTCTCCAGGTGGGGGGATCTGCCTATACTCTTCTGGGCTTCTGTCCACCTCCAAGTGGCCCAGGTGATGTAGGGGGTGCTCAAAGCCTCTCACAGGGACTGAGTCCTGTTCCTTATCTATGTGGACCCTGAGGATTTTGAAAATAACAACAGAGGCCACAAAAGGCTGAGGATGGCTCTACGCAGGCTCCCATCCTCGCCCTCTGAAACCCAGTGACCTGGCAGAAGTCTTCTCCAAGCCCACACAACACTGAGGACCACTCAGGGCCAGACTGCAGTGCCCAGGCAGGCTCTTCCAGGGCATGGGTCACTGCTCATTTGTTTGTCCCTGGTTTAGGGAATGGGGAGGAAATTTAGAACAGCAGCACCTCTCAGAGATGAACAGGAACCTGGGCAACTGGCCTTGGGCGGCTGCATGAGAGGTCCTGCAATACCAAAGTGAAACACATGCTGAAATAGGATCACAAAATATGTGATGTATATTAAGTGTTTATATAAATGACACAACAGTTACAATGCTATAAGGTAATCATAGCATTTATCAAAACGATTGGGTCTTGGCCCATTAAAATCAACAGGGTCTGACACTGGGAACCAAGATTAAAGTTGTCAGAGGAGAGCTTTCTCTGAACCCTGTTAGTGAACCTCTGGGGGTCTGTATACCTCTCAGCTGGGCGTGGCATGATGTCAGGATATGAGGCTCTCAGGGAACAGCCGCCTGACCCATCTGGGGTAGGCCCTGGAAAATGTCCCCCACCCCCCACCCGCCTCTGCTCCCACCCCCAACTCCCCAGTTGTTTCACTAACAGCGTCCTTGGGTTGTGGAGTGTCCACGTGCAGCAGCTCTACGCTGGGTACCTCCAGGTGGGCTCTTGCCTGCTATGGCTCTGCTTCTCAGACTCTGATTGCACCAGCCAGCAGCGGGGAGCAGCCGGTCTGTGAAGAGCTGGGGCTCCCCGGGGGAGCCCGCCTAAGGGACCCGTTTCACAAACAAGATGCCAGCCCTGCATTGCCAGGGCAGCTACCAGCCCAGCCGGGCCGGCTGTCCGTGCCCTGTTCAGCTTGTATATTCCCCTCCAGACTTCAGCAGCTTTACCAGCCAAGCCCCTGAGGGAGGTTTCCAGGGCTAAGGAGACCCCTCAGGGAAATCAATTCCAAAACCAAAGGAGGCAGAATTAATACAGCAGGCCTGAGGCTCTTCAAGAACAGTGCCTCTCCAGCCCCAGCCTGCCGGCGGATTGCATCCCAGGCCCTCCTTTGCCAAGCCGGCCCATCTGGGGCCTCTGGCTTCAGCCCTCCCCCTGTCCTTGTTGGCTCTCCACTATCTCCCCTCTCACCCAATCTGCCCTATCCTTCTGGCCTCCCTCATGCCTGGGACTCAGCCCAGCATTAGGCTGCCAGATGTCCACAGGTTCAGGGGACCCAGCCCAGCTCCAGAGCCACGGGTCCAAAGCAGCACAGCCCAGAAACACAGATTGAAATTCAAGTGCCCAAGCATTCAGCTGGTGGCTGGTGGCTGGTAGCTCTTCACTCTGGGGCTTATTCTTTTTTCCAGAAGCCACTGGAAGAAGTGTGTGTGTGTGACAGAGAGAGAAGCCAGGACAAATGCAGATATGGACAGACATTGTCCCTGGGACAAATAGAAGGAGGCCAGGACCTCTGTCAGCTGTGGCTGAATCTCCTTCCCCCTCCGATTCCTTTCTAAGATGGGGTTGATAACTGCTTACCTGGCAGGGTCGTAAAGAACAGATGAGGTGGGAAGCCGAAAGCTTTTTGGGAATGGTGCGCACCAAGCAAAGCAGGATTAATATTGGGGCAGAGCCTGGGGAAGCCAATTTCTTACCCCAAAGGGTAGGATTTGACTGTCCCAAAGGGTGCTCCAGATGGAGGTTAGAGGACTGTTTGCCTTCGATAAGTCTGAACTCCAGATAGACCGACAAGCGGCCTGGCCTCCTGGATGCCTTCTGGTGCAGCTTAACGAGGAAATTCCTTAACGAGGAAATTCTGGTGCAGCTTAACAAGGAAATTCTGGTGCAGCTTAACGAGGAAGGTGCGAACCTTCCCTCCTTTGACCTCTCTAATCTATGGACTGCGAGTGCTACACAGACTGGTGCACTAGAAGCGACTGGACGCAACATCTTGAGTGTGCTGAAGGGCTGGTTAGAACACAGGCTTCTGCACCCCATCCCCAGAGACTCAGATTCTGTAGTCCTTAGAATTTGCATTTCTAAGAAGCCCCCAAGTGACACTCGTATGTCTGGCCTAGACCAAAATTTGAAAACCACTGAGCAAATGCATCTCAGATTTTAGCACACTGATGAATCACCAAGACTGTGATCAATAGATCGTTGGGCACAACCCCCCAGAGAAAGATTCAGTAGGTCCAAGGTGGGCCTGGGATTCTGCATTCCTAACAAGCACCCAGGTAGTTCCAATGCTACTGGTCCACAGACTGCACTTTGAACAGCACGCCATTATGCTCCAATCCTACTGAATCAGAATCTCCACTTTAATAACATCCCTGGGTACTTTTTATGTACCCTAAAGTTTGAGACATGCTGCTCTGAAGCAGTTCCAAGCCTTGACTGTTCCGAGCTTTAGAATCACCTGCAGAGCTTTGAAAACACCCCCTTCCCCCCATCCATTAAATCAGAAATTCTGGGGATGGGGCCAAGGCAACAATGTTGTTTTCAAATATTCCCAGGTGATCCTAATACACAGCCTCAACTGAGAACCAGTATTCTTTCTTTCTTTGTTTTTTTCCCTCTCTCTCTTTTTTTTTTTTTTTTTTTAGATGGAATCTCACTCTGTCACCCAGGCTGCAGTGCAGTGGCACGATCTCGGCTCACTGCAAGCTCCACCTCCCAGGTTCACGCCATTCTCCTGCCTCAGCCTCCCAAGTAGCTGGGACTACGGGCGCCCGCTACCACGCCCGGCTAATTTTTTGTATTTTTAGTAGAGGCGGGATTTCACCGTGTTAGCCAGGATGGTCTCAATCTCCTGACCTGTGATCCACCCACCTCAGCCTCCCAAAGTGCTGGGATTACAGACGTGAGCCACAGTGCCTGGCCTTTTTTTTTTTTTTTTTTTTTTTGAGAGAGAGAGTCTCGCCTTGTCACCCAGGCTGGAGTACAGTGGCACAATCTCACCTCACTGCAACCTCCGCCTCCTGGGTTCAAGCAATTCTCGTGCCTCAGCCTCCCAAGTAGCTGGGACTACAGGCACACACCACCACACCCAGCTGATTTTTGTATTTTTAGTAGAGATGGGGTTTCACCATGTTGACCAGGCTGGTCTTGAACTCCTGGCCTCAAGCAATCCACCCACCTCAGCCTCCCAAAGTGCTGGGATTACAGGCGTGAGCCACCACACCTGGCTCGAGGACCGGTATTCTAAGGAAAGCAGTGGTGCTGGAACTCTTCAGGCTAACGGGTTGTCATCTATAAATTGATTTAGAGGAACTTAAGAGGAGGGAGTATAAATGGAAGGCAATATTTGTTCCTTCCATTTATGTGAGATTTTACATCTTCCAGAGTGCTTCCACAACATTACCTTGTACAGCTCTCACCATAACTCTGTAAAGTAGAGAGGGCATAAATAGTTATGCCCATTTTAGAGATAAAGAAACTGAGGCTCAGAGAGATTGACTTGCCCAACATCACATGGACAGTCATAGAGCAGGCTGTAGAATTATTAATATTATACCTCTTACTCAGGTACCTCTTACCTGTTCAACTCCTAGAAAATCTGAATGTACAAGGCTCAGGGAGAACAAGGTCTCCCTGAGGTCTCTTTTCACTGAGGGGTGAAGCCTCCTCTAGGCATGGCTTCCCAAGTGTCTGTGGTCAGATGAAAGGTAAAGAAGTATTGTCTCACTTTAAATTGGGGGAAACTGAGGCACGGTAGTGGTGAGGAATGGTAGCAAGAGTAGAATAAGGAAGGATGCAGGGTCTCTGGCTCTCACTTCGGCTCTGCCCCCTCATGTTCACAGGATGTGGTTTGATAAGAAGTTAGAAGTGATGGTTGCCATGGTAACCACGTCTTTATCGATGTATTTATCGATGCCCATCCGCATGAGCCTTGCTTGGTGACCAGTCACCCCACCCGCTGCAAGAGGGTCATAGAAACAGCAGACCATTCACTCAGTGCCAATGTCATCCTAGAAGGGTGTGCACCAGCCCCTCCTTTACCCCAGCCTCCGGTGATAAGGGCCTCCCGGAGATGGATGGGGAGTTGCTTTGAGGGAAGCCAGAGCAGCGAAGGCCATTTTCCATCCACAATCGAGGGCTGGGTGTGGAGTGTCCCTTCTGGGCCCTGCAGCGCCACCTGCTGATCTCTCCTGTGTTCCTCACTGTCTGCCATCAGCTGCCTGTCTGCCTGCCTCTCCCAGGCTGACCATTGATGCTCTTGGGAAATGGGCCCACATCTAAAACTTGGTGATAGCTCCCTGAGCACCAGGCACAAAGTGGAACAGTGGCTCAGTTCAAAACATCAAGGCTCATTACATTGAACCAGTATGACTCATCTTAACTAATGACATCTGCAATGACCCTGTTTCCAAATAAGATCCCATTCTGGAGGAGCACTCCAACCCGCTACACCTTCTGAACTCCAGGGACCCCAGTTCTGCCTCTGACCAGGTCCTGCCACTTGCTGACGACCTGTCACACCTCTGCCACCTCGTGCTTGCCCAGACATTAAGGACAGATTCGGAAGCTGCCAACTTCTGCTCTCCTCTGTCCTCTCGGACCCTGTGCTAGTTCCTCCCAGTATTTTCTAGCTGCTGAATGTACGTTGTTCATCTTGGATCTCTAGGTGCAAATGCCCTGAGGGCTGGACCCACACCCCTAGCTCCACTGGCCTAGACACCTGCCTGTTGGCCAGCTGGGAGAAGACATTCTCCACGAAGCCTCCAACATGCCCACCTCGTGCCCCCCTTACTATTTAGTGCTGAGATTGATTTTTTCTCTCTCTTTTTACAGGAAATGGGTATATTGAAGGTAAAGAGCTAGAAAACTTTTTCCAAGAGCTGGAGAAGGCAAGAAAAGGCTCTGGCATGGTAAGCCCAGCCCTGTCTCCGATTGTTTGGGATTTTCCTGACCTATGACTTTGAGCATGCTGTGTCCCAGTTATGTATGCCATAAGCAGGCCTCATATCGCTGGTCTTGACACAGCATTTTATTTGTAAGCATAAAAAATAGACTGTCCCCTAAGAGTACCCTATCTCAATATCCTTGGGTGTCTGGGATTGAGGGGTATTCATGAGTGGACACCAGGGGTTGATGAACCCTCCTGCAAAGCTGCAAAGCTTTGTCTGCGTATGCGTATATTAATATATATGTAGTATTTTTTTTTCCCTAGGGACAGAGTCCATAGCTTCCCTAAGGTGCTTAGGGGTCATGATTCCAGATTGGATGCCCAGGAGGTTTCAAGTGCCCTGATTCTAGACCAGAGTTTCTCAGCCTCAGCACTGTTGGCATTTGAGGCTGAATAATTTGTTGTAGGGGCTGCCCTGTGCATTGTAGGAGTTTAGCAGCATCCCTGGATCTACCCATGAGATGCCACTATCATCCTCCTTCAAGCTGTGACAATCAAAAATGTCTCCAAACATTGCCAAATGTCCCCTTGGTGGGAGATTGGGGGCAGAATCGTCCTCAGAAGAGAACCACTGTTCTAGAGCAACATGGGCTAGAATCCCCAGCAAGGAACTAGAGGAAAATTGAGGATTGCTCTCAGCCAGTATCTGAACCAGACGGCACTGGCTGGCCTCATTTGTGGTGGTGTCACGACCTTCTGAGCCTGCCCAAAGTGACTCCAGATCACATCCCAGCCCCTTAGTGACAGGAGTGTTGCTTTCCCTGGTGCCAACATGGCACTATTGAGTTTGCTAAAGCCTTTTGGGGGAGGTATTTGAAATACTGCAAAGCTCAGGTGATTGGAACTAGTCTGCTGTGATTCCCATGTCTGGTTCCGGAGTACATGGAGTCAGCCCCACACCCTCCCATCAGCTCCCTCGGGTCCTCTGGAGGCGTCTCTACTCTCCCCTGCTGCGTGTCTGTTGGCCAGTCCACTGTTTATTTGCAGCTCTTCAGGGAGCATTTGGGAGATGAGTCACAAATCCACCGGTGAGCTCCTGGTTCAAAGCTCGGCAGAGCGCCCCAATGAGAAGGTCAAAGTGATGGGCTTAAAGGGTTGGAGGCGATTCATGGGTTTGTTTATCAACAGTTCTCCCATCAACTCCTAGGATAATGAAGCCTGGATCACAGAAAGCATGGGCTTCAGGACTGACTCTGGGATCATGGGCTAGTCGGAGAAATGTGTTTTGATGAAGTGCTTTGCATCTAGAATCCTTCTCTTAGTCATTCCCGTCCTCAGATGTCATCTGGGTACTTTTCAAGTCTGTCAACAATCCCAACTGATGTCATCCAGGACTGGTTCTCAGAACAGCTGTTATATGATAGAAAGAATATTGGCCTTGGAAGCAAAAGCCATGAGTTCAAATTCTGGCTATACTCACTGGGTGCCCTCTAGAGAAGTCATCTCAGCCTCCATTAGTGTGTCAAATGGAAGGGCTACTAACTCCACAGGAGCTACTGTACAACTTAAATAAGATGGCCACATTTGTGAAAAGTGCCTGGGATCAGACTATGTACCTTTGTAAATATAAATAAATACTGATAAATAAATATTGACAAATTGATACTAATTCCAAAAGTAAAAAGCAATCAGAGGGATTCAGGAAACTCTCAGAAGTGGTAGGATTTCCCTTGGCCCAATCCTGGGGAGCACACAATTCATGTGGAAGTCATCAGCTGAGTGAGGCAGAAACATCAGCCATGCAAGGTGGGCTCATCATTGATTAGGGAGAAGGAAGAGCTCCTTAATGCAAATAATTAATCAGCACTATCTCAAATCAGGGGAAGGTTCGAGAGCTTCAAGTCTATATTTAAGATAGGCAGCTGTGGGCTTGAAGGAATGTTTTAAGTTCTTTGCTTTCTAGTAGTCAGAATAATTGGGTGGACTGTTTAAATTACCCTTCGGCTACATGATGACCTCCTCCTCATGTTCCTCCTGGTATGCAAATCAAGAGTGAAAATATTGTGGAATTGCCAGTTAGTCTTTAAAGAAGAAAATGAGCAATCTACCTTGCTGTAATGAAGTGCTTAGAACCTATTAGGGGGCACTGGATTAAGTTCAGTTTGATTACAACCTGCTTCAGTAAAATGTTGAGGCCTTAATTCTCACATCTGATTGATGGGAACAAGTCCAAACCCTTCCTATAGAGTTGTAGCTTAATCCATCTCAAAGGCAGCAGGGCATGTTTGATTACCTGGTATGGAGCATGGCCACGTGTCCTTTGAAATTTATATGACTGAGCCTTGAAGAAGAGATGACTTAATTTGAAGGGGACCTGGAAAGGAAAACAACACAGCTCTGATCAATCAGAGCATCAGCACAACTTGGTTCTGCACCCACTTACCCAGGATGCAAATGATTTCCAAGCTTCCTGCTCTGAGATCATGGTTCACATGAGATACAGCAGCAAAAATCAGCCCCCTTTGTCTTTCCACAGATGTCAAAGAGTGACAACTTTGGAGAAAAGATGAAGGAGTTCATGCAGAAGTATGATAAAAACTCAGATGGGAAAATCGAGATGGCAGAGGTGAGCCCTGCCTCGCTGGTAAAGAGCTGTGTGGGAGGGGCCCTGGGTCCCTGTGCCTCTCCCAGGCATGAGCATCCTGCTGAGGATTGGAGTGAGGTGGGGGCCTCAAAGCTCCTGCACCCCCAGCACTTGGGCTGACCAAAGAGAACAGCAGGGACTTTTCTTGTGTGTCACCCAAGGAAGAAGGAAGTGACAAACAATGACCAAAGATAGGGGTGGAGACCTCAAATGCCCACAGGGGCCAACAGGTATTGTAACCAAGTGGCAAGCCCAGCTGAAGACACTAGGGAGGCTGAAGACAGGTGAACAGGAGACTCCATGCCCCACCTAAAGCCATCCAAAGGCATAATTTTTAAAAGTTATATACATAATTTACACACATATATACATTTATAATTCACATCAGTAATTTACATAAACATACATAATTTGCATATAACATAATTTACACGTATCCATGTATACATATATACATTCATATATGCACACACATATACACATACACACATACACTCACACATACTCATATACAGGTGCATGTCAAACACCTCTGGTAATCAGTGACCACAGTCAAGGGCTCAAGAGTACTGGCCGGACTCCGTGGCCCATGTCTGTAATCCCAGCACTTTGGGAGGCCAAGGCGGAGGACCCTTGAGGTCAGGAGTTTGAGACCAGCCTGGGCAATATAACAAGACCCCATATTTACAAACCATATAAATAAATAAATAAGAATGATGATGGTGGCACAGGCATTAGGGCACAGCTCCACCCAGGGTATATTGTTGGGATGCTGCCTTAGGTTGGGTGCCTGAGACAAAGATTTGAGTGGAAGTGGCTTACTGAGGCAGAACTCTCCAGAGAAGGGCAGCAGGAAAAGGCAGGGGATAGTGCTGTGCAAGGATGCGGTCTCAACTGGAGCCTCGCCTTGGCTAGGCTTATAGGGACTCTGGAGTGTGGACTGTGCCACAGAGTGGGTCCCACTTTGAGGCAAGGGGGCTGGTCTGTTGTATGTACCCGTGTCAATCAGTCAGTGGATGCAGGCTGCCCCTCTTTGGGCAAGGAGGGGACCTGTGGAACTTCCCCAGAGGGGCAGCTCTGGTCTGGCTGAGGGCAGTTCTCATGCAGGGGCAGGGCTGAGCTGTTAGCAGTCTGACTTCATAGCAGCTGAGGGATGGCCAACAGCCTAGTTATAGAGGAGCAGGGAGAGGCACCAAGAATGGCCACTATAGATGCCCATGCTGATTCAAGGGGGCTTAAACCAAGGGTTGGCAGGCTTTTTCTCTAAAAATACAGATTAAGGTAAGTGTGTTAGGGTTTGTGGGCCATCCAGTCTCTGCCACAGCTCTTCAGCTCTGCCACTGTAGCACAAAAGCAGCCACGGGTGGTATGTCAATGAGTGGGTGTGGCCACGTCTTATAAAACTTTACAAACAACTCCTGAGCCATACTTGGCCTGAGGGCCATAGCTTACCATGAGAGGCTTCTAACAGAAAGGCCAGGGTTAGGGTTTGTTCCAGGTGGAAGCCAGGGCTCCCGCTCTGCCTCCCTGCAGTTCTCTTGGTTCTGTTCTCTGCCCTCAAAATACCTTCATCCTCAGGCGGCTAGCAAGATGGCTGCCACAGCGGCAGGCATCACATCCACATACACCCACATGCATCCACATACATCCACATATACCCACATACATCTACATACAACCACATGCATCCACATTCAACCACACACACCCACATACATCTACATGCACCCACATACAACCACATGTGCCCACATACAGCCATATATACCCACATACAACCACATACATTCACATACAACCACATGCACCCACATACAACCACATACATCCACATTCAACCACACACATCCACATACAACCACATATACATGCAACCACATGCACCCACATACACCCACAAACATCCACATGCATCCACATACAACCACATGCACCCAAATACAACCATATCCAACTACATACATCCACATACATCCATATACAACCACTGTCCAGCTGCAGAAAGGACCCCTCTTAAGTGCAAGGAAATGTTCCCAGAAGTACCCACAGCAGCCCTTCCCCGACATTGCATTGGGCAAAACTGGGTCACGTGCCTACCTGTAAGCCAATCACTGGCAAGGAGAATGGGAGGCTCACACTTCACCAACGTAGACTCATCAGGATTGGCCTGTGACACAAGAGTTCCAGGAGCAAAAAAGGGGGTAAGGGCGGTTGGGTGGGCAGCCAGCAGTGCTTACTGCAAGAGGGTACCTGCATTTTTCAAAAATCGAATTATTGCAGTATCAATTTACATGCAATAACTGCATCCATTTGAAGTGTAAAATTCCTTGAGTTTAGATTTTAGGCCATGAAATTGCCACCCCAATGGAAATATAGCTTTCTTATTACCCCCTCCAAAAGGTTCCTCTAGCCTGGTGCAGGCCCTCTTACCCCAGGCATTCACCCATCTACTTAGACTAGTTTGCATTTTTCAGAATTTTACATACATGGAATCATCTATTAAGTATTCTTTTGAGTCTGGGTGCTTACATTTTAAAGCAGCACCACTTTTTCCCCCTCCAATTGCTCATCCCTTAAGGTTGGGGCGACTCAAAAGCACTTCTCTGAACATCCTTCTTTCCCTTTGAAGGACTGCCAGCACCCGTTCTCAAGGAAGGAAGAAAACGCAATTCCCACACTGCCTCGCCACTGGCCCTTTCCATCCTTCTTAGGGGAAAATCTGCTCTGCTCCCTGGGAAGTCCCTCCATAACGTTAGTGTCGCTCTCTGTATCTTCACAGCTGGCGCAGATCCTGCCAACCGAAGAGAACTTCCTTCTGTGCTTCAGGCAGCACGTGGGCTCCAGCGCCGAGTTTATGGAGGTGAGGCCAAGGCACCACCTTCTTTTTAAGCACTGGGACCTGCCTTCCTCCTGTGTTCAGAGCCAGGCCCACCCTCCTGCCTGGTAATGGTCCCTGGGAGATGCTAAACCCCTTAGAGCTCTGTTACTCAAAGTGTGGTCCGTGGACCGGCAGCATCAGTATCACCTGGGTGCCTGTTAGAAAAGAGAAAGGGGCCAGGAGTGGTGGCTCACGCCTTGTAACCCCAGCACTTTGGGAGGCCGAGGCAGGCGGATCACCTGAGGTCAGGGGTTCGAGACCAGCCTGGCCAACATGGCAAAACCCCATCTCTACCAAAATACAAAAAAGTTAGCCTGGCGTGGTGGCGGGCACCTGTAATCCCAGCTATTCGGGAAGCTGAGGCAGGAGAATCACTTGAACCCGAGAAGCAGAGGTTGCAGTGAGCCGAGATAGCACCACTGCACTCTCAGCTTGGGTGACAGAGAGAGACTCCGTCTCAAAAAAAGAAAGAAAGAAAGGGAGAAAGGCCTGTAATCCCTACTCAAGGAGGCTAAGGCGGGAGGATCTTTTGAGGCCAGGGTTTCAAGACCAGCCTGGGCAACATAGTGAGACCTTGTCTCTACAAAAATGAAAAGCTACCATAGTGAACAGGAATTTAAAAAAAAAAAAAAAGATAAAAAACTTAGTGGGATATGGTGGTGCACACCTGTAGTTCCAGCTTCTCAGGAAGGCTAAGGCAGGAAGATCAGGAGTTTGAGGCTGAAGATCACACAACTGCCCTCCAGGCTGGGTCACAGAGCAAGACCCTATCTCAAATTAAAAACAAAAACAAAAAAAAGGTAGACAGACTCCCTGATCCAGTGACTCAGAAGCTCCATTTTAACAAGATCCCCAGATGATGTGTATGCACATTAAAAGGTAGGGAATAAGATGAGAAGTAAGCTTGGGTCAAGTACGCTTGGGAAATACTGTGTACATGCATCTCTCATTTGGGGATTTGTTGTGGTCATTTGCATATCACAGGCTCTGAGAAATCAAGCAATAAAGAAAACTGTGCCACTCAGTTTGGCTCCAGGATCTCATGCCACTCAATAATAATGTTGTGTCTCTCGAAGTCAGAGTTCCAAGAAGCAGGCTAGAGAAGGATGGACTTATGTACGATTCTATAGCTACGAAAGTCCAGTGAGGATTCCAGTTTTTGGTATCTTCCACGTTTCATCTTTGACTATGATAAGGTTTCGGTTTTCCTTTTTAAAATTAGGATTCTCGGCTGGTCACTGTGCCCCACGCCTGTAATCCCAGCACTTTGGGAGGCCAAGGCAGGTGGATCACTTGAGGTCAGGAGTTCGAGGCCAGCCTGGGCAACATGGAAAAACCCCATCTTTACTACAGATGCAAAAATTAGCTGGGCATGGTGGTGCATGCCTGTAATCCCAGCTACTCAGGAGGCTGAGGCAGGAGAATCGCTTGAACCAGGCAGGCAGAGGTTGCAGTGAGCCAGGATCGTGCCACTGCACTCCAGCCTGGGCGACAAAGACTCTGTCTAATAAATAAATAAATAAATAAATAAATAAATAAATAAATAAATAAAATTAGCATTCCCCTCTTGGCAATATAATTTCCTTGAGATCTTCATGTAAAATATGATATTCAAATTCATGTCTCTTGAGTAATATTCATCTGATAAATTGAACCATATGAAATTGCTGATATTTAACGATTTTTTACTTACAAAAAGTGGAAATTCTATGTGGTTCAACCAAATATAGTACTAATCCTGATGTCCAGCAAACTACCAATTATTTCTTGCTCTCTTTCTGGGACTCCACACTCTAACCATTCAGCATATGCATCCCTCAGAGTGAAATTCAACCCATACCCACCTCACGAACTGCTTGCTCTGATAAATAATAACTGGCCTTCGACGTGACTCTCTTTGCCATTCATTGGGGTTAAATCCATTTCCAGCCACCGGTAATCCCCTCTCCATGATCCACTGCCTGTAACAACTGGAGAGCTGGCCCAGAAGCCTGTGTGGCAGCAAGCTCCCCTCCTGGGCAGACAGTCAGTGAGAAAGAACAAGTTCTCAGGGTGGAACAGTCATTTTTTAAGTGACAGCTTGCCTGAGCATCAGAGATGGATTTAATTTTATGGTGCTTTAAAAGATTTTTCTCCAGTTTTTTCAAGATGGCAAGATTCCACAAGCTGATAATTGACATTCTAGCTTCTGTTCTTAGTCCTTCTCTAGCCTGCCTGGGAGAAAAAAAGTTCTGCGTATCCTTATAACTTGTCAGGGTGTTGCTTTTGTATCAAGTTTTCCAACTATAGAAAAGGGAGCATCATGCCTGACTCCTTTCCTGATAGAGAGACAGCCAAAAATTGGCCTCTATTCCACCTCTGGTCTGGAAACAGGGATGGTGGCAGCTTGTAGGGGGGCAGGGATGCTTACAGAGGAGCTAAAAGCATCTCCCTGGACCCTTTTCTCTTTCTCTTTCTCAAAATCATTAGTGGCTTCTCTCTGTGCAGCTGACAGGATTTCTTTCTTTTCTTTCTTTCTTCTTTCCTTCCTTCTTTTTTTCTTTTTTTTCTCTTTTTTTTTTTTTTTTTTTTTTTTTTTTTTGAGACGGAGTTTCGCTCGTTGCCCAGGCTGGAGTGCAATGGCGCGATCTCAGCTCACTGCAACCTCTGCCTCCCGGGTTCAAGCGATTCTCCTGCCTCAGCCTCCCGCCGAGCTCAGATTACAGGCAGGCACCACCACTTCCGGTGATTTTTGTATTTTTAATAGAGACGGGGTTTCTCCATGCTGGTCAGGCTGGTCTCAAACTCCCGACCTCAGGTGGTCTGCCCACCTTGGCCTCCCAAAGTGCTGGGATTACAGGCATGAGCCACCATGCCCAGCCTCAGGATTTCATATTCTTACATGTATTTGTCCTTCTAAGTCCCAGCATAACTGCAGAGACATGCCCGCCAAGGTTTCTGGGACCCCACCCTCCCACAGTACTGTCCCACTGTCCCCTCCTGGGGTCTGTTCCATTTGTTCCATTTTTACCAGCCAGAAGCCTGAAATGGTCCCTCAGTAGCCCTAAAAGGCTTGTGCTCTCAGGTAGCTCCCATCCCGGCACTCAGCACAACAACTCCTAATTTTAGTGATGCCTCGGGATTTCTTTGAGATTTCACAAAGCCCAGGTCTCTTGAACTCTTTTCCTTGAATGAGAAGAGAAAGGATGCACTGATGATGATGAGCACAAGTGCTGGATGGGGAGAGGAGGCACGTGGGGGAGCCCAGAGCTGGCATCCTGGGGGGGTGCATGGTCTGGAGTGGACCCACTGGCAAGATGGCTTGGGAAAGCGCCGCTGGTGCTTTGCTCTGTGCAGGGACTGGGGTTCCTTCAGGTTATTGCCCTTTTAGGCAACTTGGAGGGGGTGTCTTCCTCTTCTCAGTAAAGACTCAACTTAGACAAACTAAACTGTAATGCACTAAGTGCCTGCGAGTTGTTGGTGAAGTCATATTTGGAAATCCTCACATATATTTTAGTGCCTTTTCAAGGGCAGACTTTCTGGCTATGGGAAGGAGTATTTCAAAGAGTCTAAGGCATTTTTCTGCAGAGAAAAGACACTCTTGTAATCAAATACCATCGACCTGAGTTGCATATAGTACAAATCTACCCTTTTCTTGGGATTTGCTCCTGTCTTGTAACAAAAAATAAAAAAAATAAAAAAATCAGGACAAAAATTTCTGAGCCCTGTCACCATGAAAATTACATAACATTGTTTGCTGGTGTTTAAAAAGAGACATTTTCCGTAAAATATAACTAAACTCTAAATGTCCATAAACTCTAACACTCCTGACAATAAAGGGGCACATGCAGTGGAGAAGTGGGGGAGGCAGGGGATAAGCTGTAGGAAAAGGATTAGTGGTTGCTGGCTCCCAGAAAATCAAGTGTTGCTGGTCTTCAGGTGTGTAGTTTGGAGCTGGGGGAGAAGCGAAGAAAAGTCAGGGGAACAAAACTTGAAAGAAAATCTAGGAGCCAGGCATAGTGGCTCATGCCTGTAATCCCAGCACTATGGGAGGCTGAGGTAGGAGGATCACTTGAACTCAGGAGTTTGGAGATCAGTCTGGGCAACATAGTGAGACCCCATCTCTACAAAAAAATAAAAAATTAGTTGCGTGTGGTGGTGCATGCCTGTAGTCTGAGGCACTTGGGAGGTTAAGCTGGGAGGATCACTTGAGCTTGGGAGGTAGAGGCTATAGTAAGCTTTGGACGCCACTGCACCACAGCCTGGGTGACAGAGTGAGACCCTGTCTCAAAAAAGGAGGAGGAGGAGGAGGAGGAGCAGGAGGAGAAGGAGAGGGGGAGGGGGAGGGGGAGGAAGAAAGAAAAAAGAGAGAGAGAGAGGAAGGAAGGGAAGAAAGGAAGAAAGAAAAAGGAAGGAAGGAAAGAAGGAAGGAAGGAAAAGGAAGGAAGGAAGGAAAAGAAAGAAAGGAAGGAAGGAAGGAAAGAAAGAAAAAAGAAAAAAAAATCTTAGAAATACGTGGCGCCAAATAGACCAAAGATATAGCAGAACATGGTTCTCCGGGCATCTTTGCCCCAGATGTGGGTAGTCCCCACCCCTGCACCACTGCCCCTCCTGTGGCTTTCTCTCTTCTCCACCAGATGATGTGGTAAAAGGCAGGGAAGTCAGAGCAGTTGTATACAGGACCATTGGATGAGTTACTTATTGCTGTATAATAAACTGCCCCTAAAACTTAGCAGCCTGAAGCAACAAACATTGATTACATCCCACTTTCTATGGTCAAGAATTTGGAAACAGCTTAGCTGCGTGGTTCTGGCCCAGGCGCTCATGAGATCACCGTCGAGATACTTCCCTTCATTTCCTTCTCTGTGACCTTGAAGGGTCTGGGCTACATCATCTCCATGTCTCCATCCCATTCCGATATTCTGGAAGATCAAGACCCTGGGTGGCCCATTAAAGGGGAATGGAAGGGAGGTGGGTAGATTTTGATACGTCTTTGCAAAGAGGTTGACATTCCCGTTGTTGCAGGCTTGGCGGAAGTACGACACAGACAGGAGTGGCTACATCGAAGCCAATGAGCTCAAGGTAGGATGGGCCTTGGGGAGGGTGTGAGGCCAGAGTGGCGGTGGGCTTAAGGTGCCTGGGGAGGGAGGAGATGTTGGATGAGGGGCATGAGTTTGCGGGCTGCTTAGGAATACTCAGACCTGGCACTGAATTGCTGGACTTGTTTAGAGAAGTCAGGGGAAATCAGTAACATAGAGCTGCCAGGCTGTAGATTTCAACGAAACCCAGCTCTTCTGCACCTCCATGCTTGGGACAGTA
Organism: Gorilla gorilla gorilla; assembly: GCF_029281585.2. Taxonomy (NCBI): domain Eukaryota; kingdom Metazoa; phylum Chordata; class Mammalia; order Primates; family Hominidae; genus Gorilla; species Gorilla gorilla. Next base: position 100,835,487 of record NC_073242.2, read on the forward strand.
GTCCTCCAAGCAATTCCAGAAGACTGGCCTCTGGCTCCTAGGTCCACCTCCAAATTCCTCTGGCTATCACCCAGTGATTCCCCAGGCACTGCTTAGCTCCGTATACTGGTCTCCCAGGAGGCAGAGCCAATCTCTAGCACCTATTCTATGAGGCAGGGTTGCACCACCAGCTAGTACAGCCTTTAAAGTCGCTCCCCAAGAGTTAGGAATTATGAGGGCCCTGAGTCATAGAACTGGTAGACCTGAAAAACACACACACACACATTGAGAGACTGTCTGAATGAGCAAGTAAGGAAATGAATGAGGGACCGAATGCACGAGTCAGGAGTACTAAAGAGGCCTTTTGTGTTGCAGGGATTCCTGTCAGACCTGCTGAAGAAGGCGAACCGGCCGTACGATGAGCCCAAGCTCCAGGAATACACCCAAACCATAGTGAGTGAACAGAAGTGTCCCTCTCCCCCAGGGTGCAGGACTTGCGCCCCAAGCCACTGGGGCTCTGGTGTGCAGGGTCTCTTGTTTGCTGATTCTTCAGGCCCAAGGGAAGTGATTCACAGTGGCAGCTGGCAAAAAGGGATGCTACTTCGTGGCTTCACATACCCTTTGAGGTCCTGGGTGTGAGCTGACTCTTGGGCCAATGTGATCGTCTGTCTCCATGGCAACCTCTGCAGCTCTAGGAGAGGATGATCTTGGAGAGAGTGGGCCTTTAGTGCCGGCCTGCTGTGCCCCAGCTGCCCCTGTCCCTGAGGAGGGGAGAGATGAGCAGTGAACGAGTCCCTGTGGTCCACCCAGGGGACCCCTGTGACTGATTCAGGCCATGTTGGTTCTTGGCCCCTACGGACCTCAGAGGAAGCATGAGCACGTGTCACCTGTCCTCCTTCCCATCCTCTCCAGTAAAAGGGGATGTCAGGTCAGAGAAATTCACAGCAAATAACCCAGGCACCTTTTTTTGTCCCCAACAGCTACGGATGTTTGACTTGAACGGGGATGGCAAACTGGGCCTCTCAGAGATGTCCCGGTAAGCACCTCACCCCCGGGGTCACTGATACTGGCTCCCACAGGTCATTCCTGTGTTATCCGTCTCTGAGATCCATTGGTGGGAAAGTGACAGGTGCGGGTGTCAAGAAGCTCAAGACAAAGCAAGAAAGAATTGTGACCGTCAACACCTCACCTTGTCTGTCTCCCTCGTTTTTGAACTTCCCACTGATTCCTTATTATGTGTGAAGTGCTCAGAAATCATTTCTGTAACTGCAGGCACCGCCTCTGCCTTCCCCTCTCCCGCTTGCCCTTGCCTGTGCAGTCTCCTCATCTCTGCTCTAACATTTTCTCCCCAGACTCTTGCCTGTCCAGGAAAACTTCCTGCTTAAATTTCAGGTAAAACTTTGCTTTCCTTCCTTCCCCCTTCCCTCATCCCTCTGAGCCTGGCCTTGCACCCTCCTTCCCCCAACGCACCTCACACTACACACTACACACACCCACACACACCACACACACAAAACACACCACACACACAACACAGATCACACACACAAAACACACACAGACCACACACACCACATACACAACACACTACATATCACACACACACACCCCACACACATACACAGAGACATCACACACACCACACAGACCACACACCACACACACAACACAAACACATGTGCACACACCACACACATACAGACAGACCACACACCACACAAAGACCACACACCACACACACATCACACACACACCACACAGACCATATACCACACACACAGACCACACACCACACACGTATACAGACACCTCACGCACACACCACACAGAGACCACACACCACACACACCACATACCACACACACAACACACACAGACCACACACCACACACACCACACACACACCACATACACAGACCATGTACCACACATACACAACACACAGACCACACACCACACACAGACCATGTACCACACATACACAACACACAGACCACAGACCACACACACATACACATCACACACACACCACACACATACAAAAACACCTCACGCACACACCACACAAAGACCACACACCACATACACACCACACACATTACAAACACACATATCACACAACACACACAACACAAACACCCTACACACAACACACACACAATGCACACCACATACACACATCACATACACACAGCACACACACACCATGATACACACCCTACACCCACACACAACACATACACACAGACCACACACCACACAGACCACACAACACACACACAACACACAAATACCACACACAGACCACACCACACACACATCATACACACATCACACACACCCCACACACCACACATCATACATACCACTCACCACACATACCACACACAGAACACACAACACACACCACACCACACCACACATATGCACACCACACATCACACATACCACACACGACACACACAACACACATGACACAAACACACATGCCACACACACACATGCCCACACCACACAAACACCACACGCAGACCACACCACACACATCACACACGTCACACATATCACACACACACCACACATACACACAACGCATAACCACACACACACCACACTACACACACATCACACCACACCAAACACATACCACCCACACACACCATACCACACACACCACACAACACATATAACCCTACACACACCATACACACCACACACACACAACACAAACACCACACACCACACATACCATACACACCACACACACACCAGCACACACACAGACCACACACACACCATACATACACACCATACACCACAGACACACACCACACAATCATAGACACCACATACACACCACACATCAAATACACATACCACACACACACCACAAACACCACACACACACCACACACATAAACACACACACACAAACGCACACCCACACACACACCACTGCGCTTCTGCTTCTGTCTTTAATACCCTGGTTCTTGCAGGGCATGAAGCTGACCTCAGAGGAGTTTAACGCGATCTTCACATTTTACGACAAGGTAAGAGAGGGAGTTGGCATGGCAGGGAAAATCAGAAGCCCATCAGCCCGTCCAGAAGGGCTCAGCTTCATCCCTGGGAAGAGACAGCTTTCCAGGGGCGGCCTGGGCCGTGTGGTTTCTTCCTGCCGCATCTTCTGCTGTATAAGGCAAATGTCATTCTCCACCGGTGGCCTATGGAGCCCAAGGGGTTGGTTTCTGCAGAGTGTAGCCGAGAATCGTTGGGGGAGGACTACGCTTAGAACTAGGGTGTGACCACGCTGTCACGAGCCAAAGGGAAGAGACACTCAGAACTGCCCTGGTGCCAGATCACAATTCTGCCCAGGGCCAAGTCTTTCTCTGGGAAGTTGGAAGTTACATGACCTCCATACCCCCCCCTCCCTGGGCTGTCCCCTGCCCACATGACTCCGGTGGTCTTCTTCATAACCAAAGTGTTGGAGGTAAACTTTAAACAGCCCCCGGACTCAGGGAGTTAACCAAATGCTTCTTGAACCTCACTTAAATTTTCAACGCACATGAAAAGCACCACAATGAAAGGCTACCCAAAGCTTGCACCCACTGCCACCTTCCTGCCATGACTGGTCAAGGCAGAAGGGACACATTATTTTGTCATTACACGATCTGAACACCCCCTTTTGCACAGAGTAATGGAGAGGCTAGACTCTTAGACATCCCTGGAATGGGTCGGGACAGCAGGGGCCCAGGCTTTAGAGCTCTGGGTTGACTCTGCTCCCATCCCCAGGATGGAAGCGGCTACATTGACGAGCATGAGCTGGATGCCCTTTTGAAGGATCTGTACGAGAAAAACAAAAAGGTGAGCAGCCAAGCCTGAGGCCCGGCCACTGTCCCCAGGGCACGGGAGAGGCTTCTGCGGGAGAGGAGGGGAGAGGTACCTGGTCCTGCTCTCTACTCCCCTCTGATCTGCCACAGCAAGGCAATAGACATTTTGTGGGTTTGCTTTTGGTTTTTTGATTTCTGGTTGGTTGGTTAATTGATGTTTCTTTTCAAAATTTAATTGTGGCAAAAAACACAGGACAGAAAGCTTACCATCTTCACATTTTTAGTGTACAGTCCAGTGGCATTGAACATATTCATAATATTGCACATGCGTGGCCACCTTCTCATCCTGCAGCGCCAAAACCTGTACCCATTAAAAAATAACTCTCCATTCCCCTGTCCCCCATCTCCTGCCAACCACTCTACTTTCTGCCTCTGTAAATTTGACTGCTCTAGGTACCTCATGTAAAGAAAATAGTATAATCTTTCTGTGCCTGGCTTATTTCACTTTGCATAATGTCCTTGCAAGCTTATCCATGTTGTGGCATGTGTCAGAATTCCCTTCCTTTTTAAAGCTGAATAATGCTGCATTGTATAAATATACGTTTTGTTTACCCATTCTCTTCTGTGGACGCTTGGGTTGCACCCATCTGCTGGCTGTTGTGGGGGATGCTGCTGTGAGGCCATGACAGTGTTGATGTGTGAAAGTGTTAGCCAAATTGCCAACCAAAAAAACACTTTCCACACAAAGAGAGATGTTGGAGGACAGAGGCCAGTGAGAGGTGAAGGGCTATAGGGCTATTCTGGATTGATGAACTGCAGAATCGGGAGCTGGGGGAGGGGTTAAAAGGAGCCACTGAAGAGTTTGTTCCTCTCAAAGAAAAGGCAAAAAAGTGAATTCCATTATTTTGCCTGATGTTGCCTCCTGGGAATACCCTGGGAGACCCTCCCATGGGCTCAGTTTGGTGCACTGGGTGGAGGAGTCAGGTGGAACGGCAGCCAGGAGCCAAACCTTTGCAGCTGTCTTCGTTCACCGCCTGGAAAATGTCTTTCTCTGAGCAACTGGTTTTGCTGCTTTCTTTAATTAGACAATGAAAGCTCTACAATTCCTTGAGTTGTCTCACCGCCTTGGCTGACAAGCAAGAGCTAAATTTAATGCTCAATTTCAGGAAAAAATTATCTGCAGTCTCTATTCATCTCCCTTTCCAAGTGCTTTCTGATCTCCTTATCTTAAATATCATCCTTCATTTATTTCATCTTTTTTATTTAAATGTTACCTACAATTACTCTTGAAAGAGGCAGAAAATAAATGATAAGGAAGCAAATACTTCCTGGGGAGAAGGAAGTACTCACCAGGTATTTGAACTTTTTTCTTGGCACTAAATTCTAGGAGAAAATTATGTAAGTGCCCGTATGTATCCAAGGAATGTTGGGCACCATAGTGGAAAATACCTTTACGTGTAATTGTATGAATGAGGCATAGTTTGTCTTCATGAGACTCTGTCTTATACCTGAGGTGGATAAACCCTGAAGACATGCATTAAATCTCAGAGTGACCTGAATTTCCTGGTCATCAACTCACTAAGCTCTTCCTTGGTTCACACAAAGGACAGCTTGTGGTGCTGCACAGCTTGACTCCAAGTATGGAAACAAAAGTAAAGATTCTGCTGTTGGGATTCAGAAGCCACTCTGAAGGTCAGAGAGCAAGAATATTAACAAAGCTGTTTACCTGAGAGCCTTCCACCTGGACCAAGTTTCAGATTTGGCGCCTGAGGATTGAGAGAGTGAATGAGTAGAAAGAGAGAGCCGCGTGACTCTAAATCACAGCACCTGTGCTGGAACGGAAGGGCCATTTTTTTTTTGTAAACCCACATAGATGCACGCATTCCATTTGGATGGTGCCTGCATGGAGTGTGATAAGGTTTCTGAGCAGATTAATGTTTGAGGCTCCTCGAGGGGACAGGCTGATGGGATTGAACTTCAGTATTTCTTAGCACTCCCGAGGCCATGGCAACTCGCTAGAGCCTTCCCCAGTTTTAAGTGAAACTTATAGGAAGTAAGCGGCCCCTCCCCCATGCTGCTAAGTCTCTCGCTGCCACAGTTCACTGCGGAAGTTGTCCCAAGCTTGGGGTTGATAGATGAGGTCCCTTCCTTGGCTTCTGATTAAGTGGCAGATATCTCAGGTGCACGCCAGTGTTATGTGACATTTCCAACAACATCACAACTTAGGGAAGGTGCCTCTCAAAGCTAGACATGCTTGCAAAGTGCCCTTGGGTTTTCATGGCACCAAACCAGAAATTAATGACATAAAAAGAGAAGTCCCGGCACAATGGGAAAAAAAGACTGGCCCTTGAGCCCTGAGAAAGAGGTGACAGAATAGTGCACCAGTGAAATCATTAGACTTCAGGGCTCATGCTTGGATTACAGATATTCATGATTAGATTACAGATATTCATGAGCATGACTGTACCTCAGTTTTCTTATTAGCAGAATGGAGATAATGACCCATCAGCCTAGGAGGGAAAAAAATTTTAAGTATCTGCTAACATTTTCAATACAAAAGAATAAAAGTAAGAAGAACTGGATGTAGTGGCGCCCACCTATAGTCCTAGCTACTTGGGAGGCTGAGGCAAAAGGATCGCTTGAGCCCAGGAGGTCAAGGGTGCAGTGAGCTGTGATCACGCCATTGCATTCCAGCTGGGTGACAAGAGCAAGACCTTGTCTCAAAAAAAAAAAAAAAAAAAGAAAAGAAAAAGAAAAAAGAGGGATGGAGTGGGGGAGAAGGAAAGAAAGAAAAGGTTGTTTGATTTTCCAGTGTTGATGATGACCTTGCTATCTTTCAGACCCATTGGTTATTTGTATCCGAAGCAATCATTGTAAAGCATGTATTTAACATCAGGCATATCAGGTGTTGGTATTTCATATGGGTCTCCATTTATTTGAGACAATGGGCATATGTTCATGGCTCACCTGTCTCAGTGGCCCCTGAACACAAGAAGCCAGTGAGCAAGAAGTAGGCTGGCGAGCTTTATTGCTGGAGAAGCTGGGATTTAGAATTCCTTGCTTAAATAGGGGCTGGGTGCAGTGGTTCACACCTGTAATCACAGCACTTTGGGAGGTGGAGGCAGGCAGATCACCTGAGGTCAGGAGTTCGAAATCAGCCTGGCCAACGTGGTGAAACCCCCGTCTCTACTAAAAGAAAAAAAAAAAAAGTGCAAACATTAGCTGGGCATAGTGACAGGTGCCTGTAATCCCAGCCCAGCTATTCGGGAGGCTAAGGCATGAGAATAGCTTGAACCCGGGAGGCAGAGGTTGCAGTGAGCCGAGATCACGTCACTTCACTCCAGCCTGGGCCACAGAGCAAGACTCCATCTCAAAAAAAAAAAAAAAGCAGACTTCCTTGCTTAAATAGGGGCCAGGTGCGGTGGCTCACACCTGTAATCCCAGCTACTTAGGAGGCTGAGGCAGGAGAATCGCTTGAACCCAGGAGGCAGAGGTTGCAGTGAGCCGAGATCGTGTCACTTCACTCCCGTCTAGGCCACAGAGCAAGACTCCGCCTCAAAAAAAAAAAAAAAAAAAAGAATTCCTTGCTTAAATAGATGAGACTTAGGAAAGAGCGGTCCAGGAGGCTGGAAGGCAAGACCAGGGAGCTTTCCTGGCATTCTCTTCATCACCTGCAGGAAGCCAGTTTGGCCTTGAGTTAACGGAGGCCCAGTGAGGTCGAGGAACATATACAAGTTATACATAGATCATGACTGTCACAACAGCTACCTTTTATTTTTCAAGTGCTTGCTGATGTGGCTTATATTCATTCCCTCACGTAATCATCGCAACACCTCCATGAGGCATGAACTTTTAGTGTACCCATTTTACAGGTGAGGCAGCTGAGTCTCAGGAAGGTTGACTACCTTCCCCAAAGCAATGCAGCCAGTAAGTGAAAGAGGCTTTAACCTCCATCTGTCTGACTCCAAAATCCGTGCTTTGCATTCATCTAAGCCACTTATCCTGGGATGAGATGAGAGAAAGGTGCGGGTGTTTGTGTTTGTGAATGTGGAAGTGGGCTCCTTGCGTCGGGACCATCCCCTGAACCTGCTCTTACCCTCTCCCTGTATTTCCTAGGAAATGAATATTCAACAGCTCACCAACTACAGAAAGAGCGTCATGTCCTTGGCAGAGGCAGGGAAGCTCTACCGCAAGGACCTGGAGATTGTGCTGTGCAGCGAGCCCCCCATGTAAAGTGGGGACGGGGGCTGCTTCTCCACCTCCCCCAAACCCTGCTCCTGCTGCCCTGATGCGTCTACCCAGACCCAGAGACCGTGAGCGCCCCGCCCCCACCCCTGCAGCCTGCACACACCTGCCTGCAGAGCAGGAAATGAGAGATGGAGGATGGGCCGCTGGGGGGCCGTCCTGAGCCCCCTGCACCCACCCCTGCCCAGGCAGACTATGCTCAGTGGATCACACACATGGAAGGTGATGGGGGCATGGGTGGAGGGTCCCTAATTCTCTTTGCTGTGATGCATGAGCTCCCTCGCTGTATGATTTAGGCTTCTATGTCCAACAGAGTGGACTCTTCCCTCTCGCTCCCCTCTGCCGGTCCCCCATGCCACCACCCACCCCAAACTTCCAGGTTCCATCCACCACCTTGCCAATGATGTAGCTGTCCTCTCAGAACTCCTGTGTGTGGAAGGCACCCGCCCTTTCCTTGCCTTCTTTACTCGGCGTGCTCCTTTTCTCTTTGGGTTTCTTGTTTACCAAAGAAGAGTTTACAGACAATAAAATGGAAAGGTCCTGCTGTGGAAACTTACCCAGTCTTGTCTAGTGGTCAACTTCTCTCTACAGTTAGCAGCTCTGCCTGACAAAGGGAGGGCCTATTCTCACGTGGATGGAGGAGGGTAATGGGACCCACCCAAGTGGGGCATAGGACCCCCAAGACTCTATGGCTTTCACTCACCATTCATTGCCTATCTCTTCACCAACCGGAGTCACTTCTTAGTTTCATGTTTCTTTCTATATCTCTGAGATTATAACATAGCTGACAAGTTCAATGAAGTCTTACTAAGGGTAGTATTAGTATTGTGCTCAACAGTTGACCTGGAGTATCTTTCTTAATCCTTTGAGAGGTGCTGTGATTGTCTCCACTGTCCAGGAAAGAAAACTGAAGATTAAAAAGGTTTTGGGCCTGGCACGGTGGTTCATGCCTGTAATTCCAACACGTTGGGAGGCCAAGGTGGGTGGCTCACCTGAGGTCAAGAGTTCAAGACCAGTTTGGCCAACATGGTGAATCGCCATCTCTATTAAAAATACAAAAATTAGGCTGGGTGCGGTGGCTCACGCCTGTAATCCCAGCACTTGGGAGGCTGAGGTGGGCGGATCAAAAGATCAGGAGAGCAAGACCATCCTGGCTAACACAGTGAAACCCCGTCTCTACTAAAAATATGAAAAATTAGCCGGGCGTGGTGGCAGGCGCCTGTAGTCCCAGCTACTCGGGAGGCTGAGGCAGGAGAATGGCGTGAACCCGGGAGGTGGAGCTTGCAGTGAGCCGAGATCGCACCACTGCACTCCAGCCTGGGCGACAGAGTGAGACTCTGTCTCAAAAAAAAAAAAAAAAAAAAAAAGCAAAAATTAGCCAGGTGTGGTAGCACGCACCTGCAATCCCAGCTACTTGGGAGGCTGAGGCATGAGAATCGCTTGAACCCGCAGGGCAGAGGTTGCAGTGAGCCAAGACTGCACCACTGCACTCCAGCCTGGGCAACAGACTGAGACTCTGTCTCAAAAAGTAATTTAAACAAAATAGATAAGTAAATAAATACATAAATAAAAAGGTTTAGTAACGAGCCCTGGCCAGTTGGGGCAGAGCCAGGGTATGAATCCAGCAGATTGGATCCACTTTATACCAACGGGGTCCCTACCACTGGGACTAGGTGATCTCCACCAAGCGGGAAGGACCTCCAGCCAGAAGCTCTAGACCACCAGAACTTAACTTCTCCTCCTCAAAGTGCAAGTTACCCAACACCCGATCGCATGCCTCTCGGTGTAGGGCCAGCTTGGCCTTTGGGTTCACAGAGCTCTTAGATCCTACAATAGAGAGATGACTGATTTTTTTTCATGCTGTCACATATTGATTGTCTACAAGATGTATTTTAACAACACTACCTCATTTAATCTCACAACAATCCTACCAGATGGATACTATTTTCAGATAAAGCAACTAAGGCTCAAAGACATCAGGGGATGGGGTCGGGGGAAATTAGGGACTCAAATTTACTTGCCTCCCTCATGTCTCAGGGCCCTATGCTTTCCCCCACTGGCACCCTTACCTTGGGGCAGGAGCTTTGCCTCTGCAAACTTGCAGCCCTTTTCAGTTCAGCCATATCTGCCCTTGGACCACAGGAGACGAGGAACTCCTTCCAGGCCATCCTAGAGGTCTTCTTAATCTTCATGTATGCTCTTAATTGTATATTTGTAGTTTTAAAAATTCTCAGTTGGTCAAGGTGTCTCACATCTGTAATCCCAGCACTTTGGGAGGCCGAGGTGGGTAGATGGCTTGAGCTCAGGAGTTTGAGACCAGCCTGGGAAACATAGTGAAACCCCATCTCTACAAAATATACAAAAAATTAGCTGGGTATGATGGCATGCGCATGTGCTCCCAGCTACTCAGGAGGTTGAGGGTGGGAGGATTGCTTGACCTGGGAGGTCGAGGCGCTGCAGTGAGCCAAGATCACGCCATTGCATTCAGCCTGGGTGACAGAGTGAGACCCTATTTCAAAAAATGTTTTTCCTTATGTGTACTCTCTAGAGCCACAAGAATGATCCAGATGACTCCAAAATCTTTACATTCCTTTTGCTTGCCACAGGAACTAAGTACCACAACCATTTGAAGCCTCGGTCGGTGCTTTATCCTCTACCCACCTATTGTCCCTGTCCCTACCAGTGATCATTTGAGGATTTGTGATGCCACCACCTGTGATGAAAAAAATCCATGTTCTGTTTCCCTCTGACAAAGAGGCCATCCCTGTCTTACTTGAATAATTTATCACCCCAACCCCAGAATATCCAGATCTTGTTTCCTAGGGCCATCTCCAGTACCAGTTACTAATTCAGTATAGATCCCAATAGAAAACAGACAGCACCTTCCATTCATATCATTGAAGGAGGATTTGTTCACAAACATCTTTTATACGCATGTGAGTGAAATACAAGGGACTGACAAGGGATCGTGGTGAACCAGGGACTAGTGACAGGGAAGTTGCTGTTACCACACTTAGGCCCAAAGGAATGAGAGGAACCCAGAAAGGAAGAGTTGTGCAGGGAATGTCACATGTTCTGTTCAAGCACACGGCCAAGCCCAGATTACCTCTTATGGAGTAAACACATGCCCCCTCCTCCCTGCTTCCTTCCTATCTCCTTCTAGGGTTCCACACTGCCTGAAGCCAGAGGGCCAGGAGCCTACTAATGGAATCCACACAGGCCAGACTCAAGGACAGAAAACAAGCGGGGAAGGGTGGGGAGTGATGAAGAGGTACAGTAAGGACACACCCAACACACTCAGAAACTAGAGACACCAGTGGGCACTGAATATGTGAACCTGAAGTTCTGGAAGATGTCGGGGCTAGAAATACGAATTTGTAAAACATCTGTGCAAAGATGGGTTTTAAGGTGGTGGGAATGGCATGAGATTCCCCCAGGAGATACTAGAAAGGAGGTCTGAGATAGGATCTCTGGGCCCTCCCATAGTGAGAGCTCTGGAAGGGAAGAGGGCATGGCCAGGCAGGCAGAGAGAAACCAGGAGGGTATGGTTTCCTGAAAGACAAGTGAAAAGTGGTGTCTGAAAATGAGGTAAGTGATCAAAGGTATCAGATACTGCTGAGATGTATGAGGGCTGAGATTTCAATGCCTGGTTATCTCCTTATCCAAGTCCTCCAAAAGGATAATGGGAACTCCTAGAGGTGGGGGCTGTGTTTTTTGAGCAGTGCATGGCCACAAGAGTGCACAAATGAATGAATGAGTGACTCCACCATCAGGTAAAGAGGGCGGGTGTGAGTCTGAACTTAACTTGAGAAACCCTTTAGGGAATGATAAAATAATAACAACTCCAAGAACCTCAGGACATGAGCCAGTCAGAATGTGTTACCTTTGCAGTAGTCAGGTCTTTGGAAAGTGACAGAAATCCAGGTACAACTGGCTCAGGCAAAACAGAGAATTAGTGGGTAGAAGCTGGACTATCTCATATGTCTGGAAGGGCCTCCTGGACAACCTGAACTGGGAACACACATACTGCCAGGAGTCTTCTCTCTCTTATTTCTGCTTTGCTATAACTGATGGCTTTATTTTCTCAGACTGAAGTCTTCCATATGGCAGGAAACATGAGCTTAGCTGGCTATATCCCCACCATCTAGAACGATGCCAAGCACACAGTAGGTGCTCAATAAACATTTGTCACATGAATTCACTGGCTCCAAGCTACACATTTGGCAAAGGACTGTTTCTCTTCCCTTAGTTCTAGTTCAAAATGCCTCAGAGGAGGAGCTGTAATTGACCCACCTTTGGTCACGTGCTCACCTCTGACCAATCACTCATGGCCAGCAGGTGGGGTGACCCTCTTAGAATCAGACATGTGGGACGGGGGATGGGAATTCCAAAGAGTAGATGAGTGATTCAGTCCCCAGCAGGGAACAGTGGTCACCCAACAAATCCCCATTTTACAACTGAAAAAAATCGAGGCCATAAAGTTCTGGGGAAAGTATCTTTCCCCAGATCACAAGACCACCCAGAAGGAAAGAGTTGTACAGAGAATGCCACACGTTTAGCTCAAGCACTGGAGCCCAGGTCTTCTTCACTCTTGGCCCACTGACAGTAGGAAAGGATTGAAGGAGGAAAGGGCAAGACAACAGGAATTAACTAACACGTTAGAACTTGAAAACTTCGGGGAAGGGATGTTGGATGCATATGGAGGATGGGGTGCATATGTCAACACATGGACATGTATGTTAGTGAACCTGCAGGAAGGGACAGGATGCCTATGTCAACATGTTGGCATGTATGTAAGTGAACTTGCAAGAAAGGACAGGATGCATATGTCAACACGCGGGCATATATGTAAACGAACCTGCAAGAGGGCCCGGGATGCATATGTCAACGCGTGCACAGGTACACAAGTAGCCAACAAGGGGTCTGGGAGACCACACAGGACTGACGGTGGATGTGGAGGGGCACGGGATTGGGTGTGACATATAGAGTGAGACTGGAACTTCATCCAGAAGAAACCCTTCTTCCCAAGGCATATTTGCATCCTGTTGGAGTCATAACAAATTAGAAACTTCTCAGCCCTCCTTCTTCTAGTTCTGGGTAAGGGTGAAGAGAGAAACAGAGGGAACGGGGCTGTGTTTTCACTCTTGTGGGCCCTGGGCACTTTTGCTTTGGTGAACACCTTCCTCCATAAAAAGTATTGTAACATATACTGTATGACTGCATTGGTATAAAGACGAATATGTTGATATTCTTTACTAAAACATCTTATTCAACCTAAGATGTCATCTTTCCTCAGCTTTTAAAAAGAAATTAGGACATTTTTGTGTGTTCCTTAAAGTGGCCTGGGTGGTGAGCACTGCACTGACTAGATCTGATGGAGAAGACAGACCAGAGAGGGAGTGGCCATCACATTTTCGGGTGGGCTTTGGGTCAGGAGCCACACACACATATAGGCAGGGGCTCTTGTTGTTTTGAAGGTATAGTGGCTAGATGTAGTTCCTAGCTAAAGCCAAGAAGAATATGTGGGGTGAAGGCGTCTCCAAGTGTTGTATCAGGAAAACTGGTCAGGAAATAGAAAATGGCCCAGCACAGAGAACCATGGAATCCCTCAACAGGGCTCCTCTTCTGATGATCAAAGTATTTTTGACCTTGACTTCATTCCCTGTTTTGTTTTGTTTCAGGGTAATTGGTGGCTAAAAGTTGAGCAGGTAAAAGCACACACAAAAAATATTAAAGACCAGTACAAGGTGATATCATTAGAACAGGTTTTGGGGTCACATACCCTGTGTTGGGTTCTCTCCTAAGCATATTCCTGGAGTTAGCTAGCTTGATCCTCATACCAGTCGTGTGGGAAAGGTACTACTATTGTCTCCTCTTTATAGAAACAGTGGCACAGATCAACAAAGCAACTTACCTAAAGTAACACAGCAAGTCAGTGGTAGAGTCAGAATTCAACCAGAAGCATTTTGATCCCATGACTTGTGTTCACAATGGCTATACTTCTCAGTACAGGGGCTGAATAAATAGTAGAGAGTGTTCATTCACTTCAGATATTCATTGAACATCTACCACGATCTAGGCCCCAGGCTAGATGCTAGGGACACAGTAGTGAATGCAACAATCTCTGGCTGCTGGAAGCTTAAAGACTGAGAAGAGGAAACTAGAAACTCAGTGTGATGATACTAGTGGGTTCAAAGAAAGCCCAGGAAGAGAGCCCTAACCTAGATTTGGAGTTGGGCTGAAGTCTGGACGAGGTGAGGAATAAGCAGAGACCTGGAAGTAATGTAGGATTTGGTCAGGAGAAGGGGTAAAAGGAAAGAAAACCATCTCAGGCAGTGATATGGTTTGGCAATGTTGCCACCCAAATCTCATCTTGAATTGTAGTTCCTATAATCCCCATGTGTCGTGGGAGGGACCCAATGGGAGGTAATTGAATCATGGGAGCGGTCACCCTCATGCTGTTCTGACGATAGTGAGCTCTCCCAAGATCTGATGTTTTACAAGGGGCACTTCTCCTTGATTCTGCCATGTGAAGAAGGACACGTTTGCTTCCCCTTCTGCCATGATTCTAAGTTTCCTGAGGCCTCCCCAGCCATGATGAACTTGTGAGTCAATTAAATCTCTTTCCTTTATAAATTACCCAGTCTCTCAGGTATGTCTTTGCTAGCAGCATGAGAACAGACTAAATACAAGCAGGAAAAAAAAAATAGCATCAACAGTGGCACCAAGGCCAGAGGTAGCCTGGCTCATGTCGGGGAACTGCAAGCCGCTCAACCGAGAGGAAGCTCGGAGGGAGAAGCAAGAAATAAAACTCAAAGGGTAGCCAGGACCAGCTCACGAAGGGCCCTGCAGGCCTGCTGGGTCTTTGGACTTTACTCTTTTCCCAGCCTGCAGCGTGGCTCCTTTTCTCCTTCCAGGCTTGGCTCAAATGTCACCTCTCTCATTGAAACCCGATTAGGCTGCAGCCTTCCACCACCCCCTACACTCTACAACCTCCCCAGCCATATTTTTCTCCACAGGACGTTGACCATGTGAGACAGGTTTTGGCGGCTCCCCCAGTAGAAGCCCACAAGGGTGGCTGACTCATGTATTGCTCTTCCCGCCTACATTCACTGAACCCACACACCTAGGGGTACCTGCCCCTTTCAGGGCTCCTCCTCACCGAGTACCCCTCTCCTCTCCAGAACAATCAAGTCTCAGGGGCCAAGCAAGCTGTGGAGGGCTGAATAATCCCCACCAAAGCTGTCCGTGTCCTAATCCTGGGGCAAGGTGAATACGTGATCTCACGTGGCAGAAGGGAATTAAGGTTGCTAATCAGATGACCATAAATTAGGGGGATATCCTGGCTTGTTTGGGTGGGCCAATGTAATCACAGGGGCCCTTCTGTGTGATGGAGGGAGGCAGAATTGTCAGGGTCAGAGTGACGCAATGGAAGAAATCCTCCACCGGCCATAACAGGCTTTGAAAATGGAAGAGGTGGCGTCTAGAAGCTGGAAAAGGCAGGGAAAGAGATCCTCCTCTGGAGCCGCCAGAGGGAACACAGCCCTGCCAAGACCTTGATTTTAGCCAAGTGAGATCCAGTTTGGACTTCTGACCTCCGGATCAGAAGATGCTGCCTCTACTTCTGGGTGTATGTTCTGCAGCTGCCCCAGGGCTCACAGGAACTCAGGTACTTCCATGTTTGGAAGTCTTTAGACAAGGTGCCTACTAGGTACACTCTTTCCTGCTTAGCAGGTGTGAATCCTCCGAACTGTATGCCAAGGGAGCAGCTGTGCTGAGCTGACCTGCACATACCAATCCCACAGTGAGGCAGAAGAAAAGCCGAAGAGACAGGGGCTCCAGAGACTGCCCAGAGGCCTGGCTCAGTGTGCTCCGTCCTTCCCACATCTGTCCTTGGTTTCCACTCAGAGACCACAGTTGGCTGTGGGAAAATGGCCAGACATCTCATTTTGGATCTCAAGTCCCCCATCTGTAGAATGGGGAGCTTGGAACAGATGGCATCAAAGTGCCCTTCAGAATCTTACTTCCTAGGCCGTGCACAGTGGTGCACGCCTGTAATCCCAGCACTTTGGGAGTCCAAGGCAGTGGATCACCCGAGGTCAGGAGTTTGAGACCAGCCTGGCCTGTAGTCCCAGCTACTCAGGAGGCTGAAACAGGAGGATCACTTGAGCCTGGGAGGCGGAGGCTGCAGTGAGCCGACATCACACCACTGCGCTCCAGCCTAGGCAATAGAGCGAGACTCTGTCTCAAAAAAAAAAAAAAAAAAAAAGAATCTTACTTCCTAACCCTTCGATGAAGAAGATAAATGAGTGGCAAACAAACACATAAAATATGAACATCAACAGCCATTAGGGAAATGCAAATTAAAACCACAATGAGGTACCCCTGCATACCAGCCAGAGCCAAGTCTCATTTTAAAACGCTGTATTGCAGTATATAAAAGCAGAGTCCACTAAATTGTGGTGGGTTACAGAGAGCCAAAGAAGAGAAAAGGTTTCCTCTTAGAGCCTGAAAATAGAACACTGAAACAACATTAACAAGAGTTTAAAGAAATAACTACGATGAAATTCCCACAGCACCTCATGCAGTCCCGTGAAATAAATTCTTGTTCCACTGGATCTTGGATCCGCATTCTCTGCTTTCATGAAGTCATCTGCTTGTGGATTAAAAGAGTCCTAGGACTTAGATCTTCGGTGGCCTCATGTAAACCCGGCAGCCAGCCTCTTCTAGAACCCCAGCCCAGGGACTGGAGCAGGAAAGGGACCTTCAAAGTGAAGACTGCCTTGTCCCGCACCTCCTTCTGGCTTAGATTGAAAAACGGGCTTCCTAATGGGTTAAATCCTCTAAAACAAGGAGTTGTGGGGGAAGGGTGTCATGCACTCCTAGAGAAAGGTACACAGTTGCCCGGCTGGGAATGTGCTTGGCGCTGACCCTGTGGGCATCCAACTGGTCTTCCAGCTCAGGAAAAAGAATCTGAAAGAGGCTTAGCATGAAGGGGAATCAAACAGGAGGTTGTGATTTGGTCGAAGGTGCCTGGTTTAGTGCTGTAATTTTCTTATTTTTATATATATATATATATGTATTTCTTGGAGTAAACATTTTAAATAAATGACATCATTGTCAAAAAAAAAAAAAAGAGTCCTAGAAATCCTGATTCAGTCCACTGTTACAATCTGAGAGCTGCTTAAGTGATGTCAGTACAGATGCCTGTGCTCACGAGTCTCTAAAATGCAGACAGTTGGAAGTATCTGGTCCAGTCATTTACCACCAGGCTCTAACACTGTTCTTTTTCGTTGATGACACCAACTGCAGCCTGTAGCTTAGAGGAGAACCTTCAAGCAAGCATCAGAGAAAAGCAAACATTATCTGTAGATAACAGAGACTTCATAGCTGTGGTTTTTTGTTTTTTTTTTTTTTGAGATGGAGTCTGTCTCTGTCACCCAGGCTGGAGTGCAGTGGTGCAATCTCGGCTCACTGCAAGCTCTGCCTCCTGGGTTCACGCCACTCTCTGCCCCAGCCTCCCGAGTAGCTGGGTTACAGGCGCCCGCCACCATGCCTGGCTAATCTTTTGTATTTTTAGTAGAGACAGGGTTTCACTGTGTTAGCCAGGAAGGTCTCGATCTCCTGACTTTGTGATTCGCCTGCCTCGGCCTCCCAAAGTGCTGGGATTACAGGCATGAGTCACCGCGCCCGGCAGCTGTGGTTAATTTATTACTATAACCAATAATGTCAGAATGGAGGAGAGTAAACTTCTCTCTCAGGTGGTATCCATCAGTAACCAAGGAGGCAAGCAGATTTTACTAAAATGTAATACATTTCATAGTTTCTTTCCAGAATCAGGTATTATAAAACAACATCAATAAAATTCACTTTCCAAATTTTGTCCTTCACAGTGCCCTTTCATATTCTAAAACAAACTGACAATTAGGACAGGAATTCTGTGAGGTTGAAACAATTTTCATAATAATGCCAAAATATTACTTATGTTACCATGCAATGGGTCCATCACTGCTATTTTCAAACGAATTCTTTTAAACTATTTCACAACAGTCTGGATCTGTGTTTTTCCTGAGGGTGAAGTTCTGGGCGGTGAGGGCATTGACAAATCGCCAGGGACTTCCCATACAACACACATTTTCTAAAATATTTAATAATTCATTAATAACATTTTGTCTATATAACTTTAACCTGGGGAAGGCTGAGCATCTCTTCCAGTCTGACAATTCTTCTCATGTAAATCTTATAATAGGAACACAATCAAACAAACCCAGCATCTCTCTTCTCATAAGGTGGAAGAACAAATCTCGGCGATTTTCCAAGGCTCCTCTGGGAAATTATTGTAGGTGTAAAAGATATCCCGAAAATTCCTTTTCATTTTTTTTTTCCTGTCTAATTTCGCAAGGCATCATCTAAAGAGCTGTCAGAGATTTAGATGCTTGATTAATATGTGCTCATGGGTGGCTGAGAAACAATCTTTGGTGACTCATTTAATTAAGTGATAAGAAAGCATTTAAAAATAAACAGACCCAAGAGTATTGAAGATACACGTCCCCATAAAAACTCACACACAAATGTTCCTAGCATCATTCATGATAGCTACAAGTGGGAGCAATCTAAATGCTTATCACCTGATGAATGGAAAAACAAAATGTGGTATACCCGTACAATGGAGTGTCAATCAGCCCTAAGTGGAATGAAGCCCTGATACATGCTCCAACATGGATGAACCTTGAAAGCATTATGCCAAGTGAAAGAAGCCAGACACAAAACGCCACGTATTGTACAATTCCATTTATATGAAATGGCCAGAATGGGAAAATCTATAGAAACAGAAAGTAGATCAGGGGTTGTCAAGGGGTTAGGGGTGGCAAGAGAGTAACAGGAAGTGTGTGCTAATGAGCGTGGGCTTTCCTTTTGTAATGTTATAGAAGTAAATGGTGGTGCTGTTTGCAAACCCTAGCATTATACTAAAAACCATTGACCTGTACTCTTTAAAAAGGCGAAAAAGATCTCAATTTCTTAAAAAGCCTATGCACGCATGAACTGCAAAATAAACAAGTAAAATAAACAAAGAAGCATACATATAGCTTGTTCACGAGCAAGGAAGTTTTGTTGTGTCCTATTCTAGGGCATTACAAATTAAACATAAAACACTATAAAGTATTCTGATATGACACAAAATCTTTGCTATCCAGAATAACCTTTCCTTTTCTAGGCAGTGGTATCCATCAGTAACCAAGGAGGCAAGCTCATGAAACCACCAGCAGATTTTACTAAAATGTAATACATTTCATAGTTTCTTTCCAGAATCAGGTATTATAAAACAACATGAATAAAATTCACTTTCCAATTTTTGTCCTTCACAGTGCCCTTTCATATTCTAAAACAAACACTTAACTAGGACAGGAATTCTGCGAGGTCAAAACAATTTTCATAATAATGCCAAAATGTTACTTATGTTAACATGCAATGAGTCCATCACTGCTTTCTTCTCTTTTTTTTTTTTTTTTTTGAGACGGAGTCTCAATCTGTCACCCAGGCTGGAGTGCAGTGGCGTGATCTCGGCTCACTGCAAGCTCCACCTCCCCGGTTCACACCATTCTCCTGCCTCAGCCTCCTGAGTAGCTGGGATTACAGGCATGCACCACCACCCCCGGCTAATTTTGTATTTTGTATTTTTAGTAGAGATGGGGTTTCTCCATGTTGGCCAGGCTGGTCTCGAACTCCTGACCTCAGGTGATCCACCCGCCTCGGCCTCCCAAAGTGCTGGGATTACAGGCATGGGCCACCGCACTGGGCCCATCACTGCTGTTTTCAAATGAATTCTTTTAAGTGTCTCCTTTCAATTGCTAATGCAGTAAACATCAATAGCATTAGCCCACATAAACAAAAGTTCTTTGGGAAATCTCAGTAAGTTTTTAAGACCGTAGAAAGGAAGGTCATACCTTAAAATGTAGCATTGATTGAGAAAGGAAGGAGGAGAAGAAATAGCAGAACGATACCATCTATGTGAATTAAAAGTGCCTACATGCAAAACAGCCACAGTGCTTTGTTAGAGCATTTTTCTAAAGGCACCCAAGACAAAGAGGAACGATGCCTGCAGTGGGAGAGGGAGGCCTAGGAGTGAGAAATCTCATTCAAAGGGAATAAAACAAGAGAGGGACCTCACAGAGACCCCCTGATCGTGACCTACCACGTACGGCGGAGTGTGCTTAACTCACCCTCTGCATCAGAGGCTTCCACCCTCCCTCCCACAGAGTAACAGCCCCCTTGGTCCCCTGCCCTGCTGCAGCTGCAGTTCCCCAGGACAGAGCTGACCCTCCCCTGGGCTCCCAGCGTCACCTGGGATGATTTTCTCCAGCAAACCCACACAAGGTGAGGAGCAGGGGTGAGTCTGTCACCAAAGGAGCAGCATTGCAGGATAGGGAAGGCCAGTGGCGAGGCGAGCACACTGATCAGAGGCCACTGACATTGAATAAAGGACTGGATCAGTTGCAGGCACAGAGCGGGAGCGCTGGCCAAATGGGAAGCACGACAAGCAATGCAGACACAGGCAGAAGGAGACAGAAGTGGATGGCAGGACTCACAACACCCTCTTCCTGGTAAGGGCACATGTTCAAGGTGCATGCGTTAGACAGCCCTGTACCCAGAGTGACGGGGAGGGAGGAACAATGAACCCAGCAGCGACACATGAAGAAGGCAGCATGAGGGGCCGGGAGCCCAGAGAAGAAGGTTCTCCAAAGGCACAGAGCAGTCACAGGATCCAATCCCACCGACACTGACCGAAGGGCACATGCTCCTTCACTTTAAGCCAGCAATGGAGATAGACACTCGTCATCAACACCAAACAACTTCCCTGGTTTCTGTGTAACCAGCACTCCTGTCCGGAAACTTGCTGCTTGTCAAAGAAACATACCTTACTGTCATACGGTGCAGCTGTGACATTGCTCAGATGACATTTTTTTGTCACGAGCTGTCATATGACAACTTTTTTTTTTGAGCGTTAGTACAGGCTGTGCATTGTGCTGTACTCACACCCAGGGGTAAGGTGAGGAACAAAGGCAGCCCAACCCCTGCCCGCACACATGAGCCCCGTCTGGCGAGACGGCAAAAAATCACAGCAATGCTCCTGCCCTCTGGAATCCCACCCAAAACGCCGGCCTCTCATCCTATCCATCCCCTTTGGTAAGCAAGCCCCTCTGTCTCCACTTTGTCATCTTCCCTCTATCCCCCTCTGCTCTCTCCTCAAGCCCAGCCTCTGTCTCAGCCAAGCTGGTCCCCGCGGCCTTCATGGCCCCCAGCAATTGGCCCAGGACAGGCTTCTGCCTTGGGACTGTCCTCTTTGGGACCAGGGAAATGATTTGCAAGTCCCAGTGCTGAGAGAAGATGTGGGGCCTTCTTCTTCAAAAGTCATCAGACATTAAATGATTAATAATCATTTAATTAATAATTAAGGCAGCAGCAGAGCATTAAACCAAGCTCAGGGCCTGAAGCCAGCCCTGCCCCCTCTTGAATGTGGAGACAAGAGTTTATCTCCAACCTGGGACCCATTAACATGTCCTGCTGTGAGCAGGGGACGTCGCCAGCCTCATCACTAACTGGTCTGAAAGCAACCCAGAATCTCATCAGCTCCCCCGAAGAGCTTGCTGAAATCCATCAGAACAGAAATTGCAAACTGAAATGCAAGGTGAAGGAAAAGCAAGGGTTTTAGATATGAGTTTTAAAAATTAAAGTTTTAAAGAGTCCTGCCTGACCACAGAGCTACACCCTAAATCCCAAGAGCCCTTGGCCCTGCTGCAGTTGTCCTCGGTCACTCAAGGCAGGGACGGTGGGACAGGATGGAGGGTCAGCCAGGGCTTGCTGTGGGCACCCAGAGGGCAGAGGCCTAAGGGCTGTGAGCTGTGCCCAGAGACACCACCTTGGGGAGAGACGCCTCACTCACCAGGCGGCCCTGGGAGTCCTGGAGGAGGAGGCCGCAATGGACTCCCTTTCCACTGTGACTTTTCTTAACCTCTGGTTTTATGAAAATCATGGAAGTCAGGATATTTGCTCAGAAAACAGGATATTTAATCAAGAACCAAGTAGTTCAAAGCATGGCCACAGTCATTGTTAAGAAGCTGCAGAGACACAGGCAAAAGTACGGCAGGGGAAAGAGAAGGCCCAAGAGGGCAGGGAGGCCACACATCCTGGAGAGGAGGCCCCCTCACCCAGAGCATGTCTCAACTGTAAGACACAATAAATCTTTCTGAGTTTCTCTTCAAAAGGTTTAGCCTGTTAACTTCCTTATCCTTTGTTCTCAAACTCAACTTTGTTTTTCCTTGGCCCTAGTTACCGTAAACAGCCTAATCCTTCCCATCAGCTCTAATCAATAACTCACATCTGTTCCCTTGGTTACCTGTACCAATTGTTCCCCAGAAACTGCACGTCTCACATGCTCCACCTCTGTACCTCATGTCCCCCTCCTCTGCTGTATTTAGGAAAATATGTACAAGTAGCCAGTCGGGTCAGCTCAGATTGTGTGGTCCAACCCCAGCTCCTGGGGGAGTGACAGAGATAGGGACTGTATTAAAGATAAAAACCCCCTGGTCTCCTTTGTTCTGTGTGCACTTGGGATCTTGATTGACACAAGTGACACCCTTCTGCAGAAGTAAATTGCCTTGCTGAGAGGATTAAACTTTTCCCTGAGTGTGGTTTTACTTCCCGGCACTGAGCATTTATTCCTGGAGTATTTTATATCCAACACAACCAATGAGAGACAGGAGCTGGTGGGTCAATACCCTAATTTTTGGTGCCATTTGCTATCACTCACTGCCCTCATCTTGCCTGCCTCACCCTCCCCAGCATCCAAAGCACCACAAGTCAGAAAGCAGTTGAATCTCAGGGTGAGAACAAAGTCTGACACGTCCATTCGTGATGAATCCAGAGGGCAAAACACTGTCCACCGTGGTTTAAAAGAGGCAGTCCTCTTCCCTTCCAGATGCAAAGAAGAGGTGTCACTGAGCCACAGCTGGGAGAACAAGGGAGGCCCAGGTACAGCCAACGCTCTCCTGAAAATTCAAGAGGAACCTCACACAAGCCTTCAGGAGGCCGTCTACAGCAAGTCATGGTTCTGCAATGCAAACAAAGTCAAGAAGAAAGAGGGAGGTTTGAAAACAATGCGGCCTTCCAGGCCCAAGTGAGAGGATGGGTCAGCCGGGCATGAGTGACCATGTAAGTATTGCAGCAAAGGAGGCTGAGTGCTCCCTGCATCAAATCAATGCTCATCTGGATAATGAAAGTACACCCTCACAGGCCTCCAAGAAGGTCACTGGCAAAACGTCCCACTGGTGGACAGACACCTGATCAGCAAGGGGCAAGAGCAGAGGCTGCTTGAAGAATCTAAAGCAAACAAACAGAAAATCCATTACCTGGATAAAAAGTGAGAAATACAAGAAAGGCCTGACGCAATTCCGAGTTGCATTCTGAACAAGAACGCCACAAACCCCTCTTCATGGCACAGGGTGTTAAAAGAGCTCCTGCCACAGAGTCACTTGAGACACATTTCCGGGCAAATATACAAAGGAAGAGAGACTCTTCAACCAACCGTGTCCCTCCAAACAGCCCTGAGAAATAACAGTCATCAGAGACTTCCCAGAAGATACCCTCAACCACCAGAGTTCTGGCCCTACACCCACATGGGTGAGGTCTTCCTCCCACCACCAAAAGCCAACCTGTGGGGTCTTTCTCTTTTTGCTGAAGAGGCCCAGTGTAGACTGGAGGCCTCAAGACTAGTTCCTAGGGCCATCTGAGGCCTCCCGTGCAGTACCTACCTCCTATTAGATACAGCTGAGGTCCCACCAATACATACAAGAAACCCTTCTCCTCTAAAGAGCTGGGCATCAGAGGCTGCCCATGGTTTCCATGATTTCCATGATCACACCATGACAAGGGAGACCACCACCCACCAGGAGGAATTCCTAAGCCTCCTCTTCTTCCCACTTAGGGTTCTTCTTAAACCTTCTTGAAAAAAACACAATCTGTGCTTTCCCTAAATAAGGACTTCCTTTTGCCTGAGCAGGTATATGCAGACAATCTGAGATTTGAGATAAAAAAAAAAAAAATCTTTTTGACCACTGTAAAAGACTGCCATGAAACTATTTCCTCCCACCACCAATCACGAGCCAAGCCACAAAGTCCTCATCCCTCACTGGGGAGCTCAACCTCAACTGGGGACTGCGCCTGCTGGGGAAGCCCCTCCACTTTGTCCCAGGGCTCACCTGGGGTCTCTCCTGACCTTGCATCTGTGCTTTGCTGCAACCTTCACTTCTGCAGGTAAGTACACAAAAGGTACCGTGTCAAAGTATCAAAGAGGAACCAAGCCGGTTCCCAAAATGATGGCGAATCCAGGGTCAGCCCAATCAACAGCTCCTCAGCCTCCCTCCCTGGTTCTCCTGAGTTAGATTTAGGAGACTGGGGTCCCATCTGTGGAGGCTGGACGTGCTTCAACATTGGCTATGCTGTCTGCATACATAGCAAATGAGAGGACTCAACACTGCTAGGATAATCCACACCACAATCCTCTGTGCAGTGTGCCTGGCTTTAAGAGAAGTATCCTTGGAGGCGTGTTTGCAATTGACTCCAAATCTGAAACCCCAGCACTGTGACCACAACACTCACAGGAAACCAGAATATCTGAAACAGTGATGACTTTCCACACTGATTTGGTCTCATCATGCTGCAACCGACATTCTAGTATCATTATTTAGAGAGTCCGGGGATAATAGCCACCTCTGCAGAGAGCTTCTTCAATGCCTTGAAAACAGCCAGCAGCATTTCTACGGTGCACACACCTCGCCCAATTCTGGACATCTCCACCTATGTTACCTTTTTCTGTGGCACAACCATGCTATCGCAAGGTGCTAATTGGAATCTTAAGCACCGAGTTCACAGGACCAGCTGCACAAATGATGGCCCAGGTCTACATGATCAGAAAGGAGGCTCCAATGGCCATGCCCAACACCATTGGGACGTTTGTCCTAGAGTTCAACTCCATGCTGATTCTTGTAATAGAAAGATATTCCATGTGATACCTGGGGCCATCGACCAACTCAGGGCAAAAACTAGAACCTGCTTCTCTACGCCAAGGCATAGAGGCGCTCCTTGTTGTACCAGCTGTGTTTCCAAAGCTTGCTTCTGGTGCTCTGTGTCATTCCTGGGACAACCTCAGCAAGGAGGAATTATTATGCTGCTAAACTTGTGACTGAAGGGCTGCTCCGAAGCAAGCTCTGGAGACATTCAGAAAGAAAGATTCTCCAAAATCTGGAGGAACATTTCTCACTCCAGAGCAGCAACACTTCCGTGAATTGTATGGAATTCCTGGGGAGATTTTAGAGCAGGTGTATAAGAAGTCAAACAAGAGAAGAGCCGAACCATCTACAGAGGATGGTGCAACAAAGCAGCAGCCAAAATCAGTGTTGGAGACCCTCCTCACATCCGGGGTGCCAAAAGGAGGTGCCCACCCACTCCCCAGGATCTTTTAGGCCACCTCCTAAATAGTGGAGACTTCAAATGCATCCAACTCTTCCACCTCTGTCTCCTGCTGGTCCTTCTCCATAAGACCCTTCTCCGATCTTTCCCCTGAATGAGGAACTACTAATTCTGAGGCTTGTGGTTAAACAGAAATGTATTCACCACAAATGAAGATTATCTCAAGATCTTGCTCCCCACAAAATTAACTGTTTCATTTTAGTTGTAGCTCATATTTTAATAGTAAAGGACTGAAAGGTTTATGTTGCACTTAATGCTCTCAAAAACCTTTAGGGTGTTTGTTTGTTTGTTTAGAGACAGGATCTCACTCTGTCACCCAGGCTGGAGTGCAGTGGCACAATTATAGCTCACTGCAACCTTGAACTCCTGGGCTCAAGCGATCCTCCCACCTCAGCTTCCTGCGTAGCTGAGACTACAGGGGCATGCCACCGGGCTCTGCTGAATTTCGTTTCTTTTATTTTCCTCTCTCTCTCTTTTTTTTTTTTTTTTTTTGTAGAGACAGGGTCTCACTATGTTGCCCAGGCTGGAATCCTTAAGGTTTGCATAACGAGAAACACAGTAAGAACCAAGTTCCAGTTGATCAGGCTGCCACACCAGATTAAGGAACTAGTACTTTATATCCAATGGGGCTGGAGTTTGGAAGCCCTGTAGTTGTCGACTTTCCCTTTAAGCAGTGCACAGAACTAGGAAGAGATCAACAAGGCCCAGAAGAGAAATCTTGCCAAACTTCAACACAGCAAATAATAACCACTTATCGAGGGCTCACTCCACTAGGAACATCACAAAGCAGCAGTTCTCAGTTGCTCCTCCCCAAAGACACTGAGCAATGTCTGAAGACATTTTTTATTGGTGAAACTAGGTGGGGATGGGGTGGAGGGTGCTACTGGTATCTAGTGGGTAGAGCCAGAGATGCTGCTAATCACTCTGCAATGCACAAGTCAGTCTACAACAACAAGGAATGATTTGGCCCCAAATGGCAAGATTCCCCAGGTTGGGAAACTCTGGTATAAAATAAAGGCACCTGAAACATGCCCCTGACCCCAACCCCAGGCATCCAGTCTTTATGTCATGATCCCTCAGAACATCTTAGTTAAGCTATTGCCTTTGCTCCTAAGGGGAAAAAAAATATTTATACGTGCAAACACAGAAACAAAGCTTTGCAATTTTGAGGGGCAAGGTGACAGAGCAGGGGCCTTGCCATTGTGGACAAGCACCTTATTTTAAAATTCATCTTAATCAAAAACCGCCTAAAGCCAAAAGGCATCAGCCTAATGGCTAAGGTCAGCATGATCATAAACTACAAATAACATCTCCGACCAGAAACATTCCAAACTCCTCCCCAACCAGAGACATGCTAGCCCCAAGATAACCCCCCTCTGGCTGGGAAGATGCCAGCCCCAAGATAACTAACCTCCCTCCTGCCGGAAAGATGTCAGCCCCAAGATAACCTCCCCTCTGCCCAGAAACATTCCGACCCGGCTATAGACTTCTCCCTGACCCAAAAACATTCCAAGCTTGTGATAAGACCCTCACCCTAAAGCCAATATATACTTTTAGTCTGTAACAGAAAGCGCTCCTGACCAAAATCGTCCAGAAGCCCCTCCAGGTTTTATCTAAAGTAAACCTGTCTTTAAAAATGTCATGTTTCTTTCCTCTTTCTTTAACTCTTACACAAGTGTTCATCAATCCCTGATGCCCATTCAGGAACACTCCTCAATCCCAGACACCCAAAGATACTGAAGTCAGGTTCTTTTCCTTTTTCTTTTTTTTATCTCGCTCTGTCACTCAGGCTGGAGAGCGGTGGCGTGACCTCAGCTCACTGCAACCTCACCTCCTGGGTTCAAGCAATTCTCCTGCTTCAGCCTCCCGAGTAGCTGGGACTACAGGTCTCCATCTCCTGACCTCGTGATCCACCCGCCTTGGCCTCCCAAAGTGCTGGGATTACAGGTGTGAGCCATTGTGCCCAGCTGAGGTCACGTACTCTTTTTAGCGAGTATTCCCATTTTAAAAAATCTTTTTAAATAAAAAGAACCTGGCTCCAAAAAAATCCATTTGCATGTATGATACCTCATTGAAACCTCAGAGCCATCTAACCAGGTCAGGCCTACCCGAATTGCCATGGACAGAGAACAAGACTGGGGCACCGAGGGGTTTAGATGACTTTTCCGTGGTGACACAGCCAGTGAGTGGCAGAGACACAGGAATGCCACCCCACCCCTGCTCTGGCCACCACCGGCACTCCAGGTTCTGACACCCCATGCCGTGGAATCGCACGGTGGGATCCCAGCTGACCCAGGGTGCTCCGTCTCCACCCTGGCTTTCCATCTGGCCCACACAGGTGAAGTGCAAAGGCTGATCTCAGAGAAACCATCAGAGGTACTATCACACTGCCTCATCAGTGACAGTCACTCTCCTGGCCAGATGCATGGGTATGGATGTGGATCACATCAGGTGTGGAACAGAGGCAGCGCACTCCTCGAGCCCCAGGTGTTTGTGGGAAGCCAACCATACCCTGAATCTCTCCTAGGTACAGGTAGGCCCAGGTGCAGCTCTGACAGGCTCGCCACTCCCGGGCAGGAAACCTCCCAGCCTCAGTCAGCTCCTCTTAATCAGCCCCTCTT
This sequence comes from Gorilla gorilla gorilla, assembly GCF_029281585.2. Lineage (NCBI taxonomy): Eukaryota > Metazoa > Chordata > Mammalia > Primates > Hominidae > Gorilla > Gorilla gorilla. The sequence continues at coordinate 100,863,685 of NC_073242.2, forward strand.
CATGTCCAACCAGGATCACCAGTCTGCCAGGCCCCTTCCTGTGCTCCTCAGGAGGCCAGCAGTCTGCCAATATCTGGAACTTAATGAAATGAGAGTAAAAGTGAATCCCTGAGGTTGCCTTATTTTTCCTCCATTGAACCTATTTCCAGTTCCCTCAGTCTCTTTCTGCCTTTGTTTCATAGCAAGAGGGCTACATTTGGACCAGGTGAGCTACTGGTCGCGCAGGAGTCGAGCTTGCTGTCCTCCTCTGGCTGGACACTATGGCCTGGAACTGACTTCCAGCTCAGGAGTTTGAGCCCAGGGAGCTTATCCTCTGTTTTCACATGCTAGTAGTCACCCTTTTGGTCTGATTGCTGTTGAAAATCACGCAATACAACACCTGCAACTCTGTTGGAAGCCTGTGACAATCAAGAAACTGCATTCACCCAGACTGCGTTCAGAGGCGCGTATGTCTTAGAGTTTGCAAATACATATATTCAAGTCTAAAATCTGTTTCAGAAAGCAACAGCCAACCAGATTTAGCAAGTCCCACCCATTTGCCGTAGGTACACCAGACCAATTTTTTAAATGAGTAAAACATTTTTTTTTTTTTTTTTGAGACTGACTCTCACTCCATCACCCAGGCTGGAATGCAGTGGCACGATCTCAGCTCACTGCAACCTCTGCCTCCTGGGTTCAAGCGATTCTCATACCTCAGCCTCCCAAGTAGCTGGAATTACAGCATATGCCACCATGCCCAGCTAATTTTTGTAGTTTTAGTAGAGACGGGGTTTCACTATGTTGGCTGGGCTGGTTTCAAACTCCTGACCTCTGCCTCCCAAAGTGCTGGGATTACAGGCATGAGCCATCATGCCCAGCCAAAACATTATTTTAAAGCTAAGCTCCCCACCCTCTTGCTATTCCTTTGGGTCCCCTCTCTCCCCGGGACAAACCCCATTCAACTCTAACATGCATCCCATCTCTGGATATTTCTCACTGTTACAAGGCAGTCATGTAGCCAGGACCACTGTGTCCTGATGTCTAGTGTGTTTGACAACTAACAGAAAAGGGATTTGGCGTTTTTATTTTATTTTATTTTATTTTGAGACTGAATCTCACTCTATCACCCAGGCACAATCTCGGCTCACTGCAACGTCCACCTCCCACAGGCTCAAGTGATTCTCCTGCCTCAGCCTCCCAAGTAGCTGGGATTATAGGCGTGCACCACCACATCCAGCTAAATTTTTTGTATTTTTAGTAGAGAAGGAGTTTCACTGTGTTGGCCAGGCTGATCTCGAACTCCTGACCTCAAGTGATCCTCCCACCTCGGCCTCCCAAAGTGCTGGGATTACAGGCATGAACCATGGCGCCTGGCTGGAAAAGAGATCGTCCTGTCCACAGCTGGGCCCTATTCGGGATCATCTCTTAGGAGGGCCCTAGCTCCTTTCCTGGACTGTATCTTGTCACCATGATTGAACAAGGGTGGCTTTCAGGAAGAGGATGGGGAAAGTCCAGCCCAGAACCAGGCCCTACAGCAGGAGCCAAAAAAAAAAAAAAGGGTGATTCCCTTGACTCTGGCCCCCTAAGGGCAATGTGAGCCCCCCAAAACCATGAGTCCAACTCCCCGTTGTCTGGGGAGCAGCACCACAGCCCAGCATGGCTTGGGGGATGCATTGGATGAGGGAGAAGCAGGCCCACAAAGGGGAGATGAATGTGTCAAGATCACACAGCCAGGGAGGGCACGGTAGGGACTAGACCTGTGCTCAAGGTACTGGGCCATTTTGCATTTCTGAATGGGCAGCAGCATAAGAACCTTCCTACTCCTCATCCCACTGACGGCAGGCTCTGTGCATGGGGATATCCTTGACCCTGCACCTGGCACAGAGGGAAGCCAGCCAGCTGCGGACAGTCACGCCCTGGGGCTCTGAGCTGCTCCACTGCACCTGGGGCATCCTGCACCGGGGTGGACAGTTCCCAGTCAAGACGACGAAGACTAGGAGACCCGACCTGGGAACTCTACGTGGCGCCAGAGTGCCCCCTGCTGGCTGACCGCCAAGCAACCCAAACCTCAAGTCTGCATCTAAGACTTCTCTTGACTCCCGCCCAGGAGAGCTGAGGGTTGGGTTCAGCGCCCAACTTCTCCTAGAAGTTTCTCCTGGACCTGCTCTATCCAACCTCTATCTCAGCTGCCGACTACAGGGCCCCCTGCTGTTTCCAGTTCCTGGCCCACCCAGAGTTTTTCCTACTCATGTGGGCTACCCCCAGACACTGGGAGCGAGGCCCTTGTTTAAGGAATCGTCTTCAGCATCACGGCAGAGGAGGAGCCCACCCATGTCAGGGTGAGTGCTGGGGTCTCAGGGAAGCCCGTCCACCATGGGCAGCGACATTATTTTCCCAATTGTTCTGCGATTCCCATCTCTCTTGGGAACAGGGCTTGCGCTCTGACTGTGAGTGAACAAGATGACCACAAGGGGGCAGCAGAGACAAAAAAGCTTCGCCTGAAAACCATTTGCTAAAGTTCTCCACCCACGAGGTAGATCAGTTCCCAGGCCTGGCTGCACACTGGATTCACCTGGTGAGCTTTAAACACTACCGATGCCAAGTTCCCACCCCTACAAATGCTGAGTTAATGGCCCTGGGGTGCCATCCTAACATCTTTTTACAATCTCCCAAGGGAAACTTTAATTTAAAATGCAGAAGGCAGTGGAGGAGGGAAAGAGCGACCTTTCAGGCCGTTCTTCTATCGGGCTAGGGCTGAGGATCACTGGGATAGACCCTTGTTAATGCAAAGCGTGGCTCACGGACCACCAGCATCAAGGTCACCTGGGAGCTTGTTAGAAATAAGGACCTGCCCCAAACCTACTGAGTCAGAATCTGCAATTTAACAGATTCTCCAGAGAATTCATCTGCATATTAAAAGTCTAAGAAATTTATGGTCCTCTTTACCAAAAAGGCACTAGGGAGGTCCTGGTCCAATGCCATATGTACAGTCTGTGGATGCACAGATTAAAGCCCCGAGGCAGGAGTCCCTTTGCCCAAGGTCATTGGCCATGTATTCAGTGGGATGGCACAAACCTGAAGGCCCTGACTCCAGGACCAGTGCACCTTCTCCCACAGCACCCTGCTCCTCCAACCCAGAGGTGGGCCTGGGCACAAGAGGGCAGGAAATGGTGGCAGGAGTTTGGTGGGGTCTTTGAATTTCCCTGTTAGCACGTGTCCTGTGGGGATCCCAGGGATAGCTAAGATACCATCCCTGGCTCAAGGAGCTTCTATCCTCATATCTAACTCTGGACAGACGCACTTGGTATCAGTCAAACACAACCTCTTACCTTGAGTCACATACTAGAACCATCTCTAAATCTAGCAAAACAGAGGAGGGAGAAAAAGACTAGTTTGGATACGTAGCCTGGAAAGGTTTCCTGCAGTCCAGGCAGTGCAGGAGGAGGGTGGGTTAGGTTTCAGGGGCCAGTGGAGGAGGGGGCTGCATTTCAGACCAAAAGACCAAGATGAATGAAGGGTATAGATACACAGGAAAGGATCCACATGACCAGGGCATAGGTAAGGGCTGGGAAGTTGTGGGAGATAGAGCTGGGATGGGACAGGGGCTCGGGGCACAGACCAGACCCTAAAAGCAGGCAGAGCACTTGGCCAGGTAGAACCAATTCAGACCCTGGGCTGGAGGCCACAGAGAGCCATGGAAAGTGTTTGAGCCAGGAGAGGAGTCTGGGCCTTGGAAAGACCTTCCAGCACCAGTCCTGTCAGGTTTTGGAGATGATGCAATGAAGAGAGAGGCTACAGGAACCCTCATCCTGAGAGCTCACTGAGTACACGGATCAAGGCTCATTCATCTCAAGGTCACCAGCATTTGCCAGAGTATTAGCCCCTGGAAGGTGACCTGCAAACAACCATCTCTAAGGGAGACCAGCCTTTAACCCAAGGATGATTTCATTCTTAAGGTCCAGGCCGGGCACGGTGGCTCACGCCTGGAATCCCAACAGTTTGGGAGGCCGAGGCAGTCAGATCACTTGAGACCAGGGGTTTGAGACCAGCCTGGGCAACCTAGTGAAACCCTATCTCCACAAAAAAGAAATATATATATATATATATATGTATATATATATGTATATATGTACGTATATATATGTGTATATATACGTATATATATACGTATATATACATACGTATATATATACATATATATATATATCCGAGTGTGGTGGCACATGCCTGTACTCACAGATACTTGGGGAGCTGAGGTAGAAAGATTGCTTGAGCCTGGAAGGCGGAGGTTGCAGTAAGTCAGGATCGCGCCACTGCACTTCGGGCTGTGTGACAGAGGAAGACCTCATCTCAAAAAGAGTAAAATAATTAATAAATAAATAAAACTTAAGGTCCAGAACAGGAAACGTAGGTCATACGCTTGGGACCTTGAGCTTGTTACACTGTGGGGTGGGGATGACCATAGAAATTCCCTTGTGAGATTACAGTGAGACTCACCTGTGATAATGCGTGCTCCCTACCTGGCATCTAGATGAGGCTCAGTGTCATGGCAACTCCATTCTACCTGCTTTTCCCAGGGCTTCTGTGACTTTGCACCATTGTAGTAGTCTCTGGAGCCCCTTGAGATTTCCCTTCAATCTCTTCTTGCCTCCTAATTAACAGCAGCATTTATTGAGTGCTTTGACCATATTAAAACTCTTTGCATAGGTGAACTCGTTTGGTCCTACAGTCATGCCTTGATTCATTCTCCAAATTTTTATTTATTTATTTATTTATTGAGACAGAGTTTTGCTCTTGTTACCCAGGCTGGAGTGCAGTGGCGTGATCTTGGCTCACTGCAACCTCCCCACCTTCTGGTTTCAAGCGATCCTCCTGCCTCAGCCTCCCAAGGATTATAGGCGCCCGCCACCATGCCTGGCTAATTTTTGTATTTTTAGTAGAGATGGGGTTTCACCACATTGGCCAGGCTGGTCTCAAACTCCTGACCTCATGATCCACCCGCCTTGGCCTCCCAAAATGCTGGGATTATAGGTGTGAGCCACCGTACCCGGCCACATTCCCCAATTTAAAGATGAGAAAACTCAAGGGCAGAGCTGGCACATGAGCATAACAGGGACTTGAATCTGATTATTGGCTCAAGCACCCCTCTCCTAACTACTCTTTCTCATGGCCTCCAATGTGTGACTGACCAAGACTCTCCCCTGGCCACTCCATGACCCTCAGGCCACGATCTCCCTCCATAACTCCTTCTCTGACAGTTGAGGGGGCAAATCTCAAGTCTTTGTTCTGAGCCTTGGTCTTCTCCTTTGACCAACATAACCACATGTCCAGAGACCAGTGGGCTAGATCCACGTGGACATCTGTCTTCACCTGAAACCCAACCAGCCCCAACTCTACTCTGAGCCTTGGACAGCTTGCCCTTGGTCCCTCCACTACAGTACTGAGTTCATTCTCTCCGGAAGTCTAGTTCATCAAGGCCCTGCTGGTTTCCACCCAGGACTGTGGGATCCTGGAGGGCAGGCATCTGTCCTCAGGTGCCTCTCACAGCCCCAAGCACAGTAAGTGCTGGACTTGCCTCTTCTCTAGCCAGCATCCCTCCCAATTCACCTATTTCAGCTCACAGTGCTACCCTCCATCCCTTGACCCATCCCTCTCCAACAGCTGCCTCATCCCCCAATGGTCCTCTCTGCTCAGAACCACTTTCAACTGTCTCTTAGATTGTTCACTCCCTGACATTCCACCCCACCAACTGCTCCTCCCTGCCCTCCAGCAGGCTCAGGTGAAATCCAACCCCACCCGTTTTTATTTATTTTTTGAGACAGGGTCTCCCTCTGTCATCCAGGCTGGAGTGCAGTGGCACGATCATGGCTCACTACAGCCTCAACCTCCCTGGGTCAAGTGATCCTCCCACCTCACCCCCCCACAAGTAGCTGGAACTAGAGACACGCACTACCACACCTGGCTAGTTTTTAAATTTTTTGTAGAGATGCGGTCTTATCATGTTGCCCAGGCTGGTCTCAAACTCCTGGGCTCAAGTGATCCTCCTGGTTCAGCTTCCAAAGTGCTTGGATTATAGGCATGAGCCACCGTGCCCAGCCTACCCCTTGAAATTTAACCATACTCTGTCCCCATTCAAGTTAGTTTCTGTGACTTTCCCAGTGAACTGGAAACTCCTTGGGGGAAGGAACTGTGTCTACCTATTTTTGTCCCCACAACACTGTCCCAGTAACTGGCATATGTTTGAGGACCATTTTAATGTGTGTGTGAATTGTCCAAGTCTTTTCTCTTTTTTCTGTGGAGTATTTCATCCTCTGTCCCTCAATTTTTAAGAGTTCTGTATATATAAGGGAGATTAGCCCTTTGTCTGTGGTATGTGTTACAAATATTTTCTCTCAATTTTTCAGTTACTTTGGTTTCTGTGGTTTGGTTTTTTTGTTTTGTCTGGTTTGGTTTGGTTTGGTTTGCCATGTCCAGTTTGCCAGAATTTTATTTCATTGCTTCTGGATTCTGAGTGATGCTTTCAAATCCTTTCCTTACACTGAGGTTAAGAGGAATTCACCCATGGACTTTTTCCCCCTAGTACTTATATGTTTTCATTTTTTACATTTAAATTCATGACATTTGAGTTTATTCTTATATATGCTGTGAACAATAGATCTAATTTTATCTTTTTTTAAGAAAAAAAAAGACTACCCCATTATCCCAGTACCATTTATTAAAAAGTCTGGGCCAAGCACAGTGGCTCATGTCTGTAATCCCAGCACTCTGGAAGGTCAAGATGAGTGAATCACTTGAGGTCAGGAGTTTCAGACCAGCCTGGCTAACATGGGGAAACCCCATCTCTACCAGAATAAATAAATAAATAATACAAAAATTAGCCAGGTATGGTGGTGCGCACCTGTAATCCCAGCTACTTGGGAGGCTGCAGCACAAGAATCGCTTAAGCCCAGGAGGTGGAGGTTGCAGGGAGCTGAGATCGTGCCACTGCACTCCAGTCTGGATGACAGAGCAAGACTCCATCTCAAAAAATAAATAAATAAATAGTCTATCATTGCCTCTGAGATTTGACATGCAACCTTTATCATATACTAAATTCCCATTCGTACTTAGGTCTGTTCTGTACTTTCTATTCTATTCCATTGGTCTGTCTGTCTGTTCATGTGGTCAATGCCACACTGTTCTAATTACAGAGGCTTTATAGTTTGTTTTAACAGCCCATAGGGCGAGGCCCCCATTTTGTGTCAGTTTTTCCCTGGCTATTTCAGCATGTTTATTTTCCATAGAAACTTTAGTATCAGCTTATCAACTCCATGAAACAAAGCTTATTGGTATTTTTATAGGAATGGCATTCAATTTATAAGTCAACTTGGGGGGAAATGGGCATCTTGATGTTGAGTTATGATAGCCAAAAACAAGGGATGTCTTCCCACTCCACGTGCTTTAGTGTTTTCCAGAAGTGTTGTAAAATTTTCCCTTTATAGATTTTGCACATTTCTTATTAAGTTTATCCCTAAGTATTTAATCATCTTTGTTGCTACTATACGTAGTAGGGTGCTGCAGGGACCACAGCCTTTGCCACTTCCCTCTGGAGGCTGCAGCTCACCCGGAAAAAGGCTAGGGACACAGGAGACCCCCACTTCAGACTCCTCTCCTGCAGCTGCTGCCCCTCAGGCCAAGGAACAGCCCTCTCTGTTGGAAGGGAGCACCCAGAACAGAGGCCATCCAAACCTGAGGCAGAGGGGGACCATATCCTCCTCACCAATCTAAGAGGCTTCCCCAAAGACCTCACCCCCAGCTTTTGCAGACCCAGCCTAGTGCCTGGGCTTCAGCTGAGAGGCTGGGGGGATGTTTTCCTTCCTGCCCCAGAGACTGTCAACTGAATCCTCAAAATGTATCTGAAGGAATGGGAGACATTCTAAATACACTGTTTGACTCTGAACAAAAAGATCAAAAGTTCAGGGACATTCTTTGAGGTCATCAGAGTACAAAACAGAAATCAGTCAAAGGAAGAGTCTGGGCTTCAACAGATCAAATTAAATTCTAGTGAGGAAACTGCTTGTTAATTTGGAGCCAGTTAACAAGAGAAAACAGAGACAATGTGAAATATTACAAAACCATATGTGAGATTTAATAACACTTTCTAAGGTAAGAAGAGCTTTAAAGAACTTAAATGCAAAGGAGACACGTGGATCTAACTTCTGTCTGGCTCGGGAAGAACATATGAGGCTTCAGAATTCCTACAGGAAAAAGAGAAACAGAGAAACCAACATGCTGCCTTTAATGACTTGATCAAATGCCGTGAGCAATCTCAGAGAGTCCTCCATGTCCTTTTTTGCAAGACACAAGAAAACGCCCATCTAAAAGATCACATTACACCATGAGAAGCGCCGGCAGGCCAGCAGAGCGATGAGACACAGTTTCGGACAAGTCAGACGGCAGATGACTTCGACAGAGTCTTCGTTAACCATGATGGGGAAAAGCACAGACTACTTCCAGGCAACACAGAGGGAGGTTGTATCAGACAAGCAACATCTGGAAGAACAGTAAATCCGCTGAAAGAAGGTGACTATCCACTGCATAAGGCCAACACTCTCCTGAAAAGATCAACGTGCATCTGCACAGCCCACTCATGCAGAGCATTAGCAGAAAATCACAGCCCTTAAGCAAGGTGACTCTGGAAGAGAAAGAAATGGAAGCGAGACGCAGCCTTCCAAACGCACTTCAGAAGAGCATCCGCAAGACAGGGGCTGGGAGAGCAACTGCCGTAGTGAAAAGTAACATTGACTTACTTCATGGGACCAAGCCTCTTCTGGAACATCAATCTAAAAACCACAGAGCCTTAATGAAAGCTGTTAGCAAACGGAATCTCAAAAACCAGTTTGCTTAGCAAGGAAAAGAACAGGAAGGGAAGTGGCAAAATCTTTCCCCCAGAAGAAAATAACCAAAACTCCAAGACCTGGATTAAAAATGAGAAAAACAAGAAAGGCCTTATACGATCCAGAGTTGCATTCTGAACAAGAACACCCATGAACTCTCCTTCATGACATAGTATGTTAAAAGAGCTCTTGCCAGCCGGGTGCGGTGGCTCACGCTTGTAATTCCAGCACTTTGGGAGGCCAAGGCAGGCAGATCACCTGAGGTCAGGAGTTCAAGACCAGCCTGACCAACATGGAGAAACCCTGTCTCTACTAAAAACATAAAATTAGCCAGGTGTGGTGGCACATGCCTGTAATCCCAGCTACTTGGGAGGCTGAGGCAGGAGAATCACTTGAACTCAGGAGGCGGAGGTTGCAGTGAGCCGAGATCACGCCATTGCACTCCAGCCTGGGGCATAAGAGCAAAACTCCATCTCGAAAAAAAAAAAAAAAAAAAAAAAAGGAGCTCTTGCCACAGAGAAAGTAGGTGCTACCAACTTGAGACACATTTCAGGATAAACATACCGAGGAAGGGAGAGTCTTCAATCAACTGTGTTCCTCAAAACAGCCCTGAGAAGCAACAGTCATCAGAGACTTCCTGCAAGACACCCTCAACCACCAGAGTTTTGGCCCCACCCCCATTCCCACACCAGGTGAGGTCTTCTTTCCACTACCAACAACCAGTCAACCCATGGGGGTCTTCCTTGCTGGAGGAGCCCAATGTACACTAGAGGCCTCAAGAATAGTTCCTAGGGCCATCTGAGGCCTCCAGTGCAGTACATACCTCCTATTAGATACAGCTGAGGCCCCACCAATACATGCAAGAAATCCTTCCCCTTTGAAAAGGTGGTGTCACAGGCCACCTGTCATTTCCATGAGTTCTATGATCACACCAAGACAAGGGTGTCCACCCCACCAGGGAGACCACTGCCCTAACCAGAAAGACTTCCCATGTCTCCTCTTCCTCCCCTCTGTGGTTCCCTTTAGACCCCCTCAAGATAATACAATCTATGTTTTCTCCAAGTAAGAACTACCTTTTGCCCAAGAGGGTATATGTAGACAACAATCTAAGGTTTGGAGTTTTAAAAAACTCTTGACCACTATGTAGACTACTCCCCAAACTATTTCCTCCTACAGAATAACCTGCATCTTAGTTTAGCTCCTATCAGCTTTGTAAGCATAAATGACTTAGAAATTAACAATAGCTTTCCATGCAATAGGGCTCCCACAATGTGGTGCACGTTCCTAAAGCCTTCCAGACTTTCTATAAGAAGTGTGGCAAGCACCAACCCCACAAAGTGGCACAGGACAAGAAGGGCAAGGATGCCATGTATACGCGGGGAAAGTGGCGTCATGACAGGAAGCAGAGCAGCAATCTTGGGCTGAGTACTCAGGAGGCTGAGGCATGAGAATTGCTTAAGCCCAGCAGGCGGAGATTGCAGTGAGCCGAGATCACGCCACTGCACTCCAGCCTTGGCGACAGAGCGAGACTCCATCTCAATAAATAAAAAATATAAATAAATAAGTATAAAAAGTCCATCACTGCCTCTGAGATTTGACATGCCACCTTTATCATATACTAAATTCCCATTTGTACTTAGGTCTATTCTGTACTTTCTGTCCTATTCCATTGGTCTGTCTGCCTGTTCATGTGGCCAATGCCACACTGTTCTAATTACAGAGGCTTTATAGTTTGTTTTAATAGCCCATAGGGCTAGGCCCCCATTTTGTGTCAGTTTTTCCCTGGCTATTCCAGCACGTTTATTTTCCATAGAAACTTTAGTATCGACTTACCAACTCCATGAAACAAAGCTTGTTGGTATTTTTATAGGAATGGCATTCAATTTATAAATCAACTTGGAAGGAATGGGCATCTTGATGATGAGTTGTGACAGCCAAAAACAAGGTACGTCTTCCCACTCCACGTGCTTTTGTGTTTTCCAGAAGTGTTGTAAAATTTTCCTTTTATAGATTTTGCACATTTCTTATTAAGTTTATCTCTAAGTATTTAATCTTCTTTGTTGCTATTATACATGGGGTTTTCTTAAGTCCTCTAACCTAAGTATTGTTTGTGTATATCAAGGCCATTGATTTCTGTAAGCTGATTTTCCAGAAAAAGGCTAAAACTACAAAGGAGATGGTGCTGAGGCTTGAGCGCTGAGCCCAGCTACAGATCTAAGACGATGCGGGCTATGAGGACATGCAAGCATTTTGAACTGGGAGGAGATAAGAAGAGAAAGGGCCAAGTGATTCAGTTCTAAATTTCATCTTTTGTTTTATTATGAAGACAATAAAATCTTGAGGTTATGTTCACTTCAAAGAAAAGAAATGTATGATACATTTTATACTGTAAATAAATCCTTTTTTGTGGGTGAGTGACAGGCATTCCTCAGTTATCCCAGTGGGAACCAGGGGAATATAACAGACAGGCCTGAAATTTGGCAGCTCTGGAAGCCACTCCTACTTCCTAGCAGAGGGTCTTGAGAATAACTGGACCCATTCCACACCAGGTGGTGAGGAGAGAGGGCTCAGCCAGGCCAGGAGGGATCCTCCATCTCTAAGTGGCCGCAAGTCAGTGATCAGTGACAATCAGTGATCAGCCAGCCACTGCCTTCCCGTGCTAGGCACGTTCTGTCCACTCTATAATATAACCTCCCTTCAGCAGCCCAGTGAAGTAGATTCAGGTATGATCATCTTATGGGAACAGAGAGGTTAAGATACTTGTCAAAGGTCTCACAGCCAAGCATGGCAGACCTGGGGATAAATAGATCACTCCAGCAACCGCGCACAGTGGTTTCCAGGACTGACCCCATCATTCACAGAGGAGAAACAAGCCCAGAGGGGGAAGAGACATTCTCAAGGTCACGCAGCCAGTCCAGGTCTCCTGCACAGGGCCCTTGGCATCCATGGCCACGTACTGGGGTGTAAGATGCAATGCAAGGCTTCCCCCTGGAGGAAGGGCCAGAAATTGCAGACAACCCTACCAGAGGCCCTGGGCAGCTTCACTCTGCATGATGGTGGATTTAGTGACCTGCCCCAGGAGGTTCTCCTTTCTTCTTCTTTTTTATTTATTTTATTTTATTATTTTATTTTATCGCCCAGGCTAGAGTGCAGTGGCACCATCTCAGCTCACTGCAACCTCCACCTCCTGGGTTTAAGTGATTCTCCCTCCTTGGCCTCCTGAGTAGCTGGGATTACAGGCATGCATCACCACACCCCAGCTAATTTCTTTGTATGTTTAGTAGAGACAAGTTTCACCATGTGGGCTAGACTGGTCTCGAACTCCTGACCTCAGGTGATCCTCCCGCCTCAGCCTCCCAAAGTGCTGGGATTACAGGTGTGAACCACTGCACCCAGCCTTTATTTTTTGAAACAGGGTCTCTGTCACTCAAGCAGGAGTGCAGTGGCATGATCTTAGCTCACTGCTGCCTCAAACTCCTGGGCACAAGTGATCCTCCTGCCTCAGCCTCCCAAGTAGCTGGGACTACACGTGCATGACACCACATCCAGCTAACTTTTTTTTTCTTAGAGATGGGCGTTTCACTTTGTCGCCCAGGCTGGTTTCAAACTCCTGGGCTCAAGCAATCCTCCTGCCTTGGCCTCCCAAAGTGCTGGGACTACAGGTGTGAGCCACTGTGTTGGGCTCCTCTCTTATTAGTGCCCCACTGTGGAATCTTCTGGACCCTGTTGGTGAAGTCGTATCAGGGGCCCCGTATACACAAGGGAATTTTTCCTCTCACTGCATGATGAAATCATTGACTCTCTCAAGAATCAAGTTCCAGGAAGTCCCTAACAAAAAAGAAGAAAGAAAGAAAGGGCCAAGTGCCATGGCTCATGCCTGTAATCTCAGCACTTTGAGACCCCCTGTTGCTACAAAAAAAAATATTTTTAATTAGCCAGATGTGGTGGTGTGCACCTGTAGTTCCAGCTACTCCGGAGACTGAGGCAGGAGGATTGCTTGAGGCCAGGAGTTCAAGGCTGAGGATTGCCCAGGAGTTCAAGGCTGCCGTGAGCAGTGATCACTCCGCTGCACTCCAGCCTGGGTGAGAGAGCTTGAGAGCCTGTCTCTCAAACCAAAAAAAAAAAAAAAACCACACCTAGAGAGAGATGGCTTTCCATGTCAGAGACACTGGGATGGATACAGTAGAGACAAAACCTGAGTGGATGGCGCTGTCTGTCCTCACAAAAGTGATGACTTCTTGGATGTCTCAGATGCACAGTCTGGTGAGCAGAGAGCTGGGGTAGGCCAGGGAAAGGACCAAATGCCAGCCAAAGACGGGCGCAGTGGCCACCTCTAATCCCAGCACTTTGGGAGGCTGAGGCGGGCAAATCACTTGAGGTCAGGACTTCGAGACCAGCGTGGCCAATGTGGTGAAACCCCATCTCTACTAAAAATACAAAAATTAGCCAGGAGTGGTGGCACATGCCTGTAATCCCAGCTCCTCAGGAGGCTGAGGCACAAGAACTACTTGAACCCGGGAGGCGGAGGTTGCAGTGAGCTGAGATCATGCCACTGCACTCCAGCCTGGACAACAGAGCAAGACTCTGTCTAAAAACAAACACACAAATGCCAGCCAAAGAAGTGAGGGGACTCCTCACAGTCGGGATCATATCTGAGCTGAGTGTGAAAGGTGAATGGCTTCAGGCATAAAGAAGACAGTAAGAAATGCCTGGGGAGACAGAGAACGCTTGGCTGGTGCCTTTCTCACTGGTCCCTGGTCCTGCTGCCTCCCCTCCGCTCCTCCCTCCCTGCGCACCAAAGTCCTGGGGCTGCTCCAGTGGCCGACTCCTTCCAATCTTCTATTGCTTTCTCCTCCCCGCTGGTCATGCCAGCCTCATCTCATAGCCACCCCTGCCCCTGGCATTGTCCATGTCTCTTGTTCTCACCATGCACCCAGCCTCACACACCCACCCCTAACACTGAACACTTGGATCTCTGCTTCCTACGTAGAACTGTCTACAATCTCGACATTTCACAAATCAATATGCAAAAACTTCTTCCTGCATACCTGCTGCAAGGAATTCAGAAAACTCCATACCAGCCTCTGCCCCTAAGAAAGAGAAGTCAGCTCAAGGAAAGAGGAAAGGCACAAAGAGGTAGCAGAGAAAGAACATTCCCTGCTAGTTCTGGGCCACTGTGGCAAGGGGATCCCAGAAGGAAGGGGTCTTGTGGACCACAGATGCTGGGGTAGGACTGGGTAAGTGGGAGGATGGCAGGAAGGTTCTGCACGGGTCCGTGGAAGTGGGTGGCCCGTTTCATCCAGGTGGGAGAGTGTGGGTTGGCCTTGTCCTTGCAGGGCCCTGTGGAATATTTCCCCAAAGGCTGGGAGAAACCACTCAAGGTTAGGAGCGGGACATCTTGAAAAATATGTTTAAAGTGATTGCTAGAACAAACTATGTTCCTTCCCTCTATAGCTTCTCTGGCTGAGCAGCTCTTCAGAGCATCTGGGAACCACCCCAACTGGGGATGCTGCCTGTCCATCAGCTCCCCGGGGCAGAGTGTGTATGGCCCCGAGATGAACATGAGGGGAGGCCCAAATTCAAGGCTGGCTGGTGGCAGAGAGAAACGCACCCGGGACACAGACTTCGGGCAGTGCTCTTTCCTCCCTTCACACTCTCCCTCCTGAGCTGAACCTGGAATGGAGAGAGCAGCAGAGGGCGGCTTGGGGGTGGGATCCTGAGCCCCCCTTTCCCCACACCTCTGGGCACGTGGAATGCGGCCCACCCAGGGGTGGCTCAAATCCTGTCTCTGGATCGCAGAGGTCACAGCCTAATGGAGAAGGCAGGACTAACACACAGAGAACAACTGAGAACCCCCTCAAACCCTGGGATGTGCTAGTCACCAAGTACCCTAGGAGATCAGAGAAGGAAGAATCAGAGTGACCACTGTGCAAGAAATCACCGGAAACCAGTTCCCAAAGGAGCACCGAAACCCCGATCAGAAGAGCAGGTGTGTGTCTTGGGGGTGGGGGGTAGAAGAGACTAGTCCTATCAGGTATTGAAATATATGATTGGTTATCTGGTAAAAACAAGCAAAAATGCCACAAGGTCTTAGAGAATGAGTAAGCTGGCAAGTTCAAGGTCGTCATCTTACCCAAAATGGTTTTTGGGCAATGGGATGGGGTGAAGACTCCCTGGGGCAGTAACATCCCTGAAACAGTGAGGAGGGAATCTTGAGATGGGGAGAGCTCCCTCCACCCACGCATCCACTCGCCCATCCCTCCCCGCACCCTTTATTCCTGTCATCTTTTCATGTGACAATAAATTGGACAGCCCTGCTTGGAGCCAGCAGTGCGACTCTGCTGCCCTTCATAGACCCTCTGGGCCTATGTGTAACCAGGAAGCAAGATTATTTGAGAAAGAAGAGAGAAAAAGAAAAACGCGGGATGCAAAATAAACAAATAAATAAATAAATGAATTGGCAAGTCCAAGGCAACCATAATTTCTTCCCTCCATTTTCCGACTGAATTCACGTCCAAGAATCTTCTGGAATCTTCCCTCCCTGCTTCCACCTCACCCCCACCTCGACTCCAGGACCTAGACCTGGGCCTGGAGATTTCACACCCCACACCCCTTCTCCGCCCTCCTGCCCTCCTGCCGCGCTCTCCTGCTCCCCAGGGCCCTACTCACCCCTCGCTCCGGGGTCGCCCCTGACGCCCACCCGCGGCTGACGTCGCACGCTCCAGCCTCAGTCCACCCTGGAACCCTGCATTTGGCAGCCACGCGAGCCCATCTCCCGCCCAATCAAGAGGCCGTCGCCCTGGAGACGGAGGACCCCAGCTGGGGTCACCCCTTGCAGCCTCCTCTCCCGTGCTTGCCGGTTCTTGCCACCCTCCGCCGCTTGCACCGGACCCAGGCGCTCGTCCCCCGCTTCCCCCGCGCCCCAGCCCGGTCACGCCTCGGAGCTTGTCCCCACCTGGCCGTGCTCAGAGTCTGCCTGCCGGGCGTCCCACACGCACCGCAGGGCCCCACCGCCTCTTGGTGAGCCGCGGTGGCTCGGGTCCCGGGTCCCCAATAGGCTACGCTCCCGGCAGGCAGCTTTCTTCCCGGCGCGGGGCTCGTTCCCTGAGGCCAGGCCGCTCAGTGGCCGCAAGAGCGACCTTCCCACATGTCCCCAGGTGTGCGCACAAGCCCGGGGTGAGACCAGAAGCTGCTGCCTGCAGAGCCCGACCTTGCGTAGATGACTCCGCGAGTGCAAGGGGCTGCAGACATTTTCTTACAGGAGGTAGCAAGCTTCTCTAACCAGAGGCCCTCTTAGCGCAGTGGGCAGCGCGTCAGTCTCATAATCTGAAGGTCCTGAGTTCGAGCCTCAGAGAGGGCAGCTGTTTTGTTGTGCTACGATTGCAGCAAATGTTCGGATGTAACCCAGCAAAGCACTATGAACTATGCGCAAAGAGTAGGTGTGTCCCTCAAGGACCAGAGAGTAACAATTGCAGCACATATGCGGATGTCACCCAGCAAAGTGCTCTGGACTATGGGTAAAGAGTAGATGTGCCCCTCGAGGACCAGAGGGTAAGGATGTGCCATCACCTGACAGCCAGGTGTACAGAAGCAGGGGACCCCGCCACAGGGCCGCGTAAATAAAATACATGGTTAGGTCAACTCGCGAATAATTCAACCTTGCTCATAACGAAAAGAAACTCAGATCACAGCCACAGGAACTGCTATTGTCCCCTCTCCCAGGAATTAAAATCCACAAATGAGGCCAGGTGCATTTGGCTCACATCTGTAATCCCAACACTTTGGAGAGCCAAGATAGGAGAATAGCTTAAGCCCGGGAATTTAGAGACCAGCCTGGGCAACATAATGGGACCCTGTTTCTACAAAAAATAAAAATAGCCAGGCGTGGTGGCAAGTGCCTCTAGTCCCAGCACCTCTGAGGTGGGAGGATCGCTTAGGTCGAAGCTGCAGTGAGCCCTCATCACACCATTGCACTCCAGCAGTTTTAAAACAAAACAAAACAAAACAAAACAAAAACCTCCACAAATGAGAAAACACGCACTGTTGGCGTGAATGTAGGCAAACGGACACTAAGTGTTGCTGGTGAGAGCTAAATTGAGTCAATTCCTCTTGCAACATCTATGAAAATCAGCCTCCTAGACCACTTCCAATCTCTTTTTTCCTCGACCTTCCTCTCCTAGGAGAAAGGCCTTGTCTCCACCCTCGCCTCTAACCCAGACCCAGCTTCCAAGAGCCAGGAAGACCCAGGCAGTCAGCGCCCAGCCTCAAGAGATCTAGGAGAGGGGGGTGGGGCGTGGCTTGAATGACAAGCTCTGATTCTAGCTCTAGCTGAATCCTTCCATATTTTTCATTACAATACCTTCTATTTATTTTGTAGTTTATTCTCTATTAGTTATTTAGAAGCATATTTAATTTCCAAAATAGGAAAATTCTAGTTTTATTTTTATTATTTATATCTTAATTGCATTGTGGTCAAATAATATATTCTGTAAAAGTTAAATCCTTTGAAATTTATGGCTCAGGTATATGGTCGTTGTAAATGCTGTGTATGTGGGTGGGGTGGGGGTGTGTTCTGTAGTGGTTGTGTGCCTTGTTCTAAGTTTTCTTTTTTTTTTTTTTTTTTGAGACTGAGTCTCGCTCTGTCGCCCAGGCTGGAGTGCAGTGGTGCGATCTCGGCTCACTGCAAGCTCCGCCTCCAGGGTTCACGGCATTCTCCTGCTTCAGCCTCCCGAGTAGCTGGGACTACAGGCGCCCGCCACCACGCCCGGCTAATTTTTTGTATTTTTAGTAGAGATGGGGTTTCACCATGTTAGCCAGGATGGTCTCGATCTCCTGACCTCGTGATCCACCCGCCTCGGCCTCCCAAAAGTGCTGGGATTACAGGCGTGACCCACTGCGCCTGGTGCCTTGTTCTAAGTTTTCTAATCATGTTATTCAAAGCTTCTGTACCCTTATAAATTTTTTATCTGTTTGAACTGCTGGTTACTGTGAGATATAAATTTGTCTAATTTGTTGATTTTTCTTTTTGTATTTTGAGGCTACAATAACAACTACATAAAAACAGAATTCTTGTGCTTCCTGATGAATTGAACCTGAATTGAACACTTATGAAATGTTCCCCTTTATCTCAAATATTTTTTGTTTTCTAGTATGTTGTCTAATATTAATATAACATCAACTTTCTTTGATTTGTGCAGAAAGTATCTTCTTCTATTATGCTGTACTTTCTGTACCCTTATGTTTTAATGTATCTTTCAAACACAGTTATGATTTTTTGAATTGTTATATGATCTCTACAGATTAATAGGAATATTTAGTCCACTTACATTTAATATAATTACTGCTATATTTGGTTTTAAATCTATCATTTCAGTAAGCTTTTCCTTTTCTGCTTCTTCTTTGTTCTTTTCTTCCTTTTCCCTCTTTTCTTGGATTATTACTATATATTATTCCAGTATTTTCCCTCTTTGCTTGGAAGCTGTATACTTGTTTAATATTTTTTTAGCAATTAACCTAGAGATTACAATGCTACTCCTTGATTTATCAACACTGCTATTAATTAGGACTCTTATTTCCAGAAAGCATTTTAAAATTCTTGTACTCCCACTCCCAATTATTACCCTTCCAACTTGTATGTCTTTATTTTTAATTCTCTTGGACACATACTTAGGAGTGGAATTACTGAATCATATGGTAACTCTCTTAAGCATTTTGAAGAACTTCCAAACATTTTCAAAGTGACAGCAACATTTTGCAATCCACCAGCAATATATGAGGATTCCAATCTCTCCACATCCTTGCCAACACTTGTTATTGTCTTTTTTACTCTAGCCATCCTAACAGATAAGTGATAACTCCTTTGGGTTTGTTTTCTTCCATGCAATAGTCCAAAGTGAACAGCTATCTCGATGTCTGACTCATGCACACAGGATGCTTCTGTCCTGTGGTTCTGCAATGCCTTGGGGCCTCCACATCATTTGCCTTGAGCTGGTAGAAGCGGAAGGAGACCCTGGAGGGAACAGTCCTACTTCTTTAGGCCTAGACCAGAGCTGACACATATTATTCACTCATGATCCACTGGCAAGAACTAAGTTCCTGACAACGTCTACATGTTGCAAAGGATGGCAAACTTGGCCCTTGGCATTGCAGGTTCCTCCCAGGGAAAACTCCAAGCCATGAACTTCAGTGGGCAGCTGGCAGTCTCAGCTATATAAACACCAAGCCAAAAAGAGGACCCTGATGGAAGAAGACTAGAAAGCAGGCCTATATGGCTTTTTTTCCAGGAGCTGGGCCCTTTCCAGCCTGGTGAAGCCCAGATATATAATACTACATTGTCACATTTTCAAACGTGAGGAAACTGTCCTGAAACAGTGAGCTAGGTAGCTTTGATTAGCACCAAACACTAGAATTAGCATCAGGACTTTTAAAGAGTCAAATAAAATGATGTAGCGTGAAGCAGGGAGCTTTTCCATCACTGAAGTTAGGCACAAAAAGGGAATCTGTCCTCAGAACATGGCTAGACCAGCTCTAGGAATTCTACCTGAGTCAAGAGTTGAGCATTGTTGGTCCATCTATCAACTCCCTGATACAATCTGAAAGTTGGTACGTGGACTTACATTTCTTGAGCTTTAAGATTCCAAAAATTCCTGCTTAAAAAAAAAAAAAAAGTTTACAAACAAAACTAAGTCTGGTCTAAAATTCCTTCCCCACCTTGAAATTTGCTGAAGGCATAAGCAATCTATCACAATGAGTTTGTGACTTGAAAGAAAGGGACACATATCCAAGCCACTTTGCTTTCTGCTTTGCTATTTTATTCATTACAAAGGGATCTCAAGTTTCCTGCCAAAACCCAGAAATCAGTGGTAGGAAGATAACAAAGGAAAAAGCTCCAAGCCATCTGATTAAAATCTGGGAGTGCAGGCTGAGAGCGGGCTACTGGAGGGGAGGGATGACCCAAGCTAAGGCAGAGGAGATGGCAGGTGTTAGAGGTGTCCAGCACTCTGAAGCCATCCTCACAGCCACACCAGCCCAAAGACTGGGTCTTCACTGGCAGGACCATGGCATTGCACCTTTAATACAAGAGCTGGTAGATGGTGGCACTGCTGCTGGAGCCCATGACCAGATACTGGTTGTCAGAGGACACGTCACAGCACAGGATACCTGAAGACTCCTCTATCTAGATGGATGGAAGGGCCAAAACAGGGATCACATTTGGGGCCAGACATGAAGGCTTCATTTAGGGCTGTTTCAAGGCTCAGTGTAGACCTAAGGCTCAGGTGGAGGACAGGGCCAGGTCTCAGGGATCAAGGTGACTTGGGAGTTCATAGGATGTGAAGTCTTCATTTTCCCTACTCTGTAAAATGGCCCTGGCTGCCATCTCAGAGGTGTTTTCCAACACCCACTGGAATCCAACCAACTGGGACCTGGAGCTACGAGCTCCCAGTGCCTGGGTTCGGGCATCCCTCTGTGTCCAGTACCTGAAACAACTTTTGTAGAGAAGGTGCCTCCAAGCCACTGAGGCGCGTATCTATCGCGGTCACAAAATAGCTCCCTGGTGAAGGAACGAACAGGTGAGAGGCCAGAGACCAATCCTGCATTCTAGTTCCAGCACTGTCCCCAACCAGACTAAGGGCAAGTCTTTCTCTGCCTGTTTCCCTATCAATGAAAATCAGACACACAACCCAAGCCATTCCCTTGTCTGCCCCCACCCTCCTACCACACACAAGATCATGGTTATCACGGAACAACAGAAGGACAATCAGATAGGGTTCACGCCTCTTCAGTCTGCCTGCGTCTTCAGGCTGTCATTCTGTGCAGGATCTCCCATTACGGAGGGAGCCAGAAAAGGAAAGGGGGGTGAACAGAGAAAGAAGAGACGACAGCAAGTTCAAAATCGGACACCCAGAGGTGTCACCTGGCTTCTCACTCACCACAGGAGGCAAACTTGAGGCTGTGGTGGCGGGTGTATTTTTTCATGAGAGCCTTAAACTGCTCGTTCCGACGAGTGTGAAGGAACACGATATCACTCGTTCTCAGGCCCGCCAATACCCATTCTTCACCGGGGTCGTGGGTAATGCTGAGGATCTGTTCGTGGAAGCAGGTTTGAGGTCAGCACTCAAAGTTGCCAACGCCATCCTTTATGCCCACCTCTCAAGCTCACACTCCCACCCCTGCCTCCATGCATGGCTCCACTGCAGGTGGCATTCTGCCAGTGGTGGCCAGCCGGGCACCTCATTCTGTAAGTTGTGTTGGTGCAGCCTCTGGTAGCTCCTCAGGTCCCAGGAATACAGGGTGGTGTCTTCACCTCCTGTCCAGAATATATTGCCGGTGATGTCCACACATCGGGACCCGTATACAGGAACTTCGTGCTTCCTGGTGGGTGGGAAAACAACTCAGAGGGTCACTGAATGGTTTGGGCCCCTGGGAAGTTTCAGGGTCAGGAAGCCCCTAGGAGTACCCCAGATATATCTTCTACACTGACTCGCCCAGCCCTAATGCAAAGAGGGGAAAGTGAGCCTCACTGGCAAGCCCTCCCCCAGGTACACCTGAGTGGCTCTGGAGAGAGGTCATACCTGATCAAGATTTGGTTCTGCAAATCCCAAATCTCAACAAATCCATGGAAACAAGCCAAACAGATATGGGCATCAGAGGAGACAGCCAGAGAATAGCACGTGGGGCCCGTCGAGGTCAGCTGTGCCCTGACCTGGGGGGTGGGTGCCAAGTCCCAGAGAGTCACGGCCTGGGACGCACCCCCTGTGATCAGGCTCCGCTCATCAGGGAACAGCTTGCAGGTAACAACACGGTCCTGGGGATGCTGTAAGGAAGGGTTCACACACTGGTATCCCCTTGGGGCACCAACCCTGGGTCTCACGTCAGAGGCCCTGTCAGAGTTCCCTGAGTCCTGCTTTGGATCTCCCTCACCTGCAAGTCCAGCTGGGCCCGAGGGGCCTTGTTCCCCGCATGCAGCATACTCTCATCCCATACCCTGATGTAGCCGGAGCCACACGTGTACACGTGGTGGGTTGAGCCGCTGATGGCCACAGCGTAGACTCTCTTTCCATGGAGGAGTGTGCCAACCTTCCAGGAGCCCTGTGGGGCCCTCTTCTGCCTGACCACAACTTCATCTGGAATGGGGGGCTAGGCAAGGAGAGGGTGGGTAGCAGTGGCCCTGACCTGCTATCATTAATAGGACAGTCCACCCCTGTCTTCCAGCTAGATTCTTAACCACCCACCCATCCACCCACCCAACCGCAGAACCTGGCCCCTGGTTCCCAGGGTCACATCTCTTGAAGAAATGACACTGTGAGCTGAAGACCCTACTTCTCAGGATGGGGGAACAGGGAACATAGCTCAAAAGGAGCAGGAGCCCAGGACACCCCCCTACATATGGGAGAGAGAGTGAAAGTGTGGACGCATGGTTTCTTGATTTGGGGTAGGTGGGAAAGGAAAGATCCTGAGTATGAAGTTGGACACTTACAATTGCTCTGAGCAATGAGAGGACTTCTTCACTGGGAGAGGAAGAAGAGTAAGGCTGGCCTGCAGGGAAAGAGCAATGCCCACCTGCTCACAGAGTCCCACGCTTCAGGGAGAAGCCTGCTCTGTTGACACCAGGCCCCCGTTCCTAGTCCCCCATCTGGGGCCCAGCTTGGGCGACCACACGCACCACTATGACTGGTACTCACCAACCTCAGAACCCAGTAGGAAGCTACAACACATGGAGAGAGGGAGGGAGGAGACAGAGTGTGAGCCACAGAGCTTCCTGCTGGGATGCCCTCTCCCCAGTCCAGCTTGCCACCCCCACTGAGTCAGGTTCAAGCAAGACCTGCCTTGGGCTGGACTCTGCTGCTTCTCCTGGTTGTGCATCAGGGAGCCCAGCGGCCTGGAGCTCAGATCTACCCAGGCCCTGGAGGTGCCACTGCTGCTGGGTCACCGTGCTTGTCTCTTGATCAGCAGGGCTGTGCTGTATTGGGGGGCCCGGGGGCTGCCAGGGCACTCCAAACAGACTGCCCAGTTGCTGCTGCACTTGTGGCTCAGGCTGAGAGGAAACGCCAGAGCTTTCTAGCACATCCCTCCTCTCCTCTGGCTCACCATAAGCCCCGAACATTCTGAACGATGCCTCTTCCTTCTCTCCACTCATGTTCTTAGATCAGTGAGGTGCCTGGACCACCTGGTTCTAGGGCTTGATAAATAGACCCACCAAACAGATACCAGGTTCCCAATGTGTCCTGATCCCCTGTAAGGTGAAAAAAAAGAGATGCAGCTATGCACATGTGCTCTGTAGGGTTTCTTTAGAAGGGGCAGAGAATGTCTCCTTTGGTGAAAAGATTCAAAAGAGTGGTTGCCAACTAACTTTTTATATTAGGTGTTGGCGGCAATGATGTCAAGGGTGAAAGCGTCACACAAGCACTTTGAGATGTTAGTGCCAGGCATTGTATTTTTCCTTTTATGCAAATGGACTGCATTTCTGGTCATTTAAAAATCAAACTCACCTGCCGGGCACGGTGGCTCACACCTGTAATCCCAGCTCTTTGGGAGGCCGAGGCAGGCAGATCACAAGGCCAGGAGTTTGAGACCAGCCTGGCCAACATTGTGAAACCCAATCTCTACTAAAAATACAAAAATTAGCTGGGCATCATGGCACGTGCCTGTAATCCCAGCTACTTGGGAGGCTGAGGCAGGAGAATCACTTGAACCCAGGAGGAGGAGGTTGCACTGAGGTGAGATCGCGCCACTGCAATCCAGCCTGGTCAACAAAGCAAGACTCCATCTCAAAAAAATCAAACTCACCTTTTCATCTGGCTGTACATATTTCAAATGAGGGCTCATACCTAAGCTAAATAAAATATAAGGCAACAGGAAACTCCACACACAACATGTGTCTCTCACCTAGAGGGGTTCGATGAAACCCCAAGAGATCGTAAGAATATAAGGTGTCCTACTTGGACGGGGCAAGGCTATCTAATGATGAAGTTGGCTTGGAGGTGATTACTGTTTCCTACCCTATGGGATAATTCTGAGAACTGGATGCAATCACTCAAGTAGAATACTCGGCATTGTACAAGGCTAGTGGTAAACAATCAATAGAAGATAGTACACTTATTTGAGGCCTGTGTCAGGGACCAGAGCTTTGAGGATTTAAGTAGACCAAATACCCTCCTTCAGGAAGGCTCCTGCCCAACAGCCAGCCCTAGGAAGACCCTGGAGAGACCCAGGGTTCTATGAACAGAGCATATCAGGAGCCTTAGGGATGGGACAAGACAATGCATGGGGAAAGGATCTTCAAGTGGGAACCACCAGCTTGACAGCCAGGCTCAATAGCTGGCTCTCAAACACCCACGAACTCTATGGCAAGCACCAGGGTGGGGGCCCAGGCTACCTGTCCTTGGGAAGATGCAGGGGAGAGTTTTACTTCTCTGTGTGTTTGGCCCTGAACTAAATGCTTTACATAGCTGATCTCATTTTATGCTCACAACTATATGGGCCCCATTTTATAGATTTTTTAAAACTGGAGCTTGGAGAGCACTGGGTCCATGATCAAACTGCTAGAAAACACAGAGAGGAGGTTCGAACCCTGTCCTGCATAGCTCTAAACCACCTCCTTTCCTACCTTCCTATTAGAAGGAAGGCAATATCCGCCATTATTACCAATGCAATGACCTTTAACCTAGTACTTCCACTTCTAAAAATGTACCCTAGAGGTGCACTTGGATATATGCAAAATAATAGATGTACAAGCTGGAGAACAGCAGCATTGTTTGTGACAATGTTGGGACATTGTTTGTTATAACCTTTGCAGAGCCAAGATTGCACCACTGCATTCCAGCCTGGGATTTGGCAGATGACTGGCCAACGCCCAAATGGCCATGGGAGGAGACTGGTGCAATAAGTTAGAGTATAGCCATATGGTAGAATGGTATGCAGCTATTAAAAATAACAAGGACATGGCTAGGCATGGTAGCTCACGCCTGTAATCCCAGCACTTTGGGAGGCCGAGGCAGGCAGATCATGAGGTCAGGAGTTCAAGACAAGCCTGACCAACAAGGTGAAACCCTGTCTCTACTAAAACTACAAAAATTAGCCAGGTGTGGTGCCACGCACCTGTAATCCCAGCTACTTAGGAGGCTGAGGCAGGAGAATTGCTTGAACCCGGGAGGCGGAGGTTGCAGTGAGCCGAGATCGCGCCAATGCACTCCAGCCTGGGTGGCAGAGTGAGACTCTGTCTCAAAATAAATAAATAAAATAAAATAAAATAACAAGGACGCATACATTGATATGGAATATTCCAAGGTGTATTAATAAGTGGGTGAAAACTGCAATGTTCAGAAAAATGTGCCAAATATGCAACTTTTATGTAAAAGAAAAATGGAAATTAAATTTATCTTTGTATATAAGAAATTAGAAACAGTGGTTGCCTTTCAGAGATGGAAATTGGCAAATAGGAAAGAAGAATGGGAGGGAGATTTGTCACTGCATAACTCAGTACCTTTTCTGCATATTTCTGGACATTCAAACCTATGTTAAAAATGGTTGGATCTGGAGCCTTTCTCATCTCACCCCAAATGTTGATCCTCCTGATTCTTAGTTGTTTAAATAATTTAACACACTCTCCCCGACTTGTGTCAGTCTCCTCTAATTGGAGACACCAGGGCTGAGCTTGGAGCACGGAAACTCCCAGCAGAGACCACCACTGCTCAGACCCCCTTTTGGGGGCTATGTAAAGTTTAAAAGCAGTGAAACTATTTAACAAGGGCTTCAGCCTCCAAATTTGCCAGAATTTCACCCTAAGAATAAAACAAGGCTTTCTAGAAAGAGCAGGAGGAAGAGTCAGTATCACCGATTCCCTTCTCTTCTCTCTCCCAGAGCTAGGAACACAGAGATCCCCACCCCCTTACCAGACAACTCTCTTTCCAAAGCCCCCAAAATGCTGGTCTGGGGGTTCACTCAAACCCCCATGGCAGGAAACTCACCTCTGAAGGAAGAAGGTCAAACCCTAGACATGGGAAGTCAACCAAGCTAAGACCCAGCCAGGCATAAGAATCCCCACATCCTCTCCCAGCCCCAGACCCTCCCTTCCACACCCAGGTGCTGCCCCTATCCTGCGGTGCTGCTGCTTTTAATCGTGAGCCTAATGGATCATCAAGCCCTGCGTCAGAATCTCGGTCAGGTATCCTGGCCCTGAATGGCTGTCAATCAATCACCAGACGTGGCCACACAACCAACCCGGCTGAGCCAAGCTGCTGCTGGCGGTATCTCAGGTTAACCTATGAGCCCTTGAATTGGGGGTAGTAAGACAGGGATCCGCCAAGTATTTTCATGGCAGGAGTTAAGATAGAGGGAGACATTTTTAGGGGGATACGTCTTTGGGCTGGATTCAAACCACCCTACAAGAGCCAGTGTCTGTGCAAAGATGGGGAGTTGAGTTGAGCTGTTCGCCAGAGCCGAGTCAGAGTCTCAGCTCCAGGTGAATCTCCTTTGCCTGAGAAGGCTGATCTTGGCCTGAAGCCAACAGTGGGTGACTGTGGGAGGGACATGGGGCCGCTTTCCTCTTCCTCCCCTGCTCTGGCCTGAACTTGCCTGGCTCTGGGCCTCTAATCTTTTACCAGTGTCCCTGAAAGCAAAGACTGAGGAACCCTCTCTTTTTCGTGGCTGTCTCAGCCAGTGGTTCTTACATTGGAGCACACATCAAATCCCCTGGAGGCCTTGTTAAAAGTGTGGTGGACCCACTCCCAGAAATTCTGATTCAGGGCTGGGCACAGTGGCTCACACCTGTAATCCCAGCACTTGGGGAGGCCGGGGCGGGCAGATCACTTGAAGTCAGGACCAGCCTGTCCAACATGGTGAAACCCTGTCTATACTAAACATACAAAAATTAACTGGGTATGGTGGTGCACGCCTGTAATCCCAGCACTTTGGGAAGCCGAGGTAGGTGGATCACCTGAGGTCAGATGTTTGAGACCAGCCTGGCCAACATGGTGAAACCCTGTCTCTACTAGAAATACAAAAATTAGCTGGGCATGATGGTGCGTGCCTGTAATTCCAGCTACTTGGGAGGCTGAGGCACAAGAATTACTTGAATCTGGGAGGTGGAGGCTGTAGTGAGCTGAGATTGCGCCACTGCATTCCAGCCTGAGTGACAGAGTGAGACTCTGTCTCAAAAAAAAAAAAAAAGGAGAAGAAAGGGAGGGAGGAGAGAGAGAGAGAAGAGAAGAAAGGAAGGAAGAAACAAAGAGGAAGGAAGGAAGGAAGGAAAGGAAAGGGAAGGGAGAAGAGAAGAGAAGAGAAGAGAAGAGAAGAGAAGAGAAGAGAAGAGAAAGAAATTTTGATTCAGTAGGCATGGGTGGGGCCCGAGACTGTGTTTCTAACAAGTTCCCGATGTGTTGGTGATGCTGTTGCTGCTGCCACCAGGCTGGGGACCAGCATCTGAGAGGCACTGGGGGAACCCTTCGGTCTGAGGGTCCCTTTCTGGAAGGAGAGGAAGGGGTGATGAAGCTGGACTCCTTTCCTCCTCCACTCCTTGCTTTTGCCTCCATTCCCTGATCACCCCCTTTCCCCCACTGAATCTACTGTCTGCTCTCCTCTGGCTTCTTTCTCATTCATTGGCTCCCTTCTTTT
Organism: Gorilla gorilla gorilla; assembly: GCF_029281585.2. Lineage (NCBI taxonomy): Eukaryota > Metazoa > Chordata > Mammalia > Primates > Hominidae > Gorilla > Gorilla gorilla. Next base: position 100,891,152 of record NC_073242.2, read on the forward strand.
GAAGAAGTCCTGAGATGGCTGCTACTTACAGAGGAATCTTTTACCACCCCTGACCTCCAATCTCCAAAGCTCTCTGTCTCTCCCTTCTCCCCTCTGCCTCACTTACACACCCCTTGTCCTCAGAACGTCTGTGGCTGCCTATTGCCTTCAAGATAATGTTGCTGGAAAGAGAGGGTCCTGATCCAGACCCCAAGAGTCTTGGATCTCACACAGGAAGGAATTAAAGGCAGGTCACAGAGTGCAGCGTGAAAGAAACAAGTTTATTAGAAACTACTCTGTTGTAGAGTGGAGCATCCTCAGAAAGCAGGAGGAGGAACACACCATCTTCTGTTAGCGTCTCTACTTATAAGAAACCATAAGGAGTGGCCGGACACAGTGGTTCACAGCTGTAATCCCAGCACTTTGGGAGGCCGAGGCGGGTGGATCACCTGAGGTCACGAGTTCGAGACCAGCCTGGCCAACACGGTGAAACCCGTCTCTAATAAAAATACAAAATTAGCCAGGCATGGTGGCATGCCTATCATCCCAGCTACTCAGGAGGCTGAGGCAGGAGAATCACCTGAGCCCAGGAGGTGGAGCCCTGAAGCAAGATTGCGCCACTCCACTCCAGCCTGGGTGACAGAACGAGACTCCATCTCAAAAAAAAAAAAAAAAAAGAGAGAGAGAGAAAGAAAGAAAGAAAAGAGAAAAAAGAAAAGAAAAGAAACCATAAGGAGCTGTAATTAAACTTGGAACGTGCAGATTGCTCGCTAAAGGTAAGGGATATTGGTAGGCGGCTGTAATCCCAGCTATTCGGGAGGCTGAGGCAGGGAGAATCACTTGAACCCAGGAGACAGAGGTTGCCGTGAGCCAAGATCGCACCACTGCACTCCAGCCTGGGTGTCAGGGCGAGACTCCATCTCAAAAAAAAAAAAAAAGGTGAAAATAGGGACAGCCCGAGGAGTTGCAAGAGTCAAAGAGAGCCGTGGTTCTTAAACCCAGAGGCAAGTTAAAGGCAATTGGTGCTTTAGAAATAACCGGATGGACAGAGAGTGCATCCTGTTGTCCCTCAGCCGTGGATAGAGGGACCCAGCTTGAGCTCAGGATGTGCCATAGTTGAAATTCAGGTGTATGTGGGCAACAGGTGGGACCCCCTTGACCAAAACTGTCAGAACCAGGGTAAAGTTGATTCCACGCAGAGAAAGCAAACAGGGCTGATGATAGTAATCAAACACACCTGTGCCCCTTCCCCACCACCTTTCCATCCCCGTGGCCAGTTGGCACAGTCTTACTGACCCCCGCTGTGCTGGGCACTGAGGAGATGAGGCTGGGCCCACAGAGCTGACCATGACCCGTGTGGAATTCCCTCTTTGAAGGGAAACTGACCACTGAACTGGAGATTACAAGTCAGAGTAGAAAGTGACATGGTGGAGGAGGAGGGCTGTAAAGGGGTGGGGTGTGTGAGCCCAGAGAAAGTCACATAACCTGGAAGTGAAAGGTGATAGGGAGTAGGTAAGGTCGGAAGGATGGAAGGACTCAGCGGGGGAAGCAGGGTAGCAGACAGCATAGGAGAATGTTCCAGACAGACAGAAGGGCAGAGGCAAAGGATTGGATTTTAGCAATTGGGAGAATTTTCTAGGGGCTGGAGCACAGAGGGTGTGTGTTTTGGAGGCGGGGAGGGCAGGAATGTGTCCTCCTTTCCAGAGAGAGTTGGAAAGCATTTGGGGGTGGTTCTGAGCTGGGGGAGACATGATCAGAGTTGGGTTTCAGAAGGAGGACTCGGCCTGTTCTTCTAGGGATAGACTGGGGGGAAGGGACAAGACTGGAAGCTGGGAACCAGCTAAAAGAAAAAGACACTCTACATCACCAGTCATCCGGGAAATGGAAATCAAAGCCACATGTAATAGATCACTTCACACACCCTAGGATGGCTATGACAGCCACCAAAACCACAGAAAATAACAAATGTTGGTGAGAATGTGGGGAAATTGGAACCCTCCTACGTTGCTGATAGGAATACCACGGAGCAGCCACTGTGAAAAACAGTTTGGCAACTCCTCAGAGTTAACATCTGACCCAGCAGCTCCACTCTTAAGTATATGCCCCCAAAAATGGAAAACAGGGACTTAAACATTTCTTGGACACCAGTGTTCACAGAAGCATTATTCACAGTAGCCAAAAAGAAACAACCCAAGTGTCCCCCAACTGAAGAATGGATCAAAATGTGGTGTAAATATACAACGGAGTATTACTCAGCCATAAAAAAAATGAAGCTGTGATACACACTACCACATGGGTGAACCTGAAAATATTATGCTATGTGAAATAAGCCAGACACAAAAGGCCAATACTGCATGATTCTATCTACATGAAATATCCACAAAAGGCCAATCCTTAGAGACAGAAAGCAGGTTAGTGGTTGCCAGGGACTGGCAAAGGGGAATGGGACGCCACTTCTTAATGGGTCTGGAATTCCTTTTGGGATGACAAAAAAGTTCTGAAACTAGAGGGTGGTGATGGTTGTGCAACATTGTGATGTACCTAATGCCACGGAACTGTACACTTTAAAATAGCTAAGATGAGCCGGGCGTGGTGGTGGGCACCTGTAATCCCAGCTACTCGGGAGGCTGAGGCAGGAGAATCACTTGAACCCGGGAGGCAGAGGTTGCAGTGAACCGAAATCGGGCCACTGCACTCCAGCCTGGGCAACAGAGCGAGACTCCGCCTCAAAAGAAAAAAAAAAATAGCTAAAGTGTTAAATTTCATGTTATGTGTATTTTACAAGAAAGACCCAAAACCAGACATGGGGTCATGAGTTAGGGGTCCTGCAAATCCCAGCATTTTTCCTTCTTCCCCTTTAGCCAGCAAACTCCAGGCAGTTTAGCTGGTGGTTTTCTTCCCTTTGCTCCCCTAGAAGAGCCACACAGCTGCAGGTGCCCCAGCCCGGAGGCTATGGGTAGCTGTCGTCAAATGGCTGGTGGGACCCCAACACCTAGTGGGCCAACACAAAGGCCAGAGATGGGGTCATCTGGGCAGAACTGCGACTGTGAGCCTCCAGATCTTTATTTGAGGGCTGACGCGCCCTCTGGCGGGCACCTGGAAGGGACAATGCACGGCCAGGCCCCTCCTCCCACCTCCTCCCTCACTGTCACGGGGAGCCCCAACTCCCCATTCCTTGCCAAGGCCTCTTCCTCCTAGCATGGTGGCGCTGCCCTTCCCACAAGCACGGTGGCGTCTCCCGCATCGTACATTGCTCTTCCCACCCACCTCGCGTCCCGTCCCTGCCATGGGAAGTTTGCATTCCCAAGTCCTGCATTCCGATTTCTGTCCTGGGTCCATCTCTTATCTCCCCAGGGACCTGTTACCAAAGCCCCCTGCTCAGTCACTCTCAGGAGCCCGCCGGCAACTTTCCGCCTCCCCCACAGTCCTCGACAGCAACTCTACAATGTGGGCCTCGCAGCAGGATTTCACTCGGTTTGTTTTGTAAGAAAAGTTTACTTTTTGTTGTTGTTGGTAGAGACAAGGGTCTCACTCTGTTGCCCAGGCTGGTCTTGAACTGCCGGCCCCAAGCAATCCTCCCGCCTCGGCCTCCCACAGTGCTGGGATCACAGGCGTGCGCCACCGCGTTGCAATGGCTGCACTAACCAACCACTCAGAGCGTCTTTGGGGTTCTGGCCTGCTGGGCGCGGCGTGCGCGGCCGGGCTTGCTAGGTTAGGGACCCGCGGCCCCAGGACTCCGGCCGTGGGCAGCTGTGACAGGGCTACTCCTCTGGGTCGGGCAGGGTCCAGACCTCGCTTGGCCGGCGCCCCAGGGCCTGGCTCTTGGATTTTCCTCCCGCGCTCCCGGAAAGCGGGCAGGGGTGCAGCGAGCGCGCCGGCCGCCAGGGGGCACCAAGGGCCGGGGGCAGCAAGGACTCCTCGTGGCTTCTCCGCCCACCGCGCAGGGCGCAGACTTCCGGACGCAGGGCCCCGCTCCCCTGCCCCCTTCCAGACCGAAGCCAGAGCCGAGGCCCAGGGTCAGAAGCGCTGGCCCACGGCCGACACACAGGCAGACAGGCCCTCGGGCGCTCACGCGCAGTCTCCAACTCCAGCCGGCCTCGCCGGCGCCAGCACCTCCGCGGGCGGCCCCAGCCTGGGAGCACGTGGGCCGCGGGGCTGCGGGCCGATGGCGGGGTGGGGACCAGCAGACGCGCGGGGATCCACGGCAGAACAGCCCCTTACCGTGGCGGGGGCGCTGAGGTCCCTCGGGGCAACCAGAGGACGGAGGCTTGGTGCCGCAGGGCAGTCGGGAAGGCTTCCTGGAGGCTGGGCTTGAGCCGAGGGTGGGTGGGATTTCGGTGGCTGGCGGGGGGTGGGGGCCACGCCTCAGGAACACTGAAGCCACTTGGGGAACAGGCGGCACAGTGAGAGATCCAGAAGGAGGAGAAAGCCGGAAAGCGAGCAGAGGTGGCCCAGACCGTGCAGGGGAGGCCCCTGAGACCCTGCCCATTACAGGTTGTGCTAAGGACCACCTGGTCTGTAGTGGGTCTCCGGGCCTGCGAGCTAGGGGAAGGGGCTACAGGGGTCCTCGCCTTCCCCCAGGCTGCGGCGTTCCCCAGGAGAAGGCCAAGGTTGACCCATGTAGGATTCCCCAGCAGGTGGTCAACCCCTGGCCTGTGGAAGGGGCCTGCGGACAGTGCTGGAATGGAATGGAGTGCAATGGAATATGTCGGAGGATGTCCTCATCCTCTCCAGGCGAGAAGATAACAGATGTGCAGGAGTGGAGATTTCAAAGGCAGAGAGAACAGGAGAGAATCCAGAGCCTCTTCCCAGAATCCCCAGCCCCTGCAGAGAGAGGGCCCCCAGGCCTCCGGGAGGCTGTGCAGATGACACAGGAGCTCTGCTCCTCAGCACATGGACGCCCTGCTTAGGCCTCGCACCAGGCTCTCCCCTCTACCTGCGGGTGCCTTGAGACAGGACAGCCATGTTTTCCTTTGAGCTTCTATTTCCCCTCCTGACCTGGCCAGAGCAGGCCCAGGTGTTCTCTGAGGTCCCTTCCAATGTGACAGGCCAAGGTGGGTGTGTGCACCTTGCACTGCAGGGACAGAACATGCAGATCCCGACTGAAGGAGAAAGACTTTAATCCTCCCCCTTCCAGGCCCAGGGCTCCAGTTAAGACAAGCAGAAGTGCTACTGTGCGGGGTTCTGGAGTCTCCTGTGCTCAGGTTTCTTGCTGTCCTGGTAAGGCCTCCACTGCACGCACATGGCTCAAGACTGGTGTGGTGAACACCAAGGCTACACAGTCTCCTGGGTGGTGGGGTCATGTGACTTCACGAGGCTTTGCAGGTGTCTGACTGCCTTCTTCACCCTCCAGTCGTTGAGGTCTGAGCAGATGACCTGCCCTGGACAGTAACAAGCCTACGGAGAGGCAGAAAACCGTCAGAGTCCTGGGACCATCCCCACCCTATGCTGACCAGGAGCCTGAGGCTGAGAGGCCCAGGGTCACATGGGACATTGGTGGCAGATCTGAGATATCAGGTTATGTCCTCTAGGATTCTCAATCTTCCATGAGTCCGAGCCTTGATCCTGCCACTGCAAAGAAACTGTGGACCCTGCAGGAAGCCAGGGCTGCAGGACTTCTTGTCCCCCTCTACGGACTGCCATGTCTGAGAGACCTGCAGAGGCTGTCCATCAACTGGGAAGGCTGGGGTGAGCCCTGGCCTTCTAAACTCTCCTCTGGCCCCAGTGAGAGACCACATCAGCCCCTGGTTTGCTGCATAACCAGGAGGTCGTCCCATCCATCTCTGGGCCTCAGTTTCTCTAAATGTAAATCCAGGACTTGGACCCCTCCAGGGTCTCAGTGCTTGGTCTGGGACAGCCCAGAGGAACAGGGCTGGCTGGTCAAGGAGAAGAAGGGTCCTGCTGTCCCCTCTCCCCAAGGTGTGGTCTGGGGGCTCCAGGGGCTGCCTCCTCCCATGCCCAGCTCCTAGGATGCCTGGGGTGGGGCAGACTTACACGATGGCATCCCTAGGACACTCTACCAAGGTCCCGTGCCACGTGACAAGCTTTCGGACAGGAATGGCTCCTTTGAAATACTCAAGGCAGCACTCCTGGCTGACACCAGCCCTTGAGCTACAGAGAGCCGGCGCAGGAGTGTCTATGTGAGGGTGTGGCCTGTAGGGTGTACCATGTGTACCACTAGGTGTGTCTGTGGATGTGGGGGTCTGTGGGGTACACCGTGTGTGTGTGTCTATGTATGTGAGGGGTCTGTGTCTGTCTATGTGTGCATGTGTGTCTTATGTGTGTCTATGGGTGTGGGGGGGAGTCTCTGTGTGTCTATGTGTGTATGTGTCTATGTGTGGGGGGGGTCTGTATGTCTATGTGTGTGCATGTGTCTGTGTGTGTCTATGTATGTTGGGGGGGTCTGTGTGTGTCCTTGTGCGTTGGCTATGTGTGCATGGGGTATCTGTTTGTGATCTATGCGTGTCTGTGGATTTGGGGGTCCGCAGGGTGCACTGTGTGTGTGTCTATGTATGTGGGGGGTCCATGTGTGTCTGTGTATGTGGAGGTCTGCGGGGTACATTGTGTGTGTCCCTGGGTGTGTGTGTGCATCTTGCTTGTGCCTATGGGAGAAGGATTTGGGGGCTTCCTGCATGTGTGCACCTGTGCATGACTGTACATCAGATGTGCACACACTCAAACCACCACCTCCTTCACCACCTCTGGGCCAGGCTCTGGCTGAGCCTTTCCTGGAAGCAAGTAATTCACGCCTCACAACAATATCTGGAAGGCAGGTTCTCTATTACTCCATTTTACAGATGATCAAATAGAGGCCCAGAGATATGAAGACACTTCAGACCTGTTTTCTCATCTGTGTGAAAAAAAAAAAAAAGATATCCAAAACTTGGAAATGGGCAAAATGATGATTATGTGTCTTTTAAAAGTATATATTATGCATTTTCTAGGTATTTCTCCCCCAGCTGTCCTTGGATTCTCCCGGGGATAAAATTCAGTTTGACTGCCTCTGATTGGGGCCCCACCCTTTCACAGCCCTGTGAACGTAGAGCAGACTTACAGCAAACTTAAGGGTGGGACCACGTCATTTGTCTGAGTGAGAAGATAACCCAACCTCCAGTCCTCACCCTAAGTAATTCTTTATCTGGCTGTTCATTTGTATCCTTTACAACAAAATGGTAATAGTAACGTGTTTTCCTGAGTTCTGTGCACTGTTTTAGCAAATTACTGAACTGGAAAAGGGGGTCATGGGAATCCCCAATTTGTAGCCATATCACACAGAAGCATGGGTAACCTGGGGACCCTCTACTTATAACTTGTGTCTGAAGTGCAGGGCAGTCATGTGGAAGTGAGCCCTTAACCTGTGGTGTCTTCACTTACTCTGGAAGTGTCAATTGTTAAAATTGTAGGGCCGGGCGCGGTGGCTCACGCCTGTAATCCCAGCACTCTGGGAGGCCGAGGCAGGCGGATCATGAGGTCAGGAGATCGAGACCATCCTGGCTAACACGGTGAAACCCCGTCTCTACTAAAAATACAAAAAATTAGCCGGGCGTGGTGGCGGGTGCCTGTAGGCCCAGCTACTTGGGAGGCTGAGGCAGGAGAATGGCGTGAACCCGGGAGGTGGAGCTTGCAGTGAGCCGAGATCAGGCCACTGCATTCCAGCCTGGGTGACAGAGCAAGACTGTCTCAAAAAAAAAAAAAAAAAAAAAAAAAATTGTAGGACACCCAGTTGGTGTCTGCAGAGAACTGGAGAATCGTGTGAAAAACCGACAGATTTGGTATCAAAGGTCTTGTGAAAAGCAGTGTTTCTTTACTACCAGTAACAGGTGATGACCCTATTTTCTCCATACTGTTATACTGTCCTGGTGTACACAAATAGATTCTGCTGTATGATTTATTGAAGAAAACCACCATCTAGAAATGGACTTTTACTAAAAATTGTTCAAGGATTCTGGGACAATAACCCTCATCTTAACAAGCAAAAAGAGGGAGAGAGAGAGATTTCATATTTTTTAAAATCGGATTTCTAACTTTTTGAAGACCCAGAATATTTGGCATTACTGGAACTGCTTTGCTGCCTACCCAGAATTTGCTACAGCTGAGTTGAGGCTGCCTTCTTTAGGTAGGGCACGCACTCTTCAATTCTCTACCCTCCCTACTCCTTGTCACTCTGTGCAGCCTCACTCATCTATCTGACTTTGAGGACACTTGAGTATCTGTGGGCCTGCAGGGATGTTTATGAGGATTTGGAGTTTGCTGGTGATCGTTAAGTCTCATTTACTAGCGACTACTTTTCTCCTGTTTTTATCTGTGGCATGTCAGAAGTCCTGGAACATGAGGATCTGAAGGAAGAGTGATGCTCCCAGTCCAATTATCTTAAATAACTGTCCCACATTCAGAAAACCTCCAGTGGTTTTGAACCTCATTCTAAACTAAATGCGGACTAGCTTCTGTTCTAAGGAGCCTGGGGGCCAGAGACAGCATATGCCTTACGGAGCTCACAGGTGGGCATAGTAAGGAGACGGTGTGTGGCACTTGGGGGATGGCAGAAATTATCATGTCCCTTTCTTACTACTTACTATTGGGCCTGCTGTTCTTCAGCTTCCTGATAGTTAGCTTGCCTGCTCCTATTAGTGCTTAGAATTTTTTTTTTGTTTGTTTTTTTTTTAAGACAGAGTCTCACTCTGTGGCCCAGGCTGGAGTGCAGTGGCATGATCTTGGCTCACTGCAGCCTCCGCCTCCTGGGTTCAAGTGATTATCCTGCCTCAGCCTCCTGAGTAACTGGGACTATAGGCACGCACTACCATGCCTGGCTAATTTTTATATTTTTGGTAGACACGGGGTTTCACCATGTTGGCCAGGATGGTCTCAATCTCCTGACCTCATGATCCGCCCACCTCGGCCTCCCAAAGTGCTGGGATAACAGGCGTGAGCCACTGCGCCCAGCCTATTGCTTAGAATTTTTTAAGGTGTTGAGAGATTCCCTTCTAAAGAGTACCTTGAGGCTTCCAAGATCTTCATCAGAGACCTTGAAAACCACCAATGAGACTGGGAATCCAAGGTAGCCACCTTCCTTCAGGACCTGAAAAGCCATGTGTTTATGCAAGAGTTCCAGTTATTACAAATTAGAAACCCTGCAACATGCTATCTTGTTGACTACATTTTATACTTATATAAAGGGCATCTATAGTAAATGTCATTTTTGACAGCTGCATAGTATCACATGTATGCATATATAACAATGTAATATGCAAAAAAACTTACTGATTTTCACACCTTAGAGTACTGAGATTGAATACCTCTTACTTTAACAGTCATTTTTTAGTATCTGTTTAAAAGCTGCCTGTTAGTGTGTCTAAATTATTTATCTTTAGATATTAATGTTTTAAGAGACAGGGTCTCACTGCCACCCAGGCTGGAGTGCAGTGGTGGTCATAGCTCACTGCAGCCTCGAATTCCTGGACTCAGGCAATCCTCCTGCCTCAGCCTCCCAAGCAGCAAGGACTGCAGGCACATACCACCACACCTGGCTTTTATTATTTTTTGTAGCGATGGGATCTTGCTATGTTGCCCATACAGGTCTGGAACTCATGGCCTCACGCAATCTTCCCGTCTCAGCCTCCCAAAGCACTGAGATTACAGGTCTGATCCACCATGCCCAAATACTACACTTTTATATCACAAATTTTACAAAAGTATTTCCCCATTTTGCGCTTTATCTTTTAAACTTTAAAACATATAGGAATATTTAGTTTTGAGTAGTCAATTTATCAGTACATACCCTGTGGATAGTTTCTAGCTTTCATCTAATGCTAGATGGTTTTCTCAATTACATGAAAATTAAAAATGTATTCATACCTTTTTCCTTTTTTAAATAAATCTTTATTTTTCATCTTTTCAAAAGTAATACATGCTTGTTGTCAAAAATTAAACAAATAAATTAATGTAGGTAGAGTATCTTTAGTATGGGTTTTCCTATCCAACAACAAGGCTTCTCTCTCTCTCCATTTATTCAAATTTCCTTTGTAAAGTGGCCCTCAGTGAAGACTTAAATTTCTCCATACGAGTCCTCCATAACTGTTTATTTCTAGAAAATCTACTTTTCTTGATGCTGCTGGGAACGAAATCTTTTCATTATATTTTCTAATTCCTGTTGGTACAAAACAAAGCTATTTATTTTTGGATGTTTCTCTTTAACTGGTCATCCTTTCCTGATTAAAACTGAATAGAATAAAAACTGTTTCCGTATGAAGACTCTGCCATATTCATGCCCTCTTGGAGGTTTTTCAATGGATGAATCTGATGATACTTGACCCATTTTGGCATTCACCTTAAGAGTTTTCTATATCTTTCTCATTATTAGGATTTTCCTTCACTATGGACACTCTGATGCTGACTGAGCTGGAAGCTAAACCTGAATGCTTTCCCACACACACTACACATATAGGGTTTCTTCCAAGTGTGGACTGTCTGATGTATAATGTAGTCAGAACTAAAGCTGAAGCCTTTGCCACATTCCACACATCTGAAGGGTTTCTCTCCAGTGTGGCTTCTCTGATGCCGAATTAAATGGGCATTAACATGGAAGGCTTTTCCACACTCCTTACACTGAAAGGGTTTCTCTCCTGTATGGATTCTCTGGTGCACAATATAGTTAGAACTACAGCTGAATGCTTTCTCACATTCCATACATTTGAAAGGTTTCTCCCCAGTATGTATCCTCTGATGCCTAGTTAGTTTGGCATTGATACTGAAGGCTTTCCCACATTCCTTGCATTGATAGGGCTTTTCTCCAGTATGGATTCGGTGATGATCAAGTAGGTTTCTTTTGGAAGTAAAGCATCTCCCACACTCATTACATTCAAAAGGTTTCTCCCCAGTGTGAATTCTCTGATGCCGCATTAGTTTCCCATTAACGCTGAAGGCCTTTCCACACTCATTACACTCATAGGGCTTCTCCCCAGTGTGAATTCTCAGATGCTGCCGAAATTGGGAGTTACATCTGAAGGCTTTCCCGCATTCATTACACTCATAGGGTTTCTCGCCTGTGTGAATTCTCTGGTGTTGGATTAACTTCCCTTTGACACTGAAGGCTTTTCCACATTCAGTGCATTCATAGGGTTTCTCACCTGTGTGGATTCTCTGATGCTGAATGAGTTTTGTATTATTATTGAAGCCTTTTCCACACTCTTCACACTGATAGGGCTTTTCTCCTGTGTGGATGCTCTGATGCTGCCTAAGCTGGGAGCTGCACCTGAAGCCTTTTCCACATTCATTACATCCATAAGGTTTCTCTCCAGTGTGGATTCTCTGATGTTGAATTAATTTTGCATTAACATTGAACGCTTTCCCACAGTCATTACACTCGTAAGGTTTCTCTCCAGTGTGGACTCTCTGATGTGTAATATATGCAGAACTACAGCTGAAGCCATTTCCACATTCCTTGCACTGATAGGGCTTCTCTCCCGTATGGATTCTCTGATGCCTACTTAGGCTTCCATTAACACTGAAGGCCTTCCCACACACCTTACACTGATAGGGCTTCTCCCCACTGTGGATTGTCTGATGTGTGATATAATGGGAACTGTAGCTGAAGCTTTTCCCACACTGCACACATTTGAAGGGTTTCTCCCCACTGTGAAGTCTCTGATGCCAAATTAATTTCTCATTAATGCTGAAAGCTTTGCCACACTCTGAACACTGATAAGGCTTTTCCTCAGTGTTGTTTTCTTGATGCTGAATAAGTTGAGAGTCACACCTAAAGGGCTCTACTAATTCTTCACATTTGAAAGGTCTTTCCTCAGAATTAATTATTTCATGCTTCACGAGTTTTGTATCAAAGCTGATGGATTTCCCCAATCCTGTACACCCAGAGGGCTGCTCTCCAGTGATGGTATGACACTGATATGAGTTTGAACTTTGACTAAAAAAACACTCCTCCACGGGGCTTGTCTCATCTTTCACTGTTCCATCAATGGTGTTGCTCTTCTCCTTCTTTATATTTCCTGCTGAGTGGACTTCCTGTTGTTTCTCTAGAAGAGAGGCTTCTGAAAAGTCTGTTTCCTGGGAAAAGTCTCTTTGAAGTTCAAATGATACATTCTCTTTTCCTTCATACATTTCCTTTGTCAAATCATTGTCAGTCTGAATATCTACTATAAAAAACAGAAAACATAAAATGTCATATAAGAACCATGTTAGGAAAAAGAAGAGAACTGTGCTATAAAAGACCATAATAATCAGGGGCTCCTTAAAATCACCAGACTAGGTCAAAAGACATAGGGTTTCTCCATAAGGTGGGATAAGTAATTTGTAACTAACTAGTAAAAGAATACAATAAATCCATATATGCTGACATAAAAAGACATCCAAGATATAATCAAATGGAAAAACAAGTTGAAAAAACAGTATATAGAATAGATTTTCAGCTGTGTAAAGAAAAATATAAAAGACAGATATATATATTTGTACATACCTAGAAAACTTCTAGAAGAATCCATAAGAAACTAAATAAACTGGCATAGGAAGTTTGGTGGACTTGCTTCCCTACTTTATACACTTTCTGTACTGTTGAGTAGGTGCCAATATTATGAAAGTAATGAAAAGCAATGAAAGTAATGATAAAAAAAAATCACCATTCCCACTGTGCCTAACACAAGGCCACTGTAGAGAACATAACCAATCACATGAAGGTTAAAAGTGACAGCTGGGCACGGTAGCTCACACCTGTAATCCCAACACTTTGGGAGGCTGAAGCAGGCAGATTGCCTGAGCTTGGGAGTTTGCAACCAGCCTGGGCAACACAGTGAAACCCCGTCTCTACTAAACCACAAAAAATTAGCCGGGTGTGGTGGTACGTGCCTGTAGTTCCAGCTACTCGGGAGGATGAGGCAGGAGAATTGCTCAAACCCGGGATACGGAAGTTGCGGTGAGCCAAGTTCTTGCCACTGCACTCCAGTTTGGGCGATAGAGCGAGACTCCATCTCAAAAAAAAAAAAAAAAGTGACAGTAGTGGAATAAAATTCTAGGTCTTGTCCACCAGATCAGCATTCTTTTAATCACACCATGCTTTTCTACACCCTGCAGTTTCTTCTTAGTTGTTCCTATAGCACTCAGTTCCTTACTTAAAAAAAAATGGAAAATGCTGAAGAAGGAAAAGGCACAGGATCCAATAGGATATGGCAACTTGGAAGATGACAAGAGTCAGCAGCACCAGGGAGCAAAATGGAAATAATTTTGTTTCTTTCCTTAGAACATTAACTTTGGGCTTTCCAAAATTCGTCCTTCAACTTCATTTCTACTTTAGACAGGCTCTATTTGAGGTCCATCTCATCCCCTTTCTTCCCATTCCCCTCCAAATCCTGCTGCATTAACCTTGCCTTTTCCTTTCACTTCTTCCTCCAATCCTAAACGTGATCATTCCCTAAAAATCTTTTTATAATCCCAATAGTCTTTAGAACTAGAACTACTCATCTCTGCATTTGTTCCCAACTTTCTCAAAAGCTGAGTCCCAAAATGCTGCCTCATATTTTTTCATCTTTCATCACTCCTCAACCACATGTAATATGCCCCCTGCCCCAGTATTTCATAATTGCCCTCAATAAGCCCCTCCAATTGCCTGGATTCCCCAGCAAGCACTTTCTAAATAATATTGGTCTCTTCCCAACTAAAAAAATAATACTCATCTGTTGCTATAGACTGAATGTTTGTCCTCCCCACAAATTCATATTCTGAAATCCTAACCCCTGATGTGATTGTATTAGGAGGTTGAGCTATGGCAGAACCCTCATGAATGGGATTAATGCCCTTAAAAAAGAGCCCAGAGAGCTCCCTTTCTTGCCACCATGTGAGGATACAGTGAGAAGATGGCTGTCTATTAGCCAGGAAGCAGGCCCTTGCCAGACAGAACCTGCCTGAACCTTGATCTTAAACTAGAACTGTATGAAATAAATTTCTGTTGTTTATAAGCCATCCAATCTATGGTAGTCTGTTATTGTAGCCCAAACTGACTAAGACATCTATACTATCAGATGTCTAGTCATCCTCTCCAGAAGTCTATTCCTGCTTTGCTGCACTCTCACCAACATTGAATATAATTTAATTATTCTCAATATGATAGGTGAAATATCTCTCGTTTTCATTTTCCTCTCTTGCAGTGAGGATGGCCATTTCACACAGTTACAGCAAATGAGTCTTAAACAGGTATCACTGACTGGGCTTCTGAAGATTTTTAAAAAGAAAGTCAACACTGCTGCCATGGGCCTCATGCCCTTTGCCCTCCCTCCTGCCTGCCTAGAGCCTGTTTGATTCCTCATCCCAATTAACCCACACACACTGACTACATTAATGTTTCTATGACCAGCTAGGATCATGATGGGTTTCCTGGAAAAGTCAAAGACTTCAGGACAGTCAGCTGTCTACAGAATAAAATACAGGGTCCATTGATTAAGACCTCACAATATCACTTTTTTTCCTATATTTGTCAAGGCCATTATATGGCAAACTCCATTTCCAAAACATGCCTTCTTTGGTCAGATATCGTCTGATAGAATGATCAAAAGGAATAAAAACCTACAGAAACTATCTAAGAAAAATGAAGACTCACTGAAAAAATTCAAGAGAATCTCACAGACCCTAAATATAAGAAATAACGGGGGGCCTCGGGGGTATGAGAAGTCATTTGGCAGCTACTCTGCTGGCAACAATTGGAGCCCTGCTCCTTCAAGTGTGGTCTGGTAACCAGAAGTACTGGCATTGCCACATCACCAGGGAACTTCATAGAAATGCAGACTCCACACTTACTGCGTATCTGTAAGACCTCAGGATTCCTTTACACATTCACATTTAAGAAGCAAAAATTAAGAGCACTTCCTCCCTTCCACATTACCTTCCCTGTGTACAGCTGTATTCCCCAAAACCAAAATAAAAATACTGAACTGAGCACACATTATAAGCTAGGTATTTGATATGTGTTATCTCATTTAAACCTCAACCCACAAGATAGTACTATTACCTCCTTTTATTATTAACCCATTTTCAGAGATGAGAGCACTCAACCTACTCAAAGTCATGCAAATTAGGAAGCAGCACAGTTGGGACTGGACCTCAGGAAAGTCTCCTCTAAAGACTGTGCTTTTAACCACTTCTATCTGTGTGAAAAGGCTGTTAATTCTGTATCCTCCACACTATGTGAATAATGCTTAGAAATGGCAAGGAACCCCCAAACTACTGAGTCCCTTAATTTTGTCTGAGAAAGGCAGGATTCCAAAATTAGCATTGAAGAGTCAGAATGAAGGGTTTGAAAAAAGATCTGTTCTTGGAATTAGACACAACAAACTTTGAAGACAGAAAGATAAGGACTACCTATCTCTATGAATCATCAAAATTTACTCAAACTTCACTCTGTATGACTGGCCAATAAACACAGTATGTTTATATGTTGCTAAAGCTGGCTTTATGCCTAAAGTGCTAAATTCCAACAGAGTGGGAAATATGTACCTCCCTTACCAGTCTGGAGGCCCTGGAGGCCTGTTCCTGCAGCCAGTGGAGATGGGCCCCCCAGCTCACCTCCTCCCTCCAGTTGTGAGATCACAGCAGGTTTGAGAAGTGGAAATCCTGGTTTGGGAGAGGTAAATAGTAGGGACAGATGAATAAACTCCCACAGACAAATTCCTAAGCCTCTTCTCAGACTGTCTCAGCAATGGGGAGGGAAGGTAAGAACCCGAGGAGGTCCCAAGCCTCAGGACTACGGGAAAGTACTATGGGGCTTAGGAAGGACTAGAGAGACCTTGGAGACTTCCAAGGGCTTTGGGAGGCAAATGTGGGGGTTGGGGGTGAAGGCTTGGGAACGTGTGGGAGAGCCTGGGAAGGGCCCAGACTGTAGGCCTAGGAGACCTCATGCAGGGCAAGCAGGGAGATTCTGCCCAAAGGGATACCACTTTTTGACCCTGGCCTGAAATATCCAGAGTACACTGAGATCCTTGAAAAGACTCAAGACAGGTAAGATGAGGGGGCAACTGAAGATGCCACTGTGGAACAGGAAGCAACTGGATTCCAGTGTTTCCAAAACATAGCTTTCATGGGTTGGATCAACAGTGCATACCAGTTCCAAGCAAAGTCCTATATAGGCCTACAAAAGGCTTGGCGTTTGCCCCTGCCAGTAACCTCTAAGTCTAGGAGATTAGGAACAGCTCTGGGGTTCTCACTCAGTAAAGGATTACCAGAGATCCCCCCAGTAACCTGTAAGGGAGAAGCAAGCCAGGAACCCCAATTGGCAGACTCCAGGTTCCCAGGGTAGAGAGGTCTTACCCAGGGAGGCCACATTCCCATAATTCTCCAGCATCACATCCCTGTACAGGGCCCTCTGTGCAGGGGACAGGCCGTCCCATTCCGCCTGGGTGAAGTACACAGCCACGTCCTCAAAGGTCACCGACTTCTGAAACAACAGGTTCCTGCTGCCCTAGGGCCAATTCCATGGCTCAGGCCCTAAGTGAGGGGCAGAGGGCAGTATAAGGGCTTGGGGAGGGTGCTTGTGAGAGCACAAAATTAGTATTAAAAACAAGGGGAAGATCTCAGAAAAAAAACATCGAGAAAGTAAACTACAGAGTATCCACCTTCTCCCACAGCAGGGAAACCTCATGCCATTTTTCACACAAATAAGAGGTCACATAAGACAGGCTGAAAGAAAACAAATTTCCATAAGCAAATTCTCTAAAGCCAACTCCACTCTTAGATAAGCTGCTCCCTCCCAGCAAACTTGGGGCTGGTCCACCAGCAGGTCCCACACCACTCCCCTGCGCCTAACCTCAGCCCTGTTCTGCTCCCCACCCATCGCCCTCATCCTCACAGCTCAAGCCACCCCCAAAGATCATCCACGGCTTCTGTCTCATCCAGCCCCACCAGATTCCCTTCACAGACCCCCCAACAAGGGGCTGTGCAGCCTCTGCTTGAGCACCTCCAGCCAAGGATGCTCCATGCTGCCCAGGCTGCGGGGTCTTCCTGGAAAGCCAGAATTTTCCTTACCCTCTCCCATTCAAGTCTCATCCTTTCCAACTTCTCCGAAAGCTTCACTGTTTCTCCAAGAACATTTGGGAAAGCAGGGAGACCAGCCTTCCCACTGGCCGGCTACTCTCCCCTTTGCATCACTAAGCTATGTGGCTGGCACAAGCTCCACCACTCAGGGACGCTTCATGTCACTCCCAGGCCCAACCACCCCTCCTGGGCAGCTGCAGCCTCTGGGAGGCTCACCCTCTGCCCACCTCAGCCTGCTCTAACAACCATGGGGGCTCACTGGCAGGGATCTGCTGCTCAACTCCTCTCTGCCAGGATGTGTCTTCCTGGAGTTTACTGACCTCCACCCATCAGCAATTCTAGTCCAACCTCTAGGTGTTTCTGTGAGTCTTCTTTGTGTGACCTTCAACAAGTAACTTCTCTGCACAAAATATAATGTCTTCACTGTGTGCCGCCACCACCACCCTGGTAAGTTGGCACTTCCTTCTGAACTTACACCTCAGCTGGGGTCAGAATCATCCTCACAAGAAACCTCAGCCAGAAACCTGGGGATTGTTCTTGACTTCCCACCTTCCCTATCACCACAAATCCTTTGAGTCTCTATGTCCGAAAGATTTTTTTTTTTCTTTGAGTTGGAGTCTCGCTCTGTCACCCAGGCTGAAGCGCGGTGGCGTGATCTCGGCTCACTGCACCCTCTGCCTCCCGGGCTCAAGCAATTCTCCTGCCTCAGCCTCCTGAGTAGCTGGGACTATAGGCATGCACCACAAAACCCAGCTAATTTTTCTATTTTTAGCAGAGACAGGGTTTCACCATGTTGGCTAGGCTGATCTTGAACTCCTGACCTCAAGTGATCCAACCACCTCAGCCTCGCAAAGTGCTGGGATTACAGGCGTGAGCCACCACACCCAGCCAAGATTTTTCTATCTTAAGCATTACTTGAATTGGATCCCTCTTTAATGATGGCTTTCCTTGATGAAGCCCATGTCACGGAACCAGTGGGATTCTTCTTTGTGAAGTGGTCACCGTGCTTTTGAATCTTCCTTACAAATTATTCCATACACATCACAAATCTGACCAAGTTAACATCACTGGTTCCACAGCTGTCTTATGGCTAAGCAGTTCTGAATCACACAATAACTCTGTGATCCTGGGCAAGTTACTCTACTCCCCTTTTGCCTTTTCTTTTTAGGTGGAAAGAGTACAACACAGCACTTATCACAGAGGCGGTTGTCAGGACCAAACGACCATACAAAGGGCTTAGCATGGCTCCTGGAGCATAGTAAGCCTCCAAAGATACAACTGGTGTGACTGTGGCTATGATTGTTCCCAACCTGTAGTCCATGGAAGTCCATGGATGAGCTTCAGGGGATCCGTGAAGTCCCTGAAAATGTATGGAAAATTTGGTTTGCAGGTTTATGTTCTGCAGGTTCCCCGCACAACACCTCTTTCCTGCAGGACAGGGTGGAAAGCTCTTCTCAGAGACCTAAAGTCTGCATCCTAAACTTTGAAAGCTTCACAAGCACAATGAGACATTCCGTTCCATGTGACTGTCTTCCCCCTCCCTTGACTCCACTCCCTGTGACCTTCCCTTACCCCTGAATTAGAGGCACGGCCATCCTTCTCTGATCAGGTCCTGCTATTCCTCTCCTCTACATCCCCACCACAGATAGTCCAATCCTCTGCGACTGTGCTCCACTCACACCCCTGCACAGTACATCCCACAGGGGCGGTTTCCACGTCCCCATTCACCCAGAGCCCTATGCTGGGGGTGCTCCTGCAGAGAGGAGCAGAGACCCTCAGTGTGCAGAAGACCACCACCCTCCTGCTCTCCTGCTCACTCTCCCGCTGCCTCCACTCGCAACTGTCCTGGTCTCTGCCGCCCTCCCCGCACAACACCTCTTTCCCACAAGTTCCAGTCCAGCAGGTGGAAGCAGCTGTCATCCCGAGGCTCACCAGCTCCCCTTCTCAATGTTTTTCAATCTGAAACTGCCCAGAGGAAGAGCTGAAGGACCCCACAGCTCACCTGGGGCCAGGCTGTCAGATGCATGGCTGCCATCCCCTGGTCCCCGTCTCAGAGAAGGGCTGGAGCTAAGGAGAAACACAAAGAGAGACAAGTGTGAGGCAAGCCACCCCCACCAGAGCAACATAGCCCCTCACAGAAAATGCAAGACACAGGCAGCTTGCATCCAAATAGGAGTGCGAACAGGAGCTGCCCAAGAAGGGAGTGATCTGTTCACTGGCTCAGTGCCTAGGACTCCAGGCTATGACACTGAAATTCACTGCCAGGAACCCTAGGACTTTACAATTCTGATACATATCACACACACAGAAGAGTATATATATAAAATTTTAAAATAAACAAATAAAAATTAAAAATAAAAAGAAGAAGAAGAGTGCATATAAAACCTGCTGGGCATGGTGGCTCGTGCCTATAATCCCAACACTTTGAGAGGCCAAGGTGGATGGATCACTTGAGCTCAGGAGTTTGAGACCAGCCTGGACACATGGCAAAACCCTGTCTCTACAAAAAATACAAAAATTAGGCTGGGCGCGGTGGCTCAAGCCTGTAATCCCAGCACTTTGGGAGGCCAGGTCGGGTGGATCACAAGGTCAGGAGACCAAGACCATCCTGGCTAACACGGTGAAACCCCGTCTCTACTAAAAATATAAAAATTAGCTGGGCGTGGTGGCGGGCGCCTGTAGTCCCAGCTACTCGGGAGGCAGAGGCAGGAGAATGGTGTGAACCCGGGAGGCGGAGCTTGCAGTGAGCCGAGATTGCACCACTGCACTCCAGGCTGGGCAACAGAGCAAGACTCCATCTCAAAAAAAAAAAATTAGCCAGAGGTGGTGGCACATGCCTGTGGTCCCAGCTATTCGGGAGTCTGAGGTAGGAGGATCACTTGAGCCCGGGAGGTCAAGGCTGCAGTGAGCCAGTATCACACCACTGCACCCCAGCCTGGGTGATGAGAGTGAGACGCTATCTCAAAAAAATAAAAAATAAAAAATAAAAATAAAATAAAATGTATGCAGAGCCTAAAAAATAAAGCAAAGAGTCATGTATCCACAATTCAGTTCAAGAAATAGGACAATACCAAGATCTTTGACTTATTTCTCTTTCTCAACACAAGCATTATCTTCAGTATCACAGCAGGAGAAGCTGGACTGGCTGGGCTGCAGCCCCAGTACACAGGCCTGGGGAGTCAGACCCCAGGGAGGCAGCGCCTGGAGAAGGCAGCTGCCCCCCAGTATCCTGCCCCATTTCCTCAGAGCTCTGAATGTCCTCAAGAATCCTAACACCTCTGGAGAGGTCTTGAGAGGTCAGTCCTCCTAAGGACAGCACAGGCTGTCCTTAGGAAGCTGAGCTGGAAGTTAGGAACCAGGCTGTTTCCCAAACTTTCCAGTCTTCTGATAGTGAATGAGCCAAGGCCTATACTTCTGCGTCAGCTCCTGAGAGAGGAGATCACTGTAGCAGCCAGTCCCGTGACCCAGAGCCTCTTGTTCACTGTATTCAAAAACATATGGACTAGTGATTTTCTGACTTTTACTGCCCCTAAAGTCAGTCTTGAAATCACATTTTCCTAAAATATCATCCATTTCTTCCAGGATTTCAACTTTACTAGTACAGAGTTGCAGAAAATACTGGTTCATGATTCTTTCCATTTCCTCCATATCCAGAGCTAGTTTGCTTGTCCCACTTCTTCTTTTCAATATATGTGCTTTCTAGACCTTTTTCCCAGGGTTAGAGTTAGAGACTAAACATTTATGTCTCTGCCAAATTCATATGTTGAAGCTCTAGCCTCCAATGTGACTGTATATGGAGACGGGGCCTGTGAGGAGGTTACAAGGATAAACGAGGTCCTAAGGGTGGGACTAAAGGTCCTAAGGTTAAATGAGGTCCAATGGGGTGGTGCCTTTACAAGAAGAAGGAGAGACCCAGAGCCCACAAACCCACTCAGTCCCCGCCTCCCCCATGTGAGGACACAACGAGAGGGCTACTATCTATGAGCCAGGAAGACAGCCCTGGCAGGAGCCAAAATCAGCTGGCACCTTGATCCTGGACTTCCAGTCTCCAGGACTGTGAGAAATAAGTGTGTTGGTGAAGCCACCCAGTCTATGGTATTTTGTTATGGCAGCCCAAGCAGACTAATACAGTTAGGCTGAGTGAGCAGTGTTTTACTTATTTTAATGTGGTTTCCTTTTATTTTCAAAGAACCAGCTTTTCTAGTTGAGCAACACTACTTTCTTCTATTTGTTTTAAATTCACTAATTCTGCTCTTAGTTTGTTCCTTCAGCTCTGTAAGGGGCAGTGTAAGCACCACTCCAATCCTCTTATCCCATCCTTAGTCCAGTTCTACAGAGGTTAGTCAGCTTTGTGAAGCTGCAACCTACCAGAACCTTCACAAGGACCTACATCACCTATGCCTGGTTCCTGCCCTGGGGCTTCTCTGGTGTCCTATGTGGGACACCTGTGGACACCTGCTGGGCCCTGAAGTGCAGAAGCATTAACACCTGTGGGACCCCCTTGACCAATAGGGGAGAGAAACCAATGGATAAATGTTTTCCCTGTCGATCCCCCAGCGGGGCAGCCTTAAGACTCTAAGGCTCCTCAAATGCCCTGCAAGGCAGAGCCTGTTGAGGGCCGAGCATACCAATGCATCCTTGTACCAGTTCTCCCATCTCTGTTTCACTCCCCTTGTCTTTCACTCTGCCCCTGTGACCGTATTCCTAAATAAATTCCTACATACAAATCTTTGTTCCACGTTCTGCTTTTGTGGAAGCTTAGACTACAAAAGGCTTTTTTCCTACCTTCTTGAGGTTGCATGACTTACTCATTTATTTTCATTCTTTCCTATTTGGCAATTAAAGCCTATAAGGCCACAAATTTTCCTCAGGATACACTATTTGCCACATTCCAGAGGTTTTTATATTTCATGTTTTAATTACTGTTTTATAGTCAGTCAGCAATTCTGTTTTGTCTCTGACCTAGTAATTGCTTAGGATAGTTTACTGTTGCTAATTTCTTCTGTTTATAAGTTCTGGCTTTATTGCATGATGGTTATATAACCCAATCTACTAACTTCTACTTTACACATTTTTCAGGGTTTTTTTGTGAGTCGTGTCCATTTAAAAAAAATATATTATCTGGTGTTTAAAGAGAAAACTTATTCTGTGATGGGAGAATATACAACTCCATTTTTAGATAATAAACCAACTCTACCAATTACATATGTAGTGTGATAGCTACCCCGCTCAGCTAGTCAAGGGTGTATAGTCAAGGGTGTATACCTGCTGCCTGAACCTTGAAGGCCGGGCAGTGAGTCAAGACCATGGGGCTCAGCAGAGGAGCAGGTGTCTGCAAGAACATAAACATCCTAGAAAGTATATGAGAACCTACCAAGAAAAGTCTCATCGTTTAAATGCAGTAGGCAAACAGCCAGAAAATTCTCTAAAAAGTACTTAGAGACGAGGGGCATCACAGGTCTCTAAAGCTGTCCTGCTGCCATCCAGGAGTAAGTATGTAAGTCCTAATAAACTCATCTACTTGCCAAGCTGGACTCGTCCAAGGCATTCTTTGGTCTCTTGGCTCCCTCCCAAGGGGATAGTTTTTTTTTTAAATACGATTCCGGGTTTTTTCCTGTTATGACATTATACAGATTTTCTACATAATCCTTGATTACTTTTACCTAATTAAACCAAGATGGCCAGTGAAGAACTAACTCTCACAAAACACTGAGCTCAGATGTGAAATGAGCAAATTCTTTCAATGTTTCGGAAATGAGTAATTCTAACACTATGTAAACTGTAGCAGAGCACAGCAAAGTAAGTTTCCCAATTCTTTTTATGGTGCCAGCACAATACTGATGCAAAAACTACAGACCAGTCTCATTTATGAATTCTAATGCAAAAATTCTATCAAGGAATGGACTCCAATAGTTCATTAAATACATCATGAGTAAGCAGGATTATCCCACGAAGAGCAAAGCTCAACGTTAAGATACTAATTAGTATATTTTTCACATTAATAAATCAAAGAAAGATAAACACACTGTCCATCTCAACAGATGCCAAAGATGTTTAACATAATTCAACATTTGTGCCTAATTTTAAAAACTTACACACTAGAGAAACTCTCATATGTAGGAGGTACGTACAAAAATATTATCAGCACATTTTAATAACAAAACACTGAAAACAACCCACATGTCCATTGAAAATACATCGATAAATTTTCATACAGTTTTTACAATGGAACATTACCCAGAAGCTACACACAGAATGAATTTGGAAACTTAACATTGAATTATGCGAGTCCCAGATGACTTATACACACAATGGTGCCATTTATATGAAGCTAAAAAAAAAAATTAAGTACATTGCTTACAGATACATGCATATGTAATTATTTTTTAAAATAACAGGGCTACAATTAACACAAAATTCAATATAACTGTTACCTCTAGGGGTTGGAGGCTGGGAGTTGGGTTGAGGAGGAGGAACACATTGATAAATTCAGCAGTACTGGCAATCTTCTCTTTCTTAATTGGGTGGTGTGTTCATGGATGTTTACTACTATATATACAACATATAAATATATATTTTAAATAAATATATAAACCAGCAAGGATGGGGTGAAATTGAGGACCCAAAATGTAATACAAAGAACAGCCAATGTGCTTAACTATACTACAGTGAACATAACCACACTTAAGTGGTAGGAAAGAAAAGGGGTAAGCAACTTTGGAAAACAGTATTTTGACTAAATACCATAAGGGTAAAGACAAAACGACCTGTATCCAAGTACTGTACTTTAGGTAGTAAATTTGCTTTTCATGGGGGTATGAATTAGCGATTCTGAAACTACTAAATATATTCTAAAACTGAGTGAATTCGTAATTACGTTTTAGAAGTCATTCCCAGGTCATTGTCAACCCTGAGCCGAGAGAAGCAGAGCTGAGTTACCTTTTGGGACTGACACTGCTCCAGGAGACAATGTCCTCCAAAAGCCGGGCTTCTTCTGCTGCCGGGTGACTGGGAGGGACTCTGCGCTCCCACTCGGCCCTAATTCATGACCCTATGTCAGGAGCCTGGGAGCACACGGTCCATACTCGGGATGCACATAGGTTAATGTTCCTGCCAGACCGCAGCTTGTCAAAAGACTTGTGGTATCACCTCGGGCCGCTTCACGCCCGCAAATATTCCATCTTTTAGCTGCACCGACACATCTTCCCCCGTCGATCAAGTGATAAAATCCTCGGGGCCTCGTGGCTGGGACAGCAACGTGCGTTTCCCCTTCCAATGGGCGCAAGCTATTGAGCCACAAAGACCAAAGCTGGAGTCGAAGAGCGCGGAAGAGCACCCCGGGCCGCCGCCCTGCTCCCTCTCCCAGCCTGGGCCTCCTGGCAGCGTAGGCCACGGGAGACCCTGCAGCACCCAGGGTGCGAGTGCGTCTCAACCGGACCCAGAGCCTGGGGGACAGGGCACGGCCCACAGCGCCCGGAGCCCTGCACTCACCTCCGTAGCGGGCTGCTCCCCGGAGCTGCCGGAAGTGCGTCACCAGGCGGCCGGGCCTCTCTAGGAGCAAGGTCGCTCCGCCTCGGTGGTGGTCACGTCCGGCCAGCTGTGGCCGCATCCCTGTCGGCTAGCTCGGGTCTGGCCCACGGTGACTGTTACCCCTGGGGAATGGGGCAGGTAAGAATCAGAGCCAAGCGGGGACCCAGCCCGGGGAGGTGAAGCTGCAGGTGCAGCCACGTGTGGGAGTCTTGGAAATGGACCAGTGGATGGCGCGCTGTCACACCCAATGCCCCCTTTTTCTAACAAATAGTTTGTAATGCCCATCTTATTCTCCTGACCTGATATTCATACATAATGTCCTAGAAAATCATACGTAACATACACACCTACATATTAAAAACTAATGTTATGCCTTAAGTGTAATGAAAGAGAAAAAAAAAGAGGACCGTCATCTGTCGTTTAGAAACACATACTTCAATGTGTTTGGTCTTGGCTGCTGCAGGAGACCTAATAAGGTGGTCGCCTTTACACATAGACGTTGTCTGAATGCCACAGCCACAAAGCTGTGACTTACATTGTTTCAAAAGTCACAAAATTGTGATCCAAAATGGCAAACATGTTTTGGTGAAGTTCTGAATGAAACACAGGACAATCGTCTCTTGATTATACAATAATTACATTCCTGGAAGATCAGTGTATGTTAAAACTCTGCAAAACTACATGTTTATCCAGAAAACAGGTTTAGATTCAGATAATTTAGAAATAGAATTTTCACCTACCTGAATGTTCAGCAAGACATTTGAAAGTGTGAACATTTTTTCAATGGGCAGGACTGTCCTGTACATTGCAGGATCCTGGCTCCTATCCACAACGCTAGTAGCAATGTTACCACTGACACCAAATATAACAAAATACCTACCATAAAATTCCAAAATGAGCCCTGAGGGAAGGGAGACAGTACTAAATGCCACTGGATTGGACGACCCTTAAAATCCCCACCCCCTCACACACACCCCACCCCTGGTAATGTAGGCTTTTCTTTCTTCCAGCTCTGATCCATCCAACGCTGCTGCACTGGAGACGGGTATTTGGCTCCCACTTGCCTCTGTGGCCTCTTTTCACTCCCATTCATTCCCTGACTGTACCTCAGCCCTACATGCTAAAAATGCTGTTCTCTAAATCTAGAATGCCCTTCCCTTCCCATTCCTACCCTCCATCTTGACTGTTACTGGAAGTGTGAGCTCAAATCCCATTTTGCATGGGAAGCAAGCCTTCCCTGATCACCCAGAATAAGGCAGGACACTCATTTATGTGCCATCACAGCACTGCATACTTACTTAATGGTGATAGTTTATTTATATGTCTGTCTTCTCTGGTGGCTCCAGGGAACAGACACTGCATCTATCTTGTTCAACATCATCATCGTCAGCTAGAGAATAACCTGGCAGAAAGAAGGAGAGCAATAAACATTTGTTGTTAACAATGGTCCAAAGGCTCCAGCCCTAACTCTTAGGCAGAAGCCTACTTTGTGTGTCCCCAAGGGTAGGATATGTCTTATGCCTTGGACCTTGACAGTGACCGTGGCCAGGTGCCCTTCTCTGCCTTGCCCTGACCCTGATCTTCACTGTTTTCCAAAATGAGTTCATTAAGAAAATGATTGGGCAGAGTAATAGCTGGGGATTACGTTGCTCTTGTCAATAAGTTCTGGTTTTCACTTCTTTCTAGGGTCAGAAATCAGGAGTGAGGACTTGTTGAAAGAAATAGGAAGGAATCAGATCACATAAATGCTGGCCCCAAATGTTTGCATCATAAACCCATTGCCTAATTTTACAGATGAGAAAATAAAGCTCTCTAAATAACCACAAAGCTCCTACTCCTACTTCAGACATATCAGAAAAATGAGATAATAATGCACAAACCAAGTTTCAAAAGCTCTATGGTAGGTCTGGAGAGATGGAGATCAGTTCTTGTCTGTCAGCCCCTGTTCTTCCATTCTTATAAGGTTACAGAATCTCTAGCAAGGGACATGACAGCTCAGGGAAAAAGCACACATTTCCCAGCATTCTTTAAGGCAAAGTGTGTCCATGTGACCAACTTCTGGCAAACAGGCTGTAAGAAAATGTGATGCTGTGTCCTTAAAGACAAGGGACATGCCCTCCCTGCCCCCAAACCTTCATCGACCAGGTGGAATGTTGACAAGGGAGAGCATCAGAGCATCTTGGACCATGTGAATAAGGGTGTGGCTGCTGGGGATGACAGAGCAACTAAAAGGAGGAGGCACAGAGCTGCTATATCAGCCCCAGATGGCTTACTTTCTGATGATACATGAGAGAGAAATAAACTTTCATCAAATTTAAACCACATTTATTTGGGTTCTTCAAATTAATTTCCAAGCCCATAGCCTAACTAATGCCCCTAGAAATTAGGAAGGATGGAAAAATCACACAACACAAGAGTTAAAAAGTTAAGCTGGCTCTTCGACTACAGCATTCTAGAAGTTCATTTCCATGCTGGGCCTGCAGCCATGTAGTGTCAGTTTCCTCCTGCTCAGCTGTAAGGCTTCTTCTCCTGCACCCTTTGTCCCTGCAGCCCCAAGACCTCTCTAAAGCCCTTCCTCTCTGACCACCAGGGAAAGCTGACAATCTTCTCATGTTAAAAAAATCTTTTTTGTTGGCCGGGCATGGTGGCTCACACCTGTAATCCCAGCACTTTGGCAGGCTGAGGTGGGGGGAATCACCTGAGGTTGGGAGTTCGAGACCAGCCTGACTAACATGGAGAAACTCTGTCAAATACAAAATTAGCCAGGCGTGGTGGCGCATGCCTGTATTCCCAGCTACTCGGGAGGCTGAGGCCAGAGAATCGCTTGAACCCAGGAGGCGGAGGTTGTGGTGGGCTGAGATAGCGCCATTGCACTCCAGCCTGGGCAACAAGAGCGAAACTCCGTCTCAAAGAAGAAAAAATATTTCTTGTTGTTTCCAGTTTTAATAGGACAGAGTAAAGATGGCTTTGCCTGCTTCTTCTCGTGAAAATTGTGGCAAAACAACTGTCTGATTGATGTTCATTCCAGGAGTTCAAGGCTGTTTTCAGGCTACAAAATTTTTACCTACTTATTGATGTTGTGAGTTCTGTGAATAAATCATTTAATCTATGTGGAGAAATGTACTAGGGTAGGGCAAGGTCTTATTCTCAAAGCAACCAAACATATATAGGAATGAGTTTACTAATAAATGTATAAGACATATATCAAGAAAATTTTAAACATTTGGGGACTAAACCAATGAAAACCCCTTGTGTAAATGGAAAGGCACAGGTAATCCTTCAGTAGGAAGGGTAGTTTTCTTTATTTAATCCATAAGTCCAACGTCATACCAAATAAAACCCCTATAGGATTTGTTTTAAAACTTGTGAAAATGATTCTAAAATTTACGCAGAAAAAATGTTAGAAGTGACTGGACACAGTGCCTCATGCCTATAATCCCAGCACTTTGAGAGGCCAACGTGGGCAGATCACCTGAGCTCAGGAGTTCAAGACCAGCCTGGCCAACATGGTGAAACCTTGTCTTTACTAAAAATACAAAAATTAGCCCAGCGTGGTGGCGCACACCTGTAATCCCAGCTACTGGGGAAGCTGGGGCAGGAGAATTGCTTGAACCCGAGAGGCGGAAGTTGTAGTGAGCCAAGATCATGCCACTGCACTCCAGCCTGGGTGACAGAATGAGACTCCGTCAAAAAAAAAAAAAAAAGAGAGAGAGAAGGAGAGAGAAAGAAAGAAAGGGAAGGAAGGAAGGAAGGAAGGAAAGAAAATGTTAGATGCTTATAAGGTACTACTGAAACTTAAGAAAGCACAAGTATTGGAAGTCAAAGAATGGAAAATAGATATATCAGACAAGTATTAAGTTAAAGGAAAAATGGCATAGCTATATTAATATCTCACAACAATAAGTTTAAGACAATAAATATTAGGCAGAATTCAGTTGAGGGCAATGTAGCAAATAATATAAACTAGAATCTAGAAATTTAGAATAAGATATAATATTCGACATCATTTTAAATACTTAACTCACAGGGAAGTGTACCCACGTACCAAAACCAAACAAGAAACTAAAACCAGAGGGGTTGGTTTGGACTGAGGACCTCAGCTGATGCTTTGGCCAACAGGGGTGGGAACGGTGAAGAGCTGTAAGTCTTGATATCTGAGAAAGCAGAATTATAATATGCAGGAGGCATATTATAGGAACAAGGAATAGGAACAGAGACTTTTCTCACACACATACACTCATCCAAATGCCTGGACTCATGAAAGGATAAATTTTTTTTAAATCTCATGAACAAAGAGAGATAACAAAGAATCTTATGGTCCTTGCCTAAGCTTTGAAGTGGTAGTAGAAATGTCTTCTAAAAATTTATAATCATAGTTTGCATCAAGTATAGAATTTAAATTAATACTATCTACTTGGACCAGTAACTCATAATCCAAGAAATTACATTAAAAACTAATCCTGATAGACTTCTGAAATAGTCACAACAGAATTAGTAGGCAATGACATTTAAAAGTTATTACAACCATATCTGATACATCTAAAAGTTTGGTGGAGAAATGAAACATATAAAAAAGACCCAAATCAAACTTCTAAAGATAAAAACCTATAATGTGCAATAAAAATACATTGGATGGGATTAACGGAAGATTCGACATTACAGAAAAAAGATGAGTGAATTTGAAGACATAGCAATAGAAACTATTCAAAAAGAAACACAGAGAAAAGAAAATTAAAAATAAATGTACAGGACTGAGAAGTCCTGATTTCTTCACCTACTAGCTATGAGACCTTGGACAACCACTTAGCTTTTCTGAAATTCCATTGATTCATCTGAAAAATGAGATAATAGTTCACAGTTGTTGTAAATACTACACATATTGTTTTGCTTAAAGTACATACAACAGGGACCAGGATTCAGTAGTTGCTCAATTAATGTTAACTTTTCCCCTCCTCTAAATTATTTGTGGACCTGATTACACTTTTTTATTTGTCAGTAATGAAGTTAGTAATGCATAAGTTTGTAAATACGACATATTATAAGTAGGAGAAAGACCTACAGTGCCAAACTCCTTCAAAGTTTTTTGTGCATAACCTCACAGAAACATGCTAACAACAATCAAGTTCAGAAGATTTTTACCACAGAGAAAGCAGATCCAATCCATTGTATGTTTCTGAAAATAGGTTAACAGGTGGGGGTTAGCACGTGAGGAGAGGGTATGAAAAAGAATCAAGCAGCCTGTCTCCAAATGAATACAACATACCTTCTTTCTCACATGTATTGCCTGATAATTTGCTTATATGTGCCTAGGAAGAGCCCGGAGCATTCTTCCTTACATAGTATGACCAGGTATTACACATTTTCCCCTAATCTGAAGGACGTTGGCCTCTGGCATAACACAATGATACTAGGTACCAATCCCATAGACCTCCCAATGGAGTCGGTCCAATTATCAGCTCTGATGCTGAAGTTTCTAGAAGGAAGAGAAAGAATCTCAACCCCCACCTTGTCATAAAGAACCTTGTAAAAGACTGCTGATTTTAGAGGATTACAATTGCCAGGTACACCGGAGTGGAAAGCCCCAGGAAATTAACAGTGACCACTGCAACCTGTGTTTAGCGTCATCCAGGTACAAAGGACAGCAGTAGAAAACAGAGAAGCCGTGGTGCTGTCCAAGGTGCTAGCTCCGACTCAGTGGGGTGTCTGTGGCGCTCTCCAAGGTTCTGGGGCTGGCCTCAGAACCATTGTCCTCCAACCTGGTGTGTTGGTACCCTCTGACTATATATATGTGTGTGTTTTTTTGAGAAGAAGTCTCACTCTTGTCACCCAGTCTGGAGTGCAGTGGCACGATCTCAGTTCACTGCAACCTCCATCTCCCGGGTTCAAGCGATTCTCTGGCCTCAGCCTCCCGAGTAACTGGGATTACAGGCGCCCACCACTATACCTGGCTGATTTTTCTATATTTAGTAGAGATGGGGTTTCACCATATCGACCAGGCTGGTCTCGAACTCCTGACCTCAGGTGATCCACCTGCCTTGGCCTCCCAAAGTGCTGAGATTACAGGCATTAGCCACCATGCCCAGCCTCCCTCTGGCTATATTTTAAGCCTGATATCCAGATACTTAATCTCACCCTATTCCTTTCTTTGAACTCATTTGGTCAGAACCTGACACATATCACCCAGTGCCCCAGTTCCTACTTGTCTTCTCTATCACTCTGCCTCAAAATCCAGAGATTCCAAGGATGATAATTTATTGTGGACCCAAATGGCTAAGAGAGGCTCTTCTGGGAAGCTTTCTTACATCGTATAAATTTTTGTAAACATAAATTATTTGTATTTGAAAGATTTAAAAGACAAGGAAGCTATGTACTGTTCTTGTTGTTAACAATAAATTACCTCAACACTATTTGAACATAATAAAAATGTAATAAAATCTGAAACTTCATGTGTTCCAATTGCTTTATTCAACTACCTTACACTCCTTTCCTGGTGAGTTACCTTGCATTCAGGTGTTCTGAGCCATGAAAACATTTTTCTTTCTTTTCTCTTTTTTGTAGAGATGGGGTCTCGCTATGCTGCATTGGCTGGTTTGGAACTCCTGGCCTCAAGTGATCCAACCATTTTAGTCTCCCAAAGTGCTAGGATTATAGACATGTGCCATGATGCCTGGCCCAAAGACATCTTTCATCTGAATTGCACTTCATTAACTATTAGACACATTTATGTTTATTATGTAATGCTTTCTTCACATCCATACTGAAGAAGATCCAGAAGGTATTATATCTATTTTATAGATGAAGAAAAACAAAGCTTACATGTTACAGTCTTTGTAGAACATAGACTGTAGTGGGGGACACAACTTTTAAGTAAATCCACACCTGGATAAATATATTATTGTAAACTTTCATTCGTGTGAGGGAGGTAAAGAGCAAGGTGTTTAGGAGATAATATCAAGGGAATACCATTTTAACTTGGAGGTAAGGAAAGGCCTGAGGAAGTGATCTTGATCTTGGGCTGAGACCTGAAAGATAAGAATGAACTATCTGGGCACATAATCAAGGAGACAGCATTCCAGGCAGGAGGAATAGCATGTGTAGGCCCTTCAGTGGAAAAAAAAAAAAAAAAAAAAAAAAAGCTTGACACATCATGGGGAGAGAGGAGGGAGGAAGTGCTGCGCCATGAAGTCATTAGAGCTTTGCAGGCCATGTTAAAGAGTTTGGATTTTATTCCACGGTCAATGGAAACCCATTGAAATGTTTTAAGAAAAGCATGTTATGTTCCATATTTTTAAAAGCACACCTGGCTGCTGACTGGCAGATAGATTAGAAAGATTCAAGAGCAGAAGTGGGGAGACTACTTAAGGAGCAATTGTGGTAGTCTAGGAAAGAAATGTTGGTGGCTCAGAACAAGGCAGTAGCACCAGGAACTGGAGAGAAGCTCCATGTTGCTCATCAGTAACATGTTCTGTCATCATGCGCTATCATCTAGCATGTTGCTTAGCACACAGAAGTCACTAAATAAATATTTATTGCCAGGCACAGTGACCCATGTCTGTGATTCCGGCACTTTGGGAGACCAAGGTGGGAGGATTGCTTGGCCTCAGGAGTTCTAGACCAGCCTGGGCAACATAGTGAAACCTTGTCTCTACAAAATATATATAAACTGATGGGCACAGTGGCTCACACCTGTAATCCCAGTACTTTGAGAGGCTGAGGGGGGCAGATCACAAGGTCAGGAGTTCGAGACCAGCCTGGCCAATATGGTGAAACCCCATCTCTACTAAAAATAAATACAAAAATTAGCCAGGCGTGGTGGCGCTTGCCTGTAGTCCCAGCTACTCAGGAGGCTAAGGCAGAAGAATCGCTTGAACCCAGGAGGCAGAGGTTGCAGTGAGCCGAGATCATGCCACTGCACTCCAGCCTGGGCAACAGAGCGAGACTCCATCTCAAAAAAAAAATCTATATATATATATATATATATAAACTGGGTGTGGTGGCGCATGCCTGTAGTCCCAACTACCTGGGAGGCTGAGGTACGAGGATCACTTGAGCCTGGGAGGGCAAGTCTGCAGTGAGCCATGATCGTGCCACTGCACTCCAGCCTGGGTGGTAGAACAAGACCCTGTGTCAAAAAAAAAGTTGAGTAATTAATAAAATCATTTATTGTATGTGGCACACTTCTAAGGATTCTTTTATTTGCATGGCTCCAAGTGCTTGTTTTAGTTGATAATCTGAGGGACATGCATTGCCAGGTCCTCCTTACAGGCTGATAACTGTGATATTTACCATGTTTTACCTCCTGGCCACACATAGCTACAGTTATATAAACAACTTAGTCTATCTAAAATTATGCACTTCAGTGACACACAAAAACTTTGCGCCCCACAGCATAGTTGCTCTGAGAGGAAGCTTCTTTGAAGTAGAAATAAGAAATGTGCAGCCACCACTGAAAACAGAATGGGATTTCATCACAAAAATGCTCATCTGGGCCATCCTCTAACATCTAAAGGATTTCAGTTGAGTAGACTACTAATATTCACTACTAGAATATAAGACACATTCTCATTGCCTGAAAGTTCTGTCTCCCTCTCTTTAGTTTGGGTTTCCCTGAAGGCAGGGCTTGAGACAAGGACTCGAATGCACATTTATTCAGGAGATGATCCCAGGAAGCAGTACTAAAAGAACCCAAGGAGTGAGACAGGATAGGAGGAAATGACAATATGAAGTGTTCTAAAGGATGCTATGAGCACTGGGACCTCCAGGAAAGAGTAAAGAATTCCTCCTCTAATTGTCCACTTGAAAGATGGGAAACTGGAACCTTTATCCTCAAGCTCTTGTCCAGCATCATTAAGGGTTTTTCTGGGATTGCTGACTTGCCCTGTGTATTCGCAGGCTGTGCTTCCTAGTTGAGTGAGCTCTGGAAAAGTGCCTGAGGCAGAATGTCAGAAGGCATGTGGAGTGTTTGAGCAGTGCAAAGGGAGCTCTAAGTTCACATACAACTGTTCACCGCAGCTACAGCGAAAACGAGAGGTGTGCCAAAGTGATGTGCGTGCATCTCAGAGGTATCTGCTCTATTCTCCCATCAATCTACTAGATTTCACTATACCCAGCCTGTAAACTGGGGATAAATATAGCAACTATCCTAGAGTTGTTATGCACATTGAAATTCAAATACCAATTTTTTTTTCCTTATCCAAAGCTTTTAGACATGTAGAATACAATGGCAGTCATACGCCATGGCAGAGGCTGCTAGCTATCCACTCAAACACTTGTTCCCCTTCCTCCTCCTAAACAAAATCTCGAAGTTATTTGATGTAGTACGCTGCCACTCAACTGAAGGATATAGTGTCCTCGGGAGCCAGGTATAGTCATGTGACTAAGTTCTTGAAATAAACATTTAACTAGAAATGTTCTATGGTACTTACAGAAAGTCTTCTTTAAGGCAAAGTGCCATGCTCTTCTTCCCCTTCCTCTACTGTCTGGAACAAGCTCTTGATGGTTGGAGTTCTAGCAGCCACCTTGGACCATGAGGATAATGGCCCCATTGAGGATGGCCAAGTGGTACTTTGGAAGGAGATTCGGTCCCCACTAACATTGTAGAACTGCCTTAGCTGCCCTGGGCTATCTCCAGACTCCTAATAAAAATTCTATCTTGTATTAGGGTGTCTTGTTTAGGGGTTTTCTAATATATACAGATGAACCTCAGTGACGGTGGTGGGCTGAATAATACCCATCCAAAGATACCAGGTCCTGATTCCTGGAACCCATGAATGTTGCCCTAAATGGCAAAGTTCTTGCAGTTGTCACTAAATTAAGGGTCCTAAGATAAAGAATTATCCTGGACTATTTGGGTGAGTCCTAAATGCCATCATAAATGCCCTTATGAGAGAGAGGCCAGGGAGATTGGACACAGAGAAGGTGATGTGAAGACAGCACAGATTGCAGTGATGTTGCCACTAAGGAATGCCGGCAGCCACCAGCAGCTTAAAGAAAGACCAGATTCTGCCCTAGAGCCTTCTGAGGGAGTATGGCTTTGCTGACGAACTGTTTCTGCCCAGGGAAATTGTTTTCAGACTTCTAGCCTCTAGAACTGTGAGAACAGATTTCTGTTAAGAAGCCAAAGAAAACGAGTACATTAATCATAACTGATTCAAAGACAGTTACTCAATTGGAGGGGGCTTCCTGACAGTGGCACTGGGGTCAGGGGCCAAGGGAGCTAACTACTCAGTAGTGAAGAACAGAGAAAAGGAAACAAACCTCACTCAGCTATCCCTACACCTCAAGGCTGAAGTTGGGGGGCCTTACTTGGACCTCAGTGGGGCCAGCTCTCTGGTTCAGGTACATGATATGAAGACACCCATTTTCAGACGCTGTTGAGAGGTACACAGCCAATAACACAGGGAGGCAGTACTAAGAACCAGATCCTCTCCCTACTAGAGGCATGCTACCTCCCTCATGACAACTCTCCTGGGACAGTTTGTACTGGACATATCTTATGATTCTATCTCAACCTATGGTTTCCTCTTTGATGCCAATTCTCCACCTCCCATTGTGTGAAGCCAAGCACAGCCTCCCCATCTTGACTTTATCCTAATATTCTCCTCCACCCCTAAGGACCATATCTGTTTCTTCCAACAATCTCTCTTCTGTTACCAAGACACAGTGCCACATACTTTACATATAACTTCCATAGGGCCATACTGTGCAACAGCTAGAACATGAGTTCTGAAACCAGACTGCCTGTATTCGAATACCTACTCCACTACTGTGTCCTTAGGCAACCTAATTAATGTCTTCCCAACTGTAACATGGAGTTAATTATAGCACACTCTTCATAAAGTTATCATACTGAGTAAATCTGTGTAGTGACTAGGAAAGTGTCTGTCACATGTTAAGGGCCAAAAAAAAATTACTGCTGTTATCATTTACTACAGGGCAGCTGGGCTGATGCAGCAGCATTTGAAGCAGTCCCTGACCATGGTTACTTTAACCAGTTTTTTTTCTGAGTGGCTTTTAGGTTTTCTGCCTTCAAAAAGATCCCCCTGGAAATAACCCAAATGCCCACTGACAGTAAGCAATAAATTGTGGTATATTCATGTAATGGAATACGACATAGCAATGAGAATGAATCTGTACTGATGATTCCATTGACACAAAAGAACAAAATAATTTCTGGTGATAGAAGTCAGGGTAGAGGTTCCATAAGGACCATAACAAGGTACAGGAGACTTGTAAGGTGCTATGTTCTATTATTTATCTTGGTGATTATAAGGCTATGTTCTTTGTAAAACTTCAAGTTGTACAACCATGATTCATGGTTTTATTTTATTGAGGAGTCTCACTCTGTCGCCAGGCTGGAGTGCAGTGGCATAATCTCGGCTCACTACAACCTCCGCCTCCCGGGTTCAAGCGATTCGCCTGCCCCAGCTTCCCGAGTAGCTGGGACTACAGGCATGCACCACCATGCCCAGCTAATTCTTGTATTTTTAGTAGAGACGGGGTTTCACCATGTTGGCCAGGATGGTCTCGATCTCTTGACCTGATGAATCGCCCATGTCGGCCTCCCAAAGTACTGGGATTACAAGTGTGAGCCACCACGCCTGGCTGACTCATGCATTTTTATGTTTGTGTTATACTTCAATTAAAAGGTGTTTACTTAATTCCCCAAGTCTATCATTCATTGGTCAACCCAAGCACATGATACAACTGCTCATTCATCTGCTGACAAGTAAGGAAGAGGTGGTGAAGCCACCCAGGTGCTAGACTCAGTAAGCAATTAAGTCTGGAATTGGGTAGGGAGATTCCAACACTGGCTGGCAGCAGAAGGACACATGGGAGAAAAAAAGGGTGCAGTTTATGTTCATCACCAAAGAAAAGAGCCAGCTCTGTTTTCCTACTGAGAGATCTCTGCAGTGTGTCTTATGACTGAGAACCATGGCATTTCCTTGGCTCCCTAGCCAGGTCAAAGGGCAAAGCGGGCATGCTGTCCTAGGAATTAAAATGGCAAATACCAAGCTATAATAGCTACAATAGCCTGGCATTTCTCAGTTTAAGGCCTAGAGTAGCATCCATTCCAAATAAAAAACTGAATAAACAGAAAATGAAAGCTTTAAGAGTGAAAGCTTTTAGTTTCCTAGTTAAGACTTTTCTTGAGAATGGATTCACTGATGCAGACATAATTTTGCAGTACAATGAGATTTTTGTTACAGAGCTCAAGTTGTTAGAACTTCTATCTACTGGTGGTGTCCGATATAACCTGGGCTCTCCAGTGTTACAATGGGCTTCCCAATCTCATCACAATCATGGGGTTTAGGAGCTGCCATGACTATAACTAAAGACTTTCCCATATATCATACACACAAAACATTTCTCCATCGGGTATGTTATCCCTGAAAACTTCAAACAACTGCTACACTGACAACACTGTTTAAGTCAAAATTCTATTCCAAGGCAAGAAAACCTAACTCAAGTGTGCCAAAGCCAAAGCCAACCAAACAAAAATGGAATTTATTGGCTGCTGCAATTCAAAAACCCGTATATATTTTTAGCTTCAGGCATGGTGTATGTGGCTGTTCAAACATTATCTTCAGTCTTTTACTGCTCTCCAATTCTCAGATGCATTTTTTGCTGTGTGGACTTCATTCTCACCTCTGTAAGAGTCTAGTTCTTCTTCTCAGCATTAAAACCAATGGGGGTGGGCGGTGGGAGAGTATTTGTTCCTATTAGCTCTTGCAGTCCTGGGACTCTAATTGGACCATCTTTGGTCATCTACTGACATCTGAATCATTAACTGTGGCTTGAGGGATGGGTCAGAGGCTGAGTCAGGCCTGTGTCACACATTCCATTCCTGAGTAGAAGATGGAATCCACTCAGTACATTTCACTGGAGTGTACTATTACCAGTAAAAGGGGGTAAAAAATTCCGGGAGGCCAAAACGACAAATGTCCAGCACAGGCTTCTCTCCAGAGTGGACATGCTCAAGGTGACCTAGCTGGGAAGAAGTCCCAAAGGCCTTCTCATACTTGCTACACTCATAGGGTTTCTCTCCAGTATGGATTCTTTGATGCTGATGAAGATTTCTTTTGCTAGTGAAGGCTTTTCCACACTCATCACATACATAGGAAGACTCCTGAGTATGAATTCTCAGATGCCTTTTTAATTGTTCCTGAGCACTGAAGGCTTTTCCACAATCTGCACAGTCAAAGGGTTTCTCCTCACTGTGAATTCTCTGGTGCCGAGTTAGTTTTGTATGAAAATTGAAGGCTTGTCCACATACTTTACAAGAATAAGGCTTTTCCCCTGTGTGAATACGCTGATGTTGGCTTAGATGGGAAGTCCTTCCAAAGCTTTTGCCACACTCATTACACTCATAGGGTTTCTCTCCAGTGTGGATTTTCTGATGCCGAAGTAGGGGTGAATTACCAACAAAAGCTTTGCCACACTCATTACACTCATAGGGTTTCTCCCCAGTGTGGATTCTCTGATGTATAACAAACTCGGAACTACTG
The DNA here is from genome assembly GCF_029281585.2 of Gorilla gorilla gorilla. Taxonomy (NCBI): domain Eukaryota; kingdom Metazoa; phylum Chordata; class Mammalia; order Primates; family Hominidae; genus Gorilla; species Gorilla gorilla. The sequence continues at coordinate 100,929,191 of NC_073242.2, forward strand.
GTGAAACTATTCCCACACTCTGTACAGTAATAGGGTCTGTCCCCACTGTGGATTCTCTGATGCCTGATCAGATTTGCATTATCATTAAAGGCTCGCCCACACTCCTCACACTGATAGGGTCTCTCTCCAGTGTGAATCCTCTGGTGCCGAATTAACGAAGAATTACCATTAAAGGCTTTTCCACACTCACTACACTCAAAGGGTTTCTCCCCAGTGTGGATTCTCTGGTGTCTAGCATAGTAAGAAAAGTAGCTGAAGGATTTCCCACACTCCTCACATATGAAAGGTTTCCTTGCACAGGGGATTCTTGGAACCTTTCCTCGGATATTTTTCACTGTGGGGATGTCCTGGTGCTTTTCCACATTACGTGTTTCTGGGAAGTCAGTTCTCTGAGGGACACTCTTCAGCTGACCATGTGACATCATCCCATCTCTTTCTTCAGAAATTCCCTGGATTAATGTGGACTCACTGTCAATGTTGGTCTCAACATCTGACATAAGAGATAGAAAACACAAATAATGCCACCTGAGAACTATACTAGAAATAATAGAGCATTGAAAATGATAAGGCTTTAAAAGAGATCATTTCAACTTTCACATCAGCATGCTGGGAAGAAAAGGCTGTTAAAATGAAAGTGCCAAATTTCAGGCAGAGAACATTGAGGTGGAACAGGGTATCAGTGGACACAACACACGAGACTGCTTCCTAAGCTTTTCTACTCTAATATTTGAATGACGTCTGGTCATCCCTGGCATGAGCTAGTATCTTTTGAATTGATGCTACTTACAGCCTACAAAATGCCAAAGAAGGCACAGGTCTTAAGAACAAGTAGTGACATTGGGGCTGGCAAGACTTAGAATCAGAAAGTGAAACAGAACAGTATCAGAAAGCAAAGGCAAAGGATGAATTGTTGTTCTTTTTAAAAATTCATACCCTGCAGATGTCCCAAAAGACTTAAGACACTGAACATTACAGACACTGGGTTGTGGCAAGACAGAGAGAAAGAAAATCACAGAAATGCTTAGAGAGCATTATTCCCAATATGTTGTAAGATTACCTAGTCCAGAGGTTCTTAACTGCGGAACCACACATGGACTGTAGACGATGAGGAAACGCCCTAAAACTGCTGAACCTCAAACATGCAGAGAAACTACTATCCTAGACTCTCTATTTGAAAAGGGATGAACAGTTTACTTAGACACACCCAGACTGAGAGTATTCTTTCTCCTATCAGCAAAAAGGAGACAAACAGCCCATAAAATGGCATTTGTGTTCCAAAAGATTGGATGACATTTTAAATGAGTTAAAGTCAATCCATCTTATATGAAATGATGGGCTTGGTTTTAACATTAATGTGGGTTACCTGGGACTCATGTGAATCAAGTTCATCCTATGAGTGTGAGTTAAAGGAGTAAGGGAACTCCGAAGGAGAATGTTCAGAGAAGAGTAATCTGAGATTGAAGTAAACAAGGTAACCAAGAGTCTGAAAAAGAATAATCACCAGAGAGAGGAAGCGTGTGAGAACAAACCAACAGGTTCTCAATTGTCTTGATGATTCTTTTTCAGATTCTTAGAATAAGAGGCTGAAGTGCTGTGCTAGCTTCATTATTTTCCACGTATTTGCTCTCTACAAACCACCTGCACTGAAACTCCTGCCTCTGCCTTCAATTTCACTGTTTGCTCTTGGTGGCCCCCATCTGACTATTTGACTGTCTACTTTCTCTTCCTTCTCTCACTGAAATTAAATATCCCTTAATGGTTAAGATTCAGCCTTCCTTTTTTCTTCCTGGGGGTCGTTTCAACCCAGCTGTGTTAGAGTACCGTTTCAGACCTGCCTTTTATCTCAGACTCTCCACCCACCTTCTCAATGGCCTGCTCTAGCCATCCACTTGCCTATTCTAAAGGCACTTCACGCCCTGTGCTCAGCTCTGAATTCCTATGAATTCAAAAAGCCCCTCCCATGCCATGACTTCCTAGTGTTATCTGACTCAACTCTCCCCATTTATGGCCAACTTTTGGGAAGATCTGGCCCATTTTACCTTCACATTCTCCGTCCCATTCCCAATAGCACTTAATACTTTTCTTTTTCGCTTTTTACATCTGTCTCCATAACTTGTACCTGCCAGAACTTCTTAAACAACGTTCAGCACACGGCAAGTTGCTCAAAAACTGCTCCTGAATAAATCCATCCCAACCAAGGAGGACAACTAAGGTAGGCAATGTTGAAACTCAGAAAGGAGCAATGGATTCAAGGATTGCAGATGAGACATACTGAGTGATTACATGTTGGTAAGAGTTAAGATTGGTGAGAAAGGTTTCATATTTTACCTATTAGGTGAAATCATCTATTTTATTTAAATCCTGCCCAGCATGATTCATTTTAAAATACAGTGCTCCATAAAACTCTACAATTGTTGGTTCTAAATCTGCCTCACCTACCTTTACAGACGTTTTTGGTCCTCTCTGCTGGGGGATCATCCTGTGCTTCCAGGCCCCAAGCCATGTCCCCTCCCTCCAAAAGTGAGATCAGTGCAGGTTTGGGAACTGGGTACCCTGAAAACAGGAAGAAAATGGTACTTTTCAGCCCTGTATCTGCTGTGTCAAAAGAAGGAAAACCCCAGGAGTCTCAGTAAGAATAAGACCCACAGAAGAGGGTTCTCGACTGGAGAAGGCCAAAGAGATTCTGATCAACAGGAAACTGAGCATTTGTGACTTCTTCCTAAAAAAAACACTCAAGGATAAGTAAGTCAGTGAGATCCACAAGGCATGAGCAAACACAGGGAAGGGGACATGCCCTTCCCCAGACAACAACTACTACTTATTCCTTACTGTGCAGAGCCTCTTGGAAGATGGAACATACTCTTACCAGGGGACAGTAATTCCCTTCATTGGGAGATCAAAGTGACCCAAGACCTCTCCCTACCCAGCAATCTTTGAAGTTGGTCACTGAGCCTCAGCTCTGCAGTCACTCAGTGGAGAACACAAGAGACAACCTCTCCTCTCCACTCCACACCCCTCCCCCCAGGCTGTAAAAGAAGGAAATTGGAAAAGTACAGATCTGAGTCCTAGGAGGAAAATGGCCTTACCCAAAGCAGTCAGGTTCCCAAAATTCTCCAACATCACACTTCTGTACAGGGCCCTCTGGGCAGGAGAAAGGCCAGTCCATTCTGTCTTGGTGAAGTGCACAGCCACATCCTCGAAGGTCACCATCTCCTAAAACAACAGGTTCCTGCTGCCCCAGAGCCAATCCTCTGGCTCCGGGCCAGAGTGTGGGGCAGAGGGGACAGGTAGGGACTTGAGGGAAAGTCCTGTGAGGGATAGGTAATGAGAAAATGTGAAAGAACTGGATATTAGACCATTATATGACTATTTTTACAACGAAAAATCTGGAACTTCTCTCACTACCAGAAGGGATTCCATTAGGATATAAAATTGACTGTCATAAAATGTGATTTAACATTTTTTAAACCCTAGGAAAAAGTCTCTTATTAGTTAACCTTCCTAGGGCAAAAATCTCTTTGATTTAGTAAATATTTTCAGTCTTTTAGTTTTGTACCTACAGGTGGACAATTTGCTTCAAATGGTATCTCAGGACCCACCTATTCCTGTTAGGTACTCCCTATTCTCAGCCAATCTATCTGTTCCCCACATGTGTTCACCCTGCCCCAAACCTTATGCCCATGAAACACGCACAGAGTCATGGTTTGCACTGATGGGCCTATCTCATCCAACTCCCATTCGATTCTTGTATAAAGGGCTGCGCTGCCTGTATTCAAGAGCATCCTGTAGAGGGAGCTCAGAGTCTCCTGGCACAATCCACTCTGCTCCTTGATGGCTTTTCCTAGAAAACCATGCTTCTAGAATTAAATTGCTGCTGCTGGGTAGCTCTTTTAGCTCCTTATCTTTATAGCTCCAAGACAATCTGTAATAGCTTCTGCCAACCAAGCCTCATGCTTCTTGGGGTTTTTTTTTTTCTTTCTTTCGGTTTTGGTTCTTTTTCTCTTTTTTTTTTTTGTTTGTTTTTTTTTGTTTTTGACAGTGTCTTGCTCTGTCACCCAGGCTGGAGTGCAGTGGCACAATCTCAGCTCACTGCAGCCTCGACCTCCCAGCTCAGGTGATCCTCCCACCTCAGACTCTTGAGTAGCTGGGACTATAGGTGCACACCACCATGCCCAGCTAATCTTTGTATTTTCTGTAGAGACAAGGTTTTGCCACGTTCCCCAGGCTGGTCTCAAACTCCTGGGCTCAAGAGATCCGTCTGCCTCGGCCTCCCAAAGTTCTGGGATTACGGGAATGAGCCACCATGCCCAGCCCCTCATGCTTTTTCAACAGACACCCTTCTCCCTCCCTGCTGGCCTCAACTCTACCCTTCCACAAAGTTCTGGCATCTGGTTTAGAGCCTCTATTCACTCCTCAGATGTTGGTATTAAACTTCATTACCGGAGTGCTCAGGGAATACACTCCGACCTTCCAATGCCTCAACTGATTTTGCACATATCCACATCCCCCTCATCCCAGCACTGCCTCAGACTCTCTGGATGACCCAACACACTGACTCACCAAGCAACACCAAACTCATCTTCCCCAAAATGGCTTCCTTTCTAATTTATATAAACTAAGTGGCAGTGTGACAATATTTTTCCCTCTCTGTTGATAACACCAATTTCAACCCAGTCTCTAATGCCAGAACTTCAGATTAATCCTAGACATTCTAACCCCCATCATCACTCATTGCTGACAGTTAATACTCAAGTCCTGCCAATTTTATCACCTACGTTATTTCTGGAATCTGACTCTTCTTCACTGTGGTACAATCAGTAAACTAGGTCAACAGCTGGGGACACTTTAGCTCTACTTCTAGTCTTGTCCCACACTGAATCTATCCTCTGCCCAGCTGACAACCTGACTTCATCAACTCCTGAATGAACCTCTTGAATGAATCACCACTAACTAGAACAGTGGTATTCAGAGTGTGGTCTCCAGACCACCACCAGTAGCGGATGCAACACTTGGGAATTTGTTAGGCAAATTCTTGGGCCCCACTCTGAGAGAAGTCCATACTTCAGTGAGCCCTCCAGGTAATTCTGATGTACAATGAAGTCTGAGAACCCTGGACTGGAGGATAAAATCCAAACTCAGGAAACTGAGCTGTATTAGGTGACAAGGTGATGGAAAGGTGCACAATTATACACAGAGAATCTATCTGGGAAGCGCTGCAAACAAAATTCCAGAGAAGGAACAACAAACTCTAAATGTAATCTGAAAGATGGCACAAGTGGCAGAGAGAGAAGGAAAAACAACAAGACTTTGTGTCTCTCTGGAAATGGTATCAGGGGAGAACATAGTCAACAATTACACAGCAATTTAGAAACTGAGTGATCAGGACTGCAATATAGTGTAATGTCAGACACTTGTGGAAAAACCAGAAGAGGGTGGGAGCTCCAAGGAAGCTGATATATCAGTGAGACAGTCAGGTAGAGAAAACTGAAGGATGTGAGAAATATGAGATTGGGATTTGGGATATGGTTCATGGATACTAAGTTACTGGATAAATAAGTGCCAGGAGAAAAGAAATGACAAAGCAGCAACTCCGTCTCAAAAAGTGAAATGTAATTCAAGAAATCAATTCTCTGTCCCAAAAATGTAAGGTACTTATGTTCACCTTACAAATGAATCCAGTTAAGATGCAAAGCAGTTATGTGACTGGCTCAAGGCTATGATGCCACTGAGGCCTAACAGATCCCTAACTTCAGGTGTCCTGTTGGAGTGTAGACTTTTCCTATCACAGCCCACTGCCTCACTTCGCCAGCAGTACTGACCTCAAGGACATATGTTCCCTGATTCTGAAGCCCAAACTTCCTCCTTTCTTTTGGAGGACAAATGAGATAGGCCCCCTCTTTCTTGTCTTCTTCCTGCTGTCCCTCTGCTGCTACTTCCCAAAAACCTTGCGTCCTTGCTGATCTTAGTCACTTCCATGCTATCCTGGATCCCTACATCACCAACCTGAGTCCCTCGTTCTCACAATTCCCTCTGCAGAGGGACAGCTACTGAACCTGGGGATCCTCTGGCCCAGGAGAGATTCTCAGTATTCAGGAGGCTGTACTTCAGCTTTCCAGATCACTCTCTCGTTTCCATCTTCACTGCCCCTAGCTCTTTCCCCAGCACCCAGTCCTACTGGAGGGAATCAACAGGGGTTTTCCTACTGCTTTGGCTCTAAGACTTGCCAGAATCACCTTTATCCACCTCATTTCCTTCAACTCAGACCTCCATAGAGCTGACCTCAGGGATCCACAGCTCACCTGGTATCGAGCTTTCAGAGGCATGGCTGCCATGACCTGGTCTCCCTCTTAGCAGGCAAAGGCTGAGGGAAGAAACAGAGAGAACCAACAGTGAGCTCAGCCCAGTAAAATGCTCTCTTTAAAGCAATAAATTTGCCAATAACAAGCAGCATTCACTTACTGAATGCTCACTGGGTTAGTGGTGCATAAATATGTACTTTTTAATCCACATCATACCATGAGGTTTGTAATTCTGAGGAAACAGATTTTGAAAGAATAAGTAACTTGTCCTAGGACACCAGAGCCTGTCCTCACCAACACCAAGCTAAATGGAGAGCAAAACAAGCAAAAGACACCAATAAACTCAGAGTGAAACCTAACAAGAAGAATCTCAGACCTTTATTTTTAAAAATAAATTTGACTGAGAATATAAAAGGTTAAAAATAGCAAGTATCATGCTTTTGGATGAAAAATACATATTTTCTTATTTAGTCCTCACAATAATCTTTTGAACCTTTAATTTTTCCCAAATGAGAAGACAAGGCTAAGAGAATAATTTCTTCTACCAAGATCACTCAGCTGGTGAATGGATGAACTCGGATCTCACACTAGATCTGCCAGGCTTCAAAGGTCATGTTTTTGTCTGTTTGTTTGTTTGTTGAGACAAGAATCTCACTGTCACCTGGGCTGGAGTGCAATGGCGTGATCTCAGCTCACTGTAACCACGGCCTCCCAGGTTCAAGCAATTCTCCTGCCTCAGCCTCTCAAGTAACTGGGATTACAGGCATGTGCCACCACACCTGGCTCATTTTTGTAATTTTAGTAGAGACAGGGTTTCATCATATTGCCCAGACTAGTCCTCAAACTACTGGCCTCTAGCGATCCACCCACCTCGGCCTCCCAAAGTGATGGGATTACAGGCGTGAGGCACCGCCTCATGCTTTTAATAACTACACTAAATTCTTTCCAATAGTAATCCTAACAGGAATGCTTTTAGAACTGGCAAAATGATTTTAAGGTTAACATAAAATAATAGACAAGAATGGCCAAGAAAACTCAGGAAAAAAATCTCAGAGCAAGTCTTCCTTTACTTGGACCTGGAGCAGGCATCTTTTTTGTTCATTGCCCCACTCAAGGGCCATGAAAACCAGAAACTGATTACCAAAGGACCCTGAAGGGCCAACTCAACACACTAAAACATCTGGGTTATTGTTTTAACTATATCATCTCTTACAGACACTTTGTATTCTAGTTAAACAGCAATATTCTATAAAAAGCCAGCATCTTCCCTACAGGGACTTAATGCATGATGCTGTTTCCTGCGAGCCTCATCTTGTGCCGCCACCCTCTTTTCTCTTAGTTTAGCTACAATGGCCTTCTTTCAGTTTCCTCTGTGCTAACTCAGGACCTTCATACCTGCTGTTTCTTCTGTATGAACTACTCTTCTCCAAGCTCAGAACTATTACAACTGAGATTCTCTGCCTGCCATTCTCTCCAGTAATCTAGCCACCCTTCACCTTCAGATCATGATCGCTCTACAGACCAGGTCAGGTGTCTCTGTTAAACACTCCACTCGCACCGTACTCCTTTTTCTATATACCACTTAATCCAGTTTGAAATTATATATTGATTTGTGCTTTCTTCATTCAACAAATATTTATCTCATACATATTTCATGCAAGGCCACGTGTGACACACAACAGATGAAGTAGAGAGAGAAGGGGCACGATCCCGTCCCTCGCAGAGCTTAAAGGAAAGACACATTAATCAAGATTCTCTCAAATAACTTTTAAGTTCACAACTTAAATCACTGCCAGGGGAAACTAACGTGGATGGGAAGCTTAAGAAAAGAAATTAACTAAGGTATGAAGGAAATCTTTACAAAAGTAACAGCATACGCAAAAGCCATGTTCTAGTAGTGAAGGATCAAGAACACTGTAGTAGCAGTCAAGGGAGAGTGTGCTGTTAGATGATGCTGAAGAAGTCACAAGGGACAAAGCCACACTTTGTGCACGTCAAGAACTTGGTCTTCGATCTACGTGCACTAAGTCAACGGGCAGGTGGAGTGAAATAACCAGATTTGATTAATACATGACTTTCCCATTGGGCGGAAAGCTTCCTGAGGGCGGGGCCCACGCCCCGCCTCATTCACCGCTGCATCCCCGGAATCTAGAGCAGGAACTGGCACATAGCTGCTCAGTAAGCAGCTGTGGCCCAATGAGCAGATGGGGTTTGGGCGGCGTCGAGAACAGAGGCGTCCCTTCCATCCAGCCGCCCATATCCACAGCCTCCATTTCCCAAGGCGCCGATGCAGGCGTGGGGGAGCGAAGGCACCAGAGGGAGACCGGGAGCGGCCCGCGAGCAGCCTCCTCTCCCCGGTACCGGAGGAGCCGCCCTGTCTCCCTCCACTGAGGCAGCAGGGACGAAGCCGACAGCCTTCTCTAGAGGTGCAGTGCCTGAGCCTAGCAAGGACTCCTGGCGACAAAACCCAACACTCACCTCAGGAAAAACAGCGGTGCGTGAACGGAAGTGCGTCACTACTTTGGCCTTGCACCCAGGCTCACACGCGTCCTGTCTAGGATGCCGGAGGGGTCTTCTCAGTGGTTGTGTGGTTTTACTCCCGGGAGGAGTTTCCCCCCGGGGATCCTCAGAGACCTTGAATAGGAAAGAAAGTATATCATTGTTTTCGCTAATCTCTAACCGAAATTTAGCATTTTCTTCTGTTATATGTTGGCAACAAACTACTGTAGTATCAGCCGTATCTGTGACTGTCACCGATAGAAATCACAGATATTTTCATATCACATTACAGTTGATGCAGATCTCAGAATATGGCTATTCTCGTCACTAATTTGAAATTATCCTTGTTGTTATCGGGCCCACCTTCAAGTCTTGTCATTACATTTCATCACGTTGGTAAAGATGCACTTATATTTCTGTATCACAAATTCTAAAAAACTGTTTAATTGTATGTTCATTGGTTTTGAAGGTGTCACCAGATTGCCAAAGGGTCATTGCACAAAAAAGCTGTCCTCCTTAGAGGTAAAGACCCAGACACGTTAAGAAAGACCAGGTCAGCAGGCCAGGCGCGGTGGCTCACGCCTGTAATCCCAGCACTTTGGGAGGCCAAGGCGGGCAGATCACCTGAGGTCAGGAGTTCGAGACCAGCTTGGTCAACGTGGTGAAACCCCGTCTCTACTAAAAATACAAAAATTAGCCGGGCGTAATGGCGGGCGCCTGTAATCCCAGCTACTCGGGAGGCTGAGGCAGGAGAATTGCTTGAACCTGAGAGGCGGAGGTTGCAGTGAGCCGAGATTGTGCCATTGCACTCCAGCCTGGGCGACAAGAGCAAAACTCCACCTCAAAAAAAAAAAAAAAAAAAAAGACAGACCAGGTCTAAGGAGGGATATATTAAGTAACTTTTTAGGAAGTGAAAACGGTGGACTTTTTTTTAATGACTGAATACAAGGCAGCCAGAGCAATCTATAATAGCCATGAATTTTGGATGACCTGATAGATGAAGGTGCCATTAGCTGAGATCAGGAATTGAAGAAGAGGAGCTGGTTTCAGGCAAGAAGGTGAAAGAATTTAGTTTTAAAAATACTGAACACACACACACCTGCCTTATTAACATTTAATTCACACACCATACAATTCATCCATGCAGAGTATAAAATTAAATAGGTTTTAGTGTGTTCAGAGACTTGCGCAAGCATCACCACAATCAATTTCAGGACATTTTCATCTCCCCAAAGGAACCTCATAACCATCAGCAGTCACTCTCCATTTTCCCTCTGGTAAGCAGAATGGTGTTTTGTTCCCCTCAAAGATGTATATGTCCTAATCTCTAGAACCTGTGAGTACATTAGGTTACATGACAAAGGGAAATTGAGGTTGCAGGTGGAATTAAGATTGCTAGTCAGCCAACTTTAAGATTATCTTGGGGCTAGGCACAGTGGCTCACATCTGTAATCCCAGCACTGTGGGAGGCCCAGGTGGGCAGATCACTTGAGCCTGGGAGTTCAAACCAGCCTGGGCAACATGACAAAACCCTGTCTCTACCAAAAAAAAAAAAAAAAAAAATTCCAAAAAGGAACAAAAATTGGCCAGGCGTGGGCACACGCCTGTAGTCCCAGCTACTAGCTGAGTTGGGAGGATCACTTGAGCCTGGGAGGTCAAGGCTGCAGTGAGCCTTGATTGAGCCACTGCACTCCAGCCTGGGCAACAAAGTGAGACCCTGTCTAAAAAAAAAAAAAAAAAAAAAAAAAAAAAAAAAAAAAAAAGATGATTATCTTGGATTATTCAGGTGGGCCCAGTGTAATCATAAGAGTTCTTGAATGTGAAAGAGGGAATTGAAAGAGAACCACAAAAATGACAGCACAAGAAGGACTTGGCCCAACCTCACTGGCTTTGAAGATGGAGGAAGGGGCCAAGGGTCAAGGAAAGTGGGTGGCCTCCAGAAGATGAAAAAGGCAAGGAAACAGATTCTCTCCTTAGTCTAAATCCTGAATTTATACCAGTGAGACCCATTTTGGATTTCTGACCTCCAAAACTCTAAGATAAATTAGTGTTGTTTCACGCCACTACTCATGGCAATTTGTTACAGCAGCAATAGAAAATTAATAGACACACATGTACATACCTCTCTTCTTCCCCCAATTCTAGACAACCACTTTATAGATTTGCCTATTCTGGATATTTACATTACATAAATGACCATTAAGTCTGGATATAAAACAAAAACAAGTCTTTATTGTTAATTTTATCGGTTTTTAGAAACATGGGAACCTGTATGTTTACTTGGTGAAGAGTTGAGTATATTCTTGGCCAGAAGTTGGGAGCACTAAAATTAAAAACAAAAAGAGTTGGGAATAACTTATTTTTGTTTTGCAGGGAGTAGGAAGGAAGAAAATTTCCACTCTCATTTGTCTGGAAAGTCTCCCAGAGAGTTTTCAAGATCATTAATAATAATAGCTAATTCACACTGACCTGTCTTCCCAGCCAATGTATCACCTCTAAGGAAATGTATACTTGATATGTTTTGGCTCTGTGTCCCCAGGCAAATCTCATGTTGAATTATGATCTTCAGTGTTGGGGGAGGAACATGGTGGAAGGTGATTGGATCATGGGGGCGGATTTCCCCCTTGCTGTTCTCGTGATAGTGAGTTCTCATGTGATCTGGTTGTTTCGAAGTGTGTTGCACTTCCTCCTTTGCTGTCTCCCTCCTGCTGGCCATGTGAAGATTGTGCCTGCTTCCCCTTTGCTTTCCACCATAATTGTAAGTATCCTGAGGCCTCCCCAGCCATGCCTCCTGTACAGCCTGTGGAACTGTTAGCCAATTAAACCTCTTTTCTCCATAAATTACCCAGTCTCAGGTATGTCTGTATAGCACTGTGACAACGGACTAATACAATACTCATACTCATGTCTGTCACAGTCTCTACCATCAAACATAATTACTTTCAAGCTGTGACCATTCCTTAGATTCCAATGGGAACCACCTTTCTTTCTGGTCACCTCACAGCCTAACTATCCAACTCTCCCTCTAACTCCTACAGTATCTTTAACTGAAGCTATAAGTAATATCAGATCATGATACCCAGAGTATGGTGTATGATCATGGCATATTTACTGTTACTTACTCCTGACTTGAAAATACTAACTTCTCTCCCAAGTCTCTGAAAATCCCAGCCACAAATAGGCTGAGGCTGTGGTGGAACTTAAGTTTCATGCACAAAGTCATTTTTGCCTTGGCTGCAAAAAAATATGTAGTTAAGCTAAATATTGTGCTGCAGTAGCTATACTGACATATAATTCAATATTATTCTCTCCTTGCAGCTGCAAACATACTTAATGATGAAAGACAGAATGTCTTTCCCTCCAAGATTGGGAACATGGCAGGTATATCTGCTCTTACCACTACTATTTAATATCATATTGGGAGTCTTAGCAAGAGCAAGGCCAGAAAAAGAAATAAAAGGCACATAGGTCAGACACAGTGGCTCACACCTGTAATCCCAGCAGTTTGGGAGGCCCAGGTGGATGGATTGCTTGAGGCCAGGAGTTCAAGACCAGCCTGGCCAACATGGAGAAACCGCATCTCTACTAAAAATATAAAAATGAGCCAGGTGCGGTGGTGTGTGCCTGTAATCCCAGCTACTCAGGAGGCTGAGACATGAGAATCGCTTGAACCCGGGAGGCGGAGGTTGCAGTGAGTAGAGATGGTGCCATTGCACTCCAGCCTGGGTGACAAGAGCGAGACTTCGTCTCAAACCAAAACAAACTAACAAAAACATAAAAACACTATGGGACAATGACATTTGTTTGGACATAGGTCTCCAAATCTGCCTCTTCAAAAGAAACGGACACTGCAACCGCCTTGGGTAAAGACTTAAGCCGGCCCCAACTAAGAGTGGGGATGGATTCCCTAGGAGGTAGGAATCAGCTGGAGTCCTTGCCTCTCCTGGTGCCCAGGCAGTGCCATCTGCAGACACTTCTGTCATCCTCCCATCCTTGGGGGGCTCTTTCTCCAGCTCCAGTTCGTGAGCGGCAAAGCTTGCAGCTGTACAGCCTCGAAGAGCAAACAAGCCCAGGTCCCACCCGGCCACAGTTGTATAGTGACGCCCTCCCCTGTCCCCTTCTTTGAGCTGCGCTCAAAGGACCAGCCTGGACTGCTATGCTGTCTCACTCCCAACCCAAGCTCCGCCCAACTGTGGGTCCTTGCACTTTGGCACCTTTGAGCGCGGACTCAAAACAGGCCAGAAGCGCACCACTAGCGAGAACGGCTAGGAGGCCGGAAGTGCGTCACGCTTGTGGGGCGCTTGGAGGCTAGAAGTGCGTCATGAGCACGGCTGCTCTTTCTACGGTGCAATTTTTCCGCATCTCGGTGTTTCCGATTGGGAGACATCCTCTTCCTTTCCTTGTACACACTTTTTTCTCTCCTCAGGAACCTCACGCCTGGGTCATTGTCCATTTGGGTGGGTCAGGAAAGCGATCGCTTCTGCCCGGGAGCAGTTGATTGTCAGGAAGGAATTCGTGATAAAACCACCATCACCACAGGCCTAGATGGTGGCCGGTGTTTCCCGGATGCTTACTGGTCTTTCTGAGTTCTGGTTCACTCGCAGTTAATCAACTTCCTTTCACAAGCTCTGCCACTCACGGGCCATTGAGGAAGACCCTTGTGTCTCTGAGCAGCTTTTGTCTTCTGTAAAATGAGCCAGTCAGATTATACCATTCAAGCTGTCTTTAATTCCATGCACTGTAACCTCCAATGGTTTGCCACTACCCCTGGAGTCCAAGTCAGCTTTCAAGGCTCCTCAGACCCTTGCCCTCCTTCCCCTCTAAATGATAAAGAAAATGCCAAAAGTGCAGGGCATATGGGATAAGAGAGATAGCTCTAAAGTGTTAGTGCCTGTGGCTTTCTGGGTCCACAAAAGAGAACTCTGGCCAGGATTTTGCTGGACTGTCAAAACGTTTGTGATCACTGTCGCAGAGTTACAAAACAAACAGGGGACTTAGAGCTTCTTAGTCCCATCTCCTTTACAACAGTATGACATAGTGGTAAGGAGCACAGCCTGGCATCAGGATGCTTTGTTTCAAAGGCCAAAGGACCACTCTGTGACCTTTGGTGCATTACTTAACCTGTAAGTGTCACATTTATTTCTAAAACTAGGATAATAATAGTATTTATTCCCCGGATTGTTGTGAGGATTAGATGTTAGTACATGTAAATCAGTACAGTGTCTAGCACATACTAAACACTCACTAGCTTTAGTAATTATTACACTCACTAGATATTAGCGATTATTAATAGCTTAGGAATTGAGCCTGAATAGGCTCTGGAGTTAATCCAGTGTTCAATCTTTTCATTAAAACCTTTGAAAATGGTTATAAACCTCAGTGGGTTTGGGCATCTGTACACTTTTTACTACCAGACCAGATAGTATAAGCAAAGCCTGGTGGCAGTTCAGGGTTGGTTCTTAGGAGATCAGAATGCTAAAATAGCTAGCTCATCATGAGCTGAGGACTTCCAGGATGACTAGTTGGACTTGCTGTTCAGTTGGGACTTCAGCAACACAAGTCCAGACAAATGGGACCATGACCCAGTTCTTCAAGAGCAACCCTCAGGCTTTCTGCAGAGTGTAAACTCCTCAAGAAAGAGGCTTTTCTATCTTGTCCATGACTGTATCCCGAGTTTCTAGAATAGTGTTTATAACACAGTTCATGATCAATAATCATTTTTTGATGAATAAAGAGTTGGACATATATGATTATACTCCCTTACTATAAGGGAGAGTGGGACAGATAATACAAGCACTCAACGCAGAATGAATCATGAGTAAGAGAAAATCAAGACTCAAAGAGTTTCAGTAAGGCCGCAGCATATAATAGGTATCAGAGTTAAGATTTAAACCCTAGATTATTTCCACCATGTCAAACTGGCTTTCCAGAACAATATACTAGGTGGTATTCCAAGTCCCAATACGCCTTTCTATGCTCTCACACCGTGGACACAAGCTTTCTGACCTCAGTCCCTTCAGGAAGACAGAGAGAGAAGAGCAACAGTAACTGTAAGAGGAAAAATCATCAAATTCTGAAATAAGGGCCAAAGAACCATATAAGTTGACACCAGTCCCATTTTACAGATGAGGAAACTGAACACAGAAAGATTAAATAACGTGCTCAAAGTCATGCACAGCTCCTATATGGCAGAGCCAGAATTCAAACCATGATAGTTTGGCCTCAGTATACACACATAAGCATTCTATCACTGCCTCGGATACGTAGTTCTGTGTCTCATAGTGAAGAAGAAGTTGAAATATGTTAAGCCAAACTAATGTTTCCAAGCCTCCATTTATTAACTGTGATTTGGGGCAAATTACCTAGATTCTCTGTGCCTTCAATTTTCTCACCGATAAAATGGGTACAATATTAATACCTACTTTGTAGGCTTTTGAGAGGATTAAACAACATATGCAAATCATTTATTTTCATGTCTAACTTATTGTAAACATTCGCTACATTTCTAATTAATTGATTGTTTCATTTTTATTTAGTTTTTTTTTTCTTTAGAGTAGGGGTCTCTCCATGCCAGGCTGGACTTGCACTTCTGAGCTCAAGTGATTCTCCCCAGTCAGCCTCTCAAATAGCTGGGTATATAGGCATGTGCCACTGTGCCCAGATGAGGTATAATTTAAGTTCAGTAAAGAGTACAAATCTTAAGTGTAAAACTTGATGAATATTTATATATGTAACTTCGACCTGCTCAAGATATAGAATGTCCCCAGCACCCCAAAAACCTCTCTGTTATACCCCTTCCTAGTTGATAGCCTCCCCAAAATAATCACTATTCTGACCTCCATCACCTTAGCTTTACCTGTTTTTAAACTTTATATAAATGGAATCATATTGTAATAGAACCATGCAGCTCATTTCTTTAATCTAACATAATATCTTTGAGATTCATCTATTGGATATAACTATAGTTCATTCATTTTTATCATTGTTTAATGGTTCATTGTTAAATAAACCACATTTTTTTACCCAAAAAAATCTACTGTGATGGACATTTAGTTTTTTTTTTTTGCTTTTTGGCTCTTATGAATAACCTTGAAGATTATTTATGAATAACTGCAATAAACATTTTCACACGTCTGGTGAACATAAGCTCTTATCTTTCTTAAACATACTTAAGAGTGAATTTGCTCAGTCATTGGATATCATACATTTCGCCTCAGTCAATAACTGCCACCAGACCAGGTGGTATAAGCAAAAAGATAACACAACTTTATTACTATTAATAATTTTTTCTTTTTTAATGTTTTAGAGATGGGGCCTTGCTATGTTGCCCAGGCTGGTCTTGAACTCCTGGGCTCAAGAGATCCTCTGCCTCAGCCTCCCAAAGTGCTGGGATTACAGGCATGAGCCACCATGCCCAGCTAATAACAATTCTTAACATCCTTTAATACCCAGCCATAATCCATTTTCCCTGATTGTCTCAAAAATGTCTTTTTACAGGTGGTTTATTCTAATCATGACCTGAACAAGGTCCTTACGCTGCATTTAACGATATGTCTCTGAAGTCTCTGTGTAAAATGCAGTTTTTCAGTGTGCTTGTACCAATTTCCCCTTTAGTAGCAGCATATGAGAGTACACTTGTTCTACATCACACTCAATAAATGTGAACCATTATGAGAATTGTAACTCTAATTATTTGGTGAATCAGAGGAGGAAGGCTAAAATTATACTGGGTTTTGCCTGGGGTAACTGAGTAGGTGGTGAGGTTTCAGAGGGAGAGGCGGACAAGCAATAATGAGTTTTTGGTGTCTGCATGGAAACACATCTACTTGGACATGTCATCTGAAGCCCAGGGGAAAGTGCAGGGCAGAGGTAGCGATATGGGTGGATAAAGATGTAAGACCAGATGGGATCACACTGAGCCAACAGAGAATTTGTAACCAAACAGCCTAGCCTGAAAATGCATTTTAAAACCTTTTTTCTTTTTTCTGTTTTTTACCTAGTCTCAAGATATAACCTTGAAGCTTACTGCATATATCATTGTTTTCTTCTCCTTAGTCTTAAAGTACAGCCTTGAAAATTACTTTCTTTGGAACATCACGTCCCTCCCTTTCTTACCATACACTTCCTTACACCATGCACATTTTTATCTAACTATATGCTGGTATCTAATTATGTGATTACTTAGAAATTCCAGGGGCTAATCTTGAAACAGACCAAGCATAGGGACCCAGCTGCAAAATTCCAGAAATTCAAGGCAGTTAGAAAATAACCTGGCCATTGTTGAGATGATGCCAGCCCACACTCTAAGTGGACCACAGCTCAAGATAGCCACTGGAACAAGACACGCAGACCTTGTACTCAGTACCCCTCTCACATGCCTCCCATTCCAAGTTCCCTTTTTTAAGCCCTTCTCCTCAGCCTAAAATTTGAAGTGGTTAGCTTGGATGTGAATCCGGCCACTTCCACTTGCAAACCAGCAGAGTTTTAATAAAAATTATATTAATAAAATAAGGACCACAACAGTACCACCTAGTGGAAATTTCTGGGAGACGTAATCAGCCATCTTTTCTCTTGCTCCTCTTGCCTGTGTTCTTTGACCTTTCACAACTGGAAGCTCTGAGGCCACACTTCTGTCTCTTTCTCACAAATATACACATGCCCACGTTTAAAATATATATATTTAAATATAGTTCTGTGTACATTCTTATTATTTTAGAGTTGCCTGGAGTTTTTTTCTTTCATGTTTTCCTTATTTTTTAAACTTTTTTTTTTTTTTAGATGAAGTCTCGTTCTTGTCCCCCCATTGCTGTAGGGCAGTGGCGCAATCTCGGCTCACTGCAACCTCCGCCTCCCGAGCTCAAGCGATTCTCCTGCCTCAGCCTCCCAAGTAGCTGGGATTACAGGCGTGTGCCACCACACCCGGGTAATTTTTGTATTTTTAGTAGAGATAGGCTTTCACCATGTTGGCCAGGCTGGTCTCAAACTCCGGACCTCAGGTGATCTGCCCGCCTCAGCCTCCCAAAGTGCTGGGATTACAGGCATGAGCCACCGCGCCAAGCCCATATTTTTTAAACTTTTAATTTTAGGTTTTTAAAAGTTACACTGTAAAGTAGTATAATGGACGCCCGGTGCCCATCCATCATCACCAGCTTCAATTCCATCTCATTGCATCTGCTCCTACAAACACACACGTAAACATGTGCACACACACTTTTGCTGTTATTGTTTACCTGTTTTGCTGGAGTTGAACTCAGACGTCATATCGTTTCTACTGTCAGTACTTCACTGTGTTTCTCTAGGAGATAAAGATAAGGGGATAAAGATAACACAATTATATTACCATTAATAAAAGTCTTAATACCCCCTAATACCCAGCCATATTCAGTTTTCCCTGATTGTCTCAAAAATGGCTTTGTACAGGTGGGGTTTTTTTTGTTTGTTTTTTGTTGTGGTGGGTTTTTTTTTTTTTTTTTTTTTGAGACAGTTTTGCTGTTGTTCCCCAGGCTGGAGTGCAATGGCACGATCTTGGCTCACTGTAACTTCAGCCTCCTTGGTTCAAGCAATTCTCCTGCCTCAGCCTCCCAAGTAGCTGGGATTACAGGCATGCGCCACCACACCCAGCTAATTTTTTTCTATTTTTTTAGTAGAGACGGGGTTTTACCATGTAAGTCAGGCTGGTCTCAAACTCCTGACCTCAAGAGATCCACCCACCTCGGCCTCCCAAAGTGTTGGGATTACAGGTGTGAGCCACCTCGCCAGGTCTACAGGTGGTCTTTCTAATCATGATCCAAACAAGGTCATCATACTTCATTTAGCAATATGTCTCTTAAGTCTCTTAAGTATATATAACAATTTGTCCTCCTTTTAAAAATGACATTTGTTCTTTGAAGACGTTGGACTATTTGTCCTACAGAATTTCTCCCATTCTGTGTTTGGCTGTGGTGTTATTTAACATCTTGACTTGTTCCCCACCATGTTTAGTGTGAGTTGGTAGTTTGATCCAGGAGTTTGATTTTATTTTATTCAAGTCCAACTCTAGTGGCTCCTTGCACACTCTTCCTAAACATCTTTGTTCTCCCTTTTCTCTTTTTCAATATTTACTCAATATTCTCAGAAAACTCAGTCTCCCTCTCTGCCTCTTCATTAAATGTGTTGGAAAAAAAAAAAGACCTTGGTAATAGATAATTATAGTAGACGAACTAGAGATAAAACTTGAATGTGGAATGGAAAACTATTTTTGCTTTTATTAGTTTTAATTAATAATAATAACTGTACATACCTATGGGATACTGTGTGATATTTCAATACATATATACAATACATAATGATCAAATCCACAAAATTAGCATATCCATCACCTCAAACATTCATCATTTCTTTGTGCTGGGAACATTCAAAATCCACTCTTGTAGCTATTCAAAATACAATAAATTGTTGTTAATTATAGTAATTCTATTATGCTTTAGAACGCTAGAACTCAGTCCTGCTATCAGTTCTCCCTTTGTATCCATTAACCAAATTTTGGCTCTCTCCGTATTTTGTTTTTAATGACCATAGTTTTAAGAGATCAAGTTTTAAAGCCCTTAGACATTCCCAGGAGGCCTCCTCCATAACATCTTCAATAAACTCCTAATTCTCCAATGGCTATCTATTCAGCAAATATTTATCTAGGTTTTACTGGTTATGTGCCAGGTATCATTCTGGGGATACAGCAGTGAATAAAATAGACAAAAAATATTTACATTTATAGAACTTGCATTATATTATAATTAATTTCTCTCACATTATACCTGCTGTCTTAATAAAGAGAATGAAATGGAAGAAATTTTTTATTTGGTATTTGCTAATATTGTAATTGTTTTGTTGCACTGACATATACATATAACAAAATTGCCCCATTATGGAAAAACTGATTTTCATTTCCAGGTAGTGACTTAACCACCACTTAAGATGCTAATTCACTTGGAATAGCATTCTGGGGTGCAAAATTAATTTCCAAATTAACTTTGGAAGATAACTGTAAGTTTTATAAAATTATGGAAGTTTATGAAAAACTAACACTTTTTAACAGCTAAATAAATTATCAAGGTAGGCTTAAATGTAAAAAATGAAATCAGACAGTATTAGAAAAATTATTTTCTCGTTCTTCTGCTTATACCAGTAAAAACCTCTATTAAAAAGTAAGAGTTGATTTGGGAGGCTGAGGCAGGTGGATCACCTGAGGTCAGGAGTTCAAGACCAGCCTGGCCAACATATAGTGAAACCCCATCTCCACCAAAAATACAAAAATTAGCTGGGCAGAGTGGCACACGCCTGTAGTTCCAGCTACTTGGGAAGCTGAGGCAGGAGAATTGCTTGAACCTTGGAGGTGGAGTCTGCAGTAAGCTGAGATCGCACCACTGCACTCCACCCTGGGCAACAGAGCAAGACTCTGTCTCTCAAAAAAACAAAAACAACAAAAAAGTTAGAGTTGAAAACCCTAGACTAGGCCCTTCAGCACTGGAATCAGATCTAAGTGTATTAGAACAGAACTTTACCAAATAGTTTTCTTCTGATTCCAAGATGATCCTTTGAAATAATTTATCCTCAGGATTTGGCTTACTCACAGAGAACATCCATTTCCTACAGTAAGGTGACTCTCAAATAAAATGAAAGTGAGCTACAGGAATCTAACAATCCTTCAAAAATCTTCTGGAATCTAATCAACACCAAATAGGAGTAAGGGCCATTGGTCAGTTCATTTGCAGAGATTTTATTACATATCTTTGTCTTACAAGTTTCAGACCGGCTGGGCGTGGTGGCTCATGCCTGTAATCCCAGCACTCTGGGAGGCCAAGGCAGGTGGATCACTTAAGGTCAGGAGTTCAAGGCTAATCTGGCCAACATGGTGAAACTCCAACTCTAATAAAAAAATATAAAAATTAGCTGGACATCGTGGTGTGCACCTGTAGTCCCAGCTTCTCAGGAAGCTGAGGCAGGAGAGTCACTTGAACCCGAGAGATGAATGCTGCAGTGAGCCAAGATCGTGCCACTGTACCCCTGGGTACAGTGTCTGGGTAAAAGAGCAAGACTCCATCTCCAAAAAGCAAAAGAATAGAAGTTTCAGACCAAAGTGCCACCTTGGTTTTTAGTTCTTTGTTCTGAGCTAAGCATATTAGCTTTTATTTTTATACGTTCTTGTTGTTTATCTTCTACATTTCTTTTTCATGCTCCCATCTTGTGGAAGATCCCTATCTTGTGCAGATTTGGATGCTACACCTGCAAGCGAGAGAGTGAGTGGCTCCTTGAAGATATTGGCAGTCCATGGAGAGTTAGCATGTGTGGAGTTTGGGCTCTAGTGCCTTGTTTTCTAAAGATGGTGTTTGGTATAGTTTGGATATGTGTCCCTGCCCAAATCTCATGTTGAAATGTAATCCCCAGTGGTGGAGGTGGGGCCTGGTGGGCGGAGTTCTCATGAATGATTTAGCACTATCCCCTTGGTGCTGTCCTTGCGATAGTGAGTGAGTCTTCCTGAGATCTGGTTGTTTAAAAGGATGTGGCTCCTCCCCGCTCTCTCTCTTGGTCCTGCTCCTGCCATGTGATGTGGCTGCTTCCCCTTCAACTTTGGCCACAATTGTAAGTTTCCTGAGGCCTCCCCAGAAGCTGAGCAGATGCCAGCATCATGCTTCCTGTACAGCCTGCAGAACCATGAGCCAATTAAACCTCTTTTCTGTATAAATTACCCAGTCTCAGCTATTTCTTTATAGTAAGGCGAGAACAGCCCAACGCAGCGTGCTAGCACTGTTCTCTTCCCCTCTTTTCACTCCGCACACAAAAGTTCTGCAATTCTGTGAATTTACTGTGTTTTTGTTCAAGTGTCTTAGCAACTTCATTCAGAATTTCAACATGCCATTTTAATCTGCTTCTCCCTCCCAAGCCTGTTACCTTGAAGTAGTAATTAACTGTCCTCATGCTTTTTCTTATTTTATTTGCTTGTCATTGATGGTGTTCTGAGCTACTCTTCCCTTGAGCTTCTTTGTTCATTCCTGAGGTCTTTCTCTTCCCTCTTCTCCCTGAGCACACCCAAAGTTTGCATCTAGTTAGTGATTTGCAATGTTATGCCCTACTTCATCTTTTTTTTTTTTTTTTTTTTTTTGAGATGGAGACTCACTCTGTCACCCAGGCTGGAGTGCAGTGGTGTGATCTCGGCTTACTGCAACCTCTGCCTCCTGTGTTCAAGCGATTCACCTGTGTCAACCTCCCGAGTAGCTGGGACTACAGGCGCCCACCACCATGCCCAGCTAATTTTTGTATTTTTAGTAGAGACAGGGTTTCACCATGTTGGTCAAGCTGGTCTCGAACTCCTGATCTCGTGATCCACCCACCTCGGCCTCCCAAAGTGCTGGGATTACAGGTGCGAGCCACTGCACCCGGCCTACTTCATTTCAAATATTTAATTTTGGGTCTTTTCCAACATGGATTGAACCTTTTTTGCATATTTATTAGCTTTAATAATGTAAATGTGGTCTCATACTGGGTAGAATTATCTTATTTGTTGCTCCTTGTACAAATTTCTCTGATCCCTGCCAGGCGAGGTATCAGAGCCCCAGCAATGGAAAGTGGCTGGCTTGTAGATGGTAAAAAAGAATTTACAGTATAGGTTTGAAAAGGAAAGTTTTATTAGATAGAAAGAACACTGCAGGAGAGTGCAATGAGGCACTTCAGCAAGAGAGGACTGAGCGTGCTGGTGGATTTTCCTTAGGGGTATTTATGGACCTTAAAGCAGGAGCTTAAGGGTAATGTGGACCACATTAGCAACGTAGGTCATGAAAAATGATCACATTTGTAGACATTTTAGTGCCTTGATGTCAGCAAGGGATGCACAATGAGTTTCAACGTGCATGGATTTCGGAGATGTATAGAACTCCTAGTTACTTATAAATTTAGGGGGAAGAAGTCTGGTACCAGATGCCAGCTTTAGATAATAGGCAAGTCTAATTACTTCCTAATTCCTCAGACAGGGAGTTTTGCCTCCAGATGGTCTGCTTGATGGCCCCAGGTGATCTTTGCTCTCCTCCATCATTATTAGTGTCATCATTTTTGAACCAGACCATATTCTGGCATCAAGAGGGAAGAAAAATTAACAATCTCCAACCATTTGAAGAGCCTGACTCTGTCCTGAATATTGAACAGCACTCTGAACAGCAGCTACATTTACATAGCACAATGGTGACATCTAGTGTCAGCAGGATAAATTTCAGCTAGCTCTGCAATTTACCTGAAATTTAAGCACAGGGTCTCAGTGCCTCAGGATCCTCACCTCAACTTCCTTCAGGGCCAAGAAAATGTTTCCTTTCAATTTGTAATTTGCCTTTGGATTTTCTTAACAATTGCTCTTTAATTTTATACATTATTGGGTTTAAAATTAATGTACAATAGACCAGAGATGTTTAGAGTGTACAATATGATGAGTTTTGACCAGCAGAGAACAAGATAGAAAAAATAAAAAAAACCCTTGTCCTCATAGAGCTTACATTCTTAATGGCCAAAATTATGTCACTTGGCTGCTCCTAACAGCAGAGGAATCTGTAAGGCAAGTTTTTTAACTTTCTTGCTTCCATAGTAGGAAGAAGATGGAAAGGGGGGTTTGCGTGAGCCCATCTACAATTCCTGCCACAGTGAGACAGAGAAGCACTCAAATTACGTAAGTGCTTATATACAACAGTTAAGGTTAAAGCATGTTTCAGAAGTATTGACATGCGTGTTCTTTACATCAGCCCTATTTATTATTATTACTACTATTATTATTAACTTAGATGCCTTCTTATGTGATGACATGTAAATAGATCCTCCAGCACAAGACCTTGATCCACAGAGGACCTCCAGTCAATGATAGACATTATCTTAGCACCAATAACGTACACCCTGTGGTTTTCTAATGTTGCTTAGAGCTTTCATTAGTTTGCATACCTTGTTCGCTGTAAAGGTTCTCTGTCTGCTATAAGCTCATCTGGCTCATGACACACTTCATCTGGCTCATCAAGTTGTTCACAGCCTGTTTGTTTTCCAAACTCCCCTTGATGGAAAGAAACAGATGTCTACTAGATAGGGTGAGTGGGTCCACTCATCTGGCTCAGAATATATCCATTCTTACTGAATCAATATTATATCACAGTTTATAAAAATGTACTCCAAAATTTCTGGGACTTACCACCAGGCTACGCTTCCCAAGGGAAAATCCATCAGAGCACTGGTTCTCAAACTTGGCTGCACATTGGGATCACCTAGGAAGTTTTTTAAAAAAACAGTGCCTAGGACCCACCCCGCAAAACAGTGATTCTCAACTAGGTGGTTTGCCCCACTACTAGAAATACATGGATATGTCTTTTGGTCAGTATAACTAGGTAAGTGTGCTACTGGCATCTAGTGGGTAGAGCCCAAGGGTGCAGTTAAACAACCCGCAATGCACAGGACAGCTCCTATAGCAAAGAATTATCTGGTCCCAAATGTCTATAGAGCCAAGGTGGAGAAACCCTGTCCAAAGATACAAATATCCGTATGCATTCAGCCTGGGTGTGGGATTTTTGAAACCTCCCCAGGTGATTATTCTATGCAGTAAAGCTTGAGAACCACTGCTAGAGACATGTTCCTAGAGAACATTGAATCATATGGCTAAATTCCTCTCAACCCCGTGCCATTGAGCTTGAACTGAAAATTTTCCATTTCTTCTTGTTTGATTTGGGAGTTGTTTGTTTGGGAGGTGAGGGTGGTTGAAAGGAGAAAGAGCTAGTTACTTTTGTGAGAAAGCCTAGGTTTCCCACAACATGCTAGAATGGGTATCTCTGTAAATAGAAGTCTAGCTGTTATTATTCACCTTGTGAGTTGGCCTCCCCGGCATAGCTCAAGAGGATCATTAACCACTGTCAAACACACATGTCCTGGGGTACGGGTCACTCGGAATTACATGTGGGAGAAGCAACTCCTTTGCAAATGAGCACTCCCTAATGTTTCACAGAATGACAGCTTCTCCCACTGGGGACCTCCCAGGAAGGGCCACTGCAGTTGTGAAACTCTAGGGGGAACCAGTCACATAGAACACATTGTGAACGATGCTCCCAGGCTTCATGGCCCTCAAAGTTAATTTTACATTCACCAGAATGCCTAGCCTTTTAAATCAGTCCCATATATACATACAAAGAGCGAGTGTCTCACTCTATTGAGCAGGCTGGAGAGTGGTGGCACCATCACTGCTCATTGCAGCCTTGACCTGCTGGGCTAAAGCAGTCCTCCTGCCTCAGCCTTGCGAGGCAGGCTGGGACTACAAGTGCATGCCACCATGCCTGGGTAATTTTTTAATTTTTCCGTAGAGCCAGGGTTTCACCATATTGCCCAGGCTACTCTTGAACTCCTGGCCTTAAGTGATCCTCCCACCTCAGCCTCCTAAAGTGCTGGGATTACAGGCATGAGCCACCATGCCTGGCCCAGTCCAGGCTACATGAAATATTTAAATATTTTGCCTACGTGAAAATATTCCACTAGCTCTCCATATGTACTTTGACATTTATTTATATTATCTCAGATAATGCCAGGATAATATATGTTACTCTCTATATATGTATATATACACACTATATGTATACATGTGTATTTATAGATAATATTTAAAATTTGTAATGCAAATAGTGTCGTATTATACAAGCCAACCTACAACTTGCTTTTTTCACTTAACACTCTATATTACCCACTTAGCATGCCCAGACATGTAGATATATGTTATTCCTCTAACAGCTGCAGAATATTACATTGCATGGACTTGATTTTAAAGAATAGTTGCATATTAGATGCAAGTGGAATGAACATGGGCATTTCCTGAGCCCCATAACATGACACTTAAAGGACAAAAAGGCTGCAGATTCACAAGGACAAGAGAGTGAGAAAGGAGACAAACGCAGATGAGAGATGTTCACAATGTTTCGGTGATACCAGGAAGCAAGCTGATTCACCCAGTGGAAAGGCTCAGGGATCGGGCATCAGAGACTTCACAAGGCAGAGGCGAGCCATGTGACAGACGTATAAGGATCAATTGGACGCACCGATCTCATTCCCACCTGCAAAGCCCAAAGACCTCTCCTCCCAAACTCTGCAATATAGGAGCTTTATTCTCTGGGGAAAACACCAGCAGAGGGCCAGATGGAGACAGTGGATTTAAAACAAGGAGGTGATTAAAAGTGTGCATGCTGAACAAACATCACAAGGCGTTGCCACTGCCCAAGCTCCATTCTCCCAACTGGCTCTCAAAACATTATCAAGCAGGCTTATACCGTCTGCAGAGGAGCCTTAGAGGCAGTGAATAACCCCAGATAAACCTACGAAACATCTGGGGTAAGGGTCTATCAGCGAAAAAAAAAATGCCATAGTCTCACAATTTCTTCTTTACCACAGAGGACTGGGTGTGATTCTAGGACCCCAAACACAGCCATGCCTACAGGTAGCACAAACATAATAGAAATGACAAGGAAGAAGAGGATTTCTAGAAATAATGATCAAGAGCATCGGGGATATTTAGCACTAAAACTAGTGATCCAAGGGACATGCTGGTAGGAGGTCATGGGGAACCATGGAGAATGTCAGACTGAGATGGGCAGGGATGAGCGCAGAGCAGGAGCAGCACTCAAGATGTCTACCTCTTAATTCCATCAAGGAGACAAGAGGGACTCGACAGAGCCATCATGGGACAGAGATCAACAGTGACCAACCTGATTCAGCAGCCACCTGGTGTACCTACTATGGGACAGAAATCAACAGTGACCAACCTGATTCAGCAGCCACCTGGTGTACCTACTATGCGCCAGATTCCGTGTTAGGGAGCACGTACGGATATAGGAGTAGGATGCTGTCCAATGATCTAACAATGCACCTGCAGAGATTGCCACTCACGGTGTTCTCCGCTTTCCTAGAGTCTGGAGACTCTCTCTTCTTACTTTCACAGCTCTTTGGCCAGCCACAAATCCATTTGCCCACACGCTTCCTGGTTCCTTCACTTTCCTCCAGCCTGACACAGACGTGTCTTTCCCGGTGCACTCCCACTAAAGAATGTCTGCGAGGATAGAAGGTCCCTTCTGGTTGTCATGACAAACCAACAAACCAGCATGGGAAACACTCACTGTGTGCAAGGGACTCACTTTGGCATTCAAATTTCATCGTACAGGATAAAGAAAATGTGGTTCGTCTATACCATGGAATACTACACAGCCATAAAAAGGAATGAGATCATGTCTTTTGCAGCAACATGGATAGAGCTGGAGGCCATTATCCTAAGCAGATTAACACAGGGACAGAAAACCAAATGCCACATGTTCTCACTTACAAGCCATGGTCCGCAACCTTTTTTTGTTTCATACCCATTAAAACAGTTTCATTAAAAAATTAGTTTAGGTAGTCATGGCCATCAAACACATGAAAAGATGCTCAATGTCATTAGTCATCAGGGAAATGCAAATCAAAACCAAAACGAGGCTGGGCGCAGCGACTCACTCCTGTAATCCCAGCACTTTGGGAGGCCAAGGCGGGTGGCTTCCCTGAGGTCAGGAGTTCGAGACCAGTCTGGCCAACATGATGAAACCCCATCTTTACTAAAAATACAAAAAAAAAAAAAAAATAGCTGGGCATGGTGGCAGCACCTATAATCCCAGCTACTCAGGAGGCTGAGGCAAGGGAATTGCTTGAACCAGGGAGTGGGGGTTGCAGTGAGCCAAGATCATACCACTGCACTCCAGCCTGGTGACAGAGCGAGACTCTGTCTCAAAGAAAAAAAAAAAAGAGATACTATTTCACACCCACTAGATCAGCCATAATTAAAATGGAAAATAACAAGAGTTGTGGACAATGTGGGGAAATTGGAAACCTTGTGCATTGCTGGTGGAAACGTAAAATAGTGCAGTCACTGTGGGAAAGTTTGGTGGTTCCTCAAAACGTTAAGCATAAAATTACCAGCAATTCCACTGCTAGGTACATAGTAGTTCCCCCTTATCCTCAGGGGATAGGTTCCAAGACCCACAGTGAATACCTGAAATCGTGCATCGTACCAAATCCTATGTACACCATGTTTTTTTCCTATACATGCATACCTACAATAAGGTTTAATTTATAAATTAGGCACAGTAAGAGATTAACAACAATGATAAAATAGAACAATAATAATAATATGCCAGTATCACTACTCTTGCATTTTGGGGCCATTAAATAAGGGTTACTTGAATACAAGCTCTGCAATGTGATAACAGTTGATCTGATATCTAAAACAGCTACCAGGTGACTGACAGGTGGGTAGCATCGACAGTGTGGAAATGCTGAACAAAGGTGTGACTCATGTCCCAGGCAGGACAGAGCGGGACAGGGAGAGGTTGCATCACACTACTCAGAATGACATGCAATTGAAAACCCAGGAATTGTTTACTTCTGGAATTTTCTGTTTAATATTTTCGGGCCATGGATGACCAAGGATAACTGAAATAGCAGAAAGGCGGAATACTGTGTACCCAAAAGAACTGAAAACAGGTATTCAAACAAACACCTTGTAGAGGAATGTTTGTTGCAGCAGCACCAGTCTCAATAGTGAAAAGATGGAAACAGCCCCAATGTCCATCAACTGATGAATAAATACAATCTGGCGTATTCATACAATTGAATATTATTCAGCCATAAGAAGGAACAAAGTACTGAAACATGCTACAATGCAATGAACCTTGAAAATATTATGCTAAGCGAAAGAACCCAGACAGAAACGGCCACGTGCTGCCTGATTTCACTTACACAAAAAGTTCAGAACAAATAAATCTATAAAGACAGAAAACAAACAAGCAGTTGCGGGGTGGTGGGGGGGTGTGGCAGAATGGAGAGTGTTTCATGGGTACAGAGTTTCCTCTTGAGGTGATGAAAATGTCTCAGAAATAAGAGATCGTGGTTGTACAAAGTTGTGAATGTACTAATGTCACAAATTGTAAACTTTGAAATAGTTAATGGTTAATTTTATGTTATGTGAATTTTACTCAATTAAAAAAATCCATAAAAGAAAATAAACCCAGATCCCCTCATATGTTTTTAGCTAATATTTAATATTTTCAAACATAAGTGTAAATAGTTGCAAAGGATGTAATTTAAAATAAAACTGTTACATCAATCTTTTAAATATAGCCGTACAATCTTAATGCACTATTAATTTCAGACTTGATCGCCTATTTTAAAAAATATATGAACAATCTTTTCTTTAACTGTCGTTTTAACTTGTCATTCCTTTTCCTCCTTGAAATTATGTTTCCATTACACTTCTCCACAAACTTTCAAACTTGTATAATTTTTTAGGTTTGAAAGTCTTTTCCCAATTATCTTATCATATATAAAATATGTATATAATTTAAATTAGAAACTTTAAAAAACTCTACTGACACCAAAGTCTTCAAATAGTGAAAACTTATTCTGGATTGGTTATTATTATTGCTATCAGTATATAACTGATCAAAACAACATAAATATTACAAGTTTTGATAAATAACATAAATAATTATTAAGCACAAAAATAAAAAATTTGTTAAAAATACACATGTTTTAATAGATTGGGTGGGGCTTTTTTCTGTTTATTCACACATTTGTGGGTAAATATTACACTAGAATGAGAGTTCAGCATAAACTCTATTTTTAAATTTTGTTTCTAGAAATATAAGCACTGTTTACACAAACAAGAAGATAGAAATGGAGAGTTTTGAGATATCAGTGTCAGTCACTCAATCCTTTTGAGTTTTATGCCCCAAATCACACAGTTGTTAATCATTAAAAAAAAAATCTCTTTTTTTAAGACAGAGTCTCTCCTGCTGTCACCCAGGCTAGAATGCAGTGGTGCTCACTGTAACCTCAAACTCCTGGGCTCAAGCGATTCTGCCATCTCAGACTCCCAAGTAGCTAGGACTACAGGCACATACCACCATGCCCGGCTAATTTAAAAAGGTTTTTTTGTAGAAACAGGGGTCTCACCCAGGCTGGTCTCCAACTCCTAGCCTCAAGTGACTCTCCCACCTCCACCTGCCAAAGCACTGGGATTACAGGCCTGAGCCACCACACCCCTCCTCAAAAATTTATCTTTAGTGATCTATCAGCTCATGGCTAGGTTAGGTATTCTTTCAATGCATTAATTTGTTTTTTAGGTTTGTTTTTACTTATTCTTTAATTTTTTATACTGACAAGCTCAAGTCTACATAAATATAGAAGAATAAAAAGAATCCCTATGTGCCCATCACCAGCATCAACAATGTTATCATCAACCCATGGCCAATCTTGTTTCATCTCTACCTTTCCCATCTCCTCTCCACCCCACACTTCATCACTGCTGGACTGTTTTGAAGCAAATCCCAGGTTACACACCTTTACTTCACCTGTAAATACTTCTATATATATCTCTCTTAAAAATAAGGATGTTTTGAAAACATAGCTTATAAACCAGTACACCTAAGAAATGCAAGTCATTCAGTATCCATCTAATGTGCAAATTTCCCCTAATTGTCTCACACATATTTTTGTTTTGGTTTGGTTTAGATTTTAGTGTTGGTTTTTCTTCTCTTTCTTTTCTTTTCTTTTCTAGTGTTGGTTTTTTAACTCAAGATCCTAACAAGGCCCACAAATTGCATTTGGCTGATATTTCTCTTAAGTCTCTTTGCATCTCCTTGGCTTACTGTTTAACATGCTCTTCTGGCCCCTGAATTTCCTGAAAATTGATCTTTAGATCTCAAGACTTGGTCAGATTCAGATTTTATACTTTGGCAAGAATCCTTCACAGGTGGTATGTGCAGTGGGTTCAGTGTTATTATCTTTCCATCTAATGGTTTTAGCAGCTATCAATGACACAACCTGGATCCATCATTATGAAATGGAGTTCCTCTTCAATTTTAATGAAAGCCAGTAAATGGAAACCTGCAAAAGAATTTGTTCCCTAGTTGTTAGAGTCACCACTCTCTTAATTTTTGGAAACTAGTATACTCAACTTCAGAAATTATCATTATTATATTAATTAATTATTGATTTTGAGACTTATTTTATTAATTAGACTTATTAATTATTAATTTTGAGACAGGTAATTATAATTAATTATACTGGTTATTCTTTCTTTTTTTTTTTTTTTTTTTTAGACAAGGTCTTGTGTATCACCCAGGCTGGAGTGCAGTGCAGTGGCACAATCATAGCTCACTGTAGCCTTGAACTCCTGAGCTCAAGTGATTCTCCTGCCTCAGCCTCCCAAGTAGCTAGGACTACAGGCATGCACCACCACGCCCCATTAAATTGTCTTATTTTTATTTTTGTAGAGATGGGGTCTTACTATGTTGTCCATGCTCACCTTGAACTCCTAGCCTCAAGCAGTCTTCCCACCTCAGTCTCCCAAAGCACTAGGATCACAATGCATCAGCCTGCTATTATTCTTTCACTTAAGATACACCTTGTTTAACTTGTGGATAATACTCAAAAACTATTGGAAAATCAAAATATTTATATCAAACCACCATCACCAATTTAATATTTTTTCAATAAAAATATTTTTATCTCATCCTATGTTTTAAATACATTCTTGTTAAAAAGCCTTGGAAATCTATTTCATTTCACCTATGAAAAATACCCACCATATAACCTAATTGGACACTCTGATCCTCATTTTCAAACCAATAAAATAATCAGAGTTAATTTCTCTCTGACTTTTTTTTTTTTTGAGATGGAGTTTCAGTCTCGTTGCCCAGGCTGGAGTTCTAGTTTGATTGCACTGTGGTCTGAGAGACAGTTTGTTATAATTTCTGTTCTTTTACATTTGCTGAGAACTGCTTTACTTCCAACTATGTGGTCAATTTTGGAATAAGTGCGATGTGGTGCTGAGAAGAATGTATATTCTGTTGATTTGGGGTGGAGAGTTCTGTAGATGTCTATTAGGTCTGCTTGATGCAGAGCTGAGTTCAATTCCTGGATATCCTTGTTAACTTTCTGGCTCATGGATCTGTCTTATATTGACAGTGGGGTGTTAAAGTCTCCCATTATTATTGTGTGGGGGTCTAAGTCTCTTGTAGGTCTCTAAGGACTTGCTTTATGAATCTGGGTGCTCCTGTATTGGGTGGATATATATTTAGGATAGTTAGCTCTTCTTGTTCAATTGATCCCTTTACCATTATGTAATGGCCTTCTTTGTCTCTTTTGATCTTTGTTGGTTTAAAGTCTGTTTTATCAGAGACTAGGATTGCAACTCCTGCCTTTTTTTGTTTTCCATTTGCTTGGTAGATCTTCCTCCATCCCTTTATTTTGAGCCTATGTGTATCTCTGCATGTGAGATGGGTCTCCTGAATACAGCATACTGATAGGTCTTGACTCTTTATCCAATTTGCCAGTCTGTGTCTTTTAATTGGAGCATTTAGCCCATTTACATCTAAGGTTA
The DNA here is from genome assembly GCF_029281585.2 of Gorilla gorilla gorilla. Lineage (NCBI taxonomy): Eukaryota > Metazoa > Chordata > Mammalia > Primates > Hominidae > Gorilla > Gorilla gorilla. The sequence continues at coordinate 100,961,426 of NC_073242.2, forward strand.
ATATTGTTATGTGTGAATTTGATCCTGTCATTATGATGTTAGCTGGTTATCTTGCTCATTAGTTGATGCAGTTTCTTCCTAGCATTGATGGTCTTTACAATTTAGCATGCTTTTGCAGTGGCTGGTACCGGGTGTTCCTTTCCATGTTTAGTGCTTCCTTCAGGAGCTCTTGTAAGGTAGGCCTGGTGGTGACAAAATCTCTCAGCATTTGCTTGTCTGTAAAGGATTTTATTTCTCCTTTTCTCCTTCACTTATGAAGCTTAGTTTGGCTGGATATGAAATTCTGGGTTGAAAATGCTTTTCTTTAAGAATGTTGAATACTGGCCCCCACTCTCTTCTGGCTTGTAGAGTTTCTGCTGAGAGATCCACTGTTAGTCTGATGGGCTTCCCTTTGTGGGTAACCCAACCTTTCTATCTAGCTGCCCTTAATATTTTTTCCTTCATTTCAACTTTGGTGAATCTGACAATTATGTGTCTTGGAGTTGCTCTTCTCAAGGAGTATCTTTGTGGTGTTCTCTGTATTTCCTGAATTTGAATGTTGGCCTACCTTGCTAGGTTGGGGAAGTTCTCCTGGATAATATCCTGAAGAGTGTTTTCCAACTTGGTTCCATTCTCCCCGTCACTTTCAGGTACACCAATCAAAAGTAGATTTGGTGTTTTCACATAGTCCCATATTTCTTGGAGGATTTGTTTGTTTCTTTTTACTCTTTTTTCTCTAAACTTCTCTTCTTGCTTCATTTCATTCATTTGATCTTCCATCACTGATACCCTTTCTTCCACTTGATCGAATTGGCTACTGAAGCTTGTGCATGTGTCACGTAGTTCACATGCTGTGGTTTTCAGCTCCATCAGGTCATTTAAGGTCTTCTCTATGCTGTTTATTCTAGTTAGCCATTCATCTAATCTTTTTTCAAAGTTTTTAGCTTCTTTGCAATGGGTTCGAACATCCTCCTTTAGTTCGGAGAAGTTTGTTATTACTGAAGCCTTCTCTCAACTCGTCAAAGTCATTCTCCATCCAGCTTTGTTCTGTTGCTGGCCAGGAGCTGTTTTCCTTTGGAGGAGAAGAGGCAGTCTGATTTTTAGAATTTTCAGCTTTTCTGCTCTGGTTTTTCCCCATCTTTGTGGTTTTATCTACCTTCGGTCTTTGATGATGGTGATGTACAGATGGGGTTTTGGCATGGATGTCCTTTCTGTTTGTTAGTTTTCCTTCTTACAGTCAGGACTCTCAGCTGCAGGTCTGTTGGAGTTTGCTGGGGGTCCATTCCAGACCCTGTTTGCCTGGGTATCACCAGCATAGGCTGCAGAACAGCAATTATTGCAGAAAGGCAAATGTTGCTGCCTGATCCTTCCTCTGAAAGCTTCATCTCAGAGGGGCACCCAGCTGTATGAGGTGTCAGTCAGCCCCTATTAGGAGGTGTCTCCCAGTTAGGCTACTCAGGGGTCAGGGACCCACTTGAGGAGGCAGTCTGTCTGTTCTCAGATCTCAAACTCCATTCTGGGAGAACCACTACTCTCTTCATGTCAGACATGGACATTTAAGTCTGCAGAAGTTTCTGCTGCCTTTTGTTCAGCTATGCCCTGCCCTCAGAGGTGGAGTCTAGAGAGGCAGGCAGGCCTCCTTGAGCTGCAGTGGGCTCCCCCCAGTTCAAGCTTCCCAGCCACTTTGTTTACCTACTCAAGCCTCAGCAATGGTGTACGCCCCTCCCCGAGCCTTGCTGCCGCCTTGCAGTTCAATCTCAGACTGCTGTGCTAGCAGTGAGCGAGGCTCCATGGGCGTGGGACCCTCTGAGCCAGGTGTGGGATATAATCTCCTGGTGTGCCATTTGCTAATACCATTGGAAAAGCGCAGTATTAGGGTGGGAGTGTCCCGATTTTCCAGGTACCATCTGTCATGGCTTCCCTTGGCTAGGAAAGGGAATTCCCTGACCCCTTGTGCTTCCCAGGTGAAGTGATGCCCCGCCCTGCTTCAGCTCACATTCTGTGGGCTGCACCCACTGTCTGACAAGCCCCAGTGAGATGAACCGGGTACCTCAGTTGGAAAAGCAAAAATCACCTATCTTCTGCATCGCTCATGCTGGGAGCTGTAGACTGGAGCTGTTCCTATTCAGCCATCTTGGAACCTCTCTCAGAAGAGGTGAAATAACTTCTATTCCACTATTCCTACTCCACAATATTCAATTCAGAATATCCATTTGCAGGCCAATTCCTCCCAATAGGAAAATGTTCAGGACAACGGAAGGTAAACGGTAGGCAAGTTTTTTCCCCCCTTCCCCTTTAATTATTAAAAGAGCCTTTTCAGAAGTCCATATTTGAAAGTGTCCCTTTGTTTGGTGCCCCAGAGGTTTTGCCTCCCAGGGGCAATTCAGGGCAGATTAAAGGTATGCAGTCCTTTTGCAAAGCAAGAGAAGAACAGATTATAGGAGGCGCTTGGGAAAGGAGCATCTGCGCAAGCAACCAGGGCCATTCCCAGAAGACCACACATGAAGCTGAGGATCTAAAACTGGAGTCCCTTAGAACTGTCCACTTTACTCTTCCCACTTTGAAGACCACTGACTGCTGACCCCTTGCTTTGAGAATATTTCCTCAAAAGACTGGAAAAAGGCAGATAACAGCGGTCTCAACCGTTACTGACTTGCTTTGAAACTTGGAGAACATTCCTTAATGTCTTACTGTGCTAATCTGAAATTGGAATCAATATCTAGTTTCCTGTTTCCTTCTCATGGTATTTTGAGAATTAAGCATTGTCAACACAAAGAGTCAAAACTCTGTAAAATATTTGAAGAGATTTATTCTGAGCCAAATATGAGTGACCATGGCTCATGACACAGCCCTCAGGAGGTCCTGAGAACATGTGCCCAAGGTGATCGGGCACGGCTTGGTTTTATATATTTTAGGGAGGCATGAGACATCAATCAAATACATTTAAGAAATACATTGGTTTGGTTCAGAAAGGCAGGACAACTCAAAGTGGGTTGAGAGGTGGGAAGCTTCCAGAGTATAGGTAAACTTAAACATTTTCTGATCAACAATTGGTTGAGTTTGTCTAAAGACCAGGGATCAATAGAAAGAAAATGTTCAGGTTAAGACAAAAGACTATGGAGACCAAGGTTCTTTTGAAGTCTTATAGTGGCTGCCCTTAGAGACAATAGATGACAAATTGTTTCCTATTCAGACCTTTAAAAGGTGCTAGACTCTTACTTAATCTCTTAAAGATTGGGAGGATCTGGAAGAAAAAGATCTAACTACGTTAATAGAGATTCTTTAGATGCACATTTCCCCCCACAAAGGACAGCTTTGCAGGACCATTTCAAAACACGGCAAAGAAACGAGTTTTGGGGTAAAATATTTTGACTTTCTTCTTTGTCACATAATGTTATGCCACAGTCAGATTGGAAAGTAAGTCATGACATATGAAGTTAAATAAAACCCATCTGATGAGAATTTATGGTTTGTAGAGCAGATTCTCAGAACCCTTAGATAGGAATTTGGCCAAGATTTAAAAATCACAGTTTAGTCTTCAGCATGAAGGTTAGCAGTACTACTTAGGTTTTGAATAGCACTTTTACCTTTCTGAATGACTTTGCTGCCTGGATCTTCTGTTTCCCTCTCAACCGTCCCTCAAAGGCAAGTCTCACCTTTGTGCAACGGGTGTGGGTCACGGAGGCCCAGGGCGAGACTGGCCAAAGATCACACAGCAAATAGGTGACCTGGTTGGGAATAGAACCTGCATTTACCTCCCTTCTCCAAATGCATCAGCACAGGAAAATACGGAGAAAACAATAAAAGCAAAACCTGAAGAAATCACTGATTAAATTAAACACCAGCAAATAAACAAAAAGTATAAAGTAGATTCAGTATGTATACTATATATAATATATAGTACTGTTTATATCTAAGTTTACACTTGATGTTAGCCAAAAGGCCAAGAAGCAATTGTATATCTAAGTTCATAGTACGTCAACTTTTTTTTTTTTAGACGCTCTGTCACCCAGGCTGGAGTGCAGGGGCATGATCTCGGCTCACTGCAATCTTGCTCTTACGGGTTCAAGCGATCCTCATGCCTCAGCCTCCCGAGTAGCTGGGACTACAGTCGCACACCACCACACCTAGATAATTTTTTCTATTTTAGTAGAGATGGCTGCCCAGGCTGGTCTCGAACTCCTGAGCTCTGACAATCCGCCTGCCTCGGCCTCCCAAAATGCTAGGATTACAGGCGTGAGCCACTGTGCCTGGGCAAAGATTTTTTAAAATAATGTTCATAAAGAGAGGCCAATTCATATTCTTAGTTTATTCCAGCAAACTATGATTCAGATATCTGAAGGGGGAAAAAAAACCCAAAACCTGAAGTTCCCAAAGACAGTCTCCATTCTAAACTATACCTCCTTCTTCACAGTCCAGTGACCTATGACAGGCTTTCTACTTCTGAATCCACCCTGTAAAATGATCCTCTTCTGAAAGGAGTTTCCCACCAAACAAGGAAGTTCTAGACATAATCACATTTCAGGAGATAATTGTGTATGGTTTGCTTTTTGTTGTTTTGTTTGTTGATTTTGCTTTGCTTGGAGCAAAGTTTTAAATTTAATTTCTGTACAAAAGCTATTACAAAAGAGGTAAGATTTCCTCCTACTTCTTTTCTCCTGCCACCCAGTTCCTTTTCCCAGAGGTAATCAATGAGAAATAATTTAGAATGTAAGATATGTTATAATTCTGTACATGCCATGGCAACAGGAAATAAGCCATTCAGGGCTCATCCGGAATCCAGGAAGTGTTTGGATATTGGAAAAACAAAAACAAAAAAAAAAACCTTTGTTCTGTAAGACAGTATAGAAAGTTGGGAGAAAGGTCTACTCCAGGATCAAGGTAAAATCTGACATGCCACATAACCATAAAAGAGAATGGGGGATAAAGGAATGAAATAATGAGTCTACTTGGGAGCTATGTGTGAGCCCAAGACAGGAATGGGAGTTTCCAGAAGTTCACAGAGCAGTTAAGACCAGAATAAATCCAGGTAGCCAAGACCAGTCAGGACCAGGCATGGAGATAGACCTCAGGGCTGCCTCTCTTTTCCAAGCTGATCTGCAGACTGAAAATTTAGACCGGTTACAAATTATCTAAACTGCCCCAGGAGCTGAAAACCTTTAAATTTTAGAGCTGCGAGGAAACAGATATTATCTAATACATCTACTCTCAAGCATTTTGGTCTCAGGGCCCCTTAACACTCGGAAAGATACTGAGAATCTCATAGTGTTTTTGTTTATATGGGCTCCTCTCTATAGATATTTACCATATTAGAAATCAAAATTGATAAATTTTTGAATATTTATTTATTCAAAAATGACAATTATGAACATATTACATGTTGACAAAAATGCTTTTATTAAAAATAAATGTATTTTATTTTTTAAAAATTAACGGGAATGATTAGCATTATTTTACAGTTTTGAAAATCTCTTTAAAGTCTGCCTTAATGGAAGACAACTGGATTCTCCTTTCTGCTTCTGCATTCAAAGTGATTTGATATCACATGACACATAGCCTTGGGAAAATCACCATACACACACACACGAGAAAGAAGATGGCAAACGATGTCCTAGCATGATTATTAAAATGATTTTGCATCTACAGACCTCCTGAAAGGGTCTCGAGGACCCCAGTGGTTCCTGGACCACACTTTGAAAACTGTGGATCTGAAAATAATTTAGGATTGCATTTTCCTGTAATGCCGCGTCTTAGCAATGTGACCTTGGGTGAGCTACTTAACTTCTCTAAGCCTCAGCTTCCTCCGCTGTAAAGCAGCACTAAGAATAGAAGGCTATGTTTATGGCCGCATGCCTTCCTATAATCTGGGTATCTTCATGGTCATTATATATATAAGTGAGGTAATACATATAAATATTTAATACAGTACTTGGCCCCTAGTAATCACTCAAGTAACAACTCTTCCTACTATTATTGTTAATATTTGCTATTACTACATATCAAGCATTGTGCCAGGCACAGCAGGGGTCATATCACAGGGTGTAAGAGGCCTCAAGTTGCTTAACAGTAGGGGACATAGGACAAATACCTAATTATAGAACAGAACAGATTTTGTCCGAATGATACATACCAGGAAGAGGTCACATTCATTCACTCATTCAACAAATATTAATCGATTTTCTCCAGTGTGCCAGGAACAACAGGGAGGAAGAGGCCAAGGTTTCAGAGCCTCAGAAATGAGGAACAGCAGGCGGTGAGGGGGTCAGTGAGGGATGGGACGGGCTGGGCGTGGCCAAATCAGGTAAGGCTTTGTAGGCCTATGTAATTGAGGATATAAGGAAATGTTTTATGAGAAGGCTGCATTTGAGTTAGAACTTCAGAAGAGGCAGGATTTGGGATAAAATTGATGTGCACATTCTTTTATGCACTTTCAACAGATATTTGAGATTTCCGCCAAGTCTGCTGCACAAAGGATCCCTACTTCCAAAGAAGATATTTTTGCATTTAATGGTTTTTATCACATAAGAAATACATGCGCACTTTTAAAAATTAGAAAATACAGGAGTGACCAGCCTGGGCAAACATAGCAAGACTACTACATCTCTACAAAAAAAAAAAAGGGGGGGGGGCAGGTGTTTCTTCTAGAATGTTCTTGCTAGTGGTGGTGCACACCTGTAGGCTCAGCTACCTGAGAGGCTGAGGCAAGAAAATCACATGCGCCCAGAAGTTCAAGGCTGCAGTGAGCTATGATAGCACCACTGCATTCCAGCCTGGGCAACAGAGCAAGACCCTGTCCCCGCCGTCCCCCAAAAAATACAAGTGAGCAAAAATAAGAAAATAAAAACATTCTTCTGGCATGGGTTGTGTGTGAGACCCCAGGACTATCCACCTACAGGATTCAACCCTAAGCCTGTGGGACCAGTGGTTTGTCTGCAAGGAGCTAGAAGCAGCTGGAAAAGCCGGCCTGCCTGCCAGGGTAGACCTCCTCCTCGCCCCCTAACCAAATTGTGCTCACGTTCCTTGAGTCCTCACCGCCCGATTGCGCACTGGAGAAGTTGGAAGGAAAAAGCCTCGTGCAAGAGGAAGCGCAGCCCAGGGCTCAGAAGCCCCCTCCTGGCGCCGCAGCTGGGCTCTGCCAGCTCTCCAGGGAGGCGCTGGGTGGAGGATGTGGCCAGAAAGGCAGATGTCCTCTAAGGGGGAAAACAAAGTTCCTGGGCGAAGGAAACGTGAGAAAAGGACAAAGACGAGTAAAGAAGAGGGTGCATCAGCTTGGGAAACGCAGCAAGGCGCACAGTGCATGCGCACTATGTAGAGCGTAGGGGCTGCGGGACGGTGTGGGGAGAGGTCACAGCCACCGTGCGTGCGAGGCCGGGGAAGCTGCGGGGGATCGCATGGGAGCCCCCGAGGTGAAGCCGGGAAAGCGGCCCCACGACGACCCCCTGACGGCTGCGGGAGGGCTGAGAAGCCTCCTTCCCTAATATGTTAAAGAAAAAAAAAATTAGGCCGGGCGCGGTGGCTCACGCCTGTAATCCCAACACTTTGGGAGGCCGAGGCTGGTGGATCACGAGGTCAGGAGATCAAGACCATCCTGGCTAACACGGTGAAACCCCGTCTCTACTAAAAATACAAAAAATTAGCCGGGCGTGGTGGCGGGTGCCTGTAGTCCCAGCTACTCGGGAGGCTGAGGCAGGAGAATGGCGTGAACCTGGGAGGCGGAGCTTGCAGTGAGCCAAGATCGCGCCACTGCACTCCAGCCTGGGCGACAGAGCGAAACTCTGTCTCAAAAAAAAAAAAAGAAAAAAAAATTAATCCAAGTGGGGGTGGTTTTAGGTGCTGCCTCTGTATCTTTTGCTTAGATTTTGGAAGGGTTTAAAATTTCCCTCCTTGCCTTTAGATTCTCTCCTCTTGTATCCGACATTAATTAAGCACCTACTGTGTACTAGATGCTGGTGCTGGGGGCACAAAATGGAAGACCCCTATAGTCCTATAGGGAGGCATATATGTAAACGCATGTGCATCATTACAGAGGTTTGTACAATTTACTTTGGGGGGCGAGGAGAAAGAACTGGCACAGGGAGAAGGGAAGGTTGCACAGGGAAGGCATATCTGAACAGGGTTTAGAAGGCTGAATTTTTGGCAGGTGGAATGGGAGTAAGGTGAGGAGGAGAACATTCTAGAAGAAACAGCAGGTCTTAGAGAGGCATGGAGTGTGAAAAGACGCGCTTCTGTGACTAACATAACAAAATAATTTGGACAAAGTTATTTATCCTTCCTAACTCTAAGTTCCTCTTGAATAAAAAGAAATAGTGACAGCAATATAGCAATGTGTCCAATCAGTGGATTATGAAACACACTTCAAAGGCAAAATGATATCCTCACACCCAAAAGGTAAATGCTATCATAACTCAGGTGAACTGTGTTCTTGGAAAGGGAGCTTAGAACAGTTTATCCCAATGTTGATTCTGGTTTTGGCTTCATGGAGTCTCATTCATTCTTACTTCTGACCTCTACCCCGACTGTAATTATTTTTTCAAGGAACTGGACCAACAGGACCCAAGGGAGAGTATCAAAGGCAAAACAAAGGAAAATGAGGACAACCCAATACTCAGAAAAAAAAAACGAGTAATTCATGGATTCACAACGGGCAACAAACTAGATGACTATTAGGAAGAGAAGAGCAAATCTTATGATCTCAAAATGATTTCTTGTTCATTTGCATCCTCGCATCAATCTAGACTTTAAGAAATATGTGATTTTTAAATAAATGGGTATATCTGCATAATAGTGTTTTGCCATTAAATTATTTGATATGACTTTAAACATGTTTCTGCAAAAACCACTTCACCATACTGCTAGAATCTAGCAGCTAGATTGACCCAACACTTCATTATGTCATTCCCTTGCTCAAAGGTTGAAAGCAACCAGATGTGGTGGCTCACACCTGTAATCCCAACACTTTAGGAGGCCAAGACAGGAGGATCACTTGAGCCCAGGAGTTCAAAACTAGCCTGGGCAACAAAGTGAGACCTTTTCTCTACACAAAATAAAAACACATAGTCCCAGCTATTTGGGAGGCTGAGGTGGGAGGATCGCTTGAGCTCGGGCGGTCAAGGTGGTAGTGAACTGTGATTGTACCACTGCACTCCAGCCTATATAACAGAATGAGCCTGTCTTAAAAATAAAAAATAAAGTTGTAACTATTCTCTGCTAAGTAGAATATAAAAATGCCCTAACCTTACACTCAGATTTCCACAATTAAGCTCTATTCTGCCGTCTATCCACACCCTTTTTCACTATTGCTCTACAGAAACCCTCTTCTTTGACAAAACTAATTTTCTTAGTGTGCCTCAAACACACAATCCCATGTGACCACTGACCTTTCATAAAGATGATATTCTCGCCATCCCAACCACATACTTAACTAGGCTACTAGATACATGTGTCCTCTGTGGTCTCCTAGTGGAAATTCTGTTTTTAATGTTAATACAAATAATTTTTTAAGAAATGCAAGTTTCTTGACATTGTTTAGGAAACGTCAGTGGTTAGAGTGATTTAGTATTGCGTACTGAAAATAATAGAAAAAATATCGACACTGAGTCATATCTACTTCTTTACCTTCGACCTTTTAAAATGTACTTGTGGGATTTAGATTATCATTGGATTGAACTATACAATACAATAAAATGTAAAATTAAGTGCCCCATGTTTGAGAGACAATCATTGTACTTGAGGTAGAAAAGTGCTTTAAACAGTGATGAGAATTGGTTTTATATTGTCGCTTCACATGTTTGTTGGACCAGGTTTTCTGTGGGTGCGTGTATTTGATTACATTGTTTAGTTATAGGGAATGTGCACCTGTTTTTTGTTGTTGTTGTTTTCAGCTGGGTGCAGTGGCTCACGCCTGTAGTCCCACCACTTTGAGAGGCCAAGGTGGGCAGATCACTTGAGGTCAGGAGTTTGAGACGAGCCTGGGCACCATGGCAAAACCTTGTCTCTATTAAAAGTACAAAAATTAGGCCAGGCACGGTGGCTTACGCCTGTAATCCCAGCACTTTGGGAGGCCAAAGTGGGTGGATCACCTGAGGTCAGGAGTTCAAGACCAGCCTGACCAATATGGTGAAACCCCATCTCTACTAAAAATAGAAAAATTAGCCGGGCGTGGTGGCAGGCACCTGTAGTCCCAGCTACTCAGGAGGCTGAGACAGGAGAATCGCTTGAACCCGGGAAGTGGAGATTGCAGTGAGCCAAGATCATGCCATTGCACTCCAGCCTGGGCGACAGAGCAAGACTCCATCTCAAAAAAAAAAAAAAAAAGCTGGGCAGGGTGGTACACGCCTGTAATCCCAGCTACTAGGGACGCTGAGGCACGAGAATTGCTTGAACCCAGGAGGCAGAGGTTGCAGTGACCTGAGATCATGCCATTGCACTCCAGCCTGGGTGACAGAGAGAGACTCTGTCTCAAAAAAAAAAAAAAAGGTTCCTTTTTAAGGTTGAACAAAGGCTCAGTCATTCCTTCCTTTCCCAGACTTTCACCAAGCGCCTTCTATGGGCCAAGCATTGTGCTACGTGCTAGGTATACACAGGCAAGAGGTGATATACACAGATAAAAGGTGATTCTCTCCCAACGTGAGTTGGGAAGACAGACATGGCTAAGGCTTGTGGCTATGCTGAAGGGACTCGGCAACAATTTTCTAAGGCTACCATAATGCTAACTAACAACCAGCCAAGAAACTTCAGTGGTATACAATAAAACCTCATTTCTCGTGCATCTAGGGTGGTCGCTTAGGTAGTTCTGCTGATTTGGCTTGGGTTCACTGAAGTGTCTGGTGGTTAGCTGCCATTGGCTGATCTAGGATGGCCTCAGCTAGGACAACCATGGTAATTTGGATGTGCTTCCCGTGCCTTTCATCCAGCAGGCATGATCTCACGGCAGTGACTTAGACACAAGAGCAAGAACATGTCCAACTGCACAAGTTACTTTAAAGCCTCTGCTTAAAAACATCCCAACAGGCCAGGCGTGGTAGCTCATGCCTGTAATCTCAGCATTTTGGGAGGCCTAGGCAGGCAGATCACTTGAGGTCAGGAGTTCAAGACCAGCCTGGCCAATATAGTGAAACCCTGTCTCTACTAAAAATACAAAAATTAGCCGGGCATGGTGGCACATGCCTATAATCCCAGCTACTGGGGAGGCTGAGGTGGGAGAATAGCCTGAACCCTGGAAACGGAGGTTGCAGTGAGCCAAAATTGCGCCATTACACTCCAGCCTGGGTAAAGAAGCAAGACTCCATCTCAAAAAAAAAAAAAAATCCCTACAATCAAAGCGAGTAGCATAGCTGAGACCCTAGGCAGAGTTATATGTCATAGGGCATGGATACAAAGATGGGAGAATGGAGGTCATCATGGCAATCTGCCATGAGCTCTGAACACACAGACCAGGGCACCTAACTCAGCCTGGGGACATAAGGAATGGTTTCCCAGAGAAGGTGATGCTGACTTGAGTTGAATCTTGAAAGAGAAGATGCAAGTTAATCAGGCCATAAAGCAGAGAGGGCGCTTTAAGCAGAGCAACCCACATGAACCAAGAGCTTTGGAGACTGAAGTGCTTCCACATCTTTACTTTATGTGATGCATATGCCCTGCAGCTATTAACCTTTCTGCAGTTTCCTGTCTGGAATGTAGATGTGAGCCCTAGATGTGCACAGCTGTCTCCTGGCCATGAGGCAATAAGCATGAAGTTGATGGTCTGTAGAAATAAGTCACCCAATGGCATTCTTGAGCCACTGTATCCACCCCAACTGTATGACTACATGACTTCATGTCACACAGGTCAGCACCCAGGAACTCCTGTGATATCCCCTGGAGAACTACCTAGTCCCTCAGTGCTCCGTGATCTATCTCTTCTTTCTCCCTCAATCAAGACTCTTTTTTTTCTCTCTCTCTCTCAGACGGAATTTCACTCTTGTTGCCCAGGCTGGAGTGCAATGGCGTGACCTCAGCTCACCACAGCCTCCGCCTCCCAGGTTCAAGCGATTCTCCTGCCCCAGCCTCCTGAGTGGCTGGGATTACAGGCATGCGCCACCACACCCAGCTAATTTTGTATTTTTAGTAGAGATGGAGTTTCTCCATGTTGGTCAGGCTGGTCTCGAACTCCCGTCCTCAGGTGATCCACCCGCCTTGGCCTCCCAAAGTGCTGGGATTACAGGCATAAGCCACCATGCCCAGCCCAAAACTCTTGTTCCTTCAACCAAGCTGACTCCAGATGCTTTGCATTGTTTGGAGAAGTGGTGATGCAGTTTCTCAATGTCTAGAGTTTCAACAGCACCCCTACCCTGGCCTCCACATCACCATTGCCAAGAGTAAAGAGAGAGCACCCCAGCCTCTTCCAGCAGGTACTTCACACTGCCCTTCCCCAAGTTTTCAGTTTGGCCACCGCTATCTTCCTGGAGGCCATCATTATCTGTTATTATTTCCTTTATCCTGGTTTATGCCAGTCACACAAGTAGCCCAGGATCCTCAGTTGTTCCTTATCCCTTGTGTTTCATCCCAAATGGCTCCAAACGTCTCATTTTCTGACCCCATTTCCCACCCTCCCCATCCCGACACCCTTGTTGGGGTCCACAAAATCCATCTTTTCTCGAAGTGTCTTAATTTCCTCTTCACTTTCTTGCTCTAAAGGAAACTAGGTCTCCCTTGAAGACACTGCTTTCTCTGCAGTCCTCTCAAGTGGTGGCTGTTTCTTACACTCCACAGTGGAATAGGTTTTCTTGTTCCTCATTGCTGCTTCCAGATTATTCTGGCTCCCTCCTTCCTAAACATTTCCAGCTTTCACTCTGATATTAACCAGACTAAACTGCCCTCATTACAGTCATATGACCCCTGCCACTCTCCAACTCTACTCCTGGGACAATTCTACATGAACTCAATATCCTTAGAGATGATACTTTCAAAGCCCTGATGTCTCAAATCCTTGACCTCCTCACTCCCAAAAAACTTGCCCTCCAACTTAGTTCAGCTATAATCTTTCCGTCCTTCTTTCTCCTCTTAACCAGCTTAGCTTCCATGGTTCATTATCATAATTACACCTTTGAATATCCCCTAGGCTCCCTTGCCTCTCTAATACTTCATTGTACTCTTCCAGAAAAGCAGAGGTCTTACTTAAATCTAACTCTCCACCTATCCCCACACAAGTAGTAGTAGCCGAACAGGGCTGGAAAAACTACACACCTCTGCTATCTGCTTTCATTTTAAGTTTATGACCACTCACCTTCGGCTTCACTCATCTATCTTACCTCATTACCCTAGCACAGTCACTAACGTATCCTCACAGGTGGCCATTCCATATCTTCGTCTCTCTCTTCAAGCTTCCACAACTCCTTCCCCATCCTCAGACTCAGCTGACAACCTTATCCCCTCACTCACTAGGAAAATAAAAGCAATAAGAAGGGAGTTTCCACAAATTCCCAGCATATCATCTACCCACCTACCTGCAACCTCCACTCCCTGAGTTCAAGCTATTCTCCTGCCTCGGCCTCTCGAGTAGCTGGGATTACAAGTCTATGCCACCACACCTGGTGGATTTTTGTATTTTTAGTAGGGACACGGTTTCGCCATGTTGGCCAGGCTGGTCTCGAACTCCTGACCTCTGGTGATTCACCCACCTTGGCCTCCCAAAGTGCTGGGATTACAGGCGTGAGCCACCACACCTGGCCGAGAGACACCAACTCTTAAAAGGTGCCTAACTGAGAATCTCGAGGAATTTGTACTGTGTCTCTAATGAGCTCTTTTGTAGCATTTTCATCAGGGAAATGCTGGGGATCAGATCCATCCTAGGAAAGATCACTCTAGCCGCAGCGTAGAGTGGGAAGGCTGGAGGGCGTAAGATTGGGGATATGGGAAAAAGTGAGAGACTGTTGGCAGAAATTCAAGCAAAAAAAAATTGAAAGGCAGACTGAAGACAGGGGCTGTTGACATATAAAGGAGGGCAAATTTGACAGCTATTTAAGGTTATTTTACCTTTAGACAGACATTGGTGATCAATGTGATACATGAGGTGACAGTCCACCAGAAGACACACTGATAGTCTCCCCAGATTTCATCCCAGAAACTCCCTGACTAAATCATCACGGGTCCCCTGAAGCAGTCTCTGACAGTTTTTGGAAGACCAGAGGTAGAATTTCAGGAGCCCGATTCCAGATAAAGCCACAATTATGCAGCAATGTTAGGTTCCTGAACCATCAAAGACATATAAGGGATGCCTGAGTTTTACTAGGAGCTCCTGGCTCATTATTTCCTATTTTCCCATCCCCTCTGCCCTTCAAGGGAGCAACAAAAAAGCAAGAATCAGTGAAAAACTTAAAACTGTGTTCTTTTTTTCCCTAATCTTATCTATTCTAGTCCAACTTATTCTCCCACTGTTGAAACAAATATTTCTAACACAGATAAGGGACATCGTATTGCTGGGGGATTCCCTACACAGATGTCCACCACCAGGGCCCAGCTCAAGGAAGCAAGTTCTACTGAAAGCAATTACCCATTTGATAATAGGATTTACAGCAACCAAGATTTCCTTCCTGGCTTGCAGACACTTCTTCCGAAGGCGCTGGCTCCCTGTGATGCTAAGATCCAGTCTCTATAGACTTCAGAAACTTAGCCAAACTACAAAGCCCTCCAGAATCTATTCTCTAAACTCAGCCACTTAGCCAGTGACCTACTCAGGCCAGACACTGGCTTTGGTAAGCAAAACAGGGCTGGTGACCAATGTAGGGGGTGACATGTTCCTCAACAGTTTTAGGCCTGGACATCTGCATTGCAGGCTGATGCTCAGTGTAAAAAAATGAGGAATGCTAGAGCCCCCACAAGAAAAGAAACTCAAGGAAGCATCACTGTCCTTTTAGTGTCACTAGGGACAGAAAAGATATGTAGGTAAGTGTGGATGTGAAGAAACTGCAATCTCATTTGGAGTGATGGTCAGGGTAAGGTAGCAGGAGTAGGTAGTATAACCAGCAGAAAGATCCTTTTGACCCCTGAGAAAATCAGAGTCTAGGTCAGGAGCTGACCCCAGGTCTCTTCACCACTCAGGTGGGTCCCCAGACAGTAAAGATAGTAAACTTCCAAGGGCAAAGATGAGATCAGCCACTCCGCTGAATAGTGGTCCCCAGGAGACAATTGTCTAAATCACTTCAAGTACACACAGCCTTTTGTACAGATTTTAAACTTGGGATTCCTTGGCATTGCATATGATTTTGTGTTTGTATATGAGCAATTGTACATTTTTCTACAGAGGTCTATATCTGTTATCAGATTTTGGAGACTCACAAAGAAAAAGATTAGATCTCTTACTTGACTGCACAATCCAATATGGTAGCACTAGCACGTTTCAGGTGGACAGTGGCTACTGTATAGTGCAGATATGGAACATTTCCATCATCACAGAGACTGTTATTGACAGTGCTGCCTTAGAGACGTGGGCCGCAGGACTTCTACAAGAAGGCCTGGATATCGGACACCAGCATTCAAATTTCTTCCCAGTGCTGTGGAATGTGGTAGACCCTTGGAAGTCCAGTATCTGAACGTGCTGGTCACCACCGTATACTAGTGACCAGAGGATGCCTTTCTTCAGCTGCTTGGCATTCTGCCAGCATGAATTCCTAGCACAGGAAAGATGGCAGGTGATCTGAATTACTTGGGGTTATGGTGTATTTGAGTGACCTCACTATATTTGGGAAGGCGCTGGAAAAACACGAAAAGAATGTTAGAAAGGGCTGGAATAAAACTACAGGAGTCCCCCCTTTATCCACAGTTTTGTTTCCCAGTTTTAACTACTCATCATCAACCACGATTTGAAAATATTAAATGGGAAAATTCCAGAAATAAACAGTTCATTTATTACATACTATTCTGAGTAGCATGATGAAGCCTTGTGCCATCTCGCTGTGTTGTGCCAGCACCTGAATCATCTCTTTGTGCATAAAAGCAAAACTACCGACTGCCCAGTTCCAGCGCTTCCAGCTACACCTCTGCCCAAAGTCCTTCACTGGAGGAAGAGAAATTTCTCTTCTCTCTGCCAGAGAGAAACAGGAAGGGAGGAAGAGCCACACCATTGAAATCAAGTCAAGGCAAGCACCACAGGTTCTTGTCATTTGTGCTTAGCGGACTTAGCTGATGGAAATCGGCAAAGATCATCCCAAAGCTCACACAACTCCCTGCCTGCTCTCTCTCTTCCAAGGTCTGGAAAAGGAAGTGGCAGCTGAGTTGCGGGGGTGGGTGGCGGTGGGAAGGTATTATTATTCAACCACTTTTTAACTCTTATATTGTCATATTATTGTGTTAGGAGCTTCATACGCATTAATCCTAACATTCACAACAATACTGTAAAATAGATATCGTTACCCTTATTTAACACTGATGATATTCTAGGGCTCAAAGAGGTGGTATGACTTGCCTGGCAAGATCTTGGACTTGAAAGTCTGAGGCTTCCATTCACCACAATTTACGTTTATTCATGGGCATCCATTGTTTCAGACTCATGACAACCGTGTAAAGTAGCACAGAGTAGGTAAGTGATTTGCCCAAGGGCACACAGCAAGGCAAGGGAGAAGTTGTAATCTTTAATGATAACTTGTTTCTTTTTTTCTTAAAGGGGATTTTTTTTTCTCCTGTACCACCAAGCCAGTACATCTATGTCCTCCCAGAAAATATTTATTACCTCGTGTAGCAAGGATGAAGATATTGAATACAACACAGAGGCTGAGAAATGTTACCTCCCTAGACCCAGGGTGGAGTGAGCAGGCAGGTGTAATGCAAGAAATAACTTTCACATTTTCTCCTTGGAGATAAGAACAAGGTCTAGGAATCAGGTTTGAGATTTTGTAGCCTTTCCGCTTGTAAGTGTCATGAAATTTCCCTATCAGCCTCATCTACTAGCTCCCTGGGTCTCTCTCTCTCTCTTTCTCTTTTTCCCCACCTCCCCACTCTGCCCATAGGGAGTTGACCTTCACAGTTGCCTTTCAGGAGTCAACATTCCAGGATGCCTCCAGTCTGGGGGAAAATGCTTCCTCATTTGCTTCTCCCAGCCCACCTCAAGCAGTCTCCCCACCCCTTGAGTCTCAGCAGTGTTAAAGCTGTTACTTTCACAGCTTCCTGGGAGCGAGTGCTTTCTCAAGCCCGTCTTGCAAGGTGGGTCCTTTTTTGTTTTTGGCAGAAGGGAGGGACAGTGAAATGTGCTCTGAGTAGGGACAGTTATGCAAAAGCAAGTAGGAGGAGGAAGCCGAGGGGAGTTGGTGAGTCAGAGGAGAAAAGCGCATGGCCCGGCTAGCAGTGAGCCTCTCAAAAGCAGCAGGGAAGCCCAAGCCACAAGGTAAGAAGAGAATTTCTGTGTACGACTCCAATGCAGAGCCATTACCCAGAGCTGCTGGAGCAAGAGTATCAGATAACCTCTGGCAGCTAAGCTAGAGATTACAGTGGAAAAGGCGGTTTGCGCAGAGGGGATAAATCAGATCACCTGGGGAATTTTCTGGGTAAAATAAAACACAAGCTGCTTACCAGCAGCCCCCAAGCCCCACTAGCTCTATCCCTAAATGGATCCAAAAGAGCCCAGAAAGCAGATCAGGCTGTTCTGATGTATATTTTGTAGATGGTCCCCTGGTGCCAACTGACTCGCTTTGGAGCTCAAATTTCTGTACTTCCTGCAGCTTCTCCTCTGTTTTCTGCTGGGGAGTGGAAGACAGGAGGTGCAAGGAGCTGTAGGTTTTCTCTAGCTCAGGAGAGGGACAGTGTGATCATTGAAAACTCTCAGCCCTGGGATCCCCAAAACCTGGGTTCTGATCCAGAAAAGGCTATTTATACCGGATGAGCCAGTCAATTAAAGTTTAGTTTATTTATTCTGAAAAATGAAGAAATGTCTCATCACTGTCTAAAATATCTAACCGGATCGTTATCATAATTGCAGCTAAAAGGGCTTTAAAAATGTGGAACACCACGCACATGTGCAATATGATTAAGTTATGGTGCCAGCATATCAGCTAAGGTAGAAGATACGTCTATCTTGCATGGCCTTGGACAAGTTTGAAACTTCTAATTGGAATTGAAATACTTTTCTATGTGTAAAATAAATGTAATATTGTCGATGAAAAGAGTCAGACTCTGTGACATATTTGAAGAGATTTATTCTGAGCCAAATATGAGTGACCATGGCCCGTGACACAGCCCTCAGGAGGTCCTGAGAACATGTGTCTAAGGTGGTCGGGGTGCAGCTTGGTTTTATACACTTTAGGGAGACATGAGACTTCAATCAAATACATTTAAGAAATACATCTAGCCAGGCGGGATGGCTCGCGCCTGTAATCCCAGCACTTTGGGAAGCTGAGGCAGGTGGATCACCTGAGGCCAGGAGTTCAAGACCAGCCTGGCCAACATGGCAAAACCCTGTCTGTACTAAAAATACCAAAAAAATTAGCCGGGCATGGTGGCAGGCACCTGTAATCCCAGCTACTCAGGAGGCTGAGGCAGGAGAATCACTTGAAACCGGGAGGTGGAGGTTGCAGTGAGCCGAGATCCTGCCATTGCACTCTAGCCTGGGCAACAAGAGCAAAACTCCATCTCAAAAAAAGAAAAAAGAAAAGAAAAAAAGTACGGGTCTGTCGCCCAGGCTGGAGTGCAGTGGCGCAATCTCGGCTCACTGCAACTGAGAGGAAGCCTTCAGATAGCAGGCTTCAGAGAGAATAGGTTGTAAAATGTTTCTTGTCAGACTTAAGGTCTGTGTTGGTGTTAATGCTGGAGAGGTATAATGAGGCGTGTTAGATCCCCACTTCTTGTCATGGCCTGAAACAGTCTCTCAGGTTAAATTTTAAAAAGACCCCTAGCTGGGCACAGTGGCTCATGGGTGTAATCACAGCACTATTAGGAGACTGAGGTCACTTGAGGTCAGGAGTTCAAGACCTGCCTGGCCAACATGGCAAAACCATGTCTGTACTAAAAATACAAAAAATTAGCCAGGTCACTCGGGAGGCTGAGGCAGGAGAAGCGCTTGAACCTGAGGAGTCGAGGTTGCAGTGAGCCGAGATCGTGCCACTGCTCTCCAGCCTGGACAACAGAGCAAGACTTCATTTCAAAAAAAAAAAAAAAAGAGTCCTGGCTGAGGAGGAAGTCCTTTCAGATGGTTGGGGGGCCTTAGAATTTTATTTTTGGTTTATAATATCTTGCTCAATCTTCCTTTCTGGGTCTCATATAGTAAAAAAAACACTGTACAAATATATGTTCACTTGTCATTTGTTGAAAGATGTTCCTTAAGCACCTACTATGTGCCATGCACTGTCCTTGGCACTTGTGACACAGCCCTGGCGGGACCCAGGTCCAATCCTCCTGACACTGTCTAGGGAGAGTTTGTTATATGATCACCCTTTACCCAGGTGCCTAGCTTCAGAGGTTTTCCAGGTCTTCAGGCTGCTTGTGAGGATGCCAGTTTCCCCAATCCAACCCCATTCTCTCTCTCTTTGCTCAAGGTATCTTCTGCTGTATCTAATTTCTACTTGTAAGGGGCATAATCTCATGGGAAGTGTAAGTTAGGAATGCATCCAGTGGCTGGAACCCAGACTTCTTAAATTAGAATCTATCTGGTTTTTTTCCCCCTCAGAATTTCCCATTTTGTCTCTACAAGGCTACATGGTACCGATTTGGGAGACATCTATAATTCAGCCCTCTCTAATCAGCTGCTGCTTGAGGTCACCCATCTGGCACCTTCGTGGTTCCTGTGCCAAACATAGATTCTCCCTTCTCACCACCCTTTGGTGGCGTTTTCAAGTTCCTAAGATTCTCTTGACTCCTCAGAAATGGCTGTCCTTTGTGTTTTAAGACGATACCGCTCACCCATCGTTGGGGCAACATTTTTTTAAATTAGTTTTTTGGGGTGGTGATGATGGAATGTGCTGAGTTTGGGTTTTTTGTTTTGTTTTGTTTTTTGCTTTTGCTTTGTTAGCCTAGTAACTGAGCTGATTCAAGCAAGGTAGCCTGTCACTCAGCAATGAGGCTTTTATTTTTTTAATGTTTTCTAAAACTAATTTTCATACAGGAAGGGAAAAATAATTTCCCTCCTGGTTTTAATTAATACATGCTTGGTATAGTAACTGTTTTTTGGACCAAGGGTTACTGTGCCATACTACATCTAACCCATGCCTCTGACTTTATTAGTAGCTTGGTCCAAGTAACTGAGACGGCATGGGTAATGTGCTCACTGTTCCATGCAATCACCTAAATTTTAGTCACTGATGCTGAAGGGTGTCCATGTGCATTTCAGAAAAGGATACTTATGTTTCATTCTCTTGAAGGAGCTCCTTTGGTTTTCTGCTTTCTAGCAATTACTGTGCCTCTTCCCATGCTCATCTATTTTTTTTTTTTGAGACCGAGTTTCGCTCTGTTGACCAGGGTGGAGTGCAGTGGTGTGATCTTGATCAGGAGATCAAGCCCACACTCATCTATTTGCTCACTTATTCATTTAGAAAGTGTTTAATGAGCCGAGCCCTGATCATTTGTAGAATTGTTATGTACCTGTAAGTAAGATAAGATACAGCCTTTCCCTTAAGCTATAGTGGCCCAGAGAAAAGAGAGGCACCCATACAGGCTTTTACTGTCAAAAGGGATGGCTGCTAACAGAAGGTCTGGGAAACAAATTAATCTCAAGAGGGGGCTGGGCGCAGTGCTTCACACTTGTGATCCCAGCACTTTGGCAGGCCGAGGTGGGCGAATCACCTGAGGTCAGGGGTTCGAGACCAGCCTGACCAACATGGCGAATCCCCATTTCCACTAGAAATACAAAAATTAGCTGGGCGTGGCTATAATCCCAGCTACTGGGGAGGCTGAGGCAGGAGAATCACTTGAACCTAGGAGGCGGAGGTTGCGGTGAGCTGAGATCATGCCACTGCACTCCAGCCTGGGCGACAGAGCAAGACTCTGTCTAAAAAATAAAATTAAAAAAAAAAAATCTCAGGAGAAAGAGACAGAACTTCTTTCAGGGAGAAGACAGGCTCTCCCTTTCAGGGAGAAGGCAGGTCAGATTCTTGAAGGAACAGTAACTGTCCTGCAAAAATCTCAGGGCTTTTAAATAACAGGGCAAGTTTGGAAGAACTGAAAGTCGGGAGCCTAAGGCACTAAAACACAGGGGAGTGACAGGAAATCAAGACCAAGCCATTAAGGACCCCAGGAGCAAGGTGTGGGGATGTTTATTTAATCCCATATACACTGGAAATTTATTGAAGGATTTTTAAGCAGGAAGTTGATAGACTTGTGCTTTAAAAAGATATTTTGGCCAGGTGCGGTGACTCACACCTGTAATCCCAGCACTTTGGGAGGCCAAGGCTGGAAGGTGGCTTGAGGTCAGGAGTTTGACACCAGCCTGGGCAATATAGTGAGGGCCAGTCTCTAGTAAAAAATGAAAAAAGTATCTGGGTGTGATTGGACACACCTGTGATCCCAGCTACTGGGGAGGCTGAGACAGGAGGATTGAGAATCACTTGAGCCCAGGAGTTCAAGGCTGCAGTGAGCTATGATCACGTCACTGTACTCCACCCTGGGCAACAGAGTGAGACCCCCGACTCTAAAAAAGGAAAAAAAAGATTTTGGGCCAGGCGTGGTGGCTCACACTTGTAATCCCAGCACTTTGGGAGGCCGAGGCAGGTGGATCACTTGAGGTTAGGAGTTTGAGACCAGCCTGGCCAACATGGTGAAACCCTGTCTCTACTAAAAACACAAAAATTAGCTGGGCACGGTGGTGGGCACCTGTAATCCCAGCCACCTGGGAGGCTGAGGCACAGGAATCACTTGAACCCAGGAGGCAGAGGTTGCAGTGAGCTGAGATCACTGACAGAGTGAGACTCTGTCTCAAAAGAATAAATAGTAATTTTAAAAAAATGAAAAAGGTAGTTTTTGGTAGCAGTGGGTCATGGGGAGATGCTGAGAGACAGAAGAGAAAGGTAGATGTCAAAGGCCACCCTAGACACAAGCAGCTGGGAATTCTGGCAATGGGAGAGTGGGATTCGAGGACACTATTGAAGAGTCTCCTTCCATGAAGCGCCCTGGTGACTCGCATCACCTCGCTTCTGCCAGGGCCCAGCAGCATCTGCCTCTGCTGCTCATTACAGTCTTCAGAAATGAGTTTTGCCCAAGACACATCCTAAAGTATCCCCTGGCTCTCTGGTCAGCCCATTGTGTGTCGTCTAGATCCAGATGTGTCTTGGGGCTCAGTGACAAGGGATGGGACTTGCTTCACAAAAGCTACGCTTTCTACCCAGGGCAAGTGCTCACAGAAAGAAAAAGAAGTCAGAGGATTTCCATGGGAGTTCCTGAGAACCGTGGACAACTAACACCTGGGAACAACTGGAGGCAGTTAGGAGGCCCAGCTCCAGCTTGGGGAGGAAACGGGCTTCAGGCCAGCAGCAGTTGGCAGGCAAGGAGGGCCCAGAGACACCAAGCCCCACACAGGACACAGAACTGGCCCCAAGTGGGATGGAGGGAGGGAGGGTGTCACTTTGAAAGGTCTATTCTCCTAATCCCTAGGAAATGTTAGCTTTTTCCTAATTATAAGCCCTGCTTATAAAATTCTATCACCATTTCCTTATAACTGTATACAGGATAAGTTCTTCTCATTTTCCTCTCTTTTTGGTTTTGCTCCATTGCTTCCTATTTTTGTTCCAAACTTTTTCTCATACTCACATTGCCCTTAGGAGAAGCTCTTTTGCTAAAGTCACCTCTTCAGTCTTTGCGGGGAGGGAGGACATCCTTGGGCCATGATCAGTAATAGCCTAGTTTCTAATCATTTTCCTCTTGCACTCAAGTTTTAAGAACTAGGAGCACATCTTAGCTGGTCCTGTTCTTTTTTTTTTTTTTTTTTTTTTGAGATGGAGTCTCGCTCTGTCACCCAGGCTGGAGTGCAGTGGTGCCATCTCGGCTCACTGCAAGCTCTGCCTCCCAGGTTCACGCCATTCTCCTGCTTCAGCCTCCCGAGTAGCTGGGACTATAGGTGACCGCCACCACGCCTGGCTAATTTTTTGTATTTTTAGTAGAGACGGGGTTTCACCGTGTTAGCCAGGATGGTCTCGATCTCCTGACCTCGTGATCCACCCACCTTGGCCTCCCAAAGTGCTGGGATTACAGACGTGAGCCACCATGCCCGGCCTAGCTGGTCCTGTTCTAATCTGCAGGGCTAAGACTACAGGGCAGGAATTACCAGTCATTGATATTTTCTGCCGTACAGCAAGTGATTTTCAGCCATGATGATGAGATGATCCTCATTGGATCTTTTTGGCACATCCAGAGGAAAAGCACTGTTATTATGAATGGAAGATAAGGGGTTTTGCTGCTATTGCCACCCAAGGTTTGGCTTGAGTCATTACATACTTCCCAGAAGGTTCAGGGGACTTCCAAGGAAAACCCACGAGCTGGCAAAGCATGCTCTCCCTTCAGGAAGAAAGCTATAAATGCCAAGAGTCTCCTTTGTGGCTGCCCAATTTCTCTCCTAAAATCTACTCTCACAGGTCTCTGGAGCCCTGGATGCAGAGAATAGTTTCTGATCAGTATGAAGGCTGCCTTCATACATGTGTGATCTTACATACATGTGTGACATTGTGTGAACATAAAGGTCATCACTGAAGCATTTGAAATGGCAAAAGATTGGAAACAACTCATAAGCCCATCAATGAGGAAACTGATTAAATAAACTGGTTAATCCATGTAATACTTCTTCGAAGCAACAAGGAATGAGGAACTGCTTTACGAACTGCCCTGGAATGCTCCCTAAGACATATTGACAACTAAAAATAAAGGGCAGCACAGAACAGATAACTTGAAATTTTTTTTTTTTTTTTTTTTTTTTGCATTTTAAAGAGGAAAAAAATTAAGAACACATACACATTTGAATGTTCTTGTGTACACATAAAGCAACTGAAAAGACACATTAAAAATGAACTCAGGCCAGGCACAGTGGCTCATGCCTGTATAATCCCAGAACTTTGGGAGGCTGAGGCGGGCAGACAACTTGAGGTCAGGAGTTCGAGACCAGCCTGGCTAACATGGTGAAACCTCGTTTCTACTAAAAATACAAAAATTAGCCGGGCGTGGTGGTGTGCGCCTGTAGTCTCACCTACTCAGGGGGCTGAGTCAGGATAATCACTTGAACCCGGGAGGCGGAGGTTTCAGTCAACCGAGATCGCACCACAGCACTCCAGCCTGGGCAACAGAGCAAGACTCTGTCTCAAAAAAAAAAAAAAAATGTAGTTGCTATATGCGGCAAGTTGAGAAATGGGCAGGTGAGGTCAGGTGCTGGAAGTAGACTTTTCACTGTACATTGATGACAAAACACCAGCTAGCAGATAAATAGCAGCTGTCGGTACGTAAAGAAGAGGGGATTGATTTGTCAGCTGGTAAAATTCTTAGGTTTTCTTTCCTCTGGAAAAATACTATGACCGCTTTAAAGATATGTCACTACCCATGTTTACAAATAGCTCTAGAAGTTTCCTAATTTCTGACTACAGGCCTCCCTCACAGGCACAAGAGCTTGTCATAAGATTTCCCCTCCCAGCTGGGCATGGGGGCTCACGCTTGTAATCCCTGAATTTTTGGGAGGCTGAGGCAGGCGGATCACAAGGTCAGGAGATCAAGACCATCCCAGTAAACATGGTGAAGCCCCGTCTCTACTAAAATACAAAAAATTAGCTGAGCCTGGTGGCACGTGCCTATACTCCCAGCTACTCAGGAGGCTGAGGCAGGGGAATCACTTGAACCTGGGAGGAGGAGGTTGCAGTGAGCTGAGATCACGCCACTGCACTTCAGCCTGGTGACAGAGCAAGACCCCGTCTCAAAAAAAAAAAAGATTTCCCCTCCCCAGTGACATATGTTAAAAGCCTGGGGTGTGTCAGGCTGGCTGCAGGCTGGCAGGCACTCCTTTCCCTCCTGCATACAGAATCTGAGAAAACGCTTGTTCTAAATTCTGAGTCTGTAGATACTTTTCAAAACAATTTGAATCATGTGACTATTACCTATTAAAAACTTTTGCCGCCCCTCCTGGGAAGTGAGGAGCCCCTCTGCCCGGCCAGCCGCCCCATCCAGGAGGGAGGTGGGGTGGGTCAGCCCCCCGCCCGGCCAGCCGCCCCGTCCGGGAGGGAGGTGGGGGGGTCAGCCCCCCGCCCGGCCAGCCGCCCCGTCCGGGAGGGAGGTGGGGGGGGTCAGCCCCCCGCCCGGCCAGCCGCCCCGTCCGGGAGGGAGGTGGGGGGGTCAGCCCCCCGCCCGGCCAGCCGCCCCGTCCGGGAGGGAGGTGGGGGGGTCAGCCCCCCGCCCGGCCAGCCGCCCCGTCCGGGAGGGAGGTGGGGGGGGTCAGCCCCCCGCCCGGCCAGCCGCCCCGTCCGGGAGGGAGGTGGGGGGGTCAGCCCCCCCGCCCGGCCAGCCGCCCCGTCCGGGAGGGAGGTGGGGGGGTCAGCCCCCCACCCGGCCAGCCGCCCCGTCCGGGAGGGAGGTGGGGGGGTCAGCGCCCCGCCCGGCCAGCCGCCCCGTCCGGGAGGTGAGGGGCGCCTCTGCCTGGCCGCCCCTACTGGGAAGTGAGGAGCCCCTCTGCCCGGCCAGCCGCCCTGTCTGGGAGGGAGGTGGGGGGGGTCAGCCCCCCGCCCGGCCGGCCGCCCCGTCTGGGAGGGAGGTGGGGGGGTCAACCCCCCGCCCGACCAGCCGACCCGTCGGGGAAGTGAGGGGCGCCTCTGCCCGGCCGCCCCTACTGGGAAGTGAGGAGCCCCTCTGCCCGGCCACCACCCCGTCTGGGAGGTGTACCCAACAGCTCATTGAGAACGGGCCATGATGACAATGGCGGTTTTGTGGAGTGGAAAGGGGGGAAAGGTGAGGAAAAGATTGAGAAATCGGATGGTTGCCGTGTCTGTGTAGAAAGAGGTAGACATGGGAGACTTTTCATTTTGTTCTGTACTAAGAAAAATTCTTCTGCCTTGGGATCCTGTTGATCTGTGACCTTACCCCCAACCCTGTAATCTCTGAAACATGTGCTGTATCCACTCAGGGTTGAATGGATTAAGGGCGGTGCAAGATGTGCTTTGTTAAACAGATGCTTGAAGGCAGCATGCTTGTTAAGAGTCATCACCACTCCCTAATCCCAAGTACCCAGGGACACAAACACTGCGGAAGGCCGCAGGGTCCTCTGCCTAGGAAAACCAGAGAACTTTGTTCACTTGTTTATCTGCTGACCTTCCCTCCACTATTGTCCTGTGACCCTGCCAAATCCCCCTCTGCGAGAAACACCCAAGAATGGTCAATAAAAAAAAAAAAAAAAAAAAAAAAAACAATCTAAAATGTTGCTGACTTTGTTGATATACCAAAAAGGCAAAAAAGAATTGTTACTCTTCAGTTTGTGGAATAGTCCTTGAAATTAACTGTAAGATATGATTCATTATATTCAGCCTATTACTCCTATTGACTTAAATAATAAAATTAAAATCTGTATTTTAAATACTCTGAAAAAAAAAAAAAAACTTTTTAGGCTGAGCACGGTGGCTCATGCCTGTAATCCTAGCACTTTGGGAGGCTGAGGCAGGAAGATTGTTTGAGGCCAAGAGTTCAAGATCTGACTGGGCAACATTTCTTTCTTTCTTTTTTTTTTCTTTTTTGAGATGGAGTTTTGCTCTTGTTGCCCAGGCTAGAGTGCAATGGCACAATCTTGGCTCACTGCAATCTCCGCCTTTCTGATTCAAGTGATTCTCGTACCTCAGCCTCCCAAGTAGCTGGGATTACAGGCACCAGCCAACACGTCCAGCTAATTTTTGTATTTTTAGCAGAGGCAGGGATTCACCATGTTGGCCAGGCTGGTCTCAAACTCCTGACCTCATATGATCCACCCGCCTCGGCCTCCAAAAGTGTTGGGACTACAGGCATGAGCCACTGTGCTCAGCCATGAGCAACATTTCAAGACCTTGTCTCTGCAAAAATAAATAAATCAATAATAAATAAAAACTTTTAAAATAATTGGTATAAGACCTGCCACCACAAAAATAGCTGACCCCCAAATCCAGCCCCAGTTACCATCTGGAAATCTAGCCTCTATTTTTTACTAAAGCTGGAAGGGAGAATTTCTTGTGTACATGGTGATATACAAATGAACACCTTACTACTACTATGAATATTTTACAGTGTGCAATAGCTATTCTCTCTCCCAATAGTTATTTATGTCAGAAGGTCACCCAGAATGACAAAGTCATGTGGGAAGGAGGTTAAAATATCCTTTGGAATAACATTCTAGCATACCACTGGGAACCGTGGTCCTTTCACACGAAGCAAGCCCTGATTGCAAAATGCTGCCATCAGTCAGTATGAGACAGTACGAATCACAAAGTGAGACCCTTTCTCTAGATATTTACTATCAACTGGAAAACCATCTTAATATACTTATTTTTTGTTTTATTTTGTTATATTTGTGGGTTTTTTTGGAGATGGAGTCTCAGCCTTTCACCCAGGCTGGGGTGCAGTGGCGCGATCTCGGCTTACTGCAACCTCTGTCTCCCAGGTTCAGACGATTCCCCTGCCTCAGCCTCCCAACTAGCTGGGACTATAGGCATGTGCCAACACACTCAGCTAATTTTTGCATTTTTAGTAGAGACAGGGTTTTGCCATGTTGGCCAGGCTGGTCTCAAACTCCTGACCTCAAGTGATCTGCCCAGCTCAGTCTCCCAAAGTGCTGGGATTACAGGCATGAGCCACTGCACCTGGCCTTAATATACTTATTTTGTTGGACCAAGATACTTTACTATCACCTACAAAAAACATTTTGAAAATAAATATCTAAATTCTTGATGGGATGGCACTCCCTAGGGTTGTGTGATACACACTTGCCCAACTGCACTCAGCTGCCTTGAGTAGGTTGTCCCACGTAATCGAGTATGCCTCAAGCAGCAGTGTGGGAGTCATGGGCCACAAGTGTCCCCAGTGAGAGTGATACGGTTCTGAGATCTGTAGCACTTAGGTTGGCTTGCCACGCTTTCTTAGAGTTGGCAGGTAAGGAGACACTAATAGCTCAAATAATTCTAATTCAGCTCAAATAACTCTAATTCAGCTCAAATAACTCTAATTCAGCTCAAATAGATTCAGATAGTTCATTACCTACACAGATACAAGGTCGACATTGGATCAACTCCCCATGGCCTTGGTCCCATGGGATGACACCAAATCAGAAGGATTTGCTATCTAGGGCAAGGTGAGAAATGGGCAGGTGAGGTCAGGTGCTGGACGTAGACTTTTCACTCTACACTGATGGCAAAACACCAGCTAGCAGATAAATAGATGACAGGCACCATGAGCACCTGGCTCTGCCTTTGAGGAGACAATTCCAACTAAAGCCAAGCAGTTGTACAGCCTGCAGCCCTATCTTTTGAGGGACTGGAGTGGAAAGTCCTGTGCTTAATTGCAGTGAGGGAGGGAGATGAGACACAGTCTTGGTTGCAGTCTCCCTTATGATGGAGGGATGGCTAAGCAGTGGCCTCGAGGCAGTTCTTCACTAGGTAGCTTATCTCCGTCTCTGCAGGAATCACAAGGCATTCATCCAAGACTTGAGTCAGACTGAGGTGAAGCCTCCCCTGTGTGGCCTGTCTGAAGACATCCTTGTCATCAGGGCACCATGATGGAGACATTTCCTTATGTTGATTAAATATGGTTGAGTTCAGATATTTTTGGTAAACCAATGGGCAAGGTGGCTTGGTTTAGAAAGACCAGGAAGGAGGAATTAAAGACCCTGAAGGAGAACATATCAACACACTAAGTGTAAGGGACAGGAAATGATTTGGAGAAGGATTGGCACCATTGTTGGCACGAATCCTCTGGCTTTCCATGTTGCTCCTTGGTGGGGGGGTCAGAGAGCAGGTGGCTTTGGCCAGAAGGGGAATAGAAGGCAAACAATAAAACAGCAGCCCAACTCCACCCTTTCTGTTTGTTCCCTAAAGGTCTTCCACTTCAGCACAATGCTACTGCCTAAAAAAATGAAGCTCCTGCTGTTTCTGGTTTCCCAGATGGCCATCTTGGCTCTATTCTTCCACATGTACAGCCACAACATCAGCTCCCTGTCTATGAAGGCACAGCCCAAGCGCATGCACGTGCTGGTTCTGTCTTCCTGGCGCTCTGGCTCTTCTTTTGTGGGGCAGCTTTTTGGGCAGCACCCAGATGTTTTCTACCTGATGGAGCCCGCCTGGCACGTGTGGATGACCTTCAAGCAGAGCACCGCCTGGACGCTGCACATGGCCGTGCGGGATCTGATACGGGCCGTCTTCTTGTGCGACATGAGCGTCTTTGATGCCTACATGGAACCTGGTCCCCGGAGACAGTCCAGCCTCTTCCAGTGGGAGAACAGCCGGGCCCTGTGTTCTGCACCTGCCTGTGACATCATCCCACAAGATGAAATCATCCCCCGGGCTCACTGCAGGCTCCTGTGCAGTCAACAGCCCTTCGAGGTGGTGGAGAAGGCCTGCCGCTCCTACAGCCACGTGGTGCTCAAGGAGGTGCGCTTCTTCAACCTGCAGTCCCTCTACCCGCTGCTGAAAGACCCCTCCCTCAACCTGCATATTGTGCACCTGGTCCGGGACCCCCGGGCTGTGTTCCGTTCCCGAGAACGCACAAAGGGAGATCTCATGATTGACAGTCGCATTGTGATGGGGCAGCATGAGCAAAAACTCAAGAAGGAGGACCAACCCTACTATGTGATGCAGGTCATCTGCCAAAGCCAGCTGGAGATCTACAAGACCATCCAGTCCTTGCCCAAGGCCCTGCAGGAACGCTACCTGCTTGTGCGCTATGAGGACCTGGCTCGAGCCCCTGTGGCCCAGACTTCCCGAATGTATGAATTCGTGGGATTGGAATTCTTGCCCCATCTTCAGACCTGGGTGCATAACATCACCCGAGGCAAGGGCATGGGTGACCACGCCTTCCACACAAATGCCAGGGATGCCCTTAATGTCTCCCAGGCTTGGCGCTGGTCTTTGCCCTATGAAAAGGTTTCTCGACTTCAGAAAGCCTGTGGCGATGCCATGAATTTGCTGGGCTACCGCCACGTCAGATCTGAACAAGAACAGAGAAACCTGTTGCTGGATCTTCTGTCTACCTGGACTGTCCCTGAGCAAATCCACTAAGAGGGTTGAGAAGGCTTTGCTGCCACCTGGTGTCATCCTCAGTCACTTTCTCTGAATGCTTCTGAGCCTTGCCTACATCTCTGAGCCTTAACTACATGTCTGTGGGTATCACACTGAGTGTGAGTTGTGTCCACACATGCTCAAGCAGGACTTTTGTGTCCATGCTTGTGTCTAGAAAACAGACTGGGGAACCTTATGTGAGCAGCACATCCCACCAGTGAAACAGGGTATTGCTCTTCTTCTTTTCTTGATCTTCCTGTCTGGGCAGACTTCAGAGACTTTGTGGCCTGGAGGCCTATTAAGCACGACACAGTATCAGTGGAATTGATCCATAAACCTCCCTGTCCACATCTTGCCCAATGGGGAATGGATCTTTCACCAAAGAGCTCACCAGCATTTTCCACAGAGATGCAAATTCTGAGCCCTTAGAGTTCCCAGTGGATTCAAGGAAGGAAGTGGGAACAAGGTTGGATGCCTGCTTATGAGCTTGACCATCACAGCTATTGGTAATCAGAAATATGAAACAAAATCTCTGCACAAAAGAGCAAGCTCTTAAGTTCACAGGGTGCCTGGGCTGCATTTGAATATCACTTCCCCTCTGCATTTTCCCATCACATAGAAGACTTTGACCTGTGAAGCTGCCATCTGTTAATACTAAAATTCCCAAATAAGGTTCTGTTTAGAATGTCCCTTTTTATGCTTCTTAATTATTAGCAGTAAATGTTCATTCTTATGGGATCCTAAGCTAAGAATAGATGTAATCATCTTTATTGGTTTTTTAAAACACCTTTGCTATTATCTATCACCCATTTATACAGAAAATTGCTAAGATAATGTTTGGTTTCAGATGATGAACTAAGTCTATACCCTCTTAAGAATTGGTGGAAAATAGACAATTAGCAGCTAAGCCCTTTCTTTCTTGTGTGAGGTATAAGTTGTGATAACGCCATATGTGTCACCCTAGGGTCTGGGCAGAGAGTTCTTTTACTCTGATCCCTCAGCCAGAGGACCTCAGTTCTAGTATGACTGGTGCTATTTAGCTCCTCCTGGCCACTTCTCCTAATAAGAAAAGTTGTTACTCCCAATCTTGGCAGGAGCCCCCAGATCTAGTTTTACAATAGAATTTCACCTGTTAAAAAATGCAGATTGCCAGGCACTACCACAAATCTGCTAGAATCAGAATCCCCCAGTATGGGGGCTGGAGTTCTGATGACTCTTCCATGGCTAGCCTGGCACTAGCGCACCTTGCACCAAGCAGCAACACTGTTCGCCTTCTTGCTCCAAGAAAGGTGATTCTTCCACAAATGCAGAGTATGTATGCCACTTGCTCTTGCCACTGGTGCTGTCCTTGGGTTGGAAAGAATAGAAAGAAGCTCCCTATATGTCTGGAATTCCGTGGACCTCTGAGTCCTGACTTTTAAATATTTCACTTTGTCCAAGTCTGACAGATTGTGTCATTTTCTCTTTCTTTTTGTTTCCACCTTTTGACGAGCTTCATAAAGCTTCCTGGATGTCAGGTCAGAACTCTCGCACTCCATTCGGCCAAGTAGTGACTGAGCTTCTCCACTGCCTGAGATACTTGAGTAGCTACTTTTCCTAGCTCGGTCTGTTGAAGTTAATTTATATTTGGCTCTAAAGAAGCTAATTTATTCTAATGTCCAAATCTTTAAAAACTCCTAAGAGCCTAGGATCTCCCAGGCAAATGCTTGCCTCTACAAGGCAAATGTTTACCTCCCAAACAATGTCAGAGTAAAATTTCCCAGCATTGAAAATAAGACCAGAACAGCAGATGACGGTGTGAACAGAGTGAAGAGGGCCATTGAGGGAACAGACAGCGGTAGACTCAACCACCTCTGATTTCCCTTCTGAAAGTCCAGTGCCTGTCTGGATTGTTTTAAAGTTAGCAACCTCTTTATGAGCCATCCCTATGTGATGCCTGCTTGTCCTTCTCCAAAAAAATCACCCCATCCTGATACAAGAAAAGAGACTAGCCACACAGAAGTCTCAGAGTCTTATTCAAGATCCACTTTAGAACAGCTTTAAATTTCCTGCATTCCAAGTCTGAGATATCCAATGAGGTCCAGAATCTAAGAGCCACACCCTTGAAGAAAATATCTGTGCTCTCTGATAGAGTAGCCACTAGCCACCAGTAGTTGTTTAGATTTAAGTTAATTAAAATTTAATAAATTTTTAGCTCCTCAGTCACACTAGCCACATTTCAAGGACCCAATAGCTGCGTGAGGCTAGTGGCTACTGTATCGGACAGCATAGATATAATGTCCACCATTGCAAAAGTTTGATTGGACAATTCTGGTCTAAATTCATTTTTATATGTGTATCATCTAATCCCTAATTCAGCCCCATCCTCCTAGGCCAAACAGTTTAAAGAATATATAACATCATGGCATTTTTATATAGCATAGAGTGCATAATATAAAATCATGCTATATAGGCTGGGTGTGGTGGCTCATGCCTGTAATCCCAGCACTTTGGGAGGCCAAGGTGGGCAGATCACTTGAAGTCAGGAATTTGAGACCAGCCTGGCCAACATGGACAAACCATGTCTTTACTAAAAATACAAAAATTAGCCGGGTGTGGTGGTGCACACCTGTAATCCCAGCTACTGGGAAGGTAGAGGCAGGAGAATTGCTTCAACCTGGGAGGCAGAGGTTGCAGTGAGCCGAGACAGTGCCTCTGCACTGCAGCCTGGGTGACAGAGCAAGACTCTGTCTTAAAAAAAAAAAAAAAAAATGCTATATAATCTTAAAAGCCTGACCCAGTGTTGAACAAGGCTGCAGTGAACAATGGCACAGTCTCTTGTTGAAGTGTTCAGGAGGCTGGAGCTGGGATTCAGTGGTGAGAATGGCAACACTCAATTGAGATATGATGCGTTTGGGGACATGAGAACTGGTGACAAGCATAGAGGATGGTGTTCTGCAAGACATCCTTCCTAATTCAGAGGCATCTGTTCCATCCCCAACCCCCGGCAACAGAAAGGTGTTTCTTTCCACCTCAGCCTGTCTAGCTGCATAGGGTCTGTGCATGAGTTTAAACCTAGATTAGGGGTGAATTGATCACATTTCTCAAAGCTAATTTTTAGGGTTTAGGGAATGAGCTTCTCTCAAGTCTAATGTAACCATAACAGCCTGAATTGCCTAATTGCAATACAGCAATAGATTTCTTTACAAAATGCCAAACTAGGCAACTGCTCCAAGTCCTATGTTTGCAATTGGGAGTCGGGGGGTGGAGGTCTCAAACTTTATAAATAATTATCTGGATGGTGAGAAGGGAATATGTTTGAGGCAAAGGGGTGCCAACAGTAACTTAACTACGTTTCTATCTATAGTTACTATGTGGCTCCATTCTCCATTTTATTTGTTTGTTTGTTTGTTTGTTTGTTTTTTGAGATGGGTTCTCACTCTGTCACCCAGGCTAGAGTCCTGTGGCGCAATCTCTGCTCACTGCAACTTCTGCCTCCTGGGCTCAAGCAATTCCCCCTGCCTCAGCCTCTTGAGTAGCTGAGATTACACGCATCCGCCAACATGCCCGGCTAATTTTTGTATGTTTTAGTACAGACGGGCTTTCGCCATGTTGGTCAGACTGGTCTTGAACTCCTGACCTCAGGTGATCTGCCTGCCTTGTCCTCCCAAAACGCTGGGATTATAGGCATGAGCCACTGTGCCCAGCCGTGGCTTCATTTTCTATAGAATGAGAGCAGTTGCTAAGTTTTTAATACATTTTCATTAAAACTACATTTTTTCAACTTATGAATAGTGGTTATGGAGATAGAATCAACTTCTGTTAATTTTTATGCAAAAATCTGCCATTGAATTGTCCATAATATGTTTCTCAAAATATCATTTATAATTTACTATGTGATTTATACCCAAGCTAAATATAAATTAACTTCATTAACTATGTACATTATCATGACTCTGTTGAATTACTTTCACAGACTGACAAAGCAAAATTAAAAATAAACTCTGTAAGTGACCTAGTCCAGTTAACAATAAACCTCTGACAGGCATTAGTTGAGGATCCCCAATCCATTGCCCCTTGTGTCAAGGGTTATGCCCCACTTCTGGATAAAGGTGCCTGGTCATTCAGAGAAAGGTTTTTTTTGTGTTTTTTGTTTTGTTTTGTTTTGTTTCAATGCAGTGATGAGGAAAAGTAGTAACCAATAACCAGAGTAAGGAAATTTGAATATAGCACTTGGCTAAGGGATGTATTCATTTTTTCCACACACTTAATGGGCATCTACTATATGCCTAGGAATGTTCTAGGTGCTGTGGATACAGCAGCAAACACAACAGGCAAAGCCTCTCCTTTCATACAACAGACATTTTAGTCTGTTGGGGGCAAGAGAACAAAAAATATATGTCAGATGCTAAGTACTATAAAGAAAAATAAGGGGAACGGGCTTGGCAGTGAAGGAGGGTGCTATTCTACAGAGGCAATAGGAGACCTCTTTGCAGAGAACGTGAGATTGCAGCAGAGACCCCCTCCAAGTAAAGGAGGTTGCCATGCAGAGATCTGGGGGCAGAGTGCCCCAGTAGATGCCAATGTCAGTATGGACAGAAACAATGAGTCTAATGAGAACCTACTGTGTGCTTGGTACTGTGCTGCGTGCGCCCCCTGGAGGATAAGGAAGTAGAACCGTGACGGTAAGACAGAGAGGTTATGCACTCCCGAGCCCTGGGGCACTGGAACCGTGCTGCCTGGGTGACCCCACTATTACCAGCTACGTGACCTCAGGCAAGTTCCTCAACATCCCCATGTCTTAAATCCCTCAAGTATAGAGTGGGTGGAAACAGCAGGACGACTCCTTGGAGTTACTGGAAGGGCTAATGAGTCAGTGTGTGGAACGTCCTTAGCAAGCACTCACTCAGCATTAGCTGTGAATATCATGATTACAATGCTTTTCTCCCATTTCTGATCTGAACCCCTCTATGGCATTTCTGATCATGCTGAAATGATGAGATTTATACTTCCTGATCTTCTAGGTTCTCTACATGAGTGGTTCTCAACTGGAGGCAATTTTGTCCCACAGGGAACACTTGACAATGTCTGGAGACTTTTTTTATTTTATTATTATTATTATTATTTATTTTTGAGATGGAGTCTCACTCTGTCACCCAGGCTGGAATGCAGTGATGTGATCTCGCCTCACTGCAACCTCCGCCTCTCGGGTTCAAGCAATTCCCCTGCCTCAGCCTCCTGAGTTGCTGAGACTCCAGGTGCGCACCACCATGCCTGGCTAGTTTTTGTATTTTTAGCAGAGACGGGGTCTCACCATATTGGCCAGGCTGGTCTCGAACTCCTGTCCTCAAGCGATCCACCCTCCTCACTCTCCCAAAGTGCTGGGATTACAGGTGTGAGCCACCACGCCCAACTATATTTTATTTTTAATTGACAATAATTTTATCTATATATCTGTAGACATTTTTGATTGTCACAACTGGAAAGCGGGGGATTCAGTGTTACTGGCACCTACCGTGTAGGGGTCTGGGATGCTGTTAAATAAACATCCTACAAAGCACAGGACAGTTTCCTATAACAAAGAATTATTTGGTCCAAAATGTCAATCGTGCAGCTGTTGAAAACCCCCACTCTACACCAACCAGGGATAAGGATAAAGAGCTGATGACTCAAATGGATTTCCCTTTCATCTCATCCAACCTCATTCAAACGCATGTGCCACCAGCCCAAATGTCCTCACTGGGGAGATATAACCAGGGCTTTTTCATACCCACTCCATTAGTAACCATCTCAAAAGGAGAGTGGTAGAGTAGCTGTTACAAAACTACAGAGCTGCGTCACACGAGGTGAACCAAGAAAAGACTCAGGAGAGGAAGTGAGGTGCAGCCAGCCTTCCTGGGACCAGTCACTCGCTGTGCCTTAACTAGTCATGGCTCATGTCCACCCTAATTCAGGCACCTGTGGCCAGAAGAGGAAAGGGTTTAAAGAGGCAAAACATGATCATTTAGGGCCTCGGGTAAAACGGGCAAGATGAATGAAGCCTGAAGCAAATGTGCTGGACAAACATGTGTAAGTGACTGGAAACAGAGACACCATTCACGAATGCCAAAAAGCTCTGTAGGCACCACAAGATTGAGATCAGTGTTTCTCAACCTTTTTTTATTTTTTTTCCTCATTATCATCCCCAACCACTACTCCAGCGAGCCTTGTAGACATTGTTTTCCTAATCGCCACCCCCATACAAAATTTTAATATCACAAATATACTGTTGGGCCCAGCTTTGGCTCACACCTATAATCCCAGCACTTTGGAAGGCTGAGGCAGGTGGGTCGCTTGAGCTCAGGAGTTCAAGACCAGCCTGGGCAACATGGTGAGACCCTGTCTCTACAAAAAAACATATAAAAATTAGCTAGCAGTGTTAGTGCACACTGTAGTCCCAGCTACTCAGGAGACCGAGGTGGGAGGATCTCTTGAGCCTGGGAGGTCGAGGCTGCAGTGATCTGTGATTGTGTCACTGCATTCCAGCCTGGGCAACAGAGTGAGACCCTGTCTCAATACAAAACAAAACAAATATACTGTCGATTTGTTTATGTATTGTGGCCCTTTGAAGGACTACAAACCATTGTAATATCTAAGGGTTCTTGCCCCCTGCCCAAGAACCAACTTTTACCACTCCATGGTCACTTCCCTTGAGAATGTATGATTTAATCCACTGTCCCTAATTTTTTCACCTCCTTCCCCAGCCCCTCTCTTTTTTGCTCGACATATCTTTTCATTTGTCAAACCCCCAACTATGTTCCTTGCTCAACAATAATTAATTGTGATTAAGCAAATCACACATAGGAGAGCAATTTTCAAACTGTAAAGACCTATGACAATGTCAGTTAGTTGTAGTAGTAAAAAAATAATACAAGTGGCCAGGTATGGTGACTCACGCCTGTAATCCCAACACTTTGGGAGGCTGAGACGGGTGAAACACTTAAGATCAGAGACCAGCCTGGCCAACATGGCGAAATTCCGTCTATACTAAAAATACAAAAATTAGCCGGGCATGGTGGCAGGCACCTGTAATCCCAGCTATTCGGGAGGCTGAGGCAGGAGAATTGCTTGAAACTGGGAAGCGGAGTTTGCAGTGAGCTGAGATCGCACCACTGCACTCCAGCCTGGGTGACAGCAGGTGACTCTCTCTCAATAATAAAAAAAAAAAATAACAATACAAGTAACTATGACTAGTGTCCTCTCCCCATCCCCAACCCTCAACCTAACCGTGTGGGATGGGCATTGGCCCTGCTTTCCTGGCTAGTTTTCTTTTTTTTTTTTTTCTTTTTTGTAGAGATGGGGGAGTCTCCCTACGTTGCCCAGGCTGGTCTCAAACTCCTGAGCTCAAGTGATCCTCCTGCTTCAGCCCTCCAAAGTGCTGGGATTACAAGCTTGAGCCACTGTGCCCACCCCCTGACCAGTTTTCAAGCAGGCTTCTTATGGACCTAAAAGGGCAATAAGGAGGCTAGTTTATTGTTTGTGTTTTAATGACAGAAACGTACATTTCATTAAAACACATGCAGTAAGCACATGATGCTGCTCTTCATGAAGAATGAGGTACAGGCCAGCACAGTGGCTCATACCTATAATCCCAGCACTTTGGGAGGCTGAAATGGGTGGATCACTTGAGGTCAGGAGTTCAAGACCAGCCTGGCCAACATGATGAAACTCCAACTCTACTAAAAATACAAAAATTAGCTGGGCATGGTGGCAGGCATCTGTAATCCCAGCTACTCAGGAGACTGAGGCAGGAAAATCGCTTGAACCCGGGAGGCGGAGGTTGCAGTGAGTGGAGATCGCGCCACTGCACTCTAGCCTGAAGGAGAGAGTGAGACTCTATTTCAAAAAAAAAAAAAAAAAAAAAAAAAGAGGCATCTTTCAGGGTTAGCTCTTGCTCTGCCCTAAATCAATGTGGATTTCGATGGCTAAGTGCTGAAGATGGAAACATGTTAAAAGGAAAAAAGGCCCCCTGTTCTTTTATGATGCATCATAAACCAAGCTATGAGGCCTTTACAGATGCAACACACACAAAGCAATCAGGATGCAAATACACTTGAAAAACTTGATTATATTAAATTTAACTGGAGTTATATTAAGAAAGGAGTAGAGTGGCCAGGCGTGGTGGCTCATGCCTGTAATCCCAGCACTTTGGGAGGCCAAGGCAGGCAGATCACAAGGTCAAGAGATTGAAACCATCCTGGCCAACACGGTGAAACCCTGTCTCTACTAAAAATACAAAAATTAGCTGGGCATGGTGGCATGCACCTGTAGTCCCAGCTATTCGGGAGGCTGAGGCAGGGGAATCACGTGAACCTGGAAGGCAGAGGTTGCAGTGAGCTGAGATCAGCCATTGCATTCCAGCCTGGCGACAGAGCAAGACTCTGTCAAAAAACAGAAAGAGAGAGAAAGACAGAAAAAAAGAAACAGAGAGAGAAGAAAGAGAGAGAGAGAGAAAGAAAGAAAGAAAGAAAAAGAAAGAAAGAAAGACAGACAGACAGAAAGGAAAGAAAGAAAGAAGGAAGGAAGGAAGGAAAGGAAGGAAGGAAGGAAGAAAGAAAAAGAAAGAAAGAAAGAAAGAAAGAAAAAGAAAGAAAGAAAGACAGACAGACAGAAAGGAAAGAAAGAAAGAAGGAAGGAAGGAAGGAAAGGAAGGAAGGAAGGAAGAAAGAAAAAGAAAGAAAGAAAGAAAGAAAGAAAGAAAGAAAGAAAGAAAGAAAGAAAGAAAGAAAGAAAGAAAAAGAAAGAAAGAAAGAGTGATTCTCCCAAACTTTGACCAGGGAAGATTTTTTGTTTTCTCAACATACCTATTACAATCTGTCAGGAGAGTATTTTGAGAAAGACTCATTTGGGAAATGCTGAATTGTTTCCAGCAATCATAACCCTGGATGGACTTAATGCCTTGTCTTCTCCTAAGCCCCAGCAAGGCAAATGCTGAATACAGAGACCCACACGCTAGGGAAGTTTACTTCACATGTAATTTATAATCACCTACCTCACTTTATGGACCACTTCATTCCTCATCTTCTGACCATATTTCTTCTCCTCCTTCCTAGTGGGGAAAAAAAAGTTAACAGACAGCAACTTCTCAACTCTCCAATGCCAAACGTATAAATTCCCTTCATAGCCCGTCTTTCCTCTTCTATCACATTATGGTACAGATGTTCCATATGCTGTTGGCGGCCAGTCCCACCATCACGGCTTTGCATTCCATCCTCTCCCACCTTCTCAAAAACTGTACATTTTTAATATTCACTTCTTCTTTGCTGAACTTCTCTTCCACTAAATCCTTCTCTGGCTTTTTTAACCTAATGATCTTCCTTCTTGAAAAAAATCCCCCTCGTTCCTATATCCTGATACAGCTACTAGCCTCTTTCTCTTCACCTTCACGACCAAACTGCCCTAAAGCGTTGTCTACATTCATGGGCCTTATTTTCTACCTTCCATTTCCTCCTCAACCCACTCCAATCTGGATTTTGCTCCCTACTGTCCCCTGAACCAGCTCCAGAAAACAATAAAAATTAAATTCCATGGTGCCCACTCACTCCAACAGATATTTTCCAATTCTCATTTCACCTGAACGCTCGGCAACAATTAACCTTATTGACCATTTTCTCCTTAAAACACTGTATCCCAATTTTTCTTCCATTTCTCTGGACACTTCTCAGTGTTTTATAGAAGATTCTCTTCTGCATAGCTATTAAAAGTTGGAGTTCCTCAAGGCTCAGGCATAGAACAGCCTCTTCTTTTTCACTGTAGGCTTTCCTTTTAGACAATCTCACCCCTACCCACGATTTTGAACACCACTTGTATGTGGATGACTTGCAAATGTATATCCCCAGCTCAGGCTTCTCTGAGCTCCAGATCTGTATATCCTATCACTGATTTGACATCTCAGAAGACCCTCAGATTCAGTGTCCAAACACTGCATTCATGATTTTCCCCCTCCTCCAGACTAGACCATGCCAAGCATCCTCATCCTTCCTGGGTCTCTTTCCCACCTTTCAACTTGTTGCCAAATCCAAAACCTGGATTTTGCCCTTGACTTCTTCCCCCAGTCATTCACCAAGAACTGTTGATTCTACCTGGTCAGCATTTAAGTTCATCTGCTTCTCTTTTTCCTCAACCTCCTCCTCCCTGCCTTGTTCCTGCCACCATCACCTCTTCCCTGAACCACTGTCTGTCATCCTGCCTCCAAACTGCCAACATCAATCCAGTATCTACACTGTCTTAAAAATTCAGAAAGTCTAAATTGCTTAATGTCATTTAGAAAGCTGCATTCATTATCTGACCCTTGTCTTCCTCTCTTATCCCTCCTTCTTAGACTCTACTTTCTACCCATCTCATATTTGTAGATCTATCAAGTTACCACATACACACCTTCCTCTGGATTTTATATCATGCTATTTCTCCTACCTGGAGTACCCTACTTTGTCCCACTCCTAACTTCTCTGGCTAATATTTTTGATCCTCCAAGTTTCAACATCTCTGAAAGTCTTGCCTGCCTTGCCTCCCAACTCCCTGTTGGAAGCCACTGCTGTGTGATTTCTATAATCATAGCATTTACCACACTGTTATAAAACCATTCAATTTGCATGTTCTTTGAACTCTCTGAGGGAAAAGACTGTCTTATTTGCTGCGGTATAATCAATGCCTAGCATAGTACCTGGCACATAGTAGGCACTCAATAAATGTTTGTTTAATGAATGAAGACCTTGATTCTATCTGCATTATATGTAAAGGGCTCATCCTTTATATAGTATTTAGGGGGAAAAAAGCATATTCAGCCAATAACAGAAGCTTTTACTCTGAGAAACACAGTGACATCCTTACAGATCCAGATAAGACAGAGCCACCATTTAAAAGTTTCCTCTTTGAGAGAAATAAGGGAAGCTGAATCTTAAAGCCAACAGCTCAGAAGTGCTGGGTCAAGTAAGCTAGCAGGTGAGGGGGTGGGCAAAGCAGAGATTCAAAAACTGAAGTTGACTTGTATTTTTAATAGTAATATTATTGTGGCAAGACAGGCTGAAAATTATGGCTGGTTTTCTGAAGAGCTGCATGGGTCAGAGGTGTTTGAACCAGAGTGACTCCATCTTGAATAGGGACTGGACAAAATAAGGCTGAGACCTATGGGGCTGCATTCCCAGGAGGTTAGGCATTCCTAGTCACAGGATGCGATAGGAGGTCAGCACAAGATACAGGTCATAAAGACTCTGCTGATAAAACAGGATGTGGTAAAGAAGCAGGCCAAAATCCACCAAAACCAAGATGGTGATGAAAGTGGCCTCTGGTCATCCTCACTGCTCATTATACATGAATTATAATGTATTAGCATGCTAGAAGACACTCCAACCAGCATCATGACAGCTTACAAATGCCATGGCAACATCTGGAAGTTGCTCTATATGGTCTAAAGGGAAGAGGAACCCTCAGTTCCAGGAATTGCCTGCCCCTTTCCCGAAACACTCATGAAGAATCCACCCCTTGTTTAGCATATGATCAAGAAATAACTATAAGTATACTCAGTCAAGCAGCCCATGCCGCTCTTCTGCCTACGGAGTAGCCATTCTTTTATTCCTTTACTTTCTTAATAAACTAGCTTTCACTTTGCTCTATGGACTCACCCTGAATTCTTTCTTGCATGAGGTCCAAGAATACTATCTTAGGGTCTGGATCAGGACCCCTTTCCGGTAACACATGTGTTCACAGGGTGAAGCTTATGAACTAATCGATTGCCACCTGCAAGCATTTGGCAAATACTTGCTGACTGATTGCTTTACAACCTGGTTTTTAGCCAAATCTCCAAGAAGAAAGTTTCTGGCTTGTTTTCTTTCTCCACTCTCATAATGGCCAAGTATGATTAAAGGAATGGCTTGGGGGAATAGTCATCTTTGATCTTTTCTCTCACCTTCTACATTCTATCCATCAGCAAATCCTGTGAGCTCAACTTCCAAAATATACCCTGAATCAGACCACTTCTCACCATTTCTACCGCTACAGTGTTAATCCAACCTCAAATCCAAAGCAACCTCAAATCTCTCTTGAACTTCTACAAGAGCCTCCTAACTGGTCTCTCATCTCTTTTCTTTCAGCATACTTCACCTTCCATTACTATTCAGAAGCTCTTTTACTATTCAGAAGTTGAGGCAGGGAACTCAACTGGGGTTTCCTTCCAAAACCCAGTCCCCACTTGTATGGCAGAAGCTATTCCTAGGCACAGAAGGCTCAGAAAATTGTCTCAATTACCTCCACACCAGCGCACTCATAGGTTTTATGCCAGGAGGAGCAGGCTAGAAAGACTAGGGGCTACCATCCAAATCCAAGGCTCCACTTGTGGAGCAAGGCAGGTGTATCATTTCAGAAGAAGTGGACCACATTCCTTGTCCCCCCCACTCTGATGTAGTGGCAGAGATTCTGTCCAGGGGGAGAGAAGGCCATAAGAATAGAGAGCTCAGAGACTCTTTCAAAAAGGACTTACTGAGCTGGGTGCGGTGGCTCATGCCTGTAATCCCAGCACTTTGGGAGGCCAAACGGGGGTGGATCACCTGAGGTCAGGAGTTCAAGACCAGCCTGGCTAACATGACAAAATCCCGTCTCCACTAAAAATACAAAATTAGCCAGGCATGGTGGCACACGCCTGTAATCCCAGCTACCCGGGAGGCTGATCCAAGAGAATCGCTTGAACCCGGGAGACAGAGGTTGCAGTGAACCAAGGTCGTGCCACTGCACTCCAGCCTGAGCAACAGAGCAAGACATTGTCTAAAATAAAATAAAATAAAATAAAATAAAAGGACTTACTGTACTTAGAGGAAAATGTGAGGAAGTTCACGCCTAAGTGTGCTGTCAAAAACTGGAGATTTTGGTGGTAAACAATTAGGAGGAGGCTCTTAGCTCCATTAAACTACTAGCAACAAATAAAATGGTAGACCAGCTAGAAGTTTAACAGAGAACCAGGGAAAGAGACAGCTAAGCAGAGCCCTCCTGGGCTCGAAGCAAGCCTCAAAGACCGCCCCAGCAAAGGGACCTGACTAGCTGAATCAGGTGATGGAGCAATTTATGCCCCAGACATTGTAACAACAAAAAAAAAAAAATAGAGCAACCAGCTAGCAGTTATTGGCAGCTAACAGCTGGATATGTTGCCGATAAAGTCAGACCAGAAAGAAGCTTAACAGGGGACCAGAGAAAATATAATTAAAGAGAACCCTGCTAAAACTCCAGTAATCTCAGCTCATCAGAGGGACTATGTGCATGGCCAAGGCTTCACTCTCTAAGGAGCAACATTACACTATGAGGGAAATGGATTTCAATAATCTGTTCCAGCCAAGTCACTTAAGAAATTTTAAAAAAAAGCAAATAACGGGCCCCAGATGAGAGGGTGATTAATATTCAGAATCTATAAAATTTATCTGAAATGCATAATTTTCAACAAAAATTATGAGATTTGCAAAGACATAGAAAAGTGTGACCCAAAAACAAAAAGGGGGAAAATCAGGCAATAGAACATGCCTTTGAGGAGCCCAGATATTGGACTTAACAAAGACTTCAAAGCCCCTGTTATAAATATGTTCAAAGAACTAAAGGACACCATGCTTAAAGAATTAAAGGAAGGTATG
Organism: Gorilla gorilla gorilla; assembly: GCF_029281585.2. Lineage (NCBI taxonomy): Eukaryota > Metazoa > Chordata > Mammalia > Primates > Hominidae > Gorilla > Gorilla gorilla. The sequence goes on from NC_073242.2 coordinate 101,005,179, forward strand.
TTGACAATGTCTCATCCAACAAATATTATCAATAAAGAGATAGAAAATATTTTTAAAATAATGAATGAAAATGAAGATATAACATACCAAAACTTATGGGATAGAGCTAAAATAGTGCTTAAAGGGAAATATTTAGCTGTAAATATCAATGTTAAAAAAGGAAGAAAAATCTCAAATCAATAACTAAACTTCCACCTTGAAAACAGAAGAAAAGAAAATCAAACTCAACCCAGAGCAAGAAGAAAGAAAGAAACAATAGGCCAGGCATGGTGGCTCATGCCTATAATCTCAGCACCTTGGAAGACTAAAGCAGGAGGATCACCTGAGCCCAGGAGTTTGAGACCAGCCTGGGCAACATAGTGAGACCCCATCTCTAAAAAAAACAAAATTTAAATTAGCAGCGATGGTGGTGTGCACCTGCAGTCCCAGCTACTCAGGAGGCTGAAGTGGGAGGATCACTTGAGCCTGGGAGGTCGAGGATGCAGTGAGCCATGACTGCACCACTGCACTCCAGCCTGGGCAACAGAACAAGACCCTATCTCAAAAAAAAAAAAAAAAAGAGAGAGAGAGCAAGAGAGAGAAACAATAAAAATTAGAGCAGAAATAAAGGAAATAGAGAGTGAGAAGAGGGAGAGAGAAAAAAATCAGTGTAACCAAATTTGGTTCTTTGAAAAGATCAACAAAATTGACAGTTTTAGCTAGATTGACCAACAAAAGAAAACAGACTAATTACTAAAATCAGAAATGAAAGAGGGACATTATTACTGACCTTACAAAAATAAAAAAGAATTATCAGGGAATACTAAAAACAACCAGTTAGATAACTTGGATGAAATGGACACATTCCTAGAAAGATACAAACTACCAAAACTAACTCAAGAAGAAACAGAAAATCCGAAAACACCTATAACAAGTAAAGAGATTAAATTAGTAATTTAAAATTTCTCGCCTGTAATCCCAGCACTTTGGGTGGCCGAGGCCAGCAGATCATGAGGTCAACAGATCGAGACCATCCTGGCCAACATGGTGAATCCCTGTCTCTACTAAAAATACAAAAATTAGCTCGGTGTGGTGGTGCGCGGCTGTAGTCCCAGCTACTTGGGAGGCTGAGGCAGGAGAATCGCTTGAACCCGGGAGACAGAGGTTGCAGTGAGCCGAGATCACGCTACTGCACTCTAGCCTGGTGACAGAGTGAGACTCCATCTAAGAAAAAAAAAAAGCTCTCATAAAGAATAGCCCAAGCGACTTTGCTGGTGAATTCTAACAAACATTTAAAGAATTTCTATGAATCCTCTCAAACTCTTCCAAAATACAGAAAAATAGTACACATTTCCCAATTCATTCTAGAAGCCAATGTTACCCTGATACAAAAACCAGACAAACATATCACACAAAAAACTACATACCAATATATCTTATGACTATGGATGTAAAAGCAACAAAATACTAGTCAATGGAATCCAGTACCATGTAAAAAGAATTATACACCATTTTCAACTGGGAATTGTCCAGAAATGTAAGGTTGGTTTTACATTGTAAAATCAATTAACACAATACACTATATTAATAGAATAAAGGATAAAAACCACTTGACCCATCTCAATAGATGCAGAAAGACAGTTGACAAAATCCAACAACCTTTCATGATTTAAAAATCAACAATAGAACTTCCTCAAACTGATAAAGAGCATCTATTAAAAACCCACAGCTAACATCATACTTAATGATGAAAGAATGAATGTTTTTCCCCCACGATCAAAAATAAGACAAGGATGTCTACTCTCACCTTTGTAGTCAATATCATACTGGAGATTCTATCCAGGGAAATTAGGCAAGAAATAAAAGGCACCCAGATTGGAAAGAAACAAGTAAAATTATCTCTATTTTCCGATGACATAATCTTATGTGTAGAAAGTCCTAAGGAATCTTGTTGCCCAAGAAGCAGTGGCCAACAGACAGGTGCCTGGAGGGAGCGTGGAAATGATGAATTGGTGGAACTTTAGCGACCTCTAAGTGCAGATGGGAGAAGGCAGTTGGATGTGCAAGTCTAAAGTTCAGAAGGGAAGTCTAGACTAGAGACACACATTTGAGAGTTGACAACTTATGTTTACTGAAGCACGGTTAAGATGGTGTTGGAAAGGGAGAATTTGGCCCATGGGAACCTCTGGGATTCATTCGTTCTTAAAAAGAAGGTGGTAGTTAATGCAGAAACACTGGAAATAAGAAGTAGAGGGGTTGAGTGAAGGCCTGAGAGGGAAGTGGTGAGCTTGGGGACAGCATTAGTGTCATTCTCATTGCTTTCAGAATGATGCCACATTCCTGCTGGCTGCAATGCCATCTTCTCTAGTGCTGAAGAATGGCTCATGCTCTCCTCCACGTGGCAGATGCCATCACACTCCCTCCAGGCACGTGTCTGTTGCTACTGCTTCTTGGGCAAGCTGCTCTTCCCTTGGGCTTCTGTCCCCATGTTCCCCAAAGCTAGAAAACAAAGTACACCCTAATTTCTTTATTAAGCAATCATCTTATCAACCAATCTCTTACTGATGGGCAAAAAATTATGGTATAACCATACTATAGAATATTGTGCAGCTGGACAGAGAGAGAAATTTCTCTGTGTGTAAATACGGAAAACTCCCCAATTCCCCAATATATTTTGTTAAAGACGAAAAGGCAAGCTGGGCATGGTGGCTCACACCTGTAATCCCAGCTCTTTGGGAAGCCTAGGCAGGAGGATCGCTTGAGGCCAGGAGTTTGTGAGTAGCTGGGGCAACATAGCAAGACTCCATTTCTATTAAAAAATTTAAAAACAACAAGGCCGGGTGCAGTGGCTCATGCCTGTAATCCCAGCACTTTGGGAGGCTGAGGCGGGTGGATCACAAGGTCAAGAGACTGAGAACATCCTGGCTAACACGGTGAAACGCCGTCTCTACTAACAATACAAAAAATTAAACGGGCGTGGTGGTGGGCACCTGTAGTCCCAGCTACTTGGGAGCCTGAGGCAGGAGGATGGCATGAACCCAGGAGGGGGAGCTTGCAGTGAGCCGAGATCATGCCACTGCACTCCAGCCCGGGCGACAGAGTGAGACTCCATCAAAAAAAAAAAAAAAAAAATGCAAAAACATTAGCTAAACGTGGTGGCACATGCCTGTAGTCTCAGATACTTGGGAGGCTGAGGCAGGAGAGTCACTTGACCCAGGAGTTCAAGGCTGCAGTGAGCTATGATCACACCATTGCACGTCAACCTGGGCAACAGAGCAAGGCAAAGAAGAAGGAGGAGGAGGAAGAGGAGGAGGAGGAGGAGGAGAAGGAGGAAAAGAAAGAGGAAGAGGAAGGAGAAGGAAAAGAAGAAATAAAAGGAAAGTATAAAATTGTGATTACACACTATGTTTTGTTTTAAGGGAAAATAAAACTATACTCAAAGTTGCTTATATACTTGTAGAGAAACTCTCAAGAATACATGAGAAACTAAAAATAGTGAGCCCTATAGGGGATAAGGCAGGTAGGACCAGGGAGATGAGAAGCAAAAATGAAAGGACATTTCCTAGGCCAGGTGTGGTGGCACACACCTGTAATCCCAGCACTTTGGGAGGCTGAGGCGGGAGGATAACTTGAGGCCAGGAGTTCGAGACCACCCTGGGCGACAGGGTGATACCCTGTCTGAAAAAAAAAAAAAAAAAAGAAGAAGAAATTAAATTTTGTATTGCTGGTTTTAAATAATATTTTCTCAGCTGGGCGGGTAGCTCACACCTGTAATCCCAGCACTTTAGGAGGCCAAGGTGGGCAGATCACCTGAGGTCCAGAGTTTGAGACCAGCCCGACCAACATGGTGAAACCCCCTCTCTACTAAAAATACGAAATTAGCCAGGCGTGGTGACACATGCCTGTAATCCCAGCTACTCGGGAGGCTGAGGCAGAAGAATCACTTGAACCCGGGAGGCAGAGGTTGCAGGGAGCCGAGATTGCACCATTGCACTCCAGCCTGGGAAACAAGAGCGAAACTCCATCTCAAAAAAATAAATAAATAAAATAACATTTTCTCTTATTGCTGATGAAAATTAAAATTTTAAAATGGTATCTCATTGTATTTGTTAAAGTAATGGTAATTGTTACAACAAACAGATACCAAAAGCTTGATGGCTCAAACACAATTGAAGTGTTTTCTTGCTCAAATGAAGACCAACATGGTCAGTAAATAGCTCTTCTCCGAGCAGTAATTGAAGCACCCGGCTCCTCTCATTCTATGGGCCTGCCATCTTCAACTCAAGGAAGCACTGGTCCAGTGTTTGTAAAGGGATTGCCAAAACAGTGCTGAGGCCCTAGCGAGGCCAGAGACCGTGTACCAGTGGCACCCATTTACCTTTATTTTTACTTTAAGTATAGAAATTGAGAAGGTTCAGGATCGGATTAATCCCAGGTAGAGGCTGTGCACAGCAGATGCTGTGGAATAAGGAAGCTAAGAAGTTGAGGTCGCTGGCAGGAATGTGGGCAGAGTACAGCACCATGAGGGAAAAAAAGAAGTGTAACAATGCAAGGGAGTTAATGGACTTGGGAAATGTTTGAAGAGATTAAAGGGCTGTATAATGTCCAGGTGTCAGATTGTGAGCCAGTTGGAGGGTGAGCAGCTTGCAGTTAGTAAATTACATGTTAGGGATTAATAATCCTAAAATAGTCTAGTTCAAGTGATGACAAGGAACACAGGTGTGGCTTTGGGAGTGGGGCCATTGTGGGGTAGATTGTACAGCTCCTCATGTTTGGAATAAGCAAGAGGCCTTGAGGTTAGAGTGTGGGTTAGGCCATCCACAGAGATGTTGAAATTTCCCACGTGTTGAAATGTCCCATGTATCAGGCCCTAAATAAATAAGGGAGTGTGCACAGAAAGGATATAAAGTAATTCAGCACATGTTTTAAAGGAAGCTGGTTATTGTGTGAGTCTGGGGGAGTATAGATATGAAAAAAGACAATAAGTTAGAGTCTGGGCTATGTGGGAAAAAAAGCTATTTCAAACAGTGAGTTGGCCGGGTGCAGTGACTCACGCCTGTAATCCTAGCACTTTGGGAGGCCAAGGCGGGCAGATCATGAGGTCAGGAGATCGAGACCATCCTGGCCAACATGGTGAAACCCCGTCTCTACTAAAAATACAAAAATTAGCTGGGTGTGGTGGCACGCACCTGTAATCCCAGCTGCTCGGGAGTCTGATGCAGGAGAATTGCTTGAACCTGGGAAGCAGAGGTTGCCCTGAGCTGAGATTGTGCCATTGCACTCCAGCCTGGCAAGAGAGCGAGACTCTGTCTCAAAAAAAAAAAAGAACAAACAGTGACTTTAGGGGAAGAGCGAAGTTACAGTTAAGGCAAAGAAGTAACCAGTTTGATAATGGCAGATAATTGTACCTGCTATGGAACAAAGATTTTGGGCAGGGGGAGAACGGAAGGAGGAAACATCAGGATGGAGAGATGTAAGAGAAGTATGGAGACTTCCAAAGCAACATCACAAGAAAGATCATATGAAAATGTTTGGGCTTCAAAACATCTAGATATGATGGATAAAATCTAACAAACGTATTTTCAAATTCAGAGCCAAGCTTGCAAGAGAGTAACGGAATCCCCAAAGAAGCAAAAACAAAGAGGGGCCTGAAAATTTGGAAAATAAGAGTATGCTTATGCTGGTACCATCTCAGTAATCATGGGTTTAGAGTTTAACACTAGCGGAGGAGGACTTAGACCCATGTAAGGCAGGGATTTAAAATTTAGACCTCTCCACAAAGCCAAGCCCTTCCAAATGTTAAGGCTAAGTAACAAGATGGATTATAAAGAAATCTTTCTTATTCTGGCCCCTGGGAAGAAAAAAGAAAACTCTCCCATGACAGTTTGTAAGCATAGGCATTCCTTTACATGGGTTTAGTGTTCAAATGTAACCTACCTGTATGGTCTGGAAACCCCAAAGTTGAGAAATTCACTGAAAAGTGATCCTGATCCATTCCATCAGCAGTTTGTTGTTGTTGTTGTTTTGTTTTGTTTGTTTGTTTTTTGAGATAAAGTCTTGCTCTCGTCCCCCAGGCTGGAGTGTGATGGTGCGATCTCGGCTCACTGCAACCTCCGCCTCCCGGGTTCAAGCGATTCTCCTGCCTCAGCCTCCCCAGTATCTGGGATTACAGGTGCCTGCCACCACACCTGGCTAATTTTTGTATTTTTAGTAGAGATGGGATTTCACCATGTTGGCCAGGCTGGTCTTGAACTCCTGACCTCAGGTGATCTGCCCCCCTTGGCCTCCCAAAGTGCTGGGATTACAGGCGTGAGCCACGACGCCCAGCCCCATCAGCAGTTTTAATACTACAAAAGAAGGAGAGAAAGTCATTGGGGAACCTCTAGCAACCTGCCATATCAGTCAGTATTTTTGTGGCAAAGAAGTATGATCAATAAAATACTTTCAAAGATAAGGATAACGTTAACATAAAACTGGGGTAAAACATAAAACAGAAATACAAGATGAAGAAAGAAAATTATCCTGGCACTTTGGGAGGCCAAAGCAGAAGGATCATTTGAGCCCAGGAGACCAGCCTGGGCAGCATAGTGAGACCCCATCTCTGCAAAAAATACACAGATTAGGCGGGCATGGTGGCATGTACCTATGGTCCGAGCCACTCAGAAGGCTGAGGTGGAAAGATTACTTGAGTCTAGGAGGTCAAGGCTGCAGTGAGCTATGATTGTAATCATGTCATTGCACTCCAGTCTGGGCAACAGAGCAAGACCCTGTTTCAACAACAAAAAAAAAGAAGGTAAATTTCTAGTAAATATCCAATATCATCTCTGTTGAAAAATGCATGCTCTAGTTAAATCAACAAGTTAATTGACACCACAAGGAAGCCAACAAACATATCCAGAATGTAGAACATTTTGTAAGACAGCCATTCCTGCAACAAGTCAATGGTATGAAAAGAAAAAAAAAAAAAAACAGGAGCCTTCTCTAGAGTAAAAGATATTTAAGCTTAAGACATAAAACTAAAAAGTAATGTTTAAACTTTGTTTGAATCCTGATCCAAATAAACCAACTATAAGGAGACATTTTGGAGGCAACCAAAAATATCTTACTATTTGATGTGATGTGGCACTGTGGTTAAGAAGTTATGTGTTTAGAGATGTGTGCTGAGGCGTATGGGGAGAACTAACGATGTCCAGGATTTGCTTTACAATCTTTTGGCAAAGAAAACAAGAAAAAGAAGGAAGGAACAAAAATGGCAATATCTTGAGAGTCATTAAATCTGAGTGATGGGTATATTGGTGCTAATTATACTACTGCTTCTACTTTTATATATGCTTGAATTTTCACAGTCAAGAATTCTAAATTATTTTAGGGAACACATGAACGAAAAAGTGTAAAAACCACTAGTTTATCACACATGCTAATTCTGCTATTTACAGAAACATCTCAGATGTTTTTCTAGAAATTTCTTATTGCTCCCAGTGTGGAAGCCCAACTGACACTTTGCCCTGCTTCCATTATGAAATACCAGAGTCAGGAAAAATAAGCACTTTGTACCCTTAAATGAAACAACAATGATGAGGTCACCCCATCTAGTTCTAGTCCCCAAACTAATTCCTGTAAGTGTGCACTCCTTATCTTCAAAAAACTGAAGTTATCTCTGCCTTTTAGAATGATTATGTCTGAAGTAACATCACAATGTTTGTGACTAGGATGAACATGAGAAAAAGTTACTGTTTTCCACCATGAACAGATAGCTACAAACTGGCACTCTTACATGCTTTTTCTTTTCTTTAAAAACCTAAAAATCCTTTAAATGCCACACAGATATTTGAGTTGATCCTTCTAAAGTCTGACTCCTTTATATCTTTTTTTCCACACACACAAAAAAAACAGTATTACTGAGACATGATCTACATACCACACAATTCAGCCCACTTAAATTGTACAATTCAATGGTTTTTACTTTCTTTAAAGTTGTGTAACCATCACCATTATCAATTTTAGAATATATTCATCACTCCAAAAAGAAACTCTGTACCCATTAGCCATCTCTCTCCATCTCCCACATATGGCCTCACCTCTAGCTCTAGAAGTAACTAATCTATTTTCTGTCTCTATGAGTAATATGATTTGGCTCTGTGTCCTCACCCAAATCTCATGTCGAATTGTAATTCCCAGTGTTGAAGGACGGGCCTGGTGAGAGAGGATTAAATCATGGAGGTGGACTTCCCCCTTGCTGTTCTTGTGATAGAGTTCTCCCAAGATCTGCTTGTTTAAAAGTGTGTAGAACCTCCTCCTACTCCCACTGGCCATGTGAAGATGTCCCTGCTTCCCCTTCACCTTCTGCCATGTGGTAAGTTTCCTGAGGCCTCCCCAGAAGCAGAAAACTATACAGCCTGCAAAACTGTGAGCACAATTAAACCTCTTTTCCTTATAAATTAACCAGTCTCAGGTAGTTCTTCATAGCAGTGTGAGAATGCACTAATACAGAAAATTGGTACTATAAAAGTGGGGCATTACTATAAAGATACCTGAAAATGTGTAAGCAACTTTGCAATTGGATAACAGGCAGAGATTGGAACAGTTTGGAGGGCACAGAAGAAGATAGGAAGATGGGAGAAAGTTTGGAACTTCCTACAGACTTCTTGAATGGTTGTGACCAAAATGCTGATGGTGATATGGACAGTGAAGTCCAGGCTGAGGAGGTCTCAGATGAAGATGAGGTACTGTGAAACTAATATCTGAGACAGGTTTCAGTAAATTTAGAAAGTTTATTTTGCCAATGTTGAGGGCACACACCCATCACACAGCCTCAGGAGGTCCTGACAACACGTGCCCAAGGTGGCTGGGGCACAGCTTGGTTTTAGACATTTTAGGGAGACATGAGACATGAGACATCAATCAATATATGTAAGATAAACATTGGTTCTGTCTGGAAAGGTGGGACAACTCAAGCAGGGAGGGGGCTTCCAAGTCACAGGTAGGTGAGAGACAAATGATTGCATTCTTTTAAGTTTCTGATTAGTCTTTCCAAAGGAGACAATCAGATATGCATTTATCTCACTGTGCATAAGGATGACTTTGAATAGAATGAAAGGCAGGTTTGCCATAAGCAGTTCTCAGCTTGACTTTTCCCTTTAGCTTAGTGATTTTGGGGCCCCAAAGTGTATTTTTCTTTCACAGAACTTATTGGGAACTGGAGTAAAGGTTACTCTTGCTATGCTTTAGCAAAGAGACTGGCAGCATTGTGCCCCTGCTCCAGGGACCTGTTGAACTTTGAACTTGAGAGAAATGAGTTAGGGTATCTTTGGAGAAATGCCTATTCAAGTGCCTTTTTAAATTGGGTCATTTGACTTTTTTGTTGTTGAGTGGCAGGAGTGCTTTATATATTCTAAATGTTAATGCCTCATCAGATATATAATTTTTAAATATTTTCTCCCATTCCATAGGCAGAAGAAAATGCCTTTTCATTTTGATTATGTTCTTTGATGCACAAAGGTTTTTAAGTTCCATTTTTCCTTTTGTTGCCTATGCTTTTGGTGTCATATCCAAGAAATCATTGCCAAATCCAGTATCATGAAGCTTTCCTTCCATGTTTTCTTCTAGGAGTTTTATAGTTTGGGGTATTACATTTAGGTCTTTAGTCTATTTTGAGTTAATTTTTATATATGGTGTAATATAAGGGCCCAGCTTCCTTTGCATGTGGATATCTAGTTTTCCCAAAACCATTTGTTGAAGACACTTTTCTTTCCCCATTCAGTCATCTTGGCACCCTTGTCAAAGATCATTTGACCATATATACAAGGGTTTATTTCTTGGCTATTCTATTTCATTGGCCCATTTATCTGTTTTTATGCCAGTACCACACTGTTCTGATTACTGTGGTTTCGTAATATCTTTTGAAATCAGAAAGTGTGACTCCTTCAACTTTATTCTTCCTTTTCAAAATTTTTTTTGGTTATTCAGGGTCCCTTGAGATTTTGTGTGAATTTTAGGGTGATTTTTTTCTATTTTGAAAAAAAAAATGCTATTGGGATTTTGATATGGATTGTGTTGAAATCTATTGATCACTTGTGTGGGGAAAAGCAAGAGAGATCAGATTGTTGCTGTGTCTGTATAGAAAGAAGTAGACATAGGAGACTCCATTTTGTTCTGTACTAAGAAAAATTCTTCTGCCTTGAGATTCTGTTAATCTATAACCTTACCCCCAACCCCGTGCTCTCTGAAACATGTGCTGTGTCAACTCAGAGTTAAATGGATTAAGGGCGGTGCAAGATGTGCTTTGTTAAACAGATGCTTGAAGGCAGCATGCTCCTTAAGAGTCATCACCACTCCCTAATCTCAAGTACCCAGGGACACAAACACTGCAGAAGGCCGCAGGGACCTCTGCCTAGGAAAGCCAGGTATTGTCCAAGGTTTCTCCCCATGTGATAGTCTGAAATATGGCCTCGTGGGAAGGGAAAGACCTGACCGTCCCCCAGCCCGACACCCGTAAAGGGTCTGTGCTGAGGAGGATTAGTATAAGAGGAAGGCATGCCTCTTGCAGTTGAGACAAGAGGAAGGCATCTGTCTCCTGCCTGTCCCTGGGCAATGGAATGTCTCGGTATAAAACCCGATTGTATGCTCCATCTACTGAGATAGGGAAAAACCGCCTTAGGGCTGGAGGTGGGACCTGCGGGCAGCAATACTGCTTTGTAAAGCATTGAGATGTTTATGTGTATGCATATCTAAAAGCACAGCACTTAATCCTTTACATTGTCTATGATGCAAAGACCTTTGTTCACGTGTTTGTCTGCTGACCCTCTCCCCACTATTGTCTTGTGACCCTGACACAACCCCCTTTTCGAGAAGCACCCACAAATGATCAATAAATACTAAGGGAACTCAGAGGCTGGCGGGATCCTCCATATGCTGAACGCTGGTCCCCCGGGTCCCCTTATTTCTTTCTCTATACTTTGTCTCTCTGTCTTTTTCTTTCCTAAGTCTCTCGTTCCACCTTACGAGAAAGACCCACAGGTGTGTAGGGGCAACCCTCCCCTACACACTTGGGGCAGCATGAATATCTTCACAGCATTAAGTACTGCAATCCATGAGAATGGGATGCCTTCTCATTTATTTGTGTCTCCTTTAGTTTCTTACAGCAATGTTTTGTAGTTTTGATTGTACAAATCTTTTTATTTTTTTTCTGAGACAGAGTCTCGCTCTATCACCCAGGCTGGAGTGCAGTGGCATGATTGCAGCTCACTGCAGCCTCCACCTCATGGGTTCAAGCAATTCTCCTGCCTCAGCCTCTTGTGTAGCTAGGATTACAGGTGTGCACCACCATGCCCAGCTAATTTTTGTATTTTTAGTAGAGATGGGTATTCACCATGTTCATCAGGCTGGTCCCAAATGCCTGACCTCGTGATCCACCCACCTTGTCCTCCCAAAGTGCTGGGATTACAGGCATGAGCCACCATGCCCAGCTGATTGTACAAATAATTTACCTCCTTGCTTAGGTTTATTCCTAAGTATTTTATTCTTTTCGATGCTGTTGTAAGTGGAACTGTTTTCTTAATTTTCTTTTTGGATTGTTCATTGTTAGTGTATAGAAAAGCAACTGACTTTTGCATATCAATTTTGTATCCTACAACTTTGCTGAATTTGGTTATTAGTTCTAACAGAGTTTTTGTGGAATCTTTTAAGGTTTTCTACATATAAGATCATGTCATCTGTGAACAAAGATAATTTTACTTCTTCCTTTCCAATTTGAATGCTACCGGGGGAACCAGCCCCCAATATTTCAACATGGTTCTTTCTATTTTCCCTAAGTGTCGGCCAGTCTGAGAAATAAAGAGAAATAGTACAAAGAGAGGAATTTTACAGCTGGGCCTCTGGGGGTGACATCACATATTGGTAGGACCGTGATGATGACCCCGAGCCGCAAAACCAGCAAGTTTTTATTAGGGATTTTAAAAGGGGAGGGGGTGTACAAACAGGGAGTAGGTCACAAGGATCACATGCTTCAAAGGGCAATAAAGATCACAAGGCAAGGCAAAATTAGAATTACTGATGAGGGTCTATGTCCCACTGTGCACACATTGTCTTGATAAACATCTTAACAGGAAACAGGGTTCAAGAGCAGAGAATCGGTCTGACTAGAATTTACCAGGCTGGAATTTCCCAAAGCCTGAGGGTACTGCAGGAGACCACGGCGTATTTCAGTCCTTATCTTAACTGCGTAAGACAGACACTCCCAGAGCGACCGTCTATAGACCTACCCCCAGGAATGAATTCCTTCCCCAGGGTTACTCCTTGATGGGAAAAGAATTCAGCAGTATTTCTCCTACTCACACATCCGTCTATAGGCTTTCTGTGAGAAGAAAAATATGGCTGTATTCTGCCTGACCCCGCAGGCAGTGAGACCCTATGGTTATCTTCCCTTGTTCCCTGAAAATCACTGTTATTCTGTTCTTTTTCAGGGTGCACTGATTTCATATTGTTCAAACACACCTGTTTTACAATCAGATTTCATATTGTTCAAACACACATGTTCTACAATCAATTTGTACAATAGTGGTCCTGAGGTGACGTACATTCTCAGCTTACAAAGATAACGGGATTAAGAGATTAAAGTAAAGACAGACATAAGAAATTATAAGAGTATTATTAGGGAAGTGATAAATGTCCATGAAATCTTCACAATTTATGTTCAAAGATTGCAGTAAAGACAGGCGTAAGAAACTTTAAAAGTATTAATTTTGGGAATTGATAAATGTCCATGAAATCCTCATAATTTATGTTCTTCTGCCTCAGCTCCAGCTGGTCCCTCCATTTGGGGTCCCTGACTTCCTGCAACAGAATGCCTTTTATTTCTTTTTCTTGTCTTATTGCTCTGGCCACTACTTCCAATACTATGTTGAATCAAAGTGGTGAAAGTGGGCATCCATGCTTTTTTCCTGATCTTAGAAAAAGAGATTTTAGTCTTTCGCCATTGAGTATGAAGTTCAATATAAGCTTTTCTTTTCTTTCTTTGTTTCTTTCTTTATTTGGAGATGGAGTCTTGCTCTGTCACCCAGGCTGGAGTGCAGTGGCACTATCTTGGCTCACTACAGCCTCTGCCTCCTGGGTTCAAGCAATTCTCCTGCCTCAGCCTCCTGAGTAGCTGGAACTACAGGCATGTGCCACCATGCCTGGCTAATTTTTGTATTTTTAGTAGAGATGAGGTTTCGCCATGTTGTCCAGGCTGGTCTCGAACTCCTGACCTCAGGTGATCCACCCACCTCGGCCTCCCAAAGTGTTGGGATTACAGGCGTGAGCCACCTTGCCTGGCCGATACAAGCTTTTCATAGATGGTCCTTATTATTATCTTGAGGTAGGTTCCTTCTGTTTCTAGTTTGTTGAGTGTTTCTATCGTGAAAAGGTGTCAAATCTTGTCAACTAACCTTTCTACATCAGTTGAGATGATCATGTGGTTTTTGTCCTTCATTCTGTTAATGTGGCATATTATATTGATTGATTTTTATATGTTGCATCTCAGTAATAAATCCCACTTGATCATGGTGTATAATCCTTGTAACATACTGTTGAATTTGGTTTGCTAGTACCATGCTAATCTTCTCTGTATTGTTCCAATTTTAGCATATGCACTGCCAAAGGGAACACTCCCACAGCTTTACTTTTTAAATATGGTATAATGTAAAAATACATTAAATTTAGGCTATCAAATGAGTTAAAGACCAATAATTCTTTTCTACATTTGAAACACACAAAAATTAAGACACACATGTGCTAGTTCTTCTGTTTATTGTTTTCTTTGAGGAATTGGGCATCACCTCCTACAGAGCTTCAACCTTAACCTTAGCAAATGACTGACTGCCTCTTTGGAAGGTGCTGTGAAACAATTTGGCCTATAGAGAGCATCTGTATTTGCAGGTTCTATAACATTATATGAAACTTGTTTGTAAATAAACCTAAATTGTTTAAAATAAATAAGGATATAAATAATATGTACTGAGAATTCAGTTCTTTTCCAACATATATGCAATAATTCAAACTTTAGGGTACGTAAAATACAACACCTCACGCAGAATAATGTGCAGAATATGCGGAGTAACAAAAATTCTCTCCTTGACCAAACTCTAGCCAGGTTCCTCTGAGCCATTTGTGGACTAGGCCTCAACAGACTTGAACAAAACTCTAACACAGTCTCTAACAGTGCAAGGTAGCATCTCTAGGATAACTTCAGCCCCACTTTAAAGGGCCTGCCTAAAAAAACTCAGGCTGCCAAAGGAATTTACTGTTCCAGCCAACGCCTTAAGATATGGCTCCTGTCTCCCAGCGTCTGTAGGAGGATAAAAGCCTAATTTCCAGAAACACCCTTTAACAAACCCAGATGGGTTTCACATGGACTAACCCCTACTTCGCACTTTTTGTAATCTTTCACTTCCCTCACTCTTCTGAGCGCCCCCTCATTCCTCTCCCCTTCCCTATTCCCCCATTTTTCCTTTAAAGTCTGAGTAACATTTGTACAAATCAAAGTTGAGTTCAGTTCGTGTTAGACTCCTCCTTATTCCATTAGTATATTACTGGTTAAAACCTGTCTCAACCGCTTTACTGTCCTGCTTTGTCTTTGACAAAGGCACGGGGGTGGATTTATTTTTCTGGCTGAGTAGAGATCCTAATGTCAGGCACTGCGGACGGTGAGGGCCACGATTCTTTGGAGAAAAGTTCCAAGGGGCTATACCATTGGAAACTAACACCAGCTAATGGAATTGTCTGCTCTGCGTCACAACTCATGGAAGTTGCTGGTTCTGATCTAGAGCTGGGAAAGGTTAACAGGTGATTACAAAAGCCTAGGATGTTTTGTCAACTTCCTGGAACAATTCCACCAGTCAGAGCCCAAACCGGGGGCAAAGGAGGAAGAGAAACTCGAAGCAGGGTGTGACCAGCGTAGACAGGCTGAAAAAGGAAACAAAATGTAATATCCTAAGAGAACGCAGAAGCCGAATAAAGGAACTAACCCTCCTCACCTGCAGCTCAGATTCTACGCCGGCGCCCGGAGCGGTGCCCTGTTGCCTAGCGACGGCGCATGCGCACTGACTAGCGCAGCTCCCTAAACATGCATCCGCGCCTGCGCAGCCGCGGGTCGCCCAGGGTTGGGATGTTGGTGTCGGCTGGGGGCTGCTGTGAGGCGCTTGGTAGCACCCAGTCTTGATACTCTCCAGTTACCCGGTAGGCGGGGCTCGGACACAAAGAAAAGGTGAATTCGCAGCTGAGAGCCCTTGTTTCCGGTCCTTTTTTTTTTTTTTCTTTTTAAGATGGAGTCTCGCTCTGTCACCCAGGCTGGAGTGCAGTGGCGCCATCTCGGCTCACTGCAAGCTCTGCCTCCGGTGTTCGAGCGATTCTCCTGCCTCAGCCTTCTAAATAGCTAGGATTACAGGCGCGCGCCACCACGCTCGGCTAATTTTTGTATTTTTAGTAGAGTCGGGGTTTCACCAAGTTGGTCAAGATGGTCTCAAACTTCTGACCTCGTGATCCGCCAGCCTCGGCCTCCCAAAGTGCCGGGATTACAGGCGTGAGCCACCGCGCCCGGCCGTCTCCGATCTTTACACGCATTCTTCGTGTTATCTGAAGACACTCTGACGCCACCACCCAAAGCAACTGGCAGTTGACTCTTGGCAATTTTAAGCTTGTGTGGAAAGCAGCCGCCGCCCGGTAGCTCCTTTTTTATCTAGAGACACTCAGGATGTGGGGGACACCCCAGCAATGCCATCCCTCCTTTGACCTCCAGAGCGCGCAGAATTACAAAGTTGAGTAATACTTTATTTGAAAAAATGAAAAGTGCACACACACACACACTTACATAGGCACAGGATAATCTGGAAGTATGACCAGCAAATGATAACTGATTCCCTCAGGGGAGAAGAAACTGGGTGGCTGAAGGACAGGAATGAGAAAGAAGGACAGTTGCGTTTGTTTGTATCGTTTGAAATTGTCCAGTGTGTATGTGTTCTTTTCAAATGTTTGAAGAACCATTGGCTCCCTTATCAAAATGTAAATACCAAGGAAAATCAGGAATTTAAGAAGTCTAAGAATTCTGTAATGCTGGGTAGAATTTTCTGTACGTGTAAAACTAAAACGTCTTTTGTAAATCACTGAGTCTTCCTGTTTATTTCTGGTTAGAGATCTTTGGGGGTTTGGATGGAGGAACAGGAAAAGAGGAGCCAGGCTTTTTTGGAAAATTGGCGGCAGCGGTGGCATACGGGAAACTGAAATCTTTATCTAATCTCATCCTTTGTATATTCATCTTGGATTTGCTGAAGAAAATTAAGAGGTAAATTTTGCTGTGAGCTCACTGAACTCAAATTGAAAGGGAACATATGCTGTTTATTTTTGTGAAGGACATTAATTGGGTGTGACTGGCAGGGTTGAGACCTGAAGTTCCTCTTTTAGATAAGGAAAATTTCCCTTGGTGAGAAATCTCTAGACTGGTTATGATAGATTCCTAACCCCCAACCTTGAAAGGTAACTTAAGGCTCCCTCCTCTAAGGGAAGGGCTGAAGAAAAAATTAAACAGGCAACTGTGCCTACGAAGATTTGCAAAAAAAAAAAAAAAAACATCTAGGACACTTCTCATTCACTGGGTCAAGCCAGAGCCATCAACTTTGTGACCTAGTGAGTGGTTAGTGGACATAGGCAAGGTTAGTAACTTGGGACCAGAGGTTAGGGATCCAGAAAGTTGAAAATGTAAAGACAAAGGCCAGAGGTTATAACTTACTGCCTCTTGGTAAGTAGGAAGCCAGAAGTTGAGCTCCCAAATAAAATATTTTAGGAATTGTGGTTCTTAAGTAACTCCAAAAGTCAGTACATTTACAAAGAAGTAAATGAAACCTCATAGGTAATGAAACAATGAGACTGAGGAGTGCCTGGGATTAGAAATTCCCAAACGGAGAAAAAAACACATCACAGAAGAGCCATACTTGGTAAAATTTATTAAAAAAAAAAAAGAAAATAATTTATGCCCTTGGCAAAATAAAAGATCTTATCAATATAAATGTTTCTTAGAAAATGTATGAAAAGATAATATATATTAATAAATCAATATTAACATTACAGCAAAAGTAATAATGATTATATAACAATGACAAGTGAAGATATTTCTGGCCCTTACACAGTAGTATTTCTGGAAGGTCTCTGATTCCTGCTTGCTCTAGTACAGACGTGCTCTCACTTTAAGAAAGCCTGAGGCCGCTGGGCTTGGTGGCTCATGCCTGTAATCCCAGTACTTTAGGAGACCCAGGCGGGCAGATTGCCTGAGGTCAGGAGTTTGAGACCAGCCTGGCTAACATGATGAAACCCTGTCTCTACTAAAAATACAAAAATTAGCCGGGCATGGTGGCACACACCTGTAGTCCCAACTGCTTGGGAGGTTGAGGCAAGAGAATCGCTTGAACCCGGGAGGTGGAGGTTGCAGTGAGCCGAGATCGCGCCACTGCACTCCAGCATGGGCGACAGAGCAAGACTCCATCTCAAAATAAAGAAAGAAAGAAACAAAGAAAAGAAAAGCTCATATTGAACTTCTCTAAAAAAAGAAAAAAAAGAAAGCCTGATGCACACAAATCTAAATTTGGGAAGTCGATCAATTAAAGGATATTTATTTGCATCACAAAATAATTCTTTACTCCCCCCAAAAATCAATAAAAAGTTCAAATAGCAACTTTTCCTAATGTGTTTAAAATGTAATTACCAAATACATGTGTCCCCAACTTCTTTCCAGTTATAATTCTATTGTGTAAAGTGAGGTATACCTGAAGTGAGGCAATAAGAGAGTTGAGCTTCAGACCTGCCTGGAGAGAGCGTGTTCTTTCTTAGAGTCTGAGGAAATGGTTGGGGGCACAAATTCTCTCAATCTTTTTCTTTTCCCTCATCCTGAGCTCTTATTTTCTTGTCTCAACTGCTTTCTGGTAAACTTTGTTCACCTGGTACTTTCAAGAAAAAAAGAAGGAAATCTTAGGAGAGGGAGGCAAATTAATGAATTAGTGAGTCACTCTAGCAGCGCAGAGCAAGGGAGAATCTGCGATGTGAATGAGGAGGATCTGAGTGTGGGTGTGGTTGTACTTGGGGAAAAGCAGGAAAAATCTTGAACTCTTGACATGGTGCATTTGAGGCCCCTCTCCCAGTAGGGCCACCTGAGTCCCTGAGGAGCCGCAAGGCCTAGTCCAGCCTTCCCTAGATGGGACACATCCTCAGGAGAATGGATGCAGGCCTATTTATCACACTCCTCCTGGCTGCCTTCAGCACAATGGTAGTGCTGCTCACAGAACTCCTGGATCCGGCTGCACGCCTCCAGCATCATCACCTCCGGGACTGTGATGACCACTCGGATGAAATTCGGGTACTCAAAGCACTGCAAAAAGAAGAGTCTGTTACTTTCAGAGCAATTGAGTCTGGTACTGGACCACCCTAAAATGGTCAGGACCCTGATCCACAAGAAGTGGTACCATTTCATCAGGGCCATCAGTTCATTCAGTTCCCATGATTGGGATGCTAAGTCAGCAACTGAGTTCATTCATCTTAAAATGACTTGTGGGACAGGCTCAATTTCCTCTCACCTAGAACGTTTGTTTACAACTTTTCTTCCCAGTATGGATGGGATTATGATGGGGGGGAGAAGCAAATTTTAAATAGGATCCATGAGACACATCAGTTTGAATCTTATCAAATGAGAAGACATTTTGTTGGAGGAGAAAAGATCAGGCTAAAAACCAGCTCAGAGCTTGCTTCTGGGGCTCTAGAAACTGTTGAGAATGTCCTGAGAGACACAGGCACCCACCGTTGCTGGGAGGCAGTGGACAGACTGCTCAGCAACTAACCGCTCCGTGAACTCCACATCGTTCTCAAATTCTGGGAAATGTTCCATCTCAATTCCAACCTATACCAATAGGAGGGAGAGGCCAACTTATCAGAAGGAGGGAGAACAGGCCAATTTCCTGTGCCAGAAATTAAGGTAGGGGCTACTTTAAAAGATATCTTGGAACTGTGCTACTGATCACTGATAAATAAGAGGGCTAATATTTATGGAATTTTTCTCAGGGAAGAGAGGATATATTTTTATTAATAATTTATTAAAGAGTTCCTTCCCTGATGCTGATAAATAAAAGCTGGAAATAGAATGCTAGTATGTCTCAAAAGAGACACTACTGGCATTAGGGCCAGGCAACTCTTTATGGCATGAGACTAGCCCACCCCTTGCAGGATATTTAACATCCCTGACCCACAAAATGGCAGCCCCTAGTCATTCTGAAAACAAACAAAATTCCCATACATTCCCAGATACCCTTAGGGAACCAGTATCACTCCCAGTTGAGAATTACAATGGTATGAAAAGCCTCTTATTTGTGTCTTAAATCTTCCCTGTATCTACATATATAAAATGATTCTCTGTACTGAAGAATTAAATCTTTTTTTTTTTTTTTTCTTTTCGGATGGGGTCTCACTCTGTCTCCCAAACGGGAGTACAGTGGCACGATCATGGCTCACTACAGCCTCAACCTCCAAGGCTCAAGTCATTCTTCTATCTCAGCCTCCCAAGGAGCTGGGACTACAGGAGTGTGCCACCACGCCCAGCTCATTTTTTTTATTTCTTGTAGAGACAATAGGGTTTCACCATGTTGCCCAGGCTGGTCTCTAACTCCTGCACTCAAGTGATCCGTCCACCCTGGCCTCCCAAAGTGCTGGCATTGCAGGCGTGAGCCACCATGCCCTGCCTAATTAAGTCATTTAAAGAGTTTTATGAGAACTGATAGAGGCTAAATTACCTCAGTGGGACAATTCGGAATAAGACAACTCCTAAACTGCTTGGCTTAGGAGGCTAGCTGGTTGTCCTTGTACCCTGCGTGACTGCCTGTGGCAATTCTGCTGAATGACTGCCCTTTGCCTTACAACATGCATTGACCTAGTGCCTGCCACCCACATACTCACCATGAGGTACATAGCCCCAGAAGGGCGGACTGGCCGGAGTCCAGGGATGGCAGCCAACGCCCCATAACAGAGATCAGCATTGGACTACAAGAGGAGGCAAGGAGAAATCAAGGATCAAAATTTAAGTAAAAGAAAAGCCAAGTCATTAAAAATAGACCCCTCATTGAAGAGTGGGAACGTAGGTGTGATGTTCTGGCATAAGGAGTGAAAAAGAAAAAGCTCTATTACTTGAA
Source organism: Gorilla gorilla gorilla (assembly GCF_029281585.2). Lineage (NCBI taxonomy): Eukaryota > Metazoa > Chordata > Mammalia > Primates > Hominidae > Gorilla > Gorilla gorilla. Next base: position 101,025,353 of record NC_073242.2, read on the forward strand.
GCTTTTCACCAGGGGCAGAGAGAATGGCCGGAAGTGAGAAACGTGTGTGTGGATGCTTACACCGATGCCGTCTCCTAATATTGGAACATGGCTCCAGAAAGGAGAACCAATTATTCCTAATTCCACGGGCGGCATTCTCTGACTCCCAAACTCCCAAAGTGGAGGGCAGGAGCTGCCCTTACCTTGAGGAAGCTCAGAGTGTTGTGGTAAAACTCTCCCGGGGTGCGACATAGGATGCTTTTCAGAGCTCCCTGGACAATGGTACAGGGTCCCAAAATGCGCTGACTCAGCTTCACCAGCCCATCTCGGATCTAAAATACACCCACAAGAAACATGTTGTTTAGCTTTTCTTAAGCATCTCTGTCTTAGGGTTTCTTGTTCTGACCTTTCTATCAGGTTTTTAATCTTGGAAAGTGATGGTGTCTAGTGGCATTCTTAGATCAGACCCTCTGGGTTCGTAGCCCAGCTCTGCCACACACGTGCTGCGTGACTGACAAGGAGAAAGAAAAGAAAAAAGCCTCCCTTGTCCCCACTGTGCTCACGAAGTAAATATATACCCTAAATTACACATACTCTTTCACCATATTATCACCTCATTGCCAAAAATGTCTCTTCGGTCATGAATGAGGATCCAGCCCAACCTCCAGCCAGGAACCAGCCAGCGCTTGGCCAGCCCTCCACAGGACAGGATGGGGACATCGGTGCTGAGGGTGGCCAGTGGTTCATATTTGCAATCCGAAAACACCTGAGAAGAGGCACTTGTTATGGTTGTTTTCTTGTCTACTTCTCACTGCAATCCCAGATCCCGTGGCTCCCACCCATTTCTTTCTATCACTAGGGACAGGTCCTTGGATTAATGGGATCATCCCTACCCTGAAGCATGACTGGGATTGCAAGAGGCTTCGAAGGGGACTACACAAAGACATTTAATTTGGTGTCTGGACTGGATTAAAGGAAGCCTAAAATGAGGAAACTGACCCTAGCCCAGTAATATTTACAACTCCATGAAGCTGGCTCTATGAAATTACTGTCTATAGGAGTTACAGATTTAAAATATGAGTCCACAATCCCTTATCTGAAATTCCTGGGGCCAGGTATGTTTCATAATGCAAAATGGTTTGGGCTTCAGAAAGGCCATGTAGCACACTTACCATACGTTATGTAACACTCCCAGAGCTGTCTAGGATAGTACCCCTAATCAAGAATATTAACATTTCTGCCATTTTCCCCACACTCTTAACAAATATATAGATCCACAAGTGGGAAAAATAAAAATCTACAAATATCAGGTCAAATCAGGTTTTGTAACCAAATGAATTCCAGGAATCTTTGGATTTCCAAAGTTCTTTGGGTTTCAGAAAACTGGCTAAGGAGTTGTGGGTCTATATATTTGTAAAAAGTGCAGGGATGCTGATTTGCTGTAATGAAACGATTAGGAGTTGTTTCTGATTATTCCACTTCTAAAGTTCCCATAAAATAATTTGAGATTACTGTAGTGATATATCCTGATCAAGACTCACCATGTCTCCATAGATCTCATCAGCTAAGATGGGGACACACTGCCGTGCAGCCACTGAAAATAAAACGTGCTGAAATCAGTTTTAATGTGAATTGCTTTATCATGTAATAGTCACATAATATCATGTAATTTCCCTATCCCGTAATATTAAGAAGTTACAATTCTTAAAGAGAAAGACAAAAAGCACAAGCAAAGTGTGATTTGCATTTCATGTTTGTGTGTTTTGTCTTCCTATTTAAGAACTGTAAATTCTTAACATACTCTTCCAGAGTGCAGAGCCCGAATTCACCGTTTAAGTAACTAGATATTTCAGACCCTGTCTTCAACATGAGGGGGTGATGAAGGACAAGTATTTCTTCTTTTTCTTCTTTCAGGCCAGGCCCACCACTCCTACGGCACAGTGTCGATGAGAGACATCAGTGGAGCTCCCCACCTCCACCCCAGGCTTGGAACTTAGGGAATGACTGGTTTTTGTCATTGCACACAACAGCTGAAGGATTCTGTCCCCACCTCGTCCTCTGTGAAGTCTGCTGGACGTACCTGCCAGAATCTTCTGAAGATGACGTTTGCTGAACACTGACCCACAGGGGTTTGATGGATTATTGACAATGAGACAAGCTGTCTTTTCATCAATTAGAGATTCCAGTTGTTTCAGGTCAATTTCCCAAGATTTCTCTGGCTGGAGAGAAAGAAAGGATGAGACTAAGATGATTCCGAAACATTTAGGGGGAATCCTCACTTATCTCAAGGGTCCAATGTAAGCAATAAAGTCTGTCTCTGGCTTCAACCACCACTTTGAGACCTTCCTCTGCTAAAGTAATGTTCATATACTTTTTACAGGTTAGTAACTGAGCATTTAAGTCTAAGATTAAAAAGGCATTTACCAACAAATTGTAGAGTTTGACCTCAATTCCCATAGATTCAGCCAGAGTCTTGTAGAGAGAGAAACCAGGTCTTGGAACCAGGATGTTTTGCCCTGGGTTGGCCAACACAGCTAAACAAAGGTCAATAGCTTGACTGCAGCCACTTGTCAGAATGACGTCCTGTGAAGGAAATAAAAGGTTAATTTCATTAGGGGTTCCAACAGCAACAGGAGAAAAGAAGTTGTCAGGTGGGTGAGTTGGGAGCAATTGTGAACTTCCTTTAACAAGTTGTAAGTAGTAGGAAATGTACTAAGCCAAAACCAAAAGAAATTTATATATGTTGATAACTATTGCTGAAATGTTGGCCACTTAAATCACTTTAAAAAGGATAGGTTGGCTGTGACTCAGCAGACTTCCATGAGAGAGCATGCTGGCCTTGGACCTTTTTCGCTTGGTTATTTATTTACTTTTGGCCAGCGATTTGAAGCCTGGCTCTTCTCTGACATACAGGTGACAGACACACATTATGTTAGAAAATGCTGACCCCACACAGTAGACTATAGAGGGAAGGACATCATTTAAACTTGGCACTGCCATCAATTCAGTATGTCCTGGTACTTCTATCTTTCTCTCTAAATGACCTTACAGTAAATGAGAAAAGCTACAATTTTTTTAAAAAAAGAAAGATCCTATTGGTAAAATTTTTTAAAATAATTTTTTAGTGTTTATGAGTTGTTCTCAAATGATCTTTTACAGACAATCAAATATAGGTGCTCTCTGGATCCTTTCGGCCTCCTTGAGACAGACACCACATTAAGTTGTATGGGATGGTCATTATCACACTGTAATGACATTAACTATAATCACTGATTAGTGACCCCAACTATATGAGAAGTCTTCTAATTGCTAAAGGGAAATTGTTCTCAGCTTTTCCCCCTCTGACACCCGTACTTCTTGTGGAACAGAAACAAGGAAAAGGGGATAGTTTGCCCTAAATTGCTTCAGAGCTGGTGTCTTGTGTAAGGCTCACCTTAGCTTCTAGGGGTGCCTCAGGACAGTGGTAATAAGAAGCAATCTCCTCCCGACTGGATAGGAAGCCTGAAAGAAAAGAGTGGAAAGTGGAGCTTTTTTGGTTTTTAGAGACTGTGTCTCACTCTGTCACCCAGGCTTGGAGTGCAGTGACACAGCCATAGCTCACTGCGGCCTCAAATTCCTGGGCTCGAGGGATCTTCCCACCTTAGCCTCCTGAGTAGCTGGGACTATAGTTGTGCTCCCCCACATTCAGCTAATTTTTGAATTTTTTTGTTTTGTTTTTTGTTTGTTTGTTTGTTTTGTTTTGTTTTTGTTTTTGTTTTTGTAGAGACAGAATCTCCCTCTGTTGCCCAGGCTGATTTCACACTCCTGGGCTCAGGGGCTCCTCTCACCTCAGCCTCCTGAAAGTGCTGGGATTACAGGGGTGAGCCACTGTGCCTGGCAAGAAGATGAAGTTTTCATCCCTCAACTGACAGCTATGCCCTGGAGGCCCAGCATGGGCTTCAGGCTGCCTCTACCCCTGCTCAGAGGGCATTCTATTTAGTTCAGCTCTCAGCCATTGTGGATAAAGGAGATTCACTTCACATTTTATGTTTTACAATTTTAATATAAGCACGAATGTATAAATGATAACAAGGAAGAGCTCCCCAAATACTCTGCACCATCTTGATTTCTGTGATTATGTTTTATTCTGTGTAATACAAGGATTTCTATTATTCCCAAATCTTTTTTAGGGACTGTATTTTTTAAGAAGTTGTAATCGCCAGGCGCGGTGGCTCACGCCTGTAATCCCAGCACTTTGGGAGGCCAAGGTGGGTGGATCACCTGAGGTCGGGAGATTGAGACCAGTCTGACCAACATGGAGAAATCTCATCTCTACTAAAAATACAAAAATTAGCTGGGCATGGTGGCGCGTGCCTGTAATCCAAGCTACTCAGGAGGCTGAGACAGGAGAATCACTTGAACCCGGGAGGCGGAGGTTGCGGTGAGCCAAGATCACGCCACTGCACTCCGCCTGGGCAACAAGAGCAAAAACTTCGTCTCAAAAAAAAAAAAAAAAGAAGAAGTTGTAATCAGTGCATTCAATTCATGTGGTCCATTTTAAGTTTTTTATGTTATGTAATATTCTTATCAGTATTTTTGTACAAATTTTTATTTCAAATTATTTTTGTACAATATTTCCAATGTTCAAGCCAACATTACAAGCTTGAAGTATCAGCAGTTTCATGCCCATCATAATATTTTGCAAAATTTATGTTCAAAAAGACAACTTAGCAAGACTAGAGGCACTATTTCATAATTTACTAATTTAATAGGTATAGATGGGTCTCTCAAAATTATACAAATCAGCACTTCCTTAATTACTAATGAGGAAGAACACTTTTTTAGACATATATTAACACCTGTATCTCCTTTGAAATGAAATGTTCAGAACCTTTGAACATCTGTCAAATGGAGACTTGGTTTTGGTTTTTCAGGTTAAATCAGTTTCCTAATATTTGGATGTTAAAGTCATTAGAAACTTTTTTTATAACTTAACTTTTGGTCTTGATTTTGTTTTTATTTTTGTTGTATGAAACTTTATGAAACGTAAGTAATCAACCGAAAAACCACGAAGTCCCCAATATAACTCTTTAAAGTGTTTTTAAAATTTGATTTTATCATGAAACTGGGGTTTTATTCTACATTAAGAATGTGTTTCTATGTATACATAAGGAAAAAAAATGTTCAACACTGAAAGTCAAGGAATCATGTACTTTACCAAAATATTCAGGGTAGAAATTTTTAATAGATGGAGAGAAACCTAAAAAGGAGCAATTTCAGTCTATCAGAAACAACCTTCTATCCTTCAGTTTGACAGCCCATTTTTTGTTGTTCTTGGGTGTTTGTTTATTTGTTTGTTTAAACCCATTAGTCATAAATGGTAACAATTACATTTCAATGTGCTCAGGACCATAATGAAAATAGGCCTTCAATACATAGAGAAGCAGAAATGAAGCAAAAGAGCTATATACACAGAGCAATAAGTAAATCCATTTAGGACCTAGAGGCTCAGCAAACACAAAGCTCCTGCCAGACTCAAGGCCTTCAGATTAGAATTAGTAACGATAGGATAGGAGCTTTACTTGACAAATAAGTATGTTTGGGAGCCTAGAGGGGAAGTGCCCATATGTCAAAGAAAGCCAGGAAAGAAGTTGGACCTTGATGCCTTGTATTTAAGCATCCCGAGACCCCGTTCCCAAATCCAAAGGACCATGTAATCTTAGCCTCTCCTTAGGAATTGTGCATCAGAAAAGTGAAGAGGATTGCTAGACATTTAGTCCTGTTATAAGAGCACTAAAGATTTGGCAGTCACCAGGTATGGAGTCTCAGGAGGAGCTTACCGATGGATGGGGCATAGCCATTATATTTGCCCGAGTCCAGGGCATCTTTCATTGCCTGGGTAACTTCAGGGTCTGTAGGCAGGTTTCCAAACACAGTAGGGTCCCCTTTTTATGGGAGGAAAAAACAAAAGGAGCCAAGAGGTTATTCTCCATGTTCAGTACTCAGACTCACCCCCAACTGCCATCTTCTCCAACCAGCCTGTGAACATGAGAGTAGAGGAGGACAATGACAGCCCCTCAGTAGTGTCCCCAACTCACCAATGGACAGGGAAATCATGGTTTTGTTTGGATTTGGTTTCACCTTCATGTTGTCCACAATGGCTCGGATGGGGTTGAAAGTTTTCTTGGCCATGTCTGAGGGCCTCACAGACCACCTGGCCTTCCTGCCTTTCATTTTTCCCGGCACAGAGCTTCTCCCACCAACGTTGACATGCAAGTCCAGAATTGAGGGGAGGCTGCCTTTGCTGCTCATCTGAATCACGTATGGGTCCATCACTAGCGAAGCCTGCGAGGGGAAAGAAGGTCCCTGTGATGTTGATAACATAGCGCTGGGGGAGAGAGGAGCTACATTTGGACCTAAACATTGGGTGATTTCACTAAAAGTGTCTTTCCAAACTCTCTCTTTTTTTTTTTTCTACTTTCTCTTGTAAAGTAGCTTTACTATGAATGAGGGGAGTTTTAAGAGTTTTTACTGAGATGGAAAATAAAGCAAGAACCCATTCTACTTAAGTAGGATTTGCTACATGCATCTGCAATTCCTGTCAAAGCTTAACCATGCTCTATGTGAAACCAAGAAGGAATAACATGAAAATTGTTAATCAGTCAAAGCATAGGTTCTCCTTCCTTTCCATGAGAGCCTATCCAAGAAAATCTACCTAATGCTTCTTGTCATCTGCAGAGGACCAGGAAGAACCACTCCATCTTGTTAGAAGTTCCATGTAAATATCATTGTTAGTAAAAGTAAAACCTTATCCCATAAGCATGTTACAGCCCTAGCTGGAAAAAGAAATCAATACACCAAAAAGAAAAAAATTAACAGCTCAATCAGTCACCACTGCCTGATCAGCTTGGGCTTGAGATTTTTACCTTCCAAGTAAAGGAGAAAGCAGCCTCCAAGAAGCCAACCCCGAAAGCTCCCTTAGCTCTTCTTTGACAGGTTACAGTGGCAATGAACTCAGATGCAAATCCTAACTCCTGAAATAGTCTCCACAAATGGGCGTTGGGCTTGAAACTTTCATGCCATTGGTTGGAATGACAACTCAGCAGCCAGCTCTCCCCTCAGCTTCTTTCCTCCTCTCCCCCCTTCATTGCCTCTCATCCCTAAGCCCACCTCCTACCCTCAAAGCAGGAATTTGTCCTCACTTCAAACATCTGGAATTCTCCTGTGTTTACTCTTTCTGGGCACTTGGTGAGATGGTTTGAGAACATCTACTGTCAGAGAGTACTTCTGGTTACAGTTGATAGCTTTTATTAAATTTTTTTTACAAAACAGCTTGTTAAAATTTTAACAGTACAGAAATATATAAAGTAAGAAGTGAGCATTCTTCCTTGCACCTGCTCCCTGTACACTTCATTCTCACTCCCAGGGGTAGAGGGTGGTAATGGTCAGGCTCTTTCCCTCCATTCAGAGATAGATACATTAGATATAGGTGCATAGATACATAATTTCATAGATTTCAAAACACGGATAGGATCGTGCTCTACACCTTGTTTGGCAACATTTTTTTTTTAACTTCCTACATCTTGGACGCCCATCCTTGTCAGTCCACAAAGTTTTGCTCCAATCAGAACAAATTGGGCATTTAAGTTCCATTCAACAAATAGCTGAAAAGCACAGGGTGTCCAAGGCAGCTGAAACCTGTGCAGTTTTATCCTTGCACTGTGCATGAATTCTTCATTTACCTCCTATGGTTGTTGGAAGAATTTAAAATGTCAGGTGCGATCCACACAAAACAACTTTGCTAAGCAAAACACAAGGTCCACAGCCAAAATCTCAACATTCCTGTGAGCAGATGGAAAATACCACCCACTGAAGGGTTAAGAGAAGCCTCAGTGATCTCCCCAGGGCTCAGATCCTGTCTATTTGTTGGAAGACAAAGATTTTTCACATCAGTTTGTTCTTCTCCATTCACTTTTCAGGGAGTCAAGCCTCCAGTGGGGTTGAATACAGTAGTCCCCCCTTATCCACAGGGAGCACACTCCAAGACCTCCAGTGGATGCCTGAAATTATGGATGTCTGAAACCATGGGTAGTACTGAGCCCTAGGTACACTATGTTTTTTCTTATACAGTAATGGCAGGTAACGTCTATAGCATGGATACGCTAGAAAAAATTATTCACATCTTGGGCCAAGGGCATCCTTGTCATAAATGTTAGTTTACATATTTGATTATTTCCTTAAGACAGATTTCTATACAAGGACTGTGTTGCAAACAATAAGCATTTCTCTTTTACATTTTTAGTAAATATGATATATCCTTATATAATAAATTCAAATAGAGATGTACGTGAATTAAACCCTGATCACCTTCCCTCCCTGCATTCTCATTTTATATAAAAAAATCATTTTTAGTCATTTCTCGTGTACCCTTCCAAATGTTTTCTACGTTTATTACAATACGTATAAAGCTGGTTTGGGAGTTGCTAAAAAAAATAGAGACTAAACGTGGTCTATAGTTGCACTGTCTAATATTGTAGCTACTAATCATAAGTGGCCGTTGAATACTTGAAATGTGACTGGTCTGAATTAAGATGTGTTGTAAAATACACATCAGGTTTTGAAGACTTAGTATAAAAAAAGAATATTAATATCTCATATAATTTTGTATGATTACATGTTTAAAGAATATTTTGGGGCTGGGCATGGTGGCTCACACCTTTGGTAATCCCAGCCTTTCGGGAGGCCAAGGTGGATGGATCGCTTGAGCTAAGGAGTTCAAGACCAGCTTGGGCAACATAGTGAAACCCCGTCCATACAAAAAGATACAAAAACTAGCCAGGCATGGTGGCATGAGCCTGTAGTCCCAGCTACTTGGGAGGCTGAGGTAGGAAGATCACCTGAGCCCAGGAGGTCAAGGCTGCAGAGAGCTGTGATCATGCCATTGCACTCCAGCCTGGGTGACAGAATGAGACCTTGCCTCAGAAAAAAAAAAAAAAATATATATATATATATATTATATATATGTGTGTATATATATATATATGTATATATATAAAATGTATTTTATTTTACTCAGTACACCGTATATATATAATAAAATATATAATAAAATATATGATAATAAAATATATGGTGTGCTGAGTAAAATAAAATACATTCTTAAAATTAATTTCACCTATTTGTTTTTATATCTTAAAATATTTCTATTAGGAAATTTGAAGTCACTATGTGGCTTGCATTCTGTCTATTGGACAGGGCTGTTCTGTAGTTTGCTTTTTTTTAAATCTTAATAATGTGTGGGCTGGGCGTGGCGGCTCATGCCTGTAACCCCAGCACTTTGGAGGCCAAGGCAGGTAGATCATCTGAGATCAGGAGTTCAAGACCAACCTGGCCAACATGGCAAAACCCCATCTCTACTAAAAATACAAAAATTAGCCAGGCACAGTGGTGCACACCTGTAATCCCAGCTACTCAGGAGGCTGAAGCAGGAGAATCACTTGAACCCAGGAGGTGGAGGTTGTGGTGAGCCGAGATCGTGCCACTGCACTCCAGTCTGGGCGACAGAGTGAGACTCCGTCTCAAAAAATAAAAAATAAAAATAAATAGCCTGGTGTGGTGGCTCACGCCTACAATCCCAGCACTTTGGGGGTGCTGAGGCAGGCGGATCACGAGGTCAGGAGATGGAGACCATCCTGGCTAACACCGTGAAACCCCGTCTCCGCTAAAAATACAAACGTTAGCCCGGCCTCTTGGCGGGCGCCTGTAGTCCCAGCTACTCGGGAGGCTGAGGGAGGAGAATGGCATGAATCCGGGAGGCGGAGCTTGCAGTGAGCTGAGGTCGCGCCACTGCACTCCAGCCTGGGCGACAGAGCCAGACTCTGTCTCAATAAATAAATAAATAAATAAAATAAAAAATAAAGCATATCGAATGTCCTTGTACATTCATGATTGATAGAGAACTTTTATGTATATCCTGTTATTTGAGGGATAGTTTCAATTACGGACTATACAAAGACGAAAGCAATGCAAATATGTTTAATTTGAACAATCTCTTGGAGTTCAGACTACCTGTCATGACAATATACTGTGCTTGAGAGATGACACAGGTACCCCACTGAGTGTTACTGTAGTGGTTCTCCAGGTGGACAGAGACTCAGAGGTGTTAAAAAAAATTATTCAATAACACTTGTTAAAGCATGGTAAGGCAGACTTTATTCAGGACCGTTCCAATAGCTAGACGGCCCACTGCAATGGATTTTCCAGTGGGGAAGAGAAATTGGATTCAACTCCAAATATGGTGATGGCAAGTGTGGATTTATAGCCAAGGATGGAAAAAGTAAGAGGAATCATCAGGAGTAAGGGGGATACTGATAAACTGACCTAGAAGGCCAGTGTCAGTGTCATCCTGCTGAAGACAGGCCATGGTGACCAAACATTCCCTGGGGGACGGCAAAGAATGAGGAACCTGGTCAGATATGCAGGGTGGGAAATCTTGCCAAAATGACTCAGGGTTCTTTGCTAAAACTGGATCTTGCAAGGAAGTGCAGATGGGCTTAGAAGAAGATCCAGAAGCCTGACAAAAGTCTGGTCAGAGAATCTTTGTCAGAGGTTGAGACCACTGGTCTTTAAAAGAGATCAAGTAAGGATCAGATTTTTCTCAGTGTGAGAAGGCTACTGTGACTGATTTCTGTCACTCAAGGTTCAGATTTTCTTTTCTTTTTTTTGAGGTGGAGTCTCACCCTCCTCACCCAAGCTGGAGTGCAACAACGCTATCTCAGTTCACGGCAACCTCCGCCACCCGGGTTCATGCCATTCTCCTGCCTCAGCCTCCCGAGTAGCTGGGACTACAGGCACGCACCACCACATCCGGCTAATTTTCGTATTTTTAGTAGAGACAGGGTTTCACCATATTGGCCAGGCTGGTCTTGAACTCCTGACATCAAGTGATCCTCCCGCCTCAGCCTGCCGAAGTGCTGGGATTATAGGCGTGAGCCACTGCACCTGGCCTCAAGGTTCAGATTTTCAAGGAGACACGGATCCAACTCCTCCTCCCACATTCACACAGCCTGTAAGATTGGTGTCCTGTCTCCAACTGGACATTAAACCAGGAGACTTAGATTATTCCCTTATAGGTTGTGACCCCTGGGGTCTTCCCTTTTTATCTTGGGAGCTCAGGCATTTTGTTATATTTTATCAAGTATGTCTAAATATTTTTGTAATGGAAGATTTTCTAGGTTATCCTGTCCTCAATACAGCCAGAAAAGGAAATCTGTCTTCTTCCTTACTTAAAATGTCACTTTGTACTAAATTCCTGTATCTTCTTGACTCTGTTTCTGGCATACGCTATTCCAGAATGAACATTCTTACAGTTTTTTATACACACAGCCACATTGCTTCAAGAAAGGCCATTTACCTTTATATCAGTAATTGTTTGCAAACCCTGGGAATTATTTTCTTAAAAAAATCTTTGCCAAACTGATTGATGGAGGAAAAATGGTATCCAAGTGCTGCTGTTATTTCTGTTAACTCTGTCCCCTCTATTTTAGCGAGGGTGGTCATGTTTCATGTTTCTTTGCTCTTCCCATTTTGTGAATTGTCTGTTCATGTCCCTCACCCGTCTGTCTACAAGGGGACTCATCTTTTTCGTAGGTAGGACTTTGGCCTAGGAAGCCACTGCAAAGCAACAAGACAGCTGCTTTGAGATCACTGGCCCAGTCTCCTCTGTGTCAACCTGACTGGCTGAGACTCGGGTTTACAGATCAAAAAACAGCAAGCAGCACAAAATTTTGGCGGGTTGTCCTGCAAATAGTGCCGCTGACGCAGAATCTGCAGGCCAAGGGGTGTGTGATGGGGACAAGAGCTGCTGTACCAGAAGGTCATCACCATGGACACACCCTCGCCTCGGCTTTGGCAGTTGACAACGAAACCTAAATCAGAAGGAAAAACAGACAAGGCAAACAAGTTTTGGTCATGCGCTCTTCTGTAGCTAATGTTTTCCCTCGGTAGAAAGCAGACAGAGAGGGCCGGGCGCGGTGGCTCACGCCTGTAATCCCAGCACTTTGGGAGGCCGAGGCGGGTGGATCACAAGGTCATGAGATCGAGACCATCCTGGCTAACACGGTGAAACCCCGTCTCTACTAAAAATACAAAAAAAAAAAAAAAAAAAATTAGCCTGGCGTGGTGGCGGGCGCCTGTAGTCCCACCTGGAGGGTGAGGCAGGAGAATGGTGTGAACCCAGGAGGCGGAGCTTGCAGTGAGCCGAGAGTGCTCCGACAGAACGAGACTCCGTCTCAAAAAAAAAAAAAAATGCAGACAGAGAGAACGTGAGAGGACCCAAGTCTACTTAGGAAGCTTTCCTGATGCCAGATAAACTTTACAGGGAAGTCAGGACCCAGTAAACTGTAGAAACACTCGTTTTTTGTTTGTTCGTTTGTTTTAAGTTTAAGACAAAGTTTCGTTCTTGTTGCCCAGACTGAAGTGCAATGGCAGTATCTCAGCTCACTGCAACCTCCGCCTCCCACGTTCAAGCGTTTCTCTTGCCTCAGCCTCCCAAGTAGCTGGGATTACAGGTGCCCACCACCACTCTCGGCTAATTTTTTGTATTTTTAGTAGAGACAGGGTTTCGCCATGTTGGCCAGGTTGGTCTCGAACTCCTGTCCTCAGGTGATCCACCTGCCTCAGCCTCTCAAAGTGCAAGGATTACTGGTGTGAGCCACCACACCTGGCCTTTTTTTTCTTAAGTATAAAATTGTTGTTTGCCATTTTGTATTTAAAATTTTTTAATTGTGGTAAAAAAAAAAATACTCAACATTAAATTTACCATCTTAACTTTTTTTAAGAGGCAGGGCCTGGCTCTGTTGCCCAGGCTGGAGTGCAGTGGTGTGATCATAGCTCACTGCAGCCTCAAACTCCTGGGCTCAAGTGATCCTCATACCCCAGCCTCCAGAGCAGCTAGAACTACAGATACACACCACCACGCCCTGCCAATTTTTTATTTTATCGTAGAGACGGGATCTCGCTATGTTGTCCAGGCTGGTCTTGAGCTCCTGGCCTCAAGTGATCCTCCCACGTCAGCCTCCCAAAGTACTGGGATTACAGGCATAAGCCAGCATGCCCAGCCAACTCAAACATTCTTAAATGTACAGTTTAGTTTATTCACGTTGTTGTACAACAGATCTCCAGAACTGTTTCATCTTGTAAAACTGAAGCTCCACACCCATTAAGCACGAATTCCCCCTTCAATTTCCCCTTAGCCCTTCACAACTACCTTTCCACTTTCTGATAGAAAAGTATTTGTGAAATAGCGCCATCACCTAGAGATAACCACTGTGAACCATTTTGCCCACAATTAACATCTTGAAATTTCTACTTTTTTCTAGATATACAGAGTTCTGTATTCCTTGGTTTTCATTTTACAATATATTGTGAACATTTTCCTAAGACTATAAAAATTTTTGTAAACTTGCTTATCAATAGTCGCCTAAAACCCCAGGGCCCTCATTTTTACAGACCTGTTCCCCACACCCTTTCTTTTCTCCACCTATGCAGATTGGGCATCTATCCCACACCAAGCACTGTCTGGCATCTTGAACCTGAATCGAGTCATGTAATCTTCACATCAGTCCTAGAAGCAGAGCCTGTTTCATTCCCACTTTACAAATGAAAGCTAAGTCACACTGGTAATTGGTGGCAAGTTGGAGTTCCAGCTTCATAACCTGGCTCCAGATCTCACTACACAAGTCTGCCTCTCTTTAGCAGACAAAGTAAATTGAGAAGCACAGTCTTTTCTTCTCTAAGGAATATAAGAAGAGAAAACATGAAGACAGAGCCAACTGGGAAAGCCTTAAGAAAATAGTGAATTAACTATGTGGATTAAGTATGGACTACTCTCCGACCTTTTATTGCTCATCTTTATTAATTATTTTGTATCTTTGCACCCTGAATCATCATTAGCTATCACTCATCTGTTGGGTACAGAGAATGTACATGTTCTACTTCCCCTAGCCGACTGTATGTTACGTGAGGAAGTGCACAGCGGGGACATTCCTAATACTTTCAACATCCTCCTTTGTATCTGGCCCAGCACTTTATAGAAGCCGTGTTCAATACTCATTAGCCAGTTGGCAATAAATTACAGTACATAATACAGAGGGGGAAAAATGGTGGAAGAAGTGGTAATTGAAGGGAAACCAAAGTCTCTTCATATTTATTGTATTTGTAGATGGTGGGGTGAAGAATTTAGGAGGGATTAAGAGACCAGGTTGGACTTTGATAATGTATAATGCCTTACATTTATAGAGGGCTTTGTGGTTTGATCTCCCACTCATTATCTCAATTATCTTATGTCATTCTCTCTTTCTCTCTCTCTCTCTCTCTCTCTCTCACCCCATAAGCTAGACAGGGAGAAGGTTGTCAGAATGGAGAGGTAAGCCTGGTTGAGCTTTCTTTTTTTTAATGAAACTATTTATTTATTTAAAGATTTTCACAGCCAGGGTGGTGGCTCACACCTGTAATCCCAGCACTTTGGGAAGCCAAGATGGGTGGATCACCTGAGGTCAGGAGTTCGAGACCAGCCTGAGCAACAACCCTGTCTCTACTAAAAATGCAAAAATTAGCTGAGCATGGTAGCACATGCATGTAATCCCAGCTACACTGGAGGTTGAGGCAGGAGAACCACTTGAACCTGGGAGGCAGAGGTTGCAGTGAGTTGAGATCATGCCACTGCACTTCAGCCTGGGCAATGGAGTGAAACTCTACCTCAAATGAAAAAAAAAAGAGATTTTCAGAAAAGCTGCAGATAGTAGAGTTCCCACATACCTCTCACCCAGTTTCTCCCTTTTCAAACATATTATATTTACCATGGTAAATTCTTAGTCACAACTAAGAAACAAACATTGGCCCGTTAATATTAACTAAATTCCACACTTTATTCAGATCTCACTAGTTTCTCCTACTAACATCTTTTCTCTGTTCCAAGATCCCATCTGGGATATCACATTATATTTGGTGGTCATGTCTCCTTAGTCCCCTCTGGTCTGTGACAGTTTCTTAGACTTTGTTTTTCATGACCTTGGCAGCTTTGGTGTAGAATATTCTTGAATTTGAGTTTGTCTGATATTTTTCTCATGGGTTCTGGAAAGACCAGTTGAGCTTTCAAAGTTACAGCCACTCATTCCACATCAGAGCTCTAAAGGTTAAAAAAGAAATAGAATCTTCATCTGTTTGCTGATTGAAATGCTTGCAGGCCACTTCCTCATGAAGCTTAGCAAATAACATCATCCTGTTTGTTTTGAACTTTGCATAACCGTTTAAACCATGGCCATTAACTCAGTCATTTTCATTTCGTTGGAACTTAGTGTTCCTTCACTTGTGAATGGTTAAAACCTGAACCCCACTCTAGTTCTTAGCATTCATCAAGAAAGGCTGTCATTTGTACTCACAGAGGAAGCCACCAAGCAAATACACCTAGGTTCCTGGGAAATCATTCTGCATTCTTGCCATTGTGACATTCAGAATAATCTTGAGTCCAAACCATGGTCCAATCTATCAGCCTACCTCTGGACCACAATGTCCTATTATTTTTATAGTAACACATTGTTGATTGTGTTTTTCTTAATTGAAATATAATTCACATACCATAAAATGCAACCTTTTCAAGAGTACAATTCAGTGGCTTTTATTATATTCACAAATGATGCAACCATCACCACTATCCAATTTCAGAACCTTGTTATCATCCCAGAAGGAAACCCTATGCCCTATCCCATTAGCAGTTACTCCCATTTCTCTCTGTTCCAGCCCTTGGCAATCACTAATCTACCTTTCACCTCTATGGATCTGTCTATACCAGACACTTCATAAAAATGGAATCACATAATATGTGGTCTTTTGTATCTGACTTCTTTCACTTAGCATAATGTCGTCAAGGTTCAGCCATGTTATAGCATGTACCAGCACTTCATTCCTTTTTGTGGATGAATAATATTTCATGATTCACATGGACTATGCCACATTTTGCATATCTATTCACCAGCTAATGGAAATTTGGTTCATGTCCTAGTTGACTATGTTTTGGTAGCTGCTCAGTGTTTACTAATTGACTCAGTTCCTGGTGTCACAGCTTGTTTTCCTTGTCAATCCCATGTCTAGCCCACAAACAAAATATAGCCAAACAGTGGCTATAGTTAAAAACAAACACAGGAACACCAAAAGATCGCCTACAGCCAGGCGCGGTGGCTCACGCCTGTAATCCCAGCACTTTGGGAGGCCGAGGCGGGTGGATCACGAGGTCAGGAGATAGAGACCATCCTAGCTAACATGGTGAAACCCCATCTCTACTAAAAATACAAAAAAATTAGCTGGGCATGGTGGTGGGCGCCTGTTGTCCCAGCTACTCGGGAGGCTAAGGCAAGAGAATGGCCTGAACCTGGGAGTTGGAGCTTGCAGTGAGCTGAAATCACGCCACTGCACTCCAGCCTGGGCGACAGAGCAAGACTCCATCTCAATAAAAAAGATCACCTTTACAGAAATCATTCCTGGTTTTTCTATCAGATGCATACAGTAATTGATTCACACATATTTACTGAGTATCTACTACAGGTTAAACGTTCTATGTCCTACAGATGTAGGGGTCAAGAAGATAGATACAGACTCCACTGTCATGGAGCTTAGAGTCTAGTGTCACAGATAGACATGAAGCAAATTATTATAGAAATTAATATTTCAATTGCTATTAGAGTAAGTTCCATAAAGGAAAAGTGCATGGAGAATAGCTTGGAGTGAGGATAGGGGTTAAAAGAGTCTTCACTGGAGAAGCGGCATTTAATTTGAGTTGGAAAGATGAGGGTTTGGGCAGAAGGGGGGACAGAGATTCCAAACTGTGAAAATAGCATGCTGAAGCCTTGATGGGCTAGAGGCCTGAGAGAAAGTGGTGGTGCAGGGTGAGTAACAGGGGAGTCATGGACAATGAGGCTAGAGAGACGCAGAGGAGGCTGGCTGGACTGTGCTTATGGGTAAAGTGATCAGTAGCTGTAGCAGCTACTTTTCCCCAAAAAACAAGGCTTGAACTGTCTCCCAACACACCAGGGCATTTAGAAATCCTACGAGCTGCTCAAAAGTAGGCAGTTTTCCTTCCAGTCCCAAAAGGAGTAATTTTGGTCCTAAACCTTATTCTTGCCCATGGATAACATATCCTCGATGTTTTTGTTATCCACTGATATGTTGGATGTCTTCTGTTTGCCTCCTTAGATCTACTCTTTGCCCTTCTCCATCCTTCTCATTGCTCCATGGAGCTGCCCTGCAGGAACCCAGTCAAAGGGGTCTCTTGACCATTGGGGGTCACTGGCAGGAGATTTGAAAGGGAGATGTGCAAAGTTGAGCAATTCATCCTCGGCTCCCTTCTTGTTGGGTTGCATCTTCCAGAGGCCACTGCTAGTATCAGGAGGCTGTTTTCATACAGCCATTCTTTCTGGGTCCTTTGAATCACTTCCTCCCCTTGTCCCTTGAGGCTTCATTGGGGCCAGCTCCCCTGTTGTTTGCTGTAATCCCTCTTCACACCTTTTATGGCAGACTTTAGTCTCCAAAAATAACTGCAGCAACACCCCTATCCCACATGCTCTTCAGCAATGCAACCTTGCCAGGTCCCCATTGAGACGTAGAGTTTATTTCTCTACCCTCTTGCCTCTGGCCATGCCCTGTGGCTTCTTTGATCAATGGAAGTTGGGGGAAGTGGCGCTGTGACAGTTCCAGAGATAGGCTCATTACTGTGCCGACTTCTGCTTCCTGCTCTTGGCACCCTGAGCATCCATGTAAGAAATCCAGTTTACTCTGCTGGTGAGAGAGGACGCAGAGAGAAGCACTTAGGTACTAGACAGGTAAGTGAGGAAGCTACCTTGGATGTCCAGCCCATCTGAGCCTTCAGATGACACCAGACCAAGATGGCTGCAACTGCATGAGAAATCCCAGGTGAGATTCACTCAAATATTCCTAGTCAATATTCTGAAGTACAAGACATCAAAAGTAAATTACTTTATGCCAGAACATCTTTGCATATGTTTCCTTTATTAAATTCTTTTCAAATTGCCTAGTTTGTGCACAACATCTGTTTCCTTCTGGGACCCCATGACTACAACCCCAAACCACAACCAAAAATGCCTGGAAACCAAAATCTCACCCCTAACTTTTCACCTGGATCACAGGATCCTATGAGTAATAAAGGTTGGGTTAATCCTGAAAAGCCATCAGCTTTAGGTCATCCTGCATACATGGGTCTCTATTCACCCTATTTTAAACACAGAACCTCAGTGTTTAAATCTCAGGACTTTTCACAAGCCACTTTCAAAAGGAGAGGTAGCATCCTGCTACATATTGAATTACTTATACTCTCAAGAAAGCGTCGTTTGTTTTTTTCTTTTCCAGGCTAAACAAATCAATTTTTTGTAGCTTCCTCCAAGATCCCATAATTGGTCAGCCCTTGCATATTATTCCTTGTCCTTCCTGGAAAAATTTCGTGAATGTTGGTACCCAAAATGGAGCCCATTTCCTCTTGTAAACATCTAACTAGTTCTGTAAATAAGAGGAGCATATATAGATGCAGCTATAATATGTGTACAAAGGGAAAGAAAGAGATTATTTTCCCATCAAGCCTGATTTCTGAGCAATCAACCAAAAATATGGTTTAAATAATGCCTCTGCCTCCGCCTCCGCCTCCACCTCCGCCTCTCCCCTCTCCCCTCTCCCCATGGTCTCCCTCTGATGCCAAGCCGAAGCTGGACTGTACTGCTGCCATCTCGGCTCACTGCAACCTCCCTGCCTGATTCTCCTGCCTCAGCCTGCCCAGTGCCTGCGATTGCAGGCGTGCGCCGCCACGCCTGACTGGTTTTTGTATTTTTTTGGTGGAGACGGGGTTTTGCTGTGTTGGCCGGGCTGGTCTCCAGCTCCTAACCGCGAGTGATCCGCCAGCCTCGGCCTCCCGAGGTGCCGGGATTGCAGACGGAGTCTCGTTCACTTGGTGCTCAATGGTGCCCAGGCTGGAGTGCAGTGGCGTGATCTTGGCTCGCTACAACCTCCACCTCCCAGCGGCCTGCCTTGGCCTCCCAAAGTGCCGAGATTGCAGCCTCTGCCCAGCCGCCACCCCGTCTGGGAAGTGAGGAGCGTCTCTGCCTGGCCGCCCATTGTCTGGGATGTGAGGAGCCCCTCTGCCTGGCTGCCCAGTCTGGAAAGTGAGGAGCATCTCTGCCCGCCCGCCATCCCATCGAGGAAGTAAGGAGCGTCTCTGCCCGGCCACCCATCACCTGAGATGTGGGGAGCGCCTCTGCCCCGCCGCCCCGTCTGGGATGTGAGGAGCACCTCTGCCCGGCCGCGACCCCATCTGGGAGGTGAGGAGCGTCTCTGCCCGGCCGCCCCGTCTGAGAAGTGAGGAGACCCTCCGCCCGGCAGCCGCCCCATCTGGGAAGTAAGGAGCGTCTCTGCCCGGCAGCCACCCCGTCCGGGAGGGAGGTGGGGGGTCAGCCCCCCGCCCGGCCAGCCGCCCCGTCCAGGACGTGAGGGGCGCCTCTGCCCGGCCGCCCCTACTGGGAAGTGAGGAGCCCCTCTGCCTGGCCACAACCCCGTCTGGGAGGTGTACCCAACAGCTCATTTAGAACGGGCCATGATGACAATGGCGGTTTTGTGGAATAGAAAAGGGGGAAAGGTGGGGAAAAGATTGAGAAATCGGATGGTTGCTGTGTCTGTGTAGAAAGAAGTAGACATGGGAGACTTTTCATTTTGTTCTGTACTAAGAAAAATTCTTCTGCCTTGGGATCCTGTTGATCTATGAGCTTACCCCCAACCCTGTGCTCTCTGAAACATGTGCTGTGTCCACTCAGGGTTAAATGGATTAAGGGCGGTGCAAGATGTGCTTTGTTAAACAGATGCTTGAAGGCAGCATGCTCGTTAAGAGTCATCACCACTCCCTAATCTCAAGTACCCAGGGACACAAACACTGCGGAAGGCGCAGGGTCCTCTGCCTAGGAAAACCAGAGACCTTTGTTCACTTGTTCATCTGCTGACCTTCCCTCCACTATTGTCCTATGACCCTGCCAAATCCCCCTCTGCAAGAAACACCCAAGAATGATCAATTAAAAAAATAAAATAAAATAAATAAAAATAAAAAATAAATAATGACATGATATACAAAACCTTTCTCTCTCTTGCTGACCTATTTGGGATCCCTGGCCTTGGGAGTTCCATCCTTTGACCTTTTACTCAGGCCTACATTTCCACTGCAGTGAGAGTTCTGAGCACAAGACAGGGCTTTTCATGAGGAAGAGTATCTTGGGGTAGCACAGTATATTGAAGCATCCCCTATTCTGTGCTTTGGTGGGTAATACAAGGTCTGCTTTCCATACGAGACAGGAACTGAGCTTAGCGTCTATGCTGTAGAGAGGCCTGAGTAGATCCCCATGGTCTGTAGTTTTGAAGAATTCTGTCAGCCAAGAATCATAGAATGCTCCAAAGTTAAAAGGGTTTGTCATGGCCATCCCCCAGGGAGGCCTCAAGACCACTCCTTCCCTATTCTGCCTGGAAACAAGTGCCAGAGGTGATGCAACTCAGCAAACTTTATCCAGATTCACTTCCAGAATCTGCAGAAGGGACAGTACCATCGATGGGGCCAAATGACAGTTGAATTACCCAAGTCTGGGAACATCAAGTTCCCGCAGCATCATGGGCAAAACAAAGATGAGACACAATGGGGTCTCCAGGATTGGAGAAGATGAGTCCATATGTTTCGTGGGAGGACTGGTAGGGACAGAGTGAAAAAGAATGAGATGGGATAAGAGTGAACCAAGTCAAATAAGAGGATTCAGGTTTGAACCAAGTCAAACCTGGAGTGGTGGGACAGGAGAGGTGGGACATTGTGCCTACTTGTCACTTAAAGCTCTTCCATAGCAAGAGTCCTGCAATCATGTTTCATTAATACACTCATTCAGTAAGTGTTTACGAGCCAGGCTCTGTTCTGAATGCGGGGGATACTGCAATGAAAGAACCAAACCAAGCCCTACTTTCATGAAGCTGACATTCTTGTTGGAAGAGAGAAGTAATAAATAGAGAAACAGATGTTAGAAGCCACCAATGCCATAAAGAAAAATAAAGCAAGATGTAGGGTTAGAAAGGGCAGTATTTTGTGTATAATCACTAGAATTGTCCCCTAAGGTAGTGATGGTTAATGGGAGATGGGAATGATTCCTGTGGATGACTGGGTGAACAATGCCCCAGGCAGAGGGAATGGCAGGGGCAAATGCCTTGGGGTGGGACTGTGCTTGGTGTGCTCAAGGCAC
This sequence comes from Gorilla gorilla gorilla, assembly GCF_029281585.2. NCBI lineage: Eukaryota > Metazoa > Chordata > Mammalia > Primates > Hominidae > Gorilla > Gorilla gorilla. The sequence continues at coordinate 101,046,628 of NC_073242.2, forward strand.
AACCAGCCAAGGGGGCTGGGGTGAGCAAAGCAGAACGTGGCAGGGATGTCAGAGTGAAAGTGCTTTGTCTTGCTTCCAAGAGGATGAACAAGGGCTACTGGTTCAACACAGAAAAATTTGTTTTCGTGTCCCCGGTTGTATAGATGTCAACGAGTCACCTATGAATGCCTCTGGATATGAAGGGATGGGAGAGTGTGTCTGCCCCACTCAGAAACTAAAATATTAATAAAATCCACAGTAGGCATGTGCTGCTAACAGAGTGTGTCAGCAGGGTCACCCTACTCTGTGGGAGTTGGGCTCAGACTTGTGGGATCAAACAAGAGATGCAGATGAGGGCTGTCCTTCTGCTCGCATCTGCACAGAACCAGGGCTCTGCACTCCTCCCAGCACAGGGATTTCACACACACCCATCTCACCAAAGGACCTTCAAATCCAGTCATTTTCTTGGCCCTTCTCTGACAGTCCTATGGACAGATGGTTTCAAGGAACAATGATTTCAGTCCCTGTTGGGTTCTATAGGAGGAATTTGAAAGCTATTAGTTAATTAGTTAATTATTTAATATCCCACTCTTCCCCCCCCCCCCCCCCCCCCCCGCTAGAGACAGGGCCTCACTCATCTGCCCAGGCTGGAGTACAGTTGCACAATCATAGCTCACTGTAGCCTCGAACTGCTAGGAAGCAATCCTCCCACCTCAACCTCCTGAGTAGCTGGGACTACAGCATGTCCCATTATGCCTGGCTTATTTATTTATTTATTTATGGTTGAGATGGGATCTCACTATGTTTCCCAGGCTAGTCTCAAACTCCTGACCTCAAGCAGTCCTATCGCTTCAGCCTCCCAAAGTGCTGGGATTACAGGCTTGAGCCACCTCACTGGTTTCAGTCTTGTTCTAGAAATTAGTTACGGACCAATTGACTGCTAGATAGGATTTCTCTCTTAATCAGGTTTAACAAGGGTGAAGTGGGCAAACATAGACTGTCACAACTTAGGAGGAAATTATCTGGGGCCAATTGGATTTCATCTATCCCCAACCCCCCACCACACTGAGTGCTGGGCCTGGGCTTCTTCCATCCAAGCTTAGACAGCTTCCCTTTCTCCTCCCTCCTCTCCATCCCATGTTCTGGGCCCACCTTCTGTATCCTGATCTTAGTGAATGTCACTGGCTGTTGGACAGCTTGTTGTCTACACAGGGCAGTTCAATGAGTCTCCAAGTTTGGTCTCTAAAGTGGGAAGTCATCTGCAGGATGGTGGCAGGAGGACTATGAGAGCAACAGAGCTCCTAGCCGCTTTGCCCCCTCCCAGGTCCCAGTTGTAATCCTCTGCTTAGGGAAGGGTTGTTCTGCTTTTTCATCTGAGCTGTCTTTTCAATCCATTGCATGTAAACTATGAACTTTGCTTCATTTGATTTGCCAAAAGCCTTTTTTCTTTCCTTTTCCAAAGTGAAGAGAATCAAAAGCTCTGACTTTTATAACTATTACCTCTAAAATGGATTTCAATAATCCTTTTTGGAAATCAAAGACTGAGTGGAGATTATTCCTCTGCTGTAACAGTCCTCAGCTTCCCTGTGAAATGGGTACTTCTGCTTGTTCAAGGACCCAAAAGGCTGGTGTGGCCAAGCTTGGAGAATTGGGGGGAATGTGGTAGGATGGTGGTGGGGGAGACTTCTGGATAGCTTAGATTTTACTCCAAGTACAAGGGGAAGCCCTCTGAAGGTTTAAAGGAGGAATGTGAAGTTTAAGATCTTTCTGGCAATGAAACATGGAGAATGGGCTCCAGGGGCGAGCAATCCAGTTGAGTTTACATTGCAATGGTGATGAGGACAGGGATTTTTGTGTCCCCTAAATTGGAATGCAAACATTCCTCAATTGGGAGACTCCTAATGGCAAAACCACACCAAGCTGCTGTCCTCCTGATACTGAATATATTTTGTTCCCAAGGGATAGTTACCTGAAAGGACCAGTAAGACACCCTCCAACTGAGGTCATCCCACCTATTTCTGCAAAATTACTTTGAAGGGTCAAATATGGGACCGAGATTCAGTGGCACCTTTCTCAGCCAGGTTTTTGCTTTGTTTGTTTTGTTTGGTCTTGTTTTTCGGAGGTGATCTTTTTTCTTTTCTGTCTCTCTGTCTTTCTCTCTCTCTCTCTCTGTGTGTGTGTGTGTGTGTGTGTGTGTGTTGTGTGTGTGTGTCTTCCTCCCTCCCTCCCTCTCTCTCTCTCTATTGGTACAGTACTTAAGTGGCATTTAAGAAATCAATAAAGCAACAAAAATTATTAACTTTTGTGACCAAAGCGACCTCCCTTCAGCCCCCAGTTGATTAGGCTTTTTTGTTTCCTGGCTGGTGAATATCAATACGCAAAAGTAAGACCAAGTCAACCTGCCCTGGTTGGTTTTTGTTTTATTGACATTTGCTGGGTGCCCTTGATGTGAAAAGCATTGTGCTAGTTGCTGGGGATAGGTAGATAAGACACAGGCATTCCCAACACAGAGGTGAGAGGACAGTAAACAAATGATTATCACCATGGAGGTCTGTAGGAGGTTCAGGATGAGCCTGGAGGAAGAGAGGGGACCATATCTACCTTGAGTTGAAACTTGAAGGAGGAATTACAATTTGCTAAGTGGCCAAACAAAGGAACACTGGACGTACTGCCCTCCAAACCTCCTGCCCTCTAGACCTAAAGCTGGGTGTATTTGCTCCCTTCTCTTTACAAAATAGTTTTTGGTCCCCTGGAACAAAAGATCAGCTTTAGCTCCCTACCTCTGCCAGAGCAAATATTGGGAAATGTTGAGCTCGATGAGTTTAGTGTTGCACCTTATTGCGTGTGCCACAGGGATGAATCTATTCATCCCCCTCACCCCCACTCCCTCCACAAATGAGAATCAAGTGGCCAAAGCAAAGCTAAATCCCGGTAAATGAGATGGGGAAGAACTAGGGGCCACCCAGGAATGCAAGAGGGTGACAAAAGAACCAACAAACAGTGACCAATGATTGATCCTGCAAAGTTCCTTGTACAAAGGCCCACAGAATGTGCAGAGATGGTGATGTAATATTGCCTGATGTCAGAGCAACAATCAATAACTATAAGAAATGTGAATGTTGGCTATTCTGGGGTCTCCCAGGAACTCCTGTTTCCTTTCCTTAAAACAAAACAAAACAAAAAAATAGATAAATAAGGGCCGGACAAGGTGGCTCACGCCTGTAATCCCAACACCTTGGGAGGCCAAGGTGGGCGTGTCACCTGAGGTCAGGAGTTCGAGACCAGCCTGGCAAACATGGTGAAACCCAGTCTCTACTAAAAATACAAAAATTAGCCAGGCATAATGGCATGTACCTGTAATCCCAGCTACTCAGGAGGCTGAGGCAGGAGAATCACTTGAACCCGGGAGGTGGAGGTTGCAGTGAGCTGAGATCCCAAAAGTGCACTCCAGCCTGGGTGACAGAGTGAGACTCTGTCTCAAAAAGAGAAAAAAAGCAAAAACAAAAAACAAAACCAAAGTACACAGGCAACAAAGAGCACAATACCTCACATTTCAATACTAACATTGAATGGAACTGAATATAAATGGCCTAAACACTCCCACTCAAAAGATACAGAACCATAGAATGGATAAGAACTCACCAACCATCTCCTGCCTTCAAGAGATTCACCTAAGACATAAGGACTCATATAAACTTAAAGTAAAGGAGTGGAAAAAGACATTTCATGTAAATAGACACCAAAAGCGAGCAGAGGTAGCTATTCTTACAAAACAAACTTTAAAGCAACAGCAGTTAAAAGAGACAAAGAGGAACCATATATAATGGTAAAAGGCCTTGTCCAACAGAAAAATATCACAACCCTAAACATATATGCACCTAACACTGGAGCTCCCAAATTTATAAAACAATTACTAGAGGCTGGGTGCAGTGGCTCATGCCGGTAATCCCAGCATTTTGGGAGGCCGAGGTGGGTGGATCACCTGAGGTCGGGAGTTCGAGACCAGCCTGACCAACATGGAGAAACCCCGTCTCTACTAAAAATACAAAAAATTAGCCAGGCATGGTGGTGCATGCCTGTAATCCCAGCTACTCAGGAGGCTGAAGCAGGAGAATCACTTGAACCTGGGAGGCAGAGGTTGCAGTGAGCCAAGATTGCACCATTGCATTCCAGCCTGGGCAACGAGAGTGAAACTCCATCTCAAAAAAAAAAAAAATACTCCACTGACAACACTAGACAGGTCATCAAGACAGAAAGTTAACAAAGAAACAAGAGATTTCAAGTATACCTTGGAACAAACGAACTTAACAGATATATACAGAACATTTCATCCAACAACTGCAGAATACACTTTCTACTCCACAGGACATGGAACTTTCTCCAAGATAGGCCATATGATAGGCCATAAAACAAGCCTCAATAAATTTAAGAAAATTGAAATTATATCAAGCACTCTTTTAGACCACAGTGGAATAAAACTGGAAATCAACTCCAAAAGGAACCTTTAAAACCATGAAAATACATGGAAATTAAATAACCTGCTCCTGAATGAGCACTGGTCAAAAACAAAATCAAGATGGAAATTTTAAAATTCTTCAAACTGACAATAATGACAAACCTATCAAAACCTCTAGGATACAGGAAAGGCAGTGCTAAGAGGAAAGTTCATATCCCTAAATGCCTACATCAAAAAGTCTGAAAGAGGCCGGGCATGGTGGCTCATGCCCTGTAACCCCAGCACATTGGGAGGCCGAGGCGGGTGGATCATCTAAGGTCAGTAGTTCAAGACCAACCTGGCCAACAAGGTGAAACCCCGTCTCTACTAAAAATACAAAAATTAGCTGGGCATGGCGACGTGCGCTTGTAATCCCAGCTACTTGGGAGGCTGAGGCACGAGAATTGCTTGAACCCAAGAGGCGAAGATTGCATTGAGCTGACATCGCACCACTGCACTCCAGCCTGGGCAACAGAGTGGGACCCTGTCTCAGAAAAAATAAAAAAAATAAAAATGAAGTCTGAAAGAGCACAGACAATCTAAGGTCACACCTCAAGGAACTAGAGAACCAAGAACAAACCAAACCCAAACCCAGCAGAAGAAAGGAAATAACGAAGATCAGAGCAGAACCAAATGAAATTGAAACCAAAAAAAAAAAAAAAAAATACAAAAAATAAATGAAACAAAAAGCTGGTTCTTTGAAGGTAAATAAAATTAATAGACCATTAGCAAGATTAACCAAGAAAAGAAGAGAGAAAATCTAAATAACCTTACTAAGAAACAAAACAGGAGATATTATAACTGACACCACTGAAATACAAAAGATCATTCACAGCTGCTATGAACACCTTTACACACATAAACTAGAAAACCTAGAAGAGATGGATAAATTCTGGGAAAAATACAACCCTCCTAGCTTAAATCAGGAAGAATTAGATACCCTGAATAGACCAATAATAATAAGTAAGATTGAAATGGTGATTTTAAAATTACAAACAAAAAAATCCAGGACCAGATGGATTCACAGCAGAATACTACCAGATATTCAAAGAAGAATTGGTACCAATCCTTTTGACACTATTCCACAAGATAGAGAAGGAAGGAACACTCCCTAATTCATTCTATGATGCCAGCATCACCCTAATACCAAAACCAGGAAAGGAGATAACCAAAAAAGAAAACTACAGACCAATATCCTTGATGAGTATAGATGCTAAAATCCTTAACAAAATACTAGCTAACTGAATCCCAACAACATATCGAAAAGATAATCCACCATGATCAAGTGGGTTTCATACCAGGGAAGCAGGGATGGTTTAACATACGCAAGTCAATAAATGTTATACACCACATAAACAGAATTAAGAAACAAAAAACACATGATTATCTCAATAGATGCAGAGAAAGGATTCTACAAAATCCAGCATATCTTTATGATTAAAACGCTCAGCAAAATCAGCATACAAGGGACATATCTTAATATAATAAAAGCCATCTATGACAAACCCACAATCAACATAATACTGAATGGGGAAATTTGAAAGCATTCCCTCTGAGAACTGGAACAAGACAAGGATGCCCACTCTCACCACTCCTCTTCAACAAAGTACTGGAAGTCCTAGCCACAGCAATCAGATAAGAGGAAGAAATAAAGGGCATCCAAATTGGTAAAGAGGAAGTCAAACTGTCACTGTTTGCTGATAATATGATTGTTTACCTTGAAAACCCTAAGGACTCCTCCAGAAAGCTCCTTGAACTGATAAAAGAATTCGGCAAAGTTTCAGGATACAAGATTAATGTACACAAATTAGTAACTCTTCTATATATCAACAGCGACCAAACAGAGAATCAAATCAAGAACTCAACCCCTTTTACAATAGCTGCAAAAAAACAAAAAAGAGCTTAGGAATATACCTAACAAAGGAGTCAAAAGGCCTCTACAAGGAAAACTACAAAACACTGCTGAAAGAAATCATAGACAACACAAACAAATGGAAACATCTCATGCTCATGGATGTCTATCAATATTGTGAAAATGACCATACTGCCAAAAGCAATCTACAAATTCAACACAATTCCCATCAGAATACCACCATCATTCTTCACAGAATTAGAAAAAAAAAATTCTGAAATTCATATGGAACCAAAAAAGAGCCCGCATAGCCAAAGCAAGACTCAGCAAAAAGAACAAATCTGGAGGCATCACACTACCCGATTTCAAACTATACTATAAGGCCATAGTCACCAAAACAGCATGCTACTGGTATAAAAATAGGCACATAGACCAATGGAATAGAATAGAGAACCCAGAAATAAACCCAAATACTTACGGCCAACTGATCTTTGCAAAACAAACAAAAACGTAAAGTGAGGAAAGGGCACCCTTTTCAACAAATGGTGCTGGGATAATTGGCTAGCCACATGTAGGAGAATAAAACCGGATCCTCATCTCTCACCTTATACAAAAATCAACTCGAGATGGATTAAGGACCTAAACCTAAGACCTGAAACTATAAAAATTCTACAAGGTAACACTGGAAAACTCCTTCTATGCATTGGCTTAGGCAAGGATTTCATGACCAAAAACCCAAAAGCAAATGCAATAAAAACAAAGATAATAGCTAGGACCTAACTGAACTAAAGAGCTTTTGCATAGCAAAAGGAACAGTCAGCAAAGTAAACAGACAACCCACAGAGTGAGAGAAAATCTTCACAATCTGTACATCTGACAAAGGACTAATATCCAGAATCTACGACCAACTCAAACAAATCAGTAAGAAAAAAATCAAACAATCCTATCAAAAAGTGGGCTAAGGACATGAATAGGCAATTCTCAAAAGAAGATATACACATGGCCAACAAACATATGAAAAAATGCTTAACGTCACTAATAATCAGGGAAATGCAAATCAAAACCACAATGCGATACCACCTTATTCCCACAAGAATAGCCATAATCAAAAAATCATAAAACAGTAGGTGTTGGTGTGGATGTGGTGAACAGGGAACACTTCTACACTGCTGGTGGGAATGTAAACCAATACAGCCACTATGGAAAACAGTGTGGAGACGCCTTAAAAAGCTAAAAGTAGAACTACCATTTGATCCAGCAATCCCACTACCGGGTATCTACCCAGAGGAAAAGAAGTCATTATTCAAAAAAGATACTTGCACACGCATGTTTATAGCAGCACAATTCACAACTGCAAAATCATGGAACCAACCCAAATGCCCGTCAATGAGTGGATAAAGAAACTGTGGTATATATAGAGAGATGGAATAGTACATAGCCATAAAAAGGAATGAATTAATAGCATTTGCCTGTGACCTGGATGAGATTGGAGACTATTATTCTAAGTGATGTAACTCAGTAATGGAAAACCAAATATCGTATGTTCTCACTGATATGTGGGAGCCAAGCTATGAGGACACAAAGGCATAAGAATGATACAATGGACTTTGGGGACTCCGGGGGAAGAGTGGAAGGGGGACGAGGAATAAAAAACTTCAAATATGGTACAGTGTGCACATGGGTGATAGGTGCAACGAAATCTCACTAATCTCCACTAAAGAACTTACTCATGTAACCAAATACCACCTTAACCCCAATAACTTATGGAAAACTAAAAAATAAACAAAATAAACAAAAAAATTTACTTCCTAAATATCTCCGGAATCCATTTCCTTCTCCTTATTTCATCATCTCCTCCTAGCCCTAGCTACATCACCATCACCTCTTGGCAGAACTATTTGTAATCGCCTCCTTGGTAATCTTCCCTCATCCTAACCTGTTCTCCGTATTGCAGCCAGAGTAATATCATCCCAAAGTATTTTCCGATCATGTCACATTTCTCTCCTTCATCCTTGCTTAAAACTTTTTACTCCAGGCTGGGTGCAGTAACTCACGCCTGTAATCCCAGCACTTCGGGAGGCCGAGGCGGGTGGATCACGAGGCCACGAGATCGAGACCATCCTGGCTAACACGGTGAAACCCCGTCTCTACTAAAAATACAAAAAAAGTCTCCCTCTCCCTCTCCCACTCCACGGTCTCCCTCTCCCGCTCTTTCCACGGTCTCCCTCTGATGCCGAGCGGAAGCTGTACGGTACTGCTGCCATCTCAGCTCACTGCAACCTCCCTGCCTGATTCTCCTGCCTCAGCCTGCCCAGTGCCTGCGATTGCAGGCGCGCGCCGCCACGCCTGACTGGTTTTCGTATTTTTTTGGTGGAGATGGGGTTTCGCTGTGTTGGCCGGGCTGGTCTCCAGCTCCTAACCGCGAGTGATTGGCCAGCCTCGGCCTCCCGAGGTGCCGGGATTGCAGATGGAGTCTCGTTCAATCAGTGCTCAATGGTGCCCAGGCTGGAGTGCAGTGGCATGATCTCGGCTTGCTACAACCTCCACCTCCCAGCCGCCTGCCTTGGCCTCCCAAAGTGCCGAGATTGCAGCCTCTGCCCAGCCGCCACCCCGTCTGGGAAGTGAGGAGCATCTCCGCCTGGCCGCCCATCGTCTGGGATGTGAGGAGCCCCTCTGCCTGGCTGCCCAGTCTGGAAAGTAAGGAGCGTCTCTGCCCGGCCGCCATCCCATCTAGGAAACGAGGAGCGCCTCTTCCCGGCCGCCATCACATCTGGGAAGTGAGGAGCGTCTCTGCCCGGCTGCCCATCGTCTGAGATGTGGGGAGCACCTCTGCCTTGCCGCCCCGTCCAGGATGTGAGGAGCGTCTCTGCCCAGCCGCCCCGTCTGAGAAGTGAGGAGACCCTCTGCCTGGCAACCACCCCGTCTGAGAAGTGAGGAGCCCCTCCGCCTGGCAGCTGCCCCGTCCGGAAGGGAGGTGGGGGGGTCAGCCCCCCGCCCGGCCAGCCGCCCCGTCCGGGAGGGAGGTGGGGGGGTTAGCCCCCTGCCTGGCCAGCCGCCCCGTCCGGGAGGTGAGGGACGCCTCTGCCCGGCCGCCCCTACTGGGAAGTGAGGAGCCCCTCTGCCCGGCCAGCCGCCCCGTCCGGGAGGTGAGGGGCACCTCTGCCCGGCCGCCCCTACTGGGAAGTGAGGAGCCCCTCTGCCCGGCCAGCCGCCCTGTCCAGGGGGGAGGTGGGGGGGTTAGCCCCCCACCCGGCCAGCCGCCCTGTCCGGGAGATGAGGGGCGCCTCTGCCCGGCCGCCCCTACTGGGAAGTGAGGAGCCCCTCAGCCCGGCCAGCCGCCCCGTCCGGGAGGGAGGTGGGGGGGTCAGCCCACCGCCCAGTCAGCCGCCCTGTCCGGGAGGGAGGTGGGGGGTCAGCCCCCCGCCCGGCCAGCCGCCCCGTCCGGGAGGGAGGTGGGGGGCTCAGCCCCACGCCCGGCCAGCCGCCCCGTCGGGGAGGGAGGTGGGGGTGTCAGCCCCCCGCCGGCCAGCCGCCCCGTCCGGGAGGTGAGGGGCGCCTCTGCCCGGCCGCCCCTACTGGGAAGTGAGGAGCCCCTCAGCCCGGCCAGCCGCCCCGTCCGGGAGGGAGGTGGGGGGGTCAGCCCACCGCCCAGTCAGCCGCCCTGTCCGGGAGGAAGGTGGGGGGTCAGCCCCCCGCCCGGCCAGCCGCCCCGTCCGGGAGGGAGGTGGGGGGCTCAGTCCCCCGCCCGGCCAGCCGCCCCGTCGGGGAGGGAGGTGGGGGTGTCAGCCCCCCGCCGGCCAGCCGCCCCATCCGGGAGGGAGGTGGGGGGGTCAGCCCCCCGCCTGGCCAGCCGCCCCATCCGGGAGGTGAGGGGCGCCTCTGCCCGGCCGCCCCTACTGGGAAGTGAGGAGCCCCTCTGCCCAGCCAGCCGCCCCGTCCAGGAGGGAGGTGGGGGGGGTCAGCCCCCCGCCCGGCCAGCCGCCCCGTCCGGGAGGTGAGGAGCCCCTCTGCCCGGCCACCACCCTGTCTGGGAGGTGTACCCAACAGCTCATTGAGAACGGGCCATGATGACAATGGCGGTTTTGTGGAATAGAAAGGGGGGAAAGGTGGGGAAAAGATTGAGAAATCGGATGGTTGCCGTGTCTGTGTAGAAAGAGGTAGACATGGGAGACTTTTCATTTTGTTCTGTACTAAGAAAAAATTCTTCTGCCTTGGGATCCTGTTGATCTGTGACCCTACCCCCAACCCTGTGCTCTCTGAAACATGTGCTATATCCACTCAGGGTTGAATGGATTAAGGGCGGTGCAAGATGTGCTTTGTTGAACAGATGCTTGAGGGCAGCATGCTCGTTAAGAGTCATCACCACTCCCTAATCCCAAGTACCCAGGGACACAAACACTGCGGAAGGCCGCAGGGTCCTCTGCCTAGGAAAACCAGAGAACTTTGTTCACTTGTTTATCTGCTGACCTTCCCTCCACTATTGTCCTGTAACCCTGCCAAATCCCCCTCTGCGAGAAACACCCAAGAATGATCAATAAAAAATAAAAATAAAAATAAAAATAAAAATAAAAATAAACCAAAAAAAAAAAAAATACAAAAAAATTAGCCGGGTGTGGTGGCGGGCGCCTGGAGTCCCAGCTACTCAGGAGGCTGAGGCAAGAGGAATGGCGTGAACCTGGGAGGCGGAGCTTGCAGTGAGCCGAGATCGCGCCACTGCACTCCAGCCTGGGCGACAGAGCAAGATTCCGTCTCAAAAAAAAAAAAAACAAAAAACTTTTTGCTCCAGCCTGGCCAACATGGTGAAACCTCGTCTCTACAAAAAAAATTCAAAAATAAGTTGGATATGGTGGCATGTGCCTATAATCCCAGCTACTCCAGAGGCTGAGGCAGGAGAATCACTTGAACCCAGGAGGCAGAGGTTGCAGTGAGCTGAGATCATGCCACTGCACTCCAGCCTGAGTGAGGCTGACTCAAAAAAATAAATAAATAAATAAAAATTTTTAAAAAAAATAAATAAAAAAATTAAAAATTAGCACCTGCAGATTGTCCTGGCTGCTTGGGAGGCCAAGGTGGGAGGATGGCTTGAACCCGAGAGTTTGAGGCTGCAGTGAGCTATGATCATACCGCTGCACTCCAGCCTCGGCCACGGAGCAAGACCCTGTCTCTAAATTAAAAAAAAAAATTAAGAAACAGAAAAAAAGAAATAGATCATTTGTTCCTCTGTGTGAAAGTTAACTTGGAGCAAATTCTGGGGGATAGGGGATGTGGAGGTAGAGACTGCAGCCTGCTGGGGGTGACATGCATTCCCAGAGAAGGAAAAGATGCTGAATGGAGAAGTCTCAACGTGGTGAACAGCACTCGTTGTTTGTGTCCAGACTGTACTGGAAACTGGCTCTTAGAGTCACAGTTCCAGAGTTCCACCCTCCTTGGTCCTAGCCTGCTTCTTGCTTTCATCCACCTTCCTTGGGAGATTGTGAAACCCATTTTGGGACTCACCAACACCAGGGTACGATTGGGAGAGGCGGGGCTTGAGAGCAGGATAGGGCACACAGCGGACAACAGTGTGCAGAAGGTCGCCCAGGCCCACAGATGGGCTGATGCAGGTGCCATTCCTTGGCAAGGACTGTCCATGTGTCATCACTGACCTCTTCAGGTCTAGAGAACTGCAGTTTTCTCCAGCACCTCCTGGACTTCATCCATGGGTGCTATGACAGAAAACAGAACGATGTTCAGAGGGCACTGTGCAGTCCTGAAACCATGGAGAGGCCCAGAAGAGAGACAAATAACTACACAGGACTCCAATCTGCTATGGCTATGTTTCAGATGTAGGCCACAACAGTTCTCTTTGTTTGGAAAAACAAAGTGGCAAAACACATTGTGACACAAAAAGATCTCAGCCGGGCACGGTGGCTCATGCCTGTAATCCCAGCACTTTGGGAAGCCGAAGCAGGCAGATCAAGAGATCAGGAGATCAAGACCATCCTGGCTAACACAGTGAAACTCCATCTCTACTAAAAATACAAAAAATTAGCCAGGCGTGGTGGCGGGCACCTGAAGTCCCAGCTACTCAGGAGGCTGAGGCAAGAGAATGGCGTGAACCCAGGAGGTGGAGCTTGCAGTGAGCCGAGATGGTACCACTGCACTCCAGCCTGGGTGACAGAGCAAGACTCCATCTCAAAAAAAAAAAAAGATCTCTATTCTTCTGTCCAGGAATTTTACTCTTGAGAATGTATCCTAAAAAATAAATGGCGTGGAAATAAATCTTTGGTCTATAGTGTTTAAAATCCTGGACTTCAGTATTAGAGAAACCCAGATTTTGAATCCAGTATCTACCACTTAAGTCAACTATGACCTTGGATGAGTTACTTAACTTCCACTTCCTCACCCGCAAAACGAAGATAATAATTTTCCTACTTTGAGCTGGGCATGGTGGCGTGTGCCTGCAATCCTAGCTACTCGGGAAGCTGAGGCAGGAAGACTGCTTGAGCCCAGGAGTTCAAGATAAGCTTTGGCAAAATAGCGAGATCCCTCTTGCTCTCAAAATAATAATAATAATAATCATCATCATCATCATCATCTTCCTATTTCACAGAGTTTTTGAGAAATATGTAAGATAATGCAGTAAAGATCAGTGCATAGAAGGCCAGGCGCGGTGGCTCACGCCTGCAATCCCGGCACTTTGGGAGGCCGAGGCGGGAGGATCACCTGAGGTTGGGAGTTCGAGACCAGCCCCACCAACATGGAGAAACCCCATCTCTACTAAAAATACAAGAAAGTATCCAGCCGTGGTGGCGGGCACCTGTAGTCCCAGCTACTCGGAGAGGGTGAGGCAGGAGAATGGCATGAACCCGGGAGGCAGAGCTTGCAGTGAGCCAAAATTGTGCCACTGCACTCCAGCCTGGGTGGCAGAGAGAGACTCCATCTCAAAATAATAATAATAATAATAATAATAATAATAATAATAATAACAAATAAAATGTAAATAATATTTTTGCAGACAAAGCCTTTATAGGATATGCAAAAATGAAAATAGTACATAGTTAGAGGGGGGGTTATTTTTTACATTATTACATTACTTTTAAAATTAATAAGGCTAGGGGTACTGGCTCACTCCTGTAATCCCAGCTGTTTGGGAAGCCAAGATGGGTGTATTGCTTGAGGTCGGGAGTTTGAGACCAGACTGACCAACATGGCAAAATTCTGTCTCTACTAAAAATACAAAAATTAGCTGTACGTGGTGGTGTGCACCTGTAATCCCAGCTACTCAGGAGGCTGAGACAGGAGAATAACTTGAACCCAGGAGGCGGAGGTTGCAGTGAGCCAAGATTCTACCATTGCACTCCAGCCTGGGTGACAGAGTGAGACTCTGTCTAAAAAAATAAATAAATAAAATTAATATATATACATGATTTTATAGACCTTTTCTGAAAACAAGGGATGCTTTGAAAAAGGCGTCACAATCTGGGAAAATTCTTTTTTTTTTTTATTATACTTTAAGTTTTAGGGTACATGTGCACACTGTGCGGGTTAGTTACATATGTATACATGTGCCATGCTGGTGCGCAGCACCCAATAACTCGTCATCTAGCATTAGGTATATCTCCCAATGCTATCCCTCCCCCCTCCCCCCACCCCACCACAGTCCCCAGAGTGTGATATTCCCCTTCCTGTGTCCATGTGATCTCATTGTTCAAGTCCCACCTATGAGTGAGAATATGTGGTGTTTGGTTTTTTGTTCTTGCGATAGTTTACTGAGAATGATGATTTCCAATTTCATCCATGTCCCTCCAAAGGACATGAATTCATCATTTTTTATGGCTGCATAGTATTCCATGGTGTATATGTGCCACATTTTCTTAATCCAGTCTATCATTGTTGGACATTTGGGTTGGTTCCAAGTCTTTGCTATTGTGAATAATGCCGCAATAAACACACGTGTGCATGTGTCTTTATAGCAGCATGATTTATATTCCTTTGGGTATATACCCAGTAATGGGATGGCTGGGTCAAACGGTATTTCTAGTTCTAGATCCCTGAGGAATCGCCACACTGACTTCCACAATGGTTGAACTAGTTTACAGTCCCACCAACAGTGTAAAAGTGTTCCTATTTCTCCACATCCTCTCCAGCACCTGTTGTTTCCTGACTTTTTAATGATTGCCATTCTAACTGGTGTGAGATGGTATCTCATTGTGGTTTTGATTTGCATTTCTCTGATGGCCAGTGATGATGAGCATTTTTTCATGTGTTTTTTGGCTGCATAAATGTCTTCTTTTGAGAAGTGTCTGTTCATGTCCTTCGCCCACTTTTTGATGGGGTTGTTTGTTTTTTTCTTGTAAATTTGTTTGAGTTCATTGTAGATTCTGGATATTAGCCCTTTGTCAGACGAGTAGGTTGCAAAAATTTTCTCCCATTTTGTAGGTTGCCTGTTCACTCTGATGGTAGTTTCTTTTGCTGTGCAGAAGCTCTTTAGTTTAATTAGATCCCATTTGTCAATTTTGTCTTTTGTTGCCATTGCTTTTGGTGTTTTGGACATGAAGTCCTTGCCCATGCCTATGTCCTGAATGGTAATGCCTAGGTTTTCTTCTAGGGTTTTTATGGTTTTAGGTCTAACATTTAAGTCTTTAATCCATCTTGAATTGATTTTTGTATAAGGTGTAAGGAAGGGATCCAGTTTCAGCTTTCTACATATGGATAGCCAGTTTTCCCAGCACCATTTATTAAATAGGGAATCCTTTCCCCATTGCTTGTTTTTCTCAGGTTTGTCAAAGATCAGATAGTTGTAGATATGCGGTGTTATTTCTGAGGGCTCTGTTCTGTTCCATTGATCTATATCTCTGTTTTGGTACCAGTACCATGCTGTTTTGGTTACTGTAGCCTTGTAGTATAGTTTGAAGTCAGGTAGTGTGATGCCTCCAGCTTTGTTCTTTTGGCTTAGGGGATATCACCACCGATCCCACAGAAATACAAACTACCATCAGAGAATACTACAAACACCTCTACGCAAATAAACTAGAAAATCTAGAAGAAATGGATAAATTCCTCGACACATACACTCCCAAGACTAAACCAGGAAGAAGTTGAATCTCTGAATAGACCAATAACAGGAGCTGAAATTGTGGCAATAATCAATAGTTTACCAACCAAAAAGAGTCCAAGACCAGATGGAGTCACAGCCGAATTCTACCAGAGGTACAAGGAGGAACTGGTACCATTCCTTCTGAAACTATTCCAATCAATAGAAAAAGAGGGAATCCTCCCTAACTCATTTTATGAGGCCAGCATCATTCTGATACCAAAGGCTGACAGAGACACAACCAAAAAAGAGAATTTTAGACCAATATCCTTGATGAACATTGATGCAAAAATCCTCAATAAAATACTGGCAAAACGAATCCAGCAGCACATCAAAAAGCTTATCCACCATGATCAAGTGGGCTTCATCCCTGGGATGCAAGGCTGGTTCAATATATGCAAATCAATAAATGTAATCCAGCATATAAACAGAGCCAAAGACAAAAACCACATGATTATCTCAATAGATGCAGAAAAAGACTTTGACAAAATTCAACAACCCTTCATGCTAAAAACTCTCAATAAATTAGGTATTGATGGGACGTATTTCAAAATAATAAGAACTATCTATCACAAACCCACAGCCGATATCATACTGAATGGGCACAAACTGGAAGCATTCCCTTTGAAAACTGGCACAAGACAGGGATGCCCTCTCTCACCACTCCTATTCAACATAGTGTTGGAAGTTCTGGCCAGGGCAATTAGGCAGGAGAAGGAAATAAAGAGTATTCAATTAGGAAAAGAGGAAGTCAAATTGTCCCTGTTTGCAGACGACATGATTGTACATCTAGAAAACCCCATTGTCTCAGACCAAAATCTCCTTAAGCTGATAAGCAACTTCAGCAAAGTCTCAGGATACAAAATCAATGTACAAAAATCACAAGCATTCTTATACACCAACAACAGACAAACAGAGAGCCAAATCATAAGTGAACTCCCATTCACAATTGCTTCAAAGAGAATAAAATACCTAGGAATCCAACTTACAAGGGATGTGAAGGACCTCTTCAAGGAGAACTACAAACCACTGCTCAAGGAAATAAAAGAGGATACAAACAAATGGAAGAACATTCCAGGCTCACGGGTAGGAAGAATCAACATCGTGAAAATGGCCATACTGCCCAAGGTAATTTACAGATTCAATGCCATCCCCATAAAGCTACCAATGACTTTCTTCACAGAATTGGAAAAAACTACTTTAAAGTTCATATGGAACCAAAAAAGAGCCCGCATCGCCAAGGCAATCCTAAGCCAAAGGGAAAATTCTTAAGGATATTGTATATCAAAAGAAGAGTGATAAAGCTGGGTGCCGTGGCATGTGCCTGTAATCCCAGCTACTCGGGAGGCTGAGGCTGGAGAACTGCTTGAGACCAACCTGGGCAACATAGTGCAACATCAACCTCATCTCAAAAAAAAAAAGGGCCGGGTGCAGTGGCTCACACCTGTAATCCCAGCACTTTGGGAGGCCAAGGTGGGTGGATCACCTGAGGTCAGGAGTTCAAGACCAGCCTGGCCAACATGGCGAAACCACATCTCTATTAAAAATACAAAAATTAGCTGGGCATGGTGGCAGGCGCCTGTAATCCCAGCTACCGGGTAGGCTAAGGCAGGAGAATCGCTTGAACCTGGGAGGCAGAGGTTGCAGTAAGCCAAGATCGTGCCATTGCACTCCAGCCTGGGCGACAAAAGCAAAACTGTCTCAAAAAAAAAAAAAGCTATAATTCCCATTTGGGATACCAGTCTCCAAGACAGTCCCAACGATCCTTGCCTTCTGTAATTTAGACCTTGCTGTGTTCCTCCCACATTCCAGGGCTGGCTTGTGTGACATATAGAATACTGTGGAACTAATAGCATGTGGCTTCCAAGGTAAAACTCAAAAAAGGCATTGCAGGCTGGACACAGTGGCTCACACCCATAATCCCAGAACTTGGGGAGGCCGAGGCGGGTGGATCACTTGAGGCCAGGAGTTCGAGACCAGCCTGGCCAATATGGCAAAAGCCTGTCTCTACTAAATATACAAAAATTAGCCAGACATGGTGGTGCACACCTGTAATCCCAACTACTCCGGAGGCTAAGGCAGGAGAATCACTTGAACCTGGGAGGCAGAGGTTGCAATGAGCCAAGATTGCATTACTGCACTCCAGCCTGGGAGACAGAGCAAAAACTCCATCTCAAAAAAAATATCTTTTTTTTTTTTAAAAAAGGCATTGAGTTTCCATCTTGGTCTCTTGGCTCTCTTGCTCTGGGAAAAGGCAGCTGCCATATTATGCTGACACCACAGCAGCCCTGTGGAGAGGCTCATCTTGGGCAAGCCAGCTTTGGAGGAGATCCTCAAGCCCTGTGAAGACTCAGGTGTCTCCATCTTGGATGCTAATCCACCATGCTGACTTCTGATTAACCCCAATCCCCAGGAGTGCCTCCTGATTCCAACGTTGTTTACTGCCCTTTATGTAAGAATATGTACTCACTATAAATCCTGCCTTTAAGCCAAAGCAAACTTGACGTTATCGTGCAAATTATAGGCTGTGACACACATAGCATTCTTGCCTGTTCTGGAGGGCTGCCTTTAATTCCTTTAATTGCGCCTATACGGCAGGCATGTACACCCCTTCCCTCTGGCGTATAAGCCCTCTGGGAAGTAACGGTGCAGTGATCTACCTATCTTGCTGCCGTCCAAGACCACACTTCCACCTGTAAATTCCCCAATAATTCATCCTCTACTGACAAACTGGATTCACCTGCCTTGTTCTTTAGTTTCTAAGCTCCTTCTGTGTTTGGGGGTTACTTTGCATACACAGTCCTTCCACAGAATAAGCCCCATTAAAGCCTA
Organism: Gorilla gorilla gorilla; assembly: GCF_029281585.2. Classification (NCBI taxonomy): domain Eukaryota; kingdom Metazoa; phylum Chordata; class Mammalia; order Primates; family Hominidae; genus Gorilla; species Gorilla gorilla. The sequence goes on from NC_073242.2 coordinate 101,064,862, forward strand.
AATGACTGCAGTCCCTGACAACCTCTTGGCTGTAATGTCGAGGGAGACTTACAAACCCACAGTCAAGCCACTCTTGAATTTCTGATCCACAGTGTGGTAGAGAATATTTTCAGCATTTGTAGTTCATTATTGAACCATCAGTGACTCATTGTTCTCATTTAATGCTATTGATCACCTGCTCCTTCTTGCTTATGTACTTACCCTTCTTAATATCTCTCACGTTCACTTTTTCTCCCTCCCTAGGCCTCAGCTGGGACCTGGTCTCCCTCCAAAATATTTTGGAATGTTATTTATTTTTTATTTTTCTTTTTTGAGACAGAGTCTCACTCTGTCACCCAGACTGGAGTGCAGTGTTGCAGTCATGACTCACTGCAGCCTCGACATCCTGGGCTCAAATGATCCTCCCACCTCAGCCTCCCAAGTACCTGAGACTACAGACACACACCACCACACCTGGCTAAAAAAAATTTTTTTAACAGATAGGGGTCTGCGTATGTAGCCCAGGCTGGTATCCAGCAATCCTCCTGCTCTGTCCTCCCGAAGTGTTGTGGTGACAGGCATGAGCCGCCACGCTTAGCCTGAAATGTTTTTTGTTTTTTTTTTTTTTATTGATCATTCTTGGGTGTTTCTCGCAGAGGGGGATTTGGCAGGGTCATAGGACAATAGTGGAGGGAAAGTCAGCAGATAAACAAGTGAACAAAGGTCTCTAGTTTTCCTAGGCAGAGGACCCTGCAGCCTTCCGCAGTGTTTGTGTTCCTGGGTACTTGAGATTAGGGAGTGGTGATGACTCTTAACGAGCATGCTGCCTTCAAGCATCTGTTTAACAAAGCACATCTTGCACCGCCCTTAATCCATTCAACCCTGAGTGGACACAGCACATGTTTCAGAGAGCACAGGGTTGGGGGTAAGGTCATAGATCAACAGCATCCCAAGGCAGAAGAATTTTTTTTAGTACAGAACAAAATGAAGTCTCCCATGTCTACTTCTTTCTACACAGACACAGCAACAATCTGATTTCTCTATCTTTTCCCCACCTTTCCCCCTTTTCTATTCCACAAAACCGCCATCGTCATCATGGCCCGTTCTCAACGAGCTGTTGGGTACACCTCCCAGACGGGGTGGTGGCCAGGCAGAGGGGCTCCTCACTTCCCAGTAGGGGCGGCCGGGCAGAGGCGCCCCCCACCTCCCGGACGGGGCGGCGGCCAAGTGGAGGCGCCCCCCACCTCCCTCCCGGACGGAGCGGCTGGCCTGGCGGGGGCTGACCCCCCACCTCCCTCCCGGACGGGGCAGCTGGCCGGGCGGGGGCTGACCCCCCGCCTCCCTCCCGGACGGGGTGGCTGCCGGGCGGAGACTGTCCTCACTTCCCAGACAGGGCGGCTGCCGGGCGGAGGGGCTCCTCACTTCTCAGACGGGGCGGCTGCTGGGCAGAGGGGCTCCTCACTTCTCAGACGGGGCGGCGGGGCAGAGCCGCTCCTCACTTCCCAGACGGAGTGGCGGCCGGGCAGAAGCTCTAATCTCGGCACTTTGGGAGGCCAAGGCAGGGGGCTGGGAGGTGGAGGTTGTAGCAAGCCTAGATCACGTCACTGCATTCCAGCCTGGGCAACACTGAGCACTGAGTGAACGAGACTCCGTCTGCAATCCCGGCACCTCGGGAGGCCGAGGCTGGCGGATCACTCGCGGTTAGGAGCTGGAGACCAGCCCAGCCAACACAGCGAAACCCCATCTCCACCAAAAAAATACGAAAACCAGTCAGGCGTGGCGGCGCGCGCCTGCAATCGCAGGCACTCGGCAGGCTGAGGCAGGAGAATCAGGCAGGGAGGTTGCAGTGAGCCGAGATGGCAGCAGTACAGTCCAGCTTCGGCTCGGCCTCAGAGGGAGACTGTGGAGAGAGGGAGAGGGAGACTGTGGGGAGAGGGAGGGGGAGGGGGCTGTTTTTTGGGTTTTTTTTTTTGTTTTGAGACGGAGTCTTGCTGTGTCGCCCAGACTGGAGTGCAATGGCGCCATCTGGGCTCACTGCAACCTCTGCCTCCCAGATTCAAGCGATTCTCCTGCCTCAGCCTCCTGAGTAGCTGGGACTACAGGTGCGTGCCAACACACCCGGCTAATTTTCGTATTTTTAGTAGAGACGGGGTTTCACCATGTTGGCCAGGCTGGTCTCAAACCCCTGACCTTGTGGTCTGCCCACATTGGCCTCCCAAAGTGCTGGGATTATAGGCATGAGGCACCGTGCCTGGCCTGGAATGTTATTTTTATAACAAATTTGACTGAGGTACTTCTCTGATTAAAAGCCATCTCTGGTGGCTCCATACAGCCTGTACTCTCAAACCTAACCCCAACATGAACACATGTATTTATAAATTATATCTATGAACTGCTGTATCAACATACTATTTACATTATAAATCAGATACAGAAAAAGAGATTCCCAAAAAGATAATATTTCCAGATTAAATAGAGGTCTAGGATTTTTTCCCTTCACCACATTGAGAGGTTGTGTGCACCTGCTTGGAGACCACAGACCCAGAGAGAATACATGATTAGTGACTCATTGCCTGAGAACAATGAGTCACTGATGGTCAAATAAATACTCAATGAACTACAGATGCTCAAAATACTTGGTGAATGTTAGCTACTCAATGAATGTCAGCTACTGGTAGCTGTAACGTTTTTATTGCAGAGAAGCTGAGTAAGTTCAAGACTGAAACGTGTCATTTGTGTTTGGAAGTTGTCAATGATCTTAGACAGATCATTTTCAGGTTGCCAGGAAGGAGTCAGACTGTGTCTTGGGTGAGAAGAGTAGGAGAAATGACTAACTGCATATGCCTGGCTTTCCAGGCTTCTTATAATCTGACCCCTGCCTCCCTCTTCTGCCTTTTTTCCCTTTACTTCTTCCCTTGCTCCCCTTTACTTCTTCCCTTGTGGTTCAAAAGTAAGGATTACAGGGCCGGGAGTGGTGGCTCATCCCTGTAATCCCAGTTCTTTGGGAGGCTGAGGCAGGTGGATCACTTGAGGTCAGGAGTTCGAGACCAGCCTGGCCAACATGGTGAAACCCCATCTCTACTAAAAATACAAAAATTAGCTGGGTGTGGTGACACATGCCTATAATCTCAGCTACTCAGGGGGCTGAGGCAGGAGAATTGCTTGAACCCAGGAGGCAGAAGTTGCAGTGAGCTGAGATCATGCCACTGCACTCCAGCCTGGACCATGGAGCAAGACTCCATCTCAAAAAAAAAAAAAAAAAGGAAGGATTACAGTCCTACTCATTCCTAAAAGCTCTCCTTAAGCACTCTCTCTCCTGGAAGTCACTAAAGGAAACGAAAAACTTTTGCCCCAAAATGTACTTCTTTGACACATTTCAAGCTGGATATTCAGAAGAACTGGAAATACAAGAATAGCTGAAAAGCTGTCTTTTGTGGGAGAGATTTTTATCTATAGAGAAAATCTGCCTTGATGCAGCCAGGCTTTCTCTGAAGCCCTCCTTTGTCCAAATCTAGGGAAGGTTAAGTAAGTGTCTAATACCTTTAAAGGTTTGAAAGGGGTTGGGTGTGTGGGAGGCCGAGGATGGCAGATCACTTGAGCCCATGAGTTCGAGACCACCCTGGGCAACATAGTGAGACCCCCCCCCCCCATCTCTACAAAAAATAAAAATAAAAAATAAAGGTTTGAAAGAAACATTCATATCTATTCTCTCTGAGAGTGGTTGCCTGTGAAATTTTAGCTACATAACAAGACCACCTTCGCTAGCCAGGCCTCCTCCTTTCCCTCTCCCATAGTCTGTTGTGCCAGAGTCCAACCCCTATTCTTCCTGTAACCTCAAGATGGTATAAAAGCATCCAACCCAGCCTGGGCGCGCCAACCCAGCCCGGGCGCAGTGGCTCACGCCTGTAATCCCAGCATTTTGGGAGGCCAAGGCGAGTGGATCACTTGAGGTCAGGAGTTAGAGATCAGCCTGGCCAACATCGTGAAACCTCTTCTCCACTAAAAATACAAAAATTAGTCAGGTGTGGTGGCACACACCTGTAATCCCAGCTACTTGGAGGCTGAGGCAGGAGAATTGCTTGAACCTGGGAGGAGAAGTTTGCAGTGAGCCAAGATCACACCATTGCACTCCAGGCTGGGCGGCAGCGAGACTCTGTCTCCAAAAAAAAAAAAAAAAGGCATACAACCTTCTTCCCTTTCTTTGAGATCTTATATTTTGTAAGACTCTCCTACACATTAATAAATTTCTATTTCTCCTATTAATCTGACTTTTGTCAGTTAATTCTCAGCAACCCTTCAGAGGGCGAAGGGAATGCTCTCCCTTCACTCCTTTGTTGCTTTTGGTTTTTTGTTTGTTTTTTTTTTTTTTTGAGACAGAGTCTTGCTCTGTTGCCCAGGCTGGAGTGCAGTGGGGCGATCTCTGCCCACTGCAACCTCCACCTCCTGGATTCAAGCGATTCTCCTGCCTCAGCCTCCCAAGTAGCTGGGACCACAGGCGCACACCACCACACCCAGCTAATTTTTGTATTTTTAATAGAGACAGGGTTTCTCCATGTTGGCCAGGCTGGTCTCGAATTCCTGACCTCAGATGATCTGCCTGCCTCAGCCTCCCAAAGACTTTTGGTAACTTCTGCCTCCATACCCTGCCCACATCTCATGCTCATCTTTTTCTTCCCAGTGTCACAAAGAATTTACTTAGCTGCCTCTCTCATGAGGCTGTGAGCTCTCAGCCAGCACTATCTTATTTCTCTTCCTTGCATCACAGTGGCATCCACAGTGCCTGATCAGCGGTAGCAATGCAATAACAATAGCTAATACAGGCCAGGCGCGGGGGCTGACACCTGTCATCCCAGGACTTTGGAGGCTGAGGCAGGAGGATGGCTTGAACCCAGGAGTTCAAGACCAGCCTGGGCAATATAGCAAGACCCCCGTCTCTAAAAAAAATTTTAAATAAAATAAAATAGCTAATACATGTGTAGTTTAAATATATGTTAGGCACTGCTCCAGTGTGTTATGCATATTACTTATTTAAGCCTATGAGGTAGGTATAATTATCCCCATTTTGCAAGCGAGAGGGTTGCATTTTGGGCAGAGGGAGGGTGAGTGATTTCCCAAGCTCAGTCTCACCTGTGTATTAGGCGAAGTTCAGGAAATAGTGAACCTATTTAGTGAACCTAAATAGTGAACTCCAGGCGTTGTTTCACAGCTGGATGAGAGAACTCTGGTCACCCAGGCTGAGTCGGGGGAGGGGATTCTCGAAACTGAGGAAGACGGCATCCTATGGGCTCCCGCGCCTCCCAGCCTGAGCCTGTGCTGCCTCCTGCTGGCCAGCTCTGGGCCCCCTGCAGGCTCCCTTTCCCACCTAGAGGGCCTGCGTAGGAACTAACCCAGCCAGAAGTCCCCTCTGCCACCAGAGCTTGAGTCTAGGGTCTGACAGCAAGCACAGGATGTGCTGAGTGGGGAAGAGAATCAAAAGATCTCGCGGGGAATGTGCAAGGATTTCCCCCTTGATCCACATACCTAAGGACTGCCTCCCTGATAAGTGAAGGCTGAAAGAAACCATTCAAAGAAACCAAATGGGAAAAGTCAAATCTGTCCCCAAATGCCATTGCCTGTACCCAAAATCAATAGAAATGTTTATTTGTTTAAAGAAAAACTTAGGTAAATATTTGGATTATTCTTACATTAGATTCTCCTTTAGGATGGAATATTGAGTGCTAAATTAACACACCGGTTCTTAATTAGGGTGCCTGATGGAGCTATTCGAAAACACAGATGCCCGGGCTCTGTTCCCAGCCTGCTGAATCAGAATCACCGGGAGGCGCTACTTCTCCTCCGGACTAGCCTCAAACCCAGATTTTCCCAAACCCCAAAGCTCCCAGACCGTTTAACATCTCACCTTTCCAGCTGGAGGAAAACCAGTGCCTTTCCATTTGAACTTCAGTGAAAAACTTCGTTGTCTAGAGAATACTCCTCCAGGGTATCTGACTCTAGTCTTTCATTGACTTCGAGCTATTTTACAAAATAGCTAATTGCTGGCAATGCAAAAAAAAAATTATTGTTTATAAACATGCAATTATGTTCTGTCTAGTAGAAAGTCAATTGATTTTGCTTACCCTCTGTAAAAAAAAAAAAAATCCGTTTGCCTCCATTTGCACATTTATTTCATTTTGCTGGTCTACAAATGGGTCTATTTTTTGAACCTATTGTAATATCTGCTTGATTTCTTCAATGATCATTGAGTTAAAGAAAATCTTGAACATGTTCATTTTATATCTATGTGAGAGTTTCTTTCTTTTTCTCTTTTTTTTTCTTTTTTTTTTTTTTTGAGATGGGAGTCTCACTCTCTCTCCCAGGCTGCGGTGCAGTGGCCCGATCTCGGCTCACTGCAACCTCCGCCTCCCGGGTTCAAGCGATTCTCCTACCTCAGCCTCCTGAGTAGCTGGGATTACAGGCGCACGCCACCATGCCCGGCTAATTTTTGTATTTTTAGTAGAGACAGGGTTTCACAACATTGGCCAGGCTGGTCTCGAACCCCTGACCTCAAGCAATCTGCCTGTCTCGGCCTCTCAAAGTGCTGGGATTACAGGCTTGAGCCACGACATCCAGGCGAGAGTTTCTTTTTTGGAAAATTATCTTTAATATACCAGTGACAAGTACTTTCCTATTCTCTACTCTTTGGTCATCTGCTACTTAACACTCTTTGCTTTGGTTAAAGTTTACTCGGGGGATTTTGTCAGAAAATAACTCCCTTTTTGTAACTTTCCACTGTATGCATAATGTCTGTCCAAAGATTCCTGGAAGAACAGCAGAATAACCAAAAGGTGTTATATTTTTAATTAAGGCAAAAGAGAGGTCAGAAGATTGGTTCCTAAACTTCTCTTCCACAAATAAAATAAAATAAACTCATCAGATGTTCACTAGGCTTTAACTCTCAACTACCTTACTTACTCCGTCCTTACTTGTGTGGTTGATTAATTTATCAAAAATTACACGTTAGAGACAGAGTCTCACTCTGTCGCTCAGGCTGGAGTGCAGTGGCATGATCTCGGCTCACTGCAACCTCCACCTACCTGGTTCAAGAGATTCTCCTGCCCCAGCCTCCCAAGTAGGTGGGATTACAGGCATGCACCACCACACCCAGTGGATTGTTTTACTTTTACTGTACCTAATGATGTTATAAGTTGCAACAGAAAATAAAAGATCCCTGTCATCTCCCTGAGTACATAGAATTAATCTGTAAGAACTAATGTTGCCAAGCATGGTAGTTCACTCCTATAATCTCAGCACTTTGGGAGGCTGAAGCGGGAGTAACGCTTGAGCCCAGGAGTTTCAGACCAGCCTGGGCAACATAGCAAGACCCTATCTCTCTCTACAAAAGAAAAGAAAAAACTTAGCCAGACATGGTGGCATGTGCCTGTAGTCCCAGCTACTCAGGAGGCTGAGGCGGGAGAATCGCTTGGGCCCAGGAGGTCAAGGCTACAGTGAGCCATGATTGTGCCACTACACACCAGCCTTGGTGACAGAGCAAGATCTTGTTATTTACCCAATGATTATTTATTGAGCATCTACCAGGTGCCAGGCATAATGGCAAAGGCATAGTCTATGGGAGCTGACAGTCCAGAGAGAGGCGCAGACACTACACAAATACAGTCATGCGTTGCTTAATGTCAGGGGTATGTTCTGAGAAATGCATCATTTGGTGATTTTGTCATCGTGTGAACATCATAGAGTGTATTTATACACAGAGTGTACCTACTTGGTATAGCCTACTAAACGCACCTAGGCTATATGGTATGGCCTATTGCTCCTAGACTGCAAATCTGTATAGCATGTTATTGTACTGAATTTTTTTTTTTGAGACAGAGTCTCGCTCTGTCACCCAGGCTGGAGTGCAGTGGTGCCATCTCAGCTCACTGCAACCTCTGTCTCCCGGGTTCAAGCGATTCTTCTGCCTCAGCCTTCTGAGTAGCTGGGACTAAAGTCGTGGGCCACCATACCCGGCTAATTTTTGCATTTTTTTTCTTTTTTTTTTTTTAGTAGAGATGGGGTTTCACTATGTTGGCCAGGCTGGTCTCAAACTCCTGACTTCAAATGATCCACCCACCTCAGTCTCCCAAAGTGCTGGGATTACAGGCTTGAGCCACCGCACCCGGCCAATTAAATGTATACTTTCAAATTTTGGGAACAGCAGATGAAATGCATGTTTTGAGCCAAAATTGCAACAATTCAAAAAAGGAGAGGCCAGTATGAGCTGAAGTCTTGGGAAATATTCTGGTTATCTTTTGCTGAGTATCAAATCACTCCCAAACTTAGAGGTATAAGACAACCATTTATTATGCTCATGGATTCTGCGGGTCGGGAATTTGGAAAGGGCACAGTAGGAAGGGCTTGTCTCTGTGCCACAATGTCTAGGGTCTGAGCAGAGAGACCCAAAGGCTGGGGGTCATGTGATGGCTGGGGCTGGAAGCTTCGAGAGCTCATTCACTAATGTCTCGAGATTGATGCTGGCTGTAGACTAAGATCTTAGCTAGAGCCAACAAAACACCTATACATGGCCTTTTTGTGTCACCTGGGATTCCTTACATTATTGTGACTGGGTTCCAAGGTAGAGCATCCTCAGAGAGAGCCAGGTAGAAGCTGTATCACCTTTGTTGATGAGCCCGAAAAATCACTCAGCATCACTTCCACTGCATTCTATTCAGGACCAGCTTAATGGGCGTGTGACCTGTGTGGTCACACAGAGCCCCATGCTTGGTTTAATGCTCTGCTCTCACCCCCTGGAAATTCGTAATAATATTTCATGGCCAGGCACAGTGGCTCACACCTGTAATCCCAGCACTTTGGGATGCTGAGGCAGGAGGATCGCTTGAGGCCAGGAGTTCAAGATCAGTCTGGGAAACATGGCAAGATCTCATCTCCACAAAAGAAACTGAAAAAAAAATTAGCCAGCTATGATGATTATGCACACCTGTAATCCCAGCTACTCAGGAGGCTGAAGTGGGAGGATCACTTGAGCCCAGGAGTTTGAGGCTACAGTGAGCTGTGATCACACCACTGCACTCCAGCCTGAGCAACATAGCAAGACCCTGTCTCAAAATAAATAACTAAATAAATTTTTGCACAAGGGCCCTGTATTTTCATTTTACTGGGACCCACAAATGATGTAGCCGGTTTTGATTCTATTTGTCCAGGCAGTCACAAGGGCCTGCTCAGGCTCACAGGGTGGGGACACTGACTTCCCCTCTAGATGGGGCAGTAGCAAGGTTCTGGAAAAGCATGTGAAACTGGAAATATTGGTGTGGCCTTTTTTTTTTTTTTGAGATGGAGTTTCGCTCTTGTTGCCCAGGCTGGAGTGCAATGGCACGATCTCGGCTCACTGCAACCTCCGCCTCCCGGGTTCAAGCAGATTCTCCTGCCTCAGCCTCCCAGGTAGCTGAGATTACAGGCCTGTGTCACCATGCCCAGCTAATTTTGCATTTTTAGTAGAGACGGGATTTCTCCATGTTGGTCAGCCTGGTCTCCAACTCCTGACCTCAGGTGATCTGCCCGCCTCGGCCTGCCAAAGTGCTGGGATTACAAGAGTGAGCAACCGCGCCCAGCTGGCATGGCCTTTCTCAGAAAGTACAATCTGCCACAGAGGGTTTGTAGAGAATTTAAGATGTAGCCTGGACCTGTAAAAGACTTTTATTTAAGTGTGTAAATTTCTCAGGCTCCCAGGAAGGTATCCTCAGGTCCCACCTGCTTCAACAAACCCTCTTAAAGAGCCCACAGCTGATATTTATCTATCCCCATATCTATTCAGCAAATCCTGGTTGAGTGCATTTGGGGACAGGGGAGCATTTACAGGTGATTTGGAGATGTTGGCTTGGGGTTCACAGTGCTGGTGTCAGTAAAAGGAGAAAAAAAGCCTGGGCATGGTGGCTCATGCCTGTAATCCCAGCACTTTTTGGGAGGCTGAGGCAGGCAGATCACGAGGTCAAGAGATCGAGACCATGCTGGCCAACATGGTAAAACCCTGTCTGTACTAAAAATACAAAAATTAGCTGGGCGTAGTGGCGTGCGCCTGTAGTCCCAGCTACTCAGGAAGCTGAGGCAGGAGAATCACTTGAACCAGGGAGAAGGAGGCTGCGGTGAGCCAAGATCGTGCCACTGCACTCCAGCCTGGCAACAGAGCAAGACTTCATCTCAAAGAAAAAAAAAAGAGAAAAAAAGCTACAGGGCAAAGCACAAAGAACCCTACAAACAAAGTGTCAGGATGTTAAAGAGAGCCAAAGACCACTTTTAGCTGGAGGAATTTGAGCCGGCTTCCTGGAGACATGGCCCCGGGTGGCTCCCCTCCATTCATTCAAGAGTCACTTATTCATTGAACAAGTGTCTTCAGTGCCATTGGAGTTCGAGGCCCTGGGGATTTATCAGGGAGCAGGATATGTCCCCGCTTTCATGCAGCCTACTCTACAAGGTACAGTCAAATAACAGACACATTAAAAAATAAACATAGAGGCCCAGCATAGTGTCTCATGCCTGTAATCCCAACGCTTTGAGAGGCCAAGGCAGGCAGATCACCTGAGGTCAGGAGTTCGAAACCAGCCTGGCCAACATAGTGAAACCCCGCCTCTACTAAAAATACAAAAATTAGCCAGGCGTGGTGGCACATGCCTGTAGTCCCAGCTACTCGGGAGGCTGAGGCAGGAGAATCACTTGAATCCAGGAGGTGGAGGTTGCAATGAGCCGAGATCGCACCACTGCACTCCATCCTGGGCAACAAGAGCGAAGACTCCCTCTCAAAAAAAAAATAATAATAAAGTTGTGATTTTTTTTAAGTATTTTGACTGCTTGTGAGCAGACTTTTAGGCAATTAAGAGAAAAATATCCTTAGGCTAAGTGGATAAAATTTTTTCTCAAATATTTAAACATAGGCAAAACATAACAAGCTTAAAGACTGTACTTTTCAAATGTTCTACAAGTGGACATGTATTATTATTGTTATTATCATTATTTTGAGACAGGGTCTCACTCCATTGCCCAAGCTGGAGTGCAGGGGTGCCATCACAGCTCACTATAGCCTTGACCTCCTGGGCCCAAGCGATCCTCTCACCTCAACCTCCCAAGCATCTGGGACTAGAGGTGTGCACCACCACACCCAGCTAATTTTTGTATTTTTTGTAGAGACAGGGGTCTCTCTATGCTGCCCAGGCTGGTTTTGAACTCCTTGGCTCAAGCAATCCTCCCGCCTCAGCCTCCCAAAGTGCTGGGATTACAGGTGTGAGCCATCATGCCTAGCCTGTGTATTATTTTTATAATCAGAAAAAAACAGTTATTAAAATCACTGGGAAGGTGATTTTAATCACATTTCCACCGATGTACAGAGTGCAAGAGCTATGGGGACATGGCTACCTCTGCCTAGATTTTAAAGGATGTTTAGTTTAGGAGAAAAACCAAAAGTTTGGTAATACATGCTGTTGATGAACTTGTGGGGAAATAAACACTCTCATGTATAACTAATGGGAATACAAATCTATATAATTCCTATGAAGGACATTTGGCAATCTGTCAAAAGTTTAATGTCTTGGGAGGCTGAGGTGGGTGGATAACTTGAGGTCAGGAGTTCAAGACCAGCCTGGCCAACATGGCAAAACCCTGTCTCTACTAAAAATACAAAAATTAGCCAGGTATGGTGGCGGGTGCCTGTAGTCCCAGCTACTTGGGAGGCTGAGGCAGGAGAATCACTTGAACCCAGGAGGTGGAGGTTGCAGTGAGCCGAGATCATGGCACTGATCATGGCACTGCACTCCAGCCTGGGCGACAGAGTGAGACTCAGTCTCAGAAAAAAAAAAAAAAAAAAAAGATTAATGTCTAGGTCACTTTTTAGACTGGTCCCTTCACCACTTCTTTAAAGACTCACCCCATTCCAAGCCCTGCCATGATCACCACTGAGGCTACAGATACAATACACCAGGCTCTTTTTTTTGTTTTTGAGACAGAGTTTTGCTGTGTCTCCCAGGCTGGAGGGAAATGGCGTGATCTCAGCTCACTGCAACCTCTGCCTCCCAGGTTCAAGTGATTCTCCCACCTTTGGATGGCTAGGTCACTTTTTAGACATTAAACTTTTGGAGATTTACCCCACAGATGTACATGTGAGAATGCAAAATAACACACAGGGTCATTCATACAGCTTTATAGTAGCAAAAGATTAGAAATAATCATACAGTTTTATAGTAGCAAAAGATTAGAAATAATCCAAATGTCTATCAAGAGAGCACTAATTAAATAAGTTATGATACAGTCATACAGCAGGGCACTATGCAGCTTGAAAAAAAGAATGAGGACTTTTTTATTTACCAATATGAAAAGATCTTCAAGATAATTACATGAAAAAAGCAAGTCACAGAACAGAGAACACTATGCTACCTTTCGTGTGAATCGGGAAGAAGGGTATATAGATTTGTTCTGCTTATATTTATGTGAATCAAACCCTAGAACAACTCACAAGAAAATCATTGCAATGATTGTTTGTTGAGGGGGGCTCTGGATCCCCTTTTCCTGCTGATATACCCATCCCCCAGCCACGATGACACTGACTGACAGCAAGTCACAGCTGTTCCTTCTCTGGGGAATTGCCCACCACCCAACAGAGGGCCACCTGACTTGGAAAGGGTATGCTATGGTCTGAACATCGGTGTTCCCCAAAATTCATATGTTGGAATCCAATACCCAATGTGACAGTATCAAGAGACAGAGCCTCGGGTAAAGTGATGAGGTCATAAGGGCTCTGCCTTCATGAATGGAATTCGTGCCCTTATAAAAGAGGTTGAAGGGCGCTTCCTTGCTCCTTTTACCATGTGAGGACACTTAGAAGGCATCATCTATGAGGAACAGGCCTTCATCAGACACCAAAGCTGCTAGCATCTTGATCTTGGACTTCCTAGTCTCCAGAATTAATGAGAAATAAATTTCTGTCATTTACAAATTATTCAGTCTATGGTATTTTGTTATAGCAGCCCAAATGGACGAACAGAAATTGGTAGGAGAAGTGGGGTGCTGCTGTAACAAATACCTAAAAATGTGGGAGCAGCTTTGGAACTAGGTAATGGCCAGAGGTTAGAAGAATTTGGAAGAGCACACTAGAAAAATCCTATATTGCCATAAACATACTGTAAAGGGCAGTTCTTGTGAGGGATCAGAAGGAGAGGAGAGCTGTAGAGACCTCAACCTTCTTAGAGATTACCTAAGCATACCGGCACAGTGGCTCACACCTGTAATCCCAGCACTTTGGGAGGCAGAGGCCAGTGGATCATCAGGTCAGGAGTTCAAGACCAGCCTGGCCAACATGGTGAAACCTTGTCTCTACTAAAAATACAAAAATTAGCCAGCCGTGGCGGCACATATCTGTAATCCCAGCTACTCAGGAGACTGAGGCAGAAGAATTGCTTGAACCCAGAGGCAGAGGTTGCAACGAGCCAAGATGGCACCACTGCACTCCAGCCTGGGTGACAGAGCGAGATTCTGTCTCGAAAAAAAAAAAAAAAAAAGAGATTACCTAAGCAATCGTGATCAGGATGTTCATGGAAATATAGACTGTCAAGGCCATTCTGATGAGCTCTCAGACAGCAGTGAGAAACATGTTATTATAAACTGGAGGAAAGGCCATCCTTGTTATAGAGTGGCAAAGAACTTGGCTGAATTGTGTTCATGTCATAGTGTTTTGTGGAAGGTAAAACTTGCAAGCAATGAAATAGGCTATTTGGCAGAAGAAATCTCTAAGTAAGTGTTGAAGGTGTGGCATGGTTTCTCTTGACTGCTTACAGTAAAATATGAGAAGAAAGAATTGAATTAAAAATAAAATTTATAATTAAAAGAGAAGTTGAGGGCTGGGTGCAGTGGCTCACGCCTGTAATCCCAGCACTTTGGGAGTCTGAGGCGGGTGGATCACGAGGTCAAGAGTTCAAGACCATCCTGGCCAACATGGTGAAACCCCGTCTCTACTAAAAAAAATACAAAAATTAGCCAGGCATGGTGGCACATGCCTGTAGTCCCAGCTACTTGGGAGGCTGAGGCAGGAGAATCACTTGAACCAGAAGGCAGAGGTTGCAGTGAGCTGAGATCGCTCCATTTCACTCCAGCCTGGGAGACACAGCAAAACTCTGTCTCAAAAACAACAACAAAAAAGAGACTGGTATATTGTATCTGTAGCCACAATGGTGATCATGGCAGGGCTTGGAATGGAGTGAGTCTTCAATGAAATGCTGAAGGGACCAGGAGCCCAGTTCATGACATTATCAAAACACAGTAGAAAGTGAATGAATCGCTGAAGACCGATTCAGACTTTGTCTGAATGACAAAGACTTCTGACTCTTCCCTAACTTCCATTCTCGCCTGTCCTGGTCCAACCGGGCTGCTCTAAGAATATACCCTAGATGGGTAATTTATAGACAGACTTTTATTTCTCACAGTTCTGGAGGCTGGGAACTCCAAAATCAAGGAAAAGGCAGATTCAATGACTGGTGAGGGGCTGCATTCTCTCATGGCAGAAGAGACAAATGCTGCATCTTCACACAGTGGAGGGACACAGGAGTTCCTTTCAAACTTTTTAATAAGAGCATGAATCCTATTCACAAGGGCTCTCCCCTCGTGACTTAATCACCTCCTGAAGGCCCCACCTCTTAATACTATCACATTGGCAATTGAGTTTCAACATACGAATTGTAGGGGAACACATTCAGACCATAGCATCCCCCTTACTCTTATAAAAACGCCAAGTTTTCAGCTGGGTATATGGCCACACTTCCCAGCTTCCTTTGCACTTACACATGGTCATGTTACCATCTTGGTCAACAAGAATTGAGAAGAATTAATATCTGCAACTTGTGGGTCTCATTCTTACAGAAGGAAAGCCCTTCCTGGTCCCCTTTCATCCTCCCTCCCTGCAGGCTGTAGTGTAGACATGGTGTTGGCCATCCTGGACCACGTAGATGAGGGCAATATCTAAAGGGTAGCAGAAAAAGAAGCTAGAAGGGGTGTGGCCTTCTGACAATGTCACAGAGCAGAGCCACCAGATCAGTCATTTCCAAGAGAGAAATAACTATCTTGTTTAAGATACTTTTATGTTGAGTCTCTAGCCCATCCAGCCAAACATAACCTAACTATGACAAGCCTCAAAGGAAAGAGAATCACTCTGCATATGGAAGCAAGCAGAATGCACCTATGCAGGGCTCCAGAATGAGTATTCTCCACTCAAGGGAGCATCCAGGGAAGTGGGAACTTCAGGGGAGAGGCAGGTTAGACCAGGAGGCAAAGCAGTTATGTCAGTCGGTTCTTGCATTGCTTTAAGGAAATACCTGAGGCTGGGTAATTTATAAAGAAAAGAGGCTTAATTGGCCCACGTTTCTACAGGCTCTACAGGAAGTGTGTTGCCAGCATCTGCTTCTTGTGAGGGCCTTCGGAAGCTTCCAGTCATGACGGAAGGTGAAGGGTGAGCAGGCACGTAACATGGCGAGAGAGGGAGCAAGGGTGGGAGGAGATACCACACTCTTTTAAATGACCAGATGGATCTCTTGTGAACGCAGAGCAACAACTCACTTATCAACAATAGAATGGTGCTAATTCATGAGGGATCCGCCCTCATGATCCAATCACCTCCCACCAGGCCCCACCTCCAACACCGGGAATCACATTTCATCCTGAAATTTGCAGAGGACCAACATCCAAACCATATCAGCAATTCAGCGACAAAATGAAGTCACAAAAACTGATAGGTGTATCAGGGTAGTTCTTTTTTTTTTTTGAGATGGAGTCTCACTCTGTTGCCCAGGCTGGAATGCAGTGGTGCAATCTCTGCTCACTGCAACTTCCGCCTCCCAGGTTCAAGTGATTCTCCTGCCTCAGCCTCCCAAGTATCTGGGATCACAGGCATGCGCCACCACACCTGGCTAAATTTTGTATTTTTAGTAGAGATTGGGTTTCACCATATTGGCCCAGGTTGGTCTCGAACTCCTTACCTCAGGTGATCCGCCTGCCTCAGCCTCCCAAAGTGCTAGGATTACAGGCATAAGCCACCATGCCTGGCCTAGGATAATTCTTCTGATGTCAAAAGAACAGAGAAGGCAGCTTGAAGGGACTCCCACTGGCCAAATTGGGGCAATTTTAAATATCAGAAAAACAAACAGAATTAATGGATTACAATGCACTATTAGGGAAAAAATGAGTCTACAGAGATAACAGTTTGCCTCCATTTTTTATGTCTAACTCCCAACAGCTTTGAAGCCTCATTCTGCTCCTGCCTTTTTATCCCACATGTGGTGAACTAATAAGAAAACCCAGGTATGCCCTTGGCACAGACAGGAAACTGACAAGAACCCTCACCCTAGTGCTACTCTCTAACCACAATAAAACCCCAAAGCCAGTCACCCCTGCCTGCTTTCTCAAACCATTTCAGACCTACTTGGAAACCTGCTCTGCTCTCCCCAGAAAGCCTCATTATGGCACTAATAAATATTTTTATTCCTTCATGGTATGTTTTGGGCATCTGTCTCAGCATTGGAACCAAATTTTGGGTGTGGTTTTCAAATTGTTTCTGTGGGATGATCAGCTGGATAAGAAGGAAAATTCTTCTTTACAGGAGAATGTCAACAAATTAATAAATTTAGAAGAATTCATAGAATTAGAAACCATGACTTTGCAACTACCATTGCAATAACTGATTCAGGCAAGAAAGGTTGTGGGGAAACATATTGTCTCAAAGTTATTAAATATAAAAGTGGAAGTACTTTTAAAATGGAGAATATAGCAGACACCACCTTGCCCAAGTGATCAAATTTGACATCACCAATAATGGGACAAACTGACATCTTGTGCCTCCTGATAGTATGTACCAAGAAGGATACAACATCACCTATTTTAATCTGCCTGCCAAAAATATTGAACATAAATATAATCATAAGGAAACCATAAGACAAGCTCAAAATGAGAGTCAGTCTGAAAAAAAATAATAACTGGACTAAACTCTCCTAAAAAATCAGTGCTGTGTGGCCTGGCACAGTGGTTCATGCCTATAATCCCAGCACTTTGGGAGGCAAAGGTAGGCAGATCACTTAAGCCCAGAGTCTGAGACCAGCCTGACCAACATGGTGAAATCCCATCTCTACTAAAAATACAAAAATTAGCTGGGCGTAGTGGTGCATGCCTGTAATCCCAGCTACTCGGGAGGCTGAGGCAGAGAATAGCTTGAACCCAGGAGGCAGAGGTTGCAGTGAGCTGAGATGGCGCCACTGCACTCCAGCCTGGGAACAGAGGGAGACTCGTCTCAAAAAAAAAAAAAAAAAAAAAAAAAAAAGTCAATGCTATGAAAGAGAAAAAAAATGTTGGGAAACTGTTACAGATTGAAGGAGACTTAAGGGAGACTAAACAGACATGATGATGATGATGTGACAATGCATTATTCACATATCATGAATAATCCTTAATTGAATCCTCGGATTTTAAGTGGGGAGGGAGTACATATAAAGGACATTATTGGGATAATAAGGGAATTGGGTTATAGAGTATATATTCGATAACATTATATCAATGCTAAATTTCTGGATTGTGGTCACTGTAATGTGGCTGTGTAGGAGGAAGTTATTCTTTGGAAAAACATGTTGAAGTATTTAGGGGAAGAGCCATATGTCTGGAATTTAGCACACATGTTTCATTTTTTTAAAGTTTTCATCCATATATAGAGAGATGGAACAAATGTGGCAAAACGATAATAATTTGTGTATAAAGACACAAAACAAAGAGAAATGAAACTAAAAGGCAGGCTGGTTTGAGGGTTTGTTTGTTCTGAAAGAGGTCTGCAGAAGTCAAGAGCGAAGGTCGAAGAGAGGAAGGGCTACGCTGTTCCACAAACCATCCTGTGTCTGCTTGTTCACCAGGCTTCCTCTGCATCCATAGTTGTCCCGGGCTCAGAAAAGGGCTTTGCTCAATAAAGATTTGTGGAAGGTCCTAGAATTTGGCCCCATCCTCTCCACTCTGGGAAGAAAGGCTTCAGGGCTCACAGTAGCACTTCTGTGGGTTGGAGGTTGATGTCTTGTCACCCCCACCCTCTTCGTTTTCCTTCTACTCACTCATCACTTCTTAATCCTCTTGAGTCTTAGCTCTAAAAGTTAGAATTCCCTGGGGGCTCTGCCCAAGGCCTCTTCTCCATCCTACTTTCCTCCTTTCTCTACTCCCACAGAGCATCTCCAGCCCAATCCTCTCCCCATATTTCAGACTCATATATTCAACTGCAACTAGACATCTACACTTGGATGAATTATAGCCGTCTCAAATTTACCATGTCCAAAATGGAACTCTCTAATTTCCCCGCAAATCTGGTTCTGTCCAGTCTCCCCCGTCTCAGTAAAAAACCCCACCATTCACCTGGTCACTCCTCCCTTCCCCTCATTTCCCCACATCTGATCCATACTGTAAATTCTTCCCGAAAACTACAACCTGGATCTGTCAACTTGTCACTGTCTCCATGGCCACCGTCACCCTCACCTGGACTCCTTCAGCAGCAGCTTTGTAACTCATCTCTTCCCTCTACTCTAGGCCCCCATCATCCACCCTCCTCACAGAAGCCAGAGTGGTCTTTCAAAAATATCAATCCGAAAAGTTTACTCTCCTCCTCAAAATCCTCAATGTTCTCCCATTGTTTAGAATAAAAATGCACACTGTCGTCTACACCATCTGCCTGGTCCACTTTGCCCACCACCTCTACTCCCAGGGACCTCCTTGTCCAACTCCTGCGTTCCTCAACCTTCTCTCTTTCTGGGACATTTTCTCAGCCTTCTTGTCATCCAGAACTCAATTCAAACGACATCTTCCCAGGTCTATATGAGGAAACCTGCCCTGCCCATTAAACTTTAGACACTGTCTTCTTTGTTTACTACCTGTTTTCCCTCTTCCTGACACACTAGAACGCAATCACCCTGCAAGCAAAGTTTCCACTATATCTCCAGTACCTGCTAAAGCAGGTGCTCATACATATTTGCTGAAAGAATTAATTACCAGATGGCAATTTTATATATTTTGTAATATCCTTACTTGGCAGAATTAAAAGCTGCCAATTTTGTGTAAGTCCCCATTTTAAAAAACAGGGCTATTTGTAAGCCCAGGACTATTGTGATAGATGAACTGGCTGCAAGCCCCTTACAACACAGGTGTTATAAGGAAAACAGGAGAAGGGAGAAAGAGGGACAGTGGATGAGTGGAGGGAGAAGTGGAAGGTGGGTGACTGGGTGGATGTGTGGGTAGGTTAGTGGCCAGATGGATGGATGAATGGGTGAGTGGATGAATGGTGGATGGGTGGATGCATGGATGGGTGGCTGGATGGGTGAGTGGGTGGATGAATGGGTGGATGGATGGGTGAGTTGGTAGATGGGTGGGTGAGTGGGTGGGTGGATGAATGGTGGATGGGTGGGTGGATGGGTGGATGAGTGAATGGGTGGGTGGATGAATGGTGGATGGGTGGGTTAGAGTGGATGGTTGGGTGAGTGGGTGGATGGATGGGCGGGTGAGTGGGTGAGTGGGTGGATGGTAGATGGGTGGGTGGATGGGTGGGTGAGTGGGTGGATGGGTGGATGAATGGATGGAGGGTGGGTGGGTGGGCGGATGGGCAGGTGAGTGGGTGGGTAGATGGGTGGTGTATGGGTGGGTGAGTGGGTGGATAGATGGATGGATGGGTGGATGGTTGGATGGGGAGGTGAGTAGGTGGATAGGTGGATAGATGGGTGTATGGATGGGTGAGTGGTTGAATGGGTGGATGGATGGGTGGATGGTTGGACGGGTGGGTGAGTGTGTGGATGGGTGGGTGAATGGATGAGCGGGTAGTGGGTGATTGGGTGAATGAATGAGTGTCTGGCTGAGTGAGTGAGAGGATGGGTACCTCTGGGAAGGTAAATCCAAGTTGCAGTGTAAGGTGAGCCAGGGGAGGTGGCCACAGTTGGCTCCCTTAGGCCGCCCACCTTGTGGGGTCACCAAGGGGTTACTTCGGGGCAGAAAGCTGCGGCTGTGGGTCGCCCCGCCCGGGTTTCCAGCAGCAGCACCCCAGCCCCCACCCAGCACACAGGCACCCCTCCCATCCGGGCCCCAGCCGCGCTCAGGCCGCCCCCTGACGGCGCCCGTTCTCAGGTGAGCTCCCGGACTAGCGCGCATGCGCACAGGTGAGTGCCCGCCCCGCCCCCGGGCTTGGCCACCTGCCCAGGAAACTTGTTGGTTGTTGCCCTCGGGTCGCTCCCGGGCGGGGACACGGAACCCGGCCATGGAAGATCCCTCGGGGGCTCGCGAGCCCCGGGCCCGGCCGAGAGAGCGGGACCCGGGACGGCGCCCCCACCCAGAACAAGACCGTACCCACGATCGACCGCGGGACCGACCCGGGGACCCGCGCATGAATCGAAGCAGCGACGCGAACCGGCGAAGGAACCGGGACCGGGACCCGGAGAGAGACCAGGAGAGGGACCGGAACCGCGACCGGAACCGGGACCGGGAGAGGGAGAGAGAGAGGGAAAGAGACCCGGACCGAGGCCCCCGCCGGGACACACACAGGGACGCGGGCCCTCGCGCAGGTGAACACGGAGTTTGGGGAAAGCCGCGCCAAAGCCGGACGCGGGACGGAGCCCGGGGACCGACCTGGGACGCAGCCGCGCCTCCTGGGCCCGCGCCATGGGAAGCCCCGGAGCCGCCGCAGCCGCAGAGGAAGGGAGACCCCGGGCGCCGCAGACCCGAAAGGTGAGACGGGCCGGGGCGCTGCGACCTCCGCGCCGGGGACACCTGGGGCCCAGGCCGGCCCGCGAGGCCCTGGCGTCCCCGGGTTCTCGTCCTAGGAGCCCGTTTAAATGAACAAATGCCGTTCCTCCCTTCTGCGCTCTCAGAGGCGACCTGGCAGGGAAGGAAAACTTTAGGGTTCCCCCTTCTCGTGGCCTGAACCCAACTAACAAAGCAAAAACCACCCCTGTGAGCAGTGGCTGGGCTGGAGGACCTGGAGAAGAGAAAGAGAGGCCCCGGGACCCGAGAGGGAGGGGTGGGAGGAGACCAGGCGGGTGGGGTTCACCCCAGGCTCCTCCCCGGCCCGCCCCGCATGGTCACAGGACTGCGCCTTGGGGTTCAGACCCTTGTCCCGTGTTCCAGAGCCAGCCCTTCCCGACTCCAAAGTCCCCTTCCCTGTGGCCGGGCCGTCCACTTGGGAAGCCCGATGAAGAGTTAATAGTTTAATGTGTTACCCCTCCCAGGAATAGGTGCCTTCAGAAACAGGTGGGCCGGCGCGGTGGCTCATGCCTGTAATCCCAACACTTTGGGAGCCCGAGGCGGGCGGATCACCTGAGGCCAGGAGTTCGAGACCAGCCTGGCCAACATGGTGAAACCCCGTCTTTACTAAAAATACAAAAACTTAGCCAGGCGTGATGGCAGATGCCTGTAATCCCAGCTATTTGGGAGGCTGAGGAGGGAGAATCGCTTGAACCTGGGAGGCGGAGGTTGCAGTGAGCCGAGATCGCACCACTGCACTCCAGCCTGGGCGACAAAGCGAGACTCCGTCTCAAAAAAAAAAAAAAAAAAAAAAACAGATGGGAGACGCTACATTTTTAACCAAAGAACAAAGTCTACGTAAAATTCTCCCACTGAAGGGTACAGGTTTGTTTTCCCTTTTGCCAGTGAGGTCTCTCTAGGCAGCGTCATTCGAATCCCACGGCTGCTTGAGACCGCACCCTCCTAATGAAAAAACTTTGCCATCTCTGCCTTGCACAGAATTCCCATAGGCCCCTTGTAAGGAGAAAGGTTCAGGGTGTACTGGAAGACTGTGAGCTAGGGGAGGGTTGGGGGGGGGGGGAAGGGAAGACAAGAGGGGACCTGGTCCCCACACCGCCTCCTAGGGACCTGGTGTTTTTTCCATCCATTGAATACCCAGATAATGTGCCCCACACGGTGAACTGTGAGCAGATGGGATATCTCCCCTGCCAGCTCCAACAGGAGACAGGTCCGAGGTGACGACTGCTTCTGGTTTTTGACACCTGGCCTCTCCTCTAGGGAGGAGTCAGGCTCCCCTCTCCCAGGGACTTGGAGGCTGAGTCCAGTCTGTCTCCCTGCTATGTCCACACAGCGGGAGAGCTCCTATCCTGAGTTTATGTTACGTTATCTAAAACTAACTAGCATAACAAAGGGTGCGCCCAGATACAGTCAAAGCTTCGCCCAGGGAAACAGCTGTTGTTTCCCTGACTAAAGCCCATTGCACTTGCAACTGCAGGACCTGGGAGAATTCAGAGCTGCATTTTTAGGTTTCTTTAAAAACCACTGTCCGAGCCGGACGCAGTGGCTCACACCTGTAATCCCAGAACTTTGGGAGGCCGAAGAGGGCAGATCATTGGAGGTAAGGAGTTCGAGACCAGCCTGGCCAACATTGCGAAACCCCATCTCTACTAAACATACAAAAAAATTAGCCGAGCGCGGTGGCGCACGCCTGTAATCTCAGCTACTCGGGAGGCTGAGGTGAGAGGATTGCTTGAACCTGGGAGGCGGAGGTTGCAGTGAGCTGAGATCTCGACACTGCGCTCCAGCCTGGGTGACAGAGTGAGACTCCATCTCAAAAAAAAAAAAAAAAAAAGGAATTCTGGGGAGGAAGAGGAAAGGTGTCCCAAGGAGAAGAATAGCTTCTGTTAGTAACCCAGAGGCATGGAAAAGCAGTCATCTTTTGAGGGGAAGGGGGTAGTTCAGTATGGCTGGGTCTGCGAGCATGAGGTTGTGAGTGTAGAGTGATGAACAGGGGCCTCCTGTGCATGCTAAAAGTTTGAAAAATTTCAAACCTAAGAGAGACATGATGTTCTAGAAAGACTGTGGGAGCCTGGCAAGTGGAATGCAGCCCCCTGTTGAATCTTGGACAAAGCCCAGGATGTGCTGCATAAAGCAAGGAGAGAAGGGACAGAAAATGCTAGGGCTGCCAGAGGAAGAAATGATGTGATGATGTCAAAATCCGTGGTCTGCAGCTCCCATGTGCCTGGAGAGTTATTGCTGACTCAGCACTTTCCAAAGTAACAAAGGGAGGAAGAGAATGCCTGCCTGGGCATCAGAGTCATGTGAATGCAAACTGGTTTTGAAGAGGCCTGGTGCATGCTGAACTGAGAACTTGCACTCACAGGAAGGCAGCTCGCAGCTACGTGGTGAGACAGCTCCCAGGGGCAGACAAACCATCAAAGGTGGTGCTCAGCGGTACCGATCACAGCATCTGTCACGTGGTTAGTGGAGCTGGGCCAAGTATTTGGATGTCCCGTGGGGCCACTAAACCAGAGAATTCTCTGGGGTTTAAAATACTGGGACAAATTCTATTTCTGTTCTGCTAATATTTGGGCTCAGCACGAGGAGTCAAAAGTTCTAATCCTGAACGCTATTGAATGAGACACCCCCTAATGACCATGTATGCTTTTTGGTTATAGTGAACCCCCTTTGGAGAGATATCTGCCCTCGACCCCCAGGCCTGGACAAGAGGAGGTGGAATATTACCAGTCAGAAGCAGAAGGACTCCTGGAATGCCACAAATGCAAATACTTGTGCACTGGGAGAGGTGAGCCGTTTTGCAGGCTGTTTGATCATTTACTGTCACTGGTGGTTCTGGAAGGGATGGTCTGAGCTGGTGAAGCAAAAATTTAAGCAGATTCCCTTGTGGGTTCCTAGCATTTTCATTTCTGTACTTGTGAGGTTCTTGTTTTCTTAAAAAAAAAAAAAAAAAAGAAAAGGAGGAACGTCTCAAAAGTGCTGCTAGATTTCCTGTGCTTCTCCTTAAACATGCCCTGGGTTTGCAAAGGCAAGCAGCCATGTTTGCAGCTTTCAGACTCCAGGTGGAAGTGCAGAGGCCTGTAGGTGGAACTAGCTATGAGCTGCCAGCTGTCAGAGGAGGGAATCTTCTGGCGACGCAGCTGAATTAACAGAGAGGGAAAGTCACCTGGCGTGGGCAGCCAAGTTGCAGCACCTGTTCTCCTTGAAGATCTGACGCCCAACACTTGATCAATGGCTTTTAAACTTTATTGATTGAGGCCAGGCACAGTGGCTCATGCCTGTAATCTCAGCACTTTGGAAGGCCCAGGAGGGAGGATCACTTGAGCCCAGGAGTTTGAGACCAACTTGGGCAACATAGCAATACCCCATCTCTAGTTTAAAAAAAAAAAAAAGGAAAAAAGGCTGGCGTAGTGGCTCACGCCTGTAATCCCAGCACTCTGGGAGGTCAAGGTGGGTGGATCACTTGAGGTCAGGGGTTCGAGACCAGCCTGGCCAACGTGGTGAGGAGGAGAATTGCTTGAACCTGGGAGGAGGAGGTTACAGTGAGCAGAGATCACGTCACTGCACTCCAGCCTGGGTGACAGAATAAGACTCCATCTCAAAAATATTAAAAATTTAAAAAATTTTTAAAATAATAAGGCCAGGCACGATGGCTCACGCCTGTAATCCTAGCACTTTGGGAGGCCGAGGTGGGTGGATCACCTGAGGTCAGGAGTTCAAGACCAGCCTGACTAACATGGAGAAACCCTGTCTCTACTAAAAATATAAAATTAGCCGGGGTGGTGGCGCATGCCTGTAATCCCAGCTACTTGGGAGGCTGAGGCAGGAGACTCGCTTGAACCCGGGAGGTGGAGGTTGCAGTGAGCCGGGATTGCGCCATTGCACTCTAGCCTGGGCAACAAGAGCAAAACTACGTCTCAAAAAAAAAAAAAAACAAAAAATAATAAAATATATGTATATATATATACACACACATAATATATTCACAAGGTTGTTACGTATATACATTTTTTACATTAAGACCGAGTTCACACACACACAGAAACAAAAATGTTGTGAAACCACACTGACCCTATTATATACCAAGTATTCTGATATTTTCTATCCCGTTCATTAAGAACAAAATCATTTTTTAAAAACCATAGTTATTTAGGACCCACAGTCTGAAAAACACTTCCAGCCTATCATATATCCACCCCAAATGTGGCGTCCCCAGGTTCCCATTCTAGCGGTCTTGGCCTTGCCAGCAATGAAGAAAATCTGGTTTGTCTGGGTGAGAGCTTATAGTTCACATGATTTGGTGAGAAATATTTCTTGGTTTATTATGACTAAGGGAGAAAACGTTCCAGCCTAAGGGAGAGAACTTATGGAGCTCATACCTGAAAATGTAATCTCAGGATAATTCCAAAGATGCATATGATTATAGGATTTTGGGAACTTTGAGGAAAGTGCTCTAGACAATGCAGGTACAAGGATCATTACTCTAGTTGCAGATATTGGCACAACCTCACAGCCTGTAACTCTGTCAGCAGCTCCTGAGCTTCAGAGAAGTACAGTAAGATATCCAGAGGACTGTGTTCTTAATGAGAGAAAACAACAAAAGTTATGAATATACAAATAAAGTTCAGGAAAAAATATAATATTCACAGTGATTTTTTAAAATTGGTTGTATTATAGGCAATTGTTGCACTGCATGTTTTCTTAAGTCTACATTTTCTTTTTTTGTTATTGTTATAAGTAAGTATAACTGTCTTTTTTTTTTTTTTTTTTGAGACAGTCTTGCTCTGTAGCCCAGGCTGGAGTACAGTGGCATGATCTCGGCTCACTGCAACCTCTGCCTCCCGGGTGCCAGTTGAAGCAGTTCTCCTGCCTCAGCCTCCTGAGTGGCTGGGAGGTAGCACATGCCACCATGCCCAGCTAATTGTTGTATTTTTAGTAGAGACAGGGTTTTACCATGTTGGCCAGGCCGGTCTTGAACTCCTGACCTCGTGATCTGCCCGCCTTGGCCTCCCAAAGTGCTAGGATTACAGGCATGAGCCACCACGCCTGGCCATATAACTTTCATAAATAAAATGGTGACAGAGTAAGACCCTGTCTGTAAAAAAAAGAAAGAAAACAATAATGTTGTTTGCATTCTGGGGGAAAATTATACAGTGTAAAGATCACACTTGAGAGAGCATCATCATTTCATTTAGACAATGTGTAGCTGTGGTTTCATGAATAGACCAACTGGAACCAGGCATTAAATCTGGTTATCAAACACCAGGCAGGATGTTGACAGGCCGACGTTGGCAGCATGTACAATTTCCAGCTCAGAAGCACCCAGCTTATATGATGTTGAGCAAAAGAAACCACACACACAAAAGCACATAACTGTATTATTCCATTTACATGATATTCTAGAAAAGGCAGGACTAGTTTCTAACCTTCTTTCCTTTCATACAACACAAGGCAGAACTAGTTTCTAATGAGAGAGGGCCGATCAGTGGTTTGCTGACAAGGAAAGTGAGGGATTGACTACAAAGCGTCACTAAGGAAATTTCTAGGCTAATGAGAATGTTCTGTGTCTTGATTATGGTTACATGGTACATACATTTGTCAAAACTCATCAAGCTGTATGCTTAATGTGGGTCATTTTATTGCATATAAGTTATATTTCACTAATGTTGATTTTAAGGAAAGCAGCCAGTTTTCCTTGTCCAAGATAAAGAAGCCAAGGGACCGGGAAGAATCCAGCTCTGGGAAAATATCACAGCCCAGATACACTCTTTAGGGAACTAAATAAAACAGCATTAAACTTTAAGACATACTTATGAGTTAAAGTCTAAGAACAATAAAACAACTTTTTAATTCAGTAAGCATTAAGGGTTTAATTAACTTAATTTTTCCTATTTCTTTTTTTTTTTATTATTTTTTATTTATTTATTTATTTATTTTTTTGAGGCAGAGTCTCACTCTGTCACCCAGGCTGGAGTACAGTGGTGCAATCTCAGCTCACTGCAAACTCCGCCTCCTGGGTTCAAGCGATTCTTCCACCTCAGCCTCCTGAGGAGCTGAGATTACACGTATGCACCACCACACCTGGCTAATTTTTGTATTTTTAGTAGAGACAGGGTTTCACCATGTTGGCCAGGCTGGTCTAGAACTCCTGACCACAGGTGATCTGCCTGCCTCGGCCTCCCAAAATGCTGGGATTACAGGCATGAGCCACCACGCCCGGCCATTTTTCTTATTTCTAATACACGAACCACAGTTAACATTTTGATGTATAACTTCCATGCTTTTTTTCTGAATTATTATATTTTTTAAGCTCTGTGATTTTCTTCAAACTTGGAGAACTCTCCCCTTACAAATTGTATTCACCACAGAACATATATAAAGAGGAGATAACGACCAGTGCAGTGGCTCACGCCTGTAATCCCAGCACTTTGGGAGGCCAAGGCAGGAGGATCGCCTGAAGCAAGGAATTTGAGACCAGCCTAGGCAACACAGCAAGACCTATATCACGAGAAAATACAAAAATTAGCCAGGCCCAGGGGCATGCATTTGTAGTCCCAGCTATGTGGGAGGCTGAGGCAGGATGATTGCTTGAGCCTGGGAGGTCAAGGCTATAGTGAGCTGTGATCGTGCCACTGTACTCCAGCCTAGGTGACAGAGACCTTGTCTCAAAAAAAAAGAGGCAACTTGTTTAGTTTTTTGTGTTGTTGTTTGTGTTTGCTTTTGTTTTTTGAGACGGAGTGTCGCCCAGGCTAGAATGCAGTGGCGTGATCTCAGCTCACTGTAACCTCCACCTCTCGGGTTCAAGTGATTCTCCTACCTCAGCCTCCCAAGTAGCTGGGACTACAGGTGCTTACCACCATGCCTGGCTAATTTTTGTATTTTTTAGTAAAGACAGGGTACCACCATGTTGGCCAGGCTGGTCTCAAACTCCTGACCTCAAATGATCCACCTGCCTTGGCCTCCCAAAGTGCTGGGATTACAGGCGTGAGCCACCACACCCAGTCTTTTTTTTTTTTTTAAATTAGAGATGGGGTATCACTATGTTGCCCAGGTTAGTCTCAAACTCCTGGGCTCAAGCAGTCCTCCCACCTTGGCTTCCCAATGTGCTGGGATTACAGGCGTGAGCCACCTCGCCCGGCCTTGTTTCATCTTTCTGGTGGTGGGAGGTGGAATGTTCTTGCCCTTCCGTCCAGGATGGCTTTGTTCCTGCTCACTGGCCTGATCTCTCCCATCATCCTCCTGCCGCTCTCTCAGGGCACACCGCTTTGCTCTTTTGAGAGTCACCCCTCTGAGTCCATAGTATTTCTGGCACCATTTCTGGAGACCACAGTTCCCTACTGCCCCCTAGTTTTAATCACGCTGCTTTGGCCTCGGGTCTTCCACGGGGGCAGAAGCCTTCAGGGGTCTGAGCCCTGCGCGGAAGGTGGGCCTCACGTGGAAGAGTCTCCTGGTGCCAAACAGCATCACTCAAAAATGGTAACACCCTTTTTTTGCAGCCTGCTGCCAAATGCTGGAGGTTCTCCTGAACTTGCTGATCCTGGCCTGCAGCTCTGTGTCTTACAGTTCCACAGGGGGCTACACGGGCATCACCAGCTTGGGGGGCATTTACTACTATCAGTTCGGAGGGGCTTACAGTGGCTTTGATGGTGCTGACGGGGAGAAGGCCCAGCAACTGGATGTCCAGTTCTACCAGCTAAAGCTGCCCATGGTCACTGTGGCAATGGCCTGTAGTGGAGCCCTCACAGCCCTCTGCTGCCTCTTCGTTGCCATGGGTGTCCTGCGAGTCCCGTGGCATTGTCCGCTGTTGCTGGTGACCGAAGGCTTGTTGGACATGCTCATCGCGGGGGGGTACATCCCGGCCTTGTACTTCTACTTCCACTACCTCTCTGCTGCCTATGGCTCTCCTGTGTGTAAAGAGAGGCAGGCAC
Source organism: Gorilla gorilla gorilla (assembly GCF_029281585.2). Classification (NCBI taxonomy): domain Eukaryota; kingdom Metazoa; phylum Chordata; class Mammalia; order Primates; family Hominidae; genus Gorilla; species Gorilla gorilla. Next base: position 101,093,550 of record NC_073242.2, read on the forward strand.
TGTACCAAAGCAAAGGCTACAGTGGTTTTGGCTGCAGTTTCCACGGAGCAGATATAGGAGCTGGAATCTTTGCTGCCCTGGGCATTGTGGTCTTTGCCCTGGGGGCTGTCCTGGCCATAAAGGGTTACCGAAAAGTCAGGAAGCTAAAAGAGAAGCCAGCAGAAATGTTTGAATTTTAAGGGTTTCTAAAACGCTCTGCCAGATGCAAGTGGTGGTGGAAGGTAGTCTGAGCCACTGCCTTTCCCAAGAATCCCTAGTTGTGGAACTTTCCAATGCTGGAAAAGCAGCGAGCCAGCGTTGGTGTGGTGGGCGGAGCTCCCAGTCGCATGGAGCGGTGTTCATGGATGCAACAGACCCTGGCTTCTGGAGTCCTCTGTGAGTGAGGGACCAACCAAAATTATTTTTCAAAAAGCAAAAAAATGGCCGGCCTCGGTGGCTCACACCTGTAACCCCAGCACTTTGGGAGGCTGAGGTGGGTGGATCACTTGAGGTCAGGAGCTCGAGACCAGCTTGGCCAACATGGTGAGCCCCCGTCTCTACTAAAATACAAAAAAATTAGCCAGGCGTGGTGGCGGGAGCCTGTAATCCCAGCTACTTGGGAGGCTGAGGCAGGAGAATCGCTTGAATCTGGGAGGCAGAGATTGCAGTGAGCCGAGATCCCGCCACTGCACTCCAGCCCAGGTGACAGAGTGAGACTCCATCTCAAAAAGAAAAAGCAAAAAAACTGGAGCCCAAGAGCCACAAGGAAAAAGCATGTACAACAGAGTGCACCTCTTCATTCAGTAAAGGGAGGTCACCAAGAGAATTTGAGGAACCTTACCTTCAAAGTTCCTGGGCACAGTGGCGCACACCTGTAATCCCAGAGCTTTGGGAGGCTGAGGTAGGAGGATTGCTTGAACCCAGGAGTTCAAGTTTGCAGTGCGCCATGATTGTCCCACTACACTCTAGCCTGAGCAACAGACCGAGACCGTATTGCCAAAATACCAAAAAAAAAAAAAAGTTCATGGAGAGCCACATAGACATGAGACCACACTTCAGCCTGAATTTTTCTAAAACACAGTTGTCTCAAGCAGATTAGTCCACACATTTTTCCACACTGAACTCTCCAGTCCTTCCACTTCCTTAATTCTGCAAATGGAGGGGGTGGGGACTCTTGGGAAACTACTCCTGTAAAATTGAAGTTGGAGGTAGGCGTGGACTGAGGAAAGAGGAATCAGATTAATTCTCTGGGTTGCAAAGAGGCTATTCTGCAAGCCCCTTACAGTGGCCCTGAAAGCTCAATAGGTGTTTTGTACCTCTTGTAAATGTGCCATTGTGTGAAGCATTAAGCCCATCATCTAGAATTCAGGATTCATCCAGAATAAAAGGATGTAAAATCTTTCCCAACAGAAGAGTGTTACTTTTGGTCAGACAACTTCATGGGTTCTTACTGCACATTAAATTATGACTTATGGAACATTACAATATATTCTCGGTCCTTAAATTATGACTTATGGAACATTACTATATATTCTCGGTCCTTAAATTATGACTTATGGAACATTACTATATATTCTTGGTCCTTAAATTATGACTTATGGAACATTACAATATATTCTCGGTCCAAGTGAGTAAGTTCTTTGCTTTATGTGGATCCAATAAAAAATCCAAAGAATTTTAATTTGGAGTTGATGTCCTCTTTACAATACATTTATAATATTCTCTTAAATATAGACAATTTTTCACATTTAAAAGGTGAGTTCCATTTGAGTTTAGAAAAGGAAATATATATATACATGCTTGTATATGATTGGAAAATTTCTTGAAGAATAACATCAGAAAGTATTAACAGTTTTGCTTTTGAAGAGAAGGTGACTTTTCATTTATACATGGCTTGACTGCACATGTATTAATTTTAGAAAAATAAAAAGTAAAAAAGTTGACTTGCTCTCCTCAGTTTTTTTCAGGACCACATTTAAAGTTCAAAGGCAGGTATGGATATATAGTTAAGCAGATTATTAAATGATCAGCCACAAAAACAGCCTCACCCAGAAAGACTTTTTTTATTTTTTTATTTCTTATTTTTGAGACAGGATCTGGCTCTGTCACCCAGGCTGGAGTGCAGTGGCGGGATCTCAGCTTACTGCAACCTCTGCCTCCCAGGCTTAAGCTGTCCTCCCCCCTTAGCCTCCCGAGTCACTGGGACTACAGGCCCATGCCACTGTGCCTGGCTAATTTGTTTATTTTTAGTAGAGATGGGGTTTCACCATGTTGCCCAGGCTCATCTCGAACTCCTGGGCTCAAGTGATCCACCCACCTCAGCCTCCCAAAGTGCTGGGATTATAGGCCTGAGCCACCACGCCAGACCCAGAAAGACGTTATTTACAACAAAGATCTCATGTCGTTTCAGGATCTCTGCTTCCCTCTACCAAACCCTCTGCTGTCTTTCCGGAGATGTGTCCCATCCCACCATAGAGATAAACTGCTAGCTCTGCTCGCCACCCTTTTCCCCTTCCCCTGCCCCATGTGTCTTTCTGCACTAAAAGCACGCTTGGAAATACTTGAGCCTGCCTTGATATTGATAGCTAAGCCAGGCCAACCCTGGCTGGAACCTGGGATAATATTCCCTGGCCATATTCCTTCAACAGTCCCAATATCATTGGACCCAGCAGAAGACCATTATTCCTGTCAGTTGGCGCAGTCAACAGGTGATTGACAAGATCTAGATTTATTCCATTGTAGCCTAACAGATAGATGCTGCCTGGGTTGTGAATCCGTCCCAGAGGAATTTCAGTATTTTCAGTACAGTATTTCTGTTTTCCTTCAGGGGGTGAAATATTAACGTCCATGAAGAAGGAAAACCAAGGGAGAGAAAGGTGTAGGGTCCACTAACCCCCATGAATTAAAATGATGTCTGGGTCAATTCACTTGCTCTGCTGTAGGGAGAGTGTAAACCAGTAGCTTACTGTGCCTGAGTGATGAGTGGGCAGTTTTAGTCTGACGTTATTTTCAGTTTTAAATTAGAGGAATGTAACTTCTCAACTATCAGAGCCCTCAACTACTATGTCCCTGTGGACTGCTAGGAATTTGTGTGGGCCCAGCAGGAGATGGGATTAGCAAGCTGAGTAGCTGTTGCCTAAGTACTTTAGAGTCTTTCACTGCCCTGATTATAAACATCATGGTACCCCCTAGTGTGTTAGAGAGTTGTCCTGATTTCTGGGAAACCACACTCTTCTTAAATTTATCCCATTCTTTCTTATGTTTCTCACCAATCCCCTTCCATTTTGGAAACATTACTGAGTAGCGTCACTATCCATTTGTATATTATTTTATTTTTAGAGTATTTTCACATACTTGCTTTTTTGTTGTTGTTGTTAACTTCCCACAGTATCACACGGCTACTTTCATTTGAGCCTCCCCACATCCCTGTGGGTGAAGATTGGCAGACTTAGCTTCATTTGTCATATTGTCTGAGGCTTAGAAGGACCGAATGGCTTGGCCAAGATGACAAGGCAGTAAAAAGCGGGGACTTGAACCTGGTGGTCCTGCTCTCGGTTCATTTGTATTTCTCTTCACGCTCATCCCTGAACGCCACGGGAATGGCAGGAGACCCTCTCCCAGAAGGACACCTAAGAAGGATTTGGGGCCTCTGTCAGTAACAAATAAAAGCTGACCTCGGACAAGAAGATCTTCAGTCTGTTGGCCTGTTGGCTTCCTCTGCCTCATGCCATTTGTGGGTTCCTTTCAGTCCAAATATCTATCAGTAAGGTCCTGGTTGAACAGACAAATCCATCCATACAACGAAGTCGAAGGCCACTTAACAAAATGTGGCTCCTCTTGTAGGAACTGATCTGAAAACATCTGGAGGATATAGTAAATGAAAAAATCAAGATGCAGAACAGTGTACGTGGTACACTTACTTTTGTGGAAAAATGCAGGGAAGGGAATGAAATGCAGATTTAAATGTGCTTTTTATTTGCATAAAGGAACACTGGACAATTATATTGAAACCAATGAAAGCGGTTGGCAACATTGAAGAGACGATATGAGTGAAATTTCTCAGTTTATATCTTATGTCATTTCAATTTTTTAGAAACTTTTCGTTTTGAAATATAGATTTGCAAGAAGTCACAAAAACAGTGCAGAGTACTCCTGTGTATCCTTAACCCAGTTTTCTCCAATGATAATATATTGCATAACTAGTACAATATCAAGACCAGGAAAGTCGCAATCTACAGAGCTCATTTAGGTTTCCCCCTTTTACCTGCACACATATGTATGTGTTTGTAGTTCTAAGCCGTTTTATCTCATGTGTAGATTTGTGTGAGCGGCACCACGATGCAATCCAGAACTGTTCCCTCACCCTGGACATCCCTGTGCTAAGTCTTCATGGTCACATCCATCTTCTTCCTTCCTCCCCCATCCCTACTCATTCCTGTCCCCTGTTGATCACCAATCTGGGCTTCTCTGTAATTTTGTCCTTTTGAGACTGTTACATACATGAAATCACACGGTATGTAACTTTTTGAGACTGGTTCTTTTTTTTTTTTTTTTTTTTTTTGAGACAGAGTTTCACTTGTCGCCCAGGCTAGAATACAATGGCGCGATCTCGGCTCATTGCAACCTCTGCCTTCCGGGTTCAAGTAATTCTCATGCCTCAGCCTTCCGAGTGGGTGGGATTACAGGCGCCTGCCACCACACCTGGCTAATTTTGTATTTTTAGTAGAGCTGGGGTTTCACCATGTTGTCCAGGCTGGTCATGAACTCCTGACCTCAGGTGATCTGCCCGCCTTGGCCTCCCAAAGTGCTGGGATTACAGGCATGAGCCATTGCGCCCAGCCAAGACTAGTTCTTTTTCACTCATCATAATTCCCTTGAGATTCATTCAAGTTGTTGAATGTATCAGGAGTTCATTCCTTTTTTTTTTTTTTTGAGATGGAGTCTCACTTTGTCACCCAGACTGGAGTGCAGTGGCATGATCTCGGCTCACTGAAACCTCTGTCTCCTGGGTTCAAGCAATTCTCCTGCCTCAGCCTCCAGATTAGCTGGAACTACAGGCACGTGCTGCCACACCCAGCTAATTTTTGTATTTTTAGTAGAGATGGGGTTTCACCTGTTGGTCAGGCTGGTCTCCAACTCCTGACCTCAAGTGATCTGCCCGCCTCGGCCTCCCAAAGTGCTGAGATTACAGGCGTGAGCCACTGTACCCAGCCTAGGAGTTCATCCCTTTTTATCGCTGAGTAGGGTAGTCCATGGTATGGGCGTACCCGTTTGTGTAACCAGAGTCACCCACTGAAGGACATTGGGGTTGTTTCCAATATTTGGCTATTATAAATAAAGCTACAATGAATATTTAAGTCCACGTCTTTGTTTTCAGAGTGGTAATTTGATTTTTCAAACATAGATTGAAAACAAAACAAAAACAAAAAGCAAATTGAATATACTGATGTTGAGGCTGGTTGAGGTGGCTTACGCCTGTAATCTCAGGACTTTGGGAGGCCAAGGCAGGTAGATCACTTGAGGCCAGGAGTTTGAGACCAGCCTGGCCAACATGGTGAAACCCCGTCTCTACTAAAAATACAAAAATTAGCCAGGCAGGGTGGCGCGTGCCTGTAGTTCCAGCTACTCAGGAGGCTGAGGCAGGAGAATCAGTTGAAGCCAGGAGGTGGAGGTTGCAGTGAGCCGATCACACCATTGTACTCCAGCCTGGATGACAGAGTGACAGCCTGTCTCAAAAAAAAAAAATAAAAAAGTTGACATTGAATCAACCAAGTCCTTAAAATCAGGTGGCCTGTGGTATGTCTCTGGCTTGGCCTGGGTGAGTAATGTCAGTGTTAAAGCCCGAATCTCTCTTCTCCTAGGTGTGGTGCAGATAGTGGAGGTGGTCTTGAATGGGATGGTTCTCATATGCATCGTGGCCTCCTACTTTGTCCTTGCCGGATTCAGTGCCAGCTTTTCCAGCGGCGGTGGCTTTGGGAACAACTACTACTCACCGTTCGAGGGCACTGAGCTAGAGCAGGTTCGGCAGCTGGACCAGCAGTACACGATCCTCCGGTCGCCCCTGATATACGGTGGTGTGGCTGTTTCTCTGGGTCTGGGGGTCCTCACCATGGGTGTTTTACTCCAAGGAGCCAAGAGTCGAACAATGTTGTCAGGGAAGTGGCTCCTCACGGAGGCCGCCTTCAGCCTCCTAGCGGCAGTGGGCTACTGCACAGGCATTGGTGTTTACCTCCACGTGGCTCTGCAGATCAATAGCACCGACACTTGCAAAACAAGAGAGAGGCTCTATGCCCGCAAGGGTCTCACCTGGATGAACTGCCAGCTGGCAGGCACCGATGGAGCAGCAGCCACCTTTGCTTGTCTTCTTGTGATCATGTACGGCGCCAGCGTGGTGCTGGCCCTGCGTAGCTACCAAGAACAGAAGCGCTACAAAGGCAGCCGAGAACAGCCCAGAAGTTACAGTGATGCACCGGAATATCTGTGGTCTGGAACTCTTTGAGATCTTCTGGAACCTAAATGTGAACGCACATTGTTTCTCTCAAAAAGACAGGTCTTTTAAAACTCCGCATTAGACAACTATGGTTTTCATACACTTGACTTTATAAATGCTCTCTTTGGACTGAGGCGAAGTTAAAGAATTGAGGACGGGTATGGTGGCTCATGCCCGTAATCCCAGCACTTTGGGAGGCTGAGGTGGGTGGATCACTTGAGGTCAGCAGACTGAGTCCAGCCTGGCTCACATAGCGAAACCCTGTCTCTACTAAAAATAAAAAAATTGCCGGGCATGGTGGCTCACGCCTGTAATCCCAGCACTTTAGGAGGCCAAGGCAGGCAGATCACCTGAGGTCAGGTGTTTGAAACCAGTTTGGCAAACATGGTGAAACCCCATCTCTACTAAAAATACAAAAATTAGCTGGGCGTGGTGGCAGGCACCTGTAATCCCAGCTACTCTGGAGGCTGAGGCAGGAGAATCTCTTAAACCCGGGAGGCAGAGGTTGCAGTGAGCCGAGACCATTGCACTCCAGCCTGGGCAACAAGAGCGAGACTCCGTCTCAAAAAAAAAAAAAAAAAAAAAAAGTACAAAAAATCATCTGGTCTTGCTGGTGAACGCCTGTAATCCCAGCTACTCAGGAGGCTAAGCCACAAGAATCACTTGAACCTGGGAGGCAGAGGTTGCAGTGAGCAAACTCCACTCCACGTCACTGCACTCCAGCCTGGGTAACAGAGCGAGGCTCTGTCTCAAAAACAACTACAACAAAAAAGATAGGACAGTAGATTTTATTAGACCCTGAAGCATACTGGAGGCTTTTTCATTTCTGCATTCCCTGACAGTGCTCCATAGAGTAGGTCTTCAAAGGTAGATAGTAATCTCATTACCCTGGACTGTTCTCATACTGTAACAGATCACTAACACTGAATCTTAAAAATAAAGTTCTTTTAGTAATTTTAATCTTATGTGTTTTATACCTATTCTTATACTTTACAGCTTGCCCCAAATATATTAGTTCAAATCAGATGCAACTAGAAATATACATTCTCGTTATGGTCTTTTTGCTAATTGTCCTCTTGCTTTTTAGTAGTGAATTCTTATGGAACCTGTTCAGGACAAAGGATCGAAGCTAAGCCTCCTACCTAAGCGGAAAAGATCTAGATTATACTTTTATAAAAATAAAGCTTGGAAAATAATCAACTGGAGATCTACATTGCTCGGTTAAAAGTTGTGGTGTCTTGGCCGGGCACGGTGGCTCACGCCTGTAATCCCAGCACTTTGGGAGGCCAAGGCAGGTGGATCACCAGGTCAAGAGTTCAAGACCAGCCTGGCCAAAATGGTGAAACCCTGTCTCTACAAAAAATACAAAAAAAATTAGCCGGACTGGTGGCAGGCACCTGTAATCCCAGCTGCTCGGGAGGCTGAGGCAGAAAATTGCTTGAACCGGGGAGGCAGAGGTTGCAGTGGGCTGAGATCGCGCCACTGCACTCCAGCCTGGGTGACAGAGTGAGACTCCGTCTCAAAAAAAAAAAAAAAAGTTGTGGTGCCTCAGAAAAGTGTCTCCACTCCATCACCCTTAGCCCAAGGCAGTGGCTAGAGTCCCACACAATTTTCACTCAGTGGTAGATGAGAAGTATAACTGCAGCCAGAATCAAGCGACCCACTCTCCACCTACCCTCCAGAGAAATACCACCAACCCCAGCTACTATTCTCACCTAGCATGTATTCCCTGAAATAGGTCCTTATTAGATCCTTGCCCACATCTGGGTCCTTTGGTTGATAAAATGGAGACTTTGGCCTATCTGACCCCAACCTTGTGCCCAGGCCCAGCGCCAGTACTGCTCCGGAGAGGCAGCTCCTCTCAAGGGAATGGAGCCATCACTGTAACAACACTCCCACATCTTACGGCTTTATAACGTTCACGATGCTTTAGCAAACCTTCTCTTACTACCACTTGTCAGTCAGACAGGCCAAGGTGTATTGTTCACACTTTACCGATAAGGAGACAAGGTTCAAGGTTAGGTGGTTTATGAAAGAGTTAATGCTCACTGTGTGCCAGGTATGTACAGTACTGTGATAAAGAAGCCCTTCGATAAAAGATATTAGTATTAACATATGAGAAAAACAGCCTTAGAGAGGTTAAGTAACTGCCTGAAGTCACAAAACTTTTAAGGAGCAGAGGCAAAACTCAGCCCCACTGAATCACACACTGGAATGTGTTCTGAGTGACTAACATACTCTTGTGGCCTTTGGTGTACCAGGGAATTTATATCGCATGACATTGATTCATTTCTGCCATGCTGGCCTAGGGAGGTGTGTGTCTCGTGGAACTGAGGTATAAAAGCATGTTGAAGGTGCTCAATAAATGGCTGCTGAACCAAGTGTTTAAAATGTTCCTTCTGGCCAGGTGTGGTGGCTCATGCCTGTAATCCCAGCACTTTGGGAGGCCAAGGCAGGTGGATCACCTGAGGTCAGGAGTTCGAGACCAGCCTGGCCAACATGGTGAAACCCCATCTCTACTAAAAATACAAAAATTAGCCAGGCGTGGTGGCGCATGCCTATAATCCCACCTACTTGGGAGGCTGAGGCAGGAGAATCGCTTGAACCTGCGAGGCAGGGGTTACAGTGAGCTGGGATCGCACCATTGCACTCCAGCCTGGACGACACAGCGAGATTCCGTCTCAAAAGAATAAATAAATAAATGGCCGGGCGCGGTGGCTCACGCCACCTCAGCACTTTGGGAGGCCGAGGCGGGTGGACTGCCTGAGCTCAGGAGTTCAAGACCCACCTGGGTAACAGTGAAACCCTGTCTGTACTAAAAATACAAAAAATTAGCTAGGTGTGGCAGCGCTAGTCCCAGCTACTTGGGAGGCTGAGGCAGGAGAATAGCTTGAAGCCAGGAGGCAGAGGCTGCACTGAGCCAAGATCACACCACTGCACTTCCAGCCTGGGTGACAGAGCAAGATATCGTCTTAAATAAATAAATAAATGTTCCTTCTGGTAGATGAAGAGGAAACCTACAAAATGACTTTATCTTGACCTTTATTTAAAATGAGAGGTAGCAGGCAGTGTGCAGTGGCTCATGCCTGTAATCCCAGCACCTTGAGAAGCCAAGGCAGGCAGATTCCTTGAGCCCAGGGGTTCAAGACCAGCCTGGGCAACATGGCAAAACCATGTCTCTACAAAAAATACAAAAATTAGCTGGGTGTGATGGTGCCTGCCTGTAGCCCTGGCTACTCAGGAGGCTAAGGTGGGAGGATCATGCTAGCATGGGAGGTAGAGGTTGCAATGAGCCAAAATCACACCACTGCACTCCAGCCTGGGCAACAGAGCAAGACCCTATCTCAATCAATCAATCAATCAATGAGAGGTAGCTTATATTGCTTGAAAGTCCAGAGATTATGGGAGACACCCAAGGGAGTGGGGGTAGGCGAGCGACAGTTTAGAGGCTTAACTGGAGCTCATGAGCCAAGACTCTGAAGTTCCTTCTTACACCAAAGCTGTCATGAAAAATGTGACCGGCTATTCCATGGTGTCGTCAGCTGTCATTTAGACAGAGCTGTGGATTGTTTACAGTTGAGTTTCTGCTAGTCAACTAATTTGCATGTCAATAAGGACGGTGTTTCCTGATTTTTTCCTTTTTCCTGGCGTTGTGATTTCTGTAAGCATATAAACCAAGGCAAAATATAGTGTTTCATAAAGTAAAAATCTGTATTGCCATTTCAGCTTAAAAGCTGATCAAAAATATTTATTCTTGCCTTAACTCATAGCTTTGCAGTGTCACGGAATGTGGTTTCATGTGTTTGTTCTCACTTATCTTCCCCAGGAAAATCCTGCAGGTGCTTTTGGTTAAGAACCCAATTCTACAAACAAGTTAGGAGAGAAAATTATAGCTTCATGCTAAAATACTTATGAAATAACAAGCACTCCATTTTAAAACAAAGCCATGAAAAAGATTCCACTTTATTTTATTTATTATTGTTACTGTTATTTTTACAAACAATAGATTTGCTGCAACATGCTCTGGCTCATATTATTGAATTAAAAAATTTAACACATTTCAAAAATATCAAAAATACACTATAATGAGTCTTAAGACTACAATACGACAATGATTGCACAAAACCGTAAGATATGAGCCCACTGTCTGGATGACATCCATTGGCAACAGTGAGAGAAAACCCTATAGCATCTGGGAGAAGTGCATGAAATTTAGAATACAAGGAACTTATGTGTGACTGACTGATCACCAAATGAGGGAAACAGAGCAGGATTGACTGTAGCTGCTTTTTCTCAATCTAGGAAGTGCTTACCCCAACTATGGGGCAAAAGTCACTAACTGGAAAGATTAACTTGCCTTCATGATTGGGAGTCTGAAAGCCTCCACCCAGAAGGAAGTAAAAAGCGACACTAGACAGTTCTATAGTGATGCTGAAGACATCACTGAATGGCTTGGAGACTAATTATTTAATAATTGGTACATTTATCGATAACAGCCAGCTGCTCCCTTATGGAGGTCTCTTCATTAATAATTATTGGATAGAGAAGGTGAGCCTGTGGCTTCCAACTACCGGCTTTTGCTGAAGGTCTACATGGGAAGAAGAGCATCATTTGATATTCAGTAGATCTGCCACACCCAACTGGCTCCATCTCCTGGAAAACAGCACTCACTACAAGCAACTGTAATAGCACCCAGCAATGACCACGCTGCTCCTGCTGGCTCTTCCGTACACCAGTAAATGAACTCACCAATGTATTGCACACATACACTTCACAGTAGTACAATAAAGCCCTGTATCAGGAGTGGTAATTCAATGACTTGACTGTATAGTGCACTGCAGCTTTATGTCATACCAACATTCAAATATTCAAATATCCTTCCAATCCATTTGGACAAAAATACACCATGGCTGCCAAGACACACGTATTTTTCTTTCTTCCATGGACTCCTAAACTGCTCCCACAATCAGCAGTGTTCTTCTCTCAGAAATTATCTTAAGCTTCTCTACTCAATGGGAGGTACACACAGAGACCTGAGAATATGCAGAGGCCAGAATCTCTGTCTGTGCTAGAGATCAACTGTACTCTGCCCACCCGGGGAACACATCCTCTGGGTAAAGTACTCGGAAGTAGATTACATTCACCTGGAGACAGATACGGGCTTTCACTGACAGCCTGTTTAGAAAACACAATGTCTGTAAGTTACCTCATAGGTCAAAGAGTTTTGTATTATATTTTTCATAATGGGCTATGGCCTTTTTACCCTGTTTTAATACAGAGCAACTGCAGAAGGACATGAACTAAAGCAGAATGCAAAAAAGAATAATCAGTTTTGGTATCACCTATAACAAAGATTTTCAATACAACCTAATGGTTCCTGAAAAAAAAATTCTACCACACAGAACAACATTTGGAATTACAGCGTTCTGCTGACTAAAAAATAAATACATTTACTTTTGGTAAGGTCATTTCAGAACTGGGTTTTGAGGTGGTTCCAATAAGTAGGGTGGGAAACGAATAGCAGACAAGAAAGGGGTTCACCATAATGAATAATTTTTATAAGACTATACTATTAAAGTGGTGTATTCCCAAAATAACTTTACTTTTTAGACATCACTATTCTACAACCCGAAGGTTCTGCCGTCTAAATAAGATGTTTTACATCACTTATCACTATCATCCTGTTATTTCATTTTCATTTTTTCTTCATTAAAAAAATTTCCCATATAAAAATAAGGTGGCAAAACACTCTTGTTCCCATCTTTCTAACAGCACCTAAACTCTGTGTGAGCCACTATGTTCCCTACTTCAAATCAAAGACCTGAGTTCTAAAATTCTCAATAGCTGACCAGTAGTTTGACAATCTGGGGACTCAAGTTCAGATTCTCGAGGGGCTGAACATTAGACATCCATTAGAGTGTAGCAAATCCCCCAAGAGTGTAACCCAATGACACGTGCATATGAGCATGGGGCCTCTGAGAAGATGAAGACACATAATTATTATGGACAGGTCATCTGATTTTTGACTACTGCTTTGAACAAAAATCTTCCCAAAAATACACACGAAAATATATTTATATTTAACCCTCTCTTTAACATAGTTTCTGATGAAACAAATTAAAAATGGCTCTACTTTATTTTTAATTGTAAAAGTGTTCCAAAAATTCAAAGCACATTCCCCATTGGGTAAAATCAAGCAATGCCAACGTTTTGTGGGAATAAATAGGAATTAATTTTCATAAGCAAATCTTCCAATGGAAAAAGTGACAGAAATATGAAGAAACTGCATTTTGCTAGGGTTATGTGGAATGTGCAAAAAGTATAGGTTTTCTGTAAGCTTAAGAATTTCTCAATGAAGTGTCTTTCTTATGTTAGTATTGAGCCCAGTATTCTGAAACCACATAAAGTGAATATGCAGTTTTCAGAAGAGTACACTGTTCAACATTCAAGAGGCAAGCTCTCAACTCACCTCCAACATTCTAGAGAACCATCCCTCTCCTCCAGCATAGGAGAAGGAACAAGTCTAACCTGAGTGCTCCATCCATCTGTTCTCATTGGCCTCAGTCCGTTTCAGAGTCATCTGCCATAACTTAAGGTCACGTGGATGCAAGCAGTGTCAGCCTTGGGCCCCCACTCCCCGCCCTTAGGAAGCTGTCTGCCAATTCCTCCACATGCTAGGGAAAGAGGCCAATCCCTAAATTTCCCTGGGAAATACCTAGCAGGTATCATATTTGTCAAGGAGTAATTCTCTTTTTCTGATCTAGGGAGAAGTAGTCTAGGTCCTCATGCCTTCCCCATTTTCATCGCCAAAAGAAGATCCTATTACCCCAAGTTTCTCAGGAGCTCTCACAGTCTGACATCCAAAAGTTAAATCAACTCCACAGGGCCCTTCCTATACCATTGAGTAAGTCTCCAACACCCAGTTCTCTCTCTGCCTATGGATGAAGGTGCCGGGCTGCCTCTAAGAAGATTGGCTCGAGTGCAGATTGAAAAAATAAAAAGTTCACAGTCAATGAAAAGTGCTCTCATTACATTACATACATAAATTATCTGTTTGATTGGTTCTACATTTCCAACAGACATCATTTTGATAGGCTGTATTCTCGTAGAGAAGAATGAAAAGCCATGTGACTAGTCACATCACACCCCATTAGTCTGAGATAAGGTGATTTCTCTGTCACAGAGATCCATCAGCAGCAACTAGTAAAGAGAATCAATCTTCACTTTTTTCCTCCACAGAAATAGTCCCTTTCCTGCCCAGGCAGGCAAATTCTCAAAATGATCCTAGGAGAGAAAGGGTTAATGGCAGGTGGTAGGACTGATACAGAACAGCTGCTTTCTTCCCAGTACCCCTGGGAATTCCAATGCAGGTTAAATGTGAAACTTAACATTGATAGTGGCTACCAGTTTATCCAGAGCCAGCCCCTGATGGCTCTCATACTTTTTGGCTCCGAGTTCAACCCCACACAGCTATGGTTTAGAAATGTAGACGCAGGGCTGGGCGTGGTGGCTGAGGCCTGTAATCCCAGCACTTTGGGAGGCGGAGGAGGGTGGATCACCTGAGGTCAAGAGTTCAACACCAGCCTGGCCAACATGGTGAAACCCTGTCTCTAAAAAAAATAAAATAAAACTTAGCCGGGCATAATGGCAGGTGCCTGTAATCCCAGCTAATCGGGAGGCTGAGACAGGAGAATGGCTTGAACCCAGGGACAGAGGCTGCAGTGACCCGAGACCGCACCATTGCACTCCAGCCTGAGCGACTGAGCAAGACTCCATCTCAAAAACAAAAAAAAAAACAAAAAAAAACCCGAACAAACAAAAAGAAATGTAGAGGCAGAATGCCTCTAGCAAGTCCCTAGCCCAACCCTGCACCGCCTCCTCCCACACTGTGCCCAGTGGGGCAGTCATAGTGCTGTGTCAAACTCCTCCGGGGGCTCGGTCCGATCCTCTTCATGGGGCTCAGGCTCGAGCCGGCTGTCCTGGTGCTGTTTCATTTGTTCCTTCACTTCTTCTTCCAGGTCACGAGGCACAACAAACTGGTCCTCTGGTTCCATCTGAGTGGGGGCAGCAAAATAGCCAGTTTTCCTCTTGGGCACTTCTGTGGCCACTTCAATGAGGTTCAGGCTGTCCTCTAGGGGCACAATAGAGCCATTGGAGAGTTTCTTCCCATAGAGGCAGGAGGTGGAGGGAGACTTCTGTAACTCCATCCTGTCCTTGCTCATTGGCAGGAGTATGCCACTATTCACACTGTTCTGTCTTCGGATCCCAAAACACGACCCTCTAGCATGTTCCTCAGAACACGGGGTAGGAGAACTCTCTACGAGAGGGGGTGAGTTCTCCAGATCCCTCCCCCTGCAGCAGTGGATGTCTACTTCCACCTCTACCTTGCTGCCATTGGTTATGACCCCCTCGACGGGCTGGTCATCATCACTGTCCAGGCCGTTGTCAGACTGGTTACTGGAGAAGGTAGCACAAGAAGGCTGGCGCTGAAACAGCCCAAAAGTGGGTGTTGGGTGGAGGCTGCAGCGCCGCTCTGGCCTCGGAAGCAAGGCAGTGTCCAGGCCCCCAGCATTATGCTCATCAGAAGCAGTGGACCCCACTTCACTGCTCACCTCTGAGGTGGATATCTCACTGCTGAACTCAGAGGCAATCCCACTGCTAGAGGATGGAGTGGCTGGCTTAGGGGCATCCTTGATAGTGGTGGTTGAAGCAAATCCCACAGGACCTGGGAGGGTGAGCCCATTCATTTCACAAGTGCAGCCTTCCTCACCAATATTCAAATAAACTACCATTGCCCCTACATTGTCCTGACAGCCATAGCTCTGCGCTAATGTGCACAGCTTCTTAGCAGCTGCTAATGGGTCTTGTACATGACGTACAGCATTGACAGCTTCTGTGTAGGACAAGTGTTCCCACAATGCTTTGTTTCCCAGAATCAGCAACTCATCTTGAATGGTCAGAGGAGTGGAAGATATGTGGGGCTTGGGGAGGATCCAAGGGTAGAGGTATGTACAGCCCAGCATCCGGGTACAGCAGGTTACCCCATTCACTTTGTTGTCCTACAGAAGAGCAGGACACAAATTCTGAGAAACAAGCAACGATGAGAGCCAACTTATCTTTCTAGATCACAGTGCTTAGGGAGCTATAATAAAACAATTTATATATGATTTTTCCTATGGATTAGTATAATTTTAAATGGATGCACACAAATAAATGTAGAGAAGTCCTAAAAGACAAAATATTATATGGTTACTATAGAGCCAAGTAAAAATAAGTGACTAAAAGGCACCACCATCCCAAAAGATTTTTGCTTTAACATGAACAGGCCTCAGTATGTCTATAAATAGAGAAACATGATAGAAAAACAGTAAGCAGAACTATCATTAATTCTCTATCACTAGTACTCTCAGAGAGGATGAAACAGAAAGGTCACTAAAAGTGATTTCTCACTTAAAGGGATGTCAGCTGGGACTGAAAAGATACCAATGGCAAAGACAATCTTGGCAGTTAAGGCATCAAATAATCTCTAAGGTTATTCAGCCTAAAAAAGGGGAGTCTGAGATGTGCAGCATAATTTACCTATGCTCTGGGGACTGTATCAAGAATAAATAGCGATCAAATCAAAATCCCTGTAATTCAAAACTTAGAGGAAACAGAGTAACCCTGCTTGCAGGTTGGGAATGCTCACAAGCCAGACACTTTGTTGTACTGATTTCAAGAAAAGAAAAAAATACAAAACAAAACTCTAAAGTCATCAATAAATTAATATCACAGTTGCAATCACCCTCTGGGAGAAGACCTGATCTTACTCGCCAGAATTTGTCATAAACTCTAAACTGTACCTTCTTCATCTGTAAAATGAAAATGGGAGTTTAACAACTACCCACTGAATTAGAAACTCTGGGGCTAGGGCCCACCAATTCATGAGAGTTACGTTAAGATTAAGGAAAATAACAAAGGTATGGTGTTTGGCAAATAATGGACAAACAATAAATGTTTGTGGTTAAAATAACATTTATAAAAATACTTCCTACTTGTCTACAATCCCCTAAGAAAAATCTAAACATTGGCTAGGGACGGTGGCTCACGCCTGTAATCCTAGCACTTTGGGAGGCCGAGGTGGACGGATCACCTGAGATGGGAGTTGGATACCAGCCTGACCAACATGGAAAAACCCCGTCTCTACTAAAAACACAAAATTAGCCAGGTGTAGTGGCGCATGCCTATAGTCCCAGCTACTCGGGAGGCTGAGGCAGGAGAATCGCTTGAACCTGTGAGGTGGAGATTGTGGTGAGCCAAGATCACGCCATTGCACTCCAGCCTAGGCAATAAGAACGAAACTCTGCCTCAAAAAAAAAAAAAAAAAAAGAAAAGAAAAATCTAAACATTATCCAAATTCTATAAAAAGACTAGTCAAACAAAAAGTTATCTGAAGCCAGGCGCAGTGGCATGTGCCTATAGTCCCAGCTACTCAGGAGGCTAAAGCAGGAGGATCACTTAATCCAGGAGTTCAAGTCCAAACTGGATAACACAGCAAGACCTTGTCTCTAAAAAAAATAAAAATAAAATAACTAAAAATTTAAAACACTATCTTTTATCTTTCATTTGTTTTGACTGAAAGAGCTTCCCAAAACTAATGTCTCATACTTCCAGAATTCTAATAGTATCAATCACATAAAAATGATGGTTTTTGATTTTGTTTCCTTAGACGAACTCTAATATAGAATTCTGACAAAACAGCCCAGAAATTGACCCACACAAATACAGTCAACTGATCTCTGAAAATCAAAGAGCAAATGCCATACAAAGGATAGTCTTTTCAACAAATGGTCCTGGAACAAGAGGACACCTACATGCAAAACATGAATATAGATACAGAGCTTACACTTTTCACAAATATTAACTCAAAACAGACCATGGACCAAAATGTAAAACACAAAACTAAACTTCTAGAAGATAACACAGAAGAAAATCTAGGTGACCTTGGGTTTGGCAATGAGTTTTAGATACAATACCAAAAGCACGATCCATGAGACAAAAACTGACAGGTGGGCCTTCATTAAAACTAAAAGCTCTCCAAAAAAACACTGTTAAAAGAATGGAAAGACAAGCCCCAGACTGGGAGAAAATATTTGCAAAACAGGTATCTGATAAAGAACTTATTTCCAAAATATACAAAGACTCTTAAAACTCAACAATACAGAAACAAACAATCCAATTTACAGTTCTCAAAAGATCTGAACGGAATTCACGGAATTCCGCTTTGTGATAAACAATGTTCACAAGTAATTGCTAAAGTTCTTCTGAAAGCAAAAATGTTAATTTCTAAAAAAGGAGAAAAGCTATAAAACAGTAGAAATACTGATGTTTCATTATCAAAACAGAACACCAGAGCATACTACACCACATAGAGTATAAACACAAAACATTTTGAAACTTTGCATTTCAGAATGGGGATGTCAAACTAGAGAACTCTTTCTTCTATTTGGAATAACAAACCAGATGAGCTGGAAATTAGCTAAGGCAGATATTTAACATCCATCTTACAAGCCAGCTATCAATATACAGGATCACAAATTAGGATTTTGTATTTCTAATTCACTTTGCTTTTTCTTTGTGCTAGTCACTAACTGATCAGATTTTCCTCCAGTACTGTTGCTGAAACCATCTGAATTGAACTTTTATCTGGATTGGATACAATTTACAGGGCATGATAGGAAGAAAATGGGCCTTCGTCACCTCTACACAAAGCAGCCTCCACTGATCTGGGGAGCAGAAGTGACTGGCGGGGAGCGGAACACACCTCTGTGATGATGGCTTTTTGGTCCTTCACCCTTTGCGCCTCCTCTGGGTCCTGCTCCAGGCTGAAGACTTTAGAGAGGGGCACTGGCTTCCCACCTCGGCACAGGACTGCTTGGCACGTGCCAACATTGGCTACAGTCAAGCTAAAGCTACTTGCTGGATCGGCAGTGTCAGGGCGGATGTAGCACAGGAGAGCGGAGGAGCCCAACTTCTGGCCAGCCATTCCTAATTTCCTGTTCAGAAAGAAAAGGAAAAGAAGACGTGGTGGCTAGTTTTAGAAGAAAGTGGTGGTCCTGCACGTACATCCCTTCTTTTTTTTTTTTTTTACCATGTGATCGTGAACCAGCCTTACCCTTATCCACCTAAATGCAGACTTGCTGTGGCTGATGGTGGTGGAGACAGTTCTGCCTTCCACTTTCAGCTGAGGAAAAGGTTTTACAAAAGGGAGATAATCTCTCTTTTGCATCTTTCTCCATAGCTTTTGTGTCTGATCAAAGACTTCCTAATTCAGGGGCTCTCAAACTTTAACACATCAGAATCCCCTGAGGGCTTGTCAGAACAGGGACTGCTGGGCCCTAGCCCCAGAGTTTCTGAATCAGTGGGTAAGAGGCTGGCCCAATAAACTATACTTTAAGCAATTTCTGGTGAGGCTGAGAGGCTGCTGGTCCTAGAACAACACTTTCAGAACCACTCACTTAGGTTCTAAGTTCCTCGAGGGAAGGACCATGATTCTTGCATTTCCCCCATATGCAGGGCATCCACGCGTCTGTACTTGGAAACAATGTTAATGAGGAACAGACACTAGCAGAAAGACCTAGTTTGAAATCTCAGCTCTGCCATTTTCTGGCTACAGACCCTCAGCAAGCCATTTCTCCAGGAAATTTCTCTGATAAAATATATAGCATGGAAAATACTTGCTACAATTCCTGGCTCGAGTTGCTTCATAAATGGAGTTCCCTTTCCTAAACCCTTTATTTTTGCAAAGTCTCTAGCTCAATTATACTACTGAAAAACTGACTTCTTCCTAACACTTTGCTTTGTGTTATGACAGATAAAACAAATTCAAGCCCATCCTGGCTAACACGGTGAAACCCCATCCCTACTAAAAATACAAAAAATTAGCCTGGTGCGGTGGCTCACGCCTGTAATCCCAGCACTTTGGGAGGCCAAGGTGGGCAGATCATGAGTTCAGGAGATAGAGACCATCCTGGCTAACACGGTGAAAACCCATCTCTACTAAAAATACAAAAAATTAGCCGGGCAAGGTGGCAGGCACCTGTACTCCCAGCTACTCGGGAGGCTGAGGCAGGAGAATGGCGTGAACCCGGGAGGCGGAGCTTGCAGTGAGCCGAGATTGCGCTACTGCACTCCAGCCTGAGGGACAGAGCGAGACTCCTTCTCAAAAAAGAAGAAAAAAAAAAAAAAAAAAAAAACTAGTTCAAGCTCCAAGCTATTCCATTTCAACCTGGATTATACAAGTTGACAAACAACCTCTCAGTTGTTCCTATCCTTTATCGGTCCACCTGACATGCAAATACTCCATTACAGTTAGGTTATACAGATGTCCTCGACTTATGATGGTTCAACTTAAGATTTTTTGATTTCACGATGGTGCAAAAGCAATACTGTATGCATTTAGCAGAAACTGTACTTTGTATTTTGATCTTTTCCCGGGCTAGTGACATGTTGGTATGATGTTCTCTCATGATGCTGGGCAGAGGTAGCGAGCCATAGCTCCCAGCCAGCCACTTGATCACAAGGGTAAACAACCAATACAGTGCCCTGTGTCACCACATGATTTTGCCCAACTATAAGCTAACGGGGTAAGCGTTCTGAGCACACTTAACGTAGGCTAGGTGAAGCCATGATGTTCGTTAGGTTAGGTGTATTAAATGTAGTTTCTACTTACCACATTTTCAACTTATGATGTCAGGCTTACATCCTTATCAGGGTGTAACCCTATTCTAAGTTGAGGAGCATCTGTATATGGTTTTTGCCCTTAAGTGGCTTATACTTTACTTAGAAGATTAGTTTGGTAAAATCCCAGAAAGAGGCATTCTAAACGTTATCAATCTGATAAGTATTTGGTTAACTGTTTTGTAGGTCACTGACTGACTGCTTGGACAATCTTATGAAAGCTGACCACCTTCCTCCTCAAAATGTACAACCACATATATATACACACATAACATTTTGCACATAAATTCTGGGCTTCCCAGATCCTCAGCAGCCTTTGGATTCAACAGAGAAAACAGATGACCCCCACAGGCTTTTGAAAGAGCCAAAGTCCCCGCACTCCATGCTCATATAGAGAATGATCATAGAAGACAACAACGTGACTTCTCTCCTTGATCCTGTATCCATAATTTAGACCCTGACCTTCTGGTTTAGAAAAATATATTTTCCAAAAGTAGAACTGAGTTAGGGATTTTTCAACCCACCTGCTTACCTGTGAGATACCAAGAAGGTGTTAGCCATGAAAACTGTGTCATTAGTTGACTGCTGTACCTCTTCTAAAAGCACATCTGCCATCGTACACTGCAGCAGGCGCGGGAGCTCCTCATTTCGGTCTCCATCAAACATGCCATACACAGCTCCCACCCCCTCTGCAAAGCTATCCATAGCAAGTGCTGAGACACACAGCCTATAACAGAAACATGAAAACAGAAAACAGAAAAGTTACTGGTAAAATATTATTCTTCAGGGAGCATTCTTTTTTTTTTTTTTTTGAGAGGGAGTCTTGCACTGTCACCCAGGCTGGAGTGCAGTGGCATGATCTTGCCTCACTGCAAGCTCCACCTCCCAGGTTCACGCCATTCTCCTGCCTCAGCCTCCAGAGAAGCTGGGACTACAGGTGCCTGCCACCACGCCGGGCTAATTTTTTTGTATTTTTAGTAGAGATGTTAGCCAGGATGGTCTTGATCTCCTGACCTCATGATCCGCCCACCTTGGCCTCCCAAAGTGCTGGGATTACAGGTGTGAGCCACCGCGCCTGGCCGGGAGCATTCTTTTAAAAAGTAAGTATTAATTAAAGGTGGCGAAGACTACTAGCAAATCGTAATCTACACATAAGAAAAGTCCCTAGACATGATAATTAAGCAACATCTGAAAGAGCTAATGTCCTAAGGAAAGGGGAAACAGTCGCATTCCCATGGGCAGTACATATTAGCTTTGCAATGCTGCCAAAGGCTGGTAACATAAAACACTTTCTCTTAGTAGTGACTAAGGATTAGCTTTGTCAAGGCCTATCAGACAAAGACCACCAGAGCACATCTATGGTTGAAAAAGTTGAGTTTATTACCCCTTATAGCAAATGAGAGTGCACCCCACGGAACCCTGGGGTATACAGGTAAGTGGTGCTGAAAAGAACCCAGTATAGGGTTTGGACTTTGGTTTGGTCACTTTGGGGAGGGTCTAAGGAAGAGGATCATACTAGACTGGGTGTCATCAGAAAGTGAGGCCATTCTATTGCTGGGTATAAAACTTATCTACAGGGAAGGAAAATTAGCAGAAGGATAAAGCTGTAACTGGTAAAGAAAGTAGCATCTACCCATCTTAGCCATGAAAGGGGATGTTTGGTATTCTGTTGACTACACATTAGTGTTGTTTTTGTCTTAAAACGTTATCATGATCCCAAAGGGATCTTATCTGACACTGATGTTCTATGATTTGTCTGTGTACAACAGAACAACATGGCCTAGCTATTATGAGCATCAGGCCAGTTCTCAGATGCCAGGGGCTGCCTTTTTTCTTTCTCAGTCTCCATGGCCAATATACTCACTTATTTCTCTGCCCTGCCATCTCAGCCAGTCCATGGCTCCAGAAGGTTGACGTAACTGTAGAATCTGTGGTTGGCAAAGGTTTCTGATCAATTTTCAGGGTTGTGATATGGCTGTGGGAGGTGAAGGAAGATTAAACCATATATTCTTCTGTATTTTACAAAAACTATCCCAACAATAGTATTCTTTTTTTTTTTTTTTGAGATGGAGTCTCCCTCTTGTCACCCAGGCTGGAGTGCAGTGGTGTGACCTCAGCTCACTGCAACTTCTGCCTCCCGGTTCAAGCAATTCTCCTGCCTCAGCCTCCTAAGCAGCTGAGATTACAGGTGTATGCCACCATGCCCGGCTAATTTTTGTATTTATTTTATTCTATTTTATTTATTTATGTTTTTGAGACGATCTCCCTCTGTTGCCCAGGCTGGAGTGCAGTGGCGCAATCTCGGCTCACTGCAACCTTCGCTTCCTGAGTTCAAACGATTCTCCTGCCTCAACCTCCCAAGTAGTTGGGATTACAGGCACCTGCCGTAACAACCAGCTAATTTCTGTATTTTTAGTAGAGACGGGGTTTCACCGTGTTGGCCAGGCTGGTCTCGAACTCCTGACCTCAAGTGATCCGCCCGCCTCGGCCTCCCAAAGTGCTGGGATTACAGGTGTGAGCCACCGCTCCCGGCTAATTTTTGTATTTTTAATAGGGATGGAGTTTTGTCATGTTGACCAGGCTGGTCTCAAACTCCTGACCTCAGGTGATCCACCCACCTTGGCCCCCCAAAGTGCTGGAATTACAGGCGTGAGCCACCACGCCCGGCCAACAATAATATTATCTTTTTTTTTTCTTTTTTTTGAGGAGTCTCACTGTGTCGCCCAGGCTGGAGTGCAGTGGCACGATCTCTGCTCACTGCAAGCTCCGCCTCCCCGGTTCACGCCATTCTCCTGCCTCAGCCTCCCGAGTAGCTGGGACTACAGGCACCCGCCACCTCGCCCGGCTAATTTTTTGTATTTTTAGTAGAGACGGGGTTTCACCATGCTAGCCAGGATGGTCTCGATCTCCTGACCTCGTGATCCACCCACCTTGGCCTCCCAAAGTGCTGGGATTACAGGCGTGAGCCACCGCACACGGCCAATAATATTATCTTTTAATAAAATAATCTATGGACTGACTAAGATTCATTTCCAGAGAGACTGATGAAAGTAGTATGCTGAACTACTGGCAAAGAAGGAGGGGAGAGAAAGGAAAGGGGTAGGAGGATCAAAGGGGTAGGAGTTTCAATAAAAACCTAAGCACAACAAAGATTTCTACGTTTTAGCCAACCATCTATTTATGTTAAGTATTTTGATACAATGAAGTCTTGGTACAATGGATGAACTTGTATTGTCTCTTAGATATTATATAATCTGTGCCACCTAAAACATCTATGCCTGTTGTGAAAATATTCAGTATGTGGGTGGGTAGTAGCCATGGAGCAGTCCTAATATAAACAGGTTGACCACTGGACAGAACATCTATTCACAACTTAATCAAAGAAGAGAACCTAGGGGCTTTATGGCCTAACTTCATTCTGTTCTTTTAATTAATCAAGATCTCCACAGTACTAAGGAAGACCTACACATGGCTGGTGGGCTAAGAGCACATAGAGATTCCATTTCAAATTTTTCCCTACCTAAATATGTCCAGTGTCTTGTGTTCCAGAACCAGATTTGTATTTCCAGTCAGGTCAAGGTCCTGTAATGTAGCAGGCAAAGCCTCTGGAATCAGGATTTCTGTCAAGTCGTTGCAACTTAGGTCTACAAACTAAGAAAAAATGGAGAAATCAAAAGGAAATACATCATAGAGACTTAGTTCTTTACTCCCAAGTGTCCAATCTCTTATTATATCCCCAAAGAGGAACTTAATTTCTTCCCAGGAATCCATTACATACATTCTGGTCCCAAACTGGAGTACATAAGAAGACAATAATATTTTTCCTTGTAAGAATAATCTCATTCACACTCCTTTCTTCTTCTTTATAAAAGGAGAATAATGTCATTCACTCTCCTGCCATTTCCCCCAATAAGGACATCATTCCAGCACACAGAAGTACCTGGATCTGAGGCAACTGCAGTATTTCTGGGAAAATGCTGATGTTGTTGGAGTGTGCAACAAGGGTGTGCAGCCTTTTGCAGTTTGCTATGGTTGTGGGAATGGTTTTAAGCTTGTTGCCACTTAGGTTCAGTTCCTCCAATTGCTCCAATTTATTTAGTTTGCTGAAAAAGAAACAACAGGATACTATAATGCACCAAGACTGAGCAGCTGCCAAGGAAGTGCTATTCTACAGCAGCCACAGAGTACAGAAGGCCGACACGGTCCACTGCCAGATGACTGGTGAGAAATGAAACCGATACCAGGAATACCAGGAAAGGCAATGGCTCAAGAAGGTAACTACTCCTGCTATAACTAAGCCTGATCTGCCTCAGTGTGTTTCAAGGGCTGTTGGATCTTGCGGGCAGGAACATCTTCCTGTTACCTAATGTACAAAAAGTGGCTAGAAAAGGAGTGGCCTCAAGTTGGGGGATTAGTCTTGATGCTTGCTTTACCACTAACTAGCGGCAAAATACTAAGTCAGTCAGTGTCAGCAGTCTTTAATACCCTCAGCTGTAAAAAATGAAAAATGAGGTTGTACTAAATCATCACAAAGATTTTTTTTTTTTTTTTTTTTTTTGAGATGGAGTTTCACTCTTGTTGCCCAGGCTGGAGTGCAATGGCCTGATTTCAGCTCACCACAATCTCTGCCTCCTGGATTCAAGCAATTCTCCTGCCTCAGCCTCCCGAGTAGCTGGGATTACAGGCATGCGCCACCACGCCCGGCTAATTGTGTATTTTTAGTAGAAACAGGGTTTCTCCATGTTGGCCAGGATGGTCTCGAACTCCCAACCTCAGGTGATCTGCCCACCTCAGCCTCCCAAAGTGCTGGGATTATAGGCATGAGCCACCGCACCCGGCCCATCACTAAGATTCTTTACAGTTTTAAATTTCTATACTTACCCATTCATGACATTAACTCCTCTCCACTAAACATTTATCAAGTTCTTATTATACACACAGCACTGTGCTGTGAGGCAAGTGATTCACACTGTTCCATGACTGAGCAAAGCTTTCTACATGGTAAGCAAAATAACTTAAGTGAGACTAACACCTTCAGGTTATTACAAATAGTTCTAATTTATTTTGATTTGTTGGTTTAAAAATTATAAAAATAATCAACTGCTGTTAACATGGAGAGAAAGTAAAAAATAAAGAAATACATCACCAATACCAGCAATCTGAAAGAATCACTTATCATTTTGCTGAATTTCCTATCAAATGTTTCATATATTTGTTTTACAAAAATTTTATATCTTGCCTTTTTCATATAACATATCATAAATAATTTCTACTCCTAGAAATTTCATATTTTTAAATAACTAAGCTTTGTAAATTACAATTATTTTTTCTGATAATAATAATATATACTCACTGAAAAAAAACTGAAAAATAGAGACAAACAGGAAAAAAAATCTTTTAATGCTACTTCATTAAAATAAATTAATCTCTGATAACATTTTGGTAGATAGTATTCTCGTCTTTCTTAAGGCAGGAAACTACACTTTTCAAATTAAAAAATGGTATTATAGGCCAGGTAGGTGTGGTGGCTCACACTTGTAATCCCAGTACTTTCAGAGGCTAAGGCAGGTCAATCGCTTGAGCCCAGGAGTTTGAGGCTGCAGTGAGTTATTACTGCACCACTGCACACCAGCCTGGGTGACACAAGACCTTGTCTCAAAAAAAAAAACAAAAAAACAAAAAAAGGTACTATATTATATACACTGTATTTTTTTTTTTTTTTTGAGATGGAGTCTTGCTCTGTTGCCCAGGCTGGAGTGCAGTGGAGCAATCTTGGCTTGCTGCAACCTCTGCCTCCTGGGTTCACACCATTCTCCTGTCTCAGCCTCCCAAGTAGCTGGGACTACAGGCACCCACCACCATGCCCGGCTAATTTTTTGTATTTTTAGTAGAGATGGATGGTCTCGATCTCCTGACCTCGTGATCTGCCCACCTCGGCCTCCCAAAGTGCTGGGATTACAGGCGTGAGCCACCGCGCCCGGCCTATACATTGTATTTATGATTTTATTTAACAATATATTTTAAAATTGTTCCCATGTCCAAATCTCGTGCAATTTTTTCCCTTATCCTGCCTGGATTTTTCTGACTTGTAAATAGAAATGCAGCCTCCTCAATCAGTTTCTGAGTACCCAGAACTGTGCTAGATTCTGAAAATAGTTCAAAAGAAACAAACAAGATTTCTATTGTGCCTATACAATTACAACACTGCTCAGGAAATGAACTGATAGTGGATTTATTATTTAGTACAGAACACACATTTTTAAAAATATGTTGTTCCTAAATTCCATTCAGTTTTATTATATATATTCAGATTACTCTATTTTTTGTGATGTTAATTCTTGTCTTTGTCTTTTTTTTTTTTTTTTGAGATAGGGTCCCGCTCTGTTGCCCAGGCTGGAGTGCAATGGCGCAATCTCAGTTCACTGGAACCTCCACCTCCCAGGTTGAAGCGATTCTCATGCCTTGGCCTCCTGAGTAGCTGGGATTACAGGCAGGCACACACCACCACACTCAGCTGATTTTTGTATTTTTAGTAGAGACAGGGTTTCACCATGTTGCCCAGGCTGGTCTTAAACTCCTGATCTCACGTGATCCACCCAACTCAGCTTCCCAAAGTGCTGGGATTACAGGCGTGAGCCACCGTGCCAGGCCTAATTCTTGTCTTTATTACTAACTTCTTATTTTCATTTTCTTTGATATGTTTTAAGTTTTATATCAACCTGCTTTTGACCCCTCCAACAATAAAAGTGTCATCAAATTAGGTTTTACAGCATTATGCCTGGTACCATCCAACAGCTTCCAGTGGTCTATTATTTTCACTTTATATGAACATATTTGAGGTCAATTAGGTTAATCTGATAAAATTTCGAGAGCTACCACACTCTGAAATTAAGATTCTGCATTCATTTTAGAAGTCATTAAAAAAAAAAAAATGTAAAAGTAAAAAGTCATTGTTTTAATCCTTTCAAGGAGGCTGACCAGGCACAGTGGTTGACACCTATAATCCCAGCATTTTGGCAGGCTAAAGTGAGACAATCACTTGAGGCCAGTTCAAGACCAGCCTGGACAACACAGCGAGATCCCACCTCTACAAGTTTGTTTTGTTTTGTTTTGTTTTGTTTTTGAGATGGAGTCTTGCTCCGTTGCCAGGTTGGAGTTGCAGTGGTACGATCTTGGCTCACTGCAACCTCTGCCTCCGGGGTTCAAGCAATTCTCCTGCCTCAGCCTCCCAAGTGGCTGGGATTACAGGCACCCACCACCACGCCTGGCTAATTTTTGTATTTTTAATAGAGACGGGGTTTCACCATGTTGGCCAGAATGGTCTTGATTTCTTGACCTCGTGATCCGCCCGCCTTGGCCTGCCAAAGTGCTGGGATTACAGGCATGAGCGGCCACGCCCGGCCTCTACAAGTAAAAAGTTAGTCGGGTGCGGGCCGGGCTCGGTGGCTCACGCCTGTAATCCCAGTACTTTGGGAGGCCAAGGTGGGTGGATCACGAGACCAGGAGTTCGAGACCAGTCTGGCCAATATGGTGAAACCCTGTCTCTACAAAAATACAAAAAATTAGCCGGGTGTGGTGGCATATGCTTATAATCCCAGCTACTTGGGAGGCTGAGGCAGCAGAATCACTTGAATCTGGGAGGCAGAGGTTGCAGTGAGCCAAGACCACGCCACAGCACTCCAGCCTGGCCAACAGAGCAAGACTCCATCTCAAATAAATAAATAAATAAATAAGTTGGGTATGGTGGTGCATGCCTGTAGTCCCATCTCCTTGGAAGGTTGAGGCAGGAGAATCACCTGAACTCCAATCAAGTTTCTCCTGTATGTCTTCTGAAGCTCTATCTCATTTTGTAAATGGTAAATGTTCATAAAAATTATAGTTTTATAATTTACATACATATAATTTCATCCAAAATTATTAATATCAAATGTCATTGCCTCACATTCTTAGTTTTTGAAAATATTATTTTTAATGACTACCTTCATGGCATAGATTTTTCTGGTGTTAAATTTTCCAAGTTTTAGCTGGTCATGATGGCATGTGTATGCAGTTTCAGGTACTTGAGAGGCTGAGGTAGGAGAATCACTTCAGCCCAGGAGTTTGAGACCGGCCTGGCCAACGTAATGAGATCCCATCTCTTAAAAAAAAAAAGTTCTAAAGTTGTTTTTTTTTTTAACCAAATGTACTTTGAAAAGTATTTACTTATCCACTGACACTGTCTCAAACTTTGACAGCATTAAACATCTTTCTTATGTGTTCTTATAGGTATAGCCTGGCTAACTACTATTCATCTCTTCCTCCAGGGAGCCTAGCCCCATCCCCAGGCTCTGTGCAGTGTGACCGGCAATGTGTGCATATCGTCTTTAACAGCCTGCCTTTCTATTTATTTATTTTATTTACTTAGTTATTTTTTTGAGACACAATCTCACTCTGTCGCCCAGGCTGGAGTGCAGTGGCGCAATCTTGGCTCACTGCAACCTCCGCCTTCTGGGTTCAAGCAACTCTCCTGCCTGAGCCTCTCGAGTAGCTGTGATTACAGGCATGTGCCACCACGTACGGCTAATTTTTTTGTAGTTTTAGTAGAGATGGGGTTTCACCATATGGGCCAGGCTGGTCTCGAACTCACAAACTTGTGATCCGCCCGCCTTGGCCTCCCAAAGTGTTGGGATTACAGGCGTGAGCCACCACTCCCAGCTAAACACCCTGCCTTTCTTAGACTGCACTGCAACTGCCCATCCACTTGTTTATTTTCCCAATTTGACTATACATTCCTAGAGGACAGAGACTGTAACTGTTCACAATACTTGACATATAGTAAGCATTCCATTTTTGTATTATGAATAAATAGATAACAGTATTTTATAAAACAGTGCTGACAAGAGAAAAGAAAAAATTGTCTTCAGAATCTGTTTCATAAGCCTGTACTTTTCTAGATTGACTATTAGACCATAATTAAGAAGTCACAACTAAAAATTAAACATATTTTAACCAATTTTCCTGGTTACCAATACTTAACAGGGTACTAGCTATTAAGATGAGATTTTGCCACTCAACTAGTGAAATCAAAGCATCTGTAAGTCAGTGAACGTAAACAAAGAGTCACAGTCAGATGGCTATATTTTTTCTGACAAATGTAGAATTAATGTTGTGTATTTGAAATGATCAAAGTTTGCATTCATTTTACCTTGCAGGAAAGGTCTGTAACTGATTGTTTGCAAGATGCAAGATTCGCAGGTGCAGGTGCCCTACCAGGACAGGTATGCACTGATCCGTCAGGAGATTGTTGGTCAGATAAAGCAGCTGCAGCATACTCAAACTCTCCTCTTCAGTGCAGGCGGATGGTAAAGACTCCAGACTATTTGCAGATGCATTCAAGTATCTGAGACTGACAGAACACACACAGATCATCACCTCCTTTAAGTTTATTTGCTGCCTTCCTATATAGAAACCATCATGTCACCTCAGTATGGAATGCTGCCATTCTAAGCTTCCAAATGGGAAAAAAAAAAAAAAAATTCTCCACGTAGTTTTTCTCTAATTGATCCTATCCAACCCAAAGTTCCTTTTACTCAACTCATGCAAACCAAGTAGAGAGGAAAGAGTACAAGCCTGGTTGTTTTCCCAGGCTTCTGGAGTGCCTGATTCTAACCTAACTTCATCTTTTACTCTCAAACTGCCTACTGAAAGGATGTTGCTGAATATCATGTTCACATGTTTTTGAACTGTGAAGACACCATTTGGAAAAACTTTTGTCTGGGCCAGGAGCAGTGGCTCATGCCTGTAATCCCAGCACTTTGGGAGGCTGAGGTGGGCAGACCACAAGGTCAAGAGATCAAGACCATCCTGGCCACCATGGTGAAACCCCGTCTCTACTAAAAAAAAATACAAAAATTAGCTGGGTGTGGTGGTGCACTCCTGTAGTCCCAGCTACTTGGGAGGCTGAGGCAGGAGAATTGCTTGAACCCAGGAGGCCGAGGTTGCAGTGAGCCGAGATCGCGCCACTGCACTCCAGCCTGGAAACAGAGTGAGACTCCATCTCAAAGAAGAAAAAAAAAAACTTTTGTCTGGTTTTAATAGCATCATTATGTATTCAGCCAATTCCATAATCCCCTAATAAAGAACATATAGGCTGTTTCCATTTCTATACATATGCTATTATAGACACTGTATGAGCATCTTTGTATCCTTAACCAATTATTTCCTTAGGGTACGTTCCTAAAAACAGAATTTGTGGGATCAAAGGATATACATTTTTTAGAGATTTAATATATTGCCAAACTGAGCTCTTGAAAGAGTATATGAAATTATACTCCCGGCTGGGAGAGGTGGCTCACGCCTGTAGTCCCAGCACTTTGGGAGGCCAAGGTGGGCGGATCACGAGGTCAGGGGATGGTTAACATCCTGTCCAACATGGTGAAACCTCATCTCTACTAAAAATACAAAAAAAAAGCTGAGTGTGGCGGCACATGGCTGTAATCCCAGCTACTTGGGAGGCTGAGGCAGGAGAAATCGCTTGAACCCAGGAGGTGGAGGTTGCAGTGAGCTGAGATCGTGCCACCGCACTCCAGCCTGGCGACACAGCTAGACTGCATTTCAAAAAAAAATAAACTATAGTTCCACAAGAAGACTATTAAGAATGCCAGTTTGTCACACCTTTGTCAACACTGAATATTACAAATCCATTAATCTTTGCCAGTCTAGTAGATAAAACATGGTATAATTTTAAAATTTGCTAACATAGTGTTTGGTATATACAGAACATTCTCAATAAAAGGCAGCTATTATTATTAAACTTGTGTGTTCTCAGGTCTTCTTCATGTTGTATGATCCATAATCCCTGATTCACTTTTTATATTGAAATATAAGTTTTACATAACGAATTAGCTTTTAAGCTAATGGCAGGTACTGTGTGTCTGCTTGTGTTGTGGTCTCAACAAAGCTCTGCCCAGAGTTTGTTATTAAATAAATACCACTGACAGTTCGCTACAGCTAAGTTACTCACTACAGATTCTAAGGTTGTAAACTAATTTCATTCAGACTATCATGAGGACCAAATGCAGCGTTATGCATTGCTAACAAACATTTGTAGATTAACAACTGCATCAATACTCCATTAAATGTTACATAAAGAAAACTTCCTTTAAATACGTTTTAGAATTTCCAAAGTTTTTATTTTGAAGACTATCCAATCAACTGTATTATACATTAAGAGATGTATAAGCTGCTAAAGAGAGAACAAGCCAGACAACTGTGGGCTAAACAGTTTTTTACGTCTCCTATTCATTTACTACTGCTCACCTCTGTTTTCTCCATTTCTAAATTGAAGACAATATTGCTTTCTCCACGTTGTAGAAAAATATAATTAAAAACTAGTTTTCAGTGCTCGCTTTGGCAGCACATGTACTAAAATTGGAACGATATAGAGAAGATTAGCATGGACCCTGAGCAAGGATGACAGGCAAATTTGTGAACCATTCCGTATTTAAAAAAAAAAAAAAGAAAAAAACTAGTTTTCAGGTTGGGTGCAGTGGCTCATGCCTGTTAATCCCAACACTCTGAGAGGTCAAGACAGGCAGATCACTTGAGTCCAGGAGTTTGAGACCAGCCTGAAGAAAATGGTGAAACCGTGTCTCTACAAAAAATAAAATTAGCCAGGTGTGGTGGTGCATGCCTGTGGTCCCAACTACTTAGTAGGCTGAGGAGGAAGCATCACTTGGACCCAGGAGGTCAAGGCTGCAGTGAGCTATGATTGCACCACTGCACTCCAGCCTGAGTGACAGAGTGAAACCATGTCTCTAAAAACAAAAAACAAACAAAACAAACCCCACAAAAAACAAATAAACTCCACAAAACTAGTTTTCACTTAAAGGTGATGTACACATTAGGTAAACCTGATTACAGGCCTAAAATAGGAAGACATGTCATCTATTTGTTAATTTATAGTGAGAAGGCAAATGACACCTTTTGGAAGGACATTAACTGTAAATACAGTTTTCAAAAAGTACACAAAAAGGTTTGCACATAAAGACTGTAATTCAAAGGCGGTTTGGTAAAGCTAGGAGCAAAAACCAAATTAACTTTAGTGGTACGTCCTTTTCTCTCCAATGCAAAAGCTCAAAATTGCCCAAAAAAGCCACAGCAGAATGTTGTAATTTCTCTTTAAATATCATAACTATATTCATTTTCAGAGATGAAAGCCTGAGTCTTCTCAACCTGTCTGAAATTGTTTACAACACAGAAACCTCTTTAAGGATTTAACAGTTATTTCAACTATGAGTTACTGCCTCATAAAACAGTGTCATATTGTTTCATAAAAATTGCAAATAATGATGAGTTCATGTCCTTTGTAGGGACATGGATGAAATTGGAAACCATCATTCTCAGTAAACTATCGCAAGAACAAAAAACCAAACACCGCATATTCTCACTCATAGGTGGGAATTGAACAATGAGATCACATGGACACAGGAAGGGGAATATCACACTCTGGGGACTGTTGTGGGGTGGGGGGAGGGGGGAGGGATAGCATTGGGAGATATACCTAATGCTAGATGACGAGTTAGTGGGTGCAGCGCACCAGCATGGCACATGTATGCATATGTAACTAACCTGCACAATGTGCACATGTACCCTAAAACTTAAAGTATAATAAAAGAAAAAAAAAAAAGAAAAAAAAAAAATTGCAAATAAGTCTCCACTCATAGTTGGACTATTAGGTAAACGCTCTGTAAATATAGTTCCAAAGGTCACTCCAATGATAAGTCACTGCAGTCTGTTTAGCCAATGATTCTGCTCTTCCGAAAAAAATCCTATGGTACTTACTTTAAGGCCTTGGAGAAGAGGGTGTCTGGCAGCCTCGTGAGTGCATTATGCTGAAGATCCAACACCTCGAGGGGGATGTGCTCTACCAGTGTTGGAAGGTTTTGCACGTGATTGTGTCCCAGCATCAGTTTTCTAAGACTCAAGCTACTCAGAATTCTAAGGGGGGAACATACAAACAAACACATTAAAAACTTAGTTAAATCATTCTTTCTGAGGCTGTCCTAGCCTATTTAACTGAAATTAGTTAACTTATAGAAACATATTCTCCTAGATTGTATACTCACTGACAAGTGCCTGAGCCAAGAAAGCAGCTATGACCATATGTTTACCTACCACCCACCAGGAAGTCATTAAGGTCATTCTGAGAAAAGGTGAATTAGTGAAGGCAAACAGCACAGAGGAGATCTATACTAAAAAGGCAATTTCTAGAATAAATCAATTTAGATTTTAAGTCTAAGCAGCACCAAAAATTCAGTATATTAACACATCTTGTGAATAAATTCATAACATTTCATTACAATAAAAACTACTATTTATGGAGTGCTTAAAATGTGCTAAGCCACTTAACAATGAAGTTAATTCAGAAAGGTTCAGTAACTTTGATTTGCCTAAGATTTCACACTGCATAGTAAATGGTAAAGTCTGGACTTGAATTAAGGCTTGACTCCAAAGATTGTGTTCATATTTAGTATGTTAAACGCCTCTAGTTTAATTTTAAAGACTCCATACAAAATAACATTTTATACCTCAATGCTTTTGAATATATCATTCCCTGCCGCCTTCACCAAGCCCCACTCTCTTTCTCCCACCACTTAGAAAAATCCCATCATCTGCTAAAGGTCAATTCAAATGCCATCTTCTCCATGAAACATTCCCTAATTATTCAAATTTCTTCTGATTTTCTCCATTTAATTTATACAGTGTAGTGATTAAGAGTGAAGGCTCTGGCCGGGCGCAGTGGCTCACGCCTGTAATCCCAGCACTTTGGGAGGCAGAGGCGGGCGGATCACAAAGTCAGGAGGAGATCAAGACCATCCTGGCTAACACGGTGAAACCCCGTCTCTACTAAAAATACAAAAAAAAAATTAGCCGGGCGTGGCAGCATGCGCCTGTAGTCCCAGCTACTCCGGAAGCTGAGGCAGGAGGATGGTGTGAACTCAGGAGGCAGAGCTTGCAGTGAGCCGAGATCGCGCCACTGCACTCCAGCCTGGGCGACAGAGCGAGACTCTGTCACAAAAAAAAAAAAAAAAAAGAGTGAAGGCTCTGGAGTAAAAACGACTACATCCAAGGCCAGGTTTGGTGGCTCATGCCTGTAATCTCAACACTTTGGGAGGCTGAGATGGGCCCATTGCTTC
Organism: Gorilla gorilla gorilla; assembly: GCF_029281585.2. Taxonomy (NCBI): domain Eukaryota; kingdom Metazoa; phylum Chordata; class Mammalia; order Primates; family Hominidae; genus Gorilla; species Gorilla gorilla. The sequence goes on from NC_073242.2 coordinate 101,127,915, forward strand.
AGCCCAGGAGTTTGAGACCAGTGTGGCCAATATAGCAAAGCCCTGTCTCTACTAAAAATACAAAAATTAGCTGGGTGTGGTGGTGTGCACCCATAGTCCCAGCTACTGAGCGGGAGCTGAGGACAGAGAATCACCTGAGCCCGGCAGGTTGATGCTGCAGTGAGGAGTGATTGTGCCACTACACTCCAGCCTGGGTGACAGAATGAGACCCTGTCTCCAAAAAAAAAAAGACTACCTTCAAGTGCCAGCTCCCGTCACTTCCTGGTTAAGTGTAACCTTCAACAACTTACCTAACTGCTCTAAGCTTTACATTCCTCATTTCTAAGATGAAGATAACAGCACCTATTAAATATATGATAAGGTTTTTAAACGATTAGGTAAGATCATAAAAGTGATGTTCTTAGAACATTGCTCAGCTTATAATATCTCATCCTATAAAAATTAACTATTATTACTATCATGTCACCAACCTATGGCAGCAACTCTAGTGTATTTATTTCATCACAGTTATCCACATATGTTACACTATCTTCTCATTAAGTTCCTTGCAAGCCAAGCCCATGCTTTAGCCTTTACTATGTTCCTTACAGCACATCACACTGCCTCATGCTCAGCAGGTGCTCAACACACTGAACAAATAAAAGGCAACCCAAATCTAGAAAAAAATTTAAAAGCGCACACACATAAATGTTAGTATATACATACATATATACATAATATATGCATCCAGGCACACATACCTCACGGGAACCTCTGTGAGAAGATTATAGCTCACATCTAATACTTCTATCTTCTTTGCTTCACAGGCCCAGTCAGGGACACACTCTAGCAGGTTTCTGCAGAAAATAAATAATTAAATGGCACCATTTAAGATGACAAGTGGAACTCATTTCACTAGGCTATAATGTATCCATTAACCAGCCTGTGAGCCCTTGAGGGCAGCAACACTGTCTCCAAGGCATCCCTTGGAACTCTGCCTGGAATATAGTAGGTGCTCAGTGAATGCTGCTGAATTAGAAGGGAGAGGAGAGACAAGTACCTGAAAATGTATAATACTGGATCAATTATGTTGCATGCTCAAAGAAGATAAAAAGGCTTTCTGCAATAGAAAAGCACACTTGTGGTGGGATGGGATGAGGGAAAGATAAGGAATTATAATTAACAAACCTTCAAAGATGAGTTAAGACTTCCACAAGTAATGACTGGGTGAGAAGAGAAGCAAATTCCAGGGAAAATGAACAGAATGAATACAAGTGAGACAGTAGAAGCAAAAGATAACTAGTGGGGAAAAAGTTTCAAACCACTTACAATGTGAGCTCAAATAATTAGTAGAGCACTAGGCAGATATTTAGTCAAGAGAATTTTTTTTCAGATGTGACAGCTTCTCTAGGCCTCAAGGTATCTACGGGTTTATCAAGCGATATAATGAGGCAGAATGAAGCAGCGCTATGTAAGAGAAACACACATATTGCTATACCTTAGTGAAGGAAACCCTTTACCTAAAATGGATCAAAACAAGCTCTCTAAGAAATATGTGGGTTAGAATATGAAGATGTTGTACAAAGGCCTGAGGTGAGGAGCACATTCCAAGCACAGGGTGGCAACATGAGCTAGAGCACAGAGGCAAGAGAAGAAACGCATGATGTGTATGGGGAATAACAAGCAGCTTGGTGATGCTCGATCACCCGGAGGAGACGGCCTGGGCTGGAGATCTGAGTGTAGCTGAAATAACTGGAGTAAATGAGGTCACGTCCAGTGAAGTATAACAGACCAAGGACAGAACCCTGGGGATAATCGACCTTTAAAGGGCTAGCTGAGGAAGAAGGGTATGCAAAAGAAACATGGCTAAAGTGGCATGAAAAAAAATCAGACTGTATTAGCTAGCCAAGGAAAAAGCATGTTTGGAGAAAAGAGAGCAAAATTAACTGTGTCAACACAGAAAAGTTCCAATAAGAGCAGAACTAAACTGAGCTGTTAGAGGGATAAGCAGATGGGGACTGAAGAAACTAAGCCAACAAATGCACATAATTCTTGAGAAATTTGGACAAAAGGGGGAAGAAAGGAATTAAGAAAATAGCTAGGGGGATTGTGAGGTAAAGGGAACTTTGTTATGACAGAAGAGACAAAGTATGTGTACAGACTAAGAAAAAAGAGGCTGAAAACACACACACACACATACACACACACACGAGAGGAGGGGAAGAGGAGGGGGAGAGAGGAGGACAATAATGACGACGAACAGAGCAAGGTCCAGGGCAGTGGGAGTGGAGGAGTCACAGGCACAGACAGCTGGACTGGCCATGAACAGAGGAGAGAAGCTGAGAATGAATACGCATCTATATAAATTCAAGCAAGGTGGGTGTTTCGAAGCTGAGGGAAATTGCCCACAATGGCCTCTATTTTCCCAATCAAGTAGGAAGCGAGGAGACTGGGGAGGGGGACACTGAGGGAGGTAGATGCTGAGGACACTGGAAGGAGCTGGCAAGACAAAGAACCAATAAGCTCCAGATGAGGTCGGAAATTTTGAGTTTGTAGTGGTGTCTACTTGGATGTGATTTTCTTCGGCAATGATCAAGTTCAACGGAAAAGGTAAAATTTTAGTACTGATCCATGCTGGGGTTTTGCGGGGAAGATAAGCAGGAAGAAATGGAAGGGAATCTAAAACATTAGCTTAAAATGATAATGATAAAGTAACGAAATCAACAAAAAGAAACCTGGCTACAACAGTCAGTATTTCTTGAGATGACTACATGTCAGGTACTATCCTACGCATTTTGCATTTATCATCTCACTCAGTCTTCACAACAACCCTGACCAAATAGGACCCTGCCCACTGCCCCTTTGATCTGCTTTGGGCACCCTGTACTCACAGCACTTAGGATGCTGCCCTGTCACTGCTTGTTTGATTGTTCATCTTGCCACTAGACTGCAAAACTCTACCGCTGAACCCAGAATGCCCAACAGTGGTTATAAATGAATAAAAAGTAATAAAATCCTGAATATAATTAATGTCCCTTCAAAAATAAGACCAACATGAGTTATAGGAGTACAAAAAAATTAAATAATATTTTAAAAACCCACTATGTGGCCGGGCTCGGTGGCTCACGCCTGTAATCCCAGCACTTTGGAAGGCCAAGGCAGGCAGATCACAAGGTCAGGAGATCCAGACCATCCTGGCTAACGCAGTGAAACCCCATCTCTACTAAAAATACAAAAAATTAGCCGGGCGTGGTGGTGGGCGCCTTTAGTCCCAGCTACTCGGGAGGCTGAGGCAGGAGAATGATGTGAACCCGGGAGGCAGAGCTTGCAGCGAGCCGAGATCACGCCACTGCACTCCAGCCTGGCCGACAGAGCAAGACTCCATCTCAAACAAACAAACAAACAAACGAACACCCACTATCTAAAAATCAAGAATTATCTGATTCCAACTGACAAAACAGGAATCAGTGCCTTGAAGATAACAAATCTTCTTTGTTTGCATCGCATCCTACATCTATAGTCTTTAAGAAAGAGTAATTCACAGACACCTTACTATTTCAAGAGAATCCTTCCTTTATACAGTAAGGCTATTAAACTTATTCGTCCATTCATCCTTTCTCCTTTTTCCAGGTTATCCAAGTATTTCAAAATACTTAGATTTCTTGTACATCAAAACTGCCAAAGAATCCACATGTATCTCTTAAATAGTAAGAAGCAAGCGCCACCCTCATGAAAGACACTCACCGGGAGAGATCCAAGGAAGTGAGCAGGCTGGGTACTGGATAGACGTTCACTGATGTCAGCCCTAATCCAAAACAAACAGGCGTTAGTGACATCCTCTAAAAAAGAAAGTAACTGAGAGCTGACAATGGAAAAGTAGCTTAGTGAAATCACCAGAGAGAAAACTGATGTATTCTACCAAGATGAGGTAAAGACAAAAACTACTGAAAACTCACTTTGACTAACTGATCCCAATTTGTCTTGAAAAACAAATGTAACAGCTAATTGAAGGATCCTGTGTACTGCACTGCCTTTATACAATATTAAGCAGTAGTTAAATGGTAACAGTAACTACTTAGCTTTTTAACTTGATAAAAATAATTAGACTTTTACTGGCAATATTTTAACTTTTAATTGAAGTATAACAAAAATACAGAAGAGTGCAACAATTCAGTAAATTTTCACAAACTGAACACACTAGTGGAACCAATACCCAGATCAAGAAACAGAACATTACCAGCTCCCTGGGAACTCCCCCATGTTTCCCTTTCCAGTCACTGCCCCTCAAGGAGTCCTGACTCCAAATACCAAATTACTTTTACCTGTCTACATAAATATATGCATGTGGTATGTATAATTACTTTTGCCTATCTATGTAAACATATGCATGCAGTATGTATAATTACTTCTGTCTATCTACATAAATATATGCACACAGTATGTATAATTTACTTGTCTGGCTTCATTCACTCCACAATATGTTTACAGGATTTGTTTATACCATTGCATATGATTATAGTTCATTCATTCTCATGCCTGTAAAAAATTATTTTATGTGAATATACCACAATTTATTTGCCCATTTTAGAGTTGATGACATGTTAAGTCTTTTCCAGTCTGCAGTTACTATGAATAGTACTTCTATGAACATATTTGTCCGTGTCTTTTGTGGACTAATATAAGTCCTTATATTGAACATAAGCCTAGAAGAGGCACTGCTGGGTACAGGGTATGTTTCTGTTCACCTTAGCAGATACTACTGAACAGTTTTCCAAAGTGGTTGTACCAATTTACACTCCAACAGCTGCCCCTGGGATTTTTAGGCCTTTCCATTCTAGTCATTCTGGTAGGTGTATAGTGGTGCCACGCAGGAGTTTCAATTTGCATATCCCTGATGACTAGTCAAGTTCAGTGCTTTCCCTATATTAACTGATCACATTTAGATAACTTCTTTTTGTAAAGCAGAGTTCTTGACTTTGAGGCATCAAAACTGCAAGTTTTTATGTGAATTCTTCCAGGTTGTAGAATTTAAGGATTTTGTAAACGGAGTAGCAGACCTCAAACAAGCCCTGTTCAGTTAACTGCTGTGATAGAATCCTGGTGACTAATAGTATTTAAGTATTTAAATACTATTAAAATATTTCATTTATTTGTATATACTTAAATATTTACAAAGAGTAAATATTTAGGACTGTGTGCCTGTTGATGAGGTCTTTTCCAGTAGGGCCAGGAATTCACTGTTTAGACACATTAAGGATAGGGATGGGCCTGATAACAAAAATCTCCACAGCTAGGACTTACTACGATACCAGGCATCTATAAACAGCATAAGTCAACACTCACCAGTTTTAACACTCTTCTGACCAAGCAGTTAATCTAAGCTACAATTTGAAGCTTCTATAACATAATAAAAGGCAACGCAAACAGAAGTCCTCAACTTTTATCTGTATAATCTAGTTTACAGATACAGAAAAATAAAGAGAATAAAATAATGAACCCTCTTTCACCCATCATATAGCTTTTAACAAACCTACATTCTGCTTTATATGTGGCAGACTTTTTTTTTTTTTTTTTTGAGATGGAGTTTTGCTCTTGTTGCCCAAGCTGGAGTGTAATGGCATGACCTTGGCTCACTGCAACCTCCACCAGGTCCTGGGTTCAAGCAATTCTCCTGCCTCAGCCTCCCGAATAGCTGGGATTACAGGCACGTGCCACCATGCCCAGCTAATTTTTCGTATTTTTAGTAGAGATGGGGTTTCACCATATTAGCCAGGCTGGTCTTGAACTCCTGACCTCAGGTGATCTGCCCACCTAGGCCTCCAAAGTGTTGGGATTACGGGCTTGAGCCACTGTGCCTGGCCCAGACTTTTTTTTTTTTTTTTAAAGAATTAAAATACCACACATACCAAGAGTAAACATCATCCTGAATATGGTTTTCATCACTCTCATGTATTCTTTCATAGTTATGGCATATTTATAATGAAGAAAACAATATTTCTGTGAGTGTTTTAAATTTTGATATAACTATCACAATATACATTTAATTATGCACTTTTCCTTGCTCAAAAAAAAGTTTGCAATTTATCCATATTACCATGCAAAGCTTTAGTACATTCATTTTCACTGCTGTGCAATATTCTATTGCATAAATATATCACTACTGATTTGTCCATTTTCCTATTAATAATCCTACTTTTAGGCCGGATGTAATGGCTCACACCTGTAATCCCAACCCTTTGGGAGGCTGAGATGGGCAGCTAACTAGAGGTTAGGAGTTCAAGAACAGCATGGCCAATATGGTGAAACCGTGTCTCTACTAAAAATACAAAAATTAAATGGGCATGGTGGCACACTCCTGTAATCCCAGCTACTCAGGAGGCTAAGAGAAGAGAATCGCTTGAACCTGGGCGGCAGAGGTTGCAGTGAGCTGAGACCAGGCAACTGCACTCCAGCCTGGGCAACAGAGCTAGACTCCGTCTCAAAATCCTACTTTTTTGTGCTCACAAAAAGTGATAAACAATCTGTTATACATCTCCTTGTGCACATGTGGGTGTCTTTGGGATATATCCCAATCAGGGAACTTCTAGAATATGGTATGTGTGTGTCTCGACATCTCTAACACTGTCACGTTACTCTCTGGGGTGGTTTTACCAGTCACCTCTCACTGGCAGTGTGTGAGTGCTCAGGAAGATGCTTCTCCTCGCCTCTGGAAACACTCAGAATTACCTTTTTTTTAATGTGATGAGTGTAAAATGTTATTATTTAAGTTTGCATTTTTCTGACAGTAAAATTTAACCTATTTTCCTTTCCTTCCTTAAACACATATCAAAAGTAAAGAAAGGTAAAGAACTTTCCATAAAAAGAATGGCCTCGACAAATATGAGGACCTTTTCACTGAAAAATATTCTTAGGGCAAATCACTATTGAAATCAGTGGCTTCTCATTCTAGCACTGAGGTTACACACGCTTTTAAATCACGAATTGGCAAACTTTTTCTGTAAAAGGCTAAATAGTAAACATTTTAGGCTTTGTGGACCATATCACAGTCTCTCTTACTACTATTCAATTCTGCCGCTGTAGCACAAGAGCAAGAATGTATAAATAATATGCAAGCAAACCACTGTAGCTGCATTCCAGTACAACTTCATTTAGAAACATAGAAACTTGAATTTCATAGTAATTTTCACGTCACAAAATTCTTCTTTCTTTTTTTGAGATGGGGTCTCACAAGTCTCACCCAGTTCTCTCGTGAGAACATGCAATGGCACGGTCTCAGCTCACTGTAACCTCTGCCTTCCAGGCTCAAGTGATCCTCCCATCTCAGCCTCCTGAGTAGCTGGGACCACAGGTTTGCCACCATGCTGGCTAACTTTTGTATTTTTTGTAGAAATGGGGTTTCACCATGTTGCCCAGGCTAATCTCGAACTCCTGAGCTCAGGTGATCAGCCCACCTCAGCATCCCAAAGTCCTGGGATTACAGGCATGAGCCCCCATGATTGGCCCCAAAATTCTCCTTTTGACTTTTTTTTTTACCCAACCATTAGAAAAATGTAAAAACCATTCCGTATGGGCCATAAAAAAAGAGGTGGCAGGCCAGATGCAGTCCTGGGGTATAGTTTGCCAACCTGTTTTAGACTATTATTGATGCTCTGTTTTGAACATGCTTGCCCACCTCCCCACCACCACTATTCTGTGGAATGCCTCTTATTATGCTCAATTAGTAAAGCTCAAAGTATCCTGCCATGTCTTTTTATGCACACTGCAACCACTTAAGTATTGACAGCAAAGTGAAGAGATAAAGCTTTGCCTCAATGAGCCACAAACCCCATCCTGCAGAGTGGCTGAGGAACACCACAGGTGCCACTGTTCTCAGAAAGCACTGACAACAGCTCAAAGAGAAAAAACAAAAGGCTGCATAGAAAACTCACTGTTGGAACTGGCATAGAGGGTCCGAAGGGAAAAGCCACTGAGTGTTAGCTCCCTCAGCTGATTCCGCCCACAGTGCAGCTGTTCCAAGCTGCATAAGGAGCTAAGATCCAAGTCAGTCAGTCGGTTGTCCCGCAGATCCACGTGGGTGACGTGTTTATTTCCCTCCAGATTTTCAATAACCATGGTTTTCAAATGGTTCATCCTTAATACGCAGAAACAAGAAAATAATCATAAATAAGAGTCTATTAAATGTGCTTACCAGAATAAAAATAAAAAATAGGACAGGTATGATCCCTTTCTCTGTTTCCTTTTTTTTTTTCGAGACGGAGTTTCGCTGTGTTGCCCAGGCTGGAGTGCAATGGCATGATCTCGGTTCACTGCAACTTCTGCCTCCCAGGTTAAAGCGATTCTCCTGCCTCAGCCTCCCAAGTTGCTGGGATTAGAATCACCCCCACCATGCCAGGCTAATTTTTTGTATTTTTAGTAGAGATGGGGTTTCACCATGTTGGCCAGGCTTGAACTCCTAACCTCAGATGATCTGCCTGCCTCGGCCTCCCAAAGTGCTGGGATTACAGGCGTGAGCCACCGTGCCCAGCCCCCTTTCTCTGTTTCCTAAACAATTTAAGAATTTCACTACTCGCCTCGTTTTGCAAGGTACTATATAAATAATTACAGTTGATGAATAACTCAAGGTACAGCTAAGTTAGACAACCCAAATTGGCAAATACATATACAAATTAATAAAGAGAAGGAAAAAAGAGGCCATATCTACGAAGAGTTAAACACTTATATCCAAATACCTAATGATGTCAGATGGGCACTAAGTAGGACAAAGGAACAGGAAGATGAACACAACCTTTTGAGTCAGTGAGTAGCAAAGCAGTCACAACAGTACCATGTCCAGAGTATAAGGATGGAGCCATACTTCTTCCTGTTGCTATGCCTGCTCTATCTCTAGAGCTAAGGTTCAAACATAAAATTAATTAATAGACAAGGAAATAATCTGCATATATATATATATATATGGAAGAGTTCAAAGGCAAATTATAGAAAATGATCTCTGGGTTTTTTCTACACAAGTATATGATTTAATTTATGCAGGTCTGTTCTCACTTTCCTGTATTTCTATAAATCTCTCTCTTAAGTCTCCAGTGTGGTTAAAAAAAACAAAAAACAAAAAAAACTCTCTTACTGTCTTTACAAGCTACATCAATGGCTTACTGTAAATAACAGAACATCCAGTAGGTGTCTTTTTACCAGCTTCCTTTAGGAAAATATTAAGACTAGAAAATAAAACTCTCATAAAAAGTTCTTAGTAATGAAACCCTTAACATTTTAATTGTAATACAATGGGTATCAAGAAGAAACCCAATGACTCAACAGAAAAATGGTCATTTATGGAAATCTACAAACTACTAATATACATATAAAAAGATGTTCAACCTCACTGCTATGTAAATAAACGTTGATTAAAACAATGAAATACTTTTTTCAACCTACTAGACTGATGATAAATAAAAAGAAATGCTAAAATCCAATACTGACAAAGATATGAGAAAATGGGAATTCTCATAAAATGGTGGAGGGGTCGGGCACACTGGCTCACACCTGTAATCCCAACACTTTAGGAGGCCAAGGCAGGAGGATTACTTGAGCCAGGGAGTTCAAGACCAGCCTGGGCAACACAGCAAGACCCCATCTCTATAAAAAAATTTTAAAATAAAAAATATACACTGATGGGAGGGTAAGTGAGAACAATCTTTGTCAAAGGCAATTTGATAGTCTCTATCACATGGTACAACTACCTGATCCTTAATCTCTCTGCTACTGAGTGATAAGTAAAGTCTTACTATACCTTTGAAAACATGTATTTCTACACTATACAAAAAACCTAAAGTTATGGGCCAGGTGTGGTGGCTGTAATCCCAGCACTTTGGGAGGCTGAGGTGGGTGGACTACTCGAGTCCAGGAGTTCGAGACCAGCCTGCACAACATGGTGAAACCTCATCTCTACTAAAAGTAGAAAAAAATTAGCCAGGCCTCGTGGTGCGCACCTGAAGTCCCAACTACTCGGGAGGCTGAGGTGGGAGAATCGCCTGAGAACGGGAGGTCAAGACTGCAGTGGGCCGAGATCGTGCCACTGTATGCTAGCTTGCGTGACAAAGTGAGACCTTGTCTCAAAACAACAACAAAATTTTAAAAACCCTAATGTTTTAAACAAATCTTCATAAACAGAAGACATAAAGGTCCACCAGAGTCAATTTAAAGGAAGCTGTGGTAAAGAATAACCTTACCTTAAATCCACATGCTTGATATGGTTCATCCTATTTAGCACCCCTAAGTTCAGGACTTCCAGGCAATTTCCTGCCATAACCACTCTATCTAACATAGTTAGTTTCTCATAAACCTCAGGAATTTGACTAAAGTTGTTGAAGGAAATTCCCAAGGAGGAAAGCTGTTGTAGATTTCCCAATTCTTCAGGTAAAGTAGTCAGAAAGTTGCCATCAAGACAGAGGGTTTGAAGACTATAGGAAGAAAACAAAACAAGTCTACTTTATGAAAGGTTTCACTGGAATGCATAGAATCAGAGTTAGGGATTCTGATTTATGTCACTAATTTATTATCAATCCCAAAATACTAAAGTGTCCTAACTCTCCATCTATGCAGACTTAATAGATGATTTACACACAACTTAAACAAATGGTCCCTCCAACATTAAAAGAGTTAAGACCGCTGCTGTTGAAGCTGAGGGATCAGTCACTGCTATGGGCAGGTATATCTCTGAGGTCAAAAACTGCTGCTGACTAGAATCCTAAGTAGTACATGATATAGTTCACTGCAAGAGTTCAAGATACTACCTTCATTCCAAACCCCAGGCAAGTTCCTTATTCTGCAAGGGAAAAGAGGAATCTAGTAAAAGTTACTTACTTTAGCAGATTGCCAATTTGACTTGGTAGGTCATGAAATCCATTACAGGAAAGGTTGAGCTCAGTCAGGGTAGAGATCTCGCATAACAATATAGGAAACAACCCAAGTTTATTATGGGACAAGTTCAGGCCCTTCAGTTGAGAAAATCTAAAGAGCAAAGCCAAAAATGGGTATTGCATTTCAATACATCTATTACTGTATCTTTACAAGGGACATCAATGGCCTTTGATATCTATTTTAAATGTCTATAATAGAATTTATTCCAAAAATACTTATTGAGCACTCGCTGCATATCAAACACTGAGTGGGGACAGAGGACACCAAGATGACTAATGCACAGTCCATGTGATGAAGGAAACCACGTCTAGCATTACAGGAGCTCTCTTTTCTCCTTAAAAAGGAAGACAATCTTGGCGGGTGCAGTGGCTTATACCTTTCATCCCAGCACTTTGGGAGGCTGAGGCAGGTGGATCATGAGGTTAGGAGATCGAGACCATTCTGGCTAACACGGTGAAACCCCGTCTCTACTAAAAAACAGAAAAAATTAGCCGGGCGTGGTGGCAGACACCTGTAGTCCCAGCTACTTGGGAGGCTGAGGGAGGAGAATGGCATCAACCTGGGAGGCGGAGCTTGCAGTGAGCCGAGACTGCGCCACTGCACTCCAGCCTGGGCCACAGAGTGAGACTCTGTCTCAAAAAAAAAAAAAAAAAAAAAAAAGGTAGACAATCTTGAAGAACAGCTCTTGCTGGTACAATTCTTTTGTATTTCTTCATACTTGATATGCTTGAAATGTTTTTCCATTATTAAATTTCTACATGTAATATACAAAATCCTTGCAAGAATTAATCAACTCAAAGACAGAGCAATAGCTAACAAATATGTAGATCAAATCCCATTTATAAGCAACTTCTACTTTCATACTGAAATTATGTTGGCTAAAATGTCATATAAAATGAATAAACCAGTTAGAGCTTGAAAATACAAATGTGACAGCATTTTACCATTATGTGACCTGATACACAACACAAAATAATTTTGTGCTTCTATTTTGTTCATGGAAGTAAAAGTATCTATATTGTCTTACCCAGAGATAGCATTGTTATAAAATGGATCTCCTGGGTTTCTTCTTGATATCCACTGTATTATAATTAAGATGTTAAAGGTTTCATTACTAAGAACTTTTTATGAGAGACTCTGGTAATTCCACTGGGGAGTAGGATACTTTGTTATTATACAAGTGCAAGATGGTGAGGCTGAGATGTTCTCCATGATGATGATCTATCACCTGCTTCTAGATTTGAATCCCTGGTACCTCACTGCAACGCTTCTCTTCCAAATTTTCAACTTCTGATTTCCAGATGACCTAACCTTGATTACTGATTATTCCTTAGGCTTGGTGCTTTAAATTCAGAATTTATGATACAGCCCTCAAACTGGACTAATTCTTTTTCATAGCAACTCACAAAGAAATGCTAGAAACCAACTTCCTTAAAATTATTGCTTGTTTTCATTTTTACATGCCAATATTACTAAAATAACTACCTCGTTACTAAACAGAGGCTTATACTTGAAACACTTTCTAAAACAATTATCAGATGAGATTAAAAAAACAACATTTTCTGGACATTAGAATTATTAGCTATTAAGGAAGTACGTAAAATATGTCATTTTAATGTATATTATCTTTTTAGTCACCATCTAATTTAAATCACTTTGAATGCTTTAATTTCCAATTTCTCCCTTCTCCTCCAGAAGCCCAGAAAACTACTTACAACACATATTTATTCACTGCGTCCATTTTTAAGTGGAAGAGTGAGGTGGGATGAGTGGAGTGTGGGAATGGGGTATATATTTTAATAAAGGACATGGAATAACAAGTAGGTCATAGTACTGTAGGGCTAAAATGGTTCCTGTATTAGAACAGAGAAGCTTCACAGCTGACTAAACGCATAAGAGTTGGCAGTGGAAGGTACAAAGGGAAGATAGAGCCTTGTCTCTCAGAGTGAAATTCTTATAATTAGGCCTATCTCCTTTAAGTTATTGAAATTTTATACTTCTAATTCAAAAATTTCCCGTATACTAAATCTCTTGATGTAACTAACTTGGCAGCAGATCATACATCAGTGTCAATGATTCACATGAAAAGATTACCCAGATCAACAGAAGCTCACAGAACATTTACATCAATCTTCTGTTTTATGGGGGGAAAGGGCAGGTAGAAGAACTCTGTGAATAAACATTTTCACTTCCTCTTCAAAACGGAGGGGAAATTTTAGAATATACATACAATGGTAGCAGGTAGAAGCCATAAGATACTGATTATGAGTTGGTTTTAACAGGTTAGTCTGGAAACCCATTCTCCACATACTTGTAGAGTGTATCGAGGCCTCCGGGTCTTTCTAACTGCATGAAGTTGTGTCGCAAGTTGAGGTAGGTAATATCTTGACTATAGAAGAGATGCTCAGGAACCTCCTCGAGGCTGTAACACGAGAGATCCACGGTACTGATTCGCTGGGACACCACCTGAATAATGTCAAAGAGAAGAGCCTTCTGAGCTAGTACTGGATGTCTATCACCCAGCAAAGAATGGAATGGCATTTACACAAAAAGACACTAATTAAAAAGATAGGAAAAAAAAAGGCAATAAGATCCAATTATTCATTTATAAATACCAGTTAATTTTTACTTTTTCCTAAAACCATAAGCTGCTTGAAAAACAAGGGTATAAATTATAAAGTCTCTATAAGTACAAGGTTAAAAAAAAACACATATCATTAAAGATGGAAAGTTAACACTTCATGCAAGAAGTAATCTTTTTTGTTTGTTTTGTTTTTGGGTTTTTTTTTTTTTTTTTTTTTTTTGAGACAGAGTCTTGCTCTGTCAGCCAGGCTGGAGTGCAGTGGCACGATCTCAGCTTACTGCATCCTCCGTCTCCTGGGCTCAAGCAATTCTCCTGTGCCACCACGCCAGGCTAATTTTTGTATTTTTAGTAGAGACGGGGTTTCACCATGTTGGCCAGGCTGGTTTCGAACTCCTGACCTCAGGTAATCCACCCACCTCAACCTCCCAAAGTGCTGGGATTACAGGCGTGAGTCACAGCACCCGGTCGCAAGAAGTTATCTTAAGATGATTCGAAATAAATGGAAAAAACTTTAAGAGGCAGTGTGACATGAAAAGACATGGCCTTCTGTAGCCACACTAGCTCTGCTACTTATCAGCAGTTTCTTCATCTGTTTTGAGGATAAAAGTAAATAACCAAGCACACAGCACACTGCTAAACATGCAAAAGACACTCAAAAAAATATTAACTTCTCTTTAAAAGGGCAGAAGAATGGAATAGGTACTTAAAACTGGGACTAGTTTTATTTAGAGCAGATTTTATAGCCAACACAATATAACTGTAAAATAGTCAATAAAATCAAAACAAGCTTGATAGTTCTATAATAGTATGCTAATATAATACGGGTTATAAAAATTGATCTAAAAAAAGAAACAATATATCACTAGAAAAGTCATTCATGGCTAGGCGTGGTGGCTCACACCATAATCCAGCACTTTGGGAAGCCAAGGCGGGCGGATCACCTGAGGTCAGGAGTTGGAGACCAGCCTGGCCAACATGGTGAAACCCTGTCTCTACTAAAAATACAAAGATTAGCTGGGCGTGATGGCGCACACCTGTAATCCCAGCTACTCCAGAGGCTGAGGCAGGAGAACTGCTTGAACCCAGGAGACAAAGGTTGTAGTGAGCCAAGACTGTACCACTGCACTCCAGCCTGGGTGACAGTGAGACTCTCTCCAAAAAAAAAAAGAAAAAGAAAAGTCATTCATGTTTTGATGGCATGTCCTTATACTATAACAATCTCTTATACAAAATCCTGCAAAGATGGCTAGAAGAAAAAGAGAATTTGGAAATCACAATACACTTTATTGCTTTTCAAAGGCTAAAGTGCAGAAATTATGTTGAAAGACTAATTATCCTTGGCATATAGGAATAATGGTTTGTGGCAGCATTAGAGGTCACTGTCCCATCCATAACTGCACATTTGAAGTCGTTCACCAAGGCTGTTCTGAACATATGCAGACCAAGAAGCACTGGGACCCAAGTTATGGAATGAATCCATCTATCACTGACTATTACGGTTGAGGGAAGGTCATTTAAATCTCATTGTATCTCAATTCCTTCAAAGGTCAAATCTCTTTGTGTCTTAATTCCTTCTAAGGCCCTAACTCCCACAGACAGTACAGAGGAAAATGCACCTGCAAACATTTTTGACAGCATTTTGTACTATGCATATATAGATAAGTTAAAGACCTGGTGGAACTCCATGATTTTACTCATTATATACTCAGAAAAGGCCTAGAAAGGAAATTAAAAATTATAATTTGCTATCTTGGGAATAAGTTCAGTTTCTTTTCTTGTCTTTTGTTTTTTTTTTTCAGACGGACTTTTGCTCTTGTTGCCCAGGCTGGAGTGCAATGGAATGATCTTGGCTCACTGCAATCTCCGCCTCCTGGGTTCAAGCGATTCTCCTGCAGCTCAGCCTCCCGAGTAGCTGGGATTACAGGCATGTGCCACTACACCCCGCTAATTTTGTATTTTTAGTAGAGACGGGGTTTCTCCATGTTGGTCAGGCTGGTCTGAAACTCCCGACCTCAGGTGATCCACCTGCCCCAGCCTCCCAAAGTGCTGGGATTACATGCATGAGCCACTGCACCCGGCCATCAGTTTCAAAATACATTTCTCTTGGGGTACTCTTTTTTTTTTTTTTTTTTTTTTGAGATAGAGTCTTGCTCTGTCATCAGGCTGGAGTGCAGTGGCGCGACGTTGGCTCACTGCAACCTCTACCTCCCGGATTCAAGCGATTCGCCTGTCTCAGCCTTCTGAGTAGCTGGGACTACATGTGCGCGCCACCACACCCAGCTAATTTTTTGTATTTTAGTAGAGACAGGGTTTCACCATGTTGGTCAGACTGGTCTCGAACTCCCAACCTCAGGTGATCCATCCGCCTCGGCCTCCCAAATTGCTGGGATTACAGACGTGAGCCACCACGCCCGGCCTAGGGTTCTCTATTCTTATCTCCACATCAGAACATCCTACCACTTTTCACCTTGGATGCTTGCCGTTGCCATCGCTGGTACTCGGCCAAAGTCTCGAAGCTGACATGATAGGTCTGAGCTTGGGCTCCTGCTGAGCTGAAAGCAAGGGAGTATTGCCGTCGCTTCACTTCTTCTATCTGAAGAAGAGGAGGGGAGAAAACCAGAACCACTAAAAAAAAAAAATCCTAAGTCAAAAAGCAAAAGGCAATCACAAGACGAACAACTGAATTTTTAAAAATAGTTATTTTTTATTTTTTCTCTCTCCCTCCTTGTCCCCCTCCATCTGCCAATGGGTCACACATGAACACACCCAAGGAGTACACAATGATCCCAACACATTAGCTGTGCTTTTGCTCTATCACCAGCAGCTGGGTAGCACCTCTTGTCCTCAGGACTTGCGGGTCAGGAAGCAGGATACCAGTCCACTATGTCCCCCTTACTGCACGGAACTCTTAACAAGTCCTCTTCACTCCAATTCAAATCTCTTTTACTAGGCTTGAGAAAAGAGGCAAAAACCTCCCCCATTCCTATTGGAGTGGTGGCAGGAATTCACAGCACAAAAATAGCTCCTTAAAGAAATTCTCGGCCAGGCGTGGTGGCTCACGCCTGTAATCCCAGCACTTTGGGAGGCCGAGGCGGGCGGATCACGAGGTCAGGAGTTCGAGGCGAGCCTGATCAACATAGTGAAACCCTGTCTCTACTAAAAATACAAAAAATTAGCCGGGTGTGGTCACGGGCTCCTGTAATCCCAGCTACTTGGGAGGCTGAGGCAGGAGAATCGCTTGAACCCAGGGGGCGGAGGTTGCAGCAAGCTAAGATCGCGTCACTGCACACCAGTCCGGGCAACAGTGCGAGACTCCGTCTCAAACAAAAAAAGAAATTCTCCCCCAAATTCCAACAACTCAACCTATATAGCTTTGATGAGGAAGCAGTCTTTTTATAGTCATGGAACCACTTACATCTTTTTGTCTGGTATCTCACTTTGTTACGTCACAGCTTGGCAAATCAGATGGAAACTTACATTAGGTTTCTGTGCCAACTGAAGATTGAACCAAGCGGCAGAAACAAAATACTTCCAGAAAAGAGAATCATATTAAAAAGATTCATTAAAATTAAATAATTTTCACAATATTAAATTGTGATACAACATAACCATTTTTCATTAGTAACAAATCATTGCAACTGAATGAGTCTGTGTCAAAATAAAGAATATTATTGAAATGAAGAATAGATACTGATTGTTTTAGCATAATCTTTTAAATATTTTATTTTGGAATGCTTGACATTGAAAAGTACAGAGAATCATATAATGTCAAACACTGAGACAGATCTGTAAATCTCTCACTGTAAGTTAATTTGTCAACTTCCCTGAGTAATTATTTTAATTTCTGTATTACAGATGTTGAAATTATATTGTTACATATATATAACTTTGGAATTATTAAATATTCATGGTAAAAATGTTCCTTTTATCATTTTGTAATGAGTCTCTTTATCCCTACTAATGCTTTTTGTATTAAAGTCCTTTTGGCCCAGCTACTTGGGAGGCTGAGGCACGAGAACTGCTTGAATCCAGGAGGTGGAGGCTGCAGTGAGCTGAGATCGTGCCACTGCACTCCAGCCCGGGTGACAGAGCGAGACTCTGTCTCAAACACACACACAAAAAAGTCCTTTTGGGGATCAGTCTTACTGAGGTATAACCTAAAATAAAATTCACTGGTCTTTGTTGTATTTTTTTGAGACAGGTCACTCTTCACCCAGGCTGGAGTACAATGGCGTGATCATGGCTCAATGCAGTCTCAACCTTACGGGTTCAAGTGATCCTCCCGCCTTAGCTTCCTGAGTAGCAAGGACTACAAGTGTCTGCCACTGTTCCTGGCTAATTTTTTATTTTTTTGTAGAGACAGAGTCCCATTTATGTTGCCCAGGCTGGTCTTGAACTCCTAGACTCAAACAATTCTCCTGCCTCAGCCTCCCAAAGTGCTAGGATTACAGGTGTGAGCCACTGTGCCATGCCTGGCCTTGATTTTTTTTTAATTCACTAAGTAACCAATTTCATGAGTTTTTATAAATGAATAAATACAGTGTGCAACCCCGTGGCCCCCAAACTTTCCTCTGTGCTCCTTTACAGTCAGCCCCCTCCCCACCATGCCCTGGCAATCATTGATCTGTTTTCTATCACAATTTTTTGCCTTTTTCAGAATTTCATATAAATTGAATAATTCAATAAATAGACTTTTGTATCTGGCTTCTTTCACTCAGAATTATGCTGTTAAGATTTATCCTTGTTCTTGTATCAGCAGTTCTTTCCCTTTTTTTTTTTTTCGCTTAGCAGTATTTCCTGGTATAGATATATCACATTTGTTTATCAATTCACAAGTCAGTGAACATTTGTTTCTAGTTTTTAGCCATTATGAATAAAGCTGCTATGAACATTCATGTACAAGTCTTTTAAAGAACATATGTTCATTTCTTTTGGATAAAAACTAGAAACAGAATTGCTGGGTTATTCGAAAAGCACACGTTTAATTTTACAAAAAATGAATAACTGTTTTGCAAAGTAACTTCATTCCTACCATGATGTATGAATGTTCCAGTTGCTCCGCATCTTTGCCAAACTTGTTATTCATCAGTCTTTTAATTTCAGCCATTCTAGCGGTGTGCAGTATCTCACTATTATTTTTATTTGCATTTCCCTAATGACTGAGGTTGAAGATCTTTTCATGTGTTTGTTACCTGTATATCTGCTTTGGTGACAGGTCTCTTCAAATCTTTGGCCCAGTTTTTTACTGGGTTTGTCTTTTCGTTACTTAGTTGCAAAAGTTCCTTATATATTCTGAATACAAGTCCTTTGTTGCACATAAACTTTCATATAAATGTCTCATATGCTATTAATATAACCACACCAATTTTCTTTTGATTGCTATTTGATGAGTATATATTCTTTCATCATTTCACCTTCAACCTTCTAAGAGTAAGTTTTAATTATGTCTCTTATGAACAGCAAATAGTATTTAAAATAACATCTGACTATCACAATCATTATGATTACTGATACATTCGGATTTATTACTATCACTATAATTTGTGAAAATTTAATATGCTATTTTGCTCCTTTTTCTCAATTCTTCTTGCCTTATTTTAGCGTTACAAAGTCTTCTATATTCTCTTTTCCTCCTCTAATTTTAGTGGCTATTGTTAAATTTTCCTAATAAATTTTAAGATTATTTGATGTCTCTATCCTCTTATCCCGAGTATATCACATTTTACTTAATAAACACATTGCCACATCTAAACACTCATTTTGTCTTCACTTCTAGAAAATGTTCAGCTATTATTTTTTCAGATATTATTTCTCTTTTCTCTTCCTCTCTCTTCTCTAGAACTCCTATTAGATGTATACCAGAGCCTTTCTGAAGGGTTCTTTTATAGTTTTTATCTGTGAAATTCTTCAGTACATCAGTTAATTACATTCAG
Source organism: Gorilla gorilla gorilla (assembly GCF_029281585.2). Taxonomy (NCBI): domain Eukaryota; kingdom Metazoa; phylum Chordata; class Mammalia; order Primates; family Hominidae; genus Gorilla; species Gorilla gorilla. The sequence continues at coordinate 101,147,325 of NC_073242.2, forward strand.
CTACTAAACAGTGGCTTAAAAAAAAATAGAGGAGTCAGTCCAGGACTAGCCTAACAGCTCCATAGGCCAGCAAGGACCCAGGCTCCTTCTTCCTCAAACGCTACACTGGACATATGCTTGCCAACTCATAGTCATCGTATGACTGCTCCACCTCTGACAATGAGGAACTGGCAAAGGGTCAAGCCATCCCTTTATGACCTTTAAAGGTCAAGCTCTTTAAAAGTCTATCCCATTTTAAAGAGCTTTTCCAAAAGTCCTTCCAGGAAACTTCTGTGTACATCTCAGTAGCTACAAGAGGGTTCCGCTGGAAGATTTAGTTTTTGATCCTGGGCATATTGCTACCCTGAACAAAATTCTATTAGCAAACAGAAGACACAAAATTACTCTTCATCAATTCTCTTTATCTGATCTAGAGTTTAACCACTTAAGTTTTAAATTTTAGTAACTGTATTTTTATTTCCAATATTCTACTTGGCTCTTTCATAGGCAGATATTCTTATTTCTGAATTTGTTTTCCATTTTTGTTCTTCCATTCTCTCTTAGAAAATTCTAAACACATTTATTTTCAAGATATTTGCTCATTTATTTCCATTTCAATCTGAAGTGAGTTTATCTTCTGATGGTTGAGTTTGTGGAAATCCTCCCTAGTATTAAATTTCTCTGTGGGGTTTTGTTTTGTTTTGTTTTGTTTTTTATGTATGTGTGTGAGAGGGAGTTTACATTTCAGGTTCATTTGAATGGTAGGTTCATTTTCTCTCTCACCCTATCTGCTGCTTCCTCTCCACCAATCCCCAACCTTGTCCTCATTCACTCTTTCCCTCTCAAGCAACTCTACTTACTTTCACTTTGTCCTTCAGCCCCTAAGACCTCATACTGACAGTGGTGGGTTCCTGCCCCATGGTTGATACTGGAGTTACAAACAATCATTCATTAAACTAGTAGGGATTTCATTCATTTCCTGGTCAAAGGCCATGTAACTGGATTCTCCCACCTCTTTAGGACCACAGCTAGAAATAAGCCTTGGTTTCAGTCAGTGCTTAATGGCAGTTATTGTTTTAGCTTTCTTGCAGAAACAAAAGATGCCAATCAGCCTGACATTAGGCCGTAAGACTAACCCAGGACCCCCATTATGAGCAGAAAACTATTACTAAATACTTATAAGAGCCAAACTCCGAGGCTGCCACAACCTTTCAGACCCAGAGCCCAGGAGGCCCACAGACCTTCTGATCATTTTATGTTTCTATTCTGTATTTCTAAGCTCAGCTAGGTCTTTTCGTATTTTTATTTATTATTATTTTTTTTAAGAGACAGGGACTCACTCTGTCACATAAGGCTAGGATACGGTAGCACGATCACAGCTCACAGCAACTCGAACTGCTGGGCTCAAGCCATCCTCCTCCCACCTCAACCTCCCAAGCAGTTGAGACTTCAGGCGCCACACCACTACACCTGGCTTTTTTTTTTTTTTTTTTTTTTTTGAGACGAAGTCTTGCTCTGTCTCCCAGGCTGGGGTGCAATGGCATGATCTTGGCTCACTACAACCTCCGCCTCCCAGGTTCAAGCGATTCTCCTGCCTCAGCCTCCCAAGTAGCTGGGATTACAGGCGCCCACCACCACGCCCAGTTAATTTTTTAAAATTATTTTTAGTAGAGACGGGGTTTCACTATGTTGGCCAGGCTGGTTTTGAACTCCTGACCTCAAGTGATCCGCCCACCTAGGCCTCCCAAAGTGCTAGGATTACAGGCACAAGCCACCGCGCCCGGCCAAGACAGGGTCTTGCTAATGTTGCTCAGGCTGGTTTCAAACTCCTGGCCTCAAGTGATCCTCCCACCTCAGCCTCCTGAGTAGCTGGGATTACAGGCACAAGCTATCACACCCAGCTTATTTATCTTTTTCATACATGTATTCTATCAATATTGCTGTGTATTTGGATCAGAATGGATGCCTGATCCAAAGTGTGAATTCATGAGGTAATTTTGTCTGGAAGTCTTCCAGACAAACTCAGATTGGTTTATGACAGTCAAGATTCAAAACAGAGTAAAATCATGTATAGATAGCTTCCTAAAAATATTAACATATCTGTTTATGGTCATTTGTCATTCATTCTGTTTGACTAACAAGTGAACTCCTTTCCTGGGATGGAGACTCCTCTAGGACAGATGGAAGAAATGGCATGGCTCCCTGGCTGCTGGATCACACCTTATGACTACCTCAGACTCTGAATTTTAATTTAATTGGGGGGAAAAAAAACCCAGAAAGAATCTATTTGGTGATGGATGCTGGCAGCTACTTCTAATTTCCAAAGGCAGCTTCTAATGGTAGCATCCACTGTCTACTTTGGCTATTGTGAGCCCCAGAATCTAATGCCTAGCAGCGGAGGTGGGGATATCTTGAACAGATAGTTCTGCAACAGGATTTGGGGCATAATAGCCTCTGAACCTCTGAAACAGTCTCTGATATAATCTTTAATAATGCCCATACTGGCTTCTTTGAAAAGATATGAACAAAAGCTATGAAAAGCATTATGTGATATTTTCTTAATTAAGATGATCAAATGAAAAATAATTCATCTTTGTGAGTCTTACCTTTCCACCAACCAGAGGCAAAATGTGCATCTTTCCAGTTTGACAATCTTTCACTGAGGAAACGATAAGGCAGGTACCACAGAGGACAACTAGGCGCTCAGCCCACTTATGCAGCTGGGTCTTTCCCTTGCGTACATTATAGATGCCAGACAATAGGATTCGATCCAAATGATCCATGTGGCATGGTTTTTCTGAAAAGTAAACAATACTTCAGAATCCACCATTAAAGTAGTGTAAGAATACAGAAATGGAAAAAGAAAGCATTGTGTGTCAACATTCAACAACCTTATTTATAGATATAAGTAACCAAGCAATATAGTTAAGACAAAATTAGATCTAGTCCATCAATGAATTATATACAGTAGGAGTACCTGTGAATTTTGGTCTATGAAGCAAAATTGTACTTTGGATGCCATTGTTACATTAACCCTTCTTCCAACAGCCATATCTCCTATGTACCCAGAGAAAGGCAGTATGGTAGAGTGGTTAAGATCATGAACTCTGAAGTCAGATATACTTGAATTTGAATGCTGGTTCTGTCACTTTGTTTCCTTGAACTATTTATTCTCATTATGCTTTACTTTACTCATTTATACAGTTTGAATCTTAACACAACCTACCTTCTGGGGATTCTTATAAAAATTAAGTAAGATGGCCAGCTGCAGTGGCTCCCGCCTACAATCCCAGCACTTTGCGGGGGCCAAGGCGGGCATATCACAAGGTCAGGAGATCGAGACCATCCTGGCTAGCACAGTGAAACCCCGTCTCTACTAAAAATACAAAAACAAAAAAAATTAGCCGGGCATGGTGGCGGACACCTGTAGTCCCAGCTGCTCAGGAAGCTGAGGCAGGAGAATGGCGTGAACCCAGAAGGCAGAGCTTGCAGTGAGCTAAGATCATACCACTGCACTCCAGCCTGGGCGACAGAGCAAGACTCTGTCTCAAAAAAAAAAAAAAAAAAAAAAGTAAGATAAGGAATATAAAATACTAAGCATAGTTTTAGGTACAAAAAGAACATGGAATAAATGACAACCACTATTGTTACTAATCTACCCTAGAAGGAAGAAATTAGTAACTATATGAGTACTCTAATTTTGTACATAATCCTCCATCTCTCTGCCACTAATATGGAAAAGCTTATGGGTGGTACTTCAATCAACTATTCCGATCGTGGTGGTGGAAATTCTACTTCTCATCAGAGGCCTTCATGACTGAGATACAGTGAACAAAACAGCACATAATAACGGAAAAGACGTGAAGTTCTTGGTAAGAGCACTATTAAAAGAAGTGTGCACCTGTAGTCCCAGGTACTCAGGAGGCTGAGGCAGGAAGACTGTTTGAGCCCAGGAGTTCAAGGCCAACCTGGACATCACAGTAAGACCCTGTGTCTTAAAAACAAAAAACAAAAAACAAAAAAAAGGGACAACTAACTATACACAGAAATGAGCAGGAGTAGCAGTATGAGGTGGTCCAAACAGTAACCCAGAAGTTGGAAAGACTGGTACTCCTGGTATTATTACATAATTTTTTTTTTTTTTTTGAGACGGAGTCTTGCTCTGTCGCCCAGGTTGGAGTGCAGTGGCGCAATCTCGGCTCACTGCAAGCCCCGCCTCCCAGCTTCATGCCATTCTCCTGCCTCAGCCTCCGGAGTAGCTGGGACTACAAGCGCCCGCCAACACGCCCGGCTAATATTTTGTATTTTTAGTAGAGACGGGGTTTCACTGTGTTAGCCAGGATGGTCTCGATCTCCTGACCTCGTGATCCGCCCGCCTTGGCCTCCCAAAGTGCTGGGATTACAAGTGTGAGCGACCGCGCCTGGCCACTTAATTGTTTATACAATTAGGTATCACTTTGCCTATTTAAATTAGGTATCACTTTGCCTATTTAACTTAGGTATCACTTTGCCTATTTAACCATGTGTTTCCCATATACAATATGAGGAAATGAGCTAGATTACTTCAAAGCCTTAAAATTGTATTATTCAATAAAACTTTGTATATTAATACACTATACAGGATAAGCATTTCTCCTTCTATTCTAGGTCAATCGTTTCATCTATACAGTCATTCCTTGGTATTGGCAAGTGATTGATTCCAGGACCTCCCCAAGGATACCAAAATCCACAGATGCTATAGTCTCTTATATAAAATGAAATGGTATTTGCATATAACCTACGCACATCTTCCTGTATAATTTGAATAATCTCTAGATTACTTATAATATCTAAAACAATGTAAATGTTAAGTAAATAGCTGTTATGCCATATTTTTCTTTGTTTTTTTTTAATATTTTTGATCCATTGTGGATATGGACGACTGACTGTATTCTAAATTCCACCTTCCTCAGAGAGTTTGGTTCTCCCAGTTCTATATTCCTAAGTTCTAGTTCCACATTTCCAACTATCCAGATATCTCCAACTACATGTTTACCATCACTTAAAATTCAACATGCCTGGCCAGGAGCAGTGGCTTATGCCTGTAATCCCAGCACTTTGGGAGGCTGAGGCGGGCAGATCACGAGGTCAGAAGTTCAACACCAGCCTGACCAACATGGAAACCCCATCTCTACTAAAAATACAAAAATTAGCCAGGCATGGTGGCGTAATGCCTGTAATCCCAGCTACTCAGGAGGCTGAGGCAGAAGAATAGCTTGAACCCAGGAGGCGGAGGTTGCAGTGAGCTGAGATCGCACCATTGCACTCCAGCCTGGGGGACAAAGCGAGACTCTGTCTCACAAAAGAAAAAAAAGATCAACATGCCTAAACCAAGTCATCATCATCCCTGTACAGCAGCAGCTCCTTCTCACAACTCAAGCTCATCTCCTGAAGTCACCCATGCTCAAAACCTCAGAAGCAGCTTCAACTCTTGGGTTCACTTTCTCAACTTCTCTTTTCAATCAATCATTAAGTCTTACTGATTACTCCTTCAAGAAGTCTCTCACATGAACAATTCCTTCCTATTCCCTAGTTCAGATCCTTATCAATTCACACCTGAATCACTATCCACACTGGCACCAGACTGATCTTCCCTGGGCTCACTTGGATCCCATCACTTCCTGCTACCATCTGCCAAATGACAGCTAAACTCCTGATGGAGCACCCATGGCCCAAAACAATCTGGACTCAAATTAACTGTGATTCACGAACATGCAATGAAATTTTTAATCTCCCACGGCTGCCTTCTTTTTCATTTCTGCTTAGTGAAATGTTGTCAATTTTTAAAGAACCAACCCAAATACAACTTCTTCACAAAGACTTCCCCCAATTTCTTGACATCTCTGATTTTCCAGAGAACAGGGACAGAAAACTTTCCTATCAGCTAGCAAAATATATCATATATGTATATTAGTAAAAATCTGGCCAGGTGTAGTGGCTTACACCTGTAATCCCAGCACTTTGGGAGGCCCGGGCAGTTGGATCACTTGAGGCCAGGAGTTCAAGACCAGTCTGGCCAACATGGCAAAATCCCCATCTCTACTAAAAACACAACAATTAGCTGGGCGTGGTAGCAGGCACCTGTAATCTCAGCTACTCGGGAGGCTGAGGCAGGAGAATCGATTGCACCAGGGAGGTAGAAGTGGCAGTGAGCTGAGATCATGCCACTGCACTCCAGCCTGGGTGACAGAGCAATACTGTCTCAAAAATAATAAAATAAAATAAAATAATTTTTTAAATTGACTGGCTGGATCACCTGAGGTCAAGAGTTTGAGACCAGCGTGACCAACATGGTGAAATCCCATCTCTGCTAAAATACAAAAATTAGCTGGGCATGGTGGCAGACGCCTGTAATCCCAGCTACTCAGGAGGCTGAGGCAGGAGAATTGCTTGAACCTGGGAGGCCGAGCTTGCAATGAGCCGAGATCATGCCATTGCACTCCTACCTGGGCAACAGAGCAAGACTCTGTCTCAAAAAATAAATAAAATAAATAAATTGACTAAACAGTGACTAAATAAAAATTTTAAACTTATGCACAATAAAAAGTAATAAATAAAATAAAAAGTTACAGGCTGGAAAAAAATTGAGTCACAAATATAGTACCCAAAAGATATATATTCAGAATACATGCAGAAGTCCTTTAAATCAATATGAAAAAAGAGAAACAGAAACATGTACAAAAATATCAATGAGTAGTTCAAAGAAACTGAAAGATCCAATAAAAATATGAAGTAATTCTCAATCACACTAGTAATCAGGGGAAAAAAATTTAAACAAAGAGACCATCATTTTTTTAATTTTTTTTTTTTATTTTTGAGACGGAGTCTTGCTCTGTCGCCCAGGCTGGAGTGCAGTGGCTCGATCTTGGCTCACTGCAAGCTCCGCCTCCTGGGTTCACGCCATTCTCCTGCCTCAGCCTCCCGAGTAGCTGGGACTACAGGCGCCTGCCACCACGCCCGGCTAATATTTTGTATTTTTTAGTAGAGACAAGGTTTCACTGTGTTAGCCAGGATGGTCTCGATCTCCCGACCTCGTGATCCGCCCATCTTGGCATCCCAAAGTGCTGGGATTACAGGCATGAGCCACCGTGCCCAGCCAAGACCATCATTTTATCTATCAGATTAGTAAATATTTTAAAGCCTAATAATATTGAAAGGTTATAGGCAAAGGGGTACTCTGTTATACTGACAGGATATAAAAGTGTTCTGCAGTAGTAACTATTAATATTTTAAACGTGAGTAACCTATAAGCCAATAATTTCATTCTTAGAGATCACTCTGAAGGAATACAGGTGCATAAAGAGATAATTTTACTAAAATGGCTGTTTTAACCATCCAAAACTGGAAACAAAGTAAATGTCCATCACTAAGGAGATGGTTACACAGACTATAATGCATACATGATGTCCAATACTATGCCCCTTAAAGAAATGTATACAGGGCCAGGCACAGTGGCTCATGCCTGTAATCCCAGCACTTTGGGAGGCTGAGGCCGTCGGATCACCTGAGGTCAGGAGTTCAAGACCAGCCTGGCCAACATGGTGAAACCCCGCCTCTACTAAAAATACAAAAATTAGCTGGGTGTGGTGGTAAGCCACCTGTAATCCCAGCTAGTTGGGAGGCTGAGGCAGCAGAATCGCTTGAACCTGGGGGGTGGAGGTTGCAGTGAGCCGAGGTCATGCCACTGCACTGCAGCCTGGGAAACAAGAGTGAGACTCTGTCTCAGAAAAAAAAAAAAAAAAGAAATGCATACAGAAGATGGTTCTGCAAATGCTGACAAGGTAAGATCTCCAAGACAAACTCTTGGGTGAAAAAAGCATGAAGACCAATACCAAATAATACCATTTATGTAAACAAAATCCATATGGTTCTATGAATATATACTATATAAAAATAATCAAGTTGGAAAATTCTGAACAGATATACACCAAATTGACGGTGGTTATCTATAGAGCAGTTAATGGACTTAGGAGGTGATTATAACAAATTAAAACGCACAGATAATGACACCATAGTCATATTACACTTGTGTAGTTAAAAACCCAATGTTTTAAAAGCAAAAATATATGAACAATAAATAAAAATATAAAATATGCATATAAAATAAGACTATGAAAATACACAATCATAAAAATAATTGTATTAGGGTGGTGGAATGTTTTTCTACCACGTTACTCCTATATTTTAACAAAGAAGCTTTAAATATGCAAATTAACATGAGATAGTATTTTTGCAATTGGGGCAAAGATGATACCTGATGTTGTCAATGCTGTAGGGAAATAAGTACTCTCAAATTCTACCAAATCAAGTACACACTAGTAACACCTATTTGTGCAATTTGGGAATGCTGAGTCAAAATTTTAAATGTGGCCGGGCGCAGTGGCTCACGCCTGCAATCCTAGCACTTCAGGAGGCCAAGGTGGGCAGATCACCTGAGGTCAGGAGTTCGAGACCAGCCTGACCAACGTGGTGAAACCCCGTCTCTACTAAAAATACAAAAATTAGCCAGGCATGGTGGTGGGTGCCTGTAGTTCCAGCTACTTGGGAGGCTGAGGCATGAGAATTGCTTGAACCCAGGAGGCAGAGGCTGCAGTGAGCTGAGATTGCACCTGGCCTAGACGACACTGCACTCCAGCCTGGGCCACAGTGAGACTCCATCTCAAAAAAAAAAAAAAAAAAAAAATCTACTTGTAAGAATCATGTCCTCTTCCCTGCACTCCTCAGTCACTCCCTTGACTTTTATAGTAATTTCCTTGCTCTCTTCATATTTTTGCCACTTTCGTATATATCCTGTATTAACTATGGCTGTAGCAAACAATATAATGGCTCAAGCAACAGGAATTTAATTCATTCAAGTGAGCATTCTGTTTTGCCAGGGGTTAACACTGTCATTCAAAAACTCAGGTTCTGGCCAGGCACAGTGGCTCACACCTGTAATCCCAGCACTTTTGAGAGGCCGAGGTAGGCGGATGACTTGAGGTCAGGAATTTGAGATCTGGCCAACATGGTGAAACCCCATCTCTACTAAAAATACAAAAATTAGCCAGCTGTGGTGGTGGGTTCCTCTAATCCCAGTCACTCAGGAGGCTGAGGCAGGAGAACTGCTTGAATCTTTGAGAGGCGGAGGTTGCAGTGAGCTGAGATGGCACCACTGCACTCAAGCCTGGGCGACAGAGCAAGACTCTGTCTCAATAAATAAAAATTAAAAAAAAAAAAAAGAAACTCAGGGTCTGCAATTTTCCACACTTGACTTCAATTATTGCTCTGATTATTGCCATCCTAGCCCACCAGACAGGAAAAGAGCACCAAAGCCCTGAGAAGCACACACTGGGGGTTTTAGGAACCAGGTAGAAGTGGCACACATCAAGTCCACTCCATACAATGGAAGAAAATTTTGTCACATGTACACACCTAACCGCAAGAAAGGCTGCAAAATGGGCTGTAGCTAGGCAGTTATATGCCCCACTACAATTTTGTTATTATGAAAGAACAGATTTTGATAAACAATAGTATTGCCACACATTTCAAAATAATATGGCTGTGTTTAGCCTGTTTTCTGAACTTTAAATGAATGGAAACATACGATGTAATTCTTTTGCGTCTGGCTTCTGATGTTTGTATTTATGCTCTTTTGACAAAGCTGTTTTAAACAATATGTGCAGAGAACGCAGTACACAGAGAAACGTTCAGGCAGGGGGTTGTGCTACCTGAGCCATACAGTCCCAGAGCTACAACTTCCCTCACAAATCATACCCTCTATATGCCACTTTCTCCAACGCAAATAAGGGGTTTGCTCTTTCTCTCTCTCTCTCTCTTTTTTTTTTTAAGGTGAACAGGAAGTAGGATTTTTTTTTTTCTTTTTGAGACGGAGTCTTGCTCTGTTGCCCAGGCTGGAGTGCAGTGGCACCATCTCAGCTCACTGCAAGCTCTGCCTCCCGGGTTCACACCATTCTCCCACCTCAGCCTCCGGAGTAGCTGGGACTACAGGCACCCGCCACCACGTCTGGCTAATTTTTTGTATTTTTAGTAGAGACGGGGTTTCACTCTGTTAGCCAGCATGGTCTCAATCTCCTGACCTCGTGATCCGCCCGCCACAGCCTCCCAAAGTGCTGGGACTACAGGCGTAAGCCACCTCGCCCGGCCCAGAAAGTAGGATTTATTGGTGAGCATTAAGAGGGGGCAGCACAGTGGAAGCCCTCACAAGAGCAGGGCCCGCCACTTGTCCAGAGGGCCACTACTGGGGATGTAATTGACCCCGCAGCCATCTGGGATGAGCTGCTTCTCAGCCACCATGTCTTCAAATTCATCTGCATTGAACTTGGTAAAGCCCCAATTCTTAGAGATGTGGGATCTTCTGGCAGCCAGGGAACTTCAACTTGGCCCTACATAGGGCCTCAATCATGTGCTCCTTATTATGCAGCTTGGTGCAGATGGACATGGTAACTTGGCCAATGTGAACCTCAGCCACAGTGCCCTGGGGCTTTCCAAAGGCACCTCGTATACCTGTTTGGAGCCTAGACTGGGGATAGCACAAAGTCAGAGACATGAACATCCATCTGAAAGGCCTGTCTCCAAGGTCCCTTAGAGCAACCCATACAAGAAACAGGCTGAGTACGCTACCAAGGAAGCTGCTGTGGGCAGCCATTGTACACTGGGCCCCCATGAGGAAAGGAACTCAGTTGGCTTAACTGTCTGCAGAGGATTTACATGCTCTCTTAATCCCATGATTAATCATGCTACCTACTCAACTTGACTTTAGTGAAATGTTATCTCCACAGCTTTTATATCATGAATTTGAACTGAGAGAGCCATTCCACTCACTTTTACCCCAGCACTCCCTCTCCAGCAAGACTGATAACTGGCATTTGCATCATGGCTGACTGGGACACTACCCAGTGTCCTTTTATAACCAGAGAACACAACATTAACTGGTTCGCACTCGGGCCCTTATGACTTTGACTTTATTAACACTATATTCCAACTAAGCTGATGCACCAAAAATTCTACACATAAAATATTTGAAGCTGATTACTAAGCTATTTACTTCAAAGAGAATACTTCAACTCTTTCCTTCTGTAACAATAGTTGTGTCTGGTTTCAGGAACTGGGTGGTTGGAGGAAAAAGGTGAGAGGGAAGCATATTTTCTATGATAGTTTTGATAGAGACAGGAGGCAGAGAAATTCTAGGCAGACAGGGACAGGTCCCCAGCAAAACCCCACCTTCGAGCCAAAAAGCCTGAAACCTGTGGCCCAAAGTCAGAATTTCCATCCCTGTTTGTCTGCTCTCTCCTGAATGGTTCTTTCTGAATGTCTTTTTACCAATCGAATGCTGCCTTTTCCAAAACTACCTACAGCACCTCCCATCCTGTGCCCATGAAGACCCCAGACTCAGCGAGCAGAGAAGAGAAGCAGCTGGACATCAGGGAGAGGCGACTTGACTTCAGAAGACAGTGGCAGGGAGGCAACCTGACTTCAAGGGAGAGTGAGCTGCCCTTCCCATTCCCTTTCCAGCTCCACTCTTCACTGAGAGCTGCTTTCATCATTCAATAAAATTCTCTGCATTCACCATCTTTCAATTTGTCCACATGACCTCATGCCTCTTAGGCACCAGACAAGAATTTGGGACGCACCAAGTGCCGGTATTCAAAAAGGCTGTCACACTGGCCCTTTACTCTCACTGGTGGAAAGCAGCCGCCCTACGCAACAAGGCAAAGGGACCACTGACCTGATAACACATTGCCGTCTGCAGATAAGAGAGGTAAGAGAGCATTATAACATGTCCTCTGGGGCCTTGGGATCACAGACACCCCCACCTGGACGCTGCTGCAAGCCTGCACAGAGTTTGCTTCTGCTGGTGCTAAAGCAGGCAGCCAGTTCCTGCACTCGCTCTCCTATGCGCTACATCCCACAAAGGGTGGAGCACAACAGACCCCAGTGAACACGGTTTGTTCCCACCAGCGTCCAATCAGCTAGCCAGTTCATGCACTCATTCACCTGTGCATTCCCTCCCACAAGGGGTTGAGCGGGGTGGGCTGAGTAAATGGGGTACCCCTGTCACAAGTCCCAAAGAGGGGTCAAGAAAATATCCTGCATCGGTTTTATTATAGATCCGGCTGCTCACAGTGGCTTATGCCTGTAATCCCAGCACTTTAGGAGAGCAAGATAGGAGGATCACTTGAGCCCAGGAGTTTGAGACCAGCCTGAGCAACACGGCGAGACCTCAGCTCTACAAAAAATACAAAAATTAGCCAGGTGCAGTGGTGCGCACGTGTATTTCCAGCTACTTGGGAGGCTGAGGTGGCAGAATCATTTGGGCCCGGGAGGTTGAGGCTGCAGTGAGCCATGATGGCACCATTGCACTACAGCCTAGGCAAATGGGTGATACCCTGTCTCAAAAAAAATAAAAAATTAAAAAAAAAAAATAGACCCACAAATTCTTTGACACTCCTTTCAAAAACTGGAGCTAATTCCTCTCTCTATAGTACGGGCTGTGTTTAGTGACTCATTTTTTTTTTTTTTTTTTTTTTGAGACAGAGTCTCGCTCTGTCACCCAGGCTTGAGTGCAGTGGCGCGATCTCGGCTCACTGCAAGCTCCACCTCCCAGGTTGACGCCATTCTCCTGCCTCAGCCTCCCCAGTAGCTGGGACTACAGGTGCCCGCCACCACGCCCGGCTAATTTTTTGTATTTTTAGTAGAGACAGGGTTTCACTGTGTTAGCCAGGATGGTCTTGATCTCCTGACCTTGTGATCTGCCCGCCTCAGCCTCCCAAAGTGCTGGGATTACAGGCTTGAGCAACCACGCCCAGCCTGTGACTCATTTCTTAATAAGTAAAAAGCGGTAAAACTAAAGGTGACTTATAAAGCTTGGTTGTAAAAGACACTGAGGCCTCTGTGCACGTGCATGCATGTGTGTATACGTGTGTCTTATCACTGGGGAAACTAGCCACTATGTTGTGAAGACACCTAGGAAGCCCTATGGAAAGATCCACAGAAGAGGGAACTGAGGCCTCCTACCAGCAGCTGGTGAGGAACTGAGGCCATGTGAGTGAACCGTGTTGAAAGTGAATCTTCCAGCCCTACTCAGGCCTTCATGAAACCCAAGCCAGGACCATCCCTCCAGCTAAACTGCTCCTAGATTTCTGGCCCACAAAAACTATATAATTATTAAGTATTAACCATTTTAAGTCCTAACTTTTGAGGCAATTTGTTACAGAGCCAACAGATAACTAATTCATCTATCTATCTATCTATCTATCTATCTATCTATCTATCTATCTATCTATCTATCTGTCTATCTATTTATCTACCTACCTACCTTTTGTTTTTGGTACCAGGTACATTATTACCTTTTTTCAAAGATTATTAACTTTAAGTTTCATCCCAAACTTAATTTCCTCACTCAAACCATACTAGCTTTTCTATGTCAACAGAACTCACTTTTGGAAAGATCCCTCAAAATTTAAGTACTACAAACTGGTACTCTTTTAGACTCTACTGGAAATATCCTCTTAAGGGTATAGTACATTAAGATCCTGCATATGCTGTAATTTATCAGATGGTGGTAGGAAAAGTAGGGGCATCAGAGCCAACCACTGTGCAGTATAACTGCACGTAAAAGAAAGGTTCAACTTTCATTCTAGAAAAAAATATACACAGTAGCCCCCCCTGCCACCTGTGGTCTTGCTTTCCAAGGTTTTAGTTATCTGCAGTCAATCATGGTCTGAAAATAGGTAAGTAAAGTACAAGATATTTTGAGAGAGAGAACATTCACTAACTTTTATTACAGCATATTGCTATAATTATACTATTTTATAATTAAATATTGTTAATCTCTTACTTTGCCTAATTTATCAATTAAACTTTACCATAGGTATGTGTATACAGGAAAACCCATAGTATATATAGAGTTCAGTACTATCTGCAATTTCCGTCGTCCACTAAGGATCTTGGAACACAATCCCAGTGGATAAGGGGGGACTACCATAATGAAGAACTAGGGTTCAACCACAATCAGATAAGAAGCATGTTACTGTTCCAAGTTTTTGTTTTTTTAACTAACTATTATAGTGATAGATGGGTTGTGTTCCTCAAATTCACCTTAAAATATTTTTCTCAGAAGAGTCAAAAATCCTAGATTTAAACCCCACTAAATTCACCAATATACAAATTTGACAGGTATATTCATCAACGTCAAGTCATATATGATAATGATTACTTACTCTCAACATTTTTGAGCTATCCAGAAGTTCACAGACTTTACCAGGAGCTTGAAAAAATAATTTACTAAAGCATGATCCAGTCAAGATTCTGGCAAAGGTATAAAATAATGCTAGTAAGTTAGCAAAATACAAGTGCAAAATGAGCAAAAATAAAAAGAGAAGATATTTTTTAAGTGTTCCCTTACCCCTGACCTCTTGGCTTTTGTTGTTGTTTGGTTGGTGTTAACTATGTTAGTTAATTGGCTTAAAACTAGCTTTTGATACAATACTTTTAAAAAGCTGACAGCAGATAAGAGGCACAAATGATCAACTTAAAAGTAGTTAACATACAAAGCCACTGATAAATTCTTACCACCATAAAATCGAATCATACAGCCGAGGTCAGGATTTGTAGCCTCCTCCTGTATGCGCACAGGATCATCAAATCCCAGCCTGGATAAGTAATCATAAACGATCTGAAGAGGTCGTTCAGTAGGTTCCAGTCTCCTGATTACACAATTCAAAAAAATATATATATTTGGTAAGTAATAAAAATGGTTCATTTAATTTTTTAGTATTTTTATTTTTATTTGTATAAATTTCAGGGGTACAAGTGCTATTCTGTCACATGAATATACTGCTTAGTAGTGAAGTCTGGGCTTTTAGTGTAATCCTCACCTGAATCACGTATATTGTATTCATTAAGTAATTTCTCATCCTTCACTCCCACCCCACCCTCACACCCTTCTGCTTTTCCAATGTCTATTACCCCACACTCTATTATTTAGCTACCACTTGTAAGAGAGAACAGGTAGTATTTGACTTTCTGTTTCTGAGTTATTTCACTGAAGATAATGACTTCCAGGTCCATCCATGTTGCTGCATTAAGACATGACTTCATTCCTTTTTCATGGCTGAGTAGTAACTCAACATACAAAATCTGCTCTTGATTTTTATTCCTCGGTCAAGATTTTCTTTAATATTCTATGATACAACTAATCTAAACAAGTGTTTTTTTAAGTTTTTGGTGTCAGGACCCCTTTATACTTTGGGGATCACAAAGAGCTTTTGTTTACATGTGTTATATCTATTGATATTTACCAAATTAGAAATTAAAATTGAGAATTTCCATTTATTAATTCACCTTAAAATAACTCCCTAAAGATCATTCTACTACATGGTCCTAATTGAAAGCTAAGGTAAAATCAGAATGTCCTGCAATCACTTGTGGCCCCTGGTGACACTGTATTTTAAATCACAGACTTAAAATACTGAAAAATATTAAAAAAAAAAAAAGTGATGAATGTATATTTTGATAGAAGGGGCTATAACAGTCATAATAGCAAGACAGCTCTTTTATAATGCTTTTACTAGAAACCAAACAGTTATAAATACAGTGGCTAAACGTATAGGCTCCAACAGTCAACTGCCTGGGTTCAAGTCTTAGTCCTGCCACTTTACCAACTGCATGCCCCAGTATATTTACTCTCACTGTTTTAAATCCTCATCAGTAACATGGGAATAGCAACAATACCTAACTCATAAGATGTTTAAATTTATTTATTTACTTTCAACAAGATACTATATAGTATGAAAAGTGCTTAGCAAAATATCTCACATGTAGTAAGTGTTCAGTAAGATACTGACAATTACTATTCTAAAAAATCTTAAGATTGGAATCAATTTTAATTAGAATAAAAATAGAGTATTTCTCCCATCTCAAACAACAATCAAAAGCAAGCACAGGAAAGTCCGTATGTGTTCAAAAGGTCTGAAAGAACATTTAAAGAACCTGTTCAGAAAACTTAAGAATAGCTGGGCACAGTGGCTCACGCCTGTAATCCCAGCACTTCGGGAGGCTGAGGCGGGCGAATCACGAGGTCAGGAGATGGCTAACATGGTGAAACCCCATCTCTACTAAAAATACAAAAAAATTAGCCAGGCGTGGTGGCGGGCGCCTGCAGTCCCAGCTACTCGGGAGGCTGAGGCAGGAGAATGGCATGAACCTGGGAGAAGAGCTTGCAGTGAGCCGAGATGGTGCCACCGCACTCCAGCCTGGGCGACAGAGTGAGACTCTGTCTCAACAACAAAAAAAAAAAAACAAAAAAAAACTTAATAATTATATTATTAATAAGAAACATGATGCATTTCCCATCATGACAAAAACATATGAATGATGTCTGCATTTTGTAGTTTAAGAACTAGAAAATGCTGTTGGCAACAAGCTGAACATAAACAACTACAAAGCTGAACATAAACAACTGTAACAAAATGATAATTTAGGAACAGAAATCATACTGATGTACAAAAAAGACAAAAATAAAACAACCACCTGGCCTCTCCTGACTGCTCAGTTCAGTATTTTAGCTTCCAGAAACTATCAAATAAACTCAGAATGAACTGCTACATGGGGAATGATCAAAGAAAAAAAAGCCTGTAACGACCAATAAAGATTGAATTAAAGAGAAATGGGAAATAAACTTTTCAGATTATGTAGACATCAATTACAATTAATCCCTAGCCAAACAAAACCAAAATTTACAAAACTCATTGTCTATGACAATGTTAGGCATTTTCCCAGCACAATGGTGGGATTCTTCTGAGAGAAAGACACATTTTAAGGGGGACTTTTAATAAACTGCATCCTGGAGAGAGGTCAACTAACCATATAATATGAATAAACTGATGGAGGATTAACTTGAAGACAAGGAGAGTAAGGATATAAAGAGACAGATCTTCAAATGTTGAGACGGATTGGACTTAACTCTGTACTGCTCCAAAGAATGGGACTCAGAACAATGAGAAGGTGCATAGGTAGATTTAAGCTAAACATGAGGAAGAATTTTAACGATTAGAGATGCTCAACCATGAAATGAACTGCCTCTCAGAACTGTTCAGAGAGACCTGGAGAGCCATCTGTCACAGACATTTTAGAAGAAACACCTATAAGAATCAAATTGGGCCAGATGATCTTCAGGGCATTTCAGAAATCAAGGGTCTATGAGGTATCTAAGGCACCTTCCTAATATAATACAAATTCTACCTGACCCCTACACAGTTCAGTGTATTTAAACACTATAATTCCATATAATGATCACATATTCAGGAACAACAAACAATTATACTTTCAGGCTAAATCTCCAGTGCTCAATTTTTCTATTTCTCTCTAGAAAACTGAAAGAAATGGAAGCATCCTAATTCTGACATATTTTACACAACCAAATTTCCTGGCCTAAAAAGGCTCTGTAGATTTTGGAAACCCTCCTTACACATCTTTTTTTTCTTTTTATTTTTCTTTTTTTTTGAGCCAAAGTCTCGCTCTGTTGCCCAGGCTGGAGTGCAGTGGTGCGATCTTGGCTCACTGCAACCCCTGCCTCCCAGGTTCAAGCAATTCTTCTGCCTCAGCCTCCCAAGTAGCTGGGACTACAGGCCCACGCCACCATGCCCAGCTAATTTTTGTATTTTTAGTAGGGACAGGGTTTTATCATATTGGCCAGGCTGCTCTCGAATCCCTGACCTCGTGATCTGCCCACCTTGGCCTCCCAAAGTGCTGGGATTACAGGCATGAGCCACCACACCCGGACCTCCTTATACATATCTACCCTAAGAAAGTATTTTCTTTCTTCTAAGTAAACAAGTAATATTTCAAGAAGTACAAAAACTAGTAAAATGAAGGACTAATTCCATTTACTCATTAAACTCTTCTGCTGAAAAAAGTAGACAGTATTGGGGAGGGAAATGCTATAATGTGCTTACAGTTCAATTTTGTGTTTCAAAGTTCCAAAAGTTTAAGAGTCTGGTAATTAGCTATTTGTTAAATCTCTCACCAATCAAAGGGAAATTATATACTGCAAAACAGGTGTGAGAGAAAGTAATACTGGCAACAAAAAGTTCTATTCAGCATTTGAACTATTTCTACTACTGCTTTAAGGAGACAATAGTTTTGGAGTAACAGTTTTGGTTTGCTTCAAATGCTTGTAAGACCTACTATAGTCCATGTAAATTTGAATATATATGCATATGGTAATTTCTCTCCAAACCAGCCAACAGACACAGCAATGGGGTTAACAGCAGATTATATCTCTTAGCCAAGAGTAGTATCATTCTGTATTAGTTATTCTAAGCAGTCCCTATAGTTAAGATATATGTAAGAAGAGTAAATTTCATTCCAAGTATCATTTCACAAGAGTTTTAGTTAATAGTGGGGGGGCCAAACCATACACTATTAAAATCAAACACATGGAATCAAAGACCCTAACAAAGTATAGTACCATGTTCTACATCAAATTCAGATTAAAACTCAATCCTTGACTGCCTATAAAGGTAAAATCTGCAAATGTTAAAATCAATAATATAGATAATAATACAAATAGAAACAATAGGGATACTTCAACAAATGTTTATTTCATACCTGACACTATGCTGAAAATGTTTAATTATTACAAAACTATGTCTATTTTGCAAATAAGAAAAATGAGATTCAGAGTCACACAATTAGTACATAATGACATCAGGGTAGGAACCTGTGTCGGTTTCACAAAACCTAGGTTCTTTTTAGGAAAACCAAATTATTTTATATATAGTTAAAATAAATTAAGCAGAAGAGAGCTCAAACCACTTTATGTGTTAACTTATTCACACCAAGAAACCTAAAAAAGCTATGTTTTAAAATTACCATTATTTCATTAAGTCCAATATATCATGATTTAAAAGATACACCATTTTTTACGCACCACTGCTGAATAATAAAGAATACAGCTGGTCTTTGTCCCTGGTTCCTGGGAGGAGACTCTAATCCTTAGCATTTCCTGAATAATAGGAGTGTCTTTGTTATTCATGACCCCCTTGGATCACCCCCCAGTTTATGCTAAGAGATGAGAAGACTCAGGACAGGGGCTGGTCACCAGAAAAGACCAACCACCATGTGATTAGAGGGTTGGGGCTCTGAGCCACCCTGACCTGGGTGGGGAAGAACAGGGGGCTGGAGACTGAGTTGAATCATGAGGTCAAAGATTCAACCAATCATGCCTTCATAATGATTCCTCAACAAAAACATTGTACTGAACACCAGTGGAGTTTCCTAGTTGATGAACTGTTCGATATGGTAGGAGGATGACAGGCCTTGATTCCACTGGGAGAGGGTACAAAGTTCTGTATTTGGGACTCTTCTAGACCTCACCCTATGTGTCTCTTCCGTTGGCTGGTGCTGATTTGCATCAAGCTAAAACTGTAATTGTAAGTATAGCACCTTCCTGAGTTCTGCCAAGTTCTTCCTTGCAGACAGTTGGTCAGAAGTGCAGCTGGAGTCTGAAGGGCAGTCTTGCTGGGGCCTTGCCCTTTAACTTGTGAAGTCTGCACTAACTCTGGCAGTCAGTGTCAGACCTGTATTACAGCAAGCCAGCTGGTATCAGAATAACCATTAAGAAAAATCGGCAGGGCACAGTGGCTCACACCTGTAATACGAGCACTTTGGGAAGCAGCAGTGGGTGAATCACGAGGTCAAAGCCTTTCTTTAAGGTGTCCACGCCGCCCCTAATCCTGCTCGAAGCAGCCCTGAGAAACATCGCCCATTATCTCCCCATACCACCCCCAAACATTTTTGCCATCCCAATACTCCACCACTGTTTTGTGTTTCTTATTAATATAAAAAGACAGGAATGTCAAGCCTCTGAGCCCAAGACTGCCTGTACACATCCAGATGGCCTGAGGCAACTGAAGAACCACAAGAGAAGTGAAAATGGCCGGCTCCTGCCTTAACTGATGACATTACCTTGTGAAATTCCTTCTCCTGGACAATGAGTCTCAGAAGCTCCCCCACCGAGCATCTTGTAACCCCCAACCCTGCCCGCGAGAGCAGGTTGATTGTAATTTTCCACTACCTACCCAAATCCTATAAAACTGCCCCACCCCATCTCCCTTTGCTGATTCCTTTTTCCAACTCAGCCCGCCTGCACCCATGTGATTAAAAAGCTTTATTGCTCACACAAAGCCTGTTTGGTGGTCTCTTCACACAGACGTCCCTGACAAAGAGATCAAGACCATCCTGGCCAACATGGTGAAACCCCGTCTCTACTAAAAATACAAAAATTAGCTGCGCCTGGTGTTGCGCGCCTGTAGTCCCAGCTACTCGGGAGGCTGAGGCATGAGAATCGCTTGAACCCAGGAAGGGGATGTTGCAGTGAGCTGAGATTGTGCCACTACACTCCAGCTTGGGCAACAGAATGAGACTCCATCTCAGAAACAAAAAAAAAAAGAAAAATCTAGCCAGATGTAGTAGTGTGCCCCTGTAGTCCCAGCTACTCAGGAGGCTGAGACAGGAGAATCACTCGAGCCCAGGAGGTCAAGGTTGTAGTGTGTTATGATAGGGCCTGTGAATAGCCACAGTACTCCAGCCTGGACAACATAGCATGATCCAATCTCTATTTTTTTAAAAAAAGAAAAATAAATTTAAAAAAATTCTGCCAATTAAACTATAACCTACCATCAACTCTAATATATATGCTGATTTCAGAAGTTTTAAAATGGATAAAAAATGTTTCAAAATAAAGAAAATTATTTACCTATATTCCAATTTTGTAACATATAATGCATTCTTTTAAAATTTTTAAATAGCACAAAAACATGTAGGAAAAAAACTCCCTTTCCCCTATTCTGTGGTAATCAGTTCAGTATGTATCCTAAAACAGGATGTTTCATTCCACCTTTATAATTTCAAAATATGGCAAACAAAATTTTAGTGACTCAGCAAATGGGAATCAGAACTCAGCATCCCAAATCCCAAGGGTGCTATTTTCTGTTATACACACCCTATTGGTTCTAAACTAATTTTAAAAGATAGCTACTGACTATTTAGAAATCTTAGTTTCTCTTCTCATCTGGTTAATGAAAAAATAAAAATTAAAAAAAAGAAAAACGCTTGGTTATTTTGATGACTAAGAATAAAAGTATATGACCATCAGCCAAAGGGCAATCCATTTTATCACAAATGATCTTAACAACTTTTCAGACAGGAGGCAATGATTACACTAAGCTTCACTAGTGAGTCATTTTTATCACTCGAAACAGTTCAATAGAAAAGACAAGCCAAATATTTTAATTGTAAGTAGCAGCAGATTGAGAGACAAGACCAATCTATCACCAGCCAGCTGGCAGGAATGTGCATTCAACCTGAACCCTCTGAGTCTGTTTTCACTGAGGGAAATGGCCTCAGTGATTCCTAATGGGGAAGTTTCTGACTTTTGGGGCAGGAAAATCCTTGGCTGTACAAGGTTGTCCCACACACATTTTTCTTTTTCTTTTTTTTTCTGAGACAGGATCTCTCTGTCGCCCAGGCTGGAATGCAGTGGTGCAATCTTGGCTCACTGCAACCTCCGCCTCCCAGGCTCAAGCGATTCTCCTACCTCAGCGTCCCAAGAAGTACGCGCACTGGAACCACAGGTGTGCACCACCATGCCTGTCTAATTTTTTATATTAATATTTTTGGTAGCGACGGGGCTTCACCATGTTGCCCAGGCTGATCTAGAACTCCTGAGCCCAAGCAATCCTCCTGCCTTGGCCTCCCAAAGTGCTAGGATTACAGACTTGAGCCACTGCACTTGGCACACACACATTTCAATAAGTCTCTCTGGCCCTTGCCACCTAAATTCTGTAACTCTTCCCAGCAGTTATGATAACCAAAAAACCCTGTCCCCACACATATTTCCAAATGGCAAGGTGGGAGGGTTACAGGGTAGATTTAGTTTCACCACCAGATGATCTCTCTAAGGTTTCCTCAAGTGCTAAAATTCTATAAATTAGTAATTCTTGAGTTATATTCAAGTGATAACTCATGGTTTAAAAAAAACATAAAGTAGTAATGAATAACTCAGAGAAAACGTGGTGTAATTTTAATCCCAGTAATCCCATTTCCAGGACCTAGCCTAGGGAAATCAGCAATGTGACAATACATGGGCAATGGTTTAGTCAATGCAACACCAATTCTAAGACTTGTATGATCTCAGACAACTGAAATAGGTAATATTTATTGAGCACTTGTTAGGTGCCAGACATCAATCTAACTACTTTATTGCTATCTGAAGTACAGCACATCTCTTAGGAGCTTAATTGAAATGTACATTCTCAGGCACCACCTAAACCTACTGAATCAGAATCTGCACTTGAACAAGCCCCACAGGTGGACAGTTTAAGCAGCACTACAAATATTAATTCATTTAATCTTCATTTCATTTATAATTTAATCCTCATGACAACTCAACAATGTAAATATTATCATCTTCCATTTTACAGATTACTACACTGAAGCACAGAGCATTATATATCCTGCATAGTAACTGTTGAAGCCAGGATTTGAACCCATACACTCTCATTCCAGAATCCAATCTCTAAACCATTACTGCATATTATGTATCAATTTATAGTATATCCATACAGAGGAATATTCTGTAACTATTAAAACTGGTGTCTAAAGAATTTCTAATGACACCATGAAATTAAGATGATCCAGCCGGGCACGGTGGCTCATGCCTGTAATCCCAGCACTTTGGGAGGCCGAGGCGGGCAGATCACCTGAGGTCAGGAATTTGAGACCAGGCTGCCCAATACGGAGAAACCCCGTCTCTACTAAAAATACAGAAAATTAGCCAAGTGTGGTGGCTCATGCCTGTAATCCCAGCAACTCAGGAGGCTGAGGCAGGAGAATCGCTTGAACCCAGGAGGCAGAGGTTGCAGTGAGCCGAGATCGCACCACTGCACTCCAGCCTGGGCAACAAGAGTGAAACTCCGTCTCAAAAAAAAAAAAAAGAAATTAAGATGATCCACTAAGTAGACAGGAGACAGGATATAAAACTGAATATGATGTGAGCCCAAATACATAAATATTTAAAAGTATGTGGGATTGAAAAAAGATCTGGGTAAAAATAATGTTACTACAGGGAGGCAATACAGAAGACAGACATAGCGTAAGAATGCCAGGATTCAAACTCCAGCTCTACCATTTAGTAGCTGATTGCACTTAGATGAGATGCTTAACCCTGTGAAACCTTATTTTCCTCATTTATAAAATGGGGACAGTGTCTACCTCACAAGATGGTTGTGAGGATTAAATGAGGTAATTTACATAAAGCATAAGCATTGATTATCATTTCTCTTTATGCTTTTTCATTTTCCAAAATTTCTTTGGTGAACATACTTCAGTAATCAGCAAAAAGTTCCTTAAAAAGATAATGCCTTAGATTGTCAACTATCTGATAAAGGGCTTTTACGCAGAAAATACTCCCTTGATTAGATAATGTAAAACTGATCATAAACAAGTAACAGCTGAGTAACAGATCTAAAAACAATCTTGAAATAAGCATGATTAAATAGTGAAACTGAGGAAGTGTCGCTGCTGCGCCAGTTCCTGTCACAGCTGGCCTTTACTCAGAACGAAGTCCATCATCTACCTTGAATGGTTCAGGCATTCTAACTGCAGGGCAGTACCTGCCTGTCCTTGAGCAGGTTACTGAATCTCTCTCAAGGCCTCAATCTTCCTCATCTAAAAGCAACGATACTACCTTCCTTGGAGTTATTGTGAGGATTTAATGAGAAAATGTGCATAAAGCACTGAGCATACCAACACATGAAAGCACTTAATGTTAGCTGAAATCTACCATCATCATCATCCTTAGCTGGATAAAACTTATTGAGCTCCTACTCCAGCAATGAAAATATATTCATTCTTTGAAACCACAGTTCAATAGTGCTTTCATTATTTTCTAATCAATTATACCTTCAAAGGGCTATTTCATTATAAATGATGAAGGCTACAGGGCACATAAGTAAATAAACACATAAGTAAATAAACTATCACATTCGGATTCTTAACTAATTACACAACTACTAGTAGCAAGCCAATTCCAGTGGGGTTTTCTTCATATTTCTAATATCTTTGTATACATAAACATTACTATACAAATGAATACATCATATACTTAAATAAGTTAATCAATCACTACCAGATATAATATAGGTCAAGGCTTTCCACCTGATAAAATTAGATCAGAATCAGTGTTAAGACTTAGAAAAGCCTAAGGATCACCCAGTCTGATCCTTTCGTTTCACAAATGGATTTAGCAAATGTAGTAAACTGGTGAACAAGGAAAACATTCAAATGCTAATCTACTTTTTCAGGAATTAGTCCAAATCCTAAAAGGAACACATAGTAGATCTCAGTTTAGACTTTAAAAATGACATCAAATTTTTGCTCAGCTAAAGGTGTTACTATTATTACCACACTTTTAAGGTGTAAGTGGGAGCTTCCTTTTCACTTTCAACAGTATTAAATCCACAGCTTTGAATTCTGTTTCAAGACACTTTTTCAATGACAGGAAATGGGGAAAGGAGAAAAATCATGGTCAGGCATTTAAAGACCTCTTATTTGACAACTAATTCAAAGAACTAACAGTGATTTTCTTTAAAAAACTGAATCAAACAGTTCACATGCATAGTATAAGACTATTATAAAAATATTTTCTTCACATTTGTATAAAAATTTTTCAAGACACAAATGGCTTTTAAACCCATGAAAATATGCTCATTAAGAGAAATGAAAATTAAAATAACAAAACAACAAAATTCCTCTCACATTTGCAGAAATCTAAGTCACTTGGCCTAGAAAAAGATTTGTCATTGGAATGCTGACTTTATGATTCTCTAATTTTAAAACTTTTAACAATCATTTCTATTTACGAGCAAGTCTGAGCTCATTCATGTGTATGTGTCTCTATTTATACATAAAATTTAATACTAACATATTTTTGAGAAAGTAAGGAGAAAATAGATATACTTTCATATTTCTGATGGAAATATAACCTCTATGAAGAAGAATTTGACAGTAACTGAAAATTAAAAATACTAATATCCTTTGACCCAGCAGTTCCACTTCTAGGAGTTTATCATACAGACTCTCACATACGAGAGATACCACAGGTACATGGATACTCACTGCAGCACTTCTTGTAGTAGCAAAAAACTGGTAACAACTTGAATGTCCATTAATAGAAGACTGGCTAAAATTATAATAGACTCAAAATTGAACACTACTGCAGCCATTAAATACATGACAACTATATAAATATTAACATGGAAAGACCTCTAAAAGATATTAAGTCAATAATGTGTTGCATACAGCACCATGAGTTTTAAAATTTATAATATATGTAGAGACACATACTCACGCATGGGCACATATATGCTTATAATTTAACAGAATATTCCTAGCGTGTATAAGAAGCTGGTAATAACTATCAAGAACAGGCCTGGGTAGTTGGGGAATGAGGGACAGAAAAGTACTTCTCACTCTATACCCTTTTAAAAATTTCATTCTATTTACACTTTTCAAAAAAAAAAACAACTTTTCTTTTTTTTTTTTTGAGACAGAGTCTTGCTGTCACCCAGGCTGGAGTGCAGTTGCATGATCTCGGCTCACCGCAACCTCGGTCTCCCAGGTTCAAGAGATTCTCATATCTCAGCCTCCTGACTAGCTGGGATTACAGGTGCGCACTACCATGCCTGGCTAATTTTTATATTTTTAGTAGCAGCAGGGTTTCGCCATGTTGACCAGGCTGGTCTGGAACTCCTGACCTCAAGTGATACACCCACCTCAGCCTCCCCAAGTGCTGGGATTATAGGCATGAGCCACCGCGCCCAGCCAACAAAATTTAACTTTTAAAATACTTATTTTTAAATTTAGATATCTGACCTATGGTGTATTCCAAATCAAAGAACTCTCAAATTTTCCTTGGTCAATAGTTTTTAAATTCAAGATTCATAAAGTCAGCCTTCCAAGGACAAATCTTGAAGCCCAGTGAGTCCGTAATCAACATCAGTTCCGGCAGAATTAAAATCCTAAAGTCCAGTTCTAAGCAGAAACACATATTATTTATATTACGGTAGAATTAGAGTGGTAAAACTGAGACCTCACCTGACCAGGTCTCCATGAAGCTGTAAATAAAGACTTTCTCTTCTCTCTCCAGCACATATTTCTGATGCTGGTGTCTCTACAGTGCAAAGGACGAGATGTAAGTCAGAGGAAGAGGAGGAGGAGGAAGAGGAAGAGGAGGTGGTGGTGGTTGTAGTGGCAGTGGTAGTGTCTGCTCCATAAAGGTAAACACAGCCTCTCTTTACATCTTCTCTTAACCAGTCTCTTTCTCGAGAACCAAACCTACTTCTCCTATTCAAACAATTTCTGCTCCCATTGCGTTTCATATTTCTCTAAAAAATATCAAGAGAAAGAAAGTGTTAGCTAGAACATCTGACTGAATTAGACATTTCAGTCCTCACCCCACCTCTCTCTACTTTATATTCCCCAACATTCTGCTCAAGTATCCCCCCCCCCCCTTTTGTGGAGCACTTCACATCTGTCATGCTCATTCGTAATAACTCAGATAACTTAATTTTCTTTACTGCTGTCTGTGTTTCCATCCATCATCTTCGCTGACCCTCTTTTTTTCTTGTATTTTCAGAAACGGGTCAAGAATAACAAAACAGCGGGTTGCAGTGGCTCAGGCCTCTAATCCCAGCACTTTGGGAGGCCAAGGTAAGAGGATTGCTTGAGGCCAGGAGTTCAAGACTAGCCTAGGTAAGATGGCAACATCCCATCTCTACAAAAGAAATTTTTTTTTATATATTAGCCAGGCATGGTGGCACACGCCTGTAGTCCCAGCTACTTGAGGGTGGAGAACAGATTGAGTTGGAGAACCCGGGAGACTGAGGTTGCAGTGAGCCGTGATTGTGCCACTGCAACCCTATCTGGGTGACAGAGCGAGACCTTGTCTCCCAAAAATAGAAATTTTAATATTTTGCCTGGGCACAGTGGCTCACATCTGTAATCCCAGCACTTTGGGAGGCCAAGGCTGGTCGATCACCTGAGGTCAGGAATTCGAGACCAGCCTGGCCAGCATGGTGAAACCCTATCTCTACTAAAAAATACAAAAAAATTAGCCAGCTGTGGTGGCACACGCCTGTAATCCTAGCTACCTGGGAGGCTAAGGTGCAAAGATTGCTTGAACCTGGGAGGCAGAGGTTTCAGTGAGCCAAGACAGCGCCACTGCACTCCAGCCTGGGTGGCAGAGCAAGACTCCATCTCAAAAAAAAAGAAACTTTAGGCTGGGCAAGGTGGCTCACACCTGTAATCCCAACACTTTAGGAGGCCCAGGTGAGTGGATCATTTGAGGTCAAGAATTCGAGACCAGCTTGGCCAACATGGTGAAGCCCCGTCTCCACTAAAAATGCAAAGAAAAAAAAAAAAAAATTAGCCGAGTGTGGTGGCACGTGCCTGTAATCCCAGCTACTTGGAAGGCTGAGGTAGGAGAATCACTTGAACCCAGGAGGCAGAGATTGCAGTGAGCCGAGATTGTGCCACTGCACTCCAGTCTGGGCAACAGAGACTCTGTCTCAAAAAAAAAAAAAAAAAAAAAAAAAACTTTTATCTATAAACCATACACAGTATTGTCTTATCTAATTTAAACTTCATCTAATCCTTAACAATACTTTTGTTTCACCCTGTAATTTTATTTAGTTCAATACTGCTTTAGAGATACAACTGTGTTAATATACCCAGTTCATTCATTTGAATAATATTCCCTTATACAAATACACCAAACTTTATCCACTCTCCTGTTGACAGCATTTAGTTTGCTTCCAATTTTTCACTGCTAGAAACAATCCAGCAATGAACATTTTTGTACACGTCTCCTTATGAAAATGTGTGTTTCTCTAGGGTCCTAACCCTTTGCTTTACATCCCAAATAAGCCAAGTGTAGTAACAACACAATACTGCACAAATATACTTTCCATTCCTGCCCTGTTTCAAAAAAAATTAATGTCGCATTTGATAATTTAGGTATGTGAAATTCATATATTGCAAAGTTATCTCAAAGCAAAAACAATTTCTACAGGTAATATAACAAGTTTCTAAAGATCAGCATTTGCCTGCTCTATTTTTATGATGGGCTATTTCTGTTTTTTTGATAAAAAAGAAATTTCCACTGACATTTCCGCAGCCGTACCTCTCCAGCTTCGTTCCCTACTACTGCCCTTTACTCCATGTTTCAGTCACCTCCAACTACTTGCAGCTCTCCAAACACACCAAGTACACCACAATTCTGTGGCCTGTCTGAAATGTCCTTCTCCACCTCATCCATATGACAAGTTATTCTTCAAAATCCTACTCAGGCATCACCTTCTCTATGGAGCCTTCCATATCTCCTATCCTCATTCTGCCTAGACAGAATTAACGACTACCAGACATTTTTACTAGACAGAATTAATGAATTATCTAGACAGAATTAAGAACTTCTTCACCTTGAGTACACCTCTAATACTACATCGATGATGATGGGTTTTATTTATTTATTTGATATTTCTTCCTCTTCTCCATTTCTAGCATGTTAACACCTGCGTGACACAGAAGTGTTTGTAGAACTCAGCTGACATCACAGAAACCTATTCCCAATCTGTACCTTAGTCCAATTAGCTCTGGCAAGAAGCTGAACAAACTTGGGGAGAAAAATTCCCATTTCTATGGAGAACCCTACATCTTTGCAGCAGCTGCAAAGTCAATGGGAGTAAATAAAATACTTTCAGTAGTATTCCTCATCGGAAAATAGAAATACCTATAAATACAGCAAATACTATTTTTATAATTACTAAGATTAAATATTTGAGGGTAATACATTTCCAAAGATGTCAGAGAAAGAGGAATGAAAAGTTAGCAGGTATTTCTATGTGGGAAAAAAGAAAAACAAGAGTAAGAATGGCTTTATTGTTTAAATTTAGAACTCAGGAAAACTGATCATTTTGCAGATCTTGGGGATTTAGGCATTGCTATTCAAAACCATGAGGATTATTGAATCTAACTTTAGAGAAGTAGGATAAATCCCTGCTACAAGTGAGAACTAGTTTTCTCATCAAATGCATTTTCTCAAAGCTGAACATCTCAGAATGAAAGGGCTTTCAAGTGCTTACTGCATAAACATAGGGACCATCGTATTTGTACTACTAAGTAATTTTAACCACTGAATAGTCAAATACTGCTAATAGTTAAATATTTAGTAGGTAAATACTGTTAAATTTTAAATACTCCTCATTTTTTAATCTTTGGGAAAGATTAACTGGACCATCTGAAAACAGTATTCCATATAGTATAGCAATATTTATACAAAGCTCCGCATTCTCTACTCAGTGGAGAAAAAAGAGTAAGCAGACACCGTTTCACACAAACAAAAAAGTCGTCTTCAGAAAAACTTTCTAAGGTCAAATAATGGTCCACTGACCTTCTAAATCTTAGAAAAGTCAAGGAAGACCCCAGGAAGTTTTGTTTGTTTTGAGACACGACCTCGCTCTGTCACCCAGCCTGGACTACAGTGGCATGATCATAGCCCACTGCAGCTTCGAACTCCTGACCTCAAGTGATCCTAAAGCCTCAGCCTTCAGAGTAGCTGGGACTACAGGCACATGCCACCACACCCAGCTAATTTTTTGTATGTTTTTAAGAGATGGAGTCTTGCTATGTTGCCCAGGATGGTCTTGAATTTCTGGACTCAAGCAATCCTCCTGCTTGGGCCTCCCAAAGTGCTGGGATTACAAGCATGAGCCACCACAGCAGGCCTGATTTTTCTTCTGTGAGGATTTTTAACAGTCATTTTTAGTGCATATATATTTACCTTAGATTATAAATTCCTTAAGGAACTTTACATTATCAAAACATATATGCGGCCGAGCACGGTGGCTCACACCTGTAATCCCAGCACTTTGGGAGGCCAAGGCAGGCGGATCACGAGGTCAGGAGTTCAAGACCAGCCTGGCCAACATAGTGAAACCCCGTCTCTACTAAAAATACAAAAACATTAGCTGGGCGTGGTGGTGCACGCCTGAAATCCCAAATACTTGGGAGGCTGAGGCAAGGAAATCACTTGAACCTGGGAGGCGCAGGCCACAGTGAGCTGAGATCGCGCCACTGCAATCCAGCCTGGGTGACAGTGCAAGACTGTATCTCAAAAAAAAAAAACAAAACACATGCCTATCATCCCAGCACTTCAGGAGGCCAAGGAGGGAGGATCACTTGAGGTCAGGGGCTCAAGACCAGCCTGGGCAACATAGTGAAACCACGTCTCGAAAAGAATTAAAATAAAATAAAGATTAAAACAACAACAACAAAATATACACGCTGTTGGTCATCATTTACTTCAAAGGATCTATCTCCTGTCTACATGATACATTCCGCCCTAAGAAGATAAACTGCTAAGTTACAACTTCAGTATATATCATTCTCTTAAACCTGACCGATGGGCACTTAAAAGGCCTGGATATTAAGCAAAGCAAAGGCTTACAGCAACAATCTAGATGGACTGTTTAGCTGTTATTAGCCACTGCTGAATTGCCTAGTGCTTCCTTCTTCTCAAGAATGTCTTGCTCCACTGCTTAACACATCAGTTAACTGCTGGAAAAACCTTCCTAGGAGCCAGGACTGCAGATAACACGGTCCTCTGAGGTGCTTTCAACTTTTAGAATCACCATTCTACTGGAATTGCTAGGTTGAGAAAACTATTTCCCCTTACTCTTATAGAATTGTTATCACAAATTTATTTGAAAGGGAACACAATTACAATTACCTCTTACATCAAACAAGTATACAAAGAGCGTATTTTAGATTTAAAGATCTTTCTAGCCGGGCGCAGTGGCTCATGCCTGTAATCCCAGCACTTTGGGAGGCTGAGGCGGGCGGGATCACCTGAGGTCAGGAGCTCGAGACCAGCCTGGCCAACATAGCGAAACCCCGTCTCTATTAAAAATGCAGAATTACCCGGGGGTGGTGGCACGCATGCCTGTAATCCCAGCTACCCTGGAGGCTGAGGCATGAGAATCGCTTGAACACAGGAGGTGGAGACTGCAGTGAGCGGAGATCACGCCACTGCACTCCAGCGTGGGCTACACAATGAGGCTATGTCTCTAAAAAAAATCTTTTTTAATTTTTTGGCATTAATTGTTTATACATACTTTGCTCAACACCCAAAACTATTCTTGAAAAAAAAAAAAATCTCATGACACACACCGACATTAGTTGTAACTTCATATCTTCTATAAGCTATGGGCCTGAGTGACAGAGGGAGACTCCGTCTTAAAAAAAAAAAAAAAAAAAGATCTTTCTAGAAGGCAAAAGTCTTGAGGGTAAGCCATGAATTAAGTACCCACTGCTTCAATTTTACACTTTTGTTTGTTTGTTTTTTTGGAGACAGCATCTCCCTCTGTTGCCCAGGCTGGAGTGCCGTGGCACAATCTCGGCTCACTGCAACCTCCACCGCCCGGGTTCAAGCGATTCTCCTGCCTCAGGCTCCTGAGTAGTTGGGATTACAGGTGCAAAACACCATGCCCAGCTAATTTTTTTTTTTTTTTTTTTTTTTGAGACGGAGTCTCGCTGTCGCCCAGGCTGCAGGCTGCAGTGCAGTGGCACAATCTCGGCTCACTACAGGCTCCACCCCCCGGGGTTCATGCCATTCTCCTGCCTCAGCTTCCCGAGTAGCTGGGACTACAGGCGCCCACCACCTCGCCTGGCTAATTTTTTGTATTTTTAGTAGAGACGGGGTTTCACTGTGTTAGCCAGGATGGTCTCGATCTCCTGACCTCGTGATCCACCAGCCTCGGCCTCCCAAAGTGCTGGGATTACAGGCGTGAGCCACCGCCCCCGGCCACGCCCAGCTAATTTTTTAAAATATTTTTAGCAGAGACGGGGTTTCACTATGTTGGCCAGGCTGGTCTCGAACTCTTGGCCTCAAATGATCCACCCACCTCGGCCTCCCAAAGTGTTGGGATTACAGTAGTGAGCCACTGTGCCCAGCCCAGTTTTATACTTTTAACTCTAAAAGTGTTCCATGAGGGCAATGATCAGTTCAAAGGTGATATATTATTACACACTCACATACAATAATAAGATATACATGGTATAAACAGGGTCTGGTAAAGTAACTCTCCATATACAGTTAGTTCTGCAAGAATGTGAAACACGGCCGGGTGCGGTGGCTCATGCCTGTAATCCCAGCACTTTCGCAGGCTGAGGCGGGCGGATCACCTGAGGCCAGGACTTCAACACCAGCCCGACCAACATAGAGAAACCCTGTCTCTACTAAAAATACAAAATTAGCCAGGCGTAGTGGCACATGCCTGTAATCCCAGCTACTGGAGAGGCTGAGGCAGGAGAATCGCTTGAACCCGGGAGGCGGTGAGCCAAGATCGTGCCATTGCACTCCAGCATGGGCAACAAGAGCGAAACTCCACCTCGAAAAAAAAAAACAAAAGACGAACAAAAAAAGAATGTGAAATACTCTTAGGTAGAAGATGTTTCTGCATTCAAAACTTTAAAACAATATAGACTCATATCTGGGAATACACACGTTATTAAATATTGTGAAAGGGGTGGGGAGGGATGGGATGAGATAGAGAAAGAATATGTCAGTGCTTTAAAAATGTTTTGGGGCTGGGTGCGGTGGCTCATGCCTGTAATCCCAGCACTTTGGGATGCCGAGGAGGGACAGCCTTTGAGCCCAGGAGTTGAAGGCCAGCCTAGGCAACAAGGTGAGACCTCATCTCTACTAAAAACAACAACAACAACAACAACAACAACAACAACAACAACAAAAAACGTGCCTGTGATCCCAGCTACTCAGGAAGCTAAGGCAGGAGGATCACTTGAGCCATGATCGCGCCACAGCATTCTAGCCTGGGCAAGAGAGAGGCTCTGCCTCAAAAAAATAATAACAATAATAACGTTTTGGGCTGGGTGCAGTGGCTCATGCCTGTAATTCCAGTGCTTCGGGAGCCCAAGGTTAAGAGGATCACTTGAGGCCAGGAGTTTGAGATCAACATAGCAAGACCCCATCTCTACAAAAATAAAAATAAAAATTAGCCAGGCATGTGCCTATAGTCCTAGCTACTTGGGAGGCTGAGGTACTTGAGCTCAGGAGTTTGAGCCTGCAGTGAGCTATGATCACACCACTGCACTCCAGCGTGGGCTACACAATGAGGCTATGTCTCTAAAAAAAAATCTTTTAAAATTTTTTTTGGCATTAATTGTTTATACATACTTTGCTAAACACCCAAAACTATTCTTGAAAAAAAAAATGAATCTCATGACACATACCGACATTAGCTGTAACTTCATATCTTCTATAAGCTGAGTAAAAAAGTTAATCATTACTAAAAAAAACCATAAACCCCAAATTGTAGGAAACACCTGGAAAATTTACAAACCTATGGTCCAGCAATTCGCTAAATACATCTGGGGGCACATTTTGAAGGAAATTTTCCAGCATCCCAGGATAGATGGAACTGGATCTAGTCTGGCTAAGTTAGACTGGCTTAGTTATATTAGCCTTTTGAAGAATATCTGTATTATTTGACAATAATGTTCATGATATGGTATTAGGTATAAAAGAGTTACAAAAAAGAATGAAGTTTTGGAACGGTCTTCCGAGAAAAAGAGTGGGAGATGACTCTTCCCAATTCAGAGTATTCTACTGTAATACTTCTTTTCCAGCATCACTTGGCACAAAATTCAACCACTCAGCTACTTAACAAAACTGTATGAGGCCGGGCGTGGTGGTACATCCCTGTAATTCCAACACTTCGGGAGGCCAAGGCGGGCGGATCACTGGAGATGAGGAGTTCAAGACCAGCCCGGGAAACATAGCGAAACCCTGTCTCTACTAAAAATACAAAAAATCAGTGGGGTGTGGTGGCGGGTGCCCGTAACCCTAGCTACTCAAGAGGCTGAGGCAGGAGAATCGCTTGAACCCTGGAGGCAGAGGTTGCAGAGATCGAGTCACTGCACTCAGGCTTGGGTGACAGAGACCGACCCTGTCTCAAAAAATAAATAAAAAGAAAAAAATTGAGAGGCAGTAGCACAAAAAATGTTTTATATTTTCCAGAGTTCTAGTTTATGTTGTTCCATGGATTCACTGGGTTCTATTATTGTTTTTCCGTGTTCCCATCTTTGTGACATCGTACTAACCTTCATAACATGTAAATACTGCTGAACCTCAATCCCAATAAACTACTAAAGTATTTTTAACATCATACGTTTTGTTTTGCAATGTATTTTTGAAACACATCAAATCTAAATTTTCTTTCCTTTCCATCCTTCTACTGGGCAAGTTTCATATCCTGAATTCCTCATGTAGAACTCTAGAAGGAATTCCATTCCACCTGCGGAAGGACACCTAGTTTACGTATTTGACCTACAGAAAAATTTCTCTGCAACTCTTTCAAATGCTAGTAAAAAACTCCACCCAGTCAGCCTCCCACAACCCCTCCCTTTAACCATCTTCTCCTCCCCACTATCGCCACCCTACCTTGTGCATTCCTTCGTAAACTTACTTGTCATCACCTTCAAGGTTCCACTCCCCTCTTGCCTACATCTGTTTTCATATCCTCCCACTCCCCCAATTCCTGCCAAGAAGCCCCGCTAGCTGCCTGTTGCATAACGGCTCCCCCATTCCGTCTCCCTCGGCAGTCGGCCCCGCTCCCGGGAGCAGGAATGCCCCTTTCGGCCCGGCCCCTCCTCCCTTCCGCAACACGCCCAGCGAGTCCCCGCGACGCAGCTCCAGCGGGGATTCTCTCTCCAAGCTGGGCGGGTCGTCCTTGCCGGTCACCACCTCGGGTAGCGAGCCCCGAGGGCAGAGGAGCCGGCTCCACCCGGCCTGGCCCCGAACCCTCGTTGGCGCCGGCCAATCGCCGCTGCCATCCTCCCGCGGGGGTGATGTCTTCAGGTGTCCGGGAGGGGAGAAAGCCCTGCGTACTTCCAGCCCCGCTCCTGTGCCAGGAACCGGCGGCCCTCCGAGCCCTCCGGAGCCGGCCTCCGGGCCTCCGGGCCCCGAGCGCGGTGAGGCAAGCAGGGGCGGCGAAGGGTCCGGGTGGGCGGGCGGCTGCTACCGGCAGCCCGAAGGCGTGGGCCTGCGAGGCGGGCGGCGCGCGGCCAGGGATGGGCAGCAGCGGGGGACCGAGGCGCCGAGGCCTGGACGCGGGCGCGGCGCGGAGGCCTCGGCGTCCCCAGCCGGGTGTGGGGCGGCCGACTGACTGACGCCGGGCAGGGGCCGCCGACTGCCTCAGCCACTGCGCGGGGCGGGGGCGGCAGCGGCCTCTAGCCTCCCTCGTTCCCTCCCTAAGCCGCTTGTCCGCTTGCCCGCTCGCCCGCTCGCCCGCTCGCCCGCTCGCTCGCTGGTCCATCCGCCTCCTCACCTTCAGGACCCGGATCCCTCCCGGCCGGCGGCTCGCGGGCGCTTCGGGCGGCTCCGGGGGCTCCAGCGGGCCCGCGGGCCCCGGCTCCACCTCCCCCATCAGCGACCCAGGCTGCACAGAGACGCCCGGCCCGCGCGACGGCGTGCGGAACCTCGGCGGCGCGCGCGAGCCGCCGGTGGCCCCGCCCCCCGCGGCCCGCCGGCTCCGCCCCTCCGGCGACTCGCCAGCTCCGCCCCTCCCGCAGCCATGCAGGACCCGCCCCTCCCGCAACCCCGCTGGACCTAAGCAGCTGCGGGCGCCGAGTGGCCCGGGCGCCACCGAGCCGCATCCCGGCCGCGGCCCGCGTGGCGGAACCTGGCACCACCGCAGGGCGCGGGGCCTCCACTGCCCGCCGCCCTAGGCTTGGAGGACTAGAGCGCAAGGAGGGGTATTTGCTGCTTTCCCCGCCCTCTAAGAAACCCGCGGGAGAAAGAAGCAGGTGGCGCCGGCACCTGTCAATTGTGACAGGACGCTGCCCTCCGCCCAGGGTGGCTCTTGTAACTTCCCTCACCTGCCAAGCCGTTGAACGAACTGTTGAGAATACTCACCTTGGCAAGGCCTTTTCTCTTCCTTATCAGAGATGCGTGCGACCTTCTTAAGCAAATTCAACCCAACCTCGTACAAAACGTCCGCTCACCTCCCAGCCATGTTTTAATTCCCTTGCCTCCTCCTGGAACAAAATTATCAGAATTCGGTGCTCTGCTTCAAGCAGTAATATAGCCTGTGACCCGGTTTATGATTTATTTGCAAGGCTGATTCAGAAAAAAACTTTTGAAAGTTAACTTATTTTCTGTTTGTTTTGTTTTTCTTTTCGTTCTCGCAGTGATAGTAGTTTTGTTGCCAGTGGGCCAAATTTGGAGTCAGCCAGACTGATTCCGGATCTCCCCTCTGCCCTTCTTTAGATCTATACCCCTGTGCAAGTTACTTGATCTAAGCCTTTCGTTCTTAAGCTGTGAGAAAGAGATTAAAATCTGCCAAGTAGTTATGATGAAGATTTAGTGCATACAAAGTGCCTAACGT
The DNA here is from genome assembly GCF_029281585.2 of Gorilla gorilla gorilla. Classification (NCBI taxonomy): domain Eukaryota; kingdom Metazoa; phylum Chordata; class Mammalia; order Primates; family Hominidae; genus Gorilla; species Gorilla gorilla. Next base: position 101,183,867 of record NC_073242.2, read on the forward strand.
ATAGTGGGGATTCATAGTAGCCATTATAATTCCAAAATTCTAAATTGAAGATCCAATCGGTTTCTCGAAAAGTACTCTGTCGATTCCTCCTAAATTTTCCTAGGAAGGCTTCTAGACTTGCAGATTTTTAGGGCTTCCCCTCGTACATAGAGTGTTGAATCTTCAAGCAACTTGTAAGGAATTAGCAAAAAACAGTAATTTCTTCACTTTTGTAGAACTGTAATTCCAGTACTTTAGGAAGCCAAGGCAGGCAGATTACTTGAGGCCAGGAGTTCGAGACCAGCCTGACCAACATAGCAAAACCCTGTCTATACCAAAAATACAAAAAAATGAGCTGGGCAGGGTGGCGCACGCCTGTAATCCCAGCCACTTGGGAGGTGGAGGCAGGAGAATCGCTTGAACCCGGGAGGCGGAGGTTGCAGTGAGACGAGATCGTGCCACTGCACTCCAGCCTGGGTGACAAAGCAGGACCCTTTGTCCCTATTATCCATTGCTTCAGTTTGCCTCATTCAGACTAACTGTATGTCTAGAATAATTGCAGGCTTAGTACAAGACTTTTAGATTTAACAGGGCAGTCTGTGTCCCCCATCTGAGATATGTATCCATTTGGAGATATTTTAAATGCCAGGACCAAATTTGGCTCTTGCAGGTTCCGACCCCTTTCTGACCTACTTTCTCCCTTCACAAGTTAGCTTTGTATATACCAAAATTCCAATCTCCAGTAATCTTCATTTCTTGGCCTCATTTTAATGCATTAAAAACGATTTGTCACTGTGAGTCTGGTTTAAGGGGGGAGAAAACTCTTAGGTCATCCACCTCCTGGATTTTCCTTCCACCTTGAAATTATTTTCAGGAAAGGTACTCAAAGTAGTTGGATTCCCATTTCAGTGCTTACTGGGTAATTTCTCCCAACAAGAAAACTGGTATATAAGCAATAGGCACCAATATGGAGACAGAAGCAAATTTTACCAAGGGCAGGCAAGCAGTGATAAGAAAAAAATGTGGTTTAGAACAAGTGTTTCTGGCTGGGTGCAGTGGCTCATGCCTGTAATTCAGCACTTTGGGAGGCCAAGACGGGCAGATCACCTAAAGTCAGGAGTTTGAACCCAGCCTGGTCAACCTGGCAAAACTCCATCTCTACTAAAAATACAAAAATTAGGCAGTGTGGGGGCACGAGCCTGTAGGCCCAGCTACTCAGGAGGCTGAGGAAGGAGAATCACTTGAACCTGGGAGGTGGAGGTTGCAGTGAGCCGAGATATCACGCCACTGCACTGCAGTCTGGGTGACAGAGGGAGACTCTGTCTCAAGAAAAAAAAAAAGTGTTTCTAAAAAGCCTTTTATATTTTTCTTATTTTTGAGACAGGGTCTCGCTTTGTTGCTCTGGCTGGAGTACGGTATGGACACAATCATAGCTCACTGCAGGTTCAACCTCCATGGGCTAAGGTGATCGTGCCACCTCAGCCTCCCAGTAGCTGGGATCACAAGTAAGCGCCACCCTACGCTTGGCTACTTTTTGCCTTTTTTTTTAGAGATGGGGCTTCACCATATTGTCCAAGCTGGTCTCGAACTCCTGAGCTCAAGCCATCCGCCCACTTCAGCCTCCCAAAATGCTGGGATTACAGGTGTGAGCCACCACACCTGGCTGTAAGAGTGTTTCTTGAGGCATTATACATTACCTTTTCCAGATTTCATGAGTAGAAGCTCTTTATTGACTGACTACACAAAAAGGAAAGATCTTGTTCCAGAACTAAAGTTTCAGCTCATGCTGGGGAACAGCAGTGGTGAATAATTGTTTAATTAAAGGGATAGTAGGCATAAGCATTGCTATTTACTTCTTCATTCTGGCAACAGTAGTTCCTCTTTCAAAAGGGAAAACATAAAAAAAAAACCCATCCGCCCAAAAGTTTCAGGGCCTAATTTATGATGTAACTACCTTTAATGGTTCCCATGATTTAAGATCCAATTCAGTAGTGACAACCAGTTGATTTTTTTCAACTCATGTAGTGCCATTAACATTTTATACTTTGTTTCAAAGGTCATATATTGATGTTCTCCCCCAGTTCAAGGCAGTGTGCATTATGTATGCCAAGGGTTATGTAACTACAATTTCTGGAAATGGTAAACAGCTGAGACTAACCCTAAAAATAAATTCCTCTGGGATTTTTTTTTGTGCGAAAATCCATCTGCCCTCACCGCAGGTTCATCATTACAAAAATCACTGTTTAGCTCAAACCAAGAGACAGAGAAGTCATCATGATCTCTCCTTTCTGTCTCCTTCCTGTAGCAGCTGTGCTTCCCCTCTCTGGTATGTACACACGCACACACCTTCTTTATGCCGGGAGCTTTTCCAGATCTTCACTACAAAATGGGAAGTCTGGAGAAGGGAAGCTCATGCCTATCAGATGTTGGGAGAGGAAGCAGATGAGACTTATATTTACTTATTTATATCTAGTATGCACTCCAGTGATCCACAAAGTCGTCTTTGGGCCTAAATCCCTTGTTATTCTACCAATAGGTTAAGCAGATTTGGATATTCCTAATTTTGGTTCCAAATAAACAGGCAGTGTTTACCTAGCTTCAAAGTTTGGAGAATTTTTCTGTGAACATTTTGGTATTTTTTCAAATATGGGGACAACTGAATTGACAATTGAAGACATAGGATAGAAAACCCTTTAAAGTGATAAAAATTTGGTGCTTCCGAGTTGAAATTCAGATCTGAATACTATTTGTTGTATTGTTAAATGTCTATTACTAGCTAAACTTTTCTATTGCAGCTTTTATATTTTCCTCTAATTACATGAAGGTGCCAACTACATTTAATATTAGAAACAACTATGAATTTTAACTAACTCACACATTAGATTATAGAAATGTTGCTTATCAAACAGTACCAAAGGGCACTTCTGCATAAACTAGATAACTGCCAGGGCCTACACCCTTCCCCTTTTCAATCGGGACTATCACACTCTCCCCTTTCTCAATCAAAGGACTGTCAGGGATCATCAGAATAACAGAAAACCTAAAGCTACCAACCTCCAAAACACAGAGTTTACAGCCAGGCACAGTGACTCACGCCTGTAATCCCAGAACTTTGGGAGGCAGAGGCTAGTGGATCACTTGAGCCCAGGAGTTTGAGACTAGCTTGGGCAACATAGTGAGACCCTGTCTCTACCAAAGGAAAAAAAAAAAATACAAAAATTAGCCAGGCATGGTGGTACATGCCAGTAGTCCCAGCTACTAGAACGGCTGAGGTGGGAGGATTGCCTGAACCAGGGAAGTCAAGGCTGAAGTGATCAGTGACCACACCACTGCACTCCAGCTGGGTGACACAGCGAGACTCTGTCTTAAAAAAAGACAAGCCAGGTGCGGTGGCTTACGCCTGTAATCCCAGCACTTTGGGAAGTTGAGGCAAGAGAATTGCTTGAGGCCAAGAGTTCAAGACCAGCCTAGGCAACATAGCAAGACCACATCCCTACGAAAGTTAATATATACAAAATACACAGTTCATATAAAATAGACCATGAAATATAACTCATTTTGACTGGTCAAGCCTTCCTCTGCCCAGTCACAGATACACTTGAACAATTCACAAAAAGCAGCTTATAAAGAAAACCCATAACCACCCTTAATATACATTTCATCTTGGTTTCTCTGCCTTGAGAATTGACCTATGGAGATTAAGCATGAAATTAATCATATTATAGTTAAAATGCCCAATTGCACTTACGACTTTTTCATTGTCTATAACACAAGTTTATTGTTGTTGTTGTTTTTGAGATGAAGTTTCACTCTTGTCACCCCAGGCTGGAGTGCAATGGCGTGATCTCGGCTCACTGTAACCTCCGCCTCCTGTGGTCAAGCAATTCTCCTGCCTCAGCCTCCCGAGTAGCTGGGATTACAGGCATGCGCCACCACACGTGGCTGATTTTGTATTTTTAGTAGAAGGGATTCTCCATGTTGCCCAGGCTGGTCTCAAACTCCCAACCTCAGGTGATCCGCCCACCTCGGCCTCCCAAAGTGCTGGGATTACAGGCATGAGCCACCGCGCCTGGCTACAAGTTTTTAAGTGATTCAAATTCCTCTCTTGGTGAGACTTATGTGTAAAAGGAATACTAACAGGTCAGTAAGTTTAGCTCAACCTCTGGAATAAGAATTCATCTAAGTCTTCTAATCCAATTTTAAGAAGCAAGGAAGCAAATTTTAAATCATTGGGTATTGACTTTTTATTATTAGTCACTGTTCATAATTTGTTTCAACCAAAAGACAGTACACACAGCAGAATTCTAATGCATCCCATGTAAATGTTTACATCCATTTTATTCCTCACTCGCCTCTAAGACTTATCATTTAACTTTAAATTTTTTTTTTACATCTCAAAAATATGTCTGCAATAATTAGAGCTTCATTAGCTGTCCCACTTGGAAACAGCTTTTTAATATTTTTACAGTAAAGAAGATGTGATGGGGCATAATGAAAATGTAACTTACAACACTATGAAAGAAAAGGGCCTTTATAGGAACACAGTGGGAGTTCATAAAGGAAAGAGTTCAGAAGCTCTTTCCCATGGAGCCCCCAAATGGAAAACAAAAACAAAACAGACAAAGCGCAACCGCAGGTTCTTTGAGGGAAGAAAAAAAAAAAAAAAACCAACTCCAAGGCTCCATCTTGAAGCCAGAATCAGCCTCTTGGAAGTCTGTAAAGCAACTGTGCAAGCTGCTTCGGCATTTCCTTCTGTTAAAGTGTTCCAGGTCCTGGAACCCTGTCGATGGGACCCACTCACTGATATTGCTTGAAAAAGTTATTCACTTCCAGTTCTACAAGCAGCCCCACTCTCCCGAGCCAAAGCTGGTCAAAAGTGTTTTAAACTTCAGGACTTTCTGTGCAATTCTCTCTCCAATGATCCTCCCCACTCCCAAAGTCATGAATACACAGACATGTAAAACCACTCTCCCAACTACAAAGTTCATGAACACCCACTTTTCCTCTCTAGTTTTCTCAGTTTAGGACACTGTGGTTAAAATACATTCACTAGAAAAAAATACACACATTCAAACTCCTTTCCCCTAGTTCTCATGGCCCAAATATTTTCCAATGCAGAAGATAATGAAGTTGAACCTTGAACGCAGTACTCCCTAACTTCCAATCTCTTCTACTACATAAAAAAAAATGGGAAGCATGTTATATAAACCATTAGTGTTGGACAGTTTTAAAAGTCTATTTTCATATATGAATGGGACAAACAAGGAGTACGAATCACACCTTTAAACTAGCAAGAGGAAAGAATCCCCTCCCAAATGTTACACTGAGGAATGTTTCTTTAAATGATAAAGACCTTAAAATTAACAGATGATCACTATGCAGAGCCTAAAACTTCCGTGACTGTCCAAACCACCTCAAGGTAACAGCACCAAAGCACTGTGGGAGAAGCTTCTCAGGGAGAGCACCCTTCCTACAGTTTTTTGAGATTACTTAGATGAATTAATTCTCCTTTAGGATTCCCCGGGATGGGGCAGAGACTAGAATAGAAACGACTCTTGAAGAGGGAAATAATGAGGTACAAGTGCATGTGAAATTGTCAAAGTAAGTGTGTGAGGGCTCACTGCTTATCACCCCAGGGTTATCAAAACAGCCTTGGAAAATGCTCTTTCCTCACAATGCCTGTGAAGTTGTAAATCCATCCAAATTTGCTCCCCCTTGAGTGGTTATACTCGGGAAAGGAATTATTGAAATGTGCAAGTATTCAAAGAAATTGAAACATTTCTCCATTTAGCTGCAAGGCCAAGTGAGAGGAAAACTAATTCTGATCCTAGAAACTAAGGCACGCTGAAGCTTTCAAAGATCCGATCATTTGAAACAGTCTTCACAACCATCAGTATCCTAGGCAGTTATTTGGCTGCTAGTCCTTCAGTATGGTGCTTGTGTTCGGATTCCAAAATCAATTCATATTCTACGCAGCACCCTTTGTGTTAAGGCCATGATATTTTACTCCTTCTAGACAAAGCTATGAATGATCATAAACTCTACCTCGAAACTATGATCACCCAAGGAAATGCTCTGTCAGCAGAGTAGACCCTTCCCAGCTCCATTAGCTGACAGTGTCTTATAGCATGGTCTTGAACAGATTTCTTCAGAGATTCAACCCAGTTCAAATAAAAAAACCTGAGCTGGTTAGCTACAAATATAAGAGAGAAAATAAAGCCTCTACACAAAGAGGAATGTTAAGACAAATTCTATTCAAGAAATCCACCAACATTATGTTAATCCTATCATGTTTCACAGCATTAAGTATCCATCCAATGAAATCAGTCTGCAAAGAAACCCTTAAAGGCTATTTTTCATTGCACAGGCAGAGCAGTTGTCTGAAATATGCACTAGTCCACACTTACATTACTGAAAACTATGCAGGAGATATTATCCTGTTCTTGACTCAGTCAACCATTTACCCAGTGGAGTAAGTTTTAGCAGATCTTGCTCATACACACTAGTAAGACCAGAAACTTTCCCCTGTGGAGCTTTAGTTCAACTCCAGTTTGTCAAATGTTAGGAATAGTCCAGCATCTGATACAGAGCTAGATTTGACAAGACACTGAAGATTTTAAGTAAAGGCTTGGTGAAATGAAGGGGAAAAAAAGGGATATTTGTTTCCAGGTTTAAGATTGAAGCCATAGTAGTCATTATACTGTATTCAATACAGTAACAATTGCAAACATTGTAAGAGCAAGGTGGGCCTCACTTTTTCTTTCTTCAGTATATAAGACATGGCGCCTGAATACTTGAACATACATAGTACATTCAATGTGTACCACAGAGAGAGTCACCTCTACTTCATTCCAGCAACTCAATTTCAAAGTTTGATAACATATGGGTCCTTTCTAAAAAGCACTTGGCACTCTCACTAGTTTAAAAAGCTCAAGTCTTTGACGTGAATATTCATAAGATTCGTCTTTTAAAAGAGACCAATTTCTCAGACTGAGGAAAGGCTATTCCTACCCTATGGTGTCCGTAAGACCTCCTCTGACATAGGGGTATGGAAGCTACAAGGCTTCACTCCAACACCATAAAGTACAATATGGAAAGATTTCTTTAACCGTGTGGTCTTTATTTCAGTGCCAGTGTTACAGATACAACACAAATGTTCCAGTTAGAAGGAATTCAAACAGAATGCCAAGGTCCAAGCCAGGCTCAAGAAATAAAAAGGGAGGTTTGGAGTAATAGATAAGATGACTCCAATACTCACTCTTCCTAAGGGCAAAGGTACTTTTGATACAGAGTCTGATCTTTAAAACTGGTGAACTCCTCTTCCACCCATTACCATAGTTCAAACAGGCAAGTTATGGGCTTAGGAGCACTTTAAAATTTGTGGTGGGAATAGGGTCATTAATAACTATGAATATATCTTTTAGAAGGTGACCATTTTGCACTTTAAAGGGAATCAATTTTGAAAATCATGGAGACTATTCATGACCACAGCTAAAGAATGGCGAGAAAGGGGAGCTGGAAGAGCCTTGGAAGTTTCTATTACAAATAGAGCACCATATCCTTCATGCCAAATCTCAACAAAAGCTCTTTTTAACTCCATCTGTCCAGTGTTTACAAATAAACTCGCAAGGTCTGACCAGTTCTTGGTAACAAACATACATGTGTGTGTCTGTGTGTATACAGCAATGCACAGAAAAGGCTACCAGGAGCCTAATGCCTCTTTCAAACATTGGGGGAACCAGTAGAAAAAGGCAGGGCTCCCTAATGTCCATTATTACATTTCCATTCCGAATGCCAGATGTTAAAAGTGCCTGAAGATGGTAACCCAGCTAGTGAGGAATAAATACCCCACCTTGCCCAGTCCACAGAGAAACAACAGTAGAAAGAAGGGGCAACTCTTTGCTGCAGAGACAAAGTGAGTGTTTTTTCGCCATGGATTGCAGTCCTCTCCTCCAGACCAGCTGCTTATTTCCTCAGGGGCCCAGGGAATGTTGATTCTGGCTGTAAATGTGGGAGGGATGGAGAAGTACGGAAAAAGGAGAAGAAGAGGAAGAGTGCAAAGTAGCCTCCAGAAGCAGCCAGCCTCAACAGTGAAGGAGAGGACATTAGTCTTTAACAATGCTTCAAGGTCAGCAGTAACTTTAGGAAAATGCTCCTCAGCAGTTCTCTTCAGCTCCTCATGCCCGTGGTACAGTTGGGGGGGACTTGCCAGCAATCACAACCTCCTTCCCAGAGTTCCTTTGATTGAGTGGGATAAAGAATGAGAATGGTGCCAAACCCTCATTGCCAGGACTGAGGGGGAAAGTTGTTCACCTCTGCTAGATCTTGCATTGCTGAGCCCTTGTGATTATATGTAAGCTTGATCCGCATTCGCAGCTGTTGCTATAAGAGGAAAAGAGAAGTGCAAATTATATATTGAAATGAAATCTCCAGAATCTGTCCGGTCCACAAATAGACTTTTAATCTTAGAGGTCAAAACTTAAAGCAAAGCTGTCTGTTAAGAATGACAGGTAAACAACAACAAAAAACACCCAGTACTCTAGGCTTGAGCCAAGAAGCTAACAATGTCATGCCACCAAGTAGAGAAAGCGCATCTGCAGAACACGCGGTTAGCTTTAATCCTTGAACTGCATTAAAAGGACAGAACCCCTTGGGAGCATTTTTTCTTTTCTTTTCTTTTGAAGCAGGTTTTGCTCTTATTGCCCAGGCTGGAGTGCAGTGGCACAATCTTGGCTCACCGCAACCCCCGCCTCCCAGGTTCAAGCAATTCTCCTGCCTCAGCCTCCAGAGAAGCCGGGGTTGCAGGCGCTCACCGCCACACCAGACTAATATTTTTATTTTTAGTAGAGATGGGGTTTCACCATGTTGGCCAGGCTGGTCTTCAACTCCTGACCTCAGATAATATGCCCACCTCAGCCTCCTAAAATGCTGGCATTACAGGCGTGAGCCACCATGGAGCATTCTCCTAGTAACATTTTGCTGAGTCCTTTTCAAAAAGATTCAAACCTTGTATCCAAGTCTCTTAAAAAATGAGGTGAACATATACTCATCGTATGCTCTCCATTCAGATACACTGTTGCTTTATCTGAAAAACCTACAGTAAATGTGAACATGACCTTTCACTCCTAAAGCATAAAATTTTAAAAAATGACTTAACTCACAGGTAACAGCAGTAGTTTTAAGAGAACTCAATTAGACACTTTTTATATGGCAGATTTCAAATACAAATGCACTAAGAAATTTTTTACTCTCTGTATCAGATGGTCAAAGGAATTTGTGCTTGTACTATAGAGGCAGATGCTCAAAATATAGTGAATAGCAGAGGAAAGGCAAGTGTTACAAGAGAAAGAAAGTATACTGTTACTTATGAGCAACTAGTAGAGCTCTATTAAAGAAATTCTCTGAACCATTTTCAAAAACTGAAAACCAATTGATTACTATTAAGGTGAGCTTATTTCTTTGAGAAGAGATAATAAAAATATTGCTTAATTTCAGTTTCTAAAGCTATTTTTCATTTGGCTGCTTCATTTAAAACGCCTCTATTTTTCTATTCATACTTAATAACTGTAGCAGTAAATGTAGGTATTTGGTTTCAACAAATGCTCTTACCTCAGATTTCAACTTGTGTATAAATTAAAATGTCTAAGCTTCTCCCCTACCCCCCAAAACTAGACCTTTAATCTAGCTTTTTTTGAAGTTGCATTTTAATAAGATGCCACTAAGCCACCTGATGTCTCTGGGTTCCATTTGTTATTTACAAAAGAGCAAGGAAGTTAGACCAGGCATTTTCATTGATCTCTTCTCTAACTATGAGTCAGAAAAACCTAAAGAAACAAAGCAGAATTTTATTTCGGGAAATATGCTTACACTTCGGCTCAGATATTGGCTACAAATGTGCTACTCACCTTCTGAGGGTTCAGAACTTTAATGACTTGTGTGATGGTCCCCGTGTTAAATGCTGGGACAATGCTGCTGCTAGGAGACAAGAGCTGCAGCTGGAATGTCTAGGGGGAACAAAGGGCACTCTTCAGAAAAAGAAATACACAATGCTAGGTCAGAGATACCAAAAAACATTTAGACACCCAGATGATGGGTCAAGCAACAGATTTCACTACTACTAAGTTTTGCCTACTACTTGTTTTCTAGATATCAGGAATTCACAGCACGTGAGTTGACTCACTGTGGTATTTGTAAAAATCCACTGTTCAGTTCTTTGATCATGACAACTAGTAATAAACCACATTCTCCTTTCTGGCAGAAGGAATTCTAGCCTACCTCTTTTCAAAAGCTGACCAATTCTTGTTCTGGCAACTTCACTTAATGGTAACTGATCAACTATGCAAGTAAAATATCGGTGCTTTTGGCTTAAAAAACAGCCAGAAAGAAACCAAAAGAAAAGCTTCCCCAAAATAGCAAACCAACATACTGGTCACCAACTATAAGCTTTTAGGCTTTTGTGTGATTGGATGACTGGGACGCAGAAACTTGAACTTTTGTTTTTTAAAGCCTGCATAATCTATAATGTGTCAGAGCCTCCTCTCCATATGACAGAAGGAACGGAAAGACTTGCAGAACCAGCCTATACAGCAAAAGACCTAGATAAGCCAAACACTATTAATTTGTTGAATGCTGGTAGGGTTTATTTGCTTACTTATAGAAATAAGAGTTGAAAGTGCTCGCTGGGTGTGGTGGCTCAAGCCTGTAATCCCAGCACTTTGGGAGGTCAAGGCGAGCGGATCACGAGGTCAGGAGTTCGAGACCAGCCTGGCCAACACAGTGAAACCCCGTCTCTACTAAAAATACAAAAATTAGCTGGGCATGGTGGCACATGCCTGTAGTCCCAGCTACTCGGGAGGCTGAGGCAGGAGAATCGCTTGAACCCAGGAGGTTGTGGTGAGCCGAGACTGTGCCACTGCACTCCAGCCTGGGCAACAGAGCAAGACTCCGTCTCAAAAAAAAAAAAAAAGTGCTATATAGGGCAAGCTAGGTAAACCTTACTGTACTACGTAGCTATTGTATGAACTAGAATTTGAAAATCTTTCCTAAAAGTAGATTAAACTTCTAAAATATTTAAGAGAGAGAGAGACACTAGTCTTCTCTAGGGCCAAAAGTTACAAGAGTGAAGATTCATTCTCAATGTACAGATATATTACTCTGGGGGCTGGGCACGGTATTCCCAGCACTTTGGGAGGCCGAGGCGGGCAGATCACCTGAGGTCAGGAGATCTAGATTAGTCTGGTCAACACGGCGAAACCCCATCTCCACTAAAAATACAAAAATTAGCCGGGTATGGTGGCGCATGCCTGTAATCCCAGCTACTCAGGAGGCTGAGGCAAGAGATTTGCTTGAACCCAGGAGGCAGAGGTTGCCTGGGCGACAGAGTGAGACTCCATCTCAAAAAAAAAAAAAAAATATATATATATATATATATATATATATATATGGTCTTATTCATAATTCTGCCACATTAAAATTATGTAAGCTAAAGTATTATTCATTACTACCATATTTCATTAAATGTAAGATACCAATTGTAATTCACACCATTATTTTATGTACCACTGAGATAGAAAACATGCTGCCCACTGAATTATGACAAGATACCAATTTTTAAATGTACCCTAATTTTAGAAACATTAAAACACGAAAATAGTACATAGTAGAACCTATAAAATATGACTTTTTTTTTTTTTTTAGACAGAGTCTTGCTCTGTCACCCAGGCTGGAGTGCAGTGGTGCGATCTCGGCTCACTGCAAGCTCCATCTCCAAGGTTCACGCCATTCTCCTGCCTTAGCCTCCTGAGTAGCTGGGACTACAGGCGCCCGCCACCACTCCCTGCTAATTTATTTTTTATTTATTTATTTATTTATTTTTTGAGATGAGTCTCGCTCTGTTGCCCAGGCTGGAGTCCAGTGGGGTGATCTCGGCTCACTGTAAGCTCCACCTCCCGGGCTCACGCCATTCTCCTGCCTCAGCCTCCCAAGTAGCTGAGACTACAGGCGCCCACCACCACGCCCGGCTAATTTTTTTGTTTGTTTGTTTTAAGTAGAGGGGGTTTCGCCGTGTTAGCCAGGATGGTCTCAATCTCCTGACCTCGTGATCCGCCCGCCTTGGCCTCCCAAAGTGCTGGGATTACAGGCGTGAGCCACCATGCCCAGCAAAATATGACATTTTAAGTTGAAAATACATTATCATGTTGCACTGTATAGTACACCACCACAAATAAGTCATGTTTTAATAGCAGAAGTGATAAGTCACTAGAGCAGCAGCCTAAAGTAACAAGTATAAAACCTAAGTTGAAGAAACTAAATATACTGAGCACTGAACAGATGAAAAGTGCTTCAAACAGTGCCTGATTCAAAAAACTTATTTATTCCTTTAAGCAACCTTAGGAAGTGGCTATCATTATCACCACCCTCTTTGCAAATGAAGACACTGAGGCACAGAGGTTCAGTGACTTTCTTCATGTCATACAACTACTACTAAAATCCAAACAGAATGGCTCTAGAGTTCATTAGTGGTCTTTCACCAATTGACACTACTGCTCCCCTTTTTTTTCTTTTTTTTTTTGGACAGCGTCTCACTCTATCACCCAGCCTGAAGTGCAGTGGCATGATCTTGCCTAACTGCAACTTCCACCTCCTGGGTTCAAGTGAGTCTCCCACCTCAGCCTCCTGAGTAGCTGGGACCACAGGCACGCACCATTGCACCTGGCTAATTTTTTGTATTTTTGGTAAAGATAGGGTTTCACCATGTTGCTCAGGCTGGTCTCAAACTCCTGAGCTCAAGCGATCCACCCGCCTCAGCCTCCCAAATTGCTGGGATTACAGGCGTGAGATACCGTGTCCAGCTAACTGCTTCTTAAACATCTAAATTATTCTGGCTCCTACAAAGTTTAAGCAAAGAAGGTTGCATGAGAGTCAGAGGATGGGGAAAAAATAAAAAAAGACTGCAAAGTCAGCAGTACCCACAAACAAAGAAAACATCCTCAATTTCCAAAAGTGTGTTGTCGGAATGTCTAAATGCCATATTTCACATGCCACTGCCAAGATTAGGTTAGCTTAGTCTAAACCAGTGGTTGGCAAACTATGGCCCACTGGCCAAGAATCGCCCAACATCTGATTTTGCAAATAACATTTTATTGGAACAAAACTATGTTCATTCATTTACATGTCATCTACAGATGTTTCTGTACTGTAAGAGCAGAACTGAGTACCAATAGACCAGATAGCAGCCTAAAATACTTACTGTCTCATCTTTTTAAGAAAAACTACCCACTCCTCATTCTCAACTTTTCTTTATTTAGAACTCTTTGTTTGTTTGTTTTGAGATGGAGTCTCGCTCTGTCACCCAGGCTGGAGTGCAGTGGCATAATCTGAGCTCACTGCATCCTCAGCCTCCTGGGTTCAAGCGATTCTCCTGCCTCATCAGCCTCCTGAGTAGTTGGGATTAGAGGAACCTGCCATCACGCCTGGGTAATTTTTTTTTTTTTTTTTTGTACTTTTAGTAGAGACGGGAGTTTCACCACGTTGGCCAGGTTCTCGAACTCCTGATCTCAAGTGATCTGCCTGCCTCAGCCTCCCAAAGTACTGGGATTACAGCCATGAGCCACTGCACCCGGCCTCAAGATTTTTCACTATTCGAAAATGAACATAAATATCCTTAAGCTAAAATTTGGTGTAAACCAAACCTTGATTCACAAAAACAGTTACTATACCTATAATAAATTGGATGTTAATGAAGGAGGAATGTTTCTCTCACTTATGTATCAAGAGAGAAAAAATTTCAATTCTGATCTGGTTAACTAGAAGATAATACCAGATAGACAAAGTCTCTCATCTTACTTAACTTTAATCCTATGCCATATTTTATGTTTTTAGGTTTTTAACACTGTATTACTAAAGCCTAACCTATCCTCAATGCCCTAAGCATTAACTGATCACCTCGTAGAATTCTGCTCTCAGTACTATTAGAATTGCTTTTCTTTATCCTACAATACTAACCATCAGAATACTTGTAACCTAGTAAAAATTATTCACTAAAAATGATATGCTTCCATGAACCATAAGTTACATTATTGTTAGTTTGAATTAAGTCTACAAATTTAATCTGTAAACATTAAAACATATCCTTTACCAAACACATGAAAAAAAAAACCAGCCAATCTTTAATCAAAGGAAACATCTAAAGAAGACATTGTAGTACCTTTGGTACTGCAGCTTGGAAAACAAAGTCCGTCATATCTAGCTCTGTGCTGTTGGAGGCCTGTATCGTTATCACTGTTACACTGGGGTTGGTATTTGACCGTTCAAAGGTGAATTCTATCTTCAAGCCATTCTTACTGTATGCTGTGATGGAGGGGATGCCTGAGAAAGTATAGGAAGATAAGTCTTATTGTAGTCAGCCTAATGCTTGCAGAATTATTACTTCTTTTTCTTAATAACCACCTCTCATTACTCAGTGCTCCATGTAATGATGGTAACAACAGTCATCGTACCTGCAGCAATATCATTGAAGAGAGGCTGTGATGAAAGCCCATCCAACAAGAAGGGGGGCTGGGATATCTGTGGGACTGAGGCAGGGGCAGGAGCAGCAGCTGGAGCACCTAAAGGAAATATTTTAATGGAAAGTTAACCTTAGGCAGCATGAAAAGCTTACCAAGAAATTATAGGGAAAATTATTTCGGTCTCAGGTTAAGGAAAAGATTCCTTAAACAAGATGCAAAAAGCATAGACCACAAAGAGAAAGAACTAAAAACTCAAGTACTTTAAAACGAGCAACTTCTGTTTATTAAAAAATACTGTAAGAAAAAGTACAGTCTGAGCAACATGGCGAGACCCTGTCTCTACAAAAAAAAAAAATACAAAAATTAGCCAGGCATGGTGGTGTGCGCCTGTAGTCCCAGCTACTTGGGAGACTGCAGTGGGAGGATCACTGGAGCCTGGCAAGTTGAGGCTGCAGGGAGCTTGCATCACTGTACTCCAGCCTGGGGGACAGAGCGAGACTCTGTCGCAAAAAAAAAAAAAAAAAAAAAAAAAGTAGAGAGAGCCCACAGACAGGAGAAAATGTTTGCTATACAGTAATGAATGGATAAGTATCCAAACGATAACTGTCTTCTATAAACCAATAAGAAACAGATAACCCAATTTAAAAGTGTCAAGATATAAAAACATGCAAGTCACAAAAGAGGAAACCTGAATGAAAAGGGAATCTTACAAACAGATGCTCAATTTTACCAGTAATGATGGAAGTGGAATTTAAAATTATAGTGAGATACTACCTCATGTCTATCAGAATGGTGAAAATTTCGATGTCTGATAATTCCAGATGTTGGCAAGAAGATGGAACGATCGGAAATTTTAAGCTCTGCTATAGGAAGGTAAACTGGCACAACCAATCTAGAGAGTAATTTGGCAACAGTAGAGTTGAACATCAGTATATCCTTAAACTGAGGTTTCTCAACCTTGACAGTAATAGCTTTTAGGCTTCCTAATTCTTTGTTGTAGGGGGCTGCCTTGTTTATTGTAGGATATTAAGTAGCACCCCGGGCTTTTATGCATTAGACGGTAGCATCCTCCCAGTTGTAACAACCAAAAATATCTTCAGACACTGCCAACCTCTGGAGGGCAAAATCTTCCCCAGTTGAGAACTGATTACCCCTTCTTAGGAATGCTTTTAATTAATCCTTGCATGTGTTCACTGGGAGATACATCCAAAAGCATTCATAGCAGGAACACTCCTAATGGTGAAATACTGGAAACAACCAAAATGTCTGTCATCTTGATAATGAATAAGTAAACTGATATATTGATATACTAAAATACTACACATGTACAACAGTAAAAAGTGAATTCACTAGAAATACACTTAACATGGATTATTCATAACTCATTCTCACAATTACAATGTTTAGCATAAAAAGGTGCAAAAAAGAACACATTCAGTTGGATACCATGTCTAAAAAGGTAAAAATTGGCAAAATAATACTACATACTATATCAAGAAATGCACAGGAATGGCAAACACCAATGTTAAACACTACTTTAGGATAGACAGTAGTTACATCTGGAATCAAAAAGAAATGGGATGAGAGGGAAATACACAAAGAACATCAACCCTCTTAATATTTTATTTTACAAACTAGGTAGATCAAAACATTCATTAAATTTTGTAGATGTTAAATGCTGTATAATAAAATTTTCACACACACACACGCACCCTGTGAGGGGTGGTATAAAGTGGGGTGGGAAAAAGAAATAGATTACCATTCTTATTTAATCTTTCCAAATAAGAACAACTTGACAATCATACAATAGAAGATAATTCATAGAACATGAGGGATATCAAGATTCGAAGAAGAAGCATAAGAAAATTCAGCAAAATTAAGAGAACGTATTTTATATTTAAATAGATTTCAAACTACTTGTGAAATTAACTGAAAATATGCCATTTAAAAAAGAACTATCACAATGAAATAAAGGAAGGCCAGAATATCATCTTTTTTTAAGAAATTGACAGCAAGAACGAGGGGGAAAAAGATACTAAAGAATACTAGAAAAGTAAATGACAGGCTGGGCGCGATGGCTCATGCCTGTAATCCCAGCACTTTGGGAGGCCGAGGCGGGTGGATCACCTGAGGTCAGGAGTTTGAGACCAGCCTGGCCAACACAGTGAAACCCCATCTCTACTAAAAATACAAAAATTAGCCAGGTGTGGTGGCACGCGCCTATAGTCCCAGCCACTCGGGAGGCTGAGGCAGGAGAATCGCTTGAATCTGGGAGGCAAAGGTTGCAGTGAGCCAAGATCACATCATTGCACTCCAGCCTGGGTGACAGAGCAAGACACCATCTCAAAAACAAAAACAAGTAAATGACATATTAAAAATTAGCAAAGAGAATAGAAATACAGATGGCTAAGCAAGCACGAGAAGCTAAAATAAATGCAAACCCCATTTGTGCAGTCCAGCAGATTATCAATGAAGTAGACAAAGAAATATTCATACAGTTCTCCTAGTCTAAAAAATCAAATCGAGAAAACTTCCCCCAATTCCCATTTTCAAAACAATTTTAGAGATGTGTTCTCATGGAAAATCAGAGGCTACTCAAGATACAGGCAGCATATAGGTCCCCAACTCCCTCAAAATTTTCACTTTTCTTTGTCCTGTAAAAGTATAGCAAGGTAGTTTAGGAGAAGAGCAGAAACTTACTGCTCCAAACCCTTTAAAAACACATGTTAAATCTATTTCTGAATTTCTACTGACTTAAATTTCTATATAATGGGGTAAAACTGTAATGATAAATTAAGAAATCTAGAATTCAAAATTTTAAAACTTAATGTAAAAAGTGGAAAAACATCTTTAAAACACATTATGAATAAGGCAAGAAAACCCAGACTTTTCAACATTTTATCATTTTGCTTTAACATATAACACTAGGAAAACAAGACAGTAGGAACAAAAAGAAAAGACTCCACAATAAATGAGCTAAGGATACAAGAATGTTCAGAAAGGAACCTCATCTATAATACAAATATGTGAATAAATATTAAACATTCTCCGTGATCAAAAAATAATAGGGCCTCTCTCTGCTGACCAAGCCTGGAAGAGGGCTACAAAATTTAAAAAATAATAATAAAAATAAAATATAATAGGACCAAATTTTCACCCAATAGGGCTTTTTAAAATGATAATATACAATGCTTATGACTGTGCGGTTAAACATATAAATTGAGGAAAAGGTAAATAATATTTACCAAGTGCCTACTATGTATCATGCACTGAATAGGTCAATGGGCCTCACAAATATCTTACGGAGTAAGTATTAATCATCCTAATTTTAACCAGATTCAGAAAGACTAAGTCACTTAGTCTAAGAAATTAATCTAAAATAAGAACAAATTGATGTAATATTTGTTGAGGCCGCTAAGTAAGAAAAATCTAGAAACAAAATACCCCATACTGGCTGGGTGCGGTGACTCATGCCTGTAATCCCAGCACTTTGGGAGGCCAAGGCGGGAGGATCATTTGAGGTCAGGAGTTCAAGACCAGCCTGGCCAACATGGTGAAACCCCATCTCAACTAAAAAAATACAAAAATTAGCTGGGCATGGTGGCACGTGCCTATAAATCCCAGCTACTCGGGAGGCTGAGGCAGGAGAATCACTTGAACCTGGGAGGCAGAGGTTGCAGTGAGCCGAGATCGTGCTGTTGCACTCCAGCCTGGGCAACAAAGCAAGATTCCGTTTCAGAAAAACAAAAAAAAAAAAAGCCAAACTACCCAATACTAAGGAACTGAGTAAACAGAGCAAATTTGTTGATAAAGTATTAGTCACCTAAAATTATAATTATGAAGGCTATATATTAACATGGAAATACTAACATATCAGGTGAAGTATATGCTATGGTTTAACTGTGGGGTTGTTTTTTCTTTGCCGGTTATCCAGTACAGCTTTGACATTTGAGGATTTGAAATTGACCATTTGTAAATGATTCATAAGTACATGACAAGTAACATTTTGAAATTTTGTTAAGACACAGACATAAATCCTATACTCTGTGACTCCACTGTATTAGGAAAAAAAAAAATCAGCCCGTGGGAATGAGCTTAGCTAACCATCCAACTTGGTATCCTATGTCTATTTTTTACTCAAGGTCACATGTGTGCTTTAACTCTTCATTATCCTCTTAAAGAAGACAGCAAAACCCCGTCTCTACTAAAAATACAAAAAATTAGCCAGGCATGGTGGCATTCGCCTATAATCCCAGCTACTCAGGAGGCTGAGGCAGGAGGCTCACTTGAACCCAGGAGGCAGAGGTTGAAGTGAGCCGAGATAATCCCACTGCACTCCAGCCTGGCTGACAGAGTGAGACTCTGTCTCAAAAAAAAAAAAAAAAAAAAAAAAAAAAAAAAAAGACACTTTAACCTTTCAGCTATACTTTACACTGAAATTTAGGATAGAAGTTGCAGGCCAGGCGTGGTGGCTCACACCTGTAATCCCAGCACTTTGGGAGGCTGAGGCAGGTGGATCACGAGGTCGGGACCAGCCTGGCCTACATGGTGAAACCCTGTCTCTACTAAAACTACAAAAATTAGCCAGGCGCAGTAGCAGGCGCCTGTAATCCCAGCTACGCAGGAGGCTGAGGCAGGAGACCTGCTTGAACCCAGGTTGCAGAGGCTGCAGTGAGCCGAGATCATGCTACTGCACTCCAGCCTGGGTGACAGAGTGAGACTCTGTCTCAAAAAAAAAAAAAAAAAAAAAAAAAAGGCCAGGCGAAGTGGCTCACGCCTGTAATCCCAGCACTTTGGGAGGCCGAGGCAAGGGGATCATGAGGTCAGGAGTTCAGGACCAGCCTGACCAACATGGAGAAACCCCATCTCTACTAAAAATGCAAAAATTAGCCAGGGCATGATGGTGCGTGCCTGTGATCCCAGCTACTCAGGAGGCTGAGGCAGAAGAATCGCTTGAACCCGGGAGGCGGAGGTTGCAGTGAGTCGAGATCGTGCCACTGCACTCCAGCCTGTGCAACAGAGCAAGACTCCATCTCAAAATAAAAATAAAAGTTGTATTGGACTCGGGTTTATCATATTGCTGAACATGTCAATTACAAATGACTGGTATATATGAACAAAAGAAAAAATATTCCCAAATGAAAAGTTATGTTTGAATATTATGAGTGATTGCCCTTCAGTTGCTTTAATTACAGAAAGCGTGGAAGGGAAGTAAGGTAAGAGGTGAGTAGCAGGTTAACATCTCTCCACAAATGGCCACAGCTACTGAAAACTAACCATTAGTGGGAAGGAACCAAGAAGAAGTCATGTCTTGGGACACTAAAAGCAAAGGTGATATGGGATATATTTTTTGAGCTTGAAAGAGAAAGTGTGTGTGTGTTTTTTTTTTTTTTTTTTTTTTTGGAGACAGAGTCTTGCTCTGTCACCCAGGCTGCAGTACACAGTGGCGCGATCTCGGCTCACTGCAACCTCCGTCTCTCAGGTTCAAGCGATTCTCCTGCCTCAGCCTCCAGAGTAGCTGGGATTATAGGCATGCACCACTTCACCCGGCTAATTGTTGTATTTTTAGTAGAGACGGCGTTTCACCATGTTGGCCAGGCTGGTCTAGAACTCCTGACCTCAGGTGATCCGCCTGCCTCTGCCTCCCAAAGTGCTGGGACTACAGGCAGGAGCCACTGCGCCCAGCCAGGGAAAGTAGTTTCTATCTTAAAACACTACGAATAATTTATTCACCCAAAATTAGAAGTTTGCCTTTAAGAAATCTGTATAAATTATCTTTAGAGCATTATTAGTATACAACATATAACCCGGATATTGTGAAGATTTGACTCTTGCTTCTGATTTAGCCTCTCCCATCTTCAAATGATTCACGTGCTGGAAAGTCTGGGTTCAGTTTAGTTTTTCCCTGAGGCCTCTATCTTTTCCCAGGTATTAAATAGCTCCAGACTGCCTCACCTGTAAGGTTGATGTCTCCCAGCAAATCAAGAAGTTCTCCACCAGCAGAAGATGGTTTGCTTGTAGGTGCAGTTGGAATAACAGGTGTTATGTCATTTCCTCCCAACAAATCCAATAAATCATTGGCCTAAACAAGGTAACAACACCTCAATTCATTATTATTTGATTTGTCTAGTATACATCTAATGCAAAGCTCTTTCAATATGTAAAAATAAGGAAGGAAATCATCAACCAACCCAGGAACATTAAAGGGACTCAGCTAAGAGACAAGCTGTAAGGGACTATAAAATTGTAAGAAGCCCCAGATGAGCAAGTGAAAGGCTGGCTACCTGGCTGGTGGGCTGTGGCCCAGAGGGTGGCGGTTTGGTCTCTAGTGGAGCTGGTTCTGTCTCTCCATTTGTCTGCACAATCTCAGTAGGGCCATTTGTGGTCACTTTTTCCATGACAGGCATTCTCTCAAGTAGGGCAGACCTAGAAGAATCTGAAGTGGTTAAATTCTAGGCAGTTAACCTAGATTCCCTACCCAAAATAATCACCATTAACTATGTTGAGCCCAAGCATGGAGATCTATCTCCCCTCCCCATCCAACACACACACTAAAATAGAAGGTAGATTACAAGAATACATGACCTAAATATTCCTGGCTGGATTAAGGGCAGACAAAGAAATCTTGAATAAACAGACTGCCCAGCTAAATCCCAAAGCATATATTTCAGTGGTAAAGAGATTGAGATGAGAAAGAAAGGTAAATCCATAGGTATTAACAGTCAAGAAGATACTGCATAATAGAAGAAAAAAAGATGACCCAAACACTAGAATGTTAACAGTAAAAGAATTTGAATGAGATTATTTGTCTTGAAAAAATACAACTCCCACTTCTTTTTTTTTTGAGACAGAGTCTTGCTCTGCACCAGGCTGGAGTGCAGTGGCGTGATCTTGGCTCACTGAAACATCCGCCTCCCAGGTTCAAATGATTCTCCTGCCTCAGCCTCCCGAGTAGCTGGGAATACAGGCATGCACCACCATGCCCAACTAATTTTTTTGTATTTTTAGTAGAGATGGGGTTTCACCATGTTGCCCAGGATGGTCTCGATCTCTTGACCTCGTGATCTGCCCACCTCGGCCTCCCAAAGTGCTGGGATTACAGGCGTGAGCCACCACACCCGGCCTCCCACTTCTTAACTAAATAAAATAGAAAATAAAGCAAACTTTCCATACCAAAAAAAGTGTAAGGGTTGGAGGTGGAATGAAAGAGAGTTAATTTATTTCTTTAGAGACTAGGCAGAATAGAAGATGGAAAAAACAGAAGCAGACAAGCAATTAGAACTAAATAGGGATACGAGGACCAATTAATAAAGCACAAGGAATGAATCTTCTTTATGGATTACCATGACAATTTAGTCAGGATGCTAAGAGATAACACGCATTGCTTAGTTTCTTTCGCTCACCTCATGTGGTCATATTTCTTGAAAAGTGCATTATATTCTACTGCCCTCTGCTGGAGTTCCACATCAATGCTGCTTCCATAGATGGAAACCACTTTCTTAATTCGGCTATAGATAAAATGACAAACGAAATAAAATACCCAAAAGAAAATTCACAAATAAGCAGAGATAATGTTTAATAAGCCAGAATTTTCTGGTTAAAATACTGAAATACTCATTTTTTCTTAATTTATATAGTTTTTCAAAAACAAAACACTTTACTTTCATCCATTTATCTGACATTCGCATTATACTATTCTCATTGTAACACTAGATTTTTGTCTGTTAAATATGCCATCCCCATTCTGCAGCAATGATGGTGTGGAAAAAACATATATATATATGCCACTCCCTAAACTTTGCTAGACAAAAGTACCAACTATTACTTTGCCACAAAAGAAATTTGTACTGTTCATTCTCTTCTTTGATAATTTTTAAATAATTTTTAATCTATAAAAGGGTCAGAGCCTCAAAATGTTGACCCCAAATTCTTCCAGTTCAGAATTTTAAAAGTAATTCAATACCATTTTTTATAAGACTTCACATTTAAAAGTGAAGCAGAAAGACTACAAGAACTACGTTTGCCTTAAATATGCTTGGGTGGGAAAGTGACCTGAGAATCTACTTTATTCAAAAAAGCAAAGAGGAGAATTAAAAGATTTAATCACCAAAACATTCATGATTTTATTCCTATTAAGACTTGTCAAAATATAATAAACCAAAACCTTGGCCAGATTACAAGGTCAGGAGTTTGAGACCAGTCTGGCCAAAATGGTGAAACCCCATCTCCACCAAAAAATACAAAAATTAGCCAGGCATGGTGGTGCGCGCCTGTAATCCCAGCTACTCAGGAGGCTGAGGCAGGAGAATTGCTTGAACCCTGGAGGCGGAGATTGCAGTGAGCCGAGATTGTATGCCACTGCACTCCAGCCTGGGCGACAGAGCAAGACTCTGTCATAAAATAAAATGAAATATAAAATACAAATAAACCAAAACCTTCATGTGAGGAAGTAGATTCTCAACTTAAAAAGAAAAAAAAAAAAGGTAATAGAAATCTCATTCTAAAAACGTAACTTTTAGGCCAGGTGGAGTGGGTCACATCTGTAATCCCTGCACTTTGGGAGGTCAGGGCAGGAGGATCACTTGAGCCCAGGAGTTTGAGACCAGCCTGGGCAAACAAACGAAACACTTTCTCTACAAAAAAATGTAAAAATTAGCCAGGCACGATGGTGTGCACTTATAGTCCCAGCTCCTCTGGAGGCTGAGACAGGAAGATCCCTTAAGCCCAGGAGTTCAAGGTTGCAGTAAAATATGATGGCGCCACTGCACCCCATCCTGGGTAAGAGAGCGAGACCCTGTCTCAACAAACAAACAAAACCCCCTAAACTTTTCTGCTTCAAAATAATCCACAAGGGAGTAAAAGAATGAGAAGGAACAAAGTGCTGATGAATAAAGATTAACCATGAATTGATCACTGTGACTGTGGAGAAATAAGTAATGCAAATTTGTGTTATTATTCTCTCTACTTTTGTCTATGCTTGAAATTTTCCATGATAACAAGTTTTTTGGGTTTTTTTTTTTGTTTTTTAATTACAAAACAACCTGTTCACCCTATGTTTCTTCAATACTCACTTTACAGTACAAGTGAATCGAGTGGAAAGCTTCATAATGGCAGTGAGGGCATAACCTCGTGTCACAGAGGTGGACATATTAGAGATTAGGACACTTTCTAAAATATCCAACACTTCATCCTCTGTTACCTGAGGAGGAGGAGGAAAAAGAAGACGATGAAGAATGAGTAGCATGATTAAGCATCTAAATCTGATATCAAGTCAGGGGATGCAGCCAGAAAGACAATCCTACCATTACAAACGCCTCTAACTCAACCTGTGCTTTGCCAGGGTAGCTGTCCAAGCTGTTCTATCAACCAGAGTAGGTGGGGTTAAAAAAAGTGCTCTGGTTCTATCAACCAGAGCAGGTGGGGGTAAAAAGAGTGAAAAATGACCACTGGGGCTGAGAGGCAATATTAGAGCTTCAAGTGGCAGAAACAGAAGAAGAAAAGAAAAACATACAGAGTTCAAGTGTTGTTGCCACAATTTTCCCTTTTAAAGCCAGTCCTTTAATGTGCAAATAAGAACATGGATGCATGTCTCATTTCTTCTTGTTTACCAGCCAGAGGGTAAGAGAAACAGTAATTCAGTCCACTAGGACAGAGACTTGGGCCTAAAGTGGTTTTAAAATCTCACAATGGGGCCAGGAAAGTAGCTCACACCTGTTTTGTTTTTTTTTTTGTTTTTTTTTTTTGTTTTGAGACGGAGTCTGGCTCTGTCACCCAGCCCGGAATGCAGTGGCGCAATCCTGGCTCACTGCAAGCTCCACCTCCCGGGTTCACGCCATTCTCCAGCCTCAGCCTCCCGAGTAGCTGGGACTACAGGTGCCTGCCACCACGCCCGGCCAATTTTTTCTACTTTTTAGTAGAGACGGGGTTTCACTGTGTTAGCCAGGATGGTCTGGCTAACCATCCTGCAGGTGACCTCATGATCCACCCGCCTTGGCCTCCCTAAGTGCTGGGATTACAGGCATGAGCCACCACACCCAGCAACGCCTGTTAATCCCAACACTTTGAGAGGCCAAGGCAGGCAGATTGCTTGAGTTCAGAAGTTCAAGACCAGCCTGGGCAACATGGTGAAACCCTGTCTCTACAAAAAAAAAAGTAGAATAAACTAGCCAGGCATGGTGGTGCATGCCTATAGTCCCAGCTACTCAGGAGGCTGAGGTGGGAAGATCGCTTGAAACCCAGGAGATCAAGGCTGCAGTGAATTGTGATCCCGCCATGGCACTCCAGCTTGGGTGACAGAGTGAGACTCTCTCTATTTAAAACAAACAAACAAACAAACAAAAAAAACCTCACAATGGCTCAATAAGTTCCATCTCAAAAAATGGCAGGTTTTCCAATATAATTCTCATTTGCGTCTTTAAAAAGTTGGGTATTTTTAAAATTTTTTTGAGACAGGGTCTCACTCCTGAGTAGCTGGGACTAGACACCATCATACCTGTCTAATATTTGTGTCTTTTGTAGAGACAGAGTTTCACCATGTTGCCCAGGCTGGTCTCAAACTCCTGGCCTCAAGCAATGCTCCCATCTCAGCCTCCCAAAGAGCTGGGATTATAGGCATGAGCCACCACGCCTGGCCTAAAAAGTTTTCAAGGAATCAACCTCAACTCCCCATTAAACACTACTCTCCTATAACCAAAACCACTATTTTCCGCCACTTAACCAAGAGTGACAAGGAGTACCTGAATAGGCTCTTCCTCTTCACACTGGCCAGATACAAGAAGATCACCATATTCACCTATACACCATGCAGCCACTTGTACCAAAGGTTGCTGTGAAAAGAAAAGTCAACGTTTCTCAAGAACTTCAATTTTTCCAAAGTTATTTAATGCAAATCATAGGTCATCTCATAAAAAAGATCAAAACTGTGCATATCTAGAGTGTTAGAAATAAAGACATACCAAAGGGGAGAGAGGAGGGGGGAAAAAAAGAAGAAAAACATACCAGAAAAATTGAGGGTAAAATTACCCCCTAAAATAGTTGAATGAAGTACTTACTTGAGAATAATCACCAAGAATTGCTTTGTACAGGCGCTGGACAGTATAGGCATGCATCTCCACACTATTAGTTATTAACTGGATTAAATTGGGGACTGCATCATCACGAACATAACTTCCTGCCTAAAAGGAAATGCAGACAATTACCCCTAGAAACACACAGAAATGATGATAACAAGTGTTAGTTATTATTATTACTGTGTGTTTTTTCCTTTCTTTCTTTTTTTGAGACAGAGTCTCGCTCTGTCACCCAGGCTGGAGTGCAATAGTGCGATCTTGGCTCACTGCAACCTCCACCTCCCAGGTTCAAGCGATTCTCATGCCTCAGCCTCCCAAGTAGCTGGGACTACAGGTACATGCCACCATGCCTGGCTAATTTTTTCTATTTTTAGTAGAGATGTGGGTTTCACCATGTTGGTCAGGCTGGTCTCGAACTCCTGACCTCAGATGATCCACCTGCCTCGGCCTCCCAAAGTGCTGGGATTACAGGCGTGTGCCACTGCGCCCAGCCATTACTATTGTTTTTAAAAGAAGAATACCACAAAACACCCTCAAAGATAAATTTGGTTCCAGTTCTCAGGTTCATAACAGTTCAAACTTCAAAGTCTTATTTAAATATGTTAAATTTTTAAATTTTATTTTTAAAAATTTTCTCCTTGTCCAAAGTCCAGGTGCGGTGGCTCACGCCTGTAATCCCAGCACTTTGGGAGGCCAAGGCGGGCGGATCACCAGGTCAGGAGATCGAGACCATCCTGGCTAACACGATGAAACCCTGTCTCTACTAAAAATACAAAAAATTAGCCGGGCGTGTGGTGGGTGCCTGTAGTCCCAGCTACTCAGGAGGCTGAGACAGCAGAATGGCGTGAACCCAGGAGGCCGAGCTTGCAGTGAGCCGAGTTCGCGCCACTGCACTCCAGCCTGCGCAACAGAGTGAGACTCCGTCTCAAAAAAAAAAAAAAGTTCTCTTTGTCCAAATTAAAAGGAAGGCTGGACACAGTGGCTCACACCTGTAATCCCAGCACTTTGGAAGGCTGAAGCAAGATGACTGCTTGAGGCCAGGAGTTTGACACAAGCCTGGGCCACACAGCAAGACTCCATCACTACCAACAATAATAATAATAATAATAATAATAATAATAATAATGTAAAGGTTTAAAACTTTATCACCCAACCTTGGTCAATCTCCCATTCCTAAATAGAACAATAGATTTAATTTGTAAGACTGAGACCAGTCCTAACCATGTGTATTTTGGAGAGGAAAAAAAAGAAAAAAAAAAAAAACAGCCAGGTGATCAGGGTTTTATCAGGTCACTCCTGTTAAGAAACACAAAGACAGAGGAAGAATTCTGGGAAAATGATCAAAAGGAAAGGTGAGAAGCTAAAAAGCAGGTAATTTGCAGTATAGTTTATTTACATCCTTCCCTAAAGCAGAGTGCATTAAATACACGAAAGCATCAGGGTGATCTAATGGGCTTGTATAATAAGACTACTTCATTCAACAGCAGCAGAATACACATTTTTCTCAAACTTACACTGAACCAAGAAAGACCATATTCTGGGTCATAAAAAATATCTTAACAAATTTCAAAGAACATAAATCATAGACAGTATGTTCTTAGACCACACAGAATTAAACTAGAAATCTGCAACACAAAGACAGGTGCAAAAAAATCCCAAAATATTTGGAGATTAAAAGAACATACTTCTAAATAACACATGGGTCAAAAACAACATTATAAGAGAAAACTATAAGCCAATCTCTCTCATGAATACACATATAAAAATACTCAACAAAATATTAGCAAATCAAATCCAACAAATTTATAAAAAGAATAATATACCCTGACCACGTATTCCAGGTATGTAAGGCTGGTTAGGCATTCAAATATCAATGTAACCCAGCACGTAACAGGCTAAAGAAAACAAATCACATGATCATAAGAGAACACAAGTCAGTTAGAAAAATAAAATCAGGGGCACAAAAAAAAAGCTTTTGAATTCTTATAAACACTTTCCTTCAGGAGTGTTAATTTCTCCCTTCTTTTGAGCCTCATGAAAACTAGGAAAACATGTCCTGTTCATCATTATGTTAATTACATTTTGTTAGATTATAATTTTTCCCCTTGTTAATCAAATTTATTAACTTTTAACCTTTTACCAAGTTAATTCATTGTAAGTAAACTAAAAAACGAGTATGCCCCAGAGAGAATTCCACAGCAACAAATACATATACATATAAGTCGTAATTTCATAAGTCAACAAATACATATAAGTCATAATTTCAATGATATAATTCTCTCCCTACAGATGTTTCATAATTTACTTAATCCCCATTTGGGGACTACTAGTTGTTTCCGGTTTTCTCCTACTATAAACAAGATTAGGATGAATACTTTTACATACACATTTTTGTGTACTTGTCCTATTATTTTTTCAGGCTAAAGTCCTAAAAATTGAATTAATGAATCAAAGGGTACAATTTAAGGTTTTTCCTACATGCTACCAAACTGCATAGTAAAAAGATGGCATCATCCTATACTCCCATAAAGTGAAGAGTACTGCCTGTTTCTCTATTTTCTAACACTGGGAATTAGATTAAAAAATACGAAATGTGAAAAATGATACCTCACTTTTACTTTATTTCTTTAATAAGAAAATCTTTTCAAATGTTAATTAGCCATATCTTTCTTCATGAATTGCTGGTTCAAATACCAACTTTTCCATTAGAGTGGTATTTCCTATTAATTGTAAATTATTCATAGATTAAATATATTAATATGCTGTCATATGTTAATGTTTTCCCCAGTTGTTAATTTGCCTTTTAAATCATAGACTGTTCCCCTTTTTGTTATTCAATTTTTAAATTTTAATATGGTTAAATTTGTGACTTTTCCTTTACAGTATCTACTTCTAGTGACTTAATTAATGGAAATGGTTTTCTTTACATGTCACTTTCATTTTTACTCTTAAATACCTAATCCTTGCCTACTAATTGAATAATAAACACAGAAACCCTGAATTTCTGCAAGAATGCCAAAGAAAGGATCCCATTCAAAACAGGATTTCAAATCCTGAGTAACTTTAGCCATTCAAAACCCTGCAATGGCTTCCTAACATATTCAAAATAAAATGCAAGCTCCCATGAGGCCTACATAGTCTGGCTCCGCTTACGTTTCTGACATCCATCCTACCATTCTCTGCCTCTCTCACTTTATGGCTTCACTTGCCTTCCTGTTGCTCTCCAAGCAAGCTATGCTTGTTCCTACCTCAGGTCTTTGCACTTAGTGTTCCCTCCGTATGGTACAGTATTCCTCACGATCTCTGCATGGCTTGCATCTCATGTCTCTTAGGTCTCTACTCAAATGTTATCTCCTCTGAGAGACCTCCCTGACTAACTTTAATCTAAAACACTTGGCCAGTTGCCCTATATCCCACCTTATCCTGCCATCATTATATTCCTCCATGCTGCTTTAGGTTTTTCTTCATGGCATTTATTCCTAACTGACATTAATGTTACCTATTTACTTGTGAATTTCTTACCTCCCTGACTAGAACATAAACTTCATGATAACATCAGTATATCCCAGCACTTCGTATATGCTGTCTGAAAAAAGCTACTTACCGTTGTCAAAACACGCATAATTGTGTCTATATGCCATCGCTTGGAAGGTGCATACCTGAAAAAAACAATGGAAAGGGACACTTGGAACCAGTAAAATATACTGTTTTCAGTGACTAGAAAATCCTGCCCAAGCAGGGTGACTCACACCTGTCATCCCAACATTTTGGGAGGCCGAGGTGGGAGATCACCTGAGCTCAGGAGTTCGAGACCAGCCTGGGCAACATGGTGAAACTCCATCTCACCAAAAAATACAAAAATTAGCTGGGTGTGGTGGTGGGTGCCTGTAGTTCAGCTACTCTGGGAGGTTGAGGTAGGAGGATTGCCTGAGCCTAGGAGGTTGAGGCTACAGTGAGAAAGAAAAGAGAGAAAAGAAAGAGAAGAAACAGAAGAAAGAAAAGAAAGGGAAGAAAGAGAAGAGAAGAAAGAAAAGAAAGAAGGAAAGAAGATAAAAGGAAGGAAAGAAGGAAGGAAGGAAGAAGAAAGAGAAAGAGAAGGAAAAGAAAGAAAAAGAAAAGAGAAGAAAATCCTGTCCTACAGTCTTTTCTAGGTTCCCTGGATAAGTGAACACATCTGGAAACATTTCAACTTCAAATCTAGCAGCAAATGCCATTTCAAAGAGTGATAAAAAGGTATACAGTCAACTGACTTCAGTGGCTCATGCCTATAATCCCAGTACTTTGGGAGGCCAAGGAGGAAGGAGTGCTTGAGGCCAGGAGTTCCACACAAACCTGGGCAACATAGCAAGCAAGACCCCATCTCTACAAAATAAAAATTAAAAAATTAGTAGCACATGATTATTTGCAGCTACAGTCCCAGCTACTCAGGAGGCTGAGGCAGAAGGATGGCTTAAGCCCAGAAGTCCAGGCTGCAGTAAGCTATGACTGGGCCACTGCCCTCCAGGCCTGGGTGACAGAGCAAGACTCCATTTCTAAAATTAAAGAAAAAAAAAAAGAGGGTACATAGTCAAACTCAGATGTTTCCCATAAGATTGCAATAACAGTTGCTAAGCTGAGAAATGAGATTTGTTTTCAGTTTCAGAGAAAATGAATCATTCAGTCAGGGCAGGAGACGATAAAGAAGAAAGAAGAAAAGGGACTGTTTTCAGACCAAGACAACAACATTCGGACTAAAAACTTGTTTCCTTAAATTCAGAGTGGAAAGAAGAGAAAGAATAGCTGTACTACTAAAATCATAAGGTACTTCCTCAAAATTCTGCATAGAGCTGCAATTCAGATGCTGTAACTGTTCTATTCCCTTTATTAAAACAGCATCATAGGCCAGGTGTGGTGGCTGATGCCTGTAATCCTAGCACTTTGGGAGGCTGAGGCAGGCGAATCGCTTGAGTCCAGGAGTTCGAGACCAGCCTGGACAACATAGCGAAACCCCATCTCTACAAAAAGAAAAAAACAAACCCAGATATTAGCAGGGTGTGGTGGCGTAAGCCTATGGTCCCAGCTACTTGGGGGGCTGAGGCAGGAGGATCCCCTGAACCTGGGAGGTCAAGGTTGCAGTGAGCCGAGACTGTGCCACTGCACTCCAGCCTAGGTGACAAAGTGAGACCCTGTCTCAAAAACACCCAAAACAAAAAAAACCAGCATCATAGATGAGAGGTTAAAGAACAGATAAAGGAGAAGATTTCATAAAAGTGTGAAATTTTTTTGGTCTCAGCATATTTAAATGCTGGCTATAATAGCCTTCTCCAAGCTAATTTATAATTGAGAGTTTGAAATAAATGTTATGTGTTTTCAACATATTTACAGTAGTTTCCCCATTTTGTTTTGTTTTGTTTTGTTTTTGAGATGGAGTCTTGCTCTGTCACCTAGGCTGGAGTGCAGTGGCATAACCTCGGCTCACTGCAACCTCCACCTCCCAGGTTCAAGTGATTCTCCTGCCTCAGCCTGCCGAGTAACTGGGACTACAGGTGCGTGCCACCAAGCCCAACAAATTTTTGTATTTTTAGTGGAGACAGGGTTTCACTATGTTGGCCAGGCTGGTCTCAAACTCCTGACTTCATGATCCACCTGCCTTGGCCTCCCAAACTGCTGAGACTGCAGGCGTGTGCCACCGCGCCCAGCCCCCTCCCCATGTTTTAAAGACACTTCCAAAAGTTCCAAGTAGACTTTACCAATAAAGGTAAAAATTAAATCTTACTTTTCTGCAGCAAGAAAGATTCCAGATGCACAGTCTGCTTTAAATTCTGGCTCACACGAATCCAGAAAATAAAGTAATTCTTTCATCATGCCTCGGATATTATTCCCATTTACCAGGGCAAAACTCAATTCCATTGCACGCCTTGCAGAAGGGAAAAATTAAAAACAGTTAAGAAATTTACAGTGGAAATGAAACAAAGACCCAGGTATGCACTCTGTGAACACCAAGTACTGCCAGATGTGCTAACGTCCTTGCACGATCTTGTGATCCCAATCTCTGCACACAAAATAACCAAGGAGGTGTATTCTTATGTAATCAAAGTTAGTTTTGATATTTTGAATCTTCATGCAATATTCTTCTTCAAAAGTCCCTACAAGATATACCACTAATGTCTAAACATGCAGCTTGGGTTCAACAGGCTGTTCTACAAAGGTGGAAGTTAGAATACCTGAGAGTCTCAAAAAGAGGGGCAACAAATAAATGTATTACCCAATAATAATACCTATCTGCCTCATTCCTTAAAAATGTGACATGTTAAGTCACCATATTCTACTTTTATTACACCCCACTCTGTCCAAACATGATGTAATATAGTTTATGTCAAAAGGTATGCAGAAAATTCAAATTAAAAACAAATTCAAGGCCGAGCGTGGCGGCTCACACCTGTTTTCTCACCACTTTGGGAGGCCAAGGCGGGCGAATCACCTGAGGTCAGGAGTTTGAGACCAGCATGGCCAACATGGTGAAAGCACTTCTGTACTAAAAATACAAAAATTAGCCGGGCATGGTGGTGGGCGCCTGTAGTCCCAGCTACTAGGGAGGCTGAGGTAGGAGAATTACTTGAACCCAGGAGACAGAGATTGCAGTGAGGTGAGGCACTCCAGCCTCGGCAGCAGAGCGAGACTCTGTCTCAAAAAAAAAAAAAAAAATTCAAATGGAAAATGAGGGCCATGAGAAGGAAAAAAAAAATGGCATGTGCTGTGAGGACAAATAAGAGTTTCTATAACTGCCTATTCAAAGTTGGCAATGAAGTTAAAAATAGGAATGTTTAACACGTAAAAGCTGTAAGGCTGCTATATGCATCTTTCCATACTTGGTCAATAATATCAAACACTGTATGTACACTGACTTTCAAAAGTAACAATTTAGGCTGGGCACAAGTGGCTCACGCCTGTAATCCCAGCACTTTGGGAGGCCGCCGGGCAGATCACCTGAGGTCAGGAGTTCGAGACCAACCTAGCCAATACGGCAAAACCCTGTCTCTACTAAAAATATAAAAATTAGCCGAGTGTGGTGGCAGGTGCCTGTAATCCCAGGTACTTGAGAGGCTGAGACAGGAGAATCGCTTGAACTCAGGAGACGGAAGCTGCAGTGAGTCGAGGTCGTGCCACCACACTCCAGCCTGAGCAACACAAGACCCCCGTCTCCAAAAAAAAAAAAAAACTAACGAGTAGGGGATACTTTCATCTTAGCTAACATGTAAGTAGCAAAAAATTCAATCTTCAGATATAATAACTTTTATAGGGTGCTTATGTAATTTACATATATTAATTCAATTTATCCTGCATAACCCTATGAAGTGGTTGCCCTTCTATCTGTATTTTACTTATGAGGCAATTGAGGCACTGAAAGCTTAAGTAATTTGACCCAGTCTATTAAAGGCAGAGTCAGAAAATGAAATGAGGCAGTCTGGCTCCAGAGTCTAAGCTCTTACTGTTATATATCCTTTCAAAGAGACACAGGTTTCACTTTTTTTGAAATTCACAGCCCAGTAATGAGCTAGAGAGAAACAACACAAAAAGAGTCAGAAGGCTAATATCTATTCCCAGGACTGCCCCTTACAAGGATTAAGGTTTAGGTTAAGTCATTTGATCCCCATGGGACCGAATTTTAACTAATCTGTTAATTAGGGATAGAAGTAGTTGCTTAGGCTCTCTCATTGGCTTGCTCTGAGAACCCACTGAGAGGGTACTTATAAAATCTTTTGCAAAGCACTATATAAAAGTTGGTGTTATTAAGTTTAGGTCTTATCTTTAGATTGTTCAAGCACTTAGCACCTTTTATTTGTACCTGTTCTGTGCAAATCAAAGGAACTCACCATCAATAAATGTTTGTTAACTGAATGGTTTCAGAGATCACTTTAAATATACTTTGTTCTAGATTTGAACATACAACCAAAAGTTCAGAGGCCAACTTTAGCAAAGTTCTACATAGCCTACAAACATCTAGAGTTCTAAGAAGACATCCAGTAGAATTACTCCACCGAGGGAAGAGATTTATGCTTTTTGAGAGTGCTATCTGCTGCCTAACAGTCATTTCAGGATACACTGTTCTAAGCAATATGCTGCCTTCAGGATCCTGGGGCGTAAGTACTGTGAAAAACGTGTGCTGTCAGCAATTTGAGTGTCAGCATTGTGATAAGACACTTAGCCGATGGATCACTCCATACTTTCATCCTCCAACACACAAAGCACAGTACCTCCATTAGGTAAACTTTTGCCTAGCTTATCTGTGCCTGTTGTATTTATCAAAGAGCCGAGGACAACTTCAATGTGCACTTAAGTATTCTTATTGGCCTCCTTAACAACCTAAACTTCTCCCTGCCAATCCTTTCTAAAAAAAGGATTCACTGAGCAGAGTCCATCTGTGAACACAATGACTAAATACATAAATGTCAACACTCTTGCTCTGAAAACAAAGTATCACATGGCAGGGGCATAGAGCTATCAATAATCTGTTTGTCACTCAATTTACCAAAAACACTAGACTGAGAAAGGCTCTCAGTTTGTTACCGTTTTATTGAGACATCCAAATCTTTAAGACAGTCCACAATTGTGCTTCTGTGCCTCTGTACTGCATTATGATCTGTCTGTACAGTCTTCAACAAAGATGTCAGAGCCACATATCTGGATGAAACAGTTGCAAAATAACAGAGTTAAAATGTAAAATTCAGGATAGTTTTTCTCTGTTTAAATAATAAAAAGAAAGAGGTCTAATGGATAAGAGAAAGCATACATTTTTATTTAAAAGAAAGTTAGTGAACATAAAAGTAACATTTCAAAGGTATAAGCGATACCATAATCTAAAATAGTGGCAACCAGGAGGTGCTTTGGATTTTAGATTTGTATTCATGGTCAAGTCCATTTAAACTTCTAAAAGTAGGCCAGGCATGGTGGCTCACACCTGTAATCCCAGCACTGTGGGAGGCCGAGGCAGGTGGATACCTGAGGTCAGGAGTTCAAGACCAGCCTGGCCAACATGGTGAAACCCTATCTCTACTAAAAATATAAAAAGTAGCTGGGCACATGGGTGTCAGGTGCCTGTAGTCCCAGCTACTCGAGGGGCTGAGGCATGAGAATTGCTGGAACCTGGGAGGCTGAGGTTGCAGTGGGCTGAGATCATGCCACTGCACTCCAGCCTGGGCAACAGAGCGAGACTCTGTCTCAAAAAAAAATAAAATTGGGACTGGGCGCGGTGGCTCATGCCTATAATCCCAGCACTTTGGGAGGCCCAGGTGGGCGGATCAAGAGGTCAGGAGATTAAGACCACCCTGGCTACCATGGTGAAACCCTGTCTCTACTAAAAATACAAAAAACTAGCTGGGCGTGGTGGCAGGCACCTGTAGTCCCAGCTACTCAAGAGGCTGAGGCAGGAGAATGGCGTGAACCCGGGAGGTGGAGCTTGCAGTCAGCGGAGATCATGCCACTGCACTCCAGCCTAGGCGACAGAGCGAGACTCTGTCTCAAAAAAAAAATAAATTAATTAAATTAAATTAAATTAAATATAAAATATAAAATAAATAGAAGTGACTGACTCAATTCTTTAAAAGTTTTCCAAACAGTAAAACAAAAAGAGCATATAATATGTCTTTTAAGGCTGCCTTTGCCCCAAAATGCAATTTTAATTTTAACATGTGAGTTTTCTCTGCTTTTGATACTAGTACCAAAACTGTGTCTATAAAAATTTGAGTTTAAAATCCAAGTATTTAACTTAGTATGTTAGTGTTTTAACATTTTATTTATGTATTTATTTTTTAATAGAGATGGGGTCCCCCACTATGTTGCCCAGGCTGGTCTCAAACTCTTGGGCTCAAGCGTTCCTCCCACCTTAGCCTGCCAAAGTGCTGGATTACAGGTATGAGCCACCACGCCCGGCAATCCAAGTGTTCTTTAGAAGGAGAAGATAACTCAGGGTGCCACAATAATTATTTCCACATCTTTTTTTTTTTTTTTTTTGAAACAGGGTCTCGGCCAGGTGTGGTGGCTCACGCCTGTAATCTCAGCACTTCAGGAGGACAAGGTGGGCTGATTACCTAAGGTTAGGAGTTAAAGACCAGCCCAGCCAACATGGTGAAACCCCGTCTCTACTAAAAATACAAAAAAATTAGCTGGGCATGGTGGCGTTCGCCTGTAAACCCAGCTACTCGGGAGGGTGAGGCAAGAGAATCGCTTGAACTCAGGAGGCGGAGGTTGCAGTGAGCCAAGATTGTGCCACTGCACTCCAGCCTGGGCAACAAGAGCAAAACTCCATCTCAAAAAAAAAAAAAAAAAAAAAAAAAGAAACAGGGTCTCTCTCTGTCACCTACACTGGAATGCAGTGGCATGATCACAGCTCACTGCAGCTTTAACCTCCTGGGTTCAGGTGATCCTCCCACCTCAGCCTCCTGAGTAGCTGGGACTACAGGTGCACATCACCAAGCCACCTGGCTCATTTTTGTATTTTTCTGTAGAGATGGAGTTTTGCCATGTTGCCCAGGCTGGTCTCGAACTCCTGGGCTCATGATCTACCCATCTCTGCTTCCCAAAGTGTTGGCATTACAGGGGTGAGCCACTACGCCTAGCTTCCACATCTTTTCATGTTTAATACAAGAAAAATGTCTCCTGATTAGAAAAACAGGTAAGCAGGAATACGTACTACATACAGGAAAGTAACAAAATAAAAGATAATACTGATCAATTCATTTACCTAAAAAACTAGCTAGAGTTCACAAAGACATTCCAGATTTGCTACCTGAAATGTTACATATTTCTTAATTTAGAGCAGGGATCAACAAACTACAGCCCACCTGTAAAACCCAGCTCTCTGCTGTTTTTGTACATCAAAATATTTTTTTCATACTAGCTCCCAAGTCTGATGTAAATAAATCAATTTTATTGAACATAGACACACTCATCATTTACATATTATCTATGGCTAATTGCATCCTAAGGGGCAGAGGTGAGTAGTTACCAAAGACTCCATGGCCCACAAAGCCTAAAATATTTACCATCTGACCCTTTACAGAAAAATTTTGCTGACTCCTGATTTACAGAACAAATAGGAATACATGCCATGAGATAAATCCTCAAGTTCTTCACAAAACAGTGTTTTAAGACCAGAAAAACATAAAAATTCTGAGCTAAAAGTTCTAGATATGTGACTTAATACATGTATGATCTTGAGCAGAATCGTTCTTTAAATACTGGGCTTATAATATCCAAGATAAAAGACATATTTCAGTTAACTTACCTAATATTCTTGTCATTGTTCAATAAGAAACGACCCAGGATATTTATGGCTAGGACCTAAAGAGAAACAGCATAGGTCGAAATTTAGGAAAATTGAAGTTTTATATTGTTTCCTGAGTTTAAAGGATCACTTCATGACCTCTGGTGCTTCACAGACTGCTAGCAAAAAAAAAAAGGAGCCGGGTGCAGTGGCTCACGCCTGTAATCCCAGAACTTTGGGAGGCCAAGGCCGGTGGATCACCAGGTCAGTGAGTCAAGATTGTACCACTGTATTCCAGTCGGAGCAACAGAGCAAGACTCCGTCTCAAAAAAAAAAAAAAAAAAAAGGAAAAAATCTAAAGGCAAACTCTTAAAATCATATTCTGAAGGTAAGTGCTGGAAGGTTGTTTTAATGCTTTGACAGTGTTTTGTCAGTGGAAGAATAATATTAGTACAGCCTCTTTAGAGGGAAATCTGGCAATAACTATATTTAAAATGAATATATATTCCCTGTTTTATCAATTTCACTTTTAGAAACTGATCTGACAAACAACTGTACATATAGACAAAAGTCTACTGTGGCACTACTGATAACTGCAAATGATAGGAGATACCCTAAAACTCCGTTAATAGCAAATTTGCTAATTATACTATGGCACACCCATGCAATGGAATGTCACGCAGCCATTAAGACAGAATGCATTCTGACACATGGTTCAACCTTGAAGACATTATGTTAAATGAAATAAGATAATCTGCTTTTCAAAAGGATAAAAACTGAACAATTCCACTTATATGAGGTACTGTGATATGGTGAAATACATATTTGGTTTTTGTCCCTGTTTCCTGGCATACAACTCCTAAATCCCTTGGAATTTCCTGTGTGACAGCATCTTTAGTTCTAATGATATGACTCTCAATGGGCTCCTGAGATAGCCTCAGAAGGGAGACTGGTTGCCAGGGGAACAACCATGATATTAGAGGATTGGAACTTTCAGTCTCATCCCCCAACCTTGGGGAGGGGAGAGATGCTGAAGGTTAAGATGATCATCGATGATTTAATCAATCATGTCTGCATAATGAGGCCTCCAAAAATCCCAAATGGACAGGGTTCAGAGGAGCTTCCAGATAGCTGAACATGTGGAGCTTCCTGGAGGGCAGCACATCTGGAGAGGGTATGGAAGCTTCCAACTCCTTCCCACATGCCTTGCCCTATGCATCTCTTCCATCTGGCTGTTCATCTATATCCTTTATAACAAACCAGCAAGCATAAGTAAAGTGTTTTCCTGAGTTCTGTGAGCCACTCTAGCAAACTAACCAAAACTGAGGAGGGGGTTGTGGGAACCCTGACTTACAACTGGTTGGTCAGAAGCACAGGTCACAACCTGAGCTTGGGAGTGGCATCTGAAGTTGGGGCGGCGGGGTGTCAGTCTTCTAGGACTGAGCCCTCAAACTGTGGGATGTGACACCTTATCTCCAGGGAGACAGTGTCAGAATTGAATTCAATTAGAGGATACCCAGCTGGTATTCACCAGAAAACTGCTTGATGTATAGGGAAATAGCCCCAACACATATGGCGTCAGAAGTGAAATGTTGGAGCTGGACATGATGGCTCACATTACTCGGGAGGCTGAGGTGGGAAGACTGCTTGAGGCCAGGAGTTCAAGATCAGCCTGAGCAACAGAGAGAGACCCTGTCACTAAAACAACAAAAAAGAAGTGAAGTGTTGAATGACTGTGTGAGAGTAGAGAGTAAAAAGTAGAAAAAACATTTTGGGTTTTTTTCTTATATCTCTTCAGAGGCACCTGAGAGTAGTCAAATTTACAGACGGAAAGTAGAATGGTGGTTGCCAGGGACTAGAGATAGTTACAGCATGGAGAGTTATTGTTTGATGGATACAGACTTTAAGAACACAAAAAAGTTCTGGAGATAAACTATAGTACTGGTTACACAACAAGATGAGTGTACTAACTGAACTGTTCACTTAAAAATGCTTAAAATGGTTAATTTTATGTTATATATATTTTATCACAATTAAGAAAAAAAGAACACAACTTATCTCTATGCATGAATTTGGAAGTGGCTCCAAGATAATGTTAGGTGAACAAAGTATGGTGTGAACAATATATATGGTATGTTACCATTCTGTTTGAAAGTTGGGGAGAGGAAAAGAACTTAACCTAAGTTACTTTGGTTATCTAACTAGATACTATAATGCTACAGACAAAAAGAACTGTACACAAATATTATACTCTAGTACATTTGCTTTTTACAAGGCTATGGGCTAACAGTTCTAATATTAATAAATGATAGAATGAACAAATTCATGAAGGAGAAGGGATAACTCCTCTTTATAGAAGAATTCCAATTAATGAGAAAAAAATGAGGGAAATGGAAAATTGTCATTAGAATACATCTTAATCATTGTTATGGGCAAGATCCTCTGGTGGATACTAAAACTGATAGGTAAAAGTCTGAGGATAGGATGTTTACATAGTCTCAAAATATCTGCCAAAATATTTTTAATTACAAAAGAAAAAATAATGACTTTACAGTGGAAAGACCCAGCAGACACCATCTCAACCAGATGATCAAGGTTAACGTCACCAATGATAAGACAAATATATTTACTATATTGCTACACCTGAGATCTCCCAAAGTTTATTATAATCAATGTTAAGCCTTCAGTGGGAAGGAATATTTCAGATACCAAAAATCCAGCATTCCACATTTTGCATCATTCTTTCTTAAAGTCGAGTTCCAAATGGAATACAATTCTGAAGTACTGAAGTCCAAGTCAACCATTCTAAGTGAAACATTTAGGGGGGGAAGAAAAGATTCAAAAAGACTTACTCGCAATCCACTCTCTGACTTAATATCCATGATAGTCAAAACCGTTTCATAAAGAATAGCATTTCCTACATTTTTACTAGTCTCAGTATTAGTGGCAACCTGAAAAGACATATCGAGGGCAGTACATAAGTGATAAAAACAATGCTCCCAAAAAATATTCACAGGTAACGAGGCATTTTGTGATTACAGCTATGAATGAGGAAACACAAATAAAAACTGCTCCATATAACCATAATCATTCTACTCCCAGCGAAACTAAAATAAATATATATTTAATATAAGTTTGGTCTACTCACCTGTGCTAATATATCATTCATAGCTTCACTTGAATCATCATCATTTCGTCCTAAAATTCTTAATAACCGCAAAATTCGTACCTAACGTGCAAAAGATGAGAGGTGTCAACAAATTATGTCTCACACAAAGAAATCTCACTTGGTATGAAATTCAAATAACTAAATGAAGTCTTAGAAATTCATTTGGAACCATTTATTCATATCAGAAATAGTCAAAAATCAAACAGAAGAATTGAAAACATTTTCTTTATTTAGAGAAGCTATATATGCTTCTACATCTAATAAAGTTATTATAAAACAACCCACACTTCAGTACTCCACAGCTAAAGGATACTACCAGATACTACCACCTGCAGAGCTATATTAAATAATTCAAATAATAAATGATTTTGACTATTAAAACTGTAATTTGAAGTGGGGCACAGTGGCTCTTGCCCGTAATCCCAGTACTTTGAGAGGCGGAGGCGGGCGGGCTACTTGAGTCCAGGAGTTTGAGACCAGCCTGGGCAACATGGCGAAACCCTGTCTCTACAAAATATACAAAATGAGTCGGGCATGGTGGCGTGCACCTGAAATCCCAACTACTTGGGAAGATCACTTGACCCTGGGAGGTCGAGGCTGCAGTGAGGCAAGATTGTGCCACTGCACTCCAGCCTCAGTGACAGAGCAAGACCTGTAATTGTATCCTCTTAATCTAATATAGAATTGTGTCACCATTAATATAATTAATCAACTAACTACCAAATTTCTACTCAACACAAACTTAAGAGGAAAGAAATTGTCTACTTAAAGATATTAAATTCATATAACATTTATTTAAAACATTCTTTCAACCTCACCTGCAAAAAGGGGTCACTGATACCAGAAACATCATGTTCTGGTGAATATCCGGACATGATGAGGTTCTTTAAAATACGAACTAATTGGGGCACAAGCTGCAGAGAAGAAAGATGCATCAAAAAACAGTGACTATTGAAGAATGTCTCATGAATAAGCAGGTCCTTTGGTTTAGAAAAAGGGTGTAAGGGTCCCAGTCCAAGCAAATTCTACTGATTTAATATACTAGTGTATTGTAGATGTTTGACAAACTTAGGAGTAACTTAGGGTAATATTCAAGAAGTAGTATGTATTTTATCTGGATAAAACCAAACCAGACTTTTTTATGCAAGAGTTATATGTAAAGATATTACAAATAATATTGGGTCAGAAAGCCTATGGGAACCAGGTAAAACAGATGCCTATGGGGCATACCGCATTTCTAGTTCTGTAGAACTTGACAAGCCTAGGTGGCAAAAACATGTTCAGTTTTCATCCATTCAAACATTTGCACGTAACATGTCATCATACCAAAATACAACTAGTGATCTTATTAAAATTATAGCTTTAAAACATACAACCTCAACTAGAGAAAAAAATCTCTTCTCTTAAGATAGAAGAGTTATACCCTTTTCCAACAAATAACAGGGAATACCAAAGCTGACAACAGTAATACGGTAATCAAATGGAAGACACATGAAAAAATTACATCTTTCATCTTAAGAGACATCAAGGCCATGAATAATTTCCTCTTCCTATTCTTAACTCCTATGATACAATTTTTTTAAATTTCAGGACTTATTTATATATATGGCTTTATGGCCTGTTTTCTTGTCTTTTCAATGAGACTATACATTCCTTATAATCAGGAATTTCCTTCCTGTCCTTCCTTTACTTTATCCATTAAGAGTCCTAACACATAGTAAACGCAATTTTACTGCCAAGCCGAAGATGTTTTAAATATTGGCACTCATTTCATTTCTGTTGATCAATTACTTGATATTAAAACAAAAGGTCTGCCACAATAGGAACTTTTTACGTTTCCAACTAAAAACTCAATTTTTAGCTATATAAACAACTCTAATGACCAAAAATTAAGTTAAATAGTGTGCAAAGTGAACTGCATTCCATCTCTTTTGCAGGCAATTTTAGCTACAACTCTTCTGCAACTCAGTTATTTTTTCTCACTGTATTTAGACTCTGTCCCTTCCCTACTCCCCAAGCCTAAAAGGGGATCAAGATTGAAATGAAAAGCCAAGCTATATCCAAGGCATGCACTCAAAGCATTCAAAACATTAAGGCCACTTCTAAACACAAGAAAACACAGTATGTAAGAATTTAAATAAGTTGAGCCATAACAGTTTGGAATTAAGTAACTTATAAGTCACCTAAACAAAAGTCTACTTTGGACAACTCCAAATAAGACAAATCTAAGCCATGGAGATCTGTAAATTCATTAAATCTGTCAACTATGGGCAAAGTTATATTAGAGATAATAATATACCTTTTAAAACCACTTTAAATCAATATTTTTGTAATAAAATGAAGACCAAGTAGTTACCAACCTTATCTTGCATACTACCCAATGGTCTGTTTTTTTTGTACTACATATAACCCTAGTTATTTTTCATCTGGTTTATTTCTTGGAAAAGTCATTTTTCCTTGGGCTACTAAATTCAGCAACTGTTTTATCCACTGCCAAAAAGGCCAGCACATCACATAAGATTACCCTGGGACACAGAGCACAAATGTCTAAATGTTCAGCATACAATTCTTGGAACCCAGTTTCATTTTTCAGACAAAAATGCAAGTTATTAAAACTGATGACAAGACAAACAAAATAAGATGACACAGGGAAAGGCTGCAGCCATGAAAATCAGTTGGTGCCCACTACTCTACCTCAAAATCCTTTTAATATTCCAAAACTTCTATGTAAGATTAAGTACAGGTAAGAGAGAAATAAAAGCTCTAAGTCTGAACTGAAAGCTCAGCAGTACATACGGAGCTTTTTAAAGTATGAGGTTACCCACATGCGGTTCTAAAATATCTACTTCAAAAAGCAGCAGCATTTTGTGTCAAAGCTCCAGATTAATCTGGAATTGCCATCACCAAAGCCACTGGGAAACTGCTCAAAGTTTCTCAAGTAAACATAAAAGGCAGAGAAGAAGGCTTACAACTCAGGAAAGGCTGCAACTGAAATCCAAGGCTGACTTTGGAGTCAGGAGTTTAAGTGACAAAACAAAAACTAGACTAGGAAGTTAGCCAAAGATGCTAGAACAATAACTCATAGTATTAAGCACAGCTTCAGCATTAGTATATTTTAAAAGCCACATTTGTGGATGGATACACAAAAGCTACTAAGGACCTAATGCCAGCATGCACCATCTAAAAGAGGGTTAATTCTTACCTTTTCATTCTAACATACAGCAGGATTCCAAACAGACAATAGGAACAAAACATACAAAGCAAGCATTAGGGACAGATACGGGTCTCATACTATATTACAATAATTTAATCAAGACATGAACATCTAAGGGAAAAAAAGCCAAAACAGAACTCCTGTTAGAGCCTCACTAGATCTAAAGTACAAAGTGAGTTCTATTTATGGAATGACCAGCATCCTATAAAAGAAGTTCAATGCATGTAACTACCCAAAGAACAGTCTTCTTCTGAGTCTAAAATTAAGTGGAGAAACAGAAATGTCCACTTTAAAATACTAGTTTAAAAAAAAAAAAAAAAAAAAAAGGCCGGGCGCGGTGGCTCACGCCTGTAATCCCAGCACTTGGGGAGGCTGAGGGGGGTGGATCACCTGAGGTCAAGAGTTCGAACCAGCCTGGCTAACATGGTGAAACCCCATCTCTACTAAAAATACAAAACAAAATTAGCCAGGCATGGTGGCAGGCGCCTGTAGTCCCAGCTACTCAGGAGGCTGAGGGAGGAGAATCACTTGAACCCAGGAGGTGGAGGTTGCAGTGAGCCGAGATTGCACCACTGCACCCCAGCCTGGGCGACAGAGCCAGACTCCGCCACAAAAAAAAAAAAAAAAGAGAGAAGGGAGTACTCAAGAGAGCTAAGACTTCCATCACACGAGTCAATGTCCTAAAATGAACAGTACGGTAAAAGTAATAAAAAAATTTTTAGTTTTAACCTTAAAAAAATAGGAAAGAGCCGGGCGCGGTGGCTCACGCCTGTAATCCCAGCACTTTGGGAGGCTGAGGCGGGTGGATCACGAGGTCAGGAGATCGAGACCATCCTGGCTAACACAGTGAAACCCTGACTCTACTAAAAATACAAAAAATTAGCCGGGCGTGGTGCCAGGCACCTACAGTCCCAGCTACTTGGGAGGCTGAGGCAGCAGGAGAATGGCATGAACCCGGGAGGCGGAACTTGCAGTGAGCCGAGATCACGCCACTGCACTCCAGCATGGGCGACAGAGCAAGACTCCGTCTCAAAGAAAAAAAAAAAAAAAAAAGAGAAAAGAAATTCCTGCCTTAAAAAAAGAAATACAAAAAAAAAAAACAACAGGCCAGGAGCAGTGGCTCACACCTGTAATCCCAGCACTTTGGGAGGCTGAGGCGGGCTGATCACCTGAGGTCAGGAGTTCAAGACCAGCTTGGCCAACATGGTGAAATCCCGACTCTCCTAAAAATACAAAAATTAGATGGGCATGGTGGCGCGCACCTGTAATCCCAGCTACAAGGAAGGCTGAGGCAGGAGAATCGCTTGAACCCAGGAGGAGGAGGTTGCAGTGAGCCGAGATCGCGCCATTGCACTCCAGCCTGGGCAAAAAGAGCAAAACTACATCTCAGAAAAAAAAAA
The DNA here is from genome assembly GCF_029281585.2 of Gorilla gorilla gorilla. NCBI lineage: Eukaryota > Metazoa > Chordata > Mammalia > Primates > Hominidae > Gorilla > Gorilla gorilla. The sequence continues at coordinate 101,228,447 of NC_073242.2, forward strand.
CACCACACACAAAACTCCTATTTCTAATTTGACCTCAGATTATGTTTCCTGACTCAAATGTGAAAACAGCAGATAAAACACATGAGATTGGTGTGTCTGCCAACAATGAGAGAAGACTTCTATTATGAAAGGGAAAACACAATACTAGTGCCAGTTCTTACTTATATGCCTAAATCTGGCTTCCAGGCCAATTGCATAGCAGGGCTAGTTAAATCCCTTATTCAGATCCATAGCTTGCTTTCAAAAAAAAAATAATAAGAAGAAAATCATGTACTTTTCAGGAAAATCATTTTTCAATCAAGAAAGGCTTAGGCATACAGAATGGCACCTACCTTTCTGAAATGCGCAAGCATGTCTGGGCTTCGCTCACACATTTCTGTGAGGAGGACTACAGATGTGTGGAGGACACCTGAAAGAAAAGATCAAAGGAAAACTAAAAATGAGGCCTATTATTCAATTTTATAGAACAGGACTTTGAGTTCCTGAAGGTCAATTCCAAAAGGATAGTTGCTACTTTTGCTTTTTAATCCCCCAAAGAATCTAAGCATTGAAGTGAATACAAAGGAGGAATTTAATAGATGCCTAATTTAAAACTGGCCAAGTTGGTAAAATCGGAATGTTTTCAACAATTATGTGATCAAAATAATTATTGAAAAGTGACGACCAATACACATGTCTCTCCATCTGAGAATATCCATAAAAACACACAATGCAAGCTAGGTATGATCTGTTCTATACTTAATCAGTAAGCTATTATCTGAGTACTAACAGATCATTCAAGAGGCAAAAATCTTAGTAAGATTTTACATTTCCAGATAAAACGCATCAAAACTCTGAGAAAACTTTGGATGACAAAGTAAATTTAATTGCTCCAGAGTCAGTAAAAACAACCTCACAATGCTTTTCACGAAGTAATAAATACGTGCTCCAAATAATTCAGTTGTTCAACAAGTATATTTTGAGCATTCTGGGCACAGCACTGAATTTGTCAAATTAAATATACCATACAATTTTTCCTCTTAGCATTTAAGCCACATGAATTTTCTTTATTCAGAACTTATTTCACTGATTTCAAATAAGAATAAAATGTTTGGGAAAAGAACAGTCACATTCCATTTAATTCCTCTGTTTTATATTAAAGATTCTGAGTACCTAATACAAGCTTCTGTCAGAAATAACCCAAAAGAATTCTCACAATTTTTGAGTCTGGCAGGGTCTGGCTCTGTAGCCCAGGCAAGAGTGCAGTGGTACAATCTTGGCTCACTGCAACTTCTGCCTCCCAGGCACAAGCCATCCTCCCACTTCAGCCTCTTGAGTGGCTGGAACCACAGGCATGTGCCACCACACCCAGCTAATTCTGGTATTTTTTGCAGAGATGGGTTCTGACTTTGTTGCCCAGGCTGGTCCTGAGCTCAAATGATCTGCCCACCTTGGCCTCCCAAAGTGCTGGGATTACAGGCATGAGCTACCACGCCCAGCCGCACAAATCTTATACTCCTACCATATGATAATGGAATTTTTTCTTTTTTTGTAAAATAGGCAAGAAATCAAAGGATTTTACACATGAAAATTATGGGCAGGCTCATTTGTATATTACACTAAATATTAATAACTTAATATTTTTAATAAAGTAAAAGAGGACCAGAGATAAAAGATAAGTTTACTATGAAGGAATCAATCTCTTAATATAAAACTAGGATATGTGAGTGGAAAGACTTGTCAGACCAGACCTTCCTGGAAAAGTGTCTAAGAAACAGCAGAAAGGCGACTTCACTGTTCTGAGAGACACAGGACTAACATAGCCTTAAGCCTTTTCTCTTTCCCTTTCTCCCTCAATACTTCATGAATACATCCAAATCACATTACCATGGTTCTTCTCATTCAATAAATTTTTTGTTGCTGGTAAAAACATCTCCATAAGTTCAGGAACTTTCCTGATGACATGAACAGCACACAGTGCTGCCTATAAAAAAAAAAAATAAAAGAACAAAAGGTTTATTTCAATTATGCCACGACAACCAATCTTATTAAAAAACCACCAACACAAAAATCTCACCAACTAGTTCATCTACTAGAAAAATAGAGAAGGAAGAGGTTAGATATTAGATTTATGGCTCGACACAGTGATGGCCCACTCCTATAATCCAGCACTTTGGGAGCCCCAAGGCAGGATAATCACTTGAGCCCAGGAGTTTGAGAACAGCCTGGGCAACACAGCAAGAACCTGCCTCTATTTTAAAAAAATTAAGAGGAGAGAAAATTATTTATTAACTGGTTGGGGATTTCCAGTTTATACTATTATATTAAAGAGATCTTCTAGCTCACCTCTCCCTTTGTTCATATATTGCTAGACAAGTAGGCAAAAACTTTCTACATTAGACTATGTATGGTTAATACGAATTTATCAAAAAGTTAAACATAACTTATGTGGAGTTTTAAGGAAGTAAAAATAGATGACGATCTCAATCTGTGATAATCATACCTCTGAGTAAGATGACTAACAGGCTATAAAAACATCACACAACTGAAAGATATATACTGTAAATGCTATAAAACTACTGTTATGTTTAATAGTATCTATGTGGCCCTCAAATGACTCTACTGACATCAAGAAAATCATTTGAAAAATACTTAGTCTCTACTAAAGAAAAGATGGTTTTACTAGCTTGTTCACTGGAAAATAAAAGTACATTTAAACACTGATTTTTGTATATCCCCCAAAGTAACTATAACTACTATATGTTTGAGTCAAATACCATAAAAATTTAGATATATTAACAAAAAAATTTCTGCTAATTCCATTCATGTTATATTTGGGAGGAAAAAATATCTTTTCTTTTCTTTTTTTTTTTTTTTGAGACGGAGTCTCGCTCAGTCGCCCAGGCTAGAGTGCAATGGCACGATCTCGGCTCACTGCAAGCTCCGCCTCCTGGGTTCACATCATTCTCCTGCTTCAGCCTTCAGGTGAGGGACTACAGGTGCCTGCCACCACGCCCAGCTAATTTTTTTTGGTATTTTTAGTAGAGACGGGGTTTCACCGTGTTAGCCAGGATGGTCTTGATCTCCTGACCTTGTGATCCGCCCATCTTGGCCTCCCAAAGTGCTGGGATTACAGGCATGAGCCACCACGCCCAGCCTATCTTTTTTTTCTAACCTGCAGGAATGTTTCATTTTAATATGATAATGAGCTTTCTGAACAAGAGTAGCTCACATATTCTTTAAGAAAGAGGACCAGCTTACAAATTAAGAAAATAATTTAACTTTGTTTGCAGCCATCATTAACTGCATATCATCCTGGGAAATGGCTTGGCCTTTTCAATGCCTCTTTCCCAAACCATTAATAGAGAGGCACAGTAAATGCCAAACAGATCACAGTTTATGTTCATTTCTTGGACTTCTAAATTCCATACACTTCATTTTCAAAGGTTGTAGGGTTCAAGCAATTTTTAAAAACTGAATAAAATGCTTATATCAACAAATAAAATCAGATAGAAGAATAATTCTCTTCTATTACTAATCCATTCAGAAAGTGGGTTCTACATCATTCCCTAATAATTATCTAGGTCCCAATAGAACTGCCCTTCCAGAGACACAAAGGCACTAATACAAAGATATGGGTATTAATTATTAGGACAAAAGTAAATTCATAAAAATCTGTTCATAATCACCTTGCTGTAATACTGTTTAGAATCAGATAACTTAGGAATTTGGTATGCCACCTAGGATATATCCAGTAACATTTGTTTGTTTATAAATCATTTCCTTAAGAAAAGAGGAATTAAGGTTAATATATAATCATGTAAAACAGATTTACTACACAGAAAAAATGACTTTACATTATCATCAGATCTTTCAAAAATGAGTAATCTGCCTTCTCATCTCCATAATACTCCCTAATCCAAACAGACATTTGGTTCATTAAAAGTTACCTTTTTTCTTAAGTAAGAGTTGGAGGTTTTCAGGAGCTTCTCTACCTCTCCTGCAAGATCTCTGCACATCTCTGAGGAGCCCATGCAGCCGAGGGTACAAAGTGCTAACCCCTGTACGAATTGCGTGCTATGATTAAGATCACTGCAAAAGAAAAGAGGAAGGTAGGAACAAGCCTGGTGCTCCCCAAGAAGCAGCTTCACAATTTCAAACTAGTTCAGGATGACTCAAGATTTCTCCAGTAACAAAAACAATAGGATTATTTGTTGCAGAAAATGTTTATCCCAACTTTATTACAAATTATCAATATAGTAAACAGACTGACAGTCCCTCCTATAGGCTTACAAGCCAATGTTTCCAGGTACCAAAGCAGTGGAAGTTGAAAAACATGTTATCTACTGGATGTCAGACACACACTTTAGAAAACTCAGCAAACTTGGCAGCAGGGTAGGGGTGGTTCACACCTGTAATCCTAGCACTTTCAGAGGCCGAGGCAAGTGGATCACCTGAAGTCAAGAGTTCGAGACCAGCCTGGCCAACATGGTGAAACCTCATCTCCACTAAAACTGTAAAAATTGGCTGAGCGTGGTGGCAGGTGCCTATAATCCCAGCTACTTGGGAGGCTGAGTAGCTACCCAGGTTCAAGTGATTCTTCTGCCTCAGCCTCTCAAGCAGCTGGGACTACAGGCGCACGCCACCACGTCCGGTTAATTTTTGTATTTTGTATTTTTAGTAGAAACGGGGTTTCCCCACATTGGCCAGGCTGGTCTTGAACTCCTGACCTCGTGATCTGAGATCATGCCACTGCACTCCAGCCTGGGCAACAGAGCGACACTCCATCTCAAAAAGAAAAAAAAAAAAAAAAAAACCACAACAAAGTAGGCCAGGCGCAGTGGCTCAAGCCTGTAACCCTAGTACTTTGGGAAGCCGAGGTGGGTGGATAATCTGAGGTCAGGAGTTCGAGACCAGCCTGGCCAACATGGTGAAACCCCGTCTCTACTAAAAATACAAAAATTAGCCAGGCGTGGTGGCAGGTGCCTATAATCCCAGCTACGCAGGAGGCTGAGGCAGGAGAATCACTTCAACTGGGCTGGCAGTGGGGAGAGGATGGTGGCAGCGGAGGAGGATGTAGTGAGCCAAGATCATGCCACTTCACTCCAGCCTAGGCAAAAGAGCAAGACTCTGTCTCAAAGAAAATACAAAAAAGAACAAAGTAGTTAACAGTTGTTAGAAGAAAGAAAAGTATGACTTACTTCTTGATACAGTTGGTCATGAGAAGATGGACATCTTGTCTTTCATCTAACAGCAGCATTGCCCCTAAATAGCCAATGCGTTTGTCTGTAAATTTTTGAGAGGCAATAAGCTTGAGGCACTCCAACTGCAAAAAAAGAAAAAAAAAAAAAAAGAAGGAAATTAAAAACTTGCTACCACAATCTAGAAAAGCAGTGTTTTTAACCCAGAGTCCCCAGCTGGCTAAAGTAAAGTACAAATGTGTTTCATCAAACTACCTAAATCTTTTCTTTTTTTTGAGACGGGGTTTTGCTCTGGTTGGCCAGGCTGGAGTGCAATGGCATGATCTCGGCTCACTGCAACCTCTGCCTCCCAGGTTCAAGCCATTCTCCTGCCTCAGCCTCCCGAGTAGCTGGGATTACAGAATTAGCCACCATGCCTGGCTAATTTTTGCATTTTTAGTAGAGACAGGGTTTCACCATGTTGGTCAGGCTGGTCTCAAACTCCTGACCTCTGCCGATCCACCTGCCCTGGCCTCCCAAAGTGCTGGGATTACAGGCATGAGCCACCGTGCCTGGCTTTGTTTCTTTTTCTTTCTTTTTTTTTTTTTTGAGACGGGGTTTTTGCTATTGTCGCCCAGGCTAGAGTGCAATGGCGCGATCCCAGCTTACTGCAACCTCCACCTCCTGGGTTCAAGCGATTCTCCTGCCCCAGCCTCCCGAGTAAATGGGACTACAGGCCCCCACAACCAAACCCAGGTAATTTTTTTTTTGTATTTTTAGAACAGACAGGGTTTCAACATGTTGGCCAGGCTGGTCACGGACTCCTGACCACAGATGATTCGCCCGCCTCGGCCTCCCAAAGTGCTGGTATTACAGGCCTGAGCCACCGCGCCTGGCCAAACTACCTAAATCTTTTTAGAAGGCAAAGATTTAAGACCTTTGGATATCTTAATAGAAATCAAGTTCTAGAACAGATCATTTTATCAAGGCCCCATGATATTTGCCATTCAAATAATCTCTCAGTTTTATATTAGTTTTGCAGATTCACACAAACACAAACTAGAAGTATTATAAGAGATTAACAAACCAAATTCCTACTTTAATCCCCAAGTTACATTAAATGAGCACCTAACGTGTATTTAAGGTATAGTTCCATTTTGGGAATTAAAAAAAACTCAATAACTAGAAATACACCAACCCATACTAACCATGAGGAATGTATAATTAATTTAAAAAGAGAGAGGCAATAACTAAGTTTAATATAATGTCGAAAGTATGTGAACCAAGTACATTCAGAGCTTGATCCAAGTACTATGGGAGAGGGCGAGGGTTTAGGAATCCAATAGAGAAAAAACAAAAAACAGAGGAAAACTCAGTAGTGGAATTAAGCTAAAACGATTTACATTTCTTCTTTACATCATTGTTAGAAATAGCTTCTTAGGGCTTAAGAGTTCTTGTAAATTAGTTTGTCCCTCTACTTGGCCTTTCTTGAACCACCTTCAAAATCACTTTGACATACTTTATCACTCCATCTTGACAAACATAGAAAAGGCCAAAACATCACCTCTACAGCAGTATTCAAAGGGCGTACACAAGGCAGACTAACCAAGAAGAGTTTTAAAAACCATGATCTCCTTTAGAATCATACCTCCCAAGGGAAGGGGCTCAAATGGATACCGGTGTATACAGGAAGCTAAAATCACGTGAGACTACTTTCCATTATGAATTTATCTACTAAATTCGAAAGTGAAATTGAGGAAAGTAAAACAGTTCCACAGAGTTGTTTCAAGCTATTTAAAAATTGCTCTCTCAATGTACCTGCATTAAAAACATCTAAAGTTAGCTGAATGACTATACTATCACGAGCATTTCAAAGAAGTCTCCAAGGAAAATAACCAGGATCAAAAAGGAAAACATAAATGCCTTGTGAAATTGAAAAGATTATATAAGTAACAAATCTTCCCTTTCTTCTTCACATTCAATTTAAATTTAAACAGCAATTTCTGAAACAGAAGTTGATGAAAGTCATCTTTACGTAAATGTCAACAGAAAATTTACTAAGGTGAATGAGAAAATCAGAAGCTAAAATATTATCAAACAAATCTTACTCTTTTTCAAACTGGTTTTTCAATCTTCTCATTTCGTAATTCTATAAGTATTTTAGTAGTGAAAGCAAATGTTCCAAGAATCAGATATCAGAGTTTTCATCATCCTCATTCAATCTTACTTCTGACAAACTCCAAGCATTATACAGATAAATTATCCAAAAATATTTTATTAGGAATAGGACATACTCTTAGGCATTAATACTACTTTGTAGTTTTAGGGTCAAGTGTGGTTTTTTTGTTTTGGTTTTTTTTGCACGACCATTTCTTATTAAACTATACAAAAAAAGGCAGGCCAGGAGCAGTGGCTCATGCCTGTAATCCCAGCACTTTGGGAGGCCAAGGTGGATGGATCACCTGAGATCAGGAGTTCGAGACCAGCCTGGCCAACATGATGAAACCCCGTTTCTACTAAAAATAAAAAATTAGCCAGGTGTGGTGGTGGGCGCCTGTAATCCCAGCTACTCGGGAGGCTGAGGCAGGAGAATCGCTTGAAATTTGAAGGCGGGAGGTTGCAGTGAGCTGAGATCGCGCCACTGCACTCCAGCCTAGGAAAACAGCCAAACTGTTTACAAAAAAAAAAAAAAAAAAACTATACCAAAAAGGGAGGGGAGGGGGGCAGCTGTGGGGTTTGGCCCCAACCCCAGCCCACCCCCAGTCTGGCGCTGTCTTAGAGGAGGGGATCTGAGGGAGATCCCAGGCAGGATAGGGATGAGGCAGGACATGAGACTAGGGGATGCAGAGGTTAGGCAGGAGAGGCTACCAGAGGGTGGGGGGAGCGGGAGGGAGGCAAGAAGAAAACAAAGAGAGAGGAGCAACTGGGGGCCAGCTGGGGAGCTCAGATGGAGTAGGTCAGGAGGTGGAACAACGGTAGAGTGAGGGTGGAGGGGTCAGTGTCTGGAGAGGTGGAAATGAGAAAGCTGGGGAGAAAGAAGAGGGTGGCGGCTCTGGTGCAGGGCCCATAGCAAGGAGCCAGGCGAAGAGGGGCTGGACTTGTCTGTTCCCACCCCAACCTCCAGGCTGAGAGAGGCCTCCCATCCCCAGCCTGTTGGCAGGCGGTCATGCCGATGCCCCATTCTGTCTTCTACTGCTAGGGATCCGGTTCATCCTCCTCTTCGGCAGCTCTCTTCAGCTCGGGCCCTTCATCATCTCCTTCTTCCTCTTCGGGCCCGTTCTCCTCCTCCTCCACCACTTCTTTCTTTTGCTGTTTCTGGCTTGCCTCCTCCTCCACCTTCTCCTTCAGGTCCTTGGTGCCCAACTCAGCCACTGCCTCCATGCTTTTCTCCAACATGGTGCTAGGACTGGGGCTGGCAGGGAGCTAGGGTCCCACGGCGAAGACAGAGGGGCCCTGGACAGTGGAGGGTGGCTGAGACCAGAACCTGACATTGTGACAGTGGTGGCGGCAGCAGCAGTTGCTCAGTCGGGTCAAGTTTTAAGATAGTCACACTAAGTCTCCAGTGACTGACGAATACAAGCTGTTTTTTGTAACATTTTTTTAAGATATACCTAAAATTTGCCCTCTTCCTCTGTGTGCAGTAGGCACAGAGAAGAAGTGGAAAAACAAAACAAATAACAACAACAAAAAAACCTTACCTAAAAACTAAACAGCAAAAAGAAAAGCTGAAATTTAAAGGGGCAAGCATTATTTCAATATTCCCCCATTTATAGTGACTCTGCTTCAAAAACAAGCATTTGCTTTTTGAAGGTGACAAATCTAAGGGAAAATATAAGGTTATATGACTGGAAATAGCATCTGATATATACACTCCAGTGATAGATTAACTCTGATCACACTTTATACTTAAGTGGCCAGCAATAGTGCTGAGAACATATCATGTTTAATCTTTAAGAATGTTATCAAGGCCGGGCGCAGTGGCTCACACCTGTAATCCTAGCACTTTGGGAGGCCGAGGTGGGTGGACCGCCTGAGCTCAGGAGTTCTAGACCAGCCTGCGCAACACGGTGAAACCCTGTCTCTACTGAAATACAAAAAATTAGCCAGGCGTGGCAGCATGAGCCTGTAATCCCAGCTACCCGGGAGGCTGAGGAAGGAGAATCACTTGAAAGCGGGAGGAGTAGGTTGCAGTGAGCTGAGATCGCGCCACTGCCCTCCAGCCAGGGCAACAAATTGAGATTCTGTCTTAAAAAGGAAAAAAAAAAAGAATGTTATCAAAGTTATCAAATGTTGAAAAAGAAAGATAAAGGTTTGGGGGAAAAAAGTACAATGGGGGAGATGCACACAAAAGGAGGGCATCCATTTTTCCGCAGCAATCTCCAAATCTCCAAAAGCAAAACTCCACACTGTTGCATGAGTTAAAGAACAGAAGGAAAAAAGTAATCAATTACATGCATCTGCCCCTTAGGTAACAATCTCAAATATTTCAGTGGAGTACTACTACTCCACTTAAAGCGACTTGAAACACCTACCTGAAACATTTCTAACCACAACTCTAGCAGATGCTTTAGTAAGACCAGAGTAAACAGTCCAGCTTTTCGATCCAAACTCCACACAATTAACGGAAAACTTTTACTTCAAACTCTTCTCAGCAGAAGCATTCTAGTCAGCCATTAGCAACAAGCCTAAGAGATCGAAGTTTTCAGCCCCCTTTGTAACAAATACAGTGCCTGAAGAAGTGGTTCCCAAACTTAACTTGTCAGAACAGGTAGGAGAGTTTTGAAAACTATGGGTCACCGCCCCCACCCCACCCCCGCCGATATTCTGATGGAGTAAATTTGACATAGACACTGACAACTTAATTTTTACAAAGTTTTTCTATATGATTCTCTTTTTTGGGGAGTGGGGGGAGAGTCTCACTCTGTCACCCAGGCTGGAGTGCAGTGGTGCTATCTCGGCTCAACGCAACCTCCTCTGACTCTCACGTTCAAGCAGTTCTCGTGCCTCAACCTCCCAAGTAGCTGGAACTACAGATGCGTGCCACCAACCCCAGCTAATTTTTGTGTTTTTAGTAGAGATGGGGTTTTGTCACGTTAACCAGGCTGGTCTCAAACTCCTGGCTTCAAGTGATCTGCCCACCTCGCCTCCCAAAGCGCTGGGATTACAGGTGTGAGCAATCACACCCCGCCAAATGGCTCTTAATGTTACAATTTTCTTTGAATTTCAAAGCTATTTTACGAAGAGAACTTTCCATGTTTCTGGCCTTTTTACATTTTCCTGTAGCAAGTACAAATGGTGCCATTTATCAATGTTTAATCCGGTTACCCCTGGATAAAAGCTGCACCTATTTTGTTAGCTTTTAGAACAGTTTCGCACACGGTCAGATGCACATCTAAATTGCTCACACCTGTAATCCCAGCACTTTGGGGAGGCCGAGGCGGGAGGATTCCTTGAGCCCAGGAGCTCGAGACAAGTCCAGGCAACCCAGCAAGACCCCATCTCTACAAAATTTAAAAACAAAACATTTTGTTTCAGTTTTTTTTTTTTTTTTTTGAGATGAAGTCTGGCTCTGTCACCCAGGCTGGGGTGCAGTGGTGCGATCTCGGCTCACTGCAACCTCTGCCTCCTGGGTTCAAGCAATTCTCCTGCCTCAGCCTCCCAAGTAGCTGAGACTACAGGCACGCACCACTATATCCAGCTAATTTTTGTATTTTTAGTAGAGATGGGGTTCCGCCATGTTGGCCAGGCTGGTCTTGAACTCCTGACCTCAAGCAATCCACCTGTTTTGGCCTCGTGCTGAGATTACAGGCATGAGCCACCTCGCCGGCCAAAAGTTTCTTAAACAAAGTTTTGTCTTAAAATTTTGTTTAAAAATTTTTTTAAATCAGCCAGGTGTGGTGGCATGCACCTGTAGTCTCAACTACTCAGGAGGCTCAGGCACCAGGATCGCTTGAGCCTCCTGTTGAAGGCTGCAGTGAACTACGATTGCACCACTGCACTCCAGCCTGAGTGACAGAGTAAGATCCTGTCTCTTAATTAAAAAAAAAAAAAAAATTGCAGCTTTATGATATGAACAATCACCTTAATGAAAAGATGCAATTAAAATTCTGTAAATATTAACAGGCCTGCAACTCATTGGGTAGACCTTTTTAAAAGTTACCTTTATTTATTTTATTTTTTTGTTTAGAGACAGGTCTTGCTCTATCGCCCAAGCTGGAGTACAATGGCATGATCACAGTTCACTGTTAGTTCACAGTTAGTAACCTCTAACTCTTGGGCTCAGGCCATCCTCCTGCCTCAGCCTCCCAAGTAGCTACAACTACAGGCATGTGCCACCACATGAGGCTAATTTTTTACTTTTTTTTTTGAGCTGGAGTCTCACTCTGTCGCCCAGGCTGGAGTGGGGTTTCACAGTATTGCCCAGGCTAGTGTCAAACTCCTGAGCTCAGGCCATCCGCCTGCCTCAGCTTCCTAAAGTGCTGGAATTACATGCATGAGCCACTGTACCCTACCCTAACTTTTTACTTTTGTAGAGATGAGATCTCACTATGTTACCTGGGCTGGTCTTGAATTCCTGTCCTCAAATGATCCTTCTGCCTTGGCCTCCCAAAGTGCTGGGATTATAGGCATGGGCCACCATACCCAACCTATTTCTTTTTAATATTCAGAAATAACTGCCTGGTTTATACACACACACCTAAAATCATCATTTTTGAAAAGCAAGCTTGTTACAACTGCACTACCACTATGTAGGCCTGACAACATAAAATCTATATAGACCAGAGTCTGTTTCTTCATTCTTCTGGCAGAAAAACAAAAAACAAAAACCTGACATTCCTACTGAATCCAATTTTTTCTTTTGAGAAAATTATGAAACATTCCACTCAAAATACATAAAAATCACGTAACTGTCACTGACGCACCAAGCAGCTTTATCAAATCTTAACATTTCACCCTATTTATTTTACATTACAAATTCAACTGAAGCCTTCTGTGTACTGGGCCTCAATCTCATTTCTCCATCCCAGAAGTAATCAGAACCCTAAACTGCTGCTCATGACTGCCATGCCATATATTCTTACTACACACGGAGAGACAGGTGATTTTAAATGTTTTAAACTTTAAACAAATATCAAACTGTATTCCTGCTCTTTTCACTCAACAGCTTTGAGTATTACTCACATCAAGACAAGAAGATCTAATTCAGTCATAACTCACTGCTACATAGTATCCCACTTTTGAATATAAACTTACCTATTATCTGAGGACAAACAGATTGTTTGCAATGTTTTACCTATTAGAAACACTGCTGAAATGAATACTCTTATACATACATGTCTTTGTATACTGGAAAATTTATCTAGGTTATATACCTAAGGAGGCTTGATCAAATTCAGACTTTTCAGGTTTTGCTTTGTTCTGTTGTGATCTCATTTTGCAAATATGCACCACTTAGAGCCAGTGGTATGAACTTTCACCAGGAGGCGTATAATTATTTCTGGTAGTCATCTCTCTTTTGTGACATTAGCAGCAACTGATGATCATCATGGGTTGCAAAATGATTAGATTCTAATCCATTCCTTCATTTATCAGTTGGACTACAGCTCTAAGAAGAAACTTCTCTATATAGAAGGAAGGCCATACTATTGCTAAGGAAAGGCAATATAAATGTTTATTTCAATCAGTTACAATTATTATTCTTTTTTTATTGACACAGAGTCTCACTCTGCCAACCAGGATGGAGTGCAGTGGCACGATCTCGCCTCACTGCAACCTCCACCTCCCAGGTTCAAGCGATTCTCAAGCCTCAGCCTCTGGAATACCTGGGATTACAGGTATCTGCCACCATGCCCAGCTAATTTTTGTATTTTTAGTAGAGATGGGGTTTCACTATGTTGGTCAGGCTGGTCTCGAACTCCTGAGCTCAAGCAATCTGCCCGCCTCAGCCTCACAAAAGACTGAGGTTACAAGTTTAGTCACCGCACCCAGCCTACAATTATTATTATTATTATTATTATTATTATTATTATTATTATTATTATTTTGAGATGGAGTCTCGCTCTGTTGCCCAGGGTGGAGTGCAGTGGCGCAACCTTGGTTCACTGCAACCTCCACCTCCCGGGTTCAAGCGATTTTCCTGCCTCAGCCTCCTGAGTAGCTGGGATTAATAGGCGCCTGCCACCACACCTGGTTAATCTTTGTATTTTTAGTAGAGACGGGGTTTCATCATGTTGGCCAGGATGGTATTGAACTCCTGACCTCGTGATCTGCCTGCCTCGGCCTCCCAAAGTGCTGGGATTACAGGCGTGAGCCACCATGCCCGGCCGATTATTATTCTTATTAATACTCAAATTATCTCTTTTGGGGGTATGACTGCCTCTTCTGGTGACTACTGAAACCTTTTGACATGATCTTTGCAGTCTTTCTTGCTTTCTGGCATAGTAACATCATTCAAGCTTATTTTGTACATTTCCTTACCCTGGATTTGGGATGAGCCATCTTTCCAATGGGCTGAAAATAGTATTTGGAGACCACAATCTAGGCTTAAGGATAGCTCATTGCTTCTGGTCTGGTCATTAATTCTAAGGCTTTTCAAGGAATAGTACTAGCTTAAGTACTTTTTTTTAAGAAAAAATTCCTTAATGTGAGAAAGCGTGTCTACTAAACCCTATGACAGTCACCCACATATTACTGTAGAGCATTTGTTTACGGCTTTAACAAGAGTGGCTATTATCATCACTTATTTGCAATAATGTACTACCTGTACAGTGTAATAAGAAAATAAGAAAATGTATAAGGATATCAAAGGAAAAAAAAGAACTGCCATTGTTTGCAGAAAATAGTAGTATTGACTACATGGAAACAATGACGTCCACAGAGACTCTCAGAACCAAGTTCAATAATGTGGCAAAGTAGATAAATATTTTTAAAAATCAATTATATCACTACAGATCTACAACATAATTATTTAAAATTTTAAAGGATACTATTTGCAACAGAAACAAGAGCTCTAAAGAACCTACAAATATATTTCTCCAAAGATGTGTTAAGACTTAAAAATCCTGTGTTTTAAGGGAAATTTTTTTAAATTTTTTAAAAAGATGTATAAGACTGTACAGAGAACATTGTAAAATTTAGAGAAGCTAAAGAAGTGCAGTCCTATGCTACACAGATGGAAGGGAAGAATATCCTACACAGGTAATTGGGTATGGCAAGCAAGGCTAGAATTGAGGAAAAACAGAATCAGGCCCAGCCTAAAAGCAGCATACTACTGACATATGGAAACGTAGATTTCCATTCCACAAATCTTACTATGTTTCTAAGAGAAACTAGAAATCCAGATTTCTATGGAAATTCTTTTTTTTTTTTTATGTACTGGCAGAAACAATTTTAAATACCATACAGGACAAAAAAGAACACATCTGTGGAAGAATTTGGCCCCGAGCCAACAGTTTTCTACTCCTGCAATCTACCTACTTATCTTTAGATAATTCACTAATATTTCTGGGTTGTGCTTAACCTACACATGCAAAAGGTTACAATCTATCACCACTTTTGTTATAAAAATGCTGAGGATACTGTCTCTTACATTATTAAGAGACTCCTAGACAAAAGGTCCATATAAAAAATCTCTTAGAATTCAGTGCTTCAAAAAACACTGCTGTCCTTCAGGAAATGGTAAAATGCATAACATGAGGCTTTTTATATACAAAATGTGTCTAACACTTATAACTTAATCTTCATAATAACACTATAAAGCAGGCATTAAGATTGTCCCCATTTTACAGATGAGGAAACTGAGACACAGAAAGGTTAAAGATCTTGCTCAAAGCCAGAAGTCACATCCAGGCAGTCTGGTTCTCTGCAGTTTTGCTCTTCCATCTTGGCAATAACAACTACCCAAGAGGTGACTGTCGCTTTTCTTGCCTTAGCTGTCGCGCCAACAGCAACTACACTGGCCTTATGCTCTAAATGCTTCCTTTTTCCAACTCTTAATTTCTACTATTCTTTTTCTCTTTAATGTAGATGCTGGTAGTTTATGCCATCTCAAATCCTTTGTACAGCAAGGCAGGGCTAGGATACTTTTTTGTTGTTGTTGTTTGAGACAGAGTCTCACTTTGTCGCCCAGGCTGGAGTGCAATGGTATGATCTCCGCTCACTGCAACCTCCACCTTCCAGGTTCAAGTGATTCTCCTGCCTCAGCCTCCCAAGTAGCTGGGATTACAGGCACCCACCATCACGCCCGGCTAATTTTTGTATTTTTAGTAGAGACAGAGTTTCACCGTGTTGGCCAGGATGGTCTCAAACTCCTGACTTCAGGTGATCCCCCTACCTTGGCCTCCCAAAGTGCCAGGATTACAGGCGTAAGTCACCATGTCCATCCTACCCCTTAAGTTTTATTGCAAAACTTAAGACTTTTAAAATATAGCTACTAGAAATTTTTAAATTTCTATGTAGCTTGTATTTTATTTCTATCAGCACCATACTAGATACTGTAGTAAAAAGTTTTAAAAAGGTGAAATTAGTTTTAATAATATTCTTTAATCAATATATCTAAAATATCATTTCAACATATGATCAACACAAAAATTATAATTAGGTATTTTACACTTGCTTTTGCACTAAAGCTTCTATATACAGTATGTACTTTTACACTTACAGCACATCTCAATTTGTACATTTTCATCAGAAATAGCTAAACTAAAAAGAAAAAAAAAGAAATAGCTGAACTGTATTTAGATTTCATAAAATTTACTATTTATAAAGTAGACTCACATACCCAAGTTGTTTAAAACATATTTAAAAGTCTTCCAATAACTAGGCTGGGTGTGGTGGCTCACACCTGTAATCCCAGCACTTTGGGAGGCCAAGACGGTGGATCATTTGAGGTCAGGAGTTCAAGACTAGTCTGGACAACATGGTGAAACCCTGTCTCTACCAAAAATACAAAAATTAGCCAGGTGTGGTGGCAGGTGCCTGTAGCCCAGCTACTCAGGAGGCTGAGGCAGGAGAATCGCTTGAACCTGGGTAGTGAAGGCTGCAATGAGCCAAGATCGTGCCACTGCACCTCAGCCTGGGCAACAGAGCAAGACACCACCTCAAAAAAAAAAAAAAAAAGTTTTCCAATAGCTAAATCAAGTACCAAAAAAAACCTTATTTTCCTTTAAGATTCACCTCAGTTCAAATAGCCACATTCCAAGAGGTCAATAGCTACATGCAGCTACTGGTTACCATAATGAACACGGCATCTAACAAATAAAATGCAATTAAAGAGTAGCTGCAGGCTGGGCGCGGTGTCTCACACCTGTAATCCCAGCACTTTGGGAGGCCAAGGCAGGTGGATCACCTGAAGTCAGGAGTTTGAGACCAGCCTGGCCAACATGGTAAAACCCCGTCTCTACTAAAAATACAAATATTAGCCGGGCATGGTGGCAGGCGCCTGTAATCCCAGCTACTCAGGAGGCTGAGACAGGAGAATCGCTTGAACCTGGGAGGCAGAAGATGCAGTGAGCCAAGATTGTGCCATTGTACTCCAGCCTGAGTGACAAGAGCGAAACCCTGTCTCAAAAAAAAAAAAAAAAGGTGGGCCGGGAATGGTGGCTCACGCCTGTAATCCCAGCACTTTGGGAGGCCGAGGCAGGCAGATCACGAGGTCAGATCGAGACCACCCTGGCTAACACAGTGAAATCCCGTCTCTACTAAAAACACAAAAAAATTAGCCGGGCATGGTGGCAGGCGCCTGTAGTCCCAGCTACTAGGGAGGCTGAGGAAGGAGAATGGCGTGAACCCAGGAGGCGGAGTTTGCAGTGAGCTGAGATCACACCATTGCACTCCAGCCTGGGCAACAGGGCGAGACTCCATCTCAAAAAAAAAAAAAAGTGGCTATTATTATACACTAAATGAAAATGGCACTGTGATCATATGTGCAGGTGACAAAATCTAGATATGAACCTTTTACAGGCATATTATAAAGGTAATTCCAACGGATGGGGTACCAAATTACTGATATGAACAAGATGGTGACTCATTGAAACAGAGGAAACAGAATAAGAACTTAAAATTATGATTCCCAGTCCCATTCAGAAAAATATTTTATGATAAAATTTTAGCACAGTTTTCTCGAGCATTTACACTTTCTAAGAATTAAATATTTTATCAAATAATTAAGTCCCAAAATACCCCCAAATGCCACCTAACCTTAAAAGCACATTCTATTTAAACATATTAAAGAAATGAATCTTAGAAAATATAGAGAGATTTTTTACAAAACGAAATATCCCCCAGTCTTAAATCTACTCTGATTCCAAATTCAAGAATTTGCCCTTAGTCCAGGGACTGTGGCTTACACCTATAATCACAGCACTTTGGGAGGTTGAGGCCCAAAGATCACTTGAGCCCAGGAGTTCAATACCAGCCAGGGAAATGTGGCAGAAATCCAACTCAACAAAATTTTTTTTTTTTTTGAGAAAGAGTCTCATTCTGTTGCCAGGCTGGAGTACAGTGGCACGATCTCAGCTCACTGCAACCTCTACCTCCCGGATTCAAACGATTCTCCTGCTTCAGCCTCCTGAGTAGCTGGGACTACAGGCACGCACCACCATGCCCAGCTAATTTTTGTATTTTTAGTACAGGGGGGTTCCACCATGTTGGCCAGGATAGCCTCTATCTCTTGACCTCATGATCCACCCACCTCGGCCTCCCAAAGTGCTGGGTGTACAGGCGTGAGCCACCGCACCCAGCCCAAATTTTTTTTTTAATTAGCTGACCGGGCACAATAGTGCATGCCTGTAATCTCAGTACTTTGAGAGGCCAAGACACATGGATTGCTTGAGCTTGAGTTCAAAATGAGCCTGAGCAACACAGCAAAGCCCTGTCTCTATAAAAAATACAAAAATTAGCCGGGTGTGGTTCCCAGAAGGTCGAGGCTGCAGTGAGCCCAGTAGAAAGTAAGCCTGAGGTGTCCACTGCACACTCCAGCCTGGGCAACAGAGTGAGATCCCGTCTCAAAAAATTAGCTGGGCCCGGGCACAGTGGCTCAATCCTGTAATCCCAGCACTTTAGGAGGCCGAGACAGACAGATAACGAGGTCAGGAATTCGAGACCAGCCTGGCCAATATGGTAACACTCCATCTCTACTAAAAATACAAAAATTAGCTGGGTGTGGTGGCACACACCTGTAGTCCCAGCTACTCGGGAGGCTGAGGCAGAAGAATCTTTTGAACCCAGTAGGTGGAGGTTGAAGTGAGCCGAGATCACGCCACTGGACTCCAGCCTGGGCAACACAGCGAGACTCTGTCTCAAAAAAAAAAAAAAAAAATTAGCTGGGTGTGGTGCCATGCACCTGCAGTCCCAGTGACTCGAGAGGCTGAGGTAGGAGGAGAACTTGAGCCCAGCAGGTTGAGGCGACAGTGAGCCATCACAGAGCCACAGCATGGGCCATAGAGCAAGACCCTGCCTCTAAAAACAACAAAAAAAGAATATGCTCTTTAAGAACTTCCTTGGGAATATGTAAATGTACTGCTTCCAAAATGTTAATAATGCTTATCGCTGAGGAATTAAGAGTCTTCTCCCTCACTAGACTTTTTTATAGCCCAATTTCTAATATATCAGATTTCTGTAAATCTAACCTAATACTTAAACTCAATCAACCAATCAACAAGAACACGTGGGCATCTATTTGCTTTATACTATGACACACAGTATATGGATAACCACCTGGATCAATTTTTGATGTGGTAAAGCTTATAACTGAAACATCAGAGCCTCAGGGTTTCATTCCACTCCTAACACTCTACGAATGAAATATGAAATATATTTCAAAGAACATATTATATTTTTAGAAACTATTCATGTGAAAGAGAAGAATGCTATTATGACACTAATTCTGTCCCAAACCAAATATATGACTATATTGATGACCCAGCAGTTGCTTCTGCCTGGCCCCTTTTCTTTTGATCCAGTCCCCTTTCCTCTGATACTAACACATCAATTTTTCTTTGGGAAACTAATGGACTCCCACTCTTGATCATGTATTTCTAAAGATGTTGACCCCACTCCAAACCCCAAGATGACCATAAAACCCAAGTCAGTCTGATAAGATTAAATCCCAGTACTTTTTGTTTTAACTTGGGGGCAGGAGATCTCCTTCCACTGAAATTACTGACCTAAACAGAAAATAAGCTGATGACTATCTTTCCTGATAGTGTTGCACATTCTTTCTTTCAATTGGGCAGTCTGTTCCTTAGAGAGACTATTTAGCATATAATACAATTCTCAAATTATTAAAATAAAATTTAATAGCATTAATATGAAATAAAAAACCCACTATTTCCTTTTCCATGACTAAATCCCACTTATGACAATATAAACATGCAAAGAAGAAAGTACTTATCATTGAGACTATCATTCTCAAAGCCCAGACTGGACATCTTAGATAGTAACCATTTGTGCATGGGAGAGAATCAGCAGCCAGATCTGCTCTAGTTACAGCAATCAAGGCACAAAGTAATTAGAACAAAATAGACGCCACCAATTGGTAACCACCTAATTTCCTTAACTGAAAAACATATTGTGAACTTCTCCACACAACGCTGTGCCCAGATAAAGCAATTAAGAAGACATTTAGCAAGCTTTTTTTAAAAAAAAAAGAAATAGGATCTTACTCTATTGCCCAGGCTGGAGTACAGTGGTGCAATCGTAGCTCAATGAGGCCTCAAAACTCCTGGGGCACAAGCAATCCTCTTGACTTAGCTTCCTGAGTAGCTGGGACTAAAGGCATGCTCTACCACACCATGCTTTTTTTTTTTTAAGAGCAGTATCTCACTATGTTGCCCAGGCTGATCTCAAACTCCTGGCCTCAAGTGATTCTCCCACTTCAGTGTCCCAAGTAGCTGGGATTACAGGCACAAGCCACCATGCCCAGCAAGAAACATTTTCTTAAATATTCATTATAGTCCAGGTACTCTGGCAGAACCACCACATAATCCTGGTCAATCTTTAAGCAAGCTAGCTGCCACCATCAAAACATTCTCTCATCCGTATAATGAGACTCCCAATGGAAAGGATAACTGATACCAATATCATGCCTTTCCAGGTCTGTGGCTTGCTCTCTCAATCTTACCCTCAGTTCCACAATGATCAGACTACAAGGCTATCAAAAGTACCTCCCCACCAGAAAAAGATGGACAATCCCTGAGCAACAATGTCAAAGAATACCCTTGCTACATGTAGTCTCAGCCCAGCCTACCTGTCCAAAGTGAGCAGGGTAGCCCAGCATGTGCATATACAGTAATTTTGCCACATTCCGACATCGGTATGTATTGTCTTCTTCTCTAAAAGATGACCGGATTGCAGCACATTCTTTCTGGATCATTTCTCGTTCTTCAGCTTGGGTTCGGGCTGTCCGGATGGTCCGGATCAGCTCCCGCAATCTGATGGGGGCTGGCATCCTCTGGATATGGAAAGACATTAAATAGAGATGTTCACATTTTTTACTACCAAAGCTATTCACACAACTTCCCATTTAAATTTTTGACTAGTTTTTAAGAATTCAAGACTTGCCAAATCCAGCTTAGCGAAGCTAAACAAAGTGTGCTAAGCTTCCGCAAAACTATTACATACAGACCTCTCAACTCTGTACATTTCTGGAAAGGCTACAAACAAAAATGGTTAAGTATTAAATTAAGCAAAATAAAACAAAGAATACACTAAATATGTAAACTCTATCACTAATATCAAAATATCTCAGAAACTAATACAACTGAAATCTTTACTCAATCCTTAAAGTAATAAGGAAAGGCCTATGCCTAACCTTAGAAAAGATAGATATTATCTGTTCAACTGCTGTTAAACATAACATAGCTGAACAAAAATAAATATGGTCACAATCATAGCTCAACTCAACAAAATATGAGATTAAGAGAGAAAACCAATTGTCAGATTAAAACACATTCAACAAACTGTAACCATCCCAGTACACTGTGTGTGTACTTTGAATATGTGATGAGAAAAAAATAAACTAACCTAAGAAAATAAGGCTATTAGTGTCATGAATATCTTTTAAAAGCAAAAAAAAAAAAAAAGTTAATAAGGGACATATAACAGCCTAAATAATTGTTAACAAACAGAAAAAACAAAACGTGCACTACCTAATTTCAAGAATTACTACAAAGCTATAGTAATCAGGGAAATGTGGAACTAACTGAATGTAAGAATAGACTGAAGCAGGCCAGGCACGGTGGCTCACGCCTGTAATCCCAGCACTTTGGGAGGCCAAGGTGGGCGGATCACCTGAGGTCGGGAGCTCGAGACCAGCCTGACCAACATGGAGAAACCCCATCTCTACTAAAAATACAAAATTAGCCGGCCATGGTGGCACATGCCTGTAATCCCAGCTACTCAGGAGAAATGCTTGAACCCAGGAGGTGGAGGTTTCAGTGAGCCAAGATCGCACCATTGCCCTCTAGCCTGAGCAACAAGAGTGAAACTCCATCTCAAAAAAAAAAAAAAAAAAAGAATAGAAACAAAACTGAAAGTTTAGGAATAAACCCACACAAATATACACAAGAGATTTTTAACAAAGAGGCCAAAGTTATTCAACAGGAGCAAGATAGTCTTTCAATGAATGGTGCTGGCAACTATCTCTCTTCATGGGGGAAAAAAATTAACCTCAATCCTAACCACACACAATACACAAAAATTAACTAAAAATGGATCACAAACCTAAAAGTCAAAGCTAAAACTAAAAATCTTCCAGAAGAAAACACAGAGGAAAATCTTTGCAAACAGGTTAAACAGAGAGACTTCACACACAACCACAAAGTATAAAAGAAAAACTTAATAACTGTACCCTATCAAAGTTTAAAATTTTTGCTCTCCAAAGGACATCATTATGAAAATAGGACACACCAGCTGGGCACAGTGGCTCACGCCTTTAACGCCAGCACTTTGGAAGGCCGAGGCAGGCAGATCACCTGAGGTCAGAAGTTCGAAACCAGCCTGGCCAACACTGCAAAACCCTGTCTCTACAAAAAATACAAAAATTAGCTGGGCATGGTGGCACACACCTGTAGTCTCAGCTACTTGGGATACTGAGGGAGGAGGATTGCTTGAGCCTGGGAGGCAAGACTGCAGTGAGCCAAGATCACACCACTGCAATCCAGCCTGGGCAACAGAGCAAGACTGTCTCAAAAAAACAAAAAAAATAACAAAAAAACGAAAACAAAAAATCCTTACAGAACTGTAAAACAATAAACCAGAAGAGTCAATTTTACCATATGTTAACTTTAAAGAGTTTATTTCAAAGTAAACAAAAAAGCCCTTGAACTAAACAATTAAGACCTATTTGATCAGTTATAGAATATATACCTGAGAAAATTACTAGTTGTTCTAACCTGCTTAAAGGCATATTTAACCACTCAAGTAACAAAACATTATTATAAAATCTTGTGAAAAATGTTGTATGTACATAGGGAAACCCTGTCTCTACAAATAATAAAGAAAAGTTAGCCGAACATAGTGGCACACGACTACTGTCCCAGCTACCCGGGAGATTGAGGCAGGAGGATAGCCTGAGCCCTAGAGGCTGAGGCTGCAGTAAGCTGTGACACTGCATCCTGGGTGACAGAGTGAGACCCTGTCTCAAAAAAAAAAAAAAAAAAAGTTGTGTGTAATGGGTATATTAAGATATGGTCATACGGCTGGGCCTATAAAAGCTAACACTAAACTCTGTCTTTTTTTTTTTTTTTTTGGTGGAGTTTCGCTCGTTGCCCAGGCTGGAGTGCAATGGCGCAACCTCGGCTCACCACAACCTCCACCTCCTGGGTTCAAGCACTTCTCCTGCCTCAGCCTCCCAAGTAGCTGGTA
The DNA here is from genome assembly GCF_029281585.2 of Gorilla gorilla gorilla. Taxonomy (NCBI): domain Eukaryota; kingdom Metazoa; phylum Chordata; class Mammalia; order Primates; family Hominidae; genus Gorilla; species Gorilla gorilla. The sequence continues at coordinate 101,251,471 of NC_073242.2, forward strand.
TTACAGGCATGCACCACCATGCTTGGCTAATTTTTGTATTTTTAGTGGAGACGGGGTTTCACCATGTTGGTCAGGTTGGTCTCGAACTCCTGACCTCAGGTGATCCACCCGCCTTGGCCTCCCAAAGTGCTGGGATTACAGGTGTGAGCCACCACGCCAGGCCAACACTAAACTCTTATACAAGGGATGGCTGAAGGTAGTCTCACCTCAAAAATGAAGTCATTTTCGGAGTCAATAAACTAGAGACGTGAACTATGGGGGATGGAAGGCTAAAATAAGGTTCTATTAATCTGAACCATAAAGGTGTCAAGATGTCTACACAGGAGTTTCAGTATGGCAGGTTGAAAGACCGTGCCCTCCAAACACAGGCAGATCAAAAAAGCCACCAGTTAAGCTATGTCCCTTTTGGCATTCTAAACTGGTAAAATCAGACTGAAAGAGAAGATAATGCTTAACATATGTGGAGAAGGGCAATGACAAATCTTCAGGAACTTTTACTTATTTCTACCCTAGATATATAAGAAAGTCTATTCTGAAAATCCCAGCCCTTTCCAACCCTGAAAAACAAAGAAATGTGAGTCCGTATTTTGGCCAAAGCACTGAAAGGAAGGAGGCACACCACAGGAACCAAGCATTGGAAGTAACAGGAAGTTAAAGAATTACAAGTGAGGAGGCCGGGTGCAGTGGCTCACACCTGTAATCCTAGCACTTTGGGAGCATTGAGGTGGGTGGATCTCCTGAGGTCAGGAGTTCGAGACCAGCCTGGCCAACATGGCAAAACCCCGTCTCTACTAAAGATACAAAAAATAGCCAGGCATGGTGGCGCACACCTGTGATCCCAGCTCCTACGGAGGCTGAGGCAGGAGAATCGCTTTAACCCGGGAAGTGGAGATTGCAGTGAGTCAAGATCGCACCACTGCACTCCAGCCAGGGTGACAGAGCGAGACTGTCAAAAAGAAAGAAAAAAAAAAGAATTACAAGTGAGGCTGGGCACGGTGGCTCACACCTGCAATCACAGCACTTTGGGACACAGACCCGAGCAGATCGCTTGAGCCCAAGAGTTCAAGAATAGCCTGGGCGACATGCTGAAACCCTGTCTCTACAGAACATAAACAAAATGAGCCAGGCATGGTGGCATGCATCTGTGGTCCCAGCTACTTGGGAGGCTGAGGTGGGAGGATGACCTGAGCCTAGGAGTGAGGCTGCAGTGAGCTGAGATCAGGCCACTGCACTCCAGCCTGGGTGATGGCACAAGATCCTGTCTCAAAAAACACAAAAAGCAAACAAACAAAACAAATAACAATAATAAACTCCAACCTTTTTTTAAAAAGTCCGGAACACAGTAATGAAACTATACAGAACATAGCTGAGAATCCAAAAACACATTTTTATTATCTCAAGCAGCCCATATAGAGAGTGACACATCAACACACTAAAACATCTACTTTACTCCAGATAGAAGTCCTCATTCAGCCTGTTCTGGAATAGAAGCTACAAATCAGAAAACTGTAAGGTAAAGAGGGGAGAAGGGTGGACCCAGGAGATAGAAAATGCTTTAGAAAAGGATATCTATGATAGTTAAAAATGTCACCCAACACCAAGGCAAGAAACAAAAGCAGCAACAAAAACAAACAAATAAATAAAAACCTATATACAGCAGAAACAAGCATTTTTAAAACAGTCTGGAGCTACTTAGTGTGTAACCAAAAAGTAGCCAACTCCCACTAAGGTTCTAAGAGCACCAATAAATTATAAACAGTACCACAATATAGTTTTTGTTGTTGTTTTTTGCTTTCTTTTTGAGACAGGGTCTCACTCTGCCACCCAGGCTGGAGTGCAGTGGTGTGATCTCGGCTCACTGCAATCTCTGCCTCCTTGGCTCAAGCGATCCTCCCACCTCAGCTCCCCAAGTAGCTGGGACTACAGGCGCAAGCCACCACACCGGGCTGATTTTTGTATTTTTTTTAGAGATGAGGTTTCATCATGTTGCCCAGGCTGGTCTCAAACTCCTGAGCTCAAGTGATCCACCCACCTTGGCCTCCCAAAGTCCTGGGATTACAGGCATGAGCAACCGCACCTGGACCATAATGTGGTTTTATAAAAAGACCTTGATTCTCCAAGAAGTGGTTAAAATAAAATTAACATTTAACATTCAATGCACAGGGAAAAAACATGAATACAAAATTATATCTGTATTATAACCAACTTCTAAAAATCTTACAGTTCAGATACCATCTGCCCTTACTAATTTAACTACCTGACCCATCAAAGACTGAGAAAGGTATGTTAAAGTCTACCACTACGATTGTGCTTCTGTCAATTTCTCCATTTATATATAACCACTTACATTTAGTATTTCAATGGTTTCACTCTACACTTAAGTGTTCCATATTTTATATTCATTACGGCTTGTACACTATAACAAAATAAAATGTCCCTCTTTGTCCTGTTTTTTTAAAGCAAATAATAAAAACATCTCTTAAAACAAGGATGGAAAGGGAACACAAAAATATTAAAAGTCTGACTTAAGGGACACAGATTATAGATTAATGTGTTTCAGTTTTTATTAACAGTTATATGATAAATAATGATAAAAACAGAGGAAAAAAGGAAACATAAAATTCATTTTAGAAAAATTTCTATCCAAAATGGTTAAGCAAAATTGGGTTTTGGAGCTTAAACTAAATAAGATTACTTTATATGCTCAAAGAATCAAAATTATAAACAAACTAAAGGAAAAAAATGTAAATAGAAGAAAAAAATAATGTGTTCATGTTTCAATTCTCCTAAAATTTATGGCCAAAATGGGGAAGATGGCTATTTTCCAACATCTCCACAAATCCCTTTAAGGATAAAGATTTTTCTCATACAGCAATACCATTCTCAGGCCATGAGAAGTGCCTTTTTTTTTTTTTTTTTACTTTGAAATGCCTATTTTTCCCACTAAATACAAGCTCCCTAAGGCTAGATCTTCATTTGCCTTGTTCACTCTTGTATCCTCCTGTAAGAATACAAACTTGATAAATACTACATTTATTAAATCCTAAATGCTAAAATATCTTTAAGAAAATTGAACTGTCCTTTCCAAAGCACACAAAATAAAGGTGTACCAGCTGCTCACCAACAGCTATGGAAAAAGGGTGTCAGAACTCAACCCAGTTCTCTCTTCTACCCTGCCCAGATAACGTTCTCCCTGCTTTAGAACTCACACTGCCCGCTGTGCACTTTCAGCTACTGACAGCCAACTATCAAGGACACAACCAAAAAGCTGGAGCTTCTGCAACTATGCGGTCAGTCTTCCCCTAATAGACCTCAAGTTATTTGAGCTCTAAATCTAAAAACAAAATTCTAAAACTTAACTTTTCAACATTAAAATCACCTATTTTTCTATCCAACAAAGATTGTACTTGAAGAAGTCTTTCTGGCTAAACAATGAGAAAAGACCCAAGCAAATAAACGAGACTTCAATTAACTTCACCACTGACTACTGTGTCAGTCACAGAATGTCAGTCTAGCTGAGAATGTTCAAGGGATGTAAGTTAACATCAGGCAAAACCCTCCAAAGAAGTTACCATGCTTTCCCTCTTGCATTCTCCAGATGGCCTATATTTTTATATTATGGGCCATACAGAACCCCTATTTCAGATTTTTATTTCATATGTATATCTGAGTTGCTTTAACGCCATTTACAACCTGCAAAATACTATGACTAGAATGTGACACTAAAAAAGCTTAAATCAAATCAACTGATTGTATTATGCTTTAATCAGACTTTTACTTTACAATACATCTTAGATATTCTGGCTATCATTACACTGATCTAGCCTAGCTGGTTTTCTCACTGCCTGTGTTTTTGTGGTTTTCTTTCTTTTGAGGGGAGTAGAGGGGTGCATACCTATTTCCCCTATATGAAGAAATGTGTTCACAGAAGGGAAATGGTCTACAGAGTGAATAAACGGAAAAGACCAGAGTTAGAACTTCACTGTTTGAATAGGAGAGATTAAATCTGGGGATAGGCCAGGTGTGGTGGCTCACGCTTGTAATCCCAGCACTTTGGGAGGCCGAGGCAGGTAGACTGCTCAAGTCCAGGAGTTCAAGACCAGCCTGAGCAACATGGCGACACCCAGTCTCTACTAAAAATACAAAAATTAGTTGGGAGTGGTGGCGCATGCGTCTGTAGTCCCAGCTATTCGGGAGGCTGATGTGGGAGGATCACTTGAGCCAAGGGGACATGGGTTGCAGTGAGCTGAGATCGAATCACTGCACTCCAGCCTGGGTTGTGGAGTAAGACCGTCTCAAAAATAATAATAATAACAAAATGAAATAAATCTGGGGATAAGTATTCTGGTCTTCAGAGAGGCAAACAGCATTGTAAGACAAGCATAATTCTTTGATCAGGTTTCACCATGGCCTAAAATGACAAAACACTCAAGACCAACTTTATATGGTCTGATTTCAGGCTCACAGTGCAACTTTCTGATTATTAAATACTTCCTTAAGCACCTCAACTCCCAAGTACCTCCATAAAAGGAATAGTGTCCTGTGGAATGCAGACCCAAGTAATTCAGAAGAAAAGCATATCCCCCCCTTGTGAATTACAATACTACAGTATTATTATAATTTACAAATCAGTGTGTTTGATTGGTCTCAATCACCCCTAGGAGATGAACTACTAAAATGGAATTTCTGGATCTTCAAGGCTAAAGAATAGGCTGTGGAATGTAGGATCACATTGAGATACCACCCCACCCTGTCTAGGCAGCCAGCTGGCATCCCTCTAAGAGGACTTAAGTTCAATTCTCCCTAAATTGTCACAGTAATTACAGGAATCTTATTTTATGCTTAATTATCCATAACCAAAATTCACCAGAACTGAGATCTAAAAAGCAGATGTCTATAAATGCAAACATGCCTACTGAACAATTCAACAGCACTGAGATGCGTAAAAAGCAGACTGGGCACAGTGGCTCAGGCCTGTAATCCCAGCACTCTGGGAGGCCAAGGAGGGCAGATTGCTTGATTCCAGGAGTTCAAGACAGCCTAGGCAACACAGCAAGACCCTGACTCCTAAAAAAAAATTATATATATATATGTACATGTATATAAGCATGAAAAGCAATAAAGGCCAAGTAAACAATGATCGCTAAACAAGACAAACATCTAATCTGACACTAATGAAATAAAAAAAAATTTCATTCTCCCAACCATAATCTTATTAGCAAAACCATACTAAAGTACTCTCAATTCAAGAAGTATCATAAAATTCTCAAAACGAAAATTTGGCTTAAAGACATGACCCAAAGGGTATAATTAATGTTGAAGGAGGTTACCTGATGTAAATATAGATGCCTTTTTAACTTCTATATATAGTCTGCTATCTTTCAAGTAATGAGCATGTAAAACTTGGAATAAAACTTGCTTTGAAAAAAAGCAAACAAATTAACAAAAACGTATAAATAAAACAACTGTAAACTTTCAAACCTAGTAAGGAGTCATTCATTCCAGAAAAACTTATCTAAGGGTACTCTTCCCTAGGATGACAAGCAGAAACATTAGAAAGTTACTTAATATAGCCGGAGACGGTGGCTCACCCTTGTAATCCCAGCACTTTGGGAGGCTGAGGTAGGCAGATCATGAGGTCAGGAGTTCAAGACCAGCCTGACCAACATAGTGAAACCCCATCTCTACTAAAAATACAAAAATTACAAAAATTAGCCAGGGGCGGTGGCGCACGCCTGTGACCCCAGCTACTCAGGAGGCTGAGGCAGGAGAATCGCTTGAACCCAGGAGGCGGGGGTTGCAGTGACCTGAGATCATGCCACCGCACTCCAGCCTGAGCGACAGAGCAAGACGCCGTCTCAAAAAAAAAAAGTTACTTAATACTAAGATGACAAATTTTCCCTAGCATATTCTTCATGAATCCAAGTTCTATTAATTCTGGATATACAAGGAGAGTGGGGGAGTTGTCCAAAGAAAATTAAAGATGGTATAATATTTATTTTAATTAACGTATCTGATATTAACTAGTTAGAAATGGAGGGTAAACAGTCCCATTGACAATAGTGTCAAAATAAAATACATAGGAATAAATTTAGTAAGAAAGGTATAGGAACTATATGAAAAAAACTACAAAATCTATAAAATATTTGTTGAAAGACCTAAAATAAACTTGAACAAATAGACACACACTACAGCAAGGAAAAATTATCATCAAAAACTGTTAAGGCTGGGTACGGTGGCTCACGCCAGTAATCCCAACACTTTAGAGGCCAAGGTGGGAGGATCACTTAAGGCCATGAGTCAGAAACCAGCCTGGGCAATACAGTGAGACTGTGTCTCTACACTGCCTCCCGGACTCAAGCAATTCTCCTGCCTTACCCTACCGAGTAGCCAGGACTATAGGCGCATGCCACCACGCTCAGCTAATTTTTTTATATTTTTAGTAGAGACAAGGTTTCACGTTGTTAGCTAGGATGATCTCAGTCTCCTGACCTCGTGATCCGCCAGCCTCAGCCTCCCAAAGTGCTGGGATTACAGGCATGAGCCACTGCACCCAGCTGGAATGGACTCTTCTAAGACAGTTCCAAAAACCAAAGAGGAAAAGAGGGATATATATAATTACCTGAAAATGTCTGTGACATAAATAAGGTTAAAAGATAAATGAGGCCGGGTGTGGTGCGGTGGCTCACGCCTGTAATCCCAGCACTTTGGAAGGCCGAGGCAGGCAGATCACCTGAGGTCAGGAGTTTAAGACCAGGCTGGCCAGCATGGCGAATCTCTGTCTCTACTAAAAGCACAAAAATTAGCCGGGCATGGTGGCGGGCACCTGTAATCCCAGCTACCCAGGAGGCTGAGGCAGGAGAACCGCTTGAACCCAGGAGGCGGAGGCTGCAGTGAGCCGAGATCACACCACCGCACTCTAGCCTGGGCAACAAGGGTGAGACTCTGTCTCCCAGAAAAAAAAAAAAAAAAAAGGATAAATGAAAGACAAGAAAAATACACGTGCCATATAACAAAGAGTTAACATTCCATAAGCGCTCCTACAGGAGGAAAAAAAAAGAGAAAGAAAAATGAAGCAAGGACATGAGCAGACAATTCTCGGTAAAGGAAATCCAATGGCCATTACACGTATCAAATAAGGCTAGCCCCAGTAACAGGGAAGTTAAAATTAAGACAAACTGCATGACCCATTTATCATCTAGCAGACTAGTAAAAATTAAACTATGTATTTATACCCAGTGGTTTCATGATATGGAGAAGTTACTGCTTTTTGGGATGAAAATTATGACAACCTATTTAGAGAGTAATCTAGCAATAATAATATTTAAAATATATTTCTCTGTTAACCCAGAATTCCCCCTTTGGAGACTACAGAAATAAAAGCACCAGCATATAAGGTGGCATGTACAAGGATATTTATTGTAGCACTTTGTTAAGTGGCAAAAATCTAGAAATGATCTAAATGTCCACAGGAAAATAATAAATTATGGTACATCCATGCTATAAAGACACAATAGGACTGTTTAAAGGAACAAGATAGAATTATATTTACTGTGGGCTGAGTGCAGTGGCTCACACCTGTAATCTCAGCACTTTGGGAGGCCACAGCAGGCAGACTGCTCAAGTCCAGGAGTTTGAGACCAGCCTGAGCAATACAGCTATATCTCATCTCTTATTAAAAAAAACTAAAGGCTGGGCGCGGTGGCTCACGCCTGTAATCCCAGCACTTTGGGAGGCCGAGGCGGGCGGATCACGAGGTCAGGAGATCGAGGCCATCCTGGCTAACACAGTGAAACCCCGTCTCTACCAAAAAAAATACAAAAAATTAGCCAGGCGTGGTGGCGGGCGCCTGTAGTCCCAGCTACGCGGGAGGCTGAGGCAGGAGAATGGCGTGAACCCGGGAGGCGGAGCTTGCAGTGAGCCGAGATCGCGCCACTGCACTCCGGCCTGGGTGACAGAGCGAGACTCTGTCTCAAAAAAAAAAAAAAAAAAAAAAAAACTAATAGGCTGGGAGCGGTGGCTCACACCTGTAATCCCAGCATTTTGGGAGGCCAAGGTGGGCAGATCACGAAGTCAGGAGATTAAGACCATTCTGGCTAACATGGTGAAACCCAATTCTACTAAAAATACAAAAAATTAGCCAGGTGTGGTGACAGGTGCCTGTAGTCCCAGCTACTCAGGAGGCTGATGCAGGAGAATGGCGTGAACTCAGGAGGCAGAGCATGCAGTGAGCCAAGATTGCGCCGCTGCACTCCAGCCTTCATGACAGAGCGAGGTTCCATCTTAAAAATAATAATAATAATAATAAATTATATTGGCTGGGTGCGGTGGCTCACGCCTGTAATCCCACCACTTTGGGAGGCCGATGCAGGCAGATTGCTCAAGCCCAGGAGTTCGAGATCAGCCTGAGCAACATAGCAAAATCTCATCTTTTAAAAAAATAATAATAAAGAATTATATTGCCGGGCACGGTGGCTCACGCCTGTAATCCCCAGCACTTTGGGAGGCCGAGGCAGGTGGATCACGAGGTCAAGGGATCAAGACCATCCTGGTTAACATGGTGAAACTCTGTCTCTACTAAAAAAAAAAATACAAAAAATTAGCCGGGTGTGGTGGCGGGCGCCTGTAGTCCCAGCTACTCGGGAGGCTGAGGCAGGAGAATGGTGTGAACCCAGGAAGTGGAGCTTGCACTGAGCCGAGATCGCACCACTGCACTCTAGCCTGGGTGACAGAGAAAGACTCCCCATCTCAAAAAAAAAAAAAAAAAAAAAAAAAAAAGAATTATATCGGCCAGGCACGGTGGCTCACACCTGTAATCCTAGCACTGTGGGAGGCCAAGGCGGGAGGATCATGTGAGGTCGGGAGTTCAAAACCAGCCTGACCAACATGGAGAAACCCCCCCGTCTCGGGTCGGGTGCGGGGGCTCACGCCTTTAATCCTAGCACTTTGGGAGGCCAAGGCGGGCAGATCACGAGGTCAGGAAATGGAGACCATCCTGGCTAACACGGTGAAACCCCATCGCTACTAAAAATACAAAACATTAGCCAGGCGTGGTGGTGGATGCCTGTAGTCCCAGCTACTCAGGAGGCTGACGCAGGACAATGGCGTGAACCTGGGAGGCAGAACTTGCAGTGAGCCGGGATCGCACCACTGCACTCCAACCAGGGCGACACAGCGAGACTCCGTCTCAATAAAAAAAAAAAAAAAAAAAGAAAGAAAGAAACCCCGTCTCTACTAAAAATACAAACTTAGCGGGGCATGGTGGCACATGTCTGTAATCCCAACTACTCGGGAGGCTGAGGCAGGAGAATCACTTGAACCTGGGAGGCGGAGGTTGCGGTGAGCCGAGATCACGCCATTGCACTCCAGCTTGGGCAGCAAGAGCAAAACTCCGTCTCAAAAAAACAAAACAAAACAAAACAAAAATGAATTATATTGGCGGGGCGCGGTGGCTCATGCCTGTAATCCCAGCACTTTGGGAGGCCAAGGCAGGCAGATCACTTGAGGTCAGGAGTTTGAGACCAGCCTGGCCAACATGGCGAAACCTCATGTCTACTAAAAATACAAAAATTATCTGGGTGTGGTGGCAGGTGCCTATAATCCCAGCTACTCTGAAGTCTGAGGCAGGAGAATCACTGAACCCAGGAGGCGGAGGTACCCACCACCTGGGTGACAGGGTAAGACTCCATCTCAAAACAAACAAACAAACAAAAAAAAAGAATTATATTTACTGACCATGAGGTGTTAAAAAAAAAAAAAGCGTGTTATAGAGTAATATAAATAATTTCTCTTTAGTAAAAACAAAAAATTCCTATGTACACTTACGTGAGTATATACAGTACTTAACTAAGCATTGAGAGAAATATTGAAGCGTATTCATTCATAATCTGTTAAAATTTTGGGTTAAAATTAAGACTGTCATAGAACAGATGATGTAACACTACAGGGTAAACACTATAGGGTAAACATCCCTAATCCAAAATCTGAAATGCTCCAAAACCTGACATTTTTTGATTGTTGGCTTGAAGAAATGCTCTTCAAGGCCGGGCGCGGTGGGTCACACCTGTAATCTCAGCAGGGGAGGCTGAGGCGGGCAGATCACAAGGTCAGGAGATCACGACCATCCTGGCTAACATGGTGAAAGCCTGTCTCTACCGAAAATACAAAAAATTAGCCAGGCATGGTGTCGGGCGCCTGCAGTCCCAGCTACTCTGGAGACTGAGGCAGGAGAATGGCGTGAACCCGGGAGGCGGAGCTTGCAGTGAGCCGAGATTGCGCCACTGCGCTCCAGCCTGGGCGACAGGGCGAGACTCCGTAACCAAAAGAAAAAAAAAAGAAAAGAAAAAACTGCTCTTCAAGTGTTTCAGATTTTGGATTTTAGGATTAGGGATGTACAAGTGGTGTAACGCAAATATTCCAAAATCTGAAAAAATCCAAAATATGAAACACTTCTGGTCTCAAGTATTTCAGATGAGAGATACTCAATGTGTATTTGGTTGAAAGAGCTAACTCATATAAATGATTATACAGTTGTACAACTCAAAGTAAAAGGAGTTCCATTAGTGTTTTTACAGCTCAAGTTAGTGAACCTATTTAACTAAACCTCAAAACTAAACAACTGAGAAAGTGTTCAGTCTTAAAAGGAAGCAAAAGAAGCGTTTTTTACTTACCTCTTTTTTTGAGACAGTCTATCTCTGTCACCCAGGCTGGAGTGCAGTGGCACAGTCTTAGCTCACTGCAGCCTTGAACTCCTGGGTTCAAGTGATCTTCCTGCCTCAGGCTCCCAGGCAGCTAAGGCTACTGGCAAAGACACCACAACCCAGCTACTTTAAAAAATTTTGGGCCATGCCTGTAATCCCGGCACTTTGGGAGGCCGAGGTGGGTGGATCACCTGAGGTCAGGAGGTCAAGACCAGCCTGTCCAACATGGTGAAACCCCATCTCTACTAAAAGTACAAAAATTAACTGGGCATGGTGGCGGGCGCCTGTAATTCTAGCTACTTGGGAGGCTGAGGCAGAAGAATCGCTTGAACCCAGGAGGCGGAGTTTGAGGTGAGACAAGATCGCACCACTGCACTCCAGCCTGGGTGACAGAGCAAGACTCTGTCTCAAAAAAAAAAAAAAAAATTCGTACAGCCAGAGTCCCACTGTGTTTCCCAGGCTGGTTTCAAACTCCTGTCCTCAAGTGATCCTTCCGACTTGGCTTCCCAAAGTACTGGGATTACAGACATAAGCCACCAGGTCTGGCCAGCGAAGTTTATTTTTAGGTTTAGAAAACACGTAACATCTTTACATATCTTTGAAAGATTTAAAATATTTTAGCCAGGCTCGGTGGCTCACACCTATAATCCCAGCACTTTGGGAGGCTGAAGCAGGTGAATCACCTGAGGTCAGGAGTTCGAGACCAGCATGGCCAACATGACAAAACCCCGTCTCCACTAAAAATACAAAAAGTAGCCAAGTACAGTGGTGCACGCCTGCAGTCCCAGCTACTCGGGAGGCTGAGCACAAGAATCGCGGGAACCCAGGAGGTAGAGGCTGTAGTAAGCTGAGATGGCACCACTGCACTCCAGCCTGGGTGACAGAGTGAGACTCTGTCTCAAAAAAAATAAATAAAAAATAAGATGTTTTTATTTATAAATTACAAAAGTCACATGTATTTTTTCCTCATCTTTTAAAAAAATGACTTCTTCCTTCTAAACCTACTTAATTTGTTGCCAACAACATTTATGATTTACTAATTAAATCTCTCCAATGGTCTGAGTAGGCTTTTTTTTAAAGTAAAATTTCCAAGTACCTAGTGAAAAAAAGCATTTCTCATTTCAATCATCTCATCCTAAACCTTGCCCTTTTATGCTAAAGTGTTAGTTAATGCTGACTCAACACATTTGGCAACTGAGGTTTTTTTTTTTTCTCCCACTTCTGGACCCTTCAAACTTTAACCAGTTTCTCCAGCAACCAAAACTCATGCCATATTAAGTGTATTGTGTTACTAGGTCAGTGAAGAAAAAAACTTAACACGTATCTTCAAAGTAAAAATGACACCTCATTCACGCCTGTAATCCCAGCACTTTGGGAGGCCACGGCTGGTGGATCACTTGAGCCCAGGAATTCGAGATCAGCCTGGTCAACAGGGTGAAGCCCTGTCTCTACTAAAAATACAAAAATTAGCTAGGCATGGTGGCGCACACCTGTAGTCCCAGCTACTCGGGAGGCTGAGGCAGAAGAATTGCTTGAACCAGGGGGCAGAGGTTGCAGTAAGCGGAAATGGCTCCGATGCACTCCAGCCTGGGCAACAGAGGAGGACTCCGTCTCAAAAAAAAAAAAAAAAAAAGACACCTCTTTTCCTTTTTCTATTTCTTGACCTCATTGAAATAAAATTTTCTATACAAAAAGGCAACTGTAAAAATGCTACATTTTGATAAACATATTTTATTTATTTATTTTTTTGGAGACAAGAGTCTCGCTCTGTCCCCAGGCTGCAGTGCAGTGGCGTGATCTCAGCTCACTGCAACCTCCACCTCCCAGGTTCAAGTGATTCTCCTGCCTCAGTCTCCCGAGTAGCTGGGACTACAGGCGCGCACCATCATGCCCAGCTAATTTTTCTATTTTTTAGTAGAGATGGGGTTTAACCATGTTGGCCAGGATGGTCTCGATCTCCTGACCTCGTGATCCACCCGCCTCGGCCTCCCAAAGTGCTGGGATTACAGCCATGAGCCACCTCGCCCAGCCAACAAAGATAATTTCGAAACCTGTAAGCCAAGAAATACAAAAGATTTCTATATGCTCTCTTAATTTTTTTTTTTTTTTTTTTGAGACAGAGCCTCCATCTGTCACCCCAGGCTGGAGTGCAGTGGCGTGATCTCAGCTCACTGCAACCTCCACCTCCCGGTTCAAGCAATCCTCCCACCTGAGCCTCCTAAGTTGCTGGGAATGCAGGTGCGCATCACCATGCCCGGCTAACTTTTGTATTTTTAGTACAGACGGGATTTCATCATGTTGACCAGGCTGGTATCAAACTCCTGACCTCAAGTGATCCGCCTGCCTCGGCCTCCCAAAGTGCTGGGATTACAGGCATGAACCACTGCACCAGCCTGCTCTCTTAAGTTTAAAATTGCTTGTGGGCAAGGCATGGTGGCACACACCTTTAATACCAGCACTTTGGGAGACAGAGGTGGGAGGACCTCTTGAGCCCAGGAATTTGAAACCAGCCTGGGGAATATGGCGAAACCCCGTCTCCACAAAAAAATAATAAATCAGGCGGCACATGCCTACAGTCCCAGCTACTTAGGAGGCTGAAGTGGGAGGATCACTCGAACCTGGGAGGAGGTCGAGGCTGCAGTGAGCTGAGATTGCACCACTGCACTCCAGCCTGGGTGAAAGAGTGAGAACCTGTCTCAATCAATCAATCAATAAAAATAAAATTGCTTGTTAGGTATAAGCTGAGAGGAGTTGAAAAAAAATTGTTTGCTTCTTTCAACATTATTCTGCATTAGAAACTGAGTAAAAGCAACACAGAATAAAGAAAGCCAAAATCAAGAACTGAAAACAGACTGAACGCAGTGGCTCCTCCTGCCTGTAATCCCAGCACTTTGGGAGGCCAAGGTGGGTGGATAACTTAAGGTCAGGAGTTCGAGACCAGCCTAGCCAACATGGTGAAACCCCACCTCTACTAAAAATACAAAAATTAGCTGGGCATGGTGGCGCACGCTTGTAATCCCAGCTACTTGGGAGGCTGAGGCAGCAGAAATCACTGGAATCCAGGAGGGGGAGGTTGCACAGTGAGCCGAGATCGAGCCACTGCACTCCAGCCTGGGAGACAGAGTAAGACTTTGTCTCAAAAAACAAACAAAAAAGAACTGAACAATTCATAAAGCAAGGACAGACTAAATTACAAACACCTAAAACAGTATTTTTAAATGTTCTGAAGCTCTAAGAGTTTTAAAGTTTTGATAGCAATTAAGTCCTGCTATATACACAAAATTTTAAAATCCTCATCAAATGCAAATAAGGGGATTAAGCATTGTGGAAAATCTGTTTTGGTATGTAGATTGCCAATTCAATTTTTTTAATTAAAAATAATATCTTGGAAAATACTCATTCAACTTTTTAAATTTGTATAAATTAAAAATGTTGGCCAGGTGAGGTGGCTCACACCTGTAATCTCAGCACTTTGGGAGGCTGAGGCAAGAGGATTGCTTGAGCCCAGCCTGGGCAACATGACAAAACACTATCTATACAAAACATACAAAAATTAGCCCTGCGTGGTGGCACACGCCTGTAGTCCCAGCTACGTGGAGCGCTGAGGCAGGAGGATCGCTTGAGTCCAGGAAGTCCAGGCTGCAGTGAGCCAAGACCACCGCACTCCAGCCTGGGCAACAGAGTGAGACCCTGTCTCAAACAATAAAAATAATAATAAAAAAAGAGTTTTTATAAATCATAAAGAAGTTGGTTTTGTTGGCATACCACTGATTTTTAAAACTCCTTTTTAAAATAAACACTGGGGTGAAATATCACCAAGGCATTCCTGGCAAATTCTGTACTTTATAGTTTCACTCTAAAATCTGCCCTCAAATCTAGAACTGCTATCAATGACAGAGGTCAGACCAAAGAACAAGCAACTGCTCCCAAAAGAAAACGGAGGTTTCCTAAACACAAAGCAGACATTCAAATATGCACTGATCAATGGTGCACGAAACAACACTTTGCTAGGAATTTGTTAAGGCAAAAGGACCCTTTCTACAGTAAATGCAAACTATCTAAGAATGAATTTTTAAAAGTTTAATATTTTAAAATATTTTGGTAGAGACGGAGTCTCATTAGGTTGCCCAGGCTGGCCTCCAACTCGTGGCCTCAAGGGATCCACCTTCCACCTCCCAAAGTGTTGGGATTACAAGCATGAGCCACTGAGCGCCCGCCTGAATGACATTTAAATACCAATATATTAAAGCATGAAAAACACTGAGTTAACTAACATCTATGTGATAGCTCTTCTAACACCTTACTTGAAAAGTCTAAGTCAGAAATGGAACATTTCAGTAGTAACTGCGAGGGCATACTTAGTAAATGAGTGAGCATTACATAGGTGTTCAGTGTTTGACAGTTCCTTTAAACCAAAAGAGAAAATTCCATTGCTTCAGGGTAATACAGAACTCACATATCTAATAGTAACTAATATATTTTTGAAAAATCTGCTTAAAACAAATAACAAGATCACTGAGTATTTAAACTGAAAATATTGTTTTCTTCTGAGACATCATATGACCTATAGAGGAATTTATCTACAATCTCATTTCAATAACCTGATAATAATAATGCATCTATAAGTGGCTTAGCAATATTAAAAAGCTTGACTCAGTTCAAGTTATAAATTTAAACTTCAACCACTAGACTGTGATCTCAAATAAGTTAATTTCTCTTTTGCAGATGTGAAAACCCAGTCTGAGATGAAATAAGGGTGATTCAATCACACTCGCCTAACTTGAAACGTAGGAAATATATCAGTGAATTACTGTGAAATACTTTTTATTCGCCAGGCACAGTGGCTCACGCCTGTAATCCTAGCACTTTGGGAGGCCGAGGCGGGCGGATTGCCTGAGCTCAGGAGTTCGAGATCTGCCTGGGCAACATGATGAAACCCCATCTCTACTAAAATACAACAACAAAAAATTAGCCGGGCGTGGCGGCGTGTGCCTGTAGTCCCAGCTACTTGGGAGGCTGAGGCAGGAGAATTGCTTGAACCCGGGAGGCGTAGGCTGCAGTGAGCCGAGACCGTGCCACTGCACTCCAGCCTGGAGACAGAGCGAGACTTCGTCTCAAAAATAAAAATAAAAATAAAAATAAAGACATACTTTTTATTCAAGCATGCTAGACTGCAAACATGCCTTTAGAATAAAAGTGACGAGATTACGAGTACTTAGAGGGTTCATATTTTTCAAACTTGAAAGTTACGGTGTGTGACAAGTTAGGTATTTGACAAGTATTCTAGGGAACGGTGGAAGTGAATATTTAAAATTCAGCTATCCCCAGAAAAACCCAATACATGAAATCATTACAAGTATTTTTTAGAATCAGTCAGCAAAGATCATTACTGTACAAACACTTCAAAGTTAAGGTCACTAAGAAAGCACTAACTCCTCCCTTCTGTTAACTAATCACTGTAAAGCAGCCCAACTCTCCTTTCTACCTACCTCAGATTAATATTTTTCTCCATGGACACATTTCCATGCTCAGGGAAATATAATAGGGGAGAAAAAAAATACCACACAAGTGTCAGTAAGTACCAAAAAGCTAAGTATTCAGCACAGGGAGGGAATCCACATATGAGAAAACATTTGACAGCTCTTGCCTCCCAAAAGCCATTTAATCTGCTTCATAAACATAATCTGCTTCATAAACATTACTCTGAGCGAGTGGTTCGATGGATCTCCTACACCAAGTCCTAACCGGGAAACACAATCAACCGAACCGTCCCGACTCTTTCAGACAATCAGGAAGACCGGGAGAATTATTAGACGCTGACGTCCGCAGGGCCAGGAGCTGAGAAAAGGGTAAACAGTATACTCGCAGGTAGGTTGAAAAAAACAAAACAACAACAAACAAACATATACACACACACACACGAAAAATTGGGAAAGAAGTTGGTCGGAAGGTTAGAGAGAGGCGAGGCCGATGTCCGGTTCCGAGAGGACGGCACTGCAGGGGCAGGCAGCGATTAACTGGGCATTTGGATATGCTGGGAGTTATCTGAGAGACCTGACACGGGTACAAGACACAAGAACGCTGATACGTGGCTCAGAGAACACACGCGGGGGTGGGGCCCGCCCCGCTAAACCCCAGGCTCCCTGAATGAGCCCTCAAAGATCGCAGCCTGAGAAAGTCAAGGGTTCAAGGAGGCCCGTACCGGCGGGGCAACGCCACAACACGGAACGCCGCTGCGCGCGGAACCTCCCGGTCCGAGGCCTCGGGGTCGGCCCTCCAGAAGTCGGAGCAGCCCCTGGGGCTCCCGGCCCCTCCTGGCCCAGCTTCTCTGTTTTCTCTTCTCAACACCCACAGCCTGGGACTGGACCCCTGAAACTGACAGGAAGCTTCCGGTCGAGCGCCCGCGGCAGCGGCGGGGCAAAAGCAGCAGTATGCTCTCAGCGCCGGGAGTGACACTCACCGGCCCGAAACCTCGAATGAAACCAGCAGCTCCGGGGGCGGCGGCAGCAGTGGCAGCAGGAACCGAACATCCAAAATGGCGGCTCCCTCCGCCTCACCACCGCTACCGCAGGCGGAGGGATCCTGAGGAAGGAGGGAGTTTTTAACTAACTTCACACACTATTGCGGAAACTTCGCTCCCTGGCCTCCTCTCCTGGTCGTTTCCGTGTCCTCGTACTGCAACTTATCGTGCCTTTTCTCTCGGATTATCCAAGAACTCGGACCCTGCCGAGGACTATTTGCCAAGGAGGAGGCGACTGCTCCTGGCAGAGCGACGCAAACGTAGCAAGGATCGGGGCTGTCACTGATGACGCGAGACGCTGCTGCCGAGTCACCGCTGCGATGAGTCTGAGCGAGAAAGATCCGGCCTACCCCGTAGCGGACGTACATTGGTTCCGCTTGGTGAGGGGGTGGGGGGGGGGGGGTGGAGCTGGGCTACCAGGAAGCGGTGGAGCCACCTGGAGGGGGCGGAGCTAGGTCAGGTAGCCCAGAAAGTGAGAACAAGCGAGACAGGTGGGGGCGGAGAAGAGAAGACAGCAGGGCTGAAAAGGTCTTCGTCCACGGGAATCCCGAACTCTTTGCTGTCTCCTTTAAGATTTTTGCTTTCTTTATAACTTAAGGAGCATGCTCCAGGTGGTATTCTATGGTTTTATGGTGTCTTTGCAACATATTTTATGAAGAGTTAAGAGGATGACTGAAAAGAATGGATTCCACGCCTGGTACCGCGGTGCTTGCACTGCTCAAGTCACTTAAACTCTCCAGGGATTCAGTTTCCTCATATGTAGAAAGAAGACTTGGACTCATGTTAGCTGAAACCCTTACAGAATGGGCTTTCGGTCTATGACTCCATGAATTAATGACCAGGGCCAAAGAAAGTCTAACCAGACAGTTCCTAACCTGATAAATAATTACTAACATATGACGCGAGTCTTTTCCATGTGAATGTAAAGAGGGCCTGATATCTTGGCCTGTTTAAAGGAAAGGTGACCTACCTAGACTAAAATCCTTCTGCTAGATTGGCAACAAAGTACAATACAACACAGCACCAGGCTGGGTGCCAAAGAGAACAGAACTAACCACACACACAAAAAAAATTTTTTTTTGAAACAAAGTCTCGCTCTGTTGCCCAGGCTGGAGTGCAGTGGCGGGATCCCGGCTCACTGCAACCTTGCCTCCCGGGGTCAAGCAATTTCTCGTGCTTCAGCCTCCCAAGTAGCTGGGATTACAGGCTCCCGCCACCACGGCCGTCTAATATTTGCATTTTTAGTAGAGAGAGGGTTTCGCCATGTTGGCCAGGCTGGTCTTGAACTCCTGACCTCAGGTGATCTGCCTGCGTCGGCCTCCCAAAGTGTGGAGATGACAGGTGTGAGCCACCGGCCTGGCCAGAACTAACCACAAATCTTGAGTTTAGGACCTGGGTGTCATAGAGAGAAGGTTGCACTTTTTTCCTTAGTCATTTTCATGCAGAGATTTCAAAACACTTAACAAAAATTGCTCTAAGTAGGCCGGCCACAGTGGCTGACGCCTGTAATCCCAGCACTTTAGGAGGCCGGGGTGGGTGGATCACCTGAGGTCAGGAGTTCAAGACCAGCCTGGCCAACATGGTGAAACTCCATCTCTACTAAAAATACAAAATTAGCCGGGCATGGTGGTGGGCACCTGTAATCCCAGCTACTTGGAAGGCTGAGACAGGAGAATCGCTTGAACCTGGGAGGCAGAGGTTGCAGTTAGCCGAGTCTGGGCGACACAGGAGACCCTGTCTCAAAAAAACAAAAAAAAATTGAACCAAGTAGGCCCATCTGTACAATTTTGTCCCTGAACTACTGGGGCATGCCAAGTGGCTGGAAAGAAAGGAGGCCATGGGTGCGATAATAATTATCATTTGTATTATTAAATATTGATATCACATTGTTCATAAGGCACTTTCATGTGTATAATCTAATCTGACCCTCTGGACAACCTCCTGAGTCAGGCTAGGCAAGCATAAGTAACTTAGTTTTACAAATAAGGAAAAAGAGGCTCCAAGAAACTAACTTGGCTAAAAGACACATCCTCTCCCCTCCTCCACTGGGGTTCTGCTATAGAGCTATAGAGTGCCTTTTTTTTTTTTTTTTTTTTTTTTTTGAGACAGAGTTTTGCTCTTGTTGCCCGAGTTGGAGTGCAATGGTGTAATCTTGGCTCACTGCAGCCTCCGCCTCCCGGGTTCAAGTGATTGTCCTGCCTCAGTCTCCCAAGTAGCTGGGACTACAGGCGCATGCCACCACCCCCAGCTAATTTTTTGTATTTTTAGTAGAAACGGGGTTTCACCATGTTCCCCAAGCTGGTCTTGAACTCCTGACCTCAGGTGATTCGCCCACCTCGGCCTCCCAAAGTGCTGGGATTACAGGCATGAGCCACCACACCAGGCCAGAGTGCCATTTTATAAATTAGCATAGGGTACCACAATCTTCCACCACCCCTACCTACCCACCCACCTACCTACCTACACACATACCTACACTCTCAGGGTGCATGGAGTCAACCCCCAACAAGTGGTTTAGAGAACAGAATGTTTACAGAATTCAGATCCTCTGCCATGCTGCTACTGTACAGTGCAACCATGGACTACAAGGCTAGTAAATAGTGGAATGAAGCCAAAACACAATTTCCTCTGAGGTATAGCTATTCAGGGAACACAGGCCAAACTTAGTTTGGGGTTTCCACATAAGTAAGAAGTTTGCAGGTTGCAAAGCGGAGTTAGCTAAAGTATTCCGTTTGGAACACCACAAAAAAATGCTTAGAGGTCAAATTTAAATGTGTATCATTGTGAACCACAAAAGAAAAATTAAGCCAGCTACCTAAGGAGGAGAGAGGTTTTTTTTTTTTTTTTTGAGACGGAGTCTCACTCTGTCCCCAGGCTGGAGTGCAGTGGCACGATCTCAACTCACTGCAAACTCCGCCTCCTGGGTTCACGCCATTCTCCTGCCTCAGCCTCCAGAGTAGCTGGGACTACAGGCACTCGCCACCACACCTGGCTAATTTTTTGTGTTTTTAGTAGAGACGAGGTTTCACATGTTAGCCAGGATGGTCTTGATCTCTTGACCTCGTGATCCGCCCGCCTCAGCCTCCCAAAGTACTGGGATTACAGGCGTGAGCCACCGCGCCCGGCCCCAGAAAGAGCTTTTTTGCTACCATATCAAGTGCAGAGCGTTAAAGAGTTTTAAACATTAAAAACTAAACCCTTTCTCAGTACTTTTTAACTTACATTTCTCTTTTTTTTTGTTTTTGTTTTTGAGACGGACTCTCTGTCGCCAGGCCATAGTGCAGTGGCATGATCTCAGCTCGCTGCAACCTCCACCTCCCGAGTTCAAGTGGTTCTCCTGCCTCAGCCTCCCGAGTAGCTGGGACTACAGGCACGTGCCACTACACCCGGCTATTTTTGTATATTTAGTACAGACGGGGTTTCATCATGTTGGCCAGGCTGGTCTTGATCTCTTGACCTCATGATCTGCCCGCCTCAGCCTCCCAAAGTGCTGAGATTACAGACGTGAGCCACCGCGCCCAGCCCATTTATCTTTATTTATAATTACCAAACCCTTCTTCCATGCAACTAAAATTAAAAGCAGTTGCCCCAGCTGGGCACAGTGGCTCACACCTGTAATCCTAGCACTTCGGGAGGCCAAGGTGGGAGGATCTCTTGATCCAAGGAGTTTGAGAACAGCCCAGGTAACATAGTGAGACCCTATCTTTCTTCCTTCCTTTCTTCCTTCCTTCCTTTCTTCCTTCCTTCCTTTCTTCCTTCCTCCCTTCCTGCCTTCCTCCCTTCCTCCCCCCTCCCCGCCCCTCTTTCTTTCTTTCTTTCACGGAGTTTCACTCTTGTTGCCCAGACTGGAGTGCAATGGCACAATCTCGGCTCACTGCAGCCTCCGCCTCCCGGGTTCAAGCCATTCTCCTGCCTCAGCCTCCTGAGTAGCTGGGATTACAGGCATGCGCCACCACGCCCAGCTAATTTTGTATTTTTTAGTAGAGACAGGGTTTCTCCATGTTGGCCAGGCTGGTCTCGAACTCCTGGCTTCAGGTGATCCACCTGCCTCAGCCTCCCAAAGGGCTGAGAGTACAGGCATGAGGCACCATGCCCGGCCTCCTCATCTTTTAAATAAATGAATAAAATAAATAAATAAAAGCAATTGCCTCAATATGTAAGCATAGTCACATTATCTTGGAATCTTTGGTTTCCATGGCTAGTGATTTAAGTTTAGAAAGGCTTACTCCCCATCTTCTCAAACATAATCCCTAATTCCAGATAAATAAATTACAGCACATCTATAAAAGGGAATACTATGCTACCAATAGAATGAAAACCTTATTATTATAGTATGGCAGACTTTAAAAGGAAATATTATAAAACAATGTTATAAAATGAGTTTGCAAAGTGTATATTGAGCCACCTCAGGCTCCTGAGTAGCTGGGACTACAGGTGCATACCACCATGCCTGCCTAATTTTTTAAAATTTTTTGTAGAGACAGGGTTTTGCCGTGTTACCCAAGCTGGTCTGGAACTCGTGGGCTCATGCGATCCTCCCACTTTGCCCTCCCAAAGTGCTGGAATTACAGGCGTGAGCCACTGCCATTGGCCAAAGATTATTATTTTTATAGGTTTGTTTACTACTGATAACTTACATGCATAGAAAAAAATTGAAGGACAAAACTAAAATTTAAAAATGGCTTTTTTGGGCTGGGCACAGTGGCTCATGCCTGTAACCCCAGCACTTTGGGAGGCCGAGGCAGGCAGATCATGAGGTCAGGAGATCAAGACCATCCTGGCTAACGTGGTGCAACCCCGTCTCTACTAAAAATACAAAAAATTAGCCGGGCGTGGTGGCAGGCGCCTGTAGTCCCAGCTATTCGGGAGGCTGAGGCAGGAGAATGGCGTGAACCCAGGAGGCGGAGCTTGCAGTGAGCAGAGATTGCACCACTGCACTCCAGCCTGGGGGACAGAGCGAGACTCCCTCTTAAACAAAACAAACAACAACAAAAAAATGGCTTTTTTGGATGATGGGATTACAGAGAATTTTTACTTTATTATATTATATTATATTTTGTTTTTGCAATGAGCACACCGTTCTTTTAGTTAAAAAGAAAATTCTTATAAGAAAATGCAGTTTTATGGATTTTTGTTTTTATTTTATTTATTTATTATTTTGAGACAGAGTCTTGCTCTGTTGCCCAGGCTGGAGTACAGTGGCGTGATCTCAGCTCACTTGCAACCTCTGCCTGCCAGGTTCAAGAGATTCTCATGCCTCAGCCTCTCGAGTAGCTGGGATTACAGGTGCCTGCTACCACACTCAGCTAATTTGTGTATTTTTAGTAGAGATGGGGTTTCACCATGTTGGCCAGGCTGGTCTGGAACTCCTGACCTCAGGTGATCTGCCCACCTTCACCTCCTAAAGTGCTGGTATTACCGTGCCTGACCAATTTTTGTTTTTAAAACA
Organism: Gorilla gorilla gorilla; assembly: GCF_029281585.2. NCBI lineage: Eukaryota > Metazoa > Chordata > Mammalia > Primates > Hominidae > Gorilla > Gorilla gorilla. Next base: position 101,274,140 of record NC_073242.2, read on the forward strand.
ACAATATCCTGAAAGTGTTAAACAAACTTAGTAAGAGATAATAACTAGGAAAAAATTTTTGTTTTTTTTTTTTTTTTGAGACAAGGCATTGCTCTATTGCCCAGGCTGGAGTGCAGTGGCACAATCACAGCTCACTGCAGCCTCGACTTCCAGAGCTCAAGTGATCCTCCCACCTCAGCCGGGACTACAGGTGCATACCACCATACCCAGCTAATTTTTTTTTTTTTTTTCATCCTCCCACCTCACCCTCCCCAAGTGCTGGAATTACAGGCATGAGCCACTGTGCTTGGCCAAAGATTATTATTTTTATGGTTTTGTTTACTACCGAGGACTGCTTCAATTTAACAATGAATAGGTGGGGCACGGTGGCTCACACCTGTAATCCCAACATGATTACTTTGGGAGGCCGAGGCAGGCAGATCACCTGAGGTCAGGAGTTCAAAACCAGCCTTCCCAACATGGCAAAACCCCATCTCTACTAAAAATACAAAAATTAGCCAGGCATGGTGTCGTGCACCTGTAATTCCAGCTACTTGGGAGGCTGAGGCAGGAAAATCACTTGAAAATCACAGAAGTCGCAGTTAGCCAAGATCGCGCCACTGCACTCCAGCCTGGGCGATAGAGCAAGACTCCGTCTCGAAAATAAATAAGTAAATAATAATAATAACAACAATTTAACAAAGAACAACAACAAAAAATAAAACTGAAGAAACATTGGCTAGCAGTCAGACCACTTAGATGCCAGTCTTGGCTAGGTTTAATTCACTTTTTGCCCAGAGCAAGGTGTTAAACATCTCTGAGCCTGTTTACTCAGCTTTCCAATATTTATTTATGTCTTGCCTGTTCCAAAATGGATTTAGAGTGGCTTGTTATGCAAAAGGGATCAGCTACATGAAAGCACTTTGAAAAGCCTGAAGCATCATAAGAATGTAAATACTGAAATTTTTGTGCCGCCTCATCATTCAACTAAAGCATTTACTGACTGCCCTTTATAAGTAACAGTAGTACGGTGTGTCTTACATTTACAAAAGTATTTTCAGGCTGGGCGCAGTGGGTCATGCCTGTAATCCCAGCACTTTGGGAGGCCAAGGTGGGTGGATCACTTGAGGTCAGGAGTTCGAGACCAGCCTGGCCAACATGGTGAAACCTTGTCTCTACTAAAAACACAAAAATTAGCCAGGCGTGTTGGCACACACCTGTAATCCCAGCTACTTGGGAGGCTGAGGCAGAAGAATCGCTTGAACCCGGGAGACAGAGGTTGCAGTGAACCAGAGTCGCACCACTGCCCTTCAGCCTGGGCAACAGAGTAAGACTCTGTCTCAAAAAAAAGAAAAAAAAAGTATTTTCATATACATCCATTCATTTGCTCCTCATACACCATGAATTTGTAAACCACACAGGCATTATAGCATAGTAGTTAAGAGTGTAAGTTTCTAGGGCTAGACTACCTGGGCTTAAAACTCTGCTCTTCCTTACTTTAGTATGTGACCTGCAACAAGTTACTTAACATCTCTGGACACTTCTGAACCCAGTGTTCCCATCTGAAAAATGAAGCTTATAGTAGCATTGGCATCTTAGGGCTGGTGTGATAATTAAATGAGCTGACACACTTAAAGCACTTAGAAAAGCGACTGGCACATAGTAAGGACACAATAAATATTAGCTCACTTTAGGATAAATATTATCGTCCTTATTTTAGAGATAAGAAAACAGAGGCTACCTGTAATCTCAGCACTTTGGGAGGCCAAGGCAGGAGGATCACTTGAGCCCAGGAGTTTGAGACCAGCCTGGGTAACATAGTGAGACCCCGTATCTACAAAAAAAAAAAAAAAAATTTAATTAGGCCAGGCACGGTGGCTCACGCTTGTAATCCCAGCACTTTGGGAGGCCAAGGCAGGGGGATCACCTGAGGTCAAGAGTTTGAGACCAGCCTGGCCAACATGGCGAAACCTCGTCTCTACTAAAAACACAAAAATTAGCCGTGCATGGTGGCACGCACCAGTAATCCCAGCTACTCAGGAGGCTGAGGCAGGGGAATTGCTTGAACCCATGAGACAGAGGTTGCAGTGAGCCAAGATCGCGCCACTGCATTCTATCCTAGGTGACAAAGTGAGACGCTGTCTCAAAAAAAAAAAAATTAATTAGTTGGACATCGTGGCATGTGCCTGTAGTCCCAGCTACTCTGAAGGCTAAGGCAGGATTTTTTGACACCAGAAAGGTAAGGCTGCAGTGAGCCATGATTGCACCACTGCACTACAGTCTGAGTGGCAGAATAGGACTCTGTCTCAAAAAATATATTAAAAAAAGAAAGAGAGAGAGAGAGAGAAACAAAAGGAGGAGGGGAGGGGAGGAGAGGCTCAGAGAGATTAAATGATCGGTCACACTTTCATACAGTAGAGGCCAGACTCAAATCTAGTCCTTCCATCTCTGGATTTGTCTTCTAGCCCATATAGTAATCATTCAAACAGGCTACCTGATTATTTCCCCTATGCCACACTGTCCTGGGTGCACCAGAATCTGTAATAGACATAACAAAAGGGACTGCCCCTACCCTCCAGATAATTACAATCTCATTGAGGAAAACGAGATTTTTTAAAAACCCACAAATATAAAATAAGCCAGTGATATCATTCAGCAGATAAGTCCTAGTTCAGAAAGAGAAGAAAACGGAGAGGTCGCTGAAGTTCTAGTTCAGAAGGAGCAGAAGAAGGAGAGGTTGCTGGGAGCTAGAGCAGTGAAAGATGGCTTTTGGAATACATAGTGTCTGGTGGAATCTGGGGTACTAGAGGGGAACTGTCTTGTTTGGGCTTAGGATGCAGTGAGTTTCTTTCTTTCTTTTTTTGGAGACAAAAAAAAAGGTTCTCGCTATGTTGCCCAGGCTGGAGTGCAGTGACACAATCTCGGCTGACTGCAACCTCCACCTCCTGGATTCAAGTGATTCTCCTGCCTCAGCCTCCTGAGTAGCTAGGACTACAGGGGTATGCCACTGCACCCAGCTAATTTTTGTATTTTTAGTAGAGATGGGGTTTCATCATGTTGGCCAGGCTGGTCTCAAACTCCTGACCTCGTGATCCTCCCACCTCAGCCTCCCAAAGTGCTAGGATTACAGACTTGAGCCACCTCATCCGGCACAGTGAGTTTCTTAAATGATTCGGTCAGTATCAGCAGCTGAAGCCCATGTGACCTTTAGAGCAGATGGGGAAAGCTCTCTCTGAAGAAATGCAGTCAGCATCTTTCACAAAGAACCCTTCCTGCCTCTCCACGTGCCAGAGATCTCAGCCGAGAAAGGAGAGTGAAGAGGGGCACAGCCGTGTAAGAAATACAATGACGTGAGTCAAAGAGGCGGCTCCACTGGCCTGTTTTGTTATCCTTTGAGTCACACGAATCTATAAATAGGACTGAAAGTCAGAGAGAAATTAGTCTGTCTGCTGTTTATGTAATGTTTTCACAAAAAGCATTTTCACAATTCTTTTAAAGCACAGTCCCTAATCACAATGTGTGCTGGCCTGAGACAAGAGTTTAGGAATTCATCTTTAACTTATGACAAAAGCCAGAAAGGATGTAAAAATTAAAATTCCAACAGCCAACTCCATACACTCTTTGACCTCTTACCAAGAGCATTAGGAATTCTGCTATATGTAGAACAGTAAAGACCAAAGCCCGGAGGACATTAGCTTCTGCCAAGCTGCTTCTTTGTTTCAGAATTTTTTTTTTTTAAAGAGGCAGCCCTAGGCCAGGCGCTGTGGCTCGTGTCTGTAATCCCAGCACTTTGGGAAGCCAAGGCAGGTGGATCACCTGAGGTCAGGAGTTCAAGACCAGCCTGGCCCACATGGCGAAACCCTGTCTCTTCTAAAAATACAAAAATTAGCCAGGCATGGTTGCAGGCACCGGTAATCCCAGCTACTTGGGAGGCTGAGCCAGGATAATCACCTGAAGCCGGGAGGTGGAGGTTGCAGTGAGCCGAGACTGTACCACTGCACTCCAGCCTGGGCAATAGAGTGAGACTCCATCTCAGAAAAAAAAAAAAAAAGAGGCAGCCCAAAGTGCCACCTGAGATGTTTTATGTTACAATATTTTCTTTTTCTTAGAGTAGTTTTTCTTGACTTGTAAATTATTCTGTATTATTTTGGCACTTTTGGAGGGAAAAACTTTACCAGGTATGAGACTGCAATCAACTTAAATTCCAAATTGAGGAAATGGTGCCATTCTCCTGTTAGGAATGACAAAAATAAGGTCACTAGAAGAGAATGCACCATCTAGAAACAGAGCAGGATTTCTGACCCATTGTTTTCTACTCAAGTAATTTTATTTCCTTAATATGGACACCATTAAGCCAGGAGCAGTGGCTCATACATGTAGTACCAGCTACTCAGGAGGATAAGGCAGGAAAAACCCTTGAGCCCAGGAGTTTGAGACCAGCTAGGACAGCATAGTGAAACCTCATCTCGAAAATATGTATAAATATGGGCACCGTCATTTGTCTAGAAAAATCTATAGTAAATTGTTTTGTTTTCCTTTCATTGCAAAGTCTCATACTTGTTCTTCCAAAATCAGTTCTATGAGTTGCTTTAAAATTAGCCTGGGACGTCCAAGAAGTGTTAAGACATCTGCAGTAACTGGGGCAGCCAGTTCCTGGTGGCCAACTCAGGGAACAACAAACTCCTTCGCCAAGCCGTCCACACATGCCAGCTGATGGTCTAGGACCCAAGTAGGTGCCAAGAGTGAGGTGTCTTACTTCTAAGGAGAGGCAAGCAGTTTGCTATGCAAGCGGGTCCCTGGACCTGGACCTAAAGATCTTCTCTCTAACTCCATATTCTTTAAATAAACTTGTCTTTTATGAGGAGTGGAAAATCTTAGAATGAAGCATTCAAAATGAAACTGATTTTTTTTTTTTTTTTTTTTTTTTTGAGATGGAGTCTCGCTCTGGCTCACAGGCTGGAGTGCAGTGTTGCAATCTCGGCTCACTGCAACCTCTGCCTCCCGGGTTCAAGCTATTCTCCTGTCTCAGCCTCCTGAGTAGCTGGGATTACAGGCGCGCGCCACCACGCCCGGCTAATTTTTTTCTATTTTTAGTAGAGACAGGGTTTCACCATGTTGGTCAGGCTGGTCTCCAACTCCTGTCCTCCTGATCCGCCCGCCACAGCCTCCCAAAATGCTGGGATTACAGGCGTGAGCCACTGCGCCCGGCCCCAAACCGGGTTTTTAAAGAGTCATTGGTTTATAGGTATCACCTTCTCATATGCAAAAGGAGGAATGTAAACTCCCCCGGATATGTAAAAGAGAATTCTGAACCAAAAATTTTGCATAACCAATAATTACATCTAAAAATTAATTTGGCTTTTGGGTATGAGCCTAAAACGAATCTTAAAAATAAAGTATATTGAAAAGAAAAATAGGGCCAGGCGCGGTGGCTCATACCCATAATCCCAGCACTTTGGGAGGCCAAGGCGGGTGGATCACAAGGTCAGGAGATCGACACCATCCTGGCTAACACGGTGAAACCCTGTCTCCACTAAAAATACAAAAAAAAAATTAGCCGGGCGTGGTGGCGGGTGCCTGTAGTCCCAGCTACTCGGGAGGCTGAGGCAGGAGAACGGCGTGCACCCGGGAGGCGGAACTTGCAGTGAGCGGAGATCGCGCACCATTGCACTCCAGCCTGGGGGACAGAGGGAGACTCCGTCTCAAAAAAAAAAAAAAAAAAGAAAAACGATAAATGGGCCAGGTGTGGTGGCTCATGCCAATAATCCTAACACTTCGGGATGCTGAGGTGGGAGGATTGCTTGAGTCCAGGAGTTCAAGACCAGCCTGGGCAACATGGCGAAACCCTGTCTCTACAAAAAATACTAAAGAAGCCAGGCGTGGTGGCTTATGCCTGTAATCCCAGCATTTTGGGAGGCTGAGGTGGGCGGATCACCTGAGGTCAGGAGTTCGAGACCAGCCTGGCCAACATGGTGAAACCCCGTCTCTACTAAAAATACAAAAATTAGCCAGGCGTGGTGGTGCATGCCTGTAATCCCAGTTACTCGGGAGGCTGAGGCAGGAGAATCGGTTGAACTCGGGAGGCAGAGGCTGCAGTGAGCAGAGATCGTGTCATTACACTCCAGCCTGGGCAACAAGAGTGAAACTCCGTCTCAAAAAAAAAAAAAAAAAGTCCAGATGCAGTGGCTCACGCCTGTAATCCATCACTTTGGGAGGCTGAGGAGGGCGGATCACGAGGTCAGAAGATTGAGACCATCCTGGCTAACACGGTGAAACCCCGTCTCTACTAAAAATACAAAAAATTAGCCAGGCGTGTTGGCACGCACCTGTAGTCCCAGCTACTTGGGAGGCTGAGGCAGGAGAATCTCCTGAATCTGGGAGTCAGAAGTTGCAATGAGCCGAGATAGTGCCACTGCACTCCAGCCTGGGCGACAGAGCGAGATTCCATCTCGAAAGAAAGAAAGAAAGAGAGAGAGAGAGAGAGAGAGAGAGAGAGAGGAAGGAAGGGAGGGAGGGAGGGAGGGAGGAAATTAGCCAGGTGGGTTGATGCCTGCCTGTAGTCCCAGCTACTCAGGAGGCTGAGATGGGAGGATCACCTGAGCTGGAGGAGGTAAAGGCTGCAGTGAGCAGTGATCGAGCCACTGTACTCCAGCCTGGGCGACAGAGTAAGACCCTGTCTCAAAAAAAAATAATAATAATAAAAACAAACAAAAGCTAGTTACGCAAGAAACCAAAAAATAATAATATTTTGGCCTTCTTTTCTAGCCTCTCCAGTCTCACAGAATCACTAACATTTAGTCCACTAGAAGATAGGAAATAATGGAAACTAATATTTGTTGCGCACATACTAAGTGCTAAAGAAATTTATATATATTATTTATTTTTTTCTTTTCTTTTTTTCTTGAAAGGGAGTTTCACTTCATTGCCCAGACGGGAATGCAATGTCATAATCATGGCTCACTGCAGCCTCAACCTCCTGGGATCAAGCCATCCTCCCACGTTAGCCTCCGAAGTAGCTAGGAATACAGGCGTGCACCACCATGCCCAGCTATTTTTGTTTTTTAATTCTTTTGTAGAGATGGGGTCTCACCATGTTGCCCAGGCTGGTCATGAACTCCTGGACTCAAGCAATTATCTCTCCTTGACCTCCCAAAGTGCTGGGATTATAGGCATGAGAAACAGTACTTGGACAAAATAAATAGTCTTATAACAACTCAAATATCTTCAATGAGGCCAGGTGTGGTGGCTCACACCTGTAATCCCAGCAATTTGAGAAGCCAATGTGGGAGGGTCACTTGAAGCCAAGAGTTCAGACCAGCCTGGCCAACATGGCGAAACCACGTTTCTACTAAAAATACAAAAAATACCCGGGGGTTGTGGCACACACCTGTAATCCCAGCTACTTGGGAGGCTGAGGTAGGAGAATCGCTTGAACCTGGGAGGTGGATGTTGCAGTGAGCTGAGATCACGCCACTGCACTCCAGCCTGGGCAACAGGGCAAGACTCCATCTCAAAAAAAAAAAAAAAAATATATATATATATATATATATCTTCAGTGAATACTAAACAACTCCAACTTCTACCAGCATTCTGTATAATTACCAGGAACCAATGAAGGAAGGAAATCGTTCTTCCAGTCATCATTCTGAAAGAAAAAAGATCACTGGTGGGAAGTAGAGGAGGGCAGATATCTGAAGTCAGGAGTTCCAGACCAGCCTGGCCAACATGGTGAAACCCCGTCTCCACTAAAAATACAAAAATTAACTGGGCATGGTGTCGTGCACCTGTAATCCCAGCTACTCGGGAAGCAGAGGTTGCAGTAAGCCAAGATTGTGCCACTGCACTCCAGCCTGGGCAACAGAGCAAGACCCTGCCTCAAAAAAAAAAAAGAAAAGAAAAGAAAAAAAGATCACTGGGAAGTAATTGGTTTGTGTTACAAGTGCATATTTTGCACACAGTAGGCCTTCAATACATATCTCTTAAAATGAATAGAAATTTAGTTACCCATTATCACAGTCAAGCTTCCTTCCTGTTTGGGGTGAAGTTTTTTTGTTTTTTGTTTTTTTTGAGATGGAGTCTGCCTCTGTCCCCAGGCTGGAGTGCAGTGCTGCCACCTTGGCTCACTGCAAGCTCCGCCTCCCAGGTTCATGCCATTCTCCTGCCTCAGCCTCCCGAGTAGCTGGGACTACAGGCGCCCGCCACCACGCCCGGCTAATTTTGTTTTTGTATTTTTAGTAGAGACGGGTTTCACCGTGTTAGCCAGGATGGTCTCAATCTCCTGTCCTCGAGATCCGCCCGCCTCAGCCTCCCAAAGTGCTGGGATTACAGGCATGAGCCACCGCGCCTGGCCTGTTTGGGGTGAAGTTTTTTTTTTAGTGCTTTCTAACAATTAGCCTTAGAGTGACCATAGGTCTTGCTGCTTCTGTCATGTATGGCCTCATATAAGAACCCAGGAAATGTTTTGTCTTTGAACCTGGAGATGCTATTTGTGAAAGATGTTTGTTTAATAAAATCAGAGGAGGTGGCCGGGCGCAGTGGCTCACACCTGTAATCCTAGCACTTTGGGAGGCTGAGGCGGGCGGATCACCTGAGGTCGGGAGGTCAAGACCAGTCTGACCAACATGGAGAAACCCCGTCTCTACTAAAAATACAAAATTAGCCGATCATGGTGGCACATGCCTGTAATCTCAGCTACTCGAGACGCTGAGGCAGGAGAATCACTTGAACCCAGGAGGCAGAGGTTGCAGTGAGCCGAGATTGCGCCATTGCACTCCAGCCTGGGCAACAAGAGCAAAACTCCATCTCAAAAAAAAAAAAAAAATCAGAAGGCACCTTCTCCAATAAATAAACAGAGAGGGGAAAACGAGTAATGGGAAAAAAAGGAAGTGTTGAAGATTAAAAGACTTCAGATACATATCAACCAAACACAATATGTGGATCTTTTTGGATCTTGATTTCACAAAATAACTGCAAAATTCATTTTTGACAGTTGGATAAATGTAATATATAGATGAATATTATATGATATTAAGGACTTCTTTTATTTATATTTTATTTAATTAATTTATTTATTTTGAGATGGAGCCTCACTCTTGTCGCCCAGGCTGGGATGCAATGGCGTGATCTCGGCTCACTGCTACCTCTGCCTTCCGGGTTCAAGCGATTCTCCTGCCTCAGCCTCCTGAGTAGCTGGGATTACAGGCGCGCACCACCACGCCCAGCTAATTTCTGTATTTTTAGTAGAAACAGGGTTTCACCATGTTGGACAGGTTGGTCTCGAACTCCTGACTTCATGATCCACCCACCTCAGCCTCCCAAAGTGCTGGGATTACAGGTGTGAGCCACCGTGCCTGGCCAGGACTTATTTTCATTATAATGAGAATAATGACATTGTTTTATGTTAAACAAAGGATATGTGTTAGAGATATGTAATGAAGTATTTACAGTTGCAATTATAGAATTTCTCACATTTGCTTAAATTCTTCCTCTGCTTTCTCCCCCAGAAAAGTTAAGAAGAGGCCGGGCGCGGTGGCTCACGCCTGTAATCCCAGCACTTTGGGAGGCCAAGGCGGGTGGATCACGAGGTCAGGAGATCGAGATCATCCTGGTTAACACAGTGAAACCCTGTCTCTACTAAAAATACAAAAATTAGCCAGGCATGGTGGTAGGTGCCTGTAGTCCTAGCTACTCGGGAGGCTGAGGCAGGAGAATAGTGTGAACCCGGGAGGTGGAGCTTGCAGTGAACCGAGATGGCACCACTGCACTCCAGCCTGGGTGACAGGGCGAAACTCCATCTCAAAAAAAAAAAAGGAAAAGAAAAGAAAAGTTGAGAAGAGATAGATGAAATAAGAGCAGCAGAATATTGATAACTATTGAAACTGAATGATAGGTACATGGGAGTTCATATGTAATACTAATTTTATAAAGGCAGTGTCTAAAATTTTCCTTAATAAAGTTTTCTTTGTTTTATTTTTAAATCAGAGGACTCGAATTTCGAGAATAGAAGCTGAGCAATATACAAGGTGTGGTTGAGACAAATAATTTCAACAAGAAAATCAGACTTGGATTATGTCTGAAATATAAAGTCTCAGAAAAAGAGCTTCAGGCTCAGAAATGCCTAGCAAGTAATGAGGAAAATTTTGAAGTAAAAACAAACAAACAAACAAAAAAAGCCTAGCAAAGTAATCAAAGAAGTTCTCTTTATGCTGAAGGAATAAAAAGTGAAGAAAATTAGTGCCTACAGCTCTTTAGTTTTTATTTATTTGACCTCTTCAGATTTATGTATACAAATTTTGTGAGGTTTTCTTTTTTATTGAGAAAAGGTCTTGCTCTGTCACGAGGGCTGGAGTGCAGTGATGCGATCGTGGCTCACTGCAACCTTGACCCCTTGGGTTCAAGATCCTCCCACCTCAGACCCCAGAATAGCTGGGACCACAGGAACACACCATCACGCCCAGCTAATTTATTTTTATATTTTGTAGAAATGAAGTTTCCCCATGTCGCCAAGGCTGGTCTCAAACTCCTGGGCTCAAATGATTCTCTTGCCTTGGCATCGCAAAATGCTGAGATTATAGGTGTGAGCCCCCATACCCACCCAAAGTTTTAATACTATTTTCTTTCTTTTTTCTTTTTCTTTTTTTTTTCGAGACAGAGTTTCACTCTTGTTGCCCAGGTTGGAGTGCAATGATGCGATCTTGGCTCAGTGCAACCTCCGCCTCCTGATTCTCCTGCCTCAGCCTCCCGAGTAGCTAGGATTACAGGTGTGTGCCACCATGCCAGGCTAATTTTGTATTTTTAGTAGAGATGGGTTTCACCATGTTGACCAGGCTGGTCTTGAACTCCTGACCTCAGGTGATCCACCCGCCTCCACCTCCCAAAGTGCTGGGATTACAGGCGTGAGTCACTGCACCTGGACTTAATACTATTTTCAACATAAAAGTAAATTGTTTTCCATATTATATGAATTGAATATATCTAATCTAAAACATGAGTCTAAATCACTGTACATTAAAGACTTTCAAATTTGTCCAGCTCATAAAAATGTTCTCTGCAGTCTGTACTGTTTTATTGTTAAGAGGTTGATGAGAGACTATAGCCTTGTTTTCTTATGATTTAAACGTAAAAATATATCGCATATCAACTAAATGATTGCAAATATCCCTCCATCCTTAAAAACATTGCAAAGATCAGACCGGGTACAGTGCCTCATGCCTATAATCCCAGCACTTCAGGAGGCCGAGGCAGGTGGATCATGATGTCAGGAGTTCAAGATCAGCCTGGCCAATATGGTGAAACCATGTCTCTACTGAAAATACAAAAATTAGCTGGGCGTGCTGGCGCATGCCTGTAGTCTCAGCTGCTCAGGATGCTGAGGCAGGAGAATTTGTTGAACCCAGAAGGCAGAGGTCGCAGTGAGCAGAGATCGCGCCACTGCACTCTAGCCTGGGTGACAGAGTGAGACTCCATCTCAAAAAAAAAAAAAAAGAAGAAGAAGAAAAAGAAATGTATTTTTGGCTGGGTGCAGTGGCTCACACTTGTAATCCCAGCACTTTGAGAGGCCAAGGAGGGAGAATCACTTGAGCTCAGGAGTTCAGAGACCAGCCTGGGAAACATAATGAGAACTTATCTCTATAAAAAATTTTTAAAATTAGCTGGGCGTGTAGTGTGCATCTGTGGTCCAAGTTACTCAGGAGACTGAGATGAGAGGATTGCTTGAGTCTGAAAGGCAGAGGTTACAGTGAGCCAAGAACACGCAACTGAACCCCAGCCTGGGCAACAGAGTGAGACCCTGTCTCAGAAAAAAAAAAAAAATGTGGCTGGGCACAGTGGCTCAAGCCTGTAATCCCAGAACTTTGGGAGGCTGAGGTGGACAGATCACTTGAGGTCAGGAGTTCAAGACCAGCCTGACCAACATGGTGAAACCCCCTCTCTACAAAAAATACGAAAATCAGCTGGGCGTGGTGGAGTGCACCTGTAATCCCAGCTACTTGGGTGGCTGAGGTGGGAGGATCACTTGAACCCGGGAGGCAGAGGTTGTAGTGAGCTGAGATCACACCACTGCACTCCAGCCTAGGCAACAGAGCAAGACTCGATCTCAAAACAACAGCAACAACCAAAAAAAAAACGTAGTTTGGCACTACCCAAGTGTCCTTCCAGATTTTGTTTCCCTATCCATACTGATCTTTTAGGAGGAAGGACAGAGCAACAAAGGGCTGGAGATGACATGTAAGGGTCCTGGTGCACATATTGTTGATACCCTAAGTTGATCACCAGTTCCTACTTCAGTACCACCTCCTCTGCCACGGCCATCTTTCTTGACATCATCAGTAAATCCAATACTGACCAGGTCTGCTGGGGCTTCAGCCTTACAAGAGAGTAAGAATTCCACTAGGTTCTCAATATTTTTTTTTTTTTTTCAGACAGAGTTTTGCTCTTGTTGCCCAGGCTGGAATGCAATGCCATGATCTTGGCTCACCACAACCTCTGCCTCCCAAGTTCAAGCAATTCTCCTGCCTCAGCCTCCGAAGTAGCTGGGATTATAGGCATGCACCACCACACCTGGCTAATTTTGTATTTTTAGTAGAGACGGGGTTTCTCCATGTTGGTTAGGCTGGTCTCGAACTCCCGACCTCAGGTGATCCACCCGCCTCGGCCTCCCAAAGTGCTGGGATTACAGGTGTGAGCCACTGCACCTGGCCAGGTTCTCTTATCTTTTACACATTGGTTTATTGCACGCTTACTACATGCCAAACATTCCTGGACTCTCTGGGGAAGAAATGGTGAGCAAAGAGACATGGTTCCTGCCCTCATGAAGCTTATAGTCTAGTCAATGAGAGTTAAAAGCAAACTTTGGGCCTTTCAGTCCACAGGCTTCTTCCTTCTCTCTCTTTCCATGCCTATGTTTTCAGTACCTATGAGGTTAGACACTAGCACACAAACAGTTAAGAGCTAACTGTAAATACGCATAGATAGGTCTACAAGAAAGTTTATTAAACTTTAGCAGTGGTAAACTCCAGATTTATTCATTCATTTGACAAAATGAACAGACAGGAACAGGGCTGGGGATGCAACTGTGACAAAAGTCCCTGCCCTCATGGAGCTGACATTCTAGTGGGGGAGACGAATAATCAACACGATCACTAAGTGAACTATGCAGGATGTGAGCTAGAGATAAGTGCTACAGAGGAAAAAAAAAATAGCAGAGAAGAGGGAGGAGGTTGACATTTTAGAGAAGATAGCCAGGGAGGGCCTCACAGAGAAGAGAACATTTAAGTATAGACTTCCAGGAAGTAAGGGAGGAACGAGGCAGATATCTAGAGAACACAGAATACTGGAAGGAGATACAAAGGCCCTGACGTTGGAATGTTCTTGGGCATTTGAAGTAGCATAAAGTGGCCAGTGTGGCTAAGGCAGAGTAAGCAAGGAGGAAGGTTGGGGGGAATGAAGTCAGAGCGATGGGGAGGGAAGGTATGGGTTGTGGGAAAGACTTTGCGTATTATTCTAAGTGAAATATGGCCAAGTGTGGTGGCTCACGTCTGTAATGCCAGCACTTTGGGAGGTGGAGATGGGTGGATCACTTGAGGTCAGGAGTTCGAGACCAGCCTGGCCAACATGGTGAAACCCCATCTCTACCAAAAATATAAAAAATTAGCTGGGTGTGGTGGCAGTCGCCTGTAATCCCAGCTACTCAGGAGGCTGAGGCAGGAGAATTGCTTGAACCCAGGAGGCAGAGGTTGCAGTGAGCTGAAATTGAGCCACTGCACTCCAGCGTGGGTGACAGAGTGAGACTCTATCTCAAAGAAAAAAAAAAAAAGAAATGAAAAGGCACTGGAGGCCAGGTGCAGTGGCTCATGCCTGTAACCCCAGCACTTTGGGAGGCCAAGACAGGTGGATCACTTGAGGTCAGGAGTTGAAGACCGCCTGGCCAACATGGTGAAACCCTGTCTTTACTAAAAATAAAAAAATCAGCTGGGCGTGGTGGTGTGTGCCTGTAATCCCTGCTATTTGGGAGGCTGAGGCACGAGAATCACTTGAACCCAGGAGGCAAAGGTTGCAGTGAGCCAAGATTGCACCACTGCACTCCAGCCTGGATGGGTAGGGGTTGAGAGAAAGGGAAGAATCAAGGAAGATATCAGTATTTTTGTCGTAGCATAGAATTACCATTAACGGTAGAATAGGTAGATATTTTGGAAGGGGTGAGAGCACTTTGGGACGTGTTAAGTTGGTGATGTCTATGAAACACTCAAGTGAAGATGTCAAGAAGGCAGGAGGATATATGAACCTGGAGCTCATATAAACTGAGAAGCCTTAGGTAGTGCTATACATGTGGAAGCCCCCACCATAAAGAAGGTATTGAAAAACATGTGGTTGGATGAAGTCAGCTCAAGAGTTGGGAAGAGGTCCAAAGACTAAGCCCTTGAGCACATCTCTAGTGGCATTTCATATGTCTTTTACTGCTTTAAAGTCCCTCTCTGTATTGTTTAAATGTATACAATGTGTCATTTTTCAAAAAGCTATATAATTCTTTAGAAGAGAACAAGAGTAAAAGAATCCCTATCAGGAAACCATCATCAGCAAAGATAAATGTGCCCCATTCTCTGGAATCCAACATGATACATCCAGCAATCTGAAAGCAGAGCAGTGGGAACACAGGAGATGGAACAGACTTTTTGCTTCATGCCTGCACTAAGCAGAAGTTTGGCACCCAAGTATGAAGCCATCCTTTATAAAGAAGTCACCAGAGACAGCTTAATCAATCACTAAAACAAGTAGCTCCCTACATGAAATGATGTGAGATGCATTAGGGGAAAATCTCTCTTGTCCTAAGACAGTTCATGACCATCTTCTGGAAGCTTAATTCACCCCCATGATAATGATTACAATGAAAAAAAGCAAAAGCAAAATTTGATTACATTTGTTATGTTCCAGGCATTGCATTTAAGTTCCTTATGTGTATTAGCTAATTGAGTCATCTCAACAAACTTATGAGTTAGGAAATACTATTATCCCCAACCCAGAAAACTGAGTTGTTGACACTTGGCCTGAGGTCTCACAGTTAATATATGGTGGAGCAAGGATTTGAATATGTATCGTTTAACTCCTGAACCCATACTCTTCTTTCTTTTTTCTTTTTCTATTTTTTTAGAAGGAGTTCCGCTCTTGCTGCCCAGGCTGGAGTGCAATGGTGTGATCTCAGCTCACCATAACCTTTGCCTCCTGGGTTCAAGCGATTCTCCTGCCTCAGCCTCCCAAGTAGCCGGAATTACAGGCATGCGCCACCATGCCCAGCTAATTTTTTTTTTTTTTTTTTTTGTATTTTTAGTAGAGGATGGGGGAGAAAAGGACTAAAAATGTTTCACACACTTCTGGATATAACACTTTTAGGTACCTTAGTTTTTTTGTTTTCTACTCTATTGTTAACCACTTATAAGGGTCTGTTAGGAATAGTATGTGGGCAGAGAAAAAGTACAAATTTTACCTGCTTTACAATTCTTCCAGAGCTACTCTAGAAGCCACATCACTAAGTAGAAAAAAATCTTTCAGTGCACAATAAAAACCTCAGCTTTAAGTCAATTTTCCCATCTTAAAAGTACTTACCATGGGCCAGACATGGTGGCTCACACCTGTAATCCCAGCACTTTGGGAGGCCAAGGAGGGCTGATCACAAGGTCAGGGGATCAAGACCATCCTGGCCAATATGGTGAAACCTCATCTCTACTAAAAATACAAATATTAGCTGGGCATGGTGGTGCATGCCTGTAATCCCAGCTACTCGGGAGGCTGAGGCAGGAGAATCGCTTGAACCCGGGAGGTGGAGGTTGCAGTGAGCCGAGATCATGCCATTGCACTCCAGCCTGGGGGACAAGAGCAAAATTCCGTCTCAAAAAAAAAAAAAAAAGTGTAAGGATAGAAAAAAAATCATACGGTAAGGTTGCAAAGAGCAAAGATCTATGGGTAGCATGAATCTTTTTTTTTTTTTTTTTTTTTTTTTGAGACAGGGTCTCGCTGTCACCCAGGCTGAAGTTCAGTGGCAGGATCTTGGCTTTCTGCAACCTCTGCCTCCCAGGCTTAAGGTATCCTCCCACCTCAGTCTCCTGAGTAGCTGCGACTACAGGCATGTGCCACCACAGCTGACTAATATTTTAAAAATTATTTTTTGGTAGAGACAGGGTTTAGGTTTCACCATGTTGCCCAGGCTGGTCTCTAACTCCTGGGCTCAAGCGATCCACCTGCCTGGCCTCCCAAAATGCTAGGGTTACAGGTGTCAGCCACCATGCTCAGCCAAGAACGAATCTTCTATTTGTGAAATTGTGAAGAAAGAAAAAGAAATTCATGCTAGTTTGCCTGTCGCAGCTCAAACTGCAAAACTTTTGGTCGTAGAGCGTGATAAATGCTTAGTGAGGATGGAAAAAGCCTTAATTTTGGGGGTGGGAAACATGTACAGAAACTTACTCAGATTCGGTATTATCTGCAGTTTCAGGCATCCAATAGGGGGTTTGGTAGTGTTCCCCACGGATAAGCAGGGACTACTGTATAATTTTTTTAGACGATGTATAATTTAGTAACAAAAAGGGGCCTTACTTGTGAATGTATAAGACAGCCCTATTCCAGAGTCAGAGAACTTCAAACCAAGCAGAATATGAGGAAGAAAGTGAACATAAGAAAAGGCCGGGCGTGGTGGCTCACGCCTGTAATCTCAGCACTTTGGGAGGCCAAGGTGGGTGGATCACCTAAGGCCAGGATTTCAAGACCAGTCTGGCCAACCTGGCGAGACCCTGTTTCTACTAAAAATACAGCAGTGAGCTGAGATCGCACCACTGCACTCCAGCCTGGGCTACAGAGCAAGACTCTGTCTCAAAAAAAATCCAAACTTTGAATCAACAGTTCTGATTTTGTGATAAGTATTTCAATTATGTCAAGGGTGACAGTAAATATATTCAAGAACCAGTACTACATGGCACTAACCAATCAGAATGGACACCCTGAATGACAAAAAATGTCCACCAGCCTGAAGCAACTGCTGTGGCCAGGTCTCTGTGTTCCATTGAATGTCAGTTTTGAATTATGTAAATGTGGTCATGATGTCAGATGTTCAAAAGTCGAAACTTCTAAATTTCATTAGCTTCCTTTATATTACTAAGCCAGTTACATTTAGTCAAATGTGTACTTTCTTTTTTTTTTTTTTTTTTTTTTTCCTGAGACGGAATCTCGCTCTGTCCTCCAGGCTGGAGTGCAATGGTATGATCTCAGCTCACTGCAACCTCCACCTTCCAGGTTCAAGCGATTCTCCTGCTTCAGCCTTCTGAGTAGCTAGGATTACAGGCATGCGCCACCACGCCTGGCTAATTTTTGTAGTTTTAGTAGAGACGGGGTTTCACCATGTTGGCCAGGATGGTCTCTATCTCTTGACCTCGTGATCCACCCGCCTCAGCCTCCCAAAGTGCTGGGATTACAGGCGTGAGCCACCGCACCCGGCCAATGTGTACTTTCTTAAAAAAGAAATCAGTTCAGTTTTCTTGGCTTTAGCTTTTTTTTTTTTTTTTTTTTTTTTTGAGACAGAGTCTCACTCTGTCGCCCAGACTGGAGTGCAGTGGCACGATCTCCCCTCACTGCAAGCTCCGCCTCCCAGGTTCATGCCATTCTCCTGCCTCAGCCTCCCGAGTAGCTGAGACTACAGGCACCCGCCACCACGCCTGACTAATTTTTTTGTATTTTTAGTAGAGATGGGGTTTCACCATGTTCGCCAGGATGGTCTCGATCTCCTCACCTCGTAATCCACCTGCCTCGGCCTCCCAAAGTGCTGGGATTACAGGCGTGAGCCACTGCGCCCGGCCCAATTTTTTGTATTTTTAATAGAGATGGGGTTTCATCATGTTGGCCAGGCTGGTCTTGAACTCCTGACCTCAAGTGATCCTCCCACCTCAGCCTCCTAAAGTGCTGGGATTACAGGCGTGAGCCACCATGCCTGGTGGCATTAGCTGTTTTATAAAGTTCAATTCTCTAGTTTGAGACCTTTATCCAAGTTGCTTTGCCTCCAATGCAAAGCACCAAATTATGTGTTCTAAGTTGCTCAGCTTTTCTCAGACTTCTTCATTTAGAAAAAGTATGTGTCACTGGGGTGGTGGTTCACTCTTGCAATCCCAGCACTTTGGGAGGCTAAGGCAGGTGGGTCACTTGAGGTCAGGATTTTGAGACCAGCATAGCCAACATGGTAAAACCCCATCTCTACTAAAAATACAAAAAAATTTGCCAGGCGTAGTACCGAGTACCTGTAATCCCAGCTACTCTGGATGCTGAGGCAGGAGAATCACTTGAACCCAGGAGGCAGAGGTTGCAGTGAGATGAGATCGTGCCATTGCACTCCAGCCTGGGCAACAGAGTGAGACTCTGTCTCAAAAAAAAAAAAAAGAAGAAGAAGAAGAAAGAAAAAGAAAAAGAAAAAAGAAAAGAAAAGAAAAAATAAGTGTCTCCACAAATGGTACTACTTGAGAGCTGACAATTCCAATCTCATTGATTATATTCTTGGCTGTATTTAGCACACAGCTGATTAGACTGATTAGATACCTGCAGCAAATCATCACCAAGAAAGAAAGAAAGGCAAGATTCATCAGTTATGATGAATTTGTTTTAGACGAAGAACAACTGGGGCCAGGTGCGGTGGCTCACACCTATAATCCCAGAACTTTGGGAGGCTGAGGTGGGTGGATCACTTGAGCCCAGGAGTTCAAGACCAGCCTGGGCAACATGGCAAAACCCCATCTCTACAAAAAAAAAACAAAAAATTAGCCCAGTGTGGTGGTGTGTGCCTGTAGTCCTGGCTACTTTGGAGGCTGAGATGGGAGGATCGCTTGAACCCAGGAGGTGGAAGTTGCAGTGACTCAAGATCATGCCACTGCACTCCAGTCTGGGCAACAGAGCAAGGCTTGTCAAAAAAAAACAAAAACAAAAACAAAAACAAAACCTTTAATTCTAAACAAACTCACTTTTTAAGTTTTGTTTTGTTTTTAGTTAAAGCTTAGTTTTTATACCATTGCCATAATAAAGTATTTATGTTTCACTTTTTAAAAAGACTAATAAAAGGAAATACTTTTTGGTTATCCCTTAACAGAAAAAAGGATTCCCCAAATAATCCTACAATTCCAAAGAAGTAACACTAGGAATACCCTCATATACAATTACAGCACAGACACACCAGGCACGGTGGCTCACGCCTGTAATCCCAACTCTTTGGGAGGCCAAGGTGGGCAGATCGCTTGAGTTCAGGAGTTTGAGACCAGCCTGGGCAACATGGCAAAACCCCGTCTCTACAAAAAATACAAAATTTGGCAGGGTGTGTTGGCGTGCACCTGTGGTTCTAGCTACTTGGGAGGCTGAGGTGGGAGGATCACTTGAGCCTGGGAGGCGGAGGTTGCAGTGAGCTGAGATCGCACAACTGTACTCCAGCCTGGGTGACAGAGTGAGACCCTGCCTAAAAACAAACAAAAAACAATTATGGTGCAGAGAGTTAGAACTGGTCAAACTCAGTTCAACTCAGGCAACTCTACGTGCAATTGACAACTGCCCAGATTAGTACAGATACAGATTCAGCCAGACAAGAATCTAGTTCCCTAAGGAAAGCACGATATTATGAAATTCAGGGCCTTATGTTTCCCTCTTTTCCTTGCTTCAAGAGTAGTCCATGGACAATGCTCACAATATAATGTTAAATCAGTTTTAAAAACTAAAATTGAAACATAAACCTATATATTAATATACCTGTGTCTACACACTTGTGTATGTTACATATAGTTACATACATAGGGACTGAAAGGAGAGACACCACAATTCTTAAGTCTAGATCTGGAGATAAATGTGATTGCTTTGCCCTGGGAGATGGTAACCCTGCTGAATACATCTGTTGGCAGGGGACAAAGTACGTGATGGAGGTGCTGAAAGATCTCATATGCCCAATTTGTTACAGTCTGTTTGATGATCCTTGAGTTTTGGCTTACTTGCACAACATTCGGAAAAAAAAATGCTTAGAAGGCATGGGATGATTAATACTGAGAATCAACTTGATTGAAGGATACAAAGTATTGATCCTGGGTGTGTCTGTGAGGGTGTTGCCAAAAGAGATTAACATCTGAGTCAGTGGGCTGGGGAAGGCAGACCCACCCTTGATCTGGTGGGCACAGTTTAATTAGCTGCCAGCGAATATAAAGCAGGCAGAAAAACGTGAAAAGGAGAGACGGGCCTAGCATCCCAGCCTACATCTTTCTCCCGAGCAAGATGCTTCCTGCCCTCAAACATCAGACTCCAAGTTCTTCAGTTTTGGGACTCGGACTGGCTCTCCTTGCTCCTCAGCTTGCAGACAGCCTGTTGTGGGACCTTGTGATCATGTAAGTTAATACTTAATAAACTCCCATATATAAAAACTATTAGTTCTGCCCCTCTGAGAGAACTCTAATACAAGGTAGCTTAAAGGAGAATGTGCAGAATTCATTGTGGAGACTACCTCCATTCAGTCAAGTGCCCTGGGGTGCTGTAAGGAAACTTCAGCAACTGGAGTCAACAGCCTGCAGGTTAATTACTCCCTGAAGGGTTTGAAGAAAATATAACAAGATCAAGATCTCTTCTAAAATGCCAGTGTTCAAAGGACATCTGGAGTACCTCTCAGCATTCTCGGGCTGACTGATACACAGCTAATCTGTGGAATCCGTGCTACTGGTGTTGACCACACCAAGCATTGTCTTCTGTTCTATTGAAGAAGTTCATGCTCAGAAAAGAAATGGCTATGCCTTTGAATCCCTCTTTTAGAGTTTTGAGAACTGGCATTGGGGAGATGTTCTTTCTCGCTTGAATACCATGGAGACTAGCAAGTTACTGATTAAAATATTTAAGTAAAGTATTAAAGAATTGAAATAAAGGCCGGGTGCAGTGGCTCACACCTGTAATCCCAGCTCTTTGGGAGGTCGAGGCGAGTGGGTCACTTGAGGTCAGGAGTTCAAGACCAGCCTGGCCAACATGGTGAAACCTCGTCTCCACTAAAAATACAAAAATTAGGTCGGGCGCAGTGGCTCACGCCTGTAATCCCAGCACTTTGGGAGGCTGAGGCAGGTGGATCACAAGGTCAGGAGATTGAGACCATCCTGGCGAACACGGTGAAACCCTGTCTCTACTAAAAATACAAAAACAAAATTAGCCGGGCGCGGTGGCGGGCACCTGTAGTCCCAGCTACTCGGGAGGCTGAGGCGGGAGAATGGCGTGAACCCAGGAGGCAGAGCTTGCAGTGAGCCGAGATGGCGCCACTGCACTCCAGCCTGGGCAACAGAGTGAGACTCCGTCTCAAAAAAAAAAAAAAAAAAATTAGCCAGGCACGGTGGCATGCACCTGTAGTACCAGCTACTTGGGAGGCTGAGGCAGGAGGATCACCTGAAACCAGGAGGCGAAGGCTGCAGTGAGCCGAGATTGTGCCACTCTACTCCAGCCTGGGTGACAGAACGAGACTCTGTCAAAAAAAAAAAAAAAAAAAATTAAATCAAGTGAATTGGATCCAAAAAATAAAAAATTAAACTTTTTTTTTTTTGAGATGGAGTTTTCCTCTTGTTACCCAGTCTGGAGTGCAATGGCACAGTCTCAGCTCACTGCAACCTCCACCTCCTAGGTTCAAGTGATTCTCCTGCCTCAGCCTCCCTTGACCTCAGGTGACCCACCCGCCTCCGCCTCCCAAAGTGCTGGAATTACAGGCATGAGCCACTGTACCCAGCCTCAAAAAATGAAACTTAAAGTTAGGCAAACCACTGATCCAGAGATCAACAAACTCAACACCGTCTTGCAGGAGCAGTGAATGGCCTTAACATTGCTGAAGCTATCAAGGTCGTGTCAGAACCCGTCATGTGCTGCAACAGATGCAGGAATTCTGGGAGGTAATCAAGAAAACTCCTTTACCTCCCTCTAATTTGCCCACAAGTTGCCTAATGAAGAACTTTGATACCAGTCAGTGGGAGGACATAAAACTAGTAGTTGTGCATACATGTTCTTTGCCTCAACACATTGGCACATTCATTAACAAGATTCCCCGGAGCTTTTTTTTTTTTCTTTTTTGAGATGGAGTCTCACTCTGTCGCCCAGGCTGGAGTGCAGTGGTGCAATCTCGGCTGCAGTACAACCTCCGCCTCCCAGGTTCAAGTGATTCTCCTGCCTCACCCTCCCGAGTAGCTGAGATTACAGGCGTGTGCCACTGTGCTTGGCCTGTTTATTTATTTTTTGAGCCTCATTCTCAAAATTTTGAGACTCTGCCTCCTGGGTTCAAGCATTTCTCCTGCCTTAGGCTCCCGAGTAGCTGCAGCTACAGGTGTCTGCCACCACGCCCAGCTAGTTTTTGTATTTTTAGTAGAGATAGGGTTTTGCCATGTTGGCCAGGCTGGTCTTGAACTCCTGGCCTCAAGCAATCTGCCTGTCTCGGCCTCCAAGAAAGTGCTGGGATTACAGGCGTGAACCACTATGTCCGGCTGTCTACAAATAATTTTAAAATTAGCCTGGCATGGTGATACATACCTGTGGTCCCAGCTACTCATCAGACTGAGACAGGAGGATCGTCTAAGCCCAGGAGATCGCGGCTGCTGTGATCATGCCACTGCACTCCAGCCTGCACAACAAACCAAAACTCTGTCTTAAAAAAAAAGAAAAGAAAAAAATTATATTAAGAAGAAAATAAAAAACGTGTTTGTATATATATACAGTTCCATTTGATCCCAGCAACACCTGTGTGTTTGTATTATTTGCATTTTATAGCTGAGAGAATTGAGGCTCTGGTGGATTAAATGGCTTGCCCATGGTCACATGATTAGGAGTAATTTGTTGAATTGGAACTTGAGGCCAAACTTTCCGGCTGCAAATTCCTATGATTTTTTTTTTTAACCACATTATGCCACAGAATGAACAAGTAGAGTCATGTTGGAAACGTAACAAATGTAACCTCTCCCAGGCCAATCCACTGAGACAAAAAAAGTTGTTCTACTTTGTAGGCCGGGTGCGGTGTCTCACGCCTGTAATCCCAGCACTTTGGGAGGCCGAGGCGGGTGGATCACGAGGTCAGGAGATCGAGACCATCCTGGCTAACACGGCGAAACCCCATCTCCACTAAAAATACAAAAAATTAGCCGGTCGTGGTGGCGGCTGCCTGTAGTCCCAGCTACTTGGGAGGCTGAGGCAGGAGAATGGCGTGAACCTGGGAGGTGGAGCTTGCAGTGAGCCGAGATTGCGCCACTGCACTCCAGCCTGGGAGACAGAGCAAGACTCCATCTCAAAAAAAGAAAAAACAACAACAACTTTGTGTTATCAATTGATGACTGAGTCCTGAGGAAATGGTCTTTTCACAAGCCGGGAAAACCTGTGAGCCTCCAAATTACATATGCTGTCTGTCCGCCATACCCTAACAAGTGATGTTTACCATCTAATCATGAATAGACAGAGTTACTCTGTTACTGCAAAACATGCTGACATGAGACTACATTTGGATCTGAGATAAACACAAGGCCCAGTGCTTGAAAGGGGGCATGACTAAGTCCAAAGTAGGAAAATGTTCTTTGCACTAGACAGCTCAGGGAAAAGAAATCATGGTAATACCAGACTTGTTTCAGATAAATGCTGAGCCACCGTTACACCAATACCAATATCAGCACACATTTATTGTGTGCCCGGGTAATAGAACTGTGTTACAAATAGAACTCTGGAGAAATAGAAGGTCAAGATTATTATCTCCTTTCAAAAAAACAGTAAACTTCAGTAAGACAGGGCTAATTTGTTTTATATCAAATCACTTGGGTGCTTCGTTTAAATTTTTTCATTTGTAAAAAGAGGGTAATATTTATCTGGATAATATGTGTCCCCAGATTGTCAGGATAAAATAAAAGAACATGTGGACATGCAGTTTAAAATATATATGTATAGTTTTTTTGAGAGAGTCTCACTCTGTCGTCCAGGCTGCAGTGGTGCGATCTTGCCTCCCGGGTTCAAGTGATTCTCCTGCCTCAGCCTCCAGAGTAGCTGGGATTACGGGCATGCGCTACAACGCCTGACTAATTTTTTTTTTTTTCCTATTTTTAGTAGAGACAGGATTTTGCCATGTTAGCCTGGCTGGTCTTGAACTCCTGACCTCAAATGATCTGCCTGCCTCAGCCTCCCAAAGTGCTGGGATTACAGGTTTGAGCCACTGTGCCTGGCCTACAGTTTAAAATTTACAAGGGCTGTTTATACCATCAATGTCATCCTCATTGTTCATGGTCATAATAATGGATACCAATGGGTTTGCATAAATCTCATGTGTTTTTTGGATACTTTCCTTAGGTCTTTGTTGTCTAAATAATGCACAAACATCTTCAAGACCTGGCTAAAGAAGCCCAAAAATCAATTTGAAAGTCTAAGCAACGGCTACCTTCCTACTAATAGATGATGATAAATCAACAGGGCTGTTAACTGTAGACTCAGGGAACTGCAGTTAATTAACATACACAATATTTATTTCACCTGAACCTTTCTCAGAATCAGATATCATCAGTTTTTTAGTTTATTGATGGGTTAATGACTCACGTGACCCATAGGAATGAGGAAAGAGCAAAAGGCAACAGAAAAGTTGAACTTAAGAAAAACAACACTCAGCACTACCCCTGCTCATGGGTGTACTCTGACTTGAGCTGTCACCTGATGGAAGGAATAGCATTGTGTGTGCGTGTTTGAAAAAAGGTAAAGGAGCCAGGCGCAGTGGCTCACGCCTGTAATCCCAGCACTTTGGGAGGCCGAGGCTGGCGGATCAAGAGGTCAGGAGATCAAGACCATCGTGGCTAACACAGTGAAACCCCATCTCTACTAAAAATACAAAAAATTAGCCAGGCGTGGTGGCGGGCGCCTGTAGTCCCAGCTACTCGGGAGGCTGAGGCAGGAGAATAGCGTGAACCCGGGAGGTGGAGCTTGCAGTGAGCCGAGATTGCGCCACTGCACTCCAACTTGGGCGACAGAGTGAGACTCCATCTCAAAAAAAAAAAAAAAAAAAAGAACAAAGAAAAAAATAAAGGAGCCCTTCCAGAGAAATTTGCCCAGAGGGCTCAAACTTAATAGCTATTGCACAATTTAAAAGACTGACCAGATAAAAGTTCTCTGCCTTTGTGGAGAGAAGTCCAGTAATCTGGACATCTGGACATTGTTTTTTTTTTTGAGACGGAGTCTCGCTCTGTCGACCAGGCTGGAGTGCAGCGGCAAGATCTTGGCTCACTGCAACCTCTGCCTCCTGGGTTCAAGAGAGTCTCCTGCCTCAGCCTCCTGAGTAGCTGGGATTACCAGTGCACACCATCACACCCAGCCAATTTTTGTATTTTTAGTAGGCATGGGGATTTGCCATATTGGTCAGGCTGGTCTTGAATTCCTGACCTCGTGATCTGCCGGCCTTGGCCTCCGAAAGTGCTGAGATTACAGGCGTGAGCCACCGTGCCCATCCTGGGCATTGTTTTACATTTAAAACTTCAGAAACTTTTTTAAATTTAAACTTTTTATTTTGAGACAATGGTATATTCACATGTAATTCACACGTTGTAAGAAACAATACAGAGAAATCTGGAGTACCATATCCCCTACCTTTCCCCAAAGGTGTAGTTGAATATCACAACCAGGATCTCGATATTGATAGTCAAGATACAGAACAGATTTTGCAAACTTTTTTTTTTTTTTTTTGAGATGGAGTCCCACGTTGTCACCCAGGCTGGAGTGCACTGGTGCAATCTCGGCTCACTGCAACCTCCGCCTCCCAGGTTCAAGCAATTCTCCCGCCTCAGCCTCCAGAGTAGCTGGGATTACAGGCTCTCGCCACCACGCCTGTCTAATTTTTTTTATTTTTTATTTTTTTGAGATGGAGTTTCGCTCGTCGCCCAGGCTGGAGTGCAATGGCACGATGTCAGCACACTGCAACCTCCGCCTCCTGGGTTCAAGCAATTCTCCTGCCTCAGCCACCCAAGTAGCTGAGATTACAGGCTCCCACCACCGCACCCAGCTAATTTTTGTATTTTTAGTAGAGATGGAGTTTCACCATGTTGGCCAGGCTGGTCTCAAACTCCTAACCTCAGGCGATCCCACCCACCTCAGCCTCCCAAAGCGCTGGGATTTCAGGCATGAGCCCCCGCGCCTGGCCAATTTTTGTATTTTTAGTTGAGACAGGGTTTCACCATGTTGGCCAGGCTGGTCTTGAACTCCTGGCCTCGAGTGATCCGCCCGCCTCAGCCTTCCAAAGTGCTGGGATTACAGGCATGAGTCACGGTGCCCTTCCAGTCTTTGGAAACATTTAAAATGAGTTGATCACTATCGTAATTATTACCACATTCTCACAAGTCAGAAACATTCCTTTAAATTCTAAAATTGCTAAGTGAGGTCTTAGGCGATGTATTGCCTTGAGGACTGTGCAGTGATCTGAGAGGCAGCTTGCCATGCTGCCTAGAATATTTACTCACATTTTTCCCAGGAGTTATAGGCGATTTATAACTAGTTGCCAATTAACTACAAAGTTAACTTTGCAGGTAGAGCTGAACATTTCATCACAGGACACAACAGCTCACAAGTTACCTTGCTGAGCAAGCTTCCCAGAGAAAGTTATTAGTATTACGAATGGCTCCAGTTTTTCCACACTCAATTTATTCATTCAACAAGCCTCCTGTAAGGAATTTCTGGCCACTCAGCAATGGCCTGAATGCCCTTGCTTCTCTGTGGACCAGTTCCCCAGATATGACTCTTACAGTGCAAATAAGGGTTAGTTTTCCTTCAATTTATTCCAATGGTCATTCTTTCTACTGTAACCTGTAAGAGTTCTGCAGGAAGTTTTTGACAAAAACTGGCAAGTGTCTGAGGAAATATACAAGAGACGGAGATCCCCCTCCCCAAAGGAAATAGTAGTCACTTACAGAGAAATTGTAAGACCTCCTTTTAAATAAAATATTAATGAATTTTCAAGGGAAATCCCTTTTGGAATCTGGCAAGGTCACATAACATTAAAAGCAGGTGGAAATGAGGACACAGAATTGTTCAGAGAAGTAGCTAAAACAGAAGCTTAAGAATTGCCTATCTCTACATTTGGATATCTAGAAAAGCTTTTGAAAAGTAACCTAAGGCCAGGCACAGTGGCTCACCCCTGTAATCCCAGCTCTTTTGGAGGCTGAGGCGGGGATCACCTGAGGTCAGGAGTTCTAGACCAGCCTGACTAACATGGCGAAACCCTGCCTCTATTAAAAATACAAAATTTAGCCGGGTGCGGTGGCTCACGCCTGTAATCCCAGCACTTTGGGAGGCTGAGGCCAGCGGATCACGAGGTCAGGAGATCGAGACCATCCTGGCTAACACGGTGAAACCCCGTCTCTACTAAAAATACAAAAAATTAGCCGGGCATGGTGTCGGGCGCCTGTAGTCCCAGCTACTCGGGAGGCTGAGGCAGGAGAATGGAGTGAACCCAGGAGGCGGAGCTCGCAGTGAGCCGAGATCGCGCCACTGCACTCCAGCCTGGGCGACAGAGCGAGACTCCGTCTCAAAAAAAAAAAAAAAAAAAAATTTAGCTGGGCGTGGTGTCAGGCACATGTAATCCCAGCTACTCGGGAGGCTGAGGCAGGAGAGTCAATTGAACCTGGGAGGTAGAGGCTGCAGTGAGCCAAGATTGGGTCACTGCACTCCAGCCTGGGAGACAGAGTAAGACTCCATCTCAAATAAAAAAGAAAAAAAATGTAATCTAGTACTAGGCACCGATACATTTCTAGAGTATCAGTATAATTTCCTCCTTTTTTTTTTTTTTTATGAGACAGCGTCTCGCTCTGTTGCCCAGGCTGGAGTGCAGTCGCGCGGTCTCAGCTCACTGCAACCTCCACCTCCTGAGTTCAAGCAATTCTCCTGCCTCAGCCTCCCGAGTAGCTGGGACTACAGGCACGTACCACCATGTCCGGCTAATTTTTTGTATTTTTAGTAGAGATGGGGTTTCACTGTGTTAGCCAGGATGGTCTCGATCTCCTGACCTCGTGATCCACCCACCTCGGCCTCCCAAAGTGCTGGGATTACAGGTGTGAGCCACTGCACCTGGCCTAGTACAATTTCAGTGTATACTTGGGATTTGCTGTTCTTTTTTTTTAAACAGAGTCTCACTCTGTCACTGGGGCTGGAGTGCAGTGGTGCAATCTCAGCTCACTGTAACCCGTGCCTCCTGGGTTCAAGCCATTCTCCTGCCTCAGCCTCCAGAGTAGCTGGGATTCAGGCACCTGCCACAATGCCTGGTTCATTTTTGTATTTTCAGTAGAGAGAGGGTTTCACCCTGTTGGCCAGGCTGGTCTCGAAGTCCTGACCTTGAGTGATCTGCCTGCCTTGGCCTCATGAAGTGCTGGGATTACAGGCATGAGCCACCGCGCCTGGCTGGTTTGTTGTTGTTTCTGCCATTGGCATCCAAAGATAAAGTTCCTTTCCTAAAATGACACCTTGACATGCTCAAGTATACAAACAGGAAGACATGACAGTATGAAAGATGCCACCTACTCCTCTTGTTATGACACGCATGGTTTCCCAAGTTACCAGTGCTTCTCTCTGGTTTGATCTGCATTGTCAAAAAGAGTTGGGGTAGTTTCCTGAGTTTCCTCTCCCTGTATTACAGGACAAGAAATATCACCAGTGAGAACTAGGTAACACAGAGAGCTAGTTTGCAACTCCTGACTGCTCAAGGAGAAAAATAACCAGCATTAACAGGGTTTTATTTTTGTTTTCCTTCCAACAGAGCAGCTCAAGCTCTTCCATCTCAAAAATTCAATCTATACACAACAATGGAATTCAATAGGAATCCAGGGAAAGGGAAGAAGTGGACAAAACAGATTGAAGTTTAACTTATCATTTTCCAAATACCCCAAATACCTAAAACACATCAAAAACAAAAAAACATTTACTTTATCAGTTTTTGTTTGTTTTTGTTTTTGTTTTTGTTTTTGAGACAGAGTCTCACTTTGTTGCCCAGGCTGGAGTGCAGTGGCACGATCTCGGCTCACTGCAACCTTTGCCGCCTGGGTTCAAGTGATTATCCTGCCTCAGCCTCTCATGTAGCTGGAATTATAGGCACAGGCCACCATGCCCAACTAATTTTTGTATTTTTAGTAGCGATGGGGTTTCACCAAGCTGGCCAGGCTAGTCTTGAACTCCTGACCTCAGGTGATTCACCTGCTTTGGCCTCCCAAAGTGCTGGGATTACAGGCGTGAGCCACCACACCCGGCCTGGTTTACTGAATATAAATAGCTTAAATAGGGGTGTTACCCAGATTCCAGAAAAATAATACAGATATTTGGATAAATTAGGTAACTTTTGGTTATTTTTGTGCCATAAATCTAAAAACTTTATTAGTTTACTTATCACTAATATACCTGTCAAACTGTTGCTATGGAGCTTTCTACCATCAGGATATACAACCAAAGAAAAAAGGATTACTCAGAGTAGTAAAGAGTTTGGGAATGGGATACAGTGGACATATGACCCACCCTTTTGGGACTGCAGTGCCAAACCCGGAAATCACCTGTGTTTCACCAATCAGAACATCCTGTTTTTATTTTTTAATGGACATGCTTTTGTATCACGTACATCATTATGTTAATGGTTGGTAGCCATAAAACTTTTTTTTTGCTTACATCTACCTGTGTCTACTCTTTCAAATTTGTACAGAAAACCCAGCTCTGAGTGTATATCTTGATCTGGGAGAAACTAGCTATCCTTGAATATGCTTGGATAGTCCAAGGGTTCCTATCTTGACTATTTTAATGCCAGTTTAGTGAGCTAAGAAATGAACTAGAAACCAGAATGCTAGTTAGTGCTAAAACGGACACACTGAGTGACCACAGGACTTCCTTCTTGGCCAAATTGAGAGAGGAGACTGTCATGAACAATATTAATATTAATGAAGCAAAACACTCAGATGATTTAGATGACAGCAGTAACTTCACTATGTTTTTTCCCATTTGTGCTGTGTGTATGTGTGCGTGTGTGTGTGTGTGTGTCTGTGTGGTGCTTGATAATTTTTTATGGCCCTATGTGTCCATCCAGGTGAGAAAATATAATTGAGGTCTAAGGCTTCCCTAGAAAGAATCTTAGAGATCATGCATTGTATCTGTATCTCAACTTACTTTTTTTATTTCTAAGATAATATTCTCCTAAATATTCAAACAATAATATAAGTTGTTTCTTTGCCTTTTGACCACCACCCAATTCCACTTTCCTTCCCAAAAATAACCAATGTTAATTAGTTATGTGTTCTACTCCTTTTCTGTACAGATACACAGAAATAAATACAACCGAGGCTGGGTGTGGTTGGCTCATGCCTGCAATTTCAGCACTTTGGGAGGCCGAGGAGGGAAGATCACTTGAGCACAGGAGTCTAAGACCAGCCTGGGCAACATAGCAAGACCTTGTCTCTG
The DNA here is from genome assembly GCF_029281585.2 of Gorilla gorilla gorilla. Classification (NCBI taxonomy): domain Eukaryota; kingdom Metazoa; phylum Chordata; class Mammalia; order Primates; family Hominidae; genus Gorilla; species Gorilla gorilla. Next base: position 101,304,560 of record NC_073242.2, read on the forward strand.
CAAGAAATTTTAAAAAATTAGCTGGGCATGGTGGTGCATGCCTATCATCGCACCTACCCCAGAGGCTGAGGTGGGAGGACTGCTTGAGCACAGGAATTTGAGGCTGCAGTGAGCTAAGATGGCACCACTGCACTCTAACCTGGGCGACAGGGCTAAAAAAAAAAAAATTATATGTACACACACACACACATACACGCAACTGCAATAACATATCTTTTTTTTTTCTTTTTTTTTTTTAAGACGGAGTCTCACTCTATTGCCCAGGCTGGAGTGCAGTGGCACGATCTCGGCTCACTGCAAGCTCTGCCTCCCGGGTTCATGCCATTCTCCTGCTTCAGCCTCCCGAGTAGCTGGGACTACAGGTGCCTGCCACCATGCCCGGCTAATTTTCTGTATTTTTAGTAGAGACGGGGTTTCACCGTGTTAGCCAGGATGGTCTGCGATCTCCTGACTTCGTGATCCGCCGGCCTTGGGCTCCCAAAGTGCTGGGATTGCAGGCGTGAGCCACCACGCCTGGCCCAATTGTTATTTATTGAACAGAGTTTGAAGAAACTGAAAGTCTCCATTTCGGTGGCCAAAACCGCAATTACTTTTGCACCAACCTAATACTTTAAAACAAACAACAACAACAACAACAAAAACACAGTTGTTATTCAAACATAAATTCAACTGGCGCTCACTTTTGTTTTCACTTAAGTTAATCAGATGTTCATGTTACTATGAAGTTGACTAGTTAATTTGTAATGAATAACTAGTTAATTTGTAATGAATAATATTTCACTGAGTAGTCAAGCCCTCTTTCCACTAAACCAAGCTGCTTCTTACTGTACTAAACCCCGGGCTCTCTCTAAACTTTCAGGTGTTCCACTCCTCGTCACCTTCCCCTAGATCCTGAGTGGGGTTCACTCTTAGCTCCCTCGGGGGCCACTTCTCAACACTTACAGAGCTCCTATTGACCTGGCGCGGTGGCTCACGCCTGTAATCCCAGCACTCTGGCAGGCCGAGGTGGGCGGATCACCTGAGGTCGGGAGTTCGAGACCAGCCTGACCAACATGGAGAAACCCTGTCTCTACTAAAAATACAAAAAATTAGCCAGGCGTGGTGGCGCATGCCTGTAATCCCAGCTACTCGGGAGGCTGAGATAGGAGAATTGCTTGAACCTGGCAGGCGGAGGTTGGGTGAGCCGAGATCGTGCCATTGCACTCTAGCCTGGGCAACAAGAGCGAAACTCTGTCTCCAAAAAAAAGAAAGAAAAAAAAGAAGACTTCCTATCTCCACCTGGGTCCCCAAGAGGTAAGAGGTATCTCCTTTTCTCCTGAGCCTAGGTCACCTCGGGGTCCCCCGAAGTTCCCCAGAAGAGGCTGCACAAGTCAGGACAAGAAGTCCAGGAAATGGGGGGTCGCCGATGACCACGCCCCGGGGCTCTGTTTGGGAACCCCCAAAATTTACTGAGGTGGAAAGATTGCGGGGTCATTGTGGGGTCAGGCTGAGGGGGCCGGGCCCAGCCCTATTCACGTGACCCGGCCCCAGGGAGAGGAGTTTGTTCACCCACCAGAGGGAACGCCCGACGCGAAGGCAGTGGGGAACCCTCCTTTCCCGGGGAGTCCTGGGCGTTGCTCTCCCACCCCGGCCGTGACGCAATCTCTGCGCGCCGGGGGCGGGACGCGCTTGACGCCATCTCCGGGCGCCCGGCTGGGGGGGGAGCTGGGTGTGGGGCGGCTCCGGGGCCGGGGATGGCGGCGGCCGCGGTTGCGGCGGCTCCGGGACGAGTGAGTGGATCCTGGGAAGCGCTGTGAAATGGGCTGGTGAGTGTCCCTGGAAGTGGTGGCCGCCGGGGCCAGGCAGGCCTGGGGTCGGTGCTCCGGAGGAAGTGGCCCTCAGGAGCCCGTTGCTCCGGCGGGCCGGGGCCCATGAACCGTGGACAGACGGAGGGGAGAGGCCGCACCTAGACCCCCTCACGCTTCTCTCTGGCCTGTCCTGGAAGGCGGCCTCAGGACCCGGCGCCCCGGAGGCTGTGTGCCTGCGAGCCAAGGTGTCCGAGTCTGTGGGGCGGGAAGGGCCCCCAAACAAGGAAGCGTCGCCTGCAGGGCCTCGCCCCTGCCCCCTTGGTGAAGGGTGGACCCCCTACTCTCTAAACGCAGAATTCCCAATTTCGAGCCCTACCCTTGTTGGATCAAGGATTGCGGGACCACTGGGAGCCATAACCATAGTCTCTGACAAGCTTCTCCCTTTCGGTCGGGCGCACCTCTCGCCCGCAGAGAATTTGGGTCTCCAGCTGGGTTCAGCCCCTTGATTCCGACCCAAGCGTGATGAGGAGCTTGGTTCCGGGCTCTGCTAGCAGCGTTGGCAACTCTCCTGAACAGCCTGTTAGCTCGGTTGGGGTCACAAGCTGCGTTTTCCCTTTGAGATGCTCAGTGAGGTTCTCGAGAGGCGGAGGTTTCGGATTCTTAAGTGTGTTTTGCGTTGTGGGAACCTGGCGCAGAGGCTTGGTTCTTTGTTGTCCTTTCTGCAGACCTTTTGCCTCTTTCGGTCCCTTTACTAGCCTGTGTTTGCTAACTTCTGGGTGACCTGGAGGCAGGTTTTCTTTGAAGTTTTCGTTACAGAAAGCAAGGATCATTTTGGGATTGAAGTGTGACCCCAGTTTCTGTTGGGAATGAAGAAGAAAGCAAGCTGCTTTTCAGTTACTAAAGCTGCTTGTGGAGAAAAGAGTCATTATTTATGCCACTGTGTAATAATATGTGTTTGTGGAATTAGGAATTTGTCTTCCCACTGTGTTTTCCTATCCTTCCACCTTTTGTGTACACCTGCACCTTGCCAATCTTAAGAGAGAAATGTTGCATTCGGTTTGGGTTGAGGCTTAGAGTGTTCGATAGGACTTGGACAGGATAGTCAGTTTCTCAGAGCACTCACTCATCTGTACTGCCTTCTCTGTTTTCAGAGGTTAAGGCTCCATTCTTTTCTCGCTTTGCGTTTCTGGCAAGTGTAGATTCACATAGTGATGGTTTAGTGGTAGTTTTGTTTCACCAGTGTTAGCCAGCTGAGGACCAAGGCAATATTTTCAGTTTCTTTCATACCTGATTCAGCACTTGGTATACTGTCACTCAGAAAATTTTACATACACACACACATAGCTCATTTTTTTTTTAACCCTGAAAATCTCTTAGTAAGTCTTCTTCTTGAGTGACTCCCCCCTGACCTCTTTTTCTGCCCCAGAAACATAAATAATTGTTCTTTTTCATCTAGTGCTGCTTTTTTTCATTTAAATAACTCCACATTTATGTTTTCATAGGCCCAGAATAAAGGGGAAATCCATAGAGTTGATTTTTCCTGCTTCCCATTGTTCGTATGGGAACAGTATTAAAGCTTCCATTTTTATTTGTGCATTTATCTGAAATTTGGATTGGAGCAAATTTAACCTTTGGGGAACAGGCACAGGTAGATGTTAGGGAAGTGATGTTACGGAAAACCAATGAAATTTGATACATGGAAATTTTTTTTCAGGGATGTCTTCTTACAAGTTGGAGCATTAGAGATGTTTTTCTCTCTGTTCAACTGCCTGGGCACTCTGGGTAAATGTACTGTTTACCTGTGGAGAAGAAGATGAGGCAAGGACGTGTATACTCTAATGCTTTGGAATTACCTTTCATGGTGACCGTGGGGAGAATTAGAGGTCAGTCAGCCGCTTACTCCATTCCTGTTTCTATCTTCTAGGCTCCCGAGCCAGCCGGGAGGACACTTACTACAGCTGCTCAGAAGCACCACTGGAAACTCAGGTAATACCGGCACTTTGAATTCCTTGTTTCAGGAAAATATCTGGGATGTCACAGTGGAAAAACAGAACAGAATGTAATATAGAAAGCTCTTTTCAGATCCAAAGAACTGGAACCTGGTTGGAAGAAATAGGCAGCAAAGTTCATGTGCACTGAAGTGTTCAGACCAAAATGTTGCTTTATAACAATGGACAAAAGCATTTGTGAAAGGTGACAATAAGAGAAAAGGGAAAGAGAACTTTCTTATGACTCATACAGATACGGGGAAAAAAACAGGCATGTTTAGAGGAATGGAACCAGAATTTCATGGAGTGGTGCCTGGAGCAGACCTACAGTGGAGAAGGAGCTATTGGTAAAAGAAAGCACAAAGAAAAAAGAAAAGGAATGAATAGAGAAGGCAAATTGAAGGTGATCATTGAGAAGAAAAGAAGCCTTTTGAGACTAGGGAACCGGAAGTGTACGTAAGGTCAGAAGAATTTAGAATTTTGTTGTTCTTTGGTGAAGAGGAGAAACAAGTTGACAGCAAACTAGTTTAATCACTTTCACTATATAGAGGCTGAGTTAAAATGTATTATTTCATGGGTCAAAGATGTTAATTTTCATAACCTGGTTAGGGAGCAAAGTCTTAAAAACAAAAAAAAACACAAGCAGACCTGAGGGTTTTGGCACCTAGGTCCTTGAGGTACTGATGAGATGAGGCAAAGGAGGAAGAGAGTTTTTAGCCAGGCTTGGGATAGTAGTAGGTGAGATCATAACCCAAATTAGGCTACAGAAAGGAAGCAAGGATGAGGTCATATGTTCAGGAAAGAAGGTGGCACATTCATGTTTGGTAGCAAAAGGAGAAACTTAAGAAAAAGAGCCAGCAGGAGGCTGGGCGCTGTGGCTCACACCCGTAATCCCAGCACTTTGGGAGGCTGTGGTGGGCGGATCACCCAAGGGCAGGCGTTCGAGACTAGCCTGGCCAACATGGTGAAACCCCATCTCTACTAAAAATACAAAGTTAGCCAGGCGTGGTGGTGCATGCCTGTAGTCCTAGCTACTTGGGAGGCTGAGGCAGGAGAGTTGCTTGAACCCGGGAGGCGGAGGTTGCAGTGAGCTGAGATTGCACCATGTACTGTGGCCAGGGCAACAAGAGCAAAACTCCATGTGTTTAAAAAAAAAAAAAAAAAGCAAAAGAGCCAGCAGGAAAGACCATGTGTTCAAAGCCCACTTTGGGAAGAAGGCAGAAAAGAGACAAGGTGCTTATGAGACACATGACTAACCGTGAAGCTGTTGGTCTCCCTGGGCTTGTGGAGCCCACAGGTTATTTGTGCATTGGTGAATGCTTGTCCCTGTAGCTCTTTGTGCCTTGTGATTTCCCCGACTGTTTCTCTCATGTCCCAGGCTGGATGAGTTGGGGGTAGCCTCCTTGTCTGCCCCTTTCTCTTTCCTCCTTATTTTCTAACAGTCCCCTTTGTTACATCTTCCTCCATGGCACAGTTCTTTCTATTTCCTTTGTCTTGGCTCATCCCTAGGTTACTTTTCTTTGCCTCTGATTTGTTCCCTAATAGATGTGGGCGCCCCAGCCAGAAGCAGAGAGGGGTACAGGGAAGCTACAGAGAAGCCCCTTCTGATGCCCCAGGGAGCAAGTCGACTCCTTCCAGGCTCCAGGAACACCACAAAGCAATATGAAACCTGTTCATGAAAGGAGTCAGGAATGCCTTCCACCAAAGAAACGAGACCTCCCCGTGACCAGCGAGGATATGGGGAGAACTACCAGCTGCTCCACTAACCACACACCCTCCAGTGATGCTTCTGAATGGTCCCGAGGGGTTGTGGTGGCTGGGCAGAGCCAGGCAGGAGCCAGAGTCAGCCTGGGGGGTGATGGAGCTGAGGCCATCACCGGTCTGACAGTGGACCAGTATGGCATGCTGTATAAGGTGGCTGTGCCGCCTGCCACCTTTTCACCAACTGGCCTCCCATCTGTGGTGAATATGAGTCCCTTGCCCCCAACGTTTAATGTAGCGTCTTCACTAATTCAACATCCAGGCATCCACTATCCTCCAATCCACTATGCTCAGCTCCCATCCACCTCGCTGCAGTTCATTGGGTCTCCTTATAGCCTTCCCTATGCTGTGCCACCTAATTTCCTACCGAGTCCCCTCCTATCTCCTTCTGCCAACCTTGCCACCTCTCACCTTCCACACTTTGTGCCATATGCCTCACTTCTGGCAGAAGGAGCCACTCCTCCCCCACAGGCTCCCTCCCCGGCCCACTCATTTAACAAAGCTCCCTCTGCCACCTCCCCATCTGGGCAATTGCCACATCATTCAAGTACTCAGCCGCTGGACCTTGCTCCAGGTCGGATGCCCATTTATTATCAGATGTCCAGGCTACCTGCTGGGTATACTTTGCATGAAACCCCTCCAGCAGGTGCCAGCCCAGTTCTTACCCCTCAGGAGAGCCAGTCTGCTCTGGAAGCAGCTGCTGCGAATGGAGGACAGAGACCACGAGAGCGAAATTTAGTAAGACGGGAAAGTGAAGCCCTTGACTCCCCCAACAGCAAGGGTGAAGGCCAGGGACTGGTGCCAGTGGTAGAATGTGTGGTGGATGGACAGTTTTCAGGTTCTCAGACTCCACGGGTAGAGGTAGCGGCACCAGCACACCGGGGGACCCCGGACACTGACCTTGAGGTCCAGCGGGTGGTTGGCGCTTTAGCTTCTCAGGACTATCGTGTGGTGGCAGCTCAGAGGAAGGAGGAACCCAGCCCCCTCAACCTATCCCATCATACCCCCGACCATCAGGGTGACGGGCGAGGGTCAGCCAGGAACCCTGCAGAGCTGGCAGAGAAAAGTCAGGCCCGTGGGTTCTACCCTCAGTCCCATCAGGAACCAGTAAAACATAGACCTTTACCCAAAGCAATGGTTGTAGCCAATGGCAACCTGGTGCCCACTGGAACTGACTCAGGCCTGCTGCCTGTGGGCTCGGAGATCTTGGTAGCATCAAGTCTGGACGTGCAGGCCAGAGCCACCTTCCCAGACAAGGAGCCAACGCCGCCCCCCATTACCTCCTCCCACTTGCCTTCCCATTTCATGAAAGGCGCCATCATCCAGCTGGCTACGGGAGAGCTGAAGCGGGTGGAGGACCTCCAGACCCAGGATTTTGTGCGCAGTGCCGAAGTGAGCGGGGGGCTGAAGATTGACTCTAGCACGGTCGTGGACATTCAGGAGAGCCAATGGCCTGGATTTGTCATGCTGCATTTTGTGGTTGGTGAGCAGCAGAGCAAAGTGAGCATCGAAGTGCCCCCCGAGCACCCCTTCTTTGTATATGGCCAGGGTTGGTCCTCTTGCAGCCCTGGGCGGACGACACAACTCTTCTCTCTGCCCTGCCATCGGCTACAGGTGGGAGATGTCTGCATCTCTATCAGTTTACAGAGCTTGAACAGTAACTCAGTTTCTCAGGCCAGCTGTGCTCCCCCAAGCCAGCTGGGTCCCCCCCGAGAAAGGCCTGAGAGGACGGTCTTGGGATCCAGAGAGCTATGTGACAGTGAGGGGAAGAGCCAGCCGGCAGGAGAGGGCTCCCGTGTGGTAGAGCCTTCCCAGCCTGAGTCCAGTGCTCAGGCCTGCTGGCCAGCCCCGAGCTTCCAAAGATACAGCATGCAAGGGGAGGAGGCACGGGCTGCGCTGCTCCGTCCCTCTTTCATTCCACAGGAGGTAAAGCTGTCCATTGAAGGGCGTTCCAATGCGGGAAAATGAACCTCTTCCCCAGACCAGGACTGGGGCTTTACCCCAGAGCCTCGCCTCCCCGCCGTGAGCAGGCAGAGGATTTGCACACGCCGAGCAGGGAATGGCTTTCTTGGCAGTGAGATTTGGGGGAAAGGGGAGGCATGAAGTCAGCCTCCCAAGGCAGGATCTGTTGCTCATTACCCCATGGCGTCCTTTCAGGACAACCCCAGAGGGTGTTGTGATGGGGAGCAGCAGGCCTGGGGCAAGGAAGGAAGGGGGTGCACACAGGAGAAGAAACATTCCAAAATCAGGGCCTCCCTGTTCTTTCCTCCCCATCCCTAGCTCCTGCAAGAGAAAGTCCAGGCTTTGGGAGCAGATGGCAGAGGGAGGGAGTAAAGAAAGAGCCAAAAATGATGATCCACAGCTTATAGTAGCAGTTAAACTGTCAGAAGTTTTTTTTCTTTTTTGTGGTAGAAGGGCAGGAGGCCCCAAGGTTGGAAATAAGAGGGTTCCCACCCAGAACCCTTCTTGTGAGAGATGCGCACTTTAAAGGGTGATTTTGTTCCAGATGTCTATGGCTGGGTGTGTGGGGGAGGAGCACTCTCATCTGCGGGACTCTGCTTGATCCTCTGCTTCATAGCCCTTCCCCATCTCTCCTCACCATTCTGCCTACAAGGCTTCTAGCAGCACGGGGGCCCGGAGGGAGAGCCCCTTCAGGGTTCAGAGTGAAGTACTACCTTGCCAGGGACTCAGTCAGGGGACTTTGGGAGAAAGACTTGATAGCCAGGCTGACTGGGTTCTAGGCAGGCCCTCTGGAAAGGTAGCTCACCTAACAAAGCTCCTCCAACTCAGCATGCCAGACCCACTTTGAAATCTCACAGAATCTTGCTGGTAATGGTGACTTTAGAAAGAGCTAGTAGACCCTTTTTCCCAGGCACCGACCCCCCACCTTTGTCTGTGTTGTGCCCAAGTGCCTGCGCCACCCCCACCCTCCTGCTGCCCTGACCGCTGCATGGTGTCGTGACCTGGGCCTCATTTGTAGCTGCACTGCCTTTCCTTGTCTGCAAAGTTGGTTTTGTCCACTCTGACCAAGACCTCTAGTTTTTGGTGGGTAGGGGTCTCTCTGGTTTCCCCTTCAGCTATAATCTCTATTTTTAAAATCTCAAAATCATGTCCCCTCCACTTCCACTGCCAAACAGCTTGGTGAAGAAACAAGAAGGGAACTATGCCCTGGGCCAGGGCGAATGCGTGGCTGGGCAGTGCCCATCATGGCATTTTCACACGTCCCATATGCCCCTCCCGTCTTATTCCACTGCTTCTCCCAGCATTCTGGTGCCTCCAAGCCATCCCCTCCCACCACCAGCTCTAAGATTCTAGGATAGTCTTGATAACATTTCAATACCTGAATAGATGTCATTTTGTGGTGGTATATTCCTCTGCAAAAAGTATTTTCAATCTTGGTTGCATTTGCACCCCCCCTACCCCCCACCAATGTCTTAATCCCACATTTTCTTCACAACTTTTAGCATCAGCTCAGACCGTGGGGTTCCACTGGGTATTGGGAATTAGGCTCCCCCACTAGCTTTCAGGTGGGTAAGTTTTTTTGTTTGTTTTTTGGGGGTCTTTAGACTCTTGAAGGCAACTCAGGGTATTGTCCACGCAGCTCTCTGGTTAGACTTCTCCCAGGCTGTGATCCTGGCATGTCCTTTATAAGGTATACTTGGATTGGCCGAGACCTGGCCTGGCATCAGGAGTCCAAACCTCTGAGGTCTGATCTCTGCTCTGTCAAGGACTTTCGGCAAGTCTCATGACCTCTGGCTCTTTCACTTCCTCCCCACCTGCCAAATGGGGATAAATAATCTTACCTACCTCCTGGGGGGAGGGGAAGTTCTGAGAATGGAGTCATTCTTAGTGTTCAGGTGCTAAAGGTTGTTCTCCTGGGGGAACAGAGTGACTGAAACTGGCTTGTTTGCTACAAGCCCTACACTCCACTCTCTCATTCCTTGAAAGCAGTTGCCTGGTCAGTCAGCTTTTGGGGGTCCATCAAAGGAAGTTGCTGACCTGACCGTGAGTGCTTCAGTATCTGGTTTGTGTCAGAACCAGACACCAACTTTGTACTGCATTTGGGATCATATCTTTCCCCTTCTCTGTCCCCCATTCTCTGAATGCTGCTTTCTCTGGCTTGTTTCCTACAGTGGGGGCCTGTGGGGTTGAGTCTTGAGGAATCCCCTCAAATGAGGAGAAGGCCTTGGGAGAAGGCCTTATCTCTGGCTGTTTCATGAGCAACTCATTCCTAGAGTTCATTGTTTGCACGGGTTTCTCACAAGCGTCCTTCCTCATAGGAAGGCTCATCAACTGAATTTAGTGACATGTACACAGTAGATGCTCAAGCAGTGTCTGTAGGGACACAAGCTGAGCTTTCTCCTTATGGGGCAAACCTATGTCTAACCAGATACAGACCAATTAGTTTAGATCAAATCACCTTCCACTTCAGCTACTTGTGACTTTCCAACCTGGTAACTTCCACTGAATTCTGGAAAGAGAAATTCTTGAGGACCCTGGCAAGTTGGGCCCTGACCTTTCTGTTGCTGTCTCTTGCTGGTGAAGCAATACCAGCAGTTCCTGTAATACCACAATATCGTTCCATGCATATATAACATATTAATACTTGATTTTGCTGAGCTGCAAAGGTATCTGTCATAAAATATGGTCCCCAGGAAAAGAATCTCTGTGCTCTAAATCTCCGTCAGAGCTGTGGCCTCCCCCTTGCCTTTAACCTCTAGTTTAGTCTTTTCCTCCAGGCATGAAAAATATGACTAACCTGTGGTGTGTCCATTCTTCCTTATAGGAATTTCCTGAGTTTGCAGGAGACATGAGAGCAGTTTTTAGAGAGTATTTTAGTGGGAAGTTGCCAACTTTTTAAGAATGAGCAGTTGACAAGGGCCAGAGCCTGTCCCTTGTCAGCAGTAGGACGTTTCCAGCTCTTAGGAATAGAAAGGAGGACTGCTGACTGTCTGGCGCTGTATAAAAATGTGTATACCAGTTTGGGAATAGGGGAACCCAGTCATGGATGGATAATAAGCCAAGTCTTGAATCATTCCTATCAAGATTAGTATACATGAGGAAGAGGTGGCATGGGGGGAAGGGGCTCTGGGAGTTCAGAGCTGAGTACTTGTACCTGAGGGGAGGGCCCCCAGCCAATCTGGGCTGATCCTTCTATATTCTTGGTCCCAGTTGGTCATAACACCAAGGGCTTTGCCCTGCGCTGCTTTGCCACTGCTGCTGTCCGCTCACTGTCCTGCCTGCTGTCCTCTACAGCTCCCTATCCTTCCATGTCTTTGGCCATGTAGATTAAGTGTAGGCGTCCGGTTCATTCTTACCTGTGTTAGGCCATGTTATTTTATAGCGAAATCATGTTCAATAGGGATGGTATGAAATGCTGCTGGTGGGCTGGTAAATCCAAAGGGATAAGGCTTCAGTGCTGTTGGGAGCCCTTTGGCTCCAAATGTCTCACTGTCTTGAGGGAGAAACAAGCAGGTTTCTACTAGTGGTGTCTTCTGTTGTATTAACTTCTTTCCTTTGTGGTATCTTGTATCCTGTTTTAAAAACTAAATGAAGGGAACCACATTAGGGCCCATGCCAGCATCCCAGTGAAGTTCGTCCAGCTCCAGTTAGGTGGATTCTGGAGTTCGGAGAGGGTTTAAAGTTTGGCTGAAATAGCACCTCAAGTGGGGTTTAGTTTTATTTTTACCTGTGGGCATCATGGGCGATTTAGGGGGAAGCACAGGATGGTGGTGTGGTTTAAACCTGCAGCAAGCAGGCATATTGAAGAGTTGAGTGATCACGCTGGAGATGAAGGGTTGGACATGGATTGACTGGGAAAAGGCCTGGGTCCATTGGAGTGAAGATAACCTAGTCGATTGAATTGGCCATGGGAAGTTAGGTCACAGTCTTATAAACAAAGTAAATAGGACAGAGACTAAGTTTTAGGGAGACATCTTGGCCTCCTAGGCTAAGTTTACTAAACCACACTGAAGCTATAGTACCTTCCAGATGGGCAAAAGTGTACACTACAGTTGAGGAGCTGAACCTTATTAGGTTGGATGTCGATCAGGAACCTGTTTGCCCTTTGCTGGGAAGCCTTCACTCTCCAGCTTTCCTGGGGTAGGGAAGGTCTCCCACATTATGCAATAATAAAATAAGCATCTGGGTCTTTGCAGCTGTCAGTTGCTCTTTCAACTCTAGGATCCATCTTTGGACCAGAAGCCTGGTCTGTGCCTAGGATGACACTGGCCTCAGAGATGCTAGAGTCGACTGCACTCTCTCCTTAGCTGCAGACTATGCACAGTGCCTGGGGCGGAAGGAGGAGAGGTGTTGCGGTTTGCCCTGCTGCCTCCCCAGCAGGAACAATAGTCATAAATGCACTTTTCACACTAAAGGTTTCTTTATTAGTTCTCCAGTTAAACCTAGATCCCTCCCTGGTAGATTGCGAACTCAAAGTTTTGTGATCCCAAAGCCATTCCACTGCAAATGCCCAGCAGTGAAGATGGCCTCAAATTGGGTTCCTGCCTGCAGTGTGTGTGGCAGCAGCCCATGTGCCTTTATCTATTGTCAAACTTGCAAGCATTTATTTGTCTTTATGACTGTCATGGGGACTGAGGTTCTTCAGAGAGAGAGTGTGAGCTGATGACACAGTGGTTTTACACCCACCCCCTGGACAGGGAGTTTGCACGTAGTTGTGAGCTGTGAGTGGTTAGTGCATTGCTGGTATTGCTGAAGGCAGGGTTGATCCCTCACTTGACTGATACTTGCATTCAAGAGAATCTAGATTGTGTTGGGGGAGGGACTGACTGTACTCATGGCTAATTTAAAGTATTAAAATAAGGCTGTCCCCTACAACCTTCTTAGTCATACAGGATCCCTGTAGCCAAAACAGTATATGATCCAGCTGCAGAGAGCAGACTGCTCTCAGCTTGCACAGCACCTTAGGCGAGGGAAGAATATACGGATAGGGAATGGGGTGGAGAAAGGATGGGAATGTTGTCATCCAGGTGGCTTTAGGGTCCTAAGGAGTGGAGAAGGATGGCACTGGGGAGGTCTGGATGGATCTGTGTAGGAGTTCCCTGTAGATAAATTACTGATCCCCCATCTACTATCCCCAGTATGTAATGGCTGAATTAATATGTAATCAACTGCATTGTATCTAAAGCCTTAGAACTAGTCAGGTGCTCCCTCCACCCAATACCATTTCTTACCCTCTAATCCTACCTGATCTTTAACAAAGCATTAATAATTCTAAGGATAATCTCTATTTTGTTGTGCTTTTTTGTAACTGTTTTAAATAAATCAATTTGTACTGTATATTTGTACTTTTGTGAGATCCTTTTTGCTGTTTTACCATTTTAAGTCTCTGTACTTGGCTACACACAGATTGTATTTTTATTGTTAATGCTCTTCTTATGGATACCTGCATTTAACTTGTGGACTATGTAAACACAATATCTATCAATATCTATATATCTATATATCTATCTATATAAACTACTAGCTTTTCCTTTTGGTGTTTGCGCCTTCTTCCTATCCCAGCCTTAGATGGTGGCCATGGAGGGGGGGGATAGAAACCTTTGTGGGAGCAGTTGTAATGGAACACAAATGGTGGCTATATTTGTGCGGTGAGCTCAAGGGAGATGGCATGAGCTTGTCCTCAAGCATGGTCTTTCCCCTCTGTTGGTGTGGATTTCAGAGACCTGGAAGTCTACCTGAAGACTTAGATTCTAGTGGAATCACAAGGATCTGTAGGTGCCTTCGCTGCTGGCCTTCTCCCCAATTCTTTACTCAGGAATACTGCCAGAAATTGCTGGAATAAGTCAGCCCCAATCATAGCTACTGCCTAAAATTTAGAAAGCTTGCCACTAGTAATGGCATTTATGGAACACTTATTATGGGCTACAAAATATCCTAAGTGCTTTGTATGTACAGACAAGCATTTGTTGCTAGTATTATTTCCATTTTGTGGATGAGGAAGCCAAGACATAGAGGTTAAGTAACCTCCCCAAAGTTACACAGCTAGTAAGTGGCAGGGCACTTCTGAACCCAGAGATGCAACTCTTGAGTTTGTATGAATTCAGAGTTTCTTGTGAAGATTGAGATCATCTATGTAAAGCGCTTAGAATCATCTGTGGCACATAGTGAGGACTCAGTCATTTTAAAGCATCCCAAGTAGGACTCCAGTATGGAGCTCTGAGAGAAAGGCATTTGGGTCAATTAAGTAAATTAAGTAGTTTTTTTTGTTTTTTGTTTTTTGTTTTTTTTAGAGTCTCACTGTGTTGACAGGCTGGAGTGCAGTGGCACAATCTCAGCTCACTGCAATTTCCACCACCCGGGTTCAAGTGATTCTCGTCTTCGGCCTCCCGAGTAGCTGGGATTGATTACAAGCACGCCAACTAAGTATTTTCTTTTAAATGTATTTTTCTAAACAAATATTTTAGCCTGCTTGGTGAAAGTACCTTAGTTTGTTAGCTGGGCGTGGTGGTGCACACCTATAGTCCCAGCTACTTGGGAGGCTGAGGCAGGGGGATCACTTGAGTCCAGGAGTTAAGAGGTTATGGTGAGCTATGATCTTGTCACTGTACTCCAGCCTAGGTGACAGAGTGATATCCTTTCTCAAAAAAGCAAACTCCAGGCAGGGTTCAGTAGCTCACGCCTGTAATCCCAGCACTTTGGGAGGCCAAGGCAGGGGATCACCTGAGGTCAGGAGTTCAAGACCAGCCTGGCCAACATGGCGAAACCCTGTCTCTACTAAAAATACAAAAAGTAGCCGGGTGTGGTGGCACGTGTCTGTAATACCAGCTACTCAGGAGGCTGAGGCAGGAGAATTGCTTGAACTCGGGAGGCAGGGGTTGCAGTGAGCCAAGATCACGTCATTACACTCCAGCCTGGGCAACACAGCGAGACTCCGTCTCAAAAAACAAACAAAAAACAAAACCCCTAGTTTGGTGGGGGTCAGTTGACACTGTTAAACAGCCTTGGACCTATGGAGGTCAGAGAGGAATCCAAGTTTCCCTGTTAAGATATTGGAAGAAGTCCGCATTCCTGGCATAGTTATTTTTCTGGCTACAATTTAACTAGGGCACTTCCTTCTGGACCTCAAGATCTATAATTATCTAAACTGAACACAACCTTTGGTGCAGGCTAGGAAGGTTCTGTGCCTGTTCTGTACCATCACAGAAACTTTTTAGAAATGACCTCAGCTCTTGTCTCCTCCATGGTTTGGCAGTCATACAACCTGCCAGAGTAATCATTTTCCCCTAGCCTTAACCACTATTGACCTGAGCTCTCTTACCGCCTTAATTCTGGATTTTCTTCAGTGAGCTTATTTTCCTACCTTGCCTCTGGTGAACAAATAAAACACAAATAAAATGCAAACATGAGTTTCTTGGTGCTGTGCACCTTAATATTGCAGCTATTTCTATGAGCCTATTCCTAGATGCAGCTGACTACTGTCTAGAATTGTAAATGTTCGACAATATTGCTGGGAAAAGTTGCACACCTAGTTGAAGGTATTGCATAGTCTTTAGAAAACACCAGTTATGAGGAGAGACTTCTTCTGAGTTTGGAAAAGGTAAGCTAGAAAAGGTAAGCTAGGTTTAAACAGCCCTTGGGACCACAGGTATCTTCATTATGGTTGTGGGAATAATCATCACAGTCAACATCGGTTCTTTCTTCGGTGTCATGCTAATTCCTCGGCAACTTGTAAAGGCCCAAATAAGGACCTCTGCTTGGACAGCCTAAGCTGAGGAGCACCCTCCCTAAGAAAACGGCAAGCCACCAGAAGCCACTGTCTGAAAATTTCCACCCAGGTTTCTCCTAGATCACTTCATTTGCTAGAATGACATTGAGAGAAAAGCAAGAAAGGGGCAGTAAAGATAAAATTAATTTATTTGACTTCACAACTTCATGGGCCACACAGGGGCCCCACAGTCCTAGAAGCACAGCCTGTGGCAGTGGGCTGGGGAGGCCAATTCTCTGGACTGCCTGCTCCCTTGTCCAGAGCTGCCTTGAGCCAGGTCCCTCCTGACCCCATCATCCTGTTCCCATATGCAAGGGCTGCTCAGGTCCACCTGCAATAAACCCAGGCCTGCCTCTGGCAGCAAGGACAGGGCCTCGTGGGTGGCAGCAGCACTGGTCCTCGTGGCTGTGGGTGTGCGTGGGTGGGTAGGTAGGTGGGGAGGAGGGCAGGCAGGAGGGTGTGGTTCAGTGCAGAGAGCTGCTGTTCTGCTCTTCAAAGGCCATCTTGCCCAGAAGCTGGCTGTCCAACTCCACCCCACTTACAGGCAGCTGGAAGAAGTTCATTTCAGCTGCTAAGGCTGCCATGGCAGAAGGGTCCTGGCCAAACTGAGCTCGCAACATCATGTCCATTTTCTCCAGCCTCCTCTTGAGCCGCTTGGCCTCTCGCTCTCGGATGAGCCGGGCCTGCCGCTTTTCCGGGGTTTCATTGGCCCGCTTCAGTCTCATGGCCTCCCGATCCCGCTGCAGCCGGCGTGCCCGCTGCTCGTCTGTCTCCTGCATGCGCTGCAAGCGCTTGGCTTCACGGTCCCTCATGCGCCTCACCTCCCGCTCCTCGGGGGTCTCATTGTCCCGCCGGCTCTTCTTGGCCGTGCGCTCTCGTTCCAGCCGCTGCAGCCGTACTTCCAAAGGCTCATTCTGTCGACGTAGGGCCCACTTGCGTACACTGGGAGTCTGGGCTTCCAGCAGTTTACGGTAGGCAGCACAGTTGTTGCACACAAGCAGAATTCCAGCAGGGTACACTGGAGGACTAAAGGCAATATCCTTCCCCTCAGCACTGGAGGGGCCCTCATTGTGGACTGTGGGTAGGGATTCCATATTTAGTACTTCAGGAAGTTTCTCACTGGAAAGGAAACATTTTGGATGGTTAGTGTTTCCTTCTAGCAAGAGTCGGGACTCCAGCCCTGCCTTATTCTTTTCCTATGAGGCCAGTGGCTCCATGCTCACCACAAGGGGTCAGTTTGAATGCTTGGTGGACCTCTTCTACTGCTCCATCCCTTCTCTTCGCGTGAGAGTTGTCTACCAACTTTTTTTTTTTTTTTGAGACAGAGTCTTGCTCTGTCACCCAGGCTGGAGTGCAACGGCGCAATCTCGGCTCACTGCAACCTCCGCCTCCTAGGTTCAAGCCATTCTCCTGCCTCAGCCTCCTGAGGGATTACAGGTGCACGCCACCACGCCCGGCTAATTTTTGTATTTTTAGTAGAGACGGGGTTTCACCACATTGGTCAGGCTGGTCTCAAACTCCTGACCTTGTGATCCACCCGCCTCGGCCTCCCAAAGTGCTGGGATTACAGGCGTGAGCCACTGTGCCCGGCCGGGTGTCTACCAACTCTAAAAGCCCATCTGGAGTTAACTGAGCCACCTGCCACAGCAATGCACCAGAAATCAGACAAACCCTTGGTGTTTTCACTCAAGCCAGAATAATGGTTTTGATAAGAGCTTTGCAGGGGCAGTCCTGCTGTGGGAATGGAGGCTCCTGGAGGTGGAGACCTCCTTCAGGCAAGGTGCAGACCACCAACTCACCTCCTTCCCTCACACTACCTGCATGCAAAGGCAGACTCTGCACTGTACACTAGACAAACGGGACAAGGACCCAACGTTCCAGTCTTCCTAGGACACGATGGAGACTGCATCCTCATGCCAGGGTCCTCTCTACCCTATAACTTCTTTCTCCATGCTTTATCATGAGTGTTCTTGGAACTGCCTACATCTCTTTCTAGTTGAAGATATTCTGATGGGAAAATAAATGGGAATTCATTTTCCTTTGGGGCTATGTGAGGGAAAAGGCATGTTTCCTAGCCTTCTTACTTATACTTCCAAGGAGCATGCATCAGCTGCCTTTGCATTACCTATTTCTAGCCTTCGCTTTGACTTCAGAAAGCAGAACTCACACCCAGTAATTTGCTCCCAGCACAACAGGGATAAGTGCCCAGCTGACCTGTTAAAAGTGGCATGGCTGGTGAACCGGGCTCCACACACAGCACAGTTAGATCGCTGGTCCTCCGAGTGGATTAAGAGGTGGCGACCCAATGACCCCGGGGAGCTAAGGGCCCGGCCACAGACAGGACACATGTAGCTCTTGGCGCTCACCACTGCTGCAGTGTGCTGTAAAACAGAGCCTTGATCTGTCAGTCTTGCGCTACCTCCAGGACAATCTGCACCCACTTAGAAATGACTTTTGGGAAATGTCCCCTTTCTTTAGTCTCAGAATAAGGAACTTCCAAGTATTCTGTTTAGCCCCTAGAAAAGTCAGTCTCTTACATTAGAGGCCCTGGCCATTTAGACCACTGCTTAGATTTCATTAGCTTGAGCTCTGCCTACGTTCTGGGACATGTGGCTGACTTAAGGAACAGTGGGGGCCAGGCACAGTGGCTCATGCCTGTAATCCCAACACTTTGGGAGGCCAAGGCAGGTGGATCACGAGGTCAGGAGTTCAAGACCAGCCTGGCCAATATGGTGAAACCCCATCTCTACTAAAAATACAAAAATTAGCCCGGTGTGGGGGCAGACGCCTGTAGTCCCAGCTACTTGGGAAGCTGAGGCAAGAGAATCGCTTGAACCTGAGAGGCGGAGTTCACAGTGAGCCAAGATCACACCACTGCACTCCAGCCTAGGTAATACAGCGAAATTCTTTCTCAAAAACAAAACAACAACAACAACAGTGGGGCGCCAGAGCCCTCTTCAGAGCCTAAGAGGAATTCATGTCTCGGATAATTTCTCTCTGTCTCCCTGGCTCACACTGTGCAGGTACAAATACGTGTTAAGGGAACAATAAAGGCCAAATCTAGAAGCTGGCCTGGAATACTGGTATGCAGCAGGTATTTATATCTTGCTTTCTCAATCTTTTCAAGATAGTCTTCTGAAGAAATACTTGTCCTCATGAACCAACTATCTTTATGGTACAGCCCAGGCTGCCATGTGTGCTGATGCCTTGTCAACACCGACCAGGAGGTACAGGTGCCCTGTGATTGGATCATGGTAAAAAGAACACAAAAGTCTGGTATTCGGATCCCCTGGTTCACACTAATTTTTAACATACCATTTGTGTTAACTAATTTTTTTTTTTAAGACACGTCTCGTTTTGTCACCCAGGCTGGAGTGCAGTGGCATAATCTCAGCTCATTGCAGCCTCCGCCTCCCAGGTTCAAGCCATTCTCCTGCCTCAGCTTCCCGAGTAGCTGGGATTATAGGCGTGCGCCACCACACCTGGATAATTTTTTTTGTATTTTATTAGAGACAGGGTTTCACCATGTTGGCCAGGCTGGTCTCAAACTCCTGACCTCAAGTGATCCGCCCACCTTGGCCTCCCAAGGTGCTGGGATTACAGGCGTGAGCCACTGCGCCTGGCCCATGTTAACTAATTTTCTTTTCTTTAACACAAAGCCCTCATTATTAGTATACATTAGTTTCTATTTCACTATTTAAAATATACATTAAATAATTTAGAAAAAAAATCACTTAATTTTCACAGTGTGTCTGCCCAGAAACCCAGAACGTGTTTATCTAATATATCTCATTTATTTTCTAAAATGTTGGAAGCTTGGAGCAGAATCTCTTTTTTTTTTTTTTTTAATACAGTCTCACTCTGTCACCCTAGCTGAAGCATGATCACTGCAGCCTCAACCTCCTAGGCTCAAGCTATCCTCCCACATCAGTCTTCCAAGTAACTGGTACTACAGGTGCAAGCCACCATGCCCAACTAATTAAAAAAAAAAATTTTGTAGAGCTGGGGTCTTGCTATGTTGCCTAGGCTGGTCTTGAACTCCTGAGGTTAAGCAATCCTCCCCACTTCAGCCTCTCAAAGTGCTGGAATTCTGGGTGTGAGCCACCACACCTGGCTTTGGGCTGAATTTTTTTTTTTCTTTTTGAGACAGAGTCTAACTCTGTCACCCAGGCTGGAGTGTAATTGCGTGATCTTGGCTCACTGCGACCTCCGCCTACTGGGTTCAAGCAATTCTCCTATGACAGCATCCCGAGTAGCTGGGACTACAGGCGCATGCCACCACACCTGGCTAATATTTGTATTTTTGGTAGAGACAGGGTTTCGCCATGTTGGCCAGGATGGTCTCGAACTCCTGACTTCAAGTGATCTACCCGCCTCGGCTTCCCAAAGTGCTGGGATTACAGGCATGAGCCACTGCGCCCAGCCTCCCTAAGACGAATCTTAATAGAAGCAACAACCCAAGACTCCTTCAGGAGCCAGAGAGAGACAAAGGCCAAACCAGGATCTGGGCTACAGACAAGCTGCCCACACTTGTGTTCCAGAGCACACAGCTCCCCGATCCATACCTGGTACACATGAGCGATCAACTGCTCCCGGCTCCCGCAGTCTAGCTGGCAGAGGGGACACTGGCAGAGTTCAAGCAAGGGGTCAGAATTCAAATTCCCTGTGACCTGTGATTCAACAAATAGGCAACTCATTAGGACTCTTTACTCATCTCTTCCCTGCCCCAGCTTTTTAAACAGGGTATCCTGTTAAAAGGAACCCAGACTGATGGCGCATGTTATTCTTAGCTTCCCTTTGTGGGCTGAAGGAAACAGTAATAGTTGAGAGGGAATTATGGCTTTCAGCCATGAGGACACAGGATTGCCTCAGAGAGAGCCAATCGATTTTTTTCCCTGAAGATAAACTCTGCAGACAGGGGTAGCGTTTTTCCTGTCATGTTCCTTTCAGGAATCCTCAGGGCACAAGTTAGTGAGAAGGTGGCACTCCAGGTGACACCTTGACTTAGATTTGCAAGCACATTCAAGAGTCCACCTTGGGAAGTCAGCTTTCTACTTCAACAAAGTTTCTCTCCTGTCTGGAAAGACGTGGGGAGCTGCAGGAAAGAGAGCTGTGCACAGGCGCAGTGATTCGTGGATGGAAAAGGAAAGCTGAGTGTGGCGAGAACTGAGAGTCTGAGGTGTGGGTTCTGGTGCCATGAAGGAAGAGGCCTCCCGTGCAGGCCCAGGAGACCATCAGAGGCAAGACTGTGCCACAGGGGTGAGCAGCATCAGGGCAGGCAGAAGGGTAGGGCATTGCTGGACCTGGACCCAGGGGCCATTGTCACTTGCCTCGTGCTCTACCACTTCGTTCCCACCAACAGGCTGTTCTGTATTTTCTAACTCTTTCTCCACTTTGACCACCCCTCCATCTTCCTCTGATGTGTGGGAAGAGACTTCATCTTGTGTCGTCTCCTCTTCATCACCCTCACTGTCACCTGGAACACACAAACTGGTCACTTGTTCTGATTTTTGCATGAATACATCCTGAGCTGCTCTCCACCCTGGAGTTGGCAGTTACAATAGAAAACATGTTCAGATCTTCCATAATATAGTTTATATAGTTTTGTTGGGTACATATTATGTCAAGTGGAAACCAACTATAGCTGTCATTTGTTATGCCATATACACGTAAAGGGAAGATGTGAAGCAAAACTGCATTGGAAATGGTTATCGTGCCCTCTACATGATTATAAAAATAATCTTTCTGACTCATGGTTTTCAAATATCTCACACTTCAAATCACACCTCCCCAAGCACCTTACACTGGGCCCATTCCCACTGTACACCACCTCTGACTTACCAACACTTTCCACTGATTTCGCCATGAGCCCCCTGCACAACTTCTCCACGGTGTCACTATACTATTCTACTCTGAACCCCACTAATCTCTTCTTTCCCAGCAAACCTCAAGGCACACTTACAGAAACATCAAGTTTTTCTTCCCTCTTACCAGCAATGGAAGCAGTAGTAAATGAGTTTGAAATGATGTCACTTTATGGGGAAAGGGCTGCTCATTACAGTGGAAAAATTAGCACAGCAACCAACCTCAGGCACTTTGCAGTGGTATCCGACTCACTAGGTTCTTACTCTACTATTGTAACATGGCATTCTAAACTAAGTAAGTCCATTGTTTCTGTTGATTATTTGGATTATCTGATGGGTAACCGAATGCATTAAGTGGAAGGAACGGGCCATTCTTTAGGATGAAATGTAATTTCTTGTGACTAACATAGGAATTGAGTTTGTTTTAGTTTTAGGGGTAGGATGTGGCTATGAGGAGGTCTGCCTGTGGCTGGGGAGTCTGCAAGGTTTATGTGAGCTGATTTTTCTTCTCTATTACTTATAAAATAGAAAATGAAAACAGATCAGAGAAACAAATAACGAATGTAGTTCTTTCTGAAAGGGAAAAAATAAAGTGCTAGTACCTTGAAGATCACAAGAAGTAGCCAAGCCTAGGGAAGCTGTCACACTGCAGCCCTATCTTAACCCCACCTGGATCCTGGACTTCTGGGCCTGATGTGAGCAAGAGAGAAATATAGGGCAGAGTCTCACCAGGCTGTCCGCAAGAAACTCAGATTTCCTAGCTAACAGTGTGCCTGTCTTCTCTACTACCCTTGCATAATATCTAAATCCACCAGTATGTGAGCAACATATTTCCCTTCTTCCTGGGCAAAACTAGTTATATTCCCTTTCTTCATGAGAAGGTCTAACCAAATCATCTGCTAGTAGTTACATGTGTCCTTATTAGATAGATACTCCAGGCAACTGGTGGACTGGATTTGGGGCCTGGAAAGAGCTATGGTTTGTGTGTCTTATTTCCTAGCCCAAAGCTCCTTTCATTTGAATCCAACTCAATAATGAAGGATTGGCACAGATTACATCATACCATGTTTTCTCCCCAGCTTATCTGAAATACTTGTAAACTTTATATAATATAAAGTGATATATCAAACATATTTTTGTAATTTTGCAATAATCCAAATATATCTTGCTACTAGAAAAATTTTTTAAAAATGTGTACTGTCTAGAGGGATAGTACATCCTTCAGAATGGAAAACTATTAGATGTTTGCAGATATTGTAATTCCCACCTGCTACTCAAGAAAGTGGTGGCTTCCATAGGTTTTCCAGACATGTTTGGGTTCATTTTTCTGTGCCCGAGCAATTAATTGCTAAATTATTTTATGTTGTTGATGTTGCTTAATTATTAGCTTGGGTGGAAACAAGTTCCTAGAAGGTTGCAGAGTCCTCTCTCCATTTTTACCCAACCCAGCCTCAAATGTGGTGAAAAATTGGAAAAGTCATTCTGAATTCATACTAATAATAACCAATATCAAATGGATGAGGTGGGGAAAGTGCTGAAATCTTCCTAGGAAAACACATCTCAAGACGTGTTTGTTCAGACAGGTCACAGGACAGACAGACAATCCATGAGGCTCAACTTGTAACAGCTACTGTCGTAACCACAGGGATCTTCTTAGGGAATTGGTATGGGAAGACCTTGACGTTTGCGTTTTATACAGTGCATAACCTCATTACTAAGCAAATCTTCTTGTTTAACATTAAAACTGGGCCTTCAAGCAAGGTTTCATTAATGCCACCCTTATATTTTATTGATTACAAATACATAGATCCTAGGAGACAGGGATTTTTTTTCTTTTCATTTGACCTAACCCAGGGACTGCTTGAGCACTATTTATTCCTATATCCTTGCCTATCACAACCAACAAACCTATCTGTATGTGGCACTGTGCCAAGTACTGTAGTCCATAAGTTAAAAATATATATATCGGCCAGGTGCAGTGGCTCACGCCTGTAATCCCAGCACTTTGGGAGGCCGAGGTGAGTGGATCGCCTGAGGTCAGGAGTTCAATACCAGCCTGACCAACATGGAGAAACCCCGTCTCTACTAAAAATACAAAATTAGCTGGGCATGGTGGTGTATGCCTGCAATCCCAGCTACTCAGGAGCCTGAGGCAGGAGAATCGCTTGAACCTGGGAGGTGGAGGTTGCAGTGAGCTGAGATCATGCCATTGCACTCCAGCCTGGGCAACAAGAGCGAAACTCTGTCACAAAAAAAAAAAAAAAAAAAAAATTATATATATATAAATAAAATGCCAAACCTGTCCTCTTTTTCTGGATAAACACATGCCCACACACCTTAGACCACCTTTGGGGACAATGAGGATCCACATATCTCCTTTTTCATGTCTTTCTCCCAACCCCCATGCACAATCCCCAGAGCACACACACTCTGATAATTCTTCTCCCATTGCCCTGAGTCATTACCAGAAGGTGCAGAACTCACTGCTACTGGAGTCCTGATCTCTTAGTTGTTGGATAGCTTGTCGCTGACTGCCAAGGTCTCCAGGAAAATCAGTTTTCATCATCGCCTGGCGGGCTTGCTCTTCTAGCCCAGCAAATACTTGATCCCCTGGTGGTCACAAGGAAAAATAGTCAGGCCACCAGCTGGGCAGCATATCCCCAGGCAAGCTGGTTGGAAGGTCAGACCATTCAAAGGTAGGAGACAGGCAGGTACCCTGTGGTGGAGTCATTCATCTCCAAGTCAGCTTGCTGCCTCCAACAGCTTCTGGGTGCAGCTGCTCTTCCTGGGCAGTAAGCCAGATGCTCTAGAAAGCATCACTTGCTCCTCTTAAATCCTCCTAGTCTTGACTCCTTTCAAAAGGTGATCAACTGCTACTTCACAAATGTAACTGCAGACTCTCAAATCCATTTACAACCTTCCATCAGGATTGGGAAGATAGAGGCAAGAAGGGGCAAAGTGATGGGATGAAGACAGGGCAACAAATCTGGGCCAAGTCTCTGTACCTTAATGTATTAGCATTATGGTCTTGACTCAGTATCTTATCTCTGACTATAAACAAGTGCTTCAAATCATCCTTCTAAATAACAGTCTCTCTAACCCCATCTTTCATCCACTCTTCTTCCAAAACGTACCCTGGAAGTTCTTCCTTGACTTTCTTTATAATGTTTATCATAATTAGCCATGAGAAAATTAACAACTGGTTGAATAGTGGACTAGAAGAAGAATAGATATGAACTCACTTCTGCAGAAGAACAAACTTCCTGAAACACACTGCTAATTTACAACAAATAATATTCATGTAGTCTTCTTGGTCCAGTTTTTTTTTTTTTTTGAGAGAGAGTCTCACTCTGTCACCCAGGCTGGAGTACAGTGCTGGCACCCGCCTCCATGCCCAGCTAATTTTTTTGTATTTTTTAGTAGAGACGGGGTTTCACTGTGTTAGCCAGGATGGTCTCAATCTCCTGACCTCATGATCCGCCCGCCTCGGCCTCCCAAAGTGCTGGGATTACAGGCGTGAGCCACCATGCCCGGCCAGTCCAGTTTTTTTTTAAATGTAGTATCCCAAAGCCCCAGGCCTATCCTTGATTTTGCATTTACTTCTCATGAACTCTGCTTGGGATCCATGAGGCTACTGAAGAGTTAGTATACTAAGTGCCCTTTTATTTCCAGGAGACCAGGCATAAGGAGAAAAGAGAGTTGGGTTTCCTGAGGTTTCTATTATCTCAGTCAGAGTAGAAACTACAGTCCCCATTCACCAGCCAGCAAGAGGGAATAATAAAAAGCCCTAGTGAAATGTCTGACAATAGCCAGGCCCTTTCTTGCTGAAGATAGAAAGGAAAGTACGCAGGCATACAGGCTCAGGTTCTGAGATAGGATACAGTGATGTGGGAGGAACTAAATGGTGAGCTGACCTGCACTCCTAGACCTTGGGCAGTGAAAGACTTGATGTGGAGTAGGCTTCATGTGATCCCCTTAGTCATTCATTCAGCAAACATTCATTGGGCATCTATTATATGCCAGCTACCAAACACTAATAATAGTTTGACACTCGCAAGCTCCAGGCTCTATGGTAAGTGTTTTGTAGTTATCACCTCACCTTAATTCTCTGCAAAACTCTGTGTGGTAGGTATTACTATCTATATTTACTTAGGAGAAAACTAAGGTTAACGGTGGAACCAAGTATTCAAACCCAGATCTAACTCTAATGTCCTTTTTCTTTTTTTTTTCTTTTTGAAACAGGGTTTCATTCTCTCCTCCAGGCTAGAGTGCAGTGGTGTGATCATGGCTTACTCCAGTCTCAACCTCGCAGTCTCAAGCAATCCTCCCACCTCAGCTTCCAGAGTAGCTGGGACTACAGGTGTGCACCATCATGCCTGGCAATATTTTTATTTTTTGTATAGACAGGGTCTCACTGTGTTGTCCAGGCTGATCTGCAACTCCTGCTCTCAAGGGATCCCCCTACCTCGACCTCCTAAAGTGTTGGAATTACAGGTGTGAGTCACTGCGCCCAGCCTAATGTCTATATTCCTTAACTGCCTTCTAATAGAGATGTAATTAGAAGGTTAGAAGCTTCCTCAGATGGTTTTGCTGAAAACAAACTCTTATCTCTGTGTGAGAATGGCTCTGATCCTAGTGTTAGTGTTTCCTTCATACCATGAGAAACGGATACATACAACTCAAATAGCAAAATTATGTTATCAGGGCCAGTATATGATCAAAAGACAAATGATGGTTCTGATACCACATCATAAGTTATCATGCTTGGATTACAGTAACTAACATTATGGCTATTATGACTCATACTGTGATTGGGAATGGAGGTGGTTCATGTTAAAGTGTACTCTTAGCTACATATCCCTCAAGGAAAGGAAAAATAAGCTGTTTTAAGTCCATCTTCGCAATATCCAAGATGACACACTGGATATAAATTACTGGGTAGAGAAAAAAAAAAAAATGAATTCGATGGGGGAGTACTTCCTTGTCCCTTTGCAGAAGTGAAATACTTAATTTCTCCATGCTGGTTACACTGCACCAAGACCAGGGCCAATTGGTACTTTCCTTTTTTTTTTTTTTTTTAATATGAGACAGAGTCTCAGGCTGGAGTGCAGGGGCGTGATCTTGGCTCACTGCAGCCTCTGCTTCCTGTGTTCAAGAGATTCTCCTGCCTTAGCCTCCTGAGTAGCAGGGATTACAAGTGCCCAGTACCACGCCTGGCTAATTTTTGTATTTTTAGTAGAGATGGGGTTTCACCATGTTGGCCAGGCTGGTCTTGAACTCCTGACCTCAAGTGATCCTCCTGCCTCGGCCTCCCAAAGTGCTGGGATTACAAGCATGAGCCACTGTGCCTGGCCAAGGGCCAACTGTAATAGTTATTGAATTCTTTGGGGTAGGTGCATGTTTTCAGACCTAGGAGCTATGGGCAGACATAGCACTAAGGAACAAGTTACGTACTAGCATATAATTACCAAGGGGAAGACCTTTCTCATCAGTGATACTTCTGGTCTCCAAAGAAACTTAGAAACCAGCTAGATTTAGAACATACTAAGAATAAACATTCTATCCTCTTTCTTGGATTCACCATTGGATTAGTAAAAAGACACCTAAAAGGATATGTACCTTTCGAGATGAGTCAGTAATTCAGTTTCGTCTCCAAATTGAGCTCAAAAGTTATTTTTTTCTATTGATGTTGTCTAAATATTGAGGCTTTCATGGAAAGAGAGAGAGTCTGTTCAACACAACTTGCCTATCTAGGACTCTTAGGCAATTTCACCTGGTGTAACCGGGAGAAGTTAATTCTGTCACTCCTTTTTGGCAATTTGGAAAGAAAAGCTTGTGTTCTTATATTTTAGTCTATTCCTGACTTGGGAAAAAGAATAAAGGTGAACTTTATTCCTCAGAACTATTCCTATTTTAAACATCACCATAAAGCAAAATATATCAAAACCATAAAAAATAAGCAATTTTAGCAGACCTCATAAGATATGTGAATTATCTTCCAGTAGTTACTATTTACCTAATCTCCAAATAAAATTGTCCAGAATTATCCCTTCATAAGAAGGCAGTGAGACTTGCTAAAAGCATGTCATGTTAACTGCCGTATAATGTCTAATGTGATCTATGGAGATACTAGTGATTAAGAAGTGTTACAGAACTGCCTATTTTTATAATATTAGAATTATTATTCCCTTCTGTCTTGAGACCTCTGGAGTAGGTTTAAAAAAATCCTCTGGTCCCTAGATATTAATGTAGGGCAGCCATCTTATTTAATATGTGTATTTATTTGTCTATTAATAGCTAAGAGTCAACTACATTCTCACAATAAAAACCAAGGTGTTCTCTCTCCTTTTATTTTTGGATACAAAATCAAGAAAATACTGTTTGTCTGCAACTTGGTTAAGGTTTTTTTTTTTTGAAACAGAGTTTTTCGCTCTGTCACCCAGGCTGGAGTGCAATGGCGCAATCTCGGCTTGCTGCAACCTCCACCTCCTGAGTTCAAGCGATTCTCCTGCCTCAGCTTCCCAAGTAGTTGGGATTACAGGCAAGCACCACCACGCCCGGCTAATTTTGTATTTTTAGTAGAGACGGGTTTTCTCCATGTTGGTCAGGCTGGTCTCGAACTCCCAACCTCAGGTGATCCACCCACCTTGGCCTCCCAAAGTGGTGGGATTACAGGAGTGAGCCACCGCGCCCGGCCTGGTTAAGGTTTTTCAGACCAGATGAGAACAAGGCCATGTAAGCAAGTTTGGAGAACAGATGAGAGGAATGAGATGAAAGTTATTAGAAAGGTAAAGATTTTACAGTTCTCTCTTGGGTCCTTGGTGCAGTTAAACAAATGTAATTTCAAACTGACTACAATTAAGTAAAGCAGCTGGAACATTCTTTAAGAGAGCAGACAGGCTGGGCGCGGTGGCTCACGCCTGTAATCCCAGTACTTTGGAAGGCCAAGGGGGTTAGATCATGAGGTTAGGAGATCGAGACCATCCTGGCTAACACGGTGAAACCCCATCTCTACTAAAAATACAAAAACATTAGCCGGCGTGGTGGCGGGCGCCTGTAGTCCCAGCTACTCGGGAGGCTGAGGCAGGAGAATGGAGTGAACTCAGGAGGTGGAGCTTGCAGTGAGCCGAGATCACGCCAGTGCACTCCAGCCTGGGCGACAGAGCGAGACTCCGTCTCAAAAAAAAGAAAAAAAAGAGAGCAGATATCCAGTTCAGGAAAAATGAGCTAGTATTGCGAGTGAGGAGCTTAGGATTCCATTTCTAGCTGACAGTCTTTGTAATCCACGGTGCTATCGAAAGTGGGGAACATAGCCATTTACTTCACGAGGATGCTAACAGAATAAATAAAAACTAAGCAAGTTGTGCTTTTTATAGGAGAAAGGACTTCAAAGGCTTTTATTCCTCCTTCTCTTTGTAAAGCTTTTAGTTGAAGTTGAAAGTTTTAAGTCACTCATGTGTTTTACAATCTGAAAGCAAAAGTCTCTCAAGTAAAAGAGGTTTTCATTTGCTTAGTGGTTTGGTTAGTTCAAACACACTAAATGAAAGTGTACGACACACTGTATTTTCAACCTTTCTACAAGTAGTTGACAGAAATGTGTACTCAGGGCTGGGCGAGGGCTCATGCCTGTAATCCCAGTAATTTGGGAGGCTGAGGTGGGCAGATCACTTGAGATCAGGAGTTTGAGACCACCCTGGCCAACATGGCATAACCCTGTCTCTACTAAAAATACAAAAATTAGCTGGGCATGGTGATGAACGCAAGTAATCCCTGCTACTTGGGAGGCTGAGGCAGGAGAATTGCTTGAACCTGGGAGGTGGGGGTTGCAGTGAGCCGAGATCATGCCACTGCACTCTAGCCTGGGCGACTGAGCAGGATGCCGTCTCAAAAAAACAAAACTGTACTCAGAAGGGGTAAAATGGGGAAGGAGGTAGGGAGAAGGTCTAACACAGAGTTCAGCCCATCAGCAGTTTTTCCATAACTAATAACAATTTTGGGCTTTTATTTCAAAAGCTCTGTAACGAGTCTATTAATGAAGTGAAGTGGGCAAAATACAAGAGTCTAACTAGATATTTCTGAGGAAAGGATCATGCCAGTGATTTAGACATAAAAACAGTCCTGATAAAAACCCAGCAAGTGCCAAAGCAGCTGCCCACTGGCTTCTAATGTGGATCCATCAAATGTTGCTGGGTTACAGCAGTGGGATTCTTTTTTAAAAATATATATATATTTTTTGAGATAGGGTTTTGGTCTGTCACCCAGGCTGGAGTGCAGTGCTGCAATCATAGCTCATTGCAACCTTGGACTCCCAGGCTCAAACAATCCTCTCACCTCAACCTCCTAAAGTATTGGGATTACAGGCATGAGCACTGTGCCTGGCTAATTTTTAAATTTTTTGTAGAAATCAGGTCCCACTATTTTGCTCAAGCTGGTCTCGAACTCCTGGCCTGAAGCAATTCTCCTGTCTCAGACTCCCAAAGTGCTCAGATTACAGGTGTGAGCGACCATGCCTGGCTGGAATTCTTTTTTTTTTTTTTTTGAGATGGGAGTTTTGCTCTTGTTGCCCAGGCTGGAGTGCAATGGCGCGACCTTGGCTCACTGCAACCTCCATCTCCCAGGTCAGAGCGATTCTCCTGCCTTAGGCTCCCGAGTAGCTGGGATTACAGGCACCCGCCACCATGCCCAGCTAATTTTTATATTTTTTTAGTAGAGGCAGGGTTTCACCAAGTTGGCCAGGCTAGTCTTGAACTCCTGACCTCAGGTGATCCACCTGCCTCGGCCTCCCAAAGTGCTGGGATTACAGGCATGAGCCACTGAGCCCGACCTGGGAATTCTTAATATATCCCTTTAGGTGGCCTATTAGTTTCATGCCACACAATCTTCGTCTTCCCAGAAGGCAGATCTAATGAAGCTCAGCCGTTACTCTGCTCAAGTGTCAATTAACTTTTATATTTAAGCAAAGCTTAATGCAGACTTTCCTGCCCCCCAGACCTTGAGTCCATTTCATTTACTTTATTTTGTGTATTTATTTTTTTGAGACCAAGTCTCATTCTGTCGTCCAGGCTGGAGTCCAGTGGCGTGATCTCGGCTCACTGCAACCTTTGCCTCCTGGGTTCAAGCAATCCTCCTGCCTCAGCCCCCCAAGTAGCTAGGATTACAGGCGTGTGTCACCATGCCCAGCTATTTTTTGGATTTTAGTGGAGACAGGGTTTTGCCATGTTGGCCAGGCTGGTCTTGAATTCCTGACCTCAAGTGATCTGCCTGCCTCAGCCTCCAAAAGTGCTGAGATGACAGGTATGAGCCACCACGCTAGGCCCCATTTCATTTACTTTTAATAGACAAGCAGCATTAAATTAAATATATTTAGTTGGTTCTATTTCAGTGCAAGGTGATAGGAGACTCACATGGTCAGAAAATGAAATTACCTATTTCTACTTGTCACTATTGCCATACGCAATGAAAAGATGATCTTTTGAAAAGGGTAGGGTCAGCTTCAGTTCCCAAATAACAAATAAATAGAAGGTCCTCTGAAACTAGCAAATCTCAGTTTTTCTTTTTTAGTCAAGCTTAGTGTATCACCTGAGAAGCCTTCATGGCTCCCTGACCAAATGCGTCACTGAAAACAGCCCCTCCCTGGGGGTCTGCTCTTTAGTTGTAGCTGAACATCTGTGCTCACAGCCCCGCAGTAAAGGCCCTTGTAATGGCCACCTCCAAAGAGCCTGCAAAGTCCCACCTACTCCACCTCAAAACAATGTTCTTTCGCTTGACTCTGTAACTTCATTTATGCAACTGTGGATGTGTGATATTCTCCCCACCTCCATGGCCTGTTTTTCCATCTGTTTTTCTTTTTTTCCTTTTTTTTGAGATGGAGTCTCACTCCGTCGCCCAGGCTGGAGTGCAGTGGTGTGATCTTGGCTCACTGCAACCTCTGCTTCCCAGGCTCAAGTGATTCTCCTGTGTTAGTCTCCCGAGTAGCTGGGATTATAGGCATGCGCCACCATGCCCAGCTAATTTTTTTTTTTTTTTTTTTTTTGAGATGGAGTCTTGCTCTGTCACCCAGGCTGGAGCGCAGTGGTGCGATCTCGGCTCACTGCAAGCTCCGCCTCCCAGGTTCACACCATTCTCCTGCCTCAGCCTCCTGAGTAGCTGGGACTACAGGCACCCACCACCACGCCCGGCTAATTTTTTGTTTGTTTGTTTTGTATTTTTAGTAGAGACGGGGTTACACCGTGTTAGCCAGGATGGTCTCGATCTCCTGACCTCGTGATCCGCCAGCCTCGGCCTCCCGAAGTGCTGGGATTACAGGCGTGAGCCACCATGCCTGGCGCTAATTTTTATATTTTTAGTAGAGACAGGGTTTCACCATGTTGTCCAGGGTGGTCTCAAACTCCTGACCTCAGGTGATCCGCCCACCTTGGCCTCCCAAAGTGCTGGGATTACAAGCGTGAGTTATCACGCCTAGCCTCCGTCTATTTTTCAACTCCATTACTAGCTCATCTTGGCTTTGACTATGGTGCAGGGAGATGGAGCTTATGGATATATGCTACGTGGGCATAGACATTGGCCACACAAGCCTGAAGTGGCTCCCCTGGCCTTACTACAATCACACCATCACCCCACCAGCTACTTTCCTCAAATCTAAGCAGGCTCTTGGACAGATGGCTTTTGTAGGTGAACACCCAACTCCTATACTTGCCTTGTTTGTGAACCTATCATTTCTACTAAGAGTACCTTTCCAGATGCCTTCTTGGGGTCACACTTGTGTCTTTTTATTTATTTATTTTTTTGAGACGGGGTCTTGCTCTGTTGCCCAGGCTAGAGTGCAGTGGCACTATCTCGGCTCACTGCAACCTCTGCCTCCCGAGTTCAAGTGATTCTCCTGCCTCAGCCTCCCGAGTAGCTGGGATTACAGGCACCTGCCACTGCACCCGGCTAATTTTTGTATTTTTAGTAGAGATGGGGTTTCAACATCTTGGCCAGGCTGGTCTCAAACTCCTGACCTCATGATCCACCTGCCTCGGCCTCCCAAAGTGCTGGGATTACAGGCGTGCACCACCTGTGCCCGGTCACTTGTGTCTTTTATCAACCAGAGAGGAGAAACAATCCTAAAACCCTGTGATGGATGGCCTATGCTAAAATACTTCATTTTTTTCTTTCTCTTTTTCTTTTTTTGTTTTTGGAGACAGGATCTCACTCCGATGCCCAGGCTGGAGTGCAGTGGCATGATCTCAGCTCTCTCAGCTCACTGCAGCCTCGACCTTTTGGGTTCAAGCGATCCTCCCACCTCTGTCTCCCAAGTAGCTGGCGCTACAGGTGTGTGCCACCTCGCCCAGCTAATTTTTGTATTTTTGGTACAGATGGAGTTTTGCCTTGTTGCCCAGGCTGCACTCAAACTCCTGGCCTCAAGTTATCCTGCGGTGGCCTCCCAAAGTGTTGGGATTACAGGCATGAGCCACCGAGCTCGGCTAAAGATACTTCATTTTATCTTCCTTGACAATCGTCACATGCAAGCCCACTGCATTTTGCTGTTTTAGCAGCAATTTCTAAATCTTCCCTAAACCACTCATCTGTGTATTAAGTAGCCTTTGCACATCCCCATTCCAGAATATACTCCTAGAAGCATCCAACTCGTTCCATTTTACACTTTTCCAGGACTTAAATAGAAGAAAGAATGGTATATGGAGGTTTGCTATTGTAATCTCATTAATGTATAAAATATCAAAACCCTCTTAATTCCTCTGTTTATACTATTTTGTCTTCTACTCTTGAAGTAACCCAGTAAGATTCAGATAAAGTGCATAGTGCCTGGGATATAGTTTTTTGGTTTTTGTTTGTTTGTTTGAGACGGGGTCTCACTCTGGCACCCAGACTGGAGTGCAGTGGCATAATCTTGGCTCACTGCAGCCTCAACTTCCCAGGCTCCAGCCATCCTCCCACCTCAGCCTTCTGAGTAGCTGGGACTATAGATGTATGCCCCCAGGCCTAGTTTTTTTTGTATTTTTTTGTAAAAACAGGGTTTTGCCATGTTGCTCAGGCTGGTCTCGAACTCTTGGGCTCATGCAATCCTCCTGCCTTGGCCTCCCAAAGTGTTGGGATTACAGTGGTGAGCCACTGCGCCCAGCCTATATAGTATGTTTTTAAGAAATTTTAGTTATCTTGTCAATTACTTGACTAATCTGTCCTCTCCAACGTAGGGTTTTAGCCAGCTGCAGTGGCTCATGCCTATAATCCCAGCACTTAGGGAGGCTGAGGTGGGTAGGTCACTTGAGCTCAGGAGTTCAAGACCAGCCTGGGCAACATGGTGAAACCCCGTCTCTACAAAAAATACAAATATTTAGCCGGGCGTGGTGGCATGCACCTGTAGTCCCAGCTACTTGGGAGGCTGAGGTGGGAGGATCGCTTGAGCCCAGGAGGTCAAGGTTGCAGTGAGCTAAGATCACACCACTGCACTCCAGCCTGGGCAACAGAGCAACACCCCATCTCAAAAAAAAATTATATATATTATATAAAAAATAAAAAATATATAAATACATATATGTATATATATTTTATATATATATATACACACACATATATATAGGTTTTTTGTTTTTTACAAGCTTTTCATCTGTTATACCTCTGAATTCTCTTCAAATGTTGCTGCACTTTACTCAAACAGTTCATAATAATAGGGAACTATTTGTCTTTTTTTTTTTTTTTTTGATGGAGTCTATGTTTGCCCAGGCTGGAGTCAGTGACACGATCTTGGCTCACTGCAACCTCCACCTCCCAGGTTCAAGTGATTCTCCTGCCTCAGCCTCCCAAGTAGAGTAGCTGGGATTATAGGCGCCTGCCACCACGCCTGGTTAATTTTTTTTGTATTTTTAGTGGAGATGAGTTTTTTGCCACGTTGGCCAGACTGGTCTCCAACTCCTTACCCCAGGTGATATGGCCCACCTCGGCCTCCCAAAGTGCTGGGATTACAGGCACAAGCCACCGCGCCCGGCCACTATTTGTCTTTTTAACGAACATTTGGGTGGGAATGATTATCTTCCCAGATAATAGAAAAATGGCTAATTATCTCAAATCTGCGTAGATATTAATGTCAATTTAAGAAGGCACTTTTTGAACACCTTCTATGAGTAGTGCTAGAAGTAAAGAGGAAATATAAGGAAATACATACGGCACATAGTCTCTGCCTTCTAGAAGTTTACTATGCAATTACTGAAATAAAATATGCAACAGGTGCGGTGGCTCATGCCTGTAATCCCAGCACTGTGGGAGCCCGAGGTGGCCAGATCACCTGAGGTCAGGAGTTCAAGGCCAGCCTCGCCAACATGGTGAAACCCCGTCTCTACTAAAAATACAAAAAAATTAGCTGGGCATGGTGGCGAGCACCTTAATCCCAGCTACTCGGCAGGCTGCGGCAGGAGAATTGCTTGAACCCAGGAGGCCGATGTTGCAGAGATCACACTGCTACACTCCAGCCTGGGTGACAGAGCGAGACTCTGTCTCAAAAAAAAAAAAAAAAAAAAAAAAGCAAAGAAAAACATGCATGTGACACTGCTGAAAACAACACAAGGTAATAGTGTATACTTGGCCTTCTGGTTTCTAGCCTCTCCCTCTTGTGATCCATCCCACAAATTGCTTCATAGTACCAAAACACTGTATTCTAAATGTCACTCCCCTCTCCCTGCTTAAAAACCTTCAGTAGTTCCCTACGGACTATAGAATGAACTTTGAACTTGGCCTGGCATTCAGGCTTCCACGTGTAGAGTTAAGCATCTCTAACCTCACATCTTCTGACTTTTGAACAAATGAGACCTCTGCTTCATATAAAGTCTCCTTGTCCTCTGAACATGTGGATTCCTGCTTCTGTCTTTGCTCACTTCACTTTCCCTACCTGATGTTCCCTCTCCCTGCCTCTTGTTTTTTAATTTTTTTTTTCAAATCCATTTTCTACCCTCTAAGGCCCAGTTCAGGCGCATGGTCTAGAGGCTTTTCCATTAAGCATTCCCCTTGCTACTTCAGTCCACTGAGCTCTGTTAACTTCCTTCCTCCGAACTTCTGTAGTACATACAGTCTGCAGCATCTGTTTGGCAATTGGCATATACTATCATTCATATTTATATATCTGAGGTTACAATACGGTCTTATAGATCTTATATTGGTTTACAGCCCTGACATCTAGCACAAGGATCTGCAGAGAGTAGGTATCCTATAACTGTCTGTTAACGTGATATTAAAGATATATCAAGTGTACATACCCCTAAGATAGGTTTCCAACACCTCCCCCAGCAACCAGACACACTTTAAATCCACCATTTCCAACATTTTTAACCCTTTTTCTTTCTTTCTTTTTTTCTCTTCTGCTCAGCAAACTGTGTTTCACATTTAAACTTTTCTTCTTCACAAATTAGCGTGAGCTTCTCCCCTAAATTCAGGTTACTCTTCCATTCCACCCCTTAGCATTCCCAGGTTCCAGAAGACAAAGCCCGATACTCACAGTGAACTTTATTTGGATTTGTCTGTTTCCGACGGGACATGTTTCCCTGATGCAAGAGCTCTGGTCTTTCCCAGTTTCACGACTGGATATGTTACTACCTCCTTGCAAGATGCTAACCTGCAATAAAAAAGGTTATTGTTAGCACATGTCATTTTCCCCAGCAGTTACACAAAATTTAAAGATAAAATGTCCTTAAAAAACAGCTCCTGAGCATATAAAACTCACCAGTTATAAATAACTGAACTAATGAAAGAAAGAAATGAATAAATCTCTAGCCTAACGTCAAGGTCCCAGAAAGTTTAAGAGGGGACTCCCTCAGAGGACTTAGAGAATTATACTCTAAATCCATCTTTGGAATCCAGAATACTGTTAAGTGATCACGATCAAGGTCACAGGATAAAAGAGGAAGTAAAACTCAGGCATCCAGGGTTAGAAGTACTGTGGGCTCAAGGGGATAACTCCCATGAATTGCAAAAGGAAGCAAAAGGAAGCCAAAGAGGGTGGCAGCTCACATGTCACATGCCCACTGGAAGTCAAGCCCTGCAGTCTACACCAGCGGATTTTTCATGATGTTATCTTGCCTAGAGGTAGCAAAGGCATCACATCCCTGCGAGACAGAAAATGTCTCAAATAGGCATCTGTAAATGAGAACAGCATGGGAAATAAAGCCTCTATCTGGTGATACAGGCGCAATGCTATGCTGCACTGTGAATGACATGGCACTCAGCAAATCAAACTTCTAATGTTGAAGACGGGCTCTCACCAGAAAAGACAGATGCCATCCACATTGATGAGTACTAATTCAACACCCCAGTGTGGAATACCACCTGGCCCTCCTCACACATTCCAGAGAGGTGGTCAAAGTTAATAACTTTAGAGGCTCTTCTCAATCTAGCCTCTGGGTAGCAAAGAGAACAGTGGGAGGAATAAAGAGAAAAGTTCCCCAAACGAAAAATGCTGCCAAGACATGCATCTGCTCCCCACCCCATATAGGAAGGGATATATACGTAAGCCTGAAGGTTCCTGATTAACTACAGAAAGAGTGCCCCAGCCTTAAGCATTGTTAGAGAATCTGAGATGGATTAGTATCGATAGCTGTGTCATTTTCTTAGAAAGATAGAGTGAATAAAGACATAGAATAAAAAGGGATTGTCTTTCCTACCAAAGACAGGAATATGGATCTGGTCACACTCTTAGGTTTTCTTTCAGTTCCTGCCTTCTTGAGTTATACTCACATTGAATAAGCAAACATAAAATCATAGTTTATTGCCTTAAGAGGAGTTATGGGAGACTACTGCTAGCTATACTTTGTACTCCAGTTAATGAAGACTCACCTCCTGTTATGCCAACTAACTCCTCTATGTAGCTAGAAGGACCTCAAACCTATAATCAGATCCTGCCTCCCCTTACCAAAAGAAGAAAGAAACCGCAAATGGCAAAGACAGGCCTCCACAGGAAGTGGCAAAGGAAGCAGCTTTCAGGCAGTCTTCTAGCATATCTGCATATCAAACACAGTTCTTTTTCAGACCTTTAATTAAAAACAAAACAAAACAAAACTCTAAATGTATACAATAAAAATAAATTTAAACTATTTAGAGGGCAATATACTGAGTGCTGATAGTGTATGTTCTCTAAGTTTTGTGTATGTCAGTTTTTTCTAATCAAGTAGTTGTTTTATTCATGGAAGCAGTGAATGAATATCACACTTTGGATTTCCTATATGTGTGTGGAATCACCAAGTGGAAAGGTAATGAAATGCAGGCTCTATTAATATTTTTAAAAATATGGCCAGGCACCGTGGCTCACGCCTGTAATCCCAACACTTTGGGAGGCCAAGGCAGGCAGATCACTTGAGGCCAGGAGTTTGAGACCAGCCTGGCCAATATGGTGAAACCTCTAATAAAAATACAAAAATTAGCTGGGCATGGTGGTGTACACCTGTAAATTCCAGCTACTCAGGAAGCTGAGGCATGAGAATCGCTTGAACCTGGGGAGGGGAGGTTGCAGTGAGCTGGGATGGAGGCACTACACTGCAGCTTGGGCAACAGAGTGAGACTCCATCTCAAAAAAAGATAAAAAAACTGCCATGGGCGGTGGCTCTCGCCTGTAATCCCAGCACTTTGGGAGGCTGAGGCGGGTGGATCACCTGAGGTCGGGAGTTTGAGAACAGCCTGGCCAACATGGTGAAACGCCGTCTCCACTAAAAATACAAAAACTAGCTGGGCGTGGTGATGCATGTCTGTAATCTCAGCTACTCAGGAGATTGAGGCAGGAGAATTGCTTGAACCCGGGAGGCGGAGGTTGCAGTGAGCCAAGAACGCACCACTGCACTCCAGCCTGGGCGACAGAACGAGACTCCGTCTCAAAAAAAAAAAAAAAAGGATAAATAAAAATTTAAAAAAATAAAATATACTCCTCTAATGTGATAATCTATTGAGGCTAAATATATATACATACTCTATTATAGAAGAAAAAACAGAATCTTGACTAATTTTTATATTTTCTGTCTTCAAGATCAGAAACTGAAACTGTAAGATAAAGGTAATAAAGTCCCTTCTGAAGGAAGGCCAAATAATTTGAACCAGGCAACATTTCAATATTAAAGCTCCAAGTCAAAAGACAGAGATGAGTGTCTGCGTATTTAAATCAGCAGTGCCCGCTGCATCTTATAATCCTCCTAGTGGCCAAATGGGGAACTGACCAGATGGTACCCAATGGGACTTCACACCTGAGTGATCAAGAGAAAAATAAGCAATTACAGTCCCCTCCCACACAACGAAACGAAAATAATAACAAAAACACCCACAAAAACAAGCCTGTGGGGTCATGGGCTGTTGAAAATCAATAAGTAAATAAATAAATGGCGCTGAAAGGACACTCTTGACCACAAAGCAAGATCTCAGAGGCCAGATGACTATTTTATAGGCAGTTAAAGCTAATAAAACCGAGACATACAGCCCTAAAGGTCACTCATTTTGTTTTACTTTTAACACTGCCTCAATTTCCAAGCCAAAACCTGAAACCAAACCAAACCAAAAATGTAAATAGATAGCTGCCTGAACATGGGCTGGAAAGACAGGTAAACGGTGAGATTCAGGTCTAAAGGGATTCCATTTTAAAAGGAAAGCAGTTCTGTCTGTCTTCAGAGCAAGGTTAAGAGTCCTCGGGAAGGTGCAATGTCTCCCCTGAACACTGTCTCTGCTCTCCCACAGGTATTAGGTTGCAGCGTCTAGGGCACACCACAGACTTTAGCAAGAAAAAAAACGAGTGGAAATCTCAGTTTGATGAAAAGAGAGTGCGTTCCCACCTCCAGCTCTGGTGCAGTTCCCACGGAGCAAAGCAAACTCGACTGAATCCAAGTGATCTGTATCTGCCAAAAAGGAGAGGACAAGAAAGCTGGTCACTTAGCCGCCTGGCTGTTCACCTGACCCCTAGGGTTGGGTCTGGGGCGTGTGTCTAATCAGCCGAGATGGTCCCTCTGCTTCTTCAAGCATGAGCCCAGGTAAATTCCCAGGAATTACCAGACAAGAGCCTGACAAGAGCCGGAGGTCTTCCAAGGCGGCTCAGACAAACCCTTAGACAACACAATCTCCGAAATCTAAATTTAGAAGCTTTTCTGCGAGACCCAGACGCGGGGACTGATACCCCCCGGTCTGCACGCCCACGCCCATCCTCCCCTCCCCCAGCTCCACCCAAGGCTGTCAGACGCCGGGGCCGTCCCCGCGGGGGCCCGAGGAGGCGGGGTGCCCTCGGCCCGCGCGAAAGCCCCCCGGCCCCGCACCCCGCGCCCCGCGCCCGAGAGCGCCAAGGGGCAGCAGGAGGAGCGGCCGGGGAGGAATTGGGGTTGGAAGCGGGGAGGGTGAGCCCGGGCTGCCCCCCCAGGCCGGAGCTGGCCCCCGGCCCTCTCCCCAGCGCAGACAAAAGGACCAACAGCCGGCGGCCGCGAGGGGGCGAGGAGCCCGCATCCCCAGCCCGGACCCGGAGGGAGGGCTCGGGGGTCTTTTTACCCGGCGCCTCGGCGCTGCGCTGCGCTCTGGGTCCCTGGGCCCCGCCTCCGGACAGACGGACCGCCGGACAATGGACCCGGGACCTCAGCCCAAGCCAGCCGGGCCGGGGCGCTCCGGGACTGGGCCCCGGCGAGCGGAAGGGGCTCCGGGCCGAGCCGAGCCGGTGGCGGGGAGCCGAGGGGCGGCGCTGCAGACGGACAAAGCCAACAGCAGACAGACAGACGGAGGGGGAAAAAGATGGCGACGCGGGCGGCGGGAGCGCGCGGCTCGCGCACCCGCAGCTAGTGAGGCGCGTGCACGAGCCTCCCTCTCCCCCTCCCCCGCGCCGGCCAGGTCCCCCTCCCCGCGGCCCGGCGCGCGCCCGGCGCTGTGGGCGGGGCCTGAGGAGAGGGGCTCTGGAGAGGAGGGGCTCCGGGGAGCGCCCAATCCCGGGCGCCCGAGAGAGGCTCGCCCGCGTTCCAGGGCTCCGGAACCCCTCGCCCATTCCCAGGTCTTTCTCTGGCTGTCTCAGCCGCTCAGCTCCCCCAGACCTTCCTGGACGTGTAAACGCCACCCTACCCAGCCCCGATCCTGGTTTCTTACCCCACCATCGAGTTCAGCCACAAAACCCACATCCCCCAACCACAGCTCCGCCGCAGGCACCCCACTCTCCTTAGCCCGGATCCCCACCACCGTCACAAACCCTCTTCGCCTCATTCCCCCACGCTTCGCGGTGGCTTCGGCTCCCGAGGCTTTGAATGTAACCACGGGCCTTGGTGGGAGGGGCCAAGTTCAGCTGTCAGAACCTCAGAGCTGGGAAATCTTGAGATTTCTTTTGAGTATTTAATTTTCTGACATGATTCTCAGCTGATAAAATAACATTGGCTGCAGACCCAGGGGCAGGGAAACTTGTGGCACTGTTGCCACGTGAGGGATGTTTGGGGGCAATGGAGAACCGTTGGACCTTTTTTTTTTTTTTTTTGAGACAGAGTCTTGCTCTGTCACCCAGGCTGCAATGCAATGGCGCGATCTTGGCTCACTGCAACCTCCGCCTCCCAGGTTCAAGCGATTCTCGTGCTTCAGCCTCCCGAGTAGCTGGGACTACAGGCATGCACCACCACACCCAGCTAATTTTTGTATTTTTAGTAGACGGGGTTTCACCATGTTGGCCAGGCTGGTCCCGAACTCCTGACCTCAGGTGATCCGCCCGCCTCGGCCTCTCAAAGTTCTGGGATTACAGGCGTAAACCACTGTGCCCGGCCTGGTTGGACGCACTTCTAGTCAAACACCTCCTCCTGTCCACGTCCTTCTCTCTCCCAGTTCCTGTTGCCTTCTTTTCTTCCTCTCTTCTAGAATGCCTGAGCCTGCCCTGACATCGCTTACCTGGAGAAGCAGGGAATGCAGAGGAAAGAAGATGAGATCTGGTATTAGAAGATCTGGCTTTGAGCCCCAGCTCTGCCACCCACCAGCCTGTTGACTTTGGGCAAGTCACTTCCCTGTTCTGAGCCTCTGCTTCCTAAGATGTCAAATGGATAATGATGCAATAATTCCTGGCCTTTACTCTCCGAGGGTTGTTGTGCCAGTTAAGTAAAACAAATGGCTAAAAGCGTCATGCAAATGTTTTTCGTGATTACCGGCTGCACAAAGGCAGGGCTAACGAGGATGCTGACATTTGCTGATAAAGTGACAAGTCCTGGTATTTGCATAGAACATTCTTGCAAATTGTCTTTCCCCCAAATCTTTTATGAGATGATCTCATTGTCTGCATCTTGTGTTCAATGTAATAGAATGACTACATTGAGGGATCTTGGTCCTTCACAATTCTGTGATAAATAGCTCATTCATCATTCACTCATTTATTTATTGTGATTGGGATACTTAGATAGCAATTATTGTTGTTTAACTTCAGTCAAGGAAACATTTTAATTTCATTTAAAAACTTAGTTTCCAAGTAGAGAGAAAATGGAATATTATCATCCAACCAGCAAGTTTTTGTACTATTTTGTGTAAGAATACAACCTAGAATACACACTGGCTTTTATATTTAACAGTAATTCTTGATCAGTTTGGACTGAGGGATACAAGTATGGCTTTATTATGTCACTTTAAAGCTGACTTAGTTGACATTTTCAACAGAAAAGTAGCAAACAGGTAAAGTTTGCCTCCAGTGAAATTTCTTGGATGCATTATTATTATGTAATTTTGGGCAGCTTATTCCATCTCCTTGACTTCCAAATAAAATGAGATCATAAATAATGCTATTCTTATGACTTTCCTGTGCTCTAAAAATTTCTCAGAGGTGTTGTGATTCAGGGTTACAACCAAATAATGAAAAAATTATTAAATAAATAATTAGTTTAAGTTAGGCACGGTGGCTGGCACCTATAGTCCCAGCTACTCAGGAGGCTGAGATGGTATGATGACTTGAGCCCAAGTGTTTGAGGCCAGCTTGGGCCACATAGTGAAACCCTTGTCTCTTTAAAAAAGAAGAATTAATTTATTTTTCCTCTGCTTTCACCTAAACTTGTTCTACATCTAGAAGACCTTTTAATTAACCATATACATTTTTTTAGCTTCACTGTTTTCTACTTTCCCAATCTACTCACAGTTATGTCATCATTTTGCCACTTCAACTATTTAACTTTCCACTTGAAATATCTTCCTAATCCATTTTATATTTGTTGGCTTCTACAATGACCTTGTTAGGGCTCTATATTCCAACAATAAAGGCAGGAGGATTTTAAGAACCTCATGTTAAATTTTTTTAAATTAAGGTGTAATTCACATACCATGAAACTCATGCTTTTAAAGTGTACAATTCAGTGGGTTTTGGTACATTCACAGGGTTGACAACATCACTAGTATCTAATTCCAGAATATTTTCATAACCCCAAAAAGAAATCCCATACCCAGTAGCAGTAACTCACCATTCTTCCTTCCTCCAGCTCCTGGCACCCACAAATCTACTTTCTGTCTGTGTGGATTTGCCTATTCTGGACATTTCATATAAATGTGATTGATTATACAATATGGGACCTCTCGTGTCTGGCTTTTGTCACTTAATCTGGCTTTTGTCACTTAATAGGTTTTCAAGGTTCATTCATGTTGTAGCATATATCAGTACTTAATTCCTTTTTATGGCTGAATTATATTCTGTTGTATGGATATGCCACATTTTATTTATCCATTCATTAGTGGAACGATATTTGGCTTGGGCCTACTTTTTGGCTATTATGAATAATGCTACTATGAACATTTGTGTACCGTTTTTGTGTAAACATATGTCTTTATGTATGGACATGGGTGCATACATATATCTAAGAGTGGAATTGCTTGGTCAAATGGTAACTCTATATTCAACTTTTTTTTTTTTTTTTTTTTTTGAGACCGAGTCTTGCTCTGTCGCCCAGGCTGGGTGCAGTGGCGCGATCTCAGCTCACTGCAAGCTCCACCTCCTGAGTTCACGTCATTCTCCTGCCTCAGCCTCCCAAGCAGCTGGGACTACAGGTGCCCGCCACCACGCCTGGCTAATTTTTTTTGTATTTTTAGTAGAGATGAGGTTTCACCGTGTTAGCCAGGATGGTCTTGATCTCCTGACCTCGTGATCCGCCCGCCTCGGCCTCCCAAAGTGCTGGGATTACAGGCGTGAGCTACTGCGCCCAGCCCTCTGTGTTCAACTTTTTGAGGAAGTGCTAAACTGTTTTCCTAAGTGGCTGCACCATTTTATATTCCTATCAGCAACATATGGTGTTTCCAATTTCTCCACAACCTGGTCAACATTTGTTATTGTTTGTCTTTGACATTAATGGCCACCCTAGTGGATATAAAGTCATATCTCACTGTGATTTTAATTTGCATTTCTCTGATGACTAAGGATGTTGAATATTTTTTCATGTGCTTATTATTGACCATTTGGAGAATGTCTATTCAAATCCTTTGCCTATTTTTAAATTGAGTTGTCTTTTTTTTTTTTTTTGGAATCAGGGTCTCACTCTGTGGCCCAGGCTGGAGTGCAGCACAGTGGTGTGATCACAGCTCACTGCAGCGTTGACCTCCCTGAGCTCAGGTGATCATCCCACCTCAGCCTCCCGAGTAGCTGGGACTACAGGCATGCCCTTACAGGCACACGCCACCACACCCGAATACTTTTCGTATTTTTTGTAGAGACGGGGTCTCACCATGTTGCTCAGGCTGGTCTGGAACACCTAGGCTCAAGCAATCTCCCGGCCTCAGCCTCCCAAAGTGCTGGGATTACAGGCATGAGCCACTGCGCCTGGCCTAAAATTTATTTTTATTTATTTGGTATCCCTGTCACGGCACATAGTGACCTTTGAAGCACAAAGTTTT
Source organism: Gorilla gorilla gorilla (assembly GCF_029281585.2). Classification (NCBI taxonomy): domain Eukaryota; kingdom Metazoa; phylum Chordata; class Mammalia; order Primates; family Hominidae; genus Gorilla; species Gorilla gorilla. The sequence continues at coordinate 101,348,505 of NC_073242.2, forward strand.
TGATTTATATGAAGTCTAATTTATTTCTTCCTTCATTGCTTGTGGTTTGGATGCCATGTCTACGAAACTATCACCGCCTAGTCATGAAAATTTACACCTATGTTTTCTCTTAGGAGTTTTATATTTTAGCTCCTACATTTAGGTCTTCGCTCCATTTTGAGTTAGTTTTTGCATATGGTGTGAGGCCGGGGTGGGGGGCAATTTTATTCTTTTGCATGCAGTTATCCAATTTTCTTAGCACCATTTGTTGTAAAGACTCTTCTTTCCCCCTTTGAATTGTCTTGGTATCCTTGTTGAGAATCAATTGGTTATAAATGCATGGGTTTATTTCTGGACTCTCAGTTCTATTCCATTGACCTATATGCCTATCCTTATGCCACTATCATACAGTCTTGATAAAAATCTGATATTTTAAAGGACAATGTTTAAACTTTTGTGTTTATATTTAGAATCTAGAGTTACAAGTTTTCATGCCTTTGAGTTCATTTAAGGAAAAATTAAGTTTTCTAGATGATTACAATGATGATAAATGTAAAAACCTGATTTGAAAATTTTTTGATCTTATATATGAACCCAAATCACAGTAATAACTGTGATTTAATGCATTTTATTTTCATGTATTGATAAACTCCATATACACAAATTGAAAGTGAAACAGGGATGGAAATTATTATGGAAACAGGGATATACGGGAAGTATATAATCGGGCCAAGCGAGGTGGCTCATGCCTTTGGGAGGCTGAGGTGAGAGAATCACTTGAGGCCAGGAGTTTGAGACCAGTCTGGGCAACATAGTGAGATCCTGTCTCTACAAAAATGTTTTTTAAAAATTAGCCAGGCATGGTGGCATGTACCTGTAGTCCAAGCTACTTAGGAGGATGAGATGGGAACCCAGCAGTTTGAGGCTGCAGGGAGCTGTGATAGTACCCTTGCACTTCAGCCTGATGATAGAGTGAAACCATGTCTTAAAATAAAAAGTAAATAAATGAAAAGAAAATATATGATATTGAGTGTCAAAATCTGGGTTCAAGATCTGATGCTGACATTTATAGCTGTTGACCTTAGATTGGTCACTTCATAGCTTTAAGCTTCACTTTCCTCCTATAAAAACTGATAATGGCCGGGTGCGGTGGCTCACACCTGTTGTAATCCTAGCACTTTGGGAGGCTGAGGTGCATGGATCACTTGAGATCAGGAGTTCAAGACCAGCCTGGCCAACATGGTGAAACTCTTTCCCTACTAAAAATACAAAAATTAGCGGGGTGTGGTGGTGCATGCCTGTAAATCCCAGCTACCTGGAAGGCTAAGGCAGGAAAGTCACTTGAACCTGGGAGGTGGAGGTTGCAGTGATCCGAGATTGTGCCATTGCACTCCAGCCTAGGAGACAGAGTGAGACTCTGTCTCAAAAAACAAAACAAAAAACAAAACAACAACAAAAAAACAAAAACAAAAGAAAACCCGAAAAAACCTGACCTGATAATGCCAGACCGGGCAGCATGGCAAAACCCCATCTCTACCAAATAAATACAAGAAATTACCCAGGTATGGTGGCATGGCATGTGCCTATAGTCCCAGCTACTCAGGAGGCTGATGTGGGAGGATCATCTGGGCCCAAGATCATGGCTGCAGTGAGCCATGATTGCACCACTGCACTTCAGCCTGCACAACAGAGCGAGACCCTGTCTCAGGCAAAACAAAACAAAAACAAAAACAAAAAAATGATTTTTGACCTGCAGCTGCTTCACAGAAATATCAGCCTGAAATTGAGATAATGTGTTTATAGGTGCTTTGTAAACTGTAAAATGCCACAAAGATAAGTTAATATTTGTATATAGCCCTAATTAGTGACATTAATTAGTTCTCTAAAGACTTGTTTCATGGGTTCTTTAACAAGTGATCTTGATTTTTTTTTCCTAGGCTTTAGGAAGATATCCAGAGCAGTTCCTATATCCTTGTATATTCTTTTTTTTATTGTTTTTCTTCTTTTTCTTTTTTTGTTTCATTGTATATGCTTAAGTCTAAATGTTAATAGTTAAAACAAAGGAAATAACTCTATGCCCATCATCTTTCCCTTCTTTCTCTTACACAATGTGTAGTACTTTTATGCAGAAGTCAGCAAACTTTTTTTTTTTTTTTTCAGACAGGATCTCACTCTCTCCCAGCCTGGAGTGCAGTGGCACAATCTCGGCTCACTGCAGCCTCCTCTGCCTCCCAGGTTCAAGTGATTCTCCTGCTCAGCCTCCTGAGTAGCTGGGATTACAATGCACCACCACACCTGGCTAATTTTTGTATTTTTAATAGAGACAGATTTTCGCAATGTTGACCAGGCTGGTCTCGAACTCCTGACCTCAAGTGATCCCCCTGCCTTACCCTCCCAAAATGCTGGGATTACAGGTGAGCAAACTTTTTCTATAGTAAATATTTTGGGATTTGTGGGCAACATAAAGTCACTGTCACACATTCATGCTCCTCCCCTTCCTGCTTTTTTTTTTTTTTTTTTTTTGAGAGGGAGTCTCACTCTGTCACCCAGGCTGGAGTGCAGTGGCACATTCTCGGCTCACTGCAAGCTCCGCCTCCCAGGTTCACGCCATTCTCCTGCCTCAGCCTCCCAAGCAGTTGGGACTACAGGCGCCCGCACCACGCCCGGCTAATTTTTTTTTTGTATTTTTTAGTGGAGACGGGGTTTCACTGTGTTAGCCAGGATGGTCTCCATCTCCTGACCTCGTGATCCGCCCGCCTCGGCCTCCCAAAGTGCTGGGATTACAGGCGTGAGCCACCGCGCCCAGCCCCTTCCTGCTTTTTAACCTTTTAACAATATAAAAATCATTCTTAGCTGGAGAGGCTGTACACAAAACAGGTTGGCTGATTAAGGCTTGCAGGCCTGTTATAGATTCTTATTTTATTGGGCTCAAACACTGTATCTGGTTTTAGTTACAGCTACTAGTTATAGTCATTTACACAAAAAAAGTACCTGGTTAGTTACCAAAGAAATGTAATGTGTTAACATTTGTCCCAACAGCAAAACTGGATTTTCAAGGGAAACAGTGTTTATTTTTCAGTATGTTTAGCTTCTGAATGAAACTTGTCTGTTCAGCCAGGGACAGAGATAATGTTGTGTTTTTTAATTCCCTCAGAGATACTGTTTCGAATAATTGGCTTGTTGGGGTACAATTCACAGTTGATATATTACAGGATCTAAATAGACAGGTAGGTTTTGTTAAAGCCCAGGACACAGGTGATGATTGCTAAATCTTTACAACTCCCCAGTAGAAAGCAATTTTTCTAAACGAATAAATGAATCATGTTGGTCGGGCATGGTGGCTCACGCCTGTAATCCTAGCACCCTGGGAGGCCGAAGCCGGCAGATCACTTGAGGTCAAGAGTTTGAAACCAGCCTGGCCAACATGGTGAAACCTCATCACTACTAAAAATACAAAAAATCGGCCAAGCGTGGTGGCCCACGCCTTTAATCCCAGCACTTTAGGAGGCTGAGGCGGGCGGATCATGAGGTCAGGGGTTTGAGACTAGCCTGACCAACACGGTGAAACCTCATCTTTACTAAAAATAGCCAGGCTTGGTGGTGCAGGCCTGTAGCAGCTACTCAGGAGGCTGAGGCAGCAGAATCGCTTGAACCCAGGAGGCGGAGGTTGGAGTGAGCTGAGATTGAGCCACTGCACTCCACCCTGGGCGACAGAGCGAGACTCCGTCTCAAAAAAAAAAAAAAAAAAAATTATCTGGACTTGGTGGTGGATGCCTGTAATCCCAGCTACTTGGTACTTGTAAGGCTGCGACAGGAGAATCGCTTTAACCCGGGAGGTGGAGGTTGCAGTGAGCTGAGATCGCGCCATTGCACTCCAGCCTGGGCAACAAGAGCGAAACTCCGTCTCAAAAAAAAAAAAAAAAAAAAAAAAAGAATCATGTCACCTTTAGCACTTTTAGTTAGGTGGGGCTCAATGATACTTTTAGCTTATCTTTTTTCAGTCTTTGAGACAGAGTCTCCCTCTGTCATCCAGGCTGGAGGGCAGGGGCGCGATCTCGGCTCACTGCAAGCTCCGCCTCCCGGGTTCACACCATTCTCCTGCCTCAGCCTCCCCAGTAGCTGGGACTACAGGCGCCCGCCACCAAGCCCGGCTAATTTTTTTGTATTTTTAGTAGAGACGGGGTTTCACCGTGTTAGCCAGGATGGTCTCTATCTCCTGACCTCGTGATCTACCCGCCTCGGCCTCCCAAAGTGCTGCGATTACAGGTGTGAACCACCGTGCCCGGCCAATTTTTTTTTTTTTTTTTTTTTTTGAGAGGGAGTCTTGCTCTGTCGCTCAAGCTGGAATGCAGGGGCGTTATCTCGGCTCAGTGCAACCTCCGCCTCTCCGGTTCAAGCGATTCTCTTGCCTCTGCCTCCGAATTAGCTGAAATTATAGGCACGAGCCACAAACCCGGCTTTTTTTTTTTTTTTTGAGACAGAGTCTTGCTCTGTCACCCAGGCTGGAGTGCAATGGCATGATCTCGGGTCACTGCAACCTCCGCCTCCCGGTTCAAGCGATTCTTCTGCCTCAGCCTACAAGTAGCTGGGATTACAGGCGCCCGCCACCATGCCCTACTAATTTTTTATATTTTTAGTAGACACACGGTTTCACCATGTTGGCCTGGTCGGTTTCGAACTCCTAACCTCAAGTGATCCACCCACCTCGGCCTCTCAAAGTGCTGGGATTATAGGCATGAGCCACCCTGCCTGGCTTTTTTTTTTTTTTTTTTTTAGACATAGTCTGGCTCTGTCACCCAGGCTGGAGTGCAGTGGCGCCATCTCGGCTCACTGCAATCTCTACCTCCTGGCGCCATTCTCCTGCCTCAGCCTCCCGAGTAGCTGGGACTACAGGCGCCCGCCACAACCCCCAGCTAATTTTTTTTTGTATTTTTGGTAGAGACGGGGTTTCACCGTGTTAGCCAGGGTGGTCTTGATCTCCTGACCTCGTGATCCTCCCGCCTCGGCCTCCCAAAGTGCTGGGATTACAGGCGTGAGCCACCGCGCCCGGCCAATTTTTTGTATTTTTAGTAGAGATGGGGTTTCACCATGTGGCCAGGCCGCTCTCCAACTCCTGACCTCAGGTGATCCACTCACCTCAGCCTCCCAAAGTGCTAGGATTACAGGCGTGAGCCACCACACCTGGCTCACTTTTTTTTTTTTGGGGGACAGGGTCTCACTCTGCTGCCCAGGCTGGAGTACAGTGGCACAATCTCACATCACTGCAACCTCCGCCTCCCAGGTTCAAGCAATTCTCCTGCCTCAGCCTCCCAAGTAGGTGGGATTACAGGTGTGTTGCCACCACATCCGGCTAATTTTTGTATTTTTAGTAGAGACGGTTTCACCATGTTGGCCAGGCTGGTCTTGAACTTCTTACCTCAGGTGATCCACCCGCCTCAGCCTCCCAAAGTGCTGAGATAACAGGCATAAGCCACCACGCCCAGCCAAAAAAATCTGCACTTTTTTTTTTTTTTAGATGGAGTCTTGCTCTATTGCCCAGGCTAGATTGCAATGGGGAGATCTCGGCTCACTGCAACCTCCGCCTTCTGGGTTCAAGCGATTCTCCTGCCTCAGCCTCCGGAGTAGCTGGGATTACAGGTATGTGCCAACACGCCTGGCTAATTTTTTTTTTTTTTTGTATTTTTTTTAGTAGAGACGAGATTTCACAATGTTGGTCAGGCTGGTCTTGAACTCCTGACCTCAGGTGATCCACCTGCCTCAGTCTCCCCAAGTGCTGGGATTACAGGCATGTGCCACCGCGCCTGGCACGGAACCTGGTTTTATTTTGAAATGTTGCAAACGTTTATAAAGATACAGTATTTCTAAATTCACATCAACATCTTATGATAACAGCTAGCTCCTACTTGTCGTATGACTGCCCCGGTACAAGCGTTAGATGCAGCCTCCACAGCAGGGAGCAGATGACTTCCTTCTGGAGGCCCCTTTTTCTTTTTTCCCTTTTTTTTTTTTTTTTTTGAGACGTTGTTTCGCTCTTGTTGCCCAGGCTGGAGGGCAATCGCCCGATCTCGGCTCACTGTAACTCGAGAATCAAGCGATTCTCCTGCCTCAGCCTCCGGAGTAGCTGGGATTACAGGCTTGCGCCACCATGCCTAATTTCCTCTTTAGTAGAGACGGGGTTCCTCCATGTTGGCCAGGCTGGTCTCGAATTACCGACTTCAGGTGATACACCTGCCTCGGCCTCCCAAAATGTTGAGATTACAGGCCTGAGCCACCGCACCCGGCCCTTTTTCTTTTTTTCTGTAGCCCAGGCTGGAGTGCTGTGACGTGATCACGGTTTACTGCAGCAGCGACCTTCTGGGCTCAAGCGATCTTCCTGCCTCAGCCTCCCCAGTAGCTGAGACCACAAGTGCTCACTGCCGCTCCCCTAATTTTTAACATTTTTTTTTTGTAGCGATGCGGTTTCACTATGGTGTCCAGGCTGGTCTGCAACTCCCGGGCTCAAGCGATCCTCCCGCCCCGCCTCTCAAAGTGCTGGGAAGGTCCCTTCCAGGCTTAAGCAGCGATAATGGTTTTCAAGTTAAAAACAAAGGTAACCAAGGAAAAAGTTTTCTCTGAATACCGAGATAAATTAGGGAAATCGCCAGAGAATGTGGTGCTGAGGAAACACTACTAAATTACACCACACAGACCGGAGCGATGCTGGTCGAAAGGGCAACCGGACGGCTTAAAAGCGGGGCGGGGGAACGCTTAGAGCCCGTAGAGGGACACGGAGGCGCTGGGTGAAGAGTCAGGGATACGCAGGCTTCGAAACCCCCTCGGCCGCTCCACCCAGGGGGGAAAGTCCAGCGAAAGGCGACAGCAGATCTTAGGGAGCAACTCCCGACGTCAGAGAGGCGGTACTGGCAGCCGGTTATGGAAGAATCCGGAACCAAGGCACTGGGTGCGGTGAGGCCGTGGGCGCGGTGAGGCCGTGGGCGCAGAGTCCGAGAATCAACAGCTGTGGCTGGCCTCACCGCGCCCAGAGCGAAATTAAGGGCGCGCCCCCAGCAGCTGACTCAGTCGGCGTGGCACATTTCCCAACGTCTCCCGTGCCTCCGCCGCGGGAAGTAGTCCCCGGCCGCGCCAACTCCAAAGGAAACCGAGGGAGGGTGCCCCGAGTTAGCGCGTGGGTCCCGGCAGCGGCGATCGCGCAGCCAATCCCTGGAAAGGAGGGCGTGGCTATATCGGCCCCGTGGATCCCTCCGCCCGCGCTTGCTGTGCTGAGGCCGAGGGAGTCGCCATTTTGGATGGTGAACCCTGAAGTTGGTGTCTACTGTGTTCACGGCAGGATTCGGTTAGGTGAGTGTGGCATCCTCGGTGTCAGAGGTCTCTGTCTTCCTCTTCTCTCTGCGCTCCTGATTTAGCGGTCTCTAGCTAGCGCTAGGGCCCGGGATTCAAACGACTTCGGAGGGGGCAGCTGAGGAGAACGGGAAGGATAGTGGAAGTGGGGGTCAGACCGGAGGTCAGGCCCTCGAGGGCCCGCGGCGCGGGAAGCTGCCCAGGCCTGGGTTGGGGGCGTGGCAGGGCCGCGAGCGGGTCGGAGGCCGCTGGTCCTGGATCCTCGAAGCCGCTTAACTTTCCCCTAGTCTTCCTGCCCTGAGGTGTGTCTTCCCTGGGGCGGAAACGCCGCGGCCTCGGCGAGGGCTCCTCGGCGACACCCCTACCCCGTCTTTTCTGGCCCGGAGAGACTTCGGGAAGGTCAGAGCTTCCAGTGCCGTGAGAGGCGGATGCCCCCCAGTCCGGGCCGCTTCCACTGGGCGGGGTGGCCTCCTGGGCTTGTTCCTGGGTTAGGGGAACGGACTTGGGTCCACTTTGGCCTGAGAAAATTATAATTTCTTTCGCTGAAGTAAGGAGCGGCCTCTGCCCGCTTTCTCGGATCCCTGCGTGTGTAGTGAGAGGTCTTGGAAGGATCCTTGCGCCTCTCTTTCTTTTTCTAGGTGCTCTTCTTCCGGTGTGCTGGAGGTGACCTCTTGGAACTCAACAGCATAAACTTTGAGGAGGGTCGGGACCCAGGAGCTGTAGGTTAATTAGAAAAGACACTGTCTGTCGTAGTAAACTTAAAGTCTGGTCTTAAACAGATCTTTAGGGGAAACTTGAATTTTAAAATTATGTGTAATATTTTAACTTTTTATTATGGAAAATTTCAAGCAGACAGGAGTATAATGAATTCTCTCATCCAGCTTCAAACACGATCAACTCATGCCTAATCTTGTTTTATCTATACCCCTCCTATGTCTGTATTTTTCTAATTTAATAATAGTTGAAATATATATGTATATATTTCCCTCTCCTTTCCCAGTAGAAGCCTTTTGGCTTTTGTACCTACAAGCCAATAGTTTGTGGGAAATTTGCTTCCTCAGAACTTCTGGGATAGGGGGACTTGGTAATAGTCATTAGAAGATAAAACTGGCCAGATGTGGTGGCTCACCCCTGTAATCCCAGTACTTGGGGAGGGCTAGGTGGGATGATCACTTGAGCTTAGGAGTTGGAGAACAGCGTGGGCAACATAGCAAAATCCCGTTCTCTACAAAAATAAAAACAGCCAGGTGTGGAGGCCCGCATCTATAGTCCAGGAGGCTGAGGTAGGAGGATTGCTTGAGCCTGGGAGGTGGAGGTTATAGTGAGTCGGTAATCGTGCCACTGCATTCCAGTCTGGAGGACAGAGTGAGACCCTGTCTAAAAAAAGAAAAAAAAAAAATTAAAACACTTCCTCTTTTTTTGTATTTATTTTTGTTTTTGTTCTGCAGACGGGGGTCTCACTCTGTTTCCCAGGCTGGAGTGCTGTAGTGCACTCCCTGCACCTTCGACCTTTCAGGACTCAAGTGATCGTCCCGCCTCAGCCTTGGGAGTAGTAGCTGACACTACAGGCCCACGCCTGGCTTTTTTTTTTTTTTTTTGGTCGGGGTCGGGAGGGGAGAGTTTCTTTTTTTTTTTTATTTTTTTTATTTTTTATTGATCATTCTTTGGTGTTTCTCGCAGAGGGGGATTTGGCAGGGTCACAGGACAATAGTGGAGGGAAGGTCAGCAGATAAACAAGTGAACAAAGTTCTCTGGTTTTCCTAGGCAGAGGACCCTGCGGCTTTCCGCAGTGTTTGTGTCCCTGGGTACTTGAGATTAGGGAGTGGTGATGACTCTTAAGGAGCATGCTGCCTTCAAGCATCTGTTTAACAAAGCACATCTTGCACCGCCCTTAATCCATTCAATCCTGAGTGGATACAGCACATGTTTCAGAGAGCACAGGGTTGGGGGTAAGGTCACAGATCAACAGGATCCCAAGGCAGAAGAATTTTTCTTAGTACAGAACAAAATGAAAAGTCTCCCATGTCTACCTCCTTCTACACAGACACGGTAACCATCCGATTTCTCAATCCTTTCCCCACCTTTCCCCCCTTTCTATTCCACAAAACCGCCATTGTCATCATGGCCCGTTCTCAATGAGCTGTTGGGTACACCTCCCAGACGGGGTGGTGGCCGGGCAGAGGGGGCTCCTTACTTCCCAGTAGGGGCGGCCGGGCAGAGGCGCCCCCCCACCTCCCGGACAGGGCGGCTGGCCGGGCTGGGGGGCTGACCCCCCCACCTCCCTCCCGGACAGGGCGGCTGGCTGGGCAGAGGGGCTCCTCACTTCCCAGTAGGGGCGGCCGGGCAGAGGCGCCCCGGGAGGGGAGAGTTTCTTAATGTTGTCCAGACTGGTCTTGAACTCGTGGGCTCAAGTGATCCTCCCAAAATGCGGGGATTAGAAGTGTTTTGAATCCCCAGTGTTAGTGTTACATTTTAAAGTCATCCAGTTTCGTATATCTTATTTTAAAATAGTATTATTATTTTGTCCAAATACTTTTTCATTCTCCCTCTTTGTTCTTATGTCTCTGGCTTCTAAATTATCAGGAGCTCCAGAATCTCCATCTCTAGTTTGTTTGATTTAAGCTCTGGTTCTTGTAAGATAATCAGAATCAAGTCCCAGGGTTTTACAATAAAACTAGAAAAATGAAAGGGTAGTATAGTTAGTCATTCCAAATACAGGAAAAGTAATATGCCTATGAATACTTATTTCAACATTACTTATATGGTACAGATGGTCAAAAGTTTGGAGAATTGGTAAGAAAATTCTTACTGAGTGGAGGCCGGGCACGGTGGCTCACGCCTGTAATCCGAGCACTTGGGAGGCCGAGGCGGGTGGATCACCTGAGGTCAGGAGTTTGAGACCAGCCTGGACAACATGGTGAAACCCTGTCTCTACTAAAAATACAAAGATTAGCCAGGAGTGTTGGTGTGGCCTGTAGTCCCAGCTACTCCAAAGGCTGAGGTAGGAGAATTGCTTGCTCGAACCCGAGAGGCGGAGGTTGCAGTGAGCTGAGATCGTGCCACTGCACTCCAGCCTGGGCGACAGAGTGAGAATCTGTCTCAAAAAAAAAAAAAAAAAAGAAAAAATTATTACTGAGTGGAATATTAGACAGCGTTTACTACAAGGTTTTAGACTGTAACAAGATACGATGAGAAGGATTCTATATTGCTCAGTCCATGAGTATAGCTTTGTAAAACTATACCTTAAGAAACACCCTTGGCCAGGCACTGTGGCTCACGCCTGTAATCCCAGCACTTTGGGAGGCTGAGGCAGGCAGATCACTTGAGGTAAAGAGTTTGAGACCAGCCTGGCCAACATGGTAAAACCCCTTCTCTACTAAAAATACAAAAAAATTAGCCAGGTGTGGTGGTGGGCACCTGTAATCCCAGCTACTTGGGAGGCCAAGGCAGGGGAATCATTTGAACCTGGGAGGTGGAGGTTGCAATGTGCCAAGATTGCACCACCGCACTCCTGCCTGGGTGACAGAGACACTCTCTCAAAAGAAAAAAAAGAAAGAAACGCTCTTGGTGCGGGGCACTGTGGCTCATGCCTGTAATCCCAGCACTTTGAGAGGCCGAGGTGAGTGGATCATGTGAGGTTAGGAGTTCAAGACCAGCCTGGCCAACATGGTGAAACCCCCTCTGTACTATAAATACAAAAATTAGTTGGGCATGGTGGCGGGCGCCGGTAATACTTGGGAGGCTGAGGCAGGAGAATTGCTTGAACCCAGGAGGTGGAGGTTGCAGTGAGCCAAGATCCAGCTTGGGCCACAGAGTGAGACTGTCTTAAAAAAAAAACAAAAAACAAAAAAGGAAACACTGAGGCCGGGAGTGGTGGCTCACGCCTGTAATCCCAGCACTTTGGGAGGCGAAGGCGGGCAGATCAGGAGATCAGGCGTTGGAGACCAGCCTGGTCAACATGGCGAAACCTCCTCGCTACTAAAAATACAAAAATTAGCAGGGTGCCTGTTCTCCCAGCTACTTGGGAGGCTGAGGCAGGAGAATCGCTTGAACCTAGGAGGCAGAGATTGCAGTGAGCCGAGATGGCACCACTGCACTCCAGCCTGGGCAGCAGAACAAGCCTCTATCTCAAAAAAAAAAAAAAAAAAAAAAAAAAAAGAAACACTCTTGGTAAAAGACCCAATGAATTTCCCATAATGTTTTTATCTCAATTTTATTGAGAACAAGATGAAGATACTTTTGTTATGCCTGTGCATTTCAGTATTTATAGCTCCTTCAAGAAAATTTTGATGGTCTCTGAATTCTGAAGCCTTATTTTCTTGTGAATAACACATGATGCTGTTGATCTTACAGTTTTTTTTTTAATTAAATTTTCAGTCTTAGTTTGGCCAGTGAAGATTTGATTATAGTGTGAAGATACACCGTGAACTTTGTGCCACTTGTACATGTAATGCTTCTAAAGGAATTGGACCACCAGGTGTGGCGGCTCATGCCTGTAATCCCAGCACTTCGGGAGGTTGAGGCGGGAGGATTGCTGAGCCCAAGAGTTGGGAGACCAGCCTGGGCAACATAGCAAGGCCCCATCTCTGCTAATAAAAATTTTTAAAAAGATAAAGGAATTGGGCTGTATTATCTTGGAAATGTGTCCTAGCACCTCATTGTGTCTGTTTCTACTCTAATGTCACATCTTCATAACTGCGATACAGTGGTCATACCTAAATTTGTTCAAATTACTTCTTTTATAAGAACAACAACAAAAAAAACCTCAGGCTGGGAGCGGTGGCTCATACCTGTAATCCCAGCACTCTGGGAGGCTGAGGCGGGTGGATCACCTGAGGTCAGCAGTTTGAGACCAGCCTGGCCAACATGGTGAAACCCTGTCTCTACTAAAAATAGAAAAAATTAGCTGGGCGAACAGCCGGGCATGGTGGCTCACGCCTGTAATCCCAGCACTTCGGGAGGCCGAGGCGGGTGGATCACAAGGTCAGGAGATTGAGACCATCCTGGCTAACACGGTGAAACCCTGTCTCTACTAAAAATATAAAAAATTAGCTTGGGATGGTGGCGGGTGCCTGTAGTCCCAGCTACTCGGGAGGCTGAGGCAGAGGTAGTAGTGAGCCGAGATTGCGCCACTGCACTCTCGGCGACAGAACGAGACTCTGTCTCAAAAAAAAAAAAAAAAAAAAAAAAAAATTAGCTGGGCGTGATGGCAGACACCTGTAATCCTAGCTACCTGGGAGGTTAAGGCAGGAGAATCGCTTGGACCTGGGAGGTGGAGGTTGCAGTAGGCTGAAATCGCACCATTGCACTCCAGCCTGGGCAACAAGAGTGAAACTCAGTCTCAAAAAAAAAAAAAAGATCAGAATAAATAAAATAATACATGTCAAAACCAAAAGCTTTTGTACGTATTGGAGTGTCTGTAGCCAGTCTTGGCCCTGCTCTCTCCCCTCCTCACTTCGTACTTTTAGAGCTACAAACACTGAAGTTACTCCCTTAGGAAGTCTTTTTTTTTTTTTTTTTTTTGCTACTTTTAGCTGCTACTACTTTGAATAGAGCTTTCAGGATCACTACCTCTGGGCAGCTTCACTATTTTGGGCAGCAGTTCTGATTCTTTTCCTCCCCCAGATATCCTAAGAGGAAGGACTCAGTCCATGGTTTTACTTTGCTTATTCACGATGGGGAGGCTATCTAGCTCCCGAAGTCTCAGCAAGCTGAGTGATAAAAGAGGAACTAGATGGCTTTGCTATGCCAGTGTTAAGAATTGGAGTACAGTGAAGGATTGGGCTGCTGATCCATGTGTGACACTAATAAAAATAATGGTGTTACACTAATAAAGATAAGTATATTTATGTATATAAACAGAATACCGAGAACTAGGATTGTGGTCACTAGTTCATAACCATTTTTTAGAGTTTATGTTATAATTGCTTACTTGTCTTATAGTTGTTTTTATGTCAGCTATACCCATTTGATTGTGAGCCCCTTGAAGGCTAGGGAAGCTCTCATTTGAATGTCTGTTGTAGACAGTGGCTTAGCACAGTGCTTAATAGAATAGCGCTCGATAAATATTTGGTGAGTGAGTGAATGACAGTAAAGATGTTGAAGCACAGAGTGATTTTAGAGTAACCTCTGAATCACAAAAAGAATTTTAGATTACTTACTGGACAATGTTAGTATGTGATGTGTATATAATCACATATGTATAAAAATTTGTTTATGTTTGTTAATGTATATATGAATAGTAAATGTTGACTAGAATATTTTATTAACTTTTAGGTTATTATTTCCAAAATTAATGTTCCTAATCATACAGGATAACAAAGTTTATGTTACGTTTAGCTTTGGAAACAGGTTCAAATTCTGAGATAGTAATTAAGTCAGTCTTTTGTTTTTTTTTTTCTTTTTTTTTTGAGACGGAATCTTGCTCTGTCGCCCAGGCTGGAGTGCAGTAGCACGATCTCGGCTCACTGCAAGCTCCACCTCCCAGGTTCACACCATTCTCCTGCCTCAGCCTCCCAAATAGCTGGGACTACAGGCACCCATCACCACACCCAGCTAATTTTTTGTGTTTTTAGTAGAGATGGGGTTTCACTGCGTTAGCCAGAATGGTCTCGATCTCCTGACCTCGTGATCCGCCCGCCTCGGCCTCCCAAAGTGCTGGGATTACAGGTGTGAGCCACTGCGCCCTGCCTAGTCTTTTGCTTTAAATTCGTTTTTAGTCTGATTTATTTAATGTACTGGTAATCATTTAGGATATATCCTTTAGTTACTACTTTTGTGGTTTACTGTCATTGTCTTTAGTGATTAGTTTCTTCGTAAAATGGGGATCTGTTGAATAGTTGAAAAATCCTCAGTACTTAACAAAATAGTTTAGCAAATTGCTTTTCTTTCCTTAATTCTAAAACAAAACTAGATTATGTAAATTTGTAGAATTTTTTTAAAAGCATGTGGTTTTTAATTAAATTTTCTACTAATTAACATAATACATGAGCGACAGCTTTGTACAAAACACTGTGCTAGGCAGTGTGTGGGTGACATACCGTGCTAGGCAGTATGTAAGAAACAGTTGTCTTGCAGTGAGATTGAAACAGATTAATCAGAATTGTTAAACTGGGGGAAAAAGATATAAAGCATGCCTTAAACATCTTATTTTAACATAAAACACACAAAAAAGGCTAGCTAATCTTTAGATGAAGAGCTAAGACTTTTTAAAATATGGGTCCATTGACTGGAATTTATTCAACAAATGTTTACATGGTGCTTGCTGTGTACATATAACACAATGTGCTAATTTCTTTACAAATTTTCACTTAATTCTCATACCAGCCCAAGAGGTGTGAAGGTTCATGTAATATTAGTACTGATTTTCCTCAGATGTTTGATAGAATTTGCCAGAGAAGCCACCTGGGCCTGGATTTTCTTTGGGAATGGTTCTTAATTTTAGATTTAATTGTTTTTTTTGAGACAAAGTCTGGCTCTGTCATCCAGGCTGGAAAGTAGTGGTGTGATCTCGGCTCACTGCAACCTCCACCTCCTGGGTTCAAGCAATTCTTCTGCCTCAGCCTCCCGAGTAGCTGGGATTACAGATGCCTGCCACCACGCCTGGCTAATTTTTGTATTTTTAGTAGAGATGGGGTTTCACCATGTTGGCCAACCTGGTTTCGAACTCTTGACCACAAGTAATCTGCCCGCCTCGGCTTCCCAAAGTGCTGGGATTATAGGCGTAAGCCACCACGCCCAGCCTAGATTTAATTTTTGTAATAGATCTAGTGCAGCTATATTTTCTATTTCTTTGTGTCAAATTTAGTAAATTTGAGTTTCTGAGGTATTTATTTCATTTAATTGTTGAATTTATAGATATATGTTGGTTATACTATCGCCTTTAAAAGTCTTTAGAATCTGTAGTGATACTCACTCTTTCATCGCTGACACTGATAATTTATATGTTTATATGTTCCTTTTCTTTGTGAGTGTTATATAGGTATGTCAGTTTTTAAAAAATCGTTTTGAAGAATCAGCATTTAGTTTCCTTGATTTTTTTCTATTTTTTCTTCTATTTCATTGATTTTTGCTTTCTTTTTGTTGTTTTTGCTTACTTTGGTTTGATTTTGCTCTTTTTCTGTTTCCTTAATGTGGAAGCTTAGATTAGTAATTTGAGACCTTTTTTCTGGAGAGACAGAGTCTTGCTCTGTTGTCCAGCCTAGAGTGCAGTGGGCATGATCATAGTAGCTCACTGCCTCCTCAAACTCTTGTGCTCACTGCCTCAGCCTTGCAAGTAGCTGGGACTCCAGGTGTGTGCCACCATGCCCTGCTAATGTTTTACTTTTTTTGTAGAGAATGGGGTCTTGCTACATTGTCCAAGCTGGTCTCAAACTCCTGGCCTCAAGTGATCCTCTCCCCTTGGCCTCCCAAAGTGCTGGAATTACAGGTGTGAACCACTGAGCCTGGCCTCTTCTTTTCTAATTAAAACCTTAATGATATAAATTTTTCTTTAAGCACTGCAGCTACATCCCACAAATTTGTTACGTATATATATATATATTTTTTTCAGTACAAACCTTTAAAAAATTTTTTTCACTTGAAGCTTTCTCTTTGACCTCCAAGCAGTTCATCTAGAAGTATATTGTTGAATTCCCAAATGTTAAGAGATTTTCTGTTGATTTCTAGTTTAATTCTATTACAGTTAAAGAACATTCTTGGTATGACTTCAATTCTATTTAATTTAGGTTTTGTTTTCCTCTTCTTTAAAAATTTAATAGAGACGAGGTCTTACTGTGTTACTCAGGCTGGTCCCTTGGCCTCAAACGATCCTTCTACCTCAGCCTCTCAAGTAGCTGAGGTTATAGGTGAGAGCTACCATGCCTGGTCCTATTTAATTTGTCAAGTTTGGTTTTAGAACCCCAGCTATGTCCTACATTCATGAATGTTCTAGTACACTGCTGTGTTGGGTGTAATGTTCTATAAGTGTCAGTGAGATGCCGTCAGTAGGTGGTGGTGTTCAGTTCACTGTCCTTGTTTGTGTTCTGTCTGCTAGGTTGATCAATTACGGTGGGAGGTATGTTGAAGCCTCTAACTATAATTAGATTTATTTCTCCTTTCCTCTCTGTTAGTTTTTGCTTTGTGTTTTTGAAGCTCTGTTGTTGGGTGCATTCACAATTAGGATTGTTGTATCTTCCTGGTGACTTCACCCTTTTATGCTTATGTAATGTACTTCTGTATCCCTGGTTTTCCTTTCTCTGAAGTCTACTTTGTCTGATTTTAATGTAACCCCTCCAGCGTTCTATTTGTTTGGTGGTGGTGGTGGTGGTTGTTTTGAGACGGAGTTTCGCTGTTGTTGCCCAGGCTGAGTGCAGTGGTGTGATCTCGGCTCACTGCAATCTCTGCCTCCCAGGTTCAAGCAATTCTCCTGCCTCAGCCTCCCAAGTAGCTGGGATTACAGGCTTATGCCACCACGCCTGGCTAATTTTTTATTTTTAGTAGAGATGGGGTTTCGTCATGTTGACCAGGCTGATCTCGAACTCCTGACCTAAGTGATCCACCTGCCTCGGCCTGCCAAAGTTTTGGGATTACAGGCGTGAGCCATTGCGTCCGGCCTGTTGTTTTGAGACAGGATCTTGCTCTGTTGCCCAGTCTGGAGTGCACTTGCACAAACATGGCTGTCTGCAGCCTTGACCTCCTGGGCTTAAGCAATTCTCCCACTTCAGTCCCCCCAAGTAGCTGGGACTACAGGCACATGCTACCATGTCCAGCTAATTTTTATTTTCAATTGTAGAGATGGGATCTTGCTCTTAGTCTGGTCTTGAACTCCTGAGCTCCAGCGATTCTCCCACATCAGCCTCCCAAAGTGCTGGGCTTATGGCATGAGCCACCATACCTGGCCTCCAACTTTCTTTTGATTAGTGTTTGCATATATACCTTTCCCATACTTTACTTTTAAACTACCTACATTATTATATTTGAAGTGAGTTCGTTGTTGACAGTATATAGTGGATCATTTTTTGGTTCATTCTCACAATATCTGTCTTTTAATTGTGTTTATACCACTTTCATTTAATTATGTAATTTTTGAATGTTTGAGTTTAGGTCTACATTTTATTATTTGTTTTCTGTTCTCTCATTTTTGTTTGTTTCCTGCTTTTTGAGCTATTTGAACATATTTTAAAATTCCGTTAAAAAATTTTTTTTTTTTGCTTTTTTTGTATAGTTTTTTTGTTTTTCGAGATGGAGTCTCACTGTCTCACCCAGGCTGGAGTGTAGTGGCGTGGTCTCAGCTCACTGCAGCCTCTGCCTCCCGCGTTCAAGCAATTCTCCCGCCTCAGCCTCCCAAGTAGCTGGGACTGCAGGTGCGTGCCATCACACTGGGCTAATTTTTGTATTTTTAGTAGAGATGGGGTTTTACTATGTTGGCCAGGCTGATCTCGAACTCCTGACCTCGTGATCCACCCACCTCGCCCTCCCAAAGTGCTGCGATTATGGGCATGAGCCACCATGCCCGGCCGTATACAATTTTTTAGTGGTTGCTCTAGGGGTTACAATGGATGAACTTTTCTTTTTTTTTTTTTTTTTTGAGACAGAGTTTCACTCTCATTGCCCAGGCTGGAGTGCGATGGCACCATGTCAGCTCACTGCAACCTCCGTCTGCTGGGTTCAAGTGATTCTCCTGCCTCAGCCTCCCTAGTAGCTGGGATTACAGGCGCCCACGACCATGCCCAGCTACTTTTTTGTGTTTTTAGTAGAGACGGGGTTTCACCATGTTGGCCAGGCTGGTCTTGAACTCCTGACCTCAGGCAATCCACCTGCCTTGGCCTTCCAAAGTGCTGGGATTACAGGCGTGAGCCACCGCACCCAGTCGAACTTGTTTTCATAGGCTACTTCCAGTCAATGTTTTTCCACTTCTCATGGAGTATGAAAACCTTACTATTCTATAGATGATCTCTTTACCCTTCTTCCCTTTATCCCATAATGTTTTGGTTATCTTATGTATTACATTTACGTACATTGAAAGCTCTATCAGACAGTACTGGTTTTGTTTTTAATTGTCAAACATATTTTAAGAGATTTGCAGAGCCATCTATAATAGATATTCGCCATTTCTGTAACTCTTGCTTTATAATGTTCTGGGTTTCCTTCTGGTTAACACTTCCTTTCTGCATTAAAAACTTCTTAAGCAATTCTTTTTTTTTTGGAGACGGAGTCTCACTCTGTCACCCAGGCTGGAGTGCAGTGGTGCCATCTTGGCTCACTGCAGCCTCTGCCTCCTGGGTTCAAGCAATTCTCCTGCCTCAGCCTCCCGAGTAGCTGAGACTACAGGCGAGCGCCACTGCGCCCAGCTGACTTTTTGTGTTTTTAGTAGAGACGGGGTTTCGCAGTGTTAGCCAGGATGGTCTCACTCTCCTGACCTCGTGATCCGCCCGCCTCAGCCTCCCAAAGTGCTGGGATTAGAGGTGCGAGCCACTGCGCCCGGCCTTTTTGTTTTGTTTTGTTTTGTTTTTTGAGACACAGCTTTGCGCTTGTTGCCCAGGCTGGAATGCAGTGGTCCGATCTCGGCTCACTGCAGCCTCTACCTCCTGTGTTCAAGCGGTTCTCCTGCCTCAGCTTCCTGAGTAGCTAGGATTACAGGCGCCCGCCACCACGCCCAGCTAATTTTTTGTATTTTTTTTTTTTCGTAGAGACGGGGTTTCACCATGTTGGCCAGGCTGGTCTCAAACTCCTGACCCCAGGTGATCCCACCTGACTTGGCCTCCCAAAGTGCTGAGATTACCAGGTGTGAGCCACCAGACCTGGCCCGCAATTCTTTTAGATCAGGTCTACTGGTGACAAATTCTCTTACTAGTTTTCCCTCATCTGAGAATGACTTTATTTTTGAGGGATATTTTCTCTGGATATATAATTTTAAGTTGACAGTTCTTTTTTTTCAGCACTTTAAAAACGTTGTTTCGCTTCCTTTTGGTCTCCGTGGTTTCTGAAGTGAAATCTACAGTCATTTAATAGGTCCCTTGTAGGTAATGCATCGTTTTTCCCAGACTGCTTTCAATATTTTAAAAAATTGTCGGCTGGGTGCGGTTGTCTCATGCCTGTAGTCCCAGCTACTCGGGAGGCTGAGGCAGGAGAATCACTCGAACCTGGAAGGCAGAAGTTGCAGTGAGCCGAGATCGTGCCACTACACTCCAGCCTGGGTAACAGAGCGAGACTCCGTCTCAAAAAAAAAATTGTCTTTGGGTTTTAGCAGTTTGATTATGAGTCTGGACATGAATTTCTTTGAATTTTGTCTGATTCAAGTTTGCTAAGCTTTTGGTGTCTGTAGAGTTAATATATTTTGCTAAATTTGGGAAGTTTTCAGGCAGTATTTTTTCTTTCTTTTTTTTTTATTAAATCGAGATCTGAGAAAGGCCATATTTTAAATAATGTTTTTAAAGAATAAAAATACTCTTTCTCCTATCCTTATGGGATTTTTTTTTTTTTTTTGAGACAGTCTCTCTCTCTCTCTCTGTCGCCCAGGCTGGAGTGCAGTGGTGCGATCTCCGCTCACTGCAAGCTCCGCCTCCCGGGTTCATGCCATTCTCCTGCCTCAGCCTCCTGAGTAGCTGGGACTATAGGCACCCGCCACCACGCCTGGCTAATTTTTTGCATTTTTAGTAGAGACAGGGTTTCACCGTGTTGGCCAGGGTGGTTTCGATCTCTTGACCTCGTGATCCGCCCGCCTCGGCTTCCCAAAGTGCTGGGATTACAGGTGTGAGCCACTGCGCCCGGCCCCCTTATCGGATTTAATGACCCAACTGTCATTAAGACATTAAGACCCCTTGCTGTTGTCCTACAGATCTGTAAGGCTTTGTTCACTTTTTTCAATTTTTTTCTCTCTTTTTTTCAGATTAGATACTTTCTATTGACTTACCTACAAGTGTCCTGGCTCTTTTCTCTGTCATTTCCCATTCTGGTGTTTAGTCCATACAGTTTCTTTCTTTGGTTTGTATTTTTTTATTCTAAGATTTTTTGTTTTTATTTTTATTTTGAGACAGGATCTTACCATATTGCTCAGGCTAGTCAACTAAACTAGACTCAAGCAGTCCTCCTGCCTCAGCCCCCTGAGAAGCAAGGATTAGTTCTAAGATTTGTCTCCTCTTTATGTCTTTACTTTTTTTTTTTTTTTTTTTTGAGACGGAGTCTCGCTCTGTCGCCCAGCTGGAGTGCAGTGGTGTGATCTCAGTCCACTTCACCATCCGCCTCCCAGGTTCAAGCAGTTCTCTGCCTCAGCCTCCTGAGAAGCTGGGACTACAGGCACGTGCCACCACACCAAGCTAATTTTTGTATTTTGAGTAGAGATGGGGTTTCACCATGTTAGCCAGGCTGGTCTTGAACTCCTGACCTCACGATCCACCCGCCTCGGCCTCCCAAAGTGCTGGGATTACAGGCGTGAGCCACTGCGCCTGGCCTGTCTTTACTTTTTAATCTTTCCATTCAAGAGAAATTTCCCGTACTCGTTGCAGCTTTTTTTTTTTTTTTTTTTTTTTTTAAGGAGACAGTCTTGCTCTGTCGCCCAGGCTGGACTGCAATGGCACGATCTCGGCTCACTGCAACCTCCGCCTCCCCAGTTCAAGCGATTCTCCTGCCTCAGCCCCTTGAGTAGCTGGGACTACAGGCATGTGCCACCATGCCCGGATAATTTTTGTATTTTTCGTAGAGGGGTTTCACCATGTTGGCCAGGCTGGTCTTGAATACCACCCGCCTTGGCCTCCCACAGTGTTGGGATTACAGGTGTGAGCCACTGCACCCAGCCAGCATTTTTATAGTAGCTGCTTTAAAGTCTTTGTCAGTTAATTCCAACATTGGTGTTGTCTCAGGTTGATGTGTGAGTTGAGATTTTCCCAGTGAGTATCACCCACTTTCTGTCTATACCAGGGGTCCCCTTTCTTGTTCCTCAAGCCAGGACTAGAGAGCTCTTGATGCTCTTTCTGTCTGCTGATGCTCATTTCCGGGTTTCAGCCTGTTGTGCATCCAGGCTGGGGAACATCAGAGGGAAAAATAATAAACTCGCTGCCAGTTTATTGGTACTTCACATTGTGGTCTTCTTCGTCCATCAGCTATTATTTTTCATAGTTCTCAGATAGCTGCTACATGCATTCTGTTCAGGTTTTACAGCTTCATTCAGTGAAAGAGACACTGAACCTAGAACCCTGTTCGTTACATCTTTTGTTTCTATTTTTAAGGACCATCCATGTTGCTTTAAGTACAGCTGTTTAATTTTGTCTTCTGCATAGTATTCTGTCATGTTTTTGTCAAATTTTGTTTGTCCTTTTTTTTGGATACAGGGTCTCACTCTGTCACCCAGGCCTGGAGTGCAGTGTCGTGAACATAGCTCTCTGTTGCCTCCTTGACTTGACCTCCTGGGCACAAGTGAGCCTCCCACCTCACCCTTGCAAGTAGCTAGGACTACAGGCGTGCACCCCCACACCCAGCTAATTTCTAAATATTCTGTAGAGAGGGTCTTGCCATGTTGCCCAGGCTGGTCTTGAACTCCGGCCTCAAGCGATCCTCCTGCCCGGACCTCCCAAACTGCTGGGATTATAGGCATGGACCACCGTACTTGGCCTCATTTGTCCTCTTGAAATGAACACTTAGCATTCTTCTACTTCCTTACTACCACAGAATGCATACGTGCGTCTTCATGGTGCTGTGTACACATTTCTGTGGTGGTGTGTGTCCAGGAATGGAATTGCTGTGTCTTAAGGTATATGGATACCTTTCATTAAAGCATACTTTTCATTAAATACTGCCAAATTAGTGTCTAAAATGGTCATATCAATTTATACATTTATATTGGCCAGTATTTGAAAGTCTGCTTCTAATTTTTGCCAGTCTGGCAGGTATAATCTTACCTTTGTTAACATGTTCACTTCTAGGATTATACAAAATAGTAAATGAAAACTCGAGAATAACGCCTTAGGTTATCCTTCTCTTAGAAATGTCACTGTTTACTTGACAAGTTTGGTGTATCCGTGTTTAAGCTGGAGTAGTTGTCTACTAAGGGCAAGATCTTTGTAGGACCCATGATAGAGCCATACTCAGGAATATTTTTTGTACCTTTTTAAACCTAATTGCCTTATTAATCATGGGTATATTGAGTAATTTAACGGCAAGTTGGATAATGTTCCTTAGGTTAATGTCTTCTAATTTCAGTCACTACTGATACAAATAAATTGTGTGGGAGTTGATTTGTTATCTCGGTTATATAATAAAAGGCCTTGATGTACAGCAGTCCTCCCTTATCCATGTTTTCATTGTCTGGGGTTTCAGCTACTTTGGTCAAGTGTGGTCTAAAATTGCAGGAATAAACAGTTCATACATTTTAAATTGTGTGTCATTCCGAGTAGTCTGATGAAATCTCGTGCCATCCTGTTCATCCCACCTGGGATGTGAATTACCCCTTTGTCCAGCATATCCACGCTGTGTATGCTACCTGCCCATTAGTCACTTAGCCTTCTTGGATATCAGATTGAAAAACATGGTACTGGCCAGGTGTGGAGGCTCAAGTCTGTAATCCCAGCACTTTGGGAGGCTGAGGCAGGCGGATTACAAGGTCAGGAGATCGAGACCATCCTGGCTAACACAGTGAAACCCCGTCTCTACTAAAAATACAAAAAATTAGCTGGGTGTGGTGGCGGGCGCCCGTAGTCCCAGCTACTCGGGAAGCTGAGGCAGGAGAATGGCGTGAGCCTGGGAGGCAGAGCTTGCAGTGGGCCGAGATTGCGCCGCTGCACTCCAGCCTGGGTGACAGAGCAAGACTCTGTCTCAAAAAAAAAAAAAGAAAAAAAGGTACTATGTATAGGATTCAGTATGATCTGCAATTTCAGGCATCCACTAGGGTCTTGAAACGTAACCCTAGGATAAGGGGGTAGGTACTACTGTACTTCATAAGGGCAAGGGTGGTTATGTATTAATAGAAATATTGTTACTCAAGTATATGTGAATACATTTTTGTAAATATTCATCAATTTGGAGTATGTAAGAGAAAATACTGAGGCTTCCCTTCAGCTCTACTTTCCAGAGTTAACACCATTAAAATGTTAATACCTGTTTTTATAGGCCCCTTCTCCATGCATTTATATATGTGTATAAAGTAGTATTATAATGTGTATGCTACTTTTCAGCTTGATTTAAAAACAAACAAAAAAAACATTGGGAGGCTGAGTTGGGTGGATCACTTGAGGTCAGGAGTTCAAGACCAGCGTGTCCAACATGGTGAAACCCCGTCTCTACTAAAAATACAAAAAATTAGCTAGGCGTGGTGGTGTGTGCCTATAATCTCAGTTACTTGGGAGGCTGAGGCAGGAGAATAGCTGGAACCCAGGAGGCAGAGGTTGCAGTGAGCGGTGATTGCGCCACTGCACTCCAGCCTGGGCGAGAGTGAGACTCTTACGTCAAAAACAAAACAATAAAAGTAACACATCTTGGAGCTCCTCCCTTTCATTTGTTCGGCAGTTATTATCTGAGTGCTTGCTTTGTGCTAAAATGTTTTAGAATGCTACGTTACCTTTTTTAAAAAAAAAAACTATTGCTATACAAAGATCAGCCAGGTGTGGTGGTTCACGCCTGTAATCCCAGACACTCCGGAGGCTGAGGCAAGAGAATTGCTTGAACTTGGGAGGCAGGGGTTGCAGTGAGCTAAGATCACAGCACTGCACTCCAGCCTGGGCGACAAAGTGAAGACTGTTTCAAAAACAAACAAAACACCAAAAAAACAAAACAAAACTACTGCCATGTATCCCATAAAATAGATGGGTCTTAATTTAATCAGTTTCTAATTGGTGGGATTTAGATGATTTTATCATTGTATGTTCCCCTCTGTATACATGTGAATGTGAACTGTTCTTCAGGATAGACATTTAAACTTCGAATTTTTTTTTTTTGAGACAGGGTTTTGCTCAGCCTGTTGCCCAGGCTGGAGTGCAGTGGCACAGTAATGGCTCACCTTAGCCTCGACTTCCCAGGCTCCAGTGATCCTCCCACTCCTGCCTCCCAAGTAGCTGGAACTACACGCTCGCACCACCATGCCATGGCGAATTTTTGTAGTTTTGGTACAGTTGGAGTTTCACCATGTTGCCCGGGCAGGTTTCACTCCTGAGCTCAAGTCTCTGCCTCCCAAAGTGTTGGGATTACAGGTGTGAGCCACTACTCCCGGCCAGACTTGGAAGTTTGAAAGAGTGACCTTGAGAGGTGGTGCCAATTTACGTTTCCAGTGGAGTTTGAGAATGCACTAGTTTTCTCACTCATCATCATGATCAAGTTTAGAATAATCTCCATTGCAGATTTCCCCCCAAATATTGCTTACCTTTTAATTTTTTTATAGTTTAGGTAATTTTTCCATACAAAATAATTTTATGTCTCTTCTTAAAAAGGCCTGTTCTGTCTCCATTATAAAAATTTTTTTTTTTTGAGATGGAATCTCGCTGTCACTCAGGCTGGAGTGCGGTGGCGCGGTCTCAGCTTACTGCAAGCTCCGCCTCCTGGGTTCACGCCATTCTCTTGCCTCAGCCTCCTGAGTAGGTGGGACTACAGGCGCCCGCCACCATGCCTAGCTAATTTTTTGTATTTTTAGTGGAGACGGGGTTTCACCATGATAGCCAGGATGGTCTCGATCTCCTGACTTCATGATCTGCCCACCTCGGCCTCCCAAAGTGCTGGGATTACAGGTGTGAGCCACCGCGCCCGGCCTAAAATATTCTTTTATGTTTATCCTATGTTAATAGTTTTATTTTAGTTCTTGAGAATTAAAAATTTAACTGTGGTGAAGAACACATGGCAACATGACAATTTACCAACTTACCTGTTTTTAAGTGTAGAGTTCAGTAGTGTGTACTCACATCGTTGTGCAACAGATCTCCATAAACTTTCGTCTTTCAAAACTGAAACTCTGTACTCATTAAACAATTCCCTATTTCCCCCTACTACTGAACCCTGGTAACCACCATTCTACTTTCTGTTTCTCTGAATTTTAGATACCTCACAAAAGCAGAATCTTACAGTATTTGTTTTTCGTGACTGGCTTATTTCACTTACCATGATGTCCTCAAAGTTCATCCATGTTGTAGCATGTGATGGGTAGGATTTCCTTTCCTTTCTAAGGCTGATTAGTACTCTGTTGTATGTGTAGACCACATTTTGTTTATCCATGCATCCCTCAGTGGCCATTTGGGTTGCCTCCACCTCTTGGCCATTGTGAATAATGCTGCTGGGAACATAGGTATGCAAAGAGCTCTTTAAAGTTCTGCTTTCAGTTCTTTTGGATATATACCAGAAGTGGGATTTCTAGATTATGTGGTAGTTCCATTTTTAATTTTAATTTTTGAGGAACCGCCATACTGTCTTTCCATAATGGTTGTACCGTTTTGCAATCCCAACAACAGTGCACAAGGGTTCCATTTTCTCCACAGCCTCATCAGTACTTGAAATTTTCTTTTTGTTTTTTTGATAGTAGCCATCCTAATGGGTGTGAGGTGGTATCTCATTGTGATTTCATTTTGCCTTTCTCTAGAGATTAATGATATTGGCACTTTTGATATGCTTGTTGACCATTTGTATATCACTTTTGGAGAAATATCTTCAAGTATTTTGCCCAGTTTTTAATCAGGTTGTTGTTATTGAGTTATAGGAGTCATTTACATGCAATTAGCTCTTGGTTTTTGTTTGTTTGTTTTTGAGACAGAGTCTTGCTCTCTCACCCAGCCTGGAATACTGTGGTGTGATCTTGGCTCACCACAGCCTCTGCTTCTGGGACTCCAGCAATCCTCCCGGCTCAGCCTCCCGAGTAGCTGGGACCACAGGTGCATGCCACCACGCCCGGCTAATTGTTGTATTTTTTGTAAAGATGGGGTTTCTCCATGTTGCCTAGGCTCGTCTTGAACTCGTGGGCTCAAGCAATCCTCCCACCTTGGCCTCCCAAAGGACTGGGATTACAGACATAAGCCACCACACTCACACCCTACTATTTAGCTTTTTATTTTTGGATACGGAGTTTCACTCTTGTTGCCCAGGCTGGAGTGCAATGGTGTGATCTCAGCTCACTGCAAACTCCGCCTCCTGGGTTAAAGCAATTCTTCTGCCTCAGCCTCCGTAGTAGCTGGGATTACAGGCATGTGCCACCACGCCTGGCTAATTTTGTATTTTTAGTAGAGATGGGGTTTCTCCGTGTTGGTCAGGCTGATTTCGAACTCCCGACCTCAGGTGATCCGCCCACCTAGGCCTCCCAAAGTGCTGGGATTACAGGCGTGAGCCACTGCGCCCGGCCGGTTTTTGTTGTTTGTTTGTTGTTTTTCCAGTAGAATACAGGTTCATTTGAGGACAGGGGTTGTACCTTTTTTTTTTTTTTTGAGACAGAGTCTTGCTCCTTCTCCAGGCTGGAGTGCACGATCTTGGCTCAATGCAACCTCTACCTCCCGGGTTCAAGCGATTCTTCTGTCTCAGCCTCCTGAGTAGCTGGGACTACAGGTGTGCGTCACCACGCCCAGCTAATTTTTTTTGTATTTTTAGTAGAGATGGGGTTTCACCATGTTGGCCAGGATGGTCTCCATCTCCTGACCTCATGATCTGCCCACCTTGGCCTCCCAAAGTGCTAGGATTACAGATGTGAGCCACCGCACCCAGCCAGGAGTGTACCTTAATTTATGCTTTTTATCTCCATCAAGCCAATGTCTCACATACAGGTAATCAGTAAATACTTATTGCATGGATTGAACATAATTTAATTACTGGATTCCAGATACTTGATGACATAAATGCCCCATTTTAACCTGGGACTTAGGTTAATTCTTAAATGTAGGGTAAAGGCTTTTGGGGGCAATTTTACAAAAGGAAAACACATCTGATGTTTTTTATTAGTGGTTAATTCACTAGTAGACAAGTACTATTCCTACTGCTCTTTCTTTCTTTGGTGCTGTTTTGATTTGTCTGTTCTTCAGTTACTTTGTTTGACCTATCTTTTGTTTGGATATTACATGTTTTTAAGTTTGAGTCCAGAGTTTAAATTTAGAGAAATAGAAATTGTGCTGTTTTGAAATAGAATGCACAGTGGTCAGTGCACAATGGTATACCCTAAAGTCTTGCGGGTAGAGGAGGGGTGGTTTTGTTTACCGTAACTGCTATTCAGTGAAATTCCTGGTAAAGAGCCTTCTGTTGTAGAATTTTGTAGAGCAGTTTTTTCCTTGGACTTTTCACCCCTTTGTGTAACCCTGTATGTGAGTAGATGTCAATGATATTTCTGTACTCTTGGGTACTAGCTTTTCCCCAAAAACTGAGACTTGTTGGCAGGATTTGGGCAGTTAAGATTAAAATATTTTCAATTATGGGTCTAAATTTAATCATCTTTCCCCATTGCCATCCCTGTTGAGATTTTTTTGGGAGAAGCAGGGAGCCCTTCTGCTTCTTTATCTTTTTATCACACCACCCCCATGCCAATATCTAGGTATTAATTTCATCTGTCACCAAATTCTTTCAGCTGTGCCTTTAAAGTAGATTTCAAATCCAGTTGTTGACACTGCTAACCACCCTAGTCTGAGCTATTACCATCTCTTGTCTGGATGATAATAATAGCCTTCCCATTGGTCTTCCTGCTTCCAGTATTATCCTTCCTCAGTCAGTTTTCTTTACAACAGCCAAAACAATCTGTAAAAAATGTGAGTTAGATCATGTCATTTTCCTGTATTAGAAAAACACTCTGTTTTTGTTTCACATGATTCACCCCTAAGAGGTGTTAGTTCCTGAACTAATGTTGACTTGAAAATAGTCATTGTGCTTCTTCTGTTTCTAGGAGGAACAGCACAGCATGCTGGGCTCTGGATTTAAAGCTGAGCGCTTAAGAGTGAATTTGAGATTAGTCATAAATCGCCTTAAACTATTGGAGAAAAAGAAAAGTGAGTAGTGTACTTTTTTTCCCCAAAAATAAATCACTGGATACTAGCACCCCAGTAATGGGTCTTTCAGGCCAGTACTATGAAGTCTTAGGGATCATATGTTTTTTTTGTTGTTTTTGTTGAGACGGGGTCTCACTTTGTCGCCCAGGATGGAGTGCAGTGGTGTGATCTCGGCTCACTGCAACCTCCATCTCGTGGGTTCAAGTGATTCTTGTGCCTCAGCCTCCCAAGTAGCTGGGATTACAGGTGTGTGCCACCACACCTGGCTAATTTTCATGTTTTTAGTAGAGACGGGATTTCACCACGTTGGCCAGGCTGGTCTTGCACTCATGACCTCAAAGTCATCTGCCTGCGTCAGCCTTCCAAAGTGCTGGGATTACAGGCGTGAGCTACCATGCCCGCCCTGGGATCATATCTTTTAAGCTTTGGATGCATTTCTGCCCTTTGTGACTTTTAGACTGAGTACCTTTTTTGCAGAGAAAGGGACATACTCTGTTGTTGTGGCATTAGGTCACCTGACTCCTGAGTTGGAAATGTCAAGCCACATGAGCTATATTTTCTCACCTATACAGAGTAGCAAATTCTACAGTAGAGGGGATGGGATTAGATTTGCTAAAGGAGAGGAGCTAGGATATAGTAGAAACACCCAGTTCTTCCTGTTGGGGGGAGATTGGCCTGTAGGCCAGATGCAAGTGCTCTACTGCTGTGAGATTGGAGTGGGATTTGTGTCTTAGCGGAACTGGCCCAGAAAGCAAGGAAGGAGATTGCTGACTATCTGGCTGCTGGGAAAGATGAACGAGCTCGGATCCGTGTGGAGCACATTATCCGGGAAGACTACCTCGTGGAGGCCATGGAGATCCTGGAGCTGTACTGCGACCTGCTGCTGGCTCGGTTTGGCCTTATCCAGTCTATGAAGTAAGATATTTTGATTCAGATACCTAAATCATTTCTGGAATTTGAGAAAGGAGTAATATGATCTCTTTCTGCATTAAGGGACTATTTCACATGCCCAGGGATCTGCTTCCTAACAGTTGCTGAAAGGCCTGTTAAAAAGAAAATACAGAATCTGAAACTGAGAAGCCTAAATTTGAATCTTGGCTCGACCATTTTCTGACTTCATGGCCTTGAGCTTGTTGCCTAGTTTTGAGTTCCTCCAAAAGTAAAATAAGATCACGAAAATGGCTAGAAGCCTAGAGTTATTGTGAGAATCTAGTGAGATTCACAGAATGGCTTCAGAGGCTATAAAGTATATGAAACAAAAACTAGGATTTTGTTGGTTTGTTTTAAAGAATGTTATATTAATTTTTTTCCTTGATTAGGGAACTAGATTCTGGTCTGGCTGAATCTGTGTCTACATTGATCTGGGCTGCTCCTCGACTCCAGTCAGAAGTGGCTGAGTTGAAAATAGTGAGTACAAGTAGTTTCAGTGATGTCTGTAGCTTTTCATATTTTTAGAAAGGTTGGTTAATAATAAGTTACTTCTGCTGATTTGACCAGATATTTTGTACCATTCTTATGTTGCTTTTGAAATAGGTTTTGTAAATTTGTTTCTCCCTTTCAGCCTTATATCGTAGAATAGAACAGTGTTTTGCAAACTTGAGCAGTTTTTTTAAGGAGCAAAGTTTTGTGTATCTCCAGTTTTGTCTTAATGTTATTTAACTCTATGCAAATGGAAAAGTTCTTATACAACTGTAAACCAGTAAAGTTAAAATAACATTAAGGTGACAGATGTTTTTGCTTTATTTATTAATTCCACAAATATTTATTAAATAAATTGTATGAGCTATGTAAGTGCTGGGGGTAACAGTGGTGAACAAAATATGGCACCAGCCATACTCCTGTAGCTTAGAGTCCAGCAGAAGAGACAGACATTAACCAGAAAATTGCACATCACAACATGGATATGGTATTGACTCCTAGGATACAAATTCAGTTGTGTTGTTTTCTATTTTCTACATCTTTGCCTTTCTGTTTTATTTCCTAGGAGACTGTGTCATTCTTATCTCTCAACCCATCTACTGAGATTTCCTTGTTTTCTAGGTTTTTTTCAAGAGCTCTTTTTAATTCTCTGAATATTTTTTATGGTTTGTTTCATGGCTACAATGTTTTCTAAGTCTCTGAGGATATTAATTATGGTTTATTTTTAAACTTCTGTCATGTTTGTTTCTCTCAAGTTCATTTTTCCTATTTCTTAGTTTTATAGTAGAGGCTTTCCAAAGATTTAGTGGTCCTTGGCTGTCGGTTTACATTTAAGAGTGAGGCACTAAAAAGGAGATTGGAACCTCTCGTGTGCATGGGTGGGTTTTTACTGCCAGATGCCTTCATTGCTGAGTGATCTGGTTAAGCTCTTATTTGGAGGAATTCCAGACTGTGAGGAACTAGTCATCTTTCCTTGGGTTGGTCGTTTTCTCCAGAATCCTCCTATCTTCTGTCGAGTATATAAGCTGGCTGCCAGCATTTCTGAGAGCCCAGTGGAGAAGGAAGCCAAAAATCTATTTGATACATAGAAGACTTACACTTAATTCTTCTGTTGTAAGTATCACTGTTGTCTCCTGTGTGTAGACTCGAGTCCCTTTAGTTTACTCCCCCCAGAGAATAAACCTCCAATAGTCCAATAGGGTACCAGGGATAGTAATTGAGTTTTGTGGGCAGAGAAGAGGGACAGTAGAGGCAACTGATTCTTATGTAGACTTTTTTTTTTTTTTTTTTTTTTTTTTGAGATGGAGTCTTGCACTGTCACCTGGGCTGGAGTGCAGTGGTACAATTTTGGCTCACTGCAACCTCTGCCTCCTGGGTTCAAGCGATTCTTTTGCCTCATCGTCCTTAGTAGCTGGGATTACAGGTGCCCGCCACCACGCCCAGCTAATTTTTTGTATTTTTGGTAGAGACGGGGTTTCATCATGTTGACCAGGCTGGTCTCGAACTCCTGACCTCGTGATCCGCCCGCCTCAGCCTCCCAAAGTGTTGGGATTACAGGCGTGAGCCACCATGTTCAGCCGTTTTTGGTCTCTTCTATACTCCTTTAAAATTAATTTTGGAAAAGGCTTAAATATGTTACAAAACTCAAAAGCCATAAACAGAGTGATAAATTAATGTGAATAAAAAAATCTCTGTGTAGTATAAACCAGCCAAAACAAAAACCATAAAAGACAAATGCCATTTATATCATAGGTGTCAGGTACCCCTGAAAGTCTTCATAATGAACAGTGAGAACTCTCCTACTGGGCTTCTGGAATGTTGGGACCACTCTGGTCCAATGCTACTGTCGTTTCCTGTCTGGAAATGAGAGTAGCTTCTTGAATATTCTTCCTATTCCTACTTTGGCTTCTTTTAATCTATTCACCATTCCATCAGAACCACCTGAGGGTTTTGTCCAAAACACAGCTCTGATCCTGTCAGGACCTCTTGCTTTAAAGCCCATTAGTAGCTTTCTGTTGCTCTTGTGATAGAAACAGAACTCCCTGATACCAGCCTACGTGGTCCTGCGTTGTCTGGCTCCCACCTCCCTTTTTCATTTCTTACCACACTCCTTGGCCTCTGCACTAGAGGCTCACTGGCTGATTGCAGGCTTGAGAACTGACCGTGTTTGTTTCTGCCAGAGGCCTTTGCACTGCTGTTTTCTTTTCCTGGAATGCGCTTCCTTCCCTATTTAGTTAACACCTAGTCATCCTTTAATTTATTATTTGAGACGGTCTTGATCTGTCACCCAGGCTGGAGTGCAGTGGCACGATCTTGCCTCACTGCAGCCTTGGCTTCCTGGGCTCAACTGATCATCCTCCCACCTCAGCCCCCTGAGTAGCTGAGACAAGAGGTGCGTGCCACCATGCCCAGCTAATTTTTGTATCTTTTAAAAATAGAGACTAGGGTTTTGCTACGTTGCCCAGGCTGGTCTTGAACACCTGAACTCAAGTGATCAGCCTGCCTCAGCCTCACAAAGTGTTGGGATTACAGGCATGAGCCACGATGCCTGGCCTTAGTCATCCTTTAAATCTCAGCAAAGCATCACTTCCCTCAGGAAGCCTTACCTGACTTTTCTGATCAGATTTGATTCTGCTGTTAGAAGCTGTTGATAGCATGGTGCACCTTCCCTTGGTATCACTTACTGTAGTTGCAGT
Source organism: Gorilla gorilla gorilla (assembly GCF_029281585.2). Taxonomy (NCBI): domain Eukaryota; kingdom Metazoa; phylum Chordata; class Mammalia; order Primates; family Hominidae; genus Gorilla; species Gorilla gorilla. The sequence continues at coordinate 101,380,840 of NC_073242.2, forward strand.
TGTACCTTTATCTGTGTGATTATTTTGTTAGAAATGCTTGTTCCCCAGTGCCACAAAGAAATAGCACTCAAATGTAAATTTATTTCAGCAAGGCAATTTTTACCTTCTGCAGAAAGGGTGCTCCTTGCAGATGGAACAATGGCGAGAGCACACTGAACACAGGGGGTAAAAATATTTATATCCTACACATCTGGACCCTACTGCTGTGTCCTGATTCCATTGGCTGGAACTGGACCTCACAGTCTGGGCTATACCCGTTTGGCTAAAGGTTTTAAAAGTTTTTAAAATAGATATATGCAAGGGAGAACAAAGGAAAAGAGGAACTTGCTTATGAGAAGACTTAGAAAAGTACTAACATTCCCAAATAAGGAAGGGGCATAGGCTGCGAGCTGGGACTTGCCTGTGAGCACATCTAGCACAGATACCTTGGTTAAAGTACAAGGACATAGAATGTATTTCTTATATTTAACAGCTACATAGGATACGGCTTAACAAAGAGTTATTAGCACAAAGCAAGGAGGTTTGAAGGAAGTTAGTCTTTTAAAAGAAACTTAGTTCTAACACTTATGATTTATTCTTTAACAAGGGAAATTTTGAAGAGGAAACTACTTTGTACAATTTGATTAATGTAAGACTCTATAAGAGTAAGAACAGTATCTGTTTTGTTCATTTTATTTATATTGTATAATACTCATGATAGTGTTTGGCACTCGAGTGCTGCTCATTGGATGGATGGATGGATGGATGAACAAATAGTGGATTAATGCATACCCCTTAAGGTTTTGCAGACTCCAGTGTTTTGGAAATCTTGTAATAGACGCGTGTTTACTGTTGCCAGGAAGAAGCTTAAAGCAGTCCGTTGGAGTGGTCTCTATTTTTATTTGCTGTCCTTTTTCTTTTTAGGTTGCTGATCAGCTCTGTGCCAAGTATAGCAAGGAATATGGCAAGCTATGTAGGACCAACCAGATTGGAACTGTGAATGACAGGGTAATGAACATACTTGGTAAACATGAAGGCAGTGTGTGGGAGCAGTTTATTGTACTGCTTGTGGCAATTCTAGTGGGTACCACTGTATTGCTCAGTATGGGGTTTTACCTTTCATAGTGGGGCGAGGAGGACAGCTGTGTGGCTGGCAGTGTGGTCCAATCCTTACAACCTGCCCAATTCCTCTGGTTACTGTCATTCCTGACTCCACTTCCCCTGCCTCCTGTCATTTGTGAAGGTTGGAAGTGAGGTGGGGAGAAGGGTGGATGAATTGAACTGTGGAAGGCAGCAGTATCGTCTTTTGCAAGCATCTGGGTCATGTGTAATGAGAATGTGAAAGAGAGACTTGGGTCCTCTGATGTGTCTTGTGACTCTGAAAAAAATCATTTAACTGCTCTGAACATTTTTTTCCCTCAATATTACCTGTAAAATGAGAGGAGCTAACTTCGCATAGTGAGGTGAGGATTAGGCTGGTTGGTATAGATGCGTCTTAGCCCTGGGTCTTTTTACTTACAGCTAATGCACAAGCTGAGTGTGGAAGCCCCACCCAAAATCCTGGTGGAGAGATACCTGATTGAAATTGCAAAGAATTACAATGTACCCTATGAACCTGACTCTGTGGTCATGGTAAGTTTATCCCAGAATACAAAGAAAAATGAGTTTGTAGGTATGACCTTCTTTGGAAAACAAAAAAAACATATTCTTTGCACTAACTTAAATTTGTGTGAGTTTAAGCCTTTGTCCAGTTAGTACCTTTTTGACAATAAATGTGCCTGCATATCTCACAGGGTACTTAAGGAATTAGATGAATGACAACACTTTGAGAAGGTCAAAACCTTGATACAAATGTAAAATGGCACTATTATTGCTAGTTTTTGGTGAACTTCAGGAATTGAGAAACCTCCTGTTCATAGCAAGAAATGTCGCAAGACCCAAACAGTTCCCGAAACGTTTATTGGGTACCCACCATGTGTCTGATAGTGCACAGAAAGCTGAGGATACAGGGATAAAAAAATCATCCACCAGTTGGCCAGGTGCGGTGGCTCACGCCTGTAATCCCAGCACTTTGGGAGGCCGAGGCGGGCGGATCACAAGGTCAGGAGATCGAGACCATCCTGGCTAACATGGTGAAACCCTGTCTCTACTAAAAATACAAAAAATTAGCTGGGTGTGGTGGTGGGCATCTGTAATCTCAGCTACTCGGGAGGCTAAGGCAGGAGAATGGCTTGAACCCAGGAGGTGGAAGAGCTTGCGGTGAGCCAAGATTGTGCCACTGCATTCCAGCCTGGGTGACAGAGTGAGACTCCGTCTCAAAAAAGAAAAAAAAAACATCCGCCAGTTAAGGTCAGTGGGGTGTGGTGGATGCTTTGGTGTATACTGCTCAGACATCCCTATTACCCACAGTTGGAAACACTATCAGGTCCATTCCAGCTGCAGAAGTCATTGGGGAATTGGCTGAGGCCTTTGTTGTGACTGTGTTGCAGCCCAACTTCTCCTTCCACCTAACTCTGCCTTTTCTTCCCCCACAGGTGTTGATCCCAGAAGCACTCCAGTAAACTTGCTTTATGCTCATCTCCATCTCATACTCCGCTTTCTGGGGAACCTGGCCTTGGACATGGGTTAATGACCTGGGTTTCTCTTTTTTTCTCAGGCAGAAGCTCCTCCTGGGGTAGAGACAGATCTTATTGATGTTGGATTCACAGATGATGTGAAGAAAGGAGGCCCTGGAAGAGGAGGGGGTGGTGGCTTCACAGCACCAGTTGGTGGACCTGATGGAACGGTGCCAATGCCCATGCCCATGCCTATGCCATCTGCAAATACGCCTTTCTCATATCCACTGCCAAAGGGACCAGTAAGTATACATAAGTGTGGATGTAAGCTTTAGAAAATGTTATAGATAACAAATTGGCTCTGTGAACACACTCAGGAATCATAGGTTGTCAGGAGCCGTTAGCAGTAAAAACATTCGGTATTAGCTGGCAGTCATCTTGTGGGGAAAAAACACATTGGATTCAGAGAAGGTCTTTTAGTTCAGCTGTAGGAAAATCTATAGAGTTGGTGCTAGAAAAACACTTTTCATATAGGTTTACTGAATATCTTTGGGATCTGTTATAGTCATACTAGTAGCTTTTTCCACAAATGAATAAACCACCAATTATTACCAGGCAGAACAACCTTTGTAGATAAGATGGTCATTGGTAGTAAGAAAGTCTCATTAGAGTTTTCCCTTGTAAACACTGAAGCACTTGATTAAATAAAGAATAGCCTTTGGCTCTAGATCTTTAAAAATCTGGAATCCTGACCACATGTGGTCCTTTTGGGCATTTTTAAGGATCTTGAATATTTATATATATTTAGTATGAGAATATAAATGTATTTCTTTCTCCCTTCCCATACCCAAACCTTCGAGATTGCAAACTGGAGGCAGTGTCTCTGATGTTGCCTTTCTCCTCTTACAGTCAGATTTCAATGGACTGCCAATGGGGACTTATCAGGCCTTTCCCAATATTCATCCACCTCAGATACCAGCAACTCCCCCATCGTATGAATCTGTAAGTGCCTGAGCCTCTTTTATAAGCAACAGGAGAGAGAATGCCATGAAGAGCGAGCAAAATAATGACCACAGGGAAGGCAGAGTTTTGATCAACTCCTAGTACTGTCATCATTTTTGCTTTGGGATTCTTGTGTTGCTTTATAACACTACCCTGGAAATGGGGAGTGGGTGGTGATGGCAGTATCATTGGTGGCAATGCTTTGTCTGCAATTAAGCCAGGAATCAGGAAGGAACTGCAGATTTCTTAGAAAGTTGTAGTGCTCTATGAGGGCACTTAACCAGTTGTTTTGACCGACTAGGCAGATAATCACACTTGAGCTGATACAGTCGTGGTGCTGAAGTATCATAATTATTAAAATATTAGTCCTATATGTTCTCAGCACATGTAAAGGAAGAGTGACCAGATTGATCTTAATCAGAAATGTCCAGTTACGTGTCGGCCGACAGCATTGATTTCACATTTTAGTATTCTAGTTAAAATTTGCTAATGAATAGCTAATATAATACCTCGAACTGTAGGTGGTTCAGGTTACTTGTTTTTGACCAGCCTTGTTTCTTCAATTACTGTAGGCCTTTTGAGACCTGTCTCCATCTAGTATTTTACTGAGAAACAAATTGGTGTGGCATTTGCTATGTAAATTACTCATCTAGGAAGATCTTCCTGTTCCTGAGCTTGCTTTCTGTTCTTTCCTTTGGTTCCCATCTGTAGCTGATGTGTTCTACCTTGGGCCTGAGTTTTTCTTATGCTTTGGTTTTGCATGTGTCACATAACCCACAGCTGTTGGTAGGAATGAGGTCGAAAATCTTCATCAGTATTTGAGGACTTGGTTCTTACAGATATATTTAAGAATGCTTTCCCTTTGCCCAAAGGTGAAAGTATTATTAAAGTTGTCTTAGTATGGTAAGGATTTTTTTTTCTCTGCTTGGCAGTTAAGAGTTCAACATGGGGCTGGGCGTGGTGGTTCACGCCTGTAATCCCAGCACTTTGGGAGGCTTAGGCAGGCGTTCGAGACCAGCCTGGGCAACATGGCGAAACCCTGTCTCTACCCAAAATACAAAAATTGGCCAGGCATAGTGTTGCATGCCTGTGGTCCCAGCTATGCAGGAGGCTGAGGCGGGGCAATGGCTGGAGGCCAGGAAGTGGAGGCTGTGGTGAGCCGTGATTGTATCACTGCACTCCAGTGTGGGTGACAGAAGGAGACCCTGTCTCAAAATCAAAGGAGTTCAACATAGTATCTACCTGATTGGAAAAAATGCAGGGGCAGTTTCTTTGGAACAGGCTCTGTTGCATTTGGTGAGCAACTTAACTTTTGGAAACACAGGGGCTTACACCAGTACTTTCTCCAGTGACGCTATTGCTGTCTCCTCTGGTAACAATCTTTGTGTTTCAGGTAGATGACATTAATGCTGATAAGAATATCTCTTCTGCACAGATTGTTGGTGAGTAGTATCAATCAGGAACCTGCAGAGCTCAGTGCTGAACCCTCTGCTGTTTTCTCATTATTGTTCCTCCCTTAGAGACTGTTTCCATGTCCATGGAATTCTATCTACATGCCCTGTTCTCTTCCCAAATGCTAAAATAGAACTCAGGATATCCTGCTTCCAAAGATAAAAGATTTTCCCTAGCCCAAAAGAAGCTTCCAGGTTCCCTCTTCGTCAGTGGTGTCACTATTCTTTTTCATCCTTCTGGTTTTTTCAGTCATGCTTGACCTCTTTATATTATTGCTGCTTCAACTTCCATTGTGTCTCAAAATACCAAATTTTAAGTTGGGGCAATAAAGAGATGCTGAGGAGAAAGTAAGTACAAATCCTAAGTGATAGCTCAGTGATTTTTTTTTTGGGATGGAGTCTTGCTCTGTTGTCCAGGCTGGAGTGCAGTGGTGTGATCTTGGCTCACTGCAAGCTCCGCCTCCCGGGTTCACGCCATTCTCCTGCCTCAGCCTCCTGAGTAGCTGGGACTACAGGCGCCCGCCACCATGCCTGGCTAATTTTTTTGTATTTTTAGTAGAGACAGGGTTTCACCGTGTTAGCCAGGATGGTCTCGATCTCCTGACCTTGTGATCTGCCTGCCTTGGCCTCCCAAAGTGCTTGGATTACAGACATGAGCCACCGCCCCCAGCTGATTTTTTTTTTTTTTTGAGACGGAGTCTTGCTCTGTTGCCCAGGCTGGAGTGTGGTGGCACAGTCTTGGCTCACTGCAACCTCTGCCTCCCGGGTTCAGGCTGTTCTCCTGCCTCACCTCTTGAGTAGCTGGGATTATAGGCACACGCCACCACGCCCAGCTAATTTTTGTATTTTTAGTAGAGACAGGGTTTCACCACGTTGGTCAGGCTGGTCTTGAACTCCTGACCTTGTGATCCGCCTGCCTTAGCCTCCCAAAGTGCTGAGATTACAGGCATGAGCCACTGTGCCCGGCCAGCTCAGTGAATTTTGCAAAGCAAACATGTTCATGTAGCTACCACTCAATTAAAAAAGTACTGGCCAGGTGTGGTGATTCACATTTGTAATCCAAGCACTTTGGGAAGCTGAGGCAGGAGGATCATTTGAGGCCAGGAGTTTGAGAACAGCCTGGGCAAGATCCTTGTTTCCACAAAAAATTAAAAAAAAACCCATCTGAGCTTGGCGGTGTGGACCTGTGGTCACAGCTACTCAAGAGGCGTTCTTAGCCCAGGAGTTCAAGATTACAGTGAGCGATCATTGTACTCCAGCCTGGGGGACAAAAGTGAGACCCTGTCTTAAAAAACAAAAATTAAGATACTACCTACCAGCAAAAACCAGTGGGAAGAATACTTTTAAAATTAGAGGCCAGGTGCGGTGGCTCACGCCTGTAATCCCAGCACCTTGGGAGGCCTAGGTGGGCAGATCACCTGAGGTCAGGTGTTCAAGACCAGGCTGGTCAACATGGTGAAACCCTGTCTCTACTAAAAATACACAAATTAGCTGGGTGTGGTGGCAGGCGCCTGCAATCCCAGCTACTTGGGAAGCTGAGGCAGAAGAATCTCTTGAACCCGGGAGGCGGAGGTTGCAGTGAACCAAGATTATGCCACTGCACTCCAGCCTGGGCGACAGAGTGAGACTCTGTCTAAAAAGAATATAAATAATATTAGACAGTTGTCTTATGGAGATACAATTTACATTTTAAAAAAACACATAGATTTTTTTTTTTTTAGGCAGTCTTGCTCTGTCACCCAGGCTGGAATGCAGTGGCATGATCTCGGCTCATTGCAAGCTCCACCTCCCGGGTTCACGCCATTCTCCTGCCTCAACCTCCCAAGTAGCTGGTACTACAGGCATCCCCCACCACGCCTGGCTAATTTTTTTTTGTATTTTTAGTAGAGACGGGGTTTCACTGTGTTAGCCAGGATGGTCTTGATCTCCTGACCTTGTGATCTGCCCACCTCGGCCTCCCAAAGTGCTGGGATTACAGGCGTGAGCCACCACGCCCGGCAAGCCCATACATTTTAAGTGTATACACACGCAATTCCACTATCTGATCAAGGTATACAACATTACTCTTACCTCAAAGTTCCCTTGTTGCCAGTCAACTCTGCCCTTCTCTCCAGAGTCAGAGCACTATTTTGATTTTTTTGTAATTTAGTTTTCCTGAATCTAGAACTTAAGGAAACATACAGTAGGTGTGTGTGGGGGCGTGATCTTAATATAAAATACTAGATGGAAGACTGGAAATACAGATCAGACTATTATAACAAATAACTTGGACATTATATTCCTTTAAAAAAACTTTGCCCCCAATCCCTAAAGAATGTTGGTTCTTAAGGAAGCAGTGTTTGTTCTATCAGAATCCTATTATCACTCCTTGGACTTAGTTGGTAAAGGAACAGACCTTATGAAAAGGAACAGTCGATTGCTCTGTGGATGTGGCCCCATGTATCCCACTTTGATTTCCCTTAAACTTTTTTCTCACCACAGGAAAGTAAAACAGGATTCAACCCTAATTAGAAAATGTAGATATTAACTGTCATTCAAATGTTTATTAGCCTCTAGAATTAACTTTTTTTTTAGCCAGGTGCGGTGGCTCACACCTGTAATCCAGCACTTTGGGAGGCTGAGGTGTGTGGATCACTTGAGATCAGGAGTTCAAGGCCAACCTGGTGAAACCCTGTCTCTACTAAAAATACAAAAATTAGCCAGGTGTGGTGGCGTGCGCCTGTAATCCCAGCTACTCAGGAGGCTGAGGCAGGAGAATTGCTTGAACCCAGGAGGCAGAGGTGCAGTGAGCCGAGATCACGCCACTGCACTCCAGCCTGGGTAACAGAGGGAGACTGTCTCAAAAAAAAAAAAAAAAAGTTTGTGAACTAAGGTTTTCTCCTGTGTTTTGATCATTTTATTTTTACTGCCAAAGGGGATCTGAGTCATTTCTCTGGTGTTTGTAACGTTGTGCTCCTTGCCCTAATTAGGTCCTGGACCCAAGCCAGAAGCCTCTGCAAAGCTTCCTTCCAGACCTGCAGATAACTATGACAACTTTGTCCTACCAGAGTTGCCATCTGTGCCAGACACACTACCAACTGCGTCTGCTGGTGCCAGCACCTCAGCATCTGAAGACATTGACTTTGATGATCTTTCCCGGAGGTTTGAAGAGCTGAAAAAGAAAACATAGGTCTCTTAAACCAGGCAACTTTCACGTTTTGGGAGTTGAGACTGAGCAATTTCTCCTTGTAACAAAGAATCTCCATGAAATTCTGTTTCATCTGTTAACCGTCACTCAGCACAACACTCCTCCTCTGGGCTCTCTTCCTGCTCCTCCAGATTCTGCTGCTTTCCAGTTCTCTGTTGATCCTGAGACTAACAACTGGAGACTGAGGCCAGAGCAACTGGCTCCTGGCAGCTGTGCTTGTCCGTTTCCTGTCAGCGTGATCCCAGGTTTCCTCCTGGCCCGTCCCATGGTCCCTCCACAGGAGTGCGAGAGGATGGGGAAGCACTGTGGGAAGACCACCAAAGATGGCTGGACAGTGGGAGAGAGCACGTCGTGAAGCATCCCAGCCTCGTGTTGAGGTTCCAGACTTAGAAACAAACCCCTCTGTACAGGGGGATTGTGGTGAGTGAGAATCAAGGCCACGGTGTGTGTTTTCTCACTCTCGAATGAGAGAAGATGACTAGGGACGCCATTGTAACGGTTCCTGGAAGCTGGACCCTCTCATTGGCATATACAGTACTCCTCGCTGCAGGGCACTGTCCCACCGGGATCCAGTTGCAAAGTTTGTCTTGACAGTTGAAGGCCTCGCTTAGTTGTACTGGATTCTCAGGGAGCCCTCTGTGGCCTTTTGCTTTGCGTGCTGTTTCCCTTGTACCAGAGGGCGGCACCGTGGAAATTCTGTTTTCCCTGTAGCATATTGTGTTGGATTGCATTACTGGCAGAGAAAGGACAAGGTGCCATTCAAGTCTAGGGTGGGCTTCCAGCTGCCTTAATAGAAGTACTCAAGTCTTTTGGGTAGTAAGCTGGAAAGCCTACAGGAAAAGAGGGGTACCTGTTTTCATTTGAAAACTTTGATTCATGGAACCTTTAAAACTAATCTCAGAAAAATTTTTGGTGCCCATGCGGCTGTAGTTGTTCACTGCTTTCCTGGATGGATGGGACTCTTATGTCGTAACTTCTGTTACTCCTTTGGCCCGTAGCTAAGGTCATCCTTCCCCACAGGGGTGGCTTTGGGATTGGATGATACAGCTTTTGCTTCTGTGTAGTATACCTGTACATACTTGTTTCAGGCAGCCTTTCTTTAATGTTTTCAGTTGGTTTGTATTCTGTAGCTCAGTAGCTGCTAATAAAGTTAAAGATCTGTGTCCTGCTTTCTCTACTGTTTGGTCAGATGATGAAGTATAAATCTGGATTTTAGTGGAGAATATTTTAACCAAGTGATCCATGTAAACCAGCCCTTACTTTCAGGATTCCTGGAGCAGTACAGAGCTCATTTTGATCTCTCTATTTAGATAGCATCTGTGAATTTCCTTGGTCTTCCTCAGTGGCAGGGCTCCGCATCTGCCATGCCTCATCCTTGGATGTTTATTTTTAGTAAGTTGCAGTGAGCTCACTTCTGACTGCTTCATTTCCCGCAGCCATCCTGGGCCATGGGTGCTGAGTTCTGTTACTTGCTGCTTGGCAGCAGAGCTAGTTTGTCTCGTAGTATTCTTGCATTGTTAATCCTATCTTGACAGTGCCAAGATCCATAAGAACTTGGGACCAAGGGGATTTTGATTCCTAACTTACAGAATTAAAAACAAAGTATATTATAATTTTAAAGCTATGCCATGCAAAGATAAGTAGTAATACGCTAATAAATACTAAGCCAAGTAGGAGATAACAGGATTAAGGTAGTTCATCTAAAACTTCAGTGTCATTGCCCATTGCTGTCGTGGTTGCTTGCTCAGATGAGGTTTTTTGGGGCCAACTGATTCCTAACAAATTTGAGAGCTTCTGTAGCAGTGTATCTATTAGTGCAGCTTCTTTCTGAGTATTGAAGACAAAAAGAGAAAAGTGAGAAAATTGAAATTACTGCTAATACTGGAGTAAAAAAAGTACCAAAGATTTTTTTTAAAAATTAGTAAATGTAAAGATACTATTTCTTTAATAATCTGCAGTCAGGCATTGGAGTGTTTCCACTAATGGTTGTGAGCCAACTATTTATAGGACAGTGGCTATAGAATATTATGTAGTCTTATAAATTGGGTTTCCTAGGAAGATAGCTGGCAGAGCTTTTGAAACTAATAAAGGGAATATGATACTGTGCATTATAAATTATGTCAGCCGTAATCTTAGGGGCAGTTACAGTGGAGCTTTCCCAGTGATATAGCAGCATGCTAGTTTATCTTTTAGTTACCTACCTTAAGCGACTTTCTTTCTTTTCCAAAGGCCATGAGAATGGCCGAAACGAAAAGATTAATTACCACAAGTACCATCAAGATGACACTGGTGAGGATCAGAAAGGTGCCCAGGACTGGGTCTAAAGCGAAAACCTGGGAAAACAATAAGAACACTTGCAGTGACTGACAATTTAGTTTATACTTTACAAACATAAGCTATATGCTAATGTTTGGGATCTTATCAGAAGAAAAGCTTATCTGAAGGAAACTTAGGGAGAGAGTCAAAAGATAATAAGAAGGAAAATACTTTTAAATGGACAGAAGAGCAGGAATGACTTCATTTTAAGGAGGTTAAGATAATTGTGACTGCAGGGCTTTCACAAGAAAACAGGTGAGTTGCAGTGGAATTGGAAATGATTCAAATGTCACATGAGTTTTGGCAAAAAATACATCTAATCATGGAAGCTAAAAGGGGGGGGGGTAAGCAAACATTGAAAGATTAAATGCATACCAGAAATGAGAATGCAAACTGTCTCTGCCATATCAAGAAACTACAACCCTAAACACAGGAGCATTCCAATAAAAGTTAACAGGTTGGCCACAGAAAACTGGCTTTTTAGTATTTTTTTTTTCCATTGTCATTTTTAAAGGTATAAGCATTGAGTTCTGCCATTCTTTACTTTTCTGCATAAATAAACATCAAGTTCTGGGCTTATTGGAATGGTTCCCATAACAAAAATTGTTTAAAATTTAGATGTTCTTTTTCAACAAATGGTATTTATTTTCCCTTGGTATTGGCCCATTCATTGTTGCCACTAGGGCACTGTTTAAAAATATCCCAACAGAGGGGTTGATTACAGTCAATGCCACCCTGATGGAAATCTCCTATATGGCAAAATATTTTCAAGCACCAAACTGTTACCTACTTAAAAATGCTTATTATAACAATTTCAGGTCAACCAGATAATGTGGGCAATCTCTGAGTTTGTGATACAAGACTTATTTCCAATAAGTTTATTTTTATGTACAATTTTACTGTTTATTTTTTGTTTACTCTATTTGTTTTTTAATGTTTTTTACTTTATTTTTATGTTTACTGTATTTTTATGTACAATTACATCCAAAGCAGAAAAGTTCCTTTTTTATCCCCAAAAGGAGGTGTCAGCAAAAGTTTGTTATTCTGATTACTTCCTTCACAGCTTTAGGATACGAAGTGCTACAGTGGCAAAGGCTCATCCTCTAGTTATTGGAGCTAGGACCACAACAGAACACAGCCTAGTCAGCCAAAATAGCAGTTACAGTTGTCCCTTAGTATCTGAGAGAGATTGGCGCCAGGGCCCCCACAGATACCAAAATCTGAGGATGCTTAAGTCCCTTATTTTTATTTTTTAATTGCAAGCTTCCCTAAAGGTTAAGAAAGTGTCTTCTCCCCCACGTTTTTTTTTTTTTTTTTTTTTTTTTTGAAATGGTCTTGCTCTCACCCAGGCTGGAGTGCGGTGGCGTGATCTTGGCTCACTGCAACCTCCTCCCAGGTTCAAGCGATTCTCCTCAGTCAGCCTCCTGAGTGGCTGGGATTACAGGTTCCCACCACCATGCCTGGCTAATTTTTGTATTTTAGTAGAGACGGGATTTTATCATGTTGGCCAGGCTGGTCTTGAACTCCTGACCTCAAGTGATCAGCCCCACCTTGGCCTTCTAGAGTGCTGGGATTACAGGCGTGAGCCACTGTGCCCGGCTCAAAGTCCCTTTTTAAAAATGGCACAGTATTTGCATAAACCCTATATACATCTGTCTTATACTTGAAATAAACTTTAGATTACCTCTAGTACTTTGTAGTGGAACTGCTATGTAAAATAGTTGTTACACCGGTTTGTGGTTTTTTGTGGGAGACAGTGTCGCTCAGAGGGCAGTGGGATGATCATAGCTCATTGCATCCTCACTCCTGAGCTCAAGCAATCTTTTCACTTTGGCCTCCTAAGTAACAGGAACTACAGGTACATGCTACCATGCCTGACTCTTCTACTGTATTTTAAAATGTGTGTTATATTTTATTGTTACCTTTCAAATATTTTCATTCTGGGATTGGTTGAATCTGTGGATGCAGACCCTGCAGATACAACATTAGAAACTGAACCTACCTATTTTAATTAGTAATTTTGGAATTCTAGATCATTAGAATGATCAACCATGATCAAAATCTTGCCAGTTTCACTGCTTAAATGGCAGGTTTTTCCTTGCTTGGTCATATCTACCCTTTACATACTAGGGTTTGGAGCCCAGTGCCTCATTTGGGTTTCCTACTTTATATGTTGAGGAGGAAGGCAGAGATTTCTGTTGGTAGTTCCTGGGAGGAAATAATAGGCTCTCTGAAGTGAGTAGTTATTAACTCAACAGAAATAACACAGTTTCTCTTAGAACTGTACCTTCCTAATTCTTTGTCACTTCCATTATATCACTTTTTTTTTTTTTTTTTTTTTTTTGAGACACAGTTTCACTCTCTTGCCCAGGCTGGAGTGCAGTGGCACAATCTTAGCTCACTGCAACCTCCATCTCCCAGGTTAAGGCAATTCTCCTGCATCAGCCTCCTGAGGAGCTGGGATTATAGGTGTGCACCACCACGCCTGGCTAATTTTTGTGTTTTTATTAGAGATGGGGTTTCACCATGTTGGCCAGGCTGGTCTTGAACTCCTGACCTCAAAAGTGATCCGCTGGCTTCGGCTTCCCAAAGTGTTAGGATTACAGGTGTGAGCCACCGCACCTGGCCCTTTTTTTTTTTTTTTAAATTTAAATAGACATAGGGTCTGGAGTGTAGTGGCATGATCATGGCTTACTGCAGCCTCCAACTCCTGGGCTCACAGGATTCTCTCTCCTCAGCCTCCAGCCTCCTGAGTGGCTAGGACTACAGGTGCATGCCACCACACCTGGCTAATTTTTATTTTTTATTTTTAGTAGAGACAAAGTCTCTATGTTGCCCAGGCTGGTCTCAAATTCTTGGCCTCAAGCAGTCCTCCCCTTCTTGGCCTCTCATGGCTTGAACCAACTTACCCTACCCTGTTAATGCACTTTCAAAGGGCCATTGAGAAGCAGAGAATCTTGTTAATCTGGCCAAGCACAAGAGCACAAGCTTCGGCCCAGTGTCCTTTGCCAGTAAGATTAAGGACACAAGAAGTGAGGAAGGAGGGACTGAGTGCTTAGGAAAGGGCAGATTTCTGAAAGCAACAGCCATGTAAATGCTATATGCATAGGCAGTACCATAAAGCAGAAGAGCAAAGGACTGAAATTTTCCCTCTTTTCCAGTGTGCAGTGTACAGTAGGGGGCTGTTTTCATAAGGACCCCCCCAATTTTCCTTGTTCAATATATTGAATTCTGTGAGGAAACAAATTATTATTTTTACCTCCTCTTGGTGAGAAATTCCCATCAGGAGACCAACAACAGTCACTGCTGAGCTGAAAAATGTCCGGTAGTCAGAGATGCTGCATCCAAACAGCAGGTTAAACTGAACAGAGGGAGAAAGGCCAGTTAGTGCAAGCCGAGCGCACATCTTTCTATCCTGAGGTGCTTGGGGTTGTGGCCAACATAGAAGCAATGGAACAGAAATTCCTTGTGGCCAAATTATGCCCAAAGAATACATAAACTTCATTTGTAATAACATAGTGTTTTCATAGAAATTTATTTGACCTTTATATTACCGTGTGAGCTAAGTTTTATCCCCATTTTAGAGAAAAATATGTGGGTTTAAATCATACCAGTTAAGTATGGAACTAGAACTAAACCCGGCTTTCCTACTGTACCACCTCGGGTTTCTGTGTTGTGACCATTTCTATGGGAAGCGATGCGATTCCAAGACCACAGCACACGGAGAAGGAGAGAGAGCAACGTGGGGGCTTACGGCAATGGCATAGCCTGTCAGCAGGATTAGGATGATCAGCAGAAAGCCCACCACCTCGTCCCAGGCTCGGCTCAGTGTCCTGCTGATGACCCGCAGCCTGGGGCTATGATGCAGCAGGTTCCATAACTGAACAGTTGCCAGGAGAACCAGGAAGCCCACAAGGTGAGTCGCAGCAGAGTTCACTTTTACTGCCTCGTAGAAGCTGATGAATCTGCACCAAGGAAAGCTGATAGTTACTGAGCAAGAAGTATGTGCCTATACTGCAGTTTCCCCAGCGCCCCTGCTGCTGATCGTGGCAGCCCTGAGTCCTGTGAGGTCAAATGCTTGTTGATGTGAGAACTGCTTTCTAGTGTGGCCTCCTGTGAGTTGTGGATATGGGAGTAACAGAAGGCCACATACTATTCAAGTGATCTACCTGCTGCAGATTGCACTGGGAGCTGTGCCGAAGAAGCCTTAAAATGTGACCTCTAGCTGATTTCTTTATTCCAAATTCATCCTGGGAAGCAAAACCAGCCTCCTGCACTGCTCTGAGCCAAATCTCTCCTCTCAAAAGGAGATTAACTCAGCCCAGAGAGAGGAGCCATGCTGCTGGTCTGTTTTCTGTGGCACACTAATCCTGTGTTCTCTGGCAGTACAGGATTGATGTAATAGGTGCAGTCAAGCTTAGAACAAAATGATGGATGGTAGACTAGAGGCGAGGGGTGTTGCTTAGCAATTAGGTTTTGTTTTGTGAGAGAGACATTCATAATTTTAGGTTGCAGCAACCAGGTTACTTGGAAGGAGGCCCACAGACACTAGCAAGTGGCACTCTGCACAGATCCGCTGTCCCTGCATAAACTGCTCTCCATAAGGCCTACTTGAAACAATCCCTCAGGAAAAGTTACACAGATCACCACCCAGGCTGTTGGCCACTGATGCAAAGGTTAGCAAAACACCACTTGGCAACACTTGGCATGGGAAACAGATAGATGTTCCTCTCCATGGGAAAAACCAGAGAAGGTGCCCAAAGAGGCACCAAAAATCTCAGTATGGATGAGTGAATGGATGAACATCCCTACCCAGAAAGCAGCTCCCTTTGCATTTAAAGGATGGGACTATGTGTTGTGGTTTTATTTAAAGGATTATTTGTCATGCGTTAGGCTTTATGCCTTCGCCAGAGGGCAAAATAATGACCAATTCCAGGCCCTTCTGAAATTTAAATGCATTATCCTTAAGCACATACCTAAGCACTAATGAAGACAGAAGAGCTCTTCAATGTGACTAGCAGTTAAATGGCTTCTAGTTCACTGTCTTCTCTGCTGTGGACATGAGTCCAAGTTCTCTTTTAACTCTAATGTTATGCAAATACAGATCTGGTAGGGCAGTGAAGGAAGGGGAGTTTGAAAGAATACTTGTGTATAACCAGGAAACTTTAGACATGAGGTAGGAATATGCTGTGCCCCTCAGGCTTCCTCTCACCTGTCCTGGTCATCGCGGTATCGTGCCATGTTTTTCTTATGTAGAGAAATACTCTTCATGTCAAGCCCCAGGAGGATGAAGCTAATGAGGATTATACTTGTGTCCAGAATGTTTCTTTTCCCAGTGAAGAACCTCCACTTCTGCTGTTTCAGCTGACAACCCTAAACACAGACAGCACAGTCACTGTTGCTTGTCTGAGAGATTAGCTAGGTCTCTCCCTGCTCAAGTGTGACGAACGCAGCTGATGTCTATGGGCAAAGCACACTGCCAGGCATTTATCAGATCTCACTTGGACAAATGGGTTATGGTCTTAGTTCAGCTCTGTAGTCTTCAGAAATGCTGCTTACAAAAAAGTTGTCTTCAAACAACTTCCATTGGATACATTTATTCTTTTTCTTGGAGATCATAAACTGTCACTTAAAAATCAATAATACAAAAGTTTCTTTCTTTGAGACAGGGTCACGCTCTGTTGCCCAGGCTGGAGTGCAGTGGTGCGATCATAGCTCACTGCAGCCTCAACCTCCCAGGCTCAGGCTCAAGCAGTCCTCCTACCTCAGCCTCCCAAGTAGCAGGGACCACGAGCACATGCCACCATGCCCGGCTAAGTTTTGTATTTTTTGTAGAGACAGGGTTTTGACATTTTGCCCAGGCTAGTCTTGAACTCCTGGCTTCAAGTGATCTGCCCACCTCAGCCTCCCAAGGTGCTGGGATTACAGGCTTGAGCTACCATGCCCAGCAAAAATTTCTAAATTAGTTATCAAGCCTGAGAATGAAAAAAAAAATACTGTGTTTGGCTTAAGATATAAATATATTTTCTTCTGAGTGTAATCATCTGTATTTTTTTTTTTTTTTTTTTTTTTTTTTTTGAGACAGAGTTTCACTCTTGTCACCCAGGCTGGAGTGTAGTGGTGCCATCTTGGCTCACTGCAACCTCTGCCTCCCAGGTTCAAGCAATTCTGCCCCAGTCTCCCGAGTAGCTGGGACTATAGGAGCCCGCCACCATGCCCAGCTGATTTTTGTATTTTTAGTAGAGACAGGGTTTCACCATGTTGGCCAGGCTAGTCTTGAACTCTTGACCTCAGGTGATCAACCCATCTCGGCCTCCCAAAGTGTTGGGATTACAGGCGTGAGCCATTGTGCCTGGCCAATCACTTTTTTTTTTTCCTTTTTGAGATGCAGTTTCACTCTTGTTGCCCAAGCTGAAGTGCAAGGGCGTGATCTCGGCTCACTGCAACCTCCGCCTCCCAGGTTCAAGCGATTCTCCTGCCTCAGCCTCCCGAGCAGCTGGGATTACAGGCATACGCCACCACGCCCGGTTAAATTTGTATTTTTAGTAGAGACGGCATTTCTCTATGTTGGCCAGGCTGGTCTCGAACTCCCGACCTCAGGTAATCCGCCTGCCTTGGCCTCCTAAAGTGCTTGAACTATAGGCATGAGCCAATCATTTGTATTTCTGAGTGCTTGCTCTTTGTTCATCATACTTGCTTGGTATTACTTCATATAGGGCTAATAAAACTACAAAAGTACTATTTCTATAGACTTAATTCTTTAGCTCCTGAAAAATTGAAAGAGCCAATCTATTTGGTGGAAAACCAGTCAGCCTTTAACTGAATTCAGGTTTCTGAAAAGGACCAAAATTATAGCCATAATTCTAGTAACATGTCATTGTAGAGCTTCCCAAATAAAATGTAGCAACCTTTATTTCTCACATCTAACACCATCATCATCATCATCATTATTTTTGAGACAGGGTCTTGCTCTGTCGCCCAGGCTGAAGTGCAGTGGCGTGATCTTAGCTCACTGCAACCTCTGCCTCCCAGGCTCAAGCAATTCTCACATCTCAGCCTCCCGAGTAGCTGGGACCACAGGTGCATGCCACCACACCTGGGTAATTTTTGTAGTCTGGTAAAGATGAGGTTTTGCCATGTTGCCCAGGCTGACATCTAACATTATTGACTCACCTGTATGAAGGCATAGTAACAGACCAGTAGATAATAGATGACTTGTGAGATGATAGACCAGACACAGCCCTTCTTTGACATCTGAAGGGAAGTGAAGCTTTCCAGTCTCACAGAGGTGAAGAAAGCACCTGAGAATAACAAAGAACACCTGGAGTCAAGAGTCTAAAACTTTTGCCCTCTTCTTGTTAAACTTTGTCTTTGAATAACCCCAACTCTTCCTGTAACATCAAATGTTTCTGAGTCTCAGTGCTCCACTTAGTATTTCCTTTAGAGCTGTCATGAACATTAAAGGAGATCATGTATGCAAAGCTATTGGAGAAATACTGGTTTTACAAAAGTCAGTAGTGGGAAAGGATATGCTGTTGACCCTACCTTGAAGGGAGGTGTCGGTGGCTTAACAGTTATTATAGATGTTACCCTATCCATGTCAGAGTGGCTGCAGAGAGAGGTCTAAAGCACTGATACCCCACGAGTACTAACGGCATCCCATGGATACTCAGTCTTTTACATAAGGATGGACTAAAAGGCTTCAGCCTCCACCTGGAAGGACATTGAAAATGTTGACGTTTATAAAATCATGAAAGGTCTTGTGAATACAAACCTTTCACAAAGCTTCAAAATATTAGTGATGGCAGCAGCACCCTGTCTGGAGTGGCTGCTGCCATGACATCAGCTGCAGTGGGAGGCATGGCCGGGGCTTTGTGCTCTGTTGAGCTGCGGGAGCCAGTAACAGGTGGGAGCCCTGCCCCCTTCTGAGTTGGAGGGTTGGGAGCCCCACACTCCTGGGCAGAGCTGCAGCTGCCCAGCCACAGCTGCAGACCTGGGCATCCCTGCACTCGGGGGGCTCAGGAAACCCCCCTGCCCCTGCAGGTTCAGAAGTGCCCGCTCCCACTGCATGGCCTCTCCCCACTCCCAGCACCTGCTCTGATTTTGGAGCAAAGTTTTGGCCAAGCCTGGGTGCTGTCATGACCCAGCTGGGTGTGTGTGCGCTTGGGGCAGTGCTGACAAGCAGCCCCCTATTGCCTCGGCCTTCTCCGAACTTTGGACACGGACAAGCATGTGAGGCAGGGAGGGTGAGGGGGTGCTGAGGGTGGCTTGGCATGGGCCCACAGGTGCCCCTTGGCACAAACAGCCTGGGCACCATGGGTGACATGGATGGCAGCAGGAGGCAGAGAGGCTCCTGGGCAGAAAGGGGCAGGTCCCCAGTAAAGCCCCACCTTTAAGCCAGGGATCATCTGAAGCCTGGGGGCTGGGCTGCCAGTTCTGGAACCTGCCAGTTTCACTAACTCGATTGAGAACTTATGGCGCTTTTTCTGGGCCCACCCATGGCTGCCCATGGACCAATAAGCACACACTTACTCCCCTCCGAAGCCCATAAAAACACCAGACTCAGCCAGACTTGGGCAGATGGCAGGATGACCTGCCTGCAGATAGGAGCTACCCACTCCAGGTCTCTCTGCTGAGGGCTACACAAACAATGGGATGACCTGCCTGTGGATAGGAGCTACCAACTCCAGGTCTCCTGAAAACTGTCTTGTCACTCAATGAAGCTCCTCTCCACCTCTCTCACCCTCCAGTTGTCAGTGTACCTCATTCTTCCTGGATGCAGGACAAGAACTCGGGACCCACCGAGTGGTGGGACTGAAAGAGCTGTAACACAAACAGGGCTGAAACACACCCCCTTGCTTGCCACACTGCAGGCAATGAGAAGGACAGAATAGCTGTGGCCCTTTGGGGGAGCCCAGACCTACAGGCTCCCTGAGCCAGGGCTGTGACGCCCTCTTTGGGGCTCTGTGCTTCCTGGCATCTCCAAGATTCTAGGCACCATGGCATTCCTCAGATGCAGTTACCCACAGCAGAAACCACATGCAGTACATCTGGTCCAGCTTCAGCCTTTCAGGGAGCCGGCACCTGTGCCAGCACACAGAGCTGCCCAACTCACTGCAGCAGCCAGCGTGCCTGGCTGTGTGCAATGGCTGGACCCCGTGCTTGCTCATCCATACATCCCTCACTGCTCCGTACCTGGCTCTCTCTTGGCAGGTGTGGGATCCAGGCCAGCAGCAGGAGCTGAGTACAGGCTACGAGGCCAATTCGGCAGAACGAGCACAGTGGCTGCAAGCAATACTCAGGCAGAAGGTGCTGCCGGCCACAGAGGTTTCTGGCTGGCAAAGCAACACCCTAAGGATGCTGTGACATTAGAACTAAGATGTACCCCTTGTAGGTAAAAAAGACACTTAAGAACAAAAGGAATTTCTGTTTCACCTAGCTAGCTCTCAAGACTGGAACTTTTCCCATGTTTATTTTAATCCCTGTCTATATTTTGTTAGTAACTAAAAACCCCATGAAGACCCTTAGGAAGCCTTTGTGCTTCATTAGAAACAAGCATAAGAGAAGTGGTCTACTCTGCAGGTCTGAGAGAAGAATTCTTGATTAGGAGAAAGATGTGATGGAAAACGGAAGGATACTTGTGAGCCAATTCTGGGAGAAAGAAGAAAGAGAAGAAGTTGGATTAGGATAGATGTCCTGTGAAATGTGGGGGAACTGAATGGACCAGTTTACCTCCAATCCCTTACAAAATGCCACTATAATGAAAGTGACAGGATAAAGTAAAAACTTCAATAGATGAAGAAAAGGAGGGCAGATGAGAGCAACAAACTGCTGGAAGCTGAAAAGTAGAGGAATCACATTGACTTAGCAAGTTCAAGAAAGCTGAAATCTAAGGCAGCTGTACAGGAAACCTGGAAGCAAGCTAATTCTAACCAAGAAACCTTGGAAAGCCTCAGAAATTGCAGGCATCAGGTACTTCTGAAGGTAGAAGTTCAGGTGGAACTGAAAATAGCATCAACTGAAAGTCAGTATATATATAAACAACAACTAGATTCCAAATTTCCTCCCTCACCATTCACAACCAGGTATTTGCTACCTATCTTGCCTTCTACCACCCCATGACTAAAGGTTTGTTTCCCAGTGATGCTGTATGAGAGAATCTGGACTTGGGGGCACCAGCTACCTCTGAGAGTAATGGTTTACTGGAAAAGGGGATTAAGGGAAAGTTTACATGCTGCATGGTGAGACACTTCCCAGATCCCTTCCCTCAACTTGCTCTGATAAGTATAATAGGCTCATATACTCAAGGTTGGAGTTTGTAGGGTCTCTAAAAACTGACTGCCCAAAAAGAGAGACTTAGATACCCAGTTGATAAGCTCTATGCATGGGCACAGAGCTTTGTTTTTTATTTTTTATTTTATTTTTTGAGATGGAGTCTCACTCTGTCCCCCAGGCTGGAGTGCAGTGGCACGATCTCAGCTCACTGCAACCTCCGCCTCCTGGGTTCAAGCAATTCTCCTGTCTCAGCCTCCTGAGCAGCTGGGATTACAGGCATGTGCCACCACACCTGGCTAATTTTTGTATTTTTTAGTAGATATGGGGTTTTGCCAAGTTAACCAGGCTAGTCTCAAACTCCTGACTTCAGGTCATCCGCCTGCCTCGGCCTCCCAAAGTGCTGGGATTACAGGTGTGAGCCACCATGCCCAGCCAGGCACAGAGCTTATAATTAGCATTTATTTACTTTTTATTGCTTTTTTTTTTCTTGATACAGGGTCTGGCTCTCACCCAGGCTGGAGTGCACTGGTATGATCTCGGCTCACTACAACCTTTGATTCCCAGGATCAAACCATTCTGCCACCTCAGCCTCCCAAGTAGCTGAGACAACATGTGCACACCACCATGCCAGGCTAATTTTTGTATTTTTGGTAGAGACGAGGTTTCACACCATGTTGCCCAGGCTGGTCTCGAACTCCTGGGCTCAAGTGATCTTCCTGCCTTGGCCTCCCAAAGTGCTGGGATTATAGGCTTGAGACACCGCACCCAGCCTGCCTTTCTTTAAAAGGACAGCCAGGCACTTGAACCTCTAACCCTGAAAACTGTAGATCAAAACAAACAACAAATCAAAAAACTAGAGACAGTAAAGGATCAGAAGGAAAAAAACCACCATAATATCCTCAGAGTTAAGAGGATATTGCATCCGTAAAAGAACAATAAGAGGCTATGAAAAAAACAATTTGGAAATTAAATATTATAGAAAGAAAAAATAGTTTAGAAGATAAAAATTAAATACTGCAGATATTAGATGAAAAAGATGGAAAACAGAAGCAAAAATATAAGAAAATCAGAACTCCAGGAGTTACAATGTCAAAATGCTAGAAAATCAGAAAAAGTGAACAGAGAAAATGGAGAAGAAATTAACCAAAAAAAATGCAAGAAAATTCCTCAGAACTTAAGGTCACGTTTCCAGATGATAGAACATTCTATGACATTCTTTTTTTTTTTTTTTTTTGAGATGGAGTCTCGCTCTGTCACCCAGGCTGGAGAGCGGTGGCACCGTCTCAGCTCACTGCAACTCCACCTCCTGGGTTCAAGCGATTCTTCTGCTTCAGCCTCCCGAATAGTTGGGACTGCAGGCACGAGCCACCATGCCTGGGTAATTTTTGTATTTTTAGTAGAGACGGGGTGTCACCATATTGGCCAGGCTGGTCTCGAACTCCTAGACCTTGTGATCCACCTGCCTCGGCCTCCCAAAGTGCTGGGATTACAGGCATGAGCCACCGTGCCCGACCTCTATGACATTCTTTCATAACCCAGAGGACAAAGAAAAAAACCTAAAAACTTTTGGGGTTGGGGACTGGGAATCAGCATGCCAGCATAATACTTTTTAACACTAACATGAAAAGCTAGAAAGCAATGGAACTACACTTTTCAAAATTCTGGCTGGGCACGGTGGCTCATACCTGTAATCCCAGCACTTTCGGAGGCCAAGCTGGTCAGATCACTTGAGGTCAGGAGTTCAAGACCAGCCTGGCAAACATGGCAAAACCCCATAAAATATGTAAATACATAAATTGTAAAAATAAAAAAATCAGCCAGGCATGGTGGCGGGCACCTGTAATCCCAGTTACTTGGGAGGCTCAGGCAGGGAGAATTGCTTGAACCCAGGAGGCAGAGGGTACAGAGAGCCAAGATGGTGCCACTGCACTCCAGCCTGGGCGACAGAGCGAGACTCCATCTCAAACAAACGAACCAAAATCCTGCAAGAAAGAAATTATATACAGATAAATTAGAATCTAATGTGATGGGAGAATAAAAACACTTTTGGAGATGTAAGTCTCCAACAAATTTACCTCTCTTGTACTCTTCCAGGAAGTTACCGGAGCATGTGCTCTAGCAAAATGAGCAAGTAAGCCAAGGAAGGAAGACATGGAATCCAGAAGAAAGGGGATCCAATAGAGGAGAGAGGTAAAGATAATCCCAGGGAGATGGTGAAGGGAGTGTCCTGGATGACGGCTGTACAGCAGCCTAGAGAATAATCAATCCAGACTGTACCCAAAACGGAGAGCCCCAGGGAGGGTGTCTCCAAGAAGATAAAATGATAGTTTACATGATACTCTAAGAGAATGAGAGGTTTCTACTTTTAGGAAGAATTTGGAGATTAATCAATGACAGATACATAGAAAACCAAGCAGATTTTTAAAAAATATTCTAGAGAAAACAAAAGGATGTATAAGAAAGGAAATCTAATGATAATATACTAATGTCTCATCTTTGAAAAACACAATGGTAATGCTCAATATTAAACTAAATAAATTTTATTACTATATTGGGAGAATGAGGAAAGATAAAAGACGTGTATGTGTTTGAGATATATGTGGGTGTAAGAAAGCTACCTCCGGCTGGGTGAGGTGGCTCACGCCTGTAATCCCAGCATTTTGGGAAGCTGAGGCAGTTGGATCACCTGAGGCCAGGAGTTCAAGACCAGCCTGGCCAACATGGTGAAACCCCATCTCTACTGAAAATACAAAAATTAGCTGGGTGTGGTGGTGGGTGCCTGTAATCCCAGCTACTCGGGAGGCTGAGGCAGGAGAATGGCTTGAGCCCCGGAGGCAGAAGTTGCAGTGAGCTGAGATCGCACCACTACACTCCAGCCTGGGAGACTGAGTGACACTCTGCCTCAAAAAAAAAAAAAAAAAAAAAAAAGCTAAATTTTCATCCTAACAGAAATAGATAACACCTAAAACTGAAAATTTGTGAAATAGACAATAACCATGTTTTTTTTTTTTTTTTTTGAGACAGAGTTTATCTCTTGTTGCCCAGGCTGGAGTGCAATGGCATGATCTCAGCTCACTGCAACCTCTGCCTCCTGGGTTCAAGTGATTCTCCTGCCTCAGCCTCCCAAGTAGCTGGGATTATAGGCAACCGCCACTACTCCCGGCTAATTTTTTTGTGTTTTTAGTAGAGATGGGGTTTTGCCATGTTGGCCAGGCTGGTCTCGAGCTCCTGATCTCAGGTGATCCACCCACCTCGGCCTCCTAAAGTGCTGAGATTGCAGGCGTGAACCACTGTGCCTGGTCCATGTTAATAATTTTTAAACTCTGAAAGATCTAGTTTAAAAAAATGGAAAGTAGCCTCTGGGGAGTAGGAATGAGGTAGGGATGAACTGAGGACTCCTGTTTTTCCCTTGAACTGTTTGACTTTTAGAGTTATATTTAAATATAATAACTTTAATTAAAATAATACATTTAAATTAATGGTATAAGACAGAGAAAGAAACTGGGCCTTCTTTTGAACTACCCAGGTGTCTTAGTCCATTTCGTGTTGCTATAAAGGAGTATCCAAGACTTGGGTAATTTATAAAGAAAAAAGGTTTCTTTGGCTCACAATTCTGATGGCTGGGAAGTTCAAAATTGGGCACGTGCATCTAGTGAGGGCCTCAGGCTGCTGCCACTCATGGCAAAGGTGAAGGGGAGACAGCCTGTGCAGAGATCACATGGAACAAGAGGAAGCAAGAGAGGGGTGGGGGAGATTCCAGGCTCTTTTTAAACAACCAGCTTTCTTGGGAACTAATAGAACGAGAACTCACTTACTCCTAAGGGAGGGCATCAATCTATCCGTGAAGGATCTGCCTCCCAGGACCCAAACACCTCCCACCAGGCTCCACTTCCAATGCTGGGGATCGAATTTCAACATGAGTTTTAGAGGGGACAAACATCCAACCCATAGTACAAGATCACAGAGAGGACAGAAGAGGCCTTCATACCCACATCACTGGACTCCAACATCAGGATCACAACACAGAAGAGGTTCACATTAGCATTGAAGACCACAAATTCCACAAAGAGGCCTTTTGTGCGATGGTCTAGCCAATGCCTCTGTTCAAGATGCTGTAGAACTCTGGGTAAACAGAGGACAGGGTCAGCCCATTTTCTTTAATACTGCAAAGGAGGAAAATATCCTGATGCTTCCAATATCACTGTCATATACCAGGTAAGATGTTCCATTTCCCAATCTACTTTTCCTATGAAATATTTTATGATTACTAATGCCCAAACTTTCACTGGTATTAAATTTAGTGGACCATAGAAATGAAAGTTTTTATAATAGTATTCACAACAAGGTTAAATAGTCAGGAAAATACACTTGGCATTTCAGGTCTGAAGTAGAATTTCATATGCTATGACAACTATTTCTACTTGAAGTATTAAATGCTACTCTTTACTAACAGCTGTTCAGTGTTGGGAGGTAGGAGGAGTAGAAATGTCATTATTCAGTTGGCATTGTGGTTTGTGAATAATGAATTCCTTGCATTTAAATGAAGAGTTAATTATTTTTATTTAGGCTTTTTCTCACGTAATGACAAAGACTCTCAGAATACTAAACCACTCTCTAAGTCTCAGGAAATTTAATTTTGGCATTGGACTTTTGGGTTCCTGTATTTTGGCTCATGAACGGCAATGTTTCCTTTATATGTGAAGATTACAGCTTGTCCAAGCTATGGTTACTTGAATTTAACTTCAGCTAAGATTGAAAATGATAGGTATTTTTCCAGCTACAAAATGAATTTTGGCAAATTGCCAAACCTAAACATACCAGTAATTTGAAGCTGAGCAAGTAATTTTTAAACTAAAGCGTATATTTCCTTAGAAGTCTAAAATAAAAGTGTCCATAAGAGTTACAGACAGTATAGT
Source organism: Gorilla gorilla gorilla (assembly GCF_029281585.2). Taxonomy (NCBI): domain Eukaryota; kingdom Metazoa; phylum Chordata; class Mammalia; order Primates; family Hominidae; genus Gorilla; species Gorilla gorilla. Next base: position 101,406,521 of record NC_073242.2, read on the forward strand.
AGCTGTCAAAACTAGTCAAATGGGTCTGAAATTCCTATTTGTCCTATGAATGGCCAAAAGCAAGTATTTTGGTCCTCTTGTTCAGGGCCCAGGCTTACTCACCGGGTTGCAGTACTGGAGTTTCTTCCAAGTTTCACAGCGTATCCTCCTCCTGAGTAAGTGGCAAATTCCCCTTGAACAGGATAGCCACCCAGGGTCTCCTGATTCTGATAATGCCAAATGCTATCTGATTTGGTGATGTTTGTATCAAGGGGGCCCCAATGAACCCCATAGTTCTCTGTATCCTCCTGATGTTGGTGAGATGGCTTCACTTGCTCCTGGGGAGACACTCCAGCTGGGAAGAGTCCGGTATCAGGAATGCGAATCTGACGAAGCAGAACATTGCCCAAAAGAAAGGAGTTCCCATCAGCAATAAATCCTAATGAGAAAGTGAAAGAAACAGTTTTGTTTATATATTTTTAAAATCTTTCTTTCCAGCACATCCAGAGTGCAGAAAAAAGAAACGATGTAAAAAGTGCCACATTAGGTTAGGAGTGAGAAAAAATGTGTACTTTCACCATTAGGTTTGAAAACATTTTTGGAGGTTCTAGATAATGCTATTAGGTAAGAAAAAGAAATAAGGCTGGATATCGTACATCATACCTATAATCCCAGCACTTTAGGAGGAAAGGTGGGAGGATGGCTTGAGGCCAGGAGTTCAAGACCAGCCTGGGCAACACAGGGGTACCCGGTTTTTATATAAAAAAAAGTTTAATAATAAAAATGAGACCTATAAAAATAAAAAAGTGAAATTATCACAATTTGTAAATGATATGTCTAATCTAGATGAATTAAGAGAATTGACTGGCAGCCGGGCACAGTGGCTCACGCCTGTAATCCCAGCACTTTGGGAGGCCAAGGCAGATGGATCACGAGGTCAGGAGATCAAGACCATCCTGGCTAACACGGTGAAACCCCGTCTCTACTAAAAATACAAAATACTAGCTGGGCACGGTGGCGGGCGCCTGTGGTCCCAGCTACTCGGGAGGCTGAGGCAGGAGAATGGTGTGAACCTGGGAGGCAGAGCTTGCAGTGAGCCAAGATTCTTATAAGTAGATTTTCTTCCGCCTCTGCCACCCGAGACACCAAGACTAACCCCTCTGCTGCTTCCTCAGCCTACTCAATGTGAAGATGATGAGGATGAAGACCTTTATGATGATCCACTTCCACTGAATGAACAGCAAATTAGTTTATCTTCTTTATGATTTTCTTAATATTATCTAGCTTATTTTAAGAATTCAATATATAATACATGCAACATATAAAATATGTGTTAATCAACTGTTATGTTATCAGTAAGGCTTCCAGTCAATAGTAGGCTATTTGTAGTTAAGTTTTTGAGGAGTCAAAAGTTATACATGAATTTTCAGCTGTATCAGGGGCCAGCACCCCAAGCCCTGTGTTGTTCAAGGGTCAATTGTACTTATAAAAAGAATTCAGCAAGGTGGCTGGATACTAAATAAACATAAAGAAATCAACAGTGTTCATATGGCCACACAATATTTACTTAGATGGTATACAGAATTAAAACATTTATTTATTTTGAGACAGACTCTCACTCTGTTGCCCAGGCTGGAGTGGAGTGGTACAATGTTTGCTCACTGTAACCTCCGCCTCCCAGGTTCAAGCGATTCTCCTGCCTCAGGCTCCTGAGCAGCAGGAACTACAGGTGCCCATCACCACGCTCAGCTAATTTTTTTGATTTTTTAGTAGAGACAAGGTTTCACCATGTTGGCCAGGCTAGTCTTGAACTTCTGACCTCAGGTGATCTGCCCGCCTTGGCCTCCCAAAGTGCTGAGATTACAGGCATGAGGTATCATATCTGTCCTAAAACATCTTATTTATAATAGTAACACAAAAGGTAAGATAAACCTAACAAGAGATGTGCAAAAACTCTATGGGGAACAATTCTGAATCTTACTGAGAGCTACAAACGAAGAGGAAAACAAACATAAAAGTATACCATGCTCTCAGGGATGAAGAGAATGTAATAAAAATCTTAATTCCCTAAATTAATCTTTATAGGTTCTTAGTCTTTATAAAGATCTAGATCTATAACTATATACATTCTTAATATGTAAAAAGCTCCTACAAATCAAAGTGGGTAAACAAAACCACATAGCCTGATGAAAAATAGCCAAAGAATATGTATGGGTGGATGCTTATTCATTTATTCTTTCAATCAGTACTTATTGAGTGCTCAAAGGCCCCAGGTCCCGCCTAGGTACCCAGAATATAGCAGTGGATGCAGGAGAGTCCAGGCCACAGAGAGCCCATATTTGAGAAGCAAGAGAGACAGCCAATAACCAAATAATATTCAGGTAATGATAAGGGCTATGAAGAAAAATTAAGCAGAGTAAGGGAATCAAGACTGATTTGGAGAGGGGGCAATGCTGTTACCTTGCGTAGGATCATTAGAGCAGCTTTCTTTGGGAAGGTGGCATAGGAGAGGCCCTAACACAGTCAGACATCAGCCACCAGGAGAACAGCAAGTTCCAAGGCCCTGAGTGAGAGCATGCTTGACCTATTTAAGGAAAGCACAGAAGCTTAGGTCTCTGAAGTCACGTGAACGAGGGTCAGAGGAGTAAGAGATGAAGTAACAGAAGCAACCAGGGGCCAAACTGGGCAGGCCCTTATAAGCTTTGGAAAGGACTTGGGACTTTTAAGTTTGATGGGAATCCACTGGGCGGTTTTCAACAGTGAAGCAACACAGATTTATGTCTTAAAAATAGAATATGGGGAGGACTGAATGAGAAAAGGCAAAAGCATACGGGCAAGTTTTGCCCCTATGAGAAGGGAAAAACGGTATCTTAGTTTTAACTTGCATTTCTCTAGGTGCAGTTGCAAAGTCTTTCATATATTTCAGGGACACTTGAATTGTTTGAAAACACCAATTTTCACCAGGCTGTCTGTTGGGAATATGGGCAGGTGCTCTCATATATTGCTTCTTGTTTTTGTTTTTTGAGATGGAGTTTTGCTCTGTCTCCCAGGCTGGAGTGCAGTAGAACGATCTTGACTCACTGCAACCTCTGCCTCCCAGGTTCAATCAATTCTCCTGCCTCAACCTCCTGAGTAGCTAGAACTACAGGCATGCACCACCAGGCCAAGCTAACTTGTGTGTGTGTGTGTGTGAATATATATATATATATATAATTTTTTTTTTTTTTTTTTTAGCAGAGATGGAGTTTCACTATGTTGACCAGGCTGGTCTTGAACTCCTGACCTGAAGTGATCTGTCCACTTTGGCCTCCCAAAGTGCTGGGATTACAGATGTTACCCACTGCACCCAGCCATATATTGCTAATAGGAGTGTTTATTGGTACACTAGGACAATTTGGCAATATCTTTCTAAATTAAAAATGTATATATACTTTGACCTAGCAAGTCTTCTCCAAGGTATTTATCTTTCAATATATTTGCACCTTTGTGGAATTAAGTACGTACAAGGATATTAATGATAATCTTGCTAACAAGACTGGAAATGATCTAAATACCTATCAGTAGGGAGCTGGGTATACAAATTATGGTATGTCCATGCAATGGGATACTATATAGTAAGTGAATAAAACATAATAGGGGCAGCTTCATATATGCTGATAGAACAAGCCCCGGATAAACTGTTAAGGGGAAAAAAGCAAAATGCATGATTTTTTTTTTTTTTTGAGACAGAGTCTCAACTCTGTTGCCCTGGCTGGAGTGTAGTGTGGTGTGATCTTGGCTTACCGCAAACTCCACCTCTCCGGTTGAAGTGAGTTTCCTGCCTCAGCCTCCCAAGCAGTTGCGATTACAGGCACCTGCCACCACGGATGGCTAATTTTTGTATTTTTAGTAGAGACGGGGTTTCACCATGTTGGCCAGGCTGGTCTCAAACTCCTGACCTCATGATTCGCCTGCCTCCACCTCCCAAAGTTCTGGGACTACAGGCAGGAGCCACCACGCCCTCCCATTACCTTTGAAAGAATATATAATAAATTGGGAATGTAGTTGCCCCTTGAGAGAAGGGGGACTAGGGACAAGGAAGAGTTGCACAATATACCCTTTCGTTGTACATTTTGATTTTTTTTTTTTTTTGATGCAGGGTCTCTGTCGCCCAGGCTGGAGTGCAGTGATGCGATCTTGGCTCACAGCAACCTCCGCCTCCCAGGCTCAAGCAATTCTCCCACCCCAGCCTCCCAAGTAGCTGGGACCACAGGTGTGCGTTACCATGCCCAGCTAATTTGTACATTTTTTGTAGAGATGGAGTTGCACCACATTGCCTAAGCTGGTCTTGAACGCCTGGGCTCACGTGATCCTCCTGCCTTGGCCTCCCAAAGTGCTGTGATTTTACAGGCATTAAGCCACCGTGCCTGGCTGGATTTTCTTCATATTCATGTTTTACTGATTTGCAAAACTATTGTTTTAAAAATTTTTATATTTTTAAGAAATAGATACGAAGTCTATGTTGTCTAGGCTAGTTTTGATCCTGGGCTCAAGCAATCTGCCCACCTCAGCCTCCCAAAGTGCTGGGATTACCGGCATGAGCCACTGTGCCCAGCCAAGACACTACATACTTCAGGAGCCAAAGAGTGCAAGAGAGACCATGCCTGCTGTGATGGTGCAGACCTCAGCCAGAGATCCAGTCACTATTTTTGTTTTTGAGATGGGATCTTGGCTCTGCTCAGGCTAGAGTGTAGTGGTGAAATCATGGCTCACTGCAGCCTTGAACTCCTGGGCTCAAATGATCCTCCTGCCTCAGGCTCTCAAGCAGCTGGTACTATAGTCGTGTGCAACCATGCCTGGCTAATTTTTTATTTTTTGTAGAGATGGGATCTTGCAGTGTTGCTCAGGCTGGTCTTGAACTACTGGCTTCAAATGATCCCCCTACTACAGCCTCCCAAAGCGCTAGCATCACAGGCGTAAGCCACCGTGCCTGGCCCAGTCGCTTTTAGTATTTTGTTCAGGACAAGTTACAGTTACAGACTGCAAGTAGAATGTGCCCTGGGCCAGGCGCGGTGGCTCACGCCTGTAATTCTAGCACTTTGGGAGGCTGAGGCGGGTGGATCACCTGAGGTCAGGAGTTCGAGACCAGCCTGGCCAACATGGCAAAACCCCGTCTCTACTAAAAATACAAAAATCAGCCGGGTGTGGTGGCGGGCGCCTGTAATTCCAGCTTCCCAGGAGGCTGAGGGAGGAGAATTGCTTGAACCGGGGGTGGAGGTTGCAGTGAGACGAGATCGTGCCACTTCGCTCTAACCTGGGCGAAAGAGCTAAACTCCGTCTCAGAGAGAGAGAAAAAAAAAAAAAAAAAAAAAGAACGTGCCCTGAACCCAGAACTGTCACCACCTAAAACTGAACGAAGGACACCAGACTGGACAACATAGCGAGACCCTGTCTCTAAAAAAAAAAAAAAAAAGTAACTGGGCATGGTGGTGCACACCTGTAGTCCCAGCTTCTCAGGATGCTGAGGTGGGAGAATTCCTTGAGCCCACAAGTTCAAGGCTGCAGTGAGATGAGATTATGTCACTGCATTCTAGCCTGAGTGGGAGACTGAGACCCTGACTCTAAAAGTAAAATTTTAAATAATCGAACTTGTTGTGGGGTGGGGGGAGGGGGGAGGGATAGCATTAGGAGATATACCTAACGTAAATGATGAGTTAATGGGTGCAGCACACCAACATGGCACATGTATACATATGTAACAAACCTGCACATTGTGCACATGTACCCTAGCACTTAAATTAAAAAAAAATTGAACTAAATAGATTCAACATGCAATAAATAGGAATTGTCATCTATAAAAACTCGCCCAAACACACACTAACCATACCTTTAAGAAAAGACTGTAAATGTTTGCTAAGATAAAAATGTATTTTAGATTCTTTTTCAGGAACCTAGGAGATGATCCAAATCTCATCAGGAAGCCCCCAATCCTGATAAATGAACGTAACAGTTTCCAGAATGCAGCTTGCTTAACAAGATCTAAAGTTAAATAATGACGGTGTTGGTAACCGGTGGAAAAATATTGAACACAAAACGTTCCTGGCAGATGTGGTGGCTCACACCTGTAATCCCAGCACTTCGGGAGGCTGAGGCGGGTGGATCACTTGAGGTCAGGAGTTTGAGACCAGCCTGACCAACATGGTGAAACCCCATCTCTACTAAAGGAGGCTGAGGCAGCAGAATCACTGGAACCCAAGAGGCAGAGGTTGCAGTGAGCCAAGATCGTGCCACTGCGCTCCAGCCTGGGCAACGAGAGCAAAATTCCGTCTCAAAAAAAAAAAAAAAAAAAAAGCCAGGTGTGGTGGCGCATACCTATAATCCCAGCTACTAGAGAGGCTGAAGCAGGAGAATTGCTTCTACCTGGGAGGTGGAGGTTGCAGTGAGCCTAGATTGCACCACTGCACTCCAGCCTGCGTGACAGAGTGAGACTGTCTCAAAATAAAAATAAAAAAGATGCATTCCTTAAGAAAGTCATTCTTTAGCATTTCTTCATCATTGTCCACAGCAAAGCATACTAACTCCTCTGCATTGTGGCGTTCCTTGAAGACACAAACCATATCGTGTCCATCTTTTCATTGTTAGCTCCTAGGACAGTTCTGAGCATATTATAGAAGTTCAATGCATGTTTGTGGGGCTGAACTGGATACCCACGCAAGCAAAGTCACACAGACACACTCATAGACCTGGAAAGACGGCTCAGGCCAAAATAACATTTCGTGTGGAGATCCTTCAATGAAACCACATTCCTGGCTTTGCACTTATTGAACAGCCTTCTTTGCTACGTGTGGTTGAATTCCAGGGGTCACTCCAGTTACCTCTCATGATGTAACTGAATCCATTCTCATTCTTGCTTGTCAGCCTTTTGTGAAGCTCATCAGTGGGAATCAGCACCATGGGCCTGGGTGAAGAGATGTAACTGAACCTCCTTAGATGAAGTCCAGGGAATAGGCTCTTGGGACGCCCACAGGTATGGCCGTTATCACAAAACGCCAGCTGACCTTCCTCCACTTTCTCATAGGTCTTGGTACGGGGTATTTGGAAAATTAATTGTACCCCACATTTGCAATGACTGGGCTCCAGGACTGCATTCTTACCTCTGTAATCCCCATACAGGCTAGGAAGGAGGATGTGATTGGCCCAGGGGTAGAAATCCTGAAGACGTTTGATTTCTGAGAACTGGTGCGAAAAGGTCTTCCAGATAGCTTGGTGGAGGTAAAATCTATTGGAGTTCTTTGCAGAGTAGATTGCAGTTATCAACAGGGTAAGGAAGAGGATTTGTACTAGTTTAGAAGAGGAAAAAAATGTCATAGTTGAGTGCTTAACTTAGAAATCCTCTATGTCTTTTTCATTTTTCCTAAGTCTATAGACCTATGCAGGTCAAAACCAGTCAAAAACTGGCTGTTTCATATGGTTCAATCTAATAATTATAAATACATACATACACATTTCCTTCCCAGAATTATTCTGCCACTAATCATACATTTTACTTAAAATAAGATACAATGGCTGTGGCTGGGCACAGTGGCTCACACCTGTAATCCTAGCACTTTGGGAAGCTGAGACAGGCAGATCACCTGAGGTCAGGAGTTCGAGACCAGCCTGACCAACATAGCAAAACCCCCCCCATCTACTAGAAATACAAAAATTAGCTGGGCGTGGTGGTCTGTGCCTGTAATCCCAGCTAACCAGGAGGCCGAGGTAGGAGAATCGCTAGAACCCAGGAGGCACAGGATGCAGTGAGCTGACATTGCACCACTGCACTCCAGCCTGGGCAACAAAGTGAGACACCGTCTCAAAAAAAAAAAAAAAAAATACATAAAATCCCGCACAAGAAATATGGTGTTTAGCTCTAAGGACTAAGCATGCACTCTGTCTCACTCATGTGATTATGTTTACAAGAAGTGAAGTCATGATAAAAGCAGAATTTGTCTTATTTGGACTAGGGAATCCAATAATGAACTAGATGTGTTGAAGCCAGTCAACTGGCACCTACAGAAGAGCCGTCTGCCAAAGCATTTTCATTTTCCCTCCATAGATCAAGTGTTATTACATTTTGCAGATGGAGAAAGTGACTTACTCAAGCACACAATAAAACCTCTAGACTCCAAGGTCAGGGATCTGTCCAGTTACCATCCCACCTGCTTTACTGGAATCCCATATCTCACAAGGTGAAGATTTTAAAAGACAGCTTTTTAACACTTCTTTATTTTCCATTTTATTCTCTCTCTTCCTTTCCCTTTTGGAAAAGCAGCTGTGTTATCAGTATGTTGCCATTTCCTCTCCATACCCAAAATATCTCCAGTCAGCTTGAAGAGTTTCTTCTTTTTCAAGGTTCTTTCTGGGTGCTTAGTTGGACTATTCATAGCTGGGGCTACATAGACGGGGTTGTTCTTATCTCTTGAACCTGGTACTGACGAAGAACATTTTGCTGTCAAAAATTCAAATACAGACCAAAGAAATGTTATATTTCATTAAGCAGTCACTCACCATTCATTGAGCATCTACTGTGAGCACCTCCTTTAAATGTTAAACAAGGAATAAAACTACCTATGCAGTGCTTCTTAAACTCTCTATTATAAAGGACCTGTTTTTTAAAAAATTCCCATCAACTGGGGACTGATACTTTTGTACAATACAGTAAAAATGAGTTACTAGGCTGAACACAGTGGCTCATGCCTGTAATTCCAATTCTAGCACTTTGGGAGGCCAAGGCAGCAGGATCACTTGAGGCCAGGAGTTGACCAGCCTAGTCAACATAGTGAGACGTTGTCTCTACAAAAAAATAAAAAATTAGCCAGGCAGAGTGGCTCATGCCTGTGGTCCCGGCTACTAGGGAGACTGAGGTGAGAGGACTGATTAAGCCCAGGAGTTTGATGTTGTACTGAGACTAGCAGATGGTTTGAGCTCAGGAGTTTGAGACCAGCCTGGGCAACATAGCAAGACCATGTCTGTTTTTTTTTTTTTTTTTTTTTTTTTTTGAGATGGAGTCTCACTTTGTTGCCCAGGCTGGAGTGCAATGCATGATCTCGGCTCACTGCAGTCTCCACCTCCCAGATTCAAGCGATTCTCCTGCCTCAACCTCCTGAGTAGCTGGGATTACAGGCACATGCCACCACACCTAGCTAATTTTTGTATTTTCAGTAGAGACAGGGTTTTGCCATGTTGCCCAGGCTGATCTCGAACTCCTACCTCAGGCGATCAACCCGAGACCTGTCTCTTAAAAAAAAAAAATTAAAACATATATTAAAGAAAAAAATAAAGCAGAAGCATGCAAAATACAAGCCCTGTTTTTGAAAATTAGATTTAGTAGATATAAAGTTAATCTGCCAAATTGTTAAAGTTTTTAAATGCTTATTCCTGATTCCTGTACTTAGACTAGAAACCGTTCTAGTCAGTGGACCACACTTTGGGAGCACTGTTCTATAGTGGTATTTCTCAAATTTTAATGTGCATAGGAATCATCTGGGAATTTTATTAAAATATGGATTCTGGAGTGAGGCCTAAGATTCTGCATTTCTTAACTATATATATATGTACACACACACACATATTTATATATATATTTATATACATATTTATATATACACACATATATATTTATTTATATTTATTTATTTATATATATATATAGGGAGGCCAAGGTGGGCTGATCATCTGAGCTCAGGAGTTCAAGACCAGCCTGGCCAACATGGCAAAACCCTGTCTCTACTAATACTACAAAAAAATTAGCCAGGCATGGTGGCAGAGGCCTTGTAATCCCAGCTACTCGGAGGCTGAGACAGGAGAATCGCTTGAACCCAGGAGGTGGAGGTTGTAGTGAGCTGAGATCACATCATTGCACTCCAGCCTTGACAACAAGAGTGAAACTCTGTCTCAAAAAAATAAAAATAAATAAAATGCAGGGGAGAGATGAAGCACTGGGAGAGAGGATGTGATGACTGAGGTGAAGATCCTCATCTGGAAGGGCATTAGTCTTGGGCAGAAAAGGAGAAATAACCAGTTGGTTAGAGACAAGTCCTTTGAATGGGTTAATTTATCGAGTCAGCAAGGTGGCCAGATCTAATTTGCTTTTTGCAAAATTAGGTAGTTGTTAGAACTACTTGAGTTACCCAAGAGTGCCAAGATCCTCTTTGTTTGTTGTTCATTCTCTTTGTTAAGCCGTGGCATCCTGCTCATCATCAATGAGTATAAGAATGTGAAGAAGACCACCTGGGCAGGAGAATCACAGAACATCGTGAGCAGACATTACAGACCCAGGAAGATAATACCGTATGTAAAGGAAGAGGTGGGCACTCATGAAAAACTTCAATTATTTGGCTCTTCATTTTAATGAAAAACTAATTTCACAGTAATTTTTGCACAATGATGGGGACCAGGAGAAGGACCATCAGACTCTAAATAATGCTAATATTCATATTTTTTGCTTATAGTTCTTCATCTGGTTGGCTGGGGAAGCTTACACTGTCAAATGATTTGTGTTGTCTATTCAATAACATCTCTCAGTATCTTTGGAAAACCTCTGATGAAGATCCAGACTCTTTTTTTTTTTTTTTTTTTTTGAGACGGAGTCTCGCTCTGTCACCCAGGCTGGAATGCAGTGGTGCAATCTCGGCTCACTGCAACCTCCGCTTCCTGGGTTCAAGCGATTCTCTTCCTTCAGCCTCCCGAGTAGCTGGGACTACAGGTGCATACCACACCCAGTTTATTTTATTATTATTTTTTTTGAGACAGAGTCTTGCTCTGTTGCCCAGGCTGGAGTACAACGGCACGATCTTGGCTCAGTGCAACCTCTGCCTCCCGGGTTCAAGTGATTCTCCCTGCCTCAGCCTCCTGAGTAGCTGGGATTACAGGCACTCACCACTATACCTGGCTAATTTTTATATTTTTAGTAGAGACACGGTTTCGCCATGTTGGCCAGGCTGGTCTCAAACTCCTGACCTCACGTAATCCGCCTGCCTCGGCCTCTCAAAGTGCTGGGTTTACTGGCGTGAGCCCCCACACCTGGCCTGGGAGTTTTGTATTCTTAATAGAGACAGGGTTTCACTGTGTTGACCAGGTTGGTCTTGAACTCCCAACCTCAAGTGATCTGCCCACCTTGGCCTCCCAAAGTGCTAGGATTACAGACATGAGCCACTGCGCCCAGCCACTATGGATTTTCTTGAGATGGATCCTTAGATGTGAAACCTCTCTAGCAAAAGGATGCAGAAGTTGCAGGTTGTCACTACATATTGCCAGATTTTCCTTAACGAGCACTGGCTGTTCATTTCCTTGGCATTACTGTGTATTATTATTTTTCTTTGCCATTATTACAACAAAAATGCAGTATTATCATTTTATCGGACTAGTGAAACTGAATTTCTTACATGTGTTTTGGCCACTGCAATTACAGGTTTTGCTTTAAAAAATTTATATCTTAACTTACATATAGTAAAAAAAAAAAAAAAAAAGTCACTTTTTGGTGTATAATTCCATGAGTGTTGTTTAATACTTAGAGTTGTATATCCACCACTACAGTCAAGATACCAAGTAGTTTCATCACCCCCCAAATTCCCTCAGGCTGTCCCTTTGTATTTATATTTATATTCCATATCTAAAAGATACAGAACAGTCTGTATCTTTTAGAAATATAAAGTCTGAAGTACATGAAATGGATAAAATGAAGTCTGATATTGTTCTCCCCAAATAATAGATGAAACAAATTGGCCATGAGTTGGTTATTGTTGAAGCTGGGTGGTACGACTTTAGAATGCATTATACTAGTCTCTACACTTTTGTGTGGGTTTGACATTTTTCTTAATTAAAAACATTTTAAGTTTTTTGTTGTTTATTTTTTTCAAAGTGGTTTGGGTTGTTGATTTGTTACTGTCCTCTTCACTCCTCAATCCTTTTCTGCCATACTTCTTAGCTTTTTCTGTCATGAATTACACTTATCCCTAACAAATGTCAGTTAAAGGTCAGTTTGCTTTTTTTTTTTTTTTTAGTTTTGAGACAGGGTCTCACTCTGTCACCTAGGCTGGAGTACAGTGGCACAATCACGGCTTACTGCAGCCTCGACCTCCTGGGCCAAGCAATCCTCCCACCTTAGACTCCCAAGTAGCTGGAACTATAGGAGCACACCACCATGCCTGGCTAATTAATTTTTTCTAATTTTTGTAGACATGGAGTTTCATCATGTTGCCCAGGCTGGTCTCGAACACCTGGACTCAAGCAATCTGCCTGCCTTGGCCTCCCAAATTGCTGGGATTACATGCGTGAGCCACTACACCCAGCCTGGTTTGCCTATTTGTTTTTTGTTGTTTATGTTACATTGTCAAAAGCACTAGGCAACTTGGATTGACACCCAGAGACCTCAGTTCCCCTAACTTCTGCAACTCCAATGGTTCTTCCCATCCCTTACATACCTTTACTGGCTGGCTGATGAAGATGTTTTGAAGCACTGATAAAATAATTGAAATCATCCAGCTGGTGGCTTGGTCTTTGCTCAATTCCAAGCTATAAAGTGCTGTAAAAAAGGCTGAAGCCAGGCTAGTGAGACCTAAGAGGAGCCAGCAGACTGAAGTCAACCATTTGGACAGGCCATTTGAGATGGGCTTTTTCCCTTCTTCTGAGCTCAGGATGGCAAAACTGGTGACTTCCCTGAAGCACAAAAGTTGAGGGAATAATCTTGTACGCATCGGCTGAGAGAGAGGATGAGGAAGATTACAGGGGATAAAGAAGGCTTGGTGTGGTGCATTACCTGGATGGCTCTTGCTCCGTGGGAAGAATATGTGTTTCCAAGAGTTCCTGGAGCTTTTGAAGTTGGCTGGCTGCATCTAGGAAGTCAAAGGACTGGTGACCCTGGGTGAGACCCAGCGTGCCTAAGTGAGATTTCAGCCTCTGCAGAACTCTATGCAGGTAACAGCAGAAATGACGGTGGTTTTCAGGAACAACTGAAAATATATTTCAAGTTGACACTTTCACAAGTGGATTTCAATAAGAAGCAATTAGTGGTAGAGATTAACAATTCATTAATGGATGATGAGGCTATATTTTCCCACTACTAGCAGAGATTGGACCGTACCCCACATTTGCAGTACTACCATCTTCTCTAAGGATGCTGGTGAATTTGTAACAATTGTAAAATTCTAAGCTTTGATCTAAAGACTTTTAAAACCTTATTGAGTTCTTCACCAGAATGGCAGTACATGTGACCTATACTAGTAAGTGCCCAGGAGACTCAAACAGTATTTGAGAATCCATAAATTCCATAATCTCATCATCTCATAAAAGAAAAAGGACGACAAGTTTCAACAGCCTTTGACAAAGCAGAAAGGATATGTGGGTCTAATACAGAACATTTTTTTTGTATTTCTTTTTTTTTTTTTTTTTTTTTTTGAGATGGAGTCTTGGTCTGTCGTCCAGGCTGAGTGTAGTGGCACGATCTCGGCTCACTGAAACCTCCGCCTCCCGGGTTCAAGTGATCCTCCTGCCTCAGCCTCTCTAGTAGCTAAGATTACAGGCATCTGCCACCATGACCAGCTAATTTTTTTTTTTTTTTGTATTTTTAGTAGAGACAGGGTTTTGTCACATTGGCCAGGCTGGTTTTGAACTTCTGACCTCAGGTGATCTGCATGCCTTGGCCTCCCAAAATGCTGGGATTACAGGCGTGAGCCACCCTGCCCGACCTTTGTTTTTTTTTCTTTTTTTTCAAGACAGAGCCTATGTTGCCCAAGCTGGAGTGTAGTGGCGCGATCTCAGCTCACTGCCACCTCTGCCTCCTGAGTTCAAGCAATTCTCCTGCCTCAGCCTCCCCAGTATCTGGGATTACAGGCGCCCGCCACCACACCTGGCTAATTTTTGTATTTTTAGTAGAGACAGGGTTTCGCCATGTTGGCTAGGCTGGCCCTGATCTCCTGACCTCAGGTAATCCGCCCACCTCGGCCTCTCAAAGTGCCGGGATTACAGGCGTGAGCCACCACATCTGGCTTGTGTTTTTTTCTTAATCCTGTACTTTGTTTCACCAGATAGAGAAAGATTGTCTAGAAGTCATCAAGGAGAACAAAGCTATCAACTCTATACTAGAAGCTTAAGGAAATTAGAACAACCAGAAGGTTGTATCAGGCCTGTCGGTTATGAATGAGTAAGAAAGTAAGACATACGCAAGGGAGTGGGAGGCAGATGGAAGATTCGTTACTGAAATCTACTGAAGTTTACCAAGTGCCCAGTGGCGCTCTCCCTGCTGATGACAGCCTTGACCCTCCAAGTGAGACGATACGAGGCTGGATAAAAGTTTCACCAGCTTAGTAATGTCCCAAGAACTCCATGGCGGCTGCTCACACTTGGAGAGTAGGTATGTATTTCTCCTGAGCAGGAATCTCACAGTTTCCTTTAATTCCTGAATGTAGGACCAGATGAGAAAAATCAGCCTGTTTTTCATTAACCCAGGATTTGTACCAATTACAGGTGGTAAGGCCGTTCCCTTTAGTCAGAAGGGGATATGCTTAGCACAAAGAACCTCAATTTTTCATGTTCCTCTAATTTTTCAGAAAGCAGTCACATCACAGCTCATGGTAGCTTCAATACCAGTTTTATGAGACAATACCGAATGAAAAAAGAGACAATTTGATCAAACATCAAAGACTAAAGCAAGGCCAGAGTGGTGCCCATGCACTCCCATTTAGTTCTCAGAATACTTAATCATCAAGAGTAAAAGCTAAGCATGTGGTTGATCACGGCTCAGGGGACAGGAATTGGGAAAAATATATTACAGGTAACAGGACCCTGACAGCCTCCCATGAGATTCTTCCCACTGCTCTCTTCCACTGCGTGGGGAAGGGGAGCATGTCATTTTTTTTTTTTTTTTTTTTTTTTTTTGAGATGGAGTCTTGCTCTGTCTCTGTTGCCAGGCTGGAGTGCAGGGGCGCAATCTTGGCTCACTGCAACCTCCGCCTCCTGGGTTCAAGCGATTCTCCTGGCTCAGCTTCCTGAGTAGCTGGGACTACAGATGCATGACACCATACCTGGCTAATTATTATTTTTTTGTCTTTTTAGTAGAGACGGGGTTTCAACATGTTAGCCAGGATGGTCTCGATCTCCTGACCTCGTGATCCGCCTGCCTCGGCCTCCCAAAGTGCTGGGATTACAGGCATGAGCCACCGTGCCCAGCTGGGAGCACGTAATTTATCTGTAAAATTTGATACTGGCTGGGCACGGTGGCTCACACCTGTAATCCCAGCACTTTAGGAGGCCAAGGTGGGAGGATGGCTTGAGCCCAAGGGTTTGAGACCGGCCTGGATAACATGGTGAAACCCTGTCTCTACAAAAAAAATACAAAAATTAGCCAGACATGGTGTCACATGCCTGTAGTCCCAGCTACTTGGGAGGGTGAGGTGGGAGGACCGCTTGAGCCGGGAGTTTGAGGCTTCCACAGTGAGCCGAGGTTGCACCACTACACTCCAGTCTGTGCAACAGAGCCAGACCCTATGTCAAAACAAACAAGCAGGCAATAAAATAAAATAAAATAAAATTTGATACCAATCTTACCTCAACTACCATTGTGGCAGAGAGAGGCTCAACAGAAGCATCTGAGAGGGAGGAGGCCTGGACGGGAGGAAAGAAGGGCAGAGTCTCCTGTGGCTCAACCAACGGGAAGACCCGCCCTATGACAAGATTGATTGGTAAGAGGATGACAGCAGTGTGGATGCTGATCAGGAGTTCAGACCAGGCCACAGCAAATGGACCCACTGAAAGAAAAGCATGACATCAACTTTTATCTTCAACAATTAAAATAATCGCAAAGTCATTCCTCTCCTAGGTTTAACTATTTACTGAGGAAGTTAACTACGTTTATCTAGGGATAAAATTATCATGGCAGTAAAGACCATGTTGTGTTCCTAATACTGCTTTATTTGTTAATGAATGAGAACACTGAGAAAATTTGTTAGAGTATTCTAACGTTAGGGCAGTGGAAGAAAAATGAAGGTACAATGTATTAGTCTGTTTTCACACTGCTATAAAGAACTATCTGAGACTGGGTAATTTATAAAGAAAAGAGGTTTAATTGACTCACAGTTCTTCATGGCTGGGGAGGCCTCAGGAAACTCACTATCATGGCAGGAGGTGAAGAGGAAGCAAGAAACCTTACATGGCATTACAAAGCACCTTACCTGGCATTACACTTTACATGCCTTACAAAGCAAAGCATCTTACATGGTGGCAGAAGAGTGACAGGGGAACTGCCACACACTTTTTTTTATCCCCGAGACGGAGTTTTGCTGTCACCCAGGCTGGAGTGCAGTGGTGCAATCTCGGCTCACTGCAACCTCCGCCTCCTGGGTTTAAGCAATTCAACCATCAGATCTCATGAGAACTCACTATCATGGGAAAAGCATGGGAGAAACTGCCCCCATGATCCAGTCACCTCCCAGCAAGTCCTCCCCCAGCCCCAACACAGGGGGATTACAGTTGGACGTGAGATTTGGGTGGGGACACAGAGCCAAACCATATCACACAACATGATTCTGTTTCTTTCTAATCCTGAAAGTAAGGATAGTGGAGTTTAGTAAAAGTATTGCATAGTAGGCTGGGCATGGTGACTCATGCCTGTAATCCCAGCACTTCAGGAGGCTGAGGCAGGAGGATCACTTGAGGTCAGGAGTTCTAGACCAGCCTGGGTAACAGAGCAAGACCCTGTCTCAAAAAAAAAAAAAAAAGGATTGCTTACTACAAACAACACCCATCAGGGCTCATCCATACTTTGCTCATCTCTCTTGGCAGTGGTGCTGTTTATCTTCCAGAACATAACATTGATGACCATGTTGCAGAGAAGCAGTGTCATGCAGCAAGACAGCCGTTGGACCCTTGTAAACTGGTTCCAGGGATGCCGAGTTGCAATTGAAAGCCACAGATAATCCTGGGTGAACTTTTCCACAATCATGGAGGAAAACAGATGTCTGAAAAGAGAAATCAGAAGAGGAAATACATGAGATTTTATTCTGAAAGTGCACCCGTTTAAGATGCGATTTGCCCAGCAACAAGCGACATAGCAACTCCCAAGCCTCTATTCAACACCTCTGTGAATAAGCTTTCAGATATTGTAATTCTTTTTTATTTTAAATTCTTTTACCATCACCCAAATGTGTCCATGTAAGATTCTTTTGTTGTTTTAGGATAAAAGGTTGTTGAGGATAATTTATATGCTATGCGAGTTTAAAATTAAAAATGGTTGTTTTAGCTTTATAAGAGTTTTGATGAATCTTTTTTTTTTTTTTTTTTTTTTTTTTTTTTTTGAGACGGAGTCTCGCTCTGTCGCCCAGGCTGGAGTGCAGTGGCGCGATCTCGGCTCACTGCAAGCTCCGCCTCCTGGGTTCACGCCATTCTCCTGCCTCAGCCTCCCGAGTAGCTGGGACTACAGGCGCCTGCCACCACGCCCAGCTAATTTTTAGTATTTTTAGTAGAGACGGGGTTTCACCATGTTAGCCAGGATGGTCTCGATCTCCTGACCTCGTGATCCACCCGCCTCAGCCTTGATGAATCTTTTACTCTTCAAAAGTTTACATTAAACTTCTGCTCAAAATAGTTTGGTAAATTCATACTCTGAGCACTTTCTCTACTCCAAATATGGAGGAACTATAAATAATATATAAAAAGAAAGAACCAAAAAGACTTTGCTGGGCTTAAACACAAAATAAACCTTTTCTGAGGAAGAGAAGCAGAATGAGAAAACAAGGTGGTGAGAGTGAGGTAGAAGCCACAGGATTACTGAGCTCCAGATCTGGAGGAAGGTAGTACGAAAGTGGGAGTTTGACTTTTGTACAGTAACTGAAACTAAAAATGATTCACTGGGTGCAGAAAAGGGAGGGACAAAGCCAACTTCATTGCTAGAAGCCAGTGTTGAGCCTGGAGCTCATGAAAGGATACTTGAGAACAAAAAAACCTTTGTAGCGCTACACATTTATAGTAAGGAGGTGAGAAAAAAAGGACAGCTTCATGACCAGGAACTGAGTCAAGAGATCCAAGACTCATGACAAGATCTGCAATACTCCTAGTTTCATTAATTTCATTGAAAAATAGGAGCTCCAAGGTCCCATATAATAAGGCCCAGTTCTAGACTAGAGATGTAAAGGGTTGGAATGAAAACAGTAGCAAAACCAGTCAGGGGTGGTGTTTGTGGTGGAAGGGGTGGAAGGGGTGGAAAGGATGGTATGTGTGTGTGTGTGGAGGTGCAGTGGCAGGGAGAGGAGTGGGAGGGAGAGGGAAAGTAATAATTCGGCCCAAAAGAAATTAATTTAATGGGACCCAGGAGGCAGAGGTTGCAGTGAGCTGAGATCGCACCACTGCACTCCAGCCTGGGCTACAGAGAGACTCCATCTAAAAAACAAACAAAAAAAGTGGTGTATATAAGCACACACACATAACGGAATATCATTTAGTTTTTTGTTTTTGAGACAGGGTCTTGCTGCGTCACCCAGGTTGGAGTGGAGTGCAGTGGTGAGATCTCAGCTCATTGCAACCTCCATACCCCCGGCTCAAGTGATCCTCCCACCTCAGTGGTGTGCAGGTGCACACCACTACACCTAATAGGGGTTAGCTGTATCCTCACCCAAATCTCATCTTGAATTGTAGTTTCCACAATCCTCTCCTCTGTCATGGGAGGAACCAGGTGGAGATAACTGAATCATGGGGTCATATTCCCCCATCCTGTTCTTGTGATAGTGAGCGAGTTCTCACAAGACCTGATGGTTTTATAAGGTACTCCCCACTTCACTGGGCACTCATTCTCCTTGCTGCCATGTGAAGAAGGATGTGTTTGCTTCCCCTTCTGCCATGATTGTAAGTCTCCTGAGGCCTCCCAAGCCATGCTTAACTGTGAGTCAATTAAACGTCTTTCCTTTACAAATTACCCAGTCTTAGGTACGTCTCCATAGCAGCATGAAAATGGACTAAATATAACACCGGGCTAAATTTTGTATTTTTTGTAGAGGTAGAGTTTTACCATGTTGCCCAGGCTGGTCTCGAACTCCTGAGCTCAAGTGATCCACTTGTCTCAGCCTCCCAAAGCGCTGGGATTCCAGGTGTGAGCCACTGCACCTGGCCCATCATTTAGCTTTAAAAAGGAAGGAATTTTTTTTTTTTTTTTTTTTTTTTTGTGAGATGGAGTTTCACTCTTGTCACCTAAGATGGAGTGCAATGGCCTGATCTTGGCTCACTGCAACCTTCACCTCCCAAGTTCAAGCAATCCTTCTGTGTCAGCCTCCCAAGTAGCTGGGATTACAGGCACCCACAACCATGCCTGGCTAATTTTTGTATTTTTAGTACAGATGGAGTTTCACCATGTTGGCCAAGCTATCTCAAACTCCGGACCTCTGGTGATCCACCCGACCTGGCCTCCCAAAGTGCTGAGATTACAGGTGTGAGCCACCACACCCGGCCCAAAAAGGAAGGAAATTCTTGCACATGCTACAGCATGAATGAACCTTGAGGACATTGTGATAAATAAGCCAGTCACCGAGTGACAAATACTGTATGGTTCTGCTTACATGAGGAATGTGAAGTAATGAAATTTATAGAAATAGAAAGAATAGTTGCCAAGGGTTGGAAAGGGGAGGAAACAGGAAGTTGTTCAATGGGTGTAGAGTTTCAGTTTTGCAAAGTGTAAAAGCTCTGGAGCTCCGTTGCACAGCAGTGTGAATATATATACTACTACTGCACTACACACTTAAAAACGGTGAAGATGGTAAATGTTATGTGTCTTTACCGTAATTTTAAAAGTTGTAAAAATAGTGTAAACATATACATAAATAAATATATAGCTTGCAACTCTTCTGCCTTAAAAATAACTACATGCAGCAGTGATTAAGAATCTATGTGATGGACACACAACGCATGAAGATGTAATTTGTATGACAACAACAGCACAAAAGAGTGGGAAAGGAACTGAGCTATAGGAGTGAAGTTTTTGTATACTATTGAAATTAAGTTGATAGTAATCCAGCTAGGTTTTCATAAATTAGAATTTTAATTATAATCCCCAGGGGAGGCATAAAGAAAATAATTTAAAAATATATAGTAAAAGATATGACAAAAGAATACGGTAGACTAGAAAATATCCATTTAACAGAGAAGGCAATGATGTCCTCTGGGAGATTCTATGCCAGTAGGTGTGGGTAACTGTTGAACCCCATTTGTGATGGTGATTAAAAAAAAGGCAGTGATAAAGAAACAGAGGAACAAAAAAGATACAATACGTACAGAAAACAAATAGCAAAATGGCAGATATACACCTCACCTTATTAGTAATTATATCAAATGTAAATAGGTTAAACTCACAAATTAAAAGATAGAGATTGGAAGAATGGACCAAAAAAATGCCTAATCCAACTGTATTCTGTCTACAAGAGACATAATTTAGATATGAAGACACAAATGAACTGAAATTAAAAGGATGGGCCAGTAGTGGTAGCTCACACCTGTAATCCCAGCACTTTGGGAAGAGAAGGTGGGAGGATCATTTGAGGTCAGGAGTTCGAGACCAGCCTGGCCAACATGGTGAAACCCCATCTCTAAAAAAATACAAAAATTAGCCAGGCATGGTGGCACGTGCCTGTAGTTCTAGCTACTCGGGAGGCTAAGGCAGGAGAATTGCTTGAACCCAGGAGGTTGCAGTGAGCCAAGATCAAGCCACTGGACTAAAAAGATGGAAGAAGGTATTCCATGTAAACAGCAATCAAAAAAGGGCTGGAGTGGCTATACTCATATAGGACAAAATATACTTCAAGACAAGAATTATTACTAGAGCCAAAGACATTTTATTAAAGGGTCAATTAAGAAGAGTAATTCATCTGTGCTGTCTTCTTACAAGCCAAATGGAAGTGTTGCTAGCCAGCCATATAGCTGTCACAGTGTTTCTGCTTAGGAACTGCTCCACCGGCAGAAGACAATGTATTAAAATCTTCAAAGTGTTAAGGGAAAAATAACAAAAAATTTCTATCCAGTTAAATAGCTAACTATGAGTCAAGAGTAAAGATGGACACACACTTCTTATTAGAACTATTAAAAGAGCTACTTCAACAAGGAGAAAAAAGCCCAGAGTAATGATAAGAAATACAGAAAACTGGCTGGACGTGGTAGCTCATGCCTGTAATCCCAGCATTTTGGGAGGCCGAGGTGAGTGGATCACCCTGAGGTCAGGAGTTTGAGACCAGCCTGGCCAAAATGGTGAAACCCCATTTGTACTAAGAATAGAAAAATTAGCCAGGCGTGGTGGTGGGCGCCTGTAATGCCAGCTACTCAGGAGGCTGAGGCAGGAGAATCACTTGAATCCAGGAGGCGGAGGTTGCAGTGAGCCGAGATCATGTCACTGCACTCCAGCCTAGGCGACAGAGCAAGACTCTATCTTCCAAAAAAAAAAAAAAAAGTCGGGCACGGTGGCTCACACCTGTAATCTTAGCACTTTGGGAGGGTGAGGCGGGTGGACTGCTTGAGCGCAGGAGTTTGAGACCAGCCTGGGCAACAGAATGAAACCCCATCTCTAATAAAATACAAAAAATTAGCCAGGCGTGGCAGCGTATGCCTGTAATCCCAGCTACTCCGGAGGCTGAGAAAGAATTGCTTGAACCTGGGAGGCAGAGGTTGTAGTAAGCCGAGATTGCACCACTGCACTCCAGCCTGGATGACAGAGCAAGACTCCCGTCTCAAAAAAAAAAAAAAAAAAAAAAAAAGACACGAAAAGAATACAGAAAACTAGGCTGGGCGCGGTGGCCCTCACCTGTAATCTCAGCACTTTGGGAGGCCAAGGTGGGTGGATCACCTGAGGTCAGGAGAGTTTGAGACCAGCCCGACCAACATGGAGAAACCCCGTCTCTACTAAAAATACAAAATTAGTCGGGCATGGTGGTGCATGTCTGTAA
The DNA here is from genome assembly GCF_029281585.2 of Gorilla gorilla gorilla. Classification (NCBI taxonomy): domain Eukaryota; kingdom Metazoa; phylum Chordata; class Mammalia; order Primates; family Hominidae; genus Gorilla; species Gorilla gorilla. Next base: position 101,428,426 of record NC_073242.2, read on the forward strand.
TCCCAGCTGCTCGGGAGGCTGAGGCAGGAGAATCACTTGAACCTGGGAGGTGGAGGTTGTGGTGAGCTGAGATCGTGCCATTGTACTCCAGCCTGGGCAACAAGAGCAAAACTCCGTCTCAAAAACCAACCAACTAAACAAACAAACAAAAAACAAAGAATACAGAAAACTAGAATAAACAGAGAAATTGATATTATTTAACTGTGAAATATGAAAGGAAAAACCTTTTTTGTGCATCTAAAAACAAAATGGTAAAACCATAACACTAGAGAGTAATTTAAAACATGGGAATTGGGAGAGAGGTTACTCAAGAATGGTTAAAGCATTGCTAATTCTTTGTCATGTTCAGGCAGAAGAAACACTCTTCTTAGAAAATTAATATGGAGAAAAAGTGTGTTAAAAATTAAAAGTAACCAATAAAAAGAATTAGAAGAGGAAGAGGAGGAACAGAAGCAGGAAGTGGAAAAACAAGAGGAGAAAGAGGAAAAAATACAATGCATAGTTTCTAAACCAGCAAAGATTAAAAATACAAGAAGTGGTCAGGCATGCTGGCTCACACCTGTAATCCTAGCACTTTGGGAGACCAAGACATGCAGATCACTTGAGCCCAGGAGTTCAAGAACTAGCCTGGGCAACATGGTGAGACCCTGTTTCTACAAAAATAGTTTTAAAATTAGCCAGGCATGGCGGCACACACCTGTAGTCACAACTACTCAGGAAACTGAGGTGGGAGGATCACCTGAGGCTGGCGAGGTTGAGGCTACAGTGAGCTGTGATCATGTCAGAGCACTCCAGCTTGGGTGACAGAGCAAGACCCCATCTGAAAGAAACAACCAACCAACCAACAAACCAAGAGGCAGAGAACCTTAAAAAAAAAAAAACCAAAAAAAACTACAAAACCTGTCAATTTGACAATGTGGAAAGTAGATAAAGGAAAGAGAATGGATTATAACAAATAATGCAAAATAATATGGCAAATGAAGTCCAAATGGATTGGTAATCATAGTTAATGTAAACATATTAAACTCATGTATTAAAAGAGATTATTAGATCTGGGTTTTTAAACATCCAGTTATATGTTGCTTGCAAGACATAACTCTAAGCAAAACCATAAAAAGGGCTGAAAGTAAAAAGATAAGAACAAACAATAGAAATAATATCAGTATGTCAACTTTCTTTAGTTAATATAAAATAGAATTTAAGATACAAAGTGTCAACAGGATCAAAGGGAGACCTATATAATAATAAAAAAAGATGTATCCAGAAGAAATAACAAACATACACTTAAATGCTCCTAATAAACATCCAATAGACATATAAAATATGTCTATACGGTAAAAACTTACATAACTGAAGGAGAATTAAACTCACAGTCATTCCTCTATTGGAAACACAGAGATTAAACAGATAAAAAATCACATTTCCGCAACAAAAATGAGTATGTTTGAATAAATATATCTATATATGTTTTAAAAATACTAGAACTTTGGATGCAGTGGTGTATGCCTGTAATCCTAGCTACTCGGGAAGCTGAGGTGGGAGGACTGCTTGAGCCTAGGTGTTTGGGACCAGTTTGGGAAACACAGTGAGACCCTACCTCAAAAATCAAAACAAAACAAACCCAGAACTGTATCAGGTCTAGGGAGGGGAAATAGTATTCGCTACCCCTTAAGTTTTGGTGAAGGAGAGAAAATTTCTACCAGTTTATTCCTATACACGAGCAACACACAATTTAAAACATATATTTTTGGTTTGTTTTTTAGAGACAGGATCTCATTTTTTTCCCCCACTTCTTCTTGCTGAGAGTCCATGATTTTTAGTTTCAAGACTTATTTGTTTTCTCTGTTTTGTTTTGAGATGGAGTCTTCACTCCTTCGCACAGGCTGGAGTGCAGTGGCGTGATCTCAGCTCACTGCAGCCTTGACCTCCCGGGTTCAACTTCCCTGCCTTAGCCTCCCCAGTAGCTGGGACTACAGGCGTGCACCACTGCGCATGGCTAACTTTTGTATTTTTGGTAGAGAAGGGGTTTCACCATGTTGGCCAGGCTGGTCTCGAACTCCTGACTTCAGGTGATCTGCCCACCTCAGCCTCCCAAAATGTTGGGATTACAGGAGTGAGACACCGTACCTTGGCCCTTCCCCTTGAATCTGATTTTCAAAGTTAGGACATAAAAGGCTAAAGCCCCTACTTAGTTCTGTTGAACTGCCCATTCTGGAGGGAGACAGCCACCCCTATGAAAAATGCCACTCTCTTGAGGTTGCCACGCAGAAGCCATACATAGGTGCTTTGTTGACAGCCACAGATGAGCTCTCAGTTGACAGCCAGCGCCCCCTGCTGACCCTGTGAGCGAATTATTTTTGGAAATCTAACACAGAGGAGCTTACAGATGAGTAACAGACCCAGCCAGGATGAAAGATCCCAAGGGAAAACTCCCCAGCCATGGCCTCACTGAATTTCTGACCCAAAAAACCAGGAGAAAAGTAACATGGTTGTTTTAATCCACTCAGTTTTGGGAGTAATTTCTTATATGCCGCAATTGTAATTGGAGCAGATCTTAATAAAGAAATATACATTTCTTGTTTGTTCTGGGAGTCAAGTACCAGAAGAAACAGTTCCATGTTTTTTTGCCTTTAGGCATTTTAATGTAAGGACGTGGTGTTTGGTTGATAGAGCCACTGAGGCTGGAGCACAGTGGCTGTATCTCGGCTCACTGCAACTTCCGCTTCCTGGGTTCAAGCCACTCTTCTGATTCAGCCTCCCAAGTAGCTGGGACTACAGTCTTACGCTACCACGTCTGGCTAATTTTTGTACTTTTGGTAGACATGGGGTTTTGCTATGTTGGCCAGGCTGGTCTCAAACTCCTGGCCTCAAGTGATTTGCCCACCTCGGCCTCCCAAAGTGCTGGGATTACAGGTGTGAGCCACCATGCCCGGCTAGGACATGGTGTGTGGGCCTCTTGCAATCATCTTGTTCCCATGAGGAAAAAGCCGAGAGCCCTAATATTGAACCAGAAAGCTGAAGACAAGAAGAAGGTCAGATAGGAGAGGTATATTCTCCTAGGAATATTCTCATCTTTAGCATTCAGGAGACATAGAAAGATACATGGATACCTAGAAAGATACAGAAGTCGATACGTACATTATACCGTTCTCCTGGTCTGTGAATTCACCAGTACATTGCTTTAATTATTTTGGTTTACTAGCATCTTTGCATTTTTTGAGATGGAGTTTCGCTCCGTTGCCCAGGCTGGAGTGCAGTGGCAATCTTGGCTCACTGCAACCTCTGCCTCCCAGGTTCAAGCAGTTCTCCTGCCTTAGCCTCCGGAGTAGCTGGGATCACAGGTGTGCACCACCACGCCTGGCTAATTTTTGTATTTTTAGTAGGTCTTGCTATGTTGGCTAGGCTGGTCTTGAACTCCTGACCTCAAGTGACCTGCCTGCCTCAGCCTCCCAAAGTGCAGGGATTGCAAACATGAGTCACGGTGCCTGGCCAGTTTACTAGTGTCTTTGAAAGTCAGTTGAAGGCTACAGCCCTCTCATACTTTCCTTTATTTTTATATTTTGTTCTCATAAATATTTGCATCATAGAAGTAGTGGTATCCTTTTTATATTCCATTGATCTGACTGATTCTTTTATTCCTAGATATCTTAGTAAATTTATAAATGATTCTCTAGGTAAACAGTTTCAGAAAATAAGGGCAATATTTATAATTTTTATACTGCGAATCTCTTTTTGTCTTCCTTCTGATTTTTAAGGTAATGGTTACACCATTTACAACCACAACAGTAATGCTTATGTATGTTTGAAATAATACATTAATAAAATGTTAATTTGCATTAAAAACAATTCAATCGTGAACAATTCAATTAATAGTGACCATCAATATTCACTGTTAATAGTAATTTTCCAACAGTACCTAAAGGAAAAGAGCTCTCTCTTTGAAACTGGGATGAAGACCCGGTCAAGCTCACAGTCTCCGAGGTCCACAGCCAGCCAGCAATTGCACAGGAAATGCCACTTCCTCTTAACTGCCATGTCACAGACAATTACCTGGCTGACATACCTATAGTAAAATGAAGATAACCACGTTAGGGAGGTGGGCTTGAATCAGTTGTCTGTAGTAAGACGTAATCTCGGACCATTAGTAAACTGTCCAAGTAAATGAACTGTTTCATTGCAAGGCAAGAACTAAGGAAAGGAAGGAAAGTTGAGGCCTGGTGATGCACACCTATAATCCCAGCACTTCGTGAGGCTGAGGCAGGCGAATTGCTTGCGCTCAGGCATTTGAGCACAGCTTGGGCAACATGGCAAAATCCCAACTCTACAAAATATATAAAAATTAGCTGGGCGTGGTGGTGTGCACCTGTAGTCCTGAGCTACTTGAAAGGCTGAGGTGGAAGGATTGTTTGAGCCCGGGAGGTCAAGGCTGCAGTGAGTTGAAATTGCACCACTGCATTCTAGCTTGGGTGACAGAATGAGACTCTGTCAAAAAAAACAAAAAGAAAAGAGAGTAGATCTTATCTTTCCCTTCCCAACTTCTAAGGGAGTTCATGTACCAGACACCAGACTGCAAACCTTTCTCACCTACGAATAGATCAGTATGTATCTACACATTTTATAACCTTTCTCTGTCCCATATGTGACAGTGGCTTGCCACCTTTTCAAATATCCCATCTGCCTTTCATCATCAGGGGGCATAAATGGGGTGTAGTCTTTATCATTTACATTAATGACTTCTCACTCTACTTAGTCTCATCTCCGCTTCACAGAGCCATAGGCCCTGAGAGTTCATCCTTTTCCCAACCACAGTGTTTTACCACTAATTTCTCCACTAATTTCAGCCGTTCACACCCCTGTCCTCTGGGACACACCTGATTATTCAACCTATTTGATTTCACCGCACAACTATTCGGCAAACCTCCTCCTTTACTGTAATGATGCTATTTTCCCCAAGGGTCTGTGTTTGTCATGAAACCACTTAAATTTCTCTCGTCAAAATCTTTTTTTTTTTTTTTTTTTTTTTTTGAGACAGAGTCTCACTCTCTTGGACAGGCTGGAGTGCAGTGGTGCGATCTTGGCTCACTGCATCCTCCACCTCCCAGGTTCAAGCAATTCTCCTGCCTCAGCCTCCCAAGTAGCTGGGACTACAGGAAGGAGCCACCATGCCCGGCTAATTTTTGTATTTTTAGTAGAGATGGGGTTTCATTGTGTTATAGCCAGGATGGTCTCGATCTCCTGACCTCGTGATCTGTCCGCCCTGGCCTCCCAAAGTGCTGGGATCACAGGCATGAGACACCATGCCTGGCCAGTTCAATGTATTTTGACAAACGTTTATACACCAGCACCATCAAAATATCACCCCCAAAAGCTCCCTATCCCTCCTTCCAGTCACCTCCTGCCTCCTCATTCCTGGCCTTAGGAGAACAATGATCTGCTGTCCTCTGTCTTTATAGAATAGTTAGCCTTTTATGGAATTTTATGTGTGTGGAATCATATGCTCTCTCTATATATATATATGTATTTTTCTTTTTGAGGCAGGGTCTTGCTCTGTTGCCCGGGCTGGAGTGCAGTGGTGCGATCTTGGCTCACTGCAACCTCCACCTCTTGGGCTCAAGTGATTCTCCTGCCTCAGCCCCCCAAGTAGCTGGGAGTACAGGCATGAGCCATCACGCCCAGCTAATTTTTGTATTTTTTTGTAGAGACAGAATTTCACCATGTTGCCCAGGCTGGTCTCAAACTCCTGACCTCAAGTGATCTAACCACCCTGGCCCCCCAAAGTGCTGAGATTAGAGGTGTGAGCCACTGTGTCTGGCCTATACATTCTTTATGTACAGCTTCTTTCACTAAGCATAATTTTAAAAAATTCATCCATGTAGTCATATGTAACAATCGTTTCCTTTTCATTGAGTAGTATTACATTGAATGAATATGCTAACATTTGTTTATTCACTCAATAGACATTTGTGATGTTTTCTGTTTTGGGCTACTAATAAAGCTGCTATGAATATATGTGTACAGGTCTTGCAGTGGACACATGTTTTTGTTTATCTTGGGTAAATACCTATGAGTGTGATTTCTGGGTCACATGGTCAGCATATGTTTAACTTCACAAGAAACTGGCAAGCTGTTCTCTGAAGCGGCCATACCATTTTACACTCTCACTAGGGGCGTGTGAGTGTTTCAGTTGCTCCCCACCCTCCCCTAAACTTGGTTTTGTGAGAATTTTTTTTTTTTTTTTTTGGAGACGGTCTCACTCTGTTGCCAGGTTGGACTGCGGTGGCACCATCTCTGCTCAACGCAATCTCTGCCTCCCAGGTTCAAGCAATTCTCCTGCCTCGGTCTCTCGAGTAGCTGGGATTACAGGCATTTACCACCACGCCCAGCTAATTTTTGTATTTTTAGTAGAGACAGGGTTTCACCATGTTGGCCAGGCTGGTCTCGAACTCCTGACCTCAAGTGATCTGCCCACCTCGGCCTCCCAAAGTACTGGGATTACAGGCATAAACCACTGTGTCTGGCCTTTTGTGAGAGTTTTTAATTTAAGCCATTCTGATGGATGGCTAGTGCTGTCATTTTCATTTACTGATGACTAACCACGTTGAACATCTTTTCAAGTGCTTACTATACATTATTCACCTTTTTAAATAAAACTGGAAGGATGGTTTACAAGCTGATTTGTGCATACTGGAACAGAATGGAAGCAGCAAGGAAGTTATTAGGCTCTACCAGCCCAGTGGCTGGTATGTCTAGCTAGGGGGAAAAACGTATTTTGCTAACAAATTTAGGCAGACCATATGCTCTTTGTGGGTGGGCAACATGTGGCAACAGATTGAGTGCCTGAGCCTTAAGACTTCTACTTCATTTTTCTCTTTTTTCCTAACTCCAAGGAACCAGTAATCCTCATTCTTAATTAATTGTATCATCTACTTTCTCTAGCACCTCTCCTAATTCTGGGTGCTGCTGAAGGAAGATACTGAATCATTCAAACCTAACACGTTAGGTTCAAGGACTTTATCATCGTCTAGTTATTTCTCTAACTCCTCAAGCACATCTCATACAGTAATTCTTTCTCCTTCCTTAAGATCTTGACTTTTTTTTTTCTTTTTTTTCCTTCCCTCCGAGACAGGGTCTTGCTGTTGCCCAGGCTGGTGTGCAGTGGTGCAGACATGCTCACTGCAGCTTCAACCTCCGAGGCTCAAGTTATCCTCCCACTTCAGTCTCCTGAGTAGCTGGGATTATAGGTGCACACAACCATGCCTGGCGATTTTTTTTGAATTTTTTTTTGTAGAGGTGGGGTCTTCCTATGTAGCTCAGGCTGTTCTCAAACTCCTGGCCTCAAGTGATCTTCCTGCCTTGGCCTCCCAAAGTATTGGGATTACAGACGTGAGCTGCTGCGCCCTGCCCTTAAGCTCTTAAATTTGACTCAAAGTTTGACTGTCAGTAGATAGTTGTTTACTAAAGTTAGTCTTTAAGGATATTTTTTCATATTTAGAAATACTTTTAATTTGTGGCACTTTCAGGCAATATTTCATTGGTGTTATTTGCTGTTCACAATCATGACATTTAATGAAAATGAGATTAGAGAAGACAAAGCATCTATTATTCTACTATCCAAAAAAAATCACATTGTTAATCTCTCACACTTCTTTCCAGGGCTTATTCTTTGTAGACAGCTTTGAAACTGAAATCTAATAGTCATTTGTTACTATTTGGCTCAAACCTTTACTGTGATTTATTGTGGTGATCTGCTTTCTTCTCTCTTGGATCCACAAAGCAGCAGCAACAGCCAACAGGATATAAGTACTCACCAGGAGGGACTGACGCCAGAATTGTCATGCCAGAGCCGAAGGCTGTGCAGGTCCCCTAGAGAGGTCCAAGTGGTGAGAAGGAAGACATCCAGGCCCCCTCGTTCAAAGACTGTCTTCTGGGGGTCACAGAGGTGATGGGGCTCACTCCGTCCCTCTGATCCATAGAGGGTGATGACAACCTACAATGAGACAGGGAAAGATAAAATATAAGGAATTTTAACACAATTCTTTGGGTTTATCCCTAAGGAGAAAGACGAAGACATAGAAAACTATTTAGATGAAGTCTTTTGGATCTTAGACAAGCATAGATAATTCTTCATATATGCAGTATAGATATATTTTTTCTGACACGAAGTCTTGCTGTGTCACCCAGGCTGGAGTGCAGTGGTGTGATCTCGGCTTAGTGCAACCTCCGCCTCCCAAGTTGAAGCAATTTTCGTGCCTCAGCCTCCTGAGTAGCTGTGATTACAGTCAAGGGCCATCACGCTCAGCTAATTTCTGCATTTTTAGTAGAGAAGGGGTTTCACCTTCTTGGCCAGGCTGGTCTCAAACTCCTGACCTTAGGTGACCTCCCCACCTTGGCCTCCCAAAGTGTTGGGATTACAGGCGTGAACCCCCATGTGCGGCCCACATGTACAGTTTAGAACTAGAAAATACCAGTCTCTAGTCTCTTTTAAAGTGCTATTGGTTGCCAGGATATCACCAACTCAGACTGTGTCTCATGTGGCAGAAGACACAAGGCAATGTGAAAAACATTTATTTCATTAACCTTAGCTGTTGTAGCAGCCCTTCTTCGATATCCGGTGTAGACCTGAATAAGGTAGTGAAATTGAGCGCTGGGGTCATTATCAGCCAGGACAGTGACCTTCACCTGCAAGAAAAGCAGAACCATGCAACTTACTAGGCCTCCACTTGGTATAGTTCCTGCCTCCTCCAGCTGAGGAGCAGAAGGATGCACTCCGGTAGGTGTCTGGCAGCCCTGCAGAAAGCAGGGCTGAGGTGTGGGCAGCAGACAGACACACGAGCAGACCTAAGTCACTAAAGTGGGGATGAGGCCTGAATCTCCAGGGCCTGTGCCTCTCAAGTGAAACAGTCATAGAATCACCTGATCAGGTCTTGGGCCTCTAAATCCTTCCACCTCCCTCCCACTTAGGTACAGTCACCAGATAACAGAGAATACCCAGCTAAATCTGCGTTTCAGATAAACTATGAATAATTTGGGGCACACTTATACTAACGATGCACTATTCATTTAAAATGCAAATTTAACTAGGTAGCCTGTATTTTTGTTTACTAATGCTGACAACCCTACACCCAGGGCAACAAGAAGTGAACACTTGGCGTATTCTAGAATTTCCATAGTGCAAGAAAACATAGGAAGAACAAACACATGGAAAGAAGAGGCTGTCAAAAGATTTTTGTTTTAAAAAACATGCCATATAAATTTCTTGTATATTATAGTTATATTCTTATTTTTTGAGATGGAGTCTTGCTATGTTGCCCAGGCTGGAGTGCAGTGGTGCATTCTCGGCTCACTGCAACCTCTGCCTCTCAGATTCAAGTGATCCTCCCACCTCAGCCTCCTGAGTAGTTGGGACTACAGACATGCACCACCACAGCCGGCTAATTTTTGTATTTTTAGTAGAGACAGGGTTTCACCATGTTGGCCAGGCTGGTCTTGAACTCTTGACCTCAAGTGATCCACCTGCCTCGGCCTCCCGAGTGTGCTGGGATTATAGGCGTGAGCCACCTCACCCGGCCAGTTACATTAAGTTACAATTTGATTTACATATAACTTTTTTTTTTTTTGGAGACAGAATCTCACTCTGTCGGCCAGGCTGGAGTGCAGTGGGGTGATCTCGATCTCAGCTCACCGCAACCTCTGTCTCCTGGGCTCAAGCAATTCTCCTGCCTCAGCCTCCCGAGCAGCTGGGATTACAGGCACATGCCACTATGCGTGGCTAATTTTTGTATTTTTTAGTAGAGATGGAGTTTCATCATGTTGGCCAGGCTGGTCTCAAACTCCTGACCTCAGGTGATCCACCTGCCTCGGCCTCCCAAAGTGCTGGGATTACAGGCGTGAGCCACTGCACCCGGCCAAGTTACATGTAACTTTCATATCCAATGTATAAAGTAAGATAAACTTGCATTTGACTTTAGTTAAGCTCTCTAGGTCTTTTCTTTTCTTTTTCCTTTTGGAGACTGGGTCTCTGTTGCCCAGGCTGGAGTAAAATGGCACAACAATAATTCACTGCAGCTTCAAGGCTCCTGGGCTCAAGCGATCTTCCCACCTCAGCTGCCCAAGTAGCTGGAACTACAAGCATGCACCACCATGCCAGGCTCATTTTTTTTTTTTTTTTAGTAGAGACAAGGTCTTGCTATGGTGCCCAGGCTGGCCTTGAACTCTTGAGCTCAAGTGATCCTCCTGCCCTAGCCTCCCCAAGTGTTGGAATTACAGGCATGAGCCACTGCACCTGGCTAGTGTTTTCTTTTGGCTCATTCCTGTCCTAGAAGGAGTCCCACAAGGTCCAATCTTGGAACCAAAGGAAAAAAAAAATGGAGAGAAAAAGTTCTCAGGTCTTGAGACAGCAGACATGAAGATAAATTTAAGGAAAGTTTCACTTGAATTTCTATGCCTCCCAGTACCAGGCTTCCTGCTGCTTTTGACGAAGGTGTTTTTTCCCTCATCTTATTTAATTACTCAAGACATCATGGCAAATCTGTTGAAATCAAAGTCTCATTACCTTCTGCATATCTGCTTGATCCTTTTTCCGAGCCCACACAACTGTGATCACATAAAATCCTAAAAGGCTGGCCAGCAGTGACACCCCAACAGGATTGTTGGTCACACGAAGGAACAGTTCGATCGTGTCTTCAACATTCACGGTCCTGGGCACGACAAAGAAGTCGCTGGCAAAGAAGGTCAGGTGGTTACAGAGACACTGTGTCCTCAGAATTGTGCTCTGTGGCCCAACCTGGAATTAGAATCAAGACGTTGATTCTAGCCGGACAGAGTGCTAAGGAGGGGACAGACATAAAACAAACACCAGCAATTTAGAGATGGAAAGAGGTACCTGGTTCTCTCATTCACAGCTGGTGATGGTGTAAATTGGTATAACCAATGTGGAAAGCAATTTAGCAACATCTAGTACAGCTGAAGCAGCACAAACTCTTTGAATCCTGCAATTCCAGTTCTGAGTGTATACATGTTCTAGGGGAACTGTGCACATGTGTATAAAGATACACGAAAAGGAATGTTTTGTCACCTGTCTATAATTATCAAAAATAGGAAACAACTTACATGTTCAATAGCAGAACAAATTAACAAGTACATAAGTAAGCAGAGGCAAACTGATGGAATTCTATACAGCAGTTAAAAATGAATGAATTAGCGGGTGTGGTGGCTCACATCTGTAATCCTAGCACTTTGGGAGGCGGAGGCAGGTGGATCACCTGAGGCTAGGAGTTTGAGACCAGCCTGGACAACATGGTGAAACCCCATCTCTACTGAAAATATAAAAATTAGCCCGGCGTGGAGGTGCATGCCCGTAGTCCCAGCTACCTGGGAGGCTGAGGCAGGAGAATTGCTTGAACCTGAGAGGCAGAGGTTGCAGTGAGCCGAGATCACACCACTGCATTCCACCCTGGGTGACAGAGCAAGACTCTGTCTCCAAAATAAATAAATAATAAATAAATATAAAAATTTTAAAAAATGGATGAATTAGAGGTAGATGTATCAACATGGATAAATGCTAAGTGAATAAAACAAGAGATATGTACAGTATAATGCCATTTGCACAAAGCCTAAGAAGCATGCAAAACACTTATTTATCTATTCATTGTCAGTTTCCCTCTCCAGAATGTCAGTTCATGAGGATATTGTCTTGTTCACTGCTGTGTCTCTAGTTCCTAGACTTGGGCATGGCACCGTAGAAGACACTCAATAAATATTCGGTGAAAGAATGAATTCCCCCCTCAAATTCAGGCCAGTAGTTACCCTTTGGTGGAAGGGAAGGAAGGAGAGAGACTAGAGAGGGATACACAGAGGGCTTCAATTATTCCTGAGTGTTTTATTATTTAAGAAAATATGAAGCAGAGCAAAATACTAACTTTGATAAAGCTGAATGTGCATTCAATGTTTTTTATTATTCTTTATGGCTTTCCATATGTTGGAACATTTCTGCATAATATTTAAAAATATGTCAGTAGGTGATTACATGGAAGCTACCAATTCTGTGTTTGGTTTCGTGGGTGAAAAGCCTCCAGTACTGTCATTATGACTACTTCTTTCCATGACACAGAATTAAGTCCTGGAGGCCCAATCTAGTCTGTCTTTGGAGGAACTCTTGCGCTGTATTTGGGGCAGCTCAATTCCTTTCATGGAATCCAAGCACTTCAACGTGCTTCAAGGAGGTGGGAAATATCCGATGCCTTCTGCAATCAAGGGGTCTGTGCTGTGAGAGGAGAAAAGCTCTCAAGCTTCTCTACTCAAAGTATGGTTTCCCTAACAAGCAGCACTGGGATCAGCTGGAAGCTCGTTAGAAAGGCCTGACCAGAGCTATTGCTTCAGAATCTACATTTTAACAAACTGATTATAGATTTGCTTGATAGCCATCGTCCAGCTATGACTGCCTGAGGCTATGAATGGTGCAGATGCCTTCCTAAGAATCCTCTCTCTGTCATGCCTGTAATTCCAGCACTTTGAGAGGCCAAGGCGGGCAGATCACCTGAGGTCGGGAGTTTGAGACCAGCCTGACCAACATGGAGAAACCCCATCTCTACTAAAAATACAGTAATTAGGCCGGGCACGGTGGCTCACGCCTGTAATCCCAGCACTTTGGGAGGCCGAGGCGGGCGGATCACGAGGACAGGAGATCGAGACCATCCTGGCTAACACGGTGAAACCCTGTCTCTACTAAACATACAAAAAATTAGCCAGGCGCGGTGGTGGGTGCCTGTAGTCCTAGCTACTTGGGAGGCTGAGGCAGGAGAATGGCATGAACCTGGGAGGCAGAGTTTGTAGTGAGCCAAGATTGCGCCACTGCACCCCAGCCTTGCCGACAGAGCAAGACCGGTCTCAAAAAAACCCCCCAAAAAACAATAATTAGCTGGGTGTGGTGGTGCATGCCTGTAATCCCAGCTACTGGGGAGGCTGAGGCAGGAGAATCGCTTGAGCCCAGCGGGGCGGAGGTTGCGGTGAGCCGAGATCATGCCATTGCACTCCAGCCTGGGCAACAAGAGCGAAACTCCGTCTAAAAGTAATCATCATCATCCTCCTCCTCCTCCTCCTCTTTCTGGCCTCCCAAAGTGCAGGTGGGAGGATTGCTTGAGCTCAGAAGTTCAAGACAAGCATGGGCAACATGGCAAGACCCTGTCTGTCCAAAAATCTAAAACATTAGCCAGGCATGGTGGCACATGCCTGTGGTCCCCATTACTTGAAAGTTTGAGGTAGGCGGATCTTCTGAGCCCAGGAGGTTGAGGCTGCCGTAAGCTGTGATCATGCCACTGCACTCCAGCCTGAGGGACAGAATGAGATCCCACCTCAAAAAAAAAAAAAAAAAAAATTATCCTTCCTTCTCTTCCCAATCTAGATGGCACTTTCTCAGCTCTTTTCAGAACAGCTTCCTGATTTGCAAGACCTTACACCACATTCTTTGAGCAACCAAACCAGGACTTTCATCAGGCAGGATCTCACAGAATCACGAGTGTGCAAATATAATAGTGCTGGTTTAAAGCAGTTGGACACCAGGAACAAGGTGATAATTACAAAAGTGACAACCTGTCCTCACCTGGCCTGGAACGTAAAAGAATCTGAGAATGTATTTCTTGAGCTACGAAAGTTCTCTTTCGTTTAGCAAGAGGTTTCATTTTACCTACCCACAACATATTTAATACTTGTAGAATTTTATGGCTTCCACACGCTATTTTATCCACACTTGGCAGATCCACCCTGGACTGTGTTTGAGAAAGAAATCACAAAGATAAAGCACAAAGCTGCTCCTGCTTCGAAGAGGCACACTTGCCCTGCCCACCACACACAACCCTCCTCCCTCCTTTTGCCCAGGCAGAGTTATTTCAAACCTCCTGATTATTTTTCTTCCTGGGCTGCCCCAAATGAGATAACGGAGGCATTGGGCTTAACAGTGGCTATGGCAGAAGAGAGGCCCAAGAAGTGGCTCAGTTTCTTACTTGGCATCCGGTGCTGCTCCATGTCTGGTTGTGGATCTCCCAGTAATAACACTGAGTGACGGCTGTGATGACCGAGACCAAGCCGGGTGTCTGCTGAGCACCCTCCTGCCTCTCACTCAGCACAGCTGTTATATAGTAGGTGCCAATCCCGTGCTGTAGATGCTCTGGAGTCAGCACCCACGTGTACTCCTCATCTTAGAACAAAGAAGAGTGCTTACTTGTATATCAAACGGAACAAAAACACCATTGAACCTCTCTTCTAAAGGATCTATTATTAATATTTTACAAATGAGACCATGATAAAACTAGAGTCACAAATGATTTGAAAGAAAATGACCAGTAATACAATCCGGGGCTCTGGATTACTACTGTTCCAGTAAAGAACTATTGTCTTTTGGCCGGGTGTGGTGACTCACGCCTATAATCTCAGCACTTTGGGAAGCTGAGGCGGGCGGATCACTTGAGGTCAGGAGTTCGAGACCAGCCTGGTGAACATGGTGAAACCCCATTTCTACTAAAAATACAAAAATTAGTGGGGTGTGGTGATGTGAGCCTGTAATCCCAGCTACTCAGGAGGCTGAGGCAGGAAAATTGCTTGAACCTGGGAGGTGGAAGTTGCAGTGAGCTGAAATCGCACCACTATACTCTAGCCTGGGCAACAGAGTGAGATTTTGTCTCAAAAAAAAAAAAAATTATATTCTTCTGGTATGTGAACATGTGAACATTTAGGTCTAATGATTTAGAGTGTATTACGAGGTTTAGAAAAATGAAATGAGCACATATCTAGGTTAGCAGATAGAAGACTAAGGTAACAAAAGAAACCCCAGGGTGAAGCAAAGACAGAGATAGGGTGGCTTCAGGAACAAAGCCCAGGACTGCACGCTAGGGACCGGAGGTCGGGCCTGGCTCTGTCACCAGCTGGCTGGAAGGGGCTAAGGTGAGTCATCCCGTCTTTCTGGGCCTCAGCTTTCTCATCTTTCAAATAGTCCTGTCTCTCAAAAAAAGGTTCCTTCCAGCTCTGAATGACGTATCATTGCCAAGATCACCAAGAAAAACTGAGTGCATGGCCAGGCGCAGTGGCTCAGGCCTATAATCCAAGCACTTTGGGAGGTTAAGGCAGGAGGATTATTTGAGCCCAGGAGTTTGAGACCTAGCTTGGCGAACATGGCAAAACCCTGTCTCTACTAAAAACACAAAAAATTAGCCAGGCATGGTGGCATACGCGCCTGCAGTCCCAGCTGCTTGGGAGGCTGAGGCATGAGAATCGCTTGAGCCCAGGAGGCGGAGGCTGCAGTGAGTGGAGATCGCACCACTGCGCTCCACCCTGGGCAACACAGTGAGACTCTGTCTCAAAACAAAAACAGAAACAAAACTGAGTACACCTTTGGAATTGGGAAAGGGCCCGTTGGTAATTTCCACAGATTCTGTAGTGGGCAGCCTGGTAGTGAGCATTGCTGCCTCGGGGACTTTGCCTAAAAGCAAGAACTTAAAAGTGATTGTTCCTGTGTGAACGAGGCCCATGCGAGAGCCAGAGAAAGTTCTTTCCAATATGGAAGGTGGTCATGACGGGAGACTGTAGCATGCTTTCTCCATTCAGATTTTTCCCAACGTAAAAATAAATACAAAAGTGTAGCTCTTATTAAGACTTTTCAGTACTATATTTAAAGTTGATACCCACAGAGCATGTTTTGATCAAGTATATCTGGGCACTATTTATGTATATCAGGAATTTTTATTTTTTAGAGACAGTGTCTTGCTCTGTCACCCAGGCTGGAGTGCAGTGGTATCATCGAAACTCATTGCAGCTTTGAACTTCTTGGCTCAAGCAATCCTCTTGCCTCAGCCTTCCAAGTAGCTACGACTACAGGTGCACGCCACCATGCCCTGCTAAATTTTTTTTTTTTTTTTTGTGGAGACAGAGTCTCGCTCTGTTGCCCAGGCTGGTCTCAAATTCCTGGGCTCAAGTGATCCTCCTGCCTTGGCCTCTCAAGTGCTGGCGTTACAGGGGTGAACCACTACACCAGGCCAGACATTTTTAACTTTAATGTTATGTCTCAGAAATTCTTAACTTTTCTAAACTACAATACATTCATTCTGATTTTATACCAAGGCATACTGAGATATCGTCAGGCCTTTCTTCCTCAAATCTAAGATTAGAAATAAAATTGAAATACATAGGACATATTTCATATATAGTCATCTACAATATATAAATGTGAAGTATATGTAACTCATGGTGCTGTGAGCCTTACTTCTGCTGTGGGTCTCAACATGTTATTATGAAAATCTTCAACCATACAAAGAGAATTTTACAGGGAATAACCATATAACCATTAACTAGATTCTACAATTAACATCCTACTAAATCTGCTTCCTTACATACATATCCTTATCCATCCTATAATCAATCTTTAAAAAAAATGATTTTATGGTCACATGTGTCTACACATGTGGTAAAATCACATAGGACTCAATACACACACATACAGAAATGTGCTTGTAAAGCTGGTGAAATCGGAATAAAATCAGTGATTGTATTAATGTTATTTTCTGGTTGTGATATACTCTAGTTATGCAAGATACTGCCACTCAGAGAAACTGGATGAGAGGTATACAAGCTGTTTATTTATTTATTTATTTATTTATTTTGAGGCAGGGTCTCTGTCACCCAGGCTGGACAGCAGTGGCACAATCTCAGCTCACTGCAACCTCTGCCTCCTGGGTTCAAGTGATTCTCATGCCTCAGTCTCCCGAGTAGCTGGGATTACAGGTGTGCACCACCATGACCAGCTAATTTTTATAGTTTTAGGAGACATGGGGTTTCACCGTGTGGGCCAGCGTAGTCTCAAACTCTTGACCTAAGTTGATCCACCTGCCTCTGCCTCCCAAAGTGCTAGGATTACAGTGGGATTTCAGGCACGAGCCATTGAGTGCCCAGCCTGTCTTTTTTTTTTTTTTTTTTTTAAGACAGTCTTGCTCTGTAGCCTGGAGCGCAATGGTGCGATCTCGGCTCACGGCAACCTCTGCCTCCCAGGTTTAAGCAATTCTTCTGCCTCAGCCTCCCAAGTAGCTGGGATTACAGGTGCCCGCCACCACACCCATCTAATTTTTTGTATTTTTAGCAGAGATGGGGTTTCATCATGTGGACCAGGCTGGTCTCCAACTCCTGACCTCAGGTGATCCACCCGCCTCAGCCTCCCAAAGTGCTGGGGTTACAGGTATGAGCCACTGTGCCTGGCTTGTCTCTGTTATTTCTCATAACTGCATGAGAATCTACAATTATCTCAAAATGAAAATTTTTTTAAAAAAGAAAAAAAAGTGGCCACATGAAGTAGCTCATGTCTGTAATCCCAGCACTTCAGGAGGCTGAGACAGGAAGATTGCTTGAAGCTGGGAGTTCAAGACCAGCCTGGGCAACATGGCAAGACCCTGTCTCCACAATTTTTTTTTTTTTTTTTTTTTTGAGACAGAGTCTGGCTCTGTCTCCCAGGCTGGAGTGCAGTGGCACGATGTCGGCTCACTGCAAGCTCCATCTCCCAGGTTCACGCCACTTTCCTGCCTCAGCCTCCCAAATAGCTGGGACTACAGGCACCTGCCACCGCACCCGGCTAATTTTTTTGCATTTTTAGTAGAGACAGGGCTTCACTCTGTTAGCCAGGATGGTCTCGATCTCCTGACCTCGCGATCTGCCCGCCTTGGCCTCCCAAAGTGCTGGGATTATAGGTGCGAGCCACCGCGCCCGGCCCACAAAATTTTTTTTTTAAGAAATTAGCCAGACATGGTGGTGCACACTTGTAGTCCCAGCTACTTAAGAGGCTAAGGCAGGAGGATCCCTTGAGCCTGACAGTTTGAGGCAGCAGTCAACAATGATGGTGCCACTGCACTCCATCCTAGGCAAAAAGAAATCAAAGTAAGTTTCTGACAGCTGATTGAGTTTTACCTTTTTGCCACACCTTATCCTTTGGAAGGGTGATGTTCAGGTGGAAGTGAGTGCAGTTAGGCTGATACTGGAACCCCAGGTAGAGCGTCATTAAAAGGGGACTGTCAGGATCTATGCTCACTATCAGGGATTTCTCCAAGGAAGTCATGTTCACTGTGATTGTAAGCTGATGTGTGCTCATGTTGAGGCTGGTGGGATGGGTTTCCAAGCTAACATTTCTCCAGAGCATGATCTAGAATAAGAGACAGTTAATCATTATAATGGTCCATCCATTGATGTCTTTCAAAATCCTTTATATTGATAAGGTAAGGAAACGTCCTAGGTCTTCCTTTTTTTTTTTTTTTTTTTTGAGATGGGGTCTTGCTATGTTGGCCACGTTGGTCTTGAACTCCTGGTCTCAAGCAATCCTCCTGCTTCAGTCTCTCAAAATGCTAGGATTATAGGCATGAGCCACTGTGCCCAGCCAGGTCTTCCTCATTGGATGTTAGTAGCTAATACTGCTGGGGTTAAGGATAAGTACATAGTCCAAGACCTAAAACACTTCTTATTCTTCTTCTTATTTTTGAGACCAAGCATTACTCTGTCACCCAGGCTGGTGTGCAGCAGTGTGATCTCAGCTCACTGCAAACTCCACCTCCTGGATTCAAGCTATTCTCCTGCCTCAGCCTCCAGAGTAGCTGGGATAACAGCCACCCAGTGCCATGCCAGTTAATTTTTGTATTTTCAGTAGAGATGGGGTTTCACCATGTTGGCCAGGCTGGTCTCGAACTCCTGACTTCAAGTGATCTGCCTGCCTCAGCCTCCCAAAGTGCTGGGATTACAGGCATGAGCCACTGCGCCCGGCCCTTTAAAACACTTTTTCTAAGGATAAGGTGTATCTCTTTGTAAAAGTTCCTAAGATGTTAATAACAAAACAATGGCACTGCCATCAATCTAACATAATTCCCTTTAAGTTGTTGCATCCTTCCATCCTGTTCCAGAATATCCCATTCTCTTCTATTTTATTCCCTAAGAATCAGTTCCTACCTCAATGTCCTCCATTAAATCATGGACTTGGAGCAATTTACGATTAGCGCTTAGTAACACACTTCCAATGCTTCCAACAATGTTTCTGTTGTCCAAATCCTTGAAGGGATTGAAAGCTAGTCCTGTTATCTAAAGACAAAGAGAAGCCCAGTTTTATCCATTGCTGAAATATTTTTAAGTGACCCCACTAGAAAGATATATCATCTATACATATGTATATACGTGTGTGCATGTGTGTGTATATATATATATAAATTTTTTTTTGTTTTTTTGTTTTTGAGAAAGAGTCACACTCTGTCAATCAGGCTGGAGTGCAGTGGCGCAACCTCGGCTCACTGCAATCTTCACCTCCCAGGTTCAAGCGATTCTCCTGCCTCAGCCTCCCAAGCAGCTGGGACTACAGGTGCACACCACCATGCCTGGCTAATTTTTGTATTTTTAGTAGAGACAGGGTTTCGCTATGTTGGCCAGGCTGGTCTCGAACTCCTGGCTTCAAGTAATCCACCTGCCTCAGCCTCCCAAAGTGTTGAGATTACAGGCTTGAGCTATCATGCCCAGCCGGATATCATATATTAAATACTGGGATGTGCCCCCTACTAATACCGCAAATGAAATAACATTCCCCATTTATAACCTCTATGAGAAACAGTAAATTAAAGATGAATTATACTTGGGATCCCCAGAATTATTATTTTTAATCTTTATATCTAGAGGATTCTATTTTACTAGGAAGTAACTGTTCTGCTCTTCAGGATAAGGCAACAATGCTACTTGTATTTGTCAGGTAACTGCTGAAAGGAATACAATATATTGATATGACTGGGTTGGTATAGTGAGTCAACAATTATTTAGATAGTCTCAGCTTTTTGTAAATAGTGCAGAGGCCGGGCATGGTGGCTCACATCTGTAATCCCAGCACTATGGGAGGCTCAGGTGGGTGAATCACTTGAGGTCCGTAGTTTGAGACCAGTCTGGCCAAAATGGTGAAACCCCGCCTCTACTAAAAATACAAAAATTAGCCAGGCATGGTGGCCCATGCCTGTAATCCCAGCTACTTGGGAGGCTGAGGCAGGGGAATCGCTTGAACCTGGGAGGCAGAGGTTGCAGTGAGCAGAGATCACACTACTGCACTCCAGCCTGGGTGACAGATTGAGACTCCATCTCAACAAAACAAAACAAAACAAAACAAAACAAAAAAACAAAAAACACAACAACAAAAAACAAACTGCAGAGTTGAAATCAATTCAAATTACAACACAGAAATTTAGTTAAATCCAGAAATCTGTTTAATGTTCCCAACTTCTACAGTGGATCATTTTTAAGAGGCCTCTATCCCTGCCAGTGTAAAATAAAAACGAATGCTACATAAACTCTCTCATCTGATCTGGTCTGTTGAGCTTACATTTCATGATACATTACTTTCACCCAAATGCCTACATGGCCATCAGATCCCATTTTCATTCTGATCACAATCAATTTCACACTCACTTGGACATTAACTCCTGGATGTTTATTCAAGAGCTCCTTCAAAGCTAAAGCCGACGGAAAGCCTAGCCTCACAGGGGCTGGGTGACCCAGAGTGTAAGAGCTCAGCGGTAAAGTTGATATGTTTTGTCTAATGAGAAAAGTTAAAATGGAAGTCAATTTTTGTGTGTCCTCTGAAAGTGAAAAACACAGTGAAACTCTCCCCGTTCCTTCTTCCCATTAACCTGCTCAGCAGCAGAGTAGCAATGGAAGAGGTCAAAGTCACTGAAGACTCGGGAGACTGGTTCTGCTCTAGAAATGCTTCCCCGATATTCCCAAACTCCACCAAGGACATTTCCAGGATGTCTTCTACCTGCATGGAGAGGAAAACAGTGTGTGACTTGTAAAACCTCAGTGTCTTATGTTAGTAAAATAATGTTTTGGAGAAGATTGGAAGGGGAATTTTCACAGTGTTGTAATGAAGGGTGGTATTCCTTAGAGAGGGCCTTGGAATCTCACAGAAAGTACTTGCAACCTGGCTAAAGACTTAGCATCCTTTGAACCAAACTAAGAGGGCTGGCCAAGGAAATATGCCTTTGCCCCATCATATAATTGCCCTAGACCTGCTCACGATAGAGTTTTTAAATGACAGCTTTATTGAGGTAACTTTCACATATACAATTCATCCACTCAGAGTATATAATTTAACGTTTTTTAGTATATTCACAGGGTTGTGCAACCATCACCACAATCTAATTTTAGGATTCATCCTCCCTAAAATAAACCTGGTGGCCGGGTGTGGTGGCTCACACCTGTAATCACAGCACTTTGGGAGGCTGAGGCAGGTGGATCACTTGAGGTCAAAAGTTTGAGACCTACCTGGCCGACATTGTGAAACCCTGTCTCTACTAAAAGTACCAAAAATTAGGCAGGCATGGTGGTGTGCGCCTGTAGTCTTAGCTACTTGGGAGGCTGAGGTGGAAGAATAGCTTAAACCCGGGAGGTGGAGGTTGCAGAGAGCCCAGATCACACCACTGCACTCCAGCCTGGGCAACAGAGCGAGACTCTGTCTCATAAAATAAAATAAACCTGGTACCCACTAGCAGTCACTCTCCATTCCCCCATCCCTAGTCCCTCTAGCTCTAGGCAACCACGAATCTACTTTATGTGTCTACGGATTTGCCTCTTTGGGACATTTCATATAAATGAATCACAACATACAGTCTTTTGTGATGGGCTTCTTTCACCTGGCATAATGTTTTCAAAGCTCATGTTGGAGCATGTACCAGGACTTCATTCCTTTTTGTTGCTGAATAATATCCCATTGTATGAATAGACCAGATGCTACTTAGCCATCCATTAGATCATAGATGTGTGGGTTATCTCCACTTTTTGGCTATTTAGCTATTAAACCATGCTGCTACAAACTTGAGTGTACAAGTTTCTGTATGGACATGTTTTCAACTCTCTTGGGTAGACACTAGGAGTAGAATTGCTAGGTTACATGGCAATTCTATTTTTTACATTTTAAGCAACTGATAAATTGTTTTCCAAAGTGGCTGCATCATTTTACAATCGAACAATGGATAGGGTGTCAAGTTCTCTGCATCCTTGCCAGTACTTGTTATTTTCTGTCTTTTTGGGTGTGAAGTGGTATCTCATTTTAGTTTTGATTTGCATTTCCCTAATGACCAATGCTGTTGAGCATCTTTTCATGTGAATAGCAAACATAACCTATTAAGTGTTTGCTTTATGCCAACACTTTCCTAAATTCTTTTTTTTTTGATGGAGTCTCGCTCTGTTGTCTGGGCTGTGTGCAGTGGCATGATCTCGATTCACTGCAACCTCTGCCTCCCAGGTTCAAGCGATTCTCCTGCCTCAGCCTCCTGAGTAGCTGGGATTACAGGCACGTGCCACAATGCCTGGCTCATTTTTGTATTTTTAGTAGAGATGCAGTTTCGCCATGTTGGCCAGGCTGGTCTTGAACTCCTGACCTCAGGTGATCTGCCTGCCTTGGCCTCCCAAAGTGCTGGGATTACAGGTGTGAGCCACTGGGTCCAGCCCCTAAGTCCTTTTCACTTGATTACAGCACTAGGGAGTCTTGGCTCGCTGGTGGGGTGGGGAGGGAGACCCTGGAGAAGGCTTGGCAGAGGAGTTTCTTCTGCAGCAGAAACTTCAGCAAGATTATCTTTAAAGGTGTGGGGAGAGGCTGTGATAAATGGACCTGTCAAGATTAAAATGCTTCTAAGCAGATCTGGCCACCTGCATATCTGGCACCTACTTGCTCAGTATCACGCTTGGATTCCAGCCAACTTCCTTCTCCAGCTTTGGTGACATTGTTGAAGGAATGAAAGGGGCAGACAGTCGCAGGAACGTTGAAGCCCAGACTGTTGTTGTTCTGAAATGTGATCCTGAGTAACTCCTCACTCAGGTAAATAAGGGAATTGATGAGATTAACCTGGGAGGATTAGAAAGCAAACATACACCCTTGAATTGTTTGCTTTTTTTTTTTTTTTGGTGACAGAGTTTCACTCTTGTTGCCCAGGCTGGAGTGCAATGGCGTGATATCGACTCACTGCAACCTCTGCCTCCTGGGTTCAAGCAATTCTCCTGCCTCAGCCTCCTGAGTAGCTAGGACTACAGGCATGAGCCACCATGCTCAGCTAATTTTGTATTTTTAGTAGAGACGGGGTTTCTCCATGTTGGTCAGGCTGGTCTTGAACTCCTGACCTCAGGTGATCTTCCTGCCTTGGCCTCCCAAAGTGCTGGGATTACAGGTGTGAGCCACCACGCCCGGCCTATGATTGCTTTTTAAAATTTTACTTTTAAGAGATGGGGTCTTGCTCTGTTGCCCAGGCTGGAGTGCAGTGGTATAATCATGCCTCACTGCAGCCTCTAACTTCTGGACTCAAGCAATCCTCCTTCCTCAGCCTCCCCAGTAGCTAGGACACAGGTGGGTACCACCACACCTAATTTTTAAAAATTTTTTGTAGAGACAGGGGCTCACTATGTTGCCCAGGCTGGTCTCAAACACCTGGCCCCAAGAGATCCTCCTGTCTTGGCCTCCCAAAGTGTTTAGATTACAGGCATGAGCCAAACACCTAGCACATGATTATTTTAAATTTGCATACTTCTTATTAGCAGCTTAATATTCTTTATACATTTCAAATGCATTTTATAAAAAAAAAGTTACAATTTGACAGGGAAGGAGAATATATTATTTCATATAACCTATAAGGGAGGATTCATATTTCATGTTATTCTGCCAAACTGACAATTCTTTTTGAGTGGTGAGTAGAACAAATATCCAATTAATACCACCAGACTAAAAAAAGGAATGAAGAAAAGACCAGTGCTGAGTTTTTTGTCTTTTTAATTTGAGACAGAGTGTGGCTCTGTCACCCAGGCTGGAGTGCAGTGGCAGAGTCTTGGCTCACTGCAACCTCCACCTTCCGGGCTCAAACCATCCTCCCATCTCAGCCTCCCAAGTAGCTGCAACTACAGGTGAGCACCACCACACCCAGTTAAGTTTTGTATTTTTGGTAGAGACAGGGTTTCACCATGTTGCCCAGGCTGGTCTCGAACTCTTGGGCTCAAGCTATCCGCCTGATTCGGCCTCCCAAAGTGCTGGGATTACAGGTGGGAGCCAATGTGTTCCACTGAATGCCGACAGACTTCTAACAAATGCATCAGCAAGGCAGTACAAGCTGATTCATCAACAAATGAACATAAACACAGTATATCCAAAAATGTCACTACTGATCAATTTAATTCATAACTTTCCAGATTTAAAGGTAAAAAAATATGCTTGCTAAAATTTAAATACAGTCTTTATAATGCCAAGCTTGGCATAAGGCACAATCTCCAGATTCTCTTTCTTATTTTTTTTTTTTGGAGACACAGTCTCTCAGCCACCCAGGCTGGAGTGGAGTGGCGGGATCTCGGCTCATTGCCTCTGCCTCCTGGGTTCAAGCGATTATTGTGCCTCAGCCTTTCAAGTAGCTGAGATTACAGGTGCCCGCCACCGAGCCCAGATAATTTTTGTTTTTTCAGTAGAGACGGGTTTTGCCATGTTGCCCAGTCAGGTCTTGAACTCCTGGCCTCATGTGATCCGCCCGCCTTGGCCTTCTAAAGTGCTGAGATTACAGGCGTGAGCCACCCCACCCAGCCTCCGATTCTCTTTTTCTGTTTTCCACTTTTCCCTCTCTCCTACCTTCTTACCTCCCAGTCACCCTCCACTTACCTGAGCTGGCTTAGAAAATCTTGGGGTTAAGGCTGTTAGTTTCTGGAGGAACTCACAAGCTTCCTGCAGTTTGTTATGAGCTTGCAAACCATGAACTGCTCTGCTGAAGTTCCCTGCTATCTCATCTATGACCTATTGGGAACAAAGAAGTTGTCAAAATTACTTATACAAAATTACTGTACTGTAGTAGTCGGGGAGATTATTTTCATCCAAGTTGACCTTGGGTAACATTATAAACCCTATGAACCACAGCTCTCTAAAACAGTGATTACTTTCAGAAGCTTTTCTGCGACTGGACAGAATTTATTTCTACTTCTTCCACATGATAGAGAAAATGAATAACGAGATTATATAATGATTGCTCCAAGGGCAAATGAGTCTGGAAATAAGATTTATAGCAGTAACTTCAAGTCTTAAGGCCATGAAGATGAGGGAAACTTGGAAATCAAAAAGCCAAAACCAAACTTTTCTATTCAGAAGTATGTTTTCCTCTCAGGCTTCCCTGTGTGTGTGTTTCCCTCCATTCAAGTATTCGTATTTAAGGCTGTGCATGATGGCTCACGCCTGTAATCCCAGCACTTTGGGAGGCTAAGGCAGGCAGATCACTTGAGGTCAGGAGTTCAAGAGCAACCTGGCCTACATAGCAAAACCCTGTCTCTACTAAAAATACAAAAATTAAGCAGGCTTGGTGGTGTATACCTGTAGTCCCAGCTACTCGGGAGGCTGAGGCAGGAGAATCTCTTGAACCCAGGAGGCAGAGGTTGCAGTGAGCCGAGATTGCGCCACTGCACTCCAGCCTGTGTGACAGATCGAGAATCTGTCTCAAAAAAAGAGTTCATATTCAAGAGGTAATGACTTAAAATGACTCATAGCAAGAGGTGGGAAGCAGAAAACCTCCCTGCCCTAAGAAACAAACTGAGCAAATGGCCGCGGTCCCAAAGCTTAAGTGGCTACTGCACTTGAACTCGAAGTCCAACCCTGAGACAATCACCATTAATGCCAACTACATGGTCCATTTCTGGAGAACAGCTCACTCACAGCCTAATTCAACCACATATTCAAGAAATCTTGATTAAATGCTGACATTGCTAAATCCTCTTAATATTTCTAATAATTTATTATAGATTCTTTTAGATATTCTGTACTTCAGGATTTCCAAGAAAAACAAAAACAAAAATAAAAATCTTTGTTTAAACTCCTGTAGGTCAGTTTCTCCCCCAAATAGAACACCGAATTTCCATTACCATTGCAAGCAGATCCAGAGTGAACAGGATTATGTTTTAGCAGTGAAATGTTCAACTGCATATAAACAGGGCTCGTTTGAGTTTAGGGAAAAAAAAGCATGAGGGAAGCAGGATTATTTTCTTCAGTCAATACTGTCAAAGGAGCTTTGCCTTTTTTTTTTTTTGAGAGAGTTTTGTTCTGTTGCCCAGCCTACAGTATACAGTGGCACAATCATGGCTCACTGCAGTCTGGACCTCCCAGGCTCAAGCGACCCTCCCACCTCAGCCCCTGCCCGGCCACCCCCAAGTAGCTGGGACTACAGGCACATGCCACCACACCTGGCTAATTTTTTTTTGAAGTTTAATAGAGAAAAGGTCTCATAACGTTGCCTAAGCTGGTCTCAAACTCAGGCTTAAGTGATCCTCCACCTCGGCCTCCCAAAGTGCTGGAATTACAGGCGTGAGCCACTGTGCCTGGCTAATTTTTTTGAACTTTAGTAGAGAAAGGCGTTGCTACGTTGCCCAGTCTGGTCTAAAACTCCTGGGCTCAAGTGATCCTCTCACCTTGGCCTCCCAAATGCTGGGATTATAGGCATGACTCAGTGAGCCTGGCTGCCTTGTCCATGTTTTTGGGAGGAAGGAAACAAGGCGGAGAGAGGGGACAGTGAGTAGGAGGAATTGTCTAGAGGTTTGCTGCTGCTGAAAAAGCAGGGTAGGTGAACAGAACTTCTTCCCCATCTGAAGCACTAAATACAATAGCATTAAATAGTGTCATTAATGAAACGTTGGGCTGCATATGTGCTGTCAAATTGGCTGTTTCCATGGACTTGTTTAGTTTTTGTTTTGGATTGGCATATGTGCTGGTCTGTCAGGCCTTCTTAGGTGTAGTTCTGCAGGGAGGCAAATGGGTGAACCAAGTACTTTTTGGGGGTCACAAAGCTACCTGTGACTTGAATTTCCCATGTTTACCTGACCAGATGCCTTCTGCAATGACACTTGTAGATAAGAGGTAAAGGTATTCGGATGAGCTTCTTCCTTTGGGCTTGAAGTTGTTTCTGCCAGAGATTGCCCAGCATGCATGACAGACACGGGCGTGGTGAGCTGTGTTATCACAGGGAGAGGCTGGCTGCTGGGTTCAGATGCGGCTGATGTTACCTGTGATGTGATACTTGGTAGTACTGAAGGAAACAGGCTGATGGGATGACACAGGGTCTTGGACTAAAAGATAAAAATATGTAAAGGAAAAGACTGAATCTGATTTTACCATTTAATAATCAAGGCAGCATTTCCCCAAATACTCTGAAACTCTGTCCTATGAGATGCTAATAGGCATTTCTGTTAAAAAAAATTCTGTGCTCAAACAGAATTTTGAAATTTCAAGAAAGCTGCATATTACTTGAGATTCATGATTTATATTAGTGTATTTACTATCATTCAATAAATTCTTAAACATTTATAAGTTGCTAAGAATGTTCTAGAGAACTGAATATGGCAATGAGCAAAAGGAGCCAAGTTCCTGCGCTTGTCGAGCCTCTGTGTTAGTGGTAGAGGCAGAAAAATTAATTATGTCACGTATTAAATAAGTGCTATGAAGAAAACAATAATGCTAGGCAGAGAGAAAGTGCATGTCATGGAGGATGTTCAGTGGTAAGGAGAGGATTTTTTTTTTTTTTTTTTTTTTTTTTGAGACAGAGTCTCACTCTGTCGCCCAGGCTGGAGTGCAGTGGCACGATCTCGGCTCACTGCAGCCTCCGTCTCTTGGGTTCAAGTGATTCTCCTGCCTCAGCCTCCTGAGTAGCTGGGATTACAGGCGTGCACCACCATGCCCGGCTAATTTTTGTATGTTTAGTAGAGATGGGGTTTCACCATGTTGGCCAGGATGGTCTCGATCTCCTGAGCTTGTGATCCACCTACCTTGGCCTCCCAATGCTAGGATTACAGGTGTGAGCCACTGCACCCGGCTGAGGAGAGGATTTCTTGAGACTGGTTGTCACTCTGTTGCCCAGGCTGGAGTACAGTGGCACAATCATGGCTCCCTGTAGCCTTGACCTCCTGGGTTCAGGTGATCCTCCTGCCTCAGCCTCCCAAGTAGCTGGGACTACAGGCACACACCACCATGCCTGGCTACTTTTGAGATGGAGTCTTGCTGCTACCCAGGCTGGAGTGCAGTGGCGCCACCTCTGCTCACTGCAGCCTCCTCTTCCCGGTTCAAGCAATTCTCTTGGCTGAGCCTCCTGAATGGCTGGGACTACAGGAGCACATCACCACACCCGGCTAATTTTTGTATTTTTAGTAGAGACAGGGTTTCACCTCCACGTTGCCCAGGCTGGTCTCAAACTCCTGACCTCAAGTGATCTGCCACCTCGGCCTCCCAAAGTGCTGGGATTACAGGTGTGAGCCACTGCACCCGGCCTTTTTTCACTTTTTTAGACAGGATTTCACTACGTTGCCCAGGCTGGTCTTGAACTCCTAGCTTAAGTCATCCTCCTGCCTCAGCATCCCAGAGTGCTGAGATTACAGGCATGAGGCACTGTGTCTGATGGAGGGACATTTTTGCTGAGTTGAATAAAGGGAGAGAGAGAGAGCTCTGCCCATATGTTAGTGACGGCATGTGAGGAGTGCAAAGGCTCCCAAGCCCACAGCCGGCTAGCTCTGAGGAAGACCAAGGAAGCTGGAGGAGCGATGGTGGCAGGAGGGGGATCAACAAGATCCCAGGGCCGGGGGAGTGTCATATATCAGGCAGTTGAAGGGAATGCAGATGTTATTTTTAATGAGGCAGGAAGACAAAGGGCTTTGCAGAACAGTGGCATGATTTCACTTCTGTTTTAACAGATCCTTCTGTGTTTTAAATGATCTGTTGAAAAGTGTCAGAAAAAGGGGCAAGAGTAGAAGCAGATCAGTAGGAGGCCAAGGTAAAAGTTCATTTTTTAGGTTTTTCTGTTTTTGTCTTTGTTTTTGTTTTGAGACTGTGTCTCCTGTCACCCAGGCTGGAGTTCAGTGGTGCCATCTTGGCTCACCGCAACCTCCACCTCCCAGGTTCAAGCAATTCTTCTGCCTCAGCCTCCCGAGTAGCTGGGATTATGGGCACCCACCATCACACCCGGCTAATTTTCATATTTTTAGTAGAGACGGGGTTTAGCCATGTTGGCCTGGCTGGCCTCGAAATCCTGGCCTCAAGTGATCCACCCACCTTGGCCTCCGAAAGTACGGGGACTGCAGGCATAAGCCACCGCACCCAGCCAGCAAATGTGAAAGTTCAGATGGGAGATGGTGACTTGGACCGTGTGGTGATCGTGGTGACGATGGTGAGAAGGGGTTAGATTTGGGACCTGTGAAAGACTGCAAAGTCCTATAGTCAAAAGCCTTTGTCTTCTTCTCTTCTGGCAACATATTATAGGGGTGGCAAAACTCCACCTCCATTCTCTTAGGGCTCCAGCTGGGCCTGAGAATTAAACTAACATAAGATAAACAGGAGAAAAGCACACACATTTATTGAGTCCAAGTTTTATGTGGCACAGGAGCCCTCATAAAAAAGACTTGAAGCAGCAGTTAGAGTCCATCTCTCCTATGCTGAATTGGACAAAGAATAGTTGTGAAGAAGTGAAATTACGTGGGGAGGCTTAAAAGATAAGCGTTATCTTAACAAGTCCTGTGCAGAATTCTCCAGGTCTTGACTTCTCCTCCTGGAGGACAACAATGTTGCATATTTCACAAGACAATTTTACCTCCTGTTTTTAAGAAACGGTACCAAGGTCAGAGTGCTGTTTTTGCACCCGCCATTTTTCAAATGCCTTTAACTGAAATCATCAATATACCAGAGGGGCATATTTTTATCTCTTTCAATTTCAAGTGCTAGTGGTTGTTGCTCTGCAGAACACAGCGTGGGAAATACTGATTTGAGGGTTTTTTTTTTTTGAGACGGAGTCTCACTCTGTCCCCCAAGCTGGAGTGCAATGGCACAATCTTGGCCCACTGCAAACTCCGCCTCCTGGGTTCAAGCGATTCTCCTGCCTCAGCCTCCCAAGCAGCTGGGATTACAGGCGTGCCACCATGCCTGGCTAATTTTTATACTTTTAGTAGAGACAAGGTTTCACCATGTTGGCCAGGCTGGTCTTGAACTCCCGACCTCAGGTGATCCGCCCGCCTCGGCCTCCCAAAGTGCTGGGATTACGGGCGTGAGCCACCGTGCCCAGCCTCTGTTCTTTTATACTGTTAGAAACACTTATTTTTGCAGCGAGCATTGAGTCAAACAAATGCATATCTGTATTTAGGCATCAACTAAAGGGTTTCTACATAGGACACAAGGGCAAGAATGCTGAGAGATTTCTTGAAGGTGAAATTTTATAGATTATGTGGACAGTTTCTACCTTTATTATCCTTTCCCTTTCTGTTAGATGTTTATGTTTTATTGCATTGTATTTTTGTAAGATGCCACAAGTCCTTTTCGGAATGAAGCAGGGAATAAATACCCAACCAACAAACACTTGATAATTACATCAGCATGAAAGCCAGAAATAGAGGCTTTAAAAATTCCAAGTTTGGAGGTGGTGGCTCACACCTGTAATCCCAGCAGTTTGGGAGGCTGAGGCAGGTAAATTGCTTGAGGTCAGGAGTTTGAGACCAGCCTGGCCAACATAGCAAAACTCCATCTCTACTAAAAATACAAAAATTAGCCAGGTGTGGTGGCAAAGGCCTGTAATCCCAGCTACTTGGGAGGCTGAGGCAGGAGAATCACTTGAACCTGGGAGGTAGAGGTTGCAGTGAGCCAAGATGGATTGCACCATTGCACTCCAGCCTGGGTGACAAAGTGAGACCCTGTCTCCCCCACCAAAAAAAAAAAAAAAAAAAAATCCTTGAATGAAGTACCTATTAAATCCATTTTTTTTCTTGCACGTAAGTACTTTATTTTCCTTATTAGAAAACTATATTCAGAACACTCTAGAAGATAGAGCTCTGACCAATCTACTAGGTATGACAAAGAGATCAACATTTCACAATGTATGTTGTCAAGGGAAGCACTTACAAGATGAGCAGGAAGAGGATAGTGACATGTGGTTGGAAGATGACCAGGTCCTATAGAAAAAACAAAGACTAAGTTCAAGTAAAAGCCTAAGACAGAAATATTTGTTTTACTTGAGGACTTCTTATTCATGGCTAAAAATAATGCAAATTGTTTTACATAGAAAACCAAGGCCGGACATGGTAGCTCATGTCTGTAATCCCAGCACTTTGGGAGGCTGAGGCAGGCAGATCACTTGAGGTCAGGAGTTTGAGACCAGCCTGGCCAGTGTGGTGAAACCCCTATCTCTACTAAAAACATAATAATTAGCTGGGCGTGGTGGCGGATGCATATAATCCCAGCTACTCAGGAGGCTGAGGCAGGAGAATTGTTTGAACCTGGGAGGCAGAGGTTGCAGTGAGCCGAGATCGTGTCACTGCACTCTAGCCTGGTCAACAGAGCTAGATTCCACCCCCACCCCCCGCCGAAAGAAAATAAAGGTAAGGAAGGAAAAGACAAAATGGAACCTATGATGATCACTCAAGGACCTGGGAATGGAATCCAGAGGACTCCAAGGAAAGCACAGCCCTGAAAATTATCAACAGCAAAATCCAGAAAAAAAGTTCAGAAAGCTGTTAATACATCCTTAGTAAGAACATCCTTAATAGAACGAAAAAGGTTATTTCCCCAAATAAAAGGTCTCACATATTTATTACTGCATCAGCTTATGAGTGAAGAGCATAGAAACAAAGAGAAAAACTATTTTCCCAGTAAAAAATGCCTGAACGTATGGGACATTTTCAGCTTGAAAAGGTGAGACGACAGTGATTGATACAGGGATGACCTTGACTGATACAGCATAAGTATATGTGCCATCTTAACGTGCAGTTCCTTACAGACCCGGCATGCGTGTTCTCCAATGTCTCCTCTTGGAGTTGTACCTGATTTTATCACCGGTTTCATCCAAATCCACTGGGGAATAAGATGATTTTGCTTTCATTTCTTGGCCAGGAATCACATGATCCTGAAAGTCTTGTGAGAAGACATGGCAAGAAACCGAGTGAACCACACCCACCGTGATGATGGAGAAAGGTAGAGGTAACCAAACAAAATCCTAAGGATAAACCACTTGAAGCTAACATGCACCAGAATGAGGTAAATTAAAAGAAAAATAAACGATATCAAAGGATTTCAAGATGACAAAAAAAAATACTGTAGAAAAATTAAAATCCACATGGGAGGGAATACTGAGCAGATGTGGAAAAATTAGTCCCTGATATGGAAGATAAATGTAAGGTGCTCTCCTAACAACAAAAAGGGTGATAAATACGAAACCATTCTTTTTCATTTAAAGAGAGTACAGAAAAGACACAGAGGATAGGAAACAGCAATATGGCACGTAGATACCTGGTATTTCCTAAGGACAAAACCAGAACAAATGAAATAGAAGTGATACATACGTAGGATATTCTTGATTCAAGAAAGATGTGTATATGTAGCATCATGTTCTAAGCACAATTAGTGAAAAGTAACCTAGATACACACTGAGAAAATTTCTGAATTACAAAAAACTTTTACAAGCAATCTGATAGAGATTTTAAAAGGCTGCCTGGAGTGCGGTATGGCTCTAACAGCCTCTAACTCCTGGATTTAAACTATCCTCCTTCCTCAGCCTCCTGAGTAGCTGAGACTATAGGCATGGACCACCACATCTAATTTTTTTAATTTTTATTTTTAAAAGTTTTTTGTAGAGACAGAGACCCAGTATGTTGCCCAGGTTGGACTGGAACTCCTGGCCTCAAGCAGTCCTTCCAACTCAGCCTCCCACGGTGCTGGGATTACAGGAGTGAGCCACCGTATTACACCCAAGCCACACCTAGGATTACAGGTGTGAGCCAATGTCTGCTGAGGGGAGACCCAGCCCGCAAACTTTTTAAAGGACCGTATGTACATAAATATTAGGCATACTGCTTGTTAGGTAAATTGCCCCACAATAAGGCAGTCTACATTTTTCCCAATGAGGAGATTTTAAAAAGTATTCCTGGGGCAAGCTTGACAATATAAACTTAAAGGATATAGGTGAAATAGTCAAATGTCTATTTAATTCAGTAATTTAGTTTTACTATGACACTTAAAGCCACATGTTACATAACGTAATAATGGAAGCATTGCTCTCACTAAACTCACATTGCAGGACACAGCTTAAACATTTCAAATGTGTCTTTAACATCATTGCATTAATTATCATCAGAACAACTTTTGGATTTAACAGTTTTCCAAAATATGTCATCTTTACTTCCACCTAATGCTATCACTAAACATTTTCCTACAACTCACAAGTCCCCATTTACAAAGGATTGAGAAAAGCTGGATTTTACATTTGTTCTTTAAATATATATTCATGTCTCTAAATAAAACCTTCTAAATTGCTAAGTGATATTTAAAGGGTTTGTTGATCAGGACATCTAACACTTGCAGCTGTGAGGTCATACCCCGAAGAGTGATCACGAGATCCACTTTAAATTGATCTGTTTCACTTCTTTCTTTCAGTTGATCTCTGTAACCACCCATCCACTGATATTGATTGCCGTCATTTCAGGCTAATGCGTCCTTCCCAAATAGTACTTGTTTTTCAAAATTAAATAAACAAGTGATAACACCATAATTTGAAAGACTTTGCAAGAACTTTAAGACGACTACTTTGTTGATGAAAAATTTTGTGGGAATAAAACCTTCTCTTTTATTTGGGAATATATGAAAAGACGGCGGCCAAGGGCATATCAAGAAAACACATACATAAAATGAAGGCAAAGACTGCCATATTAAGATCAGACAGAATAGAATGCAACGAATATTGGGCACATGTTATAACACATTTCAGCATTAATTCAGTCTTGTGCATTCTTTTAGCAGAAATTGATTCCACGGATTTTTAAGGTTACTAGAGGAGTAACGCATTACCTGGGGGCATTTTGTCTCTTGCTATTGCAACTCCTCTTTTTGTCTTCTTGTGTCTCTGGTACAAATGAGAATTATTTCCATTTCTTTCATAATGGGCATCTCCGTCCAAAAAGTCACCTATTTGAAAGCCAATACACAAGTTAATTTATAGGTTATAGCTATGGCTACAAGTCTATAAAACCATCATTACATGCACGTATGTGATAATCAGGAAAACACAAATTAAAAATTCCTATCCAGTTTTTTAAGGACACTAAGAATTCTGCAGTAGCCCTTTTGCTCTGCTCACATTATGGTGTCCCACATTTCAAATTAAGTTCACTAGTTGGGTCAACACTGAGAAGTTCATTAACCCATTTATGCCTAGTGTTCCATTACTGGAACACTAGGCATGTGGAGTTATTTACATCCTACTGCTTAAGGTCATCGCCAGGGTCTGATTTTTCACCAAAAAAGTTTGCAACCTCCAGCATAAATGGAAAATTCCATACTAAGCGTAATATTCTCCTTTGTGTTCTGTAACTCTCATTGGTAGGGATAAAAGAGTTCAGAAGGTGAATGATAACATTCTTTTTTTGAGACAATTTTTGCTCTGTTGCCCAGGCTGGAATGCAATGGCACGATCTTGGCTCACTGCAATCTGCACCTTCTGGGTTCAAGTGATTCTCCTGCCTCAGCCTCCCGAGTAGCTGGGATTACAGGCACGTGCCACCACGCCTAATTTTTTATTTTTAGTAGAAACGAGGTTTCACCATGTTGGCCAGGCTGGTCTTGAACTCCTGACCTCAGGTAATCTGCCCGCCTTGGCCTCCCAAAGTGCTAGGATTACAGGTGTGAGCCACCATGCCCGTCTGGCAATAACATTCTTGAACATGCCTCCTTGCATACACGAGCAAGAGTTTCTCACACACACCATTGGACATGGCTAGAGAAAATCATATAACCACGATGACTATGGCTCAGCTTAAATTCGCTATCATGAAGCTCGAGCAGCCTGCCTTCATACTGCCTGGCAGTCATACTGTTTCCACTCTCCCAGGTGACTTCCACTTCCCTCTCTCTACTCAACCTCCAACACCTGGGAGCCTCCCTCAGTCTCATTCTCAGGTCAGGTGATAACCTTGCTTTCTAACTCAAGGGGAATATCAAAGCAATTTAGAGTCCTTCCATGACTCTGACCATCAAATCTAGCTGCCTACCAGCACCTGTACCTGTAGCGAGACAATGCCTTCTCTCATGCTGCTACAAATCTTCCTACTCCTACCCAAAGTGAATCCCTCTAGTTGTTTGGTAGCTCAGATTAAGTACATCATTCCTGCATGCTATTTCTTCTGCCTTAAAAAAAACCCAGCAACTTATATTAGCCTCATGAACTATTGCCCCAGCTGTTTCCTGCTCTTGAGCAAAATTACCTTAAAAATTGTCCAAACTTATTAGCTCCAATTCTTCTCCTCCCCTCTTTTTCCCTACATTTAGGGATTGCTTTTTACAATGTTGACAGGCTGGGTGCGGTGGCTCGTGCCTGTAATCCCAGCACTTTGGGAGGCCGAGGAAACTATATCACCTGAGGTCAGGAGTTCGAGACCAGCCTGGCCAGGATGGTGAAACCGCCGTCTCTACTAAAAATACAAAAATTAGCTGGGTGCCTGTAATCCCAGCTACTTGGGACGCTGAGGCAGGAGAATCACTTGAACCCAGGAGGTGGAGGTTGCAGTGAGCCAAGATCACGCCATTACACTCCAGCCTGGGCAACAAGAGTAAAACTCCATCTCAAGAAAAAAAAACAGTTGACTTAAATTTGTTTTATAATTGCTTTAGTCTGTTTTGCGCTGCTATAACAGACTACCACAAACAGGGTAATTTATAAAGAACAGAAATCTAATGCTCACAGTTCTGGAGGCTGGACGTCCAAGAAGAAGGCACTGGCACTTGGAGTTGGGGGAGGGCTGCAACCTCGTAAGGTGGAAAGGCTAGAGAAGCCCTACCTCTGCCAAGTCCTTTTATAAGGGCGCCTAATCCCATTCACAAGGGAGGAGCCCTGTAGGCCAACCCACCTCTTAAAGCCCCACGTCTTAATGCGATCACATTGGCAACACCTGTTTTGGAAGGGGCACATTCAAACCATAGCAATAATTATGGAAAACATTTAAAGAGTTCCAATGCCAAACTGTACAACCAGGTACATTTTGAAAGGTCTCATTTCCATCTTCATCCTTTCTGCCCTATTTTCTCTCTCCCTCATAGGTAACCATTTTCATTAGTTTTTGTTTCTCCTTCTGTTATATTTATACGTACGTGTATGTATACAGGCAAATATATATGTTCTGTACCTTTATTTTCCACTAAAAAAATACATCATAGAGATAACCCCACTGCAGAACATGGAGATTGTTGTTATTTGCTTTTTACAACCAGTTCCCTCTTGATGGGCATGTGGATTATTCCTACTTTTTTCTATCACAGAGAGCTACAATGAATAGCCTTACGTGTGCATCTTTTTGTACTTTTGCTGGTTTGACTTTGGGATAGATTCCTAGCAGTGGACACTGGGTCAAGGGTAGATGTATATGTAATTTTGCTAGATATTGCTGAATTCCCCTTTATTTATAAATATATACAGATTATATCTTACTGCATTCTCACTAGCAACTTATGAGAGTACCTATTTTCTTATGGCCTTGCCAACGGAATGTGTTGTTAAGTTTGTGGATTTATGCCAATCTGATAGATGGGAAAGGGTATCTCAGTTTATTTTTAATTTGCATTACTCTATTTTTTTGGCAAAAATACTGTGTAAGTGATGTGTATACTTACATCAGTGCATTTTTGTTTTTTTAAAAAATGTAACTTATTATTTTGAGATAATTGTATATTCACATGCCGATGTAAGAGAAAATGCAGAGAGATGCCTTTATCCAGTTTCCAAGGGTAACATCTTGCAAGGGTAACAACAGGATATGGACGCTGATACAGTCATGTCAAAATTTTTTTTCAATTGCCATAAGAATCCCTCACATTGACCCACCTCCACCCCTTTTTCTTTTTTTTTTTTCTTTTTCTTTTTTTTTTTTTTTTTTTTGAGACGGAGTCTTGCTCTGTCACCAGGCTGGAGTGCAGTGGCGCAATCTTGGCTGACTGCAACCTCCGCCTCCCGGTTCAAGCGATTCTCTTGCCTCAGCCTCCTGAGTACCTGGGACTACAGGTGCACACCACCACGCCCGGCTAATTTTTGTATTTTTAGTAGAGACTGGGGTTTCACCATGTTGGCCAGGATGGTCTCAATCTCTTTATCTCGTGATCCACCCGCCTTGGCCTCCCAAAGTGCTGGGATTACAGGCATGAGCCACTGTGCCTGGCCCACATTGTCCTTTTATAGCCATGCCTACTTCCTTCCTGCCCCCATGCCCTTCTTAGACCCCGACAACCACTAATCTGTTCTCCATTTCTATTATGTTATCATTTCAAGAATGCTCAATAAATGGCACCATAGAGTACGTAACATTTTGAGATTGGCTTTGTTCAGTTGGCACAATTCTCTGGAGATTGCTGTGTGTATCAATAGTTTGTTTCTTTTTATTACTGAATTGGACTCCATGGAATCCATTTCAACAACCAGAGGGATTCAC
The DNA here is from genome assembly GCF_029281585.2 of Gorilla gorilla gorilla. Taxonomy (NCBI): domain Eukaryota; kingdom Metazoa; phylum Chordata; class Mammalia; order Primates; family Hominidae; genus Gorilla; species Gorilla gorilla. Next base: position 101,465,905 of record NC_073242.2, read on the forward strand.
TTTGGGTAGGAGTATGAAGGTTTGTAGCAGCATGAGAGAAGGCATTATCTCTCTACAGGTACAGGTGCTGGTAGGTGGGTAGATTTGGTGGTCCGAGCCTTGGACGGACTCCAAATTGCTTTGATTTTTTTTTTTTTCTCCTTGAGTTAGAAAGCGAGGTTATCACCTGACCTAAGAATGAGACTGAGGGAGGCTCCCAGTTGTTGGAGGTTAAGTAGAGAGAGGAAAGTGGGAAAGAGTCACCCGGGAGAGTGGAAACAGTATGACTGCCATGGCTAGACCACTGTGGTTTAACCATTCACCTGTTGACAGACATCTGAATTGTTTCCAGTTTTGCTCTGTTATGAATAAAGCTGCTATAAGCATCCATATACATATTTTTACGTGAGCACAGGTTTTCTCATTCTGCGATAAATGCCCAGCAATTGCTCGGTTGTATGGTAGTTGTTTTTTTTTTTTTAAGAAATCACCAAGGCCGGGCACGGTGGCTCATTCCTGTAATCCTAGCACTTTGAGAGGCTGAGGTGGGAGGATTGCTTGAGTCCAGGAGTTCGAGACCAGCCTGGACAACATAACAAGGCCCCCCCCCCCCGCCCCCGCGCCGGCCACCACTCCACCATCTCCACACAAAAAAATAAATAGGCTGGGCGCAGTGGCTCATGCCTGTAATCCCAACACTTTGGGAGGCCAAGGCAGGCAGATCATCTGAGGTTGGGAGTTCGAGACTGGCCTGACCAACATGGAGAAACCCCATCTCTACTAAAAATACAAAATTAGCCAGGCATGGTGGCCCATGCCTGTAATCCCAGCTACTTGGGAGGCTGAGGCAGGAGAATCACTGGAACCCGGGAGGCGGAGCTTGCGGTGAGCCGAGATTGTGCCATTGCACTCCAGCCTGGGCAACAGGAGCAAAACTCAGTCTTGGAAAAATAAATAAATAAATAAATAAATACAACAACTACACACACACAAATGCATACACACATACATACATGGCTTAATCCTGATCTACTTCTGCAGAAGCGAACCTCGGGTAACAGCCCTCTCACCATCCCACTTCTCATCTTCCTCTGCCTTACTCTCTTCTCCTCCTTCTCTTTCCCACCCTTCCCTCTGAAGCCCAAATGCTGACTGAATTATGAGTGTGCATGTGGAAAATGGTGTCACCAATACAATTTCTCCCACACTCTGCCCAAGTCAAAACATGAGGAGGACATCAAGGCACAACTCTTCCAACTCCCAGTGGGGATGGATCCAAGGAAGTCACTCCAGATAATTTTCTCATGCTACTCAGTATCATGAAAATCAAAAGCCCTGTATCATCCCATGGTCTACCACTCACAGACTATTTAACCAATATTCTCACATACACTCCTTATTTAGAATCAGTTTCTAAAATGTGGGTCTTTGGCAGCATGTAGCTTTATCACTTACCAGTCTGGCAAATGAAATAGTATTTCAGTAAGCACTTGTCCCCTTTGGATGAGATCCGAATGAAGTTTCTGGACAGGTAGGTGCAGCTGGGGGGCTTTGGGGGCCCGTTGGCTGCAACGTCTGCTGAGGGGAGATCAGACCCAGATGAGCCTCATACTCGAAAGCCAGGCTTTTAGGTTTATTTTTTATTATTGTTTTTGAGACAGTCCCACTCAGTCGCCCAAGCTGGAGTGCAGTGGTGTGATCTCCGCTCACTGCAATCTCTGCCTCCTGGGTTCCAGTAATTCTCCTGGCTTAGCCTCCCAAGTAGCTGGGATTACAGGCACCCGCCACCACGCCCAGCTAATTTTTGTATTTTTAGTAGAGATGGGGTTTCACCATGTTGGCCAGGCTGGTCTCGAACTCCTGATCTCAGGTGATCCATCCACCTCCACCTTCCAAAGTGCTCGGATTACAGGTGTGAGCCACCACACCCACCCTGCCAGGTATTTTTTAAAAGTAAATATGAAAGCCAAATTTGACGGACTTCGAATAGATAAAAATGTAGAATTTCCTCCCATACATTATAGTTTATTTTTTCATATGTGTTCCTTACCACAAGGCTTAGTATTACTTTATCTACACGTTAATGAAGATGATGAGAATGATATAATAATGGCTTGGATTTGTCTCTAAAACTTCAAGATTATGGTGCATAACTTTGAAAACACTTTGTAAGTGCCGGGTGCGGTGGCTCACGCCTGTAATCCCAGCACTTTGGGAGGCCGAGGCGGGCGGATCACGAGGTCAGGAGATCAAGACTATCCTGGCTAACACAGTGAAACCCCGTCTCTACTAAAGATACAAAAAATTAGTCGGGCGTGGTGGCGGCCACCTATAGTCCCAGCTACTCGGCAGGCTGAAGCAGGAGAACGGCGTGAACCCGGGAGGCGGAGCTTGCAGTGAGCCAAGATGGCACCACTGCACTCCAGCCTGGGCGACAGAGCGAGACTCCGTCTCAAAAAAAAAAAAAAAGAAAGAAAAATAAAACACTTTGTAAGAAAGACAATAGGTAGATAATCTTCCTCTTAGTTCTGTGTTAGGAAACTTAGAGATCAGAATAATGAAGAGATGTTTATTAGGAAAAAAATGACCATCAAAGTTTCTGTCTCTGGAACGTAGCATAATTCTTTTAGTGAAAGGTCAGGTAAGTTAACTTTAGATGGGTTCCAGGAAAAATTGCATCATTTTTGCTAACAGACAAATCAAAGGCTGTAGCACAAAATGGAAATATTTCAGAGGAAAGATGGTAATGAAGTAAAGTGACTGGTTTTTCTGTCTACAAAAGCAGAAAGATTAAGATTTTCTTTTTTTTTTTCTGTCCCAGAATAAAATATAAGGAAGTTTCCTTCATAAACACTGAACCCCAGAGTCTTACCTGGGTATTTGTTGTCTTGATGCTTTTTCAATGGCATTATATTTTGCCCAATCCACCACTTCTTTCCTTCTTCCAGATAGTCCCGGATGAGATCTTGAACTTCCTTGTTCCAAATATGAGCTAGGAATCCTCTCTGCACATGACAGTAATGCTCTGCTTCCTCAAAGCTGCATTGAAATCTGTTAAGCTGGTAACAATTATTTTGCCCATGTGGTGCTGGGCTGTTTAGCTCACTTCCTAGAATAATACTTGTTCTGATGTATAACCAAAGCCAGCTTCCTCCTTTGAAGAACATTTTCTCTGAATTGTAGCAAGAAAAAGTGTGGGGGTTTAGCAGCTGCCTGGTCCTTTAAATACATATATTGGCGGGCTTGTCTTATGAGTATTATTCTTTTATGAATTGGGAACAATTTACCAAGGATACAAAAGGTTTTGTTTTGAGGACCCAGGTGCAGGTCCTACAAGCTGAAAACAAATAGCAGAGATCAATAAAACAATGGCCCTTTTTATCTGGGGCCCCACCATCTGTGTCTACCTACCAAATATGCCTTTAGCAAATAGAGATCGATTATAAAGCTGAGTCTAAGCTGCACTGGGTAGAGGATGATGAATATCTAACATCTAAGTTAGTGCTGCTAAAAATTAATAAGTGTAGCTTTTTCTTTTCTGAGGCAGGGTCTCATTCTGTTGGCCAGGCTGGAGTGCAGTGGCATGATCTCAGCTCACTGTGCCTCAACCTCCCACCTCAGCCTCCTGAGTAGCTGGGACTATAGGAGTGCACCACCATGCCCACCTAATTTTTTTTTTTTGAGATAGGGTCTTGCTATGTTGACCAGGGTGGTCTTCTGGGCTCAAGCCATCTGCTCACCTCGGCCTCCCAAAGTTCTGGAATTACAGGTGTGAGCCACCACACTCAGCCACATTTTTTTTTTTTTTAAGAAAGTTATTCTTGCAGACCCCCTAGGATTGATTTTTTGTTTTCTTTGAGATAGAGTTTTGCTCTTGCTGCCTAGGTTGGAGTGCAATGGTGTCATCTCAGCAACTTCTGCCTCCTGGGTTCAAGCGATTCTCCTGCCTCAGCCTCCCAAGTAGCTGAGGCATGTGCCACCACACCTGGCTAATTTTGTATTTTTAGTAGAGATGGAGTTTTGCCATGTTGGTCAGACTGGTCTCAAACTCCTAACCTTAGGTGATCCACCCACCTCAGCCTCCCAAAGTGCTGGGATTACAGACGTGAGCTACTGCACCTGGCCTGACTTTTTAAAAAAATAAATGTTATTGTGTATATTTAAGGCACACAGCATGATGTCATGGGATACATATAGATATTAAGAAGGTTACTATAGTAAAACAAACATATCCATCATCTCACATTAGTTACCCACTTTTTTTTTGTTTTTGTAGCAAAAGCAGCTAAAATCTCATCTAGCATGAATCCTGTCTACTGTATGGTTTTATTACCTGTAATCTTCAGTTTGTACATTAAATCTCTCGAATTGTTCATCCTACATCTCTGCTACCCCCAGGACTGATTTAAATTACTGTATTCTGTCTCTTAAGTACATGCAAACAGAACTAGGCATAAACGCTATTTTTTTTTTATGGGGTCTCACTATGCCACCCAGGCTGGAGGGCAGTAGCGTGATCATAGCTCAGTGCAGCCTTGAACTCCTGGACTCAAACGATCCTCTCACCTTGGCCTCCCAAACTGCAGGTGTGAGCCACTGTCCCTGGTCCATGAACTTTATCTTAAAACTCTTACACAGTCATAAAAACAAAACAATATTAAATGGAAGAATGAATACAAATTAAATACAAACAAAACTGAAAATCAATGAGATCCAAGTTTTGCCAAGCTAAATGGCAGATAAACAGGGCTCTGACCTATGACTACACAGGTTCCTTTGAATCTGGCATGCATGCTATTTTATGATATGGGGAGGGTTCAGTTCTGATACCACGTTTCTTTATTTGACTCACACACACACACACACACACACAAAAACCTTTGTTCATACAGCAGGTCATTTGGTCTCCACCTGTTGCATATCCATCACGTGTATTACAGCTCGTTCTTTCTTGGTGCCAAAAAGTGATCATAAACTCAAACAAATGTGGGCACTGAACTGCTTGGTAGGTTTCAGGGTTAAGATGGTTATCCAGATAGTCCAAATGATGCTTATGTTACTCTAAAAATCAGTACAGAAGTGGTCACCAAAATTATGAAATTCTCTAAAACACAGACTGCAAGAATACATCCTGTTTGAAAAACACTGCAGTAATCAGCCAGGTGTAGTGGCTCACGCCTGTAATCCCAGTGCTTTGGGAGGCCGAGGTGGGCGGATCGCTTGAGGTCAGGAGCTCAAGACCAGCCTAGCCAATATGATGAAACCCCGTCTCTACTAAAAATACAAAAACTAGCCGGGCATGGTGGCGCGTGCCTGTAATCCCAGCTACTTGGGAGGCTGAGGCAGTAGGTTGGCGGAGGTTGCAGTAAACTGAGATTGCATCACTGCACTCCAGCCTGGGGGACAGAGCAAGACTCTGTCTCAAAAAAAAAAAACAAAAAAAAAACCCCAAAACAAAAACACCAAAAACACTGCAGTAATCAAATGAAAGATAAATACAGTATGATCCTCCCTTTCAAAAAGTCCAATTAGGGAAGAAAAGGCATAATAATTGTAATTAATATAGGCAGTGAAGAGCGCCAGCCCAGAGGGACAGCTTAGGTGCTGCTGGGAAGGTTCAGATAAGGAAGAAATTACTTCCAGCTTTTGGAATGAACATATAAAGATGGCAATATTTAGACAGATGAAATGGACATCTTGACAGAGGAGTCAATGTGAATAAATACACAGACGTGGGAAAGTGGAAGGTATTGATAAAGAGAAAGAAATACTTGAGAGAGTGTGTGTGTGTGTTTGTGTGTGTGTGTGTACATGTAGGGGGTACTTGGTGGAACAGTAGTGGGAACTGTAACCAGAAAATGGGAGTGTTTCAAATGCCAGGATAAAGGGTTTGCAGTTTATTTGGAAGGTTTTTGAGCAGAGTAGTCCACCCTTACAAGAGTTTGTGGCAATGGAATCATCTGGATGTGGGATGCTTTTGTTTTCAAAGTTCACAGAGCCTCAACTTCTAAACATCTTCATATACATACATAAATAAATGCATGATATATCCACACATGTTTCAAGCTTTTTTTCCAGATTAAAAAATGATACTTTATTATAATTTTTAAAATTGCAGAACGTCAGGCTGAATATCATTAGACACATACACAAAACCACTCATCTCTAAAGTCATCTTCTATACCCTCTCAAAATTTGGCCAATGAATTATGCCTCAGGGAATTTTCCAGTTCAACCCCATACATAAATGGAAACACTAGCCTTTTGGTTTTGCCCACAGTTCCAAAGTGCTATTACAGGTGGAGTATCTGCTGCAGGAGGTCATTCTTGCTGCTGTGGGTGTGAGTAAAATGTCTATCTGTATGCCTCTGGTCCTGCAGGCTTTGTTCTCTTTCTCCTTGTTTGGTCTCCTTCTACAGGGGTTATCTTACATACTGCAATCAAAAGACATCTTCTGCTCGGAATCACAACAGATAGTGAGAGGTTCAAGTGAGAAGTAGTGTTACATAGTAAGTTACTGAATTTACAATGAGAAATTGAACTCTGGGGTTACAACTCAAATATGATTTCAAGGTAAAGAAAATAATTACTTGGCTGGCTGGTGAAATGCTTAGTTCCTTCTAAAATCATAATTGCAATATGGACTTCTGCATCATGCTGCATTCCAAGGCACCAATCAGGTAACCTACATCTCCCAAATGATCAACAGACCGTTCCTTCCTATTTTACCCTCAGTGCTGAGAAATTACTCCTGAGCCCAGAAGTTGTTGTGTAGGTGACTTGGGTGACTTGGTGCTCAGGCAACAACTGCCACAGGCCCCACCTTGATGAACACCATTGATTTCTTTAAATATGATGATACTAAGATGGAGGCCACTGCTCAGAGGAAGCAAGGACGTAAAAGCCAGGACAGGCTGCGCTGAGGGTCACTACACTAACAGACCCAGATGACACGATGGAACATGAATACTGAAGCCAACAATCTTCTGGAACTCTCTTTTCCAAAACTCATATGCTGTTTTTTCTAATTGGGAAATCAGGGACACGGAAACATTCGCATAATTACCCACCAACATTTTCTTCTTAACAGAAATGAAGATTATTATTATTTTTTTTTGAGACGGAGTCTTGCTTTGTCGCCCAGGCTCGAGTTCAGTGGCGCAATCACAGCTCACTGCAAGCTCCGCCTCCCGGGTTCACGCCATTCTCCTGCCTCAGCCTCCCGAGTAGCTGGGACTACAGGCGCCTGCCACCACGCCCGGCTAATTTTTTGTATTTTTAGTAGAGACGGGGTTTCACCGTGTTAGCCAGGATGGTCTCGATCTCCTGAACTCGTGATCCGCCCTCCTCGGCCTCCCAAAGTGCTGGGATTACAGACATGAGCCACCGTGCCCGGCTCCACTTTGGTTTTTTCTAATCGGTTCAGGATCTCATTTACTTTCTTCTCCATTGTCACAATTTTTACATCCTGCCTGTGAAAGCCTATCTGCCTCACATCCACGTCAGCTGTTTTCTTCAGGTTAGACCATGGCGTATTTACCACATTAAAGTTGTTCTTGCAGCCTTGAGTGCTACTGGCCTTCACAAGGTGGGCGCAGTCTGTCAGCTGTTCCTTCGGAATGTCTTCTATATTCTCTCCCTTATGCAATTGAAGGTATACATGAGCCAAAGAGAGTCTGTCCGCACGAAACCAGATATATTCAGGCCAGCCACGCTTCATCAGATCTTCATGATGATTTATGGGTTAGTAGGAGAGATATAAAACTCAAGGGCCGGGCGCTGTGGCTTATGCCTGTAATCCCAGCACTTTGGGAGGCTGAGGTGGGCAGATCACAATGTCAGGAGATTGAGACCATTCTGGCCAAAATGGTGAACCCCTGTATCTATTTCATATTTATCCTTTCCCATGTAAATAGTGTAGGCAGATGAATTAACGCTGCTGCTGGTGAAGTAGAACACCATGATGCTGGCGGCGGTGCGGTGACTCCACCGTGGAGCAGCAGCGTTCAACTGTGGCGGGTTTTCTGGTCCCCGGAACTCTCCTCTTTTTTTTTTTTTTTTTTTTTTAATGCATTACGGAAACTTTTTTATGTGATTTTTGTACATAAGGAATATGAGAGTAACTCTTTTACAAATGAAACTAATTTACTAGAACAAACAGTGACAAAACTGAACTGATATTTGATGTGAATCCATAGGAGTTTAAGCTTCAAATCCACTCAAGAAATTTGTTACAACTCCATCAGCTTTGCATCTGAGTCTTCTGAGATCTTTCCATCAGCCCTGATAGTGCCCAACAGGGCTTAGTGCTGGCTGACAACATGAGACAAGAAAGCATTCTCGAACTTTGTAATCTTGCTGGGCTCCAGTTTATCAAGATACCCCCTTACACCCGCACAGATAACAGCCACTTGTTGTTCAGTAACCATGGGAGGATACTGTCCTTGCTTCAGCAACTCAGTTAGACGCACACCGCGACTCAATAGTTGTTGAGTGGGAGCATCGAGGTCAGAACCAAACTGGGCAAAAGCAGCAACCTCACGATCCTGAGCCAATTCCAGCTTCATGGTACTTGCCACCTGCTTCATAGTCCTGGTTTGGGCAGCAGATCCAACACAAGACACAGACAGACCCAATGTTAATGGCAGAGCGGATATCTTTGTAGAACAATTCTGTTTCCAAGAAGATCTGTCTGTCAGTGATGGAAATGACATTCGTTGGAATGTAAGCAGACACATCACCAGCCTGTGTTTCTATGACTAGCAAAGCAGTCAAGGAGCCACCACCAAAAGCATCATTCATTTTGGCTGCTCTCTCCAGCAACCGGGAGTGTAGGTAAAACACATCACCAGGACAGGCCTTACGACCAGGGGGGTCGGTGGAGCAATAGAGACATCTGACAGTAAGCGACAGCCTGTTGGGATAAGTCATCATAGATGATCAAAGTATATTTGCCATCGTCTCTAAAATACTCTCCCATAGAACTGTCAGAGTAAGGAGCCAGGTACTGAAGTAGGGCAGCATCTGAGGCCATAGCAGACACCACAGTGGTGTACTTCACGGCATCTGCATCTGTAAGTCTCTTCACCAACTGAGCAACAGTGGATCTCTTTCGACCAATAGCAACATAGATACAGTACAGCTTCTTCTTTTCTTCAGATCTATCATTGAAACGTTTCTGGTTAATGATTGTGTCAATAGCAATTGAGGTTTTCCCAGTCCTTCGGTCACCAATAATCAGCTCATGCTGACCACGACCAATTGGCACCAAGCTATCCACAGCCTTAATGCCAGTCGGCATGGGTTCCCGCACTGAAGTTCGAGGAATGATTCTGGGGGCTTTCAGACCGACTCACTTATGGGTCTTCGAACCAAATGGACCCTTTCCATCAATAGCATTACCAAGGGCATCAACTACACGACCCAACAGCTCCTCACCGACTGGAACGTCCACAATGGTTCCTGTCCTCTTCACTATACCTCCTTCCTTAGTTTATTATTTTCAAACACTACAATGCCAACATTGTCAGTTTCCAAGTTCAAGGACATATCCTTTAAGCCTGAAGAAAACTCTACCATTTCTTCTGCTTGGAACATTCCTCAGCCCATGTACATGGACAATACCATCACCAATACTTAAGACATGCCCAGTTTCTTCAAGGTCAGGAGAGGTATCAGCTCCAAGATCACGCTCTTTAAGAACAGAGGACATCTCAGCAGTCCCAGTCTTCTGAAGATGAGTGTTAGAGGCATGGAGGTTCCTTGCAGCAATGAAAGATGAACCCAAAGCATTTCTGGAGACCAGTCCTGCCCACCGAGTGAGGTCACGGGCCACGGCCGCGGAGACACACACAGACAGCACCTTTGCAGTTTCTCCACAGGTGGTACCTCCACAGCCGCAGCCTCTGGACTGACTGGGACCGTTTCAAGCATTTTTAAATGAAACCTGATGTTTATGAAATCTCTGAAAGTCAAGTCAGGTATCTTACACAATGCTGTAATTTCATTTCAATCCTTTTCATAAAGGGTAAAGTCCTTGTATATATTCTTTCAATACATGCTTTATCTAAGACACAAGCACTCTATCAATGAAAGTTTTAATTTAAACGACCAAAAAATTGGTGAGAGAGTGCTCAGAACTGAGGATAAACATGTAAGTAGTTTTTTGTCCCAGATGAGCAATGATTTATGTTGACTAAGGTGTGCTGAATTAACTTATTCCATTAAAGTGTAAAGGGAAGACAGGTTGATAAGCATAACTTTTACCTTGATAAATGTTTTCAATGATTTCTATTGCATGTAGACTGAAACACCTAGCATGTAAATTATTGCAGTAGAATCTGTCTTTAAGTCTCAGCTGGGTCTGTGAATTTGTTCTAATTTGATAGCTTCATACAACTGATGAAGCTCAAAAATGGCTTGACTCAAGATATTTCATACACCTTTCTTTTGCTCTAATTTCTGCTACGACAATAACCCAGCTATTTCAGCTGATGGCGGGAACACTGCAACTGGACAAAAATGACACGGATGGGTGTAGAGCCTCCAAACAATAAGTATCTGATTAATGCTGTTGACACCTAAGTCTACAGAGGCTATTCTCCAACAGCCAGGGCATCATTAGGTAAGACATTTCAAAATTCTTCGTGAGGGCACGATTGCTTCAGAGGATTACAAAGTGACACATTAGGTCGTCATAAATCACCGCAGTACCATGCTGGCTAACACGGTGAAACCCCGTCTCTAATAAAAATACAAAAAAATGAGCCGGGCATGGTTGCGGGCGCCTGTAGTCCCGGCTACTCGGGAGGCTGAGGCAGGAGAATGGCGTGAACCCGGGAGGCGGAGCTTGTAGTGAGCCGAGATCGCGCCACTGCAATCCAGCCTGGGCAACAGAGCAAGACTCTGTCAAAAAAAAAAAAAAAAAAAAAAAAATCACCACACTGGAGTGTGCAGTAAACCACACTCCAACGGGCCTGCACACTCAGGGTCTTGATTAGAAACAGTATTTAAAAAAATACCTCCACATCTGTTGCACCACAATGCCAAGGTATAACCAGGGCCACTTTCTCCAGGAGGCACAACAGGCGCAGGGCCAGGGAAGGGCCTCTGACACTTTTAGGATCTCAAGAAATTTTTTTTTTTGGTTATTTTTCTTTGTTTGTTTTTGAGACAGAGTCTTGCTTTGTCGCCCAGGCTGGAGTGCAGTGGTGCTATCTCGGCTCACCGCAACCTCCACCTTCTGGGTTCAAGCGATTCTCCTGCCTCAGCCTCCCGAGTAGCTGGGATTACAGGCGCCTGCCACTACGCCCGGCTAATTTTTGTATTTTATTTTTTAGTAGAGATGGGGTTTTGGGTGTTGACCAGGTCTCGAACTCCTGACCTCAAGTGATCTTCCTGCCTCAGCCTCCCAAAGTGCTGGGACTACAGGCGTGAGCCACCATGCCCGGCCTCAAGAAAATGTTTTAATTTCCTTAAAAAACCTTAAGAAAAATCAACTTTTAAGTTGAAAAAGTTTATATATTAACATATTCATCTTTATATCAACACAGCAGTAAAATTTATTTTTTAAAGTGATAAAAACTGTACAAATATTTCTGGTGTGAAACACAGTGTTTTGATGCTCGCGGACTCTTGGATTCGAGGCTGCGGTAGTACGGACAAACACCGTGCAGCAGCATCTCATCTCCGCCAACAGCCGGCGACCAAGCGGGCAGGCCGGGAGGAGGGTGGGCGGAAGAGGCGTGGCCGCCGCTACTGCGCACGTGCTCCCAACCAGAACCTAGGGGTGGTGCCGGGCCTTCCCAGCTGCGCGGAGGCGTTCGCTCAACTCTTCTGCCCGGCGATTGGTGAGTTGGCGGCTAAGGGGCGGAGATAAGAGGGGCCGCCACCATCTCCTCCAATGGAAGGGAGACAGGGGCGGGCTTAATGACGGAAGGAGCATGGCGTGGAGACACCTGAAAGTGAGTCCGGCGAGTGAGCAGTGTGGAGGGGGGACCAGGGACCGGGGAGGGCGAGAACGGAGAGTGAGGCCGGGCGAGACATGGACTGAAGGCGGCTCCGGGAGTGTGGGCCCCCCTGGGACGTGTGCGTGTTTCCGGGGGCTCCTGCAAATGCTCGTGCGTGTGCATTTGCACGTGGACTCGGTCAGGCGTGTGCAGACAGCGCCTGCAGGTCTGGGTGGGTGCTGATCTGAGTGTCTGCGCCTGGGCCCTGTTTTTGAGCCTGGCACAGGGGTGCTTAGTGAACACATGACCGCCTAGCGTTGTGTGCAGGATCCAACGGGGAATGAAACTAGAGTAGTACATGCTCCCAACCCTTTTAGGTAAAGTTTTGTTAGGGGCGGGGGTCTCTGTGAAAAGTTCTTAGTTGTATCCCCGTATATAATAGGTGTTCAGATATTTGTTGATTGACATGGGGCGGGGGGAGTACAGTCTCCAAGGGAGGGAATGAATACCTTGACTTTCTTTTTATTTGTTTATTTATTTGAGATGGAGTCTTGCGCTGTCGCCCAGGCTGGAGTGCAGTGGCGCGATCTTGGCTCACTGCAACCTCCGCCTCCCGGGTTCAAGCGATTTTCCTGCGTCGGCCTCCTGCGTAGCTGAGATTACAGGCGCGCGCCACGACGACTGGCTAATTTTGGTATTTTGAGTAGAGACTGGAGTTTCACCATGTTGGTCAGGCTGGTCTCGAACTCCTCACCTCGTGAGCCTCCCAAAGTGCTGGGATTACTGGCGTGAGCCACCGCGCTCGGCCTGAGTCCCTTTTTAAAATAAATAAATGGAGAGAGATGGGATCTCACTGTGTTGCCCAGGCTGGTCTAGAACTATTGGCCTCAAGGGATCTTCCCGCCTCAGCCTCCCAAAGTGGTGGGATTACAGGCGTGGGCTACCGCGCCCAGCCAATGAATACTTGATCTACATGTCTTTAGCAGTTTGGAAGGATCCTTAAAAGCAAATCTGATCGTGTCATTTCCTGGCTTAGGGAACAAAACCCAAATCTTTATTTGGCCAAGACTCCTTTCTCCTGCCTCGTCTTAAGCCTTACTTCCCCTCACTCCTCTGTTCCACACTTTCTCCCTTTCTCATTCTCTTCTGCTACTGAGAGAGCCTTTACACTTTTTCCTCTCCCTACTGCCTTCTGGTTAACTATTTTTTAAAATAATTGAACCAGAATAGGTTCAGAGAGACCCCCATCAACTCGTTTTTCCCTTGAGTATCAGCTTTAAGTCATTTCCTTAAGGAAGCCTTTCCTTACCTCTAAGGTTAGGTTGAATACTTCCATTACCTTATACTTTTTATCCTTCCTCACAGTTGCTATGACTACATATTTGCATGATCATTAATTTCTGTCTGTCGCTTCATAAGATCACACTCTCCATGAGGGTAGGGGCAAGATCTGTTTTGCCATCTTTGCTCAATCAGTATTTGATGAATGACTGAACTAATGAATGAATAACTCAGCATCTGGCAGTGATAGAGAAAAGCATTGTGAACCACTTTTGATCCAATAAGACCTGAAGCTTCTGTTTTATATTTTACACCCCCGTTACCTTGAAATGGAATATATGTATAATGTCTTTGTATGTATACATTTTTTTGAGAGAGTCTGACTCCGTCGCCCAGGTGGAGTGCAGTGGTGTGATCCCGGCTCACTGCAGCCTGGACCTCCTAGGCTCAAGGGATCCACCCACTTCTGCCTCCCAAGTAGCTGAGACCACAGGCGCACCACCATGCCTGGCTAATTTTTTATATTTTGTAGAGACGGGGTCTCACTATGTTCCCCAGGCTGGTCTCAAGCTCCTGAGCTCAAGCAGTCCTCCCACTTCAGCCTCCCAAAGTGCCGGGATTACAAGCATGAGCCACCAAGTCCAGCTATGTGCAATTTTTAAAAGCCAGCATAATTAATACCCTAACTGGAATATAAAGGAGAAAATGTAAAAGTAGTTTATATTAATAATAAAATTACATGTATTTCAATATGTAAATATTGCTATGACTCCCCTAGTGAGATAGTTGTGTTTAAGTCTCTACTTAGAAATGCAAGTACACAGGTGTGTTACATATCAGGCACCCCAGCAAAGCACTGTACCATTCCCGATGAGATTTTCTGAAATGGTGAACAATTCTTGGGAATGTTCTATGTGAAACTGTACAGTTGTCCCTCAATTTACAAGATATTTATACTGTATGTAAAAACCATGTAGAGGCTGGGCACGGTGGCTCATGCCTGTAATCCCAGCACTTTGGGAGGCCAAGGCAGGAGTACTGCTTGAGCCTAAGGGTTCAAGACCAGCCTGGGCAACATAAAGAGGCTCTATCTCTTCAAAAAATTGGCTGGGCTTGGTGGCATGTGCCTGTGGTCACAGTTACTTGGGGAGGCTGAGGAGGGGAGGATTGCTTGAGGTCAGGAAAGACAGTTTGTGTTTATGTGGTAAAATATAGTTTGGCTTAGATAATATGAACAGATAATTTTTACCCACATGAATGTCAGAATGTTCAAAAGTCACACAGGAAATGGGGCAGTTCATGTCAGATAGTCTCAAGCCGAGAAGGATGTCTGACTTTATGGATTCCTGCCCACCACATCTATTAGCATTACCCTGTCACTGTAACCAGTAGCAGTGTCCACCACGATCACCCTAGGGGACAGTACTGTCCCTCTTTAAATTTCTGGCCTGGAGTCCCAGGACAGCCTTTAGGGCCTGAAGAGGGTGTGTAGGCAGAAGTGTAGATACAGCCTCTGACTGTAGAGACCAGTGTCAGCGGAAGGCTAAGGGCGTCTGTTTCATGTGACCTGCCGTTATGCCCTCTGTGTGCCTGGGTGTGAAGGGCTCAGGAAGGGTGCTGCAGCCTGGCCTGGGGGACCCCCCCTAATATGCTCTTTTTTGCAGAAGCGGGCCCAGGATGCTGTGATCATCCTGGGGGGTGGAGGACTTCTCTTCGCCTCTTACCTGATGGCCACGGGAGATGAGCGTTTCTATGCTGAACACCTGATGCCGACTCTGCAGGGGCTGCTGGACCCGGAGTCAGCCCACAGACTGGCTGTTCGCTTCACCTCCCTGGGGCTCCTTCCACGGGCCAGATTTCAAGACTCTGACATGCTGGTAGTGCTCCCAGACACCCTATACATTAAATACAAGGGCGAAGGCTGCAGTCCCCTAAACTTCTCAGCTGGGACTGATCTTTTTGAAAACCAGAACCCCAAGTGAGCAGTGGGGATTTGGAATTCAGTCTGAGCATTATTATTTTATGTCGTGTAATTAGCAACGATGATTATCTATTACGTATATGGGATTGTTAGGCGGTGTTCTTGTTTGATCCTCCCAGCTGCTCCATGAGCTGGATCCTGTTACCATCCCCAGCCATGGATCAGGAAACCGAGGAACAGATTAGCAACATAAAGGAACTCAAGTCACACAGCTAGGAGGTAGCAGGACCAGGATTCAAACCCACGGAGTCTGACACTGGCTTCCCGCCCCTTGGCCACTGTCCTGCCTTGCTGAGGTCGTGGGTAGCTCAGTCGTGCCCTCGGCTAAATGGGGAAGCTGCCAGAGTCATTAAGCACTGGTGCGAGGCAGGAGCATCATGTCCCAGCCTCACTCAGCCACGTGTTCAGCACACGGGCCCTCTCCACATGCTTGAAATCTTTGGCCTAGAGTCCCAGGAAAGCCTCTAGGGCAGGAAGAGGGTGTGTAGGCAAAAGTGTAGATACAGCCTCTGACTGCAGAGGCCAGTGTCAGCGGAAGGCTAAGGGCCTCTGTTTCATGTGACCTTCTGGGCTTAGTGCAGCAAATCGAATAAAAGAGTCCCTATCCTCATGGAAGCTGCTTCCTCATGGAAGCCTTGGCAGTTTCGAGAGGCTTCTTACCAAATGGGAGGACATCAGAATGATTTGAGTGTGAAAATGCAAACAAGAAGCCCTCAGAACTCTGGTGGGAAGGGTCACTGTTATAAATTAAAGGGGCCTTCACCGCATTTTCTCTTCCTACCTTAGACTCCTCTTCACTATCTGATTGAGCAGACGTGTCATTTCCCCTGATTCACCATGCTCACACACTAACAGGCACTGTAGGCTCAGAAAGAGCACTCCGTTAAGCCGTCCTCACCCCAGACTGCTAGTCTGAGAGCCCTGGAACCAGTGTAAAATGGGAGTGAATAATGAGTGGCGTGCAGAGATGGGGTGAATTTAGAAGGAAGTGCGGGGTGCCTGAGGGTGCAAGCTGTGTCTGTATAAACACAGATGACAGAGACAGGCAAACCTGACCTCTGAGGTGTCGTCCTAAACACCTCTGCGTGGGCCCACACTTGCAGCAGCTCATTTAGAATGTGACTCAGACTTTTTAACTGGTAACCAGGATTCTTGATTTCACAACTTTCCTGGTTTGGCTCTCCACCCTTCACCTATGTCAGGCATGTTAGAATCCCCCGGGGGTGCACTTGGAATATTCAGATGCCCTGGCCTGGTGCCAGACCAGTTTCACCGCCACATCTGAGAGCAGGACCTGAAAGCTGCCAGGGGCCTTTGTGGTGCAGCTGGAGCTGAGAACCACGGTCCTGGAGGAAGGCCCCTACACATCTTGCCTACCAGTCTCCTGAGGTGCTGTGAGCATTCTCACCTTCATTTGCTGCTCTTCCTTCTTGGAGCATCTCTCTTAATCCCCTGCTTCCAGGATCCGACGGTGTTCACCCTGGGAGGCCTTTGCTAGTCTCCTGAAAGGTCGCTGGAGCCCATCAGTCAGTTCTGCCCAGCTGAACACCTTCCTTCCTCTGGTTCCCCGTGGGAGGCTGGGGGACGTGGCTGGGGCTTCTTGCCAGCCTGGATGAGGAGGGACACAGCTGGAGCTGATGTTTATTAAGCTGATTAAAGGGTTTTGCTGCTTGACACACCTTGGTTTCAGGGAAGCACTATCTAGGGCCTGACACCAGCGAGCTACTCTCTCCCACCAAGGCTAGTTGATAAGAAGGTATGAACCTTAACCACAATTGGAAAAGACAGTGCTTGTCTCCTGTTCAACCCACGGTGGAAACACCATTTCTCCCCCCAGGCTTGCTAATAATAAAGCCCCGTGGTTTTCAAACTCTAGCAGGCGTCACAGTCCCCTGGAGAGCCAGCACTGTTAAAAATAGTTCCCCCAGTGCTCCATTCCACCCCCAAAGATTTTGACCTTGGGGGTGGGCCCTGGGATCTGAGGTTTCACAAGCTTCCCAGGTCATTCTGATGTAGCCGTGCCAGGAACCATGCTTTGAGAAATACCGGGATAGCCTTGTGTGCCTCTGACTTTATCTTCCTCTTCCCAGGAAGTGAAAGTTCTGGGCCATAAATTCCGAAATCCAGTAGGAATTGCTGCAGGATTTGACAAGCATGGGGAAGCCGTGGACGGACTTTATAAGATGGGCTTTGGTTTTGTTGAGATAGGAAGTGTGACTCCAAAACCTCAGGAAGGAAACCCCAGACCCAGAGTCTTCCGCCTCCCCGAGGACCAAGCTGTCATTAACAGGTAGGTGAGCGGCCCAGAGTTAACGGGGGATGCCCTCTTTCCAGCTTGGCGTTCAGAGACATAAGATCTGCCTCTGTTTTTTTCTCTCATACAATGTGGACATTCTTCTGTCATTTGGAATGTTCAGGAACCCTGTTCAGCATCTACTATGTGCCCCAGGCATCTATCTTGAAAAGCATGCTCTGTTACGTCCATTTAACAGTTGGGTAGGTGGAGGCTCATAGAGCTAAATAACTCCGCTTCAGTCATAGAGATAATAAGCAGGAGAGCTTGGGCATGGCCTGGGCTTATTGGACTTGAGAGTTTGTGCTCTGTCCATGTTGTTTCTCCAATGCTCTTACTGGACACTGTCCAGGAGAAATGTAATGTGAGCCCCATATGTAATTTAAAGTACTCTAGTGACCACATTAACACAGTAAACAGAAATGAGTGAAGTTAATACTTACTTAAAATTATAATTTATATTTAATATGTTACAAGTATTTAAAAAAACATAATTTAAAACACCATAAAAAGTATTAATTCACTGTTTTTACCTTCTTTTGCCTGTACCAAGTCTTCAAGAGCCAGTGTGTATTTTACTTCCAGCACCTCTCCCTTTGGACCAGCCGCATTCCCAGCAGCCAGTAGCCACATGTGGCCAGCAGGCTTGTATTGGCTAGCACAGCCCCAGGCTTTAGCAAACAGGAAAATGTAATATTCAACATGCACAGCTGCTCTTAGTAAGAGAAATCCTTCTAGACTGTATAAAGCCCTTCCCTTTGTCATCCCTGGGCAATTTTTACTACAGCAAACCCAAAAGGTGAAGAAGTGCCTACTTTTTGGTAAGAGGATTTTGAAGAGCCTCCTTGGGGAGATTTCGATGGGCCTTTCGATGGGCATCTTTGGGGCCACTGGTGGCCTCCTGGGAGACGGACCTGTAGGACATTTACTTGGCCGTGCTTCCTGCTTTCTTGTGCTTGTTTCAGGGAAATTCTCCAGCATTAGAGATCAAGTTATTGATCTTTCTGCTGCATTGCAGGTGGGGATCAATATCTTCAGAATTGGCCAGGCAAAATATATTTGCTTATCATTCAGCTGCTACAGATAACTGCAGGTGCTGGGATGATGGTACTTGGTGAATCCTATAGGTGAGCAGGGGTGTGAGATTGTGCTCTGAGCCCTGTGTGTGTGGCCTCCTGGTTGCGTGGCATGTGGTGAGTGTGCAGTAAACACTTAATGAATGGGTGAAGTTATGAAGTCATCAAATATGTGTGCCAGTGTGTCTGTTATTATGGATGCTTTTGGCTCTAACAAAGTGGCTTAAACAATAGGCACATTTGATATTATTTTCTTCTCATAACAGGTGCAATGGGCAGGTCCAGGGTTGGTTGAGCACCAGGGCAGTGTTGAGACTCTGGTCCAACTTCTCTGGGCCTTTTCTTTTTGCTTGTCAGAGAGCGACCTCAGCTGCAAGTATTATGTTCTTACACGGACGCCCAAGAGCAGAAAGGAAAAAGGGCAGGGATGTTCTCAGAGGCTCCCA
The DNA here is from genome assembly GCF_029281585.2 of Gorilla gorilla gorilla. NCBI lineage: Eukaryota > Metazoa > Chordata > Mammalia > Primates > Hominidae > Gorilla > Gorilla gorilla. Next base: position 101,484,909 of record NC_073242.2, read on the forward strand.
GTAGGTCTCACTTGTGTCTCAGTGTCTACACTTGGGCATACACTTACGCTTCCCTTGCCAGCAAGGCTGGGAAAGGAGTCATTAGCATTTTTACCCTGTATCAGGGCAGGTGGGTTTCACTGGCAAGGAGGAAGAGGAAGGGGACTGGCCACTAGGTCAACACCCACAGTGGGGCTGGGGATACAGGGATGAAAGAGAGATGAGGCTCCTGCCTTCAGGGAGTGTCTAGTGACAGTGACAGAGGGATGAGAGAAGTATGAGATGTTGCTCACCCTCAAGAAGATTGTAACCTAGGGACCTTAAGCATATATGTATGTATCTATCCCGAGCCAGGAGAAAGGTGGGGCCAAAGCTCTGTATGAAGGCCAGGGGGATGAGGGATCCTTTGCAGCTGGGAGCTCTGCGCAGGAGGAGAGGGAGCGTTTGCTCTGAGCTAGGAAGAGAGGTGATTTTCAGACAGAAAGCATAGAGAGATGGAGTGGCTGCAGGGGCTTCAGGAGGCTGTTTGGGAGCCCAGGCAGAAGGTGGTAAGTGAGCGTGCAGTTCTCAGAGAGTGGCTGGGTAAGGAGTGGGGATCCAGCAGGTCTGGGGCAGCTGCTGCTGAGTCTGGGCTGTTTCCAGTGCTAGTTGGCTGAGCATTTGCAAATTTTAATCTTTCCCTGGGTATTGGATGGTGTTCTGGCAAGTTCTCTAGGAGCCCCAGGGGTGTTTAGACCCTGGAAGTGTAAGAACTGACCGTGATTTTTTTTTTTCTCTTGTTTGAAAAAGTCCTAAGTGTACGGGAAGTGGCTATGGTGCCCTCTCACTCTGCCCCTCCCATCTGCTTGTGCTCTGCAGGTATGGATTTAACAGTCACGGGCTTTCAGTGGTGGAACACAGGTTACGGGCCAGACAGCAGAAGCAGGCCAAACTCACAGAAGGTAAAGTGGGGTTGTGTCAGAGGGCCTTTCTTATTTATTAGGAGGAAACGTGGGAGAAATGCTGGGAACATTTCTAGTGAAATAAACATGATTGAGTAATAGCAAAAACCACTGAGGACCTCAGGACACCTATCCTAGAGCGATTTTCCTGGTCCCACACAGCTTCCAAGAGTTTAACTGGATTTCGCAATTTAGCAAATACTCACTTTGCCTCTGCCTTGTTATGTAACCTGTTACTGTAACTAGGGAGGCCTGAAAGCCAGCGAAGCAAAGCGGCTGGGCTGTGATCACACAGGCAGTGAGGGCAGGAGCAGGACTTGAACGTCATCCTCCTGTGGCCCACTCTGTCCTCCCTTTTTTGTCGTCCATTGTGTAAATAATGTTCATTAATTATAGAAGACTTAGTAAATACAGAGAAGCATAAAGAAAGAATGTTCAAGAAACAATACTCCTCCCTACTCAAGGGTAACTAATATTAGCATTTGGGAAAATATTCTTCATGAGTTATTTTGGAAACTCATTTTTGGTTTGGGACAGTTCACACCTGTAATCTCAATAGTTTGGGTGCCCAAGTTGGGAGGATCACTTGAACTCAGGAGTTTAAGACCAGCCTGGGCAACATGGTGAGATCCCATTTCTCTAAAAAAAACCAAAAACAACATGCATTTTTTTTTTTTTTTTGAGACGGAGTCTCGCTCTGTAGCCCCAGGCTAGAGTGCAGTGGCGGGATCTCGGCTCACTGCAAGCTCCGCTTCCCGCGTTCACACCATTCTCCTGCCTCAGCCTCCCGAGTAGCTGGGACTTCAGGCACCTGCCGCCACACCCAGCTAATTTCTTTTTGTATTTTTAGTAGAGACGGGGTTTCACTGTGTTAGCCAGGATGGTCTCGATGTCCTGACCTGGTGATCCGCCTGCCTCAGCCTCCCAAAGTGCTGGGATTACAGGCGTGAGCCACCGCGCCCGGCCACAACATGCATTTTTGAAGACACCTCCGGCGATGCGGGTGTTCTCTGTGGCCTCTGCCTCACTCGCTCTCAGGATGCACTTAGTGGTCGCAGCCCTCTGTTGTCCTGACCCTAATGCCCCTGGGACCCTGTGGGATTGTGTGGGGCTGCAGCTCAGTAGCGACCGTTTTCTTCTTTGGGTCCCTCTGAAACTCCTTCCAGGATGTCTTAGTCTCAGATAGTCCTGGTAGCAGGATGAAGAAACCAATGGATATGGGATTCATTTCAGGAGGTGAGGTGGAAAGGGCTGAGGCACTCAGCAGTGTCAGATTTGGGGAATAGGAAATTATCTTTTGGAAACCCCTGGCTTGGGTGGAACCAGACCCCGCTGTACTGCAGAGCCGCCCACCTGGGGAGCTTTGGAGGTCATCACAGGACTTGCATGGTTTGTGATGCTTGCCTGCCTTCGTGCTTGCTTTTTCTTCTCCTCGGTGTCTGCAGTGCAGTGTCCTGGCTTTATCTCCTGTTCTTCCTCACCCAGCCCTCCCTCCCTGTGGCCCTCCTGGCCTACGGAGTGAAGCGGAGCCTGCAGCAGTGCTCTGCACGGATGTGTCTGCCAGCAGCTTAGGGGCCTTCATGGCAGCTTCTTGTTAGCATCATGCCAAGGAACACACATTGACAGAAGCTTTGGTGCCCTCTGGGGACAGAGTAATCCAGCAATTTCTGTCTAATTCCCAAATCTTGTCAGTTTGGGCAGATGACTCCTAATCCATTAGCTACATGAAAGTGATATTCTCCTTCAAGTCAGTTTACTTGTGTGGAAAAGAATTCAAGCTTACAAATGATCTTGGCTTGATGGGTGCTAGACTGGGAAGCTTGAAGACCTTATGATAAACCTTTTGTCTAATTGGATTCTTTGTTTTTTTGAGGCAGAGTCTCGCGCTGTTGCCCAGGCAACAGTGGTGCAGTCTCAACTCACAGTAGCCTCCGCCTCCCGGGTTCAAGCGATTCTCCTTTCTCAGCCTCCCAAGTAGCTGAGATTATAGGCGCCCACCACCATGCCCAACTAATTTTTATATTTTTAGTAGAGACAGGGTTTCACCGTGTTGGCCAGGCTGGTCTTGAACTCCTGACCTCAATTGATCCACCCACCTCAGCCTCCCAAAGTGCTGGGATTACAGGCGTGAGCCGCCGCGCCCGGCTTCTAATCGGGTTCTGATCCCCTCCTCCAGTCCCCACCCTGGAAAGTAGCTACACTCATCTCATTTGCTGATGATGCGAGAGTGTGATTGGGGTGTGGGAAGGTGGTGAGCAGTACAATAGATGTTGTTTGATCCTCTCTGGCCTGACAACACATTTTGTGAGCTACTTGGTGTTCTAAGTCTTCCCCCAACTCTCAGATCGAAAGTACAGCCTGTACCATTGATGTACCACTCCCCGTGCAGATAAGATAGTAAACTTAGAAGAAGTCAAGTAGAGACAACCCGTTTCTTTTACACATAGTGTGTTTCTGAAAATGTATTTTTCTGGAGGTCCAAAATGCAAGTCCATTGATAGTCCTGTGGATTTTTAAGTAAGCTGACCTCATTGCTTACATGTAAACTGAGACCCTCTTGAGAGTAAAAAGGGGCAGGTGTTAACAATGATGCCCAGGCTAGGGGAGTAATCAGGTTGTCCGGGGAGCACCGAAGATACAGGGTACCCTCAGTTATTATATGAGGGAGAGTTCCTTTCCTCAGGGAAATAAAATTATAAGTTAGAAAACAATTACACCTTTACATTTTAGGCATGATAATTGAAAACATTTGGCCGGGCATGGTGGCTCACGCCTGTAATCCTAACACACTGGAAGGCCAAGGCAAGCGGATCATTTGAGGTCAGGGGTTCGAGACCAGCCTGGCCAACATGGTGAAACCCCTTCTCTACTAAAAATACAAAAATTAGGCCGGTTGCAGTGGCTCACGCCTGTAATCCCAGCACTTTGGGAGGCTGAGGTGGGCAGATCATGAGGTCAGGAGATGGAGACCATCCTGGCCAACATGGTGAAACCCCATCTCTACTAAAAATACAAAAATTAGCTGGGCATGGTGGCGCATGCCTGTAATCCCAGCTACTCAGGAGGCTGAGACAGGAGAATTGCTTGAATTCAGGGGACGGAGGTTGCAGTGAGCCAAGATTGTGCCACCACATTCCAGCCTGGGCAACAGTGAGACTCTGTCTCAAAAAAAAAAAAAAAAAAAAAAACATTTTCCAGTATATATATGTGTATATGTATATATATATATATATATATGTGTATATGTATATATATATATATATATGTGTATATGTATATATATATATATATATATGTGTATATGTATATATATATATATATATATTTTTTTTTTTTTTTGAGACAGAGTCTTGCTCTGCTCCTTAGGCTGGAGTGCAGTGGCGCGATCACGGTTCATTGGAGCCTCAATCCTACTTCAGCCTCCCGAGCAGCTAGGACTACAGGTGTGCACCACTGCTCCCGGCCGAGTTTTCAATTATAGAGACGGGGTTTCACCATGTTGCCCAGACTGGTCTTGAATTCCTGGGCTCAAGCAATCCTCTGCCCTTGACCACCCAAAGTGCTGGGATTATAGGCGTGAGCCACCGCACCTGGCCTGTTTTTCAGTATTTTATACATGTTCTTTCATTTTGTTTTTTCTTCGAAACTGTACATCCAGTCAACCGAGCCAAGGCCAACAAGCATTCCTTGAGGTGAGAGTTGCGGGCCTGATGTGCCTACTGAGTTCTCTCTGTTCTCAGTTTTATTCAGTTTATGAGGCCCATCTTTTGCCCCACAAGTATTTGCACTAATTTGTCCATTTTCCATGAAAATTTTAAAAATAAAAAGGGCAAAATGCAGCAAAACATCCTCGTAGCTGCCCAGACTTTGCTAGACAAAGCCAGTGAGTGGTTTTGGTCAGCAGGCGGGCCCAGGCCGCAGTTGAGCACCTGTCAGCCGGTGTCGGGCAGGTGAGGTTTGGAGGGAAGACCTGCGCGGCTGTCCACAGGTGGTTTGGTCAAGGGCAGCCTCAGAAGGTGGCACAGGAAATGGTGTGCGGAGTGCAGGCCTGACTAGCGATGTTTGCAGATGGACTGCCTCTGGGGGTCAACTTGGGGAAGAACAAGACCTCAGTGGACGCCGCGGAGGACTACGCAGAAGGGGTGCGCGTGCTGGGCCCCCTGGCCGACTACCTGGTGGTGAATGTGTCCAGCCCCAACACCGCCGGGCTGCGGAGCCTTCAGGGAAAGGCCGAGCTGCGCCGCCTGCTGACCAAGGTGGGCAACTGCACCCCTCTCCAGGCCCCGTCCCACCAGCCTGTCCCACCTGCTCCCCTTCATTCTCCAGGGCGAACCTCCAGCATCACCCTCAGAAGCTGTCCTTAGCACCTGGACCAGTAGGACCCCTGGCTATACCTTCCCAGAGTCCCCTCTGATCCCCTCTCATGACACTGATTATATGCGACCGTGACAAATTATCTGTCCCTGCTGCTATAAATCACGGGGTCTGTAAGAGCAGACACCACGTCTCTCATTTGTCACTCTGACCCTAGCGCCCAGAGCTCTGAGTGAACTGAAGGACTTCATCACCCAGTACCTGTGGTAATATTTCCTGGTTATCTTTTAGGAATAAAAGTCTAAAAAACGTTGGACACCGTGGCTCATGCCTGTAATACCAGCACTATGGGAGGCCAAGGCGGGTGGATCACTTATAGCCCAGGAATTTGAGACCAGCCTGGGCAAAAGAGCAAGACCCTGTCTCTACAAAAAATTTAAAAATTAGCCAGGCACAGTGGCTCAAGCCTATAGCCCCAGCTACTTGGAGGCTGAGGCAGGCAGATCACTTGAGCTCAGGAGCTGACCAGCCTGGGCAACTTGGCAAAACCCCATCTTAAAAGAAATACAGAAATTAGCTGGGCATGGTGGTGCACACCTGTAGTCCCTGATACTCTGGAGGCTGAAGTGGAAGGATCGCCTGAGCCAGGGAGGTGCAGGCTACAGTGAGCCGTGATCATGCTACTACACTCCAGTGTGGGTGACAGAGTGCGACCTTGTCTCAAAAAAAAAAAAAAAAAAAAAAAAAAGAAAAGAAAAGTCTAAAACACCCTTGAGCTATTAGCCAATGCCCACGGGATCCCTTGGCCTAAAAGAATGGAATCGGATCCATCTCGACTGTGCTCCTCACATGTCTGAGGGCTGGCTTTCCTGAAAAGAAATTGTTTCTGCTTTAGTTTGATCGCTATTGTGGAAACCCACTGACCTGCAGCGTAGGTCACAGCTGCACTGTGGGGCTGTGGTCTGCGGGGTCCCCAGCTCTGGCCGTATGTCGCCCTAGGTGCTGCAGGAGAGGGATGGCTTGCAGAGAGTGCACAGGCCGGCAGTCCTGGTGAAGATCGCTCCTGACCTCACCAGCCAGGACAAGGAGGACATTGCCAGCGTGGTCAAAGAGGTTTGAGTCGGGGCCTGGGCCCAGGGTGTGCCTCCCATGGTCTGCAGAGGCCGTTTGGCCAGCTGGGCTAGCCCAGAATGGCGTTCTTTGTGATTTCCTCTCCTTGGTATTCAAGGCTGGTTTGGTGTGTGTCATGGTGTAACTCACCCTGTAGTCAAAAGCGAATGTTGGAATAAGTGCTTGAAGGAGTTTTTCTAATGCCTCTTCCTCTCTTTCCTCAACTGCATCTAGCAAGGTTAAGGCTTGAGCTTGGCTCCTTGGCCAGTCTTGGCTGGGACTGAAAATTCTTTCTGTCACTCCTCTCTCCAGCCTGTCTGGACAGCGGGTCTCTGTGGCATAGGAGAGTAGTGGAAACAGACTGAGCCTGGCCATCGTGGGTTCAAATCCTGGTTCCACCACTTACTACCTGGGGGCCTCAGACAAGACACTGTAATTGGGTTGTTGTAAGGACTGGACCCTGTCCTAGGGGAATGTTGTGGGTGGTCAGCGTGTGATGGCTGCTGTCGTCATGTTATGGCTCATTCTAAAACTTGTTGAGGAAAAGATGAGTAGTGAGGTCTGGTGTAGCTCTTGCTTTGGGGGCTGTAGGTGTGGGTACCTGGCCCGGCTGCTGCCTTCGACCTCCAGAGAAGCGCCTCTGGGTCCTTCGGTGCCATGACTCATGGCTTTTTCTCTGTCTCACACTGCAGTTGGGCATCGATGGGCTGATTGTTACGAACACCACCGTGAGTCGCCCTGCGGGCCTCCAGGGTGCCCTGCGCTCTGAAACAGGAGGGCTGAGTGGGAAGCCCCTCCGGGATTTATCAACTCAAACCATTCGGGAGATGTATGCACTCACCCAAGGCAAGGTTTCCCGTGTTTGTGTCTTCAGATCTGCGTGTGGCTTGGGCTCCTGGGTCGTGATGGGAATCATCATTCCCTAATCTGCCTTGATTGTGGGGGACTCTGGGGCTGAAGCCACATCCTTCTTTATGGTGTCGCCATGTGCTTCTCTGTAGGCCGAGTTCCCATAATTGGGGTTGGTGGTGTGAGCAGCGGGCAGGACGCGCTGGAGAAGATCCGGGCAGGGGCCTCCCTGGTGCAGCTGTACACGGCCCTCACCTTCTGGGGGCCACCCGTTGTGGGCAAAGTCAAGCGGGAACTGGAGGCCCTTCTGAAGTGAGTGAGGTCATGTGTGGCTTGAAACAGAAGTTAGGCAGAGGTTCATTTAGATCACTCAAGTCAACGAGATACTGTTGATCTGTTTCTTATTCATTCAAAAAGGAGTTGAGGGGTACACTCTGAAGGGGAGAGAAATTCTGGGTTACTCTTTTGATGAAGGACAAACAGTGCCAAGGAGAACTGAGGATTAACCTCCAAGGCAATGGTGTTTCTAAGGTGGAGTTGTCCATTTGCTCAAGGGAGGGGAGCCTGAGGAATCCCATCAGCATTCCCATTAATTAAGCAACACTGGTTCAATGTTGGGAGCTGTCAATACTTAAAAGTATTTTCCTTCCTGCTCTGTTCCTACCTGGGTAGAAATATCCCTAGGTCTCTGGGTGAAGAGTGTAGAGGAAACCAGATGTGCCTGGGCTGGGATGATGCGTTTCTGGGTGAACGTGGGCTTCCTGTAAGAGCAGGGCCTGTCCTCCACTGTTTGCTGAAATTGCTTTGTTTGCTCTTTTTCCAGAGAGCAGGGCTTTGGCAGAGTCACAGATGCCATTGGAGCAGATCATCGGAGGTGAGGACAGTGTCTGACGGGAAGCCTGATCTGGAACCTTCCCAAGGACTGAGGCAAGCCTTTGTGGCTGGATCATGAGAGGAGGGACTCCATCTTGAGCCATGTCCCCCAGCCATGGCATGGCTGCACTGTAAACGCCAATCGGGGGGTCACCAAGATCAACCGCAGGCTTTCTTCAGTCCCTTGGTCAGACCATAAACTGCATTTTTGATTCTTTGTGGATTCAAACCCTAGGATCCATCAGTCTTGCAAGGACATTGAATATTAGGAGGAAACAGTCATGGAAAAAATAAAGCCATTTAGAACCTGGGTTTCAACGCTAAGCCCTTTCTGATTTGCCATAGGCCCTGCCAAGATACTGCAGGTCCATCCAGGCCTCTGCTATCTGCATCTGCAGTGGGCTTCCCAGGAACTTGACTGTCTTTCATTTGATCTTTATTTTTGTTTATTTAATATTTTAAACTTTATTTTAAAAATATTTCAAACATAAGGGTGGGGTGTGGTGGCTCATGCCTGTAATCCCAGCACTTTGGGAGGCCGAGGCGGGCAGATCACCTGAGGCCAGGAGTTGGAGACCAGCCAGGCCACCATGGTGAAACCCTGTCTCTACCAAAAATACAAAAAATTAGCCAGATATTGTGGCAGGCACTTTTAATCCCAGCTACTCGGGAGGCTGAGGCAGGAGAATTGCTTGAACCTGGGAGGCGGAGGTTGCAGTGAGCCAAGATTGCACCAGTGCACTCCAGCTTGCGCGACAGATCAAGACTCTGTCACACACAAAACAAACAAATTTTCCCATTTCTCTCCGTCCCTTTCTCTATAACATGGATAAAATATTCACGTCTTATGTATTTATTATTGCTGAGTCATTGGTGCCTTATTCTTCAGTGTTTCAGTCTGTATCTCCTAAGCATCCTGATGTTAGTTTTTTGATTATAAAATTGACCTGCATTCTTTACTAGCAATTCAAACGGTACAGCACTCTTGAAGTGTAAACATTCCTGTTCCTCCTCACCCCACTCTGCAGACATGCCTTTCTGTCTGTCCTCCCAGACATTTCCCCTGCATAAAAATGTTCATTTTGTACATACACTCAGACATACATGTGGCTGTATTTTTTTTATACCGATTTCTGGATGGAATGCACACTGTTATCTGTTTAGTTACTTTACGTTTTCATACAAATGACATCATCCCACAAATAGAATTCTGCCGTTTACTTTCTTCACTATTCTTATGTGGCATGGTTCATGCTGGGCCTCCGTGTTTTGAGTGGGGTCTATTTACCCAGTCCCCTGTTGGTGATCACATCGCTAACTTCCGGCGTTTTCCTATCACCATCGGTGCCTCCGTGAACACCTTGTGAATGTGCCTGTGCCTTCGTTCTGGTGTCGGTGCAGAGCAGGGTCCAAGGGGCGTGACAGCTGGGCTGAGGGGCTAGCATGTTTCACATTGTGATAGAGCCAAGTTGCTCCTATCAGGTTTTCAAGCTGCCCATTTCCCACCGTGGAGACAGCAACAGAGGGGACATCCCCAGCTCCTCTGGCTCTGCCTGTTGAAAGCTACCCTGTGAGGCCTGAAGACAGAGCTGCCCTGAAGGCAGCTCATGTCCACTGAACACTGACTGTGGGCTGGACGCTGTGCCAAGGGCTTGACGTTTCCTCTTTAAGGATGAGGAAATGGGCAGAGAGGCGGCTGATTGTCCAGTCCCCCTGCGTGGAGGCTGCTTGGCTGGGCTCGAGCCCGGCGGTGTGGTCATAGAGCATGTTGTGCTGAATGGTTCTGCCATGGACCAAGCCTTGGCTGCTCTAAAAGCCGGCTCATTGCCTTCTGCTTCTCCGGATTCGTTGTTACTCCAGGAAGAGCAGTGCACTGAAGGAGAAATGGGAATGGGCAAAAGCAACCACGTGCTGGCCAGACCCCTGCGGGGTCACTTTCCTCAGCCTGGGCTCCGACATGCCACGTCAGGTGCCAGCGCACATACTCTGGACACCCTCCTCGTTCTCTCTGGGCTTTGATGCTCTCTGTAAGTCATCTGCCCTCCCTTTCCCATGCTACAGGCATCTACCTTGCTCTGCCCCACCTAATAGCTTCAGGACTGAACAATTCAGGAAAGGGAAAGGAAGGGGTGGAGGAGAAGAGGGAAGAGTCGGCCCTTGGAAGGTTCTCCACGGAAGACTGCCTTTTTTTTTTTGAGACGGAGTCTCGCTGTGTCGCCCAGCCTGGAGTGCAGTGGTATGATCTCAGCTCACTGCAAACTCCGCCTCCTGGGTTCAGGGGATTCTTCAGCCTCAGCCTCCAGAGTAGCTGGGACTACAGGTGCATGCCACTGTGCCCTGCTAATTTTTGTATTTTTAGTAGAGATGGGGTTTCACCATATTGGCCAGGCTGGTCTCGAACTCCTGACCTCTTGGTCCACCCGCCTCAGCCTCCCAAAGTGCTGGGATTACAGGTGCAAGCCACCGCGCCTGGCTTGAGAGACTGACATTCTGTCTCAGCACAGCTGGAAGAGGCTGCTTGAGCACCAGGATAAGGAGTTGTCTTGCATTCAGGGGCCATGTGGTGTGCGGATACCTGTTTTTCTTTCTTTCCTTTTTTTTTTCTGAGGCAGAGTCTCGCTCTGTCTCCCAGGCTAGAGTGCAGTGGCATGAGCTCAGCTCACTGCAACCTCTGTCTCCCGGGTTCAAGCAATTCTTCTGCCTCAGCCTCCCAAGTAGCTGGGATTACAGGTGCCCACTACCACACCCAGCTAATTTGTGTGTGTGTGTGTGTGTGGTTTTTTTTTTTTTTTTTTGAGACAGTCCTGCTCTGTCGCCCCGGCTGGAGTGCAGTGGTGCGATCTCAGCTCACTGCAAGCTCCGCCCCCCGGGTTCACACTATTCTCCTGCCTCAGCCTCCCGAGTAGCTGGGACTACAGGCGCCTGCCACCATGCCTGGCTAGTTTTTTTGTATTTTAAGTAGAGATGGTTTCACCGTGTTAGCCAGGATGGTTCGATCTCTTGACCTCATGATCTGGCCGCCTCAGTCTCCCAAAGTGCTGAGATTACAGGCATGAGCCAGCGTGCCTGGCCAATTTTTGTATTTTTTAGTAGAGACGGGGTTTCACCATGTTGGACAGGCTGGTCTCGAACCCCTGACCTCAGGCAATCCACCCACCTTGGCCTCCCAAAGAGCTGAGATTACAGGTGTGAGCCACCACGCCCGGCCCAAGGATACCTATTTTTCTTAATGCTGGAAGCCACACTCAGACACCAGAGCAGCTCTCAATGCTGGGAAACCTGGGAGACTGATGATGCCCGTGTCTCCCTCTGGGACCAAGGATGGTGGAAGGGTGTGCAGAATTCCAAATGTTATTTACATCACTCACTCTTGTGTGGAGTGCATAATTGTCTTTGCTTGCCAATTTCATATCAGTTAAATATAAGCAGTAAGCTAATCCTGTTCTGTGACTTACTTTTCTCACGTGTCATCATAATGATATACATCAATATTCATCCCTCAGATCGGCCTTACTCTAACAGCTCTTTTCACGGCATAAATGCATCAATGTTTGCTTATGGGAAACACAAAGGATATTTTCAGGTTTTCACATCAGACAGTGCTTCAGTGCTCAGGGCTTATGTATCTTTGTGGTCTTCTGGTAGAATTTCTGTAGAGTCCCAGAAGTGGTACTGCTTGGGCAAAGGTTATACACACTGAACATGTTGATACTTACTGCCAAATTGCCATGTGAGAGGGCTGTCCAACTTTGTAAGGGAAGGCCTCTTTCCTCTTATGTTGTTCCACATGGGAATTTCAATTTCACTGGTCTGGAATAAGCTGTTCTTCCTTCTCAACTTTTCCACTAGGAATGGCTTGCATTATGGCTCTCCCTTGGTTTAAAAAAAAAAAAAAAAAAAAAAAAAGAGAAAAGAAATGGAGGGTTTAGCAGGTTACTTTGGGCTGCAGCCAGAGTGATTGCCACATGCATTTCTCTCTTTCTCTCCTCTCTCTCCTACCATAGGCTCAGTTCTGTATTACAAAGGGCTGAGGTTCCTACATGCACCACCTTCCTTCAAAGGGGCAGGTACGTCAGGTCACATACACTCAGTGTTTTGAAAGAATCCATTTCCCCACTGACTTTCTGATAGGCTGCTTCTGGGTCAAGTTCTGTAGCCAATACTTTTTTTAGTCTGTTTTCCCCATGAGGAAAACATCCAGTCAGAATGGCAGTCTCAAGGACAAGCGGGGAACTGTGATGTAGCGTGGAGACGATTTGCTTACTTCCATCTTGGAGGCCAAGGGTGTAACTTGGCTACCTCAGTAGCTCCTTGGTGGTGCTTACTCAGTGCCCCTGGGTAGGAAAATCAAGTTGGCAGGACACTGAGGATTCACTCAGCTCTGCTCTCAGCAGCAGATGGGAGGCACGGGCTCCATCTGGAAGAAGACCTTGCTCTTGCCCTCCAGCTAGTTTGCTGCCCACAACGCTGGCCAGCCTTTAATAAGAGAAGGCAGGCCGGGCGTGGTAGCTCATGCCTGTAATCCCAGCATTTTGGGAGGCCAAGGCGGGCGGATCATGAAGTCAAGAGATCAAGACAATCCTGGCCGCTGGGCGCGGTGGCTCACGCCTGTAATCCCAGCACTTTGGGAGGCCAAGGCAGGCAGATCACCTGAGGTCGGGCGTTCGAGACCAGCCTCACCAACATGGAGAAACCCCGTCTCTACTAAAAATACAAAATTAGCCGGGTGTGGTGGCACATACCTGTAATCCCAGCTACTAGGGAGGCTGAGGCAGAAGAATCTCTTGAACCTGGGAGGCAGAGGTTGCGGTGAGCCAAGATTGCGCCATTGCACTCCAGCCTGGGCAACAAGAGTGAAACTCCGTCTCAAAAAAAAAAAAAAAAGACCATCCTGGCCAACATGGTGAAACCCTGTCTCTACTAAAAATAGAAAAATTTGCTGGGTGTGGTGGCATGCACCTGTAATCCCAGCTACTTGGGAGGCTGAGGCAGGAGAATCACTTGAACTTGGGAGGCGGAGGTTGCAGTGAGCTGAGATCGTGCCACTGCACTCCAGCCTGGTGACAAAGCAAGACTCCATCTTAAAAAATAAATACATAAAAATAAGAGAAGGCAGAAATCTGCATGTTTTGTGGATCATCTCCAGTTTTTAAGACATTAACTGATATTGTGCCAGTCCATTGAAACTGGTTTGTGGCCATATGTGAATTAGGGCTTCTAATTTAAATCCATACTGTTAACAAAAGACCATGAGATTTGCAGAGGCAAAAGGGAGAACTTTGTTTTCTGAAGGCAGTCTGCAGATTGGGGAGACACAGGCTTTGGTGTAAAATGAAAGTGCGCTCAGAGAATGTGTGAGAGAGTAGGACGTTATAAAGGCAAAAAACCACAGGAGAGGAGTGAGGAACAGTCTTAAGTGTCTTGCTTTGTCACCCATGCTAGAGTACAGTGGCACAATCATGGCTCACTGCAACCTTGAACTCCCAGGCTCAAAGAGTCCTCCCGCCTCAGCCTCCTGACTGTGCACCACCATGCTTGGCTATTTAAAAAATTTTTTGTAGACATGGAGTCTCACTCAGACTGGTCTCAAACTACTGAGCTCAAGTGATCCTCCTGCTTCAGCCTCCAAAAGTGCTGTGATTACAGGTGTGAGCCATCGTGCCTGGCCAGGAACAGTCTTGATTGGATGACGTTTAAGCCCCAAATCACCAGTCTCTTCATTGGCTGGTTCCAGGTGGTTGTCAGTTGGGACCTGGTGGTCTGCTGGTGGTCAGTTCGGGAATTTCCAGGTACGGTTGTTTTCAGGCACTGTTCTTTGACTTGGTTGCAGAAAAACAGATTTTGCAACACTTTCCAAGGACACAGTGTTACCACTCCCTCACCCTGCCATGGCCTCTTGGTTCTGCTTTTAACTTCTGAGCCTCAGGGAGTCCATCTTGTCTGTCAACTGGGGTCATAACTCGTCATTTTCCCCCTTTTGGTAGAAACTTGCCATAGGCAGCACTGATGACCAATTTATGCTCTATCACATATTGTTGCCAGCATGGTGTGGCTACCTGCCCTGGGACCATCTAGTCCCCCGGTGGGACTTATGTGGCTAAGAAACTTATGACAATTGAACAACTTGGGCCAAGCAGAGTGTAAAGTGGGCAGACACCTACTAGATATATATATATTTTTTGAGACTGAGTTTCACACTTGTTGCACAAGCTGGAGTGCAATGGTGTGATCTCGGCTCACTGCAACCTCCGCCTCCCAGATTCAAGTGATTCTCCTGCCTCAACCTCCAGAGTAGCTGGGATTACAGGAGCCTGCCACCATGTCTGGCTAATTATTATATTTTTAGTAGAGACAGGTTTTCACCATGTTGGCCAGGCTGGTCTCAAACTCCTGACCTCAGGTGATCCACCTGCCTCGGCCTCCCAAAGTGCTGGGATTACAGGCATATCTAGTAGTTTTATTTATATATATTAACTATAATTTTAACTCTTAGTAGCCCTAATTTCTAGTGGAAAACTTAGGAAGTGCCATTGAATTATTTTATATCAGTATTTGTAGATGAAAACCATTTTGTTTCCTCAATTTTTTATTAACAGATCAAAATATATTGTTTTCTATACCATATAGGTGACTTAGACATTCTATGATTACCTATTATTTAACATAGCATGATTTTAAGATTTTTAAATTAATAATTTGAAATGACGACACAGGTACCCTTCCTAATGTTTTTTTCTGTTGTCTGCCATCTCAAGTGTCCATGTGGCACCCAAGGACAGCTATGAAGGGCAGGCCTTGTTGGGGTCCCAAATTTACATACCAAGTATAGAGCTCAGGACAGGACAGAGTTGTGAAGATAATGCCTGGAGAATCCAACCCATCCCAGCATGGCAAGGAGGCAAAACTGGGCCAGGGAGGATGGGGCCATATTGGGCTTGGTTCTGCCTTAAGCTGGTGGTCAGGAACTGAGGACATGTCCCCAGGTCCCACCATGGCCAGCCTGTCCAGACCCTAGACTCCAGATGCTCAAAACCGAAAAGAAGCTGACAGTAAGATATGTCCAAGGCTTCGGGGAGCCCAACAGCCAACCCTCACAACTTTACCTCACAGACAAAACAAGCAACAGTTTTATGACCTTAAAACATCTACAGGCTGGGCGCAGTGGCTCACACCTGTAATCCCAGTACTTTGGGAGGCCAGGGTGGGCGGATCACAAGGTCACGAGATTGAGACCATCCTGGCCAACATGGTGAAACCCCGTCTCTACTAAAAATACAAAAATTAGCTGGCCGTGGTGGCATGTGCCTGTAGTCCCAGCTACTCGGGAGGCTGAGGCAGAAGAATCGCTTGAACCAGGGAGTTGGAGGTTGTGGTGAGCTGAGATCGCACCACTGCACTCCAGTCTGGGTGACTGAGTGAGACTCCGTCTCAACAAAAACAAAAACAAAAACAAAAACAAAAGCAAAAACAAAACCATCTACAGAAATTAACTAAATCTGTCTGACCAGTACATTCAGGCAAGAAGTCTGAGTCAAATTTAATACGGACAATTCTGAAGACATTTAATTTTATTTTGCCAACAATTTAAACCAGTTTTATTTACCAGAGATTACTAGAGTCACATGAGCTAAAAAGCATTTGAGTTAGTTTCTATTGTTCTGATACAGTATTTTGATTTAAGCACTTACTTTTTCATTAAGCCAACTAATTAGAGCTCTTTCATATATTTTGGTAGTGAAATATCACATACACATGACACATATAAACATACAGACAGAAGAAGATTTTATAGCTTTACAAGATTCTTCATTTGCCAGTTTTCAAATAGTTTTTCTCCCCCCTGCAGACAGACTATCAAGCTCTAAGCAGTTGTTAGCTAGGCAACCTGAAATTTGTACTCTCCAAGACAGGACTTCTTTGGTAAAAATTTACATTTCAAAGACACAGAACTTAGATATAAACACCATTATTTGCCAAGACAAAAAGGGGTAGGTAAAAGCCCAGTCAAGACAAGCTTTCCAGGAAAAGTGTCTTAAACAAATTTAAGGTTTGTTATGTAAACTTTAGGACATCTTCCTTGTTGGAAAGTTTCTAGTGGTTTAAGTGCGGGGATGCAGATGCCCTTACAAATGGAGATTTTTTATATATGTAAATTTATTTTACAAAGAATTTCAAAATAGCCAGCTAAATTCCAGAAAATATTTTGGAGACCAATCTAATTAGACTGGTCTTTTTAAATTAGGCTGTTTCTTGATTAGATTATTGAGCCCTTTAACAGGGTAAAAGCAGCCTTTTCTATGCTTGGACTTAGGAAGTCTATTTTTACCTGAGGACCTATCTCTTATAAACACTTTAGTTAGCTTGTTTTTTCTTTTGAACCAAAGGTACCTTTTCAAATAGTTTACCAAAAGCAATAACCCTTAACCAAGGTTATGACTCGGTTAGTCAAAGATGAACCAGGCATCTCCAAGAGGTGCAAAGCAGTCCTCACAAGATCCAGAACTACCCCAAAGTCAGCTCAAAGATAAAAAGTCTTTTTAGCCACAAATGGAATACAACTTATACTTCTAACTGGCCATATTTTCTAGGATCTCAGCTTCTCAGCTGAGCACCTATGCATAAAGGCCCAAAGGCCCCATATGCCCCATAGAAGGAAAAAGACGGGAAATCAAATCATGTTTTAGGTTACGTTTTTGCTCTTTAATTTTGTCAAGAGAATTTCCAAGGCTAGCCATGACACTCCTAAGCGTCCATGGAAGGAAAAAGGATCAATAACAAATGGGTACCCAAAAAAGGTCAGTAGTCAAACAATTTAAAACAAATGGGATTGCTTCCCTGACTCGGAATTGAACCTGGGCTACAGCCACAAGAGCCCAGAATCTCAGCCACTAGACCACAGAGTGGAGGGCTTTTTGTAAATCCTACAGGGGATCAAAAGCAGGCAGTCTGAGCATAAAAATTATTTTAACTTTGTTTTAGATCATGTTTTTGCTCTTTAATTTTGTCAAGAGAATTTCTAAGGCTAGCCATGAAACGATTAAGTGTCTTTATATTTTAACTTAATCTTTTTATAAATACAAAGAAAGCATTTGTTTAGAATGAGAGATCTCTAAGATATTTTTAAAATTTAGGAGGGTAATTTAAAGGATCTGTTTTCTGGCCATTGACAGAATTTTCAATGATGTACTCATTTCACTAATGGCACAATCCAGTAGCCTCTTCACGGAAAGTCCAGAATGTTATTTTCCAGGTGTAGAGAAAGTTTTGTTTTTTGTTTTTTTTAAACCAGTTAAGAAACAGATGTTTCCTGGAAAGGGTATAGAAGAGGCAATGCCAAATATCCCCCTACGCAAAAAAGTTCACTCCCAGGAATAGGCTAAGTTGGCAAAAGACTCTTGTTGCCACAGATGGTTAAGGATGACGGTGTTTGTGCATATGCTGCCTCCAGCAACCTATAATTCTGTGGGGGGTCGCTAGTCACGGACCTCTCAATCTGTGACACTGGGCAGACCCTCCTGGAATTGGACTTTCCCAGGACTAACCAGGCAACAAGGGTTGAGATGAGAGAAGCCCCACAGCGACTTCTTCTTTTCTTTCTTTTTTTTTTTGAGACGGAGTCTCGCTCTGTCGCCCAGGCTGGAGTGCAGTGGCGTGATCTCGGCTCACTGCAACCTCCGCCTCCCGGGTTCCAGCGATTCTCCTGCCTCAGCCTCCCAGGTAGCTGGGACTACAGGCACATGCCACCACACTCAGCTAATTTTTTGTACTTTTAGTAGAGACAGGGTTTCACTATGTTGGCCAGGCTGGTCTCAAACTCCTGACCTCGTGATCTGCCCGCCTTAGCCTCCCAAAGTGCTGGGATTACAGGCATGAGCCACTGCGCCCGGCCCCCACAGTGACTTCTTAAGACAAACCCCTCCAAGAACTTGACATGTTCAGAACAAAATGTGTGTTGAAGCCAGGCACTGCAGCTCATACCTGTAATCCCAGCACTTTGGGAGGCCAAGGTGGGAGAACTGCTTGAGCCCAGTAAGGCAGGAGAATAGGGTCTGGAGATAGGGAGCATAAGGCCAATTCATGCTGACTTCCTAGAACTAAATCAAATGGAAACACTTCAGCTATGACAGGAAATACCCTCTCCATTTACATAGGGCATACACTGAGTAAATTACTTTCTAACTTTACTTCATCCTCTTCATTTACATAGGACATACACCAAGTAATCAATGGAAACCCCTAGAGGGTATTGAAACCCCAGAAAATTCTATAATGGGGCTCTTGAGCCCCTGTGCTCAGGCCCGCTCCCACCCTGTGGAGTGTACCTTCATTTTCAAAAAACCTCTGCTTTTGTTGCTTCATTCTTTCCTTGCTCTGTTTGTGCATTTTGTCCAATTCTTTGTTTAAGACTCCAAGAACCTGGACACCTTCAACCGGTAACACCAGGAGTTCAGGACCAACCTGGGCAACACAGTGAGACTCTGTTGCTTTTTTAAATGTGTGTACTTTTATTGGGACAGAAAAGAGACCTTGTCTCTATAAAAAATTTCAAAACTGGCCAGGTGTGGTGGCAACCACCTGTAGTCCCAGCTACTCAGGAGGCTGAGGTGAGAGGACTGCTTGAGACCTGGAGGTTGAGGCTGCAGTAAGCCATGATTGTGCCACTGCCCTCCAGCCTGAGCGGCAGAGCAAGACCCTGTCTCACTAAAAGTATGTTGATCGGAACCACAAACTGAGCAGTCTGCAGGGCTGGGTTGAATAAGCGGGCTTCTAGCGGTTTAGCCTTGTGTTCTACCCCTCTTGGTGACAGAACGACACAGAAAGATGAAGACAAAGGAAAACACTATTTCAGTCAGTTAAAGGGATCAAACAATAAGAATATGCATACCAAAAACTACCAAAAAGCACACCAGAGTTCTACACCCAAAACTAGTCACACAAATCCTTTTCTCCCTGAATAAGTCAGTTCTCTGCTGCTAACAAAGACATACCTGAGTCTGGGTGCAGTGGCTCACCCCTGTAATCCCAGCTCTCAGGGAGGCAAGAGGTGGGAGGACAGCTTGAGCCCAGGAGTTTGAGACCTGCCTGGGCGATAGAGCGAGACCCCGTTCTCCAGAAAAAGGAAAAAAAAAAAAAAGACAAAAAAGCATAACAAAGACATACGTGAGACTGGGTAATTTATAAAGAAAAGACATTTAATGGACTCACAGTTTCACATGGCTGGGAAGGCCTCACAATCATGGTGGAAGATGAAGGAAGCGCAAAGGGATGTCATACATGGCAGCAGGCAAGAGAGAGCGTGTGCAGTGGAACTCCCCTTTATAAAACCATCAGATCTTGTGAGACTTATTCACTATCAGGAGAACAGCATGGGAAAAATCTGCCCCCATGATTCAATTACCTCCCACTGGGTTCCTCCCATGACACATGGGGATTACTACAATTCAAGGTGAGAGTTTTGTGGAAACACAGAGCCAAACCATATCACTCCCATTAATTGAGATTATGTAGAGGAGATAAACGGTTATTTTTTTCCTGTCTGCTCAACTGGGTTTCACAGGAAGACAGGCTGGGAGCCTGACTGTTGAGGAATTCTTACCCTTTTGCCCGTTGTCAAGCCCTGGGTTCCCTTCACTGTGGCTTCTAGAAGAGCTGAGTGGCTTTGGTGAGCCTGCCCACAGCACCAAAACTGTAGGGTCCAAGGGAAAGCTTCCCCTTTGCCTTCTGAAAGTTCACTGAAAAATCACCTCACAAAGGAGTTGAGCAAGAGAAATGGCATACAGTTATCCACGTGCACACAGGGGATAACCCCAGAGTGATTACCCCCTTCCTGAGAAACAAAAAGTCTCAAGGAAAAACTCACCACTTCATCGAGGAGTGAGAATATCTAGCTGAACAGAACTCAGGACTGGAATTATGTGGGAAGTCTGAGACTCAGGAGAAATGCAGCCAGTTGTCTGCAATCTTGGAGGAGCTGGAGGGGCTCAAAGGGCTTTTGCTGGTACCCTCAGGGTCCCTGGCAATATTCCAGGCAAAGAGAGTGGTGGTGAGACGGAAAAAATGGAGGTGGAATGCAAGTGGAGGAGCAGGGAGATACAGGGCTCTCTGTTTTAGAGACATTGGTTAATTGTTCCGGTTAGTCTCCTTTAAAAATTTAGAGACTGCCAATTGCGTTTGGAGCTTTCAAAAATGCTGATTAAAGGAAAGCCTCTTAGTATTTTTGAGAAATCCAGACTCCTCTTTGTTCTAATTGTGTGCATAGTTTAACTTAGATGCATCCCTCAGGTCGATCTTGTCTGGGGGCAAAATCTGACAATACCAATCCTTGGTAGTGATTAGTAATGTCCATGAAGGAGGAGCACTAGTGGAGGACTTAGGGGTATATCAGGAAAATGGCCCATTCCATCCAGGGGTGGGGCAGGAGGGCACCAGGGGGTGTGCTATTGACCCCAGACTCACTGGGGGTATAGGGTGGAAGTACAGACATTGGAGTCAGCCTTGTAAGATTTACCTAACCTCCCTGAGGCCCTGTTTTCTCAACTGTAAAAACAGTGGTTTGGAGGGTTCAATGATATGCTAATAGCAATTTTTTTTAAATTAATTAATTAATTAATTTTTTTGAGATGGAGTCTTACTCTGTTTCCTAGGCTGGAGTGCAGGCAGTGGCGCGATCTCAGCTCACTGCAACCTCTGCCTCCCGAGTTCCAGCGATTCTCCCACCTCAGCCTCCAGAGTAGCTAGGACTACAGGCGCTCGCCACCACGCCCAGCTAATTTTTTGTATTTTTAGTAGAGATGGGGTTTTACCATGTTGGCCAGGCTGGTCTCCAACTCCTGACCTGAAGTGATCCGCCACCTCGGCCTCTCAAAGTGCTGGGATTACAGGTGTGAGCCACCGCGCCCAGCCTCAACAGCAACTTTTAAAAAGATAAATATTGGCCGGGCATGGTGGCTCACACCTGTAATCCCAGCACTTTGAGAGGCTGAGGTGGGCAGATTACTTGAGGCCAGAATTTTGAGACCAGCCTGGGCAACATGGCGAAACCCCATCTCTACTAAAAATACAAAAATTAGCCGGGCGTGGTGGTGCGCACCTATATCTAGTCCCACCAACTCGGGAGGCTGTGGTAGGAGAATCATTTGAACCTGAAAGGTGGAGGTTGCAGTGAGCCAAGATGGCGCCACTTCACTCCAGCCTGAGCGACAGAGCAAGACTCGGTCTCAAAAAAAATAAAAGGATGCAGGCTGGGCGCAGTGGCTCAAGCCTGTAATCCCAGCACTTTGGGAGGCCAAGGCAGGAGGACTGCTTGAGCTTAGGAGTTTGAGGCCAGCCTGGGCAACATGGCGAAAACCCATCTCTACAAAATATACAAAAATTAGCTGCGCATGGTGGTGCACGCCTGTAATCCCAGCTACTCGGGAGGCTGAGGCAGGAGAATCACTTGAACCCGGGGGGCAGAAGTTTGCAGTGAGCCGAGATTAGGCCATTGCACTCCAGCCTGGGCAACAAGAGCAAGACCCTGTCTCAAAAAAAAAAAAAAAAAAAAAAAAAGGATGCATGTTATGTGCCCATCAGATTATGTACTTATTAGCTGTGGGTGATCATGTAAATTTTGTGTGCCTCAGTTTCCCAATGTGTAAAATGGGAATAAGGACAGCACCGATCTCAGAGGGTTACTACACGGATTAAATGTGAAGTGCTTAGAATAGTGCTTAGCATATTCTAAATTTCTAATAAATGTTAGCTATTATTTTTATATTTCTGATTATCACAAATGGGTCCTGAAAATAGATATTAGTATACCCATAGTTACAGATAAAACAAGGGCTTTGAGAGATTAAATAACTTCCCTAAATCATACGGCCAGGATTCAATAGAACTGGAGCCCCCAGGGTATGAGCATCTCCTCCCAATGCAAGCTGTTGGCAGGAAGTGTAGGTGAACCTCTCCATAGGGCTGCCTGAGTGTTCTCACAACATGGCATCCAGCTCCTCCAGCGTGAGTGATCTAAGAGGGAGCAAGGTGGAAGCTACAGTGCCTTTATGACCTAGTCTTGGAAGTCACACATCATTACTTATGCCACATTCATTCTAATTTATGGAGACAGGGTCTTGCTCTGTCACCTAGGCTGGAGTGCAACGGCATGATCACGGCTCACCGCAACCTCCCAGGCTCAAGCAATCCTCCCACCTCAGCCTCCTGAGTAGCTGGGACTACAGGCATGTGCCACTAGGGCTCCCTAAGTTTTGTATTTTTTGTAGAGATTGGATCTTACTATGTTGCCCAGGCTGGTCTCGAACTCCTGGGTTCCAGTGATCCTCCAGCCTTGGCCTTCCAAAGTGCTAGGATTACAAGCATGAGCTACTGTGCCCAGCCTCATTCTACACATTGGAATAGAGTTGCTAGTTTAAGCAAAACTAAAACAAAAGGATGCCCAGTTAAATTTGAATTTGAGATAAACAATGAATACACTTTTAGTATAAGTCTATCGTCTATCCCATGCAGTATTCAGGACATACTTATTCTAAAATTTATTTGTTGTTTATCTGAACTCAAATTTCATTGGGTATCATATATTTTCTCTGGCAACCCTATGTTAGAAGGAAGTCATTTAGTCCAGCCCACCACTCAAGGGAAGGGCTTCCACTTTTGAAGGGAGGAATGTCCAATAATTTGTGGAGATATTTTTCAGCCACCACAAGCAGGGTTTTGAAAAAGTTCACCTGGTTCTGGGGTCTGTGGATAATTGTATGCGAGCCTAACAGGATGAAACAGTAGTTCAGGGACAAGAAGGTTTTCTTCCAAATGGTCTTGCACATTTTCCAGAAATCACACACATTATCTTATTTGAGCCTCAGACAGCTCTGTGGAGTAGGTGAGGGTGGCAATTACAATCCCCATTTTACAGGCGAGGAAACAGATTAAGGACCTGCTCCAAGGTGATATGGGCAGAAATGGTGGAGGGGGCAACAAATTCCCCTAATCTCAAGTCTGGCATTTGTTCTACTCCACCCAGTCATGTCCTGACAGAGTACTGATGTCTCCACTATATAAGATGTCTTAGATTCATTTTCTGTCTTCTGCCATGTTGTTATCTCACATAAGTGATGGGATTTGTGGATCCTCGCAGCAGTGCTGGGTGATGACAGAAGACTATCGGAGAAGCTGAGGCTGGAGGGCAGCTTTCTCTCCCCACATCCACAAGCTCTGAGATCCATCTTGGCTGAAACCCTGGGCTTCAACCCACTCCTCAGACCCTTTGTGTTGACTGGTTCCAGAATACTGCCAGGAACCTCATTCATTTTCACCAGGAGGCCATCGGCCTCACATGAGAAAGCTGAGGAACAGTCAGCCCAAATAGATAATTACCCTCCTGTAATTTGTGTAATTTGTATTATAAGGAATTTTAGGCTGGGCATGGTGGCTCATGCCTGTAATCTCAGCACTTAGGGAGGCCAAGATGGGCTGATCACTTGAGGCCCGGAGTTCTAGACCAGTCTAGGCAACATGGGGAACCCTGTCTCTACTAAAAAAACAAGTAACAGCCAAGCATGGTGGTGCATGTCTGTAGTCCCAGCTACTCAGGAGGCTGAGGCAGAATTGCTTGAACCTGGGAGGCAGAGGCTACAGTGAGCCAGGATTGTGCCACTGCACTCCAGCCTGGGTGACAGAGCAAGACTCTGTCTCAAAAAAAAGAAAATTTAGATATACAGAAAATCAGAAAGAATAGTATAATAGATATCCATACTCCTTCCACCTACACTCAGTAATTCTTACTATCTTTTCCCTGTTGGCTCTGCCAATCTTTTAACCTATTTTTATTGTGTATTTTGATTCACTCCTAAGTACTTTGTAACCTGCATTATCTAAGTACATGCTCCTATGTAACCATAAGTCTATAATCACACATAAGAGAATTAACCATGATTTGCTAATATCATCTAACACTGAGTTCATGTTCAAATTTCTCCTGTTGTATCCAAAATATCTTCCATATCCAATCAATGCTCATCCATATGCCTCTTTAGTTTCTTTTATTTATTTTATTTTATTTTATTTTATTTATTTTTATTTTTTGAGACGGAGTCTCGCTCTGTTGCCCAGGCTGGAGTGCAGTGGAGCGATCTCGGCTCACTGCAAGCTCCGCCTCCTGCGATCACACCACTCTTCTGCCTCAGCCTCCCGAGTAGCTGGGACTATAGGCGCCTGCCACTACGCCTGGCTAATTTTTTGTATTTTTTAGTAGAAATGGGGTTTCACTGTGTTAGCCAGGATGGTCTCGATCTCCTGACCTCATGATCCACCAGCCTTGGCCTCCCAGAGTGCTGGGATTACAGGCATGAGCCACTGTGCCCGGCCTATTTTTTTTTTTTTTTTTGTGAGGGAGTCTCACTCTGTTGCCCAGGCTGGAGTGCAATGCGCAATCTCTGCTCACTGCAGCCTCCACCTCCTGGGTTCAAGCGATTCTCCTGCCTCAGCTTCCCGAGTAGCTGGGATTACAGGCGGCTGCCACCACACCCGGTTAATTTTTTTTGTATTTTTAGTAGAGACAGGGTTTCACCATGCTGGCCAGCTGGTCTCAAACTCCTGACCTCAGGTGATCCGCCCACCTTGGCCTGCCAAAGTGCTGGGATTACAGGCATTGAGCCACCGCACCCAGCTAGTTTCTTTTAATCTAGAACAGTAACCTCTCATGAGATCAGGCCAGTTATCTTGTAGATGGCTGTTTTAGTCTATTCTCATGCTGCTAATAAAGACATACCTGAGACTGGGTAATTTATAAAGGAAAGAGGTTTAATTGACTCACAGTTCAGCATGGCTGGGGAGTTCTCAGGAAACTTACAATCATGGTGGAAGGGGGAAGCAAACATGTTCCTCTTCACATGGCGGCAGATTGAGAAGTGCAGAGTGAAGGTCGGGGGAAAGCCCCTTATAAAACCATCAGATCTCATGAGAACTCACTATCATGAGAACAGCATGAGGATAACTGCCCCCTGATTCAATTACCTTCCACCAGGTCCCTTCCATGACACGTGGGGATTATGGGAACTACAATTCAAGATAAGATTTTGGTGGGGACACAGCCAAACCATATCAATGGTTCCATGTTCTGGATTCCCAGCATAAAGACATTTCCTGATTTCCAGTATAGTCGGATGTGGTCTGGTGACCAAGTTCTATTCAATGACATATATGTGAAAGTATTGTGTGAAGTTTCTGGAAAGTCTGCTGCTGCCTGGAATATGGGTATGATGGCTGGAGCTCTGGCATCCATTTTAGACCTAAGGATCAGGGTCATTCTGCAGGGATGATGGAGGCAAAAGCTGGAAACAGCTTAATGCTGACACTAATACCAGCTCTGTCTGCCTACTTCCCTACCTCTTTTACTTGAGAAAACAGAACCGTGTGTGTGTGTGTGTGTGTGTGTGTGTGTGTGTGTGTGTGTTTAATTAAAAATTAAAAAAAAATTTTTTAGACGAGGTCTCACTTGCTCTGTCACCCAGGCTGGAGTACACTGGCATGATCATGGCTCACTGCAGCCTCAATCTCCTGGGCTCAAGTGATCCTCCCACCTCAGCCTCCAGAGCATCTGGGACTACAGGTGTGTGCCACCACACCTGGCTAATTTTTGTATTTTTTGTAGGCATGGGGTTTCACTCTGTTGCCCAGGCTGGGACCTTGTGTGCTTTAATCCCTGTTAAGTCACTTAGTCAAATTTAATCCTAGCTAATAAAGAAGCCAGACTGAGGTCTACTATAGTTTTATATTTGCTTGGAAGAGATGTTATGTGCTTACTACTTGGCTAAAACATGTTTCCGGATTTCTCTTTTTCCTCCAGGTACAGATCTCCGGTCCCAACACACCATAAGAACATTCTGAGATGATAATGTTACCTACCCTCTAGTCTGGGCCACCTATGATGTTGAATGAGTCTTGGCAGCCAGGGAAAATTTCTGTAAGAGCCTTGTGGTTAGACACGTAGGAAATAAAGTCACTGTGGCTTGTCACATGCAAGAGGACAGCAGGGGACAGGGCATAGCGCTGTGTGTGCAGGAACAGTGTGGGAATGATCTGGAATTTGTGAAATACCTGGGCAGCAATACAAGGACGAGGCTCCAAAGGGCAGGGCTTCAGGAGAGGAAATGGATAAACACTGCACTTCTTGCATTACTGCCAGCCACAAAGAGGTTTCCTGAGTGCTGAAAACCCCATCTGGAAAGTGTCCCATAGGAAACAAAAGGAGTTAGTGTGTGAAGGTCACTTGGCTGCTGCACCACCTGCCACCCCATTAATCACTTGAGTTGGTGGGTACAGGAACAAAGCTGTGGGCAGAGGGTCAGAACACTTCCTGTCTGCCCCAGGCACATGGAAGACATTCTCCTGAGTAGTAACCTTGGCACTGCCTTGGCTATTTGAGAAGCTGGCCAGTTAGGTATTTCAGTCACTGGGTATTTGAGAAGCTGGCCAGTCTTTTGAGCTTCAACCATTCTCACAGACGTTGAATTTGCAGTTCTTAATGGATCTAGTGACACCTTCCTACCTCAGTAGAGCAAAAAATGTGGATCCCAGGTCTGGGAACCTAAAAGAAATCACTCTGAGTAGGTTAGAATTTCACCTCTATCTGAGACCCTGACAGAATCATTTAAAAATAAAAACACATATATACAAATATCTATACACACATACGTGTGTGTGTGTGAATGGGTTGGCCCACCTTCATGTTCTTTTACTCCCTTGTTCTTTCAAACAATCATTCACTGAGATGCTGAGTTTTCCAGCATCTCTGAGTCTCTCAGAAGAACCGCCTGCCAGCATCCAGTGGATCACATCCTACGACAAGCCCAGCGCCTCTTTAGTGGAAGGGGATTTGCTTTGGGGCTTGGCAAGTTTATGCAAGTCCCTGATTTCTTGCACTGACTGTTGAAAAGCAGAGCTCCATTTAAATTCCATTCCTTCTGGAGATCTGTCCTATGACCAGTGTGCATGGTTCAACT
This sequence comes from Gorilla gorilla gorilla, assembly GCF_029281585.2. Lineage (NCBI taxonomy): Eukaryota > Metazoa > Chordata > Mammalia > Primates > Hominidae > Gorilla > Gorilla gorilla. Next base: position 101,511,967 of record NC_073242.2, read on the forward strand.
CCTCTCTGCGTCTGGCTGGCACCCAGGGCACTCTTGCCCAAATGCTTTGTCAGGTAGTTTACTTGATCTGTTTCCTAATGTGCTTCCCAGCCATGGTCCACGTGGTTTCAGATTGCTCCAGTGCCCCCAAGGCCAACACAGGGGTCATGCTTGGAGAAAACCTTCAATTCTTTGCAGCCTCAGGCTTCTCCAGCCTTGGGTGCCAGTGCTTTAAGGTCCTCCTTATCCTCTTTGCTGGGCATCACTGCCTCAGTCATGGTTTAAATCTGATACAACATTAAGGTTCTTTATGGGCTTCCATAGCCATGTACAACTGACACCCTTAGCCTGGCTAATGTGGTTAGCTAGCATGTTTGTTATCCCTTCCAGGTAAGAAATGCCTTAACCCAGTGAAAGATCTGTCTCCAAGATGACCCTTAAAAGTGACTCTAATGGTGAGCCCTTGATGCTGATTATGTGAGAGAATCTTTTTTATTTTATTTTTGAGACAGGGTCTTGCTCTGTTGCCCAGGCTGGAGTACAGCGGCGCAATGAGAGCTCACTGCAGCCTCTCCCAGGCTCAAGTGATCCTCCCCACTCAGTCCCCTGAGTAGCTGAAACTATAGGTGCATACCACTATGCCTGGCTAACTTCTTATTTTTTTATTTTTGTAGAGATGGATCTCCCTATGTTGCCCAGGCTCACCTTGAACTCTTGGCTTCAAGCAATCCTCCAGCATGTCCTCCCAAGTGCTGGGATTATAGGCATGAGCCACTGTGCCCAGCACATGTGAGGGAGTCTTGAGAATTCTGTGTAGTTTGTCATGTGGGAGAGGTAGCACCCCAGGGTGGTCAAGGGCTTGGCCTGGGTTTGAATCCTGGCTTCTCTCTTTACTAGCTGTGTTACCTTGAACAAGTTCCTTGTCCTCTCTGTGCCCCATTTATAAAAAACGGGATGATTAGATAATAAAAAGACCCAATGCTTATGGGCTGTTGAAGAATTAAATGAGTAAATACACAGAAAGCACATAGCACAGTGCCTGGCACACAGAACCCTCCCAATGTTACCTGTTATTACTAGGAGTTGACTGGCTTTTCTCCTAAAGTACCTGCAGGGCTGGTTCTGCGGACAGCTTTTATGCTTCTGAGGGCTGGATCTTCTCCACTGCAGACAGAAGCTGACAATACAGGCATTACTTACTCGTGTTACAGTTTTTATTTCTGCCCCTATTCTGAACTCTTTGAAGGCAGAGGCTATGTTTATCCCCCATTCAATTCAACCAACCGGACTGAGCCTCTGTTGTATGCCAGGCATTGCTGGGTATAGAGATAAGGGTGAATGAAAAAACACCGACTTGGTCCTACCTTGTTTCCCGGGACCCATCCCACAAACATGGTAGGTTGAAGAAATTAAGGAAGGTTGATATGAATTCTTTTGAATATAGAGTCAGTTTTTACACTCGTACTAATATCCTCATGCCTTTGACATCTGACCAGTTTCATGCTGGGAAAGGCAGCATTTCTTTGGAAGTTTTGACAGGCTGTGTGGGTTTCCCACCTTGGTTGGCTGTCTTTGCTGACAGGAAGCTGGTCGGAGGATAATATTTGATTTAGCAGCCTGGATCTTGGAAGTTCCTCATTTACAAACTGTCAGGGATGATCCTACTTTTAAGAAGCTCTTAAAAAGCTTAAAATATCAATGTGTATGGTACAAAATATCAATATGTGTGTCTGCCAGTGGCTCAGTTTTGGAGAAGAGAATTGCTGACCGTAAGGCAGTGCAACTGGGAAGCAATGCCTATGTTCCAGTCACCGTGGGACCCTGTAGCCCCTGGTCCTGGTGACTGTGAAAAAAAGGAGAAATTCTAGAAATAGGTGTAATCATGTGAATGTCTTTGTTTAATTTTCTTATCAAGATAAACTGCAATTCTGAACAACATGTGCTGTTCTGAATTCAACAGTCCACTCTCCATTCTGTTTGAAGGTCATGTATACTCCTGGGAAAATCCAGGGTTCTCATTTCATGGCTACTGAGGTATTTATTCCTATACTATTTAAATCAATTAAAAAATATCATTTACAATAACATAAACATCAAATGCTTAAGAATAGATCTAATGAAAGAGGTGCCAGAGGTCTGTATCAGTATGAACAAGGCATTAAAATTAAAGACAGCCTAAATAAATGAAGAGAGATGCTATGTGCATTACTCGAAAGACTCAACAGAGTCAAGATGTCAACTCTCCCCAAAGTGATCTGGAGATTCAATGTAATCCCAGTAAAAATCCCATCGGGACATTTTGTGAGAATTGGAAAGTTGATTTTAAAATTTACATAAAATGGAAAAGACCTAGAATAGTCAAGACAAACTCTGAGAGAAAATAAAGTTGGAACACTTATAATACCAGATAGCAAGATTTAGTATAAAGTTCCCATTATTGGCCAGGTGTGGAGGCTCATGCCTGTGATGCCAGCACTTTAGGAAGCTGAGGTGGGTGGATCACTTGAGCCCAAGAGTTCAAGTCCAGCCTGGTCAACATGGCAAAACCACATCTCTACAACTACAACAACAACAAGTTGGCTGTGCGTGGTTGCACATACCTGTAGTCTCAGTTACCTGTGAGGCTGAGGTGGGAGGATTGTTGGAGACCATTGTTGAGGCTGCAGATTGTGTCCCTGCACTCCCGCCTGGGGGACAGTGAGACCCTGTCTCAAAAAAAGTTCCCATTTGTGAACCCCCAAAATTTGAGACAGGTTTCGGTTAATTTAGAAAGCTTATTTTGCCAAGGTTGAGGATGCACACCCAACACAACCTCAGGAGGTCCTGATACATGTCCAAGGCGGTCAGAGCACAGTTTGGTTTTATACATTTTAGGGAGACCTGAGACATCAATCAACATACGTAAGATGAACACTGGTTCCCTCCGCAGAGGCGGGACAAGTCTCAAAGCCAGGAGGGGGCTTCCAGGTCATAGGTAGATAAGAGACAAATGGTTGCATTCTTTTGAGGTTCTGATGAGCCTCTCCAAAAGAGGCAAAAGGATATGCATTTATCTCAGTGAGCAGAGGGGTGGCATTGAATAGAATGGGAGGCAGGTTTGCCCTAAGCAGTTCTCTGCTTCACTTTTCCCTTTAGCTTAGTGATTCTGGGGGTTTAAGATAGTTTCCTTTCACACATTATTATTTATTTATTTATTTTTTGAGACAGAATCTCGTTCTGTCGCCCAGGCTGGAGTGCAGTGGCACGATCTCAGCTCACTGCAACTTCCGCCTTCCGGGTTCAAGCGATTCCCCTGCCTCAGCCTCCGAGTAGCTGGGACTACAGGCGCCCGCCACCATGCCCAGCTAATTTTTTGTACTTTAGTAGGGATGGGGTTTCACCATGTTGGCCAGAATGGTCTCGATCTCCTGACCTCGTGATCCACCCGCCTCGGCCTCCCAAAATGCTGGGATTACAGGTGTGAGCCACCGCACCCAACCCCCTTTCACACATTATTAAGACAGTATGACAATGGCTCCAGATTAGACAAATAGACTAATGGAAAAGAATAGAGGATTCAGGAGGAGGCCAACACATGTATAATCACCTGATTTATAACAAAGATACCACTGGAATTCAGGGACAAAGGATGGTCATTTTAGCAAATAATACTGGATCGATTGCATGCCTATATGGAAAAAATGAACTTTTCTCTCACATCATATACCAACATTAATTCCAAATGGATCATAGACCTAGATTTGAAAGATAAAACAATACACTTTTAGAAAAACATATAGGAGAATATTGTCACAACCTTGTAGGCAAAAATTTCTTAATCAGAACACAGAAATCACTAACTATGAAATTTAAAAAACTGACAAATTAGGACTTATTTAAGATTAAGAACTTCTGTACTTCTGTTCATCAAAATACAAGATTAAAAGAATTAAAAGACAAACCATGGAATGGGAGAACATGTTTACAATACATTTATCCAAAAAAAGACTAGTATTCAGAATATTTTAGAAAAAGACAACAAATCTACAAGGAGAAGACATACTGTAAAGAGGATATCTAAGTGGTCCAACACAAATCTAAAAAGTGCTCTACATCATTTGATATTGGGGAAATGCAAAATTAAAGCCATTATTATTATTTTTATTTATTTATTTATTTTTTGAGATGGAGTCTTGCTCTTTCACCCAGGCTGGAGTGCAGTGGTGCGATCTCAGTTCACTGCAACCTCTGCCCCCCAGGGTTCAAGCGATTCTCCTGCCTCAGTCTCCTGAGTAGCTGGGACTACAGGCCCATGCCACCACACCCGGCTGATTTTTGTATTTTTAGTAGAGACGGGGTTTCGCTGTGTTGGCCAGGCTGGTCTCGAACTCCTGACCTCAGGTGATCCACCTGCCTTGGCCTCCCAAAGTGCTAGGATTACAGGCGTGAGCCACTGCGCCTGGCCTCCATTATTATATTTTACTACACATATGCAGAATGGCAAAACTTAAAAAGTACTGGCAAGGATGCAGAGCAACTGGAACTTTGATATACTGATGGTAGGAGAGTTTATTGAAAAACTGGTAGAATCTATTAAAGCTAGACATATGCCTACCCTATGACAAAACCAGGTACGTATCCAAGAGAAATGAATGCAGGTAACCACCAAACAATATATGCAAGAATGTTCATAGCAGCTTGGTTTACAGTAGCCCCCGGATGGAATCAATCCACACATCCATCTACAGGAGAATGGATAAATCAATTGTGCTTTAGTCACACAATGGAATACTTCTCAGCAATAAAAAAAGAAACTAATGTGACAACATGGATGTTTCTCACAGACATTATGTTGAAAAAACAAGCCAGAAACCAAGAATGCCTACTATTTGATCCTATTTATACAAAGTTCAGGACCAGGCAAAAGTATTCCATCATGACAGATGTCAGGACAGTGGTTACTTTGGTAGGGGTGGGGTGTGGACTGAGAGGAACCCAAAGGAGTTTTCTGGGGTGCTAGAAATATTTCATACTATAAAGATTCATTGAGATGAACACTTAAGGTTTGGTATTTTTAGTAAATGATGCTGGATCAATTGTACATCCAAATGGAGTAAAATGAGTGTGGTCTCCTTACCTCACTTCCCTGTGTGTATGCAAGCTATTAATAACAGTAAAATTAAAGTACATGTGATACCTCCTTAAGTTAGGAGTATAATATAGCATTTAAGATTTTTTTTTTTTTTTTTTTTTTTTTTTGAGACAGAGTCTCGCTCTGTCACCCAGGCTGGCGTGCAGTGGCGCGATCTTGGCTCACTGCAACCTCCGCCCCCCAGGTTCAAGTGATTCTCCTGCCTCAGCCTCCTGAGTAGCTGGGATTACGGGCGCACGCCATCCCACCTGGCTAATTTTTGTATTTTTAGTAGGATGGGGTTTCACCATGTTGGTCAGCCTGATCTCAAACTCCTGACCTCGTGATCTGCCCGCCACAGCCTCCCAAAGTGCTGGGATTACAGGTGTGAGCCACTGTGCCTGGCCTAAAATGTTTTAAGAGTTTGCTGCAACATGGAAAATGCCTACAACATTGGGTGATGTAGAAAGCAAAAAGTTCCTCTTCAAAATTTCCCTTCTTGTTAAAGAATAAATCATAAGTGTTAGAAATAATAGTTTCTTTTAAAAACTAACTTCTTTAAGCTTCCTTGCTTTGTGCTAATAACTCTTTGTTAAGCCCTATCCTATGTAGTTGTTAAATGTAAGAAAATAAATACATTCTATGTCCCTGTACTTTAACCAAGATATCTGTGCTAGACCTGTGCACAGGCATGTCACAGCTTGCAGCCTATGCCCCTTCCTTATTTGGGAATGTTATTACTTTTCTGAGTCTTTTCATAAGCAACTTCCTCTTTTCCTTTCTTCTCCTCTGCCATTACCTCTTTAGAAAGTTTTAAACCTTTAGCCAACTGGGTGCTGCCTAGACTGTCAGGTCCAGTTCCAGCCAATGGAATCAGGACACAGCAGTAGGGTCTGGATGGGTCAGATATAAATGTTTTGTACCTCCTTTGTTCAAGTGTGCTCTTGTCTTTGTTCCATCTGTGATGGGCACCCTTTCTGCAGAAAGTAAAAATTGCCTTGCTGAGAGAATTAAATTTATGTTCAAGTGCTATTTCTTTATGGCACTGGGGAACAAGCATTTTGCATTTCTAACAGATGAAAAGGTTAGACCAAAAAATCCTATATAAAGAATGATCAAAATTGTGTAAACGTATGCACAGAGAAAATCTGAAAGGAAGTAACACTAAAATGTTAATAGTGGTTATTGGTTGTCTTGAGGTGGTGAAATTATCGGAGACTTATTTCTTATTTTTATTTTTTGGTAGCTTGTAAAATTTCAAGACTTTTGTAATGGCAGAGTAAACTTTTTGTTTTTTTGAGACAGGGTCTCACTGTCACCCAGGCTGAAGTGCAGTGGCATGATCATAGCTCACTACAGCCTCAATTCCCAGGTGCAAGCAATCCTCCCACCTCAGCCTCCAGAGTAGCTGGGACTACAGGCATGTGCCACTGTGCTTGGATAATTTTTTACGTATTTTCTGTAGAGACGGAGTTTTACCATGTTGCCCATTTTATTCCATATGGTCTCCAACTCTTGGGCTCAAGCAATCGACCCGCCTTGGCCTCCCAAAGCACTGGGATTACAGGCATGAGCCACTATGCCTGGCTGGCAGAGTGAACTTTTAAAAATCATATTTTCCTTCTAAAATCAAAACTCTCCCCTTCAAGCTCCTCTGTCAACCGCTGTCCTGGCCTGTTAATATTTCAAGCTTTCCTGCTTTCTATTCTCCCAAGAAAATATATGCCTACTTTCCTTGGTGGAGTCTTCTGACTTGCTATCTCCCATCTTGACTTGTCCAGTGATAGAGAGAAGCCTTTTGGGCTGGATTCTGTTTCTCCTCAAGTTAATGAAAGATGCCCAGGGCAGGAAGGCTGTGTGTGAATGCTCCCCTGTTGCCCAAGACAAGGGGTCAGAGTAGAGTTCAGGGTATGTTCAGAGGAGGAACGTGAATTTTCACGTACCTGGTGAGTAAACAATTGTTCTACAACAGTGGTGAGAAATGTTTCATTTTAGACACCCTAGGAGGGCACCAGTCTGAGGAGGAAGTCTCTCCCTCCATTTCATAGGACCAGCATTCTCCCCACTTCCCTGAGGACCCACAGAGCTGCAGAAATAGAGGCCATCTCTTCCCTCTGTGGAAAAGTAGCAGCAACTGGACAGAAAAGAAAAAAGAAGCCTGGGGCTGTGACATTTGCAAGACTCTAGAGAGAGGACTGTGAGAGGCTGAGATTTGACAGTTTCTGTGGGGAGGGATGATGGACTGGATGAGGTGGGAGGGGGAGGAGGGCATGAGGATGCCATAGGACAGAAGTGCTCCAGGTTTAGTGGAATCCTTCACAGTCTACAGTGCGGGTTCTCTTTGGAAAACGTAGGGTGTAGCTCCCTCCTGGCCATTGAAGGAAAACCTGGGTGGCAAAGCACAGGTAAAGACAAGCTGTGACAGAGGATAGCAGGAACCCAGGGACCTAGGGAGCAAAATTCTAACACCTTCACCCCAGATTCAGCCAGAGCAGCTCCATTTCCATCACTGCACACACCAGTTCTACTGGTTAACATCTGCTACCTATGAGTGTTCCTCACGCTTTGTAGCTTACGACAGTCGTCTTCTATTTAGCTTATGATTCTGTGGGTCAGCAATGTGGGCTGGGCTTAGCTGGAGGTGGTTTTGGTCAGGACCAGTTTCAGCTGATCTTGGCAGGAGCTCACTCATGCATCTGTGGAGGGCTTCTGGAAATTTGGGGCTGGCTGTCTGTCAGCTGGGATGCCTGGGTTCTGCTCTATGGGGACCTTTCATTCTCCAGCAATGGAGGAATAACTTGGGCTCATTCACAGGGTAGCCCCCAGATTCCGGGTGCTGTAAAAGCAGTCAAACCCCAATTCACAAGCATGTTTCAAGACTATCCTTGTTACATCTGCTACTATTTCAACATAGTCACAGAGCCAACCCCAGACTCCAGGGGTGGAGAAATGGGCTCCTACTTATGACTGAAGAGCTGCAGTCTATTGCCTCATACCTGCAGGGCTGGGGAGAAGTTACGGACGCTTGAAATGTAGATTCTCACATCCCCACACAGACCTGTTGGATCCAATTCATGGAAAAGGGGCCTCTCACTATGTCCTTCTGGTGACTCCCTCCTCCTTCATATTTTAAAATATTTTATTTGATACTTATAAAATATTATATGTGACATATATGTGTGGGCATATATGTGTTTTATTAAAAATAAAGCACAACAATATAATGTACATTAATGAACCTACTACCCAGCCCAAAATCTGGGTCATTAACAATTTATTTATATTTACCTAAGTGTCCTTCTCTTATGCCTTCCTCCTACCTCCTCATGAGATGTAACATTTTACATTTTGGGTTTTCCATTCCAACAAGAAATTTAAAAATACAGTTTTGACTCTTTGATATCTATGCCTGAACAACATACTGCTGAGTCTTCTTTCTTTCTCTTTCTTCCTTCCTTTTTCTCCCCTTTTTCTTTCTTTCTTTCCTTCCTTCTTTCTCTTTCTTTTTCTCCAATAAAAATAAGTTTACTTATTTACTTCTTGAATTTTTTATGCTAAAATATTTCTAACATAAAATTTCTGATTTTAACCATTCTGAAGTGTACAATTTGGCAGCATTTATTACACCAGCAATGTTGTGCAACCATCACCACTATCAGTTTCCAAAATTTTTTCATCACCCCAAACAGGAACTCTGTACCCATTAAGCAATCACTTCCCATTTCTTGCTTCTCCCAGCCCCTAGTAAAGTCTAATCTACTTTTGCTTCTATGCATTTGCCTATTCTAGATACTTTATTATAAGTGGAATCAAGTAATATTTGTCCCTTTATGTCTGGCTTCTTTCACTTAGTATGTTTTCAAGGTTTATTCATGTTGTAGCATGTATCAACTTCATTCCTTTTTATACGCGAATAATATTCCATTGTATGTAGATATCACAGTTTGTTGATCCATTTGTCTGTGGATGGACGCTTGGATTGCTTCTACCTTTTGGATATTGTGAAAATGCTGCTATGAACATTGCACATCTCTGAGTCTCTGATTTTAATTCTTCGGGTGTATACCCTGAAGTGGAATTGCTGGGTCAGATGGCAATTCTATGCTTAGCTTTTTGAGGAACGATAAAACTGTTTTCTACAACAACTGCACCATTTTACATTCTTACTAGCAAGGTAATGTACCAGGGTTCTAACTCTTCCACATCCTTGCCAACATTTCTCACACACACACACACACACACAAATTTGTAGCCATCCTAGTAGGTGTGAAGTGGTGTTTCATTGTGGTTTTGATTTGCAAATCTCCCTATTGACATTTTCCAATGGTGTTGAGTGACTTTTTTTTTTTTTTTTTTTTGACGGCGTCTCGCTCTGTTGCCCAGGCTGGAGTGCAGTGGTGCAATCTCGGCTCATTGCAAACTCCGCCTCCCAGGTTCAAGCAATTCTCCTGTCTCAGCCTCCCAGGTTGAAGCAATTGTCCTGTCTCAGCCTCCCAAGTAGTAGCTGGGACTGCAGATGCATGCCACCACGCCTGGCTAATTTTTGCACTTTTAGAAAATATGGGGTTTCATCATATTCGTATTGGTTAGACTGGTCTCGAACTTCCGGCCTCAGGTGATCCACCCACCTCGGCCTCCCAAGGTGCTGGGATTACAGGTGTGAGTCACTCCCCAGCCTTGAGTATCTTTTATGTGCTTTTTGGCACTTTATGTATATTTTTTGGAGAAATGTCTATTTAAATCCTTTGCCCATGCTTTAATTGTTTGTCTTTTTGTTGTTGTAGTTAGGATATGCTCTGGATAACAACCCTTTATCAGATATAGAATTTGCAAATATTTTCTCCCATTCTGTAGACTGTCTTCACTTTTTTTGAGACAGAGTCTTGTTCTGTCACCCAGGCTGTAGTGCAGTGGTGCGATCTAGGCTCACTGCAACCTCTGCCTCCCAGGTTCAAGCAATTCTCCTGCCTCAGCCTCCAAGTGCTGGGATTAAAGCATGCGCCACCATGCCTGGCTAATTTTTGTATTTTTAGTAGAGATGGAATTTCACCACATTGGTCAGGCTGGTCTCAAACTCCTGACCTCATGATCCGCCCACCTCAGCCTCCCAAAGTGCTGGGATTACAGGCGTGAGTCACCACGCCTGGCCTGTCTTCATTTTATTAATACTGTCTTTTGATACACAAATGTTCATTCCGATGAAGCCCAATTTATCTAATTTTTCTTTGATTGCTGGTGATTTTGGTGTCATTATCTAAGAATCCATTGCCAAGTTTTACTTGGTTTTGATCTCTAGAAGACTGCTATCATACTGAAGGTAATCTTCTGAAACTTGCGGTTTTCTTTCAAAAATTATGTTTATAAGATGATCCATGTTCTTGCAAAGTTTATTCATTTTATGCTGTATAATATTCCATTATATCCACATACAATGCAGTATTGACCCTTCCTCCTGTTGATGGGCATTTGTCTTGTTTCTGGTTACTTTGCTATTAAATGAATGTCACCATGATTATCCAAAAGTAATTCTTTTGTACACTCTAATTTAAGAACAACTAACCCTTTTTAATGAATAAATCAACCTTGTATTGAGTTGCTACTAAGTTTCAATTGACTAGTACCTGGGATACACACAGGTGCAGACATTTGACTGAGACATATTGATTTTTCTCATCTGCCTATTTAGGCTAATCACCAGACTATAAAACCATGAGAACCACTGCCATTGAGTATGGTCTGTGTCAGTCTACACTATAGCTTTAACTAGTTGTGTGATTTCTTGCAAAGAGCAATCAGAGAAGACACAATAAACACATTTACTGATTTCAGGCTGGAGAGCTTTTAAGCAATAGGGAGATGGCCACACACAAGGTGGAGAAAATTACTGTGAAAAGGAAGTACTTTCTTTAGAGCCCCACCTAAGCTAGGCTGCAGAAATGTCTACAATGGGTTTGAAAAAACTCAAAATGAGCCCTTCTGCAGTGTGAAAATCCTCCAAGATAAAGAGACAGATTGATGGTTCCTGCCGCCGCCCTGTCCTGCCCAGTTGCTGATTTCAGGAAATACTTTGGCAGGTTTGTGGGTCACAGAGTTGCCAGGTTTCTTGGGGTTTGTAATAGAACATCACAAGAAAATCAAGTGTGAAGCAAGAGCTCAACTCTTAACAGGGGTATTGTTTGTGGTTTTGTTACTGGAAAAGATAGTGACCTTACCAGGGCCAAAGTTTGTAGACACAGGAATTACGAAATGGAGAAGGGGGAGAAGTGAGCTAGTGGCAGCATAAAAAGACCAGCACATGCCCCATAGCACTGCTCTTCCAGAGGCAAGACCAACCAAGATGAGGTGGGTCCACAGCTTTCCCTTCTGCCTTTCCTCTGGTTCTTTATTTCAGTCTTTTTTGCATACATCGGTAGAGATGCAGAAATAGAACAAAGAAACGGGCAAATGGGCTAAATTATAGTGAACCAAAGGGCTTAGTGTGTTAAATCTTCTCCTTTTCTGCATCCATAGAAGACAGTGCTGCTGTCTTTCCCAGGAGAGGAGATTTACTCTCAGGAGTGTCTTTTTCCTTCAGGTTACATTTTTGACTTTATAGGGGATGTCATCAGCTCCCATGGTAGGCTTCCTGGCATCGTGAGTATATTTATTAGCAGATATTTTCCTCTTTAAAAATGTACAATAAGGAAGACTAATAGTAACACATTTGAATGACACAATTAATTGACTAGTACCTGGGATACACACTAATACCTGGGATACATCTAATTAAGGCACTTAGATCTTATAAAAATAAACACTTTTTGAAATGTTGAAATAATAAGACTAGAAACTTTTTTTTTTTTTTGAGATGGAGTCTCGCTCTGTCACCAGGCTGCAGCGCAGTGGCATGATCTCGGCTCACTGCAACCTCCACCTCCCAGGTTCAAGTGATTCTCCTGCCTCAGCCTCCAAAGTAGCTGGGACTACAGGCGTGCGCCACTATGCCCACCTAATTTTTGTATTTTTAGTAGAGACGGGGTTTCACCATGTTGGCCAGGATGACCTCGATCTCTTGACCTCGTGATCTGCCTGCCTTGGCCTACCAAAGTGCTGGGATTACAGGCATGAGCCACCGTGTCTGGCCTAGAAACTATTTTAATAGAAGCAAGTAGTGCCCGAATGGTCAGCATTTGTTAGTGAGATGGTGAACTGGCAGACAGCACCTGTGGGTCAATGCCCATGGCCACCGTCCTGCTTTCGGACACCAGTTCTCTTCCAGGTAACCTTCTGGCATTTTGGGGTTTGAGATACCATTTCCTAAAGGTGAATTATCATAAAATACTAGAAATACCCACGTGTTTAAAATTATATATTTAAGGAACCTTTTATTACGGAAAATATCAAGAAGTAGAGGAATAACACAGTAAGCCCAAAGTTCCCATCTCTGAGTTATCTACATTTTATTACCACTATCTTTGCGGTGTCTGAGGGAGGTTTCTCTTTCCTGGAGGGCTCCTGTATTATTGCCAATGTACTTTCCTGAATGCGGCCAGAAACTGAGCCCACCCCTCCACCTACGTGCCTTTCTATCCCTCTCTGAAGCTTCTGCAGAATTCCCAGCAGGACAGGGCTTGCTGGAAGCTTGGTATGCTCAGAAGCTGCTAAAGTGTGTATGGGCAGGGGTGGGGGCAACTTCTTGGTCCTAGCACTTCCATATATCGACTTTCTTTTCTGGCTGCTAGGTGGGAGGAGTGTGTGTGTATGCATGTGTGTGCGTGTGTGTGTACATGCATGTGTGTGTGGATGCATGCATGTGCTGTGAAGCAGGGAGACTAGCTTTCCACTCCTCCTTGTCTTCTCTCTGCAGTGCCCTGGGAGCTGTCATTGCCCTCCTGCTCTGGGGACAGCTTTTTGCAGTGGACTCAGGCAATGATGTCACGGATATCGCAGGTCAGTCTTTGGTTGGGTAGGAGTGTGCATCCCACTCTGACCCTCTCGGGTCTGCACTCTCTCTGAGAACACCCAATTCCCCCTTCTTATCTCGACCTCTGGGCTTTCAGGACCATAAAGAACATTGGGGTTCCTGCCAGAAATGAGGGGAGCTTGCCTTTCCATTGGCTTCTATTCGGGGTGGAAGGAGATTGATGTGCAGAGCAGCTCCCACTCATCTGACTTTTCAAGGTTCACTGGGAACAATTTCCAAATAGCAAACTCTCTGGCTTCTCTCTTTGCAGATGACGGCTGCCCGAAGCCCCCCGAGATTGCACATGGCTATGTGGAGCACTCGGTTCGCTACCAGTGTAAGAACTACTACAAACTGCGCACAGAAGGAGATGGTAAGATGTGGACAACTGCCTCTATGCCCTGCATACAACCCCCTTCTCTGACATTTCCATGATGGGTGGTGCTGAGGTAATTCGCCAGAAAGTTCGTTGCTCTCCTTGGAGCCAGGAGATTTAGATTCTAATAAGCGTTTTGTCACCAGTAGCCATGGCCCTTTGGGCAGACTAACTTTTGTCAGCCTCAAGTTTTCTGTTTTGTTAACGGGAGGCGATGCCATGCACCCTACCTCATGTAAATCTCAGAGTCAGGTTTATATCTCCAGCAGATGTGGGAAAAGAAGGAATGCTGATGACGATGTCACCCTCACCTAGTGAGTCTTGCTGTCCTGGCACTGCTCTAAGGGCTTTATACTTATTTGCTCACTTAGTCCTCACAGTATCCCTCTGAATAGAGTTTATTGTTTTCACTTTGCTGATAAGGAAACTGAGGCACAGACAGGTTGAGTATCTTGCCCAAATTCAGGCAGCCTGTAAGAGGCAGAGTCAGGATTTGAACCCTGAGCCCTCCCTGTACTGCCTGGCTGTGACCGCCATGACCACAGTGTGTTCTGCTGAGCTTAACTGGCGTCCAGGCACTTGGCTTCCAGCACAGCACTCTTTCCCTTCCTCCTTCTCACATTCTCTCTCCTTTTCCCCTTCTTTTTTGTCCCCTTTTCCTCTTCCTTTTAGTTCTTCTCCTTAAATGCCTTCTCACTCTGCACTGGGTCTAGACTTGACTTCTCCTTTGGCTCACTTCTTGCCTTTTGTTTCAGGAGTGTACACCTTAAACAATGAGAAGCAGTGGATAAATAAGGCTGTTGGAGATAAACTTCCTGAATGTGAAGCAGGTGGGTGCTGAGCACTTAAGAGAGCAGGCAGGCGTCCAGCGGGGAACGTCCTAGGGGCACAGCCTTCCAGTGCGGCTTCCTCTGAGCACACAAGAGCCAGGAGGAGGGATGTGGGAGAACCGCAGCTGGCCAGGGAGAGACTTAAGCAGTTAGGTGATGACTCCCTAAGGGTCACCAAGGGTCTTGTTCACTGGGGCCTGAAGGGCACTGGCTGAATCCACTGTGTACACCGCCCACAGATCAGGAGAGCCTGTGCATACAGAGAGCCTGCTAGAGAGCCCTGGGTCTAAGCAGAAGCAAGCTCCAGGGAGAACAAGTCAAGGGATGACATAAAATCTTAATCCATGGAAGCCTAGCAGGAGGCTGGACATGGGCTGGAACTCCTGCTTCATGTTATTAGGAGGAACTGTTGCTCTCTCCTTTCATTCTCGGAACCAGAGGCAAAGGCCCAGCCTCTTCTGCTCTTACTGGTGTGGAAATGCCAACCTGCCTCGTATTAACTGCACCATCTACAAAATCTGAGCTCCAGCCAGTGCTGCTCTAGATTCATCTTTCTTTAGAGAGAATGAATTATTGTAGCCTCTAGCCCTTTCAATGAATTTCAGGGAATTGTGGAAATTCCTTTGTTGGGATAATTGTTTAAATATAATACAGTTCACCAGCTAGGGCTCAAAAATCTCAGTATTTCCCATTTCCTTTGTTAGAAAAGAGGGAAATAGAGCTTTTTGTAATGTAAACAATTTAAAAAACAGAATTATTTTAAAACTGCAACTATTGGAAATGAGATGAGCAGGTGGTAAGGGCAAAGGATTTAAATCTTTCTACTTTATGCAGCAGTGACAGCCGCCCATGCTTTCACCCCTTTCTCAGATGGAAAGGCTCTTGCACATTTCCACTCACGAGTGTCTTGCTCTCCTTGACAGTATGTGGGAAGCCCAAGAATCCGGCAAACCCAGTGCAGCGGATCCTGGGTGGACACCTGGATGCCAAAGGCAGCTTTCCCTGGCAGGCTAAGATGGTGTCCCGCCATAATCTCACCACAGGGGCTACGTTGATCAATGAACAATGGCTGTTGACTACGGCTAAAAATCTCTTCCTGAACCATTCAGAAAATGCAACAGCGAAAGACATTGCCCCTACTTTAACACTCTATGTGGGGAAAAAGCAGCTTGTAGAGATTGAGAAGGTTGTTCTACACCCTAACTACTCCCAGGTAGATATTGGGCTCATCAAACTCAAACAGAAGGTGTCTGTTAATGAGAGAGTGATGCCCATCTGCCTACCTTCAAAGAATTATGCAGAAGTAGGGCGTGTGGGTTATGTTTCTGGCTGGGGGCGAAATGCCAATTTTAAATTTACTGACCATCTGAAGTATGTCATGCTGCCTGTGGCTGACCAAGACCAATGCATAAGGCACTATGAAGGCAGCACAGTCCCCGAAAAGAAGACACCGAAGAGCCCTGTAGGGGTGCAGCCCATACTGAACGAACACACCTTCTGTGCTGGCATGTCTAAGTACCAGGAAGACACCTGCTATGGCGATGCGGGCAGTGCCTTTGCCATTCACGACCTGGAGGAGGACACCTGGTACGCGGCTGGGATCCTAAGCTTTGATAAGAGCTGTGCTGTGGCTGAGTATGGTGTGTATGTGAAGGTGACTTCCATCCAGGACTGGGTTCAGAAGACCATAGCTGAGAACTAATGCAAGGCTGGCTGGAAGCCCTTGCCTGAAAGCAAGATTTCAGCCTGGAAGAGGGCAAAGTGGATGGGAGTGGACAGGAGTGGATGGGATAAGATGTGGTTTGAAGCTGATGGGTGCCAGCCCTGCATTGCTGAGTCAATCAATAAAGAGCTTTCTTTTGACTCATTTCTGTGTTGTGTTCACTCTTGAGTCTTTTTTATTTGCTCCTTTATGGTCCAGGGTAGTCAGAAAGTATAGAGTCTACTGGGAGTATGGCAGGAAAACACCCCAAACCCACTGAAAATCCTGAAGGTGATACAAACTCTTCCACCTTAGGGAATCATGCTCACTGATTGAGTGCCTATTGAATGCTAGGTCCCAGAAGGGTAACTGTTGTCCTTGTTTTACAGACAAGGAAACAGAGACTCAGAGATGGTAAGTGAGTTGCTTAAGGTTACATAGCTATGAAACAGGGAAGCTGAACTTTGAACCCAGGTCTGTTTGATACAAACTCAGAGGTCCTTTCACTGCATGCTGTTGCCTCTTCAAAGTGAATTAGGAGAAAAGGCATTGGCCTGGTGAGGAAGAGGCTAGCTCAAAATGGGATGGGGAAAAAGTGTTTTAACACAGACAGTACTTCCGAGTTTGGGATCTAACCTACCAGCACTCCAGAAAACAAAAGACAATGATGTAAAGGCAGGATCTCTGGACTTACTGAGTCCAAATCACAGAATGGCCCATAAATTTGCTAAGTAATTTAGGTTTCCTGGCCATCAGTTCCTGGTCTCTTCCATGAAGGACTTCAGCCAGGCGATGGCTAATGTCCCTATCAGCAATAACCTTCTGGTATTCTGTAAAGAGTGGGGAGGTAGAGTCCCTGCATCAGTAGAAGCTGCTTTTCCTACTGGGAACAAACCTACCCTGCACCAGGAATCAAATGCAGGCTGTCTGAGCCTCCTCTCCTGATGGCAGGTCATGCCATTAAGGGTCTCCCAGAAGAAAGGTTCTGGAACTCTGAGAAACAGAAGCTCTTCTAACGGAACTTTTTCTTGCTATAAGCCTTCACTACCACCAATCACCAGTGCACCTTCTTCTCATGCCAAAATATGGCCCCTCCTTTGTAGGCTGTAAAACGACACTGATGTCACTGTCTCTCACCAGGGTCTCGCCATCTCTGTGAAGCTCTCCTCACAGGCACCCTGCAGATTCATCAATAAACTTCAACAGGTTAGCGCTAGTAGGCCAATAAGATGCACACTTATATTCTAGAACCCGTGAAAGAAGTAATAGCCAGAAACTGGAAAATAACAGTCAAACTCTTAAAAAAAATGCCTCTCAGAACACAGTCACTTACACCTTTTCCTCTGATAGTTCTCTTCAGCACCAAGTTTCCTGGAAGAACAAGCTACTCCCCAGTTTTCTTAAAGAATTGTCTGACTGTATTAAGTAAGTGGCTTCTGGTAAAATAATGGTAAGAGAAAAGCTCTGGCATTCTCTTGATCACTCATCTTCTCTGCCTTCCTCCCCAGCAACATCTCCTGGCCTCAACCTGTGGGCTTCAGCAACACCAAACTCCATGTTGCTCTCTGACAAGCCTGGCCGTCTCCAGCTCTTGGGCTTTATTTCCTCGGGGGCCCTCTGCTGAAATTCCCTTCCCCTTGCTGTATTAGCACCTCCTACTCGCCTTCAACATGCAGGCACTGCCTCCTCTAAGGAGCCATCTGTACTTACGTAGCTGTGAGCATAGGATGGGGCATACAGCAGGCACTTAACAAATACTTGTGGAATGGAAAGCAACTAAGATAGGATGAAAAATACAAATCAAGATGTGAGAGAAAGACGATCAAAAGCCCTCACGAGGGGGCTGGGCGTGATGGCTCACACCTGTAATCTCAACACTTTGGGAGGCTGAGGCGGGTGGATCACTTGAGGGTGGGAGTTTGAGATCAGCCAGAGCAACATGGAGAAACCTCGTCTCTACTAAAAATACAAAAAATTAGCCAGGCATGGTGATATATGCCTGTAATCCCAGCTACTCGGGAGGCTGAGGCAGGAGAATTGCTTGAACCTCGGAGGTAGAAGTTGTGGTGAGCTGAGATCATGCCATTGTACTCCAGCCTGGGCAACAGGAGTGAAACTCTGTCTCAAAACAAAACAAAACAAAACAAAACAAAACAAAACAAAACAAAAAAGAACACCACGGGAAAATCAAGTGTGAATCAAGAGTTCAACTCTTAACAGGGGTAATGTTTGTAGTTTTGTTACTGGAAAAGATAGAGACCTTACCAGGTCCAAAGTTTGTAGACACAGGAATTACGAAATGGAGAAGGGGGAGAAGTGAGCTAGTGGCAGCATAAAAAGACCAGCAGATGCCCCACAGCACTGCTCTTCCAGAGGCAAGACCAACCAAGATGAGGTGGGTCCACAGCTTTCCCTCCTGCCTTTCCTCTGGTTCTTTATTTCAGTCTTTTTTGCATACATTGGTAGAGATGCAGAAATAGAACAAAGAAACAGGGCAAATGGGCTAAATTACAGTGAACTAAAGGGCTTAGTGTGTTAAATGTTCTCCTTTTCTGCATCCATAGAAGACAGTGCTGCTGTCTTTCCCAGGAGATGAGATTTACTCTCAGGAGTGTCTTTTTCCTTGAGGTTACGTTTTTGTCTTTGTAGGGTATGTCATCAGCTCCCGTGGTAGGCTTCCTGGCATTCTGAATATATTTATTAGCAGACATTTTCCTCTTTAAAAATATATAATAAGAAAGACTAATAGTAACACATTTGAATGACACAATTAATTGACTAGTACTTGGGATACACACTAGTACCTGGGATACATCTAATTAAGACACTTAGATCTTAAAAAATAAAAAGACTTTTTGAAATGTTGAAATAATAAGACTAGAAACTTTTTTTTTTTTTTGAGACAGAGTCTCACTCTGTCCCAGGATGGAGTGAGTGGCGCGATCTCAGCTCATTGCAACCTCCCCCTCCCCGGTTCAAGCAATTCTCCTGCCTCAGCCTCCCAAGTAGCTAGGACTACAGGCGTGTGCCACCACGCCCAGCTAATTTTTGTATTTTTAGTAGAGATGTGGTTCACCATGTTGGCCCGGATGATCTCGATCTCTTGACCTCGTGATCCACCTGTCTCGGCCTCCCAAAGTGTTGGGATTACAGGTGTGAGCCACCGCACCCTGCCTAGAAACTATTTTAATAGAAGCAAATAGTGCCTGAATGGTCAGCGTCTGTTAGCGAGATGGTGAACTGGCAGATGGCGCCTGTGTGTCAATGCCCATGGCCACTGTCCTGCTTTCAGACACCAGTTCTCTTCCACGTAACCTTCTGGCATTTTGGGGTTTGAGATACCATTTCCTAAAGGTGAATTATCACAAAATACTAGAAATAACCACATAAGTGTTTAAAATTATTGTTAAATACAGTAAGAAATTCTTCTTCAAAAGTTTAGCCTGCTTAAGTTTCCTTGTCCTTTGTTTCCTGCTTTCAAGGCCAGACTTCCTTACTCTCTGTGTTTCCCCTACCCTGGTAAACAACCTTCCTGCCAGTCCTTATCTATACAGCCCACATTCCACATCTGCTACTCACTCTGTGATTTACCTCTCCCGTCGCAATAGCCTCTCCCACCAAAACTGATCTTCCCGCCTTCCCACCACATTCCTGTACCTTGCAAGTTAGCCAACCGGGTTCGGATTGTGCAGTCCAACTCCAGCCAATGGAGTCAGGACACAGTAGCTGGGACAAGCTGCGTTAGACATAAAAACCTCTGCTTTCCTTTGTTTAGGGTGCTCTCGTGGCAACCAGATTTACCAGGAGCTCTGTTCTGCAAAAGTAAATTTGCCTTGCTGAGAGACCTTTTGTCCTTTGGCTCAGTGTTGTTTCTTCTTTGCAGCACCGAGCATTTGTTTCAAACAAATTTGGTGGCCCATACAGGGAAAACATTCTCCTCTGGGAAAGGGTCTCTGATCACCTCTTGTGAGGAGACACATCCCACTGCCTTGTTGCAGTGGCCTCATGAGTAAGGAATCGAGACCCACCTGGTGTGATGAATAACCCCAGACTCTCAACAACGTGGGGAGAAAAAGGCTTGCAACACTATGGTGGCCAGGTAACTCTGTGCGCAGACCAAGGTAAGAAATGTCGCAGGAGTGACAAAGTACTTCCTTTGTGGTCACTATATTCTGGTGGTTGAAAGTTCGTGAATGGTAACAAGTGCTACTGCTGTGTGGAGTGAATGAGTCCAATCTGTGGGTCTATGGTTACCTCATATGGCTTAGCCTTCTCTGAAGGATCCTGATGTTGGGGTTTATATAGTCCTCCCAATGCTAAGCGGGACTTAAAATATTCCTAGGAGGAAAGTGGCCAGAGTGGATGAAGCGAAAGGAGAAGAGTGTGAAGAACCTCCAGGAGGTGGGGCTAAAAGATAGGCAAGAAATCTCTAATACGAGGGATTGAGCCACAGAAAGCTCCAGATAGAAAAAAAAGAAATCCCTAATATGAGGAACTGAGCCACAGCAAGCCTCCAGCAGGCAACAAATCCCTAATATGAGGGATTGAGCCTAGCTAAGACCCAATATAGGAAATACCCCAAGAAAGACAGAGAATAAGAAGGATGAAAATAGTAACAAGGATATACCCCTTGATAGTCCCCTAGGTTTCATGTTAAAATACTGGAAAGATAATGAGAGGACTAAGCATAAGAAGAAGGAGCAAATGATAAAATATTGCTGTTTCATTTGGACCCAAGGTCCCATCCTCAAACCCTCAATCTTCTGGCCAAAGTATGGGTCGAATGAGGGTGTAATGTGTCAACTCCTAATCCAATATGTTAATGATAAAAATCTGGTTTCTCAAGAAGAACTAGACTATGCTCTTTGTTGGAAGCAGGGACCTGTCCTCCTCTTTCCCTTAAAGACAACTAGGGAAGAATCCGATCCAGCATCTCAAATTGAGAAGTCAGACAAGCCGACTCCCACACCTAAAGTCAGCACATGGGATCCCCTAGACTGTCTTCCTCTGCTTACTGCCCCAATCCTAAACCCCCTACTCCTCAGGCAGCTGCCGCTGCCCCAGATCCCATCCCAGATTCTTCCCCAACTCATGATGTTCCTCCCGCTTACAACCCTGACTCTCAGGGGCAGTCATCCCACGAGCCTGTTCATTGCCAAACTAAATATCCTTCCTTAAAAGGGCTCCAACACGAAATAGAGCAGTGTAAAAAGGACATTCAGAACTCCCCTTTTCTTTCCACACCTAAGGAGTCAGCCATAACTTTCTTCCCTTTAAAAGGGGTATCACAAGGAGGGGAAGTCATTGGTTTTGTAAATGCTCTCTTGACTATTTCAGAAGTCTGAGGTCTGAAGAAAGAACTTAAGCCACTGCTAGATGACCCCTATGGAGTGGCAGATCAAGTTGATCAATTCTTAGGACCTCAGTTATACACTTGGGTCGAGCAAATGTCTATCCTAGGCATCTTCTTTTCAGGGGAGGAAAGAAGCATGATCCGTAGGGCTGCTATGGCAATTTGGGAACATGAACACCCTCCTGGTCAAAACGTTCCTACTGTGGACCAAACATTTCCTGCCCAAGCAAGACTCCTGGTGGGACAACAGCAATGCAGCCCACTGAGAAAACATGCAGGACCTAAGAGAAATAATAATAAAAGGAATCAGGGAATCCATACCCAGAACTCAAAAGCTCTCTAAAGCATTTGATATACAACAGGAGAAAGATGAGGGACCTATAAGATTCCTAGACAGACTAAAGGAGCAAATGAAGCAATATACAGGTCTGAATTTAGAAGATCCCCTTGGGCAAAGGATGTTAAAGATCCATTTTGTCACTAAAGGCTGGCCAGATGTTTCAAAAAAGTTACAAAAATTGGAGGACTGAGAAAACCAACCTCTAAGAGAACTTCTCAGAGAAGCTCAAAAGGTGTATGTGAGGAGGGACAGGGAAAAACAAAAACAGAAGTCAAAACCGATGTTATCTACTTTCCAGCAGGTGGCTCCAAACCCATATGCTACTAAATGAGGCTTCCACGGAGCCAGAACTATAAAAGGTCCCAAGCCTCCCAAACCCAGTTTAGAGAAACCAAACCTTCAGCTAGAGGACCCAAGTCTACATTTCCCAGGCCCCCTAAAGAGCATAGAAAAGCAAGACCAAAAAATCCCAAAACTGAGAGAGGGGAAGGACAAGATAAGTGTTACAAATGTGGAAGGACAGCCCCCTTCAAAAGAGAATGTCCCAAATTAGAAAAGGAGAGAGAAGCCCTTCCACTCACGACCTTTGAAGAGGAAAAGGGAAGTGAGGGGCTCTGTCTATATTATCTTGAGTCCCACCAGGAGCCCTTGATAAATTTGGAGGTGGGACCTACACATGAGCTTATCACATTTTTGGTTGATTCAGGAGCGGCCTGGTCCTCTGTTTGTTTCCCCTCATCTAGTATTGCCTGCTCTTCAGAAGAACTTATAGTCTCTGAGATAAAAGGGGAAGGATTTACGGTGAGAATCTTAGAAAATACAGAAGTCAAGTACCAAGACTAAACAACCCAGGTTCAATTTTTGTTAATCCCTGAAGCAGCAACTAGTTTGTTAGGAAGAGACTTAATGTTAAAGTTAGGCGTAGGCCTACAAGTCAGCCCAAAGGGATTCCTTACCTCATTAAACTTACTCACCACCGTGGATGAGAAATACATTCATCCTGATGTTTGGTCAAGGGAAGAAAACTGAGGAAAGCTTCGAATTCTCCCAATCCACATCAAGCTAAACACCCCCGCACTGGGAAGTAGTGAGGAGGAAGCAATTCCCCATTCCCTTAGAGGGCATGCTAGGGCTAAAACCTATAAGTGAAAGTCTCATTAATGATGGGCTTCTTGAACCCTGTATGTCTCCTTATAACACCCCAATACTGCCTGTCAAAAAATCAGATGGGTCATACCGGCTGGTGAAAGACCTCAGGGCCATTAACCAAACAGTCCAGACCACTAACCCTGTTGTCCCCAACCCTTACACCAATCTCAGCAAAATTCCATATAATCATCAATGGTTTACTGTAATAGATTTAAAGGATGCTTTTGGGGCATGTCCCTGGCTGAAGAGAGCCCAGACACATTTGCCTTTGAGTGGGAAGATCCCCAGTTAGGGTGAAAACAATGGTATCAATGGACAGTCTTGCCTCAAGGGTTCATGGATTCACCCAACCTTTTTGGTCAAATTTTAGAACAAGTGCTAGACAAAGTTTCTGTTCCAAAACAATTATGCCTGCTTCAATATGTCGATGATATTCTCATATCTGGTGAGGATATACAGAAAGAAGCTGGCTTCTCTACACATATTTTTGACCATCTGCAGTTCGAGGGGTTACGGGTCTCAAAGGGAAAGCTTCAGTGTATGGAGCCTAAAGTTAAATATTTAGGCCGCTTAATAAGTGCGGGCAAGCGAAGGATAGGGCCTGAATGGGTTGAAGGAATCGTGTCCTTACCCTTGCCTCAGACTAAACAGGAACTCAGGAAATTTTTAGGGTTAGTTGGATACTGCCGCTTATGGATTAACTCACATGCCCTAAACAGTAAACTTTTATACCAAAAACTTGCCCAGGGAAACCTGACCATCTCCTGTGGACTTCTAAAGAGGTCGATCAGGTCAAAGAGCTAAAAGGAAGGCTTATAACTGCCCTTGCCCTGGCCTTACCTTCCCTAGAAAAACCACTTCACCTTTTCATCAGCGTGAAAAATGGGGTGGCTTTAGGGGTGCTTATCCAAGAGCACAGAGGCCACTGGCAGCCCATGGCCTTCCTGTCATACATTTTGGACCTGGTCACCTGTGGATGGCCTCAGTGCATCCAAACCATTGCAGCTACAGCAGTATTAGTTGAAGAGAGTAGAAAATTAACCTTTGGGTGGAGATTAACAGTAAGCACACCCTACCAAGTTAGAGCTATTTTAAATAAAAAAGCAGGAAGGTGACTAACTGACTCCAGAATCTTAAAATATGGGGCTATTCTACTAAAAAAAGATGAGAGAACACCTATGTCTAGATTTAATTGACTACCAAACAAAACTCAGGCCAGATCTAGGAAAGATCCCTTTCAAAACAGGACGGCACTTATTTACAGATGGTTCCTCCCAGCTGATTGAGGGAAAAAGACACAATGGGTATCCAGTAATCGATGGAGAAACTCTCTATGTATAAGAACAGAGTCAAGAAAATTGCCTAATAATTGGTCTGCCCAAACTTGTGAACTGTTTGCACTCAGCCAAGCCTTGAAGCACTTGCAAAACCAGGAAGGAACCATCTATACTGATTCTAAGTATGCCTTTGGAGTGGCTCATACATTTGGAAAAAGTTGGACTGAATGTGGCCTCACTAATAGTAAAGGTCATGACCTTGTTCATAAGGAGTTAATCATCCAAGTACTGGATAACCTTCAGTTGCCAGAAGAAATAGCTATTGTCCGTGTCCCCAGGCACCAGAAAAGCCTTTCTTTTGAAAGTCGAGGAAATAACCTAACAAACCAGATAGCCAAACAAGCTGCTGTTTCCTCCGAAACACCTATGTTTCACTTAACTCCTTGTCTTCCTTCCCCTACTGCAATTTCCATTTTCTCTTCCATTGAAAAAGAAGAATAAAGATAGGAGCCAGAGGAGAAGACCAGAATGAAAACGGCTGTTACTAGACCAAAAGGAAATGTTATCCAAGCCCGTTATGTGGAAGATCTAGTCTCAACTATATCTGAGGACACACTGGGGATCCCAAGCCATGTGCGATGCAGTTCTCAGGGTCTATGGATGTATAAGAATTTACACCCTAGCCAAACAAGTTACAGATAGTTGCTTAATATGTAAAAAGACTAGTAAGCAGATTCTAAGAAAACTGCCCCTTGGAGAAAGAGATTCAGGGCTAAGACCATTTCCAAGTGTTCAATTAATTATACTGAAATGCCCCCAGTTGGTCATTTAAAATACTTATTAGTAATAATAGACCACTTTACCTACTGGGTAGAGACTATCCCACACTCAAATGCAACCACCAGTAATGTAGTTAAGGCATTAATTGAAAACATTGTACCCAGATTTGGACTAATACAAAACACTGATTCAGACAATGGAACCCATTTCACTGCATATGTCTTTAAAAAGTTAGCCCAGGTACTAGACATAAAATGGAAAAACCATATCCCTTGGCA
The DNA here is from genome assembly GCF_029281585.2 of Gorilla gorilla gorilla. NCBI lineage: Eukaryota > Metazoa > Chordata > Mammalia > Primates > Hominidae > Gorilla > Gorilla gorilla. The sequence goes on from NC_073242.2 coordinate 101,537,083, forward strand.
CCTCTCCTCCTCAAGAAGAGTAGAAAAGATGAATCAGACTCTAAAAAGCCACTTAACTAAATTAGTTCTAGAAACTTGATTGCCATGGACTAAATGTCTTCCTATTGCCTTGTTAAGAATCCGAACTGCTCCTCAGAGAGATATTGGCCTTTCCCCTTATGAGATGCTCTATGGATTGCCCTATTTATACTCCACTGCTAACATTCCTACATTCAAAATAAAAGATCAGTTCCTCTAAAATTATATACTTGGTCCATACTCTACTTTCTCCTCCCTTAAGACTAAAGGTCTCCTAGCACAGGCGCCACCCCTGGAGTTTCCAGCACATTAGCGTCAGCCTGGAGACCACGTCCTCATAAAAGGGTGGAAGGAAGGCAAACTCAAACCAGCTTGGGAAGGACCCTACTTGGTGCTCCTAAATACTAAGACTGCAGTCCGAACAGCAGAATGAGGATGGACTCATCACATCCGCGTCAAAAAGGCGCTGCCACCTCCAGGATCATAAACCGTCACTCCAGGGCTCACCCCAACCAAATTAACTCTAAAAAGGGCTTAATAATCACTTGTTTATTTTTTCTTTTCTTTCCAACAGAAGGTCATCTTGTCATCAATGTAACTTGGGCTAACCATCCTTTAATCCTTCAGTTTGATGCTTGTTCAGTCATCCTGCGTGGAGACAAGCAAGCTCAAAGGAAGCTGTCTCATGTAGATAAGTACCTATGTCCATACCATAAAGAGTCAACCAAGTATAAGTATAGAGCCTTAAAAAGTCCCTGTGGTGACTGGACAGATGTTTGTAAACCACTCAGTATGGAGGGTGGACAGCCAGGCCCCCTTTTTCAAATAAGTTATGGGGACTAAAACAGAAACTCCAACAAATTCATGGTCCCACCCCACCAAACTGTAAGCCACTGCAGTGTAACCCCTCATTGCTAATTATAGCTAACCCTCAAACAATGGCCCAAGAACCCACTATATTCAAACAGTATGGATTAGGAGCAAATGTTACAAAACAAAATCCCATAAAAATCTTCAACCACTGGTTAACAATGATAATTAAAAAAAAATCCACACCCAGAGTCTGGGAAACGAGTGGAATCCAACGCTCTCCCCAAGTATAGCGAGCTCAGCGTCCTCCTCCCATCTCCAAAACAACCCAACCAAAGTAACGGTTGTAAAGGTAAAAAATTTAAAGCAGACTATAGCCCTAGAGACAGGATATCAAGATGCAAATGCTTGGCTAAAATGGATTAAATATTCCATCTGCACTTTAAACAAATATGAATGTTATGCTTGTGCTCACGGTAGACCAGAGACCCAGATTGTCCCCTTTCCACTCAGATGGTCTTCTAACTGACCGGGCATAAGCTGTATGGTAGTTCTCTTCCAAGACCACACAGCCTGGGGTGACAAATCATGTCAAGCTCTTTCTCTGCTGTTCCCTGAAGCTCAACACCCTGAGGGTCAGCCCCCGAGGGCCATCAGCTTCCGTTTCCCAATGCCAATTTTACTTTGTGTCTCTCACAACAGGGAGAAAACTTGGTGTTCCTTGGAGCCTTAACGGGATGCAGTGAGCTTAAGTCCTTCCAAGAGCTTACCCATCAGTCTGCCCTTAGTCATCCGCGAGCGGATGTATGGTGGTATCGTGGTGGACCATTACTGGACACTGCCGAGTAACTGGAGCAGAACATGCACTCTAATTCCATTGGCTATCCCTTTCACCCTGGCATTTCATCAACCAGAAAAGATAGAAACCAAACACTGTAAAACAAGAGAGGCCTCTCATGGGTCTGTTGACTCCCACATTTATATAGATTCCACTGGAGTCCAACAAGGAGTGCCAGATGAATTTAAGGCCCAAAATCAGACAACTGCAGGATTTGAATCCACGTTCTTCTGGTGGTTAACTATAAATAAAAATGTGAATTAGATAAACTACATTTATTACAACCAATGACGATTTTTTTTTTTGACGGAGTTTTGCTCTTGTTGCCCAGGCTGGAACGCAATGGCATGATCTCGGCTCACCACAACTTCTGCCTCCTGGGGTCCACGCAATTCTTCTGCCTCAGCCTCCCGAGTAGCTGGGATTATAAACATGCGCCACCACGCCTGGCTAATTTTGTATTTTTAGTAGAGACGGGGTTTCTCCATGATGGTCAGGCTGGTCTCAAACTCCTGACCTCAGGTTATCTGCCTGCCTCGGCCTCCCAAAGTGCTGGGATTACAGGCATGAGCCACTGTGCCCAGCCTATGATTTGTTAATTATACTAGAGATTCTCTTAAAAGGACAGCTGAACAATTAAGACCCACCAGTCAAATGGCCTGGGAAAATAAAATAGCATTAGACATGATACCAGCAAAAGAGGGTGGAGATTGTGTCATTATCGGAACCCAATGCTATACTTTTATCCCTAATAATACTACTCCAGGTGGGATCACACCAAAAGCACTACAAGGTCTTATTGCCTTATCAAATGAGCTAGCCAAAAATTCTGGACTAAACGACCCCTTCACAAATTTAATGGGAAATTCTTTGGCAAATGGAAGGGACTTATGTCCTCAATCCTCATGTCTCTTGCCATCAGAATACGGTTGCTTATTCTTGTAGGATGCTGTGTCATACCCTGTGCCCTAGGATTAATACAAAAGCTCATTGAAACAGCTCTCCCCAAAACCTCCCTCAATCCTCCTCCTCCTTGTTCCAGTGAGCTTTTGCTTTTAGAAGACCCAAGTAGAATAACAGAGCCAAATTATGTTAAAAGGGTTTAAAGAAAAAAATACTGTAAAATATTTAACAGGGGGATTGTTAAATACAGTAAGAAATTCTTCTTCAAAGCTTTAGCTTGCTTAAGTTTCCTTGTTCTTTGCTCCCTGCTTTCAAGGCCAGACTTCCTTACTCTCTGTGTTCTCCCTGCGCTGGTAAACAACCTTCCCGCCAGTCGTTATCTATAGAGCCCACATTCCACATCTGCTACCCACTCTGTGAATTACCCCTCCCATCACAATGGCTTCTCCCGGCAAAACTGATCTTCCTGCCTTCCCAGCAGTGTAATCACATTCCTGCACTTTTCAAGTTAGCCAACCGGGTTCAGCTTAGATTGTACGGTCCAACTCTAGCCAATGGAGTCAGGATACAGTAGCAGGGACAAGCTGCGTTAGACATAAAAACCTCTGCTTTCCTTTGTTCGGGGTGCTCTCGTGGCAACCGAACCTATGAGGAGCAACCTTATGCAAAAGTAAATTTGCCTTGCTGAGAGACCCTTTGTCCTTTGTCTCAGTGCTAGTTCTTTGTGGCACCAAGCATTTGTTTTCAACAATTATATATTTAAGGAATCTTTGATTATGGAAAATTTCAAGAAGTAGAGAGAACAGCATACTAAGCCCTCTGTCCCCATCTTTGAGTTACCTACATTTTATTAGAAGTATCTTTGGGGTGACTGAGGGAGGTTTCTCTTTCCTGGAGGGCTTCTGAATTATTGCCAATGTACTTTCCTGACTGCAGCCAGAAACTGAGGCCCCCATACCTATGTACCTTTCTATCCCTCTCTGAAGCTTCTGCAGAATTCCCAGCAAGACAGAGCTTGCTGGAAGCTTGGCATGCTCAGAAGCTGCTAAAGCGTGTATGTGGGGTGGGGGGTGGGGGCAACTTCTTGGTCCTAGCACTTCCATATATCGATTTTCTTTTCTGGCTGCTTAGTGGGAGGAGTGTGTGTGTATGCATGTGTGTGCGTGTGTGTGTGTGTGTATACATGCATGTGTGTGTGGATGCATGCATGTGCTGTGAAGCAGGGAGACCAGCTTTCCACTCCTTCTTATTTTCTCTCTGCAGTGACCTGGGAGCTGTCATTTCCCTCCTGCTCTGGGGACGACAGCTTTTTGCACTGTACTCAGGCAATGATGTCACGGATACTTCAGGTCAGTCTTTGAGTTGGGTAGGAGCATGCATCCCTGGCTCTGCCACATCCCACTTGGACTCTCTCGGGTCTGCATTCTTTCTTTGAGAACACACAGTTCCCCCTTCTTATCTTGACCTCTGGGCTTTCAGGACTGCCAAGAACATTGGGGATCCTTCCAGAAATGAGGGGAGCTTGAGTTTTTGTTGCCTTCTATTTGGGGTAGAAGGAGATTGATGTGCAGAGCAGCTTCCACTAATCTGACTTTTCATGGGTCTCTGGGAACAATTTCCAAATAGTAAACTCTCTGGCTTCTCTCTCTTTGCAGATGACCGCTTCCCGAAGCCCCCTGAGATTGCAAATGGCTATGTGGAGCATTTGTTTCGCTACCAGTGTAAGAACTACTACAGGCTGCGCACAGAAGGAGATGGTAAGACCTGGACAACTATCTCTGTGCTCTACCTACAACCCCTGCTCTGACATTTCCATGATGGGTAGGGCTGAGGTGATTTGCTAGAAAGTTCATGTGTTCTCCTTGGAGCCAGGAGATTTAGATTCTAATAAGCGTTTTGTCACCAGTAGCCATGGCCCTTTGGGCAGACTAACTTTTGTCAGCCTCAAGTTTTCTGTTTTGTTAAGGGGAGGTGATGCCATGCAGCCTACCTCATGTAAATCTCAGAGTCAGATTTACATCTCCAGAACGAGATGTGGGAAAAGAAGGAATGCTGATGATGATGTCACCCTAACCTAGTGAGTCTTGCTGTCCTGGCACTGCTCTAAGGGCTTTATATTTATTTGCTCACTTAGTCCTTACAGTTTCCCACTGAATAGAGGTTATTATTCTCACTTTGCTGATAAGGAAACAGAGGCACCGACAGGTTGAGTATCTTGCCCAAATTCAGGTGGCCTGTAAGAGGCAGAGTCAGGATTTGAACCCTGAGCCCTCCCTGTACTGCCTGGCTGTGACCGCCATGACCACAGTGTGTTCTGCTGGGCTTAACTGGTGTCCAGGCACTTGGCTTCCAGCACAGCACTCTTTCCCTTCCTCCTTCTCGTATTCTCTCTCCTTTCTCCCTTCCTGTCTGCCTCCTTTCTTCTTCTTCTTTTTAATTCTTCTCCTTAAATGCCTTCTCACTCTGCTCTGGGTGCAGACTTGACTTTTCCTTTGGCTCATTTCTTGCCTTTTGTTTCAGGAGTGTACACCTTAAATGATAAGAAGCAGTGGATAAATAAGGCTGTTGGAGATAAACTTCCTGAATGTGAAGCAGGTGGGTGCTGAGCACTTAAGAGAGCAGGCAGGCGTCCAGCGGGGAACGTCCTAGGGGCACAGCCTTCCAGTGCGGCTTCCTCTGAGCACACAAGAGCCAGGAGGAGGGATGTGGGAGAACCGCAGCTGGCCAGGGAGAGACTTAAGCAGTTAGGTGATGACTCCCTAAGGGTCACCAAGGGTCTTGTTCACTGGGGCCTGAAGGGCACTGGCTGAATCCACTGTGTACATCGCCCACAGATCAGGAGAGCCTGTGCATACAGAGAGCCTGCTAGAGAGCCCTGGGTCTAAGCAGAAGCAAGCTCCAGGGAGAACAAGTCAAGGGATGACATAAAATCTTAATCCATGGAAGCCTAGCAGGAGGCTGGACATGGGCTGGAACTCCTGCTTCTCGTTATTAGGAAGAACTGTTGCTCTCTCCTTTCCGTCTCAGAACCAGAGGCAAAGGCCCAGCCTCTTCTGCTGTGAGTGGTGTGGAACTACCAACCTGCCTCGTATTAACTGCAACATCTACAAAGTATGAGCTCCCGCCAATGCTGCTCTAGATTCCTCTTTCTTCAGAGATGATAAATTATTGTAGCTCCTAGCCCTTTCTTTTTTCTTTCTTTTTTTTTTTTGAGACAGAGTTTTGCTCTCGTCGCCTAGGCTGGAGTGCAGTGGTGCTAATTCCTGACCTCAGGTGATCCAACTGCCTCAGCCTCCCAAAGTGCTGGGATTACGGGCGTGAGCCACTGCATCTGGCCCCTAGCCCTTTCAACGAATTTCAGGGAATTGTGAAAATTCCTTTGTTGAGATAATTGTTTAAATATAATATAGTTCACCAGCCAGGCCTCAAAAAACTCAGTATTTCTCATTTCCTTATTTAGAAATAGAGCTTTTTGTAATGTAAACAATTAAAAAAATTATTTTAAAACTGCAACTATTGGAAATGAGATCAGCAGGTGGTAAGGGCAAAGCATTTAAATCTTTCTACTTTATGCAGCAGTGACAGCCGCCCATGCTTTCACCCCTTTCTCAGATGGAAAGGCTCTTGCACATTTCCACTCACGAGTGTCTTGCTCTCCTTGACAGTATGTGGGAAGCCCAAGAATCCGGCAAACCCAGTGCAGCGGATCCTGGGTGGACACCTGGATGCCAAAGGCAGCTTTCCCTGGCAGGCTAAGATGGTCTCCCGCCATAATCTCACCACAGGGGCCACGCTGATCAATGAACAATGGCTGCTGACCACGGCTAAAAATCTCTTCCTGAACCATTCAGAAAATGCAACAGCAAAAGACATTGCCCCTACTTTAACACTCTATGTGGGGGAAAAGCAGCTTGTGGAGATTGAGAAGGTTGTTCTACACCCTAACTACCACCAGGTAGATATTGGGCTCATCAGACTCAAACAAAAGGTGCTTGTTAATGAGAGAGTGATGCCCATCTGCCTACCTTCAAAGAATTATGCAGAAGCAGGGCGTGTGGGTTACGTGTCTGGCTGGGGACAAAGTGACAACTTTAAACTTACTGACCATCTGAAGTATGTCATGCTGCCTGTGGCTGACCAATACGATTGCATAAAGCATTATGAAGGCAGCACATGCCCCAAATGGAAGGCACCGAAGAGCCCTGTAGGGGTGCAGCCCATACTGAACGAACACACCTTCTGTGCCGGCATGTCTAAGTACCAGGAAGACACCTGCTATGGCGATGCGGGCAGTGCCTTTGCCGTTCACGACCTGGAGGAGGACACCTGGTACGCGGCTGGGATCCTAAGCTTTGATAAGAGCTGTGCTGTGGCTGAGCATGGTGTGTATGTGAAGGTGACTTCCATCCAGGACTGGGTTCAGAAGACCATAGCTGAGAACTAATGCAAGGCTGGCTGGAAGCCCTTGCCTGAAAGCAAGATTTCAGCCTGGAAGAGGGCAAAGTGGATGGGAGTGGACGGGAGTGGACAGGAGTGAATGGGATAAGATGTGGTTTGAAGCTGATGGGTGCCAGCCCTGCGTTGCTGAGTCAATCAATAAAGAGCTTTCTTTTGACTCATTTCTGTGTTGTGTTCACTCTTGAGTCTTTTTTATTTGCTCCTTTATGGTCCAGGGTGGTCAGAAGGTATAGAGTCTACTGGGAGTATGGCAGGAAAACACCCCAAACCCACTGGAAATCCCGAAGGTGATACAAACTCTTCCACCTTAGGGAATCATGCTCACTGATTGAGTGCCTATTGAATGCTAGGTCCCAGAAAGGTAACTGTTATCCTTGTTTTACAGACAAGGAAACAGAGACTCAGAGATGGTAAGTGAGTTGCTTAAGGTTACATAGCTATGAAACAGGGAAGCTGAACTTTGAACCCAGGTCTGTTTGATACAAACTCAGAGGTCCTTTCACTGCATGCTGTTGCCTCCTCAAAGTGAATTAGGAGAAAGGGCATCAGCCTGGTGAGGAAGAGGCTAGCTCAAAATGGGATGGGGAGAAAGGGTTTTAACATAGACAGTACTTCCGAGTTTGGGATCTAACCTACCAGCACTCCAGAAAACAAAAGATGATGATGTAAAGGCAGGATCTCTGGACTTGCTGAGTCCAAATCACAGATTGACCCATATATTTGCTAAGTAATTCAGGTTTCCTGGCCATCAGTTCCTGGTCTCTTCCATGAAGGACTTCAGCCAGGTGATGGCTAATGTCCTTATCAGCAATAACCTTCTGGTATTCTGTAAAGAGTGGGGAGGTAGAGTCCCTGCATCAGTAGAAGGTGCTTTTCCTACTGGGAACAAACTCACCCTTCACCAGGAATCAAATGCAAGCTGTCTGAGCCTCTTCTCCTGATGGCAGGTCATGCTATTAAGTGTCTCCCAGAAGAAAGGTTCTGGAACTCTGATAAACAGAAGCTCTTCTAATGGAACTTTTTCTTGCTATAAGCCTTCAATACCCTGACCAATCACCACTGTGCCTTCTTCTCATGCCAAAATACATCCCCTCCTTTGTAGGGTGCAAAACGACACTGATGTCACTCTCTCTCACCAGGGTCTAGTCATCTCTGTGAAGCTCTCCTCACAGGCACCCTGCAGATTCATCAATAAACTTCAACAGGTTAGTACTAGTAGGCCAATAAGACAGACACCTATATTCTAGAACCTGTGAAAGAGATAATAGCCAGAAAATGGAAAATAACAGTCAAACTCTTAAAAAAAAAGCCTCTCAGAACACAGTCACTTACACTTTTGGGTCAGTGGTTTCCTATTCAAATAGTCAGCTTGTTCAGCTCGTTGTTCTTTGTTCTCTATTTTCAAAGTGTAACTTCCTTATTCTTTGTGTCTTCTTGCCCCTAGTTACGGTAAATGGCCTTCCCACCAGTGCTAATCTATAACTCACACCTATTCCCTCAATTACTCACTCTGCAACTATCCTTCCCGCCTTTACTGTGCCCTAAAACTGTAACGGACAGCCTCTACCTTCCTGCCTACTTAGCCCTATTCAATTTTAAACAGTAGCCAATCGGGTCAGATTAGATTGTGCGGCCTGACTCCAGCCAATGGGGAAAGGACACAGCTACAGGAGCTGCTGTGTTAGGGACAAAAAACCCCTGCCCCACTTCACTCGGTGTGCTCTTGTGACACCAGGCACTAGTGGCACTATTCTTGCAGAAGTAAATTGCCTTGCTGAGAAAGCTTTTTGCCGGAGTGTTGATTCTTTTTTCCGGCACCAAGCATTTGTTTCTAAAAAATTTGGGGGCCCACCTGGGATTCCCATTCTCCTCCGAGGAAGGGTCTCTCTGGTCCTCTTCCGTGAGGAGGCGCACTGCGCTGCCTCGTTGTGGTGGCCTCAGGGGTAAGGAATCGAGACCCACCCAATGTGACAAATAAACCTGGACTTTCAGCAATGCAGGAAGAAACAGACCAACAACTTGGGAAGAAAAGATCGTCACATACTGCAATGACCAGGTAACTCTGGTTACAGACCAAGGTAAGAAATGTTGTTAAGAGCGACAAAGTATTTCCTTGGTGGTTGGGGTATCTTGGAGGTTGAAAGTGTATGAATGAGATGCACCATTGAGTGCAAAGTGAGTGGTGAGTTCGGATCTGCAGTTCTGTGGTCACCTCATCTGGCCTAGGGTGGCCCTCCTGTTAAGAGTCTGGATTGGGGGTTTATACCAACCCGCCAATGCTAAGAGGGACGTGACATTCCCGTGAGAGAAGCAGCCAGAGAAGGATGAAGCAAAAGGAGAAGTGTGCGAGAAGCCTCCAGCAGGGGGCTTGAGCCTCTAGGAAAGGAAGGCGAGAAATCTCCAGTATGGGGGATTGAGCCTCATACAAACATCCAGTAGTAGGGAAGGCAAGAAATTTCCAGTAGAGGAAATTGAGCCTCACCCTGAAAGGTGAGAAATCTCCAGTAGGGGAGATTGAGCCTTACCCCAAAACCATCAAGATAGGAAATACCCCAAGTAAGGTAGGGGATAAAAAGGATAAAGCTAGCAACAATAATATTCCCCTGATAGTCCATTAGGCCTAATGTTAAAATATTAGAAGGATAATGAAAAGACCAAAACCAAGAAAAAGCAGTTGCTGTCCCAGACCCTTTTCCTACCCCTGTTGTCCCCTCCTTATAACCCTGCCTCTTCGGAATCATCCCAAGAGCTCACTTACTACCAGCCTAAGTACCCTTCCCTGAAAGGACTTCAACACAAGATAAAGCAATGTAAAAAGAATATTCAGAACTTCCCTTTCCCCTCTACTTCGGGGGAATCAGCTCCAGCTCTCTTCCCCTGAAGGGGGGTGCCCCTAGGAGGAGGGGGCATTGGCTTTGTAAATGCTCCTTTAACCAGCTTGGAGGTCTGAAACCAAAAAAGAGAGCTTAAGCCAGTATTAGACGACCCTCATGGAGAAGCAGATCAAATTGACCAATTTCTGGGACCTCAGTTATATACTTGGGGTGAGTTAATGTCCATCCTAGGCATCCTCTTCTTGCAGGGAAAAAAGAGGCATGATCCGTAGAGCTGCTACGGTAGCCTGGGAACGTGAACACCCTCCTGGCCAAAATGTTCCTACAGCAGATCCAAAAAATTTCCTGCCCAAGATCCCTGGTGGGACAATAACAACACAACCCACCAAGAAAATATGCAGGACCTTAGGAAATTGATAATAAACGGGATTAAAGAATCAGTACCCCAAGCCCTGAATCTTACCCAAGCACTTGATATACAGCAAGGGAAAGATGTAGGGCCTTTAAAATTTTTAAACAGACTAAAGGAACAAACGAGAAAATATGCTGTTCTAGATCTTGAGGATCCTCTTTGGCAGGGAATGTTAAAATTTCATTTTGTCACTAACAGTTGGCCAGATATTAACAAGAAATTACAAAAGATAGAGTACTGGAAAGATAGAAATATAGAAGAGCTTCTGAGAGAAGCCCAAAAAGTAAATGTAAGAAGAGATGAAGAAAAACAAAAGCAGAAGGCAAAAATTCTGCTGTCTACCATACAACAAAGTACCCAGGGGGCCAGAACCTATAAAGAACCTAGACCCCCACTCTCCAGGCAATATAAAGGGTACAAAAGAGTAAAGCCAGCAGACTCAAAGGTAGAAAAAAAAGAGGACAGAACAAATGTTTCAAACGTGGAAAATTAGGTCACTTTAAAAGACAATGTCCCAAATGAGAAAAGGAAGAAACCCAGTTATGGCTTTTGAAGAAGACTAAGGAAGTCAGGGGCTCTATCTTTCTATCTTGAGTCCTACCAAGAGCCCTTGATAAATTTAGAAGTGGGACCCAATGTTGAGCTTATTATCTTTTTAATCAACTCAGGAGTAGCTCGCTCCTCAGTTTGTTATCTTCCATCTAGTGTAACTTGTTCACAAGAAGAACTTTTTATCTCAAAGGTAAAAGGAGAAGGGTTTACAGCAAAAAAAAAAAAAACAAACAAAAAAAAACTTAGAGGAGACAGAAGTGAAATACAAAAACCAATCAGCTAGTATCAAATTTCTGTTAATTCCGGAAACAGGGACAAATCTATTGAGAAGAGATTTAATGCTAAAATTAAGCTTAGGCCTCCAAATCAATCATGGAAAATTCCTCCCCTCCCTAAACTTGTTCACCACCACAGACAAAGAACACATTCATCCTCGGGTATGGCCAAAAGACGGGAATCGAGGAAAGTTACAGATTCCTCCCATTCATGTTAAATTATAAACCCTTAGGGAAGTTGTAAAGAGAAAGCAATACCCTATTTATTCCTTTAAAAGCCAGGGTAAATTTAAAACCTGTAATTGATAATTTAAGGTCTTCTCCGTGATGGGCTTCTTGAGCCTTGTATGTCTCCCTATAACACTCCAATACTGCCTGTAAAGAGGCCAGACATGTCATACTGCTTAGTGCAAAATCTTAGAGCTATTAATCAGATAGTCCAAACCACCCACTCTGTTGTTACTAGTAACTGCCCCTGTCCTAGCTTTACGCTCCCTAGAACTGCCCTTTCATCTCTCCATCAATGTAAACAAAGGAGTAGCCTTAAGAGTACTCACTCAAAAACATGGGGGCCATCGGCAGCCCATAGCCTTTTGGTAAAAAATTCTTGGCCCTGTAATCCGAGGGTAGCAGCAACAGCCCTACTAACAGAAGAAGGCAGGAAATTAATTTTTAGAAGGAACTTCATTGTCAGTACACCTCATCCATTTAGAACTACCCTTAATCAGAAGGCAGGAAGGTGGCTTACTGACTCAAGAATTTTAAAGTATGAAGCTATCCTATTAGAGAGAGATGATTTAACACTAACCACTGATAATTCACTTAGCCCAGCAGGTTTCCTGCCTGGGAATCCAAATTTAAAGAGACTTGAGCATGAGTGTTTAGATTTAATTGATTATCATGCTAAAGTCAGACCCAATTTAAGACAGACCTCTTTCAAAACGGGGCAGCACTTATTTATAGATGGCTCTTCCCGGGTAATTGAAGGAAAACGACATAATGGGTACTCAGTGGTCGATGGGGAAGCCCTTGCAGAAGTAGAGTCAGGAAGACTACCCAATAATCGGTCTGCCCAAACATGTGAGTTGTTTGGATTAAGTCAAGCCTTAGAGCACTTGCAAAACCAAGAAGGGACTATCTATATTGATTCCAAGTACACCTTTGGAATAGCTCACACCTTTGGAAAAATTTGGACTGAACGAGGTCTTATTAGTAGCAAGGGTCAAGACCCGATCCATAAAGAATTAATCACCCAAGTATTAGAGAACCTCCAACTGCCAGAAGAAATAGTTGTTGTTTGTGTCCCAGGACATCAGAAAAGTATCTCTTCTGAAAGCCAAGGGAATAATCTTGCAGATCATATAGCCAAACAAGCTGCTGTTTCCTCTGAAATGCCTGTTTTTCACTTAACTCCTTGCCTTTCTCCCCTGACTGCAGTCCCCATCTTTTCTTCCACTGAAAAGGAAAAATTAGGGGTCAAGGAAAATTCAGAAGGGAAATAGGTGTTACCAGACCAAAGAGAAATGTTACCCAAACACTTCATGGGAGACATTCTCTCTCATCTGCATCAAGGGATTCATTGGGGGCCTCAAGCTATGTGTGATGCAGTTCTTAGGGTTTATGGATGTATAGGAATTTATACTTTGGCAAGACAGGTTACAGATAGTTGCCTAGTATGTAAAAAGACTAATAAACAGACCCTCAGAAAACCACCTCTTGGGAGAAGAAATCCAGGATTAAGGCCGTTCCAAAGTATCCAAGCTGATTACACCAAGATGCCCCATCTGGTCATCTAAAGTATTTATTAGCAGTAGTAGATCACCTTACTCATTAGGTACTCATTTCACTGCACATGTCCTTAAGAAATTAGCCCAACTACTGGATATAACATGGGAGTATCACACTCCTTGGCACCCACCTTCATCAGAAAGAGTGGAAAAGAATGAACCAAAATCTAAAAAGTCACCTAACCAAATCAGTCTTAGAGACTTGGTTGCCTTCCCATTGCCCTGTTAAGAATCCAAACTGCTCCTTGGAGAGATGTTGGCTTATCCCCTTATGAAATGTTGTATAGGTTGCCCTATTTGCACTCCACTGCTGCCATTCCCACGTTCGAAACAAAAGATCAGTTTCTCGGAAACTATATACTTGGTTTGTCTTCCACTTTCTCTTCCCTCAGAACTAAAAGTCTTTTAGCACAGGCACCACCCCTAGAGTTTCCAGTACAGCAATATCAGGCTGGGGACCACGTCCTAGTCAAAAGTTGGAGAGAAGGAAAACCTGAACTGGCTTGGGAAGGACCCTACCTAGTGCTTCTAACCACCAAGACCGCAGTTTGAAAAGCAGAAAGAGGATGGACTCATCACACCCGGGTCAAAAGAGCACCACCTTCTCCAGAATCATGGACAGCTATTCCAGGGCCAACCCCAGCCAAGTTAAAGCTAAAACGGGTTTGATCCTCTTATACTGCATCTCTTTCTTTTCCCCTTCTATTGCTAATCCTCTTGTTATTAATGCGACTAGGTTGAGTTTACCCCAAACTATTACTTTTGATGCTTGCCTTGTGATGCCCTGTGGAGATTTGCCAAACCAGAGGCAACTCTCCACTTCAGGAAAGTATCTTTGTCTTTCCTGGCTCTCCTCAGACTGGAAATCTGTTAACTGAGATGAGTTAGTCTAGGAAGATTTTGATGATGATCCCAGTATGAACTGGGAATCTTGCCCTCCTAGAAAAAAATTTTTATGCTGTAGCTGGTCTAATGTCTTATGGACTATCAAGGAGCAAGGATGGACCGCCCCAACCAGTAGTTGCAGTTTCCTGAAACCATATATTCATTTTACTAAAGGAATTACCCCCATCAACTGTCAGCTAAACCAATGTAATCCAGTACAAATTACCATCTCAGCTTCCCAAAATTCTTCCCCTTCATTAAATCGTTTTTATGGCACAAGAGCAGAAGTCTCAGGAACAGACCCTATAGGATTCTTTGAAATGTGCTGTATTGCTCCCCCACCCCCTTCACGTCCTTCTAATACATCTTCCAATCAAACTGCTACTCTTCCTCTACCCAGTGATAAAACTAAGGTAGCCATTGTAGAAGTTAAAAGATTTAAAGCAGACCATAGCAACTGAGACAGGGTACCGAGATGCGAATGCTTGGGTGAAATGGATTAAATATTCCATCTGCACTCTAAACAAAAGTGACTGTTACACTTGTATGCACGGTAGGCCACAGGCCCAGGTTGTCCCCTTTTTACTCAGATGGTCTTCCAGCTGACCTAGCATGAGCTGTATGGTAGCTCTTTTCCAAGACCTCACAGTCTGAGGTAATGAATTCTGTCAAGCTCTCTCTCTGCTGTTCCCTGAAGTCCAACACCCTGCAGGTCAGCCCCTGAGGGCCATCCAGCCTCCGTCTCCTGACACCAATTTTTCCTCATGTCTCTCATGGCAAGGGGAAAAAGTGGCGTATCTTGGAGACTAAAGGGATGCAGTCAGCTTAAGCCCTTCCAAGAGCTTACCAGTCAGTCTGCCCTTGTTCATCCTTGAGCAGATGTATGGTGGTACTGTGGTGGACCCTTACTAGACACTCTGCCAAGTAACTGGAGCAGCACTTGTGCTCTAGTCCAGCTGGCCATCCCTTTCACCTGAGCATTCCATCAGCATGATAGAAAAGAAAATCATAAAAGAAGTGGCCCACGTGGGTCCTTTGACCCCCATGTTTATACAGACGCTATTAGAGTTCCAGGAGGGGCACCAGATGAATTTAACACCCAAAATCAAATAGCTGCAGGATTTGAATCTGTGCTGTTTTAGTGGTGAACTATAAACAAAAATGTAGATTGGATAAATTATATTTATTATAATCAACAAAAGTTTGTTAACTACACAAGAGATGCCATTAAAGGAACAGCTGAACAATTAGACCCCGCCAGTCAGATGGTTTAGAAAAATAGAATAGCTCTTAATATAATGTTAGCAGAGAAAGGCGGGGTCTGTGTCATGATTAGAGTCCAATGTTGTATTTTTATCCCTAATAACACAGCCCCCGACAGAACAGTTAACAAAAGCTTTGCAAGGCCTAACCTTATCTAATAAGTTAGCAAAGAATTCTAGAATAAATGACCCCTTTACAAGTTGGATAGAGAGATGGTTTAGAAAATGGAGGGGACTAATGTCCTCAATATTCACTTCTCTTGCAACTGTTATAAGCGTGCTGATTCTTGTTAGATGCTTTATCGTACCATGCATTCGTGCACTGGTACAAAGACTCATAGAAACAGCACTCACCAAAACCTCTCTTAGCCCTCTTCCACCTTACTCAGATAAGCTTTTCCTTTTAGAAAACCAATCAAAACAGCAAAGCCAAGATATGATGGAAAGGTTTGAAGAGGAAAATTTGTAAAAATCAAGAGGGGGAAATTGTTGGGTACAGTGGGTTCCTCTTCAAAGAGTCAGCTTGTTCAGCTTCATTGTTCTTTGTTCTCTATTTTCATAGAGTAACTTCCTCGTTCTTTGTGTCCCCCTAGTTACGGTAAACAACCTTCCTGCCAGTGCTAATCTATAACTCACATCTATTCTCTTGATTACCCACGCTGCAACTATCCTTTCAGCCTTTACAGCCTCTCCCTTCCCGCCTAGTTAGCCCTATTCAATTTTAAACAGTAGCCAATCAGGTCAGCTTATATTGTGTGGTCCGACTCCAGCCAATGGGGAAAGGACACAGCTACAGGAGCTGCTGCATTAGGGATAAAACCCCCCGCCCCACCCTGCTTGGTGTGCTCTTGTGACCACACCAGGCACAAGTGGCACCCCTCTGCAGAAATACACTGCCTTGCTGAGAAAGTTTTTTCCTGGAGTGCTGATTCTTCTTTGCAGCACTGAGCATTTGTTTCTAACATACACCTTTTCCTCTGATAGTTCTATACAGCACTAAGTTTCCAGGAAGAACAAGCCACTCCCTAGTTTTCTTAAAGAATTCTCTGATTGTATTAAGGGCTTCTGGTAAAATAAAAGTAAGAGAAAAACTCTGGTGTTCTCTTAATCACTCATCTTCTCTGCCTTCCTCTCCAGCACCACCTCCTGGCCTCAGCCTGTGGGCTTCAGCAACACCCAACTCTGTGTTGTTACCTGACATGCCCAGCTGTCTGCATCCCCTGGGCTTTATTTCCTCGGGGGCCCTCTGCTGAAATTTCCTTCCCCATCCTGTATGAGCACCTCCTACTCTCCTTCAAGATACAGGCACTGCCTCCTCTAAGGACATTTTCTCCTGTCCAGGAGCCATCTGTACTTACATAGCTGTGAGCATAGGATGGGGCATACAGCAGGCACTTAATAAATACTTGTGGAATGGAAAGCAACTAAGACAGGATCAAAAATACAAATCAGGACATGAGAGAAAGATGAGAGAAAGCCCTCAGGAGGAACAAGACATGAAAATTTTGGGCATGCACATTCTGAGTTTTGGCTGGTGGGGTGAGCACTTACCATACCTCAAATACTGTGTGATCTGGGCTGAAGAACAGAAAACCTGACTAACAGTGACTTAGGCAAAAGAAATTTTATTCTTTCACAGAAGTCTGGAGGGAGGCAGGCCCAGAGTTCACGGAGGAGCTCAGTAACATCAGGGATCAGGCTCTTTTTGTTCTTTTTAGCATATCGATGTTTTACCTGATGCTGGGCACCTTGTGAGCCTAAGGTAGCTGTTGTAGCTCCATGCATCATGATTAAACCAGAGGCAGGAAGTGTAGGATGGGAAAGGATGGAAGTGGTGGGCTCCTCCTCTCCTTTTGTTTCGTCTTATTCCTGGAGTGACTCCCTCCTTTTATCAGCAGGGATACAAGCAGTGCCCAGCAGCCTTCCCTCTCTGCTGCGTGAGCCAGAAGCAAGACTCATGGCACCGCTCCCTGCAGGAAAGGCATGGAATGCAGCCCTTGGCAAAGGGGGCTGGACTTGCAGTGACAGTGCTGCTCTGAACAGGACTGGGCTTCTGTTGGTGAGGAGGTCTGCAGCTGCTAAGCAGGTCACAAGTTGCCTTGCCCATGGCTCTCCAGCTCTCTGCCTACCCTCTCCTTCTAATAAGTCAGTTTCAATAACCACCATGAGGTTTGGAAAGGAGCAGTAACTTGCCCACAGTCGCACCAGGCGCCCCTGGAAGAGCAAGAATTCCTCACAAAGTTATTAAGACAGGCAAATCCCATACAGGTGACATTTCTTTCTAACAATGCTGACATCTCTCTTAGTTTTGAGCCTTAGTAATCCAATTTTCTGCCTCAGGAAGAGGCAGCAGCTTCTGGGAAAAATCTGCTCCTGCTAAGGTGGCTCATTCATTGTTTTACCTGAATAGAGTGGTGGATGGTGAAGGTTCAAATTCTCACTTTTCATATTAAATTTTATAATATAAAAGATAATTAAATGAGGAAGCAGGACACTGTTTAAAAGCCAGAGCCAAAAAGGCTCCAAAATAAAACAAACTTGTCTGCTCAATTAATTATTTGAAGAGAAACTACGGTAATACAGACTGGAGATGGGAAAGCACGAGGGATGTATGAGTGGAGGAACGGGCAAAGGGGTGGGTGCGTGTGTGTGTGTGTGTGTGTGTGTGTGTGTGTGTGCACGCATGAACCCAGCTAGGGTAGAAAATGAGGACTTTTGCTTCTATGGGAAGTGACTTTCCAATTCACTTGTGTATCAAACGAACATGGTTAAATCAAATTGTACTAGCCAATGTTTGGGAGGATTCTGTATTAAGAGGATAAAGAAAAACATTAGAAAGAGAAGTTACAAAAATCACTGTGGGGGAAAATGAACACCAATGACTTGGCTGCTCTGAGGCTCGCAGGGAGTAGACAGTTAGGCATCCCAGGTCATCAGAGAACCAGTGGGGTCTTTTCCTCAGGGGCCGGGTTTTCTACACGCAAGTCAAACCTCTTCCCCTCTGGGACACGTTTCCAAAGGACTCCAGAAACACAGCACAGCTGGATTCAAAGTACCATGTGAAGATGTGCCTTTTCCTTCATCTTTGACAGCAGTTAATGTACTAAATGTCTTGATAGAGAAGGTCATATTTGAGAATATTCTTGGGATCAATAGGACTTTGGACAATAAGCTTCCCCCTCATTGCTCCTCGATAGATTACTTCAATCAAATCTATGAAGTCTTGTTTGGTTTTGAAGCTTCCCACAAACTTAGTGTGATCTGGAGATCTAGACAGCATAGAAGAGAAACAACTGCTCTAAGAACTTTGAATAATCATTTGTTGAAGACTTTCAGGATAAACAAAATGAACAACAGCTTTGTTATTTTCTTCTTGTCAATGAGACTTCAGACATAAAGCCCAACATTAATTTTTCAATCATTTTTTTCCATTTAGTAAATGACTCAACCCAGTGCTGTGGGCCACTAGCACGAAAGCTCTGTCATGTGCAAAGCTTCAGCTTCAAAAGCTATTGTAATCACAAAACTTATTTTTATCACTTCTCAAATCATCAAGTAGATTTCACCAAGTGTTGGAGTGCACATTGTTTCTTCGTTTGCTGTTGTTGTTTTTGGCTGGGCATTGTGCAAAGCCCATTCAATACTCATGGCCTTTAAGTTCTAGTCACTTATACTTTTGAGTGGTAGGTATTAAAAAATTGTTTTTTTAGAAAAGTATCTCAAACACCAGGTATGTTACTGTAAAAATTTTAAAGAAATAAATAAAATCACGGATGAGGCCAGAGGTCACTTTTCAGTGTCTATCCTTCCAATCTTGTGTGTGTGTGTGTGTGTGTGTATGTGCAGATGTATATTTCTTTTTTCCCAACATTGAGAATTATGCCATACAAATTATTCAGTAATGTGCTTTTTCCAGCTAATATATATTTCTTTCAGTCGTTAAATATGTATCTACAACATCATATTAAAGTTCTGGAAGTATAATTACTGGGTTAAAAAGTTTAAAATCTTTTAAGTGTTTGACATATAATGTTGAACTGGCCCTCTTAAAAGGTTGTACCAAATTAATACTTACATCAAGTGTGTTCTAGTAAAATAAACAGCTTTAAAACCCTTTGTGGTTTCTTTTTCTTTTTATTTTTTTGAGATGGAGCCTTGCTCTGTCACCCAGGCTGGAATGTAGTGGTGCAATCTCTGCTCACTGCAACCTCCACCTCCCGGGCTCAAGCGATTCTCCTGCCTCAGCCTGAGTAGCTGGGATTACAGGCGCCCACCATCATGCGCAGCTAATTTTTGTATTTTTAGTAGAGACAGGGTTTCACCATGTTGGCCAGGCTGGTTTTGAACTCCTGACCTCAAAGGATCAGCCTGCCTCAGCCTTCCAAAATGCTGGGATTACAGGTGTGAGCCATCACACCCGGCCAAGAATCACTAGCCTTTTTAATGAATAAATCAATCTTTTATTGAGTTGCTACTAAATTTCAATTGACTAGTACCTGGGATACACACAGGTGTAGACACTTGACTGAGATCTATTGATTTTTCTCATCTGCCTATTTAGGCTAATCACCAGACTATAAAATCATGAGAACCACTGCCATTGAGTATGGTCTGTGTCAGTCTACACTATAGCTTTAACTAGTTGTGTGATTTCTTGCAAAGAGCAATCAGAGAAGACACAATAAACACATTTACTGATTTCAGGCTGGAGAGCTTTTAAGTAATAGGGCGACGGCCACACACAAGCTGGAGAAAATTACTGTGAAAAGGAAGAGCTTTCTTTAGAGCCCCATCTAAGCTAGGCTGCAGAAATGTCTACGATGGGTTTGAAACAAATGAAAGTGAGGCCTTCTGCAGTGTGAAAATCCTCCAAGATAAAGAGACAGATTGATGGTTCCTGCCTTTGCCCTGTCCTGCCCAGTTGCTGATTTCGGGAAATACTTTGGCGGGTTCGTGGGTCATGAATTTGCCAGGTTTCCTTGGGTTTATAAAAAAACACCACGGGAAAATCAAGTGTAAAGCAAGAGCTCAACTGTTTGTTTTTTTTAACAGTTCAGTTTTTTACTGCACACATTATAAAAGAGGTTTAGTCAAAAAGACCAAAGCCCATGTCATCATCAGACTCCTTGGATTCTTCTTTCTTTGCTTTCACTTTCTTATCCTCTGCTGGTGCAGCACCGCTGCTGGAGCAGGTGCACCAGCCCCTGCTGTTGAGGCTCCCAATGTTGACGTTGGCCAGAGCCTTTGCAAACAAGCCAGGCCAAAAATTCAACATTTACACAGCTGCTTCAATGAGGGCATTGAACTTATCCTCCGTGATGGTCACCTCATCGTTGTGCAGAATGAGGGCCGAGTAGATGCAGGCGAGCTCAAAGACGGAGTCCACGGTGCGGGCAAATGTGGCGCTGGTGCTGCTGGATGCAGTGCTAGTCACCGGATGAAGTGAGGGCATCACCCCAATGCAGCCTTAGCTTCCTAGGAAGGACAGAGCACCTTGGTGGCAGGTGAGGAAAGAGGTTCAAGAGCTCAACTCTTAACAGGGGTGTTATTTGTGGTTTTGTTACTGGAAAAGATAGTGACCTTATCAGGGCCAAAGTTTGAAGACACAGGAATTACGAAATGGAGAAGGGCGAGAGGTGAGCTAATGGTGCCATAAAAAGACCAGCACATGCCCCATAGCACTGCTCTTCCAGAGGCAAGACCAACCAAGATGAGGTGGGTCCACAGCTTTCCCTCCTGCCTTTCCTCTGGTTCTTTCATTCTTCTTTGCATACATTGGTAAAGATGCAGAAATAGAACAAAGAAACAGGGAAAATTGGCTAAATTATAGTGAACTAAAGGGCTTAGTCTGTTAAATCTTCTCCTTTTCTGCATCCATAGAAGACAGTGCTGTCTTTCCCAGGAGATGAGATTTACTCTCAGGAGTTTCTTTTTCCTTGAGGTTACGTTTTTGACTTTGTAGGGGATGTCATCAGCTCCTGTGGTAGGCTTCCTGGCATTTTGAATATATTTATTGGCAGATATTTTCCTCTCTAAAAGTGCAAAATAAGAAAGACTAGTAGTAACACATTTGAATGACACAATTAATTGACTAGTACCTGGGATACACACTAGTCCCTGGGATACATCTAATTAAGGCACTTAGAGCTTATAAAAATAAAGACTTTCTGAAATGTTGAAATAACAAGACTAGAAACTATTTTAATAGAAGCAAGTAGTGTCTGAATGGTCGACGTCTGTTAGCGGGATGGTGAACTGGCAGGTGGTACCTGTGTGCCAATCCCCATGGCCACAGTCCTGCTTTCAGACACTGGTTCTCTTCCAGGTAACTTTTTTGCATTTTGGAGTTTGAGATACCATTTCCTAAAGATGAATTATCATAACATACTAGAAATAACCATATAAGTGTTTAAAATTATATATTTAAGGAAACTTTGATAATGGAAAATTTCAATAAATAGAGGGAATGGCATAATAAGCCCTGCTTTCTCATCTTTATCTACATTTTATTAGCAGTAACTTTGGGATGCCTGAGGGAGGTTTCTCTTTCCCGGAGGGCTTCTGTATTATTGACAACATACTTTCTTGAATGCAACCAGAAACTGAGGCCCTCATTCCTATGTGCCTTCCTATCCCTCTCTGAAGCTTCTGCAGAATTCCCAGCAGGACAGAGCTTGCTGGAAGCTTGGTATGCTCAGAAGCTGCTAAAGCATATATGGGCGGGGGTGGGGGCAACTTCTTGGTCCTAGCACTTCCATATATTGATTTTCTTTTCTGGCTGCTTAGTGGGAGGTGTGTGTATGCGTGTGTGTTTGTGTGTGTGCATGTGTGTGTACATGCCTGTGTGTGTGGATGCATGCATGTGCTGTGAAGCAGGGAGACCAGCTTTCCACTCCTTCTTGTCTTCTCCCTGCAGTGCCCTGGGAGGTGTCATTGCTTTCCTGCTCTGGGGACGACACCTTTTTTCATTTTACTCAGGCGATTATGTCATGGATATTTCAGGTCAGTCTTTGAGTTGGGTAGGAGCATGCATCCCTCGTGCTGCCGCATCCCACTCTGACCCTCTCGGGTCTGCACTCTCTCTCTGAGAACACCCAGTTCCCCCTTCTTCTTATCTTGACCTCTGGGCTTTCAGGACCGCGAAGAATATTGGGGATCCTGCCAGAAATGAGGGGCGCTTGCGCTTCCTTTGTCTTCTATTTGGGGTGGAAGGAGACTGATGTGCAGAGCAGCTTCCTCTCATCTGACTTTTCATGGGTCTCTGGGAACAATTTCCAAATAGTAAACTCTCTGGCAAATGACGATAGTAAACTTTCTTTGCAGATGATGGCTGCCCAAAGCCCCCCGAGACTGCAAATGGCTATGGGGAACACTCAATTCGCTACCAGTGTAAGAACTACTACAGGCTGCGCACAGAAGGAGATGGTAAGATGTGGACAACTGTCTCTGTGCCCTGCATACAACCCCCTACTCTGACATTTCCTTGATGGGTGGTGCTGAGGTGATTTGCCGGAATGTTCATTGCTCTCCTTGGAGCCAGGAGATTTAGATTCTAATAAGCGTTTTGTCACCAGTAGCCATGGCCCTTTGGGCAGACTAACTTTTGTCAGCCTCAAGTTTTCTGTTTTGTTAACGGGAGGCGATGCCATGCACCCTACCTCATGTAAATCTCAGAGTCAGATTTACATCTCCAGAACGAGATGTGGGAAAAGAAGGAATGCTGATGACGATGTCACCCTAACCTAGTGAAGTCTTGCTGTCCTGGCACTGCTCTAAGGGCTTTAGTCCTCACAGTATTAGTCCTCACAGTATTCCTCGGAATAGAGTTTATTGTTTTCACTTTGCTGATAAGGAAACTGAGGCACAGACAGGTTGAGTAGCTTGCCCAAATTCGGGCAGCCTGTAAGAGGAAGAGTCAGGATTTGAACCCTGAGCCCTCCCTGTACTGCCTGGCTGTGACCGCCATGACCACAGTGTGTTCTGCTGGGCTTAACTGGTGTCCAGGCACTTGGCTTCCAGCACAGCACTCTTTCCCTTCCTCCTTCTCGTATTCTCTCTCCTTTCTCCCTTCCTGTCTGCCTCCTTTCTTCTTCTTCTTTTTAATTCTTCTCCTTAAATGCCTTCTCACTCTGCTCTGGGTGCAGACTTGACTTTTCCTTTGGCTCATTTCTTGCCTTTTGTTTCAGGAGTGTACACCTTAAATGATAAGAAGCAGTGGACAAATAAGGCTGTTGGAGATAAACTTCCTGAATGTGAAGCAGGTGGGTGCTGAGCACTTAAGAGAGCAGGCAGGCGTCCAGCGGGGAACGTCCTAGGGGCACAGCCTTCCAGTGCGGCTTCCTCTGAGCACACAAGAGCCAGGAGGAGGGATGTGGGAGAACCGCAGCTGGCCAGGGAGAGACTTAAGCAGTTAGGTGATGACTCCCTAAGGGTCACCAAGGGTCTTGTTCACTGGGGCCTGAAGGGCACTGGCTGAATCCACTGTGTACACCGCCCACAGATCAGGAGAGCCTGTGCATACAGAGAGCCTGCTAGAGAGCCCTGGGTCTAAGCAGAAGCAAGCTCCAGGGAGAACAAGTCAAGGGATGACATAAAATCTTAATCCATGGAAGCCTAGCAGGAGGCTGGACATGGGCTGGAACTCCTGCTTCTCGTTATTAGGAGGAACTGTTGCTCTCTCCTTTCCGTCTCAGAACCAGAGGCAAAGGCCCAGCCTCTTCTGCTCTTACTGGTGCGGAACTGCCAACCTGTGTCGTATTAACTGCACCATGTACAAAATCTGAGCTCCAGCCAGTGCTGCTCTAGTTTCATCTTTCTTCAGAGAGAATGAATTATTGTAGCTCCTAGTCACTGCCCCTTTCTTCTTTGAGACACAGTTTCGTTCTTGTCGCCCAGGCGGGAGTGCAGCGGCGCGATCTCAGCTCGCTGTAACCTCTGCCTCCCGGGTTTAAGCAATTTTCCTGCCTCAGCCTCACAATGTAGCTGGGATTATAGGTGACCATCACTACGTCCAGCTAATTTTTTTGTATTTTTACTTGAGACCGGGTTTCACCATGTTGGCCAGGCTGGTCTTGAACTCATGACCTCAGGAGATCCAACTGCCTCGGCCTCCCAAAGTGCTGGGATTACAGGTGTGACCCACTGCAGCTGGCCCCTAGCCCTTTCAATGAATTTCAGGGAATTGTGGGAATTCCTCTGTTGGGATAATTGTTTAAATATAATATAGTTCACCAGCCAGCGTTAAAAAATCTCAGTATTTTCATTTCCTTTGTTAGAAAAGTGGGAAATAGAGCTTTTTGTAATGTAAACAATTTAAAAAGCAGAATTATTTTAAAACGCAACTATTGGAAATGAGATCAGCAGGTGGTAAGGGCAAAGCATTTAAATCTTTCTACTTTATGCAGCAGTGACAACCGCCCATGCTTTCACCCCTTTCTCAGATGGAAAGGATCTTGCACATTTCCACTCACGAGTGTCTTGCTCTCCTTGACAGTATGTGGGAAGCCCAAGAATCCGGCAAACCCAGTGCAGCGGATCCTGGGTGGACACCTGGATGCCAAAGGCAGCTTTCCCTGGCAGGCTAAGATGGTCTCCCGCCATAATCTCACCACAGGGGCCTCGCTGATCAATGAACAATGGCTGCTGACCACAGCTAAAAATCTCTTCCTGAGCCATTCAGAAAATGCCATAGCAAAAGACATTGCCCCTACTTTAACACTCTATGTGGGGGAAAAGCAGCTTGTAGAGATTGAGAAGGTTGTTCTACACCCTAACTACTCCCAGGTAGATACTGGGCTCATCAAACTCAAACAGAAGGTGCCTGTTAATGAGAGAGTGATGCCCATCTGCCTACCTTCAAAGGATTATGCAGAAGCAGGGCGTGTGGGTTACGTGTCTGGCTGGGGACAAAGTGACAACTTTAAACTTACTGACCATCTGAAGTATGTCATGCTGCCTGTGGCTGACCAAGACCAACGCATAAGGCACTATGAAGGCGGCACAGTCCCCGAAAAGAAGACACCGAAGAGCCCTGTAGGGGTGCAGCCCATACTGAACGAACACACCTTCTGTGCCGGCATGTCTAAGTACCAGGAAGACACCTGCTATGGCGATGCGGGCAGTGCCTTTGCCGTTCACGACCTGGAGGAGGACACCTGGTACGCGGCTGGGATCCTAAGCTTTGATAAGAGCTGTGCTGTGGCTGAGTATGGTGTGTATGTGAAGGTGACTTCCATCCAAGACTGGGTTCAGAAGACCATAGCTGAGAACTAATGCAAGGCTGGCTGGAAGCCCTTGCCTGAAAGCAAGATTTCAGCCTGGAAGAGGGTAAAGTGGATGGGAGTGGACAGGAGTGGATGGGATAAGATGTGGTTTGAAGCTGATGGGTGCCAGCCCTGCATTGCTGAGTCAATCAATAAAGAGCTTTCTTTTGACTCATTTCTGTGTTGTGTTCACTCTTGAGTCTTTTTTATTTGCTCCTTTATGGTCCAGGGTGGTCAGAAGGTATAGAGTCTACTGGGAGTATGGCAGGAAAACACCCCAAACCCACTGGAAATCCCGAAGGTGATACAAACTCTTCCACCTTAGGGAATCATGCTCACTGACTGAATGCCTATTGAATGCTAGGTCCCAGAAAGGTAACTGTTGTCCTTGTTTTACAGGCAAGGAAACAGAGACTCAGAGATGGTAAGTGAGTTGCTTAAGATTACATAGCTATGAAACAGGGAAGCTGAACTTTGAATCCAGGCCTGGTTGATACAAACTCAGAGCTCTTTTCACCGCATGCTGTTGCCTCTTCAAAGCGAATTAGGAGAAAGGGCATGGGCCTGGTGAGGAAGAGGCTAGCTCAAAATGGGATGGGGAAAAAGGGTTTTAACATAGACAGTACTTCAGAGTTTGGGATCTAACCTACCAGCACTCTAGAAAACAAAAGATGATGATGTAAAGGCAGGATCTCTGGACTTGCTGAGTCCAAATCATGGCTTGGCCCAAACATTTGCTAAGTAATTTAGGCTTCCTGGCCATTAGTTCCTGGTCTCTTCCATGAAGGACTTGAGCCAGGGTAACGTCCCTATCAGCAATAAGCTTCTGGGACTCTGTAAAGAGTGGGGAGGTAGAGTCCCTGTCTCAGTAGAAGCTGCTTTTCCTACTTGGAACAAACCCACCCTTCACCAGGAATCAAAAGCAAGCTGTCTGATCTTCCTCTCCTGATGGGAGGTCATGCTATTAAGAGTCTCCCAGAAGAAAGCTTCTGGAGCTCTGAGAAACAGAAGCTCTTCTAACAGAACTTTTTTTTGCTATAAGCCTTCAATACCACCAATCACCAATGTGCCTTCTTCTCATGCGAAAATACGGCCCCTCCTTTGCAGGGTGTAAAATGACACCGATGTCACTATCTCTCACCAGGGTCTGGCCATCTCTGTGAAGCTCTCCTCACAGGCACCCTGCAGATTCATCAATAAACTTCAACAGGTTAGCGCTAGTAGGCCAATAAGACCTATATTCTAGAACCTGTGAAAGAGACAATAGTCAGAAACTGGCAAATACCAGTCAAACTCTTTAAAAAAATGCCTCTTAGAACACAGTCACTTACACATTTTCCTAGATCTCTTCAGCACCAAGTTTCTTGGAAGAACAAGGCACTCTGCAGTTTTCTTAAAGAATTGTCTGATTGTATTAAGTGGCTTCTGGTAAAACAACAGTAAGAGAAAAGTTCTGGCATTCTCTTGATCACTCATCTTCTCTGCCTTCCTCCCCAGCACCACCTCCTGGCCTCAGCCTGTGGGCTTCTGCAAAGTCAGGTATCAGGACTAATTAGGTAGCATCAAATTCCTGTTAATTCCAGAAGCAGGGACAAACCTGTTCGGGAGGGACTTAATGACGAAATTAGGTATAGGTCTATACGTTAATCAAGGAAAATTCTCTGCTTCCTTAAACTTACTTACCACCCTTGAGGAGAGCCAAATCCACTCTGATGATGTTTGGTCATAGGAAGGAAATTGGGGAAAATTACAAGTTTCTCCAATCCATGTAAAATTAAGAAACCCTGGGGAAGTTGTAAAGAGAAAACAGTACCCTATTCCCTTGAAAGGCAGAATAGGTTTATAACTTATAATCGAAGGTCTCCTTCAGGAAGGACTTCTTGAACCCCATATGTCCTCTTACAACACTCCAATATTGCCTATAAAAAAGTCGGATGGGTCATATCGGCTACTACGAGATCTTCGAGCCATTAACCAAATAGTCCAGACCACCCACCCTGTCATTCCTAACCCTTACACCATTATCAGCAAGATCCCTCATGACTGCCAGTGGTTCACAGTAATAGACCTCAATGATGACTTCTGGGCTTGCCCCTTAGCTGTGGATAGCTGGGACATATTTGCTTTTGAATGGGAAGACCCTCATTCCAGTTGGAAGCAATAGTAGTGATGGACAGTTCTACCCCAAGGGTTTACAGACTCTCCAAACCTATTCAGTCAAAGTTTGGAACAAGTCCTACAGAATTTCCCTTTTTCATCATTCTTATGTCTATTCCAATATGTGGATGACCTGCTCATTTCCGGAGGCACCAAAGACCAAGTAACCGCAATTTTAATTAGCTTTCTAAATTTCCTAAGGGAACAATGGTTACGGGTCTCAAAAAGTAAACTCCAGCTTGTAGAACCCGAGGTAAAACACATGGGGCACTTAATAAGCAAAGGTAAGCGGAAGATAGGGCCCAAACAAATGGAAGGGATCATATCCCTGCCACTGCCTGAGACAAAACAAGAACTTAGAAAATTCTTCAGGCTAGCTGGAAATTATTGCCTGTGGATTGACTCTTATGCCGTAAAAACAAAACCTCTATATCTAAAACTTACCCAAGAAGGGCCTGACCGCCTTCTTTGGACTCCACAAGAAGTCCAGCAAGTTGAGGAACTAAAACATCTACTTATAACTGCCCCTGTCTTAGCTCTGCCATCCTTAGAACAGCCATTTCACTTTTTTGTTAATATAAGCAATGGGGCAGCTATAGGAGTACTCACTCAAAAGCATGGGGCCATTGCCAGCCCACAGCCTTTCTGTCAAAGATTCTTGATGTGGTAACCTGTGGGTGGCCCGAATGTATCCAATCTACAACTGTTTTATTGACAGAGGAAAGTAGAAAAATAACCTTTGGGGGAAGTCTCATCCTAAGCACACCCCATCAGGTTAAAACCATTCTTAGCCAAAGAGCAGGGAGATGGCTTACAGATTCAAGAATCCTAAAATATGAAGCTATCCTATTAGAAAAAGGTGATTTAACCCTAACCACTGACAATGTGCTCAACCCCGCCACCTTCCTTTTTTTTTTTTTTTTTTTGAGATGGAGTTTCACTCTTATTGCCCATGCTAGAGTGCAATGGCACAATCTCGGCTCACCGCAACCTCCACCTCCTGGGTTCAAGCAATTCTCCTGCCTTAGCCTACCAAGTAGTTGGGATTACAGGCATGCCACCATGCCTGGCTAATTTTTTTGTATTTTTAGTAGAGATGGGGTTTCTCCATGTTGGTCAGGCTGGTCTTGAACTCCTGCCCTCAGGTGATCCGCCTGCCTTGGCCTCCCAAAGTGTTGGGATTACAGGTGTGAGCCACTGTGCCCGGCCTACCCCGCCACCTTCCTGACAGGAAATCCAAACGCCGGAGACCCCAAGCACAAATGTTTAGACTTAATCATCAAACTAAAGTAAGGCCTCATCTAAGTGAGACCCCTTTAAAAACACGGCACCATCTCTTTGCAGACGGCTCCTCCCGGGTAATTGAAGAGAAAAAACATAATGGCTACTCAGTGGTTGATGGAGAAACTCCCACAGAAGTAGAATCAGGGAGACTTCCCAATAACTGGTCTAACCAAACATGTGAGTTGTTCGCACTAAATCAAGCCTTAAAATAGCTGCAGAATCAAGAAGGGACTATTTACACCAATTCCAAATATGCTTTTGGAGTGGCCCATACCTTTAGGAAGATTTGGACTGAACAAGTTATTACTAGCAAGGGCCAAAACCTTGTCCACAAAGAGTTAATCATGCAAGTATTAGAAAACCTTCAGCTACCAGAGGATATAGCCATTGTTCATGTCCCAGGACACCATAAAGGTCTCTCTTTCAAGAGTTACTTCCCAAGAAGCGCCCATTTTCCACTGAACCCCTTGTCTCCCTTCCCCATCTGCAACCCCCATCTTCTCCGAAGCAGACAAAGAAAAATTAAAGAAAATAGGGGCTAACAAAAACTCAGAAGAGAAACGGATACTGCCAGATAACAAAGAAATGTTGTCCAAACCCCTAATGACAGAAATCTTAACACAACTTCACCAAGGGACCCATTGGGGTCCCCAAGCCATGTGTGATGCAGTCCTTAGAACCTATGGGTGTACAGGGATTTATACCCTCACCAGGCAAGTCACAGACAGTTGTATGGTATGCAGAAAAACCAATAAACAAACTTTAAGAAAACTGCCCTTCGGGGGAAGAAATCCTGGGCTAAGGCCATTCCAAAGTGTCCAAATTGACTTATACCGAAATGCCCCAAATAGGCTGCCTCAAATGTTTGTCAGTTATAGTGGACCATCTCACTCACTGGGTGGAAGCCATTCACCTGCCAAGTGCAACTGCCAATAATGTAGTTAAAGTACTAATAGAAGATACCATACCCAGATTCAGATTAATAGAGAACATTGACTCAGACAATGGAACCCATTTTACTGCACAAGTCATTAAAGGATTAACCCAGACACTAGAGATAAAATGGGAATATCATACTCCCTGGCACCCACCCTCATCAGGAAAAGTAGAAAGAATGAATCAAACTAAAAAAATCACCTAACTAAACTAATCTTGGAAACCCGACTGCCATGAACTAAGTATCTCCCTGTCGCCTTACTAAGAAATCGTATCGCCCCTTGAAAAGACATCGGCCTGTCCCCTTATGAAACGCTCTACAGATTGCCATGCTTAAATTCCACCACTGACATCCCTACATTCGAAACAAAACATCAATTTCTTAAAAACTATATACGTGGTCTATCTTCCACCCTTTTTCCCCTCAGGACCCAAGCCCTCGTAGCACAAATGCCGCCTCTAGAGTTTCCAGTACACCCACATCAGCCTGGGGATTATGTGCTCATCAAAAGCTGGAGGGAGGAAAACTCGAACCATCGTGGGAAGGACCCTATCTAATACTCCTAACAACTGAAACAGCAGCCCGAACGGCTGAACAGGGGTGGACTCATCACACTCGGGTAAAAAGGACCCCACCCCTTATGGAATCATGGACCATCACTCCAGGACCAACTCCCTCAAAATTAACATTCAAAAAGGTCTAATTTGTCTCTTCTTCCCCCTAATTGCCCAGGGGCATTTCAATTTTTTTTTTTTTTTGAGATGGAGTCTCGCTCTGTTGCCCAGGCTGGAGTGCAGTGGCAAGATCTCCGCTCACTGCAAGCTCCGCCTCCTGGGTTCACACCATTCTCCTGCCTCAGCCTCCCAAGTAGCTGGGACTACAGGCGCCCGCCACCACGCCCGGCTAATTTTTTGTATTTTTAGTAGAGATGGGGTTTCACAGTGTTAGCCAGGATGGTTGATCTCCTGACCTTGTGAACTGCCCACCTCGGCCTCCCAAAGTGCTGGGATTACAGGCATGAGTCACCGCGCCCAGCCCGCATTTCATTGTTAATGTAACCAGGTCAGCCTCCCCCCAAGCTGTTGTGTTTGATGCTTGCCTAGTCATACCTTGCGGAGACCTACAAAGTCAAAGGCAACTAGCCTCTTCAGAAAAGTATCTTTGCCCTTGGTACTCACCCCACCCTCAATCTGATCCTTGCAAGATTCCCTATAATTGGCTACCTTGCCATTCCTGGTACGATATTCTCTGGACCACTCAGTCCCAAGGCTGGACTTCTTCAGCAGGCTGCACCTCCCTAAAACCTTATATCCATTTTACTAAACAAAATAACTCCTCTAACTGCCAACACCTCCGATGTAACCTGGTGCATATTTCTATTACTACTTCAACCTCCACTAACCATATTCCCACCCTAAGTCGCTTTTATGGTATGGGACAGATGTTAGCGGGAAAGACCCCATAGGGTCCTTTGAGATTGGTTTTGTCGCCCCTCCAGCACCCCTTCCTTCCCCAAGATCTCCTCCAAATGAAACAACTATCTTGCCACTACCTAATGACAAAACTAAAGTGCACATAGTGGAAGTCAAAGACCTAAAACAAACCCTGGCCATCGAGACCGGACACCAAGAAACGAATGCCTGGCTGAAATGGATCAAATATTCAGTTTGCACTTTAAATAAAAGCGACTGTTATGCCTGTGCAATGGGCAGGCCAGAAACCCAAATAGTTCCCTTCCTGCTTGGATGGTCTAACAAACCGGGCATGGACTATACAGTAGCTCTCTTCCAGCACCCCACAGCCTGGGGTAATAAGTCATGCACCACTCTCTCACTGCTTTTCCCAAAAGTCAAAGACTGCCCTGTGGGTCAGCCCCCAAGGGCCATCTGGCTCCTGGCCTCTGATGCCAATTGTACCTCTTGTCTCTCATGACGGGGAAAACTTGCATCTTTCAGGAATCTAACGGGATGCAGTGAATCCGAGCCTTTTCGAGAGCTCACCAATCAGACTGCCCTTGTCTATCTACAAGCAGATGTTTGGTCCATTGCGGAGGACCTCTACTGGGTATGCTGCCAAATAATTGGAGCAGCACTTGCGCTCTAATCCAACTGGCCATCTCTTTCACCCTGGCATTTCATCAGTCCGACAAAAAGTCACCCTCTTGGGAAAAAAGAGAAGCTCCTCAAGGGTCTTTTGACCCCCATGTCTATATAGAGGCAATTGGAGTACCACGAGGAGTAGCCAACGAATTTAAAGCTCGAAATCAAATAGCTGCCAGGTTTGAGTCAGTCTTATTTTGGTGGTCTACTATAAACAAAAACGTAGACTGGATAAACTATATATATTACAATCAACAAGGATTTGTTAATTATACCAGAGATACCATTTGGGGATAGCTGAGCAATTTGGTCCCACCAGCCGAACGGCCTGGGAAAAGAGGATAGCTCTTGACATGACATTAGCAGAAAAAGGCAGAGTTTGTGTCATCATCAGAGCCCAATGTTGTACTTTGATCCCAAATAACACAGCTCCCGATGGAACCATTACCAAGGCTCTACAAGGCCTCACCACCCTAGCAAATGAGCTGGCTGAAAATTCTGGAATAGATGACCCCTTCACAGGTTTAACCGAAAGATGGTTTGGTAAATGGAAAGGACTTATGGCCTCTATCCTCACTTCCCTTGCCATTGTTACAAGTGCACTCATCCTTGTAGGCTGTTGCATCACACCTTGTGTTTGTGGGTTAGTTCAAAGACTCATAGAAATGGCTCACACTAAAACCTTCTCTGTCTCTCCTCCTCCATATTCAGACCAACTTTTACTCCTAGACAATCAAGAAGAGCAACAAAGCCAAATCTTACTAAAATAATTTGAAGAGGAAGAATTATAACAACAAAAAGGGGGAAATTGTCAGAATAAAAGACAGGTTCCTCTTCAAAGATCCAACTTTCTTGTCATAGGCTGTAAACCGCCTTGCTCCAAACCTTAACCTGTAACCTTTACCCTCTGCCTTATTTGAGAAAGATTCAAGCGCATAGCCAATTGGAGTCAACCTAGACTGTGTGGTCCAACCCCAACCAATGGGGAAAGACAAAGAAGCAGGAACTGTGTTAGGGTTAGAAACCTGTTCTCCTTTGTTAGGTGTGCTTTTGCGACTGCTATAGGCGCGGGCAGCACCCTTCTGCAGAAGTAAACTTTGCCTTGCTGAGAAACTTTTCTTCTGAGTGCTCCTCTTCCTCTGCAGCACTCAGAAATAAGAGAACTTATTTCTAACAGGAGGAAGAAGACATGATAATTTTGCACACGCAGGTTCTGAGTTTTGGCTGGTGTGCTGAGTGCTTACCATACCTCAAATACTGTGTGATCTGGGCTGAAGAACAGAAAACCCAACTAACAGTGACTTAGGCAAAAAGAAATTTTATTCTTTCACAGAAGTCTGAGGCAGGCAGGTCCAGAGTTCATGCAGGAGCTCAATAACATCAGGGATCGGGCTCTTTTTGTTCTTCTTAGCATATCGATGTTTTACCTGATGCTGGGCACCTTGTGGACCTAAGATGGCTGTTGTAGCTCCATGCATCGTGATTAAACCAGAGACAGGAAGTGTACGATGGAAGAGGACAGAGGTGATGGCCTCCTCCTCTCCTTTTGTCTTATTCCTGGAGTGACTCCCTCCTCTTATCAGCAGGGATACAAGCAGTGCCTGGCAGCCTTCCCTCTCTCCTGTATGAGCCAGAAGCAAGACTCATGGCACCCCTCCCTGCAGGAAAGGGGTGGAATGGAGCCCCTGGCAAAGGGGGCTGGACTTGCAGTGACAGTGCTGCTCTGAACAGGACTGGGCTTCTGTTGGAGAGGCGGTCAGCGGCTGCTAGGCAGGTCACAAGCTGCCTTGCCCATGGCTCTCCAGCTCTGCACCTACCCTCTCCTTCTAATAAATCTGTTTCAATAACCACCATGAGGTTTAAAGAGGAGCAGTAACTTGCCCACGGTTGCACCAGGCACCCCTAGAAGAGCAAGAATTCCTTACAAAGTTATTAAAACAGGCAAATCCCATATAGGTGACATTTCTTTCCAACAATGCTGACATCTCTTTTAGTTTTGAGCCTTAGTAATCCAATTTTCTGCCTCAGGAAGAGGCAGCAGCTTCTGGGAAAAATCTGCTCCTGCTAAGGTGGCTCATTCATTGTTTTACCTGAATAGAGTGGTGGATGGTGAAGGTTCAAATTCTCACTTTTCACATAAAATTTTATAACATAAAAAATAATTAAATGGGGTGGGCGTGGTGGCTCACGCCTATAACCCCAGCACCTGGGAGGCTGAGGAGGGCGCATCAAGAGGTCAGGAGATCGAGACCATCTTGGCTAACACGGTGAAACTGCGCCTCTATAAAAATACAAAAAATTAGCCAGGCATGGTGGCAGGCGCCTGTAGTCCCAGCTACTCAGGAGGCTGAAGCAGGAGAATGGCATGAACCCAGGAGGTGGAGCTTGCAGTGAGCTGAGAGCACGCCACTGCACTCCAGCCTGGGCGACAAGAGTGACTCGGTCTCAAAAAAAAGAAAAAAAATTAAATGAGCCAACCAGGACAATGTTTAAAAGCCAGAGCCAAAAAGGCTCCAAAATAAAACAAACTTGTCTGCTCAATTAATTATTTGAAGAGAACCTACAGTAATACAGACTGGAGATGGGAAAGCAAGAGGGATGTATGAGTGGAGGAACGGGCAAAGGGGTGTGTGTGTGTGTGTGTGTGTGTGTGTGTGTGTGTGTGTGCATGCATGCACCCAGCTAGGGTAGAAAATGAGGACTTTTGCTTCTATGGGAAGTGACCTTCCAGTTCACTTGTGTATCAAATGAACATGATGAAATCAAATTGTACTAGCCAATGTTTGGGAGGGTTCTGTATTAAAGGGATAAAGAAAAACATTAGAAAGAGAAGTTACAAAAATCACTGTGGGGAAAATGAACACCAATGACTTGGCTGCTCTGAGGCTCGCAGGGAGTAGACATTTAGGCATCCCAGGTCATCAGAGAACCAGTGGGGTCTTTTCCTCAGGGGCCGGGTTTTCTACACGCAAGTCAAACCTCTTCCCCTCTGGGACACGTTTCCAAAGGACTCCAGAAACACAGCACAGCTGGATTCAGGTACTGTGTCAAGATGTGCCTTTTTCTTCATCTTTGACAGCAATTAATGTACTAAATGTCTTGATAGAGAAGGTCATATTTGGGAATATTCTTGGGATCAATAGGACTTTGGACAATAAGCTTCCCCCTCATTGCTCCTCGATAGATTACTTCAATCAAATCTATGAAGTCTTGTTTGGTTTTGAAGCTTCCCACAAACTTAGTGTGATCTGGAGATCTAGACAGCATAGAAGAGAAACAACTGCTCTAAGAACTTTGAGTAATCACTTGTTGAAGACTTTCAGGATAAACAAAATGAACAACAGCTTTGTTATTTTCTTCTGTCCATGAGACTTCAGACATAAAGCCCAACATTAATTTTTCAATCATTTTTTTCCATTTAGTAAATGACTCAACCCAGTGCTGTGGGCCACTAGCATGAAAGGTCTGTCATGTGCAAAGCTTCAGCTTCAAAAGCTATTGTAATCACAAAATCCATTTTTATCACTTCTCAAATCATCAAGCAGATTTCACCAAGTGTTGGAGTGCACATTGTTTCTTCGTGTGCTGTTGTTGCTTTTGCCTGGGCATTGTGCAAAGCCCATTCAATATTCATGGCCTTTTGAGTGGTAGGTATTAAAAAATTGTTTTTTTAGAAAAGTATCTCAAACACCAGGTATGTTACTGTAAAAATTTTAAAGAAATAAATAAAATCACGGATGAGGCCAGAGGTCACTTTTCAGTGTCTATCCTTCCAATCTTGTGTGTGTGTGTGTGTGTGTGTGTGTGTATGTGCAGATACATACTTCTTTTTTCCCAACATTGGGAATTATGTCATACAAATTATTCAGTAATATGCTTTTTTCTAGCTGACATATATTTCTTTCAGTTGTTAAATGTGCATCTACAACATCATATTAAAGTCCTGGAAGTGTAATTACTGGTTAAAAAGTTTAAAAACTTTAAACTATTTGATACATAATGTTGAACTGGCCCCCTTAAAAGGTTGTACCAAATTAATACTTACATCAAATGTGTTCCAGTAGAATAAACAGCTTTAAAATACTTTTGTGTTTTTTTTTTTTTTGTTGTTGTTGTTGTTTTGCGATGGAGCCTTGCTCTGTCACCAGGCTGGAGTGTAGTGGTGGTGCATTCTCTGCTTACTGCAACCTCCACCTCCTGGGCTCAAGCGAATCTCCTGCCTCAGCCTCCTGAGTAGTTGGGATTACAGGCACCCACCATCATGCCTGGCTAATTTTTTTTTTTGAGACGGCAGCTCTGTTGCCCAGGATGGAGTGCAGTGGCGCGATCTTGGCTCACTGCAAGCTCCGCCTCCTGGGTTCACACCATTTTTCTGCCTCAGCCTCCAGAGTAGCCAGGACTACATGCGCCCGCCACCACGCCCAGCTAATTTTTTGTATTTTTAGTAGAGACAGGGTTTCACTGTGTTAGCCAGGATGGTCTCGATCTGCTGACCTCGTGATCTGCCTGCCTCGGCTTCCCAAAGTGCTGGGATTACACGCGTGAGCCACTGCGCCTGGCCATGCCTGGCTAATTTTTGTATTTTTAGTAGAGATGGGGTTTCACTATGTTGGCCATGCTGGTTTTGAACTCCTGACCTCAAATGATCCGCCTGCCTCGGCCTCCCAAAGTGCTGGGATTACAGGCGTGAGCCACTATGCCCAGCCTAAAACACTTTAAAACAGATAATATTTCACATACTTTCAAATAAAGACAAAAAGGGTACACAGATCTAGATAAGTGGACACATCAACCACAGTAAGAAATGATCAGAATCATGGATGCATCCAATCATCAATATTAAGTATTGAGATGGTAATTGGATGGAGTGGAAGGCATTAAAGAGGACATCATGTTACTTATTCTTGACAGGCTTTGTTGAAGAATGATTTAAAATTCAATGGCGAAAAGCAGGAAACTTTGCAAGAGAGAAGCACATCTTAGTTTGCTAGAAGGAATGTTTCTTTTATAAATGCCACTTACCAGTCCAAAAGCTTAAGAAAAACTACATGTTTTGTTTCAAATGAAATTCCTGGGAAAATTTTAAGAGTTCTTTATTTAGCTAATATGGCTATTTTATATTTTATAGACTTATGGATGGTAGTGCTTTGCCAACTGTACTATTTCTTCATACTTAAGTCGGAAATTAAAATTTGACAAACCATGCGTATGCACTATTAAAGAAATAAATAAAATTTGACAATCATACCTGAAGCACTCTCATTTTGTAGCAAGGTTTTGCATAAAAAATTAGAGAGTGCGTCAATTGAGGAAACAGTACTGATGTAAGACTCACAGAGCCAACATCACATGGAAATAGGCAAGCTACTGAAACTGCTTACCAAGGAAACTTACAAGGTTGCAATTAACTTCAGATCAACTGCACTTACCCATAATCCACTTTCATATGCTGCCCATTGAAGAAAAAGACAGTAGATGGAATATAACTGATGTCAAAATACTGTGTATAAACTGCAGTTTGGTCCACATCTACCAGGTATATAGCAGCCATTTTACTTAAGTCAGAAGAGGTCTTAGAAAGCTGCAAATGACAAGAGAGACAAAGGTTACAATAGGAGAGGCAGCTAATGTTTCTTCTGTGAAACTTGTTACTACAACAGAGTGTTTTGTTTGAAAAAACTCCTGGGCCAACAATGCAGCCCACGTGGCTCCCACATTAGACAAAGCATAACCCCATCCTCCAGAGTCTCATTCACTGCAGACGGGCTTAGGAGGGAATCTTGGGGAAAACTGTATGAGGTTAGGAAGGGACCTTGGGGAAAACTGTGTGAGGTTAGAAGGGGACCTTGGGGAAAACTGTGTGAGTTTAGGAGGGTGACAGCATGGGAGTATTCCTGTCTATTCATTGTGGAGAGAGACCTAACCCAGAACTAAGACCTCTACCCGCCATTTCTACTGCTGCCATCCCGTGTTAAGAGCTGAGCATACAAATCCTTGGGGAAAACTGTGTGAATCTATTTCTTCCTTTAATTTCTTTCTTTGAATGCTTTTATAAAAGTAGCCCATGCTCATTTAAAACAACACAACTTAGAAATATGTAATGTGGATAGTGAAATTCCCTAACGTCTCCTTCCTCCCAATCCTCCCAGAAATGAAAACCATGATAATTAGTAGCAGACACTTATATAATATTACTATGTGGTAACTGTCCTAAGTGCTTAACATTTGTTAACTCATTTAATCCTCACATCATTCTTATAAGGTATATGCTATCAGAGTCCCCATTTTATAGATAGGGAAACTGAGGCACAGGAAGGTAAAGTAATTTGCCCCAGGTCACACAGCTCCTGAGCAGTAGGGCTGGGGTTTGAACTTTGGCAGCGTGGCTTCAGTGTCTACATCACTGACCTCTGTGGTATTTCCTCCTGCCTATGACTGAGGGTAGAATCCTCTGGTCCTTTTTTCCCCAGGCTGACACATCACACCCTCATTGTAACCACGGAAATGAGGATTTGTACGCTCAGCTCTTACACGGGATGGTAGCAGTAGAAATGGCAGTAAGAGGTCTTAGTTCTGGATTAGGTCTCTCTCTGCATCAGGCACATACTGGAGGCAGCACACTAGAAAAGATTATGTGCAGCTACAGAAAACTGAGTTCAAATTTCAACTCTGCAATATAGTGGATCTGCACCTGTGGGAAGTTACTTGCCCTCTCTGGTTTTTTTTTTCCTACTGGGAAATGGGGCTACTATTATCCTACTATTTCGAGCACTGAAAAGATAGTGTTCACAGATGCTTGTTAATAGTTTTCTGCTCTTCCATCACCTTGTTGGTGAAACAGCATTGACAGCTTCTAGTGGGTAAGGACATCCAAGACAGATTCAGCACACACAGATCTGGGGGCTTGGTTCAGGGCAGGCACACAATCAGCTCTTAGTGAACTAACAAATGAACAGCTATATACCCAACCCTGACTACTCCCTCTCATGTACTATTCAGATGCTGAAGTGAGAATATACAGATTATTAATAAAAACCACTTATTTTAGACATTCACTTACAATATCATCTAGCTGCAGACAGACAGGATCTTCATCTCTCCCAAACCTGAGAACCAACACCTTCTCAGCAGTACTTTTTATCGCCTGGTCTACTTCCTTTTTGCTAGTCAGCTTGGGCAGTAGGAAGCTCATCTTGAAATAACCCAAATGTGAATCCTTACTGTCACTCCTGAAATAAAGGTGCAATGTTTAAAGACAGTTTAGATTAAGTGCGTGAGCCCTCATTAAAAAAAATTCACAGAGTAGCTAATGTATTCACATAGTATGAAAGAAACATCATAGAAAGGTAACACTGTGGAGTTTCCCTCTCCTTGTCCCTGCTCCTTGGAACCAGTTTTCATTGCTCCCTCCCCTGGGCCAGATAACTGCTTTCATTAGTTTCTCATGTATCTTTCAGAGTTTTGTTATGCATTCACCAAAAAATACAAATATGCGTTCCGATATTTTTTTCTCTCTCTCCCCACCCCCAAAAGATAGCCTATTGTATCAGTGTTCCAGCAGGAAAGCGATGACACTCTCAACTTTGGTAATTTGAAGGCAGTTTAATTAAGGCAGGTGTAGAAAAACAATACGGTAAAGTGTACTACTTTGGGGCTAGTAACAGCGGGATGCTGTACCCATCCCTAGGCCATGGGAGGAAGAAGCCATGGCAGGAAGCAGTTATAAGAATTGTGTGGCAGAAAGAGGTGAGTGGAGAGGACAGTATATAGGAGGGCAGCCTGCTGTTAAGTGTTGCAGCCACTCTCCTCCCTCCCTCTGACCTTTGCTCATGCAACCACCAGCTGACTCCAACTGGAACCAGAGGGGAGGGGCCTGTTGAGGCAGGCAAACCTCCCCGTCCCAGAGCAGTCTAGAGGAGGATGAAGAATGGCTGTGGAGGGACCAATGACAGATGTTCCGCACACACACTTTATCTACTCTTCAGCACTTTTCATTATTTCAAACCTAACCTATGAAGATTACCCCATATCTCTATATAGAGAACATCCATATTCTCTGTCATGGCAGCATATTATTTCTTGCATGTGTTACACTTTTTAAACAGTCCTTTAGGGTATACATTATATTATTACAAGTTCTGGCTTAAAGATTCTTGGTGTGCACCTTACTAGCTGCACCTCATTACACGGCAAACAGATCAATTAAGAGTGTGTGTGAAAACTACAATACCATAAACAAATAATAAAATACTGAGGTACAAGGGACCTAATCCAACCCCGTCATTTTACAAACTAGCTTGCTTACAGTTGCACTTTCTGCTACAATGACAAGGACTAGAATACAAGCCACCAAATTTCTAGTCCAGGGGTCCTTCTACTACAATAATCTATTTTCATGATTGGAAGAAATTTCATTTTTGAGAAACTCTTTGACAAAGAAGCTTAGTTTTGTGGTCATCTATAAGAGACTCCATTGAGATGGTCGGTATTTTGAATTCAGTTCCAAATATGAAAAGGGAGGATTTCTTTTCCTATATTTTTTGTCACAAGTCACATTTTAAGATACGAATTAGGCCAGGCTCACCCCTGTAATCCCAGCACTTTGGGAGGCCAAGGAGGGTGGATCACCTATGGCCAGGAATTCGAGACCAGCCTGGCCAACATGGTGAAACCCCGTCTCTACTAAAAATACAAAAAATTAGCCGGGCGTGGTGGCAGGCGCCACCTGTAATCCAAGCTACTCAGGAGGCTGAGGCAGGAGAATTGCTTGAACCCTGGAGGCGGAGGTTGCAGTGAGCTAGGATCGCTCCACTGCACTCCAGCCTGGGCAAGGCAACAAGAGCGAAGCTCCGTCTCCAAAAAAAAAAAAAAAAGGAATTATTTAACTAAAATTCACATAGGAAATAAGATTGTTCCAGCTATAGGTCATACTTTAAACAGGGACATTGATGGCCCAAAGGGACGTCATCAGATGTGAGCAGCAGAACAAATTACCAATGAAAGGGAAGGTCAAAGAGAAGACGGATCTGTCCCACTAGAATTCAAACAAACAGCAATTCCTCTGTGTTACTGATCGAAAGGAGAAAGTAAGGGGAGAACAAAGTTGTTAGTGGTGAGGCTAGGGGTGCAACTGGACAAATGTTGGAAGCAGGAGAGGAAAACTGAGACCACATCTAAGAAAATGTCCATAGTAAATGATACCCACAGAGAATTCCCAAAAGAAGAGGTACAAATGGACAGTAGATAAACTGAAAAGTTAAGCTTTACTAGTAAGCAAAGAAAAGCAAATTAAAAGATATGTTTACAAAGTCACTGAATTGGCAAAAATTAAACAAGATAGTGGTAGGGGCAGGCACAGGGAGTTCCTGCTGCAATGCAGACACAAAACCTTTCTGGAAAGAAAACTGACATACTCTTTGACCAATAACTCCACTGCTTTCCTCTCTCCCTCTCTTTTTCTGAGGCGGGGTTTCGCTATGTTGCCCAGGCTGGTCTCAACTCCCCAGGCTCAAGCAATCCTCCCGCCTCAGCCTCCCGAGTAGCTGGAACCTCAGGCGCGCGCCACAACTGCAGAAACACCAAAAAAAGAAAAAAAGCTTGAACTCACTTTTGTACAGAACCTTACTACAATGTATTCCAGAAAAACAACTGGAAATCAGTGGTCATCTCTGCGTGTGAACGCATGGGTGATTTTTATTTACAGCCGGGCGCGCATCTCCATTTTCCAAAATATCCGATATACATATTTAAAGTCACCTGTGTTGCGCTGCTCCTGGCCCACAAGCGCTAAGGGACCCCAGCACTTACCTTACTCTTCCACGCCGCCTCCCTCCCTTTCACTTTGTGGCTGTCAGCAACCACTTCTCCGAAAAGCCCGGGCGCGGACAGCTCCTTTCATCAGCCCCAAGCCGGACAGGACCCTAACACCAAGTCACCCAGGGGCTGTTGCCTAGCAACCCTCGTGGCCCCGCTAGCGGGAAGGAAACCGAATAGAAAACGCACAAGCGCACAAAACAAACTCCCGGTAGTCGGTCGGCCCCCGCTCAACAGCCCAATAAACGGAAGAGCTTCTAGTCACCGCCCACCTTGCTCGGCTCTGACCGGAAGCTAGGCGTCACCTCCGCCCGTATTAAAGATGGTCGACCTTTTTCCCCTCCTTTTCCTGCCACCAGACTAGAGGCGGGATGTAGTCTCTTAGGCTAAGAGTGATTGGTCACAAGGAGACTCGGAAGTGTCTGATCAGAGCCCCAGAGGAGGCCTTGAGAGCCTGTTGGCGTTCCGTTCCACACTTGGATCCAGGAATCGGCGTGTTCCAGGCTGCTCTCTATGGTAGCTTTGGGCGGATAGAGGGGGCGCGCAAGGTATTAAGGGACAATAATGGCCGCTTTCAAGGTGTGGATTTTGGCTCCTTGAGCCTGTCTGAGCGAGGGGTGGCAGCGCCGGCGCCCCAGAATCCGGGACAGAAGGGTTCCAAGAGTCGCGCTTGGTGAGGTGAGAGTCCCTTCTTCCTTCCTGGCCTGCCCTTCTGTAATCATGGCGGCTCCAGGCGGCGGATATTGGTCCCCTGCTCAGGTCCGGGCCCCAGTTTGGGGAGTTCCTCTGTCGTCCCTGTCACCCACCTTGCCTTACTCACCTCAGGGATGCTGCATCCGTCCTGGCCGCCTTGGCCTTCCTCCTTGCTCTGGTCAAATCCTGCTGCCTGGAGCGGCCTCGCTGAGATCTAGGGATGCTGCCTGGAGTGGCCTTGCTCCCTCTCCCAGGCCTCCGCTTTAACCCACCCCAGACTGTCGCCGAGCCCGAGTAGGACTCCTTGTGTCTTCCTCTGCTCTCTCACAGTGTTATTTATACCAGGCAATCTGGTGGGCGATCTCTTCTACTAGAATGTCAGCTCCAGGTGGGCGGGGATTTTTGTCTTGTTCTCTGTTGCTATCGCCGAGAACAGC
The DNA here is from genome assembly GCF_029281585.2 of Gorilla gorilla gorilla. NCBI lineage: Eukaryota > Metazoa > Chordata > Mammalia > Primates > Hominidae > Gorilla > Gorilla gorilla. Next base: position 101,579,799 of record NC_073242.2, read on the forward strand.
AATTGGCTCAGGGACGCCCTCAGTGAATAATTGTTGAATGAATGAATCCAGGTTCTTTCTTCCCTGGCTTTCTCGTACGCCTTGTAGTTTCTTTGCCATTAATCCTTCTCAAGAATCTTGCTCTTTAGCTCCTTATTTGTTCGTCTCAGCAGCTAATGAAGTTCTCTCTGGCTGTCTCCTTGTCCTGTGTTGCTGGAATCTTCCCTTGCTGTCTCCAGAAATGTTTGGGTTCCTGTCGTCCTTTAATAAGTTTAAATTAATTCATTTTTTAATTTATCAAACGCTTATTTTGCTAGACATTGAGCTATAGCAGTCAACAACACATCCAGTGTTCTCTCAACTGCGTAGAATGGCAGTCCAGGGTACCTTTCCTAGTTTAGACAACTATTGAGTAGAGCCTGTATATCTTTATCTTCTTGTGTGGATTTCCTCACATGCACACAGATGTCACCAATATGCAGCTTTCTTTTTTTCTGTTCTGCCTGATGGCATTTTCAAAATGTAACTCTTGTTTCTGCATTAATATTATGTGTCCAGTCTGTTTGGCAATACTCTGTAGAGCTGTGCATTTAATTAGAGTTTGGTAAACAATTCTGGATTCTGGTGGCATCTCCTTTGCTTTGCTAACTTGTTGGAATGAGAGGAATTATCCAAGCATCCAGAAGTGGTATATGTTGATGAGTGGCAGATGTGTAGTGAGAGGTAAAGAGGAGCTTGTTCCAACTTGAGTGCCAGAAGTCTTGTAGCCACTTATATACTTCTCAGTAACACCTCTTCCTAACCTGGTGTTTCTCATAAATATTTTTGGTGAACATAGATTGTTATTAAACTGATTTTGGCTGCTGTGAGTAAATTGTTTTCTGTAAAACGCAGCTAGGCCAAGAAAAGCCACTAAAGTATGGAGAACATGGACGGTAGCCTTCTGCCCCATCTCTGTGCTGCTGTACCTGTTGTTTAAAGAGAGGAAGAGGTAGAACTCATGTAAAAAAATGGGTGAGGGACCAACAGTATATAGGAGGATAGCAAATAATATAATGTAGCAGTTACATTTATGTTAACTGTTATGGTTACATAAAGAGCTACTCTTTATGGTTTCACACACACTTTTTGTTTGATTCTCACAATAGCTTCGTGGATTAGATAAGGTAAAAATTTTTTCCATTTAATAGATATGAAATTATGGCTAAACAAAGATTCAGTTATTTGCTTACCATCATACAGGTAGAAAGTGTTAAGAGCCTGGTTTCTAATTGAGGTTTCTGACTCAAATTTAGTGGTGTTTTCCCTACATCCCTGTTACAGCTGCTGACATCAGGCTCTAGAAAGTGTCCCTTAGTGAGGCCTTTTATTGCCTCTTGGATCTTTGTGGGGGGTGGGGAGGAATGTATGGGGGGGGTGTGTTGTGTGTGTATCTATTTTGGTGTTTATTGGGGGTTGGAATAGGAGAATCTTTGGAGATTGGCAGTGACTTGATGGAAAGATCTTGGAGAGAGGGAGCAAAAGTAGTCCTGGTCTTAGGGGGAGATGGGGAAGTTTAATCACCTACATATAACCATAACTGCATTTATTCTGGGATATAGTAGAGCTGAGCCTTCTCCAGTACCAAATGGTTTGCCTTCCTTCCAGAGAAATCCCATATCCTGTGATGGGGGACACCAGTGAGGATGCCTCGATCCATCGATTGGAAGGCACTGATCTGGACTGTCAGGTTGGCGGTCTTATTTGCAAGTCCAAAAGTGCAGCCAGCGAGCAGCATGTCTTCAAGGCTCCTGCTCCCCGCCCTTCATTACTGGGACTGGACTTGCTGGCTTCCCTGAAACGGAGAGAGCGAGAGGAGAAGGACGATGGGGAGGACAAGAAGAAGTCCAAAGTCTCCTCCTACAAGGACTGGGAAGAGAGCAAGGATGACCAGAAGGATGCTGAGGAAGAGGGCGGTGACCAGGCTGGCCGAAATATCCGGAAAGACAGGTAAAGGCCTTAGTATGGGTTAGCCCAGAAGGAAGCGAACGGAGGCTGGAAAATAACAGCTCATGTTTATCTCTCAGTTTTCCTGTTGGAGATTTAGAGCTTTATGATTTTATTATGATTCTGTAATACTGAAGGTAGGTAGGAATTTGTGGGGAAAAACAAAGGTGAATAAAGACTAGATGGTAGAGGTTAGAAATGCCTTGGGTTGTTGCCATATGTGAGCCTGCGTCCCAGGGAGAGAAAGTGGAAAAGGACAGATCACTTGTTTGGACAGCCAAAGGTTTTAGGGCAGAGTTTTTCTCCTATGGAGGGGCCTTTACCAGTTGCTCTCCCTGTTTCAGACATTATCGGTCTGCTCGGGTAGAGACTCCATCCCATCCGGGTGGTGTGAGCGAAGAGTTTTGGGAACGCAGTCGGCAGAGAGAGCGGGAGCGGCGGGAACATGGTGTCTATGCCTCGTCCAAAGAAGAAAAGGATTGGAAGAAGGAGAAATCGCGGGATCGAGACTATGACCGCAAGAGGGACAGAGGTAAACTGTCCAGCACAGTTCCTGTTGTCCATTAGCATTCGAATAAATGTGTCAGCCTTTTTCTTGTTGCAGGAGTTTTTGCAACACCCATTTGTTAGGGAGTCCTATTTGCATGATGTCCGCCTGAGTGGTTTTGACCCTGCTGGGATTGGGAATACTAGTTTAAGAAAAGAGCTGTTGCCTGTAACATAGCTGCTCTCCTTGAGTGTGTGGTCTTCGTTTTATTATGAAAATTGATGATAAAGGATATAATGGGTAAATATGTATAAGAGACCAGCGTTTCTAATAGCATTGGTGATAGAGAAAGGACAGTGCTATGGAACAAAGCTAGACAAAAAAATCCAGTGCTGTCCTTGCTCAGTATTAAGTTTTATAGCTGATAGAATTGTAACTATTAAAAAAAAGATTCACTGTAAACTCGCACTAGTATTTTTTGAATTCTTGCTGGAAAATAACTGTTACTGTGGGTTTGAAACTTTCTAGACAGTAACTATTTTTCCCCCTTGGGAGAATGGGCATAGGTGAGTTTCAGGAGTCCACGGATCACATTCGAGCAGTGCAGGTTGCACCTGTGAGTGAGTGGGCAGCCTGTCCTTTCTCTAGGGTGAAGATGTGTATACCTTAGGATGGGATGCATGTTTTTAAGCTCCGTGTGACTCTTCATAGATGAGCGGGATAGAAGTAGGCACAGCAGCAGATCGGAGCGAGATGGAGGGTCAGAGCGTAGCAGCAGAAGAAATGAACCTGAGAGCCCACGACATCGACCTAAAGGTAGACTCACTGTTTTGGTGGCTTGTGAGGATTCAAGTGTATGAAAGGCAGAGTGAGTGACTCTCGTCTTCAGTGAGATTGCTGAGGCATTGAGTCAGAATTCCTGATTCTACCATTAACATCTTGGGATAGTTGGTTCTGAGTCAGGTGGGCACAGCTCTGCACTTGGGGTGGATATGGTTCCTGAAAGGTGAGAGGCTGGTTTGCTGCATGGCCAGTTTTCCAAATGGTAGGAAAGAATAGGGAGCTGGAGGTAGAAGAAGTGTTTATTAAAAAGAACTACTTATATCCAAGAAGGGTGTGTTTGTAGAGATAAAGTAAATATCCCTTAAAATGTTGTCATAAACACAGAATGAAAACTGGACCATTGGCTAGGTGCAGTGGCTCATACCTGTAATCCCAGTACTTTGGGAGGCTGAGGCAGGCAGATTACTTGAGGTCAGGAGTTCGAGACCAGCCTGGCCAACATGGTGAAACCCCATCCCTACTAAAAATACAAAAATTAGCCTGGGGTGGTGGCGGGTACCTATAATCCCAGCTATTTGGGAGGCTGAGGCAGGAGAATCAATTGTACCCGGGAGGCGGAGGTTGCAGTGAGCCAAGATCACACCACTGTACTCCAGCCTGGGTGACAGAGCAAGACTTTGTCTCAAAAAAATAAAAAAAGGAAAAATATATCCTGGACCATTAAAAATTGAGATATCTTTAAAAACTGTCAAAACCGATCTTAACCGTTATAGATACATGCAAGGTTTAGAAATAGTAAAAGGAGTAAATTTGGGGAATTGACTTTTGGCAACTGGTTCTAGACCATGTCATGGTTAAGTGAGATGTTTCCTGTGGATGTGTCTTTTGTGGCCCAGATGCAGCCACCCCTTCAAGGTCTACCTGGGAGGAAGAGGACAGTGGCTATGGCTCCTCAAGGCGCTCACAGTGGGAATCGCCCTCCCCGACGCCTTCCTATCGGGATTCTGAGCGGAGCCATCGGCTGTCCACTCGAGATCGAGACAGGTGATGTTCTGGGCAGAACAGCCCAGTTTCGCTGGGTGGGCGGTAAGGAGCCTCGGCAGGGAGAGCAGATGGCGGCCAGGAGGACGTGGCTTAGCTCAGTGACAGTTTTGTGATGCTGGTGCTGCTGTTCCCAGGTCTGTGAGGGGCAAGTACTCGGATGACACGCCTCTGCCAACTCCCTCCTACAAATATAACGAGTGGGCCGATGACAGAAGACACTTGGGGTCCACCCCGCGTCTGTCCAGGGGCCGAGGTGAGGCCTGTGGGGCAGGAGACAGAAGAGCAGGCTTGCTTGCCCTAGCGAGGATGAGCAGGGGCTGCCCTTCTGGAGCTGCGTGGCCCTGCAGATCTGTCTGGGGCCGCTGGGGACAGGCCAGGGCATGGACTGACCTGCTCCCTGTGCTCCTCCAGGAAGACGCGAGGAGGGTGAAGAAGGAATTTCATTTGACACGGAGGAGGAGCGGCAGCAGTGGGAAGATGACCAGAGGGTAAAGCTTTATACTTCTGAGGGGCTGATCGAGGCTGGTGGCCGTCCGTAGATGGGTGACCCTCTAGCAGGACTGGGCTTTGATGAGGGTACACCTGAGCCCTGTTCAGACCCAATGCCCTGGAGTCTCTTTGCAGAGGCATAGACGGCACGGTGAACCCTGTCACTCACTGCAGTAGGCTGACCTAACTGTTCTGTTATGTGTTGGTGCCACCATGTGGTAAATCTAAGAAGTGCTATCGTGATGGGCTGCCCTCCAGTCCTGTGTAGTCGCCCACTGTGGTTCTCCTCCAGATGGCATGTGGCTGCAGGGAGGCCTCTCCTGCACCCCTCACAAGGGTAGCTCCACTGCAGTAGTGACTACCAAGCGTCCCTTCGTCTGTTGGCCATGTCTCATGCATAAACTTGATCTGTCCCTCACTCCCTTGCTTTGCCTCCTGCCCTGCAGCAAGCTGATCGGGATTGGTACATGATGGACGAGGGCTATGATGAGTTCCACAACCCGCTGGCCTACTCCTCCGAGGACTACGTGAGGAGGCGGGAGCAGCACCTGCATAAACAGAAGCAGAAGCGCATTTCAGCTCAGCGGAGACAGATCAATGAGGTGAGGCTGCCTGCAGAAGTTGGAGCAGATTCAGACCTGGAGGTAGAGCACGTGGGGAAGCAGCAGGTTATCCCCAAGTGAGGGCAGCACAGCTTGTCCCCTGATTGCCGAGAAGCCCAGATCCTCTGGAGGTGGAAGAGGAGTGGGTGATGAGCCTTTTAGTAGCTTAAGGAAAGCCCCGGCTCGTACTTCTCTCTTTTGCAGTACTTCCTTGAGGGGAAGTACTGTTGATGGGAACAGGTGCATTGGGACCTGCCTCTGTGGTCTGTGTTCTTTGTGTCTCTGATGTGGGCTAGGGACACTTACCATTTGTGTGTCCCTCTAGAGGTTCTGATTTAGATGAAAGGTGCTGCTGCTTGGAACAAAGTCCTGCAGGTGATTTGGGATCAGCACCTCTTCTGTCTTTGGAGCTGTGGGTAGAGGCCTGTGACATCTTTGCAGCTACCAGTGGCCTTCTGTCAGGACTTGATGTGTGGATTTACCTCATAACCTTTCAGGACGACCTTTGGGGTGGAAATTTGAGTGTGGCTCCCATTGTGTCCTCACAGGATAACGAGCGCTGGGAGACAAACCGCATGCTCACCAGTGGGGTGGTCCATCGGCTGGAGGTGGATGAGGACTTTGAAGAGGACAATGCGGCCAAGGTGCATCTGATGGTGCACAATCTGGTGCCTCCCTTTCTGGATGGGCGCATTGTCTTCACCAAGCAGGTGAGGCTCCTCTGTGGCCAGGGACAAGACAGCTCAGAGAGACCTGATGTGGGCCAGGTGCAGTGGCTCATGCCTGTCATCCTGGCACTTTGGGAGGCTGAGGCAGGTGGATCATTGGATACCAGGAGTTCAAGGCCTGCCTGGGCAATATAGTGAAACCCCGTCTCAAAAGTACAAAAATTAGCCGGGTGTGGTGGCAGGCACCTGTAGTTTCAGCTACTCGGGAGGCTGAGGCAGGAGAGTTGCTTGAACCTGGGAGGCAGAACCTGCAGTGAGCAGAGATCACGCCACTGCACTCCAGTCTGGGCGACAGAGCAAGACTCTGTCTCAAAAAAAAAAAAGTCCTGATGTGGAGACAGAAAGAAGAGAAGGGAGAAAACAGCCCTGTACCATGAGAAGGTAGCAGTCTCTTATGAACATGGCCTTCTTGCTGATTTTAACGGGCATCGCTCTTTCTCCCCACTGCTGCAGCCGGAGCCGGTGATTCCAGTGAAGGATGCCACTTCTGACTTGGCCATCATTGCTCGGAAAGGCAGCCAGACAGTGCGGAAGCACAGGGAGCAGAAGGAGCGCAAGAAGGTTGGTTTCTTGTCACCGTGGCTGGGAAGTTTATGTGTATTTTTTTCTTTTTTCTTCTCTTCAAAAGTCTTACTAGGCCCACAGATAGAAGTTAGGAGTCCCCTCTATCAAGTCCTTAGTCCCGAAAGCTGCGGGGCCTGGTGTTGGGAGAGCTGGAGGCTTGAGGATTGGAATGTGGCTCGGTGCCCCCAGCACTCTGGGGGAGTTTACCACCTGCTCTCCCGTGGGATTGATTTTCCATTGCTCGCAGTCATGTGGCAGGATGGAGCAGACTGACCTTTTTCCTTTTCAGGCTCAGCACAAACACTGGGAACTGGCGGGGACCAAACTGGGAGATATAATGGGCGTCAAGAAGGAGGAAGAGCCAGATAAAGCTGTGACGGAGGATGGGAAGGTGGACTACAGGTGGGCAGCCTCTGCCAGCAGCAGATCAGCCTTGCTCCAAAGATTGGGGCCCATGTGGGCAGTTGCGGCAGAACCCATCGACTTTGTGGCTCCTGAGTGGGAGACTCTTAGGATACCTCTCTGCATCTTCCACTCTCTCTGGTCCCTTCCTCCTGGTCTCTTCACTGTCTTCCACTTTTCCTATATGTGGTTCCTGCTCCCCCACACTGCTTCCTCTGGTGCTGGTGTTGTGAGAGGAAGGAGGCCCAGGGAGGTTAAGTAACTTGTCTGAGGTCACCCAGCTCGTCAGTGAGGGAGTTAGGATCAGACCCAGGCCGTCTCACATCAGAGCCACTCTGCTGAAGTACCTTCCAGGTGTTCAGCGTGGGCAGCTGGGTTTTAGTCCCTTAGATTTCAGTTCACTATAAGAACTATTTTTAAAAGAGGTTCCAAAATAGAAAGGGTTATCTTATTGGCCAGTGACTTCTCTGTTCATAGAGGCATCTAAGCAGATGCTGAGTTGGGACTCCTGCATTGGGCAGGTGGCTGGACTTATCTGTCCCTCAAGATCCTCATGCTTCGAATGCCCTTATGTTCTACTGAACGGTCATCTGAGTTAATAATTCTCTCCACTCCTGTGTGAAATGTCCATACGAGAAGTTGGTACTATTGATCAGCCCTTATTCATCTCTAGTTAACTTAATTCCTTAGGTATTAGTTGTTGGGTGACCAGGAGGGACTGGGTGAAATTAGAAATAGGAAGCTCAGCAGAGCATGGGGCGGCACATCAGACAGGAAATCTCTGGGGAAGGGGTTGGGGAGGGGTGTGTGGACGGCGTGGAGCACTGAACTGGTGTCTTTTTGCCGGGCAGCCTTGAGAAAGTGACAGTGCTCTGCATCTCGGGTGTGTACATGTGTCAGACATTGAGAGCTTTCAGTAGAGGTTGCAGGTTACTGTTTAGTGGGGCTGTTTTCACAGTTCTTTGAAAACAAAACCGTACAGACTATGCTTTCCTGCTGTCCTGCCAAGAGGAGGGAGGAAGTTTGACCCATGTCCCGTGCTCTGCACCCTTACCTCCTCACAAGGCCTGTGTGGCTATTTTAGCCCTTTAGGTGTTGTGCTGAAATTGCCCGAGGGTATTTTCTACAAGTTAGTGACCTGGGGATTGATTTCCACTCCTCTTCTGCTCACTCTGTTTTGGTTAGAGGGTTTGCTAACATGGTGATCTGTAAATCCTCCGATCCATGTTCAGCTAGCTCTGTTGGACCCTGTGGTGTTGAGTGTGTTGTGGATGATGGATTCTCAAGTAGCAGTTTCAGTCCTGAGGTCGATGAGAACCATCTCAGTTTCCCTGGCTGCTTTGGTGTCTCAGACTCTTGCCAAAGTCCTCATTCCTGAGCGTAGGAAGGAGGGCAGCAACCCAATCAGGAAGGACAGCATGGGGCACCGCAGGGTGTTTAGGCTGCTGTGTGTTCCTAGGACAGAGCAGAAGTTTGCAGATCACATGAAGAGAAAGAGCGAAGCCAGCAGTGAATTTGCAAAGAAGAAGTCCATCCTGGAGCAGAGGCAGTACCTGCCCATCTTTGCAGTGCAGCAGGAGCTGCTCACTATTATCAGGTAACTTCACCCGGGGCCCAGGAATGTAGTGTCAAATCAGGGGTGCCCTTGGTCTCCCATGTTTACCCAGGAGCTCTTTTTCTTTTGTGCATTGCACCCAGTGGAGAAGGGAAATAATTTTTTCCTCTGACCTCATGCCTGGGGTACACTGCACAAAGTAACGGGATGGCACCATTTTGTTTTAGCTCACCTGTTTAAACCTCACCGTATTCCAGATGTTTCAGGTGGTATCTCAGTAAGAGGCTGTTGTCCCAGTGAAATTCTCCCTTCTAAACCGGCATGCTCCCTGGATAGCTAGTCATGGGGATAGGAGGTAGCGGAGTCTTCTCGGAGGCTGGGCGTTGGCCTTCCACTTCGGCTGATAAGCCCTTTGCCTGCTTGTCCTTGTAGAGACAACAGCATCGTGATCGTGGTTGGGGAGACGGGGAGTGGTAAGACCACTCAGCTGACACAGTACCTGCATGAAGATGGTTACACGGACTATGGGATGATTGGGTGTACCCAGCCCCGGCGTGTAGCTGCCATGTCAGTGGCCAAGAGAGTCAGTGAAGAGATGGGGGGAAACCTTGGCGAGGAGGTGAGTGGGCATGGGGGCTGAGCCATGTAGTTATTCCCTAGTAGCTTCCACCCATTTTTGTTAAAGGGTGTGATCTGCTAAGACTCGGACCCCAGTACGGGGTGTGCTGGTGGTGAGCCGGTGGCCAGGGCATCTGAGCCATCTCTCTGACCTCCAGGTGGGCTATGCCATCCGCTTTGAAGACTGCACTTCAGAGAACACCTTGATCAAATACATGACTGATGGGATCCTGCTCCGAGAGTCCCTCCGGGAAGCCGACCTGGATCACTACAGTGCCATCATCATGGACGAGGCCCACGAGCGCTCCCTCAACACTGACGTGCTCTTTGGGCTACTCCGGGAGGTGAGGGCTGTGTGGTTTGGTCTCTGCGCATGGGGTGTTGACCAGCGCACCACCAGTAGCTAGTGGGATGCTCCAGGTGGGCTGAGGGGGTCTCTGGTAGGCCAGAGGTTCCTGAGGCCTCTGGTTGCAGTTCAGACTCGGGTTGTAGTTCATGCTGTTCTTGCTCTGCTGAGGGTGGCTTGGGGTTTTCTGGGCAGTGGCTCCATTGCTTCAGTCTTCAGGATTGGTAAGAATTGAATAGGCCCATTTGTCAGCTTTGGCTTGTGTTTCCTCGGGGGTGGTGCTGATGGGACTGGGGGACAGGAGCCAAGGGTCCCCACCATGGGGGCCTCCGATCCGCCTCTTCTCTCAGGTAGTGGCTCGGCGCTCAGACCTGAAGCTCATCGTCACATCAGCCACAATGGATGCGGAGAAGTTTGCTGCCTTTTTTGGGAATGTCCCCATCTTCCACATCCCTGGCCGTACCTTCCCTGTTGACATCCTCTTCAGCAAGGTATTGAGGCCACCATGTTACGAACTGACCCTTCCATGCCACGCACTTCTCTGATGCGAAGCCGGCTGGAGGGTGGAGGGTGGGTAGGGGACTGGGTTGGAGAAGATTTCCTGGGGACCATGGGGCAAATGGGGCAGCCTGCAGCTCTGGGACTCGGGGACAAAGGACTCTGTTCCGGGTGAGGTTTTGTTTCATTATTTCTTTGAGGCTGAAGTACAGGGCCCAGGGAGGCACTGTGCCCTCTTGTAGAGGCCTCGCAGTCAGGCCCATGTGGAGGTGTGGTGGCCCTCAAAGTCCATGGCTCCATTCCAGAGCAGTGCCTGGGCCACTGGGCTCCCAGGAGATGCCTGGCCTGTGCTTCTAGTACCTCCCTCTGACTGTGTCCCCACTGCTGTTGCAGACCCCACAGGAGGATTACGTGGAGGCTGCAGTGAAGCAGTCCTTGCAGGTGCACCTGTCAGGGGCCCCTGGAGACATCCTTATCTTCATGCCTGGCCAAGAGGACATTGAGGTGCGTGCCTTGGTCACGACTGTGATGAGCGGGTGTGTCTTGCATATGAGAGGTTAGGGTTCCAGTGTCTCACAGCTCCTCCCTGGGCTCTCAGGTGACCTCAGACCAGATTGTGGAGCATCTGGAGGAACTGGAGAACGCGCCTGCCCTGGCTGTGCTGCCCATCTACTCTCAGCTGCCTTCTGACCTCCAGGCCAAAATCTTCCAGAAGGTGTGTCAGCAGGAATGTCCACGAGTGGCTCCTGGAGTTCTCTAAGGGAAGCGAGAGGGGATGTGACTGTCCTGGCAGGGGGTGGGCTAGGAGGTAGGCTTTTCTCCCTCGCGGAGCCTTTCCTGTCTTGAGGGACTCATTTTTCCCTCTCTGTATGTCCTGCTCTAGGCTCCAGATGGCGTTCGGAAGTGCATCGTTGCCACCAATATTGCCGAGACGTCTCTCACTGTTGACGGCATCATGTTTGTTATCGATTCTGGTTACTGCAAATTAAAGGTAAGAGAAGACACGGGAGGCAAGGCCTGGGTCTTCACCAGAAGCTAACTTAGCTGCGGGGTGGGAAGCCAGGGCCTCGCTCCTGGCCCTGGGATGTGGGGAGCCCGTGGAAGTGGTGGTGGTGGTAGGAGGCTCACATTGACTCACTGTTCTTGGTTTGTTTAACCCTTGTAATACTCGATGAGGTAGATAATTTAACAGTAGAGCTCAGAGAGCTGGTGTTTGTGGGGAAGACTTCTTCAGATGTTCATGAGAATATTTCTAGAGCCTCCTGGCTCTTCCTCTGCCATGTGTAGCAACCAGGGCTTGCCTTTGTCTCAGGCCTACTTCCACTTTCCCCTCACTCTGTCCTTCGTCAGCTCTTTGCCATCCCCTCCTAGGTCTTCAACCCCAGGATTGGCATGGATGCTCTGCAGATCTATCCCATTAGCCAGGCCAATGCCAACCAGCGGTCAGGGCGAGCCGGCAGGACGGGCCCAGGTCAGTGTTTCAGGTAGGAGCCCTGTGCTAGCCTGCTTTCCGGGGCAGCGCTGGGGTTGCTGAGCGTGGAGCCCGGGCGGGGGCGGGCAGGATGCTGGCTCTAGAGCTGGTCCCCAAGGCTGGAAGCTGCTGGCAGGGCTGCCACTTGTTAGTCCTTTCATCCTATGCTACTGAGTGGAAGGAAGGAGTGGCTTTCCAGGGGATTTCAGAGGTCTGAGGCCAACCTACGTGGATGTAGGTACACATGCAGGTAATTACAGCCTGCCTCCCTTCAGAGGGTAGGTCTGGACAGATGATGCCATTGGTTCTTTTTATTTCTATTGTTCTCTTTCCCTGTTTTCTTTCTTTCTTTCTTTCTTTCTTTTTTTTTCCAATTAGAGACAGAGTCTTGCTCTGTTACCCCAGGCTGGAGTGTGGTGGTGCAATCACAGCTCACTGCAGCCTTGATCTCCTGCACTCAAGTGAACCTCCCACCTCAGCCTCCCAAGGGGCTGAGATTGCAGGCAGGCACCACCACACCTGGCTAATTTGTTCATATTTTGTAGAGATGGGGTCTTGCTATGTTGCCCAGGCTGGTATTGTGAACTCCTGGCTTCAAGCGATTCTTCTGTCTTGGCCTCCCAAACTGTTGGCATTATAGGTGTGAGCCACTCTGCCTGGCTCTCTTCCCCTTTTTTGTTCCAATTAAAAAAAATTAATGTATTCACTATAGAGCATTAGTGAATATAGAAAAATATCAAGAAAATAAAACCCAGCCATGATTCTAGTCCCAGGCCCATTGGTTCTAGAAATGAAACAGATGTCTGGGTGTGGTGGCTCATGCCTGTAATCCCGGCACTTTGGGAGGCCGAGGCGGGCCGATCACAAGGTCAGGAGTCTGAGACCACCATGGCCAATATGGTGAAACCCCATCTCTACTAAAAATACAAAAATCAGCTGGGCGTGGTGGCGGATGCCTGTAGTCCCAGCTACTCGGGAGGCTGAGGCAGGAGAATCGCTTGAACCTGGGAAGCAGAGGTTGGGCAACAGAGTGAGACTCTGTCTAAAAAAAAAAGAAATGAAACATGTAAGAGGCTCCAGAAGAAGGGCTAAATTGGCAGATTGGAGTTTTGAATAGGTGGAAGTCAGTGATTCACTGAAGTAGTGGGTGGGGAGAAGAAATGAGAATTTCCTCCCTCCCTGTGGGATTTCATCTGTACTGGCTGCTGTGGGATTTCCTTGTGGTGAGAAGATGGGGTCTTCTCCCCGGCAGGCTCTACACCCAGAGCGCCTACAAGAATGAGCTCCTGACCACCACGGTGCCCGAGATCCAGAGGACCAACCTGGCCAACGTGGTGCTGCTGCTCAAGTCCCTCGGGGTGCAGGACCTGCTGCAGTTCCACTTCATGGACCCGCCCCCGGAGGACAACATGCTCAACTCTATGTATCAGCTCTGGATCCTCGGGGCCCTGGACAACACAGGTGAGGCAGCCCCGGGAGCCTCATGGGTGCTGGCGCTTGACTTCCTTCTTCCCTCTACTGTCCCGTCAAATATCCGGGTTTGCTCATCTCTCCCAGGTGGTCTGACCTCTACCGGGCGGCTGATGGTGGAGTTCCCGCTGGACCCTGCCCTGTCCAAGATGCTCATCGTGTCCTGTGACATGGGCTGCAGCTCTGAGATCCTGCTCATCGTCTCCATGCTCTCGGTCCCAGCCATCTTCTACAGGCCCAAGGTGGGGCAGCGGCTGGCTCCCCTCTCCCCGGAGGGCTCGAGGAAGTGTTGGGAAGGGGAATGGCTTCTCTCTGTATTACTGAAATGGAACAGAGGGCAGAATCAGAGTTTCTGAAGAATGATTTTGCTGTTCTCGGTTAAGCAGGTTGGGGTAGGGGAAAGGAAGGGCTGGGCCAGTGGTTCTCAGGGAATGCTTTGGAAATTTGCGAGAGCATTTTTTATCTTCTAGTATGGTTGCTCTTGAGCCCTCATGTTTTACAGTAGACCTTTTTAAAAATTATTTTCATTTTTCTCAAATTGTCAGGGCAACCTATTGACATATTTGAAGTTCTATGTGTGGGTAGGTGGTAGTGTTAGAACCTCTGGGATGTGCTCAGTGGGCCTGGACCCCCCTGTACTTAGAGTGAAGGTTCTTTTTCCCTTCCTAGGGTCGAGAGGAGGAGAGTGATCAAATCCGGGAGAAGTTCGCTGTTCCTGAGAGCGATCATTTGACCTACCTGAATGTTTACCTGCAGTGGAAGAACAATAATTACTCCACCATCTGGTGTAACGATCATTTCATCCATGCTAAGGCCATGCGGAAGGTAGAGTGGTGGATGAGCAGGATGTTGGGATGAGGGGAGGGTCAAGAGGAAAGGAGGGCTCCCTCCTGGTGCCTCCGTCTCCTGCCCTAGGTCCGGGAGGTGCGAGCTCAACTCAAGGACATCATGGTGCAGCAGCGGATGAGCCTGGCCTCGTGTGGCACTGACTGGGACATCGTCAGGAAGTGCATCTGTGCTGCCTATTTCCACCAAGCAGCCAAGCTCAAGGTGAGCCCAGGAGCCCAGTGAGCCCCTCCCAGCCTGATACCTGTATAAGGGCAAAGTTCTTCCTTTGTCCTGGTGTGGTTCTGCAGATCTGGGCTTCCGCCAAAGGCTGTGTCAAGAGTGTTAAGGGATGGGGTCGCTGCCCAAATGGGTGTTGTTTTCCTGATGTGGCTGCCTGTTGTGTCTCCTCCTTAGGGAATCGGGGAGTACGTGAACATCCGCACAGGGATGCCCTGCCACTTGCACCCCACCAGCTCCCTTTTTGGAATGGGCTACACCCCAGATTACATAGTGTATCACGAGTTGGTCATGACCACCAAGGTGAGTCTTTTCCAAGGCACTTGCATAACGCAGGCCCCCTGTCTGGCCAGGCATTGAAACCCTTCACTGCCTTCTGGCATGAGCTTTTAGCCTGGGAGCCTTGAGGCCACGTGTGTTGTTTTGCCGGGCATGTGAGGTTGGTTTTCATTTGGAGACTTGGGGAAGCTCTGCACAGGGTTGACCTCTAGACTGCGTTGACCTCAGCCGCATGGGCACGATTGTTCCCCACTTGCTGCTTGGGATGAGCAACCCCTCTTGGTGTCATTGGAAGGATTTTCGGAGGGGTTGGGCCTTTTCTCTTAGGTACTGGGGGCATTTTCTCAAGTGTGGAGGAGTTTAGATGGGAGTATCTGGGGTTTTTCCTTTCCTTTTTTCAGCCTTGCAGGGCCAGGGATTGGGCCCTTCCCATGTGGCTCCTAATTGTGGAACCACTCTGGGAGGGACATTGGCCCTCCTGTGACCCTCGCCTCCCTGCCCTTCTGCCCGCAGGAGTATATGCAGTGTGTGACCGCTGTGGACGGGGAGTGGCTGGCGGAGCTGGGCCCCATGTTCTATAGCGTGAAACAGGCGGGCAAGTCACGGCAGGTGAGGGTTCTGTGCTCTTCGCAGGGGTGCTGTTTGCCTGTGGGGTCGGTGTTCCCTCCGCTTGGTATTGAAGACTTGCAGTCATCCAACCCACTTACTTCTCTCTGCAAACATAAAGGCTGTGATCCAGCAGGCTGGGTCTGTCTGATTCCCCACCACCCACTCCAGTTGTTTGGTAGGCTGAGCCTTTAAAAACAAAACCAAAAAACTCATTATTGAAAAGTCCAAATATTCATGAAAGTGGGAAAAACAGTACAACAGGCCACCATGAATTCGTTGCCTTGCCTCTATAATTGTCAACGTTTGTTCAATTTCACTATTCCTACCCCACTCCACACACATTCATTTTTTTTTTCTGGAATATTTTAAAGCTTATCTCATATATTATTCATCCATAAATACTTGAGTATGTGTCTCTGACTAAAAGGACTTAAAATTTTAAATATAACCTCTGTGCCGTTATCAGTCATAAAAAAATGAATACTTAATGTCACCTAAGTCTCCAGTCCGCATTTGGATTTCTCTATTTATCTCAAAGATAACTTCTTATGATCGATTTGCTTGAATTAGGATCCAGGCATTGCAACTGCTTATGTGTGTTAACTGTTTCATTCTAGAATAGGCTCCACCCCACGCTTTTTTTCATGACATTGATTTATTGGAGCAGCCAGGTCATTTGTCCTGTCGAATAGTCCATATGATGTATTCGCCTCATTGCTTGCTCACAGTGGTGTTTAACCTGTGCCTGTGTTTCGTGCACTTGCTGTAAGCTGGCGATGAGTCCAACCGCTCAGTTAGATCCCGGCTGAGCTGCGTGTGGCAGGGATGCCTGCATGTGGCACTGTGAACCTCCTCTTAGATGCCTTCAGGAGGCGTGTGAGGTCTGGTGGCCCCACCTTTGCTGATGGGAGGATGGATGAGGGGCCCCAGTGGTGGCAGCCTGCCTCTTCCCTGATCGGTTTCCACTGCTCCTCCATCTTGAAGTTTTAGCGTCTGTTGATGGCCATTGCCTAGATCCATATTTAGGGTTGCAAAATGGTGCTGGGCTTTGGCTTACCCCTTTTCGTAGCATAATTCTCCCCACACCAGGCTCCCTTGCATCTTATGCCTGTCTGTTCCAGCCAGCAGGTAATCACATCTTCCCTGTTTTTCTGTACTTCCTAGCATAGTTGTGAACTTGATTTTTCAAAAAAGAAGGAAATGTAAGTACTTCCTGGACTGAGGGATGACTGAGTTAGGACTGATTGTCCAGTGTCTTGAGTCAGTGAAAAAAACAGGCCTCAGCTGCAGAAGAGAAGGCGGCTTTGGTACTGGGGCAGGCAGCCATGTGGAGCACTGGCCTGGTGGATGCAGCACCTGGTTTGTGGCAGGGACTTGGGTGCCGACGAGACCTCCTTCCTTAGTGGTCCCCAGTAGGCTCAGCCAGGTCTGTCCCTCTTCAATAGGAGAACCGTCGTCGGGCCAAAGAGGAAGCCTCTGCCATGGAGGAGGAGATGGCGCTGGCCGAGGAGCAGCTGCGAGCCCGGCGGCAGGAGCAGGAGAAGCGCAGCCCCCTGGGCAGTGTCAGGTGAGCTCCGGCCTTTGGGGTCTGGCTGGGGTGGCACCCATCCCAGGAGGCTGCCAGAGACCAGGCCCTGATGCAGGGTCAGGATTTATGGGAAGGTGCATGTGTGAAGGCAAACTGGTGACAGAAGTTGCTTGTGCATTTGGTGGTCACATGGATGTGTGGGAGGAGTTCCTGACAGCTTTAAAGGAGCCACAGTACACCTGCAGGGATTCAGGGCCTGAGGCAGCCTGGAGTAGCAGGATGGGTTTCACAGCTTTACTCATGAGCGAGGGGGTTGGAAACCCCATTGCAGTGGTGAGAAGTGCGCCTTGGGCTTCTGCGTCTGTGCTGGTCCCTGGAGTTAGGCCAGACTTGACAGGTCGCAGGCACAGGCCTCCGTGAGACCACCCTCACTTCAGATACCAGCTGCAGGTGTGGACACCATCCTCACTGGTGTCCCCATGGACCCCTGCAGGTTCAGTATTTGCTAGAATGACTTTCAGAACTCCGGAGAGTGCCGTACTTACCATTATAGCTTTATTATACCAAAAAGGTACAAATTAGAACCAGCCAAAAGGAGAGATGCATAGAGCAAGGTCTGGGAGGGTCTCAAATGCGAAGCCTCGTTTGTCCTCAGGACCATGTCCCCCCGTGGCACACTGATGCATGACAGTATGACAGGTTATTGCTAGCCAGGAAGCTCACCTGAACTTCAGTGTCCAGAGTTCTTATCATTGGGGTTCCGTTACTTAGGCATGAATGACTGAATCATTGTCATGTGGTGTAGAGCTCAGCCTCCAGTCCCCCCTCCTCCCCAGAGGTGAGGCTGATAGCACATGGCTCAGAGCACCAGTGCTAACCCCGGGGCAGAGAGGCCAGCCTGCCTTGAGTCATGTTGTTAGATAAACTCAAGGGGTTCACCAAGAGTCACCTCATTAGCATAATCTCTCAAACGAGGGCTGAGGGGCCCCCATGAATAGCAGACACTCCCAGTCACTTGGGAAATTCCAAGGGTTTAGAGTTGGCTCCCAGGCACTGGGGACAAAGGCAGGCTGCTACACAGTTGGAGTGGCGCGCGTGAGGTGGAGGAAAGCTGCTTTTGTAGCTCCCCTAGGGACTGTGGGAGGAGTTGTTAAAATCCGATCTAAAGCATATCAGAATGAGTGAGCTTCCTTGATTACATCGCCAGTCGAACATGGGGACGGCAGAGGAGTGAGAATGTGCCGGGGAGGAGATCCCTCGGCCCAGAGCTCCCCACCATGGGTTAGGAACAGTAAGTCCTGGGGCTCTGCATCCTCCTGCCCTCCCGGCTGTGGGTGAGGGCACGGTGTTTCCTGATCTCTCCTGCTGTGTCTCCAGGTCTACGAAGATCTACACTCCAGGCCGGAAAGAGCAAGGGGAGCCCATGACCCCTCGCCGCACGCCAGCCCGCTTTGGTCTGTGAGCTGAGGCTGTCCCCAGAGAGGATGGCAGCAGATATTGGGTCCTGAGCCTTCTGGCGGGAGCCCTGAGGCTGCGGACAAAGCCCTTTCATCTGAGGACTTTCATCTGTGCATATCACGGCCCCCCAGGGCAGTTCCTGCTGGACCAGACTCTGTGGCAGAGTCTGGAGGTGGAGTTCTTCCATGCAGGAGCGCGGCATGGCGGGAGTGGGGCTGCAGAGTATCCGAGGTGCTGCCGGGGCAGCGGGAGGTGGCTGGACCCATCGCATCTAAAACTGGCCCAGGACACTTGGTGTATGCGTGACTTGGCTGTGGCTTTTTTTAATCCTTGTGTAAAGCAGCAAAAAAGACCTAAAGGGAATTGTAATTTGGTTATAATTCAGGATTTGGAAATAAATTTATTATTTGTAAAACATGACTGCATGTCTTTTTCCTTCACCCTCTTAAATCATGTAATAAAGGTGGGGGGTGCAGAAGCCTGCCCTGTCTTCCTTTGCATGGGTCGTCCTGGAACTCTGCCCTTATTTCTGCACAAGGCAGACCAAGCTCTGAGGGTGCCCAGCTGCTCCTGAGGCTGGGGGGCACTGGCAGGTCTGCCTTGATGGCCAGATCATGGGAGGGAAGTGAGCAGGAGTCCACCCCAGCGTTCCCCGGGGTGGTTTGGCTGCTTGAAAGAGGTCCATGTGATTGCTCTGGATGGCAGAGGGTAAGGGTTGTCCATTGACTGAAAAACAGTATAAAATGTTGCTTATTGATTTTCACGTAAAAGGTGACCCTTACACCAGAATCACCAGTCTTTTCTCTTTTTAAGCAGTCTCTTAAGTCTGCTGAGGTGGCTTTTTGGGTGTTTAGCCCTTTCCACTAACCATGGTGTGTATGTTGTGATTCCTCCAGGCTGGGCTTCTGCCAGGTGTGCTTGTTGGCAGGTTCTGTGGTGGGGTTGAGTCACAGACAGGATTGGGGCTTGGAAGCACCTTGATACCAGGCCAGTGCCGGCGTGAGCCCTGTGGTGTGTGGCCTGCTGTGCTGTTCTGATCCCTTTCTCCCTCTGTTGCTGGGATTTGCATTTCCATGTTATAACTCAATAAATGTTAAAATGGAAGTCAATTTTGTGGGTGAGCTCAGAAGCCTAGCTTTGCCAGCCAGCACCAGCTACCACCTCTGCCTCCATTCTTCCCTCTAGCCCCCTTGGGGGAATGCAGGTGGAAATGGGCTTCTCAGGGCTCCGTAGTGAAGAGAGAGGGCTGCTAGCACTTTGCCTAGGAAGCCTTCTAATCTTGGCCCTAGGTTGGAGGACTAGAAGTTGGCTGATGTGTGACCTATTTACAGAATCAGGCAATGGAGTAGGAAAAAGATTGAGGTTCTACTTAACAGTTATTATTAATAAGCTGTGACCTTGGTCACAAACTCACTAAGTCCCTTAGATAAAAAAATAAGGTCAGAGAGGCTATTAAAACAATGGGTCCAACTCAACCATCGTATTTACAAGCAAGGAACACCTGGTAAAGGATACTTGGTACATGTGGGTGCTACAAGAGGAATGGAGGGGTCCCCTGCCCACAGCAGCTCCCCCTGAATTTGCCACGGTACTGGAGCTTCTGCTCAAGGCTTTGTCTCTTCCTGTGTTTCCAGTGTTTTTTTAAATTACAGATCCTTTCCATTCAGATCTTCCTTAAAGTTCCTTCGAGCTTTAATATTCTGATTCTCACTGTCTTTTCTTCAGATGGCAACTGATTGTTTTTCTAGAGGTACAAAAGCATACCTATGACATGGTCTCTAGCACCATGGCCCCGTTGTGGACTCCTGAGTCTGGCTGACCCTTGTTATTGTCTGTATTTTTTTTAGTGTAACCATCCTAATGGCTGGTATCTCATTGCAGTTTTGATTTGCATTTCCCTAGTATTTAGTGGTGGTGAGCATCTTTTCATGTGCTTATTATTGGCCATTTGTTTATCTTCTTTGGAGAAATGTCTCAAGTCCTCTTCCCCCCCTTTTATTTTTTTGCATTGGTAACTTTTTAAAAATTTTTAAATTTCAACTTTTATTTTAGATACTGACGGTACATGTGCAGGTTCATTATATGGGTATACTGTGTGATGTGGTAGGTTTGGGGTATGGATCCCATCACCCAGGTAGTAAGCATAGTACCCAACAGGTATGTTTTCAACCCATTTCCCTCTCTCTATTCCTCCCAACCAAGTAGTCCACAGTGTTTATTGTTCCTATATTTATGTCCCTGTGTGCTCAATGTTTAGCTCCCACTTATAAGTGAGAAGAGGTGGTATTTGATTTTCTGTTCCTGCAGGAATTAGCTTAGGATTATGGCCTCCAGCTGCATCCATGTTGTTGCAAGGGACATGATTTCATTCTTTTCTATGGCTGTGTAGTACCCCATGGTGTGTATGTACATTTCCTTTATCCAGTCCACCATTGCTGGGCACCTAGGTTGATTCCATGTCTTTGCTATTGTGAATAGTGCAGCGATGAACATGCGAGTGCATGTGTCTTTTTGGTAGAATGATTTATTTTCCTTTGGGTATACGCCCACTCATGGGATTGCTGGGTCAAATGGTAGGTCGATTTTAAGTTCTTTGAGAAAGCTTCAAACCTTTGTTCACAGTGGCTGAACTAATTTACATTCTCACCAGCAGTATATAAGTGTTGCCTTTTCTCACCAGCCTTGCCGGCATCTGATTTTTTGACTTTTTAGTAATAACCATTCTGACTGGTGTGAGATAGTATTTCATTGTGGTTTTGATTTGCATTTCTCTGGTGATTAGTGATCATGAGCATTTTTTCATATGTTTGTTGGCTGCTTGTATGTGTTCTTTTGAGAAGTGTCTGTTCATGTCCTTTGCCCATTTTTTTAATGGGGTTATTTGTTTTTTGCTTGATTTGTTTAAGTTCCTTATAGATTCTAGATATTAGGCCTTTGTCAGCTGTGTAGTTTGTGACTATTTTCTCCCACTCTGTAGGTTGTTTATTCTGCTGATAGTTTCTTTTGCTGTGTAGAAGCTCTTTAGTTTATTAGGTCCCTCCTACCAATTTTTGTTTTTGTTGCAATTGTTTTTGCTGACTTAGCCAACAATTCTTGGCCAAAGCCGATGTTGAGAACGATTTCTTTTTTTTTTCTTTTTTTTTTTTTTGGAGACAGAGTCTTGCTCTGTTGCCAGGCTGGAGTGCAGTGGTTTGATCTCGGCTCACTGCAACCTCCGCCTCCTGGGTTTAAGCGATTCTCCTGCTTCAGCCTCCCAAGTAGCTGGGACTACAGATGTGTGTCACCACGCCCAGCTAATTTTTGTATTTTTAGTAGAGACGAGGTTTCACTATGTTGGCCAGGATGGTTGACTTTGTGATCCACTTGCCTTGGCCTCCCAAAGTGCTGGGATTACAGGTGTGAGCCACCACACCTGGCCCGATAACGATTTCTTTCTTTTTTTTTTTTTGAGTAGTAGTCTCACTCTGTCGCCAGGCTGGAGTGCAGTGGTGCGATCTCGGCTCAATGCAAGCTCCCCTTCCTGGGTTCATGCCATTCTCCTGCCTCAGCCTCCCTAGTAGCTGGGACTACAGGCGCCCACCACCATGCCCGGCTAATTTTTTTTCTTTTTTTTAGTAGAGACGGGGTTTCACCATGTTAGCCAGGATGGTCTTGATCTCCTGTCCTCGTGATCCACCTGCCTCGGCCTCCCAAAGTGCTGGGATTACAGGCGATAACGATTTCTATAGTCTGAGGTCTGACATTTAAATCCTTAATCCATCTGGAGTTAATTTTTATATATGGTGAAAGATAGGGGTCCAGTTTCATTCTTCGGCATATGCTCTGCCCATTTTTGAACTGGGTTGTTTGTTTTCTTGAGTTTTAGGAGTTCTCTATATATTCTGGATATTAACATCAGAGATATGATTTGGAAATATTTTCTCCTATTCTGTGGGTTGCCTTTTTACTCTGTTGATGTTGCTTTTGATGCACAAAATTTTAAAAGTTTCAGGATGTCTAATTTGTCTATTATTTCCTTTCGTGCCTGTGCCTTTGGTGAACTAATCACTGCCAAATCCAGTGCCATGAAGGGTTTGTTCCATGTTTTCTTCTATGAGTTTTATAGTTTTAGTGGCTACATTTAGGTCTTTGACCCATTTTGAGTTAATTTTTGTATAAGGTATTAGGTAAGGGCACAGCTTTATTCTTTTGCATGCAAATATTGAGTTTTCCCAGCACCATTTGTTGGAAAACTAAAACAAAAACTATCCTTTCCCCATTTCATAGTCTTGGCATCCTTGTCAAAATTATTTGACCATATATGTGAGGGTTTATTTCTGGGATTCTTTCTAGTCTATTCCATTGGTTTGTATGTCTATCTTTTGATTTATATGGCAGTACCACACTATTTTGATTACTGTAGGTTTGTAGTAAGTTTTGAAATCAGTAAGTTCTTCAGCTTTGTTCTTCTTTTTTGAGACTGTTTTGGCTGTTGGGATCCCTTAAGATTCCATGTGAGTTTTAGGTTGAGTTTTCCTATTTCTGCAAAAAAAAAAAAAAAAAAAAAAAAAAAAAAAAAAAAAAAATTAGGATTTTGACAGAGATTACATTGAATCTGTAGATCACTTTGTGTATATTGACATCTTAATATTAAGTCTTTCAATCCATGAACATGGGATGTGTTTCTGTTTATGTCTTCTTTAATTTCTCTCAGTAATGTTTTACAGTTTTCATTGTACAAGTCTTTTACTGCCTTGGTTAATTCCCAGGTATTTGTTTTTTTTTGTTGCTATTATAAATGAAATGAAATTATTTTTATAATTTCCTTTTCAGATTATTAATTGTTGTTATATAAACCTGCAACTCATTTTTGTGTGTTGACTTTGTATCCTGTTACTTTGCTGAATTCACTATTAGTTCTACCAGGCTTTTTTTTGGGCAGGGGGGTGGTCTGTAGAGTCTTTAGGGTTTTTTACATATAAGATCTGTGAACAGAGATAATTGTACTTCTTCCTTTCCAGTTTGAATCCCTTTTATTTCTTTTTCTTGCCTAATTGCTCTGGCTAGAACTGCCAGTACGATGCTGAATAGAAGTGGCAAAGCAGGTGTTCTTGCCTTATTCCTGATCTTAGAGGAAAAGCTTTTAGTCTTTCACCATTGAGTATAATGTTTGTTCTGGGTTTTTCATATGTGGTTTTATTTTGCTGAGGTAGTTTCCTTCTAATCCTCATTTGTTGAATGCTTTTAAAAAAATTCATAAAAGAGTGTTGTTGTAACCATTTCTTTTTAATATCAGCTGTTCAAACTACTTTTTAGGAACTCAATTCCTTGGTTATTTCTTAACAAATTATAGGCAGGCAACACTCAGTTTCCCTGCCCTTCCTCCTGTCTTTAGAGAAACTGCACTTCTCTAAGTCCATCCCCTGTACTCAGCCAGGTCTTCTGCCTGGCTGGGCTGTCACAGTCGGATGGCTGGGTAATATGTCGATGTTTTTCTGGCTCTGCTACCAATTAGCTCTCCATAACTGACTACCTGCTTTGCTCTGGTGTAATCACTCCACAGGAAGTGAAAGATAACTTTGGAAAGATGTACAACATTCAAAGAAACCAGAGATTGTCATTTTGGCCAACGTATATGAAATATTTTGGTAAATTATAGGGATAAAATCCCTTTTTAGTAGACTAGTCTGGGGATTTTAATGGCATTGAACTTTAGTTTGAATAAAGTAAGCCACAGGCTAGATGAGTACTAGATTTTTCAATCTTTGTTTTCTCTAGAAAACAAACCCATATTCTAAACCACATGGGGGAACATAGTTCAAAGAGCTTAAACAGACAACTACTATCATAACAGAAACTACCAGAGATGGCTGTCACTCCTAGCTCACACTGCATTTCTGGAACTGCCCTTCCCAAGTTCTGTGAGGGGCATCCTATGTAACATGTTAGTGTTCCTATTAGCAGTGAATTTTCTTGGCCTTTATTAGGCCCAGGAAGAATATTGAAGAATCATTGCTAACCAGTGGGTTTCTTCCTTCACTTTTACTGCCCCCCTCAGAAGTGTAAGATCTTTCATTTCTTTCTCTTATATTAATATTACCCTAGTAGTGAGTTGTCTCCACTTCCTATAGACTAGAAATATAAATTCTAGACATGTACTCAGTTTAACAAAATCCTACCAGAATAAAATATTAGCTGTCCTTGGAGTTTGTCATAATGGAATTTCACTTGTATTGAGGTGGCTGGGGAGGAAAATAAAATTGTTAGAAGGAGGAATGGAATGTGGAGCCTGGTGGTGGGCGGGGGGGCAGGTGGCGTGCTCTTGCTCCCCCACTTGGAAAATACAGCCCTTATTGCTCTTCCTTTCTTTGGGGTCTCAGGATTACTTCCTCTTTGGAGTTTTTAGACTTTCTCTTTTTAAGTTTCAGATAGTAATGGAAAGAAAAAAAAGGAGCTACTTATCACTTTTGTTGGTTTAAAAACGAATCCAGAAGCTTGCATTGGGTATTATGGCTTCCCTGTATATGGAAGAGACCAATATCTCTTAGAATTCAGAGAAAACAGGATGAACATGTTGCTGGGGGATTGCGGGGCAGAAATGTCTGCAAGACGCCAACAGCTCACCACAACTGCTGTGCTCATGCTCATGTCTTTATTTCAGAGTTTGGGCCTGGAGATGGTAGTATGGTTCTAAAGCTCACTCCATGGCGGGAAGTGGACAAAACTCAACAAAAGTTAGTGTCTTGCAAAATAGGCTGGGACCGTGATATATTCCTGTAAGAGCTGATCCAGGTCCAGAGAGAGGGAGGGCTGGGAACTCACTGTCCTCTGAAGAAACACCCGTGGAAATGCTGCTCAGGGCTAGATGTGGATTCTAGCAGTATGAGGAACCTGAGGGAACAGGGAGGAAATGAGAGTTTTGATTCGAGGAGAAATTAACGAGGTGATTCCTCAAGGGCTGGCCGCATGGCCAGGCAGCTCTGCTGCAGGGTGACTTCTTGCCTCTGGGGTAACATGGAGTTTACAGGTGGCAGGAAAGGCGGCTGTGGACCCAGGCTGGGTAGGTGGCTGGGGTGCTCTTACGGGGTTTCCAGACGTAGAAGGAAGATGCCTCTTCTACCTGTTCCCTAAAATGGGTCTGGGTCAGGGGAGGGGACAGGTCTGAGATGTGAGGCACTTGGGTATGCTTCAGATGTTCTTAGATCAGAAGGGGTCTTAATTTGCCTCCTCCCTTTACAGATGTGTAAACAACGATCTTTGGTCCAAAGTCGCTAAGAAAATGACTTGAGGCCACAAAAGGCCTATTTTCTTCTTCCTACTTGAATTCTCAATCCAGTGATTTAAAGAAAAAAATCACACTTATTTTTTTGACAAATGGCAGACGTACCCGGGCAGTGGGGCATCCCGATGTACTTGGTGAAGTCCATTCTTTGACCCACATCCTGGGGCAACCCCTTCCAGCCCAAGGCGCCGCACACTTTCTCCCTCTGTGTGGACTCCATTCTGCTCGGGCCTAGGGCTTTGGTGCATAACCTTGTGTTCTCGGCTTTCGTCTTCTTCTCTTCTATCTCCTTCTTCAGCTTCTTGTTTTCCTGCTGCAGGTGGACCATTACACTGTGGAGGTGGCTGTGGGAAGGACAGGAAGGACGGGTTGTGTTGGAGCTGCTGGCTCTGCTTGGTTCCCTGCTAGAAAGGACAGATAAAGGTGTCACTGGGAAGACAGCACAGATGCCCAGGTCTGTTCAGAGCCGGCCTCTTACACATGTTCTGTAGAAATGGAGGCCTACGTGTGTCCTGTGAAAGAAGCCCAGGCCTGGGGTCTGAGTGGACCAGGAGCTGGTACTCCTGCCCAACTCTGCCAGCTCTGGGCCTGTTTTCTTATCTGTCAGACGGGGACAGTCAGGCCTGGCCTGACTGATGGGATTCATACGAGGATCTGGTTTGATAAATGATAGAAATTTGACTTGAAGAGCCAGAAGGCTGGTAGGGACAACTGTGATCATGTGTCCTCGGGTTCTCATGGCCGTGCCTTGGAAACACTCTCACCCAGCACCAATGCCAAAGCCCGCGTTCTCTCCGCTCCCCTTTGCTGAAGAGTTGGGAGCACAAGAGATCCCAGCTCTGTCAAGAACTTGGGTGAGTTGCTTATCCCCATTTTACAGATTAGGAAATGGAGGCTGCCATGTAGAGGAGGGGAAAGATAATTTAGCGCATGCCTTGTGGCTCAATAAATAGCAACTTTTATTATCACTGTTGTGTGTCTCCAAACTAATGTTGAGGGCAGTGGGTGAAAGTGGGCTCTGAAACCAGACTTCCCATGTTGGAATTGTGACTCTGCCACTTATTAGTTTTGAGACCAGGGGCAAGTTACTTAGTTTCCCAGGTCCTCTCTTTCCTCATCCATAAATGGGGATCATGACTATACTGAACACAGGAGGTCTTATGAAGATGAAATGAGCTCATATGTGTCAACGCTTAGTACCTCACACACAGCAAATAATATGTATTAGTTGAGCTACTATCATCATTAAAAGTTGGATTTCTTTCAGATAAGAACAGGAGAACTCAAGAGTGAGTTCTTTGTGAAAGAGAACTTCCTGGACTTGGCACAATAGAAGAAAAAGACAAGTTATCTGTTACCTTGAGAATCTGACAACTTTTCTTTTACTTACACCCTAGTAAAAAGTTTCGTGGTCTTTTCTAGAGGAAATCAAGTAGAGAATCCATCCTCAACCTCTTCTGTGGGCATATGCTCTACCCTTTTGCTCTCTACAAAGCTGGCCAACCTTGAGGTTGCCTCTTCCCCCGCCCAGTAGCCCCTCACTCCCAGTGCTGGTGGGTCTGGAGAGGGGGTCTCAGCAGTGCCCTCCTTCCCTGGCTCTCTGGCTCCCTCCTGTCAGCATCCCCAAAGCCTTCAATATCCCATACAGCTCATCCACATCCTGACTTCTCAATTCATCAGCCTCCTTATCCCAAAGGTCTCATCCTTCTCTTCAACTCAGCCATGTACCTAAGGCCAAAGCCTAGAATAGGGCTTTCCACCTGGGGAGCCACGAATGGATTCCAGGTGTTTGGAGATGCCTGCCTGCCCTTGGGGGCAGGCTCTGAGGCAGCCACTGCTTGGTCAGCTTTGTCACAAGTATGCCAAACAAATGTGGTTACTTTCATCGTTTTTTAGAGACAGAGTCTCATTCTGTCACCCAGGCCAGAGTGCAGTGGTGTGAACATAGGTCACTGTAGCCTCAACCTCTTGGGCTCAAGCAATCCTCCCACCCCAGCCTCCCAATTAGCTGGGACTGTACGTGTGCACCACCACGCCTGGTTAGGCTAATTTTTAAATTTTTTGTAGAGACAGGGCCTTGCTGTCATCCAGGCTAGTCTTAAACTCCTGGCCTCAAGTGATCCTAAACTGTGGTCATTTTCTTTTTCATTTTTATTTTATTTTCACTTTTATTTTAGATTCAGGGGTACATGTTACATCGGTAAACTCATGTCACATGATTTTGTTGTACATATTATTTCATCACCCAGGAATTAAGCCCAGTACCCAATAGTTATCTTGTTTGCTCCTCTCCCTCCTCCCCCACCCACCCTCTCTGATAGACCCCAGTGTCTTTTGTTTCCTTCTTTGTGTTCATAAGTTCTCATCATTTAGCTCCCACTTACAAGTGAGAACATGTGGTGCTTGGTTTTCTATTCCTGTGTCAGTTTGCTAAGGATAATAGCCTCTAGAGCTCCATCCATATTCCCACAAAGACATGATCTCATTCTTTTTGATAGCTGCATAGTATCCATGGTGTTACGTAAGGCATGGTTGTTGTCTAAGTGTTCCCTGAGAAAAGGTTGGGAAGCGCTGTCCTAAGGCTTGTTGTTACTTGTTACTTTGCCACCTCCAAAATCTCAGTTTTAGGCCTTCATACCTTCACCTCCATTCTCAAACTGGTAACACTCCTCGCATACCTCCCTCTTAGTGGACCCAGCTTTGACCATGAGGGGAAGCAAGACCACAGGCCCCCAGATGACCAGGTGGAACAGAAGGGCTCCTCCAACCTGGCCTGCTCACCTGATGATTTCATGAAGAGATGTTCCTTGTTTGTTCCTTCACTTGGAATCTGTTAGAGCATCTCAGCCCCTGCCCTAAATAATCCAGTCTGCCTTTCAGTGCCTGTTCCCTGCTTAGCACCCTTGACCTCTGAGAACCATGAGAGCAGGAAGGAGCAAAAAGACTACTAAACTCCCTTTGGATTTTTGGTGAGAGAACTAAGGCCCTGAGAGGTCAAGTGATATGCCCAAGGTCACACAGATGCAGATTCGAGACCTGGGGGTCTTTCCAAAGCACCAGGCCTTTCCTGGGCTGATCCCCCTATCAAGGGCTAAAGCCAGCCCTGGCTCCCTGCTGACCCTTCTTGTCAGCTCCCAGGAAGCAGCCAGGGTGGTTTAAGATGACTTACTCCTTTTCACCACTCAGCTTGGCAATGTATTTCACCTGCTCTCGGAGCTGGTTTCCTAGTTTCTCTTTGGCGACCCTGTAATAAAATCACAGGAGAAAACAGCAGCCAGTCGCCAGCCTCCTGTGAGCAAGGGTGCAGCTGGCTGAATGGGATGCTGGGTTCTCAGCAAGACTGCTGCTGCATCCCAGGTCCCCCACGCATCACCCTGTCCCCAGAGCTAAGGCCTTCCTAGCACCTGGGAATTCAGAGGACTCTCTGAACTCAACTCCTATGCAAAATCCTGTGAGCCCCAGGTGAGTTCAAGGGAATGAGTTCAAGGAGGCCAGGCAGTGAAGCTGGATCCTGGGACGGGAGGAGGATATCTGAGCCAATGTCCGCCTTCCTTCTTGCTGCTGAGCAAAGCACCCCTTCCTTCTTGCCGTCGCTATTTCCAGCTCAGCAGAGGTCTTTCCAGGCTTGCCTGAAGGGTTGAGCCCTCCTCTCCATCTTATTTCCATCCCTTGGGTGTGGGCTGAGACTGGATCTGTTTTCCAGGAGTGCAGGGGTGTGTGTGACTAATCTTTGGCACCCATGTGGCTCCTTGGCTCAGTCCAGGCCTCGGACCCTGCCTCCCTTTTCCCTCCCTTTTCCCTCCCTTTTCCCTCCCATACTCACTTCTGCTGTTTTGCCCATTGCTCCAAGTTGGTCATAATCTGATCATTCCCTCGGTAGAGCCTACAGGTGTCTTTGGGCACAGACCGCTGGGGCAGGCAGCAGGGCTTGGGTACAAGAAGAAAACGAGACAGTCAGAGGTGGGAGCACAGGCCTGTCACCCCTCCTTCCGAGTCAGGCCTCTTCTATCTCCCTGGAAAAAGAAAACTTGACTCTGCTGTCCAACCCGAGGCCAGAGTTGTGGAGTTGCCACCAGACCTCCCCCTCTGGCTTGTGCGGGTGGCATCTCACACAAAGGTGACATCTCTGAGAAGGCACCATTTATGGCAGAGACACGTAGATTTGTACACTTATAATCACGGTTTTCAGTGTGAAGGCATTAAAATGACTCCTAAAAAAGAAGTATGCTAAGCCAATTTTCCAACAGATGGAAGAAAAACATCTGGAGGAAGAGGAAGAGATGCCTTCTTTTTCTCTCTCTCTTCTTTTTTTGACAGTCTTGCTCTGTCATTCAGGCTGGAGTGCAGTGGCGTGATCACGGCTCATGGCAGCTTAACCTCCCCCCAGCTCAAGCTATCCTCCCACTCAGCCTGCCGAGTAGCTGGGACCACAGGCATAGGCCACGATGCCCAGCTAACATTTAAACTTATTGTAGAGATGAGGTCTTGCTATGTTGCCCAGGCTGGTCTCAAATGCCTGGACTCAAGCGGTCCTCCTGCCTTGGCCTCCCAAAGTGTAGGGATTGCAGGCGTGAGCCACTGTGCCCGGCCTAAGATGCCTTCTTTGTAATTCGAGCAAAGGCCCAGTGGCCACCTGAGCTGTCCTGCGGCCTCCTGCCATGAACTTCACTGCTCAGGGAGGTGGGCCTGGGACAAGCCCAGAAGGTCACTTAGTCCATTCTACTGTAGGGTCCAGGGCTGCCAAAAGTGTCAGGATGTACTCTGGAAGGGGACCCAGTGGACTAGGTCAGGGGTAGCTGGTGTACCTGACAGTCTCTTCTCTAGAACGGGGCCTTCGCTCTGCTCAGTATCTATCAACAAAGCCACAAGAACACAGGTGGGTTGAACCAGCAGCTGTGGCTCTTGCTTTGTGCTAAATGGAGGGGGTGACCTTTCCTTTGCTCCCAGGCTCTCCCACCCCCACCAAGGGCTGTCTGGCATTTGGGTGGTCATAGGATGTGCCTGGAGGCACTGAGAGGAGGCACGCAGAAGTCGAGGCATGCCCACCTCCTTATCGTCCTCAAGGAGGTTCTCTTTTAAGGCGGCCATCTCCTCCTGGAACTCCCTGAGCTGCTCCTCTTTGGCTGCCAGCATCTTGAGGTCATTCTGGTGTTGCTTCTGCCACTGCAGCACCTGACAGCTCATCTCTTCTAGCTTCTTGTCGAAGACGTGCACCTACTCAGGAGAGCAAAGTGAGGAGGGGGACTCCAGCTGGCCTCCCTGACCCCAGGACCCACAAGGCCAGACAGAGGGTGCTTCCTGGGCCTTGAGATACGTGTTGGGGGTATTTTCTTCCTGGTGGCCAGCAGAGGGCACCCATGCTCCGATCTTTGCTGCCTCTGTCTGAAGTTCAGGGAGCCAAGAAAGTGGAGGGAACCTAGCAGCCCAAGGGAATGACTTAGTGCTAAATAATTCTGGATGCAAGAGGTGACCTTGTGGACCCTACCAGGAAGGCAGCCCAAGCCCCTGGCAGCTCCTCACCTCCAGCTCACTCTCCTGGTGGAAGCCCCGCAGTTTTCTTAATTCCGTATTGAGCTTTTTCATCCTTTCCTCATAAGCAATGATTTCCTCTTCCAGCTGAGCTTTCTTCTCTTGGGTCTGTGTCAAGCTTTGCTGCAGGCTCTTTGTCTCTGAGGTCACGTGATTGAGCTTCCGGAAAAGACAAAGAGGACGAATGGCTGTCAGAGCCTTTGACCCTCTCTGCTGAGTCCTGAATGGAGGAGGGTTCCAGTCCCTTCCTGTCCTCTGCCCAGGGTGACACAGACGGTCACCTTGCCTAGTCTCCCAGAGAGGGGTGGGAAATGACAGTCGTTGGTTTTCTGCACCCTGCTTTCTCCTCCCTACCCACTCCCTCCATTTCTTCTCTTTCCAATCCCATGAATTGATGGGCCAGCCATGATCAGCACAGGATGGGGCATGAATTTCCCTGACAATCCAGACTTTGGGAAAACCTTGCCCCCGAGTCACCCATGGGCAGAAAGGCTTGCTAGATTTGGTTTTGATCTTTGTCCTCTTCCTCCGCCCTCCACCCAACTCCAAGCCTCACAAAGAGGAAGCAGGCCTTCTCTGCACAGACATCCCAGCCCACACAAGGGTTTGAGATGGCCCCACTGACAGTCAATAGGCAGGAAATTGGCTCCTGTGCTTCTCCTGCTACCTTGACGTTTCCTTGCCTGAAAACAGCCCTGGAGACTAGAGGGTGTGGCCTCACCTTCTCGAGGGCTTGTGTCAGGTCGTCCTGGCAGGAGGCTGACTTCCGGGATAATGCATCATAGGCTTCTTTGGTGATGGTAGTCTGGAGATAGTGCTTCTCCTTCTGCAGAGCTTTGTCCAGCTGGGCCTGCAGGCTCATTAAGGACTCCTTCTGAAGGGCTATCTTTAAGGAGGGAGAGCAGAACTGTCAGGGTGCCAGGTCAGGGTCATAGAAGCATTCTCTGTGCCTATAGGAAATGAACAAGAGCCAGGCTCTCTCCCGTCTGCAGCAACCTGCAGAGTCCGTGTTAACACTCACATCTTCACTTCACCACTGTAAAAGGTAGAGCTGTCTTTCCAGGCTCTTTTGCACCCCCCAGCCACATTTCCCTTTCTAGTTAGCATTTCCCTCAAACAGCAGGAGTACCAGCGGTGCTGGGGCATGATATGCCAAGTACACAAAAAAGTCCCTTTCACATACTCTGCAGCCTTGGATAAAGACCTGGAATCCGATTTGAGGTTAGTGGACATGATAACAACATGTCCTTCGTGTTTTATGCCTCACTTAGTTCCTGATGTAATTCACTAGACTTGATGTGCCATGAAAGCAGGATTGTGCCTGTGTTTTGTTTCCTGCTGTTTCCCCACTGCTGTAACTCAGGGCATGGCACATGACAGAGTTTCAGGAAATGCTCAAAAATGGTCTTTGTTCTGTCATGTGAAATATTGCATTTTTGGAGTTAGGGATCAATTGATCAACATGTTAGGGAACATGTAGTTCTGGTAGAAGTGTGTTTAAAAACTGAAGTCTGTTTTCAACATCGTAATGAGTACTCATGGTATAGTTAAAAGGAAGTTGGGATCTGGAGTCAGAAAAATCTGGGTTGAGGTCCAGGTTCTATCATTTACTTATTTCTCTAGCCTCAGTTTCTGCTTCCACAAATTGAAATCATTTTAACTGTTTCGTGGAGTTTTTATGATGATCAAATGAGGTGATATGTGTAAAAAGGGCTTTGTTTTACTATACGACTATGAGTTATTGTCACAGACACACACAGAAACTAGCCTTCTTATATACTTTAAGTACAGGACAGAGATCTGCTTCTGAGTCTGGAAGCCAGAGGGAGACCTCAGAAATTCATATGCCTGACTTGTATTCTTTGGTATTGTAGCACACGTGCATCTGAAAGTGGCCATGCACACAGAAACACATTCTTTTGGGTTTTCTTGTTTTATCTCCAGTAACTGATCAGTGCTTCAAGTTTATTACTTTTTCAGATAGAATTTTGAGTACCTCTGGCCCTGGGAATTAGTGAGATGAAAAGTGGTAAATTGGACTTCTAACACTGTATTTTACATGCCCTGGTGGTGAAACTATTCCTAAAGATGAAATAATTTGGTCTTCTGAAAACAGAAGTGCATCTTTTCTGGGGACTTCTGAAAAACATGGAGTCAGCAGGGTCTGCCCAGTAAACCAGAGGAATCACTGAAGAAACTATAATTCACTGTCAATGCTTGATAAGTGATGGCTGAACTGAGAAATGTCAGTATAGAGGTAAGACACTAAAACTGAGGATGGTGAAAAAAAATTACAGTGAAGCTAGAAGCTAAAATGGAAGCTTTAAAAATTTTTGCTAACATGAGTGGTTTAGCTTGGAGAAAGATTCTAAAAATCTACATATAGAAGTATGTAAATTATAGAACCAAGAAGTTCTAGTAAAAGTTCTAATAAAAGACCTACTCTCTCTGCTGTCAATGGTATTAGGTCTAGATGGTTTTATAGGTGAATTTCATGAAGTCATCATTGATTCCTCACTTTCTCTCACATTCATTCCATCAGCTCAGACATACAACTTTTCCATCATCACAGAAAGGCAGCAAGTTCTACTGGGCAGTGCTATTTTTATACTTAGAAAAGTCATACTACTTTAAGATTTATTTTTATATTATGAGGGAATAAGGGCTGCTTGGCCTTTCATTTGTAGCCCAAGAGACCAACTACCAAGGTGTTATATTTTTCTCTTGCCCAGAAAGATGGAATGGATTTAGCTGGAGAAAGTATGGCTGCTTATGATGAGGGAGAAAGGGAACAGGTGTTAGAGCTGGATAATTCAGGTTCAAATAGTGGTTGATTCCATCACTTGCTGGTCAGTGACTTTGGCCCTCCATCTTTCTTTCCTCTATCATGTCTCTCTTTTTGGCAGTAAAGCAGATGGAAGCCATGTAAAGAGCTTAAGTGGATGACAAATAAATGATGACTGAATTCAAGCACAGTGCTTAGCATATGTCAGATGCTATTTACTCCTTTCTGTCATTTTTACTTGTGTAATGAAAAATAACTGTCCCCCCTTTCATCTCCTTTTTGTGCTTTGTGACAAGTTTTGGAAGTGTTCCCTAGCAAATTGTCCCCCAAAATGGATTCACTCAACTCTGGTCTAAAATGTAACATTGGAAGACTTGATGCCAAAGCCCAAATAGCTTGGGGCTCCACCAGATATGAGATGAGACCTTCCACATATGGAAGAAACATTTCTCTGGCTCAGCAACCAGGTGCCAACGGGGAGGGAAGTAGAGCTGTAGGTGGCCCAGGATCCGCAGTTGGCTGAGCAGTTAGCTGCATTTCTGTGTGGAGGAGAGGTGGGTACAGATTTCAGGTCAAGGGTCACAGGGTTCAAATTCCTCACTCCCTTGGGGTTCCTGTCTACTCACCTCTTTATTCAAGTCTTGGATGACTTGCTGGCTGGTGTTGTATTTGTTGAGAGAGGATTCCAGTTGTGTAGAACAACACTGTAGCTCTGCTCGGAGATTCTCATTTTCTTCCTCCAACTTTCTGGAATTCTCTTTCAACTGTTCCCTCATTAAAGAACAAAGCACAGCAAAGAGGTGTTAATCTCAGATAACTATAAAAGCCCCACTCCACCCTCCCTCTCACCCAGTTCTATCTCCACCCTGCGGGAGCTCAGGCATTCTCGCTCCCCTCCTCGCTGGCCTTTCCCACTGTCCCTCCCGTCTTTCCTAAGCTCTGAGCATCCAGGGCCTCCGCATCCCCTGAGGCCCAGGTGGGGTCATGTCCCGCTCTGGATTCCTGACCCAGCTCTCCTGGGATTCTCCCACTCACCGTCTTGTCTTTCTTTTTAAATTCCTGCCGCAAAGCTTCAAGTTCTTCCTCCATCAGCTTCTCATGCTCTTTGCTCTTCTTCAACTGCTCCCGTTTGTCCTCCAGAAGCTTTGTGGCCTCCTGAAGATCTTCTTCTAACTTGCATTTGATGGAGCCTTGCTCCCTGTGCTGAAAAAATAAAGACTGAGCTGAAAGACTGTCTTAGACTATATTATATTTGGGGGAAAAATACAGACAATTGCACACAGGGCATGGCTGAGATGAAGAAGAAGACAATTCCTTAGTTATATAGCATATGTAAAATAAAAGGTTTCCTCCAACGCCTGTAACATTTTTTCTTTGTTCAGTCAGATATACCAATTTATTTTATTTATTGATCCAATTCCTAAGCACCAGCTTTCTCTCCCACTTGCTTACCAATTCTTCCCAAAGATTAGGAAGATTCCAAATCTTTATCAAAAACCTTTTTGAATGAAGTTTAAAAAATCTTAGAAGAGAACAAAAAGAGTAACTCAGAGATCAAAGACTTTAAATTGACTGACAATTATCTCCTACTGCTGGGCACTATTTAAAAAATAAATAAATTGATAAGAATAGCTTTTGAATCCTAGAAAGAACAACATTGTCGTTTGATTAATTTTAAGGTTAACCATTGAAAATGCTTCTTACTGGTAATGGGAGCTGGTGCTGAGTGGCTGGCTTAGCATACTAACACAATTCTGGTCAATTAATTTGCATGGATTGGTGGTGACATCTTCCCAAATAATGACTGATATGTTTAATCTTTTTCTTTTTTTTGAGACAGGGTCTCACTCTGTCACCTAGGCTGTAGTGCAGTGGTGCGATCACAGCTCACTGAAGCCTCAATCTCCCAGCCTTAAGGGATCCTCCCACCTCATCCTCCCAAGTAGCTGGGACTACAGGAATGTGCCATTATGCCCTGATAATGTTTGTATTTTTTTTTTTTTTTTTGTAAGGCAGGGTCTTGCTATGTTGCCTAGGCTGGTCTGGAACCCCTGGGCTCAAGTGATCTGCCTGCCATGGCCTCGCAAAGAGCTGAGATTACAGGTGTGAGCCACTGCTCCTGGCCTGTGTTTTATCTTAAGCAGAGCAAGCACTTGAATGGGCCATCTGCCTGCCCGTCATACCTGGTGCTTGATACGATCAAGCATGTCATTCATTTTCATATCCTGCTCAGCCACTGTCTTCTGAAGCTGGCTCTTTTCCTTGTCTGAATTTTCAAGCTTCCTCAGGGCTTCAGAGAGTTCTAATGACAGCTCCTCCACCCGTTTTCTAAAGCAAAATAACAGCCACAGGAGGACAGACTTCAGTGCCCATGTGGGCAGATTGTGGAGCTGACCCAATGGGAAGTCCTTGCTCTCCCACGCCTGGGCAGCTGCCCACAGAGGGCCCGGCTGGGTCAAGAGTGACAGAACCTCTCTCTGGAGGGGAGCCTGAGCCTGGGCACCTGTTGGAGGTTTGTTCCTTCTCAGCCATCGAGGACTCCTTCTGCAGCATCTGAAGTTCTCTCTGTAGTTCCTGGATGGTGTCTGCCTTCTGCTTGTCCAGGAGGAGGCCATTCTGCAGTTTCCTCTGGGTGTCCTCCAGGTGACAGCCTGCCAGTGCAGCCTCTTCTTTGCACTGGGCTGCTTGCTGAGCTGCGGAAGCAGGGAGATGGCCATGTGAGAAGGGACGGTGTATGAAGATCACACTCTTATCAGCCTGGCTGAAGAGTTTTTCCTTTCATTTTGTGCCCTACCTCAATTCCCAGTCTGTCCTCATTTCTCTCCATTTCATGATCAGTCCTAAAGAGCTCTATTAAATTATCTGTCTTTGTCTCAGATGCGGACACCTTCTGGACTAAAATTAAACAAATTGGTAGAAATTTCTCAGCAACTCCTGTGCGACTCATTCTGTCACTGGGGACAAATCCTGACCCTTCTGGAGTTTAGAGGCTCCTGAGGGAGGCTTACCAGCCCACCGTCCTAGAGAACACTGTCATGTTAAACTCGCACCAACTAGGCTCAGGAAGAGAGATCCACACGGGTTAGAACGCTTGGAGATGGATGAGTGGAGGAACAGAAGCTGAGATGTAGAAAAAGAAGTGGGAGGAAGGGAATTCCAGGGGCGGGGATTGTTAGAGCAGATGCCTGGTGAGGAGAATGCGGAAGGTGTGTGGGAGGAGGGTAGAAGACACCAGTTTGACTGGAAAGGGAAGTGGGGAGGAATGGTGGGCGATAGAGTTGAGTAAGTAGACGGATGAGGGGGGCTTTGGAGGACTTTGGAAGCCTAAGAGAAATGCTTAGATGTGGTTTAGTGGGTTCTGGAGCAGGAATCTGACATAAAAGAAAAACTGCTTCAGGAAAATTGGAATACATTAGAATAGAGAAAAACTTCCAGCAATATCCTTCTAGCCCACGCCTTTGCCTCCACTGGGTATGAGGGGAAGGCAGCTGCAAAGTTAGAGCTGGGGCTTGAAGTCTTGGAGTTACCTGTAGAGAAAGGGAGCTACACAGAGGAGGGAGCTCACTGAGGAACGAGTAAGAAGGGGAGGAGAGTCTCTGGATGACTGCAGTCAGAGCAGGAGAGAAAAGAGAACAATGGGGAGGTTTGTGGGAGAAAGACGGACCCGTGATGTCTCCAAAGCTGAGAAACAAACTTTGA
This sequence comes from Gorilla gorilla gorilla, assembly GCF_029281585.2. Classification (NCBI taxonomy): domain Eukaryota; kingdom Metazoa; phylum Chordata; class Mammalia; order Primates; family Hominidae; genus Gorilla; species Gorilla gorilla. Next base: position 101,617,034 of record NC_073242.2, read on the forward strand.
GGCATAAGTAGCCAACAGCATCAAGGAACACAGCATTAAAGGAGGGTGAGGAAGGAAGCCAAGCTTGGATCTTATCTTATAAATTGATAAGTAATTCATATAACATGAATTTAGCCCCTCGCCCCCACTTTTTATGAGACAGAGTCTCACTCTATTGCCCAGTCTGGAGTGCACTGGCGTAATCTCAGCTCACTGCAACCTTGACCTCTCAGGCTCAAGTGATCCTCCCACCTCAGCCTCCCAAGTAGCTGGGACTACAGGTGCCCACCACCATGCCTGGCTAATTTTTGTATGTTTTGTAGAGACAAAGTTTTGCCATGTTGCCCAGGCTGTCTTGAACTCCTGGGCTCAAGTGATCTGCCCACCTTGGCCTCCAAAAGTGCCGGGATTATAGGCGTGAGCCATCGTGCTTGGCAAATTCACCCTTTAAAAGTATACAATTCAGTAGTTTTTTGGATAATCACAAAGTCACGCAACCATCACCAATATTTAATTCCAGAGCATTTTCATCACCCCCAGAGAAACCCTGTACCCAAGGCAAGAAGTTATTGGTGACTTCTGAGAAAGCAGGCTCTGTGGAGGGACAAGGACATCATCCACAGTGCAAGCTGCACAGAAGAGAATGTATTTGGGGGCAAAAAGGAGAAAGGGAATAAAAAGCCAGGAAAGGGTGAAGTGAATTGCGTGATGAGGGCCTGAAGAAGATGGAGAGGATTGTGGTGCAAAGGACAGAGCCCTGCCTCCCTGTGGCCAGGAAGGGCCAGGGTCTTCAGGCAAGACTGCTGGGAGAATGGTGGGTGGGTGACTACAGAGGGCAGGTGAGCTTGGGAGTGGGTGAAGGAATTCAAGAGGGCGGTGGCCACTGCTGTGAGGTATAGGATGAGGCCCTGTGAAGGTCTGCAGTGAGACGCTGGAGGAGGGCGAGGGGAAGTGGCCCCTGGGAGAGAGAAGGTGGCTGCTCTACGGCTGCTCTAGCCCCACAGAAAAGTGTGGTGGGACAGCACCTGCAGGGGCCTCACCAGCCAGCCTCTCCTGCTGCTTGGCCTCTTCGAGACTGTTCTTCAGCTTCTGGACCTCAGCCTGCAGGGCCTTGCACTCCGCCTCCTTGGACTTGCCCTGCTTAGCCTCCTTGACTGTCATTTCAAGTTCTGTGGCCATGCACTGCTGCTTCTCCAGCTCCTTCTCCTTTTTCAGGAGGCTGTTCTGAACCTGTGTCAGTTTCTTCTCCAGCTCTTGCAGCATCTCATCTTTCTCTTGGAGGAACTGAAGACAGCAAAATGCAAATGCTGGGAAAGGTCTGAGTGGCAGTGGGTGAAGGCAGTGAGAGGTTGTCGCAAGCCCTCATCCAAGCCACTGGCATCCCCTGCCTGGACATTGCACAAACCTCCCTGCCTCCACTCCTCTTCCCCTCAGGCTATTCTCCACGCAGTTGAGAGAGGGAGTCTTTATAATTATTATTATTGTTATTGTTTTTGAGACAGAGTCTCTCTCTGTTGCCCAGGCTGGAGTGCAATAGCATGATCTTGGCTCACTGCAATCTCCCATGTTCAAGCCATTTTCCTGCCTCAGCCTCCCAAGTAGTTGGGATTACAGGTGTCCACCACCACGCCTGGCTAATATTTGTATTTTTATTAGAGACGGGGTTTCACCATGTTGGCCCGGCTGGTCTAAAACTCCTGACTTCAAGTAATCCACCTGCCTCGGCCTCCCGAAGTGTTGGGATTACAGGTCTGAGCCACCGTACCCAGCCGTTTATTATCTTAGTTTAGTTTTAGTTTTTGAGGCACTCTCACTCTGTTGCTCAGGCTGGAGTGCAGTGGCACGATCTTAGCTCAATGCAGCTATAACCTCCTAGGCTCAAGCGATCCTCCCACCTCAGTCTCCCTGTTACAGCAGGTAGCTAGTCAGGTGTGAGCAGGGCAGGAGAGGGCTCCCCTGCCACATACACCAGGGTTGTCGGGAGACCATCAGGTGATGGTCAGGAGGTTGTTAATTGTCACTCTAAAGTAATAATTGGTCATGGCCATGCCAGGGAAAGGCAGGGTCCTAATAGATAGAAAACACCTGAAACTGGTGATCAGCAGATTCCTGGGTAAGGTCTCAGGAGTTGGGAGAGTGGTGAGAAGTAATGCAGGACCCCAGAAGTATGCAGGCCGAGGCAGGTGGATCACTTGAAGTCAGGAGTTACAGACTAGCTTGGCCAACATGGTGAAACACCATCTCTACTAAAAATACAAATATTAGCCGGGCGTGGTGGCAGGCACCTGTAATCCCAACTGCTTGGGAGGCTGAGGCAGGAGAATCGCTTGGACCTGGGAGGCTGCAGTAAGAAAACCCCAATCAAGAGGTCAAATGGCACATTTGGTCTCTCAAGTCGCCTGCTTGGCCCTCTTCCAAGTATATTTTCCCTCCTTTCATTACTGCTCTAAGGCTTTTAAAAAATGTTCACTCCTGCCTGCTCTGAAACTTGCCTCAGTCTCTCCTTCTGCCTTCTGCCCCTCAGTCAAATTCTTTCTTCTGAGGAGGCAAGATCTGAGGTTGCTACAGACCCATATGGATAACTACCACTGCTAACATCCTGAGTAGCTGGGACTGCAGGGGTGTGCCACTATACTCAGCTAGTTTAAACATTTTTTTGCAGAGATGGGGTCTTGCCATGTTGCCCAGGCTGGTCTCAGACTCCTGGGCTCAAGTGATCCTCCTACCTTGGCCTCCCAAAGTTCTGAGATCACAGGCATGAGCCACTGCGCCCAGCTAGAGAGAGGGATCTTAAAAGTGCAAGTCAGATCTTTTGCCTCAGCTCAAAACCCTCCACTGGCTTCCATCTCTTAGAAAAAGGAGGGAGTCCTTACAAGCACCCCATGGTCTGGTCCTAGGCTACCTGTCTGACCTCACCCCTTGCCACCCTCACAACTCTCTGCCTCTGCTGAGCTCCTGGAACACTCCAAGCAGACTCCACCTCAGGGCCTTTGCACTTGCTATTCCCTCTGCCTGGAATATTCTTCCTCCAGACCTCTGCCCGGGTGGCTCCCTCACTTCATTCAAATCTCTGCCCAAATGTCACCTTATCAGAGAGGACTTCTCTGATCACCCTGTGTACAACCGCCATCAAGCTGTTGGAGGGATTTATCAGTGTCTGATGTGGGTATATCAGTATTATATATTAATTTTGTTTACCGGCTGTCTCCCTACACAGGAGTGCAAGCTCTATGAGAGGAGGCATGTTGCAGGTTTTGTGATATTCTTAGTGACTAGGACGGTGCTTGGCATATCTTAGGGCTCAAAAATATTTGTGGAGTGAATATATGAATAACTCAAAACTGTTTACCCAGACTCCGTGCCTTGTCATCATCTCTCCAAATGCCTCTGTTTTGACGGGCATATCTCCTCTGTGCCTTGAAACAGGAGGTTTTCATGACCAGCTAGTCTATCAGCTGGATGATGATGATAATTATTATTATTATTTGAGACAGAGTTTCGCTCTTGTTGCCCAGGCTGGAGTGCAATGGTGCAATCTTGGCTCACTGCAACCTCCCCTCCCGGCTTCAAGCCATTCTCCTGCCTCAGCCTCCCAAGTAGCTGGGATTACAGCTGTGCACCACCATGCCTGGCTAATTTTGTGTGTGTTTTTTTTTTTTGTTGTTGTTTTTTTTTTTTAGTAGAGACGGGGTTTCACCCTGTTGGTCAGGCTGGTCTTGAACTCCTGACCTCAAGTGATCCACCCACCTCGGCCTCCCAAAGTGCTGGGATTACAAGCGTGGGCCACCGCACCCGGCCCTCAGCTGGATTATTTTTAATAGCTCTGAAGGAAGTTCAGAGTCGGAATAGTACTGATTAAAAAAGCTTGCATTGGTTTCACGACCTTTCTGTTCTTGGTTCCATTTCTAGGCTTTTCCAAGAACTTGATTTATGTTGGCAGTAACAGCTCTTTTAGGGCACAGCTCCATTAATATTTTCAAACTGCCTATTTACATATTCATAAGATATTTTTAATTTTTCTGTTTTTTTTTTTTTTTTGAGACAGGGTCTCATTCTAGTGTCCAGGCTAGAGTGCATGGCATGATCACGACTCACTGCAACCTCCACCTCCTGGGCTCAAGGGGCTCATGTGATCCTGTGACTTGAGCCTCCCAAGTAGCTGGGACTACAGGCGCACACCACCATGCCCAGATAATTTTTGTATTTTTTGTAGAGACAGGGTTTCATCATGTTACCCAGGCTGGTCTCAAACTCCTGGGCTCAAGAGATCTCCCCACCTCGGCCTCTTAAAGTGCCGGGATTACAGGCTTGAGCCACCATGCCCAGGCAGATATTTGTAATTTTAAAAGTGAAATTCACTTGAAATTCTTAGTAAGGCTACCTGTTATTTTACATCATTTCCTTCCACTATCGAGCATAAAAAGAGTATAAGGGAACAATGCAAGTAAGTGTGTCCCAAATGCTCTTGCTACCTTGCGGGGCTTGGGAAAAGTCAGTGCCTCTGTTTTGGTCCCTGCATAATCAGATTTATTTATTATGTATGATGAGAAATACCAAAGAAGTGCTTAGAATTGAGCCTGGGCCTGAAGAGCCACCATCTCACTGCGCTTGTGTTGAGGCTCCCAAAGCAATAATGGTGGGTGAAGGCAGAACCAGTTAATGCCAGGACATGGCCTCACAACTGCCCCATTGGGAACCCCAACCAGAGTTCCTCACTTTACCTTGTCTTTCTTCAAAGTGAGTTTTTGGGTCTCGGTGAACTCCAGCTGCAGCTCCTGCAGCCGGCACTGCAGGATGGTGATGTCCTTATCCTTCCTCTCAATGTGGGCAGATGTCTCCTCCCGCAGTCCGTGCAGGTCCAGCTCCAGCTTCATCATGTCTACCATGGGGCGGGACAAAGTCTATGCTCAGGGGAGAGTTAGGCTTCCTTCTGGCTCCCCTGCCACAGCCTGCAGCCCCAGTTTACCCTTCATGATGTTTCTCTTCTGTTCCGACACGGCCTCTAGTTCCATGCGCAGATCCTTCACCAGGTTCTGGTACTCCTCCACATGCAGGCACTGGCTGTCTTTCTGCTCCTGCAAGTGCTTCAGTATCTGGCAGATGGAAGAACAGGGCAGGATGAGGAGATGAGAGACAATGGAGAGTGCTTTCTAAAATGCCCAGCATCCACAGTCAACAGTAAGTAGGGACACAGTAGCAGAGTAATGGTTGCTGGGGGCCAGGGGATGGGTGTGTGGAGTGACTGCTAATGGGTACAGGGTTTCTTCTGGGGTGACACAGATGTTCTGGAATTAGGTAGTGGTGATGATTGCCCAACCTTGTGAATATACTAAAAACCAATGGTGAATTTTATAATTTGTCCATTGTCTCCCAATGATTTTTTTTTTAAAAAGAGAATAAAACAAAAGGATATTGCAGACTTCTCAGGCTCACACGGAATACACATAAAAGCAGCCATCCCTGTATCCCTTCCTCCCTGAGACAGACAGTTGTTTATGGAGAATCTACTGTGTGCCTGGCACTGTCCTAGGTGCTGGGCATGGCTCCATTAATATTTTCAAAGCAAATAATGTGGAGCAAAAGACACAGACAAATCCTTATCCCCACAGAGCTGACCTAGTGGGGTGAGATGAAGAGCATAATAAGTAGTGACTTATAGAAAATGTTAACAGTGAATAAGTGCTATGGGGGAAACAGAAGAGCGAAGGGGAATGGAGGGGCATGGGCGGGGGAGGCACATGTTGCAATTTTAAGTAGGAGGATGGGCTGGCCTCCCTGCGAAGGTGGCCTCTCAGCTGAGACTTGCTGGAGGTGAGCTTTCAGGCGGGGAGACTAGCCAGAGACAACGCCTGTGGTGGGAACATGGAGGAGGCAAGTGCGGCTGGCACGGAGCAGGCAATGGGGAGAGCGGGAGGAGACGAGGTGAGGAGCTGGATGGTCACATCACCTGGGGCTTGGGGTCCTTCTGCAAGACCATTGGCTTCTACCCTGAAGGAGAGGGGATGCCTTCCTCACCAAGAGAAGGCAGGAGCATGTGGCTGGGGAGGAGCAATTCGTTGCCTGGGCATCAGGGATATTGGGGAGAGTTATCTGTGTGATTTCAGAGCTGCTAGGAGGGAGAGCAGCAGCAGTAAGCCAGGAGGTGACAGCTGCAGAGATTCAGGGCAGCCACTGCAGGACCCAGGAGTGGGCACTGCAGGGACTCAAAGCCCCACACTGTGCCACACTGGCCGAGGGGAGGAGAGGCCTGCTGGAAAAAGCTGGCGTGGGTCTCTCGTTCCTAATGGAGCCCCAGGGAGCATGAGGGCTTTGGAAAGGAAACATAATGCGGTGGGGGAAGGTGTATTCTGCTTCTTGGGGAAGTTTGTATCACTAAAAAAATGGAGTCTTATGAGATTTTTGCTCTAGGTCAGGATGTGAATAACAGGGAACTGATCTTTAAAATAAATATTGACAGATGTCCAAGGAAGAACTACAAAGTTCAATACTGATCCCTTGTTTAACCAACTTTCTGGGATTGGAAAGTCCTGGAAAGAGGAGCATCTCCTCCTCCCCGACTAGAGAACCCCTTGGGGAGCTGACATGTGTTGTTTACTCCCTCTGCCACCCCACTTCGCCCCCATTTCGGCATCAGTCTTGGGGCATGCAGGCATGCCAGCACCTGCCCAGCATGGCCTCCTGTGGCTGGCTTTGCCAGGTACCAAGTTCAGTCATGGCTGACTTAACAGGACCTCACCTAAGAGGACACCTGGCCATGTTTTAACTCCTGGTTCATCAACTTTTATTTATTTTATTTGAGATGGAGTCTCATTCTGTGGTCCAGGCTGGAGTGCAGTGGTGTGATCTCAGATCACTGCAACCTCGACCTCCTGGGTTGAAGTGATTCTCCTGCCTCAGCCTCCCTAGTAGCTGGGACTACAGGTACCCACCACCACACCTGGCTAATTTTCGTATTTTTAGTAGAGATGGAGTTTCACCAAGTTGGCCAGGTGGGTCTCTAAGTCCTGACCTCAAGTGATCTGCTCACCCTGGCCGCCCAAAGTTCTGGGGTTACTGGCATGAGCCACCACACCTGGCCACTCAATTCTTGCTATTTGTTTACATGGTTTAACTGCTTATTTATTATTAGAATCAACTTTTGATACTGCTTTGAATTTTGCAAACACAGAGTTCTCAAAAAAAAAAAAAGCAGGGGGAATAAATTTGGATTAATAATCTTTCCTAAATTAGCTACTTTTCAACTCCAGCCAGACACTAGGAGGCTAGATGGTCCTTTTGAATCTAGCAAGGCAACAGAAGTATTGAATGTTGAGGTGTACTGTTAGCAGTGGGTTAAGAGACAGGTGCAGTTCCAAAATTGAATGCTGCCTGTCTTCTGGGTTTGGCATACATTATACACAGTATCCTTGTGGCAGGGCCAACCAAGCTCACACAGATATAAAATAAAATATAAATTGTCATATAAAAATAAAAAATAAGTAGGAAAGCCCAGAATCAAACCCAGCTCAGCCCGATCCCAGTAGGCACAGATCAGCAAATTTCTCCCACCTTTTTGATGTCTTCACACTCTTCTGAGGAGCTAGGAGGGTATCTGTGGGTGGCTGTACAGGAAGCAAAATCGGCTTGTAGTTTTATCAAAGCCTCTTCACGCTCCAGAACCTGCAAATAAGCTTAGATCAGTTATGCTGGATGATCAATGGAACGTGCTTGTTACCATGACTATTATTTCAGAGTGTTCCTTTCTACAGCATAAGTTTGTTGCAGAATTATACAATTCATCAGGCATTTCCTGTGGGGTAGGTAGGGAGAAGGAATTAAGCTCCCCATCTTACATCAAGGTTCTCTAAGGCATATGTGATCTGTCTCAAGTTCATCAATGCCCACCCTTGCACTCTCTCCTAAACCTCCGTTTGGTCCATTTGATGAGGCAGAAGAAGGTTCTTCAGGAGCTGTGATGGAGAGATACACCTAATCTATCAGAGGACAGGATACAAAGTTTGAGAATTAAAGAAGGAAGTTCCTTATGGAGTGTGTAATTGTGTGTGTAATTTTTTTTCGAAAAATAAAAAACATGAAATTTTGGTTTTAATTTTATGCTTTTTTGAATTTGTTGAAAATAATTCAAATAAGACTTAAGCATGGAAAAGTGAAACCCCCTCTTCACTTATTCTCCCTTCTCTCACTTCCACTAAGGGAGAGGACAGTATTGAAAATTCAGTTTGTACTTATATATTAGTATTATCATTAGAGATAAAACAAAAGTTGGACTGAACTATACATGGAATTCTGCAACTTATTCTTGACAATAAGTCACAAAGCCCCTTCCATGCAGCTCTTACAGATGTGCTTAGTCCTTTTTACTGGCTGCGTATTATTCCACAGTAGGGATATCTCTTTAATTATTTCTCTTAATCTCTTTAACCATTTTCCCACTGATGGGCATTTAGGTTGTTGTGTGAGAGATTTTAAGATTCTTTAGAATCTCACACTATGTGGGTGGGAAGAAGCATTACCATGGAGAATATGAACAAAGTGGGGGGGGGGGGCAAGTATATATCAGACATTTGAGGATTCTTGGCGAAAAAGATTAATTTAGGTGACTCTTTTTCCCTCCTTTCTCTCCCCATGTCTTGATCGAGGGTCTCCCAGAGACATGTTCTAGAAGAAGGCACTTACCAAAGCGTTACTGCAGGCCAGCTTATTTCGAAGTTCTTGAATGAGATCATCCTGTTGAGAGACCTTTTGCCAGACTTCAGACAGTCGTTTCAGGGTCTCCTGATGCTCTTGAATCATGCAAGGAGAAGTGTATATCCGTACCTTTGAATGATCACCCTTGTTCTCAGGCTCCTGAGAGATTTAAAAATAATAGGTTGATTTTGCTTATAGTTTGTGAGTTACTTCAGAATTCCATGAGCACGGAAAATCTCTAGACCTATATTCTAAAGGTATATGTTCATATATGGAAATCATGGTTTCCTTAACAAAAGAAAAAATATTAACTAGTGCATATACATGTTAAAAAGTCCAAATGGTTCACAAGAGAAGACACTGAAAGATAAGTCTTCCTCCATCCTAACTATGACTCAGGTGTCCTTTTTGATGACAATCCATGTTACCAGCTTTTTGGATATAATTCAGGAATATTTTATGCATATTTGCATAAAAATCACTTTTTTCTTACACAAATGAGTCTTTTTTTTTTTTTTTTTTTTTTGAGATGGAGTCTCACTCTGTCGCCCAGGCTGGAGTGTAGTGGCACTATCCTGGCTCACTGCAACCTCTGCCTTCCAGGTTCAAGCGATTCTCCTGCCTCAGCCTCCCAAATAGCTAGAATTACAGGCATGTGCCACCATGCCGGGCTAATTTTTTTGTATTTTTAGTAGAGACAGGGTTTCGCCACGTTGGCCAGGCAGGTCTCAAACTGCTAACCTCAGGTGATTCACCCGCCTCAGTCTCCCAAAGTGCTGGGATTACAGGCATGAGCTACCACATCCGGCGGACAAATGAGTGTCTTATACAGTATTTAAACACTGTGTTTTCACTTGACAATTTATTTAAGATAGTTTTCATATTGTTACTTGTTGATCTATCTTACTCCTCTTTTAAAATTAATTTCAAATTACACAAGTAATTATATTTATATTGTCTCTCTAAAACATTGTAACACTACAGGCAGATCTGAATTTTTCTTCGACCATCACTTCTAATTTCATTATCTCTCTACTTTCCAGAGATGACAGTCTGTGCATATTCTAGAACTTTATACTATATTTACATAATATAAATGAATCTGTACAATATAAATTATGTTGGCTTTTTAAAACATAAAAAATGTTTTTTTACTCAGCAAGATGTGTTAGAGATTTATCAGTGCTAGTACATGTGCTTCTATCTTGTTCTTTCAAATTGCTTTTAAATGTGTTGATCTGGTTTCCTACTGATGAGAATATAGGTTGTTTCCATATTTTTTTTTTTCTGAAATAAAGCTGAAATGAATACTTTTGTACATAAATCTTTGAGTATTTATTCTGGTAATTGTGTACATTAAATTCATAGAAGTAGGACTCCCAGATCATATTTAAAATTGGATATTGTACTATTGTCCTTCAAAGAAATTAACACCTAACACTGTCATCAACATGAGTATGGCTATTTTCCTTGAACCATGTTTGTTTTAAATGTCTTTCCCTAGATCGTTTGAAATCATGCACGAAGGTTACTGCCCTCTTATTGGTTCACAATCATAAGGGGGTAAATTGATATACATCGTGAAAAAAAAAAAAAAAGCAAAGCGTTCTAGTTTGGATGGTAGATCCTTTCCCCATTAAACTTGTCTCTCTAACTGGGCTTTTTCAGGCAAAGTTAGGAATACTTCATGTTCAGTGAGCATGAAAGCCTTCTGTGAGCAAGCTGCAGGAAGCCTAGGCAGAAATCTAAAATTGACTGTAAATAATGTTCATGTAGATAATGCAGAGTCTACAGGGGCAAATGACTGGAAAACATAACAGAAAAGCTAACAAGGAAGAAGATATCTACATATCTTCTTAATACTATGGGATGAAAAATGGAAACTAATTTAGAAGGAATAGGAGAAATATTCTCTGAAGTGAAGAAAAATGTAGACCTTCAGACTAAAAGGGTTAGTGAAGTGTTGAATGGCTTAACACCCCAAGCCTAAAAACCTCCAGTGTTCAAAGAGATAAAATAGGTAAACTATGAAAAATGAGAAACACACTGACATCTAACAATGCATCTCTAATACTGTGGTACAAGGTGGTACAAAGAAATGCAGCAGTATCTTTGAAGACTTAAGGGAAGATGCTTTTGAAAGTTTGTATATCCAGCCAAACTAGCATTCAAGGATGATGACAAAATAAGCCTTGCTCAGACATGGAAATATTGAGAAATTGTGCCACCCACAATTGTTTCTGAAAGAATTAAGAAGGAATTATTTACAGCAAAAGGAAAACTCCAAGAATGCAGAAGAGGTGAAGGGACTGCCGAGCACAGTAATGAGAAACAGTTGGGTTTATTTGTAATATTAAAGAAATAGATACTTCCTATATATACACAGTGGCAGAGATTTAAAAGAAGGTGAAAAGCTTTCCAGCTCATTATATTAGGATGGCATAATGCAGACACCAATATGCAAGGAAAGCACAAAAATTTAGGCCATCAAATTAATCTCATTTCTGAAAATAGATGAAAAAAATTAACTTTTAACAAATTTAGTAAAGTTCATTAAAATTATTAATAATATATTATGATCAAATAGGGTTTATTCCAGGAACATAAAGATTCTTCTATATATGAAAATCTATTCATGTAATCTGCTTCATTGATGGATAGATGCTAATAAAAACATCTGATAAAATTCAACATTCATTCCTAATAACAATTCTTGATAAGCTAAATATAGACAGTCATACTTACAATTTGAGAAAGGATATTGAAAAGAAGCCAAGAACAGGCATTGTACTTAATAGTGAAATACTAGAATTACTTCCTTTAAAATGAGGAGCAAGGCAAAGAGGCTACAATTCCACTTTGCTCTAGAGATGCTGGTCAATATGATAAGGTGGAAAATAAGTTGTGTAAATTTTGAAAGGGAAAGCAATTTAGGAAAATCCAAGACAGTCAAGTGAAAATCTGGTAAGAGAGCTCAGTAAGGTGGCAGGATAAGAGAGAAGTTTTCCTATATAACAGTAATAATACAATTAGGCCGGGCATGGTGGCTCGCACCTGTAATCCCAGCACTTTGGGAGGCTGAGGTGGGCAGATCACTTGAGGTCAGGAGTTCAAGACCAGCCTGGCCAACATGATGAAACCCTGCCTCTGCAAAAATAACAAAAATTAGCTGTCTGTGGTGGCACGTGCCTGTAGTCCCAGCTACTTGGAAGGCTGAGGCAGAAGAATTGCTTGAACCCAGGAGGCGGAGGTTGCAGTGAGCAGAGATTGCCTCACTGCACTCTAGACTGGGTGACAGAGTGAGACTCCATCTCAGAAACAAAAAAAATTGGCCGGGCGTGGTGGCTCATGCCTGTAATCCCAGCACTTTGGGAGGCCAAGGTAGGCAGATCACCTGAGGTCAGGAGTTCGAGGCCAGCCTGACCAACACGGAGAAACACCCGCCTCTACTAAAAGTACAAAATTAGCCAGGCCTGGTGGCGCATGCCTGTAATCCCAGCTACTCGGGAGGCTGAGGCAGGAGAATCGCTTGAACCTGGGAGGCGGATGTTGCAGTGAGCCGAGATCGCACCATTGCACTCCAGCCTGGGCAACAAGAGCGAACCTCCATCTCAAAAAAAAAAATTAATAAAATTAAATGTATAAAAGATCCCATTTATAAAACCAATAACAACTGAAATATGTCCAGGAATAAACATAGCAAGAAATATGTGAGATCTACAGAGAAAAGTACAAAATCTTACTGAAGGACACACAAGAAAACTTGCATAAAAGTAAAAATATGTCATATTCCATAGGGCATGCTAATTTCCCCCAAATTAGTACATAATTTGAAAGTCAGTCAACATAAATCTAAATTTCATTAAGAGAAGAAATAAAAAGATGGCCAAGAAAAAATAGAAAGTGTAGAAGAGTGAAGGAGGACCTGTCCTAACAGGATCTATTAAAACAAGCTACCAGTTAAAGTCACTAAAAAACTCTGACACTGGCACACGAACTGGCAGAAAGATAAAAAGAATACAGAGTCCAGAGAAGGTCCCGTGTACAGAAGAATCGGTCTGTGAGCTGGTACCTGAACCAGTGTGGAAGGCTTGGGATGTTCAATAAATGGTTTTGAGGCCACTGGATATTCATTTAAATAATAAAATTCAAGCCTTATGTCATTATACTTATAAAATATATATTTCAGATGGACTAAAGATAAAAACATAAAAATGCAAAATTATAAAAGTGCTAAAGAAAATATACAATAAACTTTGATAATCCTGAAGGTAGTGAAGGCCTTTCTAAGCAAGACATAAAACCTAGAATTTATAAAGGACTGACAGATTCAACTCCATAAAAATTAAAATCTTCTGGCATTACATAATGGTAAAGGGATCAATGCAACAAGAAGAGCTAACTATCCTATATATATATGCACCCAATAGAGGAGCACCCAGATTCATAAAGCAAGTTCTTAGAGACCTACAAGGAGACTTAGACTCCCACACAATAATAGTGGGAGACTTTAACACTCCACTGTCAATATTAGACAGATCAACGAGACAGAAAATTAACAAGGACATCCAGGACTTGAACTCAGCTCTGCACCAAGCGGACCTAATAGACATCTACAGAACTCTCCACCCCAAATCAACAGAATATACATTCTTCTCAGCACCACTTCGCACTTATTCTAAAATTGATCACATAATTGGAAGTAAAACACTCCTCAGCAAATGTAAAAGAATAGAAATCACAACAAACTGTCTCTCAGACCACAGTGAAATCAAATTAGAACTCAGGATTAAGAAACTCACTCAAAACCGCACAAATGCATGGAAACTGAACAACCTGCTCCTGAATGACTACTGGGTAAGTAATGAAATGAAGGCAGAAATAAAGATGTTCTTTGAAACCAATGAGAACAAAGACACAGCATACCGGAATCTCTGGGACACATTTAAAGCAGTGTGTAGAGGGAAATTTATAGCACTAAATGCCCACAAGAGAAAGCAAGAAAGATCTGAAGTTGACACCCTAACATCACAATTAAAAGAACTAGAGAAGTAAGAGCAAACAAATTCAAAAGCTAGCAGAAGACAAGAAATAACTAAGATCAGAGTGAACTGAAGGAGATAGAGACACAAAAAAACCTTCAAAAAAATCAATGAATCCAGGACCTGGATTTTTGAAAAGATCAACAAAATAGATAGACTGCTAGCCAGACTAATAAAGAAGAAAAGAGAGAAGAATCAAACAGATGCAATAAAAAATGATAAGGAGGACATCACCACTGATTCCACAGAAATACAAACTACCATCAGAGAATACTATAAACACCTCTATGCAAATAAACTAGAAAATCCAGAAGAAATGGATAAATTCCTCGACACATACACCCTCCCAAAACTAAACCAGGAAGAAGTTGAATCTCTGAATAGACCAATAACAGGTTATGAAATTGAGGCAATAATTAATAGCCTGTCAACCAAAAAAGTTCAGGACCAGACGAATTCACAACTGAATTCTACAAGAGGTACAAAGAGGAGTTAGTATCATTCCTTCTGAAACTATTCCAATCAATAGAAAAAGAGGGAATCCTCCCTAACTCATTTTAAAAGGCCAGCATCATCCTGATACCAAAACAGAGACACAACAAAAAAAGAGAATTTTAGACCAATATCCCTGATGAACATTGATGCGAAAATCCTCAATAAAATACTGGCAAACCGAATCCAGCAGCACATCAAAAAGCTTATCTACCATGATCAAGTCGGCTTCATCTTTGGGATGCAAGGGTGGTTCAACACACGCAAATCAATAAATGTAATCCATCACATAAACAGAACCAACGACAAAAACCACATGATTACCTCAATAGATGCAGAAAAGGCCTTCGACAAAATTCAACAGCGCTTCATGCTAAAATCTCTCACTAAACTAGGTATTGATGGGACGTATCTCAAAATAATAAGAGCTATTTATGACAAACCCATAGCCAATATCATACTGAAAGGGCAAAAACTGGAAGCATTCCCTTTGAAACCCAGCACAAGACAAGGATGCCCTCTCTCACCACTCCTATTCGTATAGTATTGGAAGTTCTGGCCAGGGCAATCACGCAAGAGAAAGAAATAAAGGGTATACAATTAGGAAAAGAGGAAGTCAAATTGTCTCTGTTTGCAGATGACATGACGGTATATTTAGAAAACCCCATCGTCTCAGCCCCAAATCTCCTTAAGCTGATAAACAACTTCAGCAAAGTCTCAGGATACAAAATCGATGTGCAAAAATCACAAGCATTCCTATACATCATTAACAGACAAACAGAGAGCCAAATCATGAGTGAACTCCCATTCACAATTGCTATAAACAGAATAAAATACCTAGGAATCCAACTTACAAGGGATGTGAAGGACCTCTTCAAGGAGAACTACAAACCACTGTTAAGGAAATAAAAGAGGACACAAACAAATGGAAGAACATTCCATGCTCACGGATAGGAAGAATCAATATCATGAAAATGGCCATGCTGCCCAAAGTACTTTATAGATTCAATGCTATCCCCATAAAGCTACGACTGAGTTTCTTCACAGAATTGGAAAAAACTATTTTAAATTTTATATGGAACCAAAAAAGAGCCTGCATAGCCAAGACAGTCCTAAGCAAAAAGAACAAAGCTGGAGGCATCACGCTGCCTGACTTCAAACTATATTACAAGGCTACAGCAACCAAAACAGCATGGTACTGGTACCAAAACAGATATATAGACCAATGGAACAGAACAGAGGCCTCAGAAATAACACCACACATCTACAACCCTCTAAACTTTGACAAACCTGACAAAAACAACCAATGGGGAAAGGATTCCCTATTTAATAAATGGTGCTGGGAAAACTGGCTAGCCATATGCAGAAAGCTGAAACTGGATCCTTTCCTTACACCTTATACAAAAATTAACTCAAGATAGATTAAAGACTTAAATGTAAGACCTAAAACCATATAAACCCTAGAAGAAAACCTAGGCAATACCATTCAGGACATAGGCACGTGCAAAGACTTCATGACTAAAACACCAATAGCAATGGCAATTAAAGCCACAATAGACAAATGGGATCTCATTAAACTAAAGAGCTTCTGCACAGCAAAAGAAACTATCAGAGGAGTGAACAGGCAACCTACGGATTGGGAGAAAATGTTTGCAATCTATCCATCTGACAAAGGGCTAATATCCAGAATCTACAAAGAACTTAAACAAATTTACAAGAAAAAAACAACCCCATCAAAAAATGGGCAAAGGATATGAACAGACACTTCTCAAAAGAAGACATTTATGCAGCCAAGAAAGATATGAAAAAAAGCTCATCATCACCGGTCATTAGAGAAGTGCAAGTCAAAACCACAATGAGATACCATCTCATGCCAGTTAGAATGGCGATCATTAAAAAGTCAGGAAACAACAGATACTGGAGAGGATGTAGAGAAATAGGAACACTTTTACACTGTTGGTGGGAGTGTAAATTAGTTCAACCATTGTGGAAGACAGTGTGGTGATTCCTCAAGGATCTAGAACTAGAAATGCCATTTGACCCAGCAATTCCATTACTGGGTATATACCCAAAGGATTATAAGTAATTCTATTATAAAGACACAGGCACACATATGTTTACTGCCACACTGTTCACAATAGCAAAGTCTTGGAACCAACCCAAATGCCCAGCAGTGTAGACCGGATAAAGAAAATGTGGCACATATACACCATGGAATACTATGCAGCCATAAAAAAGGATGAGTTCATGTCCTTTGCAGGTACATGGATGAAACTGGAAACCATCATTCTCAGCAAAGTAACACAAGAAGAGAAAACCAAACACCGCATGTTCTCACTCATAAGTGGGTGTTGAACAATGAGAACACATGGATACAGGGCAGGGAACATCACACACGGGGGCCTGTCGGGGGGTGGGGGGCTGGAGGAGGGATAGCATTAGGAGAAATACCTAATGTAAATGACAAGTTGATAGGTGCAGCAAACCAACATGGCACATGTTTACCTATGTAACAAACCTGCACGTTGTGCACATGTACCCCAGAACTTAAAGTGTAATAATAAAAAATAAAAAAAATTAAAATGTTTTGTGTGGTGAAAAATACCACTAATAAAGTAAAATGAAAAGTTACAGACTGGGAGAAAATATTTGCCACATATGTAATGAAGCATTATTGTCTGTAATATATTAAGAAGCTCCTATACACCACCAATAGAAAAAAAGACTAAAAACCCAGTAAAAAATAAGTTAACAAGTAATTCATAAAACAGAAATCCATATGACCAATATGCTTATGAATAGTGCTCAATCCTTCATAAGTGTGGTGGAGACTGTGCTGGGCCTTCCAGATCCCCTTTGGCAACGAAGGACTTGTTGCCCTTTATGGGGATTGTGTAGGCTGAAGAAAACTGCTTTGCCCAAGGCCAAGCACCTCTCCCTATGGGGCCCACATCCCATAACTGATGATGACATGGAGGCTTAAAGGCCAGCTCCCTTCCCTTCAATTTAGCAAGGCTCTGAAGGTTCATCCAGCTCTGTGGGGTTGGCTGAGGCCTTTGTTGAGACTACATCGCAGCTCGACTTCTTCCTTTGCCCAACCTTGCTTTCCGCCCTTTCCTTTCACTGGTGTTAATACCAAGAGCTCTCCCTAAAAACGTCCTGCACACTACTCTGTCTTAGAGTTGGCTTCCTGGGGAACCCAACCTGCGACTATTAGAACTAAGGTAATGAAAATTGTAACCAGTAAACATTATCTCCCTACCCATCAGTGTTTAGCACAACTTTAAAAGAATGAAAACGTACAGCGTGGATGGGTGTGGGGAAATACGCTCTCTTAATTATTATTGGTAAAAGTGTAAACTGGTAGAACCTTTTTGGTTTATAATTTAGAAGTATCTTTAAACAATAAAAATCAGCATATCCTTTGACCCAGCAATCACACTTCAAGAATTATCCAAAAGAAATAAGGAAGTTAATTACAGCTCGTTTGTAAAAAAGAGGAAAAAACAGGTCAATAGGTAGTACATCCCTACTACAGAATACAAGGTAGTAAGTAAAATAAATTGTCAAGATGTGCAGTTTAGGCTGGGCACAGTGGCTCACGCCTGTAATCCTAGCACTTTGGGAGACTGAGGTGAGTGGATCACATGAGGTCAGGAGTTCAAGACCAGCCTGGCTAACACGGCGAAACCATGTCTCTACTAAAAATACAAAAACTGGCCGGGCATGGTGGCGCGTGACTGTAGTCCCAGATACTCTGGAGGCTGAGTCAGGAGAATCACTTGAACCTGGCAGATGGAGGCCTCAGTGAGCCAAGATTGCACCACTATCTCAAAAAAAATGTGCATTTTGAAAGTAAGTTTTAAAACCACATTGATAACCACTTAGGTAAAAATAACCTCCTGCCCATTTATATATGTAACTGTATATAGCACAAGCCCCGAGAGGATTCTCAACACATGATTCAAGTAATTACCTAACAAGAGGAGGAGAATGATGGGGAAGAGGTTGAAGGCAGACTTTCATATTTAATCTCCGTACTTCTGTCTAGAGAGCCTATAATAATTGTATTACTTGTGTAATTAAAAATAGCAGTTAAAAGAAAAAAGAAACAAATCAGGTGTTTCGACTTTTCTTTCCCATGTTTCATAGCTTTTTCCTCCTATTTGATCCTGAAGTTGTGGTTTGCATGAGTCCTGTGGCCTAGCAGATCCCCCTGCCGGACCCCCATGAGAACTAAGAAAAGACTGGACATTGTTAGGGAGAGCTGTTGGTATTAACAGCTGTGAAAGGAAGAGGGAGGAAGCAGGGTTGGGCAGAGGGAGATGAGCTGTGATGCAATCTCAACAAAGCCTCAGCCAACCCCACAGGGAACTGCGGGGCTGAAGCTTATTTGGTAATTCTCTTTTGGCGTTATTTGAAGTGGTGGCTCTTTATGTTAATTAAAGAGCCTCAAAATTGTGAAGAAGTGATCTTATAGGATATGTGAAAGCTGGAGGTTCAAAAGCTGAGGGCTACAAAATCAAGGGCAGGAAGTGACATCTGGGTAAAGGTTTGGGTTTCCGGTGGAGGAGGCTGGGACTGTCTGAGGGGACCACTTGGGAGCACATCCACTTGCCTGGATTGAATGGCCTGGCTTAAGTCCTACCTGACCCATGATCCCGCCGAGTTCCCCCTGCAACATCTTCACTTGGCATTCTAGTAACTCGATGTTGCTCAGGGAAGACTGGTATTTATCCCTGTAGAGGTTTAAGCTCCTCTCTAGGGAGGCGATCTTGTCCCCGGCCAAGGCGAGTTGCTCCTGCGCCAAATGGAGCTTCTCCCCTGTGTTCTCGTTGTGATTTCCCATTTCCTCCTCATAGAGAATCACCTGTAGGTGTAGGAGTAAATCCACATTGAGCCCATGGAAGCACGTAATGAGGAAAGGATGCGGTTGTAAGATTCCCTGCAGAGAAGTCTTGTATCTAAACCAGAAGACCAGATGAACAGAAGAGAGGCTGCACAGATCTAAAAGCTACAGTATGTAATATCAAGATGCTAATCATTGGAAATAAAAAAAGGTGGCCCTAGTTAGAGGTAAGCTCCTTCAAGGCAGGACCATATCCATTTCCCATTCTGCCCGGCATGTGGCAGGAACTCAATAAATACTTGCTAGTTGATTAATAGGAATGAATTTGTATAGCTCTGTTTTTTAAGGGTTTGAAATGCTGGTATTTTTTCCTTCCCAGGCATTCTCTAGAGGTTGAACTTAGAAAATGTAGACTTCCTCCTGCACACAGGACTATGTCAGGAAAGTTCCCAAGAGATAGGTGGGGAACATGACCCAAAGTTCCTCTGGGATTTGCACAATCCTTGTTTAGATTTATTTTCTTCCTCATCAAGTAATTAGTCAACAAACTGACAGATATTTATTGAAAGCTCACGAGCATTGTGTTAAGTGCAGAGGGGATATATACATATTAGACATATGCTCACCCCTCAAAGAGTTTAAAACTTTCACAATCTTGGGGACATAAGATTTAAAATGAATAAACAGCTGTAGGTAGTTGAGTGTGCTAAATTGTATGGCTCGAATTTGATGTGTTGAAGGAGTTAACAGCAGAAGAGTCATGAAGGATGGCTTTATATTAGTTTAAATAATCCAATGTAGAATGCTGATAGAACATGTTCCATTAGTTTAAGCTCATTATACTTGCTGTCTGTCATTTGAGATTCTTCTTAGGAAAGGATAACTTTGTGTAAGGTGTCTACTATGTAAGAGGAAGAGGAGAGGAATATTTTATATCCAAATATTTGTAACCGAAGCTGTCAGTGGCCAGCCCATATCCCCTGGGCACTTGCTATTTCTTTGCAAGTTAACCCCATTCCCACTGCAAGCATATTCAACTCTGCCTGAGGGCTTCTCTAATACCAGGAGCCCATTCAACCAGAGAGGCAAGACAGGGTAGGTTAGAAGTGCTGGGGGGTTAACGCCCTCAGGAGCAGCCCTCAACCAACGACTGGGGGTATGTTGCTGGGTTCACTCTGAGGCATGTTCTACACTATCTCCCAGAGTTCCCCAGAGGGACCAAGCAAGCAATCTACTCAATACCAGTGTCCTTTATGGGCTTCCGGTCCTTCTTTGACTCACTTGCTCATGTGCATGCAGGAATCACCTCCAGAATTAGTTACTTGAATTTATATCCTTGTCTTAGGGTCTGCTGTTGAGTGAACCCAACCTCAGACAGAAGTTTGATGAGGCTGTGCAACAAGACATTGGGGGAACTTGGCAGAATGTCTAAAATAATTTTCTCAATGCTTTCTCGGTTTGGGATCTTTGACAGTGACTGTTATTTGCCGAGTCCTGTATGTATTCTCCCACTCTTCCTTACTAATAGAACCTTGACTCTACTGGGGGCAGCAATGCACCTCCTAAAACACCACATTTCCTAGGCTTCCTAGAAACTAGCTGTTGCTATGTGACTAATTCTGGCCAGGGATATTTAAGTGAAGGTGTTGTGGCTTCCGGAAAGTGTCCTTAAAAGGAAGGGAGTGTGCCTTTCCCTTCCACCCTTGTCACCTGGTCCTCTGCCCTTTTATCTGGATTATTTGGAACAAGGATGTGGCCGGGTATGGTGACTCACGCCTGTAACCCCAGCACTTTGGGAGGCCAAGATGGGCGGATCACCCGAGGTCAGGAGTTCAAGACCAGCCTGGCCAACATGGTGAAACCCCGTCTCTACTAAAAATACAAAAATTAGCTGGGTGTGGTGGTGCGTGCCTGTAATCCCAGCTACTCAGGAGGCTGTGGCAGGAGAGTCACTTGAACTTGGGAGGCGGAGGTTGCAGTGAGCCAAGATCGGGCCAATGCATCCCAGCCTGGGCGACAGATTGAGACTTCGTCTCAAAAAAAAAAAAAATAAAATAAAAGGATGTGACGGTTGAAGCTCCAGCAGGCACCTCAGGTGACTTAGAGAATGGAAGCCCTGAGCTGATGCTGGTGGAACCCAAGGATAGACCCTTAGACCTGATGAAACACACAGTTGGCATAACAGCAACAGACCACCTGTCTCTGACCTTTTTAAATATGACACAGAAATCAACTAGCTTATTTATTTTCTGTTATATGCTGCTAAATAGAATCCCAACTCATTCAGGGTCACTTTATCCAGGCTGGACCCTTTTGTTTAAGTTGTAGTGAACCAGTAAGTTTTAACACAGCCCTGCACTATCTTTTTAAAACTATGTGTGTGTGCACAGGCTAAGTCATAGATTATATTTGTAGGATTAGAATAACCTTTCTCTGTTCCTCCCACTCTTAATTCTTTTGAGCAGATTTTCACTAGGTGAGAATATTCCCTTTTTAAAAAGTCTATGGTCTTTAAGGTCCTCCCTAAAGTCCTTGAAGTTAGTCCTTAAGCAACAGCACCATCCAAAACACTCTTTGAAATTTTTTTTTCTTCTCCGTCCTTCCAATAGAACCTAACTCCTTGAAATTTTATCTTTAAATCTAAAGAAAGAAAATGCCAGGGGAAACCCCAGGATGGAAGAGTATGTCTGTCCCATCATTTAGAACCCACGGTTTACTGCAGCTAGTGCTATCACTGCTCAAGTGGTTTTAGTGCTGCAGCTTTGGGTCCTTGGAATTTACTTGGGATTCTAAAGGGGTGGTACTCTTCGGCTTAGAAAATACCACCCTGGAACATGAATGGGAATTAATGTCCTGAATATACCTAAGTGAAGTCTATATGATCTAAAACTCCAGTCTGAAAAAATTACCTGGTACTCTCAATGATTGACTCCCACTCGACATCTGGTTATCTTATCTAGTGTGCACGTGCCAGGAATTTATATATTATCAAGACCTTATTTTTCTAAAAATGGTGGATTTAATGGACCTTATACCTCTTTGATAACCCTCAGAGACCTACAGTCTTTTGCATTTACATTGCAATGGTAATAGAATGGAGAAGATGGACTTATACACACACACACACACATACACACATGCCTGCACACACACTCCACATATTCCACATGCATGAATACTGCAGCTTTCACCGAGTTATGCCATTCAGTTTAGTTTCCTTCTGCTCAGCTTCAAAAAGATCAAGAATTAAAGGGGGGAAGGTTTATAAAACCTGCTAGGGATGTTGCAAAGCTCTCCTAAGTCCAGCGTCTGCTTTCTAGTGGGCTTGCTCTGATTTCTGCAGGTACCTAAGAATGTGGGTTATTTCCATGGTTAATCTGTCTATACCTCATCTTCTTTCAGTTTGCAGTGATGGTGCAGAAGAACCA
Organism: Gorilla gorilla gorilla; assembly: GCF_029281585.2. Classification (NCBI taxonomy): domain Eukaryota; kingdom Metazoa; phylum Chordata; class Mammalia; order Primates; family Hominidae; genus Gorilla; species Gorilla gorilla. The sequence continues at coordinate 101,639,512 of NC_073242.2, forward strand.
GGTCAGAAGTCTGCTTCTCTAGGATGGACTGATACTGGCGGAGAGAATAGTAAGAAGTCTGCAACTCCTCTGTGCGAAACTCCAGTTCTTGTTGAAGGGCCAGCAATTTTTTCTTCAGTTGCTGGAGTTGTCTCAGATGACACTGTTTACTGGACCCAAATTCCACCTCTGACTCCTCGAATGCTAATGCCTGTGCTTGCTTCTTGTCCTACCATAGAGACAGGATATACAAAAAAGGCTTTAGATCATCACTAAGGACGTATTCATTCCAGGATTTTTTTTCATTTGTTCAATCATTCACATCCATCTATCCATCTTTTTATCTTTTCATCTACAGAGATCTTATTAAACATTTCACTCTATTCACAAGGAAATGTATCACTTAGTATTCCCACTCAGTAAGAAGAATTCAGTAGAAGAAAAAAAAATGGTTCTTATCTACCAAAATCTTATTATTTAGGTCAGAAGAAAAAATATACACATAAAGGACCTAGGGAGATATGTGTAATAATATGCTGAGGTGTTGCCTTCCCATATAAAGATAACACTAGTGACCTGGAAGGAAATGGATTTCTGGCCTTGGTTCTTGGACTAAACTTGGTATTAAAAACACCTGGGTAAAGGAGCATTGCAATGAGTCAAGGGTGAATTCTTGGGGATTTTGAAACGCTGAAAAATGAGAGCCAGAGATATTGTTCAGGTACATCTGGGCACTGACTCTGTCTCCTTCTCCTGAAGGAAGATGTGACCTTGCGGATGCTGACTCTGTGTGCGTGTGCGTGTGTGTGTGTGTGTATGTGTATGTGTGTGTGTGGTGTGATCTCTTCTTGCTAATCCACAGTCTATCTGAAATGCTGCTAGGCTCATCCTTCATTTTCATTCATTCATTCATTCACTCAGCAGACACAGGCTAAGCACCTATGTTTTACCAGGTATTCTGCTGGTAGGACACATCCCTGAGTTGCTGATGCTTCTATATTTCCTATATTTTCCAGCATCCCTTATGACAATGAAACGTGAGGTTAAGGTGGATAAAGAGGGTAGCCTGTGGGCAGTCCTTAGCATCCAACCCTGCTTATTATCCTCCTACTCATTCTTTAAGATTCTGTTTAAATCCTGCTCTCCTTCCTGTTTTTTCCCTACAAAGCTGTCTGCACCAGTACCACAGACTTTGCTAGCATGTCCTTAATGTGCTATTCTGTATTCTGTCTGTAATTATTTCTGTGCATTTTAACTTCTAATTAGATTATAAACTCCTGGAGGGCAGGGCCATGTTTGCTCTTATGGGGCCTAGATTACAGATTCATACATACCTATGTATTGAATGAAAGAAATGAAAATAGCGTCCAAGCAATCTCATTGGCTCCCAAGGGGTTGAGCTTGTGGCCTTGGCCTCATTAACAGAGTACTTCTAATACAGTGGCTTTCAAATTTTTAAATTAACTTTTTGAAAACAGATTTATTGAGGTATACTTTGCATATCATGAAATGCAACCATTGTTAAGTGTGCAACTCAATGACTTGTAATAAACTTATAGAATTGTGTGACCATCATTACAATGTTTTAGAACATTTCTATCAACCCCCCCCGTTTCCTCATGCCCATTTTCAGTCACCCCTGCTCCCTCCTCCAGCTCCAGGCAACCACAAATCTGCTTTCTGCCTCTATGGATTTTCTGCCTTTTCTAGACGTTTCACATATGGAATTGTATAATATGTCATTTTTTGGCTTCTTATAAATAAAAATATATATATTTATTTTATTTTGAGATGGAGTCTCGCTCCGTCACCCAGGCTGGAGTGTAGTGGTGTGATCTTGGCTCGCTGCAACCTCCAACTCCCCGGTTCAAGTGATTCTAATGCCTCAGCCTCCAGAGTAGCTGGGATTACAGGTGTGTGCCACCACACCCAGCTAATTTTTGTATTTTTAGTAGAGCTGGGGTTTTGCCATGCTGGCCAAGTTGGTCTTGAACTCCTAAGCTCATGCGATCTGCCCGCCTTGACCTCCCAAAGTGCTGGGATTACAGGTGTGAGCCACTGTGCCTGGCTGCATAATGTTTTTGAGGTTCATCCAGGTTGCGGCAAGAATCAGTATTGGAGGCCGGGCGCAGTGGCTCACGCCTGTAATCTCAGGACTTTGGGAGGCCGAGGTGGGTGGATCATGAGGTCAGGAGATCGAGACCATCCTGGCTAACACAGTGAAACCCCGTCTCCACTAAAAATACAAAAAAAATTAGCCAGGCGTGGTGGCGGGCGCCTGTAGTCCCAGCTACTCAGGAGGCTGAGGCAGGAGAATGGCATGAACCTGGGAGGCAGAGCTTGCATTGAGCTGAGATCGTGCCACTGCACTCCAGCCTGAGCGACAGAGTGAGACTCTGTCTCAGAAAAAAAAAATCAGTATTTGATTCCTTTTTATTGCTGGATAGTATTCCATTGTATAAATATACCATATTTGGTTTATCTGTTCACCAGTTGATGGATATTTGGGTTGTTTCAGTTTTTGGCATTTACAAATACTGCTGCTATGAACATTAACCATATTAGCCTTTGTGTGGGTATGATATTTTCATTTAATTAATGTGTTCAGCAGATAATGTGGTACACCTAGTATATCAAGCACTACACTACGTAATGGGGATATAGCAGTATATAAAACAGACAAAAATTGGCTGGGTGCGGTGGCTCACACCTGTAATCCCAGCACTTTGGGAGGCTGAGGCAGGCAGATCATGAGGTCAGGAGATCGAGACCATCCTGGCTAACACGGTGAAACCCCATCTCTACTAAAAATAAAAAAAAATGAGCCGGGTGTGGTGGCGGGCGCCTGTAGTCCCAGCTACTCAGGAGGTTGAGGCAGGAAAATGGCGTGAACCCGGGAGGCAGAGCTTGCAGTGAGACTGCACCACTGCACGCCAGCCTGGGCGACAGAGCAAGACTCTATCTCAAAACAAAAACAAAAACAAAAACAAAACAGACAAAATCCCGACTTTGTGGAGTTTGCATCTAATATGGGGAGAGAGAAAACTAAGCAAGTATATATGTAGTGTATTAGAAGGACAAAATGCAACAGGGGAGAGTGAAATGGGAGGAAGATGAGGAATGCCAGGATGGAGGAGGTTACATTTTTGAATTAAATGTTTGCATGGAAGGCCAAATTGAGAAGCTGACGTTTGAACCAAAACTTGAAGGAGGCAAAAGAAGGCATCTGGAATGCTCCAGGGAGTGATGGCCTTGGAGGTGGAAGCATGCCTGGTGGTATTTGAGGAGCCCCAGGGGTTGCAGCCACTTTTTTTTCTGGCTGGAGCAGAGACAGTAAGGGGGAAAGCTGTGCCTGATGGAGTGAGATAGGAAAAGGAGGTGAGGTCTTTAGGATCGTATAGCCATTCTCGAGACTTTAACTTCTTTTGGGGAGATGAAAGGCCTTTGGAGGGTACTGAACAGAGGAGCAACATGATCTCCCTGAGCTTTTATGAAGGTCACACTGGCTGTTTATTGGAAATCAACTCTAGGCAGGCAAAGACAGAAAGACCAGGTAGGAGGCTACTTCAATAATCCAGACAAAGGATGACGGCGTGGACCAAGATGGTAGCAATGCAGGGTGGGAGAAGTGGTTGGGTTCCAGATGTATCTTGAAATGACAGGACATAGGATTTGCTGCTGGGTTACAGGTTAGATGGTGGGACATGATGGTCATCCGTAACAGATGATGCCAGGGTTTTTGACTGACTAACTGGGGAGATGGAATTTTAATGAGATTAATTCAGTAAGAGCTGGGACCTGAAAGACAAAAAAACTCTACTGAGAGTGGTGGTGGCAGCACAGGGAAGGTAAAGGAGGCTTAACCCAGTCCAGAACCAGAAAGATGATAGCTGATTGTGTCAGTACAATCTGAATGACCCTTTCCAGGCTCTCTTGGAAGTGTCTCATCTTAAGTGCCTCAGAATTGAGAAGAGAGACAGAGAAAATGGACCCACTATGGTCACCAGGCAAAAGAAATCCTAGGCAAAGACACGCCAGTGTATGTGGCTGGAGGAAAGTTGATAAGACCTCTTTTCTAAGTTGTTCTAAGTTGAACAAAGCTAAATTTTGTATTTACTCTGTGTAGCTATAATTGCCGGCATTTATATTAAATGTTGTTGTTAAGGGCTTTCATTCTTATCAAGATAAAAACACTGCTATTCTCACAACTCATCTGTGAATGAGGTTTGGAGAGAAGAGAGTTGGGAGTAGCGTGTGTGGTGTGCTCATGCATGTGTGTGTACATGCACATACACGGATAGAGGGGCTTCTGAAGAGCCTGAGTCCTCCTGCTTACATAGTAAGTTAGGAGGGTGGGGAGCTACCTGGAAAAAAACATGATCACAAATAAGTACTTAACGTGGACAGAATTAATGCAAAGGAGTGAACATCCTGTGGTAGGGTTAATTCAGAAGGGCTTATTTTAGTATAAATCCAATAAAATTCTTATCAGGCCAGGCATGGTGGCTCATCCCTATAATCCCAGCACTTTGGGAGGCCAAAGTGGGCGAATGGCTTGAGATGAGGAGTTCAAGACCAGCCTGGGCAAGATAGCGAGACCACCATCTCTATAAAAAATAAAAAAATTAGCCATGCATGTTGGCACGTGCCTGTAGTGCCAGCTACTTGGGAGGCTGAGGCGAAAGAATCACTTGAGCCCTGGAGTTTGAAGCTTCAGTGAGCTATGGTCACACCACTGCACCCCAGCCTGGGCAACAGAGCAAGACACTGTCTCAGAAAATATCCTTATCAGATTTTGCCAAAATCCTTTTTCTTTTGGCTTCGTAAGCATCTGTCCACTGCTGAGTGTGTATGACCCTGCTGAAAACTAACCGTGGTCTCCTTCATTCTTTGCTTCTCTTTGCTTCCATGTCCCTATTTTTTCTTCACTGCCCAGAAGAATGAGAGAAATGCTCTTCTTTTAAAAGAAGTCAAACTCTCTCTCTCTTTAGGGCTTCCCCTCTAGTACCCAGTACCCCCATCTATACTTAGGTGTGCTCAGAATTACTCTTTGGTCTTAAAGCTTCCGGTGGGAAATAAATGCTTTTTTCTAAATGATGTGTATAAAGCTTAGCAGCCTGGCAGGGATACTGGTGAAATGTCAATGCTTTATCTTCCCCAGAGGTCGTCTTGCATCTTCTGGGTTTAATTTTGGTCTGAGGCAACAAGATGGGCTAGCCAGATGATGAGATTTTATGCAACTCTTCCAGTACAGGACAAATATAGCACCCAACCTAATTTGCCTGGTTATAAAGATCCAAGGACTGCTTCTATCTGCAGAGAAACTAGAGTTCTTTGGATAGGAATTTTAAACATTTGCACACTATAGATATCAATGGGTTTAGAGGAATCAAATTTCAAAGACTTGGAGAAATGCCTAGACTTATTTGAGACCTATTAAATTTCTACTTATTTATCGTTCTAAATTCTAAAGGAATAGAAAAAGACATGCTATGGATGAAGCCTACATTTCACTTACAAATGTGCTGAAGAGCAGTATCACAAAGGCACCAACTTATTTCCTATTGCTTCTCTGTCTTTTTTTTTTTTTAAACATTCTTCCTAATGAAGACACAGATATTTTATTAAGAGTCTTCTTTGACTTTTAAACTGAGATCTGAAGAAAATAAGTACGTTGGAAATGATTTTACAGAGGTAAGACTAGTTCTTAAAATGACCATCTGGAGTGAGATGTGATTCTGGAGGCCATCTGGTCCACCAGGTTTCTCAGCTGGATTTCTATCCAGGTCTCAGCTGCTAGAAAAGATGGGGACTGCTGGCTGTCCATAGGAACCTGTTCCCGTATTTAGTACACATTTCATCCCTACTTGTGGTCAAAGAGATTATAGGTATTGCTCCTTCCTTGCCTATGTGGCCACTTGATCACAGAAGGAAATTAATTGGCCTGGCATGATTTGCCTTTTGAAAAGTCACGTTGGTTTCCACCCAATACTTTATGCTTTTCAAGTTGATGCTAATTGATTGATGTTAAGTTCTGTATTTTCCTTGTATTGAAGTTAAGCTGACAGGTCTATAATTACTGGGATTGTCCTTTTTCCCTTTTTAAAAAGATGAGCACTTCATTTACCCTTTTTCAGTCTACAGGGACTTTCTTTATCCTTTTGAGTTCTCAAAAATAATCACTTGCAGCTATGTAATAACACCTGCCAATTCCTTAAGTACTCTTCGAAGTATGTCATCAGGCCCTGCTGATTTGCCTAAAGCTGGCTTTTCAAAATACTTTTTAACCATTTTATTCCCTGTTCTAGTTTGCGCTGACTAGGTTGGCATTGTTCTGATAACTGAATCCCTAATGATTTTTTTTTTCATTTAAGAACCGAAAAGTCTCACTATCTTTTTTTAATGGAGATTTTTTTCTTTACTGAGAAACTTAAGACTTGGATACATCAAACTGAATTAATTTCCTGGGGAGGGGACCAAAACCCACAATAGAAAAAGGAAGTTAACACTGTCCGGGCCATAGCAGAACCCAGAGAATACATTTGTATAGTTGAAAAATTCTAAGTGCTTCATATTTGACCTTTTGATACAGCATGATCTATTAAATTTGTGATATGTATTCTTGGTGTTGAGGTCTATAGAACAATCTAGGAAGTCTTCAAACTTTGAGCTGAATTGCATGAGGGGTTATTTGGCTTTTGAATCAGTTTCTCCTTGTTCACAAGGTAGCAGCAGCAACCATTAGCACAGATGAGGACTAACTCACTTTTTCAGTCATTGTCATGAACTTCTGTTCCTATCTTTGAAGTAAGTGAGATATTTCCTTTGAACTCTAGTTTAGCCTTATATCACTGGATAGGTTTATCTGTTACTTTTTTTTTTTTCTTTTTTTTTTGAGATGGACTCTCACTCTGTTGCCAAGGCTGGAGTGAAGTGGCATGATCTCAGCTCACTGCAACCTCTGTCCCCTGGATTCAAGCGATTTTCCTGCCTCAGCCTCCCGAGTAGCTGGGATTATAGGCGCCTGCTACCACGCCTGGCTAATTTTTGTATTTTTAGTAGAGATGGGGTTTCGTCATGTTGGCCAGGCTGGTGTCAAACTCCTGACCTCAGGTGATCCACCCGCCTCAGCCTCCCAAAGTGCTGGGATTATAGGTGTGAGCCACCGCGCCCGGCCTTATCAGTTATTTCTTATGTCTTCTACAAATTGCATGTCTTGTACTTCCTTGTACTAGCAGAGCATAGAACTGTATGTTTAAGTGACATGAATTAATTTTAGATGCATCTTTCTGATGTAGACATTCTTCTCACTAGTGACTTCTGCTTGCCTGACATTCACTTTAAAAAAAGTATTTTAGAATAATTTTTGATTTACAGAAAAATTGCAAAAGTAGCCCAGAGAGTTCCCATATGTTTTTTATACAGCTTTCCCTAAGGTTAACTTCTTAAATAACTGGGTACATTTGTCTAAACTAAGAAATTAATGTTGGAAGATTACTATGAACTATACTTTATTGGATTTCACCAGTTTTTCCACTAACGTGTTTTTTCTGTTCCAATATCCAATCCAGGATTTCACATTGCATTTAGAAGATTCAGTGAAATATTTTTTTTCATTCCCAATGATTCAAAACGATACTGTGTAATAATGCCCATCAAGATTCTACTAATCTTTACATCTTCAACAAATTACTTTTATCCACAGGAATCAAACTTGCCTTATATAGTTTTATGCTAAAAAGTGTCCTCTGTACACTTCAAAGATGAGTTTGGCAATCTGAGCTCTACTGAATATCAGGGCATGCACCCTATGCCACCATCAGGGAATGGAGCCTGGGAAAATTGCTCAAAAGGCCCTTTCTTTTCTGGTTTGATCATTTTATTATGATATCTCTGTTGTTCTTTTCTCCTTTCACTTTGAGATGCTCTTTTGATTCCTGGGCAGGGCCAGGACTACAGTGAGGCAAGTGAGGTGCAAATTTTAAGGAGGCACTCAGTCTCAGGGTGGAGCACATGCAGGTTGGCACCTGAAGAGCTTGTGCCCATGAATTTTGCACCTTAGCCACCTCATTTGCTTCATCCTATTTCCTGCTGTGTTCCTGGGATTGGGAGCATAACGTAGTTTTGATTTGCAAGGTCATGCCGTTTTCTTTTCTATCAGTTGCCCCTTCCCTGCCACTCCTTTTGTTATACATAACAGCTAATGTAACATTTTAATCTTCTTGCATAATTGCGGTTGTAGACTGACCTCCTGCTTGTTTCCCCAGCTCCTTGTTAGAGAGTAGTCAGAATTTCAGAAAGTCTTGGTTTCCCTTTTGTTCCCATATTACATTTCCATGTGGCAGGCAGATCTTAAAGGGATTTTCCGAGCGGATGAGTGTAAGTCTACATCTAATTGTGGATTTGTATGCATAGTCTGCTATTTAAATTCTGCACTAAGTGCTAGGGGAAAAAAGAGCTCGCTTTAAAGCTTGTTTCAAGCTGTTAGACCTTCTTCTGGGCAATTAGAATAATAAAGTGCAATTTAATACCTTTCTCCTTCCAAGTTGCCAGGTACATCTATAAGCCACATGGCTTTCCCTGACTGGGGGAATAAGTAAACTCATGACAGCAATGGTGAAAATATCCTAAAATGTTAATATTTAGAAAGAAGTAAATTATGATAATCTTCTTCCTGAGATCCATTTAGGAAACCAGTGGATTTTTCTCTATTTGTGACTTCCTGAGGAAAGCAATGCTTACAAGATGAAGTAGAAATGCTTTGTTGGTAGTATTTCTAGGACATTGCAGAGGAACAATTTGTGGTTTCAATAGTGAGGTGGTAAGTCCTGGGAGAACTCTAATAGATGCAATGAAAAGAGGCCAGATCCTTGACCACAAACAGTGAAGAACACAGTGGCGGCTTCACAGCCTCCCAGAGGCTAACTTTGGGTGTCCAGCAACAGGTCTGTGCAGCTAGGACCTTCTTTATGTTTACCGAGAGCTCATGTCACTAAATGGAAATGAAGACCACAAGTAAAGAATTCTTGGAAACCCAAAGTGTTAGGGAGCTGTGGGAAAATATCTCCCAGCTGGCTCCCCAGCTTATGTGGATAAATTTAGAGACTGACTTAAAGACCTTAGATTTAGAGCTTCCAAAGAAAGCAAACCTCAGGCTAAAATGAAATTACCTCAGCTGATGAACAGCCTAGACTCTAGATAAGTATTAGTCCAAAATCACAGTCTCAAGAAAGATGCTTATGCCAGGAGGTCTGCATGTTCACACATGTGTAGGATCAGTGCTACTGAGTGTCTTGACTTGGGCACCCCTGAAACCAGGCTCTGTGACAAGGAACTGAGGGTCAAGTAGTAGTTGATGTGGGAGGTGGTCTTAGGAAACTCTGGTTGGGGAGTGGGAGACTGAAACAAGGAAGGGAAGGAAGCAGATAAAAGGTGTGTCCACTCATTGATTGACGGGCATTTGACTGGTTCCATATTTTTGCATGTGGTATATATATACGATGGAATACTACTCAGCCATAAAAAGGAATGAATTAATGGCATTCACAGCAACCTGGATGGAATTGGAGACTATTATTCCAAGTGAAGTAACTCAGGAATGGGAAACCAAACATCATATGTTCTTACTTATAAGTGGGAGCTAAGCTATGAGGATGCAAAGGCATAAGAGTGAAACAATGAACTTTGGGGACTCTGGGGAAAGGGTGGGGGGGTGAGGGATAAAAGACTACAAATTGGGTTCAGTGTATACTGCTTGGGTGATGGGTGCACCAAAATCTCACAAATCACCACTAAAGAACTTACTCATGTAACAACAACAACAACAACATTGGGTTAAAAAAAAAAGGTGTGTCATCAAGTCAGGTACCACTGTGAGCAACTGGGCTCAGGTCCATTGAGGAAGTCTGTGAGACAGCATGCCTCGGGTTACCTCTGATTAGGGAGAAAGGAAGGTGGGAGATGTAATCTACCATCTCCCCATCTGACATTGCTTGAGGGTTGCTTCTAGGGGCATTAACTCTTGAGAACCTGAGCTTGTCCTATGATCAGGTTCCTGCATCCAGAAGAAAAGCTTGCAGGCAGTGAGACACAGGTGCAGCAATAAAGACCCCCTGCTACCCCGATGGATGCTGATACCTTAGAGCAGGTGTGATGGTTTTTATTTTCATGGTTGACTTAGAATGTTTGTCTGAGATCCATAGCAGATGCTGCTCCCCTTGTATCACTATGATCTGATATTTTCAGGGCAATGAGCTGTAAATACAGGTGTGAAAGGCCAGATAAGGAAAACATCGTGCCTAGGATGTACATGACCTTGGAGATAGATGGAAAAGTCCTGAAGGCAGGACTGGCATTTTCCATGTGTATGTGCGTTGGGGTGTGTGTGTTTAATTCTCTTAATTCTCTCTCATTGCTTGCTTAATAAGTACTCCTGAATGAACAGTGGAAGAACTTTCTATTATTCCCGCCCAAGGGAGCAGAGGCAGAAGTCAAGAGAGCAGGGGTGAGCGGCTGCTGCCAAGTCCCTTACGTGGCTGCTGTTCATTGCCTCCTCCATGCAGAGCTGATTGTCCTGCAAGATCTTCCTCTGTCTCTTGCAGACATCGTGCAGATTCTTGATGTCAAGTTGCAGGCTTAACAGCTTGCTGTTCAGGCTGCTCACTTCTCTGTCTCTCTCCCCCGCCTAGGCAGCCAGAAAAACAAAAGCATCAATTATAAACTATCAAGAAAGTGCTGCTTTTGTTCACTTAACAGGTTGACAGAGACTTGAAATTTGCCGGAAATTTGTCCATCAACCATTAGCTGTTATTACTCATCCTGTGTAACATTTACACAGTTTCCAATTGCCAGGTGTCTGAGCGCTCTGCATTATTCAGACAATTACTGATTTATATTAATTAATCTTCACCACACTGCTGGGGGTGCACAACAGACAATTCCCCTGTTTTTCAAGAGGAAGTCAGTGCCTAGAATAATTCTAGGCACCTACTGGACTGTCTATAAATATTAATGGCTCTGCCACTGATGAACATATTGAGATGTCAAATGAACTTGTCAAGACAAGTATAGTGAATCCATGATGGGCTTGATATGGGATTCTGAAGTCTCTTACCTTTCTCTTCTACCCACTAGACCAAAAGATCTCCCTCACCTATAAACCCAGTGCTTTTCTTTTCTTTTCTTTCTTTCTTTTTTTTTTTTTTTGAGACAGAGACTTGCTCTATTGCCCAGGCTGGAGTGCAGCGGCACGATCTAGGCTCACTGCAAGCTCCGCCTCCCGGGTTTACTTAAACCATTCTCCTGCCTCAGCCTCCCGAGTAGTTGGGACTACAGGCACCCGCCACCATGCCCGGCTAATTTTTTGTATTTTTAGTAGAGACAGGGTTTCACCGTTTTAGCCAGGATGGTCAAGATCTCCTGACCTCGTGATGTGCCCATCTTGACCTCCCAAAGTGCTGGGATTACAGGCATGAGCCACCGTGCCTGGCCAACCCAGTGCTTTTCTTTAGAGGCATTCACAATGGGAACAAAAGTGAAATCCCTGGGCTGGTGGCGTAAGATTTCTGTCTTTGATTATGAGTGAAAAGAATTAGCTAATTGTTGCTAGATGGGGATGGAAAGTAGTGATTGAGATATAAATAGAATGTTTGGGGAATAGTAACTTGGGTGGGGGTGCAGGTGCAGAGCTGTTGTAGGACGGTGGGGCTTTATCACTCCAGGATGCCACCTCCATTCCCAGAGTTGTGGGTGGCAATGGTGTGAAAAGGAAGGTGGAGGAAGTCCTGTGTGAACCTGTGCAGTGCTTCAGTTCTGTCACTGTGCTGGCTTTCTACAACACTTGTGAGCACAGATGTTACCGTTACTGAGTTTTAAATCTAGGAACTGAGGCTGGCTCCTTCATGGTAGGTACATGGTTTGGCTCCATGTCCCCAACCAAACCTCATCTCAAATTGTAATCCCCATGTGTTGAGGGAGGGACCTGGTGGGAGGTGATTGGGTCATGGGGGTGGTTTCTCCCATGCTGTTCTTGTAATAGTGAGTGAGTTCTTACGAGATCTGATAGTTTAAAAGTGTGGCACTTCCCCTCACTCTCTCTCTCCTGCTGCCATGTAAGATGTGCCTTGCTTCCCCTTTGCCTTCTGCTATGATTGTAAGTTTCCTTAGGCCTCCCCAGCTATGTGGAACTGTGAGTCAGTTAAACCTCTTTTCCTGATAAATTACTCAGTCTCCAGTAGTTCTTTATGGCAGTGTGAAAATGGGCTAATACAGTACCTATCTCTTAGGTTAGATTACCAAGAGGGTTCTTAAGTGAGGATTCATGGCATCTATTAAAGAAACACTCCCAAGAAAAACCAGCATGGAAGAGGGGGAAGCAGGACAGGGAAGGGGTAAAAACCAAGTATAGGTACATTTTCAGAGAGTCCTGTGGTCAGTAATTTTAGCCTGCTCATACAGGAAACTCTGGAATATGAGATATGAGCTACACCTTAGAGTCTGTCTTGATTGGTGTCAATGAAAGCTGGGCTGTCAAACTCAGCATCAGTCAGTCAATGGCCAATGGCCACCCCATGGGTTATAAGCTCCTAAGAACTTCCAGCTCTCTGCCCCTGTAGGCAAAGTGACTTCAATAGTCTAAAGGCAATTCTTCTAAAAGAGTTACAGCTGCAAAAGTGCATAGTAGACAGGGGATAGGTGCATGGAAATAGTGAAGGGATCTAAGCCAAAGTGCCCGAGGTCTCACATCTGGTTAGCAGTAGGGCCAGGAGAGCACATTCTTCCTGACCCTGTAGCCAGTGTTCTGCCCTCATATCCAACTGACTGGTCTGTCTTTTGAAATATATCAGCTGCATAACACACATTCCCAGAGGAACTGGAGACCTGATATGGACATCGTAAATCAAACCTTACTGGACAGGTCAGTTTAAAGGACCCCTGCACAAGGCCGAGGAGGGCCGGAGGACAACGGTGAGAATTGGACATTGCAATGTCAGAGTATTCGGAATTCAGAAGGTTTCCCAGAACTGCTGCTGTCTCCGCTGATTTATTTCTTCATTTCCATTTAGTACCTGGACTTTTTTTTAACCACTTTACAATTTAATTAGGTTAACGGCATGGCTCTGTCATTAAAAGGATTTCATTATCTCAAAACTCTCCCTCCTCCTCTCTTGCTCCTATCCTTCGCTCCTCACTTCCAGAAAAATAACAGTGGATGTCAACTGCCCCAAGCATGTAATTACCATTAAGACAATTACCGGGGACTCTCTTAAGAGAATATGTGTAGAGTGGCCTTAAAAGATGGTGTACAGACACTATTTTCTAACTTGGAAACAAAATCCTTAACTCGATAAAGAGTGGTAGTTTGATTCTGGTGCTTTGGATCCCTTTCCTGTGGTCACCACACTGGGAATAGGGTATGGAGCCTCTCCTGGAAGTGGGACCCTAAGGAACCTCTCCACTCTGGCCACAGGGCTGTATTTCTTTGGCATCTATGAGCAGGTTAGCTGACAACAAGATGCCTGCTCCACAGGAGAGCCAAATACCCTCTACTCTTGCCTTGGTGCTGAATATATGTGTCTTAAGGCAGGGACCCTGACACCAGATTGTTCCCCATGGAGACCAGCACACTGAGGGCTCACTAACAAAATACCAACGATACACACTTGAGTCTCTCTAAGTTAAAAGTTAAGTGCTCTCTCTCAGGCCAATAAAAATATCCTTTCTCCCTCCAGTTTTGGATGTCCTCTGAGTAGAAGGCCTGACAGCCCAATTCTTTTGCACCACCAGAAGTTCAGAATTGGATCTTCAATATAGATGATCTCATCTAATTTGTACATTTAGCATCGGCTCAGAGTCTCTGAGAAAATGTCTTCATTCATGAAACAAGGTTTGGAATAAATCATCTTTCTTTGAATATTCCTTAAACCAGCTGAATAACAAATATGTTTTGATGGATGTCAAGTGAAATTTACTTTTGAAAAGAAAACCATTCACTCCTGAAGACCAAATTATAAAGAGGTTTTGATGCATCAGAAAAGGAGTAAAAATGCTGGGAGAGTGATCAGGTGATTTCCAGAATGATGTTCGATTTTTAATTATAGGGAGTTATTAGAAAAGGCTGTGCTCACCTCAGAACCCCAGAAAAGCCAATGTTTCTGGGGTCTCAGTGAACCTAATTTCTTGCTGGTATCTCGCACAGATATTAGCTGTAAACTATTTATAATCCTATCTACTTTATGAAGGCTAAATTCCAGGCAGATGCCTTTTGAGTATCAACATGCAATAGGGATAGATTTAATCTGACATTTCATCAATCATAGCTCCGTAACCATTACTGCGGCATGAGATGAACTGAGAGTCATAATGTTGACCCTCAGGCACCATCTGATCTTGTCCTGGATCTGAAGTCATTAACAGTGGCTGAAATCATAAGTCTCCACTGCTAGGTGAGTTTTCATTTATATAAGTCATGTACTTAGATACCCGGTTTCTCTTATATAAGGTTGGAACCTGGTCACTCTGCTTTGAAACATATGACAGCAGCAGCAGCTATCAACCCACAGGCAAAATGATGAGTGCTGATACTGCAGTTGCTACCATATTCATGATAACTATTGGAAAATAGGTTATTTACTGAAGCAAATTTTCTGTATTGATTAAATGGGTCTTTTGTCAAAAAGCATGGTATCTCAAACATATATTTCAAAATAGGAGAAGACATTTTGCTTTAGGTTTCCAAGTATTAACAGTCTCAAGCTTCTTCTTGGGGGAAGCTAATGTTAAATGGAAGCTCGTGATTCAGTAGCATTTTCAGAGCCCAAGAACATTGCAAAGATTCAAAATGGCAGCATTCCCAGGGATTTGGCATTTCAACATGAAAATCGGAGTAATTTTGGATTCAACCAATAACACCATAAAGGTCATCATCTTTGGGATATTATCTTATTTGTCTGAGGATGAGGACAAATCTTCAATAATCAACGGCAAACCACTTTTAACCACCACTAATATCATAACCATTCCATTTATGGTAAGAGTTATGCCTTAAGAATCATGAAACCTTAAAAACTAACATTGATTCAGGAATTTTTACATTTCACTTGTGTAATAGTAGAGTTTACAGTTATCTACAGTAATTTTAAACACTATTATTGATATTACTGACTTGATTCCCAAGTCAGTAATATAGACTTTATATTTATAAAGTCTGTTTATAGAAATATTATATTTATAAAAATATTTATAGAAATATTACAGTTTTTGCATTACTTATGAATGAAATTAATGGGTACTTATACAAGGTTTTGCCTATGAACAAAAATTTAGAACCAATTATGTTCACATACTGAAGAGTGACTACATTTTATGGTGTTCTAAATTCTTTTAAAATTGGTGTATACTTATGTAACAAACCTGCACATTCTGCACATGTATCCCAGAACTTAAAGTATAATAAAAAAGATTTAAAAAATAAAGAAAACATTATGAAATGTAAGAAAGCTAAACACACACACACACACGCACACACTTAGATTAACAAATTAAAAAAGATATCTGAGAGATCCCCTTATCAGCTGTGTATTCAAGCACAAGTTATTTAACTTCTGTGCCTACATTTCCCCATGTATAATATAGAGATAATTATGGTTTTCTTAAGGTTGTTGCAAGGATTAAATGCATTGGTAAATACAATGTACTTAGAACACTGTCTGACACATATCGTGGAAGGCTAGATTAGTGTTTGCCATAAAAACAAAATTGGCACACCCTGTAAGTATACAGTATAGGATACATATGACATATGGTGGAGATCAGCCACCTATGGAACATGGGCTGATTTTTATTGGCACCTGGGCAATTTTCACAGACTTTTCACTATCATATCATTTGAGAAATTATTCTACTAAGAAGGTAAGCTCCATGAGAGTAGAGATCTTTGTCTATTTTGTTCACTGCTTTATTCCCAGCTCCTAGAACAACGAACGCCTGGCATATTGAAGGTGCTCCCAAGATATAAATTAAATGAAGAAAGAGCCTTCTAGAAAATCCATACGAGATCCTTGTTCCCCACAGAACTGGTATCAAGTTCTGTATGGCTCCAGTAATGCAGCAGGAAAGGAGTGGACTGCCTGTTTCAGAATCTGCTCACCTCTTGGTAGGAGGTCTGTTAGAAAGCATATGGTACATGGGACAATCCTTTACTCATCAAAAAAGTCCCCTTAAATCCTTTCTGGAAGAAGGTAGGGCATACATAAACATAGTTTGCTGCTGTTGTTGTTGTTTGAGACAGGGTCTTTGTCGCCCCGGCTGGAATGCACTGGTGTGATCATGGCTCACTGCAGCTTCAACCTCCCAGGCTCAAGTGATCCACTTGCCTCAGCCTCCTGAGTGGCTGGGACCAAAAGAGCATGCCACCACACCTGGCTAATTTTTTTTATTTTTTGTAGAGACAGGGGTCTTACCATGTTGCCCAGGCTGGTCTTAAACTCTTGGGCTCAGTGATCCTCCTGCCTCAGCCTCCCAAAGTGCTGGGATTACAGGTTTGAGTCACTGCGCCTGGCCCCATAAACACAGTTTGACCAAAATATTAAACTAATCAGACACTCCATTTTCATATTATTCCAGATAAAGAGAGAATGTTAGCAACAATAGTTAATATCGATTAAGTGCTTTCTACATGCACTACCTTTGCTAATCCTCATACCAAGTCTTTGGAATAGGTGATCATAATTCATATTTTCTAGATAAGGCAAAGGAAACTTAGAGTAGGTGATCATAATTCATATTTTCTAGATAAGGCAAAGGAAACTTAAAAGTAGGAAACAAACTCAGTATCATACTGCTGGTAGATATGGACCCAGACCCACCCAGCTTGAGTCTGGGCTCTTAAACACGATGCTCTGCTGCCCACCTCTGTCCATGATATTTTGTGATGCTTATTACTGGAATTTTGAATCATAAAACATGAAAAAAGTCCCTTGTAATGAATATTCAACTCCACGCATGTAGAGGAGTTAGGAGCCTTACCTCATCTTTCATTTCCTTGGCAGCTCTCAATTCTCCTTTAACCTTTAGTATTTTCTGAGCTTTGTTATAAACCTGAAAAAGTCCAAGTATTTAAGATGGAAAAAGTATAAATGAGCCTCTGCCCTTTAAAGATTTTCCCAGCTGGATCTATGCCCTCAGCAACAGGTTTGGAAAATTTTCCTGAACTGTTAGCAATACCCACTTGCTTACCCATCTGTTTGTGTTTTTAAAAGGGTGTTAAAACCTCCAGATGGCAGGACCATGGTTTTACATCTTTTCCAGAAAACCACTACTTGGTGAACCAAACAGTTTCTGAATTTACCCTTCTTGGAAAGCAAAAAGTCTGAATCGAGTTTACTTTTTAGATTTCTATGTACTCTATGGCTCAGATATAGCTAATATTATGTACTTATTATGAACCAGACATGATGTGCATGACCTAACTTCATTCTCACATGAACCCTGGGAGGCAGGGACTACTACTATCCTCATTTAAAGATAAGGAAACTGAGGCCGAGAGAGGCTAAGTGACTTACCCAGGGTCACAGAGGCTCTCTTACTACTCTGTGAGGAGCTTCCATTAATTTTGTAACTATTTATATGAAATATCTGATGATATGGTGTTTTTGAAGCATCAGCTTGCCATAATGTTTACGCTCATAAAGTTAGGAAACACGTGAAGTGCTGAGACTTATCTAGCTAGAAAGCCTCCCAGGAAACCAAAGATCTTTGCACATGTATGTGCATGTAAGTACAGGATGATGCATTTGAGGTCATAATGCACTGAGCTTATTAAAATCATCTCATTCATTCTGTTTTTAACCCTAAGAATGGAGGAATTTCCACCAGGAACTTACCTGCAGAATAGTTCAAGGAATGAGAAGCTATCAAAATACTCATCCTTTGTAACAAACCACATCCCCTATCCCTAATATAAGCCAAGAGGAAGAAAGAATGTTGGTGATATGTGGAATCTGGAATGTTTTATGGAGCTGAATTCTGATTTCCTGCATTGAGTACCCTCTGAAGTCTTCATGCACAGAGGTGCATCATGGGAATGGAGGTGTGGCTCAGGCTCACCTGGTGGGGACAGGCTAGGTGATGACGTGTAGTAACAAACAACCCCCAAGTCTCAGTGGCTTACGACCGTGAAGGTTTATTTTTTACTCATGCTACATGTCCTTTATGAGTCAGCTGGGGCTCTGCTCCACATTGTCCTCAATATCCTCGTAGTCCTCAGCTGGTGAACTTCTATTATCTAGTATGTTGCCTGTTGCCATGGTAGCAGAAAGGGAACTTGGTGAATCAGCTACTGGTTCTTAAAGCGGAAGTGAAACACTTTGCTTCTGCTCACATTTCATTAGCCAAAACAAGTCACATGGCCATGCCTAACTTTTTCCTTTACCTCCTCAAAGAAATACAGGCATATGTCAGAGAGATTGCGGGTTTGGTTTCTGACCACCAAAATAAAGCGAATATCACAATGAGACAAGTCACACAAATTTCTTGGTTTCTCAGTGCATAGAAAACCTATGATTACACAATACTGTGGTCTACTAAGTGTGCAATAGTGTTATGTCTAAGAAAACAAGGTGCATAACTTAATTAAAAATACTTTGTTGCTAAAAAAATGCTGATGCGGACACAAGGGAGCACATACTGTTGGAAAAATGGCGCCAATAGACTTGCTTGATGCAGGATTGCTACCAACCTTCAATTTGTTAAAAATGCAATATCTGTGAAGCACAGTAAAGTGAAGAGCAGTAACATGAGGTATGCCTGTACTGGTGAACTCACAAATGACTTCCACGCTAGTCAAGCAAGATTAAAAATAGCGTGGCATAAAAGAACACTAAACAGGGTTCTAGGCCACAAAGCTTCTAAACCTGGTTCAGCACCTCACTGGAGGAGTGGCCTTTGGAAAGGCCTTCATATCTCTGCGGCTTCATTTCTGCTTCTGTAAGCTAGGAAGCTATAATAAATGGCCTTTAGAAGTCTTTCCTAGCTTTAAAGTTCACTGATTCAGTGCTCTACCATGATGGACACCTTTCTTTAGGAGGAACTATGAACTCACCCAAGTATCATACAAAAAGTTGTAATGGAACAAATGTATCCTTGAGAATCATACTTCTTTGCAGGCAAGCCCACTGGATAGTCAGGAGATGATTCTGAAATCAAATGAAATCTTGTCCAAAAGACAGAAAAATGATTTTCTAGATTGTGATGGTTTCATCCACTATGGAGTTACACAGCTGTAGTTGCAAGAGCCAAGAGCATTTCGAAGGAAAAGTAGAAGGCATAGGTTCTAACATTTGCATGAAAATATATTGAAATTTACTAAGTAAGGTAAGTAGGAAGAAAAAAAGAGAGCTGGAGTTTGTTCCATGAAGGAGATGTCAGAATCTTGAGTCATTAACAATAGCAGCGGGCAGTTTGGAAGGGCTTATGATGAAAAAACTGCAAGTGTTATATGATAAATTTTTGATACATTTGACAGTAATGTTTGCCAGATGGATAGGGAAGAGTGTTTTGGGGGAGCCCCACAGGCTTTACGAAATGCCATGTGAACCTTCACAGTGCTGTCTGACTGAGGAGTATGGCTGGACAGATATTTTGAGGAGGAAGGGCTCATCCCAGAGGGAGGGACTCTCTACCAGATCCCCGGCTACTGACTCTCTGAAGCCAGGACTTTGCTCATGTCTCTCTCTTCTTGAACCCTTGTTCTTACATATTCTGTTCTGCCTCCTGCGTCTCTGTTGAGACCTTCATTTCTTCATGCCTTGTCTACTGCCATCTGCCCAGGCAACTCCTTTCTTGTATTC
This sequence comes from Gorilla gorilla gorilla, assembly GCF_029281585.2. Classification (NCBI taxonomy): domain Eukaryota; kingdom Metazoa; phylum Chordata; class Mammalia; order Primates; family Hominidae; genus Gorilla; species Gorilla gorilla. The sequence continues at coordinate 101,659,338 of NC_073242.2, forward strand.
AAAACTCCTGCCATCTGCTTTTCAAAGTAGGCCTTCTCTTGGTGACAGCTGTGCCTAAAAAAATGATTGTAGTGAAAACAAAAAGTTGGTCAGAGCTTCTAGTGATGTTTTGTGCCTTCCCTCAGTCTACTATCAGAGCACCTTGCAGATTCCCAAGAAACACCTAACACCACACCTCAAATGGGTGACTAAGGTAGCAAGTATCAAGTCAGGTGTGCAAAAAGAGAAAGTAACTCTTTCTATTACTCAGTGTTTTTGTTTAGCCCCATTTTCACCAAATGGCAGAAAACACAATCTTAGTTATTTCTGAGAAAGCACCACGACTTTCAGGTTAAAAATGAATCAGTTCATGATTCCCTCACAGTTCATGATTCTCTCAACCTCTTTAAGGCGTCTCCAGAGTGTGCCTAAGATTTTGAGGTCCCAGTTTGGATCCTGGCACCAGGGGAAGCTTGTGGTCCATGGTCATGGGCATCTCTCCTAGCTAGAGTATGCCGAGGTGTCATTGTCCTGGTCAGTAGGCCACATGTACTAGTATTAGTCTGTTCTCACATTGTTATATGGAAATACCCGAAACTGGGTAATTTATAAAGAAAAGAGGTTTAATTGACTCATAGTTCTGCATGGCTGGGGAGGCCTCAGGAAACTTACAATCTTGGCAGACAGCACCTCTTCACAAAGTGGCAGGAGAGAGAACGAGTGCCAGCATGGCAAATGCCAGACGCTTATAAAACCATCAGATCTCGTGAGAACTCATTCACTATCATGAGAACAGCATGGGGGGAAAACACCCCATGATTCAATTACCTCCCACCAGCTCCCTATCACAACACATGGGGATTGTCGGATTACAATTCAAGATGACACAGCCAAACCATATCACCTTATATCCTGTGTCTTCCTCATCCTAAGGGCTTTGGGTCACCTGGAACTTCCTCATCCTTTGAAGATGCTCCTCCCTGTTCCCCATCAAGACACAAACACATGCACACACATACCACACACACATACACACACACTACATGAGAGTAGTTTCAGACTGTCTCTTAGACCTGTCCTATCAGCATTCTATCTTTTACCTTGAAAGGTATTGAGAGAAAGAGGACGGGATGCTCACTTTCCTGGTTTTGATCAAAAGTCCCTCTGCCCTTCGATCACTAAACCTATCTGGGAATCTATTATTTTCCCTCTCTTCTGCCCCATCTCATAGATCTCACCAGGGTCTAATTCTCCTGCTTATGTTCCAGTTACCCTATTCCTCCTCTTTCCTAACTCAAACAGTCTTTGTGTGGTTTTGGAGAGAGGAAGGAAAAGGGGCATAAGTGAACAAGTTCTCTGAAATGCAGTTTTAGCAGGCCAGGACGTGAAACACATCAGTTAGTATTTCACATACCACCTGCCCACACTGGGTTACACAAATGCCGTAATCACAGATTGCTAATTTTGACTCCCTCCCCAAGGAACTGGTAAGTGCCTGGGTATATGGTTGACTCCTGGCCTTACAGCAACCTTGTTGCTCTAAGGAACACCGACTATTCCTTTTCCTTCATGGCCTGGGTGGAAGAATATCAAGGGTCTGTTTTTCCTAATCTAAAACATGTTTCTGGGTTTTCAGGAAAGAGATGCTTTTTTGGTTTAAAATTAAAGCTATCTTTGTGGGATAATACAAACTAACTTAGGCTTACCTATACTAAGCCATAAGTCTTTCCTTTACTTATGTTGGGCTTTAGATTTTTCTCCAATGTTCTACCTCCTACCAGTGAAAAAAGTGTGATGAATCTTAGAGCTCTTAATTATTGAAATGATGAGAGGGAGCTAAACGTTTTCTCTATTTTTAAAAATATGTGAGCCCCATGAACAGACAGGGATACTTATTGTATACTAATTATTTCTACCCAGAAAGTATGATTGGAGCCAATGTGCAGAGGCTTGGCATGCAGAGAGTTCGCCTTTTTGAATCCAAACCCGGTTCTAAAGGAGAAAATCCCTGGTAGTGCAGAGCATAACTGGTAGGGGGAGATGGTATGAGGAGATGATGTTGGAGATGGTTTTGCCAGGGTTTGGGGTTCTGCAGAGTAACAGTGAATAGGAACCTGACACCAATGTCACTGACTGAGCCATAGTCCAATTCCAGGACTGGAGTTCTTCTGGAGAGAAAGTAGGGCTAGTTGGGTCTCCCCAGAAAGAGGCTTTTGAATGACAGAAGAAATAGGGGCCAGGAGGAGCAGGAGAAGGAATCCAGGATTTATAAGACTCACTGTCCTAGGTGAAAACGTCTCCCCCAGCTCTCTTCTTTGCTACCTTTCACAGAGGCTGTTTGTTGTCTGTTCCAACATCCATACTCTTTATTTTCCTTAGTAACAGATGCTCATTTTATTGGGATGTGCATGCACTCATCTAAAAGACTCTATCTCCTAGCCTCTCTTGCAGCTAGGTATGATTGTGTGTCTAAGTTTTGGTCAATGAGACATAAAATGGAGTATTGTGGGGACTTCCATGAAATCTTCTGAAAGAGAAGTAGTGCACAGCTCTTTGTTCTTCCCACCTTTCTAATGGCTTGCAATGCTGACTTAATGCCTGGTGTTCCACCAGCCATCTGGAACACGAGGCCTTAATGCTATGGAACTACCATTGCCAGCCCTGGATAGAAGGAGCAATTTCTATCTTGCTTAAGTAATGATTTTGTTTTTAATTTTTCTGTTTCATACACCTGAATCTAATGCAAGCTGACACTGACAAAACACACTTATTTAAGTTACTCTCAGAGATCTCTCTCTACAATTCACTCACCGTTTCTAGCACCTCCACTAGTTGCTTATACTCTACATTTTGGAACCCCTGTTTCATGGTGGACCAGTTCTTCGGTGATTCCACAGATATGTTTCTCAAATGCCCCTTCCCTTTCTCGACTTGCCTTGGTTTTCTCTTGAGATATCAGTTCTTTGTGTTCACTTTCTCCTTCTCTACTTGCTGTATGGAGTAGAAACAGCCAGGGTCAGGGAGAGAGGAACATTTCAGCCTTCCTACTGCCACCACTATTACTCCCATGCCATTTTGGAAAATTTCCCATTTTGAAGTACACAGTCCACCTAATCTTTGTTGCCATTATCATTGACTGACATGGAGAAAATTCTCCCAATTGGTTGCTCTTTCTTTCTTTACGAGATACATTCTTTCTGCCTGTCAAAAGTCACACATCTTCAAGACCCAACCCAATTGCCATTTCTTTCAACTTCCCTAAACTACATGTCACATTAACTCTTGTATGGCAGCTACTATATGCCGGGCAGTGTTCTGAACATAAAATAACAGAGCTAATCCTCACAGCAGCCTTGCCAGGTGTGTACCCTTTCCCCCTTACAGCCCTTTTCCCATACCTCTTTTAACACAATGATCTGCCTTTATTATGGTTGTTTGTGATTTGCTTTGTCTCTCCCCAAAGGTAGAAGTGATCTATTCTGGTGAAAGAACAGGAACACACAGACCTTTTTTTTTTTTTTTTTTTTGAGACGGAGTCTCGCTCTGTCGCCCAGGCTGGAGTGCAGTGGCGCGATCTCGGCTCACTGCAAGCTCCACCTCCTGGGTTCACGCCATTCTCCTGCCTCAGCCTCCCGAGTAGCTGGGACTACAGGCGCCCGCCACCATGCCCGGCTAATTTTTAGTATTTTTAGTAGAGACGGGGTTTCACCGTGTTAGCCAGGATGGTCTCGATCTCCTGACCTCGTGATCCACCTGCCTCGGCCTCCCAAAGTGCTGGGATTACAGGCGTGAGCCACCGCGCCCGGCCACACACAGACCTTTTTGAAATAATTTTAGATTTCCAGAAAAGTTGCAAAAATAGTACAGAGAGTTCCTGTATACCCTTTCCCCAGTTTCCCCAATATTAACATCTTACATGATGATACGATGATCAAAACTAAGAAATTAACATGGGTCCAAAACTATGAACAAAACTGCATACTTTGTTAGGATGTCACCAGTTTTTTCACTAATGTCCTTTTTCTGTTCTAGGATCTGATTCAGTATTCCACATTGCATTTAGTTGTTTTATATCTTTAGACTCCACTAATCTATGATAATTCCTCAGTCTTTCCTTCTCTTCCATGACTTGGACACTTTTAAACAGTACTGGAAAGTTATTTCATAGAATGCCCCTCAATTTGAATTTGCCTGATTTTTTTTTTCTTTTTGAGAAAGAGTCTTACTTTGCTGCCCAGGCTGGAGTGCAGTGGTGTGAACATGGCACACTGCAGCCTCGACTTCCCAGGCTCAAGCAATCCTCCCACCTCAGCCTACCAAGTAGCTGGGACTACAGGCACTCACCACCACGCCTGGCTAATTTTTGTATTTTTTTGTAGAGACAGGGTTTCACCATGTTGCCAAGGCTAGTCTCAAACTCCTGAGCTCAAGCGATCTGGCTGCTTCGGTCTCCCAAAGTGCCTGATGTTTCTCTGTGCTGAGATTGAGGCTATGCATTTTGGGCAAGTGTGTCATACACCTTCTTAGTGTATCATGTCAGGGGATACATGGTATCAATGCATCTTATCCCTGATGATGTTGACCTTGGTCACCTGGTTATGCTGGTGTCTACTGGGTTTATCTACTACAAAGTTATCATTTTTCCCCACTATAATTAATAAATATATTAAGGGAGATACTTTAAGAGTATACAAATATCCTGTTTTTCTTCAAACTGTCACCTGCTATCTTTAGCAAGGTGGCTCTCACTTGTAATAATTGTTACAGTAGTATTCTAATGGGGGTCTTCTTTTTCCTTTATTTCTTCTACATTTATTCACTGGAACTCTTCTGTAAGAAAGAGCTGCTCTTTCTCACCCATTTAATTAATGTATTGTTTACATCACTATGAACTCATGGATATCTATTATATGGGCTATAATCTAATACTGTTATTTATTTTGTTGCTCAAATGTTCCAGCTTTGGCCAATGGGCCAAAGGTTGGCTCCTGAGCCCTTTCAACAATACCCATTCTTAAGCACATCCTTACTTTTGGGTACGAGATGCTCCAGGTTCATCTTATACTTTTCCCTGCCTCAGCCACTTCTTCATGGAGTCAGGGCTCACATTTTGACTCAAGTTAACTTCTCTGAGTCTCAGTTTCCCCATTTGGAAACAACTGGAACAATAATACCTACCTTAGAGGGTTGTTATGGGGATTAAATAAATAATATAATGGGGTAATATTCAGACATTTTTAATGGGCATTTTTTCTTTGCCCTCTCCACCATAAACTCTCCAACATAGACTCTGCTTCTTGAGTTGCCCTGGACTGGTACTATGCAACAAGACTCTGGTCTTAAGAAAAGATTTTCCAAATTCTTTTATCTTCTCTCCCCAACCCAGCCCTCCTCCACCTTCTCCCAGGTTTCAAAGGGCTCAACAAAAAAGTCAAGGACTTTTGAGGGCGATATTATCAATTGGCATTCTCAGAGGTGCCTGCTCTCCAGCAGGAGAAGGGTTAAATGCTTTGTGATAACTTCAGCTCTGAACTGCCAAGTCTCTTAGGTTCAGCTCAGCAATCAAACTGCATAACCTAATAGAGCCCCTGGTGCTATGGGAAACACAAGACACTGATTTATATTTTAATATCAGTAATTTCCACAAGAGCAACATTTCTGAGTGTCATTTTACAATTTCTGTCAAACGCCAGCTCAGTTTTTCTTAATTCTGTTTATTGTGTCTGAATTTGCAACCTCATCCGCAATGCAGATTCTTGACTCCCAGGAGAGAAGAACATTTCCATCTTTCTCTAGAGTGGGAGGGATGAGGATGAGGGGCAGAAAAGGGCTTATAAGATAATTGAAAATGTAAATGAAGTACTGTTTATTAAGAAATGATTGTGAAGTATTTTTGTGAAAAAAAAAGGCAGTTCTGAACAAACTTAGCAAAAAATGACAAACAAAAGAGATGTTTCAGATCCAAACTGGAATCTTTCCTTCCAGAAGGAAAAACTGTGTGTACACTGCAGAATGGAGAGGAGGGAACCAGTACGGGGAATATTTGGCCATGTTTACTGTATGATCGTTGCTATGGCCATTAGCACTACAGCAGGTTGTAAAGTGCTTTGGGATCCTTAAGGATCAAAGGTGCCTGGCTACATAAATGCCAGATGTTGCCATTAGGAAGAAGGAGCCTGGTTCTCTCCTGTATTCTTTGAACATCTAATAAAAGAACAAAGCTGGTGCTGCTGGCACCAAACCACATCTCCTACTTGGTGTGTTCGAGGGGTGGGGAGCTTCCCAAAACCACTGGCTGCAGATACCTATCCTTGCATGCCCAGTCTGTCCACTAGTTCCCTGAAGGCCTGCAGCTCCAGTTTTTCTACATGGGTCCTTTCCCGCACAGTACATGAACAACCTCCTGTAAGGGCTCAACATCATGGTCTTCTTTGAGGGCTGAAATGCAGCTTTGCTAAAGGGTACCTTTCCCATGGCTGCTGCAGAAAGCCAGCTAAGAGTAGGAAGCAAGGCACTTAGAGGCCAGGGAAGCTTCTGGTGCATACTCTGGGCCCTTCCTACACGGGACTGGTGTTAGTCTCCACAATCCTGCTTTTCTGCAAAGCCACAGCTCTTGCAGATTGTAGTGAGCCCAGAGCCACTTGCTCTGCCTCCACTGGTGTTAAGACCTCATACTTTTCACAAGCGTCCTTCAGTTTCATACACTCTAAATCCAACATCATGTCTCATTGCCAAACCTCTGGCAGAAGCCGTGTTGAGTTTCTCAGTGGAGCTATCGACCACATTGACTGAAGCCGCAGCAATGTGTTTCTCCCCAACCAAAAGGGTAAAAATAACAGGAACAAGTTGTCGGAAATGAAATTTCAATTCATCCACGCCCTTTCTACACTTCTGCTGCGACTCCCAAGCAGGGATCGATAGTGTTTAGACAGCCAAGGAGATTTTTTCCCCTCTTAAAGCACTAGATCAATAGTAAAAAAAAAAAAAAAAATTCTCCAGCCCTCTGTATGTGTTGTAGTAAACGTGAACAAATCAGAGGCCTTTGGCTAAACAGATTGACTGAAGGCAGCAGCAGTCTGGTGCTTTGTAACTAAGACCACATCAACTGCACAAGTGGCAATGAGGGAGGAAACCCCAGTGCTCCCGTGGTTCCGGTAACCAGGAGCCTTCAAAGGGAATGTCTGTCCCCAAAATCAGTGGAAGAAATGAAAAGATTCCTGTGCACTGCAGCATTTGGGTGTGCCTTTTTTAAAAAAATTAAATACTCGCCGGGAGCGGTGGCTCAGGCCTGTAATCCCAGCACTTTGGGAGGCCAAAGCGGGCAGATCACGAGGTCAAGAGATCGAGACCATCCTGGCCAACATGGTGAAACCCCGTCTCTACTAAAAATACAAAAATTAGCTGGACGTGGTGGCACGCGCCTGTAATCCCAGCTACTCAGGAGGCTGAGGCAGGAGAATCACTTGAACTCAGGAGGCAGAGGTTGCAGTGAGCCCAGATCGAGCCACTGCCCTCAAGCCTGGCGACAGAGCAAGACTTCATCTCAAAAAATAATAATAATAATAACAATTAAATTAAATTAAATTAAATACTCGATAAGGATTATGGGCCATCACAGAAGAGCATTTTATTGGAAGACATTTTGGACCATGGGATACTGCACACTTCCTTTCCATTTTGTCTTTTACCTCTTTTATTTTTACTTTTAAAAAAGTTCTTAGCTATCTATGGCTTTTTCTCATTGCTTCACAAGTTTTCTCCCTATACTACTGTCCACTTTTCAAACATCTGAGAATCATCAACTCAAACACTGGGTCCCAATCCAGGGACTCAAAAGACTATCATGAAGCTAGCCCTTCCTTGTGGGATTAAAAAATTATTCAGGTTGCAAAACCCAAAGGTGAACTGAGATGAATATGTGAACATCGTCCTTCATTATAAAAGACTTGTTATTCTTATCAATGAGTATGGTGCTGACTTCCTTAATGAATTGATCATATTCATTATAAAATAAAGCACTGGCTGAATCTAGCATAGAAGCATATAAGAAGATAGCATGCCAACATGTATTAGTTTAGATAATATAGTCTTTTGTAGTAGGTTTAGTTAAATAAAAGAAATGATTGTTACTGATTGTGCTGTGTTTACATTTCTGTTTACAGGGGTGTCCAATCTTTTGGCTTCCCTGAGCCACATTGGAAGAAGAAGAATTGTCTTGGGCCACATGTAAAATACACTAACGATAGCTGATGAGCTAAAAATAAAAAATAAAAAAAAAATCACCTAATGTTTTAAGAAAATTTATGAATTTGTGTTGGGCCACATTTGGAGCTGTCTTGGGCTGCATGTGGCCCATGGGCCGCTGATTAGACAAGCTTGGTTTAGAAGCTTCTCATGGAGTCACTTTGCTTCGTATGAGCCCATAGTTTAAACCAGACCTATTTTCCTGGTCACTGGCATATCTCACAGGTATTCTAGAAGAGAGGTGCACCTCAGGCACTTCAAAAGTCAAGAGGTGGCTTACACCTGTAATCCCAGCACTTTGGGAGGCCAACGTGGGCAAATGGCTTTGAGCTCACAAGTTCAAGACCAGCCTGGACAACACGGCAAAACCCTCTCTCTACTAAAAACACGAAAGTGAGCCAGGCATGGTGGTGCACACCTGTAATCCTAGCTACTTGAGAGGCTGAGGCACGAGAATCACTTGATCCTGGGAGGCAGAGGTGGCAGTGAGCTGAGATCATACCACTGCACTCCAGCCTGAGCAACAGAGTGAAACTCCGTCTCAAAAAAAAAAAAAAAAAAAAAAAAGGCCAAGAGGTTAGGGGATAGCAGGAAATGTCTCTCTCAGTGATTATTTCCAAAGATGAAAGGAGAAACAGAGACTATAAATATGAACTTACTTATTAATTCAAAAGTGCTGAGAACCCAGTATGCATTGGGTGAAGCAGAAATGTACGATGAGAAGTGTAACTCCAAAAATACCCGTGTCCTATAATGAGCTACCTTGTGCTGTAGCCTCTCCCTCTCCAGTAGTTCTTCTTATTACCATGTTAATGTTTCAACATTTGAATATGTAACAGTCCTGTTGGTTTCAAAATGTGATACGGAGTTGCGCTGGGTTTTCCTTTGCCCCTCACATACTCTCTGCCTCTCTCCCCTCTGCTCTGTGTCCCATGAGCTGCATCAACCAGCTCTCTTGCCCTCTGCTCTCTGGCCCCTGCTTGGTTGACCAGTGTGGAACATCAGCAGGAAGGTCAGTGGGGGAGGGGACTGGGTCCTCAGATTCTGCCCTGCCAGGTCCCCAGAGGGTCTTGGGGCCTTCTCCACTCCCCATTTCAGGTCTGCTCCCTCCCCTGGCCCCTGAGGCTTGGAGGTGATCAAGACCTACCCTTACTATACCTGGGCACTGCATGCCACCTTGTAGCTTCCTTATACCATGGCCACACCTTTATGCCTAGTCCCTCTATGAAGTAGTCCACAAATTACTCAGCTTGAGCATGCCATCTGCTTCCTGGTGGGATCTTAGTTTATAAGGTAAATAACAGGAAGTCTCATATGCAGGCATATTAGTTGCCTAGGGCTACTGTAACAAAATACCACACTCTAGGTGGCTCCAGAGGCTGGGAGTCCAAGATCAAGGTGTTGGTGGGGTTGGTTCCTTCTAAGGGCTGTGATGGAAAATTGGTTCCATGTCTCTCTGCTAGCTTCTGGCAGTTTGCTGGCCACCTTTGGTGCTCCTTGGCTTGTAGACTCATCATCCCAGTCTCTGCCTTCATCTTTACATGGTGTTCTCCCTATGTGCATGTCTGTCTCCAAATTTCCCTTTTATAAGGACACCAGTCATATTGGATTAGGGGGCCACCCTATTCCAGGTTGACCTCATCTTAACTCATTACATCTGCAATGATGCTATTTCCAAATAAGGTCACATTCTCAGGTTCAGGGGGTCAGGACTTTAACATATGAATTGGGGTGGGGGCAACACAACTAAACCCATAACAGTAGTTACCTATGAGCAACTATCTTCTATTATACTGGGGAAAAAAATCCTCTCCTGCCCTCCTCCAGCCACCGTCTTCTGTCTCCTCTCTGCCCCTCACTTCTCATCTTCATGGATGAATTGTTCGCATTTGCTGCCTCTTGATATTTCCTCTATCCCCCTTTCCCCATATTCACCTTGTCACCCCTACCCTGGTGGCAGCAACTCTGAATGGCCAAGGTCAAAGTTTTGGTTGTCACCTCCAGGGGGCCCTTTTTGGTCCTTATTGTATCTCACAAACTTGACATCAGTGGCTACCTCTAGAAATATTTTCTAGAAGCACTTTCTCCTTCTAGAAATGCTTTCTGTCCCTGGTTTCTGAGACTCTCTCCCAGATTTCCTCCTGCTCGTCTGACGGCTCCTTCGCTTCCTTGGCAAGTCCTCTCCTTCTGGCCATTCCTGAAATGGTCCCAGGTTCTTCCTGGTCTTCCTGGTCTTGTCCTCCCCGTTCTCACTCTACATCCTCCCTGGTCTTGTTCTCTCTTGTCAGATTTCAGTTATCATCCATATCAGGTTGTTCCTACAATAACATCTCCAGCACAGCTCTCCATCTGGAGCTCCAGATCTGGATAACAACTGCCTTCTACACAGGTGTGCTCCACTGACCCACAGGCTTCTGCAATTCAATCTCTCCAACACTAAATCCGTAAGCCTCTACTCCAAACCTGCTTCTCCTCTGATATCACCTTTTTAACAAACTTGCATAACATTTGTTGTGTGAGAAGGAGAGGCACAATTCCGAGCACTTCACTATTAACTTATGTAATCTGCATAACAGCCCTATGGGTACTGTGGTTATTTTTATTGTAAATGAGAAGCTAAGGCACAGAGATGTGAATAAACTTGCCCAAGATCACAGAGTACCATGGGGCAAAGCTGGAATTCAAACTCAAGTAGCCCAACTCTGGAATTTGTTCTTAACCACTACTATATACTGCATCAGTGAAAGGAACTGCCATCTACTTCATTTGTTCCAGCCCAGAAATCTAAGCACCATCTTGATTCTTCTTTGTCTTTCTCTCTCACTCACTTCAACTCCCAGACCCTTCATCCCATCACTTACCATGTCCTGCCTATTGGATCTTCCCAATTAATCTTCTATATTGGTCCTCTTCTCCTCAACCCCAATACTACTGCCCACTCCTCCAACAACTAGAGATACGATCACGTCATTTGCTTGCCTAAAGCCTTTTAATAATTATCCACTGCTCTCAGGGTAAAGTGCTCCTTAAATGGTTTAGGAGGCCTTTCTTCATCTGTGTCCTGTTTTCTTTTTTTTTTGACATGGAGTCTCGCTGTGTCACCCAGGCTGGAGTGCAGTGGTGCAATCTTGGCTCACTGCAACCTCCGCCTCCCAGGTTCAAGTGATTCTCCTGCCTCAGCCTCCTGAGTAGCTGGGATTATGGCTGTGCACCATCAGGCTTGGCTAATTTTTGTATTTTTAGTAGATACGGGGTTTCACCATGTTGCCTAGGCTGGTTTTGAACTCCTGACTTCAAGTGATCCACCCAGCTTGGCCTCCCAAAGTGCTGGGATTACAGGCATGAGCCACTGCGCACAGCCTTGTGTCCTGTTTTCTGACCCTCCTCCCTGCCCTTCTTTACGTTTCCCGCCAGAGCTCTACTGAACTATGTTCAGTTTCTTGGACACACACCCAGTCCTTGGACCATTCTGCTTGTGCTACGGCTATGTGCATTATTCCATTTCTCTCCTCCCATCATCTTTGGGTTAACTCAGAACTCAGGGTAAATATCAATTCCTCTACAAAGCCTTCTCTGAATCCCCAAGCTTGGGTTCTTCCTCCAAGCACATGCTCCCTTCCTGATCTGAACGTCCCCACCAGGGCAGTCCTCACACTATATTAGTATTGTGGGCATACTTGTGTGTATCTCCCTCTAGACTGCAAACTCCACAGATCAAGGGATTGTAAATTTTTGTTCACCATCTTATTTGAAGTGAGTAGAGAAATAACTGGCACATAGTGGATGCTCAGTAATATTTACTGAAAGAATGAAGAGCCAAATTAACTAATTTACAGTAAGAGATCACTGTCATGAGAACTGGAATATTTTCAGTCCACATGGCCAGCACACACTCTCTCCAGAGGGAGACCAATATGAGAAGCCAAAGAGAGTTTTGGGTGACAGAATCAGAAGTAAGGGATACTGAAATAATCTGATATTGAATTATAACTGACTAGGACAGCATCTTGTAACTATCTTAGATAGCAAAGATCTTGGGGCTGATACAATCAGTCTGTTGGCTAAGGCTCCCTCTCTCCTGGACAGAGCTAGGAGGGGTCCACCCTTCATTCCCTCTGGGACTATATGTTCCCCCCGTCTGCATCATGAGATTGATAAGCTCTTTCTTACATAGACTACTCTGGTCCAGTCAACTTTTGCAGATCTGAGATTTATCCTGTCTCTCTAAGGTGACGCTGGGTATGGTTCAGCTCTCCCAGAATAACTTTTCTCTCATTTTCAAGTTCTGGAAGAAGCTCCCCTGTAATCTACTTTGAAGTTGCAGTATGTTCCAAATGGCTTCTGCTATTCAGAGGTGCAGTGGATCACTTTCTATTCAAATAATTAAGAAAGATTTTATGCGGATAGTTGCATTTGATCCTACTTTTGATTCTGACAGATGAAGATGGGCTATATTCTAAGATGTTGAGGAGAAATGAAATTTTCAAGCTGAAGGTGGAAGAGAAGGAGAGGCTGGAATGGGAAGAGCTGTAGATGCTAGAATTGAGAGTCTGAAATTTATCTAGAGGCAACAGGGAGCCATGAAGGTTTTCGAGCTGGGGAGAGACACATCAACAATTGCTTCGTGTACATTAGCCTGACCTCTGTGTGTGGGAGACCAAATAGACAGAGAGAGGAAGCAGAGAAAAAGGCCTAGAAAGCTAGACAGGAGTTAGGAGATGACTCTTTTCAAATAAAAATAGCCAGTTGAGCAGAGTGATAGGTGTGAAATCTATTTCTTTAATTTGTCACTGTAATAGTATATTATATCCAAATATATAAACACATTTATAGAAGTTTATTAAGCAGCAATTAAAAGCAAGCAAACAGGCTGGGTGAGGTGGCTTACATCTGTAATCCCAGCACTTTGGGAGGCCTCAGTGGGCAGATCACCTGAGGTCAAGGGTTCGAGACAAGCCTGGCCAACATGGCAAAACCCCATCTCTACTAAAAATACAAAAATTAGCTGGGCATGGTGGTGTGCGCCTGTAATCCCAGCTACTCAGGAGGCTGAGGCAGGAGAAGCTCTTGAATCCGGGAGGTGGAGGTTGCAATGAGCTAAGATCACACCACTGCACTCCAGGCTGGGTGACAAAGTGAGACTCCATCTCAAAAAAAATAAAAATAAAAAATAATAAAAGCAAGCAAACAAAGAAACTTAACTTCTGAAGAAACATTTACTAAATAAAGATTGATAGTGGATGCGATTTAAAATAATCATTAGGACAATACTACAATTTTGAATGGTCCAGTATCTTCCATCCTTAGATGAGTCTGCAGATTATAGATTTGGTTACAGTGGGCTCCAAGATCTGTCCACATTCAACTCATTGGGTTAAAGCTGTCTGGGGTACTAGTCAAGTCATAGGGATGGGGAAGCTTTCTGGTCTAGACAATGTCTACATGATATTATCTAATATTATACTGGGATCCACCCTGTACCCTGTAGGGTGATTTGCCAAACACTTCACTTGTAACCCTAAAGAGCAAAGGTGAGATGATGGTAGGGCTGATTTTGGAGGGGGAGTGGTGAGACTTCTTATATTGAACCTGTTTATATTGCAAAGCCTTTTTCCTATAGCGGTTCTTCAGTGATCAAGTCGTGGAAGGGAAGGGAGAGTGAGGTGGTTACATATGGGCACTGCTATTGTTATGTTGGAAAATACTTTCTGATGAACAGTCATTTCCTCCCACTGCCGAAGGGTGTTGATAACGAGCAAATTACCTTTTACTCCCTCTGGTGTGGATGTGAAATTGGCTGTTAATAGAGTTGCTAATGCTACTGGGTTAGCATGTGATTGTTCTATTTTAAGCCAATTTAAGTTATATTTGGGGAGTAGCCAATCAGACACCTCACTAAGAATATGGGCCCAACTGCAGCATTTAATATCGAGAAATCTGCCTCACCCACAGATGTGGCTGTGAGCAGAAAGTGCTGAACATGCTGTCATTAACATGAAATGTTTTAATACAATGTCTCTTTTCCTTTGTAGGTACAAGAATGGTCTCATTAGGCAAATGCCAAATGTTTTCATCATAGGATAGAACCCATTTCAAACCCCAAGACTATAGAATGCCATCAGCCAATGATGTACTTTGTTTAATATAACAATGGGTTAATATTGGTCATTTCATTACTGCTTGTTATGCAGTGAAATCTTACTAGAAAATGAAGTGTTCAGAAACTAGTTGAAAGGAGCAAAAGAGGTGAGAGATTTTTCCAAGTTATATGCTCGATTGGGCTAATTAAAGGTACAGATGCATTAGTGGGTTATGAACACCTTTGATTTCTAAAGATGTTTTCCTAGGAAGGGGATGGTGTATTCTAATCATAGACAGCACTGAGAGCTTTCCAAGGCCAGGGGGCACAGTTCTTCTGTCTTACGTGCTCCCTAACCCTCTCCCTAAGCACCTATTGCCACCTGGCACCTGGGGGGTGGATTGAGCGCGTTACTTGGGAAAGTTTCTTGATTAATAGGAATATTCTTGAATAAAGCACTGTTGACTTGTGGTTTTCATGTTTTATTGGATTTTTCATGCTTTACATATGAAGCTCATAAAGTACACACAGAGAAGGAAACAGGTATGAAGGATGGAAAATAAAACTCAACTGATGGGATACAGAAAGGTACAGTGTGTGCCATTCTGGTGTGGATTAATTGGGCTTGGCATGATTATGGCTCCTGTCAGCTGATCAGTTTACTGGACTGAAGAAGTTGTGGGAATGGAAAGCGCTGGTGCCTAACATTACCTCAACCCCACCCCCGCCAAAATACTTCCCAAGGAAATTCTATGCCCATACTCCCTAATTTGCTATTAAGCTCGGCGGCCATGGAAAACCCATCTGTTATGACCTCCTGCTCATTTAGCAAACATTTGCAGAGACCTGCCTTGTGCCAGGCTAGGATTTAGAGCTGACTAGGACAGGGTCCCCGACCAAGGGAGCACAGAGTGCCCTGGGGAGGCACTTATCTAAAAAGTGTAACACATGGTGATAAACCGTCGGTAGGAGATGATTAAAAGCTTGGGCATTTGGAAAATACTTTTAGTGTTGACTTTTTTTTTTTTTTTGAACAAATACATAGTACTTCGGATGTGCCAGGCACCATGCTATGGACTTTACAAATATTAGCTCATTAATTCTCCCAACAACCTCCAGAGGCAGACACTATTATTATTTTCATTCTACAGTTGAGGAAACTAAGGCACAGAGAGGTTAAGTAATGTTCCCAAGGCTACACAGCTCATCAATGCAGAACCAGGATTTGAACTCACACCATCTTGCTCCAGAGTCCATGCCCTCAGCCACCACATGCTGCCGTCCCTTTAAGCCAGTCCCTGGAAGATGAATGGGACAAGCTTGTTCAAGGGCACTGATGTGTGACCACATGTGGCCCACAAGGAGAGATCCAGTGGTCAGAGCAGTGGCATAAGAAGAGATGCTGTCTGGGGTGTGAGTGCCAATCTTGGAGGAATGGGCAGAGAAAGGGAACTGGCAAAGAGGGCTGAGAAGGAGCCCACAGAAGGAAAACCAGAGGAGGGGCCTCTCCAAAGAGGAGAAGGAAGATAAATTATGGCAGAGTCCACAGTGTCAGCTGCTACAGAAGTTCAAGTAAGATGAGGAAAACCAAGCCATTCTTTTGGAGATTAGGAGCCTCTGCTGTAATTGCCCAAGGGGTCTTCCTGCCTGCTGCAAAGATAAGACCAATTCACTGAGACCATGGTATTGAAGTAAAGACAGAGTTTAATTAATGCTAAGCTAGTCACATGGAAGACAGTTATTACTTAAATCAGTCTCCCTGATAACTCAGAGGGTAGGGTTTTTAATGGATAATTTGGTGGGTAGGAGGCTAGGGAATGGGTGCTGCTGATTAGTTGAGGACAAAATCATAGGGGTGTGGAAAATAGTCCTTGTATGCTGAGTCTGCCTCTGGGTGAGGGTCATGGGACTGGTTGAGTCACGAGTCACGGGTCTTGGCAGGCAGTCAGTCAGTTGCTAGAATGCAAAATTCTGAAAAAACATCTCAAAAAACCAATCTTAGGTTCTACACTAGCAACGTTATCTATAGGAGCAATCGGGGAAGTCACAAATCTTGTGACAGTTGGCTACATGACTCCTAAGCAGTAAGGGATTATAGCAACTATGTCTACATTTTAAGTAGAATTCAGGCCTCTCCCATAATCCTAATCTCCTGACCTTTGTTAGTTTTATTCAGTCTCTGAGCAAGGAGGGGGTTGGTTTTAGGGACGGACTATTATCATCCTTGCTTCAAAGTTAAACCATGAACGAAATTCCTCCCATGGTTAACTTGGCCTATACCCAGGAATGAGTGTGGACAACCAGCTCGTGAAGCTAGAGGCAAGATGGATTCAGCCATGCTTGATTTCTCTCACTGTCATAATCTTTGCAAAGGCAATTTTGCTTCTGACCTTAGTGAACACAGGGTGGGTAGAACAGAGGACTGCAGTTACACTTACTGATGAAGAACTGATGGGAAGAGAGAGTGCTGTGAATGTCTTTCTAGAAGTTTTATAATAAAGGGAAGAGGGGAGAGAGAGAAAAGAAAGGGAAAGGGAGAGACAGAGAGGGAGTGAAATGGGATGGAAGGAAAGAGAGTGCGCCTAGCTTAGGGTCAGAGGCAGGCGGGAGAACAGAGAGTTGTGGGGGTGAGAGAGAGGTGGGGTTGGGGAGGCAGACCAGATGAAGAAGACTGAGCCTCAGAACTTCTCTCTGGCACACCTCAATCTGAGCACACACTCTTTGGGGCACAATGTAATTATTATTTCTTTCAGGCAGTGAAGCATAACATTAACAGGTTCAGTTGCAGATTTAATACAAGAAGCTTTATAGGACATCTTAGATCGTGAGGACTTTGAGGGAAGACCTATGCTTCCTTAACGGAGTACCAGGCAAAAAGAAGGTTCTTTGTGTGTTTGTTGAATGAATGAATGGGTCTTATTTACATTTTTATTGTGAATATTATGAAAAAAGAACATGACACTGATTTTAAAACACTTGGAAATACAGTCATAAAACATGAAAATTTTATGCCCTGCAAGTCATTTCAGGAAATGCTGCAAATACATCCATCCATCCTGCCCGAGGCCTTGAGGTAATAGGGCCATTATAGGATTTCTCATTGGGTCATCAAAAAACTTTCTGCCCCTATATTCCTGCTACTTTACAGACAGATTCTGTATTTTATTAAAGGTAGGAAAAATAAATTGTTTCGGAAGCACAGGGTATAGTTAAAGGTGTTAAGAAAATGTAAAACAATTTTACTAGTGTCTTGCCTACTAATTTGGATAAATGTTTATTCTCAAAATGTTCTAGCATTATCTTTCTTCTTCCAGAAAGGTCAGGCACATGCCACTAAAAACACATTTAGTACATTCGAGAATATTTTTCAAGTGATTTATTGGAGCAATGTATGGACTATTTATTTAAATATATCTCTTATTTCCAGTAATGCTACAACCTCATTAGAAGTGACTTGGCTCATTGCTTAAGCAAAATGATTTAGCTATTTAGGAGCTCTCCTTTAAAAACAGGCTATTTTCTCTGAACAGTTTACCAGAATTGGGGATCTATTTTCAGAAAAGTACAGGAGAATGGGTAAGGTCATAGTCCTGAACCTTAGGTAATTCCTCGAGAAGTTGTATCTATTGTACGTTCTGGTTCATTTTTCTCCATTCCTGGTTCTCCAGCAGGGAGGAGTTCTCCTCTTGAGGTATGAGGGCACAGCCACCTCTCTGGGGAATTCTGGAATCCTCTGAAGAGGCTCTGTCCTGGCAGGCACCCAGCTAGTAAAGTATCGGGCCTGGTTTTAGCAGTGAAAAACTGCTTCCACTCTTTGGGGACATGAGAACCCGATTTTACATATTGGAAAATGAAATTTGCTAACTACTGAGTGTGCAATGCATAATCCCCACTCTGTAGCTAATACATTCAGATGCTTACAGCATATACATAAGCTATGAAGCAGAATGATCAAATGCGTGTGTGTGATCCCCTGCGAACTGAAACATTACCAATATGTGGCTTCTAAGTGTTTCTCCTTGTGGCATTCCTCTGACCCTTGCCTCTCCCTACCATCCTGAATTTTCTGTTTATTATTTACCTGTGATTAAAAAATACTTTTATCACATATGTATCCTCCTAAGAGGAGGGAGGGAAGGAGAGAGAAAGAAAGAGATGGAAGGAGGGAGGGAAGAAGAGACACACACGATTGAGAGGAGAGAGAGAGACAGAATTCCCTAATAGTTTAATGTCACTTTAGAAAACACACACATTTCCTCAGGTATTTTGTTTCACCTAATGGTCCCAATTCAACTGTTATAGGATGCTAAATATGTTATTGTACTGAAAAATTTTAAATTTTATTAAATCTAGTTGGTGCATGTAGAAGGGAACTGGCAGTTTCATGTATTGTTTGTAGAGTGTTAATTGCCTTTTTTTCTTGAAAGTAATTTAGCAATATGGATGGAATTAAAGTCCTTAAAAAAATACAATGGGCCAAGCAATACCCCTTACAGGATTTTATTCTAAGGGAAGAATAGAATAAGTATGCAAAGATGTTTTTTTAAGGATGTTAACTGCAGGGCTGGGTGTGGTGGCTTGCACCTGTAATCTCAGCACTTTGGGAGGCCGAGGCAGGCAGATCAGGAGATCAAGACCATCCCACGTCAGGAGATCGAGACCATCCTGGCCAATATGGTGAAACCCCGTCTCTACTAAAATACAAAAAATTAGCCAGGTGTGGTGGCACATGCCTGTAGTCCCAGCTGCTCAGGAGGCTGAGGCAGCAGAATCGCTTGAACTCGGGAGGCGAAAGTCACAGTGAGCCGAGATCCTGCCACTGCACTCCAGCCTGGGTGACAGAGGGAGTCTCTGTCTCAAAAAAAAAAAAAAAAGAAAAAAAAAAAGAAGACATAATCTAAATGTCCAAAAGTTATTGGTTAAATATGCAGTGATTTAAAATGATGAAAGAATGTGCACGTTATATTGAGTGGGAAAAAAGCAGCTATATAATATATAACAATTATATAATAACAACAGTTACATGGACCATCCTATATGGAGGACCCTCTAATTTTTATAAAAATAACTTCTGGCCAGGCATGGTAGGTCGCGCCTGTAATCCCAGCACTATGGGAGGCTGTGGTGAGAGGATCACTTGAGGCCAGGAGCTCGAGACCAGCCTGGGCAACAGAGTGAGATTCTGTCTCTACAATAAAATAAAATAAAAATTACCCGGTGTAGTGGTGCACGCCTGTAGTCCTACCTGCTCAAGAAGCTGAGGTGGGAGGACTGCTTGAGCCCATGAGTTTGAGGCTGCAGTGAACCATGATGGTGTCACTGCACTCCAGCCTGAGTGACACAGTGAGATTCTGTCTCTAAAAATAAATAAATAAATAAATAAATTTATATGTATGAAAAAAATTGTGAAGGCAAAAACACCAAATTGTATAAACAGGGACAAGATTTTAGGTGATTATCATTATTGCTTATCTGTATTTTTTGTCTTTCTAGAAGAGTAATATTTTGTGAAAATGAAAAATAGCTTGTACTAGTCTATTTATTAAAGAGAAAGCTTGGAGATTTTTTATGTGACCTATAGTCCATTATCCATCTGTGGATGGAAAATTTAAAATCATTGATACCTACTATGAAGAACTTTTCTCCCTTGCAGTGCTCTCTGGGGATGCAAACTGACTTTATATCAGTGAGGAAAAAAAAAAAAAAAGAAATACAATTACACAACCCCCAAATGCATTCAATTGAACAAAAATTCAAACATCTGTATTACCCCAATCATATGTGCCCGGCTCCAGTCCATCAGCATGGTGCACACATACCACCGCTAGCTAACCACACCTCCCCAAGTTTTCCACAGGGCGGGTTAATATTTCTAGCTCCATTTGTCATTACAACCTCCCCATGAGGTGGAAGAGTCTATAGTAGCAGGTATGGTAATTATCAAGGCTGCTTTTTTTTTTTTTAATTTGGTAAAAGACTGGTCAAATATTTTCATTTTATAGTCCCCTGATCTCTTGGAGCCTTTGAAAATAATGGTCAGTAGTTCAGCGAGTTCATTATCTAATTCTCTTAAGGTTGGGGAATGTGCATTCTCTGGACCTGCTGATTTACATATTATACCATGTTTTCAAGTATTCCCTTACCCGGTTTATTTCAACATCTATATTTAAAAGCCTTCATTACTTCCTAATTATCTATGCTCCCTTTCTTTATTTTTCTTTTTTAAAGACCAGTTTAAAAACTCATTCTGCTTTCTCTGCAGCTGCTCTTATCTTTCCTCCATGAGCCTTAGAAAGAGTTGCACATTCTTTTTTTTTGGCTCTTCCTCATCCTTTCTCTATTTCTGCAGTGGGCTTTCTTCCATCCTTAGATCTTTTCAAGATTCTTTGTCAAGCGATTCGTTGCATTTTTTATTCAAGGCATCCTGGGCCTTTGTGGCTTAACTGTGATTTGAAAACTTTGTGCCCTTGCCTGTAGTGCTATCTGCGTTTCTTAATTCACCCAAATTGGATTTCTGAAAATCTTTGAGCTTGAGCAAGTTCCTTAATGTTTTTAAATACAGAGATCAGGTCATATCATCTGGGCAGTGGTACCTCGTGGTCAATAGTATTAAAGACCATTCATGGGAGTGAGAGAATCGGTAGAGATGTGAGGTCACTGTTCATGCTTTGGGCAGGATATAGACATTTTCAGACCCAAATCCATCCTTGACAAAGAAGCTAAGGCACTGTTGGTGCTCTAGGTTGTTGACACTGAACTTGGTTTCCTGGGCAGAGAACACACCTCAGAAGGCAGGCCACTTGCTGTTTAAAAATCCATGCTTAATAAAGGCTGCTCAGGAGTTCCTCTTTCTGGCTTACATTAGTTAATGGTATGAGAACAAGTGCCAGATTTTACACTCATCAATTTAGATGCATCAATCCATAGTGTTCCTTCATTCTGTTTTTGACAGTTTGTGGACCTGGGGATCTGCAGGTAAATATGTGATTTGAGAAAACTTCCCTTCAATCTGCAGCAGCTGTGGAGGCTTGCTGTTCGGGTCTCCCTTGACAGAGAACTTGCCCCAGGGAGTGCACTTTGCGGACAGCCTCCAGCTGTCAATGTCTCCAGGGCAGCTTCCGGCCAATGACTGGGCGCAGCGATGGCACCAGGGCCCACGCTTTCTGGCCAGTGCAGGACTCCTCAATAGGTGATCTTTGCACCAGATTGTCCTGTTGGGCTGGTCAAGCTGTTCTCCCAGCCGCACTGCAGTCTGAGGCTCCTCCTACCTCATCTTCCTTCCTTCCCCCTCTCCTTTTCACAGATGTCAGACCTACACTGAAGTCTGATGGCTCTCCCTGCCCGCTTCTGCTCCCTCTCCCTTTATCTTTCACTAAATCTCTTGCACTTCTAACACCATCTCAGCATCTGCTTCTTGAAGGACCTGAACTGACGCAAGAACCCAGCCCCGCTTTAACCTTGCTAACCCCTCCTGCCTCCCCCATCCATCCTGCCTGCATGAGCTCAGCCATACACTCTTTTATGTTACTTTATGGAAAACTCAAATGCTACATAGTCACTGAATACATTCCAAGCTAAGTAAAAAACAGACCTGGATGTTATCTCCAGTTTGGGATTGCTGTAAATACTACTACTCTCTTTCATTAATGTGGATAATTGATCTTGTTATACAGTTTGATCACATTGGAGCGTTCTCAGGGAAAAGATTGTACTTAAACCTCAGCAGCACTAGGTGATGCTGCTGTCCCACACAAAGCCTGCGGCCTGAGCTAGGCTTGGCCAGGGTCGTTCTGGGCTGGGGGTCCTGCCTTTCCTTGGCTGAGTAGGGCCTGCAGGTCTGCAATCCACTCCAGAATCTGAAAAAGTCATTTTTGTATTCATGATTCTGGACTCTAGTAAAGACCATAAGTGTGTTAAATCTCTCTCTCTCAGAGCTTACAGAATGTGTGTGTGTGTGTGTGTGTGTGTGTGTGAAAGAGAGAGAGAGACAGAGAGAGAGAAGGAGCTTTCAAAAACTCTTGAACTGATTCAGAAACTAACCCTGGTTGCTCTAATTTCTGCAGGTGCCCCTGAGTCCACCTTACATGAATGCTCTTTTGGATCCACAGAACAACTGAAAGTTCAGCAACCCCACCTCCTGCTCCCAGATACGGGAGAAAGATCAATACGAATGGTACCAACACCAAAGTCTTTATCTAGGATTCCTTCAAAGAGTTGGGTGTCTGGGCAACACTCATTTGTGTTAGACAAATAGAGTACAGGGTATGGGGGCTTCTTCTGTGCTTGGTGTCTTCTCTGTAGTACAGAACTGGCACTTCCCTGGCCAGGTTTCTTTCTTTAACACTGCCATCTTTGACGCTGCCTCCCCCAACCTCTGACATGTGCAGTTAGCAATCAGTAAACATAACACCTGTCTTGTAAATCCTCATAGGCAAAGCTGCTGAGTGGGACTAAAAATCTAACCCTACCATTTCACTCACACTCCAAAGAGTGGTATCTGTTCTACATGCACGGCACTCCTGTTGTGGAGCAGCTGGGTAAGCACATTGGATAATCTGAGTTGAAGAAGTTATTTTCTTACACATGGGATGACTATTTGGTTGCATAGAGAATACATTCATATTAATGGGACTGAATTCATCCGTGCCTCCACTGGGGAATCTCCAGGACCACAACCATCAATCCACTCTTTAATATTGCCCAATCTCTCGTGCCATTCTGCACCAATAATGGTTAGGAATTTCCCAGAAGACTCCTGGCCCAATGCCTTATAGAGAGACATTAGGAGTATGTCAGCAAGATAATTTTTGAAAGATAGCCCTAATATTGCTGATAGGCTCTACAATCCAAGTGCAGTGTGACTTACATTTGCTTGATTATAAGAATACAGATTCTCAGGTCTCTGCCCTGGAGACTCTGACTCAGTAGGTCTGAGGTCCCCTTGGGAATATGCATTTTAAACAAGCAGCCCAGTGACTCTAATGATCAAGCAAGTCCAGGAAACACTGCCCCTTTGTACAAAGTGGGTTCCAGCTACGAACCAGAGTGTGAGTCCAATCAGACTCAGCAGAAGCCACAATGCAAAAGAAGATCATGGAGATTTTAATAGCTAGGGAAAAAACCATCTGTGAGTCATGGGATGCCCTCACCAGGTAATTGGGCACCTATGGTCATTGCAGCCACCTGGAAGCTTCTGATAGAGAAAGCACTGGGGAATCTTTTATTAACATATTTAATGTGCTTGACTAAGGGAAAAAAGCATGAGAAGCCAGGAGGCCTTGTTAGCAACCCTGCATCATGCATGGTCAAGAAATAATGCTTTCTTTCTCAGGAAAGGTTTAGTTTAACCTTTGGCTGTCTTTCTCCAGGGAGAAGTCAGCAGGCATATACACACTTACATAGTAGTCTTCCTAAAAGGGCTGGGGGTACCCGGGGCTCCATGGGCAGTGTCTGGGAGGAGTACAGAGAAAGCCACATGGAACTCTGTCATGGACAAGGTTATGGCTTCCTCGAGAGAGCAGTCTGCCACGTTATGTGCCCGGCTGCCCTCCTCCTCCACTGGGGTCAGCCTTGGAATCCCCAGGGACCCCAGAATATTGACCCACCCAGTGACAGCTCCCTCCACTCCTTCTTTGTGGCTGAGGAGAGAGTGCAGCTCTTTCCCTGCTGAGGATTGACTAAGATAAAGTGCAGAACCTTAGCGAGAAGCTGAAATTGGAGCAATGTGCCTCAGAGGGTCAAATGGAGACTCTCATCTGCAGGTTTTTAGGGCCACTTCTGTCACTCTGCATCCAGTGCAACATCACATCTGCACACCAAACCACAGCAGCTAAGATTCCAACTTGTCCCCTCCCTGACAAAGTTGGCCACCCCATGGGACATTTTTTGTTTAGTGGCAACAGCTGAGTGAAAACGCAGCATTCCCTTCTTGTTGGCAGATGAATCATTCTTCGTTGGGGGCACCTTTTTGTTTTCTATCCCTGAAAGAGTCTGAGGGTGGCTTTTCTTTTCTTTTTGCCTTTTTCATAAATAAATATTTTAACTGGAAATTTCCAAGCGTATGACAGGCCTAGAATGTGAACTTGAATGTACTGTAATAGAAATCATCAGTTGCCATGGCGACGTGTTCCAAGAGCAGATCGCACCAAGTCACGTGAGCAGAGAGTGCTCAGTAATACTAACACATCAGAGAGCGAGGCCACTTAACCTCAATCGCTTCCAGCTATTGTGCAGAATGCAATTGAATTTATTCCTAATTTCTGCCAGTGCTAAGGAACAAAATTTCCCTGCAGATTTTAATCTTACTCAGGCAGCCCCAGCCAGTGCTCAGACACTGTTCAGCACCAATATTCAGGAGGGCTACTCACCCACTTTACAGCTCTATTTTTTTATTCTTATTTTTAATAATAGCTTCCCTCTCCCTGCTGGATCCCGCACATCCCCCTGCCCTGGGGAGAGCTGCCCTCCTCCTTTCCGAATGGCTGCACGGTTTCTCTGGCTCTGTCTGCTAATGCAAGGAACATAGCTTTCATAATAATACCAATTAAAAAATGACCGGTCTCCACTTTTAGTAGTAGTTTTTTCTCTCCCCACCCCAAACCTGTGCTGAAATATAATTCCCACCAGCTTTGGGCTATACCTGGGGTTGACACAAGTAACAGCCCCATCATAATAAGGCAAACCCGTGGATCGGTGAATGATGGAATCACAGTGTGTATTTTCAGTCCCTGTCACAGTCACATCCCCCCACCCCCACCCACCCCAACCAGGAGAGCAACACAGACTACCAGGAGGTACGGCCGCCGATCACAGAACACTCATTTCAAGAGCTTATCAGCTTCTATGAAGGCTGATAAATCAGAACCTCTCATATGGACAGTCTCAAGTTAGCAGCGTCATCGATCTCCCCTGCCCCTTTTAAGTTATTTGTCTTGTTCACTTCCAAAGATGATATCAGAGATGCCAAATGAGGCTTTGTTTTCTGTGCTCTTGCGCTGCCTAGGGTGAGTGGCTGTGTTGTTGCAGGGAATTAGGAAGCATGCTTCCCGGGCTTAGCCCTTTGTTTCCAACCCAAGGTCACCTCTCCCCTGTCGGTTCAGGTGTTGTCAGCAGTCCGCCTGTGTTCTGAGGCAGGGGGCAGCATCTTCCGTGGCTGACAGCCTTTGCATGGCCCTAGCCTTTCAGTGACCTCCCCGCTTTATGAATGTCACTTTTAAGAAGACCTGCTTGAAGAGCTAAATGACAATGCAGAGCCCAGTCCTCAGAAAGTCTATGTTGAACGTCATGCAAAAGGAACATTAAAAATGTGGCTGGGTGCGGTGGCTCATGCCTGTAATCCCAGTACTTTGGGAGGCCGAGGTAGGCGGATGGCCTGAGGTCAGGAGTTCAAGACCAGCCTGGCTAACATGGTGAAACCCTGTCTCTATTAAAAATACAAAAATTAGCTGGGCATGGTGGTGCACTCCTGGAGTCCCAGCTACTCGGGAGGCTGAGGCAGGAGAATCGCTTGAACCTGGGAGGTGGAGGTTGCAAGGAGCTGAGATCATGCCATTGCACTCCAGCCTGGAAGACAGAGCAAGACTCCGTCTCAAAAAAAAAAAAAAAAAAAAAAAAAAAAAGTGTAGGGAGATTATTGGAAAGGCCTTTTCAGAAAAAAAAAAAGGTAGTTTCTGCAGTGACTTCCTTTAGCAGGTCGGTTCCTCTAGTGACAGAGGGGGGAATGTAGTTGCAAATCACTTACTCAGCTAGTTCCAAGCCATTGTTCTAATGCTGCACTGGAATAGGAAACATGGAGAGAAGTCAAGAAGAGAGGGAATGGCAGCGTGGAATTAGGATGGGGCTGCTGGTTGTCAGAGCTGACTCTACATAGAGAGCTTAGTAACTATGGAAATCTTCATGGAGCCTGCGAGTGAAAAGGGGCCCGAGAGGAAATGAAGGGAAGCGTTGCAGTGAATTTTATATCAGCAGTTTGAGTGTGACATTTGGATCTGGAGGGAGAAAACTACATGGCAAGCTGTTGGTAGCACACAAGGCTCTGTGCCCGCCCTGCTGGGATGGAGCCTCTGAGGGGCCTTTGCCAAACAGGCTCACTCCACTGTCACTTGTCCACAGAGCAGAGGAGCAGGGTGACCTCAGGTAGAGCCAGTCCTCTGACTCCTATCAGGGACTTCAACCCAGCGCAAGCTCCCTCTGGCTAGGATGGGGGAAGTACTATAACTGGCAGAGTAAACTGTCCAGCTGTTCCTGAAACAGATTATATTTTCTAATCAAAATTGGTTTGATTTATACTAGAGCAGAATTTCCATACTTACTAGTCTAAAATACTTGCTGATCTTCTTACCAGAGCTGTTTAGGCAATTAGTGCCCTGGAAGGTTCTGGGAGGACATCTAATCTGCAGTGAAGCAATGGCCCTGTAGACAGTGTGGCCTTCTGGAACATTTCCGCACACAGAGGTACATTTCTGGAGACCAGTGAGCCTCATAGCCTCCTACAGAGGAAAGATGGTGAGAGAATGTCAGGAAAAAGCAGAAGCATTTTATTCCTGATGAACTGCATTAAAGTGAAGGACAATCTGTGCTATTATGCTAATATCTGCAACAGCAATTTTATTATGTTCGTTAATCTATAGTCAAGGAATAACATTATTACAATTCTTACAGCTTTTCAGAGTACTTTCATAACTATTACCTTATTTCAACTGCATGGCAACCCTGTGATGTAGGTGGGTGCATTTTAAAGATGAGAAAATTTGGATCTAGAAAGGTTGGGGCTAGAATAGAATCACACAGAGTAAGGACAGGATCTAGATCTTAGGACACCTGGTCCAGTGCTGCCAGGGGAGAAAGGGAGTTGCCTGCTGTGTATGCTGCTGGTGACATCCATAGGGACCTGGCCGTGGGGGGTCCCTGGGTGCTTTAGCCTGGTTATGACTCTCTGCCTGGACAACTGTCCACTTAATGTTTCCCCATTTATTGTTTCGCAGCCTGAATAACTCCTTGTCCCCACACCACCTATAGGACAGATTTGCAGAGCTCTCAAGACTGATGCAGATGCATAACGTGTGACCACACCATTGCTTTCCCAGCTCTTCCCCCCTCCCCCAGCAATACTTTAACACTGACCTGGAAGGGTCTGATGGGAAAGCTAAAATTTGGTTCTATGTCCTTGGTTCTCAGGCTTTCCTTTGAGAGGGTGATGAGATACTAATTTGAGTTCATAATTTTATGCTGAACAATTATCCTCAGAATAATGCATTTTGGATTTAAATTTCAATTGGAGTTTGAGGGGTGCAAAAGTTACAGGAACTATGTCCACATTTTCATCATACATTTTCCTCATTCCCAACAGTTACTATATCTCCAGTACTTCCCATATTACATCTTGTTTTCAATTCAGTTAAAATCCTGTATGCCTCCTCTGAATATCATAGTTAGAAACAAACAGAGATGCTCAGAGTAATTCTCCAGAATACGATGGGGAACACTTTCCCAGGTTACAGAAGGGCCTGGCTCCAAAACAAATAACAAAGAACTCCAGCAAAGCTGCCAATCACAATCCTTTAACATTGAAGCGGATCAAGGCATTGCAGTGCATTTCCCGCTTATATTCAATCACAACATTTACCTTTCCCTCTGGGCCCATTTCCATCCCAGAAAAGGGCTAATATTGATTAATTACCCACTATACGGTTAAACACCTTTCTTTATATACATTATCTTGATTTATTAAAAAATACTTTCAAAGCTCATTATTGAAGTCAGATATAAATGAAAAGATCAGATATATTGAAAGACAACAAATTCCACGAGGCCTTCACCAAGACCACTTCCTCCTCCAGGAAGGCCTCCCAGATCCTTCTCATTTTCCTCCACCAAACTGAAGTAACTGTCCCATCCTGGAATTTTCACATTACTTTATTTCACCTGCTACCTTGTAATAGAGTTATTTATTCATGTCCTATCATCATATTAGAGAGAAATTACTTTTATTCATCTCCCTGAGGACACCATGACTAGCATGGTTCATTGTATATCTTGTACACAAAAGGTGCTGAGTAGAAACCCTTGAATGAATGAATCAGTGAGTGAATGAGTCGACTTGGGACTGGAGCTGGATCTTAAAGGACAGGTTGGTTTAGACACTCCTCAGTGTCTGAAGAACTGCAAGAGTCAGCAGGGTTGATTCACTTCTCAGTCACAATAGACTCTAGATTAGTCACTATCACCTATAAATCATTCCAGCTGGCATCCTTCATGGACTCTTCACTGAAGTATCTCTTTTTAAAATTTTATTTTATTTTTAGAGATGGGACCTTGCTATGTTGCCCAGGCTGGTCGTGAATTCCTGGGCTCAAGCCATCCTTCCTCCTTGGCCTCCCAAAATGCTGGGATTACAGGCGTGAGCCACTGTGCCTGGCCCTGACGTTTTTCTCTAACCATACTAAGAATTGAGCAATTTTCCTCCCTAGGTCCCACCCCGACACTGGTTAGACTAGTTTGCCTGTAGTGTGGTCTCTGCTGACATCAACACTTCATTGGGATAGGAAGTTGGCACATTATTGCAGAGTTCCCATTATTGCCCCGTAGGAGGCTGTCACTTCCCCAAACTGCACTAGCTCTGGTGCCAATCTCTCACTCACGCATCCTCCTCCTGAATGCTGGGAGCACACAGGCATGCTGCATGTCACCTGCTCCTTGGGCTTTTGACAATCTCCTTCCTTTGTTTCCAAATCCTAAGCAAATTGCTCGGTTGACAATCAAAGCCTACTAACATCAAACAGCTGCTATAGACAGGTGTGTTCTACAGTTACCTGCTGTTTGCTTTCCTCAGCAGGGACTGATATGACAAACAAAACCAAGAGCTGGGTGCCGACGTTCAGAGTCACTCCTGCAAGCTCAACCTAGTGTCTGTTTCCTTGGCTTCCCTGGTATTTTTCAGACTTGGAAATTCACCCTACCTGTGGCCTCCCTCAGTCCTACAGTGTGTGGCTGGCTAGGGTGTTGTAAAACTCTGCTGATTCTTGCAGTTCTTTGCAAAAAGCTAGGAATCACAGTGGCTGCATTGAAACAAAGAGGTTGCCCAGTTCTGGAACCTTTGGTTTATAAATGGCACCCAGTCTCCTTCAAATATTTTCCACTTTTCTTTCTTGTTAATGCACTTATATGAGTGCTGTCTCCTGATTTCTGCTTTTAGCAGAAAATATCTCAGGTTCTCACCTTTGAAAGTTGCTCTAAACACCGTGGAGCATGTCTGGTCACTTAATTCTCCACCACTGGTGGGTAGGAGGGTGTGGTAGGTTGGAGGTGAAATGGATTTCCAACTTTCCAATGTTCCTTCCTATACTTCGGAGTCTGGAAAACTAGCAACCATTGTTTTCCACGTTCTTTTCTATTTTTCAGATGCGTTTGTCCCTGGGTCTCTGGATGTGATTTAAGTTCTGCCAGTCAGACGTGCCCAGATGAAACGTGGAAGGGGAAGTGAGTCAGAGCTCATGTTTTCTGGGGCTGCTGTTTCTCCGGCAGCACCACCATGGTTGTGTCAGGGTTTTCTGTGTCAAGTACGGATGGTGGCCACTTTCTAATTATATCACTTCCTGATCTTGGTGGCTTCCTGATCACCAACAAGGCAGCAGTTTCCTCGGTGCCCTGGCGTTCAAGCCACTCCTGAAAGCTCAATCTAGTGTCTGTTTCTTCAGCTCTCCTGGTAATTTTGTAAGTCATTTAATACCCTTCTTTCACTTGCTAGAGTGAATTCCCTATGACTTCCTTACGACTGACCCTTAATCAAAACAGAGGGCAATTGGGCTAGGACATTAATCCCCCACTGCTGAGCAGGGTGCACTGAGGTAATCAGTCAGTCAGCAGGGGTCCTACCTCAGCCTCAGGCTGGATGTTCCCAGGGAGGAGAGCCACCATTCTGCCAGGGAGGACCCTGTCTGCCTCTGTGCCACGCTCATGTCCTTCCCGCTGCTTGGGATAGTTTTTCTTCCACGTCTACGTTTCTCCTTTGAAAGCTACTCCTTTTCCCAAGCTGGAAGCAGATTTTTCTTGTCTGAACTCTGTGAGCACTCAGCATACTTCTCTTATGGTGAAATGATCACTTTCTTCTTGTGTTATTGTTACTCATGCATATTTTTTTTTTTGAGACAGGGTCTTGCTCTGTTGCCCAGGCTGGAGTGCAGTGGCAGGATCTTGGCTCACTGCGGCCTCAACATCGTGGGCTCAAGTGATTCTTCTGCCTCAGCCTTTTGAGTTGCTGGGAATACTTTTACTTTATTTTTAGAGATGGGGCGTGCACCACCGCACCTTGCTAGTTTTTTGTGTGTCTTTTGTGGAGATAGGGTTTTACTCTGTTGCCCAGACTGGTCTCAAAACTCCTGGGCTCAAGCAATCTGCCTGCGTTGGCCTCCCAAAGTGCTGGGATTACAGGCGTGAGCCACCACACCTGGCCATTGTGCACATTTATCCCCTGAACCAAATGTGCAGTCCTTTAAGAGCAGGAGCACAGTCTGGATCAGTTTGGCAGGTCCTGAGTATGTCAACCCTGGTGTGCCTTGTGTATTCAGGTACATGATGACATTCCTGAACGAATGAATGAACAGAGGGAAGGATGTACAGGTAGCTGTGATCCCTGGCTAGTACCTGATATATCATTTTTTATTTTTCTCCACGTGGATTTTGGGGGCCCTTCAAAGACCTCATGCCAGTTTAAATGATGGCACTGGAGTAGCAGCACCACCCAACAAAACTTTCTGTGATGATGGAGATGTTCTATCTGTCCAGTGAGGTAGCCCTAGCCACGGGTGACTATTGAGCATTTGAAATGTGGCTAGTGTGACTGAGGAATGGAATTTTAAATTTTATTTAATTTGAATTAATTTAAATCCAAGCAGCCACTGTGGTTACTGGCTGCCAAATTGGAGAGTGCGCCATCAAATCACATCCTAGCCTGGCGGGCACACAGGCCCTATGTACTAGCTACTCATTCTGCCATGGACAGGATGACACGCCAGGACACTCTGGATGCCATCCTCAGTGTGTCTAGGCTGTGACTCTGACTTTCTGGGCCAGGACCAGGGCCTTATAGTGCAGGAGAAAGACAGAGATGTGGAAGCTTCATGGGGAGGCTTTAAAAACAGGTGAGTAGCTCTCAAATACTCTTTTCCCTAATTTCTAAAAGCGATCTGCCTGCTTCTTGCACTCCAAAGCGCTGAAGCGTTGGTGTCGTGCTGTGGCAGCAAGAGGCAGCACGTCGCTAGAAGGGCGGTTGGCCTTGTGTTGAGCAGCCTCCTGCTACCGATTTTCCCTGAATGGATAGCTCCTTTTGGAGAGCATAATAAGTTTCTCATGAGGACATTTGTCCTGCTCTGTGGCATCTCCTACAGTAACCACGTGTATGTCCAATTGCAGCTGGACAGCAAGAATGCAAACAACCCCTGTGAGCATCCTGGATTGCTGTGGGTAGGGTGACCCCAACACATCCCAGGCCTGGCCACTTTGCTGGCTCTCCATACACATACAAAAGGGTATGATGCCAGGACAGAACTAGGATAATGATGCAAAGACAGAGCATGGCACACACACTTAGTGCACATACATGGTCACCTGGCTGCAGAGTGGCCTCCTTTCATGAGGTTCCTAGAGCACACATGCAGGGCCCTTTTGTTTATAGTCATCTCTTTCATAGAGTTCTTGGAGATCATCAACCACACTTTGGTCCACTCTGCTGCACACTCATATTTTTATCCACAGAATTCAGCCCTGCCCATCACCCTTGATGCCCTTGGCATAACCTAAGCAGGTACGTTCTAGAAGCATCTAGATGGAGGCTCTGAGGGCCTCCATCTCTTCCTGTTCTACTGCTCTAGGGTCACCGTCTATGAAAGTGGAAGCTCCAAAGACAACAAACACACACACACAGAGCCAGAAAGAAACCTCACTGCTTTGTTTTGTTCCACTTAGGGCCCACTGAAAATGAATGAATGTCCTGACTAGATAATAGCTTGCTATTGGGAAATGGGCCAGGGGTCTGGGGAAGTGAGTGAGAGTGACTTGGGAAGGTCTGGCAGAGACAGGACAGAAGCAGAGGCATGAGTTAAAATGTACAGGTAGATCTGGGCTCACATTCTAGCTGTGAGCCTTGGGCAAATTTCTTGGTCTCTCTGAGCCTCTGTTCCATTTTATGGGTTGGTGAGAAGTTGAAATGAGATCATGCCTGTGACAGTCCTCATAGAATGTTTGACAAATAGAATGAAAGGCACCTTCTGCTCAGGAGCCTCTGTGACCTGCACCTCTTTACAACTTTTGTAGGTGAGCCAAGATTTGGAGGAACCACTGGGATGCTCACTCGTGGCCATGACATCAGCATTCCAGGAGGGCAGCTCCACAGATAAGTCACTTCTGATACTGCTGGCAGCTCACCATCAGGAACAATGCACTGAAATGCATACGGCCTTTGTAACGCGCTTTTACATTGATCTAACCACTTTCTGGGAAACTCACAACAGTCCATGGGTGTGATTATTGTTATTTCCATATTGCAGATGATGGAGCTAAGGCCCCAGGAGGTTAACTGACTTGCCCAAGGCCATATTGCCTGTATGTGATATAGCTGGGATTCAAATCCAGGTAGTTTGGTTTGAGAGTCCACACTGTTAATCATCGCTTCCCAGCGCACTGCTTTTAGCTGAACTCAACGTGCCAATGATTACCGTAGCTAAAAGTAACAATAGCAAAGGAGGCTAGGAAATGCTTACCTCCCTGAAAGTTTTATAGTGAACTTCATGTGAATCATGTTTTCACCCAGAGTGCATGTGATCTCAACATTTTAAAAATATGCCTGTAGAAAGGGGATTTTAAATTGGAAAAGATGAGTCCTTCCCATTACTTTATGTTTCAGAGTTGGAAGGAATACAAGCTTTCTGAGGAAGGCAGCCCTGTGGCTCCAATGGCCTGGAGCTGCATTTTGTCTCGGTAGCCACCCTGGAATGGTGGGTCAGATGGTAGAGAGGCTTAGAGGCTCAGTAAAGAAGTTTGGGCTTGGCCACTGAGTCCCTGGAAAATTTCAAGCGGAGACAGATGGGATGAACGAATGTTCTGCTACAATCAGGCTGACAGTGCAGAGTGCAGGGTGAAGGGAGATGGAAGATGGAGAGGCCAATGAGAAGGCTGCTGCACATGAGGAGGGGGCTGGGCTAGGATTGAAGGAGAGGGAATGAAAAGATGGGGATGGCCTCAGAAATGAAAGGAAAAGCCACAGGGCTTGTGATTAATTGGATCCTGGGGTGGGAGAAGCAGACATGGAGGTTTTCAGCCAGAAGCAAGAGAATCAAGAAGAAAAAGGGATGGTTTTGAGAGAAACAAGATTCAGACCCACTGAATTTTAGGAGAGATAGGGGCACTAAGTTGCAAGGCTAATAGGTAGTAGAAGATCTTGTGCTGGGACACAGAGAATAACTCAAGCTTGTGGTTTAGTAGAGAAATGGAAATTGCAGCATTGAGAATTAGAGGAGGTTGTGAGAGGAGGGCTGAGAACTAAGAGGTAACTCCAGCATCAACAAGGGTGAAGGTGGAGAGCCTCTCATAGAGCCTGGCAGGAAAACCACTGGTGACATTTGAGAGTACAGTCCAGGTTCCCCAGAGAAAGAGAACCAGTAGGGCGTGTGTGTGTGTGTGTGCATATTGATATACACACGCATATATATATATAAAGAAATTTATCATAAGAAATTGGCTCACATGAATATGAAGGCTAAGTCCCAAGATCTACAGTCAGCAAGAAGGAGACCCAGGAGAGTCAATGTGTAGTTCCAGTGAGAGTCCAAATACCTCAGCATAGTACAAATTTCAGTCCAAAAGCTACCGGACTTAAGACCTAAGAAGAGCCAATGTTTCAGTTCACATTCAAAGGTCAGAAAAAGCCAATGTCCCAGCTCAGATAGCCAGGCAGGAGAAGCTCCCTCTTGGCCTTTTTGGTCTGAATTTTTGGCCTTCAACTGATAGGGTGAGACCCACTCACATTAGGGAGGACAATCTGCTTTACTCAGTCCACCAACTCAAATGTTAAACTCATCCACAAACACCCTCATACACACACCCAAGATAATGTGTGGCCAAATGTCTGGGCACCCTGTAGACCAATTGAGCTGATACATAAAATTCATCACCACAGTGCCATGAAGTTAGCTTGTTGAAGGCTAATGAAGAAATGTGTGGTAGGGAAAAGGATGCAGGAAGACACAGACGACCCACCTGAGAATGCTGTCAGCCAAAAGAAGCAGAAAAATCACAGACTAATCTGAATGGGCAGCAGGGTTAACCAACATTTCTTTACATGATAAAAGAGACCTTCTGACTTGATGCTTTTATGCTAATCCATGTAGACATTTGTTCTGTCATTCCTTTTCCCCCAGGTTATGAAATTGAATATATAATTTTCCATTCTAATTATATTTTCCCAAAGGTAACTTTAAAGTAGTTTGCATTTTTGGCAGGCATGCCAACTATTGGCAGAAGCAGGTGGCTCAGAAGGGCTCTGGGGCAAAGGAATAATCCAGTTCATAATCTAAAATGTGCTGTGGATAAAGATGCATGCCACTTACAAGGATATTATCAAAGTTAATTTTTCTGTGTGATTCGTGGCTTTTCAACATTGGTGCAGAAGAATGGATGTTTCCTGTCAGCGTCTTGACCGCCTTAGTGTTTACTTAAAAGAAATACAGGGAAGTACACCTTTCAGGCATTGGTGCGAGATGGGTCAGAAAGGAGCCAAAGAACCTGCAGTTGTGTCAGCTGGGGCAGGTGGTAAGTTGGCTGAGGCACAGTGACATGTCCTTGCATTGGTCCCCATCTGATCAGTGCAATGATCACAATGGAGGACTTGAGACTCTGCAGAATGTTAAGTGTAAAGAGTGATGAAATCCTTTTTGAGCTTGCAAACTGTTTGCTAGAATCCTAGTTTCATGTTTCACCAGTGTGGCTGCCTTTTCTCCACACACCTCCGCTCTTAGACAGATCCCACATAGCCAGTGGGCCTGGACACTCAGCCCTGGTGAGCCCTCTTCCTGGAAACCCCATATCTTCCATCACTTAGTCTCTTAAAGAAGAGCGTACAAATAGCCCTCAAATAGCGCTTGTGTCCAGAAAGTGACATGCACAGCATGCCTGTATCTCTACTCCAAGCATCCCAGGTAGGTTGGCTTTGCATGATATGTAAGTTGCTGCCAAACATGCCCATTAGCTGTCATTTCTCACTGACTTCACTGTTTTCTTACTTTTATTTTAAAGGTCATCTCTGTATTTCCAGTTGAGACCCACTTATTAATTTACAATGATACTGTACATATATTTTCAGTTATTATATATTGTTATCATATATAGTATCTATATATCATTTTGTATATAGATATCTGTATATATGATATTATCTGTATATATTATCCATGCATGTACTATCTGTATATATGTATATATAACTGTATATCATATTCTTAAATATACATTGTCATCATAATATATGTAAAATACAATATATGGAGACATCTATCTTCTCAATTTTTTCTAAAATATAATAACAAATTATACTCAAATAATCTAACCAGAGCATTTATTAAGTACCCATGTGCTCAGTATTAGTTTAAGCCCCATGGGATACAGAACAAATACAAGACGTAATATTGACCCTCAGGTTGACCACACACAAGCTGGGAAACAAGACCCATACACGAGAAGTGACAATGAACTCTGACAATGAACTCTCCCGGCTATTTGGCCATGGGAGGCACATGCAGAAGATGGAAAGGCAGCAGGGCATGTTTTCCCTGTTCTTACCCTGCTTCAGCCTCTCTGGGAAGGTCACATCCTTCTCTGACTACAGCCACTGCTGGGCCATTCCCCCAGCTCTCACTGGCTCTGGTCCTTCCATTGTTCCTTTCACCCTATGGGTAGTAACAGCTTCCTGGTGTTGTTAGTCTTTGGGCACCTTTCCTTGCTTGTTCTCATACCCCTGTCTATTCCTCTGTCAGTAGCCCTTTCCTTAAATTCCATCCACCTGTACCATTAGGAGTGAATTCTGTTTCCTACTGGGACTCTGACGGATGCAGCGAAACTTACGAAGTTGCAGGTAGGGGGTTGCTTCACTTGTTGGTAAAGATCTGAATGTGTCAACCAGAACATATACTTGTTTGATAAAGGAGAAAGGAGTTGGCCTTCCCCAGCAGGAGAGTAGGAGGAGCTTTGAAGGCAGACAGATGACTTATAGAGAGCAAAAGCAAGGGCTTGAAGTGAACAAGTTGGTGTTTTGGTGTAGACAAGTCTGATCTGTACAGCTAATTTTTAGACTTTAAAAAGTTAAATGAATCCTTCCTGGAGGCTTATGCTTCCTGTCCTGTCACTTGTTTGAAGAGAGAGCTACATCAAAGCCCCAGGCACCAGAATTCCCCAGAACCCAAACTTCACGGTCCTGCTGGGGGACACCTCAGATCCCCAATTAGGAGGGTGGAGTGCAGGTGAGCAAGGAACCCCCTCCTGCTTTAATTACTCCTGGCATAATATTCTTTTTCAAGCTTTGCTAATTGAAATTAAACAGCTGCCACATTTGGACAGGGACAAAAAAGAACCAATTTTTCAGCTTTCTCTGATTTAATAGAGACTGACAGGCTATGAGGAAAACAGGGGCACTTTCCCTCCCACGGCTACTGGGTCACCAGTGGTTGACTCAAAGCAAAACAGAGTGTTGAGGAGGTGAAGTCTTCCCTAGTACAGTAAGAGTGATGCTAGCCAGGGGTTCTCAGGACAAATGACACATTAAGTTAGTCTCATGGCCACCTTTACTAAAATGATCCAGTAGCTGACTCTTTTGTAGCCCAAGATTACCAAGATCTACCATATGCCAGAAGGGGCTAGAAATAGTCCCCTGCCAAGTGGATTCTTTGCTAGGTAAGTTCTTTAACAGTTGGTGAAGGGTGGCAAGGGATGGTTTTATCACCTTAGAGGACAGATTAGTAAAGGGAAGCTGAAGGAAAAGAGATTCTACAGTGCACTTAAGGGTGTGCTAGGTGCTTTCAGAGAAGTTGTCTTCGTCAGGCCCTGTGGCAACATAGGGACTTAGGTCTTATGAAACAAACTAGACTTGGAGCTTGGGGGCTTAGGTCTGTGTGTGGTGAGTGTGATATGGTCAAAAGGCTTGGATAAAAATCAGTGACCAGAACAGCTGGCCTTCCTCCCACCTCCCAGTCTCAGCGCACAGAACACCAGAGGCAAGGCATCTGTCCTCCAGGCAGAACACCAGAAGTTTCTTCTCTGAATAAACTAGATGGCCCTAGGGACTAAACTTCCCCATACAAACATTCTCTACTTAATAACCTTAAAGTGAAGCCTGTTAGTTGGCAAGTCCTGCTCCCACTCCCAAAGAAAATGCTCCCTGTTTAGAATCTCACATTTAAATACAGTGACAGGCAAGGATTTTTGACAGGCAAGGACCTCTGAATGAAAGGAAACAAAAATAGACAAACAAAGAGAAATAATGCAGAGAACAGAAAATAAACTTAAAAAAGAAAAAAACCTTCTAGTTCATATCTTTAGAGAGATTTGAGAAGATGTTATGCAAAGAGAACAATTGGAGAATAAGAAAGAATTCTTAGAATTTAAAAATAGAATTTCTAGGGCCCGGCGTAGTGGCTCATGCCTGTAATCCCAGCAATTTGGGAGGCTGAGGTGGTTAGATTGCTTGAGCTCAGGAGTTCGAGAACAGTGTAGGCAATGTGGTGAAACCTTGTTTCTACAAAAAATACAAAAAAATTAGCTGGGTGTGGTGGTGTGCACCTGTAGTCCCAGCTACTAGAGAGGCTGAAGTGGGAGGATTGCTTGAGCCTGAGAGGCAGAGGTTGCAGTGAGCTGAGATCCTGCCACTGCACTTCAGTCTGGGCAAGATAGTGAGACCTTGTATCAAAAAAATTTTTTTTTCTAAAATTAAAAAGTGGTAAAATAGTTGGAAGGTAACATCAAGAAAATCTCCCAGAAATTATAGCAAGATGTAATAGAAAATAGGAAGCAAGCAAGTGAGAAAGCAGGATGGAAGCCAGAGTCTTTTTAAACCCTCATATTGGAAGGAACACCTTTTCACTTTTATCATATTTTATTTATTAGAAGGTCCAGCTCAAGAGGAGGGGATTATAGAAGAAAGGACTACGGGGAGTTTGAGATCACTAGAAGTCTCTTTAGAAGATGCCTACCACATCTTCAAGAAAATCTCCCAGAAATTATAGCAAGATGTAATAGAAAATAAGAGAGAACAGATAAGATATATAGAGGATAAACCTATCTAGAAGAGGTTGGCAATGAATGGTACATGTGCCAAATCCAGCCTGTGGCCTGTTTCTATGTGTTCTTTAAGTTATGAGTGTTTTTAAAATTTCTAACGGGTTGTATTGAAGAAAAAAAAAGGAAGAAGATGTGACAGACCACATGTGGCTCACCAAGCCTGAAACGTTTACTCTCTGGCCCTTTACCAAAAAACTTGCTTACTCCTGTTCTAGCAGGTCCAACATCCAACTGATAGGAATTCTAGAAAAAGAGAAGAGATAAGCAGACACATGAAATTATCAAAGAAAATATGCAAGAACGATTCCCAAAATGTAAGGACATAAATCTCAGGCTGAAAAGGTGAATGGGTATCCAGCACAATAAATGAAGACTGAGACTTAACTCGATTATATCACTGTAAAATTTCAGAACATCTGGGGTTAAAAAAAAAGATCCTGAATGTTTCCAGGGGTGATAAAAACAGGTCACTTACAGACGAATGAAAAATCAGACATCTTAATAGCTGTATTTCATGCTAGAAGAAAATGGAGCAACACCTTACACATTCTGATGGAAAGTAATTTTTAGCCTTGAATTTTATATCTGTCCAAATGTTAGGGAATATCAATATAAAGACATTTCAGACTCGAAAAGACTTAGAA
Organism: Gorilla gorilla gorilla; assembly: GCF_029281585.2. NCBI lineage: Eukaryota > Metazoa > Chordata > Mammalia > Primates > Hominidae > Gorilla > Gorilla gorilla. The sequence continues at coordinate 101,698,602 of NC_073242.2, forward strand.
CATTTATCTTCACAGTATCTTTAGCTGACAGCACTTGCTACAGATGTGGTCTCCTAAAATGAGAGACAGTAAACCAAGAAAGGAGAATGGGGTCCAGGAAACAGACATCAACTTAAGAAAGTGGTGAAGGGAACTCTCACTAGAGATTAACTGGTCCAGATTACAGCAAGAGCCCCAGGGGGTGGGGAAAGGGTGTGGTAGGCATCGTCTAAAGAGACTTCTAGTGATCTCAGACTCTCCATAGTCCTTTCTTCTATAATCCCCTCCTCTTGAGCTGGACCTAGTGACTTGCTTCTAATACATAGAATATGATAAAAATGATAGGGTGTTCCTTCCAATATGAGGATTTAGAAAGACTCTGGCTTCCGTCCTGCTCTCTCACTTGCTTGCTCTGATGAAGCCAGCCGTCAAGTTGTGAGCTGCCCTGTGGAGAGGCCCATGTGACAAGAAATCAAGGGAGGGCCTAGCCAAAGCCTGTGAGGAACTAATCCTGCCAACAATCACTGGAGTGGGCTTGGAAGTAGATCTTCTCCTGGTTGAACTTTGAGAGGACTACAGTCCTAGCTGACACCTTAATCGCATTCTTGTGAGACATCCTGAGTTAGAGGACCCAGCTAATCCAAGTCTGGTTATTTTCCTACAGAAACTGTAAGATAATAAATACTCATTGTTTTAAGCTGCAATATTTTGGGGACAATTTGTCACACAGTGATAGATAACTAATACAAAAAAGTTGAGCTAAAACTGATATGATGGAATCTTTTGGGGAAGAGATCAAGGATTAGCAGGTAGCAAATTTTACACATAAACAGCAAATGGAAACTTACAGAAAATTCCAAAGTTGCACTGGAAAGAAAATGCAATCATAGTTCACTACTTGGCTCCACAGTGAACAGTATTAACATAATCATCCTGCTGTAAATATTGAATATATAACTGAAACAAGGAGTGATAGGTGGAATGAGATAACTATGTTCTCATTTATCATAATATGCAGTCACTGAATAATTTTTAACATCGCAAAAAAATTACCAGTATAAATATGTTGTGTGTAAGTGTGGAGGTAACTATCAGAAGAAACAGCTAGAAGAGTTGAAAGTGGTTGCCCTTGCGGAGCAGAACTAGGACAGTACATGGGGGACAGGTAGAAAGGAGTCTCTTGTTTTTCATTATAAGTTTTTTTTTTTTGAGATGGAGTCTTGCTCTGTCGCCCAGGCTGGAGTGCAGTGGCACAATTTCGGCTCACTGCAACCTCTGCCTCCTGGGTTCACACCATTCTCCTGCCTCAGCCTCCCGAGTAACTGGGACTACAGGCTAATTTTTGGTATTTTTAGTAGAGATGGGGTTTTGCCACGTTAGCCAGGATGGTCTCGATCCCCTGACCTTGTGATCCACCCGCCTCAGCTTCCCAAAGTGCTGGGATTACAGGCGTGAGCCACTGCGTGGAGCCACTGCTCCAAGCACAGGGTAGAAGGAACGATGAGAAATTAGTATTCCTAACGTATGTGAGGCCAAATTCCATTACTAATCATGCTTTATGGAAATTCAGTGTCTAGAAACAGTCATAAAAATTGGTCTGGAATGTTTGAATCCTGTAGAGTTCCCAGCATAATGATGGAAATGCATAATAAAGACACATTCACAATACAGAGCATGTGTAGGACCCCACAAAAGATAACTTCTAGCAAAATAGGCTAATTGACTATGTGACAAAACACAGGAATAAATCCAACATTATAAGAGATGTCAGCAGGTACATCAAAAGGGAGAAATCATATCAAAGAACTCATGGAAATTAGAGGAATATAAAAGGGACTTTGGCAATGTATCTAAAAGGTTCAAAAAGATAATGAAAGGAATGGAAAACTTAAGGTAAGATTAGGGCATCATAAAAAAGAAAGGCCCAATATACATTGAAAAAAATTTATAAATTCCAGAAATAAAAATCAGTCCTTGAGATATACCTTCAGTGGTGGGTGAAAAAGATTAGACATGGCTGAAGTGAGAATGAGCAAACTGGAAGAGAGACCAAAGGAAATAATAAAAAATACTATACAGTGAGGTAAATGTACAATGTGAAAGAGAAGTAATGAGAAATCCCAGAATGAAACCTGCCAATGCATGTCTAATAGAAATTCCAGAAAAAGAAAACTGAGATACTGGAGAAGAACCAATATTTGAGAAAACAGAAGTTCCAAAATTGAAGGAGGACATGAGCCCTTAAATTAAAGAAGCATACAGAGTCCCAAACATGACAAAACAAAGAGAAATAAATCCAGACCTAGACACAGTGTAGTGAAGCACAGAAAGGTAAGGTAATAAATGCTTCCAGACAGAGAGAGAGAAAAAAAAAAACAACAAGATTGTTTACAAAAGAATAGCCATTAGTCTGACAGCTAACTTTTGTCAGGATAATCATATCAGAAGATAATAGAACAACCTTCAAAATTCTTAGGGAAAATAATTGACAACCCTGAATTTTATACCCAACTAAATAATAATTCAAAAGTGAGGTTGTATAAGACATTTCCAGACATATAAAGATGAAGAGTTTACTTGTCTTAGACCCCTGCAGAAAGAATGAATAGAGGAAATAGTTTCAAGAAGGCAAATTATACCAGAAGAGAAGAGGACACAGGAGGCAACAGTGAACAAAGTAGGTGAAACATGTTGGCTAATTAAGTAAGTACTCCCTGTAAAAACACACAAAAACTAACCACTCATCCATCCAACAACAACAAAAAACTCTCATTTGGCTCATACAAAAGGTTGGCGAAACTACAATACTAGAAAATCCTAATAGGGAAGATGGGTGGAAGAAGTTAGGAGGGAAGTTCAGGCATTTTAAGATCTTTGTTTTTGTCAGGAAGAGGATAAATATAGTAACTACCTTTACCCCCTTTCGGTGTATATAGATGCTACTGTTCACCAATCTCTCTCTTCTTCTTCCTTTCTCTTCTTTCTACACTACCAAAGCACATATGTTATCTTGCATGTAAGTGGGATCATGTGACTGAGTCCCGGCCAATGGCCCATGGGATGGAGGTGGGATATACCCCTTCCAGGCCCGGCCCCTAAAGTACACCATGTGGGCCTCCTTGCTCTTTCTTTGCTTGTTGGTCAGCTGAGTGTTGAGGGCTCTGAGGAAACCCCAGGGGACATGGGACTACTGGGTGGAAGAATCCTCTATCCCAGAATCATTACTTAGAGGAGAGCTGCCCTACGACAAGAACCTGGATGAACTTTCCATTAGGCAGAAATGATTTTATTGTGTTAAGCTGCTAGAATTTCTTTGTCATCACAGCTTAGCCTATCCTATTTGATTAATACAGAAATGGAAGTGAAACAATGCCCTAATAAAAACCAAAAATATGTGGCATTGGTTTAATGGTCAGGCAGTGAGTGACAAGGACACCATCAGCAGCAGACGGAAAGAAAAGGCCCAGATTATGCAGCGGTAAAACTGTCACCTGTGGTAACACACTAGATATAAGGTCTCCTCTCAAGCTGGCGGCTCTAGAGGAGTCTAGAAAGCAGACTATTAGTAATGTGTGTTGGTTTTTATTGGCAGCCTTTGCTAAGCTATTAAGGAGATAAACTCAGGAGAGAATTAGCAGGTTTGTAAACAGAAATAAATGGGAATACAAAGAGTCCAGACATTTGCAGAGTCAAAGGGTTGAAAAAACTTACTGCTTCCAGTAGAGCATAAATGACAAAGGCCCAGAGAAACAAGCAGAGATCTGCCCCATAGGATTCCAGCATTTGTTAAGAGTGGCTTCAGTGTACCCCCTTTTTGTTCCTTTTCTGACAGGGAATTTGTAATTGCAATTATTGCAGGCAGCTTGCTTCGCTACAGTATAAGTAGTAGTGAAGTGAGAAAGGGAGGAAAGATAACTTCTTTTAGTTCATTGGGTGCCACGCCAAGAAGAGTCACATGATAGATCTTTGCATCATCCAGAGACCCCGGACTCTGAGCTGGAATGAAGTGACTGGACAGGACTTTGAGTTGTTTTCCCTGGGCAGAGATGAGTGTGTCCTATACGTGGTTCTCTCTTTCTTGGACACACAGCTAATCTAATTGCTCTCTAGTCCATGCATCTAGGTGAAGCCACATGATTGAGTTCCGGCCAGTGAAGCATAAGAAGAGGGAAGGGTATGCTGGTAAGGGTTTAACAATTGGCCCTCCAGAAAAGACATATGCATATGTACTTGAATTTATGATAAATTTGCTAATATAAGAGTTGCACAGCAAGTTATTTATAATTAATAATATTATAATTACATTTTAAAATACACAGTACTCTGTTGTAATTGCCATATAGCTGATTGATTCTCTCCGAATGCTTTTGTTGATTTTTATGTATGTCACAATTTACTTCTTCATCAGTAATGAGGGCAACTTCTTTGCTGAATCAGTTAACAGTTTTCAAACACTGTAAGGATATTCTCTCAATATTTTGTGCTATTCAGAATATAATGGCTACAGACACAACATGCTTTTAGTTAATCTGGATTAACAACACTTCATAACTTTTAAAAGTCTCTAGGCCAGGTACAGTGGCTCACATCTGTAATCCCAACACTTTGGGAAGCCAAGGCGGGTGGATCACCTGATATCAAGAGTTCGAGACCAGCCTGGCCAACATGGTGAAACCCCATCTCTACTAAAAATACAAAAAATTAGCCGAGTGTGGTGGTGGGCACCTGTAATCCCAGCTACTCGGGAGGCTGAGGCAGGAGAATTGCTTGAACTCGGGAGGTGGAGGTTGCAGTGAGCCAAGATCAGCCTGGGAAACAAGAGTGAAAGTTTGTCTCAAAAACAAAACAAAACAAAACGTCCTAGAAAATCAACAGAACAATAAGTCAAGCTCTGATTTATAGTGTTTGCCTGTTTCCATGGTATAAATATCCCCACCATGGTCGATTTCAAACTATCAACATGATGCCTCCAAACACGGGGTCAGGAAGAAATGCACAGTAGCTACTGCTATACAGTATTTCCTGCTTATCCATAGAAGTGGCCTAAATAATCTCAAGTGTAGAAAATAGCTGAATGTAGTAAAATAGGAAATGTTGATGCTTGAATAGTCACAGGTTGAGCATCCCTAATTTGAAAATCTGAAATCCAAAATGCTCCACAATCTGAAACTTTTTGAGCACAGACATGATGCCACAAGTAGAAAATTCCACACCTGACCTCATTTGATGGGTTGCAGTTAAAACACAGGTGCACAGTGTTGAAGACGACATTGTTGTGGGGTTTTTTTTTTTTTTTTTTTTGGAGATGGAGTCTCACTCTGTCACCGAAGCTGGAATGCGGTGGCGCAATTTGAGCTGCAACCTCCGCTTCCTGGGTTCAAGCAGTTCTCCTGCCTCAGCCTCCTGAGTAGCTGGGACTACAGGTGCATACCCCTACACTTGGCTAATTTTTGTATTTTTAGTAGAGATGGGGTTTCACCATGTTGGCCAGGCTGGTCTCGAACTCCTGACCTCAAGTGATCCACCTGCCTTGGCCTCCCAAAGTGCTGGGACTACAGGCTTCAGCCACTGTGCCCGGCCAAGATGACATTGTTAACACTGCAGAAAAAGTGCTTAGAGACAACATGCTGAAAATGTGTGATGGGCTTCTTGAAGCACTTAAAGCAGCATACGTTCATAACACAACAAGAAATCATGTCAGTTCATAAAGTCAAAGAGAGACTTCTAAGACAAAAACCCTCGTCAATGAGGCAGATGACTCTGGAGGAAACATTTCAAAAAGCCAGCAGAATGCCTCCTCATCCCTATAGGAAACATTTCCTGGTCCCTTAAGTACTTCTGATGTTTCTTCTCACCTAAAAAAAAAAAATACTCTGCAGGGTAACCTTGTAATCGAAACACAGCCTCATAGGTGGAGGCGGGAAGCCTGCCATTGTTGGTTGCTGCTGTGGTTTCAGAGCTGATGCAGGTATTCTGGGGATGCTACTATGCTGCTTAGTTACCCTGAACACATTATTTTTTCACAGCATTAATGGTATGTCCTAGTTTTTACTGTCAAGTACTTGTGTGTGCATGAATGTAAGACAGCAATTATTTACCAGTAGCATACAAAGTCAGAGTCAGGAATGATGATGACGCCAAACAACCAGAGACTGTCCACATGGGTGGCTGAGATAGTGACACCTTTGCTTTCTGATAGTTCAATGTACACGAGCTTTGTTTCATGAACAAAATTACTAAAAATATTATATAAAATTACATCCAGGCTATCTGTATAGGGTACATATGAAACATAAAGGAATAAATTCATGTTTAGACTTGGGCCCACTCCTCAAGATATTTCCTGATGCATATGCAAAAATTCCAAAATCTGAAAAAAATCTGAAATCTGAAACACTTCTGGTCCCAATCATTTCAGATAAGGGATACTCAACCTCTATTACCTTTGTTTTTCATTTAATTTTTTGTACTTAATGGTATATTTATATAATGTAATTTGCAATAATGCCTGTGTTTCAAAACCAGATTGCAAAATTTAACAAGTGACTCTTGAGAGTTGTAATGAGTCAGCTCTGGCATACCACTAAGATGAAGTATGCCACTTCCATGGCTGGGCCCTGAGGTCTGCAGGACAGCCCTTCATAAACTCTCCCTTCACTCACTGGCCAGTCCATCACAGAGGATCCAGCAGAAGACACCAAGATTGCCATAGGGGAAAGCAGAGCCTGGATCCCTGGGTCACCAGGGAGAGGCCTGGAAGTGCCATCCTACTAAAATTGTCTACCTTAAACTTAGTGTGAGCAAGAAATAAACTTTTGTCATGTTAAGTCTCTGAAATTTGAGATTATTTGTTATAGCAAAACCTATTAGGACTTTAATAGGTTATTTGTCACAGCAAAATCTATTACGACAATATACTTTGCTACAAAATTTTAAAAATTAAAAATAAAACAAGGAATTTAATGACACTATTTTAAAAACTCTAAGTCATAATGGTCAGTACTAGAAATAATAGTAATGCTATGTATCAGATCCAAAGCCAGTCATTTTCAACCTCATATCTAAAACCATTGATATTATCCTTGCCTTCCCATCTTGCTTTCTTCCATTGGTGATCTCTGTGTAAATCCAGGGCTTAAAAATACCTCCAAAACAATGCCTCTGATGTTAGAGTTTCACTTGTAGTGTACTAATTTATTTGACAAATGTTTGGGCCAAAGGCCAGACTCACACAGTTGTAGTGGAATTGTTGCTATTGGTCAGAAGGCTTAAAAAAAAATCCTTTAGCTTTCAGATAATGCTTGAAAGATCCTGTTTGAACTCTAAGACTACTAGATATTTAGGTCTGCATCTGGATACAGAATCTTATTTGAATCAATTAGCACCTAAAGCTAAAATCTGTGCTCTTTTCTCAGGGAACCTTCTGACAATACTTACACTAAGCACAAGGAATTAGTGGGAGACACTCAATAGATCCTTTAATGGAAATTAATGAATGTCCAGCAAAAAAATCAATGGAATCTACCAGAAAACAGAAATGCCTTGAAAAACTATTTTTCCCAGATTGAAGGATTCTTAATACTTAAACTTTTTTTTTTCTTTTTTTGAGACTTGAGTCGTCCAGGCTGGAGTGCAGTGGCGCGGTCTTGGCTCACTGCAACCTCCACTTCCTGGGTTCAAGCGATTCTCCTACCTCAGCCTCCTGAGTAGCTGGGATTACAGCTGCCATGCCATGTTGGCCAAGCTGGTCTCAAACTCCTGACCTCAAATGATCCACCTGCCTCGGCCTCCCAAAGTGCTGGGATTACAGGTGTGAGCCACCGCACCCGGCCTAATACTTAAACATTTTAAATATAAACATCTAATCCTCAAGTTGAAAGGCTCTTTAAAATTTCAAATATCAACTTCTAACCTCATGTGCAAAACATTCCAGAAAGTACAGTGGGTAACAGCTTTGAAGGACACACATTTCTACAGATGCCTTATCCCTATGCTCACTCGCCAAAGTTCACTAGGCATCTACCATGTGCAAAATATATTCCAGGTGTGTTGAAACCATAGTGGTAAATAAACCTTCAGGGAAAAGTTTGCATGCAATTGTTCTATGGGGTATGGGAAAAAGGGCATCGCAGGCTTAGGAAGTAACCCCAACAAAGGGCATGGCATGTTTGAAAAATGTGTAAAACATCAGGGGACAAATGGTATGAAAGCCCCTCATCATGCACTGTGGATCTTTAAAAAATTAAGTAAGAAATTATTTTAAATTAAGTAAAAACTATCAATTTATGACATATAACATGATGTTTTGAGACATGTATACATTGTAGAGTGGCTAAATCAAGTTATTTAACATATACATTACCTCACATACTTTTTTTTTTTGTGGTGAGAACACTTAAAATGACTCTCTCAGCAATTTTCAAATATACAACATATTGTTGTGAACTGTAGTCACCATGATGTATTACGGAGGATTGTGAACTGTATTCTTTATTCAAGGAGGAGAGAATCGCTGTAGGGCTTTTTACTTGTATTAGAAAGACAGCGCCCTGGCACTGTGAAGGGCTAAGGCACATAGGGAAAGACAGCAGGCAAAAGACAGCGGGGAGACAACTTCTGCACTAGTGTAGGTGAGAGATGGGTCTGAAGCAGGACGGCAGGGATGGGAGGGAAGAGGCACCCAGGAGCGCGTGGACAGGTATATCCACAGGACTTGCTCACTGACTGAATGTGCATATGTCGGGGGCCTGTGAGGATGGGGCCCGGCAGAAGACTGATGTCTGGTGCCTACGGGAGCTGCTCGATGTGGGCGGGGGGGCCTGTTTGCTCCAGATGGAAAACATGAGTGAGGAGATGTGTACTCAGTTTTGGAAATGCTGAGCCGGACAGGTCATTGGCAGATCCAGGTGGAGGTGGGACACCCAGATGGTATGAAATTTGAGGCTGGCATTCCAGAAAAAGAAGACGGATGAGATACAGGTTTGGAATTATCAACAGAAAGGCAATGAGGGCAGAGAGCCTTCACAGAGGAAAGCAGGGAAGTCAAAGGAGAGATAATGTCCTCAGTTTTCTATTTTGTGGATAAGTCAATATAACACACATTTGCTTAGACTCTGCTATGCACCAGAAGAATCCAGGTCTTGGCCATGTTAGGGTTCATGGCCTAGAAAGTTCTTTAGCAAAAGCAGCCTTCAGTTTAACTGAAACATTACCCAAAGAGGGGACTTGTGGAGAAATTAAAGAAACACATTTAAAATGCCAGCTTAGCGAATGTTTTATACAATTGTATAATACTCCATACTATCACAAGATTGAAGAAACAGACACACTCATGTATGGCAGTTGGAAATGAACGGGCATAACTCTTTGAAAAGTAACTTGGAAATATATATCAAGAGCCTTAAAAAGAATTATACTCTTTAAATCAATTCCTCAGGTTATTCCAAAGAAACTAACTTCAAACTTTTTTTAGAAAGCTTTCAGTACAAAGATGTTCATCACAAAGTATTTGCAATAACAGTTTGAGAATTAGCTTAGATGCCCAACTACGGTGGAGTGGTTTAGTAAATTATGACACATCTGCTAGATGGAATATTAAACAGCCATTAAAAACGATGTTTGAAGGAAGTATGTTATCTAATGTTATAATGTTAAATGGAAAAAAGGATATTCAGTATATCGCAAATGCACAAAATAAAAACCAAAAGCCCATGAATAGGAAAAAAATGTCTAGAAGGAAACATACCATAATTTGAATAGAGGTTGTCTTTAAGTGGTAGAGCTTGGTTTTCCCCTATTTGATAAATTCTCTTGCATTTCCTAGATTTTCTATATAAACATTTAATGACTATTTAATCAGAAAAATGAGCTCCAACGAGAAAACACAGAATGAAGAATGATGAAGACTTAGTGGAGACAGGAGGTATAAGAGAGGGCTCAGAGACAGTACTCGGCCTTGCATTTTTCTCCAGGCCTTGCAGGATGCAAGGTGGACAGTGCTGCAGTCCTGTGGATCTGGTGCCCTAGGCTCTGCAAACACATTGAGGGGACCCAGGGCTCTGAACAAATGGCCAGATGGTAAGAACACATCCCTCGAGTTGTTTCTTCCAGTTGCATTTTTCCCTAATCACTGTCTGCTTTGGGAAAGGTCGATCAACCTAGCAAAAGTACCCCCTGGACATCTTCACTAGGGCCACTGACTGCTCCCCAGAACTCTCAGTTTCCTGAGGATTGTGCCCTTTCCCTTCCTTTCCTGCTGCAGCTTCTCAGCCTAAGCGAACCTAGAGAGAGCAAGGGTGGGGAAGGAGAGCAGGGGGCATGTGATTGCGCTGAGAACACCAAAAGCCCATAAAGTCTGAAAGGTTAAGCAAAGACTGAGGCATGAAGAGTGAAAATTCTCCATTCAATAATAATCCTCGCCCCCTGCCACCCCTGACATCTCTTCTTAAAATGGAAAGAAAGGGTGCATGATGACATTAGGCACTTTAAAATATGCAAAATTAGGAGCTGGTGCAGACCTCATTAACACCCGCCTCCAACATCATTAAGATGTTTCCAAGAAAATTAATTGAGAGACTCATTAAAAATAAATTAAGAAAAATGTGTTGCAGAGCGCCTGCACTCAGCTCATAAATCACAGCTCAGCGCTCTGGCCCGCTGCTCCGGCAATTAACTCCAACCTATTTGTTTTATCCTGACTGTGAAAATTAGAAAGCAGATGTGGAGATTAGATTAGGAATGTCTGTCAAGTGGAACTTGGAGTGAATATTTTAGGATACAAAATGGAAACCAGGAAAACAAAGACAGCAGAGATTTCATTCTGAGGAGCTTGTCTTTGAAAAGTGACAGGCAGATGAAGGGTGCTGGAGGGAGAGTATGGGGAAGGAGTACCTACTCTCGGCAAGGATGAAGGGGGAAAGAAAAGAACAGATGTTTAAACTCTTCTGACCAGGAATCGTGCAATACATTTGCATTATAAATATAAACAGCTACACATCTTAGTAAAGCTGGCATTGAGACATAAAATTGATGTTCCTGATGATACTTCATATGTCATACTTTAATGTTTAGACATAGAGTCATTTGGTTCAATCACTCGAAACAGTTACTGGTCTCTTGCAATATTTTATATATCAGTGATGACCACATGTTCCTCTATATGAGGTGAAATATGCCAACCTCTTCCCTGTATCTCTCACTTAACAACAGTTATTGAGTAGCAGGCACTTTGCCGGGCTCAGGTATATGTGTCACCTCATTTAATTTTCGTAACTCCAAAAAAGAAAACCATTTTACACGATGTTGAAACTGAAGCTCAAAGTAAAGCAATATGCATGGGAGTCACGTGGCCAGTAAGTGGCAGAGTTGGGGTTGCAATCCTGGTGGGGTTTTTTGGTTTGGTTGGTTGGGTTTTTTTGAGTCTGGATCTTGCTATGTTGCTCAGACTGGTCTTGAATTCCTGGTCTCAAGGGACCTTCCTGCCTCAGCTTCTCCAGTAGCTGGGTTAAAGGCACTCACCACCATGCCTGGCATAACCCTGGCATGTTAAACCTAAGACCAGTGCAGCCCTCAGCTTCTTTTCATTCCAAAGTTCATTTCAGGTCACTGTATTTTCCAAGCCTCAAACTAGAAAGGCTTTTTGTTCTTCCCTCCTTCCTCCTTCTATCTCTTATTTCCACAAATATTTTATTGCATGCTTGCAATATGCCAAGCATGGTATCAGGTCTGGGGGGATAGAGCAGTGGCCTTGTTGAGTTTGGGAAGACAGGTGCTGGTTAAGTCACTGCAAATGTGAGGGTCACTGCAGAGACCACAGCACAAAGGGAAACAAAGACTGTGCCCATCCCTCAGGTCATTTGTTGAATACCTGCTATGTAACGGTGCTGAGGACCCAGATGTTAGACTGCTGACTCTCCCACTTACCAGCTATGAGATGTTGGGTAAGTTATTTAATCTCTCAGTTTCCACATCTGTAAAATGGGGATAGTACTAGTACTTACCTTGGAGTTTTTTGTTTTTGTTTTTTTCTTTTTTGAGGATGAAATGAGAAATCCATGAGAAGCCCTTAGCAAAGTGCCTGGCTTAGAGTAAGCTCTGGGTAAATGTCAGCAGTTATTATTTAAAGGTGACATTTAAGTTGACTCTTAAAGGAGCAGTAGGAATTCAATCAGAATTCCATTTCTGGGGACAGCTGCAGTCTTACGGGTGGTATTTAAAATTATTTGGCTCTTTCAAATAAAAAGGGGAGTGAATAATCTTGGGTATTATTAAAAGGCTAGCCAGCTTGTCATGACACACAGCCTCACTGGGTCATGAATATGCTGCCCCAGGCTGTGCATGGGAGTGGGATGCAGCAGGGCAAGAACTAGGGGGAAGTTTTGCTTCCTGTTCTCCAGGACATCTCAAAGGCACTGGGGAAAAAAATCCCATCCTGCACAAGGAAGAAAGGTTAAAGTTGAGGGAGTATGTCACAGCACCGAATTTCCATGGCTCTTTCCTGCCTTGCCTAGGAGACAGTTGTGGATCAGTATTAGTGAACTGGCATTACTAATCTTTGGAAATTCAGTGACAGTGAGTGGATTGCATTTTATTTTTCATTTTGTTTTAATCTTGTTTTTAAAAGACTGGGTGTAGTTCCCGATTACAGGTCTGTTGGCTCATCCTTAATTGCAAGGCTCTCGTAACCCAGAAGATGCCAATATCCAAGTGGGTACTCAGCTGGCTGTTCTGATATGGCCCTAACAGTGGTTTACAGTTGGTGTTCTCAGTGTTCCTTATGACAAGTCAGTGGCTGGGCTGTAAAATTATTCAGTGTTTTGAATACCATGCTGGACCAAGGCAAAGTTTGAAATATATGAAGCATGAGAATGAAAGACTTCCTAGGTAGCAGGTCACCTGCCCAAATCATAAGTAAGGGCCAACAAGCTAGAGCTGCTGAGTAGAGTACCCTGAACAGGAAAAGGACAAAAACTAGTAGACACGACAAAGGAGGGCTGCTGCATGGTCAAAGGCACCAGGAACCTATCAGAGGATGGGGCTACAGGACTTACCTTCTGAAACTTCAAGCTTATACTGAAAGGAATATAATACATGAAGAGAAACACATTGGAAAATTACTAGCTAAGAATAGAAATTTCCTTCTTAAAGGTTCCTATCTATACCTTAAAGGCCAGAGATCTATTGAAGGGCAAATACCTGGGAAGGATAGCATTGCAAATTCTTACCTTCAGGATGAATTTCACACCCTTTCCAGATGACAGATTTGACAGTGGAAATGAAGTAAACAGACATGACCCTGGCCTGCAGAAGAGAGGTACTGCACTGAGTTCTCTGAAGTGATAAAAATAAAGCCAACCTATTTCAAAAATTTGTCCAGGGCTGGGCTGCTGATGGCAACACTTGAGAAGTTTCATCAGCAACTCTGTCCTCTCCTTGGCCTCATGTCCAAATCGGTGTCATGTTCTGTGGATTCTTCATCCTCCAAGTCCTCTATATCCATCTCTCTTTTCCATCCCACTCCACCCTAGTTTGGCTCTTTCTTGTCTGAGCTCTTGCAAGAGCCTCTTCCTGAGTTTCCCTCCTCCAGTCTCTCCTCTACTCCGTTGACTGCCAGATTGTCTTACAGCATAGATGAAACCACGTGACTTCTGTGCCCCAAGACTTTGATGTCTACAGAATAAAGTTCAAGCTTCTCAACGTTGTCACCTGGAATCTGGCCACAATTGATCTTTTCAGGCCTATCTCTCCCTATCTCCTTTTCTAATTACACATTTTTGATTCTTGCCCAACCCAACCACTCACTATTTCCCAAGCACACCCTATACTTTCCCACGCCTTTGACTCCCACATGACCTTTGTCACACCTGCCTCCCTTCTGCTCTGCCTGACAAATTTTAACCTCTTCTTCAAACACCAGCCCAAATGCTCAGTTCCATAAAGCTTCTGTGACCTTGCCTCGCCTGCCTCAGAGAGAAGTAATTTGCTTTTAGAGTTCACACAGTGCCTGTGAATACTTGTTGAGTGACTGAATCAACTTGCTCACAGCAATTTCATATTGTCTCTTACACCTCAATTGGTTGCAATACGTGCACTGGTCTGTCACCTCCCGAGATTCCAGGATCCCTAAAGATATGAACAAGGCCTTGTTTGTATCCCACACAGAATCTGTACTTTGCACATAGTAAGGGCTTCTTAAATTTAGTTATACTCTACTAACAATAAAATTTATGTGTTTTGACACATTTTTTTGTTCTGAGTTACTTATATAAACAAGCATGTAGTTTGTCTTTAATAATGAAAAATTAATGGTACCTGTAGATGAATTTAATGGTGAGACACAGTGGTGGAGCTGAGGCGACCTCCCCAACTTCTGGTCCAGTGTTCTTTGCTCCACCATACTTTATCCATACATCAGCATTCCTCAAAGAACTAGAACACTTCAGAATAGTTACTTCTTTAAGCACCTGAAAGAAGAGCCTATCAGAGAAGCAATGTCTGAGCAGGAGAAACCATGTGCTCTCCCCACACCCCAAATGATGCACAGAAGGCACATCCATGCTGGTCATGCACAAGATGCCTGTTTCACTTAGTCTGCGAGGTCAAGCTTACCACCTTAGGTCACTCTTTTATCTCAGGACAGCAGGGAAATAAAGAAGTCAATAGACCCCACTGGCCTGGCACAGTGGCTTATGCCTATAATCCCAGCAGTTAGGGAGGCCAAGGCGGGAGGATCACTTGAGCCCAGAAATTCAAGACCAGCCTGGGTAACATAGCAAGACCCCATGTCTTTACACGGGGTCTCTACAAAAACAAAACAAAACAAAACAAAAAACTAGCCAGGTGTGGTGGTGCATGCCTGAAGTTTCAGCTACTCAGGAGGCTGAGGTGGGAGGATCACTTGAACCTGGGAGTTCAAGGTTACAGTGAGCTATGATCATGCCCCTCCACTCCAGCTGGGATGACAGAGTGAGACTGTTTCTAATAATAATAATAATAATAATAATAATAATAAAGCCTCACAAAATCCTAGAAGCTCTTATTTAGACATAATCCTTTTCACATAGCCCATAGATGCTAGGTGTGTAGTCACATTTGAAGAAATCAATCCAGGTCACAGATGAAAAATCGGTTAATTCTTATACCTGACATCACATGTGCATGTACATGCACACACACATGCATGCACACACACACAGACACACACACACACACACACACACACTGAGCAACAGTCTTCAGAAGCCAAAGCATCTCTAAGCTACCAAACACTACTTTCTGAGATTCCCTACCCAGTTCTTCCTATGAGCACTTTATTCCCACTGAACATAGTCATCGCCAGCTGAAGACTATACCCTATGCTATGGAATCCATCCTCTCTGTCAAGCTACATATTTGTATGTTTTGTTATCCAATCCAACTGGCCCAGGCTTTGTGAGCAGTGTCTGAGTATTCCTCTGGGAATTCTTTGGTTACTAGATTATTCTGGGCTGTGGTTATCTTTCAATACCTCATAGGTATTATCTAGCCTTTCCAGTGATAATAATTAGAGCAATTAGCATGGCCAGTAGCTTTGGACTGATTTATTCTCTTAAGCTAATGTGCAGGTAGGAAAGATTTAACTGCCCTGGTTCTGTCAAGGTCCAAGTGGTGCGTAGGCTTCCACTGCTTAGTCAAGCATTTCCGGGGTTAATTTTCATTAAAATGACCCTGACACTAATGACAAGTGACTGTTTCTGCCCCCATTTCAATTTTATAATAATGTCCTTTTATTTGCTTCTCACTAAAGGATACAGACACATTGCCAAAAGCTTCCATTTGTCTCCATTATATATCATTTTTAATTTTAATTTCAGAATTGTTTCTTTGTAAGAATTTTGTCTCTCTCTTAGAACAAAAAATATTCGAGGGCAGAAACTGTATTTTATTTGATAACCGGTACATAAGGTGGTTGAAATGATAAAACAAACAAACAAACAAACAAACAACAATTCCACATCTGAACTAACAATATTCTAGAGATTCGCAAAGAAGCATTTGGATTTCAGTCTCGCCACAATATGTCAAGAGAGACCTTTTGTCAGTTCTTTAACCCCTTGATCTCCATCAGCAAAAATGAGGATAATAATGCTCACCTAAAAAGGTTTTAGCGAAGATGAGATGAGAAAAAATTTTATGAAAGTACCTGGCATTGCTTGGATGTCAAATGCATCTGAGCATATTACCATATTACCAAATAGCTGAGACCTAGTAAAAAACCCACCCTCCCTAAATGCTCATGAAAATGTAACTAAACCAAGAAGAATTTAATATATTTCTTTTATGCCCCTCTGCCTGATTTCATTTGTAGAAAAAAAAAAAAGCCTATAAAATTTAGTGTTTTTAGGAATTGTAAAGACTACTTAGCTTAATGTCCGCATTTAATAGGAAAAGAAACTGAGATTCAGAGACGTTAACTTCAAGGTTATATGGCTAATAATTAGCATGCTGATTTCCCTAACATTTTGCACACAGGATAGTCTGCACTGTTATTCTGAAAGATGTGTTAAAGAGCTGATCCTTCCTCTTGAGTCTAGGGTGAGAATGACTGATGACAGCAATTCACCTTGAATCCTTTTTATAACTTTTTGTTATGCTTCCAATGATTAAAGGGACACATGCTTATTCTAGAACATTTGGAAGAAAAGTGTAAGAAAGAAAATTAAAACTACCTACAGTTCATCATCTAGTGATAAATATTTTTAACATTTTAGCATGATTAATAAAATTGGGATGATTCTATATATATTTTTGTACTTGAGTTAAAAAAATTGACATTATTCTATTGATATTTCCCCATATTATTAAAGTCTTTGAAAATATGATTTCAAAGGGCCGTATAACATTCTTCCATGTGGATTTATCATTGCTCAGGAGGCAGAATGGTATGCCCTTAAGAGTCAGAGAGACGTGGCATAGAATTCCAATCCTACCCCTCTAACAGCTAGGTGATGCAAAACCAGCTACTAATCCTCATTAAGCCTCAGTCCTCACATCTGCAAAATATTGATAATATTCATGACATGTGGTTTCTATCAAGGTTAAATGATGTGGCATATATATGTACTTAGCATTGTGCCCCCACACAATGAGCACTTGATAAATGGTAGCTATTTATTGTTATTATTTTATCACATTCTTATTATTGGACATTTAGGTTGTTTCCAGTTATAAGTAAACACCTAAACGCCAAGTGAAATATCTTCCCCGTAGCCACCAGGGTAACCTACCTGAAATATGTATCTGTTATGCTTACTCCTGTGCTTGAAATCTGTAGCTCCCCATCAAAGGTTTTCAAACTTTCTTTTCAGAAGTGGAAGCCTTTTGTTAAACATCTTAAGGAAAACTTCCCAGGCAACTTGGGTTGTGGCAGGGGTGGGGTTCAGAGCCTGGACCAATTCCCAGCCCTTCTCCCACCGTCGTTGACATAGGCCCCTAAAGCATTTCTGAGGAATGCTAAGGCTACTCTGAACACACTGGGAGGAACTTTGGCCTACTGGGTGAAAGGAAGGTTCTGAGTATGGTGTACGATACCTCCAAACTGCTCGTTCCTGAAAGACCCCGATGCAGTTTATTCCCTTACGATTTTGTTATGTTGTTGCTTTTGCCTGGAATGTTCTTAACTCCCATCTTCCCAAGGCTAACACCTACAATGGACTCCATCTGCACATCAATTCACCCAGGAAGCCATCCCTGCTCCAGCCTGCTGAGACACTCTTCTCCCCTGTTTCTAGGATACCTGGTCAAGTTCTCCATCACTGTGGGGAACACAGAGCTGAACTGTGAGCTCTTAGAGGACACAGACTGTATCTCATTGACAGCTGTATTCCCAGTCCCCAGCATAACGTCTGGTACTGCTAAATGCTCACCAAAACTATTTGTTAAATCTACAAACTTATGAATAAATTTGGGGTGCCTCTCTATTTCTTTAGGATAGTTTTGCAGAAGCAGATTGCTGGGTCAAAAGGATGACCACTTTTAGGCTTCTTTTCTTTCTTGTATATTTTTTTCCTTACTTCTCTACAGATGAGTACAATATTTTTCTTGTATACTCTTTATATATTACTTTTTTTTTTTTTTTTTTTTTTTTTACTTTCCAACTTTATTTTAGGTTCGGGGGTACATGTGCAGGATTGTTACATGAGTAAACTGGGTGGCATGGGGGTTTGGTGTACAGATTATTTCATCACCTGTAATAAGCACAGTACCCCATTGGTAGTTTCTGATCCTCATTCTCTTCCCACCCTCTAGCCTCAAGTAAGCCCAAGGTCTATTGTTCCCTTCTTTATGTCCATGTGTTTTCAGTGTTTAGCTCTCACTTATAAGTGAGAACATGCAGATTTGGTTTTCTCTTCCTGTGTTAGTTTGCTTAGGCTAATGGCCTCTAGCTCCATCCATGTTGCTGTAAAGTATATTATCTCATTCTTATTTACAGCTGCATAATATTCCATGGTATATATGTACCACACTTTTTAAAATCCAGTCCACTGTTGATGGGCATTTAGATTGATTGCATATCTTTGCTATTGTGAATAGTGCTGTGATGAACATATGTGTGCATGTGTCTTTATGGTAGAACAATTTATATTCCTTTGGGTATGTAACCAGTAATGAGATCGCTGGGTTGAACGGTAGTTCTGTTTTAAGTTCTTTGAGAAACTGCCAAACTGCTTTCCACAAGGGCTGAACTAATTTACATTCCCACAGCAGTGCATAAGCATTCCTTTTTCTCCACAACCTCACCAATATTTTTTTTTCTTTTTTCTTTTAATAATAGGCATTCTGACTGGTGTGAGATGGTATCTCACTGTGATTTAGATTTGCCTTTCTCTAATGATTAGTGACATTGAGTATTTTTTCATATGCTTGTTGCCTGTGTGTATGCCTTCTTTTGAGAAATGTCTGCTCATGTCCTCTGTCTAGGCTTCTTGATGCACTCTTGGTAAGATTTATTGCAGAAAATTATAAGACATTTATTTGAAAGACAACTGTCTCTCCTGTGTCCATTAGGGTTTGCTATTTGTGTTTGGGAATGCAGCTGAAGAAGCCAATATTTGAACCATGAAAATTGGCTATTTTTTTTTGTGGTGCCTGATTTGAGCTAAACAGAGCTAAACAGAGGTACCAGTGCTTGAGGTGACCAGTACAAAGTAGGGCCCTAGAAAATGTTACTGTCCAGCAGCACATATTACCAGAGGGCTGGAGGTACACACTGCTGAAGGCTGGTGACTTTAGTCACTTTCCATCCATGTAATTTCTCTGAACCTATTTTCTCATCTGTAAATGGGTTTAACAATACCTCTTAGGGGAGCATGTGATGATTGAGTTGAATCAAATGGGCCAACACATGTAGAATCCTAACATTCATTTGTGTGCTTTTACTGACTGGTAATGAGGAGAGCTAGGCACTAGGATAATAGAATTCCAAGTTTAGGAAATATTTAAACTGACCTCTCTGATTGTCTTCCCTTTTCATAAGATCCCATAGTGTTCATACACAAACCATTAGGATATAACCAGGTTATCCCATTTTGACACATGGAAGATAGAGAAATCACAACTATAAAAATTTTACATTTAAAGGGAAATTGAATAGGTTGAGATGACTCTAAGACACTTTAAATTATTACACTCAATCCTATGGTTTTAATTACTCATATGCCCATGACTTCAAAAATCCAAATCTCTAGCCCAGAACTTTCTCCTGAGTTGACTCATCTGCCTAGATGGACCAACTGCCTAGATGGTCCAGGTATGGCAAACTCAGCACACTCAAAGCTGGATCCATCCCCACTCCCAACTATTTCTGTCCAAATTTGCTCTTCCTGCTGTAACTTCCCATATCATCATCACCCATTTTGTTACCCCAAGCCAAACACTTGGGAGTCATGATCAACACTTCCCTCTTCTCAACCCCACATCTAATTAGTCACCAAATCCTGATGTTTTAACACCTAGATATCATTCACACCCATCCCTTCTCCTCCTCAGCTGTCGCTACCTTGGATCAGCTCTTCATTATTTCTTGCCTGGATTAACACAGTGACCTCCCAACTGGTCTCCCTGATTCTGGTCTTGCTCCCTCCATTCCATCACTCATATTCCTGTCATAAGCATATAATCAATCTGGATGAAAAAGAGCTGTAAATGGCAATAGATATCAATGTCTTCAAATCGTGTTCTTTAAAAAATATGATGTCATAGGTTAAGACATAATCAGTTAAACATAGTTCTCCTGGAGACAGGTTGACTGCTTGGCTTGAGAATCAAATGAAATATAACAATCAATGATATATCAGTTCACTTTAAATAATACTCATGGAGAAGCGACGTTGATTGGATTGTGCAGAGATGATGTGGGGGTAGCACTGGAAGGGCACAGAGGATTAAGGTGAAGTTCTCCAGTGTCTTGAGGGCCACATGGTCTTTGTGAACGTGGCAGGCAGAGGATCATTTACGAAAGCCTATTATAGCTTGATAATTCCAGGAGCCAAAGTCACAACCAACAGGAACAACCTTTTCTCCTCTCAAAATGACACATACATTACTACAGTCTCTAAAAGGAGGCTTTTTCAGTTTCATGACCATAACGAACCCCAAATATGAGGGGCTTTAGATGAAGCTACCAGTGCCTCAAACCTTTGACACATCCACTGCCTGAAGGTTAAAGGGAAAACAGTCTAAGTTTCCCATGTTTAGAGAAAATGGCAGTGAGTATAAAATGGGATGAAGCCTGAAAATTGGAATACGGCAAATATGACTAGCAAACAAATAGAGATGAGACATGGTGTTTTAGATTAGTGATTCTCAAACTGTGTGTGCTAAAGATCAGTTTTTAAAACATATCCAAACATTATGGACCAATATTTTTGTAAAACACAATAAAGTTAATCTTAAAAAATAAAATATCAAAGAAATACAAAATACAAGGCCTGTATTTAATGATGAGGATTGCACAGATATATAATTACTCTGTCATGCTGCTACAAAATTTTCTAAATGTTCATTCTTAATTTTTATATTTATTTTATTACAAACCAGTAACAAACTGGTCCATTGACCTCACTTTGAATAGCACTGTTTTAAAGCAGTTATTAAAGATAGGTGGGAAAAATTTTCCTCACAAAGATATACTTTTGGGAAGACACCCATTTGTCATCTGATATGCTTGGATTTTTCCTTCAAAGATGGAAACATTTTGGCTATTTGGGTCTTGGAGAACTTCAATCTCTGGTCAGGCCAAGTTGACACCATTTCGTGAAAAAATACCTATCAGACTAGTGAGCTCCAAGTCAATCTCTAGAAAAACAATGGTTGTGTGGATTAAAAGCCCTTATTAGAGAATATATAAGCTGTGACTATAATGTTCACTGTATTGTTTAGTGATGGATTTTTCAATCAACTATAAAGAATGTCCCTCCATGCCTTTCAGATCTCAATCAATTATCATGATGTCTGATTTGAGAGGGTGATAGCCACAGTGATAGAAACTCTAGTGATGGGGCAGGTTTTGCTGAACAATAAATATCTGTCAAGCACAAGCTATATGCAGGCTTCTTGCTGTCCTTATTCTAAATACAAGGGCAGCTGTCTCTCTCTGGAAAAGACATGCATAGTCTGTGCTTAAACATCAGAAGGAAGATCTCAGCTTCTCAGACCCACTATTGTTTTAGGTTAAAAAGGCTAAGAAATGTTGGTAAAGCAGGGATAGTCAAAAGAAAGAATGAACAGAGGTATTTATTTCTTACCACTTAAAATCTTGTTTACAGATAAGCTGTCCTCATACTGTGGCTTGAAACCCCATTAGAAGACACATTTAACATGACTGTCATGGGCTGTTTCTCATTATAGCCAATGGTGAAATAATGGTTAGTAGTAACTTTAGAAATAAGGAAATGGATATTGTGCATGAAGAGGATAAGTATTAATTTATAGATCAAACTTCAATTTGAGGGGACTGACATGAAGAGGTTGGAGGAGTGAAGACTTCAGGGAGACAGCCTTCAAGCAATGAAAAACAAATCTTATAGAAGTGGGAGTTCTGGTCAGCAAACATGCACTGAACATGTTCTAAGTGTTAGGGATGCAAAGTTAATAAAACACTGTCTCCATTTTTATAGTCTGGTGTCAGAGGCAGACATGTATACAAATGATTGCAAAATGGTAGGAGATAGGCAGAAACAGGAATTTATACAAGATATTGATATACAGATGAGACAGTGATTAACTCTGTCAGAATTGTCAGAAAACATAAAAACTTACAAAGCCATTTATATTGGTAAAATGACTCTCAAAATGTTAAGGTAAATCATTTCTATAAGTTGCTAAAGAGAAAACTAAGGTTTAATTTATCTGTAGTCCAGTATGCACTTGAACCCCCCCAATAGTAAGGGATTAGGTTAAAAACTCTTCATTAGGACAATTACCTTCCACCAAAAATTATATGTACACATACCAACACCCCTAGCCCTAACCCAAACCACCTAGTAAAGTTCTTATTCAAGTAAAATCGAGTCTTTAAGAAATAACCATTCTGAGTGAGTACTGAGGGATCCACAAAAAGGCAAATAATAATGCATGAAAAGAATGAATTCTACTTGGCTTAAATCTTCAGAAGAGATGGTCATCCTACATCTTTGTTGGGCTTGGACACATTTAGATCCTCTGAACAAATATGCAACAGATAAATGCTTTGAACAGATTGAATGGAACACAGCATCTTTGTGATGGGTTGGTAACTAATAAGAATAATTACCAATACCGTTGTCCTTCATTATTTCTGTTTTTATAACAACTTTATTGAGATATAATTCACATGCCACAGAATTCAACCCTTTAAAGTATACAATTCAATGATTTGTAGTA
The DNA here is from genome assembly GCF_029281585.2 of Gorilla gorilla gorilla. NCBI lineage: Eukaryota > Metazoa > Chordata > Mammalia > Primates > Hominidae > Gorilla > Gorilla gorilla. The sequence continues at coordinate 101,721,480 of NC_073242.2, forward strand.
CATGTACACAATGTGTACAGAGCTGTGTAACTATCACCACTATCTGACTTTAGTATATTTTTATCACCCCTAAAGAAATCTTATACCTATCAGCAGTCATTCCTCATTCCCTCCTTCCCTCAGCCCCTGGAAACCATTACTTTATTTTCTACCTCCATGGATATGCCTATGCTAAACATTTCATATAATGTGAATCATACAATATGTGGCTTTTGTGTCTGGCTTCTTTCACTTAGCATGATGTTTTCAAGGCTTATCCATGTTGTTAAGAGGTATCAGTATTTCATTCTTTTTGATGGCCAAATAATATTCCATTGTATGGGCATACCATATTTTGTCTGTTCATCAGTTGATTGACATTTGGGCTTTTTCCACTTTTGGCTACTATAAATAATTTTGCTATGAGGTTTCCTGTACAAGTTCTTGTGTGGACATATGTTTTCAATTTTCCTGGTTTTAAACCTAGGAGTGGAATTACTGGTCATTCGGTCCCTATATATTTAACATGTTGAGAAAGTGCTACACTGTTTTCCAAAGTGACTGCACCATTTTAGAATCCCACCAGCAATGTATGAAGGTTCTCTTAACCAGCATTTGTTGTCATAGCTTCCCTTAAAGCGGAACAAACTTGCTAAACAGATGGAGAGAACAAATCATCCGACAGTGCACAAACTATCTGGGACTTGTGATTAAAACAGCCTGCAGCAAGGAGGACAATGAGCAGAAGGGACAATCCCCAAATTCATGCAAACACAGAAACTCAGGATTAGTGTCCCCGAGTTGACCTATTCTCATTATAATAGTAAAAAACACACCCTTGGTTGGAGAATTAAGATGCTAATGAGACATGTGATGTACATAGCACGTACAGCAACTGGCATGTGCACCCAGGAGACTACCTGCAACATGCTTAACAGCAACGTCCAACCCCACCCTCTTACGAATAATCATATAAGCTTCCTATAAAGGGAATTTCCCCAGTGTCACATGGGGCTGTCTTATTCTCGAGCAGCCTGCTATCAGTGTACTTTTGCTTTGCAATAAACTTCTTTGCCTATTTTACTTTGAACTCACTCTCATGACTTTGTGTCATGAAGTCAAGAACCTGAACTGACCTACTGACAACTTTGTTGTTTTGATTTTTATTTCCCTAATGGCTAATGATACTGAGCATGTTTTTATGTGCTTACTGACCATTTGGATATCTTCACTGGATAAATTTTTATTCAAGTCCTTTGCCCATTTAAAAATTGAATTACTTGTCTTTTTATTGTTGAGTCATAATAGTTCTTCATGTACTCTGGATACAAGTTATTTATCAGATAGATTATTTGCAAATATTTTATCCCATTCCGTGGGCTGTACTTTCACCTTCTTGATGGCGTACTTTGAAGCACAAAAGTTTTTAATTTTGATGTCCAATTTGTCTATTTTTCTTTCGTTGCTCATGCTTTTGGTGTCATAACTAAGAAACCATTGCCTAACCCAGGGTCAGGATTTGCTCCTATGTTTTCTTCTGAGATTTTTATAGTTTTATTTCTTACATTTATGTCTATGATCGATTTTGAGTTAATTTTTGTGTATGGTGTACCTTTTGCACATGAATATCCAGTTTTTCCAGCCCCATTTGTTGATCAGACTATTCTTTCCTCATTGAATTGTCATACCACAACTTTTGAAAATCAATTGACTATAACATAAGGGGACACTTCTGGATTCTCAATTCTATTTCATTTATCTACTATTTTCTATCTTTATGCCATTACCACACTGTCTTAATTACTATAACTTTGTAGTAGTTTGGAAATAAGAAAGTGAGAGTTCTCTAACAATCCTATTTTTCATCACTGTTTTGGCCATTCTTTTTTTTTTTTTTTGCATTTCTGTATGCATATTAGTATCAGCATATCAATTTCTGAAATCAAGCACCTGGGATTTTGATAGGGATTGTGTTGAATCTGTAGATCACTTTGGGAAATACTGTCATCTTGACAGCTGTCTTCCAATCCATGACCATTTATTTAGGTCTTCAATTTCTTTCAAAATGATTTGCAGTTTTCAGTTACAAGTCTTGAACTTCTTTTATTAAATTTATTCCCAAGTTTCAAAAAATACTATTATAAATGGAATTGTTTTCTTAATTTCATTTTTGGACTGTTTATTGCTACTGTATAGAAATACAATTGATTTTTTTTGCCTATTGATCTTGTGTCGTGCAATACTGCTGAACTTGTTCACTAGTTGTTAAGAGTTGCTTTTATATGGATTGCTTAAGATTTTCTACATTCAAGATCATGCCATCTAAAAATAAAGTGAGTATCCCTTCTTCCTTTCCAATCTGGAAGCTTTAAATTGTTTTTCTTGCCTCATTATCATCACTAGATCTCCAATACAAGGCTGAATAGAAATGATGAGAGTAGATGTTTTCTCTTGTTCCTGATCTTAGGGGGAATGCATTTAGTCTTTCACCACTAAATACGATATTAATTTTGGGGTTTTTGTAAATGCTGTTTTTTTGGGGTTGAGGAATTTTTCTACTATTCCTAGTTTGTTGACTGTTTTTATCATGAATGGGTATTAGATTTTGTCAAATGCTTATTCTGCTATTTCTCTGTTTTTGAATTCAAAAGTTGCATTGTTTAAGTCTGGTTTTTCCAGGAAGGCAGATCATGTACTTAACGAACTTGTAAACTTAAGTGAAGAGGATAGGAAATAAAATGTTACTAGTGTGTCTCAGTTTCTGTTGGCTACATTTAACAAGGTACTACAAGAGAGAGAGAGCTCAAAGGAACTTGCTAGTTTGTAAGTGAGATTGAAAAATGTAACTATTTTTAATTTCCAACCAGCAAAAGATAAAATTGAGAAATGTCTTTAGTAATACGGCTCATTTTTTTAAAAGCCCCACACCCAAGACATGATCAAGATTAAGGCCATCATTCCTTCTGCTGTAATCTCTGAATTGATTTGGCAGTACCCACTAAATGTTTTCAGTTGGACAAAGTGACTGAAACCCCCACTTTGGGGGAAAAACAAAACAAAACAAAATGATGATCAAACCATAACATGGCTGTGTAAGCTTCTGCTGGCAAGTTGTACACCTCACTTATACCCACATTTCACTGGCAAAAGAAAGTCTTACCAAGCTTGATGTCAAAGAGACAGTCATCTCATATGGATAGGTGCTGAAAATAAAATGAAAATAAGTGATATGTATAGTACTTTCACAGGAAAGGACAGCAAATAATTGAGAAGAGTAATAAAATCTACCACACTTGGCTCTTTTAGTGATAAATATTTGTTCCCCCCTTTTATATGCAAAATACTTTCATCACTTCTCTAAAGAAGTCCCAAAGTCTTATTCAATCACATTTCAAACTCAAAACACTGGATCTCACATGACTCCTCTTGATCCAGATTTATGAACTAAAGCCAAGTTACCTGTTCCCACATGCCCAACAGGTAGTGGGAGAGGGACAGGGTAACTACCATAAATACTCCCGCTTAGAAGGAGAAAGAAGGAAAATCATTGAGCAGTCACTGATTCACAGCCAACTCTAAATTCTTTGTGGGATGACATGGGAAGAGACCCCTAGAGATAGGAGGAATGTTATTTGGTTAGGTTCTGGTTCTGCTCTCTGGGGAAAGCTTCCTATATTGCTGCTGTCCATAGTTCAGGGAGGTATTTTTTTCTCATTATCCTCCTTGGCCATATCTAAGAAAGGCACTGAAAAAAATGCTTTCCACTGTGGTTTGGCCTGCTTTCCATAGAAGACTGGGGGTTCCAGGCCATCTTTGTCTCAAATAGTCACATTAAAAAAAAATTCTAGGTGCTGGCTCTTTGGAGGAGGGTTGAAATCTTAACAAGATGAAGTGTTCTAATCCATGACCATGGGATGTCTTTCCATTTATATAGGTCTTCAATTTCTTTTTAAAAAAATCTTTTGGCATTAAATCTCTTACAAAAATGTTGTTTTGTATCTACTTGATCCTAGCCCACTCTATATGTCTTTTTTTAAAAAAACTTTCATTTTAAATTTAGGGGTACATGTGCAGGTTTGTTGTATAGGTAAACTTGTGTTATGGCGGTTTGTTCTACAGATTATTTTGTCACCCAGGTATGAAGCCTACTACTCCTTAGTTATTTTTCCTGATCCTCTCCCTCCTCTCACCCTCCACCCTCTAATAGGCCCCAGTGTTTATTGTTCCCCTCTATGTGTCCATGTGTTCTCATCATTTAGATCCCACTTATAAGTGAGAACATGTGGTATTTGGTTTTCTGTTCCTGCATTAGTTTGCTAAGGATAATGGCCTCTAGCTCCATCCATGCTCCTGCAAAGGACACAATCTCATTCTTTTTTATGGCTGCATAGTATTCTATGGTGTATATGTATCACATTTTGTTTATACAGTCTATCATTGATGGACATGTAGGTTGATGCCATGTCTTTGCTATTGTGGATAGTGCTGCAATGAACATATGTGTGCATGTGTCTTTGTGATAGAATGATTTATATATATTCCTTTCGGTATATACCCAGTAATGGGATTGCTAAGTTGAATGGTGGTTCTGTTTTTAGGTGTTTGAGGAGTCGCCATACTGCTTTCCACAATGGTTGAACTAATTTACACTTCCACCAACAGGGTATAGTGTTCCTTTTTCTCCACAACCTTGCCAGCATCTGTTATTTTTTGACTTTTTAATAATAGGCATTCTGACTGGTGTGAAATGGTATCTCACTGTGGTTTTGATTTGCATTTCTCTAATGATCAGCAATGTTGACTTTTTTTCATGTAATTGTTGGCTGCATGTATGCATGTATGCCTTCTTTTGAAAAGTGCCTGTTCACGTCCTTTGCCCAATTTTTAATGGGATTTTTTTCTTGTAAATTTGTTTAAGTTCCTTATAGTCTATATGTCAGTAATCAATTGCTCAATTCTTTTTGAAATATGCTTCCCTTTAGACTTAATTATATATTTTGAGCTTTCAGAGTTCTGTGGAAGGACCTATTCACAGGCAATATCAGGAACCATAAAGTACCTGCTATGTTTTGAGCATATTTTCAGAAACACAGGCTTTATTGCATAGATAAAGATTGTCTCCAAAACATGGGACAACCAAGCCTATTTTCTAAAATAACAACCATTCACTCTAGTCTAGTGGTTTTCAACCAGAGGTGATCTTGCTCCCCATGGAGCAATGTCTAGAGACATTTTAATTGTCACAACTTGGTGGGGTGGGTGTTACTGACATCTAGTGGGTAGGGGCCAGGGATGGTGCTAAACATCCTAAAATGCATAGGACAGCCCCTCCTCTGCCTCCCCTCAGCAAATAATTATCCTGTCAATTCTATGAAGAGGGCGTTGCATAATAAAATATACCCAAAAAAACAAAAAAACAGGAAAAGGGATTTTGCAAAAAGTAAGGAAAAAATCAAAACAAGAATTGCCTAGCCCCAAATGTTATTAGTGCTGAGATTGAGAAACTTTTTTCCTAATAGTACCATTGAAACTGAAATCTCATTAAGACTCCTGATGGCTCTCTAAGCAAAAACAACGATAACATGTTTCCATGTTTACCCCACCAGCCACACATATATTCTTCAATTTTTTCTTCCTCAGAAGCAAAAAGTAGGATCAGTAAGACTATGAAAGGCCATTTGTTTTGGGACTTGAAGGAATCACAGTTTGTTCTTTTGTAACCCTTCCATTGTCTGTCGATCACCACATATTTTGTTAAGGCTTTTTACATGATACATAATCTTTTGATCCATTCCTTTATCTACCCCAAAATTCTCTGCGATGCTAAATAAAACACATTCTCAATTTATATGCATTTTCTTTTTTACTGTTTAATTCCTAGTGTGGGCCTTTCTTTAAACCTTTTTTAGAAGGAAAAGTACAGCTACTGAGAGGTCCTATTTGGTTTACAATCATGTCTGGTTTATCATTACTGTCATCTAGTGCCTCCAAGAATGTTCCTGTTGGCCGGGCGCAGTGGCTTGCACCTCTAATCCCAGCACTTTGGGAGGCCGAGGCGGGTGGATCACAAGGTCAGGAGTTCGAGACCATCCTGGCCAACATGGTGAAACCCTGTCTCTACTAAAGATACAAAAATTAGCTGGGTGTGGTGGCATGTGCCTGTAATCCCAGCTACTCGGGAGGCACGAGAATCACTTAAACCCAGGACGCAGAGGTTGCAGTGAGCCAAGATTGCACCACTGCACTCCAGCCTGGTGACAGAGAGAGACTCTGTCTCCAAAAAAAAAAAAAAAAGAGTGTTCCTGTTGTCATTAGGTGTTTGTGAAGAAAACCCATGAGGTTTAATATTAAAATAGGAGATATACTCGAGGGTTTAGGGGTTTCTTACCCAGAACCTCAGGTTCCTTAAGCACCAGGGAAATATTTTAATAAAAATGCACAGAATATTTCAGCTAGAGATTAGTCCAACAGGAGGGAGGACATATCAGGAGGTAAATACAAGTTGTAGATGCAAAAATACCTAACAGGTCATATCAGGTAGACTTTGGCGCAGAGAACAAGGAGGCTGTACCTGCTAAAGACCTAGATTCTAGAAGAATAAAAGGAAATGCTGGTTTCTTTCTAGTAACTTATCACGGTTACTAGTTTACAGAGCTTAGTCAGAATCTCAACGACTACATACTTGAATATGACCAAGTTATTCTAATGTTTCAGATGAAAATATATAGAGAGAAATAAAGCATTGTGATTTTTGCAAGCAGCGCTTGCTTTCTTGGCTAATTCCAAACGTCTCTACTAAAAGTAGGACAATTCTGCCTTCTAATAGAATTCCTGACTAGGCAGATCATTTTGTTAAGATAGACATTCGTTAGCATTTTGGTTTCCTTAATTTCATACCATATTCTATTTTATTCCTTTGTATCATGGTTGAAAGTGCATACGATTCTTATCTCTTCCTTAGGTTTTTATTTTTTCATTGTGACATCTGTGCTTGAATCATGGTGCAGCCAAGCTGTAGAGGCTTAATTCTTTTAATGGGAAGACAGCATGCTGTGGCAGAAAGCATGCCAGCCTGGCATCTGCTGTTCTCCGGCTGAGTGTCCTAGGACAAGTCACTTCTCTGTTATGTCAGTACAATTAGGGCTGTACCAAAAGATCTCTAAGGGGTCCTTTCCATCTCAAATATTCTTTATATTTTGAATCTTTTTATATGTAAATATGACAGTAGTAACACAGTAACTCTGTTATCTTTCCTTATTTTGCAATTGTGTGTTGGGTGGTGTGTGTGTGTGTGTGAGAGAGAGAGAGAGGGAGAGCGTGCAAGAGAGAGAGAGAGTGGCAAAGGTGCAGGTGGAGGGGGTTAAGGAGAGGAGGGACTAGTTAACCTTGGTAGACAATATGAAGGTGTAATAATCTGTAAACATAACTTATGTTAAAGAAGATATGTAGGTATTTAAATACCTCTTGCAGAAATATGTAAGTACTCATCATGGTTACAAAATAGCACTCTCAGAAATGGCTCTCCTCCCTCCTCCAGGACAGATAAAGCACCTGCAGGCTCTGACCGACCACTGAAACAGCCATGAAAATCCTCATGCTTTTATAAAGCAGGACAAAGCTTTGAAGCTTCGGCTTTAAATCACTCCAGCATCTCCCAGCTGTAATGAGGATAGCATTTCCCTAGTCAAAACATCCTGGTTCTATTTATAAGTGTTCACTTCTCTGAATAATAAACAAAAGTAGCAGGCTATTCTCATATTATGTCATTTTCCTTCAGCTACCCTACTATTTAATATAATGCCAATAATTAAAAAAATTTCAAAGCCATCATACCTAACAGTGGGTTCAGTTAATTACCTTAGAGAAGACGCTGACTGCCATATATTTGAACAGCCAAAGCCTTGCAAGATATTTGATTGGCCTTTGTTAACCCAGGGTTTCCAGTATCTCTCTCTCTACTTCATGGGGGTGGGTTCAGCTCTTTAAATGATTCCAGAAATAACCAGTCTCCCTAGTTGAAGGAAGGCTGTTTTCATCTACTAAGTAACATCCCTTCGCTTATGTTGCTTTAAATAAGGATGGCAGACAATACAGCATCCATGGAGACAGCCACAGTTCACTTCTATTCTTTTTCAAATGTAAGTTTGTATTAGGTTATTTAATGGACCACAATATATTCAGTAGGTACAGAATTCATACCCCCAAATGGCTGGTGTTTAATTCCATCCCTCCAGTCTGTTTTAACTAAGACATTTCCTCCTGTGCATATAATCTTCATTATCATAGAAGTTATTTTTAATTTATAATTAACATAGTCTCCTTCTCATTATGTATGCCTTGATCGACTTGGACCCTCCGGACACATCTTGTCTGGCACGGTGCTGGTTGTGTCCTGCAGTTCTCTCAATGTGCAGTAGGTGTCTATCTTAGCCTTCCCTTCATCCCTCCTTCTCTTCTCCTCCCTGACACCGTGATATAGTGCATAATTCCAAAATGGCAGCTTTTTGAAAATTCACCTTGATTATCAGACATTAAAAGTGACTCATCCCGCAGTGACTGTCTGGCAGAAGGGATGGGATCAGACAGCAAGACAATGAGGGGACTGGGCGCATTAGCGCACTAGATTACAGAGCCCATCAAAAATACCTTTGTTCTGTCAAAGATCCAATCATTTACTAGTTGTGTTCTGCAGAGGAGAAAGAATAAGAGGGAAAAATCCACCAAACAAATAAACAAAAAAATACATTCATGAATTTAAAACCTCCTTAGTTCTCTTTATTCTAAGAGTAAAGGAAAGTATCTAATTAACCTTCTCAGGAGAAGAAAAGATGGGGATTGTGCTTCTGAGACAAAAATCTATAGAACCTTTTCTTTTTCACTAGCTATCAAAATTTCTACACTAGCTTCTGTTCTTTGGGTCTTGGTAAGAGGGAAATTGTCAAGTTTTCAGGGTTTGGTCTTGACTATACTGCACTCAGCCTGATTTATGGCAGAATATTTAGAAGACAAACTGTTTCCCAATTAGAACGTTCATTTTCATTAAAAGCAATGCTTTTGCTTTCTATCTTGTCACAATATAATACTAACCAAGAAATGCGTGATGGATGAAAGGGGAAAATATGTGTAAGGGCTGTTATTGAGAAATACTTTATAAGCATCTAAACTGGCCCATATAAAAAGGCAGTAAGAATCTTTAAAAAGAGAGAGCACATGAATTCTTGCATCAAGCATGTGTGTGTTTGTGTGCAAAGGGGAGGAGGGAACTGGAAAAGAAGGGAGGAGAGCGACGAAGGCGTTCATATTGAGCCCTGGGTGGGTATAACAGGGTGAGATGTGTTGTATCATCAGCATCACTGCAAGCCTGGTGAGCTTGTGATTCTCCAAGGAGACAAAATATCCAAATAGGAGGTTGGTGCCTGACTTTTGTCTTTTTATCATTTTCATCATTTGCCTATGAACTCAGAGGAGCATTTTATCAGTCATGGAAAATGCCCCCAAGGGGCCCAGATCAAAGGCAGGCTTTGAATTGTGTACTTAGGTGGATCTCCCTGCCAAAGACATTAATGCGATTAAAATACAAATTCCATAAACAATTATTTTCCATCTGTTTAGCAATAATAATAGTGATGTTATGTGCTGTCAATGGTGCCCTTCTTCACAATGAGGCACCAAGTGAATGCAAATACCCTTCTGCACGTGGATGCTGCAGCACTTTGGGAGGATTTGGGAGGTTTCATCTGCCAGCAGGACAGGAGAGTGGCCACTGTCACCATGCAGGGATCTCTGGAAAAGAATGGCTGTATTTTAACTGTCATTTACAAATAGATTCATTAAAACAACTCATTGCATTCCACCAATTGTGCAGTGTACTTGTATACTGGTGTAAATTGGAGATTTGTCATTTCTTGTCTCTGCCTCCATGTTTATTTCTACTGTCAGGTACAGAAAATGTACCCCTCTTTTTGCCCCTCTTAATTATCCCCAGTATCAATAACTCTGTTCCTTTACTGATGGAGGAAGGGAGATTCAGCAGGACTGCCAGTCCAAGTGGCTCAGTCACAGTTACACATTCAGAGACCTACTCATGTTTGTTTGGATTCACAACACATACTCTGAGTAGGGAGAAAGAGAATCTATAAGCTTTAAAGATTTCTGCCTAAACCAGACCAAGAGATTAAAGGGGAGGGCAAAGGGGAGGGTCCAGACTGATTTCCGCACACCAGCACTCGTAACACGGGGATAGATGCCTGAAAGAGAGACTGACCTGCACGAGAGTTTTCATCAGTGGAATTTTAATGAGCCCTAAAGGTTAGCCTTCGACTTCGTTAACAAACAGCTCTACAGATAATTTCCAATTTTCAGTGTTTATAGAATAGTGGTTCCTTGGTCATAATGAAATTCTGAGACTGTCTAGAGCCTATTCTGCATGTCCAGCTGAGGCTGAAACACAAACCATCAAAAACAATTAAACGTGTGCTCAAAATCAAATGCAGAAGAAATAAAAAGAGGAAGACATTTTGCAAATTAAAGTGATCACATTAACCTCCTTTGATGAAATCGGTTCAGTCAAATGAAAAATACTTATTAAAAAAATAAACCCTGCACAGATATTTTAGCTATTAAGAGGGTAATAATTATTCTAATATTGAAATGGACACAGACAAGAAAAAAAAAGAGAGATAATAAACAAAAGAGGAAAGCTTCATTCCCAGTAGCTAGAGACCAGAGTCCCTGTTATGTGTAAGTGGGTTGTAAATGTGTAGAAAAGAATATAGATGCAAATATTGCCAAAATTGACACTAAAGGATAAAGGATAGGTCAGTTTGTTGAAAATATGTCCCCTCTCCTTCTCCTCCCCTCTCCCTGCTTTCTCAGGTTCTACTGGGTCCTTGAAAAATTGCCATAATTGCACCAGAAAGGAAACAAGTATGACTGAGATTCCAGCCACATAAAACAAGAGCAATGGGTGGTTAAGACAAAGGGCCACATCTAAAGATTTCTTTTCCTCCAAAATTGGGTGGAAAATCCCTTCACTTTCTCCAAGAGCATGACCAAATCTCCTACTAGTATGGGGAGCAACAGAAGATGCTTGAGCTGTAAATGCTGGGAGAAATATTCTTTAGTTTATTAAAGTTAGGCTAAATTTTATTTCTTCCAGTGCAACAAATCCCTTTCACTCCCCAGGCTTGCCACTTCCCTTCTTGATTCACAGGAGAATGGAAGGGGTTAAAAAACAAAACAAAAACCAGAGCTGGCCTGAAACTCTGCCACTCCAAGGGTGCAAGAGGTTAGGGAGCAAGGGGCCCCGCTGGGTGATGCTCTGGTCAGTTTTGGGCACGCAAGAGAGCATGGGGGGCATGAGAGTCGGGCAGCTGACTTGGGTTCCAGTTCCAGTTTTGCATTTACTCCTTACTCCCCGTGTAACCCTGGTGGGGGCAGTCAATTCCTCAGAGTTGCAGTTTTCTCCTAGGGCTAAAGGGATTAATGAGTTCAGGTCATGTTAGCACTGGGGGGGATCTCAGGGATTATTTAATCAATTCTCCTCATTTTACAGACAGAAAACTAAATAACAATAACAGCAGTTATAATAATAAAAACAATTATAACTAATATTTTTGAGCATTTAACATGTGCTAGGCACTATTCTAAGTACTTTACAAGTATTCTATTAACTCATCTACCCTGCTTGGTAGATAGTACTGCTACTTCCATTTTACAGGTAGGGGAACTGAGGTGCTGTGAGGTTCAATATCCAAGGTGGTACAGCTGGTAAATGGTAAAGCTGGGCTTCAAACCCAGATGGCCTGGCTACAGAGCCCATGCTCTTAAACGCTGTAGTTTAGTAAACCATGAATTCCCCATGATTTGCACAGGGGTTGCACTCTTTTCAGAAAAGGGTGCACTGCCTGAATTCATGCTGCATATGGTTCTGAAAACACAGACTCTACAGAGACACGTTTTCAGAATCATGGCAATGGCTGACGATGGCTACTCTGTTCCCTCCAGGTTCCCCGAGTTCATGGCTTCTCTCTAGCCAAATTTTCTCCCAGCCTGCTGTCACAGGTGTAGTGCAGTGCTCCCAGGATGCCCCGCTCTGTACGGTGCCCTTCCCAAGTCACACTGCCACTGCTCTTTAACTCTCTGCTGATGGCTTCTCCCTCTCTCTCTCCTTCACTCTCTCTCTCCAACCATTTCCTTCAACTTCACTTGAGCTGATATTACACTTGTATTTGAACACCCAGCATGACACTCTCTATTTCTTTGCTCCAGCACCAGTGCTTGCCCATCTTTTGTTAGCCATTATGGATCAAAACTGCTTCTCGGGGCAAAAATAAATGGCAGAAAGAGAGATCATGGCAGAATAAACACCACCACTGCAAAAAACAGTCTACTCTGGATAGTGTGAGAGCATACTCATTGGGTAAGAGTGGTTGCAGAATGGTGCACTATGCGCACTGGGGAGGGAGGAGATTACAGTTTGCCAGATTCACTCTCATCGGCTAATAGCACCCAGTGCCTAAGAAAAGTACATTAACAGTATATGGTAACAGACAGTTGCTGAAAGGACAATAGCATTAATATTAAATTACTGTTGCATAGAGAAGTGATAAATAGGTGATGTGTGTTCTAAGCTCAAAGAGGCCTGGTGACTTGCCTCAAGCTGACAAGTGGTAGTAGGTGGCAGAATCCTACTACAGCCTAGGTCCTCTATTTCTCGGGACACTGGTTTGCTGTTGGATAACATCAGACTCCTCAGGCTACTGTGAGGAACAGCTGAAATGAAAGCGCCATATGACAAATTCCAGACACTTGGACAAGGCAGATAGGTCCTTTGTGATCTGGCCTCACCTGCCATTTCAGTCACGATTTCGTGCCTTAATGTCCTCACACCTGCTGTCCCTTCTGCTTGAGGTGACAACTTCCCCAGTCCCCTCTCATCACTCCTCTTTCTCCAGCTGTAAACACCTGTTCATCTTTCAAGATCTGGCCACAAGGTTACTTTCTCTGTGAGGCTTCCTGTCTTCTCAGTATTTTCTGTAGTACACATGGTTAGAACGCTCGCTGTATAGGATAATGATTGACTGGTTATTATTCTCTCTCCCCTTCTTAACGAGGGAGCTTATTGAGGGCAGAGACTATATTTATTTCTCTTTTTATCTTCAGTGCCTAGCAAAGGGCATGCACCATCTTATTTACTCTAAATATACAAGGAAGGAAGAAAGAGAGGGAGAGAGGGAAGGAATATCCTCCTGAAACTATAAAGCAGTATAGAAATACAAAGTTTTACTAACAAGAGAAAGATGCCCACTGTTTGATGCCCTCCTACTGTTCAGGAATGAGCTTACTGTATTCACAAGCAAAATGCTCCAACACAAAACGGGGCAGGCAACAATGAAAGCAGGAAGCTGACTTCTTACCCCCCATTTACCTGTCCGATGAAGAGGTACACAATTTCCCCAGGATAGAAGTAATGCCCTTCATTAATGCCATTTGCTAGCAGTAATTTAGTTAACTGAATAATCACATAATGTAAAGAACACAGAGACTTAAGGATCTCTGTCTAATGCATGATACTAAGATATTTTATAAGGTGGCATGTAGTTAAGTGTGCTTAAATGCAATCACAGAGCATTTTGTTTGGTCATTTTCATCTGGAGGTTTTAGAAAAGCCAGGAGAGAAAAGCAGCATCCTCAGGGATTTTTCCTTAGAGTACAATTTTTACAAAAAGCTGAGTGTACAACTTGCAAAATAATAAGCTTCAGTGATAACACAAGCTTCAGCTACAATTATCACAAAGAGCAAGTCTGCTGCCCAAGCTTCTAACTTATCCTTGTGACTACAGAACAGCCCAAAATGTCACATTCAAGTTGAAGTGACTGCAGCCAACTAGGTAATTTCCACCAAATTGGGTCCATTAATACTTGGACATTATCTTGAGGGTGAAATAGGATTCAGTGACAAGGTGCAATGTGGCTTGTGAAATATTAGTTTTGGACAACCACAAATCAGGATCCAAGGGTATGTTAAATTATTCAGCATTCTTGACCTCATTATTAAGTGACTTCATATGGGTTTTTGCTCATATTCATATAATCTTGGGACAGAAAGAGCTTAATTTTTGTTTCCTTTTCCCAGCCATTTCCCTTTTTATGTATCAGAGATTTTATGTATATCTCTTTATTTTTATCCTGTTTAATTTTAGAATTTAAAGGGCAATGGCTATGTTTTTGTTTGGGGAACACACAAGGAGGACACTTACTCATATGATGACACATATCAGAAACATGAATATTAAGTTAGAAATTTGGTTTGCAGATTTTTCTTTGCTAACACACTACTTCAGGTAACAGAACAATTTTTCCAACCAAACATCTGCCTTGGTCTGCCAAGTATCGAACAGAAAGCTGTGATTTGTAACACATGGTCTTATAAATGAGTCAGAACTTCAAGGCCAAGTCGGCTTCTGGAAGTGTTCTAAAGTGATAGCAACAATATTATTTTCCAAAATAATGGGAGAAAGCCATAAAAACACTCCAGGAAGATCATGTACCAAAGATGTTGGTTGATTTTGTTTTGTTCCAAAGATGTTTGGAACAATGATTAGTTGGTGCTGACAGGATTTCTACAACTAGGAAATGTGTTGGACATTTAAAACTTTAAATCAGTGTTCCAGTAAGTTCTAAAGAACTTTAACCAATTGCACAATTATCCTAAGAATATGACTACCAGCTATCGCTTAAACTTACAAGTTAAAACACTTTATATCATCGGGGCAAAGCAATGATATGGACCTGGGATAGGAAAATTACCAGAGAACGTGACTGAATCAGTGAATATCTGCCAAAAAAAAAAAATCTCTTTGAGATGAACAAAAGAAATTAGGTAGCATTAGGCTACTCATACAACAACTGGCTAGAGCACAGTTTCTTCTTTGAGATTTGTGTGTTTTATAATTTTGTTAATGATTCAGACCAAAACAAATACTTTGAAAGTAGAAACACATAATTCCATTTCAGCATATCCCAACCAGATGGGATCAGAACAGGTGTGATCATTTTAGAGTGTTCTTCTCTATAAATCAACTTCTGGTTCATTCCAGAGTGGGGCTGTCAGCTTTTAGGCGCCCAATGAAGTCGAGAATTTTTAGCAAACTAAACACAGCCATTAAAATAATGTTTGAATTAGTTTTAATCACAGTGACCTAGATTCTCATGCTCCCCAGGACCTCACTGTATCTCTTCCATGTGTGAGATCCATGGGAGGGCTGCACATGGGGAAGACTCACCGAGTGCAGAGCAGGAAGAATTTAGGTCAATTACCTTTTGAAGTGTGATCCCTTTAAACAGCTACTCAAGGTAGTATCTTGCTAACAGAGCTGTATATAATAAAAGTGACCTGTGCTGTTTCTTTAAATACTGCTTTTTGGTTGTAAGCGATCAAAGTATTAAATTTGTGTAAGAAAAAAAAAAAGATCAAGAGAAGTTTCATCGATGTTCTTTCTGGAATCTATTAAGAAGGATTAGGTATGTGGTTTACCTCTCTTAAAGTCTGGGCTTGAAAGTAGGTGCCTCCATTTCAGTGTCTTCCAGCTGAGCTTTTGTTTTCTCTGCCTGTAAGTTGAGGAGAGAAGAAGTTTAGATGTCACCTCAGGACTTTTGATAATATATTAAAAAATAAAAAATCGTGAAGCAGGCAAATGTATGGGGAGGAGTATTTACTATGGATCCATTCCCCAAAGTTTGAAAAAAAAAAAGTATTGTATGTGTGAATGTGTGTTTCCTTTCATTAGCTCTCCAGGAAACAACAATTTTTTTCTCAAACTGTAAAGAAAAATTCGTTAGTTTTTTTTTTTAACCTTTAAAAAGTAGATACCATTTTGATATGTTTATTCTTTCATTCAATAATTATTTACTGGCACCTACTGTATGTAAGGCACTTTACACGTTCTTGGGAAGATAACAGTGACCTTGATCTGATGTCTGAGTTCGGGGGAAAGAAATCATGCATCAGGCCGGGCGCAGTGTCTCACGCCTGTAATCCCAACACGTTGAGAGGCTGAGGCAGGTGAATTACGAGGTCAGGAGATTGAGACCATCCTGGCTAACATGGTGAAACCGCGTCTCTACTAAAAATATATAAAAAAAAAAAAATAGCTGGGCATGGTGGTGGGCACCTGTAGCCCCAGCTGCTCAGGAGGCTCAGGCAAGAGAATCGTTTGAACCCGGGAGGCAGAGGTTGCACTGAGCCAAGATCACACCACTGCACTCCAGCCTGGGTGACACAGCGAGACTCCATCGCCAAAAAAAAAAAAAGAAATCATGCATCAATCAATAGTTGTTGGAATCTTAGAAAGGAATGCTTAGAAAAATGGAGTAAATGGACATATTTAAAATATGAACACCATTTTATTTTATTTTTAACATTTCAAAAATGCAGGATAATTTAAAAACCAACATCTTTGCCAATTCTACTCCTAAGCAATAATCACTATGAGCAATTTGCTGTATGTCCTTTTGGATTTCTGTCTGTTTACAAACATATATACAAAACAATTTCTTAAGAACATGTGAGCAGAGTTAATCCTGATTTGTAACTTTTTCTTCTATTTAAGGGTGTTTCATGAGCATCTTTTCCAGTCAGTAAGTGTGCTGATTTACCCCATTCTTCCCAATGACTATGGAGTATTCCATCTATGGCTCCCCAGTATTATCATGCATGGCAATATGGAATGGCAGGACAGTATTAACCAAAGGCAGAAGATAATTCTGCATTTCAGTTGTTGGTTTATAAATATTGTCCTATCCTGTCATAGAGAAGGCTACCAATCTTTCCTGACAAGTCATTGAACAAACAGTTTCATGATTTTTTTAGATGTATTTTTTAGCATGAATCAAAAAGTGTCTTTTAATTAGTAAAACACTTTCATTGCTTTTAGTTTTATGGTAGGGATTCAGAAAAAGCAAACAGACTCAAAGCAACGTAATGAATATAGGGGAAACCTTCTGTAGATTTTCAAAGAAAATGATATAAAAATTATAAACATTACTGAGAAAATTGATTGCATGGTTACAAAGTAATACACGTTTTCTGTAAAAAGTGTGAAAAATATGCAGACATGTAAAGAGAGTATCAGTGTACAAATGGGTGGGTGGATTTTGGAAACATTTTTTAAAAAGAAAATAAAAATACCCTGAATCCTATGATTCAGAAATAACAACTTCCTCAACAACTTTTCTTCTAGTATATATGTGCACACACGTACACATTGAAAGAAGCCTGAAAGGAGATAGGTAGCTTGCACATTTATGTATGTCTGTATTGAACACTTTATTGGGTTTCCTTTATTATACAGTTTTCCTTTATTATACAGTGAGTCAACCAAAAACACACATTTTTTAATAAAGTAAAAAAAAAAGTGGGTTCATTTCAGGCCTACAAAGAATGACACCAAGGAAATGATAAGAACCTCTTTTCTTTTTCTTTTTTTGAGATGGAGTCTCACTCTGTTGTCCAGGATGGAGTGCACTGGCGCCATCTCGGCTCACTGCAACCTCTGCCTCCCGGGTTCAACTGATTCTCCTGCCTCAGCCTCCCAAGTAGCTGGGATCACAGGCACCTGCCACCACGCCCAGCTAATTTTTTGTATTTTTAGTAGAGATGGGGTTTCACCATGTTGGCCAGGCTGGTCTCAAACTCCTGACCTTGTGATTCACCCGCCTTGGCCTCCCAAAGTGATGGGATTACAGGCATGAGCCACCACGCCCGGCCAAGAGCCTCTTTTCTATCATTGCCTTTCTTCCAACAGGCTTATGGGTTATTAGAAAGTTTAAGATGGCTTTCAAAGATGAATTAGTTCCACACTGAATTTCAACAAATATCCAACAGTGAAAGCAAAGCACAAAATCCAGTAAGCCTGATGACTGTTATGAAATTCTGAATTGTAACCATCTAGAAATATAATCCAAGCTCAGAGTTATTTTGCATCCTCCAAGACTGCAAATGCCACGTACAGCATGGATCTTGTCTTTAGGCCTAGGAGGCTTTAAGAAGACAGGGGAGGAATGAGCTCCTTGCCTTCCCCTGCAGCTCCAGTGTCCATGCTGGCCAGCACCAGGGCTTCACTCACCCTGCTTGTGGGATGGCTAGAAGAGCTGACAGTCCCCTTGCTAGGTAACTAGAAGCATGTCACATCTAGCCTTTGTATACACAGAACCCCTGGTCATCTTCTCACAGCCGCACACACAACAGAGACCCTCACGGATATGAGACAAATAATATCCTGCATACTCTGATCCTTAACCATGACCCTCAATCACATAAACACCAGCCAGGTAGTTGAGGGGAGGGTTTCTTCCCACTGTTTGGTGAAAGGAGAAAGTCAGAGAGCAGAAGGAGAGATTCAGATTAATAATGTTTAAAATGAAAATCTCTAGAAGCTCATTACTAGGGCCATTGAGGAAAGAGCACAGCTTTGGAATCAATTGAGTCTTTCATTTATTCGGTCAACACTTAATGACCCCATACTATGTGCTAGGCACAGTTCTAGTAGCTAAGGAACATCAAGAACAAAACAGACAAAAATCGATGTCTTAGTGGAGCATACATTCCAGCAAGAGGAGCAGACAATAAAAATAATATTAGAGGGTGATAAATGCTACAGGAAAAGAAAACAGATTGGGATAAGAATGATTGGGAGTGGGGAGTGGGTTGTAGGTTGTGGTTTTAAATAGGATGATCAGAAGTCTCACTAAGAAGGTGACATTAGAGCAAAGACCTGAGAAGGTGAGGGAATACATCATTTAGACATGTGGGGAAGGGGTTTCAGGCTGAAGGAACAGACAGTGCAAAGGCCCTGAGGTGGGAGTAGGCTTGCAGGGTTGGAGGATAGTGAAGAAGAGATAATAGGAATTGAGATCCAAGACATAAGGTGTATGGAGTGGCCGTGCACGCAAGACCTTAAAAATTACAAGGACCTTAAACATTATACGGACCTTAGCTTTCCACTTAGGTTTGAATCCTTGTACCATCATTTGCCAATAGTCACAGGTTGAGTGACTTTCTGAATTCCTACTTTGTTGTCTGTAATATGGGAATCTCATTAACTGGGCACAATTATTTTGAGGATTAAAATGGGATCATGTCTGTAAAACACCAAGTACAATGTCTGACATGTGGTATGTTTGCAACAAATGTTGGTTCCCATATTCCTCTAGGTCCAGTTGTGTGCATTTTATACCTATTTTATAAATGCACACATAAACATAGAAAGGTGATGTGACTGACCAGTAGCTACCCAGAGGTAGGAATCCAAGTAGTTTTTAACTCTGTAAATAAATAACAATTTTTTCCCAAAACAATAAATGCTGAACTATCATCAATAAAACTAATAATTGTGGAAGGTGGATTGTTAGGGATTCAAGTTGACTAAGGAATGAAATCCTGGATATAGCGACCATTAGTGAGGACTGATATATTAGTAGAAATGTACAGGCAAATCTCATTATTTCCCATTTCCATTGAGTGTCTATTTCAAGGTTAGAAAAAAAAATGTTATCTATCCTTCTGGGGCACATCTGAACATTCAAACAATACCAGATAGAATGGTCAGCTTGCAAACTTTTGAAAACACTATTGCCTGCAGGGTTGAAAAGGCCTCTGTTAGATATCAATCTGCTCTGCGTTAACTTTTTTTATATGATGGCAGCAGTTTTTCTCTTATGTGGTGGTATCATTAGAGTTTCACTTAACTTCACAAAAATCATTTTCTGGCTAAGTTTCCACTCAAACCCAATTGCTATATAAGTTGGACATCAGTGGGGGAGGCAATTAGTTAGCTAGTTATTATGACTTACTTAGTACATTTTTAGCAGAAGGAAAAATGACAAAAACCTAAAATAATTCTATACAAATACATGAGTGACTCTTTTTACCCATAGCTCATTAGTACAGTGGACAGTATTTCAAAGAAGCCACCAATACCTATAACACCCTCTCCTGTTGTATGATTATGCAGTTGTCATCAGCTGATAGGGCCAACAGGAACCATTTTAACAAAAATTATTGGGTACTTACTGTTGGAGGGCTTGAAACTACAGGAAGAACCGAAGATGGATTCCTCTCTGTAGGTAAATAGCAACGGTACATAAGTTCTTGCCAAGACAATTAGTTATACCACCTTTGGATATTCTGGTGGTCAAATGCCCTTTTAGAAGCTTTAAAAAATATTTGCCAGGGAATTTCTCCAGGGGAACACCTGTCTCGACTATCTTACAAAATATTCTCTGCTCTTAAGCACTAATGAATTATTTGGCCTCTAACTCTAGTCTGGAGTTTACCAAAAATCTGCACTACCTCTGTTTAATTGGATAAGTGGTTTTCCTGAAAAATGCGTCTTAAGATTTTTATACCCTTTATTAAATGCCCAATAAACATTCATTGAAAGAATAGAAAAAAAGTCTCGCTTCCATTTCTTTCTACTTGCCCTGTTACAAATCAAAAACTGGCCACACACACACATAGATTTACTTATTATATGTATATACTAAATTATATGTGTAAATGTAGATGTATATACCAATTATATGTGTATACCAAAGTATACATAGATATATGATGAAGTGTGACTATGTTTTTTTTTTAACATACCAGAATTTTTAGCTCCAAATGAGAGTTGCCCTTTCTGAAGTCATGAGATGACCCATTTATTTCACGGATACAAGTGAAAATTTTGGGAACTCTTCTCTGGACCGTTCTCTCATCACCTCTTGCCTTTATTGTGAATATTATCATTGGTGGCAAATATTTACCACTTCAAAGTAGATTTCTAAAAATAGCTAAATGTCATTTGGGATCAAACTTCTAAAATAAGTAAGTCAACAAGCTGGATAATATTATTTGTTACTTAAAAATATTGGCTAGGACCATAAACTAATGAGTTAATACTATTTATAAGTATTGTTTACAACCTGCTTTAAAAAATAAAACAGCTTTATTGAAAATTAATTCACATACCATCTAATCCACCCATTTAAAGTGTACAATTCAATGGTTTTTAGTATAGGCACAGATATGTGCAAGCATTACTACAGGCAATTTAAAAATATTTTCATCACCATAGAAAGAAACCCTGCATCCTTTAGCCATTATGTCCCTACTTTTCACAACCTCCTCTTTCCTCAACCCAGCCCTAAGCAACCACTAATCTACTTTCTATAGATTTGCCTATTCTAGATATTTCATATGAACAGAACTATATAATAGGTGGTACTTTGTGACTGACTTCTTAGCAGAATGGTTTCAAGGTACATTAATTTTGTAGCATGTAGCAATCCTTTTAAAATCATTTCATTGTATGTACGTACCACATTTTGTTCATCCATTCATCTGTTGAAGGGCATACGGGTTGCTCCAAATGTCTTTTGGTTATTGTGAATAGTTCTGATATGAACATTCATTTACAAGTCCTTGTTTGAGCACCTGTTTTCAATACTTTTGTGCATATACCTAACAGTGGAATTGCTGTGGCATATGGTGATTCTATGTTTACCTTTTTAAAGAACCACCAAACTGTTTTTCACAGCAGCTATACCATTTTACATTACACCAGCAATGTATGAGGGTTCTAATTTCTCCATATCTTCACAAACACCTATTATTTTTCATTTAAAAAATGTGGCCATCCTACTGGATGTGAAGTGGTATTTCATGGCTTTGACTTGCATTTCCCTAATGATTAATGATGTTAAGCATGTTTTCATGTGCTCGTTGGCCATTTGTATATCCTTTTCGTTATTAAAAGATTTCATAAAATTTTAATTGAGAAGGAGTTTTGCCATGTTGCCCAGGCTGGTCTCAAACTCCTAGGCTCAAGTAATCCACCCACCTTGGCCTCCCAAAGTGCTGGGATTACAGGCATGAGCCACAGCGCCTAGCCCCATTTGTAGATTGTCTTTGGAAAAAATGTCTGTTCAAGTCCTTTGCCTACTTTAAGATTTTTAATGGGCACTTCCAGAAGAGGAGACTCAAATGTTTTCAACAGGAGCAGCCATATTGGAACAAATGCCTAGCCTCCTGGCATCACTAGGTATTAAAGTGTAATACTTCTTTGACCATAAGAGTAAAGAACAAGCAATCACATTAGTTTAAGGTGATTATTTGTCCTGCACTAAGTAATACCACATCCATGGGTTTTTACAACAAATATCTACTTGTGTATTGCAAACTCATAGGCCATATGTGTTTTGTATACCATAAGACTTACTAAATAACTTTAGAGGATACAGAATTTCCTTGAAGAAGGGACTTAGAGGCAGCGATCCAGTTGGCAGGAGGAATGCCCTGAAGCTGTGCTTGCATAGCAATTATGTATGACTGAGAACACATGATTCACGTACAACAAAGAATAGCAGAAAGTTGATGGAGGTCATGGGGACCTAAAGCCTCCCCTTTTCCCAGCCCCTGGTTTGATACTTCCACTGCATCTATAACCCACTGAGAATCTGAGAAGATACAATCAGAGAAGGAAGAATGCATTCTCTGATCTGCCAATGCCTAGTCACACAAATATAGGTTCTTGACTCCTGCCTGCCTCTGCTTCAAGCTTGGATATGTACAAGCAAGTTGATGTATGGATATGTGAAAAGATGCATGGATTAGTGGTGGGACAGGTCAACAGGCAGGGAGGTGGATGGGAGACAGTGGCATCAGGTGGACATCTTGATGGGAGGAAATGGACTGATGATGGGTAAAAGTATGGATGGGTGGCAGACAGGGCTTCTGCTTAGTGCAGCAACCCAGGCTGCTAGCAAATAGTAATCCAGTATAAATCTTAATAGTCAGAGAGATTAGTCAGCTGAGTCCAAAACCAGATTCTGGTGGAGTCCTTTTAAAACATTCCATTTCATCCACTCTGGCACCTCTAAAAGTTAAGAATTGCCTCACTGGGTCCGAGTGGCTCTGACTAATTTTTCCCATCTAGCTCTCTCTGGATCTTTGGTATGGATCAACAGCTCATGAGAAAAGAAATGAGCAAGGGGATTGCACGCCTTACTGGTAATCAATTACCCAAAGGCTTTAAACTAGGGATACAAAATGGTGGCAGCTTTTCCCAGGGCTACCCAATGAAGCAATGACAATCTGTGAGAACAGAATGAAAACACAAACTGAAAGAAGAGGGAGTTTGTGAACAGGCTTAGGGATTTTCCCACCCTTCTCTAGGGTCTGCTGTTAGAAAACAAAATCAAAATTACGCAATAAAATTCCTTTCATGCCTTTCTCTTGCTCAGAATTAAAAACCATCTACTGAAGACTTTCTCACTTCAAAACCCAGTCAGGTGCTTTCTACTATCAAGGAAGATGCCTGAAGAATAAATTGCTCCTATCAGAAATAAAGCATTTTAGTTCTGCCACAGCAGTGAGATGTGTTTGTAAGTCTCTCCAAAGGCAACTCCATTTTTGCTGCTCTCCTCTCATTTTCTTTTGATGCATAAAACCTGTAGACTGGAGCACTATGATTGCATTCTGCTACGGAGCAGTGTAATTGTAAATATTCATTGGAATTCAAGCTAGCTTTCCCAGGTCTCTCCTAGGGCTGTGCAGCTATGCAAACAGCAGTGGTGCCGCATTAGCTCACAGCCCGGAGGCCGCCTATTTCCCCACAGCCCCGAGGACCCTTTCTGTAGAGGGAGCACATGCAGAGAAACTGGCCCTTAAACACCATTTCAATCTACCATTTCACTTGTTTTTCTTTTTCTCCCCATGACTTCTGATCCTCAGTAATTCTGTCTGTCAGTCCCAAATATGCATTAGAAAGAGAATCGTGTCCTTGACTAAAAGCCTATAGTCTGAATGCTCTTGCTGTGTATGTGCTCAATCTATTTAGGAGATTAAACAGATTCCAGCCATTCCATGAACACACACACACACACACACACACACACAGAGGAATATATATATGCAGCAACTCTAGATGAAAAACTAGGATAGTTACCTACTCTAAAGTACAAGAGCATTATTCCTCTTGAGCAATAATGCTGTGAGCTAGCATAGCATTTAGTTATTCTATCTTTTTTCGAACTTGAAACCTGCAGGAATAAAAAATAAATTAATATAGGATTGGGAATACCATATTAATTACGATGACCCTACAATAAAGAGTTATTTACATATTTAAAACATAAAAATTAGGCCTGAAGGAACCTGTGTTTGACTCTGCTTATTTAATCTCAGGATACTACCTGCAAGGCTGAAGTTAAAGGTCCAAGCCAGACTCCCTGGACCACTCTTTGATATATCTTCTGAATGCTAGATGATTAGATTCCAACAGAATTCAGGGCACCTGCAATATTAACTTCAAAATAATCCAAGGAATAAATCGATGCATAGAAAAATGACCTATAGAAACCAATTCATAGAGTTTCAAAAAAAGGAGAAAGAGATATGTTTTTAATGTTAAAACATTTCAATGAAAAGTAAGTCCAGATTGAAATTATTTGGGCCTGGCCAACATTTAGATTTAATGATGAAAGTGAAACATTACTTTAAGTGACAAAAATATAGGAATGCTCAAAACTTCATATCTAAAAGGAAATTTATTTTAATTTGATTTAACCAGGTAAGTTCATGAGTAAAAGGCACTCTGCTAGGCATGGGGTGGGGGAGGGAATACAAAGATGAGTGATATATGTGTCCTATGTCTGGAAGGGTTTAGAATTTAGCAGCACAAAGAAGATATATAGAAATAGCTATGCTATAAAAGGGGCAAAATACTGTGTTATCTCAGAGGATTATAAGCAACTTCTTGGGAGAGGTCAAAATCAACCAAACTCTGGAGCAGTGGAAGGATTTTAACCTATGGAACTGGGTGGAGGGAGAAGTCTCTGCAGAGAAGTGTTATGGGTTGAATTGTGTCCCCCAGAAAGATATGTTGAAGTTCTAACCACCAGAATCTCTATGTGTGTCTTAGTCACACTCTGTAAGTGCACTTATAAGATGATACCATGGCCGGAGTGGCTTATAAACATTAGAAATTTATTTCTCACAATTCTAGAGGCTGGAAGTCCAAGATCAGGATACCAGCATAATCAAGTTCTGGTGAGGGCATTCTTCTGAGTTGCAGACTACCATCTTCTCATATCCTCACAAGCGGAAAGAGGACAAGGAGCTCTCTGGGGTGTCTTTGATGAGGACACTAATTCCATCATGAGGGCTCTACTCTCATGATCTAATTACCTCCCCAAAGCTCCATTTCCTAATACTATTGCACTGGGGGTTAGAATTTCAACCTAAAAATTTTGATGAGGACACAAACATTCAGTGCATACAGAGTGTGACCTCCTTTGGGAATTGGATTTGCAGATATAATCAAGTTAAGATGAACTCATCTGGATTAGAGCTGGAGTCTTTATAAAAAAAGGGAAATTTGGACACAAATATCCAGGAGAGAAGGCCATGACAAGATAGAGGCAGAGACTGGAGTGGTGCATCCACAAGCCAAGGAGCACCTAGGGCTGCAGCAACACCAGAAGTTAGAAGAGGCAAGGAAGGGTTTTTCCCCTAGGGCCTTCAAAGAGAAGATGGCCCTGCTGACACCTTGATTTTGGACTTCCACCCTCCAGAACTGGGCAAGGCTACATTTCTGTTGCTTTAAAGCACCCAATTTGTAGTGCTTTGTTATGGCAGCCTTAGGAAACTAATGCGAGAGGGAAAAAGATGAGGCCTAGAGGTAGAAGTGTGGGACTTACTCTGAAAGGTGAAGTTTGGATTGGCTGGAGAGCAGTATGTGTAAAGATCAATTATAGAGATTATGTCTGGGAAAAAAAGGGGCCCAGATGGTGGCATTTGGGGCTTTTATCTGTAGCATATAAAGCACTATTAGGAGAGAGAGTAACAGAAGATTCAGGACATGCTGGAAGAATAGATTGGAAGAAATGGGAGCAGGTAGCAGGTTGCAGTGAAATTTGAGACAAGAGGTGACATGCTGGACAGTGGCAGTGCTCACGGAAAGTAAGTGTTAGATTTGACAGGGGTGGAGGTAGAGTTGATAGAACCTGGAGACTAATTAGGTGAAGAAGGCACAAAAATAATTTTTGAGTCTGGGAGATGGGAAACAGGAAACCCAGGGGGTAGAGTTGGTTTGGAAGAATGTGTTGAGAAGAAAAGTCTAGTTTTTAGTAAATGTTTATGTCCAGCAGAATGCTGGAAATGTGAACTTGCAGTATTTGTTGGGATAGAAATATAGATCTGGGAGCCAGCTGCACTGAGGACATAGTCAATGGCCTGGAAATGGTTGCAATCATCACAAGAGTTGAGTGATCATAAATGGAAGAGTTGAACACTGGGGGAGCACCTCCATTTAGAGGGTGATAGAAGGATGAGGCAAATATAAATTAGAGTTCCAAGAGGGTAGCCAAGATCAATCCAAGTCAAAGAAGCCAAGGATGTGTTTTATGAAGGAGAGGGTGATCAATGACAGAAAATGCTGCAGAGAGATTAAGGAGGACAAGGACTCAGGAGAAGTCATCGGATATAGGGATTAGAATGTCAATAGTAATTTAGGAGAGGACAGTTTCAAATTAATGGTATGAGAGGTCACTTTAAAAGGGTTTAGAAATGATTAAGAGTGAGAGAGGCTAATATTCATGGATTATTCTTTTGGCAGGTTTGGTAATGAAAAGAAGGAGAAAGATGAGCTTTTTGTTGTTCTTGTCATTTTATGGTAGAAAAATATTTAAGTATATTAATATGTAAAAGAGAAGAAACCAGAAATTTGGGAGACTTGTAAAAAACAAAACAGAATGGAATAACTGATGGAACAGGGCTCTGGAAGGAAAAGAGATGGATTTCGACTAAGGAGCAAATTAGCTTTGGAGTTTGCAGATGGGGCAGTTTCCTTTCTGGCACAGGCAAGGAAATAATAGGAGGGGTTGTAAATCACTTGGATGTGGAAGGGGGAAATTGAAGTTCATCTTAGAAAGTCTCATCTCAATAAAGCAGAAAGCAGGTCAACTTGGGAGAGAGATGTATGGGTGAGTGGGCTGCAAGCTTGAGGGATGGGAAAGATGATATCTTTGGGGAATATGATTGAGAGTAAATAAAAGAATTGCTAACAGGCCTAATTGAGGTGGTAGCAATAGTGCTAACTGACATATTTAATTTTAATTGACAAGACATAACTTTCTACAACAAGGTCTACCAGCTTGGGAGAAGCATGCAGGTGGAAAAGCAGATGATGAAGAGAGTCCAGTGTTGGTTTTAGGCCTAATTTTCTCCTTAATCCAAATCCATCTCTCTTCCTTCCAGAGGAAGCTCATAATACAAGGGATCCCAGGGCATAGTAAAGGCTAGGTTAGAACAGGCATTTGAAAGGCTTCTTGGGTGAATGTCAATTCCTTGTCCTTCAAAGTAGCCTAAAAGTAGCGAAAGAATAAAGAATAAAGAAAAAATTGTAGGTAAAGGATTAAAATCATGTTCCTTTCTTCCTTCTTTCTTTTAATTTATTCATTCAGCATATAAATAATTTGCCAAATGCCCCTCCATGCCATGGCATGGGAAAGGAAGGCTGCGCATCAGGTCTGTAAGATTAAGTTGCTTACTCTTCAGTGTGTGAAATAACAAGAACAGTACACACTCAGCTTGCACTATCTACCAGGAATTGCTG
This sequence comes from Gorilla gorilla gorilla, assembly GCF_029281585.2. Classification (NCBI taxonomy): domain Eukaryota; kingdom Metazoa; phylum Chordata; class Mammalia; order Primates; family Hominidae; genus Gorilla; species Gorilla gorilla. The sequence continues at coordinate 101,749,118 of NC_073242.2, forward strand.
TAAGTGCCTGTCCACATATTAACCATATTAACTTAGTACTATAACCTTCCAAAGTAGGAACAATTATTTTGCTAATGATGGTACTGAACTTCAGGGAAGTTAACTGACTTGTCAAGGTCACATAGCTAGTTGCCAGCATAGCTGGGGTTTTAGTAAGTCTGGTTTCAGGGTCTGTTCTCTTAATCACTATACTATATGAATTAAAAAGTTTTGAAATGGGTTATAAGTAGGATGATTACATATTCTTATTTTATTTTATTTTTTTTTGAGATGGAGTCTTGCTCTGTCACCCAGGTGAGAGTGCAATGGCGTGATCTGGGCTCACTGCAACCTCTGTCTCCTGGGTTCAAGTGATTCTCCTGCCTCAGCCTCCTGAGTAGCTGGGATTACAGGCGTGTGCCACCACACCTGGCTAATTTTTTGTATTTTTAGTAGATATGGGGTTTCGCAATGTTGGCCAGGCTGGTCTCGAACTCCTGACCTCAGGTGATCCACCCGCCTTGGCCTACCGAAATACTGGGGTTACAGGCGTGAGCCACCGCACCCAGCCAATGATTACACATTCTAATCATTCTGGGATGGTCCAGTTTATGCCTGTTGTCCCAGCAAAAGTATTCATTGTATGCTCTTTCAATAAAAAGTCTGAAGGAGAAATTACATGGTTACTTTAGTTATAAGAGAAACTGATCAACCACAGGGCTTTTCTTCAAATTCTTCAATGTTGGCTCATGTGATGTATAGAGACTAAGAACTGTAAGGCATTTAAGAAAAACAAATGAAATGGCTCTGCCTTTCTATGACACACTACCTCAAGACCCACAAGAGCCAGCTTCTTTGATTCCCTTGGTCAGATCACAGCCCCTTCCCCAACCCTAGTGGCCTCCATACTTCAACTTCAACCTTACTGGTTTTAATGAAAGGAGAAACACAGAAAGGCACATTCTCTAAGCTACCACCAAGTGGAGTTCTGCACACCTATTCTTTAAGCAGTGTTGGAAATTGAACACACAAAACCCTACAGCAAATCTGTGCACCCATCTCTCTCTTCCTCATCTCCTTTCCTTATCTCTACTCTCAGGCCAGCACTCCACTGTTCATGCCAAACGTCAGGCACAATAACCACATGTCATATAGATGTACAGCCTCAGCCAAAGCTGTTATAGGGCTAACGCCAGACCTTTTGCAGCAATTCTGGCTGTTTTGTGGCTGTTGGTAATGTCTTCATTTCCTGAACTCCTTCTCCTTATTGTTTTTAGGCTCCAGTGAGAAGCAGGGAAATTGGTACTAGCAACGTGGCTCTGGTACCCTACAAGAAAGTGTTGTGCTCTTGTTGTTGCCATATTAGCTTCCTCGGAAGATTTAAAGATGTACACTCAACTCCCTATGGATGATTTTAAAAATGTATCACTAATGGTCACTGATGACAGGCACTTATACATTGGGATTTGGCTCTTACTCTAATGATACTATTTTAAATGCTGCAACGTGCAAAAATGATGGTAATGCCTTAGTCAGAGTAAGCAGAAAATCAGCTCAGCAAACTGAACAGAAGACATTCATCCAGGGCTTCAATATCCTGTCAAGTGACCACTGTTTTGTATGGCTTTATTATTCTCTGAGGTTTTAATATGCTGGTCCACAGAATTCTCTTATTATTTCCTTGACTGCTCTTCTATTGTCTCCTCTGTCTGTCCTGGATCCTCTGTTTTTCCTTCCTCTGAACTCAGTCTTGCAGTGAGTTTATGCATTCATAGTGATTTCAACTACAATTTATATTACAAACAGTTCCAAATACACATCTGAGCTGCCTGATGGGCATTTTACTCTTTCTCTCTTCCTTCCTTGGTAAGCTCGTCCTCTAATATGATTTCAATAGTGGCTAACATTTATCATGTCTCAGGCATGGAGTTAATGCTTGGAACCCTACAAGCAGGGGCGCTTACTATTATCATCTTTGTCCTCCAGAGAAGGATCTAGTAAGTGGTAGAACTGAGATTTGACCCCAGACAGATTTGCTTCAGAATCTGTGCTCTTAACCACCACATTATGATGCCTCCTCACATTCAGACACTTGCTCTCTACCTCCTGACTAGACTATCCCAATAGCTCCTTAGTGCTCCATCTGACACCAAGCAGAGCTCAATACCATTTTTCACGTGGAAGGTTTACCATGTTCCCTATTGATCACATTTAAAGTCCTCTGTTGCACCTCCAAAGTCTTCCACTGACTTCTCTGTCACCCAAGCCCATCTAGACTGTGCATTCCTGTTATGGATATTTGTGTGTCATGCAAAATGTGTGTCACACTTCCTTAGGGTACTTCCTCTACCTAAAACACTCTTCCTGTCTACTCTATAGGAAACCTTTTACCTCTTGTTTTCGGATTTACCTCTTTTAGAAAACCTCCAACTAACTATAAGTGCAAGGGTAAATGACATATAGTTAGTGATGTTGTCTTCGATTTCTTTCTATTTCCTACAGAGTCTAGTAATATTTATCATCCATTGGATATGCAATAAAGATGGTTAATGTGCTGACATAACCATCCTAACCAACACTAGAAAGAAACCCACACATGGCTGAGAGGCACAACTTAATAATGACTAGAGGCCAAAGTGTATGTTTTCACCTACAGTCGGGTAAGAGGAGGAATAGAACTTCTGTATTGTTTCTAAGCCTGTTTGCTTTCAAATCCGTTCCCCACTTTCCCCTGTTCTGCTCTGTGTGGCTGGGATCGGATCCCCCGAAGGCTGCATTTCTAGGCTCACAAGTCAATTGGCTTCCAGATAGGTTCAGGCAATGGAAGGAGCTGAAGGGAGAATGGAGTGTGGGAGGGAGAAATTAGGCACATCTCGGCCTCCCACTCTGTTTTGGGATAGGGCTCCAGCCGCAGCTGTGTCTCCTCTGTAGCTCCAGCTCTCTTACACAGGCCTTCTTCCAAGATTCCAGTTTCTATGACATGACCCTGGGCTCTGGGCTCTGGTAACGCCACTTCCTCGCTTTGTCTCTGCAGCCTAGTGAGGGTAGTGGTTTCCTGCTGTTGTTAACCTCACCACTCCCATTGGCTTCTCAGGGTCTCCCTGTAATTCCCTGCATTAAATTCCCTCTGTTGTAAATTTGTGAATTGCTGTTTTCCTGTGAAACCCTGAAAGAACAAGCAACCTTTTATTATTATTGTTACTGTTATTATTATCCCAATAGAATCATAGACAAACTTCCGCTAAAACAAAATCCCTGTCAAGCTATGATCGCTTTCTGACCTCCAGCTGTCTGACTAGGAGGTGAGATCCAGCCACAAGCAGAAAGTTTACAGATAAAGAGATGAACCTGACATGGCTATAACAATGGCATTAACCCTCTAAGAGGACTGACATGGCATGTTTCAAACTTACAAATCTTCAACTCTTGAGGTTCTCCAGTATAAAGACGAATTGAATAATACCATAAATACAAGAGCTTGGTAAGTAAAAAAAAGAAAATGGAGAAATTATTTTGTACTTTCACAGGTAGATGAGACTAAGTCAACCTACAGATTCTGAACTTATTTTACTATTTTATTGGTTTATTTAAAGGGACTAGTTTAATATTTAACATCAAGTGGGTAGGTTCACATTACTAAAGGAAATGGTGTCGACACTTTTAGCCTCAACATAAATTCCAAGATAAAATGAGCCATAAATCCACCCTGTGACAATCCAATTAGAACCATGTGAGCAAACAGGATAGGCATCATCTGTGTTTGAGGGCATCCTAGCTCTGCCATTCACCCAGAGCATCCACCTGCCCTGTCCCCAACTCTTTTCAATGGCATTCTCTTGAGAGATCTTTGGAAGTATTTTTAGATAAGATTTTGCAGTTCCTGTCTGGACATAACTTCTTTGATATGGAATAAAATAATAATCAACTGAACCACCTGTACATTTGGCCACCTAATAAATATTCATAGATAGTACCCTCTGTGCCTACGTACCTAAAATGAGGAAAACTATGTATGGAAGACACTACTGATTGATTAGCCCAAAGCCATTCCTAACCCCTTGTCTTTTGCAGCCTTCCCACATAGAGGCTGGGGTGGTAAATACTTGCCTTCCCAGCCACATGTGCAGTGAGGGTGGCTTTGGTACTCATCTGACTGTGAGGTGTAAGCAGATGTCTGCCAGAGGGGTGGGATGGGACTTCTGGGGAAGCTGCTCATTTCTAGGTAGAAAGATATAGGCACAGAGGGCATGATTTTTCTCGCTTCTTCACTTTTTTTCCTTCTTTGGGCACACAAATCATGGTTGATGCCATAGCACTCATTTTGTAACCAATATGAAGAAAAAGTCAAGAATCTCAGCATCTTTGGCTCTGACATCATAGATGGAAAAGGCTTGGTTCTTTGATGACATTTTTGAGTACTGAATCAATGCCACCTAGACTTATTTGAGGGAAATAGAGCCTATTTGTTTAGCTTACTCTTTTTTTTTTTTTTTTTGAGAGATTGGGTCTCACTCTGTCACCCATGCTGGAGTGCAGTGGCACAATCATAGCTCATTGTGACCTCAACCTCCTAGTGATCCTCCCACCTCGCTAGGCTATAGCTGGGTGTGGTGGTGTGTACCTGGAGTCCTAGCTACTTGGGAGGCTGAGGAGGGAAGATCACTAGGAGATCAAGTGCTCATTTCTAGGTAGAAAGATATAGACACTATATCATTGATTCAGCTCATTAGCACTTGACGTTCTAGTGATCCTCCCACCTGAGCCTCCCGAGTAGATAGGACTACAGGTACACACCACCACCCCCAGCTGTTGCCTGCTATTGTTGTTTCTATTCCTTGCAGCCGAATGGAGTCCTACCTAGTTGAAAAGACAAATTTATACTTATTACAAATGTGTCACATTCTATTATAATTGCTGGCTCTAGATGTAGTTTATAATAAACTCTTGATTTTGGTCTATGCTTTTATACAGATTTCTCATTTCTTATCTTTGCTCAAGGTTGATGATTTTTTTTTTTTTTTTTTTTGAGACAGAGTCTTGCTCTGTCACGCAGGCTGGAGTGCAGCGGCACAATCTTGGCTCACTGCAACCTCCACCTCCCAGGTTCAAGCAATTCTCCTGCCTCAGTCTCCCAAGCAATTGGGACTACAGGCACGTGCCACCATGCCCGGATAATTTTTTGTATTTCTTTTTTGTTTTTTTTTTTTTTAGATGGAGTCTTGCCCTGTCGCCCAGAGTGGAACGCAGTGGCGCAATCTCAGCTCACTGAAAGCTCCACCTCCCGGGTTCAAGCCATTCTCCTGCCTCAACCTCCTGAGTAGCTGGGACTACAGGTGCCCACCACCATGCCCAGCTAAATTTTTTGTATTTTTAGTAGAGATGGAGTTTCACCGTGTTAGCCAGGATGGTCTCGATCTCCTGACCTCATGATCCACCTGCCTCGGCCCCTCAAAGTGCTGGGATTACAGGCTTGAGCCACCGTGCCTGGCCAATTTTTTGTATTTTTAGTAGAGACGGGGTTTCACCGTGTTAGCCAGGATAGTCTCGATCTCCTGACCTTGTGATCTGCCCACCTCGGCCTCCTAGAGTGCTGGGATTACAGGCGTGAGCCACCACACCCAGCCGGTTGATAATCTTAATAGAGGTGAGTAGACTTTTTCTATAAAGGGTCAGACAGTAAATATTTTAGATTTCATGGGCCAGTCTCTGTCACAATTACTCAACTCTGCTATTGTAGTGTGCAAGCAGCCACAGATAATATGTAAATGGTGGGTGTGGCTGGGTTCCAGGAAAACTTTATGTATGAAGAAAGGCAGTTGGTCCATGTGCTATAGCTTGCCAACCCCTGATCTTAGTCAAGCCCACCTTAGAAAGTGAAAATAGCTCCAAATTCCTACAGGTCCTGGGCTTCCACCTAGATCTGACAGTGTCAGTCCGTTTTCTTTTCCTTCTTGCCTCCTTCACCTGAGGGATCCTTAGGGAAGACTGATTGCAACCCCTCAGCTAAAACCAAATCAGAAGGAATTTAGAGTTCCCCTGGGAGAAATATTTCCCCAGTATATACTGTTTGGAGAGTGGAGAGAATAGTATGAGATTTCTCTCTCAACATAGATCGTCTTACAGAATAAAGGAGTCAGCGAAGGAGAACTTCCACTCTCCTCTCCCACTGGTGATGGTGAGAGACCTGTGGTGGTTATTAGTCTTGTGCATATAATCAAATCTCAGTGATTCTGGTTCTATATGAATTGTGGATTTGCTCTTATTTTCCTTCCTACCTTTCCTTCCTTTCTTTTGGCCCTTGCATGTTCAAGTGATGCCAAGGAAATCCGAGGAGATGCAGCTCGATCTGTCACCTCTTCTGTCTTTGTTAAGGCAGCTCTGATAAAAGGAAGGGTGAGTAGGGGTTGGAATTATTAGCTAACATTGGACTGGGAGTTATTTGTGGATTTAAGTTATTATGTTATTCCTATCTCCTATTTCCATGGATTATTTTGTAAGTTCCCTGTCAGTGGTGGAAATGTGAATGAATTGCAGTTTCTTTTTTTGATACGGAACAGAGAAAGACCAAGCCAGTTTCAAAAATCTTAATGTATTGTGAATGCATTAAAAATATGTTTTTTAAGTTGTGGGTACGTAGTAAGTGTATATATTCATGGAGTACATAAGATATTTTGGTACAGACATGCAATGTGTAATAATCACATCAGGGTAAATGGGGTATCTATCACCTCAAGCATTCATCATTTGTGTTACAAACAACCCAATTATATTCTTTTAGGTATTTTAAAAGGTGCAATTATTTTTTACTATAGTCACCCTGTTGTGCTAGCAAATACTAGGTCTTATTCATTCTTTCTAACAATTTTGTTTGTACCCATTAGCTATCCCCACTTCTCTCCCACCCTCCCCACTACCCTTCATAGCCTCTGGTCATCATCCTTTTACTCTCTATCTCCGTGAGTTCAATTGTTCAATTTTTAGCTCTCACAAACAACTGAGAACATGCAAAGTTTGTCTTTTTGTGCCTGGTTTATTTCACTTAATGTAATGACCTTCAGTTCCATCCATGTTTCAAATTACTGGATCTCATTCTTTTTTATGGCTGAATAGTACTCCATTGTGTATATGTACCACATTTTCTTTCCATTTGTCTGTTGATGGACACTCAGGTTGCTTCCAAATCTTGGCTATTGTGAATAGTACTGCCATAAACATGGGTGTACAGATATCTTTGATATACTGATTTCTTTTCTTTTGAGTATATACCTAGGAGTGGGATTGCTGGGTTGTATGGTAGTTCTATTTTTAGCTTTTTGAGGAAACTTCAAACTGTTTTCCATAGTGGTTGTACTCATTTACATTCCCACTAACAGTGTATGAGGGTTCTCTTTTCTCCATATTCTTGCCAGCATGTGTTATTGCCTGTCTTTTGGATAGAAACCATTTTAACTGGGGTGAGATGATATCTCATTGTAGTTTTGATTTGTGTGAATGCATTTTTTAAATGTTTAATTGGGAACCTCTTCTGATTTGATCCCACTAACATGCTGAGGAACCAATGAATATTTGGGCATGCAAAACACTAAATTTCCCTGCATTTAATTTTGATGTTCAATTTGGAAAAACCAAAAATTTCCTTTAGGTGGATTCAGAATTTTCCTTTGGGTGGGTTCAAAAGAAAACCATCTTCCACGATCAGTGTAAATCCTTTAAGGGTGAAGTCAAATAGCTGTACTTCCTTACATCTCTCTGCTGTTTGAGGAGTGGTTTATGGCTCTGTCTATAGATCTGCTTCTGGAAATATAAAAAGAGTGCAAAATTGCCACAAAGTTTTGATTCATTTTCTTTAAAGAATAAGAAGTAAAACTAATGTAATGCCATTTCAGTGGCTTCACAAGGAGAAAGTACATTTTGAGGGTCTCCAGATCACTTATTTGCACAAGTATAGTTAGTCACAAGTACAAGAAAACACTTACAAATTTCTTTCTATCCTGATCATTGTTTTTTTTTTTTTTTTTTTTTTCAGACAGGGTCTTGTTTTGTCGCCCAGGCTGAAGTGCAGTGATGCAATCATAGCTCATTGCAGACTCAAACTCCTGGGCTCAAATTATTTTCCCACTTCACTTCCCCAAAGTGCTGGGATTACAGGTGTGAGCCACTGTGCCTGGCCCTGATCAGTCCTTAAACAGGCTAAGGGGATGAGAAAAAGCTATAATGAGCCTTCAAACTTCAACATGAAGCCCAAGACAATAGATCTTTGTCATTGCCAGATTATATGAAACTCAGATAGAATTGCCTGATCACTTCAGTTTGCTGGAGAGCAGATGATATTCAATTCAACCAACTTTTATGGGGTTCCTGCCATTTTCCAATTACAATGCTAGATATGAGGAAGTGCTAAGGTGAATGGGTTCTCATGAAATTCACAATCTATAGGAACAAGAGACCCATGAACAAATAAATTACAACATGAAGGATAAATACAAGTATAGAGGTATGTTTAAAGTTATAGATGTAGTGTGAATGAAGACATGGTTAAATTTTTCTGGGGAGATAAGAGAAGGCTAGTGGAGGATGTGATTTTGTGGGAGTAGGTGGGCGGGACCTGGGAGTGGGTAAACAAAAGTGAAAACAGGCCTGGAAATAAAGGTTGTATTCTTTTAAAACTGAGTAGCACTGGATGGTCATTTTCTGCTCTTTCCTTTGGGATTGCCACTCAGGACTTTTAACAAAGGAAGGAAACTCAACTAGACCACCTCAGATGTCATAAAGAACACTGACTTGGCACCAGAAGATCTGTACTCATGTCCTAATTCTTCAATTTAACAAGCTTTGTGGCCTTGGACAAACTGGCTGACGTTTTTGAGCTTCAGTTTTCACCTTTGTAAAATGATGCAGTTGGACTTTCCTACTGGTCCTCAAACCTTTGTGTCATGCATTCTATCAACGTTTGAACTCTGTCCTTACCAGCCAGTTTCATCCCCACTCTGATTGCTCCTCCCTCCAACCAAAGAATAAAAGCAGCAAGCAAGAAATCTCCTTTTCCAAGCACGACACTTACATGCTTATAGGCTGTCTATAGCCCTTTTCATAATTTGTGCTTTTCAATTTTTTTTCTGGGATTTAAGTTTTAGAGAATAAATTTTATCATGAATCTATAATTGTTCTAAAAACCTTGCAGCTTACTTAACCTAGTTTGTTTTCCTGCTGCTTGAGAATCCTTCTAGCATCTTGCCCCGTGTTCCTCTTGAACACTCAAAATCATGGGCCCTAACTTCATTCATCTACTCCTTTTCCAGTTCAGAAAGCTCAGGCAGGCAAAGTGAAAAAGGGAATAACATGCACATTGGAGCTATAAATAGCAAGTGTACAAATGATTGTAAATACCAAAGGCTGAAGACGTAAGTAGTAATCAAACAGCCTTCCCTTTGGGACAGCTGCAGAAGGAAGTAGTCCAGAGCCTTCAAGGCAAAAAACAGCCTGCAAGCCCAGGTCATAAACCTTCTGTTTGCACTGGATTGTCAGGGGAAAGATTTCTGGTGCCTGGCATTGCATCTGGCCACAGTGGTTGCACAGCAGCTACTGACTGAGGAACAGACAACTGAAGCAGAAGCTCTGGGTTTGACCCTGAGTTTGGCCACTCCTGAAACTTCTCTGCACCCTGGTGTTTTCAAATGGAAGATCAGAAATAATGACTCCTGCTTCACAAGGTTGACGTGAAGATTTCATGTAGATGTTGTTTGAATCCGAGCTTTGGAAAAATATTCAAGAAGTCATGGAGGCTGGACATGGTGGCTCACACCTGTAATCCCAGCACTTTGGGAGGCTGAGATGGGCAGATCACTTGAGGTCAGGAGTTCGAGACCAGCCTGGCCAATATGGTGAAACCCTGTCTTTACTAAAAATACAAAAATTAGCCAGGCATGGTGGGACATGCCTGTAATCTCAGCTACTGGGGAGGCTGAGGCAGAAGAATCTCTTGAACCCAGGGGGTAGAGGTTGCAGTGAGCTGAGATTGCAGCACTGCACTCCAGGCTGGGTGATAGAGTGAGACTCTTTCTCAACAAAACAAAACAAAACAAAAAACAAATGGTGGAGAATTTCCAGTTGGCTGACCGTAGCTACTCAGGCAGTTAAGACCAGGTTTTCAGTTGTGAGACATCCCAGGAATTTATGTATGTACGTATATGAACATATATATATATATGTTCATGCATACATATATATCTATATCTATATCTATATATGTTGATATATATATATATATATATATATATATATATATATATATATATGAGAGATCAAAGGCTTGGAAAAAAGGATAAGTAAGGATATGCTATCTAATTGAATAAAATTCTCCAAAATCCTTTTAGATCAGCTAAAACAGGATGCAAGGAGAAGTAATATTTATTTCTCCTTTTAAGGAAGATAAAAATCCTGATTTAGTTTTCTGAGATTTGGAGTCCCCTTCCATCAGCTTCCCCACAGCCCCGGCTCTCATTCCCCAAAGCAGTAAGAACAGAGTTTTCAGCCTCTACATTGATGATTTATCCCGGTCACAGAGGGGACACCCGGCTAACTGAGGTTAACAGCTTTCTCGGTTTCATTTCAAAAAGACATTAGCATGGAGGCTCAATGAAATGCTGATATGCCAAATACTGATTCATTCACCTGCAGAGTTCACTATAAGGCAGGGACCTATTTGACAGGCAGGGCTGAGCTCCCAGCCTTTTCCTAAAGGGCAATCCCATAATTCATCTCCCAGTGCTAAATTACACCTGACACTTCACTGAAGACTTCAGGTGCACTCACCCAACTGCAATAAGCCTAATGCAGAAGAGGGGTGGAAATGACAAAAGTACTTTTTGAAAATAACATGACTAATTCAATTGTGGGTGGAAATATCTGTGGTGTAAAATATTCCCAGGCAGAATGCACACATTTGTTTTTGTGTTATGGGCAGGTCTTTTCTCTGGCAATGGGGAATCTCTATGTTGTGCATCACTACCTGAGTTACATGCTCCGTCACCTGTCCTTAGATTTGGCCTAGTCACTAAAGAAGCTCCAAGCTTTTCCATCATCTGGGCCTTCCCTACTCTAGTCTCCTTCCAAATTTGCAGGAAAGACTGTTCAAAAGCTATAAAGTCATGTGCTCTTACTGCTCCTCTACAGAATTTTTTGTGGAGAGGTTCAAGAATAGGCACAGGGGAAGCAGAAGACCCATCCCCTACATTAAGCAAAGCAGTCAAGCGCTTTAGCATGGCCCTTAACTTGTTATCAGGTTCCAGAGATGCTTTGTTGAAAGAAAAGAACAAAACAAAACAAAACAAGACAAAACCAAACCAAACCAATACCTTGACAAGTGAAGCCAACTAGCTTCCTAATGGCCCCATCCAGGAATTTAGTGGGTGCAGGGAGTTGCTGGTCATTTATCTGATGCTGTATGAAGTGAGCACATGAGGCTTTAGCCTGGCCAGAGCTCACAGGAACTTTGGAGGGATGAGGTGAGATGTTTTCTCTGTAACTCAGAAAGTCTTCATTGAGTATGTGCTAGGTGTTGAGGACACTGCAGTGAACAGGCAGACACAGGGGTCTTCTCACTAGGGAGACCTGAACTTAAAAAGAGCTAAGACGATTGACCTGCTGGGCAATGCCCAGCATCTCTTAGGTGCTTAATAAATGTTGAATGAAGAAATTGTAAATAGGGTAAAAGCAAATGGGCTAAACATTATTAAGTGCCTTCTCTGTCCCAGATTCTATGCTAGGCCCTTTCCATTACATTATCTAATTCAGCACAAAATGAACAGTTAAAGTCTGGTACATGGCTTCTGAGACAGTCTCTTTCATGGCATAGACATGAGAAACAGTGCTGTTTAGTGGAAAGACTCCAAGACTAGATGTCCACAAAATTTGGGCTTAGTAACTCTGACATTACTAAAGGTATAGTCTTGGGTAAGGATTTGTCCCCTCTGAGCCTCAGTTTCCACATCTATAATTCAGGGATGATGATACCTCCCTCACAAGGTGGCCATGAGGAATGGATGAGATGGTGAATATGAAATGGCTTTGATTATAAATAAGATCCTGCTCTCTGTAAAAGGAAAATCATATTTTACCCATCCACTTTTTAAGAGCTCATGTTGCTTCTAAACAATTAAATTTTACATGATTTCAATAATTCTAACAAATAAATCAGAAACAATATTAAGTTTGACCTGGCAGTTATCAAAATGGTATTTGGAGACTTTTCATCAGAAAGATTCCTATAATAAGCCAAGATTCACATGAGATGATTATTTGCCCTGTTTTCATCACATATTTGGGGAAATTACTGATACCTCAATAGTTACTCACTGAAGTAGACATTAAATTCTTTCTTTATAAATCAATTCTCTTTGCTCCTTCAGCATTTCTGAGTTTCTTTGGATGAATTAAAATTTTGGAGCAACACAGGAGCACAGCATTTCAGTTTTTGTTTGTTTTTTTTTTTTTTTTGAGACGGAGTCTTGCTCTGTTGCCCAGGCTGGAGTGCAGTGGCAAGATCTTGGCTCACTGCAACCTCCGCCTCACAGGTTCAAGCAATTCTCCTGCCTCAGCCTCCTGAGTAGCTGGGATTACAGGCGCCTGCCCCCACATCTGGCTAATTTTTTGTGTTTCTAGTGGAGACAGGGTTTTACCAAGTTAGTCAGGCTGGGCTTGAACTCCTGACCTCAGATGATCCATTCGCCTCGGCCTCCCAAAGTGCTGGGATTACTGGCGTGAGCCAACATGCCTGGCCTCTTTTTTTTTTTTTTAATTAAAAACTTTTTTTTTTTGTAGAGATGAGGGGTCTTGCTATGTTGCCCATGCTGGTCTCGAACTCCTGTGTTCAAGCAGTCCTCTTGCCTAGGCCTCCCAAAGTGCTGGGATTACAGGCATGAGCCACTAGGCCTGGCCTCAGATTCTAACTAAATGAAGAACAACCCTATTTAATGACAGCATGACTTTTTTTGGTTGGGGGGGACAGAGTCTCACTCTGTCACCCAAGCTGGAGTGCAATGTCACCATCTTGGCTTGCTGCAACATCTGCTTTCTAGGCTCAAGCCTTCCTCCTGCCTCAGCCTCCCAAGCAGCTGGGCTATAGGCGCACATAAGCATGTCCATCTGATTTTTGTATTTTTGTAGAGACAGGGTTTTGCCATATTGCCCAGGCTGGTCTTGAACTCCTGGGCTCAAGCAATCCTCCCATCTCAGCCTTCCAAAGTGCTGGGATTACAGGCATGAGCCACTGTGCCCAGGTGACAGCATGACTTTCAGAGCACTTTCCCCAATTAGTGTTTTAACAATTAAAATGAAAATTGTATGTAACAATTTTTCTAGTAATTCTTTGTTCTTTCAGTCATTAGAAGAGGTTAAGTATTGCTTATATTTGATTTTATTCTCTACTATTATTAACTCTTTTTGTGCTCTAACTGTGCCTTGGTTTGTGATACTTCCCATGCCAAGATTTGGGAATTCTGTACTTTCATTTTCCTTGCCCCAGATCATCAGTGAAGTGGTTGTGTGATGCCAAAGTGGGCATGGGTCCTCACGAATGCAGTGGACACTGTCTCCCACCTAAATGTAAGGGACTGATATTTGTCACTGCTCTTTGTTTATGGTCCTTCAGCCAATTTTCAATCTATGTGACCATGCACATATTCTACCCAATTTGAATTAATTTTGCAAGTGGAAATTCATGGAGTAGTGTATCAAATGCTTCAGTAAAATCCATATATATTACCTCTAGTGCATTCCCTTCATCCATTAATCTCGTAATGCGATTTAAAAGAGTGATCATATTTGTCTGGAATGATTTGTCCTTTATCCATCCCCAAAGCTGCCTCCTGCTCTTGGCTCCATTATCCTCTCCATCCTTTCAGTTTTTCCCTCTTCACATCTGATTCATTATACTATTAGACACAGGGGTTATATTTTAATAGATGATAATTACTGGTAACACCTTTCTGTTTAGAAAATATTTAAGGTTTTCAAGTAATCTCTAAAATGTGGATTATTGAAAATGTCTACTGACTGTTAAATTTGCAAGCAAATTGCTTTAATACAATCGCTTTACTTCAAGTGATAATTCTCAAAACACTTTCCCAGGCCTTATTTTCTTTTAAAATAAGTTTTGTTATGAACTATAATACAGTATTTAAACTGTTTTCTTGTTCTGCTTGTTTGAATTGTTTTCCAGTGTCCTATTTCCCTTTCTGCCTGGGAAAGATGTCTACTGTATTATGTAAATTAAGGGTGATAATAAGTATAAAATTATTGCTGTAATACTAATATCATATCTACTATGAATGACTACATTTATTTGCAAAAAAATCTTAGCAAATGTTTCTCTATATGTATTAGATCAATTTGCCTGCCTTATAAACATACTTCTAAACTTTTAGTTTTGGGTAGATTCTTTTTCTGAAGAGCTCAAATGTTATATACCAAATCAGTAAATTTAGGGTAATAGCTAATTCAAAATATAAGATGTTTTCAAAAGAGGAGAGACAGCAGGAATGAAAGGAATAATATAACATAAGAAAAGAATGATAAAGCCAGAGATGCAGGTATGTAGCAGGTAAAAGAGCATGCAATAAGTTGTGTACCTTTAGAAGCCTAAGTACAGGAATATCAGTTACGGTGCTGTGGGGCTTCCTTTCAAAAGATGTAGAGGCTCAAATATAGACTACTTCTTTGAGATCAATTCCTTGACCCACAGTTCCAATGCAAGTGACTTCTCATCTGTCATCATAAACATTGTCCAGCTTTTCCTCTGTGTACAACCAACACTCCACTTAGGAAAGTTAGTGGGAAGGAGGACTCAGAATACTGCTTTTCAACTTGCTGCTCAGTAGGTAAAGGGTGGTGAATGCTGAACCAAGGCCCACAAGGCTATTTTAGCATCTGCTCCTTGGTTACTTACCAAGGACCCTGATAAGATATCACTTACAGAATACATGCAGTGAGAATGGGTCAGTGTCTTATTAAATGATGAGGTGAAATAAACTTTATTCAAGTCAAGATTTTAGAACTTTATATTAAATCAGATTCAATTTAGTAACTTAAATATGTGAGGGTGACTAGTATATTTCAGTAGGATAGTCTGTAGGGGTTTATTGAATGCCATTGAAATGCTAATCACAGACTTGGTTCAACCTGTACTCATATATTAGAACATTGAATAGAAGACTGTTATTAGACAATAAAAATGGCTATAAATTTTTTCCAATTTTATCTCCATGTGGATCTCTACCTTCTTCCTCCTATAATAAACAAGTTCATTGTAGATCAAAAATCAACTTGTACCCAAGAAATATGCAGGCTCACATTGATATGTGAATGTCCATTCATTTGAGTAGGAATGGCAAGTATTTATTATTGGGAAAGAAGGGATGCATACAAAATTAAGTGAATATGCATGAATAAGTCCCAATGTTTACGTGACATTAATAGGAAGAAGTTGAGTTACGTTTGAAAGTGTACCTTGCTGTGCACAAGCATCTATGCTTATTCTACATAAAGCATCTGTGCTGAGGACTTAGGAGGCTTTTATTACTAGTGTTCTATTTTTTAAGGAAATATTAACAATCATTTTCAAATACATAGAGTTCTAGGGAGAACATATATATTTTGTACCTGCCTTAAAATTAAATCATTTTTCCTGGCTTTTAACATTTGAATGATAACCTAGATGATGGGTTGATGGGTGCAGCAAACCACCATGGTACATGTATGCCTATGTAACAAACCTGCACGTTCTGCACATGTATCCAAGAACTTAAAAAGTATAAAAAAATTTGAAAGATAAAGCCCTAAAAAAGCTCAGGGTGTGAAGAAAGCCCTTTATCTTCATGTCTCTACTGCCCCTTTTCCTCATCTGTACTAATGAGAACCTAAAATAAAGAGGTCTGAAATTGGGATATTATTATTATTAGATCGGTAGTGTGGGATTGTGATTTCTTAGAAGGCTGTAAATTGAGAACTGCGCTGAAAGAGAAGTAGAACAGGTGCACATGGTCATCTCTACTCCTTGAAATATGAAGATCCCATTGATAGGATATTTGACTCAAGGAAACATTCAAGCTACTAACTTTAATTTTCTGTTTTAAAGATCATAGTCTATGATCTATGGCTCCCTTATCTTTGAATTTTCCTTCCTCCTCCCTTTTAATATCTAGTGAGCCCTGCTATATGCCAGATACTGGGCTACATGGTGGTAATATAAAGTCTCACAAGCCACGGCCCATGCCTCAGGAATGTGTGCTCCTATAGGAGGGACAAACGAGTACATTGAAGCAGAGCCAGTGGTAAGTGTTAGGCTGGAGAGGTTGTGGCGTGCTCTTGGGGCACAGAAGAGTGGCAGCTAACTGTATCTAGGGGGAGGTTGGTGAAGTTCTTTAGAAGAAGTGATATAGTTTTGAAAATAAGTAGGAACTAGCTAGAGTAGGGGTTCTTAACCTGTCATCCACTGATAGCCAAGGATAGGGTTCAATGTGTTTATGAATGTTAGATGGGAAAAAAATCCACCTTTATTTTCATTAATATTGAGCTACAGTTTAGCATTTCCTTCTATTATAAATGTAGAAAACAGGCCAGCTACACTGCTGCCACTGTCACTATGGCCCATTACAAAGCCGCCAACTTGAAGCGTGAGCAGTTCCGGAGGTACTTGGAGAAGTCAGGGGTGCTGGGCACACTGACCAAGGTGTTGGTATGAAGAACCAGAGAAACCTAACAGTGCTTTGGATTTCTTAAAGCATCACTTAGGAACTGCTACCCCAGAAAATCCAGAAATAGAGCTGCTGTGCCTAGAACTGGTGAAAACGAAAGAGAAATATAAAGCTATTGTAGAAAAAAATAAAAAACTGAAAGCAAAGCTTGCTCAGTATGAACCACCTCAGGAGGAGAAGTATGCTGAATAGGATTCTTCTCAGTTGAAAAGACACTGAAAAATGGTTTTGTATGACTTGAATACTTTGTATAATATATAATCTTTTCCAAACAGATGCTATAGAACTCTTTTAATATGTTTAATTCACCTATCACACTCTGTTATAAACACATAGAATCATCAATAAAAACTCAATATAACTTTCTTTGGATTTTAAAGCAGGAGAATCCAAAGTAAACCCTGAAAACACCCTAAACATAGCCATCTAACTCCTTACCTTAAAAGCCATTCTGTTCATTAGTCTGATTAGGAATGATGGCACTGGTTGTATTTTAGCCAAGGCAGTTTAGCATGGAGCTATTCCTTGGTGTAGTTCAGGATATGAACATAGGTACAGTCATTCTTTGAAGGTGATATACTGTTGTGTACATTCCCTATAGGCAGCTGGAGAGATCTGTGTGACACAAGATGCTTTTGTACAGGTTCCCATGAATCTTCTGCTCTTGTTTGTGTAACATGGAACAAATAACTCTTCTTTGCCACCACTTTGCCTTAGATAATTGTGTGTGAGTGCCAGTTTGAACTCTGATACCACATTTTCCTTCTATGCAATCATGCCTTGTTTGATAATCTTGCATTGCTTTGCTCTGAGCTTTAGTGGGTCCTACTTGCACACTGACCTTTCTGTGCTGTTTTTCAATTTGCCTAATAACAGCAGTTACCCTGATCGTAATTTATGCAACTTTAAACAGGATCACACTGTACCCCCTGCCTGCCTTATTTGCTTATTGAACACAGAACAGAGGCAATATACAACTCTGAGTTCACACACAAGCTGGGATAAGAAGAGGAATGAGCCATATATTGTGGAAAATCATAGTTTGTAGGTATAATTATACAGTGCTTGTTTCCCTCAAAGTACTTTTCTAGCCCTAAATTCATTTGATCTTCATTATCCCTGTGAAGTAGGTGGGGGCAAGTATGAGGGGAAGTTGGGTGCTGAATTTTTAGGCCAAAGACTGATGTTAATACAAATCACTCACTAACTGTAGAGCCTTGGGCATATCAGTGAACTGCTCTGAGATTTACTGTCTCCATCTGGTTAATGAGAAGAATATCCGTGATGCCTACCTCACAGGGCTGTTGTGAGGGTCAAATGAGAATGTATGTGAAAGATATGTAAATGGTAAAGCACTATATTCTTGTTTGTTAGTCCTTTTTCCTTTCTTTGGGTAGACTTACATTAGGATGTTTTGTTTTATTAATCACTTATTTTCCTTATTGATAGACCATTATTTTATAGACATATTCCTATTGCATGTATCCTCTCCCTGTTGTTAGAGAACCTATCTTTGTTTTTGGTCAAAACACACATATAAAACAAAATGATCCAATGAAAACTGGTTTAACTAGCAAAAGCCTTTGCACCTGTTGGAAACTATGACCAAGTCAATTACAAGGGCATTTAAATCAGTCGTGTTAGTAGGAATGTGGCAATGACTGGTGCCTCTTCTAGTCACAAGTTTGCTTTTGGAGGGGGGCCAGATAATATTGGAAGAACAATCGCTTGAATAGATTTCTCTTTTACCAATTTGAGTGCCTCCTACATGGGCAGCAGTGGACTAAGTGCTGGGTGTGATAAAGAGGAATGACTTAATTATGAGACATGCATATAATCAAATACAGTATGGGTTTGGACCTGTGACAAACCATTATAATAAAACATGGCCCCATGAGGGTTTTGAAAGAGAGAGAGACTTGGCTTCTTTAGTTGGTAAGATAGTTTCTTGGTAGATACAGGTCGAAATTTTTTTTTCTGTGGCAGCCAATTCTCATGTGCTTTTTACTTATTGGATTAATATTAATATTTATGTCAGTAAGCCAGGTGACTGTGACTGTCTTTTGTACCATCCTTTTTGAACAGAATGGCAACATGTGGGTTGGATAATCACACTTTTAGGTGAAACTGACTTGGTTAAACTGCTGTACCAGTCAGTGCTATTTGAGAATTCAGGATCAACCTAGCCTACAGAGGTCCTCTTCAGCATTTCTGTCAAGGATTTGGATTAAGACAATATACAAGAAGATGCTTGATGGAAGAGAAAATGGATCCCATCAGTTAAGCTCCTGCTATGCTTCAGCTTCTTTGTCTATAAAGTATTGACTTCACATCTTGCCTACCTCACAAGGTTGTTGTAAGAATCAAATTAAATATAATGGATGTAAAAGTGAAAAAAATAAATGTAGAAAATAAACTACCGTAATATTAACGTTAGTGACAATGTCACCAATAGAAACCATAGCTACATATCAGATACTGTAGATATTTCAAAATATCCCTTATGCTCATCACTGCTTTAAATTTATAGTAGTACACCAACCACTGGGCTTTATTAATGTATTAATAGAAACTATCCATATTATCATACCAAATATTGGTGTTAATATTTAATTGATTTTAATATTTTGATAGCTGAATTTCAATATAAATTGAATTTCTTTGTAATTCTACATGCTTTATTCTTTATTTTATATATTTAAAAGCATTATACTAAGAAAGGTCCATAGGCTTTAGGTCTACGGCAGATTGGCAGTGGGGTCCATAACACAGTGAAGGTCAAGAACCCCTGAATGGGGAAGAGGTTGGAGAAGGGGTGCTAGTTATTCCAGGAAAAGGAAAAGCCTCATGGATGTTTCAAATTATACATAATGTGCCTTTAAGGCAAATGTTGATAGGTGTGAAGACAAAATATGTACACAATTGTTTTGTGAAACACAGTAATATATACTCACCATGTTTTCATAGGAACATGTTGCTGGGGAGCAAAATCATTAAGCATATTAATAGCTCACCCAGAATTTCTGAAGCTGACAATAAAGGTCCATCATGACATCAGACTCTGCAGCAGGTTGTGCTGTGATAAAAGCCCAAGAAAGATGCCTGAAATACTTATTTGCTACTTTTTCTTATGTGGTTAGAATGCTAAGGATCATCTAAGAGCAACCAACATTTGCGTTACATGCATTGTAATGGTTATAATAGGTACTGGAAATACAGAGTATGCTAAAAAGTTATCAAACATTAACAGAAGCAGCAGTAGCTGTGGAAAGAGTACTTGACCAGGAGTCCTTAGCTTCAGGCCACAGCTTCAAGTCTGACACTAATATCTGTGTCACCTTGTGCATGTTTTATTATTGGTAAAATGAAGATAATGACTTCTGCTCTAACTTATCTTGTAAATTGCTCTAAAGATCAAATGAGTATGTCAAGATGCTTAGAAAGGTTTGAAACATAATACATGTTATTAAAATGGAAATAAAGTTGAAATATCAATATTATAACACTTTATGTTTTGAATATAGAAATAAAGTGAAATTTTCTATCATTGTATTATAAAATACATTGAAGAGGAAACCTTTTAGACAGATAGAATTTTAAAGATCTCTATATGTATAAAATATAAAATGTAAATGTAGCATATGAAATATCTATAACATAAGAGTTAAATTCTTACAAGACTGTAGACAATGAAACGTGTTATCTGAAGTCATTAGATAACTCCATGATAAAATCACTTTCTTAGGGCTGGCAACAAGCTTTCAAATATGACTTGCAGCATAAGACAGCAGTGAATTTATGTATGTGCTATTTAGATTTAGTGGCACTAAGATCACAAGGACATACACATTTAATTAGTGGAGTACATTCAATTCTAAAATTTAGATCACTTTCTCCAAATGAGCTTGTTCTTCAT
This sequence comes from Gorilla gorilla gorilla, assembly GCF_029281585.2. Lineage (NCBI taxonomy): Eukaryota > Metazoa > Chordata > Mammalia > Primates > Hominidae > Gorilla > Gorilla gorilla. The sequence continues at coordinate 101,769,764 of NC_073242.2, forward strand.
AGGAATCATGCAAGCAAATGTTGACAAATATTGCAAACAATGAGAGAAAGACATGAATCTTAGGATTTTTCTTCCTAAAAAATCTATTCTTATTAAGATGCTTTTCATTATAACCTAGCAGAGCAGGATTTAAGTACCAACCTGAGTCTTCTGTTCTCTAGGTCAATGTTGAAAGTTTATTTCTACAGTAAAACACATGTCTCACATTCTTGGTGTTGCCATATAAATCAAACAAAGAGAACTGCATTCCAATTCTCTCCATTATTACAGAAGCATACAACGTACTAACCACAACATTCTTCCAATTTTAGTTTGAAGTGTTTTTCAACTTCAAGTATGCTTGGAAAATTATTAAGCCAAGGCTATTGTGATTATACCTGTTAGACTTTTATTCTACATAAATTATCTAAGCCAAATGGAGTCCAAAATACTGACCCTTGACTGCCAATTAGAATAGTCCCTAATGCTCAATCATGTGCTAAAAGAGACAAATGAGCTAGATTTGAGTTTGAAAACTACCACCTCTGAATAAAAAAAAAAATGAAGCTGAATATGCATTTGGGAAAGACACAGTTAATGCAAATGGTAGAGAAATGTGGAATACTATTCTAAACTGCTTGTGTTCACTGCTTCCCGAGTACAGACACTTGCACCAAGATACAGAGACACATACTTATTAACTCACACATATGGATCAGAATGACTAAATATTTTAAAATCAGGAAAAACAAAACCCAGTAGATTCTGCCCCACAGTCTGTATACTGCACACACACCCACTAATACACACCCTTGACGAGTGTAAGATCCAGAAGTGCTTAAACAATTTTGTAGGCATAAATTACAAATTAATGAAACCTGCCGAAGGCAGGCACATAAAGACACGATGTTCAAGACATAAGCATTGAAGCAAGGCAGACACCTGAGAAAAACAGTCAGAAGTTCCCAAACTGAAAAGATTGTATCCTGGACATCCAAGTAGATGAAGGATTCAGGGCGAACAGATTTGTATCCTGGCACCAGAGCAGATGATGGGTTTAGGGACCGCAGCGGTCCCTAAAGACCATTCCCTCTAGCATCCAAATTTCTAAAAATTAAAGCTTAATGGTTCCAATTCTTTATAAGGTTGTCCTTTCAGTGGGCAAAGCATTGATCAGTGGTCTCAGTCTTGCCAGCTGGCTCCAAGGGCTCTGCCCCCAACAGTTCCTCCTCAGCATCCTTTCTTTTTCCATTCTCTTGAAGAAGGGATGCTCTGTTCACTTCACGTGGGCTTAGATTTATGAGGTGCTGAGAAACAAGAGTGTGGGGCCCTTCAAGTTGTACTCCCAGATGTAATACTGCAAGTGAGCCAACACAGGATTTTAGCATTGGCTAACATGTTTGTTCTACAAAGCTTGTTTGTTACTGGATCCAAATGGATGCCTCAGTCAAAGCAAAAACAAAGCAACAACTAAAAATGTCTTCCCTCATTGCCCCCCAAATAGCCCAATCCTTTCTGAGTCCAGGCTCCTGAATGCACATGAAACTGTGTAGCCTTGGCTGGGGGATCAGCACTCCCTCCTCAGCTGGAGGCTGCATTCAGAAAGAATGGATTTTTTCTGGCTTCTGATAGTCTGAGATATTGTGCCTGTCACTCAGAGGCTGAGCAAAATAGGGTTCAAAACAGAGAACAGAGATGTATAAACAGATGCAAGACAGTGAGAAGAGTGTACCAAGTACGGAGACTAAAGAGATTGGTATCAAGCCTTACCCTGGGATGGGCCACTCTCTCTGTGTCTGTAAGAAGCTCCTAGGCTATTTTAATTATAAATATTTATATCCATGGAAGCAAATTCAGAAGGATTTATATCCCAGGGGAGTGCAGATCAATAGATCTAAGCAAACCTCATCTCCAGGCTGACCACTTAACACTGTTATCACCGATTAGGGCTGCTTGGCCCTCTGGGGGGGTGTCAGTTCCCCTCTTGTCCTGCATAGGTCCACCCCATTCTTGGCCCCAAGAGGAAATCAATAACAGGATGCAGGGATCAATACACAGGACATCTGCTTGGCTGCAGTGGCTCACCTTAAAATCGGAGTTTGGTTAGCCCTTGTCTATACCGCAAGCCCCTATTCCTTCCTCCAAACCCTCCATCCTTCCAGATCTGCTGGAGCATTCCAATTTTGATCTTTAGCTCACTCACTGAAATCGGCCCAGATACTGCTGACTCTCTTGAGCAAGAAATAAAGACTTGGTTAACATTTGCCTTACTTTCCAAAAGTAAAGAAACTTACCAGACCTCAAGGATTGAGTCAGAGTTGATTTCCTGCTTCATGGCCCGGGGCATGCTTTCTGCTGCCGACTCTGGCCACCAAATACTGTCGGAGCAATTGGAGCTGGCTGGGTTACTGTTCCAGGTTTGCCTGCGTCTCCCTATGCTTGGTCTGCAGTTGATAGATCCTCTGCTCCTGAAGCATCCAGCTATTGACCCGCCCAGGGAAAGAAAGAAAAAAATGGAAAAAAAAATCAATTAATACTAACCGGCTTAACAAAACCCTGTATAGCACAGGCCTGGAGCATACAGGGTAGGAGTTGGGATGGTCTCAGTGGCAACAATGAGTGTGGGGACAGGCTCAGCCAGCTAGAAAACCTGATGTTCCAGGGACACGAAGCCAATATGGTAGGCGTGATCACACACACACACATATTCTCTCTCTCTCTCTCTCTCTCTCTCTCTCTCTCTCTCTCTCTCTCGGCAGCTTAGTCTGACATGCCCTAGTCTGACAGCAAAGAGGACAGTGCAGGTACATGTTCATTGTGAACTGGTGGAGGGTGACACATTCACCAAAACAGAAGAAGGGCTGCAACCAAACTCATAGAACCGGTGGATATTTTTGTTTTCTGGGGTTTTTTTTGGGGGGGCGGGGGTGGAAGAGGAAGAGATATTGTTTTGTTCTGAAAAGATAATACCATTCACGTGTCGCAGGAGAGTTCCTGAGGCATTTCTTCGTGCGTCTCCCTATCACACCACCACATACAGACACACATGAAGCTCTTTTAAGGGGAGCAAGAAAATGGGGGCACACCATACCTCAGCTGCCAGGCCCTCTCTCTTCTGCAGGAGCTGGCTTTGAAGGCTTGGGATTCTTGCATCTCGCTGTTCCAGCTGTAAAGAGTTTACATAGGGAGGGAGCCAGGAAGGATCATGAATGTCAACCAATGAGCAATTAGCATGACAAGACTAAAGTATTGATCCACTAAAGCTCCCTGCACTGCTGTAGCCCCAGAGGTAGAGCGGCTCCCTTGTCACTAACTCTGATAGTGCATTTCGGAAGCCTGTATTGTAGGACTGGCTACTTTTTCTATCCCCGATCCCCTTCTCAGGGCAGAGGAGTATGGCACCTTCAGGCTGCCCATCTGCAGCTATCAGAGTAGTCTCCATCCCTGGGCAGAAAGCTGCAGAAAAGAGCATAAAGAATGTAAAGATTTTGGCTGTCCTACTTTATTCATTTTTTAAAAATGCGGCTCCCTCCTGTTGGCACCAGGCATTTCTAAGTATTGATTGGAAAAGGGCTAGGGCGAAATCCTGGCCTGACAGCTGGGGCTGGAACTACTGTGGTTTTCCATTCTGCGTGGTCAGAGGCAAAGTGACTTTCACAGTACCAACTTCCGGCCAATCCAAATACACACTTACTGTGCACATAGTACTCATTTTAGTCAGTAAGGGTCAAGAAGGGAGAGGGAAAGATGTTGTTTCACTGAAGAGACAACCTTATTCCTAGGTGTAAGGCTATCATACATCGAAAGAGAAAATGAAGGAATTTTCAACTTAGCAGACATGGTGTTCAAATAACACTAGCCAGGTGAAATATTACCTCTGTAAGGTTCTTCATTCTTGCCATTGATTCCCACCTTTGTTACTCTCAGCTATAGGCACACTCGCCATTGATTCCCTCCTTTGTTACCCTCAGCTATAGGCACACTAACCTTTCATCATTTTTTCTACTTTTTCCCCTATCCATCCCATGTCTTTACAAATTTATTTCTTAAGTTGCCCTCCTAATTTCTTTTCATACCCTTCTTTAAGGACCCCCTAGCACTCCATCTCCTTCATGAAATCTCCCAAGCAGTGGTAATTATTCATTCCTGCGTGAGCTTCTACTTGTGCCAAAAACTTCTCTAGCAGTGGGGATATCATAATGAACAATATGGTATGGTCAATATACTTAAAGATATGGTCATTATACTTAACATATGGTCATTATACTTAAAGATATGGTCATTATACTTAACATATGGTCATTATACTTAAAGATATGGTCATTATGGCCATTGTATTTAAAGAGCTTACAGACTAAATGAATAATGAGCCATTCATTGACAGCAAAACCATCCATCCACCCACCCACCCACCCAACCACCCAGCCAGCCATCTATTCATTGATACATTCAATTTGTGCTTATCAAGAACTTCCTATTACCAGGAACTATTCTTTGCTAAAAATAGGATGGTGTGGCAGAGACTTGAATGCCTGCTGATAATCATTTTCTCCTCTTCTTCCCAGGCTCACAGACAATCTGTATTTCCCAGCTCTTTTACAATGGGGCCTTATGACTGAGCTCTGGCCAATGGAATGTAGGTGGGAGAGATGCATGCCTGGCCTGGCTCATAGAAACCCTCCTCATGGCCCTTCCTTCTCCTCCCTTCCAATGTGACTCTTGACGGTGACATGCTGAAGATGGGCGTGCAACCTGGGTCTTTGGGGATCCAGTTGGAGAAGAGTGCCCTGACCCACTTTGGACTATGGTGAAAGGAATCCAATTTTAATGTTGTTAAACAGCTGAGATTTTAGGATTGTTTATGTTAGTGTGAGTGTAGAAGCTAATGTTACTTTTACTGACTAACAAAAACACAAAGCAAAAACAGATATAGCCCCTGCCTTCACAGAGCCTGAAGCCCAGTGGGTGAAAGAGACATTAATAAAATAACTACAAAAATAAAAGTAAAAACACAATTGTGATAAGTATAATAAAGGATAGGTATCTGAGGAAACAAACACATGAGCCAGAGGAAACTCAACCTAGACAACTGCCATGATGCAATTATGTTGAGATATGAAGGGTGAATCCTGAGAGAACACAGGGGTGTTCCACTAAGAAGGAACAGAATGTGGGAAGTTGATATGGTAAGGAGGAGTAAGGTACAGTCCAGAAACCAAAAAACCCTAGTATGAGTAGAACACAGAGAATGAGAAGGATATGATGCAACATGAGACTGGAGAAACAGGTATGGACCCAACCATTCAAGGCCTTATAGATTATAGATTTCAGTGTCTGTCCTAAGATCAATGGGGAGCCATTCAAGAGTTTTATGCAAGGCTGGTGACAAAATCTTGTATTTTAGACAGGTCTCTTTGGCTGCAAGCCTGAAGAATGAATTGGTAGTTCTATTTCCAGCCATATGGTGGGTAGGCCAGATAACTCAAAAACCCTTCCACCAGAAAGTTAAGATATTTTGAATAAAATGGAACACACATTAAGTATAGGGCTAAGCTTGCAAGTAGAAAACTCCCCAAATGCCAGGTACAAAGAGGGAACTGAAACAAAATCAGTAAGCTGTGGGACGTGTATCTGCCTTGAGGAGCACTGCTCAGGCTCACTGACTACAGGGATTAGGTTTTACTACTCACATGGGGACAAGGGTCCATGAAAATTAGCAAGGGGAAACTGAATCCTCACATAAAACTAGAACCTTAAAAAGATGGCCTAAGGGGGAAAAAATCCATCTATTGTCACAACAATGCTTGTCTTTTCATGGTGCATAGGAAGGAAACAAGTGTCCTTTGAGAATCTGTGACTATGCTTTACAAGGTAAGGGGATTTATAGTTACTGTCTACCAAATTGAGAAACCTCTAAGCTGAAAAATTAAAATGAAACTTAGTCTCAGGCCAGGAATATCTCTGTGGCATTTGGCAGGAGCAAACCCAAAATGCTCTGGAGAGCCACACTTTCACAGAGGGCACCTAGAATTCCTGTAAATAAAGCCCTGTTGAGGATGTACCCACACATTACAAACTAAAGACCAACAGTGAATGTAGATAAAGCAAATAGCAGATTTATACCTTTGAGAACTTCAGGTGACAGAACAATCTGTTAGAGACTGCAAATAAATATGCTTAAAATGATTAAAGACATAAAGGAAAGTGTCATGCAAAAATAGCAAAGCATCTTGGAAAAAAAAAAGATAATAAACTAGAGGAGGATAAAAACCATGCATTCAGATCAAGAATGCAACTTTAGGCCGGGCATGATGGCTCACACCTGTAACTCCAGCACTTTGGGAGGCCAAGGTGGGAGGATCACTTGAGGCTAGGAATTTGAGACCAGCCTAGGCAACATAGTGAGACTCTATCTCTAAAAAAAATAAAAAATTAAAAAATAAAACAATTACCTGGGTTTGGGGGTGCACCTCTGTAGTCCCGTCTACTCAGGAAGCTGAGAGGGGAGGAGTGCTTGAGCCTAGGATGTTGAGATTGCTGTGAGCTATGATCATGCCATCGCACTCCAGCCTAGGCGACAGAGCGAGACCCCCATCTCAAAAAGAATACAACTTCTTCCCAAATGTGTAGGACTCCTGGTATGATATCAGGATTTAGGAAGCAATCATACTTTTTTCTTTTCTCTCTTTCTGTTAAATATGTTATTTGTATGGGACAAATCTCTCACTTGCTCTGTCAGTGACATCAAATATATAAGGGCATAATGACGGCTCCAAAGCAAGAAACATTTTCCATATTTAAAACTGATGATCAGCTCATAAGACATTCTCTCTGTTATGATTGTTCCAATGTCTCATAAAGGAAAATATCATCTCAGTGTGATTTCTTTGCTTCTTTGCACTGTTCAGCTCAATGTTCTCTCTCCAGCTGGGCATAAATTGAGGACACTGGCCTTTTCAATGGTGGACAAAAAGCCATAATGGGAGGGAGGTGGCAAGCATCAAAGGAAAGCTCAAAATAAGGAAGGCTCGTTATTTTATCAGAAACTAGTTTTTCTTGTTACTGTTTCAAAAATTATTCTCATGCCTCACAAAATAACTGAGAATAAGTAATGTACTAACATTAAGAGTTACCCAGTCAGCCTGAGCTGGTGCTCTGGATGGACCAAATGCTAGGATATTTCTTTACGGACCCAGGCTAAAGTTGTAGTGAGGGTTTTTGGTAGTGGAGAGACTTAGATGGAACTAGATGATTCCAAGCTCAGCTGGAATCAGGTCAATTTCATTCACTTGTGTCTTTTGAGACATTTATCACCATCACCATCATCATTATCTTTTATTGAAGTTCAACTATCTGCCAGACCACATGTTATTTCATCTTATTGTCAGAAAACCTCTGCAGAGTGGGCACTAATATCCCCACTTCTTGGATGAAAGATACAGAAAAATGAAATGACCCAAATATTCTCATCTTATATTAAAACCAGGGATAGGTTAAATGCCCTTAGCCCTCCTTAGCAGGTTTAAATAGAGACAAAGTCATTCAGAGCCCTAAGAAGAGCAGGTGCTAATAGAGAACTTCTTTCTTTGCATGGCTTCAAAGCAAGTTGTTTTAAGCAGCCAGAATGAGGTAACTGAGCTCAGCCACATTCATCTGTCTTCCAGCAGTGAATGCAGATTTACCAGGTAGGAGACAGATACTTGAGACAATAACGATTTGCAAAATTTGGTGTATCCAGTGGGGCTGCTTTCAATCAGGGCTGCTGATGAAAAGGTCAGGTTATCTGAGCCCCACTTATTTCTTCCCCACCCTAACATCCCACCTATTCACAGAATCTGCTTGTTGTTCCTTCAGATGTGTCCTGGTCTATTCACACCCCACCACCCCAAGACCATCCTGTTCCAAGCCACCATCAATCATAGCATGCCCCAGAAGCCTGCTAAAGGGCCTTCCTGCCTCCACTTTGCACCTTACAATCAGCCCTTCCCACAGCAGCCAGCTCCATCTTTTACATTGAAATTAGATAATGCCACTCCCTCACTCAAAACCCTCCAAGGGCTTCCCATTGCACTTTGACTAAAATCCCACCTCTTTGTCAAGGTCTACCCAGCAAGGTCTACCCCACCTCTTGTCCTTTAGGTGTTTGCTCAAATACCATTTTCTCAGAGACTACGCACCTCAGAGGCAGTCCCCATCACCTTACCCTGTATGTTATCTTGCTTTTGAACAGTAGATCTCAATGACCAAGCACAGTGCCAAGCACAAGGACACTAAGTAATATTTATAAGAATGAATAAGTGAATTCCATATCTTCATTGACATCCATGACTTCTGAGACAGAAGAAATGAGACACCTGAGGACTAAGAAAACTTACTATTAATTGGTCTGCCCTGGAAAGAAAGTATTTGACCTGTTGTCTCAAGATAGATAATTTATGTAAGGAAATCAGAATAAATACTATTTTTTATGTGTAACTATGGGTGAAATTCGACTGATACAAATAAAAGTCTGGACTAGTAACTATTTGAGCTTACTATTTATGAAGTTGCAGTATTTATAATTACGTTTATATCAATATAGTATTTTCTACTTTCAAAAGCGCTTGATTAAAAACAACTTTATGAAGGATACAGGTATTATTCTCTGCATTTTACCGATTTTAAAAAGTGCTAACAGCACTATAGCCAGTGAGTATCAGGTCACAATATGGCCTGGCAAACCTGAAGGCCCAAAGACTAACCTTATGAGGATATTTTCACTTATGTCACACTGGGAAAAGGACAGATAGGATACACAGAGGAAAGACTTTTGTTTAGGGTGGTATATGATGTTTCTGTAGGGTGGTGTATTTGTTTCCTAGGGTTGTCATAACAAATTACCGCAAACTCGATGGCTTAAAACAACAGAAATGTGCTTTCTTACAGTTTAAGAGGCTAGATGTCCAAAATCAAGGTGTTGGCAGAGCTATGCTCTCTCTGAAGGCTTTAGGGGAGGATTTTTCCCTGCCTCTTCCATCTTCTGGTGGCTCCCGAAATTCTTGGCATTTCTTGGCCTGTGGCAACATCACTGTAGTCTCCGCGTGTCCTTTCTTCTTCTTATAAGGATATCAGCAGTCAGATCTAGGACCCACCCACATCCAGTATGATCTCATCTTAACCAATTACATCTGCAAAGACCAAATAAGATCACATTCTGAGATTCTGGGTGGACAAGAATTTTGGGGGAACATTATTCAACCCACTACAGACGGGCAGTATGAAACTGTAAACATCACCTTCCTGTTCATCCTCAGTTTCTGTGTGTTCTTTAAAAGAACAGGGATCCTATATATTTTCTCCTTGCATTTTGTTCTCTCCCCTGCCTGTGACTCATACTCACTGGCTCTTATTCCTGTCTCTTCCCCTTCCAGTAATATTTCTGTAACATTCTGTATGGATGAATCACACACACATGCACATTATGAATCCATGCAACAGTACAACTTGGTTGTCATTAGAAACTTTTCTAGGATATGGATTCAATGATGTTCCAAAAATCAGATAATTAAATTCTAGCTAGAAGCATAATAGCTCTTAGGCAGAAGAGCAGCCAGTGATTCCAGGCTGTGGTAAAGGAAGTCTGGAGGAACAGTTCATCAATAGCTGAGTCATAGGGTTCCTATGATTGTTTCAATGAAGCATTTAAGGTTTATAGTCTTTATGATAGTCTTTCTCATGCCAAAGGAAAGTATACTTAAAAGATAATGACTTATTTTAGAATCTCTTAGTACTAATCCGTTTTGAGCTCCATTTCACAAGCTCTATTTCAAGTGAATGTTTACATAGTGTTCATAGCTATGGTCTTCATATTGTAGCATCATATGTTCATAGATATTGTGGTCTTTGACAATCTCTCCTGTTATCTATTTCATTTTCCTTCCCTGGTTACAAGAAAAACTCATACCTATAAATAATCATTTATGTTTTCTTTTCTCTGCTTGCAGTTTTGACTAGCTTATTGTTTCACTGAATATGGCTCTATTCAGTTCCTACTGATATGAAGAGACTATCGCTAAAGATTTTTTTAACCTATCAGAGGAAGTTCCTGGATCTCTGGCCTTAAAATCCTGTCTCTATTTATTCTTGAAGAAAAAAATTAGAAAGAAAACATGATATGCCTTGCACATAGTAGGAATTCAATCAATATTTATTTCATTTGGAAATTGACAGCAATATTTTGATTTAAGTTGTACTAGACGAATAAATACAAATGGCATTCACTTGATGATGGCAAAATGGTGCCGGGACAACATCCAACAATGCACCAGATGTTCCAAAATAAATTCAGATAAATAAAAATACTACAAATAGGCCCATAAAATTACTAGAAGAAATAATGAGAGAATTTTTTAAAATAATGTTGGAGAGAAGTCTTTTCTAAATAAAACACACAACCCAGAAGTCAAAACATAAGGATTTATCAATTCATCATCATAAAACTAAAACACATTTCTATATGAAAAAAATCATCATAAGTAAACAGAAAAATGACAAACCAGGAAAAATTTATAATTCATATAACAGACAAAGGGCTAATTTCTATAACATATGTATAAGAAGCTCCTATAAATCAATATATAAAAGTCTAATAACCTAATGGAAAACAGGGAAATAGTTTATAGGAAAAGAAATAAAATTACTTTTAATCACATTAAGGAAACAATCTCACTCACAGTAAGAGAAACACAAATTAACTCCACACTGAGATACCGTTTTGTATGTAATATATTTGCAAAACCCCCAAACTATTGATAATACAATGAACTTGTGAAGGTGCGGTAAAATAGGTTTATTTCATACATTAATGGTGGAAGTGGAAAGTGGCACAAACTCTTTGGAATGCAATTTTCCAAGACCCACTAAAATTACATGCAGCTACCCTTTTACCTAGCAAGTCCAGTTCTATGAATTTATCCTACAGATATGCCTGCACGCATGTGAAATGGCACATGTAGAAGGCTATTCACTGCAGTTTTGTAATGAAAAAAGATTAGAAACTACTTAAATGGCCATCAGTAGGGTGCTGGTTACATTAACAATGGTTTGTCCACACAATGGGATATCATGAAGCTATGAAAACATTGAGTATTCTCCTAAACAGAAATTCTTTCTTTGTAACCATTGCAGGAAAATAAAATAATGATAGGAGGAGTCCAGAAAGGTCTTAATATCTATGAACAGAATACATTGTAAAATGAAAAAAAAAAAAAAAAAGGTGGAGAACAGGTTGTGTAGTATGCTGTTTGTGTAAAATTGGACAGAGGAGCATACACATGTATTAGTATTTGCTCGTATATGTATGGAATATCTAAAAGAGTACACAAAAACTGACAACATGCCTTGACTTTGGGAAAGGGAATAAGGTCGGTAGAAACAGGATTTTCACTGTGATCCTTTTGTACTTTGCTTTTTGAACTCTAAGGATATATTCTCTATTTAATAAATAAACATGTTTTAAAAATAGCTCTTACACATAGACATACCCATAACCACACATACATCCAGATCAAACTTCATTTGCTAATCAGACCTCAGACTCAGAAAGATGAATAAATCCTTGGCAAGTGAGGTTCTCAGCAACATTATCAGGCTACTGGGCTTTGGGAGTTACTCACATATTGACAACTGCGCTATAATTAGGGTAAGTGGAACTCACCAGTCAAACATACTCGTCTTCTGAGTTCCTAGCACATGCCAGGCACATTTGTTGAATTCTAAAACAAAAAAAATGAAGGATAAAATACAGTTTTAACAGCAAATGGCCTTTGTGGATAATCCCAAACTATTAGTAAAGTAAAAATGATCATAGTTGTTACGCCCAATAAGTTTGGAGACTTGACTTCCAACACTGGGCTGTCTGTTCATTGCATTACTAGTAAATAGGGAGCCTGGACTAGATCATTTCTAATGCTCCCCCCAATTACATTTCTCCTTGAAGTATCCTAATTGCAGCATTCTTTACAAGAGTGAATGACCAATCTCTTCATATAGGGTTATGTCTAGGTCTTCAGCTTCTCAGACCTGGAAAGACTTCAGTGTGTTCCCTAGGATCTCAGTCTGACACCTTTCCTCTTTGCCTTCAAATAGACACAAGTCTTCCTGTTACCCCAAAAAGGCTTCACTTGAGCCAATGGTCCACTTTGCTATCCTTCTATATTGCTCTTCCTTTTCTCTGTCAAATTTCTCAAGTATGGGAATTATACTTGCTTCTCCCATGATTTAAATTGACTGATACTTCTATCTGTCTCTCTCCCTTATTGGGGTAAAATTCGCATAAGATACAATTAACCATTTTAATGTACAATTTAGGGGCATTAGTACATTCACAATGTTGTCCAGTTATCACCTCTATCTAGTTCCAAAACATTTCATCATCCTTCAAAGGAGGCCTTGCACCTATTAAGCAGTCATTCTCTGTTCCCTCCTCCCCCCAGACACTGAACCACTAATCTACTTTCTGTCTTTATGGATTTGCCTATTCTGTATATTTCATATAAATGGAATCATACATATGCAACCCTTGGTGTCTGGATTCTTTTGAGGTTCATCCATATTATAACAGGGGTGTCCAATCTTTTGGCTTCCCTGGGCCACACTGGAAGAAGAATTGTCTAGGGCTACACACAAAATACACTAACCCTAACGATAGCCGGTAAGCTAAAAAAAAATTGCAAAAAAACTCATAATGTTTTAAGAAGTTCATGAATTTGTGTTGGACCACATTCAAAGCCAACCTGGGCCACATGCAGTCTTCAGGTTGCATATTGGACAAGCTTGTGGGGACTTCTTTCTTTTTCATGGCTGAATAGTTCATTGAACAGATGTACTACATTTTGTTTACCCATTCATTCCATTGATGGGCATCTGGGTTGTTTCCACCTTTTGGCCATTGCAAATAGTGCTGCTATGAACATTTGTGTACACATATTTGGTAAATCTGTTTTCAATTATTTGGGGTATATACCTAAGGAAGGGGATTTCTGGGTCACATGGTAATCCTATGTTTAACTTTTTGAAAACTTTTTGTGTCTCTTTTTGAAGCAGTTTTCTCAGGCTCAGGGTGCAGACATTCATAACAGGCTCTTTCAATCAACAAATATTTATTAAGTGTCTACCAAGGGACAGGCCCTTTGCTCAGACGTTGGGGGATTCAAAGGTGAGCAAGATAGTCTCTTCATTGAAGGGCCTCAGGGTCTGGCAAAAAGAAGTAGATGGGGAAAAAATAAAACACAAACGGGGTCATGTGTTTCCAACAACAAAAACCCTCCAGAGACTTACCATGGCAACCATAAGAAAACCTAAATTCCTTACTAGAGTCTTCAAGGCTCTGTCTATGCAGGTGACCTTATGCAGTCTTCATGTGGGAAAAACTCTGCTTGCTCACTGCTGTACCTTAGAACCTAGAAGAGTAGCCCCTTCATGAATATTTGTAAAACATAAATCAATACAGAAATAGGTGAATGCCCCTCTGTTCTCCCCCTTGGCCTCTAAGCTCTAGCCTTTGTTCTGTGCCTTGAATGTGCCAACTCATTCCTTTCTCAGGGCCTTTGCACATGTCAGTCCTTCTACTTGGAATGCTGGTCCCCAGATCTTCACATGGCTGTTTCCTTCTCATCATTCAGGGCCCCCTGACCACCTTAGCTCAGAGACACATCCAACTTCATGCACTTAAACATTATCCCATCTTATTTTTTTCACTGAACTTATCCATTCCTGAACATGCTTATTTCTTACTCTCTCTCCAAATTTAGCTCCTGTTTATATCATTTGCTGCCACATCACCTATACCTGGCACATATTAGGTGATTAATAAATATTTGCTGACTGATGAATAATTGCACTACAGTGGTGTCAGATGCTTACATTATGGTATATACAAAGCCCAGTGTTGGCTCCAAGGAGGGGGTGAGCCAGGAGGAATCCTGGGAACTGAGCTTCCAGTTTTCTACCTCTGTGTCCACCTTCAAAGCTTCTCCAATTATCTCTATGCCCCAAACACACCTCTGTCCCATGCATACTCCTATATTTCTGACTACTTACTGGACATCTCCAAATTATCATTCCCTAGCCCCAACAAACTGAATTTTTTCTTGCAAACTTAGGATCTGATGGCCTGCTTTGACATTTTCTTTAGCTGTGACATCAAACCATCAAAACACCAGTTCTAAAATAACTTAAAGAGTATGATTGAATTGTTTGTAACACAAAGGATAAATACTTTGGGGGATGGATACCCCATTCCCCATGACATGCTTATTTCATATTGCATGTCTGTATCAAAATAGCCCATATATCCCATATATACACACACCTACTACATACCCACAAAAATTTAAAAAAAATTAAAACTAGAAAAACAACAAAACTCCAAAACCATCAGTTCCTTCAATACTTCTAGTCTTATCTTCCATTACCCAAGAGAACCAATAGAGTTAGCCAGATCCCAAACACACTAGAAATAGCATGTTGTGATTTCCAAGTATGGCCTTTCCTTTGCCATTGCCTATCCAATGTTTTCTAACACCTATATGGGGCCTTAACTAACTGTTCCAGTCCACATTTATTTGGCCTTCATGGGACCTCCTAAAGCCCATAATATCAGTGCCTTTCATTTTGGTATTTAATAAACATGACCTTGTTTAAATGCAAATACTTCACTCATTTACTCCAAAGAACAGAAAATTCTTGAAATATAGGCTGTTTAAAATCTCCTTAATAATATCCACAGCCTCTCACACAGAGCTATATGCACACAGTACAAACATAGGCAGTATCTTAATGAGTAAACAAATATGAATATCGAGAAACAATAAGAAAATTAATCATGGGTGAGGAAAAGATTTCCAGAGAGGCTAAAAGTAGAGATGACTTGTATCTTTGCTTTCTATAAATCCTTCTTGCAGTAGTTCTCAATCCTGACTCCATGTTAGAATCACGAGGAAATCTTTACCAATGGTAGGGCCCTATTCCTAGAGATTCTGATTTAGCTGGTTTTGTTTGGAGCTCTGGAGCTTTTTTCCAGAATCCATCATGATTTATAAAATGTTAATTATATATTTCCATGGGTGCTTTCTTTTTTTCTTGAGTTTGTGGGTTTTATGTATGACAAACTATATGTCTGCCACAGTAAAGCAGGGGTACTAATGAAATGTGAACTTTCAGTTTAGAATAACCTCAAGATGAAGTGTTTGGGGAAAACAGTTCTATGGTCTGAATATTTGTGTCACTCTAAAATTCATGTGTTAAAACTTAGCAGCGTTATGGTGTGGGCAGCTAGGGGCTTGGAGAGGTGATTAGGTCATGAGGGCAGAACGCTCACAAATGGGATTACTGACCTAATAAAAGAGGCCCCAGAGAGCTGCCTTGCCCCTTCCACTATGTGAAGACACAGTGAGAAGGTACCACCTATGAACCAGGAAACATGCCTTTACCAGACACTGAATCTGCTGACATTTTGATCTTGGACTTCCCAGCCTCCAGAATTATGAGAAATAAATTGCTGTTGTTTATAAGCTACTCTGTTTATGGTATCTCATTATAACAGCCCAAATAGACTAAGACAGAGAATAAAATATCCACTGATAATGTTGAAACTAAACATACAGAAGAGGTGGCAGACACGATTTGTTTGTCATTCAACAACCATTACAGCTCTTCTTCTTTGCTAACAAAACTCAGACTTTGTTCAAATGGTAATGTGTCCAGCCTCAGGGGATGGATCACAATTGGCCTGGGACCATTTGGCAATCTATGCCTCTTTGTTTGATACTTACCTTTCTAGCTCCTTGAAGCTAAGGTAACCATGTGACAGAGTCCCTGCCAATGATATTTATGGGTAAGTCTATTGACTTACTGGGAAATAGTTTGCTTTCTAAAAACGAGGCTGGGCTTGTGTATGTCTTGTTTCCCTTCCTGATTAGAGACTTCATCAGCATTACCAAAAGCAAAAGCACAGGGACAAAAAGCCAATATACTGAAGATGACACGACAGAAGGAGGAAAAAGTTTTGAGTTTCTGATAATATTGTTGTGTCTCTGGAACTACCAACCTTCTAACATCTTACTATCTGAGATTAAATGTCTTTATTACATAGGGTCAACTAATAGATGTTAAGTTTTCTGTTATTTTCTGCGAAAAGCATTCTCAGCTGTCTGAGTCTGCTCATGCAAAATACCATAAGCAAAATATCATAAACCGGGTGGCTTAAACAACAGAAATTTTCTCACAGTTCTGGAAGCTAGAAGTCCAAGATCAAAGTTCAGTAGGGTTGGTTCCCAGTGAGGGCATCCTGGTTTGCAGACGGCCGCCTTCTCCACCGAGTCCTCACATGGTCTTTCCTCAGTACATGCCTGTGCATCAGGAAAGAGCAAGCTTTCCGAGGTCTTTTTTTAATAAGGACATGAATCCTATAATGAGGGTCCCAACCACACGACCTCATCTACTCCTGATTACTTCCTAAATGCCCTATTTTCAAATACCATTAAATTGGGGCTTAAGGCTTCATCATATGAGTTTTGTAGGGGACACAATCAGTCCCTACACCAACTAATACAAAATTGCCCTGTTCACATATAGGAATATCTTTAGCTGATGGCTATTCCCAAGGCTAAAAGAAAAGCCTTGTCTATGCTTTTAATGGCATTCCTCAGTGGTTGGTAAAAAATCATGGATGTACCATGAAGAATATTGCAGAACATATAAAAATGTGGCAAAAAATTGTTTAAGTACAAAAAATAATGACAAAAGTGGAAATCTTCTGTCTATTCATTCACTACATATTCATTGAATGCCTGTTATATGCACTTCACCCTGTGGGGATTCAAAAGTGAAAGTTGTAGGGTCCCAGGCTTCTACAGTCTATCAGGAAAGATAAGAGACAGTGAAATGGCTGGTGAACAAAGAACACAATTTTCACCCTATGGAGATACAAAGTGGTATGAAAGTTCAGTATTAGGAGAGAGAACTTCATGGAAGAGGTGAGAGTTGGCATGTCCCTTAGGTTAGCATGAGCATCTCTGTAGAAGCCAGATGTAAACTGCTGCAGGGAGCCATATACATAGCATTGTCTCATCTGCTTTGGGCTGCCCTCTCTCAGAACGGATTCTCCTGCTGAAAACGGATGGCTAATCAACTTAGTCATGAATCTGCAGCAAAGTTTTAAGCCTGATCTTGCTGATGAAGAGGAATTCATAATTGCCTGGAAGAAATGTTTCACTTTAATCCAGGGTACTAACTTTTTTGGGCCACTTTAATATTATTTAGGAACGTGGCAAGGTAATTAACCAGCAGCTTGTGTTAATACACTTAGAAAACATAAAATTGTTATTACTTTCTCATCAGATTCATCAATACCTTTAACTATCAGGAATATTGGTTCTTAGCCTTCAATGAATTATTGGGGAAACTTCTATATTATAAAAGCCAATAAATTGGCCCCTTAAGGAGAGCTACAGAAAATTTATGTCAGTGTAGGTTATGCAATTTCTTCCAAATTTTCCCTTGTCTCTACCAGTATCCCAGTGCCACTTCAACCAGCTTGCCATTAACATTCACGGAACCTGAGGTGGGAGCTCAAATGGAGGTCTGTATTCCCTATATCTAAATATTTAAAAGTTACAAATCAAATGGTTACATAAAAACATAAAACATGCTGTATCTTCTTACTCTGACAAATATATACCTTCCTTACACCCTGAGAAACCACATTCTAGTTAGGAACCCTTGGACTTTAGACCATGACAGCATAGGTATTTAGTTCACAGGTCCCAGACTCCAACCCATCCCCCTTCTCTTTCTACCTCTGTCTTTGTCTCTCACTATGAATTATTTCATGCAGATGTGTGGGGACACTCTGCCTACACATACAAAATTCATTCATTTCCCAGTCCTGCAAACAGTTACCTCTTGGATACCCCTCAGGCCTAGTGTTGTAGACCAAAAGGATGGACCCAGGGAAGAGTCCTGTACAGGTCTTGCAGGCACGCTTGAATTTCTAGATTCCTGAGGAGTGGAATGTGGTCCAGAGGAAGGGAAGTTGGTAAGTGATGAGGGGGCACCCTGCTCCCTGCCCCCCTGATCCCATGGACTCCCCACACAATGGGAAGGGATGAGATGGAGTCAGAGTGGGGCCAGAGTAGAGCTCTCTAATATGAGGCACAGAACTGGGGCCCATCTTGCTGTACGTTAGACTCTCCACTCTGCTGCTTGTCAGCAGTGGGGACTTATGCCAGCATTTACCTATATAAGCCTCAGTTTCCTAATCTGTATGAGGGGTCTTAAATCTGCTGCTTCTGCTACTACACATGGTTGTTGAGAGATCCACATAAATGTAACAGTGTATGTGAGTACTTTGTAAAGATTCTATATACCAGTAATGTATTGTTACTATGCCATTTTTTTTTTGTTTGCCATTTTACCATGCACTAATGGAAGGGTAAAGCACCGGTCTGCTGTGCACCTGCTCTAGTGTCCTCATTAACATATAACCAAAAATCAAGAATGAAGAGCTGATGACAAGGAGGCAAAGATTATTAAATGAACATCCTTTAGGTTTTATTTTTCCTAAACTTGCTGATTCCTCCAGGTCCAGAAGGATTACTTTAAGACCCTCAGTTTGTGGACATGCGCTAATTTGCATGGGTGATTTGGCCCCCAGATTGATGCTGTGTGAGGGACATTATTCTCCAGCTGTAAGGCAGGGTAACTCCTGCATTAAGCAGGAAGCTGACTGATATCTCATCCCTTCAGCGGGTAGAGAATATGCAGTGTACCTTTGTGGCAAAGGCAGGAGATTGAACGAGCGGGGTGTGCCGGGGAATGAATTACACCGTGAGCTTCTGCATCCATAAAAATCAGGCCACTCTTGGGTCAGGCGGGTGGGTGATGTGTCACACAGGCAGGTTAAACTGATTCGACCCTCTGGCTCACTGATTTGAAGCTGACAAAAGGGGCTGTGCTGTGGCTCTGGGCTCAGAATTATCTTACTATTTTCTCTGGCCATTTTGAACCAGGAAAACCTCTGGATTTTTATTTTTTTAGGATTGTATTTTCTTTCTTTCTTCTTCTTTTAAAAAACCTATTTCATTCCTATTTGCACAGAAATCCAAATCAGTCTCATTCTCAGTGTAGGGTTTTTGCTATATTTGGGGCAAAATCCCCATATCTTTATCCTGTTTTAGCATCTTGCTAAATAGAACAAATTGTGCTATTTCTGGTTTTTTTGCTTTTCAAAAGCAATTACTTCCCTGTCATTTCTAGACATTCAGGCAGAAGAGTCTGCCTTGATTACCCATCCTTCCTCTTCCCTCCCCCTTTCAAGTCTCTGGCTTCAGCACTGCTAGGGAAGGATTCAATTAAATGAGGTGTCAATGGAGCTACAACGGTTTCAGGTCAGAGACGTCAGTAAAAAGCTCCAGAGTTGCGCTGCCCCTGTGTATGTAAATGTATATATTTATACCGGGGATGTCAACTTGCAGGACTCTCCTCCTCTGCTCTTCCCTGATCAAAGATGAATGCTGAGGCAATTACTGCAAAGGAAAAGAAAATCAGGGCCCCCTCTTCATCCCTGTGCTGTTGGAGTTTAATTGCTTGGAATACTGGAGCAGAAGTCCCTTTCCTTTGCACACAGCCACATTCACACACACACAAACTTTCACAAAAATGGTTGTGCTAGGGCATAAACACACATGATAGGGTGTGCAGGAAAATATTCATGTACTCCTAAGTCCTATGCGTGTACATATTCACGTACATATTCATGTACCCCTAAGTCCTATGCATGTACGTTTTCCTGCGTGATACAAGGAAAAAATACTGTGCTCTCTGACTAATTTAATAAAAGCAATGCACAGTATCTGGTCTACATTAAAAGCTATATTTTTTTCTTCCTTTATAAAAGACTGAAAATTTTTATTCTTATACTAAAATAGATAAAGTCAAAAAAGGAAGAAAATATAGGGAGAAGTCACAGCAACAAAATACATAAATTCTTTAAACTGCTTTTGTTGTTGAATTCTTCTGTACAAATCACAGAGGTCCTAGGTCTCTGCACAAACACTTCACATGTCAGACCATTTTAGCTTTGTGCAGGCAGTTACAAGGACAAGTTGAGTATTCCACACTATTCACTGTGTTCTAGGCTATTCTGTTTTTGTTCTCATATGGCATGGGTCAGGAAGAGGGACTCTAAGTTGCATCAACAAATATAAGGAGTGAAATTTAGACACAGAAAATTTGAGCTCTGTCTATAATTAGTTCTGCTGTGTCCAGGCACCGGTAATGCACATGGCATCAAGCTGGGGTGAATCTATGGTCACACAAAGAGCATGGGCTCTAAAGCATCCACATGGCAAATACAGGTTTTCATTTCAGCCTCCTGAGTGCTGTCAGGTTTTAAATATTATTATTTAGCTTAATTGGTTCCTCCTTTGATGGCAAGAGAGTAAAGATGGGGGAAAAAACCCCTCACAAATCCTGTGATCAACACAAAGACACACCACAGACACTTGGCTTTGTGTTAGGACCACTGAAAGTTTTTCTTTTTGTGGATTAAATAGTTAAGGCTGTGGGAGTGGAATACATGCCCATACTACCTAGGAAAGTTAAGAATAAATACAGATTTTCGGAAAGGAATTCAGACCTTTTTTTCCACTGTTATGATTTCTGAAATTTTGAAATTTTTTTTCTAAAAATTTCAGAAAATGGGACCAAGTATAAACAACAACAACAACAAAATCCCAAATTTTATTCCCTTATTTTAGGGGTTTGGAGGTAAACGTGGTTATGTGGAAGAGCCCCACAAATATGTCAAAGTGTTGCCTTGAAACCCTTAACGTCTGTAATGTTTTTGTTTGTTTTGTCCTAAGGACTGTTCTTGGCCTTGAGGATGTTCTCTCTTTAGGGTCCCCAGTGCTTTAGAAGGCAGTGAGCAAGAGAGACAAACTCCTTGCCTTCCAGAGTTTATATTCCAGTAGAAGAGAAAGACTTGAGCAAATAAATAAATTGACATACATTATAATGTCAAGTAACAATTGAGTGCTATGAAGAAAAATAAAACAAGATTAGAAGAGAGAGACTGGTGGAGTTTTTTTTTTTAAGACAGGGCAATCAAGGAAGGCCTCTCTGAGGAAGTGACGTTTGAGCACAGACCTGTTTGAAGTGGAGTGAGCCATGGGAACATCTGTGGGGCAGGGGAATATACTTGGCTAAAAAAAAAGGCAAGTCCAAAATTGAAAGATGGGAATGTGCTTGGCATATTTAAGGAACAGCAAAGAGGCTGGCATGGCTGAAGTGCAGTAAGAAGAGTAGCAGAAAATGAATTCAGAGAGGTAGCCAGGGGCTATATTGTATTGGGCCATGCAGGCCATGTAAGACTTTATATTTTATTCTAATAGTGATGAGGAATCATTGGAAGATATTGAGTAGAGAATGATATTCTCTGGTCGACATTGTAAAGGGCTAATTCTGGCCACTGTGTGGGGAAAAAGCACAGGGAGGCAAAAGTGGAAACAGAGACATCAGTTAGGAGGGTATTACAGCACCAAGAGAGAAATGATGGGTGGCTTGAACTAGGGTAGTAACAGTGGAGGTGATGGGAAGAGAAATTGTACCCATAAGCTCTACCTAAGGGATCTACTAGAGGACAAACTTTAGATTAAAATTACTAGAGAGGCATTAAACATTAAATAGTCACTTGTAGAACTAACTGGGGATTAAAAAAAGAGTTCATAGTATATAACAGCTATGTGATCTGAAAATCTAAAGATGGTATAATCATTAAAAAATAGGGGATGGGCAGAGAAAAATAAGGATAACATATGCCACAAATATTTAACTGTTTTTAGTCATCAAAAATGGTTTTTGATGGTAGAATAAGGATAATTTCAAACTTGTATATGTAATATGGTATAAAGTAAATGAGTAATTATGGGATATTCTAATTCTACCATCCCATATGTCCTTGAGAACCAGAACTCTTGGTGTGGAAGAAAAGAGATGTAGGTGCAACACAGAACATTTAAATTAATCCTGTAGTCCTGAATTTGAATTGGAGATATCAATATGAACTTATGATGTATTTATCTTGCTACATAGGAAATATAGGCTACATATATATAATAAATATAACATAAGTATATGTAATTAAATATTTACAAACATAAATATAGGAAATAAATGCTAAATTTTTAAATATCCATATATATAATATATATATTTTCATAGTTCAATCCATTTAAAAAGACTAGAAATAATGACTAATCCAGTAGCATTAAGAATCTTTAGTGCCCAGACTGTGGTATTGAAATACTATTTTCTATTAACAGAAATCAAACCTTCTTAGAGAAATGGTTGATTCCAGGTCTATTGCAGGAAACATACAGCCTAAGTTGGAATATTGTACTAGTCTGTTTTCATGCTGCTGATAAAGACATATCTGAGACTGGGAAAATTACAAAAGAAAGAGATTTAATGGACTTACAGTTCTGTGTGGCTGGGGAGGCCTCACAATCATGGTGGAAGGCAAGGAGGAGCAAGTCACGTCTTACATGTGTGGTAGCAGGCAAAGAGAGAGCTTGTGCAGGGAAACTCCCCCTTTTAAAACTATCATATCTTGTGAG
Source organism: Gorilla gorilla gorilla (assembly GCF_029281585.2). Classification (NCBI taxonomy): domain Eukaryota; kingdom Metazoa; phylum Chordata; class Mammalia; order Primates; family Hominidae; genus Gorilla; species Gorilla gorilla. Next base: position 101,792,398 of record NC_073242.2, read on the forward strand.
ACTTATTCACTATCATGAGAACAACACAGGAAAGACCTGCCCCTATAATTCAATTACTTCCCACAGGGTCCCTCCCACAATACGTGGGAATTCAAGATGAGATTTAGGTGGGGACACAGGCAAACCATATCAAACATCCTTTTTTTTTTTTTTTTTTTTTTTTGCTTTTCATTCTTTTTCCCATTTAAAACATTATTTTTAATCGACAAATAATTTCACATATGCATGAGGTACACAGTAATGTTTTGATGCATATGATGTATAGTGATCAGATCAGGGTAATTCGTGTATCTATTGCTTCAAAAATTTATCATTTCTTTGTGTTGGGAGTGTTCAATATCTTTCTTCTAGCTATCTAAATCACATACTATTGTTAATGATAGTCATCCTACAGTGGTATAGAACACTAGAACTTATTCCTCTTATTTAGTTGTAATTTTGTATCTTTTAATACATCTCTCCCTTCTTCCTACACTTTCTAGCCTCTAGTATCATCTCTTCTACTTTTCACCTTTATAAGAGCAACTTTTTTAGCTTCAACATATGAGTGAGAACATGTGGTGTTTAACTTTCTGTTCCTGGCTTATTTCACTTAACATAATACCCTCCAGTTCCATCTAGGTTGCTGCAAATGACGAGATTTCAATTTTTTATGGCAAAATAGTATATATAACATATATATATATATAAATTAGCATATATACCACATTTTCTTTATCCATTTATTTCTTGTTGGATACCTAGGTTTACTTCACATCTTGGCTATTGTGAATAATGCTGCAATAAACAGCTTTATATATCGGAGGACAATACATACCTTCAGTACAATGACTTTCTTTCCTCTAAATAAATGCCCAATAGTGGGATTCCATGGGATCACATGGTAGTTCTACTTGTAGTTTCTTAAGGAACTTTTATACTGTTCTCCATAGTGGCTGTACCAGTTTACATTCCCACCAACAGTGTGTAAGGGCTCCCTTTTCTCTGCATCCTTGCCAGCATTTGTTATTTTTTGACTTTTGATAATAACAATCCCAACTGGGGTGAGATGATACCTCACTGTAGCTTTGATTTGCAATTCTCTGATGATTAGTGATGTTGAGCATTTTTTCATATATTTTTTGGCTATTTTTATGTCTCTTGAGAAATGTCTGTTTAGATCATTTGCCCATTTTTTGATTGAATTGCTTGCTTTTTTGCTGTTGAGATGTTTGGGTTTCTTATGTATTCTGGATATTAATCTCCTGTCAGATGAGTAGTTTGAAAATATTTCCTCCTAGTCTGTAGTTGTCTTTTCACTCTGTTGTTTCCTTTGCTATGCAGAGCTTTTTAATTTGACATAATCTCATTCCTTGTTTCTGTTTTTGATACCTGTGCTTTTGAAATTTTATTCATAAAATCTTTTCCCAGACCAGTGTCCTTAAACATTTTTCCTATTTTTTTTCTAATAGTTTATTGTTTGGGGTCTTACATATAGGTATTTTTTCTATTTTGAGTTGACTTTTGTATAGTGTGAGAGGTGGGGTTCTGGTTTCATTCTTCTGCAGCTGATTCTAAATTTGAGGCAGGAAACACACAAGATGAGTCTGAATTTCTTAACATACAAGATAGCATGGAAGCTTATCAGAGACTACTAGGGCCATTTCAAAACACTAAGGAACAAACATGAAGAGATTTTGTCTCGCAGGCAAAGATGAGATATTTTGAGCTTCAAGAATTGCAATGATTTGAAATCTATCAACTGTTTAAATCCATAAACTAATAATTACATATATGTTAAAAACAACCAACTGGTCAATAGGGAACTAATTATAACTATCTTGACAAGAGAGTAAAAATATAGAAACTATCAAGCATTTATTTTGCTCTTTTTATATAAATTGTTCTACTAGATAGCCAAATAATAGACAAGGAGAAGCACCTCTTTATAAAATTGTTCAGTTAAAATACGAAACTGAAATAGATTGATAATATCACCATTTTGCGATACCCACTGTATTAACAGATCTAGGAATTGAGCATTAATAATTGTTATAACATATGAAAAGAAAAAAAAACAGTTAGTATGTGTCTACTGATGAAAGAACACAATTCACCTATAGTCTTGTCAAAGGGTTTGAACCTTCAGAGGTCAAGTCTCTGGATTTAGCTGCCAAGTTGCAGAAATACAGAGGACAGAGGAACATGTTGAACTGCATCACGAGTCTGCAATTGTCAATATTTAAACTATGAGAATCCTACAAGTCAGGCAGCTTGGGTTCTTTAACAGATAAATTATAAGAAAAGAAAAGGAATGGAGAGGAAAACTGTAAAGACTTCAATGACACATCAAGTTTAAAAAGTGGAGAAGACTAAACTGTAGAATCTAAAGATGTAGTTGGGTGATAAAACATAAAGAAATGTAAATGTCTACTATGAGTCAGGAGGGAGGAAGGGGGCTATAATTGTGGTGGGAAACATGGAGGGACATCTAGGTGGCTAGTAGAGTACTACTTCGTGATTGAGGTGGTGGTTATAAGGTTGTTTGCCTTAAATAATTCACTAAGCTATACATTTGCTCCATGTAGTTTTCTGTATGCGTTTTACTAATATAATAAAAAGGTACACAAAGCTAATAGCTATAGTATATACATATACATGCCCATATATATAATTAGATAGATAAAAATAGCTAGGTAAGTAGGTAAAATAGATAGATTAAGATAGATAGATAGATAGATAGATAGATAGATAGATAGATAGATAGATAGACAGACAGGCAGGCAGGCAGGCAGGCAGTGGATAGGCTCACATTGGCAAAAAATGAGTAAACAATAGCCCCATGGCATCAGAGAATCTTTTGAACAATTACAGATAGCAGGAGTTGAATGATTTATGAAAAAACAGCATCTGAGCTTGGGGAGATTTTTCTCTTTTCCCTAAGTAAACCAAGCATTTGTTAGTAGGTGCTTTTGCTTTCTGGTCAAAGCCTGAGATCTGCTCTCTAAAGAAAGTGGTTGATCTGCTTAGGGATGGCTTCTTGGAAGCTGCTGGGGTCTAAAAGAGAAGAAGAGCAAGACTGACATTCCTCCATGGAAGACCTTGAGGGAAGAAACAAAAAGAAAGGACAATCCTACCCAAGAATGGTACATGCAGAAGTGTTTTACCTTCAGAAAGGCTCCTTAACTTTTATAATCACTGAAGTTTCCAGCCAGCCTGCCTGCTCCATGCCTGTCTGTCAAAATCTACTCAGTCACTTGTCTGGAACTGGAAGTCAGTCCTTCTTTTCAATGATGAGGCCTACCAAGGAAACAAATATATTAACCACAAAGGAAACCATGATCCTGATTCATATGATGCATAGACATTAAAGGAACAGTAGCTATTTGAAGTTAATCAACAAAGTGAAGGAGAAATCCCCAAATGTATAAACAGAAGACCTTACCATGGGAGAAACGGAGCTATTTGAGAAAACAAGAATGAAATTTATATAAATTTTAAATCATACCTTCATATAAATCTGAGAAGCTACTGTACTTATTAAATAAGAAAAGAAACTATAAGAAAGGAACAGTAAAAGAACAAAAAGGAATTCCAGAAAACTAAAAATACAATTTCAAAAATAAAGAACTCAGCGGTTGAGTTGACTAATGAAATAGACATAGCTGAATACTGCATTGGTGAACTGGAAGATAAAGTCAAGGAAATCTCCCAGAATGTAGAACAAAAAGACAAAAAGAAAGAAAATTTAAAATAAAAGTCAAAATACATGGAGGATAGAATCAGGAAATCTATCATGTGTTTAACAGAAGTCTCAAAAGGAGAAAATAAATATAATGGAGAAAAGTAGACAATCACAAATATAATGGGCTGTAATAATACACTTTCCCTGAATGATTAAAAAGACATGTACCTTTGGATTGGAAGGGACTACTGAATACCAAAGAGAACAAGTGAAAAATGGCTCACACCTAGATATAACCTTATGAAATTTCAGAACTTCCAGAGTTAATAGAAAATCCTAATGGCTTTCAGTGAAGGAGGAAAGGTTATTTATAATAGAGAAGAAAGCAGACTGATGCCAAATTTTTCACCGGCAATACTGGATGTTAGTAGACTTTGAAGCAATGCCTTCAAAGTTCTTAGGAAGAAAAGAAAAATCTGTACAATATTTGAAACCAAGGGGTGAATTTGAATAGGTCTGCCTGCCCTGTTTGCTTTTGGTTGTTTGCTTTTTGTTATCTTTTTTTCTTGTTTCCATGAACTTGAGTGTGGTAGTGGCTGAAGACCTCACCGCTGAACCCTGAAACTTAGCCTTCACTGGCTACTTTATAGATAACATTCACAGGTCACCATGGTAATGGTTGCTTCAGTTGTTTTTAAGGAATTTGGCCCCGCTCCTGTCTAGTTCAAACCAGCTGAGACCATGAACTCTTTCACTAGGCCTGTGCAAGTGCCTGAGAAGTGGCCTTCTGACATCAGGTATTTCACCCTCAGATCATGCTAATGCTGCCATTTTCTGTACATATGTCCTATAAAATGCTATGAACCCAGCTGCACTTGCAAAGAATTAACCTGTTACTTCATTTTCCCCATCACCAATCACCTTTCGCCATGCCTTACACCACCTCACCTCCCTAACCCATAAATATCTCTAAGCCTTATCTCCAGAGAGGCAGATTTGAGAGCTGTTCTCCTGCCTCCTCACTTGGTGGCCTTATGAATAAATCTCTTTTCTTTTGCAAAACCCATGTCGCAGTGATTGATTTACTGCACTTGGGCAAAATGGACCTGGACCTAGCCAGTAACATATTTAGTTAAACTATCAATTAAATATGAGTGAAGAATTAACCAAATTTTGCATGTGTAAGTGATCAGAAAGTTTACCATCCACATATTCATATAAAAAAGTACTTAAGTAGATTATTTTGAATAAATGACAAATAACACAAAGAAGATTATGTAGAATATAAAAATAGTGGTGGCCAAGTAAAAGAAGTAAAGGAAGCTAGAAATATATTTAATGAGAACTGAGTGGAGATCCTGGGGCTTGGGGGTACTTTCCTTCAAATGGCAACCTTTTAATGATCTAGGATTACATTTGTTTCTGTATGGGTTCAATCGTTCTGATATTGTTCTATTGTGACTATACAATCGTAATGTAAAAGCTGCATTTTAAGAATATTGAAACTGGACTCCTTCCTTACACCATATACAAAAATTAACTCGAGATGGATTAAAGACTTAAATATAAAACCCAAAACGATAAAAACCCTGGAAGACAACCTAGGCAATACCATTCAGGACATAGGCATGGGCAAAGATTTCATGATGAAGATGCCAAAAGCAATTGCCACAAAAGCAAAAATTGACAAATGGAAAATGATTAAACTCAAGAGCCTCTGTACTGCAAAGGAAACTACCAACAGAGTGAACAGACAACCTACAGAATGGGAGAAAATTTTTGTGAACTATGCAGCTGACAAAGGTTTAATATCCAGTGTCTATCAGGAACTGAAAGAAATGTACAAGAAAAACAACAAATAATCCCATTAAAAAGTGGGCAAAGGACATGAATAGATATTTTTCAAAAGATGACACACATGCGGCCAACAATCATGAAAAAAAACCTCAGCATCACTGATCATTAGAGAAATGCAAATCACAACCACAATGAGATACCATTTCACACCAGTCAGAATGCCTATTATTAAAAAGTCAAAAAATAACAGATGTTGGCAAGACTGTGGAGAAAAAGGAATGCTTTTACACAGTTGCCGGGAGTGTAAATTAGTTCAACCATAGTGGAAGACAGTGTGGCGATTCCTCAAAGACCTAAAGACATAAATACCATTTGCTCCAGCAATTCCTTTACTGGTATATACCCAAAGAGTTATAAATCATTCTATTAGAAAGACACATGCATGAGTATGTTCACTGCAGCATTATTCACAATAGCAAAGACATGGAACCAACCTAAATTCCCATCAGTGATAGATTGGATAAAGAAAATGTAGTACATATACACCATGGAATACTATGCAGCCACAAAGAAGAATGAGATCATGTCATTTGCAGGAACATGGATGAAGCTGGAGGCCATTATCCTTAGCAAACTAGTGCAGGAACAGAAAACCAAATACCACAGCCTGCACATGTACCCCTCAACTTAAACGTTTTTTAAAAAGCTGCATTTTATCTTGAGTGTTCAGAATCATCCTATGGACAGTGCATGTAAGATTTATATAGAAAATATTATAAATGTTGTAAATATTGAAAAAATAAAAATAATGTAACTACCAAAAATTTGGTGGCAGATGGAGAGAAGTGAAAGGTGGGGCACTATTTCTATAATATTTAAAAAATGTTTTCAACGGATAAGAAATCAAGGAATAGGTTTTTTAAAAATATGTCATTTAAAATCATGAAGGCAACCACTACATGAATTTAAAATACATAGCTAATGAATATTGAGGGTAGGGAAGGAGATGTGCATAAGAAGACAGAAATTAATGTTAAGTGTACAAAGAACCTCAGCCTTTATTATTATGGAATCTATTTGGTACCAGCTGGAGTTGAAACATCAAGACAGAAGTATAAGAATATTGCTGATAGTTAAAAGGGCTGATTGGTCATGTCAAGCTGGAAACAGACTTGGAAAATGAGTGGTGTTTCCTACAAGACTTCTGAGGAAAAGAATTCCCCAGTTATCAGAAGGGATTAGGGCTGGGCATGGTTGCTCATGCCTGTAATTCCAGCACTTTGGGAGGCCAAGGCAGGAAGCTCTCTTGAGCCCAGTAATTCGAGACCAGCCTGGGCAATGTGGTGAGACCTTATCTATCTCTCTCATAGATTTCTATCTATGAGAGAGAGAGAGAGAGAAAGAGAGAGACAGTGCTTAGGTGCTAGTTAAAAAACAAAAACATAAAATAAAATAAGCATAGAGCAATTATTTTTACCCCTCATGTCAACTATTTAATATTATTTTATTTAATCTTCACAATAATTTCATAAGGTACATACTGCTATCCTCATTTCACAGGTAAGAAAACCAAAGCTCCAAGAAATTAAGAAATTTTGTCATGGCTATTTAGCAAGTTAGGCAGTGGAGTCTATAATAAAAACGAAGGCTGTATGACTTCGAGGTTCATGCTTCTCCCACTTATCCATGTTACATCTCTATCTTAGTCTATATTTCTGTACATGGTATTGATTATATACACATTTGTACCACGTATATTTTATCTCCACAACTCAACTGTCAGCACCTTGAGGAAGGGTTTCTCGTCTTTAACAGTTCTTGTATCTCTTATAGCACATAATGCAGTGCCTTTTGTGTAGAATGAGCTTAGTCAATATCTATTATATAACTCTGAAATCTATACCAATGAAAAGTCTTATTTTTTTAGGTAGATTAGGTACAATAAAGGATCAGTATTACAAGCTTCTACAATCCTTGAAACACATCAAAATGTCCTTTATACGTTTACATCTTTGTCTTTTTCCTCATTTTCCTAATTAAGCCATTAATTTTTCTCAGTATTGCAGGCAAACAGGATAAATAAATCAGTATCCGATTTTTTTCCTAAATTGCTAGTTTTCCTTTAGCATTATTTTCTATTCATTTTCCCTGTATTTGTCTTACCCTTTAGGAATATTACTTATTTAAAAGAATATTGTAGTTTATGGTGCTTACCATAATGTGTAACAATATTTCTAAGGAAAACTGGCTTAAAATGGCTAAACAGGAAATTTGGGATATCATGTCTTTGTAAACAACGAGCTTCCTGTACACAATCTGTATTCTGTAGTGCTTAGCTCAATGCAAATGTGAATGCTGGTTAAATCAAATGTAATGTATGGAGTAAATCTCTGCGGACACATTGATTCTTAGTAAAGATGCATGAGAAACATGTCTATTATAAAATCATTCACGTTAGGCAGGATGCAAATGTAGTAGTGTTTTATTCTTCCTCTCATTCACATAGTCGTCTACACAGCCCACCCTGGTTGTTGGAGCACACACACACAGTAATCACACTATTCTGCTAGTGTAGATGGATTTCAGTCTGTGTTTTGTTTCACTATGGCACCATCTTGTTTCAATAAAGGCTGGCTCTCAGCCTTCTTGCGGTTTTTATTCCAAGCTGAGGATGAACGCTTACAAACTGCCTGTCTCTTTGCTTTTAGCTTTCACAGCCCCTCCCCCAACCACCCTTTTCACTGTTTCCGCTACTACTTTTATTCAATTCAACACTTCAGGGAACTGCAGATGAAATGCCTCTGAATCTAAATTGCCAGCAATGGAAATAACAACCTATTTTCGGACTTCCCTTTCCTCCACCCACACTTTTCGAATCTGAGTCTAGGAGCACAAAGCTGCTCTATCTCTGTCTCTTGGGTTTAGTAGTATAGTGGCTTTTCCGGGCTAGGGGAAAAAAGTACAATGTCAAACAGAAAACCACTAGGAAAAATATTTGGAAAGAGAAAGAAAGAAGCGGGATGCTTATAAGATATATATAAATATGCTTATGTGCTTATAAGGTATAGACAAATGGTAGGAAATACATGATGTAGAGTAAGAAATCAGAATTTACACATCACATGGTGAAGCCACCTCAGGAGATTATACAATAACACCACAAGCACTAATCACTGCTAAAGCATTTTTGAAATTTCTCTTATGAACTTGCTCTCAGCATCAGTACACAAGATATATGAGAAAAACAAGCCTCTTAACACCTCATTTTAAAAAATCCTAGACAGTATTACTCAGTTCAATCACTCACCATGTTACAAGACTTCTCCGTGAATGGATTTTATCAATTTAAAAGTATCAAATCTTTCCTCAAAGGAAAAAAAATCAATGAGATATTAAAATGAGATGCAGGCTAATGAGATTTTAAAATGTGACACAGGTGCTAATGAAAAACCTACTATGTGCCAGTGGGCAAAAGCCTTGTTAAGTAATACTATTCCCATTGCAGAATGAAGAAAACTATCTCATGAGAAAGATTAAGTAACTTGTCCAAGGCCACGCAGCCAATAAAAGGACGAGGAGATTTGAACCCAGGACTGACTTTAAAGCCTGCACTCTGCTTCTAAGGAATGATTTGTGACAATCTAGCATAGTGAACCCAGAGAGACAGCATGTAGCACAAGAAACAGGCTGGGCACAAGAATGGATAAAATGTAAATATAATTAACCCTTGGCCACTTAGTGCTCTTGTGTAGTTTTAAAAGTAAAACTTGAAACAAGCTGTAGAAGAGGGACATCTACTGACATTCCCCCACGACCTTTAACTATCTGTTGAACATACTTTTTGGATATACACAGAAAATTATGTTATCATGCTTAATAGTTGTAGTGTTGTGTTTGAGGTAAGATGGAAATGTTAAAAAAACTTCAGATTTTCTAAGAAAATTCTGTAGACTTTTGTCATTACTATGATCTCACATTCTTGTTTTGAGAGTCCATAAAAGCCATTCTTTTTCTGAAATGGGCTTTTTTGGCAGGTCATCAGTGGACTATGAGATGCTATAATATTGCCTTATCATATGTCTCTCATATAGCTCATGGTTATTTATACATCATTTACTATATTGCATGGGCTTCTCTGTAAGAAAATTTGGAAAATAAAATTATCTTGAAGTAGCAAGAATAATTATATTTCTTCTGGAAAATTTGCTCTCTGCTGCCCCTGCTCTTATCTTTTGAAGATTGTAACTCATGTAATAGATAATGTTTTTCTTTTCATGTTGACTGCAAGTATGTGCCTTTTACTCAATATTATGTTTGTGAGATTTATTCATGTTGTTGCATATAGTTTTCTTAAATTTTTACAATTTAAGAAAAGTCCATTTTAGGCCAGGCGCGGTGGCTCACGCCTGGGAGCCAGCACTTTGCGAGGCCAAGCCAGATGGATCATGAGGTCAGGAGTTCGAGACCAGCCTGACCAACATGGTGAAATCCCGTCTCTACTAAAAAAAAAAAAAAAAAATACAAAAATTAGCTGGGCGTGGTGGTGCGTGACTGTAATCCCAGCTACTCGGCAGGCTGAGGCAGGAGAATCACTTGAATCTGGGAGGCAGAGGTTGCAGTGAGCCAAGATTGCGCCATTGTGCTCCAGCCTCGGCAACAGAGTGAGACGCTGTCTCAAAAAAATTAAAAAGTCCATTTTAAATGTTTTTGAATATACTGGCATACAATTATTCATAATATTCATAAGTGATCGAAAAATCCTCTACAGATTTATACCTCTGTTCTATTTTTTAATCCTAATTTTTATTAATCTGTGTTTTTTATATCTGTTCTTAATTTGTCTGGCTACATGCTTTTTTTTTTTTAAGTCTTTTCAAAGACTGGTTTTTGACTTGTTGATCCTCTGTATTATTTCTTTGTTTTTAATTTTATTAGTTTATGCTTTTTTCTCCATTATTTCTTTCCTTCTACTTTTTTTTCGATTTATTCTGTTCTAGCTTCATGAGTCAAACACTTGTTACTTTTTTACAATCTTTTTTATGCTTCACAAATATATTTAAAGGTATACATTTATGTTTCAGTACCATGTGGTTACAGTGCATGAATTTTAATATATAGAACTTTAATTTTCATTTCTATCTAAATCTTTTCACATTTGCTCTGTAGATTTTCTTTTAAAGGCAGTCCAGAGAACAGGGAAGTGGAGTAAGAGCAGGGAGGAGTCACAAAAAGACAAACCAGGAGACTCCTTTCCCACTGGAAGTTCCCAGGTCTGGGTCAGAACTGAGCTGCAGGAGAGTAGAAAAGGGTAGGAGCTTTAAATTGGATTTACAAGGGACTAGATTTTTTACTACCTGAAAATGAAGGTTGTTTATTAATACCTGAAAGTGACAAAAAAAACCAAAAAACAAAACAAAAAAAACCCGTGGGGTCCGTGTCAGAGGAAGTAGATCAGACAGGAGTGTGGAGGGGATTAGTTGGAAGGATACAAGACTATTTCTTGATTGAAACCTACTGAATCCAACATGTTCAATGAACACGTATTGTAATTACTGATATATCTGGACTCATTTCTAAATTGTTATTTTGCATTTTCTATTTATTTTGTTTTTATTTCCTTTTTAATCTGCATATTATATTGATAAAAATTTTCATATTCTTTTCCATTTCAAGTTTGAAAACTATATTCATTTATAAATAAATTTTTCTAAAGTCTAAAACATTAAGTTATTAGATACATAACTCTTCCTCTTGCATATCACATGGATATTTGTGCATGTTAATTGCCCATTAAACATTAAATAACACCCTCTACCATTCTATTTTTCTCTTACTTTTGGATTAACCTTTTTTAAAACAAAAAAAAATCACTAAACCTTTCTACAATTGGCAATTAACAACATATTTATCATTTTTATGCTTATTGTACTTTCTTATGTCCCATGCCTCCCTCTGGGTTAATATTTCTTTCTTTCTTTCTCTCCTTCTCATTCCCTTCCCTTCTCCTTCCCTCCCTCCTTCCTTCCTGTTTCTTTTGAGAGAGGGTCTTCGTCTGTCACCCAGGCAGGAGTGCAGTGGAATAATCATAACTCACTGCATCCCCAACTTCTGAGGCTCAAGCAATCCTACTATCTCAGCCTCCTGAGTAGCTAGGACCATAGGTATGTACCACCACATCCTGTTAATTTAATTTTTTATAGGGATGGGGTATCACTATGTTGCCTAGGCTGGCCTTGAATGTCTGATCTCAAGTGATTCTCCCAGCTTGGCTTCCCAAAGTGCTAGGATCACAGGTGTAAGCCACTGTGCCTGGCCGACTTTGTTTCTTATATGCTTGAATCCTTTCTGGTTGCACAGTAAGGATCTGTACTTTTGCCTTCCTTCTTGAATGTTAGTATAGCTGAGTATAAAATTTTGAATTGAAAATTTTTTCTCCAAAACACCATTATACGATGGTATTTATGGGTATTCCTTATAATGTGATGTGATGTGATTTTATATTTATTTATTTATCCTGCTCACTATTCAAGACACAATTTAAACATGAAGACTGCTAACTTTTGAATTCTGGAAATTTCCAAGATGTCATGTTTTTAAATATTCCTTCTATTTCATATACCATTCCTTCTATTTGTTTCTTGAAGATCAACTTTTAGATGTGGCTTGGGGCCTCACAATATATCCTCTTTATCTTAAAGATTTTTACTTTACTTCTTTGTCGTTCTGTGTGAATTTCTTACTACTGCCTTATATGTCATTAATTATTTCTTTGCCTGTGTATAACTTAGATTTTATTACATCTATTGAGTTTAAATTTGCCACCTATAGATATTAAGATACTATTCTAGTTTGAATGCAGAATAGATTTTTAAAAGATAATCATCCTAGGGTTACTGTTCTGAATTTGAGAAGTGTGTACCCCAGAATACATGGAAAGAGACAATTTCTTATAGTGTGCCAATTGTGTTATTTCATAACTAAGTAGATATGGCTTATATTGCCTAATAAAACCCACTTTTGTTTATTCCTATGATACATTATAAGAATAATGTTTGGATAATGCTAGTAACTTTGATTATTCTTTTTCTTCAATGGTCTGAGTTTAAAGCTCTTTAAGGAGAGGAGACTTTTTGTGATTGTTTAAAAAGATAAGCAACAAAACAACTGTATTTTCAAAATAATATATGCAATGATGTTTGGAGTCAGTTTTTTTTCTTTTTTGAGACGTAGTCTTGTCCTGTTGCTCAGGCTGGAGTGCAGTGGCACGATCTTGGCTTACTGCAACCTCCGTCTCCTGGGTTAAAGCAATTCTCCTGTCTCAGCCTCCCAAGTAGCTGGGAGTACAGGTGCCTGCCACCACACTAGGCTAATTTTTGTATTTTTAGTAGAGATGGGGTTTCATCAAGTTGGCCAGGCTGGTCTTGAACTCCTGACTTCGTGATCCACCCGCCTTGGCCTCCCAAAGTGCTGGGATTACAGGCGTGAGCCACTGTAACCGTCTTTTTTTTTTTTTTTTTTTGAGACAGAGTCTTGCTCTGCCGCCAGGCTGGAGTGCAGTGGCGCCATCTCAGCCCACTGCAACCTCTGCCTCCTGGGTTCAAGCGATTCCCCTGCCTCAGCCTCCTGAATAGCTGGGATTACAGGTGTGCGCCACCACGCCCGGCTACTTTTTTGTATTTTAGTACAGACGAGGTTTCACTATGTTGACCCCTATGGTCTCGATCTTCTGACTTTGTGATCCGCCCATCTCAGCCTCTGAAAGTGCTGGAATTACAGGCATGAGCCACCTGCCCGGCCCAGTTTTCTTAATTCAATACATTAAGGAAGACTGGCTAATGAGTACATTTTAAATATTTCAAATGCAAATAAAAGACAGCTAAACAGGCATTCTGTTGAATTTCTCCCAAATGATTTCAGAACCTATCCAAAACATGTAATGCTTTTGTCTAAAAAGAATTATGTACAGGAAATGCTAAGAGATTAGAAATAGGGATCTTTAATGGAGAATATCTGGCATTGTAATACAGTGGTTGGTATGAAAGTTACAATAGTAAATTTTAAGTAAATTTAATTTTTATTCCACATTGGGTGATTAAATGAGAGTGGTTTGAAATGAGTTTATGATTAGCTCATTTTAATGTATTAATTATTGTCATCTGAACTGATTAGCTTATGGAAATGTTTTCCTTTCCCCTGGGGAGTATACATACATTTATTAAAAGAAACAAAAGCTAATGCCTAGTAAACCTTCTAATTAATATAAGGCCTAGTAAACCTTCTAATTAATATAGCATTTATACTTTTAAAATATAATTTACAATAGCAGTTAGAAATGGATAACTAGGGGCTGGGCATGGTGGCTCATGCCCATAATCCCAGCACTTTTGGGGCTGAGGTGGGAGGATTGCTTGAAGCCAGGAGTTCAAAATTAACCTGGCCAACATAGAAAGACCACATCTTAAAAAAAAAGAAACTGAGTAATTAAAAAAACACAAATATCCTCTGTATTCTTGCAGACCATTACAAACTCCCTCAGTCTTGAGTATCTGACATTATTGATCAGCCATTCCTTTAAATAAAGATGTCAATTTTTGAATCCTGTTTCAAAATATTAATCTATTCTCAGGATTTCAAATTTTGTTTCTGATAATCAAAATCTACTTCTACAACCTAATAACATTCAAAAATGTCTATTGCATATTTCTGATTGCATAAACAGCCATATTTTGGCTAATCAGTGAGCACTTTCTATATTAATATGCTTAAAGTTTATTCCAAAGGGGTGTTTATGGAAGCCTTAACTATGCCTGGAATACTGTCCTGGGTGCTGGGCTTATATAAATCATGAGGTGTAAGGAGCTCAGAATTAATGATGAATAGAGATTCATAAACAAATAGTTACAGATATGGTGTCATAAGGGCTGGGAACAGAGAAATGTACACAGTGTGCTCCGAGTGCCCAGAGACACTGGCTAATCCCCTAAGACTCCCCTCCCTACTTCCTCATTCTACTTATTGGAGCTCAAAACACTACAATCATCTTCACTTCACTCTTCCTATATTCCATATTATCAGATTAGCTACCAAGTTCCAGTTTGATTCTTTCTTCCAAAAATCTCACAGAAATCCCACCCTCCACTATCCTCCATTCCTCCCTATTTACATTGCCACTGTTCTTGTTCAGTCTCTCTCAATCTGCTATGGACTGTTTTAATATCCCATTAACCAGACTCCCTGATTTAATTGCTGGGGATCCAATCTTTCAGTACTGTGATGCATTTTCATCATGTCATTGTCTTGCTTACTGAACCCAGATCTACCAGCTAAATCTATGTAGATTTTGCCCAAGTTACTTAATTTCTCTGGACCTCTTTTCTTCATCTGTACAATGGATGGTGTCTTTAAGTAATTAAAAAGAATACACGTAGGTATAAAAAATAGTGCTCAGCATATAGCAAGTACATGTAGCTCAGTAAGTGTAGCTGCCATACTAATAATTATCCATTCTCTCTCTCCAACTCCCATGACATAATTTTTTTTATTAAAGCCTATACCATTCTTACTTTATTTTGTAGTTCTCTGTGTCTTCTCTCTATATTAAATCCCGTGCTCCTTGAAGGCAAGGATTAAATCTTATTTGTCGGGCTGAATAGGAACAGCTCCAGTCTACAGCTCCCAGCCTGAGCGACGCAGACGACGGGTGATTTCTGCATTTCCATCTGAGGTACCAGGTTCATCTCACTAGGGAGTGCCAGACAGTGGGCGCAGGTCAGTGGGTGCATGCACCGTGCGCGAGCCGAAGCAGGGCGAGGCATTGCCTCACTTGGGAAGTGCAAGGGGTCAGGGAGTTCCCTTTCCTAATCAAAGAAAGGGGTGATGGACGGTACCTGGAAAATCGGGTCACTCCCACCCGAATACTGCGCTTTTCCGACAGGCTTAAAAAACGGCGCACCACGAGATTATATCCCGCACCTGGCTCGGAGGGTCCTACCCCACGGAGTCTCGCTGATTGCTAGCACAGCAGTCTGAGATCAAACTGCAAGGCGGCAATGAGGCTGGGGGAGGGGCGCCCGCTATTGCCCAGGCTTGCTTAGGTAAACAAAGCAGCCAGGAAGCTCGAACTGGGTGGAGCCCACCACAGCTCAAGGAGGCCTGCCTGCCTCTGTAGGCTCCACCTCTGGGGGCAGGGCACAGACAAACAAAAAGACAGCAGTAACCTCTGAAGACTTAAATGTCCCTGTCTGACAGCTTTGAAGAGAGCAGGGGTTCTCCCAGTACGCAGCTGGAGATCTGAGAACAGGCAGACTGCCTCCTCAAGTGGGTCCCTGACCCCTGACCCCTGACCCCTGACCCCTGAGCAGCCTAACTGGGAGGCACCCTCCAGCAGGGGCACACTGACACCTCACACTGCAGGGTACTCCAACAGACCTGCAGCTGAGGGTCCTGTCTGTTAGAAGGAAAACTAATAAACAGAAAGGACATCCACACCAAAAACCCATCTGTACATCACCATCATCAAAGACCAAAAGTAGATAAAACCACAAAGATGGGGAAAAAACAGAACAGAAAAACTGGAAACTCTAAAAATCAGAGCGCCTCTCCTCCTCCAAAGGAATGCAGCTCCTCACCAGCAACAGAACAAAGCTGGATGGAGAATGACTTTGACTAGCTGAGAGAAGAAGGCTTCAGACGATCAAATTACTCTGAGCTACAGGAGGACATTCAAACCAAAGCCAAAGAAGTTGAAAACTTTGAAAAAAATTTAGAAGAATGTATAACTAGAATAACCAATACAGAGAAGTGCTTAAAGGAGCCGATGGAGCTGAAAACCAAGGCTCGAGAACTACGTGAAGAATGCAGAAGCCTCAGGAGCCGATGTGATCAACTGGAAGAAAGGGTATCAGCGATGGAAGATGAAATGAATGAAATGAAGCGAGAAGGAAAGTTTAGAGAAAAAAGAATAAAAAGAAACGAGCAAAGCCTCCAAGAAATATGGGACTATGTGAAAAGACCAAATCTACGTCTGATTGGTGTACCTGAAAGTGATGGGGAGAATGGAACCAAGTTGGAAAACACTCTGCAGGATATTATCCAGGAGAATTTCCCCAATCTAGCAAGGCAGGCCAACGTTCAGATTCAGGAAATACAGAGAACGCCACAATGATACTCCTCGAGAAGAGCAACTCCAAGACACATAATTGTCAGATTCACCAAAGTTGAAATGAAGGAAAAAATGTTAAGGGCAGCCAGAGAGAAAGGTCGGGTTACCCTCAAAGGGAAGCCCATCAGACTAACAGCTGATCTCTCGGCAGAAACCCTACAAGCCAGAAGAGAGTGGGGACCAATATTCAACATTCTTAAAGGAAAGAATTTTCAACCCAGAATTTCATATCCAGCCAAACTAAGCTTCATAAGTGAAGGAGAAATAAAATACTTTACAGACAAGCAAATGCTGAGAGATTTTGTCACCACCAGGCCTGCCCTAAAAGAGCGCCTGAAGGAAGCGCTAAACATGGAAAGGAACAACCGGTACCAGCCGCTGCAAAATCATGCCAAAATGTAAAGACCATCGAGACTAGGAAGAAACTGCATCAACCAACGAGCAAAATCACCAGCTAACATCATAATGACAGGATCAAATTCACACATAACACTATTGACTTTAAATGTAAATGGACTAAATGCTCCAATTAAAAGACACAGACTGGCAAATAGGATAAAGAGTCAAGACCCATCAGTGTGCTGTATCCAGGAAACCCACCTCACATGCAGAGACACACATAGGCTCAAAATAAAGGGATGGAGGAAGATCTACCAAGCAAATGGAAAACAAAAAAAGGCAGGGGTTGCAATCCTAGTCTCTGATAAAACAGACTTTAAACCAACAAAGATCAAAAGAGACAAAGAAGGCCATTACGTAATGGTAAAGGGATCAATTCAACAAGAAGAGCTAACTATCCTAAATATATATGCATCCAATACAGGAGCACCCAGATTCATAAAGCAAGTCCTGAGTGACCTACAAAGAGACTTAGACTCCCACACATTAATAATGGGAGACTTTAACACCCCACTGTCAACATTAGACAGATCAACGAGACAGAAAGTCAACAAGGATACCCAGGAATTTGAACTCAGCTCTGCACCAAGCGGACCTAATAGACATCCACAGAACTCTCCACCCCAAATCAACAGAATATACATTTTTTTCAGCACCACACCACACCTATTCCAGAATTGACCACATACTTGTAAGTAAAGCTCTCCTCGGCAAATGTAAAAGAACAGACATTATAAGAAACTATCTCTCAGACCACAGTGCAATCAAACTAGAACTCAGGATTGAGAATCTCACTCAAAACGGCTCAACTACATGGAAACTGAACAACCTGCTCCTGAATGACTACTGGGTACATAACGAAATGAAGGCAGAAATAAAGATTTTTTTGAAACCAACGAGAACAAAGACACAACATACCAGAATCTCTGGGACACATTCAAAGCAGTGTGTAGAGGGAAATTTATAGCACTAAATGCCCACAAGAGAAAGCAGGAAAGATCCAAAATTGACACCCTAACATCACAATTAAAAGAACTAGAAAAGCAAGAGCAAACACATTCAAAAGCTAGCAGAAGGCAAGAAATAACTAAAATCAGAGCAGAACTGGAGGAAATAGAGACACAAAAAACCCTTCAAAAAATCAAAGAATCCAGGAGCTGGTTTTTTGAAAGGATCAATAAAATTGATAGACCGCTAGCAAGACTAATAAAGAAAAAAGAAAGAAGAATCAAATAGATGAAATAAAAAATGATAAAGGGGATATCACCACCGATCCCACAGAAATACAAACTACCATCAGAGAATACTACAAACACCTCTACGCAAATAAACTAGAAAATCCAGAAGAAATGGATAAATTCCTTGACACATACAATCTCCCAAGACTAAACCAGGAAGAAGTTGAATCTCTGAATAGACCAATAACAGGTTATGAAATTGTGGCAATAATCAATAGCTTACGAACCAAAAAGAGTCCAGGACCAGATGGTTTCACAGCTGAATTCTACCAGAGGTACAAGGAGGAACTGGTACCATTCCTTCTGAAACTATGCCAATCAATAGAAAAAGAGGGAATCCTCCTTAACTCATTTTATGAGGCCAACATCATCCGATACCAAAGCCTGGCAGAGACACAACAAAAAAAGAGAATTTTAGACCAATATCCCTGATGAACATCAGTGCAAAAATCCTGAATAAAATACTGGCAAACCGAATCCAGCAGCACATCAAAAAGGTTATCCACCATGATCAAGTCGGCTTCATCCCTGGGATGCAAGGCTGGTTCAATATACACAAATCAGTAAATGTAATCCAGCATATAAACAGAGCCAAAGACAAAAACCACATGATTATCTCAATAGATGCAGAAAAGGCCTTTGACAAAATTAAACAACCCTTCATGCTAAAAACTCTCAATAAATTAGGTATTGATGGGACATATTTCAAAATAATAAGAACTATCTATGACAAACCCACAGCCAATATCATACTGAATGGGCAAAAACTGGAAGCATTCCCTTTGAAAACTGGCACAAGACAGGGATGCCCTCTCTCACCACTCCTATTCAACATAGTATTGGAAGTTCTGGCCAGGGCAATTAGGCAGGATAAGGAAATAAAGGGTATTCAATTAGGAAAAGAGGAAGTCAAATTGTCCCTGTTTGCAGATGACATGATTGTATATCTAGAAAACCCCATTGTCTCAGCCCAAAATCTCCTTAAGCTGATAAGCAACTTCAGCAAAGTCTCAGGATACAAAATCAATGTGCAAAAATCACAAGCATTCCTATACACCAACAACAGACAAACAGAGAGCCAAATCATGAGTGAACTCCCATTCACAATTGCTTCAAAGAGAATAAAATACCTAGGAATCCAACTTACAAGGGATGTGAAGGACTTCTTCAAGGAGAACTACAGACCGCTGCTCAAGGAAATAAAAGAGGATACAAACAAATGGAAGAACATTCCAGGCTCATGGGTAGGAAGAATCAATATCGTGAAAATGGCCATACTGCCCAAGGTAATTTACAGATTCAATGCCATCCCCATCAAGCTACCAATGCCTTTCTTCACAGAATTGGAAAAAACTACTTTAAAGTTCATATGGAACCAAAAAAGAGCCCGCATCGCCAAGTCAATCCTAAGCCAAAAGAACGAAGCTGGAGGCATCACACTACCTGACTTCCAACTATACTACAAGGCTACAGTAACCAAAACAGCATGGTACTGGTACCAAAACAGAGATATAGATCAATGGAACAGAACAGAGCCCTCAGAAATAATGCCACATATCTACAACTATCTGATCTTTGACAAACCTGAGAAAAACAAGCAATGGGGAAAGGATTCCCTATTTAATAAATGGTGCTGGGAAAACTGGCTAGCCATATGTAGAAAGCTGAAACTGGATCCCTTCCTTACACCTTATACAAAAATCAATTCAAGATGGATTAAAGACTTAAAGGTTAGACCTAAAACCATAAAAACCCTAGAAGAAAACCTAGGCCTTACCATTCAGGACATAGGCATGGGCAAGGACTTCATGTCTAAAACACGAAAAGCAATGGCAACAAAAGACAAAATTGACAAATGGGATCTAATTAAACTAAAGAGCTTCTGCACAGCAAAAGAAACTACCATCAGAGTGAACAGGCAACCTACAAAATGGGAGAAAATTTTCACAACCTACTCATCTGATAAAGGGCTAATATCCAGAATCTACAATGAACTCAAACAAATTTACAAGAAAAAAAACAAACAACCTCATCAAAAAGTGGGTGAAGGACATGAACAGACACTTCTCAAAAGAAGACATTTATGCAGCCAAAAAACACATGAAAAAATGCTCATTATCACTGGCCATCAGAGAAATGCAAATCAAAACCACAATTAGATACCATCTCACACCAGTTAGAATGGCAATCATTAAAAAGTCAGGAAACAACAGGTGGTGGAGAGGATGTGGAGAAATAGGAACACTTTTACACTGTTGGTGGGACTGTAAACTAGTTCAACCATTGTGGAAGTCAGTGTGGCGATTCCTCAGGGATCTAGAACTAGAAATACCATTTGACCCAGCCATCCCATTACTGGGTATATGCCCAAAGGACTATAAATCATGCTGCTATAAAGACACATGCACAGGTATGTTTATTGCAGCATTATTCACAATAGCAAAGACTTGGAACCAACCCAAATGTCCAACAATGATAGACTGGATTAAGAAAATGTGGCACATATACACCATGGAATACTATACAGCCATAAAAAATGATGAGTTCATGTCCTTTGTAGGGACATGGATGAAATTGGAAATCATCATTCTCAGTAAACTATAGCAAGAACAAAAAACCAAATACTGCATATTCTCACTCATAGGTGGGAATTGAACAATGAGATCACATGGACATAGGAAGGGGAACATCACACTCTGGGGACTGTTGTGGGGTGGGGGAGGGGGGAGGGATAGCATTGGGAGATATACGTAATGCTAGATGACGAGTTAGTGGGTGCAGCACACCAGCATGGCACATGTATACGTATGTAACTAACCTGCACAATGTGCACATGTACCCTAAAACTTAAAGTATAATAATAAAAAAAAATACATCAAAAAAAAAATCTTATTTGTCTTCGGACATAATTTATGAATTAATTTTTTCTTGTTCTATGATTTGTCACCCAATAGGATTTGATAGGCTCCTGTTTGATTCACAGTTGATAACACAGAAGCACCAGAGCTCAATTAAAATGATACTTGAAAGATACCTGGTATCACTAAAATCTATGGAATTATGTATTAAATGATCCCCAAAGAATCAGCTATTTCAAAATTAAAAATTATTACAAAGAGCTTCATACATCATGTTGTATCATATATCACAAACCATAAAAATGTCAGAAGTAGCTCAATTTCACATTACTGTATTTCTTGATGGTGATCTATCTGGATGAGTAAGCCTTGCTGAATTTGAACGTGGATAATAAAGCTCACACTCTAAGAAAATGTTTAAAATATGAAATAGAACTGGGGATGGTGGTGGAGAATTCTTTGGGAGAATGCAGTTAGGGGATCTTTGAGTCTCAACAGTTTGCAGTTCTTTTCACAGCACATAAATGATTTAACAGTAACACAGAGTGGCCAGAGTAAATTATTTCCATTTCTATCACTGCACAACTTATTATAAGTAACCAGATGAGATGCTGAATGATTACATTGTTATGATGTATTCTGATCTGATCTGAGTTTTTATTTTCTTTTTCGTTTTGTTTTGTTTTGATTTTCGATGCCTTGGATCCTTGCCAAATCAATCAGCTGAAGCTGGCTTGAACAACGACAATGTAACTTGCAAAAGCCAGTTCATCAAAACCCTAAGGATCATACAAACAAGGAAAAAATACCAAGGGTCCTCTCTTATTTGTCTTCTTGGCTATCTGTGTTCCATGGGAAGGATATAAAATAACATGAACAGGATTTAAATGCTCTGTTTTGACAGGTTATTAAGATTCCAATCACAACCTGCCTACTCTCCCTGATCTAGCTAAGTCCAGAAAGGTGGCAGAATGTCTCTAAAGCAGCTACACACACACACACACACACACACACACACACACACACACAGACACACACACACACAGACACACACATAAAACAAAAAATGCCAGAAAAGATGGAAGAGTAAGAAAATCAGGCCAACATGAATAATTTGGTAGAGTTGCAGAGCAGGGGAGGGTTTTAAACCAAGACACTTGCCAGCATGGCAGGGTATATTGGTGCAGCTGACTGGCATAAAATTCCCTGAAGAGAATTTAGATACTGGTAGCTCAAGTGCTGTCAATCTCATCTTTTTCTACCATATAATCAATAGCTCCAACTGAGACCTCTGTGGGAGGCCACGTTCTTATCCTCTGAAATTAGAGCCCACCCTCTGTACGAGATTTCCTACCACAGGGCTAGCTCTGATGCAGGCAGTGGGGTACTGACTCTAAACGTCCTTTATAAACATTCTTCTAATGATGCAAATTTCACCACGATGAGCACTGGCTCGAGTCCTTGCCTCACACCCTTGTTTCCAAGGCTCTGTTATAATAAAACATGGAGGCTTCTATGGTGAAGGACACTAGGGAATCACTGCAGGATACAGAACTAGGGAGTTCCAAGAATTACAGGAGACAAAGCACTCTGAAACTATGTAGACTAAAATATGTAAAAAATGACTATCATTGGTATATCACAAGGATTGGCCAAACTATTAGCTCATGGGCCAAATATGGCTACTGTCTGTTTCTGTAAATAAAGTTGTATTGGAACATAGCCTTGTTCACCTATTCATTTACACATTGTCTATGGCTGTCATAAGTGAGTGGTTGCAACAGACTACGGTCCCCAAAGCTTAAAGTAACGACCATTTCTCCCTTTAAAAAAAGAGTTGCTTATCCCTGATACAGAATAACTGAGCAAAATCACCTAAGCTTAGTTCTTTGCTGGGAAATAACATGCATGCAGATGATTGTCTGACAGGCCTAATAAAATAACTACAAAGGCTAGGTGCAGTGGCTCACGCCTGTAATCCCAGCACTTTGGGAGGCTGAGGCAGGCAGATCGCATGAGGTCAGGAGTTCGAGACCAGCCTGGTCAATATGGTGAAACCCAGTCTCTAATAAAAATACCCAAATTAGCCAGGCATGGTGGCACGTGCCTGTAATCCCAGCTACTCAGGAGGCTGAGACAGGAGAATTGCTTGAACCAGGAGGCAGAGGTTGCAGTGAGCTGAGATTGCGCCACTGCACTCCAGCCTGGGCGACAGAGCAAGACTCTGTCTCAAAATAAATAAATAAATAAATAAATAAATAAATAAATAACTACACAAAAGTCATATGGCAACAAAACTCTCCAGGAAAGTATTTGTTAGGATACCTGTCACAAGAGGCAGTATGTATCACAGAATGAGCATCAACTGTGAACCTAGATTTGACCCATATTTCTGCTGTTTATTGGGCTGAACAAACCTTGCCTCACAAAGTTATTATCAGGATTAAATGTTATGATCTAACTCAGCAGTACCCAATCTTTTTGGCACCAGGGACCAGGTTTGTGGAAGACAATTTTTCCACAGATGCCAGGGGTTGGGGGGAATGTGATTTTGGGATGAAACTTCTACCTTAGATCATCAGGCATTAGATTCTCATAAGGATTGCACAATCTAGATCCCTTGTATGCAAAGTTTGCAATAGAGTTCGTGCTCCTGTGAGAATCTAATGTTGCTGCTGATCTGACAGGATGTGGAGCTCAGGTGGTAATGCTCACTCGCCTGCTGCTCGCCTCCTGCTGTGCGGCCCAGTTCCTAACAGGCCACAGACCAGTACCTGTCCTTGGCCTGAGGGTTGGGGACCCCTGATCTAACTTAGAATACTTAATACTCACTCAACTGTTGTGTTCTTCCTTCCAGTCTCTCTGTCTTCATCATTTCCAGCACTGATCTGAACATATAAGAACAAGACCTTGATACCTTTTGAATAAGAAGTAGCACCTGTCTGGAACTGTATCTTGACTCTCACTGGTGCTTTTCCTTTGGTTGATGCAAAGCTTTCAAATCCTTTAGGGAGATGCCGTTGTGAATATCTATGATAGTCTCCTGTGCCTTCAAAATCTTTGCCTTCTCTGTAGAACCTAGAAAACACAGAAAAGAGGCCCCATACATGAAAGGGAAGGAGAAATTATTGGTTCACAATTAGATAGAGGTTAAAATATCCATTCAGTACTTGTAATGATAGGTTACTATCAGTGTTGGTCACATGATTAGATCAATACTTTACATTGAAACCACATGAAATTACTACTTTGGTGTCACCATTGTCCATAATGATTGAATTCTACCAGTCAATGTTAATAACTGCAAATGAATTCAATTAACAATCGCAGACATTGTCCACAGCAACGGATTATAAATTCAAAAAATTATTTTTGTTTGTTGAAAACATAAAAATGTATTTTATATTGAAAACAGTCTGATAATATTAATGTTATATTATTTTTAAACATTAATAATAGCTAACATTCACCAAGCCCTTTTTGTGTGCCACAGTCAAAGACTGCATATGTATCATCTTATTTAATGCTCACAACAACCTAATGAGAAAGGCAAAATCATTACTCCCACTTTATAATAAACTAAGACTTAGAGGAGTTAAAATGACAACTGAAACACATTATAGCATTTCACCAAAACAACATAGCATTTCACTGACAAATTATATAAACTGATGGTGAAGAAAGAAAATGTTTAAAAAATATGAAGCTTGCTATTTCATGACTCAGTATCTCCTTGCTACATGTTTGTATGTTGAGTCCTTTCCACAACTTAATCTTCAGGTAATTTGATTACACATCATTTTTCATGATGATTAGGTAACAGTAGTCAATTGCCTTTTCAGTTTCAATGCATGTTTTGTTTTTTTTTTTTCTTTTTGAGACAAAGTCTCGATTTGTTGCCTGGGCTGGAGTGCAGTGGATCAATCACAGCTCATGACAGCCTTAACTTCCCGGGTTAAAGCGATCCTCCCACTTTAGCCTCCTGAGCAGCTAGCACTACAGGCATGTGCCACCACACCTAATTTTTTTTTCATTTTTTTGTACGGGCAGGATCTTGTTCTGTTGCCCAGAATGGCCTTGAACTCTTGGCCTCAAGCGATCCTCCTGCCTTGGCCTCCCAAAGTGCTGGGATCACAGGTGTGAGCCTAGCCTCAATGCAATTTTGATGATTTATTTATTTAATTTTCATTTTTATCAATATTTTTAAGTAGATGTTTTTGAAAGTCAAAATATCCTATAAATTATAACAGAAAATAGTAGTCCTTTGTTCAACTTCTACTACCTAAAGCCAACTACTTTCAAATAATTTAGCTGTTTCTTCTAGTATCTGTCTCTGTATTTCTGAAGAACATACTGGCCTTACAACGTCTTGATTTTTTTCTATTTTAGGCACAACATCCTGACTTCTTAAGAGTGGATTAGGATTTAGTTATCTTATGCTTCCCCTACATTTTGTGCATGCCCACACACTTTTGAATCCTTGCAAAGAACTTATGAAGAAGGTTTTTTTTTTTTTTTTTTTTTTTGATACAGAGTCTTGCTCTGTTCCCCAGGCTAGAGTGCAGTGGGGTGATCTCGGCTCACTGCAACCTCTGCCTCCCGGGTTCAAGAGATTCTCGTGCCTCAGCTTCCCAAGTAGCTGGGACTACAGGTGCATGTCACCACACCTGTCTACTTTTTTGTATTTTTCATGGAGGTTTTGCCATGTTGCCCAGGCTGGTCTTGAACTCCTCAGCTCAAGCGATCCATCCGCCTTGGCCTTCCAAAGGGCTGGTATTACAGGTGTGAGCCACAGTGCCCGGCCTGAAGTTGATATTATTATCTCTGTTTGACAGAAAAAAAAAAACAAAGACTTAGAGAAGTTATGTATCTTGTTCTAGATTAAGATTCAAAGCAGTTCTTACTCCAAGCTTCTCTTTCAATCAGATACTCTAACATGCTCCATTTCCTTGAAGATACTTTAACACCCCTCACTCTCATCAAGAAGAAAAATTTTTGTCAGACAACAAAACAGCCATTCTATGGCCACACTTTGTTCTACCACACTTTGTTAAAAGTGGATCCCAGGAAAACTTGTAACCTCAAGATTTTAACTAAATTGGGACTAAAATCCAGGATTTGAACCACCATCAAACTGGATTATACTTTATTACTTCTGCCACCTTGGCACTGGTCCCCATTTGGCCTTATCACCTCTGTCTTCCCTGTTCTGCAACCTTTTGCCTAATCTTCATTACTTCAAACACAGAATACTGTAAAGCCTCCCAAAAAGTTCTCCAAACCACACCCATACCACCTTATGCATCACTGCCAATCAATCTTCCTGAAACAGAGTTCCAACCTGCCATCCCTGTTAAAATCTTCTATGGATTTACACTTGGCTCCAAATTAAATACAAGGGCTCAAGACCGTCCATCCAATGGTCTAAACATTTATTGCTCTCAGAACTCAACCTCTAAATTACTGTATTCTCTTTTTTTCAAACACCCTCATTTCTATTTTGCCACTATCTTTTTTCATCCCATTTCTTGCTCATCATTTCTGCTTTTAGAAGTACCCCAATTCCCAATTTAAATTCCACTTTCCTTGTTTTCCCAGTTAGAAATTTTTTATTGATTTTTGAAACTTCCTTAGTTTATGCTTCTTTTATATAACTGATACACAAATAATGGAAGCCAGAACATAATGTTTTACTTCCCCAATAGGTGGTAAGTTTTACAAAGATAGGGAAATGTTACTCATAGTGCTTAGCAGTGTCTTGAACAAGAATCCAATAGATGTTTACCGAATGAACAAACAAATTTAGGTTTAGGTTAGAAATGAAACATGGTTTTGGGCAAAATGAAATCAAAACAAAAAGTATATACAGAGGTCTCAAAATGTCTTTTCCCTAATCCTTTAAAATGACTTTTTATGTTGTATGTACATCCTGTTGAGTTCAAGTTACTTTTTTTTTTTTTTTTTTGAGACGGGGTTTTGCTCTTGTTGCCCAGGCTGGAGTGCAGTGGCGTGATCTCGGCTCACTGTAACCTCTGCCTCCCGGGTTCAGGTGATTCCCCTGCCTCAACCTCCCAAGTAGCTGGGATTACAGCCATGCGCAACCACACCTGCCTACTTTTGTATTTTTAGTAGAGATGGGGTTTCTCCAAGTTGGTTAGGGTGGTCTCGAACTCCCGATCTCAGGTGATCTACCCACCTCAGCCTCCCAAAGTGCTGGGATTACAGCTGCGAGCTACCGAGCCTGGCCCAAGTTACTTCTTCATAAGTTTTAGAGAGAGCCAATTAAGATAAATAATAACAGAGATATAGACAAATGGAACAGAACAGAGCCCTCAGAAATAATACCACACATCTACAACCATCTGATTTTCGACAAACCTGACAAAAACAAGAAATGGGGAAAGGATTCCCTATTTAATAAATGGTGCTGGGAAAACTGGCTAGCCATATGTAGAAAGCTGAAACTGGATCCCTTCCTTAAACCTTATACAAAAATCAATTCAAGATGGATTAAAGACTTAAAGGTTAGACCTAAAACCATAAAAACCCTAGAAGAAAACCTAGGCAATACCATTCAGGACATAGGCATGGGCAAGGACTTCATGTCTAAAACACCAAAAGCAATGGCAACAGAAGCCAAAACTGACAAATGGGATCTAATTAAACTAAAGAGCTTCTGCACAACAAAAGAAACTACCATCAGAGTGAACAGGCAACCTACAGAATGGGAGAAAATTTTTGCAATCTACTCATCTGACAAAGGGCTAATATCCAGAATCTACAATGAACTCAAACAAATTTACAAGAAAAAAACAACCCCATCAAAAAGTGGGCAAAGGATATGAACAGACACGTCTCAAAAGAAGACATTTATGCAGCCAACAGACACATGAAAAAATGCTCATCATCCCTGGCCATCAGAGAAATGCAAATCAAAACCACAATGAGATACCGTCTCTCACCAGTTAGAATGGTGATCATCAAAAAGTCAGGAAACAACAGGTGCTGGAGAGGATGTGGAGAAACAGGAACACTTTTACACTGTTGGCGGGACTCTAAACTAGTTCAACCATTGTGGAAGTCAGTGTGGCGATTCCTCAGGGATCTAGAACTAGAAATACCATTTGATCCAGCCATCCCATTACTGGGTATATACCCAAAGGATTGTAAATCATCCTGCTATAAAGACACATGCACACGTATGTTTATTGTGGCACTATTCACAATAGCAAAGACTTGGAACCAACCCAAATGTCCACCAATGATAGACTGGATTAAGAAAATGTGGCACATATACACCATGGAATACTATGCAGCCAGAAAAAAGGATGAGTTAATGTCCTTTGTAGGGACATGGATGAAGCTGGAAACCATCATTCTCAGCAAACTATTGCAAGGACCAAAAACCAAACACCGCATGCTCTCACTCACAGGTGGGAATTGAACAATGCGAACACTTAGACACAGGAAGGGGAAAATCACACACTGTGGCCTGTCATGGGGTGGGGGGAGGGGGAGGGATAGCATTAGGAGATATACCTAATATAAATGACAAGTTAATGGGTGCAGCACAGCAACATGGCCCATGTATACATATGTAACAAACCTGCACGTTGTGCACATGTACCCTAGAACTTAAAGTATAATAACAAAAAAAAGATAAATAATAAGAAAAAGAATATAGAAAGTAGGGTAGATTCAAGAATGATCTAAAAAATGGTGAGTAAAATAAAATTATAATGCTGCTCTAATTCTAGAACAATGGGAGCACATTTATCATAAAAATTTCCATCAGACAAGATGGCTACTGTATGTCTTCTGCCACAGTTCTTTTAAAGGAGATCCCAGGAAAACTCATAGAGAAAGGCAGATATTGCCCCCTGGGCTGAGTCAGAGAATGCCTCTGAAATAAGGAGGTGGGAGTGTTATTTTTACTCAAATATCTTTGATTTCATGATTTGTGATTCAAAAAAAAAAAAAAACTGTTGAGCATAGATGGACTCGAACCAGTAAGCACAAATATTTACAATTATTTATTTATACCTGTTTTTAAAAATAACAAAAAATATCTGAGGAAGGCAACTTTGGTGCCCAGCTATCAAAAGTTTATTTTGAAAAACTATTCAGAGTATCCTCTTCCCAATTCTCAATTTAAGAAAGGAAAAATATAATTTTGTAATCTTGTAATTAGTGAAAAAAGATCCAAGGCTGGTAAATCAACATCTTCATGTAGTATAAAATCAATAATACACAGAAACAAAATTAATGAATATATTTTAATGAAGTATATCAAATAATTGTAACTGGGAAATTAATAATAGTACTTGTATTTTAAATTGTGATTGTCTTTCAATAAGTCCAAAATATGTTACAACCCTGAAGCCCAGCTCTTTACCATCATGGGACCATGCATGAACCCTTCCATCTATACTCTGGATGTTGCCATGGGGTTGGATCTATGTAGTATCTGTTCAGGGATGCAACCTTCACAATCTTCTGGCAACTGTTATTAGGTTTCCCAACTTTAACTTCCTTGTTCCATCTTGTAGTACAATTAGGAATCTCTTGAAAGTGACACCAGGAAGTGCATTGTTGCATGCAAAAGGAGACAATTAAGTTACTTTCTCTTCCAGAAAAGTGAGTTCTAAGAGTTAGAAAGGACTTGGATAAATGGTATATATGGAGAGGGAATTCCTTCAGAAAGGAAAAAGTGATTTTTTTTCTATATTAGCATTGTAGGTTAGAAATGTCTAATGGAACGAACACGTCCTACATCTTGAATTTTTCTAAATTGCATGGAGCAGAAAATGGATTTCAACCTACTTTTTATATGAAAATTAGTTGGTTGTTGGATTTAAGTTTGTTTGTTTGTTTTTTCTTTTGTGAATTGGAAGTTACTATGACCAGGATGCAGGCAAGAGCTAAAATATTTTCCCTGACTTCCAAGGGATGGTGTTCAGGCAGTTGTATTCCTGGAAAGTTCTTTCTTGCCCTGGAGAAACTAGTTTTACTGTTGTTAAGATTTGGTTATCTAAGTCTCTATTTCTGTCTGTCTTTCTAACCATCCATCAAAGACTATTGTGAAAGAAGAGAACTTTTGAAGAAAGGAGTAAAAAGGGACATGGTAGGGAGGCAGTGAAGACTAAAAAGGAAGGGAGAAAGAGAGGCCATTCCAAATATCCTGAAATAGCAGAGTGGTCTGAGTGTGGGCCACTGGCCAGGAGCTGCCAGGGAAAGGCCAAAGAAGGATCCAATCCTGAAGTGGCAAGTAAAATGCCCAGAACTCCCTTAAATCAGAATCTTGTCTCCAAATTGTCCAGTCTTCAACTTGAACTTGCCGACTGGTCACCTTGCCACCTTGGGAGTGGCCGACCTGCCTATGCTGCACTTTGCTCTGCCACCATTTTCCTACTCCATGAGGACATCTCCCCACAGTAGCTCCCAGGAGGCTGTGGCTACCCAGAGGGCAGTGGAGGAAAATCTTTGGTCTGAGATATTAGAAATGAACACACTCATTGAACTAGTTTCCTTTTATTAATATAGCCAATCCCTCCAGGAACCAAAACAATATAACGAAGAGTCAGCTAGATCAACAGATCAGTATAAAGAGCCCAGAGACAGACCCAAGCATGTGTGGGAACTTGGTATTTGAAGGAAGTTACTTCACAAGTTTTTGAGTGAAAGAACAGATTATTCAATAAGTGGTTTTGGACAACTGCCTGTTCATACAGAAAAAAATAAAAATAGACTCTTTACCTTAGTGCCCACATAAAATATTTTTCAGATATTGGATTGATGACCTAAAGGGAAAAAGAAGCTCAAACTATTAAAGTTGCTTCAAGGTAAAGGAGGCTTTCTTAAATAAGATCAAACCACAAAATTGAAAATTAAAACATACAACAATGTAAGTGTTGGCAAAGGAAACGAGGCAGCAGCTCACAGAAAAGTAAATCTGCTTAGCCAATAAGCACATTCCCAGAAATATTTTCACTAGAAAAATAATAATGGGATACCATTTTTAAACCCAGACTGTCAGAAGTTTAAGTGTCAGGTAGT
Organism: Gorilla gorilla gorilla; assembly: GCF_029281585.2. Classification (NCBI taxonomy): domain Eukaryota; kingdom Metazoa; phylum Chordata; class Mammalia; order Primates; family Hominidae; genus Gorilla; species Gorilla gorilla. Next base: position 101,823,571 of record NC_073242.2, read on the forward strand.
ATCAAATATCTGTAAGAAGGTGAGAATTTCATGCACCTCCGAGGGGAGTGTCAATTGGTACAACCACTTTGATAAGAATATGTCAGTATCTAATTAACTTTGGAAACACATATCCCTATAATGGGCTATTCCATTTCAGATATATGTCCCAGAGAAAGTACATATGAGTGCAGAAGATGTGCATGTGTGTGTTTATTGTAGCCTTGACTGCAGTATCAGACATTTGAAAATAATCCAAAAATCTACAAAAACGGAAAATTATGATGAATTTTATACTGCGATGAAAAAGAATAAACTGTCGGATGGGTAGGTCCAAAAAAATTATATTAAACATTAAAAGCACGAAGCAAAATAATAGAGGATACGTAATATTTTAATATATTCTATGTATTGCTTATGGATGTATCTATAAATGTATGTTAAGATATGAAAAATGAATTTGAAGCATAGATTAAAACAATTCTAAGGCCAGGCATGGTGGCTTATGCCTGTAATCCCAGCACTTTGGGAGGCCAAGGCAGGTGGATCACCTGAGGTCAGGAGTTTGAGACCAGCCTGGTCAACATGGCAAAACCCTGTCTCTACTAAAAAAATACAAAAATTAGCCAGGCGTGGTGGTGGGCGCCTGTAATCCCTGCTACTTGGGAGGCTGAGGCAGGAGAATTGCTTGAACTCGGAAGGCAGAGGTTGCGGTGAGCTGAGATCACATCATCACACTCCAGCCTGGATGACAAGAGCAAAACTCCATCTCAAAACAAAAAACAAAAAACAAAAAAAACCCCAAAAAACAAATTCTAGTAGTTGCCTCGGGGGACTGAAAAGAGGAGAACTGGACAGAAGAATGGTGGTTATGAGGACTTTAGCTTTATGTGTAATATTTTATTTTTTAGTGTAGAATGTGATTGGTGTATTATTCTTTATACTTTTCTATATTTTAACATTTATTTCCCAAAAGTCTAATATGCTACTTTGAGAGATGTTCCCTTTTGACTTCCTAATGTGTTGATATAGACAGTTCCTATACAGGAAGAAGAAACATACATTATAAAGTATATGTAAGATTCTCTGTTACTAAAACTGTTTTATGGCAAAAAATTTTTAAATTTTATTTTTGAGAGCCATTATATTCTTATATTATTCTACGTGAATAGGATAATAAAATTAAAGAGTCTTTGTTCTGAAGGAGGACCTCAGAGATCATTACAGAATAACCCCTTCATTTTACAGATGAGACAACGAAAGCACAGAGACTGGGTGAAGGTCACGCAGCTTGTTAGTAATCCAGTCAGGATGAAAACTCCGAGACCACACTGGAATGTTATATAAACTACCTTTTCCCAACTGTCATCTTTATTCATTCTTCCTCACCCTCCTCCCTACACACACCATGACAGAATTCTACTCCTCCATTCTTCATGTTATAGTCAGCTTGGGTGTTATTTACGTATGTCTATTATCCTCACGGAACAGGAAGTTTTACTCCTGCAAGTCCAAGACCAAGTCTGATTTATCTTTGTAGTTTCGCACATAGTAGGTGATCAATAAATATTTGTTAAATATTCTACCTCAGTTGTTATCTTTATGGTATTGCCAGCTTGGTATGAAGGACAATATATTCAAAGGAATTTAGCACTTAGATTTGTTATAACTCTAATAATAGAGTAATAAAACTATTTAATATCTAATCTTCATTTTAGAGATAACTTGATTCAGGGAGCTGAGCCATAACGTCTCTGCCACGTTTTTTTGATATATACATTATAGGAAAGACATGTCTTTAGCAGCTGAGCTTGCCTTATCACCCTAATGGTGTATGACTCAGTAGAGCACAGGCAGGGTTTTCCTAGAGGGGTGAACGTGAGTGCCCCTCAGTTCTCTCCAGCATCATCTTAATCTTGTATTTCTCAACACTCAGCTCCTGCAGCTGATGCATGTTTAAAAGATTTTCACTCACGCTGTTTTGTCAACGTGATAGATTTTATTCACCAGCTGGGATTTTCATGTGTTCTGTAGCTTCCTATGGTTTTTCATTGGGTTTGGGTCTCTCTCTGCTTTCCTCATATTAGTAATGATTCTGGAATAATGGAAAAGGGCTCAATTAGAGCTTCACAGCAATTTAAATATCACTTTTTATAGTTTTCTCCCTCACATTTCTACAGCATCCTGTCTACTAATATTAACACCCCAGCTTGAGGCAGGCACAGACCAATTTGCTTTATGGATTTTTGACCCCTAAAAGTCCTTGCTCTGTTTCTGAGCTCTTCCAACAGGAGCCTGGAATTAGCCCCACAAACCTATATCTGCTTGTACCCTACAAAGGCAAGTGAGAACTAAGGCAATCTTTTTCTCCTCTCTCACAGCAAACTGCATAAATTTTAAATGTACACATATCCTTGCTTGCTTTTAGTAATTCAAATAGCAAATCTGTTCAGAGAACATGAGAAATAGATTTGATTTTTTATTGACTGATAACATGAAACTCATGGAATGAACCTAATATGAACTTTCTGAAATCACTGTGGTTGACATACATGAAAAAAACTTGGATTCCTAGTGAGGTCTTCATGGAGTCAAAATTATGTTTTTAACATGTTTAGATATTAATTTTGTTGAGGGGATGGCCAGAAAACAGTATTTATTTCTTACTGAATTTGGAAAAAGTATTTAAAAGAGCATTTTATATTGAATACCTTCCTCTATCTTCTCAGCACTAAATGAATGACTAATTAAATCTGTTATATGAAAACATCATAGCAGATGGTCCTTCCCATTAATAAGTATGTAATGAAACAATAAACATGCTGAAGAGAAAGACATGAGAAATTGCAGATGAGTTGTGCAGTGAGTAATTTATCTCAGGACGCAGGGGTCAACCAATGGGAAAGCTGCTTTGAGAGTGAACATTCCCCTCTTCTTTCTCCATCCTGCTGGTCACCTATTAACGCTGCAAATGATCTATTCAAATTACTGAGTCTTCAGTGTGAAGTGTCCCAGAAAAATACTCTACAGTGCACAAAGATGAAGCTAAAAAGGGCAAACTCATTTATGAATACATAAACAAAAGTTATAATGTTCTAACAAATGGAATCCAGCAATGTATCACAATAATAATGCAGTACGACCAGGAAGGGTTTGTTTTCAGGAATGAAAGACTATTTCAATATTAGAAAATCTATCAACATAATTCATTACATTACCAAAATTATTACATCTGTAGATGCTGAAAAGGCATTTAATACAATCCCAAAGTCATTCCTAATAAGTAATAAGTAGAAGGAATCTATTTAGCTATGATGAAGGCAATTTTCCAGAAAGCAACAGAAAATTTCATTCTTAACAAAACCCTAAGACCATTTCAATTAAAATCAGAAACAATTTGGGAAGGGCCATTAATACTAATTGTTACTTTAATGTTATCTTGGAGCTTATAATAATACATACTTATTATTTATTAACAACAGTGTCATTAGTGACTGCAGGAAAGGCACTGGGAAAGAAACTACTAAGACAGGTGTGCTGGATTGTTCTAATGTTAACAGAGTTACAACGGGAACTGTGTTTTTCAGAAATCTTTTCTTTCATGGTTTTGTGCAAGAATTGACAAAAATCAGAGGTCACATGAGACTTGGGAAGCAAAAACAGCCACTATCTTTGAAGATTTTCTGAGTCAGATACAATGAAGGATGGATGCAGAAGTGGCCAGTAAATTCATTTGTCATTGTTTTCCCCACTCCATGTCCAGCTCTACTTCCTGACTGCTAGATCTGCTGACCAAAAGTAGCCCCAGGTCCTCCACCAGTTACCTGACTGATGGCTCCACAAGTGGCAGCTATGCAGAGGTACCAGCTTTCCAGAAACTTTTCTGCCATGTTCTCTTCACGTTTTCTCTCTGGCACCTGAGTGTATCTAGCTTTCCAGATTTCTAAGAACATATCTTCAAGAGGGCTTGTTAATGACTTTTCTCTAATCCTCCGACTCCCCATTTTGAATCCTTACTTCTGAACATCTCTCACAATTATATAAGGTCCTTTTTCTATAATTAAACCCTATTTCATGATATTAGTTGTTCTGCTTCCCTGATTAAAACCCTTAAAAATACAATCAGTAAAATAGTTGGTTAACAGGGCTGGATATAAGATAAATGTTAAAAAAAATGTGGGTTTTTTGGTATTTTAGCAACAAGAAACTAGAAACAAAATGAAAATAATAGAATTTTTTTCCACAACAGTGACAAAAACCATAAAATAAAAGGAATAAAGTTACAAAGAAGGGCACAGGATTATATGAAGAAAAGTATAAAATCTTACTGAAGGACATAAAATATGACCTAAGCAATTGAAAAAGCATTTCATGTTCTTGGACAGGGAGATCAAAGATGATAAGATGTTAATTCTCCAAATTAATGTAAAAGAAAGTGCATTTCCAATTAGGATCCTAACAGAATTTTTAAAAAATAAGTTTTTGTTATCTTAAAATTTATATGTAAGAATAAATGTCTTTTAATATGAAAAAGAACAATGTGTGTGTGTGAGGATTCTTAATTTACTGTTATGTATGAACATATTATACAGTTTTTTGTAATCAAATCAATATGGTATCAGCATGACATGAGATAAGATTATAGGATAGAAAATTCAGAAGTAGATTGTAATATATATGAGAATTCAGCATGTGAAAAAATTGGTGGCTCAGCTTTGTGGCGGAAGTAAAGTATAACTGACTTAAGCAACAGTGCTTGCATTCATACTTAATATACAGATCATGAGCATAAAGAAAAATTCAGAAGAATGCATAAGTTCGTTAATGCAAATTGTCTAGAGGGTAAGTGTGGGACATGAGGCAGGAATTGGGGTAGAAAGGACAAAAAGAAAAATAATAAAATTGTAAAGCAAACTTAGAATGTATGATGTATACCATGAAAGTAAATTTATATTTTAGTGTGATGTGTGAAAGCATATATAGAGAAATGGATGCGGGCAAGGAGAGAGATCTGTTGACGTCTAAGAATATGCACCATATATCAGTGAAGAAAACAAGTTGAAGAGTACATGTACAATTTGATTCTGTGTAGATAAAAACACACCAACACACTGTATTGGTCAGGGTTTGATCAGAGAAGTAGGAATTCAAGGAGTCATATAGAATAAGGAATTTATTATAGAGCCTTGACCTTATACAGTGGTGGAAAGTAGTTAAACAGCTTCTGTATAGCTGTTCCTTCAGCATTGGGTGTTGGGCCTAAAGTCTCCAGGGCAGGCAGCTGGGAAGCAAAGATGGACAGGAAATGACATGCCATTGCAAGGACATATTAGAACCTATAAGGTCAAGTGGGAACCTAGGTAGCTCTTTTACTTCCTTCAAACCTCCAACTTTTATGATGTGGGTGTCCTGCAGGAGAATCTGATGCCCTTGGTCATGGAGCAGAACCTGAATAGGAGTAGGAGAAGCTGGAAGAGGAAATCCTGTGGCAGCTGGAGAATCTGTGGGCCCAGCTGCTACCTGATACCAACCAGGTGAGCCAGCACATCTGCAATGTGTGTAAGCTTCTACAGTACCTAGGCTTATTTCAACCTTCCCAATCTAGTCACGCCTGGTGCTTTATTTTACCTTTCAAATCTCAGGCAAATTTCTCTTGTGGCCAATCCTAGCCCAGAACCATTCAGGGAAGCGAATTCTAGAGAGAGAAATTCTGGGAAACATAGCCATCACATACACACATACAAATAAATGGGACCCCTATGTAAGTGTATGCATACCTTTACGTTGGTATGGATAAAACGAAATGCACAGAAGGATACACCCCAGCTGTGAAGCCTGGTTTCATTAGGAGGAGATGGTAGTGGAGTGATATGACCAGGATTATGAATAAAAAGGTAGATGATCAGTCTTACCAGAATATGACTTTTTATTTTATTGTTTTCACTTGTTATAAGAAATTATTATGCTAGTAATTTAAAAGTATTGAATGAATTAAAAATATCAAAAACCAAAATGAATTCACACAGGCCTTCAATTCTGATTTTTTATCATATAATAGTTGTTCTTGTGCTCACATCCCATCTCTGCCAGCTACTACTTGTGTGACTTTGAACAAGTTATTTAATTTCTCTACTGGACATAGTAATAATAATGATAATACCTGGCTTGTACAGTTGTTGTATAAATTAAATTAGATGCACAAAATGCCTAGAATTGTGCTTAGCAAACAGTAAGTGCTCAATAACATTAGTCATCATTATCATTTTCGTTATTTCTATCATTATTAACATATCTAAGTGGAAATCACTCTCCTCCTTCTCATAGCCTATCAACTCAATTCTGTCCTGTCAAATCAAGAAGAAAAGGAGGAGGAAAAGAAGGGAATCTGATTTAAACAGAGACGCCCCAAAAGGTTGTCACTAGCCCATGGGTCAGTGAGTTGTAACCCTAGGTAGTCATTAAAAGGATGTCGATGACAAATAGATGCAAGGTCAAGCAATGTAATGACTACCCAGAAAAAGCCTGGGAGTGTGACCGTCAATTTAGCTATGTGAGTGTGTCTGTGAAGCTGTGCATGTGTGTTCTCATGTGTTAGCACAAATAAGTTTGGGTATAAATTGCAAGTAAACAATACAACAACTGAGAATAAATGCACGTAAGGAAAGGTTTATAAATGCCTGCAAGCGTGAGGTCAGTGTACCATATATAATCTTACATTTTCTGATCCACATATATGAGTTAAAAGAGGGGACTGCCAGAATGCTCATTTACACACCCTGAGTCCTGCAATTTATTTCACTGTATTTGATGTTGGCAGGGAAGCATTTATTTATTTAAAATTACTCAGAATACAGCACAAAGAGCTATTCTGTACGTATGAGCTATTCCGTAGGCATGAAATGTGTCTAAGCTGAAAAGAAAAAATCCCCCTCCTGTACTTTTGACATATCGTGACCACAGTGAAGGCAACATCAGGCTTCTTTTGTTTCTAGATGCTGCAGGAGGAAATGAAACAATGGGGCAGGAATATGGTTTTTAATCTTTTTTTCTATGGGGGCATACGTGGCTGACTAATGTTCCCTATCACAATGCTCTTCTAAACCCAATTCCCAGCATACTGGCCATTACTTCATCTCATTCACTGCCACCCAAGAGAGCATTTCAGGATACAAATGAGTGAGACTGACATTCGAAGAGGATAACCTTGGAGACATTCTATTTTTTAATTAAAAAAGTAATACATGAATATATTCTCATTGTAAAAGACTGAAATAGGAAAATGTATAGAATACACTCCTGTACCAGCTCCTCCACACCCAAACTCCTACTCTCCACAGAGAAGTTAACAAATTATTAACAATTTGGTGTGCATCTTAAATTTACACTTTCATTTATTTATATATATGCATGTGTTTATATATCTAAAAACAAATGTGTGTATAAATATGCAAATGCATGCATAGTGTGTTTTTTCCATAAATAAAATTATAGTTTAGATATTTTCTGGTGACTTGTTTAATTTCCACTTAACATTACAACATAAGATATCTTTCCATATAAGTACATACAGCCCATCTTATTTTTATAACATCTGCATAGTGTTGTATCACATAAATGTACCATATTTAAATTTAACCTCTTCCAAATTGGTGGATATTTAGGCTGTTTCTTTTTTATTATCAAAATAACATTGCACAAAACATACTGGCTTATCTTTGTACATGTTGCCTTGTGTACAAATGTTTTAATTTTAATTTTAATTTTTTTAGAGACAAGGTCTTACTCTGTCACCCAGGCTAGAGTGCAGTGGTGCAATCATAGCTCACTGTAATCTGGAACTCCTGGGCTCAAGCAATCCTACCACCTACCCTCCTGAGAAGATAGGACTACAGGTATGCACCATCTTGCTCAGCTAATTTTAAAATTTTTTTGTAGAGATAGAGGTCTCACTCTGTTGCCCAGGCTGGTCTCAAACTCCTGGCCTCAAGCAATCCTCCCACCTAGGCCTCCCAAAATGCTGAGATTACAGAGGGGAGCCACTGTGCCCAGACCAAATATATTTGTTAAGAAAAGATACCTAGTAGCCGCATTGCTGGATCACATTTTAGTTCTTTTACTATTTAATTCAATGTGAAATGTCCTGAAAATTTGTACCAATTTATACTCTTAACCAGAGGCATATTTTTTATTCTTTCAAAAAATGTTTTTTCAGCGGCTACTTACCTACCTACTACCTATTTAACACGGCGGAGGAAAATAAAGCAGGTTTAGAGGTATTGGAAGTAATGGGGTGGGTTGCTTATTTAAATTAGGTGGTACAAGTATTATGCTGAGATGGTAATCTCCAAAAAAAGCTTGGAGGAGGTATTGGAGTTAGCCACCCCACTATCTGAGGGAAGAGGATTCAAGGTAGAGGAAACAGCAAGTCAAAGTATATAAGGGTGGACAGAGAGCTAGTGTATACTAGCAAGGCGGCTAATGTGGCAAGACGGGAGTAAGCAAGGGGGAAAAAGGAATAGACAGGTAATGGGTGTATGAGAGTGTACTTGTTTCCTCAGGTTCTTGCTAATACTGAGAATTATCTATCTAAAATACTGGCCAATCTACTGACAAATCTCACTCCTTTTTTTCAACTTCCTTTCTGTCTGATTACTAATGAGATGAAGAATATTTTCATATGAGTATTAACCATTTTATTTCTTATTTAATATTATTCTGTATTTGTCTCTCTATATCTTTTTATCATTTTTGATTGAATTTTTCCCTACTGATTTTTAGGACCTCTTTACATGTTGTGGTTATTAACCCTTTTTCAGTTACACACATTGCAAATATCTTCTCCCACTTTATGTTACCATTTGTGAAATCCAACGTATACACTTCTTCACTTATGACTTCTGGGTATTGTTTTTAGCTACTATAAAATAGAGAAATATTCCTCTCTTCTCTTCTGATAGTTTTGTAAATTTTTTGCCTTTAGGTTTAGCTCTGTTATCAATTTGGAATTTATATTTGTGAACATTATAGTTAGGATCTAACCATATACATAATATTTGCATATATATCATTTTTTACTCATTTTGCTGATTTCAAATACATCGCTTACTATATTAAAATTTTATATAAATGTTTCTGAATCATCTGTTCTATTTTTCTATTTTTCTATCCATACCATGCTGTTTCAATTATTAAAGTTTTATAATGTATTTATATATCTGGTATGGATCACCTTTCCTCATTATCTTTTAAAAAGTATTTCTGGATATCCTATTTCAGATGAATCTGAGAATTAGATTATCAGGTTCCATTTTACTGGGATTCTGTTTAAATGTATAGATTAAGTTGAGGAGAATTAATACCTGTGAAATATTGAGTGTTTCCATCTAGGGAATAGATAGAGTATCTTTCCATGTATTTAGATTTCCTTTTATAACTTTTGATAAATTTTTATAGTCTTGCATAATTCTTGTTAGGTTTATTCTTTGGCATTTAATGCTTTTTGTTGCTGTTTATGAATGGGCTGTATTACATTTTATTTTCTACTGTCATTACCTTTAGTGGACAAATTCAGCAAAAGAATCCCTGCAGTAATTATAAGGGTAGTTTTACTCTGATTGTAGTCATTTAATAATCTATTGCTAGTAATAGAGCATCTGAATTGATTCTTTCATCAGAACGATCTCTAGGATATGACAAATCAAAGTGACTACCTTTAGCCTTTGCTTTGGGACTTTTTTTTTTACTTGGAGAGGGGGCAATTAGGCCAACCCCTGAGGCTCACATATGTTCAATCATCCTGGAATCTGAGAAGAACAAAGAAACCTCTGATATTTTATTTTGACTTCCTTTTGTTTCGAGCCTTTATTTTATACAACTAAAGATTTTTACATTATGCAACATTTATACACATAGAAAAACACATAAAATAATTTGATCTAATTAAATAGCTGGGCCTTTTAATATAATCCAGGTTTAACAGCTAGCTGTTAATTGTTTGCCACAGTTGATTCGGAACACTTTGCTATTGTTTTTGTTAGCTTTAAGGAAATAAAACATTACAAATAAAGCTAAGATGCCCCTCCCCCACCCCGTTCCCTTCCCATTCCCTCTGATATTGGTGTTTCATTCTCATGAACATTTTCTATATTTTTATGTGTACGTTTAAGTCATATTTATGAATCTGTATGTTTTACATCTATACAGTTGGTATTACAATGCCTGTAGCCTTTTGTAACTTGATACTGTGGTCTTTTGAAATTCATCTTTGTTGACAAGGACAGTCCCTTGAAATTATTCTTGATAACTTTGTTTATAGCTAACTTGTCAAACTTAGCCAGCCTCATCACATGGTTATACCTGGTGGCCAGGGAAACTGAGAAATGTAATTTTTATGCCATGTGGCCAGGAGCCTGGCTTTAAAAACAGGATTCATCATATAACTGAGGAAGAACAGGGAAACAGATAGTGGAGTACAGCTAGCCATCTCTGCCAAATACTTTCAATTATAATGTTTATTGTAGATTTCTAGCATAAACCTTTATTGGATAAAAGTGTTTGTTTTTTCCTTTTCTCAGTTTACTAAAGGATTTTAAAAACTGCATTCAGTTAGAAACAAGTGCTATCAAACTGTTCCTTGGCATCTTTTAAGAAGATGGTCTGGTTTTCTACTTTAATCTGGCAATGTAATATATTAAATTAATAGATTTCCTAATGTTAAACTATCCTTGCATTCCAGAAATAAATTTTAATCAATCAAGATCTTAAATCTCATATCAGCTAGGAACACATTCTTTTCTTTCAAAACAGCACTTAATTTGCTAATATTTAGAATTTAAACATGTTCATAAATTGGCTTATTCTGTTATTATTTGTATGAATTATAAACAAGATTATGATAGCCATATACAGCCAATGGGGAAGGTTTCTATCTTTTTCTCTTCTGGAAAATTTATATAACCTAGAAATTATCTCTTTAAGTTTTAAAATAGTTTGCTCATAATACCATCTAGTCTCAAGGCTTTTTAAGGATTACATCTTTGACTATTTAAAACATTTCTTCTATGTTAGTATTCTGCTCCTTGAGTCAATGTTTATAATTTACATTTTCTAGAAAAATCAACCTTTTACTTTAGATTTCCAAATTTGTTGGCATTAATTCATACTTAGCTTTTTTTTACACTTGGAAAAAACTCTGTGTTCATATTTATGTCTGCTGCCTTAAGTTGTTCATTAGTGACTCTGTTTTCCTTTGTCAGAATTGCCAGAATTTTCACCATTTAGGTTGGACTTTTAAAGAACTAGCTAATTAGAACTAGCTAATAGTCATTAGCTAGTTCTTTGAGGCTTTTTGTTGGCTATCAGTTAGTTCTTTCTATTAGCTATTCTAATGGCTATTAGCTAGTTCTTTCGGGTTTTTTGTTAACTTCACTATTTTCTGCTACTTTCTAAATTATCTCCACCCAAATTGTGTTTATTTTGTTTTTCTTCAAACTTCTTGCATTATGTGTTTAGGTCATTATTGCAGACATGATTTATTAGCTACCCATTTCTGACCCTCTTCTCTCTTGCCCACTTCCAACCACAGAGGTGGAAATAGCTAGATACTCCATTTCCCAGATATTCTTGGAGTTAGGGTATGGTCATGTGTTCCAGATATAAGAGGAGGTGTTCTAGAGGCATATGAGAAAAGATTTTTTTTTTTTTTTTTTTTACTGTCACTAATGCAGAAAAACATAAGAACATGATTTCTCTCTAGCCAGGGGAAGGAAAAAGTATGGAGAAGGCACACCTGATTTCTCAAAAGACCAGCCCAGAAGTGGTACACATCCTGCCAACTCACACTGGAGAAAAACTACTCATGTGGTTGTAATTAACTGGGAAGGAGGCTGGGAAATGTAACTAGCCATGTCATTGGCTATAATCCTTTTGCTGTGAAAGAAAAGAAAAGATCTGAAAGCTTTTTAGCATATTACTTGCAACTCTTCTCACATTCAGTGATACTGCAGTTAAGAACTTAAGTTACTCATGAAAGCACAGGTTTGGAAGTTGTTCTATAATCCATTAGGGGTTTATAGGAAAAAACTGATTTTGAAAATATTCATCCAAATATTAGGTGACATCTGCCACCTGCAATCTTACCTGACAAAATGCTAAAATTTGAGCTACAAAAACTAGTCTTGGGTAAATAGGGACAGAAAGTCTGAACAATCAACTTGAAGTAATAATGCTATCTATATTTCTGTAAGGGAAGATAATCACACACACACACTGGCATATAACTGAGTAGGTTTTCAGGTCACTGTGAAACACTATATAATTCAAACCAAACGAATACAGTCACAGGTGGCTTTGTCAGTGTCATACAATTGTACCAACTGTATCCATTAGCACTAGCAAAAAATGACAAGTGTATGTACAAGAAGCAATATTCTGCTATGCATTCAGAAATATTAACATAATAGAAAAAGGAATACTACCTTTTAACTTGAGATGTCAGCATCATTGTCTTCATTAAATATTTTCCAAATCCATCAGGTGCTTTAAAATCTGTTATAAACAAAAGAAGGCATAGTCTTTTTTCTCAAGGGGCTTTCCGATTAAGACAGAGAGTAACATGGACATATTTATAGTAAATAAAATATGGACTGTGATAACCAGTATGTGTTTAAGTATTTTTCCCTTCTCTGTTTTATTATTGTTAGCCCGTGAATGGGTTGAGTGGAAGGAGTGGCTGGATTCATCAGAATGAAAGAAATATAAGAATATACAGAGGCATCATGAAAAGGAGGACAGAACAGAGATTTAGTAGAGACAGCATTATAAGAAAGACGATAGCTGGGCGTGGTGGTGTGTGCCTGTAGTCCCAGCTACTCAGGAGGCTGAGGCAGGAGAACTGCTTGAACCCAGGAGGCAGAAGTTGCAGTGAGCCGAGATTGCGCCATTGCACTCCAGCCTGGGTGACAGAGTGAGACTCTGTCTCATAAAACAAACAAACAAACCAAAAAAGATGATTGTCATAGTATGCTTCGCTGAAAGGAGCCTTGTATAGTGAAACCCTTCATCTTGTAGATGAGGAAAAGGGCCAGAGAGGTACAGTGACATGCTGATGGTTAACCAGAGTTTGTAGCAGAGCCAGGACTAGAACTAGCTCTTCTAATTCTGCTCTGATGTCTGTTTTACTGTCACACATGGCTTATCCTAGCTGTTTCCAAGAAGCAACTGGTAATTCCCCACTTATTCACACCAGCTTTACAAGACCCCTGACACCCTACTCTAGCTTTACAAAAGAAATACATTAGCCATCATCTGGGGACAATACCCAGTGCTTTGAGGGTTCTCCCCTCACAGTCTTACTCAAAGATCCATCTCTGTCTTTCTTTTTTAAAACGCTCTTGGCAGAGTTCAGGCTCCCTTCTTTACTGGAGGCTTTGAGGATAACTCACAGTAGGGCTGGCTTAAAACCTTGTCTCTCTTGATATCATTTCTATGGAGGAAAAAAACCACATTCCCAGTTTCAGATAATCAAATTAACCTTTTAGCAAAAAGCCGAATGCTGGGGGAACTTCCTTTGAATTTATCTCAATATGTATTTTTTGCTGTTCTGAAGAGAAATTACATGCTGCACAAATCTGAAACTCTGACCTATTGTATACAGAATCAATTATAATATATACAACTCTCCATAGGACCTGGTGAAAATTGAACTCTTCCATCACTATAGCAGACCTCACTCATAATTCCACTCCAAATTAAAGAGAATGGAGCAAAGTTTCTCATCTGGAAAATGTGCAGAGTACAGTATATGAGAAAAGAATGTTTACAATAAAAGAGGCGCTGGTAACAGTGTCCTGATGCTACAGTTCTTTGCTGAAATGTAATTTTTGTTCAGGTGGCTCCTCTAAAACAAAATGGAGAACTTGGATACCAAGCTTAAGCACACAAAAGAAATTCAAATGAGCCCTATACCAAACGTAGCACTTTAAAACATCATCTCTGGGCATTTTCACCAGAATATTCCATGTTCAAAAATATTTTTGAAATGTCTGCAGGTGCACAACATCCTGCTACGATGAATATAAAAAAGTAGAATAATAGCAATATAGGGACAATTGGGATGCAGAGGTTGTTAAGTGTTGTAGGAATTCAGAATTTAAAAAAAAAGAGACTATAGAATAAGAAAGGCTTCATGAAGAAAGTACAACTTAGGCCAAGGAAGGATAGGTTAGATTTGTGTGTATGGAGAGGAGTGAGAAGCAGAGTTGATACTCAGTTGGATGTTTTGGTACAGTGGCACTGGCTGCTGTGGGGAGCATCTGTTCTGTGCAAGTGGTGCATTCATTCTGAATGGCTGCTGTACCTGTTCTGAAAATCACCCCAGGGGGCATTCCTGGACACAGGTGTAGAGTAGCTACTGGGAAGTCAGGGGGCCCTTCAACTTGTGCAGGCCATCAAAAAGTAACAATCAAATTGATCAGAAATATTTACATCTAATTGTTGTTGCACTTCAGATAAGTCACATATTCTGTGCACACATTTATTCTAAGATTATACAACTACTGTCTCAGTCATATTGACATCAGTCTTAAACTTCATTATAGCATAGCCATAAGTATCAAACTGAGAAAACCCACTCAATGGCTATAGATGATGATGATTATTCTTTACCAGAATGAGAATTGTACTGTCACTTATAACACTCTGATCCAATTTCAATCCCTTCTCCTACAAACTTTAAAGCAATCTCATCCAGAAATAGCAGAGCTGGTCAGTCTTCTCTAGCAGGTACTTCTGCCGTTTCACCTTCTGAGGTAAGTAGCCTCAGGGACATGGAACCAATTTTCAACAGTGATTTGCTACAATATTGAATACACATCTCAATACCCTCATAGATAGAAGAGGAGGGTGTGATTCATCAACACTTTCCTTTAGGTCAGCAAACACTCAAGGAACAATTACACTGTTTATAAAGCCTTGGTACCTGGCATAGTGCAAAGTCAATTCTAAAAATATATTGAATATGTGAGCTTTTCCAAATTGTCATCAACTGTTATGACAAGCTATTAAAGAAGCTATTGTAGAGGACTGAAGCAGCAGCTGATTTCAAAACAGTAAATCAAGTCTTGGTCAAGAGCACTGATGAAAAGAGAACAGGATTCTTGCTGTGTTGATGAGTGGCTCAAGACAGCTTTAATACACATCAATCACAGGTAGGCAGTGTGCTCTGGTCTGTGCCCCCGACTCTCAGCGTGACCTTTTGTGAGTCACCAGACGGCTTTCAGGCTCGGTTACTCAGCTGAAAACAAAGCTAAGGAGCAGAAACCTCAATGAAAAACAGGCACTGCATCGCTAATGAGATTTCCTGGGGAAATAAATTCCTCACCTCTACAACTCCCTCTCCCGACAGCCCCCACTCTAGACTGCCACGTCCCACACATTCAAGAGAAGGTGAACAAAGTGAAGTGTTTGAGGCATGTGGTTGTGCTATCCTCCCAGCTTCAGAAGCATTTATCAGTAAGAATTCACTGTCTCACTGAAAATAGGAAAACCATGGAAAAAGAAATGGTCACACTATCTTGCTTTAGAAACTAGGGCACTAACTTTGGGTTCAAAACCTCTCAATCTGCTATGGTTTGTTTAGAGACTTGGGAGAGGTGGCCAATGAATCTCCACCCCTTTCAATTGGTTCTAAACAGTTTACAGCTGTATAACCAGTACTTTGAAATATTTCCGCTCCCTCTAGGCAAAAGCATTTGTTATTGTGAAACTTTCTGCTAAAATCATAAGATCAGAGTTGCACGCAAGTGTAACAGCTTCTTAGGAGGGTGATAAAATGGGTCTGGGGATTGTGGCCTGGATTAGGAAATGCCACCAATTTCTTCAACTTCCATAGCTTCATGGTGCAGCCGGCTACCTGCGGAAGAAGGAAGCTCTGAAGGAAGTGGCCGACAGAACCTACGGCCCTGGAAAATGAGGCAGCACTTCTTTTTGCTTTTACAATTGTTCGCCCCTTGGGGGTTGCACTAACCCCCTAGGCCTCTATCTGGCACAGAGGGGTCTCCTTTCTGAGGCTAGGCCCGTTGGAAAGGTTCCACACGACTGAACCCCACTGAATCAGTCAGTCAATTTAGTGGCTCATAAGAAAAGCTGACGATATCATGGCTCCAAGGCAGGCTGCCACCTCAGAGCCTCAATTGTAACTAATGGGGGTTTAAAAGGGAGATCAGAAAATATCATGCAGATAAAATACAGAGATAGAAGGAAAGACCATAACCTCAATCGGCAAAATGTGATAGCTTTGTCAAAATAAAAGCCAAAGCTAAACTCTCCTGCTGCTGCACACCTCCCAGCTCGTGGGAACTGTTCACGCAGAGAGGCATTTTCTATTAGAGCAAACTCGGAAGGCAGCAGGGAGAAACTCAGCCATAATATCTGCACAACAGCCCCTCCATGCAAACACCATTCCAGTAATGGGAAATTTTAATGATGTAAAGCAGCAAGGTCACACGATATGTCCAGGCAGCCCTTGGAAAGACACTGCCTCGGCAGATATTACAGAGGAGAGCTCAGAATTGCTCTTGGTTCATTAGGCTTTGCCTGAAGGTTTTTTCTTCCACTATTAACTACAAACAAGGCTGAGGTTCTTATTACTCAGTTCCTTGTATGCAATGCAAAGAGGTGAAGGGCAGGGTTTGTAAATATGGAAAGGCAGACAGCTTAGACGTGTTTTTACAATACTTGAAATATTCTGAGTCACCTTAAATATGAAAATTGCAAAAGCCTTATCAATGTTGCAGTATTTTTTTCCTAGCAGAACTTTTTATCTACTCGTGTACAGACAAAGGTACTATATGCACATAAATATACACACATGGGGTGGACTGATTCCCTCCCCTCCATACAGCACCACCACATCTTCTTACGGTTTGCCTCCTTCTCCCAGCTTTATGACCCCATTGAGATGGCTCTTACTGTTTTCTTCCTCGTTACATTTTGATATTTCAAAGCATGGCCTGGATTTCACTCCCATCTCCCCACTCCACATTATTAATGAATTGGAAAGCAGACATCATTAGTTTTCGGAGACCATTTCTTTTAAAATTTACAGACCCCTTCATCTGAATCCCCAGAGACAGTCTGCTGTTCTCATCTTAGAATCTTATTAGCATCATATCTTCTATATCCTGCCATGCAAACTGCATGGCTATGCACTTTCTAGCACTTGACCCTTTTGCGGACAGAATTAATTTACTCTTTGAAGATGCAGCAGCATGCTGTTGTGCTTGTTAAAGAAAGAAAAGCCAAGCAAGGATATGGCAAAGCAAGCAAAGAAATTCTCAGTTTAAAAGCAAGCTCTTGTAAGGCAAGTTAGGTGAAGACTGGGCAGCAGAAACAAATAGCCAGTAACTATTGATGGAAATAGGCAAATTAGCTGATTAGCAGGAATCGTTGGGAATTTCTGCATCCAACCACTAATGAGCATTGGGACAAGCTCCTGATATGGACTAGATTGCAGGGCTTACTTTGTACTAGAGCCTTTTGTTCTTAGAAGGCTTAGAAGACAATTCAAACAACTAATTCTGATTTCATCAACTACATGATCTATTTCCTGAAATGTTTCAGACTCATTTACTCACCACTCACTGTGTGCCAAGTAGTGTTCTAGATGAAGGAGACACAGCAGTGAGTAGGACAACGTCCCTTCATTCACAAAGCTTTCTTTCTAGTGAATAATTTAAAAAATAAAAAATAAAAAGTAAACAGTTAATTAAAAATAGAACTTCAGGTAGTTATAAGTGCTATGAAGGAAAATTAAGCCATGTAAAAGAGTAGAGATTAATAAAGGGAATTATTTGAAACAGGGTGATCTATTACTTAGGAACTGACATTCAAACTGGGGCATTAATGATGTAAAATAGCAAGCCCTATGAAGATCTGGGGGAATGAATGTTTCACATAGAATGTAAAGGCTTTGAGACTAGAACAAGTTTGGCATATTAAAAAATTTTAAATACAGCCAATGTGGCTGGAGTAAAGTAACATGGGAGAGAGTGGTGGGAGAAACAGGCAGTACCCCAGCAACCAAGAGAAGTAGATATTTAAAGGCCATGATAAGGAGTGTAAATTTTATTCTAGCCATGATGAAAGCAATCAAAGGGTACCTTACAATCATGCCTAAAGGGTACCTTACAATAACACTAAACAGAAGGGTGGGGATGGAGTAGCAAAAAGAAAGCAAGAAAACCACATAGGAAGTTACCACAGAAATCTGAGCAAGAGACGATTATGGATTATGGTCCCTTAGACTAAAGTGGCAACAGTGGAGGTGGTAAGAAGTAGAGGGATTCAGGACATATTTTGAAGATAGAGCTTTGAGTCTGTAGAGGAATCGGATGAGAGTGAATAGTAAGCCTTTAACTGAATGGCAGAAGACAGAAGGGGGAGCAAATTGAAAACGAAATAAAAAGCTTCAGTTGAACCAGGTTAAATTTGAGATGACCATTAAACATCCAAGGGTAGATAAAGTGAGGCTCACAGGAAGTCTGGAATGAAGATAAACGTACATTTTGTTATCATAAGCTTATAGATACCATTTCAAGCCATGTAACTGGATGGTATCACTGTAAGAGTGAGTTTAGACAGAGAAAAGGCCTAAGGATGGCTTTGGGGTACTCCAAAAAGTAGAGGCCAGGAAGAGGAAAAGGAGGCATCAAAGGAGACAGAAAAGGAGTGACCTGTGTTACAGGAGAATAACCGGAAACTACCAAAAACAACAAAAACAGAGATTTGAAAAAGGAGGGAGTAATGAGCTGTATAAAATGCCACCAAAAGTTTGAGTAAAATGAGAACGGAGAATTGGTTATTTGATTTGGCTGGATGAAAGTCACTGGCCACCTTGACCACAGAGTTCCATTGGAGTAACAAGAACAAAAGCTTGATTGGAGGACAAAGTGGGAAATGGTGGTGAAGAAAATGGAGTCAGCAAGTATAGACAACTCTATTGATGAGTTAGAAAGGAGAGCAGAGAAATGGGGTGTTAGTTGGAGGATTTTATTTAGATAAAGCCTTTGTTTATGTTGGGAGCAACCATAGCATGTTTGTGTGCCATTAAGAAAATTTTATAATAGAAAAGGAAAAGGATGATGTGTAAGAGAGCATACAATTGCAGAGACCAAGGCTTTGAGGAAGAGATGGAATCCAATTCCCAAGCCAACGCACTGGCCTTAGGAGTAGGGACATGCCATTCAGTGTAGTTGGAGGAAAGGCAGAGATGATAGATGGTAGATTTGGTTGTGGGAGGAATAGGTTCCCTTTGGATGGTTTCTAATTTCTCAGTGAAATAAGACATGAAGTTATCAACTAAGACTGAGTAATACCAAGGATGATTTAAGATTTGTAGTAAAAATTTTAAATGAGACCAGTCAGTATGATCGTACGTTTTCCTTAACCACATTTAGCTGTTCAGGTAAGGAGGACAGTAGGTGAGATGCTGGATTTATCAGCTTTAGGGTTACCAGCAAGTATAAGGGAAAGAGGCACAAGGGGATATACATCAGGTTAATTATAGTGATGGACCATGGAATTCATTATTGGTGACATGAGAAATGATGATATGAGGAAGGAAATATGAAGTTGAATCAGCTGATAGGTAGGTACAATGTGGCTGAAGAATTGTTGGCAAATGAATTCTGAACTTTGAGTGAGCTAGAAACATTTTTAAATGGGATTCTTAAATCTAGATTTGGATGTGGTGTGGTGGGTACCTGAGAAGGGATAGAGGAAAAGATGAGTGGAAGTAAGGAGGTAAAAGAATCAGGCAGATGCTGAAGTCACCAAGAATGTTGAGAGGTGTGATGGTGAAGAAGAATATGATCGATCAAATGCTGACTACATAAATTGCTCAACCAGAAGACTGAACAAATGACCACAACAAAGGAGACATAGCAGGTACCATAATCTATTGGCATCTGATTCAAAGGAATGGGTTTTTGAGAGAAGAAGGAGGAGAAAGGGCCTGAACAGGGCAGTGAGGCAGAAGGAAGGCATCTATCCCACATCAAGATCCTGAAGATACGTGAGAAGAGGCAGCCACCACTTTTAACAGAGCAGAAGGAGAAGCAGGGTGCTAAGGGATAACCAGGTTTGGGTTAGAACAAGAAGTTGAAAGGAACATTTTTGAGATGAGATTAATAATAGAGGAGTTTTGGGTTTTTTTTTCTAATGACAGACCATGAGTTCCAGAGAACATAGGAAAAGGATTTGCGAGAATAAGAAGAGATGAGAAACTGGGTCAGATTTGGAGATGTACAGAACCACATAGGGATAAGCACCGAGGTCTGATGATGACCTTAGAGCTGCACTGTCCAATATGATAGTCACTAGCAAATATGTGCCTATTGAGCCCTTTAAATGTATCTGGCCCAAATTAAGATGTAATCTAAGTATAAAACATATATTGGATTTTGAAGGCAGTACAAAAAAGAATGTAAAGTTTCTTATTAATAATTTTTCAGTGCTTGCTTCAGCAGCACATATGCTAAAATTGGCACAACACAGAGAAGATTAGAATGATTAGCATGGCCCCTGTGCAAGGATGACACACAAATTCGTGAAGAATTCCATATTTTTTGCTGTTATTAAAAAGTCAAAAAATAACAGATGCTGGTAAGGTTATGGAGAAAAAGGAATGCTTTTACACTGTTGGTAGGAGTGTAAATTAGTTCAACCATTGTGGAAGACAGTGCGGCGATTCTTCAAAGACCTAAAGACTACTGTTTGATCCAGCAATCCCATTACTGGGTGTACACCCAAAGGATTATAAATTGTTCTATTATAAAGACTTATGAACGTGTATGTTCATTGCAGCACTATTCACAGTAGCAAAGACATGGAATCAACTCAAATGCCCATCAATGATAGACTGGATAAAGAAAATATGGTACATAGACACCTGGAATACTCTGCAGTAACAAAAAAGAATGACACCATGTCCTTTGCAGGGTTGTGGATGGAGCTAGAGGCCATTATCCCTAGCAAACTAATGCAGGAACAGAAAACCAAAATACCACATGTTCTCATATATACGTGGGTGCTAAATGATGAGAACACACAGACACATAGAAGGGAACAACACACACTGGGACCTATTGGAGGGTAGAGGGTGGGAGGAGGGAGAGAAGCAGGAAAAATAACTAACGGGTACCAGGCTTAATACCTGGGTGATGAAATCATCTGTACAACCAACCTCCATGACACAAGTTGACCTATGTAACAAACCTGCACATCCTGTAAATGTACCCTTGAACTTAAAATAGAAGTTAAAAATAAATAATTTTTATATTAATTAATTGTTTAATGTTTTTGATATTTTGGCTTAAAGAAATGTTACTAAAATTGATTTCACTTTTTAAAAATTACTTTAAATGTGGCTACTAGAAAATTTTAAATTACATTTCTACTGGACAGTGCTGCCTTTCTAGAAGCTTTTATTTCTGGTGGTGACCTAACAGGGATGTTTGTCAAGTTTGGGATCAGACCTGATAGATTTTTAGAGGAGGGTAGGCCATCAATTCCAGTTATGGTCATCTTCTTTGGAGTGGTCTTTTCAATCCTTGCTTCTTCAGTATGGTTCTTAGACTAGTAGCATTGGGAGCTTCTTAAGTATGCAAAATCTCAGGTTCCATCCTTTACCTACAGAACCAGAATATGCATTTTAACAAGATTCCCAGTTGAGTATTATGCACAGTAAACATTGAGAAGCATTGCTTGGGGGCATTTTCAAGTGGTAAGGCTGATGAAGATGAGGTCAGGGAAGGGAAAGGGTACCAGAAACACCTTGCTGGGTGAGAAGTGGTCTTACCAGTGGGTAATTTCCAGTCCGCAGGAGAAGCATTCAAATCTGGGGGAGCAATAAAGTGTTTAGAGCTGTACTCTCTAATATGGTAGCCATTGGTCACATGTGGCTATTTAACATTGGAAATGTGGCTGGTGTGACTTGAGATGTGCTGTAGGGGTAAGATGCACATCAGGTTTTAAATACTTACTATGAATAAGAGAAAGTAAAATATTTCATTAATAAATTTACAGTGTTGACAACATGTTGATATAATATTTGGAATATATTGAGTTAAATAAAATATATTGTTAAAATGAAATTTCACCTTTTTTTAAAGGTAGCTATTAGAAAATTTTGAAATTTGTATGTGGCTTCCATTACATTTCTATTCGAGAACACTTCTCTAGATCATACTGGAAGAGTCAAGCCTCCAAGACTCTCCCATACAGATAGACTGTATAGCAGGGGTTGGCAAACAATGGCCACTACCTATTTGTTTAAATAAAGTTATACCAGAACACAGCCAGGTTTATTATTTCACATCATCTGTGACTACTTTCATGCTATAACAACAGAGTTGAGTAGCTGTGACAGAGAATGTATGGCACACAAAGCCTAAAATTTTTATTATCTAGCTTTTTACAGAGAAAGTTTGCTGAACCTTGCCATAGAGGGAAGATGAAGAGGCCCCATTGTTTTCTAATTCAGGATGGTTCAGGATTCACTTTCAGATTGCATATAAAACCTTTGTTTACAGAAATGTGTGACTATATCTGAAAAATATTCTCATAGTAGTTGAAAATCAGGATTAGAATCCTTTACCTTTTATAATTGTTTATTTAATTGCACTATTCTTTTATATTATTGAAAGCATAATTCTGTTCCCATTTAAAATGCTTTTAATAGGGAATACTCTTCAGAATCTATGAGGCTTCATTTATTAATTTGGATTCTAATTGCAGCCAGATACTATTAAGCTTTTAATCATTTTAACTGATTTTTCTTTTATTCTCCTATTGCACATTGAGTAATTACTTAGTAATATGGTACCAAATGCTAAGATGCATAGCAACTTTGAATATGATGAAACATTCAAATTAATTTTTTGACTAGTAATTATGTGCCCCTTTATAATATGGAAAGGAATAAACTTATTAAGATTATTATTGCTTATCATTATTGTTCTTCCATCTCCATTTCTGCTATACTTCTCTAGCTCAGGCCTTTAATAACTCTTGTGTTTTATACCAACATACTCCGCAGTTGGGTTTCCCTTTCTTAAATTTATTTTCCTCTGTAACCAATTCTCCTCGCAATTTCTAGGCTGGTATTTTTAAAACACTACTTTAATATTCAAACTTCTCTGATAAAAAATCCTCAAGACCTACAGAATTTTAAAACCCTTCTGTCAAGTTCATAAACTGACCTCAGACCTTGTAATATTATTTCCCATTAATAATCTCCATTCTTTTGCATCTCCATACTGCCATAGATACAGATCTTAATTTCTCAGACTGGTTCTCTCTTTTACATTCTTCCAGAATAGATTTTGTTAAGGTTATTGTCTTTAGTCCAGATTATAACAATCACTTATAACAAATTTCACAGTTATCTCTATTCTCTTACTACTTTAATGCAGAAACCATACAGCTGCTATGGAATTTTCCTAAATCATAAACCTAGCTAGGTCATTACTCTGCCTAAAGTTCTTCAACAGTAACTCATTGCCCTACAGTTATGTTTCTTAATCTTTCTCTTTTTTTTGTAGATCTCTTTGAGATTCTGAGGGCAGCCATAAAATGCATATAAGAATGAACGCACATAGTTTTTACATCTAGGATGTAAAAAGTCACAGGTGGCCTTTGCCCTGTGGTAACAAAACAAACAAAATAAAAATCACACTAATGTAGGGGACTATTAAAGACTGGTGGGTGCAAAGTAGTTTTGATGAACTCATTTCTAGAAAAAGTAACCCTTCGAAGGTAAGCAGAAAGAAAAAACCTATAAAAGATGAAAAGATTTTTTGGAGTAAAAGGTAATCAGTCAAGCTAGTAGCAATAGTGAGGGCTGACGGGGGCAGACTGAAGTCTGAAGGAGCCCCATACATACCAATAATTTACTTGGCATAATAATCCTTTCTCTACCCCAAATTTTGCTGAGAAAGCAACAGTGAAGGCAGGCTTCAAAGAGTGAAGAATTTGAATAATCTTTTACATTCTTAGGGTGCCTGGAACCTAGTGCCATAGAGCTCTAGTGAAGCTAAATACAAAGAATGGAAAATAGCTGAAATTACAGGCCAACCTCCTCTAAGCTCAAATACTGATAAAATAAGAGGGATTTGTTTCTCAGTGGAGGCACCCTGGGAGATTAAGGACTGAGCTATCAGAGGTGAGATTAGTTTTTATTAAGGCTGTAGCTCAGTCACAGATTAACTTGACCCGTCAAATAGTTTAAATTCTATCACCTCTCATTTTAGATGCCAGACATAAGAAACAGTTTACCCTTTTGTGGGGAAAACTCAAACAAAACAAAACAAAGCATGCTTAAGTCTCCCCATGCTTTGTCTATACACAATGTCTGGCATATAAGAAAATATCATGACTCATGTAAAGAAGCAAGAAAATGTGATACACAATCAAGAGAAAAAAGCATTAACAAACAGATTGATGCCTCAGATAGTATAATAAGCGGATCAGCACTTTAAAATCAATATAAATATGTTCAAAAGTTTAGAGCACAAAACGGGCAGAATTTATGAACAGAAAGGTAATTTCAACAGAGAAACTGAAACTTCAAAAAGAACCAAATGAAAATTCTAGAACTAAAAATAAAATATGTGATATGAAAAACATATTGGATGTATTTAACAGCAGACTGGACACTGCAGGAGAAAGAATGAGGGAATTTGAAGATAGGCCAAGATAAATTATCCAAACCGAGGCAAATAAAAAATAAAAAAATAAAAAAACTCACACTGAACAGAGAGAGCAAAGCAGTTAACATCTGTAATTGAAGTCCCAGAAAGGAAACAATGACAAGAAATACGGTTGATTGCTTGAGAAACAATGAAAATCAGGAAAAGATGGAATTATATTTTTTAAGTGCTAACAGAAGAAAATTGTCAATTTAGAATTCGACAGCCAGTGAAAAGAGCTTTCAAAATGGAGGCAAAACAAAAATATTTTCAGATCAACAAAAGCTGAGACAATCTACTAACAGCAAACCTACAGTATAAGAAACACTAAAAGAAGTTTTTCAGGTTGAAAGAAAATGATACTAAATAGAAACTCCAACCTATAGGAAGGAATGAAGAGCACTGAAAATGGTAAAAATAAATAAATTTAAAAAACCAGGTAAATATAAAAGAATGCTTTTTTCTACTTCCTTTAATAGAAAAATGATTTTTGAAAGCAAAAATGATAATACTTTCACGTATAGTTTTAAAGTATAGTAAAATATGTAACAAAATAGCACCAAGTATAGAAGGGGATAAATAAAATTATAACATTAAAGCTTATTAATTTTTTTTTTGAGACGGAGTCTCACTCTGTTGCCAGGCTGGAGTGCAGTGGCGCGATCTTGGCTCACTGCAATCTCTGCCTCCCGGGTTCAAGCGATTCCCCTGCCTCACTCTCCAGAGTAGCTGGGACTATAGGCGTGCACCACCACACCCGGCTAATTCTTCTGTATTTTAGCAGAGATGGGTTTCACTGTGTTGGCCAAGATGGTGTCGATCTCCTGACCTCGTGATCCGCCAGCCTCGGCCTCCCAAAGTGTTGGGATTACAGGCATGAGCCACTATGCCTGGCCAACATTAAAGCTTTTAAATTTACATGTGAATTAGTATAATAACTCAAGATCAACTTTGATGAGTTAATAATGCATATTATAGTCCATACATATCCAGATACTAAGTAACACACTTATAAAAAAACGAACATGTGGATCAATGAAAAAATCCAAAGGGAAATTAGAAATTATTTTGAACTGGATACAAAGGAAAGAATAACTTATCTAAACTTGTGGAATATCTCTAAAGTAGTACTTCGGAGAAAATTTATAGCACAAAATGCCTATATTAGAAAAAAATAAAGGTCTTAAACTAAGGACCTCAGACTCCTTAAGAAAAAAGAAAAAGAGTAGCAAATATGACCCAATATGAATAGGAGAAAAGAGTTGACAACAATCGGAGCAGAATTCAATGAAATAGGAGAATAGAAAAACAATAGAGAAAATGAAAAGACCAAATGCCAGTTATTTGAAGAGATCAATAAACTTGATAAATGTATACCTAGGCTAACCAGGAAGAAAAGAGAGAAAACACAAACTACCAAAATCAGGAATGTAAAAGGGGACATCACTACACATTCCACACAAAAAGACTAGTAAGGGGATATAATTTTTAAAAACTTTATAGTCATAAATGCAACAACTGAAGTCAAATGTAAAAATGCCTGAAAAAACACAAACTAGCAAAATTCCCTCAAGAAGAAATAGAGAACTCAAAAGCCCTGTTGAAGAGATTATATTTGATTTGAATATCTTCCCCAAAGAAACTCTAGGTTCAAATTACTTCACTGGAGAATTTTATCAAACATTTAAGTAAGCAATACTAATTCTACATAAACTTTTCAGAAAATTGAAGAGGACAGACCACTTCCAAACTCACTCTATGAAACGAGGATTACCTTGGAAATTACAAGGATTACCAACCTGAGAAGGACATTAGAAGAAAAGAAAACTACTAACCAATATTCCTCATGGACGTAGATGCAAATATTCAAAACAAAATTTAATCAAATTGCATCTAATAATAAATAAAAAGATGACACAAATTACCTAGTGGGTCTATAGCAGAAATGCAAGGTTTGGTGCAACCAACACTGGAGTATCTAAATACAAAAGCTTGTCAACTTATGATCGGGTTGTGTCCTGATAAACTTCAACATAAGTTGAAAATATGGTAAGTTGAAAATGCACCTAACTAACCAAGCATCATAGCTTAGCCTAGCCTACCTTAAATGTGCTCAGAACACTTACATTAGGTGGTATTAGGCAAAAACATCAAACACAAAGCCTATTTTATAATAAAGTGTTGAATATCTCATGTAACTTACTAAATACTGTACAAAAAGTAAAAAACAGATGGGTTTTTTACTTAGGCACTCAAAGTATGGTTTCTACTGAATCACTTTTACCCAATCATAAAGTCAAAAAATTGTAAGTTAAGTCATCTTAGATCAAGGACTGTTTATATATAAAGCAAATATATAAAGGCAGAAAGAGACAAGGTTACAACAATAGTAGGGGACTTAGCCCACTTTCAATAATATATAGAACAGAAAATCAATATGGAAACTGCTGATGTGAATAACACTATAGACCAAAAGGACCTTATAAACATTTACGGAACATTTCATCCAAGATCAGCAGAATACACATTCTTCTCAAACGCACATGGAACATTCTCCAAGAAGGTCATGTGTTGGGCTACAAGTCTTAAAAATTTTAAGACTGAAATCATATGAAGTTCCTTTCCCAGCCCCAATGGTATGATTGGAAATCAAAAGCAGGAGTAACATGGAAATATTTACAAATATGTGGAAATTAAACCACATACTCACGATCAAAGGGTGAAAGAAAAAATGAAAGGGAAATCAAAAAGTATGTTGAGACAAACAAAAATGAAACCCAACTACCAAAACTTATGGTATGCAGCAAAAACAGTTTTGAGAGGTAAGTTTATTATGATAAATGCCTACATTAAGAAAAATGAAAGATCACAATAAACAACCTATGGTTATACCCAAGAAACTAGAAAAGAAAACAAATTAGGTCTAAAGTCAGCAGAAGCAAGGAAATAATAAAGATCACAGAAGAAATAAATGAAAGACACCAGAAAAACAATAGAATAAAAGATCAATAAAACCAAAAGCTGTTTTCTGAAACAATAAATAAAACAATTTTATGCAGCACACCAACATGGCACATGTATACATATGTAACAAACCTGCATGTTGTGCGCATGTACCCTAAAACTTAAAGTATAATAATTAAAAAAAAGCAGAAGAAACAAGAATAAAAACAGAAAAATGGGACTACATCAAGTGCAAAAAGCTTTTTGGACATCAAAGAAAACATTTAGTGGAGTAAAAATGCCACTGAAGAAATGAGAAAAAAATTGCAAATAATATATTTGATAGAGGTTAATATCTAGAATGTATAAACAATTTCTAAAACTCAACAACAAAAAGCAAATAATCCTATTTAAAAATGGGCAAGATGTGAAGGACCTCTTCAAGGAGAACTACAAACCACTGCTCAAGGAAATAAAAGAGGATACAAACAAATGGAAGAACATTCCATGCTCATGGGTAGGAAGAATCAATATCGTGAAAATGGCCATACTGCCCAAGGTCATTTACAGATTCAATGCCATCCCCATCAAGCTACCAATGACTTTCTTCACAGAATTGGAAAAAACTACTTTAAAGTTCATATGGAACCAAAAAAGAGCCCGCATTGCCAAGTCAATCCTAAGCGAAAAGAACAAAGCTGGAGGCATCACACTACCTGACTTCAAACTATACTACAAGGCTACAGTAACCAAAACAGCATGGTACTGGTACCAAAACAGAGATATAGATCAATGGAACAGAACAGAGCCCTCAGAAATAACGCCGCATACCTACAACTATCTGATCTTTGACAAACCTGAGAAAAACAAGCAATGGGGAAAGGATTCCCTATTTAATAAATGGTGCTGGGAAAACTGGCTAGCCATATGTAGAAAGCTGAAACTGGATCCCTTCCTTACACCTTATACAAAAATCAATTCAAGATGGATTAAAGATTTAAACGTTAGACCTAAAACCATAAAAACCCTAGAAGAAAACCTAGGCCTTACCATTCAGGACATAGGCGTGGGCAAGGACTTCATGTCCAAAACACCAAAAGCAATGGCAACAAAAGCCAAAATTGACAAATGGGATCTAATTAAACTAAAGAGCTTCTGCACAGCAAAAAAAACTACCATCAGAGTGAACAGGCAACCTACAACATGGGAGAAAATTTTCGCAACCTACTCATCTGACAAAGGGCTAATATCCAGAATCTACAATGAACTCAAACAAATTTACAAGAAAAAAACAAACAACCCCATCAAAAAGTGGGCGAAGGATATGAACAGACACTTCTCAAAAGAAGACATTTATGCAGCCAAAAAACACATGAAAAAATGCTCATCATCACTGGCCATCAGAGAAATGCAAATCAAAACCACTATGAGATATCATCTCACACCAGTTAGAATGGCAATCATTGAAAAGTCAGGAAACAACAGGTGCTGGAGAGGATGTGGAGAAATAGGAACACTTTTACACTGTTGGTGGGACTGTAAACTAGTTCAACCATTGTGGAAGTCAGTGTGGCGATTCCTCAGGGATCTAGAACTAGAAATACCATTTGACCCAGCCATCCCATTACTGGGTATATACCCAAAGGACTATAAATCATGCTGCTATAAAGACACATGCACACGTATGTTTATTGTGGCATTATTCACGATAGCAAAGACTTGGAACCAACCCAAATGTCCAACAATGATAGACTGGATTAAGAAAATGTGGCACATATACACCATGGAATACTATGCAGCCATAAAAAATGATGAGTTCATGTCCTTTGTAGGGACATGGATGAAATTGGAAACCATCATTCTCAGTAAACTATCGCAAGAACAAAAAACCAAACACCGCATATTCTCACTCATAGGTGGGAATTGAACAATGAGATCACATGGACACAGGAAGGGGAATATCACACTCTGGGGACTGTTGTGGGGTGGGGGGAGGGGGGAGGGATAGCATTGGGAGATATACCTAATGCTAGATGACGAGTTAGTGGGTGCAGCGCACCAGCGTGGCACATGTATACATATGTAACTAACCTGCACAATGTGCACATGTACCCTAAAACTTAAAGTATAATAAAAAAAAAAAAAAGAAAAAAAAAAAAAATGGGCAAAACACTCAAGAGATGTTTTTTACAAAGCAGATATACAATAGCCAAGAGGAATTTGAAAAGATGCTCAAAATACAAATCTTTAGTGAAATACAAGGCAAAACCCCAATGAGATATTACCTCACACTCATTAAGATGGCCACTATCAAACAAGAAAAAAATAACAAATGTTTTTAGGGATGTAGAGAAATTGGAACACTGTGCACTGGTGGTGGAAAAAATAATAATGCAACCATTATAAAAAATAGTAAAGAGTTTCCTCAGAATATTAAAAATGAAATTATCACACAATCTGGCAATCCGATTTCTGGATATCTATCTAAATGTGCAAAGCAGGACCTGAAAGAAATATTTGCACAACCATGTTTATAATAGAATTATTCCCAAAATCCAAAAGGTAGAAGCTAGTTAAATGTCCCTTGACAGATAAACAAGTAAAGAAAATATGATATATACATATGATGAAATATAATTTAAAAGGAAATCCTATCACATGCTACAGTGACAATAAACCATTAGGACATTATGTTAAGTGAAATATGTCAGGAACCAAAGTGACAGTGAGTGTATGATTCCACTTATGAGATATCTTAAGTAGTCCAACTCATAGAAAGAGAAAATAGCATGTGTTTGTCAAGGGCTCAGGAGAACGTTAAAATGGGCAGTTGTTTTTTAATGGGTATTGAGTTTTAGTTTTGCAATGGAAAACTCTAGAAGCCTGTTGCATTACAATGTGGATATATGTAATACCACTAAATTATGCAATTAAAAACATATAAAATGGTTAAAAAATAATTTTTTTTCTGCTTAGAGCAGCTTTATTCACAATTGTCAAAAGCTGGAAGCAACCAAGACGTCTTTCAATGAGTGAATAGACACAGAAACTACGGTACATCTACAATATGGAATATTACTCAGCAATAGAAAGAAATGAGTTATTAAAGTACAAAAATACATGGAAAAGCTTTAAAAACATATTGCCAAGTGAAAGAAATCAGTTTTAAAAGCCTACATACTATATGACTCCAATTTGCATATAGTAAAATTCACATATCTTAAATGTAGATTATACATCTATTACTTAACACAGTAATCAAGATTTGGAACATCTCCATTCCCTGCTACCCCGGAACTTTCTTTAACTCCTTTTCAGGCAATAGTCTCCCTCAGAGCACCTGTTGTTATATCACCAGAGATTAATTTTGCTTGTTCTTGAACCTCATATAAATAGAATCATTACTATTAATTTTTGTGTATGTTGACTCTGTAAGTGTATACTTTGTTAACTTTAACTAATAAGAAAGCGCATATTTTCTTATTAGTTCTAATGGTTTAGAAAGTGCAGGAAAACAATGATGTTCCCAAAATTAATACTTTTGTCTTCTTTTATACATTTTAACTCTTATTTTTGGTTTATATCCTATTGCATTGATTTGAATGAAAACTGACAAGCCTTTAGAAGAGTAACTAAAGAAGAGAGAAGACTCAAAATTACGAATGAAAGAAGAGACATTATTACTGACACCACAGAAATATGAAGGATCTAAGAAACTACTATGAACAATTAGAGAAGAAATTAAAATAAAAACTTATGAGTATCCCTTATCCAAAATACTTAGGACCAGAAGTGCTTCAGGTTTGGGTTTTTTTCAGGTTTTGTAATATTTGCATATACACAATAAGACATCTTGGGGATGAACCCAAGTCTAAACATAAAATTCATTTATGTTTTATATACACCTAATACAAATAGCCTGAAGGTAATTTTATGTAACATTTTAAATAACTTTATGTATGAAACAAAGTTTTGACTGCATTTTGGCTGTGATCTGTCACATGAAGTTAGGTGTTGAGTTTTCTTCTTGTGACATCATGTTAGCACTCAAAAAAATGTCAGACTTTGGGGCATTTCAGATTTTGGACTTTTGAATTACAGATGCTCAACCTGTATAGTACAAAAAGAGAGTACAGTGGTCCAGTGTCCATATCCAATGAATACTGATGCAAAAATTTGAAACTATACATTAGCAAACCAAAACCAACACCACATTAACCACATTAAGAGAAGAATACTCCATGATCAAGTGGGATTTATTACAGAAATGCAAGGCTGATTCAATAAAAAGAAATCCATTAATACCATATGCTGTATTTACAAGTAAAAGATCATGATTACCTCCATAGATTGAGAAAGCTTTGACAAAATTCAACATTGATTCACTAGAAAAACACTCAAGAATATAGAGACTATATTCTTGAATATGAATATATTCTAACCATGATAAAATTTATATACCTAATGTAAAAGTCATTATTTTATAACAGGAAAACACTAGAGACATTTCCACTAAGATGAGAACAAAGTAAGATGATCACTACCTTTATTATATTAAACATGGTGCTAGAGGTATTAGCTAATGCAATTAGACAAGAAAAGTCAATTAGAGGCATAGGAATAAATAAAGAAGAAGTAAGACTATTTCTATTTGCAAATGATATGAAAGTATACCTGGGTAATCCCAGAAAAAATAAATAATAAAACTAACTCAAACAATAAAAGAGTTCAGTGAGGTAGCAAGATTTAAAGTTAGCAGAGAAAATCAATAGCCCTTGTACATACAAATAATAAACAGAAGACATAATAGTAGAGAAAGCCTCATTTACAGCATCAATAAAGAATACTAAATGCTTATAAGTAAGTTTAACAATAAATGTGTAAAACTTCATAGAAAAAAATGTTAAAACACTCCCCCAAAGACTCTAAAGGAGACTTTTGGGAAAAAGTAGAACAAATGGAAATACATCACTTATTCTTGGATAGTGCAACTCAGCATTACAGAAATGTCATTCCTCCCTAGGTTGATTTATAAATTAAATGCAATCCCAGTAAGATATCAGCAAGCAATTTTATGA
This sequence comes from Gorilla gorilla gorilla, assembly GCF_029281585.2. NCBI lineage: Eukaryota > Metazoa > Chordata > Mammalia > Primates > Hominidae > Gorilla > Gorilla gorilla. The sequence goes on from NC_073242.2 coordinate 101,856,317, forward strand.
AATTAGACAAGCTGATACTAAATTTCATAGGCAAAAACAAACATGCAAGAATGGCCCTGGAAACAATGAAGTGAAAATGTATGGGAGACCACTATTCCTATCAGATATTATAATCTACTGCAAAGCTGTCTGTCAACTTCCATGGGTTTTTATGTAAATTTCATTGAATTTGTAGGTTAATTTTGGGAGAAATTAAATCTTTACAATATTAAGCATTTCCATTTGTGAACACGGTATATGCCACTGCATTGCTAAAGTACAATATAGGTATTACATTATACTAATATATAATATAATATAATATAATATAGCTATTGTATTATACTAATTATGCTAAAGTGTTTTTTAAAATGCTTTTTTGTTGGCCAGGTATGGTGGCTAACGCCTGTAATCCCAGCACTTTGGGAGGCCAAGATAGGCGGATCACTTGAGGTCAGGAGTTTGAGACCAGCCTGGCCAACATGACGAAACCTGTCTTTACTAAAAATACAAAAATTAGCCAGGCATGGTGGTGTGCATCTGTAATCCCAGCAACTCACGAGGCTGAGGTAGGAGAATCACTTGAACTCAAGAGGTGGAGGTTGTAGTGAGCTGAGATCACTCCACTGCACTCCAGCCTGGGTGACAGAGCAAGATTCCATCTTATTATTATTGTCTCATACAGTTAAAAATTATTTAGATTTACCCATATATTTGTCATTTTCTTTGCTCAGCATTGCTCCTTCCCTGATGCACCTTGCTTCTGAGTTCTTTTTCTGAAGAACATTATTTTTTTTCCAGTGAAAGTATGTAAAACTCTCAGTTTTATTTGTCTGGAAATATAATGTTTAAAATTCTCCCACTTGAATAATTTAGTATAGAATCTCAGGTTGACAGTTTTAATTCTTTTCCTCATTGGAAAACAAATTTTCCTCAATGGAGCTACTACTCCATTGCCCTCTCACTTCTGTTGCTGCTATTGAGAAATCTGCTGTAAATCTTATTATTCCTTTTTCACTAATGTCTTTTTAAATTCTCTGGTCACTTAAAAAGTTTTCTTTTTGTCTTTGCTATTCTGAAGTTTCACTATAGGGTATCTTGGAGTAGGTTATTACACTCAGGTTTTGTTACGTAATCTGAATCTGAAGACTCACAGCTTTCATCTGTTCTGAAAAATTGTCATTCTCTTTCTATTAGTTCTCTCCATTTGTTCTAATATCTCTCTAGATAACTTTTATTGGCTGTTTGAAGAGCTTAATTCTGCTATTATGTTTAGTAATTGCCATTTATTATGGGTTATTTCTTTTAGTGTTATAAAATATTGACAAAAGAGCTAATCCTCAACGGGTTTTATCTGTAAAATGTCCTTCCAAAGAGTTTTGTGTTAGTTCTTTCAAGGGATTTTAATGTTCCATGACAACTTCCTATGTTATTTTTTGGCCTACAGAATTACCCAAACCATGCAGTCCTGTAAATAGTATGTTTCCCAAACTCATACACAGCTGATCATTATTATTCTCAATTAAAAAAAAACATCTTTTTTAAACACTGAAAGACTGACAAGCTTCCTTGTCATTTCCCTGGGCAGTCAAGGATTTAAAGGTGCTGGCTGTATAAGGAAGGAGTGAAAAGCAAGTGGTAGCTCAGTTCTTGGCCTATGTGAGCTCAAGGTCTCATTCTCTGTCCACTCATGGGTGTTAAATCAAGCTTCCAGATTTCCATGACTAATAATCTCTGTCTCTCATCAGGTCCAACTTCTTGGGTGAGCCACAGACTTGGTACATGTGTTTATCAATCCGATTATAAGTTTCTAGGTCATTTCTGACCCCAGTATATAATTTTTTTCATTTTTCTAGAAGGTCAGCCAACTATTCCAAAGGAAATATATTCTGTTATATGTACCATTTCTAGGTCATTACAGCAGGATGTCTTTTAGGTGAGTCAGTCTATCACACTATCAGAAGTCCTGTCAGCCTGTGCTTGATTTTTTACTACCTCTACTTCCAAACCCACATTCTCTACTCTAGTCAGGCTTTTCTTCTTTCTGGCCCATCAATATGTCATACTCTTTAATACTTTTATGCTTTTGCTCATGCCTGTTTTCTGACTTGTCATACCCACCCTCCCCATTGCCTACCCAATTCTAGCCTTTAAGAGTCAGCTTAACCTGCATTTCCTCCATGGTGTCTATATCTCTGGTCACTGTCAACTTCCCTCTCCTCCAGCTTCTCCTAGAATTACAGTTTGCATTTAATCCTGAGTCACATGTGGCCTTCTATTATTTGCTTTTGTTTCTTGGCTCTTATTTCATGCATACAATTTCAGGAAACTGAATCTGAAGAAACCTTGTGCTGCTTAAAGCACCAAAGAGTCTGGTATTTAATGTGTGTTATTATTCCTTTAACATGCTAACTGTAATCAACAACAATTTAGAAAATTTATAATTTGTGCAGACCTCTACTTTGACAATATAGAAAGATGTTTTTTTCTGTTTTATTCATGAAAGAAAAGTTATGTTGTCCCCAAGCACCAGAATATTCCTACTTTTGTGTAATCCACTCTGAGACCTGCAATGGGACTTATTCCCGGGGTATTAATCAGCTTTGGAACAGGCAGTGCTCATGCCAGATACAGACTGGCAGGAAGCTGATGAGGCAGCACAATGAATGATCTACCATAAAGGCCACAGGCAAGAGGTAGCCATTAGTCTAGAGCTCAGTAATGCACTCTTCAAGTACATTACCCACCAATCCATCAGGCAACCTGCTACAGGACCGAGAGATTCCAGCACTTTTAAATCTGTAATGCGATGGCTGCCAGCCTGCTCTACATGCCCTAGGTTACAAGGGCACAATAGTATAGGAGGAAGGCAATTCATTTGGTGTCATAGCCAGTATTTTTTCTATTCTTTCTTCTGTGTGTACTTAAGAAATGGGCCTTCCATTATCCATAGATTAATAGTGGAGAGAATGCTCTGGTGTCTCTATTAGCATTAACTACCAACAGATATTTTTCTAGTGTCTAATCGGCAGAATTTTCATTAGCTAAAACAAAAAATACTTGTATAGGAAAACAGATCTTATTTTTTAATTCTAAAATATGGCTACATAAATTTCTACTAAAAGAGACTATCAAAAGGAACTCAACTTAATAAATAAAGCCACAGAAATATAAATATGCCAAAACTTAGTTATAATGAAGAGTGGCACTTTTTTTTTTGAAACAGCCTCTTGTTGCCCAGGCTGGAATGCAATGGTGCAATCTCGGCTCACTGCAACCTCCGCCTCCCGGGTTCAAGTGATTCTCCTACCTCAGCCTCCCAAGTAGCTGGGATTACAGGCATGTGCCACCATGCCTGGCTAATTTTGTATTTTTAGTAGAGACGGGGTTTATCCATGTTGGTCAGGCCAGTCTTGAACTCCCAACCTCAGGTGATCCATCTGCCTCAGCTTTCCAAAGTGCTGCAATTACAGGCGCGAGCCACCGCGCCTGGCCTTTTTTTTCTATTCAGGTAGCATTTACCAAATTTGGAGGATTTCTGTGCATATGCCATAATTATAACTGCAAGTGAAGGTTTAGGCAAAGACAGTGACTATGTTAACTACAATAAATTTTTTTCAATTTGTAATTAACAAAGATATGTAATTAAACAAACTATAGTCATAGATAAAAAGAGAGGCTGTATGTTTAACTTGATTATGGTAGGCTTATTATTTATCCTGATATTACACTGTTCCCACTTCTTTCGTGTTACAATGTCTTTTATGACAATATATTTGATTATAATTTTTGAACGTTCTTGCTTGGTAATATGTGTCGGCAGATCTGTTGGTGTACTCACTTTTCCAAGTAGCTTATAAGATCCAAAAGTGTGAGGCGCACTGATCCAGAACATTCAGTGAATGTAGTGAGGGGAAGGAAAGGTATTGTCTCGGCAGCAGTTATGTTTTTATGGCCTCTTGAGAACCGAAGCCCGTGTGAGTTCCCTGTGGTGATAAGCAAATGAGGAAGGAGAGAATTAGGAATGAGGAATTCTTGCTCACGAAAGGTATGAGGATCACCTGCTCTCTGTCCCTCCTGGCAGAGGTGACTATACTGTCATACCATGTCCTATATCAGTGCTTTCTCAGTCTATGCATGAAAATCAGCAGCAAATATTTAAATACACATAGGTCATAATAATGATTAATATTAACTTAGCAGGTACTAAGTGGTTTTTAGGTTTTTTACTTATGGTAACTCATTCAATCTTTACAATAGCCCTTCAAGGTTGTTATACCTTTTTAGAGATGAGAAAGCTTAGGGGATTTAAGCAACTTATAAAATCACAAGTATGAATTTGAGTCCAGGTAGTCTGGCCTCAGAGCAGGTACTCTTTCTTAACCACTACTTTATACTGCCTCCCATGCCCTTTTCAAAGATCCAAAATCTAGATTGCTGTGTTCAGTAGGCCTGGCACAGGACTCAGGAATCTGTGGTTTTTAAAAGGTCTATAGGTAGCTCTAGTGCACAGCCAGGGTTAAGGACCAAAGGTGTAGTGTTAGTTGCCTAGCCTTTTCTTCCTAGAGCATGGTTCCCTGGAACTGGGCTTATACACTCATCTTATGCCACAGGAAATACCTTAGTGTAATCCCACTGTCATGGACAACATTCTGTTGAACCATAACCTAAATTGGTATGTCCTACACAGCTCAGCACTGAGCATCATAGCTAAGCAAAAACAGAGAATACTAAAATAATGGGGGAATATTAAACATGAAAAATAAGGATTAGTTTAAGAAAACAAGGATATCAATTTTTAGAAGAGATTACTTAGGGGCAGATGTGATGGCCTTATTCAAATATCTAGAAGAATAGACTATGCTAAAGTCCTTCAGTATGTAATTAGGCTCTGTGCAAATTAAGAAAGAGTATGTAATGTCTAATGGAAGAAATAATTTTTTAGAGTGAGATGTGCTCAAAGATAGAACTGGTTACTCCAGAAAATTCTGATTTCCTGTCATTAAAGGTCAGAGTGATATTTGGTGGCACTGTTGTAGAGGTTTCAAGTGATAAATGTTGGTTAGAACCCCATTTAGGGTTCACTAAAACCTCCAAAGTCTTTTTTTCTGCATGTTTCCTTGGCTATATATATATATATAGCTATATATATCCATTCCTGGCTGATATATAGCTGACAGTATTGGCACAGCTTTAGCAGTTGTTTAATGCCAGTATCAGTTTTGACTGGTTAATGTCCATGCAGTAGATGTCAGAGTTTAATATTTTTTAATATTTTCTGCAGAGTATGGGCATTCATTCAATTAAGCATATTTTGAGTATATGTCCAGGCACTAAATTAAAGAAACAAACAAAGGTAAATGACACACGGCCCCATCCTTACATCTAGTGGGGTATACATATACACAACAAATTCAGGTCAAGCCATATGACATTGCTCACATTCAACCATTTTTTTTACCTAGAAAAATGGTGATTTCATATGGTTCAACATAATACAGTTAATAACTGTTATCATAAAATATTTAAAAATGCTATAGGAACACAGATAATTGAGTTTAGTCTATCAGAGCAAGTCTATGTGCAGGATGGAATTCCTGGAAAATTTTTGAAAACTGGACATAATGTTTGAGCTGTATTAAAAGTATAAGCAAGAAATTTTCAGGTAAACATACAGGGAAGAGTTTTCCAGGGAGATGAAAGAGAATGAGAAAAAGGATGGAGAAATGGGAAGCATTTATGATTTAGGATTAAAAGGACAGAATTTCTCCCATAGTACTAATAATCTGTTACAGAGCTGACATTCTTTTTTTTTTTTTTTACTTCTCCGTGTGTATCCTTTATACCATTTACTGACAGGCTTTAGGTATGTACCAATACTCCAAAATAGTAGGAAGGCTCTAGTAGATACGAATATAGCAGTACTCTCTCCATGAGCATACATTTTATGTTGACGAGGTAGAAGAATGCATATAATTGTGTAAAGGGGCATATGAGGTAGTTGTTAATGGCATGAGTATTAGAGAAAAGCTGGGTGTGGGTTTCAATGTTATCACTTACTAATAGTGGGTCATGGGTAAGTTATTTAGCCTTTCTGGCCTCAATTTCTTCATCTATAAAATGCATATAGCCATAGTACCTTTATCTCCTGTGCTAGAACTTGTCTATTTCTTTTATTATAAAAACAAAAGTGATTATACTTTATGCTCTCATTCCTTTCTGGAGAATATAAAACACTTAAAAATATATTTTTTTCCTTCAAGTAAATTGTTCATCTCTTTTCAACAAAGTGGGACAAGTGAGAGTTTTCAAATAGAAAACCTGCTCTTTGAAGCTTCTGGGCTACTTAATATTAGAAAAATTGGCTCTTTCAACACCAAATGCAGCTAAGCCAGTATTTATGAGGAGTCCAGGAATTTTGTTCTAGGAGGACAAAAATCTTCTTGCAAACAAACAACTAAATATTCTGGATAAAAGATTTACAACATCCTTTTAAATATATAGCTGAGCTCACAATAAAGAAAGGAAAATCCTTAGAGGCAAAGAACTAAGCAGAAGCATGAATCCAGAGAGGTAAACAAGCTAAAGCCAGAGGCTGCCCTGAAGGCAACTGCCAATTCCCCAGAAACCTAAAGCATCTTATTTGTGAAGCTCGAATGCAAACCCCAACTTAAAATCAGGATTCTGGAAGAGATACACCTTCCCCGAAAGAGTAACGTACGAATTCTGCCCTGCAAATGGAGAAACAATAAAAATTCTGTTCAGTCTTGGGTATAGTTGGAACAGGCAAAAATCTCTCTTCTTAATATTAACATTCTTAATACGGGCACATGTAATTGATAATCCCAACAAGGATTCTCCTGACAGTAGAAGAGGACATTATTAATAATTACACAAGGACAAAGGGCATTAACTAGGACTGTCTTGAGCAAAGCAGGATGTATGAACACTCTACTTTATAATCACAGGTTAGCTGCCAGGTTGGCATGGGGATTGAAATCAGGCCATCTATGTAGGTTAAAAAATATCCAAGCTTAGAAATTAAAGTAATCCTCAGTTCATAGTTCTTTCTAGGCACTCAGCAGTGAAAAAAAAATACAAATCCATTCTAGGAAAATGCATCCTCAACCCTGAACTCATAGAATTTGCTCAGATTTTCGAGTTTACATGATCTTATAATAGAATAGACACAGAAAAGTCACCAAAAGCCCATGAGTAAACAAGATTCTATGAGCTAAAGCAAACAGAAATAACAGGAATAAAATCTAATGAAGAAACACAGTATTTCAAACATTTGGATCACATAATTTAGAATATAAAATAAGTATGTTTAACATGTGTAAAGATGGAAGAAGGGAATAGAAATATGAGCCAGAAAAAAGGGACTACAAAATATAACCAGGCAGATTTTTAAATAAAGATTCAACTAGATTGCTTATGAAAAATAAATAAAATTTAAAATTCAATAGATAAGTAAAACATCAGATTTGACATAGACAAAGAGAGAATTAGTGAACTAGAAGATAAAACTAAAGAAATTAGCCAGAATAAAGCATAGAGAAACACAGAGATGAAAAATACGTGACAGAAATGATAATGCAAGGAGGGGACAATGAAAAAATCTAATCTATTCTTAACTTTAGAAGAAGTGATAATACAGAAAATAAGAGACAATATTCAAGGAGATAATTATTATGAATTTTCAAGAAATTATGGAATACATGAGTCATTAGAATCAGGAAGCATAATGATCTCAAGCAGGATAAATATAAAGAAATCCACAAATACACCACACCTCATCAGAGTGAATCTTCAAAACATCAAACATAATGAGTAAATCTTGAGAGCAATCAGAGAGAATGACAATTCACCATGAGAGAAACAGTATTGATATCTGACTTCTCAATGCAACAATGAAAACTGGAAACTACAATATAATATATTTAAATTACTAAGAGGAAATAATTTACAACCTATAACTGAATTCCCAGAAAATTACCTTTAGAGTCTGAGGTTAAAATAAACACATTTCAGATAAAAACTGAAAGTTTACAAGCAATAGACCCTCACTGAAGAATTCTTAAGGGCTGTACCTCAGGAAGAAGGTAAATGATCCCAGAAAGAAGGTATGTGCTGCAATAAGAAATGCCAGCCAAAAACACAAACAATCAGAAAAGGAATATATTAGATATGGGTATATCTAAATAAACATTGCTGTGTAAAATGATAAGACATACGGCTCTACTTTAGTAAAGTAGATTTTGTTATCGGGCGAACCATTCTGCAGATAACAATGATAAATTCTGGACAAATATTTTAAAAAGAGCTACTCAAAGGCACTGATTTATAGACAAAGCTAAAATTATCAAGTGTCTAAGAAGCAACCACAGGAGAAGCTCTTGACAGGTGTGTGTGCTGGGGGATGGGGAGGGCATGTAAATATTTCTTAGGACACAAAAAGCAATAGTTATAAAAGAAGACCTCAGGCCTGGGCACGGTGGCTTACGCCTGTTAATCCCAGCACTTTGGGAGACCAAGGTGGGCCGATCACTTGAGGTCAGGAGTTCGAGACCAGCCTAGCCAACGTGATGAAACCTTGTCTCTAATAAAAAATGAAATAAAATATATTAAAAATTAGCCAGGTATGGTAGTGCACACCTGTAGTCCCAGCTACTCGGGAGGCCGAGGCAGGAGAATCACTTGAACCTGGGCAGCGGAGGTTGCAGTGAGCCGAGATCACGCCATTTCACTCCAGCCTGGGTGACAGAGAAAGACTTTGTGTCAAAAAAAACACAAAAAACAAAAAACAAACCTCATTATGATTGTGCCACTACTGCACACCAGCCTGGATGATAGAGTGAGACCCCGTCTCAAAAAGAAAAAAGAAAAAAAAACATTAAAATTTACAAAAAAACACCATTGATAAGATGGAAAAGCAAGCTACAGAATCAGACAAAAAAAATTTGAAAAATATGTATCTGACAAAGGACTTGTAAAAAACACAAGTCAATGACTAAAAATAATCACTCAATTTTTAAAAAGGGCTAAAGATCTGAACTGACATATCACAAAGAAAGATATAAATGACCATTAAACACATGAAAAAGTACTTAAAATCATCAGTGATCAAGGAAATGCAAAATTAAATTATAAGATAACACTACATACTCACTAGATTGGTAAAATTAAAAACACTAAATGTTAGTGTGGATTTAGAGCAATTCGAACTCTTATATATTGCTGGTGGGTATGTAAGATGGCACAATTATTTTGGAAAACTTTTTGATAGTTTTTTATATAGTTAGATATTCACCTGCCCTTTCTCCAGCAATTACCAGAGAAATAAAAACCTACATACAAAAGATTTGTATAAGAATATTCACAACAGCTTTGTTCAAAATAGTCAAAATGGAAACTCAAATATTCACAAATGGGAGAATGAATAAACTAATCATAGTATATTATATTCATGCAATGAAGTATTACTCAGCAATGAAGAATAAACTACTGACACTCAAAACATAAATGGATCTCACAGACATTATGCTGAGCAGAAGTAGTTGGACACAACAGAGCACATACACTATATGATTCAATTTAAATAAAGTTATAAAACAGGTAAAACTAATCTATGGTGAAAAATATATCAGAACATTGTATCAGGAGGATTGAGTAAAAAAAGGTCCCCAAAAAAACCTTTCTTGAATGATGTTCAATACTTTAATAGGGGCATGCATTACATGGATAGATATATTTGAAACAACCAAACTCATCAAAATGGACATTTCACTGTATGTGAATTTTATCTCAAAAAAGAACTACGAAATATTAAATTCTAATTAGTAGGCTTGGGTTTTTGTAATAATCTGAGTGAGCAATGTAAAACTAACTTCCGTGTCTAGGCTTGAGCAAATGAATAAATACATTAAGAATAATGGAAACCAGATTTCTTCAGTGTTAGAGACAGGAGTTACAAATATGGAAAGGGGGAAGACTAGAATTTAACCTATGATGTTGAAGTGGAATTAAAGTTATCAAGATGAACACTTTTAAAATAATGATTAAAAATATAGATATAGGTATATATATAAAAAATGTGTGTTTTAGAACTATAAAAACAAATTTCCTAGTTCTATCAGTTGAGGGAGCATAGATGCAATGATACACCAACATCAGTGAGCACACTTAGTACACAGATTTTGGTTTAAAAATGCCACTGTCTACTAAAAGCAATTAGGCTCCATGGAGAAAAGGCTAATTTTTGACCAGTACAGGGAAGTATAAGGTGAGCCTAGAATATCTTGCTCCAGCAAATGAGAAAATGCTCAAAGAATGATGGGGACATATCAAAAAAGTATAGGAGACAGTTTAAAGGGGCTACTTGACAAATTTGGAACAACTTATATACCAAAATAATGATAATAATGGATTATAACCTATAGAATAAAATTAGTGTCAGTAAGTTCATACTGATATAAACAAGAAAACAAACAAACATAAGAGAGAAGGGAAAGATCTACCTTACGGTAAAATGTGACTAATAGAAAAGGAATAGTGGTGTCATATAATACTTTAAAAAGGTTGCTAAAACTAATAGGTAAAAGTTTGATGAGGAGTGGAATAGTCACATAGTCTCAAAGTAGCTACTCATACATTATCTATTAATTAGAAAGAGAAAAGCAGTAACTTATAGAGTGGAAAGACCCTAGCACATACCACCTTAACCAAGTGATATAACTTATCATCACCCCAATATTATAGCAAACCATGACAGGCTCATATCATGAGCCTTCTGATACAGTTGGCTGAGAAGGATATGCCATCAGTTCTGTGCTATTTCTTCCCCACATGCCTAATCAAAATCTAATTATGAGCAAACATTATGCAAGCCCAAATTCCAAGGCCAAGTAAGAAAAAGGTCTGAGGAAATGTTATAGATTAAATGTGCCTACAAAGATATGGCAGCTAAATTTAATTTGGAGCAATTTGAACTTTTGATTAGATCCTGGACTGAGTAGGTGGGAGATAGCTATGAGGTCATTATTGGGACAACTGACTAAATATGAATATGGGCTAAAGCATAATAGTATTATACAATGTCAAATTTCCTGACTTGGGTTATTGTACTTTGGTTATGTAAGAGAATGGCCCATTCTTAGAAAATATATATTGAAGCATCAGGGGTAAAGGGGAATAATGTTGCTAACTTTCCAAATTACTCTTAGACGGGAGTAGGCATTGAAGAGAGGGAGTGGGGATGGGGGTGGAGAGAGACAGAGAGAAAGAAATGGTGTGAGGAGGGAGAAAATGACAATCTTGTAACATTTCACCTTTTAAGGTGAAAAAGCACACCCTGAGGATGGTAGAGCAAGACAGGAAACTTGGACTTTAACGATTTGGGACCTACCACATTGCACTAAGTTGTTTACCTCTGAACTTTATCTACATGAAGAGAAATAAACTGTACTTTTGTTGAAGCTACTGTTACTCATTTGTTCATTTCTTTGTTTTTGTCAAGCATAGCCAAATCTAATCTGAAATAATACACGAAATAGTCAGAACTCTTACCTACTGCTGATGGGAGTGTGGATTAATATAGCCACTTTGAAGCACAAATTGGTATTATCTAGTAAAGCTGAAGATGCAAATATTCTATGAGTCAGAAATTCTACTCCTAGTTATATATCCTAGAGACAACTGCACATGGGCCATGGAAGACAAGAATTCTAACAAGAATTTCACAGCAGCATTGGTTTTAATAACATAAAACAACTGAAAAAATACTATCCATGTGTGTGAAAATTGATAAAGGATATTCATACCACGGTATACTATTCAACAGAAAAAACAAGTGAAGAAAGCTACATATTCAATGAGTGAATTTCAAACACATAAAGTTGGGTAAAAAAGGCAAATTACTAAAAAAGATGTCAGTATGATAACATGCATATTAAAATAAAAAACGATGCTGCATTTATTCTGGGGTAGAAAAAGCTCTGGGGTACTAAAAATGAAAATAATTAAAAATATTAGTGCAATTATTGAGAAAGAAGATGTCTTTAATATCTAGACCAGGGCGCAGTGGCTCACACCTGTAATCCCAGCACTTTGGGAGGCCAAGGTGGGTTGATTACCTGATATCAGGAGTTCAAGACCAGCCTGACCAACGTGGAGAAAGCCCGTCTCTACTAAAAATACAAAAAATTAGCCGGATATGGTGGCATATGCCTGTAATCCCAGCTACGGAGGAGGCTGAGACAGAAGAATCACTCAAACCTGGGAGGCAGAGGTTACGGCAAGCTGAGATTGCTCCATTGCACCCCAGCCTGGGCGACAAGAGTAAAACTCCGTATCAAAAAAAAAAAAAAAAAAAAATTACACTAAAAAAAAAAAAAATTCTCCCTGGTTTTTTTGTCCGGGTGTGGTAGCTCACACCTGTAATCCCATCACTTTGGGAGGACGAAGAGGGCAGATCACCTGAGGTTGGGAGTTCAAGACCAGCCTGACCAACATGGAGGAACCCCGTCTCTAAAAAATAAAGAAGAAAGAATGTCTAGACCAACACTATCCAATAGAGCTTTCGACAATGACAGAAATGTTCTATTATCTGTGCTGGCAAACGTACTAGCTAAATATGGCTATTAAACACTTAAAATACGGCTGATGCAACTGAAGAACTGAATTTTAATTTAAAATTTTAATTAATTTAAATAGCCAGAGGTGGCTAATGGCTACTGGTTAACACAAGTCTAGACTATACATTCTTCCACAAGTATGGTAGTTCCTTAACTCTTTTCTTATATATTTGGTATATCACTCAAAAGTTGAGTTTAAAGAATGATGACACTGCTATAATACGTCTCCTCCTATTTCCATCTATTTATTTATGCTAACAGGCTTCTCAAGGCTTACATCAGCAAAACAAAAATATAAATTAAAAAATTCATTCAGTCAATCAGTAAAATTGACATACAGGCACATGAGCTAATTGGGGAAACAAGTCTTATGCATCTCACTAACAGAGATGCATTTAAAAAAATTTTTTTAATTTTGTTTTTGATAAAAACAGTTACTTTTTAAAATAATTACTTATAAAATTTGGGTAATAAATTTGTTATTTTGATCAATTGTGTAAAAAAATAAATGTAATGATAATTTGACACAAAGATATTTTAATGCTTTAAGAGGAGATTCCCAAACCTTGCTCTTGAGGCCCTTAGTGTTGCAATAGGTTTTTTTCAGGGCTATTCTACGGCTAAAAGAAAAGAAGTCCCAACTTAGTAGTAGTAGTTCAGGTCATGCCCAACAGATGTCGCTGTGTTTCTCTCTAAAATTTAAACTATCCCACAGAGCCCCTGCAATGAGTTGGCTGCAATGCTCAGGGGTGTCTTGGTACACCGTTTGGGATCCACGGACCTAGAATCTTTGGGGCCTACAAAATGAAACAACTGGCAAATCTGGATAAATAACATATGGGAGTATATTTCCAATGTTTATGGGTAGTTTCCCAGAGTCATTTAACTAACGGAAAATGTATAAAACACCTATAAAAAGGCAGATTTAAATAATTTTAAAAGATTATAAATAATTTTTGGACAGACTAGTAGTGAACGGCACGACTGTCTAGGAGTCCACGAATAAATTATGAATTTTAGATTAAATGTCCTACCAAAGAAATGGATTGATATGTACATATACTATAAACATGCCAGTGCCTACAACAGGAAAAATATTTGTTAGGTCTGTAAAAAGAGGTATTCAGCTTAGAAAATAAGCCTCTCTCAGCCCACATCTCATCTTCCCACTATGGAGGCTGCTTGTGGCTACATACTGAGGAGATTGTCTAATGTGCTATTCTTTGATGATTCACTTGGACCAGGCTAAGAGAGTAGATCCACCCTGGAAAGATTTACATAAATGAAAGAGAGACAAAGAAAGGTGTGGGTTGGGGGAAGAGAGGAGGAGTGGGAGAGAGGCAGAGAGAGAAAGGGAGAGGAAAAGGGAGGAGAGGGAGAGGGAGGGAGAGGGAGAAGAAAAAGTGCTGTAACTGGGAAAGAGAAGTACAATGAATTGAAGAGAATGTTAAGAAGGGTTTAGAAAGAGGAAGAGGAATGATTACAGCTTATTGTGAGCATCTTTAAATATACAATGAAAGGTAGACAGTTGTATTTTCCTATGTTTATAAATGTATTTTCCCCTTGGTATTTTCTACAAACAGTCCCTACCTACAATTTAAATTAGTAGTTTATGGAAAAACAGAGAAGTTCCTCAAGAATAGTACACACAGAAGGATAAAGTCATATCAAAATAAAACATCTCTAGCTAAACACATACTTTTTTTTTGTTTGTTTTTGTGAGATGGAGTCTTGCTCTGTCACCCAGGCTGGGTGCAGTGTCGCGACGATCGTGGCTCACTGCAACCTCCACCTCCAGGGTTCACACCACTCTCCTGCCTCAGCCTCCCAAGTAGCTGGGACTACAGGCGCATGCCACCACACCCAGCTAATTTTTTGTATTTTAGTAGAGACGGGGTTTCACTGTGTTGCCCAGGCTGGTTGCGAACTCTTGAGCTCAGGCAATCCGCCTGCCTCGGCCTCCCGAAGTGCTTGGGAATACAGGTGTGAGCCACCACTCCTGGCCCATACGTGAATTTTGAATAAAATATTAAGATAGTTTATTCACCACTGAACTTGATTTCTTTATAATAAACTTTGGCAGAATTGAAACAGCATAGATGCTTTGGTTTGCTTATTACTGCTCTGAATTATGGGAGACTGCTCCATGACAAACTACAGAAAGTCTTCTACTATCAGCAAGGATTGTTAAGAGTTCAGAAATTCTCATCTTTAAAATAAGGCTGGCCAGGCATGGTGGCTCATGCCTGTAATCCTAGCACTTTGGGAGGCTGAGGTGGGCGGATCACTTGAGGTCAGGAGTTCGAGACCAGCCTGGCCAACATGGTGAAACTCCATCTCTACTAAAAATACAGAAAATTAGCCAGGTGTGGTGGCGGGTGCCTGTAGTCCCAGCTACCCAGAAGGCTGAGGCACGAGAATTGCTTGAACCCAGTGGGAGGAGGTTGCAGTGAGCCGAGATTCATTCCAGCTTGGGTGACAGAGTGAGACTCTGTCTCAAAAAAAAAAAAAAAAAAAAAAAAAGGAAATACAAAATAAGGCCTATGTGGAAAGAATTTTTCCCCAATCACAATGTGAAATTTGAGAGACTCAATCTTTTCAGAAATGTCTTCCTTGTCCAGATTCAGTGGTTTCTCCACATTGTTTCCATTTTTTAGAAATTTAGGCAATTAGTCCTTCTTTCCCTTCCTCATCAGTACAAGGAGCATAAAAACAATCATTTCAGTAAGTTGTTGTAGAAGTCAAGATACTGTCTGGAAAAGCCCTGTATAATCCTGTCATGTAATTCGGTGTAAACCAGCACAGTTATTTCTCTTCTCTCTTGCTTTGGCTTGAGTAAAACACTGTGTCTTCAGGTTCTTAATAGCTTACTGGAGGTCCCCTTTGGTAGATTTTGAGGTGAATTTATAACATTGTCTATTATATGGATTGTGTGGATTTATGACAATTTAGAGATTCAACAATTCCTTCCAACTCTCTCTGATGTGTCCATCTTTAGTTCATTTCCTACAACTGGGCACTTTCAAGGCTAAATCCCAAATTTCTTACTCCTTTGATACCCCTTCTGGAGGATCTAGATAAGTTTTATGGCTTCAGATGTTAACAAGTTTGGGCTACCATACTGCCATCTACGATTATACTTCTCTCCACCATTGTCCATGGAACATTTCAGTTTGAATGCCATACAACTCCTGAAACATCATATTTAAAAACAAGTCCATCTCCCCAAAGAGTCATCTTCACTAATTTCCCCATCACTATCAACAACATCTTGAGTGTTTCCAGGCTCAAAGCTGTGGTATCATTTTTTCCCTACTGCTATTTTAACTTACAATTAAAAATTCTGCTAATCACTTCTTTGTAACAACTTTGGTCTCCCCATACTCCTACTCCCAGCTTCCAATTCCTCTACTTCCCAGATCTCTGGTTATTAGTCTGTTTTAACGCGGTTGATAAAGACATACCCGAGACTGGGCATTTTATAAAGAAAAAGAGGTTTAATGGACTCACAGTTCCACGTGGCTGGGGAGGCCTCACAATCATGGTGGAAGGCGAAAGGCAAAAGGCAAAAGGCACATCTTACATAGCGGCAGGCAAGAGAATGAGCAAAGTGAAAGGGGAAACCCCTTATAAAATCATCAGATCTCGTGAGACTTATTTACTACCATGAGAACAGTATGGGAGAAATCCTCCCCATGATTCAGTTATCTCCCACCCGGTCCACCCCACAACACGTGGGAATTATGGGAGCTAAAATTCAAGATGAGATTTGGGTGGGGACACAGCCAACTGTATCATTTGGCCTTAATTATCTCATGTGTAGATGATTGCACAAGGAAGCGCTAGGAAATTCTCATCATCTGACTTTTCGTACACCAACTAAACTTTGAGATTATTTGTACAATATTATTCTTCATTTCGAGTATCCCACTGGCTGCGTATTACTCAGTAAGTTTATTACTCAAGGTACTTCATTGTTAGAACTGCTGTTTTATTAACTACGAGTTTATTTCCATAAAAGATATTCCACTTCAGCTGCTCACTATGTTTGCTATTCTCAGGTTTGACTTTTCTTGCCTTCTAAGCTTTTAGGCCATATGGTATAACACTGCCTAAAGAACATCTTCATTACTGTGATGAGTGGCAGATCATTAAAAAAGGGTGTGTGTGTGGCTAGGGGTCAGTGGGGAGACTTCTGCTGCTGATCATTTGTTCTACAATTAAATAAATAAAATTCAACTTGATTTCTTTTTGGCTTGGTAGCCTAGAATTTATATCACTTCCCTCTTTCATCCATAAAGATACACAGGCTTCATCCTCTTCAAAATCCAGCTGAGAAGTTAACTTCAGGAATCTTTCCTGGACTGATTGTTCACGGATAAAATTTGTGTCTACTTAGTATCTGTGCTCTTTATTCAGAATTTTTAAGTGCACAATTGTTGATATGGTATCATTTTCAAGTACTTTGCAGTTCATATATAATGTTTGTTATATGTGTATACACACATCTGTTATCATAAGCCTAAGATACATAATAATGTCACATTCCTTTTAATTTTCAAATTAAATGTCTCTATGCTTTATTTTCTCCCCAGGATGTTTGCTTTGCTGACAACTTCAAGACCTCTAGGGATGCTTATTCAGACTTACAGGTCAGTTCTGGTAAGCATCCTCCGACTAGTCAACCAAGCAGCTGAATTCTTTACAGCTGTTACTAATGTCACTGGCACAAGATATCCTTATTGAAACAAGGAGAACCCAGCAGCCCCAGCATGTTCTTTGTTGTCACTATTTAAATACTCTGATGCCATAATTCTTGGTCATTGCTGGATAAGCGACAATAAATTGGGCATGGCTTTTTTCTGAAAACCTGCCCAGTGCAAGCCTGCTTAGGGCTGAGCCTGTGAGTACCTCTCAATGCATGGGAGGAGCTCAGCTGTACTTACCCACATTTCTTGTGACTTTGGCTCACAGCCAGGTCTTCATGTACCAATGTACGAGGCTCACATCTTTGAATCTGGGCATGCATATACAAATATTTTCTTTAAGGGTGCCCATAGTACCAGGGTGAATAAGTTTGAAGGACTTTCTAGACTTAGTCTCTGTCCTTTATAAAACCATCAGATCTTGTGAGACTTATTAACTATCACGATAACAGCACAGGAAAAGCCTGCCCCCATGATTCAGTTACCTCCCACTAGGCCCCTCCCACGACATGTGGGAATTATGGGAGCTACAATTCAAGATGAGATTTGAGTGGGGACAAAGCCAAACCATATCACCATGCCAGCTTCTTTCCCCAGTGTGGCTCCAAGAATGCTCACAACCAAACTCATAATTTCAAGACAGGAACTTAGAAAAATCCTCTCTGAAATAGCGCCATCATAAAATAAGAGACTTCGTAATACTGACATTTGGAGATCCCTAATAAAATGACTAGTCATTCTGTCTAACATTGATTTCAACAGATAACAATCCACATTTATGCACAAGAAGATTTCAATTGTCTTTTTAGAACCTCACCCTCAAATATGAATGGAAAGTCAAGGACCAGATATCTAAACAAAGTTCCTCTCTCCATACACTAAAAAGCTGAATAAGGAAAAAAAAAAAAAAACACACACATTGAGGAAAAGAAAACAGGAAGCAGAAAATAATCTCATAAGACCCATAATCAATATTGTTAAATAAGAAAATATTTTGATTGCATTCATGAGACAAGAACGAGAGGGCATAAAAAAGGAACATTCTATGTGCAAAAGTATTATCCAAATTTTAAAATTATGATGCCGTTACACTTTCGGCAATGGTAGATTGACTTGTATTATGTTAACCTTCCAATAGACAGCAATACATTCTGGGGAAAAATATAAAAACAACTATTTGAAGGCACTGGGACAACTTAAAGCAGGTAGAAACTGAAAGGGGAATTGCATTGATTCTGCATCTGGCTTTTCACTTAAAGGCTCTTTCCAGTCAGTCTACACCACATGAAACAGCTGGAACGCAAGCAGAAAGCTATAGTCTTACCTGATTTGAGGATTCAAAGGCAAAAATTTTGGGCTGATGGAATTGCTAGAAAATCATGGGAAAACCTCAGACAGGAGAAAGCTGAGGGCCTGGAGGTATAAAATCTTCATATAAACCCCCTCAAATCCTTGGCTGGTCTTGATAATACATATGCAGAGGACCTGGCAAAAAACAACAGCTGGAAGGCTAAAAAAAATGAGCAAAGAGTTTAGCTCAGGGAGGAGTTTCATTTTTGAGCTCAGTCCCTTGAATTGCTTGCTAGAACAAAATCAGCAGTATTTAAAGATAGCCATAGCCTCCACAATAGCACAATTAAAAACTACTAAACACATGAAGAAACAGTGGATGGAAAAAAAGTAAGTTGGAGAAAGCCAAAGAAAGGAAGCCGTGAACTTGAAGATAAATCAATAGAAAATATTCAATCTGAAGATGAGACAGAAACAATATTGAAAAAACCTACAAAGACTCACTATTCTGTGGGACTATATTTAAGTGGTTTTAAGTTATATTTAAATGTATTCTCAGAGCTGTGAAAATGCAGTATAATAAAAGATTTGAGGAAATAATGACCAAATTTTTCCTAAATTATGAAAGACATAAATTTATAGATACAAGATCTGAACCCCAATTAAGATAAATACAAAGAAACCACACTTAGGCACATTTTCACCGAACAGTTGAAAACATAAATAAAGAGAAAAGCAGCCAGAGGAAAAACAGCTCCATTATAAACAGGGGAACAATTATACAAATTATTACTGATTTCTCATCAGAAACAATGGAGGTGAGGAAATAATGGAACATCTTAAAGTGCTGAGGGAAGCAGGAACTGCCAACCTTACAATCTCTACCTAGGAAAACAATCATCTTAAAAAATGAAAGCAAAATAAATACATTTTCAGAAAAAATTGAGAGAGCCTGTTATCAGCAGAATGGTTCTAAAAGAAATATAAATTCTTCAGGGTAAGGAAAATTAGATGAAAATTTATAGAGAAAGAATGAAGAAATATGAAATGGTAAATACTTGGGTAACTATAAAGGACTATACTTTTTCTTATCTTTAAAAGAAAATGACTAATGAAATATAATAACACCTTCTGGGTTAATGTATATATTACATATAAGATAATATCACAAAGGATGAGATGGTAAATAGAAACAGACTGTTACATGGCTCTAATTTTTTTTTTTTTTTGAGACAGAGTCTCATTCTGTCGGCCAGGCTGGAGTGCAGTGGCACAATCTTGGCTCACTGCAACCTCCACCTCCCAGGCTCAAGCAATTCTCCTGTCTCATTCTCCTGAGTAGCTGGGATTACAGGTGTGTGCCACCACACCTGGCTAATTTTCGTATTTTTAGTAGAGATTGGGTTTCACCATGTTGGCCAGGCTGGTCTTGAACTCCTGACCTCAAGTAATTGACCCGCCTTAGCCTCCCAAAGTGCTGGGATCACAGGTGTGAGCCACCGCACCTGGTCACATGGCTCTAATTTTTAAAAAATGGCTTCATAGAAATACAATTCATAATACAACCTACCCATTCCAAGTATACAATGTAATGGCTTTAATTATATTCATAGTAGGGTAAGAATGGAAATGGCAGCCGGGTGCAGTAGCTCATGCCTGTAATCCCAGCACTTTGGGAGGCCAAGTTGGGTGGATCACTGGAGGTTGGGAGTTCGAGACCAGCCTGGCCAACATGGTGAAACCCTGTCTCTACTAAAAATACAAAATAGTCAGGTGTGGTGGCACGCATCTGTAATCCCAGCTACTCGGGAGGCTGAGGGAGGAGAATCACTTGAACCCAGGAGGCAGAGGTTGCAGTGAGCTGAGCTTGTGCCACTGCACTCTAGCCTGGGTGAAAGAGCGAAACTCTGTCTCAAAAAACGAAAAAAAAAAAAAAAGAATGGGAATGGCTAATATTGAATTTAAAATTATTTTCAATGCCATGATGTAAACACATGCTCCAATTCACATCCACAAATCTTCCCCAGAATTGACCTCGGAAACACAGATTAGTCATTGCATATAAGTTGTGGTTACTAAGTTAAGTCTACTTCAATCAAGTCTTTTAATAATCTAGATTCAAGAATTCAGGAATTTGGAATTATAAAAATGTTAACATAAAAATAGGGCAAAGGATAGAATAATTAAAGTTTCTGTAATAAGAACCTATATGGGAAAATTAATATGTATAAAAATTTCCCAATAAAAATGAAATTTTTGTAATGACAATATAGTTTGAGGCTGATCAACAACTTGAATCACCACTACTTGTTGATAGGATCACAAGTGAGGACTGGATAGATGTAGATTATATTTCTATAGAAGTCGTTACCCTACCAAATTGCAACTTGGCATTAAACAAGAAAAGTTACAGCTTTTCATTAAAGGTACTCAAATAAATTCATTGTTTATCAAATAAATTTCTACTTAGAGGAAGACAATGCTGCATAGTAAAGTGTTTCTCAAATGTAAGAACTATACAGACCCTTTAAAATGAAATTCTGCATAATCTTAATGTTACATTACTTAAATACATAGAAACATAAAATCATAAAGTTAGGTTTAATGCATTTTCTTAAGCTCTTATAACTATAAAACTATAAAATAAATTTTAAAAAATTGTAAAATCAGTATTTAAATAAAAATAGTATGATAAATTATTTTGTTTTACTAAAATTGCTAATGTTAGGTTTAATGTAAGGTGGTATTTCTTCAGGTATGTGTCTATAGTTAAATTTATTATTTGGTGTTCTATATTTCTAAATTTAATATTTTTAAATTTTCATGTTACTACTGTGGACACTGCCTCTTTACAGAAGTATGTTTTACAAAATGGCACTAATGTTCATTGAGTTGTACACTAAAGATTTCTGTACTTTAATAAGTTAAACCTTTATTTAAAAAATAGTTTTCACAATGTAAAGGCTTTGTTTGATAGTACATTATGATCAGACTTATACTTAACAAAGTCCTGCTCAGAAACAATCTTTGAACGCCTATTTTAATAAGGTGTCTGTATTAGTCCATTTTCACGCTGCTGATAAAGACATACCCGAGACTGAGCAACTTACAAAAGAAAGAGGTTTAATTGGACTTACAGTTCCAAGTGGCTGGGGGAGCCTCACAATCATACTGGAAAGCAAGGTGGAGCAAGTCACATCTTATGTGGATGATGACAGGCAAAAAATGAGAGAATGAGGAAGACGCGAAAGTGGAAACTCCTGATAAAACCATCAGATCTCGTTCACTACCAAGAGAACAGTATGGGGGAACCGCCCCCCATGATTCAATTATCTCCTACTGGGTCCCTCCCACAACATGTGGGAATTCAAGATGAGATATGAGTGGGGACACAGCCAAACTCTATCAGTGTCATTGTTAACATTATAGAACTTTCATTTAAAGGTAAGTTTAAATATTCCTATTATTTCAATTTGCATTAAATAATCTGATTGATGGGATTTGGAACAGGGTATTTGGCACCATGGAATTGTTTCAAATAGGCACATACAAAAATATGGTCTCCGCAATACAATGACTATTTCAAATTCAAGATGGTAACAAAGACAGCAGTGTTCATTTGGGTTCATGTTGCCTTTACTACCACATGCTATGTTACAGATCAATCCTCTTTAAACCACTATGGGACCTTCAGTTTTACATTGTACGATGACATTTTTTGCATTCTCTTATCTAGCCAAACACAACTAAATAATTGTGTTTCTAGAGAAAATACCAAATAATTGTTCCGGAATGCAGGGCCATCAACACTGCTCGCTGCAGCCTTGACCTCCTGGGGCTCAAAACAATCCTTCTAGCTCAGCCTCCTGAGTAGTTGGGACTATAGGCCTGTGCCACTATGCTCAGCTAATTTTTCATAGAGACAGAGTCTCACTTTGTTGCCCAGATTGGAGTATTTTGTTATAAGAGGTTACTAAGATTATTTGCATTATCATTGTTAAATATAATTAAAAAGATAAAAGCACAATTTTAAACTGTTGAATTTTCTTTTTTTATAGCACTTGTCACCTTCTAACATATTATATATTTTACTTCTTTATTTGTTTATTGTCTATCTCCCCTATTCCCACAAGAATGTAAGCTCATTTAAGCTCAGGGCAGCAACATTTTTCTTTTTTCATAATGTATCTCAAGTGCCCAGAACAGTGTCTAACACATAATAAGCACTCAGTCAGTATTTGTTGAAAGAATAAAAAACTTTGTTATAAGATGACATCTGGGGACATCCCAGCCTTTCAGGATTCCTAGATTGAGAAATGCTGGAATGAAGGAAAAAGCTTTGGCTTAGAGGCTTATGTCTTGGCTTTCTAGTTTTACTCATCTGCTTACTACCTACATAACATGGGGCAAGTTATTATACTTAAACTCAGGGAGTCTGATTTTGCCAGGAAAATCAGTAAAATGTGAAGTCAGTTTAAAATTGGGATAATGGTTAATATGTAAAATATATAAAATACCAGCAGATATGGTGATCATCTTTATTATATTAGAGATATCATAGAAAAATATATAATCAAGCAAAAATAAACTTTTCCATATTATCACAATTTTTCCCTCCCTTATTTCATCTTATTCATAAAAACAGAAAATAAGAAACAGGTTCAGGATAAACAAAAAAGCAAAAAAGAACAGAATCCAAAACTTTCACCAAAGCAGCTGGATGAAAACACTGGAAAATGTTTTCCTAACAATCCTTTGTCAGATGTTGAAAGAGCTGTGTTATAATAGAGTTATAAGATAAGCTGAAAACAAAGCATCAACAAGAAAATAGAAATGCATAAAACATGTAAAATAGAATAGAGATCATTGTGTGACCTCAGCTGCATGGGAGTGGTTTTTCTCCCCCATCATTCATGTACACTTTATCCGCCCACTTTCTTCCTACTTGTAAGCTCTACTTGGCTCATCAGGAACCTTAACCCTCAGGCCAATCCTGAAGGAAGAATTAACCTGCTTATTGAACCCTTAGGCAGTGTGCATGGCCAGGAAGCAGGGTATCTGGAGAACACAGAGAGGTGATCTCAGCATTTTTCTGCAATATCCCATAACCGCTGAAAGAAGAGGTTAAAAATGACTTATATTAAGAAAAAGCAGTGTAAATGTGTTTATTGGTTTAAATTTTGCTGTCAAATGGAATTCTCAAAATACTTTGGAAATACAAGTAGATTTAAGATCTGTTTTAGGTAAGCCTTATTTATTTTAAAAAGAGAGAATAAAATATTACTTATTAGCAAGGGACATATCATTAATATTCACAGTTAAGCACACACTAAAAAGTAATTTTGGATGGCTAAATTCAGTCTTAACCCAAGCCATGTTCCAACAATGCAAACAGGTATTGGTAGATAAAAATGGATTTTCCCTTCAACATCCTAATAACAATAAAAAATAGTTAAATATGATATACACTCCTGAAAACAATCCAGGAGTTAACAGCCAAGAAAACTACGTGACTACTTGTCACCTAGTTCTGCCAGTGTGCAGTTTGCTGATCTCCTTTAATCTTAATGTACAGTAAAAATTATCTTAAACAGTCTCCACATAGGTGATTCATTCTATCACCCAGCACTATTTGCTCTTTTTTTTTTTTTGAGACGGAGTCTCGCTCTGTCACCCAGGCTGGAGTGCAGTGGCATGATATCAGGTCACTGCTACCTCTGCCTCCTGGGTTCAAGCAATTCTTCTGTCTCAGCCTCGCCAGTAACTGGGACTACAGGCACCTGTCACCACGTCTGGCTAATTTTGGTATTTTTAGTAGAGACAGGGTTCACCCTATTGGTCTGGCTGGTCTTGAACTTATGACCTCAGGTGATCCACCCGCCTCGGACTCCCAAAGTGCTGGGATTACAGGCATGAGCCACTGTGCCCGGCCCATTTGCTCTTTAAAAACATGACATATCCACCTTGCTGAAGGTTCATTGCTAATAATCTATTCTCTAGTATGGCCAGATACTCTTTCCTCTAGTTAAGTAGAAGCTTACTAAAGATCAATTGTGTTTGTTTCCAATACTGTTTATGCCTGTTTTATTTGTTACTTTTATTATACAATCTAATTAACTATATATAAACTGACAAAATATGAGTGCAGCAAAAGAACTGTAGCCTATAAAAACAGCAACAAACTAAGCTGAATGCTTCAAAAGGACTCAATAAAGAGGTCACTAAAAATTAACTTGTGGATGAGACATTGAAAAAGATTGGAACAACTGTCAATATTTAAAAGTATTCTATATTTAAATTGTTTCAAAATGTCTTCAGTTTCTTTCTCCAAAGAAATCAAAATGGGAAATCATACATCATGCATTAAGGGTGTGATTTTTGTGAGAGCTCTGAGAACACCATTCAACAATCTAAACTCGAAGAAAAGATCTTGGCAGCTTTACATCTAAGGATTGGTGAATAAATGCAGTTTTACGTTTTAAAGAAAGTAAAACGCCTAAGTCTTAACATTTTATTAGTCCCAGCTATAACCGACTTTTTCAGTTAGCTGCCCAATTACAAGTCCCAATGGTATTATTTAAGAGGGTTCTACTCGGTTAATCTTGATTATTCCTCCTCAGTCTCAGAATGTTGGAAGCTTCAAATGCCAGGTTTTCCCACCACCCTCAAATTCTACTGAAAGGCACCTGCTACAAACATTAGCCATTAGTTGGAACTTAAAGACTTCTAGCTAAATTTAATTTAAAATTTCAAAGTGTTTGTAACAACAAGAATTACAACTGAGAGTATTAAGCAGGAAGAAAAGCAAGAATAAACGGGTGTACCAAAAACACAGCTTTCAAAGAAAGGGGAGAAGGAAGGATGAACATACTAAGAACAGGGACAGCAAATCAAAAGCAAACAAAATAACACTAAAAGATGGATGACTGATTGAATGAAAGCTGAAGATACTCTTATAATTATTGTTATAGTGAAACAGGTTCATCAAATGGAAAATGGTTAAAGTACAATGCATTTATTGTGTGGAATTCTATGTACAGACATGCATTGCTTTATGATGGGGATATGTTCTGAAAAATGCATTGTTAGGCGATTCTGTCATTGGGCAAACATCATAGAGCAGGGGTCCCCAACATCCAGGCCACAGACTGGTACTGGTCCCATCAGAACCAGGCCGCACAGCAGGAGGTGAGCGGCAGGCAAGGCATTACTGCCTGAGCTCCGCCTCCTGTCAGATCAGCCACAGCATTAGAGTCTCACAGGAGCATGAACCCCATTGTGAACAGCACATGCAAAGGATCTAGGTTGCGTGCTCCTTATGAGGATCTAATGCCTTATGATCTGAGTGGAGATTGTGCCACTGCACTGCATCCTAGGTGATGCAGTGAGACTCTGTCTCAAAACAAAAAAAAAAAATAGAACAAAAAAACCCCATAAACCAGTAACATAGTCATTTATTATCAAGTATTATGTACTGTACATAATTGTATGCACTATACTTTTATACAACTGGCAGCACAGTAGGTTTACACTAGCATCACCATAAACATTTGAGTAATCATTATACTATGACATTATCACTAGGTGAGAGGAATTTTTCAGCTCCATAATATGCAAGAATCGTTGTGTACGTGGTCTGTCTGTCATTGATTGAAATGTCATTATATGGCGCATGACTCTGGCTGTTAAAAATGAGACAGAGGCTGGGCACAGTGGCTCACACCTGTAATTCCAGCACTTTGAGGGGCTCAGTTGGGCAGATTGCTTGAGCCCAGGAGTTCCAGATCAACCAGGCATGATGGCATGTGCCTGTAAGTCCCAGCTACTTGGGAGGCTGAGGAAGGAAGATCGCATGAGCCTGGCAGATCAAGGTGGCAGTAAACCGTGATGATGCCACTGCACTCCAGCCTGGTCAACGGAGTGAAACCCTATCTCAAGAAAAACCAACCAACCAACCAAACAAAAAAACCCCAGAAGACAGATATGTAGACATACGTATGAAAAGATTCTCATGCTTTATTATTGAGTAAAAAAAACCCCAAGATGCTGAAAAATAAATACAATCCCATTTTTGTTCAACATTTTGCATATGTAGTTGTCAATGCATAGAAAAGAATACAAAGAAAGCTGTCAGCAGTGGCTACTTTGGAGACTTGCAATGGGTATAGTAGGGAGGGGTATACTTTTTATAGGGCTCATTTTCACACAATATTTTATTTCCTAAGTAAGTAACAGACATTCAGCTTTGGAAAAGGCAATAGTAAATGTTGTATGAAAATGTAAGAACAGAATTGATGGCTATAGAAAAACTACTTTATATCTCAGTTTAAATACTTTGGATATTGTTAATGTTTCTAGGTCTATGAATTCTGGATAGTAGAAAAATAGCGTGAAACACCTTTTTCAAACTGGAATGGCTAAGAAAGCCTAAGGGGACGCTCTAAAATAAACAGAATAATGAAATAAATGTTGGTAACTACATCTCAACTCCTATGTGGTATTTCTAGAGCACTATGTTATAGGGGATTTCCTTTCACATTATTCAGTCAGAGATGTGTCATTTTATCAATTCTATTACATTTTCTGTTTTAACTGTCATGCCTTTGAACCTTTCCTGCTCTGATTTCTGCTTTGCATGGAAATCTGTTATCTTTCTAGTTGACTTTGGTGGATATCAATCCTCTTGAGTCTCTCTAAGCCTTCAGACTAAAGTTTTTAAAGTTGTCTTTTGGCTGGGCGCAGTGGCTCACATCTATAATCCCAACACTTTGGGAGGCCAGCACAGGTGGATCACTTGAGCTCAGGAGTTTGAGACTACCCTGGGGAACATGGCAAAACCTTGTCTCTACAAAAAACACACAAAAAAATTAATCGGTTGTGCTGGTGGATGCCTGTAGTCCCATCTACTAGGGAGGCTGAGGTGGGAGGATTGCTTGAACCCAGGAGGCAGAGGTTGCGGTAAGCCAAAATTGCACCACTGCACTCCAGCCTGGGTGACAGAGCAAGGCTCCATCTAAAAAAAAAAAAAAAAAAAAAAAAAAAGTTGCTGTTTCCTTCTTGCATCATCTACATTTTCTCTGGAATCAATAATTCATTTTTCTATTTTCATTTTCATTTTACTGATCTTCCTCATACATCTGGTGATCTTTACGTGTATGTTCATGTTTATAAATGAAGGACTAAGTTGTTCATGACAGGTGATCATCATGGATTTCTTGTACCTCTGTTGTAGTCTTGTGTCGTTTCTCCAGCAGGATACCCCTCAGTGAACTGGTTTACTACCACCTTTGATGAAGTGGAAATAGCATGCTGACATACTTAAGGTCCATGACAAGCAGCCATAAAGGAGTCTTTGCCACAGCGCTGTAAGGCACTTCTATATGTGAGAAGCCCTTAGTATATTTATAGAGGATCTCCTACTAGATTTAAAAAACAGTTATTGTAGTCTTAACACAGCGACAAACCTTGTACTGAGAGGTCTGTATAGGAAGAAGGGGTTGCCTTTAGTCATCATGTCTTTTTAGTCTCTACCAATCAATGACAGTTTCTCAATCTCTCCTTGTTTTCTCATGACCTTGACACTCCTGAAGAATACTGATCAGTTAATTTGTAGAATGTCCCTCAATTTGGTTTTGTCTGAAATTCGCTCATGTTTAGACTGAGATTATTCATTTTTGCCAAGGTGATTTTTGCCAAGGTGAAAGGTTAAAAGGCATAACAGCTAATTTGTAGAATGTCCCTCAATTTGATTTTGTCTGAAATTCTCTCATGTTTGGACTGAAATTACTCATTTTTGCCAAGGTGATGTTAAGCCCAAGTTATGTACATAACATGATGTTAAGTACATAACATCAGGAGATACCTGATGTCAAGATACTGGTTAATATTAACTCTGAACATGTAATTAAGGTGGCATCTACCTGTTTTTCCACAGTAAAGTTATTATTTTTTCCTTTGTAATTAATACATATCATTCGTGGATATATTTGAGATAAGATTTTTTAAAGGAAATAAATAAAAAATAATCTCTTTCTCATCATAAATAACAATTTTAGCACCCATAGATGATTATTGCCTGTAAAAATGATTTCTGTATTTACCAAATGGTGATTTTCTATTTCCATTATTTTTCTGCCGTTATTTATTAGAATTTACTATAAGGACAAGCTGTGTCCTTTTGCCTTAATTTATTTATTCAAATTTTTTAATCAGTATAAACTCAATGATATTTAATACTATAGGTTTTAATTCATTACTTGTATTATATAATCTACTCACATGGGGTTTTAAAAATTACTTTTTATGTTTGCTTTTGAATATAATTGTGTATTACTCAGAAAATACAATTTGAGTGATATCAATTTTAGGACATTTATTGAAATTTCTTTGTGCACAGTATGTGGTTAATTTTGTAAATATTCTTTGTATGCATGACATAATAAAATTCTTTGTTTGCTTTAGTCTTCATTGTTAAGTATAAAACACATAGAAGGTACACCAAATACAATTAAATACTTAGTGAATTATTATAAAGCAGACTCCTGTGTTACTACCATCTAGGTGAAAAAACAGAACCTAGTGACAGAAAAGCCTCCCAAATACCAGTGCCAACCTTCCTCCTGAAGAAAACCAATGCCTTGATTTTTTTGTTTTGTTTTTAAGAGATGGTGTTTTGCTGTGCTGCCCAGGATGGAGTCCAGCAGCAATTCACAGATGCAATCATAGTGCACTATAGCCTCCAACTCTGAGCTCAAACAATCTTGCCTCAGCTTTCTGAGTAGCTATGACTATACGTACACGCCGGCACACCCAGCTAATGCTTTGATTTTTAGGTTAACTAGTTCCCTGGTTCTTCTAATAAGTTTACCACCTAAGTATTCATTACTGAAAACTATAGAGGTGGCTGGGTGTGGTGGCTCACGCCTGTAATCCCAGCTCTTAGGGAGGCCGAAGTGGGTGGATTACCTGAGGTCAGGAGTTTGAGACCAGCCTGGCCAACATCATGAAACCCCACCTCTACTAAAAATACAAAAATTAGCTGGGCGTGGTGGTGCACGCCTGTAGTCCCAGCTACTCAGGAGGCTGAGACAGGAGAATTGCTTGAACCCAGGAAGTGGAGGTCTTAGTGAGCCAAGATCGTGCCACTGCACTCCAGTCTGGGTGGCAGAGTGAGACTCCATCTCAAAAACCAAAACCAAAACCAAAACCAAAACCAAAACCAAAAACACTACAGAGATACAAGATGTATTATGAAAACATGATTAATCAATTAATACCAAAGTAAACTTCACAAGAAATACTACGAGTCAAAGAAAAAGATTTCATAATGATAAAAGGTTCAATTCACTAAGAATGCATTACATTCCTAAATGTGTTTGCATCTAATAATAGAACTTCAAAGTACATGAAACAAAAATGACAAAAATGAAGACAAAAAGTACCTGCTCATAACTGAAAATTTTAAGTCATTCCTCAGTAATTGATAGAATAGACAGCAAATCGGAAAAGATATAGACGTGAACAACCATCAACTAGAATCCTATGCCTAACAATCACAAAATATATGCTTTTTTCAAATGTATATAGAAAAGATGGTATCTCATCGAGTTTTAACTTCTATTTTCATAGTGAATGAGCATAAACATACCTTCATATGATTATTAACTACCTGGCTATTGTAGATGCTATTGTTGCTCTGCCCCAGATCTTGTTAACCAGGACATTGCAACTATACTTCAACTGCCGATAATAGCTTACATTTGCCTCTTATAAGATTGTCGTTGGCTGATGGGAGCACCACCTCAGCCTTCAGAAGCCACTTTGCTTGGAATGGCTAGGATATGCCACCCCACCAGAGGTAGCCCAGAGCCAATGAATGACTGACGTGGGGGTACAACAGGCTAGCTAGCTACCTTATGTCTGGTAAGGACAAGCTTTGGGATACAATGCATGCTCCAGAGCTCCCTATTGGATGAAGCTGAGGCTAGACATCTTCTGAAACCCTATCTTTGCTTAACTTCTTCCCTGTCCTATCCTGTTTCATTTCCTCCCTCACAAGAATCTCCTGAAAGAGACTGGTATCTTAATATATCACTCATACAAAAATTGCTGTTTAGGGCTCTGCCTTTTGACAATCCTAACTAGGATAGTTGCTACCAGTAGTGATCACTGGAAAAATAGTATGGAAAACGTTGTGGAGTCCCTGGCAGGTTGTTGCAGTGTAAATTATAAGACTTTCACCTACAGTAAATGGGGATGTGATACAACGCAGAAAGATGGTATTAGCCTGTGTAAGAGAGTAGGTATTAGGATGGTGAAGCTGGGTAATTATTGCCAAGCACCAATGATTTAATGAAGAAAGATAATGACAAGTTAGGTCAATTAAACACCAACTTATAGTAAAGAATAAAAATTAAAAGGCAAACACGGTTTAAGAATAGAAATGTGAGTTAATGGTAAGAGGTGGCAGGATTTAAGAGAAGGCTACTTTCTCATCCCAGCCAAGTTTTCTATGCCAAAGTTAAGTTCCTGATAGAAAATATTACTTTGAATCTTGTGGGCCTGTGGAAGGAACCCTTTCTTCCTCATTAGCATATAGGAGCTCCATCTTCCCTATGACCATGCAGAGACTTCAAAGTACCCTACAGAATAATGCTTTCCTTTCTTAGAGCCTAACCTCAAAACCTTGGCCATTAGAGGAATAACTTGTGTCAAATCTCGACACAGCCCCATGGGAAAATCTTGGATCTGCTAAGGGAGAAAGGACATTTAATGTCAATAGAGCGGCAGCACCTGGCTAATAAGTACTGCAGAAACTGGTGGAGTATGCCTGGGAGTAAATCCTAAGGGTGCTGGACCAGGGAAAGTATAATGTAAAGCGGCTTAATGAAGAAACTTTTCCATAACTCTGACTTAACACTCTGACAGAGGCCCTCGGAATCAGGTTTTTACTTTTATTTATTTATTTTAGACAGAGTCTTGCTCTGTCGCCAGGCTGGAGTCCAGTGGCGTGATCTCGGCTCACTGCAAACTCTGCTTCATGGGTTCAAGCCGTTCTCCTGCCTCAGCCTCCTGAGTAGCTAGGACTACAGGTGTGCATCACCACGCCCAGCTAATTTTTGTATTTTTAGTAAAGACGGGGTTTCACCATGTTGGCCAGGATGGTCTCGATCTCTTGATCTCGTGATCCACTTGCCTCAGCCTCCCAAAGTGCTGGGACTACAGGCGTGAGCCATTGAACCCAGCAGGAATCAGTTTTTAATACACTGATGCGGTGGTTCTTGTGTACTTCAAACAAGTGAAAGCTCCCATTAAATAGATATGTTAACTGATGTTGTAAACTCTTCAGAGCATAATAAAAACCTCAGAAAAGTGGGTATGCAGAAGTGGACATGTTATATGAAGCTAAAAACCAGCTTATGATGTTCCCTGGAAGGATCTGGAAGTTGCTTCATTTACCAGCATCAATGAAGAGCTTAGTAATGACTGTTCTGCAGATGGGGACTTTGAAGGTGATGGTGTTACAGGACTGGAATCTCTTCTACCAATGTGGATGATATGATCCAGGAATAGCAGAGATTGGGTGCCAGCACTTAATTATCAGATGCATGATGGAAATGTATATCACAAACATAATTATATAATATTTTACATATACATAAAACTTATATTCAAAAGAGACTGAGATTAGATGAGCAGGAAGATGAAGTCAGCCACCATGAAAAGTCATAATCCTGTGCTCAGTTTCCACATCTAACTTAGTTCTGACTCAGAATTCATCAACTAAAAGAGAAACTAGGGTCCACTTGTTGCCACAAGAGAGCAAATCAATATATTAGTGGCTAATTTCATCTTTCTGGGATCTGGTTCTGCGAGGTCTGAATAATATTGTCATATTAATATACTGACTCCAGCTTTCATTTCATTAGTGTTAATATGGTAATATCTATCCCCCCTGCTTTGATTTTTAAACTATTTATATTTTAGGTGGTTTCGTGGTAGGTAGCCTATGTATCAGTCTTGCTATTTTTTAATGCAATCTGAGAATATCTGTCACTAAATAAGGGAATTTAGGCCATTTACATTTAACGTGATTATTGAAGATTAAGTTTAAATCTATTATTTTGCTATTCATTTTGGATTAATTGAACATTTTTGGTAATTTCATTTTCTCTTCTTTGTTAGCTTATTAACCATAACTGCCATTTAACTTAGTTTTTAAAAAATCAGACTTTAATTTTTAGTCTACCTTCAAGTGATATTATTGACATTATGCCACTCCATGTATAATATAAGACCTTATAATAGAATCTTCCATTTGTTTTAATACCTTTTATGCTATTGTTGTCATGAGTTTTACTTTTACATGTTATAAAACTAATACATTATTATTATTATTATTTTCAGACAGAGTCTTGCTCTGTCACCCAGGCTGGAGTGCAGTGGCGTGATCTCGGCTCACTGCAAGCTCCACCTCCCAGGTTCACGCCATTCTCCTGCCTCAGCCTGTAGCCATTCTCCTGCCCAGCCTGTAGTTGGGACTACAAGCGCACGCCACCATGCCCAGCTAATTTTTTGTATTTTTAGTAGAGACTGGGTTTCACCATGTTAGCCAGGATGGTCTCGATCTCCTGACCTCGTGATCCACCTGCCTCGGGCTCCCAAAGGGCTGAGATTACAGGCGTGAGCCACCGTGCCCGGCCCATTATTATTATTTTTGCTTTAAGCTATAAATTATTTTTAAATGTTTGTAATAATCAAAAAAGTTTTCTAAATTCACCAACATAATTACCATTTCCAAGGCCTTTTATTGATGTGGTATAATTTCTCTTT
Organism: Gorilla gorilla gorilla; assembly: GCF_029281585.2. Taxonomy (NCBI): domain Eukaryota; kingdom Metazoa; phylum Chordata; class Mammalia; order Primates; family Hominidae; genus Gorilla; species Gorilla gorilla. Next base: position 101,889,759 of record NC_073242.2, read on the forward strand.
TGCCTGCAGGGCTTCTTCAATATTTCTTGTAGAGCAGGTCTGCTAATTACGCACTCTTTCAGCTTTTGTACATCTGAAAAAGTTTGTTTCACTTTTTTTTTTTTTGAGATAGAGTCTCACTCTATTGCTCAGGCTGGGGTGCAGTGGCATGATCTTGGCTCACTGCAAATTCCGCCTCTCAGGTTCAAGTCATTCTCCTGCCTCAGCCTCCTGAGTAGCTGGGATTACAGGCACGTAGCACATTCTTGCCTAATTTTTTTTTTTTTTTTTTTTTTTTTTTTTTTTTTAGTAGAGATGGGGTTTCACCATGTTGGTCAGGCTGGTCTCCAACTCCTGACCTCGTGATCCGCCCGCCTCGGCCTCCCAAAGTGCTGGGATTACAGGCGTGAGTCACCGCACCTGGCCTCACCTTTGCTTTTAAAAGATATTTTTGCTGTGTATAAAATTTTAATTGAACTTTTTTCTTTTGATACTTTATAGGTGTTTCTCCATTGTCTTCTAGCTTACATTGATTCCAATGTTTTCTGGGTGTTATGGTGGATCATTTCTATGTCTTCACTAATCTCTTCTGAAATATCCAATCTCCTGTCAATCCTCTCTAGTGGTATTCTTAATCTCAGACATGGTAGCTTTTTACTCTCTACAAGTTAAATTACAATCTTTATCTTTCATGTCTCTACTTAACATGTTTCTGCTTTACTCAGTTATGACAGCTGTTTAAATGTCCTCATCCACTAATTCTATCTTCTGTGTCATTTTTAGTCTTGTTTAATTTTCCTCCTTGTTATTGGTAGAAAATATTTTATCTCAGTATGTAGCTTATTTTTTCATTTACTTTTTGCCATTCAAGTAGTAGAAGTTTTCAATTTTGCTGAAGCCCAACTTACCTAATTCATTCGTGGTATAAGTTCTTTCCCTGCCATCTACAGGGAAATCTTTTGCCCAGCCCAACGTCACAAAACTTATGTTTTCTTGAAGAACTATTTTAGTGTTACGTTTTTATTTTATTCTAATACCCCTTTAAGATTAGTATTTATATAAATAATAAGGAGTGGGTCAAGTCTCTCATTCACATGGTTCCAGCACTGTGTATTAAAATGACTATTCTCTCTACATCAAATTGCCTTTGAATCTTTGCCAAAAAATTGCGTGTCAATTTCTGGGCTCTCTAATCTTTTCCACAGATCTTTACCTCTATCATTATGTAATTATCACACTGTTTGATTACTGTGGCTTTATGCAACATTACAAAGCTAATGTGAGTCCTCTAATGTTCTTTTTACAAAATTATCTTAGCTATTCTATTGCTTTTCTTTATACATTTTAGATCAGCTTGTCAATTTCTAGAAAAAGATTGTTGGGTTTTTGATGAAGATTGAATTAAATTTCACTATATATCAATTTAAAGAGAAATTACATTAATAATATTGAGTCTTCCAATCCATGAGCATGGTATTTCTAATTTGTTTCTTCAGTGTATTATAGTTTTCAGTATGTAAACCTTGAACTTATTTTCTTAGGCTTATCCCTAAAATTTCATGCTTTTTAATATTATTATGATGTACTTCTTTTAAAAATTTCTAACTATTTATTGCTGGTGCATTTTTGAATTTTGATTTTGTATCCCATGACATTGCAAAACACATCTATTAGTTCTAGAAACTTTCTCATAAATTTGGAATTTTGATGCAGACAATGATACCATCTGAAAATAAAGATAATTTTATCTATTCCTTTCTAATCTGTAATCCTCTCGTATAGATACCTTTAATTAGGCAAAGGAAGTTACCTTTTATTCCTTGTTAGCAAAGATATTTTATCAGGAATGGATGTTAATTTCTATCATTTTTACCCTGAATCCATTGAAATGATTATTAAAATAATAACCTGGTGATATGATGAATCTCATTGATTTTAGTATATTGAACCAACCTTGCGTTCTTGGAATAAACTTGGCTTGGTTGTTATTTCTCATTCTTTTGACATATCAGCAAATTTGATTCAATTTGCTAATATTTTGTGCTTTTTGTGTCTGTGTTTATGAGAGTTATTGGTTTGTAATTTTCTATTCTTATACTGTCTTTGTTTTTTGGCATCGGGTAATGCTGACCTCATCAAATGAGTTGGGGGAGTGTTCTTCCCTTTTCTATTTCCTGAGATTGTTTAGAATTGGTATGATTTCTTCCTTAAAGGTTGGTAGAATTTGTCAGTGAAGCCACTGGGCATGGTATTTTCTTTACAGGAAAGTTTTTAAACCACAAAGTCAATTTATTTAAAGATATAAAAGTATTCAGGTTTAGTTTACTTGAATGAGTTTTGATAGTTTGTGTCTTTTGAGGGATTCGTCTATTTCATTTAGGTTATCAAATGTATTAATGAAGTTGTTATTTATTTTTATTATCCACTTAATATATGTCAGCCTTAGTGATTGATATCCAAACTCTTTCATTCTTAGTCTTGGTAATTCGTGTCTTCTCACTTTTTTTTCATTTAGTCTGGCTAGATGTTTACTGATTTTTATAATCTTTGCAAAGAACCAGCTTTTGAGTATTCTGACTTTACTATTTTTCTATTTTCAACTTCATTGGTTTACGTTCTTATTATTTCTTTCCTTCTTGCTTTGAGTTTAATTTGTTTTCTTAAGACACATATTATTGACTCAAAACTTTCTAGGTTTCTAAAACAAGACACTAAAACTTATTTTCCTAGATGCACGTCTTTAGCTGCATCTCAGAAATTTTATTCTCACTTTCATTTAACTAAAAACATTAAAAAAAATTTCCCTGTGACTGCCTCTTTGACCCATGTCATTTAGAAATGTGTTTAATTTACAAAAATTTGGTATTTTTCTATATATCATTCTGTTATTGATTTCTAGTTTAATTTGTTTGTGGTCAAGAGATGATATTTTGTCTGACTTGAATACATTTAAATTTATTGATTTTTTAAAAATGGAACACAATGTGGTCTATTTTAGCAAATGTTTTGTGTGCACTTAAAAATAATTTGTATTCTGCTCTCGTCAGATGGGTCATTTTTCCTGTTTTCTTAAATGGCTATTATTTGAAAATGAAACTTTGCAAAAAGAAGGAATGTCACATAAGGTTGGATTCGGAAATCTGAAGTAGTTATCCATATAAACTTAATGAAGTACCTGTACACATAAATTAATAATAACATAAGAGATTAGGCGCCATCAAACGAAAGCAGATAATGAATAAGTTACCTCTTCACATGCTTACCTCTCAATCTGTTCCCAATTGAGCCAATAACCCATTCTCTATACTGTAGTCACACTGGGCTTATTTTAGTTCTTCCAAGTAGACATGTTCTTTTTCTGCATCAGGATTTACTGAATATAATCGCTATCTGAAAAATACTCCCTCTTTTTGTTAAGTTCTCCTCAACTTTCAGACTTGACCTTGAATTCACTTTCTTTAGAAAGTCTTTTTGACGTTCCCTCCAAGGATTATGTCCTCTTTGTTAAGGATCAGTGGTTTGCACTTTCCTGATGGTCTGTACCTCTCTTTCACAGAACTTATGATTATAATGAAAACTATAAGGACAGATTAGACCATATTATCAAAGATGTTATGACTTCTCAAAAGGTTCAGAATCCCCTACTCAAAAAAGTCAGCACAATGAGACACGTAGTGGCCAATTAAACTCACTTAACTAGAATCTGATTTTTACTGGATATAATTTCTCCTGTGAAGACTATTCTGAAAGTAGAATTATAACTTCAGAAGAATATTGATTGTATGAGTATTCCATATCAATATTTAATACATCCATGAGACTATTATTTATAAAATGTTACCGGGCAAACATAAAACCAACCGAAATGAGAAATCCCATTCTTCTGCCTTCTATAGGTCCAGGCAAATATTAATAGATAAGGTGTCTGCTTATACACCTCATACAAAGAGAAAGTTTGGCTCAAATAACTTTTCTTTTCCAAATTAAATCCAAAATTTAAGGCTTTAGAGTCCAAGTTTCTTGCAAATTTTAGGAAAAAAAATCAATGGGTGAAGGAAGTGAGAGGAAAATCTTTGCCTTTCATGTACATTTGAAATCTTCATTTCTTTTAAATAGCACTTGATGATATTATGAGGGATCACTTACAGAAAAATATATAGCGCTTTCCTGGCAATGGAATCGGAAGAGCTGCCTTCCTCATGCCTCTCAGGCTCACTTTGTAAATTATGTGAAACACTTTTAGACAGACACTGGCACTCATAAATTATACAGTTCATTTGCATATTCTAGTCATGAGACATTATGCAAAGTGACACGATTTGCATAATGGATTCCTCTTGTCGCTTCACTTGCTGCGTGCTTTTAAAAAACAAAATGAAATAAAATGAAAGCATGAAAAGGTGAAAGCATCAAGTCCCCAGCCTTGCCTGTCTTCTTCCCAACTACAATATCAGTCGCTTTCATTTTCTAGAGGATTGGGGGGAAAGGGACAAAAAGCCAAGATATACAGACATATAAACAAAGAGCTTTCATACGAATTTTGTTGTTAATTACAATGTACCCACTTTCTCATTGAAATCCTTCACCATAAATAACCCTTTTGAGCCAAGAGACATCAAAACAAAACAAAACACTGAAACAGAAAAACTTTAAGGAACTTTTTCTTAAAAAAAACCACCAAACTTCTATGTCTGTAATTTTTAGGGAAGTGGTAAGCCTTTCTTTTTGTAACTAAAAAAAAAAAAAAAAAATTTAAGGTACCAGCTATTTATCATTGGAAAAAAAAAAGCATATCATGGATGAAAGAGAGGTTTGGTGGAAAGATTTTATCCCTTTCTAGGTGAACTTCTGAATGGTTTTCCTATTTTGAAAGAGGAACGGAGAAGAAGAAAAACAGGGTGGTGTTTTGATTATTTAACAAAATATATAATGGCTACATATATTGGAAAGGATGAGGCAATGCCACGTCGACTTCTATCGGCTCTACTCCAATAAGCAGGCAACGCTCCCTCAGCAGTTGCTAGCTTTGCTGCGGGCTTTCCCTGTTCCCCTGCACCAGTGCGAAAAGCAGAGTGTGCCAAGCGGCTGGCGTCTGTACCCTGTGGGAAAAGTTAACTGTAATTCTTCGGCTTTTAAAATCAATTAACCCGAGTGTTAATTAACGTCAAGTCGACGGGAGGAGGAGAAGAAGAAGGGGAGGGAGGGAGAAAAGAAAAAAGCTGCAAGGGCGGATGGCAGAAGAGTTGGCACGGTGCCATCCATTCAGGGGCAACGCCACAGTTTCGTGTGATAGCAGCAGCGGGTATATGTTACGGGGCCCTGTATGCGGGCCAGACAGTGCGGTAAAGCCAAGGGAGATTATCCAGACCCCCAGGAGCGAACAGCAAGCAGCAACCGAAGGCGCAAGTGCCAGGATTACAGCCTAGGCTGCTCCAACTATGAGCCCTTCCTCGGACCCTGGGACTCGGCTACTTGGGGTTTGGGGGTCTTCCACACCACAGAGGCACAAAGCTGACTTTAATCACTTTTTTCCTTTAAACTTGATTCTGCCGCAGTGGAGCCAGCACAGCGGATGTTTTCACACCCAGCAAGACAAAGGCCGTCGTCTCCGCCATGACACTGTTTCGTTCCAAGCAGAGGCCGGGATTCCGGACTCCTCGAAAAATCAAAAAGAAACAAGGAAAACAAACAACAAATACAGCAACAAACAGAAAAAACTGAAAACCACCAAAATCGTTTGCCCGTTTGCCCGTGCCAGGGGTGATCTGGGCATCTGTTGCAGCAGAAGGCGCTTGTGTGGGGCTAATTTTTCTTTTGGTTGGGGGGCAAGCTGTAGGCTTGTTTGCTATTTCAACTTCGTTTATAATTAACTTAAAAAAAACCCCACCATTCAGCCTAGTCAACAACAAACAAAGAAAAAGCAGACATCGGAAGAGAAATGCCATAGGAAGCGGCATGAATACATGCCACAGCCGGTGCCACTTGCCACTCGGAAAACCTCAGGGGAAGATGCCAATTCTACAGCTGCGAAGAAGGCAGAGAAAGGAGGATAAAGGTCTACAACTAGAAATCATAAGGAAAGAATACTGCTTGTATAATCCTGGATTGCAATTGCACACAGCCTCTGCTGGGAGAAGAGAGAGAATATTTAAATGGAGATATAGATGGGTATAAATTAAAAGATAGGCACCTATCGATTGCGTATAAACACATGTGTAAGGTTGTATGTGTATATAAATATGCATATTTTCAGACAAATGTTTAGATATGTATATATTTTGTGCTACAGGTATGGGTATGTATATAGGTGTATATGTTTATGCATATACACACATATGTAGGATGTATGCATGTGTGAGAAAGAGGAGGGAGAGAGAGGAGAAGGAAATATGTGTATGTGCATGTATGTGTATGCATACATGCCACTTTTTGACCCAGGTATACACAGAAGACAAAATAAAAATCATACTCCAGCAGCAAGCAGGCAGCCAGAGATTTATCTACATTCACTGCTATCACCAGGGAGATGAATGGGGCCGATCTGAAGCCCTTTTACAAGATCCACTATGGGAGTGAAGGAGGAGGAGGGATGCCACACAGACATGCACAAACTTGAAGGCAGAGGGATTTGGAAGGGGCTACTGAGGAAACACTGGTGGCACAACGCAGGGGAGAAGAAGGGGAAAGAGGCTTGTCTCTCTCTCTCTATGTTTTAGGTGGTTGTTTTTAAAAAATCTGCAAAAGGGTTTCAGGGAACGGCTGGTACTTACGTTGTCTGCGTTGCTGTGGATCCTGAAAGGTGTTCTGTTGGCACCGGGCGCTGAGCCAGGGGCAGGCGCTGGAAACAAAAGGGAGAGACAAAAAAATAAAGTGATTCAATGGAAATATTAATTGCTGCTCTTGTGGATTTTACAAAACACATAAACTGTTTTCTTTTTCTTTCTTAAAAAAAAATGTGGATTGGCGCGTGTCCCTTTTGCATGGAATATACAAGTAGTATGGGATTTACAGCCCAGTTACGGGACTCAGGATTAGCTGCGCTGGCATCTTTTGGGCATATTCTTCCTTTTAATGAATGAGCTTTCGCTGTTAATGAGGAATAATCGTTTGGCTAATGAGCTTTGAAACATTAAGAGAAAAGAGGTTTTTTCCGTTAATCGCTCTGGTGCGACTGCATGGATGGATTACAAAAGACAGCAATAGGAACGCAGTACAAAGGGGGGGACCTCTCCTGCAGTGGGAGAAGCACCGAGATGGGTGATGTGTCCCCGCGTCTTTCCTTCCTTCTCTCTTTCGCTCTCTCTGCCAACTGCTGTGGGTTTCCATAACTCTGCAATCAAAGTGGATGGTCGGGAAGGATTATTACACAGAGTGAAGCCTCCGCTGTTAATGTCTCCAGTGTTTAATCATCATACAGTAGAATGGTTTTATGCATATTTCATTTGCATATCATTAAACTGTGTTAGCGAGGGGCATTCAGAACCAGGAGAAGTACAAAGTTGGGGAGAGAGGGAAGAAAAAAAGGTCCCTATGATGCTTATCTTCAAACGGGGACTTGTTCCATGATCTGTCTTCTACTTTTGCTAAAATCATTATGACTTGGAAACCTTTGAAGTTGGATACAACCTTGGATTCTTCTAATTCCTGCAGAGCAGTGTATTTTAAAAAATAGCAGAAATGTTCCTGCACTAGACAATTAAAGGAATATAAACTCCAGTGGGCTGAAACTAGTAGCTCTTTGGGGAACGCAGTAGCAGAGGCTTCTACAAATACCAACACTTAAAAATATATAATAAACAGCATCATATTAGAAACAAAGAAAATGAAGACAAGAAATATTAACACGTGGATTATATGTTTCTTTTGGGGGGTAATGAACTAAAGAGAATGAAGAAGCCATCGGTAATTTATCCCTTCATTAATGAACAGTCACCTTTTTGTATGTGTTTGTTTTTGTCCTTTCTTTTTGAAGAGGGATGTTGTTACTTTTGAAGCAATTAGTCAATTATTTTGTAGCTCTGATCTTTTTCCCCTGCACCCGACAGGACAGAAAGGTGGTGGTTAGGGAATATGTGAGTACTTGGGGAGGGGGGGACTTGGTGGGGAGAGAAAGAATACAGTGAGTTCTTTGTAGATCTTATACATGCACAACATATTAATTGGGGGCTTTTAAAGCTCCCTCAATGGACTATTTCATTCCTGGTAAAACAGCAGCTGGTTAGCCACTATTGGTGACTCTTCAAATATTACTTCATTTTTATTCTGTCGCCGTTGTTGTCTTGTTTTTCCTCAGTTAAGAATGAAAATGTAGTATCACCCCCTCTTTACTGAGTCTCTTCTCCATCTTCTTCACTCCAATTTCCAAACTGTAAAACAATGTTGGCTTAATACTGAGTCCTGGTGCACAGTCTAACTGGCACAACTTGATTTGGAAATGACATGCTGCTTTATATTTAAATTACCCCGGCTCCCCCCTTATCCTCCAAAGCTTTGTCTCTGTTATGAATATGCAGATGAGGCATGATGTGATTACACTGTACAATTACTCCTATCCATGGTGGTGTCAGGGGCTGCTAGGGAGACAGAGAGTCAGACAGCCTCCAAGCCAATACAGAGTTTTGTTTTCGGTATTTTTCCTATCTCCTTGGCACTGCGGCACATGCAGATGTCGCTGTTGTTCTTTATAAAGCCCTAATGATATGCAAAAGCATAACGATTTGGTTTGGACGCAAAGCATCAACGAAATATTATGGATGTCTTCAAGAAAGGGGGAGAGAAAATCCTGACTGAAGGAATGTCCACATAAATTATTTTTATTTAAATGAATTCAAAGGATGGGATGAGGGCAAGTCAGATGGAGTCACATGGAAAACATGAATAATATTAATATGCATAAAGAATTCTCACCGACGAGGAGACGCTCCTCACTACAGCTCTTGGGACAAACAGGTTCATTAGGAAACAGCTCAGAGCGACTACAGCATTTTGCTATTTCAATTTTTTCCCTTATTTTAAATGAAGAGTCAGACAGATGTGTTTTCTTTGCATGGCAGCAATGAGATGGATCCAATCTGTGAAATTTGCTGCCCAAATAGCATTTCTAATGGAAACTGGAACTAAACAAGGGCACGGATATGGGAGGGAGGGGAGAAGAGAGAATACATGAAGAAGAGTATATTCAGAGCCACTGCATGGCATTTTGAGTACAGGAGGTTTTCAGAAACCATCTTTGCTTCATTAGTCTCCCCTGTGGGCTCCTGATGTAGGGAGCTATCAGGGTATACCAAGATGAGCACTGAGACAGGCCTTTCTAGGTCTGAGGCTGAGGAAAGCAGCGGCAACTTGGTGCCTGTCCCCCAGAGCTGTCTACAGTTCAGAAGCCAAAAGCACAGCTACTTCTAATTTGGGGATGCAGTAGAGTGCCTACTGATCCAGGTATTTGTGAAAGATGGAATTCTTGGTGCTATCATAGTATACATTGCTAAAGAGCAGATGAAATCAGCTGCTTAAGGAGGCCTGATAATATTTATGTTGGTTAATTCTCATGATAATGATAACTGCACTTGTCTAGTATTTTCAGAATGTTAAAATTAACAGTGTGGCTTAATGCATGTTTACAATGAATAGAGAGGGACAAAGAGTGAATGAGCCTATTGGGTGGATTCAAAACTGATAAAATATTTGGACTATAACTCATGGTCTCCAAGGATTAACAAAGAAAGTCAAAGAAGCAGTAGTCGGAAAAAAAGAGATTTTGTTACTTCCCTTGGTCAGGTGGACAGAGTTCAAATTACTTTCATAATTCAGCTAAAAGAATTTTATACTTCAGTTGAAATTACATGAAGACATTTTTGATCTGATATACATATCTGCATAAATTTCTATTATGACATCATAACGTTGACCTGGAACTGGTCTGATTATAAGCATGTTCTAAATACTGTTGCTCTTCACCTATAATCTCTAAAACTTCCATTTATAAGTTTCTTTTAAGACTCCCCCTCCAATAATTTCCAACTGTTACACGATTCTCAACTGTTGGTACAGTGTACAAAACTACAGAGTACAGTGAATTGATGATTATTTGGAGAATGGCTATTTAATCTGAATTATTCATATTTAACCTCTTATACTTTCCATCTCTGTTGCCAGAATTATGGATATAGAATTTTGAAAGAATACATGTAAAGAATTAAGCACAGTATCTGCACATAACAAGCTCTGAATAAGTGTTAGATTTTATTACTGCTATCATTACTATTACTACTTCAGTGTGTTGGTTACCATTTGAGAGAAATAAGGAAAAGAAAATAAAATTCAATTTAAAATTCAGTCTTTACTTTCACTATTAAATAGCAATGCAGGTAAAAGGCTGAGTGGAAAAGCATTAAATAGATATTCATGGTGAATAGACTGTGAATGATCTGTAATCAGAAGTCAAACTACAGCTTATGTCAATGCACACTAGACCCATGAAAGGGTTCCATTAAAAATGTATGTATAATTCTGAAATTTTCATGTTGCAAGACATGAATAGCCTGATAAGAAAGTTCTGTCGTGGTTGGTATGGAGGGTTTTGGGAACTGAAAGGTGCTCATTATTTAACTACAATGATGAAGCAATGCCAACTTTCAGTCTTTTTTTACAAAAATAAGTTATATTTTTGAATAATACATTACAATGAAGTATCAATAATTTAAATAATATAGAAAGGAAAAGGTCTCTGTCTTTTCCCTCTTCTACCCTTGAGTTCCTCACCTAACCCCCAAATAAGTAATCACTGTTACTGTTTTCTTGTTCATTCTACCAGCTATTAATATATTAAGAAGATATTAATATAGTCTCTCTCCTATATCTTACACAAATGATACTTTTTACCAATATTCCTTAGAATTTTCTGTCAACACAATAAGTTCATTTGTGACTAGACAGCTTCATTTCCAGTAATCATACCAATTATTCCTTTTTCCTTATTTCATTGGTGAGGACATCTAGTACGATGTTGAATAGAAGTAGTGATAGGTGAGTGTAAACATCCTTACCTTGTTTCCAATCTTAGGGGATGTCACTGTCTTGTTCATGGTCTTAGGGGAAGAAGAATTCAGCCTTTCATCACTAAGAATTATGCCCTTTATCACGTGAAAGAGGTTTCCTTCCATCCTTAGCTAACAATTTTTCAAAAAATCATGGTTATTAAATTTTGTCAAATCATTTTCAGCCTTTATTGAAACAAATAACAGCTTAAAGCTGTGAGTATAGTGAATTACAATGACTGATTTTCACATACTAAACCAACCTGGCAATCCTGGGACAATGCCCCATTGATCATGATATATTCATCTTTTTGTATATTGCAATAATTGACCTGCTAACATTTTGTTAAGAATTTTTGAATCCATGTGCACGAGACATTAGTCTATAATTTTTTTGGGGGCGTAATAACTTTGACATTGTTATCAGGGTCTTGCTAATAGCATAGAATGAGTTGGAGAGTGTCTCCCTCCTCTATACTCTGAAAAAGTTTGTATAAGATTATTATTTTGTCCTTAAATGCTAAATTCAATTAATCAGTAAAGCTATGAGGCCTGGGGATTTCTTTGTGGACAGTTTTTATATAACAAATTCAATTTTTTTTTTTTTTTGAGACAGAGTCTTACTCTGTCACCCAGGCTAGAGTGCAGTGGCATGATCACAGTTCACTGCAGCATCAACTTCCTGGGCTTAAGTGATCCTCCCACCTCAGCCTCCTGAGTAGTTGGGACTACAAGTGTATGCCACCACACCTGGCTAATTTGTTTTTATTTTTATTTTTTGTACAGACAGGGTCTCACTTTGTTGCCCAGGCTGGTCTTGAAGTCCTTGCCTCACGCGATCCTCCTGCGTCAGCCTCCCAAAGTGCTGGTATTACAGGCGTGAGGCATTGTGTCTGGCCTACAAATTCAATTTTAGAAAAATGATCTTGGATTATTCAGATTTCTAATTTATGTTAATTTTGGTAAGCTGGGGTTTTCAAAGAATTTGTCTATTTCATCTTAGTTATCAAACTGATTGGAATACACTTGTTAATAATATCCTATTATCCTTTTTCTTATCTGTCAGAATTTTGGTGATGTCCTTATTTGTGATATTGGTGATTTGTTTTTTCCTTGAGCTTTTTAAAATCAATTTTATTAATCTTTTCAGAGAATCAATCTGATTGTTAATTTTTTATTTCAACTCCCAATTTTATAATATCCTTTCTTCTATTTACTTTGAGTTTAATTTGCTTCTCTTTTTCTAGATTCATAAGGCAGAATCTTAGATAATTTTACACTTTACTTCCTATAACAGATGTGTAAAGTGATATATTTTCCTCTAACAACTCCTTTAGCTGCATCACACACATTTTCATAGGATGTGTATTCATTCTCATTTAGTTGAGATTAAAAAAAATTCCCTTGTCATTTTTTAAACATGTTAAGTATATTGTTTAATTTCTAAATATTTGTTTTTTTCTAGGTATCTTATTACTATAAATTTCCAACTTAATACCACTGTTTCAGGGAAAATATTCTATGTAATTCCAACTCATGACTTGTATGCCCCAACATAAAGTCTATCTTTCTGAAATTCCATGTGCATTTGAGAAGAATCCACTGTTGTTCTGCTGTTGTTGATTTTCTCAGTTAAACATTTGATTTCCATTCAGTTAATTTTTGTTCTTATTATTTTTTGCCTTCTACTTTCTTTGGGCTTCATTTTACATTTTGTTTCTAGTTTCTTGATGAGATATTTATATCATGATTTTTCAGCCTTTTTTTCCTTTTAAACATGTATTTAAAGGTTATACATTTTCCTCTAGGAACAGCTTTAGATACAACCCCAGGTTTTCACACGTCATGTTTTGATTATCATTTGGTTCAAAATACTTTCTAATTTATACCATAGTTTCCTCTTTTGCCTATAGGCTATTGGATTCGTCTTTTATCCAGTCTAACAACTTGTCTTTCAACTGCAAAACTGAGTCAATTTACATTTAACATAATTACTGATATATTTTGCATTATATACATATCATCTTATTGTTTCCTATCTGTTCTACCTGATTTAGGTTCTTCAAAATCTTTTTTGCATCATTTATAATTAATCAAGTCCTTTTCTCATTATATTTTTTCTCTTTTAGTTTGATAGTAACACATTATTTTACTATTAAGTGGTACCCTAAATATTGCAACATACATCTCTGACTCACTATAGTCTATTATAAATTAGTACTTTTGTCACATCCCAGACAATGCTAGAACTGAAATTGGTATTGTTTTGTTTACTTCCTCCCACCTTTTGTTATTATTGACATGCATCTTATCATTCATATATTTTAAGTCTCGCAAGATATTTTCATTTTTCTATCCTGCAGTCAAGATTCATTCAGACTCACTCACATATACACCTTACGCACTGCTCTGTGTTTCTTCTTCCATTTTGACATTTCCTTCTGAGGTCATGTTTCTTCTACCTAAATAACTCCCTTTGGCGTTTCTTTTAGGTTGGGTATGCTGCTGATAAGTTCTCTCAGTTTTTGTTTTCCTACAGTTATTTTCATCTTCAATTTTCAAGTTGATTTTCATGGAGCACAGAATTCTAGATTGGCAGTTATTTTCTTTCTGCTTTTAAAAGATGTCATTCCATTGTCTTTTGAACGCCATCATTTCGTTGGGAAGTCAGCTGTCAGTCTTACTGCTGCTTCCTTCAAGTAGCATGTCTTCTTTTTTTGTCTTCACTTAAGACTTTCTCTTTCAACTTCAGAAGTTTTACTAATATGCCTAGGTGTGATTTTCTTTGTATTTATCCTGCCTGGGATATCTACGGCTTAATATCTTTCCTCTTTTTGGAAATTGTTAGTCCTTAGCAGTTTGAAAATTACCTACTGCAATCCTTTTTTACCTTGTAGGATTCCAATTACACATATATTAAATATTTTCAGTGTATCTCCTATGGGCTTTAGGCTGTTTATTTTCCAGCCTTTTATCCCTTCATGTTTTGGTTTCAGCATTTTTTAACTGATCTAGCATACTCAACAATTCTCTCTTTATTTCCAATCTGCTATTAAGCCTATCTATAAATGTCTTAATTTAAGTTGCTGTATTTTTCAGTTCTTGAATATACATTTAATTCTTCTTTTGTAAGCTGCAGTTCTTTTGTTCTCCAACATATTATCATTTTAGAGCTATTTAAGAGCCATATCTGATAAGTATATCTGATCCACTTCACTGTGGATCTGTTTCTGCTGTCTGCTTTTTTCCCCCGTTTTGGTCCTGTGTTTTGCTATTCCTAGAAAGTATTGAATGGATGCCAGATATTGTGTGTGAAAAATTTTAGAAGTTCTGGAAGATATCTTCTTTTGAAGAAAAATTACCATATCACCTGGGAGGTAGCAGGGTAGAACAAGGGCAGATTACCTCAATCCAATAAAAGAGTAAATTGGCTTGAAGCTAGGTTATAGTCTTTTTAAGACTCACGTTGCATCTGGTTCATCTCATCTCTTAGGTCCCATTTCCTTGACAGACCCTGACCCCTGATTTTTGTCTTCCCAGCACTATGAGATTACTGAAAGCTCTACTGGGCTTTCAGTAGATTTCGCCTTAGGATCTTATTCTGGAAAAGACAAACCGAAACTCTGAGCTATACTCTTATTATAAAATCTCTCTGAAATAATACCATCAAAAAAGAAAGTGATGACATTTGTTCTTTGTGAACCTGTATTTATTCCTAGTAATGAAATTGAGAATAATTTCTCCTCTGATTCAGACTTTTGGCATCCCTCCCAAACTGCATTTTTTTTTAATCTGCAATTCCTTAAGCTTAACTGCAGATGTAATTCTTCAGGATCAATGGCAAATTATCATAGTACCTATGAAAACAATAAGCGTGGGATAGGAGACTTGAATTCCAGTAATGAGTTGTTCTCTTTCAATCTATGCGACTGATCCTGTGCTGCAATCCTCACTAATCAATGCTAGTTTTGTCCTTTCCTACCCTAGAGGCTATTCTTCTTGACAGAGAAAGAGAATCTGAATAATAATTCTCTCTCTCCCCCCTTCCTTCTCTCACTTTTAGTAATCTCTCTCTCTCTCTCTCTTTATTTACTTTTTGAGAGAGTCTCACTCTGTCACCCAGGCTAGAGTGCAGTGGTGCAATCTCAGCTCACTGCAACCTCCACCTTCAGGATTCAAGTGATTCTTGTGCCTTGGCCTCCCAAGTAGCTGGGATTACAGGCACACATTGCCACGCCTGGCTAATTTTTGTATTTTTAGTAGAGATGGGGTTTCACCATATTGGCCAGGCTGGTCTCAAACTCCTGACCTCAAGTGATCCACCTGTGTTGGCCTCCCAAAGTGTTGGGATTACAGGTATGAGCCACTGTGCCCAGGCCTCATTTAGTAATCTCTTAACAGGACATGAAAATCCTGCAGCACGAGTCTCTTTCTTTTACTTTTCCCTAGAAGCAACCCACAAATTCTTGCCCTTATATGCTCCTCCTTATATTTTAAGTATAATCATTTATACCTAAATTTAATATGAAATCACAATGGTCTTCTTTACATTTCCCCCTCCCCCATTTCCTGAAAAGGGTGTATTATTTTATTCATCAATTACAGACAAACACACTGCTACTTTAAAGACTGGTTGTAATATAAGCAATAAGTCAATAACTATACAATGTGATATGTGTTAGGTGCAATTTTAGTGTTATTTTGTTATTTCCATTTTTTTTAGCTTTCTTTTCTTCTTCCTTTTTTTAGAGATTATGTCTATGAAGTTATATTTACCCGTTGTCTGAAGGTTTTCAAAATCTGCCTTATAAAGTCTATGGTAACACTGTCCAAAAGAACTTTCGGAAACTACGGAAATGTGATTTCTAATAGGGTAACCAATAGCTAGCACAATGGACCAAATCTTTCATTTAATTTTAATTTATTAAATTTAAATAGTCACATGTGGCTAGGGGTGAACTTATTGGACATGTAGCTATATAATATGCCCAATATTCATCAGTCCTGGTTATTTTGGCTTAATATTGAATGGCTACTTTAAGAGTTCTAATTGTTTTTAACCTGTAAGTTCTTAGGCATTGATCAAAATTAGGTTCATATAGTTTCCCTATAATTTCTTTCATCTATTGAGGATGCAGATTATTAGCAAGGCAAGGCAAAAATATGCCCAAAATTCAACTTTTAGTAAAATGGATTTTGAGAATGTATTTGAATAGCTGATACACATGATTATTATATCCTGAGTCTATACTTTTTAAAAGGATCTGAATCAGGATTTCTAGAAATATACTACTTACTTGACCAAGCAAATTATAGCATATCCTTTTGAAGCAATTACTTCTGATCTCTACTTTTATGCTTACCCAGGTGCTTTCTATCATGTTTCTTCTCAAATTCCGCTCCCAACTGCCATTGTATAGTCATTTATGAATGCCGTGTCTAGTCAAGAATGCAATCTCATGAAAGAGAATGCAACTAAATGGCCAACTTTGAGATTAACACAAAACTTGTAACTAATTATTACAATGCTTATGTGTGCTTCTATATATGTGCAGATAGATACATACACAATGCATGTATTTTATAGATTTGCATGAAGTAGAAACAGCATTTTCCAGAAGGATGAAATAAATGATTAAATTTAAAGAATTCAGTGTAAAGAATTTAGTTTTATGAAGTGAGGGATGCCCTGTATTAAGAATTAATTACAGGCAGGGTACGGTGGCTCACACCCACAATCCTAATACTTTGGGAGGCCAAGGCAGGTGGATCACCTGAGGTCAGGAGTTTAAGACCAGGCCTGGCCAACATGATAAAACCCCGCCACTGCTAAAAATACAAAAATTAGCCGGGTGTGGTGGCACATGCCTGTAATCTCAGCTACTCAGGAAGCTGAGGCAGGAGAATCGCTTGAACCTAGGAGGCAGAGGCTGCAGTGAGCCAAGATCACGTCACTGCACTCCAGTCTGAGCAACAGAGCAAGACTCTGTGACAAAAAAAAAAAAAAAAAGGGCCGGGCACGGTGGCTCACACCTGTAATCCCAGCACTTTAGGAGGCTGAGGCAGGCAGATCATGAGGTGAGGATATCAAGACCATCCTGGCTAACATGGTGAAACCCCATCTCTACTAAAAATACAAAAAATTAGCTGGGTGTGGTGGCACGCACCTGTAGTCCCAGCTACTTGGGATGCTGAGGCAGGAGAATCGCTTGAACCCAGGAGGCAGAGGTTACAGTGAGCAGAGATCGCGCCACTGCACTCCAGCCTGGGTGACAGAGCAAGACTCCGTCTCAAAAAATAAATAAATAAATAAATAAAAATAAGAATTACAGAAGAATATTTAAAAGTTTCCATTGGCCTTAAAAAAATAAAGAATAGCATTTAATACAATCAGATGTTATCTGAAAGTAAATGAAACTAGAGAAATAACATGTGGACTCTCATAATATCTCCCAAATTTGAGTATTGTGCAATATGTGTGTTCAATGCATATATGAAATATATGAACTGATTTCTAGATAAGCATTTAAATATTTTTCTAATGAAATATGTTTGTCCATATTTTAGTGGATCTCAATGTGAAGGGATGATAGTTCAGGCTTTGGAATAATACAGACCTAGGGATTCTGTAATATATAGCTCTAATTATGATGTTTCCTGGCCTCAAAAATAAGTTAGCAGCTTTCCCATGATGTCTTTTTGATAGTATTTCAAGAGATTAAAGGTGCCAGTCAACATTATTTAAGAATGTCCTCCTTTAAAAA
Organism: Gorilla gorilla gorilla; assembly: GCF_029281585.2. Taxonomy (NCBI): domain Eukaryota; kingdom Metazoa; phylum Chordata; class Mammalia; order Primates; family Hominidae; genus Gorilla; species Gorilla gorilla. Next base: position 101,907,535 of record NC_073242.2, read on the forward strand.
CTTTAATTGTAAAAAATGTAAGATTTGAAACAGATAATTAGAGAATTAGTCACGTTACAAATGGATTCTTTACTTGTTACAGGCTTCACCCAGAATTAACAAGCCTCTTTGGGCATTAAAAATAGTATCATGTTTTTACATTTTTTTTGTAAAATTACTTACAAATTTTCAGGAATTTTTTTTTAATCACACAGAATAAGATATACCTGTCTTTGGGATAAAAATACATAACTATCAACACAGTTATAATAAAAGTGCTTCATATTAATTCCCATTATAATTATACCTTATATTTGTCTAGGACTTTACAATGTACAAAGCAGTTTCACATACACTGTTTCTTTTAAAAGAAAGGCATCACAAGAAAGCGAACTGATACAACTTTTTTTTCAATGAATAGTGGCACTCTTAAAATGGAGATAGAAACCATGCCTATCACGTTATAACAACAACAAAACACATTTTGCTGAGCTTCTCAAAAGGAGGTATGGCAAAGCATAGGTTCTGGAATCAACAGGACATATAATGGGATCCTAATTTTACTTACTTACTAGCTGTGTGACTTTGAGCAAGCTACTTAACTTGTCTGTACTTCATTTTCCTCATCTGTGAATCCAGAATTTGGATCTCATAGAGTCAGATTAAATGAAAAACATTTTACATATCCTAAAGCAACACACAGAATTGCTATGATACTAGGTATATAGTAGGAACTCAATAAATAAAGATGATAATGAAAATAATGTTACTTTTATTATTAAGATGATCTATTTTCACTGATCTTAATAATCTTTCAACAAAACATACTATGCAAAGTAAATAATTAGATATGACAATGACTGATCTTAGATCATAGATCAGGTGAGGAAGAAAGGTGAAAGTCTATTTTGGAAGCAGATGAGACACTACACCATGGGAAATGGAACTCACTAGAAAAAATCGAGGTTACACCTAAACTAGTTTAAATTTATGATATTTAAACAGGGTAGAAACTTATACTAAAGGCATCACAGGCAATTTTGCTTTAAGAAGAGTAAAATGGAAGCCCGTTTGTGATGTGAATGTTAAATGAAAGAAAACAGAATCATATCTGTAAAATAAGAAGTAATATCATATAAAGTGAAGAGGGGTACAGGGAACATGAGGCTAGAATAGTTTAATTTGTATAAGCATATTAGCTCACTTAGATTGATCATACAAGGATAAAAGATTGACCTGAAGTTTGGCATAAAAAAACTCTCTGCTCCTAAGCAAAAGACCCTAATGAGTCTCCTTACAAATGTGTGCTGTCAGTTAAACAATGAGCCTCAACTTAAAGTGTTTACTGCTTAAAGTAGCCCATCACTATTATTATATAAACAATTGAAATTATAGGCCCTATTTACATAAAGTTAATATCATCTTTGCATTAACAACATTTGCTGATTGTTGAATTTGTCTTGAAGTTCTTCTTTCAGAGTGGAACATTTACTCAGAAAATTAACATTATTTAGGGTCTACTGCAGGCATACCTCAGAGATATCGCAGGTTTGGTTCCATACCACCACAACAAAGTTAATATTGCAATATAGTGAGTAGCACGAATTTTTTTTGTTTCCCAGTGCATATAAAAATTATGTTTACACTATACTGTATAGTCTAGTAAGTGTACAATAGCATGTCTGAAAAATGTGCATACCTTAATTTAAAAGACCTTATTGCTAAAAATTGCTACCAATCATCTGAGGCTTCAGTGAGTCATAATCTTTTTGCTGGAGAAGGGTCTCGTCTCGATGTTGATGGCTGCTGACTGATCAGGGTGGTGGCTGCTGAAGGTTGGGGTGGCTGTGGCAGTTCCTTTTCTTTTTTTTTTTTTTTTTTAGACAAAGTCTTGCTCCATCTCCCAGGCTGGAGTGCAGTGGCACGATCTCGGCTCCCTGCAACCTCCGCACCCAGGGTTCAAGCAATTCTTGTGACTGGACTGTGGCAGTTTCTTAAAATGAGACAACAATGAAGTCTGCTGTGTCAATTGACTCTTCTTTTCATGAAAGATTTCTTTGTAGCATGTGTGCTGTTTGACAGCATTTTCCCTACAGTACAATGTCTTTCAAAATTGGACTCAATCCTCTCAAATCCTGTTGCTGCTTTGTTAACAAAATTTATATATTATTCTAAAACCTTTGTTGTCAATGTCAACAATGTTCACAGCAGACTCCATCTCAAGATGGAGTAGATTCCATGTTAAGAAACCACTCTCTTTGTTTATTCATAAGAAGCAACTCCTTATCCACTCAAGTTTTATCATGAGATAAAACTTGGGAATATTTTGAAAGGAATCTTTTTTTCTGAGCAGTAGGTCTCAAATATCAGCTTAAAATATTCAGTAAACCATGCTGAAAGCAGATGTGCTGTCATGTAGGTTTTGTTATTCCATTTATAGAGCACAGGCAGAGTAGATTTAGCATAATTCTTAAGGGCCCCAGGATTTTTGGCATGGTAAGTGAGCACTAGCTTCAACTCAAAATTACCAGCTGACCCTAACAAGAGAATCAGCCTGTCCTTTGAAGCTCTGAAGCAAAGCATTAACTTCTCCTTTCTGGCTATTAAAGTCGCAGATGGCATCTTCTTCCAATAGAAGGCTGTTTCCTCTACATTCAAAATCTGTTGTTTAGTGTAGTCACTTTCATCAATTATCTTAGCTAGATATTCTGGGTAACTTGCTGCAGCTTTACCATTAACACTTGCTGCTTCACCTTGCACTTTTATGTTATGTAGATGGCTTCTTTCCTTAAACCTCATGAACTAACCGCTGTGAGCTTTAAACTTTTCTTCTCCAACTTCCTTGCCTCTCTTGGCCTTCACAGAATTGAAGAATTAGGGCTTTGCCCTGGATTAGGCTTTGGTTTAAGGGAATGTTGTGGCTAATTTGATCTATTCAGACCACCAAAACTGTCTCCATTATCAGCAATGAGGCTGTTTCACTTTCACTACTTCACTGGAGTAGCATTTTTAATTTCCTTCAAGAATTTTTCCTTTGCACTCCCACTTGGCTAAGTGTTTAGTGCAAGAGGTCTAGCTTTTGACCTATCTTCACTTTTTACATGCCTTCCTCACTAAGCTTAATCATTTCTAGTTTTTTATTTACAGCAAGAGATATGTGACTCTTTTTTTCACTTGAACACTTTTTAGAGGCTATTGTTGGGTTATAAATTGGTCTAACTTCGATATTGTTGTGTCTAACATCCATATGGTTTTAGGGAATAGGGAGGCCTGAAGAGAGCAACAGAGATGGGGGAATGCCCAGTTGGTCAAGCAGTCAGAATACACACAACATTGATAATTTAAGTTAGCCATCTTATATGAGCATAGTTCATAGCATCCCAAAACAATTACAATAGTAACATCAAAGATCACTGACCACAGAACACCGTAATAGACTGAAAAGTTTAAAATATTGAGAGAATTAACAAAATGTGACACAAAGTGAGCACCACAGACTTGCTCACCCAGGGTTGCCACAAACCATCAATTTGTTAAAAAAAAAAAAAAAACCAACACAATATCTGTGAAGTACAGAGTAGGGTAATAAAACAAAGTAAACCTGTATATGTCAGGTGTTCATATAAACTGCATAATTTTTATGCCCATATTACAGGTAAAAAAGGGTAGGTGAAAAGCTTAAAGTAATAGCTAATGCATCACGGAAGTAGCATATAAATCAAGATTTTCAAACCTGGAAACAAATGTTCTATCCCCACTCTCCCCACGAATTTTCCAAGATCAAATGTACCTGATTAATGGTAGCACTGAAGAAATGTTATTTGTTCTGGTTTCTCCAATTTTTCCTCCCTGCCTTAGCACAAGGGAGTTCACAATTTGTAGGGTTTTATAAATTATATTGAAATACCATAGAAAAATAATAGTAGCTTGCTTGAAAACACACTAACAGCTGTGCAGGGCACACAACAAGCACTCAATAAGCATCTGACTTATCCAACTTAAAAAATGAGTCATTAAATATTGAAAAATTATTTCATGGCACAGAAAGCACATTAGCCAACATTAAAAAATCAAGTACACAGTTATAAAGATGGGCACACTAAGGTGCTGGTATATTATCCCTGACTATTTTTTATAATTCCCCTAGACAAAGGATGTCGAGCAAAGAGGGAACCATATTTGTTCATTGTCAACATTTAGTCTAGAGATTTAAAGGCTGTTTTGCACACTGAGTCTATAGAGAGACAGGCGATTGCTCTCTGTCACAATTTCAAAGTCCATCTTCTTTACCTCATCAATTTGCAGCTTAGTAGGGGTGAGGATGAGGGAAGAGTTATATTGTACTCCCAGAAGTAAGGGGCTGTTTTCCTGCCTGTCATTCTACCAACCTCCCAGAATAAATTGCTACTTAGAAAAAGGAAAGTCAAACATTTGTGAAACATATTGCTATTTAGAAAAAAAGAGAATTGTTTTGCAAATAGTAGCACTATTAAAAGAGCAGAGAGAGAATAGCATCAGTCATTTTATATTACATATAAGCAGTTTATTAAAGAATTAAATATTTATAGATGATAAAGCAAGGAGGTGATGAGTCACAAACAGCTTGCTGAGAAGTACATTATAAAACAATGAGTCTGTCAGTGATTGATAAAGAACGGAGAACGCAAATGCTTTATAAATTCCCTAAGTTAGCTACGAATTTCCAGACCAGAAGAAAAGGACACAGTAGCCAGCAATGTCACACCAACTCTAGCTGATGTATATGCCAAAAACTTTCAGTGAACAAAAAGTACACTTCTCTTTCATCCTTCCATCTCCATCTAATGTAGAGGAAAGAGCTGCAAAGCACAGAGAACTGCAAGGCCTTTATGGATGCTCACTTCCAAGTTAATAGATGTTAGATTTAGATATCCATATAACTCATTTTATTTTCTTCTTTTTTCTTATTAGATAATAAAGTCTATATAATTTCAAAGAAAGATATCCCCCTTCTTTTCAGAATCATATGCATTAGAGACCAGATCGCCTAATCTAATTCTATTAGGTTAGAGTGAAAGCAACTAGGACTTAAAGGTGTAAAGTTACTGATCCAAGTTCACATAGCTGGTTAATACCAGAATTAAGTTTAAAACTTGGGTCTCCTATCTCCTTGATCAATATTCTTCCCATAGTATCACCTTCTTTCCCTTAATCCCTTTTTAAAATGAAAATTCTGAGCTTTTGCTATTCATAACCATTCATCAGTTAGAAATTGTGAATTCTTTCTCTCATAAAATTATATTTCAATTCAGTTTAGATGATGATTTTAGGAGAAAAAAAGCTTTAAGTGGATAAAACTTTAATCTATATCTTCTCTGAGACAAACAAAATATAATCTGCCTCTCCATAGTCGTTCTAGAGTTTGAGATAATAGGATGCTATTAAGAAAATGTTGGCTCTTTCTTGAGGAAAGCCTTTCTTTTATGCATTAACTACTTGGGAGGATGAATTTTCATTCTTTATGAGAATGACTGGTCAATACCTAAAGGTGTTCCTAATCTTAAGTGCCAAAAGAAGTCATCTCTCCTTGACTTTGTGAGTCATAGCTTCTATGTGTTCTGGATACAGTACTTTGGAATTCCATCCTTTTCTATTCTCTGTCTTCAAATTTAAACAGTCATCTGGTTTCCATATAGTTGAGCTTGAAGTTCCACTTGCAAACTCGACAGAGACACATTGTGAGTCAAATAAAATGATGAATCAAATCCTTTGTACCTTGTACAGATGCTAAAGCACTGAGTAGTAGAAATCAAACCACTGATGCCCCTGCCCATAACCCTACCATTATTTTTTTGGTAATACTTGAATTTCTATGAAACTATATCCAACCAGAAAATCTATTTGATTACATTAGATGCTTCTTTTTAACTTTATTGAGGCATGGTTGGTATATAAAAAGCTGCACATATTTAATGTATATATCTCAATGAGCTTGAGGAGAAGTATACGCCCAAGAAACCACTACCATTATCAAGGTCATAAGCATATCCATCACTTCCTCAAGTTTTCTCACGCCTGCTTTACCATTATTATTGTTATTGTTTTTGGTGTGTGTATGGTAAGAACACTTAACATAAGATCTACTCTCCTAGCAAATTTGCCTACGGGCATCATGTTATATGGTAGATCACCAGAACTTAACTTATTTTGTATAAGTGAAACTTTGTACCCATTAACCATAACCTCCCTCTTTTGCCCTCTCAACGGCCTGTGGCAACCATCACTCTACTCTCTGCTTCTGTAACTTCTACTTCTAAAGATTCCACATTTAAGTGAGATTACACAGTATTTGTCCTTCTGTGCCTGCATTACTTAGCATAATGCACTCCAGGTCAACCCACGTTGTTACTGACAGGATTTTCTTCTTCTTCTTTTTTTTTTTGTTAAGGCTGAAAAATACTACATTGTATTTATATGTCATAATTTATCTATGCATCTGTTGGACATTTAAATTGTTCCCACATCTTGACTATTGTGAATCATGCTGCAATGAAGATGGAAGTGCAAATATCTCTTGGACAGTGGTTTCATTTCCTTTAGATATACTCAGAAGTGAGATGGCTGGGTCATATGGCAGTTCTATTTTTTAATTTTTTCAGAAAATTCCATATTTTCCATAATAGCTGTACCAATATACATTCTCACTAACAATATACAAGGATTCCCTTTTCCCCATATCCTTGCCAATACTTGTCATCTGTTGTCTTTTTTGTAATAGCCATCTTTTTTAAAAATTATACTTTAAGTTCTGGGATACATGTGCAGAATGTGCAGGTTTGTTACATAGGTATACACGCGCCATGGTGGTTTGCTGTACCCATCAACCCATCATCTACATTAGGTATTTCTCCTAATGCTATCCCTCCCCTAGCCCCTCAGCACCCGACAGGCCCCAGTGTATATCCCCTTCCCTGTGTCCATGTGTTCAACTCCAACTTACGAGTGAGAACCTGCAGTGTTTGGTTTTCTGTTCTTGTGTTAGTTTGCTGAGAATGATGGTTTCCAGCTTCATCTATGTCCCTGCAAAGGACATGAACTCATCCTTTTTTATGGCTGCATAGTATTCCATGGTATATATGTGCCACATTTTCTTTATCTATTATAATAGCCATCTTAACAGGTGTTAGGTGATAGCTCATTACAGTTTTGATTTGCATTTCCCTTATAATTAGTGGTGTTGAGCATTTTTTCATATACCTGAAAAGTTATTTGTATGTTATCTTTGGAGAAATGTTTATGCAGGTCCTTTGCCTATTTTAAAATCAGGCTATTTCATTTTTGCTATCAATTGTGTAATTTCCTTGTACATTGTAGATATTAGCCCCCACTTTTTTGAGAAAGGGTTTCACTCTGTTGCCCAGGCTGGAGTGCAGTGGTGTGATCTTGGCTTACTGCAGCCTCTACCTTCCCAGGCTCAGGTGATCCTACCACAGCCTCCCAAGTAGCTGAGATTACAGGCATGCACCACCATGCTGGGATAATTTTTGTTTTTCTTATAGAGACAAGGTTTCACCACATTGCCCAGGCTGGTCTCAAACTCCTGGACTCAAGTGATCTGCTTGCCTTGGCCTCCAAAAGTGCTGGAATTACAGGTGAGCCACTGCACCCAGCTACCCTTTATCAGATACATGGTTTGCAAATCTTTTCTCCCAATCCGTAGGCGGCCTTTTCATTTTGTTGATTGTTTCTTTTGCTGTGCAGATGCTTTTTAGTTTGATGCAGTCCTACTTATTTTTGCTTTGTTGCCTGTGCTTTTGGTGTCATATCCAAAAGATAATTGCCAACACCAATGTCAAGGAGCTTTTGTCTTATGTTTTATTCTAGGAGTTTTATAATTTCAGGTCTTATGTTTATGTCTTAAATCCATTTTGAGTTGATTTTTGTGTATAGTGTAATATAAAGGTCTAATTTCATTCTTTTTCATGTGGATATCCCATTTTCCCAACACCATTTATTGAAGAGACTAATTTTTTTTCCTGTGGTGTATTCTCAGCACTCTTGTGAAAAGTTAGTTTACTGCATATATGTGGGTTTATTTTTGGGCTCTTGATTCTGTTCCTCTGGTCTATGGGTCTGTTTTTATGCCAGTACTAAATGCTGTTTTGATTACTATAGCTTTGTAACATAATTTGAAATTAGGAAGGGTGATATCTCCAGCTTTGTTCTTGCTCAAGATTGCTTTGACTATTTGGGGCCTTTTGTGTTTCCAAGTGAATTTTCAGATTGGGTTTTTATTTCTGTGAAAAATGTCATTGAAATTCTGATAGGGATCACACTGAATTTTACATTTTAACAACATAAATTCTTCCAATCCACAAACATGATATATCTTTCATTTTCTTTGAGATATCTTTTCATTTCTTTGCATCTACCTCAATTTCTTTAATCAGTATTTTATTGTACTACATTGTACAATACAATGTAGTACAATAAATACAGGTGAACACATCTTTCACCTCCTTGGTTACATTTATACCTAAGTATTTTATTCTTTTTTGATGTTATTGTAAATGCAATTGTTTCCTTAATTTCTTTTCCAGGAAATTTGTTGTTAGTGATATAAATACAACTCTATTAATTCCAGCAACTTTATTACTTTTATTAGTTCTAACTCTTTGGTGGATTCTTTAGGGTTTTTTTTTTTTTTGAAATAAGGTAAAGTTATCTACACACAGAGACAATTTTGCTCTTCTCTTTCTGATTTGGATGGATTTTCTCCCCTAACTGCTTCAGCTAGAACCTCCAGGCACTGTGTTGAAAAGAAGTGGCAAGAGTGGGCATCCTTGTCTTGTTCCTGATCTTGCAGGAAGCCTTTCAGTTTTTCATCACTGAGTAGGATGCTAGCTGGGGCTTGTCATACACGGCTTTTATTATGTTGTGGTACATTCATTCTATACGTAGTCTATTGAGAGGTTTTTTTTTTTTAAATCAGGAAATCATGTTGAATGTTATCAAATGCTTTCTCTGCATCTATTGAGATGATCATATGATTTTTATATTTCATTCTGTTAATGTGGTATATTACTTTTACTGATTTGTGTAGGTTGAACCATGACTGGATCCCAAGGATGAATCCCACTTGACAATGGTATATAATCTTTTAAATGTGCTGTAAAATTTAGTTTACTAGTTTTGTTTTTAGTATTTTCACATCTATGTTCGTTACAAATATTGGCTAGTAATTTTCTTTTCTTGCAGTGTCCTTGTCTGGTTTTGGTATCAGGGTAATGCCAGCCTTGTAGCATGAGTTTGGAAGTGTTCCCTCCTTTTCACATTTTTGGAGGAGTTTGAGCAGGACCGGCGTTACTTCTTCTTTAAATACTTGGTAGAATTCACCAGTGAAACCATCTTGTCCCGAGATATTCTTTGTTGAAAGGTTTTGGATTCCTTAGTCAATCCCATTACTTGTTATTGGTCTATTCAGATTTCCTATTTTGTCAAGGCTGAGGCTTGTTAATTTGTATGCTTCTACAAATTTATCCATTTCCTCTAGGTTATCCAATTTGTTAGCATATACTTTTCACAGAAGATTCTTATGATCCTTTGTATTTCTGTGATATCACCTGTAATGTCTCTTCTCTCATTTATAATTTTATTCATTTGATTCTTTTCTCATTTTTCCTTAAAGGTTTTCATTATCATTTTCATTATCTTTTCAAAAACCAACTCTTTGTTTTGTTGATTTTTTTCTATGGTTCTTCTAGCCTGTTTCATTTATTTCTTCTAGATGTTTATTCCTTTCTTCCTTCTGCTAACTTTGGGCTTATTTCGTTCTTCTTTTTCTAGTCCTTGAGACATAAAGTTAGGCTGTTTATTTGTGATCTCTCTTTTTTTCTTAAAGTAGGCATTTACTGCTATAAAATTCTTTGTTAGAACTTCTGTAGCTGCATTGCATAAGTTTTGGTATGTTGATTTTCCATTTTTGTTTCTCTCAAGATACTTTTTGATTTCCCTTTTGATTTCTTCTTTGTGACTCTTAGTTGTGAATATTTACTTTTTTGATTTTTGATTTTAATTTTTGTGCATACATAGTCACATATGTATTTACAGGGTACATGAGATGTTTTGACACAGGCATGCAATGTGTAATAATCATATCATGTAAAATTGGATATCCCCTCAAACATTTACATTTGTGTTACAAACAATCCAATTATCTTTTAGTTATGTTAAAATGTACAATAACATTATTTTTGACTATAGACACCCTATTGTGCTGTCAAATACTAGGTCTTGTTCACATTCTTTCCTTTTTTTCTTTTGACCCATTAACCATCCTCACCTTCCACTTATACCCCAACTACCCTTCCCAGCCTCTAGTAACCATCCTTTTACTCTCTATCTCCATTAGTCCTATTGTTTTGACTTTCAGATCCCACAAATAAGTAAGAACATGTGATATTTGTCTTTCTATGTCTGGCTTATTGCACTTAGCATGATGACCTCCAGTTCCATCCACGTTGTTCAAAATGACAGGATCTCATTCCTTTTTATGGCTGAATAGTACTCCATTGTGTATATGTACCACATTTTTTTTATCCATTCATTCGTTGATGAACACTTAACTTGCTTCCAAATTTTAGCTATTGTGAACAATGCAGTAACAAACATAGGAGTGCTGATATCTCTCTGATATACTGATTTCCTTTCTTTTGTGTATATACCTAGGAGCAGGATTGCTGGATCATATGGTAGCTCTATTTTTAGTTTTTTCAGGAATCTCCAAACTATTCTCCCTACTGGTTGCACTAACTTACAGTTTCATCAACATGTATTAGGGTACTCTTTTCTCCACAACTTTGCTGGCATTTGTTATTGCCTGTCTTTTGGATATTAGCCATTTTAACAGAGGTGAGATGAAATCTCTTTGCAGTTGTGATTTGTATTTCTCTGATGATCAATGATGTTGAGCACCTTCGTATGTCTTCTTCTGACCATTTAAAAACTGGATTATTAGATATTTTTCTTATAGAGTTGTTTGAGCTCCTTACATATTCTGGCTATTAATTCCTTGTCAGATGGGTAGTTTGCAAATATTTTCCCCCAGTCTGTGGGTTTTTCTACACTTTGTTGATTATATCCATTGCTGTATAGAAGCTTTTTAACTTGATATGATTCCATTCGTCAATTTTTGCTTTGGTTGTCTGTGCTTGTGGGCTATTACTCAAGAAAGAAATTTTTGCCCAGACTAATGTCCTGGAGATTTTCCCCAATGTTTTCTTGTAGTAGTTTCGTATTTGAGGTCTTATATTTAATTCTTTAATCCATTTGCTTGATTTTTGTATATATATATATAGAGACAGGGGTCCAGTTTCCTTCTTCTGCATATGGATATCCAGTCTTCCCAGCACCATTTATTGAAGACACTGTCTTTTCCCCAGTGTACATTCTTGGTACCCTTCTCAAAAATGAGTTAACTATAAGTGTGTGGATTTGTTTCTGGGTTCTCTACTCTGTTACATTAGTCTGTGTGTCTGTTTTTATGCCTGTACCATGTTGTTTTTGTTACTACAGCTCTCCAGTACAATTTACAGTCAGGTAAAGTAATTCGGCCAGTTCTGTTCTTTTTGCATAAGATAGCTTTGTGTACTCTGGGTCTTTTGTAATTCCATATAAGTTTTAGGATTGTTTTTTCTATTTCTGTGAAGAATGTCACAGAATGCAGTCTACGTATTGCATAGAATCTGTAGAATGCATTGGGTAGTATGGCTATTTTAACAATATTGATTCTTCCAATTCATGAACATGAAATATCTTTCCATTTTTTGAGGTCTTCTTCAATCTCTTTTATCAGTGTTTCCTAATTCTGATTATAGAGATCTTTCACATCTTTGATCAAGTTGATTCCCACATATTTCACTTTATTTGTGGCTGTTGTAAATGGGATTACTTTTTGCATTTCTTTCTCAGATTGTTCAGTCAGCATACAGGAATGATACTGATTTTTGTATGTTGATTTTGCATCTTGCAACTTTACTAAATCTGTTTATCAGTTCTAACAGTTTTGATGGCATCTTTGGATTTTTCCAAATATAAGATCATATATCTGCAAACAAGGATAATTTGACTTATCTTCCTGTTTGGATGCCCTTTATTTCTTTCTCTTGTCTGATTGCTCTAGCTAGGACGTCCAGTACTACATTGAACAATAACAGTGAAAAAGAGTGTCCTTGTGGTGATCCAAATCTTAGAGGAAGCGCTTTCAGTTTGTTCCCATTCAGTATGATATTGGCTTGAGGTCAGCCATATATGGCTTTCATTCTCTTGAGGTATGTTCTTTCTATACTTAGTTTTTGAGGGTTTTTATCATGAAGGGATATTGAATTCTGTCACATGCTTTTTTGCATCAATTGAAATGATCCTATGGTTTTTGCCCTTCATTATGTTAATATGACGTATCATATTGATTGATTTGCACATTTTGAACCATCCTTGCATCCCAGGGATAAATCTCGCTTGATCATGATGAATGATCTTTTTATTGTATTGTTGAATTTGGTTTGCTAGTATTTTGTTGAGGATATTTGTATCAATATTGATCAGAGATATTGGCCCGTAGTTTTTTTTTTTTTAATGTGTCTTTAGTTTTGGTATTAGGATGATACTGGCCATGTAGAATGAGTTTGGAAGTATTCCCTCCTCCTTTATTTTTCAAAATAGTTTGAGCAGGATTGGTATTAATTCTTCTTTAAATGTTTGGTAGAATTCAGCAGTGAAGCCATAGGATCCTGGGCTTTTCTCTACTGGGAGACTTTTTATTAAGGCTTCAATCTCATTACTCGTTATTGGTCTGTTAAAGTTTTGGATTTCTTCAAGGTTCAATCTTGGCAGGTTGTATGTGTCAAGAAATTTATCCATTTCTTCTAAAATTTCAAATTTATTGGTATGTAGTTGCTCATAGTAGCCACTAATGATTCATTATCCATTTCTTCTGAATTTTCCAATTTATTTGTATATAGTTACTCATAGTAGCCACTAATGATCCTTTGAATTTCTGTGGTATCAGTTTTAATGTCTCCTTTTGCATCTCTGATTTTATTTATTTGGGTCTTCTCTCTTTTTTTCTTAGTTAATCTGGCTAAAGGTTTGCCTATTTTGTTTAACTTCTCAAAAAACCAACTTTTTGTTTCATTGATCTTTTGTATTGTTTTCTTCATTTCAATTTCTGCTCTGATCTTTATTATTTATTTTCTTCTATCAATTTTGGATTTGGTTCGCTCTTGCTTTTCTAGTTCTTTAAGATGTATCATTAGGCTGTTCAAGTTTTTCGTCTTTTTTGATGTAGACACTAAGAGCTATAAACTTCCCTCTTAGTAGTTTTTTGCTGTATACCATAGGTTTCGAAATGTTGTATTTCCATTATTGTTTGTTTCAATAAATTTTTCAATTTCCTTCTTAATTTCTTCACTGATCCACTGGTCATTCAGGAGCATACTATTTAATTTTCATTTGTTTGTATAGTTTCCAAAATTCTTCCTGTTGTTGATCTCTGGGTTTATTCCACTGTGGTCAGAGAAGGTGCTTGATATTATTTCAATATTTTTTGAATATTGTTTTATGAGTTAACATACGGTTTATCCTTGAGAATGATCCATGTGTTGAGGAAAAAAATGTATATTCTGCAGCCATTAGATGAGACGTTCTGTAAATATCTATTAGGTCCATTTGGTCTATAGAGCAGATTAAGTCCAATGTTTCTTTGTTGATTTTCTGTCTGGAAGATCTGTCCAATGCTGAATGCAGGGTGTTGAAGTCTTTAACTATTATTGCATTGAGGCCTATATCTCGCTTTAGCTCTAATAGTATTTAGTATATATATCTGGGTGCTCCAGTGTTTGGTGCATATATATTAACAATTGTTATATTCTCTTGCTGTATTGACCCCTTTATCATTATATAGTGACCTATTTGTCTCTTCTTACAGTTTTTCTCTTGAAATCTATTTTGCCTGATATATAAGTATAGCTACTCTTGCTCTTTTTTGGTTTCCAATGGCATGGAATATCTTTTTTCATTCCTTTATTTTCAGTCTATGTGTGTCTTTATAGTTGAAGCGTGTTTCTTGTAGGCAACAGATCACTGGGTCTTTTTTAAAAAAATCCATTTAGCCACTCTATGTCTTTTGATTGGAGGGTTTAGTCTATTTACATTCAATGCTATTATTGATAAGTAAGAACTTTCTCCTGCCATTTTGTTATTTTTGTGGTCGTTTTGTGGTCCTCTCTTGTTTCTTTCTTTCCTTCCTGTTTTCCTTTTAGTGAAGATGATTTTCTTTCATGATATAATTTAGTTTCTTACTTTTTATTTTTTTGTGTATCTGTTGTATGTTTTTTGGTTTGAGGTTACCATGAAGCTTGCAAATACTATTTTGCAACCCATTATTTTAAGCTGAACACAACTGAACACTGTTTGCATACACAACAAAGAAACAAGCAAAAAGAAAATAAGCATTCTGCACTTTAATTTAGTCCCCCCACTTTTTAACTTTGTATTGTTTCTATTTATTAATATATCTTATTGAACTGTGTCTTCAAAAGTTGTAGTTATTATTTTTGATTGGTTCATCATTTAGTCTTTCTGCTTAGGAGTGGTTCATACATCATAGTTACAGTTTTACGATATTCTGGGTTTTTCTTTGTACTTACTATTACCAGTGAGTTTTGTACCTTTAGATGATTTCTTATTGCTCATTAACATCCTTTTCTTTTTGATTGAAGTACTCCCTTTAGCATTTCTTGCAAGACAGTTCTGGTGTTTATGAAGTCCCTCAGCTATTGTTTGTCTGGGAAAGTATTTCTTTTTCATGTTTGAAGGGTATTTTCACCAGATATACTATTCTAAGGTAAATTTTTTTTCCTTTCAGCAAATAAGTCATGTCAATCACCCCCAACCTCTAAGATTTCCACTGAAAAGTGTGCTGCCAGATGTACTGGAGCTCCATTGTATGTTATCTGTTTCTTCTCTCTTGTTCCTTTTAGGATTCTTTATCCCTGACCTTTGGGAATTTCATTACTAAATGCTTTGAGGTAGTAATCTTTGGGTTAAATCTGCTTGATGTTCTACAACCTTCTTGTATTTGGATATTGATATCTTTCTCTAGGTTTGGGAAGTTCTATTATCCCTTTGAATAAACTTTTTACCCCTCTTTCTCTACCTCCTCTTTAAGGCCAATAACTCTTACATTTGCCTTTGGAGGCTATTTTCAAGATCCTGTAGGCATGCTTCATTGTTTTTTATTCTTTTTTATCTCCTCTGAGTGTTTTTTTTCTTTTCTTTTTGAGATGGAGTCTTGCTCTGTCGCCCAGGCTGGAGTGCAATGGCGCAATCTCGGCTCACTGCAAGCTCCACCTCCCAGGTTCATGCCATTCTCCTGCCTCAGCCTCCTGAGTAGCTGGGACTACAGGTGCCCACCATGATGCCCGGCTAACTTTTTGTATTTTTAGTAGAGATGGGGTTTCACCATATTAACCAGGTTGGTCTCGGTCTCCTAACTTCGTGATCCGCCTGCCTCGGCCTCCCAAAGTGCTAGGATTACAGGCGTGAACCACCACACCCGGCTCTCTGAGTGTATTTTTATACAGTCCATCTTCAAGCTCACTCATTCTTTCTTCTGCTTGATCAATTCTGCGATCAAAGGACTCTGATGTATTCTTCAGTATGCCAATAGCATTTTCCAGGTCCAGAATTTATGCTTCTTTTTATTTAAATCTCTTAGTTAAATCTGTGTGATAGAATTCTGAGTTCCTTCTCTGTGTTATATTGAATTTCTTTGAGTTTTCTCAAAACAGCTATTTTGAATTCTTTGTCTAAAAGGTCATAAATCTCTGTTTCTCCAGGAATAGTCCATGGTGCCTTATTTAGTTCATTTGGTGAGGTCATATTTTCCAGATGGTCTCGATACTTGCAGATGTTTGTCTGTATCTGGGCATTGAACACTTAGGTATTTACTGCTGTCTTCTCAGTCTGGACACATTTGTACCCATCCATTTTGGGAAGGCTTTCCCAATATTTGAAAGGACTTGGATGTTATTATCAAAGCTTAGTCTGCTTTAGAGGGCACTCCAAGACCAGTAATGCTGTGGTTCTTTGAGACTCATAGAGGTACTGCCTTGATGGCCCTGAACAAGATCAGGGAGAATTCTCCGGATTACAAGGGAGAGACTCTAGTTCTCTTCTCTTACTTTCTCTCAAACAAACGGAGTCTCTCTCTGTGTCTGTTTTGGGCCACCTAGAGCTGGGGGTGGAGTGACATGAGCACCCCTGTGGCCACCATGACCCTGTGACTATGCTGGGTCACACTGGAAGCCAACACAGCACTGGGTCTCACCCACGGCCTTCTGTAACCACCCCCTGGCTACTCCCTATGTTCACTCAAGACTCTGAGGCTCTGCAATCAGCAGGTGGCAAAGCTAGCCAGGCCTGTGTCCTTCCCTTCAGAGTAGTGACTTTTCCCAGGACCCAGGCAGGTCCAGAGTTGCCATCCTGAAACCAAAACTAGAATAAAAAACCTTCAAAGTCTACCTAGTGTGCTACTGTACTGTAGCTGAGTTGGCACTCAAACCACAAGACACAGTCTTTCCCATTCTTCCTTTCTCTTTCCCAAGGCCTCATCCCATAGCCACTGCCATCACAGGCCCATGGGGTATACTGCCAGACTACTGCTGATGTTCCCTAAGGCCCAAGGGCTCTTCACCAAGCTTGTGGTGAATGCTGCCTGGTCTGAAACTGACCTTTAAGTGCAGTAGGCTCCTCTCTGGCCCTGGGTAGGTCCGGAAATACCATTCAAGATCCAAGTCCTGGAATCAGAGACTCCAAGAGCCTGCTTGGTGCTCTACCTACCTGTGGCTGAGCTGGTACCTAAGGTCCAAGACAAAGTCCCATTCACTTTTCCTTCTGCTTTTCTCAAGCAGAGGAGTCTTGTCCCATAGCCACCACAGCTGGAAGTGTGCTGAGTCTCACATGAAGTCAGCAGGTCTCAGAGTCTCACCCAAGGCCCTCAATGTAGTAGCTTGTTATTGCTGCTGGTTATTTAGGGCCCAAGGGCTCTTCAATTAGCAGGTGAGGAATCCTGCCAGGACTGGGTCCTTCACTGCAAGGTAGCAGGTTCCCTTCTGACCCAGGGTGTGTCTAGAAATGTTGTTCAGGAGCTAGGGCCTGGAAAAAGGGCCTCATGACTCTGACTGGTGCCCTATACTGCTGTGGCTGAGCTAGTATCCAAGATGCAAGACAAAGTCCTCCCCACTCTTTGCTCTCCTTTCCTCAAGTGGAGGGAAGGGGTCTCTTTAGGAGTTGTAAGCTGTGTAGCCTGGGATTATGGAAGGGATGATGTCCGTCCTCCCTTAGCTGCTCAGGCTGGTGTCTCAGTAGGCTGCATACCCCACTAGTCCGCTGGCTCTGGGCCCAGTTCAGCCCTAGGACTTGCCTAAGAGTTTGCAGTCCTTGTGGCCTAGACTGCCTTTCAAGTTTATTTAGAGTCCCAGCGTGCTTTGGCCCACAATGGTGAGACTTGCAGGAACTCAAGTTCAGACTGCTGGGATCAGTCAATCCCTCCTGGCTAGGGCTGGTTTAAATGCTCACTCTGTACGTGGGCATCAGCTGAATTTGGTTGTTTTTTTTTTGTTTTTGTTTTGTTTTGTTTCCTTGCTATAACAGGGCAACACTGAGTTCAGTGCCTCACAACTGCTGTGCTCTTCCTCTTTGCAGAGCAAAAAAAAAACACTCTTGGCACCATGCCAGCACTGTCGGGAAGGTAGAGAGGTGGCGTCAGCAATTCAATCACCCAGCAATTCAGGGTGATCAGTGGAGCCTTTTGTTCTGCCATCTTGCTCCACCCAAAGGAGTGTGTTATTTAATTTCTACCTATTTGTGAATTTTCCTCCTGTTTCTAGTTTCATACCTTTGTGGTCAGAAGATATTTGATACGATTTCAAGCTTCTTAAATGTGTTAAGACTTGGTTTGTGGCCTACACATAATCTATTTTGGAAAATGGTCCTTGTGCCCTTGAGAAGAATGTGTATTCTACTGCTGTTGGATGGAATGTTTTGTATATGTTTGTTAGGTCCATTTGTTCAAGTCTGACATTTCCTTATTGATTTTCTGTCTGGATGATCTATCCATTGTTGAAAGCAGAGTATCAAAGTCCCCTACTATTACGTTGTTGTCTATTTCTCCCTCCAATTCTGTTAATATTTGCTTTGTATTTTCTTGATGAATTGATCCCTTTATGATTACATAGAAATATTCTTTATTTCTGTGACAGATAGCCACTCCTGCTCTCTTTTGGTTACTTTCTGAATGGAATATCTTTTTCTATCCCTTGACTTTCAGCCCATGTGTCATCTTAATTCTAAAGTGAGTTTCTTGCAGGTAGCCTACAGTCAAATCACATTTTTTTAATTCATTGGGTTACTCTGTTTTTTGATTGGGGAATTTAATCCATTTACATTTAAATTAATTATTGATAGGTCAGAACTTACTGTTGCCATTTGAATAAAACTGATTATTTTATAGTTCTTTGGTTTCTTTCTTCCTCTCGCTTTTTTTTTAAGTGGTGTGCTTTTATTCCTTTTTGTCTTGTATGTATTTATTATGAGTTTGGCTTTGTGAGTATCATGAAGCTTATATAAAGCATCTTATAGTTATAACAGTCTATTTTAAACTGATAGCAGCTTAATTTTGGTCACATACAAAACCTTTATACTTTTACTCACCCTGCCAACATTTTCTGCTATTGATACCACAATTTACATCTTTTTATACTGTGTATCAATTAAATTTTTGTAGATGGCTATTTTTATATATTTGTATTTTTAACCTTCATCCTAAAATAAAAGTGATTTACATACCACCATTACAGTATTAGACTATTCTAATTTGACTACGTATTTACCTTTATTACTCAGTTTTATAGCTTCATATATTTTCCTGATGCTAATAAGCATCCTTTCATTTCAATCTGAACAACTTCCCTTAGCATTTCTTATAAGGCAGGTCTAGTGGTGATAAACTCCCTCAGCTTTTGTTTGCTTGTGAAAATCTTTATCTCTCCCTTATTTCTGAAGGACAGCTTTGTCAGGTATGCTATTCTTGGTTAGCAGCTATTTTCTTTCATCATTCTGAATATATCATTCCACTCTTTCCTGGCCTGTAAAGTTTCTGCTGAGAAATCTGCTGATAGTCTTATAATGGGTCCTTTGTATGTGACAAAAAACCCTTCTGTTTTCAAAATTATCTTCATCTTTGACTTTTGATAATTTGATTTTAATGTGTCTCAGTGATGACCTCATTATGCTCAAGTTATTTGGAGTTTTTTGGGCTTCATGGAACTGCATGCTCATTTCCCTTTCCAGATTTGGGAAGTTATCTTTCATCGTATCTTTAAATAAACTTTCTTCCTCTTTCTCTTTCTGAGCTACTTCTGGGAATCTCATAATGCATATTTTGGTTCACTTGATGGTGTCCCATCATCCCATATGCTTTCTTCATTCTTTTCATTCTTTTATGTTTTTGTTCTTCTCCCTAGATAATTTCAAAAGACCGGGAATTCTTTAGTGGTAATATACTTCCTTGAATCTTGATGTTCCTTGAAGCCTTCACGTTTGAAGGAACAGCCAACTCTTCCTGTCTTTATTGATCACCATGAAGAGAGAAAGACCTGCACCAGTGAGCCTGGTTAGAGATGCTGAAGGTTTCTCAGACCTTTACTATGAATGCATTTGCTCCACTCCTCTTGTTTCCTCTTATGAGGAAATCTTAATACTGTGTGCCTTCTCTTCATCCTACAAAGCCGGGACTGGTGCCAAAAGCCTCTCATTTATTTTCCCTAGAGCTGCGCCCTGAAGTGTTTAAGGTTGTGTGCTTTCTCACAAACCAGTAGATCAGGCTTTTAAGATACATATTGGCTACTGAGATCCATGCACTGTCTGAGGGAGCTTGCACAGGCCATGCACCAGGGACTCATGGGGTACCATCCATGGCGGTGGTGGTGAATGGGGTCCTAAGGGTGCACAACAGCTTGTTGGGAATGTATATGGGTAAATTGTATTGCAGGATTTGTGGGTGGATCACTTGATGGAGTCCATGAACCAGTTAACTATATCTGTGGCTGGCTGTTGAAAACTGCATGCCAGTTGCTGTGAGTGTTCACTTCTTCTCCCTACTCCTAGCTACCATTGGATTATTCAGCCATGCAGATCCCCTTGGTGCTCTGGGAGGGGAAAGATGATGTGAGACTCTCAGGCAGCATCCCACAAGGCTGGGTAACTCAGGCTCTCACTTTGCTCTCACTTTCCCTCCTGAGAGAAATTGTGGGCCTCTTTTGGCACAAAGATGTGGTACTTTAAGGAGGGGTGACATTAGTAAAGTGAAATTGCTCTTGTTACTCTTTTCAATGTTTCCACTCTCAGATTTTTTGCTCCACCAGTGTGCTGGAAACTCTCAGCTAGATTTTGTGGCTCCCACAAAGGTATTCTCATCTGTGGGTGGTTACACCAACTGGTGTTTCCTTGAGGGGAATGAGAGCTAGATTCTCCTGTTCTGCCATCTTGCTGATGTCACACTCCCTAGATGCTTTCTTTGTAGAGGAAAACTCTGAGGCTTCTTTGTAAGAAAGAATAACTTAACCATTCTTGGTGTGTAAGTTCCCTCATTCCTCCAATTCTCATCAATACAGAAAAACAGCTAACTGCATCTCAAAACCAGGCAGTGTCAGTATAATAAAAATAAATTATACTGAAAATAAAGCAAACACTTAGTTCATATTGTAATTGAACATAACTAGAAACAATGTTTGGTTAATGGTTGACAATAACTTTATCTTTCAAATAGAAGTAAAGGTATCCACATATTAAGGCAAATCACTCTATAAAATAACAAAAGCCACAGTTCCCTGAAACTTTCTCTTCCAAACTTTTCCAAAGATGGGAGGTACTGAGGAAATATATTGTGTATATTAGATATGAATAAGTGCATATGTGGTTATAATGCTATTTTTTTTTTTTTTTTGAGACGGAGTCTCACTGTGTCACCCAGGCTGGAGTGTAGTGGCGTGATCTCGGCTCACTGCAAGCTCTGCCTCCTGGGTTCACGCCATTCTCCTGCCTCAGCCTCCCGAGTAGCTGGGACTACAGGCGCCCGCTACCATGCCTGGCTAATTTTTTTTGTATTTTTAGTAGAGACGGGTTTCACTGTGTTAGCCACGATGGTCTCAGTCTCCTGATCTTATAATCCATCCACCTTGGCCTCCCAAAGTGCTGGGATTACAGGCGTGAGCCACTGCGCCCGGCCTATAATGCTATTGTAAATGCATTATCTACCAGATTAACTCATTGATTAGAGAAAGCTAAAATGTAAAAATTTGAAGCTAACTTCTATCTGAATTAAAGCTACATGCTCAAAAGACAATGAATGTCAGAAATGAAACTGAGAGAAATATTAATAAAGGCAAATTCAACTTTTAGAGGTCAAAAAATAATCCATTATGTTAATATGTGACTTTCTTAGGGAGTTGCTAAGTGTTCCCTGCAGAGTTTGATTTACTGTGTCAGAGCAGCAAAAGTTATAACTAAAAAACAAAATCCTGGCATCACTGGAAAAACATACCATATGAGAATGAATTCACAAAGTAACTATGATTCACTCATGCTTGATGTGCTATGTTCAGATCAGAGATTTTAAACATTAAATAAAGGTCACTACAATCAAAGAGGTCAGGGAATGGGGAGACAAACTCAAAACAATTAAGATGTCTCAGTCTGGAAAGCTGAGAATAAAGGAGATTTTTTATAGAATGAAAACTGATTTACCAAATCCTAAAATTTGGAGCACCTTTTGTTTTTTGTTTTGTTTTGTTTGTTTGTTTTTAGAGACAGGATCTTGCTCTGTCACCCAGGCTGGAGGGCAGTGGCACAATCATAGCTCACTGCAGCCTGAAATTCCTAGGCTCATGTAATCTTCCCACCTCAGAATCCCGAGTAGCTAGGACTACAGACATGCACCACCACACTCAGCTAGTTTGTTTCAATTCTGGGGGGCAGACGGGGTCTCACTACATTACCTAGGCTGGTCTCGAACTCTTGACCTCAAGTGATCCTCCTACCTTGGCCTCCCAAAGCGCTGGAATTATAGACATGAACCACCACACCCAGCCAGGGGCATCTTTTGAAGCTTGAAAGTGGTAAACACAGAACAAATATGATGAAATAAAACAAGAAAGAACATTACTTGACATAACAAAGTAAAGTTTCAGAAATTGCTATTTCCCAGCCTGGGCAACATAGTGAGACACTGTCTTAAAAACAAACTAATTAATGAGATACTAGCTGAGCACAGTGGCACACAAATGTATTCCTGCTGAATGAGAGGCTAAGGCATGAGAATCGCTTGAATCCAGGAGTGGAAGACGAGCCTTGGCAACACAGCAAGATCCTGCCTTTAAAAAGAAAGAAAGAAATCATTGCTTCAAGAGAAAAAAATAATCAGGATTAAAAACTATCAAAATAAATAAATGTATGCTAAATTCATCATATGTTATTAAAGGGAAACTAGGATGTTTTCTTGACCCATAACATTGAGCACCAAAACCCCTCTCACTGGGAGTCAGAATACTAGGATATTTTCAGTAGAGCAATCGTATATTATTAAAAATGTTACTTGGAGTCTTCCTTAAGTTTCAGTGGAGAAAAGTAAGTATATTAAGACACTTTAATAGATGTAAAATTTAACAAGGTTTTAAATCTAACAGCTTTAAAGAAAAAACCCAACTCTGAAATTGGGGGTTATTATTTTGTAACTCAAACAGTAAAAACCATGATGTTAAGATCTTTACCTACAGTCTTATAGGTAACAAATCTACTGTAGAAAACAACAGCTGAAAGTTGTTGCTATTTTGCACTATTCTGAAGGAATATACTAAGACTCAGTTTATGTATTTCTGCACTTTCAAACCACAAGGGCAACTAATATTCATCTGTGTGGAGTCTCAACAAATAAACCCAAAATGAGTAACAGGATTGAAAACCAGTTCTTTTTTTTTTTTTTTTCAATCTTGGCTTAGATTTAAAGAGCTATTATGAAAGAAGATGTTAAGTTAATGAAGGCAGTAAATTAGTAGGTTTGAGAACCAATTTCTTGTGTCTTCAGAGTTTTCAACTCAATATGACACAGATAAATTCACTTCAGTGAAAATAAAAAGCACAGACTAAAACTGTAATTCTAGGAGCTGTATTAGGAACCTAAAAGCCAATTGTTAACAACTGGATAAGTCAAATATCCATAGATAACTGAAGACAATAGATTTTTCTTCTTTGGTTTTTATTTATTTTCTCCATTTTGCCCTTTAAGGTAAGCCTGTACCTGCTTATTTGTCCTTAGGAAAAAACCAGATATCAGGATAAAGCTATTGTTTCTGAAGAATGACTGCCAATGTCAGGTTTCTCTCTGTAAACTGAAACAGAAGGAGCTATCTTATTCCCAATAGGGTCCCAGAAAAAGATACAGGTTTAAGGTTGATAATTCCCATGTACACATGGTAAGAAGGGACAAGATCTGCTTTATAGAGTTAATCCTCAAAAAAAAGATAGGGATTCTTAGGCCCTGTTTGCAAACAATAGTTTCCATGGGGTGAGTGCATCAGCCAAAATGGCATATGTGTAAAGTGAGCACCAGCATGTGATAACTGTTTGTGGATGATGGTGTAATAAAATTTTTTGATTGTGTGACCATTTATTTTAAAATAAATCAGATCTGTAAATATTAACAAATAAAGAAATAATATCTGACACAGAGAATTTCAAAGACTATCCTAATTACTGATAGGTGATGTACAATAAGACAAGCATAATTTAAGGAAGTTAATACAAATGACAGCAACAGCAAAAATGTTGCTTTCTTTTTTTTTTTTTTGAGATGGAGTCTTGCTCTGTCGCCCAGGCTGGAGTGCAGTGGTGCGAACTCCACTCACTGCAAGCTGCGCCTCCCGGGTTCACGCCACTCTCCTGCCTCAGCCTCCCGAGTAGCTGGGACTACAGGCGCCTGCCACCATACCCGGCTAATTTTTTTGTATTTTTAGTAGAGATGGGGTTTCACCGTGTTAGCCAGGATGGTCTAGATCTCCTGACCTCATGATCCGCCCGCCTCAGCCTCCCAAAGTGCTGGGATTACAGGCGTGAGCCACCACACCCGGCCTGTTGCTTTCTAATCTATAAAACAATTATATATAATTTAATGATTTCTAAGGTTTCTTGGCTATCTAAAGATCCAGAACATTGCCATTATTTTACGAAGTCAGATGACTTTCTCTTTCTTATTTGACAATATTTATTATGTTCCAGCCAGCTTTGTGAGCATAGGTTATTCAATTGAGAGAAAAACTAGATATAGATCCTATAGTTTAGAGACATTAATCAAGAAACTATATATTATCAAAAATTGTGTAAGTGTTATAAAAACACATGGAGCTCTGAATGCACAGAAGGGGACTGATTCAGTTTGGTGGGGAAGGAATGAGATTATGGGAAGATTTCCATGAGGAACTCAATTTTAAGCTGAGATCTGAAGGATGAGTAGGGATTACCTAGGAAAGGGAGGAATGGGATGAAAATGGTAGGTAGGTAGAAGGAAAGGCTTGTCCAAAGATCCAAGTTAATAGGTATGCAGCTGAAATAGTAGGGGGAAGAATGTGATGTAATGAAGTTGGAACATCAGACAAAGTTCAGATCATGCTTAGCGCCATATTAAAGATGGCAGTCTTCATTTTAGGGAAATAGGAAGCCTTTGAAAAGTTTCACCAACAGGAGACAAATGACCAGATTTCTAAAACATCACCTTGGTTGTGATATGGAGAAATAATTGTCAGAGGTAAGAACGGATGTTGAAAAAACAGGAAGTTTTTGTGGTAGGCCAGGTGAAACATCATGGTAATTTGCCCTGGGACAGTGCAGTAGATAATGACATAAGTGGCTGAATTCAAAAGATATTTGTAAGGTAAAATGGACATTAGGTAATGAAGTAGACATGGGGAGGGAATTATCAAAAATAATTCTAATGTCTCTGCAATTAGTGAAGTCATTTACAAAAAGTAAGGAATGGGGACAAAAGAACAGATTTTTTTCTTTATTTTTAAAGTAGGGGGTGGTTTGAAGATCATGAGTTCATATTTGGACATGTTAATTTTGAGCTATGTTTAGAGATGTCAAGTAGAACAGAATAAGAACAAGGAATGCAAATTAAAAGAATCAAAGGCATATAATTGAAACCTGAGTATAAATGAGATCTCCTAAGGGAGAGAGTATTCTATAATTGTTTTAAAAAATGTAAGAACACATTATTTTAAGGCCTTTTGGAAAAAAGAACATATTTACTGTATCAAATTCTCACAAGCCTTCCAATGTCAAATAATAATCAGCATTTTAATGTATTATCTTAATTGAACATCATAATCATTTTATGGGATAGGTACTATCATTATTCTCATGGTGCATATAAAGAGGCTAAAGCTTTGGGAAGTAATTTACCTTATTCAGAAGCCAGAGTTCAAACCTAGGGCTGAGCTCCTAACAATTCTACTGGACTGCTTTCTTAGTACTTCTTATATTAAACCAGAAACAGTAACAACTTTAACAGTCAAAGTCTTGTAAAGACTTGTGTGCAGAGTGCAACACTGCATATTTAAAGTAATAATGTAGGAAGAGAGTATGGCAGCTTTAATTTGATAGAACTATGGGAGAACAAAGATTTTAGGAACATAAAATAAGTCTGGTTTACACAAATGACAGAAATCTCCTGCTCAGTTACCTTAAATTGCTTCATATCATAAAACCATAAAAAATATCATCATCAGCAATACGGCATCCAACAGTAACTCTGTTTAGGAACTGGTTTCAGTTTTGACTCACAGAAAGTAGTATTTCCCAGAAAGTTATCATGTCAAAAGACTTAATTTTTCTTGGGCTATATGAAAATCTAACTCAGTTTACGTATTACCCAATAAGGATCATAGCCATAGAGGGAGTTGAAAGTTTACTAAGTGATAAAAATTTGAAAATCAAGAGGATCTAGGAAAGGCTTGTAAGTAGATAGCTTTGGGTATTATTATCAAATCAAGAAACCTTATTTTATGCTTATACTTTAAAAAAAATGCTTGTGCCTTTATGTTTGTAAGTGTTGATATATTGGGGTCCCCAGAAAGTATAAGAATAAAGTCAAATTAGGCAAATACATAAGCTTTAACTGAGTTTAAATTTCAAAATGAAAGTTACTGTCTTAGTCTGCTTAGATTTGCTATAAAGAAATACCTAAGGCTGGGTAATTTACAAAGAAAAGAGGTTTATTTGGCACACAGTTCTGCAGGCTGTACAAGAGGCTTGGCACCAGCATCTACTTCTGGTAAGGGCTTCAGGCTGCTTCCCCTCATGTCAGAAGTTAAAGAGGAGCTGGCATGCACAGAGATCACATGACGAGAGAGGAAGCAGAGAAAGCAAGGGGAGTTGGGGTTTGCACCAGGCTATTTTTAACAACCAGCTCTCATGAGAACTAATAGAATGAGAACTCACTTACCCCCTCACCCCCAGGGAGTGGATTAATCTATTCATGAAGGATATGCCCCCATGACCCAAACACCTCCCTTTAAGCCTCGTCTCCAACATTAGAAATCAAATTTCAACATGAGATTTGAAGGGGTCAAACAAACCAAACTATACAGTAATGAAGAGAGCAAGTGTTTGCATTACTAGCATAAGGAGTGCTTTGGAAGTGAGTGGAATGTGGACACAATGTCTCTTAAGAGCAGGGATGCTGGTTCTCTGAGTAGATATAAAATTTTAGTCTGGCATGAACACACAAAAAGGTGATCTTTCTTCCTTTATACATGTGTAACTCTTAATGATGACCAGAAAAATACTAGCATTGTCACTTTACTAAATTGCAGTGTAGGTATTTACAGTCTAAACTTGCATGCAATTTCAGCTTCTGGATATAACATTAGTGATTCTAATTTTATTTTATTTGCAGCTAAAATGAATTGTGTGCAATATACATGATTGGTGACCTTACTAGAATGTCCTAAAACATGCTATGCCGGAGATAAGTTTAGTTGCCACAAGGCAACTGAAGTTGAATTTTTAGGTCATAATATGCCTGAAAAAAAGGGTTCTATCATCTTTAGTGTTAAAGATATTTAAGGCATTTTATTATTATGAGCCAAATACCCATCTGAACAACAAAGATGCCTTGAGTGTTCAAGTCAATCCATAGTTTGGAAGGTCTTGGATAAGGTTCTTTAAGGTTTTCTGTGCCCAGCCCCTGCAGACTGATTAAGCCATATGCAGATTATCTTTTTCCATAAGCATTTATTTCATGAACTTAAGGAAAAAGCCAAAGTGAAAATTAAGGTTTATATCAGGGCCAAGACTGGGATGAGGTAAGAGAAATGCCTATGGTGTAAAATTTAAGGAGGCTCTCAATCCCAGGGTCATGTAAGTGCTAGGTTGACACCAGAAAGTGGGTACCTCCTTAAATTTTGCTATATAAGCACCTTCCTAGCCTCACCCTAGTCCTGGCCTTGGATTTTATTGTCAAAGGTCTTTCAGAGTCAAGGCTGTGCTATTTCAGATGCACATCTTTTTGTTGTTGTTGCTCAAAAGCTAACAAAAATCAAGTACATAATTTTTAAACTTTATATCAAAAAAGTACTGTAAAAAAATGAAATACGTAGAGGAGCAATATTAATAGAGATCTCAGCTAAATCTGAATAATAACTAATAGCATACCTGTTGTTACTATTTGCTGTGTGCAATTATATATATATTTATATATAAACACACAGACACACACATACACGCACACATATAAAATCTCCTTCAGTCCTCAACTCTGAGTTAAAGTATAATTATCATTATTATTCCCATTTTTACAGGTAGGGAAATTAAGGCTTATAGATGTCAAATAAAAAATTGCTCACTGTTGCATAGCGAGTAGGAACTCAAGCTGATCTAACTCAAAAGCCTAATCTCTAACTGCTATGCTTTGCTGCCTTGTAAATATTATCATTCAATATTGGTGATCTGTTGATTGTATCTCTACTATAGGCAGGCATGTACATGCTAATTGCTTATGTAAATTTAGCATTTTTCTTGTCAGAAAAACTGGTTAATAAGCTTTAGAGTACTCTCATTTTTGCAGCCTTATAGCATGGTGGACCAAGAAAGGGAAAATGAATGTAAGAAAAAGAAAAGAAAGAAGGAAAAAACAAAAGATTGCAAGAGAAAATGCATGATTTAGAGATCATATCCCTTTCGTGAACCAGGATAAAATAATAAGCATGAGGATGAGATTAGTATATGCAAAGAGGCTTCTTTAAAGCAAACTCAAAAGAAAAAGGAGGTCTCATTTATAGTGGAGCAAAAGAAAGAAAAAAAGGTTTATTAGAGGACAAAAAATGTTACTTTGGTTTTAATTTCAGCTTTTTCAAATTAAAAAAAATAAAAACAGACTTCTTTTTTCAGAAACAAAGTATCAGAACTTGTTACTTTTTCTATCTGCTGTAGAAAATACTAACATAAACCAAAACATAGGGTGAACAACGTTACAGTACTTAATTTTAAAAACAAGTTAAAGTAATAAGTGTTATTCAATTCATATAGCAAGAAGAAACACTTATGTAGAAGTAACTAAGATTATTAATGTCTAAGAAATACATGCTTCACGAACAATTTTAAGAATATGTTTTAAGAGACATAGTATTATTGGCATTGATTGTGATGTTCCAGTTTTTTTGGGAAGAGTAGATACTATAAAAGGTTAAATGCCATTTTTTCACCCCGCACCTGCCCGAACCTCTGAGCTCCTCAAACCCTTACCTCCATCACTAAGCCAAGCTCTGATACCAGTAAGAAAGTCCCTACCTTGCAACCTGCTAAAGAGTGCCCTCTTGTGTTGCATGCACATGAAATAACCTTTTTTTTTTCTTTTTTCATGAAGTGTTCTGCTTACACTGAACCTTAGGTTTTCTTTGGCATTGCAGCCAAGACAGATAAATGATGCTTTAGAACAATTTTCTGGCTTTTAATGCCAGCTAAGTAAAACTATACCCCAATATTAAAGAGTTACAGGTTTTCTTTAAAAAACTTTTATAAAATAAGGTATATCCACTTTAAAAAATAATGTGCCTTTTGTTCAAAGGCTAGTTTTTAAAGAAAACAGTTTGCATAAAATGTTAGTACACTGCTAACGTTAGAATGTACTAAGAATTTTAGTACTCAGAAAAACAGGAATTTGTTCTATCAGAAAAAAATAGCAGTGACAATAATTTGCTTCTCTCAACCTCTGGAAACTTACCTAATTTCTCAGAAGTGTATTTGTGCTGAAATTTTTATTTCTGGTGACAGTCAAGATTTTGTTCATGCTTAATAAAATCCAAAAGGGAGAACATAAGAAAAATAAATTACTTGACTATAAAGTGAGTATACCTTTAAATTCCAGGGGAAAAAATGAGATATTTCAAAAGATAGTGTTACATACCATCAATATATTCCTCTAAACAGTTTTGACACAAGCACAAAGAAATGCAAAGGAATGAAGGAAATCAGTGTTTTCATTGTCTAATACACACCAAGAAATTTGAACTGTGAGACTGATAACTCCATAAATTACCAGTCTATCCTGGACACACTTTTTTCTCTTTTAAAAGAGCTTATTTACATAATGAATTACAGACATAGCATGAGAAAGATTATGAAAAGCTAAATATTAAAAAAGGACTAAAAAGCATGTTAATGAATGCAAGTGTGTGATATGTCCATATATGTATATATGTTTATGTATTTCTATCACTTTGTTTAATAATTAAAGTGAATATCAGTCAAACACTTGGCTCAGAAACATGGGCAAAAATAAGATCTCTGAAATTGTCTTCCGGTAAATAAGGAGTAAAAACACTGAGGAAAGGATTAGAATTGACGAACCCACTAGATTTGCTTAACATTTTCTTCTTTTAGTTTGTTTTTAAGGTGGGGGGAATGTTATTCTGCATTGTGCACACTAAATAAGGTTAATTGTGTGCAACACAGGAAAGATTAAACAAATCTGTTAAAAAATACCAACCCAAAATATAAGAGGTATAAAGAAAAAGTAGCACATATACTAATATTTCCAGAGTGGGGCAATGTTTAGAAATAAAATATTCTTGAAATATGACTCTTCAGGTACTTGTATTATCTAAATCCCTTGAATGGTGTCTTAATAGAACTTAGCAAATCCAAGACAAAAACAGACAGAGAAATGGGTATAACAAGGCCACATACTTAGAGTAAAAAAAAAAACAAAAACTCTAGGTTCTATTTCTACCCCTGACTCATCATTGACCTTGAAAAAGTCAGTGTTCTCCACTGTGATTCAGCTCCTCTATCAAGCAGGAGCAATAACTCTTGCCAGAAACCACATAGGAGTGTTGATAACGGAAGGATTGGTGTGATAATGCACAGAGCTTATAGAAATTTTACTGTGCTGTGTACACTTTTGGGAAAGATCATGTGTTTTTTTGCTACCCCACAAAAGCTTAAAGAAGATAATGGATGTATAAAACATTATGTTAAATTCTGCTTAACATCTTCATTTTCATTTATCTTGATAGTTTCTTCAACCTACTGTTTTTTATAACCTCTTATGTGTTAATATTTTTATTTCTGGGAATTTCTAATTCCCTTTCTATCTCACTCTTTCTCTTTATTTGCTTTCTTTTCAGTTTTCTATTTCTAAAAAAACAAGAATTTATTCTTGTCTTGAATTTCTCCCTTCCCTCATTCTATATATATACACACAAATACTATTTTTTCTTCTACTACTTATCTCTGTTGTTCAAGTATAATAAAAGCAATCATAACAATGATACTAACACTTAATATATTTGAAAGTGCTTTGTAAACAAACGCTAATCTTATTTCAGGTATTTATTCAAGTTACTCTCAATCAGAAAAATTGTTGATAGTTTATATATCTTATTTATGAAGCCCTCAAAAGGTAAAATTTTTAATAGTAGTAAAATTTTCATCATGTCACTATGGAAGAAGAAATAACCACTGGATGTAATAAACCAACAATAAACTTTATTATAGTTTTTAATAGACTTCTTAGTAAATAAAAATAGACAGAAAAAACTGTTTTCTAAATTTCTTTATCTCAATTTATAGAATAAGATATATTTTATATAACCACAGGGGAGAAAAATAGAAATGTTTCACATTTCTATTTTCAACTCTATTACTTTTCGGTGGATAACAGTGGAAATCACTTAATATATATGAAATACGGAAACGACTACCTCTCATTGTGCTCTTGGAATGATTAATTGTGCTTTTACATTAGAACAAAAGCTGTGTGAACATATGGTATTATTACTTTAATACAGGTAATTCATTGTAGTATGAAACAGCTATATATAGACCAAATAATAATCACTTCCATTACATAGGATAAAATAAAACTGCCACTGAAAAAAATGGAGAAATGCCTCTTTCTGCCTTTAATTAGTTTTTAATAAATGATACATAGTAAATGGCAACATTCTAACTTATCACAATCTAGGCACAGTCATTTAATGGGAGGTTGGGGGGGTATGGAAGTGTATGAACTCTGGTATCTGTTTGCATTGCCTGGGAAAACTTCTCTGTTAAAGGGCATTCATTGTTTTAAACATCTGAAAAGATGTAAGTTCTCATAAAGTCCTTTCAGGTATGCGTGACAAATGGGAAGTAGTCCTTCTATAGCACAAAGTTCCAACTACAGATAAATAGTCTATCTGTTCTTGGTTCACATCTCTATGAACATCCATTTCATTTACTGTTGGCTTTAAATCACACACTCTTCTAGGAAGATTAATACCTAGAGTATGACACAGCCCTTTTTACTTCACAAATGTGAGAAATACACTTAGATTAATTGTTTTGATTTTTTTTTCCAAAGCTGCTTTTTGGTTCCCTGACATTAAATTCTATAAACCAGTCCTCCATATATATTTTTTCATGATATATTTCAATAGACTAGAATACCTTCTGGTGTTTGTTTTTAAGGATCCAGATGGGATTTATTTTTCATATATGGTTTCTGCTTACATGCAACATTGTATTTTAATGTTTTTTAGTCTTCTTCAACTAGAAAGGATAAAGGGATAAATGATCACCACGAACCGTTAGTAAGTATCTAACCGTGGTATTCTACTTACTGTAGGGGGAATATTGATGCTCTTCTTACTGTCATCTAGACCTACCTGAGAAGTAAAGCAAGTGAGAAGGCAGACTTTATCACTTTATAAAACTGTCAAAATGGTGTCACATGTTCACTGAATGCACTCTTCCCTCCATGCTTGCATTAGCCCTTTCTGTTGCTGTAACATCATACTGCCTGCATGCATGCACTTCTGCATGTAAAGACAGGAACTTTTATGCCTAGCATTGTCTTGGAATAAAAGAGCCTGGAAGGAAAACCATTGTTTCCTTTTAAAGGTGATAGAAAAAACATACTTGGGCTACAAATAACTATTTCCATATGCCCACAGCTAATTTACTGTAAAGAAAATCTTGGGTAGATTTTCTATAGAGAAATCTTTTTTCCCTCCATTGGATTACCCCATGAGTGTCTCTGTCCTCCAACAGTATGGTTTTCCTATCTGAAAATGTTGAGTAAATTTCTGCTATGACTAGTAGATTCAGGAGATTAAATTTACTTAATCGTCAGTACAAATATACCTCTTTCTTATGTGCTCTTTATGAAAATAAACAAATGAAAAAAACTGAGTTGATCTTCATAAAATGGACACATTCATACAAAGCTAAATCATCTTCTATCACATACTGAAGGCAAATGATCGCATACTTAGAAAAATAGAGGTGTATCTTGATGTAGTGTGTATACTTATAGTATTATGCCTGACACTTCTTCACACTGCTCTTCATGTGTTCACAAGCATATACATGTGCAACTCCATTTCTATAAAGTCAAATTCATCTAAAGTTACATAGTCTGGTTGATATTTCTATATCTTTTCCTCCTTTAAATGTGACTAGCTATTTACGCCATAACAATTCTGGTGTAGCGCTGATTTAGCATTTTTATTGGAATGTGAAAGCTCTTAAAAGAAGAAAAAAAATCTAATCAGGCAGAAGAGATAGAAAACTTGCTGAATTTTCTTTCCCCCTTCCAAGACCCCCCTGAATGCTATCAAAAGCACATCTTCCATTCATTGCTTCCCGGTGTCATTATGACAAGCGGCTACAAATCAATAGCAGAGGGAAAGGCAGGACCAACCCGCACTCACCAAGTGATAAAGATTCACTCTCAGCCCCGATTTGCTAATAGCCCATAATAGCAGCCATTGGTGCCCTGCATTAAATCATACATTTCACTCTGCGTTTATTATGGGATTTTTAAAACTCCTCACCAAATTGGATTTTCTCGATGGTCTCTAATTTCCACATTTATCATTTAAAATTAAACTCCTCTGTGGAAAGGGGGGATAGAGAAGAAGAAGGTAGAGAGAGGCCAGACAGTACTGTATTTTTCCTTTTGACTCCCCCCTTTATGAAAACCCATAAATAATATCAGGTATCACAGCTATAAGCAGCAGGATTTTTTAAATATTAAAAATTCTAGAAATCAGGATGGAATAGTCTGTATATGCTGGTCTGTGAATGAAGATGACAATTCAACGGGACAAAATATATATCCATAAATGAAGTTTTAAGCAAAATAAATTTGGTTTAAGAATTCTCAGTAATGTTGCAATGAGGGTGAATGACAAGAGCAATGGAAAATATGTGAATGTTACAATATGCAAATACTCCAAGGAGCTATAAAGAGAGTTCAGCCAGTAAGGTATTCTAGCTTTAAAAAACAATATTTTTCTTATTCCAAAGCTCAGTGACAAACAGATGAAAAGTAAAAATTCTCTTATTGTCTTCTCATTACATAATAGCTTACTTTACCCTCTATACTTTCTTGGTTTAAAAATTAATTGTAAAATTTCATAGAGTCCTGTAGCCACAGGACTCACTTCTTGGCTGCTATGGCAAATCCCAAATAAGTTCTCAAATCTCCCATAGGTGCCACTGAAACAGCGGAATCAACCCATGGAAACATAAATCACTTCAAGTTTAAGTATATATCCTTTTAGATAATATTTTTGTCCTTTGGGTATAAAAATTAAAATTAAATTTCAGTTCTATAGCATAATATGAAAAGGCTATATTTTCTCAAGGCTGCACAGTTGAGACTCACTATGGCTAACTTACAACTACAGCACTGGCAGGATCCAAAGACATCAGAAGAAAACTAATCAGTACATATGTAGAGATACTTGAAAAGGCTAGAGGTTTAGTGAAATGTCAAATGATCCTCTGATTTCTTCCTTTTGGGAACTTCCTCAGCAATATAGTCTTATCTATATCATTTCCCTTAAGAAACAGAAATGATCTTTCAAATCAGAGAGTTTAAAGGAGTTGAAAAGTTCAGCCATTTTATAACAATATTTCATTTAATCTTCATTCTTTTGTTTTGGAATTTTGTTATTGACCTAATTATTTTTAAACGTTTCAATGATCCTTTAAAAAAAATCTGCCATTAGTTGCTGTGCCTTTTCTTTTTTTTTTTTCCAGATAGAAAAGTACTGTTGTACATATACCTATTCTTTCCTCTCCTACTCCATATAACTAATAGCCTCCCATTTTAATGAAGTCTTTATTCAAGTAACATACATATTGAAAAGTGCACAAATAAAAAATATATGTTATGAATTCTCACTAGCTGCACACACTTGTGTAACCAGCATTGAGACCAAGCAGCAGAATGTTTTATTAGTTACCCAGAAGCTCCCCTTTGCTCCTTTTTAGTCACTACCAACTCCCTCAAGGGTAGTCTCTGTCTTGCTTCTAGCATCTCAGATAATTCTGCCTACTTTTGAACTTTGTATAAATAGAATGCTCTAGTATGTACTCTTTTGTGTCTAGCTTCTTTCACTTAAAATTATATGACATGAATTCACAGTGATGTATGTAGTTATAGTTTGTCCATTCTCATTGCTGTAGAGCAGGGACTGACAAACTAAGATCAGATCTGGCCCACTGCCTGTTTTTGTATGGCCTGTGAGCCAAAGATTTTTATATTTAAAAAAATATATAAAAATCAAAAGAAAGATATTTCATTACATGTGAAAATTATATGAAACTCTGGGTACATAATAGGTGCTCAGTAAATTTCGGCTTTATATAGGTAATCTAAAGAGTTAATTTTAAATATATTGAAGAAGCAGCTTTACTTTCTGTTTTCATACCAAAAGTCCTTTTCAATTTGCCCTATCAACATTTCCCTTCTCTTCAACCCTGAAGACTGTGGTTTGTAAAACTATTCAGCTCACATTCACTCTTCTGTTCCTTGTCTACTGTGTTAAGTTCTGTACCTTACTCCTGAAACAAAACAAGTCTTCTGCTCTTTAAATTTATTTCTAAAAGCTTACTTCTATTAGGAAGTTTGTATCTAAGCTAACTTCATTAGATTTAAGTAGATAAAAGCTGGAACTGAAGAAATGAAGAAAGGGGATATGTTAAAACTGATGCATTGTCAGGATTTTCCCAGTTTTCTCTTTTTGGCTAATTTAGAATTCACAGAGTAACAGCTTATATCTGTTCAATTAAAGGGTCAGTTAAAGAGCTGGCACCTCAAAAATGTTTATCAGTCTGTGTTATGTAATTAAATATGGAATCTATTCAGACAAACGTTAAAAATCAGTCCAGGGGAAAGGAAGAATTTTAATAAATTTTGAAATACAAATCCTAAACAGTTCTTTTTGAGGATGTGATACTTTATGTCATCACAAGAGACTGGAGAGATTAGAATGAACTGGTTTAAAGTCTTAAAATCTAAGCCTGGAGGCTTTCTTTAATCTGCATGCAAGACTGTTTAACACTGTTGCAACTGCAATTAAGTACTAGACTGTTTTTGTTTATTTCTTTACAAAACTGCTTTGTTAGTTTGTAAAATATTCAGACACAGTCAAGGTTATGGGTTCTCTCAGGATGTCTATGTAAAAGGAGTTACAATGGGATAGGGAAGCTTTAATTATGGCTGGGTCCTTGCTCTCTGAGTGCCAGCTTTAGACAATCACTCTTTCTGTGGACTCTACGTAGTGGCTTTTTTTTTCTTTTAGCTGTTTAAGAATCTGAAGCATCCTGTGGTTTATTGACTATTGTAACCACATACTCTGCCACTAATGTTCATCACTCCTGTTTCTCCTGACTGCTGCCTCTTGAGGAGAATGAAAGGTGGAAAATGTGACACAATAGTCTCAAATTGTATGACTCAGTTTAAATACCGAACAAGAAAAAAAGTGTCTTAAACCACCACTAGAAACATTTTCCTTTCAAATGGAACTGATCTTTAAAACCCAGTTCAATCCAGCAAACAGGCAAATAATTGCTAATGTAGACACTTTCAGAAAGTATTGTGGTATACCAGAGGATCAGTTTTCTATAGGATGATGAAAACACTTCTAGTTCTTTGTGATACTTGCTGATCTTATTCAAATTTAATTTTATCCAGCTTCAGTCAATTCTCACCCAGACTAAATATTGCCACTTAGATTTTAATCTTTTCTTACTAAGTTTGCCTTTTAATGAACTATTTTTAGAAATGTTCTTCCTTCAATGCAATATTCTCTTCACACATCTTTTACAAGCAATTTTTTTCCCTTAAATCAAAAATCTACCATGAGTTGTATCCCCTACTCTTAAAACTACTTATGGAATTTATTTCTATTACAATTTTATTCTTTCCATTACTTCATCCGTTTTATATACTTGGTGGATTTTAACATTTTAAAGGTATACACACTCACACCCACACCCATGCATTCTTCATAATACCACCCTGAAGTAGAAGAGACAGTATGGCATTTTCATTAATTAAAAGTGGAAACAATGAAGTGAGACTGCCTGGGTTTGAATTCAAGCTATGAGGCCTTAGGCTATTTACTTAACCTCTTTGTTTTACTTTCCTCATTAGTAAAATAAGAGATAATTATAGTCCTAGTTCATAGTGTTGTGGTAAGAAATGAATACTTGAAAAACATAGTGTAGTTAATATTAGCATAAAAAATTAACTATTACTATTATTATTTTATAAATTTCCCCAGATTATAAAGGTAGAATGGCGAGTAGGTATCTTCTCTTCTCTATAGCCAAAGGGATCTTTTTAAAACAGAAGTCAGGTCAGGTCCATCCTCTGATCAAAATGCTTCAATGGCTTTCTGTCTCATTCAAAATCAAAGCCAATACTAGGCTCTACTTGATCCAAACTCCCTCATCCCCAACCTTCTGCTCATTTCCTGCTATTCCTCTTCTCTCTCACTCTATTCCAGCCTTCGTTCATCTCTGTGTTGTTCCTGGAATGTGTCAAATATGCTGTCACTTTCAGGCCCTTATAAGTACTGCTCCCTCTAGCTGAAACATTCTTTTCCCAGAGTCAAAAACTTTTCCTGACCACTCATTATAAAAGAGCAATCACCCTAACCCCTGGCACCCTATACCCCCTTTACCTGATTGATTCGCCTCTATAGTACTTATTACCACCCAACATAAATAACATAAATTTGCCTTTTGGTGATAACAGAATATATAGGGCTTAACTAAATATAACGATTGCTAATTGAAAATTTGTCCTATTACTTTATTGTGCTGGCTTAGAAAACAGTGACGTACATTAGTAAAGCCTTTCAATTTTTAAGATTAATCAGGCAGAATCTTCATAGTCAGATGAATCTATGTAATACATTACATTAAATGGGTTAGATCCTTTCTCACAGAAATTAACAAATAATTTTGAAGTGTGTTTAAGGCTTATATATTATCATATTAGTAGCTCCTTCAGTAGATAACAAACACTTGACACACATACCTGTTCTAGTAGTGAACTTCAACAAAGAGAGTTTTCTCTGTGAGGAAGGCTAGAGATAAAAGGGAAAAGAAAACCGGCTTCTACAGGAGGATCCTGAAAATGTTACCTCCCACTTTTTGAAAAAACCCTCTTTGAGGATTTTTATAGGCATAGAGACTTGGTTTAAGTCTGTCGTGTGTGTGCCCTTTGACTTAGAAAAGGGATCAATTGAAATAAAGATATGTGTCCTGCTTCTCATCGACAGATGAAAGAGCAAAACATTAGGCTACTATCACATCTAGGGAAGAGAGAAGAGAGAAATATTAGAACACAGGTAAAGAGAAATAAACAACAAAAGAGAAGAAATAGTTGTCCTGTGAGGCTCAGCCTGTGGGCTTCTATATACCTAGTACCTGAAATATAGAGGTATAAATCAAACACTTATTAGCTAGCCCCACAGGAACAAATTGATTAAGTTTACTTACACTGCCTATTCTTTCCTTCATTGTGATCTTTGAGAAATTTTACCACCCCTCTTTCTTTTGGGATTTTTATTGTTAAAATAAGCTGTATGTATGGTTTCTGGGTCCATTAGCAAAATATTTTTGTTTTTATTTTTATTTTTTTAATTATCACGTATTTCAAGCATACAAAGAAGTAAAAAGAATAATGCCACTAACACCTATATAGCCATCTAGCTTTGTCAAATTTAACATTTCTATATTTGCTTAATTTTTTAAAAAAGAACATTACAGTTGCAGTTTAAGCATTATGGAAATCCTTAGTTTAAGCATTATGGAAATGAGGGACCTCATTTCCCCAGCTTCCTCCCTCTCAGGATGTAAACTGTACCCTGAATTTAATGTTCTTTATTCCCATGAATGCTTTCCACATTTTAGAAGTTTATATTGATGCTAGCACACTGCAAACACTCTGCAATAATATTTTCATGCTCAACATTATGTTTTAGAGTTTTATTCCTAATGATACATGTAGTTTTAGTTCATTTATCTTAATTGCTATATGTATTCCACTGAATGAAAATTCCCAAATAGATTCACCCTTCTCTTATGGAAGGACAATTGGGCTTTCCGGATTTTTCATGATTATTAACAAAGCAGCAATGAACATTAATCTTAACTTTTAGTGTGGATATACAAGAGAGTTTCATGAAGACATATAAAAGTATGTTCAACTTTTCTAGATATTATCAAACTGTTCTTCCCAGTAACTGTACCTGTATATACTATCACCTGTAGTTTTTGAGTTTTTTCCCCACATTTGTGCTTATAAATATTTTCAATTCTAATTTATTTTTTGTTAATCTGATGAGTACGAAATAGTATCTATAATAGGCATTTATCATTCTTTTAGGCTGCACAGTACTTGAATCTCATTGCAATGATTAGAACTAATTTGGGGGGAACCATCATCTGTATAATTTATAAACATAGTTTCTCTGACCATATATTTTTTTCTATTTTCAGTAAGGTTTATCATGTATTCTTTAAAAATTTTGTACCTTATATAGATATATTCCTTTATATTTAATGTCTTTTATTGTTATAAATGGCATTTTTCAAATTATATATATTTTTTGGTTTTGGTGGTAGTACACAGCATACAATAAACTTACAGTACCAACTACATACATCAGAAAAAGAGAAAAAGTTTCAAATCAATAATCTAAGCTGTACCTTAAGAATCTAGAAAGAGAAGAGCAAAATAAACCCAAAACAAGCAGAAGGAAGGAAATAATAAAGAGCAGAACTCAATACAATTGAAAACAGGAAAACAACAGAAAAAAATGAGTGAAATGATGAACTGGTTTTTCTGAAGATATCTATACAGGTGAAAAAACTCCAGCAATTATCAACATCAATAATAAAACAGAACATCACTGCATACCCTAAAAAAAAAAAAAAAAAAAAAGAGCTACAGATACCTCTACACATATAAATTTGACAACTTAGATGAAATGGACCAATTACTCAATAAATAGTTGATCATAACTCACCAATATGAAACAGATAATTTGAATAGCCTACAAATATTAAAGAAATTGATAGCTGGGCATGGTGGTACACACCCGTAATCCCAGCTACCTGGGAGGCAGAGGTGGAAGGATCACCTGAGCCCAAAAGGCTGAGGCTGCAGTGAGGCGGGATTGGGCCACTATACTCCAGCCCGGGCAAAAGAGTAAGACCCTGTATCAGAAAAAAAAACACAAAAAAACAAAAAAAAACAAAGAATTTATAACTTTAAAATTACCAAAGAAAAATCTCCGGGTCCAGATTATTTCACTGAAGAATTCTACCAAACATTCAGGGAATACTTAACACCAATTCTACATAATCTATTTCAGAAAGCAGAAGAGGAGGGAGCATTTCCCAGTTCATTTTATGAAGCGAGGATTGCTCTGATGCTAAAACCAGACAAAAACAGGGAAAAAAAAAATTTAAAGAAAGCAGGATAAAAAGAAAACTACAGACCAATATCCCTTTTTACATGGATGCAAAAAAAATCAGTTCAGCAATATGGAAAAAGAATTATACATCATGACCAAGTTGGGTTTATAACAACACTTGTTCAATTTTTTTTTTTGAGAAAAATTCTTGCCCTTTTGCTTAGGCTGCAGAGCAGTGGCACAATCTTGGCTCACTCGAACTCCTGACCTCAGGTGATCCACCCGCCTCGGCCTCCCAAAGTGCTGGGATTACAGTCACGAGCCACTGTGCCCGGCCCGCTTGTTCAATATTTAAAAAATCAATTTATACATACCTCTATATTAACAGGCTAAATCCCATGATCATATCAATTGATGCAAATAAAGGACTGACAAATCCAATAGCCATTTATGATCAAATGCTCAGAATAACAGAAATAGAGGGGAATTTCCTCAACTTGATAAAGAACATCTGTTAAAAAACCCTACAGCTAATATTATACTTAATGATCATAGACTGTATGTTTTTCCTCTGAGATTGGGGAACAAGGCAAAGATATCTGCTTTCATTGCCCTTATTTAACAGCGCTGGAAGTTCTAGCCAATGGGATAAGTCAAGAGAAAGAAATAAAAGGCATACACATTGGAAAGGAAGAAGTAAAACTATCCTTATTTGCAGATGACATGATTATCTAGGTAGAAAATCTGAAAGAATCTACAAAAAACTCAGAAAACTAGTCAAACTGAGTTCAGCAAGATACAAGATAAACATACAAGAATCAACTGTACTTCTATATACTAGTAATGAACACGACACCAAATTTTTTAAAAACACAATACCATTAACAATCCTTTAAAAAGTGAAATACTTCACCAGGTGTGGCAGCTCATGCCTGTAATTCCAGCACTTCAGGAGGCTGAGGCAGGAAAATCACTTGAAGCCAGGAGTTCAAGACCAGGGCAACAAAGTGAGACCCTGTCTCTACAAATAAAATAAAATAAAATAAATTAGCTGGGTATGGTGGCATGTGCCTGTAGTCCCAGCTACTCAGTACGCTGAGGCAGGAAGATTGCTTAATTAAGCCCAGAAGTTCAAGGCTGCAGCGAGCTACGATCAAGCCACTGCATTCCAGCCCAGGCAACAGAGCAAGACCCTGTCTCTAAAATATTTTTTTTGGTAATAAAAATTTTAAAAAGTGAAATACTTAGATGTAAATCTAAGAAAACATATAAAGGACTTGTAGGTTGAAAACTACAAATAAATAGAAAAACATATTGTGTCCATGGATGGGAAGACTCAGCCTAGCAATGGTGTCATTTCTCCCCAAATGAATATGCAGGTTTAACTATAAAAATCTCAGAAAGATGTTTCTATATAGAAAAGATTATTTTAAAGTTCATATGGAAAGACAACTAGAATAGCTGTAACAATTTTGCAAAAGAACACTGTGTGAAGAATCAGTCTAACTAGTTTCAAGACTTATAGAGATAACAATCAAGATAGTATGGTATTCATGGGAGAATAGAAACATATCAATGGAA
Source organism: Gorilla gorilla gorilla (assembly GCF_029281585.2). Classification (NCBI taxonomy): domain Eukaryota; kingdom Metazoa; phylum Chordata; class Mammalia; order Primates; family Hominidae; genus Gorilla; species Gorilla gorilla. The sequence goes on from NC_073242.2 coordinate 101,949,453, forward strand.
CTAAATAGGAACCCAGAAATAGAGCCACACAAGTATGCCCAAATGATTTTTGACAAAGTTGCAAAAGCAATTCAATGGAGGAAAAAACCAGCCTTATGACAAATGCTGCTGGAGAAATTGAGAATCTATAGACTAAAGAACAACCTCAACCTAAGCCTCACATTTCATATAAAAATTAATTCATAATAATTCACAGAATTCAATGTGAAATGTAAAACTATAAACAAATTTTAGAAAAAACACTGGGGAAAAACTTCCAGATCTAGGGCTATGGAAAGGGTTCTGAGACTCAACACCAGAAACATGATCCATGAAAGGAAAAAGGGCTAAATATGATCTCATCAAAATTAAAAATTTTGCTCTGTAGAAGACCACGCTAAGAGGATAAAAAGGCAAACTACAGAGTGGAAGAAAATAGTCTAGTTAGAGAACTCTTAAAACTCAACAGTAAAAAAGCATATACTCCAATTAGAACACAGGCAACAGACATGAAGATATTTCACCAAAGAAGATATACAGATGCAAATAAGCACTTGAAAAAATATCAGGCATCATTAGCCACAAACCACTGGGGAAATGCAAATTATAACCACAATAAGACATCCCTACACATCTATCAGAATGGCTAAAATTAAAAATAGCGACATCATCAAATGCTGCTCAGGATGCAGAGAAACTGGATTACTCATACATCACTGATAGAATGTAAAATGGTACAGCAACTCTGGAAAATAGTTTGGCATTTTCTCAAAAACACTAAACATGCAATTACCATACAACCCAGCAATTGCATTCCAGGGCACTTATCTTAATGAAATGAAGATTTATTTTCTCCTTAAACAACAACGGGTACAGGAATGTTTAGAGCAGCGTAGTGGGTTGAAGGGTGGGGTTCCCAAAAAGATATGTCCACATCCTAATTTCTGGAAACTAGGAATGTTACTTTAGTTGGAAAAAAAAGGTCTATGCGGATATAATTAAGAATCACGAGATAAGGAGATCATTCTAGATTATCCATCCAGGTGTGCCCTAAATACAAGTGTCCTTATAGCACACAGGGGACATTTGACAGACAGATGACAAGGTGATGTGAAGACAGAGGCAGAGTCTAGAGTCACAGCAATAACAGGGAAAAGGCTATTGATACACACAAAAATCCTGAGAATTATACAGAGTTTTAAAAAAGCCAATCCCCAAAGATTAATACTATATGATACATAACATTCTTGATAGGACAACATTATAAAAACAAACATGAGATTAGTAGTTGCCAGGAATTAAGGAGAGTTGGGGCAGGAAGGAAGTGGGTGTGGCTGTAAAAGACAATACAAGAGATCCTTGAAATAATAAAAATGTTCTGTATCTTGACCATATTAATTTCTACATCCTGGTTATATGTACTATAGTTTTGCAAAATGTTATCATTGGGGAAAACTAGATAAAAGATACACAGTATTTTCTGCAAATTATTTCTTACAATTGTGAACCTACAATTATCTCAAAATAAAAAATCTAATTTAAAAAAGTGATCAGCTGGGTGGAGGAATAAATAGTATGAAGTAGAAATTAACTTAAAAAATCAAGTTAGAAGGTAACTGTCATCTTAAACATGCCAATGCACCCTAAGATAAAATTCAGGCAATTTAAAATTGACAGTAGTTTTCCTTTTAACCAAGAACCGTTTTATCATATCTCTTACAGGTGAAACAGCTTTGGTGTTCAAAAATAACATCTCTTTTTCTTTTTTTTTTTTTTTTCTTTGAGAGGGAGTCTTACTCTGTTGCCAGGCTGGAGTGCAGTGGCATGGTCAAGGCTCACTGCAACCTCTGCCTCCCGGGTTCAAGTGATTCTACCGCCTCAGCCTCCCGAACAGCTGGGAATACAGGCGCATACCACCATGCCCAGCTAATTTTTGTATTTTTAGTAGAGACACGGTTTCACCATGTTGACCGGGATGGTCTCAATCCCTTGACCTCGTGATCCGCCCACCTCGGCCTCCCCAAGTGCTGGGATTACAGGCATGAGCTATCGTGCCCAGCCAACATCTCTTTTTCTTACTCTTCTCTATTTGTCTGCAGTATTACAAAATGAAATCAAGATGGTGCTATAAAAGCTCCCCCTGCAAACCACTCCAAACTCCCTTCTATAACTGACACCAATGCCAGTTTCTTTTCTCTCAGAAATTGTTTTTAACTTTTATTTTCATATTGAATTAGAAGAATGCTTCACCTCTTTTTATCTGTATTTCACTCAAAAGTCCAGGTTATTTTAAACCCCGAAATCCAGTTCTAATCCAGTTTACATTTACTCCTTTATTTGCACTTAACCAGTGACCAAGCATCTATATACAGTCAGTCTATTTAACCTTGATAGTTTTCAACATCTACATCCATCATGCCACCAATAAACAAATTACGTGTCCTAATTTCCAACTTTAGTTTCATATTAGGATCCAAGTACCTTAGTAAATGTCCTAATGCTTTCATCAACCATTTGCATTTTCTTGAACATTAGCAGTTTTGTAACATAAAGTCAGACCACAAACCTAAAATGTAGGTCACAATGTCTCCTTTCACAATGTGTCATGAAAATTTAAATACTTCAGGATAAAGACCAGGTGCCACATTCTTCCGTTTTTGTTAAAGGTTTTAACACTCCTGGTAATCAAGGCTTTTTTTTTTTCTCCAAAAGTCATAAATTGACTGATTATTCCTTCACAATTCTCTTGTTTCAACTGTAAAACTTTTATGTCTAGCTGAATGTAACCGCTCCTTTTCTTGTCTCCCTATATCCAAAATCTTTTCATTTTAAAACTGACTGCAAACTAAGGTCAGATACATTTTTTAATACATTACTTTTAAAACACAGATAAACATACACACTTGTGTGTGTGCATTTTCATTATAACATTGCCACTTGAAGACAGTCAATTTTTCATTTGCTTAAAACAGTGTTTTTCAAAGGAAGCACTATTTTTGGAAGCACTGTTTCCACTCATGACTCTAAGTCACAATATAAATGTATCCTGTGAAGCATGGTTAAAAAGAAGAAAACTGAAAAACAATGGCCTAAAGAATATGGTCTAATTTGCTACACCTGACATTCAAGACCTATGCTAATCTTGCCTGTAGCTACCAATATACCCTCATTGTCTACGACTTGCTTCACAAATCCACTGCACCTCTCAAATTGATTTACTTGCCCTATCTTAAAACATATTCCATGCTTTCCCAACCATGTCTTTTTGCAGATATGCAATAAAGATATCACTAAATGTATAATGAGGGGAAAAGGACAAAATAGAACCCTAAAAACAAGTCTATCAGAATTTTACCCCAACAAAATGCCTACCTCTCAACTAAATTTTTTCTTACCCCAACAGAGAAGGCATTGTTCCTTTATCTGAAATCTTACAATACTTGCTCTCTTTTCTTTTCTTATGGTGATTTTGTGATACCTTTTATTGTTAATGATCTGTTATCATATACCCTTATTGTAACGTAAGTACCTCAAAAATTGATATCATGCCTTATATATTTTTGTTTAACAAAATAATGCTATTTTAAAACTTATGATAAATTTAACTAGTATCTAGCTTAAGAAAGAAAAAATTAAAGGTAAAACTGAACTATCCTATAACAGTCTTCTCCATCCCAATTCCTTCCCCTACAGAGATAACCATTATTCTAAATTCCCATGGATGTCTCTTATACTTTTATTAAATATATAACTACCTCTGCATTTTGAAACTTAATTAATGACATCCCAATGTAAATATTTTGTTACTGGCTTACTTTGCTCTACATTGTTTATGATATTTGTTCACGTTGATGCAAACAATTCTAGTTCATTCACTAATTTGGCTATGTATTACTCTTTTACATTAATCCATCATAGGAGATTTATCAATTCTTTTGATGGACAGTTTGTTTCCAATTATTCATTCTTACAGTGATGTAACCAATATTCTTATACATGTCTCTGTACATAAGTATGAGAATTTCCTTTGCGTAATACCTAGATTTGCTCTGCTGTAGGGTATGAGCATTTTTGGCTTCAGTGCATGTTACCAAAATGCTTTCCCAGTCTCTGGATTGTATTGTCACTTTTTACAATGTATTCCGATAAGCAAAAAAAAAAAAAAAAAAAAAAAAAAAGTTAATTTCTTAAAAAGGTATAGTTATATTAACTTTTTAGAGTTATGATTCTACTTGTGTTTTCTAATTACTCTTGACTCAGTTTGGAAAAGTTTTATTTTTCTGGAAAATTGTCCACTTCAGCTAAGTTTTCAAATTTATTGGCATGAAACGATTTATGCCCACCAGGGGATGTTTTCTGAGCTCACCTAAAAATTAGATTCATATAACTATTAACGGCCATGCTTCGCATAAATTTTTTTTTTTTTAAACAGTCTCACTTTGTAGCCCAGGCTGCAGTGCAGTGGCGCGATCTCAACTCACTGCAACCTCTGCCTCCCAGGTTCAAGTGATTCTCATGCCTCAGCCTCCCGAGAAGCTGGGATTACAGGCACCTCCCACCACATTTGGCTAATTTTTTTTTTTTTTTTTAGTAGAGACAGGGTTTCACCATGTTGGCAGGCTGGTCTTGAACTCCTGACCTCAAGTGATCTGCCCACCTCGGCCTCAAAAAATGCTGGGATTACAGGTGTGAGCCACCAAGCCCGGCCATGAATTCTTTTTTAGCAGAATACAGGTCAGGATACACAGCATATTGACAAGGCAATGTCAGACATTCTTCTTAAGTAGGAGCAGTCATCACAACAGGCCACACCGCCACCAAACAGCTAATCTCAGGTGTGAGGGAATAAGATCACATTATGTGGGTGCAGAAGTCACTGATATATCCTGTAATAATTCCACAAGCATAGCTTCTAGTCACTACACTAAGATTTCCTACCAGGTATTACTAACTTATTTACAATCCTCCCAGGCCAAAGCAATTTACCCAAGAAGTGTCATTTTTAACATAAGCAACAGTGCCTGGTGAACAGCTCACATTCCAAAAGTCAGCTGCCATTATTATTTGCAACTCCAGGGGAAATGAGAAAACAGGTTTCCAGGGGAACAGAGCTAGGTAAATTGTATTCCCTTACGTTTTTAAATAATTAGTTTTCTTTATCAATTTTGCTTCGTTTGTCTATTAGTCTTTTCAAAGAACAATTTTTAAATTCTATCTTGTTTTTTAATTCTTCAATTTCTGCTCTATATTTGCTTTTTTTTACTTTCTTTAGGTTTACTCTTTGAGTTGAGCATTTACCTATGTATTTTACTCTAAGTACCTCCTTAGCTTCATCCTACAATTTTAAAAATAGTACATTTTTAATACTATTCCATTCTAAATATTCTCAAAGTTCTATTATAATATTTATTTTTGATTCATGAGTTTAGAGGTGTGTTTCTAAATTTTTCCAGGCTAAGGGGTGCTTTTGAGCATCTTTTTATTTTTCATTTTTAATTTTGTTGTATTAAGATTAGAGATATCAAACTGATTTTTAAGGCTTTAATGAGACTTGCTTAGTGCCCTAGTATGGTTAAGTTCTTACAAATACTATACATTTATTTGAAAAGTATATTCATTAACTATTGGATTAACTGCACTATATCTATCCCTGAGATCATATTGTTATTTTTTTCAAATCTTTTCCAGCCTTACTAATAATTTGTATGCTTGAGTAGTTATTTAGAGAATGATATTCAATTTCTCATTATGGCTACAGACTTGTCATTTTATTCTTCTAATTCTGTCCATTTTTGGCCTTGTTAATAAGTCTTTCTTACATATTGTCTTTGGAGTTTTCATTTTGTAATTTGTAGTAGTGTTGTTTTCCTCTAATAAAGCTATGTTAGACCCAAATAACACTGGGTCTAACATAATATTATATTAGCTTTCTTTTTATTAGTGTTTGCCTCCTTTTTAAACTTTTAATCTCTGTGCCCTAATGTTTCACGCATACCTGTTATAAGTAAAATCTAGGTAAATTTTTAAAAATCTGACAATATTAGTTTTTAGTTTGGTAAATTAGTGTATTTTACATTTTTGAAAACTGATATTTGGGTGTTTTTCTATCATCTTATTTTTGCTTGTTATTTTATTTTTTCTTAGAACTTCCTTGTCCTTTTCTGCCTTCCATTAACTTGAGGGTTTTTTCCAATTTAAATTTTTTTTATATTGAGTATTGAGGGAATAAAAAAGAACATCTACAAAATATATGTAAGCTGTTCCTTCCTCTTGATTTTAATAGTGTGATTAAATACAGTAATCAATTTATTAATATTAGATGAATCTTGTAAAAATTGAGAGATATGTTAAACCTTTTCCAAATAGGTTGGTGGTAAACTTGTCTCCTTTTAGTTCTGTCAATTTTTACTTTATTTATTTTTACACCCTCTTATTATGGGCATTTTGAAATATCTTATCTTTCTAGTGAAAAGAACTTTTATACTTACATGACGGTCTTTATCTTAAGTTTTAATTCCAGTCACTCTATACCCTCATTATAGGTTTCTGCTCTCATAAATGTTAGCTCTACTTTTTTTTTTTTTTTTTTTTTGAGACAGAGTGTCCCTTTGTCGTCCTGGCTGGAGTGTGCAGTGGTGCGATCCCAACTCACTGCAACCTCTGCCCACTGGGTTCACGCCATTCTCCTGCCTCAGGCTCCCAGGTAGCTGGGACTACAGGTGCGCACCACTATGCCCGGCTAATTTTTGTATTTTTAGTAGAGATGGGGTTTCACCATGTTGGCCATGCTAGTCTTGAACTCGTGACCTCAAGTGATCTGACTTCCTCAGCCTCCCAAAGTTCTGGGATTACAGGCGTGAGCCAACATGCCCAGCCTCTACTTGTTTTTAACAACACAATATTTTACTAGTATCGTCTTGCACAATTTTCTTTAGATTTATACACCATTTTACCATTTTGTCTATGTCTCATTCATTCTTAAATTTTGGATCTTCCACTTGAAATTACTCTCTTTTGCCTAAAGTATATATTTTCTGAATTTTCTTTAGCAAAGATTGGCTAGTATCAAATTGTCTCCATTACTAATATCTAAAAATGTCTTTTTTCTCTTCTTGTTTTCATAAAATACTTTTGATGAATTCTGGTTGACAGTTGTTTTTTCTCAGTACATTGAGGATATAATCCCATAGTTTATCAGCTTCTACTGTTTGTGTCAAGAAATTGGCTGTCAGTCTAACAGCTGCTTCTTTGATGATAACCTGTTTTTTTTTTCCCTTGGCTGTTTTTAAAATCTTCTCCTTGACCTTACTGTTTTATAGTTTCACAGTGATGTTCCTGGCAGTGAATTTCTTTATTTCTCCTTCTTATGATTTGATTGAGATTCTTGAATTTGTAGATTAGTGCCTTTCAGAAAAGTTGTCAGCCATTATCCCTACTCCATTCTTTGTCTCTTCTCCTAAATTTTGATTAGTCATAATTTAGATTTTTTCATTTCATTTCCCATGTCCCTTAATCACTTTGACATTTTCCATATATTTGTTACAATATTCCATTACATATTTCTTCAGATATATCTTTTAATTCACATAGTTTCCCTCAGCTGTTTCTTATCTCAGTTAAACCTGTTCTTGGAGCTTTAAATTTTAGCTATGGTAGTTTAATTACTAGAAACTGGTTTTTCTTCAAATCTATTTGCTGCTGTTTTCAAACCTCTCCTTTATTCTTAAAACATTTTAAGTAAATTTACTTTAAAATTCTTGGCTTGAGGATTTTCAGACCACAAGTAGTATGTATAGGGATACAGACCTATGTTATATCTGGTTTGTGGCTATGAATTTTCAGGGGCTATATCTGCTCCCCCCTAGTGTCTGCCACCCACATACTCACAACCTCTCCATAGAGCACTATATTTAAATACAGCCATTTTCCTTCCAGTCTCTTGAGGACATGGGTATAGGATGGGTTTATTTTTAGTTCACTCTTACATTGATATTCTATCCCTTTGGGTTCTCAGCTTTAAGAGGACATTTACTTGGGAAGTTCCTGGATTTCAACTCCTGTTTCTTATTCTCTGGAAAATCATAAAAACCAAACTTATAGTTAACTCACTTTAGCAAATGTCTTCAAGGTGAAAGCTGACTGCAGTGTTTTGCTTGCCTGACTTAGGTCTTGCTTTCATTTAGTTTTAGGTTTGAATTTCCTTTATTTTCTAACCAACTCATGAATATAATTAAGTTTTTTTAAGTCTTATTCATTATTTTTAATATTTTACTGGGAAGTTGGTGTTAGTACTTAGCCACATTGCCAGAAATAAAATTAATCTCCTAAATATTCTTAATTCTTATATTTTCCCTTTATACTGGTTTGAAAATTACACATTGGAATTTTAATTTTTAATAGATACACTTAAGCTTTTACCATTGAAAACTGATTTAAATTCCAATGTCAATCCTATATCTTCCTTCCAAAGAATATAAGGAATTTCAGACTCTTAAAGCAAAGTCTTCCTCCTTTCTACATGGTATTCTTGTCCAGTATTTTAGTTTCACTCCTATTTTCCTTTTAAATTTTTTATTTTAAAATAATTGGATTCATAAAAAGTTTCAAAATTAATACAGGGAATTTCAAATATCCAGTTTCCCTAATGGTTACATCTTAAATAGCTATGTAAAATGCCAAAACCAGGAAACTGACATTGATATGACATTTTTGTATAATTCTACGTCACTTTATCACATATGTAGTCATATAACCACCACTACAATCAAGATACAGAATGTTCTGTCATCATAAAGTACTTTTTCATGCTATTCCTTTATACTCACCCCCCTACTCCTTTCTGCCCTACTTCTACCTACCATCCTTAACACTGGCAACAACTAATGCTTTCCTTCAATTTTGTCATTTTGAAGATGCTATATAAATGGAATCATACTTTAAGTAGCCTTTTGGGATTGGCTTTTGTATGTGTGTACTCAGTATAATGCTCTTTATTTTCTAGGCTCATTCTATTATTTTAAGTACATTCTTTAGTAATTCTTTCACAGAGTCTATAAGTTAGTGGACTCTTTCACTTCTTGTTTGTTCTGGAAATGTCTTAATTATGCCCTTATTCTTGAATAATACCTTAGGTGGAAATATATATCAATCAGGCATCAACTGGGAAAAGAGAAACGATTCCAGGTATTTAAAATTAAAAGGTATCTTGCTACAGAAATTTAGGTGCTACAAACTGTAAGAAATATTCTCAATCACTTCTTCATCAAATATTCTCTCTCCTTCATTCTTCCATGGTCTTCATCTATAACTCTTAGTAGATGTATGTTGAACTCCATATCATATTTTCTATTTCTATAACTCTGTACTGCCTTCAGGATAATTTCCTCAAATTTATCTTACAGTTGTTAATTCTCTCTTCACTGGCCATGTTTTTCATTTTTTAGATATTCTTCTTTTTTTTGCTTATTCATTTTGCTTAAAAATAGCCTGTATTTTAATATTTATATTATGTGCTCAATTATCAGAAGTTAATAGAGGATAATACTGGTATATATTGGTTCTACTGATTCCTGTTCATACTGGCTGTTTCCTTGCATATTTTATAACTTTTAGAAAGTGAGCCCATGCTAAGCAGTGGATTTTCTGAGGGAATACAGCGTAGCCTGGGTTGAGAACACACCCTTTTAAAATAGCTTTTGTCTTAAGTTTCTGTAAGGCACCTCAGGAGTATTAACATTCAGTAACTATACGTTGGTTGATTTCCCAGTGTATAGAACTAGTCAGGAGTATAAATTTAAACCTCAAACCTAAAAAGGGTATGCCTATGATTATGATCAGAAATTCATGGGGAAGCTTTTAAAATTTTCCCCACTTAGACACTGTGCCCAGGTTGAGAAAAAAAATCTTCCTTGTGGTCTGTCTCTGCTGAAAAGCAGATGTTTTGTTTTTGTTTTTAATATCCTGTTATTTGATAATGCTCCTAGGGTTCCTGCTTAATACTGGTGTTTCATTTCTAACTCTGTTCACCATGTAGGCCCCAGATCTTGTCTCCAAATCTTGACTGGCTATTAAATCTATATCCTTGGGCCAAGACATCCCTCCATCCCATTCTCATGGTAGTCCATGTCACTACTCATGCTTCCCACTCTGTTTTTTAAACCCTATATATTTTCAGGTCTTAAGATTTTTCCTTACTTTCTTGTAAGCACAGCTATACAACCAAAACGATATTTGTTGCATATTATAGCATTTCTAAATATGTAGTAGTATGAGAGTTTTCAAGTTAATACTAAGTTGCCTGTCTAGGAATTCTCTACTAAATCTTTTTATTTGTCACACAGCCCATGGCACAGCATCTGCTAGGCAGCAGTATATCATAAATGTGATGAGTGACTGGTTGAATGAATGAATTACCATTCTTTATCAGCATTCACTTCCTTCATTAATTATTTTTCTCCAACTCTGATTTCCCAAATTCCTCATAAATTTGTGAATGACATATTTTATGGACTTCATTTAGACTAACATAATTTTCTCACATTAACTATTATACCAGTCATGGTAACCCTGCATTCAGTTTGTTCCCTTCTATTTGCCCTACGTGGACCTGTTGGTCCTCTTTTTACCATGAAACTCTTGCTATGTCATTTTACTGCCGGTAGGTTTGCAAAAATCTTATTTTGATCATTTTTATCGTCTTAAACTCTTTTCTTCTTTCAACAGTTATATTCAACTGCATTTTCCACTAAATAAGGCACTGGCAAATGTGGGTAGCACATAAGATGATTCTTAATCATTGACTGCTGTTATATTCTGCTTTATTCTTATAACTTATTAATTTAAGGAAGATTTATGTAAAAATTTGTTTTAGTTTCCAGAAGGAAATATTAGAATAATATTAATAAATATTATACATATAAAAATATATCTAAATAATAAAATAGAAATTGCTCCATATATACTTCTTTCATCATATTTCTATCATCTTCACAGGCATTAGAAATATACCATATATTTACTAAAATATATACATGCCATCTAATTATGCAATAATTTCTTTCATATTTATATATGTATAAAACAAAATTCACAGGAATCTTCTCTCCTTTACACCTCAACACTACTGTATGTCTTCAGTAAAATTTCTGTAAACCTGACTATGATGTCAAGAACCCAATGGACATTTAATAAATATTCATTTGTGACAATCATGATAACCTCACACAGGGCTTTGAAAGTGATTTTCAGAAATCATCAGCTATTCTTTCACATAGATTAAAAAACCTTCCCCCAGAAGAGATGATTGCCTTTCAATCACAGAAGAAAAAAATACAGCAAAAACAAGTGAGATAGTGTCTTTTTATTTTTAAGCTAAAGATCCAGTGTATTACAGCATTATGTACCATGAAGATTTCAGATAAAACTATGTAAACTCAAGTTAATGACATACAATTGTATAGGGTTTAAAATTTTTCCATATACTGTGGTATGCACTAATAAATTCCGACCTGTGGTTTTAAATACAGTAGCATCTAAGCACTGATACAGACCTGCAATTATGTCAATGGACATTCTATGAACATTAGTAGTGAAGATACGAATCCACTGCAGTAAGCTGATTAGCAATGCTAATGTGCACACTACACAGTCATATAATTAGAAAGAGTTTTACTCACAGTGATGTTGAGGTTATGGGGTTAGGACAGTTTCCACTTCAAAAGATGGAAGAATCTAGGTTACCATGATAGCAAAAAGTAAATCACCTAATTTAAGCTGTTGAAAATATCATGGTTTATTTTTAAAAAAGAAACTTCTACCCTACCTTTGAACATTATGGTAAATTATGAATTAATTCTTTCCCAGCTAAAAGAGATTTTAAAAAAGCAGAACCTCAATAGGCATGATAAAGAATCTCCACCATGTAACACTACATTAGTCCAACTAAGTTATCATGTCATTGTCCACTTAACAGAGAATGGAGCTTAATTAGAGAAAAAAATCATAAAAATGTTCACAGTTTCCCCTGAAATGGAAAGATGTACAGGGAGATGTGGGGGTGGAGAAAAAGAAGAGAGAAGGCAGTCAGTAACAAACACTTGGTTATAATGATAATAAGAATCCATTTCCTTTATGCAATTTTGTTGGTGTTCCTTTTTTATATCCCTTCTCAACTATAATGATCTACAAAGTATCCTTAGGTTTGGTGGTCTGTAATCAGCTAAGATAAACAGTTATCTTTGCTTTAAATGGAGAACAACCATTAGTCGATCGCTTATATTTGCAGACAATTCCATTCTGAAAACTAAGGTGTAAATACACTTAAATTTTAGAGACAAACTATTTTGTTTCTGACAAGATTTATCACAATTGGAACATGTCACCCTCATCGTGACACTTAGTGGTGGGATAAAGTAGTGTTGTCTTTCTGCTTTAGAATAAGAAACTGGATCATTTCTTTTAAGTCTTGTGATTATATTTAAATCTTATATACATGCCCTGAAATGAAGAGGTGTTCTCATAAATCCTTGCATTATGCAGGAAAATGTCAACTGCAGCTTTAACTAACATTCTGTGAGACAAAAGGAAGCCCAAAGTAGCTGCTCTTCATAAAGACTAGATGCTAATACACATGCGCATGCGTGCACTCACGCACACACGCTGTGCCTCCTTAGAGAGCTATTTCTATTTTCATAATATGGTTAAGTTAGGATTATCCAAGGAAAAAATTTCAAAGGATTTATATTTAACACTTCAATGGAGTTACTAATAGGAATTATATTGAAGTAGGTCATGCCAAATCCACTCTCAAATGACAAGAGATCACATATAAGTCTGCAAACATTTCAGACACAATAGCCACAAGACCCCCATAATTATTACCAGGGTATATGGTCTAGTACAATAAAGATCAAATAATTCAAACTTCAAGCCAGACTTATAACAACTATCTTACTAAGATCTCAGTTAATCACTCATAAAGTAAGTAGATGGTTCATACTATGAAGGTTAATACAATCGTATTAACAATAAAATAAATATTTGCCTTTCTCTCAGTCCATGATACATCCTATTATTTTAGCCACAAACATACACACACATACACACACACACACCCCCTATGGCTAGAAAAATATGAATTCAAGCTGAAGACAGTAAACAAAAGGAATTTATCTTTCCTAAAAGGAACACAGAAATAATCTCCCAAATTGTAAATTCCTAGTTCATGGAACATATTTGTCCTACTCTTTGGAAAATGCTTTCTAACTCATTCACACAGAAGTCACTGCAAAGTGTTAATTAATACTAATGATGAAATCTGATGACCTGTACATATCTGTCCTAAGTTAATTTGTATGTGTGGTGGGAGGACTCATATAAGCCTCTACTATTCCACAATGACGAAGAAGCATTATGAGGTTATACCTTAAAGAACAAAAAATGTGATGCTTTCTGTAAAATTGTCTGTTTATAAACTAAGCATAAAATGTCAAAAGGTTCTTGTGTCTGGTATTCTAAATTTAAATAAAAAGTTCTTAGTTTATGATTCTTAAAATATGGGAAATGAACAAGTACTCACTGTCGTCTCTAGTCACCTATTCCTATTTTTGGCTGACAACATTTCTGGTTACAGCTTTATTTGGAAGCTTTAATATATTTTAACTGTTACACATTACTCAGCTCAAACCATAGCCAAGATAACTTGCTTGTCAGTTTATTAACAGCAAATTATTCAAACATGTTCCATCGTTTGTGATTCAAGGGCCTGTGGTGAGAGGGGAGAGAGGAAGGGAGGAACAAACAAAGATGGGGAGGGATTGTCACGGTTAATAATAAAACAGTATTTCTAAAAATCGTTTCCATTGTTGAATTAAATAATTTAAGTTCTAAGCTTAGCTCCAGACTCGCTTTTAAGAGTCTACATATTTTATCTGTGATGAATTACATTATTCTCACTCTTAGTCAGAGATGCAATATCGTCTTTATTTTAACAGACTTCTATGGAGGTATGTGGTTTCCATAAAAAATGAGTAACACGAATGGTGTCTTTTTTTTAAAGAGTTTCATTTTATTCTACTTCTGAGATAGTAAGCTCTATTATCCAGAAGCCAAAATGCAAGCTAACGTATCTAAATGAAATATTCAGGAAATCTCTTTATAGTTCTTTCAGCGTTCTTCTAAATAAGATTGTTTCTTTCCTATGTTCCTAGTCTAAAAACTTTAACTCCGTTCTGTAGAATGAAGGAAAACTATTGAAATTCTTACTTTCTCCTAAAATCCATGACTTGCCCATAATTGTGGGACCTGATGAATCCTCCTATTGACTGAAAATATATTTATATCTTCATTCAACAAACAATTCTCAGGCCAGGAGCAGTGGTTCACGCCTGTAATCCCAGCACTTTGGGAGGATGAGGCAGGCGGATCCCTTGAGGTCAGGAGTTCGAGACCAGCCTGACCAACTTGGAGAAACCCCATCTCTACTAAAAATACAAAATTAGCCGGGCATGGTGGCACTTGCCTGTAATCCAAGCTACTCAGGAGGCTGAGGCAGGAGAATTGCTTGAACCTGGGAGGCAGAGGTGGTGGTGAGCTGAGAGTGCATCATTGCACTCCAGCTTGGGCAACAAGAGTGAAAGTGCGTCTCAAACAAACAAACACACAAAAAAACAAACAATTCTCAGCAATGGAAAGAAAAAATCACAACTGGATACTTTTGTGCATTTAAAATCATAATGAAAAAGAATATCATAATATGATATTTTCATGTAAAAATTATATATGTATATATAATATATACACTGGATATTGAGGGATGACTGTATATATACACACACAGATACAGTCATCCTTCAGTATCCCAGGGGGACTGGTTCCAGGACCACCTGAAGATACCGAAATCCATGGATGCTCAAGTACCTTATATAAAATAGTGTAGTATTTGCATATGATCTACAGACATCCTCTCATATACTTTAAATCATCTCTAGATTACTGATAATACTTAACACAATGTAAATGCTATGTAAATGACTGTTATATTGTTTAGATTTTAATGACATAAAAAAAGAGCTGCACATGTTTAATGCAGACACAACCATCCATTTTTTCTGAATATTTTAAATCTGCGGTTGGTTGAATCCATGAATGTGGAACCCATGGAAGGATGACTGTATATCTCATATATATTTTTCATATATGGTATTTTCATTATGTGAAAACATCATGTATATGTATACATATGTAGCTATATCTATATTGATATATTACTCCTTATCTTAATTTTATCTTCAACTTGCCTTATCTTGATTTTTACAATAATTATCATTTAAGCGGGGGAAGAAATACTATTTCCATTTTATAGGTGAAATGAAAAAAGATTCAGAAAGTTAAGTGACTGATTCAAACTCTCAAACCTATCAAGTAGCATAGCCAAGATTTGAACTAGTTAGTCTTTTCAGTATGTTTCACTGTGATAAAATTATAAGCACTGTTAGAAAGGTTCAGAAAATATTTAATCAATTTCCTTGATAACATTTCAATAACAATTTTTAGTACTATCTGTACCAACTAATTTTTATAGTAAGTTACAGCTCTGTACCTGTAGGCAGAAAAAGTATAAACTTTAAAGGAAAAAAACACTGACCATTTACATGGATTGCAATAGAAATCACTTTGCTAATGACAGGAAAGGTCTCATTCAACTAATGAGAATAATTAAACAGCATAAGAGCACTGAGACCAACTATATCTAATAATTGGATTTCTGCCCTTAGCATTTTTTATGACATTAGAAAATATGCTGATTTCTCTGTCTGAATTAAGATACATAATGCTTGTTAAGGTCAAGAGAAAAGAATACTTTTTATATAGGGCATTATGGGGTCGCCTTGAAGACATTCACATCATCCCTCCTTTTGCTCATGTGCACATCATTGCAGCGGCTGGCTGTTTTCTATCATACGATCTCCAAAATACAGTTCTATTATTACTACTTTTTCTAACATCTCTCTATTAGTATCCCACTCTCTACCTGGGCTTCCCTGTCATTATCTGCTACATTCTGAGAAGTCCCGATGTTATAAAGAAATTAAATAAAAGGTGTAAGTATAGCTATAGCCCAAGCTAGCCCACCAAAACTCAGAGGCCAGATTGTCCCAAGGAAACCAAACTGAAAGTAATAATGCTAATAATATTTATTTGGATAATGTTTTAGAGATTCTTCCTATATGTTTAAAATTTATTAAAGGTAATTTAGACCATTAGCCTTTAGAATACTGCATTAACACACAATATCTATTTTTATTATTTAATCCATTATACTATATTAAGAAACTGATTATATCCTTTTAAAAATAACTACCATTAACTTGCAGATATCTACTAATGTGTGATCCTGTTTGTAGATTAATCAAGGCCCCTTGATTTTCATACCCCCCCCCCCACCCACTTGAGCTCTGGACAAAAAAAGAAAGTGGCAAAATATTAAATCAAGAAAAGCTGTAGAAAGGCTTTTGGAAAAAGAGATAAATTCGCATAGATAAAACAATCTAACAAAAATCTTCCTGATTACAATACTTTTTTTGCCTGACTTTAGTACCTTCTCACTGAAGTATGAATGGTAAAGTAGAAGGGGTAGAAATACTGACTACAGAGATACAGATAATAGGGGTCAAAAGAAATGTGTAATGTTATTTCCTAACACACAACCCTTCTTTCAAGATCACATTTTCATGCATTTATGTATTAAAAAATAATTTGAATTTAAAAAACTGTTGGTATGTAATAAATAACTTTGTTGTTGACTTTCAGTATCTCTTTTAATTTATTCTATGGGGCTTCCCATGTCTGTGCATAAAATTCAGGGCAGATTTCATGTTTTTATTCATTTATAGGCAATCAAAATACTCAGCAATTAATATGTCTAGTCTAGCCTAGTATTAAAAACGTTGAAGTCCTGTTATAGGCACCTGCCATGAGAGAGGGTGGTTAGAATCTCACTTGCAGATCCTTTGATTTAATTGAGGCTCTTTCTCAGCTTACTGCTCCTGAGAAGATGGCAGTTCAGTTGACTTTTGGGATCATTGGAACCCTCCAGGCAGTCTATGGAGTTAAGACAATCTTGTATCATCTTTTTTGTGGATATGGCCTACCTCTGATCCATGGCATACACTTAAGCAACATTTGCCTAACAGTCACCTGTCACTCCACCTTCAAAGCAGCTGGCCAATCAATCTCATGCTCTTTAGATTTCTTAGGCATGTGTCAGCTAGCTGGTCTTAAATGGCAAGGGTCACTTACTAAGTTCTACATCTCTTAAAGCCTTCCTCTCTTGGATTCAGATGAAAGGAGACCTTCCTTTCCTTCCCCTTGGAGGTGTGATGGGACACTTAGCACACTAACAATTCTCTCCAAACATCCTCCTTTCCTTAATTTCGAAACTCTCAATCCTTTTATATCCTTGACATGATTAAGTAGCTTAAGAATCACATAACTGTTTTTTTCCCTTCTGCTCATGTAAGAACTGGAGGGTGTCTTCATATCTCACCTTGAAATCTTCCGTCTTAGGGCCATAGCTAAAACAAACAAGGAGAGTCCCATTTTAAAATTCTGTTACACATGGTTGCAAACTTGCACCATACTCAAGAGGTTAGGGAAAAGAATTGTTTTATTTTATTTTACCAAATAAAGAAGAGCAAATGCTAGCAAATAATTTGAAAATTTTTATTGCTGAAGATCACTAAATGAACAGTACTTACTTACCAACATGTTTTCATTTGCCATCCATATGCTATCTTCATAACAGTAAAAATGTAAAATTATTGATGATTTTCAGGTACCAGGGATGAATGCTCAAATGCTAAGAAAACATTCATACTATTCTGCACCCAAAACTACTAACCTTATTTCCATAGAGGAATTTCTATATAGAATCCAGAGGTAAACAAGAGCCCAGGGAGAGGGAACTGTCTGTCCTTTCGGCAACATTATCTTATTATAAGCTCTTAAGAAATAATTAACCTCATAGACATCAAATAGAGATTTTATATCAAAGAAGATACTGGCTCCAGGAAAGTGTCAAATTGATTCTATGCAGAATGAAAATTGGGAGCTGATTTTAAGTCAACAGTTTTATAACATGGAGAAATGATGTTAAATGGATTCTAGTGGGTTTAAAAATTTTTCTCCAGAACTTTCAATAGTGCTTGATGAGAATCAAGCTTTGACTTCCATAGCACTTGGGTCTGAAATGCTTCTGGAACATCAGAAATCTTACTATTAATATTTCAGTATGACCCTTTTCCATTTTTGTGAACATCAGAAATACATTAGTTATATCACTATGGAACATTTTCCTTATAATTTGCCATTTTAACAAGTCCTGTTCTTGGCCCTTTCAAATTTTACTTGCTCTTTTACCATTATCTGTTTTTAAGGTAGCTTTAATTGGCTTGAATTTTAAGTATTAGTGCAGGGTTTATATTACAAAAAAAGAATAACTTCTAGAAAAATTTAATAACTAATTAAAACACTTTATTACATTTCATCAAAATTGAGAATAATATAATTTAGAATGCAATCTATCCAGAAACTGATTTGTGAGCACTTGCTTGTGGTTACTGATTGTCCCATAGACTTAGAGAAAGAACTATATGAACTATACTTGGGTACACAGTGAACATGTTAAAACTAAGACGTAGCATTAATGTAAAATTCTTGGCAGAAGTCAAACCTTTAACCATCATATGAATATAGATTTTCATATCTAATTTTATGAAGGCTTTTTTTTTTCTTGCCAGTTCTATAGTCTAATATTACTTTCTTTCTGCATTCTCTTTCACAGGCTATGGCCTTTGGCAAAGACAATGACAGGCAAATATTTATAAACCATAGATTAGTTATAAATTTGATCCAATCAAATGATCAGTAAGCACATTCTTATTGCCAGTTGTTATTACCTCTTTTGGAAAGGCATTGGCAACTTTCATTTTGTTAATTTCAAATCAGACAATTTCCCAGAACTAATTGAGGTTCCAGTGCCCAGCGGAAAGCTAAAATAACCTAAATTTGCTTATTTTCCTTCTTCACTCCTGTCTTGTGTGTGTATACTTATTTGTGTATGTGCACAAGTATAAAGAAATGATTATTTTTGCAGCTTTTGGCCTGAATGCTTGTCACTCCATTTTACATAATTCATTTTACATAATTCAATTTACCCTCTTCCAAAAATAGATGTTTCAGTTGCAATCTTTGCCTCTTTAGAATCTCCATGCAGGCAAGCTTAGCTAATAATTTTTGATTAATATAGCCAAATACCAACTCCTACTTCAAACCCCCTTTACTTGGAATACTATCATCAGATTGGTTTACACAGAGAAGGAAATAACAATGAGGTCAGGAGGAATGGAGATGGGGTAAAATAGCAATAAAAAGTAATTATATAAAAATGCTAAAGGTATAACATCTGTTTTTTTTGCTTAGTTCACTGAGCTTGACAGTTTCAGATTTATGCTACTGTCCATGTTTAAACAGATACAAAAAAGGGAAATGGGAAAGAATGTTTATGTGAGACTATTAAATAGTGCAGGGAAAATACGAGTTGTTATTACACTGGTAAGGAAAAGAGAAACTCAGTGAAATTTCTTTCCAGAGATTTGCCTTTGTGATCTGCAAGGTGCTGTTCCCCTGCTTACATTCCGTTACCCTGGCAACGCACTCCTGTAAAATAAAGATTATTAAAGCGCATATGATTATTTTGCTGCTGAGTGAATAAGACAAGCCGCTTCTGAAATGCCTTATCAGAGAAATTCAATTTTAGGCCAAATTGTGTTTTTGCCTCCTTCTAGCTTTTTTCCTCCCTCCCTCCACTTCAAATAAAACCATCATCTTCACATTTACTACATGATATTTTGTTACCCATTCACACCCTTAGTATTTTAAGTCAGTTTTCTTTTAATTTCATGAAAGCATTTTCCCCAATTTTTTATAGCTCTAGTCTATTTTCCAGCTATCTACCATCTGTTTGCAAATCAGAATTACAAAGCAACGTGCTCTTGCTTTTATTTTATTATATAGTAATAGTAGAAATATTGGGTTCTGTACCAAACATAAATGTATGTATTACACATTGGCTACGCAGTATTTGACCAAAGGATGATGCAAAAGGCAAAGATAACGAATGTGGTGCCATTTTAAAGTTTGCATATCCAACTGTATTGGTCATCCTCGCCCTTAAGTTGAATGTCTTGTGCTTTTTCCATTTGACATTGCCCTAAGGTGATGTTATAGAGCTGGGAAGTTTTATAGCCACGTTGACAGCCAGTCACGCCTTTGTTGCTTGGTGCCTCTACATTTGGAGAAAAGATTCTTGAGAGCCCTAAAATTATTTAATACCAAACTTATAAAGTTTGGTATTTTATAAGTATTTTAATATTAGCCAATTTCTTGGAGATATAGTAATAGCAACTTTGCTAAAACTATCTAGTGATTTCATTAGAAACTACAGCTTTTAGCATAATTAGGGTCCGAGCAGAGGTCAACAAAAAAATAAGTAAATTGGTAATAGTAAATGCATATTTACTGTTTCATGCTATCTGTGTGAAGAAGTTCTCATTTAAAATCTTTTAATACAAGAAAGAGTTACATCCGCTTTGAAGTAGAGGTGGAGGGAATGAAGTTTGTTCAGAAAAAGGCAAGGTTCCAACAAAGGCCACATAGAAGACTCCTTACACATCTGTTAAAGCTAACACGAGACATGAATAGATAAGAACAGCCCTGGAGAAACCTTCATCCTGTACTCTCCGACAGTGGATGGATGAGGTGGATGACATTGCTTCTACAGAGATTGTTTATGGGACATTTTTTCCACTGCTACAAAACACTGGCATATAACCTAATACTGCTGTGTCATGAAAAAAAAGCAGAAGTACAGTGTTGATAATCTAATAACATGAAAACATTAATATTTGCTCTGTTACCACTTATTTTCAGGCCCAACCAAGCACCATACTCCTACGTTGATTAAGCATGCAGGCCCATTGGCTTTTTATGTAACTAACTACAAATTACTGCTTATTACTAAGAAATAACGTTGATATTTCACAAGTTCTAGACACTCTGAGCACATGTAGAATGAAATATCAATTATTCTAATGAAGCAAATCAAATTTAGTATTGTACACCCAATCTTTGGTATGTTAACACCACCATGGAACTTATGACTGTAATTCACTCCCAGCACTGCCCAGAAGGTGTCACCACAGCCTCATTGGCTTGAAGGACTTGGGGACATGTGGGGGAGTAGAAAGCAAGGGGAGAAAAACAGACACAAAGAAAAAAAAAATCTTCATGCAGACAAAGGAATATAAGACAACTACTAGTTGTAATATATTGCCAAATACAGAATCACAAACATTCACCCCATGCTAAAACTACAAAATTACTACAGGAGAAAAGTGGGCCTCTACTTGTCAGTGAGAGTAGAAAGTAGGAGATTCATGGAAGGTGTTACTTGAGGTAGTCATTCTGTAGAAAATAAAAAGCAGGTGATAAATAGAAAATATTCATGTACTGAGCCTGGTCCAAGCTTCTCACCTAAAATGGTTTGCCTCCTTATCACATCTAGTTGGATAAGCTGCACTGGACCACATAAAAGGAAAGATAAAAGAACAGCTGGGAAGAGATGCTATGAAGAATCAAAGAATAGAAAACACAAAGTCTTTTATTGAGAAGCTGCACAAATTAACTCCAAATTACTGCCACAGTCAGACAAGAGGAGGCTTCAAGGCACAAAACTTGTTGCTGCACTCCATCTTGCTTTATTGTGGTGTCTTCACTCATGTAGCTAAAAGCCATCCCCTTTATAGTACTATATCTTTTAATCTCTGCTCTTCCTCCCGTAGTTTAATTAAAAGACAATGAACCTTTTAAAGTAGTCAAATGGAAAATATAAAATTGCACCATTCTATCAAAGCTTAAGATATTCCTGTTCTCAGAGCATGAGAAGAATTCAAAATAACATACTTTGTATTTTACTACACTTCAGTCCCTCTGTGCCATTTCTTCTTCAGGGCTCTTGATTGGAATAGCTATCTGAACCAGAAGGGCAGCTCACCCTCAGACTGATAAACAGAGGCAAAATTAAAAACAAGTAAACAAACCAAAAAAAAAAAAAAAAAAAGTCAAGTTAAATCAATTAGATCTTTGTACCTGATTTTTTATTTTTAAATAATATTATTGTAATTCTGCATTCCTTCTATGTTTAACTGACATAGGCCTAAAGATTAGTAGTGTTTCTTATGTAAGTATTATTTACTCAATATGTTGTCAGTTTTAGGGCATGTGGGCTAAAATAAGAAAAATATAGTAAAATGTTATTGGATGATAAGTAGGCCTGAATGCTCAGCTTTCCGCCAACTCCACAGCCTAAATCTATTAGTTTTGGCAAACGGCACCAAGACAAATTCATGCCGTTTGAAATGTTCCATGGGAGTCTTTAAAAATGAAGGTCTTGTCTACTCTTTATGGACATTAAAATGCTTCATCCCAAGGACCCCTTTATAGCAAATTGCAAGCTGTTCTGTTTTATCTGCTTTGACAGGATGAAGGGCTGAGCTGGCCCTAGAGGGATGGGATACAGAGTCTCAGTAGCTCAAACTTGAGATTTCCAATAAACCATCTCCTACAATTAGAAGAAAGGCACAGAGGAGATTCGTTTCAACAGATAGTTCCAGCCCATTTAGAACTATTCTATTCTCCCCTACTTATTTCATCACTAAAAATCTAACAAAAATCATGTCCCTCCAATACTCCACTCCAAACTAGCACCTAAAACTCTAATAACCAGTCTAGTTGAGCTTTGGCATATATACATCCTTCTTATTAGTCTCTTGATTCTGATACCTATTATATTAATTCCTGGTTTCTTATAACTTCAAATCCTTTTCAACACTATAATTACCCAATCATTATTCTTTAAGTTCAATTGTCCAGTATAGGTTGCCTATCATTCTCCATAAAAGAAATACTTGCAGATTTCAGTTAGTTAATATATGCTGGCAGGGCATGAGACTTAAGTTTAATTCTTCATCTATAGATGCCTAATATAGGAACCTTGCTAAAAACTTCCAGACACCACTCAATTCATTAATGCCAACTCTCTCCCTTTCTTTTACCCTTCTGTAATTAGGACGTCTCTTTTTCGAGTGTCATCACATATGATAATATATGGAGAGTGTGAACCGTTAACATCAAAAAAATGATTCTTCCCTTTAGAATGTAAGATTATAATAACTAATCCTATTTTTAAAAGTCCCCAAAGCCACATACTCATAAGTATACCTCTATGTAAGTCAGCTTATAAAAGTAATAAAAATGAGGGCCAGGCGCGGTGGCTCACGTCTGTAATTCCAGCACTTTGGGAGGCGGAGGCGGGCAGATCACGGGGTCAGGAGTTCAAGACCAGCCTGACCAACAAGGTGAAACCCCATCTCTACTAAAAATACAAAAATTAGCCAGGCGTGGTGGCATGTGCCTGTGGTCCTAGCTACTCGGGAGACTGAGGCAGGAGAACTGCTTAAACCCGGGAGGCAGAGGTTGCGATGAGCCAAGGTCACGCCACTGCACTCCACCCTGGGCAACACAGCGAGACTCTGTCTCAAAAAAAAAGGAATAAAAATGAAAAGATAGGGAAAAGAAGTCTCTCATCACCACCTCCAAAACTTTAACAATAGTAAAATTAATAATTTATCATGAAAGATCCCACTAGTTCAGGGAATATTCCTTAAACATACTGTGAAAGCTGAAATCTTACAGTACCGTATACAATAGCTGAAGCTCTGACAACGCTAAAATCATTCAGTCTGTTCCTGTCTCGGGTTTCTTATTTTTCTATACCAAAGCATCATTAAAATTGCACAAATTTGCCAAAAGGAAGAAGAGAATATAATGCAAACGTCACAACAATTAAAATAGAAAAGCATTAAAAAACGATTTAAAGCACAGGCGTTCAAATCAGACAGACTCGAATTTGAATATTGGTTCTGTTGACTACTGACAAGTTCTTGAACAGTCTAAAATTCAATTTATTCTTCTATTAAAAAAACAATAATATCAAATTTGAAGGGTTATTGTGACTAAGATAATATAGGTAAAATGCTCAGCACACTGCTTATCATACAGCAAATACATATTCACATGCTAGTTACTATGGAAAGAATTTTCCCGGGGGAGGGGGACCTCTCGGAGAATGAAAATATTCATTTTATATGACTTGTTTTATAATAACGAAATAACATTCAATATGGAAGAACAAATACAAGTTTCACCCTGTTGATAATTTAAAATTAACCTGAAGAATAAATATTGCTGGGTGCAGTGGCTCACACCTGTAATCTCAGCACTTTGGGGCACCAAATGGGTAGATGGCTTGAGGCCAGGAGTTCAAGACCAGCCTAGGCAACATGGCAAGACCCCATCTCTATAAAAAACAAAACAAAACAGAATAAATATTTTTGGGTTTTCAATAATGAAGGTATAATGACTTTGCTATTTGATATAAAATTTGACACATGCCCTCTGCTCAAAACAGAAAACATGGGAGATAAAATATAAAAATGGATAACCAAAAACAAAAGACATAAATAGGCTCTCAAACAAGATACGTACTTCTATGGACCAGTATGAAGACAGAATTGCAAAACAGTGTGCAGGGCTGAGGCTACTGTGTGCTAGACTCTGGAGGGAAACAGTGGTAGCCAGGATTCGGCTCCAGTATGGTAAGGGGGACTAAATAGGTTTTGAAGAAATGGGGAATAGCTTGATATTGGAGGCTGGTGTGTGGCTTCCCCTCACTGGAAAGCTCAGTGGCTGAATCTGTATCACTCTGAGCTGAACTGTCATTATAAGGCATATGTCTGGACAGAAGCCTTGGGGAGTCTGTTGTAGGTAACTGAAAGATCATCACAGGAAGGAATGAACAAGGACAAAAAGAACAAAACACTCATAAAACCTCCCACTCAAATAGGACGGAAAACCAAAATTAACAGAAATCAAATTCTAACAAAGGTATCAAACAAAATCAACAAATCAACACTCAGAAAATGAATTCGCTCTGGCCAGGTGTGGTAGTTCACACCTGTAATCTCAGTACCTTGGGAAGCTGAGGCAGGAGGATCACTTGAACTCAGAAGTTCAAGACCAGGCTGGGTAACATGGCTAGATTCCATCTCTACAAAAAGAAATTTAAAAATTGGCTGGGTGAGGTGGCATGAGCCTATAGTCCCAGCTAATCATGAGGCTGAGGTGGGAAGATAGCTTCAACCCAGGAGGCTGAAGTTGCAGTGAGCCGAGATCTGCACTCCAGCTGGGGCAACAGAGTGAGACCTTGTCTTAAAAAAAAAAAAAAAAAAAAAAAAATTAGAGAAAAAGAAAATGAATTCACTCCACATAGCATTAGTTTCATTGAAAAAGCCTAACAACGACTTCCATGACTTTCACCGAAGTATGTTTGGAATATTTGAAGGCATAAATAAAAGAAATATAAAATATTTCAGGCAAAAGGCAATAAACTATAAAATGAGTCAGATACGAAATAACAACGGTATATGTGGAAAAAAATTAGAAATGAAAATACAGTCACCGAAATTAAAAACTCAAGAGCATGAATAAGCTCTGGACTGCATCTTGTACATTCAAAACCCCTAAGGAATAAACCAAAAAAGCTATTAGATCTATTAAACGAGCTTAGCAAAATTGCAGAACATAAGACTAAAATATAAAAATCAATTGTATCTCTATATGCTACCAATGTATAGACTACAATTTGAAAATAAAACTTAGTGAACAATTGCATTTAAAATAGCATCAACAAGAATAAAATACTAAGGAATAAATATAATAACAGGACAGACATGTATACTAAAATCTATAAAACATAATTGAAAGAAATTTAAAAATTTTCAAGGATCTAAATAAATGGAAAGACATCCAGTGGTCTTCCAATGGACTGAAAGACTTAATAGTATTAAATGTCCACACTCCCCAAATTGTGATCTACAGATTCATTAGGAATTCTATCAAAATATCAGATGTCTTTTGGCAGAAACTGACAAGCTAATCCTAAAATTCATATGGAAATACAGAGGACCCAGAATAGCCAGAATAATCTTGAGGAAGATGAATAAAGTGTAGAATCTTTTTTTGTTTGTTTATTTGAGACAGAATCTTGCTCTGTTGCCAGGCTGGAGTGCAGTCACGCGATCTTGGCTCACTGCAACCTCTGCATCCCAGGTTCAAGTGATTCTCCTTCCTCAGTCTCCCAAGCAGCTGGGATTACAGGTGCCTGCCACCACGCCCAGCAAATTTTTATATTTTTAGTAGAGACAGGGTTTTACGATGTTGGCCAGGATGGTCTCGATCTCTTGATCTCGTGATCTGCCTGCCTCGGCCTCCCAAAGTGCTGGGATTAGAGGCGTGAGCCACCGCACTCAGCCAATAAAGCATAGAATTTATATTTCCCAATTTCAAAACAGCCTACAAAGCTATAGTAATCAAGATTGTATGGTATTGACATAGAGATATAGATCAATGAGAATTAAGATATCAGAAATAACCCTTATATTTCTGGTCAATTGATTTTCAATAAGGATGGCAAGATAATTTGATGGGGGAAAGAAAACCTTTTCAACAAATCGTGCTGTGGTAAAGGGATATCCATATGCAAAAGAACGAAGTAGTCCCCTACCTCACACCCTATACAAAATTAAGTCAAAATGGATCAAATACCTAAATGGAGGAGGTAAAATTATAAAACACATAGAAAAAAAAAGGAGTAAATATTCTTGACCTTGACTTAGGCAGTGATTTCTTAGATATGATACCAATAGCACAAGCAATAAAAAAATTTGATAAAACTGAACTTCGTCAAAAATTTGAAAAAAACTTTTGTTCTTCAAAGGACACTGTCAAGAAAGTGAAAAGATAACTGACAGGAAAAAAGTATTTGCAAATCATATATCTGATAAGAAACTTGCATTCAAAATATATAAAAGATACATATAACTCAATAAAAGACTAAAACTCCAATTTTAAAAATAGGCAGAGGATTCGAATAGAAATTTTTCCAAAAAAGATATAGAAATGCCAATAAGCATGTAAAAGATGCTCATTAGTGATTAGTCATTAAGGAGATGCAAATCAAAACCACAATGAGATACCACTTCATACCCACTAGGATATGTAATAAAAAAGACAATAAATAACAAGTATTTGGGAGGATCTGGAGAAATTGGAACCCTCAGACATTACTTGTGGGATTGTAAGATGATGCAGCCACTTCTGGCAATTCCTGAAAATGTTAAACATAGAGCCATCGTTATGACTAAGACCAACAATTCCACTCCTAGGAATACATTCAAGAGAAAAGAAAACATATTATCCACACAAAAATTTATACATGAATGTTCACAACAGCATTATTCACAATCGTAAAAAAAGTGGAAACAATTCAAATGTCCATCAAATGATGAACAGAGAAATAAAACAGGGTAATATGATTTGACAAAAGAAAAAAAAGAGAAAGGAATGAAATACTGATACATGCTACATCTATGAACCTCAAAAACATTATGGTAAGTGAAAGCAGCCAATTACAAAAGACCACAGATTGTATATTGTATAGTATCATATATGCAAATGTTCCGAATAGGCTAATCTATAGAGACAACAAGTAGATTAGTGATGACACAGGGCTGGAGGGCACGAGCAAATGGAAGGGGGAGTAATGAGAAGTGACTACCAATAGGTACAATGTTTATTTTGGGGATGACGAAATGAAAATGTTCTGAAATTAGATTTTTGTAACATTCGTATAACTATAAATATACTAAAACCCACTGAGTTGTACACGATATACCAGTGACGCATATTTATGACATGTAAATTATATCTCAGAAAGTGTTTTTAAAATGGTTGGGGATGCAGACGTAAATTGCTATAACCACTTAGAAGAACAATTTGCCAACAACTAACATAGTTTATAATACACGTATACCCAGCAAATTCATTCTTAGGTACACCATGGGGCAAAAATCTCACATACAAGCAGAAGAAGGCAAAAAAAATTCATTATAACATTGTTTATAATAGTTGAAAAAATGGAAACTACCCAAATGTTAATTAAGAAGTGAATGGATAAGTTGGGCGCGGTGGCTCATGTCTGTAATCCCAACACTTTGGGAGGCAGATGTGGGTAGATCGATTGACTGCAGGAGTCCGAGACCAGCCTGGACAACATGGCAAAATTCCATCTCTACAAAAAATACAAAAATTAGCCATGCGTGGTGGCGTATGGTTGTAGTCCCAGCTACTAGGGAGGCTGAGGTGGGAGAATTATGTGAGCCCAGGAGGCAGAGATTGTAGTGAGCCGAGATTGGGCCACTGCACTCCAGCCTGGGTAACAGAGCAAGGTGATGCTCTATCTCAAATAAAGAAAATAAAGAATGATAAACTGGTACATATTTTTAAAATGAAATACCATAAAATGTATCAATGAAAATGAATTTCGAAAATAGAATGTTGAGAAAAAAGCAAACTGCAAATGACATACACAATGTGATGCCATTTATAGCTCAAAAACTTGTTATACAACAATATATACCATTTTTGGATACATAAACATATAATAATAAGATTTCTTAGGAATAAAACCACTATCTTCAAGGTATAGCTTACTTCTGAGAAGAAACATAAGCAGATTTGTTAAAACATGATTTATATCTATAATGTACCATTATTATTATTATTAAAAATTCTGTAGCAAGCATGACAAAATGGCAATTTATTAACCAGTGTAACAGGCCTAACAGTATTGCTTATATTACTCTCCTTTTTTCAGTTTGTTTAAAATATATTTTAACACACACAAAAATGGCACGATCCAACAAATTTAAACTTTCCCCAAACAGCAAAGCTTCTCAGAATGGTTTTTCTGTTTTGCAATCAATATACCAAGGGCAAATATTATTCACCTAAGCCAGCATTAGAGTACTACTAAAAGTCAAAGGATTCATTTAGTCAAAATGCTAAATTTTTTTAAGGTGCAATTAGTATGGATGAATTCAAGCATTTTAAAAATCAGATGCTCTCTGACCTTCCCACTAAAGTGTCACCTGACAAGGTCACCATTTCAAGAATATAGTAATTATTCAGGAATGAGGGAGAACATTCAGTGGGGTAGTCTCCCCACTGTTTTCTCAGCAGAAATCACAGAAATGACAACTGTAATTAAATCTTTTTTTAAAATTACCTATGAGTTTTAAGTCAGGATGAAAATTATTTCTAACCTTATGAACTTTCACACTGCACTTGCACTAAAAGAAAATCCCTCCAGTTTTCCTTTATATGAGTAAAGCATATGACAGCTAAATAAATAGGAAGTCTTCACTTCTGACCTTTCATTGCTATTCAAAAGAAGTAATTCTGTTTGCCACTATTCCACTTACCAAAGATACAAATGAAACAAGTAGAATAATTAACACAAAATCATCTCTTATTGAAAAGAGCTGAATGCTTTAAGAAAAACATTATTACAAAAGAAGGGAGAAGGTACCATTTAGCCCCTAAGCCATGGAAGTTAACAGACTCTTTCCCTCTTTTGGTAATGATGACTTAAATGTTTGAAACATTCAAAAAAAAAAAAAAAAGATTTTTCAGGTTGAAAGAAAGTATTATAGAAGTCCAATCATTCACAATTATTATCATTATATAAAAGTCTACCTTTTCAGAAAATTTAAGACATTTTTTATAATTGTAACAAACATAGATTACCCTTTACTCACCTTTCCCCCCAAAAATATAACAAGATAAAGACAGTGAAACATTTTGGTATATTTAATCACACCATTACCTGCTTCGCTATTAGGGACAACAAACAGGTCTCATCTCCTGGCCCAACTCTGAATGACTGTAAGTGACTGCTCAGGACTGTGTCAAGAAATGTTCCTAGGCCATCTGAGCTTACAAGCAGAGTAGTGGATTGATTAGGGAAAAGGAATGATGAAATGTCAGCCAAGTATTTGCCAGCCTGATTTTATATCTGTTAATGATAGAAAAGAACTAATCATACTTACTCACTCATACATATGTTTGAGTATATGTTATAAAGTGAGTTAATACCTAAATGATTTAAATAAAATTCATATAATTACTAGCACATGTCGTTAGAGAAAAATATAAACTGGGGGAAAAGGAAGAGTTTCTCAATTAGAAGAAATATACAGGACTTGACGATAGGCCTGATGGGGACAATATGAGCCACAGAAGGAAAAACCTCAATGACTCAAAATATTTATTGTTTTGTCTATTCTGGACATTTTCTATAAGTGGAATCTTATGATATGTGGCCTTTGTGACTGGCTTCTTTCACTAAGCATAATGCTTTCAAAATTCATCCATATTGTAGTATATAATGTTACTTCATTCTTTTTTATGGTCAAAGAATGTTTATTGTATGAATATATGGCATTTTACTTTTCCATTCTTCAGCTGATGGACCTTTGGGTTATTTTCACTTTTTCTGAATAAAATATTTTATCATATGTGTTAATATATTCTTTAAATATTTGGTGGGCAGATCATTTGAGGTCAGGACTTCGAGACCCTTCTGGCCAACATAGTGAAAACACATCTCTACTAAAAATACAAAAATTAGCTGGGCGTGGTGGCAGGCACCTGTAATCCAAGCTACAGCTGAGGCAGGAGAATCACTTGAACCTGGAGGCAGAGGTTGCAGTAAGCCGAGATCGCGTCACTACGCTTCAGCTGGGTGACACAGCAAGACTCTTTTTCTCAAAAAAAGAAAAAAAAAAAAAAAAAAACAACTCCTCATCCATTAAAGTTTTACCATGAGATTGCAGCAACTCAGTCACATCTTCAGGCTCTACTTCTAATTCTAGCTCCCTTACTATTTTCATCACATTTGTAGTTACTTCCTCTATTAAGTCTTGGACCCGTCAAAGTCTTCCTAGAGGGCTGGAATCAACTTCTTCCAAACTTCTGTTAATATTGATATTTTGACCTCCTTCCATGAATCACGAATGTTCTCAAAGGCATCTAGAATGCTGGTTCCTTTCCAGAAGGTTTTCAATTTACCTTGCCCAGATCCATCAAAGGAATGGCTATCTATTCTGAAATAACAAGACTTGAAAGTCAAAATGACCCTTTGATCCATGGGTTGCAGAATGGTTCCTGTGTTAGCAGGCATGAAAACAATATTAATCTCCTTGTACACCTCCAAAAGAGCTCTTAGGTGATGAGGTGCATCATCAATGAGCAGGAATATTTTCAAAGGATTCTTTACTTCTGAGCAGTAGGTCTTGAGAGTGGGCTTAAAATATTTAGTAACCATGCTGTAAACAGTTGTGCTGTCACCCAGGCTTTGTTGTTTCATTTATAGAGCACAGGTAGAGTTGATTTAACATAATTTTTTAAAATTATTATTATTTTTAGAGATGGGGTCTCACTATGTTGTCCAGGGTAGCCTCAAATCCCCAGGCTCAAGCAATCCTCTGACCTCAGCCTCTCAAGTAGCTGGCAGTACAGGCATGAGCCACCAAACCCCCCAAATTAGCATAACTCTTAAGGGCCCTAAGATTTTCAGAATGGTAAATGAGCAGTGGCTTCCACTTGAAGACTCTAGCTGCATTAGCCCCTAACAAGAGTCAACCTGTCCCTTAATTCTTTGAAGCCAGACATTGACTTGTCTCTAGCAATTAAAGTCCTAGATGGCATCTTTTCCCAATAGAAGGCTATTTCCTCGACATTGAAAATGTGTTGTTTAATGTAGCCACATTCATTAGTTACCTTAGCTGGATATTCTGGATAACTTGCTACAGGCCTCTGCATCAGTACTTGCTGCCTCACCTTGCACTTTCATGTTACGGAGATGGCTGCTTCTTTTGTTAAACCTCATCAACCAATCTCTGCTAGCTTTATTTATTTATTTATTTATTTTTATTTTTGAGACAGAGTCTCGCTCTGTGGCCCAGGCTGGAGTGCAATGGCGCAATCTTGGTTCACTGCAACCTCTGCCTCCCAGTTCAAGTGATTCTCCTGCCTCAGCCTCCCAAGTAGCTGGGATTACAGGTGTGTGCCACCATGCCTGGCTAATTTTTTGTATTTTTAGTAGAGACGGGGGTTTCAGCATGTTAGCCAGGATGGTCTCCATCTCCTGACCTCATGATCTGCCAGCCTCGGGCTCCCAAAGTGCTGGGATTTACAGGCATGAGCCACCGTACCCGGCCTATTTTTTTTTTTTTTTTTTTCCCTACAGCTTCCTTGCCTTTCGTGGCCTTCTAGAACTGAAGAGAAGTAAGGCCTTGTATCTGGATCCAGCTTTGGCTTAAGGGAATGTTGTGACTGGTTTGATCTTCTACCACTAACGCTTTCTCCACATTGGCAATAAGGCTATTTTGCTTTCTTATCATTTGTATGTTCACTGGAGTAGCACTTTTAATTTCCTTCAAGAATTTTTCCTTTGCACTCACAATTTGGATAATCGTTTGGCATAAGAGGCCTAGATTTTGGCCTATCTCGGCTTTTGACATGCCTTCCTCATTATGGTTAATCATTTCTAGCTTTGATTTAAAGTGAGAGATGTGCAACTCTTCCTTTCAATTGAACACTAAGAGGCCAATGCAAGGTTATTAATTGACCTAATTTGAATATTGTTGTATCTTAGGGAATAGGGAAGCCTGAGGATAGGGAGAGACAGGGAAATGGCCAGTCAGTGGAGCAGTCAGAACACACATCACATTCATTAAGTTCACCATCTTACATAGACAGTTTGTAGTGCCTCAAAACAATTACAACAGTAACATCAAAGATCACTGATCGTAGATCAGCATAACAGATATAATAATGATAAAAAAAGTTTGAAATATTGCAAGAATTACCAAAATGTGACACAGAGAGACAAAGTGAGGACGTGCTGTTGGAAAAACTGTGCCTATAGGCTTCATCCACACAGGGTTGCCACAAACCATCCATTTGTTTAAAAAAGAAAAAAAAAAGGCAGTACCTGTGAAGCACAGTAAAATGAACTATGCTTACACAAGATCATGCAAACAGAAAGAGTTTTACATTTTTTTCCCCAAACTGGATGCCTTTTATTCCTTTCTCTTGCTTAAATGCTCTGGCTAGAACTTCTAGCACAAGGTTAAATAGAAGTACTGAGAGTGGACATCATCTTGTACCTGATCTTTCTGAAAAGCATTTAGTATTTCACCAAGAAGTATGTTAGCTGTGTGGTTTTTGAAGATGCTTTTTATCAGGTTGGCAGATTGTCTTTCTACTCCTAGTTGGCTGGATGTTTTTATCATGAAAGAATGTTGAATTTTGCCAAAAACTTATTCTGTATCTATTGAAATGATTATGTATTCTTGCCCTTTGTTGTATTAATTTGATGCGTTACATAGATTGATTTTCAGACGTCAAAGCAAACTTCCATTCCTAGGATAAATCCCACTCAGTTATAGTGAATATATATATTATAATATAGCTGGATTTGATTTGCTAGTATTTGGTTGAAGATTTTTGCATCTATATTTACAAGGGAAATTGGTCAACAATGTTTTTTCATGTTTGCTTTGTCTAGTTTTGTAATCGGGGAAACACTGACTTGACAAGAATAAGTTGGGAAGTACTTCCTACTCAGGTATTTTTGTAAGCATTTGTAAAGGATTGGTGTTAATGTTCTTTAAACAAATGGCACAATTTACCAATGAAGGTATTTGGGCCTAGGCTTGTGGGAATTTTAAAAATTACTAGTTAAATTTCTTTACTTTTTATACAGGTCTATTCAAATTTTTATTTTTTCTTGAGTCAGCTTTGGTAGTTTTTGTCTTCCTAGGAATTTTCCATCTCATTAAGTAGTATAATTTGTTGGTGTACAGTGGTTTATAGTGTTACCTTACGATCCTTTTCATTTCTTTAATTTTATGTTCTGGAATACATGTGCAGGACGTGTAGGTTGGTTACATAGATAAACGTGTGCCGTGGTGGTTTGCCACACCTATCAACTCATCATCTACGTATTAAGTCCCGCATGCATTAGCTATTTATCCTTGATGCTCTCCCTCCCTCCAGCTCCACCCCCTACAGGGCCCAGTGTGTTTTGTTCCCCTCCTTGTGTCCATGTGTTCTCATCATTCAGCTCCCACTTATAAGTGAGAACATGTGGTTTAAGTGTTGTTTCCTCTTTCATTTCTGATTTTAATAATTTGAATCTTCTTTTTTATTGGTCTGCTAAAGTTTTGTCCATTTTGTTGATCTTTTCGAAGAACCAAATTTTGGTTTCATTGATTTTCTCTATTGTTTTTCTATCTTGTATTATATTTATTTTTGTTCAAATTTTAATTATTTTCTTCTGCCCCACTGTGTTTAGTTTGTTCTTTTTATTGCTTCTTAAGATTGTTATTGACTTCAACTCTTTTTTAAAATATAGGCATTATACCAATAATTTCATGTAAGTACTGCTTTAACTGTATCTCATACCTTTTGCTGTGTTTTATTTTTATTTTCATTATTCTCTAAGTATTTTCTCACTTCATTTGTTAAATTTTTCATTCATTGGTCATGTGTGTATTGTTAATTATTCA
Source organism: Gorilla gorilla gorilla (assembly GCF_029281585.2). Taxonomy (NCBI): domain Eukaryota; kingdom Metazoa; phylum Chordata; class Mammalia; order Primates; family Hominidae; genus Gorilla; species Gorilla gorilla. Next base: position 101,984,084 of record NC_073242.2, read on the forward strand.
TATATTTCTGGATTTCCCAAATTTCCTTCCCTTGTTTCTAACTTAATTCCAATGTGGTAGGAAAACATGCTTTGTATGATTTCAATCATTTAAATTTATTGAGGCTTATTTTATGGACTACAGATGGTCTATTCTGGAGACTATTCTATGTATGCTTGAGAAGAATATATACTTTTGTTGTTGCTGTGAGGAGTGTTTTATAGATCCTGTTAGTTCACGTTAGTTGGTGGTATTGTATGACACTTCCTTGTTGATCTTCTTCCTAGTTGTGCTATTATTGAAAATGGGGTACGAAGTCTCCAACTATTACTATTTTACTGTCTACTTCTCTCTTCGATTCTGTTGGTTGTTGCTTTTTATGTTTTTGGGTCTGGTGTTAGTACATATTTGTTTGATATTTTTACATCTTCTAGATGGATTGACACTTTAATTATAAATTGTCCTGTTATGACTCTAATAACAATTTTTGCCTTAAAGTCTCATATTAGTACACCAACTTCAGCTCTATTTTGATTACTGTTTCTGTGGTATAAGTTTTCCTATCCATTAGTTTGAACCTTTTTGTGTCTTTGAATCCAAAGTATGTCTCTTGTGAGAGCATATGGTGGCATCTTGCTCTTTTATTCATTCTGGAAATCCTTGTTCGTTGATTAGAATGTTTAATCTGTTTCTTTCCATTTAAAATAATGCAATGAAGGCTTTTATTATCCAAAACCTTATTATTCAGTATACTTTCAGGAATAGATTTGATGCAGAAAATCAGGAAGTGCAAGGTCCACAGATGTTGGCAGGTATCAGGGAAAGCTCTTTAGTAGAGGTGGTGTGCAACTTATCTTGGAATATAAGCAAAAGTTAGTCAACTAAATAAGACATGGATTAGAACAGTGGAGCTCCTGAGAATCAGGTATTTCTGGTAGAGCAAACAATATGAAGAAAGAAAAGAGCATGGTCTATTTGGATCATTAGTTGTTGTTTCAGTATTGATGCAGTAGAAAACGATGGCACTGGGCGCAGTGGCTCATGTCTACAATCCCAGAACATTCGTAGGCTGAGGCAGGTGGATCACGAGGTCAGGAGTTCAAGACCAGCCTGGCCAACATGGTGAAACCCTATCCCTGCTAAAAATATAAACATTAGCTGGGCATGGTGGCACGCGTCTATAATCCCAGCTACTCGGGAGGTTGAGGCAGGAGAATCGCTTGAACCCGGGAGGCAGAGGTTGCAGTGAGCCGAGATCGCGCCACTGCACTCCAGCCTGGGCGACAGGGCGAGACTTTGTCTAAACAAACAAACAAACAAACAAAAAAAAAAAAAAAGAAAATGGTGGTATTGAGGTGTGCTTTAAGTCACCACATATGTATTGTGGCTAAAACTATTAGAATGAATGATATTATCCAGGGATAATGTCAGGAGTAACAAAAAATGAAGGTCTACATATAACCTCTTGTTTCAGATTTTAAGGAATAATTTCAAGGTTTCCCTAGGGTCTGAAAAGCAATGGAAAATGAAAACCTGAACATTCCATGAACACATCTTTTTGTATTGAGAATTAATGGAATTAAGTTTATGGTTTTTACATGCCCAAGTGAAATAGTCATTAGCCATCATTGAAAAGTTTAGAGCAATGACACGCCCACACCACTCCGCATTGCCTTCTGAGAACAGCTGCACATGCTGCCACAAGTTTGTGCCATACTGTAATACTTTTTACAGTACTGTAACTATTTCATAATGTATTTTCTTTATTTTTTGAGACAGAGCCTCACTCTCACCCAGGCTGGAGTGCAGTGGTACCACCTTGGCTCACTGCAACCTCCACCTCCCAAGTTCAAACGATCCTCCCACCTCAGCCTCCCAAGTAGCTGGGACTACAAGTGCACACCACCACACCCAGCTAATTTTTGTATTTTTAGTAGAGTGGTGGTTTCACCATGTTGGCCAGGTGGGTCTCGAACTCCTGACTACAAATGATCCACCCACCTTGGCCTCCTAAAGTGTTGGGATTACAGGCGTGGCCCACTGTGTCTGGCAGATTTCATAATATATTTTAATTGTGAACCTTAAAGATACTAAAAAAGAGTAACTCAATCCTCACCATGTAGTGTGGAATATAAGAAAACCTTAGCTTACTTATGTCATTTAAAAAAATTATCAGAATATTTATAAAATCCCATTACATAGTTATTACACAGTTCTCATATGATAGCTATCACAGTTCCTTCTTTTCCTTTTTGTAGTTCTGCCTACATGTCTGTGATGGTTAGTACTGAGTGTCAACTTGATTGGATTGAGGGATACAAAGTATTAATCCAGGGTGTGTCTGTGTAGGTATTGCCAAAAGAGATTAACATTTGAGTCCCTGGGCTGGGGAAGGCAGATCCACCCTTAATCTGGTGGGCACAATCTAATCAACTCCCAGGGAATATAAAGCAGGCAGACAAATGTGAAAAGACGAGATGGGCCTAGCCTCCCAGCCTACATCTTTCTTCCATGCTGGATGCTTGCTGTCCTCAAACATCGGACTCCAGGTTCTTCAGTTTGGGGCCTCAGACTGGCTCTCCATGCTCCTCAACTTGCAGAGAGCCTATTGTGGGGCCTTGTGATCATGTAAGTTAAGTAAGTCTGATAATAATATATGTATCTATATCTATCCTATTAGTTCTATCCCTTTAAGAGAACCCTGACTAATACAATGTCTGTAGAAGGCAACCTTTCAACTATCCATCACAACTTTTACTTATGTTTTCTATATTCCTACAGTATTTCTAAAATAAACACACACTCCATCTCTCCTATCTACCTGAAGAACATACACTCCTTCAAGGTAATCTATATAAAGAGAAGTAAAAGAAACATCTAATTAATGTTGGCAAACATTTTATAAATTAGGATAAGTCATTTTTGCTGGTTCGAATAGTTTTGGGCAAAGGTTATGAAATATAGAGAGTTACGCTGAAGGAAATGGTCCTTCTCCAGTCCAATTTTTTGCTACAGTATAAGTGACTAACCACCACCATTGCTGCACTGGCTTGTCCCTTTTTTCCCCATCCAAAACATTCAGTATGGTGCTTATTTGGCAGGGTAGGAGTGAATACTACTGATAATGATAGCATAATAGTTCCATCAGTGCCATGTGTATATCTTGAATATATACAGTTCATAATTATTGGGGAATAAGAAACTATAACAGATGCAGCTGCAAAAGCAGCCAACTTGCCATCTTCCTGAAGTTGATAAGAACCTAAATGAACACTTTTATATTGTATGACATGTATGAAACAACTGAAAATCCAATTTATAATAACACGCTCCTGTCTATTCCTTCCTGTGCTAAACTACATGAGTTCCACCATTATGTTAAATCCAATATTCTGCTGTTCTCCCTGCTTCTCACTTTCATCCTATAATTCTAGAGTGTCAAAGTTTAAAACACTACAATAGTATACCTGCAGAAATTTAGTAATAAGGCAGATATAGGTTTAAACTGAAATAAATGGTTTTTATAAATTATTTCCATCTATATCTAACAAGTCTGATCTAGGCATTGTTGGCTCAAGTTTCTATCAACTCAGAACATCCTGGAGCTGAAGAGAAATTCCAGGTTGCTTTGTGTCTGAATGTCTATGAATTAATAATATGGAATTAGGGAATACTAGAAACAGTCCACTACTAACGAATCTAGAAATGTATCTCATAGTTGAGAGAGCTGTAATTCAACTCAACAAATACTTCCTGAATATAATGTCCAATACTTGCTAAGTATAAACAGTTATTCATAAAGCCATCGCTACATTTAGATGTAAAATATGAGTCACTAGGTTTAAATCTCATTAAATCTTCACAACAACCCAATGAGGTTGTCCATCATCATTTGGCAGGTAAATAAAATGAAATTACAAAACTATTAACTGGGGGTGGTGAACTTGAACCCTAAACTATTCAACTCTAAAGGCTGCGTCCTCAGACAGTATTACATTTTTCTTCTTAATGGTATATTCACTTGGTTTTGCAATCTATTTGAGATTTCAGGTCTGTTTTTTTTAACTATAATGTTTTAAAGAGACAATACACTTACATGCTTTAAAAGTCAACACTGAGGCAAGAAGAATTGAAAATTGGTAACAATAAGTATATCTGGTATACAGATGACGATCTACATCATTAAAAGAAACCAGGGCTCCCTGGAGAAACGGCTTAATAGAAGAACTGCGGCAAGGAATATAGAAGATGAGTCTGGAACATTTTGTTATACCAGAAAGCAATGAAGAGATTTAAAAAAAAAACGTTAGCGGCCAAGTTTGGAGGCTCACACCTGTAATCCCAGCACTTTGGGAGGCCGAGACAGGAGGATCGCTTGAGCTCAGGAGCTCAAGACCAGCCTGGGCAACATGGTGAGACCTTGTCTCTACTAACAACAACAACAACAGCAAAAAATCAAAAAAGTTAGCCAGCTGTGGTGGTAAACACCTGTAGTCCCAGCTACTTAGGAGGCCGAAGTGGGAAAATCACTTGAACCCAGGTCTAAGCAGCAGTGAGCTGTGATTGTGCCACCCGCACTCCAACCTGGGCAGCAGAGTAAGACCCTGTCAAAAAAAAAAAAAAAAAAAAAAAAGACAGGGACATTTGAGAAACACTGGAGCCAGCTTGAAGAGATTTCTACTGGCTGAATTTGGGACAATATAAGCACTGAAAAAATGTGATATCTGTGAGTCCATAATGATCCTCTTTTTTTTCTTAATGGGAGAGGAGGAGAAGCTTTTCTTCATAGCAACACACCAGCCAGTTAATGTGAAAGGACTATTTGCTAAGAAAATCATTTGGCAAATATTATAGTAAAAGCAGATTTAGTCAAGAATCATCAATATATATTACAATTCATAGGTGAAAACCTTACGAGGAACAAGATATCTCCATCATCTCAAATTATTTTACCAACAAAATTCTTGTTAATTATAAGACAGAAAAGAGTAACTTCACAATGGGAAACCTACAAGATGGCACATAAACCAAACGATCCAAGTTAACATCAACATTAAACATACACATGTGAATAAAAAGATATCACATCCCTCCTAATATGATACACTGAGAAAGATACCAAATCACTTCTGTGGTGTCCTCACCAAAAATTCTAACCATGCAGAAACATCAGACAAACCCAAATTGAGTGATATTTTTCAAAATATCTAGCCTGCACTACTTAAAAAAGGTTAAAGTCATGAAAGACAAACAAGGATGATTTCAGATTAAAGGAAACTAAGAGATCTGACAATAAATGCAACGTGAGATACTAGATTGCACTCTGATACAGAAAAAAAATTTATTTATTTTATTTCCTGTAAGGGCAAAGAAATACAAGGGAAAAAAGGTGTAATATGAATCAGATTTGTAGATTTCATAATAGTATTGTATCATGTTAATTTCCCCTGTGGTTATATATCAGAATATTCTTAGGAAATACAAATGAACGTATTTTGGGGGAAAGAGGCGTTATGTCTGCAACTTACCCTTAAATGGTTCAGAAAAACATAACACATATATAATTAAATATATGATATCATACATAGAGACAGACTGTGAGGACAATAAAAAGCAAATATGGTAAATTTGGGTATCTGGGGGAAGAGTATACAGAAATTCTTTGTAATATTCTTGAGGCTTTTCTCTGAGATTAAGACTATTTCCAAGAGAAAATTTATTGCTAATTTGTACTAAGAAGACCCACAATAAACTCAGACACTATAAATAAAGAAGGAAACAGGGCAGCTGAAATATAAGGTAATGGTCACAAAAATGTAGTCTAATTAGATATTATTTAAATTTCCATTAGACATAAGAAATTACAATAATTTTTAGTGTGACATGATTTTTTAAAAAACAGCCTTTATCTGTTAGCGATACACAGTGAAATATTTATGGATATATACAGATGAAATAATATGATGTCTGACACTGACTTTAAAATAATTTAGTGAAGGGAAATGGGTGTGGAATTATGGATGAAGTAATATAGCTCATGCATTGATAATTGTTGAGGCTAGGTGATGGGTATCAAGGTTAGTTAACCTATTCTTTCTTCTTTCGTGTAAAGTACACAACAAAAAGTTTTTAAACAGTCAATGTTATACAAAAAATGCAACAGATGAATCCTTGTCACACTCCTGCCACCATATTTCCTGTCAACTCCTTATAGGTAACCATTTTATTAGTTGCTTATTTATTTTTCCAGTTTCTTTACAAAAATACAAGAAAATACAAATATATACTCTTACTTTTCCACTCTTTCTACAAAAGGTAACAAACAATAAACACTGCTCTATATATTGTTTCCCTTTCCCCCACCAGCTTCATACATTCTGTATATCTCTCCATACCAGTATATACAGCTCTATTTTGTATATGTGTGTGTGTGTGTTTGCATATGTTCCATGGTTTATTCAACCACTCCCTTATTACTAGGTCCTTGATTTATTTCCAATCCTGTATTCATGCAACAATGCTATAATAACAATATAACAATATAACAATGCTATAAGAAATGACTGTGTATATTTCTGTCATTTTGTACCAGTGCAGGTTTACCTACAGCAGTGGTCCCTGACCTTTTTGGTACCAGGGACCAGTTTTGTGGAAGACAATTTTTCCACACATGGGGGCGGTGGTTTCAGGATGAAACTGTTCCACCTCAGATCATCAGGCATTAGATTCTCGAAAGTAGTGCATAACCTAGATCCCTTGTGTTTGGAGTTCACAATAGGGTTTCTGCTCCTATGAAAATCTCATGTCACCACTGATCTGACAGGAGGTGGAGCTTAGGCAGTAGTGCTCGCTAGGCTGCTACTCACATCCTGCTACCGGTTCCTAATAGGTCACAGACTGGTATTGATCCATGGCCCAAGGGTAGGAGACCCTTGACCTACAGGACAGATAACTACAGGGGAAGTCCTAGGCCAAAGATATGTTTTTTACCATATTCTTGTTCCTCCCACCACTGATATATGAGAATGTTGTCTCTCCACAGGCTTGCCAACAGAATGTATTATCTAACTTTTGGGTTTCTGTCCATCTGACAGGTGAGAAATTACACTTCGGTATTTTTTCACTTGCACTATTTTTCTTGTTATGGGCAATATAACCGCTATTTCCGCCACCTCTCATGTCAGAGGATAAGGAATCTCTATTGATTATAAGCCTGTAATTATGCCTTTGAATCAGTTTTTTTCTTAATGCACCTAAGAAATTACTTCTTCAAGTATTCCCTATTCCTTCAGTATCTTTCATATCTCTAATATTCTCCCTACTTTTTCCTTTCCTTCTAAGGTCAAATATTTTTTTTCTTGCTAGATATTACACTCAAACAATATGGTATAAAGAACAGAACATGAGAAGTCTCCTTCTTATGTTGAACCTGAATACCATCCATCCCAAGAGTGAAACACCATTCTCAGTTTGTGTATTCCCTCTCTCACACTGTACATACAGATGCACACATGTATTACATTTAATAGATACATTCAAACGACTACATACTGCTTAGGTGAGGTAATGCTAGCTGCTGCAATAACTAAACCCTAAAATCTCAGTGGTTTAACACAATGAAAGTTTAGTTTGGACTCACGTGGTAGTCCAATGTTCAGTTAGCATATTTCCACGTGTACTTCAGGCGCCCAACTTCTGCCATAGCCTAGGGCTTCAGTCTTCACTTTAGCAGCAAATGGAGGAAAAAGAGAGAGAGATTAAGACATAATTGCTTCTTAATCACCCTGCCCAGAAGTCCTATCAGATAACTTTGCACATACTCCGCAAGAAGTAACAGTGATTTTAAATGCAGGAGAAGCTGGGAAGTTTAGTCCCTGAGCTGGTACTTATTCAACTTTACTCTATGGAAGGGTAACATAAATCCCTGGAGAATAGATAGCTACCTCTTAAACATAGATTCTTCATGCTGTTTTATTCCATAGTGTGTGTATTTCCTTAATTTATCTTAGAGATGTTTCCAATAGTTCATATTAGGCTGACCCATTGTAAAACCTTTTTTTTGTTAAAGGAAAAGGTGAAATGTGATGTCAATTTATCACTTCTATTCAACACAGTATTGAAAGTCTTAGCCAAACCAATTAGGCAAGAGAAAGAAAGAAAGGACATGTAAATTGAAAAGAAGTCAAATTATCCTTCTTAGCAGATGATGTGATCTTACATTTAGAAAAACTTAAGGATTCCACCAAAAATTATTAGAACTGATAAATTCAGTACAGTTGCAGAGTACAAAATCAACATGTACAAATCAGTAGCATTTCTATACACTAACAATAATCAATCAAAAAAAGAAAGCAATCCCATTTACAATGGCTATGAAAAATAAAATAAAATAAAACCTAGGAATAAATTCAACCAAAACAGTGAGAGAGCTCTACAAGGAAAACTATAAAACACCCATGAAAGATACTGAAGAGGACACAAAAAATGGAAAAATATCCCATGCTCATGGATTGGAAGAATTAATATTGTTACAATTTCTATGCTGACCAAAGTGATCTGCATATTCAATGCAATCTCTATCGAAATACAAAATACCAATGACATTCTTCACAGAAATAGAAAAAATAATCCTAAAATTTGTATGGAACCACAAAAAACCTTGAAGAACTAAAGCAATCCTGAGAAAAAGAACAAAGCTAGAGGCATCACATATACTACAGAGCTATAGTAACCAAAACAGCATGGCACTGGCACAAGAGCAGACACATAGAGCAATGGTACAGAATAGAGAAACTAGAAACAAATTCACACAGTTACAACCAACTTATTTCACAACGTGTGAGGTTGCTTTTCCTCCACAGAACTAATAAAAATTTTTACCTTTGCCTATCTGATGGATTTAAAAAATGGTCCATCAGTGTAGTCTTAATTGACTTGTCTCTTCTAAAAATATGACAATCTCATCAAGATTTTAGGAGTTACTAGATTTATTACCCTTTTCATCGCTTGTCTGTTTTTTATTTTATGAAATTGTTGGTATTTCTCATTGATTTGTAGATGCTCCTAATACACTAAGGTATCTTATTTGCAACACAGAATTTTAAACGTCTCCCACAGTTTATAGTTAGTCTTTTTGCTCTGCTTACGATATTTGACTGTGAAATTTTTATATTTTTACTTAATCAAATTAATTAATCTTTTCCATTGTGACTTTTGAGGTTTGTGTCCAACTTAGAAGGGAGTTGTCACCTCTGGTATAAAGAAATAATTCTCCCAGGGCTTAATCTAATATTTTTTGTTTTTAATTTTCAAGATAAAACCTTTGTTTCATCGAAATTTTTATTGTAAGGTGTGAGATAAGAATCCAGCATTCTGTGTGTGTACAGATGCCTAGCCCATTGTCACACTATTTCTTATTGTTGTATAATACACCTTTTCTATGCCAATTGGAAACATCACCTTTAACATGTACTAAATCTCCATATGTATTTGAGTCTACTTCTGTACTTTCTATTCAACCAATTGATCCGCCTATTAATGTATTCTTACACACAATTTAAATCAATATAGCTTTGTATTATGTTTTAGTATCTTAGTGGGAGAGTCTTTCCTTATTATGTTACTTTTTTTTATTATGAAGTTCTAGGGTACATGTGCACAACATGCAGGTTTGTTACATATTTATACATGTGCCATGTTGGTGTGCTGCACCCATTAACTCGTCATTTACATTAGGTATATCTCCTAATGCTATCCCTCCCCCCTGCCCCACCCCACCCCACGATAGGCCCCGGTATGTGATGTTCCCCTTCCTGTGTCCAAGGGCTCTCATTGGTCAACTCCCACCTATGACTGAGAACATGAGGTGTTTGCTTTTTGTCCTTGTGATAGTTTGCTGAGAATGATGGTTTCCAGCTTCATCCATGTCCCTACAAAGGACGTGAACTCATCATTTTTATGGCTGCATAGTATTCCATAGTGTATATGTGCCACATTTTCTTAATCCAGTCTATCATTGTTGGACATTTGGGTTGGTTCCAAGTCTTTGCAATTGTGAATAGTGCCTCAATAAACATATGTGTGCATGTGTCTTTATAGCAGCATGATTTATAATCCTTTGGGTATATACACAGTAATGGGATGGCTGGGTCAAATGGTATTTCTAGTTCTAGATCCCTGAGGAATCACCACACTGACTTCCACAATGGTTGAACTAGTTTACAGTCCCACCAACAGTGTAAAAGTGTTCCTATTTCTCCACATCGTCTCCAGCACCTGTTGTTTCCTGACTTTTTAATGATCGCCATTCTAACTGGTGTGAGATGGTATCTCACTGTGGTTTTGATTTGCATTTCTCTGATGGCTAGTGATGATGAGCATTTTTTCATGTGTCTGTTGGCTGCATAAATGTCTTCTTTTGAGAAGTGTCTGTTCATATCGTTCACCCACTTGTTGATGGGGTTGTTTTTTTCTTGTAAATTTGTTTGACGTCATTGTAGATTCTGGATATTAGCCCTTTGCCAGATGAATAGATTGCAAAAATTTTTTCCCATTCTGTAGGTTGCCTGTTCACTCTGATGGTAGTCTCTTTTGCTGTGCAGAAGCTCTTTAGTTTAATTAGATCCCATTTGTCAATTTTGGCTTTTGTTGCCATTGCTTTTGGTGTTTTAGATATGAAGTCCTTGCTCATGCCTATGTCCTGAATGGTATTGCCTAGGTTTTCTTCTAGGGTTTTTATGGTTTTAGGGCTAACATTTAAGTCTTTAGTCCATCTTGAATTAATTTTTGTATAAGGTGTAAGGAAGGGATCCAGTTTCAGCTTTCTACATATGGCTAGCCAGTTTTCCCAGCACCATTTATTAAATAGGGAATCCTTTCCCCATTTCTTGTTTTTGTCCAGTTTGTCAAAGATCAGATAGTTATAGATATGTGGTATTATTTCTGAGGGCTCTGTTCTGTTCCATTGGTCTATATCTCTGTTTCGGTACCAGTATCATGCTGTTTTGGTTATCGTAGGCTTGTAGTATAGTTTGAAGTCAGGTAGCGTGATGCCTCCAGCTTTGTTCTTTTGGCTTAGGGTTCACTTGGCAATGCGGGCCCTTTTTTGGTTCCATATGAACTTTAAAGTAGTTTTTTCCAATTCTGTGAAGAAAGTCATTGGTAGCTTGATCGGGATGACATCAATCTATAAATTACCTTAGGCAGTATGGCCACTTTCATGATATTGATTCTTCCTATCCATGAGCATGGAATGTTCTTCCATTTTTTGTATCCTCTTTTATTTCATTGAGCAGTGGTTTGTAGTTCTCCTTGAAGAGGTCCTTCACATCCCTTGTAAGTTGGACTCCTAGGTATTTTATTCTCTTTGAAGCAATTGTGAATGGGAGTTCACTCATGATTTGGCTCTCTATTTGTCTGTTATTGGTGTATAAGAACGCTCGTAATTTTTGCACATTGATTTTGTATCCTGAGACTTTGCTAAGTTGCTTATCAGCTTAAGGAGATTTTGGGCTGAGACAATGGGGTTTTCTAGATATACAATCATGTCATCTGCAAACAGGGACAATTCGACTTCTTCTTTTCCTAATTGAATACCCTTTATTTCTTTCTCCTGCCTGATAGCCCTGGCCAGAACTTCCAACACTATGTTGAATAGGAGTGGTGAGGAGGGCATCCCTGTCTTGTGCCAGTTTTCAAGGGGAATGCTTCCAGTTTTTGCCCATTCAGTATGATACTGGCTATGGGTTTGTCACAAATAGCTCTTATTATTTTGAGATACATACCATCAATACCTAATTTATTGAGAGTTTTTAGCATGAAGGGTTGTTGAATTTTGTCAAAGGCCTTTTCTGTATCTATTGAGATAATCATGTGGTTTTTGTCATTGGTTCTGTTTATATGCTGGATTACGTTTATTGATTTGCGTATGTTGAACCAGCCTTGCATCCCAGGGATGAAGCCCACTTGATCGTGGTGGATAAGCTTTTTGATGTGCTGCTGGATTCGGTTTGCCAGTATTTTATTGAGGATTTTTGCAGTGATGTTCATCACGGATATTGGTCTAAAATTCTTTTTTTGTTGTGTCTCTGCCAGGCTTTGGTATCAGGATGATGCTGGCCTCATAAAATGAGTTAGGGAGGATTCCCTCTTCTTCTATTGATTGGAATAGTTTCAGAAGGAATGGTACCAGTTCCTCCTTGTACCTCTGGTAGAATTCGGCTGTGAATCCATCTGGTCCTGGACTTTTTTTGGTTGGTAAGCTATTAATTATTGCCTCAATTTCAGAGCCTGTTATTGGTCTATTCAGGGATTCAACTTCTTCCTGGTTTAGTCTTGGGAGGGTGTATGTGTTGAGGAATTTATCCATTTCTTCTAGATTTTCTAGTTTATTTGTGTAGAGGTGTTTGTAGTATTCTCTGATGGTAGTTTGTATTTCTGTGGGATCGGGGGTGATATCCCCTCTCATTTTTTATTGTGTCTATTTGATTCTTCTCTCTTTTCTTCTTTATTAATCTTGCTACTGGTCTATCAATTTTGTTGGTCTTTTCAAAAAACCAGCTCCTGGATTCATTAATTTTTTGAAGGGTTTTTTGTGTCTCTATTTCCTTCAGTTCTGCTCTGATTTTAGTTATTTCTTGCCTTCTGCTAGCTTTTGAATGTGTTTGCTCTTGCTTCTCTAGTTCTTTTAATTGTGATGTTAGGGTGTCAATTTTAGATCTTTCCTGCTTTCTCTTGTGGGCATTTAGTGCTATAAATTTCCCTCTACACACTGCTTTAAATGTGTCCCAGAGATTCTGGTATGTTGTGTCTTTGTTCTCGTTGGTTTCAAAGAACATCTTTATTTCTGCCTTCATTTCGTTATGTACCCAGTAGTCATTCAGGAGCAGGTTGTTCAGTTTCCATGTAGTTGTGCGGTTTTGAGTGAGTTTCTTAATCCTGAGTCCTAGTTTGATTGCACTGTGGTCTGAGAGAGAGTTTGTTATAATTTCTGTTCTTTTACATTTGCCGAGGAGTGCTTTACTTCCTACTATGTGGTCAATTTCAGAATAAGTGCGGTGTGTTGCTAAGAAGAATGTATATTCTGTTGATTTGGGGTGGAGAGTTCTGTAGATGTCTGTTAGGTCCGCTTGGTGCAGAGCTGAGTTCAATTCCTGGATATCCTTGTTAACGTTCTGTCTCGTTGATCTGTCTAATGTTGACAGTGGGGTGTTAAAGTCTCCCATTATTATTGTGTGGGAGTCTCAGTCTCTTTGTAGGTCTCTAAGGACTTGCTTTATGAATCTGGGTGTTCCTGTATTGGGTGCATATATATTTAGGATAGTTAGCTCTTCTTGTTGAATTGATCCCTTTACTATTATGTAATGGCCTTGTCTCTTTTGATCTTTGTTGGTTTAAAGTCCGTTTTATCAGAGACTAGGATTGCAACCCCTGCCTTTTTCTGTTTTCCATTTGCTTGGTAGATGATCCTCCATCCCTTTATTTTGAGCCTATGTGTGTCTCTGCACGTGAGATGGGTTTCCTGAGACGGAGTTTCACTCTTTTTGCCGAGGCTGGAGTACAATGGCGCGACCTTGGCTCACCACAACCTCTGCCTCCCGGGTTCAAGCAATTCTCCTGCCTCAGCCTCCCGTGTAGCTGGGATTACAGGCATGCGCCACCACGCCTGGCTACTTTTGTAGTTTTAGTAGAGAAGGGGTTTCTCCATGTTGGTCAGGCTGGTCTTGAACTCGTGACCTCAGGTGATCCGCCCACCTTGGCCTCCCAAAGTGCTGCAATTACAGGCGTGAGCCACCGCACCCAGCCCATTATGTTACTTTTTAAGAATTTTCCTGGTTATTATTTTTTTTCATATAAACAACAGAGTTCCTTGACTAATTCCAAACTTCACCCAGAAAAACAACTATACACGTGTCCTACTATCCTCTTTAGCCTATGCTTTCTGTTCATAAGAGTTCTTTCTTCCTTTTCACACTAAAACTTTGATCTCTTAAAAGCTTGATTCCATCTCATTAAACAAAAAAGCAATCAAGAATTTCTTCCTTTTTTTTTTTCAAGACAGAGTCTCACTCTGTCACTCAGGCTGGAGTGCAGTGGCCTGATCTTGGCTCACTGCATCCTCTGCCTCCCAAGTTCAAGTGATTGTCATGCCTCAACCTCCCAAGTAGCTGGGACTACAGGCGGGCGCCACCACACCTGGCTAATTTTTGTATTTTTGGTGGAGACAGGGTTTTGCCATGTTGGCCAGGCTGGTCTTGAACTCCTGGCCTCAAGTGATCCACCCACCTCAGCCTCCGAAAGTGCTGGAATTACAGGCATGAGCCACCACGCCTGGCCAATCAAGAATTTCATAATTGCTAAATCCAGTAGCCTTTCTTGGAACTCCTTGGCTTCTTTGAAGTTCCAGACCCTGTTAACTCTCTGCCTTTCTCGAAATTCTCTCCTTTCTTTGCTTTTATGTCTGCTTCATTTAGATACTTCATATCCGTTTTCCTGAGCTCCTCCTCCCCAGAGAAAGTCACTCAAAAACATTATGTGTCCAAGTATCTGTCTTTGGTACACTATTTTATGTGTGTGTGTGTGTGTGTGTGTGTGTGTGTGTGTGTGTGTATTTCCTCTTCAGGTCAACTACCATGAAATATCTATCTGTAATTCTGAGTACAGCTTATGGTAGGTATAAATAAAAATAAATACTGAATGAATGGGCATCAGTTCTAATTTCCCAAATTCCTGCTTAAAATTTCTCCAGGGATTCCCCTTAGTCATCAACACATCAACACATAAAATGCCTGTACAGTAGAGGAAAGTTTCTCTGAATCCTAGACTGGTCAAACCGTATCTGGAACACTGAGATCCATTCGGCACCACATTTTCAGAGGCCATGACAAATCTGAGTGAATCTAAAGAAGGGAAACAGGACGGTAAATGATACAAAACTCAGGGTATAAGAGGAAATGTTGAAGTAACTTAGGATGTTGAGTCATCAGATGATTAAGAGAAGACATAGCAGTACTCAAGTATGTAAAGAGTACTTTCCGGTAGGGGGCAATGTTGGGTGGAAGGAGGAGGTTATGAGGTTATGGCACTGTTCAGTTTTTTTTTTTTTGTTTTTTTTTGAGATGGAGTTTTGCTCTTGCTGCCTAGCCTGGAGTGCAATGGCGCGATCTCAACTCACTGCAACATCCACCTCCCAGGTTCAAGCGATTCTCCTGCCTCAGCCTCCTGAGTAGCTGGGGTTACAGGCATGCACCACTATGCCCGGCTAATTTTGTAGTTTTAGTTGAGATGGGTTTCTCCATGTTGGTCAGGCTGGACTCGAACTCCTGACCTCAGGTTATCTGCCCACCTCGGCCTCCCAAAGTGCTGGGATTACAGGCATGAGCCACTGCGCCTAGCCTAAACGATACTCACAAATATCTGTGAAAGGTAGGCACACAGTTTTATCTACCTACCTTATGTTCGTGTGACACTATCACAAATTCAGGCTGTTAATGGCCCAACCTGATCTGTAGCAACATCCTGTGAATAAGTCTTATAGCCTCTGATCCATCCTATCCATTCTAACCATTTTGTCAGATCAAACTTCCTGACATAAAATTTCCCTTATCAAAAGTTAATGACAGCAGGGCACGGTGGCTCACGTCTGGAATCCCAGCTCTTTGGGAGGCTGAGGAAGGAGGACTGCTTGAGCCCAGGAGTTCAAGACCAACGTGGGCAACACAAAGACAGTGAGACCTTGTCTAAAAAAAAAAAAAAAAAAAAAAAAAAAAAAAAAAAAAAAAAGACTTTCACTGTTAACAAAAAACAAAACAACAAAATCCTCTAGAATTCTTTCCTAAGTCACTAGTTTTATTTTTACCACTATGTCCCATAAATCCTTTTCTTCTTAAGTGCCTTGTACTTTTGGTATGTATATATTGCACCTAATATTGCTCAATGATCCCTTCTTTTTGTGGTGTATCTGTTCTTCAAAGTTTAGCTCAAGTAACATCTCCTCCCTGGGCTTTGATCATTACAGAAGGAAGAGATCCCAACCCATTCTAAACATATGTGATGCTATCTAAATCACTATCTTAAAATTCTCTTCCCTGTTTGGTAGTCATATGTAGTATGTAATACTGCAAATATAACTTTCTACAACGATGCAACTGTTCTCTATCTGTGCGTCCAATATAACAGCCAGTAACCACAAGTGACTACTGAGCATGTAAAATGTGACCAGTGCCTACATATTAGACAGTGTGGTCTTGGAGGGCAATACATTAGGTTTCTGATGCATAGAATATTTACTGAGAAATAATTATGTTCTAGGCCCTGTTTAAACATTTTATACCTATCATTTCACTAATGCTTTTCTATTATCATTCTGTTTCTAAGATAAATAAACTGAGTCCAAGAAAGTTTAAATAACTTGCATCAAGTCCTAATTCTTTGGGATTAACAACAATGATGACAATCCACAGATTATTGCAGTAAGAATATTAGAAAATATGACAAGGAGCTCAGTAAATCATTAAACAGTATTCCTAAGATAGTTATTTTATCTTCTTTTGGTGTCTCTTACAACATCTAGCACATCACCTTGTACGTAGTAACTATAACTGAATCAAATGATAATTTTACATGGCTTATAGTCTTCTACACTTGTACATAATGTTTTCTAAAATCAGAGTATAAATTGAACGTATAAAAATGAAGTCATAAAAATAAAATGTGTTATAGCCACATGATGGAATATTATTCAGCCATAAAAAGGAATGAAATATTGATTCATGCTACATGGATGAAACTAAAAAAAATGCTAAGTGAAAGAAGCCAGTCACAAAAGACCATACATTATAATTCCTCTTACATGAAATATTCAGAATAGACAAATTCATACAGACAGAAAGTAGATTAGAGGTTACCTAGGATTTGTAGGATTGGGGTAAAACAGAGAGTGATCACTAGAGGGTAAGGAGTGTTTTCCTGGGCTCATGAAAATGTTCTAAAATTGACTGTGGTGATGGTTGCAAAACTACATAAAAACAATGTAAAAATTTAACTGTATATTTTAAATGGGTGAATTGCATGGCCTGTGAATTAAATCTCAATAATACTGTTTTTAAAAGGGAGGAATAAAAATTTTATGTTTACAAAGGGTTCTACTCCTAAGAGCTAAATATAAATTATGGACTATCTAGGATACACCTTTACTTTTAGATATAATCTCTGACAAAAATATTTTGAATACACTTAAGGGTAAAGTGAAATAAAATTGTGGTTTTCAAAATTGTTTTCTCAGAGGTGGACAAAAGAAATCTTTTTTGGAAACCAGCGAAACAAAAATAATCTGGAGCTGTCTTGGTTGAAGCAGCGTGCGGGATTCAGACACCTCCCACTCAGACCCCTGCCCTTCCTTCAATATTGGCATCTAAAGAATCTCTCCAGCGTTTGGAGGAAATCATGTTGGAAGTTAAGCAAGAAGCAACACAAAAAACTGAGCAACTACAAAGAAGTAAAAAGTAAAAACTCTGCAAGTTGAATTGTTAGCTGGCAGGCTACCATGTAATAATACCTCAGAATTGTCTTGTTAGTAAAGATACAAACATTTGAATTCTATTTATGAACTTTGAATTCTGCTTCTGTAATTAGACTTTTTTTTTTTTTTTTGGGACAGTCTCACTCTGTCGCTTAGGCTGGAGTGCAGCGGAACGATCTCGGCTCACTGCAAACTCCGTCTCCTGGGTTCAAATGATTCTCCTGCCTCTGCCTCCCCAGTAGCTGTAGCTGGGATTACAGGTGTGGATCACCATGCGCAGCTTAATTTTTTTTTGTATTTTCAGTACAGACGGGGTTTCACGATGTTGGCCAGGCTGGTCTCAAACTTCTGACCTCAAATCATCCACTTGCCTTGGCTTCCCAATGTGCTGGGATTACAGGCATGAGCCAATGTGCCCAGCCTGCATGTTTTTTTTTTTTTTTTTTTTTTTTTTTGAGACGGAGTATTGCTCTGTTGCTTAGGCTGGAGTGCGCTATCTCAGCTCACTGCAACCTCCGCCTTCCAGATTCAAACAATTCTCCTGCCTCAGCTTCCCAAGTAGCTGGGACTGTTACAGGTGCATGCTGCCACACCCGGCTAATTTTTTTGTATTTTAGTAGAGAAGGGGTTTCACCATGTTGCCCAGGCTGGTCGGGAACTCCTGAGCTCAGGCAATCCGCCTGCCTCGGCCTCCCAAAGTGCTGGGATTACAGGTGTGAGTCACTGCGCCACCGCATTGTTTTTTTTTTTTTTTAAAGAGAATTATTCTCAATTCAAGATCTACCTCTAATTTATGTCGTCTTTTTTTTATTATGTACTTGGATTAGGAATTTTTGTACTTTTGTTTGTACAACAAAAAATATGTAAACATCCCTAAATAAAAAAATAGGTGCCCTAGATCTGTGATATTGGAAGTGCTGTTTTCCTGGCTCAATATCCCTTATTTGGCTAAGAAAAAAAGGGCAGTTTCCAACTCATTTGTACTTACATAGCCACAGACTCTTCTACTTGTATGGCTTATTAACATCAAAAATTTATATTCTATTATTATATGTGATATATTACACTATACTACATTATAATTATCCCCAAAACAGAACTCATCATTTATTTCTCTCAAACATATTTTTAATATATTTAAGGGTAAAGTAGAATAAAACTGTGGTTTTCAGAATTATTTTTTCAGAGGCAGACAAAATAAATCTTTTTTAGAAATCCAACAAAGCAAAACTTTCCCAACTTCCCTATTTCAACTTAACTTTGAATCCCCAGGCTGATATCTCTTTAAACTCAAATTAGTAGCCTCTCTTTATAGTCATAGCTGATAATCAAGGCATAATCTTTCCCCTTTAGACATGAATTCTGGAGGTCCTCCTCCTCCCTGCTAGCTCTTTCCACAGCTACCAACTTTTCTTGAGTCAAGTCTATTTTTCACACTTTTTCTATGTACTGCTATTAGAATAGTCCTCAAGTGCTCTATGATGTTATTTCCTTCCTCAAAAACTTAGAATTGTTCTCTATAGTTCAACTTCCTCTCCATCTCTGTGTGATGGTTAATTTTGTTTCAACCTGATTGGGCCACAGGGTGCCCAGATACTTGGTCAAACATTATTCTGTTTTTGTGAAGGTGTTTTTGGATGAGATTAACATTTAAATTGGTAGACTAGACAAAGCAGATAATCTAGGATGGGCCTCATCCAATCATTTCAAGGCCTGAATAGAACAAAAGGCTGATCTTCCTCAGAATAAGTGAAAATTATCCTGCCTGATGGGCCTCAAACTATACCATTTGCTCTTCCTGGTTCTATAGCAGCTTCCAGCCTTTGGACTTGAAAGCGGATACAAGCTCTACAGATTTTGGACTAGCCAGTGTCCATAATCCCATGATAGGTATCTCCTATTAGTTCGTTTTTCTGAAGATCACTGACTAATATACTGTTTATCCCAACTCTGTAGTACCATTTCATAAGATTTTTTTTTTTTTTTGACAGTGTCTTGCTCTGTCACCCAGGCTGGAGTGGAATGGTGCAAACAAAGTTCACTGCACCCTCAACCTCCTGGGCTCAAGTGATCCTCCTACCTCAGCCTCCTGAGCAGCTGGAACCACAAGTATGCGCCACCATGCCTTGCTAGTTTTTTAAATGTTTGTAGAGAAAAAGTCTAACCATGTTGCCCAGGCTCCCAAATCGTTTAATAGACCTCAGAATATTCTCTACTACAATGAAATAAATCCATTTGTCAATTTCTACCCAATTTGCATAATTCCATTGAAATGCTTTTATTAAATAACTGATATGCATTTGTACCACCTACATTTGCCTCTCACATATATCTCTCCAGCTAGCATGTTAACTACTTTGAAAACAGGAGCCTCTATTTTCTTTACTTCTTTCTACAGTGATAACAGAGATTAACAATGTGAAGTATAGCTTAAAGACTATTAAATATATATATATTTAAATCATAAAAAGTCAGGAAACAACAAATGCTGGAGAGGATGTAAAGAAATAGGAATGTTTTTACACTGTTGGTGGGACTGCAAACTAGTTCAACCATTGTGGAATACAGTGTGGTGATTCCTCAAGGATCTAGAACTAGAAATACCATTTGACCCAGTCATCCCATTACTGAGTATATACCCAAAGGATTATAAATCATGCTGCTATAAAGACACATGCACATGTGTGTTTATTGCAGCACTATTCACAATTGCAAAGACTTGGAACCAACCCAAATGTCCAACAATGGTAGACTGGATTAAGAAAATGTGGCTCATATACACCATGGAATACTATGCAGCCATAAAAATTATGAGTTCATGTCCTTTGTAGGGACATGGATGAAGCTGGAAACCATCATTCTCAGCAAACTATCACAAGGACAAAAAACCAAACACCGCATGTTCTCACTCACAGGTGGGAATTGAACAATGAGAACACTTGGACACAGGAAGGGGAACATCACATACCGGGGCCTGTCGTGGGTGGGGGAAGTGCGGAGGGATAGCATTAGGAGACATATCTAATGTAAATGATGAGTTAATGGGTGCAGCACACCAACATGGCGCATGTATACATATGTAACAAACCTGCACGTTGTGCACATGTACCCTAGAACTTAAAGTGTAATAAAAAATAGACTATTAAATGTATATATACATACTTTATACCTATCTATACCTTAAATAGATATATAATGTATGTAAATTTATATATCTAATTTACCTCTTGCCTACAGTCTGGTACATGTTTTAATGTTAATTTTTATTTGGTTGGTTTTGGTTTTGCTTAAAAGAATAACATTTTGGGTTAAAATTTATTTGCCATTTTAAAGTATTCTGCTTCCACTTTCATTTTGCTGTTAGGACACAGAACAAAGTTACAGACAAACTTTAGACTATATAATTTAAAAGTACAATTGAAAGAATGTTTTAATGTTGGGATGAAGTGCATACTTTACTGTATATTTTTCAAACTCAGTTATATTGCTTTGCTAAAAGTAAATAATATCACCAGGATACCATATGGTAAAAATCCCTCTGTGGATTAACCCACAAAAGGAAGTGAATGAATTTTTATATATTGCATAGTTGTGGTTGCAAAACTGCAGTAAAAATATGTTTTCAATGCACTGGTGTAAGTGAGACTTCAGAATTCAGCTACCTCTTCTGATTTGATCCAAAAGGCTTGGAATATTTAAGACCATATCTCATCAACATGGAAAAGGAGGAGTGTGTTATTTTCTAGCATTCCTATGACTTGGAAGAAAAAAAAATCTAGGAAATTGAAGTCCTTGAACTGGAAAATATGAATTTGGTCTTTTAGAAAGCATTCATTTAAAAAATAATGGGCAGTTACTTAATAATAGGACATAGCATGTCAGAGAAGTCTGAGGCCATATAAGACAGTTGGATAAGATTTGACAATGTCATTGTGTGCAGCCCAGCCAGTGCAAAATGGTCAAATCAGTTTTTACCTTTTTACTTTAAATAATATGCTATCCAAGTCTTGATCTAGTCCAATGACTAGAGGAATAGAAATTCTCCCCACCTCTCTAGGGATTCCATTCCAGAGACTAATAGATTTCACTGTCAGAAAACATTTCCCAGGTTCAGTCTTAAATTTCTGTTACTTAATTTCATCCCATTACTTGACTATAAACTCTCTTATCCTACCTTTAAAAATATCTTGACTTCCATAATGTTTGTATCTTACAAATATTTGTAAAATGTTATCATAACTATACTCAGAGATGAGCAAAAAATATACATTTTGTTATTTTAATATTTTAAGGATTAAAGTCTGAAGATCATTATACATTTATTTTCTAGTCTGAACACTACTCGATTTGCTTATTTGGGGCATGTAAATGCCCCAAACTTGTATTCTCTTTGTGATCTCAGCAGTACCATTTAAATAACTTTTATCTTTCAGCCACATGACGTGAAGCTTTTGCATATACAGACTAAAATCTCATTGACTGATTTTACTGCCACATTGCATTACAAGACCATATATAATTTGCTACCACTATCATCTCAAAGTCTCTTGGTAATACTGCTTTCCAAGTACTGTATATCCTGCCAGTTGAATGGCTGTGTTTCTGATTATTTTTCCCCAGATGTATTAGCTACATTTTTCCAGGTTGAATCACATTTCATTTCCTGCCCATATTTCTAACCACTTTAGGTCCCTTTTATCTGCCCTCACTGGTTTTGCCAACACCATCCAATTTAGCATCATCTGTAAATTTAATTAACATGATGTGTATCCTTCTCTTCTAAATCACTAATGAAGTTTCTCTACAATGATTTGTTTATTTTAAAAACTCTAATGCTGCTTAATGTTTATAATCTTGCTTATAATGTTTATAATCTTAAGAAGGCACCACTTTTTTGCCACTAAATATTTGTTTTATTATTTTAGGAGTGGTTCATGATAGACTAACAACAGAATCATGTTCAGGGTCACTGCTATCCTTTTTTGAATATTAGTGCTAAATTACTTTTATGATTGCTTCTGTACATAACAAAGCTTTAACTGACAATTTTCTACCCTTCTGTGTTTTTTCATTCTATTAATAACATCACAGAAGAACAACATTATGATGTTATTCTCACATCCATGATGTGAAATGGTCAAAGATCTCATATTCCAAATTCTGTTGTGCAGAGAGTTTTTTAAATTTTAGATTCCAATTTACTGTGACAACAGTTTGTTATATTAAATGAGTAAAGATTAATTTAGAATGTTTCTATTTTAAGTATTTTGGAATTGGCAAGTTGAACCAAGATCAATATGGTTCATATGAACTGAACAAGAGCTATTTTGTTCCTCTTTTATAACTGTGATTTCTTTTGAATTTATTGGTTATTTAAAATTCTTCTGGGGTATTAAAACCTACTTTTAATTTCATTTTTATAAGGAAATACATTAGATCTCCAAAAGTATGTTTTGAAACATAATACTAGAAACAACATATATGTATCCACCACCTAGGTTAGGAAAACACCACCACCACCACCACCACCACACCACCACTACCAGTACCTTATCAGTTATGGGATACATTTATCCAATTGCTTACCTCTTTCCCTTAGGAGCATCTGCTGCTATTAACTTTATAAAAATAATTTACTTCGTTTTGTTTACATATCTATATATACATCCCTATAGTTAAGATGCATTTTTTAAAAATTGAATATCTCAGACATTTCAGTCATCAATTTCCATCTTATACTAATTTACTTTTTGTAAGTATTTCTCTTTTCCTACAGGAATATCTTGCCATATGTCTTCAATAATCTTGGAAGAAAGCATATTCTTTTTTCTTCAATTTTTTATTTACCTAAATCCTAGTGTTAGCTTTACATACCACAAACTTTTCTTTTTCCTATTAATCCATCCTCTTAACTTACATATTTTGGGACAGTTTCTTGTACTCATTTACTAGTGTATACATATTTATAAATTGCTTATTATGGCCCAATTATGGCATATAGATCTGATTTTACATACTTAGTAGAAGTAACTTCTTTTTTCAGCCAATTCTTGTATCTCATTATGTTTGTTAAGAAATTAGAAAATCCTTGTGGGTGCCTATGATGTATATATGCATACATACATACATACATATATATACATACCTATGATGTATGCATATATATGTCATAGGTACTCACGGTTTTTATCCATGGTTCCTGCCTCATAACTCTCATATATATGTATATACATATATATCTCATATACATATATGAGAGTTATGAGTACGTATATATACATACCTATGATGTATATATATATACTTCAAGAATAGCAAGGAGTACCTTGCTTTTTCAGCTAATTCTTATATCTCATTATTTCAAATTTTATATAATAATAATTTCTAATTTTATCTAATAATAATTTCTATTATTAGAAATTATTTCTAATTTCTAAGAAATTAGAAAATTCTTGTGGGTACCTATGACGTATATATACATACATACGTATATATACATACGTATACATACATACATAAATACTTATATATACATACCTATGACATATGTATATATACGTCATAGGTACCCATGGTTTTTATCCATGGTTCCTGGCTCATAACTCGCATAGCTCTTGTTAGTCTTTCATTATAATGTTGGGGCACTTTAGGCTTCAGGAGCAGGCTTCAGGAGCAAGCCTCAGGAAAGAGAATCTATCTCTCTGACCTCCTGTCCTCCTTTACCTGCTCAAGGCAGAACTCTGATCTGATTGTGGGTCAAAAGACCCTCATTCCAGAGAAGGTTCTGCCCCATACTCTGGAGGAAGAAATGCTACACAGAGAGGCCAAGAAGAATCTAAACAGGCATTGCTGGGTTTCCCCATTCAGCCTATTAATATGAGATTGTACCCTTTTTGTTCAATCACATTTCATGCCTATGATTCTCCATAAAAACCCAAGAAGTACTATCACATTTGGGATTAAGGAAAACAAAACTAAACCAAGAAGACTGGGTTCAAAGAGCTTCCAGATAACTAAACACGTGGAGTTTCCTAGATTATGGCATGCCCAGAGAGTGCATGGAAGTTCCGAGCACTTTCCCCCATATCCTGCCCTGCACATCGCTTCATGTGTGTTCTTTGTAATATCTGTTATAATAAACAAATAAACTAAAATAAGCATTTCCCTGGGTTCTGTGAGTTGCTCGGCCAGAAGCTCCAGAGGCTTGGACTTCCACTGGTGTGAGGAGAGGGCTCAGTTTTGGGGACTGAACCCTCAATCCATGGGATCTGATGCTATCTCTAGGTAGATCATGCTGGAATTTAATTAGCCGACATTCAGGTGGTGTCTGCCGCTTGGTGTGTGGAAAAAAACTCTCTTACCTTTGGTTGCAGAAGGCTTCTCTGTTGATGATTGCTATAGTAGTATGAAAGCAGAGGAAAAACATGCTTAGAGAGTTTTCCCCAAACAGTACCTAAATATAAGACCTATATTTATTCCCTCATAAATTTAAACTTCTATTATTATTTATTTATTTTTTGAGATGGAGTCTCTCTCTGTCACCCGGCTAGATGCAGTGGCATGATCTCGGCTCACTGCAACCTCCACCTCCTGGGTTCAAGCAATTCTTCTGCCTCAGCCTCCCATGTAGCTGGGGCTACAGGCACGCACCACCGCACCCAGCTAATTTTTGAATTTTGGGTAGAGACGGGGCTTCACCATGTTGGCCAGGATGGTCTCGATCTCTTGACCATGTGATCTGCCCCCCTTCGCCTTCCAAAGTGCTGGGATTACAGGTGTGAGCCAACATGCCCAGTCTAAACTTCTATTTTTAAATATCAAATTATTCCTATCATAATTTTTATTCCATTTTAATTTCCATTTCTCATGTCCATATCCATAATAACTTTAACATATTTCCATTTACTAAAAAAAACTCAACTTTCATCCTTATATAGCACTGATATCACACAGTAAAAAGCTGGTAAATCAAGGGCTTTTTCATATTTTACCAGTTATCTTGTTCTCACTTTAAAAATTACACTCAATTATTTAGAGAAAGATGTTCATCTCCATGCGGTTTATGATAGAAAAAAAGGGAAACAATCAAAATATCTAATAACTGGAGATCTAGCTAAATAAAATATAGTACAATCCTACAATAGAATATTAGTAACCTAATTAAAATTGGCGATTAACAGTTTTAGCCTATTAATGAGAGTCTCTTCACCTAGTAATATCTGAGGTATAAAAGCAAGTGTCCCAGGGTGGCCCACGACAGTTGAGGGAAAAATATGGGGTTACAAAAGCCAAGTCATTACATCTCAAGAGGGACAATTCTGTGGCACCATTCACTCCTCAGAGCTCCCTGGGGGATCAAGCTGAGGTTAGGCTTTTGAAACTTCATCTTTGCCTAGCTTCTATCCTTGCTCTTTTTCCTTCTTTTCTCATTTTCTTTTGAGAGCACTCAGTAAATCACTGCACAAGAATCTCTTTCTTGAGTTCTGCTTCTAAGGGGACCCACTGACCCAAAGAATCAGTGCACAGAAGTGATCCTAGAAAGCAGGCTCCAAGGCTGAGATTCTGGATCACTCACTGACTGGCTGGCTGTCAATGAGGACCCCAGAATTAGTGGTGTTTTTTGGCATTCTGTAGCAGTAATGCAACTGCTAAAACTTGAACAAGGATGGAATACATGTAGAAAATGCACTGGCTTGTGCCATACTTCCAGATTTAAGAGGAATGAGGAAAGTGGTAAGTATGTAAGTATTGACATAAGAGTTGAAAAGAAATTACTTAGGCAGATAGTGAGGGTATATTAGTCCTCGGTAAGGTTTTCCTTTTAATGAAAAGCAACCCCCCAAATAATTTTCTTTTCTAACAAAGAGCAACCTGTAAAATTAAGCTGCAGACATAAACAAGCAAGAAGAGTGAACGCAAGCAGTTGTGCCTACAGGAATATACTACCTGGGACGAGACATGTTCAATATGGTGGCTCCATCTTCTCTTTTTGCCAGCCATGTGTATAGTAAGAAGCAGGCAAGATGGAGCTGGCCAAGTGAAAAGTCCATTTGCATAAGATTAGGGTGGAGCAACCAGCCTTCCCCACTGCTATGTAAACATCATACCTAGTCAAACCCATTTGTGAGCCCTACCTAAATGAGACACTGCCTCCTCAAGCCTGCCTATAAAATCTGCTGCAGTCCTCCACTTTACCTTTTTCAGATGTCTCTCTCTTGCAAGAGAGAGTGAGCTGCTATCCTCCCTCCTTTCTTCTGCCTATTTAACTTTCTATTCCTTAACCCACCCACGTGTCCTTGTCCTTAATCCTCTTGGTGTGAGACAATGAACCCCAGGTATTTACCCCAGACAACAATGCCATTTCAGTATCACAGAATTGAATGGCTGTTATTGAGCACTCGTGATACTATGAAGAAAGGAAAGGATGATTAATCACCAATTCAAAACAATGTGTGAAATTCTTTTTTTTTTTTTTTTTTTGAGATGGAGTCTTACTCTGTTGCCCAGGCTGGAGTGCAGTGGCACGATCTCAGCTCACTGAAAGCTCTGCTTCCCGGGTTCACACCATTCTCTTGCCTCAGACTCCCGAGTAGCTGGGACTACAGGCGCCCACTACCACGCCCGGCTAATTTTTTGTATTTTTAGTAGAGATGGGGTTTCACTATGTTAGTCAGGATGGTCTTGATCTCCTGACCTCATGATCTACCTGTAGAGCTGGGATTACAGGCATGAGCCACTGCGCCTGGCCAACGATGTGTGAAATTCTGAGATCTTCATCTCTAAGTTGTTTCATAGTAAATTATAATAAAAAATAAAATAAAATGCCTCAAAACAGATATAGGAGGATGTGATAATAAAGAGTCTTAACCCAAGCCTGTATCACAGCAAGTTCACTGTGTTTAGAGACTAACCCAGAGATTATTTTCCCTGTTCCTAAACAAAAACTCAGAATGTTTCTGTGGAGTATTAAAAAAAAAAAAAAGCGGGGGGTGGCTGGCAAGATGGCTGAACAGGAATAGCTCCGGTCTGCAGCTCCCAGGGAGATCAATGTAGAAGGCGGGTGATGTCTGCATTTCCAACTGAGGTACCTCGCTCATCTCACTGGGACTGGTTAGACAGTGGGTGCAGCCCATGGAGGGCGAGTGGAAGCAGGGTGGGGTGTCGCCTCACTTGGGAAGTGCAAGGGGTTGGGGAACTCCCTCCCCTAGCCAAGGGAAGCTGTGAGGGACTGTGCTGTGAGGAAGAGTGCACTCTGGCCCAGATACTATGCTTTTCCCACAGTCTTCGCAACTCGCAGAGCAGGAGATTCCCTTGGGTACCTACACAACCAGGGCCCTGGGTTTCAAGCACAAAACTGGGCGACCATTTGGGCAGACACCGAGCTAGCTGAAGGAGTTTTTTTTCACACCCCAGTGGTGACTGGAACGCCAGTGAGACAGAACTGTTCACTCCCATGGAAAGGGGGCTGAAGCCAGGGAGCCAAGTGGTCTAGCTCAGTGGATCCGACCCCGATGGAGCCCAGCAAGCTAAGATCCACTGGCTTGAAATTCTCACTGGTAGTACAGCAGTCTGAAGTCAACCTGGGACACTCAAGCTTGGTGGGGGGAGGGGCGACCACCATTTCTGAGGCTTGAGTAGCCGGTTTTCCCTTCACAGTGTAAACAATGCCCCGGGAAGTTTGGACTGAGCAGAGCCCACCAGCACCGCAAAGCCACCGTAGCCAGAATGCATCTCTAGATTCCTCCTCTCTGGGTAGGGCATCTCTGAAAGAAAGGCAGCAGCCCCAGTCAGGGGCTTATAGATAAAACTCCCATATCCCTGGGACAGAGCACCTGGGGGAAGGGGTGGTTGTGGGTACAGCTTCAGCAGACTTAAACGTTCCTGTCTGCCACTGAAGAGAGCAGCAGACCTCCCAGGACAATGCTCGAGCTCTGCTAAGGGACAGACTGTCTCCTAAAGTGGGTCCCTGACCCCTGTGCCTCCTGACTGAGAGACACCTCCTAGCAGGGGTCAACAGACACTTCATACAGGAGACCTCTGGCTGGCATCTAGCGGGTGCCCCTCTGGGAGGAAACTTCCAGAGGAAGGAACAGGCAGCAATCTTTGCTGTTCTGCAGCCTCCACTGGTGATACCCAGGCAAAAAGGGTCTAGAGTGGACCTCCAGTAAACACCAGCAGACCTGCAGCAGAGGGGCCTGACTGTTAGAAGGAAAACTAACAAACAGAAAGGAACAGCATCAACATCGACAAAAAGGACATCCACACAGAAACCTCATCTGAAGGTCACCAACATCAAAGATCAAAGGCAGATAAATCCAGGAAGATGAGGAAATACCAGCATAAAAAGGCCAAAAATTCCCAAAACCAGAACACCTCTTCTCCTCCAAAAGATCACAACTCCTCGCCAGCAAGGGAACAAAACTGGACGGAGAACGAGTTTGAGGAATTGACAGAAGAGGGAGAACGAGTCTGAGGAATTGACAGAAGTAGGTTTCAGGAGGTGGGTAATAACAAACTCCTCTGAGCTAAAGGAGCGTGTTCTAACCCAAGGCAAGGAAGCTAAGAATCTTGAAAAAAGGTTAGAGGAATTGTTAACTAGAATAACCAGTTTAGAGAAGAACATAAATGACCTGATGGAGCCGAAAAACACAGCACGAGAACTTCATGAGGCATATACAAGTATCAATAGCCGAATCAATCAACTGGAAGAAAGAATATCAGAGACTGAAGATCAACTTAATGAAATGAAGTGTGAAGACAAGATTAGAGAAAAAAAAAAGAAACTGAATGAACAAAGCCTCCAAGAAATATGGGACTATGTGAAAAAACCAAATCTATGTTTGATTGGTATACCTGAAAGTGACAGGGAGAATGGAACCAAGTTGGAAAACACTCTTCAGGATATTATCCAGGAAAACTTCCCCAACCTAAAAAGACAGGCCAATATTCAAATTCAGGAAAAATACAGAACACCATAAAGATACTTCTCAAGAAGAGCAATCCCAAGACACATAATCATCAGATTTACCAAGGTTGAAATGAAGGAAAAAATGTTAAGGACAGCCAGAGAGAAAGATTGGGTTACCCACAAAGGGAAGCCCATCAGACTAACAGTGGGTCTCTTGGAAGAAACCCTACAAACCAGAGGAGAGTGGGGGCCAATATTCAACATTCTTAAAGAAAAGAATTTTCAACCTAGAATTTCATATCCAGCCAAACTAAGCTTCATAAGTGAAGGAGAAATAAGATTGTTTACAGACAAGCAAATGCTGAGAGATTTTGTCACCACCAGGCCTGCCTTACAAGAGCTCCTGAAGGAAGCACTAAATATGTAAAGGAAAAATCAGTACCAGCCACTGCAAAAACATACCAAATTGTAAAGACCATAGACACTATGAAGAAACTGCATCAACTAACGGGTTAAATAATCAGCTAGCATCATCATGATAGGATCAAATTCACACATAACAATATTAAACTTAAGTATAAGTGGGCTACATGCCCCAATTAAAAAACACAGACTGACAAATTGGAAAAAGAGTCAAGACCGATCGGTGTGCCGTATTCAGAGGACCCGTTGCACATGCAAAGATACACATAGGCTCAAAATAAAGGAATGGAGGAATATTTACCAAGCAAATGGAAAGCAAAAAAAAAGCAGGGGTTGCAATCCTAGTCTCTGATAAAACAGACTTTAAACCAACAAAGATCAAAAATGACAAACAAGGCATTACATAATGGTAAAGGAAGCAATACAACAAGAAGAGCTAACTATCCTAAATATATATGCATCCAATATAGGAGTACTCAGATTCATCAAGCAAGTTCTTAGAGACCTGCAAAGAGAATTAGACTCCCACACAATAATATTGGGAGACTTTAACACCCCACTGTCAATATTAGACAGATCAATGAGACAAAAAATTAACAAGGACATTCAGGACTTTAACTCAGCTCTGGACCAAGCAGACCTAATAGACATCTACAGAACTCTCCACCCTAAAACAACAGAATGTACATTCTTCTCAGCATCACATCACACTTATTCTAAAATTGACCACATAATTGGAAATAAAACACTCCTCAGCAAATGCAAAAGAATGGAAATCATAAAAAACAATCTCTCAGACCACAGTGCAATCAAATTAGAACTCAGGATTAAGAAAGTCACTCAAAACCGCACAACTACATGGAAACTGAACAAACTGCTCCTGAATGACTACTGGGTAAATAATGAAATGAAGGCAAAAATAAATAAGTTCTTTGAAACCAATGAGAACAAAGACACAATGTACCAGAATCTCTAGGATACAGTGAAAGCAGTGTTAAGAGGGAAATTTATAGCACTAAATGTCCACAGGAGAAAGCAGCAAAGATCTAAAATCAACACCATAACATCAAAGTTAAAAGAACTAGAGAAGCAAGAGCAAACAAATTCAAAAGCTAGCAGAGGACAAGAAATAACTAAAATAAGAGCAGAACTGAAGGAAATAGAGACACAAAAACCTCTTCAAAAAAAATCAGTGAATCCAGGGCCTGGTTTTTTGAAAAGATTAACAAAATAGACCGCTAGCCAGACTAATAAAGAAAAGAGAGAAGAATCAGATAGACACAATAAAAAATGATAAAGGGATATCACTACTGATCCCACAGAAATACAAACTACCATCAGAGAATACTATAAACACCTCTACACAAATAAACTAGAAAATCTACAAGAAATAGATAAATTCTTGGACACATACACCTTCCCAAGTCTAAACCAGGAAGAAATCGAATCCCAGAATAGACCAATAACAAGTTCTGAAATTGAGGCAGTAATTAATAGCCTACCAACGAAAAAATGCCCAGGACCAGACGGATTCACAGCCAAATTCTACCAGAGGTACAAAGAGGAGCCGGTACTATTCCTTCTGAAACTATTCCAAACAAGAAAAAGAGGGGTTCCTAACTCATTTTATGAGGCCAGCATCATCCTGGTTCTAAAACCTGGCAGAGACACAATAAAAAAAGAATTTCAAGCCAATATCCCTGATGAACATCGATGCGAAAATCCTGAATAAAATACTGGCAAACCGACTCCAGCAGCACATCAAAAAGCTTATCCACCACAATCAAGTCGGCTTCATCCTTGGGATGCAGGGCCAGTTCAACATATGCAAATCAATAAACGTAACCCATCACATAAACGGAACCAATGACAAAAACCACATGATTATCTCAATGAATACAGAAAAGGCCTTTGACAAAATCCAACAGCCCTTCATGCTAAAAACTCTCAATAAACTAGGTATTGATGGAACATATCTCAAAGTAATAAGAGCTATTTATGACAAACCCATAGCCAATATCATACTGAATGGGCAAAAGCTGGAAGCATTCCCTTTGAAAACTGGCACAAGACAGGGATGCCCTCTCTCACCACTCCTATTCAATATAGTATTGGAAGTTCTGACCAGGGTAATCAGGCAAGACAAAGAAGTAAAGGTATTCAAATAGGAAGAGAGGACGGCAAATTGTCTCTGTTTGCAGAAGACATGATTGTCTTTTCAGAAAACCCCATCGTCTCAGCCCCAAATCTCCTTAAGCTGATAAGCAACTTCAGCAAAGTCTCAGGATACAAAATCAATGTGCAAAAGTCACAAGCATTCCTATACACCAATAATAGACAAACAGAGAGCCAAATCATGAGTGAACTCCCATTCACAATTGCTACAAAGAGAATAAAATACTTAGGAATACAACTTACAAGGGATGTGAAGGACCTCTTCAAGGAGAACTACAAACCTCTGCTCAAGGAAATGAGAGGACGCAAACAAATGGAAAAACATTCCATGATCATGGATATGAAGAATCAATATTGTGAAAATGGCCATACTGCCCAAAGTAATTTACAGATGCAGTGCTATCCCCATCAAGCTACCACTGACTTTCTTCACAGAATTAGAAAAAAACTACATTAAATTTCATATGAACCAAAAAAGAGCCCATATAGCTAAGACAATCCTAACCAAAAAGAACAAAGCTGGAGGCATCATGCTACCTGACTTCAAACTATACTACAAGGCTACAGTAATCAAAACAGCATGGTACTGGTACCAAAACAGATATATAAGACCAATGGAGCAGAACAGAGGCCTCAGAAATGCCACACATCTACAACCATCTGATCTTTGACAAACCTGATAAAAACCAGGAATGGGGAAATGATTCCCTATTTAATAAATGGTGGGAAAACTGGATAGCCACATGCAGAAAACAGAAACTGGATCCCTTCCTCCTTACACCTTATACAAAAAATTAACTCAAGATGGATTAAGGACTTAAATGTAAGACCTAAAACCATAAAACCCTAGAAGCAAACCTAGGCAATACTGTTCAGGACACAGGCATGGGCAAAGACTTCATGACTAAAACACCAAAAGCAATGGCAACAAAAGCCAAAATTGACAAATGGGATCTAATTAAACTAAAGAGCTTTTGCACAGCAAAAGAAACTATCAACACAGTGAACAGGCAACCTAAAGAATGGGAGAAAATTTTTGCAATCTATCCATTTGACAAAGGGCTAATATCCAGAATCTACAAATAACTTAAACAAATTTACAAGAAAAAAACAAACAACCCCATCAAAAAGTGGGCGAAGGATATGAACAGACACTTCTCAAAAGAGGACATTTATGTGGCCAACAAGCAAATGAAAAAAAGCTCATCACCACTGATCATTAGAGAAATGTAAATCAAAACCACAACGAGATACCATCTCATGCCAGTTAGAATGGCGATCATTAAGAAGTCAGGAAACAACAGATGCTGGAGAGGATGTAGAGAAATAGGAATGTTTTTACACTGTTGGTGGGACTGTAAATTAGTTCAACCATTGTGGAAGACAGTGTGGCGATTCCTCAAGGATCTAGAACCAGAAATACCATTTGATCCAGCAATCCCATTACTGGGTATATACCGAAAGGATTACATATCATTCTACTATAAAGACACATGCACACGTATGTTTATTGCAGCCCTGTTCACGATAGCAAAGACTTGGAACCAACCCAAATGCCCATCAGTGATAGACTGGATAAAGAAAATGTGGCACATATACACCATGGAATACTATGCAGCCGTAAGAAAGGATGAGTTCATGTCCTTTGCAGGGACATGGATGAAGCTAGAAACCATCATTCTCAGCAAACTAACACAGGCACAGAAAACCAAACACCGCATGTTCTCACTCATAAGTGGGAGTTGAACAATGAGAACACATGGACACAGCAAGGGGAACATCACACACTGGGGCCTGTCACCGGGTGGGGGGCTAGGAGAGGGCTAGCATTAGGAGAAATACCTAATGTAGATGACGAGTTGATGGGTGCAGCAAACCACCATGGCACGTGTATACCTATGTAACAAACCTGCACGTTCTGTACATGTATACCAAAACTTAAAGTATAATAAAAACAAACAACAAAACCAGAATGGACATATTAGCAGTTGGTAGAACCCTTACCTTGGTGCCCTGACCTGTGGAGTCAAAGCAAATATAATTCATTAGTAAAGTTCCTAAAAATGTCCCACCCATTCCCAAGATAGTAAGTAAAAAATAGCATTGTATCCCTAAAGGATATGCAGAGATCAGACATACCTTCAGAAATGTAAAGGATATAGGATTAATGGTTAATTTTATACGTCAACTTGTCTGGGCCATGATGCCTAGATATTTCATCAAACACTATTCAGGATGTTTCTGAGAGAGTTACTGAATGAGATTTACATTCAAATTTGTGAGCTCTGAGTAATGTAGATTGCCCTCCATAATGTGGGTGGGTCTTGTCCAATCAGGAGAAGGCCTGAATAGAACAAAAACTTGATTTCCCTGAAGCAAGAGGAACTCTCTCTTCTACTGCTTTCAGACCTCATTTGCACATCAATTCTTCCTGAATCTACAGCAGACTCCCGTTACAACTCTTTCTTGTATCTCCAGCCTATTGGGCTCCTCAATCAGATTTTAGACTGGCCAAGTCTCCACAATCACAGGAGCTAATTCCTTAAAATAAATCTCTTTATAGATGCACATCTTATTGGTTTTGTTTCTCTGGAGAATTGTGAATAATATAGGCAGGTAGTCCTCATCTCATCCCCATTTAATTCACAAGTCAGATTTCTACAAAAACTGGATGAATTATGGCAGAAAACAATGAACTACTGTAATTTTAGCCAAACAGTAATACTGAATGTAGCTGTTGTGCCAGACGTGGTATTTAGTAAAGAAACCATAATTAGCAAATTTACACGGCCTTTGGTACATGGTGTGTATCTATTGATTTGGAGATTGCATTCTTTTCAATATCTATTCACAAGAAAGGTGAATCAGAGGAAGTATGCATTGAAAAAACAATATAATCTAATATATATAGAAAAATAATATATAGCGGGATTGTCAAAGCTTTATCTGTACAGGCCAGATAGTAAATATTTTAAGCTTAGTGAGTCAAGAGGCAAAATGGAGGGTATGATAAAGGCACTTATTTGCATTATCCAAAAAAATGCACATTTCCCAAACTTTTTATTGATGAAGTTCAAAACATATTAATAATATTTTAGTATAATTTTTTGAAAATACAAGTCTCCTAATAAGAAGAGAATCCTTTTTGTGTGGAGATAACATTTTGCTAAAATGGGGGTACAAAGTTAGTGTTCCCAATTACTAAAATTAATTGTAAGGTACACCTGTTAAAGCTAATCTGTAATGAGATTTTACACATTTAATCTTTGAAAATGTCCTTAACAAAGATGATACATATTACCAAATACTGACATCAGTCATGAGCATATGATATTAATTGAGCATATTCATCAATTGGAAGGCATTCATAGAATTATATTAGATTCTTTTCTTGATAATTGCAGTTTAACATTTCATTACATTGTATATTAATCACTTTCAATTGACGGTTAGGTGGAAGCTCCTCAACCACAAAGTTAAATGGATTTTAAAACATGGAAATTTCCTTTGCACTTGAATCAAGGTCCAAAAACTCTTGCTGGAACTGTAGGTTGAGCTTGGAAAATATACTCACTCCAAATTCATATGAAAATTATAGATCCCACTTCTTGTTCTGATTCAAACAATGTGAGTTAACATTGAAATGACTCTACTGCAGCACATAATTGTGATTTGCTATTGAATTAATTAAAAAAATTATTAAGTCTGCAGCAAAAAATAAATTTCAAAGTCATTCATTTTCTAACATATTGGTTGAGAGAGATTCTTCTTACTTACAAAAGTTTCAGTCTTGGCCCTGAGCTCAAAAATTCAAAATAAAACTTTACAATTGCAAAGTCATTGAACTTCTGTGTGGTAAATAAATTCAGGAGAGCCAGCATCTCTTTTGGACAAAAATTCACAGAACAAATGATGTTTAAGTTGCAAAAGCAGTGAAGTTCACTGTTAACACTACTGGTTCAATAACACAAAAAAAGAGTTTCAAATATTTTCCACAAAATACCTGCTGATAAATAATACAGTGAATAACTATGGCTTTAACTATGGCTTTTATAAATTTGTCCAACTAAGTCTTTTTCTGTTCCACATAAATCTTTACCACTAACAGTTTTAATACATCTTAGCAGATTCCACTTCAGGTTATACTAAGTTAATGTTTTTTATACATTTTGCCTGTAGTTGTCTCAAAGAGACTATTCAAGAGTCAAGAAAATCGATTGCCTTTTTCTTTTTTGCCTTGTTTTATAATTGCCCACTGGTGGTGTTCCCAGTGTCCTCAGTTTTCCTTATGGAAAGGCAAACAGTCTTTTAAATGTTAATTTTCTCAGGATACATATCTTCAGCCACTACAACCAAACACAATTTAATTAAATCACTATCAGTAAATGATTTTCCTTGCTTGGCTAACAAAAGTACCACTTAGAAACTTACTTTGGTGTAGCCTCATTTACATTTTTTTGTTTTGTTTTGTTTTGAGACAGTGTCTCACTCTGTCACCCAGGCTGGAGAGCAGTGGCTCAATCTTGCCTCACTGCAACCTCCACCTCCTGGGTTCAAGTGATCCTCCCACCTCAGTCTCTCAAGTAGCTGGGATTACAGGCACATGCCACTATGCCTGGCTAACTCATTTTTTTGTATTTTTTATAGAGATGGGGTTTTGCCGTGTTGCCCAGGCTGGTCTCAAACTCCTGGACTCAAGTGATCCACCTGTCTCAGTCTCTCAAAGTGCTGGGATTACAGGTGTGAGCCACCACACCCAGCCCATTTTTGTGTCTGTGTATGTGACTAAATTATGCTTCATGAGATACACCATCTTACGTTTTCTACCTTTTCTGACCATTACTTTCCTATGAGTTGAAAACATTGTGCTGAGAGCTTAGTCTGATAAAATTGACATATCTTATTTTAGCATAGCTATAATGTCACCACATAATAAATACAATACTTTGTCATCTAACTCAATAAAAAATTATCCACAGTCCATTGTGTCTTAAAGGTGTAACCCTCAAATCCACTTTCTCTTTTCTTGATTTAACATAATGCATATTCACTGGTGATTTTTTAAAACGTCACATGACAATGGTATGTGTGACTCTTGATATGTTATTAAGTTATGACTACATCACTGAGACTTGTAGTGTGCTGTGGAAGAGTGCAAATTGAGAAGAATGTCAACATAGTCTCCATCACAACTACTTTGCCCATTGTAGCAAAAAACCACCATAGACAATATGTAAACAAATGGGCATGAATGTGTTCTAATAAAATTTTATTTATGGACATTTAAACTTTACAAAATTTTCACATACCAGAAAATACTATTCTGATTTTTTTCAAACATTTAGAAGGTTTTTAAAAAAATTCTTAGCTCATGAGCTGCATAAAAAGAGGTCACAGGCCAGATTTGGCATGTGAAGCATAGTTTGCCTACTTGACATATACTGTCATGGTCCTGCTCCCAAGACTATGTTAATTCTGCCATCACAATATAGTCAAAAGGGACCTGAACTATCTGAACATTTCATGTAACATGATATTGGTCCACTATGTTGATGGCATCATATTCGTCAAGCCTTATTCACCAAAAGTACCAAATATACTGGGTACCTTAGCAGAAAAAAATGTACTCCAAGCAGCAAGAGACAAAACACAAAGATAGAGAATCCTGCCCCAATGATAAAGGTTTCAGGGGTCCAGTAGCATAGAACATGCTGGATCTCTTCTCCAAATTAGAAAAATGTATTGCACTTTGTACTTCCAACACTAATGAAAATCTATAAAATGTGGTAAACTTCTTCAGAACAGATGCAGTATTTGAGAATACTGCTCTGACCCACTATCAGTAGATGTGGAAGGTTGCCTCTTTTGAGTGGGGCAGAGAGCATAAAGAGCTCTACATCAGGTTGAGGTTCTTAGATAACAGTCGTGTTACTTAGGCAATATGACTCGGCAGATCCCATACACTGGAGGTGCCAAAACCAGTCAAAGCCATTAAAATAAAAGAAAACTGCAGACCAATACCTCTCATAAACATACACATAAAAATCCTCAGCCAGGCGCGGTGGCTCACGCCTGTAATCCCAGCACTTTGGGAGGCTGAGGTGGGTGGATCATGAGGTCAGGAGATCGAGACCATCCTGGTTAACACGGTGAAACCCCGTCTCTACTAAAAATACAAAAAATTAGCCAGGTGTGGTGGCGGGCACCTGTAGTCCCAGCCACGTGGGAGGCTGAGGCAGGAGAATGGCGTGAACCCGGGAGATGGAGCTTGCAGTGCCACTGCGCTCCAGCCCAGGTGACAGAGCAAGACTCCATCTCAAAAAAAAAAAAAAAAAAAAAAGAAATCCTCAACAAAATATTGCAAGTCATATCCAGAAATATATAAAAGGAATAATAAACATGACCAAGTGGGGTTTATTAGGGAATGCAAGGCTAGTTTATTTAAAAATCAATCAATATAATCATCAGTCTACCAACAGTCTAAAGAAAAAAATCCACATGATCATACCAATTGATGCAGAAAAGCATTTGACAAAACACAGGTTATTTCCATAATAAAAAGCCAGTAAACTAAGAATAGAAGGAACTTACCAAACCCAATAAAGGGAATTTAGAGATGATCTACAGCTAACAATACCTATAGTTAAGGACTAATAGTCTTCCTCCTAATAATGGAGACTTGGCCAGGCGTGGTGGTTGACACCTGTAATCCCACTTTGGGAGGCAGAGGCAGGGAGATCACACAAGGCCAGGAGTTCAAGACCAGCCTGGCCAAAATGTCAAAACACCATCTCTACAAAAAATACAAAAATTAGCTGGACATGGTTGTAATCCCAGCTACTCAGGTGGCTAGGGTATGAGAATCACTTGAACCAGGGAGGTGGAGGCTGCAGTAAGCCAAGACTGCGCCACTGCATTCCAGCCTGGGTGACAGAGCAAGACCCTGCCTTGGAAAAAAAAAAAAAAAAGGTAATTAGATAAAGATGTACAAAATGCAGCCTGGGCAACATAGTGAGATGCTGTCTCTATCAAAAGAAAAAAAAAAAAAAAAAAGGCCGGGCGCGGTGGCTCACGCCTGTAATCCTAGCACTTTGGGAGGCCAAGGCGGGCGGATCACGAGGTCAGAAGATCGAGACCATCCTGGCTAATGCGGTGAAACCCCGTCTCTACTAAAAATACAAAAAAATTAGCCGGGCCTGGTGGCGGGTGCCTGTAGTCCCAGCTACTCGGGAAGCTGAGGTAGGAGAATGGCGTGAACCCGGGAGGCGGAGCTTGCAGTGAGCCGAGATCGTGCCACTGCACTCCAGCCTGGGTGACAGAGCAAGACTCCATCTCAAAAAAACAAACAAACAAAAATGCTTGGCATGGTGACTGACATCTGTAGTCCCAGATAATCAGGTCAGGGAATTGCTTGAGCCCAGGAAGTTGAGGCTGCAGCGACTCATGACTGCACCACTGCACTCCGGCCTGGGCAACAGACTGAGGACTGAGACCCTGTCTCAAAACAACAACAACAACAACAACAACAACAAAAGTACTAACCATTTTAAACTCTTCTTGTTTCTTTGCCATTCTTGTAAGTTTTAGAATCAGCTTATCTGTATCTACAAGAAAAAAAAAAAACCTGTTGGGATTTCCTTTTCAATCTAGATGCCTTTTATTTCGTTTTTTCGTGAACACTCTGACCACCAGTCCTAAGGAAGTCTTACCCAAATCAATAAAGAGAAAAAAATCCCCAAAAACCAAAACCATAAGGATTGGAGTAGAAGAAATAAAACTGTACATTCAGAGAGGACATGACTGTCTACGTAGAAAATGCGAAGAAATCTATAAAAACAAAGGACAAAAAAACAAGAAACACTAGAACTAATAAGTGAGCAAACATGATCACTGGATACAGGTCAACACAAAATAAAATTTATTTTATGTCTGTACACTGGCAATGTACAATTGGAAACTGAAATTAAAAACATAATACCATTTAGAAGCTAAGGCGGGAGGGTCACTTAAGGCCAGTAGCTCAAGACAAGTCTGGGCAATACAGCAAGACCCTATCTCTACAAAAAAATTAAAAAATTAGCCAGGCATGGTGGCCTGCATCTGTAGTCCTAGCTTACTTGGAAGGCTGAGGTGGGGAGATCACTTGAACCCAGAGTTTGAGGCTGCAGTAGGCTATGATCTCATCATTGTACTTCAGCCTGGGTGACACAGTGAGAACTTGTCTCTAAAATGATGATGACAATAATAAAAATAATAATGCCATTTAAATAGTTATTTTAAAATATACAGGTATTAGTGTAGCCAAACAGGTACTAATATGTATGCTGAAAACTAAAAAGCACTGATGAAAAAAATCAAAGAAGACCTAAATAGAGACATACCATGTTCATAAAATGGAAGACTCAACTTAGTAAAGATGACAATTCTAAAAGTGATCTGTAGGTTTCAACAAACAAATAACCACATATTATATAATTTCATTTATATGAAATGTCCAGAATAAGCAAATCCATGGAGATAGAAAGTAACTTAGTAATTGCCTATGGATAGAGGGTGGCAGGGGGTTGAGGTGAATATGGGTAGGGTGTTTCTTTTTGGAGGTAATGAAAATGTTCTAAAATTGATTGCAGTTATGGCTGCACAACTCTGTGAATACACTAAATACTATTACATTTTATACTTTAAATGGGTGAATTGAATGATTTGTGAATTATATCTCAATAGTTACAAAAAAACTCCATCAACCACTATCCATTATGTAGTTTAAAAAACCAGAAAAGCACATTTTAAAACTATATAATACCATTTGACTCAATACTGTCACTTTGAGAAAACTAATAAAATCAGAGATATGTAAGTAATGCTTATCTATAGAAAAATGTTTACTAAATTATCTCAGGAAAAATTAGAAATAACCTATAATTCCAATTATATGACTGTTCCAATAAATCATGATACATTTGCATGATGAGTGTTTTAATTTTTAAGAGCTGTATAGTTCAGAAAAATGTCATGTGAAATAAACTTTAGTATGAAATGCATAACTTATTTTTAAATTTTTATTTATCCATTTGTTACTTAGTCTCACTCTGTTGCACAGGCTGGAGTGCAGTGGTGTGATCTTGGCTCACTGCAACCTCCACCTTCTGGGTCCAGACGATTCTCCCACCTCAGCCTCTCAAGTAGTTGGGATTACAGGCGTGTGCCACCATGCCTGGCTAATTTTTGTATTTTTAGTACAGATGGAGTTTCACCACGTTAGCCAGGCTGGTCTCTTAACTCCTGACCTCAAATGATCCGCCTGCCTTGGCCTTCCAAAGTGCTGGGATTACAGGAGTGAGCCACTGTGGCCAGCCAAAATGCATGATTTTTTTTTTTTTTTTTTTTTGAGACGGAGTTTCACTCTTGTTGTCCAGGCTGGAGGGCAATGGTGCGATCTTGGCTCACTGTAACCTCCGCCTCCCGATATCAAGTGATTCTCCTGCCTCAGCCTCCCAAGTAGCTGGGATTGCAGGCACCTGCTACCATGCCCAGCTAATTTTTGTATTTTTAGTAGAGATGCAGTTTTACCGTGTTGGCCTTGAACTCCTGACATCAGGTGATCCGCCCACCTCGGCCTCCCAAAGTGTTGGGATTACAGGTGTGAGCCACCAAGCTTGGCCAAAATGCATGATTTTTAAATGTCTTCATGTGAAATACTTAGTAAAACCATGGGTCATTTAGACAGAAGGTTCATAGTTGTCATCTCTGAATGGTAGCACTATGAGTGATTTTTTTCTTTATTCTCTTATGTTTTTAAGATTTGTATTAACAGAAATTAAATTACTTCAATAATATGAAATAACATATTATTTGGTTTTCTGTTTTAAAATAGAAGATTAAAAACTAAGAAGAACAGCAAGAGGAAGAAATAAAAGCAGCATAATGTGTTATCAATTTAAAAGTAGGTGGGAATGATTAACAGTGTCACATGTACCAGAGAGGTAGACTAGATAAAACTTGGAAAGGTTCATTAGATTTCAAACAAGGAGGTTATCGTTAACATTCTGGCAGATCTGAGAGTGTCATAAGCCACACTATAAGAGAGTAGAATACAATGAAAGGTAAGAAAGCAGAGATAATGATTAAATAAATTGTCTTTTTAGTTTTTTTTTAAAGCAGATTTCACTCAGGATGTACAGAGCTAGGAAAAAAACATCTCTCCCAAACTAACAAGAAAAGACCGAACAATGTACAAATCATAACTTTCCTTACACTTACTAGAGCTAAATTCACAGGGAAACAAACCAACCTGGAACCTAAGGAGAAACAAATGCCTCTAAGGAGATACATGATCTGAGCACTGACTTGCTTTGGATAGGACACTAAGAGAACAAAGAAGAAATGAGTAAGAGGAAACCAGCTAAAGTTTTTAACAAACTACTAAAGTCCAAATGTGGCCTACTGTAAAAATATAAAAACCCTGTTAACTATAGATTCATGGGGAATTTATACATATGAACCTTTATTGAGTGCTCACAAGATAGACTGGGGGCAGCGGTGGAGACTGGAGAAAGCTTCCTTCTATGGTATAGGCTCGGAAGAGGCGAGTGGTCACTGCTGCAGGAACACGCTGATCCTTCTCTTGACAGAACATAAGCCTTAAGCCACTCAGAGAAAGGCAACAAACTATCCCAGATCTATAACATTAGAGATCTCCTAAGGGCTAGCAAGCAGCAGAATCACTGAGAAATTCCCACCCCCAAGTCTCAGGTACACAAGGGCCTACCTAAGGCTGAAGTCAAACCAGGACAATACCATATCTACCTTGGTACCCACTACCAGACTAGCAAGCATCAAGCAACAAGAAAAAAAAGTCTACTACTGAGAGAGGGACATGAAAGAAACATTCTCCATGGTACAAGTACACAAGGAAGACTTAAACCCAAGGGTGCAGTAGTAGCATTGATAAAAATTACTCTGGCTTGCAGGGTGTGGTGGCTCACGCCTGTAATTCCAGCATTTTGGGACGCTGAGGCAGGTAGATCACTTGAGGTCAGGAGTTTGAGACCAGCTAACATGGTGAGACTCCTGACTCTACTAAAAATACAAAAGTTATCCGGGTGTGTGGCATGTGGTATATGCCTGTAAACCCAGCTACTCGGGAGGCTGAGGCACAAGAACCCCTTGAACCTGGGAGGCAGAGGTTGCAGTGAGCCAAGATCCCAGCACTGCACTCCAGCCTGGGTGACGGAGTGAGACTCGGTCTCAAAAAGAAAAGAAAAGAAAAGAAAAACTCTGGCAAGGCAGCCCCAACCAGGAGCCCATCTCCATTAGACCCAGTGATGGCATCTATTATAGAAAAATACCATGATATGAGATTAGGGGGAAAGACTATCCAGTATGAAGCTTTACATTTAACACAAAGGAGTAACTTGGAGATTGGTATAAGGTGACCCCATGAAAAAATAGTCATATTGTTGAAAGATAGTTGTGTCTTTGGAAATTATTTTTAGTAAAGAATAGAGGAGTGATGGCTTATAAACAACAGAAAGGAATCTGTAGAATCCACTCATCCTTCAGGATCTGCTGGGTTCCAGGACCCTCAAGGATACCAAAATCCATGGATGTCCAAGTTCCTTATATAAAATAGTTTACTATTTGTATGTAACTTTTTTACATCCTCTCATACACTTTATCTCTACATTTAATATCTAATACAATGTAAATGCTATGTAATTTGTTATGCTATATTGTTTATTTGTATTATTACAACTAAGCTTTCTAATGTGGTATTTTGTGGTTGTACTGTTATTTTTTATTGTGTGGGGGGCTTGACCAGCAGATGGGGATCTCTGAACAGACTGAACTGGTACCACCAAAGGAATACTAATACTAGTGCAGATATACTGGGA
This sequence comes from Gorilla gorilla gorilla, assembly GCF_029281585.2. Classification (NCBI taxonomy): domain Eukaryota; kingdom Metazoa; phylum Chordata; class Mammalia; order Primates; family Hominidae; genus Gorilla; species Gorilla gorilla. Next base: position 102,027,981 of record NC_073242.2, read on the forward strand.
AAAGAGAAGTTCATTTCCTGGCCTCTTCTGTCTTGGTGGAAATCATGAGAACACCCAAGTGGTGGAGAAACTTTCTTAATGAAAGAGCATATGGCATAGGCTGGTGGCTTGGAACATTAATCCCAAAGAGAAGTCAAAAGTCATTTTTTCTCAAGACCCTCATTTACCTTCTAGTGGCAGCAACCTAATTCTGAAGATAGAGAAAATATGTGTTTTAACTTTTAGTTAATTTTAGTTAACTGAAAAACTGGAAAGTTAACATTTCACTTTGAAGATTATCAAGACTAGTTGTTATTGTCTGTTTTAGTGTTTCATTTGTACCTCCATAAGAAGGTGGCAAGGGCTTAGAAGGGCAGATAAAAATCAAATATGCGGCCGGGCACGGTGGCTCATGCCTGTAATCCTAGCACTTTGGAAGGCTGAAGCCAGCAGATCACTTGAGGTCAGGAGTTCGAGACCAGCCTGGCCAACATGGTGAAACCCTGTCTTTACTAAAAATACAAAAATTAGCCAGGCATGGTAGCAGGCGCCTGTAATCCCAGCTACTCAGGAGGCTGAGGCAGGAGAATTGCTTGAACCCAGGAGGCAGAGGTTGCAGTGAGCTGAGATTGCGCCATTGCACTCCAGCCTGGGTGACAAGAGTGAGACTCTGTCTAAAAAAAAAAAAAAAACTGGTCAGTTTTCCTGCATCTAGAATCTTTGTTTGAAGAAATTGAGACTGGTAGAAATGAGGTCTAGTGATCACCTGTTATGTTTAATTGAATAATCCCTCTCCTATATAAAACCATTAAATATTATGGTACATAGATTGTGTATACAAAAAAACAAAATTCAAAAATGCATCTAGCCAAAGTACCATTAAGAGCAAATAATTTCTTCTTAATGCCACTGCCTTTTTAAAGAACAAGATAGAGCTGAGAAAGTATTCTGGCTTCTCTTCATCTGGTCAATGGCAAAAGGGCAAAAACCAGAACACTGTTAGGCTGTATTAATTTTTAAAGTCCAATTAAAGGTAACATCTACAACCTTTCTTCTGTTGTGTTTGCCAAAGATTTTTAAACATTAAACACAAAGTGCTGATTCCAAGAGAAGAGGAAAGCTCTTGCTGCTACACTCTGCGAGTGATAAAAGCTTTGTCCCTAGAGACTTAGCTAACATTTAGTCACATGATACAATGTACGCTGCACACAACTTTGTTCTATTCGAAGGGCTTCCTTTCATCTAAATGACCAAATAGAGCCTGACATTATTATCTCTGATTTTATTACCTCCTATAAAAGCTTAAGCACTGGATTGAAATGAGAATATTAAACAACAGAAAAACCTGAAACATTCTAAGGTTGGAGAAAATGGCTTTAATAAAAATTGTTACATATTCTTAACTACTCATCAACTTGCATATCTTCATAATTTAGTTCAAGAAATAAAAGCTTTCTATATTTGAGCAGCCTCCCAGGTTTAGGCAGCTTAGGATAGCACATGGATTCCTTACCCACATGTACTTCTTACTACCAACCTTACCCATAAATAACTATTAGTAAGGACTCTTCTGGTGACCGAAACTCTTGAACTGGCTTAGCAAAAAGAGGAATTTACTAAAACAACAGTGGAGTACCTTATTTAAAAGAATTATACAAAGACAAGAAGGTGGACAAAGACACAGTTGGGACTAGGGCAAGTTTTATTCTAAAATCACATCTGTTTCCATGGGCTAGCCTAACCTTTCCTCACTGTAGAATGGCTTTTTCCACATAAAGAAAAACATGGCTGCCTAGAGCCAGAGAGCTGCACATATTATAGCTTTAACCATAATCTTTCAGTCGCAAATGCAAAATTATCAGGGAAGGTTCTCATTGGCCCAAATAAATTATATGTCCACCCTTGGACAAATTAACTCTGATTAGGTGGATGGGGAACTGTATCCAGCTTGAATAGCTAGGTAGTCCTGAAGTACACACATGGGACAAAGAAGTATGTTAAACATATGAATGGGGAATGAAAGTTTCAGAAAAGGTGTGTTAAACACACAGAAGTTCACTACCCTAAAAAGTCAAGTTATCTTCAATAACTTTTTACATTAAAACTTACTAATGTCACTATGGTTTTTTTCTATTGAATAATGACTATTGGCCAGGCGCAGTGGCTCACAACTGTAATCCTAGCACTTTGGGACGCTGAGGTGGGAGGATCCCTTGAGCTCAGGGGTTCAAGACCAGCCTAGGCAAAATACTGAGACCCTGTCTCAATAAAAATAAAAAAATTTAAAATAAATAAATAAATAATATAAAAAATAAAAAATAAGGCATAGTTGCACGTACTTGTAGTCTCAGCTACTTGGGTGGCTGAGGCTGGAAGATTCCTTGCGCCCAGGAGGTCAAGGCTGCAGTGAGCTGTGATTACACCATTACACTGCTAGGTGACAAAGCGAGACCTTGTCTAAAAAAAAAAAAAAAAAAGACTATGGAAAAAAGAACTGACCTTGTTTTGTTTGCCAGTTACACTTCTGTAGGTAATGCTACAACCTTCAAGTTTGCACATTTATATGCTAAATTGTTTCAGAAAGAATTTAAGACAGAATGAAATAATATGTTAAATAACAACAGAACATAAATGTGAAACAAAGGAGGGAAAAACAAAGGTGGAAACAGAGTGAAATAATAAATAATGTATTCTTGTTTTTTTTTTTTTTTTTTGAGATGGAGTCTTGCTCTGTCACCAGGCTGGAAGGCAGTAGTGTGATCTCGGCTCATTGCAACCTCTGTCTTCTGGGTTCAAGTGATTCTCCTGCCTCAGCCTCCCGAGTAGCTGGGACTACAGGCACGCACCACCATGTCCATCTAATTTTTGTATTTTTAGTAGAGATGGGCCAGGATGGTCTCGATCTCTTGAGCTCGTGATCTGCCTGCCTTGGCCTCCCAAAGCGCTGGGATTACAGGCATGGGCCACCAAGCCTGGCCAAATAATATATTCTTAATGCAGGTAAACGTGTTGTTAAATTAAACTTATAGGTGGCCATTGTTTTGGACAGAGCTCCTTCACTAGGCTCAACAGATCAAACCAAAATGGATTCGCTCATGTTGAAGTTCCATGCCACTAAGCCAAAACTAAGTTGTTTATCTGACCTTCCAAGAAATCAGGAGAGAGATAATAGCCAAATCCCCAATAGGCTAGTGTTAGCCGGCATGATAAAAAAGTACCGTCTACTTTAACCCTTGCAAAGAAAGTAATTTTGAAACGACCAATCCACTTTTTTTTTCTTTCAGACGAGGTATTGCTGTGTCAACCAGGCTTAAGTGCAGTGGCATGGTCATAGCTCATCGCAACATCTAATTCCTGAGCTTAAGCAATCCGTCCACCTCACTTCAGCTTCCCAAGTAGCTGGGCCTACAAGCATGCACCACCATGCCTGGCTAATTATTTTTCAGTTTTTGTTAGAGATGAGGTCTTGCCGTGTTGGCCAGGCTGGTCTTGAACTCCTGGCCTCAAGCTGTCATCCCCCATTGGCCTCTCCAAAGTGCTGGGATTATAGGAATGAGCCACTGTGCCCAGTCCCAATCTGCTTTTTGTTATTTCTGCTTTCCTCAGTCCTTTTCTGTCTATAAAGTCAACCTCCTCTGCTCAGCTCATTGGAACACACAGAATGAGGTGTTGTCTGATTCTACAATTGATAATAAAAGCCAATTAAGATCTTTAAAATTGGCTGAGCACAGTGGCTCATGCCTGTAATCTCAACACTTTGGGAGGCTGGAGGCAGGAAGATCACTTGACGCCAGGAGTTCAAGACCAGCCTGGGCAACATGGTGAGACCCGCCTGGGGAACACAATGAGACCCACCTGGGCAATACAGTGAGACTCTGTCTCCACAAAAAAAATAAAAAATAACACACCCTCTCAAAAAAACCATAAAAAATTAATTAATTTTAAAAGACCTTTAAAATAAAATTGTTATAATATTGTCTTTTGACAACATACTTTTGGGGAAGGTTACAAATCTAAGTTTTCCAGTAACTTTGTCAGTTACAAACTTCATAATGTACTTTAGGTAGTGAACCAATTGCTTAAGAAGCATAAAATGTAGGGTGGGCACAGTGGCTCATACTTGTAATCCCACTCCTTTGAAAGACTGAGGTGAGAGGATGGCTTGAGGCCAGGAGTTTGAGACCTCTCAGGTAGCTAGAACTACAAGCGTGTATGTATCTTCATGCCTGGGAAACACAGCAAGATGCTGTCTCTACAAAAAATAAAAAATAAGACCAGGCGCGGTGGCTCAAATCCCAGCACTTTGGGAGGCTGAGGCAGGCGGATCACGAGGTCAGGAGTTCGAGACCAGCCTGGCCAATATAGTGAAACCCCGTCTCCACTAAAAATACAAAAATTAGCCAGGCATGGTGGCGTGTGCCTGTAATTCCAGCTACTCAGGAGGCTGAGGCAGGAGAATCACCTGAACTCAGGAGGCGGAGGTTGCAGTGAGCTGAGATCACGCCACTGCACTCCAGCCTGGGTGACACAGCGAGACTCTGTCTCAAAAACAAACAAACAAACAAACAAACAAACAAAAAACACATAAGCCAGGCATGATGGTATATGCCTGTAGTCCTACCTACTCAAGAAGCTGAAGCAGAAGGATTATTTGGGCCAGGAGTTCAAGGTTACAGTAAGCTATGACCCTGCTACTGCACTCCAGCCTGGGAGACAGAGTGAGACCCTGTCTCAGAATAAAAAACAACAACAAGACAACCATAAAATGCACAAACAAATGTATATATATATACTTCATACATAGTAAGAAAGGGACTTCTGCTAGAAATCCCCACTTAGCCTCCATAATATTCCTGATATCTCTCTTCATTTAATAGGGATAAAGAAATAGAGAGTGACTATGTTAGCAAGGAGACAAAGGGGGGAGAGCTGCTACTTGAAAAGGGCTCTGTGATATGACTTGGAGCAGAGACTTGAATAAACAGAGGATGTAAGCTTTGAGAATATCTGGGAGAACATTCCAGGCAGAGGAAACAGTAAGAATAAAGCTCAGCAGGCTGGGCACGGTGGCTCACTCCTGTAATCCCAGCACTTTGGGAGGCTGAGGCAGGCGGATCATGAGGTCAGGAGATTGAGACCATCATGGCTAACACGATGAAACCCCATCTCTACTAAAAATACAAAAAATTAGCTGGGCGTGGTGGCGGGCACCTGTAGTCCCAGCTACTCGGGAGGCTGAGGCAGGAGAATGGCGTGAACCCAGGAGGCGGAGTTTGCAGTGAGACGAGATTGCGCTACAGCACTCCAGCCTGGGTGACAGAGTGAGCCTCCGTCTCAAAAAAGAAAAGAAAAGAAAAGAATAAAGCCCAGCAAACAAGTATGCTTAACATGTTCAAGGAAAAGCAATGAGGCCAGTGTGTCTGGTACAGAATGAGTAAGGGATAAAATGGTAGGTCATTTGAGAGGTAGAACCAGACTGTGTAGGATACTGTAAGCCATGGTGAAAACTGGTTGCTATTCTAAACATAAAGGGAAAACACTGGAGGGTTTTCAGCAAAGAATTAACATAATATGACTTTGATTATAAAAGGCTGACCCTAGCTGCTATGTGAAGAATAGACTTTTAGGAGGTAAAAGTGGAAGCAGGGAGACAGGTTGAGAGGCTAATAGGGAAGTCTAGATAAGAGACCAAGAGACCTTAGGACTCAGCCCGGCCAACATAACGAGATCCTGTCTCTACAAAAAATAAAAAATTAGCCAGGTATGCTGGTACATGCCTATAGTCCCAGCTACTAAGAAGGCTGAAGCAGGAGGTTCACTTAAGCCTAGGAGTTCGAAGCTACAGTGCGCCACTGCACTCCAGTCTGGGTGACAAAGCAAGACCTTAACACTAAAATAAATAAATAAATTGAATTGAATTAAAATTTTAAAAAATAGTGGCCGGACACAGCGGCTCACGCTTGTAATCCCAGGACTTTGGGAGGCTGAGGCAGGCGGATCACCTGAGATCAGGAGTTCGAGACCAGCCTGGCCAACATGGTGAAAACCCGTCTCTACTAAAAATACAAAAATTAGCCAGGCATGGTGGCAGGCGCCTGTAATCCCAGCTGCTTGGGAGGCTGAGGCAGGAGAATTGCTTGAACCTAGGAGGTGGAGATTGCAGTGAGCTGATATTACGCCACTGCACTCCAGCCTGGGTGGCAAGAGCAAGATTCCATCTCAAAAAAGAAAGAAAGAAAATATACCTTAGGACTAAGTGGAAGCATTGAAGGTGAGGAGAAGTAGTCAAGTTTGGGTTCTATTTTGGAGATAAATCTGAGAGGTTTTGCTGATGGACCTCTCCGTGGAGACAGAGAAGACTGGTAATTGAAAAGCAGTCCTCTAAGGACAATGGAGATAAGACTGGTCTGTATATGCTCCTGCTAAAGTTATTTATCTTGATACTGAGAGAGAAAAGATCTTAAGTTATAAAATAGGGAAATGAATATTGTATAACTTTAAAACCCTTCACTTTCCTTTTCTTTATGGCCTCAATTGCTTATGAAAAATAAAAACAGAACTTTTAATCACTGCAGACAATGTTTCAAGAAGTTAAAAAATACCCTTCTATTAGTCTTGCAGTGTCTTAACAACACTCTACTGTTGTTTCTTCTTAAAAAGGCCTCTAGTGCAATGAGTTAGCTGAGACTACCATACCAAATCTTCATAGCTAATAAAACTAGAGGTTTTGTAAACAGAACACCTACATAAAATGTCACATAAACTGGTATTGCTTAACAACTGGCACAATAAAAAGAGGAGACAGGCAGTGAAAGGAAGTCATCTGGGAAGAGTTACTGAAACCCTCAGTTTCCAAACTGGTTTCAACTAATTAATTTTGAAAAGTCGTCTTGTACTTTGGAAATGAAGCATTTGACTTCAAGGAAACTCAGGAGAAAAAGGGGTTTAAAAAAAAACCAAGGAAACTGGTTATTTTATGTAGAAATATCAATAATGTCACCTAAAATCTGTAGTTTGATCAACATTTTTTTAAGGAATTTCAAATCCCAGACAAACTAAAGTTCAGAGAATTTGCTGTTAGACCTGCACTACAGAAAATGTTAAAGGAAGTTTTTCAAGCTGAACTAAAATACCACATGTAAACTCGCATGTATACAAGGAATGAAGAGCATTGGAAGTGAAAAATGTGTGGGTAAATATAGAATATATTTTTTTCATATCTTAATTCTTTTAAACATTGTAAAGTTGTTTTATGGTAGAAATCAAAGCAAAATATATGATAACAAAAACACAAAGAATGACAGGAGCATAAAGACATATGTGATGTAGTTTAATTTAATTTGAAGGATACCCAAAGGAAATGAAATCATCACCTTATAAAGATACTCCTACACTTACTACAGCTTTATGCACAACAGGCAAGATACGGAAACAGCTGGAATGTCCACTGATGAGTGAATGGATAAAGAAATTGTGGTATACATATATACATACACAATGAAATATTATTCAGTCTTAAAAAAATGAGATCCTGCCATTTACGACAACATGGGGATGAACCCAGAGGACATTATATTAAGTGAAATAAGCCAGACATAGAAAGAAAAATACTGCATGATCTCATTCATATGTAGAATCTGGAAAAAATATATATAATACATAGAAACAAAAAGTAAACTGGTGATTACCAAGGGAAGGGGGTAGGGCAGGGAAGAGGAAATTAGAATAAATAAGAGTATGTAGATCAAAGGGTACAAAGTTGCAGTTATGTGAGATGAATAAGTAAAAACAAAAAAAGGATGGATGGATGGATGGATGCATGGAAGGGTGGAAGGAAGGAAGTGAGGGAGAGAGGGAATAGAAACTTGAACAATCAACTTGACCTAATTAAGTTCTAGAAGAGTAAATCCAGAAACTGCAGAACATACATTCAAGTGCAGGAAAAACATTCACCAATTCTTCTAATGCACCTTAATAAATTTTTTAAAGTCCCAATAAACTTTAAAAGCTGATCTAATACGGTGTTTGTATTGTGACCAAAACAGAATCAAATTGGAAATCAATTACAAAAAGATATGTAGAAAAGCCCCAAGTATTTGTAATTAAAGTAACATGCTTCTTAATAACATATAGGACAAATAAGAAACCACAATTATAAAATGCTTTGAACTGAATAATAAACATACAACATATCAAAAATTAAAGGTGCAGCTAAAACAGTGTTTGAAGGAAAATCTATAGCTCTTAATGTTTACATTAGGGGGAAAAGCTTAAAATCAATCATCTAAGTTTTAAAAAGTACAAATTTAAATCTAAGAAAGCAGAGGAAAGAATATGTGAGTGAAAATTATTGAAATAGAAAAACAGACATTACAGAGAAAACCAATAAAATGTACATACATTTTAACCTGCAGTTCCTAGATATACCTATACAGGTATAAAATCACTATTTGACAGTAACATCCATCAGATATGAATTTACAACTAAGAAAATGAAAAAAACTTAGATGACAAAAATGAAGAAACTTGTTAGATAGACATCTATATAATAGAATGCAACGCTTCATTTTTTTAAAAAATGGCAGCTTTACAGGTACTAATGTGGCATGATCTGTGATCAAGCAAACAACAGCAAGACGCAGAACAGTTTGTAAAGAATACTACCGTACATGTAGGTGTGTGCTTTTCATTTATTTATTTTTCTGGTGTATGTTTTTTAAAGCATATGTGCATGCATTTATTTGTATATATTCACATATGCATAAAACATATCTAGAAATACACAGCAGAAATGGGTAATAGTGGCTGCTTCTGGAAAGAAGACCTATGTGTCTTCTATATATGGGTGGTATTATAGTTCACTGGGTACCATTTTGCCCTGTAGAATTTAATAATGTGTAAACATTCTCTATTTTAAAAAATATTTCAAGTTTAAAAAAGGGTAATAAATATCATAAGAAAAGGGGAGAAATGGGAAAAACAAAAGCCAGAAGGACTGGGGTCAGAAGGACTAGACTGGTTATTTACACCGTTTGGCTTTCTGAATAAGCAGCCTCCTTTGAGGCAGCAGGTCATTGTTTATCTAGATAAGACAGCTGAGAAACAAAAGCTTCTGTGGCCTTTTTCTATTCACCTTACAGTGTGTCTAAAACAACCATGGCAGGAGTCCTTAGCTAGATACACACCTAAGGGGATTAAAAAGGTACAGATGGACAAGCTCATAGGATTTCCCATTTACTGCTATAGAGGCCCACATTCAGGAATCTTTCTTTGAGCCTGCAGATCCTACCTACCCAAGCTACCGTGTATCCTTTGCTCTCTAACTATGATGGAGAAAAAAGGGATTGTGCAGTAATTGCTGCATGACCACATATACATAGGGGTGTCACAAAAGCCAGCAGTCAGAATTTGCTGTTATGCTATTTTCAGTATCAAGAACCCAGATAAAAGCAATCTTCAGGAAGTAAAATCAAAATATTTACCTTTCCTTTGGATAAAATGTTTAAATTCTCCAGATTTAAAAATTAAAGTTACCCTCTATATTCAGAGCTATGGAGAGTGTGATGTTGTTTATAGCTCTCCAAACAGCCAGATTTGATATATGATATTAGAATATTTTCTCCTCTCTGGTTTTGTTACCTTCTTCTGAAACAATAACTTTTGTTTTATGTGGTTTAAGTATCTTTTCTATTTTAATTAATAAAAATTTAAATATTATCAATCCTCGGGCAGCATATTTTATAAAAGGCTACCAAAAGTCACTTCTTATTTCAATTCTTCTTTGTATAGTGTACCTGGTCTTATTAAAATTACCGACAAAATAAATAATCCTTTCTGATTAAATTATTCAAACAGTACCACTAATACTGAAAAGTGATGTGACAGAAGTCTTAGTATTTAGAATTTATCTTTAGAATTCTTAAGTTTTCCATGAAGTACTCCATTTAAATCTCCATTGTTTTCTTTAACCCATGGGGAAATTATTACACTCTTTTCAGGCAAGGTAGTAATAGGTTCCTTTAACCATGTCAATAAGCATTACAGTAGTAGGTAACAAAAGCAAATATGCACACATGTGTCACCTCTTTCTTTTTCTTTCTTTTTTTTTTTTTTGAGAGAGGGTCTTTCTTGCTCTGTCACCTAGGCTGGAGTGCAGTGGCATGTGCCACCTAGGACTACAGGCGTGTGCCACCACGGCTGGTTAAGAGATAGGGTTTCACTGTTGTGTAGGCTGGGGTGTAGTGGCGCAATCATGGCTCACTGCAGACTCAAACTCTTGGGCTCAAGCAATCTTCTCACCTCAGCCTTGCAACATGCTGGGATTATAGGTATGAGCCACCATGCCTGTGGCCCATGTGTCATTTCTTGAAACACAGACATGGTCTGATATACAGCTTAAGTAGGCAAAAACCACTTCAACACGTTTAAACTTTAGAAGAAAATGAATGCACAACCAGGGAAAAGCCAAATCAGACTTGTAAATCCATCAAGAAAATTCTTCTAATTTACTTCCAGTCATCACCAACTATCCACAAAAAAAGTAACTATTTTTTTCTACTCTATATTCAGTGTGAAAGCTAAACAGAAATGTTATATATAAAAATAGAATGATCTTGGTTTGGGGGATTTGAAATATACATAATTAAGATTACCTTTTATTTGTTTGCTCTTTATCATTTATTTATTTTGCCTAGGTGCATAAGAAATAGCATTGTGGGTCAATGAAGCAAAAGCTAAAAATGCCTAAAATCAATGGTAGCAAAATTTTATCTCATTAACATACAGTTAAAATACTTACCTCACATATTACTTACATAAACTCACATCCATGATTAGGTTCAGGTATACTCCTCCATTTGAAAATTTTATACCTTCCCCTCTGTAGGGAAAAAGAAAATCTATTTTCTTTCTCGAAAATAAAAATAGCATGAGTAATGGGATCTAATTAAACTAAAGAGCTTCTGCACAGCAAAAGAAACTACCATCAGAGTGAACAGGCAACCTACAAAATGGGAGAAAATTTTCGCAACCTACTCATCTGACAAAGGGCTAATATCCAGAATCTACAATGAACTCAAACAAATTTACAAGAAAAAAACAAACAACCCCATCAAAAAGTGGGAGAAGGACATGAACAGACACTTCTCAAAAGAAGACATTTATGCAGCCAACAGACACATGAAAAAATGCTCACCATCACTGGCCATCAGAGAAATGCAAATCAAAACCACAATGAGATACCATCTCACACCAGTTAGAATGGCGATCATTAAAAAGTCAGGAAACAACAGGTGCTGGAGAGGATGTGGAGAAATAGGAACACTTTTACACTGTTGGTGGGACTGTAAACTAGTTCAACCATTGTGGAAGTCAGTGTGGCGATTCCTCAGGGATCTAGAACTAGAAATACCATTTGACCCAGCCATCCCATTACTGTGTATATACCCAAAGGACTATAAATCATGCTGCTATAAAGACACATGCACAGGTATGTTTATTGCGGCACTATTCACAATAGCAAAGACTTGGAACCAACCCAAATGTCCAACAATGATAGACTGGATTAAGAAAATGTGGCACATATACACCATGGAATACTATGCAGCCATAAAAAATGATGAGTTCATGTCCTTTGTAGGGACATGGATGAAACTGGAAATCATCACTCTCAGTAAACTATTGCAAGAACAAAAAACCAAACACCGCATATTCTCACTCATAGGTGGGAATTGAACAATGAGAACACATGGACACAGGAAGGGGAACATCACACTCTGGGGACTGTTGTGGGGTGGGGGGAGCGGGGAGGGATAGCTTTTAGGAGACATACCTAACGCTAAATGATGAGTTAATGGGTGCAGCACACCAGCATGGCACATGTAAACATATGTAACTAACCTGTACATTGTGCACATGTACCCTAAAACTTAAAGTATAATAATTAAAAAAAAATCAATTTGCAGAGACAAATTTACATATAAATAAAAGTATGCCTGCAGCTTGTAAGTTCAATCAATAAAGCCACAAGCATTTGTTAAATGCTTCCTATATGCCTAAAAAAAAATAAATAAAAATTAAAAAAAAATAGCATGAGTTCCAAATTCCAAAGGTGGAATATTTCAGTGATAAACCCGGAGAAAAATAAGTCACCAATAGTGTAGGTAAAAAGATTTTCCCGAAAGACTACTTTCTCCTGATACAAAAAAGCTACTGCTTTAATAAAGGACATCATTCGATTCATGTTATAAAACATACAAGTTAGTAACTTATACTGCTTGCAGATAAATACACTTATAGTAGAAATATAAAAACGTGTAAGAATGAAAATTCTGGGCAGGCAAGGTGGCTCATGCCAGTAATCTCAGGACTTTGGGAGGCCAAGGCAGGAGGATCACTTGAGCCCAGGAGTTCGAGATCAGCCTGGGCAATATGTTGAGACCCTATCTCTACAAAAAAATATACAAAAATTAGCTGGGTATGGTAGTGCACACCTCTAGTCCCAGCTACTCAGGAGGCTAAGGTGGGAGGACTGCTTGAGACCAGGAGGTGGAGGTTGCAGTGAGCAGAGATCACACTACTGCACTCCAGTCGATGTGACCGAGTGAGAACCTGTCTCAAAAAAGAAAAAGGAAATCTGTCATGAAACACTACTAGGGAAGGAGGGAGAGAGGACAATGAAATAGGAGAGGTAAACAATGGGAACAATAATTGTATTTCTAGTGTGTAATTGGAGGAGAAGGAACAGCAACAGGGAATAATGCACAGTCTAACATTTTACAAAGCTTGGACTAGGCACATAGGTGTTTACTATACTATTCTCTATTTTTATCTGTATATTTAAAATATTTCATAAAATACCATTTATGTAACAAAAAAGCATATGCAGCAATAAATATACAAAAGATTAAAAATTCTAAAACTTTATTAAAAGACAATAGAAAAGATATAAATAAATGGAAAGATATAAATGTATATTTATGATAAAAAGGCTTTTTCTTTTTTTTTTGAGACCAAGTTTCGCTCGTGTTGCCGAGGCTGGAGTTCAATGGCACAACCTTGGCTCACCGCAACCTTCGCCTCTGAGGTTCAAGCGATTCTCCTGCCTCAGCCTCCTGAGTAGCTGGGATTACAGGCATGCGCCACCACACTGGCTGATTCTGTATTTTTAGTAGAGATGGGGTTTTTCCATGTTGGTCAGGCTGATCTTGAGCTCCCAACCTCTAGTGATCAGCGCCCCTCGGCCTCCGAAAGTGCTGGGATTACAGGTGTGAGCCACTGCGCCTGGCCTAAAGGCTCTACATTTTAAGGAGAGCAATTCTACCTGAAATTAACCAATAAATTAAAAAATTTCAATAGCCTTTGTCTTGAACATGACAAGTGACCATAAAATGTACATGAAAAAGCCAAAAGGAAGGAATGGCCAATATACTCATGAAGAAGGACAAATTGAAGGTATGTGCCCTATCAAAACTCCTCTTCCAAACACCAACACTTTTTTTTTTGAGACGAGTCTTGCTCTGTCGCCAGGCTGGAGTGACGTGGCACCATCTTGGCTCACTGCAACCTCCGGCTCCTGGGTTCAAGCAATTCCCCTGCCTCAGTCTCCTGAGTAGCTGGGAATACAGGCACGTGCCACCATGCCTGGCTAATTTTTCGTATTTTAGTAGAGATGGGGTTTCACCATGTTGGCCAGGATGGTCTCGATCTCCTGACCTTGTGATCTGCCTGCCTTGGCCTCCCAGTGTTGGGATTACAGGCGTGAGCTACTGCGCCCAGTCCACCAACACTTAATGAGCCAAGATAAAGACACAGTGGTAGTAGTACAGGAACTGAGAACCAAGAGAACTCTTTCACACCAAATCACTGCCAGGTGGAGCACATTCCTAAATGTGAGAGACATACTGTACTATTTTTCTTCTGTAAAAACAGTAAAACACAATTTATAACAGAATTTTTATAATACGACAGCAGGAAAGGATTTCTTACACAAAAGACTGAAAGCATTAACTATTTAAAAAGATTAATAAATTGGACTACATTAAAATCAAGAACTTTTATTCATCACAAAGCACAATAAAAAATATTTAAAGTCACAAATTAAGAGATGTTTTATACACACACACACACGCTCAACAAAAGATTCTCATCCAGAATATTTAAATGACTACCATAATTTAATAACAAATGAAAAATGAATAGAAAAACTGGCAAAAAAGCTGTTCAGAGAAAAGAAAACACAAGTGGTCATAAACATTTGAAAAGACATTCAATACAGCCAACGCTGTGGCTCACGCCTGTAATCCCAGCACTTTGGAAGGCCGAGGTGGGGGGATCACAAGGTCAGGAGTTCGAGATCAGCCTAGCCAACATGGTGAAACACTGTCTCTACTAAAAATACAAAAATTACTGGGACATGATGGCATGTGCCTGTAATCCCAGCTACTCAGGAGGCTGAGGCAAGAGAATTGTTTGAACTCAGGAGTCGACAGAGCAAGACTCCATCAAAAAAAAAAAAAAAAAGACATTCAATGTTATTATTAATGAGGTAACTGCAAATTGAAATAAAAAGATACCATTTCAGAACCACAAGGCCAACAAATATTTTTAAATCCCAACAAATATAGATGTCAGAATGAGAGGAATTCATGCATATCATTAGTGGAAGCAAAAACCAGTATAAGCACTTTGGAGAAAAAAATTGGCATTTCTAATAAAGCTGAAGATCCACACAGTCTCTGGCCCAGCAAGTCCACTCCCAGATAAACATGGAATATAGACTAGATGTGTGTGTGCATCAGATATACATACAAAAAACATTTTATCAGCAGTATTTGTAGCAAGAAAAAACAATTTGTAGCAAGAGCCTAATTTTTCATTAACAGTAGAATAAATACATCATATAGCAGTGGAAAGGAAAATTAAACTATAGCTACATTGGTCAACTTGACTAAAACTTAAACATAACTGTGCACCAAAAGAGGTAGGGATTTGAAATAGGACAATACCAATGATTCAAGGGAACTGAATGAAAGAACAAAGCTGGCAAAAGGAGAGCAGAGAAGCAGAAGCAAATGGAAAGAAGAGGTCTTAAAGAACCAGTTTGGGGAAATTTGAAGTTTCCCAAAGAAGACAGTGAAGTTCCACAAGAAGGAAGTGGACAGAGTAGAGTTGGTGGAGCACATACTTAGCAGGGGTTTGAGAAGAGAGTTTTCAGTCGACTTAGATGGTCCCATGGGAGAAGCAGGATCCAGTTTAGAAAGAACAGAGAGGACCTTAAAAATTATCTGTAGCCTGAGTAACAACTTCCAATTAAGCCAACTTCTGATCATAGTGCTCTAAAAGTAAATCCTTTTGAATATATTGTCATCAGGTTTTAGCTGGGACAAAGGGTAAATATTCCTGGCAGTATGAAACTCTTTTTTCTTCTTCTTTTCTTGTTTTTGAGATGGAGTCCTGTTCTGTCACCCAGGATGGAGTGCAATGGTGCAATCTCAGATCACTGCAACCTCAGCCTCCAGGGTTCAAGCAATTCTCCTGTCTCAGCTTCCCAAGTAGCTGGGATAACAGGCACCCGCCACTATGCCTGTCTAATTTTTCTTTCTTTCTTTCTTTCTTTTTTTTTTTTTGAGACAGAGTCTTGCTCTGTCACCCAGGCTGGAGTACAGTGGCATGATCTCGGCTCACTGCAATCTCCACCTCCCGGGTTCAAGTGATTCTCCTGTCTCAGCATCCCGAGTAGCTGGGATTACAGGCATGCACCACCACGCCTGGCTAATTTTTTGTATTTTGAGTAGAGACAGGGTTTTACCATGTTAGTCAGGCTGGTCTCGAACTCTTGACCTCAAGTGATCTGCCCATCTCAGTCTCCCTAAGTGCTGGGATTATAGGCGTGAGCCACTGCACCCGGCCAAGCCTGGCTAATTTTTTGTATTTTTAGTAGAGACAGGGTTTCACCATGTTGGCCAGGCTGTTCTCTTAACTCCTGACCTCAGATGATCTGCCCACCTCAGCCTCCCAAGGTGCTGGGATTACACGTATGAATGAGCCATTGCGCCCACTCTCTTCTTTTTAACTAATGGTTTCTATCCGGGAACTCAGAACCAAAACTAATGACCCTTTTATGACATAAACATCTCCAAAAAACGATGTGTTTGCTGTAATCTCTGCCTGGACCACTCTGTCCCTCTGTCGCCAGATATCCAGATGATTCTCTCCTTCACCTCTCCTTTACCTCCCACTTTACTCAAATGACAATAAGGACTCCCCTGACCTTACACTGGATTACATTATCAGTCTCTATGCTTCACTCCTCTGTAGTATTATCACATATCTACATTTCTGGTGTCATGGTGGCCAAATGTATGTCCTAGACTCTAGACTTTAGCCTTGACCATACAATTTGTTTGGTCGCTAGAAAGTTAGCAGATATGATTCAAGTAGAGACTTAAAATGGTTTGCACTGCTAGGCTTGGTCTCTTGCACTCCTGCTTTTGGCCATGGAAAAATAACATAATTCAGTATTCCACCGGTGCCAGAAGAATGGGAGAATGTGGAGAACACATGAACCTGAGCCATACCCTGGAGTCCTATCTAGCCTGGTATACATATATAGAACCTTAGAAGATCCACCAACATACATGTCTGGTGTTTGTAAGCCATTGACTTTTAGGCAGTTTGTTATACAGCACTATTGTAAAAACAGCAAATAGAAACTGAAAACCACCAACATCCAGACAGTCCTCACCCTCTTTCCTGGCTTATTTGTCTTCACAGCACTTAAGATACTATGTATTTTACATCTTTATTTTCTATCCCTCTACATACACACATCCACACACAAATAAAAGCTCTACGAAATAATTTTTGCTTCTTTTGTTTATTGTTATCACTCCTGCACCAAGACTAGCATTTGGCACATAACAAGTGTTCAATAAACATTTGTTGAATAATTTAAAGAAAAACAGCCAAAGTCCTCATACTCATGGAACTTATGTTTTAGTGGGGAAAGAGAGAAATTAACAAGTATACAAATAATCATCATTAGATAGTTATGAGTGTTATAAGGAAACAACAGT
The DNA here is from genome assembly GCF_029281585.2 of Gorilla gorilla gorilla. NCBI lineage: Eukaryota > Metazoa > Chordata > Mammalia > Primates > Hominidae > Gorilla > Gorilla gorilla. The sequence continues at coordinate 102,045,035 of NC_073242.2, forward strand.
GATGAAATAGAAAATGATAAAGTATAAGCAGGAAGGGTTGTATAGGTGATTTTTCTTAAAGTTGCCATGCGGGGGTATCAAATAAACTGAATTCTGAATACAGGGCCTTATATGCATATGGGATGCCATTCTAGGCAAAGAGAACTGAAAATGTAATGACACTAGGGCAGGAACAAGCTTGCTGTTCAAAAACAGAAAGAGCACCTATAGTAGTAAGAGACGAAGAAGCAGACAAACATCTGATGTACCAAGGGCCTCATGGGCCACAGTAGGGTCTCTGGGTTTTATTCTAATTACAGTTGGGAGCCTTTGGAGGGTCTTATGTAGGGAAATGATTTATTTTTAAGGTCATTTTGTTTGTTAGATTGACTGTAGGGGGCAAGAAGGGAAGTACAGAGATAAGTAAAGGAGCTACTGCAAGAGTATGGGCAAGTGAGTATGACAACCAGGCCCAGGACTGAGGTAGTGGTGGAGCGAGTGAGCTGTTGAGGATATCTTTTGAAAGTAGAGCCAAAAGGACTTGCTGATTGAAGAGATGTGTTGTATGAGAGAAGGAGAGGCATCTGGAGGCTGAAGTGATTGGAATCAAGAACAGCCTCTTAATTTCTGTCTGAATAACTTATCAAACAGTAGTTTCATTAACTGAGTTGAAGATGAGCAGTTAAGGGGGAAGAGACACCATGGGCTCCATTTTGTACACTTATTGATCTGCTTCTCCATACAAGGCACTGCGCTACACAGAAGTCACAGGTATCTGTTTTAAAGAACATTAAGCTTTTGTCAATTGCTAAGTAGAATCAATGGTTTCACTGCTGTCTGGATACTACTGGACTAAAGTCAAACCAAAACCAAAACAAAAACAAAACAGTCCATGACAGACAGATATTATTAGTTATCTTCCCAATACCCAGCCTCCTTTCCTCCTTATTAAAAATCTCTTGCCAGGTGTGGCGGCTCACACCTATAATCCCAGCACTTTGGGAGGCCAAGGTTGGAGGATTGCTTGAGCCCAGAAGTTCGAGAAAAGCCTGGGCAACATAGTGAGACATCGTCTCTACAAAAAAAGTAAAAAAATAGCCTGGTGTGGTGGTGCGGCCTGTGGTATCAGCTACTCAGGAGGATTGCTTGAGACCAGGAGGCGGAGGTTGCAGTGAACTGAGATCCTGCCACTTCACTCAAGCCTGGGCAAAAGAGTGAGAGACCCTGTTTAAAAAGGAAAAAAAGGCTGGGCGTGGTGGCTCATGCCTGTAATCCCAGCACTTTGGGAGGCTGCAGGGGGCGGATGACCTAAGGTTGGGAGATCGAGTCCAGTCTGACCAACATGGTGAAACCCTGTCTCTACTGAAAATACAAAATTAGCCGGGCGTGGTGGCGCATGCCTGTAATACCAGCTACTCAGGAGGCTGAGGCAGGAGAATCACTTGAACCTAGGAGGCAGAGGTTGCGGTGAGCCCAGATTGCACCATTGTACTTCCGCCTGGGCAACAAGGGTGAAACTCCATCTCCAAAGCAACAACAACAACAAACACAGAAAACAAGCTCTTGCTCGGTTTGTTTTGGTCGAGACTGCTCTGTGCCCAGTTAAAGATACTCACTGTGTATACCATTTATGTTAAAAAAAAAAAAAAAGTAGGGGGGAAGAATACATATTTGATGTGCTTGCATATACATTTTTAAATCTCTAGAAGGATTAAAAAAGAGATTAATACCAGTGTTAATTTGCTGTGAGGAGGGTAGGTAAGGCAAGATACAGAATGAGAGGGATGTGGATACAAAAGTGAGATTTTCACCATAAACTCTTTCACACTCTGATATTTTAAGCTTAAGAATGTATTGGCTACTAAAAAACCACGCAAAAATATATATATATTTTTAATTTCACCATCTCATATTCCCTCACAAAGGTAACCAGGTAACAATATTAGCTAATGAGAAATAAATGAAAGTCCTTGAGGAGGGTTTCTCTTTCCTAGTAAACATATAGCTTAGCAAGAAGATTTCTGCCTTTTGCCTTTGTTAAGTTTCCCTCCTTATTACCTGAGATGTGGATGTAATGTCTGCAGTCGGAACAACCATTTTTTGACTAGAAGAACAAAAGTTACCCATTAAAGATAGAAAAACAGGAAGCTGTCAGAGAGAAACTGGGTCCTTGATGACTCTCTCAAATAGCTAATTAGTGCTTAACTACTTCTGAACTACTTGTTTAATAAGAAAATATAACATTAATCCACAGCAGTTAAGATGAAGTTGTAATTGATATAGTCTTAGAACCCACAATAAAATCCTGCACCATAATGCAAAAGAGGCTAATGGGTGGCCATAATGACAGAAAAAGGTGACACAAGAAACATAATGCCCTCAAGGCACTTCTATGTTAACTTCTAAGAATAGATCGTATCACATAATTTCAAAGTCCCATAATTTACCCATCCTAGTATGTGTTTGGATGGCTGGGTTTCTCAACAATGTGAACGTTTCCATTGATCTCTTGTCTTACATGAGTATAAGAAGGTACTGTGAGAAGCATAGGGAAGATTTAAAGAGAATAATTCTGAGTCTTGGCTATGCCTAATCATATGACTTTTAGGTATTAGCTTGGGAGTTGGCATAAAATCATTCCTGTTGTTGCAATTTCATAATGAGAATTATAGAATAGACTTCTAAAACTAACGAGCCTTAAATCTTGTTATTTTAACTGAAAGGAATATTTTAAGATGATGGTCAAGAATTAAGTTTGCAAAGGAATTGTTCTTTTGGGTTTCTGTTTTTTTGAGACAGGGTCTCATTTTATTGCCCAGGCTGGAGTGCAGTGGCACAATCACAATTCACTGCAGGCTCAACCTTCCAGGCTCAAGCCATCCTTCCACCTCAGCCACTTCCAAGTAGCTGGGACTACAGGCATGTGCCATCACGCCCAGCTAATTTGTTGTTGTTCTGAGATGAAGTTTCACTCTTGTCACCCAGCCTGGAGTGCAGTGGCGGGATCTCAGCTCACTGCAACCTCAGCCTCCTGGGTTCAAGCCATTCTCTTGCCTCAACCTCCTGAGTAGCTGGGATTACAGGCAGCCACCACCACACCTGGCTAATTTTTGCAGTTTTAGTAGAGACAGGGTTTTACCATGTTGGCCAGGCTAGTCTTGAATTCCTGACCTCATGTGACCCACACGCCTAGGCCATCCAAAGCGCTGGGATTACAAGTGTGAGTCACTGCGCCTGGCCAATATTTTTTTTTTTTGAGGAGTCTCCCTCTGTTTCCCAGGCTGGAGTGCAATGGCGCGATCTCAGCTCACTGTAAGCTCCATCTTCGGGTTCAGGCCATTCTCCTGCCCTAGCCTCTCGAGTAGCTGGGACTATAGGTGCCAGCCACCACACCAGGCTAATTTTTTGTATTTTTAGTAGAGAAGGGATTTCACCACGTTAGCCAGGATGGTCTAGATCTCCTGACCTCGTGATCCACCTGCCTCAGCCTCCCAAAGTGCTGGGATTACAGGAGTGAGCCACTGCGCCTGGCCGTGCCCGGCCAATATTTGAATTTTTTGTACAGACAGGGCCTTGCTACGTTGTCAGGGCTAGACTGGAACTCCTGTGCTCAAGCGATCCTCCTGCCTTGGCCTCGCAGAGTGCTGGGATAACAGGCATAAGCCTCTTCACCCAGTAAGAATTGTTCTTATATTCATGTTTGATTGCTTTTTATTTATTTATTTTTTAAGAGAAAAGGTTTCACCCTGTCACCCTCACCCAGGTTGATGTACAGTGGCTCAATCATAGCTCACTGTAGCCTTAAACACCTAGGCTCAAGTGATCTTCCTGCCCAGCATGCAGAATACCCAGGACTGGCGAGGCTAATTTATTTTTTTTTTTTGTAGAAATGGGTTTTTGCAACAAGTCCGGTGGCTCATGCCTGTAATCCCAGCATTTTGGGAGGCTGAGGCGGGCGGATCACGAGGTCAGGAGTTCGAGACCAGCCTGACCAACATGGTGTAAATCCCATCTCTACTAAAAATACAAAAATTAGGGAGGATGGAGCCAAGATGGCTAAATAGGAACAGCTCCAGTCTACATTTCCCAGCATGAGCGCAGAAGACGGGTGATTTCTGCATTTCCAACTGAGGTACCAGGTTCATCTCACTGGGGAGTGTCGGACAGTGGGTACAGGACAGTGGGTGCAGCGCACCGAGAGTGAGCTGAAGCAAGGCGAGGCATCGCCTCACCCGGGAAGCGCAAGGGGTCAGGGAATTCCCTTTCCTAAAAGAAAGGGGTGACAGACGGCACCTGGAAAATCGGGTCATTCCCACCCTAATACTGCACTTTTCCAATGGTCTTAGCAAATGGCACACCAGGAGATTATATCCCGTGCCTGGCTCAGAGGGTCGTACGCCCACGGAGCCTCGCTCATTGGTAGCACAGCAGTCTGAGATCAAACTGCAAGGCGGCAGTGAGGCTGGTGGAGGGGTGCCCGTTATTGTCATTGCCAAGGCTTGAGTAGGTAAACAAAGCGGCCGGGAAGCTCAAACTGGGCAGAGCCCACCAAAGCTCAAGGAGGCCTGCCTGCTTCTGTACACTCCACCTCTGGGGGCAGGGCACAGCCAAACAAAAGGCAGCAGAAACCTCTGCAGACTTAAATGTCCCTGTCTGACAGCTTTGAAGAGAGCAGTGGTTCTCCCAGCACGCAGGTGGAGATATGAGAACGGACAGACTGCCTCCTCAAGTGGGTCCCTGACCCCCGAGTAGCCTAACTAGGAGGTAGCCACCAGTAGGCGCAGACTGCCACTTCACACGGCCGGGTACTCCTCTGAGACAAAACTTCCAGAGGAATGATCAGGCAGCAACATTTGCTGTTCACCAATATCCACTGTTCTGCAGGCTCTGCTGCTGATACCCAGGCAAACAGGGTCTGGAGTGGACATCCAGAAAACTCCAACAGACCTGCAGCTGAGGGTCCTGACTGTCAGAAGGAAAACTAACAAACAGAAAGGACATCCACACCAAAATCCCATCTGTATGTCACCATCAAAGACCAAAGGTAGATAAAACCACAAACATGGGGAAAAAACAGAGCAGAAAAACTGGAAACTCTAAAAACCAGAGCGCCTCTCCTCCTCCAAAGGAACGCAGCTCATCACCAGCAATGGAACAAAGTTGGATGGAGAATGACTTTCACAAGTTGAGAGAAGAAGGCTTCAGACGATCAAACTACTCCGAGCTAAAGGAAGAAGTCTGAACCCATGGCAAAGAAGTTAAAAACCTTGGAAAAAAATTAGACGAATGGCTAACTAGAATAATTGATGCAGAGAAGTCCTTAAAGGACCTGATGGAGCTGAAAACCATGGCATGAGAACTATATGACAAATGCAAAAGCCTCAGTAGCTGATTTGATCAACTGGAAGAAAGGGTATCAGTGATGGAAGATCAAATGAATGAAATGAAGCAAGAAGAGAAGTTTAGAGAAAAAAGAAGAAACCAACAAAGCCTGCAGGAAATATGGGACCATGTGAAAAGACCAAATCTATGTCTGATTGGTGTACCTGAAAGTGACAGGGAGAATGGAACCAAGTTGGAAAACACTCTGCATGATATTATCCAGCAGAACTTCCCCAATCTAGCAAGGCAGGCCAACATTCAAATTCAGGAAATATAGAGAACGCCACAAAGATACTCCTCAAGAAGAGCAACTCCAAGACACCTAATTGTCAGATTCACCAAAGCTGAAATGAAGGAAAAAATGTTAAGGGCAACCAGAGAGAAAGGTCGGGTTACCCACAAAGGGAAGCCCATCAGACTAACAGCTGATCTCTCAACAGAAACTCTACAAGCCAGAAGAGAGTGGGGGCCAATATTCAACACTCTTAAAGAAAAGAATTTTCAACCCAGAATTTCATATCCAGCCAAACTAAGCTTCATAACTGAAGGAGAAATAAAATCCTTTACAAACAAGCAAATGTGGACAGATTTTGTCACCACCAGGCCTGCCCTAAAAGAGCTCCTGAAGGAAGCACTACACATGGAAAGGAACAACCGGTACCAGCCACTGCAAAAACATGCCAAATTGTAAAGACCATCGAGGCTAGGAAGAAACTGCATCAACTAACGAGCAAAACAACCAGCTAACATCATAATGACAGGATCAAATTCACACATAACAATATTAACCTTAAATGTAAATGGGCTACATGCTCCAGTTAAAAGACACAGACTGGCAAACTGGATAAAGAGTCAAGACCCATCCATCAATGTGCTGTATTCAGGAAACACATCTCATGTGCAGAGACACACACAGGCTCAAAATAAAGGGATGGAGGAAGATCTACCAAGCAAACGGAAAACAAAAAAAGGCAGGGGTTGCAATCCTAGTCTCTGATAAAACAGACTTTAAACCAACAAAGATCAAAAGAGACAAAGAAGGCCATTACATAATGGTTAAGGGATCAATTCAACAAGAAGACCTAACTATCCTAAATATATATGCACCCAATACAGGAACACCCAGATTCATAAAGCAAGTCCTTAGAGACCTACAAAGAGACTGAGCCTCCCACACAATAATAATGGGAGACTTTAACACCCCACTGTCAACATTAGACAGATCAACGAGACAGAAAGTTAACAAGGATATCCAGGAATTGAACTCACCTCTGCACCAAGCGGACCTAACAGACATCTACAGAACTCTCCACCCCAAATCAACAGAATATACATTCTTTTCAGCACCACACCACACCTATTCCAAAATTGACCACATAGTTGGAAGTAAAGCACTCCTCAGCAAATGTAAAAGAACAGAAATTATAACAAACTGTCTCTCAGACCACAGTGCAATCAAATTAGAACTCAGGATTAAGAAACTCACTCAAAACTGCACAACTACATGGCAACTGAACAACCTGCTCCTGAATGACTATTGGGTACATAACGAAATGAAGGCAGAAATAAACATGTTCTTTGAAACCAATGAGAACAAAGACACAACATACCAGAATCTCTGGCACACATTCAAAGCAGTGTGTAGAGGGAAATTTATAGCACTAAATGCCCACAAGAGAAAGCAGGAAAGATCTAAAATTGACACCCTAACATCACAATTAAAAGAACTAGAGAAGCAAGAGCAAACACATTCAAAAGCTAGCAGAAGGCAAGAAATAACTAAGATCAGAGCAGAACTGAAGGAAATAGAGACACAAAAAACCCTTCAAAAAATCAATGAATCCAGGAGCTGGTTTTTTGAAAGACCAACCAAATTGATAGACCAGTAGCAAGATTAATAAAGAAGAAAAGAGAGAAGAATCAAATAGACACAATAAAAAATGACAGGGGATATCACCCCCGATCCCACAGAGATACAAACCACCATCAGAGAATACCATAAACACCTCTACACAAATAAACTAGAAAATCTAGAAGAAATGGATAAATTCCTCAACACATACACCCTCCCAAGACTAAACCAGGAAGAAGTTGAATCCCTGAATAGACCAATAACAGGCTCTGAAATTGAGGCAATAATTAATAGCTTACCAACCAAAAAAAGTCCAGGACCAGATGGATTCACAGCCGAATTCTACCAGAGGTACAAGGAGGAACTGGTACCATTCCTTCTGAAACTATTCCAATCAATAGAAGAAGAGGGAATCCTCCCTAACTCATTTTATGAGGCCAGCATCATCCTGATACCAAAGCCTGGCAGAGACACAACAAAAAAAGAATTTTAGACCAATATCCGTGATGAACATCACTGCAAAAATCCTCAATAAAATACTGGCAAACCGAATCCAGCAGCACATCAAAAAGCTTATCCACCACGATCAAGTGGGCTTCATCCCTGGGATGCAAGGCTGGTTCAACATACGCAAATCAATAAACGTAATCCAGCATATAAACAGAACCAATGACAAAAACCACATTATTATCTCAATAGATGCAGAAAAGGCCTTTGACAAAATTCAACAACCCTTCATGCTAAAAACTCTCAATAAATTAGGTATTGATGGCATGTATCTCAAAATAATAAGAGCTATTTCTGACAAACTCACAGCCAATATCATACTGAATGGGCAAAAACTGGAAGCATTCCCTTTGAAAACTGGCACAAGACAGGGATGCCCTCTCTCACCACTCCTATTCAACATAGTGTTGGAAGCTCTGGCCAGGCCAGTCAGGCAGGAGAAGGAAATAAAGGGTATTCAATTACAAAAAGAGGAAGTCGAATTGTCCCTGTTTGCAGATGACATGATTGTATATCTAGAAAACCCCATTGTCTCAGCCCAAAATCTCCTTAAGCTGAAAGGCAACTTCAGCAAAGTCTCAGGATAAAAATCAATGTGCAAAAATCACAAGCATTCTTATACACCAAAAACAGACAAACAGAGAGCCAAATCATGAGTGAACTCCCATTCACAATTGCTTCAAAGAGAATAAAATACCTAGGAATCCAACTTACAAGGGATGTGAAGGACCTCTTCAAGGAGAACTACAAACCACTGCTCAATGAAATAAAAGAGGATACAAACACATGGGAGAACATTCCATGCTCATGGATAGGAAGAATCAATATCGTGAAAATGGCCATGCTGCCCAAGGTAATAGATTCAATGCCATCCCCATCAAGCTACCAATGACTTTCTTCACAGAATTGGAAAAAACTACCTTAAAGTTCATATGGAAACAAAAAAGAGCCTGCATTGTCAAGTCGATCCTAAGCCAAAAGAACAAAGCTGGAGGCATCACGCTACCTGACTTCAAACTATACTACAAGGCTACAGTAACCAAAACAGCATGGTACTGGTACCAAAACAGAGATATAGACCAATGGAACAGAACAGAGCCCTCAGAAATAATGTCACATATCTACAACTATCTGATCTGTGGCAAACCTGACAAAAAGAAGAAATGGGGAAAGGATTCCCTATTTAATAAATGGTGCTGGGAAAACTGGCTAGCCATATGTAGAAAATTGAAACTGGATCCCTTCCTTACACCTTATACAAAAATTAATTCGAGATGGATTAAAGACTTAAATGTTAGACCTAAAACCATAAAAACCCTAGAAGAAAACCTAGGCAATACTATTCAGGACAAAGGCACGGGCAAGGACTTCATGTCTAAAACACCAAAAGCAATGGCAACAAAAGCCAAAATTGACAAATGGGATCTAATTAAACTAAAGAGCTTCTGCACAGCAAAAGAAACTACCATCAGAGTGAACAAGCAACCTACAGAATGGGAGAAAATTTTTGCAATCTACTCATCTGACAAAGGGCTAGTATCTGGAATCTACAATGAACTCGAACAAATTTACAAGAAAAAAACAAACAACCCCATCAAAAAGTGGGCGAAGGATATGAACAGACACTTCTCAAAAGAAGACATTTATGCAGCCAAAAGACACATGAAAACACGCTCAACATCACTGGCCATCAGAGAAATGCAAATCAAAACCACAATGAGATACCATCTCACACCAGTTAGAATGGCAATCATTAAAAAGTCAGGAAACAACAGGTGTTGGAGAGCATGTGGAGAAATAGGAACATTTTTACACTGTTGGTGGGACTGTAAACTAGTTCAACCATTATGGAAGTCAGTGTGGCGATTCCTCAGGGATCTAGAACTAGAAATACCATTTGACCCAGCCATCCCATTACTGGGTATATACCCAAAGGATTATAAATCATCCTGCTATAAAGACACATGCACACATATGTTTATTGCGGCACTATTCACAATAGCAAGACTTGGAACCAACCCAAATGTCCAACAACAATAGACTGGATTAAGAAAATGTGGCACATATACACCATGGAATACTATGCAGCCATAAAAAATGATGAGTTCATGTCCTTTGTAGCGACATGGATGAAGCTGGAAACCATCATTTTCAGCAAACTTGCGCAAGGAGAAAAAACCAAACACCGCATGCTCTCACTCATAGGTGGGAATTAACCAATGAGAACACATGGACACAGGAAGGGGAACATCACACACCAGGGCCTGTTGTGGGGTGGGGAGAGTGGGGAGGGATAGCATCAGGAGATATAACTAATATAAATGATGAGTTAATGGGTGCAGCACACCAACATGGCACATGTATACATATGTAACTAATCTACACGTTGTGCACATGTACCCTAGAACTTAAAGTATGATAAAAAAAAAATACAAAAATTAGCCAGGCGTGGTGGTATGTGCCTGTAACCCCAGCTACTCAGGAGGCTGAGGCAGGAGAATCACTTAAACCCAGGAGGCAGAGGTTGCAGTGAACCAAGATTGTGCCACTGCACTCCAGCCTAGGTGACAGAGTGAGACTTTGCCTGAAAAAAAAAAAAAAAAATAGAAAAAGAAATCGGTTTTTGCTATGTTGCCCAGGCTTATGGCTTTTAATTTCTTTCATAGGATGTTATCTTCCTAAAGCACTCATAAAAAATGGAAAATGTTTGTGTTAGAAATATCCTTTCAACTCAACCCTGCCCTGAATGTCATTCAGTGTAACACATATTTTGGTCCTTCTATTTATTACACTACAGATATTTTAAAAAACATTTTTTAGACATAGAGACAGGATGGACTGGATACGGTGGCTCATGCCTGTAATCTCAGCACTTCGGGAGGCTAAGATCAGTGAAGGTCAGGAGCCGGAGACCAGCCTGGGCAACGTGGTGAAACCCCGTTTCTACTAAAAATACAAAAACGTGCGCCTGTAATCCCAGCTACCTGAGGCAGGACAGTTGCTTGAATCGAGGAGGTGGAGGTTGCAGTGAGTCGAGATCACACCCCTGCACTCCAGCGTGGACAACAGAGCGAGACTCTGTCCCAAAAAAAAAAAAAAAAAAAGAAACAGATAGGATGAAATCAAATATTATAGTGATAATTGCAGCACACCTCCTAACTAATTTTATGATAAAGATTTTGTGTCATTTTTCTAAAGTAACTATCACATGACCAGGATATTATAGAAACTGAAAACAAAACAAACAAACAAAACTAAACTGATATAGAAAAATCAGTTTGAGTAAGAAAAAAAATAGAAGACTACTTGGTTTATCCAGAGGATCAATAATTACTTACAATACATTGATCTTATCAATTAAGACTCGTCTATGGAATTAACTTTCATGAAATTGATCAGATAATGGCAAATAAAAAACAAAAACCTCTTGCTTATTCAGAAGTATATATTATTTCTGTACTTCAAAAAGCTATTTAAAATGACTGCCAAATGACTTAGGCAATTCTGGTGAATATTTTGATGACAGAACTTAGATTATTACATATCCTTGGGCTGGGCATAGTGGCTCATACCCGTTATCCCAGCAACATGGGAGGCTGAGGCAGGAGGATTGCTTGAGCCTAGGAGATTGAGGTTGCAGTGAGCTATGATTGCACCACTGTACTCCAGCCAGGGCAACACAGCAAGACCCTGTGTCTTGGAAAAAAATTACATATCCTTGGAATAAAAATAGGTAGTTAAATCCAGGGAAGACTGTAATACAAGGACTAATTTCATCAGATTTATAGATTTTTTTAAAAAGTCAACTCATCAACACAAATTTTATTAATATCAGGGTAAAAACAAAAAAAAAAGACTAAATTCAATTTAAAAAACACTTTAAAATCTTGATCGAAAATCCCAGAAAGTAATAAAAGCTTAATATGTAAGAAATGAGTGTTCTCTGAAGGTTTTGGGGGAAGAGGCAGCTTTTCCTATTCAGTCATTTTGAGAAATGCAGTACAAAATGCTCTAAGAGCATTCAGTTGCCATTTGATGAAGCCATTTATATGAGAATCAAAGTATAAGCTTCAGTTCAGTAAAGTGAATAGCTATCAGAAACAAATGTGCATGTCTATAATTATCACATCTATGCTGGTTGACAAATCCTGAAAGCGACTATATAAATGGTAATGCAATGAATATACTCTACATTCCTAAGGAATTCTGCGTGAGTATGAATTCCTGAATTCATTCCCTTAAATGAATTATAGATTCTCAAACCTGGTAGTCAAAAGAAATATGCAACAATACTGAAGAAAAATAAACAATACCAAAGAATCCTAATAACCCTTTCCCTTTACCCTTCCATAAAAATTCCAACCCATAACCTTCAAAGCAAAAACCCCTACTTACTATCAGAATCAACTTCTAGACTTCAGCATTTTACTTTTCCACAACTGAAGTCCAGATAATTGTCAATATCCTTAAGATTTGTTGGGAAAGATACAATCAGATAAGGTACTTTGAATTCCAATTTCAGGCACCTCATGATAATATATACAGAGATGCCACATATTCCCTGTTATTACTGTTTCACTCTCCCTAGCGTTTAAGTCATTCCCGGGTAGTAAGTGAAAGGACACAGAAAGGTGCGTTAACTCTCTCAGGCAACTTGGCAACTATTTGGTGCACAGCTACTATGTACTAAGTGTGCCTCCAAGTACATGGCTTAGGATCTCGAACTCACTCAAGCACTAGGGAGAAAACACTCCACTGTTGTTTAATGTTGGGATTTTGCTGCTCTATAAACTAGTGTTATGCGGAAGTTTTAGGAGATGATACTCAAATGGAAATATATATCCTTTCCTAAGTCGCAGAAAATAACGAAGTGAGAAAGGCAACCATGAAGCTCAAAACTGTATTACCTTGATAATGTAATTTTTAAAATGTTACATGTGAAATAAGACCATTTATTTTTTACTTTTTTATTTTTTTGAGACAGTCTCGCTCTGTTGCCCAGGCTGGAGTGCAGTGGCGCAATCTCGGCTCACTGCAACATCTGCCTCCCGGGTTCAAGCAATTCTCATGTCTCAACCTCCCAGGTAGCTGGGATTACAGGTATGTGCCACCACGCCTGGCTAATATTTTGTATTTTTAGTAGAGACGGTGTTTCACCGTGTTGGCCAGGCTGGTCTTGAACTCCTGACCTCAGGTGATCTACTGGCCTTGGCTTCCCAAAGTACGGGGATCACAGGCATGAGCCACTGCATCCGGCCTATTGAGGCCATTTTAAAAATGATTGTGACATTATTTTAAAAACTTCAGTATCTATCCATCTCTATATACATATATATGAATGAGAGATACAGCCTAATAGAGGAGAAATGGAATAAGTAAATATCTCTGGAAACACTGAGTACAAGTACAAATGTGATTAAAAGACACAGAGTATGAGATGAAATATCCATCTTAAAATTTCAGTGCTTTGGTGGTTAAAACAGTAAGAGAAAAACAACATTGTTTTGCACTAGGAAACCTGTTTCTAATCAACTGAGCTATTCCTATGGGGTCAAATAAAAATAATTAGCTTATTAAAAGCATAGCTTTGCTATTTAATAGGCAAAATGATTGAAAATTCTGCTGCAGATCCTGATAATTTTAGTGTTTCTAGTTAAGCCTGCAAAATTGCATTCATTATTAGTGTCCAGATTCATTAACAATTCAATTTATAGATATTAATGCTTATAATGCATGCTTCGCTTGCCAAAACTTGAAGAGAAATTGTTTCAATTAGCTTTCATGGATCATGAATCCTGCCGGCTGGGTATTTTTAGACAAAAGATACAAACACATCCCCAAGCAATGCTAATGCACAGCTGGGACTTATGTGTAAGGTCACTTGAGCTAACAGTTTAAAAGGAAAAACAGTAAATGAGTTTTACCCAGATGAGTAAGAGAGGAGAAGTCTTCTGTTTCCAACCAAATATTTGAAAGGCATTTAAGAAAAATGGCAGCAGAATTATTTGCTTTTGAGATCTCTGGAAGATAAAACCATTAGGCCAAAATTGGCAATCTAAACTCAAGGAGCAGTATTCAGCATATAAGACAATATGGGAGACCTTAAATTTTCCCTTTGTAAAAAAGGGGATTTCTTAGAAGTCACAAGTCAACAAAAATGCAAATCCTGTCACCTGCACAAGGGTCATGCCCCAGTGGTAGGAGAATAAAAAATAGACTGATACCACAAATGATCAAGATGACAATCCAGATTTACAGATAATTACTAACTCTCTGTTTCATGTTAGGCCACACACAACTAGGTCAAAGTTGCTATTTACTGTCAATGGCAAACAGTATTCTTAGGTAGAAGACACATTCTTTGGAGGATGTCCATCTCCTCCAGATACATTTCTGTCACATAAATCTTCATGTAAATTAAAGACAATATCCCATCTTTGAACTTTTCTGATAGTGTAGTACAATGTCTACATTTCCTTGTGGTATCTGGTTGTTTTTAGCTTGGTATTTACTGGAATATCAAGAGAATGGTCGACTTTTTACCTTGAAGCTAAGAGATATTTCATTTGTCTTCACCGAAATGCCGGACCATGTTGCATACTTAAGCACAGACTGAATGATGTCTCATGATTTTCCCATGAACTACAATTTCACCTCCCTGAAGGATCCCATTTAGTGAACTTGGGAAAAATCTAAAGCTAACAGTATGGAATCAAAATAAGTTTTAAAAAGACCATGAGATTCTGGAAAACTAGTCCAACACTACAACTCTAAGGACATTAATGTCATAAAAGTACAGCTGAGAGGCAGAGGACATGAAAAGCATAGAAACTCTTCAGAATCTTTGGATAAGGAAGTATGAGAACATGTGAAATATTTCTAAAATCAAACTGAGCTTTGGATTGAAGCTTAGATATTGGGCTGGAGGAACAACAAATACATCTGTAAAAATATTAATTACTATACTTTTTAATCTTAATAGTGGGATAACATTTCCCATTGACAAGTAAGGCATATAAATCTCTAATTTATAATAGGTAGGCATTAAACAAAACTAAAAAATATCAAGATTAAAATCTAATTTCTGAAAAAATATAAATTAGAACAAAAAGAAATCTGACTGCCTTTACAAAGTAATAAAAACTAATATATGAAAATGAATTACAAGAGGCTGGAAGAAAAATGGAAAAACAAGTTTGGAGAGAAAAGTGAAAAAAAATCAGTGTTTTCAGTCAGGTGCGGTGGTGCAGGCCTGTAGTTCCAGCTACTTGAGAGGCTTAGGTGGGAGGACACCAGGCTGGGCAACATAGAGAGACTGACTCTTAGAAACAAAACGAAACAAAAAAACTTAAAACCAAATGTGGAATAAAGTAAGCAACTTTTTATAAATACCACCATTACTCAGCATTTTAAAAAAATTCTATTTTTTTAATATAATAATTTGAGTAAAGGTCTAGAAGATTGATGGAAAAGGACCAAACTAAGAGTGATAGTACATGGGATGCCTGCAAAAATTAATGATGTAACCTATTTGTTTATTCAATTACTATGACTGCAGAAATATATATATATATAAAGCGCATTTCTCATACTGCCAAATTCATCATGAGTATTTTTGAAAAAACACAATTTATGTTTTAAAACAAATAAGTTATTTAATACATTGGCACCCCCAAACACACACATACATCTAAAAAGCAATGACAAGGACCGTGGTCACTGATGAAATCACTAGCCCTACCACATTACTATTCAGGTCTATAATTCATTCTTTAGTATTAGAGTCCACAGGGGCCTGGTTTGCTTGCCCACACTGAAAATAGAGAACAGGAAGGATCCCTGGAACGAGAAGCTCACTTTTTTCCCCATTCTTTCATAAGCTTCCTCTAGCTTCTAAGTGCTCTGATTATTCTTTTGTCTCTGTGTGGCAAACCTATTACTTTTAAGGTATTTCTCCCACCTTGCTCCTCCCATACCTCTACAATGGATGCAAAGGTCAGTGACTCCCTCAGGAATAGTAGCATTTTCAGCAAGGGGTATGGTGAGGTAGTCATGGAACTCCCATTACTGTTAACAGGAGTTACAGGCTACTTCACTGAAAATTCCAACCCAGAGTTCTTTTGATGCTGAAAACTATATTTTCATATAACCCGTACTATGTACAGAGCCCATATAGCATAGGTTATAAGATTACAAATGATGTTTAGAGGATGACATATAAACAGCAGTAAATATAACTGGGCATACAGATGATCAGAAATGCAAATTGGCACTGTTAACATTACAAAGCATTTTGTACAGATCTCTAAGTGTAGAGATATGGAGTTAACTAGATCTCAAAATTTTGAGGAAGCACGTCTTGTGGGGGCAGGGGTGATGGTGAGGACAGGGGATATTCAATATTACTTTACACATGAGATAAAACATTTCAGCATTTTTCCTATAATGACTACCTAGAGAAACAAAAAGGAAATTAGTTCAATGAAGTATTACACAGAATAAATTATATAAATATTACAACTCCGTGAAAGCAGGCATACCATCTTACTTACCAGTGTATTCCCATGGCCACCCTAAAATCATGCCTGCCACATAATATGCACATTCAACTCAAATATTTGTTGAAAGAACAGATAAATTATTCCTCACAACGTGGCTTAAGTTTCTTCTTGTGAAAAAGAAGTTCGTGACCAATCTGGGAAACACAGTGAAACCCCATCTCTAGAAAGTGAGTAACTTCTTTCAAGTGTTGTTTGTGAGGATTAAAAGCAACCAAGCAGTACTGTATAGTATAATACTGTACAGTGATAATGGGGGGGGGAATGAAATCGGGTAAGGGGTACATGGGGACGCTTTATATTATCTTTGCAACTTTTCTGTAACTCTAAACTTATTCCAAAATTTACAAGTTTTGTTTTTTGTTTTTTTTTAACTAAGCCAGCCAGGCATAGTGGCTCATGCCTGTAATCTCAGCACTTTGGGAGGCTGAGGCGGGTGGATTGCTTGAGCTCTGAGGTTTCAGACTGGCCTGGGCAACATGACAAAGCCCTGTCATTACAAAAAATACAAAAATTAGCCAGGTGTGGTGGTGCATGCCTGTAGTTCCAGCTACTTGGGAGGCTAAGGTAGGGGGATTGCTTGAGCCCAGGAGATCAAGGCTGCAGTGAGCCGAGATTGTGCCACTGCACTCTAGTCTGGGTAACAGAGCAAGACCCTGTCTCAAAAAAGTTAAGCAAAGCACTCAAACCAGCGTCTGATATAGCTGGTATGATCAACAAATATTCTCTCACTCTCTTCTCAACACTACCCAACAGCATTCTGGTGATGCTGCCTGAAGGGACTAACCAGCTAACTCACAAATCACAGTAGAGATCTGCTGGCCTTATTTGCTGGCCTTGTTAATTAGCTCCTAAAGCCTATACTAGCCCTAAATTATTTTAAATATTCTCACTGCATGTTACTAAAAGACTCTACCATCACTACTCCTCACTTTTTCTTTTTCTTTTATACGCTCTTATACTTTCCCTCCACTCTGTTCTTCTCCCAACTAGTACTCATTAACACTGGCATTTTTTTGTGGTGACTCCCATTTTCACAAATAGGAAAAATGTTAAGTTACTGATTCTGGAAGAGAAGAGTGGCTTTATTCAAAAGCTAACTCCAGTTTCCAGATGTTCTGATGCCCTAAACCTAATGTTCATGAATAAAATGGCAGCTTAGCTAAAATATAAAATATTCATCTTGGCCAGGTGCTGTGCCTCCCGCCTACAATCCCAGCGCTTTGGGAGGCCAAGGCAGGAGGATCATTTGAGGCTTGGAGTTTGAGACCAGCCTGGGCAACATAGTGAGATCCTATCTCTACAAAAAATTTTAAAAATTAGACAAGTTTGGTGGGGTGCACCTGTAGTTCTAGCTACTTGGGAGGCTGAAGCAGGAGATCATTTGAACACAGAAGTTTGAGGCTGCAGTGAGCTATAACTGAGCCACTGTGCTCCAGTCTGGGTGACAGAGCAAGACTCAGTCTCTAAAAACAAAAACAAAACAAACAAAACTCATAACCTTGAAATGCAAAGAAATGTATCCACAGACAATTTCCCAATTAATGGTGGAATAAATGCCAAGTGTCCACATGGAATCATGAGAGGTTTACTGAGATATTTATTCTTGCAACTAGCAATGATATTTTTTAAGTTCTTTCAGAAAAAATGAAATGGGTATTCACTCTCAAAAGCAATCTTTCTTCTTTTATCATTATCAGAAAGTCTGAATAGAAGTTTTAATATCATCGGATTACTTATCTCACTTTAAAATATATATATAGGGCCAGGCACAGTGGCTCATGCCTGTAATCCCAGCACTTTGGGAGGCCAAGGCAGGGGAATCACTTGAGGCCAGGAGTCTGAGACCAGCCTGAGCAACATAGCAGGACTGTCTCTACCCTCCAAAAAATAATAAATATATTTAAATATATATATGTATGTATATATTTATATACAAAATACCATCCCTGAAGGGTTAGAAGCAAAGTAAATATAAGCAAAATAATTTCCCTATGACTTATAAGCAAAATAATTTCCCCATGACTTCTATTAAAAACAGGAAATGCATTAGCCTTAAAAAAAGAAAGGAAAAAAATTATTTTTAAAAAGTAGGCTGGGCATGGTGGCTCACATCTGTAATCTCAGCAATTTAGTAGGTTGAGGTGGGAGTATTGCTTGAGACCAGGAGTTCAAGACCAGCCTGAGCAACGTAGTGAGACCCCCATCTCTACAAAATCTAAATTAGCCAGGCGTGGTGGTGAAGGCCTGTAGTCTCAGCCACTCAGGAGGCTGAGGCAGGAGGATCACTTGAACACAGGAGGTTGAGGCTGCAGTGAGCCATGACTGTACCACTGCACTCCAACCTGGGTAACGAAGTGAGACTCTGTCTCAAACAAACAAACAAGCAAACAAAAAAAGGCTGGGAGTGGTGGCTCACACCTGCTGTAATCCCAACA
Organism: Gorilla gorilla gorilla; assembly: GCF_029281585.2. Classification (NCBI taxonomy): domain Eukaryota; kingdom Metazoa; phylum Chordata; class Mammalia; order Primates; family Hominidae; genus Gorilla; species Gorilla gorilla. The sequence continues at coordinate 102,063,751 of NC_073242.2, forward strand.
CTCAGATGGATCACCTGAGGTCAGGAGTTCAAGACCAGCCTGGCCAACATAGTGAAACCTTGTCTCTACTAAAAATACAAAAATTAGCCAGGCGTGGTGGCACATGCCTGTAATCCCAGTTACTCAGGAGGCTGAGGCAGGAGTATCATTTGAACCCGGCAGGCGAAGGTTGCAGTGAGCCAAGATCACACCACTGCACTCCAGCCTGGGCAACAGAGTGAAAATCCATCTAGAAAAAAAAAAAAAAAGTTTTTAAAGAAAAACAATGTTCAACATATACTAAGCTTAACATCTTACTTCTTTTTGTTTGTTTGTTTGTTTCAGACGGAGTCTTGCTCTGTTGCCCAGGCTGGAGTGCAGTGGCGCAATCTCGGCTCACTGCAAGCTCCGCCTCCCAGGTTCACACCATTCTCCTGCCTCAGCCTCCTGAGTAGCTGGGACTACAGGCGCCTGCCACCATGCCTGACTAATTTTTTCTTTTTTTTGTATTTTTAGTAGAGATGGAATTTCACTGTTAGCCAGGATGGTCTTGATCTCCTGACCTCATGATCTGACCACCTCGGCCTCTCAAAGTGCTGGGATTACAGGCGTGAGCCACCGTGCCCAGCCAAAATCCTACTTCTTTAAGTCAGAATCATAGAAACAAAAGATATTCTCTGAGTTTTCCTAATAATTTCCATTACCCCCTTATAATGGAAGTATGCTCATCTGTCTCCTTATTTTCCATTCCCAATCCAGGTCTTTGTTTTATCTGAACTCTGTGCAGAACTGAAAGAAAATAAAAAGTGAAAATCAGTAAGATTTTTCTTTTATTATGGAGACAGGATCTCACTCTGTCACCCCGCCTGGAGCACAGTGGCACAATCTTGGCTCACTGCAACCTCTACCTCTTGGGCTCGAGCAATCCTCCTGCCTTAGCCTCCTGAGTAGCTGGCACCACAGGCACATGCCACCATGCACGGCTAATTTTTGCATTTTTTGTAGAGGTGGGGCTTTCACCATGTTGCTCAGGCTGGTCTTGAGCTCCTAGACTCAAGAGATCCACCCACCTAGGCCTCCCAAAGTGCTAGGATGATAGGCATGAGCTACGGCGTCCAGCTGTAAAAATCAAACTGAAACAAGAAGTTACAGATATTGTCCATGAACAAGGTTGTAAGAATTTTTTTAAATGCCAGTTTAGTTGGTAGGGAGTAGTCTTTTTCTAGTAGTTGTCAAACTTTATGATTTCAGTACCTCTTTACGCTTTTAGAAAGTATTCAGGACTCCAAAGAGCTTTCTTGTGTGGTTATAACAATTAATAGTATAATAATAAAAATTAAAACAAAAATTTAAAAAATTTACTAAATTATTTTAAAACAATAGAAAATCATTGCATATTAACAGCATATTTTTATGTAAGAATATTTTTCTACTACAAGATATATGCATTTTTGTTTCCAGATGAAAATAAAGTTTTACATTGTAAGTATCAAGGGAAAGTGATGCTCTTAGGAAGTGGAATGTTTATCCTCAGTTAGGAGGAATGAAGTGTGGTAATGATATCTAGATACCAGTTTGAGAAGCACAGGGCCTGTGCTTTCAGTTTTCTCACATTTGAATATTATGTTGTATGGGTTTTGTTTCTTCTGGTAAAATTTTATACACAGGAAGACAAAATTGTTTAATTGTAATCAGAATAAGCAGAGCAGGGAAAATGTTCTCCATGGATTCTACCAAGATTCATTGGCCCCCACCTAGAACTCCAAATCATCAATGGTTTCATAATTAAAACATAGTTTGCCTTCCACTCAGAGTTATCCAACTAGATTGACCCTTTGGTAGGAACTATTTGGTATGGTATCTGTTAATAAAAAGCTGGACTGGAGTTTCCTTCAAATTAGCCAAACCTGAAGTTAATCCATAGTATCTGTGAAGGCTCTGGAGAAAAAGCATGTCTTATAGATGAAAGAAAAGAGTCTTTGATCTTTTATTACCAATAGCCTCAGACCAGAATTCAGTCTATTAGCTACTAAGAATTACTAGAATTTTTGCCTTATAAGATATACCTAGCAACTGGACTTCCAACTAATTTTTTTTTTTTTTTTACCTTGTAGAATACAACTAGCATAGGCCTCTACCTAAAAAGGCAAAATTTAGTGGAAAAACAAAAACTGATTTTAGACAGGAGTGGTGGCTCACACCTGTAGTCCCAGTATTTTGGGAGGCTGAAGTGGGAGGATCCCAAGGCCAAAAGTTTGAGACCAGCCTGGCCAACATGGCGAAACCCCATTTCTACAAAAAAATACAAAAATTAGCCAGATGTGGTGGTATGTGCCTGTAGCCCCAGCTGCTTGGGAGGCTCAGGCAGAAGGATTGCTTGAGCCCAGGAGGTGGATGCTGCATTGAGCTGTGATCACGACACTGCACTCCAGCCTAAGTGACAGAGCAAGACAAGCAACCAAACAATAAATAAAAATTAAAAAAAAACCTGATTTTGCCTTGTTTTATTTTTAGTCAGATAAAATCTTTATGTCTATCAAGTAAAGGGGCATGTACCAATCTTACATGTACTACCTATGCATAGCATATGCAGACTAATTGTCCTGAACCGTTACTCCTGTGTGCTTTACCTGAAACTAAATGCTACTGCTTGTACGACATTAGTTCAACCATTGTGGAAAGCAGTGTGGTGGTTCCTTAAAGAGCTAAAAACAGAACTACCATTTGACTCAGCAATCCCACTACTGGGGATATACCCAGAGGAATATAAATTTTTCTGTTATAAGACACATATATGCATATGTTCCCTGCAGCACTATTCACAATAGCAAAGACATGGCGTCAACCTAAATGCCCATCAACAGTAGACTGAATAAAGAAAATGTGGTGCATATACACCATGAAATATTATGCTGCCATAAAAAGAACAAGATCATGTCCTTTGCAGGAACACTGATGGAACTAAAGGCCGTTATCCTCAGCAAACTAATGCAAGCACAGAAAACCAAATACCCTATGTTCTCACTTATAAATGAGAGCTAAATAATGAGAACCACTGGGCACAAAGATGTAAACAACAGCCACTGGGGCCTGGAAAAAGGAAGAGAGACAGACACTGGACAGTGGGAGGAAGGAGAGGGACAGACTCTGGAGAGTGGGAGGAGGGAGAGGGACAGACAGTGAGTGGGAGTAGGGAGAGGGACAGACACTGAGTGGGAGGAGGGAGAGGGACAGACACTGAGTGGCAGGAGGGAGAGGGACAGACATTGAGTGGGAGGAGGGAGAGGGACAGACACTGAGTGGGAGGAGGGAGAAGGACAGACACTGAGTGGCAGGAGGGAGAGGGACAGACATTGAGTGGGAGGAAGGAGAGGGACAGACACTGGAGAGTGGGAGGAGGGAGAGGGACAGACACTGAGTGGGAGGAGGGAGAGGGACAGACACTGAGTGGGAGGAAGGAGAGGGACAGACACTGGAGAGTGGGAGGAGGGAGAGGGATAGACACTGGAGAGTGGGAGGAGGGAGAGGGACAGACACTGAGTGGGAGAAGGGAGAGGGATAGACACTGGAGAGTGGGAGGAGGGAGAGGGATAGACAGTGGAGAGTGGGAGGAGGGAGAGGGACAGACACTGAGTGGGAGGAGGGAGGGGGAAAGACACTGGAGAGTGGGAGGAGGGAGGGGGATAGACACTGGAGAGTGGGAGGAGGGAGAGGGATAGACACTGGAGAGTGGGAGGAGGGAGGTGGATAGACACTGGAGAGTGGGAGGAGGGAGAGGGATAGACAGTGGAGAGTGGGAGGAGGGAGAGGGACAGACACTGAGTGGGAGGAGGGAGGGGGAAAGACACTGGAGAGTGGGAGGAGGGAGGGGGATAGACACTGGAGAGTGGGAGGAGGGAGAGGGATAGACACTGGAGAGTGGGAGGAGGGAGGTGGATAGACACTGGAGAGTGGGAGGAGGGAGGGGGACAGACACTGGAGAGTGGGAAGAGGGAGGGGGATAAACACTGGAGAGTGGGAGGAGGGAGGGGGACAGACAATGAAGAGTGGGAGGAGGGAGAGGGATAGACACTGAGTGGGAGGAAGGAGAAGGACAGACACTGAGTGGGAGGAGGGAGAGGGACAGACACTGGAGAATGGGAGGAGGGAGAGGGACAGACACTGAATGGGAAGAAGGCGAGGGACAGACACTGAGTAGGAGGAAGGAGAGAGAGACACTGGAGAGTGGGAGGAGGGATAGGGACAGACACTGAGTGGGAGGAGGGAGAGGGACAGACAATGGAGTGGGAGGAGGGAGAGGGACAGACAATGGAGAGTGGGAGGAGGGAGGGGGACAGACACTGGAGAGTGGGAGGAGGGAGAGGGACAGACACTGAGTGGGAGGAGGGAGGGGGACCGACACTGGAGAGTGGGAGGAGGGAGAGGGACAGACATTGCAGAGTGGGAGGAGGGAGGGGGACAGACACTGGAGAGTGGGAGGAGGGAGGGGGACAGACACTGGAGAGAGGGAGGAGGGAGAGGGACAGACACTGAGTGGGAGGAGGGAGGGGGACCGACACTGGAGAGTGGGAGGAGGGAGAGGGACAGACATTGCAGAGTGGGAGGAGGGAGAGGGACAGACACTGGAGAGTGGGAGGAGGGAGGGGGACAGACACTGGAGAGTGGGAGGAGGGAGAGGGACAGACACTGAGTGGGAGGAGAGAGGGGGACCGACACTGGAGAGTGGGAGGAGGGAGAGGGACAGACATTGCAGAGTGGGAGGAGGGAGGGGGACAGACACTGGAGAGTGGGAGGAGGGAGATGGAGAGACACTGAGTGGGAGGAGGAAGAGGGACAGACACTGAGTGGGAGGAAGGAGAGGGACAGACACTGAGTGGGAGGAAGGAGAGGGACAGACACTGGAGAGTGGGAGGAGGGAGAGGGACTGACACTGGAGAGTGGGAGGAGGGAGAGGGACCAACACTAGATAGTGGGAGGAGGGAGAGGGACAGACACTGGAGAGTGGGAGGAGGGAGAGGGACAGACACTGGAGAGTGGGAGGAGGGAGAGGATCAGAAAAACAACTATTGGGTACTATGCTTAGTACCTGGGTGACAAACTAATCTGTATACCAAACCCTCATGACACTAGTTTACCTGTATAACAAACCTGAACATGTATCCCTAAACCTCAAACTTAAAAAGTAAACATAAAATGAGAACCCTTTTTTGAAAAAAACCTTTTTTTAAGTCTTTCATATCACCAGGTCTGATCCAAAACTTTATGGGCTTGGCAGAGTTGCGGCTATGGGCCTTCAACCCTCTCAAGGAGGTTAGGAAGACAAGTGGCTTCCATTTTCAGCCTCTATAGTCCTAGTTGAGCTTGGCCTTATATAGAGGATTTCCCATATAGAATAAGATCCAGCAACTAAGTGGCCACAATACAAGATAAATGGCTCTATTTATATAAGCTCTCAAATATTTTTCAATGAATAAATCCTAAAATATATTGAATATTATTAGAGCAAGTTTAAAATAAATACCATGTAATTATAAATTTTCTAGTATTTACCTATCAATGACTATTTATTCCAATTCTTGTTTCCTCTTTTCAGACTTGAATACCTGTGCTTCTAAGCAACTTGAATTTCCTTAACCATGATGTGGGCGACAATGTGAAGAACTTTCCAGACTCCCCTTAGATGAAGGTTTCCCAGATGTTGAGAGAGTGGTCAGTTTATACCTATCATATGATAGGCCCTTCTACAATGGCCTCAGGTCCCATTTCTGGGTACCCTACATCCAATGACTGATAAATATGGGAATATAAAGGCTTGACCCCTTGCCCCAACTCCAGACAATTCTATGAAGCCAATCAAGCCCCAGAGTTCCCCGTAGGGTGAGTCCAGGCCGGCATTTGGCCTTCATGCAGCTTGATTTCTCCCTTTGCCCACCCTTGCTTTCCTCCCTTGCCTTCCATAGGTGTTGACCCTAAGGGCATTCCTTAATACTCTGCAAGCTAAACTCCCTTTCGGAGTCCACATTCTCGGGGACCCAGCCTGGGGCAGTTATTACCAGCAGTGATACAAGAAAGTAGGCATTCAGATCAGGTTTGTAACTAAAGCACTTACTTCCTTGCTGACTGACAAGTGGCAAAAGGGAACTTCCCGATGTGATGAAAGTATTCTATACTAAAAGTGGGGATAGTATTTACATTTGGGTATACATTTGTCAAAACTCATTGTATGTATACTTAAAATTTATGCTTTTAACTATTTGTAAATTATACCTCCAAGATAAATATATAGATGGCCAGGTGTGGTGGCTAATGCCTATAATGCCGGCGCTTTGGGAGGCTGAGGTAAGAGGATCACTTGAGGCCAGGCGTTCAAGACCAGCCTGGACAACACAGCAAAATCTCATCTCCACAAGATGAGACAAACTTAAAAATTAGCCAACTGTGGTGGCACATGTCTGTATTCCTAGCTACTTTGGAGGCTGAAGTGGGAGGATCACTTGAGTCCGAGTCTGAGGCCGCAGTGGGCTATGATCACACCACCACACTCTACCCAAGGCAAAAGAGTGAGACCATGTCTCTAAATCAGTAAAAATTTCAAAAAAATGTTTTTTAGGCCAGGTATAGTGGCTCACACCTATAATCCCAGCACTTTGGGAAGCCAAGCTGGGAGGATACCTTGAGGTCATGAATCCAAGACCAGCCTGGGCAACATAGGGAGACATGGTCTCTACAAAAAGTAACATAAAAATTAGCTGAACATGTTCCTATAGTCCCAGCTACTTGGGAAGCTGAGGTAGGAAGATCCCTTGAGTCCAGGAGGGAGAGGCTGCAGTAAGCCCTGATCATACCATGGCACTCCAGCCCAGGCAACAGAGAGAGGATATTATTGGTAAGGTGGCTTCCACTTCCTTTCACGGTGGACACCAACATATGATTTCAAAAAGATGGCAGATAAGGAACAAACATCAGCTAATGAATGGACAGTGAGTGATGCCTTCTAGTCTCAAACGAAATGTGTTAGTAATTTGGAATGTGGAATGAAAACTTTTATGAGGCATTCTCATTTTGAAAATATAATTGACATAAAACCATTCAAGATGATTAGGTTCAACCAACAAACATTGTTAAAATGAGATAATGTGGAAGTTGCCATATTCTATGTGAAAAAGATAAAATGATTACCAAGACAGGACAGATAGAACGAAATAATTGCCATGAGATTTTATTTTCTCCCTTAAGCTAAATAGTTTTTCAACATAAATAAAAAGGGCAGAAACTGTTTAAGAAACAATTTGATGTTTGATGCTCTTTTAATTTTGCTTTAAAATTCCTGTGAACCTACACCAAGTAAGTACATTTGAGAGTAATATATAAGTAAGTTACAAACACTCTCAAGGGTCACAGTTTGAACTCTTTGTCCCATTTATTTAAGGAAAGCAAGGAAACGGATGGAACACTGAATATTTCCAACCAAAAACTAAGCCGAAACCTAGAAATATTACTCAAAACCCCTTTTCTAGTTTTATTTATAAATGTCACTACAAAGAAGTCTGGGCTACAAAATTCTTTTAATTACATTTTACTAGTCTTTTCCAGTATCTTCTCCTTGCCAAAATTCCCAATTTTAAACAAGCAGGGTATAAACTTAAACAAGCAGGATATAAGCAGGGTATAACATTGAGGTTACCTCATAGCTATGTGTCCATAATAATGATACTCAGAGTATAGGGAAGAAAACAGATATGAGAACTAGCATGCCTCAGTCAGCAGTTTAGATTGAAAAACACTGGATCTACAAAAGCAGACACTGTGCACTTTGTCTTTCTACCAACAAATTCTAGATTGTAGTCTGAAGAAAAGTAAGTATCTAAACATCCTGTGCTAAAAAATTATTTAGCTTAGAAATAAGTTAAACCCTCTTCAGGAAGAAGCAGGTTTCTTGGTGTGACTTGAAGTTAGTGAGAGGAAGCCATTCCCTTATTAAGACATATACAACAATAGAAATAATGTGGAACTCCAAAAATGGTAACTATTATTACCACAGTGTGAAAATAAACTGTTTTTTTTTTTTGCTCTGCTACTCAATCTGGTTAATTAGCTATGCAAAGCAAAGTTATTCTTGTCAACCCTAAATCTAAAACTATAACTTTAACATTGCTGGGAGTAGAAGAAAGAGATTTCTACTACAGAAAAAACGTTCTTTTAAATTCTAGCTAGACTTTACTGACTCAAAAGATTATGATCCAACAACCACTAACACTAAACTCTCTGGTTTCAAAGCTAATTAGATAACTTACTTTTGTGTTAATCAGTCAACCTACCTAATATGGGGCATACTGGCTTTGGTCTGTAACAATGGCAGCATTCAAAATGAGGAACAGAGAAAAGGAAAAGAAATTCAGTAAGTACTCAATATGAAGCTTCCATGAGTATCACTGTACTTAGAAGGTTTGCTTAGGCAATGAAGTGCAACCAACAATTTATAACACAATTGTATTATAAACCATGACAATGCACAGACTGTCAAACTAGATTTTTTTAAAGATTCAATTATATGCTGTCTATAGGAGACATATTTTAAATAGACTGAAAGTAAAACAATGAAAAAAGATATATCATTCACACAGCAACCATAAGAAAGCTGGAGTGGCTATATTAATACCAGGCAAAACAGACTTTAAAACAAAAAAAAATTCCTAGAGATGAAGGAGAACATTTTATAATAATAAGAAAGTAAATCCACTAAAAAGCTTTAACAATTTTAAACATATATGCCCTTAACAACAGAGCCACAAAATACGTGAAGAAAAAACTGACAAAATGGAAGGGAAAAATAGATAATTTAAAAATAATAGTTGGAGACTTCCATATCCCACTTTCAGTAATGGAGAAAATAGCCAGGAAGAAGATCAACAAGGAAATAGAACACTTGAACAACACTATCAATTAACAGGAACTGGCCAGGCACGGTGGCTCACACCTGTAATCCCAGCACTTTGGGAGGCCGAGGAGGGCGGATCACAAGGTCAGGAGATTGAGACCATTCTGGCTAACATGGTGAAACCCTGTCTCTATTAAAAATACAAAAAAATTAGCTGAGCGTGGTGGCAGGCACCTGTAGTCCCAGTTACTTGAGAGGCTGGGGCAGGAAAATGGCCTGAACCCAGGAGGCGGAGCTTGCAGTGAGCCGAGATCGTGCCACTGCACTCCAGCCTGGGCGACAGAGCCAGATCCGATCACAAAAAAAAAAAAAAAAAAATGAACTAACAGACACAGACATCTATACAACACTCTAGCCAACAACAGCATACACATTCTTCTTAAGTGCACATAAGACATTCTCCTGAATAGGACATATATCAGGCCATAAAATAAGTCTCAATAAATTTAAAACGACTGAAGTCATACAGAGTAAATTGAAATTAGAAACATGTAACAGAAGCTAATTTGGGAAATCTGCAAATATATGCAAAATAACAACATATTCTTAGGCAATTAATTAAAAATAAAATAACAAAAGAAATTAGAAAATACTTTAAGATAACTGAAAAAAGAGCAAAATTTATGGGATATAGCTAAAACATACTAAGCATATAGCTATGAAGCCTATATTAAATAAGAAAAAGGATCTCAAATCAGTAAGTCAAACTTCTGCATTAAGACTCGAGAAAAAAGAAGAGGAAACTAAACCTAAAGCAAGCATAAAAAAGTGAAATAAAAAAGACTAAAAATTTATCAAATTAATAGAAATAGAAAAAAATCAGACAAAATTAACAAAACCAAAAGTTGCTTCTTTAAGAGGAGCAACAAAATTGGCAAAACTTCAGCTAGACTGACCAGGAAAAAAACAAAACAAGAGACCAGGTGTGGTGACTCATGCCTGTAATCCCAGCACTTTGGGAGGCTGAGGCAGGTGGATCGCCTGAGCTCCTAAGTTCGAGACCAGACTGGGCAACATGGCGAAATCCTGTCTCTATTAAGAAAAAACACAAAAAATTAGCCAGATGTGGTGGCGTATGCCTGTGGTCCCAGCTACTTGGGAGTTTGACATGGCAGGATCCCTTGAGCCTGGGAGACAGAGGTTGCAGTGAGCCATGATTGTGCCACTACACTCCAACTTAGGAGACAGAGTGAGAGCCCATCGCAAAAAAAAAAAAAAAAAAAACCCACAAAACAAAAACAGAACCCACCACCACCATGACAACAACAAAAAACAAAAATGACACGAGACTTAAGTTACTAAAATCAGGAATGAAAGATGACGCATCACTATTGACCATACAGAAATAGAAAGGATTAGAAGGAAATACTATGAATAATTATATACCAACTAACTAGATAATTTGAATGAAATGGAAAAATCCCTAGAAAGACACAAATTATTCCTTCCAGAAACTGGCTCAAGAAAAAAATAGAACATCAAATAGCTATGTATAACAATAAACTTAATTAGTAACTTAAAAACTTCCTACAAGCCCAGGTTCAGATGACTTAACTAGGAAATTCTACCACACATTTGAAAAAACAAAAGTAATACTAAGTCTTCACAAACTCTTCCAAAATTCATGAGCAGAGAACATTTCCCAACTCATTCTAAGAGGCCAATATTACCATGATAACAACATCAGACAAACACATCACAAAAAAGAAACTACACGCTAATACCTCTTACTAATATAGATGCAAAAATCAATACTAGAAAGTCTAATCCAGAAGCACACAAAAAGGACTATACGTGATGACCAAGTGAGAGATATCCCAGGAATATAGGAATGGCTCAACATCTGAAAATCAATTCATGTAATACACCATCTCAATAGAATAAAGGGCAAACTCCACATAATCATCTAAATAGAAATAGAAAAAGCATTTCTCAAAATCCAGGACCCTTTCATGATAAAATACATTTGACAAACTAGTAGTAGAGAATTTAATCTGAAAAAAAGACTCAGAAAAACACTCAGCTAACATTTTACATTTTGATGAAAGACTGAATGAATTCCCCCTAAGAAAAGTAAAAAAGGCAAGGAAGACCACTCTCACCATTTGCATTTAACATTGTACCGGAAGCTCTAGCCAGGGAAATTATGCAAGAAAATGAAGTAATATACATCTAGGTTGGAGACAAAAATATAAAACTATCCCTCCATGGAGATGATATGATCTTGTTGGATATCAAAAAATCCTAAAGAATACACTAAAAACCTATTAGATCTAATAAGCCAGTTCAGAAAGGTTGCATTATACAAGATCAATATACAAAAATCAATTGTATTTCTATAAACTCGAAGAGTCTAAAAATGAAATTGTATTGTAATTCCATTTACAATACCATCAAAAAGAATAAAATACTTTGAAATAAATTTAACAAAAGATTTTAAAACTTATACAATGAAAACTATAGGCCAGGCATGGTGGCTCAGGCCTGTAATCTGAGCACTTTGGGAGGCCAAGGTGGCAGGATCGCTTCAGTCCAGGAGTTTAAGACCAGCCTGGGCAACATACCGGGATCCTATCTCTACAATTAAATTTTTTTTTTTTAATTAGCTGGATGTGGTGGCATGGGCCTGTATTTCCAGCTATTTGGAAGGATGAGGCGGGAGAATCGCTGCAGCCTGGGAGTTCAAGGCTGCAATGAACCATGATCGTGTCACTGAACTCCAGCCTAAGTGACAGAGTAAGACCTTGTCTCAAAACCAAAAAGAAAAATACTAGAAAACTACAAAATATTGTTGGAAAAAAAAACCAAAGAAAAACTAAATAAATGAAAAGGCATCTCATGTTTGTGGATTAGATCACTTAATATTAAGATGAAAATGCTCTTCGAATTTATCTATGAATTTAACTCAATCTGTATAAAAATCCCAGCTATTCTCCCAGGCGCGATGGCTCACACCTGTAATCCCAGCACTTTGGGAGGCTGAGGTGGGTGGATCACGAGGTCAGGAGATCGAGACCATCCTGGCTAACATGGTGAAACCCCATATCTACTAAAAATACAAAAAATCAGCCAGGCGTGGTGGCGGGTGCCTGTAGTCCCAGCTACTCAGGAGGCTGAGGCAGGAGAATGGCGTGAACCCAGGAGGCGGAGCTTGCAGTGAGCCGAGATCGTGCCACTGCACTCCAGCCTGGGCAACAGAGCAAGACTCCGTCTCAAAAAAAAAAAAAAAAAAAAAAATCCCAGCTACCATTTTCCTAGAAATTTAGAAACTTTTCCTAAAATTCATATGGGAAATGAAAGCAACCCAGAAAAGCCAAAACTATCCTGAGAAACAACAAAATCGAAGGATTCACACCTTCCAATTTCAAAACTTACAAGGATAGAGTAATAAAGTGGTACTAGTGTAAGGACAGACATATAGATCAAGTGAATAAAATTGAGAGACTGTAAATAATCCTTTACATTTATGGTCAATTTCTATATATATATATATATATATATATATGAACAAAAGTGCCAGGATAATTCAATGGGGGGAAAATCATCTTCAACAAGTAGCCCTGGAGCAGTTGGGTTATCTACCTACGGAAGAATTAAGTTAGATTCCTTCTTCACACCGCACACAAAAATTAACTCCAAATAGATTGTAGACCTAAATATAAGGAACTAAAACTATAAAACTCTTAGTAGAAAATATAGGTGTAAAATTTGTAACCATCGGTTGGGCAATGGTTTCTTAGCTATGAGACCAAAAGCACATAGTACAAAAGAAATGAATACTATTACGGGATTCTTCAAAATTAAAAACCTTCATTCCTCAAAGGATACTATCAAGAAAAAGAAAAGACACCCTCACAGATGGAGAAAAAATATTTGCAAATTATATATCTGATAAGAAACCTGTATATAGAATATATAAAGAACTGCTATAACTTGATAGTTTTTTTTCAAAAACTGAATTTTTGGCCAGGCACAGTGGCTCACACCTGTAATCCCAGCACTTTGGGAGGCTGACATTGGTGGATTACTTGAGACCAGGAGTTCGAGACAAGCCTGGTCAACATGGTGAAACCCCTTCTCTACTAGAAAACTACAAAAATTAGCCAGGCGTGGTGGTGGGTGTCTGTAATCCCAGCTACTCGGGAGGCTTAGGCAGGAAAATCACTTGGACCCGGGAGAGGAAGGTTGTAGTGAGCCGAGAGTGTGCCACTACACTCCAGCCTGGGTGACAGAGCAAAACTCTTTTCTTCGAAGAGGATATACAAATGCCCAACACGCACATTAAAAAAAAAAATGCTCAGGCCGGGTGTGGTGGCTCACGCCTGCAATCCCAGCACTTTGTAGGGGCAGGGGGCGGGGTGGGGGGGGGTTGCGGATCACCTGCGGTCAGGAATTCGAGACCAGCCTGGCCAACACGGCAAAACCCCGTCTCTACTAAAAATACAAAAATTAGCCAGATGGGGCTGGCGGGTGCCTGTAATTCCAGCTACTCCGGAGACTGAGGCAGAAGAATCGCTTGAACTGGAGAGGTGGAGGTTGCAGTGAGCCGAGATTGCACCACTGCACTCCAGCCTGGGCAACATAGACTCCGTCTCAAAAAAAAAAAAAAGAAAAAAAGCTCCATATGCTTAGTCATCAGGGAAAATCAAATCAAAATCACCATGATATACTACTTCACGGTCATTAGTATGGCCTATATTAAAAAAAGGTTAAAGAAAAAGAAGTGTTGTCAAGGATGTGGGGTAAGTGGAACCATTATACATTGCTGGTGAGGAAGTCAAATGGTACACGTGCTTTGGAAAAAAGTCTGGCAGTTCTTCAAGAAGTTAAACATAGAGTTACCACATAACCTGGCAATTCTACTCCTATGTCTATACCCAAGAGAAAAAAAAAAACCATACATGTACAAAAAAATTTCAGATGAATTTCACAGTAGCATTATTCATAATAGCCAAAAGACAGAAACTATTCAAATGCACTGAATGGATAAATAAAATGTAATATATCCATAGAATGAAATATTATGCAGCAATTAAAAGGAAGTACTAATACATGCTACAACATGGATGAATCTTGAAAACTTTATGCTAAGTGAAGACTACATGTTGTATGATTCTATTTATATGAAATGCCCAGAATAGGCAAATCTATAGAAATAAAAAGTAGATTACTAGTTGCCTAGTGGTGAGGTGGGGTGACAGGGGGAGTGACTGCTAATGGATATGGTTGGTGAGGCTTCTTTCTGTGGTGATGAAAGTATTCTAAAGTAGATTCTGGTGATGGCTAGACAATTCTGTGAATATATTAAAAAACCATTGAATTGTGCACTTTAAAAAATTTTTTGAGACAGAGTCTTGCTCTGTTACCCAGGCTAGAGTGCAGTAGCGCAATCTTGGCTCACTGTAGCCTCGACCACCTTGGCTCAAGCGATCCTCCTACCTCAGCCTCCTAAGTAGCTGGAACTATAGGTGCACATCACCACACCTGGCTAATTTTTGTATTTTTTGTAGAGATAAGATTTTGCCATGTTGCCCAGGCTGGTCTTAAACTCCTGGGCTCAAGTGATCTACCCACCACAGCCTCCCAAAGTGCTGGGATTATAGGTGTGGGCCACTGAGCCAGCCATGAATTGTGCCCTTTAAATGAATGGTGTATGGCATAGGAATTTTATCTCAATAAAGCCCTTAAAACAACAACACTAACAACGAGATGAGGCAAGAGGCAGGGCCAGCACCCAAAGGGACCAGTCAGAAATGGTTGCTTCAGTTAGAAATGTAACTGAAGAGTAATATTTCTAAAACAATTGAAAGCTGCTAGAGATTTAACCTGTGAAGGACACGATCAGACAATATTGTATAAAATAAAGATTACTGTAATATCAATGTGGATAATAGATTAGGGGTAAAATCATGAGAATGGAGAAAGGAAAGGCATTAGGAAATTGCTTAAGTAATCCCAGGATGCCTGAACTAAAGCAGTAACAGATGTGATGGAAAACACAGGACAAACTTGGAAGATATTAAGAGTCAAGAATTAATGGGATTCAGCAAATAGTGGAGGAAAAAAGAAGGGGAAAGGGAGGAATCATGGATCCTATTTCTGAGGACTCCACTTGGGCATCACCTTCTCCTAAACTTTTCTTCAATCCACAATTTGAGTTTAATGTCTTTTTTTGTGTTACAAATACACACAGTGCATACCTTTTTCATTGTATTTACTACATTCTAATGTAGTGTAATTGTCTGTTCATGTGTCTGTCTCCCCCATTAGTCTCTACGATTGAGGGTAAGGACTTTATTTCATAATGTCTTTGTAGCTCTGTACCCCTTCCAGAGTTTAGTGCCTGGCAAAGAAGGTGTCACCAACCAGGACAGAGAATACAAGGGAAACAGGTTAGTTTTGGAAAAGGGACATGCTGAGGAAAGATAATGATGTCAGTTTTTCCTATATGCCTACAACACATCTAAACACAAAATTGTCAGATGAAAAGCTGGTTCTATGAAGTTGGAGATCAAAAGGGAGTTTCAGAATCGAGTTAGTAAGCATCATGATATAGGAGGAACAGGCAGTAACTAAAACCTTGTGTATGTGGACCAGATTGCTTACAAGAGGCATAAGATAGAAGTAAAGCCAGAGAAAGACAAAATTCTGGAAAATTCCTACATATAAGAGATAGGCAAAGTAATTGGAACTCACAAAACAATTCTGAGGATTGCAGAGGAAGAAAGAAAAATCAAAGGAATAATATCAAGGAGGAAGTTAGGAAGGACAAAAAAGTATATACTGGATTTGGGAAAAGTCACGTGATTTTTGCAAAAGCAGTTTCAGTGGAGAAAGGTTGGGGGTGGGGGGAATCCGACCTATAGCTGAGCAAGAGCCAGTGAGAGATGAGGAAGTGAAAATAGTGAGAGTTAGGAAGCTTGACTTTGAGGTGAAGGAGAATGCTGGGGATAGTAATGGTGGCTCAGAGTCAAAGGCAAATTTTGTATTATTTTGTTTTTATTTTTTAACTGAGAAGTCTCAATCACGCATATATCCTGAGAAGAATAAATCAATACAGAGGCTAATGGGGAAAAGTGATCAACAGATAATGTCAGTCACTGAGAAGACAGAAGGGGATGAAAGCGAAGCTTTAACAGGAGACAGGAAAAGAAGGATAGTTATGGGTAACATTTCTAAATATTGAGGAGTGATAAGGGTGCCTAGCAGGAGCAAAGGGTGTTCCCTCCAGATTGCCCCTACTTTCTTGGTGAAGTAAGAGGTAAGCCATCTTGTAAAAGCTAACAGGAAAATAGTAAGAAAGAAGCACTGGAGGCTGGGTGTGGTGGCATATATCTGTAATCCCATGCAATCCCAGCATTTTGGGAGGCTGAGGCAGGTGGACTGTTTGAATCCAGCAGTTCAATATCAGCCTAGGCAATATGGCGAAACACTATCTCTAAAAAAAAAAAAAAAAAAAAAAAAGGCTGGGCACAGTGGCTCATGCCTGTAATCCCAGCACTTTGGAAGGCCAAGGTGGGTGGATCACCTGAGGTTGGGAGTTCAAGACCAGCCTGACCAACATGGAGAAACTCATCTCTACTAAAAATACAAAAGTAGTCAGGTATGGGTGTGGTGGTGCAGGCCTGTAATCTCAGCTACTCGGGCAGCTAAGGCAGGAGAATCGCTTGAACCCGGGAGGCAGAGTTTGTGGTGAGCTGAGATCACACCATTGCACTCCAGCTTAGACAACAAGAGCGAAACTCTGTCTCAAAAAAAAAAAAAAGAAAGAAAGAAAGAAAAATTAGCCAGGCATTGTGGCATACACCCGTAGTCCCAGCTACTTGGGAGGCTGAGGGTAGGAAAATCACCTGAGCCAGGAAGGTTGAGGCAGCAGTGAGCCATGATCAAGCCACTGCACTCCAGCCTGGGTGACAAAGTGAGACCTTGTCTCAAAAATAAAATAAAATAAAATAAAAAGAATGAATGAAAGAAAGAAGTCCTGGAGCTAGTGAAAAAGGTTTGAAATAACTGCCACACAGTATTGGGGTCCAAATGAGGTTGAAATCCAAAAGTATAAACTAAGTAGCAGTCATCACCATAACGTAATATTTCTCTCCAGCAACAGGGGTTAAAAGAGTAAAAGTTGGGGCCGGGCACGGTGGCTAATGCCTGTAATCCCAGCACTTTGGGAGGCCAAGGTGGGCGGATCACTAGGTCAGGAGATCGAGACCATCCTGGCTAACATGGTCTCTACTAAAAACACAAAAAATTAGCCAGGTGTGGTGGCAAGCACCTGTAGTCCCAGCTACTCAGGAGGCTGAGGCAGAAGGATGGCAGGAACCCAGGAGGCGGAGCTTGCAATGAGCTGAGATCATGCCACTGCACTCCAGTCTGGGCGACAGAGCGAGACCCTGTCTCAAAAAAAAAAAAAAAAAAGAGTAAAAGTTAATCAAAACGGAAGTGAAGAAGAAAGAACTGAATTACATATATGCAAAAATTCATTGAGTTACATTCTTGAGATTTGTTTGCTTGTTTATAAGTTATATCATAACATAAATGTTAGTATTTTAAAGAACTTTATATGTCTCATTTCCAGCACTCAACCTTAAACCTCCCAAATCAAAAGGCAAAAAAACACCTCTAGAACAACTTCTATTTAAAAACAGTAGGTTTTTAAAAAGTCACAAAAACCCTAAAACTGAAGCCAAATAAACAAAAACCTAGGAAAAGACCCTCTCTCCCCTCAAATGCATATTTTCATTCTAGAGTAAATTACAGACCACCAACTATAGCCTGACTTGGATATCAAGCACCGGTTCCCACATGAAAATTGTTATTGTTGGCTTTAGTGCTTTAATCTAAAGAGGACACAAATTCTGCTCATGTTTGAATAACCCTTGCCAACAAATTGATCCCATAGCACCAGGGCTGCAAAAAGTACATTTAAAGATTGAAGAGAAACATAAAGGGGAAAAACTCAGTAAATGTATTTTCTCCTACTCAGAATCTAAGATAGATCCCTTTAAAGAGAAAAAAGGTTTTTCTCTTTCCTCTTTTTCCAAAAGCAGTCCAAAAGGGTATTAGAGAACATCTGTAATTTACACAAAAGGGAGCAATGCCAAAGAAACTCAGATTCCACAGCTGTTAACCCAAGGGACAACTCAAACCAGGCAAATCTCTAAATAAGGTCTGAAAGGCAGACGCTCTGTTAGAGGGCAGCTAACTTCCAAAACCAGGAGTTTGGAGTGGGCACTTGAAATACTAATGTGTGCCTTTCTAGAAAGCTGCCTTTTGCCTTTATATGGGCAAGTGAGAACAATTCATAATTCCTTTACTAATTAAGATATACTCAAAGAAGACTAGGCATTTTGCCTGGTCACCACCTACTATTAATACATGAACATAAAGAAATTTCCTTGTTATTTTAATGTTTATCTTCTTCATCTACCCAATATTAACATGTTGGTTAACAATACCACCAGAGAGTAAAAGCTCCCAACTATACAGCACCAAAAGTTAACAAACTTTCAGAAACTGTCTAATAGAATAGGTTACAGAACCAGGTTCCCTGGATTCAAGTCCTACTTCTCCACTTTTTGGGTTGCCTTGGACAAACTCCTTTACATTTATAGGCCTCAGTTTTCTCATCTGTAAAATGGAGATAATCTTATCTCCTCATAGGGTTGTGAGGATTAGACAATCAATGAATATAGACATGTACAAACACTCCAAATACATTGTAAATGCCCTTAAAGTCTTAGTGTCTATTATTAAGTCTCTGCCTTATCAATCTGCAGCAAGCTCATCTCTTTACTATGACTTCTAAAATTTCCATGGCATGCAGTGCTAAATTATGTGGTTTATACCCTGTGAAGGTCTTATAGTCAAAAAAGAGTCTCAAACTGTGGCATGTTGAATTTGTTGGCCTATTTACCAATAAACAGCTAACATATGTTAATGATTCATTGTAAAAATAGATACATTCAGACTTATGATTTGAAGATTAAAGGCTCAATATACCAACTCCATTTCCCTTGACTAGTAGTCCTCTTCTGCATGATATATGTGTTTACTGTAATAACTGACTAACTGCCTTTGCGGAAACTGTCAATACTCTGCATGCACAGCATCTGGAAGGATTAAGCAAAACACTAGGGAATTAAAAGACATAATGAAGTGAAAATTAAGAAGGAATGGAGAGAAGGATGTGTTCTAAATCCATAGGAAATAGTCTTAGTAAGCTTTCACATTTTTCTCTGTTTTTTGTTAGATTAATATTAGAGAGTTCTGTCCCTTTAACTGTCAAATGGTTTTCCATCTTGCAAGTAATCTTTCTCCACCAAGGAGTCTTTTAAAAGTTATAAATAAAATACCCCAAATATTTTCTTTTTCCCACAGATGAGAACATTAGAACACTGACATTTTAATCTGTTCTTTACAAGAGTGAGTTGTGTCAACACAGTGCTCCAAGCTACAACATTGAAAAAAACAAGTTTAATTAAAGACAGAGAAGAAACTGCATGTGGAGCCTAAGCCACTGAGATACAACCAAGAGTTGTCACCTTCAGAGTCAGTTCTCTACGAACAAATCTCTTTGTCAGTGTCAGAAGAAGAAGAGAGAGAAAGCAAAGCAAAAGTGTGATGCTATAAAGATAAAACATGGTGAAGTCAAATGTCAGTGTTCAGACTAGGAACTAAAAAATAGTTATTTATGTAGTACTTCCAGAGTCCAAACACTATGCCTAACATCATAAAACATCTTTGGCTATAAATAGACACCTATTAACCACATATATGTTGTAGAAGATACAGCTGAAGCACAAAGAGAAAGCCATGATCACCAGGTAATGTTTAGCAACAATGAACATTGCTTTTACCGGGTTTATTTCAGAATACTGGCTATGCTCCTTCCTCAAACACTAATTTGAAGGGCAAATTAACATTGTCACAAGACTATTTTCCCAAATTAAGCACAGCTCTAACTACATTCTAGCAATAGCTTGCTTTACTTGCCCTGCCCTTCTGTCAGGACATCCTATTGTCAGAGAGGCAGTACAGCACAATGAATAGAAAACAGGAGAGACATGATGAAGTTCTAACTTTGGCTCTGCCATTTCCTAGCTTAGTAACTCTTGGGCAAGTTACTTAATCTATTTGAGATAATTTTTGCTCATGTATAAAATAGAAATAAAAGTAACTACTCAAGAGTGTTATTGCAAGGCTTCGATGAGATAATGCATGTGAAATACCCAGTTCACTTCTTGGCTCATATAGTAGATGATCCACAAATAATATTCTCACTATCTTTTGATTTTTATAATACTGAGCATTTGTTGATTGTGTATTATCATGCCCTCTAGATTGTATGTTTCTTAGGACTACAACTTCTTTCACTCCTATAAAATAGCCTATCTCAGCTTAGAGGGAATGTATCGTATTAAGTATTAATACCTCCTGGTCTGCTCACCCATATATAAATTATTTTGTCACAGCACAGTGTAACAGAATGGTTATCAGCATGAGCTGATATATCAAGATTGCTTGTACTAAATGATTACATTTCAATCATGGCACTGATACTTAATAGCTATATAACTTTTGGCAAATTACTTATCTATGCCTCAGTTTGTGAGATGGAAATATAATAATACTTTAGACTCACAGGGCTATTATGAAGATTATATACACAAAATATATGTAAAGCTATTTAAATAATACCTGGTCCAAGTATGAGTTCAAAAGACATTTGTTATTACCTGATAATATATCTGCACAATGAATATTATTTTATATTTATTGTATAAGTATTAAATATTTCTCAGAATTTATGTGATAAAGTTGTTAGGAGAAGAAGCAGGGTAAATACTTTGGTAAGTAGTAATAAACATGATAGGAACAACAGGTACATAATGGAAAAAATGATAAATTCAAGATAGAAAGTAATGAAATAAGAACAAGAAACAATGCTTTATAGAGGGCAATAAACCAAATGTTAGTGGTATAATGAAACAAAAAAGAATACAACATATAAAACTACCATATTTTAACTGTAGCAGATGATGATGAAGGAAGTGCAGGTTATTCAGAACAAAGAGAGGAGCAAAGGTAGGAGAGGAGTACAGAAGGCCTATTTGGAGGCCATTATACATCTGTCTGCCTGGAAGTGAGGGTTCCTATAGAACCTCTTAATTCCTTACTCCTCTTAATTCCCTTCCCCTAGAACTTATAAGGCACACAATAGGTGCTCATTAAATATCTATGTAAAAGACAGAATGAATTCCCATCACAATTACTTTTAAATGCTAAACAGACCTTCCCAATGGGCATGCCAAGGCATATTAGTGTACCTAAATTGGGTGACAGGTGTACTGAGATAGTGATCTCGTCAGCCCTTGAAGTCCAAACCTCTAGCCATAAGGTTGTTGTCCTGCTACCCCATTGTGCCACACAAATATCATCATTGTCTAAGTGTATCATGCCATAAAAAGTTGGGAAGCAATGGGTTAAACAATAAGGCTATTATGCAATATGCAATGGAACAGATACAAAGAGGAGTAAATAGGAGAGGATATAATGTACAGTAGTCTTTGCCTAGGTGGGTGGCACTGTGGAAGATCAATCAAAGAGTGTATTAGTCCATTTGCACACTGCCAATGAAGACATACCCGAGAATGAGCAATTTACAAAAGAAAGGTTTAATGAACTTACATTTCCACATTACTGGGAAGGCCTTACAACCATGGCGGAAGGTAAAAGGCATGTCTCACATGGTGGCAGACAAGAGAAGAGAGATTGTGCAGGGAAACTATTTTTTAAAACTATCAGATCTTGTGAGACTCATTCGCCATCACGAGAACAGCACAAGAAAGGCCAGTCCCCACGATTCAACCACCTCCCACTGGGTCCCTCCCACAACCCATGGGAATTCAAAATGAGATCTGGGTGGGGACACAGCTAAACCATATCAAAGAAGGAAAAGACAAGGTACAGAAAGAACAGCAGTTCAAAAGCTGCTGCAATAAGCTAGGCAAGAAAACTAAGAGTAACAAAAGGGATGAATTCAAAACAGGTTGTGAAAGAATAACTGCTTAGAACTTAGTTTAGTTCAGTTCCATAAACATTCGTTGTTGCCTATTATGTGTCTGCTGTTTGCTGGGCATTAAGGATTTTAAAAATTGAAGAAAAATTCCAGTTATTAGGAATTTTTTAATTGTAGAAACAGAATTACAGGTTTCCCTTAATGTATTCTCTTGCACATTAGCTCTTAGAAGAAAGGAGTATTAAAAGGTGTTACATATTGCACCATAAACCAAAGGTAGTTTTAACCTACTCATTAAAGCTTCAAAAAATAAGCCTTTGGGTAAGAAGGCTCAATGTCAGCAGCCAGAGGGTTATGAAGAGAATTCTGTAGAATATTCCCCTAAACACAATAGCCGTACCAATATTTCTTAATATATTTATATCTGATCCAGAGTTAGAATGCATGCCATTGGCAAACTCCACTTTTAGCCTTTAAGGGATAACAACAATTATCATTTATTAGGTAGGTGCTCACTATACATAAGGCATTGTGCTACTTTACATATATAATCTCACTTTATCCTCAAAGAAACCTTGAAATGTAGGTATTAGTCCCATTTTGCCCATGAAAAAAAACAAGGCTTAGAATATTAAGTCACCTGTCTAAAGATATCCAGCTAGTAAAATGGCAGAGCCAGAATTCAAACCTAGATCCATCCAACTCTTAAGTCTGTGTTTTTATTAAATGTGTTTTAACAAATAAGTTACTTAAGAAAGGGCTTTGGGAAAGGCACCTGAGACATAGAGAAAAGACAGCCACTGAAGCAAACATAGGAAAGGCTCACTCACGCACTGTTCTAAGAGGCTGTGCTTGCCTGAGACTCGCCAACTGGATTCACGCAGGAAGAAATCTAGGTGTGTTCATCCGTTTTCTACTGCTGCTGTAACAAATTTACACAAATTTAGTGACTTAAAACAACATACATTTATTATCTTACAGTGTTTTGTCTCAGAAGTCTGAAAGGAGTCAGTCTCACTGAACTGAGATCAAGGTGTCACAGTGCTGCATTCCTTTCTGAAGGGGCTAGCGGACAATCTACTTCCTTCCCTTTTCCAGCTTCCAGAGGTCACCAGCATTCCCTGGCTCATGGCTCCTTCCTGTCTTCAAAGCCAGCAATAATGAGTTGAGTCCTTCTCAGGCTGATGCTTCTCTGGTTCTTCCATAGTTTCATCTCCTTTTCATCACAAAAAGGTTCTCTAATTGTAAGGACCCATGTGATTAGACTAGGCCTACCCAGATAACCCATCATAATCTCCCCATCTAAAGATCCCTGACTAAATCACATCTACAAAATTCTTCTTGCTATATAATCAGATTATGGGGATTAGGACATGAAGGTTGTTAGAGGGGTCATTATTCTGCCTATCACAGTCTGATTGTAAGAGAGTAGAACCTTTCACTGTTTGAACCATATAACTAGCCCCCTGTTCTGGTTCCACATGTACAGGACAATTTACTGATAATATTTTGGCTTACCCTATGGCTTACTTAAAGGAAGGGAATGTGCTGTTTAGAGGATATAGTGTTTAATCCCCTGGGCAAATACATTTTACATTATATTGAATAATTTGTTTTCTGAGTTATACATTAGTGTCTTGTGAGTGCTGTCAGAATGAGTCAGAATCTTTTAGTCCAAAAACTATAAGACTCAGACAATCAATATTCAGAATCTTTAAGTTAAGGATCGGAGTCAGGGATGAGGGAGGGGGCATATTTAACAAGTCTGTATCTATGATAAAAAACAACCTTTTGAAGAGCATGTTTAAGAAGCTATATATAATTATATATATCTAAGAATGCAGCTATGTGTCACTCCCTTTGATTTACAAGACTGGTCTCAACAAAGAGAGTAGTCAGTTTTCTGATTGTGCGTGTGTAATCAATCAAATGGTTTGAAGTAGAATGTCCTGGAAGACAGCAGGGAATTTCAAATCAACAACTTTTAAAACTTGGATCACATGGATTAGTGGTCGCCTAGGGCTGGAGCATTTTGGGGAGAATAAAGAGTGACTGCTAATGAGTTTAGGGTTTCTTTTTGGGGTAACACATTTTTAAAAAAATTGATTGTGGTGATGATTGCACAACTCTGTGAACAGACAAAAAAAATCACTGCATTATATGTTTTAAATGGGTGAATTGTATGGTATGTGAATTATATCTCAAT
This sequence comes from Gorilla gorilla gorilla, assembly GCF_029281585.2. NCBI lineage: Eukaryota > Metazoa > Chordata > Mammalia > Primates > Hominidae > Gorilla > Gorilla gorilla. The sequence continues at coordinate 102,087,895 of NC_073242.2, forward strand.
GAAAATTTGTAAAAGAAATTGGGTCACGGCCAGGCACAGTGGTTCACACCTGTAATCCCAGCACTTTGGCAGGCAGAGGCAGGTGGATCATGAGGTCAGTAGATCGAGATCATCCTGGCTAACACGGTGAAACCCCATCTCTAATAAAAATACAAAAAATTAGCTGGGCATGGTGGCACGCGCCTGTAATCCCAGATACTCGGAGGCTGAGGCAGGAGAATAACTTGAACCTGGGAGGCGGAGGTTGCAGTGACCTGAGATCGCACCACTGCACTCCAGTCTGGGCGACAGAGCGAGACTCCATCTCAAAATAAAAAAAAAAAGAAGAAATTGGGTCACAAAGATGACAATGAGAAGAGGTACCGGAGAAAAACAAGGGGGTTTATGCAATTTATGATCTTAGTGAAGATCCCTTAATGTCTCCTACTGTCCTCCTTGTTTTTCTATCTACCTTAACTTTTTACACATTCTGTTCTTGGAAAAGTCAGTTTTCCACTCCTTTTGTTTCTTACTTTACTCATCAACTAATATACAACAAACATATTCCAATTATAAATATAGAATGTCATTCTGATGTTAACTTCCAAGGTCCTTACGAAAGAAAAAGTATAAATAAGGAAAACATTCCCATCCTGATCCTGTTTTAGAGGCTCATTTTTTTTACCCTTGTTCTGCATTGCTTGCAGATTCTCTTATATGTCCTAAATCAGTCCACGCACCACAAGAGCTGTATCAGATTCATGTCTTCTTGAATCTAGATTCTCACATTAAAGTCAAATAACTGGTATCTACTTGCAATGAGGAAACTTCACATGTTAGTAGACAAGCTCCATTTGCTCTATTTTATAGCAATAACTATTAGAACGCTCAATAGTGAATTCACTAATCTGTGCAATGCTATTGAATGACTTCTGTTTGTACTTCTTTGTACCTACATCTTCTTTCCCAAGGGCAATGACAGCCCCCTTTTTTCATAGGAAGGCAAAAACCGGCTTTCAAAGGTAGGCAGTTTTGCTTACAAATGTCAGGAAATGTTTTGCTTGAGCCATTCTTATAGTTGATATAAAAATAATCACCTACATAACCCCAAAATGTCTCCCTGAATAATCAAGCCATTTCAAGAGAAAACTTTCTTAAAACTGATATAGTAAAGCAGTTTAATTAAATTAATAAGATACCATAAACAGGGTTTCCTTCGACTTTGAGATGGAACACTTACCTCACATGAATTCAGACAAAATAGTCTAGTTACTTTTCTACATGAGAATTATAAATATAAGAGATCACTCTCCATATTGGAATAACAGAAATAAGTGAAGTTGCAACCCTGATCCTTGGGTAAAACTGTGCTTATACACTAGATGGTCTACTGAACCACAAATCTAGCATACTCTGTTATATACTTTCATGCATTACAATTTATTCCCATTTCATGGTATGCCTAGTTGTATAGGCAGAAAGAAGGTGACGGCCCCAGAAAAGATTAGTGTACATAACTGACACTGTAGAAAGCAGTTTTATATAATTTTGTTACTCTTAAATATGAATATACAACTGACTTTGTAGAACAAGCATATCATAAATTCAATGTCTGATGCAAAACTAGTTTTGTCAAATAGTTCATAATATTCATTTTACCAGGTTTTTGCAAAAACTAATTATTGCAGTTGAAACTAAAAACCTTTGAATGTTAGGTTACAAAATAGCTTACAAAGCAATTTATAGTATATTTATAAGTTTGTGTTGTTACTGTTGTCGTTGTTGTTTTAATGCATGCAGGCACTAAAGCCCATATTCCAGGGATCCTTTCAGACCACTGAACGCTGAATTTTCCAAGCAAGCAGGTGTAACTCATTAGATATGCCATGGACCGTGAAAGCCACTTGCCAATAGTGTCCAAAGCGTATCACTCATTTCAATCTCACCAAAAAGGAAAGACCTTTCTCTGACAAAACATTACTGAAAAACACTGAGTTTGGGGCTGTGACTTGAACAGCTCAGCACACAAGGATGGAAACTCAACAGAGAAGCTAAAGCCACGTGGAAGTGTCAGATTGACGTTCTAGCTTTACACCTTCAGAGAGCACAGCTTCCACCTGGATTTCAAGAAGAAGGGGTGAAAAGAAGAAAACCAAACACCTAGCAGTAACAATGATCTTGGCAGCATGCACGATAATTGCACCATCTGACCTGGCAGAACTGTCAGTATGAATGGCAAATTATCTGCATATGATTGAGTTTTGTAATCCCAGAAGCTCAAAACAGAGAAACTTAAGGAGCCAGTCAAATCAGCTTTGAATGTCAGTCACTGTACAAGCAATGTAGTTAATCAGAAAAATCAGGATAGCACTCAGAAAACAGTCTAGGTCTTTTTTCAGCAATCACAAAGCCAATTAATGAAATACTAGACATTTAAAATTCTGTAGAATTAAATTGAATAATAGTATGCCATAGTTAGTATGCCAAAGATGAAAATAACTACCTGGATATTTTGCATAAATACTAAGTAGTCTTGCTCTTCACATAGTTTTTAAATCTAAATTACATAATACTCAACTAAAATTTAGCTAGGTGGATAGAGCCCGATGTTTAGTTTAGATGCAAGGACTAAGAGGAAGAGTAGCAGTTATGTTTTGTTTCTTGATCAAGGTGCTAGTTACATAGGTATCTTTAGGTTATAAAAATTCATCAAACTGTACACTTACAATATGTGAATCTTTGTCATCAAAAAAGCTTTGTGATCAAGAAACATCATGTCCTCTAGTCAACTGCCCCAAGAACTTAGTCTCCAAGAAAAGCTATAGTTCAGATTCCCATTTGATCAAGTTTCACACTTGTTTTTCAGCTTTCCAAGCTAAACTGTTTAAGGATAGATTCCAGTTAGACATACTAGAGCAATGGAACATGCTTCACTACATTTAGGTCTATTATTTCATAATGGAGTTTCTAATAATATTCCAATGACTTAGGAGAGGTTTTTTGGGTTTGTGTATGTGCGTGTGTATGTGTGTTTAGAGACAAGGTCTTATTCTGTCACCCAGCTGGAATGCAATTGTAAAATCGTAGCTCACTGCAGCCTCAAATCCCTGGACTCAAGCAATCCTCCTGCCTGAGTAGCAAGGACTACAGGTGTGTGCTACCACGCCTGGCTAATTTTTTTGAATATTCTTTGCAGAAACAGGATCTGGCTGGTCTTGAATTCCTGGGCTCAATCAATCCTCCTGCCTTGGACTCCCAAAGTGCTGTGATTACAAGTGTGAGCCACCAGGCCCAGCCAAGAAAGTATTTTTTAAATAGCCCTGATAATGATTTGTTCCTGAAAAGATCTACCAAACCACAACTCATGCATATCATAGTCACAAAGTAGTTTGTGAAAAATACATAAGACTGAGTATAATACTTCAATAATAAAGAACAGTCAAAATGTTTGATACTGATGACAGAGGCAGAACAAGAGACATATACACTTACCAAAAGTATATAAGAAAGATCATGATAGAAAAAAGAATCAACTCCAATTTTTCAATGCACTGTTAAAATATACATCTTTCTCCAAGGTCACTTTTAGAGTTTAAGAGATACAAAAGTCTTAAAGCTACAGTTAGTTACCCAAAATTCTTTTTTTTTTTGGGCGGGGGGCGGTGGGGGCGGTGCAGAATCTCGCTCTGTCGCCCAGGCTGGAGTGCAGTGGCGCTATCTCGGCTCACTGCAACTTCCGCCTCCCGGGTTCAAGCGATTTTCCTGCCTTAGCTTCCCAAGTAGCTGGGATTACAGGCATGTGCCACCACACGCAGCCAATTTTTTATTTTTAATACAGATGGGGTTTCACATGTTGGCCAGGCTGGTCTAAAACTCCTCAAGTGATCTGCCTGCCTCAGCCACCCAAAGTGCTGGGATTACAGGCGTGAGTCACCACGCCCAGGAACTACCCAAAATTCCATGATAGGTTACTATTTCTATAAGGTTGAGTCGTTGTATTAAGCCAAAATTCTCAGCATCTGCTTAGTCTACTGCATACACAACTAGGGGCCATAAAGAAATCCTTTCATTTTTATAGGCCAAGTGTTGTACTACATGGAATTAATGGCGCAAGAGACCAAAAAAAAAAAAGAGTATTTTTATTATCACATATTCACATGTGCAATTTTTTACATACCACAAGAATCTCAAAATTATGATAGCATATAAGGCTGAAACAAATAGTAACTGGCTACATTTCTTTCTCTCTTTTTTTTTTTTTTTAAGATGGAGTTTCGCTCTTGGTTGCCCGGGCTGGAGTGCAATGGTGCGATCTCAGCTCACCGCAATCTCTGCCTCCTGGGTTCAAGTGATTCTCCCGCCTCAGCCTCCTGAGCAGCTGGGATTATAGGCATGCATCACCATGCCCGGCTAATTTTGTATTTTTAGTAGAGATGGGTTTCTCCATGTTGGTCAGGCTGGTCTCGAACCCCCGACCTCAGGTGATCTGCCCGCCTCGGCCTGCCAAAGTGCTGGGATTACAGGCCTGAGCCACCGTACACAGCGGCTACATTTCTTTAAAAAAAAAAAATCATAGTCACTCCTTGTAGTCACTCATTTAACTCCTTTAGGTTCTAGGAGCCTAAATTATCCAAAAAGGCAAACCCTGACTCCAACTGAACATCCAAAAGACACGAAGTTATCTTGTTGGTTGGTATTTGTTTTTATTAGCAATACGGCAAGAGTTTTACTTCTGATTCCATGAAAGGAGCATTCACAAACATGAATCGAAAATGAACATATATATAACCTACTCTAGCTTAAAATTAACATAGTAGGTCAAAATTCTAAGAAAAATGATTAAATTTAGTCTTAATATTTGACTAAGATAAATTTTAAGTGACTAATATTAATGACTGTGCAATGCTCAGTGTTCCCACAAGCTATACCTTTTAAAAAATATTTTTTAGCAAAAAGGCAGCATGGAGTTATTAGCCCAAAGTTCACCTTAGTTCTCCTCTAACATTAACCAGGGTTTCAATGGAATACTCCACACATAAATTTAAATTAGTAGACTAATATTTCTAAATAACCGAAAGTTGAATTAACTATTAGTTGAATCATATAAAATTCCATTTCCATGGGTCAAAAACAGACAAATCTTGATAATTTCATGTGGCTTAGCCTAAAAATAGTTTTTAAACAGTTCCAATTCTATGGTAGACAAAAGCAAATAGCAAAAAAATAAAAAAAATAAATAAAAACATGATGTGAAAATACATGTTAGAAAATGCTTCCAACTAAATGCTAAGGTATAAAGAGAAATAGAAATAGTGGGCTTCAGAAGAAGGGGTAAAAATCAGGTAGTTCAACAGGTTCCTAGTAATGATCGATAAAATGACTTCTGCTTCACCTTTTAGGAGGAGGCTATACTTAGCAAATCACTGTGTAAGCTGCCTCAATAACAGCATTCCTGCTATCAAGTTTACTTGCAATGATTCCAACAAAGAAATTAATTTCTTAGATGACAAGAAAAGGTTATCTGAAATGGGGAAAACACAGGAGACTAAAGCTGTCTGTTAATAAAACAGACAAGCATCAGTCTAGGCAATGAATTCAGAGCAGTTTTACTCTCTGCAAGATCTGACTTCCCATAGCCCACTATTATACATACATACACACGCCCACATATATACATGTATCAGTGTATATATGCATACATACTTGTGCTGGTTTACTCAGAACTTTCCTAGTTTTAGCACTGAAAGTTCCATGATCCAGAAATTCAAGCCTGGGCAAACTGAGATAGTCACCCTAATCTACAGCTACCAACTGATGCATGAACATGTGTATGTGCACACACACACAAACACACACACACACACACACACTCTCCCTTCCCCATTCACATCCCCAACTCTAAAGAATGTTTTTCTAGGCCGGGCGCAGTGTCTCATGCCTGTAATCACTGCACTTTGGGAGGCTGAGGCAGGCGGATCACAAGGTCAGAAGATCGAGACCATCCTGGCTAACATAGTGAAACGCCATCTCCACTAAACATACAAAAAATTAGCTGGGCATGGTGGCAGGCGCCTGCAGTCCCAGCTACTCGGGAGGCTGAGACAGAAGAATAGCGTGAACCCACGAGGCGGAGCTTGCAGTGAGCCAAGATGGCACCACTGCACTCCAGCGACAGAGCCAGACTCAGTCTCAAAAAATAAAATAAAATAAAAAAGGAATGCTTTTCTAAAACTTAAAATGCATTTACTCACTCTTCAGAAAACATGTGGTGTTGTAAAATTTTCCAAAAGCTATTATTTATGACCATATCATTAATATATGTAATGGCAGTGATCAAATCTGAGAACTTACAAACTGCCATTTCGGACAAGTCATCAGATGCACTCCTTCCTAAAGTCTCATGTTTAAATCATATTCACCTCACTAAGTGTTATCAGAGGAACCTCTGACAATTATTCCATTTGTAAATATAAGGAAAATCTCTGAAGTATTCTCAGCTTACCACTTATCAAGAATGTAACCTTGAGATAAATTACTTAGCCTCATTAATTTTCTATTTACCAGTATGTAAAATGGGGATAATAGTACCTACCTCAGTGTTTTCATGAATATTAAATGACACGATGTACATAAAATGCTTAGTACAATACAGTAGCATAAAATTAATTCCCAATAAATATTATTACTATTGCTAATAGTATTGCTGTACAGATAAAAACTTACAAGTACTTTGAAGGTGGCAGTTGCCTATTCCTGTATTCTTTGGTGGAAATGTTTTCTTTTAAAAATGGTTTTCTCCTTTTATAATTTTTAGACTTCCAGAGATATTCTGACTGTAAAAACTATGAGACTTTTGAGTAGTTTAAAAGACAGAATGTTGGCTGGGCACGGTGGCTCATGTCTGTAATCCTAGCAGGCAGGCTGGGAAGCTGAGGTGGGAGGATCGTTTGAGGCCAGGAGTTAAAGACCAGTATGAGCAACACAGCAAGACCACCTCTCTACAAAAAACTGTAAAATGAACCAGGCATGGTGGTGCACACCTGTAGTCCTAGCTACTTGAGAGGCTGAGGTAGTTAGATCAAACTGGTAAGCCATGATCTTGCCACTGCACCCCAGCCTGAGTGACAGGGTGAGACTCTCAGAAAGAAGAAAGGAAGGAAGGAAGGAAGGAAGGAAGGAAGGAAGGAAGGAAGGAAGGAAGGAAAGGGAAGGAGGGAAGAAGGGGAAGAGCCGGGGGAGGGGTACGGGGAGAGGGAGGGAAAGAGCATCCTTGTAATAAAATTACTTCTTGATGTGGAATTTCTTCCCATTATTGAATTTCACCGTTAGATGTAATAGTGCAAGTAGAGAGCTTCTTGTCCCCTAACATTAATAAAAAATAGCATTTAATGGCCTGAATTACAGGTTATAAAATTTTATCCATACTAAAATAATAGGTGTAAACATTAAATCAAAATATAGTCAAACTGGATTTTAGAGTTTGCAGAAACCTTTAAAATCACCTAGTCCAAAACCCTCATTTTATAAATAAGACCTCTCAGAGGTGATTTGTCCAATGTCATATGGCCAGAATCAGAGACAGTAAAAGTATCCAACTCTTCTGACACCTAGTCCAATTATATTTTCAGTATGCTACTCTTCAAATCATTAAACAAAAATCATGAGGCACATTCTTATTCTAATATTCCTAATAAAAGCCATGTTTGAATACAACAAAAAATAATTAAGAGAAGGGCGTGTAACGAGAAGGTTGAAGGAAAAATGAGTATAACATAGTAGAAGATACCCTCTGAAGTCAAACAGGCTTGTTTCAAATGCCAGCTCTGCCATTCCTTTACTGTGTATCAATGGGCAAAGTATGAACTCTGAGCTTCAGGTCCCTTATTTGTTAAAAGGGGGATAATACTACCTAGAACAATTACATAAGATTAAAAAATGAGTTAGAAGAGCACAACTGTTGAGAGTCAGACTATCTGTTTGACTCCCAACTCCACAACTTACTCATTGTTTGATCAAGTTTTATGATTTCTCTGAGCCATAGGACGTATTTTAGCAGAGAACATGGCACGTAACTGTAACACGTTTTAATGTTATCAATATATATAAATCATCTGACACTTAATGGGTACTGATAATAAAAACACAACCACCATCACCAGCAACACAAAAAATACCTGCTTCATAAGTAAAAGTAGACCAGACTGATAAAGCCAACATGCTAAATAAAATCAATGCTAATCTATCCTAAAATATGTCCATACCCTGAAATGTGTGAAAAGTTCATTAGAGTGGGATTAAAATCAGATTCAAAAAGTACAATATTATCTATCTAGTAAATAATCACTTTGTAGTGACACATGTAAGAAATGGTTTTCAAGATATTGAATTTTAAAATGCTCAGTTTCACAAAAGATAAAAAGTCAGAAGTTAGGTAACAGTAGAAGGCTTACAAAGTATGAAAAAAGCTAAAACAACAGCAATGATAGATAAGAAAATTTGTAAAAGACCAGCTGTGTATAGAAGAAACATGAAAGAATGTGTCTATTACGACGTGGTTTTCATCAACTCCTAATCAAAAATATAATAAAAGAAAAAGAAACAGTACCACATCCAGCATGTCACCATTTAAGACAACAAATTCCCAGATGACTAGAAAAAAATCTATCTCTGAACTGGGTGGAAAGGCATAATTCTTAAATCCAAAGGGAAATTAAACCACAAAGTTTAAACAAAACAGCACGAAAAAATCAATAACTCACAAAATAAAAAATAATAATTTAGTTTTCAGCTTTCTCTTTTTAAAAAATTCTATTTTCAGATCACCAACAGTGGTTTAAGATGCTACCAAGTCTTTAAGCTCTATTTGGTAGGGAAATACCTCTGCTATTTCTAAAGGTAAATAGGGGGTTTTGCATTTAAGTTACAATGTGGAATACTTCAGAATAACCTCATGCCAAAATGGCACATTTCTGAGGGATGCAAAGGTATTCAATAAAAAGCTTTTAAAGGCATATTTTTAAACTTGCAGCAGGAAAGCTTTTCTGTGTCAAGACAGTAATTCTTTTAACAGCATTGATCAAAATGTCATTCTTTTATGAGTGTACAATACCTTTTAATGGCATACAACAAGCCATTAGGGTTATACACCTCTGTATAGCAGACAGCTTACTGGAAAAAAGCGAACACTGGCCAAGACAGAGTCAGTAGGTTTTATGCTTCTAATAAGGAACATTTTTCCCCCTAGCTGATTCATTCTAAAGTCCACAACTGAAATTATACAAAGATTAAGTGTAAGCTCTCTTCACTTCGGTAATTTAGAAGCACTTTCACAGAGGCCTAAACTGCAAGGTCTAAACTCTACCTTTGCGGATACCATAAGATGGCCTTGAAAACAGCCTCTCACCCAGGGCCAGCAAGAAATTATTCATGAAGATTAGGAAAGAAATGACGGTTTTAGTACCTTTTCTACTTTCTGAGGAAAGAAGAAAGGGAATTTAAAAACATAAGATGATCACTTTTCGTATTCATTTACAAAACTAAATACTAAAGGAACATTAAAGTTCTATATTATCCTAACATAAAACATCTCTGTCACCTAATATTGATTAGGTAATCTTTCATAAAAGGAAACTATTTTAAAGTAATCTCAAAACAAGTCCTTGTCTTTGAGGTATTCACACCTTAAAAGATATAAAGTAAATTCTGAAATTATTTAGAAGAAGTAATCCCATGAATATACAAACTGACAAAAAAATTCCACCAATTTACCAAATTCTAATCACTCAGGAAATGGGAAACTAAGCAGTGCAATAAAAAATAGAAGGTGAGTACCCCTGCTTTTCTTGTAACACCTTTACTTATTGTTCACTACTAAAAGAAATGCGACTTAAATACAAATAAATTATTCTAATTACAGAAATATCCCAAATAAATTGATTGTAGCCTAAATCTCTGCCTTCTGAAAATGATTTCAGGGCTTCGTAGAACTGAAAAATGTTACAAATAGTAAAGAATTCTGAATCAAAAGTAAAACTCAACTTTAGGGAAAACACTAGATGCATTTCAAAACCTTTTCTCTAAAAGCAAAGTTTAAAAAGTAGAATTTGTCTCCTTTTAAAGGTAGGTATGTGTGTGTAGTAGAAAGAAAATGGTAAGTGAAAAAGAAAGGTGCTATGAATGGCTCTCCAAATTATGTAATACAACAGAAAGTTCTGTTTCAGGCAATGTAGAAAACCAAAGCATTTGTACCAATTTCATAACTGACAACAACTAAAAATGCAAGGCAAAATACAAAAACATCTTGACAGGATCCAAGAGTTGAGAAGAAACTACCAATCCAAAATTGAAGTGAAAGTGCAAACTCAGAGATGGTAAGGAGTGCTGAATCTGTCTTTGCCCTGAGGATATTTGGTCAGCCATTCTGACAAGATCTTTAGACTTACAGATCTTATTTCAAATGAAGAATAGAAAACAAAAATAGGGCCAGGCATGGTGGCTCACGCCTGTAATCCTAGCACTGTGGGACGCTGAGGTGGGCGGATCATCTGAGGTCAGGAGTTCAAGACCAGCCTTGCCAACATGGTGAAACCTCGTCTCTACTAAAAATACAAAAATTAGCCAAGTGTGGTGGTGGGTGCTTGTAATCCCAGCTAATTGGGAGGCTGAGACAGGAGAATTGCTTGAACATGGGAGGCAGAAGCTTCAGTGAGCCGAGATGGCAGCACTGCACTCCAGCCTGGGTGACACAGTGAGACTTCATCTCAAAAAATTAAATAAATAAATAAATAAAATAAAAATTAAAAAATAAACGCCACCTAAAAGTCTAACAGGACACTCTCCTCCCCCCAAAATTAAATAAATAAATAAAATAAAAATTTAAAAATAACCACCACCTAAGAGTCTAACAGGAAACTCTCCTCCCAGGAAGCTGAGACATCAAAGAGTTATCCCCTCAACGTAAAGGTGATGAGAAGTCTGGACCTAGGGGACTAAAAGAAAAGTTGCCTTGATGATAAGCAAAGCAGGGGAAAACAAAAAACCACAAGAACTCGTAACCGCAAATGGGCACTCGGAGATACAATCTAAATTCACATCACAAAAATAAGTACCGCCCCCCAAATAAATAAACATAAAGTGGTGCCCAAGTGGTAGTGTTCCTGGGTGCCAGACTGTAGCAGACATCAATGTCATCTGGTAGAACAAACTATTAAATAAAGTAAACAAGGAAACATGGCACCATGAAAAAGAACCAGCCAAAATAAACCTGCAAGGATTTCATTTATTAGGATTATCAAATGTAGATTATAAAATAACCATGCTAATACATTTAAAATTATTTTTTACACTGGGAAAATACCTCCACAGAAAGAAAATTAAAAATAAATAATCTAGAAGGTTGGAAAGACATTTGAACAAATTAAATATACACTAATTGAAAATAAAAACTCACTGAAGAGGTTATGGAAGATTAGTTTACAACGGACTGACCCTTCCAATAAGAATAACTAGAAAAACTAGGTAAAATACAGAAAACATCTATATGCAGGCATGAGAGAGCTACTAATGCAGCCAAGACTCAAGGGTCCAAAATCTTGAACAAAAGAGAAGTACAGGGAAGTAACCTCACCTTTCAGCATGAATTTTCCCAAGTCATTTGCCAATTCTCAAGAGGCTGGGAAGCTAAGTAGAGCTGTTAGCAGTATCACAGACTAGGGGGAAAAAACTTGAAGTTTGGGAACTGCTCGCGATAAACCAGAAGCGTATCTGTAGAATGAAACCCAACTATATATCATCTCAGTCTCTGACTATATTGTTAAACTGTCTCTATTCTACCTACCTGCCAGAAACAAAAATAAACCCTCTTTGGAAAAAATTAGTATCTGACATTCAACTGACAATTACTAGGCATACCAGGAGACAAATCTATAAGAAGGAAAAAATAAAAGAAACAGACCTATAGGAAACACAGGTGTTAAAGTTATCAGATCCAGACTTTAAAATATCTTTGACTAATATGCTCAAGAAAACAGAAGAGAACTATAGCTTCCCCTAAAAAACATGGTAACCACCTAAATCCAAATGCCTCCACATAACCTCCATAAAACTTTAAAAATAATGAAGAGATGAGGCTACATGGGTATTGCTAAAAGAAAAAAAAATTAACTGAAAAAACCCTCACAATCCATGTCTATGGCATAACTAAGAGGCACAGAATAGTACAAACTTCAAATGGATTGTCAACTTAAGGAAAAAAATCAGGCTTTAAAAAAGAAAATTTAGTTTTATTCAGTCTTACTGAAGACTGTACCCCAGGAGAATCTTTCAGAGAGATTCCCAAGCAGTATTTCAGCCCCTGTATCAGGGGGTGGCAGTTCTGCATCTGCTCATAAGTTACATTAAACACGCTCACAAGTTACGTTAGAGCAAAGTCCCATCAAAGTCTGGGTGTGAGAGTACATCTTGTTACTGATTACAGAGGCATAGTCACTAATCCCTCAGAATTTATCTTATATACAGGAAGAGCCAAGGGCTAGGGTCATTGACCTCATCTTAAAAAAAAAAAAAAAAGCAATGATTCCATCAAGAGATGTGGTAACCTGGGCATCCTGCTTACAGTCTCCAGGGCATTCTTCCAGAGGGCTGCCCTCCATCACTGAGTCAGAGCCTTTGTGAAATTCTTCTGGCAAGCAGAATGAGCAAACATGGTTCCTTACATTTGCTACTGTGTCTCACAACATGTAAGTAGAAAATTGGACACTAAAATCCAGGAGCTGTCTCTAGAGCCCATGCCAGAAAAAAACAAGATAGACACTATGTGGAAAACAGAGAAGGAAGCAGGGAAGCAAAATACTGACAAAATAACCTCAGAAAGTATAGAAATCCTAAAATTAGGTGTGAGACCTGTTAGGACAGAGCACTGATTACTATAGAATCAAAAGGAAGGGACTTCCAATTATAAGAAGGAGAAGTAACACTCTTGGGGAAAAAACCACTTCTCCGGGAGAGGACTGTGACTTAGAAATGGGATTCCTGAGATATATGATTGTAAAGAGAAAGAAGTAAATAAGAGATAAGAGATATTTAAAAAAAAAAAAGAAAAGAAAAAAAAAAAGGTCCTGGGCAGTGGCTCTCAGTTGTAATCCTAGCACTATGGGAGGGTGAGGCAGGACTGCCTGAGGCCAGGAGTTTGAGACCATCCTGGTCAACATGGCAAGACCCTGTCTCTACAAAAATTTAAAAAAAAAAAAAAAAAGCCGAGCACAGGGTCATGCACTGTTGGTCTCAGACACTTGGGAGGCTAAGGTGGGAAGATCACTTGAGCCCAGGAGGTTGAGGCTGCAGTGAGCCATGTTCACACTACCACACTTTAGCCTGAGTAACAGAGAGACCCTGTCTCAAAAAAAGAAAAAAAAAGAATAAAAGAATAAAAGATAATCATAAAATCAGAGAAACACCAAACCCACCTCCCCTTCCAAGAAAATCAAAAACAATAAACACAAAAAACACACCAGGTAGGTTAAAGAAACTGCACTTCACTATAATAAAAGAATAGGATGTTTTTGAACTAAGAAACCTTGTAATTTCTCTTTTTACATAAACTATTATTGCTGGTTAAGAAGAATAAAATTTTCAAACCTGATCAGAAAACAGGCAACAACTATAAAATGTTATAAAAGAATAAAAATAAAGAAAATGAAAACAAGAATGCTTCAGCTGATAAATAGCCTCCTCAAAAAAAAAAAAAAAAACAAAACAAAACAATAAGGCAGAGAAAACTATAATACCTCTTAACCTGAATTCTATGTTGTTAAGTAAGTATTTACAGATTTTTTTAAAAAAATCCTCTTATATTAAACATTCAACAATTCAGTTCAAAAATGTCAAAAGTCTGGCCAGGTGTGGTGCCTCTCACCTGTAATGGCAGCACTTTGGGAGGCTGAGGCAGGTGGATCACTTGAGGTCAGGAGTTCGAGACCAGCCTGACCAACATGGTGAAACCCAATCTCTACTAAAAATACAAAAATTAGCTGGCTGTGGTGGCATGCACTTGTAACCCCAGCTACTTGGGAGGCTGAGGCACGAGAATCACTTGAACCTGGGAGGCAGAGGTTGCGGTGAGCTGACATCATGCCATTGTACTACAACCTGGGTGACAGAGCAGGACTGTATCAAAAAAAAAAAAAAAAAAAAAAAAGGCAAAAGTCAGAAAGATTTAAAATGAGATGTAATTGGTTTCATGCCCAAAAAATTAAAATTAAAAAAGACAAAAATGGCCAAGCACAGTGGCTCACGCCTGTGGTCCTAACTACTCAGGAGGCTGAGACAGGAAGATCACTTGAGCCCAGAAGGTCAAGGCTGCAGTGAGTCGTGATCATGCCACTGTACTCCAGCCTGGGTGAAAAAGTGAGACTCTGTCTCAAAAAAATTAAAAAAAAAAAAAAAAAGAGAGAGACAAAAATTATTTTAGAAATTAAAAATAAATATAAAGTACCCAAGAGAGGGAAAGACTGACTGAAAATAAAACATATATCATTGAACAAAGCCATAAAAACAGCCAAGAGAACAAAACAAAATGAAGTAGAGTAGTAAGCATCAGGAAAATGGCCAGAAATGGTGGTTTATGCCTGTAAACCCAGAACTTTGGGAGGCTGAGGCAGGAGGATTGCTGGAGAAAAGGAGTTTAAGACCAGCCTGGGAAACATAATGAGACCCCATCTCTGCCAAAAAAAAAAAAAAAAGAAGATGAAGAAGAATAAGAAGAAGAAGAACCAGGAGAAGAAGAAGAAGAACCAGGGGAAAAGAGAGAGAAAGAGGGTCCAACATACATAAAATTGTAAGACCCAAATAAGAAAATAAAATAATGGAATAAAACTAAAATTTAAAGTTATAATATGGGTTGGGCGTAGTGGCTCATGCCTATAATCCCAACAGTTTGGGAAGCTGAGGCAGGAAAATTGCTTGAGCTCAGGCATTCAAGGCCAGCCTGGGCAATATAGCAAGACTCCATCTGTATAAAAAATTTTTTTAATTAAAAATAAAGTTGTAGGTGGCTGGGTGCGGTGGCTCACGCCTGTAATCCCAGCACTTTGGGAGGCCAAGGCAGGTGGATCACGAGGTCAGGAGTTCAAGACCAGCCTGGCCAACATGGTGAAACCTCGTCTCTACTAAAGATACAAAAACAATTAGCTGGGCGTGGTGGCGCATACCTGTAATCCCAGCTACTCAGGAGGCTGAGGCAGAAGAATCGCTTGAACCTGGGAGGCGGAGGTTGCAGTGAGCCAAGATCACGCCACTGCACTCCAGCCTGGGCGACAGGGTAAGACTCTGTCTCAAAAAATAAATAAAATAAATAAATAAATAAATAAAGTTGTAGGCTGAGTGCAGTGGCTCATGCTTGTAATCCCAGCAATTTGGGAGGCTGAGGCAGGAGGATCGTTTTAGCCCGCTAATTCGAGACCAGCCTGGGTAACAAAGTGGGACCCCATCCCTACAAAAAAATGAAATAATTAGCCGGGCATGGTGGTGTGCACCTGTAGTCCCAACTGCTCAGGAGGCTGAGGTGGGAGGATCACTTGAGCCTGGGAGATCAGGGCCTCAGTAAGCTATGATTGTGCCACTGCACTCTAGCCTGGGTGACAGACTGAAAACCTGTCTCAAAAGTAAATAAATAAATAAATAAAGTTGTAATATACAAAGAAAAATCAGAAATAAAACAAGATATAAATGTATACATTAAAAAGGCCTACAAAGAACTTGGAAAAACTGATACAAATACTTAAACTGAGATGTACTGCAATATACAACTAGGCTTTAAAGATTTTTTAAAAATCCATCCAAAGGTAGGGAAAATAAGCACAAATCTTCTGAGATTATTTGTAAAGGAAGCAAAATCGAACCAGTGTCAGACTTCTTGGTAGCAACATAGAAAAGACAATAATGAGTAGTTAGGAATTAAAGTATGTCATTTAAACTGACAATCCAAACAGCTGAAACCTAAGTAAGTAAAAGGCAAATGAAGGAAAGTAAGAGCATTGTAAATAATAATATAAAAGTAACCACTAGAATGAAAATACAAACCTCCCAAAATACAAGACAAAAACAAAAACAAAAAATAAAAAAGGAGTGGGGAAAGGAACATACTATTAATAGATTATGAAACAAACAAAGGAAACATAATACACCCAATAAATGTATATAAAATAATGTGTCAGAGACCACATAACCATATCAACGAATGTAAATAGATTTAACTTACCTATTTTTTAAATTGTAAATGTTAAATTTCAAATGGACTCAAAGTAAAACTCTACACTGTATTTTACAGAAACACAATTAAAATGAATCAGAAAGGCTAAAAATGCAAGGGATAAAAAGGTATTCAAGGCAAATGAAAACAATAAGTAGGTATTGTAATACTGATATTAAACATGAGAGAACTGAGACCTAAAAGCATGACATAAAGAACACTTTATGATATAAACACTACAATTTCCAATAAAGATGCAATAGTTATGAATATCTATCCACCAACTAACACAACTGCTTTAATAAAACAGAATCAAAGAGAAATAAAGGTGCAAGAAAGAAACCAAACAGAAAACATCAAAATCTCATACTTAGTACAAAACAAGTGTACAGAAAATACAAAAGGACGTGGAAGACATAAACAAAACAAGCTTTATCAGTATCTATACATTTAAACACCAATAACAGAAAAATAATCTCTTTTTCAAGTGCACATGAATATTCACAGCTGCTTTACCCTTGATAGCCAAAAATTGGAAATAATCTCAGTGTCTATGAATAAGAGAATACATGAAGAAATTGTGGTATATTCAGTGAGGGATGCAGGCACCAAAATGGCATATTTGACTTATGTCAAACTAACTAAATGGAGTCAGGAGGCCAGGAAGAAGGAGCCTTCACATATGAATGCCTGTAACAGGTTTTATTACAAGAAATTCCTGCATGTCTTACATGTACCCTTGTAACAGACCTATCATGGGAAATTTCTCCAACCAGATAAGCTACTTGCACAAGGACACTTGCCTTGCAGTGGCTGTCTCCACCACTGAACTGATGTCAGCTTCTGCAACAAGCCCCTCTATCCAATGGTCTTGTTTAGCTTATGTGGACTTGTTTTTTGTCTTTAAGTTTCCCGTTTTCCCCTAACCCTCTTGGATGTACCTATAGTCTGCTTATGGCAGGTTTATCCTGGACTTCAGTCCTCTGCTATTCCTGAATAAACTCTTTGCTTTGGAGGGCTGGTCTCTGGATCACTCATTTTAGGATGACGGTTCATGCAGTGGAATATTGCATAGCAATGAAAATGAGCAAAAGATTGCTATAAACACATAAATGACACAGCATATTATTTTAAGTAAAAGAAACTAGACACAAAGTAGCAAACTTTTTTTTTTTTTTTTTTTGAGATGGAGTTTCGCTCTTGTTGCCCAGGCTGGAGAGCAGGGTTGCCATCTTGGCTGACTGCAACCTCCGCCTCCTGGGTTCAAGCGATTCTCTTGCCTCAGCCTCCCGAGCAACTGGGATTACAGGTGCCCGCCACCATGCCTGGCTAATATTTTGTAATTTTAGTAGAGACAGCCTGTCCATGTTGGACAGGCAGGTTTTGAACTCCCGACCTCAAACAATCCACCCGTCTCAGGCTCTCAAAGTGTTTGGATTACAGGCGTGAGCCACCACGCCCAGCCTCAAACTTTTAAACGAAGTTCAAAATCAAGCAAAACTAATTGATATTGATAACAATGAGAACTGTGGTAACCTCTGGGAAGACAAAGGGTGGTCTGGGAATGAACACAGGGACTTTTATGGGCTGCTGGAAATGTTCTCTATCTTAATCTGGATCTATCCACAGATGTAAAGAAATAAATTTTTTTGAACTATACACTTAAAGTCACTACAATTACTACAGTTTATTGCATGTCAGACAACCAAAACAACAAAAGCAAGTCATGAACAGACACATCATACACACACACACACAAAATACAAATGATCAGAAAACATGTTCAACTTCATTGGACATCAAGGAAATGTTAATTAAGACTGCTACAACCCAAACAAGATTGACTAAAATTTAAAAACCTGATACACTATTTGTGAGAGTGTAAATTGGTGCAACCATTTTGGAAAACTGTGATGTATCTACTTAGCTAAAATATGCATTTCTCTCACAAACTTAATAAACAGGCTTCTCACCTACTTTATTTTAGTCAGAGCCTCAGTCCAACAGCTACATCCACAGTTCTTTTCTAGACATTCTTAGGTCTGCTACATCTTTTTATTCCCTTTTGCTTTCACTTCTCTTCTTAATTATGGGAATTTTGGGCCCATCAAGGATTTGAGACAGGGACTCTTTTCCATGAAATATTCTGTTCAATTCAAAGAACTTTCAAATACACCCATAGGTGAAGTTCATTCTGAGACAGGATCAGTTTTAAGGTTTTATCAATGGACGTGAAGGTCAGGCCCTTGATTTGATCCTTACTAAAAGACTGAGTTTTAATTGGCTGTTGTCACTTAAAGCCTTTATAAATTTTATCTCTGTGAAGTCAGGATTAAGAAGCAATTGTGCCTCTCCCAACACCATAGTTCCTTTTAATTCCCTTTCATTCCTGTTTTCAAAAATGACAATTCTTTTCTGATCTCTGCTTTCTTGTAATGCCTTCTAAATGCATCCACCAGCAATAAACACACACAACAACACTGACACAAAGCATTCTGTTTTCCTACCTTTTGTAGTGGAACTACAAATTTACTAAGTACACGATCTGTATCAAAGATAGATGGTTAAAAAAAAGGTAGGTCTTCATATAACTTTTCATCCTTTGGAAAACTTGAATGGTCTACAGTTTATGAAGTCCCACCTACTAATGTGGTTACTAAAATAACACCAGATGGAAGGAAACTATTCAAATATCAATCCATCGCTCATTCCTTCATTTCAGATCACAAGAAAAATGAGAAGATCACCTAAGTCTATGAGATTTAACTACAACTATGAAATGTATTTTAAGCTGGGCGCAGTGGCTCACGCCTGTAATCCCAGTACTTTGGGAGGCAGAGGTGTGCAATCACTTGAGGCCAGGAGTTTGAGGCTAGCCTTAGCAACATGGTGAAACCCTGTCTCTACAAAAAATAGCCAGGTGTGGTGGCGTGCACCTGTACTCCTAGCTACTGGAAGGCTGAGGCAGGAGAACTGCTTGAGCCTGGGAGGTTGAAGCTTCAATGAGCCGAGATTGAAGTGCAGGTCACTGCACTCCAGCCTGGGTGATGAAGCAAGAGCTTGTCTCAGAAAAAATAATAAATAATAAATATATAAATATGCTTAATTTTTTAAAAAAGAAATATATTTTAAATGCCATAATATATCCTCAGGCAACAGTAAACTGGCATCCTAATTTTTAGACTGCAAATATAACTGAACCAGATCAGATAGAGCAAAATAGGTAAGAATTTCAAATATGATTAGCTACATTGCACTTTTATGTAAAATTCATAGATGATAAAAGACATTTAAAACCTTTCTCCCCAGTATTTTCAGTGTAGGCACTTAATATATAAAATGACCATCACATTGAATGGAACACCACAAAACCAACTGCATTTACACGTTCCATTTGCTCTGCATGTATAATTAAACTCAATAAAATGAAAGTACAATAAAATCTTTCCACAATGTTAGCAGGTCACCCTCAAGCAGCTTGACCTATACACGGCTGGTCTAGCCAGATTAACCTATTATTTACAAATAAATCTTCCTCTCTTTTCTACCTACAATACTCCATACACAGCAACAACTGGAGAGAAAAATAAAATCTAGTAATAAAGATTCAAAAATCCTTGCTGTATATTCAGGAAATTCAAATAAAAAGCTAACACTAGTCTTAAATATTACACTGCTTATAAAACATTCAGGGAAAACAAACAAACAAACAAATAAACATAGCCATTCTATCAAGAGACATTCCAGATAGCAAAATTGTTTTAGGTGAAATAGTGTATTATTAGATTAACTATTATTTAAATAATATTTTTTCATTGAAACTTAAAGGATATAAACCATTCTATGTTATATGCTAATGAGATTTAATCAGTCATTATTTACAGAGCAAAGTTTGGCTCGTCCAGTTCTGGCATCGATACAATTTATCAACTGACATGTTATGCTTACAGCATATTACTTTCCTTGATCAAATAATTGAGATCTTGTTGTCCTGTTCCACAGGAAAGGAATATCTTTCAGATCTCAGACCATTAGCTTATAAATTCTATGGCTTTGTTAACAAAAAAAAAGATAGTGGACATCACTAAAAAACTGAAAGTAAAGACCTCTGGCAGGGAACAGTGGCTCACATCTGTAATCCCAGTACTTTAGGAGGCCAAGGCAGGCGGATCACTTGAGCTGAGGAGTTTGAGACCAGCCTGGCCAACATGGCGAAAACCCGTCTCTACTAAAAATACAAAAATTAGCCAGGTGTGGTGGCGGGTGCCTATAATCCCAGCTACTTGGGAGGCTCAGGCAGCAGAATTGCTTGAAGCAGGGAGGCGGAGGTTGCAGTGAGCAGAGATGGCATCACTGCACTCCAGCCTGGGTTGACAGAGCCAGACTTCATCTCAAAAAAAAAAACCTCTGAAAATCCTCCATAAAATCAATGAGACTACAAGAAAAAACAAACAAACAAAGAAAAAAAACCCCAACTTTTTCAGAACACTAGAAACTAAGCAAAGACTTCCAGCAATCCAGAAAATGACTGTTACAAAAACAATGACAACAAAACCACAGCTAAATCTTGGTAAGAACGCTGAGATTTGTGGCATTTAAATTTGCTCTATGTGCATCTGCCCAACCTCGGCAACACAGGAGTCTTGAAAAACAATAGCCACAATCAACAATGACTGTCCAAGAAGTTGAAACTCTTTCAAAGCCCTATTCTCAGAGTATTGTCATTATTGGACCTGGAAGACTCCACATATACTGTCTTTATTTGAAATGATCCAGAGCTTACCAGTGTGAAAAGCATTTTCCTTAGAGCATTAATCAAAAACAACCTGAGACAACAGTTGAATCTAACTCTTAAACCTAATTCTCAAAAGTCAACAACAGCAAAATGAACTACCCAATTTAAAAATGGGCAGAACATTCCGAACAGATAACTCATCAAAGAAGATACATTGACGGCAAATAAGCATATCAGAAGATGTTCACCAAAATATGCCATTAAGGAACTGTAAATTAAAAGAACAATGAGATACTACTACACATACTTTCACCATCTGATCCAGCAATCTTCCTCGTTGGTATTTACCCAAATGAGTTAACTTTATATTCACGCGAAAACCTGCACACATGTTCGCAGTAGCTTTGTTCATAATTGTCAAAACTTAGAAGCAACCAAAATGCCCTTCGGCAGGTAAATGGATAAACTATGGTAAATCAATACAATAGAATATTATTCAGCACTAAAAAGAAATAAGCTGCCAAATCAAGAGAGACACAAAGGAACTTTACATGTATATTACTAAGTGGAAGAAGCCTATCTGAAAACGCTACATACTGTATGATTCCAACTATATGGCATTCTAGAATGGGCAGAACTAGGAAGACCGTGAAAAGCTCAGAGATTTCCAGGGGTTAGAGGGAGAGAAGGATAAATAGGTAAAGCATAGAAAATTTTTAGGGCAATGAAACTATTCCTTATTTTTTTTTTATGTTTTAGACAGAGTCTCGCTCTTTCTCCCAGGTTAGAGTGCAGTGGCAAGATCTCAGCTCACTGGAGCCTTGACTTCCCAGGCTCAGGAGATCCCTCCACCATAGCCTCTCGAACAGCTGGGCCCACAGGTGCTAATCTACCACGTCTGGCTAATTTTTGCATTTTTTGTAGAGACAAGGTTTTGGCATGTTGCCAAGGCTGGCAATAAAACTATTCTGTATGATACTAAACTGATAGATACATGTAAATTATAACAAACATACCACTCAAATGCAGGATGTTGATAGGGGAAGAAACTGTGTGGTTGTGGGAGCAAAGGGTGAACAAGAACTCTATACTTTACGCTCAATTTTCCTGTGAACAACCTAAAACTGTTCTAAATCTATTTAAAAACAAAAGAGAAAACTTTAAAAAATACATGAATATATTACAGAAGGATATAAATTACGAAAGGTCACCTATACTTCCCATATCCATTGTTTATATTTTGTTATATTTCCTTTTAGTAGTTGTTATATTTCATTTATATTCATGGTGATGATATCATAGATATTTTGTATTGTACTTGTTCGTGATCTGACAAAACACTCATTTTGTCTTCACAAGCATTGCTTAAGAACAGTAAGATATTCTATGAAACAGATACAATTTACTTCACAGTTCACTTCACAATTCATTTTATTGAATATACACTCATATGGCACTTAACATATGCTAGGCAGTTTGAATAACTTTAAAAATATTAACTCTCAAACTTTTAAATTTTTATTTTCTTACTTCAACATTCAGGGGAACAAACATATTAAGTCTTTTAAACTCAAAACAACCTTACAAAGTTGGAAACTGAGGCACTAAACAAGTACCAAAGGAACTCAACTATTAAGTGATAGAGCTTAACCTTTTTGACTACAAAGCTCATACTGTTCATAACCACTATCAATGCTGCCCCTAAGTATGTCTCTTACTATTGAATATTTTAGGTTGCTTCTACTTTATCTAACACTATAATAAATGCTACTATGAACATCTTCACTGATAAAATGCTTACATTTCAACAATACCACAAATATACAACACAACGATAGCCAATAAAGTGAAGACTGCTTATTTCAGTTACTTACCTGTCATATTACCTTTTGTCCTGCTATTGCCAAAGACACCTTTACTTTTGTCTCCTTTCTCTTCTTTCTGAGCTCTTACCACACTCATAACTTCAAATCTCTCTTTTACATGGGCAATGCCCTAACACATTTCTCAAGACAAGAACTCTTGCCACTTATAGTCTTTATTCCTGATGGCTAGACAACTTTACCTGATTGTGGTGGTGGGGGGGTCTCTCAAATTGCTATGTCCTAAGCTACCTCCATCAATTCACCCCTCAAACATGCCTTTGCTCTACATTTTATATTTCTACTAGCAGCACCATTCTCCCAATCACCAAGCTTAGAAATCTCAATATTTTATTTTTCTTTCTCCCTTTTGTTCCTCTGATCTCCAAAAAGTTGGCCTGTCCATTTGTGTGCCCCATTAAAAACATCAATAATGCTCCACTACCTTAAAAAATACATTTCAAACTTGAAGACCTGGAATTAATGATCTGAAAAGTCCAACCTTATTCCCCATACCCCTTTACTGAAGCAAAAAAGTAAAGTACCTGCTACTTTTCATGTAAGTTTTATTCTTTGTTCATATATTTCCTGCCCATCCTTAATAGGTACAGGAAGGAGATATAACAATTCAAAATGTGTATCCACCTTTAAAAAAGCATAACAAATATGACCCCAGAAAGTTTTTTTTTTTTAAAAAAAGCCCACAAAAAAGAAATTATGTCGAAGAAACACAAGAGACAAATGAAAGCTTTCAAGAGCCAAAGCTGGAAAAATCTGTGCAACAAAATTAAGTAGTAATGGATTATAACCCAAAGTATTAAATGAATATACATGAGTCCATACTAACACAAATAAGTGATTGAGTAAGCAAATAAATGGGAGAGAATAGACAAATCTCTCATGCGGAAAAATTCCAAATAATTTATGTAGATACTCTGCTCTTAAAAAAGTAGAGCATAACTCCCTTCTCCCTAAGTGTGCACTGTGCATGGTGACTTTCTTCCAAAGAGTCCAATATACAAAGGAGGGAAAAGGGAGTAACTTTACAGCAGAAAAACCTGACAAACACTACCTCTGCCAGGTGACCGCCCAGTCTAATCACAAAAAAACAAAACAAAAAAACCCAGGTAAATCCCAATTGAGGGACATTGTATAAAATACTTGATCATTATTCCTCAAAACTTTCAAGGTCATCAAAAACAAAGTTTGAGAAAGTGTTACAGCCAAGAAGAAGGAAACTAAGGAGACATGAGTACTGGAAGTAATATGGGATACCAGATGCGATCTTGGAATAGAAAAAGGACATGAAGTAAAAACTAAGGAAATCTGAATAAAATACGGACCTTAGTTAATAATAATGAACCAATGAAGGTTCATTAATTGTAACAAATATACCATACTTACATAAGATGTTAATAGTAGGTGAAACTGCTGTGGGTATATGAGAACTGTTGAACTCTTGGCAGTTTTTTATTTTTTAATCTGAAACTTCTAAAATTAAAAGTTTATTGGAAAAAACATATGGTCCCAAAACACTCCTCTTATTGAGAGATGAAGTCTATGGCCCCTCATCTTAAAACTGGGCAGCTTTGTGACTGTTGAGTTACAGTGACAGAAGTGATGCAATGAAACTAGATAATAAATGCCATGCAGCTTCCAACTGGTGCTCATACGGCTCTCACCTGTGGAATGCTCTCTCTTGCCACTGAATCAACAGGCAAAGAAAGGGTTATTCTACTAAGTTGGATGACTCTTCTTGACTGCCAGGAGAAACTGAGCTACTTAAACAGGATGGGAATAAGGAAAGGTAAGCCAGGAATACAGTGGAACCAGGAAGAACCTATGAGCACTGCTATGTCCTAAGTTAACATACCCCTCCCCCCACAAACAGCTCAATATAGACAGGACTACTAGCAGACCAAATCCTGTAGGAAGGTCTAAGTCATCCCACCAGAAAAGAAACCACAGTACACACAGGTACTTGCTGAGGGCAAAGGGAAACTGAGACTGGCAGTAGAAAGTAGTTATAAATACTGGCTACAACCACATGATAAGTTAAGTAAGTGAGGGCTGTAATAGCTATGAGTATAATTTTTTTGATATGAACACATTTGTGCATGTATCTGACTTTATTTTTGTTCTCTCTCTCATTCCAAAACCGTTTAAAATAAGACTAAACATTTTTTTTCCCCAAGATCAGAAATAAGGCAAAGATGTAGCCTCTCATCTCTATGAAACATTACCCTGGCAGTTCGAGACAGTGCCACAAAACAAAAAATAAATTAAAGGCATACATATCTGAAAGAGAGAAGTAAAACATCACAGAAGTTATTGTTAACACAGAAAATTCTAAAAATAAAAAGTTAATAGTGCATTCAGGAAAGTCATAAAATTTTAGATTAATATACAAAAATTTTAAAAATTAGCAAAAGAAAAAGAATAAAATTTAGTGTTATCAAGAAATATAAACTACTTATACATATTTTGAATTTACAAATAAATTTAACAAAATATGTACAAGACCTGTAAATGGAAAACTATAAAACATTTCTGAGAGAATTTAAAAATGATACAAATAGGGCCGGGCGAGGTGGCTCACGCCTGTAATCCCAGCACTTTAGGAGGCTGAGGCAGGTGGGTCACAAGGTCAGGAGATCGAAACCATCCTGGCTAACATGGTAAAACCCCATCTCTACTAAAAATACAAAAAATTAGCCGGGCGTGGTGGCGGGCACCTGTAGTCCCAGCTACTCGGGAAGCTGAGGCAGGAGAATGGCATGAACCTGGGAGGTGGTGGTTTCAGTGAGCTGAGATCATGCCACTGCACTCCAGGCTGGGCGACAGAGCGAGACTCCACCTCAAAAAAAAAAAAAAAAAGAGACAAATGAAAAGAGATACCATGTTCATAGATTGGAAGAATCATATTCCTTACTGGGAAAAGCAACAATTTATTGGTCTAATATAGATTCAGTAAAATCTCAAAGAGGTTTCCAGCAAGCCTTTTGTAAAAATTGACCAGTTGACTCTAATATTTAAAAAGGCCAACAACTGCAGATTTTTTTTTTTTGATACAGGATCTCACTCTGTTGCCCAGGTTGGAGTGCAGTGGCATAATCATAGCTCATTGCAGCCTCAACCTCCAGGGCTCAAGCGGTCCTCCTGCCTCAGCCTCCCAAGTAGCTGGGAACACAGGTACAATCCACTGTGCCCTGCTAATTTTTGTATTTTTTGTAGAGACAGGGTTTTGCCATGTTGCCCAAGCTGGTCTCAAACTCCTGGGCTCAAGAGATCCACCCTCCTCAGCCTCTTCAAGTTTTAGGATTATAGGTATGAGCCACCACACCTGGCCAAGATGTCTTTTAAAGGTAGCAAAAGCTAGAGGTGTGACACTACCAGATATTAAGACTTAGACTTATTATACCTAATTTCAAAACAGTATATTATAAGCATAAAGGACATATAAATCAGCAGAACAGATTAATCAGTCCAGAAATAAAACAACATACATAAGATTGATTTTCAACAAAGCTGTCAAAATAATTCAGAACTTCCTTTAGCACTGTTTATATTGAAGACCTGCAGGCAGAAAATTCTTAGCTTTTATTTATCTAAAAACTCTTTTTACTTGACCTTCATTTTCAAAAGATATTTTTGCTGAATAGAGAATTCAGGTATATTGGGATTTTTCTATTATTTATTTATTTATTTATTTTGAGACAGAGTCTTACTCTGTTGCCCAGGCTGGAGTGAAGTGGCGCCATTTGGGCTCACTACAAGCTCCACCTCCTGGGTTCAGGCCATTCTCCTGCCTCAGCCTGTCAAGTAGCTGGGACTACAGGTGCGCACCACCACACCTGGCTAATTTTGTATTTTTAGTTTCTTAATCTGTAAATTTATGCCTTTCACCTAATTTGGTACCTTTTTTTTTTTTTTTGAGATGGAGTTTCGCTCTTGTTGCCCAGGATGGAGTGCAATGGTGCGATCTCGGCTCACCACAACCTCTGCTTCCCGGGTTCAAGTGATTCTCCTGCCTCAGCCTCCTGAGTGGCTGGGATTACAGGCATGAACCACCATGCCCGGCTAATTTTGTATTTTTAGTAGGGAAGGGGTTTCTCCATGTTGGTCAGGGTGATCTCTAACTCCCGACCTCAGGTGATCAGCCCGCCTTGGCCTCCGAAAGTGCTGAGATTACTGGCATGAGCCAACGCGCCCAGCAATTTAGTAAGTTTTCATTCATATGTTTTCAATTTATTTATTTATTTATTTTTGCTCCCTTTCTCTACCTCTATTTCTGGGACTCCATCTAGATGTATATTAGACATCTTGCTATTGTCCTACATGTAAATGAGTCTCTTCATTTTTCATTCTTTATCTCTCTTGTCTTCAGATTGTATAATTTCTATTAGTCTGTCTCCAAGTTCACTAACTCTTCTGTTATTCCAATCTGTTTTTAAGCCCACCTATTTTTTTATTTTCTATTTGAGGTACCCTATTTTTATTTGAGTACCATATTTTTCAATTCTAGAATTCTTTTAATGGTTTCTACTTCTCTGGTGAGATTCCTCATTTTTAATTTATTACAAGAATATTTCCCCTTTACATTGTTGAACATATTTATGACATTTGCTTTAAAATTCTTGTCTACTAAATCAATATCTCTTAGGGCCAGCTTCCATTGATTGCCTTTTCTCTTGTGTATAGATCACATTTTACTGTTTCTTTAGGTGTCTCATTATTTTTGACAGTATTATGGACATGTTGATGTGTTGTGGAGATTATGAATTACGTTGTGTTCCTGTGAAGAATGTTGACATTTTTGTTTTAACAAGGAGTTAATTTGGCTGAAGTAGAAAACCCAGTTGTCTTTCCTGTGATGGATTTCAGTTGAAAGCTCTGTTCACATCTTTTAGCTTTAGCTGAATTGCTTGAAAACTGTCTAATGGAAATCTAGTTCAGGGGTCAGGTGAAGAGAAGGGAGAGACTATACACAGAATCCCTCTCTGTCAATCTGTCATTTTCCTACTCACTTTCTAGCTGTGGGGGTTAGCCCAAATCCTGCCCTCTGTATGTTCAGGTTAGTAAGTCTGTTAATATTCTATTTAAGTTATAGCTGTCTAATGTAGTGTCTACTGGGGTAAAAAAAAAAAAAGTCACCATAAGAATGGGAAATTCACCCGTTTCCAAGCGGATATTCTTCCAGTTTCTGCTTGCTTTTGGTTGTTCTCCATTGTATTCAAGTAGTTAAGTTTATATTTTGTTGACAGATTACAGTTGTTAGCACAGAAGAGTTGTTCAAATAGGTGGGACTCTCTTGTTATCAGAAGCAATAATAATCTCATTAGGAAAGGTAAAAATAGTGCTGGGAGACCTAGATATCCACATGGAAAAAATTAATCTTCCCACACATGAAACTCAACACAAAATGGATCATAAACTAACATAAAATCTGAATCTGGCTGGGTGCGGTGGCACACACCTGTAATCCCAGCACTTTGGGTGGCCGAGGCAGGTGGATCACCTGAGGTCAGGAGTTCGAGACCAGCCTGGCCAACATGGTGAAACCTCGTCTCTACTAAAAATATAAAAATTAACCGGGCATGGTGGTGGGCACCTGTAATCCCAGCTACTCGGGAGGCTGAGGCGGGAGAATTTATTGAACCTGGGAGGTGGAGGTTGCGGTGAGCCGAGATCGCGCCACTGCACTCCAGCCTGGGTGACAGAGTGAGACTCCATCTCAACGAAAAAAAAAAAAAAAAAGCTAAATCTACAAAACAGAGGAAGAAAATCTTTGTGACCTTGTGGTAGGCAAAGTTTCTTAGATAGGAGACAACACATAAAAATAAACAGCACATTATCAAAATTAAAACTTTTGCTCTTGAAAAGATATCATTAAGAAAATGAAAAGGTAAGCTTCAGATTGGGAGAAGATAATCTGAACATACATAATTGGCAAAGAACTTTTATACAGAACACAAAAAGAACTTTTATACCTCAATAAAAAGACAAACCCATCTAAAAATTGGAAAAATATGTAAACAGACATATCATGAAAGAAGATACCTGAATACACAATAAGCTTATAAAAAGATATTCAACATCATTAGCCATCAGTAAAGTGCAAATTAAAATCACAGTGAGATAGCAACGAATGCCCTTTACAGTGGCTAAAATTAAAACGATTGACAGTTCCAACGATGTGGAGAAATTGCAACTTTCATACATTCCTGAAAATGATATAAAATACTACAACTACGTTGGAAAACAGTTTGGCAGTTTCTTACAAAGTTGAACATAAAATGATTGTATGATTCAGCAATTCCATCTCCTAAGTATTTTCCCAAAGACTGTAAACAAGTGTTCATAGCAGTTTTATTCATAATTGCTCCAAACTGGAAATAACCCAAATGTCAAACAATAAATGAATAGATAAACAAACTGTAATCTATAGATACACCTAGGTATAAAGAAATATCATAATACTGATACACAGAAAAATATTAGTAAATATCAAAAACAATACTATGAAAAAGAAGCTGGATGCAAAATAGTACACCCTGTTTAATTTCATTTACATGACATTAGAGAAAGGTCCAAATTAATCTATAAAATCAAAAAGCACATTAATGATTGCCTAGGGTTGAGGGACAAGGGATAGAAAATGACTGAAGATAGGACAAGAGAACTTACTGGGATAAAGAGTGAGAAGGGGAAAACAAGCTGTATCTAAAAAGATACTGACTAAGAATTTTAACAAAGCTGGTAAAAGATAAAAAGCCATGGATTCAACTCACTAAAGGATAAACAATATATATACACTGGAAAAAAATATATGTATAGGCGTATCATTAAAACTACTGAAAATCAAAGACAAAGGGAAAACTTTCAAAGAAGCCAAGGAGGCAAGTTCTCTTTATTATTTTATCAGACAAAAATAAGTCTGATAGCTAACTTCTCAACAGAAATGATAGAAGCCAAATGACAATGGAATTACATCCTCAAAGGGATATGCCAATCCATAAACAGCAAAAATACCCTTCATCAATGACAGTGAAATAAAGACTTTTCTTCAGGCATAAAAAAGAATTTCTCATCAAAAAATCCACATTAAAATAAATATTAAAGTGCATTATTCAGGCAGAAGGGAAATAATCCCACCAAGGGAAGCTAGAAGACACAGAAAGGAATGAACAGCCACAAAAACGGTAAATCTAAGCAATTATTGGCTGTATAAAATAATAATATTAATGTCTAAAGGCACCAAAAATAGAGAATTAAAATGCACAGTAGCAAAAAACAAGTGTGAATAAATGAACATAAAATATTATAAGGTCTGTACTTTTTTTTTTTTTGAGACAGAGTCTTGCTCTCTGGCTCAGGCTGGAGTGCAATGACGCGATCTTGGCTCACTGCAACCTCTGCCTCTGAGGTTCAAGCAATTCTCCTGCCTTAGCCTCCCGAGTAGCTGGGATTACAGATGCACGCCACCACGCTCAGCTAATTTTTTGTATTTTAGTAGAGATAGTGTTTCACTGTGTTGCCTAGGCTGGTCTCGAACTCCTAAGTTCAGGCAAACCACCCACCTCAGCCTCCTGAAGTGCTAGGATTACAGGAATGAGCCACTGCACCCTGCCTACATTCCTTTTTTTTTTTTTTGAGAGGGAGTCTTGCTCTGTCGCCCAGACTGGAATGCAGTGGCATGATCTTGGCTCACTACAACCTCCACCTCCCGGGTTCAAGCAGTTTCTCGTGCCTCTGCCTCCTGAGTTGCTGGGATTACAGGTGCATGCCACCACAAACAGCTAATTTTGTATTTTTAGTAGAGATGGGGTTTCACTATGTTGGCCAGGCTGGTCTTGAACTCCTGACCTCAGGTGATCCACCCGCCTCGGCCTCCCAAAGTGCTGGGATTAAACACAAATATATGAGTGATGATGTTAAGAGGTCTAACTGCAGGCATCTCATTTCTAACCACTGGACTCTTAAGGACCCCAAGACCTTATCTCTTGAGGCTATATGACTTTAAAACCCAAGCCTCTTGAACAGTGAGACCTATAACTCTTTCCTATCAGCAGTTTTATGAGCCTACAGCTCCCTGATTGCTTCTAGACCCGAGGGATTTCCCTTATTTTTTTAATGCCTCATATGCTATATATAGGTGTTTGTAAGGGATACCATTTTTGGTTATCTTTTTCTCCATATTGCAGGAACAAGAAAACCTATCTTTATTTCCTGAAAAAATAAAACTGGGGGTTTAAAACATTTGAGGATATACTTTTTAAGTTAAAAAAATTATTTCCAATCCACCTTTTTCTTTTTCTTTTTTTTGAGATGGAGTCTCTTTTTGTCACCCAGGTTAGAGTGCATTGGCACGATCTGGGCTCATTGCAACCCTGCCTCAGTTCAAGCAATTCTCTTGCCTCGGCCTTCTGAGTAGCTGGGACTACAGGCATGCCCCACCATGCCTGGCTAATTTTTTTGTTTTTGGTTGAGACGGAGTTTCACCATGTTGGCCAGGCTGGTCTCTAACTCCTGACCTCAAGTGATCCGCCTGCCTCGGCCTCCCTAAGTGCTAGGATGACAGGCATGAGCCACTGCGTCTGGCCTCTAATCCATTTTTTAAGTGAGAACAAAACTAGTAAAATGTAGTAAATGAGTTATTATCCTCACAGAATAACTGAGAAATCACATTTTTATTTCTATAGCAGCTACAAGATACTTGTTGCATAAGTTCAACTTCAGAACATGTAATTAAAATATCTACATTGACTCTTCCATTATCCAACAGGTCTAAATTCGGAATCTCATATGCTTGTTAATCAGTACTATTTAATGCCTGAATTCTTGTTTTCCTTATTCTCTTGAGACAGGGTGACTTTTTTTCTTTGAGGTGTTAAATTTTGAGGTAGAGGGGTTGGGGGATAGATAAGTCAAGTTTCTAGCAACCTCAATTCCTCATCTCTAAAAGGGAGATAATAGTACCTAGCACAGAGTGTGGCAAAAGAATCAAATGAGGTAACAGTAAGTTCCAATAAATGTTAGCTGTTGCTATTATTCCTATTTATTATCTTTTCCCAGCAATGATCATTACTTTTGAGAGTATGTCTCAGCAATGGTAACTGTTTTTGAGAGTAAGGTCAAATGCTTGGCATGAGCCACTCTGAGGAATGGGTAAGTCGTACCTTGAGGATCACACATAGTAACAAAGGAAGCTCCTATAGGGTATGTCTGCCATATGCTGGCTCTACTCTACCAGAGAAACAGGTAGGCAGACAATAACGGATGCTGGCAAGGATGTAGAGAAAGGGGAACCCTCACACACTGTTGGTAGGAATGTAAATTAGCATAGCTGCTATGGAAAACAGTATGGAGGTCGCCAAAAAACTTAAAATAGAATTACCATATGATTTAGCAATTCCGCAACTGGGTATACATCCAAAAGAAAGGAAATCAATATATCAGAGAGATATGCAGTTCCATGTTTACTGCAGCACTATTCACAATAGCCAAGGTATGGAATCAACCTAACTGTCCATCAATGGATGAATGGATAAAGAAAATGTGATATATATACACAATGGAATATTATTCAGCCATCAAAAAGAATGAAATCCTGTCATTTGCAGCAACACAGATGAAACTGGAGGCCATTATGTTAAGTGAAATAAGCAAAACACCAAAAGACAAGTATCTCATGTTCTCACTCACATGTGGGAGCTTAAAAAGTGAATCTCATGAAAATAGTGAATAGATTGCTGGTTACCAGAGGCCAGGAAGGGAAGGAGGGAGGGGCAAATGAAGAGGAAAAAGAAAATATAAAAGTATATATTACCCCTGGGCTGTACACTTAAAAATGGTAAAGATGGTAAATTATATATGTGTATTTTACTTCAATAACAAATGATTTTTAAAAATCATGTTGTATACCTTAAAAAAATAAATAAATAAAAACAAGTCTTATTCCTTTCTTTCCCAAAGCTGTCACCAACTACTTTTGGTACTTCTATTTCTTGGGGACTGACTACAGAATAGGGACACACATCCCCAGTGTTGTATTTTGTTCTTTATGCCCCACCAAGCAAGCCTAGGAGTCATTTTCATTTTAAGTGTTTTATTACTAATTGCTATAGGGAAGTAGGTAGTGCCTAGTGAAGAAGGTATGTTTCCTGGGGTTGTGGTAACAAATTGCAACAAAATAGGTGGTTTGAAACAGAAACTTACTCTCAGGGGTCTGGAGACTAGAAATCTGAAATCAAGGTGCAGATAGATTTCAGCACAGCTGTGCTCCCTCTGATGTGTCTGGGGCTCCCTCTGATGTGTCTGGGGAAGAATCCTTCCTACCCTCTCCCTAGCTTCTGGTGCAGAATTGGAGGTGATTCTTTGTTCCTTGGCTTGCAGCTGCACAACTACAACTTCTGCCTCTGTCATCACATGACCTCTTTTCCTGTGTGTGTGTATGTCTAAGTCTCTGTATCCAAATTTCCCTCTCCTTTCTCTTTTCTGTTTTTTTTTTTTTTTTGGTGTTGTTGTTTGTTTTGTTTTGTTTTTTGACAGAGTGTAACTCTGTTGCCCAGGCTGGAGTGCAGTGGCACAATCACAACTCATCGCAGCCTCAAACTCCTGGGCTCAAGCTACCCTCCCACTTCAGCCTCCAGAGTAGCTGGGACACCTGGTTATTTTTTTGTTGTTGTTATTTATTTTTAGTAGAGATGATGTCCCGCTATGCTGCCCAGGTTAATCTCAAACTCTTGAGCTCAAGCAATCCTCCTGCCTCAACTTCCCAAAGTGCTGGGATTACAGGTGTGAGCCACTGTGACTGGCCTCCTTTCTCTTATAAAGAAACCAGTCACTGAATTACTAGGGGTTAGGACATTCACAAATACTAGGGGTTAGGACTTGAATATACCTTTTTGAGGGACACAATTCAACCCACCAGAGAGAATGTCTTTAAATTTAAGAAGCTATTAAAAGTTCTTATAATCCATGTCCATGTTCTGTAGGTCTGGGTTTTTGGAAATCCCTTGAGCTTCCTTTGTCCCTCATAGATCTCTGGGTAATGCTTTTTAAATGATCCTAGACTCCCGAACTCACAGCTCCTAAAAAGCCCTCTGTACGGAAGTTTCTCTTCCCAAGAAACAGGCTTGATGGTATAGTTAGAATAAATTTCTGTTCTCCTTGAGGACATGGATCAAAGCTTCATAATTCCTTGATACTAGAATGGGGTCTGATATCAATAACATTTTTTATGAACTAGAAATCATTCAAGTAACTTCTTGTTTCAGCTGTGTAATCTGTTTCTCGGGGGATTTCCTGACAAGGTGATTACCTTAAAACAGAGCTCCCATGCCATGTAAGAATGATCTCCTTAAGGTTTTTCCTCACACTCCACATCCTTACTGTTTCCTCCCTCTGAGACTATTTTATATCGTTCAAAAATCTCCTAGAAGGCATTGATTTGACTTCTGAGAGTAATAACACTTTGCAAAATATGCATTAGTGAAATTGCTTCCAGGTCATCACACTTTACATTTTTGCTTGGTGTAATATTCCCAAAGGAAACCACAACTACTTTAAAAGAAGTTACATGATTATGACCTCATGTATGCAAATCAGGCCTCCCCTAACATCCTTTCTTCAGTTGGTTCTTGTCTGCCCTTGGTTCTACTTGTTTTTTTTCTTTTTTCTTCTGTTACTATGGCAGAACAGATAGAGAAAGAGTCTTACTCTGTCGCCCAGGCTGGAGTGCAGTGGCGCAATCATAGCTCATTGCAGCATCAACCTCCTAGGTTCAAGCCATCCTCCCATCTCAGCCTCCAGAGTAGCTGGGACCACAGGCATCCGCCACTGCACCTGGCTGATTTTTTAAATTGTTTGTAGACATGGTCTCCTTATGTTGCCCAGGCTGGTCTCAAACTCCTGGGCTCAAAGGATCCTCTGCTTTGGCCTTCGGAAGTGCTGGGATTACAGGCATGAGACACCACGTTCAGCCTCAGTTCTACATTTGATGTTGCTACTCTCGTAAGTGAAACATCTTTATCTTGATGGTTTATCCCTTCCATGGGATAAATCATCTACTATCATTTTGCTGTGTTCTGCAAATATTCTTATAAAATTATTTGAAATATTCTAAAAATAAAAATAACTTCTGTGTATCTATCACGCAGTTTAATAAAACACTACCAGTATAGTTGAAACATTCTATGAACACTTCCTTAATAACATTCCCCCTCTCTTTCCCCCACCGACACCAGGTACATGTACCATAAGTTATCACCACAGCTAATTACCACCTGGAAGCTGATGTTTATGATCCCCATGCATTTTTGACACCTTTACTAAACTATATACTATTCTACATATTTCTAAATGCTAATTCTGTATTATATGTTACAGATTCTTCTGCAATGTTTTTCCCCTCTAACTGTGATTGTGAGATATATCATATTGATACTGTTTGGCTTCATTATTTTAATAGCATCACTTTCATTTTAAGAATATACAACCATTTTTATCATTCTTCTACTGATGGACATTTAGTTTCCATGTTTCTACTATTACAAACAATGCTTTTTGAACAGCCCCTTAGATCACAACTAGAGTTATTTTTCTCTTTTTCACAACAGCTTTATCGAGATATAACTTATATACCATAAAATTCACCCTTTAAAGTGTACGATTCATAGTTTTGAGAGTATTCATAAAGCTATGCAACCACCACAACTATCTAATTCCAGACTATTTGCATCATCTCAAAAAGAAACTCTATACTCATTAGCAGTAATTTTCCATTCTCCCCTGCCCTGGCCCCTATCAACCATTAATCTACTTTCTATCTCTATGGATTTGCCTATTTTGGAAATTTTTTATAAATAAAATCATACAATATAAGACCTTTTGTGACTGGCTTCTTTCACTTAACATGTTTCCAAGGTTCAGCCATGTTGTAGATGTACATTAATTTGATTGTGGTGATGGTTTCATGGGTACATGTCAAAACTTATCAAAGTATACACTTTAAAAATATGAAATTTGTTGTATGTAAATTGTACCTCAATAAAACTACCAAATAAAATAGGCAAAACAGGCCAGGCATGGTAACTCAAATGCCTGTAATCCCAGAACTTTGAGAGGCCAAAGCAGGTGGATCCCCAAGGTCAGGAGTTCGAGACCAGCCTGGCCAATGTGGTGAAACCCTGTCTCTACTAAAAATACAAAAATTAGCTGGGCATGGTGGCGTGCGCCTGTAATCCTAGCTACTCACGAGACTGAGGTGGGAGAACTGCTTGAACCCAGGAGGAGGAGGCTGCAGTGAGCTGAGATCGTGCCACTGCACTCCAGCCTGGGCAACAGAGTGAGACTGTATCTCAAAAAAAAAAAAAAAAAAAAAAAAAAAAAAATGGGCAAAACATTTTTAAGATGCTTCACAAAAGACGTTCAGATAACAAGTGGATGAATGACTGACTACTCTATTTCATTAAGCATCAGAGAAATATAACTTAAAATTACAATGAGACATCAGTACAGACCCAGAGCAATATTTAAAAAAATTTAAAGTATTAACTGCTAACGACCCCAAGGGCTGATATGACTGTTGAATAACTGGAACTGCCATATGCAGCTGATGTGAATGCAAAATGGGACAGCCACTTTTGAAAAAGGTTTGAAAGTATTTTATGAAATTAAGGCTGAGCATGGTGGCTCACACCTATAATCCCAATATTTTGGGAGGCTGAGGTGGAAGGATTGCTTGAGGCAGGAGGTTAAGACCAGGAGGTTAAGTCCAGCCTGGACAACATAGCAAGACCTTTCTTCTACAAAACATTAAAAATTAGCTAGGCCTGGTGACATGCTCCTGTAGTCCCAGCTACTTGAAAAGGCTGAGGCCCTGGAATTCGAGGTTATGGTGAGCCATATCCTACCTCAAAAACAAAACAAAACAACACAAAACAAAAATAGAGAGGAAAAAAAAAAAAGCAAAGAGCAAGCAAGCAAGCAAGCAAGAAATTAAAATCTTTGGCCACACAAACACCTGTAGCCAAATGTTTATAGCAGCTTTATTACTAACAGCCAAAACCTGGAAACAACTCAAAGCCCATTAACTGCTGAATGGATAAACAAACTGTGGTAATACATATAATGGAATACTACTCACACATTAAAAGAAAAAATTAGTGATACATGCAAGAACATAGATGAATCTTGAAAGTATTACATCAAGTGAAAGAAGCCAGACACTACCAGCTCATACCATGTGATTCCACTAACATGATGCCTCCAAACACAAACCTATAGCAGTAGATATTAGATCAAGGGTTGCTAGGGACCAATGGTGAGGATAGAAAATCGATAATAAGTGCATGAGACTTTACAGACTTACAGATATACTAAAAATGATTGTGAGAGTTCACAACTCTTCACATTTGTCCAAACTCATAGAATAGTATTCCTTAAAAGGGTCAACTTTACCATACGCAAATTATGACTAAATATGCCCGACTTTGTTTTTTCAAAAGTGAGGGTGAGGTGGGATGCAGTTGGGGGAGACATTATATACAGGAGAACAAAGATAAGAACGACACCAAATATCTAAAAACAACAGCCAGAGGACAATAGAATATTAAAGTGCTAAAAAAAGTCAACCTACAATTATATATCCAGTTTAAAAATAAGTCTTTCAGAAATGAAAGTTAAATAAAAACATTTTCTAAGAAACAAACACTGATAGAATCCTTCACCTACATGCAGTATTAAATAAATGAAGTTATTCAAACTGAAGGAAAATTATGAAAATATGGATCTACATAGATGGATGTATTCTATCAAACACTTAACAACGCAATGCCAATCTTATACAAACTTCTTCAAGAAGTAAAGAATACAACACATCCCAGATCACTTAAAGATGTCAGACACGATTACCCTAATTCTAAAACCAGACAATCAAAATAAAGCAAAACTGAAGACCAATCTCCCCAAAATGGCAACCGAACAATGAAAAAAAATTTAATTAAAGCCATTCCTCACATCATATATAAAAGCAAATTTCAGGTAAGCTAATGTTCTCATGTGAAAGATAATGCCTGAGATGGTTAGCAAGAAGATTATGAGATTATATTCAGGTATATGCTGGTAGAATTCACCATAAAATTATTTTAATATAAAACGTCCAAAAAATTAAGGCACACAAACTATTTTCACTCTTCATGTTGATCAATAATTTTCCTATTTCTTGTTAATTCAAAAAGACTCTGGATGCAATACCTTGTAAACTTATTTTTTGGTATGCCCCTGTGCTCATATACTACCTTACTACCTTTATCTCTCTGTTTTTTGTTTGTTTGTTTTGGAGATAGGCACGATCATTGGCCACTGCAGCCTGGAACTCCCCGGCCCAAGTGATCCTCCCACCTCAGCCTCCTGAGTAGCTGGGAGCAAGGCGAACACCACCACGGCTGGCTAATTTTGAAATTTTTTTGTAGAGATGGGGTCCGACTATCGTCTTGAACTCCTGGGTTGGTCTGGAACTCCTGGGCTGAAGCAGTCTTTCCACCTCAGCCTCCCAAAGTGTTGCTTGGGATTACAGGCGTGGACCGCCACACTTAGAAATGACTTTTCTAATATCCTTAAATCAGAGCTCATGTGAAAGTTTCAGCCTTCTCATTCCACCTCCCTCCGAACTACAAGTCTTAAAACTAAGAAATGACAGCCATTCGGTAGAAGTTAAAACACTCTGTTTCGCTGCTTATTTCTACTTAAAAAAATTATATACATAGATATATATTATGTAAATATATATAATTTATATATAGACATATGTGTGTGTATATATATAAATAAACGTGTAGAATTGGACTGGGGTCCCACTAATATCCACATTTCAAAACAGAATCTAAAACTCCCTAAATCAGGGCTGGGCTCGGCGGCTCACGCTTGTAATCCCAACCCTCTGGGAGGCTGACACTGGAGATCAGTCTGGGCAACAAAGTGAGATCTCTTCTCTACTAAAACAAAATACAACTCTCTAAAACTAATACAAAATTTTGTGTGTATGTGTCATATTCTGGAGAAAAGCTCCAAGGTTTTCCTCTGGGTCTTAAACAGGACTAAGACCCCCCACCCCCAAAACAATCTCTGTTCTAGAGGCTAAGCATATAGAAGCTCATACTGCATTATCAAACTGGAAAGTTAGTAGAGGATTTTCACGGTCATATACAGGAGAGGTGGGGAAAGCTGTCTATTTAGACTGTAAACTCCTAAAATGTTCATAAATCTCAATGGAAATTAAATCCACCGGGGTGGAAGAAGTATCATAATAGACAAAGAAGCTAAAGGTTAATGAAGAGAAGGTTTTAATCAGTGGTTACTTTTGTGCTTGGGATCAATCCTCAGTTTGTCCTCCAACGTAACTTTTGGCATTATTCGTTTCAAAGTCTGAAAAGTATCCATAAACCCAATACGAAACCTATGGATCAAGAGGGTCCGACCGAAAACAAAACAATTATGTTTCCGATGTGAATGCATCAATAGCTTACTTTTGTAGCGCTTTATAAAACGCTGTCACTTGCTGCTTTCCACGTCATGATATTCCCGGTCGGGAAGCGTAGGACAGCAGCATCTTTTATGAATAAGGAACTTTTTGGATTCAATTTGTGAGGTGTGGGACGCTCACCAGGTTGCGCGAAAGCCATTTTTCTACATCGTCAAGGGCACGCACCCCGTGTCTCATAGTATTAGTGATGAAGACGAGGATGAAATTACCAAAGACATCAGTGGGGAGTGAATTATACTTGGGGGAGGTGTAAGCACGTCGGAGAAAGAAGGAAGCTGAGAGACATTTTGTTTGTGAAAGAGGGAAGGTAGCGTTAAGAGGAGCCTTCCATCAGGGGCAGCAGAACGGGGGCAGGCGTGGCGTCTCTGAGACAGCCGGAAAACGACGTGAGAGAAAAACCCAGAGGCTACCAGTAGGCGAACAGACGGAGGGCCTGCCTCAGGGGAGCTAGGCAGCTCGCCTGAAGCCCCCCATCTGGAAATGACGTGTTTAACTCGGCGCCCCTGCAGCTCCGGCCGCCCTTTTTTGTTTAACTCCGCGCCCCTCCAGCTCCGGCCGCCCTTTTCGTCGCTCTCCCCTCGCGGTCGCTCACCCCTGAGATCCCTGGTTCCACCGAGACGCTCAGCTTCATTCGGCAACTCGCGGACACCAAGCGCCACAAATTCAAATACGAGATCTAGAGACGCTCGGTCTCAAACGACTCCCAGAGTGAAAGACAGAGGAACCAATCGAGGCCCGGCTGACCTCAGACGTCTAAGGCGATAGGCGTTGCTAAGAAAAGGGGGTGGGACGATACCCAGTTGCCAAGACGACGGCTTCCGGGTGGGCGGCTTGAGGTGGCTTCCGGCCGCAAGGCGAGACTCCGCGGGAAAACTCCCTGCTAGAGGGGCTAGGAGATTTGGGGCTGCGGCCGTTTCCTTCGGAGCACCCACGGGACTGTGTGCTGGGGTCACTCCACCGGCTGTGTCCTTTATTCTTCTTTCTCACCCAACGATTTACCTGAACGGTTATAAAGTGCACGTTATTTCCCTAAGGTAAGCGTGTGGTAGCGCCTCCTCCTCCTCAAACAGGGGGGTAACAGAAACCTGCTGTCAACTTTGTTACCCAACATAACTGTACTCAACCACAAAAAGTTGAAATTTTGGATCTTTAAACATTCAATAACCTCTTGCTGTGTGAGGTTTTTTAACTGCACTACATACATTTTGTAGTCTTTAACCATTGAATGCGATTTAAGTTTACAATGAAATTTAACGTTCTGGTTGTTTCTGACCCCAAATTTCATCTGAACCAGTTAATGCACGAAGAACTGAAATTTTATTTTCTGTAACAGTCTCATAGGTTCTCAGACTTAAGTTCTTAATCGCCCATAAATCTGAAGGCAGGTGGTAAAGATGAGCAGGTGATTTGAGCCCAGTCCATGCCAACACTCAAACTAATTCAGCTGAGACTCCTTTCGTTAGGAGCATTAATTTTAAAAATTTTAAACCGAATGGTAAACATGGCTGCTTTAGTTTCAGTTGTATCTCATTTGATGATGATAGTCCCACACAAGACGATCTCGTTTGTCAATGAAAGTAAACATTAGTGACCACACAGCTTTCTGCAGATAACTCTTTAAACGAACATCTTTTATCAGACCGCAGAAATCATTGTTAAATTATTGTCACTAAAATGTAAAAAGTAAAGCAAAACTTATCTGCTTATCAACAATTTCTTCCTCCATAGCTAAGGTAGGGAAGCATTTATGAAAGCTTAGATCTATATGTGTTTGGGATCCTGCCAACCCCTTTCTTAAAATTCCATCTTCAGAACTCCCTGCTAATGAGCACTTTTCCAGTAGCTTGGATGAAACATTCTGAATAATTCCTCAGCCTGAAGGTTAGAAATTTCATTAAATAAAAAATTAAATACACAGAATACTTAAGTATGAAACATTAATGAACTGAGTAATACATTCTTAAGAGGAGGCACTTAAGAAAACACAGGCCACCTGCATTGTGGAGCCATTTAATGTGATGAGATTTGATAAATGGGCAGGAGATCAAAAAATGCCCAGGGTTTCAAAAGAGAATGTTCCATGAGCAGCTTACTGCCTACATAGACCATTTGAAAATCAAACCAACTCAGCAGAAGCCCAAGAGGCCTTCAGATGAACCCGAGTATCCTTTGGATGTCAGTGTTGTACTGAACAAAGTCAGTTGAACTGTTATTTATCTGACAAGAAAAAAATGCCTAAATTTTGTAAGGACTTACACCATTCATTTAAAAATATATAGTGATCTTAGAGGTTAGAAAGCACAGAAAAGAAACTTGAACATAAATTAGAGGTACTTAAAAGGAGAAAAATAAATTTCCTCCGGTAGTAGACATGTATTTGCCATTGTTCACTGTTCTCTCCTTGATGTCCTCTCTCCTCAGCTTGGCTGAATCCTACTTACGCTTTTAAGACCCAGGTCAAATTGTGAATCTTTTGTGACCTAGTCCATAGTCACCTCTCTCCCTCCTGAATGCCTATAATAGTCTTTATTTGGCATTTTTTTGTATTCCTTATAATGTTTCTTATTTATGTTTATGAATATATCTTACATATAACTTGCATCATCTAAACCCTAAACTACTCAGAATTGTGTTCACCATGTACCTGGCAGACAGACTTGAACAAATAAGTTTTGATGTAAAAATGCCAAGATTAATACTAAATATAGTTGAGATCCATATTAGTTTGCTAGAGCAAACATAACAAAATGCCACAGACTAGGTGGCTTAAACAACAGAAAGTTATTTTCTCACAATTCTGGAGGCTAGGAGTTCAAGATCAAGGTATCAGCAGGGTTGGTTTCTTTCTGAGGTCTCTCTCCTTGACTCAGATCACTGTCTAATCTCTTTGTCTTCATGTGCTGTTTTCTCCATGTGTGTGCACACCTGTGTCCAAATTTTCTTTCCTTGTAAGCACACCAACCGTACTGGATTTAGGCCCGTGTTAAAGACCTCATTTTAGCTTAATTACCTCTTCAAACACCTTATCTCCAAATAGGGTTACTTTCTGAAGTACTAGGGGTTACACCTTTAACATATAACTTTTGGGGGGACTCAAGCCCATAACAGTAGCCAAGACTCAAAAAGCAGAAATGATTGGGAGCAATTATCTGTCACCTTTCAGAACTCCCATTTTCAGACCTATAGATAGCATAAATGTGTAAGTCAGATTAGTGTAAGATAATAGGAAGTGGTACGGCCTGTGGCAATTCAAAGTATATTTGCCCAGACAGAAGACATTCAAATTAAAATTGTAAACAACCCTCCATCCCCACCCGAGCCATCCAAACAAAACAGTTTGGCTGGTTTTGACTTACAGGTTATCAGTTTGCAAAACCCACCACCATGTTATTTCATTTGGAATCATAACCTCATGGTGGATATTGGACATATTAAGTATTTTTATTGCATATCCAAATACATTTTTCCCAGACCCCATTGGTTTATGCACAGCTTTTTTTATTGAGTACTTGTTGTGTTAAAGGAAATGTACTAAGTGCCATGCAGGGATTAAGATCCATACGTTTGGCTACATATATCCTAGAGTTACAAGGACCTATTTTTGAGATCATTTATTAAATACCTAACTTTACAAAATTTAATTTTTTGTGTAACTTTATCCTGTAAATAAATTCGAACTCCAGAAAAAATTTCTTGTCAGACTACATGCACCACAAAGACCAAGACCGTGGCCTCAAGTACAAGGGTAGAGGAAATGAGACAAGTAAAAAAATAATTATTGAGCAAGATGAAAGAAGACCATAAGAGGATTATAGATAAAGTGCTATGGAAGATTAGAGGACAAACAGATTTCATCCAGCTGGGTGTGGTGCTGAAGGTATTTAATGCAGTTCGAATTAATCTTTTCATGGCACTTGGTACCTCTAATATATCATTAATCGGCATATTATATGGTAGCTATTTGCTTATGTTCATATCCCTCCCAGTACGTTCTGAAATACACAAGAATGTCTTAATCTTTATTTGTTCCAGTCTAATGTTATTCAAAAGCATCTAGTGTTACCCAAAGGAGTCAATTGGGGAGCTTTTTAAAAAGAAACCTGTCTTAATTCTAGCTCTGAAGATTGTAATTAAGTAGGCCTGGAGAGGTGGTAGAGGATCTCTATTTTGAAAAGTTTTCCCTCACTTAATAAATCTGGTGATCACACCATTTAGAATCTACTGCCCTAGAGCACCTAGTATATAGTATGCTCTCAGTAAATTGTTGTCACATTAAATGAGCAGAGCTGCAATTTAGTAAGATTAATAAGACTCCAGTGTGTAGGATGAATTAAAGTGGGAAATATCCTAAAGGCAGGAAAATCCTATTACAGATGTCCAGCTAAGAGATGAAGCAGCCCTGAACTAGGGTAGAGACAATAGGCGATAAATGGATGAGAAACACTGAGAAGGTAGAATGAGCAGACTTAGGTGAAAATTGATATAATGCAGTAGTTCTCAAAATGTAGTATGCCTAAGTCTTACATGGGTTGTTGATTTAAAAAGATTTCTGGGATCTATCCTTGAAAACCTTTTCAGCTAATTCAGGGTAAAGCACATGAATCTGCATTTTTAACAACCCTTCTTCATTATTTTGATTTAGATTATTTAAATTAAAAACCTCAATTTAAGAACACACTGATCTGTTGACCATGGTGAGTAGGGAAGAGGGACTATTGAAAAAGAATTCTAAAGATTAAATCTTGAGCGATAGGGAATATGGTAAGCCTTTAATAGACCCTGAAAATTTGGTTTCGAGGGAAATAAAGTTCATCCGTGAAGCTATTTGGCAAGTAAGAAATGTCATTTAAGAGCCTGGAAAAGACGTATGAGTGAAGAAAAAATTGGAAAATCTTTGTTTAATAAAGATTTCTGAGAGATCAAAGAAAAAGAAAATGGTTATACAGAGAATTGAGGGAGTATTTCTCTTTTTAGAGACCTTGAAAGAGGCAGCGTATGAAACAGTGGAAAGAAAAACAAACTGGCAGAAACCAAAAACAAGAGTCTCAAGCAAATAATATTTATAGCAGGTGAATAAGAAATACAGGGGTTGTGGTGTGGGTGTAGAGAGGTTTCCGGAATTGACATGTATCTGTATTGTTGAATAGAGGAAGTTCTGTAGAATGTTGGAGTTTCTACGAGTTGAAGAATGAATTTCACAGCAAAATCAAACCTAGGTGATTAAGCATAATTTATAATGTAGAAAAAAGAGTGAGAAATTATTATAACAAAGAGGTGACCCCTCAAGTTACTTCTAATTCATAGAGGTTTTTTTTTTTGTTGTTGTTTTTTTTTGAGACAGTTTTGCTCTTGTTGCCCAGGCTGGAGTGCAATGGCGCAGTCTCGGCTCACTGCAACATCCGCCTCTCCAGTTCAAGAGATTCTCCAGCCTTAGCCTCCCA
The DNA here is from genome assembly GCF_029281585.2 of Gorilla gorilla gorilla. NCBI lineage: Eukaryota > Metazoa > Chordata > Mammalia > Primates > Hominidae > Gorilla > Gorilla gorilla. The sequence continues at coordinate 102,132,704 of NC_073242.2, forward strand.
GGTAGCTGGGATTACAGGTACCCGCCACCATGCCTGGCTAATTTTCTTATTTTCAATAGAGACAGGATTTCGCCATGTTGGCCAGGATAGTCTCGAACTCCTTACCTCGGGTGATCCACCCACCTCTGCCTCCCAAAGCGCTAGGATTACAGACGTGAGCCAATGTGCCCAGCTGTGACTTCCATTTTTTATAACAAAATAATTTTAAGAGCAGAATCAAAGGAAATAAAAAGTGAGAGATAAAATGGCCATGATAAAATTAATAGTAATCATTCATTATTAGCCAAACATAGATTTTTGTAAGGTTCTTCTTGAATAGTAGGGGAAGGTAAAAGAAATGAATTAATAAAATTGATTAAAAGTCCTCTTTTTAAGAAGTAAAAGAAAACAAAAGAATAAAGGTAATTTGAGGAATGGAGTTTTTAAGTTTTAAAGAAGAAAAATAGTTGGAGGGAAAATAATATTTTTTCTAGGTTTAGCAACAAACTAGTTTTATAAACATTGCATGTTATATGCCAGTCTTATAAGCTATTTATAAGTAGATAGTGACTGTGGTGGTAAACTATATAAAAGATCTGGCATGCCTCTTACAAGTTGTGTATACAACCTTGGTTAAGTTAGTCCTGTTCTATAAAATGGAAAATAATAACACCTGCCTTATAACGTTAAATAAATGATATAATGTTAAGTGTGTGCCAACTATATAAAGCATTCAATAAATGGTAGCTATTTTTATTAAGTGAATGACCTTATGCAATTTACTTAACTGCTCTGAATTTTTAAGTTTTTTTTTTTCTGTCAAATGGGATTAGTTGTATGATGTTTTTATAGGGTTATCAAGAAGATTAAGTTATTAGAAAATTAGGGTTATTAGAACTTGTAGTATGAATAACACATAACACATAAAAACACTCAGTAAATGTTAAATACTGTTATCAAAAATCTCAAAATAACACGTATCACAATTTTCACAGTGCTTTAAAATATATTCTTCATATACTCTTTTCAACAATATTGTGATAGTCCCTTTTACAGATGAGATGCAGAAAGCTTGAGAAACTTAGTGCAAAACAAGCAGTCCTCTTATTTCCAGGCCAGTTCTCTTTCTCAACATGCATTTAACTCACAAGACTTACTTTTTTAACTTTCTGTCTTGAAAATTTTTTTCAATTCTTCAGCTAAGACAGCAGAAGAGATGATTTATTGTATACTGTTACACTCAGCCACAGCTTATTTTTTAAATATTAGATTTACATGTAGTTGCAGTTAGTAATAGTACAGAAAGATCTCTTATATCCTTCACTCAGTTTCCCCCAGTGGTAACTATATCTCGTATAACTATAGTACAGTATCACTATCAAGAAATTGACATCTCGTGACCTTATGTAGAATTCACAGGTTTAACATGCATTTGTTTGTGTGTGTGTGCATTTAGTTCAATGCAGTTGTACCATGTGTAGATTCATGTTACCTCCACTACATTCAAGATGTAGAACTTCAGTCCCCGCAAGTATTCCTCATGCTACATTTTTCTATAGCCACAACTGATCCTCCTATACCCCAGCTGCTAACCCCTGCAAATCACTAGTCTATTCTCCAGGTTTACAGTTTTGTCATTTTGAGAATATTATATAAATGGATTAACCATTGTAACCTTTTGGCATAGACAACTTTTATTTTTTAATAAGATTTACATTTAATTTATGTGAAAAATAAAGACATCTTAAAAATAAAACGTAAGCCTTCTCTCTGGTGGAACAATGGATCTCTTTCTAAGTTCTTGGCCTACATGTCGTAAGAGAAGAATTGGATGAACCACATGACAGAAATTAACAATGACAAAGACTCTCAAATTTCAAATCTAAATACACATAGTTCTTGGATTTTTAGATGACACAACTTTTTCCTTTTAAAAATGGTTCAAAAAACAAAAGATGGTTCAATGGCAATTGCCTGCCTTTCTTCTCAAAATGCTTTCTTGTGAAAATGCACCTAGTTGTACATGTTGGATGGATTTTTACTGTCACATCAGTGACTATGGAGAAAGAAGAGTGATATCCTGGAAAATTGTGGAATAAGAAGTTTCAGAGCTTGGTCTTCTAACAAAACAACCACTAAATGTGAAAAAGGTATTATCAACTATTTTAGAACTCTGGAAACTGATTGAACACTTACAGCAACCTGAGGAGTGCTTGATGAAGAAAAGTACAACTGAAATGCAATAACATTTCACTGCAATACAGCTAGCAATCCCCTTTCTTCTACCCTGCTGCAGCCATGGGGATAGTAGTCTGCATTTCTGGAGTAGCTGGCTATTGCCAGGGGTGGCAGTAAGGAACTTTTCCTACAAATTTTAGGAGTTGTGCATTTGGTCAGTCTGGCAATTCCCTAAGGAACCAGCAAAGACACTTTTTATTTTTCAGCCCCCCTGGCTTGTAGCAGCTTTCTCATGGCAACTAACAGAAAATGTAACGGAACACACTCTTTTCTCTCTCTCTTTGGATCCATACATTTCATTAAATCTCTGTCAGGTCGGTGCCTGACTACAGCAATAACAGAAGAGAAACTCCTTTTTCCACATAAAATACTGCAGCCTTAAGCAAGCAAAAATGAGCAATCCATGAAGAGCAGTAGAATCTGATTTTGAGAGTTACCACATTATAGTACTCAAGATGTCTAATTGTCTAATTCTCAACAAAAAAGTCACCATATAAAGAAACAGAAAAGTATAGCCCATTCACGGGAATTTTTTTTTTTTAGGAATGTTTACAGAAACCATCTCTGAGGAATACTAAACATTGGAGTTACTAATCAAAGACATTAAACCAACTCTCTTAAAATGCTTAATCAGTTAAAGGGAAACTATGGACAAAGAACTATGGAAAATCAGAAAAACAATGTATAAGGCCTGGCACAGTGATGCACACCCGTAATCCTAGTGCTTTGGGAGGCTAAGGTGGGAGGATCACTTGGGGCCAGGAATTTGAGACCAGTGTGGTCAATATAACAAGACCCCCAATGTGTACAAAAATTTAAAAAAAAAAATTAGCCAGGTCTGGTGGCACATATCTGTAGTCCTAGCCACTTGAGAAGCTGAGACAGGAAGATCCCTTGAGCCCAGGAGTTTGAGGCTGAACTGACACTGTACTCCAGCCTGAGTCACAAGAGTAAGACCCTGTCTCTTAAAAAAATAAATAAATAAAAATAAAAAATGTACAACAAAATAGGGCATATCAATAAAAATATAAAAGTTATAAAAAAGGAATCAAATAGAAATTCTGAACATAAAAGTACAGTAGATTAAATGGAAATTCACCAGAGGAGTTCAACTGCAAATATGAGTAGGCAAAAGAGAAAATTACCAAACATGAGATAAGGCTATTAAAATTATGCAATTTAAAGAGCAAAAGGGAAAAAGAATGAAAAAAAAGGAACAGAACCTTAGGGATTTGTGGGACACCATCAAGCATACCAGCACATGCATCATGGAAGTGTCAGGAGGGATGAGAGAGAAAAAAACAGAACAAATATTTCCCAAATTTGATGAAAGACATGAATATATTCATCCAAAAACTTAAACATTAAGCAGGATGAAGTCAAAGAGATCCACAGTAAGACATGTTATACTCAGATTCTACAAAGCAAGAGAATCTAGAAAGCAAAAGGAGCTAACTCTTCATGTACAAGGAATCCTCAATAAGATTAACAGTGGATTTCTCATCAAAAACTATGGAGGCCAGAAGGAAGTGGGATGGCATATTTAAAATAGTAAAAGAAAATAACTGAGAATTCTATATTTGGAAAAACTGTCCTTCAAGAGTGGAGAAAAGTATTACAGCTCTTTTAGAATTTGTCTAGCTGGTTCCTAGTTTCACTGGAAGCACCCTCCACTCCTAAAAAAAATGGAGAAATAATTACGATATTTTCAGATGAAAAGACTCTGGGGGAATTTATTACTAGTACACTTGCTTTACAAGAAATGGTAAAGGGAGTCTTTCAGGCTGAAATGAAAACCATATGAACAAATAACACTAGTAAAAGTAACTACTAGTAAAGGTAACTACACTAGTAAAGGTAACTACACAAGTAAATATAAAAGCATTATTGTATTTTTGGTTTGTGATGTTTCATTTTACTATGTAATTTAAAGGATAAATGCATAAAACAATAATTTTAGATTTGTGTTAATAGTATATGATGTAAAAATATGTTACCTGTGACAATATAGAGATGGACGTGTATAGGAATAGTGTGTGTGTGTGTGTGTGTGTGTGTGTGTGTATATATATATAATTGAAACAAAGTTGACATTATTCAAACTAGGTCATTATAACTTTAAGATATTAATTGTAATCCCCACAGTAACCACAAAGAAAATAACATACACACACATCAAAATGGTACACTACAAAATATGAACTAAATATATATATTTTTAAGTGATGATGGAATTGAGGTTAAAAAAACATGTAAGATATATAGAGAACAAATAGCTAAATGATAGCAGTGAGTCCTTATCAGTAATTATTCTGAAAGTAGTTGAATTCAACTCTGCAATTTAAAGGCGAATATTGTCAGAATTGGAAAAACACAATCCATCTATATACTGTCTACAAGAGACTCTCTTTCAATACAAAGAAACAAAGAAGTTAAAAGTAGAAGAACAGGAAAAGATAGTCTATGCAAGTGGTAATCAAAAGAAAGCTGAGGTGGCTATATTAGTGTCAGAAAAGTAGACTGGGTTTTTTATGTTTTTTTTTTTTTTTTTTTGAGATGAAGTCTCGCTCTTGTCTCCCAGGCTGGAGTGCAGTGGTATGATCTTGGCTCACTGCAACCCATGCCTCCTGGGTTCAAGCGATTCTGTTGCCTCAGCCTCCCAAGTAGCTGGGATTACAGGCACCTGCCACCACACCCAGCTAATTTTTGTATTTTTAGTAGAAACGGGGTTTCACCATGTTGGCCATGCTGGCCTTGAACTTCTGACCTGAGGTGATCTGCCCTCCTCGGCCTCCCAAATTGCTGGGATTACAGGTGCGAGCCACCGTGCCTGGCCAAATAGACTGTTTTTTTTTTTTTAGATAGAGTCTTGCTCTGTCGCTCAGATTGGAGTGCTGTGCTGTGGTCACAGCTCACTGCAGCCTTAACCTCCCAAGCTCAAATGATCCTCCTACCTCAGCCTCCTGAGTAGTTTGAACCACAGGCATGTGCCACCACCACACCTTGTTATTTAAAAAAAAAATTATTTGTAGAGTCAGGATTTCACCATGTTGCCAGGCAGGTATCAAACTCCTGGGCTCAAGTGATCTACCTGGCTTGGCCTCCCAAAGTGCTGGGATTATAGCCATGAGCCACCATGCCCAGCCAGAAAAATAGACTTTAAGCCAAAAAGTTAACAGGAAACGAAGAATGTTATTTCTTTATAAAAGGTTGAATTTGTCAAGAGTATATTATAAACATATATAGCAAAGTTTTGAAATATATGAAGCAAATATTGATAAAATATAAGGAAGAAATAGATTGTTCTACAGTGGTAGTTGGATACTTCAATATCTCACTTTCAATAATGGATTGAAACAACAACCACACAGGAGATCAATGAGGAAATGGAGGCCTTGAACAACAACATAAACCAAGTAGACCTATGAGACATAAAGATCACTTTTCTTCACTTCCTGTAACAGCAGAATACACATTTTTCTTCAGGTGCCCTTGGAACATTCTCCTGGATATATCCCATATGGTAGGCCCCAAAGGAAGTCCTAATAAGTTTTTATTTATTTATTTATTTTTTTGAGACAGAGTTTTGCTCTTGTTGCCCAGGCTGGAGTGCAATGGTGCAATCTCAGCTCGTTGCGGCCGCCGTCTCCCAGGTTCAAGCAATTCATTGTTCCTGGAGAAGATAATTTGTATGATTTCAATCTTAAAAATTTATTAGGGGCTGGGCACGATGGCTCACGCCTGTAATCCCAATACTTTGGGAGGCCGTGGCAGGTGGATCATCTGAGGTCAAGAGTTCAAGACTAGCCTGACCAACATGGTGAAACCCCATCTCTATGAAAAATATTTTTAAAAAATTAGCCAGGTCTTTTGGCAGGCACCTGTAATCCCAGCTACTCAGGGGGCTGAGGCACAAGAATCACTTGAAACCAGGAGGCAAAGGTTGTAGTGAGCTGAGATCTCACACTCTATCCACAACAGAGTGAGACTCTGTCTCAAATAAAGTAAGAAAGAAGGCCGGGCGTGGTGGCTCACTCCTGTAATCCCAGCACTTTGGGAGGCTGAGGCGGGTGGATCACGAGGTCAGGAGATCGAGACCATCCTGGCCAACACAGTGAAACCCCGTCTCTACTAAAAAAAAATATATAAAATTAGCTGGGTGTGGTGGCAGGCGCCTGTAGTCCCAGCTACTCCAGAGGCTGAGGCAGGAGAATGGCATGAACCCTGGAGGCGGAGCTTGCAGTGAGCTGAGATTGTACCACTGCAGTCCAGCCTGGGCGACAGAGTGAGACTGTGTCTCAAAAAAAAAGAAAAGAAAAATGAAATCGCTGATAGAAGGCAAACTGGAAAATTCACAACTATGCGACATTCAAAAAACAAACTGCTGTATAACAAATGGGTCAAGGAAGAAATCACAAGGGCTTCCCTCTTTGAAAAGAAATGAAAAGAAAAATATCACAAGGGAAATTAGAAAATCCTTTGAGACAAAAGAAAACTAAAACACAATATGCCAGAAGTTATGGATGTGGGGAAAGCAGTGCTAAGAGGAAATTTTATAGCTATAAATGTCTCCGTTTAAAAAGAAGAAAGAGCTCCAATAACCTAAGTATATACCTTAAGGAATGAGTAAAAAAGGAGCAAACTGAACTCAAAGCTAAAAGGGAGAAAATAATAAATATGAGAACAGAGAGATGGAGAATAGAAAGACAGAAAAATTAACAAAGCAAAACCTGGTTCTTTGAAAAGATAAAATTGATAAACCTTTAACTAGATTGGCTAAGAAAAAACTCAAATTATTAAAATCAAATGAAAATGGGGACATTACTACTGACTTTACAGAAATGAAAAAGGATTGTGAGAGAATACTATGAAAAGTTGTATACCAACAAATATTACGCTAACAAATTGGATAACCTAGTTGAAATGGCCATATTCCTAGAAAGATGCAAAGTACCAAAACTGATTGCAGAAGAAATAGAAACTGAATAGTCCTATAACAAGAGATTGAATCAAAATAAAAAAAATCCCCCAACAAAGAGAAGCCCAGGATCACATGACTTTACTGATGAATTCTACCAAATATTTAAGAGTTAACATAAATCCTTCCAAAAAAATTGAAAAGGTGGGAAACACTTTCTAACTCATGAGGCTAGCATTACCCTGATACTGAAGCCAGGCAAAGATATTACAAAAAACTATAGGACTATATTCATTATGAATATAGATGCAGGAATCCTCAACAAAATACTAGCAAACCAAATCCAGCAGCCTGTTTAAAAGATTATGCACTATGACCTAGAGGGATTTATCCCAAAAAAGTTAGGGTGGACCAACATAGGTAATTTAATCATTTTATATACCACATTAATAAAGAAAGAAAATTGCATGATCTTAATTTATGTAGAAAAGTACTTGAAAAATCTGGAAACATCCCACGAAGAAAAGCATTGAGTAAACTAGGAATAGAAAGGAATGTACTCAGGCTGGGCATGGTGATTCACGTCTGTAATCCCAGCACTTTGGGATGCCATGGTGAGGAGATCACTTGAGCTCATGAGTTCAAGACCAGCTTGGGCAACATGGTCCATCTCTACCAAAAAAAGAAAAAAAGGAATTAGCCAACCCTGATGGTGCATGCCTGTAGCCAAGATTGTACCACTGCACTTCAGCCTGGGTGACAAATGAGACCCTGTCTCAAAAAAAAAAAAAAAAGTTCTTAGCATGATAAAGGCCATCTGTGGAAGCTGATAGCCGGCATTATACTCAGTGGTGAAAGATTGGCAGCTTTTCCCCTGAAATCAGGAACAAGACAAGGATACCCACACTTACCACTTGTATTCAGCATAGTAGTGGAAGTTCTGTCCTGAGCAATTAGGTAAGAAAAAGAAGTAAAACTATCTTTATTCACTGATGATGTAATCATATGTAACCCAAAAGAATCCACACACACACACACACACACACACACACACACACACACACACACACACACACACACACAGAAACACTTTGTTAGATGTAATAAACTAATTCAGCAAAGTTGTAGGATACAAAATTCATACTCAGAAGTCAGTTATACAGTCATGAGTCACTTAGTGTCAGGGATACCTTCTCAGAAATGCATTGTTAGGCAATTTTGTCTTTGTGTAAACATCATAGAGTATATTTACACAAACCTAAGTGGTACAGCCTATTCCTCCTAGGCTACAAACTTGTACAGAATGTTACAGTACTGAATACTGCAGGCAATTGTAATACAATGGTATTTGTGTATCTAAACTTAAACAGAGAAAGTACAGTAAAAAGGCACAAAAGATGATGGTACACCTGTATAGGACACTTAACATGAAAGGAGCTTGCAGGATTGGAAATTGTTCTGGGTGAGTCAGTGAGTGGTGAGTGAATGTGAAGGCCTTGCACATTACTCTTCACTTCTGTACGATTGGCTGTGCAGTTTTTTTAATACCACCATCACCACAGACATGAGTAATACATTGCACTATGACATTAAGTTAGCAATAGGAATTTTTAGCTCCGTTATAATCTTGTGGGACCAACATCATATATGTGGTCCATTGTTGGCAAAAATGTCATTATGCGATGCATAACTGTACCTCTATGCACTAGCAATTAACAACCTGACAAATTAAGAAAACAATTCCGTTTACAGTAGCACCCAAAACATTAACATAAAATATTTAGGAATAAATTTAATCATGGAGGCACAAGATTGTATTCTAAAAACTGCAAATATTGCTGAAAGAAAGTAGACAAATAGACATCTCATGTTCATTGATTGGAAAACTTAATATTGTTAAGTTAGCAGTACTACCCAAAGCAATCTATAGATTCAGTTTAATCTCTATAAAAAAATCCCAATGGTGTTTTTTTATAGAAGTAGAAAAACTCGTCCTGAAATTAATATGGAATTTCATGAGATCCTGAATAATCAAAATAATCTTGAAAAAGTTGAGGGACAAGCTACAGTAACCAAAACAGTTTGATACTAGCATAAGGATAGACATATAGACCAATGAAGCAGAAGCGAGAGCACATAAATAAACCCTCACATATATGGTTAAATGATTTTTTTCTAAGGTGCCAAGACATTCAATGGGGAAAATAGGGTCTTTTCAACAAATAGTATTAGCAAAACTGGATATCACGTGCAAAAGCACAAGTCTGGACTCTTACACTGTATCCAAAATTTAAAATGGATTAAAGGACTAAATTTTAGAGCTAAAACCGTAAACCTTTTAGAAGAAAACATAGGGACAGATTATCATAACCTTGGATTTGGCAATGATTTCTTAAATATGACACCCAAAGCACTCACAACAAAAGGAAAAAATAGATAAATTGGACTTCATCATAAGTAAAAACTTTTGTGCATCGAAGAATACTATCAAGAGTGGAAAAACAACCCACAGAATAGAAAATATTTGCAAACCATGTATCTGATGAGGTGTACCATCTAAAATATGTAAAGAATTGCTGCAAGTCAACAACAGAAAGACAAACCCAATTTTCAAATGGGCAAAGGACTTGAATACACATTTCTCCAAAGAAGATATGCAAATAGCCAATAAGCATATGAAAAGATGCTAAACTCTGTTAGTAATGAGAGAAATGCAAATTAAAAGCAATAAGATACTTCTTCAAACCCATTAGGGTAGCTATTACTTTAAAAGAGGGAAAATCACAAATACTAGCAAGAATACAGAGAAATTAGAACCCCCGTGCATTGCTAGTAGGACTGTAAAATGATACATATTCTGTGAAAACAGCTTGGTAATTACTCAAAATGTTAAACATACCAGTTGCGCTCTTAGGTATATACCCAAAGAGATAGTTGTACACCAGTGTTCACAACAGCACTGTTCACAATAACCAAAATGTGGAAGCAACCCAATTGTCCATCAACACATGAACGGATAAACAAAACATGGTATACCCATAGAATGGAATATTCAGCCACAGAAAGAATAAAGTTTTTGATATGTGCTATAACATGAATGGACTTTGAAAATATGCTAGTTGAAATGCCATAAACAAAAGGACAAATATTGTATGATTCAAAATTTGTATGACTCATAAAGACAAAGTAGATTACCAGGGGCTGCAGGCTGAGGAGGGGGAATGGAGAGTTACTACTTTACAGGTACAGAGTTTCTGTTTTGGATAATAATGTTCTGGAAATAGATAGTGGTGATGATTGCACAACATTGTGAATGTACTTAATGCCACCACATCATACACTTAAAGACAGTTATAGTGGTAAATTTTATGTTATAAACTTTTTTCCACAATCAAACTATATTATGTATGTATATGAATAAGAATTCAGTGTAGTTACTATTTTTGAGAATCACTACTCTAACCTAACAGTTAATGAGAAAACCCTTAGGTTTTTTTGATTCAAATTCTTTATCTTTCAATCTTATTTGGGTTTTCGAAATAGATTTTTCGGTGACTCATGCCTGTAATTCCAGCATTTTTGGAGGCCAAGACTGGCAAATCACAAGGTCAGGAGTTTGAGACCATCCTGGCCAACATGGTGAAACCCTGTGTCTACTAAAAATACAAGAAATTAGCTGGGTATGGTGGCGGCTCCTGTAATCCCAGCTACTTGGGAGGCTGAGGCAGGAGAATCGCTTGAACCTGGGAGGCAGAGGTTGCAGTGAGCTGAGATCGCGCCATTGCACTCCAGCCCAGGTGACAGTGCGAGACTCTGTCTCAAAAGAATAAAACATACTGGCCAGGCATCAGGAATATTCTAGTATTCTGCTGTTAATTTTATAATTTAATGAGTGCTTTTCAAATAACCAGTCGTTCTCAGAAGAATTTGGTAATAGGCCTAGCTTTTTGGGGTTGATTAGAGTTGGTTGAACTGCGGTTCTGACACTGAGAGTCCAGAATATTGAATATCTTGGTGATAGTAAACCCGGAGGCCCAATAGAAACAAAGTACATAACTGTTGTGCTGTGCAAACAGGGTGATTCAAATTACCTATTTGACATTATGTATTGAAGTAACTCTAAAAACAAAATATTACCTTTTCATTAGTCAGGATAAGATAGGCTGTGCTGCAGGAGGAAAGAAATCCCTAAATTTGTGTGATGTTACCTTCTCATCAACAACTATCTACAAGAGAGGCTCGAGTTCCTCTTGTATTTAGTACCAATCTAACTACCTCAAAGGTGGAAAATGCAGATTTCATATGATGAAGATCTGTCAGTGGCTCTTTCATAGTAACCTACATTTAAAAATTTTCTTCACAGTGAGCTATGTGATGTTTCAGTGACGTTTAGATTTGCTAAAATTTATTTCAGACAAAATAAGGACAAGATTTCTTTAGAGATGCGATATTTACAGGTTTTGGAGATTCGTTATTTCATAGTACTGGCAAAATTCAGAACTCTCAACTTTGATACAGTTATCAACTTTGATGCTAGTGTTAAGAACCAACTGTGTAAATTAGTTGTGTGAATTAGTTGTATGTTCTCAAGCAATTAATTTTAACTCAATGTCAGCATCTGGAAATGGGGACAGTAGTACCTACCACATGGAAATCTTGTAAGGATAAAATGAGAATGAGTGAATGTAAAGTGTTTCACAGTGTCTGATACACTTCAGGTTATCATTAATGGCAGTTGTCATTATTGATTGAATATTAATTGGCTTTTTCTATGTTCATACAGTTTGGCGGACATCAAATGACATAGTGTAAGAGCTTTTTGAAAATTGTAAGTTGGTATGTAGATATTCACTTGACAACTGATTATAATCTTTTTTCTGAAGTCCTTATTTTCGTTATATAATTGTTTAATTATATACTTCCTTTCATTTTGCTCTTATTTTGTGGGTGTTAATTTCATCTCCCAAACCAGTATATACACTCCTATACATACTAATATTTCATAGCTCATATTTGTTTTGTATCTCCTACATGAAGCACTATGTACTTAGTCAAATACTCAGTAAACATTTGTTTATTTTTAGCAATTGGTGATTTCTAAGTAAGCTCTTAAGCACATCATAATTGCAATTGGAATTAATGTTACTTTGAACATGAGATTGCTGCTATACACCTGAGAATTCCCATCAGTCAAAGGTAACCTTCCTGTATATCCCAGCAGATGCAGACCTGATAAGAGTGATTTATACCTCTCTAATCCATAACACAGATCTTTGCAATCTACGTTGCTTTCCAAGATACTCTAAACCTGAGGCTACTGAAATAGGTAATGCAGATTACTTACCTAGTGAAGGTATTCCTTACCAAATAGAAAACACTATTACCAAGCCTATTTGTTGGGTTGCCTTTAATATTTGTTCTCATGTACAGTCTAAGTTAAGATACTGCTTTTTCTAAAAAAAAAAAAAAAAAAAAAAAAAAAAACTTAAAAAATCTGAAGACAATTTTCAGGAAATTGACACAGTACATAGCCCATAATCTGTTGTCAGTAATTTTTTGTGGAATTATTGATAAAATAACATTGAGCCAGTACCTCAAGAACTACTGTAGCTAAGACCCTAACTTTAAAAAAGTGTTGGATTCTCAGTTATGCCATTTACTAGCTATGTGTCTGTGGGTGATGCAGTTAAACTGTATAAAACAAAGTTTCCTCATGTGCTAAATGGGCATTATAATAACAATCTTACATGTTTATTGTATTAAATGGCACAGGTAGAACACTTAGCACAATGCCAGATACCTAGTAAGTAAAAAATATGAGTAACTTCAGCCATGATTAATTTAACTCAAAATTACTTAAATATTTGGAAAACGTTTCTCTAATATGTTTCAAAGTTGGACAGCTCCCAAATTGGTTATTTCAGATGTTCAGTGACTTCATCAGAATCCAGATCTCTATTGTTCCACTCTGCTATCCTCAAAGAGGTAGTCGTTGTCTTCAGACTAGGTAACCTTATGGTCACAAGGTGACTGCTGCAGTTTCAGTCTTCAAATCCAGTCAAAACAGCATCCAGAAAAACAAAGAAAAGCATCTCTTAACCTGAGTTTCTTGTTAAGAACAAGGAAATCTTTCCCAGAAGCCTTCTAGCATACTTCCCTTCCTAACGGATTGACTGAGTCACATCCCCACCTCCTGAATGATTACTGGTGAAGAGAGCGGGGTTATGAATTACCTAGGGGATGGGTTTACACAAATCAGTTTATCTCCAAGGTTTTTGTTGTATCATTTTTTTAAAGGGTGGATGCCTAAATAACATTAGTGTTCTATTAATAAGGGGGGAATGGGTGTCTACCATAGCTATTATTATGCATAAAAGAATATTCACCATTCCTTTTTGAAGGAGTATTTGACTGTAAAGGACAGTCAAGTATCTCCTGAAACTGCTTGGTTACTTCCCATTGCTGTCCATCAGATACATCATTGCCATCGTTTATTAGACAAACTAATTCCAATTTCATTTTTTGTCAGTCTTTTAAAAAACCTGTTTCATTCTGTAGTGTTGCTGTTACTGACAAAGTTATTGAAGTGTCACAGCTAAAAATGGCAAATACTAGGCCAGGTGCAGTGGTTTACACCTGTAATCCCAACACTTTGGGAGACAGAACCTACAGGATCTATTGAGCCTTGCAAGAGTTTGAGACCAGCCTGGGCAACATAGCAAGACCCTGTATCTACAAAAATAAATATAAAAATTAGCCTGGAGTGGTGGCACATGCTTGTTATCCCAGCTACTCTGGAGGCTGGAACAGGAGGATTGCCTGAGCCCAGGAGGTTAAGGCTGCAGAGAGTCATGATGGTGCCACTGCATTCCAGCCTGGGCAACAGTGTGAGGCCCTGTCTCAAAAAAAAAGAAAATGTCTAGGATTATCAGGATTACTTGAGACAGATCAAAAATGTAAATGACATGCAAACTAGCTACTTTCTTAAGGTGAATTTTATCTTGGGACAGAAGCATTACTATACCTAACTTATAAAACTTTGCTTTCTAGGCTTAAAAAAATCAGGTAAAAAGTTATTTTCCACTTACTTTCTATCTGGATTAGCTAGTCTATGATTTTAGCAGCACCAAGATGAGAACCAATTATAATATGACAAAATATTTGTGAAGGAATACAAGGAAGGGTCCACCAAACATTATTTTAATGATATATAGGAGTTTATAAAAAAGGAGGGAGTGATTATATAATAATATATATGGGAAATGCTTTAGTTTCCCTGTTTCCTGCTTTCATATACCCATTTAAAAAATCTTTTTGCTAATGTGAACTTGGTTCTACAGGCTGGCTTGATATATAAACAGTTTTCATAAGAAGTTTAGATAATCTGTCTTTTTATACTCTGTCTCTGTAAAATCCATAGAACTAAAAATAGACAGACTATAGAAGCAGTTGGAGAAAAGAGTGAGACACAATTTAGACGAAAAGGTTAAGGTTGGCTGGGCGCAGTGGCTGATGCCTGTAATCCTAGCACTTGGGGAGGCCGAGGCGGGCGAATCACTTGAGCCCAGGAGTTAGAGATTAGCCTGTGCAACATGGCGAAAGCCCATCTCTACAAAAAGTTCAAAAATTAGCCAGGCAGGGTAGCATGCACCTGCAGTCCCAGGTTTTGTGGCATGGTGGGGCAAAAGGGGCTGAGGTGGAGGCTCGCTTGAGCCTGGGAGGTTGGGGCTGTGGTGAGCTGTGATGGTGCCACTGCACTCCAGCCTGGGTGACAGAGTGATACTGTGTCTCAAACAAAACCAAAACAAAAAAAAAAACAAAGCTTCATTGGTGACAAAAGTTCTCCCAAAAACAACCCACTTAATAGACATTTTCTTGGTTTTGTACCATTATCTTTTTACCTCGGAGCAGTGCTATTGATAGTAGGTCTCATTGGAAGCATTTTAAACATCCATAATGCAGATAACAATAATAGAATATATATTAACGCACATTTCTTTTGTATATAACTGTGATATATGGGAAGATCAGAGCTATCTGAAGAATAGAGGGCGTCATTTCTATAATTCAAATTTTTACATTAAAACCCTGTTTTTAGAAGGGGTTTTCAAATGGGACTGTTAATATTTGTCAGTGTATTTTCTAAAAGCAGCAATTTGGGCCAGGCAAAGCATGGCTCATCCCTGTAATCCCAGCACTTTGAGAGGCCAAGGTGGGAGAATTGCTTGGGCTTAGGAGTTCAAGACCAGCCTGAACAGCAAAGTGAGACCCCCAACTTTACAAAAACATCATAATAAAAAAACATTAGCTGGGTGTGAGAGTGTGCACCTGTAGTCCCAGCTACTCTGGAGGCTGAGGCGGGAAGATTGCTGGAGCCCACAAGGTTGAGGCTGCAGTGAGCTATGATCACACCACTGCACTCCAGCCTGGATATAAGAGCAAGACCTTGTCTATAAAAATAAAATGCAGCATTTTTTAATTGATGTGTTCAGACAATTTGCATTTAATTGCTAATTTGTTTGAATTTAAGTCCACCATCTTGGTATTTATTTTCTGTATGTCCCATCTGTCTTATGTCCCTTTGTTTCATCTTTCCTGTTTTCTTTTAGGTTAATAAAGTATTTTTTGATTTCTTTTTTTTTTTTGGCCATAGGGTTTGTTTTTTATTGATTGCTTTAGAGATTACAATATATATATACTTATGTTACCACATTATACCTTGAATTAATGATATGCTGCCTTACCTACAATGCAAGAACCTTACAATGGTATAATTCTGTTTACCTGTCTTTCATGTTTTATACTTTTGTGATATATTTTACATCTATGTATGTTATAAACTCCACAGTATATTATTATTTTTGCTTAAAGTCATTAATTTGGCCAGGCGTGGTGGCTCACGCCTGTAATCCCAGCACTTTGGGAGGCTGAGGCAGGTGGATCACCTGAGGGCAGGAGTTCGAGACCAGCCTGGCCAACGTGGTAAAACTCCATCTCTACTAAAAATAGAAAAATTAGCCTGGTGTGGTGGTGCACACCTGTAGTCCCAGCTACTCGGGAGGCTGAGGCAGGAGAATCACTTGAATGTGAGAGGAGGAGGTTGAAGTGAGTTCAGATTGCACCACTGCACTCCAGCTTGGGTGACAAAGTGAGACTCTGTCTCAGAAAAGAAAAAAAAAATCATCAATTTTTTTTAAATTATGGTAGAATACACATAAAATTAACCATCTTAATCATTTTTAGTCATACCATTCAATATTGTTAAATACATGTACCTTGTCGTGCTACCAATCTCTAGAGCTCTTCGTCCTGCAAAACTGAAGCTCTATACCCATTAAACAACAGCTCCCTATTCCCTTTCCTCCAACACTTCGCAGTCACCATTCTAACTTGATCTCTGTGATTTCAGTACCCTAGGTACCTAGTATAAATATAATCATAAAGTATTTGCCTTTTTTATGACTGGCTTATTTCACTTAGCCTAATGTCTTCAAGGTTCATCCATGTTACAGCATGTGTCACAATTTTTTCCTTTTTAAGGCTCTTATTTATTTTCTATTTTTTGTCATAGTAGCTATTCCAATGGGTGTTGTGATTTTGATTTGCATTTCCCCAGTTAGTGATTTTGAATATCTTTTCATATGCTTCTAGGCCATTTGCATATCTTCTTTGGAGAAATGTCTATTCACGTAATTTGCTCATTTTAAAATTAGGCTGTTGGTTGTTTTGTTGTTGAGTTGTTGGAGTTCTTTATTCTGCATATTAACGCTTTATTAGATTATTTGCAGATATTTTCTTCAATTCTTTATGTTGCCTTTTCACTCTCTTGTGTCCTTTCATGCAGAGAAGTTTTTAATTTTGATACAGTCCAATGTATTTGCTTTTACTTTTGTTACCTGTGCTTTTGGTATTGTTTGCAAGAAATTATTGCCAAATACAATGTCATGAAGTTTTTCCTCTATCTTTTCTTCTAAGTGATTTATAACTTTAGCACTTATAATTAGGCCTTTAATCCATTTTGAGTTAATTTTTGTATATGGTGTAAGGTAAGGGTCCAACTTCATTCTTTTGCATGTGACTATGCAGTTTTCCCAGCATCATTTTTTGAAAAGTCAACTGACTTTTAAAGAATGTAAGAAAAGAAAGAAATAATGTCTATTTACCATATATTTACTATTTTAATTCTTTGTATTCCTTCCCATAGATATGAATTTTCATACAGTATTCCTTTGCAGATAAAAAACTTACTTTAGCAAATTTTGTAGTGCGAGTCTGTTAGTATCACATTAGCTCAGCTTTCATTTATCTGAACATGTCTATTTCACCATTTTTGAAGGATATTTTCATTGACTATAGAATATTAGGGTGACTTTAAAATAAAGATATTGTTGCATTATCTTCTGTTCTTTGTTGTTTCTAATGAGAAGTGAGTCATCATTATTGTTGTTCCTCTGTATAATTTTTGGTTCTATGGCTACTTTTAAGATTTCTTTTTTTTTTTTTTTTTTGAGATGGAGTCTCACCATGTCACCCAGGCTGGAGTGCAGTGGCGCGATCTCAGCTCGCTGCAAGCTCCGCCTCCCGGGTTCATGCCATTCTCCTGTCTCAGCCTCCCAAGTAGCTGGGACTATAGGCACCTGCCACCACACCCAGCCAATTTTCTGTATTTTTAGTAGAGACGAAGTTTCACAGTGTTTGACAGGATAGTCTCGATCTCCTGACATCATGATCCGCCCGCCTTGGCCTCCCAACGTGCCAGGATTACAGGTGTAAGCCACCGTGCCTGGCCAAGATTTCTTTTTTATCTTTGTTTGTCATCCATTTAACTGTGATGTGCCTAGCTGTGATTTTATTTCCATTTATCCTGCTTGGGATTTGCTGTCCATCTTGGATGTACAGGTTTATGTTTTAAACCAGCTCTGGAAATTTTGACCAATATTTTATCAAAACCTTTACCCCATTCTCTTTCTCCTTTCTCTCTGGGACTCCAATTTATAAATATGTTAGCCTAATCTTGAATACACCTGTCATTGAGGATCTGTTAATTTTTTCTAATCTTTTTTCTCTATGTGCTTTTGTTTAGATAATTTCTATTCTAAAGGTTGTCTTCAGGTGCACTGAACCTTTCTTTTACATTGTCCAATCTGCTGTTAACTTTATAGCGGTTTTCTTTTCTTTAATCATTTCAGATACTGTCTTTTTCAGTTCCAGGATTTCCATTTGATTTTTATTTTCAGTTTTTAATTGCTACTGAAATTCCTTATATTTTCGCTCATTATATCCTCCTTTTCTTGTACATCATTTATCATATATATGAATTATAGCTACATTAAAGTACTTATCTATTAATCCTGACATCGCTATTGTCAGTGATTCTGTTTCTATTGACTGTTTTCCTTTGACTATGGGTCATACTTTCTTGCTTTTTCTCTTATCTTATAATTTTTTGACTATGTATTACTATTGTAAGTAATATGTTTATGACATTCTTGATTTTGTTATCTTAGAAGAGTGTTTTTAATTTTGTTCCAGCAGGTAGTTAATTTACTGATAGGTTTTCTTGATTCTGTGGAGGCTTGGTTTTAGGCTTTGTTCAAATTTATCTACTTCAGTTTTTCCCTTATTCTGAGGCATAAACCATACTCTTACAGTATGCTTCTTCTGGGGTTTCTAGAAAGTCTAGTGTTATATATATCCTTCCAACTTAAAGGGATTTACTCTCTAAACTGATTCATCATTTGGAAGCTGCGAAAATTTCTGCTTAGCTATTCCTTTTTTCTTCACTGTTGTTTTCCTCTAGGTTTCTTGGGTCTTGCCCTACATGTACACAGTTCAGGAGTCAGATTTTGAAGCAACCCCTGTTCCCCCTCATCCCACGACTTCCCCTTACTGAAGATTTCCTCCCTCTTACTCCAGCTGCATCAGCAGCCTCAGACTCTAACTTCTGACTCCTCAGACGAGAAGCTGCTGTCTTTTGTGTAAGCTTTATTCCCTGTGTACCACGCAAGCTGGGGAATAACCTCACTTTAAAAGTCGAGATAAATGTAGGTATCATCTACTGCTTCCCTTCTTTTTTTTTTTTTTTTTTTTTTTTTTTTGAGACAGGGTCTCATTCTGTCGCCTAGACTGGAGTGCAGTGGCACAACTCAGCTCACTTCAGCCTCCACCTCCCGGGTTCAAGCAATTCTCCTGCCTCAGTCATCCAGATAGCTAGGATTACAGGCATGCTCAATGACGCCCAGTTAATTTTTGTATTTTTAGTAGAGAAGGGGTTTCACCATGTTGGCCAGGCTGGTCTCAAACTCCTGAGCTCAAGCGATCCTCTCACCTTGGCCTCCCAAAGTACTGGGATTACAGGCAGGAGCCACCATGCCCAACCTGGCTTTCCTTCTTTCAAGGGTCATATCACCTTCAGTTTCTGTCTGCTTTTGATTGCTCCACAGTGCCTTCAAATAGTTGTCTTCTTATATTTTAGGAAGGGTTTATAATTGTTATTATCAGAGGGGTTATCTCATTTAAGATATGCCACTATTTATGAAAGCCAGCAGTTACTAAAGCAGTATTTTTAAATGGAAAAATAAAGGGGTGGTTTCTAAGAAATTACTGGTTTTTAAAATTGTACCCAGCTATATTTGGAGAAGTAAAGATACTACCTAGAATGGGAAAAAGAGTTAGACAATCTTAAAAAAATAATTTCTAGTGTCTCCATAAGACTGTAAAATTAGGGACTATGGGCATGAAAATATATACTGCTTTGATCTCCAGCTGCAGGGAGCGTATAATTGACTTATGGCCACAGTTGCTGCCCTTTAGAACTCACCCCCAACTTTGTGCCAAGACTGTGGTTGTAAGTGGTCTTTCTAGGCAGTGACTGTGTATGGTAGGAGTTCTAATGCAGGCTCTTTCTTGTGAAATGCAGGACCCTTTAATGAGACACTTTGGCTTAGGGACTTCCGATCAGCTGGGCCAAAACTTTTGTAGAAATGTGCTGCAGTCTGAGACCCTTCCTACCCAATCCTCCTTCCTTCCCTTTCTCCATCACAAGTAACAAAACTGTGTCACAGTCTTGAAGGCTCTCTTCTCTTCCTCCCCCTCCTTCATCTTTTATAGGTAAATCTCCTAATAAATCTTTTTGCATATCTAGTCTCATCTTGGCATTTGCTTCTTGGAAAATCCAGGGTAATAAAGAAACACAGACCCAAACTAGTGACAGAAAAGGTACTAAAATGATGACTTTTAAAAAAGAATGTTCTTACGGAAAAATCCCAAATAATGTATGTAACTCCTCCCTCCACCAGAAGGGAGAGCATAATTCCCGTCCCCTTGAGTGTGGTCTGTGCTTAGTAACTTGCTTCCAGTGAATAAAATAGTGTTTTTTTCTGTTATTACCTCCTCCTCCTTCCCAAACACAGACATGCAGGAGCTTCTTTAGAAAATTTTTTCTAACATCCTCCCTGCCCCAGTGAAATATTAATGCCCCAAATATTCTGTATATGTGTTTTGCTATATGAGTATCCATGTTTTATGCATAAAATAGTAAGTTATTTTTGCCCACCAAGAGCCAGTTTTTTCCTTCCTTGGCATTTTAACAACCCCCACTGAGAATACATGAAATAGAGTGAGAAAAGGGAGAAATTCTAACTTGGAGAAACCTGGCAGACACTGCCTTAATCAACTGATCAAAGTTAACATCACCAGTGATAAGTCATGTTAATACCATATACCCTCATATGCAGTGAGGACGGTATTTTGTCTTTGTAGTAGTCTTTTCATAACTTTAGTCTTAGGAGAAATGTCAGGCAAACCCATATTGAGGGACATTCTACAAAATACCTGACCTCTTCTGAGGTGTCAAGGTAATTGTCTTAGTCCATTTTGGCTGCTATAATGAAATACTATAGACTGGGTGACCTATAAACTTCAAAAACTTATTTCTCACAGTTTTGGAGGCTGGGAAGCCTAAGATTGAGACATCAGCAGATTTGCTGTCTGTTGAGAGCCTGCTTCCTAGTTTGTAGACCTCTTCCTTCTTGCTATAACCTCACTTGGCCAAAGGGACAAAGGAGCTCTCTGTCACTTTTATAAGGTCCCTAATCCCATTCATGAGGACACCTCCCTTATGACCTAATCTTCTCCTGAAGTTTTCACCTCCAGATACCACTGGGGATTGGCTTCAACATCTGAATTTTGAGGTGGGGAACCACAGATATTTAGTCTATAATAGTAATGGAAGACTGAGAAACTGTCCCAGATCATGGGAGACTAAGGAGGCATAACCACTAAATGCAGTGTGATATTCTAGATTGGATCTTGGAACAGAAAAAGAACAGTAGTGGGAAAACAGATGTCATCTAAATGAAGTCTGTAGTTTAGAGCATTATATCAATGTTAATTTCTTAATTTTGATAAATTTACTGTGGTTTTGGAAGATATTAGTATTAGGGGAAGTTGTGGGGAGGGGCATAAGGGAACTCTGCTGTTTTTGTAACTTTTCTGTAAGTCTAAAATTATTCCAAAATTACAAAAGTAAAAAAAGGATTGTTTAAAGATTATTGTGTAGTCTGTATTCATATGAAAATTATGGTACAAATATTGAAAGAGAAGTAAATATATCACTAGAATTATAAATATTAAGCTAGTCTGAAATTATGTTTTTAAATATAATATCAGTAAATGAAAAAATATGGTAGATATAGTTTTTCTTAAATTTAGTGAAGCGTTTGATGTAGTATCTCATGACGTCTGTGTACAATTAATCTAAGTTGTCCTGGATATAAGCAGAGTGATATGGATTAAAAACTAGCTGGAGAACCATAAAAAATATTGATAAACCATAAATGGTAATGTATCAAGTTGGGGAATGTGTCTAGGTGCTGCAAGGATCAGTGTTATCTCCTGTCTTATACAGCTGCTGCATTAATGATGTAGAAAAGGGAGTGAAAAGCGTGTTAATGAAATTCACAGATGCTATTAAATTAGGAGGTAATGCAAACAGCAGTGAGGGCAACAAAAGCAAGGTAAAGGTACTCAGAGAGCTTAGAAATATGGAGTGGAAATAACAAAATTAGATTCTCTTCCTCCAAGGTAGAAACTACTACTGCATTAGGAGAAAAACAATAAAACAAAATAAGTATTCAAAGGGAACAAGATCTGAAAGTCATCAAATGTTCTAAAAGACCTAAGGGTGGCAGTGAATAACAAAGTACATATAAATTTAGGA
Organism: Gorilla gorilla gorilla; assembly: GCF_029281585.2. NCBI lineage: Eukaryota > Metazoa > Chordata > Mammalia > Primates > Hominidae > Gorilla > Gorilla gorilla. The sequence goes on from NC_073242.2 coordinate 102,155,059, forward strand.
TACAGTGATTTTGAAGATTACAGCCACATGTACTGCATGTCACAGAAAGAATACAATAGTCCGTTTTTTTTTTTTATACGTTAAGTTTTAGGGTACATGTGCACAATGTGCAGGTTTGTTACATATGTATGCATGTGCCATGTTGGTGTGCAGCACCCATTAACTCATCATTTAACATTAGGTATATCTCCTAATGCTATCCCTCCCCCCTACCCCTACCCCACAACAGGCCCCAGTGTGTGATGTTCCCCTTCCTGTGTCCATGTGTTCTCATTGTTCATTTCCTACCTATGAGTGAGAACATGCAGTGTTTGGTTTTTTGTCCTTGCGATAGTTTGCCGAGAATGATGGTTTCCAGCTTCATCCATGTCCCTGCAAAGGACATGAACTCATCATTTTTTATGGCTGCATAGTATTCCATGGTGTATATGTGCCACATTTTCTTAATCCAGTCTATCGTTGTTGGACATTTGGCTTGGTTCCAAGTCTTTGCTATTGTGAATAGTGCCGCAATAAACATATGTGTGCATGTGTCTTTATAGCAGGATGATTTATAATCCTTTGGGTATATACCCAGTAATGGGATGGCTGGGTCAAATGGTATTTCTAGTTCTAGATCCCTGAGGAATTGCCACGCTGACTTCCACAATGGTTGAACTAGTTTACAGTCCCACCAACAGTGTAAAAGTGTTCCTATTTCTCCACATCCTCTCCAGCACCTGTTTCCTGACTTTTTAATGATCGCCATTCTAACTGGTGTGAGATGATATCTCTTTGTGGTTTTGATTTGCATTTCTCTGATGGCCAGTGATGATGAGCATTTTTTCATGTGTCTGTTGGCTGCATAAATGTCTTCTCTTGAGAAGTGTCTGTTCATATCCTTTGCCCACTTTTTGATGGGGTTGTTTTTTTTTTCTTGTAAATTTGTTTGAGTTCTTTGTAGATTCTGGATATTAGCCCTGTGTCAGATGAGTAGATTGCGAAAATTTTCTCCCATTCTGTAGGTTGCCTGTTTACTCTGATGGTAGTCTCTTTTGCTGTGCAGAAGCTCTTTAGTTTAATTAGATCCCATTTGTCAATTTTGGCTTTTGTTGCCATTGCTTTTGGTGTTTTAGACATGAAGTCCTTGCCCATGCCTATGTCCTGAATGGTATTGCCTAGGTTTTCTTCTAGGGTTTTTATGGTTTTAGGTCCAACATTTAAGTCTTTAATCCATCTCGAATTAATTTTTGTGTAGGGTGTAAGGAAGGGATCCAGTTTCAGCTTTCTACATATGGCTAGCCAGTTTTCCCAGCACCATTTATTAAATAGGGAATCCTTTCCCCATTTCTTGTTTTTGTCAGGTTTGTCAAAGATCAGATAGTCGTAGATTTGTGGTATTATTTCTGAGGGCTCTGTTCGGTTCCATTGGTCTATATCTCTGTTTTGGTACCAGTACCATGCTGTTTTCATTACTGTGGCCTTGTAGTATGGTTTGAAGTCAGGTAGCGTAATGCCTCCAGCTTTGTTCTTTTGGCTTAGGATTGACTTGACAATGCGGGCTCTTTTTTGGTTCCATATGAACTTTAAAGTAGTTTTTTCCAATTCTGTGAAGAAAGTCATTGGTAGCTTGATGGGGATGGCATTGAATCTATAAATCACCTTGGGCAGCATGGCCATTTTCACGATATTGATTCTTCCTACCCATGAGCCTGGAATGTTCTCCCATTTGTTTGTATCCTCTTTTATTTCATTGAGCAGTGGTTTGTAGTTCTCCTTGAAGAGGTCTTTCACCTCCCTTGTAAGTTGGATTCCTAGATATTTTATTCTCTTTGAAGCAATTGTGAATGGGAGTTCACTCATGATTTGGCTCTCTGTTTGTCTGTTATTGGTGTATAAGAATGCTTGTGACTTTTGCACATTCATTTTGTATCCTGAGACTGCTAAAGTTGCCTATCAGCTTAAGGAGATTTTGGGCTGAGAGGATGGGGTTTTCTAGATATACAATCATGTCATCTGCAAACAAGGACAATTTGACTTCCTCTTTTTGTAATTGAATACCCTTTATTTCCTTCTCCTGCTTGATTGTCCTGGCCAGAACTTCCAATACTATGTTGAATAGGAGTGGTGAGAGAGGGCATCCCTGTCTTGTGCCAGTTTTCAAAGGGAATGCTTCCAGTTTTTGCCCATTCAGTATGATATTGGCTGTGGGTTTGTCAGAAATAGCTCTTATTATTTTGAGATACGTCCCATCAGTACCTAATTTATTGAGAGTTTTTAGCATGAAGCATTGTTGAATTTTGTCAAAGGCCTCTTCTGCATCTATTGAGATAATCATGTGGTTTTTGTCGTTGGTTCTGTTTATATGCTGGATTATGTTTATTGATTTGCTTATGTTGAACCAGCCTTGCATCCCAGGGATGAAGCCCACTAGATCATGGTGGATAAGCTTTTTGATGTGCTGCTGGATTCGGTTTCCAGTATTTTATTGAGGATTTTGGCATCGATGTTCATCACGGATATTGGTCTAAAATTCTCTTTTTTTGTTGTGTCTCTGCCAGGCTTTGGTATCAGGATGATGCTGGCCTGGTAAAATGAGTTAGAGAGGACTCCCTCTTTTTCTATTGATTGGAATAGTTTCAGAAGGAATGGTACCAGCTCTTCCTGGTAACTCTGGTAGAATTCGGCTGTGAATCCATCTGGTCCTGGACTTTTTTTGGTTGGTAAGCTATTAATTATTGCCTCAATTTCAGAGCCTGTTATTGGTCTCTTCAGGGATTCAACTTCTTCCTGGTTTAGTCTTGGGAGAGTGTATGTGTCAAGGAATTTATCCATTTCTTCTAGATTTTCTAGTTTATTTGTGTAGAGGTGTTTATAGTATTCTCTGATGGTAGTTTCTATTTCTGTGGAATCAGTGGTGATATCCCCTTTATCATTTTTTATTGCGTCTATTTGATTCTTCTCTCTTTTCTTCTTTATTAGTCTTGCTAGCAGCCTATCAATTTTGTTGATCTTTTCAAGAAACCAGCTCCTGGATTCATTGATTTTTTGAAGGGTTTTTTGTGTCTCTATTTCCTTCAGTTCTGCTCTGATCTTAGTTATTTCTTGCCTTCTGCTAGCTTTTGAATGTGTTTGCTCTTGCTTCTCTAGTTCTTTTAATTGTGATGTTAGGGTGTCAATTTTAGATCTTTCCTGCTTTCTCTTGTGGGCATTTAGTGCTATAAATTTCCCTCTACAGACTGCTTTGAATGTGTGCCAGAGATTCTGGTATGTTGTGTCTTTGTTCTTGTTGGTTTCAAAGAACATGTTTATTTCTGCCTTCATTTCGTTATGTACCCAGTTGTCATTCAGGAGCAGGTTGTTCAGTTTCCATGTAGTTGAGTGGTTTTGAGTGAGTTTCTTAATCCTGAGTTCTAGTTTGATTGCACTGTGGTCTGAGAGACAGTTTGTTATAATTTCTGTTCTTTTACATTTGCTGAGGAGTGCTTTACTTCCAACTATGTGGTCAATTTTGGAATAGGTGTGGTGTGGTGCTGAAAAGAATGTATATTCTGTTGATTTGGGGTGGAGAGTTCTGTAGATGTCTGTTAGGTCCACTTGGTGCAGAGGTGAGTTCAATTCCTGGATATCCTTGTTAACGTTCTGTCTCGTTGATCTGTCTAATGTTGACAGTGGGGTGTTAAAGTCTCCCAGTATTATTGTGTGGGAGGCTAAGTCTCTCTGTAGGTCTCTAAGGACTTGCTTTATGAATCTGGGTGCTCCTGTATTGGGTGCATGTATATTTAGGATAGTTAGGTCTTCTTGTTGAATTGATCCCTTTACCATTATGTAATGGCCTTCTTTGTCTCTTTTGATCTTTGTTGATTTAAAGTGTGTTTTATCAGAGACTAGGATTGCAACCCCTGCCTTTTTTTGTTTTCCATTTGCTTGGTAGATCTTCCTCCATCCCTTTAATTTGAGCCTGTGTGTGTCTCTGCACATGAGATGTGTTTCCTGAATACAGCACATTGATGGATGGGTCTTGACTCTTTATCCAGTTTGCCAGTCTGTGTCTTTTAACTGGAGCATGTAGCCCATTTACATTTAAGGTTAATATTGTTATGTGTGAATTTGATCCTGTCATTATGATGTTAGCTGGTTGTTTTGCTCGTTAGTTGATGCAGTTTCTTCCTAGCCTCGATGGTCTTTACAATTTGGCATGTTTTTGCAGTGGCTGGTACCGGTTGTTCCTTTCCATGTGTAGTGCTTCCTTCAGGAGCTCTTTTAGGGCAGGCCTGGTGGTGACAAAATCTGTCCACATTTGCTTGTCTGTAAAGGATTTTATTTCTCCTTCAGTTATGAAGCTTAGTTTGGCTGGATATGAAATTCTGGGTTGAAAATTCTAGAATGTTGAATATTGGCCCCCACTCTCTTCTGGCTTGTAGAGTTTCTGTTGAGAGATCAGCTGTTAGTCTGATGGGCTTCCCTTTGTGGGTAAGCCGACCTTTCTCTCTGGCTGCCCTTAACATTTTTTCCTTCATTTCAACTTTGGTGAATCTGACAATTATGTTTCTTGGAGTTCCTCTTCTTGAGGAGTATCTTTGTGGCGTTCTCTGTATTTCCTGAAGTTGAATGTTGGCCTGCTGTGCTAGATTGGGGAAGTTCTCCTGGATAATATTCTGCGGAGTGTTTTCCAACTTGGTTCCATTCTCCCTGTCACTTTCAGGTACACCAATCAGATGTAGAGTTGGTCTTTTCACATAGTCCCATATTTCTTGGAGGCTTTGTTCATTTCTTTTTATTCATTTTTCTCTAAACTTCTCTTCTTGCTTCATTCATTTGATCTTCCATCACTGATACCCTTTCTTCCAGTTGATCGAATCAGCTACTGAGGCTTGTGCATTCGTCATGTAGTTCTCGTGCCGTGGTTTTCAGCTCTATCAGGTTCTTTAAGGACTTCTCTGCATCGGTTATTCTAGTTAGCCATTCGTCTAATTTTTTTTCAAGGTTTTTAACTTCTTTGCCATGGGTTCGAACTTCCTCCTTTAGCTCTGGGTAGTTTGATCGTCTGAAGCCTTCTTCTCTCAACTCGTCAAAGTCATTCTCCGTCCAGCTTTGTTCTGTTGCTGGTGAGGAGCTACCTTCCTTTGGAGGAGGAGAGGCGCTCTCGTTTTTAGAGTTTCCAGTTTTTCTGTTCTGTTTCTTCCCCATGCTTGTGGTTTTATCTACCTTTGGTCTTTGATGATGGCGACGTACAGTTGGAGTTTTGGTGTGGATGTCCTGTTTGTTAGTTTTCCTTCTAACAGTCAAGACCCTCAGCTGCCGGTCTGTTGGCATTTGCCGGAGGTCCACTCCAGACCCTCTTTGCCTGGGTATCAGCAGCAGAGGCTGCAGAACAGTGGATATTGGTGAACAGCAAATGTTGCTGCCTGATCGTTCCTCTGAAAGTTTTGTCTCAGAGGAGTACCCGACCATCTGAGGTATCAGTCTGCCCCTACTGGGGGTTGCCTCCCAGTTAGGCTACTCGGGGGTCAGGGTCCCACTGGAGGAGGCAGTCTGTCTGTTCTCAGATCTCCAGCTGTGTGTTGGGAGAACCAGTACACTCTTCGAAGCTGTCAGACAGGGACATTTAAGTCTGCAGAGGTTTCTACTGCCTTTTGTTTGGCTGTGCCCTGCCCCCAGAGGTGGAGTATACAGAAGCAGACAGGCCTCCTTGAGCTTTGGTGGGCTCCACCCAGTTTGAGCTTCTGGGCCAGTTTGTTTACCTACTCAAGCCTCGGCAATGACGGGCGCCCCTCCCCCAGCCTCGCTGCTGCCTTGCAGTTTGATCTCAGACTCCTGTGCTAGCAATGAGCGAGGCTCCGTGGGCGTACGACCCTCCGAGCCAGGCATGGGATATAATCTCCTGGTGTGCCGTTTGCTAAGACTGTTGGAAAAGCTCAGTGTTAGGGTGGGAGTGACCCGATTTTCAGGTGCTGTCTCACACCCCTTTGTTTGACTAGGGTAGGGAATTCGCTGACCCCTTGCACTTCCCGGGTGAGGCGATGCCTCGCCCTGATTTGGCTCATGCTCGGTTAGCTGCACCCACTGTCCTGCATCCGCTGTCCAACACTCCCCAGTGAGATGAACCCCGTACCTCAGTTGGAAATGCAGAAATCACCCGTCTTCTGCATCGCTCACGCTAGGAGCTGTATACTGGAGCTGTTTCTATTCGGCCATCTTGGCTCCTCCCATCATAGTTCGTTCTTCATACCTCCAGTAAAAAGACTTCAGGAAGACATCTCATTTTGTCGCAAGTTGGTAGCTAACCACTGCTGACAAAATAGAAGTAGTAATAAGAATGATTAAGCCATATAACACTGCAGACCAGTATATTCATCTTCAGCAAATTACCCTGGGCTATTTTACAAGTCTTTCCATTCATAGTTGCTGATTCTACTTCTTATCGAATGTAGGTAACTCCCATCCTCAGATATGTAACTTATACTGGGCCTCATTCAGAGCACCTTACCTCTCTTTAACCTCCTTTGTCTCCATAATTAAACTTACAAAATGATTCTTCCTAATACGTTTTATTTCCATCTATATTAAAGTACATATAGTATTCCTTGATTACTTGCTGAAACTATCTTAGGTCTAGGTCATGTCTGTGTCCCACTGCTGCATGCACTATTTGCAAATACAGGTATATGTTATCAGGAACTATAGAACAAAGAGTGTAGAGAAGAGTAACATCTCAGAACTGTGTTGCAATTGAGACCTGAATGAATGATAAAGAAATAAACGACAGATCTGAATTCATTTAGCAATACAGTATTTTAATGACCACAGCATAAATCAGGTGACCCCAAGATGTTATCACCCACCTGGATGACTATCTATACTTACTAAATGAGATGTGATAGATGCTTTTTGAAAAATTGTCTCAACAGAAAAAAGCCTTTAAAAATCTCCATTTTTTTGTAGTTTAGGAAAGCTTATTTCTTTAACTTTTGCATTGAAAAAAATTATTCGTGAGGCCACGTGTAATATTTAGGCCCTTGGTATGTTCCAACTAGCAACAAATATTTGAGAAGCAGTGAGTTCGAAGGAATTCTCCTTCTTTTATGCATAAAGTCATGTAGAGCATGGAGAAGAAGGAAAGAACACTCCCACCTGGTTGGAAAAAGGTGTTACTTGTAAATAAGTTGATCTTTATTTTGAGAAACTGAGGAAAATCCTACACTGGATGGAGGAGAATCCTACATTGGATGGATGATTGGACCAAATCATTTCTAAGGTCCCTTCGTGTGCTTTGAGGACATATTGTGTTGATCATTTGGCTACTTGAATACCTGCACAATACAAAGACAATTTGGTTGTCTTAAAAGCTTTACAGGAGAACTAGAACATTACCCATGTATTTCTTGCAATAAACCTCCCAACTGTGGAGATACAGCTTTTCCATATGAAACATAACAAATTTCATATAATATGCAATAAGAATGAGTATATAAATTACAACAAGAACTGCTCCCTCAGTTTATCTCTAGTTGCCTAAAGTGGTATGCTTGGTTATTACATTATTTATTACTAGACAACCTGGTACTCCAGTAAAATGCAGAAGGCCAGAAGGATAAGGAGGATAAAAGGCTGGGCATAAGTGTGATTATCATTAATTTCTTGTAAAATTTTTTAATGAGGAATAAAAAAGGGAATGCTGCTCCTATACCTGAAATAGGTCATGTTGTTCAGTATTTTGGACTTTTTTTTTTTAGTAGCAAACCCCAAGAGGCTGCCATTTTTATATTCCTTGAGGTAACCTTGTCATAGTATTGGTCCTTACCCATCTGTCAGAGGCATAACTTTCATTTCTACAATCACTTCAACAATAGTTAGTAGGCCAGGCGTGGCGGCTCAGGCCTGTAATCCCATCTGAGGCAGGTGGATCACCTGAGGTCAGGAGTTTGAGACCAGCCTGGCCAACATGGCGAAACCCCATCTCTACTGAAAATATAAAAAATTAGCCAGATGTGGTGGCAGGCACCTGTAATCCCAGCTACTTGGGAGGCTGAGGCGGGAGAATCGCTTGAACCTAGGAGACAAAGGTTGCAGTGAGCTGAGGTCACGTGCCATTGCTCTCCATCCTGGGCAACAAGAGTGAAACTTGGTCTCAAACAACAACAACAACAGCAACAAGAACAACAACAACAACAACAAATGAAAAAATAGTAAACTAATCATGTCCACTGACTTAAGGCATAAAAGCATCCAGTTTACTATTGATATTAAATATCTAATTCTGATTACCCAGAACTTAATTTCGTTAAGAATTTTCAATATCCTTGTCATTCTAGATGCCACTAGTTAGCATTTCTTGCGTTTTATTTAGGTCTTAACGTCTGTATCACTTTCTTAAAAATCAGAAATATTCCCTTGACCTTGAGCTGTTTGATGTATCTTTTTATTGTTAAATCTTTTACCATGTTATAAGCGGCCATGTGCAGTGGCTTGCGCCTGTAATCCCAGCACTTTGGGAGGCCGAGGTGGGCGGATCAGGAGGTCAAGAGATCGAGACCATCCTGGCCAACATGGTAAAACCCCATCTCTACTAAAAGTACAAAAATTATCTGGGTGTGGTGGCACACGCCTGTAGTCCCAGCTGCTTGAGAGGCTGAGGCAGGAGAATTGCCTCAGTGATTTGAATCCCAGAGGTGGGGGTGGCAGTGAGCCAAGATCTCTGCCTCCCAGGTTCAAGCGGTTCTCCTACCTCAGCCTCCTGAGTAGCTGGGATTACAGGCGCCTGCCACCATGCCCGACTAATTTTTGTATTTTTAATAGAGATGAGGTTTCGCCATGTTGGCCAGACTAGTCTCAAACTCCTGACCTCAAATGATCTGCCCGCCTCAGCCTCCCAAAGTGCTGGGATTACAGGCATGAGCCACCGTGCCTGGCCAGGAATTTATGATTTTAAAGATATCATTACTATTTATTCTTATCAAATGGATAATTTATTCTGATTCTGATCCTCCATTATTGCCTTCCTTTTAAAACTTTCTCAATTGTACTATCTCTTCAGAGAATTTCCTAAGAAGTTTTTTGTAATCTCAGATTATTGACCCTTATTGTTCATATTTTGATTTAAACTAAACAAATATTAAAAGAACTACAGAATTATCTTAATCATGGCATTGAATTTCCATGTTTTCCTGATTTATTGTTATGCACAAATCCCAACTATGGAATGAGATCATCTCTATATTCTTTTTTTATCGTAATCTACCTCCTACACTGCGTAGACAAAAAGCAAGTATGCAAACTGTGGATACAAAATGTAAGACCCTTTAGATCACGTGGAAAACATCATCTAATGTTTATTCTGTAATCCTTTCATCATAAGTTGAATTTATTGGGGTAATGTTACTTTCCTTACAGTGATATTGACATTTATAATGGTATTCATGATAGAATCTGCAATTTTAAGTCAGTGGTCCCATGTGGAGTTTTGAAGCATCCCTGATTTCTGCTAATATCTCCAAATGACAAACTAAATTGTTTTTGGTGTGGTTTTTTTTTTCCAACTTATTTTCCCTATAGCTATAGGGAAAGATAGAGCAGAATCTCTGTCTTTCCATAGAATTTGGATAAGAAATTTCAAGACAGTCACATGTTTTCCTTGTGCATAAAGCCTGGGAATAGGCTATGTTGTTGTATTAACTTAAAATAAGAGTCTGTTCATATTTTAGATACTGATGCAAAGTAATATGGGGTTTAACTCCATTTCTTACAGTTTTTTAAGTTCTTTTTTACTGTAGATCAGTATTTATTACTAGCTCATTAATCAAACTCTAACATATGGTATGGAGAGCTTTAAGTTCACCTTTTTTTGTACTGAATTTATTGCAACTGCATGTTATCAGGCAATATGTGACCAAAATGAAATAGCGGGACTTCAGTGTCATCTTTACAGACTCTGTCATATAAAAACCAGACTATAATAAATTTTCTTGGAATCTACTAAGTGTCACAAGAAGTTTATTAAATGATAATTAGGTATTACAAAATTCTTGATGATCTCAGGAATATCCAAATATTCTTGATGTCTCCCTTCTAAATTGTCATTATTAAGTAAATTCTAACTTTTATGCAAAGCCTATGTGGTTTATTTGACACAGATTTATCTAGTAAAAGTTACCGTTACTAGTAATCAGTTAGTTGTCTTTTTCTTAACTCTTTAGATGTGAATTAGCAGTGAGTTTATAGTTTTCATGGAGCCAATGCCAGAACACATAATACAAGATTTCAAATTCTGTTATCTTGAGAATGTTGAGGTAGAATCCCTTTGGTTTTTGTTGTTGTTGTTGTTGTTGTTGTCATTGTTGTCATCATTGTCCTTTGATGATGAATGTAACTGTGGACTCCAAGATGAGTTATGGGTGTTCCACAGTATTTTTTAAACATTCTTGGGACTACTTCATACAAATCTGTATATGTAAATATAATTAAATATAATTGTCTTTTCAGTGTCTTTATTAATCCTTTAGGTTTATAGTATTTTTTTTCTCAATTATTGGTGGCTTCAACTGCTGGCTTCTTGTATAAAGTTCTTGATTTTCTTTTCTTTCTTCTTGATTTTTTTTTTTTTTTTGAGATAGGGTCCTGTTCGGTAGCCCCGGCTGGACTGCAGTGGTGCAATCACAGCTCACTGCAGCCTGAACCTCCTAGGCTCAGGCAATCCTCCCACCTCAGCCCCCCTAAATAACTGGGACTTCTGGTGCACACCACCACACCTAGCTAAATTTTTAATTTTCTTGTAGAGATGGAGTCTCATTAAGTTGCCCTGGCTGGTCTGGAACTCCTGAGCACAGGCAATCTTCCAGCCTTGATCTCCCAAAGAGCTAGTATTACAGGCATGAGTCACCAGACTCACCCATGTTCTTGATTATCTTATCATTTTCCTTTTTACAGAAGCTAAGCAAAAGAGCTATTTTTATCATTTATTTGTTTATTTATGTATTTATTGAGACAGGGTCTCACTCTGTCACCTAGGCTGAAGTGCACTTGCCGTGAATCATAGCTCACTTCAGCCTTGACTTCCCAGGCTCAAGTGATCCTTCCATCCCAGTTTCCAGAGTAGCTGGGACTGCAGGTGCACATCATGCCTAGCTACATTTTGAAATTTCTTGCACAGGTGGGGTCTCACGATGTTTCCCAGGCTGGTCTCAAACTCCTGGGCTCAAGTGATCCTCCTGCCTCCACCGCCCAAGGTACTGAGATTGCAGGTGTGACCCGCCGCGTTGGCTTCTTTTTAACATTCCTGCGAAATACTCATTTCTCATGTGTTATGGTAGCTGTCGCACTCCCTTTGAATGTATTTTTGATCCTTTCTGATCTCTTTTAATTCCCTTATTGAGCATTATTTCATTTTACTTTTTTTTCTAAGTCTGCCTTCCTTGGCGGTTAGTATACTATATCCTTTCATTTGCCTGTCTTCTCTATTTCTAATACAGTTCTTTCTTTTATTCATTTCTTTCACCAACATTCTATCCAAACAGATTTTTTTTTTGCCTTCCTGTATATTTAATTTGAGGTGGAATTGTTTGCCCTTTTAAAATCTTTTTTAAACTTCGAAAAACTCTCTCATTCTTCTGTCCTATCTTCCAACTATAAAATATTTTATAGTACCTCTTACATTCTTAATTGTTAACTGTTTGCTTTTAAAGAATGTATTCCACTGTGTCTAGTTGTAAATGTAACCTTCCTTTATATTAGAAATTTTATTTTTTTTGCCTACAAACTCCCACATTACCTTCTACCTGTAAATATGCTTTTATTTCTTTATATAGGTTAAAAACTCAAGATGAAAGACAAGCCATGGGCAACTGATAAAAGAAAATTTATGCTAATTTTGGAGTGGAGTGGTAGAAATTGGGATATCATTATGGGTTCATGCTGGAACTACTTGAAGGACTTGGTTAACTAAGCAGAGTTATTCATTGCTCACTTAGGCTGGCACTTATACCTACCATTGCCTTTTATCACAACTCATGCTCTTAAAACTAGGTGGCTTTGGCTTCGGGGTCCACCATATATTTCTCCGTAAGTATGACCCAACTCCTAAAGATTGCTTCAAAGGAGAAAGGAATGGAGGAACACGAGCCATGACAGTTAGTTCAGATGTGAAAGATACACATAATTCAAAATGCCTCACTACCTTCTGAAACATGTCCATAATCTCATTAGAGGTGGTTTTATGGAAACAAAAAAATGCTTAGGTTTGTATTTCTGTTGTTTTAAGGCTAACTCTGTAGACTCGATATCACATTATCAGTATTCTGTCCTTGAAGAGTAGATTCTGTTCCAGAGTCACCTGCCAATATGCCCAGCTTCTTAGCTGTTCAAACATTCTCTTCTTCTTTTTTTTTTTTTATTATTATACTTTAAGTTTTAGGGTACATGTGCACAATGTGCAGGTTAGTTACATATGTATACATGTGACATGCTGGTGTGCTGCACCCACTAACTCGTCATCTAGCATTAGGTATATCTCCCAATGCTATCCCTCCCCCCTCCCCTGACCCCACAACAGTCCCCAGAGTGTGATGTTCGCCCTCCTGTGTCCATGTGTTCCCGTTGTTCAATTCCCACCTATGAGTGAGAATATGCGGTGTCAAACATTCTCTTCTACAACTTACTCTGAATTTGAGCTGTATCATTTAACAGGTCTGTTTTGTTTTGTTTTGGAGACAGGGTCTCGCTTTGTTGCCCAGGCTGGCGTGCAGTGGTACGATTATGGTTCACTGCAGCCTTGACCTCCTGGGCTCAATGGATCCTCCTGCCTCAGCCACTGAGTAGCTGGGACTACAGGTACGAGCCACCACACCCAGCTAATTTTTGTACTTTTTTTTTTTTTTTTTTTTTTTAGACATGGGGTGTCACTATGTTGCCCAGACTGGTTAACAAGTCTTATTTATTATTCTACAGGTTCACTTACAGGTTTATAACTTTCAAATATAAAACTAAAGTTTCCACTTACTAAAAGAGTAACTCAAGATATTTAAAGCCATATTAGTACTTGGGGTTTTAGTTTTCTAAAAAGCAGGGATTATTTTTAGAAAAAGAAAATTTGAGATAGAATGGAAACTGGGATTTTACAGTTCTATTTTATAAAATACCCCTCTCATGGACAAACAGAAAAAGAGGACAGAGAGATAGAGGGAGGAACACAAATAGCATTTAAAGGAATAAATGATACAAAGTCAAGTCTAAAGAGAAGACAAATCAGAATACTAATTTTTATCAATTTAATCTAAAGCCTTATACATACAACTGAAGACAACTGATAGACTAGAAGAATAAAGATAAGAAATACTGTATTTTCCAACAGGGTTAGTTCACTTGGAGGGTACCTTGTGCTTGTGGAAAATGTAGAGGGGGTGGAGAAAGTAAGCTTAGAGAAAACAATTATCTTTCAGGCTTTTAAATTATTTCTGCAGATCCTAGTAGAGTTGGGGCTTCGGATGGGCAGGGGGAGACTGCAGAACAAATCATAAGAATTCCTGTATCCATCTGTCTACCAGTGACTGAAAAAAATTGGGAGAGGAAATAAAAGATGCATTTGTGTCCCATTCATCACAATTTCATCTTCAGATGCAGATATTGCATCTGCACTGCTGCAGAGTTAAAATTTGTTGCAAATTTACATATACTCCCTGATTACATATTTTTTCTTCCACTAATTCAGAATAACACAGCCTTTTTCCCTTTTATTTTCCGAAGGAAAATGTCATCTAATTCATTTTATTTTAGATGATTTTTCAAAATGTATGGCTGATTTTTTTTCTTGCACCAGAATTAATACTGAATTTATAAGTGTAATTTTTGAAAAATAACAGCTACTCCAGTTTATTCTATTGCTTCCTCTACCTTCAAAAGGAAAGTATCACAGTAACTTAGACATGTTTTATAAAGTACCTTTCTTTTATTCTTAATCTCCCTTTTTTTTTGGATCTGAGCAGAAAACAATACATTTCTAAAATGGCAGAATTGAGTTAAATTTCCACGGTGACTCACCTGCAATCCCAGCACTTTGAGAGGCCAAGCTGGGTGGATCTCTTGATCCCAGGAGTTTGAGACCAGCCTGGGCAACATGGTGAAACCATTTCTACCAAAAAAACAAAACAAAACAAAACAAAAAAATTAGTAGGGCGTAGTGGTGTGTACTTGTAATCCCAGGTACCTTGGAGGCTGTGGTGGGACGATCACCTGAGCCCTGGAGGCTAAGGCTGCAGTGAGCTGTGATTTCACCACTGCACTCCAGCCTGGGTGGCAGAGTTGACAAAGTGAGACCCTGTGTCATAAAAAAAGAAGGAATGGAAAATATGAGAAAAGAACAGGGAGTATCGAATATCCAGGCAGATTTTGGGAGGAATAAAAGGAAGCGCTAGAGATAAAAAATTAAATTCATTGAAATTAAAAGATCCATTTTCAAATAAAAAAATTCTGAAATTTTCCAAAAGGCAAGAAATACTTCCTTCTATGTTGAACAGTGAGATTCTTTATGTGCACCTTCAAGCCACATAGCATATTTTGCCAGTGACTTCTGGATCTTAACATGTGACTCCTATAACCTCTGAGAGCTAACTTACTGAGTTCTAGCAAATCCCAAGGCAGCATGCCATGTGTTAGTTACACTGCATAGCCTCTTCAAAATAAACCACAAAATACTCATGTTGATCCTGTGAGATTAAGACAAATTAAAAATCTAATACATAGTTTTGCTGTCAGGTCCTAAAGGTCAAAGGTCAACATAGTATATTGCAGTAAGGCTATAGGTTACCCATGCCCCAATATTTTATCATAATAACCCAAATGGGGATGAAACACCCAGCAGTAGCCCATAAATCTATTAGCAGTGAACTGTCAGTGTCCCATATACTAGGGTAATTTGTTAATTCAGACCTGGGTCTCTCTTTTCGCTAGACCTTGTAAACTCCTGTTTGAAATATCAATAAACCGTCTGCTTTGACTTGTTAATCAAATGACTATATTCAGTCCAAAGCAATTTTTTCCTAATAAAAACAGAGTATTTATCTCCATGGCTATAAAAGAGGATTGTTTTCAACTGTTCACTTATAGTTAAGAAGCACATTTCATTTGGATTGATTTCCAATGCTTTGGTCATATCTTGTCACTTTCTATTTCTTACACACAGCATCTCAGTTTAGCCATTTAAGAAGGGAAAAACAGTTAAAATCTGGATGAGGTATGAGACTGGCACAAAAAAATCTGAGGTAGAAGTTTGAGATAAGAAAGAACTCGACCAAAATAATTGTAGATCAACGTTTTAATATGATTTCGTTGTGGAAGTTTTCCTATCACTCCAGATAGAGTGTTCACCCTAGTCACGGTTTCTGCCTCAACTGAAGTTCCAGATGTTTGCCTTTTAGTCAGTATTGCTCGGTTCAGAATCACAGAGCAGATAATATTTATCTATAATAGAAACTTTTTGTCCTCTCTTAAGCTTTATTGTGTTAGTGTAAAATAAAGTCAGCCTCAGTGAGATGGGATCATAGCATGTGAAGCTCTGCAAGTCTATCCCAGAAAATTGACCCCCTTTTCTCTAACCCACCAAACTGAGACAAAATGAGTATTTCTGAGGTATCCGTGGGGATACTCTCAATGCTCTGTGAATGAGCATCTTGAGGAATCGTCACGCTTCTTGCACCCTCTGTCCTTGGAGCTTACTGCCAGCTGGCAAATGGAGCACAGCCTATGACCTCTGACCTTGAATCAGCTCCTCTTGGACTGTTAGAAAAATGATGTCTGAGGAGAGTTCTGAGCATTTGAGTTATTACTAGATTCTGCCCTCTTAAAACACAAAGAAGAAATTTGTAGGTTTCCTTAATAAGCAGAGCCCTCAAATGCAACACAAATCATAGTGCATTCTGGGAATTGTTTCTCAGGGGTGTAGCTTCCTTTCCCACTGCAAATCCTTGAACAAATAAAGATTAAGCAGTGAACAAAAAGTGTAATTTAAATGCCTACAGCATTTTTGTAGACTTCTTTTTTATTGAGACATCATTTGGTTTGCCACCATTTTAGGTGTTTTATGTTGAAGGTGGCATTATGTTGAAGGTGGCATCATAGAGGAATGGGAGTCTAAGCAGTCCTGTTCCTCTCACCCTTCTTTATCTTCTCACTTTTACAGAGAGGAGAAAGAGAAAACCTTCTAAGCCCCTAATTCAAATCTTAGGCTCTTTTTTGAGCCTAAGAAAGAAAATGTGAGAAATATGAAGTTTTATGGCTATAGCAGTGGATTTCTGTGTGGCAAATTTTTTTTCTAAAATTTTACTTTCATTGATTCTAACATTATTCTTGTGTGACTTTTCTTTTAATATTTCCATAACAAATATGAACCAAATACATAAAAAGTAACTGCTCCTAATGCATGAAATTTGGACAAATATTATTTTTTACTTAATAATATTAATGATTCCATTAATTGAATCCTAGCCTTCACCTTGGCATTATGCCTTCTCACTTAACTAACAACTTAACTAAGAGAGGTGATCAATTATGGACTCTGCTTATGTGTTTAGCGTTCTCCAGACTTTAAGTTATTTTTACAAAGACTAGTGGAGCTGATTTGTCTTGTTGGTATTCTGTTTTCCCCTATGAACATGCAGTTTGAATTTAGTTTTTGTAAAATGTTTCATAAAAAGCTTTACAATAAGGGTCATTTATAGTGTGGGGGAAAAATACATTGGTTATAAGAGACAGATAAAATCAAACAATTCAAAATCCCTTCAATTCAAAATTGAACATTACCTTTTTACCAAAGATGAAGATCCTGAAAGGATGAATAGCATGCTGGGAAGCACTGTGATTAGATTGAGTTAAAAGATCAAGGACCGCACAGAACATTTAGGAAGATGACTAAGCAGTAGGTAGAGACAAGCAAAAGGGGAATAAAAAATTGATTAAAATGTTCCTACCTGGTAAAGCAATAAAATGAAAGGAGCATATACAGTAGTCCCCCCTTATTCACAGTTTTGCTTTCTGTGGTTACAGGTAACAGTGGTCAACTGCAGTCTGAAAATAAATGCGTACCTTACAATAAGATGTTTTGAGACAGAAAGGCCATAGTCACACGACTTTACTGTATATTGTTATGATTGTTCCATTTTATTATTGTTGTTAATCTTTTACTGTGCCTAATTTACAAACCAAACTTTATCATACTTATGTATATGTGTGGGGGAAAAAAGCGTAATGTATATGTAGGGTTGGGTACTCTCTGCAGTTTTAGGCATCCACTTAGGGTTTTGGAAAGTATCTGCTGTGGATGAGGGGAGACTACTGTAACTGAAAGAATATAGTTATGTGCTTCTATTTATTCCAGCAAGACTACACAAGACAATTGTGTTGCATTTTGAACATTATATTAAAAGGAAATTGGAAGAAATTAACATGACTATATTTACAGACATTAATGGGTTAAAGGGAACTAATCTCTCAGTCAAGTTTAATGGAAGTTAATATGTATGGCTTGTCTAAGCAAAAACTAAGACTGGCAGTGAACACTTAAAATTTCAAGAAGATATAGAAGCTGTCTAACACGCTACTGAGAGTTACGTATGTAAGAGAACAAATTTATTTCTCGTTTCTTCCTAAACATGAAATTTTAAGTTCACCATTAGAAAGTTTTAATCAAGATTCATTAGGCTAAGTTTTAAATATATTCTATAGTGTTCACCCTTATCATTTATCTTGATCTTAAAATTCTTTTATCTGACAGTTTGCTAAATAAGAATTTTAAATCAGGACAGAAAAGATAAAACAGTTTCTGTTATTGGATAGTTTCCCATTATAACACATCTTGATCTTATTAATGGGAAGAAATTTTCTTCATTTGGCTCTTTTCATTGCATAATTTACATGTGTAGATACAGATCTTATAGCCATGGTTTTTTTTTGTTATTTATTTATTTATTTATTTATTTATTTATTTATTTATTTTTTGAAATGGAGTTTTGCTCTTGTTGCCTAGGCTGGAGTGCAATGGCACAGTCTTGGCTCACCGTTACCTCCACCTCCTGGTTCAAGCGATTCTCTTGCCTCAGCCTCTCGAGTAGCTGGGATTGCAGGCATGCACCACCACGCCCAGCTAATTTTTTATTTTTAGTAGAGACGGGGTTTCTCCATGTTGGTCAGGCTGGTCTTGAACTGTGGACCTCAGCTGATCCGCCCGCCTCGGCCTACCAGAGTGCTTGGGTTACAGGCATGAGCCACTGTGCCCAGCCACCATGTTTTAAACTAATAGTTTATATTTAAATAAAAAATCAGCAAGATATTTCTATGTGGAAAATTTAACAATATATTTGCCTATCCATTTAAGAATGATTACTTGGAAACTATAGCAGTTTTCTTCACTTTTGTCTTTCTTTTCATCTAATTTCATATTAAAGATGCAACTTACACTAAGAACTGTATTAGAACTCATATATTTCCATTAACTCATCTGAAAAGTAGTAATTTATGACTGATGGTCAAGTACTATTATATAAATAAGGTATTGTTCCAATAATTTATTTTTATATGCATATAGTTACTCAGTGAACAGGGATTCTGGTTTAAAATACAATTCTGACTCAGCTAGATTGGAGAGAGAATCTAGGAATTTGCATTTTAAACCAGCATCATAGATGATTCTTATGTAAATGATATGACTACCATTTTGTGAAAATTTACTTTGACAGTTAAATATGCTTTTAAAAATTAAGGCATGCCGTTTGGTTTCTAGTGATAATGGTAGACTAAGTAATTTGGACCATTCCTAATGCTGACAACAGTTAGAAAGATTGCCAGCGTGGTATCATGGCAAAACCCTATCTCTGCCAAAAATACAAAATATTAGCAGGCTGTAGTGGTGCATGCCTGTGGTCTCAGCTACTCAGGAGGCTGAAGTGGGAGGATCATTCGAGCCTGGGAGGTTGAGGCTGCAGTGAACCATGATCGGGCCACTGTACTCCAGCCTGAGTGACAGAGGACAGAGTGAGACCCTGTTTCAAAAAAAATAAATGAGAAAACTGGATGAAATGGAAACAAAAACCTGAGGCTTTGTAATACTAACAAAATACTGAAAAATTATGAGCCCAACTCAGAGAACATCCAAGAGTGATGTCCGGCACTTAGAAGTGCATTGCCCCTAGGCTGGACACGGTAGTTCATGCCTGTAATCCTAGCACTTTGGGAGACCGAGGTAGGCAGATCACCTGAGGTCAGGAATTCAAGACCAGCCTGGTCAACATGGTGAAACCCTGTCTCTACTAAAAATTCATAAAGTAGCCAGGCATGGTGGTGGGTGCCTGTAGTCCCAGCCACTTGGATGGCTGAGGCAGGAGAATCGCTTGAACCCGGGAGGCAGAGATTGCAGTTAGCCCACATCTCACTACTGCACTCCAAGCTGGGTGATGAAGGGAGACTCAGTCTCAAAAAAAAGTGTATTCCCTCTTCAGGTGTGTGCCACTTCCTGTAGATCCAAATATCTGCCATTTCCAGTGATGATGGCTAAAAGACTACAAAGCTGAATAGAGATACCCAGAATCATGAAGCCCAGGGGAAAATTGGAGTTCAAGGCCCACAGAGAGGGGAGAAATGTCTAATTAAATCTAAGAGGAAGGTTAAACCTATAATAGACCAGCTCACCCACGCAAGTGAAAACCAACTTCAAATTACTTGAAATCCTAATCTGATTTAGATGACTCATAATTGCTAGTGCCCTTTCCCATCACAGAAACAAATTTAAACCATTTTTAGAGGAAGATAAAATTATCCTAGGCCATCAATTGTCTCACCGCAATGTTTTTATAAGCACTATTGGTACTCTATCAAAAATAAAAAGCTTAAGAAAGTACTGCATAATAGAAAACCAAGAGAAGCAACACTCAGTATAAACAGAATCACACAGATGATTCAGATAATGGAGTTTGCAGACATATTTCAAAATGATTGTGCTTAATGTAGGAGTTCTCTATTTATTCCAGGTATTTCTTATGAGACAGGTGATTTACAAGTATTTTCTCCCATTCTATGGATTGACTTTTTACTCTGTGGATAGTGACCTTTGATACCCAAAAGTTTTTAATTTTGATGAGGTCTAATTTATCTGTTTTTTCTTTTACTGTTTTTCATGTCACTTTTGAGAAATAATTGCCAAATCCGTTGTAGTAAATAAAGCTTTTGCACTATGTTCTGTCCTAAGAGTTTTATAGTTTTGGCTCTTATGTATAGGCTTTTTATTAATTTTTAGCTAATTTTTGCATATAGTATTAGGTAAGGGTCCAAGTTCACCCTTTTGCATATGGATATCCTGTTTTCCCAGCACCATTTTTTTTTTTTTTGAGATGGAGTCTCGCTCTGTCGCCCATGCTGGAGTGCAGTGGCACGATCTTGGCTCACTGCAACCTCCGCCTCCTGGGTTCAAGCAATTCTCTTGTCTCAGCCTCCTGAGTGGCTGGAATTACAGGCGCATGCCACCACGCCCCGCTAATTTTTCTGTATTTTTAGTAGTAGAGATGGGGTTTCACCATGTTGGTCAGGCTGGTCTCGAACTCCTTTCCTTGTGATCCACCCACCTCGGCCTCCCAAAGTCCCAGTACCATTTTTTGAAAAGACAGTCTTTTCCCCATTGGTCTTTCCCCAGTGGTCTTGGCATCATTGAAGAAAATCATTTGATTTTGTATGTTAGGATTTATTCCTGTGCTGTCTATTCTATTATGTTGGTCTATATGTCATCTTTATGCTTGTACCATGCTGTTCTGACTGCTGTGGCTTTGTAGTAAGTTTTGAAATCAGGAAGTATGAATACTCCAACTTCGTTCTTCTTTTTCAAGATTGTTTTGGCTATTCAGAGTCTTTAAGATTCCATATGGTTTTGAGGATGGATTTTTCTGTTTTTGCAGAATATGTTACTGAGATTTTGATGTTGAATCTGTACATCACTTTGGGTATTAGTGACATCTTAACAATATCAAGTTTTCAAACCCATTAACCTGTGATATCTTTCAGCAATGTTCTGTTGTTTTCATTATATAAGCCTTTCACATCCTTGGTTAAGTTTGTTCCTAAATATTTTGTTCTTTTGGATGCTATTGTTTATGCATTGTTTTCTTAATTTCCTTCTAGGACAGTTGATTATTAGTGTTTAGAAATGCAACTGCTGTTTGAGTATTCATTTTGCATCCTACTACTTTGCAGAATTCATTCATTCTAACAATTTTTGTGTGTGGCATATTTAGGAATTTTCTATATAAACAATTATAACATCTGCAAGCAGAGATAATTTTGCTTCTTTATTTGGAATATGTATGTCTTTTTTCTTTTTTTTTTTCATTTTCTTGACTAATTGCCCTTGCTAGAACTTCCACTACTATGTTGAGTATAGTGGCAAAGTGGACATCCTTGCCTTGTTTCTGGTCTTATAAAAAAAAAAAGCTCTCTGTCTTTCACCATTGAGTATGATATTAGCTGTGGGTTGTTCATGTATGGCTTTTATTATGTTGAAGTAGATTTTTTTCTATCCCTATTGTGTTGAGTGTTTTTGTTATGAAAGGATGTTGACTTTTGTCAAATGCTTTTCTGCATCAGTTGAGATGATCATCTATTTTTTTTCTCGTTCCTCCATTCTGTTAACTTTGTATCTGTTTACATGTATCTGTACATATATTATATCTGTTACATGTTAACATGATATGTTTACATGTATCTATACATGTAAAATATAAAATGGAAAAAGCCAACTGAAGAAAACTGATTGATTTTCATATGTTGAACCATCCTTGCATTCCAGGAATAAATCCCAGTTAGTTAAGGGTAGGGTATTAAGCCTTCAAATATTATTGTGGAATTGTCCTTTCCATTCTTTCCATTTTTGCTTCATATATTCTGATGGTCAGTTATAAGGTATAATGTTTATAATTGTTGTATCTTCTTGCTGTATTGAGTCTTTTATTAAAATATATGTCATTTTTAATCTCTTGTAATTTTTTTAAAATTAGAGACAGGGTTTCACTATGTTGCCCAGGCTGGTCTCGAACTCCTGAGGTCAAGTGATCCGTCTGCCTTGGCCTTCCAAAGTGCTGGGATTATAGTCATGAGCCACCATATCTTGTAATATCTCTTGTAATATCTTTTGATGTATTCTGTCTAATATAACTGTCCCTGTTCTCTTTTTGTTATTATTTGTATGAAATATCTTTTTCCATCCTTTCACTTTCAAACTATTTATGTCTTTGGATCTAAAATGAGTCTCTTATAGACAGCACATATTTGAATCATGTTTTAAAATCCATTCTGCTAATCTCTGTTTTGATTGAAAAACTGAATTCAATTACATTAAAAGTAATTACTGCTAAGGAGAGACTTCTTTCATTTGCTGTTTGTTTTCTGTATGCCTTATAGCATTTTTTACCCCTCATTTTCTACATTGCTGTCATCTTCAATGTTTAATTAATTTTTTATAGTATGGTGTCTTAATTCCCTTGTCATTTCCTTTTGTGTTTATTCCATAGCTGTGTTCTTTGTGGTTACTATAGGAATTACATTTAACATCCTTAAGTTACAACATTCAAATTTAAACTTACACGGAGTTAACTTCAATAGCATACAAATACAGAATACCATACAAAATCACTGCTTGTGTATAACTCCTTGCCATTTCAGTTACCATTTTCATATCACAAAATTACATCTTTATACATAGACTGATAATTTTTGTATGCACAGAAACATAGACTTAATAATTTTTATGCATTAGACTTTGGAGTCATGTACAAACAGAAAGTAGAGTTATAAACTAAAGTTAAAATAATGCTAGTTTTTATAATTGCCTACGTATTTACTTTTGTGGTTATCTTTATTTCTTCATATGGCTTTGTGTTACTTTCTAGTGTCTTTTATTTCCACTTGAAGCACTCCCTTTACCATTTCTTTATGGGCAAGTCTGGTGGTAACAAACTCCCTCAGCTTTTGTTTATCTGTGAATGTCTTAATTTCTCCCTCACTTTTGAAAGACAGTTTTGCTGGATAAAAGTTTTTGGTTAACAGTTTTGTTTTGTTTTGTTTTAGCACTTTGATTATATTGGCCCAGTGCATTCTGGACTTCAAAATTTCTGGTGAGAAATATGCTGATACATTTGTTGAAGAAATCTGGTATGTGATGAGTTACTTCTCTTTCTGCTTTGAAGATACTTTGGCTTTGGCTTTTGACAGTTTGATTATAGTATGTTGGTGGGGCCTCTTTGATTTTATCCTACTTGGAGTTAGTTGAGCTTTGTGGATGTTTATATTCATGCATTTCATCAAATTCGGAGAGTTCACACATTATCTTCAAATAATCTCTCTGACTCCTGTTTCAAATAATCTCTCCTCTTCTTTTGGGGCTCTTATTTTAATTAGAGACAGGGTTTCACTGTGTTGGTCACCTTGATTGCCTTAGGCTGTGTTCACTTTTCTTCTTTCTGTTCCTCAGACTTGATAATTTAAATTGTCTTCAAGTTTACGGATTCTTTCTACTATCTGCTCAAACCTGCTTTTGAATATGTCTAGTAAACTTTTTAATTTCAATTATTGTACTTTTCAGGTCAAGAATTTCTTTTAGTTTCTTATGTTTTCTGTCTGTATTGGTGTTTCTACTTTGTTCATACTATGTTTTCTTGACTTTTTCTAATTTTTCTTTAGGACTTTGAGCATCTGTAAGATAGTTGTTGGAAGGTTTTGTCTGGTAAGTGCCATCTTGTCTTTGTCAAGGACATTTTCTGTTTATTTAATATTTTTGTTGAATGAGCCATACTTTCCTATGGCTTTGTATGCTTTGTGAATTTTTTGTTGATAACTGTACAGAAATTGAACTTTACATCCTCCTCTTCCCCAGGGTTTGCTTTAAAAATTTTTGTTTTAGGTTATCTCCATGCTGGGGATCAGCCTGAAGGTTCAACTTAAGATTTTAAAAACTCAAGTTTTTTTCTAAGCCTATGCCTTTCCCTGGGCTTATGCCATGACTTTCTAAATCCTCTGTATATGTGGCTGCATTTGAATCTCCTAGTTCTTAAATACTAAACTCCCAAAAAGAGAAAAAGATAAAACTTTAGGGGCACAAAATATGCTAGTCCTTTAAATCCCCTGGAAATTGATTCAGCTGGAGTGGTAGGGACTTAAAGCAATGGCTGCCTGTCTCTGTGTCTGTCCGTCCATCATCAGCAATCAGTGATTATCAGCATGGCTCCCCAATATTTGGAGCACAGGGCACTTATTGCCCAACCTGGCTCTTATAATTGTGTGCCAACTGCTCCAGGAACACGCTTGCATGGCTGCTTGCTATGGGGCTGGGGGATGCGGAATGCGTAGCTGCCACCTTGCTAAGAGCTACCTGAAAATAATCACTGTTTACTGTCCAAGCCTTCCTCTAGAAGTTGCAAGCCTTCAAAGTAGTTCCCAGTGTTTTAAAATAGTTATCTTAGATTCTGCCAATGAAATTTTTGTTTAGGTGGTGAGATAGATTCTTGGTGTCTCTTACTCCACTAATTTCCCAGAATCCTCTGCCCCACAAGTGTGTTACACCTCAAATAATCACCACTTCTTTTAGGCCAGGCCGGCCATGCTTCTACTAATTTGTCTGTCTCGAAAACTGTCTAGGTTTTCATGTTTGATTCCAATTCACTCTGTATGCCAAAACCCACACCCACAATTCTTTTTTAGACATGTTGTTCTCTTTAGACTTATATTACAGGTACTTGGGGGTACATCACATATCTGTGGGAGTAAGCCTTTTATATTTCTAGAAGTCACCCTTTTTTCTCAAGTAGAGATGACCTGTGAGGCACCTCTATCTTTCAGAGGTCTTAGCACAGGGTCTGACAGCCATATTCTTAATGTGGTCTTTACCCAGTTCCCTGGGTTTGATCTTCTCTCTGAAGCTGTTTCTTAATGGCCATAGCTTTTACTTGGTAGCAAACAGTTTTATTTTACAATTCTAAAATGTCTGGACAATTCATTGTCACTTTAATCCTACTTGGAAATGGACCACTTTTTTTGGTGTCATTTCTTTCTTGTAGTACCTTACCAAATGCAGCACAAAACAGACAGCTCATGTGTTCATTTTCCCTCATATTCTACTACCTGAACTCCACAAGTTTATTATATAATTTTTCTCTCATATTATCCCATGCAACATTCTTACCAAATGTTTTGCCGCTATGAGTCATCATTTTTCTAGTCTCCTGTAACTGTTTTCCTTGCCATTTTCCAGCTTGCTATTTTAGTTTCATACTACTTGCTTTCTGATTCCAAATCTATCACATTATTTTAGGTTTTTGCTACTGGAGCATCCTATGTCTAGGTTACCATCTTCTCTATCTATTAGCTTTTGCTACAGTAATGCTTCTAATTTAGTGACAAAAATAATTTATTTTTTCTCATGCTTCTTGGGATGAACAGATCTAAGTTTAGCTTGGCTTCAAACTGGAATTTGGGTCCAGGTCTACTGTTCTTCCTTAGAAGTCAGGACATAATCTCATGGTGGTGGTGGAAGCATGAGCAAATTCAGTTGAATAAGTGCAAGTCAAGGCTCTGATTGCAGCACAGTTACTAACTTCTCAAAGCAGAGTGAGTATATGACTGAACCCAAAGTCAAAGGGCAGGGAGGGTACCCTGCCTCTAGTTTAAGGAACAGCAGTCATGTGGCAAAGGATATGGATACAGGAAGGGGTGAAGAACTGGAACCAATAATACAGTGTACCAATCATTCAAATCTTAACGAAACATATATGGGAAAGGCATATTAATATCATATAAGGATGTCATTTAAAAACATATTAAAGAAAAATAGTGATACTTCTTGAGAAAATATTTAATTCACCTGGAAACTAAAATAATTCTGAAAATGTATGCACCTCATAACATAGCCTCAAAATGTAAACTTACAAGACAAGAAGGAGAAATGCAAATTCATATTTACAGTAGAAGATTTTAACATACCATTCCCAATAACTTTTTGAACAAACACAAATTTATAGAGGGAAAATTTGAACAACACAATTAACAAACATGACTTATTTATTTTGTATGTAAAAACTTCAGAATATATAACTACATAATACCCATTATTTTTAAGTGCACACAACACTTAAAAATTGGACCATTGTCTCAGGTAGTTCAGGCTGTTTTGAGAAAGTATCGTAGACTAGGTTGCTTATAAAGAACAGAAATGTGTTTCTCTTGTTTCAGAGTTTGGAAGTCCAAGGTCAGGGTGCCACCATGATTGGGTTCAGGTGAAGGCCTTCTTTTTGCTTGTAGATTGCTGTCTTATTGTATCCTAAGATGGCAGGAGGAGAGGTAGAGAACTCTCTGGGATCTCTTCCAAAAGGGCACTAATCTCATTCATGAGGGCTCCTCTCTTATGATTTTAATTACCTCCCTAAGGTCCCACCTTTTAATACCACCACATTGGTGATTGGGAGTTCAACATTTGAATATGCAGGGGGTAGGGGTGCACATATATTCAGTCTATAACAACTATATTTTAGCCATAGAGTACCAACAAATTTCAGAGAAAATTGAAATCAGATGGAGTATAATCTTAGATTACTATGGAATTAAACTAGAAAAGAACAACGTAGAGATAATTAGAAAAGCTCTGTGTTTTTGGAAATTTCAAAATACACTATTAAATATCCCATGCCTTGAGAAAAATCACAATAGAAAAATAGGAAATATTTTAAAATAAATTACAATCAAAATACTTTATATCAAAATTCGTGGGGGGCATAGCTAAGGGATGCTTATAGAAGGAAGATCTTAACTTTAGATGCCTATATTAGAAAAGAAGAAAAGCCAAAAACTCAGTGATCTAAGCTTCCAGCTGAAGAAAGTAGAAAAAAGAACAAATGAAAACCAAAAAGAACTAGAAGAAAGAAAATAATTTAAAAATAGCAGTTAATGAAATAATAAACAAACATTCAATATAGGACATCAGCAAAGCCAAAAGGTGGTTCTAGAGGAAGGATAAGAAAGGCATAACTAAACAAATTCAGGCCTTAAAAAGAAGGTCTGGGTGCACACTGGAATTATCTAGAGTGGTTTTTTTTGTTTTTTTGTTTTTTTAATATTGATGCCCAGGCCTCTCATATGGTCAATTACATCAGAATTTCTAATTGTAATCCTGCATTAGTATATTTATTGAGTGCCCCAGTTGATTCTAATATGAAGCACAGGTGAGAACCATTGATATAGCAGATAACATTTTGATGTCATTCCAACCTTTTTGCTTATACAATTTTTATATAAATACGTTCTTGCCTAACACAGTTTTGAAACCTTTTGTGTTTACCAGCATATCATTATCTTGCTGTAGTAGTAAATATACTTCTGCCACTACATTTTAATAGTTGTACTACATTTTAATAGTTGTACTACATTTTAATAGTTGTGTAATATTCCATAATATGGTTATATTATCATTTGTGTAACTATATTGAGCACTTAAATTTTCAATAGCGAAAACAATGCTAAGATAATATCTCTGTAAAAGTGCTTTTCCAAGCCTGGGCAACATGGCAAAAACCCAACTTCACAAGAAATAAAAAAATTAACCAGGCATAGTGGTGCATGCCTATAGTCTTGGCTGCTCAGGAGGCTGAGGTGGGACGATCACCGGAGCCCAGGGCGGTTGAGGCTGCAGTAAGCTGAGATTGTACCACCACAGTTCAGCCTGGGTGACTGAACAAAACCATATCTGCTCCCCCCCCCACAAAAAAATTACTTTTCAGCTGGCGTAGTGGCTCATACCTGTAATGCTAGCTACTCAGGAGGCTGAGGCGGGAGGATCACTTGAGCCCAGGAGTTTGAGGCTACTGTGAGCTATGATTGTTCTACTGTATTCCAACCTGGGTGACAGAGACCCCTTATGAAAATAATACCAATAAATAAAAGCATTTTTCACACATCTACAAATAGCACGCATTAAAAAATTATTTATTAAAACATTTTCTTGTGGGTATGATGAAATAATGTGTGTGACAGGTGGTAACTGAATTTTTATCTTACATGCTCACCTAGGAATTAGCTAGGTTAGTAAGGCTGAAAGAGATGTATTAATATGTGTTTTGCTGACCATTTCCCCAGCACAATGCCTCATTTACAGAAGGCATACAAAAAGCCCGGGCACAGTGGCTCATGCCTGTAATCACAACACTTTGGGAGGCTGAGGTGGGTGGATCGTTTCAGGTTAGGAGTTCGAGACCAGCCTGGCCAACATGGTGAAACTCCATCTCCAGTAAAAATACAAAAATTAGCCAGGTGGTAGTGGTGCACGCCTGTAATCCCAGCTACTTGGGAGGCTGAGGCAGGAGAATCGCTTGAGCCCAGGAGGTGGAGGTTGCAGCTAGCCAAGATCATGCCACTGTATTCCAGTCTGGGTGACGGAGTAAGACCCTGTCTCAAAAAAAAAAAAAAAAAAAAAAAAAAAAAAAAAAAAAAAAGGCATACAAAAATGTTTGTTGAAGAAGTGAATAGATTTAATTCCTCAGAACTAATCTCAATTGGTAGAATATGTGGACTTGTTACATTCAAAAGAACATACAATTTTGGGAGCAAACCCAGTATCAGAAACCAAAGTTGGAATCTGTAAACTAAAATCTTTTGCTTTGAAATTAATATATAAGAATGAGAATGATTATTGAGATCTATGCTCAGCTAGCCATGAACCAAGAATTCAACTCTTATGTGTCTAGAAGGGGGGCGGGAAAAAGCTCTCTTATGGTTAACTGCTGCCCCTCCTAGGTACTTTGGTTTTCTGCTGCACTGAAGCCAGAATGATTTTATGTTGCAGTAAAAAATAACATGCTTACAATATTAATACACTATTATGGAAAATATTAGAAAATTTAGCTGAGCAAAAATAATACAAATAACACTCATAATTCTATCATTTTCAAATAACAATTTTTCTTTGGGGGGGCAGTATTTTTTTATCAACCTAAAAGAAGTACTTTATACCTCCCACATTTTTACAATCCCTGTCATTCATTTTTGTTCACTGTGTATAACCTTTGGAATTTGGGTGTTTGATATGCATGGAAGAAGCAACACAACATACATCTTTTAACTTATTATACCATTGGCTGCCATTCCCCAGCATTCATTCATTCATAATTCACTCATAGATGTTTGTTAAACTCCTACTTTTTCCATTCATTCTGCTACCTTTTGAGAATACAGTGGTAATCAAAAACAGACATGGTCCCTACCCTCGTGGAGCTCTCAGTGGATTTGAAGAGTCTGTCATGAATTTAAAAATGACACAATAAATGTAAACCTGCCACTGTAATAAGTTCTATGAGAGAAAGGAACATGAGTTTGTAACAGGAAAATTTGATCTAGTCAGAAAAGGCTTTCTTAATGAAGTGATAAATGAGGTGATATTTGAAGGAAAAGTAAAGCAGGGAGGGAGGAGCCTTCCAGGGAAAGGTACCGATATGTGTAAAGCCCTGGGACAAGAAAGACTGGCAATGACAGAGAAAGGAAGCCAGCATGGCTAGTGTAGAGACAAGGAACTGGAGAGGAAAGTAGGGGCCAAATCATGCAAAAGCCCTGAAGTAGGAGTATGCCTAGTGTGCCCAAGCAGCAGCAAGGATTTCACCATGGCTGGAGGGACATGAGCAAGGAGAGAAGAGTAAAAAATGAAATTGGAGAGGGAACAGTTGGAGAATGTGCCAGGTAGTTTTGCAGTACTATCCAATAGCACTTTCTGCGATGATGGAAATGCTCTGTCTGCACTGTTCACTATGATAGCCATTACTCACTTGAAATTGAGCACTCAAAACATGGCTAGTGCCATTGAGGAACTGCATATTAAATTTTAGTTAATTTTAATTTAATAGCCTCTAGCTGTAGTGTACAGTATGCTAATGAACACTTGAAGGGTAGATAGTGTAGTGGAGAAACTGAATTTTTGAAATTTTACTTCATTTTATTTAAATGTATGAACAGCCACGTGTGGCTAGTGGCTACCATGTTGGATAGAACAGTTACAGCTTTGTGACCTTTGGCTTTTACTCTGAAGTAATTAAATTTGAATTACCTAAGGCCTGTAGCTAAATTGGTATTTTGTTTTACTTTTAAGCAAAATAATAAACTTCCTTTTTTGATAGGATAAAGGAGAGGTGAAGATATATAAGAGCCTAAAGAAATACATAATTTCCTTGACTCATATTTTTAATTGATATCTTAAGATGCACTCCAAAAGGTGAAATGTAAGTGGTGACAGCATATCTAACTTTTTCTTTCCTGCTTCAACTTAATGTCTCTTGCTCATTAAAGGATGAGATAGTTTCTCTCAGTTAACATTCTCATAGAACATTTCACTTTTTCTATCTTTTGTCATTTGTTAACCTATGTATATATTTGTATAACTATTTTATATCTTCTGTGCAACACCCAACCATAAGATTATTATATTATTTAGGGCAGGGACTGTGCCTGTCTTATTCACATAGAATCCACAGTATATGAAATCCTAGTAGTCGATTAATGAATATTTAATAACTGAATAAATGAATAAAGTATTCAGCAGTCTCATCTCTACTGTACTCATCCATCTTCTTATTTATCCATATTGACTGTTACCCCCTCACCACTGGCCATACAGGGTTAAAGGACTCTCCCTAACCTTCTATTCATCCCAGTTACTTAAAACTATTGATAAGCATAAGTCTCTCTATTATCCATAATCCATGAAGCAGAGACCTTCTCCCATCCAATAAGAAAGATTTATCTTTTTAAAAAAATATTTAAATACTACCTTAAAGTGAGACCCAAAGGAACTGATAAAAAGATAGCCTGGTGACCTCTGTAGCTCACAACTGAATTACTTTACAGCGACAACCCACTCTTTGTCCCTCATAACCTCTCAACTTTTATATAAGTCATAAGATTCTACCTTATTTTAAATGAATAGCCCATTTTGACAGAGTAATGATGGTATGTGACAAATGGCACTTGTCTCATGGCATTTCCCTTAGCTAGCTTTACACAATTCAGTTATTGTTAGGTGACTTCAAGATACACCCTTAAGTTGGTTTTGTCTTTGAGATTGATTCTCTCCAAGAACCCTCAGCTCTGGTTCCACGCACATGATAGAAAGGCCTTCAGTTATTTTGGCTCATGGTAGGACTGCTTTCTCCCATTAGAGAGTTGGAGGATTATTGGAAAATCCTAGTACAATTTCTGAAGTACAAAGTTAACCACAGAGACGTTTCCCCACATGAAATGTTTAGTGACAGTTGGGGTGGAAACAGGGGTCCACTGACCTGGGTGTCAGTCCTAACATACCCAGTTCACTGTGTCACCTTTAATAATGTACAGTTTGTGCTTCAACCTAGAATCTGCAGAGACTCTCTCCTGTTCCTTACCCCTTTCATTGATACCAGAAGTAGTAGAAAGATTGACCTTTGTGAAGCTTACTAAAATTCTTTTACATCTTCAGGTAATTCACAGGGATGAGGAAAATAAAAAATAGAAAAAAATTAATAAAATTCTTCTACAAAACTGCAATACCATGCAGAGATTATTGAGAAGGTGTGTGCAGAATTGCTGGTTTTTCAAACTAGATAAAATAGTAGTACCTATTCAAGTCACCACCACAGGGGCCCCCTAAAAATAGACCGACTCTGCTATGTGATAGCTTAGGACGTTTTTATTGATATCATCTCTTGTACTGCCGAAAGAAAAGCCTTGAGCCTGGAAGGAGGAATTAGAGTGTATTTTCCTAGGAAACTGGTGCCACAGTAAACTGTATGTCTGTTTGTTCTTGAAGCCGACCTAGCAATTACCTTGGAATACTAGGGCTCTATATTTCTCTAAATGTTTTTTCCTTCTACTTCATCATTCCTGATGAAAGAAAGAAAACAGTATAAAGAAAAGCTACAGGTTACTCTGAATACACACCAAGTTTTGTTGGGGAGTAGTTGTCTTAGGTGGC
Organism: Gorilla gorilla gorilla; assembly: GCF_029281585.2. Taxonomy (NCBI): domain Eukaryota; kingdom Metazoa; phylum Chordata; class Mammalia; order Primates; family Hominidae; genus Gorilla; species Gorilla gorilla. Next base: position 102,187,034 of record NC_073242.2, read on the forward strand.
ACTCTGACCACAGCACTAAGAGCTACACTGGTGTAGTGAGGAAAGCGTGGCCCTTTTGAATCATAACGTGCTGTTCATTTCTATTCCCATTGCTTCTCCTAGGATTTCTTATGTCTTGCCCTAGCAAACCATAACACATAGACACACACACACATACACACACACCCATCCCTGTCCAGTGCACCCAGTGGGGGGGAGGGGGCAGGGAAGACAAAGTCATTTATATAATGTGTCTCCCTGCTGAGCCCCTAATGGCCAAAGCTTTTGTTCTGCATTCAGTGGCTGCATGTGATGGGCAGGAAGCCGCAGTCTCCCTTTGTTCCATGGCCTTATTCAGCAATTTAGATCCATCATAAAAATCAAATATGCATGTTGCAATCGCCTTCCATACAACAGCTTCAATTTTCACCTTTTTTTAATTTGAACTCCACAGGGGAAGAAAGAAAATGAAGGGAGAAAGGGAAAATGGGAGTAAGAAAAAAAATTGCTTTGTGTTTTTGCTTAGTGGACTGTGAAAATAGGCAATCATGAAAAAAAATTTTTTTTTAATTTCATAGATGCATCCCATTCAAAATAAGACATGCTACCAAATTAGGCCTTCTGGAAATGCCCTCACACCATCCTAGTTAACTCAGGCTCCAAAACTTGGATGTGAAATGATGGGAAAAGAGAAAAATAGAACATTATAAAAGGGCAGAAAGAGGAAGACTCTTTAGGGCTTGAATAATCATCCTGTTCAGAGAGGTACCTCCATACCACTTATAATTATGCCAAAAAGAATGTTTTATGTTCAGCTGATTGTCATGAGTTTCTTTTGTAAAGGAAATGATTGGGGGAAAAGGTTCATAGAGGGAGTGAGAGAGAGATTACACTTAAAGATATATTTCCTCTCTGAATAAAAATGAACACATTGGCAGAGATGTTTTTGTCCACTTATTGATTTGCACACAATATTTAAAATTTTCCCAGAACTTCAAAGGATATGTTCCCTGGAGTTCAGATAAATTTGCATCAGCAGGTTTGGTATTGATTATGCAGAAAAATACAGAAACCTTTTACCTACTCCATTGTTAAACTCAAGCAATGACTTTACAGAAGGGTGCATGCCCTAATATAAACAATATGGCCAATATTTATTTGATTTATTAAAAAATGAAAGATCTGAAGAAGTGTGCCTCTTTATGCCTGGTTTCACTTACTAATACAGATTTTGAAGGCTCGTGCTAAATTTGAAGCCAGCCAGTTTGAAGATACTTTGCCTGTTCTTAGAAATGGAGCTTTTACAGGGTAATCCCAGGGAGATTGCTGTTGTCAACATTATACAGATACTGAACATAATATAGGATGGGTACAAACTGAAAGAGTGATCTTGAGGCTCATTCAAGGTTGAAAAAACCTTTCATTGTCTGGAGTGGAGCTTCTTCTGGAAAATGTACCAAATGAGTCTGGGATCAAAACCAATTTCACAAGTTTGATCGAGTCATAATATGGAAATCCACCAGATTCTGCTATGACTAATTAGAGGTGTGTGAAGAAGGTTTCCCTTCCCCAGCATTATTGATTTTTCTTTCAAACTCCCCAGTTTCACGGGGAAAATCTCTGGCATTTAAAAGTGTTCAATTTAGTACAGTTCACTGATGCATGTAATCTTTGCTAACTGCATCTCATTTTCTCTGAACTGGATTTTTCAGGCCCTCTTATGTCTGGGTATATTTTTTATTTACTCTATATTTTAAGTGAAATCAAAGATGTACCCAGAACATACAAATACTGAGAGGATACATTTAATATTTGGATTTTTTTTAGTTGCAAATTTTCCCTTTTCTCCGCTGGAAATAATGGGCAATTACAAAAAAGTGTAATTTTAAAAAGTGGATTCCACACAATTTAAGCCTACATGAGTGAAGAGATTTGTATATGTCTTGAATCATTCTATCCTGGAAAAAGCAATAAAGATGGAGAAAAGCACCAGGAAATTTACAACACTGGATAAAATCTGTGATTGTATACCGTCATAACTGAGGCAAAAGCTATGGCTCTATGCCACCTCAAGCCGTCTCATCCCATCTTACCTTTTAACACTACTCCATATTTTCAGGATATTATAGACAGATAGCATACTGTAACTTCTCGTTAAAGTTAGGGCCACATGCTGGCATTTTATGTTTTCAACTTCCTTCATATGAGGAAAGATGCTACACAGATGTATTAAATGATAAACATTTCATATTGGAGAGTGAAACCTTTATCTTCGAATTCAAGGTAATTTAATATATAAGGGTATATTTTTAATTGAATATCTTCCTCTTCCCTATCATATGGCAACTTTGTCCTCAGTTGTTTCTTCCCAAGAAATAAGTTGTAGAAGGCCTAGAGGAAAAATTGTTTCAGGAGACCTTGTTTGCATTTCAGGTCATTCCAACTACTATTCTTACCTCTACTTTAAACAAAAAATACATACTAAACCAATGATAGGTCTCACTTAGTGAAGTCTTTTCCTCTGCAATCACACAGATGTTGAGAGTGAAGCCTCCGAATTAGACAATCTCAGTTCAAGTTCTGACTCCATCCTTGACTAGCTCTGTGACCTTGGACGATTTAAGCTTGAGTGTCTTAATTCGTAAAATGAATATATGAGGATAATAACGCTTAATGTATAGGATCATGTAAGTTAAATGAGATTAAGTATTGTCACAGGTTGCTTTCCTAGAGAAGCAGACCTGAGATTAACATTGAGTGTTATTTATTAGGGGGTGCTGTCAATACCTGTGGAAGGTGAGCTGCGGTGCATTCCAACGAAGACCTCAGCCAACACTGAGGCAGGTTTTTTTCAGCTTCCTGGGAGCTGACAGCAACTAAGGGGTGTCGTCTTCTAGCAATGTTTTTAGCTATGGAAATAAATCCTTTATTCTTTATTTTAGGGGGAGTTGGGTGGCACATTACAATGTCTATTAGAAGAGTTTAGTAAGCACTCAATAAATATTAGCTATATAATAGTGTCAATGTATATTTACCTGGGAGACCATTCTTAGTATCCCAAACAATTGCTTTCATTATATATTTTAATAGTGCTTTGGTAAGAGCATGGCTCTGGAACTGGATTTGAGGCCCAGTTTCCTAATTGGCAGCTGAATAACACTAAGTACATTAGTCTCTCTGTGTCTCAGTTTCCTCATTTGTGAAATTGAAATAATAATAGTACTCATTCTCATAGGATTGTTATGAGGATTAAATATGTTAATAGTTACACTTTAAACAGTGCCTGGCATATAATACATGCTCTGTAACTGCTCGTGCTTATCATCATCATTATTATTTTTCTTCTCTCAATCAAGTTAAGCATGTACAGTGAGTCCTCACTTAACATCATTGAGAGGTTCTTGAAAACTGACTTTAAATGATTCAACAAATAAACCAATTTTTAATCATCAACATTATAATAACAGTGTTATTCGAAGACCTGATATATCTTGTTTTACTTAAAGTCAGTTTCCAAGAACCTATTGATGATAGTGAAGATTTACTGTAGTCAAAAACTACTTTGGAATCAGACAGTGCTGGGTTTAAATCCCAGCTCTGTCACTTACTAGCCGTTTTGACGTTGAGCATGTTACTTAATCTGTGATCCTCAGTATTCTTATCTGTCAAAAAGAAATAATATGTCTAACCTTATAGAAAGCACCAAATATATGAAGGTATTATGAACTTATGTTTTAGTTTCTTTTCTGAAATGTAGTAATAACCCCACCCTTGGGATGTCCTGAAGATTATGTGAGTTCATGAAAAGCACTTAGAATGGTACCTGACACAAAAGTATGTGTTCAGTGAGTGTTAGCTAATATGATGGTGATGATGACAACTGTATAAAGGACTCTGCACCATGCCTTGCATATCATAAGCACTCAAATATTACTTTTAAAGCTCTCCATGAATGTTTTCTTTATTTCTTCCTATTAGCCTTTCTTTTACATTCCAGCTGGCCTGCTGGACCTTTATTCTTGTGTATTCCTTTCCTCTTCCCTCACTTGCTTGTAAGGACTTTGAATGTTATATATGGGCCAATAATAAACCATGTCCTCTGACATCCTTAAAAAACAAAAGACAAAACCTTCTACTTTGTTTTTATTCTGGAGACAATAAGGCTGATGAGTGATTAAACATTATCTTCAAGTACACAAAGGTTCTTGCTACAGAAAGGTGGCTGCCAGCTCTCCATCTTCAGGACAGAAGAAGAGAAATATACTTCAGTGGAGCATACAAACACAGCATGGAAGACAAAAGAGGATGATAGACTCTCTAACTCTGAGAGGCTAAAAACAAAGAATATTCTTAATGTATTTAGAATGGCTATGTGCATGTGTTTCCAACCAAAGGGAAGAGAAAATTCTAATGAAATCCCTTTTAGCCCCGTACTTCTGATTGTGTTATCCTCAAATATTTTAACTATAAATATTACCTGGTAATATGTACCTTGCTTGTCCTGTGTTCTTTTGTCATATTATCATTCCTGGTTTCATAATAGCTGGTGTCCGTTATAAACCAATCAGAAAAAGGTCTTGGTTTGGGATAGACATTTATTATTCATAAAGGCTAAAAACTGTTTCTCCTTGCAATAATATATAATAAAAAAATAAGCATAGCCAAAATTTTCATTTGCATTCCAGAGGAAATAGTCTGAATAAATTCACCCTATTCATACACAGGGTTTTGTTTTTTTTTTTTAATATTGTTTTAAACACTGCTAAGTGTTAACGTTTTACATTAAGTTATTACTTTGACAGGGATTTGATAATATAATTATGGCCTTTATAATCATGTAGAAAATCATGTTAATTAAATAAACAAAAACTGAAGGAAAATGAACATTTTGATTGGGTTTATTTCATCAGAAGAATCAGACATCTCAAAATAGAAGCAGACATCTGTGGAAATGAAGAAAAATCTACAGTTCTTAAAAACCTAGACTCTCTGCTAAGGATATTATATACAGATCTAGGAAATAGCTCAGCTTTAAACATACCCCTTAATAGAGATATTAAAGCCGAATTTCCCTCTTCCCCTCTTTTTGTTTAATTTTCTTTTAAAGCTGTGTTTTTAATGGCAGATGAAGCTATCTTTTTTTTAATACTTTGAACAAGTATGGCATCTTTTACCCAGGAATCTCAAATTCCCACAAATTTCATACATAGTAGTTGTTATATGTAAAATATACAAAACATGAGGCTTCCTGCAAATTCCTGGCAGGGTGTGGAGCAGGTGTGGTGGGTATAAGCATTATATCCCATTGTTTTTAGGAAATTTTTTTGGGTTCCTAGTGATGATTATTCCCACTGAAGGGAGATCTGTGCCCAGTTGGCATGTTTTTTAGAGGCTTTTATACCACAGCAGAGTTCCCAATGATACTTTTATCATTTAGACCTCCTTCCTTAAAAATATGAGGGAGCTAGAGTGATTTTTTTTAATTAAACACTTCAGGACTTTTATTTTTGTCTTTTCATATATTTATGTTTGACATGTAGTAGGTACTCAATAATAGTTGAAGCCATGAAAATCTTTGGTCATTTTCAAAGTGATTCTTTTGGAATGCTATGTATTTATTATATCAGTGTCCAAAACAGTTCTGGAATTGCCTTCAGAGCTTGTGTTAGAGTCTTTTGAATATACTTATCTTTGCAGGTCAATTAATATTTATTTAGTGTCTATAATATATATATTTCAATTTTTTTTTGTAGAGATGGGGGTCTCACTATGTTGCCCATGCTGGTCTTGAACTCCTGGCCTCAAGCAATCCTCCCGCCTTGGCCTCCCAAAGTGTTTGGATTACAGGGATAAGCGACTACACCTGGCCTGTGCTTTTTAAGTATCATGATTTCACCCATTAGCTTATTTACTGCAGTTGTAGCTATTGCACAGCAGTCTCCCTTGTGTCAGGAACAGTTAATAAGTACTGAAGGTGGACAGTGAGAAATAATAAGATAAAATAAAAATAGAATAATAAGAAATGGTTCTCTTCCAAGAGTTATAACTTAGAAATATACATTCAAATTAACATACTAGAAAATACAGGTCGTCGGCAAAGCCTGAGTCCTGTCCTCTCACTCTCCTCTGTGGACAGCATGAACTTCACCACTCGCTCTACCTTCTCCACCAACTACTGGTCCCTGGGCTTTGTCCAGGCGCCCAGCTACAGTGCCCGGCCAGTCAGCAACACGGCCAGCGTCTATGCAGGCAGCAGGGGCTCTGGTTCCTGGATCTCCATGTCCCACTCCTCCAGCTTCTGGGGCGGCATGGGGTCTGGGGGCCTGTCCGCGGGGATGGCTGGGGGTCTTGCAAGAATGGGAGGCATCCAGAACAAGAAGGAGACCATGCAAAGCCTGAAGTACTGCCTGGCCTCCTACCTGAACACAGTGAGGAACCTGGAGACGGAGAACTGGAAGCTAGAGAGCAAAATCCGGGAGCACCTGGAGAAGAAGGGACCCCAGTTCAGAGACTGGAGCCGTTACTTCCAGACCATCAAGGACCTGAGGGCTCAGATCTTCGCAAATACTGTGGACAATGCCTGCATCGTTCTGCAGATTGACAGTGCCCGTCTTGCGGCTGATGATTTTAGAGTCAAGTATGAGACGGAGCTGGCCATGCACTAATCTGTGGAGAATGACATCCATGGGCTCTGCAAGGTCATTGATGACACCAGTGTCACTTGGCTGCAGCTGGAGACAGAGATCAAGGCTCGCAAGGAAGAGCTGCTCTTCATGAAGAAGAACCACGGAGAGGAAGTAAAAGGCCTACAAGCCCAGATTGCCAGCTCTGGGTTGACCTTGGAGGTAGATCCCCAAATCTCAGGACCTCGCCAAGATCATGGCAGACATCTTGGCCCAATATGACAAGCTGGCTCAGAAGAACAGAGAGGAGCTGGACAAGTACTGGTCTCAGCAGATTGAGGAGAGCACCACAGTGGTCACCACGCAGTCCGTCAAGGTTGGAGCTGCTGAGACGACACTCACGGAGCTGAGATGTACAGTCCAGTCCTTGGAGACTGACCTGGACGCAATGAGAAATCTGAAGGCCAGCTTGGAGAACAGCCTGAGGGAGGTGGAGGCCCGCTACACCCTGCAGATGGAGCAGCTCATCGGGATCCTGCTTTACCTGGAGTCAGAGCTGGCACAGACCCGGGCAGAGGGGTAGCGCCAGGCCGAGGAGTATGAGACCCTGCAGAACATCAAGGTCAACCTGGAGGCTGAGATCACCACCTACCGCTGCCTGCTGGAAGATGGCGAGGACTTCAATCTTGGTGATGCCTTGGACAGCAGCAACTCCATGCAAACCATTCAAAAGACCACCACCTGCCGGATAGTGGATGGCAAAGTGGTGTCTGAGACCAATGACCCCAAAGTTCTGAAACATTAAGCCAGCAGAAGCAGGGTACCCTTTGGGGAGCAGAAGGCCAATGAAAAGTTCAGCGGTCCAAAAAAAAAAAAAGAGAAAATACAGTGTTATAGCAGATAAATGTATACATTTGGAATGTATACATGTATACATGTGGAATCGTATACAAATGTATACATGTGGAATCGACAAGGTCTCTGGGTGAGCATCATGGAAGAGGTGGCATTTCAGATCTCGATGGATATAGATAGGAAAATATGGGAGAAGGGTATAGCAGGAAAAGAGAAAATTGTAAGCAAAGACCCCAAAGCAGAAAAGCATTTGGTTCAGTCAGAGAATGGTGAGACAGAAAAAGAAACGGAGATAGAATTTTGGAGCTAGAGTCCCGGGGTACTAACCTCAGTGCTGAAACATACCGTGTCCTTTGACAAGTGACTTGAACTGTGTCTTGGTTTTCTCCTCTGTAAAATGGGGATAAGATTTGTACCTACATCACAGGGTTGTTATGAGGAATAATATATAATAATACGTCTAAAACAATGCCTGGCACATAACAAGCACCATGTAAGTGTTAGAAAATGAGAGAGTGGAGTATCTTCTCTACTGTACTGGAAGCCACTGAAGGTTTTTGAGCAAGGTGGTGAAAAGATAGGCGCTATACTTTAAGAGTATGATCCTGGCACTACTGTGTACAGTTGATCATGAGAGAGATGCTAGTTAAGAGAGATCCTGGGAAGGGGAAATGCCAGATTGCACTGGAGCAATAGCTATGGGAATGAAAAGGAGGAGGTGGGTGCAAGAAACACTGGAGGGTCCCCATAACATGCACATACTTTTTATTTTATTTTAAGTTCCGGGATACATGTGCAGGATGTGCAGGTTTGTTACATAGGTAAATATGTGCCACGGTGGTTTGCTGTACCTATCAACTTATCACCTAGGTAATAAGCCTAGCATGCATTAACTATTTATCCTGATGTACTCCTTCCCCTAAACATCCCCCACCCCTGCCAACAGGCCCCAGTGTGTGTTGTTCCCCTCCCTGTTTTCATGTGTTCTCATTATTCAGCTCCCACTTACAAGTGAGAACATGCGGTATTTGGTTTCCTGTTCCTACATTAGTTTGCTGAGGATAACTGCTTCCAGCCCCGTCCATAGCCCTGCAAAGGACATGATCTCATTCCTTTTTATGGCTGCATAGTATTCCATGGTGTATATGTACCATGTTTTCTTTATCCAGTCTATCATTGCTGGGCATTTGGGTTGATTCCATGTCTTTGCTATTATTAATAATGCTGCAGTGAACATACGCATGCATATATCTTTATAATAGAATGATTTCTATTCCTTTGTGTATATATCCAGTAATGGGATTGCTGGGTCAAATGGCTTTTCTGATTCTAGGTCTTTGAGGAAAGGAATTGCCACACTGTCTTCCACAACGGTTGAACTAATTTACATTCCCACCAACAGTGTAAATGTGTTCTCTCTCCACAGCCATGCCAGCATTTGTTGTTTCTTGACTTTTTCATAATTGCCATTCTGACTGGTGTGAGATGATATCTCATTGTGGTTTTGATTTGCATTTCTCTAATGATCAGTGATGTTGAGTGCTTTTTCATGTTTGTTGGCCACATAAATGTCTTCTTTTGAGAAGTGTTTATTCATGTCCTTTGCCCACTTTTTGATGGGTTGTGTTTTTCTTGTAAATTTAAGTTCCTTGTAGATTTTGGATATTAGACCTTTGTCAGATGGATAGATTGCAAAAAAATTTCTCCCACTCTGTAGGTTGCCTGTTCACTCTGATGATAATTTCTTTTGCTGTGCAGAAGCTCTTTAGTTTAATTAGATACCATTTGTCAATTTTTGCTTTTGTTGCAATTGCTTTTGGCCACTGCATCATAAACTCTTTGCCTGTGCCTGTGTCCTGAATGGTATTGCCTAGATTTTCTTCTAGGGTTTTTATAGTTTTGGGTTTTATGTTTAAGATTTTAATCCATCTGGATTTAATTTTTGTATAAGGTGTAAGGAAGGGGTCCAGTTTCAATTTTTTGAATATGGCTAGCCACTTCTCCCAGCACCAGTTATTAAGTAGGGAATCCTTTTCTCCATTGCTTGTTTTTGTCAGGCTTGTCAAAGATCAGATGGTTATAGATGTGTGGTCTTATTTCTGAGTTGTCTGTTGTGTTCCGTTGGTCTGTGTGTCTGTTTTGGTACCAGTACCATGCTGTTTTGGTTAATGTAGCCTTGTAGTGTAGTTTGAAGTCAGGTAGCGTGATGCCTCCAGCTTTGTTCTTTTTGCTTATGATTGTCTTGGCTATATGGGCACTTTTTTGGTTCCATATGAAATTTAAAGGAGATTTTTTTTTTCTAAATCTGTGAAGAATGTATGTCAATGGTAGTTTGATGGGAATAGCATTGACTCTATAAATTACTTTGGGCAGTATGGTCATTTTCATGATATTGATTCTTCCTATCCATGAGTATGGAATGTTTTTCCGTTTGTTTGTGTACTCTCTGATTTCCTTGAGCAGTGGTTTGTCGTTCTCTTTGAAGAGATCCTTCACTTTCCTTGTTAGTTGTATTCCTAGGTATTATATTCTCTTTGTAGCAATTGTGAGTGGGAGTTCATTCATGATTTGGCTCTCTGCTTGTCTGTTGTTGGTGTATAGGAATGCTTGTGATTTTTGCACATGGATTTTATATGCAGAGACTTTGCCTAAAGTTGCTTGTCAGCTTGAGAAGCTTTTGGGCTGAGACAATGCGGTTTTCTAGATACAGGATCATGTGATCTGCAAACAGAGACAGTTTGACTTCTTCTCTTCCTATTTGAATATGCTTTACTTCTTTCTCTTGCCTGATTGCCCTAGCTGGAACTTCCAGTACTATGTTGAATAGGAGTGATGAGAGGCCATCCTTGTCTTGTGCTGGTTTTCAAGGGGAATGCTTCCAGCTTTTGCCCATTCAGTATGATATTGGTTGTGGGTTTGTCATTAAATAATAATACCTTATTATTTTGAGGTATATTCCATCAATACCTAGTTTATTGACAGTTTTTAACATGAAGGGATGTTGAATTGTATCAAAGGCCTTTTCCATGTCTTTTGAGATAATCATGTGGTTTTTGTCTTTAGTTCTGGTTTTGTGATAAATTTTATTTATTGGTTTGCGTATATGGAACCAGCCTTGCTCCCGGCAGTGAAAAGGAGAATTCCCTCCTTTTCAATTGTCTGTAATAGTTTCAGAAGAAATGGTACCAGCTCCTCTTTATACTTCTGGTAGAATTCAGCTGTAAATCTGTCTGGTCCTGGGCTTTTTTCAGTTGGTAGGCTATTTATTGCTACCTCAATTTCAGAACTTGTTAGTGGTCTATTCAGGTATTCAACTTCTTCCTGGTTCAGTCTTGGGAGGGTGTATGTGTCCAAGAATTTATCCATTTCTTCTAGATTTTCCAGTTTATTTTCATAGAGGTGTTTATAGTATTCTCTGATCATTGTTTGTATTTCTGTGGGGTCAGTAGTGATATTCTCTTTATCATTTTTTATTGTGTCTATTTGATTCTCCTCTCTTTTCTTCTTTATTAGTCTACCTAGTAGTCTGTTTTATTAGGGTGTTTTTTTTCAAAAAAAAACTCCTGGATTTGTTGGGGGTTTTTGTGAAGGGTTTTTGTGTCTCTATCTCGCTCACTTCTGCTCTCATCTTGGTTATTTCTTGTCTTCTGCTAGTTTTGGGGCTTGTTTGCTTTTGGTTCTCTAGTTCTTTTAGTTGTAATGGTAGGGTGTCAGTTTGAGATCTTTCTAGCTTTTTGATGTGGGTATTTAGTCCTATAAATTTTTCTCTTAACACTGCTTTAGCTGCGTCCCAGAGATTCTGGTACATTGTCTCTGTGTTCTCATTGGTTTCAAAGAACTTCTTGATTTCTACCTTAATTTCATTATTTACCCAGGAGTCATTCATGAACAGGGTGTTCAATTTCTGTGTAGTCGTGTGGTTTTGAGTGAGTTGCTGAATCTTGAGTTCCAACTTGATTGCCCTGTGGTCTGAGAGACTGTTATGATTTCAGTTCTTTTGCATTTGCTGAGGAGTGTTTTACTTCCAATCATGTGATTGATTTTAGAGTAAGTGCCATGTGGCAGCAAGAAGAATGTATATTCTGTTGTTTTTAGGTGGAGAGTTCTGTAGATATCTATCAGGTCCACTTGATCCAGAGCTGAGTTCAAGTCCTGAATATCTTTGTTAATTTTTTGTCTTGATCATCTGTCTAATATTGACAGCAGGGTGTTAAAGTCTTCTACTATTATTGTGTAGGAATCTAAGTTTCTTTGTAGGTCTCTAAGAACTTGTTTTTATGAATCCGGATGCTCCTGTATTGGGTAATTATATATTTAGGGTAGTTAGGTCTTCTTGTTGAATTGAACCCTTTACCGTTATGTAATGCCCTTCTTTGTCTTTTAAAAAAAAATCTTTGTTGGTTTAAAGTGTGTTTGGTCAGAAACTAGGATTGCAACCCCTGCTTTTTTCTGCTTTCCATTTGCTCAGTAAATTTTCCTTGAGCCTATGCATACCTTTGCTTGTGAGATGGGTCTCTTGAATACAGCACACCAATGGATCTTGACTCTATCCAGCTTGCCATTCTGGGTCTTTTCATTGGAGCATTTAGCCCATTTGCATTTAAGTTTAATATTGTTATTGTGAATTTGATCTTGTCATCATGATGCTTGCTGGTTATTTTGCAGACTTGTTAATGTAGTTGCTTCATAGTGTCATTGGTCTTTGTACTTCAGTGTGTTTTTTGTAGTGTCTGGTAATGGCTTTTCCTTTCCATATTTAGGAAAGGAATTCCTAAATTCCTTTCCTTCAGGAGCTCTTGCAAGGCAGGAGTTTCCTTCAGGAGCTCTTGCAAGGCAGGCCCGGTGGTGACGAATTCCCTCAGCATTTGCTTGTCTGAAAAGAATTTTATTTCTCCTTCACTTATGAAGCTTAGTTTGGCTGGACATGAAATTCTGGATTGGAAATTCTTTTCTTTAAGAATGTTGAATATTGGCCCCCACTCTCTTCTGGCTTACAGCATTTCTGCTGAGAGGTCCACTGTTAGTCTCATGGGCTTCCCCTGGCCTTTCTCTCTGGCTGCCCTTAACATTTTTTCCCTCATTTTGACCTTAGAGAATCTGATGATTATGCGTCTTGGGGTTGATCTTCTCATGGAGTATCTTACTGGGGTTTTCTGGATTTCCTGAATTTGAACGTTATTCTGTCTTGCTAGCTTGGGGAAGTGTTCCTGGATGATATTCTGGTTCCATTCTCTCCATCTCTTTCAGGGATCGGGGAGAACCTGAATCAGTCATTGGTTCAGTCTTTGTATATAATCCAATAGTTATTGGAGGTTTTGTTCATTCCTTTTCATTCTTTTTACTCTAATCTTGTCTGCCCATCTTATTTCAGCAAGATAGTCTTCAAGCTCTGAAATTCTTTCCTCTGCTTTGTCTGTTCAGCTATTGATACTTGTGGTTGCATTGTGAAGTTCTCTTGTGTTTTTCAGCTCCATTGGGTCATTTATGTTCCTCTCTAAACTGGTTATTCTTGTTAACAACTCCTGTAATGTTTTATTATAATTCTTAGCTTCTTTGCATTGGGTTAGAACATGCTCCTTTAGCTCAGCAAAGTTCGTTATTACCCACCTTCTGAAGCCTACTTCTGTCAGTTCATCCATCTCAGCTTCAGCCCAGTTCTGTGCCCTTACTGGAGAGGTGTTGTGATTATTTGGAGGAGAATAGGCACTCTGGCTTTTTGAGTTTTCATTGTTTTTCCACTGATTCTTTCTCATCTTCATGAATTTATCTAGCTTCAATCTTTGAGGCTACTGACCTTTGGATGGGGTTTTTGTGGGGACTTTTTTGATGATGATGATGTTGTTGTTGCTTTCTGTTTGTTTGTTTTTCTTTCAACAGTCAGGTCCCTCTTCCGTAGGGCTGCTGCCATTTGCCTAGGGTCCACTCCAGACCCTTTTCACCTGGGTCTCTCCTGCATCTGAAGGTGTCACCGGTGGAGGCTACAGAACAGCAAAGATAGCTGCCTGCTCCTTCCCTCTGGGAACCCCATCCCAGAGGGGCACCGACCTAATGCCAGCAGGAATGCTCCTGTATAAAGTGTCTGGTGACCTGTGTTTGGGGTTCTCACCCAGTCAGGAGGCACAGGATCAGGGACGTGCTTAACAAAGCACTCTGGCTGCCCCTTGCTGGAGGGGCTGCACTGCACTGGGGGGAATCCCACTTGTCTGGACTGCCTGGATTTCTCAGAGCCAGCAGGGGGAAAGACTAAGTCCACTGATCCATGGAGATCACGACCGCCCTTCCTCCCAGGGGCTCCATCCCAGGGAGATCAGAGTTCTGTCCCTAACTCCCTGGCTGGAGTTGCGGAAATTCCCACAGGGAGACCATGCCTGGTGAGGAGGGATGGGTCAGGGTCCAGCCTAAAGAGGCAGTCTGGCCACAGTCTTCTACAGCTGCTGTGCTGTGCTGTGGGGAATTCCTACTGGGTCCAAACTACCCAGTCACCCTGGCACAGGCAGGGGAAAACAGCAGACTGGAGCTGCAGTCATGGCTGCTGCCCCTCCCCCCCAGGAACTCAGTAGTCTTAGGCAGTCTCCAGCTGAGCGACCACTGAGAATCTCCACAGACCCAAGGCCCTGGTGGGATGGGTTCCTGAGGGGATCTCCTGATCCACAGGTTTCACAGATCTGTGGGAAAAGCATGGTTTCCCAGGCGAAATAGCACAATCATTCACCATCTCATTTGGCTGGGGGTGGAAGTTCCCCTTGCTATGTGTGGCTCCCAGGTGGGCCGTCACTCCACCCTGCTTTTTTCCTTGCTGTCCGTGGGTCATGCCAACTGCCTAGTCAGTCCCATTGAGAGAACTTGGATACCTCAGTTGCCAGTGCAGGATTCACTTGTTGTTTTCATTTTCAGTGGGAGCGTCTGACTGCACTTGTTTCTAGTCAGCCATCTTGGCCCCTCCCCGCCATACTTTTCAAGTGTTTGAACCGAAGGTATCTCTGTTTTTGAAACAATCAAAAGTCATTTGGAAATAAGTATAGTGACCAAGGTGGGGTTTTTTTGTTTTTGTTTTTGTTTTAAATAGAGGCCAGACATGATGATTCATGCCTATAATTCCAGCACTTGAGGTGGGCTGAGGTGGGTGGATTACATGAGCCCAGGAGTTCAAGACCAGCCTGGGCAACATGGTGGAACTCTGTCTGTACAAAACTCTTTCTGTACAAAAGTTAGCCAGTTGTGATGTCATGTGCCTGTGGTCTCAGCTACTCTGGAGGCTGAGGTGGGAGGATCACCTCTGAGCCGAGGGAGGTTGAGGCTGCAGTGAGCTGTGATTGTGCCACTGCATTTCGGCCTGAGTGACAAAGTGAGAGCCTATCTCAAAAAATAAAAAGAAAACAGAAAGAGATGGATTTTTAAAGTAATGAGACAAATTTTCTCCTATGGATTTCTAAACTGATACTAAAGGCACTCCAAAGGAGATTTGCTTTAAAAAAATGTATAGTACATTTAGTGGTGGAATAAATGTATAATTTCCCAATTATTACTATAAAGGAAAATATGCACTTTGTTTTATAAAAGTTAGTGTGCTTATCTAACCATCAGTAATATTATACATCCTCCCTTTTTAATGAAATTAAAGTTGAAAAATAAGTTACTAATTTATTATGATAATCTCTTGAATACATACTTAAAGAATGGAGATAGAAATATATTTAAAGACCAAAATTTGGTCTTTTATTCATTTTACTTAGCATTTACTGATATGTGTACCTCTTGGATGCTCCCACATCTTGTTGATTTCCCTTCTTTGTGTTACTATTTGCTTTTGTATTCTATATTTCGATTGATTGTAGAGATGAAAGTCTCACTGTGTTGCCCAGGCTGATCACAAACTCCTGACCTCAAGCAGTCCTCCACCTTGGCCTCCCAGATGCTGAGATTATAGGCGTGAGCCACCACACTCAACCATTTTTTTAAAACTAGCTTGTTAAAATGAAGAACAGGAGGGGAAGGACAAAAGCCAGGGTTTGTTAACTTTAGATGCTACCAAAGTGAGGGAGGGGACTTCATTTGGGTAATCTCAAATGTTTACATAGCTTTTCAAAGATGCATGCTTGCACTACCATTTTCTGTATTCTGTTGCAATTTCTTGATACCATTATTGAGTTTATTAATGGTCTCCTTACCATATTGTTTACCCATGTGTAGTTCAATAAGTACCGCCCTATGTGCTCATCCAATCAGCTTTCTTCTATCACTTTGTACCTGCTCTGACATGGCGCTAAAAAAACCAAAAGCCTTTCGTAAAATAATTGTATATGATGCATTGAACATTGCATTTTACTTAAAATACCCCCTTTTTTGGCAAATGAACCACATTGCAAATTTTTAAGCTGAAATTGCTAGCAGTGTTTCCAAGATAAACGTGCTATTTATAGACAAAAATCTTTTAAATTATCAGTTAATGAATACCTAATGGGATATACATTTGCACAGTAATAAAATCACAAAAAGAGAATGATTAGTTGTTTTCAGTCAGTTAAGAAGGACTCTTGTGACTGGAGTCTACACCAGGAGCGGAACTGTCTTCCACCGTATAGGTCCGAGGAATTAGACATCTGTTTTCATTTCTTATAGTGAAAAGAGGTCTGAAACAATGTGTAATGTCCTAGAAATGCGACAGAACTGTTTGATGAGTTAAGAGCAGATAACTGGATGGATGGAGGTCAATGAGAATTGTAGTCTCTGCCTCTTGTTGAAAAGAAAATACTCTAGGAAAAACCTTCAGTCATCAGTTCAGCAAAAATAATTATAATTCCCACTGGAGATACTGAAAGGACCTGGGATCTCTTTGTCAAGTTCAACGTAGGATTTTCTTTTTTTAATACTTACTTTAAAATTAAAACTAAGGGAAACATTTTTGTTTAGCTTTTTTTTTTTTTTTTTTTTTTTTGAGACGGAATCTCTCTCTGTGGTCCACGCTGGAGTTCAGTGGTGTGATCTCAGCTCACTGAAACCTCCACCTTTTGGGGTTAAGTGATTTTCCTGCCTCAGCCTCCCAAGTAGCTGGGATGACAGCGTGTGCTACCATGCCTGGCTAGTTGTATTTTTAGCAGAGATGGGGTTTCACCATGTTGGCCAGGCTGGTCTCGAACTGCTGACCTCAAGTGATCCCCTCACTTCACCCTCCCATAGTGCTAGGATTACAGGTGTGAACCACCGCAGCCGGCCCCAACATAAGATTTTCTTAATGGTATTTTTTACCTAAGCCTCATTCTGCAAATGAAAACAAAAAATCATTTGGTAGAGAGGACACCAATAATTCAGTGTTTTTGAAATGCCATTACTTCTGAAAGTTCAGAGTTTGCTACCTGTATCTTCTACCAATTCCAAATATGTTGATTCTTGTCAAGCCCCAAGTGGGAGATGGAGGTGCTAATTCTTCAGGATAACACCAGGCCAGTAAAACTGGAATGGGATAAAATCCATAAAGAATTTATCCTAGTTCCTGAATAAGTCAGCAAAGAAAATGTATGAACATGAGATTGAATTCTCAACCCTAGATATCATTCTCTCTTCAAATACCCAGAAAATTTCAAAGTAACTCTGGGTTATGAACAAAAATGTTACGTGCTTTGACCAGCTATTTTTCATGTGTTAACCATGGTGTTCTCTTCTAGCTGTGCAGAGCAGTATAACTTGTACTAGTCTGAAAAGCAGAAATAAAAACCTTAGTGTTTATAAGGACATTTTTGGCAGATGAAAGCAGGAACTTTGTCTGTTATGAATGGCAGTAAAAACTTCAGAACTCATTGATACAACATATTTTGTTGCTCTTCTGTATTCTATCGAAAGTCCTTCTTACCAGTGCTTTGAAAGGAGTTTAGACAGTAACTAAGCACACAACTATGCCAAGAATTTTAATTGAGTTGAGGGCCTTCATACAAATAAGACTAAGACTTGTAATAGCAAATAGAATTCTTTGATTTGTAGGTGTTTTGATATAACCAGTTGATATGCAGATTAGTCCCCAGTGGGATATTGACTATTGAAGTATATGTAAGCACTTTCTAAATTATGAAGCATTACCAAATGTATCTGTTTTAGGTTTGCCCTATTCCTGTTGGCAAGTATAGTGGTCATTCATTCATTCAACAAATATTTACTACGTGCTTACTATGTGCCAACTACTTTTGTAAGTACTAGAGATATAGTAATGAATAAAACTTTATATTCATATGAATAAATTTTTATACATAAAATAAAACGTAAAAAATAGCCCAGGCATGGTTGCTCACACCTATAATTCTAGCACTTTGTGAGGCCAAGATGGGAAGATGGCTTGAGGCCAGGAGTTTGAGACCAGCCTGATAAATAAATACAGTGAGACCCTGTTTCTATTAAAAAATAATAAAAATTAAAAATAACTTCAGATAATGATACATGCTGTGAAGAGGAAAAATCAAGATATTTAGATAGTGTATGAGGAAGGGGGTAGGTTTTGAGTTGGGAAGAGGAGAAACATTTTACCTAGGTTGTTCAGGAAAAGTCAATCTGAACTAACACCTTAACTGAGACATGGTTCTTGAGAAGTCAGCCATAAATTCTAAGTGGAGGGAGCAAGCAGTGTGAAGATGCTGTGATAGGAAGAAGCTTGGTATGTTCCAGAATGACAAGACCAGGTTATGAAGTGAGCAAAGCTCATTGGAATTTGTAATCTCATGCCTGCAGAATGGCAAGTGAATGAGGGAAGATGAAATACACTAACTTTTCTTTATTTGTACATTTTTATTTTTGTTTTTGCATGAGTCTCTACATAGCTAGATGAAGCATGTTAAAGAAGAGAATTATCTTGACTGTTTTACTACTTTCCCCTAGTGTCCTAAGAAGTATTTTGCTATGAGCACCATGTCTCCATTTCCCCTCTTTATTCAGAAATATCCTCTTCAATTTTTGTTTGCCTTCTTAACAAAATTTACAAAGGAAATGCAGATTTTTTAATGCCGTTGCATATAACCTTATCAAAGGAAATAGAAGAGAGGAAAACACTGAAGAAATAGATACTATAGTGATTATATATGTTGAAGCAGATACTGCCTTTGTTATAATAGAGTCAGGTCATCATGGGCAGCTTAATTTCTCCTGAGCCTCAGTTTCCTCTTCTATAATATATGGAGGTAACTACTATTTACCTTATAGAATTACATGAGATCAAGCACATGAAGCATTTAGCACAGTGCTTGGCACATAGATAATGTTCATGGAGCACTTACTGTTTGTCTTTTAAAGACAGGGTCTTGCTCTGTCACACAGGCTGGAATGCAGTGGTACAACCTTGGCTCACTGCAGCCTCAACCTCCTGGGTTCAAACCATCCTCCTACCTCAGCATCCTGACTAGATGGAACTACAGGCTCACACCACCATTACTGGCTAACTCTTGTATTTTTTGCAGAGACGGGATCTCACTGTGTTGCCCAGGCTGGTTTCAAATTCCTGGGCTCAAGTAATCCTTCCACCTTCACCTCCCAAAGTGCTGGGATTACAGGTGTGAGCTACCATGCCTGTCCTTACTGTTATATTATCATGAAGATCTTTATTCTTTCAAATCACCTCCCAGTAAACCTTTTCTGCAGACTTTTTCAAGTAGTTCTAATAAACTTTTATGCTGGCATCCCCCCTCCCCCAGCTTATGCCACTGTCCAGATATCTTTTTCTCTATTGTCCAGCTCAAAGACACTGTATGTTTATGAGACCATCTTTTGGTAACAAAAATGCCAGGAATCAATGGTTTATTAAAATCCTAGTATTAATTCAGGCTCCTGTCAATCTCCTGACAAAGCATATACATACTGTGTAGCTATACCAAAGATTCCATAGCATAGGTGAAAATGCGTGAGTATATAGCGCTTGATCTCCTGAGCTACATTTGGCCAGTCTCCATTCATTCCTTTCTATCTAATTAATGACATTCCTGGCATATGGGGATTATATAGCACAGAAGGTGTCCACATTCTGCTTGTGAAAACCCACTTTGTTCTCCATCTGCAAAAAGGCAACCTCTGCTTTTCATTTCTTTATTGTGTCATTTTTTAATGTCATTGTTCTGTCTCCCTCTCTCTTCCTTCCCTCTCTCTCTCTCCTCCTTTTCTTCTTTCCTTCCCTTCCTCTCTCCCTCTTTCCCTCTCTTCCCTTCCCTCACCGCTTCCACCCTTCCTAGTAAAGGGAAGAGGGATGCACCTTGGGCATTGGTCTTAGAGGAGGAAACTAACATCATCACTTAAACTGATTCTAGAAGTTTTCTTGAAACTCAAAAATGATTTGCTCCAGTAATGCTAACATCACAATCCCCTGAGAAGACCATCACCAGTTTTCTACTACATTTTAGCTTCTACTATTTTTGTTGTCTATTATGCTTTTTTTCTTCAAAATTAATCTCAAATCTTACTTCTTCTTCTAAATCTTACTAACTCTGGACTTGATTGATCCCCTGCCACTCAACACTTATGCTGTTGCACACTTTTTGCTACTTAATTCATATTACTGAACCTGGTACATAAATTAAAGGCTTGTATGTCCAATTAGATTATAAGTTTACTCAGAGCAGGGATTGTGTCATATACATTTATAGTATCTCACTGTTTTTATCTTTCCCTACCCCAACTATAATCATACTTTTTTTAAACACCTGAACATTCCTTCTTCCTTGGCAATAAGGGTATGTTAGGAAAGCTCTATAACCTTTTTTTGTTTTTTCCTCTGACACTCAAATTCTCAGGTGAGAGTTCTATAACTTGAGCAAAATCAAAGACAGCGGTATATTTTGTAACATTAGAGATACTACACAGGGCAAAGCTTAGCTGTTACTGCAAGAAGCCTATCTACAATAATAGATTCAGGCTAATTTGAATGCCTCAGTCTATATCTTATTTCATCCCCAATTTATTTATTTTTTAATTTCAACTTTTATTTTAGATTCAGGGGGTACATTTGCAGGTTTATTACATGAGTATATTGTATGATGCTGAGGTTTGGGTACAATTGATATTGTCACCCAGGTAGTGAGTATACTACCCAATAGGTAGTTTTTCAGCATTCCACCCTCACCTCCCATCTTTTGGAGTCTCCAGTGTCTGTTGTTGCCATCTTTATGTCCGTATGTACCCATTGTTTAGCCCCCACTTATAAGTTAGAACATGTGATATTTCGTTTTAGTTCATGCATTAATTTGCTTAGGATAATGGCCTCCAGCTGCATCCATGTTACTGCATAGGACATTATTTTGTTCTTTTTTATGGCTGCATACTATTTCGTGGTGTATATGTACCACATTTTCTTTATCCAGTCCACTGTTGATGAGCACCTAGGTTGATTCTATGTCTTTGCTATTGTGCTGAGATGAACATACAAGTGCATGTATCTTTTTTGTTGAACGATTTATTTTTCTTTGGGTATACACTCAGTAATGGGATTGCTAGGTCAAATAGTAGGTCTGTTTTAAGTTCTTTGAGAAATCTTCAAACTGCTTTCCACAGTGGCTGAACTAATTTATATTCCCAGCAACTATGTATAAGGATTCTGTCTTCTCCGCAACCTCACCGGCATCTGTTGTTTTTTACTTTTTAGTAATAGCCATTCTGACTGGCCTGAGATGCTATCTCATTGTGGTTTTGATTTGCATTTCTCTGCTTAGTGGTGTTGAGCATTTTTTCGTGTTTGTTTCACTTCAGATTTCTGAGTGAGTTTAGAACATCTGAGCATCAGAAGCAAACCTTGGAATAGTCGAACCAACCCCCAAATAAAATAAAAATAATTAAAGAGACTTTTTTGTTTCTCCTCTTAAATGCATTCAATTCGTTTAGCTTCTCATTTATATCATCACTGACAAAGAATAAATCCTAGCTGTTCAGGTTAAAAAAATTTTTGTTGTTGATAGCTCTAGCAATTTGGTTAGAAAAATTAGGGAAAATTTAGGACTAAGAAAATTTAGAGACTGTGATTTTCATTTATCCACTCCTTCACTTCATTAATTATGACAAACCATAAAAATGGATTAATGGATAAAAGGATGATCACTTTGTATCATCAGAGGAAAATAATTGCTAAAAAATTAGAGATATAAAAACAAAGAGGATGATAGTGAGCTCTGTTATTTAAACCAAAGAATATCATTGAAATCCTAAATAAAGAAGCCATCCAAGAGAGGAATATATCTATATTTGGTAAGTGCATCCTGCTATGTATAAGTTGAAAAAGGAAGAAGGGTAGACAGTGCTGGGAGAGGAGCCATGTATACCTGGATGTGCTCTATTAAAAGAGGCGCTTGATTGCTCAGTAATTGCAGAGCTAGGCTCTTGGGGAGGCTTTTGTCATCCCTCCTTGGCTGACACCAGACGATAGTGTGGCTCTGTGATAAGAAACAGAGGACCAGTGTCTCCATGGTAACTAACTGAGCTCTATATATTACACCTCATTACAAATGAGGATAGATAGTAAAAAAAAAATATATATATATATATATATATATATAAACACCAAGAGTGAATATTTATATGTGTGTATGTATACATCCTGTCTTCTATCTAGAAAGTGAGTAGAATAAAATTTTTCAAAATGTGATTGCATTGAAAGGATAAAGTTGATAGGCCTTTTTTCCCCATTGGTGCAGGTAAATATTTCATTTTTCAGTTGCTCTGATGGTTTTGTTCTAAACCCACCCAGCTGTAGCTTGAAAGATTAATAATGGGCAGCAAAAGAATGTGAGAAGAGGTGGTGAATGAATAGAAACCAGCATCAGAGAAGGAAGAGTATTGCCTGGCCTTTGGGACAAATAAATAAGGATTTACCAAGTCTGCTAGTTTCATCCCCATAACAGGAAAACCTGGAACCCATTAGAATGGAAACCTGGAGTTTTATAATGTAATGATTCCTAGAGTTCCAAACCTACACAGACTGTTGACAAGAAAAAAGAAAGAGGGACAGAAAATCAGCAGTTTGCTTTCTAATTTTCTCTTCTATAGGTATTGATTTTACTTTAACACAACTAACTTTACTATGCCTCTCCTCACATAAGACCATTACACCTATGTGTTGATCTTTATAAGGTTAAACACATTTCCTGAAATCTTAGCCTGCCTGTGTCATACATTTTAAAGAAAAAGACCAAATTAAAGAAGTCATCAGTGAGTGAACTAATAAGTAGAAATTAAAACTTTTTATTCAAGACACAGGATGCAAATATTTGGTCAGAGAACAAAGACCTCAGGAGCTTTTTGGAACCATTATATTAGCTTCAATGTATTCGTCCATCTCCTCATAGATAAATGACTTTAAACTCTGAAGCAAGGACCCTTAGTAGCCCAGCAGGGACTTCTGTTGATATTGAAGGCTGATTCCTTCCCTCACTGGGTGTGTTTCTCAATCACTAATTTCTGAACAAGTATTTGAGTCATTGCTAAAAAGGGCATACATGTAGTTTTAAAGCAAAAATAGCTCTTTGATCTAAGTAACATAATTTTCTACCTTTTAGGTCCTTCTTACTGATGTGTTGCTCTTCTTCATGGCTCGTGAAAACTATTAGAGTCATCCAAGGTAAGCACATTGCACAGGGGTGACAAAAAAGTGGGTGGGGTGGTGGGGGAGAACATAGGTATATACCCAAGAGGAATGAAAACATACTTTCACACATAACTTGTGCACAAAAGTTCATAGCAGCATTAGTCATAATAGCTAAAAAGTAGAAATATTCATCAACTGATGAGTAGCTAAATATAATGTGTTATGTCTTTATAATGGAACATTATTTGGCAATAAAAAGGAATAAAGTACTGATACACAGTACCACAGGGATGAACCTTGAAAACATTACGTAAGTGGAAGAAGCCAGTCATGAAAGACCACTTATTATATGATTCCACATATAAGAAGGGAAGTGGGGGTGACTACTAAAGGATATGGGGTTTCTTTTGGCGATGATGAAAATGTTCTCAATTAATTGTGGTGATGGTTGCAAAACTCTGAATATACTAAAAAACATTGAATTGGACATATTAAGTGGATGAATTGCATGGTATGAGAAATTTGAGGATTTTATCTCAAAGTTATTATTAAAAAAGGGGGTGTAGGTGAGGAGGAAGATGGTGATCCACAACTAGGATGACCATATGTTCTGATTGCCCCAAATAACCAGTATTTTTTTACCAGGTGTGCCAGTGAATTGTTAATAGCTCTGACTTAGCTTTCAAAAGTGTCCTGTTTTGATGATAAACTATATGGTCACCATATGTGTAACCAGAAGTACTATGATCTTCTGCAATGTATCTTAAAGTTATCTAACCAAGATAACACTTGGGGTTCTGTTAAAGGTAAATATCCCTGTGTTCCTCCCATGGATCTTAATTCAGTAAGTCAGAGGTGGAAACTGGTATTTTGTATTTTTAACAGTTATCTATGATGATTCTTATGAATTTTTGGCATTCACTGTTCTACTTGTTAAAAAAAAAAGACAGGTGAACAAATTACCTTTTGGGGCAAATATAATTCCAGGGAGGTATGAGAAGGCTATTGTAGGAAATTTGCTGTGGAAGGCTAAAAATGAATTCTGACAAGGATCAAGAGAACAATGGGAATAACATAAGGACACTGATGGTTCTAAGAAATATCCTTCTGTCTTCTAAGATTAAAAAAAAAACCACATCAGGCCGAGCGCGGTGGGTCAAGCCTGTAATCCTAGCACTTTGGGAGGTCGAGGCGCGTGGATCATGAGGTCAGAAGATCGAGACCATCCTGGCTAACACGGTGAAACCCCGTCTGTAGTAAAAGTACAAAAAAATTAGCCAGACGTGGTGGTGGGCGCCTGTAGTCCCAGCTACTCGGGAGGCTGAGGCAGGAGAATGGCGTGAATCCGGGAGGTGGAGCTTGCAGTGAGCGGAGATTGCGCCACTGCACTCCAGGCTGGGCGACAGAGCAAGACTCTGTCTCAAAAAAAAAAAAAAACAAAAAAAAAACCCACATCAATTATTTGGTAAGAATGAGTGAGGATTAATACCAGTAATGGTTTACCTGTAAGTTTCTTCTCCAAAGTGGCCAAAGGTAGAGGCAAAGTGGGTTCTGGGGTATCCCTGATTATTGTCATTCTGCCTTAGGTCCTGACAGCCACTGCCTTCACTCAAACCCTTCTGGCCAGTTCCATCCTACAGATTCTAAGTTCCTGACTCAGAATCTTACTGTCGTGAACCTTTACACCCAGGTTTGGAGACAGAAAGGAGCACCCCCAAGTGAGGCAGAGCAGTCTCAGAAACATAGGAAAATGTAAGAAACTTAAGACTTGGGACAGTTTTTTGTTGTTGTTGTTGTTGTTTGTTTTTTTTTTTAATTAGAAGAGGAACAAAGGACATTGGGTCACAGTTTCTAAAATAAACATGAGCAATAGGGCATATATAATAGCACAATATGAACCAAACTGATAAAAAGCAGTGTCACAATATCTATGATATACATTTATGGCTTATATGAATTGAACATTAACTTCAGTTTAAGGATGCTTAGTCTTCATTGTTCATAGGGAAGAAGTCTTCACAGTTTCAAAGCCTAGAATCAAAATTGTGCAGGCCGGGTACGGTGGCTCACGCCTGTAATCCCAGCACTTTGGGAGGCCGAGGCAGGCAGATCACCTGAGGTCAGGAGTTCGAGACCAGCCTAAACATGGAGAAACCCCGTCTCTACTAAAAATACAAAATTAGCTGGGTGTGGTGGTGCATGCCTGTAATCCCAGCTACTCCGGAGGCTGAGGCAGGAGAATTGCTTGAAACTGGGAGATGGAGGTTGTGGTGAGCCAAGATCGCGCCATTGCACTCCAGCCTGGGCAACAAGAGCGAAACTCCGTCTCAAAAAAAAAAAAAAAAAAATTGTGCTGGAGAAGCCTAGACAGTCCCACATGTGTAGAATCGTCATAAAATTTCTTAAGGAGGAAAAAGTCATTACTAACCTGTTCTCTCATTTAGCCAGATTGCTTTAATTCATATCCTTTTTTGCTGCTTTAATCAATCAAGAAAACGCTCTCTTGCAGATTCAGAGCTCAGAAGTGTACTCTTCCTTGCTCCTGTCCATGCCCAAGCCTCTTGATCTCTGGGGAAAAGGTTGACATCTGAGGAGATTTCTTTGTTGCACTTTGTTCCAGCAAACTGTTTGTAATAGTCAGGCTTTTGACTGAAATTTGAGTCTTCTTTCTGTCCCTTAGGTACTGTCTAAAATTTTTCAGTGTTTTAAAAAAGATTTCTAATTAGTTGAGGGACCTCCAGGGTGAATAATAACTATTATTAAATAACTGAATACAAATTAAACTTTTATGGTTTCTAAGCTACTGCTTTTTTTTTTTTTTTTTTTTTTGAGATAGAGTCTTACAGTGTTGGCTAGCAGGCTGGTCTTGAGCTCCTGTGTTCAAGCAATCCTACGTCAGCCTCCCAAATAGCTGGCCTACAGGCATGTGCCACTACACCCTATGCTGCTGCTTTTTAATGGAATGTTTAATGCATAACTTTTAGGCTCCGATACAATATTAGCAAGACTTATTAACTTAGCAGATCAGTGTGGCAATATTATTTATCCCAGGAATGTTCAGGTGTTCATGTGTGGTGAGTCTGTATGATTGGAAACCCATCGACTGGCTGTGAAAGCAGCAGTTTAGGATTGCCCAAAAGACAAAGATTTGGAAAAGCTTTAAAAAGTGTTGACCACAAAGGTCATAAATTTTAGTCTAGTGTTGCAGATTTACTGGATCCTGATGAGCAACAGGAGTGAAAAGCATTTTCTAGAAGAAAAACCTGTGGTGATTTCTAGGTAAAGGACTTCAGATGAGATCCTGAAGTAATAAAATATTGGCAGCTTTAGTAGACTCACAAACATGAGGTTAGGCAGGGATCTAAGGTGATAGACAGATGACATCAGAAACAAAATAAGTACTAGGCAAGGCCATGGCCTTGAATTTTTATTAGAGTTAGGAATTGAGGATATTCTGAACCCCGAGGATTTCAACCAAGAGAAAGAGTAGCAAGGCAATTTAGTTTAAAAAATAATTCTGATGTATACTGGGAAGGATTTTATTCAACTTAAAATCAGAAAAACAACCACTAATAGTTTATGTGATGCTTCTTCTAATTCTTACCTGGTATTTTAGTTCTAGGTTCCTATTAAGTTTCAATAAACCGCGACAGTCGACCAAGGGCTGGGCTGTGATAAGGTCTTCCATTTTAAACAAATACAAATAACATTGAACCAGAAAGAGACATCAAGTCCATTTAAGGCATTGGTGTGTTTGTACAAGACCTGGGTTATGTAGGAATAGCAGTAAAGAACAAAGCCTCAGACATCTGATAGACATTTCTTTTACTTCCTTTTTATGTGACTTTAAGTGGGCCTATGACTTAATCTATTTGACCTTTACTAGGCCTATAGTTATCTTTAGTACATATTGCCAGTTTTCTAAGTGGTTTTACCATTTTACATTCCCACCAGCAATTTTTTAGAGTTTTAGTGTCTCCACATCCTCACCAACATTCAGATGAGGGGATGGTGGTTTCTCATTGTGATTTTAGTTTGTATTTCTGTGATGACAAACGGTATATATCACCTTTTCATATGTTTATTGGATTCTTAGATATCATATATTGTAAAGTGCCTTTTCCAATTTCTTGCCTATTTTTAAAAATGAGGTTAGGTTTTTGAGGGTTGGTTGGTTGTTTTTTTGTTTTTTGTTTTTTTTGGGTTTTTTTTGTCTCTTTTATTGATTAGTAGTTTAAAAGAAAGTATATTCTAGAATATGAGTTCTTTACTGGGTATGCATCATGCAAATATCTTCTTCCAGTCTGTGGCTTGCTGTTTTACTCTCTTAATGGTGTCTTTTGATGAACATAAGTTTCTAATTTTAATATAGTCACATTTATCAGTTTTTCCCTTTATGTTTAGCACTTGTATGTCTTTAGCACTTGTATGTCTTTAGCACTTGTATTTTAAAAACTTTTGTCTACCCTAAGGTATTTTATAATATTTCAGCAGCTTTATTTCAAAGTTTAAATCTTTAATCCATTGAGAATTTGTTTTAGTAAGAGATATGAGGTAGGGACCCAATTTTATTTTTTTCCAAATGCTTTTAAACTTCTCTGAAAACATTCCTCAATTAATATTTTAAATGCCACCTTTAGGGTGTTTCCAATCACAATAATCATAAGTTTATGATATAAAACACTCCAATACTTAGCAGTGTTCAATGAAATGTTAAAACACCAAAAGACACAATCTCAGAAACAGATAAATCTCTCAGTGAACCAAATATAGAACAGAAAAGCAAAACAATGAGTGGAGCTGCAGTCAAAGGGCTTCTGTGTTGTGGGTTTCTTGTTTTTTTAAGGGGCAGTATTTGCTGGGAGTTTAGCTGCTGTGAGATAAGGAGTACTTAAAGTATATGAACAAGGGGCATGAATCCTGATTTCCATATGAAACCAGGGGCCGGAGAAAAGGATCTTCTTCTCATGAAAAAAGGCAAAAAGGCTAGGGGAAAACAAAGTTTCTGGTCACTACACTGGGCTGTGACTTTAGAAAACTTCAGGGTACATTTGAAGGAAGGTACATCCTCGTAATCAGAACAGAAGTGGCTGGCTGTGAGCTTTGTGACAGCATCAGGTTTATCTCCATTGTCACCCTGGGACAAGAATCTTAATATGCCTTTATCAGACCTCATCTGGATTGGAGTGATCATGACTTGCGTAGATACAAACACAAGACTACCTGGCCAAGGTCTGGGTTGAATACCGAGGAAGAGAGAGGAGGAAAAACAGTACACAACAGGCCAAAATTCCATGCCTATCGATCAGGTATTCCTTAAATCCCTGGTTAGTGGTGCTGGCTGAGGCCCTGAGGAAAGGAAAGGCAAACCTACATCTGGAATGGATACCAATTGCTGTGAGGAAACACAACAAAACAAAACAAAACACCGTGGACCCTTCGAGGATAAAAGGAGCCCAACATAATCAACTTTCCATCTAATGGCTGGTTGTCACCTTGGAGGCTCAGCACTGATATGTGTTGCTGGCAAGTGGGACACTCAGAGACAACTGTAGCTATATCAACCTTGGTGAGTGAAAGCCCATGCCACTGAGCCCATGTATAGCCTCCATTTCTGCCTCTCTGGTCACTTCATTCATGGGCCATTGTGCTGGGGTGGGCAGTGACAAAAACTGGCTAATATTAACTCACCAAGTCATTTTGTTTACTTGATTGTTTAATGCTCCTTCCATGATAATAATTTCATTTTAATGACGTTTTCAGGGGCCAGGTGTTGTGGCTCAGGCCTGTAATGTCAGTGCTTTGAGAGGCCAAGATAAGAGAATTGCTTCAGGCCAGGAGTTTAAGACCAGCCTGGGCAACATGCCAAGACCCTTGTACCTTTGTAATGAGCATTAGTGTGTGATACAACAATCTTTGTACTTCATTCATGTCAATTCTCATAGGCCTATCTACATGCTGGTACCCCAGAAGTCCTTGTCTCTGTATCTTTCAGTCTTCCATGTTTCTGACCAGTAGGCCAAGCCATTTGTCACTGCCCATGAATCCATACATACTGTCGTCACAAGCCCACTCCTCCTTCCACACAAGGTGGATGACCATTGCCTGAACTGGGACCATCAGAAAGATTTTCCCTCTCCACTGTCTTTCAAGGCCACCTGTCAATGAAGTTGTAATGCAGCTGCCATTCATTTTTGGCTTGAGTAACCTATTCATTACCTCAAAACCCAGGCTTTGTCTACCTCCTTCACATGGTTGTACATATGTGTGTATATATAAATGTGTGTACATAGGTTATGGTATGTAGGCCATAGGTGTGACTTAGGGAAGAATTCTGGGTGAACTGTGGTGGATGATGGGGGGGTCCGCTCATGCAGATTACATGTGCCCCGTGGTCCTGCTCGTGATTATCCTGTATGTAGTATTTCTATTTTATAATAGATTATTGGCAAGCCATCTTAACTTTATGACTTACTGAGTTCAGCAGTTCTGGACATACGGTCACTAAGTGTCACATGGTCAAATTTCCATCTCTGTCAGGTCCCAGTATCATATCAGAAGCTGTTTTTGTTTTGTTTTGTTTTTGAGATGAAGTTTTGCTCTTGTTGTCCAGGCTGGAGTACAGTGGCACAATCTTGGCTCACTGCAACCTCCGCCTCTGGGGTTCAAGCGATTCTCCTGCCTCAACCTCCCCAGTAGCTTGGATTGCAGGCATACACCACCATGCCCAGCTAATTTTTTATTTTTAGTAGAGACGGGGTTTCACCATGTTGACCAAGCTGCTCTCGAACTCCTGACCTCAGGTGATCCACCCACATAGGCCTCCCAAAGTGCTCGGATTACAGGCGTGAGCCACCACCTGGCCCAGAAGCTGTTTTTTAAAAGTCATATAATTTTATGCTACAGATGTCACAGACCCCAGGTTCTGCACTGTGATTCTTCCTCTAGAGTTTACTATAAACACACCGCCCTTTTTATCAAAACTGATACATACAATACCATAGGGTCTGCTGGATTGTATGACTCAAGTGGCTGGGTGACTTGCATCACAGCCTGTACCTTCTAAAGAGCTTTTGTTCCCAGCCCCACTCAAAGCTGGCAGCCTCTTATATTGCCTGATACGTAGGTGAGATCAGTATACCTAGTTGTGGAATGTGTGGCCTCCAGAACATAAGGAGGCTTAATAGGCATGTGTCTCCTACAAATAATGAAACCTCTTCCTTTCCAATTTAAGACTGCATTTTTCTTTCTCTTCCCTAATCGCATTTGCTATTCCTTCTATGACAGTGCTAAGTAATAGTAGTGAAAGCGAACTACTAAAAATTTATTGGCCTGGTGCATTTTGAGGTGTAGCTTTCTGACGATCAAAATTTTTTTTGTATCACAATTTGTCCATTTAGATTTGCTGTCTTCTCTGGAGCTAGATTTTTATTATTTATATTTTCCTAAAAATACATCCATTTTAATAATGGTTTCAGGGGCCAGGAGCTATGGCTTATGCCTGAAATCTCAGCGCTCTGAAAGGCCAAGATAGGATAATCTCCAGAGGCCAGGAGCTGAAGACCAGTTTGGGCAACATAGCAAGACTCTGTCTCTACAAAACAATTTAAAAATTAGCTGGGCGTGATGGTACACACGTGTAGTTTCAGCTACTTGGGAGGCTGAGGCAAGAGGATCACTTGAGCCCAGGAGTTCAAGGCTGCAGTGAGCTATGATCATGCTGTTGCACCCCAGTCTACGTGACAGAGACTCTGTCTTAAAATAAATATATCATGTAGAGTTGAGAAAAGCAATCAGTTATAATTTGTTTTATATTTTATCTGAATATGTTCTCTCCACATTCTAATTTTTTTTGTTTATTTATGTTTCTTTTTTCTTGTTTGACTACTTATTAGCTAAATGGTTTGTTGGTGCCCTCCAGTTTCTTGAATTGGAAACTTAAACTTTTATTCCTATGTGAATAACATAAATGAACATAAATATTTAACTAATGTTACATATTATCCTCTGGTTATCTATAAGTTCTGATAAAGCTTCTTCTGCTATCATTTTTTTTAAAGAAATTGTGTAATTTTGGCCTTGATTTCCTTTTGTCCTTTGTTAAGAAAGTTGTAAAAATATTTCTAGGGTGTTTTTCCCCATTTGATCAGATAATTTTATCTGTACTAGTTTTATGATACTTTGTGGAATGTATTGTTTTTTTAAGGGCTAATATAGAGTTAACTTTTGTAAATGTCCCAAAGTTCTTAAAATATATGTATGTGTAATATGAATATAATATGTATATTAGATACATATTTAAAATGAATATTACAAATTGTTTAAAAAATTTAACTTTCTTAAAACTTAAAATTACTTAAAAAATTTAAAGACATTTTTATCAAGAACACTTTTTGCCATCATTGGATTGCTAAACCTTCATTGTGGTTGTATTAGTTCTATTTCTGTATAACAAATTACCCCCAAACTTAGCAACATCAAACAACAAACATTTATTATTTCAGTTTCTTTGGATCAGGAATCTAGGCTCAGCTTAGTTGTGTCCTCTGGGTCAGTCTCTCTCACAAGGCTGCAATTAAGGTATCAGCCAGGATTGCAGTCATCCTAAGGTTCAACTAGGGAAGGATCTGCTTACAAGCTTACTCTCCTGGCTCTTGGCAGGCCTCAGATCCTTACCGACTGTTCAACAGAGACATGAGTTCCTGCCCAGGACATGTAGGCCTCTCTGCCAGGCAGCCTACAGTGTGACAGTTGGTATTCCTTAGAGGGAGTGAGGGAAAAAGCAAGAGAGAATTTAAGCAAGATGGAAACCAGTCTTTTTATAACTTAACCTGGAACTGACATCTCATCATTTTTGCCGTATTATTTTGGTTAGAAGAGTCAGTAGGTACAGTGCATAATCAAGGAGAGAGGATTGCCTAGGGCATAAATACGAGAAACTGTGGAATTCCGGGGACTATTTTAGAGGCTGTCTACTCTAGTCTTCCTTCTGTCCCCAGTGATCATGTCCCCATCCATGCAATACTCTCATCCCCCTTCCCAGTCCCCCAAAGTCTAATCCAATTATGATCAGCTTAAAGTTCAGAATCTCATCACCTAAATAATGTCCAGGTGTAGATGAGGCGCCTCAGGTGTAGTTCCTCTGCAGTTCTGCTCAATCTGTAAAAGTCCTCCCCAACCAAGCCCAACATACAGTAGTGAGACAGACACAGGATAACCATTTTAGACATTTTTGTTTTAGAATAGAGGAAATGGGAGGCATAAAGGTCCAGTGCAATTCTGAAATCCAGTTACTCCAATGTGAGAAATTGTTTGTTTTTTGAGACAGGTTCTTACTTTGTTGCCCAGGTGAAGTGCAGTGGTACAATCATGGCTCACTGTAGCCTTGACCCGCTGGGCTCAAGCGATCATCCTACTTCAGCCTCCCGAGTAGCCTGAACTACAGGCACATGCCACAATGCCTGGCTAATTTTTATATTTTTTGTAAAGACAGGGTTCTGCTATGTTGCCCAGGCTGGTCTTGAACTCCTGAGCTCAAGCAATCCACCCACCTCAGCCTCCCAAAGTGCTGAGATTACAGGCGTGAACCACCACTCCTGGCCTTCCAGTGTTAGAAGCTTTTTGATTAGGTCTCAAGACCTAGGAATGATTCTTCATGGCATTCAGTTCTGCTCTTTGGGCTCAGGTTTCACTCTCAGAGTTACCTTTCCTTTTGCAAGGAAGGTAGCACATGCTACAGTTGAGAAATCGCCTCAACCTTCTTTACTTGTCATTCATATTGGCAGTCTAATAGTCTTTTTTCATTTCGTGCTGTACTTTTCATTCTGTGCTTTTCAGTTCAAGCTGGCTGAGTTGTTCCTGATAAAATTCTTGCAAAAACCTTGTGGGCTTCCTGTGACTCTTATTAGGGTTTACTCCATTACACAAAAGTCAAACCAGAAATCTTTTCTCGATAAGTCTTTCTTTACCTTCGGTTCTTGCTTAAAAGTTTGAGGGTCAAGGCACGTAAGTTTTCTGAAGGCCTTCCTGTTTGAGAGGATCTATGAAGCATACCCTTAATCTTTTTCAAAGGCCCTTTGTGTGACTGAATAGTACTCTGATGGTACCACTTTTTATCTTTCTTAATATAACAGAAGTTTTTACAGTCACATTCTTAGTGTCATCTTTAGACCAGGGTTCTTCTGGCGGTGCCCACAGTATGAACTTTTCTTGGGAGCTATTTCTATTTTTTTTTTGAGATGGAGTGTCATTGTTGCCCAGGCTTTAGTGTGGTGCAGTGTTGGCTCACTGCAGCCTCTGCCTCCCGGGTTCAAGCAATTCTCCTGCCTCAGCCTTCCAAGTAGCTGGGATTACAGGGACATGCCACCACGCCCAGCTAATTTTTCTATTTTTAGTGGAGACGGGGTTTTACCATATTGGCCAGGCTGGTCCTGAACTCCTGACCTCAGGTGATCCACCCACCTTGGCCCCCCAAAGTGCTGGGATTACAGGCATGAGCCACCATGCTCGGCCGGGAGCTATTTCTTAATGATAGCATCTTCTAAATCTGGAGAGTTTGAGAATTTTCAAAAACATCAAGTCCTGATTTCTTAAAAATTTTTAAAATTGTGGTAAGATACACATAATATTTACCATCTTAACCATTGTTAAGTGTACTGTTTACTGGTATTAAGTACACTCATATTGTTATGCAAACATCATCACCATCCATCTTCACAATACTTTTCATCCTAAAAACTGAAACTCTATACCCATTAAATAGCAACTCCCCATTCCTTCCTCCAGCTCTTGACTACCACCATTCTACTTTTTGTCTCTATGCATTTGACTACTCTAGGTACCTGATATCAGTTTAATCATACAGTATTTGTCTTTTAGTTACTGGTTTACTTCACTTAGCATAATGTCCTCAAAGTTCATCCAAGTAGTAACATGTCAGAATTTCCATCTTTTTTAAGGCTGAATAATATTCCATTGTGTATGTATGTATGTATGTCTCTCTCTCTCTCTCTCTCTCTCTCTATATATATATATATATATGTATACGTATATGTATATGTGTGTGTATATACACACCCCACATTATTCACCTATCAATGGATACTGGAGTTGCTTCTACCATTTGGCTATTGTGAATAATGCTGCTATGAACATGGGTGTACAAATGTCTCTTCAGGACTCTGCTTTCAATTCTTTGGGGTATATACCCTCAAGTAGAATCACTGGTTCATATGGTAATTCTGGTTTTAATTTCTGAGGAACCACCATACTGTTTTCCACAGCAGCTGCAACATGTTACATTTCCACCAACAGTACACAGCTTCCAGTTTCTCCACATCCTTGCCAACGTTTGTCTATTTCCATTTTGTTGTTTGTTTTTTATAGTAGCCATCCTAATGTGTGTGAAGGTGGTATCTCATTTGGTTTTTATTTGTATTTCTCTGATGACTAATGGGGTTGAACATCTTTTCACATGCTTATTGGCCATTTGTATATCTTCTCTGGAGAACTGTCTATCCAAGTCCTTTGCCTATTTTCTAATCAGTTTATTTTTGTGTGTGTTGTTGGGTTTTAGAAGTTCTCTCTATATTCTGTGTATTAACCCCTTGCTAAATATGTGATTTGCAAATATTTTCTCCCATACTGGAGGTGGCTTTTTTACTCTGTTGGTACTGTGCTTTGAGGCACAAAAATTTTAAATTTTCATGATGCCCAACTTGTCTATTTTTTCTTTTCTTTCTTCTTTTTTTTCCTTGCTCTGTCACCCAGGCTGGAGTGCAGTGGCACAATCTCGGTTCACTGTAACCTCTGCCTCCTGGGTTCAAGCAATTCTCGAGCCTCAGCCTCCCAGGTATCTGGGATTACAGGTGCATGCCACCACATCCGGCTAATTTTTGTATTTTTATTAGAGATGGGTTTCCAACGTGTTGGCCAGGCTGGTCTCGAACTCCTGACCTCAAGTGATTTAGCCACCTCAGCCTCCCAAAGTGCTGGGATTACAGGCATGAGACACCACGCGTGGCCCAATTTTTTGTTGTTGTTGCCTGTGCATTTGGTGTCATAGCTAAGAAATCATTTGGAATAGAATAGCCTGCTCCACACTATTTTGTTTCCTGTAGCTTTGTAGTAAGTTTTGAAATGAAGAAATGTGAGTACTCCACCTTTGCTCTTCTTTTTCTAGGCTGTTTTGGCTCGAGATTCTGTGTGAATTTGAGGATGATTTTTCTGTTTCTGCAGAAAATGCTACTGAGATTTTAATAGGGATTACATCGAATCTTTGTATCATTTTGGGTACTGCTGACAATTTTAACAATATTAAGCCCTCCAACTCACAGACATGGAATCTTCGCATATATTTATGTCTTTATAAATTTTCCTCAGCAATGTTTTGTAGTTTTCATTGTACAATCTTTCATCTAGGTTATCTGATTTGTTGGCATACAGTTGTTCATAGTCTTCGTTTATAATCCTTTTTCCTTTTCTTTTGTTCCTTTTGTTTTTTTTTGTTTTTTTTTGAGAAGTGGGATCTCACTATATTGCCCAGGCTGGACCTGAACTCCTTGAAATCCTCTCACCTCAGACTCCTGAGTAGCTGGAACTGTAGGCATGTGTCACTCTGCTGGCTCTTAGAATCCTTTTTATTGGTAGTAATGTCCCCTCTTTCATTTCTGATTTATTTGAGACATCTGGTTTCCTTAGTCAGTCTAGCTAAAAGTTGTCAATTTTGTTAATCTTTTTGCAATTTTTGCTTCCTATGTTTTGATGCTCTATTGCTGGTGTGTAAATATTTATAATTATTATATCTTCTGCTGCATTAAATTTTTTATTAATACATAATGTCATTCTATGTCCTCTGTAATCTTTTCAAATGTAAAATCTATCTTGCCTTTTATTACTATAGCTCCCCTGCTCCCTTTGGGTACTGTTTACATAGAATATCTTTCTTCATCCCTCTACTTTGAACCTCTTTCTGTCTTTGTATCTAAAGCGAATCTCTTATAGATCACCTATAGTTGGATTACTTTTTTAAAAATCCATTATGCCAGCCTCTGTCTTTTGATTGGAGAATTTAATCCATTTACGTTTAAAATAATTACCTATACAGCAGGACTCCCTTCTGTTATTTTGCTATTTTTTCTATATGCCTGATAGCTGTTTTGTTCCTCATTTCCTGCATTAGCATTTTTTTTTTTATTTTTGGTCATGAAATGTTTTAATTCCTTTTTAATTTACCTTCATGTATCTTCTATAGCTATTTTCTTTGTTGTTATCATGGGTATAACATTTAACATCCTAATGTTATAACACTCTAATTTGAATTTATACTAGCTTAACTTTAATAACTACAAAAATTCTACTCATGTACAGCTTTGTCCCCCTCAATAACTACTTTCAGTTATTGATGTCACAATGGTTATATCTGTATTTGTCTCATATCATGTAGAAAACAAAAAATGAAGTTTCAAACCAAAGTTACAATAATACTAGTTTTTATAATTGCCTATATTTGCCTTAACTAAGACCTTTATTTCCTCATATGGTTTCATGTTAACTTCTAGTGTCTTTTCATTTCAACCTGAAGAAATCTCTTTACCGTTTCTTGAACGGCAGGTCTAGTGGTAATGACCTTCCTCAGCTTTTGTTTATCTGGAGATGTGTTACTTTCTACCTCATATTTGAAGGACAGTTTTGCTGGTTGTAGGATTCTAGTTGATAGTTTCTTTTTTTCAGTACTTGAAATGTATCATCCTACTGCTTTCTACCTCCAAAGTTTCTGATGAGAAATCTACTGATACCCTTATCGAGGAACGCTTGTATGTAATGAGTTGCTCTGTCTTGCTGCTTTGAAGATTCTTTTTTATTTCTGTCTTTTTTGAGACAGAGTCTTACTCTATCAACCAAGCTGGAGTGCAGTGGTGCAATCTTGGCTCACTGCAACCTCCGCCTCCCACGTAGCTGGGATTACAGGAGTGAGCCACCGCACCCGGCTAATTTTTGTATTTTTAGTAGTGACGGGGTTTCACCATGTTGGCCAGGCTGGTCTCAAACTCCTGACCTCAGGTGATCCACCCGCCTTGGCCTCCCAAAGTGCTGGTATTACAGGCGTGAACCACAGCACCTGGCCTGAAGATTCTTTGTCTTTCGACAGTTTAATTATAGTATGTCTTGATACTGGCTTCTGATTTCATCCTATTAGCATCAGTTTAGATTCTTGGATTTCTATATTCATGTCTTTCATCAAATTTCAGAAATGTTTGGCTGCCTTTTCTTTCTCTCTTTTCTTTCTGAGATTTTCATTACGTACATGTTGGTCAGCTTAATGGTGTCCCACAGGTCCCTTAGGCTGTATTCACTTTTTTTCTGTCTTTTGTGTTTCTCAGACTTAATAACTTCAATTGTCCTATATTCAAGTTTTCTTATTCTTTCTCTGCCTTCTCAAATCTGCCTTTGAATCCCTATACTGAAATTTTCAATTCAGATACTGCACTTTTTAGCCCTGAAACACTTTTGAGGTTTTAAAAAAATGTTTTATATCTCTTTATTGATATTTCCACTTTGTTCATATACATTTAAAACATTTTTCTCCATGTTTTTGTTTAGTTTTTTGAGCATCTTTAAGACAGTTGTTTTAAAGTCTTTGATAAGTCCACCATCTGGTCTTCCTTAGGGACATTTTCTGTTGATTTAGTTTTTCCCTTTGAATGGGCCATACTGTTTTGTTTCTTTTTATGCCTCGTGATTTTTTTGTTGCTGTTGTTGAAAACTGGAGATTTGAATCTTATAATGTGGAAAGTCTGGAAATCAGATTCTCCTTCTTTCTCAGAGTTTGCTTTTCTTTCTTTTTTAAATTGGTATAGGCTGTCTCTGTGCCTGGGATCAGTAAATTTAAGGTTTCTTATGCCTTTTCTCAGCTGGCACCTTTCTCTAAATTTGTGTAATTACTTTCTAAATTATCTTTTATATATGGTTGCTTTTGAATGTCCTAGTCCTTAAATGTCTGGCTCCCAAAAGGGGAAAAAGAGAAAACCGAAGAGGGGAAATGTGTTGGCTTTTTAAATCTTCTAGAAACTGCTTCAGCCACAGGGGAAGGGGCTTACAGCAATGGTGGTGAGAGTAGCAACAATGGCTTCTCTTTTGTGTGTCTCCACCTGTGCTTTCGGAAGTAGCAGCCAGTCATCAGAGCACAGATCTTCTATATCTGGAGGACAGAGCCCTTATTGCCCATGTCTCTGCAAGTGGTGTATAAGCTGCTGCTGGAACACATGTGTAACTGCCTGTGCTGGGGCTAGTGGGCGGGCAAGCTAGCAGGTTAAGAACAGAAATTGAACAAAATTAATTAACTGTCCAAGCCTTTATCTGGAAGTTGCAAGTCTTTGAATAGACTCCAGAGTTCCAGAATAGTTACATCAGCTAGTTTCTGCAGAACAATGTTATCTAGGTAGGGAGACTAATTTCTGCTACTTTCCACTCCACCATCTTCCTGGAATTGTCCTCTCCAGTCCTGATTTCTTTTCATTTTACCATTATTCCTTTAATTTATCCCACATTTTACAATAAACAACATAACAACTTAGACAGTAACTTCAACACTTTGTTCGGAAATCTAAGCTAGATCACCCAGTTCATTCAATGCATATCCTGCTTTCCATGTTACTGAAGGCAATAGTGTTGTTAAGCTTTCTACCATGACATAAAAAGGATCCCTCTTTCACCACCTTCTAATAACATGTTCCTAACTTCCTTTTTTGCCCTTACTGGTGGCATCCTCAAAGTCCAGATTTCTATTAATAGTCTTTCAAGGCAACTTAAGCTTTCTTTAACAGAATCCTCAAAATCCTTCCAGCCTCTGCCCATGTTTGGTTCCAAAGCCAAGGTAGCACCCCACTTCCAAGTACCAAAGTCTGTATTAGTTATCTCTTGCTGTGCAACAGATTGTCCCAAAGCTTAGTGGCTTCAAACAAAAAGCCCTTATTATCTCACAGTTTCTGTGGACCAGGGATTGGGCATGGCTGAGCTGGACTCTCAGACTCAGAGTCTTTTATAAGGCTGTAATCAAAATGTCATTTGGGGCTGCAGTTACCTCAAGGCTCAACTAAGAGAGAATCCACTACCAAGCTTACTCATGTGACTGTTGGCAGGCCTCACGTCCTCATTGGCTGTTGCCCAGAGACATCACTTATTTCCACTTGGGCCTCTCCACAGAGCACCTCACAGTGGGGCAGTTGGTATTCCTCAGAGTAAGTAAGGAAGAAAGAAAGAGAGTGAGCAAGATGGAAGCCAGAATTCTTCAGTAACTTAATCTCAGAAATAACATCTCAGTTGTTTTGCTATGTTCGTTTGGTTACAAGAGAGTCAGTAAGTCCAGCCCACACTTAAGGAGAAGGGATTATACAAAGACATGAATACCAGGAAGCAGGGATTGGGGGCTATTTTAGGGGCTATTTACCATAGTGAGGTATACCTTTAAAACGAGTATTATTAAAAAGCATTCCTTTTGAGTAACCCTTTTTGCCCTGAGTGCCTCTTCCCTACAATACTTACCAATATGGTGTATGAGCAGACTTTGGATGTGGTGTATCAATTGTTTAATTTTTTTAATGTAAGGTTGAGCTTATTTCCTTTATTTGAAAGTCAATAGTAAATCATTTTTTTCTGTGAAGGGTCTGTTCTTATCTTTTGGGTACTTTTCTCTTGGATTACTGGTCTTCAGATTATTTGCTTTTGTATTATATGAGGATATTAGCTCCTTGTCTTTCATATGTGTAGATAATATTTTTCACATTTTGTCATTCATCTTTTGATTTTTTTCATGATGTTTGTGCCAACAAATTTTAAAAAACTTTTCATTTAGTCAACATTGATCAAGCATCTCTTTTATAGAGGAATTCTGTACTTAAAAAAGAAATTAATTCATGTATTTCCTGCTAATTTATCTTTGATATCTTGCTATTGACTTTTATAGGATAAATTTGAATCTCCTTATCCTGATCTTAATCTCATTCTTGCCTAGCTTCTTTCCTTTCACTCTTTGTAGAAACTGTTTACTAGAGTCGCACTGAACTCACGATCCCCAGCATGCTCACCTGTGTTTTTGTTTGACTCCTTCATATGCCTGTGGGAAGATACATAAAGGTAGAGTCTATGTTGGGGGAGCTTTTATAGGTCCAGAGCTTAGTTTGTTGAAGGAATAAATGAATTGAGATCATCAAAGAAGAGTAGTTCAAAAACAAAAGGAAAACATTGCCATTACACTGTTACTTGTTCTTCTAATTCTCACCTTTTCCAAGAAGATAACATAACTGTGATAGTTCAGTTTTATAACTATCTCACAATTTCACAACTGCCATAGTTGTCAGAGACAAAATGTTAAGTAGGTTTCTGTGCCAAAGAAAGCCAGCAGGTAAAGAATTTATGTCCCATTCTGCCTGGTAGCTAAGTGTGCCCAAGTGGTTAGGTTCTGGATAATGGGATATGAGAAGTAATAAGTAAAGCTTAACACCTTCAAAAAGGAAGCAGTGTGCCCTCCCCTCACTTTTCTCCCTACATGGGAATGTGGGCATGGGAACTGGAGAAGCAATCCTAGCCTACAAAATGTAAGCTGTGTGTTGAAAATCAGAAAGCAAAAGGATAGGAGTTCCACTACCAGAAATGATGGTGTCATCTTTTCAGCCCCATGCTGCTAATGCTCAGACTGTTATATGAGACAAAAATCAACCACTGTCTTGCTTAAGCCATTAATATTTTGGCCTTTGTTACAGAAGTCAAATCTGTACCCTAACTTATACAGTGCCCTTAGGTGTTACATCCCACCTCTGGGATCATTCCCTGCTAATTCCTTGTGACAAGTTGGTATCAGGCAGCTAGGGAATTGAAAGCATGGGAGGTTTGGATCAAGAAAATGATAAGAATATTATAAAATTGAAGAAAGAAGAGGAGGAGGGTGAGAG
Source organism: Gorilla gorilla gorilla (assembly GCF_029281585.2). Classification (NCBI taxonomy): domain Eukaryota; kingdom Metazoa; phylum Chordata; class Mammalia; order Primates; family Hominidae; genus Gorilla; species Gorilla gorilla. The sequence goes on from NC_073242.2 coordinate 102,227,977, forward strand.
AATGTGAGATGAATGTCAGCTGAGGTCATCATTGCAAAGCCACTTGTGATGAGAACTGAAGCCTGCTCCATGACCATGATGAAGAGTCACTCAGGAACCTTTTCAAGATCAGACAGGGATACATGGAAAATGAACCTCTCAGAAGTAGAAAATGAAAGGAGAATGATATGAAGTAATACAAGGAAACACACAGTAAAAGAGCAGGCTAGCCTCTACTTTGCAGCAGTAATGTAATGAGGCCTAAACTCTGTGATTGTTAAAATTAAACAGTAAAAAAATACCAGGGCAGGGAGGAAAGGGCAAAAGATACAATCCTGGCAAAATGGACCCTGGGCTCCTATTTCAGACACCTGGTTTCCATTAATCTCTCATCCCTGTAGATTCTTATGGTGCCTCATGCCTCCCCCTAACCTTGTCCTGAGCTGGTATGTAAATTAAACCCCTAGGTTTAATCTTTATAATATTATAGGGGGGAACAAAGATACTAAAAGTTGAAAATGGAGCCAGATTCCACAGGATCCACATATGTACTAGTAGAATGGCCCAAATAGGTAACAGGGACAAGAGAAAGAACCACAATAAAACCAGATTTTATTTCCTCCTTTGAACCCCTACCTTCCCTTTCCCCTTTCCAAAATATGCATATACAGATCGTGTTAAGAAAACCCTTTCCAGTTGGCCTTCTTCCAAGACAGGGTGCAGCTGGGCCGAAGGGCCACATGTTGAAGTTATTAATATGCCTATGCCCTTCTCCCCCACTGAGTTCACTGATCAAAGGCTCTGCCAGAGCAGCAGTGGATAGCCTCGCATAATGGGAACTGAAATTTTACTTAAGAAACCAGCTTTGCCAAAACACACTACCTTTTTAAGTGAAACATTCCATGCACATATTAACCTGATTACAGAAAGGAAGGGGGATCTTTTTTCCTTCAGTACCCTGCTAATAATTTTCTGTCAAGTCTGATTTGGCTTTAGCTGCACTCCAAGTTCTTGTGATGTGCCCCGTTCACCAGTAAACTAAAAACAGAAGGTGCTGCATAAACTCTGAGACAGGATACTCTGTCCATGAATGCAGACCCTGCAGAATTCAGTTCCCTGCCAACAAGGAAGGCCAGTGACTTTTCCAGTCTCTGACAACCAGCAGCCTGCCTCTGATTCGCACAGTCGGTGAAGGAAACATATGGAGAAAATGGTGGAAATAATTAAGGGTTCTTGGAGTTAGCAGAAGCATTGACTCATTACACGGGGCCCCTGCCTCAAAAGGGAGTAAACCATTGTGCTTATTAGAGAAAAGAATGAATGGTAACAAAGCATTTTAAAGTCCCAATCAGTTCCAGCCCCAGGTTGAAGGGCTGGTTAGGTAAGAAAAAAGGGAAACAACCCAGATTTAAAGGAAGTGATATCATTTTGCTCTGCTTGATAAATAGGAAAAGGTAGTTTGTGGTTTATTTTACTATATCCCAGGATAATTTGGTTCCTGCACAGTTGACAAAATTTTGTTCTCAGATATGATATCAAAGATCTAGATATTATGTAGTTGCCCAAATAGAGGGCCAGTCCATGAAGAGTCTGAATAAAATTGTTGATTCTCTTTCAGATGTGTCACAGGGCAGTCCTTGTTAGAGGATAGTGAGATGTGTTGAATGGTGTCTTTGGGATCCTCAAGCACAGATTGTAAACTCTGTTTCAAGTTTTTGAGTGTCTCAGATTCAAATCTTCTTTGCCTGCAATGATAAACAGAGACACAGCCTTCTCTGAAAACAAATATATCTCATAAGGATATCCTCCACTTCTCCAGTCCTCATCCTGCACAACCTATAAGGTGCTGAGCAATTGATAGATCCTAGAAAAGTCCTGAAATGCTTCAAGCAAACAAAAGGTAAATAAAAGGCAGCAACAGTCCAAGTCAGTCATTTCTAGGCATTTGCTTGAGGCCAGGAGTCTGAGACTGGCCTGGGCAACATAGCAAGACACTGTCTGCTAAATAAGTAAATAAATAAATAAGCAAGCAAGCAGGGTATGGTGGTGGTGCGTGTAGTTCTAGCTACTCAGAAGGCTGAAGCGGGAGGATTGCTTGAGCCTAGGAGATCGAGGTTGCAGTGAGCTGTGATTGCACCACTGCACTCCAAACTGGGTGACAGAGTGAGACCTTGTCTCTAAACACACACACACACACACACACACACACACACACACACACACACACGTGCACGCGTGCACAGAATTTGAGGTTTTTATCTGAAGAAAGGGAACTGTTAGGTAGATATTGGTAGCAAAACTGTCACATAATTAGATAGGATATTTCATTCTTAGAACATCTGATGGCCTGGGTTTTTTTTTTAAATATTTTCTCTCATTATAAGAACTATCACATTAATACAGAGTGGATGTCCTAGATGTCTCAGACTATATGTCTTTACTGGGTTTGGTGTTCCTGTTGACATCCTTTTCTTTGGCTGTCTTTCTAGAATCCTGAAAGACTTGTTGCTTTTCAGATTGAAATATCTCATATTAATGCCAAGATTAACATTCTGTTCTTCTTAGGCAATCAGAAATCGTATTCTAGATTCACACTGTTCATAATTTCTCAAAGTTATGGTAGAGAAGACAGGAACAAGGTGGTTACTTACAAAAATACCCTTGGCCTTTGAATCTCGCTTGTCTGTAGATTCACTCTTTCATGGCATTTAATAAAGAGCCTGGCTTCAAGTCTTTGCTATTGTGAATAATGCCGCTATAAACATACGTGTGCATGTGTCTTTATAGCAGCATGATTTATAGTCATTTGGGTATATACCCAGTAATGGGAATGTCCAACAATGATAGACTGGATTAAGAAAATGTGGCACATATACACCATGGAATACTATGCAGCCATAAAAAATGATGAGTTCATGTCCTTTGTAGGGACATGGATGAAACTGGAAATCATCATTCTCAGTAAACTATTGCAAGAACAAAAAACCAAACACCGCATATTCTCACTCATAGGTGGGAACTGAACAATGAGATCACATGGACACAGGAAGGGGAATATCACACTCTGGGGACTGTGGTGGGGTGGGGGGAGGGGGGAGGGATAGCATTGGGAGATATACCTAATGCTAGATGACAAGTTAGTGGGTGCAGCGCACCAGCATGGCACATGTATACATATGTAACTAACTTGCACAATGTGCACATGTACCCTAAAACTTAAAGTATAATTAAAAAAAAAAAAAAAAAAGATCCTGGCTTTAAAGTGCTGAGTCCAAACCTAAAATTGAATAAATTAATCTGATCTTGAGTGCTTACCTTTATAGAGTTTAGTTGTGCTGGTTATATTTAGATATCAAAATGTAGGAAATAGTGTGTAAATTCCTGCTAGGAAATCACCATTTCTTGTATGTTAATATAGCCAGTCTTTATACCAAATGGAACTTTAAACTAAATAAAAACAAAACACCAAACTATGACTTAGATCATTCTTGAAAAAGAAATATAAGAAGTGAGGTTTCCGAAAGTATTTCATTTCCTTCAGTAAATGTCCTTCATTTATCTTTATCATACTATGTTATGGTGTGTTTTACCAAAAGAACATTTCAGCAGGTGAAGAAAAAAAAGGCTTGAGCAGCATGACTACTGTCCTTGAGCTTTTGACTATGGAAGTTCATAGAAGAGTAAAAGATGTCCTGTGGTTCCCTCAGTGTATTATAAGGAAGGGCATTTATAATCAGTCACTGGAAGTGGGATCTTAACCCACCCCCATTCCTCCCATACACAAGGGAGGGAGGAAGGAAGAGAGAAAGGAAAGCAAGGGAGCAAGCCTGAGGAGTGTGCACATGTAGTCCTCATGCAAAAAAGGATTTGAGACAGCAAGCTGAGGGTGAAGCAAGAGAATAGAACGGGATGACCTAGTGGTGGAAACAACAGCTATACATAATGGGCCTTTAGGAAAGGGGATTAAGTGAAGTATTCTCAGCTGAATCAGTTGTTAACTATTGCATAGAATTTTCTTTGTTTCATATTCCTAACATTAACACATTACTAAAATTTTACTACATTACTAAACACATTACTAAATAGGAGCTTCATTCTGATTGTCTCGATTTTTCCTCCTGTGAGTATTGTCATCTAGAAAAGCTTTTGTGAGTACTTAAAAAGCCTACAGTAATTCACGTACAGCAATCCAAAACAACAAGTAATTTTTAGAGAACGCTTAGGACTGTTTTTTTTTGTTGTTGTTGTTTATTTTTTGAGACAGGGTCTTGCTGTATCACTCAGCCTGGAGTGCAGTGGCACGTTCATAGCTCACTGCAGCCTCAAACTCCTGGCCTCAAGCCATCCTCCTATCTCAGCCTCCTGAGTAGCTGGGACTACTTTCATACACCACCACGGCCAGCTAATTTTTAAATTTTCTGTAGAGATAGGGTCTTACTGTGTTGTCCAGGCTGCTCTTGAACTCCTGTCTCAAGCAATCCTCCCTCCTTGGGCTCCCAAAGCACTGGGATTATAGGCATTAGCCACAGTGCCGTAAGACTGTTTGGGCTGGCTACCTCATGATTCTGGGCATTTGCTTTAGTAGGTTTGCTTTGCCATTTTATTTAAGTGATATGAGTGGGAGTAAATCTCCAGGTTTCTGGGAGAGAAATGCCTTTATCTCCAATAAACATCAAGATGAAACCCAAAGTAGATCAATGGCATACTTTTAAGCCTTGTCAAATAACCTGTTGGGTTTTGTTGTTCCCAAGTAACTCTTCATCACTAGTGTATAAAACTTTACTATGGCATCACTGTACCAAACCAGTTAAAACCAGGGATGTAACCAGCTACAAAACAGCCCAAGGCAATAAGCTGTGGTGTCAGGAAACAACATTTATATTTAAATCTCTTCTTCACTAAAATAAACCTGAGATGGACCAGTTTTCTTGGCCCACTGTAATATTAGGCACATCTGGCATAACATGTAATTCTTGTTTTGTTATTTTTGAAATAACATTTAAAACACATTTTGTAAAAGTAATATACTTGGTATAAAGTTCAAACAGTAAAAAGGGAATACAATACAAATTAAGTCTCTCTCCCATCCCTGATGCTCCCAATTCCTCAAAAGTGACAGTTGTTACTTGTGAGTCCCTCTTATATTCAATGTGTGCTTGCTTTCACACGCATGCTCTCTCTCATACACTCCCACATAGATACAGTATATATATATAAAATAAATGTTATTTATTGCTTTATACAAATGTTAGCATACTATGTAACCTGTTCTGCATGTTGTATTTTTTAAAATCCATTTTATTGTAGAAAATACACAAATATAGAAAAGGGCTTAAGACTTAAATGTACCGTTATTAACAATGTACTTGGAAGAGCAGAAGCTTTGAATTTCAAGTCCAATTTGTCAGTTTTCCTTCTGTGATATTTACTTGCTGTGACTAAGCCAAGAATCTGTGATAACCCAAGGTCACAAAGATTTTCTATCTTTTCTCCTTATCCATGTGTGAAAAAAATATAAAACTGGACCCCTATGTAGCATGACTTTAAGGCAGACTGTACACCCAAAATCCCTTTTAGCAAAATAATAAAGTTTTTAGAAGATAATATAGAGGAACATTTTCATGACCTTGGGGTAGGGGGGATTTCTTTTTTAAAAAAAAATCATTTATGAGGCCAGGCATGGTGGCTCATGCCTGTAATCCCAGCACTTTAGGATGCCAAGGCAGGCAGATCACCTGAGGTTGGGAGTTTGGGACCAGCATGGCCAACATGGTAAAACCCTGTCTCTACTAAAAATACAAAATATTAGCCAGACATAGTGGTACATGACTGTAGTCTCAGCTACTTGGAAGGCTGAGGCACCAGAATTGTTTGAACTTGGGAGTTGGAGACTGCAGTGAGCAGAGCTCATACCATTGCATTCCAGGCTGGTTGACAGCGTAAGACTCTTGTCTCAAAAAAAAAAAAAAAATCATTTATGAGAGCAGGAAATGCTGATAAATTTGACTCTACTAGGAACTTCGTCAGCATATCAAAAGGCATTACGAAGAACACAAAATGCAAGCCACAGAGTAAGAGGAAGTATCTGCAACATGTATAACTAGCAAAGCACTAGCATTCAGAATAAACAAAGAACTCCTACATTAGAGAAACAAATTCAAATCACAATGAGATACCAGTACAAACCTTTTAGCAGTACTATAATTTACGAAATTGACAATATCACTCTAGTGGCATTCAAAGCAACTGGAACTTTCATGCATTGTTAGTGGGAGTGTAAAATGGTATCATCATTTTAGAAAACATTTAGGTAATGTATTATCAATTGCTGCATAATAAGTTATATATATTTAGCAGCTTAAAACAACAGACATTTATTATCTCACAGTTTCTATGTGTCAGGAATCTAGATGCAGCTTCACTAAGTCCCCTGCCTCAAGGTCTCTATCAAAGCCTCAATCAAGGTGTCAGTCACACTTGGGGTCTCACCTGAAGCTCAAACAGGGAAGGATCCTCTTTCAAGGTCATGTGGTTGTTGGTAGGATTCAGTTCCTTGCCTCTGTCATTGAAAGCCTCAGTTCATTGTTGCCTATTGGTTGCCCTCATTTTCTTGCCACTGGACTATGCCATGTGGCAGCTTAATTCATCAGAGCCAAGAAGGATGAGAAGAAAGTCTACTAGCAAGAGAGAAGTTACAAACTTATGTAATGCAACCATGGGAGTGACACCCCATCACCTTTGCTGTATTTTATTGGTTAGAAGCAAGTTACAGGTTCCACCCAGACTCAAGACAAAGGTATTACACAAGGATACACATACCAGGAGGCTAAGATAATTTGGGGCTATTTTAGAGTCTGTCCACCACAGGTAGCAATCTTATAAAGTTGTGTGTTATCTGGTTATGTGTTAACATTTACCATATGATCCCACATCTAGGTATTTATTCAAGAGAAATGAAAATGTACGTTGATACAAAGATCTATACATGGATGTTTATAACAACTTTATTAAAAATTGCCCCAAACTGGAAATAACCCAAATATTCATAATCTGATGAACAGATAGTTAAATCATAGCATAGCCATACAATGGAACACTATTTTGCAATAAGAAGGAGGTACTGATACATGTAACAACATAGATGAATCTCCAAAGTCTTATGCTTAGTGAAAAAAGCCAGACACAAAAGGCTACATACTATATAATTCTGTTTATATTATATCCTATAAAAGGCATAGCTACGGGGAAAGAACACAGATTAAGATTAGTCATTGCCTAGGCTGGGGATTGGAAGGGCATTAACAACAAAGGAGGGAACGTTAGGGTGGTAGTGGAAACAATTTAGTATTTATTTTTATATTTACTGGGGATTACACAGTAAAATATGTGTGATTACACACACACATATTTGTCAAAACTCATAGAACTGTGTACCTGAAAAGGATGATTTTTTTCTGTATGTTGATTATACCTAAATAAATATGACTTAGGCAAGTAAAAACATTAGTACTCAAGGATTTTTGTTGTTGTTGTTAAAGACAATAGAGTTTGAAGTTTGGCTAATGGATATATTCTGTTTTGCTAATGAATTTTTGAAAATTAAAATATATTTATCTTTTTTCTGAGTGTTGTTTTCCCCTCTATGGCAAAAATGCCTTCTCAATTTATTGACCATGTATTGAACTCATGGAATATTCGCCTCTCATTTGCCTTGTAATTTTGAATATTAAATACAAATTCATAAATGCCTAAGACTTAAAACCATCATTATTTACATATAAAGGCTAATGATAATAATTATTCTCACTTCCTGGACAAAACAAGAACTTTAAAAGATTTTTAACTTCATTTACCCTCTCCTAATCTAAATGCTAATGTTGTGCATTTTATTTCTATATAGTTTTTTTCAAGTTACACAGTTATTGTTTCATACTATATGTATTCATTTAGATTTGCCTATGTACAGTTTCGATATTTTTAAAATGTTCATGTCTTTTTTGTATCAGATCTTCTGTCTAGGACCATTACAGTCTTTAATCAGTCTACAAGTGGCAGACTCTGTTTTTGTTCATTTAAAAATGTGTTTATTTTGCCTTTTTTCTAAAATTATCCTTTTCTGGGTATAGGATTCTATGCTGGTAGTTATTTTATTAGAGCAGATTGAAGATATTATTCTACTGTCTTCTGGCTTCCATTGTTTGTGTTGCGTAACCAATTGACTATCTAAAAGCTATTTCTTTGAAGGTAACAAGTCTGCTTTCTATGCCTACTTTGGCCTCAGTTTTCTGCATCCTCACTATGATATGTATAATTCTTTTGTTTTCTTTTTCGTAAAATTCTTCTTTTTTTGAAGATAGAATCTTGCTCTGTTGCCCAGGCTGGAGTGCAGTGGCAAGATCTCAGCTCACTGCAACCTCCGCCCCCTAGGTTCTCCTGCCTCAGCTTCCTTATTAGTAGCTGGGATTACAGGCATGTGCTAACATGCCTGGCTAATTTCTGTATTTTCAGTAGAGACGGGGTTTTGCCATGTTGGCCAGGGTGGTCTCGAACTCCTGACCTCAAGTGATCCACCTGCCTCAGCCTCACAAAGTACTGGGATTACAGGCACGAGCCACCGTGCCTGGCCTATATAATTATTTTCTTTACTTCCCTGTTCTTCTTCTACTTTACATTGTACTTTGAATCTCTGGATTTGTCTCTTTCAATATTTCTAGAAAATTCTCAGCTGTTATCTCTTCAAATACTGGCTCTTTACCATTGTCTTTCTCTTCTCCATCTGGGACACTGACTGAATATATGTCAGGCCCTCTCACCATGTGCTTTATATCTCTTACCCTTTCATCTGTATTTTCTATCTTTTTCTCTCTATGTTCTGCATTTTAGGTAAATTCTTCTGATCTGTTTTCTGATTCATTAATTATTTAACTATGCCCGGTCCAGTGTTAAATTCATTGAGTCCTTAATTTTAGTTATTGTATTTTTGTCATTTGAATGTTACTTTCTTGTCCAGTGACTACATCCCTAAGCTCCCTTTAAAATTTCTTCAAGTATATTCAGCATAGTCATTTCGTTCTCTGCATTTGATCATTTGAACATTTAAGTCATTAAGGCTCTATTTCTGTTGTCTCCTGTTTCTCACTCATGGAGTCTTAATTTCCTTGTGTTTTATTTATCTTTGTGAGCTGATACTGAGAGGTGAAGCCAACTGGACTTCCTGGGTTGAGTGGGGACTTGGAGAACTTTTCTGCCTAGCTAAAGGATTGTAAGCGCACCAATCAGCGCTCTGTGTCTAGCTAAAGAATTGTAAACGCACCAGTCAGCACTCTGTATCTAGCTAAAGGATTGTAAATGCACCAATCAGCACTGTAAAAATGCACCAATCAGCGCTCTGTGTCATCTAAAGGATTGTAAACACAGCAATCAGCACTCTGTAAAATGGACCAATCAGCACTCTGTAAAATGGACCAATCAGCAGGACATGGGCAGGGCCAAATAAGAGAATAAAAGCTGGCCACCTGAGCCAGCAGTGGCAACCCACTCGGGTCCCCTTCCACCCTGTGGAAGCTTTGTTCTTTTGCTCTTCACAATAAATCTTGCTGCTGCTCACTGTTTGGGTCCACACTATGTTTATGAGCTGTAACACTCACCTCGAGGGTCTGTGGCTTCATTCCTGAAGTCAGCGAAACCACGAACCCACTGGGAGGAACAAACAACTCCAGATGCACCACCTTTAAGAGCTGTGACACTCACTGCAAAGGTCTGCGGCTTCATTCCTGAAGTCAGTGAGACCACGAACCCACCGGAAGGAAGAAATTCTGAACATCTGAACATCTGAAGGAACAAATTCCGGACACACCATCTTTAAGAACTGTAACACTCAACACGAGAGTCCGTCACTTCGTTCTTGAAGTCAGCAAGACCAAGAACCCACCAAAAAGAATAAATTCCAGACACAATACTGTGTTTTTGAAAATTATTTGTAGAGATAATTTTAGGTATATAATGAATGTACCTTCTGCTAGTGAAGCTTTATATTTGCTGTGTCAGGTAACTGTGGCTATTATCAGTCCGGAAAACCAATTTTAAATCTTGAGATTCCACGGATTTCTTAGTGAATTGGAACTCAGACTGTCAATCTGGATGAGGCCTGTTCTATCTATGGATTACCCCTTGAGGCTACCTCAAGATTGTAGCCTCTTTTGGTCCTAGTTTATTGTGTAAGGTGTCTCCTGTTAGAATCCTCTTTTGTAGGGGCCCTGGACTTTAAATTTCATACTTTTTCCTTTAATGATGCTTTCTTAATATTATGAAATTTCTAGTCATGATCAAATTTCTAACTGTCTTAAATATCATAACTTTAAAAAATATATAGTTTGAATCAGGATCCAATTACATTTACATTGCCATTGTTTTTAAAAATAAGGTTTTTAGGTATATTTTAATGCATAAGCTTTTTCCTTCCAATGCCTTCAGTCTCATTGCAATTTATTTGAAAAAGATATCTCTTTGTTTAATATAGTTTCCCACAGTCTACTTTTGGTTTATTGCATCCCTGTGCTATAGTTTAATGTGTTCCTCTACTCTCTATATAAGTTTTGTATTAGTTTTCTAGGGCTGCCAAAACAAATATCATAGACTGGAAGAATTAACAGAAGTTTATTTCTTCACAATTCTGGAAGCTGGAAGTCCACAATCAAGATGTTGGCCCTTCTGAAGGCCTCTCTTCTTGGCTTGTAGATGGCTGTCGTCTTGTGGTGTCTTCATGTAGTCTTATCCCTGGGCCTGTCTGTGTCCTTATCTCTTCTTCTTATAAGTCATGTTGGATTAGGGCCCACTTCAATAAGCTCATTTAAGTTTACCTCTTTAAATACCCTAGCTCCAAATACAGTCACATTCCTCGGACTTCAACATCTGAATTTGGGGTGGGGAGTGAGGGGAGACACAATTCAGCCTGTAACACCTTAGGAATTCATAGTTGGATCTAGAGACAGGATCTTGGTCTGTTGCCCAGGCTGGAGTACAGTAGCCCAATCACGGCTCACTGTAGCCTTGCCCCCGCCCCCACACCAGGCTCAAATGATCGCCCCACCTTAGCCCCCCAAGTAGCTTGGACTTCAGGTGCATGCTGCCATTCCTGGTTAACTAATAAAAAGCTTGGTTGAAACAAGGTCTTGCTATGTGGTCCAGACTGGTCTGAAACTCCTGGGCTCAAGCAATCCTCTCACCTTGGCCTCCCAAAGTGGTGGGATTACAGGTATGAGCCACTATGCCTGGCTAATGTTATACTTTTCCAAAGATAGTGACGTGATGTTTGGTTGCTGCTTTTTTATAACATTGTGTGTATAACAGTAGAGAGTAAGGTAAACAGTATTTATGCCCAGATAGGGACATGCTTTTTGTTTGTTAGGAGATTGAGTCAATAAATCAAGAAGAGTAACCTCAGTATACCATAGACTTCACATCCTCTAATTGTGGGCTGCTGCTGCCCTGTGTTTCGGGTGGAGGCTTGGGTATCATACAGTGGGTTTTTCTCACTCAGCGTTAGGTTCATGGTAGGAGCAGGAAGTGGGTATTCTTGGTGATCCAGGTCTAGTGTCCATCTTAGGCAGGCCCTGGCAAAAGGGCTTGGCAGTGGGCTTTCTCCATGTTCCTGCTCCTCCTCTCCATAGCAGCAAACGCTACTCTGAGTTGTTGGTGTTGAGCAGGAGTTTTCCCAAAAGGACTTTCTCCATGTTCCTGCTCCTCCTCCCCATAGCAGCAAACTCTACTCAGAGTTGTTGGTGTTGGGCAAGAATTTTCTGTTTCTCCCTTAGTGGTAGCAGATATCTGATGTGTATTGGTGTAGGATCCTGTACCCATGACCTTTTCCTGATCCTGCCCCTGCCCCAGGGGTGTAGAGTTTTTTCCTTCTATCCTCTTTCCTCGCCACAAAGTGTCTTTTGCCTGTGTCCATGGGGCAGTAGGGTTAGCTATCCCTTCCTCCAGTGCTTTTGCTTTGTAAGGGAGAAGGTCCTCTGAAACAGGTTGTGCTTAATGCTTGTTTCCTAACATTAGCTGATCACCTCCAGTAGGCCTGGTAGAGGCCCATAGAAAAGAGTAGCAAGTGAATGCTAATCTCACTCATCTATGCCTGTCCCCACCCTCAGCCTAGGTATTCCATACTGAACTAGCCTTCAATTGGTCATTAACATTTTGTCACATTTGTACTTGATTTCTTATAGGTTTTTAGAGTGGCCCTTTCTCCTATGCTGTGCTAAAGGTAAGATAGTTGTGAGTCTTCTTTCTTCCTGAAAGGGCTTGCTCCTTTTTGGAATTCAGTTTTCTTCATTGTTATCTAACCTCAGCTCTCTGATGGATTCAAGAAAAATGATAATTTTGTAGATTTTTCTAATTCTGATGCTGTTCTTTTATATCTTTTGTCTTTTAAAAACTTTTCCATTGGCTCATTTTGAAATATTTGGCTATATAACTTATCTGTTTTAAAGGCATGTCTTTCATTAACTGCAAGAAGGTTATTCTGCTCTTTACCATTTTTTCTTTTTTTTTTTTTTAATTATACTTTAAGTTTTAGGGTACATGTGCACATTGTGCAGGTTAGTTACATATGTATACATGTGCCATGCTGGTGCGCTGCACCCAATAACTCGTCATCTAGCATTAGGTATATCTCCCAATGCTATCCCTCCCCCCTCCCCCCACCCCACCACAGTCCCCAGAGTGTGATATTCCCCTTCCTGTGTCCATGTGATCTCATTGTTCAGTTCCCACCTATAAGTGAGAATATGCGGTGTTTGGTTTTTTGTTCTTGCAATAGTTTACTGAGAATGATGATTTCCAGTTTCATCCATGTCCCTACAAAGGACATGAACTCATCATTTTTTATGGCTGCATAGTATTCCATGGTGTATATGTGCCACATTTTCTTAATCCAGTCTATCATTGTTGGACATTTGGGTTGGTTCCAAGTCTTTGCTATTGTGAATAATGCCGCAATAAACATATGTGTGCATGTGTCTTTATAGCAGCATGATTTATAGTCCTTTGGGTATATACCCAGTAATGGGATGGCTGGGTCAAATGGTATTTCTAGTTCTAGATCCCTGAGGAATCGCCACACTGACTTCCACAATGGTTGAACTAGTTTACAGTCCCACCAACAGTGTAAAAGTGTTCCTATTTCTCCACATCCTCTCCAGCACCTGTTGTTTCCTGACTTTTTAATGATTGTCATTCTAACTGCTGTGAGATGGTATCTCACTGTGGTTTTGATTTGCATTTCTCTGATGGCCAGTGATGATGAGCATTTTTTCATGTGTTTTTTGGCTGCATAAATGTCTTCTTTTGAGAAGTGTCTGTTCATGTCCTTTGCCCACCTTTTGATGGGGTTGTTTGTTTTTTTCTTGTAAATTTGTTTGAGTTCATTATAGATTCTGGATATTAGCCCTTTGTCAGATAAGTAGGTTGCGAAAATTTTCTCCCATTTTGTAGGTTGCCTGTTCACTCTGATGGTAGTTTCTTTTGCTGTGCAGAAGCTCTTTAGTTTAAGTAGATCCCATTTGTCAATTTTGTCTTTTATTGCCATTGCTTTTGGTGTTTTGGACATGAAGTCCTTGCGCATGCCTATGTCCTGAATGGTGATGCCTAGGTTTTCTTCTAGGGTTTTTATGGTTTTAGGTCTAATGTTTAAGTCTTTAATCCATCTTGAATTGATTTTTGTATAAGGTGTAAGGAAGGGATCCAGTTTCAGCTTTCTACATATGGCTAGCCAGTTTTCCCAGCACCATTTATTAAATAGGGAATCCTTTCCCCATTGCTTGTTTTTCTCAGGTTTGTCAAAGATCAGATAGTTGTAGATATGTGGCGTTATTTCTGAGGGCTCTGTTCTGTTCCATTGATCTATATCTCTGTTTTGGTACCAGTACCATGCTGTTTTGGTTACTGTAGCCTTGTAGTATAGTTTGAAGTCACGTAGTGTGATGCCTCCAGCTTTGTTCTTTTGGCTTAGGATTGCCTTGGCGACGCGGGCTCTTTTTTGGTTCCATATGAACTTTAAAGTAGTTTTTTCCAATTCTGTGAAGAAAGTCATTGGCAGCTTTATGGGGATGGCATTGAATCTGTAAATTACCTTGGGCAGTATGGCCATTTTCACGATATTGATTCTTCCTACCCATGAGCATGGAATGTTCTTCCATTTGTTTGTATCCTCTTTTATTTCCTTGAGCAGTGGTTTGTAGTTCTCCTTGAAGAGGTCCTTCACATCCCTTGTAAGTTGGATTCCTAGGTATTTTATTCTCTTTGAAGCAATTGTGAATGGGAGTTCACTCATGATTTGGCTCTCTGTTTGTCTGTTATTGGTGTATAAGAATGCTTGTGATTTTTGTACATTGATTTTGTATTTTGAGACTTTGCTGAAGTTGCTTATCAGCTTAAGGAGATTTTGGGCTGAGACAATGGGGTTTTCTAGATATACAATCATGTCGTCTGCAAACAGGGACAATTTGACTTCCTCTTTTCCTAATTGAATACCCTTTATTTCCTTCTCCTGCCTAATTGCCCTGGCCAGAACTTCCAACACTGTGTTGAATAGGAGTGGTGAGAGAGGGCATCCCTGTCTTGTGCTAGTTTTCAAAGTGAATGCTTCCAGTTTTTGCCCATTCAGTATGATATTGGCTGTGGGTTTATGATAGATAGCTCTTATTATTTTGAAATACGTCCCATCAATACCTAATTTATTGAGAGTTTTTAGCAGGAAGGGTTGTTGAATTTTGTCAAAGGCTTTTTCTGCATCTATTGAGATAATCATGTGGTTTTTGTCTTTGGCTCTGTTTATATGCTGGATTACATTTATTGATTTGCGTATATTGAACCAGCCTTGCATCCCAGGGATGAAGCCCACTTGATCATGGTGGATAAGCTTTTTGATGTGCTGCTGGATTCGTTTTGCCAGTATTTTATTGAGGATTTTTGCATCAATGTTCATCAAGGATATTGGTCTAAAATTCTCTTTTTTTGTTGTGTCTCTGCCTGGCTTTGGTATCAGAATGATGCTGGCCTCATAAAATGAGTTAGGGAGGATTCCCTCTTTTTCTATTGATTGGAATAGTTTCAGAAGGAATGGTACCAGTTCCTCCTTGTACCTCTGATAGAATTCGGCTGTGAATCCATCTGGTCCTGGACTCTTTTTGGTTGGTAAACTATTGATTATTGCCACAATTTCAGCCCCTGTTATTGGTCTATTCAGAGATTCAACTTCTTCCTGGTTTAGTCTTGGGAGAGTGTATGTGTGGAGGAATTTATCCATTTCTTCTAGATTTTCTAGTTTATTTGCGTAGAGGTGTTTGTAGTATTCTCTGATGGTAGTTTGTATTTCTGTGGGATCAGTGGTGATATCCCCTTTATCATTTTTTATTGCGTCTATTTGATTCTTCTCTCTTTTTTTCTTTATTAGTCTTGCTAGCGGTCTATCAATTTTGTTGATCCTTTCAAAAAACCAGCTCCTGGATTCATTAATTTTTTGAAGGGTTTTTTGTGTCTCTATTTCCTTCAGTTCTGCTCTGATTTTAGTTATTTCTTGCCTTCTGCTAGCTTTTGAATGTGTTTGCTCTTGCTTTTCTAGTTCTTTTAATTGTGATGTTAAGGTGTCAATTTTGGATCTTTCCTGCTTTCTCTTGTGGGCATTTAGTGCTATAAATTTCCCTCTACACACTGCTTTGAATGCGTCCCAGAGATTCTGGTATGTTGTGTCTTTGTTCTCGCTGGTTTCAAAGAACATGTTTATTTCTGCCTTCATTTCGTTATGTATGCAGTAGTCATTCAGGAGCAGGTTGTTCAGTTTCCATGTAGTTGAGCGGTTTTGAGTGAGATTCTTAATCCTGAGTTCTAGTTTGATTGCGCTGTGGTCTGAGAGATAGTTTGTTATAATTTCTGTTCTTTTACATTTGCTGAGGAGAGCTTTACTTACAAATATGTGGTCAATTTTGGAATAGGTGTGGTGTGGTGCTGAAAAAAGTGTATTTTCTGTTGATTTGGGGTGGAGAGTTCTGTAGATGTCTATTAGGTCCGCTTGGTGCAGAGCTGAGTTCAATTCCTGGGTATCCTTGTTGACTTTCTGTCTCGTTGATCTGTCTAATGTTGACAGTGGGGTGTTAAAGTCTCCCATTATTAATGTGTGGGAGTCTAAGTCTCTTTGTAGGTCACTCAGGACTTGCTTTATGAATCTGGGTGCTCCTGTATTGGGTGCATGTATATTTAGGATAGTTAGGTCTTCTTGTTGAATTGATCCCTTTACCATTATGTAATGGCCTTCTTTGTCTCTTTTGATCTTTGTTGGTTTAAACTCTGTTTTATCAGAGACTAGGATTGCAACCCCTGCCTTTTTTTGTTTTCCGTTTGCTTGGTAGATCTTCCTCCATCCTTTTATTTTGAGCCTATGTGTGTGTCTGCACGTGAGATGGGTTTCCTGAATACAGCACACTGATGGGTCTTGACTCTTTATCCAATTTGCCAGTCTGTGTCTTTTAATTGGAGCATTTAGTCCATTTACATTTAAAGTTAATATTGTTATGTGTGAATTTGATCCTGTCATTATGATGTTAGCTGGTGATTTTGCTCGTTAGTTGATGCAGTTTCTTCCTAGTCTCGATGGTCTTTACATTTTGGCATGATTTTGCAGCGGCTGGTACCGGTTGTTCCTTTCCATGTTTAGTGCTTCCTTCAGGAGCTCTTTTAGGGCAGGCCTGGTGGTGACAAAATCTCTCAGCATTTGCTTGTCTGTAAAGTATTTTATTTCTCCTTCACTTACGAAGCTTAGTTTGGCTGGATATGAAATTCTGGGTTGAAAATTCTTTTCTTTAAGAATGTTGAACATTGGCCCCCACTCTCTTCGGGCTTGTAGGGTTTCTGCCGAGAGATCCGCTGTTAGTCTGATGGGCTTCCCTTTGAGGGTAACCCGACCTTTCTCTCTGGCTGCCCTTAACATTTTTTCCTTCATTTCAACTTTGGTGAATCTGACAATTATGTGTCTTGGAGTTGCTCTTCTCGAGGAGTATCTTTGTTGCGTTCTCTGTATTTCCTGAATCTAAACGTTGGCCTGCCTTGCTAGATTGGAGAAGTTCTCCTGGATAATATCCTGCAGAGTGTTTTCCAACTTGGTTCCATTCTCCCCATCACTTTCAGGTACACCAATCAGACGTAGATTTGGTCTTTTCACATAGTCCCATATTTCTTGGAGGCTTTGCTCATTTCTTTTTATTCTTTTTTCTCTAAACTTCCTTTCTCACTTCATTTCATTCATTTCATCTTCCATCGCTGATACCCTTTCTTCCAGTTGATCGCATCGGCTCCTGAGGCTTCTGCATTCTTCACGTAGTTCTCGAGCCTTGGTTTTCAGCTCCATCGGCTCCTTTAAGCACTTCTCTGTATTGGTTATTCTAGTTATACATTCTTCTAAATTTTTTTCAAAGTTTTCAACTTCTTTGCCTTTGGTTTGAATGTCCTCCCGTAGCTCAGAGTAATTTGATCATCTGAAGCCTTCTTCTCTCAGTTCGTCAAAGTCATTCTCCATCCAGCTTTGTTCCGTTGCTGGTGAGGAGCTGCGTTCCTTTGGAGGAGGAGAGGCGCTCTGCGTTTTAGAGTTTCCAGTTTTTCTGTTCTGTTTTTTCCCCATCTTTGTGGTTTTATCTACTTTTGGTCTTTGATGATGGTGATGTACAGATGGGTTTTTGGTGTGGATGTCCTTTCTGTTTATTAGTTTTCCTTCTAACAGACAGGACCCTCAGCTGCAGGTCTGTTGGAATACACTGCCCTGTGAGGTGTCAGTGTGCCCCTGCTGGGGGGTGCCTCCCAGTTAGGCTGCTCGGGGGTCAGGGGTCAGGGACCCACTTGAGGAGGCAGTCTGCCCATTCTCAGCTCTCCAGCTGCGTGCTGGGAGAACCACTGCTCTCTTCAAAGCTGTCAGACAGGGACATTTAAGTCTGTAGAGGTTACTGCTGTCTTTTTGTTTGTCTGTGCCTTGCCCCCAGAGGTGGAGCCTACAGAGGCAGGCAGGCCTCCTTGAGCTGTGGTGGGCTCCACCCAGTTGGAGCTTCCTGGCTGCTTTGTTTACCTAAGCAAGCCTGGGCAATGGCGGGCGCCCCTCCCCCAGCCTCGCTGCCGCCTTGCAGTTTGATCTCAGACTGCTGTGCTAGCAATCAGCGAGACTCCGTGGGCGTAGGACCCTCTGAGCCAGGTGCGGGATATAATCTCGTGGTGCGCCGTTTTTTAAGCTGGTCCGAAAAGCGCAATATTCGGGTGGGAGTGACCCGATTTTCCAGGTGCGTCCGTCACCCGTTTCTTTGACTCAGAAAGGGAACTCCCTGACCCCTTGCGCTTCCCAAGTGAGGCAGTGCCTCGCCCTGCTTCGGCTCGTGCACGGTGCGTGCACCCACTGACCTGCGCCCACTGTCTGGCACTCCCTAGTGAGAGGAACCCGATACCTCAGATGGAAATGCAGAAATCACCCTTCTTCTGCGTCGCTCACGCTGGGAGCTGTAGACCGGAGCTGTTCCTATTCGGCCATCTTGGCTCTCAGCCACCATTTTTTCTTATAATAAATTTTTATGGAATTCAACAACAGTCCGTTTCTGTTGGTCATTTTCATGTGTAACTAGTTTTCTGAATTTTAGTAGGAACAGATAGGTTGGGGTAACTTTTTTAGCTTCACAGTTCCAGTGGTCCTGCTAGCTTTATGTTGTTTTCACGAAACATTCAAGAACATGGCCTCATTCTCCGAGGTTTCTTGGTCTCTTCCCCTCCCCTCGTTTTATTTTCAGTCTCTCATGCCCCTGTCTTGCTCAATTTGAATTATCTTGCCTGTAGTTTCTTCTTACTGTGGGGTTTTGTCCCAAAAGGGAACTTCAATTTCATCCCTTTCAGATCTTACCAGAGATCCCTTGCCTTGCCCCGAGCCCCCTGTCCCCACAATTGGAGTATGAAAAACTCTTGTAGTTTTCCAGATCATGTAGCTCCACTAAATGGAGCTCAAGAAGTCTGCATCTCTCTTTTCTGTACTCAGTTTCTTTCTATTGCATTTATACATGACAGGGAAATTTTATTGGTATGAGATTTTACAGATAGAAAAATCATAAAAATTTTTCATGTGGCTGAACACAGTAACCTCAGCACTTTGGGAGGTTGAGGTGGGAGGGTTGCCTGAGGCCAGGAGTTTGAGACAAGCCTGGGCAACATAGTGAGACCATGTCTCTATTTAAAAAAAAAAAAAAAAAATCCACGTATCTTTTCTTTCCCCTAATCCACCAGCTAGTAAAGACTGAAGGCAGATTTCAGACTTCTTAATTATCTAACTCTCTATTAGGGTTATATTCTGGTATTTTTTCTAGGTTTAGGGTAAGGCCTGGCTTTCAAATATTCTACAAACATTTCTATTTTAATTAGAAAAACATAACCATGTAACTCCTTTCAAATAGTATTTAACACCACCCTTCAACTTGGGGACAGCTATAAAGGATTTTGTCTGGTACTTCCAAATATCTAGACTGTTTTTTATTGTAATCATTTTCTCCCTTAAAAATAAAATATTTACCTAGCATAGTTTTTAATCTAAATATAATGTTTACCTAGCATAGTTTTTAATCTGTCCAATTTAATTTTTAAACTGATTTCGATTCTCCATTACTCCTCTGCTTACTGAAAAATGTCTCTCTCCTTCTACTTTACAGAGGGTTTGGGGACTATAAATATTTTTAACCATTCCATCCTAATTTTATATAATTCCATATATACCCATTCATTCACTTAAGACCTTTCCCCCCTTAGCATAAAGATGAGAGTGAATACCCTTTATTTCATTCATTCTTTAATTAATTTACTCAATTACATGAACATTCAATGTAAACGCAGTTTATCAGGCTACCTAAGGATAAGACACATGCATGAATCACTGCCAAACAAGATATTTCATGTGCCACTGTAAGGAATCAGAAAAGGGATTGGGAAGATATGATGAGAGTAAATGTCATGGAACAAATGATATTAGATAAGCCTGTAAAGGTAGAGGGGAAAGTACAGGTTGTGTTTGGAAGGTAGGCTGGTTTTGGTGTAACAGATTATCCACAGATAAGTATAGTGAGAAAGGTAGCCTGGAACAAATACTGAATTATGAAAGCAGGTAATGAGTTAACACTTTAAGAATTTCACTTATCATGGATGTATTATATGCCCAATTTAAGTGGGAATTAAGTTTTGTAAAATAAATAAACATACAGAAGACATTATTTAGGTTTAGCCAAAATGACTAGCATCTGCTGGGGTCTAACTTTTCTCACTCCTTTGTATTACTCAGTGTAGTGAATTCACGTCAGAGTGAGAGCTATACTTTCAAATCAATGGATTTCTTTGAGCCACATTTGGTTAGCCTGTAAAATATCTGTGTGAAGGAAGACATTGAAATGTGTTTTTTTTAAAAGGCTAGAATAACTTTATGAATAGTGATAACTCTTGTAGTTAAGGGGAAAGAGCTAATATATTGTTTTAGGGTCAGTCATACATCTGCTCCCTCATATTTCTGGGCTGGCTTACAACTTCAAAACCTAAGAGATGGTTTTCCCACTCTATGTGGCATTATGGCAAAGCAAAAAAAGGTGGCTAGAAGAATTCATATGTTTGCCTACCTTTCTTCCATCTCTGATCATTGTAAGCAAAAGGATGAATTAGTTGCAACCTTAATCTTAAGAGGTCAATCAGCACCTTATGTCCAGAGAAGTCTGCTGGGAACGTCAGGTTCCTGTGTTCAAACCTTTTGGGAAATTTCCTAAGTGTTGGTAGCACTTTGGAAAGGTATGCAGGACTCTTACCACATATATCTAAAAAATAAATTTGATTTCAGCTTCTAGCAGAGATGGAATAATAGAGACCAGATGTACCCTCCCAGCTGAAACAACAAAAAAATACAGAACAAAATATATGAAAGAATGGTTTTCAAGGTACTAGACATCACACAGTGAAGGACAGTGATCCCAGAGAGATGAGAAACAAACAAGGTGAGCCCTATGATTATCCCACCTTATTGCCTTGAAAGTTTCCAGGCCACAGCACAGGATGAGGAACCTGAGTGAAGCCCAGCAGACTCCCTGAGTTGAAGAGATAAAGCTGAGTCTAGGGAGACCAAAGCAGCTAGAATTGTTAGGACAAAGTGCCACAGGAAAGATGAAAACCTGGAGATCTTCATGGGGTCCCTCATAAGTATTCAGAAAAGTACCAATTACTTTTGGCCCTGGAAAGAACGGAAAGCATAAAAGGGAACAATATTTGATGCTCACACAAGATGGGGAACAGTTCACGGGACATTTGAGTAGAGCATCAGCACGATCATTCTGCAGTAGTGGCGAATAATTAGCTCTAGAGTAAATAGTGCTCTGGTTCTGCTCGAAACAAAAACAAGACCCAAAGGGATCACAATATTTCCAAATAACTTAAGTGCATCCAAGAACAAAGCTTAAGGAAATTTATAGGAATACAAAAATATCCAGGACCCAACAAGGTAAAATTTACAATGTCTAGTAGCCAATCAAAGATTGGCAGGCATACAAACAGGCAAAAAGACAATAGCCTTAATGAGAACAATCAACTGAAACTGATTCAGAATTTACGTAGATGTTAGAATTAGCAGAGGATTATGGTAAACAATTATTTTAACTGTTTTTCATATGTTCAAAATTTAAGGAGATGCATGAAAGGTATTTTGAAAGACCCAACTTAAACTTCTAAAGATAAAAACTTTAATATCTGAGATGAAAAAATACACTGGATGGGATTAATGGCAGATTAGAAGAAAATATTAGTGGACTTGAGGGCATAGCATTGGAAACTATCCAGAAGGAAACACACAGAGAGAAGAGTAAGCAAACAAACAAGAAACCAAACAAACAAATGAAAAACTTAGAGCATCAGTAAGTAATGGGTTAACTTCAAGTGGCCTAATACCTATATAATTGGCATCCCTTTGGGGGCGGGGTGGGGGTGGTGGCAGGGGAAGTGAAGGGAGAAGGGACAGACAAAATGTGTTTGAAAAATAATGGCTAAAAATCTTCCAATTTTGATGAAAAGTAATTCCCCACAGATCCCAAGAACTCAACAAACCATAAGCACAAGAAACATGAATGAAACTACACCAAAGCACATCATAATGAAATTGTGATGTGATAAAACTAGTGATAAAGAGAAAATTAAAAGCAACTAGAGAAAAAAATACATAAAAAATAAGGATGATAGCAGATTTGTTACTGGAAACCATGCAAATGAGGCACCAGTGGAGCACTACCTTTAAAGTACTCAAAGAAAAAAAATAAATTAAGCTGAATACAAATCACACTTTGCTAACTATTCAAAGTGTCAAACTTACAACCATGTAACAAAGACACTGTATGACGATGTCCTATCTACAGGCAGTATGACAAAGCTACATTTATGGGTTGTTATCCTCAGAGAAAAAGAAAAATCACCCACCAGTCATTCTCTAGTAAAGAGGTCTTTACTAGCCCTCTGATATCAATATTGGCAACTTTCTTTCTAAGGCCATCCTTGTTCTGATTAAAAATAGACAAAGTTCACAGATAGGGCCTCCTAAAGCCTGTATCCTAAAGCTTGATGAGTTCTTACGTGCAGAGGCTATCATAGAAACACTCTAATTGAGTCTTTTCTCTCTGCTGATTTAGTTTTTACCCATTTTTTTTTCCATGCGTCTTTTAAATATTTATTTTGCAGCTTACTCCAATAATAGTATTTTAAAAACCTCTTCCTGGGTCCAGGGGTGAAGAGATCCTCTTGCTGCATTCTTTTGCATGTGTTCCCCTTTCAATTTTGTTTCACCTGCAATTGATTCATGCGGAGTCTCATTTCAGATGCTACACTTCTCAACTTGCACATCTGAACTACCTCAAATCAGGTAGTGGGCAAACTGTCACAGCATATTCTGTTTTCCCTATTCTGTAACCTCGTACATCTAAGGGGCTCATCTTTCAAGGCATGGTGAAGCAGACATACATATTGTCTTGGAAACAAAAGCAAAGTACAAGCCATCTTTTCCTCATGTCCAAATTAATTACTACTGGTGGGCATTGAAATACTATAACCCAAACTCCTATACCATACTCCTGTACAACTCGTGAGCAGAAACCTCCTAAAGGATCTCTGCACCCTCTGAGATATGTATAGACAGGAAAATGTCAGAAATAAATGACAGAGGCTTGATGGCACTTAACTTTACAGCTGCAGTTCCCAAACCTCTGTGAAGGAAAGCCAGGGTTAGAAAGCAGCAGTTCCAAGGGGCCTACAGAAAGGAGACGTGGAGAGGTCATAATGACTGATAGTAACAGCCGATTTTTAGCACTTAGTATGTACCAGGTGGTGTCCTAAGCATTTTACGTATATTAATTTATCTAAAATTCACAACCCTATGAAGCAGGTACCGTTACCCTCATTTCACAGTGGGAATAAATAGCTAAATCAAGGTCACCATGATGGAGCCAGAATTTGAACCCTATCAATCAGTCTGACTCTGGAGCCCCCACTCTCACTCTTCTGTAGTCTCTCAAGAAATAGTGTGATGGGGGAAGAGCACTGGATGAAGGTTAAACACCTGGTTAGTGCCTTCTCCCTTCATTACCTCACTATCCTGAATACTGGGGATAAATGTCACCCACCTTGTCTACCTTACAGATCATTTGAGGAACAAACAAGAAGTATGTAATTTTACAAAATATTTTTACAAGTGTTATGTAAATATAAGGCATACACAGGAATTAAAAGAGCAGCAATGTATGAGGGGGCGTAGGAGAGTAGTGTATTAAGTAGGAAGGCAAGGAAGAATGATGTTAAAAAAAAAAGCTGTGAACATTGCAGAGGTAGAGAATAGCCACCGCTGCCTTTCTCCATTGTTACTATTAGTTACTGCTCAGCACTTGCTTCTCAGGCCAAGGGATCTTGGCCCAAAATTAAAACAGTTTATCCGAGATTTTTCATTCCCATGTTAATAAGGGATTGAAAAGTTTAATTAAATAGCCTCTTTGTTCATCTCTTCTACATAGAATAAGAAGTGAACATACATAAAGGATCAAAAGCAAATTTATTTATGTTGCTTGTAATTTAAAAACTCAAGAAGACAGATTCAGAGGAACCCAAGCTTAGTGACTAGGACATCCTAAAAACAAATGCCTCTAGTTTAAGAAAAGAATGAAACAAGAAGGAGGGAAGGAAAATACCTACCTTCATCATGAAGTAAGGGATGGAAAACTGCCTCTTCCTCAATGGTTCTGAGAGCACTTAATTCTTTGCAAGTTTTTCCAGAACCTTGGCTGTTTCATCCCCAGCAGTAATGTACAGAGGCTGAGTGAGCACATCTGTCCTGCTGCACACTCTGTAAGGCTGCCGAGCAGAGCAGCAGGTGCAAAATTCTCATCCTTCAACTTGACTCTTAAACTGCATGTGCTCTTGTAACTTAAAGTCTAAACTTGTTAAAAGTAAGGTTTGGAAGGTCATTAGTCTGTAACAGGGAGGGGTTAGGTGCTACAGACGTTTCTTTAAAGCAGAATTAGAAACAGCTACCTAACACATATCTGCCATTTTCAGATAGTGCCATTTCATTTTCCAAGGGAGAGAAAGCCATTAATTCATCCATATGAGGATGATACTGAAGCCAGACTGGAAGACTTCTTCCCCCTTAAGAAAAACAGATTTTCCAGTAACAGAAAGAGCTTCAGTCTTTTACCCAGCCCTTCCTTAATGTAACTTAGGTGTTCAGAGATTCTCTGATACAAAGGGTTCAACCATCAATAAAGTTTTGTCTTATTTTCTTGTTAGAAATTTATCTGTAGGAGAATTTGAATTGTAGTCACCTTCCTCCAAATAGCTGAAGCAGCAAAACCTCTCTGCAAAACTAGTTCCATTTAAAATGTTTCAATGCAATCCTGCCAGATCCTAAAATAATTATAGTTTAGAACGGCAGACGTGGCTCTGGGTCTCAACAAGTTTTATCCCACTGTACCTTTTCACAGGGTGGGAAGAGAGATCAGCAACGCTAACTGGGTGTCAAGAAAACATACCGAGATTGAAGCCGTCCACTTCTGCAGGAACACCGAAAAGAAAGGTACAACGCTTGGGGAAAGACTGGATTTCATTAGGGACAGTGACAATACCTGTTTGGCATAGAGGTTCCAGCGCTGGCCAGGGAACCACCTTTCCTCCCTGAGCACTAGTAATGCCAGTGTCAGTTGTAGAATTCTTTTAAAATTTGAGTTAATAGGGTCACTACTTTTTGCATGCCTGCTGCAGAAACTAAGAAAAATGGCTGGCTGAGCCAATAGAAGAGGATTTTGTAGCTCAACTCCTGGGGAAGAAAATACTCCTTTTGACGGAGGGCAGGTGCTGTAGACCTTGCAAGGACATAGCCAGTCTGCAATGTCATCTAGGCCCACCCGCTAAAGTTTTAAAAGTAAAGTAAAGTATTTATTAGCTGTGGCTATAAATTAGAGATGAATGGAAGGTCTTCAGGCCTGATCTTGGAGGCATTCCTTATTAATGAAGTTCAAGCATTTGCTGTGGTAGGGGAGGGTTTTTGTAAGAGGACTGAATCATCTCTTGTATGCAGACATTACTGATGCTGCTGTTGTGCAGACTGGGCCTCTCAAATTCTGCTCTAACAGAGGTTTAGAAAAGTCTTCTGCTAGGACAGGTAAATGTAGTCAGTTATCCACTTAGTTCAACTTACCATTCATATCTTTCTGTCATAAACACTAGATCCAATTCCCATTTCAAAAAAGTTGAACCTACCTTTCTCATGGCTATCAATCAATCAGTAAAACTTTTTTGCCTGCAATTGTGTCAAGCATCGAAAACTTTCATATAAATATTTGAATTAAAAATCTAGTTGCTATTAGGGCACTCTAGGGCCAAATATCGTCCAAGATATCAGGCTCACCCCTCCCAGTGAAGTAACGCAGACAGCATCATGGCCCAAACTTCTGACATTCATGAGCCCCAGGAGATGGGAAATACAAGCGTCTTTAGAAACACTAAAGGGCTCATGTACATCCTTTTGTACCCTGGGATAAGTATTCCCTGCACACACAACCTCAAGGTATTCACATTTATACTTTGCCAGCCATCAGCCTCTCTCTCCTGCACACACACATGCATGTGCACAAATCTGGTAACAGAGACAGGAGCTTTTGCTCATATTTTTTTTTAATGTATCACAATGAGCAGGAAACATACTTGATGAAATATTTTCAAAGGAGTATATTCAATTACCATCTACAATCAACTTAACTATGACAACAAAGTTTTTGTGACAAATTTGTTTTTCAGTTTGAAAGTTCCATGTGGTTCTGTTTGTTAGTCTCCATGTATTTTGGTACAGTTCGAGATCAGCATTGTTACAGTAACAAAAAAGCTAACAAGACTACATTATAGAAAAACACCAAGAACATCATTTTTGGTTTCACTTGCTCTATTTTTTTTTTTTTTGTTTTTTGTTTTTTTTTCTTTTTGTACATTGCAAAGGCTGTTCATATACCTCTTCACCTCAGGGTCACGTTCATTTATGCTTTCTTTCCTACCCAAACTTGCCCCCCTCCCCCCTGAAGAAAGTAAACAAACAAACAAAAAACTAGTCAAAGCTTTGTTTCACAGTGGGCAGTATCTCAGCGCCAACAAACAACTCAATTTATGCTTCTATTTAAAATGTTTTAATTTATTATTTAAAAAAAATATATGTCCATGAACATCAAGTGCACTGGCTTGGGTCACTGCCTCTCTCTCCTGCAACTTCCTGCCATGCCTGATAAACTCAGGTTTAAACACATGCCATCTGTTTTACTTTATTTTCAATTGTGTAAAACTTTGGCCACATTCATCTCTTTAAATAGCTTGTAATTAAAAAAAAAAATTCCTAGATGTATTAAATTTTTCCTTGTGTAGATATGTGGTTTTTGGAAGGATGGAGGAAAGATGGATGAAATAACTCCCATTCCGTGGGTCAGACTGGTGTCTAGCACCAACCCACACTATAGGGAGAAAACCAAAAAACGAGTGTCAATGGAGGTGAAGAACTAATTTAAAAAGCAAGTGGAAATATATCCTACCCAGCTACCTACAATGCAGCAGACAGGAATAAATTCCCCAAGTGAGATAAAGCTAAACGAACAGTTGAGCATTGTAGTGAATTCATGCTTTGTAAATAGTACTGGTCATAGCCACGGTGGCTGTCAGCCCACAAACATCTAACTCATGTTTGACCTCTAATGTTCACCATCACTGACTGCTTTGCTACTTCTGGGTTAGTGCTGAGAATTATTCTTACTTTTTTCAATGAACATATATGTGGGCGGTTTAGTTGTAGAGGAAAGCATTAAGGGTGCAACCCACTCCAGGTTGAAACAATCACATAACCCCTCTGAGAACACTAGGTGGGTGGAAGCGTGCTCAGCCAATCTATTCAACCACCTTATTGTCGCCAAACACCCACAGCTCAAGGCATGGCATAACAAAACACAGTCACTCTGCCTCACAGAGGGAGGATGGCATAGTAGCTCCATGAAAAAACAAAAACCCAAACCATCAGGGAGGGGGCAGCAAAATTATAAAGAAAAGAACTTAAAGTTGAGGAGGGAGGGAAAAGGATAGAAATTGCACTATTACCAAGCAATATCATCATTTTTAAAAACAACATTTTCAGAGAAGACCTAGCAGAATTTGACAGGTAAAGCTAGTGTTAAATTGTTAACTGATATCACATAGAGAACCAAAAACAAAAACAATTTTTTTTCTATATGGTACAGACACAGAGTAACATACAACAGTTAAATGGCAAAAAATATATATATATATTTCATAGAGTTACAAACAAGATAAAATAATGGAAAACAAAAAACTGTACAACTTTAAAATTTAAAAATGTTCATCTCAAACACAGGAAGAAATACAAGATTTCTTGTTAAAAGGAAATAGCTTGTTAAAACAGTAAATGTTTTGCGTACTTGCTTTTGACACCGTATGCTACAACTGGATACTGGTATGAATAGTTAGATGGTATTCTTTCTTTAGTATTATTTATTTCTACTTAAAAAAAAACAATTAAAAAAGGAATTTGCACTGTGCATCAGCCTAGTTAGAAATATGTACAACATTTCAGGATCTACTATTTCATTAAACTAAAAACAAATTCATAAAAATAAAATAGTCCCGGCTAAAAAAGAAAAAAAGAAAAAAAATCCATTTTCAGATCTTGGAATGCTCCAGTCTTTTGCAAAGTCGATGAGTGGCTTCAGCACTGGGGAAAGAAGCCCGAAAGGTGACCAATGGAACCTGCATTCACAGTCTTCAAAGTTCCCTTTTGAAACATAAGGAAGAAAACGAAGGGAAGAAAGATTTCACACTTTGGGGGCAAGGGGAGATAGATGGTTTCTATTGATGTTTAGCTATGAAAGTGAAACAGCAAAGCATCTATTTATTTGTCTCCAAAATCTATGTTTTAGCAGCACAAAGTTTTCAAAGTTCAGACCATTTATTTTTTTTTTTTTACATGAGAAAGGGTGTGTGTTACAGGAATATGGATATTAACAGAAACAAGTGCCTCACATACAGTTCCTTTTTTGCTTTCTGTACATTGCTATCTGCTGCTTTGTTGGCTGCGCTCTGGATCACTCGCTGCTCAGACTGCCTAACACAAGGACAAAACTTTGAAGTAAAAAATGTGTCTTTTGGTATATGGAATTGTCATTAACATTTGCCTCTCTGCTTGCAGAAGAAGCACGTAACAACCTGGGAATCTTTTGTTTTTCTCTTTCTTTTATTAAACTAAGTCTTGTTTGTTTGTTTAAATCAGAAACAAATTCTCAAGTAACAAGAACCCTTTCCCTTTTTTCTGCATCAGCAGTGAAAGGGTGTGTCTTTGGATTTTATTTAAAGCATGAAATTTTTTTTTCTGAGAGAGGAAAGAAAAAAACAAACACAAAACCAAAAACCAAATCCCTAACCAAAAACTTTTTTTAGAAAAGAAAAGTACACAGCCAATTACACAAATGGAAACAAATCCTTTAGCATAGAAAAAAAAGAATATTTGAAGCTCCTACCAAACAAGGAGGAAAAGAAGGGGTACAAAGAAAAGCCAAAAGAAGGATAAATAAAAAATAAATGCACAAAGCTAACAGACACAGGTAACTAGAATTATATGCCTTTAAAAAGTTTCAACTCCCCAACCAAAAATAATCTGTGAGGATCCTAATGACCCCTAGAATCCCTTGAAATTCTTTCTTTAGTTTTATAAAATAATTCTGCAGCTCCCTCTAAGAAATGAAGGCAGCTACCTTAAGTGGGAGATTATAGGACGGGAGGTGGGAGAAGGAGAAAGAAAGTGGAATTAAGGGACAAAGGGGGAGAAAAGCTTAGGCGAATCAACGGATTGCAATCTATCTGCTAGGAATGAACAAGACAACATCAAATGAGGAGCTGTCAGCTGGACCATACAAAAAGCTAAATGTACACAAAAGGTTTTTTTTTTTTCCTTTTAAATCTACCATACTGCTTCAGTTCATTTCCAATGCAACAATCTACTCAACACCAAAAATGGTCATATCTATCATAAATACAGAAAGTCAGTTTTTAAAACTTATTTTTTTTAAGCTACAAGTCCTCAACACTCTTTGTGTGTGTGGGTTATTTTTTTTTTTTCTGAAAGTGGGAGTGCTTAACTTTTCCCCTTGAAATTGGCTTCAGCAGAAAAGCTATCCTTAAAAATCCCCAGAAAGCTAAAGCAGTTCACACTGTTTTTCTTGAATACTTTCTGCCCATTTTTAAATTAACAAAACAAAAAATCTTTTCTGGAACAAAACAAAAAAAAAACTGAAAAAACAATAATATATAAAACAATGGATTCTGAAAACAGAACAAAGTGTGAGCGATTGACCTGAGAATAAAAAGACATTACATTTCTTTTTTTCTTTTAGCAAGCCATTGGTATCTGAATGCTAAGATAGCAAGAAATTTAAAACTGTAACAAGGTGGACTGCTTTCCCATACAGTGCATGCCGGGCTCCTCTGTGCTATCAGCGTGGGGCGTTTATTGAAAAGGGGCAAATATACAAGGGGTTTAAGCTCCAAAGACATTAGGAGGCCCTGCGGACTTCTGTTTCCCAGACCAATAGTACCTTCAAAAGGACACAATGTAACAGGGTTAGGGCTTTTTTTTTTTTTTTTTTTTAAATATTAAAAGAAAAGAAAAAGACAAGAATGTAAAATCACCGGCATAGATAGGTATATGGGAAAACAACCCACGCTTTTTCTTTTTTTTCCTTTTTTTTTTTTTTTTTGTTTTTTGGTTAGAAGCTTTGGAATTGCAGTTAGTCTATTTTTGAAATTGGTTTGTTATTAATTTTTGTATTTAAATTCATTTGTTTGTATTGTTCATCTTCAAAGCTTACAATCTGAAGGTGTCCGTTCCTACACTGGTCAGACCACTGTCCTTGGGGCAGCTGGGGTCTTTGGGACCCTCCACCGGGCTCGCCGGTCCGTCGGACTTTTGGCTGAGATCCGTGTCAGACTCCTCCGAATAGTCGTCTGTTGGCATCGAGGGCTGAACCCCTGAGGTGCTGCATGAACTTGAGGTAACCGTTGAAGATGAGGAGAGAGGAGGAAAAGAAGGGGGCTTCGCTGCCGAAGCCCGGGAGACCACTTGCGGCCAAGACTTCCTGGAGGCGTGGGGGGAAGCGGAGGAGGGGGCGGCGGCCGACGGGGGAGGGGGGCTGTCGTTTGAGTGAGCGGCAGACTGCGAGGTAGATGCGGTGCTAGGATCGGGGAAGCAGGCAGAGTGAGGTAATAAACTAGGGTGCTCTTTGGCGTTTCTTGCTGCTCTCGTGATTGTTCTGTGTTTGTGCAAGGCCGACTCGAGATGTTGACTCAGAGCTTCCTCCCCACAGAGCGCGCTCTCGCACGCCAGGCAGTGGTACGAGCCGCCGCCGCCGCCGCCGCCACCACCGCCGCCACTGCCGCCGCCGCCGCCGCCGCCGCCGCCGGTGGGGACGTGAAGCACCATCTCTTGCAGGTTCACCACAGACTGGCCGAAGCAGCAGAGGGACTTCAGGTGGCTCCTCGCTGCCTCCTCGTCGCCGAAGCCCGCCTGGCACTTGCGGCAGACCAACTTGTACTGCACCTTTGGAACAATGAAGGGGTCGTAGAGGGAGTCCGCACTTTTGCTTTCTGCTTCTGGCTCTTCAGGGAGTTTCGGCAGGAGGGGGGACACCTCACGGGGGGTGTTTTTCTGTTCTTCTGGTTTGGGGGATTCTTTGGCAGGGTCTTTGTCTGGGGAAGCAGCCCCCGGGGGGACTGGGGTTTGGCTTGCTTTGGGCTGCTGCTGCTGCACTTTTTGCTGCTGCTGCTGCTGTAGTTGCCGCTGCTGCTGCTGCTGAATTGCCTCCTGCAGACTCTGCTGGTATTGCTGGTACTGCTGCAGTAGGGAGCCTGGGGACAGCCCCATCAGGGCCTGCGACAGTGCAGGGCTGTAGGGGAACAGGCCTTCCATGCCATACATAGGCTGCAGGTACCCGCTCTGCAGGGCGCCAGGGATCTGGGGAGCATAATAAGGAGAAAAGCCTGGTACAAAGTAAGGAAGGAACTGGCTTGTGAGCAATGCTGTGGGGTCCGAAGTCAACGCGGCCTGCAGGGCCTGCAGCTGTGCAGGGTCTACCGCATACTCCATGGTGGGCAGCGGGGCTGAGATCGTGGCTGCAGTTGCCGTGGGGGCCTCTCCTTTCTCCTTCTTGGGGACAGGCAGGGGTTCCCCTTTCCCTTTGTGTGCCTTTTCCTTCTCCTTTACTTTCTCACTGTCTTTGTCCTTGCGTTGCTGCTGCTGTTGCAGTGGGAGCTGTGGTGTGGGTGGCGGCTGGGCTGCTGGCGGCGGGGGAGGCTGCTGCACCTGTGGCTGCTGCTGCTGGGGGGGTTGCTGAGGGGCCATCGCCATGGTGGCTTGTGCTGGGGTTGGGGAGCTCAGCGACGCTGAGGACGGTTTATTTGGTAATCCAGAAGTGGGGAGGCCAGGGGAAGGAACAGTTGTGCTGGGCATACCCATCAAGTTCGGCTTAGGAGACGTTAAAGCTGAAAGGAATGGAGACAGAAATCACCGGTCAGTCTGGGCAGGGGTAGGGCTGAAGCTCAAGACGTTTTACCAGTGTGACTGGCACACAGTTTGAGATGTCAAGGCTTGAAGGATCCTCTCAAAATGAACATTTCCAACAGAAGTATCCCACCAGGCTCAGAGCTGGACAACCTTGTATTCTAATGAGGACTCAGTCCTGGGTCAGCTCCCATACTTCCCCTTTCAGCCAAACAACTTCCAGAAGTATCCCACCAGGCTCAGGGCTGGACAACCTTGTATTCTAATGAAGATTCAGTCCTGGGTTAGCTCCCATACTTCCCCTTCCAGCCAAACAACTTCCAACACCTTCCTGCCCAATGTGCCACACCCGCTAGTTCACATTTTCTTTGCCAAGTACTCCCAGCTACCATTCACTCTGCCCAACTGCAATTAGTCTAGAGGCCCCAAAGCTAGCTGTTTCTAGCTGGGGCCCATTTGCACCAAAGGCCTTCATCACAAAAATAGTATGGCCATGAGGTCCCCAGAGAAGTTATCTGGAGGAGAGCGGCAACAGGAGAAGAGAGAACAAAAGCAAGAAAGCTAGCACGGCCACATGAACAAAAACAAAACAGGCTCTACATGTGTTCCTCCTCTCTGACCGCTGTTGCTGCAGTTGACTGGATGCTTTCAGAGGGTAGAGAGAAGAAGATGAATAGGAAAGTGTGGAGGAAGGGCCTGGGAAGAAATAAGAACAATCCATTCAGGGAAAATTGCTTCCATGCCTTGGCCCAGCTGATCTGCTTCAACAAGTCTACTCAACAGTATAACCGCCTAGGAATAGGATTCTGGAATCCGCTGGAGAAACGACCATCTTCTTTTCCTGCCCCTGTTTGAATGATACACAGGAGGGCCAGTGGGACTGTAGATGGTTGAGAAACAACCGCAGGAAAAGGAGAAAAGCCATGTCAGAAGTGGAATAGCCCAAGATACTGACACCAATTCCCAAGACATCACAACCTACCTGAAGCACCACTGCCTATGGATAGCAAAGGTGACCATGTCACCAGGCCCTCATGGACTAGAATCCCATCCTTGATCATACCCCTAATCTACCACCACTCCCTGCAATGCCTTCACCAACCCGAGAGCCTAATACCCTCCCTGACCCATAGCTATCTCCTGGTTTGAGTCACCAGGTCCAAGGTAATGCAAGAGGGTGTTGCTACGGCTGGTACTCCAAGCTTCAGGTGTATTGAGACTAGCAAGATAGTAGGTAAGGACGGCATGGGGGTGGGGTGCAGTGTGTGCTGGACGATGAAAAGCTGAGAAAACAAAGAGGAGGATCCCACAGGCAACAGCTCTCAGAACACCTCTATATTCACCATATCCAAGAAACTAGATGGTATATACATCTCTTCAGAGGACATCAAAATGCAAAATCAAAATCTTACTTCATCTGGACCTCACCTGCTGGAAAGCTGGGGAAGGAGTTCCATAACATGACACTGAGGGAAAAAAAGCAAGAAAAAGCACTCTGAAGCCCAGACCTGGAGGAAGACTGCTGATTTCTTGCTATCATGGTAGTGTTCACCATCAAAACCCTCAGATTTCAGATGAAAAGAACAAGACTGCTTCAAATTGCCAATCCCAGACAAACATCTGTTAATACTGGATAGCCAAGGAGAAAGGTTCCTTCAGCATCTCATCATGCAGTGTCCTCAGTGCACATAAGACACCAGAGAAGATATGTGTGACTCTACTCAGAAAAGCTTAGTAAAGACTTGTTGGTTAAATTGGCACAAACAAGACACAATAGATTATGAGTTCTAAACTTGGGACATGGCTCTGTCTCCACTAGGCAATGGGCCTGCTCTCAGTGGGGCAAGGAAGGAATATCTAGAGATTTCCCCATCCCCATGGCTCCAGACTTCTAGGAGAAAGATTCAGGTCAAAAAGCCTTAAACTGTGTGTCTTCAACTGATGGTCTATATAAGAGGTTCAAATTTTAAGAAACGTTTACGAATCTCTACTATTTACCAAGCCTTGCACTAGCCATGCTAGACACAGTAGCTCAACACACTCACAACTCTGTGACATCCTTTTTCTGATCTGTAAGATCAGAATCAGGCAAGGTACTTCATCCCCCCTAGACTTACTCCTACAACTCTGGAGTCACACTGACCCTGTGGGATTATGGTCACACACATCAGACGTGTGACCCTGGGACTTTCGGTTGAACTCTTGGAACCTCAGCTTTCCATAACAGATGGTTATGAGGATTAAATGAAAGACCATATTGATAGAAAAAGCTTAGCATTGGGCCTGACATATAATAGATGTTTGTTTAATAAACACAAGTTTGTTCCTTCCCTCCCATTCCAGATCCAGTGTTTTTGAGAACTGTGTTAAAACGGTCAGCTGATGATAACTGGGGCATGTCTGCTGCCCTGAATAAATAAGAGCTTATCTTTCTATCTCAAGTCCACTCTAAGTGGTCAGAACTTGAGTAGCACTAAACATATACCTGTTGACTGCCTGGCTCATCATATTGGGTGTTGTGGAAGGAGCACATAGCACTGGGAGCCCAGAGGCCTGGATGGGAGCTCTGGCTCCTACCCTAGCTTGTTGAATGGTATTGACCTCTCTGGCCCTCAGATTTCTCATCTGTAAAACAAGCGGAATAAATCATACATTCTGATTCTACTTTTTTTCACATTACTGTGATGTGTTAAGCCTTCCCAAGCCCCTCTGCCAGGGTCCTGGGCTGCAGGGGTAATTAAGTGCTTCTCTATTTTCCATAGTTTGTTTTCCTGGCTTATGTCTAGCTGGCTTTCTGTGACATGACTTGTCAACACATAAGCAACAACTTCTATGTCTTAATGCTTTCTTTTCATATTCTCTTTGAATAAGAAATGGGGACCAGGAATGCAGTAGCCTTATGTTTGGTAAAACACCACTCCAAGTGTAAAATGTGGAACTAATTCAACCAGAAACTAAGACTGCTGTGGGAAGCAGCACAGCTGCTTTAACCCCTGGGAACAGGGACACATTTTGAAGGCAAGGTAGCATTAGGAGGGGTTCTCCTTTGGTGAACTGGAACTAATCAATTCAGGCCATTGTGGGGGGAATTTGCAGACTTATGTCTAAGCCTAACAGGACCCTGGAGGTGAAGGTCCAATTTAGCAAAGATGGCTGGATCCAGAGAAGATGTGAGGACAGAGAAGGAGAAACAAGAGAAGTATGTAGGAAGAACTGCAAAACTCCCTATTAAGTGAGACTATAAGAGCAACAAGTATGTATGATTCTCAATGATCAGCAGCAAGGAAAAGGAAATGGGCAAAAGGGAAAAAAAGAGGTGACTGAGGACCTCTGAAATGTGCATCAGTATTTTAACAGAACCACGTTGCCCAATACAAGATTCCTGGTCAGTGCACTCAAGTAGAACGGTCATCTTGTTAAAAACAGCCACTATTGTTCTGGCTAGAAGAGAACCCCAACATTAAGGATCTACCACATAAGAGCTTCTTTCTGATAGTTCTTTTTTTTTTCTTTTTTTGAGACAGAGTCTTGCTGTGTCACCCAGGCTGGAGTGCAGTGGCACAATCTCAAACCACTGTCTGCCTCCAGGGTTCAAGCGATTCTCCTGCCTCAGCCTCCCGAATAGCTGGGACTATAGGTGCATACCACCACACTTGGGTAATTTTTGTATTTTTAGTAGAGATGGGGTTTCACCATGTTGGCCAGGCTGGTCTCGATCTCCTGACCTTGTGATCTGCCCGCCTCGGCCTCCCAAAGTGCTGGGATTACAGGCATGAACCACTGCACCCGGCCCTGATAGCAGTTCTTTTGCCACCGTAGCTCTCTCAAGAAGGCAGGGACCCCAGGTGAGGGCAAAGAGTTGATTTAAATGCTCTTGGACCAGTTTTCTTAGGGCATAATCCAGAATTAGCTAGGACTAACTCAGGTGTCTTATATTTACAACAAATATCTAGACAGGATCAGCATTTCCACAAGGACTGAATGAAAGGGTCTATGATAAAAACTTGTTTCTTGAAATATTCCAGAAATTAGTATGCCGGGACCCTCAAGTTTTTCCCTATTATAGGGGATAAGAGTGGTTTCAAAGGAGACTGTTCCGACCAGGAGGTCCCATCCCTGACACACCAGTACTTGGGAGACTCAACAGGAACGAACTGAAGTCTTGTTGCTTTTAAAGAACTAGAAAGGTAAGCTTCCCATCTGCCCAGCACTCAGAGGGTTTGGGTGGTATCCACATAACAGAATAATGACTGGGCAACTATTTAGCCCTGAAACAATCGCCTAGAGCAGAACCCACCTGTGTTGGATGGAGTAAAGCCTGGCAAGGAGGGGCTGTTGAGGCCTGGGAGCAACACAGGAGGAATGCCCTGGAGCGCTGGATATGCTGTAGGAAGGTTAAGGGCCTGAAGAGGGGTGTTGTCAAACATCCCTTGCTGCTGAGCTGCCAGTCCAAGGACCTCGTTGGCCTTTTTAATCCGGTCCAACTCTTGTTGAGCCATCAACTGACGTACGGTGGCTGGGTCAAAGTATTCTTTCTCCTTGTCCAGCTGGCTTCCAATGGTGTCTTTAACTTTGGAGATATGCTGTTGGGAAAAGATATGGTCACGTACAGACAGCCGAGCGCTGTACTTGATGCCACACAAAGTGCACTCTGTTTTGGGTCCCTCATAACTCGTTTGGTTTATACCAAAATGCTTGGCCATGCTTAACTTGGACTTCTTTTCTTTTGCCCGGGCATTCTGGAACCAGACCTGAACGACTCTCTTTGGCAGTCCAATGTCATTGCCCAGGACCTCACATTCTAGCATAGTGGGTGTCCTGTAGTCATTAAAGCATGACTTGAGGACCTTCAGCTGCAGATTAGTCATTTGAGTGCGAAAACGTTTCTGCCCAGGCCGATCCCCGCTGTCACCAGATTTGCCTGCAGACCCACTCGCACCAGGACTCGGGGAGCAGGGATCTGCAAGGCTTGAGGTTTCACTGTAGTCCACTGTACCTTCATTGTCATATTCCTTGCTATAAAAGCTCGGGGCCGGGCTGACCAGACCAGATGACAACCGATCTTCATACTCAGACATTGCCATCATGGCTGCTTTGGTCAACCCTTCGTTGGGTGCAGAAGAGGATTTGGTTTCAGTTGCTATTCCCGTTGCACTGTCGTTGTCTGCATTGCCCTCGTCTCCAGTTGTGGTATCTGTGATTGCTGTGTTGACAGAGGAACAGTCATCGTTGTCCAGCTTAGTTTGGTCAAAGTTTAGATTAACTGAGGACATGGAGGGGCTTTCAAAGTCTTCAATCCCTTCCACCTTAATGGAGGAAGGGCTTAGAAGAGTTCTGGGCGACAATTCCATGGTTTTACTCACAGGTGAGAGGGGGACACCCTGACCATCACTACTGCTTGGGGGTAGGTGGGAAAAGCTAGTTCCATCAAAAATATCTCCTTTCATCTGGAGTCCCCCATCACAGTCTAAGAGCATCGCAGACAGAGTTAGGTTGTAGCCAGCTCTCTTGGCTTCATGCCAGTGACGGGACCGGATATGAGCCTCGAGAGCAGTCTTGGCTTTGAAGAGCGCTCTGCAAAAAGGGCATCTCCTGTGGGCCTGCGCTGGGCCTACAGCCCGGAACTGTCCTTTCCTTTCCCGAGCTCGGGTGTTCTGAAACCAGACTTGTACCACACGTTTCTTCAAGCCCACCTCGTGTGCAATGTGATCCAACATCTTTCGAGTCGGATTGGAATCCAGTAGATACTTCTGGTAGAGAATTTCTAGTTGTTCCGGTGTGATGGTTGTTCTCAAACGCTTGTCTCTCTGAGGCTCTTCTCCTCCTGTCCCACTGTCGTTTTCGCCAGGGCTTGCACTGGCCTTTTCCTCCAGCTTCCTCTTGAGAGTGTTCATTGTGGAGGTTGGAGTTGAAGGAGAAGTGGCTGAGCTTGCCGGAATCTGAGGTATGGCCCCAGAGAGCAGCTGGCTGGCCAGGAGTGGGTTACTGGGATCAAAGAGCATGAAAGGCATATCCAGGGACCTGTCCAAAAACTGGGGGTGGATGAACTGGTTCTGCGCGCTCAGGAAGTGGAGCTGCTGATGCTCCTGCCAGTGCTCAAATGACGGAAATGCCAACTTACACTGGTCACACTGGTAGGGGATTAGCTGAGGAGGTAGGTTTGCGAGCTGTTGAGGAGTTGATGTGTGGAGGGGCTTGAGGGGCAGGTGGGAGAGCTGGGAAGGACTGGGGCTCGACTGGGGTAAGGGGCACTGTGGAGGGGGCGCTTGTGGAGGAGGCTGTGGCAACGAAGGCAGGGACACCAGCTGGGGGAGCTTCTGCTGGGGAGTGTTGGTCTTCTGCTCGGGCTGCTCTTGCTGCTGCAGCTCTGGCTTTGGTTGTCCTTGCTTTTCTTGGGTTTGGTTTGGCTGTGCACTGGGAGCTTCCGCCAGCTTTGGTTTCTCATCGCCTGCCTCTGTTTTTGAATTGAAGGTGGCCAGTTCCTCAGCCTCCACTGTAAGCTGCAAGAAAGTGGAGGAAGCTGTATTATTGGCTGATGGTGCTGGGGCGTTGTAAGCCTGTGAGGGCATCGGGGTACTGCAGGATGAGCTGGTAGGCGTCAGGATTTCCATGGCATCCATGGAATCCTCATTTTGGCTGTCGTCCTGCCCCTCCTCATCCTCATCCTTATAACACAGCTTCTTCTGGTGCTTGATGAGATCAAAGATGCGCTGAAACACCAGGCTGCATTTTTTGCACTGGTAGTTCAAGTTGCTTGTTCGAATGTATCTATCGTTTGTAAGCTCACGCCGCTCTCCATCTTTGCCCTCTCCCTGATTCTCATAATTCTTCCTGGCCTTCTGTCGGGCATTCTGAAACCACACCACTATAACTCGGGTTGGAAGGTTCAGTAAATTAGAGAGTTGCTCAAATTCATCATCCTTTGGGTAAGCATTGGCATCGAAGAAGTCCTGTAAGACCCTCAGCTGGTAGTCCGTAAACCTTGTTCTTGAAGACCTCTTGCTTCCCCAGTACTCCTGCTTTGGAGGTTCCGG
This sequence comes from Gorilla gorilla gorilla, assembly GCF_029281585.2. Lineage (NCBI taxonomy): Eukaryota > Metazoa > Chordata > Mammalia > Primates > Hominidae > Gorilla > Gorilla gorilla. Next base: position 102,267,148 of record NC_073242.2, read on the forward strand.
CGAAGGGGGCCGGGAGTCAATCTTGAGCTCCTCCAGGCTGGTGATAGGAGGATTACTGAAGTTGTAAGGGGAGTCCTTGTTACGCTGCCTCTCTTTGAAGAGAGTGTTCCTGAACCAGTGCTTGATCACTTTCTGGGGCAACCCGGACTTGTCTGCCATCTCTTTGATTTGCTCTTCACTGGGGGAGTTGTTAATGTCAAAATATTGCCGCAAGACTCGGAGCTGATCATCTGTGATCCTGGTGCGAGGCCTCTTGTTCTGCTGCTGGAGCAGGGTTGGATTGAGCTGATGCTGGTAGAGTTGGGCCAGGTCTGCAGGCAGAGGCTCCACAGGTCCCAGCTGTGGGGGTAGCTGAGCCGGCAAGGTCTGCAGCGGCATCGTCTGCATCATCAGCGGCGAGAAGATGGGCAGCTCCATTGGCATGGAGAGCTGGGTGAGCGGCACTGACGGCTGGGCCGGTGCAATTGTAGGTGAGGTGATGGGTGGGGCTGATGCGGGGATGGCTGGTGTGGACGCCGGCTGAGGCGGCGCTGCCGGAAGTGGGGGTGGAGGGGGTGGAGGGGGAGGTGGTGGTGGCTCTGGGGTCTGGGGCCTCAGTGGGTACAGTTTATCGTAGTGGTCTCTGTACTGTTTGGCAAACCTCTCGAGCTGTTTGAAAGGAAAGTAATTCTGATGAACGTGCTCTTGATGACTCTTTAAAATCAAGATGTTGGAAAATAACTTGCCGCAGGAGTCACACTCGAGCTTTTCCAGGTTCTCTCCCTGGTCAGTCTTCCCGTTCTTTTTCTGCACCTTCTGCTTGTTCTCATTATACTGAATGACCAACTCAAAGCCAAAGTTCTCCAGCAGGGCCTTGGTGGCGTTCCCTCTGGCATCTGAAGCAATGCGTGGAGGGAGCATGGAAGGCTCAGAACTACCCCCTGGTGCCAACTCTTTCTTCTCTTTGGCCTTCAAGGCATCTGGCAGTGTTTCCTTCGGACCGGTGTTGCCCTCTCCTCCCTCGGCGCTGTCCCTCTCTCTCTGGCTTTCTTTTTCCTTTTCTTTGATGACCAATTTGTTCTTCTTTTCGGGGTGCTGGCTTGGCTGAAGGAGGGCAGAGTGACTCTGGGCTATAGAGAGTTGGTTCTGCTGCTGCTGCGGCAAGATCTGCTGATGGCTCTGCTGTGGGACCTGAACCTGAGCCTTCAGATCTTCCAGCAGGCCTGGGCCTGTCCCAGTCAGTGTCAGTGCCCCACTGGTCACTGGCAAGCTCACTTCGGGGTTAAGCTGGAACTCAGCACTGGGGATGTAGAAAGGGAAGAGGAGGTGCTGCTGCTGCTGCTGTAGTTGCAGCAGGGTCTCAGTTGTCATGGGGAAGTGAGGAAGGAGGGTGGGGTTAAACAGCTGAGACTGGATCAGGGCAGCCTGTTGCTGCAGCTCCTGCTGCAGGTGAGCTTGAACTTGAGCCTGGGCCTGGGCCAGCGTTTGTGCTTGTTGTTGTTGTTGTTGTTGTTGTTGCTGTTGCTGCTGCTGCCTGGATGCAATCATATCTGCCAGTTTCTTCCGATTGGCCTCTTTGGGCTCTGAAGGGGAAGCGATGTTGGCACCGATAGGATTCCCCAGGGGTGGCATCCCTACACTCTCAGTGGGCGCTTGGCTCAGTAAGTTAGAGCTTGGAGCAATGCCAGCACTGCTTGGATTGGAGGTGGTAAAGGTGTTACTGCCACTGGTGCTCACAGGACTTGGCGTGGAGGAGCTCAAGGAAATACTGCTGCTGTTCCCAGTCCCATTGCTGCTGCCACTTGCAGCCTCCAGCTTGGCTGCCCGGGCCTTGGTTTGATGTAACACAGACCTCATATGGATCTCCAGAGTGGAACTCTGGCTGTAGGCCACATTACAAGTGTTACACTTAAAAGGTTTGTTGTCCGGGCTGCTGGTGGGTTCTGGCTGACCGGTTGCTGATTCTTGAAGGGCTCTCTTTAACTTATGCAGGTGGGAGACAGAATTGTAGTGTACTAGCAGGATATTCTTTTGAGTGAAAGATTCCTTGCAGACGGTACACTTGTAAGGGCGAGAAGGGTCTAGGAACTTTTCCATAGTAAAATTGGGACCTTTTCTGAAAGGCAGAGCTCTCTTTGGCTCTGAGCCCGAGTCTTCTTGTACTGACCCAGAGTCACTGCCCGTTGGGCTCTGTTTATCTTCCAAGTCACTCTCTTCCTCCTTGTCTTCCTCAACAATTATGGTATGGTCCTCAGCCAGAGTGGGGTCTCCCATTGCCAGGAGGTCCCCATTGGCCAGAAGGCCACCATAAAGCTGTTGGATGTCAGCCTCACTCAGCTCCAGGTGGCTTGTCTCAAGGTGCTTCTTCAGAGCCTGGAAAGTTCGGAAACTGCGCTGACAAAGACAGCACATGGTGGCAGCTCTGATCACATGGTACTGAGAATGGAGCTGCAACTTTTCAATGGTCTTGAAGGCCAGGCTACACTGATTACAGCGGTACTTGTACACATGACGATCTGACACCGGCAGCTGAGGCCTCTTGGCATGCACTTCATTAAAATGCGTCTGAAGGGCAGCAGAAGTTTTGAAAACCTGGTTGCACCCCTTCTTCCAGCAGATGAAGCCTGAGTCTTCTCTCACAGAGCCTGGGTCAGCAGGGGATGGTTTCAAATCTCCGCTTTGCTCTGTGCTTGCGGATGGCAAGATGTTCTTTCCCAGATCCTCTGAGGTTTCTGTTAAAACGAAAAGAAAAAAAAATCAAACCCAAAGATAAAGAGGACTTTGTTTCAAGGATGGCACCCAGAGTGGTCTACCTAGTCAGGCCTCATGAACACAGAATCTGATGATGAGGGAAGTGCCCAACCTGAATGACAGAATCTCTGCGGAGCGCCTCCTGCTTTCTTTTGTTCCTCCAGTAGAGCACATATTATAAACAGGGTGCACATGAACAGAGATGGATAAAAGGAAATACAAAAAGTTTCAATGCATAATAGACCCATGTCATATCACAGATCTAACAGTCTTTTAAATAGCATTTAATTGCTTGACTCAGAATCCTCAATTTCTCAAGAAATGGTTTGAAGGTTACTGATCTTAGACTGGATTTCCCTTTTATGTTCATCTTTTATGTAATAAGAATTTAGCACAGTAGATCTGAAGTGTAGAATATGTGAATTAATGCTGTCCTAAGTTGTGAGGAATTTACAAGAACTGCTGAACATCGTAATATAAGAAATTTGGGGATACATATTTTTAGGCATTTAATTTCTTGTTATAATGTGACTTCTGATTGCCATCTCTATTCAATAAGCAAATCTCTATTCAATAAGCAATTAACATTCAAGTGTTCAATTATTTAAAATACATTTTTTTTCCCTACAATGAGATCATCACACCCATAAATACCGAGACCCTTTATCAGGTCATTTGTCCATTGTCTAATATGGAAAACTCACAAGAAAGAGAGGAGGCAGGACAGTAGTGTTGCCAAACTCTTCCCAACTTAGAACTCTTCCCACCTTAGAGGTGAAAGATGTAGGACAGCCTCACAGAGGTCTAATCATTCATCTAGCCAGGAAACACTATGTGGCACCAACTACTGTCTACAACAATGTTCTTTCCAACAGCATCTCTGTGCTTCATCCTAAGCCAATCCCAAAAAACTCAGAACGAAAGACAACTAATCCAGTGTACCTAAAAATCAACCCACAAGTCCCTACTAATTAAGTCCTCAGAAATACAGTGTTTAATGGCTTAGAATGGTAGGGCCTACTGACTGAGTCTCTGGTTATTCACTCCCTAATTGTATAGTTTAAGAAGATGTGTGTGTCTGTGCCAGAATTCCACTGGTTCTCATACTGATTTTCTCTCACTTTAAACCATGTGAGTAATATACAAATACATGCCAAGAAGCAGAGTATAAAGTAGCTGATGACAGTGCCCCTCATCTCCTGATCAGTTACATTCACCTTAAGAGTATTGTAAAGAATTCCTGAAAACCTTTCTCCATGAACATTTTGGCATTCCATCTTGTTTCAATTTCTTGGGATCAAGAATAATGATACTGACCAGGCTGCTTTCCTGCCTCTTCCAAATTGGAATTCCCATCTCGATCTGGAACAGCTGCTGGGAGGAACATGCTGCTTGGCATCACCATCTCAGGGGTGGTCACCTGAGGAGCAAGAGCAAGGAGAGTCAAATGGAGAGGAAAGTGACACAAAATAGGAAATGTTTAAAAATTATTTAATAAGCAAAATTAGCCTTCACCAGTGTAAAGCTAGAGGTGTCTCACTTTTCATAGCTCACTGAAGATTCATGTTTATTAGACAAAGCTCACATCAGTCAAAAGTGTTTCTACGGTTACATTCTGGACATAATTAGCAGTGCACACTTGAAGAATAATCTTATTATTAATATTTTTCCTTTATGCAGAATTTTGACTTTGATCACTGACAATGTTTTGTCATGGGCTGTGAAACTTCTTGTGCAACCAATTAGGTAGATAAGTTGAAAGGCCCACCTTAAGCTGCTGAAAACATAATAAGGGCCCTAATTAAATCATACCTAGTAAAGTACACTGTAATCTTGAAGCAGGGAGCATTGTAGTACTGTTTTCAAAATGTATTCAGGCAAGAGGAGGAGGGGAGTAAGAGTGAAGGAAAGGGTAAGAAGAAAAGAAGAGAACAAAGGGAAGGCTAAGGACACGCAGACATGCTGGCAGATTTTCCAGGAAACAACATTTGTAACCCTTTACAAGCTGACATCAAGCACAAACAAGCCTTTTTTTGTGACTCACTTAAGCCACGATTTCTTCTGGAGTCTCTGCCCAAGGTATACAACATCAGAAGGAACTTCTGACCAACGTCCCAGCAATAGAGGGTGGCCTGCACAGCATTCTACAATAGGGCAGCCCCACCTTGACCATGGCCATTTTTTCTCAATACAGCAGTTCTGGAAATCGCCTGGATCCAAACAGCTGCAACTTTCGGGCAGAGCCTCAGATATTTCTCTAGGCCTCCCTGCCATACGGCCCGAAGCCTGTCCAAACAAGTTATCATTTGCCTTATGTTTATGTGATAAGCAGCCCTCGATATCCAATGGAAAGATCAAAGGTTCTTCATTCAAAAAGAAGCAATATCCTTTTGCCTGATATGGAGTGGGAAGGGTAGGTGGCGATGATACTTCAAATGAATTAGAAACCGCCTCCCATTTGATGATAGCTGGAGAAATGGACTGACCTAGAAGTTACAGGACCAGAAACTACAGTCACCACTAACCTTTCTACGTGGCACCCAGCCCCACTTGGAGACATTATTTTTCCATCAAACACAACCGTACTGCACAGACATCTTCACTGTCTGTTGCAAAGATTGGAATACTTAGATTTCTGTTCAAAATTAAATAATATTTTAAATACATTACTATTAATTTTTAATGGTGTGACGATCCCAGCCTTGCTCAAAATAGCTACTGAGATGTCCACTAGAATCATCAGCAATAAGCTTGACAACTAGAGGAAACCCAGACAGCCACCCCCATCAACATAAGATAACTCCTCATCACACTTAGGTGTATTAGAATAATTTCAGCAACCCAGATGCCAGCGGGTGCAAAAAGTAAGCAACAGGCACCATGGAGAAGCATTCTGAGAAATGCTGTGTTTACGAAGAGCAGGTGTGTGGCAGGTGAATGTGTGTGACATAGCATTCTTGCCCCCACAGACATCTGCACCTCACACAAAGCTCATCGGCAGCTGGTTAAGGCTAGCTGTTGATGAATCGTTAGGAATGGAGTGGAGACTGCCAAACTCATTCCATCTATTTTCTTTTTAATAGAAGGCATTTCTGACCAGTGTGGTTGGGGAGTCCAGCGGGAATCCGAGAAGTGAAAGGTCACCGATTAATTTGTAGTCCTCAGCCGAGGGGGAGCACGAGGTTGGGGGTAAGAGGGGGAGAAAGGGAAAGGAAAAAAGACTCCCCCCCACCTCCTTTCTCGGTTGTAGCTGCAGGATCAGTCCTTTCCTGGGATCTTTAGGAATTATGAAAAATGAATCATGAGAAATAAAAAAAAGCCCTACAGAGTAAAAAAGAATAAAATTATCTAACACCTCAGCTGCACATCATTATAGAAAACTGTGGGCTTTTCATACACATTACAGTAAGGCAGACATCCCCTCTAACAGACTCAGTACGACGGATCAGTAATTGTTTTCATACACTTTAATTAGAAAAACTCAGATGGCTATGAATAATAATGGAAAAGAGAGACTTTTGCACTTGAAAGGTTGAAGTCAATCAAGTGTGAATGACGGCAAAAAAGAAAAAAAAAAAGACACCAATTCATCAGCCCTCTGTTGTCTCGCTGCGACTTTAATCATAATTCCTGATTGGGATTCAAGAAGGCAGTAAGCAGCGGTTCTTTGTCTGCCTTCACCTTCCATCAATTAACTCTCCCCGAAATATAATCATCAACCTCACATGCTCCTCTGCATCTTAATCTGGGCCTCCAAACCTGTAAGTCTTGCCCCATATGTGTTTAAGTAACTACTTTTATCCACCTGCATTTTTCTCATCTATAGTGTACCCAACCTCTCCCTGAAAAAAGGGGGGGTTGGTATATGAAATTTTGATGGGCAAGAAATTCCCAGGAGGCAAAGAGGAAGATCCCTAAAGAGAATCCTAAGGATCTGGCAATTCAGATGGCGTCTGTCTGCGCATGTGTCTGAACAGAGGTTGAGAATGGAAGCTGCCTTGCTACACAGGCTACTGGAGGGCCCCATGTCAGTTCTCAGACACTAACGTTCCCTTTGCCCATTCTTCCCTCTCCTACCAGCTTCCAAAGCTTTTTACTCAAAGCTTTCATGCTTTATCTTGAAGAGCCATAAACAATCCTGCCAACAGAGCCCATTGAGGAGTCCTTCTGCTCACTGAGGTGATATATATATCCAAAGGCAGACTTCCTTCAACACTTGCCTTGGCACCCCCTTTGTTTTACAATCATATCTGGCTACTAAACTGCATGGAATTCAGACTGTCCCAGCCATAGTCTCTAATGGATAGCTGAAAATGGGAAAGTAATAACCCAGCTGTCGGCCGGGTGCAGTGGCTCACGCCTGTAATCCCAGCACTTTGGGAGGCTGAGGCAGGTGGATCACTTGAGGTCAGGAGTTCAAGACCAGCCTGGCCAACATGGTGAAACCCCATCTCTACTATAAATACAAAAATTAGCCAGGCGTGGTGGCTCATGCCTGTAGTCCCAGTTACTCAGGAGGCTGAGACAGGAGAAATGCTTGAACCCAGGAGGCAGAGGTTGCAGTGAGCTGATATTGCGCCATTGCACTCCAGCCTGGGCGACAGAGTGAGACTCTGTCTCCAATCAATCAATCAATCAATCAATCAATCCATCCATCCCAGCTGTGCTGAGCACAGGTAAAGACCTTCCCTTTTGCCAGGAACACTGAAACATGTAGGTTTATGAGAAGACAAAACCTGGTTGTAGCATAACCAGGGTCATGCCAAGTGTGCCAAATTTCAGAGGCCCTCAAATAACTGGTCCTACCACCAATTTTCCTGCAGAACAATATACATGCTTTCTCTCTGTTCCTTCTCCCCCTCTCTGGCCGCAATCCTACAATGTCCATACTTCCACCCATGGACTCAAGAGCCAAACGAAAAAAGTTCTAAGGTTTGGCCAGATGACAGTACAAATCAGCCCAAACACCTACACTTTCTACATTGAATGTACCATCCACATTGATTATTCCGATAATCCATACATCAATAAACATTTAATACATTAAATTATATCCCCCACTCTATTCACTAATGAACCTGAGAAGTAATGAGAAGACAAAAGTTTTTCTGGTTAAGAAAATTCAACTGATTACAGCCATTACAGCACTTGGGTCTCTCAAGGTTGGCCTCTGCCATGCAAAAGGCAGTTCCATGGTGATCTTCTAGACACCACGTTTTCCTCCCAAACCTTCTGAGCCAGTTCGACTACCTTCCTCCCAGAGTACATGTACGTTTCATGGAAACTTGGGAAGAAACCATCAGCTGACTGGGGTGCAGAAAATTTGGAAGCCAACAGTGGCTCTGATATATTCCTAACAAACAGGTTTTCATGCATAACAAAAGAAATGTAGAGTTCTACTCCAGTGCTCAAAACCTCCCAGTTTAAGCAATTTTCATATATAATAGAAACAGAAGCGTTCCACATTGATGCTAAAAATGTTCAAGCTTAAGCACTTCCAAAATAACACAGTTGAAAAGGAGTAGCCTTGAGTAACTCTCAGTTCATTCAATTGACCACCATTTACTAAATAAACACTGTACAGGATCCATGTGCTGCATGCTTCTGAGATGCAGAGAGCCAGACAAAAGTTCCTGTCTCCAAAAGGCTTATGATGCAGAATAAATAACCCTTTAGAGGTCACAAAAGCCTTAGAAATCTAATACAAGTTGCAGACTCCTAGGAAAATACTTTCACAGAAAGAATATTCCAGATAATTTTAGGAAATTACAAGCTCCCCAGAAGGAAATCCATGTACTCAAGTGAACTGCCCTTGATCTACTAGGAGAGGTGACATATAGGTTCATAAATACATAGTTCCAAGCTCTTCCTAGTTTGGTTCATTATTATTTTGGATTATGTTCTAATGCCTTTCAAGATTCTATGAGGTGAGTGGACCCTAAAGCCTCAAGGGCACACCTTATACAGCCCCGTGTCTGAGATATGGGACTAGTCTCCCACTCTGACATTTGGGAGGGGCTGCTGAAATATATAATCTCTTGGTAGAATCTGGAGTTATAAGGAACACCATCCTGCCACTTACGCCAATCCCTGCAGGTCACAGATGTGGAAGGGCCAATATAACACCCTGTGCAGCCAAGGTCACCCTTTGCTAAGTTCTTATGGGACCGTTCATGCCAATTCATCTCTTGAGGCTACCTGCAGACAGGCTCACCTAGGTTAGATCGATGCCCCAGACACATTCTGTGTGCTGGAAAACAGAGAGATTTTATTTATTTATTTATTTATTTATTTATTTATTTATTTATTTATTTATTTTTCAGATGGAGTTTCGCTCTGTTGCCCAGGCTGAAGTGCAATGGCGCAATCTCGGCTCACTGCAACCTCCGCCTCCCAGGTTCAAGTGATTCTTCTGCCTCAGCCTCCCGAGTAGCTGGGATTACAGATGTGTACCACCACGCCCAGCTATTATTTTTTTTGTACTTTTAATAGAGATGGGGTTTCACCATGTTGGCCAGGCTGGTCTCGAACTCCTGACCTTAAGTGATCTGCCCCCATCAGCCTCCCAAAGTGCTGGGATTACAGGCGTGAGCCACTACGCCTGGCCAGCAGAGATATTTTCTTAGCAAAAGTGGTGAACCTAGTTTCTCTGAGACCCTTATTCCTACCGCCTTGGCATTGCTCACTTTAGGACTTCTTTCTGAAAAGCCCACTATTCCAGGTGAAAGTATAGATTTGCCGATACCTAGGCTCCCAAGAATGCCTCAAATCCTTTACTTTTAATTGAAAATCAATAGAATGAAGAAATTCAGACAAAAAGAGGAGAGACCTCAGGCACAGACCTCCTTGGCACAGACCAAGCCAGTCTGTACATCCCTGTGGATGAGACTGGTTCTGCCCAAAACATTAAGCATGAAGTTAAAAGCCAGCTGCTTTTAGGGCTGAGCAGTCTAGCTAGTGGTATATCTAAAGCCAGCTGTTCCAGCGAGAGGCCAGTTGCTCACTTCCTTTCCTGTACCTAGACAGCCACTGGGGCCCACTGGCTGGTTTCTGCACACTTACAGCCAACAAACCAGGGCGCCTCTTGCCAGTAGAGTTTCAGAGTTGGGTTCCCCACCCCACTTTACAGTCTTCTACATGTGCCAGGGAGAATACTGGACCATGGAGTCTTTTTAAAAGGCTCAGCTTCTTCTCTCCTTGTCCCATTTCCTTCTCTCCTTGTCCCATTTCCTTTTCTTTCTTTCTTTTTTTTTTTTGAGATAGTCTCACTTTGTCACCTGGGCTGGAGTGCAGTGGCACAACCATGGCTCGCTACAGGCTCAAACTGCTGGGCTTAAGTGATTCTTCTGCCTCAGCCTCCTGAGTAGCTAGGACAACAGGTACACACCACCACTCTCAGCAATTTTTTGTGTGTTTTGTTTTGTTTTGTTGGTAGAGACACAGTCTTGCCATGCTGCCCTGGCTGGTCTCGAACTCCTGGACTCAAGCCATCTTCCCACCTTGGCCTCCTTGTTTCCTTTCTAAAACTGCTTCTGTATGGTAGTTCATTCAATTTTTAAATACATCAAGCTCAAAAGAAAATACTGTAGGGCCGTGTTAACATTCATGTAGGCTGGAAACAAATGTAGTTCAGAACCAGATTTTTGAAACTGAGGATGAGAAAGATTGAAAAGGTAGATGGGAGAACAGGAAACACATGAAGAGTTATACACGTGTGCGCAGAGAGGTGAGAACTGAGGAGAATGAATTGGAGAGAAAAGCTTCATTAGACTCAGAGAGGCAAGCAGTGGCAGTATACCAAGGTCACTTCTAATTTAGACCATCTAATTGGCAAACAGGCTCCAAATGGCTATCATCTCACAGGGCTTGGAATTAATGAAGCCCGATTATTTTCATTACCTTCCTCTTAAGATACAGGCAAAGTGAGAGAGCTGGTACCCAGGTGGGTGCAACCGCCCCCAGGCCAGTGGCCGCCCTAGAGCCCCAGATGACCAGCCTGTCCTAGAGACTCACACACACACATGAAGCATAGAGAGTCACAGATGCTGATGGAAAAAAATCACAAGGTTACAAACTATTGGTCTCAAAAGAGATACAGAGAAAAGTGCAGGCAACACAGGGCCAGGAGCATGGAAGGGAAACTGTGCAGGTACAAAAAATACAGAATAATTAAGAACTACCAAAGGGAGCCAAGACAAAGGGCTACAGAAGGTGTTCCTAAGCTGCCCAGGAGCCAATCCCATCTCCATTATGAGGTCATATTTTGTTAAATGATGAAAGAACAAAGAGAGTTTCCCCATATCAGTGCTTCAGGATCCCAGTGGTGTGTCCTGTCACTTAGAAAGATAGTGATCAATTAGAATAATTTAAGAGTATTGAAATGCATGGTAGGTGGTCTTTCCTATTGTCATTCAGGGGACAGAAACATGGGCCCCATGCCTTCCACCCTCCTTTCCTGAAAGAATGGGAAAATAAGGGCACCGAGCAGCAGCTCCTACATCTCTTTCACCAATTTGAAATCTCAAGCTTCTTTGTAAATAGGTGAGAGTTCTTATGTGTAACTGACATTGGGGGAGGGCTGCCCAGCCAGTTGTGGAGGGGGCCTTGTCTCATCTCCCTTAAGCTTTATAGATTTCCTTCTTTCATATGACGTGTGCAGAGGTACTCTTTGCAGCTCTGTTTCCAATAGGCCAAGAAGAATGAAGTGCTGTGGGTGTGGTCTCCATAGTGGAGGGCCAGCACTGCAATTGTTCCTAGTGGAGAATATTTCTCAAGCCCCCTCATCAGTAAGAAGGGGGCCCATGGAAGACATACATATGAGATGCAGAGCATAAGCAAGCAGCTGTTACCATAGCAACAGACATATTAGACACTGCAGGTTCCTGAAAGCCGTCTGATAATGTATTATTAGATGAAGCCTCCTCAAAACGCACTCCATTTACAACTGCACAGAAAGACGTTGTGTAGAAAGTAATCTGTTTCCATTTATCAGGGTGGAATTTACTTTTAGTGGGACTGAACCGAACTCAAGCTAAATCCTGAGACTTTGGACACAGACAGCAAAAAATATTTACCAGAATTTATAGCTGTAAATACCCCGGACACACCCCATGTCTGCCAGGAATCATCTATTTGGGGGATTTTGCAAGCTTTTCCTATTCTGCAGCCAACGGCAACTAACTCAGTCAACCCATTTGGAAAGAAAGAAGATTCACTCCTCTTGCTGCCATTCATCCTAGCCACTCAGGGACAAAGCAGACATAGCTTTCTTCTCCTGGAGCATGAATGACTGTAGAACTGGCCATTCCTTAATGATATGGTTTAGAAAATGGAGCCCTGATTAGAGGGGCATTTTTCATCATGCTGTTTTCAGTTTCCTGCTCTAGTTGGCCATGAACAAACATATATCGTTAGAAAGCCTAACCAATACTTTCCCGGGGCCAATTTTCTAATAAAATGACAGTAAAATACCCTCCCGTGGCATGATTTTAACCATAGGTTCATTATAATCACTTAGTTGTAAAACAATTGCAAATTCCATTTTTACACCAAATTTTTCAGAGGAAAGACACTGGCATCTGCTTTGATTCATCAGAGCAGAGACCAAGATCATCAGTATTCCAGTCCTCAAATACGATCTCAGGTTCACCTTGTGGTAGGCCCACAAATTCCCTCTAACCCTGGTTGCTCATTTTTTTTTTTCCTGCTGAACTAAAGGCCTGAGATAGAAATGCATAGTTTGGCTCAATGCAAACTATCCCCATGACTGGACAAACCAGTTCAATACTGACAGCCATGCCTTAACTCCATGCAAAGAGAAAACTCATCCTTGCATATACATCTTTCAGTAAAAAGTAAAATACTTATATGATTACATTTCTCATAACTTTCAACTTTATTCCTGAATCCATTGACTAACAAGTTGACTTCCTATTACAAGTGCATTTCCCACAATCTGCACACAATCCCACAATCAGAAATGTCTAGAAAACATCTCCACGGTCTGCTGTGGAAAGATGAGGAACATAGGGGTTTCTAAACAAGGTACCAAGCCCAGCAGTGCTTTAGGGAGCAGTGTCTCCTACATAATTATATTGTCAGGGGTTCTAGAACAGTTTGTATTGACCAGTCCCATGGACATATCCTTATGCTCCCTGGCATTGTACACACAATTTTATATTTGCAAAATACTTGACGGAGGGTCAGTAACAGTGGTTATCAAACATTGGTATGCAAAGAATAATACAGTATGGCTGTTGTATAGCTTTCATGAGAGTCTCCATAAAGGTTAAGAATCACTGCTTCCAAAGGTGCTAGTTAATGGGTAACTTCCAGAAATCTCTTAGGGATTGGCACCCAAGCAAACACAGAAGTAATATCCTGCCCTTGAAGACTCTGTTGGTAAATGAAGATTCACAATGACCACCACACTTGTCACTTGAAATTTACCTTGCTATTGCTATTATGAAAATATGACAAACAATGAATATTTGAAATATAAGTTATACTCTAGTTCCTAGGGATATATAAATGAAATTTTTACTAATGTAAACCAGTCATGTAGATTACTATAGGCCCACAGTCCCTAGACTAGATTTATATTAAAATAGCAAAAATAATCACCTGAGTAAAAGAAAAATGTAGGTCAGTATTGACAATGCTTCCCTCCCCACATCTCTTTCTGTTCTTTCAGGCTCCCATGGTTCTAGGCCATCAGCTGGGAAGTACAATGAGGCCTGTTACTTCCAAGGATGATGAGAAAGCTGAAGAAACCAGTAACACAGAAACCCACTGGTCCACAGAAGGAGGTTGTCACTTACAGAGAATCTTTACACAATGTTCACCAGCTAATTTGAAAATACCCACAGAAAGTTAATTTATACTTCAAAGATCTCTGAAAGGCAGCTCATGCTAGGTCACCTTTGAGCTTCCCATTGGCTGCTAAAGTTCTCTTGATGCATCATCAATTATATATTCTTCATGACTAAACATCACTTACAACGTTATTCATTAATGTTTGCAGAACCAAATTGAATAGAAAATGCCTAGAGGTGATATGTCTGTGACCTGCACATTATAACGTGCAGTTGTGAACAGACTACCTCTCTGGGAATCTTCACGTGAAAAGGCAATCAAATTAACTTATTACTCCACTGCTAAAATAATGCTAAGAAAGGGGTGAGAATAATTCTCTTTGGTGATTTTTCCTCTAATGATCAGGAAAGGGCTTTTTTTTTTTTTTGAGACAGAATCTCGCTCTGTCACCCAGGCTGGAGTGCAGTGGCGCATCTCTGCTCACTGCAAGCTCTGCCTCCCGGGTTCACGCCATTATCCTGCCTCAGCCTCCTGCGTAGCTGGGACTACAGGCGCCTGCCACCAAGCCCGGCTAATTTTTTGTATTTTATTTTTCAGTAGAGACAGGGTTTCACCGTATTAACCAGGATGGTCTCGATCTCCTGACCTCATGATCCACCCACCTTGGCCTCCCAAAGTGCTGGGATTACAGGTGTGAGACACCGTGCCCAGCCTTTTTTTTCTTTTTTCTTTTGAGATGGAGTCCCACTGTGTCACCCAGGCTGGAGTGCAGTAGTGCAATGTCAGCTCACTGCAACCTCTGCCTCCCGGGTTCAAGTGATTCTCCTGCCTCAGCCTCCTCAGTAGCTGGGATTACAGGCACCCGCCACCATGCCTGGCTAATTTTTGTATTTTTAGTAGAGACAGGGTTTCGCCATGTTGGCCAGGCTGGTCTTGAACTCCTGACCTCAGGTGTCCCACCTGCCTTGGCCTCCCAAAGTGTTGGGATTACAAGTGTGAGCCCCCACGCCCGGCCAGGAAATGACTTTCACAGCAGCACCAGCATAGTCAAAAGTAGGACATCACCATCACTGGCACTATTTTGAAAAGTTTTTATATTACAATTAGATTTACATCTTTACACTAATTAGGCCATGTTTATAGTGGTCACTTAGGGGCATGCTTTCAAAATCTGCAGTTGTAGCAATATCATGTTCAAATGCAAAACCCACATTCACGAATCAGCAATATCCAGCTCACCATTTTCTTGCTTTAAAAATCAAAGTATCCACTGAGAAACTCCCTACCCTAGAGTTGGAAATTGCGGGTTCAAATCTCATCTCTGCTCCTCACAAATGGCATCAAGTCAATTAACATCTTTGAGCCTCAGTTTCCTTATCTGCTGCTGATGGGAATGTGTCAAAAAAAATTTTTTTTCTTTCTTTTTTTAAAGAGATAGAGTCTCCCTCTGTTACCCAGGCTGCAGCGCAGTGGCCTAATCATAGCTCACTGCAACCTCAAACTCCTGGGCTCAAGTGATCCTCCCAATTCAGCCTCCCAAGTAGCTAGGACTACAGGTGCATGCACCACCATGCCTGGCTAATTTTAAAGTATGTTTTGTAGAGATGGGGTCTCATTATGTTACCTAGGCTGGTCTCAAACTCCTGGCCTCAAGCAATTCCCCCACCATGGCCTCCCAAAGAACTGGGATTAGAGGTGTGAGCTAGTGTGCCTGGCTCCCTTTTAAAACAAAAACAAAAACAGAGTTTGTTATGAGGATGAAATGAGACATAATGAAGGTAAGAGCAATCTAGTCCATGACCTGCTCAGTAAAGGTTTGAAGAATTTGAATAATGATTTCTTCATATAAATGGTTAGCTAATCCATGCCTCTGTCCCCTGAGGGGAGAGAGGATGATAAGGGAGGTTGAGAAACACATGTTCAGCACTTTGGGCTATGGTCATGCCAAGTCTAAGGCAGGGATAGTACAACAAAGGTCACAGAACAAGGACTGTTTTCTGACGTCTCCAACTCTACACTGACTTTCTCGTCCAATAATACAGTATCTTGCCCATGTTACTGCGTGACCTTTGACCCTGGAGAAGGACCACAGGGTGCTGCTCCTGGCTGCCTTACCGTCATAATGAGCTTCTCCACGCAGTCAGGTGCCACGCTGTGGAGGTGGGTGAGGTGCAGCTGGAGGTGGATCTTGTTGTTGAGCATGTCCTGGCACAGGGGGCAGCGAAGCATGGGTTGCACCGAGTGCTGCGTCATGGCATGCACCCGGAGCCGGTTGACGTCGGCATTACTGTACTTGCAGTAGGGACACTGGTACATCTGTGGGGAACACACCCACTGCTTTGAGCAACTGTGTGTGCCCCAAGCCCGCCCACCCAAAAGTTTGTTCCCTACCAATGTCTAAAACACCTCACCTCCCCACCAGCAGAGTCCCTTCCAGCCTCACCTGCTCCGGTTTGATCTCCTCAGCTGTTTTTGGTCGCTTCGAAGAGAGGGGAGACTCTGAACTACCTGGGAAGGAGATGCGTTTGGAGGTTGCAGGAGAATCTGTCAGCTCCTTCTCTGCTTGGCTGGACGATGCTAAAAGAGAAAGTAGAAGATGCAATACAGCAGCCAGACCAGGCCAGCTCCCAGAGGGTTTGTGTTGGGTGAAAATCAACATTCATTTATAGCACAGGATTTTCTTAAAACACCAAAATTCAAGAAGGATGAACATCCGGACTGATTTATCAAGCATGTTGGAAAAGAAGCAAGTGTTTCTTTCTCCCCCATGAATTTCTGTCACTACTTTAACAACTGAACATTAGGAAAAGAAGGCAAAGAAATGGAATAAAAGGCTCTGGAGTTGGATTAAGCTAAATTCAGTCTGTTCTAACCTCCCCCAATCTAGATACAATCTGCTGGCTTGTGGGGGGCAGTAGGGCTGAGGGTGGGTGGGAAAGTCTCACCAATTGCTTTGCCAGCCTCAGTACCAGACATGCTCTGCTTCAGAAATGTAAGAAGAGATGTGCTCTCAACTTTATTGTCCCTCCTCTTGGAATCACAACATGGCACAGCATTGGCAACATGAAAAATGTGATTTGAGAAAGGTTCACATGAGTATCAGCACACCAAATATGTGGGGAAAAAAAATCAAGTTTGGGTTCAGCAGTTTGCTTTTGGGGAAGAAATAATTGAGGAGTGGAACTAGGCAGGGCCTGAATCCAAGATATAATCTAGCCAGTGCTCCAGACCCAGGAGTTTATTCAGAGTGGGTGGGAACAGGGAAAGTTTCCTATCTGCTTGCCCAAACCATGCCTCCATGCCCCTCTTGCCTACACCACCAAAAAAACCAAACGCTATTTAAAGAGGAGTGGCCCATGAGGATTGAGCAGCAGACAGCACGTATGGAAGTGCTGGTGGGAGGAGTTCTCTGAAGGATGGAAAGGAAACATTTCTTTATCTTCTCTATTTTTAACCCCAATCAGTAGGCATTAGGTTAGGCTCAGGGTTTATAGTTAGGAAAAACCTGCTATCTGCTCCTCCTTCCAGTAGAGGCAAATACTTTGATAAGAAAACAGCCAGGCTAAGGGTTTATCCAGGATAAGCAAGGCTCCTCCAGCTTAAACACAGTATGGTTGGATCTGGTTGTTCCATAACCTGGTCAATATCTGAGTGTTGGCTCTTTCATTTGTTTTGAATATGGGACTCCATTTTTCAGAATTTTGCTTAAAGCAATAAGAAAAAAAAAGTAATAAAAGTGGTAGTGAGAAAATATATATACCCACTGCCCTCATGAAAAAATAATGTGACTCAGCATTCAGGTCACTGAATTAGAAAGCCCAATTTTTATTCCCTGTTAAACTGCTTTCTGTTTTACCCTGTCTAGTTATCTGGCATGTATTTCCATTTATGCTTGGGTTTGAAATTTGTTCTGATGTGGACACCAAGATGCTGTCATTACTTTAATAAACAATTTTAGAAAATCAATTTTATTCATTAAAATCATAAGGCCACAATATAATTTTGAAAAGAAATTTGCCAAATGCAGGAAATATATTCCAGGAAGTTGATGCTCTTCCCAGAATGCACATCTTGTGACCTTTAACCCCAGTATCTTGGTAACCTGCTCTACATAAGTTTGTAGGATATCTATTATTTAAAAAGTACAAGGACGAGCATATTACACACAGATCCTCCTCCTCCCAACACACACATTCATAACAGTATTTTAATCTGTCTCGAATCGACTTCAAACCCATTTTGCTCTTAATGGGAGTTATTCATTTTCACTTGAAAGGTAATACATGACGGCTGGATGTTTAATGTGATGGAATGGCTGCCGATTAACTAGGTGCTGCGACATTCTAGACCAGTTCCCCCATGGCCTACTTCCCATCTCCTGGCCCCGCTCAGACCTGAGCCTATGGAACGTCGCGTTGCAGGTTTTAGACCTTGCAGTGTGATGGGCCGCTCCTGAACACATCTACATTTGGAGTCCTTAATTAATGTTTCAGGAACTTAAGTTCCCTTGCCCCGAGAAACTTCCTTATTCTCCATCATTTTGATTTTTGCTTAGTGGTTATCTTCTATATATTAACTCTTCCAATGCATTCTCACGATGGGGTGGGTGAGGGCATCAAATAATACTTCCAATGTTTATTTGTCACAGCCATTTCTTTACCTTCTCTATTGTGAACTCCAATCAGTAGGCATTAGGTTAGGCTCAGGGTATATATAGTTAGGAAAAAGCTGCTATTTGCTCCTCTTTCCAGTAGAGGCAAACTAAGACATAGATTCTGTTCCATACACCCAGCCCCATCTTTTTGTTACTCTGCCTGACTAAAAACACCACCTGTTTTACAGGACTGTGACTGCCTTGTAAATGCCCTCAATCTGCCTGCCCCCCTACTACGGAAAGAGTCAATTGTGCACTTGCTCAACAGTGTGGATGAATGGGCACCGAGGCTGAGACCACCCAACTCATCTCACTCTCCCAGAGCTGAAAAGCAAACACAGTAACCCAGTGCAGCATTAGTTTCCTCATAGGACCAAAGAGTCCATCCTCTTCCTTGAATGCTGAACACATGATGAATTGTGGTGAGGTTGCAGAGGTGAGAATTCCGGTTTCAGAAGCCACTATTCTTTCCCCCTGCATGGAGAGGGGAACTTCTTTTTTTTTTTTTTCAAACTCAAACTGCTCTGGAATTCTAAAGCTTCTTTTGTGAGCTTGAGCTAAGGACCCATTATAAAGTGTTTTAAAAAATAAAATCACCAATTGCTCACTCATTTCTCTTTCTTCCCAGTGATACAACAGCCCTGCTTTAACATGAAATGCTGCATCCACTGGTGCACAAACTTCAGGTTCATCTAGTTTCTATCTAGGACAATCTGCATCTTTATTAGATCAAATCTGTCTAGAAGTGGATATTAGCCACCTGCAGCTCACTGGCCCCTTCTCTAAAGATAAAGCAATGCCATCCTTATAACAGATTCTATAAACACCCAGTTACAATCTCATTGTGTTTGCCTGAGTGATGTGGGGATGGCTCCTAAGAGTTAACTATGGCTGACACATGCGCCTCCCTTGCTTGACCTCAGACATTAAAATGTCAATCCCTATCAAGATATCGTACCAAAGTCATTACACCATTTCTGTAGATGGGCAAACAGTTGTGCAAGTTCTGGCAAGGTGCTGTGGCTCACGCCTGTAATCCTAGCACTTTGGAAGGCTGAGGTGGGCAGATCGCTTGAGCCCAGGAGTTCAAGACCAGCCTAGGCAACATGGTGAAACCGCATCTCTACAAAAACTACAAAAATTAGCTAGGCGTGTTGGCGAGTGCCTATAGTCCTAGCTACTCAGGAGGCTGAGGTGGGAGTATCACCTGAGCCTGGGAGGTTGAGGCTGCGGTGAGCCATGATTGTGCCACTGCACCCCAGCATGGGTGACAGAGTGAGACTGTCTCAAAAAAAAAAAAAAAAAGAGTTGTGCAAGTTCTCCATCAACATGCTATGCTGGATGAGGGTTTATCACAGGCCACAGTCAGAGGTTCTCTCAAGTTTCTTCTCTCTGAACAGCTTCAAAAGGGCCAGAGTCTCAGAATCAATTTCTACTTCAGTTCTGTCACTAGCATACATCGTGGGCATAAGTAAATGAAGTTGTATGAATACCAAGAGAGAAAGTACTGTGGTTTCTCACTTTGAAGGCTTTTCTAAACTTAAACTCTAGAAGACATGTCACAATATACAAAACACTTTTAAAAATCAATTACTGGTCACTTTAAGCCTGCGATGATGTCACATAAGTGAAATGGAAATACATGCACTCCAGAGACAAGACATAGTTTAGACAATTGGTGTCTGGAACCTTTGGTTTACATCGGCAACAAAAAAACAAACAACTTGAAGCTTTAGTAACTCTAGTGGTTTGTACAATAATGACAAAATGATTTGGAAACAATCTAGATATCTTACAATAGGGCATGGTAGAAGTAAACAATGGTATGGCCATTCTACTGAGTATTAGAAGACATTAAAACTGATTGCTATGAAGCAATATGGAAAAATCATTGAGAATGCAAATCAGAAAAGAAGATAAAATGTGTATTATCCCATGTTACAGCTATGTAAAAAGTAGGTATTAGAAAAAAAGACTAGAAGAAAATGATCATTGTCTTTAGGTGATGACATCATGGAACACTTTATAAGTTTTTCACATAGTCATTTTATTTTTAACATTACAGTTATCATTTAAGTTCAACTGTCCATGAAAAAATTGGTATTGGCTCTATACTGTGCAAAACATCAGATGGTATTTTTTACTTTGCTGGTAAAAGCAAGTTCTCTCATTTTGGCAGTTATAAAATATGAAAATATGTGTTAAATCTCAGTGAATCTTCCATAGGCAACATGTTGGGCTCCTGGGATTTCAAAGGGGATAAAAATGTGGTAAGGAATCATGCGACTGAATGCGCTATAGATGACAAACTCTATAAAGCTACGTAAATGGGATATTGTGACAACGAAATGCTGGGTCAAACTCCTACTCAAACTTAACACGACGTGAGCTATGGATTCCATGCCACAGAGACTTTCCAGGGAGTGAGAAAGCACTTGCTCTGCTTGTTAGTGTTATGGTGGCCCTACCCAACACGTGCTGATGAGGCACAGGGAAGACTAGCATGTCCCTGTTATGGAGTTCAGAAAATTCAAAAGTTGGCTCTCTGGGCCAACAGCCACCACTTCTCCTCATTCTGTGATGAGTTGGCCAACTAAAACTCACAAAGACAAATACTGAGAGAAACAAACCTGTTCATGATTGTCTATTTTATCCTTTTAGGCTCCTCTGCATTCTAGGCAAAAGAATTTCATTTCAAAGGGAAGCACAGTTGTCAATACATGGCTCCCTTAGGGGGAAAATAATTTATGCATGGAGACACCAGCTTCCAGATATCCTCTGATTTTATCATATTTGTTTTAGAAGTATTACACCTCTAAAAATAATTACTTTAAAAGTTACCCCTCTACTCATGCTAGTTGGAATAGGGAAGAGAGCTGATAAGCATTCATGCAAAGTTTTGTTTGGAATTTGCAAGAAATGGTTTTATTATATTGTAAGCATATAGAATAATGAAAATATGGCTAGCAAAACTTCATGTAGGAAGTGACTTACTTTAAGGAACAGTATCACTTAGAAAGCTTGTCAAGTGGACAAAGATGGTAGAAGCACAGCCTTTCAACATTCACAGTCCCTTATAACTTCATCTGATAAAACCATTCTTGCTAGAACAAATTCTCATGTGATCCCAATCTTTGCTAACAAATTCGACATCCGAATCACTGAAATTCTGGCCACAGAAAACTTAAGAGTTGTGCTTGCAATCCCAGTGGACTTAATGCCAACACAGGCTTCATTTCTCATCTAGTAACTCTGTACAACTCTGAAGCCAAGTAAGGCATGGAGTTGCTGCTTCATCAAAGATAAGCCTGAAGAAAAATTGGAAATGAAGTAAAATATGGAACCTTAAGGTCCCTCATTTTCAAGATATCCACTTGCCCCCCAAGAAAACCAACATACTGGTAGAATTAGTTTCTGTGTTTCCTAAGCAAAATTCATCTTCTCATCACTAAACACACCAGTGCGCTGTTGGCATGGCTGCATCCTACGATGCAGACCAGTCTCCCTCTGGCCAGAGGCCTCCCTCCCTTGGGGAGATCCTGGGCAGGCATTAAACTGTCCACGTTACTGGGAAGTTTCTTTTGCATCTCTTCAGGGTGGAGTGACTCTTGGAGGTGGTAATCACCGAAGTGCTGATCCTCTTCCTTTTTGGCGTCCCGAGGTGAGCCCACTGAGGGTCTGGGATGCTGCCTGACACTTGAACCTTGTGGAGAATCCAAAGGCAGCCACCACCCCCACCTCTCAACCATCAGACTCTTAGCTAAAAAGTACCACTGACAGCCCCTCCATCTAAACTTCCATCTCCCAAACCAGCAACATAATGGAGGAGCCAATTAAATGATTATTAATTCATGCTACTTTCCGTAAGCCAGAGGTTCTCATCGCCTTGCATTCCGTAAACCAGCTTGCCACCTGCCCCAGAAATTTACAGCAATCTTTTCTCTATCTCCATTGACTAGCGAAAAAAGAAATTCACATAGCTCCATATTTAATGTCTGAGTTGGGATAACTATTCCAACACACAAGACACAGATGTATCACCAGATCTGAAAATGGTCCTTCGGCTCATAATTATAATTAAATGGAAGGTGAAATGTGTGTTTCCCATAGCTCCTCTCTCTCAGCTTCTCATACCTCATGCTCCCACTAGACAGCAGAAATGCAATGTTTCCAGAGGGTCATCTGTGCTTTTGGATTTTGTGATCTGACTTTCATTGCAAGTAGAGTTACTCTTGGCATTTGCTTGCAATTCCTTCCCCAGAGGACAGGCTGGGCTTTCTTACTCGAATCTCCTGTGGAGCTACTGCACTTGATAAGTGGCCAAAGATCTAGCTAAATTTTCTTCCTCCCCCAATAGAGAGAACAACAGTTCCTTTAAAGAATCTGCTTTCCTGCCAACTTGGTCTTTAAACATGCATGGTCTCATTCTGCCTCCAACCAAGCACTTAGAGATGTTTCCAAGAGGAATAGGGGAAGAGGGGAAGGGGATTTGTGTGAAGCAGATGCACGCACATGTTCACTCAGCAGGGGGCGGTCTTCAGGCCACAGCTAAAAAGAAACTGAGGCTTCTCTCTTCCCTAATCAAAGAAGCAGAATCTGTCTCAACATCCAGCCTGGTGAAGTTAAGAACCTTCTATTCAAAACACAGTCTTATTCTAAGGAAATGCAAGCTATCTCGCTCCCGTATATCCCTAGAAAACACCTACCCCTAAAAGTAGAATATGCCTACATAGGTATGGCAAGACACAGAGGTTCTATCAACTTCACAGACCTTTTGTTTCTAAAAAGGGTTTCAAAGAAAATTTGATTTATACTACACATAGGTATAAGAGTTACTCAGGGAAAGGCTATTTTTCTTCTCCAACTTAAATATGAACAAAATAGGTCAGCACTTTAAAAATCCAGCAGCTCTTAGTTGTTATTATTACGATTTTACTTTTTGTTTGGAAATAATTATAGCTTCACAGGAAGTCTCAAGAACAGCATAGAGAGGACCCATGTACACTTCACCCAGGTGTTACTTATTAAGCAGTTTAGATAAAGATTTCCAGGTCTTCCATCACTCTTCATCGTGACCCTGCCTCTCCGGCTCCCTCCCTCCCTCCCTCCCTCTCCCCCACCCCTAATCTTGCTTACATCTACCAAGACTTAGGGCCCTATGCCTGTCATACACCTTCCCTGTCCTTTAGGAAAGCTCCATGCCTCCCTAACTCAGCAAGGGCTCAGGACTTACTGTCTAGTTAAGAAGTCGATCTCAAAACCTCACGCTTGTCACTGAGATGGCAGCCTTGAGGTTCAGCAAATGCCAGAATGTGTCAGACTCCCAGGCAGGGCTCATTAAAACACAGATCACAGTCCCTGCCCTAAGGTTCTGATTCAGTAGGTCTGAGTCAGATAATGTGCATTTCCAGTAAGTTCCCAGGCAATGCTGATGGTCCAGGGAAGACACTTTGAGAACAGTGGTCAGAGGCAAGGCTTTGTGTAATAGGTAGGAACCACGCTGCTTTGTGGTCTAACTAGAATTAAATGAGAGGGCCCAGCAAGCATGGGCCAATCTGTCAGTCCACTTTAAATGGCTCTGATGACATGATACTCTCATCTAAACTCAGGGATGATAGCCAGGTTTGGTCTCATAGCCTAGATGTTTTAAAACACCCTCAGGCCACCTGCTTACTCTAAAACAAATGCAGACACCTTCAAAACCAGAAATTCAGAAGGAATAAGCTCCACGTGTTCTGTTAGCGTAATCCAGAATAAGGACAGACTCCCTTGTTTACGGAAATCTCTTTCTTTCCACATGTCCTGTCCTGGAGAGCCTCTGTGAAAAGAGGGCAAATACCTGTGGGCTCCTTCCACCTTGCAGAAAGAGGAAGCATCTTTTTAGTGCTGGCTTCCCTCGGCCAGGCACCTGCAGGCCTCAGCAGCTGAAGGCCCTCTTTGCTTCAGCCCTGGAAGCATGCACAGATCTATGCTAGCCCCCATTTGTACAAGTCAGCAATCTGGGAATGGGGGTTCAGGCACCATTCTGTGGGGCCTCTGCTTTCTCTGCAGGAAGCAGCCTCTCTGGCAGGCTCTGGAAGCCTCAAGGTGGGATGGTGGGCACACGCTGACCGGTGGGTGCTGCTGCTTGCTCTGCGTATTTTGGGAGAAAAATAGTGCTAAGCCCTACATCAGAGACATCAATCTGTTGCACTAATTCCTTGCTGAAATATGCATAAGGCTGCTTAACCACACTGATTTGAGTTCCCAAAAGGCCATTCCACATTTCAATTTCAAGACACCTTGCTCCCTCTGTGTCAGGTTTGCAAATGAACCACCAGTCAAAACAGAGCCACCACCTGGTTTAGACCAACATCAGCTGTTGGTCTGTTTAATAAATTATAGGCATTGGACTGCCACCGTGAGCCCGGCTCATGCCAGGATTTGGAGGCCTGCTAAATATTCCTGATTTTGATTTTGACCTGATTCCTGACTTTGAGGTACTGAGTCAACCTGCCTGTCTTTGGCCTCTTGTTGGTTCCCCCAAAATATGCTGTCTTCCCCTGGCATAGCTTACTGCAGCTATGGCCATGGTATCTTGTGAGGATGGGTGGCCACAGTCCAGGGACACACTAGGGGGTCTGCACTTATCACGCTTCCCTGTGGCTTTATTACAGGACTGTGAAGACAACCAGAGCGGGAAGGAACCTCAGAAACCTTTGGACCAACAGAGGAAAAAGCCCAGAGGTGCAGGACATAGATCAAAACCAGTCGCATGCGAGTCATTCTGGGATCCGGCCAAAGTTAATTAACAGAGGCCCATTCAGTCTCCACCGAGTCAAACAATAATTAGGTTAGTTAGGGTCTTTGAGCCCCAACACAGTCTAGACTCTGAGACACTGCAATATAACAATATTCTTCTGGTTTCTTCTCCATTCCAAATCTATCTTCCTAAAATACTAAATTTTAAGAGTGAAAGTGAACTTGTGAACATAAACAGGTAAAATGTGGGTGTGTGTCCAGAATGGTGACAGACACGGAGAACTGCTGAATATAACTTATCAGAACCTTACAAACTGGCCTTCCCTCATGATCCACCTAGGGTTTCTTTTTACTAGTCAGGTTCCACAGGAAAATGTGAGAACTTACACTTAGGGAAGAAAGACATTACTCAGGTCCCTGCAAGGGTGGAAAATGGGAATGATTCTCCACTTTCCCCTCCAGATTTAAGCACTACAAAGACTGTCAACATCTCTTGGCATTTTGTACAGTACAGAGAGATAGACACCCTATATTGTGTAATGTTTATATTTAATATCAGTGCTGCTTTCCGTCTCCATTGAGTTCCCACATTCAGCTCACTCACAGCGCTCCAAAGGCCTAGGATAAGTGACCTGTGTGAAGACATGGGGAGGCGGTTCTGGAGCACCTTCAGGTACTCCTCAGGAACTGATGTTTTTTCACTTGTTGTTTGCCTAAGGCCAAGTTCTCTTTACCCGAAGGCATCATTCAGCCCCCCTTGCTAGGTAATAAAGCACAATACTTTGTAGCGCTGGTCACAGTTGGTTCACATCCTGGCTGTGTGACCTCGAGCATCCTATCTGACTACACTGAGCTTTCTGTTTCCTCATCTGTCAATGGGATAACACTGTCTACACATGGTTTCTGTGCCGCTAGCCAGAGATCAGGCATATGATGCCTACCACAGAGTCTGGCACATAGTGAAAGCGCAAACACTTGTTGCTATGGTTTCTTTTTTAGAAGGACTGGGAAATAATACTGGTGGGGCTATAAAACCATAGAACGAGGGGAGAAACTTGTTTATTTTTGCGTTTTTATGGGCTTTCCAATGAAGAGCGGAAAGCCTGCTAGACAAATTCTAAAAGCTGTAACACTGAAACTTGGTTTTTAAGACAAGCAAAGACACCCTAAATTTGTCTTTTCTCTATACCAGGATGAAACAATCCTATTAACCCATGGATTTAATGTCTACAAAGCAGAAAGTAGAATAACTTGGACTTAAAGGTACTTATGTCATGCTATTTTACCGATTGATTGTTAATGAAACATCTAAACAGTATTAAGCACTTGCTAGGTGCTGGGGATTACAAAAATCAATGGTTGCCACATAGCTCCTAACCATAAACAGCTGACAAACTCTATCTGACAACAAGAGAAGCAAAGAATTTAAGTTCTCCTCCTCCAACCTTCCTAAAACTAGAGAAAGTGATAATGTTACATGTTCTTTGGCTTTATAATGCAGAAAATATATCTGACTCAGAAGGCAAATTGGGATTTGACTGCAACTCTGACACCCAAGTTCCCAATCTGTGAGGCTTAGTTCTCGAGGCTGCAAAACGAAGGTAGCATTGGACCCAAGAAGAATATGAGAACCTAATGAACGTGCTCTAATATCCCCCATGGAAAGGCACAATGGTATTTTTTTTAAATAATCATGATTATAATAACAGAGGTACTTTCCCATTGGCACAAAAGTTAAAGCTGGAACAAAGCAGGCAAGATTAACATGGCTACTCTGTAAGAATAATATGCAAATCTATAAGGTATTTTCTATAGTGATGAACAATGATTTGCTCCTTAATCTACATTTTCACTGCCCTTTATCTATACCTTGATGATAGTTCTCATTATACTGTGTCATAATTGTGATTACATATGACAACACTTCTAGAAAGTGAGTTCCTTTTTTTTTTTTGCATGTCCTGTACCTGCCTTAGATATTTATGCAAGAAAATATTTGTTCAACTGATGTGGTCCCTATCTCTCTTATGACTTACAATATAAATTCTCAAAGCCAAGACCTTTGAATTAACTGGAATTTGGGCAAGTCCAGATATACACCACAGCCTGTATCTATTTTGGCTTCCCAACATAAAAATAGTCCATGATGTGTTTTCAGTTGTGAGACAGAATTCCGCCTGCAGTGACTTTAAGCAGCCAAGTATACTGAAAGTGGCCTGGAAAAAAAAGAGTGGGGAGTGAGAGAATGGGGCACAAGCTGACTCTGGAAAAGGTGACACAGTCACACAATTCCAATCTACGTGTGAAAACATAAAACCAAAAATGCTTTCCATTGGCAGGACCACGAACCACAAAGGGGTCACGCAAAATGGGCTCCCAGTATTCCCTCACATGCATCCTACTGCAAAGACGAATTTACTTCTGGGTGAGGTGGAGAAATGAAACCAAGTACCAATAAGATACAGAGTTAGGCCAAAATGATTTTTGTAGAGGTATGGTGGTGGTGTTGAATGGCCTGGTTTCTAGTCAACAACAGGGTTGGGATATGGGTGGCCACTCAAAGGCACCCATGTGAATCTCCAAGGACTCCTCTGTTGATGTCCTCATCACACTGCCTCTGACAACACAGTGTGTCTGTCCCAAGAACACAGAACTAGGTAAGGGCATATGGTGCTCAGACATTCCATCAAGAAAAGTAGCCTTGGTGCTGCCTGACCTCCATTGAGAAAGCCTTGAGCCTTTTATCCAGGGTATATTAACTAGCCACAGACAAGAGAAATCTTGGAAAGTTATCAGCATTCCAACTTTAGTAATTAATATGCTCCAAGATTCTATAATGCTCTACAACTGTCCCTCCCCCAGTCATAATTTATGAAGCTCCAGTATTGTTAATAACCCATTTGGTCCAACCTGCCACTGTACAGATTTGGAAACTGAGGTCCAGAGACCTCAGGTCACGCAGGTGACCTTAGTGGCGGAATTAGGCCTTGAACCCAGGGCTTCTGACTCCTACGAGTCCTGTATTTTTCCTAACACGTTTCCTCTCAGCACATACCTTCTTTTGTCCTTAGAGACTCAATTTGGAAAAACAAAAAAAAAATATTTTTTCAGCCCCTTTCCATTCTTTGTCACAGATTATATTTCAGCCACTAAGTTCCCCATACAAAGGCATCTCTATTTATACAAAGCTGTAAACAACAGGGAAAACAGGGGGAGGGCTGGTAATAGATTTGCACCAGGATGTGCCTGACCTGCTTTTTTTCAACCTCAGTAATTAGAAAGGCAGCAGGTCTGTAGGAATTATTCATATGCAGCAGGAGCCATACGCTATACATTTATGTTAAACATGTCAAATCCGATTGGAATCATGCCTGCCAGCACCATATTCCATAAACGTACTTTTCCCTAACAGTCACCCAGACCTTGCCAGCCCATTAATACTTCCTTTAATAGCAATCTTCTATAGATTCAAATCAGGGACGCTCCACTGCACTAATTGCTGTGTTAGGTGAGCATCATAGATTTAAAAAAATTAATAAAGTAAAATCCCTTCAGGCCAATCCTTTAGAAAAATGAAAACACTCAAACTACCATTCTAACTCAAAAATTTACAAAAATACGAACGTCAGGGATTTTTGAAGCATTATTGTGGTGTCATTTCAAGTTGAGCTATTTCCCTGCTTCCCCTCCAACCCGCATTTTTCAAAAGCACCAATACCCTCTGGTCATCTCGTCCCAAATTACCTTAACTAGACTCAGCCTGGTACTCTGTGGCTGGAAACCATGACGACTACAGGAATTAAATAACCATCTTGCTATGATTCTTTGCCAAGAGTTCAATTTTTCCCCTAATTATTGGTGATAAAGCATCACATTAATTGTATATCACTTAACTTATTGCAATTAATGATTAATTGGATAATCACTGCATTAATCATTGCTCAGTTGCTGACACGGGGGGCTCTTCATTCGAGAATACACACATTCAAATCTATTCTGGTAAAAGAGAACAAGGGTCATTTTCATGTTTCAAAAGAGAAAACCACAAAGTTGGACAGTGGCAATGGCTGTGCATTAGGGAAGAGAACAAAGAACCTTCCTATACCCTTCACTGGCCCACAGGAGTACATCACACTTTCCTTGACAAGATGTGCCCCCAAGGGCCTGTACATGTGCTACCACTCACCCTCTTGGAACTCTCAGGCGGTTGGGACTAGTGGATATCCCCTGTCCATGTTTCACAGAGGAGGTACCTGAGCCGAAAGAGGCCAAGTGCCTCAATCAAGGTCATCTGCTGGCTGGTGGGCTTCCTGACTCCAAATCTAGAGTCTTTCCACATCACCATCCCACTTTCAGACTGAGCACAACGCCAGCTCCTTACAAGATATATATCCATGGTTGATAATCCAGTTCATTTTGAACATCCTGGTGGTTATCGTGTTACTATAATCACTGTACAATGTCAGGAGACCGCTACTCCTTATACTTAGACATAGATGAAAACTAGATCTAATGATCAAACTGAAAATGATCCTTCTCTGAGAGATGGTATATTGGTAAGAGCTTGGGCTCTGTCCTAAGTTAGAATAAGTGGAAAAGCCAGTGTGTAAATCTGAACCTGTCTGTATACCTTTTGGCGACTTGCTAGAGATTCTTACCTTCCTTTTTTTCACATCATGGCACACACAGAAAATGATGGCAAATTGGGATAAACAGATGAAGCAGGACCTGTGTACCTGTGAGCAATTCATGGCATGCCTGCTGGGAAGGACAGGTGTGAAGCTCTAGAATGGTGCCTGGCACAGGGTTAGAGCTTTATGCAGCCGTTATAATTACCAGAAAGTTGCTGTACCTATGATGCATTCTTTCAGGGTTAGTTTTGTTCCTTTGGGGTATCTATAGCTGCACATGTGGCTACTTAAATCTAAATTCATTAAAATTAAATACAATTCAAAGTTCAGTTCCTCAGTGATACTAGCCACACTTTGCAGGCTCAATAGCCATATGTGGTAAATGACTATCGTATTGTTCAGTTCAGATGCAGAACATTTCTATCCGTACCAAAAGTTCCATTCGACAGCACTGATCTATAGTAATATCGGTCTTACGACTACGGGCGTTCCTGAAATCCCCAGAAGAATGTTAGATTCCCTGAAGGCAGGCCCTATAATCTCACTGAATTTGTGATCAGTGGAACTCTGCCCAGTGCCTCGCATGGGGTAGGGACTCAGCCATTGATCGTGGAATTGACCCAACCTCGGTTCAGATCACTATCTTGCTTGCTGTGCTGCCACCCAGGGTAAAAGACCTGACATCTGAATAAAAGAATCCCAAAGAGGAACCCCCAAAAAGGAAACCAGGAGGCCCACTCCAAATGTAGAAATAAATAGCTGAAAGTGTTCAGTACAGAGTACCCATTCCTGCACAAACCCCAAAACTACAAAATCGGTAGCTGAGAAAATGCCAATTATCCAGGCCCATCTGAAATATTATTAATCTGCATCATGAACAGCCACTAATCAACATAACAGATTGTGAAATCACTATTTATTTACTTGCCAGGAGGAAGCATTCCCCGTCACATGTAATCAGATAGGAACAGCTCAATTTAGGGAGAGAACAGAACAAACGTAGTTTTAAAAATATATATAAAATAATAAGGATCCAGAAGAAAGCTCAGAGGAGGTTGCTGGCACCTCTATCGATTCCAAGATCAAATCGGCCCAAGTACCTTAATAAAGCCTGTCATTACACACTCAGATACTATAGACAAAATTATGCTTCGGATCAAAAGAGGATCATTTGCAGGAGTCGGGAAAGAATTTTCCCTTCTCTCTTTACTATTGTGCAGCTGGCAAGGTGCATCTCTGAGTTATTCATTCAATCACTCATTCATTCATTTTCTCTCTGTCTTTTGGAAGTAAAGATTAAGTAGGCCTGTTGCTTGAATGAATGCATGAGAAAGTGGAACCTTATTAAGGACATTCATTTTTTATGGTGCTCATTTTACGTCTTTTAGTAGTCTCCTGATTGCCTAGCATGTCCACTAGTGCTGTGAAGACACACTCCCAATGAATCAGAAACACTCTGAATAAGATTTAATTGAACTGCTCTCAACAAAGCCTGCCCTAAACTGGTTGGAAGGATTAGAGAGGCACATATAGAGTGGCTATCATAAGGCAGCACATAGAGTAGGGACTTTGCAAATGGTGGCTCCTGTTTATTATTTCCGTAGTGCCCTTAGCACACAAAATGCATGAAACATATGCACCAAACATCATTCGCACGATCCCATTAAATGCTTGTATGTTGCTCCTCCCTCAGCTCAAAATTCCCAGGAGCCACATGCTGCCTTGCAACAGAGGACCCAAAGAGAAACTGCTACCAGGTTTCCTCATCTTATATATCACTAAACCATTAAACAAACAAACAACTTACATAGAGCTTACAACATGCCAAGCACTGTTCGGAGCTTCCCATAGTCAAATAATCCTCGTAGCAATCCTACAGAAATAGGTACTATTTTTAATCTTCATCTCATCTGAGGAAAATGAGGCACAGAAAGGTCAAGGTACCTTGAGTGGGGTCACACAGCTAATGAGTGGCAGAGCCAGGATTAGAAATCAAGCACCCAAATTGTGACAACAAAGGACAGATGGCCCAGAAGGTCACCCAGTCTTCAAACTGTGTTTGTGAAATCCTTTTCCCCAGCTCACCTGGCGATCTGTTTAATTGCCGTGTGAACCGTTTGTTTAGCTCTCATTCAACGTGGAGGCAAAACTGGGATCTTGGTCCAGGCAAAGCCCCACAGGAGGATACGTCCCCCACTACATTCAGGGCCTTCCTTTGAGCACAGATGTCCATCCTCCACTCCTCGGTCCTACCTTACACATCCTCCTAGGGTGTTTGACCCTCATTGTTTTCTGGAGTTTAGGCTTCTGGACACCACACAGGCCAGTCTGAAGGGGAACGCTAAGCACAGTGGACAGTAGAGTCCACCTGGTGTGCCGCCCATTCATTCGGCTGCAGTATGGCCTTCTCTGTGTCTCCCAGGAAACACTGAACAGTGGCACATCACCCGCCCTGCGTATCCCTCCCGGTATCTGGGAACTATTGTACTACCTCTCTAATTTCTCTTTTCTAGGCTGAATGACCCATTTCTTCAGCCTCTTCTCAAAGGCAATATTTCTCAGCCCTTCAGTCATTTTCATTGCTCCTTCTGGCCTCTCTCCAAGATTCTGTATCTTGTTTAAATAGTGAAGGCCAACACCGAACATGATTTAAGAACAGTCATGCCTGGAAAAGTAACAAAGGCCCAACGAATACGGACTCCAGAAAGTAAACATTTTCTCAAAAACAAAAGTATTGTAATATTAATAATGGTAGTAAGAATTAGGTTGACCAAATAAAATCATTTTTGTTGCCCGTCACATCATTTCCTCTTATTATTTTCTAGAAGGCTTAACTGTCCCCTAAGTCTTCTCTGAAATGACTTTGCTCCTCCTCAAAAACCCTAAGCTCTTTTAGTCTCAGCTCTTCTTCCCCTCAACATAGAAAGCTTATCATCTTGAGAAATGGCCGTTCTCCTTCTCTCAACACCAGTTTTTCCAGAAATAGCACTTCCTGTCTTGGCTTCTTCAATGTCTTCTGCTTTGGGTAAGATGTCCCCCTGCCTGGCTGCACTGCTTGTCTCCCCTTTGGGTGGATTTCAGCACATGAGTGCTCACCCTGGGGGAGGGGGAGGACAGGAAGAATATGCAGGGCAGGCACCACCTGTGCAGGGCCCTGCCCAGGCCCCCAAATGCAGGACAAAGACCACCCTTCACTGCTGACTCCCTTAGTAATTTTTTATTTTTATTTTATTTTTATTTTTTGGTCACCCAGGCTGGAGTGTTATGGCATGATCTTAGCTCACTGCAGCCTCGACCTCCCTGGCTCAAGTATTCCTCCCACCTCAGTCCCCCAAGCAGCTGGTACTACAAGCGTGCACCACAATGCCTAATTTTTTGTAGAGACAGTGTCTCGCCACGTTGCCCAGGCTGGTCTCGAACTCCTGAGCTTAAGCAATCTGCCGACCTCAGCCTCCCAAAGTGCTGAGATTACAGGCGTGAGCCATTACTCTCAGCTGAGAATCTTTTTTTTTTCCCCCGAGATAGAGTCTCACTCTGTCGCCCAGGCTGGAGTGCAGTGGCTGGCATGATTAGGGCTCACTGCAGCCTCAACCTCCAGTTGAGGGTTCAAGTGGTTCTCCCACCTCAGCCCCCCGAGTAACTGGGACTACAGGTGTGTGCTACCACACCCAGCTTTTTTTTTTTTTTTTTGAATTTTAGTAGAGACAGGGACTCGCTATGTTGCCCAGGCAGGTCTTGAATTCCTGGGCTCAAGTGATCCTCCCACCTCAGCCTCCCAAAGTATTGAGCTTACATGAGCCACTGTGCCTGACCCTTAGAGAATCTTGAGGCTAAGAATCAGGGGTGACCCTGATCAAGTTCCACATGACAAATCTCTCCACTGGCCTTGGGAGCAGGTGGGACCAGCGACTGGACCTTCAATAGAGGAAGAATGACATCAAGGGCATTTTGGTGAAGAGCCACCAAAGAGATGTGACCAACACCCAGATGCCCTTGCACACAGCTTGGCACTTACCTGGATACTCAATAAGCAAGCTGGCTTTGGTGCCACTTAAAAAGCTTAACCATTAAAAACTACAGTATAATGTAGTATAATAAAGAAGAATAAAGGTGACTGCTCAAAGAAGCAAACGAAATCTCCCTCCCACTCATCCTTTTTCTGGGCAGACTAAGGATGTATCCGCTCCCTGACTTGATAGCTCCATTCTTCCAGGGAAGGAAAGATTAGAAGGCTCAAGGACAGCCACACACACTACCTGTCCACTTGCCCTGGTCTTTCTCGCCTCCGCCCTCTTGGTCCTTAGCAAGCTCCTCTGGATCAGCAGCTGTTTCACTGGGTCCTTCCACATCTTCAATGGCTTCTTCTGAAACAGAAGAAAAACATGTCAAGGGTTAAAAATAAAAAGAAGATGAAGGACTTTTGGCCTCTGTTGCAAACAACTGCCAACGACAAAACAGACACCAATGACTCGTCCCCCTTCTCTTTCCAGAGGCCCCTGGGAGACTGACTGTGCTAAGGATATACCGAGGTCTGGGTAAGCAGTGGGGACTTTCCTTCTGGGTAAACAGTTGGTATGAGGTTGTGACTCGCTCCAGATGTGTGGCCATTAGGTATTTCCATATAGATTCTGAATGCTTCGCTTGAGCAGTCCTAACTGAAAAACCAATCCTGGTTGAAGCAGTAACGCCACCTGAATCCCTGAAGTTGCATGCAAGTCTTTTACACTTGAAAATGCAAAACATGGCCACCTGCTCACTTCATGCCTAGCTCCATTCCCAAAGCCTCCTGGTACTGGCCTAGACCAGCCCCAATCACTGACCCCTCACAGGGCTCACAGTGCCTATGCATGTGCCAGAGTGTGTGGGAGTTGCTGGAAGTCATGCAGGTTGCGAAGAGTCACAGAATATCAGTGATATGAGTTCATCAGTTTGAAGAGTTCCAGAAACCAAATGGTATCTTGTGAACATGCCAGGAGGCAGTGGTGGGAAGTGAGATTTGTAGAGTAAGGGATAAAAATTTGTAACAGAGTCATACACTTTCTTTTTGAAGCAATTCCATCCTTCACTCACTATGGGTTTAAAACTAATGCAGGAAACCTCTCTCCAGTTCAGTACACAGTGCTACAGTGAAGGCAGAATGATGGCTGCCAACGCTAGGCTGCTTATGAAGTGAAATGTCGTTCGGCCAAGTGGGGAAGAAGAGAATAAGATACTCTAGATGCTGAGGGAAAGAAGGGGAGACACTTCTCTCTTGCTTTCCTGGCCCTCCGAATCATTATCCAAAACATGCATTCAATAAGAATGGGCTAAGGGAATGAATAAAGTGGAAAAACCAAGGTGAAATAATTTTAATAAAGATGAAATTATTAGGAGGCTGTGAAGAGCACATTTTCTCAGGTACACAGGCGTGAGGGCAAGGATGCCCACATCTGTCAGTAGACCAGACCCCAGCAAGGAAGTACTGGGTCTGGCTTAGAACACTGGATCAGGCCTCTATCCAGCACCGCCAGAGGTCTGTCCAACCCCAATTCTACTTTTCAGTATTTTAAAGTATCATGCCTTCTGACCCTCTAGAAAACAGCCTCTACCCCAATGCTACTTTTCCATTTTTCTAAATGTCATGCCTTCTGATTGTCTAGAAAACAGCCTCTAAATGTATCTCACGAAGGAAGTAATAGGAGTACAAAGTAAATTGGTCTCAAAGGGTTTCTAAAACACGGAGGAAGAAGATGTCTATTTAGAATCAGATTGTCTTGACTCAAGAGATGATGGAGGTCCAAGGTCTGGAAAACTGAACTAGTGTCACGGAACGTTCTTTCTTCCTTACCACCAAGAGGGAGTTTATGAGGCAGTCACTGGGAATACAGGTGAAATAAGGTACTGTTTATTTTCATCTCCAACTCAGGATTCCACATATAATTTCTATGTCTCCTTCTTTGTCTCACTGCACAATAAAGTCAACATCAAGTTTCCCTACCCTACCCTCAGTTCAAACAGAAAAATCAGGCAACCACAGCTTGAAGTCAATCAGATATAGAGCCCCACATTGACATCATACATCATTTAGTAGAGTAAACATGTATAGGTGTCAGCAGAGTAATAACGAATTACACAGCATGACACAGGAACTATCTTCATTATGTCCAGGTGGGACGTTCTGTGCACATTTTTAGGATTTCAATAAAATTGTTCAACACTATAATGATAAAATTCATCTTTGAATGGTGATACCAGCGTGCGGTCAATGAATATTATTGCATTCGGTCTACCCAGATGAGCTAGGTCCCTTAAAGGACCCTTATTTGTCCCAATACATGCTGTGATACAAAATATCTGTAGTGTTGATACATTATGCCTATTGTTCCATTATTGGAACACTAAGCTTGTAGGAGTTATTTATATCCTACTGCCCAAGGTCATCGCCAAGGTCTGATTTTTCACACACAAAAAATTTGCAATCTCCAGCATAAATGGGATAATCAAATTTGATTAGGCAAAGAGATGGCTCAACGGCCTCTCATCTCTAGTGCATACATATGACCACCTTAGATGAAGACAGTCTGATACCTACAAACTACGGAACACCCTGAGATGGTGATGTGCAGTGTCTGAAGGTGCTGCTCAGCAGACATGGGAAGGGATTTACCCACTGGGGGGCCATCTCCAAGCCAGCACATTATACAGCCTGCAGCTATCAGAGCAGAGCGTTAAAAACTCACAGTCACCCAACACTGACCCCAATTCTTTGAGCCTTACCAAACAAATCTGTTGAGAAGCTAGAGACTGTAATGTATAAGCAGATCATTGATGCATCAAGCATGGAAACTGCATGTTGCTTTGTGAATATTCCTGGAGCTCTCATTCTGTGAGCCCACTTGGGCTTTTGCTTTCTTCCCTCCCTGCCCTACTGCAAGCAGAAAATGAAGGCGGCTGAGTTCCGATGAGAGGATCAACGAAAGAGGTTATTTCAAGAACTTATTTTGCTTATCTCTTTTTTTTAAAAGATTTACAAATCAAGTCCTCTTCTTGAGTTCCTAGGTTTAATATTATCATTTGTGATTCATTCACTAAAAGGCTGTTCTATGCGTGGTAGAAGAAGAAATGATTAGGAAAATCCTGGATAAGCCAGCTCCCTTTCAAGGGGATCAGTGTCCTCAGTCCCCCACCCCCACCTAAAAAGCAGGTCCCATTCAGCCCAGCCAGCTCATCCCTGCAGTTCCATCCATGACCTACAGGTGTCGCCCTCCGCATGGCGAGGCCCGGAAGGGCAGCTGGCTGCAGGAGGCAGAGGAGTCTGGACCGCCTAACCTGAGCATGTGGAAATAATATATGTCTTCAAGTGAACTGTCTGGTCCTGGAGAAATAAAATAGGACATTCATAAGCAGTTACACCATCTGTCTTTATACCATCATCATCAACAGCAAGAGGAAAAATAGCTCTTTAAAATGGATGAAAGCCCAGGCTGACAGTAACCGGAAAACTGTGAGCTCTGAATACCAATAAAGGTAGAGAAATGATTAAAAAACAGAGATGCAAACTGAAAATTTGTCTGGACAGCTCAGGCCCACGATGCTTTGCAGGCAGGGTGTGTTTTATTGGTTCCGAAAGCATAAAGCAAGCTGCTTACCAAGAGCCAGGCCTGGGGAAGGGCTTGGTCTCCCCGCCCTGGAAACACGTGGGAACCAGGGGCAAAATAGCATCCTGCTTTGAAACAGAGATCTGCGTCCACACGCTAAGTTCCTAGGGCTGTTACCTAGCCCTTGTTCTCTTTAGGAATGTAGATCTGATACACACGTGCTGGAGAATGGAGGGGAGGTTTTTTGCTTTTTTTCCCCACAGATCATGGATTGCATTCCCCCCTCCTCTGCGAAGTCACTGGCAACTGGCTGGGTCATTATTACAGAGGCTGCAGATTTTTTTCCCCTATAATATTAGCTACTGACAGATGGTGGGAACAAGTGAAGACCTGATGGACTGATGATCGGTTTTATCTGGAAAATCCTGTCTTTCCTACAGAAAAAGAGACCAAGACACATTAACAGCCACTGTGCCATTTTTAAGGCTGAAACAGACAAATCAAAACCATCTTCTCCTTCAAGCATTTAATGGTATTTCCAATCCCAACCAGAGCACACCAGGAATGCTTTCCCAAGGGCGTGGCCAGGACCTGGGAGAGGAGGTCATCCCCACTCCCCTAGTCCCGCCCTGGTTCTGGGCAGGAGGTAGCAGGCCCAATGCCTCCCAGACAGCTGTGTTTTAGAAGACACCAGAGAAGGTGTCTCTAAAACCCCTATGGAAGCCCACAGTAGCCTCAAACTGCAGCACCCCCTCCTGTATATGTTTTCATGTTAAAGAGTTAGGGAAATAAAAGCAAATACTGGAAAACTGCAGTGTCTTCCTAGGGTCCCTTCTGCCTTTCATTTCCATGTTCAACGGTGACTGAAGGCCTTTAAAAAACCTCTCTGGCTGGGCATGGTGGCTCATGTCTGTAAATCCCAGCACTTTGAGAGGCCGAGGTAGGTGGATTGCTTGAACTCAGGAGTTTGAGACCAACCTGGGCAAGAGAGTGAGACCCCATCTCTACAAAAAATGCAAAAATTAGCTGGGTGTGATGGCACATGCTTGTAGTCATAGCTAACTTGGGAGGCTGAGGTGGGAGAATTACTTGAGCCCAGGCAGTTGAGGCTGCAGTGAGCCATGACTGCATCACTGCACTGTAGCCTGGGCAACAGAGTGAGACCCTGTCTCAAAAACAAAACAAAACAAAACTCTTTCCATCACCACCTCCTTTTTACAACTGCTTCTCCCAGATAGCACTTACTTACTAGTGCTTGGCAAAATCCAGCCTGCTCATCACTCAGGCTTCCTGACTAAGTGCAGAGCCCTGAAGTGCAAGAATTCCAGCAGATAAATACCTTCTAAAGGGGAAAGCTTCCTAGGACAGCTTCAGTTAAGGGGATGATACCCCAGTCCCAGAAAATTTCCCTTCAATCAAAGTGGTTTTGCTGACCACAAATGCAAGTTGATCTCTTAATATACCTTATACTTAGCATCTTGGTAAAGGTGACTGCACAATTCCCCCATTGGTGGTGAAATCTGCTCCTGAAGGAGGAGAGCATGCCAACTGGCAGCCCCATGGGAATTTGCACCAATCTTATGAACAACCTGGAAATTGGTTCATGAAAGCAGCACCATGCAGAAGCCAAAAATAGAGGTGGCATCACCACAAAGCCAGCATTCAACCCCGCAACCTCACTGGATGCACTCCCCAAATGCATCACCCAAGAAAATGTTCTAGCTGTTTAAAAAAGAAAAAAAAGAAAGGTACTATTTTCCCAAATAATGGGGGCCAAGTGACGTGTCCACGGCGGGTATTCTACGAATCACTTATAAGCTTGAAGGAAGGGGAGTCAATCAATGATTAAGACTAGTCCCTCTGTTCCTAACTCTTAACAGGATAATGCAGATTAATTCAAACCTTCCCCAAACCTGACAAAGCCCCCATAGTGCCTCAGTGTGACAGAAATTTGGAAATTCTCCTAAGAATCAGGGTATCTGTACCCGAGGCTCTCACATGACCATGTTACTTAAATAATACACCAATCTGTGATCCCCGAAGAATGAAATTGTTCTTTCCTTTTTCTTTGGAGGGAGGGATGTTTGAGGGTGGGGGTGAAATAAAGTGCGTTTGCCTGTCGGCAGGCTCAAGAGCTGAGAAACATTAGCTGTCATGAACCACAATCAAATCAGGTTTGAAATATTTAGCAGTGGCTTGGAAAATGCGGCGGTGCAGCTCTGACAGGCGAGATGTGCACAGACACCCACTTTCCATTATAATGGAAATATCAGGCCTGTTCTGAATATGTATAACCCAGAAAAATGTATTGATTTTTCATTCGGCATTAAAAAAAATGAAATAGCCTGCAGCTGTCAAAAGCCTTTTGTTAAAAGCTCATCTTTCCTGGAATGAGGTTTACCAGAAACAAGTTTTAATTGTATATAGGACCTCTTCTTTGAAAAACAAAATAACCAATCTGCTTACTTTGAAGATAGAGTTAAAGCTTTTCCTTTCTCCATTTCCAACCTAATTAACCCAAGGACGACCACGGAAGCAGGCGGGAAAGGCGGGGTACACTCTGACCATCAGGACTGACACGGAGGATGGCAGCTACAAGTGGCGTTTGCTGGTGTCTCTGTGGTGGGTGGAAGGAAGGACTCGGGGATGTGCCTCGCTCTCGTTCCTCTAACTCCTGTGTAGGTGCGGCATCCTGAGACTCATTGTATACCCTGGCCAATCACTTGTCTTCTTTAAGCCTTGGCTGGCACAACTGGAAAACGAGGGCAGAACACTCTAGCGTGTCCAATCCTCTTGGCATTTTGTTGTCAATGGGAAACCTCTACTGGCTGCAAATATTCTACAGAATATGCAGGCTTTATTTTGCAAATACAGGTCAAATCAAATCCCACAATATAAAAGTTGACTACTAAGGCCTAGACCACTTATTTCAAATAAAATCCAGTGCATTATAATTCTGCTACAATAGAAACTTATAACGGAATACAATCTGCAATGCTGGTGGACGGGCAGTTGTGTTGCTCCCGGCTTGTTACTTCTACTCCCGTCTTCTCTCTCCAAGCCAGGAAGGAAGAGGCTAGTGGTGGTAATCTTTGTGGCTACACCGATGGAGGTGGGCCACTCCCTATGCCATTCTCCCTCTGTGACTTTCGAGCAAGTGGAGTCACATCGAATAGTGACCACAAGTCCTGCCAGTGACTCTCCATGTGCCCCAAGCTATATCCTACCTGTACCGTGACAGCCAGACCCAGAATGTAGCAACCTACTCTGCAACATCCCAGACACATCTCAAATATTTACTCCCTGGTTTTATTCCATGGTGTTCTTCCAGCCCTGACAACCTGGCTAGATGCCCGAGAGGTAACTTCCAAGCGATTAGGTCTTCTGGGTAACAATGCCCTGCCTCGGGA
The DNA here is from genome assembly GCF_029281585.2 of Gorilla gorilla gorilla. Classification (NCBI taxonomy): domain Eukaryota; kingdom Metazoa; phylum Chordata; class Mammalia; order Primates; family Hominidae; genus Gorilla; species Gorilla gorilla. The sequence continues at coordinate 102,307,706 of NC_073242.2, forward strand.
ATTTTCCCTTAAATCGAGGTGGTTTTTGCTTACCACAAATACAAATTGTTCTCATCACACATCTTACACTCAGCATCTTAGTAAAGGTGACTGCATGTTCTCATGTATGTACACGGAAAAGGGAATTTACCAATCTCCATGGAAGTCCTCTGTGGATAATCATCTAAATTAAAAACAAAATACCAACCAGCTTTGCCCATTCCATCTTCTCCTTCTCAGCAGAGTATATACATTTACTGAGGAAAACGCCAGATCACAAGAGGAAGGGCCTGGGATCCAAACCAGCACTGATGAGTGGGACATATTGAGCTGACTAACCCTATGGTAGTCCAGGCAGGAAACCTCGAAGGGGTGAAGACTGAGTGCAGATGTGTGTGGGAGGGTGGGGGCAGGGGGAAGCAGGCAGGGGCTCTACAGCTGGAGCATCTATTTACTCATCAGAAGTGTAATATTTTCCCACCTTCTTAGGATGTCATTTCTTTTCCAATGGGCAAACTCCAGCGCATGAATAAAGCTCGAGACATTCATGCCCATTTGCTCTCTGCGTGGATGATGAGCAAATGGGCCTCCCGCACTCCTGCGGGCCTCTAGAAGCTGCCTCTTCAGTAGGACCGAAGTGCACCAAGTCAATGGGACAGAGTGTGGGAAAAACAGAGGCAGGTCTCCCTCCAGGGGCGCCATTGCCTTCATCCTTTTCCATTTTCCCACCCACTTAATCTCTCTGCCATGCGAAAGACCTTTCTCCACCTGCTGGACTAAACAGTCAGAGGTCAGCCTAATGCTCCTACAGGTAATTTTCCCACCCTGGTGGCTTACCAAAAAAAAGTGGCCAAACTGCTAACAAACTGCTAGCTTGTTTTAAACAAAACTGCCTTCTCAAAGATGACAACGACGCAAACAGATTTCAGCCCTCTAAAAGTGGAGAGGATGGGGTCAGGAAAGAAACTGGGGTCATGGAAAACTCAGACATGCGCCCTGGCTCCAATGATGATTTTTTTTTTTTTTTTTTTGAGACGGGGTCTTTCTTCATCACCCAGGCTGGAGTGCGGTGGTGCGATCATCACTTACTGTAGCCTCAAACTCCTGGGCTCAAGCGATCCTCCTGCCTCGGCCTCCTGAGTAGCTTGGACTACAGGCAGATGCCACCACGCCTAGATAATTTTTGTATTTTTAGTAGGGATGGGGTCTCACTATGTTGCCTAGGCTGGTCTTGAACTCCTGGCCTCAAGTGATCCTCCTTCCTTGACCTCCTGAGTAGCAGAACTACAGGTGCACTCCACCATGCCCAACTAATTAAAACAAAAATTCTAGAGATAGGGGTCTCGCTGTGTTGCCCAGGCTGGTCTCAAACTCCCCAGCTCAAGTGATCCTCTTGCCTTGGCCTCTCAAAGTGTTGGGATTACAGATGTGATCCACTATGCCTGGACCTACATACTCTTTTTCACATGGATCCTTTAAGTAATCATTTTACCACAAGAATTCTTTTTACCACTAGATGGTCATTTACCAAATACACCTGGGGCCACAGCGCCTGGAGTTTCTGGACAGCTTGAAAGGTGGTGGAGAGCTGCCAGCTTCCAAGGGGGTTGCAGCAGGGAGGCCCTGCAGGAAAACTCCACACTGAAGGAATTCAGCCTCCTTACCGCCCCCACCCTGACCCCTGTTCCTGTCCCCCATTACCACCATCCCTGTTTTTTGGCATCAGGCTGTAAGAATCAACACTCTGAAAGCAACTCTGCGTATTATTAAAAATGACTAATTGGAGAATAGAGACCATTTATGCTTTTGTATATTTGAAGATCTTACCACTGTTTACAGAAACAAGAAAAATGGGGATTGTGTGGCAAGAGGCAGCCTGGGAAGGGAGGGCCAGGCTGCAGCCTGCGTGTTCGGCCCCTGCTGGGCAGAGTATGGCCCAGCTCAACAAGAATGCAAGCCTGGGGGAGCCTCTCCATTTGCCTTTTTACTTTACTTCACCTCCAACTTGAGCATTGACAGGAGAGAGCCTGTTACGAGTCCAAAGTGGCCAGGGCCTATTAAGGCCTCCCCGAGAAAATTTCCCCTTTCAGCCGTCCCTCCTGTGGGAACAGCACAGAACGCCAGAGCATGAAGTGAAAAATGCTGCTGTTGTGTGGTGAGGGACGGGTCCTGCCATTTTTCCTCTCCCAGGCAAGGCCACTTGGCCATTTGAACAGTTTGTCAAAACCGCACAAGAATTACGGGGGTGGGTGGGGGTCAAGAGAGGAGAAAAAGGGAGGAAACGCCTAGAGCCAGTATTGCAACAAGTTCCATTTATCTGTGTTCTTAGCAAAAGCACCTGGGTTGCCCCCTGCAGAAATCCAGAAAGGATAAAAGTAAATGTGCGGCGACAAAGCACAACGGAACGAAATATGTCGCGGACTCGCCTGGTGGCTATTCACAGGAGGATTTTTTTTTTTTTTAATAACTGAAAGGTGTGAGTTCCAGTTTGTAAAATACAAACCCAACCCTGAAACGCTCTCGGAATACACGCTAAGTAAGAAAGCTAGCTATGTCCCAGAACCCTGAAGTAAACGGAATTCAGCAGGGATTAGTGCCCTCGGATTTCTACAGAGCCATGATTGTTGCTGTTACTTTCACACATGAAATGTAAAAAAGGCAAATTCTCCGAGCATGTCTGTAGCAGAGCGTGATGTGATTGTGTTGTCATTTATGGGAAATAATCGCAGGCCCATCTCTCCCTCCCCCCCCCCCCCATTTTCCAGTCCAAATAACCATGAAAAATTACACTTCAATGTCAGCGCGACGACAAAGGAGGCGCGCTCTCTGGGAGCTCAGCGGATTTGCAGGGGTTTTTCCTTTCTTTGGACAAAAACTACCTTCAATTGTACTTCATTTAAAACGTGATCTAACAAATGCATTTTGACAAGTTCCTTTCTCTTTTTCTCCTTTCTTTCAAACAGTATTTTACACAGTTTAACCTCACACCAAACTGGAATGTTCTAGAAAGAAGGGGCATGCAAAATAGAAGGTCCTTGATACCAAGAAGGGTGTCCCCCATCTCGTTAAAAACAAAGGAGTCAAGAAAAATGATTCCAACCCAGTATGCTACTGAGAAAGACAGGAGGATGAGAGAGAGGAAACAGTAATGTCTTAAAGACAGAAAATTTGATAAAGCCCCACCCCCCCCAAAAAAAGCTGGAGTTGATAGAAGAAGGTCTCGATGGAGTATTTATTTGCTCATCAGAATTAACCATTTTGTGGATTCAGAGGCATCATCTAAGGTGTCTAGATTTATGGTCAGAATTGGGGGTTCATGACAATGTGGGGGGGATGAAGAAGGGGAGCTTCCCTGATGGGGTACCCGTTCCCTCCTGTCCCCTTCCTCTGTAGGAAGGGACATTTTTCAACAGAGCAGACCTGCCTGAAAGCTTTTTAACATTCCAGGTGTGAGGCTGAGCAGTCCCTACAAGCATCTGTCTTTCAATAACAACCTGCCGGAAATAAACACTGCCAGGTTTCCATGCTGGGAGGGGAGAAGACAAGACAGATAAACACACATGAGTGATAGAGAGTAAATTAAAAAAATTTAACAGTTTCCATTAAAGAAGACTGGTATCTCCTTCTGAATCAAAACTGACTTGGCTTGTCAGAGAGAGATCTTATGCTTAATGCCAAAAAAAAAATCTGTTTCCTTATTTATTTATTTTTAATTGGAAAATATTGGAAATATATGGATGAAAGAAAGTCAAGGAGGGCCTGTAAGTGTACTTAAGCATCTATATACAAATGAAGGTGTATGGGAAATGAACAGGATGTACCAGAAGTGATATTAAATGATGGTGATTAGAACCTAATGGGCATAAGTGAAACCTTGTGGGATGGCTCTCGTAACAGGAGCGTCAACGGTGATGGATGCAATCTATACAAGAACGACAGCCAGGGAAGGAGAGATGGAGGGGCGGCCATGCAGGCCCAAGGCATTTGCAATGCTGGGGAGACACAGTTTGACAATACCAATGGGAATGACGGACTATTTGGGGCAAAGAGAAGCAAAAAAGCAAAGAGAAAAAGAAAGAGGTAAACATTTTGTGTCTGACCATCAAAACAAATGGCACACAACAGAGAAAAATAAAACCATGACTCCAGAGGTCTGAGTCACATGAGGATACAAATGAGGGACTTGGATTCCCTGTTTGCCACCTTACTCTGAAGCCCACAGCGTCTGAAGAATCTCTAACCTATTCAGAAAACAGCTTCACCCCTGCGAAGCACAGAACTCAGGCAGAAATATGAGTTTACTCCCACCAGTGGACAGCAGAATGAGGAACTGACTGTCAATGAGCTTTGTTTTGCATGATCATAAGCCACTAATATGCACAGCTGGTAAAATAAGCTGATTCATAAAAACAAAGCACAAACAAAAGGCTTACACTTTCCAAACCAAATCTGGGGAACAGAAATCAGGCCAGCTTGAGGCAATGCTGCACCCAGAAAAACACCAGCTAAATCTGCTCTCCCTTGGCCAGACCCAAGCATATACAAAGGTCACTACGTATTTACAGGTTGCACATTCAAGAATGCAATGCTAGAAACGTGTGAACACCCGGAGTGGCCAAGAAAAGACCCTTACAACTGCAAGCATCGTGGGGAGCCTTCAAGTGCCTACCACGAGTTCCCTGGTGCCAGCGGAGAAGAGCCTAACTCTGCCAGAAGCCAGACCCAAGACATTTCAAGGTGCATCTACACGTGGAAAGTCAAAAACTGGGCTACTCTCCAAAAATCATCCAGTCCCCAAGCATGCATCAGTTTGAAACAAACAGGCAACAGAAGCAACATGTTTCAGTTGACATTTCCTGGGAAACTGCAAAGAAAGTGAAGCAGGAAGCTGAGGTACAGAGAAAATCCAAAGGTTTACGTTCAAGAGCTTTCCTCCATTAATGGGTGAAAAAGCAGATGGAATTGCTAACTTGTCATTTTTAATAGGCACCTTGTACAGCTATTCTGTGTCCAAAGGGAGAAAGAATATTGGATCCTCCTCCTCTTTGGAAACTTAGAAAGTGATGCCAGTAGTTGGATCCAAAGCCTCTGTTTTTTTAAAGTCTGGATCCTGTACAATGAAACGGTCTTTTGCTAGGGTTTAACAAAATGCCACCCCCATATCCCTTTCACAATGATTTTAGCTACAGCAGCGCTCCTCAAATCTCCCACAGCTACTAAACTGCCCTGTAGACTCAGCCTCAGGACTCGCTGTGTATCTCTTTAGCTTTTCCTCCTGTGAGGTGTTTCTCAGACCTAAGAACAGGCTAGCAACCCTTGAAAAGCAATACATTCCATTCCACAAATGTATACAGCAATATCTCTCAAGGCCCCAAAACACACAGTAATAGTCATCAAGACAAACACTTGAACAAAAGTAATTTAAATTCTAGACTCACACCCCATCCTGTTTAGTGGTGGGAATATTCGAAAACAACAAATACATGAAACCTAAGAGAAAGAAAATGTTGCCATGAGATGACAGTCATCAGGGATCGGGCAGAAGGTGCAGTTTAGTGACAAAGAGTTGGTACTTGACACAGAAATAAGGGATCTATAGAAATCTGTAGCACACAATTACATTTTAAAGAAATAATCTGGGATGCTGAGATCCTTCCGTGTACACACTGCAGTTGGAGGAAGCACTAGAAACCCACTGACAGAAAAATCCTTACTTCAGACGTCCCCAAACTTTCATAAGTGAGCAACTTGTTTTTTTGTTTTTTTTTTCTTTTTTCTTTTTTTGAGACAAGGTCTTGCTCTGTTGCCCAGGCTGGAGTGCAGTGGCACCATCTCAGTTCACTGCAGCCTTAGCCTCCTGGGCTCAGGCAATCTTCCCGCCTCAGCCTCCCAAAGGGTTGGGATTAGAAGTGTGAGCCACCATGCCCAGCCAGCAACATTTCACAAAGTGAAATATAGAAACTGGATAGTGAGAGAATAAGGAAAGGAAACTCAAAATAAATAAAAGGTTTTGCTTCACTTTGTAAGGCCAAGATTTTAGCAAGGAAGGGTAAAACAAGCCAGAGGTGTGAAGATGAACTAATCAAAGGGCAGTGCAACACTGAAGATAAGACCGTCCCATGATTAGAAAGAATAAGTGATTCTTCACTTACCAAGCAAAATCTTCAAATAGGAGGAGAAGGAGGAGGAGATTTAGATGGCAACCAATGAAAACTTTCAAAAAACAAACCCAGGTAAGCTTATATCTTAAAATTAAATATATATTATGGTAGGAAAAAAAAATGGATCAACTTCTGTTAAGAAGAGCTAGCCTATGAGTTGACTCAACTACTAAAGAACTTGCTGAAAGGTTAAAAAGAATAGGAAATGTTCCAGGAGAATGGAAATTAAGACAGAAAACAGCCTTGAAGACAGGTAACTTGAAGAATGGAGATATATAAGCAAGAAAAGATAAAAGGGACATTGGATTAAAAATCTACCTGTGTAAAATTTAGCTGGATACAATTAGGATGGCAAAAGCAGAAATTTCTTGGGTGTTTTAGAAAATATAAAAAGGATAACTAGGCAGAATAGTCCAAACACAAAGAGAGCATAAACATGAGGACAGCAGATTTGGGAAGGAGGAATGAAGGCTGTTTGCAAAAGCCTGGTCACCGGCAGGTTCTACCTGTGTTTTGAGGTATTTGGGGGAGCTGACCACAAGTACCTCAATTTTACAGACTAGGAGACCAGGGATTAGAGCAGGATAGGGCTCCAAAGCCACACAGTGGGGCCAGGCACGGTGGCTCACACCTGTAATCCCAGCACTTTGGGAGGCCAAGGCAGGCAGATCATGAGGTCAGGAGATCGAGACCATCCTGGCTAACATGGTGAAACCCCGTCTCTACTAAAAAATACAAACAATTAGCCAGGCGTGGTGGCGGGCGCCTGTAGTCCCAGCTACTTGGGAGGCTGAGGCAGGAGAATGGCGTGAACCCGGGAGGCGGAGCTTGTAGTGAGCTGAGATAGCGCCACTGCACTCCATCCAGCCTGGGCGACAGAGCGAGACTCCGTCTAAAAAAAAAAAAAAAAAAAAAAAGCCACACAGTGAGGAAGCCTGAAGAAAGGTGTCTAAAGGAGGATGAAGGCCATCAGCTGTGTAGGGAAGAAGTGCTCGGGGTGTCCTTACACAGTCAAACAAGACAGAAGCCATGGGCAGTGTGGGCAGTGCAGCCTCACACCCCGCTCCCTGGGTGCTGGCTCTGCGGGAATCTTCCCTCAATCAAGGTGGTGATGTTGAGGCAGGTGGATTCTAATAATGGTACCATAGGTGTTCAAAGCAATGCCTAATTTTTCTTTACAGTTTAAGACAAATGGCATGGCAAGGATAAAAAATGAACTCACCAAAACCAAAGCAAACCCCATGATACACAAAACAAAACCAGCCAATCCTGTTTCCAGGCACCTGGTACCCGGTTAACTTCCTGCCCAGTGGCAACATGAAGCCCCAAATAAACGCATCACATTTAAAGAAAGGACAAGACACAGCTCTCTCTCCCCATCTCCTACATCCGCACACACTCACCCACTCACTCACATACTCCTCCCCTCCATGCTCTTTTCTGGAAAGGGGGGAATCCCAGAAGTACTGCTCCCAGATGGCTTGGGGCAGAGCTCATCATCGATATTCTGGATCAGGGTGAGGTCCAAGGCACTGCTGACGGGGTTGCTGTCACAGCCCCGAATCCCAGCCACAGAGAACTAGCAAAAGCCAAGTAATTGCTTTTTCCCCTTCCACTAATAAGCTTTTCAGCAGAGGAAGAATTCAGCTTCCTGTAGTCAACAGACCCTTTTTTCCCTGCCTCTCCTCGCTCCAAATAATCTAAAGTGACTGCAATTTCAGTCCTGGCTCTCCAGCATTCAGCTCCACTGGCTGAGGTCAGAGGGTGTCAAGTGAGGGCTCTCTATTTCTTTTCTACTGTGCCTTCACACCGCCCATGCTTCTTTGTAACTGAGGCAACCTGCCTCCCTCGCCCAAGCATTACATGCACCCCCAGCACACAGCACACAGACCTCACATTCCAAGAAATGTATTTTAAGGCCCAAAACACACTGGGGCTCAGGGGTGGTGGTGGGGCGGTGGGTGTCCCTTTGCTGTAAACAACTAATAATGACTGACCTCAGATGCCGTGGTGACCAGAGCAGCTGATATCCCCGTTTTTAGAAAATGCACCGCAGCAGGACATTGGCTTAGTGGTCGTTAAACCATGTGGCTGGTTGTGCGGTTTTTGGTTTAGTTTTATGCAAATGACTCTGGTTCCTAAATTCTTAAGATCTTGCTATGCATTTGTGGCATTGGTATCTTCAGGCCTGGCTCTGTGTCGAATGAGAGGCAAGCAGACTGCCCCGAAAACCCTGCCCCGCCCCCTCCCCTTCCTCATTTCCCAGATGAATGAAATGCTATTTCAATTAAGTCCTGCAGTAACAGTGCTCCCCTTCCCTGCCTTCATAGAGAGCTAAGCCGAGAGCACAGACAGAACTGAAGGTGAACAAACAAAGGGAAATGGAATGAATGAGAGAATGAACAGGTGCATGAGGGGAACGAGGGAGGCCCCGGCAGGTTCCTGCTCCTCCGCGTGGTGGAAAAGAGGGCAAGGTGCGGACACCAGAGGCCTGCTTCTGGAAAAGCAGCTCCAAGCGGGGGAAACAGAGGCAGGACTGCGGAGATGAGGCACACTTCTTCCTCCCCCTGCGCCCAGTGCTTGTGAAGGTCTGGAAGGGAAAGAAAGAAGGGGAGATGCACCTGAGAAAACACTGGAACCCCCTCCCCCTGCCACCACACACATGCCTAGAGGACGCACACTCCTGGCTGCAGCCCGGCCTGTGATGGGAATTTATTTCCCTCAATTATGTGCTCTTGTCCCCAGTCTCAGTTCATCAGCACAGTGCAGCCAAGTCAATGAAAGGCTCCATAATGAACTCATCGCATGCACAGGGACATCCCGGCACCTGCCCGCTGGGCTGGCAGGGCTGCAGCCACGCCCGGCCCTGAACCAGGCCTGCGTGGGCTCTCCGCCCCCAACTCACATCACTGCCCCACGCCATGTGCCCCCATGCTCTGTGTCACGGCACCCCCGTCCTGCCCCAGGAGCCTGTACTCTGGCTGCCATCTTCTTTGCCCCAATCCCAAATGTTCTGACCGCAAAGCATTTGTGACCGAGACCAATCAGTACAAAACACTGACGACTTTCCTTTTCTCCTGCCTGTGTAGACCCCTTCACCACAAAGAGCCTGATCACGAAAACCAATACCACGCGCTCGGAAAGCCTCCACTGGCTTAAGTCATTAGCAAGTATCTAACAATAGCAACACAATCATCACTCAACTGAAGTAGATAGTATTAGGACTCTCATTTCACAGATGAGGCTCAGAGAGGTTAAATTACTGGTGAAGGTCACATAGCTAGGAGGTGACAGCTCATGCCAAGGACCATATGCTTAATGGCTACCTCTAGAGGCACCATGGTGGCCTTCACAGAGAACACACACTTGTGCTTGTGCTGTCTGTCCATCCATCCGCCCACCCATCACATATCCATGCGGCACCTACCCCAGGCATTGACAACACGGCTGTGAACACAACAGGAAAGCCCCTGCTCTCATGGGGCAGGGGCAGGAAGGAGTGGGGAGAGTAAAACACAGTAAGCAGCTCAGTAAGTGAGCATATTCTAAGTCAGGGGCTGCTAAGGGACAATGATAAAGTAGAAAAAGGAATCCAGGGAGTTCCTCAACATGGGAAGCTCAGAGAGGGTGGCATTTGCACACAGACCTGGAAGAAGTGAGAGTGTGAGCCACAGGAGGCTCACACAGCAGAGGCATGGCACATGCAAAGGCCCAGGGCACAGGAGGAGGGCTGGCCTGCTGGAAGAGTGCTGAGCGCTAAGCAGGGAGAGAAGGGACAAGGCAGGGGATACGCTCAGAGAGGTCTTGGGCAGCATCCTGTAGGCCTTGCTACCCACTGCAGGGCCACGGGCACTGTGAACACGAAAGGCACCTTTGAGAAAGTCAGAACAAGGCGCTCCTCCAGCACCTCTTCCTCTGGGCACATATGGTCCTGAGACCCGCCACTCCCTCTGCTGGGTAAGGTAGTGTCTGGGATGGACTGCAGTCCTTATGCATCCCCCTTAGCAGAGAACTGTTTGTGTGGGGGACAACCTGCACGGCTTTAGCCGGTGGCCCCAGCAGGGATTTCCAGTAGAAAAACTCCTGTCTTTCCCTAAACATGCATGTGCAATATATAAGTGCAGATACGGATGTGGCTGCAGATACAGATAAAATCTCTTTGAACCTTTCCATTTACTGGGGGCTGGCAGGGGTGGGGGCAGAGCTGGCCTCATGGTGAAGAAACACAAAGAGGGGAAGCGGACCAGTGGCTATCCTTTGCCATGGGCCGTGCTGCAGCACTTGGACAGTCTGGACGCCCATAAACCAAAGGACCCATCTGACCATCATGCTCTGAAGCCTCTCCCTGAGAAGAGGACAGGGCAGCACCAAGACTGGGGTGAAGGACTCAAGGCTCAGAATGGCAAATGCAGAAATTAGTTACTGCAGTGCAAATGCAGAAATTAGTTACTGACTGTTCTGCATGTCCCTTCTATGGAAATGCATTGTCCCTGCACCTAAATGTATTTCAGCGGACTTTGTAAATTTAAAAGCCATAGAAAACTATGTGACCTCGGCAGGGCTATTTTAAGCTAGCACTTCCTAGTACAAAATGAATTTGGTGTTGAGGATGAAGGGGGGACTTTATTTTTCTCAAATTGGCTGTTGTAGAAGAAAGTCTGCTCAACTCAGCACTACCTAAGACGTGTCTCCCCCTAGTGACACGCAGACCTCTCTGCTACTGGTGCCACCACCCTGCAGTCTCAGGGCTGGAGCAAGGCAGCTAGGTGCAGGCAGGCAGCATTAGTTCTGCAGGCTGCATCTGGCCCTGAACCTAGGACCAGCCATCTCTTGGTACCCTGGGAGCTCCAAGAAACTCAGTGGTCAGGCCCCGGAGTGTTCCAGGTTTTGCTGCAATGTTAAGAAGTGAGCCCGGAGCACCCCCAGGGCAGCTGATCCACACACAGCTTCCGCAGCCAAGGGAAAAGAGGGGATGGATGGAGGCCAGGATAAAGAAGGGGAGGGGTGGCAGGTAAACGGAATCTCCCCAGAGGAGTGAATTCCTTTCCAGGCTTCCTGGGGACCCAACAGGGACACCCCAAAAGGCAAGGCCTAAAGCCAGAGCAAAAACAAGCAGATGCAAAGCAGGGGAGAGTAAGCGATGGGCGAAGAGGTAAAAGCCCGAAGATGAGAGCTGAATGGAACAGGAAGCAAACCAGGGCCAAACCCATCACGGCTTAAAGCAAACGTTAATGTAGGTTCCACATTGATCTGAAGCCCGAGGGGGAGGAGGCTGGGTGCAGCCAGGCTCCTCCCCTCCTCCATCTCATTCCATTCACATCATCAGGAGAACTGTGTTTTGGGGAAGGGGCCAGGACAATGATTGGAGCCTGAACTTAGCTGCTGCCTTTTACAGTAGCTTCCCAGAATAAACTGCCCCAAGACTTCATCCATCACCAAAAAAGGCAACTGTAAAAACACAGGTCGCCAGCCCCTTGCCTCACACCAGCACAGTGGCCCTCCCTCCGCTCCTGGGGATGGGGGTGCTGAGGGGGAATGGAGGGCAGGCGCACAGGCCTGGCACTAATTGCTCTTGGGGATGCTGTGTGGCGTGGGGGCTGTTCCCTGCGCTAAGCAGTTAGGAACTTCCCAAATCATTAACCTTTCTCGGAGCGCATTGTACTGGGAGATGCTCCCTCTGCAGCCTATTCACGAGCCCTATTGATCTGCCGCACACTCGGTGCCTTCAAAGTTGTTTATGATCAATATGCAAATTGCCCATGGCATTGATCTAGTATTAATTTTCAATTAGGGAATCCACAAGGGGTCTCTGAGGGTCAATACCTAACAGTGCAAAGGAAACTCCGCTGTGGAGTATCAGGCCTGATGCTGATAAAAGCTTCCTAAGCCTCCTCCTCAACAGTTCCAGGCCCTCTGGGCTGTCACCTTCACTGTGGCTCATTTGGTTCCCTCCTAAGTCAGACCCCTTCAGCGGCCTCCCAGGCTGGGTCTGCGGCCATCACCCTGTGCCCCCCCTCCCACCCCCTATGCCACTGGAACACTTCCTGGCCTGCCAGTGCCTGCCCCTCTTGCCCGCCCTCCTGAACAGATGCCCCCAGACATGCCTCCTCATCTCCCCATGCCACACCCAGACCCAGGACCACTCTCTCCCCCAGCTCCCCAACCACACATACCTTCTTCCTCCCTCTTTCCCTTTCCCTCGTTTCTGCTTAGTCACGGAACGTCACCTTGGCACGCTGCCACGGCTGGAGCTGGCGAGCTGCACGGTCCCCAGAAATCTCAGGCAGGCAGGCAGAGCCGCCGGGCTGCCAGGTTATGCTTGGCAAACAACCCACTGATGTCATTTCAAAAAACCAGGGGGGAAGGAAAAAGGCACAGCTTCAAATCATCTGTTTCTCCTTCTTTCTTTCGTCTAGCAAAATTTTTCTTCCTAATGAAGCCCGGGGGTGGGGGATGTTAATTACTTTACCACTCACTCATGGTTCCCAGAAGAGGCCAACGCCCGCCCTCCAGGAGCACAGGGCAGTGCGTGTGAGCCACTGACGGAGAGTGTCCCTGGGGACAGTGTGCCCAGCTGGGACTGGAATGACCCGGGAACTCAGTCATTCCATTTACGCCCCTAACAGCCCCTGAGAGACATGCGTGGGAAAGCTCTGCAGCCAGAGGAGCTGGAAGAGAAAAACGTGGCTTGGTCTCCTCCCAGCAGGTACGGGGACAAAAGCAGGGCTCAGCCATACTCCAGCCTGGGGCCCAGCCGGCTCAGCCTGACTTCTCTCTCTGCCAGGAGGTTGAAATGTGCTTACGTTTGGAATAAACCTGCCTGAAGATGAGGCCACGATCCTGCCAAGATGGTGCCCACGATCCTGCCTAAGTCCCAACCCATGCCCTGCCCACTTTCCGCACTGCCACTCATGGCACTAACCAGCGCATTAGCTAGCCAGGCTAATAGGTTTATGGATAACATTAATTACCACGTTCCTCATTAATGGATGAAATCTTTATTGGTGCCATTGATCAGCGGACTTGTTAGCTGGCCTCCTAACCAATGGCGGATGTAACAAGCGTTCTTATTGGCATATCAATTAATGCAATCAATTCCTGGCCAACGGCTGCCATTCGCTTCCCTGGTTGTTCGAGGGTAGGAGACAGAGCCCTGTCAAGAGTGCCTTTACTTAGAGCTCCAGCTCTCCGCTGACTTCCAGGTGGGCTCTCTGCCACTTGGAGTTCACCTACCAAAAAAAAAAAAAAAAAAAAAATTCACACCTACCCTTCCATCTGAAAATCACCTTTCCATGTTCCAGTGATGACAAAAGTGCTAAGCTATGTCAGGGGACATAAGCTGAAAGAAAAGGTCGGAACGGTCGGGGGACTGTCAGAGCAAACAAGAGGATTAGAGAAATCAGATGTTTCTAGGTTAGGCACTGATAGAAACGATTCAGGCCCCAGACTGGACTCGGGACAACACTCCAGATGGGACCAGCCTGAAAACACAAGCCACAGCCATCATCAGCCCTCTGCCCACCCTGGGGAAGCCTTCCTGACCCCAGCCTCCCCAAGCCACAGTCACACCTGCTGTCACACCTACAAAGTCACACCAACCAGTGTCTACCTCACTTAGCACTTCAGACCACAGGTCCCACATGGAAACATCACCTGCCCATCTTCACTCCTACGCTTCAGTATGGAAAAGGACTTACCACAGGACGAACGACCATCCCACTGTCACTACCAAGTGTGCAGTAAATCTGTGCACACAAGTGCTATTTTCATGTGTGTTGAAATACACATAGTCAATCATTTCAACAGCACTTATATCACTGTAGAGTCGAAGTTGGGGAAAAAATTTCTCTGGGCAGCGAGAAGTTTTTAGGGACATTGATTAGAGGAGGCTCAAGGAACTGGGGATACAGGGTGGGTCCACAGAACCATGGACCATGGTAGAGCTGGACTACTGATGACCAGTGATCACCAGGGCATTAACACCAGAGCAAAGAGGCCGAGCTCGGCCAGGCCCACAGCTTTGGGACGAAACGTGGAGGATGCCTCCCCCTAAGATGTGCTTTGGGCTCAAAGGACTGACTGGAGTTTGCCCCAGATGGGAGCAGCTTGAAATATTATTCCAGATTTGTTTCTAAAAGCCTAAAATTAAAAAAAATAATAAATCAAAAAAGGAAGAAAAATCACTACTCAGTGATGCTAGAGCTATTAATAAACTCTGCAAGCAGGAACATTTGACTCAAGGGGAGGGGGTGCAAGCAACGAAAACTGGTGGGAAGCAGATGGGGTTGGGGGGAGAAAGTAGCTTTGGGCCAAGTGGTGACAGGGCCCAGGAGCCTGACTGAGGCTGTGGTGCAGGGACATAATTCTCAGCGTCTGAAAGCATGGCTCAGGGTTTCTAGGATAAACAGCAGAAATATTTCCTTTCACTTATAAATAGAAAGTGCCATTTTTTTCCACATGGAACGTCATCACTTCCATGTTCACAGTACGGAGGAGAGGAGAGTCCTGAGCAGACAGGGCAGGGACCAGAGAGAGATGCCCCAGCCAGATGTTACACTCTCAGGGTGGGGACCAACAGATACCAGGAAGAAGAGGGACAAGAGGCCTCCAAGGGGAGGCCAAGACCTCTGCAATCCACGAAGTGACTTTACATGAAACAGGACTGCACATTCTATGCAAAGGTCACCCAATGTGGGTGACAGGGAGACACCCAGACAAGGGGCTCTTCATCAGCCACTCAACACCATGGTGAGTCTTCCAGAGAGAGTACTCTTGGGTTCTTCCAACGGCAAAAGTCCCAGTGTACTTCTGACTAGAGTTCCTATAGTATTAATACAATGGTGTCTAAATTCCTCTCTGGGGAGCTCCCAAATACCACAAGGGTTCTGCACATTTTGATTCCAATTTCACTTTTTTTTTTTTTAAGATGGAGTCTCACTCTGTCGCCCAGGCTGGACTGCAGTGGTGAGAGCTCTGCTCACTGCAACCTCCGCCTCCTGGGTTCAAGAGATTCTCCTGCCTCAGCCTCCCGAGTAGCTGGGATTACAGGCCCCTACCACCACGGTTAATTTTTGTATTTTTAATAGAGACGGGGTTTCACCATGTTGGCCAGGCTGGTCTCAAACTCCTGACCCCAAGTGATCTGCCCACCCCAGCCTCCCAAAGTGCTGAGATTACAGGTGTGAGCCACCGCACCTGGCCTCAATTTCATTTAAAATGCTGTAATAATAAGGCATGCTCAAATGTGATATATGCCAAAATTTAACACACTGGCGGCCAGGTGAACTAGTTATGTGGCCAAGTTAAACAGCTTTTGCGTAGACTTTAGCATAAAACTTCTGCCATTTTCACTTAATGGAAGACTCTTCTGGGATTGCAAGGTAGGCTATTAAAACCAGTCCTGTTTGTAACTACTTCTGTATGAAAGAGGATTATACAGAAATGGACTAAAACAAAATATAGAAACAAAACAGAAGCTTAGTTGATACTATTTAACTACCTTCCACAATTCTTAATTTTGATCTGTTGATCAACTCTGTTTTGTTCTAATTTTTTAACTTAATAAGTAAATGTTAAAAATCTGAACTCCTAAAATGACGGTAGTTTTCAAGCCTTTCGAAACATTGTTTATATACTAGGTCCAAATTTGTTTTCATTTTTTTTCTAAAAGAGGGCTCCGCTAATAAAATTTTACAAACCACCGCTCTATCTGATGTCTATTTCTAGATTAAAAGTGGAGCGCACTCCTCAGAGAGCCTCCCTTGAGAAACAGCACAGATAACTGAAACTTTCCAGGAAGAATTTAAGAACTTCACATCTCTTAAGTGGACAAAACACTCTCACATACATTTGACTGGCTATTACTACTAAACAGGCACAAAAAAGATAATGTCCCAAAATGGAGACAGCTGTGCAACAATGGATGATTGAAAAGTATTGCTTAAGTTGTATATTTTCTTTTAAGTAAAACATGAGGGAAGAGAAAGATCTCTTGATGACTCCTCATAGAAGCAAAACCAAGTTCCTTTTATAAAAAGTTTCCTTTTTTAAAAAAAAGAGGGAGAGGGGCTACTTCTGTTCTCTGTAATGCTGAATGCTCAAGAGTGGCAGTTGATAATCTAACCAGACAGAACGCTCCCCATGGTAGTTTTCTTCTCCAAAGAAAAGAGCTTAGAAGCTTTCTCTTTGGAACAGAAGAGTCCTCTATTCATTTATTTGCTCACTAAGTCATTAGTGAAACCTATCTGTTCATGCCTCCTAGGTTTCAGCCATTCTGGATCCAACTGGACAAGTGAGTCACAGTCATGCCCTCATGGAACTTACCCTCCAGTAGATCCACTTTAGGTAACATAAGATGGCTGTGTTATGTCCAGAGCTTTCTCACTGAACCATCACGTCAACATGTACTTGGACAAGAAAATCACCTCTTTGACTCTGTTTGCTCACCTGAGGGATGACAAGGTTGACCCCAGGTGGTGTAACAGGGCCACCATGCTAAGGATCTAAGTTGGACACCTTCAATACTATGAATAGCAGGAATCGTTAAAGAATTAAACTCCACCCACTCTAAAAAGACTGTCTGATCCAGGCTTCCCTGAATCTTCACCTGGGTGATTATGATCAAGGTTCTTCTACCACCAAACACAATAAGAAATCAAATCTTATCAGAATTGAGCTATAAATCTGTGAAGACTCCAATAATTTCTAGCCAAGGGAATAACACCACAAAAGTACTTTTTAAACTAATTACTCAGATTCTGAAGTGCTGCCCTAATGAGCCTTCTTTCTGCCCAGAACTTACTAAGAGGAAAAACTACCTTCTGGTGCAGTAATTACTGCTTTCCCCTTCAAACTTCTAACTGGAGATCGATGCTGCATTTTAAGACCCATTGATTTACAATTAGCCTGGCTTTCCTGCTAAAGTGTTTTTTAAGCAGAGTTTACTTTTATTTTATTTTGAAATCTCTGAGATCTGGTTCTTGGATTTTACATTCTCATGAGAGGAGACTGGAAATCTCAAAAGAGGAAGGTAGGCATTGGAAGAGAGGGCAGTAGAAGGATGCAAATCAGATTCAGGAGGGCGGGGAAGGAAGAAAGGGAAGTTGGTTGGTCACAGAATTTTTTTTTTTAAAGCCAAAACTCATGCTGAAAGGGAGAGAATGAAGAAATCCAAAGAGAGGAAGCAGAAGGCTGAGCGGCAGGAGGAGAGAGCTAGGTGCACAGCCTAATAAAGTGTAGCTGCTGTCAAGGTGGCTGGAACAGCTCTTTATGGCCTCTGCTGTTTATTAGCATCCTTGAGAAGGAAAAAAAAAAAAAAAGAAGAAGAGAAAAGAAAAGAAAAAGCTTTGTGCATCTTTGCAAAACAAAGCACTAGTTAAAAATAGTGTATGCAGCAGGGACAGTGTGCTAACATGAGGGTCCTGGCAGCTCCAGCATTTGCACAATCTGTCCCATGAGGAGAGCAGAAGTAAGCGAAGCAATTAAGAATTTCATGCTGATTGCTCTAAGCATGTTTTCTATGCCATAAAGATAATAGCATAAAGGATATGGCCTTGCTTCTCTCCCTCCCCTGCCTGCTAACTTTTGCCTTCTAGCTTTTGGACTTTTCCTTTTCTTTGCCTCCCATGTTTGAGGATTCGAGACAGTGGTTAGCCGGCCTGGCACCACTTTATGGAATCTGTCACTTCTATACCGAAAAAATGGCGGTTGTGTGCGAGTCTCTCCCTGCCCTTGATCAAGAGCAAATCTGGAAGAGGAGATATAAGCCAAGCTGCATTACTGAAGCCCTAAAGAGGGAAGGCTTAAAGAATGGGGAAACTCCCTCTGAGGCCTACAAATCCGGGCTCTCCAAGGCCCCTCCTGCCACTCCCATTCTGGCTCTTCACTATTTCTGGGTCCCAAGAACGACTGGCAGAAGATGGTCCTGGAGAAATGAGAGCAAAAAGTAAAAATTCCCAAACAATAAGAGGGGAGGGACAAACCACGAACTTTTTGCTTTTTAAAAAAATGTATTTTATAGCAAGATTGGATAGGCCAATTTCAAAGACTAATATGAAAAAAGTGCAATTAAATCCTTGAAAAACTGACAGATCAGCAAAACAAAACCACCCGGAGGAGAGCCCGATTGAGCCTCATTAAGAGGGAGTTCAGCCTGTTTTTAAAACCCTTCTTAACACTTAGCTGGGTACCTCCCAGCAGCGCGCACTCCCAATGCGGCTGGCATAATTAGTGTCAAAATGGAAAGAAAAAAAAATCAACCTAGGAAATAGAAATTAAAACACAAATTGGCGGGGGGGGGGGGGGTCAAATGGAAAAACCATTCCAAATTCAAACAACAAACTCCTATCAGTCCATCTGAGGGCAATGGGGAGATAGCAAAATACTCTACTGTACGCAGAGATAAATATGTTCCAATTAAACAGAGAGAGGGCTGGGGCAGATTGAGAAGATTTATGCTGCAATTCCCCATCTTCAACCTCTCCCTCTTCTCCCAAAATATATTCTACATTGTGGTCACGTCAACTCCACGAGGCTGGGGTTAATGGCAGATGGATGGCAAATTGCACCAACCTCATCAATTATAACCATCATGCCTGACAATGGGGAAAATGAGATCTGGTGACAAATTTCCACACCTTCAGCCATCAGGATCCCCCAACGCTGGAATGCGTGCACGCGTGTGAAACAGTGTGTGCGTGAGAGCGTGAGTGAATGCATTACATATGAAACCACCAGCCTGTAATAAGGAGATATGGAGCTGAGATCCATTATAGAAGGGCAGGCCACTAAGGAAGAAATACTCTGGAGATGGAAAAGATGGCAGGCAGATGAAGCCATTTTATTAAATCAGGCAAATTCTAATTCATTCTGCAGAGACAGAGGAACGAAAATGGATTCATTCTCAGTATATCCTCTGAGCCAGCTCCTATCACCTCAGCAGAGGGAGGAGTGAAAGAAAGGTTCCAAGATTCATCTGGAAATCGAGAGAAACCTTCCCCTTTAAAAAGCAAACATTAAAATATATCTATTTCAATACCCTGCACCAGGAATATGGAAAATAATGCTCACGCCAGAGAAACGCAGGGGTCCTTCTCTGGCTTTCCAATTATTCCAGCACGTGAAGAAGCTTACAAATTTGACTCATTGCAATAGGAAATCAGAAAGGCAACTGCGGCCTAGATAAGTTGTTGACAAGGACTGACAAAAGGGATTGTGGAACATCTCCCCCAATGGCAAGAAACGCCAACTGCCACCTTCCCCGTGGTGGGAACTTAAATGTCAATTTTCTAGTTGAAACAGTGGAAAAGAAATGCCGTGTATGAGAACACCAAGCACAGAGGTTGCCTTTCATTAACAAAAGGCACTTGTGTTTAGACTGCAATTAGAAAACCAAGGTTTTAATTAAACAATTACATAAAAGTTAGTTTGGCTCCCTGTATAGTCCAACACTTCACCAGCGCCTTGGGGTTAGTTTAGCAATGAGTGTTTAGAGCTCTGGCTGCTATGAAGGGGGGAAAGAAACTGATGACACAGCGTGCATGTAACTGTAAAGCTACGCGCTGCACCTGTCTGTCTGCAGCTCCCCTGCCATGTTCTAGAACAAAGGAAAAGCCAATGAGACTGACAATGAGCACGCACGCAGTCAGACCACAAGCCATCAGTAACATCGTACTACTCATGGCTGAACAGAAGAGATTATTCAAAGTGTCATGCAAGACCTGGGGGGCTCACGAGGCTTCCAGTGTTCCCAAGTGAAGAGCTGCTTCTCTATCAAAGCACAGGCCAGGTGCAGCTAGCTTACTCTGTGCCTCTTTTAACTAAGAGGGATTCGCAGGAGCTTAGATGCCTTCAAAATCCCAAACCACCTCTGGGAGAAGAAAGCAATCTACTTTTTCACCTGCTGCTTTTACACCACCTGGAGACAGCTGCCCAGGGCAGACAGAGGTACGTGTAGGTCCAAGGGCTTAGATTCCTAGGGGAGACTTCAATGTCTAATCTTCCTAGCACATGGAAAACTCCTCTGTGGCTCCCAGCAATCATCAACCTCAATGCTCAAGAGCTGCAAAATGAAGTGAAATTAGTTCTTCCCTATACACATCAGCTTTGTAGGCAGAAGGTGGCCACCTTCTACTAAACCATGTTGCAGGAACAGCCTGGGCCATCTCCACCCTTGGTGAAATGGATTGTGTCAAGTGAGTGGGGCCTGGCTTATAAATACAGACAGGAAGATTGATCAGTTTTCACTCCACAGCACCCACCAAAAGTACACAGACCTCAAAAAGCAAGGCCATTCTGCCAGTAGGGCAGCCGGTAAGGAGAACTCCACACTGACACCCGCAGGTGATGCTTCAGATCGCACCTCCACAGGAGCTAAATGCAGCCTTATGTTTCCACAATTCCACATTCCCCCGCCTTCCCACCTGCTTGGAATTCTTCCAGCTTTGAAAAGACCCATGTCAAATGATAAAGAATCCAAGGTGGGCAGCCAGTGGATACTGACCAATGGCCTCATACATTGCCTAGCACTGGGCTATCTTCCTAGGCATTTCTGATCAAGTCACTGAAAGAAAACCTAAACAACAAAGCTAATTGGTTGGCAAGATGCTGTATTCTGTATAATACCCAAGGCTAACCAAATCACAGGGTAATCAGTATTTGTTAGTTTTCATAGAGGACCAGCCCCATTTGGGTTTCACAAGGACAGGAAGTTCCTCCACCTACAGAGATAACAGAAAAATAAAAAATAAAGACTAAGCTGAGTGTGGTGGCTCACGCCTATAATCCCAGCCCTTTGGGAGGCTGAGGCAGGAGGATCACTTGAGCCCAGGAGTTTGCCCAGCCTGTGCAACATAGCGAGACTTCATCTCTACAAAAAATAAAAGTATTAGCCAGGTATGGTGGCACATGCCTGTAGTCCCAGCTACTATGAAGGCTGAGATGGGAGGATAGCTTGAGCCTAGGAGTATGAGGCTGTAGTGAACCGCGATCATGCCACTGCACTCCAGCCTGGGTGACAGAGCAAGATCCTGTCTCTGTAATTGACAAAAACAAAACAAAACAAAACACTAACAAAACAAACTTAATTCCAAGTTAACAAAAGCTGAGGACTTATTTTTTCCCAACTTCAGGCTGCTGCCCTGCTAGGTTTGCAAAGAAATGGGAAATTTAAGGATAACTCTGAAGGTTGTATAATTCATGCCACTGGTTCTAAAAAGCAAAGTTGCCTTCCCCACCAAAATCCTTCATCTTTCAGACAAAGGCAGGGTTTTCTTGCCGTTTCCAACACCTGACAGTGTGAACTGCCCGAGTAAGAGAGCAAGGACCAGGGCCCGCCGCTCCTCGGCCTGAAAGGCGGGGCAGCCAATCAGAACTAATCTCTGTGCTGGAAGTAAATTCAGTGTTCTCTTCCCTGATCTGGTGTGGCGGGGGGCTCCGGTGGCAGGGGTGGGCTTGCTTCCCTTGGTGCCCCCATCCCATACCCTAAAAACTAACAAGGGCCTTTCTGGTCAACACCTTTCACCACAAGCAGCCGTGGAAGAAATTATTTTAGATCAAGCCCAAAATGAAATCCCAAGCAACGAGGCTGACTTTATGACTTATTTATTTATTTCTTCCTTCACGAACAGAAGGTTAATATAAGAGCAACTCCTTGGCAAACCTTTAAGGGTAATTCAAGCGACACTGATGTGAATCAATGTTCCCTTTGTGAACACATTACTTGGCAGAAACTGGCTTTTTGTAACCCCCTTAAACATAGCCGGCAAAACAAAAAGAGGGGGGAAAAATGTCCTTCAAACAAAAGGATGAGGTGAAAATAAAGAGAGAGTCGACTGCACTTTATTCTCTTTCATAGAAGCAAATGGATCTGGTGCTTTTATACATTAATCAATCAATATCACTGGCTGTACATCAGCAGGGTAGCCAAGTTATGAATGACCTTTCTGGCAAAGAGGACACTTTTAATGCTCATAAGACTGCTCATAGCTTAGCAACTTTCCGAATTTATGCCTGCATGATTACCCCTTGGAGGCGAGCAGCCGTGAGTGCTGCACTAAATATGGCAAGGTTAGTTGTTTCCAATTTGTGCAGAGGGAGGAAGAGATGTGGACCTGGCTGCCCCATTTATGCACGAGCTGCCGCAACCTGGGCGACACAGAGGGCAGAGCCCCAGGCCCTGCAGCGGGGCGGGGCTGGCCTCCCTTCTGGAAAGCCAGCCGGGTCTCCTGCTCAGCTTCAGGCCAAACCAAACACGGCAGCTTCAGACAGCTCATCTAGAAAGCTGTGCCCAGCTCAACTTCGCTTTCTGTCTGCTTCTCACAATCAGATCCTGAGTTCCTCAAGCTGACAGCCAGGCCGGACTGGCCAGCACGGGGTATTCCCAGGCTCCCTCCACACCCTCTGCCCTCTGGCTTCTGTGCCTCTGAAAGCCCTCCCCACGATGACTGGACTCCTCCAACCAGGTCACAGCTTGATGTTTCCAAAAAGCAATGAGAACTTTCATCTTTCTTTTTCTTTTTTTAAAGCAATCCACAGAAGGGCATTTCTACCGAAAAGATGACGCTCTCCAGAAACAGGCAGCCCACATAAACAAACTGTTGGGCCAATCCTCTTTCTTTCCCCTGTCACCAACTCAGCCATTCTCTTCATGTCCAAAAGGCGAGAAAGTTCTCTGGATTCCATTCTTTGTGGATGGAAATGGGGCAAAGGGTTGCCTGTGGGTCTGGATTTCTATGACAATCGCTATCGTCCCAGAGAGGCCGCAAGGGGGCAAGAGACAAAATCCCACCTCAGCCTTCTTCTCTCAACTCCTCTTTTACAGCCATGTTTAAAGTCTCTGGAAGTCTGGAAGAGATTCCCAACTTGGACATGTGGAAGTCCACTTATAAGGCCCCACTTTTTTCTGTCTCCCATAGAGGGAAATAAAGACGTTTAGGGATTTGAAATATAGCTTTAACTTCATATAAATTACAACAGAAGAAACCACAGGCTAAAACTCATTGTCCCCACTGGAGTACAAGGAAAATTCAGCGCAGAAGCGCAGAAACGAGCTTTACTGAGACCATCCTTTAGTCTACAAGCAGTTGCCCAGTGAGGGGAGAATGCGGCAGGACATGGGTTAGAGGAAATGAACAGCTGGGTTGTGGTCACTTCTGGTAATGGCCTTAAGAACACAATTGGGCCACTCTGTGTTCATATTTCTGAGATCAGAAGAGTTTACAGAAACAGGACTCCGCTCCAAGGTATCACTGATAGAAGCCCCCAGGCCATAAGACAGGCTAGTTTACAGAAATGGAAGATAAATAACAATGAAAACAAGGAGAAGAGAAGCTTATAAGGACACTATGCAGGCATCTCTGAAGGGGTGGCGAGTTCTTATTTCCGTGCCCCTCGACATGGTGGACGTTTGCAGCTCCTAGCCCAGCTGGGAAGTACAACACTCCCTCAGCGTTCCACATACTTAAATAAATAATCCTGGTCTCGTTACCGATTATATTTTAACAGATCCAGATTCCCATCTAGAAAAACGGCTTTCTGTTTAGAGCAGGGAGGAAAACACTGAGCCCCCTCCAGCTGGTCCCCCTGCAGAGCTGGTTCTGGGATGGTGCCGCAGACACCCGCTTCCTGTTCCACCAGGCCTCGGTGGAATGGCTTTGTTTTCCCCCAGGAAGCTCCAAATCCACACAGTCAACAATTCTTAAAAGCTTGCCCGCTTTCCCCCCTTGCCTTTCAGCGTTTAACAAATATCAAACATGTGTCCCTCCAAACCACCTTCCAAATTTACAAACTTTTTACTTTTTGAGACAGAGTCTCACTCACTCTGTTGCCCAGGCTGGAATGCAGTGGCGCAATCTCAGCTCACTGCAACCTCTGCCTCCTGGGTTCAAGTGATTCTCCTGCCTCAGCCTCCCGAGGAGCTGGGACTACAGGCATGCACCACCACGCCTGGCTAATTTTCTATTTTTAGTAGAGATAGGGTTTCACCATGTTGGCCAGGCTGGTCTTGAACTCCTGACCTTAAGTGATCCACCCGTCTCAGCTTCCCAAAGTGCTGGGATTACAGGTGTCAGCCACCACGCCCAGCCAAAATTTACAAACTTTTAGGTCCCCTTTGGAGCTGCCACCCTGTGGACCGCCCTCAGAGCACAACACCTCAGGGAAGGGGTTGGCTAAATGCTCAGTCGTCTGTCCTTTCTCGATCTTTGCGCAAGCCTGGCTGTTCCTCTGACAGCTCTCAAAAATTCATCCCTGGTCTGACAGTTAAAAATAATGCATTTATTTTTTGTGTGCACAAAGGTGACTTTACAGCCTCCCAGGGTTTTCCCAAGTTACAGACACCACTTGCCACCACTTTTCTTCATCTTCTCTTACCTGGCCAACAGCAACGGGTCAGCAGATGTTTTTCTCACGCACCTTCCCTCTCCCATCCAAATGACTCCCTAACCCGCCATCCACCTAGCAGACACCTGTGTCCCCTGTGCTGTGTTGACATCACCCTTCTGGAAGTGCTTGGTACCAACTGTCCCCTACAGCCACTGGGCTGTCTTGTCACACACTGCCATATGGCATGTCCTCATTTTGCATATTTAAATCACTATATCAAGAATATTAACAAAGATAAAAGGGTATGAGATCTTCCCACTAAGCATCGGGTGGAAATTCTCACATTAGTAATAATGCAATGTGAACCCAACCCCCAGGATGGAGAAGCCACTCAGAAGCTGGCCGGCCATCCTGTTTTGGGTGCAGTCCCAGACACAAGGACAAGCCCTCCCTGGGAGGCGGGTTACTCCTCAGAGTTTGGAAAAAGAGACTGTTTCCCCATCCATGTGCACATTTTATTACACCAGTGAATCCTGATACCTGGGTACTTTCAAGCTTTTACCAGAGCAAGAGAACAACCCAATACCCCCAAGGAAGCCCCAAACGCCTCCTGGAAAACCAGAGTCCAGGAATGGAAAAATACATCAGAGAAAAATTCTATCCGAAAATGTGGAATTACCAACATGCAAAAGATGCCAGAACCAGAAAGCCTAGCCTGAAGGTCCACATATTTTTTAAAATTTGCACAAGAATAGATAGAACCCGCTGGGCATGGTGGCTCATGCCTGTAATACCAGCACTTTGGGAGGCAGAGGCAGGCGGGTCACTTAAGGTCAGGAGTTCAAGACCAGCCTGGCCAACAAGGTGAAATCCCACCTCTACTAAAAATACAAAAATTAGCCGGGTGTGGTGGCATGAGCTTGTAATCCCAACTACTATAGGGAGGCTGAGGCACGAGAATTGCTTGAACCTGGGAGGCAGAGGCTGCAGTGAGTCAAGATCATGCCACTGCACTCTAGCCTGGGCAACAGAGCAGGACTCCATCTCAAAAAAAAAAAAGAATAGATAGAACTGGAATTTTCTGTTTCATTGTCGGTGTCCTCTGCTCCCTGAGACCATATGCTCTGTGGGGAGGAACTGTGTGACACACTGTATACCATGCAACTTCAAGGGAAATCAATCATGTTAGGCCACTGCTGAATACCTCCAAGAGTTTCCCATAGCACTGAAACCCCAAACTTAGGACCCTGCTTACAAAGGTGGGTCTGGTGGTAGATGCCACCCACCTCAGCCCTCCCTAGGACACCAACTGCACTGGCGTACCTTCTGCCCCAGGCCCTTTGCACCAACCAGGCCCTAAGCCTGCCATGTTCCCTGCCTTCTTCAAGGTCAAGCCAGGTCACAGCCTAAATGTTACCACCTTAAAGATTTAGCATTTAACCTGCCTTTGCAGTATTCAGGGTAAACAAATATTTAATGAGGAAAGCTTTCCCTTGGTAAGGAGTAGCCCACCTAATAAGTGAAGAAATAATAGAATGAAAATATCATCATTTTGCCAGCTCCAAATAAAATAGGAGATTTGGGCAATGATCATCAATGGCTAATAACATCACAAAACAATCAGTGAGACATGTATCTCCTGATCAGACACACTGACTAACACACATGAAGCAGCCATGGAGAAAAAGTAAAACTGCTCCTAAATCAGATCAAGTGTCTAGATTTAACTATCAGTTCACAGAGAACACAGGGGGACAGAAGAACATGTTCAACAATGCTGTGGGGCTATAATCATCAAAACATCCAAATCCCGACTGCAGGGATCCTACAGGATACATGATTCAGTTTCTTCAACCAAAATTGCAAGGAAGGAAAAAAAAAGTTAGAAGAGGAACATACAGGTAAAGAGACTTTAGAGACATATCAATTCATGTAATGTGAACACCATGTTGGCATCTGGATTTAAACAAAGCAACTATCAAAAAACACATGTATTAGGCTGGGTATGGCAGCTCACACCTGTAATTCCAGCACTTTGGGAGGCCAAGGTGGAGGATCGCTTGAGCCCAGGAGTTTGAGACCAGCCTGGGCAACAAAGCAAGAATCTGCCTCTACAAAAATGAAAATTAAAATAAATAAAAATAATCCATGTATTAGGGAATTTTTAATACAAACTCAATATCTGATGATTCCATGAATTTATAATTTTTAGGGGTCTGATATTGCAGTCTTGTTAAAAAAAAAGAGATACAGGTCAGGCATGGTGGCTCACACCTGTAATCCCAGTGCTTTGGGAGGTCGGAGTGGGAGGATTGCTTGAGCTCAGGAATTCAAGACCAACTTGGACAACACGGCAAAATCTCATCTCTACTAAAAAAAAAAAAAAAATTTAGCCAGGCATGGTGGCGCGTGCCTGTAGTCCCAGCTACTCAGGAGACTGAGGCAGGAGGATGGCTCGGGCCTGGGAGATCAAGGCTGTAAAGAGCTATGATCGCGCTACTGCACTCCAACTTGGGTGACAGAGACAGAGAGAGAGACAGACAGAGACAGAGAGGACAGAGAGAGAGAGAGAGAGAGAGAGAGAGAGAGAGAAAGAAATAGGGATGAAATGATATAACCAAGATTTGTTTCAAAATAATTGAGTAAAGGGAAGCAGGGAGTGAGGGGTAGTGTATACATGGAACAGGACTGGCTGTGAGTGGGAATCTGCCGAGGATGGATGATGGGTTCATGGGGTCTGCTCGTTCATGCTCTACTTGTGGATATGTTTGAAATTATCCAACTCAGGAACACAGAAGGTTTATTTTTTTAAAAAATGTTCCTTCCTTCTGCACTTTGGGAGGCCGAGGTGGGTGGATCATGAGGTCAGGAGATCGAGACCATCCTGGCTAACACGGTGAAACCCCGTCTCTACTAAAAATACAAAAAAATTAGCCGGGCACGGTGGTGGGTGCCTGTAGTCCCAGCTACTCGGGAGGCTGAGGCAGGAGAATGGTGTGAACCCGGGAGGCAGAGCTTGCAGTGAGCCGAGATAGCGCCACTGCAGTTCAGCCTGGGCAAAAGAGCAAGACTCCATCTCGAAAAAAAAAATTTCCTTCCCTGACTATCCCTCTACAACAGGTACCTCAACAACCCCTAGTCACCCATCTTATGTTTGATTTTAATTCTTTACCTGACCCTTATTTTTTTTCTTTTGATTTACTCCTCATAAACCCTTCTTGATGTATAAGCTGCACAAGCGCTGGGGCCTGGCCACCCACATTGACCACCATGTCTCTAGGGCTTTGAAGATACCTGGCACATGGGAAGCTTCATTAAATACACATTAGAAAACATAGAAGCACATGTACAAACAAGACCACATCAATCATTCAGTAGCAACTCAGAGCGTCGCGCTCTCTTGTCTTTGTAGGAAGTCTTGAGGGGGCGTTCATCCCCCTTCTTAGGAAGATGTGAAAGTATTCCCGGGCCACCCAAACAGTTTAAGCATTGTATCTTGGCAACAGACTGTCACGTATCGATAGACACACACGTAAAGCTTTGAAATCTTTCTCTAAACTTGTGAATGAAGCACCAAATACCATGGACAGAGCAGCAGTTAACCTCTCAGGTGGCCCACACTCTTGGGCCTCACTGCATGGCCACCCATGTTATCGATCAGTTGATCACACAGTGGCACATCAGGACCACCAATTCCAATCCCAACAGCTATGGCCTATATCAGAATCCAACCAAGAATGAAAGCCATCAATCATCTACATGGCAGGCTATTTGGAAACATCCAGATGTTAGAGTTTTGAAGATGATGCCTAGCGCAATCTAATAGAAGTGTTGCTCAATTTATGAGTCGTGATGATGCCACCTGAAAAATGAGACTGTCCTGTAATCCTGGAGGATGCAAATAAAGATGTGGGCCAGTGCATTTCCAGCCAGGATGGCCCGAATGGGTGTTAGGTGAGGCCAATATTCCTCTACCAATGAGGCTATTTTAAAAAGTGGATTTTGCATTCCTGCCTACTGTCAGGATAGTGACAGCCGGCTGAACAACCCTAATGAATTATTTTAAATAGAAGATGAAACATTAACTTAGGAACCTGAGAGAGAGGCTTTCACTTTCTTAAGATGAACCTGTGACTTGAAAGAGACTCACCAACAAGTATTTATGGATGACTTCCATGTGCCCAGGCAGGGCACAAGACTGAGGACTCAATTGAGAACCAGGTAAGGTCAGAAGGGGAAGAGACCAATGGGAAAAGGGCTTGTGGCTGAAATCCCTCCAAGGTGCCATCCACTAGCCCAGCAGAACCCTCACTATACACACAAGCCCGTTCAGCCCTGAGTTGGGCTCTGAGTGCCGTGGATCTGTCTTCACCTTCATGGCGGCCCTGTGCTGGGCCATATCAGGCATTTGGGCTGTGACAGCCCCTTGTTAACAGCAGTGCTTGGCTTGCTCTCTGGTGAGCTCCCAGAATGAACTTGGATCTTGTCCCCACCCAATGTGCCAACCCAAGGGCACACTGACAAGGAGTATGCTGTCATAGGCTATAGGGACAGGTATAGGCAACAGAAAGAGAAGGCGAGTTTTTGCTACTGAGATGGAGGGTACCTCCCACTACCTGTGACTGGCCAAGGAGGAAGGCTGTGGATTGGAGGTGGTCAGGGTCACCTTCAAACTCATCACAAATGAGGGCTTCCACCATCAGGACTGGCTCTTCCCAATTCTGCTGCTGACCAAGCTTCCGTATCCACAGAGGAGCCCTCTGTGGGGCTGTGTGCCCTGCAGGCTGAGGTCATGGTTACGCCACTCATGCTCCTTTGAGGCATGAACTCTGGAGTAGGGCTCCCCTTGCCCTACACAATGGAGGAAACGCCATGCTGAAGATTCCACATACCACCGGGACAGCCCTAAGTGGGAAAGGGAGACCCGGGGCTTCTCTGAGCTCAACATACTCCTCCCACACAAAGGAAGCGGGTGTACTGAGGCTGCAGCCCAGAAAGATAATGTGATGCGGTCGTGAGATGCCCAAATTGGAAGGAGGAAAAAAAGGAACAAAGAAATCACTGTGGACAGATGAAATGAAAATCTGGCAGGGCTCTGTCCTAACAAATGATCCTAAAATGAAGTAAGACTAACTTTTCTCCCTTGGCAGATATACAGAGAGGGAGAGTGAGAGCAGTAGCCAGAGAGGGAGGGTCAGAAAGAAGGTTGCACCCACTATGTGCCAGGCCCCACACTAAGTATAATGACACTTTATGTATATTCCCTCACTTAACTGTCAAACAAAGATTAATGAGGTAGACCCCGAGGGTGCATTTGCGTCCCCTTTTATAGGTAAAAGAATTGAGGCTCAAGAAGGGTGCAATTGGGAGCCCCTGAAACAAACACGTAGACATTTTTTTGTGCATGTGCATTCATGAGCATTCTTCTGGGGTGAGGGATCATTTCTTTCATTAGATTACCTGAAAAGGTAAGAAATCCTCAGGTTATATAACTTGACCAAGGTCACTAAGCTCAGAAAAGCTGGGATCTAAACTCCTATGTGACTTATAAAAGCTTCTGCAACCAGATCTGATCTGAAAGCCCCCAGTCTTCACTGAGTGAGAAAGAAAAAGAAACACAAGAGTTGAGGAGATGGAAAAGGAAATGAGACGGGCGCTGGGTCTAAGTAGAATGTCCAAGGACATTTCCAAGCCCCTTTCACTCTATCCCAGAGGTTCTTCAAAGCCATGTCACCTCTTTGAACATCTTCAGTGTACAGAAGTGACATGAACCAACCCCACAGCAACCCCACCCATTCACCATCCACAAAGGCACAAACCCACCGACCTGCAGTTCCACCTTAACTGAAGCCAGAGAATGACCTGGAAACAATGGGATAAGCAGGAAATATCCAGATTCCCTAAATTATTGTCTGTCTGGAAGTTCTGCAGAACATGAACAGTCACTATCTTGCCTGTATTGCTTTTCTTAATTTGGAGAAGGAACTGTGTAGAAAGTAATTAAGAGTGCACCTCATTGGCATGAATGCTTCCCACCATGGGATGAACAGAAGATGATGTGCTGGGTCCAGTGTCAAGTGTCACTAAGCCAGCATGAGACTGTCCAGGTGGCAACCTCAACCCCACAGGAAGCTGAGGAAGCTGTCATCTGTGACTCTGCTGGGAAGAAGCTCAGCATTAATTCTACTCCACCAGGTGCCAATAATGTCAGTGTGGCATATTATGTGATTACTCTGAGTGGTTACACAAAATTTAGAAGAAAAAACTGCATTAACAGCATCACTCACAGAGCAGAACTCTGGAAACGTGCACTTTACGCAATGGAGAAGTGCATTCCGTCTAATCCTAAGCAGGAAGATGAGAACTATTTTATAAGTGTGTCCCCTTCTATCTGGAAGATTGCAAGACACATGGAACGCCTTTCAGAAGACAAAACACGCCAAAATCTAAGACTGTAAGAAGCAACATCGTAATCCCATGCTAAGGTTAGTACCCTCATGGAGTACGACTACCCATGAGTAAACTCTTCTTCCATTTATTGTTGACACCAGTTTAAACACGTAATCCACATTTATTTTGATTGGATCATCTATTTTTGCTCTTGCAGTCATTTCCTGTCAAGTTTCTAGCCAAGGTGAAAAGCAGCGAACCCACAGAGTAGACTCTTTGACAGGGGGAAAAAAAAAGAAGAAGAAGAAGGGATGCTGTCTGTGCCCAGGCACTATTTTCTTAAGGTGGCAGCTTTCCTCTTCTAATGATACCTCTGGTCACTGTACCAACCAGTTGAGTAAGTTTTTCTGGAAAGTTCTCACCAATCACTGAAAAGGGTGTTTGTGGAGGCCAAAAATGGTGACAATATCAAGAGCCGCACAGAGTCTGCCAAGGAACCCACGGGCCTCGGACAAGATGGAGCCCAAGGAAGCATGGAACTGACTGAGCCACTGAAGAATGGGATAGACTCTGGACAAAAGTAATGTAAGACATGATCCCTGCCCCAAGATGTTTACAATTTTAGGGATGAATAGTAAGCAAATACTAAATAATCAGCCAAACGAGGCTGTCCAATCTTTTTGGAATAACATGAGATACATAAATAATACATAAATATAATTGGGTGCAAGGGTCAGTGGTACAGATTCACTGCTATATTCATTTACAAAAGTGGGGAATGAGGGAGGTATGTGTGGTTTTGATGATAACATCATTTTCACCCTGCCTTCTTACCCATTCCTGCCCTTCATCTTATTCTCTCCCACTTGGAGAATCAGCGCCTATCCAAGGCCCAAGCTCACATCCTCAGATCATCGTTACCTGCTCTCTTCCCCATTTCTCCCAGGTGGAACCACCTAAAAACAGCATTAAGTGTCTCACTCTAACCTAGACCCTCTGGCATCCTGCACCTTACATAAGCTTTCCCTCACATTCTTCCATCTTCCACTGGGGAGCCAGTCTTACCCTCTAAAACAAGGAGAGATCAGGTGACTTTGTCAGGTCCCCCAGATCTCAGGGCTCCGCACTCCCTAGAGGGGAAAGTCCTTAGCGCCGTCAGCTCTTGCTTCTCCCCCTCCACCCGTTCGCGCTCTATCTTTGGCTACAACTACATCCCACGACCTTTACACACTGGCAGATCTTCAGTTTTCAGGGTCCACATCGACAGGCTTCTTAGGAATCTTCTCCTGTTAGACAGTGAGATTCCTCAGGCACAGAGAGCCTCCTAGTCACCTTCTGCACCTCCACCTTGATTGCTTCTCCAGGCTCAAGGCTCAGTAGCCCTCTGTTCACCTCAGGAGTTGTAAGAAACAACCCTATTGTACGTACAGCCTTGGAGATGAAAGCAGGAATAATTACCTCCAGAAAGGAAGAGTGGGTCTTGGCAGGAATTCTAAGAATGGACAGGAGAAAAAGCTGACGATGATTTGACATGAAAGGAAGAAAAATCAGAAGGCTGTATTTCCAAAATCCAAATAACAGAAGAAGGGTGAAAGGTGAAGATGAGACTATGCTTTCTGAGCCATCCCAGGGCAAACATCTGCCTTCTCATTCATTTCCTTCAGATAAGGGAGAGAAGACGGAAAGGAAGGCAGGAAGGACTTCAAATTTTTAATAGTTTTAGTAGAGAAAATGGAAAGTTAATCAAATGCTATTACCAGGCCTTACATTTAAAAAATACTGGGGAGACTAGAAACACGAAACAGCAAGCCTGGCCCTGGAGCCTTCACTTTCCCTTCTGTGCGCTCTTGCACAGTTACCAGCCCCTCTGCCATCATCCTTCAAGGACCAGCCAGCCAGAGCCCTCGCCAACCAGAGGCTCAGTTATAGCAGAACACAGTGATGAGAGCTAAAGGTGTTTTTTTTTTTCTTAAATAAAAGATTTAGAAATAAGTTACAATTTATCATAATACCAACTTTCACATTCCTAAGACCCTGTTACTCAGGCTCTGTCCAAGGTAACACGTGATCTTCCTTCTTATTCTGTAATAGTTTCTTTGTCCACTTCCCAAAGCCTCCATTCCTCATTTGACACCATCAGTGATCAGTGACATTTTGGAAAATTCTTCCCAGTCTTTTTAAAGTTCTGGCCTGCTGAATTTCCTAATCATCTAGAAAACTGGGAAGGAGAGTATAGGCTAAAAATAAACCTTAATGACCACCACTTTCATTTGCCAAATATTTCTCCCTATTGATTTTTATTAGCCATTTTTTCAAAATAATCTCATTTAAACAATTCAATTCCTTATTAAATCATCTCCAAGCATATCCTCACTAGATTCTCATTAATTACAAAGGGAAAAATAGTAACTTCAGAATGGATAACCCCAGAAGGAACCACCATAACTAACTGACCAAAGCTGATACCCGCAATAAAGAGACAAATCAATATGTATCTCATGAAACTATACACGAGAAAGAACATGCTTTCTTTTTTGGCATTTCTACCAAAATACACAGCCTGATTCTAATCATAAGGAAGCATCACACAAACCCAGTTGAAGGATACTTGACAAAACAGCTGACCTACACTCTTCAAATATGTCAAGGTCATAAAAGGGCAAGACAGAGGAACAATGCTAGATTAAAGAATATGGGCCAGGTGAGATGTAATCCCAGCACTTTGGGAGGCCAAAGTGGGCAGATTGCTTGAGCCCAGGAGTTCAAGGCCAGCCTGGGCAATGTGGTGAGACATCATCTCTACAAAAAATACAAAAACTAGCCAGATGTGGTGATGCATGCCTGTAGCCCCAGGTACTCAGGAGGCTGAGGTGTGAGGATCACTTGGGCCCAGGAGGTGGAGGTTGCAGTGAGCCAAGATCTCGCCATTGCACTCCAGCCTGGGTGACAGAGCTACAGAGCTAGACCCTGTCTTTAAAAAAAAAAGAAAAAAGAAAAAAAAACGGCCGGGCACGGTGGCTCACGCCTGTAATCCCCGCACTTTGGGAGGCAGAGGCAGACAGATCACGGGGTCAGGAGATCGAGACCATCCTGGCTAACACAGTAAAACCCTGCCTCTACTAAAAACACAAAAAATTAGCCAGGAGTGGTGGCAGTGGTGGCAGGCGCCCTTAGTCCCAGCTACTTGGGAGGCTGAGGCAGGAGAATGGCATGAACCCAGGAGGCGGAGCTTGCAGTGAGCGGAGATCGCACCACTTCACTCCAGCCTGGGCGACAGAGCAAGACTCTGTCTCAAAAAAAAAAAAAAAATGTAAAGAACATGAAAGAGGACAGCTAAATATACCTTGTGATCTAAGATATTCTTTTCATACAAAGGATATCATTAGGAAAATCTGAATAAGGACTATAATAACCTAATAGTTTTATAGCAATGTTAGTTCTCTGATTTTGATCATTGTTCTGTGGTTATGTAAAATATCTTTGTTCTTAGGAAATACACACTAACTTATTTTGATGTCAAGGGGCACCATGTGTGAAATTTACTCTGAAATGCTTCCAAAAAAAATAGCAATGTGTATATTTCTATTGATTCTCCGTATTTATGGAGAAAGTAAGATTATGAATGCGAGAGAGAAGTCAAAAAAGGAAATGTGGTAAAATGCTAATATTTGGGGAATGCAGGTGAGAGAATTTTCTTACTATGTAAAGTACATTACTTTTCTGTAAGTCTGAAATTACATCAACATTTTATTTATTTATTTATTTTTGAGATGGAATTTTGCTCTTGACGCCCAGGTTGGAGTGCAACGGCGCAATCTTAGCTCACTGCAACCTCCGCCTGCCAAGTTCAACCGATTCTCCTGCCTCTGCCTCCCAAGTAGCTAGGATCACAGGTTCCTGCCACCATGCCCGGCTAATTTTTTTTTTTTTTTTTGAGATGGAGTCTCACTCTGTTGCCAGGCTGGAGTGCAATGGCGCAATCTTGGCTCACTGCGACCTCTGACTCACTGGTTCAAGCAATTTTCCTGCCTCAGCCTCCCAAGCAGCTGGGATTACAAGCATGCGCCACCACGCCCAGCTGATTTTTGTATTTTTAGTAGAGACGGGGTTTCACCACGTTGGCCAGAATGGTCTCAATCTCCTGACCTTATGATCCGCCTGCCTCAGCCTCCCAAAGCACTGGAATTACAGGTGTGAGCCACCACACCTGGCCTTTTAAAAAATATTTTTAGTAGAGATGGGGTTTCACCATGTTGGCCAGGGTGGTTTTGAACTCCTGACCTCATGTGATCCACCCGCCTCAGCCTCCCAAAGTGCTAGGATTACAGGTGTGAGCCACCAAGCCTGGCCAAAATTTTAAAAATTTTTTAAGGAATTGGCTGGGCGCGGTGGCTCACGCCTGTAATCCCAACACTTTGGGAGGCCGAGGCAGGCAGATCACGAGGTCACGAGATCAAGACCACACTGGCTAACACAGTGAAACCGTGTCTCTACTAAAAATACAGAGAATTAGCCGGGCGTGCTGGTGGGCACCTGTAGTCCCAGCTACTGGGTAGGCTGAGGCAGGAGAATGGCGTGAACCCAGGAGTCGGAGCTTGCAGTTAGCCGAGATCCTGCCTCTGCACTTGCACTCCAGCCTGGGCGACAGAGCGAGACTCTGTCTCCAAAAACAAAAAACAAAAAAAAATTTCAAGGAATTACAAATTGAAATTAAAATAAGATTCCTAACATCCCCAGTCCAATTATATAATTTTGTATTCTTAAGTATTGCAATTATATATATTCTTAAGTATTGCAATTATATATATTATGCATATTTCAGATGATATGCAAATTTCATTTACTACTTATTGTTTCCATATTAAGGAAAATGTTCAATGAAAACAGAGCTCCTATCAGCACTTGCAGTTCCCCTCCAATACAAATAGCCCCAAAATCAACATATTATTCCCATCTTTAAGGCTTTCTTTTTAGTCAGAATTCAACATGTGAAAGTACTCTCTAGGTTCTCAATTTGTTTAGGAAATTACGAGAAAAATAGGAGTTTTCAGGTATTTGTGTTTTGCTTTTTTTGAGACAGAGTCTCACTGTGTCATCTAGGCTGGAGCGCAGTGGGGTGATCTCGGCTCACTGCAACCTCCACCTCCCAGGTTCAAGCAATTCTCATGCCTCAGCCTCCCGAGTACCTGAGACTACAGGCACGCACCACCATGTCTGGCTAATTTTTTGTATTTTTAGTAGAGAAGGGGTTTCACTACGTTGGCCAGGCTCGTCTCAAACTCCTGACCTCAAGTGATCCACCCGCCTCGGCCTCACAAAGTGCTCAGATTAGAGGCATGGGCCACGTGCCTGGCCATGTATTTGTTTTAAATAAATCTATGATATTCACACTCACCTACACGCCTTTCAAAAGATGGTGGGGAGTGGGGGATGGGCAAAACTAGACTTCCAAAAGATGGAAGAAAATGGGATTGCAATTTTTGGCCCTGTCCAAGATCCTCTCTTTAGGCAGAATGGCCTGCTCATTGGCTCCCGACCAGAGTCCTGAACTCCCACAACAGCCTGGGGTCTTCTTCCTCTGTCTCTAATGATTTATCTTTCCAGGTTCAGCCTGACTCTCTCCTTAGAGCTTCCCCACCATTCAGCCCAGGAATTCCTCACCCTTGAAGGCCCAGAGTATTTACTTCCTGTTCCACTCTCTGGTACTCACTATGGATCCTCTTGAACCCTGTTAACCTTCAATGGGCGTATTTTTCACATCCTTCCAAAAGATCATAGGCTGGGCTCATTTCTTCTGTTCTTTTTATATTCCTTCACAGCAACCAGTATTTACAACTAACAGATGTTTAATAAACAGCTGCAAAGCTCAAAATGCCCTAATGTTTTCAATGCAAGAATGAAGGGGAAAGAATGCCTCTGAATGACTCCAAAAGCATGCTTGGAGAAAATGGCAAATGTTTCTGCTGCACATTTAGAGGCCCCAGAATACAAATTTGCATTTGCACGACTTCCCTTTTCAATGAGAATTCACGTACGTTCTTTCATTTTATCTTATTAGTATGATGAGATTTGTTCTTGATGAATCCGTACCACCTCAGCTACTCGTCATCATTCCATTATCACTACGTGTTTATAGATTTTCCCTTTTATTACTCATTTTATTTTTTCCATCAAGTATAGTTCATATACGAGGTAGTAATTATCAGGTTTTCTACTCCTGACACTTCAAGTTCGCCAATTTTTTTCTGATCATAAAAGCCTAAGTGCCTATTGTCAAAAATCTTGAAAACAGAGAAAGTATGAAGACGAAAATTGTCCATAATCAGTGCTGTCTTCATATAGATATTTTTAAGGAAACTGTGACAATTATATGTGTTTTTGGGTCTTGCTACCCACCCCTCAGTCTACGGAGCTTGCTTCCATATCCTTAAATATTAATCAAGAACATTATTCTTAATGGCTACACAGATTTCCACCACATAATCGTAACACGGTTTACTTAATCTTCTTATCTTTTAAAAGGCGTATGGCTGACATTTCTAATTGCCTTCGTAATAAGCATACTTCCTTGCTAACAGAACACTTACTTTATTCAAAGCACAATACCCTCAGCCAAAAACTGTTGTCTGTTGTGCCGGAGGACAGTCATATGATGCAGTCCCAGCCAATGAGATGTAAGATAAAGCAAGTGGGCGGAGCTTTGGAGGAAACTTTAAAGAGGTGGTCTTTGGTGACGCATGCACTCTCACCAGCGTCACTTTCTTGTGCCTGGAGCTCAGATGGAGGATTTTTTGATTTTTTTTTTTTTTTTTTTTTTTTTTTTTTTTTTGAGACAGAGTCTCACTCTGTCGCTCAGGCTGGAGTGCAGTGGCGCAATCTCGGCTCACTGCAAGCTCCGCCTCCCGGGTTCACGCCATTCTCCTGCCTCAGCCTCCCGAGTAGCTGGGAGTACAGGCACCTGCCACCACACCCGGCTAATTTTTTGTATTTTTAGTGGAGACGGGGTTGCACCGTGTTAGTAAGGATGCGATCTCCTGACCTCGTGATCCGCCCGCCTCGGCCTCCCAAAGTGCTGCGATTACAGGCGTGAGCCACCGCGCCCGGCCTGGAGGAGCCATCTTCAGACCACGAGGAGGCAACAAGTGCTTGGTGAGAATGGCTACATGGAAACATATAAGGAAAGTGGATGTCTACTGACTCAGTGGAACCTTCACTTCTGCACCTGACTGCCCTCCTCCCAAGGCTGCTTATATAAGGAAAAATGAAACCTCTTTTTTTTTTTTGAGACAGGGTCTCGCTGTGTTGCCCAGGGTAGACTCAAACTTCTGGGCTCCCGGTATCCTCCTGCCACGGCCTCCCAAAGTGCTGGCATTGCCGGCGTAAGCCACCACACCATGCCCTCCTAACTCATTAAAGCCACTTTGGAGTGTTTCTGTGATCTATAGCTGAGTGGTGTGAAACAAAAGAATACCTTTTTTTTCCCCCACCTTCTGCTGTCTTCATAGCCTGTGATACAGCTTCAAAAACAAGGACCAAGACCTACACACCACAACTGCTGGGGTCATCCAGTCCAACCTGGGACAGAAGTCTTGGACAGGAGAGGTGTCAGGTCTCTCTTCCTCTGAAAGGGGGCTGCCTAACCTGTTGATGCTGTGCTCCCATCAAGAAGCTCACAGAGAATGATATGGGCCAGTGTTTGTTCTGTTTTAGTGTTCATACAACTCTAGCTGAGAGCAACCAAGAAAACTGCCCCTTACTAGCTCAGGGAACTCCCATAGGGAATTCCAAACTTACAGGCCAGTAAGGTGGCCTGGCCGCTCTTCCACCTGGAACACAGCTCACTGAATACGGCAGATACCTGCAGACTGGGGGCAGAAACTAGGCTCTGGGTCCCTTTCCCAGCGGGGAGACCTGGCTTGGTTGTGAGCCCAGCCCTGCAGAGAGGCTGCAGATCCAACACAGCTCCTCTTGGAAGCCCTCTGTGCCAAGAGGCACAGCCCAGATACCCCAGGAATCCCTGAGGGAAATTTCATAAAACATGTGACTATCTACACAGCCTGCTAGAGGCCAGGTCATTGCTCACACGGCTAAGTTGAAGCCTCAGTGCAGTTTCTACTTCATTCAGGGAACTGGAGTTGCAGCTTTCACTAGAAGAGCTGCTTCTCCTTGATGAACAAACCATTCCTCCCATAAAAATGCTGTAGAAAGTACTGTAAGCGCTAATGCAGCCAAAAACTTAAAGACTAGTATAGGGTTAACTGAACTGCCACGTTAAGTCAGGTGTAACGAGATGACAATGCTTTAATCCTGCTGCTTAAAACGATGTCTAAAATGTGCAAGTCAAATTTCAAGCCTTTGTAAGAACATAATGGTAAAGATAATTTCATCATTATCAGGTGATGCAACATCCTGCCCGGTCCCAGGGCTGGAATTCCAAACAGTCACGCCTTTGCAGAGTTTTACAGCCCTGGAAGAGAGGGGAGGCCACACTGAACACCTGTGATGATAACTCCAGCCCATGCCCCGGTGATTTTTGACAATTGAATTAATGTTGAAATGAGCTTATTTTTCTGTCCTAAAGGGAAAACGAGCCTAAAATCCTGTTAATCTAGCATCCTGGTTACTCAGTTTCACCATAATTTATAGGATAGTTTTTCTATCCAAAAACTAAGGCTATTTTTGTCCCAACTTCGCCGCTTCATAAAACACACGTGCATGCATGCAACTTCAGAGGTTTTGGCCTAAAGCAAGTTTTCAAAATAACCGGGTTCAAATATTTCATTGAGATGGCAGGGGTGGAAGAATCTTATAGAAGCAAATTTTACTGTTCTCTGTAAATTCAGACTTCTTCAGCCACAGATAGCTCAGGGATCCAGTCTCGCTTGAGAAACATGATGGAATAAGCCCACAGTCAGAGCTTCTTCTCATTCAGTTTCATGAAAGCTCTGAGCTCCCACAAGTGTCTGCTGGAACTGGACAGGAAGCTTGCAAGATGCTGGCTACGATTCAGCGCAGTCACCGCCTTCCCCAGTCGGCCCACCATCCCCAGCCATCCAACCACTTCCTCCCCACGAGGCATCGCCCGTTGGAAAGTTTTATTAACCAAATGCTTGGGGGTTTCTGTATATTTATATTACCTCCTCTTCTCTCCTTCTGTTCTACCCGGGCATGTTGGAAAAAAAAAAAGTTATGATAAACTTTAATAAAAACAAAATTAAAATGA
This sequence comes from Gorilla gorilla gorilla, assembly GCF_029281585.2. NCBI lineage: Eukaryota > Metazoa > Chordata > Mammalia > Primates > Hominidae > Gorilla > Gorilla gorilla. Next base: position 102,347,780 of record NC_073242.2, read on the forward strand.
TTAAACCTTTCATATCCTTTAGAGATAATCTCTCTTCTCCTGGCTGGTCCAATCTGGGAGAAAACAAATGTGAACCACAGCTTGCTGCTGCTTTTCAATTTTTTTCCCCCCTAAAGAAACAAACAGAAAAAGCCGCCTGTGGCCAGATTTTTAAAATAAATTAAATTTGTCCTCACACACGGCAGCCAGGTGTGGTTGAAACATTCTTTCCAGATATCTATGATATATGCCAACATCCTTCCCTCTGGGGGTCTTTCAACGCGAGCCTGACAATCCCAAGGGGAACAGAGACTTGGGGGGGAGAAAGGGGGGTGATTCCAAAATAGTTATTGAAAAAGAATCACTATTTCCCTATTAGCCCTGTAATAATGCCTTACAGAAATGACTGGATGCCCTGCCCCTGCATGCCATCTACCAAAACCAAAAAATAGTCTACATTCCTGATTAAAGCAAAGCTCAGAGAAAACAGCCCAGTATGGCACAAATCTCCCCGGTCTTATGTGTTCTGAGGAAGTCTTCAGATCCGCCCAGGGTCTGGGCACAGGTCCGCAGAGAATCAAATGGCTGCAGAATTCGATCAGGCCTGTCTGTCCGAGGCCAGCTAGATATGGAAATCAGAAGTAGGTCATCAGCCCTCAAGAATGGGATAATGACCTCTGGACTCGCAGCGCTGGGGCCACCAAGAGAACAAAGGTGTTAAGGCACTGTGTAGGTTTTTCTGTTGTTGTTGTTGTTACAATATCTAATAGTGAGATCAAATTCTTATTGTGGAAATAAACATCACGGTCTTCTGTATGAAGATGGTCTGCAGAAAGTGACCACGCATCAGAGGGTCCAGCATAGGAGGAGAATCTCAATTTGCCTTAGTCATGATAGCACACACCCTGAGCACAGTTAGTTTCTCATGTTTCGTGTCTGGTGTTTATGTTGTAGTAGAGACGACTCGTCCTCAAGTTAAAAGGACAAAAGTCTTTCCTGTGTTTCATACTTGGGCAGTGAGTCACTAGGAAAGGATTTAGTTTTTAGAAAAAAAACTTCTGATCCCTGGGCTGAAACAGAGAGCCCCAAAGAGCTATGTTGATCCCAGACAAGCACGTGCGTGGATTCTTCAAAGTTCAGGTCAACTCAGGCCCCTCCTCCTTGCAGTCAGCCCTGTACTCAAGGTTGCTGGAGACATGGCACCTCTATTCCCTGCCCGAAAAAGCCCCCTTAACTGGGGGCCACAGGTTGAGTGGTGAAGGAGGCAACTCACACCTGAATTATAGTGGGCTTGTAAACCTGAACAGGGCAAGTCACAACTTTGGGAGGCTGAGGCAGGAGGATCACTTGAGGCCAGGAGTTCAAGAACAGCCCTGACAACATAGTGAGACCCTGTCTACAAATGAAAAAATTAGCCAGGCGTGGTGGTGCATGCCTGTGCTACTTGGAAGACTGAGGCAGGAGGATCACTTGAGCCCAGGAGATGGAGGCTGCAGTGAGCCATGATTGTGCCACTGCACTCCAGCCTGTGTAGAGACCCTGTCTCTATAAAAAAAGAAAACAAAAACAAAAAAACAAAAAAAACTCACCTACCAAAAGTCCAGCTGACATCTACTACAAAATTCCCATTATTGCCATAAAAACATGTGGGCTGGGTTCAAGGCTGCATAGCAGATGGCCAGGCTACATCCTCATCACACACGCACTTCACTGGTGCCAGTGCCAGTGACAGGCTAGAAGCCACTCCAGTGAGGACCCCTGCTAGGGCCAATCAGATCAGGGCTGCCCTCCCCATGCTGTGGGGCTTCTCAATGCTTCTGAAATGGACTCACACAAGGAAGTCACAAAGGGCTTTGGACATTAGGAAAACCATGCAAACTGTTTCCACTTCTCAGAGCAACCCGAGGCACGCGCTCTGGAGTGTGCAGAGTCACAGATAACTGCTGCCTCTTTGCTCACCTCAGTCTTAGGATTTCTTCATTTCTATCCTGGAGAGAATCCAGCAATGGATCACATTGTTATCTAGACACAAAGAATCCCACCCCTGGGGCAAAGTGCTACTTGTCCCGTGGATGAGTTTGTCAGCCCGCAGCAAGGAGGCCAGACGCGGTGGGAAGAGCACAGCCCTGGGCTCTGGGCCTCTGTACCAAGTCCCTACTCTGCTGCTGTCTACAGCAGCCCTGTCCTCAGGAACCTTCTCCAGGGAAGGAAATGGCTTCTGTCTGCACATCCAATACAGCAGCCACTAGCCACATGGCACTGAGACAGATGGGCCGCTGCAATGGGAACCTAGCGACCTGAGACATCCAAGATTGCCAGGAAGGGTCCGAGTTCGCCTCTGCTTTATGCTCGTGCAGGACAGGAACGGCCCTGTGGAGGCTGCCCTCGAGGCTCACATCACAGGCTCAATCTGGGAAAGACCAGCCATGGGAAGCAGGATGTGACTTGCCCTGGAAGCGCAAGTGAAGGACGGGCTCCGAATGAAAGCTACACAGGGTAACAACATACACACTGGGATCTTTATATTATGTCCAGCCTGGAGTATATAACACAGGGTAAGGAAAAACCAAGGAATAAAAAGTCCTTCAGGTACTTCGAGCAACTGAAATCCTTTGGATGGAAGTCCAGTCAATCAGCTGGCACCCTATGGAATTCTATACCCTAACGGGTCATAGAAAATTGTAAGGCTCTAGGTAGCATCTACCCCAACCAGAGCACAAACACCACACACAAGCCCAGGGAGATCTGCTTAGTGCCTAAAAGTACAGTGGGCAGCAAGGAGGGGTTTCTATTTCTTTTTTTTCTTTTGAGACGGAGTCTCACTCTGTCGCCCAGGTTGAAGTGCAATGGCGCGGCCTCTGCTCATTGCAACCTCTGCCTCCCAGGTGCAAGCGATTCTCCTGCCTCAGCCTCCCGAGAAGCTGGGATCACAGGCACCCGCCACCATACCTGCCTAATTTTTATATTTTTAGTAGAGGCGGGGTTTCATCATGTTGGCCAGGCTGGTCTCCAATACCTGAGCTCTAGTGATCCGCCCGCCTCGGCCTCCCAAAGTGCTGGATTACAGGCGTGAGCCACCATGCCCAGCTAAGGAGTTCCTATTTCTATAAATCCCTCCAACAGGAGCCTAACACAGGCCAGCCTGCTGGAGCACCTTCAGCAAAGGCAGCTTTTCTCGATGCTAAGACCATCAAATTTCACAGGCACAAGAACCTTCCTCCATGTGGCCGGCTGTCAGCCCTCTTGGTGTTTGCCAGCAAGAAGGTTTCGGCGAGGGCTGTGTGAGGACAGGCAAGGAAAGAGTCATGGTAAAATGGGCTCAGAGAACACAGGGCTCTGACCCCTTTTCCTGTCCTAACAAGTGTCTTTGAGCACTTCCGGCTTCATTTGGAGTCCCCTTCCAGCGGGGTCGCAGTAGTTAATCCCATGCCAAGGCCAGCACTGAGAACCGTGCGCTTCGAGCAGGAAACCAGAGAAGGCCTGGTGGGCGCTGACAGTTCTGTCCGAGGCGACTTCCAGGATCTCCATGACCTCCCTTCATCTCTCCCACCACCTTCTGTCCTACCCTCCTGCCCCACCCAAAGTGACCACAGAAAAGGAAACAAGAAACTGGCTTCAGGTATCAGAAAGTCTGGGTAATAGACAGAACTGTGGTCCTCCCAGTGTCCTAGGTTGAAGTCCCAACCTCCAGTACCTTAGGATGTAGCTATGACTGGAGACAGGACATTTAAGGAGGTGATTAGGTTAACGTGAGGCCTTTAGGGTAGACCCTAATCCAATCTATCTGGTATGTCCTAATCATACAGAGACACACCAGGGGGACTCACAGAGACCAGGCTATATGAGACCAAGGCCTCGGGAGAAGCCAAACCTGCTGGCACCTGGATCTTGAACCTTTAGCCTCCAGAACTGTGAGAAAATACACTTCTTTTGTTTCAGCCAACCAATGGAAACAGGGGGTGAAAAATACACACATTCTTTTTTGACTTTATAATATGACAATTTTGGATAAAATTTTGGGTTGAAACAACAGATGGCCCTGTACCAAGAAAATCACACACTGTCTGATTTTTGATATTCTAATTAGAGCAGAGGTCAAAGATCTTTTAAAAGCAATAAATGGCTCCTTTTATTAAGATATACACAAAAGGTCTCAAGATAGTCTTGAGGCATCAAACTATAAAAGCCCATTTAACATCCACTCTGAAAAACACATCTTTACAAAGTCCTTTCAAAGTCCCTCAAAACTGCTAATGGAATAAGACATAAGTAGCAAAAAGCAAAATTAAATGCTTATTTGAAGACTGTTCTCCCCAACTGAGAAAAACTGTGAAACAGAGAGAAAGATCAGCAAGAAAAGATGTACTCCATCCAGGCTGGTGGGAACCACACTTCTCTAAAATGCAAGCCAAAAAATATTAAGGAAAATGTAGCCCCAAACCTAGCCTGGGTCTACCAGAAGTCTGAGGAAACCCAGTGAGGAGGAGCTGAGCATGGTCCAACAGAACCTTCTGAACTGCTCTAGAAATCTGAATTGTCTGAGTTAACCATGAGCCCCATGGCACTATTAAGCACTTGAAATCTGGTTAGTGTGATGCAGAAACTGGATTTAAAATTTTATTTAGCATTAATAGAGAATTTTGAGAAGCTTCCTTGTGGCTCTCAGGAGATCAGAAAGCCCAGGAACCAGGGAGGTATGGGTAGCACTTAGACTGAGGCCACAAAACTTTCCACTGCTCGTCAATGTTTGAAAAAAATAATTTGGAACCATAATTCTTATAATTGGGTCACAGTTTGAAGGGGGTTCCTTAACATCTGTGACTCTGAGAAAAAGCCTTTGAGCTATTTCTGTACGCAGAGAGATAGATGCACGTTCTATTTCCTCCCTGGCCCCTACCAAGGTCGGGAACAAGTTTCATATAGGATGTAAGTAGCCCTAGAAATGGATTCTTTGGACATTCCTAAAGACAGTACAGGTACAAATCATTATTTCTCGGAAAACATCCATTCAGGCAGTGGAGAAAGTGTGAACTCCAGAGGCTAGGATGGGGGATCCATATAGGAGGGGTCTGCACACATGGCAGGAGACAGCAGAGGACGGCTGTCACTTCCTGCTACACTGTCGGCTTTAGGAGGTCTCTTCCCTCCAGTGAAATCCAGGGACAGCACCCCCAAATCCAGGGACAGCACCCCCAACTCCCAGCCCAGCACAAACACCCACTGACTGGCTAGCTATCCATATTCACTTTAGGGTGGAGTTTCAGATTTTCAAGTTTCTTGGATACACCTTTCGAAGGTGACTTGGGATGTTTGGAAATAAAGGTTTCACAGAAAGAACACTTGGTATGACATGATGTCCTGTGGCTCCCTTGGGGGTCCCCATGTCACTGGGCTCTGATGAGCCAACGGGGGTCTCTGGCATGCTCACACCCCTAAACAGAGGACCCCCGCCCAATGCTTACCCCTCAACAAATGCAAACACACTCATATACTGTCTCTCCTAATTCCAGGAACCATCAGCAGGTACCCCTTTTTCCTTTTTTTTTGCTGTGCCAAAAAAAACCCTCCCTGCAGTGAGTGGCCACAGTATCACTGCTTCTCCCAGTGGGCAGCATTGGGCATGCGCTGCCACCCACTCATGAAGATAGCATGGAAGACAGCCTGGAGCCCTTGACCAAGAACAACACTAACCAGAAGGGCAGTGTACAGCTGGTGCCACGTGTCATATGCTGAAACAACACGCACAAAACCCTGGTAGCTTCATCATCCCAGAAAAATAACGCAACGAATGAATGGTGGATCTAGAACATCAAAGAATGAGTGAATACGAATCACTGCAACTCAGGCCACTGCAGCCAGGTCTAGATAACTGCTGAAAACGTGCAAGTCCTGGAACAGCCAGCCAGGACACAGGAGGCTGGGTAGGAGGCTGCATGCTTAACCCACTGCCCACCTGACTATCCTGGTGATGCCACACCTTCTCCAGGGGGACCTTCCAGGCCAGCAGCATCTGACAGCAGTGAAACAGCACTGCGTATGTCCACCTTCCAGCAGACCAGATCATTAGCATATTTTGCAGAGAGCAAGCAGAAAAGTTTAATTGCCCTTAATTACTCAGTTCAACAAGGCTCCTAGATAATGGCTCTCAGATTTCTTGCCTGGTATCGACGTAATTTCCCTGACTCTGGCTTCATTATATCCCTAACTTAGAAGCAATAGCCTCTCCAAGATGGCTTTCCAGAACAGACACTGAAGTTCCAGTGAGGCTGGGCAGTCGCTACAAAGGTTTCTTCTATGAGGAGTCAGATTTTTGGCCTTCACACCACTCTGGGGTGTGTGTGTGTGTGTGTGTGTGTGTGTGTGTGTGTGTGTGTGTGTGTGTGTGTGTGTGTGTGTGTGTGTGTGTACAGCGGGTAGTGGGGAGGACACACTAGCATGTACTTAGGAAGGACTAAGACAAGGAATATGTAATCAGAAGCCATCACAATTACAAATGTAAATGAACAGGCAATTGGCACTGACCTTTGTAGATTGTTAGAGGACTAATTAAGGCAAATCAAGAACTCTGTTCCAACAGAAAAACAAGACAGTATACACCCTGAGAACTACTCCATCCTCTCTATGTAAATGCAAAATGCAGGAGAATCACAGAGTAATCAAACTACGAATATTGGCAAATAAAAAACATCTCCATGAACAAAAGACAACCAAGATTTACTTCTTGGTAGCCTGTTAGTGATTTTGCTAAAATCTCTATCAACAAGCACCACCACCATTCTGAGCCCTTGCCACACATCTGACATTCTGTTAGAGTCCATATAAATACATCCCACCCCCAAAACAGCCAGAGACACCAGTCACTAACTCCTTGCTTGAATATTTTAAAAGCTGTAAGAAAAATACTTACAAAAAGGAATCAACCTATGTTATCCTGTAAACTCTATTTTTCATTTAACAACATTATGTTCTCTTCATGTTCATACATAATGACCTCTCTTTACCCTTGCATTGTAAAGCATCTTTCTAAAAAGCTTGCTGAAATTTACAATCCCTGTCCAAACAGTCCTTCATCAGGGAATGTCCTTTAGACAGATAAAGTCATATTTTCCCCATGCCTCCATCAATGCTTAAAATTTCAGTCACTCCCATTTGTTTTGATGCACTTTTACATTTAACTTCTCTAGTTAAAAATACTTTAAGTTCCTATACCTTCCCCAAACCCGGTCAACAAGACATACAGTAAAAAGGAAAGGAGAAAGAGTGTGTGTGTGTTGATTTTATAAAAACAATATTTTAGAAATTCAGAGCTGGCCACAACATATTTTAGTGCTATCAGAAAAATTACACTGAAATTGCACATAATTTAGCTATTTACAAAAAAAAAAGATGTAATTTATATTTAGAGGGCAGCCTTACACCAACTTTGCAAAATAAAAACAAAATCAAGTGAGAAAGCTGAAGACAGTATATATTCTTGGTCTCTTAACTCTTAAGCTGTATACGTTAAGCAGAACACCCTGAAACTTGGTTTAAAAAGTGATTCATCAAAGGAGGCCAGTGAGTGTTGCAGTAAAGGCTGTCACCAAAACCACATTATCACTTGGCAAGCTGTGTGCACCTCTCTGGCCCCAGAAATTCGCTACTATGAATGCCAAAGACGTATCTGTAAAGGGAGGATACTGCTTTTTGCTCCAAGCAAAACAAGTCTCTTAAATTCTGAATGATCGTGCGCCCTCTGTAAACTGAGTCCGGGTCCAATTATTTCCAATGCCTGAGCTGGTCTAGTCATCAGTGTGTCCATATTAAGAGTGCAGAGGAGACATCAGTGATCAGCTATGTTCTCCAACTCATAAAAAGCCTTATATGTAATAGGTCGTCAATAAAGAATTGTTGAACTTTAATTACATGCATGTAAAATTTGGAGGTCTATGTCTACATGAAAGAAAAAGTACTTAGGACAAGGCTAGTAAGAGAGAAAACAGGAGGAGGAGGAGGAGAAAGGCCGACAGCAGAAACACAAAGGGCCTGTGTTCTCAAAGCCCAGGGCACTTGATAGAATGAAGTTAACTACAGTTTCACCCAGGAGCCAGAAATGCCTTTTAAATAAGCAAACAGGGAAGCTGATCCTACACATGACCCACCTCTGAGAGCTCTCCATTTCTCAAGAGCTTCTGGTAAAACAGGGAAGCAAATGGCAGATGCCAGCAACTCAGAGCTCTGGCCCAGTGCATTGGCCAGTGATGACGAGTGGTTTCTACCTGTGGGTAGGTAAGTATGAAATGCCGAGACCAAATCCCAACCAATTCCAGAGACTACTTGGTCTTGCAGAAAAAACACTCAAGCCAATAAAAATAAATTGTAGGGATTGGAAGAGGAACCTCACCTGGTTAGTTACTGTCTTTGAGAGATGTATTTCCAAGCCATTTTTAAAACAGGAAGGCCCAGCAGGCTTGCGTGCTTGCGTCTATTGTGGGGTAGGGGTGGAAAAGTGTAACGACAAAGACCATCACACTGAACCAAAGACAATTTACCACAGGTCTCGGCCTGCCCACTGACATAAGGGCAGAGCTCCGCCACGGCAGGGCCACTTGGGCACAGCAGCCTAACTATTAGCACACAGCTGGCGGCCAAGGCTCTGTCCACTGGTGCAGGGCAGGACTTAGATGTATGTGCCCAACCACGAGGCCTCTCAAGGAGTTACGTGGCCAGTCATGGCAGATACAGATCCTGGCTGCTACCAGAAGATTCTGAAGGGATGGAGGAGACCTTTGCAATTTCTTCTACCTTGACTCCTTCCTCCAGACCCACAGGTTCACATGGGTTGGCAGGCTACATGATGAACTGGACCGACTGGCAAACAAGTGACTTAAGTAACAGGTAAACTGGGAATAGATATTTTTTGTCATCCACAGGGCAGAAACTATTGCAGAGTTCACCCCTCCTGCCTTAGAAGGAGACATCTAGATACCTGTAGGAGGTGACATGAGACTGGGGATGAGGTCCAGAACTCAGAAAGGACAAGGGGTTATTTCTGAAGGGTTTTATGTAATATTCTGTGGCATGTGGACAACAGAGGAGAAGAGGAAAGGAGAAGGAATGTCATCACTTAGCAGGATGATGACAGAAAGCCAGAACTTCCAACTCTAGACAGCATAGCCATGGATGGGGAGCTTCTGGTCAGAGTGGGTGGGGCTCCTAAAAGGTGCACCAAGACTTCCTAATGCTCCTGATGCCACAGGATGACATTTCTAGCTGAAAAATCATGTCCTGACCCTTATGTTAAAGAGGACAGAGTTGGGAATAGTCTATAAAGTCGATGTTTACAAAATTTGAAGTTGATCATCTTAAACATTTCAATTCTACCAGGTCCATAATGTCCATTCTCTTGAAGATATCCTTTCAAGTTTTGAAGAGCCAACCCCTGGGGAGAGTGAAGATACATCTTAAGATGAGTTTTCTTAAAGTGGTTCCTAAAACGGAACCAAGTTCTTGTTAATGTCAATATGAATAAATAATACGTAATACTTTGTCCCTTTTGTCATCAGTCATATGGACCGAACCGGAGCCTGTGTGTGGGAGGGGAGGAGTGTGGTGTGGGGAGGGAGTAGGGGAGAGAGCAAAAACATGACTCCAGGTCAAAGCCAATCCCAAAGCATCTTGAAATACGGAAGGGAAGTCTATCATCTCCACTGAAGTTGCTCACACACTTCTCGGGGGAAAATCCCCTAGTATGCACTAAATGAGAGGAACCTCGAAGGCACTGGTGCCGGGCTGCATCCACGGAAGCACTACATTCCAAAACAGGGAACTGTATGTTCCAGGCCACCGACTCTGGGTGAAACGGCAGCTGTACACTGTTTAGTGTGGGGCACCTCATTAATACAAAAGGAATTCTGAGCAGAGTAAAAGAAAGAATTGAAGAGTGAAATGGATCAGCTTTTAACAGATGATTAAAACAATGATGTATGCAGAGCTGGCCAAAAAAACACCCCAAACAAAGCACAAACCCTGAGCAAGAAACAGGTCTAGGTGTGTTGGTAGAAAGAAGGAGAATCCGGGGAATGACTCAACAGTGCACTAATGCAGAGCAGTGGATCAAACAGAGGCCACAATCCCTGGGTGGGGCACAGGCTCCCCTACAGCCAGATGGCCCAGGGGCCTCAGCCTCAGGCCCATCCTCGTCCCTTACTCCTGAGAGTGCTCCCATGCAGACGGATGGGATCAGAGGCAAAGCAGAAGCTCCACCAATTAAGGTGTTTCAACTTTAACCAGAAGAGGCATTTGAAAAACACATGGAAGGGACAGTCTTGCAGTGACCTTCAAGTGACAAAAATTATCCCGGTACCCAACAGCCCTTTCCTGAACAAACAGTTTCTACTGACTGTCGAAACCTCAACCACTCTAGCAGGGAGAAAAATTCTTGAATTGTAGTCTATCCCATCATTTGGGAATTGCTGTTTCATTTATATGAGGAGACAGCGAAGGAGCAGTCGGATGATCCAGAGAGGAGCAGGTGGGCAGAGGGCTTTGGAGGGGCTTAGGAGGGATGCCTCCAGGAGGAAATGAAGCTGACAGAAAAACTGATAGAGCAGAGCGTTCAGAGATTAGGAAATGTCTACTTCTGGCAGAGTAAGGTTTGCCATGAATTAATCATAGGTACCTAGAAAACCAGAGAAAACAATAAGTTGTACAAGAAGGTAAATGAAATTATAAAACTCTACATGGCTCAGCTGCGATTAATATTTATAGTTATAATAATGAAAACACTGAATATTAATATAACCCCCAATTATTATTTAATCATAATGGAAGGTGGAGGGAGGAAGGACTGAGTGTGGAGGGGGCTGGGGAGTGGGAGGGAGTCCAACTGTTGTTTGGGGGGTGTGCAGGAGTGTGCGGAGCAGTGCCTGTGTATTTGTGGGTAGAGTGAGGGTGCGTGTGGGATGCGTGTCAGTGTGTGTGGGGTGTGTGGGGGTGCAGTGTCTATGTGTTTATGATGCATGTGGGGGGTGCAGTGTATGTGGGGGAGGTGCAGATGGGGCGTGTGGGTGTAGTATATGGCTTGTGTGGGTGTGTGAGTGTATACAGGGTGTGTGTGTACAACGTATGTGGGTACGGTGTCTTGTCTGTGGGGTGTGTATGTGAGTGTGGATGGAATGTGTAGGATGCAGAGAAAGTGTATGTGTGTGTGCGCACGTGCGAGAACGTGTATGAGGTATCGGGCTGGTGTGTGTGCCGTCTGCATGAGTCTGTGGTTGGGGTATGGGTATAGGTGTGTACACGGGTGGGTTTGTGGAACAGCACACTGGTGAAATTCTCATCTGCCCAGGTAGAAAGCCAAGAGGTAACATCTAAAACTTAAAAACAAGAAACAGTCGTAGAAGTATGAGAAGAAACATGGAAATAAGTAACAAAAGAAACATCTGAAAGTTGAAAGCTGATCCCCTGGAAAAGGGGGTGGGAGAGGGCCATGCTCTTCTCCATAAAGTTTATGTAACTTTTTGCCTTTAAAAAATATAAAAATGTGTAATTTGATTATATTAAGGTTAAAACTGCACACATCCATGATGGCTGAATGGCTGAGAAGGCACCGGAGGAGACTGTAGGATCAGGAGTGGCCTTGGGTCTCAGGCTTGGCCAGGCCGTTAGACAAGCTGCCATTAAGAAGAAAAAGAAGTGTGACAGAGAAAGTGGTGAGCAAGGTGCCCAAGAGGTGGGACCAATGAGATGTCCACAAAGCTCAGCATCTGGGAGGTGGGACCAGTGGTGTCCAGGAAGCTGTACAAAGGCATTTGGCAGCACCAGGACACAAAAGCTCAAGAGGCTGGGAGCCGAGGACCAGGCCACAGTGCCCTGTGCCCAGGGACATGGGGCAGGCTGAGAACCACCAGCCAGGGTCAGGCTTGCAGAACTGTCAAGGGAAGTCGGAGGACAAGAGAAAAACACCCCGGAAGCCAAGGGAAGGCAAGGGAAGGGGAAGGGACCTTCAAGAAAGGGCTGGGCAACAATTTCAAACACTGCAGAAAGAAAACGGTCAGGCCCAGCGGGTCCTGGGCTGTGTCAATCAAAGATCAGCAGCGCCCTCCCAAGAGTGGCTTGGTGACAGAGGAAATGGGTTGTAGGAGGTTGAGACATGGAATAGAGGTGAGCAGTTCACAGGGTTCTCTCAAGAATCTGGAAGATTCTGTCGTAGAGACAGTGTGGGGCCTAGGATGAAAGGAGAGCTTTTCTTGGAAAGTTTTGGTTTCTAAAGAGGTAAGTGACTGTCTTGTGTGTCTAAGTTGAGAGCAAGAGACTGGAAAATTGAAAAAATAGAAAAGAGGAGGTGATTCTACCCAATGAAGTCCCTATGGAAGGAGGAGTCATGGGTGGAGGGAGGGAGGGAGGTGGGGAAAAAGGTGGCTGCAGGGAGATGACATGGGGAGGCAGAAACAAGGCAAGCTCCCACTAGAAGGTCTCGACACATTGAAGCAGCAAGCAGCATGGACCCAAGAAACACCCAGAATCACTCCCAAATACAACTGAAATTTTTATAACAGGCACTTATTTTATTCCTCTCTAAAGTTCAGTTTTACAGACCAGACTTTGAGGCCACAAATTATCTACTCTTAATACTGGGCAGGACACACGATGTAGCATCTGCTATGTCAATTTGAACCAATAAATTGAATCTAAAGTATGTACTGGAGGAATCTTCGAATAGAGGAGAGTATCTTCTGTTGGCCTGCTCCCTGGGTAGCAGCTTGTGACTTCCCTAAGACTGAGCCTTGCTCCAAGAAAAGTGCTGCCAATTTCCTTTAAAAAAAAAAAAAAAAAAAAAAAAAGAAGAAGAAGAAAGAAAAGAAAAGAAAAAAAGACAGAAAGGCAGGCAGGCAACAATCCCTGCATGTTCCTTCCAAAACACAATGCTCACCTGTGAAGTCAGTAAGGAACATGAGGACCAGCTGGATCAGTAACGTCTCCCTCAAACAGAAGTCCTCTGGAGGTCTCAAGGAGGTGAACACCCAGGCCCAACCTGGGCCTCCCATGCCTGTGACACCACTCACCTGGGTCCGTGGAGGGGCACCTGCGGATGGTGAAGATCTGCCCCAGGTCCTCGTCCTCCTCTGGAAGGCCCTTCTGCAGCCGCTGCAGCTTTCGCAGGCTCTCGCTTCGCTGGTGCTTCATGGAGCGCACATGCTGGATGAGGTTGAGCTTGGCCTTGGTGGAGTAGTTGCACAGAACGCAGTGGTAGTAGCAGCTCTCACCTTCTACACCACTCTCATGCTGCTGCAGGTGCTGCAAGTAACAAAAGAGAAAGACATGCCTTGGGTAAGCCACTCGAAGCCGCCACTGGCATCAGCCCACACCATCCTGGTCACAGCCAGAGGCATGCCTCCAGGGGACACATCTCCACAGCCAAACAGGACAGTCTTTGATATGGTTTGGCTGTGTCCCTGCCCAAAATCTCATCTTGAATTCTAATCTGAACTGTAACCCCCACGTGTTGGGGACAGGACCTTGTGGGAGGTGATTAGAATATGGGGGTGGTTCCCCCATGCTGTTCTTGTGATACTGAGTTCTCATGAGATCTGATAGTTTTATAAGGGGCTTTTCCCTACTTCACTCAGCACTTCTCCTTCCTGCTGCCATGTGAAGAAAGACATGCCTGCTTCCCTTTCTGCCATTATTGTAAGTTTCCTGAGGCCTCCCCACCCCTGCAGAACTGTGAGTCAATTTCTTTCCTTTGTAAATTACCCAGTCCTAGGCAGTTCTTAGCAGCAGCACGGTAGTGGACTAATGTGGTCTTCAACTGTGAGATTCCTTAGAGGGTTTTTTTTTTTTTCCCCAGAGTACCCAGCACCCTTCTCTAGCAGTTCTTTGAAAAAACACAGCAAGCTGATACCCATTCCTATCTCCCCCAAATGGCCCCAGCCATGTGGCTTTTCAGAATGTTGATAATCCTGATCACATGGGCCCTCCCAGTGCAACACCGGCTTTCCTGGCACAAGGTTAAAGGTTTCCCCTTTTATTCTCTAAAGTGTCCTGCTCTTGTTAGATCGGGGTTGGCAAACTATGGCCCACGGGCCATATTCAACCCACTGCCTGTTTTTGTAAATAAAGTTTTATTGGAACACAGCCACGTCCATTGATTTACATACTGTCTGTGGATGTTTTTGAACATCAGAGTTGAACAGTTATGACAGAGATGGTATAGTCCACAAAGTCTAGATTACTACTATAGAAATGTACTAAATTATGACAGGAAAAGTTAAGCCAACCCCTGCTTCAGGTAATAAATAGCCTCTGGTCATCCTGCCTGTATGGCACCCTAGGTCAGGAACATAGAGCCGGAGCTGGTATCTGGCTTTTTCACAAGACAACTCCAGTGTTTGTATTTAAAACCACAGTCTACTGGGAGAACCCCAAATTAGGTTTTCACCTAGATTAAAAAATGCCAGAAAAATAAATTTCTCCAGACTAGTTCCCTGTCAATATCTCACAGTCCCCTGGCTTATCATTGGCCAATATCATTGGTCAGTTGGTGTATCAGATGGTCAGATGGTCCAAATCACGTCCTCTGTTGTACTTAGTAGACACAGTATTGATCCCAGAGCACGGCAGCCTAAGAGCCTCCAGGAGGCAGGCACAGACAGGATTCATGTCTGGGGTAACAGAACAGAAGAGGTCATGCAGACAGGTGGCAGACCCCAGGCTTCTGTGGCTAGGAAGACTTAAAGACGACCCAAGAACAAAACTCACAATGTTTCTGAGTCTCCTGGGAATGTAATGATAGCTATGGACCCTTTTTGACTAACAGAGAATGAATGTGCACCTGGTGTAGAAAGGCCATCTCCTTCATTCCAATGATTCACTTTAGGGGAAGAGGCAATTCTTCTACTGGGTACACATGAAGCAAGGGAAACACTCCCCAAAAGCTTAAATGACTGACCCAAGGTAACCCAGTTAGTTAGGGGGAGAGAGAGATGTAGAACTTGAGGCTTGTCTCCTCCAGCCATGTACCCAGCACCCTTTTGAAGGAGGAAATTCAGGTCACGTGAGTGCTTTATGTGCTCCTGTGATTACGTGTCCTTCCTTTTTCCTCCTCACCACCTGTCCCCAACCCCCAGCCCAGTCAGCCAAGCCTGGCCCATGGAGCCATGGCAGGCACACAACAAACGTCTCGGAACTGCCCACGTTGGTTGGTTCTGTCTGATGTTTATGCCAGGATAATGGTTTCTAGTCCTGCTTGGATGTCTCATCCTTGTCCAGCTTAGAATGCAAGACACTGACAAGCTAGAATGGTTAGAATGCCCTGCACTCCACGCAATCCTGAAAATACCAGAGTGGCCCTGTGAGTGCTTCCTATCAAGGGACACTGCCCTAAGGCTCACGTACTGACATGCACACGTCCTGTGTTCACTGATCACGTGTGAAAAATCCAGAAGCATGTTTGTACTTTGCTGGAAGAAGAAACATAAATGCACCAACTAAGTGTCACACAAAACTCATGGGAGGGGGGTTGAAGCCCTCAATGACATAAACTGGCTAAAGTATCCCACAGGAAATCTTGCCAACTTGTACGTAAGAATGGGATGAGCTTCACAGGCACCAAGAGAGAACAATCCCTACTGCCCCCAAAATGGGTGATTCACACACTCATATGCAGCACCTTGGACAAAGCAAAATTTCTACAACCAGAAAGTATTGGAAGAACCAGTGAGTGCAATGTTACCTATTAGAAAAATTACAACTGGTGATAAAAAGCTACTTTTCTGGAGATAAATTTGAGCTGCTTTTTGTTTACTTTTTATTTATTGGTTTTTTTTTTTTTTTTTTTTTTTTTTGAGACAGGGTCTCACTCTGTTGCCCATGCTGGAGTGCAAAGGCTTAATCTTGGCTCACTGCAACATCCACCTCCTGGATTCAAGCAATTCTCCTGCCTCAGCCTCTTGAGTAGCTGGGACTACAGGCATAAGCCAGCACACCTAGCTAATTTTTGTATTTTTAGTAGAGACAGGGTTTCACCATGTTGGCCAGGCTGGTCTCGAACTCCTGACTTCAAGCGATCCACCCGCCTCAGTCTCCTAAAGTAGCTGGGATTACAGGCGTGAGCCACAGCACCTGACCTCTGAGCTGCTTTTAAAAAATGATTTAACCTCACTGCCTTCTCTGTGATGAGGTTCCTTTCAGAGGATGTTGGTAGGATGGGATGCACTGAGGCAGTGCTTTCTGGAGGTTACAATCCTGGGGAGAAGGAAGGCAGAAGTGAAGGGAGAAGATGAGCTAGCCCATGTCCCTTCCCCCAAACTACTCCCCGAGGCCCCTCAGAACTCAGAAGCCAGAAACAGGACCAGGGTATTCCAGGCAGCAAGAGTTTGTCCTAAAACTGAGGAGCTGGAAACCTGTAAGGGAGCCAAGAACTGCTGTCTTAGGTCACCAGGACCAAAAGAATGATATTCATTAAAGCTTCAACTGAAACTGAGTGAAGAAAAGATGGCAGAGACAATAACCATGAAATTCAAAGAAATACGTTCCATCAAGAGATTTTGGAGGTAGAATAAACTATGAAATCAGATCAAGAATCACTAAAGCCTTACCTCCAATCCCCCCACTACCTCCCTATGAAACAGGATTTCCTCACAATAAGGCACTGAATTTCAAACATCAAATTTGAATATGGATGTGTGAGAGTTCTATTCCAAATGGCTGGAGTCTTCAATCTCTGAGCCACAAGAGAGGAATAACACGGCCAAAAGAGTTGGATGGAAATGCGATGTCAAATGTCTTTTGTCCTTAAATCCATGGGCTCTTGGGTCATAGGACCGTATAAACCCTGGATTGAAATAAACATCATACCGGGTACTCACACTTTAAAAAATGGATATGATAAAGATATTCTAAAATCCACTCCACACTCTAGCTCATGTTAGTAAACTACAATCTCTTACACTGCCATGAATTCTTCTGTCTGCCACTTTGAGAGCCATTTTAGCAAGAAACTGGGCATACATTACAAATAGTGGAGAAAAGAATAAGAGGAAACAAGAAAATGAAGCCAAGAAAATGAAGCCACAGCTGCTCCCACCTAACCTGGTCCAGTGAACACCTAGGGTTCTCTCCTAGAAAATTCATGAAAGATTCATTCAAAATTCCAAGCTTGCTTTGTATTCCAAGTTTATTCTCCAAAACACTTAAAAAAAATCCAGAATAGGCCGGATGCAGTGGCTCACACCTGTAAACCCAGGACTTTGGGAGGCTGAGGCGGGCACATCACCTGAGGTCAGGAGTTGAAAACCAGCCTGGCCAACATGATGAAACCCCGTCTCTATAAAAATACAAAAATTAGCCAGGCATAATGGTGGGTGCCTGTAGTCCCAGCTACTTGGGAGGCTGAGGCAGGAGAATCGCTTGAACCTGGGAAGTGGAGGTTGCAGTGAGCCACAATAGTGCCACTGCACTCCAGCCTGGGCGACAGAGCAAAACTCTGTCTCAAAAAAAAAAAAAAAATCCAGAATAAACTATATCTTGGTTGCCAGGAAACAGCTGTGCATAAACCTAACATCCCAACCCAAACCTGTGCTTGGGTCTACTATGTCTACCTGCATGTGACAAGTCCTGCTCTCCCCAGATTTTCCAAGTGTCTTGTTATTTCTTAAGTTGTCCAACTGGAAGTAAACAGAGACCCAAAGCTAGCAGCAGGGTCCTGACCTCTGTGACCTTCTCCACATCATTCGGCCATTTCCTAGGCCCTGAGCGGCTCAACCCGCGACCCTGTTGGTCAGATCCTCTCCCCCTTCCTCCCAAGTGGCAATGGCCTCATCCCCAGAATCCCACCCTTGGAACCTGCCTAATAAAAAGCAGCGGTAGGGAGTGTGCTAAGAGGCCCATGAGCACTCCACGGGGCCAGTCAGTCAGCCAAGAACATGCCTTCCCCGCAGAAGAGAGTGGATGTTTTCATTTGGAGGAGGAGGGAGAATAATTTGTTCCTGACCCAGCTAATTAGAATACCCTCAATTGGGATCACAATGTATTTAATTAAATTCACTGTAATATATGAAGAATCCACCAAGGCACAAATCCCAGTGGTGCACTCAAGAAAGGAGATGCCTGCTTTCAGAGTTCTTGCTCTCCTCGCCAGGCAGGAAATTTTTCTCCCACGCAAATCCTGAATTCCCCAACCCCTTCCGCCTCTATCACAGAGTCACCCACTGGGGAGGAGGGCAGCCAGGTTCTGTTTTTACTTTTTCCATTTTCTTTACTCTGTGCTCACAATTCCTACCTACTCTCCTTTGTTGGGTCAGGAGTGTAATTTTAAAAAGAAAACAAAACAACAGCTCCAACTGTGGGCAGTGTGCTGGGATGCATGCCACCCGGGGACCCAAAGAAAACTAGCTGGTGAGCCCGTTTGGCGGGGGTTTGTTTCGGTTCGAGTCTAAGTGTCTACAACACGAGACACTGCATGCACGTGCACACACATGCACGCACACACATGCACACAGACTATGCCCAACCCCAGGGACTTAACCTGCAGATGATGCAGGCAATGTCAGCAGCAACTGTAAGAAAATAAGAAAGGGTATAATGAGGGCACTCCCCCTTTGGCTTGAATACTGTTTTGAGAATATACTTCCCGGAATACTGTAAAACACAGGTGCCTCCTAGCTAACTCAAGAAAATCCAGTATCTTCCCACAAATTACTAATGAGAAAGCGAGACCAACCAGTATCTTGAGGTCAACCTAGCTAACCAAAAAGAGTGAGAACTCAGGTCTACCCAAACTCACTTGGTTGGGCCAACCTCTCCCTATAACCTTAAATCTGACTATACTTTTCCTTGATCGCTCCCACTCCAACTCACTTGCTTGTTTAGAAAGCACCTGGAGGCCGGGCGTGGTGGCTCACGCCTGTAATCCCAACACTGGGAGGCCAAGGAAGGAGGATCACTTGAGCTTAGGAGTTCAAGAGCAGCCTGGGCAACATGGTGAGACCCCGTCTCTACAAAAAGAAATAAAAAATTAGCCAAGTGTGGTGGCACATGCCTGTAGTCTCAACTACTTGGGAGGCTGAGGCAGGAGGATCACTTGATCCCAGGAGGTGGAGGCTGAAGGGAGGTATGATCACACCAGCGTACTCCACCCTGGCTCACAGAGTGAGACCCTGTCTCAGTAAATAGATTAGATAGACTACATAGATAAACAGATAGGTAGATTAGACTAGATAGATAGATAGATAGATAGACGGATAGATAGATAAAAACAGACAGATAGCACCTGCAAGACCGGATCATAAGAACTGCAAAGGTACTGTAGCTTTCACAGAAAGAAACATCTATGCTTGGCAATTGAATTTACTTTCTGAAATCTTGGAGAAGTATGATGAAGGAAGGAAGTATCTAGTTTGAGTCATAAATGGGAGCAGAAAAAGAACTCAACGATCTCCAAGTCCTCCAAATGCTGTGCAGTGGATAACAGACTGTCCTCATCTGGATTAACTGGAAATTTGGCACACGTTCGGGGGTCAACGGCTACGGCTGGAAACGAAGCCAGGGTTCATACGAGGGCTCACTCACGTCAGTCAAAGAGACCTTTTCTTGCACCTCTTCCTAATCCTATTAGGGCTACTCATGTTTTAAAATGTTCATCCAGTCTCAGTTTCGCTGGAAGGGGGACACTCCAATGCTTCTGACACGAAAACATCTCACGGCCCCCATCTGTCTCTGTGCCTTCCCTTCTAGGTCTGGCTCACTGAGAAGAACACAGCAAAGCCCTCCCTGCAACCAGAGGCACCTGGGATAAAGGGGCTGGCACGTAACACCAAGCACAAAAAGCAAACTAATAATTTTAAAAGAAGGGAGACAACAGAGGCTCCGCTGCGCGACTTTGTGGGATTCTACCCCATTAGTATGTTGTGCTTGTTCACCCTCATCAAACACTGAAAGTCAAAGAGACGAAAAGAGGGCTCTTGTTAGAAAATAATGCATCGTGAAAATCAAAAAAATGTGTTCCTGTTACTTGTTTCCCAGGGAAAACCAACCAACTTCTGTCAGAGAACATTGATTTCTATAAATCTGGAGGGGCCCCAGCTCCCTCCTCCTCCCCAACGATAGGAAACTTCTAACATCTGGTTCCTCATGCATGGAATGCAAAATATTGATCAAGTTTTGTCAAAGCCTCCCTTTTAAAGTAGAAACAGACAAAGTACATTCTGACACACACACACAAACATGCACAATTCACAAACAAAGCTTCCTCAGGAGTACCACCTGTTACTACAGACACACCCGCAGCCGCCCTCTCGGCACACTGTGCTGTGCACACAGGCACACATGGCAACTCCATTTCCAGAGCAGCCCCTCTGAGCCAGGGGGCTATTCCAGGAGATGCCACGTGCTTCCTGCCCAGCAGAGGAGAAACCCCATGGTGGAATGTCCCTGAAAACCCCTGAGACACCTGTCAGGCCAAAGGCAGGCAGGAGAGCCTGTCTGTAACTCTTCTCAGTCCATTGAACTGGAGGCCCCATGATGGAAGAGGCTGCCCGTTACAGCACCCCTGTCCAGGGAAAGACAGCAACCACAGCACACAACAGCTTCAGCTTCTCCAGGGAGAGGACTATGTAATCTCACTAACAAACCTGGTGAGAGGGATGGGGAAAAGATGGGGACCAGTAAGTCTGCTAATTCCTCAACTTGATAAGATGAAGTAGGAAGACATAGCGGGTGTTCACTCACCATCATATGCATGCAGAGCATTTACTGTGGGTGCGGCATCTACACACATACTTTTTTTTCTTTTTTCTCTGAGAAAGGGTCTCACTCTATCATCCAGGATAGAGTGCAGTGGTGCGCTCATGGCTTACTACAGCCTCAACCTCCCCAGGCTGAGGTGATCCTCCCACCTCAGCTTCCTGAGTAGCTGGGACTATAGGTGCGTGCCACCATGCCTGGCTAATTTTTAAATTTTTTGTAGAGACAGAGTCTGGCCAATTTGCCCAGGCTGGTCTCAAACTCCTGGGCTCAAACAATCCTCCCACTTCAGCCTCCCAAAGTGCTAGGATTACAGATGTAAGTCACCGCACCCAGCCTACACACACTTTTAAATTTTCACATTACAACCCCATGAGGTGGGTCACATTTGGTTTTCATCCTTGGAGGAGCCCAAAGCTCAAAGAAACCACATGACTCCTGCAAGGTCACACAGAGCGTGGAGGAAACAGGACCAGAGCCTGAGACTTGAGTCCAAGTTCCAAGTCCACAGCCGCCAAGCTACGCTGCACAGACTGCAGGGGGTTCTGGAACATGAGACTCTGCACACCCAGGTGTTCACCTTGAATGCCTAAAATTAAAAAGAAAATCCTTCCAGGGGTAATGCAACCAGGAGTGGGGGAGGTTAATTTTTTAATCAGTCAGATCGCATTATTGTTCCAAATGTAATGTCACATTTTTAGGAAGACTCCTGGAAGGTCAACCTAAATATATATGTATATTCTGTTCAATGCTGGCTTTTCATCTGCTCAAGCTCTCGTCCTTGACACATGCTAAT
This sequence comes from Gorilla gorilla gorilla, assembly GCF_029281585.2. NCBI lineage: Eukaryota > Metazoa > Chordata > Mammalia > Primates > Hominidae > Gorilla > Gorilla gorilla. The sequence goes on from NC_073242.2 coordinate 102,369,279, forward strand.
TTAGTTCTATTTCATTGTAGGATCCCTGCAGACACCATAAGATAGAAGCCCCAACCATGATTTATAAGAAAAAAGTAAAAGGAAGTAAAAATGTTCCCTTAGATCAATCCATTTGGGTTGCTCTGACCTAGTTTCTGGTTTCTAGGCCAGGCTCCTTAGGCCGTGGAACAAGCCATGATTGCTCACTCTCCATATCCAATGCCAGAGCGGAGACTTCCCATTCCTCTATCTTTTCCCTTGCACGAATCACATTTCCTGATTCAAAATTCTCAACATTAGTGGCCTTGAGAAAAACAGTTAAGTTCTAGAAGGAAAATAACTAAGTCTATACCTGTCTATAGGTTGTACCTGCCTTCGCTTTGACTCTTTTCTGGAAAAACACAAACATGGATCCTTGTGGAATGTCGACGCCTCCATGTAAACAGATTTCACATCCCTCTGTTAGGAGAACTCCACAAAGGAGTGTGGAGCCGCTGTTTATACATGGGGAGGAAATTTATCAGGCATGCATTTTTACCATTATGGGAGCAAATTATTAACCCTGTCTCAAAAAAAAAAAAAAACCAAAGTGTGTGTAGGTGCTTCGCCCATAGTAAATGCTATGCATGCATATGATGGTGAATGAACACCCCCTACATCTTCCTTATTTCATGGTAGGACCCTGAGGAAGGGGCCTACCAGATCATAATGTCACAAGCAAAATGAGGACTGGTTTCCACAATGGTTGAGTGAGTGTGCACAGAGCTCAGAAGCTGAGGGGGGTATGTAGGTGGATAAAACAACAAAGTGGGTCCCACCAAGCTAACCTCAAACTGACTACTCTCCAGAAACAACCTAGAGCTTCCAGAATCTGACAATCACCTCTTCACTAGGATATCATATCAGGAACAGCAACTTTCTTCATTTGTAAGATGTACTTCTTCCCTAGCACTGTTTTCCAGCTTTCCCAAATTTAGGTCCCCATACAAAAATAAAAGCCTCCTGATATAGTTTGGCTGTGTCCCCACGCAAATCTCATCTTGAAGTGTAGTCCCCATAATCCCCATGTATCATGGTAGGGACCTGGTGGGAGGTAATTGAATCATGGGTGCAGTTACCCCTGCTGCCGTTCTTGTGACAGCGAGTTCTCATGAGATCTGATGGTTTTATAAGGGGCTTCCCCACTCCTTCACTCTGCACTTCTCTTCCTGCTGCCATGTGAAAAAGGACATGTTTGCTCCCCTTTCCACCATGATTGTAAGTTTCCTGAGGCCTCCCCAGCCATGCTGAATGGTGAGTCGATTAAACCTCTTTCCTTTAAAAAGTCTCGGGTATGTCTTTATTAATAGCGTGAGAACAAACTAATACACCGCCATATACACATTACTCTAGCTTGTGCTCATCCAACTCCACGTCAAACTGTTGCCAATAATGATGGTTTGTGGGGCACTCTAGATTAAGCAGCCCAGTTGAAAACCCTCACCCTGAATCTCACTAGCTGTGCCACGTAGGGCAAGTCACATACACTGTTGGGTCTCAGTTTCCTTGTGTGCAAAACAGGGACAATAACAGAGCCTCATTTCACTGCTGGGAGGATTCAATGGGATAATTCATATAAAATGTGTCTGATATACGGTTAGCCTTCATAATAAATGAGGCTATTACTAATGTTATTTTTCATCAGTTAATCTTCAGGATTAGGGATGGAAACGAACATCTACTGAACATACCTATTTGATATTTCTCTTCTTACAACCAACCCTCACTCCTCCCCAGGCTCCAAAAAGCAATCCTTGGTTGACAATAAAGAAACTGATATATAGAAATTACGACATGGACAGAGGATATTGAACACACACAGGGCTGCCTTCACCCTTACAAGAAGTGCAAAACTTGCCAAAGTCAGGCTGTTGGTGTAGGCAGAGCCCAGATCCAAACCTTAAGCCCATGCCCTTGCCAAAAAAAAAAAAAAAAAAAAAACAAGAAGTGTTTACTGGGTCTGTTTGCCCATCAGGGCACCAATGTAATAAAATGCAAGCACCACGTTCTTTCTCATGTCTGCCAATATCCTGGGTGAGGAGCAGGGAAGGGAGGAAAGTTCGGCTGAAATGCCTGGGAGACACTTCCCTGATTCTCCAAATCCACTCAAGAATTTGCTTATTTGTATCTCCAATCCCATGACAGTCAATCCAGCAGAAAAAAACACGTGTCTACTGGTCAAAACAGGTGTGCTACTTCATCTGTAACCTGGAGATATTTTACTTGCCCTGTCTTACACAAAGCAATTTTTAAAACCACATGAGAAAACTTCCACATATGTGAAAATCCTTCAGAACATGTGAAGAACTACCCAAATATTTGAGACAGTCATGGTCTTTTTACTGTAACTCCAGATGTTGCTTCGTCGCTTCTGATGGGCACGTAGAGCCGGGTGGGCTTGGTGATGGATGATGCCACTGGTGTTCCAGCTCAGTGGTTCTCTAACTTAAGTGTGCATCGGAAGCACCTGGGAGGCATGCTACGCCCTAGATCGCTGGGGCCATCCCAAGGGTTTCTGATTCAGAGGGTCTGGAGTGAGCCCCAAGAATCTGCACTTCTAACAGTCTCCCAGGTCATCATGACGCCGATCTGGGACCACACTTTGAGAACCGATGCTCTGGCCAGGACAGCAATGGCCACGGAAAAAGGACCCAAGTCGGAATACCTGGAGATGTTCTGTTGCAGGGAGGAAAATTTCCAAGACCAAAAATCTCTCCACTTGGCTTTTCCCAAAGAGTATCTTAAATTCTAGCAAACTGCACTTGATAAATCATGCAATGCCTGCACACAAGAATTCACCTCCTTAATGAAAAAGTCACACGGAAGCAGCTGCCCGCTACTGGCCTGCTCCAGATACTTCATAAAAGTCAGAATTGGCTCTATTCATCTTCCTCTCCCCTTTCACACCTGCACTCGAAAATTTCCCAGGGCTGTCGCTGGCAGCGTGGCTCTTGATGGGAAAGCATGAGGCATCATTTTTTCCTCCCTTGCTCTGCAGCCTGCTGAGTGCACCTGCCCAGATGTCTTGCTGGAACCGAGCCTACAGAAGAATTTCAACCAAATGCGAGAGGAAAATGCTCTTTAAAATTCCTCCCATGCTCTTGAACTTTCTGGTTGTTGCTGCAGAGCATGAATTTGGTGCTCAAACCCAGAGGCTCCTCTTGAGTTCCTACTATTTGCTGACAAATACATTCATCACCTTCATTATGAGAGAAGACAGGGCAGCCGGCGCAACACAAGCAGGAGGTAAGCAGCACCCACAAGGCTGCCTTCTGCCTCGTACAAGGGGCTTGATTTTTTATTTTATTCTTCTCTTAAAAGAGAGAATGAGAAAGTGACGGGGCGAGGCAGAAAAACTCCCTCTAAATCAACACTTCTGGCGTCGATCACTCTGGCTGATGCAGACATTTCACTTTTTCTCCTTAAATTCCATTTGTTTTCTGGAAGGTTGAAAGAGACAGACTTGTCGAAGGGAAGCAAGGGACCAACAGTGAAATGATAAAGATGGTTCTTTGAGGAAGGACAGAAGAGTCTGCTTCAAGAGGCCAGGAGATGGCTGTATGCAGAACGGACGGCCACGTGGCGAGAGGGCCACAGTTCTGCAAACGATGACACTGCTCGTTTCCCAGCTCTGCTTTTAGGTTCCCCCATAAATAACCCAGACAAACACCCCATGCACTGGGTTCTGCCCTCCTTCCCCCACCCCCTTTTTAAGTCTCATTAAAAGCCGATATTGTTCCGCCTCAAGATGGAGAGCTCAGCATGGATTTTACTGAACGTTAAATCAACCAGCAAGCGCAGCCAGCAAACTCTGTGGCACTTTAACTTTAAATAATGCAATAATTATTGAATTTCCTTTTTATAACTGAAGTGCTGGAATGTAAACAATGGGGCTGTAATTGCAGGAAGGGGGGATCAATAGAGGCAATCGTTTTCAACCATGTTAATTGTAAATACAATTGCTCCAAGATGTCAGCCTTGTTCTTCTTGCTCCCAGAATCATCCTAACGGATGACAGAGTCCAACTTTCCCATTACAGCTGTTCGTTCCTTTAAGAGGTTCTCAATCAGGTCTGATCAATCTGTCAAGATAATGCATGGAGTAAGTAAGACTCTTCCAAACACAGGCTCCCAATCAATAGCCCGGACCAGCTTAATGAGGTGGGGCTGAGGCCTGGAGGGAGGTAACAGCCCCCAGCTTGCGCCTGGGTTTGGCAGGCTGGCTTCCTCGCATGGCCCTGATAAACAGATCAGCCCTTAATGAGGACATTAGTTATGCATGCTTCAGCAAGCAGCAAGGCACCCATCCCTGGGGACAGACGGACAGAAAACAAAATAGATTAACAGAAAACAACATGGTGCCAAATTAGGTCTCACTGAAGACTTTTCCCTCCTTTTCCTGCTTGCCTTAATTGTCCGGCAGAGTGGAGGACACCAATTAATCATTCCAATGGGCCTGAGCGCAAAGACCTATGGGCATCCCCTGGGGTAGAGGATCTCAAGCTGTCCCTGAAATATGAGCACCCTCATTTTTGAGACACCGTTTTCAGAGCACAAAGGGGCTGACGGGGGGCTGAGGAGCCTTTCGTGGACGGGCCTTAGCACCAAACAGCCAGAGAGATGGAGGACAAGGCTGAACCTCAAAGTCTGACAGTCGCGCAGGCCAGCCGGGGGCTAAAGTTGGACAGGAACAAAAACCGCCACTCTGAGGCTGATGTCCAAGTTTCTGAGGCCAAGTCTTGGTCTTGAGAATGGTTATTCCTTCCAGATGAGGATGTGGGAAGTCAGGAGTCTTGAATGCAACTGCACCCAGCCCGGTACTGCAGGAGTCTGAATTCTCACCAGGATAACTAGAGAGGGCTCTATAGGGAACCCATGAGGAAGGGACACCATCTTCCCTTCCTCAGAGGCCACTGTGCATTTGTTCCTGCTGCGAGAGTTCGAGGAGGGTGCCCACTGTGGAGGTCGTTGAGAAAGGCCCATGATAAGGGCAGGTCCCGCCAAGAATCCAGCAGTTCCTTTTATGCTTGGTTTAGAGCAGGGAGTTCTCAAAGTGTGGCTCCTCAACCAACAGCAACAGCACCCTCTGGGAATGTCAGATTGTGCAAATTCTCAGACCCTGTCCAGATCGACAGAAACTCTAGGGATGGGGCCAGGAATCTGGCTTTTAACAAGCCCTCTAGGCGATTCTGAGGCAAGCTTACTTGGTGACCACTGTCTTACAGTGGGGGTTAGACAAGGCAGGCTACTAATAGGGATAACCTCCTCGTATGTTACACAGAGTTGGACCTTTCTGGATCGGAAATAGTCCAGATGCCCAAGATATAGCTAGAAAACCGTATTCTTACTGAGGTTTGGCTCAGAGGAGGAACTATTTATTCTAGCCCACCACCCATCTGCTCCAGAATGCAAGGCCCCTGGGAAAAATAAAGCCAAAAGAACACAGAGGCCCTTGTGACAACTCCATTTTATTAGTTGAGAAAGAGCATGAAATGGGTCGCACTACTGAATTTCAGAAGTTAACAGTCTCATATTGTGATGGAAGTAAAAACGAGAATAACTGGGTCTTTTGAAAGCTCTAAGGGATCAGCAGACTAAGAGAAAATAAATATACAGCTAGAAAGATCAGATCCCTGCACTATGCAGAGACCCAGCTCACAGACCACTCCTACTCCAAAGCTGTCCCCAAGCCCCAGGCTCCATTGCTTCCTCCTCTGGGCCCTTCAGCCCACTGGAAGCAGCTCCTATGCTGTGCGTGTTGCAAACCACCTTTGCTCCTCCGCCACACCGTCAACAGCATCCCACAGGCTGGGACCAAGTCGAATATTTCTATCCTCAGTTCTCAGCACAGCTCCTGATTCATGGCAGGGACTTAAAAACTGTAGTGGCTCACGCCTATAATCCCAGCACTGTGGGAGGCCAAGGTGGGTGGATCACTTGAGGCCAGAAGTTAGAGACCAGCTTGGCCAACATGGCAAAACCCCACCTCTACCAAAAATACAAAAATTAGCCGGGCGTGGTGGCAGGCTCCTATAATCCCAGCTACTCGGGAGGCTGAGGCAGGAGAATCTCTTGAACACAGGAGGCGGAGGTCGTAGTGAGCCAAGATCACACCCACTGCACTCCAGCCTGGCGACAGAGTGAGATTCCGTCTCAAAATAAATAAATAAATAAATAAATAAATAAATAAATAAAAATTGTGGGCTGAAAGTTTGAACAGATGAAGAAAATCCTTCTAAGGCTCCACTATTCCTCCTGGGTCTTTAGCTTGCCTTTCAAGACCTATCTAATCCAGTCCAAATTCACTTCCCCCATCTCAGATTTCAATCCTCCACTCCATTCCACGTGCAATTAGACTCGTGTCAGTTCCCACCTTCCCCACCAACTATCATCTTTCTGGTCTCAGTGCCTTTTCTTGCTGGGAAACCCTCCCAGATAACTCTGACCCATGCTGAAATGCCTCACATCTCCTACGGCAGGCTGATGGCACCTGCGCCTGGAAGGCTTTATGCATTGCACCTGAGCTAAAACTGTGGCTCCTTGCCTGTGGGGGGGGGGGGGGGGGTCCCGCAGCACCAGGTGGTCCTGATCAGGGCCCACCACAAAGCATTCTCTTTTTTCTTTCTTTCTGAGATGGAGTCTCACTCTGTCACCCAGGCTAGAGTGCAGTAGTGCCATCTTGGCTCACTGCAACCTCCATCTCCTGGGTTCAAGTGACTCTCCTGCCTCAGCCTCCTAAGTAGCTAAGATTACAGGTGCCCGCCACCATGCCCAGCTAATTTTTGTATTTTTGTATTTTTGGTAGAGACGGGGTTTCATCATGTTGGCCAGGCTGGTCTCAAACTCCTAACCTCAAGTGATCCGCCCACCAAGGCCTCCCAAAGTGCTGCGATTACAGGCATGAGCCACTACACCTGGCCCTTTCTTTTGTATAGATGCTTCACTTGATTTCTACACGGGGCTCTCTGTCCCTCAATGACTGAGATGGGAGGTTGGGGGCTGAAGAGAATAAAAATGTTTGCTAATATTTATTGCTTGTTTAAATAAGATTTAATGACAGGAGATAATTACACTAAATGGCTTTATTCAGTGACTTGGTTTTTTTAGTATGTGAATCACAAAAGGGCTCGCCCCTCCCCACCAATCAGCCACAATGTCCCCCAGCCAGAGGACAACTGAGTTGGTCCTCCTCATTCCATTCCTCCATTTCTTCTACATCCCTAGCTATGTTATTTACATAGGTTTACTATCACTATGCTCCTTTACTATTAAACTGACAAATAATTGCAAGATTCAGGTATCTGAGCACCATCGAGACGATCAAGACCACAGAAGAAAGGAAGAGGGAGTACACTCCGCAGATGCCTCCCAGGGGGAGTAACTCAGGCTGTCAGAATTCTGCATGTGTGTGGGCAGTGTTCACCACACACACCTTTGCAGATAAAAAGAATGTGGTACATATTTTAGTTCTAAACATAAAATGTCCACCCAAGCCAACAGAGTGGTGTGAAAGTGTTCAGATACCTGGAAGGCAGTGGCCACACAGGCATTCCTAGAACATAAGACAGCTTGTCTACAGCTCCGATGAGTCAGAACGAGGGGGACATCTTTTCAATACACACATCACACGTACAACTTTATTTTCTTCCTGAATTTCCTGTCCTCCTAATCTAACTGTTGCCAGGGACTGCTGCTGACTGGATCTCCAAGTCATATAACACACGTGGTTAAGGCTCTCACCTTCCTCTACTCTCCATTCTAGGACCTAGGAGGAATGGACCATTCTCTACATGGGGTCAGAGTTGCATGTTCAGATGTGATTCCTTCCCTCTCCAGCTACGCCCAAACTCCAGGGATCTCCAGCCTTCTGACTGGCCAACCCCCCGACAAGATCCCTCCCGGGACATCCAAGCAATTCGATCCAAAGATGCCGCCTCCTGGTTGGTCAGCTCTCCAGCTCCTAGTGGAATGAGACTGGAAGGCCAGCCCGGGAAAACATTTTACAACTTATTTTTAAGTGGCAAAATACAGGGAGAATTTTCATCAGCCAGTCCACACTGGCCAAAACATCCCCTGCTTACACTCAGTAAGTTCACTGTACTGCAGGCCCAAGAAACAGTGATGACACAGGAAGAAGCCGTGGTCGATGATCGCACTGGGGGGGCATGGGACCGGGGTGGGGAGCATCGTCAATCTTATTCCAGACAGATGATAGTTTACAAAACCTTCTGGAGAACTGTGAGGAATTTCCTTCAGTAAAAATCAAGTCTTCAGAAAACTGCACCAAAAAAGCTGGCGGGGCATGGTGGCTCACACCTATAATCCCAGCACTTTGGGAGGCTGAGGGAGGCGGATCACCTGAGGTCAGGAGTTCGAGACCAGCCTGGCCAACATGGTGAAACCCTGTTTCTACAAAAAAGTACAAAAATTAGCCAGGCATGGTGGCACGCACCCGCAGTCCCAACAACTCAGGAGGCTGATGCAGGAGAATCACTTGAGCCTGGGAGGTGGAGGTTACAGTGAGCCGAGATCATGCCACTGCACTCCAGACTGGGCAACAGAGCGAGACTCTGTCTACCCCCCTTCCCCCCCGCCCAAAAAAAAACTAATGACTGGGAAAATTTTCTTTGAGCAAAATGGTAGGAGTTGGGGAGGAGCAAAGGAGGTGGGTGGAAGCGTGGACTAGAGAGAGGACTGCCCAGACCCTGCCAGGTGGAAAGCATCAGGACACATCACGCATGCTACAAGTTTTTATGTGACGCGTGCACAGTGGCATGTGGACACAGACCTGGCCGTGCTTTCTCCCGGGGCTACAGTATTAAGATGCAGTCAATCGCTCACCATCACACCAGTGGGCAAGTGATGTCTTTTTGGAATCTCAAATCCAGTAGCCTGCTCTGCTAGCCTTAATCTAGTCAGTCTATGGACGCTTTTATATTAGTAGGTATTTTAAAGGCTTAAGTCTTAAAACATAAATCTTTCGATGACCTTTCCAGATGACTCTATAATAGCATAAGGCCAGAGGAAACAGCAGCAGCCAGTCTCAGGTTCTGGTAGCACTGGTATTTTTATAATGGTCTTTCTTCCGGCTTTGATTCATTCATTCATTCCCCGTGTGTCTGTCTACCTTCCTGCTGCTTCTTTCCTCATGCTCTAATCTCTCCCCAAAATGAGTATTCATCAATCACCTCTAAAAATTATCCTTATCATTCTCTGTACGTGAGAAAGGCCTTTCACTAAAGGGTCTTCATCACCCACTACTCCCCTGTACCACCCCTGTCTCCAGCCAGCAGCTCTACTGGTTTTCAGTTTCCAAAGGTCTCCTCTATTTATTTGTGTGTGTGTGTGTGTGTGTGTGTGTGTGTGCTGTGTGTATGCACACAGGTGCAGGCTCAGGCCACTTCCTCCTGTGTACAAGTCCATGCTAGATCCTCCAAATTCCTTTTTTTTTTTTTTGATGGGGTCTCATTCTTGTCACCCAAGCTGGAGTTCAGTGGCAGGTGGCAGGACCTCGGCTCACTGCTACCTCTGAGTCCCAGGCTCAAGCGATCCTCCCACCTCTGCCTCCAGAGTAGCTGGGACCACAGGCCGGTGCTACCACGCCCAGCTAATTTTTGTATTTTTAGTAGAGATGGGGTCTCATCATGTTGGCCAGGCTGGTCTCAAACTCCTGGCCTCAAGTGATTCGCCTGCCTCGGCCTCCCAAAGTGCTGGGATTACAGCATTAGCCACCGCGCCCAGCCCCTGCTCCTCCAAATTCTATCCTCCTTTCTAAGCATCTCACCTCCTGCCCTTTTTCTGTCTGCAGCGATCCTTTCTCCTCTGAACTCCAAGTCTTGGGCTCTCAGCACGGCTATGGGCACTGCTGCCCTGAGTGCTGGTAATCAGCTTTATGTATGTGGCACACCCCCCAGTGAGACTGGAAGGTTCCTGAGGGCAGGGATGCTATGCCCTCCTCCCTGGGGATTGACACACAGGAGCCACGTCATTCTGCAGTGAGAACATGGGAATGGGAGTGAGCAGCCGTGGAGAAGAGGGAGGACTGACGCTGAGCTGTCTCTTCCATTGTAAAAGGAGGAATAGGGCCACCTACCTCACGAGGGGCCATGAGGCTTGAGTGACAAAATCAGTATGAATGAACTTCCTTAAACAATAAAGCAAAACTAAAACAAAACAGCTGCTCAGGTGACGACAATGGGTGGAAAGGGGAACTTGAAGATTCAGGACGCCTCCCCTGCCATCTGATTTCATCAGGGTCCTAGGACTGACTACACAAAGAGGAATTAATTACTTGATCGTCCGTTCACTTACCTTGCTAATGAAATCATTGGGTTTTTCTGGGGAAGAACCTGTTAGGAGGACTGGCTTGCCTCTGGGTGTCAGTCCCGCTGGTGCCAGCTGCATCCCCAACGCCAACATGACTCATGCGATGACACAAATTGCCATTGGGCTTTGTTATTATGTGACCTTCAGCAAGTTACCCGCCCGTCCCTGCTCCAGTGCTAAAATCAGCACGGCGATACGAGAACCTACTTCAAGGCATCATCATGAGGAACGATGATGAAGCAGCTAATGACTGGGAAACACTTTGTCTTTGTAAAGAGCCATATTACTTAACATTTAGAATAATACCCACTGTTTCAGGTTGAGAAAGCATTCAGATTTTAGCTAAACTGAAGGCTGAGCACATCCACTAATGAGCACTGTCCTTCCCATAGAAACGGTGAAAGCTACTCAGTCTGCTGAATAAAATGACTAGCAGTACATTAGCGAGAAGCAGATGCAGGTTTAGTTACCATGAGACCAGGGCCATTGCATTCAACATCTAATAAGCAAATTCTTACGGTCCCAGAAATAAGCCAGAGCCCACCGAGCTGACAACAATTGCATGAAGAACGGTTTGGGGAGAATAATGTCTTAGTCCCAGTTTTCCTAGAATTCATAAGAATACAGCCTCTTGGAAGGCACGTTTCTAAAATGTAGGCAAGGGGTCAGAAAACTTTTTCTGTAAACATTCAGAGGGTTAAAAAGCTTAGGTTTTTAAGGCCCGTACCATCTCTGTCTCAACTACTCAATTCTGCCACGGCAGCACATAAAAGAACAGGCATGACTGTGTTCCAATAAAACTTTACTTATGGAGACAAATGCCTGGCTGTTTTCCCTCCTCTGGCAGTGATATGCCGTTCCCTGACCTAAAACCCCATAACAAATTTATACAATCATTTAGAAAAATCACGCGCCTGCTCTCAATAAAGAAGGGAACATATACATTATCTTTCTCACACACACACCCTCTTACACACACTCTTTGATAAGCAAAATAAGTTTCTTACAATTTTCGAAACTCAAGTTAAGAGCCAGGCTCAGGCCGGGTGCGGTATAATCCCAGCACTTTGGGAGGCTGAGGTGGGAGGATCGCTTGAGCTCAGGAGTTCGAGACCAGCCTGCGCAACATGGTGAAACCCTGTTTCTACAAAAAAATACAAAAATTAGCTGGGCATGGTGGCGTGCACCTGCAGTCCCAGCTACTTGGAGGGCTGAGGCAAGAGGATCACTTGACCCTGGGAAGTTGAGGCCGCAATGAGCCGAGATCGTGCCACTGCACTCTACCCTGGGTGACAAAGTGACATCCTGTCTCAAAAAAAAAAAAAAAAAAATTAAAAAGCCAGGCTTGCAAACTTCATATGCAAATAAGCTGTTTCAAAGTGAAAGTCAACACCTATTTAAGAGCCATTTAACTTTGAATTACGAAATGAATTCAGAACAATTCAACTTCACTCCTTGTTTTCAAGGCTTTCGAACATAACTTTCTCGTCAGTGTGCTCAGTCACAGGGCACTGGTTCTCAGGTTCTGCATCTCACTCTACAATCAAGGTAAATAACACCACAGGAATAAGGGTTAAGGTTATACATTTATTCACAGCTTAACAATACCTGTAACTGACGCCACTTTGAACGAACCTAGTGATGGAATTACTAACAACAACAAAAATGTAGCCTTCTGAGTCTACGCCTTCCAGTAGCTGAAAACAATCCAGTTTTAAACAGCCAGGGAGGAAAAAATGAGAAGGTGAAAAATCAGGTCATTATCATCCCTGCGTCATGCCATGCTCTTGCTTCCTTCCTAAGATGCTCTTAAGAGGTGACGCTAGGACGTCCAAGAATCTTGGATCCTGACATCTAAGAACAAGTGGTCAGGAAATCTAGATTGAGAAAAATGAAGTATTTAAGTGTTTTCTCAATAACATCATCTTACATGCACATAGTCCTGCATAGATTTCAAATGGTTTGGCCATAACACAGCTCAAATGATTCTCACAAGCACCTTGAGACATTAGGCAGTGGATGGCAGCGTGGCAGATGGCTTTCTCCTCTGTTTAATGGACACAGGAGAGAGATAATCTAGAGATGGCAAATTGGCAGTGGCTGGGAAGCCTGCAGGTGGGAGCTTCACAACCCCTGGGAGTTTTTAAAAATGCTTAATTAATGGTGAACATTTAAAAATCTGCCAATTTCCCATACAATCAAGATTTTTTGCCTCTTTAGACATTAAAAAAAAAAAAAAAAAAAACAGGGTTTCTGGCTGTACATTCCCTCATGTCAGCAATTACCTAGAAAAGATGGTGCAGGAGCCCTCCAGCCCCACACCAGTTACCCACTTCTGATACCTGTATGGCCCCTGCAGGCATCTGGGTTTGCAATTCCTGGATCTGAATGTGAAAGAGAATGTGGCTGGCAAGTAGGAGTCACAGACGTCAACCCTGGGATCTACCAGTCCTCAGCTGGGGTTTGTCAGCCCGTGCTGTGCTACTCCGTGAATAACCCAGCACAAAGATTCCCCTACAAAACATCATGTTGCTGCCTGGGTTGCACACTGCAAAACAGAAGGTGAGAAGCTCAGCTTCACCAGACTTGGGCAGTAAGGGAGTCGAGAATGAGTGTAGCTTCACAAGGGAAGCCAGCCTAATTCCGCCACAGGAGTTAATATTTGTTAATTGGTAGAAAAAGGTAAAATTAACGAGGACGTTAACATAGCTATTTAAAAACAGCTCCATGTTTCCCCCACTGTAACACATGGAACTATCAGGAAGTAATTGAGGGAAAAGGACACTGTCAATTCTCAATTATCTGCATGAATGAAGCGCTCAGTGACACGGATAATCCAAGTCATTTACATTTGGATTTAGAAAGTAACATCTTTTTCCTTCGCAAAACTTACCTTCCTAATTAGGGCTTGCTGAATGCAGTGGCGAAATCAGTTTACCTTCTCGGTCAGAGAAACAACGTGTCGGGGAAGGTTTGGAAACGGCTGGGCATTTCAGACCCTCCACGGATAACCCAGGGCAGATAAAAGATCATTCACAGAGGCTGGCCAATATAGCAGCCACTAGCCACATGTGACTATTTAAATTTAAATTAAGTTAAATAAAATGAAAAGTTCAATCCCTCGGTGACACTAGCCACATTTCAAGTGCTCGATGGCCCCATGTGGCTGGTGGCCACCACACTGGACAGCACAGATCACAGAACATTTCCATCATCACAGAAAGTTCTAGTGGACGGTGCTGAATTCTAGACCAACAATCACATCTAGTTACCTGGATTAAGTAGAAAGCAGAGGGCAGGGGGAGAGGGATGCAGGAGACGTCACACTGCCACTTTAGAAACAAAAGGGAATTGTAACTCCGGACTCTCTCAGCTAGTTTAATTTCAAGCCCGGTAATGTAGACGCTCTCTAGGGAATAACATAAAAAATAAGCATTCCATTCTAAGTAAAATGAGGCTTTTTAATTAACAAAGCAGAAAACGGGAGGATAAAAGGCGAGGCAGGAAAGGATGATTTCCAGCAAACATGTGCCATCGCTGCGTGTACCCAGCATGGCCATGCAGCCCAGACGCTGGCTGAAGGGTAGACAAAGGCAGGAGCTCGACCCCGCCAGGCTCCGCGCGGGGAGGTGCCTGCTCAGGTGCCGCTGGGAGCAATGTCAGGCCCAGTGTCACTTAACATCCTCATTAATTATCTTGAAAGGAGAGGGTTAGTAAACAGCAAGTTAATTAAATTCTCAGATGATGCTAATTTGGGAGGCTTTAGAAAGACTGGCAAGGGCAGTGGCAATATAAATGGGACCTGGGTGGGTTGGAGGTATGAGTGGAAATAAAATTAAGCACTGGCCAAACCGTGCTCTTAAATAAGTCTTATGGAAGAGCCAAAATACATCTGAAAAGAAACTTATTTGGAAAATTGTTGCAGGAAAGCTAAAAGGTTGGAAGCTTCTAAGGCGTATGATCAGAATGGGAGTCAAAAAGCCTTTTTAAGACTTTGAATAAAACTGTTTACGTGCACTTAGAGGTCTGGGAGAAACAGCAGCTCCTAAGGGTCGCTGTCCTTGGGAGAGAGGATAGGAGCGAATGGGGAGCAGGGATGGGACTTGCGCTTTTACTTCCTTTTCTTCTAAATGAATTAAAGATTTTTATTATTATTTTATTATTTTTTTTTAGACAGAGTCTCCCTCTGTCGCCAGCGGAGAGTGCAGTGGGGCCATCTCAGCTCACTGCAACCTCTGCCTCCCAGGTTCAAGCGACTTCCCGGCCTCAGTCTCCCAAGTAGCTGGGACTATAAGCACGCACCACCACACCTGAGTAATTTTTGTATTTTTAGTAGAGACGGGGTTTCACCATGTTGGCCAGAATGGTCTCACTCTCCTGACCTCATGATCCACCCACCTCAGCCTCCGAAACTGTTGGGATTACAGGCGTGAGCCACCACACCCAGCCCTAATTAAAGATTTGTAAAACAGGTCTGGTTTTTGAATTCCGATTTTGAAATTTTTGTGTCTGAAATAACATTAGATTTATAGAAGAGTTGTAAAGATACACCGAGTTCCCATGTGCTCTTCACACAGCTGCCTCTAATGTCAACATCTTCCATCTTAACAGCTGGGACATTGTCAAAGCAAAGAAATGAGCATTGCTACAATACTATGGCCAAGCTACAGACTTTATTCAGATGCCACCAGTTTTTCTACTCAAGGCCTTTCTGTGGTCCAGGATCCAAACCATGTCCCTGCATAGCACTGAAATGTCATTCTCCTCCATCGCCTCCAATCTGTCTTTCCTTGTCCTGAAAGACCGGGGCGCTTCTGACAGGGGCAGGTCAGTAAAGGACCCCTCAGTGTGGGTTTGTCTGATGTTTTCTCACAATTAGATTGAGATTATGGATTTCTGGGGAGAATGCCACCAAGGGGAAGGACCCTTCCCATCCACCGTATCACATCAGGGGCTATGTGACATCAACATGACCCATCACTGGTGATGTTGACCTTGATCACTTTGTTAAGGTGACATCTGCTGGGTTTCTCCACGGGTAAGTTAACACTTTTCTTTCTCCAGACTTTACTCATTAAAAAGAGTCACTAATCCTAGCAGGGGAGGGGAGTGAAGCTCCACCTTCTGGTTATTACGCTGTTAATAAAATAAAAACATCTCGTAAAAGAGATAAACTTCTCTTTATGCAAACAGAGGTGGCTAATGGAAATGTCTGTCTAGAAAATCAGAGTTTGTTGTCCTTGTTTTGCATACCTGGGCTCTCGACAATGGAAATGAAGCAATGCCAAGAGATTCAGGGCCCTCACAGTGCCAGGCCAGGTGCTGTGTAGCTATAGATATTAGCCCATTTAATCCCCACCACAGCCAGATGAATGAGACCGCACAAGATTACAACAATCCTCCCAAATGACAGTAGGTGAAATGTGGAACCAAGAGGTTAAATCACTTGCCTGTGTTAACACAGCTATGAAGGGACAGAGGCGGGATCTGAACCCAGGCCCCCTGGCTCTAGAGATCATGCTGTCTAGAGACCTCTCTGCTATCCTGCTTCTTGATATACAACTCTGAAATTTCAGGGCAGTTAAAATGCGGCAGCACCATGTCACTCCCACAGTGGCATTGTGAGTGACAGCGCTAAGGAGGCCCAACAAAACCAAGATGGTCTGGAGGGTTTTCAACAGAAGACAGTCCGCCTTCATCTCTATAGTGTGGCAGAGAATCCAGAACACATGAGCTTGGCTAAGGACCTCCCTCTCTACAAACAGGTATGGAAGAAGCTCAGAACCCACAGGCCACGATACTTACTCTCATCTCAGCCCCTATCTACTACAGACACAAACTTGGAACTGTCTCCAAAAACATTTAGAGTTCACTGTGACAAAGCAATAAAGCTCAGAGGTCAGGAAAAAAGCGATCAGCAGGCAGACTGGGGGGAGAAACTTGGCCCACGACACCCCCGATCTACAACCTGCAAATATCCACTCATGGGCTTGTTTAATCCTAACATTTGATGTTCTGACATTAAAAAAGAAACAAGGAAGCTCTTGCTTCTAGAGAAACAAGAAAGGAACAAGGAATGTTTGGGTAAGAACTGCTGCGTTCTTACCCAAAAGAATAACATAGGCTAGGCTGGGTGCGGTAGCTCACGCCTATAATCCCAGCACTTTGGGGGCTGAGGCAGGCAGATCACTTGAGGTCAGGAGTTTGAGACAAAATTGGCCAACACGGTGAAACCCTGTCTCTACTAAAAATACAAAAATTAGTTGGGTGTGATGGTGTGCACCTATAGTCCCAGCTACTCGGGTGGCTGAGGCAGGAGAATTGTTTGAATCTGGGAGTCAGAGGTTGCAGTGAGCTGAGATCACACTACTGCACTCTAGCCTGGGCGACAGAGTGAGACTCCATCTAAAAGCAAACAAACAAACAACAACAACAACAACAACAAAAACACATAGGCTAACAAGTAGCCTACGTTATTCAAAATTCAAAATTCCAGTACTGATCTTTACCATCATCCTGTCCACAGAGAAAAGATGATGAAGTGTGTAGGAAGCAACAAATGTCCCCTACCTGCACACCTGCCCCACACTGGATTCTCCCACTATCTGGCATTTATTTCTCCTCCATTTAACCCTGTCTTTTGTTTTCCCATTGTTTCAACTGCAAAAATTTGCCTTTAAAAAAATGACACTAATAAAGAAACACATCACACAAATTCTAATACTATATTGATCCCATCAGTGACTGGGCAGACAGCAGATCTTCCATCAACACCTAGACTCGCAGAACACATCAAACAGAAGGCTCTCGACACCCAGTGTCCGGGATCAGCGTGGCGGGCCTCTGCTCAAACCTGTCCACCCAACTAGATCTCAACAGGAAAACAGAATTGCCACCTCTCAAGACTGAGGCCACGTGCAGTGGCTCACACCTGTAACCCCGGCACTCTGGGATGCCAAGGCTCAAGAGGAGCCCAGGAAGTCGAGACCAGCCAGGGCAACAAGGCAAGATCCAGTCTCTACAAAAAATAAAAAAAATTAGCCAGGTGTGTGGTACATGCATGCCTGTGGTTCCAGCTACTCCGGAGGCTGAGGGAGGAGGAACACTTGAGCCCAAGAGGTCAAGGCTCCAGTGAGCCGTGTTTGTGCCACTGCACTCCAGCCTCTGTGACAGAGCAAGACTCTGTCATAAAAAAAAAAAAAAGGCTGAATTTCATTGTGATTTTAAAAGCACATATAATCATTTTATAAAATGCAGGGCCGGGCGCGGTGGCTCACGCCTGTAATCCCAGCACTTTGGGAGGCCGAGGCGGGTGGATCACGAGGTCAGGAGATCGAGACCATCCTGGCTAACACAGTGAAACCCCGTCTCTACTAAAAATACTAAAAATTAGCCGGGCGTGGTGGCGGGCGCCTGTAGTCCCAGCTACTCGGGAGGCTGAGGCAGGAGAATGGCGTGAACCCAGGAGGCGGAGCTTGCAGTGAGCCGAGATCGCGCCACTGCACTCCAGCCTGGGCGACAGAGCGAGACTCCGTCTCAAAAAAAAAAAAAAAAAAAAAAAAAAAATGCAGAAAAGTGTTATTAATAAGTTAATCTCTGAGTGCTTACTATGTGCCAGGCACAGTTCCAAGGCCCATTCTAAGAATCACCCACGCTAGACGTAACTACTTAACATTTCAAAGTATTCTTTTCCATGCATTTCAACGTTTCACTTCAGCCAGAAAACATAAAATAGCATTGAAGAGAGGCATATTTTCTGATTTTTAATGGCATCAGAAGCTGGAAATGACGGACTGGAATAGTATACGTGGCAAAAATCTAAAATAATTAAGAAGATGTTTGTAAGCACTTAGAAAAGAGAGCAGTGAATCACTGGAAGTAAATACCAAGTACAGAGCAAGAGACTGACTTCTTTTCTTCCTTGACTCTTCACTTCCCCCCTGCCTTTCTTTTTCTCAAATAAGGTGACTACTGCTGTTATTACTAACACCGAACTGGGAGATCAGGGACTATTAAAGATTAATGACATTTGATTTTGTATCTCATGATATCCTTGTGAACAATCTGGAATGGGGGGATCTAATTATACTATGGTAAGAGGTCTCTGTACTTAAAAATGTTGGCCCAGAGAATGCTGATGATAAATCAAAGTCAACACGGAGGAAAATGCCTGCGGTAAAATATAATTATCCAGGTGGACCTCTCCTGTCCAGCGTTTCTAATAAGATGTGAACAGAGACAGAAGTCATGCCTATCACCCAACAAAGTTAGTCAAAAAGTCATATGGGGAAGAAACAGGTTAAATGAAAATCATTTGTACGAAGTGACTAACGAGGATTATTATATTTTAATACCAGGCAGTGCAAAACTAAACAATGGAGACAGTTCTGTACGGCCCCAAGAAAAGGCGAATTAATAAAAAAAGAAAATATCTAGAAACAGATCCAAATGAGAACTTCATGTATGATATAGCGGCATTTCTAGGCACCACGGCAAAGGATGCGTAGATTGCTTAATAAACATGGCAGGGACAGATAATTGAGAAAAAATAAATAGAGGAACCCCTATCTCACAGTATATACCAAAATAAACTCCAGATGAAAGACTAAAAGGGGATGGAGTGAATGTGATCTTGGCAGGGGAAAGGCAGTTCTAAGCTTAGCAAAGCAGAAGAAGGCCAGGTGCAGTGGCTCACACCTGTAATCCCAGCACCTTGAGAGGCCCAGGCAGGTGGATTGCTTGAGCCAAGGAGTTCGAGACCAGCCTGAACAACATGGTGAAACCCCGTCGCTACAAAAAAAACACAAAAATTAGCCAGGTATCATGGCACACGCCTATAGTCCTGGCTATTCAGGAGGCTGAGGTGGGAGGATTGCTTGATTCCAGAAGGCCGAGGCTACAGTAAGCCATGATCACACCACTGCACTACAGACTGGGTGACAGAGCAACACCATCTCAATAAATAAACAAACAAACAAAGGAGAAGGAAGCAAAAATGAGAAGTTTTCGCCATGTAAAATTTCGAAACTTCGGAATCTCAAAACATACCATAAACAGCAAAAGATAATGATAAACTGGGGGAAAGGTAGACAGTAACACAAATACATAAATACATGTTTAACACCTTTGATAGAGAAAGAGCTATTTTAATTTGTTTATATTATCCATCTATGAACGTTTAATTTATAACAGTGAAAAACTGGAAACAAGCCAACTATCAAATGCCCAGTAACTAACTAAATGGCAGCACCTTCATACCACGGGGTGTTTGGTGCAGCTATCAAAAATCATGTTGTAGAAAACATCTAGTGACATCCAAAAAAGGTCACACATTGTAAAGCTTTTTAGAAGCCAGTTACAAGATACACACAGTATCATTTCAATTCTACGAAATAATAATATCACATCTGTACAGAAGAGGCCAAAATGACATATGCCAAACCGTTTAAAATTAAAAGCATCTTGGTAGTGAAACTAGGGATGATTTTTTGTGTGTGTGTCTCTGCATTTCCAAAATTTTTTTTACATACAATAAACATGAAGCACTTTTGAACTCAAAATTAATAAAAATAATTATGTGGAAATATATATGTGTGTATATAAAGACGATCACCTTACTGTTACACTTTCAGATATTATAAACTTGAGAGGGCAGCCAGCTAGCCCACTGAGTCAATGGAATAAACAGGATGAAGAAAAACAGCAATAAATGTCAAGTTCCTTCCCCAGGTTGAGGGGACAAGGAGGCCTGGTTTAACTGTCAGTTCCATGAGGGCTTGAGATGGCTGCTTAATAAAAGACTAGAACATTAATGACTTGGTGTCTATATCAAGGAAAGGGACAGACTCCCTGTGATCAACACGAGTGAGGCCTCGCCAAAAGACCACCTCCCATCAAAGGCATCATCATTCAAGGGACCTGTCAACAAGCAAATAAGTCAAAAGCAGGGGGCAAGGATGGTAAGGGGTTCGGAAACCATATAAAGAATAGTCACAAGTGCTTGAGATTTGCATTCAGGAGGATGGGGACGGTACATACACATGAAGACAAGAGACAAGAAAAGGAGGGACAGTTAGCTAAACTGCTTATGGTATCTTCATACAATAATACTACGCAGCTATTAAAAATTATGATGGAAAAAATAGTGACACTCAAAAAATCAAATATTGCAAAGTTTTAAAAAGTCACAAAAACCAGTATCCTTTAAACACTTACAAATTCATCATATCACAAGGAAGATGTCTCTTCTAGAAGAGGAACAGGACAAAAGTATCTCTACCCCTGCAGGTAACTAGGCAGCCAGTTTCTCAACATAAAGGATGGGCTTTATGATAATTAAAGGTGGCCCTGGACTCCTTTGTATAAAGAAATGGAAATGTTCAGAGAATCCCTATGACCTTTGTTTAAAGGTATTTCTTTTTTTTTTTAAATGGAGCCTTGCTCTGTCTCCCAGGCTGGAGCGCAGTGGTGAAATCTCGGCTCACTGCAAGCTCCGCCTCCCACGTTCACGCCATTCTCCTGCCTCAGCCTCCTGAGTAGCTGGGATTACAGGCGCCCGCCACCATGCCCAGCTAATTTTTTTGTATTTTTAGTAGAAATGGGGTTTCACTGTGTTAGCCAGGATGGTCTCGATCTCCTGACCTCGTGATCTTCCTGCCTCGGCCTCCCAAAGTGCTGGGATTACAGGCGTGAGCCACCGCACCCGGCCTGTTTAGAGGTATTTCTATACGATATTCCTTTGCTAGGTTCAGTGTGTTCCCTAAATGCGGGTAGATGCGCCTGGAGGTTGTTAAAAACACAGATTCTGTGCATTTCCCTAATCCAGGCTCACAGGATCAGTCTCTCAGGCAGGACCTCAGCTCAGATTCTGTACTTTTTTTTTTTTTTTTTTTTAGAGACAGGGTCTCACTCTGTTGCCCAGGCTGGAGTGTGCAGAGGTACAGTCACAGCTCACTGCAGCCTGGAACGCCCAGGCTCAAGCGATTCTCCCACCTCAGCCTCCCAAGTAGCTAGGACTACAGGCGTGCACCACCACACCTGGCTAATTTTTGTATTTTTTTGTAGAGATGGGGGTTTCACCATGCTACCCAGGCTGATCTTGAACTCCTGAGCTCAAGTGATCTATCTGCCTTGGCCTCCCAAAGTGCTGCGATTACAGGTGTGAGCCAGTGTGCCCAGCACATTTTGTACTTCAAAGGGTTCTCTCACTGATTCTGACGCACAGCTAGGTTTAAGAATCCTTGAGCCAGGTGATATCTTTATTTTTAAGAAAGATCTGTTCTTTTTTTTTTTTTTAAGGCAGTACAGAAAGAAATGTATAAATCATCACGTTCTATCACTAATGTGAACATTTTTTACCAATATCCATCTTGGTATCTCCTATCTATCTAAAATATACGTCCAATTTTACATAAACGCAATGATCTGTATATGTAACATTTTTATACTATGTTGACAAAGGCCTTCTTTCCAACTAAAACATGTATATGCACCATTTTTTTTTTTTTTTTTTTTTTTTTGAGACAGAGTTCTTCACTCTGTTGCCAGGGCTGGAGTGCAGTGGCACGATCTCAGCTCACTGCAACCTCCACCTCCCAGGTTCAAGCGATTCTCCTGCCTCAGCCTCCCAAGTACCTGCGATTACAGGCACCCGTTACTATGCCCAGCTAATTTTTTGTATTTTTAGTAGAGACGGGGTTTCACTATGTTGACCAGGCTGGTCTCAAACTCCTGACCTTGTGATTCACCTGCCTTGGCCTCTCAAAGTGCTGGGATTACAGGCATGAGCTACTGCGCCCGGTCCCTGCATCACCATTTTTAATACCTGCACTGTAAGCCACAAGAACATGCTGTAATTATTTTAACTAGTCCAACTGAACAATTTGCCAACTTAAAAAAAAATAACCAAAATAAACAATGTTATGAAGAAGAGCATCTCATACATATCAACACCCAGAAGTCACTGGGCCTCAGCACAGAATTAGCACACTTTACACTGTGATAGCTATCAGTGGAAAAATTAAACTAATACACACAGCCACCAACAGGGTACATGAGCCCCTGGATTCCATTATGATTAGGAATATAATCAACTTAAAGAAACACACCAACCAGGTGCAGTGGCTCATGCCTGTAATCCAAGCACTTTGGGAGGCCGAGGCGGTGGATCACCTGAGGTCAGAAGTTCGAGACCAGCCTGGCCAACATGGCGAAACCCCGTCTCTACTAAAAATACAAAAAAAAAAAAAAATTAGCTGGGCGTGGTGGTAAGCGCCTGTAATCCCAGCTACTCAGGAGGCTGAGGCAGGAGAATCACTTGAACCCAGGAGGTGGAGGTTGTAGTGAGACACGATGGCACCATTGCACTCCAGCCTGGGTTACAAGAGTGAAACTTCGTCTCAAAAAAAAATTTAAAAAAACACACCTAGAGGAAAAACTGCCTGTCTGTGTGTCATCTGCAGAGCAGCTTCCTCAAGTGGAAGACAACAACTTTTTTAGCTTTTAAAGCAAATCCAGGGTGGGCAAGGTGGCTCATGCCTGTAATCTCAGCACTTTCAGAGGCCAAGGTGGGACGATCGCTTGAAGCCAGTAGTTTGAGACCAGCCTGGGTAAGAAAGTGAGACCCCCCCATATCTACAAAAAATAAAATAATTAGCCAGGCATGGTGGTGTATGCCTGTATTCCTAGCCACTTGAGGGGCTGAGGCAGGAGGATCACTTGGGCCCAGGAGTTCAAGGCTACAGTGAACTGTGATCCCGCCACTATTCTACAGCCTGAGTGGCAGAGCCAGACCTTGTCAAAAAAAAAAAAAAAAAAGGCTAATCCAACCAAACTCAGATACTCAGAGTGTCCTCGCAGAACATCTAGGCATTCATTCACTTAAGGACGGAGCTCATTTCTGAATTACAGACCCTGCTCTCCCTCTCCTGCCACACCCTACATCATGCTTAGAGAGCTGGAGGGTAACCGGGTGATGTCATCAACGAAGCTTCTAGGAGATGCAGCTTCTAGGAACTTGGACAAGTGCTTCACAGAAATGTGATCGTGGTTACTTCCTTCCTAGACCCCATGGCCAAAAATGCTTGCGGCTTTCCTGTTCTTCAAAAGGCATCAGACACAACTATCGCTCAGGAGGAAGGAGATACATAGGGCTAAGTGGGAAGACGGTGTAATGCAAAAGGGCAGAGAACTGAACAGGGATTTGGGATGCTTGGGTGCTAGCCAAGAAAGACTCCAGAAAACAATCAGAGGGAATCTCACTTTCATTTGGCTTTGGGGTTACTCTTATTCTCTGATGAAAGCACCTTAACAGTACGGGGAGAAGCATGATGGAGACAGTTGGCGTGGCCTCACCTTCCCCCAATGCTTCATGCAGCAAATGATCACTGCATGCACAGAAGGGGATTGAGGGGTCTGGAGGGAAAGGACGGGGCAGAGAGAAAAGGGGGCAGTGCCTGGCTCGGCGCTCAGCATGCTGCATGCTGGTTTCAGGCCCCAGGAAGCTGGCGGGGGCCTTGTCCTGAGCCAGGAGGAGACAGGCCTTGGCCGGTTTCCTAGCAACCCTCACCGGCAGCAGGCAGTACCCCAGGCAAGGCTGTCCAGGGAAAAATGAAAATGGCCACACGCACAGATGCAAAACGAAAGCAGGCCTGCCTCCCAGTCGGGTGCGGAGGCACCAGGGGCCCCTGCCAGACAGCTCCCACAGCAAACTCCTTGGAGAAACATCTGGGGGCACCAGCCATGGAGGGGGTCTCACTTCCTTCTCAGCCCTGCAGCACGGTACGCACGCCGTGAAGCCCACACTCTGCCACTGAGTCACCGAAACAGCAGACCTTCGCATTAACACACTGCAGGGGCACCAGAACCAGAAATCCCACTCCTGGGTTCTTGCGGAGAACTTTAATCACACGGGGTGACACCCAGACTACCCTATCTTTACTCCTCTCTTTGCACCCAATTCTTCCTTGCAGTTACTGCAACTCGTCCCTCTGGTTTGGTTCTGCACTCAGCTGAAGGAGCTTTAATCCTCCATCCTCTCCTAACCATCCCCGCATCAGGACGCTGAGGCCCCCCTGTCCCAGACAAACAACCTTCCCTTTGGCCTCTGTCACTTGTTAGTTCTCTATCAGCCCAAGTTCATCTCATCCTATTCCACCCATTATGCCAATGTCAAGAGGGAGGTGTGGCAATGGAGAGGACAAATCCTTACCTCTAGCACAGACAGAAAGGGCCACCATCAAGGATGGCTTTAGCGTCACAGAAATCCACCTGCTCGTCACCCTCAACCCAGGGACCATGGTGACAGCCAGTACCACACGAACCTGAGTGTGGCCAAACCTACCTACAGCCTTATGGAACGACCGTCACTCCCAGCGCTCTCTTCGTACCTGGCTTTCTTCCTATGAAATTGCCTTGTGTGATCAAAAATGAATCACAAAACATTTGTTTCAGATTGTTACATGCTGTACAGTTTTTAGAACAGGATATTCTATTTTAGGATATCTAATCCTAAAAACTCTGGGAGGCAAACACCTTCACTTTACAGCTGACGTTACAGGGTCTGAGGCTGATACCTGTCAGGGCTGGGGACAGGGCAGACTCTCCCCAGCCTGCTTCCTGCTCTGTCCATACCAGGCTCCTCAGATTAGAGCACTAAGTCCATATATGGTAAAGCTGCTAGAAGGACTTGACGAAATGATTAGTATCTAAGGCACTATACTATACATGAAAATTACAGCAAGTATATCCACACATACACACACATCAGAGTATATGTGTATATTTTTAGGTATATGTGTATCTATGTATATGTTGTGTACATAAATAGAAGCTGGCATCTATCTGTCTACAACAAGAATAGAAGATATGAACATAGGGCTGGGTGCGTTGGCTCATGCCTGTAAATCTAGCACTTTGGGAGACCAAGGTGGGAGGATCGCTCAAGCCCAGGAGTTTAACACCAGCCTGGGCAACAGGGCAAAAGCCCATCTCTACAAATAATACAAAAAGTTAGCTGGGCGGGGTGGTGCATGCCTATAGTTCCAGCTACTCGGGAGGCAGAGGTGGGAGGATCTGTAGAGCCTAGGAGGCAGAGGCTGCAGTGAGCTGTGATCACACCACTGCACTCCAGCCTGGGCGACAGAGTGAGACCTGTCTCAGACCAGAAAAAAAAAAAAAAAAAAAAGACGCTATGAATATATATGTCTTCTATCCTTGATAGAGGCAAACACCTCACATTATTTATAAAATCAAAATTTCAGGTTAATGATTTCCCAGAGACCTAATTTCCATGGCACTGATATAGTTGATGCGTCTCTGAGCCTGTTTTATACATGTCATATACAGACACCACCAGGAGCACCCAGGAATTAAGACCATTCCACAGCCTACAACATCGCTTCCCAGATCTCTGTCATGACCTCATCAATCTCAAGTCTCTCTCCTTGGTAGTAGATGAAGTGGGAGCTAATGAAAAAGCTAAGGAAATCAGCACCACTAAGAAAATGCCAATACTCATTCCCGATGAACATGCACAGTTGACTGTTTTCATCCTACTTTGAATTGCATCGTCCTACCACGTTCAAGACGCGGCTACTGGGCAGGTCCACGTCTTTAAGTTGTGTATAATGCCTGGTTCACAACACGATTACTCATTGCATGTCAAAATAATAATTATCACAGATGGCGAATTCACAAGTGGGTTAGCCGTTGGCTGTAACAGGCTAGCTAGCACTTGCCCCAGGCACTGAAGTTCAGCAGTCAAAATGCTATAAAACATACTGTTCTTTCTTCTTGTTATTTATTCATGTATTAACATCAAGGAGAGGCTCACATTTTGTCTTTCAGAGTTGGCTGCAATAGGTTAGACCTCTTTGAAGCCACATAAAACAATTCACTTTCTATTATGTAACTAAAACTTAAACGACTTTAGATTTGACCACACTATACTGCTATCCCTCCTTGTTCCCTGCAACCCAGCTCCCTCTGTTAAACAGGGCAGCTCTGGGGCAACACCGCAGGCCCTTCCTAGGAATACCTCAAGAAAACAGCCTCTGATTTCCTACAAGGACGGTCACTGACGGTAAAACTACAAGAGGAGGTAAGAAAGTACTACGGCCCAAGGGTTCCTCAACCCAGGCTCCTGTTATACACCTGCCTTTGTGTCCACAATGAAAACAACATGGCAGGAACTGGTTATGGGTTTTGACATAAGTTGTTTCAAGACAGCAGATGGGATGAGATGCTGCTTCCACGACAAAGTCACCCTGGATATTCTCAGGCAGAATGAGGGTGAGATGGTACCAGGCCCACAGAGAGGCCGGGGCTGGGTGCGCAGAACTACGACACCAGCCCTAAGAAGCCAACAGGCTGTTGAATGCCAAGCCTGAACTATTAATTTGCATATGACATTAATTCTGCTGTCAGTGTGTTAATGTGTGATTAATTCTGTCACGGGTTAGAGCAAGGAGAATTAGTTAATTGTCAGAAACCCTTCTCGTTCACTCTCGTTTAGCCCCCGCCTCCCTTTAACTTCCTTTTTTCTCTTCTTATTAAACTAACCTCCTGGGTTTTCTTCCTCCGGGCACTTCTCTCCTATGGGACTTCAGTCCCATTTCCTCCTACCCTTTACAGAAATGCACCTATAGACCCGAAAACGGAGAAAGCAGATGGGTCTTACTCCGGCGCCCCGGCTGGCAAGTCTGAACTCTGTCCAGGCAGTCACGGGGGTGGTTTGGGAAGGCCTTACAACGGGGACACACAGGTCCCATTCATATTTGTGGTCAACTGCCAATGCTGGTGATACCTGGATACATTGTACAATCTGTGCTTTGTGTGCTATGCAAATAACCTGTGGGGCTGGAGCAAGCTGGAATGTGGAGTTAACACAAAGCCACTGCTGTGCTATCGAAATCGGTCGTGAGGCTGCCCACTCTTCCCCCACTTCCCAGAAGCTGGCCCACTTCTTCCTTCCTACCAATCCTTGCCCACCGTCAACGCATCTGTAGAGTGAGTCAGCTGCGCTTTTACCTTGTCAACTGTTCCATCACTGAGCTAGCTTATACTTTTTAAACACAAAGTTCAACACAAAGAACCTTGAGGTCCCTAACTCTGGAAAGGGCAAGAGAATTCTAGAGGCCCCTGAATGCCAGGAAATTTCAGGAGGTACAGGCATGTCGCAGGTCAGGCTAAATGGTCCCCAACCACCGCAGCAATGCTGCATACGCACGCTGTGGGGTCAAGGACAGGTGATCCTGATGGTCACATTTCCCAGGTTTGCTAACAGGCAGCCCACACCTGTGTCCACTTAACCCTGTCCCGTGTCTTTCCCTTATCTTGAGTTGCCTTTCACTTTGAAGCAATGAGGAAAAAGGAATGAATGAAAGCAAATGGACCCGCACAATCATCTACAATAGTCCAGAATTTGTCTAATTTATAGGCCTGGGAAACCAAGTGTCACCTTCGGGCCTGCTCCTTCCCTGACCAAACTGCCCAGAGGGGCTGGAACGGGCACCAGCCAAGGGTGGGCAGTGACCATAGCTTTTACGTCCTCTGGAAGGAAGGAGGAAAATGCAAAGAGGCACAAACTGCTACTCCCCTGTCCCCCACTACTCATTATATAACACGTCAGTTTCTTGAAAGGGCCCTATATTTGTGCACGAAAGCATGTTCCCAAGAGTTAACTTATAATTATTACAATAGAGAGGAAGCAGGTAACTGAGACCTATTTTCATGTTACAAACAAAATTTTGTGATCTATTTAAAAAGCACAGGCCTCCCTTTTTATCTTGGAAGTCACTGTTTCTTTTAATTTGGAAACACATCTATCAACTGAAACCTTTAAAAACTTAACAAGGAGTAATGTTGTTATGGGTCATGATTATTCTAATGTCTTATCATTTTATTTTGCATATGCCCTTATAGCTAAACTCAAACTAGATGCTAGAATATAATTGCCCATAGTAACCAACTAAACAGTTCCCCTAAGCAATGTGTATTTTTCCGTCTCTGTCTCTCTCACACTCTCACTCTATCCTGCCCACCCACTCGCTCCCCTTCCCAAGTAACAAAAGCCAGATAAATCCATGGAAGAGGTGAAAGAGCTACAGCGACTCCACTTTCCAAACACTTGTGTGTATTACAACTCTTTAAAAATGAATTACAGAATCCACTTTGAAAAACATATTCGGACCCTTGTGGAAGTTACCAGTCCTTTCTCAAATGAGCTGGAAGTGTCTCTGATCAACATGAATTGGGGTTCCTTCTTCCTTTTCGGAGTATGGATACTAATTGTTTTACTATGGACATTATTCGCACATGAAACTGGAATTGCTCAGCACGTGGGAAATAGGTCCCGACCACCCATGGGCATCAAAGATCCCATGACATTTCTGTAAATCAGCCAAATTCCAACACAGACAGCAGGCCCAGCAGTTGCTGTATTCAGATGAGGGGCGATTACATGCTCCTGCCTCTCCTACACAAAGCAGAGACCAATGTTTCTACTCCTGGCCCATTCTCTGGGTCTATCCTGGCCAACCTCCTCTGGGCACAGCCCATCAGACCTCCAGACGGCTAGTTCTCTCCAGAGCACTGACATCCCACACACAAAGGATTACCAAGAAGCCAGCTCCCCCAGGTTTATGAAATTTACAGGAAAGTCTCCAATCAAGAGGTCAGGAGACAGAGAACAGGGCGTTAGGAACCATGAGCTGGAGGAGAGTCCCAGCACAGGGGCTTCTCAGCTGTTCTCACTTGAAATTACCTCTAAAAATCTATTTCCATATTTCTTCCCTGGAATTTCACTTTTAGAATCTGAACATTCACAACCTTCAGATCTCCACTCCTTCTTCACTTGGTCAGAGAATTTCACTTGGTCAGTTTCACTTGGTCAGACATTGGTTAAAATAAAATAATTTCCATTTTTAAACAGTAGTAAAAAATTTCTATTTAAATTTGTTTAGACCCACACCAATGAGTCTTCTCCCTGTGTCACAGCAATCCTTCCTCCTTGTCTTCCTTCTCTCTCAATTTCTCAATCCCCATCGATTCTTTCCTTAACAATCCTCCCGATTCATTCTCCCGCTGGGATGGCCAAGTTCTTCTGAGGGCAACACCTGCTCCAGGCCGTGCCCCCTTGGCCTCCTGATTTGCCTTGGAATCTGGAATAAGTCAGTTCTTCTCCAGGTGCAGGTGATGGGGGAAGTGACATCACACCTCACAAAAGGAGGAGTTGGGGGAACGTTCAGCCACCGATGCCCTCAATAAAAATATCTCGTGACTTGGACTCAAAGGCAGTGGCCTTCCCAGCGGTCCGCGAGGGGCTGGGAGGTTCCCAGCATGGCACTGGGGCTGGCAGCAGGCCCTCCGCACAGTCCTCCGCCCCTCCGGAGCCGCCCGGGGGAGCTGCAGCAGCCTCTCTGCGCCAGGCACACTCCCAGCATTGTGCTCCCTCCAGCGCGCTCTCCCCCACCAAAAACCCTGAGGCCTCCGGAGTGTACACTAACCACAAGCCTTTGAGTGGCTCATGTATTTACAAACTGAGGCATGTCGAAATCAAAGGCGATACCACATGACATAATTCGCATTAAAATGTCAACAGGCTGACAATTTATAGAGTCAATCCACGGAAGGTGGGGAGGACTAAGACTTAGTAATTGTTTAATTCCTGCTGAAACCCACGGCCACTGTGCCTTTGGGAAGCTGGGATGCGCCAGAGGCCTCCAGGCTGCACAGTGCCCCGTGGGGCTGGCACCATGCCAAGGCCAGGCAACGGGTTTAACCATTTAGGGTGCTCAATGATGTGGAGGATGGGGGGAGGGGAGGGGGGAGGGGGGAGGGGGGAGGGGAGAGAGGGAGGGGGAAGAGAGAGGGGGGAGAGGGAGGGGGAGGGGGAGAGAGGGAGGGGGAAGGGGAGCGAGAGAGAGAGCGAGAGAGAGCAAGAGAGAGAGTAAGAGAGATCAAGAGAGGAAAGGGCTTAAGGGGAAGATGCAAAGAGTGGGTAGGAGGTACGAGAACAGGTCTTTCCACAATGTGTGCGCAATTGACAAAATGGCTTGGGTTGGTCCCAAAGAGGGAAAGTTGTTGTTGTACCCCTGATATTCCCTTTGCTGTCCATGCATCCAGGACTGGAGATGTGAATACATGCAAAAGCCCCCCCACCAGAACCCCTCGGCCCAAGTCTTGGTTTCCTGGCTGTTCTCTGGCAGCACCCGGCTCACCAAGGCACCCTAAGGAGGGGTCAGCGGGGTTTACGATAGGCCCCCAAACTCTAGGCCCAAGCTCCACAGATGAGCAAGAACCAAACCAGATGCCTGTTCATATAAGATTACCCCTGGAAGACTCTTTGATCTCTTTTACCTCCCTCACCAGTAGCACTGTTCTGATCCATGTAAGATAAAATACAAATTCTTAGGCCAGATACAGTGGCTCAGGCCTGTAATCCCAGTAGGGAGGATGGTTTGAGGTCATGAGTTCAAGACCAACCTGGCCAACACAGCAAGACCCCATCTCTACCATAAAATAAAAAGTTTAGCTGGGTGTGGTGGTATGTGCCTGTAGTCCCAGTGGCTCAGGAGGCTGAGGCAGGAGGATGGCCTGAGCCCAGGAGGTTGAGGCTGCAGTGAGCTAAAATTGCACCACTGCACTCCAGGCTGGACAACAGAATGAGGCTTGGCTGGGTGTGGGAGCTCACGCCTATAACCCCAGCACTTTGGGAGGCCAAGGTGGGCAGATCACTAAAAGTCAGGAGTTCAAGACCAGTCAGGCCAACACGGAGAAACTGCATCTCTACTAAAAATACAAAAATCAGCCGGGTGTGGTGGCGCACACCTGTAATCCCAGCTACTCAGGAGGCTGAGGCAGAAAAATTTCTTGAACCCGGGAAGTGGAGGCTGCAGTGAGCCGAGATGGCGCCACTGCACTCCAGCCTGGGCGACAGAGCCGCCAGACCCTGTCTAAAAAAAAAAAAAAAAGAGTGAGGCAAAAAATCAAATTCTTACTGCTTAACTCCACCTGGATTTTTGATATTGGTTCTACCTATATGTTAAATTAACTGACCCTTGCTTGGGGAGAGGTCCACCCGGGGGTGAGGGACTGGTGAAAGGGATGCAAAAGCTAAGTTTGAAAAAGCTCTGGGGGTGAAGTGTTTGATCAGCTCCCTCAAATGCACCCCAAGCTCTAAGCCAAGTTTAATCTTTTTATCATTACATGAGAACGATATGTCTAGAGAACACAAATGGTAGAAATAAGACTATTTGGCAAAGCTTACAGGTCATCATCAGGATCTGCATTCCTCAGCCAGGAAAAACTGTGTTCTGAAAGGTGGCCTCGCCCTGTGGCTCTTGCCCCAGAGGATGCCTGGGGCCACATGGGCTGCGACAGGGCCCTCCACACAAGCTGGCTGTACATAAACAGTAACACCTCATTCTCTCTTCTACCTCATTAACCGAAACACATTAAAACAAGTGTGCACTGGGAGCAGAAAATGAGACTGTTAAACCAAGCTGACATAATCCTCATCAGCTGTGGGAAAGGAGACCGCATCAATTATGCTGAACCGACTGCAGTCACACGGACGTGCTGGGCTCCCAGCCCCCCAGCATGAAAAGGAGGACAAGAGGAAAAGAAACCTTCACTTAAAAAAGAAAACAGGCCGGGCGCAGTGGCTCACGCCTGTAATCCCAGCACTTTGGGAGGCCGAAGTGGGCAGATCACTGGAGGTCAGGAGTTCAACACCAGCCTGGCCAACATGGTGAAACTCCGTCTCCACCGAAATTACAAAAATTAGCCAGGCATGGTGGCGGGCGCCTGTAATCCCAGCTACTCGGGAGGCTGAGGCAGGAGAATCACTTGAACACGGGAGGTGGAGGTTGCAGTGAGCTGAGATCTTGCCACTGTACTCCAGCTTGTGTGACAAGAGTGAAACTCGGTCTCAATAGATAAATAAATAAATAAAATAAAATAAAATAATACACTTCATACTCTCCTAACAAACACAGCTTCTCGCCCATTTTTGTCACCCCAAGGGAGGGGAGCGGCATCTGATCAAAGCACCCCTTTATGGTTCTTCTGCATCTAAAAATCTTTGCCAAACTATTTGGAATTGGAGGGGAAAAAAGAAAAATAAACATAAGCTTAAAAAAAAAAAAACAGGAGGGGCGATAAGGAGATAATGGATTCTGTGTGATCTCTTGCAGACAGATTTTATAAGTGCAAAGTATCTCGAGGCCCAAAGTCCTAAGACCCGAAATGATCTGAACACAACCCGCTTGTGACATAATGGCAAGGATGCTTCAGAAATTAAAGGGCTATGGAGCAGACAATAGCAATTGAAAGCTACACAGCTATAAAACACAGCCAGCACTTAGCTCTTTCAGCCACTGCCAATAGTGAATAACAGATCAGAACTGATACATTTAGAAACACTCATAAAACCTACTACGGAAGAAAACAAAAATAATGCCTGTACATTGCCAAAATAAGGAAGATTACGGTTCTGGTAACAATAAATGACCAAATCATTACCTACACATAAGAAATGCAAAAGACTTGTATATGACAGTCATAAAATGTAAAATGTGGTATAAGGCGCCATCACTGAGCCGTACCCCACATCCTGGACATTACAATATCGTATTTGATAGTAATAACTAACTCACGTGAAATGAGTATTGCTATGCAAAACTTTCTTTTGCATTTCTTCATTTGTGTTCAAATTTGCAACCTTAACATGTTTATTGCCACTGATTTGCATTTCATTTCATAGGTGAAAGTTTCCAAACATAAGCTGTGGACTTATTTCTTATACACCTCTTGACACCAGCATGAAACCTATGTTGCCAAAACTCAGTCCTCCTAGTACCCATTCAATTCACCATTCACATTACAAAGAGCTGCTCTGTTTTTCAAGTATACTTTCCAGATCCACTTATGCATCTAATCATCAGGCAGGTCATGAGCTTGGTGAGATTTTGTTTCTGTTGCACATACTTTGCACATCGTTTCAGATGTTAAAGATGGTTTCGCATTAAGTTCTCCTTTCAAATCAAGAAGGGAGGCATTTCCTCCCACTTGTTGACTCAGAGCTGTAATCAGAGATTCTGGGATTAGCCATTTATTTCGTTACACACACACACACACACACACACACACACACACACACACACACACTTCAGCTTTCAAAAGAGGTGGGGGGAAGGGAGAAAACAATCATGACTTCAGTAGCCAAGGAGATTAACTTCCAACGTACCTGCAGGGAAGAGGAGGGATGCACCATTTAAAAAAAAAAAAAAAGTTTCAGCTGGAGAAAAATTTTGGAATATCTTAAATTAATGGGTAACAAAGGGTTGCCATGGAAACAGTTTTGCATACTTGACTGCAGGTGCTCCCTACAGTGAAGGGAGATTGGGATGATACAGCCACAAGCAAGGACACTGATGTAAAAATTAAAGTGAGATTCCTAAGGCAATGTTAAGTCATCCAAGCCACGGACACTGTGGTTTTCCAACAAATGAACTCACTTATGCAACGAGGGTATGTGAGCTTTGCAACACCAGCTAACACTTGCGTCCAGAAGCTGTTCTCCCTTTTACGATATTCTGTGGTATTGCCAAGGTTACAAAATGTAAACAGATACAAACACGAACCATAACAAGAACCAAAGTCAAATATATTCTCGTTTTTCCATCTTTGTCCTCTAAGCTGTGTATTTCTAGATTGTGGCTTTCTTTTTTTTAGAGTGAATATGCACTAGCTTTAATCAGAAAAATATACACGTAAGGGAATGAAAAATACCAAGGAATATAGTTCCCCTGAGTGTCCTGTGTACTCTATGCCAGTTTCCAAGCCTACGTTCTAACTTGCATCTAATTTTGGTCACATAAGGGAAATACACGTGTGTTGATGCTTGCAGGAAGTCCTATTTAAAAAGAAACAAACAAATACTGAAACCTCCCAGGTTATGCAGGACAATATGATAAAATTATGTCAGTGAAAGTAACATCGTTTTCTTCTCACAACGGACGACGTCTTAGGTACTTCTCAGGGAAGGGGTGGAGCAAGCCATACCTACAATGCAGCTGGACTTGGATCACTTTCTAATTTTCCTAAGTACTTCACTAGATCACTTTTTGCTCCATTACTTAGAAGAGATGGAGATATCCCCTTGGAAAAAAAAAAAGTCCTACAAACACACACTTAGTGCTTGAAGGAGACTCAGTGAGGAATCCAAGCTCCTCGTCCTTCAGATGAGGCCACTACAGATTGGCCAAGGTTAAATTACTGGCTCAAGGTCATTTCACTAAACATCGGTCATAATCTCTCTTCAGGGAAATTCCACCTCCCTGCTCCGCACCAAAAAAAAAAAAAAAAAAAATCCACTGACCTTTCCATTCTCCAAACCAACAGCGTGTCAAGTTCAAAGCTAATTAAAACCAAATTATAAAAATAACGTCAGTTGTGTGGTCGAAGAAGACGATGGGAAATCTAATGCAGAAAAGCAGAGTCCTTAACACCTTTCTGATGATATATGCAGACTGCGTCTAGGTGCATTTCATGTATTATCTCATTTAAGTCATTCGAGAGTCCTATCAAAGCAAGTCATTCTATTAGCCCATTTTACAGATGATGAACAAACAGGAATTAAGTTAAGTCCCAGGAGCTGGGATTCAAACCCAGGCAGCCTGACCCCAGGGATCTTCTCCCTCCTTAAAACCCCAAGAGCTATCTGGGTTTCCTTTAAGACGCATGGACATCCTATCTTAAATTTTTCTAGTCTGCAGCACCCACTGAGCCCCACTCCACCTGCCACACCAACATGTGCCCGGCATCTCGTGGGCATCCAGACACCTCCTGAATGGTGAGATCCCATTAGATTTCCATGGCCTCTCCCGCAGTAGCTTGAGCGCTCTTAACCAGTTATGTTACTACCTCTAGTGAAATGTACGCCCTCGTCTGCAAAAACAGAAATAACCGATCTGAGCCCCGTCTTCAGAGACACAACAGATCATCATTACTACTCTCCCAGAGGAGTAGGAAGGTGGAGGGGAGGACAGCAGGGGTTGAGAAGAGACCTCGAAGCTTCTACACGGTGGAGCTGAGAGAGGAGAGAACATTTCACCATTAGGTTTTAGTATTTTACCCTCACATTGCATTATGAACATCTCCAATCAAGGAGATGAGTTGAAAAAAAAAATCATACAGTAGACACTTAAGTATCCACCACCCAGCTGCTGAAATTAATGCTTTGCTGACTATTTTAGCCATCTCTTTATCCTGCTATCAATGTGCCTTACATCTTTTATTCATTCCAAAGTAAACTGCAGAAGTAGTACACTCCACCCCTCCCCCTACTCCAGCATGCACAGCCTCAACTACAGTTTTCTTTTTGTTTATGGGTTTTTATTGTAGTTTTATTATTTTAATAGATCATGTGAGCAGACTTCCTGACTAGCAAAACACTAAAAAGACCCAAACTCCAGTGTGTTGTTATTACGAAATGTTTAGCTCACAACTTTCCGTTTTTTTTGAGACAGAGTCTCGCTCTGTCGCCCAGGCTGGAGTGCAGTGTCGCGATCTCGGCTCACTGCAAGCTCTGCCTCCCGGGTTCACGCCATTCTCCCACCTCAGCCTCCCGAGTAGCTGGGACTACAGGTGCCCTCCACCACGCCTGGCTAATTTTTTGTATTTTTAGTAGAGACGGGGTTTCACCGTGTTAGCCAGGATGGCCTCGATCTCCTGACCTGGTGATCCACCTATCTCAGCCTCCCAAAGTGCTAGGATTACAGAGGTTAGCCACCACACCCGGCCACAGCTTTCTTTTAAAAGTTAGAGTAGGCTAGGCGCAGTGGCTCAGCCTGTAATTCCAATACTTTAGGAGGCTGAGGCAGGAGGATCACTTGAGGTCAGGAGTTCGAGATCAGCCTGGCCAACATGGTAAAACCCCGTGTCTGTTAAAAATACAAAAAAAGTTAGCCGGGCCTGGTGGCGGGCGCCTGTAATCCCAGCTACTTGGGAGGCTGAGGCAGGAGAATCACTTGAACCCGGGGGGCGGAGCTTGCACTGAGCTGAGATCACACCATCGCATTCCTGCCTGGGCGACAAGGCGAGACTCTCTCAAAAAAATAAAACAGAGTAGTATCCACAAGTATGTGAGAGAAAGTTCCAGTTATTAAAATTATTTTAGTACCATAGCCACAGGTTCAGTAAGTACAAGAATGAATCTGCCTTTGTCCTCTGTCTAGTTCACCTTTGTATATGATTCTACCCTCTTTAAATCTTGCTCAAACTCCAGCTTGCCCCTCCCTCCCAGAGGTCTTTTTGGATCTAACCAGTTGGGTGTGGCTGCTCCCTCCCTTCACCTTCCTGTCGACTTGGATAACTCTTGTGTCCGCATCTGACGGCTCTTACTGAATGATCAATTCCTCTTTGTATTACGTATCACAACGTTTTTTAAACTGTGGATCATGACCCATTAGTGCAGTGGTTCTCAAACTGCAGCCGCACATCAGAATCCGACAGTAAATGAAACCACAACCTCTGGGGGTCAAGACAGGCAGGCGTAGTTTTTTAAAGGCCCCTGGGCTGAGAGTCGCTGGATTACGAAATCAGGATCATGTCAGGGGATCATGAAACCATGCTGTGAGTACAACCAGCATTTGTAAAACAAAACAGAATTGAATGTAATAAAAAGCATCAGAACGTAGCACCTGCAGTAAGGATAAAATCATTCTGCACAATTTCTGTTTTAGTCAAATATACAGAATATCTAGCTATATGTATGTGCTGGGTCACTCACGTAAAATGCATTTCTTTTTAGATTATCGTCAACAAAGTTTAAAAGTCACTGCCCTAAAGAAGTAAGGACGTTATCCTGCTCATAGCGGGTGCTCAAGGACGTGTGGCTTGTACATGGGACAGGAGGAGAGAAGCAGGTCAGAGCTTCTCTCACTGGGAATATGTTCTGCCACCAAAAATGTGGTTCTCAGGGCGGGGGACAATCAGATACGGGACTAAGTAAGCATCATTCAGACAAAGACGGTCGCCCAAGGATAAGGGAACGAAAGCAGCAGAGGAGCCTCTAGGGAAACTGAGGGAGGAGGCGACTCGGGGCTGCCCCTAATCTTTAAATTTCTATGTTTAAGATTCCGTCTTTTGGCCGGGTGCGGTAGCTCACACCTGTAATCCCAGCATTTTGGGAGGCAGAGGCAGGCAGATCGCCCGAGGTCAGGAGTTCAAGACCAGACTGGGCAACTTGGTGAAACCCCATCACTACTAAAAATACAAACATTAGCTGGGCATGGTGGCATGTGCCTGTAATCCCAGCTACTCGGAAGGCTGAGAATCGCTTGAACTCGGGAGGTGGGGGTTGCAGTGAGCTGAGATCACGCCACTGCACTCCAGCCTGGGCGACAGAGTGAGACTCTGTCTAAAAAAAAAAAAAAAAAAAAAAAATTCCATCTTTTGCCATCAAATCATCAGGCGACACTTGCTGATAGTCTACCTAATATCCCCAAGACCCTGGGAAGGCTACAAAGTTGGGTGAGAATAAACAGATCCCGCTGGTAAGGATCTTACAACTAAGCAGAGAAGAAAGACCACTAAAAATATGGTCTATCGTAAGAATGGGAAAGGAACAAGGCACTTTGATGAGAGTGCTGGGGAGAAAGAGCTGTGATTTTGGTTGGCAGAATTTGGGGGGACAGAGCCGAAACTCATGGGTGGCCAGCAGCACGTGGGAATTTTCAAAGTACTTTGACACCAGCTGCACGATCTTGCCAGGGCTGTGTCTCAGGGGTCAGTACAGGAACAGAGCTGTGTGTGAAGCTGATGGTAAATGACCTGGGCTGCAGAAGCTCTGCAATGACCTGGTCAACACAAGCCATCCACTTTACACCAACATATGCCT
This sequence comes from Gorilla gorilla gorilla, assembly GCF_029281585.2. Taxonomy (NCBI): domain Eukaryota; kingdom Metazoa; phylum Chordata; class Mammalia; order Primates; family Hominidae; genus Gorilla; species Gorilla gorilla. Next base: position 102,407,526 of record NC_073242.2, read on the forward strand.
TAGGGCTCTACATTATGAAATGCCAAGTGTGCGCATGAGGCTGTTGCACCTGTTCTAGCACAGGGCAGAAGCAACAGCATGCTCTGCTGGTACCCTATGGTTCAATAAATATTTATTGAGCTGGTGTCACACATTGTTATAAGCATTAGGGACAGAGCTGTTAATGGGGCAACGTAGGTCCCTGCTGTCTTGGGAGACAACTAAATTAATGAACGGACAAGAAATATAAATATAATCACTGTCAATGCAGAGAAGTTATCTTGAGTGAAGTGACGGTGTAGCTCCTTGAGACTGGGTTGTCAGGGAAAGCCTCTTTGAGGACCAGATATTGAATGAGAGCTGAATGTCAAGGTCAAGGAGGTACATACACTCAGTAGAACAGCAAGTGCAAAGGCCCTGTGGCAGGCGCCAGCTTAGCATGTTCAATGAACAGAGAAGGCCGCTGTGGCTGCAACGTAGGGGGCAAAGGGGAGAGGGTTGTAAAATGAGGTCAGCATGGTGGGAGGAGTTCAGATCACAAAGGAGCTTGTAAGCCACAGTACAAAGGTGAGCTTTTATCTTAAGTGAGGTGGAAAGCCTTTGTGGGGTCTTTGCAAGAGAGTGATATGACCTGATTTTCCTCTTCGTAAAATCTCTGTATGGAGAGGGGATTGTAAAGGGCAAGAGTAGAGGCAGGGGGAGAGCTGAAACACAGAGAGACGATGGGGGCTGGCCTGGGAGGGTGGTGGTGCAAATGTATTTTTGAAGGTAGCACCCACAGAACTTGCTGATGGTTTGGCTGTAGGGGAGCAAAAGACAAGGAGCCTCACAGATAGTTCCCAGCTTTTTGGGTTAAGCAAATGATATGCTGGAGGTGGCCCTAACCGAGATGGGGGAGCCCATAAGCATCTGGGGGTTCATGGTCACAGAGTCCTTTCTGCACCATGCTAAGCCTGCGGAGTTCATTCTCAGACATTCGAATGCAAATGCCAGGTGGGGAGCTGGATACAGGAAGAGGCCTAGGCTAGGGACAGATTCAGATGTCACCAGAAAGTAGATGGGGTTTAAAACCACTGGACTGAATGAGATACTTAGGGAGAGTTACAGACAGAAAAAAGAAGGGGCTCTGGGACAAGCCTGGGGGCATAATAACACTCACCGTGAAGTCACAGAAGAGAAGCCAACAGAGATGGACAAAGGGCAAGGGTGGCAAAGGCGGCTGAAAGGTCCGGGAAATTAGGACACAGCCAACAGAGTCAGCAACACAGAAACCACTGGCGACCTACTAGTGGTGAAAAGTGTCACTTCTGGATCCAGCAACTGGGAGGGGACATGGTGAGTCAACTTCTAGAGTGGACATGATTCAGAGTGAGGGGTTGCTGGGCAATGAGGCCTTGGGCCTTGGGTGCCAGCCCCCACGGAGGACCAGGTGACTTTCATGAGCACAGGCTGCCAGCTTCAGGGCCACCGCCATGCTACACCCCGCAGCTGCTCCCACGCCACCTGCAGAAGGCAGTACCTTTCCATCCTCTCTGTTCCACTTCTACCACTGCAGAGGGAAGGAAGGAAAACACCATCTCCTCTCACTTCCTGACCTTCCTCTTCTGCCTCCAAGAGCCTTTTTGTTTGTTTGTCCTATGCACGACTTTTTCAGTTTTCCAACAATCACTGGTGTCCTACACTTCTTAACCCTCCACTTGCAAAACAACACCTTTCAGACACTCCTCAGCTACTTTTCTTGCAAAGAAACTTGCTTTTAGTAAAGACAAGAGAACAAATGGAGAGAAACGGATAACCACCTGCTGATGTCTACTTGTGCTGCATTCTTGAGAAACTCACAAAACTGAAGGCAATCCAGGTCCTCAAGAGGTTTACGAACCAGTTGGTGAAACCACCTAGCACATGACGCAGAGACCAGCGTGGTGCCAAACAGTGTGACACCCGTGTGGGGCAGAGATACCGTGTGTGGGTACAGCAGCTGGAGAGACAGTTCTGGAAAACCAGGGATGTGTCACTAGAGCATAAAAGATGGACAGGAAATATGCTCTTCCTTAAAGTCTGATTAAAAAATAAAAGATACTTTCCAACAGAGCCCCGTGCCCATCTCAGCAACGCAGGGCGTGTGTAACCAAATCACACAGAAATGAGCACTTAAAATGACATCTGTTGGATTAATTAGCTGTGTAATTAGTCTCCCCTCAGCGGAGCTGGGCTTTGTGGCTGTTGTCTGAAATCTCCCCAGGTGACTTGATTCCAAATGCCACACTCCAAGAGGAAGAAAGCGCAGGCCAGGAAAAGAAGACAGGCGTCCGAATGTGTTTGCCGGAGGCAGCAGGAAGGGAGAGGGAGTTTCTGGAGAATTTGGTGGGTCCCTCGGGAACCTAGCTAGAACATCAGGGAGGAACAGCCATCCACAGAGGTGTCACTCGAGAACTCACCACCTCAGAGCAAATCGGCACGCCCCCAAGGCATGAGTTTTGGATAACCCCAAAGCACTAAATGCTCAGAGACATGAATTAGGGCGGCAAGACCGTGGAGGTGAAGAGAGCCGAGTATGGATTCCAAGTTGGACACAAAGAGACGGGACAGAGGTCAGAGCTCTTGTCCCTGGAGGAGTTGTTTGGTCTTCCTACGCTGACAGCTGCAGCCATCACTAATGTGAACCCAGTCTGGGCAAAAAAAAATTAATAATGAAAATGGTCAGAGCCTAATCTGAGAACCAGAAAGCGAACAACCACGCACAAACAGATGTCTCCAGCCAAATCACTCCCCACAGTGCTTCCTCAAGCACAGCTGGCTTCGGAGTCACACTTGCTGACTCCTGTCTAGGACAGTGAGGAAATCATAGCCCTGGGACCCGCGCCACTTGGCCTGGCTCACTAGAGGAGCCAAGGAATATTCCCCATGCTTCTCTATCTATAATTATTTTAGACAACAAGAGACATGGCGGTAGAGGGGAAGTATAGAAGACAAAGGCACAGGAGCTATGGGAGGACCACAGTGAAAACCATCTTGGAGCAGGGGACTCCTCAGCTGGGGACGAGCCTGTGGGGTTACCTTTGATCTCCCCCACCCCCATCTCGAGGCACAGAGTACCCTCCACAGAGGAAAAACATCTGATGCTGCTCAGAGAACCTTCCTGGGCCTGCGACAATAAGCAGTTCGTAAAGAATCTGGAACATGAAACATTCAATTCAAACAAGCCCTGTTCAAAACCAGCAAGACATGTTCTAAAGCTGGATGCAGCCACTCTGCTAAGACACTCCCTGCCATAAACACAATCAGAGCTCCTCCCACATCTTCAGGAGCACCAACAGGCATCTGCAGGACCACTGCAGTGACACAGACTCGCTCCCAAGGGCAAAAGGGGTCTGGGAGCAAACACCAAACCCCGACATTATCATTCTCATTGTCCCGAAGGCCCATAGATACAGGCTGGGTGCAGTGGCTCAGGCCTGTAATCCCAGCACTTTGGGAGGCCCAAGTGGGCGGATCACTTGAGGTCAGGAGTTCGAGACCAGCCTGGCCAACACGGTGAAACCCTGTCTCTACTAAAAATACAAAAATTAGCTGGGTGTGGTGGCAGGCGCCTGTAATCCCAGCTACTTGGGAGGCTGAGGCAGGAGAATCACTTGAACCCGGGAGGCAGAGGTTGTGTGCAGTGCTGTGATCATGGCTCACTGCAGCCTTGACCTCCTCGGCTCAAGCAATTCTCCCACCGCAGCCCTCTCATGTAGCTGGGACTACAAGCACCACCACACCCTGATAATTTTTTTATTTTTTGTAGAGATGAGGTCTGGCTATGTTGCCCACGCTGGTCTTGAACTCTCAGGCTCAGCTGATCCTCCCACCTCAGCCCCCACTGCAGCTAGGACCACAGGTGTGTGCCGCCACACCTGGCTAATTTTTTAAATTTTTTTTATAGAGACAGGGTCTGTTTATGTTGCCCAGGCTGGTCTTGAACTCCCGGGCTCAAGTGGTTCTCCTGCCTCAGCCTCCCTAAGTGTTGAGTTTACAGGTGAGAGCCATGGCCCCAAACAAGTTTTTTAGTAACACATCACACATTCGTGAGCCTGAGTCTGTACAAAATCCTACTTCAATGGCCAGCACAAAATCAGCACTCCACAAATGTTGTTGACCCAGGGAACGAAGACCCCTTCCCAGTGATTTCAGTCTCCCAGAAGCTGCACAGGGAAATCTGGGAAATCCTGTGCCTCTTGGGTCCTGAGGGCTGGGGTCTGAACCCATGGGAGGAGAAGAAGTCAGGGTAGCCGATGCAAGGATGTCTTCCACCCAGAACCCAGACTTCTGTCTCATTCTGAGGGGCAGCAGGAAGACACGGATGCCCCGGTGTGACACGTGCCACCAAGAAAGTCCACAGAGGTCAGCTCAGAAGGGGTTAGAAAGGTCCAGTCATCCTCCAGGAAGAGCCTACTGCCAGTGACAGAAGACAGGAAGAGAGACTCAAAAGGAACAGCAGGTGGGTGTAAACCCCTTCAGCAACCCCAGTGCACAGGCCGGCCCTGCCAAGGCAACGTGAGTATCACTGTTGACCTAAGAGACTGGCTATGCTTTGGAGGCTCTCATCCTGAGTCTGGGAACATGCTCCACTCATTAACGGGTTACAAACCAAACACTGTCAGTAGATAAACATTTCTAACCTTCTAACTAGTTTGCCTTTTACAGAACCAGGAGGGGGACCCTAGAGAACATCTCCTAATCATTCTTGATGATTAGTCCCAATTTAAACCTACTCTCTGCATTCCCTATTAGCGACCTATACACCATAGGCACACAGGGTCTCCCACGCACTGTGAGCAATGCTCACGTGCTGTGAATTTTCATGGTCTACATGTAAGTAACCAGTGCAGGAGGAGACCAAGAAGGCCTGGAGCGAACCAGGGGCAGCTTCAACATCTGGCCAAGTTGCTGGTGACCGAACCAGGCCTCCTGACGTCCACTGCGTGACGCAAAAGGGACTCATGAAAAAAATGACTGAAAAGTAAGTTTGAACAAACAGCTCTAGAGAAAACTTCAGATTTCTTTATAGGAAAGCATTTTACTTAACACACAAAATGTTAATATTGGATAGGACACTTTTCTATAAATAACAAAAACTGGATATCATCATTAGAGGCATTTGTAAATTTCTTTTGTTGGGAACCACTGGAAGAAAACGGGTTTCACAAACAAGGAAGCCACATAGCTCTCTTTACACTTCTATAGAGCCTGTTGGCAGGTCATTATGAACAAATTTCTAGGCTATCCAGAGGTAGAGCTGCCAAACAAAATACGGGATGCCCAGTTAAATGTGAAATTTCAGGTAAGTGTAAGTATAATTTATGAGATACACTTACATAAAACATCATTGTTGCTTATCTGAAATTTATGTTTGGAGGCCAAGGTAGGAGGACCACTTGAGCCCAGGAGTTTGAGACCAGCCTGGGCAACATAGTGAGACCCTGTTTCTATTTTTTTTTAATGTCATTTAAATTTCTTTTTATACAAAGAAAAAAAATCAAATTCACATCACTGAGAATTCCACAGTTTTCTTTGCTGTATTTGCCAACACTATCCCAAGTCACCACCCTAATGTTGCTAGTTTCTACAATCGCCAGTATTTCTTTGAGTGACAGATTTTCTGTCATTAGAAAATTTTAACTTTCATTCTACATCCCGGCTGCTGTAAGTGCTAACAATCAATTTTTGTTAAGTATTACATATATACGTACTCAATACTACCGAAATGGTTTTCATAGTAACAGCCTTTCCCACCCTACACTTACTAGTATTTACAGTTTCAACTGATGTGTAAAACAGAATAAAGAACATGGTTCAGGTGGATCATATAATTATTTAAAAACTCTTGCCTTTTCCTGACGATGTTCCTGACAATGCCTAATTGTTCCCTTATGATTTCCCTTTCAAAACAAAAAACCCAGCAACACCCGTTGGGACGAGACGTATTCAAATTCGCCCTTTTAGTCCAATTCCTCAGCAAGTTGAAAGAATTCAACACTGAGTTCACACCTTTGCCCCATTATGTGGCACCTGCCATATTGGCTTTCCTGCCAGAGTGTGTTTACCTAAAACAACCGTAACACAACGCGTTATCCTGGAATGCAGAAGCAACGGAATATTTGCACAAAATTCTCCTAAGGGTTACAGACCACCCCTAAGACGGCAGATGTCATTTATGTGAAGAATTCCACGGTGTGACTTATTCCTCTGGATGGGTGGGGGGTAGGTGAAGGGACTGGAAGTTTGAGATTTCTCGCTCATAAGAAGGTCCAGGGCTTTCTAAATAGAGAATCGGGGGGATTCCTAAATATGTTGACAAAGTGGTAGCTATTAGATTTTCTGAAATTAGACCTCCTTGCTGCTCAGCCTAAGTCAGGCGCCATGGTATACCTTTGGAATCCAAAAAGAGACTTGTAACCAGTACCTGAAAACAGTTTATACTGGAAATATGTCGACAGAGTCATGAAATCTATATGCTATTTACATAAGAACTTCAGGAAAGGGAATTTCCATGGCTTTCAGAATTTGTTCCTGACCCCTTTTTTAAGATAAATGGTGAGATCCACAGTCTCCATTAAGGTGCCCTAAAAACCCAGCTCCTCTTTGAAGACTCTGTTTCTTCTGGAAACTCTCTCATCCTGGAGAGTTCAATGAAGGCAAACTAATCTAAGAAATTTTATTTTGGGGAACACGCCAGAGAGAAATAGGAAAAGGTGAGAGGAAGGCATTTGGTCCACAGACTCCAAATGCCAGGAAAGAGAGCCAGGCCTTTCCATCCCTTCTTCTTGTTCCCCAGTGTCTCCGAAGACAGTATTCCATAAATATGTTCTGATTTACCTAAATCTGTGGATCATTCACAAGAGGTTCTGCAAGACGTAAGAGAATGGAGAATGAGAAACAGCTTTTCACACCAGCTAGGAAAGGCTGGTTATTTAAGCAATCGTTGTACAGCTAGCCATTGAATTTGAAGGAAAATAAAGAGTCCTAAATCACACTGCATAGTCTTACAACTATACACAAAATATATTTCTCAAAAGTCACAAATAGGGCCAGGTGTGGGGGCTCACACCTGTAATCTCGGCACTCTAGGAGGCCAAGGTGGGTGGATCACCCAAGTTCAGGAGTTTGAGACCAGCCTGGCAAACATGGCAAAACCCCATCTCTACTAAAAGTACAAAAATTAGCGGGTGTGGTAGTGGGCACCTGTAATTCCAGCTACTCAGGAGGGTGAGGCATGAGAATCACTTGAACCCGGAGGTGGAGGATGCAGTGAGCTGAGCTCACGCCACTGCACTCCAGCCTGGGTGACAGAGTGAGACCCAGTCTCAAAAAAACAGAAAACAAAAACAAAAAACTGCATGACAAAAAATGTTCCCCCATCTACATTAGAACAGTGAAAAGGGACTTACTTTAGAACAATGTTGTCAATCTGACAATGAAAATGGAAAAACAACAACACGGTGTTGGTCACTGTGTGGGAGTCTGGCCGTCACTTACTGGGGAAGGATGACATGGCCACCTGCTTTCTGAAAGGCCACTGGGAAGTGCTGCATCTACTGGCATTAGGTCCTGGGACCCAACAACCCCACTTCATGGTGTGTGTGTAGAGAATCATGTTCCTAGCTCATTATCTGCAGTATCCAAACCCTGCACATAACCTCAAGGTACATCAAAAAGGAGCTGGTTAATAAAGGAAATACTATGTCGACATTAAAAAGAGTATCTACATGTACTGACCTAAAATGATTTTCATAAAAAGTATCTATATGTACTGACCTAAGAGTATCTATATCTACTGACCTGAAAGATTTTCCTGAATAAAACAAACTGACACTTTGGGAAGCCAAGGTGGGTGGATCGTGCTTGAGCCCAGGGGTTCAAGACCAGCCTAAGTAAAATGTCGAAATCCTGTCTCTATGAAGAATACAAAAAATTATCTGGGTGTGGTGGTGTGCACCTGTGGTCCCAGCAACTTGGGAGGCTGAGGTGGGAGAATCACTTGAGCCTGGGAGGCAGACGTTGCAGCCAGCCGAGATCACACCACTGCACTCCCATGTGAGCGACAGAGTGAGACCCTGTCTCAAAAAACAAAATAAAGCAAAATTGAAACCACAGCATGTGTCTATAAAGATTTTTAAAAATGAACAGTATGTGTGTGTGTACAGATACATACACATACATTTTCATCTACAGAAGCACAGAAAAGAGCACAAAATATCAACTACATGTAACAGTGAGTTTGCCTCTGGACAGTAAAGTCAGAAAGTAGACAAAAGACATCCACTTTAAAAATCATTGGAAAATACTTAAAGATGTAAAAAAGGTCTCAGGTATTACACAACGTCATTCCAATTTTGTAAAATTCCTATGTTACATGCAAAAATAAAAAATAAAAATCCATCACATGGTAGGATTAACCAGATATATTTACTTTCTTTTTTATTCCTGGATTTTTCCAAATTTTTTTACAGTGAACATGCATTACTCATATTACTTTAACTGTAAAAAATAGGGAATCCACATTTTATTACTAGCTTACACTTGAGGTAAACATGGAATGCTAACCTTTTAAGAAATAATTAAGAATACAATACTATTCTAAAAGGGTCTGGTCAGTTCTTTACTATCCACAAAAAAGACTCAGAAAAGAGAGAGAGAAAAAAAACACTAAAAGCATTTAGAAAAATGAGAATAAACGTGCTATGGTTAATGGCTGCAAAACCGGTTTTTCAACAGGTGGTTTTTAAGTACTAAACTTTTTTTTTTCAATAGGCACAACTAATAAGATTTCAGTTCCATTATGTGGTGTCTAAAGAGTGGAGTGAAAAGATATCACTGACCTGATCTTCTTGACATGAGGGTGTGTAAAATGCTTTAACCAGAGTGACCCACACAAAGCTTGTGCCTAAAGCCATCGGCTGAGAGTGTGAAATACAACCTATTGGAGGAATGTGGATGAAGATAGGTGGGAAGCTTCTGGAAGCAGGAAAGAACAAGGGACCTCCCAGCAAGGTACCCAGCTTTCATGCCGCACACCACTGGTGAACCATGAGCCATACGTTCCCACAGCAGTGATGGATGAACTTGGTCCTAGCACAAGCCCTGCCCCCCAAAATATTTGGTCTTTCCATCTCCTGGAGTCCTCTTGAAGTTAACTGGTGGCCACAAGAGCCCTCAGAGTCAGCCCAGGCTCTCAGTGAGGACCCATCAGGCCCACGTGCTGCCTTCCAGTCCAGCTGCAGAGACCCACGTCCCACCAGCACCAACCATCAAGCCATGGAAATGAACCGCAGGCCTCCAGCTGCTCCAGGAGAAGGAGGGCATGCAGGCGAACTCTGCTAAAATTCACCAAAACATCTGGCCTTGCACACCTTCTAAATCACCTGCAGGAAAACATTCCTTTCCTTTCATTTTTTGGTTGAAGGCACCAAGGTAGGGAGAGAAGGTGGCAGAAGTATGTACTTGAAACAAACAAACAAAAATAATCTAATAATGAGAAAACAAGGTTTGAGGCAACTGGCTCCAGAATCCCGACGCAAACCATATGACACTTTCACCGGAGCTTCAAACACACAGCCAAGCTGGGAAGGCAGGACGGGAGGGAGGAAGGGGACGGTCCCCAAAGGATGTACGTTTTTTGCTCTCAGTGCAAGACAAAGGCCTCGAGGCACCACCTATGGACGTAAAATGTGCAGCTATCTTCCTAAGACCCCCACTTCCCCCCCAGCACACCCACAGAGGAGCACCAAGAATGCAGATTTCAAACCAGATCATTGTCTGACTTCGCCTACATTTTCTGATTTGCCCGTCTACCATACGATGATTTTATGGCCCTGCTGGGAGTGTGAATCCCAATGAGTTTCTTATGCATCAGGGAAAGAACTGAAAAGATGGGTTCTAAAGCAATGCAAAGTCTGATGGAAGTTTTCTTAACATTCTTCCGTACTGCACAATCCTCCTAGAATGGCAGAAGCAGACATCCTCTATGTGGAGAATCTGGCCATGTGCATGAATCAATACCACACTCTGCCTCCTACCTCAGGCCAAGCAGAGTTGGCTTGGACACTGGCTTCTCATCTCCTGTGTGCCCTGTTGGCCCACAGCAGCTCACATGTGGCCCAGACCCAACACCGTGGTAGACAACCCTCTTTGTATAGTATTTAAGATTAATAGGTAACCTTCAGTCTTGGTCCAATCAAAGGAACCCCAGCTGGAAACCGTTTTGAGTAACAGATTCTGGTAGGGTCTTAATCTATCTGCTAAATTTGACAGATTTCCATTCCAATGACTCTCAGGTGAAGAAAAACATCAAAGTGAAAAACAGATTCTGGGAGATGGCGGGAGTGTGCACTGATTTCCAACTGCCCTTTCTGTGCCCCGCCCCCTCCGGGTAGAAAGCAGCACACATTTCAGAGAGCTCACCATGGACGTCACTTGGCTGGGAATGCAAGATAAACGTGGAAGAGCTGGTGCCAGCTCTGAACCCACACGCCTCAGACGCAGGCTGTACACTAGCCGTGGGAGAGGGCAGAGGGCAAGCATGTGTCAGTGACAGCCGCTCTCCTAGTTCTGAGGATCAAGGGCACCCACATCTCTACGGGTGGAGAAGATTGAGAGTGGAGCCAGGGTGTAGTCCTCTGAGAAAGGAGTGATACATTTACATGTGAAAGCAGAAGGATGAGGAATTAAGGACCCCGGAGCTCAGTCCCAGTTGAGAGACAAGTGCATTTTGCATTTTTCCATGCTGGCTCAGATGTGACACTAAGGACAGAAAGAGCCCAGTTCCCAAGCTTCACTGGAGCCTCTGGGCTTCTTGCTATGTCAGCCAATCACGGGGATCCCAAGACGGTAAATGTTAGGACGTGGACATGTGAGCATTAGGGGCTAGGCCAGAGCCGGCCACTGTTTCAGCCCAAAAGATCCCAAGGATTTCAATCAGGAGCACTTTGCAGAAGTAACCTGAGGCCCAGAGACAAGGTAAGGGGGCTTCCCTCGGATGCCTCGGGCCCTGCGGCATTCCCCTACTCCACTCTACTTCCAGGAGGTGCAGAAGAAAAACAGGTTGAACCTAATCCTGATTTAAACATTAGTATCACACAAAAATCAAAACGACACCATTCCAGGCAACGAAGACAATACCATCAGGTTTTGTAGATTAGCACAACCCTCTCTCATTTCTGGATTAAAAATTATCTCACGCTTTCAGAAAGTTCACTCTTACAGCAACCTACGCACTAGCATGCGTGACAGCAAGGGCAGTGACTCCGGCCCAGGGTGAGGTCAGACGACACACCGAAAGCCATGCCGCTGCTTGAATCTCCTGAGAATGCAGCTCTGTCTCCTCCAACATGAAAAAGGAACAGGAGGAGAATAAAAGCCTCAGCTGAAAGAGGTCTGGGAGGGCCACCGGGAAGCCACATACATCACTGCCACTTCACTAGGTGCCGCGGAGAGCAGCTTTGGAGAGCCGCCCTGGCTGATCATGAATAATTTGCCAGGGAACCGGGACAGGGTGGGGTGGGGAAGGGGTGAGGAAGGAGGGTTGTGTGTGAGAAGCCCGGTCAGCTCCCCGGGTCAGCTGCATCTGGAGCGGTTTCTCTAGCAGACAGTAAAGAACTCGATTACATCCAGTTAACTGTGCTCTAAACTGATTATGCATGTGCCGGGCTAATGGATTACATTAGCAAGAGGAAAAATAACATGCAATCAATCTCCATTTACTACAGGCCACACCAGGGCCTAGAGAAAAAGTGACTCTCAAACCACCTCCAATCCCCATCCCAAATCCGTGGAATGACGAAACCTTGAGAGGGAGCCCTCCTTAGTGGCAAGAGAAGTTTGATCTTAGTCGTACTGAGGGACCAAAGGGCTGAGGGCGAGCACTGGAATGACAATCCCAGCGGTGTCATCCAGGAGTGAGCGGGAGAGCTCCCTGCCCCCTGTGGCGGAGCCCGGGCAGGCACAGGGCCATTCATTACCCAAGGACTAATGAGACTAGACTAATGACCTTTGGCTCCTGACGGAGGCAATTCTGCCCTGAACCTCAGGCTGGTCACTCCGGGGATGTGCCAGCCAGATGTACCATTTCAGGATCTCTCCTTCAGGTGCTGGGTCCACGTTCTACCCTGCATCCCAACGCTCAGGACCCTTCTACCCACGCCATCTTTTTGAGCAACAGTTTCCTCTACCTTAAAAAAAGAAATGAGAAAAAAGTCCCAGGATGACAGGCCAGCAGTGCAGAAACACGCAAATAAACCGCGTCTCTTCCATCCACACCTCACCCTGACTCTCTGGGTGTGATCCGTGGACACAGTTTGGGGACCAAAACAGGATGTTCTCAGCAAATCCTCCGAGTTCCAGGCCCATAAGAAGCAAAGTCAAGTGCCTGATAGACTCTTATTCAAGACTCCAGCCGCACGGAGGATGCAGCATGAGAGTTAATTGCCACCGTGTGCATTTTAGAATCTAAAGGGCAATTTTTTCCTTGGATGCAAGAGGCCAGCTTCATGCTACCTCTAAACGACCTTCATCAAAGTTGCATGCAACCTTCAATGGCCACGCCAAGTCCTTTGTACAAATTTTACTCAGTTGGGTCCTTTGGAAATTCTTTTTTCCACTGGTTTTTCCATCAGGTTTTCTTGACCACGTCGGCACCATCCTGTGGCCAGTTCAGACCTCCAATTTAAACTGACTGCAAAGAGCTTTTTTCTTTTAATGGTGGCACAAAACTAAGCCAGTCCAGCAAGGTTCTTGCTCATTTGAGATAAGGGGATTGGATGCGTGGTGTCCAGACCTTCCTCACTGCACCATAGCTGAGTCCACAGTCAGTTCCAGAACATTCTATCCCCTCTACCTCATTCCTGCTTTCTCCTCCTTTCCCTAAAGTGCTTTCTTAAGCACTACGTTACGCAGGCCTCCCCACATCCTGAGAAGGAACAACTATAAAATGAAGTACAATTATCAATCCCGGCAGAGGCTGACATGGGGAAAGGACTAGAAGTCTTCCTTATATGGAATCTCCGTTTAAAATCATGTTGAGTAGAATAGGGACTCAACTAGCTCAGGGCCAGCAGAAACCAAACACTCGTGGGCCCAAAGACGCGAGAAACAGTGTGAAAGGCAGGAGGAGAGGCTGATAATGGGAGTGAGGAAAATGAAAAGAGAGAGCGAGGGAGTGGAAGGTGTGTGGGATCAGGCCGGGGAGATTTATGGCGATTTGTACCTGATTGTTCATACTAAAGCCATTATGGGATGATTAGAGAAAAAGGTGAGGCTTTAAGTCCAGTGAAAATCAATAGAGACGTCTGGAGCAATTCTGCCGTGCAAGTGAAAGGACTATTTACAGTATCCGGAGCACCTCCTCCTCGGTCGCCATCTATGGAGTAGAGGGAAGGGCTGGGGGGAAAGCGGAGGGTGGAGGGAGAGAAAGAATAAATGGACAGGAAAGAGGGAAGAGGAGAAGAGACAGAGGAAGAGGGGGAGGATGGGAGAAGCCCAGGAAGAAGAAGAAAAAGTATAAGGAAGAGAACGAGGACACAGAACCCAGGAAGCAACAGAGGGGGGAAGAAAAAAAAAAAACAAAGGAGGCCCCTCATGGACCCAATTTTCCCCACAGCATTTAGCACCTTCTAGCCTGCTACAAAATTTATCCATCGTTTCTCACCCATCTCCTGCTAAAAGAATGGAAGCTCTATGAGGTCAGGGATTTTCTTTTTTTTTTTTTTTTTTTTGGTCAGTTTCATGCACTGATGTGAACAAATGCCCAGAACAGTACCTGTCATTGAGAAGGTACCCAGTGTACATATGTTGGTGGAATGATGGATGGATGAAAGAAGGAAGGGAGGAACAAAACACCCCAGGAGCATCCGGGAAAGGAGAAATAGAAAAAAAAAAAAAAAAGGAATAAAGAGATGGAAAGGAGAACAGAAAGCCTAAAGGAGAGAGGGAAACCACAGGAGCAGAGGATGCAAAAGAGCCCATGTAAGAAAGAAAAGAACCAACCCTAGAGGCGCTGTCAACAAAACCTGACCCAAAATTGGGCACCCAGAAAGAGAACCTTCAGCTACTCAAGCTACTCACTGAACCTGTCACGTTTCCACCTGGTGACAAAGCGGACGCCGCCGACTCTCCTCAACTCCAGGTTCCCAACCAACAGCCAAGCAGGCCATGCCAGAGACTGTCCGACTCCTCCCCAGTGCTCCCTAACTCCCCGGTGCGCAACCCCCTCCTTTCAGAAAGAGCGCCTGAGCCATAAGGAGCCGGGCCTTACCTTGTACAACTTCAGGCTGGCCTCGTGCCTGGAGTTGACTGTGTGCAGCCGCAGCTTCTCCAGGCTGTTGGTGTAGTAGTCACAGGCGTTGCACTTGAGGTGCACGGGGTTGCCGATGGCCACACACTTGAGCCTCCACTCGTTGGCCTTGCCGCCCTCCTTGATGTGGGCCACCAGCTGGTACTTCTGCACGTGCTTGTCTGTCTTGCAGTGCAGCTGGAAGTTGGCCTTGAGTTGGGTGTTGTAGCGGCAGAGCTTGCACTGGTATGAGTCCCCCATCACCGCCTTCCACTCGTCCTCTGACAGGCTGCGCTCCACGTTCATGTGTAGGCCCAGCATGTCCAGGTTGTCCGTCGTGAACTTGTTGCAGACGGCGCACTGGAAGAGCTTCAGCGACGGGTCGTTGGTCTGGATGAAGCTCTCACCCAGGTTCATCAGCTCCTCTGACACCAGCTGCCCGCCCCCGAGCCGCATGTCTAGGGGGATCTCACCGCCCACTGCAGGGAAGGAGAGAAGGAGAGAGTCAGACACCAGGCTCATGGTCACGGCCACAGCTGAGGCACCCCCCAGCCCTCCGCCACCCTCAACTGGGGTCCAAAAGGAGAAGATGACATTTCAAGTGTTGCTTGAAATGCAGTTGCCAGGGCTACTGGCTGGAAAACAAGCAAACAAACACACATAGTCAACCTGATGTGTTTCGATCTTTCCTGCGGACATTCTGAGATTTCTGGCAGGTTTTGTATTTTCTTTCTTTAGGAAAAGAACACCTAGAAAAGTTAGGAGCCATAGCCTCTTTAATATTTCCTTTTCTTTTTTTTTTCCCGAGATGGAGTCTTGCTCTGTTGCCCAGGCTAGAGTGCAGTGGCACAATCTCGGCTCACGGCAACCTCTGCCTCCTGGGTTCAAGTGATTCTCCTGCCTCAGCCTCCCAAGTAGCTGGGATTACAGGCACCCACCACCACGGCCAGCTAATTTTTGTCTTTTTTAGTAGAGAAAGGGTTTCATCATGTTGGTCAGGCTGGTGTTGAACTCCTGACCTCAGCTGATCCACCTGCCTCGGCCACCCAAAGTGCTAGAATGACAGGCATGAGCCACCGCGCCCAACCACCTCTTTAATATTTCAATTCATCCCTTCTCTAAGATCCAAGAAAAGACAGAAATACGTATCATTCACTGGATATAACAGAATCTCAAACTGCAGACCTTCCAAAATTGGAAATGAGTTACAGCTGCAATCGTAACATACCAAGCCTTCACGGGGAACCAGAATTGGGCCCAGAATGTATCTGAGGTGGCAGTGACCAACACGACTTTCTGCCACCTTGAGAACAATCTATGGCTGTGTCATCTGGTGCAGCAGTCACTGGCTACCTGTGACTAATAAATACCTGAAATATGGGTAGTGCAACTACGGAACTGAATTTTCAATGTTATTTAAATTTAGGAAGCTACATGGTGGTGAGTGGCACCTGGGTTGGATAGTGCATCTGTAAAGCAAAGATCTGGGGAGTGGGGCTGGACGTGGTGTCTCACACCCCTAATCCAAGCACTTTAGGAGGCCAAGGCAGGCAGATCACCTGAGCCTAGGAGCTCAAGACCAGTCTGGGCAACATGGTGTACAAAATACACAACAGAAACTAGCCAGGCATGGTGGCGCGTGCCTGTAGTTCCAGTACTCAGGGACCGAGATGGGAGGATGGCTTGAGCCTGGGAGGCAGAGGCTGCAGTGAGCTGAGACCATGCCACCCAGCTCCAGCCCTGGTGACAGAGCAGGACCCTGTCTCAAAAACAAAACAAGACAAAAAAAGACTTGGGGAGCAATCCCTCTACTCCTCACTGCTGCCCTCTGGTCAATATCCCTCCCGTCAGTCAATGCTGCCAACCCTCCCATGTCTTCTCAGTAGGGCTACCTGTTCTCTTTCCTGAGCCTCTGCCCTGGGTGACATGTGGGGCTACCCTAGGACCAATCACCTTCCCTTTATCACTCAGTCACCTACCTACAGAGATGCACCATAGCTGGGATCCCCATCAGGGCGCCACCTCCCTAGGACAGGGGTCCAGTCTTATCCTCACTGGCCCTCTACAGAGCGCACAGACGCCCAAATGTTCACTGTGCCAGACAAGAGTGAAAAAAGAGCGAGACTGCTGCACGTTCAGGAAGTGGATTGAGACAGGCAGTGAGACACAAGGCTCAGCTCCACGTCTCCACGAAAGGGCTGGGCGAAGATCTCTTCCTCCCTCTCCCACCCTGGTCTTTTTCAGTCCATCACTGCCCTGCATAAACTGGGTACAAGCTCACATTTGCTATGGTAAATTAGTACTGCAAGGGCTTATTTCTACCAGGAGAATGGCTTAAAAAGAGCAGCCTTCCCTCCAGTTCCTAGAAGCGTACGGTCAAGCAGAAGGCTGGGCACTGGCGTCTAGTTTCTCTTTCCTAGACACACGTGCACTTCAGCTATTAGGTCTGCCCCACCCCCCAACTGAAATTTAAACTTGACCTTTTATGTGTGGCTGGGCTGAGGTTATTTTATTTTTTACAACTGATTAGAATCCAAGTCAGTGGCTCATCAGAGAAAATATATTTTTCTTTTTTTTTGTGATTTTCTTATTGATGCTACACAAGTCACCTCGAGTGACAAGATCAGTACAGGTTCTGCTAAGCAGACCAGCAGCTGCGTTTGAAGCTCACGGACAGTCTAGCAAGCCACAGAAATCTTTTGCACATGCATTCCAGAAGGCTTAGGAAGCTTTCGGCTTGTTGTCTGTCTCCCCATCTCCCCTGGTGAGAGGAACCATAACTATGTCATTCTTTTTAGGATAAGAAAGAAAAACAGAAAGGAAAAAAAAAAAAAAAAAAAGCCTAAAAGCTCCATCCCTTAACAGGGACGAAGGCCAGGCAACATCCAGGAAACATACTCGGTGTTCAGTCAAAGCAGAAACTGCCCGGAGGGTAAGACAAGGAGCAAACATATATTTGTTTCTAATGCCAACCACCTGAAGCATCAAATCGTCTCCACTTTTTAGATTTCACCCCGGCACATCAACATCGCTCTAAAAAGAAATTCAGCTGTCACTTGCTGATGCCTGAGTGAAAATGAGAAGTCCTTGGAATAAGCAGAGGAACGAAGTCCCAGTTTCCACTTTAAGCTCTATTTTTTTCAAGAGACAAGGTCTCATTCTGTTGCCCAGGCTGGAGTGGGTCGCTGGAGTGGGTCACTGCAGTCTGGGCCACCAAGGCTCAAGTGAACCACCCACCTCAGCCTCCCAAGTAGCTGGGACTACAGGTACACCCCACTACGTCTGGCTGATCTTAAAACAAAAATGTTTTGTCGAGATGTTGCCCAGACTGGTCTCAAACTCCCAGGTTCAAGAGATCCTTGGACTCCCACAGTGTTGGGATTACAGGCATGAGCCACCATGCCTGGCCAGCATTCTAGGCTGTTAAAATGAAATGCAAAGGACAGAAGCAGCAGAGTGCTGAAATGAGTGAGGATGACAGGCAAGTGAAAACTCCCTTCGAGAACTATGCCTCAGAGAAACAAGCCCAGGGCTTAGAATCCTACAAATCCACTAATCCAGCTGCCACAAAGTGGGGGAATCTCACCCAGTTCACAAACAGGAGCAGGGCCCCTATAAATAAGAAACTGGGGCTGGGCATAGTGGCTCACACCTGTCATCCCAGCACTTTGGGAGGCCAAGGTGGGCAGATCACCTGAGGTCAGGAGTTCAAGACCAGCCTGGCCAATGTGGTGAAGTCCTGTCTCTACGGAACACACAAAAATTAGCTAGGCATGGTGGCGCATGCCTGTAATCCCAGCTACTCGGAAGGCAGAGGCAGAAGAATTGCTTGAACCCGGGAGGCAGGGGTTGCAGTGAGTCGAGACTGCGCTATTGCACTCCAGCCTGGGCGACAAGAGGGAAACTCCATCTCAAAAAGAAGAAATGAAAAAAAGAACTTGGCAGGTCTTTAGTCTTGAGCCACACTGGATACGTGGTCTTGGAGCAGGTCCCCATCTCTGGGTATGCACCTAACTCTAACACTGGAACTGACACCTTGACACGTGAGCCCACCCATCAGCACATCCTCAGGAAGGCACATGGATTCAAAGGCACACTCTGGAATCAAAGGGAGACGAAGGGAGCTGTTAAACCTTGTGCAGGTGTCCAGGAGCTGGCTGGCTACTTGGGAAACACACAGCCACCCCGACAAGCAACCCCTTTCTTGGTGCTATGCTAAACTTCAGAGTCGAAAGGAAGGTTTGGGAGGATGTTCACAAGGCCTCAAATCTAATGTGCTGTCTACAAAGAGCAGCAGATCCGACTGTACTAGGCGAAGGAGCCCCAAGCCTTTCCTCAATGGCTTCTGAAAAGAAGCAACCCCAGAATCAGTGTCTGTTTGATGATACTAAAGAGGGCTCTGCCAAGGGAAGTATGAAAACAATCACCTTGTAAAGAGGAGTGTATTTCACAAAAACATTTTTCTCCCTGCAGAACTCAGTCACATCTAGTAACACCTACAGCCATCTCATAAATGGACCACGGAAAAAAAAATCAGTACAGCCACAGCTAGAACTGAAAGTTATGGCTATTTTTATTTGCATAAGTTGGTTTCTCCTACTGAGGTCATACAACTCAAATTCCAAGTCTTTTGGACACTTCCTATGGCCCCCACACCCACTCGAGCTTCTGGCATAAAGGATTTGTGGCTCTCACACCTTCTCAGCAGTTTTCGTGGCCCAAGGAAGGCACAGGTTTCCAGGGACTCCCCTCGGCCGACAAGTAGTGACACTGGAAATTCAAGAGCCCTTTGTGACTGAGCTGGATAAATCCTTTGGGAGGAAGAGCTCCAGTCTAAGAAATACAGTGTGTCCCTTCCATGTGTGTCTACAACACAGGGCTTCATTCTTCTGCTCCTTCTGAATCTGCCGCAATGCCCAGGACAGTGCATGATGCCCCAAAGACTCACAGACACTTGGTGCGAAAGCGAAATATTTCTCTACTTCTCAATACAAGCCTTAGTTACCTGTTCTTAAGGTAATTAAAAAGCCTCACTTTAGGCTGGGTACAGTGGCTCATGCCTGTAATCCCAGCACTTTGGGAGGCCAAGGCGGGCAGATCACCTGAGGTCAAGAGTTTGAGACCAGCCTGGCCAAGATGGTGAAGCCCCATCTCTACTAAAAATACAAAATTAGCCAGGCATGGTGGCGGGTGCCTGTAATCCCAGCTACTTGGGAGGCTCTGGCAGGAGAATCGCTTGAACACAGGAGGTGGACGTTGCAGTGAGCCGAGATGGCGCCACTCACTCCAGCCTGGGTGATAGAGCGAGACTCTGTCTCAAAAAAAAAAAAAAAAAAAAAAAACCCTCGCTTTGACCCAACATGAACCTACCCACGTTCTGTCTTCATTCCACCTCCATTATGTTTGATTTGCTCCAAGATCTACCTCCCAAGATTCTATGACTCCTTCTAATTCCTACTGGCTTAAAGAAAACCTTAGAGTACTCACTCCCATCTCCTGGTGTGCATGGTTCACCCTGGTGACAAATAAGACGACCGGTGCTTGTGCATCCACAATTAGCCAGTTGGTTTCAAATACCCTCAAATCATTTGGTAATAAAGGATCAACAGGCAAATATTTCAAAATGGAAAATGAGATTAAAGTACTAAGGATTAAAAACTGAATACACAGCAAGAAAAACCAATGGAATGCTTTGAAATATAACTCATCGGCAACAATTAGCACTAAAACGCCACACAAATAAACACTTGCCAACTGCTGAGGCCTGGCCCTGCAGTCATCTAAGCCATCCCGGAAAAAAAGTCCTCACTGGCACTCTGTTGCCAAGAACAACCTATTCCCATGTCAATAATGGCATATTGCTTAATTCAGGCCATTGTCACTGGTCCCACGAAGTCCATTAGCAGCGTCACGGGATGGGACACAGGCAGGATCCTGTTTGAAGCATACCGGCTGGAGGCACGAGTGGCCCAACTATCAGAAGGTTCTCATGAAACCCATTTGTAGATTGTTTTGGCAGCAGCAGCTATCCTCAAAGTGGCTGTGGTTCGTTCTACGTAAAAACTCAAAGTTTTCAGCACCCAAATCCTACACTCTTGGTCCTATTCTAGATATTGTAAGCCAGTTGGTAAGACTGGGAGCCCGGACAGAGCCAAATCAGCTTCTCTAAAGCAGAGGTCATTCTTCCTGGCAACAAAGGCTCCGCTAACCAGGATCTAACTGCTATTAAAAGTTAACTTTCCTTGATGGACAATTTTTACAACTTACTCATTTTTCATCTCTCACACCCCTCACAACAGTGCCACTGGGGCAATTTAATTCCCAATTAATTTCCAACTATTCTAATCACCAAGTACTCATCAAAAATAAGCAAGAAAAAAAAAACATCTCTTTCATCGAGGTCCTCATAAATATACAGAGAACTTTGAGAAGTCTATCTGGATGGTTCCCAGCTCGGCACAGAATCAGCCTTTGGTTATCTAAATTATGTACACTATGGTTCCGAATTCCTATTATTAAGATGATTGTCTCTATTTAAATCATTGAGGTAACTGTCCCTAGTCCTCTTATTGAGATGATTGCCTCAGCTACAGTTTCTTGTAAGTTTCAGTAAATATTCGATGAAACCCCAAAGTTTTAGGTGATTATAGTGATTTTTCAAATTGAAAGAAGAGACAGAGAAAGAGAGAATGGGAACAGAAAACTAGAGGAAACACTCACATTTTAATCCTGCCACCATGTAGCCAGAGTACAAGCATATCTCTTTTGAATGCATAAACTCTTCCATATGTACACACAGAGTTCAAGGGATTCTTGAGAATACTTGATTGTAAGACACTCCAGTTTACACAAAAACCACTCGAGAAGACCAGAGTCAACTGAACCCACAGGACTATCTCACCCTATTCACCATTCACCCTGGTTAAATTCCTATCATGAAAACAGACAAACACGTAGTCATCCTCACCTAGAGCAGGCGTCATGGCGGCCATGGGCCCGGCGGGATCCAGCTGGAATCCGCTCATCATGAACTGGGCGTCCGAGGCAGCACTGTCCATCTTCAGGTTGGGCAGGTTCATGTTCTGGGCCAGGTAGTATTGGTAGAGCTCGGCCTCGGCAGGCGACGGCAGGCTGCCGAGGCCCAGGTGGCGGTTGTGTTGGATCTGGGTCATGTTCTGTTGCAGTAACATCATGTTATGCATGTGCTTCTCACTGGTCATGTGAATGCGGAGGTTCCTGGCCACGTTGGTCTCATAATCACACACCTCGCACCGCCAGGTGGGTTTGGTTTTTGGTTTGGTGGGAGAGGGGGCCCCGCAGGAGCTACTGATATTGGCTGCCGCTGCCGCCGCAGCCGCCGCCGCCGCCGCCGCCCCGGCAGTGTGGCTGAAGACCTGCTCCCCCCCTCCGTTCTGCAGGTTCTGCATGTTGTTGAGATGCTTGTCGGACTGCATATGAATACTGAGGTTGCCTTTGGTAGTTGTGGAGTAGTTACACACCTCGCAGCGGAAAGGCTTGTAACCACACGTGTAGCTCTCGCCTCGTGCCAGCCGGGGGTGGGGCTGCCCGCTTTTGCAGTAGACACAGGAGCCCCCCGGCTCCGGGTGCTTCTCCTTCATGTGTGCCTCCAGGGTCTGCTGGTACTTATAGTGCCAGTTGCACTTGGGGCACTTGAGTGTCTTACACGAGTTACGAGAATGCATCATGGTCATGTGGCCGCCCAGCGAGCGGGAGGAGCCCAGGACCGTGTCGCATTTGGGGCACTCCACGCCACTCCCCGAGGGGCACTCCCCAACCCCAAGCTCGCAGAGGGAGCCAGCGTGCTGGTGATGGGGAACGAAGCCCCCATCGTCACCCTCTGTGCTTTCATTTGGTTCTGGTGCTGTGGCATTGTCTTTATTGGCACTTTCGTCAGCGAAGTCCAGCCTCCTGCCGCCCTCTGCCACATTGGCCCTGACGCCCTCACTGTTAAAGCTTAAACGATTCCTCCTGTTCGCACCATCAAAGACAACAAAGGAAGAAGCAGAATTAGAACTAGTAGAAGCTGTGCCCCTCGACAGGGTCTGGAGCACGTTAGGCATTAAGGGGGAGTTAGAAATGCTTTGGTTTGAGAGAGCAAGGTCCTTTTTGCTGCTACTACCTGCTGCGGCCCCAGGCTCCTCATGGGGCCTGTCCTCCAGTTCCTCATCCAACTCGCTTGGAAAGAGTCCTTTGCAACCCTCGTCTTCCTCCTCCTCTTCTTCCTCCTCCTCTTCTTCCTCCTCCTCCTCCGCCTCTTCCTCCTCCTCTTCCTCCTCCGCCTCCTCTTCGGCTGGCTCTACCTTCTCAGAGAAGCAATCCCCGTCGCCCACTTCCTGCTTCTCTCCTTCTGCCGCCCCAGAGTCCTTGCCCTCTGAGGATTTGGTAGGACTGGAAGCCAGAGGCCCCAGGGGGACTGAGGTAATGGGGGTCTTCAGTACCGAGCTGGTGAGCCCGCCAAGGTTCAACAGGGTGCTGGGGGTCAAGAGACCAGCCTGGGGCTGCTCGGGGCCAGCGGCGGAGCCCGCTGGGAGAGCTTCCTCCCCTTCCATTCGAATGCCACTAAATTTACCATAAAAACCGTGTCCGGGGCCTATGAGGTTAGCTGTGGAAACTAAAGGGTGTTGAAAGTTTTTGTTTTTTGGTTCCAGAAAACTTACAAGGGGTTCCTTGTCTTTGCCGATCCCTTGGATGATAGCGGAGATGTTCTTATTGCTAAGAATTTTCCGCTCGTCTTCGCTCAGGGTCATTCGATGGTCATGCACCGCGTGGGTCACAAACGAACGGACGTACCCAAAGGAGAGTTTGCACAAGAAACACATCAGGATGGGCTTCCTCTTGCCATAGAGCACAAAGCCATCGAATTTGGACAGGTCCACATTGTTGGGAACATCTTTGGATACGCAGGAGCTTTTGGCAGAACCGTCGCTGTTCAGGTAATCCTTGTTGCTTTTGTGTCGCACGTCAAACACGCGGAAGCTGTGCAGGACGGGGCTGAGCCCCGCCAGGGCTGAGGTATTCGGGAAAGCCTGGTCTGGGCCCTCAAACCATTTCCCGAAGGATGAGGCTATGTGGAAAGTGTTGATGATCTGCGGGTACACGGGTGCAGCACACGAAGGGTCCCCTTGCTTGCCCCCCGCGCCAGGGAGAGAGTTCAGGAAAAGCGAGGGGAGAGGCCCACTGCCACTGCCACTCCCACTCCCACAGGCGCCCCCGCCCTGGGTCAGCTGGCTCAGGCTCTCCACAATGTACGCGGAGCCGTCCGGCTGGTAGACGATCTCCCCGGCCAGGTTCTCCACGTCACTCTCTTCGTCCCCCTCCTCACCGGTGTCACTGGTGCTCTCCTCTCTCAGGGGTGGCGGGGGGCGCGCGCTGGGGCAGTGGTGCTCC
Source organism: Gorilla gorilla gorilla (assembly GCF_029281585.2). Classification (NCBI taxonomy): domain Eukaryota; kingdom Metazoa; phylum Chordata; class Mammalia; order Primates; family Hominidae; genus Gorilla; species Gorilla gorilla. The sequence goes on from NC_073242.2 coordinate 102,431,221, forward strand.
ATGTAGGTCTGGAGGCTGGCGAAGGAGGCCGAACATTCGTTGCAGGTGACCTCCTTGCTGGCGGGCTCGGCGGGGGGCCCGGCCGACGCGGTGCTCTCCGCGAGGCGCTCATTGAAGGGGGCCCTCAGGCTGTCCAAGGGCCCGTGGCTCTCGCCTGTGGACTGCTCCATGCTACTGGGTTTGTCAGGGAGGTGGGTGCTGTTGAGTTCAGTCCATTGCTGGTGCTGAGGGATACCGCACCCATTGTCCTTCCCCGAGACGACGGGCGAGTCACAGCCTTCCATGGTAAGGCCTGCGTGGAGCTTTCATTGCACCCAGTACGGAGGATCGGACCTGAAGGGCGGAGGCAAGGGGGGAGGAGGGAGAGAGGGGAAAGAGAGAGAGAAAGGAAAGAGGTTAGGAGGGCCGAGGCTGAGGTCCTACCGCACGGAGCGCTCTAAGAGGCTTCTGTCCACAACACCCACAACACAGAGACACAGGGTGGAGGGCGGGCCTGGGGACACTGCCCCACACGGTCCAGCACACAGGGGTGGCGTGGCCGGGTCAACAGCCTGAGCGAGGGATATGGGGAAAGAAGGCCAGGAGCAGCCCTCTTCGGCTTCGAATTGTCACCACTCTGCCCCTGAAGACTAGCGGGAATTTCCATTCTTTGCCAGCATAGCTTCGACGGGCCACAGTGGAGAACGGACGCGTCATCTCTCCAGCCCCCTACGAGGTCACAGCCACAGCCCTACCACTTATGGACAGCTCACATGAAGTCAGCCCCGACTCCCCGCGCTGTCTTTGGGTCAGGGGAACACGGGAGGGCTGAGAAGAGGGAGGTTCAATGTCCCTGGAAAAAGGATGGTAAAGTGGGATACGCTCACGGATTTAGAAAAGTTGCAGCCGTTGCTTTTACTGACCATGGTTCTAGTTTGAGAAGTTCAAAGAAGGCGGGTGAGGACCCTGAGGTTCACAGGGCAGGTGTGCAGGACTAGACACACTCCGCAAAGTCCTCTCCAGATCTGGGAGGCATCAGTCCCATTTTACAAGCAGTAAAACAGAGGGGCTTGAATCTAAAAACTGGCTCAGTGCTAATCTGACCACCATGAAACAGAAGAAAAGATGGGTCCCCAGATTCCTGTCTCCTCCACCCGTACCAGTCAAGCTCCCTTGCCTGTGATTCAGCTGACTTCAGACTAAAACTACATAGGTGCAAAACGTGAGCTTGGTAATTCCAGCAGGAATGGACCAGACTCTGGATCTGCCAACTCCCCCTCCAGCAGCTTCTATGTGGCCCTGGCTGGAGGGAGTGCGTTCCCCACGTGCCTGGTGGTTTTTGCTATCAAGGATCTGAGCAGCAAGCCGAGACGGCAGCTGGGCTCGGCGAGCCCCAGCTCCACACCTGCCTCTTAGTTATTAGTTGCTACCCAACCAGCTGTCGTTCAGCCCTGGGGCTTTTCCATTTCCGACTCCAAAGTGCCACTGAGCTGAATGTGCCCTCTGAGACCTCATGTCCCTGGGGAGGGAGGCATCGGATCACGGCCACTCTGCTCCTGCAGTAATATCATCGCAGGGGCGATTATTCCGTCTGGCCCTGCTCCTACAGGCAGCTCAGCACCTTGCAGAGCCCTGATCCTTTGCCCGTAGGTCCCCAGCCACCATTCCCCTGCTGCTCCTCCTGGAGAACATGTGGCTGCTCCTCCACCCACCAACTCATTCATACTCGGCCGGTGAAGGTTTCGGTCAGGTTTGATCTCACTTCCCTCCCCGACAGCCCCTATCTTCTCAATCTTTTATTTTTTTTCATTTCTTGATTATTGACTGCACAATGAGACAACAGCTCCCCCTCGGGAAAAACTGAGGAAGGCAGGTTTACCAGAAGTCTCAGGGAGAAATAACTTTTTGGAAGAATAAAGCTATGATGTGTCTAATACACACATGCAAACACATACCCCTATCTCTCCGTTTATAACTTCAGATTTTGCAACCACAAAGTTCCATGAGCCTTAGAAAGGACATACTGACTTAAAACAGAGACGACTACAGTAAACCAAACCAAACCAAACCAAACAGCAAACGCAATGGGACTTCCTCGCCAGGCTGAGCCGGGATACAGGTGAGACTGCAGGGCGGCTCTTCTTAGGGATGCTTCTGATTGGCTGGATGACATCTGATTGACAGCTTGGGCCAAAAAGGTTGGCAGGCCTGAAGGGGCGGGAGGGTTAACAGCCCGATTGTAAAATCAATGTCATAAATGCTTGGTAAGTTACAGGAACATGCGGGAAGGGGGGGGCCACGATTGATAAAGCAGAACAGCTTTGATGCTGCACCAGGGACTTGTTTATCGACAGCAAAGCCAATCTCCTCTCCAGCCTGGGCTGGGCCAGAGAAACCTGCAAGCGTTTACCAATTAATTGGTGGGCTTCTCTTGCTCTGTTCTCCTCTTATTCCTCCTCCTCTTCCACAAACTATCCAGCCAAGGGGCTGGGACTTTTAAAACCTCCCTTACTTTGTTTTCTACTCCAAAGCAGAAGATGTCAGGAAAGAATGACACTGTATCCACCTATGATGGTGACTGGTGACCCTGTGGTGGTGACACTAGAGCCCGCCCATTCACGGGGAGCAGCAGCCATGAGGACACGGGTCAGCGAGGAGGAACCCACTGCAGGACCCAAGCTACCTCCCCTGGGCCTCCTTCCCATGCGCACGAGCTGTGACAAACAGGCCCGTTTGCAGCCTTGCCAAACAAGCGTGGTTTGTGGACTTGAAGCATTATCCTCTCCGGGGAGCTTAAGAGACATGCACTGTCTCCTCCTGCCCCATCAGAATCTGCATTTTCACACCATCCTCAGGGACCATGCATTAAACTTAAGACACTCTCTGCTTCACTCCATCTTCACCAATACAGGTACCAAGCACAGCTCTTCTGTCCTTGGTACCTGTATTGCTAGGTAACAAGGGAAGGTCAGTCTTAGACTCCCTGTGGTCCCTGGGAGGTGCAGGGATGGAGATGGAGAAGAGGGGGACGCATGCACAGAGGTAAAGAAGTCTCTCCAATCCGCCACATCCTGCGGCTCAAGGGTCTCGGGGCATCTACCACTCCCCCACAACAGCCGGCTGTCTCTCTCTCGCTCTGTTTATCAGCCAGTCAATAAGAAAAAGGTAGTTCTTACTTAAGGAGGCAGAAGTCAACTCGGCAGGTCGATCAGCACTCTGTCTGTAAACATGGTTTCCCGTAAAATCAATGATCTTCAGTTACAGAAGGCAGCCTGGGAACCCAGTGGGTCCCCGCACTTTTCCAAGCAGCCCCGCCAGCCTGACACACACACCTCTCTTCAGGCTCCCCCCACGTTCTGTGCCCCTTCCCAGTACTTCCCTAGTGCCAGGGCCAGCTGGTACAGGTTCACACCCCTCCTCCCTTCCTGCAGCCCGCTTCTCTGCTGGTGGCACCCGGAACTCCCTCTAAAAAACGTCCAGGTATTCTACTCACAACCCCCAATGTTGCACTCAACATATGGGCTTCAAGAATTCAGTTAGATTTTAATAGAGCACATCTCTCCAGCGAGAAAGTTAAAGGGAAGATAGGAATGACCTAGCTGGCTCACTGTCTGCTTAGCACTTAAATCTGCCATCTAAAAGGTAATCTTGTACAGAAGAATTCCAGCACCTTCATCAAGTATCCCCCAACTCCTGCTCATCTTCCAAGCTCCCTTGGAACCACCTGTAAAGCCCACTGCATCTTTGCAAATGTCAATCTTTACTTTTCAAAGATTGTTTAAAAGGATAAAACTCTACCCTGTTACCCTGTAACTCCCTATTAATCAAAACGTTCATCTCCCTCTTTAAAAACATGTGCTTATGACAGTTTTATCCTGTTCCCTTAAGGAGGCAGAACTGGGTAAAATGCAACAGTTTCAGGGAAGCTGTGGTGGGAGGGGTGCAGTTATAACGAAGGGGAGGGGGCTCCTGCTGTTGCTCCAGCTCCCGGAGAATTAAACATGAACAGTCGCACTGTGTAATTTTAAATTGTTAATTAGCACAGGGTTAATTAGGCAGTCCTTTCACAAGAGGCTGTCTGGTAGGAAACCAAGAAGGGAAACAAAGGGGAAGGGAGGAAAAACAAAGAGAGAATAGAGGCAGTGAGAAACTGTTGCCTCCAAGAATATCCCATGCGGGATCACTCAAGAGACATCAGCCAGCAGGCAAGGATGCCTGATTCCCTGGGTGATCCCCTGCTCTGCCGGAGGGAGAAGCAGTGAATACCGCCTTCCTACAGGCGACCAGGCACATCGAAGGCCTCAAAAGTGCACATCCCTCCCCCTTGACTCAACAATTCCCCGTTCTAGGAATTCATCCTAAGGAAAGAACCCAAGCAATGCATGGAGATTTAAGTTTATTCATGAAAAACACTTATAACAGGAAAAAAGAGGAAAAATTTGGGCAAAAACAGACCCTAAATAAATTACAGTGCACAGAGCTCCATATGTTGTTATAAAGATGCTTTCTTTAAAGAAACTATTTATAAGCATGGGAAAATGATCATACAGATGCTGAATGAACAAAGCACATATAGGTATTATGGAGAGGAAAACAGGAGAGACTTATATTACAATTTTTACAACTGTGAATTCTAGGGAATGAGGTATAGGTGACTTCATTTCCTCCTTTGTGCCTTTATTTCCCGAAGCTCTTTAAAATTAAAACCATCATTGAGACAGTAGGATTGCTGGAGCCCAGGAGTTCAAGGCTGCAGTGAGCTACGATCGGGCCACTGCATTCCAGCCTGGGTGACAAAATGAGACTTAGTCTACTTAAAAAAAAAAAAAAAAAAAAAAAGGAAAAAAATTGAAAACCATCATAATGGAAGTCATCACTTAATGAGTTAGGTGTTGTGTTAAGACCCACGGGTACAGCATCACTTTGATCCTCATACCCACACTAGGAGATAGATACTATTTTTATCCCCATTTTAGAAATGGGAAAACTGAGGTGGCCCAGTTATGCAGCCTAACTGACAAACCAGAGAGTATGGGTGTGGAGTCTATGCTTTCAGGCAGTTTTCCTTTGTCACCCAGGCTGGAGTGCAGTGGCGCAATCTCAGCTCACTGCAACCTCTGCCTCTTGGGCTCAAGTGATTCTCCTGCCTCAGCCTCCTGAGTAGCTGGGCCTACAGGCGACCACCACCACGTCTGGCTAACTTTTTGTAGTTTTAGTATAGATGGGGTTTCACCATGTTGGCCAGGCTGGTCTCAAACTCCTGAGCTCAGGCAATCTGCCCGCCTCGGCCTCCCAAAGTGCTGGGATTACAGGCGTGAGCCACCGCACCCGGCCTGTTTTTCTTTAATGTCTAATTTTCAAAAGAGAACACTAGAACATCCCTACATCTCACATTCACACTCAGTCTTTAAGCACCCAGGGACTGTCCTAAGGTGATGGGATCCCAGGACTGCTCATGCAAAAGAACGCTGGCATCTCACCCAAACGCCCTTTTCTTGCTTGAGAGTGATGGGGGTAAGGGGAACAGTTCAAAGCAGACTGATTTGCTTGGATATCTTTAGGCAGACAAGAGAGGATAAAGGAGGTAGGAGAAGCTGCTGCAAAGAACTGAAATGTAGGTCCAATATCCTGATTTTTAAAGAAGGACAAAAGGCAGGTTCCAGAACTTACAGATCAGGAAACATATTCATTCGTTCGGCATTTACTGAGCATGTACTATGTGTCAGATGCTACAGAATCCATGATAAAAGGTCTTGGCTTACATTCTTGTAGAGAAGAGAGACCACACACAAATACACTCAAATAAAAAGCAATATAAAGTAATATAAAACAAGAGAAGGGGAAAGAGTGATGTGTGTGCATCGTTTTGGAGAAAGTCACAATGTCAAAGTGACTTAATGGATATGGAAATACTTCAAGAATATGTTGTAAAGCATATACTGCAAGTTCTTCATAGTTTTCAAACAGATTCAAGTTGCTGGAAAAGAATTTTAGGGGTGGGATGATCCTGAGGAATTAGCGATTAGCTGTAGGTCCAGTAAGAAAACCCACATAAAATAAACCCAAAAATACCCTTACTTAGACTTAATGATCTGAGAAATACAGTAAAGTCTGCTTTTTTATCTTAATAAGGTAGCACGAAATTTATCATTTCTTTATATCCAGGATGGCAAAATGGCTTTCAGATAATAAACTGTGGCCAATTTTATAGCCGACTAATGATGCCATTATTTTAAGCGTCAACACAGAGGTCCGTGTGTCTCGGGACACGCCAACAAGGCTCTGTCTTGTCCCTATTTGGCTGATTGAAATCAACAGCTTGAGGAACAAGACCATGCAGGCATGTCCACTTGCAGAGCACAGCAGACTCGAGGCAACAATTAAAATGCTCAACGGTGGAATCAAGACTGAGGAAAAAAATCTCCATTGAGTTGGAACAACAGGCCCAAACTAACAGAACAAAACTTTAGATGGAAAAACATGAAGCCCTACATTTAACTTCAGGCAATATGCTAAACCAATAGAGGATGGAAGAGACTTGGAGTCATAAGAGTTCATGCAAACAACAATAACAAAATATCTAGGAGTTTTACTTGATGACAAACTCAGAGGAAGCCCGAAGTTGGCATGGTGGCCAAAGACCATAATGGGGCCTTTGGCAACAGGACTACTCTGTACCTGTTGGAGCTCAGAAGGTCCACAGCCCATCACTTTCTCTGTCTGCGTGAATAATGTTAGGAACCACTCCAGGGAATCTCCTAAGAGAGATACCAACAAAGAAGCTGTAGCCTCATCGGAATGGCTGAACACACACACCATTCACGGGTGCAGGAAAGAGAAGTCCCGTTGCAGGGCAAGGCAGCTATCCTCGGCTATATGAAACCCTGCCTGCCACAGGCAAGTGGGTTTGGTTCTATGGGTTCCACCTAGTTCCAGGGTTAAATTAGGGGCAATGAGGGGAATCTATAAGGAAAGAGAGGTGGGGTCACTATAAATGAAAATCTTTCTCAAGATTATCACAGTTCCCAAATGGAATGTTTATGCCGTGAAATACTGCACTCTGTGGCTTCAAGAATGGACAAGGGGATTGTGCTGTGGCCAGGGGGCTGTATCAGGCAGCCTATGAAAGGTGAAGATTCTTCTCATTCCTGGGTGTTATCTGTGGGCTTGTTTGTCCCCACCACAAGGCTATGAGTGGCATGAGATCAGGTTCCCTGTGCTATTCATCTCTGAGTCCTCCACATCTGACATGTAATAGGTGCTTAATAAAACAATGGGGGAAATAGGAAAAAAGAGGATACCTGAATCCATTCCTTTTCTTTTTTTCTCTTAGTTTAGGATGTGTCTGGTGTAACCATTCTCCACAAAATGGAACTGGGGCTCCTTGGAGACATGGCCAATTCTTGGGCTGGAGCAGGAAAAGTTCAAGATGAGCTCGGAGCATCTACTTGTGCTCAAAGAATAAGGAAGATGTGTCAAAATGACCTAGGAGTGGGTTGGAGGGGCTCCCAGTGGCCACATCAGGGACAACGTGAGCAAGAAAATTAAGTGACAGTAAGGGATTACAACCCAATGTGTAATATAAGAATCCCCAAGTCCCTACTTTAAGAAAAAAAAAAAAGTGTGGGAGAAAGGAAAGTTCTTCCACAGGGTAGAAACTCAACTAATAAACGTAGAAAAAGAGTATGGAGTTAGAAAATCACCATTTGATAACCATCATCATCTTCATCATCATCCACTCAGGGAAGAATCAATGGGTACCCAAACTAATGGATGAAAGTTTGAATACTTCCGGGAGCGGTAGCTCACGCCTGTAATCCCAGCACTTTGGGAGGCCGAGGTGGGCAGATCACGAGGCCAGGTAATCGAGACCATCCTGGCTAACACGGTGAAACCCCGTCTCTACTAAAAATACAAAAAAAAAAAAAAAAAAAAATTAGCCGGGCGTGGTGGCGGGCGCCTGTAGTCCCAGCTACTCTGGAGGCTGAGGCAGGAGAATGGCGTGAACCCCAGAGACACAACTTGCAGTGAGCCAAGATCGTGCCACTGCACTCTATCCTGGGTGACAGAGAGAGACTCCATCTAAAAAAAAAAAAAAGTTTGAATACTAACAGGATATTTACAATCTCAAAGTCTCTCCCCACAGGATACTTCTTAATTATAGCAGGAAAACAACAACAACAACAACAACAATAACTTCACAGTGGAGAACCTGGCAGACACCACCTTCATTGAGTGATCAAAGTTCCCATCACCAGCAGTGAGGCAAACAGACGTCATGTGCCTCCTGGTAGGATACACCGAGAGGAACACAACATCCCTTCCCTGGTGTTCCTGTCAAAAATGCACAACCGGAATCTAATCATGAGGGAACATCAGGCAAATCCAACTGAGGACAGTCTGCAGAATGTCCTATGCTTTTTAGAAATGTCAGGGCCATGCATCGGAAAGACAGACTGAAGAACTGTTTCAGATTAAAAGAGACTAAGGAGACATGACTAATGAACGTTATGCATAATCTGGGATCTTCTTTTCCTCTAAAGGACATAACTGGGACAAATGACAAAATCTGAATAAGGTTTTGTAAATGGGCTAATAGTGGCACATGAATGTTAATTTCCTTTTTTTTTTTTTTTTTTTTTTTTGAGACAGAGTCTCACTCTGTCACCCAGGCTGGAGTGCAGTGGCGCAGTCTCAGCTCACTACAACCTCTGTCTCCCAGGTTCAAGCAATTCTTCTGCCTCGGCCTCCTAAGTAGCTGGAACTACAGATGCCCACCACCACGCCTGGCTAATTTTTTCATATTTTTAGTAGAGACGGGGTTTCACCACACTGGCCAGGCTAGTCTCGAACTCCTGACCTCCAGTGATCCGCCCACCTCAGCCTCCCAAAGTGCTGCGATTACAGGCATGAGCCACTGTGCCCAGCCTCATTTCCTAATTCTGATAACTGCAGTGTGGTTATAAAAGAGAATGTCTTTGTTTTTTAAAATACACACTGGTATATTTAGAGGTGAAGGGGCACAATGCCTCGATTTTCAAATGGGTTAGAAAAAATATGTGAGTGTGTAAGTGTGTGTATGTGTATCAGTATATACATATATACACATACACACATATATATGTACCTACATATATACAGCAGGAATAAATATATGAGATGTTACCATAGGAGGAGTCTAGAAGGAGGACACGAGAATTCTTTGTTCTACTGTTAAAATTTCCCTGTACACTTGAAATTGTTAAAAGAAAAAGAAACTGTCCAGAGTAAAAATTCGACATAGTAAACCCCCAAAACTATAAATGAAGAGTCAACCCACCCTGACATGCGTATCTTTAATCTTTATGTGAAATTTGCTCCCAGCAGAGCTTCAAAAAGAAGTGGCTGTGAGGCTGGACAGAGAGGTGTAGAGAGACAAAAACTGGAAACTGGTCTCCCCTTCCTCCAGCCCAGAGGCTTCTAGGTGGAGCCTTCCAGTTGGAGAAGACAAATAAATGGCCATTCCAACTTGGGCAGAACTTCACGTAATACAATACTGAGCCATTTCCCCGTGACACTCATGATCCTGACTGTGGGCTGATTTCCCTAGTTCCTTAGGGAACTTTCACAAAGTTCCCTAACTTTGTGAAAAGTGATTCTAAGTAAAAGGACAAGGGCAGCCCCCAGAGAAAAGGAGAACTCCAGCAGCCCCCAGAGTGTGAGCATTGTTAAATCCAGACTAAAACATATCAGAGAGAAAAACACACTACACTGAAGCAACTATCCCCTCACTAACCCCACCTCCTTAAAAAAACAAAAACAAAAAAACAAAGGCAATCCAGATTCCAAGAGAAGGTGAAACCTCTTTCAAGGGTCAAAGAAATAATACCTGCATCTGTTTAGCTTGGAATCCACTGAAGAACCATACCCAGTTCCCTTCTGTGTTTTTTTACAATAACAGTGTTTGTCTACTGCTGCTGCACAGAAGTCAATACGTGTTAAGCCATACATAGGTGATTCCATCTGCTTGGTAGCAATTTCCCAGCAGCCTTCAGGATTGCTCTGCAAGTGTGGCCAGGTCAGAGAACACACAGGTGCTTGAACAGGCGCCTTGTGCTGCCGGACGCCCACTGCCCAGAAGGCCCAGAGAATCGCCCAGGCCGTGGGCCTCCATGTTTGCTAATAAGTGCATCTGTGCTATTTCCAGCATGAACATAAATCAGCCTAGAAGTGAAAACTGCTAGCTCAGCCCATTCTGCAGGGAATCCACAACCACCATGATATTCTGGTTACAATGGAGTCGTGGAGGGGAACAGGAGAGAGTCGTGACAGCAGAGGCAGTTCTAGGAACCCAGTCTGTGTGTACTTAGAGGAATTAAAAAAGATTTTTTTTTTACTATATATGTAAACATACTCAGAGTTCAACCACAATGAATCAAAACCAAACCCATGAATATAATAATAAAAAGCAAGACAAACCAGCTATTATTTATGCTCTGCCTTGTTCTAAAAAGGGATTTGGGGCAATTTAAACAGCTATAGTAACTGTATCTCACACTTGAGTACATAAGTCTCTACCCTGAGTCACGTGGAGGCCTTTCCATCATTTGCAGAACAAGAAAGACAAGCATCGTGTGCCCATGACTGGCTTCACTGGTGCTCCTGACTTGGATTTAATTACCATAAAGCACGGATCCCCTCCCGGATTTGCAGCAGAACCTCCTTTCACCAAATACCATTGCTTTACCTGACTGTACCAACTCACCTCTCCTACCTAGCAAGCCCGCAGCTCACAACCCCAACCTTCACCCATCTTCTGGCACTTTCCCAGCTAAACCGGACACCTTCTGACACTAACCATAACCAACACATGTGTTTCCTTTGCCAGCACTCAAGGCTTTTTCACCTCCTCCCAATTTCCTCAAAGTCCCTCTCCAAGATCCTATTTCTCCTCTCTCTCCACTCTTGCTATTGGGATTATAGGGCAAAAGCTAGGAGACAATGTAAAAACATGCCATCTGGCCCATTACAGTTTCAATCTGGCATCTCATGATGTCAAATTTATGTTAAATAATGTCTTATGATTAAAGTTGTGGGAGTTCATTATTTTAAAAATTTGGATATGTACAAAAAGACTCAGCAGCTAAAGTTAAAATCACTGACAATTCCACCAGCTAGAGAACCACTGGTAGGTAGTTTTTTGGGCTTTTTTCCTCTGCACGTTTACAGATACAGATTTTCCTTACCTACCTCGGATCACACTGCTGTTTACGTAGGCCGCCCTTTTAACCTAATTTAGTATGAAATTTTTCCTATGCCATTCAATATTCTTCATAAGTTAAAACTAATGGCTATAAAGATACTATATCTTATACACATTGCATAATTTCCACCAAATGCTATTATTAGACATTTAAACAATTCCCAATATTTTGCTGTTCATTTTGCAATAAGGGCCCTTAAATCTTTGTACACACATAACAACAACAACAAAAACAACAAACCAAGTAGTAGCTCCATTACTGTCCACCTGGTTGAATCAAGCATGGTTTTGAGCACTATTTTTCTGAACACGTTGTTTTGTTTGATCCTTGCGGCAGCCCACTTTACAGGTGAGGAAACTGAGGCTTAGAGAGTTAAGTACCTTGCCCAAGCTGCATGCTAGTTTAGTCGGCCTTTGAAAGTAGGTAAGCCTCCCTTACCACTCTAAAACTAGGCTCTTACTCATGACGTTGTGTCTGTATTGCCTTAGGATGCATTTCTGGAAGTAGAGTTGCTGACTCAAATGCTAGGAACATTTAAGGCCCTCTGGAACGTGCCAAACTGTCCCCCAGGAAAGTCCTTTCCACTCCTGCTTGCACTGGTGTGTGAGCACCAGTTTTCCTGCACCCTCATCAACAGTGGGTATTTACTTTGTTATTTTTAAAAGTCCGTTTGACAGGCAAGAAATGGCATCTCATTTTAACTTACATTCTTTACTCATAAGACAGAACCCATCTATGGATATTTACTGGCAGTCTACATTTCTTTTGTGAATTGCCTATTAATTCTTTTTTTTTTTTTTTTTTTTTTTTTTTTTTTTTTGAGATGGAGTTTCACCCTGTTGCCCAGGTTGGAGTACAATGGCGCGATCTCAGCTCACTGCAACCTCCACCTCCTGCAGTCAAGCGATTCTCCTGCCTCAGCCTCCCAAGCAACTGAGATTACAGGTGCAGGTGTGCACCATCACGGCCGGCTAATTTTTTGTAGTTTTAGTAGAGTCAGGGTTTCACCATGTTGGCCAGGCTGGTCTTGAACTCCTGACCTCAGGTGATCCACCCACCTCGGCCACCTAAAGTGCTGGGATTACAGGTGTGAGCATCCGTGCCCGGCCTTGCCTGTTATTTCTATGGCAGGTGTGTGTTGTCCTTTTCTGAGTGAGTAATGAAAGGGTTTTGCAGAATTTGACTGGTGATCCCTCCCCCTTGAGTTCCTACCAGTCCACCATCCTATAAGCTCCTGGACAGGAGAGAGTCCGACCTACTTACACTGCCAGTTCAGAAGATGTTCTCTGTCCTTCAGATCTCAACTCCATCCAAAGAGTGGACTCTGTCCACTGCTTCATTTGCTCCACATCAATTTTCCTGTATTCAAGTGAAGTCCCCCTCCTTTATGTGATTATAAAGGGCCAAACTGCATCAATCATTTTCAAGCTTTCTTGTGCAGTGGAACCAACTATGCGGCACAATAAAAATACATATGGATGTCAAGCCCCAGCCCAGAGCACAGGACTAGCTCTCTGAAGGGCTGGGTATCTGCTCCGGGAAGGTGGGAAGACACTATGTTGCCAAGATTTCTGTCCTCTGTCCAAAGTCACCGGTGTCCTCCTGGTCTTGGTCAATGGTTCCTCCTCTTCTACTTTAAGCTTCAATCTCCCCTGCATTCAAAACTGCTTCCCCCTCTACTCCATGAAATCTTCCCCCACTTCACTTCTGACATATTCTGGCCCTCCTCCCACCTCTGTCATCTCTACATTGCCTGTCCTCTCCCCATTCCTACAGCTCTCCACGGGTACATTTTCCACTTATTCAATAAAATTCTTTTATCATTTCAACTCACAGACATCTCTCCTCCCTGTTCTCCTGTAGGTATTTAAGCGTCATCGTACTCTTCCCCCTTGGCTCTCTGCTCTTAACTCTGTACATCAGCTACCTTAACTACTTCTGCGGTTTCAATTACTGAAATTACGAGCTGACTCCCAAAGCAAAAATGTCCATTCCTGACTTGGCACTTGAATATGTGTCTCATACTTTCAGAAGACCAGAAGATGTCTGTACATGCCTAGTGTCCCACCAACCAAGACTCAGCATGGCTCAACATGTCCAAAGGACACTGCCCCGTCACTGTCGGCCCTGGTCTCTCTGGAAGGAACTTTTGGTGCCATCTTTGCAGAAAACAGAAAGGAAAGATCAGTCTGGCTTTCCCAATGTCATGTTCATCCCCATCCTTCCCCATCCAAGAAACAACTACCAAAACACATTCAAACTGAAACTCTCCAGAGCGGTTTCAAATCACTCCAAGATCTACCACTAACACTACCATTCAATCACCTGTGTCGTTTCCCTCCAACTAGGATTCCTCCCCATCATCTCTGCATTCTGATGCATTATCAACTCTGTTCCCACAACCCCAGGCCCTTTGAATAGCCTTTCTCTTCCTCAACACTCATCCAAACCTGGGATATCCTTAAAGAAGCACAAGCTCAAGTTGTACTTGGCCAATAAAATCCTCGCCTATTGGCCAGGCATGGTGGCTCACGCTTGTAATCCCAGCACTTTGGGAGGCCAAGGCGGGTAGATCATCTGAAGTCAGGAGTTCAAGACTAGCCTGGCCAACATGGTGAAACCCACTAAAAATACAAAAATTAGCCAGGCGTAGTGGTGGGCACCTGCAATCCCAGTTACTTGGGGAGCTGAGGCATGAGAATTGCTGGAACCTGGGAGGTGGAGGTTGCAGTAAGCAGAGATCGAAATCACTGCACTCCAGCCTGGGCGACAGAGTAAGACTTTGTCTGCAAAAAAAAAACTCTACTCAGAAGAAGAAAAAATCAGGTATGAACTACATGCAAGTGAACCCCTGGGTTTCCGCTTCCTGGGAAGGGCTATCAAAGCCGGGTTCACTAGTTCAATAGAAAGATGAGTCTACTATGGTTCCTAAGTTCCTGTTAGGTAGCTCTTAGTCAGCAGAACACTAATTTGAACAGAAGTAAGTGCTATCATTCAAGGCTGCACAAACCCAAGAGAAATGAACTTGGTCAGATTCTTTGCACTTGGCAGTTTGGGGAATGCAGGCAGAAGCATCCAGGAGCCTTAAGTTTTCTTTTATTCACATCGAATCTACCTGAGAACAAATGAAGAACATGGTACAGCTGCTTTTCTCTGGGCCTGTGGCAGCTAATTAGAGCACCTGGGAAACACCATTCAACGTTGCTGGACAGAGGTACGTCCTCGCAATGATTCCGCCAAATGGTACACACAGGACAATGGGGAAACCCTATAAGGGTGAGGTGAGAGCTGGCCTTGGGCGAAGGAAAGTTTCCCCCAGCAGTTATCTCCAAAATGACTCTGAAACAAGGAGTGTGTTTTCCTCTTGGCAGGAAGAAAACCACTCGGTGGGCTCACCATCGGCAGCTTGCTCTGGCACGAGGCTCCGGAACTGGCACCATGACAAAACAAACAAGGGTTGCCCTTTGGAGGCTCATTAATAGGGCAACACACACACACACACACACACACACACACACACAGCCTCTCACCAACACGGGCACAGCGAGTTCTTCGGATGTCCCTGGCCTGTTAGCATGAAGAGCTTTTCAAGCAGTGGGAAGCCAAAGGGCCACTCAACAAAGCAGTAATGGCCACTGTAAGGTAGAGACATTGGCAAAGGCATGAAAAGGGGATGCCTACTGCAAAAGCAAAATCGTACACGGGGTCTTCCCCATGCCTTGACTGGGCACCCTCGAGAGACCCCTTTGGGATGTGTGTACTAAGCTTCCACCCAACTTCCTATCTGGTGGAGGCATGCTATGCACAGAGACCCCATCACTGAATTCCCTCCTAGATAACTCACTGCACTAGACTGAAGGCTTGAGAGGTGTATTTCATCATGAGTAGTCCTCATATCCTAGAGGCCCAGAGAGTTGCTTCTATCTCAATTCTCTTTCTTAGGGTAAAGTGAACCGGCAGCAAGAACTACCACCACGACGCGAGGGCTTTGAGACAGACTGAAGGGGGCATGGATTCTGCTGGCACTCTGAGTTTGTTTGAAAGACTTCCAAATTCCAAAGCTTAAAACCCTATCAGGGCCAGGTGTGGTGGCTCATACCTATAATCCCAGCACTTTGGGAGGCCGAGGTGGGCGGATCACTGGAGGTCAGGAGTTCAAGACAAGCCTGGCCAACATAGTAAAACACCCTCTATACTAAAAATACAAAACTTAGCCGGGCATGGTGGCAGGCGCCTGTGATCCCAGCTAACTCAAGAGGCTGAGGCAGCAGAATCACTTGAACCCGGGAGGCAGAAGTTGCAGTGAGCCAATCGTGCCACTGCACTCCAGTCTGGAAGACAGAGTGAGACTCTGTCTCAAACAAAATAAAATACAATACAATCAGGAGAGAGGGGGTGTGCAGGGGGAAGAGAGGGGATCATGAAACGTGATCACATGTCCCCTTCTTCATGGCCCCTTCTCCATCCCACATGGTAATTACAAAGCCCATTATTTGCACTGTTACTTTTAATCAAGAAATCCATATTGAGACATACTTACCACTGGCCACTTCAAAGAGCGGCCCTGATAATTAGCTAAAATAACAAAGGAAAATTTCTTCTTGAAGTGTAAGGATCCAAGAGCTCACACTTCCTTAACCTTCCAGAAGCCACCCAGAGAACCAAGTGACTGTGGGCAATAATTACACCCTCACCAACTCAGCAAAAATGGCACAGATGGTCTTTCTCCTCTTGCTTCTCCCAATGCTGCGTTTGGGTCAACAGCTGCTAAGAAGAACCACCAAGGCCACGTTAAATAGTACTTGGATTAATTATGCTTGAAAATCTCTTATCTGAGCACTGCTAAGACAGAACAATTGAGTTTGGGAATGAGTGTGGTTACATATTTTTCCTTAATGGCTTCCTGAACACCCTGGTTAGGTCTGGTCCCAGGGGAGAAATTGCCAGCTCAAGTCATAAAATGTGATCAATGTAGATCAAGACCCTGTGCTGAGTCTAGGATGAAAGAGGGGAAGCGTATTTGTGCAAACACACAAACATATGAAAAATGCATGTTAACATAAAGAACTTCAGCTTTCTTTCTGAAGCTGCACCCTCTCTCCTTTCATGCCTAGAGCTCTGCTCATTCCACCAAAACTTCCAGCCAGCAGTTCTAATCTTGGACAGCGCCAGAACAAATTTTGGCAACTGTTCCTGCAGTTCCAAAAGATTCCCATGTTAAGCCATGGTAAGATTAGGGGAATCAAATCTGGATGGTGAATGGATGGTGAATGGGGCCAATTTCTTTGACTTCAATAACACAGAGGCTACTGGGGTTCCAGCCCCAGAGGTCATAGTTTTAAGCTCCTCTGCATAATACTTATCCAACTACTCACTGGTTGTTCTAATGATTTTTATTCATTCGTGCCACAATATTTATTGAGTGCCTACAACATAACACAGCGCGTCCCTCCTGTCGATACAGACTCCTACGAGCTTGCTCTCAGTAGCGTCCAGGCAGGCAAAGGAAGGAACTGGAAGGCAGTGACCAGAACCCCGGTAGAAATGGACTCAGCACTCCATGTGGCCACTGGGATTCACTATGTCAACACAATTATCTGGGTTACTGCTCGCCTCATTCCAGAGTCTACCTGCCCTGATGCCAGAATCTGTCCTTCTATTAACAAGGTGTGGTCACAGTGAACTGACTGAGGTCCACTGTGTTTAAAAACACTGATCATGCCATCACATGGCTGGACAAGTGGCGCCGCCGCCCTGAGACCCTGCAGTGCTGGGGAACCTGGAGGCCCTGAGACCTCGGTTCAACTCTGCCAGTGTCCCAGGAGTTCTAACCCCCTCGGGGGTCTCGCCTTCAGTCCACATGGGAGTCACCCATCAAAGGCATTTTAGGGATATTTTAGGTTGACCATTTCCTGACAGCCCAACATGTTTTTCTCTGGGATGACGGGCATATGCCATCCCACAAATGGTGATGAGAAATTGCAGAACCACTGAACCGGCCTACACATAAGCATTTCTTCCCCTTTGATGTCGAGTTGACAAGAAAGGATATGATTTCATTTCTACTGGCTCCTCTTAGGTAACCCAACCGGTTTCCCACTTCCTCACCTGCCCTTTGCATTCCCATCCTGGTTTCTTTGGCCTTGGTTCCTCTTTAAGCTGGGACCAGCAACTTTATAAACTCCACACACAGTGCAGCAGGTTCCGGACGCAGCGTCTGGCCTCCCCAGGTCTTATGAAGAGGTGCTGAGGGTTGGCGGGTTGACACACTCACTGCACTGCACGAGGAGGTGGCTCAGCCCAGCTTTCACGTGACCAGTGTCCATTTATATGGTCGCATGCTCACGACACATGCTGCATTATGGGGAATGCTGCAGAGGGGGGAGTCTCATTCTTAAAGGAGTTAGAATTGAAGCATAAAGTCCAGGAACTAACATGAACCACCTCTTAGAAGTCTATGTACAACCTGCACTCGACTTTAAGTTGTTCCCCAACTATTAGTTCCCTGTCGTGGGTCAGTGGGGGAAAAAAAAATCACTCTCCATACAGCTCTTGAGGAGAGGCTGGGATCTCTACGATTCACTTGGTGTCTACCTGCAGGGGACTCGGGAAAAAAAAAAAAGCAAAAGCCACACCAGCATGAGCATATCACACAGAAATTCTACTGACTCCAAAAGCGGGGCAATGAAAATCTGTGCCCAATTTCAAACCATGCACCCCAGGGTGGAGGGGAGAGATGGAATTCAGGGGAAGTGAGAAGAAAAAGGGGAAGAAGAAAAGGACCAGGGATTTTTTTTCTTTTTTCTTTTTTTTTTTTTGAGACAGAGTCTCACTCTTGTTGCCCAGGCTGGAGTGCAGTGGCACGATCTCGGCTCACTGCAAACTCCGCCTCCCAGGTTCAAACAACTCCCCTGCCTCAGCCTCCTGAGTAGCTGGGACCACAGGCGCACACCACCATGCCCAGCTAATTTTTGTATTTTTAGTAGAAACGGGGTTTCACCATGTTGGCCAGGATGGTCTCGAACTCCTGACCTCAGGTGACCTGCCCGCCTCATCCTCCCAGAGTGCTAGGATTACAGGCGTGAGCCACCGCACCCAGCCTGGGATTTTTTTTCTTTCTAAGGAACTCTTTCCCAAGCATTCACGACCCAGCCCTTTCTGCTCTGGGATGGAAAGTGTTACTCAGCTACAAGGCCTCTTGCTAATTGTGGGTTTTTATTTTTATTTCCTATTACCCTCTCGCACGCCTGATGAGATTATTTTACCGGAACTGACACAGCTGGAAGCAGCAGGCATACGTGGAGCCTCTGAGGAGGTGATGCAATTTCATTTTCATTGATCAGAAATCAGCAGGGCAGTAAGTGATGGGAAATTCCATTAGAAGAAAACTTGCAGGCCATAAGCCTCAACTTCCCAGCCACACCCAGGACCCCTGCCCTCCCTCCCTGACCGAGGTCTCGCCTTCCTCTGGGCTAAGTCCACGCTGCCCAGAGGATTGGAAGTGCTCTCCTCCCAGAAAAATAAAAGACCAGCGCCACGCTGCTGGCCTAGGAGAGCATCGGCCGGGGGGTGGGGGACATCGTTGGACTCTGAACCAACAAGGCACCTCGGTGCTTCTCTATGGATTACAGCAAAGTCTTCCAGGGATGCAGAATAAAGATCCTTACAACCAATCTCCACAGCCCTTGGGATCCCCTTCCAAATGTCAACAAACAAGAAAAGAGGAGGCCACTATACAACAGTTGTAAAGATGTCCTCCAGCCAGTCATAGAGATGATCCTGAAGGCACTTACCATTTATTGAGTGCCTACTATGTGCCAGGCACTTTGCTAGGTGCTTAACATGCCCAGACTCTGGTCCTCACCTAACCCTCTAGGACAAATGTTCTTCTCTCTCTCTCTCCTGGATAGATGAAGAGGCAGAGGTCTAGGAAGGTAAAGGAGAGAACCAGTTGGTACCAACACCTTCCTGAGGGTCAGGCCAAACTCTCACAAGCAGCAAAGGAAAGCTGAGTGTCAACAGGAGAGCTCACACCTGAGTCCTAAGAGAGCGTGGAGCACATCTGATGGGCTAGTTTACTCTTTTACAGATGTAGCAGATGATAGATTGTGACTAATCCACCTCCATCATCCTCAGCACCCAACAACAGCGCTCCTGTGTCCAAGGCTGGAACCACAGGTGGGCTTCTCTTCGGAATGCGTAGAACGGTTACTGTTTTAGCAGTTAAGATCCCTCCAACTGTTTGCCTGCCAAATATTGCTTTGCTCACCTAAGGCCTATGGAAAAAACAGCAAGGAGCTCCTCAAAAAGACAAGTTCTATGAAAAACACCACCAGCCAGGTGGCTCTCCAGACCTCTACAGGCCATTTCGCCATAGGAAAGATGGATCACAGAAGAACCAGGGCACAGCCCGAAATTAACACTGCTCCCCACAACTCTTCACTGTTAAAATGGAAATTTTACACGGACCAGTGATGGCAATGTGTCCAACCAAAATCTCTCAGGAAGCTTTTATTGAGCACCTAATCTGTGCCTCAACAAAGCAAAGAATATATAAGACATGGACCCCGAAATCAATGCACTTACAGACTAGGTGATGGCCCCATAAGAATGCCTAGCACACAGTTATTTATTGATCCTGTTTACAATATACAATACAACATCATAGCAGAAATTGAGGCCCGGGCAAAAGAAGAAAGAAAAAACAAAACTGGAGGAAATTTTGAACCAAAAAAATCAAGCTTAAAATGCATGTAAGAATAACCTACACACTGAGTCAAATTTGGCTCTAAGCTTTCTAAAAGTCAAGAGGATAAAGGCATGCTAGGTATGCCTTTAAAGGTACACTATTTACAATGTCCAAGAGAAAAAAAAAATCAATTTGTCAGGATTATTTAGCTCCAGTAATTTCTCAACTGCTGAGAATGGGATAAGACTAGGAGCAAGTAGGGCGTGCAGCCCTATTTCCCGGATCTCTTTGGGGAGGTAATAATGAGAAGGCTTGAGTGTGAGGCCAACTAGTCTCACTGTTTCCACTGATAGACAAGAATACTGACCCCACAGGGTATTGGTGGTTTGCTGAGGTCAGAGAGCCGGTCAGTGGCAGAGCTAGGACGAAGACCTGGGTATCCTCACGCCACACTAACAGTGCCTTCCTCCCACATGAAGCTACTCCTTTTAAATCCACAGGCTGGCTGGATGGGTAGGGGCTCACATGGACGTTGGGGAAGGAGGAGACCTGTTCTAGATTAAAGGGGACCTAAGAACCAAACAACAGCTAGATGCGCTATGTAGATTTCGTATGGATGCCAGTTCTAACCAGCCAACTGTAAAAAGCCATTTTGGGGACAATCAGATAAGTCTGAATTGCAACTTGGGATTAGATCATGTTAATAAGTCAGTTTTGGCCAGGGGCAGTGGCTCAAACCTCAAGTATCAGCACTTTGGGAGGCTGAGACAGGCAGATTGCTTGAGCCCAGGAGTCTGAGACCAGCCCGGGCAACAAGGTGAAACCCCATCACTACCAAAAGTTAAAAAAAAAAAAAAACAACAGCTGGGTGCAGTGGTGTGCGCCTGTAGTCCCAGCTACTTGATTGCTTGAGACCAGGGAGGTCAAGGCTGCAATGAGCTGTGATTGCACCACTGCACTCCAGCTTGGGCCACAGAGTGAGACCTTGTCTCAAAAAAAGTCAGTTTTGTTAGGGAATAATATTATGTTTACATAAGAAAATGATGAAGCAGCATGATATCGTTGGCTTCAAAATATTTCAGCAATGGACAAAAAAGACAGAACAAATCTAGCCAAAAGTTCATTGTTAAGTCAAGGTGATAGAACTATGGAAGGGTTCATTATATCATTCTTTCTACTTTTATACAGTATTTTTTTTTTCCTTAAAAGTTACCATTCGCTATCAGGAACATCTTCTACAAGAACAGCATTGACCAGAACCAAGAGATTCAGTCTTGAGTCAATATGTTCATGGCAAGCCAAGCCTTTTTTCAAAGAAATGTGGGTTTCTCCTTTCTTCCGAAGGGCTTTCCTCCCAGGGTGGGCCCCAGCTATCTCTAAAGCTCCTTTCAAACATCACCATCTACTGACCCCCACTCTTACTCCTACTCTTAGAAGGTACCAAGCACCACCAGGCTGCTAATGTTTAAAAGAACACAGAAAAAGACAATATGCATCACGCCTGGGCATAGCACCTGACAGCCTTTATAAGTGGTAGCTATCACGATCATTAGTGAGCAAAAATGCACCTGTTTACAAAAGTTAACAGCCTAAGGTTATATAACAGTTTGATTTAAAGCTTTGAGCCAAAGTCTGATTAAGAAGAATATACATCCGTTGAATTAAAAGCCTCCACTTCTTGACTCAATGGGTTAAGAAAATATTTTTAACACTTTCAGTGAGTTTAAAAAATCAGATGTTTACCAGCCATTGTTTTTGCGCACACTGTCTTTTATCTCAGCATGAATGTTTTATAAGCACCTTAATTGCTTTGCAAAGCCTCAACTGAACTGCTCCCAATTGGGCTGGTTCTCTAGTGTGGCTCTGTAGGTAAACGGCCCAGTGGTAAGTGGGCTTCTGGCCATATGTGGGCCCATACCCACCCCCAACATCCAGCACACCCTCCAACTTCAATACGCATCACCATGCTGCAAGCTCCCCAGAAGCACTCTGTGCAATGGACTTCTTCACGGGGACCTCAATATGTGACCAAGGGCACAGTCACACCCAGCACCAGCCTTCCAAAGGGCACATAACAATGCTTCTTCCATGCACACAGCGTTCTACACATTTTCCTTTTTTTTTTTTTTTCTGAGATGGAGTCTCGCTCTGTCATCCAGGCTGGAGTGCAGTGGTGCCATCTCGGCTCACTGCAACCTCCACCTCCCGGGTTCAAGCGATTCTCCTGCTTCAGCCTCCTGAGTAGCTGGGATTACATGCACGTACCACCATGCCCGGCTAATTTCTGTATTTTTAGTAGAGACAGGGTTTCACCATGTTGGCCAGGCTGGTCTTGAACTCCTCACCTCAGGTGATCTGCCCGCCTTGGCCTCCCAAAGCGCTGTGATTACAGGAGTGAGCCACTGCGCCCAGCCTTTCTACACATTTTCAAACACTCTCATTTGACCTCTAACAATCTTTTTAAATAGAATGGGAATCATATTTTCGATTTTACAGGTTTAAAAAAACAATTCATTCAAACATCTGAGTGACTCCTACGAGTCATTCTTTCTCAATGTCCTGCAACTGGTTAGCTGCAGAGCAAGGACCAGGACACAAGCTCCAGTTTCTACTGAGGTGCTCTTGGCTCCATGAAGGCATCACTTCCTTAAAGAGAATCACCAACTCACAGAGAAACAAGAAGAATAAAGACAGAAACCTACCAGCTGCATGCCTAAGCTTCCAAATCCTTCCAAAACATGTATCATCTAAATACGAGAAAAAGATAGGATGCCAAAGACCCAAAGGAGGTATTTTCATTGATCACACCTCAGTGGAGTAGAGTTATAGACACCACCAAATATTGAGTTGCTCCACACAGACCAGAACAGTGATGGCAAGACATTAAGTCGTAAATTTTTACATAGGCCAGAATGGTGGAGGGCCCGAGAAACAAATCCACTAAAGCACCAAGTGCTGAAGCAAGGATCTTTGGCCCATAAAAAAGTTTAAGATCTGAGGAGTAGCCTGGGTGCAACTCCTCCTCTTAGACCCTAGACTGCAAAGACAACACTGTCATCCAAAACAGACTGACCACTCGGCTCAAAAGGCTATTTGTAAAAAGATGTAATAAGCTGTCAACGTCTAGGAGCTCCTCATGAAGGAGGCTGAACTCAGAGGAGCTCGTGTCAACGCAGAGTTCAGGTTAGGACCAGTGGGGGTAACGTAAAGGGTGATTTGGGCCCCAGGATTACTGTAGCATGACCCAAGGAAAGTGCACCTATCTATGTAAAACAGAAAAGAAGGAAACCGGCTTCTTCCCCGTCAGGAATGTCGCTTATTCTATGGGTGTGAGCAGTTTCTTTAGTCCACTTTCTGCCATCACGGTGGAGCCCCTGGAAGCCCCTGTTCCTACCGTGATAGAAAACAATGAGACTTATGAGGCAACTTAATAACCACTGACCACCTTCTGAGTCCAACTGACTAAGCTGAGTGACATTTTTAGGAAGAGCATTAACGCGGAAAACAAACCTTTCCAATCCATGGAATGAGGTAATCTGGGCAGAGGAAGGGTGGGGGCAGAGTGAGTAGATCCAGAACACAAAACAATGACCAGGATCCCCGAACATCCCAGCTGGAAGGAGGGCAACCCCAAAGGGGTCGAGAGAGAAGGCCTAGGCCAGGTGCGATGGCTCATGTCTGTAATCCTAGCATTTTGGGAGGCCGAGGCGGGAGGATCACTTGAGCCTGGCAGTTCGAGGCCAGCCAGAGCAACATAGTAAGACCCCATCTCTACAAAAATTAAAAAATTAGCTGGGAGTGGTGGCACCCACCTGTAGTCCCAGCTACTCAGGAGGATGAGATAGAAGGATCGCTTGAGCCCAGGAGTTCGAGGCTGCAGTGAGCTATGAACGTGCCCCTGCACTCCAGCCTGGGTAACAGATCAAGATCTTGTCTCAAAAAAAAAAAAGAGAGAGAGAGAGAAAGGCTGCTTAAGCCATTGCTCCATGCAACTCTCCAGCCACATGTCAAACACCATTCCTACCATCTCTCCTTGGAGCCCTTCCCTCACCAGCACAGGTCTAACTACCCACCGCCAAGTGTGGGTACAGGGTAAGGCCCTGCTCAGTAAGCCTGTGGTCTGATACTAAAGTCATATCTTGCCATTACCCCCCGGCCCCACCAGTTATAGTCCAGAACCTTCCATCTTGCTGTTGGCTCTCTATGGCCTGGCTTCCTGACCCTGTTTTGCATGAACCCTTGACCAGCTGGGGCTTAAATCCCATGGGTGGGAATCTCATACACCTGCAACCTTCTTGCCTATACCTGCTCATGCTCCTTCAAGCACAGGCCTCAGCCCTTATCTGAATAACCTGTCTGCTGGCTTCCTCCCCATCTGATAGTTTCACTCCTGGCTCCTCTCAGGCAGCAAAGAGGAATAAGCAAGCCACAGGCTGCAGCCTGGCAAGACAGTCAGGAAGGTGGCAGCTGCCCTGATTCAACCTTCCTCCTAGTCTATCTACTGCCTCTTCCTCCTCCATTCCCCAGTGACTCCATGAAATTTGTGTTCACAAACTTGAAAAATTCACTGGTGAGGCCAGGTGCAGTGGCTCATGCCTATAATCCCAGTACTCTGGGAGGCTGAGGTGGGAGGATCACTTGAGCCCAGAAGTTTGAGACCAGCCTGGGCAACACAGTGCGACCTCGTCTCTATAAATCCTTAAAAATTAGCCAGACATGGTGGTGCATGCCTATGAATCCAGCTACTTGGGAGGCTGAGGTGTGAAGATGACTTGAGCTCAGGAGGTTGAGGCTGCAAGGAGCCACGATCACACCACTCCACTCCTGCCTGGGCCAAAGAGCAAGACTCTGACTCAAAAAAAAAAAAAAAAAAATTCACTGAGGAGATGTGGTAGATGGCTTAGAGGTCAATGTTATAGGTCAATGTCCCTTAGGTTGAACAGCACCTGTGTTGCTGGGTCTGCAATGTTGAGGACCCCGTGATGGTCTTCAATAAGGCTGGGGCGAAGGGGCTAAACCTCACTATCGTCTGCAAGCTCACCCCAGGCCTCAACAGAATTTATACATATAAAATTTATATGCATTAAATGTTTACATATGTATGTATACATGTACATGTATATAGTATATATATGGATATATTTATATAAATATGCATATATACCTATACACATATACACATACATCTCTCATATTTAAAACAAAATAGAGCAATTAAAAGAGGAAAAAAACAAAGCCAACACATACGTACCCCTACCACCACCACTACGAACACCACCACACCCCCACAGGCAGGATCTTGTCCTAAGTTTCTGAGAAACGTCACTTAATACTACATAATCTCTAAATGATGCGGTCTGCCTACTGGCTTTGTCTGGAGACTGGACTCCAGCTGCTCTCCTAAACTGTCCTTGTCACCTTCTCATCAGGAGAAAAGGGGAACGTAAACATGAACCACACCAGAGATGGGCTATCCAGTGAGGCTGATATCATCTCAGGCGCCACCGACATCTCTTTCCAGCATTCTGTCATCTTATGATCAACTATGTAACTCCAGACATCCAGAGGAACCTGAATCCTAGAACTAGATGTCCCCAAGTAAGTGGTTTCTCTGTAAAAGTCAAATGTGGATCACAAAACAAATGTGAGGGGAGTCCCAGGAACGCCAGTTGCATAAGGGTGTCCTCAATTAAATTCTACACACGTCAATTTTTCCCCAGGGAGGGTGAGGCAGAGCTGAGAACAACATTGGACTGGACAGACTCAAGGCAGGGAAGAAACGGAATTTTCGCTCTTGAGATTCAAATTCCTGAGTCATAGTTGAAATCCCACTGCTATAATTGTTTTAATACACTGTCTCCACACACACAAAAAGACGCCTTTAAAAAGTTGCACTGGCTTCCAGATTCCCTGGTTAAAACCCTCCCTTCTCCTGGACGCTCTCAGATACAAGCTGTGTTGAACTCACTAGCAGCTGTCACATTCTGGCACTTGCTTGGGCTGTGACCAGAGCAGTCTTCCGCCCAACCAGGGAAGGCACAGGCTCTGCCGGCAGAGCAGGGGTTAATGGAAGCTGACCGCAGCACAGTTGTTAAGGTAATCAATACCACTGAGATACTAAAGCAGTGTAAGCCACAATATTGATTGCCAAGCAGATGATAAAACTGTTTATTATGATAATTGCAGGGTCCCTGCAAGATGCTCCCAGCGCTTCCTAAAGCTGTTTACAAAACTAATAAAGATTTGCCATTTCAAGGTCTCCCATTTTTAACCACCCCCCACCCCGCCAACTCCCTACAATCTCCCACTCCCAGAAAGCAGGCCTCACCCCTGGGCGGTTAACATGTTCTTCCCAGGGACAGGCACTCCATGGCCCGTCCTGGGTGGAGCTTCACTCTCAGATTCTCTAAGGAACAGACTGTCCTTCTCCACCCTCACCCTGCCCCCAACTTCAGGAAGGGGAGGACGGAAGCACAGCTGACAGCCACTCAGGGCCTTCAGATTTCCTCCTTAGGACCCGCCATGTGATAATTATGGGGTTTTATCCATGGAGGGGGGCTGCTCAGGGCTCCTCGGGCTGACATCCATTTGTTCTAACACATTTAAGAAACCACACCACCTTGGTTTGTAATTAAAACTTCTCTGGAGAACTTGGTGGCCATGAAGCTAACTGAACATGGTCAAATGCTGATTGTAGAATGCATTTCCGCCAACACTACTCAACTGTGACTTGGGCTGCTGAACTGGGCTTGGGTCCCAAGTTCTATCATGCCCAAGGCACCCATTTACTTTTTATTAGCAGTGGAAATTAACTCCTGCTTGGTCACAGACACCACCGTTTTCCTCGAGACGCAAGTTATTGAATTATCGGCACCGTCTCCAATGCTGTCACCTCATGTTCAAGAGGAACTGCAATGCAGACATATTTTTCAATATAAGTAGGCATCTCGCAGGTAGTATAATCATGTTCTTCAGACCTCTTAGGGGAAAGCCACTGGGTCCTGCGATTAAGGATGGCAGCCCCAGGACTTCAGGGCTCTGCAAATATACCGAAGGTGTGTTTTCAGAGTGTGAAATGGAAAAAACATAGAACCCAGCCAGGTGCAGTGGCTCATACCTGTAATCCCAGAACTTTTGGAGGCCGAGTCAGACAGACCGCTTGAGCCCAGGAGTTTGAGATCAGCCTGGGCAACACGACGAAAACAAAACCCCACCTCTACAAAAAACACAAAAATTAGCAAGGTGTGGTGGCGAGCACCTGTAGCCCCAGTTACTCGGGAGACTGAGGTGGGAGAATCACCAGAGTCCAGGAGGCTGAGGCTGCAGTGAGTTGTGGGAGCTGTGATCAAGCCACTACACGCCAGCCTGGGCAACAAAGTGAGATCCTGTCTCAACACAAAACAAAGAACCCAAGTTTTAAGGAGAACTCAGTAGTCATTCCATCAGCAGCTAGAAGGCAAGCACCCATCCCTCACTCAACTCTCATAGCAGCTAAGAATATTTTACCTGTAATAGACTTCTACAGCACTAGGCCTTCAAAACAACATTTGCAATTGAAGGGACACTACTTTGAGAGCTGACAGGCCAAAGTAAGATGATGTGGAGGCTGCTTCCACCTCCCACCCTCCCCGATCAAAGCATGGAGAAATCATTCACCAGTGCTCCTGGTCTCCGTTGCCACTGCCACCTCAGTTTAGGTAGAGGGACCTCTACCTGCCCTATTTTCTTCCCATTCAGCTACAACCAGCAGCTCTGGGAGGTCATTGCCCACAGAGTGTGCCTGCGTACACATGTATGCTTCAATGATGTGGACCAGTACAGACATGCAGCTCCTTTATAGACATCTGGTTCTGCCCCACCTACTCCCAAACACACGGAAATCAGAACACTGGAGCCAGTTTTATGTAGAGTATCATTCGTTTGCCAAAGACCTTGCCATGAACTCATGGATACCACAGCATGGCTGGAAGGGATGCACCAGGGATTCCTTTAACCTGGCTACCTGCTCTTAGAGGAACTATTTGGCAACCAGGAATGGCCGGAGGGAATCTGAGGCTTCCCTAGGACTGCCTTTCATGAATCACCTGCTCCTAGGCAAAGTGGCAAAGGACAGACAAACGCCACCTACTGAACTCCAAGCTGGACGCCCTATTCATTCACATACGCTCACGGGGCCCATGTTAACAAACACCTCCCTGGATTTGATACCAAAAGAAAGTTTAATATTATATGTGGCTAATTCTGCTGTTACCTTTTAACCTCACTTGCACATATCTGTCCTCCTAACAATAACTTCAGCAAAAAACATACCCTAAGAACAGTATGGTCCACACTTGGAAACCCGCCCAACAGGGCCAGTCGAGCCTGCATAAGTGCTAAGAACCATTTAGGAGCACTGTAAACCATTAAGGCCATTAGCTCTAATTTGACCTCCACAAAATAAATCAACCCACTAGCAACAAATTTAGAAGCTTTCCAAAGTCAAATTCTCAAAACCTGAAAGGCTCATAAGCACAGTCTAGGGCAGGGAACAGCCAGCCAGTCCCGGAGCTACTCTTCCTGCTCC
Source organism: Gorilla gorilla gorilla (assembly GCF_029281585.2). NCBI lineage: Eukaryota > Metazoa > Chordata > Mammalia > Primates > Hominidae > Gorilla > Gorilla gorilla. The sequence goes on from NC_073242.2 coordinate 102,459,698, forward strand.
CACCTTTCCTGCAGCTGACTGAAGGGTGCATGCTTAGCTGGTACACGGACCCAAGATCCTTCTCCAGCCACTGGATCAGGAAGCTGTGGCCATCGAGGGGTCGATATGCAGGCTGGAACCCGCCAAACATTTCTGATTAAGGGATTCACTCCAGCCTTCCTCTGAGCTCACACCATATACAATCTTCCCTCTGCACTGCTCTAAATCACTTCTTTCCAAATAACGCGGATTTCTGGATTCATTTCCAAGTGATCCTGATTGGACTTCAATCGCACTAATTGGGTCCCTGCAACAGGTCAGGGTTCACCCAGTCTTTCAATCTATAAAGGCAGGTATCATGTACATTAAGAGCCATGATTCCCCCACATTAATACATGTGTCAACACAATAAATAATTTCTCCAACAAAACTTATAACCATCAGCATATGCTATAAATTTAAATTGCAAAATCATCATAATTTTTCATCTTTATTCTTCACTGATAATTACCGACTGCATTTTTTAATACTGATGGCATCACCTTGATGAGGAAGCAGGCAATGAAATAAACTACGGTACTGGCTAGGCACAGAGATCACACTTATAATTCCAGCACTTTGGGAGGCCAAAGTGGGAGGATCACTTGAGCCCCTGAGTTTGAGACCAGCCTGGACAACATAGGGAGACCCCATCTCTACAAAAAATACAAATATTAGTAGGAAGTGGTGGTGCACACCTGTGGTCTCAGCTAATAGAGAGGCCAAGGCAGGAGGATCACTTAGCCCAGAAGTCTGAGGCTGCAGTGAGCCAAGATCACATCACTGCACTCTGGCCTGGGCAAGACAGCAAGACGCTGTCTCAAATTAAAAAAAAAAAAATTAAAACAGAACCAGGTGCGGCTGTTCATGCCTATAATACCAGCACCTTGGGAGGCCGAGGCGGGTGGATCACCTGAGGTCAGGAGTTTGAGACCAGCCAGGCCAAGGTGAAACCCTGTCTCTACTAAAAATACAAATATTAGCCAGGTGTGGTGCTGCATGACAGCAATCCAAGATACTCAGGAGGCTGAGGCAGGAGAATTGCTTGAACCCAGGAGGTGGAAGTTGCAGTGGGCCAAGATTGTGTCACTGCACTCCAGCCTGGGCGACAGAGACTCTGTCTCAAAAAAAGAAACCATGGCACTATCAAACTCCACCAGCCAATGCGAGAAGCAGGCTAAGAACACGCATACTAGGTAAGTGGACAGTGCACATGGATAAGTCAACCATCCTTCAGTTGCTTCAGTGACAAAAACATACCACATACTTATTTCACTCATCTTTCCAGGGCAGAAGGAAGAAATAAGTGGGAAGAACATGGGCCAAACGAGTTAGCAGTAACAGGAGAAGCAAGATGCAGCACACAGAGTTCTACAGCCCAGGAAGAATTGCCAAAAGCTGAGTAATCCATTCCAGCTCCACCCTGCATGAATTTCCAGGTATCAAATTATATGTTAATTATGCGGACGCAGAGTTATACGCGGGGAAGCGGTGTTAGTCAGCACCCAGGGGGTGAAAATTCAGTAAAAATTTAGTTTTGTCAAGTATGTTTCATGCACAGGCCTGGGGCTCCTCTGGCTCAGGAAAAGAGGAAGCAGGAGTCAGGAGGCCCAGACCTTTCCCTAACAGGGTTCCACAGCCAATTCGCTGGCCCTCTCTAGACCAACTTTCCCGAATTATAAAATACCACAAGGTTTGGGTTTTCTTCCCCCCACCGTTTCTGTTCAAATCAAAAAGCGCTAACTCCTGGCTGATTTCTGACTCAGCCAGTCAAAAGAGTGACACGCCTCCCTAACTGCAGGAGGGTGGGGAAGGGCAGCTGCACTCAGTCCGATGGAGGGGAAACCAGTAAACCCGTCCCCTGGCACTGTCACTTGGCAATTTCTGAGGTTTAAGACGACACGGCGTTCTCCCAGGTCCTGGCCTGTAAATGCCGGGGAAACGCACTGTACCTGTGAAGAGAGAGAACACAGAGTTTCGAAACTGCTCTAAAGCCCATGTCTCAGGCTGCAAGAACGTTATCAATCTCACACATCGTGCCCCTGTCTCCAAGGCCCCCATCACCACATACTGATCTTGCCCTGATTTGAAGCGGGAGAGAGCTATGGGGAAGTCCAGGCCTGTCCCAGCCAGGGACGGGACAAACAGACAGGAACTGAGTGCTAAAGACCTTGCTGTAGCTGCTGAGCGATCCTAAAAGGGATCCACCCTGGAGGAGCTGAGCACCCTCTTCTTTCCAGTTCTTCTCACTTTAAACGATTTTTGTCTAATAATGTACCCAACAGGCAGATATCAGAGAAGCACTAAACTAACACCTTGAAATGGGTCAATAACGGCTGGGCGCAGTGGCTCATGCCTGTAATCCCAGCACTCTGGGAGTCCGAGGCAGGTGGATCACTCGAGGCTAGGACTTCGAGACCATCCTGAGCAACATGGCGAAACCCTGCCACTACTAAAATACAAAAATTAGCCAGGTGTGGCGGCGCATGCCTGTAATCCCAGCTACTCGAGAGGCTGAGGTACAAGAATCGCTTAAACTCGGGAGGCGGAGGTTGCAGTGAACCAAGATCGCGTCACTGCACTCCAGCCTGGGTGACAGAGTGAGACCCTGTCTCAAAAAATAAAATTAAAAAAAAAAAAAGAGAGAAATGGGTTAATGACAAAGAAGTCCTATACACAGCATAGTATGTATTGTATAGCATTAGTATAATATAGTATAGCAGTCCCTGCTTATCCGAGGCTTCATCTTCCATGACTTCAGTTACCCACGTTACAGTACAATAAGATATTCTGAGAGAAAGGAGAGACCATATTCCCATAACTGTCATTACAGGATATTGTTTTAATTGTTCTATTTTATTATTAGTTATCACTGTTAATCTCTTACTGTGCCTAATTTATAAATTAAATTTTATCATAGGCATGCAAGTAGAGAAAAAGACGGAGTCTACCTAGGGTTTGATACTATCCTCCCTCTCAGACATTCCACTAAGTGTCTTGGAATGTCTCCCCAAGGATAAAGGGGGACTGCTGTCGTGGCTAGGAGTATATGCTCTGAGCTGGCATCCCAGCGCAGAGGCCATTTAACAGCAGCAAATTTGCTACAGACTTTGGGCCTCAAGTTCATCACTCATACGATGGGTGTAGGATTGTCTTTACCCCATAGGGTTGTAAGGATTAATGAGACAGTGAAGTATTTAGCACAGTAGATGCTTAATAAGGGTTAGCTATTAATGCTTATATTAATATTTATTAACATTTATACAGACAAAGAACATGTTCTCATGTCATTTGCATAGCAATCCAACAAAGGCCGTATTCTCACTTTTGAGGGTCAGAGAAGCAGAGAGACTTGTCCATGGTCACACACAAGTACTCAAGACTTCCAGGCCAGTGTCTTTTCTATCATCTTTTTCCAGGGTGTTTCACCCACGCAACACTGGCCAGGGGCTAGATGGTTCCAGGTGGGAGTGGGTGAACTTTGTACATTCTGGTCATTAGCCAGTCAATGTTTATCTGAGCCAATCCAACCAGCACGAGCCTGTGATTCCTCAGACACAACTGCTTGGGATGATGCTAAGGTGGGTATTTGTGGTTATAACGGAGGATCCAGTGAAAAGAAAAATGTAAAGCAAATAATACAGTATAGGCAGTAGAAAGACACAACAGAAATGATACCCTGAGTTGGGGGCAGAGGGGTCTCTTCCACTCTCAGAGGCTGTCGCCGAACTGATCTTTCTCACATAGTCAACCATTAAAAGTCCCCAACCCACAGGTCCTAGTTTCTTCTAAGTATCCATCTCCCTCCTTCCTAGAGCAGAGCCTCCAAAATGAAAGCGTTTCTCTGCCTTCCTCCAGGCTCCTGAGAAAGGTTATGAGATGGGTTATCAGCCTCTCTGACCTCTGCAGCCATCAACAGCACTTCTGCCTCTCCCATCCCCCCCAGCGAGGATCCTACAGCCCAGAGCCAGCTTCCCTGCCTTCCCCCATTAATGCCTTTCCCCTCCAACAGCTATCACAAGAGGGCTGTTTAGTGAGAGGACCTCCGGCTGACCTTTGCTGACAGGCTCCAAGCTCTCCCTGTAAACGGATCTAATGTGAGGCTGGGTAATTAGCAACCAAGTAGTAATTGCAGCTTCTAACTATGCTCGGCCAAGATTGCAAAAATTCCCTAGGGGGGTGCCTCCTAGGGATCCCAACCCACACAAAGGCATCTACTCACAGCCAAAAGAGGGGACTCAGCCACATTTCTCATGGAGGCCAGCACTTCTCTAGGTCTTAATTAAAGTGGCACCCATGTAAAGAGACAGACAGCAAAAGGAAATTAGCAAATAAAGGAGACTGACCAAGAAAGAAATGTATGGCTTGCTTGGAAGAGCCCATTCAGAAAGGTACAACCTCTCAAGGTGGATGGCCGTGCACACGAAACTCATTCCAGCCACGGAAGGAAGGCACCAAAGAGCCTTCGAGGGGCATCAAAAACTGCAGAAAGGCCAGGCACGATGGCCCCTGCCTATAATCCTAGCACTTTGGGAGGCTGAGACTGGTGGATCACCTGAGGTCAGGAGTTTGAGACCAGCCTGGCCAACATGGTGAGACCCCCGTCTCTACTAAAAATAGAAAAATTAGCCGGGCATGGTGCTAAGCACCTGTAATCCCAGTTACTCCGAGGCTGAGGCAGGAGAATCGCTTGAACCTGGGAGGTGGAGGCTGTGGTGAGCCGAGATCGCACCACTGCACTCCAGCCTGGGTGACAGAGCTAGTCTCCATCTCAAACAAACAAACAAAAAAAAAAACAAGAACTGCAAAAAGGCAGGACACATGAAGACAGGTCCCCCGGCCTGGCTGGCCAGCCTGGCTGCCTGCTCCTATCACCCACTCAACCAAAATCACTCCTCACCCAAGCACCCTGTATGGCCCACTGTTCGCATCACAAGATTCTAGATGCCAGGCCATGTGGTCTACGCTAAGAGATCCGTAGTATCATCTGCTATGATTTGGCGATTCCACCAGACCTGTCCACAGGCCCCCCCACCGTTAGCTGCCTACATGTATTAACATGTTTCAGAATAACGTGCAAAATCCCCATTGAGAAATAAAGATGTGAGCACTTCCAAATAGAGCAGCTGCCCTCCTCCTGACTCTAAAAATACCTAAAACTGCACAAAAAAGAACACTGTCAGACGAAAAGAATCATCCCTCCTCACTCTAACAGGACAACAAGCGATGCCCAACAGCACAGCAGCGCCTGTTTCATCCTTCCTAAGAAAACCCTTTATTTTTCAAGCCCACCACTCCTCACTCCAATTTCCTTTATCTGTTTTGTACTTAAAAAGTCACTTCACTGAACTGCTGTTTGCTCACGATAATTCCTGAACCTCTGTCCTCAGGAGAGGCGGCAAGTTCAGGGGGCATGGTAGCTTTCCCACATGGACCAGACTTTCTGCCAATCTGAATTACACCCTAGACGTCTTCAAACTTCATTTCCTCTGCCACTGTGCTGCCCGATCCCCCAGTGCATTCGAGGCTGTAGAGACTCTCTGGGTTGAATCCAGTTATAAAAACTGGGGTAGCAGCAGCCGAGTGCACTAATTCACCCTCCATTTCCTTCTCCAAACAATTAATATACTTAATAACTCCAGCCCCGACGACAGACTTCTCAGACACCCCTCTATTAACCTCTCCCCGCTACAAGCAGTGGGTCTCCACCAGAATTCTTCTGTTCCCTATCACTTAATCATTTTTTAATCCACAACAAGGACTTTGTGCCACACTGTGGTTTTGTTCTCTCTTAATCTTTTATGAGGGACCTTATCAAAAGCTTTTAGAAAATACAAGTGAATTTTGCCTACCAGGTCATCTTTATTATTTTAGAATTCTTTATGAAGAAATTACAGACTTTAACATTGTAAATGAATACTTAAGACTCAGCATTCACTTAGACATGCAAGTCTGGCTCAGGTTATATTTAAGTCGCTGTATTACTTCCACCTTTAGAAGGATTCTTGTCTGCCTCCTGGGATGGAATGACTTCCCCTCCCCAAGCCCCCAGGTGCCATTTCTGGGATTCCCCCAAGACTTTCTGGACCAGCTGAAACTGAGTCCATATTGAGTACCAATGGGACTTAGAGTGCATTAACAGAACCTCAAACCAAGGAACAAAAGTCATCGAGCCAAGGGGGCCTGGCTATGGCAGCCTATCCGATTCCTACCTCCTCTACCTTTCCCCAGGTGGATGGCAGGGAGCAGCAGCCTCCCCTGCCTCACAGCTGGGCCGCACATCTGCAGGGAGCCAATGACAGCTTCTTGATGTTGACATCACTTAGGCTGCCTCCTAACACTTGTTTGTTGTAGCTATTATTTCTAATTAGCACTTCTCAACAGAACCAGTGCTGAGCACCAAGGTTCCTCCTGACGGAACAATTAAAGAGGCACAAGGGGCGGGGGCGTTTCCTAAAATTATTCTCTTGGCAGGTTTCAAGGTAAATCATCTAGTCAAATGCACATCTCTTCAAGAGCTGCCTGTGGACAGGGCTGAAAAGCTGTAGCAATATTCCAGAACCCCTGTTTGAAAGCATTCCCATCAAGTTAAATGAAGGGTTAAGGTAATCCAGTTACACCAATGTGTTTTCCTGATCACCAGGGGAATCCTCAGCCTTCCCCGTAATCTGCTCCTAACGCCCCATTTAGTCCAATGCTGCACTCCAATCACCAAAAATGTAGACAGGGTTCCGACTCCTACAGCCAGATGAGAGGTGCCTACCCCTTCTCCAAAATGGGATAGTGAAATTAACACATTTCAGAAAATATTCTACAGAGTCCAGAGTCCAGGGTACGCTTTATCCTTGAGGAAAATAATAAATGTCGAGTCCTAATGGCATGTCAATTAAAGGGGTCACCACAAACAAGCTGTTCAAACTTTCCCCTCCACTCTTCGCCCGTGCCTCTCCAATCTGGGTGCCCTGGAGGACGGAACGGGAACTGCAGATCCAGGCACTCCATTATGGCAACCCAGCAAGCAGTTCAGCACGGACTTAATGAGCTCTTGGAAGGAAACAGGAAGTCTATAAAGTAATTTAAATAACTTCCAGTCCTGAAATAAAGGAAATTAAACCGCTGGCACAAACCTCTCTGATGGACACCTTCTTTATCCCTCCGATCACAACTACAACTACAGCGGTCATATTGCTCTCCCCAAGACCAGGCCCCAAATTCCCCAAATACGAAACACAAAGGCTGTCAGTCCTCAGAGCTCTCCAAGCTCCTGCAGAGGCTTAAGTCATGGATGTGGCATGGTGTGCAGCAAGAACACGGGAATCCGCCCACAAACCCCGCGCTGGGTCCTGCCACTCCCTAGCTGCAAGACCTTGGGCCAATCATGCAACTTCACAGGGCCTCAGCGTTTCACCATCAACAAAGGAAAGCTCTGGGCCTGGCCAAATGACTTCTACGATTATTAAGAGGGTCAAATGAGCACATATGAGAACAGCGCCAATTGAAAACACAAATAAACGTCGGTACTTTCCAGCTGCCCAGGGCCTTAGGCTCCAGAATTTCTCGATGTTCTGCTCAGGAGGCACTGTCCTGTCTTGGTAATTATGAAGGCTTATTCATACGTTCTTTTACTGCCAGGTGCGGTGGCTCACGTCTGTAATCCCAACACTTTGGGACACCGAGGCGGGTGGATCACCTGAGGTCAGGAGTTCCAGACCAGCCTGGCCAACACAGTAAAACCCTGTCTCTACTAAACACACACACACACATGAGCCGGGCATGGTGGCGGGCACCTGTAATCTCAGCTACTCAGGAGGCTGAGGCAGAAGAATCACTTGAACCTGGGAGGCTGAGAATTGGAGTGAGCTGAGCTCGTGCCACTGCACTCCAGCCTGGTGACAGAGCAAGACTCCAACATAAAATAAGTAAATAAATTAATTAATTCGTTCTTTTGCTTCTCCTAAGCCCCTCAGTGTAGATACTTATTTGCATGGACAATGATCAGTCCAACTAAGCATGATTTTCTTATTGGCAGAGACTGTGTCTTCTCATCTTCTGTAAACCAGCGTGCCCAGAGCCAGAGCACCAAGCAGCAAGAAGCCGGTCCTGAATAAAGGGTTGGAATCTATAACCCATGCAGTTATCCAGACCATCCTTAAGCACCAAAATGCTAACAACTATCCATCAACTCTCTACAAAAAGAGACAAACCTAATAACAAGATAAATTCCATAACTGGTTGTGAGCCTACAAGGCGGGGAGGGGCTGGGGGCGTGGGAACCCCCCCCTGTGCAACTCCTTGCATTACCAGGCCCTGCCCTGAATGCAATCCAACCACGGAGTTCTGGCAGTTTCACCTGGTAAACCTAAGCTGCCGGATGCTAAGGACTGTTTCTGGCCACAGAGTTAAGTTTACTTTGTTGATAATAATCAGCCAGATATGGACTGGTCTGACCAGTACTCTGGATCCAGGATCACAAAGAAAAGACAAACTTAAAATAAGCTTAAGGTCAGCCTCGTTTTGCTAGCCCTCTAGGTATTACTACTGACAACTGGTATGGTCAACCCTTGACCCCTAAACTGGTAAAAGCCAAGAGTAAAGCTGGACATTCAGTGTGGCCAAGAAAGCTACCCAGCTTCTGGGCAGAAGCGCAAGATTCTGATGCTCCGGAAAGAGAACCGTTGGGCCCGGCTCAAAAACAGACCCTCCCAAACCAACCCTGAGAAAGGAAATCACAAACAGAAATCTAACTTTTCTATAAGGGCACACTGCACAAGTGTTCCTGCAGCTTCACAAACAGGTTCTGTGGGAATCTGCTCTATCGCTCCCATCTGTCACTGGCGGGGTAAGATCTGTCTTGCATATCATGGCGGTCTCCATCCCACTGGAGAATTCAATGGTGCTGTCTTGCCTATGGGCTGTGAAACTTGAACAACCGGATTCTGAGGGTCCAGACATCTCTGTTTGAGCAACAGCTGCCTTCCTTTAAAGGTCCCACAGTTGAGCAATAGAGTTCTTTACTCAAGAGGGCTGTTCCAAGTCTTGAGTAACCACCCTTGCCCTCAAGGGTTCCCCAGGGTGAAGCCCCATTGCCTCTGCCTCACCAAGGAGGCAGCGACTCCGTCTTCTCGCTACACATCTGTCTCCTCACTTCCCAGTCAGATCACAGCCAGTGGGACACAATCTGACAAAGTTCTGTCTAAGGTGGGGTAATCTGAAAAGCAAATACAGATCATCTCCCCCAGACTTATTCACAGCACTCCCAACTGGAGCCAGGTTTGACTTTCCACAAAGTTCACTGGCCAGAATCATAACCCACACATCTATGGCTCTTCCTTCTTTAACCATCTTTCATGTAAATCCTTCATCTAAAAGGGGAACCACCTATCTATGAACTTTAAATTTCCCAGTATCCATGTTAAAAAAGGGGAGGGGCCTGGTGCAGTGGCTCACAGCTGCAATCCTGACACTTTGGGAGGCCGAGGCGGCAAGATCGCTTGAGCCCAGGAGTTCCAAGACCAGCCTGGGCAACACAGGGAAAGCCTATCTCTACAAAAAAAGAAAAAAATTAGCTGGGTGTGATGGTGTGCACCTCTGGTCCCAGCTACTCGGGAGGCTGGGATAGGAGGACTGCTTGAGCCTGGGAGGTGGAGGCTGCAGTGAGCCATGATTGCACCACTGTACTCCCGTGATTTAAAGCAAGACCCTGTCCAAACAACAAAAATGAAAACATAAAAACAAAAAAATAATTCAAGGCTAGGTGCGGTGGCTCACACCTATAATCTCAGCACTTTGGGAGGCCGAGGCAGGCAGATTACCTGAGGTCGGGAGTTTGAGACCAGCCTGGCCAACATGGTGAAACCCCATCTCTACTAAAAATACAAAAATTAACCAGGTGTGGTGGTGCATGCCTGTAATCCCAGCTGCTCAGGAGGCTGAGGCACAAGAATTGCTTGAATCCAGGAGGCAGAGTTTGTAGTGAGCCAAGATCATGCCACCGCACTCCAGCCTGGGCAACAGACTGAGACTCTGTCTCAAAAAATAATAATACTAATAAGGGGAAAAAAGAAACAGGTGAAATTCATTGTAATATGTCTTATTTAACCGAATCTGTCTACACATTATTTCAAACGTAATCGATCTAGGTTTTATTAAGACAGTTTCCCCTTGTTTTCCTACTAAGCCTGGGAAAACTGGTATGCGTTCCACACTCTCAGTATGGCTCACGGCGAACCAGCCACATTTCGGGTGCTTAGGGGCCACATACTGCAGTAATCTAAAACCCTGGCTTTCTCTAATGATGAGAACCTAAAACATAACTCTGATCTGGCCCCACTGTAATAATTCATGCTTGTAGTTCTCACTCACAGACTTTACAGAACTTACCGCTGCTCAAGACTCTTTCCCACGGCATTAACAATTATATTTGGGTGACATGTCAAGAAGTTAAGCTGCCCGGGCCTGGAGTTAACAGATTTTCACAGAATTGTGTACAACTTATCTGGTCCATCAGATCGTCTCTCTGGGGCTTGTCCACCATTAAACTAGACCCCTGGGGTTTCTTAATTTAAAATCCTCATAACCCTTTAACTTGAAAACTCACTGTCTTCGCAATGACATGTGGTTAACTCTGTAGTAGCCACATAAACATCTCCGCATTCTTAAACAGGAGACTCCCATTTTGACCTAATCTGAGATTATTCTGAATTATTTCTGCCCTAGTCACATGTACGCTACAGACATGAGATTACACAGAATAATCAACTGAGGTGGTGCCTACACAATCTTTTGTTTTTTTGTTTTGAGACAAAGTCCCGCTCTGTCACCCAGGCTGGAGTGCAGTGGCACCATCTTCCCTCACTGCAACCTCCGCCTCCCAGGTTCCCAGGTTCAAGCAATTCTCCTGCCTCAGCCTCCTGAGTAGCTGGGATTACAGGCACACGCCGCCACACCCGGCTAATTTTTGTATTTTTAGTAGATACAGAGTTTCGCATGTTGGCCAGGCTGGTCTCGAACTCCTGACCTCAAGTGATCCTCCCACCTCAGCCTCCCAAAGTGCTGGGATTACAGGCATGAGCCAACGTGCCTGGATACCTGGAAAATCTTAAGGCACAAACAGACAAAGGACAAATCCACAGGCTTTGGAATCACTATAAGCAGAAGAAAAATGTCCACAGGGCATAAACTTTGGAGGCATGCTCACAGCAACCGCTAACCAGAAAACTTTGCAGGCTCAGTCCAGATCTGGGCAGGATTGGCTCAGGGGTGACCCATCTATCCTGAGAGCTTTCAGGACCCCATCCTATTGGGCACGATACAAGTCAGACATGGGACAGCCTTCGATGCCAGGGTGGGCAGGGGTCTCACCTGAGCCCACGAGACCGCACACACTTTGGCAGCAACTCTTGAATCAGTCAATTTTCTTCACACCATAAGTACATACTTCACTCTCTCTGCCCAAGAGCTACACCTGCCCTATCTGGTGGAGTGGAGGACACTGGCAAGCTGAAAGCTTCTGCAGGCTCATCCATCCAGATTCAGCTCTAAGAGCAGGGCAACCCGGGGGAAACGGAAACATACAGAAAACAGTTCACTTCTGGCTTGTCGCTTTGGCTGCAGGCAAGAGAAGGTGTGCTCAGAGTTTTGAAGGAAAGATTGGAATGGGCCGAGACTGGGCTTTGTTCCCGGAGCCCCACGGGGACAGGGCTGGCTTCCGAACCTAGAAATGCAGAGAGCTGCTCTCCAACAGGTGGAGGGCTCACCCGAATAAGTATCCCGGGCAGAAGAACAGAGCGGGCACCACTGTCTGTCAACACCAGGCTCGGCATCCTCCCATCCCCCAGGGTCCCTTGACCTGTCCCCAGGGCACTGGAGAGAGGAGGGAGGGACGAAGGGCACGCGGTGAAAGGAAGGAAGGAGGCGCCTCTTCTTGGCGAGCTGATGGGTGTGAGTGGTGAGCATGAATTAAAAAGCCATCCGGGAACAATGGTCTTTTCATATTTGGAGCCTGTTCTGCACAAAGCTCAGCTTGTTCTAGTGGGAGGACTCTGCTTTCCATTTTTTTCCTAACTCATTTCCTAGGGTTGTGGCAATGTCTGGCACTCGGCTCAACCCAGTAGAGTATCCTTTAACCGAAGGATGTGCCAGGCAGGCCTCCTCCTTGACTTCGTAAGTGGTGGCATTGAGACACACAAAAAGGGACAACTTCAGGAAGCTTTTCTGTCTCGACCCGTGGGCTCCCAAAGAGCTCCTGGGTGTTTCTCTGAATAGCTGCCTAACCCACAGAAACACATACTGGATGTTTTCAGCGGCCAAACACCCATTTCCCTCTCAAATTACGCTAGACATGCCACACCCAGCAGACACTCCAAAGCCTAACTGGAAAAGGACAGCGGATGGGCATCAGATCATGTGACAAGACCTTCCTCCACGTTCGACACACTCCTGGAGTCTCTGCTGAACCCCACAAACCCCTTAGGCAAAGCAATTTTGAAACTGGGGGTGGAGACAAGAACAGCAGCCAACACTAAGCAATGAAGCTGTTCCTGACACTTGAACAAACTGTCGCCTCACTCAGTCCTTATGATCCCTGGTGGGCAGCCTCTAAGCCAGATCCTCCAATCCCACCCCGTGGCATTCACACCCTTGTGTAGTCCCCTCCCCTTGGGAGTGAGCAATACATAGGGACTCACTTCTTACCAACAGCATGCAAATGGAATAGGGCAAATGTGATAGGACACCACTTCTGAGATGAGGCTGCAAAGAAACTGTCATTTTAGTCTTCTGCACCCTTCTCCTCCTCCTCTTCCTTATGGAAGCCAAGTGCCCCATTGTGAGCTGCTCCGTGGTGAGACCTACATGGCAAAGAACTGAGAGCAGCCTCCAGCCAGCAACTCTTGGGGAACTGAATCCTATCAACAACCGTGTGTGTGAGCACAGATTTCAGTCTGTCCCCAGTCAAGTCTTCAGATGAGACCACGGCCCCAGGTAAACACCCTGACCTTGCAGCAGGGGACCCAGCTACGCCACAGCCCGATTCCTGACCCACAGAAACTGTAAGATAATAAGTGCTTGCCGTTTTAAGCTACTGAACTTAGGGGTAATCTGTGATGCAGCAATAGATAACAATACACATCTCCATTTTGCAAATGAAAAGATATAATGGAGGCCAGGAGTGCTGACTCATGCCTGTGGTCCCAACACTTTGGGAGGCTGAAGTGAGAGGATCACTTCAGCCCAGAGGTTCAAGACCAGCCTGGGCAAGACAGCAAGACTCTGTCTCTACAAAAATTTTTTTTAAAAAAGGTTAGCCGAGTGTGGTGGCACATGACTGTCGTCCCAGCTATTCAGGAGGCTGAGGTGGAAGGATGCCTTGAGCCCGGGAGGTCAAGGCTGCAGTGAGCCCTGATTGCACCACCGTGCACTTCAGCTTGGACAAGACAGTGAGACCCTTCTCAAAAAAAAAAAAAAGGGAAAGAAAAGAAAATATATAATTTTGGCCAGTAAGTAGCAGAGATTCTCACTTAGGCCAGACTGACTCTCTCTAGCCACCTTCCTCTCACCATGTGGCATTACCTATCAAGCCCACATTCTGGTCCATAGACCAGAAAAGCAGCAAAACTCCCTGGGCCTCTCTCCATCCTCACAGATGACAGAGACACCTAACATTCATGCCCCCAAATAAAAGGATACCAGATTGCTTTGGAATTTTAGGGTTGAAGAAAGAGTGAGGAGAGAATCCAGTCTAACTTTCTTTTACAGATAAAGCATCTGAGACCCACAGCCATAAAGTAACGGACATGGAACTCAAACCCCCGCCAGGATAGCACGTGACTCTTTAGGGATTCCAGGAAACTTCTGCTCAAACATGCTGAACAAGCTTCTAATTCTCTGGCCAGGAGAACTCCATCAGTAACTCTGGTCTTCTCTTTTGGCACACCAAGATTAATGCTCTGTGGTGGCTGGCTCCCCTGGCACTTGGCAGCTTCTCCTATACCTGCCCCCTAAGTCCTTCCACAAAGTGACGAGATAGAGAAGGTAGATCAGAGCGTCTGCTCCTTGGTTAATACCAGAATCGACATATCACATATCACAACTGCATACTGCCCACCCAGCTTATGCTGAGGTGTGATCTAAGTTTGCTTTGAAATTCAATGACATATCAGAAAGACAGCACACACATTTCCATCAAGACAGCTAACCTGGGCAAAGGTGTTCTCAAGTACCCAAGGCGATTGATTCCACAAGCTTGCAGATCACTAAGACTTCCACTATTTTTACAAACACATACCATAGATGCTTACAGTAAATATCATAAATAATTAAAGCTAAGTAGCCTAAGGACATTTTGTGAAGCATCTTTGCTGCTTTTTTTTTTAAATTAGGTTCTCGCTAATTCACAAGATTGAATCATCTCCAAAAAGCCTCCAGACACAGCCACAGGCCAGTGCTATTTAAGTGATTCTACATTTTTGCAAACTTTTAAGCACATATTTTTTTCTCATGACAAAAAGTAATAGATATTCACTATGCAGAGCTCAGAAAACAAAGTATTAAAAGTAGCCTGTACTTCTACCAGCTGGAAATAGCCATCAGTCATATGTAATTCTTTAGCTTCTCTTCTATGCATATTTTAAAAATTAAACTGAAGTCCTATAGTCCACAGAGTTCCTTTCATTCCATTTACATCACTGTTTTCCCACATTTATAACCAGGAGGCAGGAGTTTTAAATAGCCGCATAAGCATCTACCATATGGCTGCACCACAGTTTAAATCAATCCCCTGTAAGATTTTTCAGATAGTTTCCATTTTTCACTATTATAAATGTCTGTTATAAGTGTCTGTAGCAAAAATCTTTATGTATAAATTTCCTTTGCACGACTCTCAGGGTTTCCTTATTACAAATGGAGTTGTCACCAGTCCTGATCCGGGTATTAGAGGTAAGATAGTTAAAGGGGGAAAAAAAAAAAAAAAACATCAGACAAAGACTCCACCCTTGTGAAGCTTAGATTCTAGCAGGGGAAACAATCAAGGATAATACATTTTTTGCTAGGCACAATGGCTCACACCTATAATCCCAGCACTTTGGAAGGCCAAGGCGGGTGGATCATCTGAGGTCAGGAGTTCGAGACCAGCCTGGCCAACATGGTGAGACCCCCACCCCCCACCCCGCCCCATCTCTTAAAAAAAAAAAAAATTAGCTGGGAGTGATGGCGGGCACCTGTAGTCCCAGCTACTCAGAAGGCTAAGGCAGGAGAGTCGCCTGAACCAGGGAGGCGGGGATTGCAGTAAGCTGAGATTGCACTATTGGACTCCAGCCTAGACGAAACAGCGAGACTCCATCTCAAAATACAAACAAACAAAAAAAAAGGATAATACTTTTTTTAATTGTATAGTATTTTACTAGTGGCATATGGTATGGTCAGAAATGCAGAGGCAGAACAGAGTGAGGGGGTCAGAAATTCATGGGGGGAAAAGCTACACATTTAAATAAACCTTAAAGTTTCTTGACACATACTGCCAAATGATCCTCCAGAAAGGGTATACTAATTTTTATACCCAATAACCAGAACAGGGTATTTGCTTTTTTTTTTTCCCACTTAGTTCAAAAAAACAAAACAAAACAAAAAAAGCTCAACCTTACCAGTAATCAAATACGTTAAAACAATGAGGTCTCATTTGGCTCTTCAAATGGGCAGCCTAGATTTATTCTTCATGAATTGTCCATTCATGTTCTTTGCCCATTTCTCTCTTTTTATTTTTGTTTACCACAATAATAACTACATAAAAACACGACTTTTTTTTTTTTTTTTTTTTTTTTTTTTTAAGTAGAGACAGGTATCACTATGTTGCCCAGGCTGGTCTCAAACTCCTGGGCTCAAGCAATCCTCCCACCTCAGCCTCCCAAAGTGCTAGGATTACTGTGCCTGGCCTCCATTTTTCTCTATCTGTATGCACCAATCTTTTTTTTTTTTTTTTTTTTTTTTGAGACGGAGTTTCACTCTTTCACCCAGGCTGGAGCACAGTGGTGCAATCTCGGCTCACTGCAACCTCTGCCTTTCTGTTTCAAGCCATTCTCCTGCCTCAGCCTCCCAAGTAGCTGGGATTACAGATGCCCACCATCACGCCCAGCTAATTTTTGTGTTTTTAGTAGAGATGGGGTTCCCCCATGTTGGCCAGGCTGGTTCTCAAACTCCTGACCTTGTGATGTGCCTGCCTCAACCTCCCAAAGTGCTGGGATTACAAGTGTGGGCCACTGCACCTGGCTGTTTCATTCATTTTTAAGAGCTCTTTATATATTAAGGATTTAGGACACACTGTCAATTCCATGTGCTCTAAACACCTTTTCCCAGTTTGTCATATGCCTTAAAATTTTGTGATTAGTGACCAGCATGCACAATTTTTTTTAAGTAGACTACATCAATCTTTTCTATTACAATTTCTTCCCTACAAGGCTTAGGCCTAATATTCCTCCCTGCCCTATATTCAGATCAATATTAACCTATATTTTCTTCTAGCTCTTTTGTGATTTTAGTTTTACTTTTACCTCTCCAACTCACCTGGAATGGATGGTAATATATGCTATGAAAAATGGCTCTAACCTAATTTTTCCCCCATTTGGCTATCTAACTGTCCTACAACCATTTATTGCATAATTTCATAATACAAGAGGCAGTGAAATGCAGTGATAGAGATCACTGGTTTTGCTGTCAGTTACATCAGTGTCCAAGTCTGGGTGACTTTGAGCCTGTTACTTAAACTCCCTGAGCTTCGGTTTCCTTCACTATAAAATGAACTATTAGTAATGTATTAGTAGTATCCACTTCATCTGGTTTTTATGAGGATTAAATAAGTTCATATAAAGTCTTGGTCTGGTGCAGTGGCTCACGTCTTGTAATCCCAGCACTTTGGGAGGCCAAGGCGGGAAGATAATGAGACCATGAGTTTGAGACCAGCCTGGCCAACAATGGTAAAACCCAGTCTCTACTAAAAATACAAAAATTAGCCGGGCATGGTGGCGCACACCTGTAGTCCCAGTTACTTGAGAGACTGAGGCAGGAGAACTGCTTGAGCCTGGCAGACAAAGGTTACAGTGAGCCAAGATCGTGCCACTGCACTCCAGCCTAGGTGAGGGAACAAGACTCTGTCTCAAAAAAAGAAAAAAGTTGGCTGCGCACCGTGGGTCACGCCTGTAATCCCAGCACTTTGGGAGGCCGAGGCAGGCAGATCACGAGAACAGGAGATGGAGACCATCCTGGCTAACACAGGGAAATCCTGTCTCTACTAAAAATACAAATTAGCCGGGCGTGGTGGCGGGCGCCTGTAGTCCCACCTACTCGGGAGGCTGAGGCAGAAGAATGGCGTGGACCCGGGAGGCAGAGCTTGCAGTGAGCTGAGATTGTGTCACTGCACTCCAGCCTAGGCAACAGAGCGAGACTCCGTCTCAAAAAAAAAAAAGTCTTCAGCATAATGCTTGGCACTTAGAAGTTCTGAAGCGTTATGTGGGCTGTTACTCTGATTCCTCTCACTTAACATGAAATACAACCTTTACCAGACACATTTCTATTTGATTCCATCCCATTGAGTGATCTCTATATTTTCTAACCAGTTTTTCCCAGTATATGAGAAAGCTAATTATCTTTTAAAATGTTACGTTGTAACTGAACTCCTTAATTAAATTTAAATGTGTCTTGGGCCACTAGGAAGACAGTAACATCTGGAAATAATTTTCTTTGTTTCTTTTTAACCATTATTTGACTTTGGTTTGTCCATCCTGACCAATTCAATAAGGTAGGAAAAAGAAATTAGCAAATTAGTATATTCTGTAGTCTCCATTGTGTTCCTAGTTTCAGAATGCTGCCTCTCATGATTCATCACTAAGTCTGAGGGTGTTGGCTGCCTGTTTCTCCATCGAGAAGTCAATGCATCCTCTTTCAAGCTTGAGTTTTCAAAATTCTAAGCAGACTAGGAATAAGGGTAGAAAATTACCAAATGCAGTCAGGTGTGACGGCTCAAGCCTATAATTCCAGAATTTTGGGAGGCCAAGGCAGGAGGATAACTTGAGGCCAGGAGTTTAAGACCAGCCTGGACAACATAGTGAGACACCAATCTCTATGAAAAAAAAAATTAAAGCCCAGCATGGTGGTGTGTGCCTGTAGTCCCAGCTACTCAAGGTGATGCAGGAAGACTGCTTGAGCTGGAGGTCAAGGCTATAATGAGCCATGATTGCACCACTGCACTCCAGCCTAAGCAACAAAACAAGACAAAGAAAGAAAAGAAAAAAAAGAAAGAAACGAAAGAAAAGGAAAGGAAAGGAAAGGGAGGAAGGAAAGAGGAAAGGAAGGAAAGGAAGGAAGGTGACCAAATATATCTCACACACATACACACAGACACACAGCTGTCCCTTGCTATATCTCCCACGGATCCCGAAAATCTGAGGATAGTCAAGTCCCTGATATAAAACAGCATAATATGCACAACCTCCTGTATACTTTAAATCATCTTTTGATTACTTATAACACCTAATGCAATGTAAATGCTATATAAATATTTGTTAAACTGTATCATTTAAGGAATAATGACAAGCAAAAAGGCTGTCGAGTCCACAGGTCTTTACATGGTGAGTAAAGACCCAATTTTTTCCCCAAATATTTTTGATTTGCAGTTGCTGGAATCTACAAATGCAGAACGGGTGACTATGAAGGCCATCTATATTATGTTTTTCTTCTCGGCTCTACATACATGATTATTTCAAGAGAAGACATTCTGATATTAAGCCCCTTCTTACATTTCCAGGATAAATCCTATGTGGTTATGATTCTTTTAAAACGCTAAATTCAATCTGTGACTGTTTTATCTGGCATTTTTGCATCTCCACTCATGTCGGAACTCAATCTTCAGCTTTCTTTTTGTGTAATCTTTGTGATGGTGTTGGTTCCCAGAATTGTGCTAGCTTTGTCAAATCAACTGGGATGTTTTACCTCTTTTTCTACTCCCTGAAACAGTGTATTTAGCAGGCAATTATAGCATCCCTCTAAGTTTAAAATAACTTATCCTTTAAACTTCTTGCATCCAGAGCCCTCTTCAGAACTGTTTTTTGTTTTTGTTTTTTTGAGACGGAGTCTCACATTGTCGCCCAGGCTGGAGTGCAGTGGTGCGATCTCGGCTCACTACAATCTCTGCCTCCCGGGTTCACGCGATTCTCCTGCCTCAGCTTCCCGAGTAACTGGGACTACAGGTGCCCGCCACCGCACCCGGCTGATTTTTTGTATCTTTAGTAGAGACTGGGTTTCACTATGTTGGCCAGACAGGTCTCAACTCCTGACCTCGTGATCCACCCGCCTTGGCCTCCCAAAGTGCTAGGATTACATACAGGTGTGAGCCACCGCGCAAGGCCAGAACTTTTTTTTTAATGCTCAGCTTCTTCCCCAGTTTCTGATTTAAAGTTTCAGACATCCAAGTCATTTCCCAACAGCCATGTCACTGGGATTTTCAAAGGTGTTGCATTTTAAGTTACTGTGTTTTACATTACAAAACAATTACTTCAAATGCAACTTACATTTGTTACACTTTTTCTATCATATCAATTCCTTTTTAGTTTTCTGTATTTGGGGTTTTCTCTTTTCTCTTTTCTTAATTAAACATGATAGTGATTTGGTCTACTTCCTTGACCTTTTTTCCCAAATAGCTTTTAGATTTATCAATTCAGTGTTTTTATCTGTTTTTCTAATTCATTAATATCACTTTTATCTTATAATTCTTTTCTCCAGCTGTCTTTAGGCTTGTTTTATGCTTTCCAAGTTTGAGCTGAATACTTAATTCATTTATTTTCATTTTCTTTAATAATGTTTTAAAGCTACAAATGTGCCCCTGAATATAACTTTGGTAATAACCCATACATTTAGATATACAGAGTTCTCAATATTTCCTAATGATCCTGTAACAGTAATTTCATTTCCTCTTTGACCCAAGTGTGATTTAGGAGAATATTTTTAAATTTTCAAGTAACTGGATTTCATTAACATGTTTAATATTAAGTATTCTATGGAGGATAAAAACATCTCTGAAAGGAGATGAAACTCTGGCAAATAAAAAAAAACCTTTTAAATAGAAAACACGACAATGTTAAAAGAGTGAAAAATGACTCATATAATGCTGTGATGGCCATATCTACAGACACTCCTTGTAGAAGGGATATAACCACCACTGGTCCTGGGGCACTGAGAGATTTGAGTGTAAGCAACACAAGGAGAGAGGGAAGAGGATGTTAGTCTCTGTGCCTTCTGAAAATTTTATCTTGGGCATATACTGCTTGCTTATTTCAGAAGCAAAGTCACCCCTCAATAAATGGAACAAAACCATCCCAGATACACCATCTAAGTACATAACCAAGTAAACTTCCATATTTTTTTGATGAAATTTAGAGATGGTTTCAATTGAGTAAGACTTGGCCCCAAGATGATTACATCTGTGACTAAAGAAGGCAGGAGGGAAAAACAATAATCTCTAATTCTGCAATCTCCAAGTTCAGAGGAATTGAGAGCTACAAGAAAAATAAAGTATATACGTGTGTGTGTGTGTGTATGTGTATATGTGTATATATATGTTAAAAAGCTTAATGAGGTTCCAACCGGGCTACTTTGAAACCCAAATGTCAGGAACACAAAGCTGAGGCAGTATAATAGCCAGTTCCCTCTAACTCCTTACGCAGCCTTTCCCATTTTACAAATACTACATCTTGTAGATCTTGCCTGCTACAGACCTTAAAACGCATTTCAATCCCAAATTAACTGAATTAACTTGTGCTTATAAGCATCATACCGTATCAACTCCCTTCCTTCCCACAAACTTTGTAGTGCCAAGCTAAAAAGAAAAGAAAAAAAAATGGACTCCATAAATCAGTTTTCCAATTTACGTTGAAGAAATCTGTTTCCTACTTTCTAATTTCTGCAACTGGGAAATTCTGTATATTATGTTACCATATAATGAAGGATGCCGGTAAACAGAAATCCACACGCCTGCACACACAACAGATTACACTGTATGTAATTGCAAACACCACCAAGTTACGTACTCTTGGGAGCATTATTAGTGAGATGTGGTTATTTAATGCTTCATCTATTTAAAAAAAAAACTCATTCCATATGGATGAAAAATGAGTATACTAGCCTGAATATGGGGAAAAAATAGAAAATGTAATCATATATTACTTAAAATCTATAACGTTTTATGCAAAGATAAGGTGTTAGTACCAAACTTAGGCATTCAGAATGTTTCAAAATACAATATCATGGGGCTAATTGCTGGCTACCAAAACCTCCATCCCCCAGCAGCAGATGGCATGGCCAGCCTTTTGTACTTTACTTGACCATTTAAGAAACTCACAAAGGGGCCGGTCATGGTGGCTCACACCTGTAATTCCATCACTTTCAGAGGCCGAGGCAGGCGAATCACTTGAGGTCAGGAGTTCGAGACAAGCCTGGCCAAAATGGCAAAACCCCATCTCTAGTAAAAATAAAAAAATTAGCAGGGTGTGGTGGCACACGCCTGTAATCCCAGCTATTCAGGAGGCTGAGGCAGGAGAATCATTTGAACTCAGGAAGCAGAGGTTGCAGTAAGCCGAGATTGCATCACTGCACTCCAGCCTGGGTGACAGAGCGAGACTCCCTCTCAAAAAAAAAAAAAAAAAAAAAAAACTCATAAAGGTACACAGCACCTGGGGGCTTCCATTAGCATCAGAACACCCACGGAGGCACACCCCATGGGAAGGTGGCACTCAGCTCCCACCACAGAGCAAGGCCCTTTAACAGCGAAGATGCTGCAGGGCACTGCTACTCGCCCTGCTGGGGAGAAGCCACCCAGCAGCCACCCTAGGAACCTTGCACAGAATGCCCAGCTGTGGGGAAGGAAACTGTGCCACCTGTATCGCCCGTGTGCCAAATGGAGTTCAAGACTCTGCACCTTTCCCCATTCATCCCTACGGGAGGTTCAGCAGCCACTGCCGCTAAAACAAAAGACGGATGACAGGAAAACCCGCCGGCCTTTGGCCCATTCCCTAGCAAAGGGGAAGTGTAAAAGTGCAAAGGGGAAAGTGGGCCAGCTGCACTAATCCCTTTTTGTCCAGCAGTAATTAATAGTATAATCCACATTTCAGATGCATTAAAGCAAAAATGCTGCACTATCAGAGAGCCCGGCATACAGCCTCAGGGCAGAGCCTCCCTGCTGACCTGCAGAACCAGGTTACCTCATCTCAGCCTCCTCCTCTCAGGGGAGCTGACTCTAGACACCTCATAAAAGGACCGAGCTGGCAGCCAGAAGTCTCCACTCTGCCTGATGTGCTGTGTCTGTCTTCAGAAACCACCACTCCAGAGCCAGTCCTTTGGGCACATGAGTTCTACTCCAGGAGACATTTACATCAAGTTCTACTCTCTGACCAACAATGAACATTTTATTTTTTATTTTATTTTTTACACAGAGACAGAGTCTTGCTCTGTCACCCAGGCTGGAGTGCACTGGCATGGTCATAGTTTACTGCAGCCTCGAACTCCTGGGCTCAAGTGATCCTCCCAAGTCTACCGCCCGAGTAGCTAGGATTACAAGTGTGCACCACCGCACTGGGTTAATTTTTTGTTTGTTTTGTTTTGTGAGACAGGGTCTCACTCTTGTCATCCAGGCTGGAGTACAGTGGCGTGATCTTGGCTCACTGCAACCTCGACCTCCCGGGTTTAAGCGATTCTCCCACCTCAGCCTCCCCAGTAGCTGGGACTACAGGCATGCACCACCACACCGGGCTAATTTTTGTATTTTTTGGTAGAGACGGGGTTTCACCATGTTGGCCAGGCTGGTCTCAAACTCCTGACCTCAGGTCGATCTGCCTGCCTCAGCCTCCCAATGTGCTGGGATTACAGACCTGAACCACTTCACCTGGCCCTAGCTAATTTTTTTTTTTTTAATTTTTTGTAGATATGGGGTCTCCCTTTGTTGCCCAGGGTGGTCTCAAACTCCTGGCCTCAAGCAATCTTCCTACCTTGAACTCCCAAAGCACTAGGATTACAGGCGTGAGCCACCACACCCAGCAACACTGCATATATTAATATCACAAGTCTGGGCTGGGCGTGGTGGCTCATGCCTGTAATCCCAGTACTTTGGGAGGCCGAGGTGGGCAGATCACGAGGGCAAGAGATCGAGACCATCCTGGCCAACATGGTGAAACCCTGTCTCTACTAAAAATACAAAAATTAGCTGGGCTTGGTGGTGCTACTCAGGAGGCTGAGGCAGGAGAATCACTTGAACCTAGAGGCAGAGGTCGCAGTGCATGGATATCATGCCACTGCATTCCAGGCTAGTGACAGAGCAAGACTCCGTCTCAAGGAAAAAAAAAAAATCACAAGCCCCCCTGTGGATTCTTAAGCTTTAAGTTAACTCCCCTCCCCCAAAAATACTGGGATAATAAATGCAACCAAAATTAAGATGCCCCTCCTCAACTCAATTCGGTGGGATACCCTTTTTTATCTTGGTGTTATTTGGGTGTTTTGCACTAATTCTGGGGCACCAGGCAAGTTTCTATCGAGGGGTAGAAGCTGACTTCTGTCCCCATCCCCCAAGACCAAAGAGGAAGCCTCTTCTGCCACCACTGAAATACTATCTTTAGAGGAAGGCATGCTATTAGCTCATCAAGCACAAAACACATTCGAGCTAAACATTACAGTCAAATGTCACAGCCACTTCAAAATAGAGGCACCCAAAAAAGCAGTCAGTCTTCTCAGCAGGGCTTTGAAACCACTGCCAACTGAGAACTTGATCTCAAGTCTTCCAACACCAAAACACGTGGTGGAATAGGTACAACTAATGGGCAGACAGCCTCAAACTCCATTCAGCTCCACAGCGCCTCTGCATGACCACTGCAGCTCAACCTCTGTGCTGGGAAGCGCATGCATAGGATGGAGCCATGTTTCTAGAACCATCACAGACAAATTTTCTACTACAAGTGATACTGCACATGACAATTTATTCCTTGGCTGGCCTATGATAGTATGCATTTGAACCATATGGAATCACCATTTTTGATTAAATTAGAGCTGTTAAATAATAACATCATGGAGGAATGTGTTAGGTTCTGGGCAAGGATCTTAAATACACAGTTTTGGAACAAGTGTAGGGAGGGGCCCAAGCCCACAGCCGGTGCCCAGCGGTGGCTACACACTACAGCAGCAACTGGCCTTCGTCCTCCAAGTCCTCCTTGGAATTTGGGTGAAACTACTTATATCTTAATCTAGGCAGCTGGAGATGAAGACAAAGAGAAGAGAAGAGGAGAGAAAAGGAAAAGAATTTGATAGAAATATTTTCCATCCCAAATTTTGAGATCCTGGCATGAATGATGTAATCTAGATACCCAGCAACCTATACTTGTTCCAAAATCGTGCCGTTAAGATCCTTGCCCAGAACCTAACACGTTCTTCCATGATGTTATTAACAACTCTAATTTAATCCAAAAATGGTGATTCCATATGGTTCAAACACACAGTATCAGAGGCCAGCCAAGGAATGAATTGTCATTTGCAATATCTCTTGTAGCAGAAAATGTATCCATGCTGGTTCTAGAAACATAGCTCCATCCTATGCACACACTTCCCCCAGGACTCCTGGACTCCCAAAGGCAGCCTAGAAGCCATCAACTAGCGACTGGACATTTCATCTGGGCACTCAGGAGGTACGGACCTACCAATCACGGGAGTGAAGGTACCCAGGCCAAGGGGCTGTACAGGAAGGGCAGAGAGGAGGCCACCATCCTGAACACATCACAGACTGCCCATCTGTGACCTCTAAAGTGTGGTTATCAATCTCCACTGAACCTTTGCTCTTATTCCCACAACACTTGGATTCTTTCTTTACAGGGACCCATGTGAAAACTCTTTATTTTTTTATTATTATTATTTTTGAGACTGGGTCTCGCTCTGTCGCCCAGATTGGAGTGCAGTAGTACGATGTTGGCTCACTGCAACCTCTGCCTCCCTGGCTCAAGTGATCCTCCCACCTCAGCCTCCCAAGTAACTGGGACCACAGGCGTGTGCCAAGACACCCAGCTAATTTTTCTATTTTTTGTGGAGACAGGGTTTCGCCATGTTGCCCAGGCTGGTCTCAAACTTCCAGGCTCAAGTGATCTGCCTGCCTTGGCCTCCCAAATTGCTGGGAGTACAGGCCTGAACCACGGTGCCTGGCCAAAAACCCTTTATAAACACTCTCTTTTATTTGTCTCTCAAGTATGACTCTTTGGGCCTCACCAAAATACAATTTCACAAAATAATGTCACATTATTTGGGGGAGGGGAGAGGCCACCAAATTTCATCTCGAAGCCTCTTCCCTCATTTCCAAGGAAATAGGCATTGTTGGAACAGGTAAGGCTGTAATATTTGGTTTAGCTTTGCCCTCCTGAGCCACCTACCTCCAGAGGCACATGTGGGTCTTTTTCTTTGCCAACTGCACCAATTCCTCCACAGGACCGTGCAGTAGCTGAATAACAACCCCCGAAGATGCCCAAATCCTAATATCCGTAACCTACAAATATGTTACCTTCTACAGCAAAGGAAACTTTGCAGATGCGATCAAGTGAAGGATCTTTGGATAGAGGAGATGATCTTGGATTATCCAGGGGGGGCTGATGCAATCACAAGGGTCCTTAAAACAGGGGCAAAGGAGAGGACAGAGTCAGGCAGAAGAAGGAGATGTAACAGAAGCATGACGCAGAGTGATGTGAGGAAGGGGCCATCAACCCAGAAATGTGGGTGCCTCCAGAACCTAGACCATGCAAGGAAATGGGTTCCTCCTCGAAACCGCTACGAGAAACCAGCCCTGCCAACACCCTGACTTCAGCCTACTGAAACTGATTTCAGACTTCTAGGCTCCAGCTACAAGGCAATCAGTTTATGGTTTTTTGCATTTTTTTTTTTTTTAGAAAAATGAAAGCTGATTTTTATTTTATCATCAACAGCCATTCTTTAGACATGAACATGCATACGTAATATTCTATGCACACATCGCAGTTTTGAACATTAGTTAATAAAGTTTAAACATACTACATCCTTACAGAAAATATCAAAATGCAAACTTAAATTTGTGTTGTTTTACACCAACAAGTTTGTGGTAATTTCTTTTTTTTTTTTTTTTGAGACAGAGTCTTGCTCTGTCACCAGCCTGGAGTGCAGTGGCGCGATCTTAACTCACTGCAACCTCCGACTCCCTGCTTCAAGTGATTCTCCTGCCTCAGCCTCCCGAGTAGCTGGGATTACAGGCAGTCACCACCATGCCTGGCTAATTTTTGTATTTTTAGTGGAGACAGGGTTTCACCATGTCTTGATCTCCTGACCTCATGATCCACCTGCCTCGGCCTCCCAAAGTGCTGGGATTACAGGCATGAGCCACCATGTCCGGCCTATGTGGTAATTTCTTACGGCATCAAGAGGAAACTAGTATAGCCATCTGGACAAAGGGGGACAGAACCACTGGACACACAGAAGCAGGGGTGTCCCTGAAGGGTTCACCCTACCATTGGGGTTCACACTACCCTCCTTCTCCAGACCCTAGGAACCAGCTGAAACCTCTCTTTCTCCATCACCAAAAATTAGGACCAAAGGCCTCAGATGCTGTAATCAAGAGCTGTGTCTTTTTTTTTTTTTTTTTTTTTTTTTTTTTTTGAGATAGGGTCTCACTCTGTCTCTCAAGCTGGAGTGCAGTGGTGCAATCTCAACTCACTGCACCCTCTACCTCCCGGGCTCAAGTGATCCTCCCACCTCAGCCTCCTGAGTAGCTGGGACTACAGACGCATACCACAGTGCACAGCTAGCTTTTGTATTTCTTGTAGAGACAGGGTTTTGCTGTATTGCCCAGGTTGGTCTCTAACTCCTGGGTTCAAGTGATCCACCCACTTCAGCCTCCAAAAGTGCTGGGATTACAGGCGTGAGCCACCACACCGGCCACGAGGGCTATGTCTTAGGAGAGGTGTTCAGTGGAGTACCTTAGCATTAGACAGAAAAAACCTCCCATCCTGGCCTACCGCATTTGAGATTCATAAATATCCAAATTAACCAAGGAAACAACAGAAAAACAGTAGTTCGACAAAGAGTTTGTGTGTGCTACATGTTTATTTTATCTAATAGGAGACACCGAACTAGAAACACCTACATTCAAGAAGAATTCCTGGATCCATAGTTCCTTTTATCAATTGACAGAAGCCAGGCCGAGCCAGCCTTACCCAATATATTCCACAGGTGGGCCCGCCTGAAGCCTTGCTGTGATGCCAGGCAGCCAGCCTGAAGAACCGGAAAGCCAGGGCCCGTGCACGCTGGGCTCCTGAAGACAAAGAAAACAGAATGGCTCGGGAAGGCCGTGGCACCCTGCCCACCTCCGTGGTAGCCTGGGGCCACTGGATCTTGCCGTCTCCGCAGCACCTGAGAGGTGTGAGCCAGGCAGCCAACCACATCAGAAGCTGGCTGCCGGCTGCCCCAATTGCACAACACCTCCAGGGGAGCCGGCTTTCCAGGACTGGGTTTTACACGCCATACGGGCACTGGCCATGTTGACCCAGTCAAGGCATGGCACCTTGAAGAATGGCCCACGCAAAGACCGGCCATATGGACAGAAGGCATCCTGCCACAGGGCGATTTCTGAATCACCTCTATGCAAAGAATAGTCTTCTCTCTTATGCAAAGAATAGTCTTCTCTCTTACGCAAAGGAGATCCCATCACCACCATCTCATTTCTATCCCAGGCTCCTCCAGTTCTCTTTCAATCACAAGCCAGACTACCCATCCACTTAACTCTCTAGGCCCAGATATGACTTAATTCTCCCACTCCTACATGTTTGTTGCCACTTCCCCATTTTGTGTTAACAATTAACCTGAAGTATTATGTTAACAATTAACATGAATTGTGTTTTGGTTTTTAAGGTCGGAGTAACTAGGATTACTCAATAGGATTTAAATGTTCAATTTTAGCACACATGTACAAGGCGCTACTTTGTACATGACAAGATGAAGTGGTTTAAAAAAAAACAAAACATAACCACCTTTCACAAAGGGTTCTCATTCAGCCTCCTGCTTGTGAAAGATACGACTTTGAATAGTGAAAGTCCCAAGAAGGGTAATTCGAGCAAAACTGGTTTCTAGTTTGCCTTGATTCAAAGTCTTTATGCTACTTGACCCATTTCTCTTTCCTCTTGCTTCTCCTGATGCCTCTCAAAATAATAAACAAACCCCAGAAATAGAATCCTGTCTTCCTTAGATGTCACCATATGACTAATTTATGGCCTTTGTTTAAAGCCCTTACACCAGAGTTGACTCCAGTAATTTCCTCCTCTTCTATTTGAATGTCCATTTACAGCCTCTCTGTAACCTCTGGGTGAACTGAGAATGTTCTCTGTGCCTCTCATGATGTGGATTCACACCCTGGTGACAGCAGAGTGGCTCCGAGCAGAATCTCCCCATTACAGCTGAAGCCCACTGGGACCCTACCCAAGTTCACGTGTATATCCCAAGAGAGTTCGCTGAACACTCCTTATGCCTTAATGCACCTTTGAAAAAAAAAAGACTAAGGGGGCTGGGCGCAGTGGTTCATGCCTATAATCCCAGCACTTTGGGAGGCCAAGGTGGAAGGTTCACTTGAGCCCAAGATTTCAAGACCAGACTAGGCAACATGGCAAGACCTCATCTCTACAAAAATAAAAATAAATCGGCCAGGCGTGGTGGCCTGTGCCTGTGGTTCCAGCTGCTTGGGGGTGCTGAGGCAGGAAGATCACCTCCCTCAGCCTTGGGAGGTTGAGGCTGCATGGAGCTGTGATTGTGCCACTGCAATCCAGACTGAGCAACACTGTAAGACTCCCATCTCAAAAAAAAAAAAAGGCAAAAAGATGTCAAAGGCTGAGTGGGCAATTTGCATGTGTTCCCAAGACGTGATGGGAATTTTCTACGTCTGGATTCAGGGGAGTGGGGTCTTAGTTTTGCTCTCATTCAGGGAGGTGGGTCCCAAAAAATATCCCCTGTTGGCCTTAGGAGGAGGAATACTTGAAAGGTATATCTGAAAATGCTCCAAGTTTTTTCCTGCCCCGCTTTCCAATGGTGCCCTTCGCCAAGTCATGAAAACTCTGCCAACACTGTTCTCTCTCCAGTACTCACCTGGGCTCCCCACCAATGTCTTGGCTGCCGTCACGACTAAATAATGCCTTCTCTTCTTCCCCTCCACCCACCCCTCTCTGGTCTTTAGCACAACCTATCAGCTGACTTCTCCAACTCCAGGGAGCTAGACCACATAGTCCTCCACCAAGAGCTTTGCTAGCTTAGCACCCCACAGATAGAGCCCGTCCAGAGAATTGTCCAACCATCCATTAAAATATCCAAGTGGCCCCAGTGTCCCAGAGACTGCTCTCTCTGGACTAGGGCTAGGGGTAAGCAGCAAAGCAAACAGGCTAAGACCTCTGCCACCTGCATAGAGCCCATGCCTACTGTCTGACCCATCCCTACCTCTGCAGATGCTCCTTAATTCCCCACTTTTACTCTCTCCTCTTCAGAAAAGGATTTCCTCCTTTTGGATGAAAATTTGATTTTTTCGATGAAGTGGGACCTATGTTTTCTCAGTTTTTATCTTTTTTTTTTTTTTTTTGAGACAGGGTCTTGCTCTGTCACTCAGGCTGGAGTCCAGTGGCACGATCATGGCTCACTGCAGCCTCAATTTCCCAGGCTCAAGCAATCCTCCCACCTTAGCCTCTTGAGTAGCTGGGACTACAGGCATGCACCATCACACCTGGCTAATTTTGCTTGATTTTTTTTTTATAGAGACAGGGTCTCACTATGTTGCCCAGGCTGGTCTCGAACTCCTGGGCTCAAGCAATCCTCCTGCCTTGGCTTCCCAAAGTGCTGGGATGACAGGCGTGAGCCATCACGCCTGACCATGGTTTTGATCTTATAAAATAAATTAACTCTAAGGCCGGGTGTGGTGGCTCACGCCTGTCATCCCAACACTTTGGGAGGCAGAGGGGGGTAGATCATGAGGTCAACAGATCGAGACCATCCTGGCCAACATGGTGAAACCCCGTCTCTACTAAAACCACAAAAAATTAGCTGGGCATTAGCCTGTAGTCCCAGCTACTTGGGAGGCTGAGGCAGGAGGATCGCTTGAACCCAGGAGGCAGAGGCTGCGGTGAGCCAAAATCACACCACTGCACTCCAGCTTGGCGACAGAGTGAGACTCCATCTCAAAAATAAAATAAAATAAAATAACTCTAAATAATAAATGGCAAGAATTTTCTTTAATTGGCATTTTGTGGGGATTCACCCCAGGCTTGGCTGTGTGTTATCATACTCTCTTCACTCTGAGAATCTGAACTGTCTCCCTGAAGGACTGAAGCTAGCCTCTGTATAGTCTAAATGCTAAAACTGGCTGTCAGTTTCCTCAATGCTTGCCACTGTGATTTTATTCTGAAAGCTACAGCTCTTCTCATTCAAAGGTTACCCTCCCTCCTAACCAACCCAGAAAGAACTCACTACCCAGCTCTGCTTGCACCCTAGTGTTGGGGCTCAAGCTTCCGGTTCCGCTAAGACTCTGACCTCGCTTCTAAGGACACACACCTCAGAGGCCCAGAGCTCTGCTGTATCACACACTCATTGTCACATCCCTCGATGCATCATTCCCAGAATCCTCAAGGCTGTCACTGGATGAAAGAATAAAACAGCAAAACATCCGGCACCTTTTCATCCTGCCTCAAGTCAAAAGAGTTGGGATTAAAGCCACTTGTGACTTTCAAAAGCTATCACTACGAGGCAAGGACCGAGTGGCCAGTTCGTTTCAGAAAGTGGCCTGATGCTGTTGAAATTGCCAGCTGCCAGTGGACGTGAGCCTCACTCCCACTTCATAGTCTCAGGAAGGTGGCCCTCAGGGCATGACGCCAAGCCCCAGAAGGGCCTCTGAATCCTCCATCAGCGTGTGCGTGTGTGTGTCTGTGCATGTGTGTGTGTGTCTGTGCGTGTGCGTGTGTGTGTGTGCACACGCACCTCAGTGCACATGGGCTGCCTGGTTTACAGGCCACCACAACCCTTCCACCAAGTGTGAACACACATACACTTCCTTACCAAGGTGCCCACCAGAAACCCCTGCCTGGACCCCTGCAGCCCTCCCAGCCACACTGCAGCATCGAGGGAACAGCACTTTGCCTCCCCAAACCTGCCCTGGCTACTGGGTGACCCCGCTCTGCTATCCACACCTTCACCCCGAGATGCACAGACTGTCTGCTCTAAAGGGCATGAACCTGGAGATTGTGAGTCATCACGACGCGCAGGAAGCAACGTCTCAGTCCAAACCCTGAGCCCGTTCCTAGAGAGCCTTCTCCGCTCTCTCACCCCTCATCCCACGTAGAGCAATCAGGGCTCACCCGCCCCCTTCCCTTTCTCTATGGCTTCTTCAAGATCTCCTCGTCCATCTGCCCACAACTGGAACTGTTTATTTGTTTAGCCCACTGGTAAGAAAAATGAGAGAGCGGGCTGGCATTCCTGGCTGGGCATAAACACGTTTTTAAAAAATGTCTGTTCCAACTCTGTCTGGGTCCCGTACTGAGCCCTTTAACCTCCTGCAAGGGCCATGCAGACATTCCATGGGAACTATCACCATTCGTTATCATCGCTGAAAGACAAAATCCACTGTACCCTGCAACATCTCACACAGATCCTTCACATTCTTGGTTTGAGAGCTGAC
The DNA here is from genome assembly GCF_029281585.2 of Gorilla gorilla gorilla. Lineage (NCBI taxonomy): Eukaryota > Metazoa > Chordata > Mammalia > Primates > Hominidae > Gorilla > Gorilla gorilla. The sequence continues at coordinate 102,491,445 of NC_073242.2, forward strand.
TATGCAAGAAAAAGGAAGCACCATGATTGTGGGAAAGGCCACTGTCACCAGGACAAGAGGCACCAGCAAGAGCCCTGCATCAATTACTCTACAGAGGCACCGGGAGGCCTGATTTTAATTTTTTAAAAATACATTTAATGAACCACATACGAAAACTTTACATTGGCAGAACACTCCCTTAGGATCATGAGCAAATTTCTGATCAGATCAAATAGCAAACTGCCCAAGGAAACCACGAAGAGGGGTGATGTTGCTATCACACTTTCAAAAAGTAAAGACATACTTCTGATTTCTCACAAGAAATTTCCCAACAAAAGGTCTCTGTCTTAGATTCCGAAAGAAAAACATCCCCCACACAGAGTGTAAGGGCCAAGAATGGCCTCACCATATGGGACAGCTTCTGAAATACACAGAAAACGGGCAACGCGGGACCCATGGGACAAACCACTGTGTAGCCAGCTGCCCCGGCCAGGCCCGTGGTGTTGACTTTGGCAGTGCTTGTCGACCATGACTCAGCAATAGTCATCGAAACTGAAATCAAGTGGAACTGATCAGTTCAGACCTCCAATGTTGAGTTTGACTCGATGATTCTTCAATGCCCCTTGTCTTCCTGAAATTCTCCATTTAAATATTTACTGGTTTAAGGGTAAAGTCAGGGAGGCACGGGCATGGTTGTTGGACCTTTTCTGTCTTATCCTATTCAAATCTGGCTGAACTGAGTAAAACGTTATGCAGCAGGATGTCTTCCTATATAATCCACTTCATCCCGCCCCCCCAATACTCTTCCATAGGGGTTCAAATGCAGATCTGAACCAACTGCTCGATGATCCCCCAAAGCCATTTAGTCTCTGAGCTTTTCTCATCTACAAAATGAGATGTGTCCCCACTCTGCATACCGTATAGAGCAACTGCAAGGATTAGTTGAAAGGGTATAGGCCCAAGGACTTTGAAAAATGAAGTTCCTTAAATTATTTTCCCGATGTCCTCAGACAGACTTGGCACCTTACCCTTTTACTCATAATTAAAGATTTGAGCAGCTAACTCAGAGGCCTAATTGTGATGTTAAGTAAACATAAAGTGGCTCAATAAAAGGAAAGACTGAAGGGGTTCAGAGCAGTGAGGAAAGACAGTCGAGGAAACGGGGCTTGAGGTTCTGGGACGAGGGCCTGCTGAGGTGGCCAGCCCAGCCAAGGCCACAGGGATACAGTCCTTCCAGTCACTCAAGTTAAAAATCTTGCAGTCACCCTTGACTCTATGTCCTGTCTTGTCCCATATCTCCCTTCAAAATCTATCCAGAGGATAAGCACCTGGAGCAGATCGAATAGCATCCCTCCTAGAACTCATGTCTACCAAGAACCTCAGAACATGGCCTTATTTGGAAATAGAGTCTTTGAAGTAATTTATAACTAAATTGAGCTCAGACTAGATCGGGGTAGGCCTTAAATCAACGACTGAGCCAGGTGTGGTGGCTCACACCTATAATACCATCACTTTGGGAGGCTGAGGTGGGTAGATCACCTGAGATCAGGAGTTTGAGACCAGCCTGGCCAACATAGTGAAACCCTGTCTCTACTAAAAATACAAAAATTAGCCAGGTGTGGTGGTATGCACCTATAATCCCGGCTACTCAGGAGGCTGAGGCAGGAGAATCACTTGAACCTGGGAGGTGGAGGTTGCAGTGAGCCAAGATCATGCCACTGCACTCCAGCCTGGGTGACAAAGCGAGACTCCATCTCAAAAAAAAAAAAAAAAAAAAAAATCAATGACTGGTACCCTTAGAAGAGGAGGGAACACACAGAAATGCACACAGGGAAGACAGCCACGTGTAGACGGGAGGCAGAGGTTGGAGTGACACAGCTCCAAGCTAAGGAATGAGTCTTTACTCAAATGTCACCTTCTCCTAAAGCCTTTCTTCACTGTGTCCACCGAACCTGCCAACTACTGCCCACCCCCTGCCCTTGTCCCGCCTCCTCTCCACAGCATTTAACATCATCCAAAATACTATAATGCACTTAGTAATGATGTCCAGTGAGGGAGATGAGGTAGTATAAGCTCCAAGCAGACAAGCATTTCTCTCTTTTTTTGCCCCCATTGGAGTATCACCGGCACCAACAACAGTGTCTGGCACACACGGGACTCTCAAACAAAAGGTCAAGGGCAGCCCAGGGAAGCTCCAAGGCTGGAAGCTCTTGCTGAGAAAGCCAGGCTGGGAGAAGCCCGTCTCCCTGAGTCAGGCCTGCAAGCCAGGCAGGCAGATGGTGAAAGGCATGAGGGAGAGGAGACACTGCAGGCCCCTGGTCAGCAGAACAAGAATACGGAGCCGGGAGTTTGAGGGCAGCACCACTGATATTCAGGCTGTGTAATTCTTTGTTGGGGACGGGGGTGGCTGTCCCGGGCATCGCAGGATGTTTAGGAGCATCCCTGGCCTCTACACTGGATGCCAGTAGCATCCTCTCCCCAAAGTGTGACAACCAAGAATGTCTCCAGACTGCCAAATCTCGGGGGGAGGAAGCAAAATCACCCCCTACGGAGAACCACTGAAATTGAGTTTCAGTCCAATGACGGCCCACATGCCACGATCCCAGACAGCACAGGACCAAGCAGGTAAAACACATGAGCGAAGTTGGCTGGGAAACAGGACGTGGTAGGGTAAGAGCTGCTAAGCAACAATGAGCTCTGGCAACCTAAAAAGTGGATGTTCCTTCCACAAGGGGCAGTCACCACCCTGTTCTAGCCAGGTTTTGCCCTGAAGACCCAAAATGGCCAAATCCCCCGATTTTTTTTTTTCAAGAGAAGGTTTTAATACTGATTTTTCTGTGAAATGTGCCCATGTTTAAAACATAGTATGTGGCCAGGTGCAGTGGCTCACGCCTGTAATCCCAGCACTCTGGAAGGCCGAGGCGGGCAGATCACTTGAGGTCAGGAGTTCGAGGCCAACCTGGCCAACACGGCAAAACCCCATCTCTACTAAAAATAAAAAATTAGCCTGGCGTGGTGGCCCATGCCTATGATTCCAGCTACTCAGGAGCCTGAGGCAGGAGAATCGCTTGAACCTCGGAGGCAGAGGCTGCAGTGAGCTGAGATCGCACTGCTGCACTCCAGCCTGGTGACAGAGCAAGACTCTGTCTCAAGAATAAATAAATAAAATAAAATATAGTATTTGCTGAACAAAACACATCTACAGGCTAGGTTTTGCCTACAAGCTAAGACTGTGCAACCTCCGCACGGAGACTGCCTGGAGGTGGAAGGGGCTGGAGGGAAACCCCCCTTAGGAGCCTGCTGTCACCTAGACACAAGGGGCCTGGAGCAGGCCTGTGAGGGTAAGGGGCGGGGGGAGGGAAAGGCTGGATCCCAGAAACTCTTAAGGTGAATAAGATAAGCACAGCAAGACAAGTGTGCACACTGTAATTATAAGCCACGAGGGCCAAAGCAACAGCCAATGGCCCCGGCTCCCTCCCACGATGCGTTACAGGCAGCACTGTGCTTACGCAGGTCACACACCTAGGAGCCGGAAGACCCCTAATGCATCCTTCAGGTAGGACCCTCTGCTTTACAGAAAACCAGAGCTTAGAAAAGGTTTAAAGTGAGTATTCTGAAGACAGCTGGAATCAGAGCTCAAATCCGCAACCTCAGAGGCTTCATGTCATCTTGCCACCACCCACGCCAATCCTTGAGCCTAGAGTAACGAAGAGAAAGGCTGCAACGACCACACACACCACGACGTCAGCCCAAAGGCCACGTGGCTCCATCCACGGCAACAAAATGCAAGGGAGCTCCGAGGGACACTTCCGTTTCAGGACAGGCTTACGGGGAGGACACCAGCTCCTCCCGCCCTATCTGTAGACTGGGTAGAAGGGCTTCTTTTGAGCGCTCTGTCTTCCCAGAGAAGGACGTCCTGGAAACAAGGCACGTGCAGTATTGCCATTAAACAACATGCACATGCCAGTGGCGCTAAACAGCAGAGACAGAGGCTGCCTCACCCACTTGCTCCATAGTCTGCATCGAATCAAGGTCACTGGAGACAAGGTAAAGTCCACAGAGCCCCCTCATCTCACATCCACACAGCTTTGCTCTTCCTGAAAGAAATGAAATAGCTGGAGTGTTTTGGCAAAGAAACGAAGAGGCAGGTGAGCAAGGAGAGATGGGGGAAGGGAGGGGTGAAAGAAGAGAAGAGGCAGCCCCATCTCCCAGCTGGAGAGAAACTTCCAGATGGGAGGCAGCAGACGCCACTGAATTGATGGCCAGTCTCCACCAAGCCTCATTATGCCCCGCAGGCAAAGTCTCCACTCCCCTTCCTTCCCCCAGCCACGGGTAGGAGGCACCACCCATGAAGACTGAGTCTGAGATCATGCACCATTGACTACCCAAGCCCAATTCTTCCTGTCCCTGATCTCCAAGTGGTAGCTGCAAATAAGCCCACGTGAGTTGCACTGAAAGGATCAGGGCACTGGTTCTTGAGGACTGGGAATGCAATGATAAAACGAAATCTCACCAGCACTCAGTAAAGCCAGATCCAATGGCAGCCTTGGGCTGGTCACCCCTAAACCGCCATGTGTCAGTCGGGTTCCGCCTCCCAGAAGCGGGTTACCCTGATTTGGGAGCTGATTATTCTAGAAGACTCCAGGGTCTGAAAGTATCTCAACAGGCTGGCTATGTAAAAACACAGTCAATCAAGCAGCCAGACACTTTGCAGAGAGACTCCACTCCACGAACAATTACAGGAGGACCAGAGGGTCTGGCTGTGCCGGATCCCACAGCTCAGCGGCTACATGTCCCCCAGAAGGTGGGCCCAGGAAGGCCCTGCACCTTGTATGGGAAGCTGTCTACTCCCCAACACAATACCCCTCGGCCTTGACTGCCCCTTAGACACCGCCTGCCTGCTGGAGACGAGACATTCCTCAGCCCTCTCCCACATATGATCTCCGCATGTATCCATTATAAGGAGCTAACTTTTTTATGGAGAGGAGAAAGTTCCCACACGTAGAAGACTTACACCGCAGGGGGAATGAAGGGAGGGTCATTTAGCACTTGTTGAAAGAAGATGAGTATGAGAGCAATCGGGAGGAGAAGAAAATGTCATGTCAGCTATGAAAGTTAAACAGGAACGCTCCCCTCCCCACAACGACCGCCCTGCACCGCCCTGCCCCAAGTCCCTCCCAATGCGGCGGCAGCCACCAGCCCATGTAGGACTCACACATGGGCAGACACCCAAGGTAAGAGAGGGGGCCCGGGAAGGAGAGGGACACCATGGTGGTTTGCAGAGCTCCACCTCTGGGAATGGATTTGATGTCAAGTGTCAGCAAGTAAATTGCTATTGGCTTCTCAATAAGCAGCAGCAGTGAGTTAAGTGTTTCCCCGTATTGTGGAGCCCTCACGGACTCGATACAGCAGTATTGACTGCACAATCACACAGTAATCCAGGGTCCTCTAATGCCTACACTTCCTCAATGAAAATACACTTTCCACTTGGACATCATCCCATTAGCTTTGGACTGGAATCTCTGGCCTCCTTATCCCTCCCCCAGGCACCCCTGGGCTGCAGGTCTGGCATCTGGCCCCGTGACACCCCAGCCAACATGAACATCCCAGCCAGAGTATTGTCAGGGCCCAGCCGAAAAAGATAAACAGTCAGAGACCTACAGGAAAAGGCCTGCTCTCCCTGTCTATAAATCACTGGTGGGAAGGAAAGAAAAGTGATCCAACTCTTTCAGGATAAAAATCACAGCGGTCGCTGAGGAAAATTGATGTTCCCTTGCAAAGTGAAAGATGTTCACTCTGGGAAGATGCATGCCTTCAAGTCTGCAGACAGACTGAGACTCAAACTTCACCCAATGTGACACAGGATTGAGACAAGTTATGTGACCTCCACAAAGCTCAACCTCTCACACCAGATTCGATGCTTCCCGAAAGGAACATACCCATGTCTTAGCAGTCTCCGATAGGCTGACATAGCAGAGGGTCTGCTGGGCACAGTGGCTCACGCTTGTAATCCGAGCACTTAGGGAAGCAGAGGTGGGTGGATCCCGTGAGGTCAGGAGTTCGAGAATAGCCTGGCCAACATGGCAAAACCCCATCTCTACAAAAAATACCAAAAAAAAAAAAAAAAATAGCCAGGTGTGGTGGCAGGCGCCTGTAATCCCAGCGACTTGGGAGGGAGGCTGAGGCAGGAGAACTGCTTGAACCCAGGAGGCGGAGGTCGCAGTGAGCCGAGATCACACCACTGCACTCCAGGCTGGGGGGCAGAGCAAGACTCTGTCTCAAAAACAAAAACAGAAAGGCCAGTCATAGTGGCTCACGCCTGTAATCCCAACACTTTGGGAGGCCAAGGCAGGTGGATCACCTGAGGTCAGGAGTTCGAGACCAGCCTGACCAACATGGTGAAACCCTGTCTCTACTAAATACAAAAAATTAGCTAGGCATGGTGGCAGGCACCTGTAATCCCAGCTACTTGGAAGGCTGAGGCGGGAGAACTACTTGAACCTGGGAGGTGGAGGTTGCAGTGAGCCGAGATTGTGCCATGCCACTGCACTCTAGCCAGGCAACAAGAGCAAAACTCTGTCTCGGGGAAAAAACAAAAAACAAAAAAAAAAAAACCACACACATAGTAAAGGGTCTGCTCATTTAATAGTAAACACTTTGCAAATGCAAGCTATGTTTCAAAACCATTTCTCATCCATTTTTATTTGACTCCCGGCACACCCTGGAATCGCTGGGGGAGAAGATTTTATTCCAGAGACCAGTGAAACACAGGTAAAGGAAAACTAACGTGACTTACCCAAGGTCACACAGCTAGTTAGCAGTAGATTTGGAGCTAGAGCCTAGACTAGGGTTGGCAAACTTTTCCCATAAAGAGCCATGTAACTATTTCAGGCCTTGCAGGCCACGCATTCTCACTGCAACTACTCACCTACACCACATGATAGCATGAAAGTGGTCACAGACAAAACACAAACAAGCAAGTGCGGCTGTTTGCCAATGAACATTTAGGAACACAAATATAAACGTCACATATCGTCAGATGTCCCATAATCGTATTCATCTTCTGATTCTCCGCCAGCCATTTACAAATGTAAAAGCCATTCTTGGTTGGCCGGCCACGCCAACATGTGTTGGGTCAGAACTGGCCCGCAGACTAGAGTTTGCCAATCCCAGATTGCTGGGAGACTTCTCAATATCTACTAATAGAATACCACAAAGCCAAAAAAAAGACAATCCGTGATCATTCCCAGGCTTATTACAATTTTAACTCTCCAGTCCAGTCAAAATTGCTTGCCTAGCAAACACCAAACGTAACCCAGGCTCCAGGTATCTGACAGCAATACAGCTTGCGCATGCAGGCGGGGTGTTCAAACTTCTCTAGGAAACAATGCCTTTTTATGGGAATGCCTTTTTATGGGAATTTTTGCACAAAATTTCAAGTTAAGAAACTTTCCATAAATACACAACGCATGCTCTAGCCACAGCTGGTTTCATATGCTAACTGCAGAAGGCATTTCCGAAAGCAGCATGTGAAGAGTCCTCCTTAAATACAGCGTTAGGGAGAATGACACCCTCTATCCTCCCCACTGCCCCCACCACCAAGAAGGAATTTGGGTCTGTGTTCAGTAAGAAGAAATCTGGCCAGAAAGGGGTTAATGTCTTTCCAGGCTGGGATCTGATAAATGGCTGTGCAGAAAGCAGGTTCCCTCACTTTGAGATATGATGTCACTAACCTTTATTGATCCACTATCAGAGAACTTTGCTTATCTCTCTCCTGTGATATACTGCCCCTCCTGTGCTCAACTAGTGTTTAATACACTGCCGGGTGCCTTGCACTCCTCATCGCTCAGCACTGCAGAGAGGGGCTGCCACGGGGACCATATTTTACAGAGCCAGGCCTTCCCAGCACAGATGCCTCCCAGAGTCAAGGGGAGCCAGCACCCACCTCCCACCTCCTCCCAGGCTGCCAGGTCCCAGCTGCACCGAGACAGTGGGTCGGGTCAGGGCAGGGCAGGATATGACACGGCCCCTCTGGGACCCTGCGGCTTCTCCTTTTTTTGGGGGGTGTGGGGACAGAGCTTCAGTCCCAAGATGCCCCTTTTTTCCACCATGAAGACAACAGTCAGCCATGTTCATGTGGGAAAACATAAGCACCTCCAAGTCAGACCTCCTATTTAGAGAAATGAGCTTCCTGTTTTTCCCTTTCCAAGGTCTCAAGACCTCAGTCCACCAGGAGGTGGAAAACACCATTCATCAAGGTGCCGGACAGTTGTTCGGGAGAAGTCCTGCCAGGAAGAAAGCCAGAGAACATGCCCAGGTGTGGCCAGGCAGGCTCAGATCCCAAAGAAGAACAGGGCTCCAGAGCCCGGGGCAGTGTGATGCTGGGGCTGCCACACACCGGGTTTGGGGTTGGTCGCTCCTCCTGCCAACCCACAGGCTAAGGATGCATCAGGCACAGCCTTGGCCACACCCAAGGGTGGGGAGAGCCCCAAAGCACCAACAGACAGGGGACGATTGTTAGAACTCAAGACACAGAACTCCATCTCCAATAACCTCAACCGCTCGGAGGGATTCTCAAGCTCTGCCAAGACCCCCACTGGTGGCTCCCCAAGAAGCCCATGGTACACGCTTTGCTTCTCCAGGCCCATCCCTGGGAAAGGGGGCAGTGGGCCGCCCAGAAAAAGTGAGCGGGGGCCCTCCCACAGCCCCGGGGCACCCAAAATTTGCCTAATTGAACATTAACAAGTTGCTACAATAAAGTTCCTTTGTTGTGAGCAGGGAAACCTTTTCGGCAACAACAACAGAAGTCTTGTTACAAACTGCTCTGAAAGCCAGGCTTCAGCCTCGACAGGTGTGAACAAGATTTCAACACCTCCTACAATACAATGCAATCCAAACAAAGGGGAAAGTCAATCCCAGCCTCCTGAGGTTTCTGCTTGTCTAACATCTTCTTCACTCACTCAGCCCAGGGGAGCCAAGTGCACCTTCCTCAAGCCCAGCAGCAGAGGAGACCTCACCAAAGGTGGACCCTCTCCACTGCCTCAACACGGGGCCATCTCAGCTGCCCGGGGGCAGTTCTGAAAGCCTCTGCTAGGAACAGGAGTCCTTTCAATGGCTCCCACCTGCTCCTGGGACCCCAAGGCCCCTTCTATCACCTCCCAAATGCAGCTAGCATCGATGAACCACACTGGCGTGTTTCCCACATTTCCTCACCTGGGTTCGCCATCACCTTCAGCCTCTTGAGAGGTAAGGAGAGTGAAAAAGAGGAAAATGAGAAACGCTCCTTGGTCACAGGGTCCATGCTGCTCCTTCTACTAAAGGGGACACAAGAGCCTCCTAAAGCTCCCTTCCCTGAAATGCTGGAGAAAAGCTGAGACCTCAGGACTGGATATTTTATTTAAAAAAATTTTGTGAGTGACGCCACAGGTAGAAACACATAAGAAGTGTGTGTTGGACAAGGGAAGGAATTATCCCTCCCATTGATTTTTCGCTCTGGAGTATTAGAGAGAAAACAGCATTTATCTGGAGATTTCTTCCCAAAGCCAACCACATAAACGGGACTTGAAAAGAGCTTATCGGACAAACAATTTGCTCACAAGGCCATCGCCCAAGTGGGAATCCCGGCAGGGAACTCGATCAGCCCCACTGTTCCTGCGTGGACATCTTTAGGTGGCTGTTGTCATTACTCAACTTCATGCCAACGACAGAGAGGCTGGCCTGGGAAGTGGCAGAGGGGAGACATTGGCAAAAGTTACAATGGACAAAAAATGAGTTCTTTCTCTGTCATGTCTCTGCTCCAATAAGGAGAATGCAAAATGTCAACAAAACAAATTCCAAAAAAAGCAGCATGCAGATAAACACACTTGAATCCTTCCTAATGTATCTTGGGACTCCTCTTTGATCCTCTAATTTTCCACAAACTCTTAGGCATGTTTTGTTTTAATAAGTGATAAATACTAATAACCCAACATCTAATCCAAACACCCATTCTCCTCCCAGGGCAAAGGAAAGGCTATTCACAAATTTTTTAAAAGTGAAAGACAGCCATAAAATATGCCAGGATAATCCCCAAGACCGGCTACTGTCAACTTTCTCTACCTCCAATCTTGGAGCACACCCAAGGGCAAGAGTGGCCTGGAGACTTGCTATAAAATGTACGTGACCACCACAATGGAATTGCTCTGCCAGACATTTTTACTAATGAATCTCATAGCACGGAGACAGATCCCATATAAGGAGTTAAGCAGGTTCATTCTCCTCCACGCTGCCCCTTCACCTACCAGATAAGCAAGGCAAGTGCCCCCAGTTCCATGGAAGGAGAGCAGCCCGCCCGCAACAACCACAAAAAGGTTAGAAGGCTCAAGTCCTCTTTCCAGGTAGCTGGGAGGATGTAATTGGTGAGGCAGGAGATTAGAAATATCGGCAGCCTCTAAGTAAGACTTTAATTTACTGGCAGATCAATAGAGCCGGGGTTATATTGGCAAAGTGTCTACAGCTCTATTGACTCACGCAATGCCTCTTATCAATTTATCAGAAATCTGGAAGTCAGAAGATATTGTTTGAAGGGAAAAGAGAAAAAAAAAAGAAGAAGAAGAAACAGGAAGCATGAGTCCAGAGCTAGAGCAGTTAGAAACTAGGGTCCCCAATGATCAACTTGCTACCAAGAGTTTTGTACCAATGTGTCTCCTGCAAAGAAGGCTAATATGATACATTTGGAGTTAACCTGCCTCCCTTGCATGCCCCTCTCAGCCTTCTCAGGGATTCCATTTTCCATAAACCTTGTACCCTGGTGAGGGGGTGAATCCTACTGAAGCTGGTTTGGGATTTTTGTTTTGTGTTGTGTCTTAGCAAGGAGCAATTCCTTCCTTAGGTTCAGCCATACTCGTCCAAGTTACAGAAGATCCATACTTCTCCACCTCTTGTGTGGTTTCCTGCTACCTCTCCATTCTACTGCAGTCAGAATTCCTAGCCTTGGCTTCTTTCTTACCAATCCATAAAAAGATTTATTTTTAGGTAAATAGGATATTTATCTCAGCATCCCAATACTCCCAAGAGGTCACAAGGATCTATCAGACTAACAATGGCACTTGGTCTCAAGAAGCGTAAAGAAAACGAACTCAAGTTCTATAAATCATCACAAATGTTTTCACAAATAATTAATCTTCGTTTGAAAATGTTTTGAAATATCCCAGGTAGCCGACCAAAAAAGTCTGGCGGGGGGTGGGGGAAGTAAACATTCACACTTCACCAAACCCAAGTGTTCACACCAGCGAAGGAAGTAAGGACGCAGGAAAACACGAAGTTCCCGAGTGTTTCTAGCCAGTAACTCTAGGGGGCAGGTCGGGGAAGAAAGAGAGGGTTTGGAGCATTCCAGGTATCAGGAGGCCAAAGGGAAAAGCGATTTTCCTTGGTTTGGAGGAACCACAACCTGCTTTTGATGATCCATTTTGGTCCCTGCCTCATACAACAAATTTCTGCTTAATTGCTGTTTTGCATTTCGTGGAGACATCGAGTAAACAGTACTTAAGTGTTTCCAGACAAAAACAATAACTCACTAATGACTAAGGCACTGCTAATTAAAATGCCCCCATGATGGCGTGACTGGACTCAGAGCCACCACAGCAAACAGAACGAGCTGGGCCTTGAATGCATGAACCAGAACGCCGGTGTGCAGGGCGGAAGATCCTCTGCTCCTTCCTCTGCAGGTCACCACGGGCCCTCTGGCTGAAAAGAAGGCCCACTGTGACCCTTGCTAGAAGGAGAGGGCAGAGGTGTGGAGAGAATGGGAGGAGTTAGAGTGGGGAAGGGGGTGAGGGCACTGAGATTTCAGAGGGAAGGCAGCACCCCAATAGAATGCACATTCTAGAACCTTATAAGAGTAAGTGGCCTGGCATTGCCTCAAAACTTTATGAGCTCCTGAGAGCCCCTAAAGAAAAAAAAAAATGTGTCCTACTCTAGTAGGGAGAAAATAAGAAGATGTGTTAAAACTGGCCAAATAGCCTGGGCGCAGTGGCTCACGCCTGTAATTGCAGCACTTTGGGATGTCGAGGAGACAGGGAGATCCTGTCTCCACAAAAAAATTAAAAAATTAGCCAGACGTGGTGATGCATGCCTACAGTCCGAGCTACTCGGGTTGCGGGGCTGAGGTGGGAGGATCGCTTGAGCCCAGGAGATGGAGATTGTAGTGAACCATGATTGTATCACTACACTCCAGCCTGGGCGACTGAACAAGACCCTCTCTCAAAAAACACAAACAAAAGCAAAACAAAAAACAAAAACCTGGCTAAAGACCCTTTCCTAGTGACCACAGTCATACAAGGCATCCATTCCTAACTACCCTTTTAAAAAGAAGATTCAGAAAGAACAACAAAACCAGAGGTATACTCGACCACCTGCCCAGTGCTAAAGGATTTCTCAACGCCATAGTCAGACTTCACGAGCGCATGCGACAAAGTAACAGGAACCTAGAAAACTTCTCTTCATCCCCAAAAAGAGACCAAAATAACTAGCCTTCCCCAGAGCAGGCAGCTTTCCTCTTCCATGCTCTTCAACTTTCAGTCCTGCAGATGGGGGCCTCCCAACATCAGTTTTTAAAGCTCAGCATTTAAAAAAAGAACAGGAAAAAAAAAAAAAAGAAGAAGAGACATCCCAGAGTCCACACGCTTGCAAAGGACTTTCTCTTCCTCCTCCTCCCCCTGGCAGGTTAAAGACCTGCTAGTTAGCAACAAGAGGGGGTGGAGGACAGTCATTGGAACCACAGGGGCCTAATACCCATTTGTATTCACACTCAGACCCTTTAAGCATATAAAACCGGAGAGGTTGAACTGTTTACATTCACCTAATGCTCCAGTAAACAAATCAGAGCCCCAGTGGAGGGGGTTTCAGGCAGGGCTGCGGCCAGAACCCACTGGGTGCCGGGCAGCAGGAGCAGGATGGGGAAGGAAGAAGGTAGATGCATGGAAAACAGAAGCCAGGCTCTCATCCCAACCCACCCGAGTTTCTCCCCAAGCCTGGGCCCTCCTTGACGCCACGCGACAGGGGAGCAGCCCTTCCAGGCCTGAGCTCCACCACCCTCCATGGACAGGTGACCTCAGCTGCCAAACACCTCCTTACCCCCTACCCCCAGTACCCTGGAGCCCTGCCAGCACCCCCACATAACCCACCAATGCCCTGGAGAGGAGGACAGAAGAGGAACGGCCTTGCCAAGCACCTGGAGAAAAAGGGGTTAAATGCCCAGTGTCTGACTGAGGGAGAAACTTCCCCTCCCTTCCAGGCGCCTCCGAGGGTTCGTCCTCAACAACTATTGTTATTCAAGAACTGCGTCTTAGCTGAGCAGCTCCCCCGCCGCCCCCCAGCACTGGGTCTTGACAGAAGTGAAGCGGGGCTGCCTGGTGTCCCAGCACAGGGCCTGATCATATCCTCTAAAACGTGAACAGTTTCAACTTGACTGGGGGGAAAGGGGGCAGGCGGGGGGTGGGGGGGACTGGCACTCCTTTTAAATGCAGATTTGAACTTTTCACCCGAGGTCAGACAGCTGCGATGCTCTGTCCCCAGCAGAGGCCAGCGCCGGGGCCCCTTCCACCTCACACTTTCACAGTTTTTTTCCTGCCTGCCAGGAGGCCAGCCTGTTAAAGGAATTCGATACCTCCCTCCCTCCAAACCCAAATCCACACCTGCTTCTCAGCTTACCAGGGGCACAAATCCCACTGGCATCCTAGAGGAGACCCTCAAATCGTAGGAGGCTGGCTGGGAACAGCAATGGCAAAGGAAAATTGTTGTTGTCACATGTATTGACCAAGGAACGCTAAGATCAACAGTGAGAAGACTCCAGGACTTCCCGGCCACTCTGAAAGCAGCATCTTCTCTAGGGTACATTTCACAGTGGCGCTTTCTGCTAGAAGCCAGCAGACAGTTCTCCTTGCTATTTCACTGAGAAGAGCTGTAATGGTACCAAGGCTGAAATCATTCAGCTTTGAAAAGAAGTCACTTCTGGGTGAACAAGAAAAACTGTAACAAACTTTAAAAAAAAAAAAAGTCTAGGATGGGACTTCTTGCCTCCATTACACCCCTGATTCTCATGGACAAGGTTGTTTCTGAGTTTTCCATATAACCCTCTGTCCCTCCATTTCTCCTCCTCCAATGAAAGCCGCCCACTGGTCCTCGACTAGGGAAGGTTTCCATTCCGCGGCATCAAGGTAAGGCAAGAAAGCAGAAATCCAAATAAACACTAAGAGAAGAAGGCAAGGGGAAGTTTCTTGCTGGGATCAGTGACCCTCCCAACAGTGGCAGCTCCTACAACTCTCATCTTGGGGGGGCACTAGAGCCTCCAAGAGAAAGTCCCCTCCAAGCAATGCACCACACAGTCCCCGGACTAGCCAAACCGGAAGCCTGTGTGTGTGGTGCTAGAAATGACTGTGAAGTCAGAAAAACCACACCAATTACCTACAGGTAGAAGGTTCTAGATTCATGCCTTCCTCCTGCCCCAAACTAGCAACCCACCACAGAGAGGGTGAAACGAGCGTTTCTAGAGGCTCCCTGCAGCCCTGTCTGTGATTTCAGTAATATACATGAAGCAGTAAGTCTGTTGTAACAAACACACTAGCACTCACAGGAATGAATGAGAGTGGGGCTGTCCCCCGAGGAGGTGGCCCATGCCTTGCTGCCACTGCTGGTCTTCTGCCTCTGGGAAGGTTTTCACAGTCAGGTGAGCACCCCCACCTGTACGCAAGGAAGCAGTTTACAGAACACTGGCACCCCAATGTCACAGTTCTATCTCCTAACAATCTCATGAGCACGTCAGGGGAGCCAGGCATTTCTGACCAAACCCGCTGTGTGCAGACTGAGCCTGCACCCGTTCCCCAGTAAATGTGAGCAGCTGGTCACAGGGGTGATGGCTGACTTGGCTCCATCAACAGAATGTCTCAGAAGAGCACAGGGCAGCAATCTTTTATTCCAGAGCTGCACCATCCACTAGGTAGCCACCGACCCTTGTCACTACCGAGCCTGTGACATGTGGCTTGTCTCGATAGAGATGTGCTGAAGGTATAAAAATACAGGACTCCAAAGATTTGGTACAAAAAAAAGGGATGTAAAATATCTCATTAATAGTTTTATTAATATTGATTACCTGTGGAAATGATAACCTTTTGGATATACCGGGCTAAATGTATTATGAAAATTCATTCCCCCTGTTTCTCATTGTTTAATGTGACTAACAGAAAATCTAAAATTACCTACGTGGCTTACACTGTATTTCTACTGGATGGTCCTGTTTCAGAACCTCTGCCTGTCTTTCAACTTCAGATTCAGGCGGGATTCTAAGTGTTCTCGGATATGACTGAGACAGACTTCTCTTGCCTGTCTTGAACATCTCCCTAAAGCTACAATGTACTGGCTCCCAAATGATACTTTTAAATGGGCTGAACAATCTTAGTATCCAACAACTCACTGCCAAACTCAAGTATAAACTAAGAAAAAAATCAATCACTTCTGGGACCCACAGCGTGCTTTTAAAAAATAATAATAGGCCGGCCATTGTGGCTCACACCTGTAATCCTAGCACTTTGGGAGGCCGAGGCAGGTGGATCACTTGAGCTCAGGAGTTCGAGACTAGCCTGGCCAACATGGCAAAACCCCGTCTCTACTAAAAATACAAAACAAAACAAAAATTAGCCGGGCATGGTGGAAAACCAGACCACACTGGTAGTCCCAGCTACTCGGGAGGCTGAGGCAGGAGGACTGCTTGAACCCAGGAGGAGGAAGGCGCAGTGAGCTGAGATTGTGCCACTGGACTCCAGCCTGGGAGACAGAGTGAGACCCTGTCTCAAAAACAAAATAAAAATAAGTCATTTACTGTGGTTTAATACCAGGACTACCCACGAGGCTTGTCCAAAAGTAAGCCATCTCCTACTCCAGCCTGATTTCTTACTATCAAGAGAAGACGTCTCCCTTTTAACTGCCCTTCTGTAAAATACGCCCAGCAGGGGCCTGGTGTCCACCTTCTCCCCCACCCCATACACACACACCACAAAGCACACGCGTGCGCGCGCACAGACAGACTCTCTCTCTACAACTGGGGAGGGCTGGGGGAGGAAGGTGCAGGCAGCACAGACATGGCCCCTTTCCTATTAGAAAGTCCCTATTCTGCCACTAGGGATCACAAGGCCAGTCTCATTTCTCTATGTAAATGAACTTTTTAGCCACCTCCTCAAAGAAGAAAAGCTGCACAGATGCGGAAGGCCGGTCCAGAGGCACACAATTACAGCCATTTGCATTCCTCCAGCAGCCGGATTAGCACAGGAATGCGCTCTGCAGCTTTGTGGGGGGAAAAGGAGTTTAGGAAGAAAGGGATGGGTGGGGGGATGTATTTCTCCCTGGTCTGTCCATCCAAAGCTCTATGATACACTTCCACTTCTGTGAGAGTCAGAAAGTGGAAATAACTCCTGCTCAGCTTCTAAAGAGGGGGAGGTTGAAAAGGCCCAGGGAGGGGGAGGGAGGTGGAGGTAGAGGGTAGAGGAAGAGGAGGGGGAGAGGGGCCGGCAGGAGAGAGGGAGGAGGGGGACTGGGTGTATTAGGGGAACTGCCCCTCCTGGCGCTTTGATCCCCTCGGTCGGTCGCTAGGAGAAACCAACTTTTCTCCTTGGGTTAATCAAAACCAAATTACTCAGGAATGTGGCAGGACAGGTCTGAACTTCCAGGTCCCTTTGTCTTTGAGGATTTAAAATGAAAAAAATAAAATTGTTAAAGCAGATGGCCGTGGCCTAGTCAAGAGGTGAAGCGAAGAGTCTGAGGGAAGTCAGACCACATCTCTCACCCTCCAAAAAAACACACCCGCAAACTTCCTATGCCAATGTATTGTGAGAGAAGTTATTTTTGTAGACTACATCCCAAAATCAGAAGAACTGTCCATTTCATCCTTACTGCTGCGCAAATAAAAGACCCTCACCCCACCCTCCCGTCAACTATACCTTGTCAAAGTACAAATAAAAGAGAACCCCAGATTTAAGATACACCCGTATATCACAACCCGACTATTAAAAGCAGAGTCCAAACTAGCTCAAGAACATACGTTTTCCAAACACAAAGTTTGGGAGTATTTTTCAGTGTAAAGTTCTTCCTTAGGAATACTGGGGTAAGGAGGTATTCAAATATCCGGTTGCTATTCAAATGCATCCATGAAATTTCATGGTTACTGTAAAATTCTGCATCTCTTTAAGTTCTAAGAAAAGCGGTTTTTAGGGAATGACTCAGAGGAGAGATGAAATGTCCCACTGAGTGACATAAGATCCCACTGCTCATCTGTCGTCTAGAAAAAGCGAAGAACCTGCCACCCAGGGCTGTTCTGTTTACTAGGAAAGTCTGCTGGGTGTGCTGGCCAGCCCGGCGACAGTTTCAATAAGTCAAGAGGCAACAGGAAAAAGCTGACCTCAGAGATGAAAGAAACCTGGGGCTTGGAGCTATATTAAGGCCTCCACACCTCCTCCCTGGCTCACAGCTCTGGCAAGCTTGTGGCACTGTACAAGATGGGGGCCTGCACTTCAGGCTCCTGGAAACTCTAGAATGCAACACCCCGGTATGTGCTATCATTAGGGACAGTAAAAAGTGACACAGCCCAGGGCACCCAGGAGCAGAAATATGAACAGCCCTTCGTGTGTTATAAAATGCTGCTATGCTTCACTGTAAAACCTGGCCGATCCCCATGTCCCCCACCCACCCAAAAAAGATAAAATAAACAAACAGAGCACCACCGGTTAAGCTATAGAGCCAGGATTCAAAAGATAAAGTGAGACCAACACACAGCCATGACTACCAGCTTGCCATAATCGTAACTGGCCCCAGGCATACGGTTATCTGGGAAGCTGCACGCCAACTTTTAAAATACTCTTCACCTTATCTTTAAGCCCAGTCAAACACACACATACATCACCCTTCTTAGATCTCGGCCATTAGTATTCCATTTAGACTTTCCAAAACGAGGTCATCCCAGAGGGTCCTTCCCCTCTTTCCAGTCACAGCTGTGCACTTTCATCCCTTTGTCCAACAAAAGGGACCTTGTACACAAAATTAACCTGAAGCATTAGTCTGTGCGGTGCGAGAGTCCACGGGGCCCTCGGAATATTGACTCCCCCACCCAACCATCCAGGCTCAGCCCAAGATCCTGTCTAGAGGGCTTCCCCACCGTGGAGGCTGGGGGAGCTTCCCTAGAGATTAGAGACCCTGCCCCTTCAGAATCCGCTTCTCAGCTGCAGCTGTGCAGCCAATGAAGGCCTTACCTTTCAGAGAATAAACAGAAGAAAAAAACTTCCTCCTTGACTCAGTAACAGTAGAAAATGACCTGACGTCATGGCTGCAAAGGCCCAGAATCATCTGAGAACTAAGCCATCCAATATGACGGCCACAACTGCACGCGGCTTCTGAGCACTGGACATGGGGCTGGTTCTGAGCGCTGAGACCAGAACATCACGGTGAAATCGTGAGTTGCTGAAAATATGTTTTAAAGTTAATTCCACCTGTTTATTTTTACTTTTTATGAATGACTACTAGGAAATGTACAATTACATATAAGCTTGTACTCTCTCTCTCTCTCTCTCTATTGGACAGCACTAGAGAGGTGAAAATGTTACCACCTCAAGTGCTAGCACATTACTATGCTCTAAAAGGAAAGGCTCTTCCTTTTTATTACTATTATTATTACTATTATTGAGTCGGGATGTCACTCTGTCACCCAGGCTGGAGTGCAGTGGCACAATCACGGCTCAATGCAGCCTCTACTTCCTGGGCTCAAGCAATCCACCCACCTCAGCCTCCCGAGTAGCTAGGAGTACAGGCGTGCACCACCACGCCCGGCTAATTTTTGTATTTTTTTTGTAGAGACAAGGTCTTGCCATATTGCTAAGGCTGGCCTCAAACCCCTGGGCTCAAACCTCTCGGCTCAAGAGATCCTCCCGCCTCAGCCTCTTGAGTGGCTGGGACTACAGGCAACATGCCACCGAGCCTAGCTAATTAAAAAAAAAAAAAAAAAAAAGTTTGTAGAGACAGGGTCTCCCTATGTTGCCCAGGCAGGTCTCAAGCCCCTGAGCTCAAGCAATCCGCCTGACTCTGCCTCCCAAAGTGCTGAGATTACAGGCTTGAGCCACCACGCCCAGCCCAGATTCTTCATTTTTAAATGCCAAAAAGACCAGTGTAAAATTGAGCAAACAGCATCATCTGTTATCAGGTGGAATCACATAGGCAGAGGCTGCTCAACTCCCAGGCTGCAGTGAAGGTGTCTAAACGCGGGGAGTGGCCGGGAACCTGCCATTGTTTTAGACCAGGAGAAGCAAATGTAACCTCTATTTCAGGTGTTCTTAACTGGAGGCGATTTTGCCTCCCCAAGGGACAGTGGGCAATTCCTGCAGACATTTTTGATTGTCACATCAAGGGAAGAAGATGCTACTGGCATCTAGTGGGGAGATGCCAGGGATACTAAATGTCCTACAATGCACAAGGTGGCCCACTCCCCCCAAAAACAATTATCCCCAAACATCAACAGTGCCAACACACAACCAGGAAGTGACCAGGCCTGAGATCCACCCAAGTATCTCTTTTTTTATTTTTTTATTTTTAGTAGAGATGGAGTTTCACCACATTGCCCAAGCTGATCTCGAACTCCTGAGGTCAGGCAATCCTGCCTAGGCCTACCAAAATGCTGGGATTACAGGCATGAGCCACCATGCACAACCCAAGCAAATTTTTAATACTCAGATATCCAGGAGCAGGAGGGGACATCCCTTTGCAAAATGGCTTCTCTCCAGAGCTCAGAACTGGTCATAAGTTTGAGCGGTATAAGCAATGTGAGGAAATGAAAATACTACTAATAATTTAAAAACTATAATCGCTTTGTCACCAGACTGGGTTGAGTGTCAAGGGTTGATTATGTCTGGGCAGCTCTGTTTTTCAAGCTAGTAGGTAAAAATGGGGCTTAAAACTCAAAGCAACAGGCTCCCCCACAAGCAACAGTAGGCCTCTAACAGAGAGTCTGAACTGGGGGAGTCACTGGCATGCCCAGTTCACCATGCCTGACCACACAGGCTAGGCCTGGGTGCCCGTGACAGGCAACGGAGCAGCAAAGGAGCTGTGATGGGGCCTGCAGGTATAGGAAAGGGCCAGGGCAAGGGACAGGCAAGGCCAAGACAGGAAGAGCCTGGTGCTGAATGAGAACAGCCCAGCCAGGCTGGGAGGCCGAGCAGGAGGGGGTAGAGGGGAGGCACATGATAATTAACTCTGCAAGTTGATAGTATTTGCATATAAATGCCTCCACAAATCACTACAAACAAGCCAGGACAAGTCAGGCCTATTAGCATACACAAGCCAGCCCGGGAAGGCCTCTCTAGGTGGGTCATTGAGTAGGCTGCTCACTTGGAGGGCCGCCTGCCAGCCTGGGGAGGGGGACATAAGGGGAGGGCTGGGGTGGATGAGGGACACTGTATCTATTTCAGACTCTTTCACTTCTGAACACGGTTGCAAAGATGTCAAAAGGAGTTGGCTCTATTTCCACCCCATGGGGAAGAACAGAATTGCTGGACCTTTTAGTTTATTTCTTCCAAGGTGGTAAGAAACGAAAGGTAGCAGAGGCCATCAGTAGCAAAGAAAGAAATGAAAAGGGCGTGGAGATGGCAGCCAATATCCGGAGAGGCTTTTCAGTATGTGAAGTGGTATGAAGCCCTGATTCCTATTTCATTTACTTCCCACTACAAATGTAAGGTATGCATTAGGCCCATTTTACAGATGAAAGAAGTGAGGCCCAAAGAGGTTAAATTACTGGTCCAAAGTCACACAGCTCAGGCCTCCCACTGATGGCCTCAGCAGAGGGTGTAAGGCCCATAGCAGAGGAAAGAGCAGAGGCAACCTTTCCAAAGAGTGGGCTTGTTTGATTCACCTTTGCTTCTCCCATTCACTGTTGAGTCCCCATTTGAAGGGGATTCACAAGCAGCGCTCTGGTCCTCAGCCAGACCCTTCCCTGTTTTATTCTGTAATTATTTCCTACCTTCAAACAAACAATGAGGAAGACCACACCTCCCTCCAGTTAGACATCTGGGAGTCCCCCCAGGATTTCCTCTGTCACCCAATTTTTCCACTGTCTGGACAATTTTTATAGTTTCACCAGCAAGGGCAAAATATATTGACAGTCCTTTCCCACAAGGTGTAAAAGTTCTCTGCTTTCCCCAAATATACCTCTGGATCTCCTATCTGTTGAAGGAAAAACCAGCTTCGACTTCCTCCGTTAAAAAAGGGTGTGCAGGGCTGAGGTGACCCTACTACTGTCATTTCTGCCATTCTTTATTTGAACAACATTTTTTAAGTGGGCAAAATACTATCTTATGAAAAACAAACCAACAGGGGCCCAGGTAACACACATTCATATAGTCAGGTACACAGATTGAAAGTCTTCATCAATGCCCATCTCAATTACGTATCAAATAACATAAGGGGACACTATTCAAGATTCTGTCAGAACAGAGATGGCATTTAAAAGCAGTCGCTCGAGTAGTGACACCAACCTCCTGCCGCACACACTGAAATCCATGAGCCTCTTCTAAAGTGTCCAAAAGTTGACCTGACACTTTAACACTGATGCAGATACTCCACAAAAAACAGCGGAGCTGTTAGAAGGGAAGCAGAAACCACTCCTCCAGTCAAGGCCAAATGTACATTAAGAACCAAGGCCTTGAGCCAAAGAGCATTTTAGGAAGCAGGGCCTTAAATGGTGGAAGAGGCTTGCATTGCTTCTTGAGTAGTTAAGAACAATTGTTTAAAAAAAGAAAAAAGAGAAGTTGGGAGATGGAGAAGAAAGGCACCCATGTGTTCTTCAGCAACTTCCACAGGACAAAGATGTTGGGAAGGGAGAAGTCATCAGAAATAGGCCACTCAGGAGACTGGAAGCATGGGGAGCAGCTCAGTTCATGTCTACACATATGTGGTTTTTATAGACTTTCAGGAGTTTAAATGCTTCTGAAAAGCGATGTTTGCATACTGAAGGGAGACAGACATCCATATTTGAACAGGCACTTATATGACTTTTTCGGGGGATGCAGGGCTGAAATCAACTATCAGATTAAGCCCCTTGGTCTTTCTGCACTCAGCTAATCTGCCTCCTGCCTCTCCACTAAGGAGATTCAAATGAGAAGACAGAGGCAGTCGCCTCTGAACTAGAATCTTCCTACTGAAATGCAGAGCCTATGATAGAGATGGGCACCGGGGACCATCTATCCAAAAGCCAGCCTAACCGATACACTCAGAAGAATTTTTCTCCAGTCACACTCCTGGATGGAGTCAGGAACAACCAAGAAACAAGCAAAACTGTTCTTTTGCCTCCTCCTTCCTGGAAGAACCCCATCAAGAAGCCTACACATGACCCCTCCAGTGTGTAAGCCCCAATCATGCCTAACCACCCCAAATCACCCCAAGTACTCAGCCCTACTCAATAACTAACACCCTCTCCCATCTACACAGAACAGCGGGTATAGGCAGTCACTGACTCCTGCCCTAGAAGCATCGGGCCAGGGGTCTCACTCCCAGATCAAAGGTTTGTGGCCAAGATAACTTTTGGGACAGTGGATGAAATCAGCAGCAGATGAAAACTCCACAGCCTTTTTCAGAGTCCAGTGGAGCCAGTTCTCCCACTTCCAGTCCAAGTCTCCCTGCAGATGACTGAAGGTGATCCATACATTCCTAACTGCTGCCCCGAAAGACCCACTTACAATTAAACTCCAGGTCACCAGTTAAGAAAGCCTTTAGGCCCCTTATGTGATCAGCTTCCTCCCAGAAACCAAGCAGAAGAGAAAGTGAGAGGCATCCCAGCACCGGCCCATCTTCTCAAGGTGTGGCCTTGCAAGGGAGTTTCAGTGGCTTCATCCCAAACCACCAGCAGCCAGGAGTAGGGGTGGGAGTGCGGCAGATGTTTTGCCCGCCTCACTGGAAGCTTTAGACCTGACTCCAGGGAGGGAAAAGGATGAACAAATCTCAGAGGCAGCACATGTGTTAATACCAAAACTCAAAGAACGCACAGCAGAACCACCTAAGACCTCCAGGACACAGCAAGCCAGCTAAGGCCCCTCTGGAAAGGTACACATCAAACCCCCCACGCAGTAATCCTCATGTTGAGACTGCTGTGGTGACCCTCTGGTGGACAGGGAGAGGGGGTCACCCAAAAGGCAGATGAAGCCCAGGCATTTTGCTAAGAGGCCCGGGCTGGGGTTAAAACCAACAAAACAGAAGTCTTGCTTCAAAATGGGGCTGAATTTGCCATTTCGCAAACTTTCTATGTCTCCCTCCCTGTTTTTATTTGAGCCCTTATTCTTGTAAAAGCAAGAAACTCCATGAATGAAGGCTGAAAGAAAGGCAGAAACATCAAAGAAAAAAAAATCCCCTTTAAATGTTAAAAGCCAAAGTACTTTCCTTGGGCAAATAACTCTCTAGAGACACCCCCATCACTGCCTAGACCACGGTCTTGTCCTCACCCACCTGTCCCTTGGCCCAAAGAATGAAAACCAGAAACATTCCAGTCGTTTCCCTACTTCTGAAGCTTCAGCTCAGTGCTGCTGTCAATCGGCACTAAGCCTTGCTCTGCACCTCTGTCCTCAGTTTCTGTCCATATCAGAGTCATTTACCATATTAGCCCAAAGAAGCCCTCCAACATCTGATTGCCACTTTGCACATGTTCAAAGAGATCAATCTGGCAGTCAACTTTAAATCATAGAGAATAGCCCTCTGACAGCTGTTGATTTTGTAGTGCTTCTCTTTAATCTGGATTTTGAAAGTGGCTTGCCAATGAGCCAAGATTTCTGCCTGGGTCTCTCCCTCGGGGCGGTTTGACACAACCGTAGCTTCTGCGTGCTCCTTTCTCAATCTGAGTGGCCTGAGGACACAGGACACTGTGCTTTGGACAGAACAGGCGCCCTTTATGATTTAAACTAGCTCCTGCCAAGGAATTCCCTTGCCTAGATTCTATTAAAACTGGGTTCCCATTTCCCCTGACCACAGTTTTTTAACTCAGGCAGAGGACGGTGGTTCTGAGCTGTGCTGTGATTTCTAATAATAACCATTACCACCAAATTCTCATACCAGAGCATTTGGATACCCCTATGAAGTTCACTGTAATGGAATCTGCCTTCCTGTTGTGTTTTTACAGTAACGCCCCCATCCTGGTTAATTGCACCAGCCTTAGGAACCAGAGCAAGCCAACAGGCCCAAACATCACAGAAATAGGCCAGGCTAACAGCAAGCAATCATTTTAATAACAAATGAAAGCATAAACCACAGCACATACTGTACTTCTTCAGGTTACTGACAGGCATCTTCAGTGTGCAGTACAAGTGAGGGTGAGATGGAGTTTATATAAGTTTGTTCAGACCAGAATCATTGCTGCCTACTTGCAAGTCAAGGCTAAATCCTTAGAGCTGAGAAACAAGTGAGTTACTCTTAAAAGGTGAGTGTTTGTTTGTTTGTTTGTTTGTTTTGAGATGGAGTTTCGGAGTTTCGCTCTTGTTGCCCAGGCTAGAATGCAATGGCCCAATCTCAGCTCACTGCAACCTCCCCGTCCCAGGTTCAAGCGATTCTCCTGCCTCAGCCTCCTGAGTAGCTGGGGTTACAGGAATGCACCATCACACTCGGCTAATTTTGTATTTTTAGCAGAGACGGGGTTTCTCCATGTTGATCGGGCTGGTCTCGAACTCCCAACCTCAAGTGATCTGCCTGCCTCAGCCTCCCAAAGTGCAGGGATTACAGGCATGAGCCACCGTGCCTGGCCAAAAGGTGAGTTTTATAAAGACAGCTCACTTTCTTCCCCTTTAAATAATTCAAGCCAGTTCCCTACACTTTTACAAAATGTTGCTTAGTCACTTAAATATTTACTTTTTAAGATGACACTGTTACAACTCTGCAATAAAAATAATTTCTTAGGTAAGGGTCTTCTCTGAGCCCTGAAGCATTTCCAGATTCTTACTGATACTTTGTAGGTGGAAGAAAAAAAACTCCTACCCCTGAAAGATACACCAAAAAGGAACAACTGCACACAGTGACAATAAGGACATGTTTCCTGGATGCTAGAACTAAGCCACATCACCACTAGCCCCAGAAATACTTTTCCAGCAGTCTGTAATCACAGATTTATTCTAATGAACTAACCACTTTTGGGTCACCAAAGATGAGCTAGGCCGGTCCTGGGAGTGTCTAGCAAGCATCATTTAAAGTCATAATGATGAAAACTAAATCTCGCTTATTTTAGCTCCTTGCCACTGGGCTGTCCAATTGGCACTGAGTTGACACAGCAGTTAAATTCAACCTCAAAGCAGCAAGAAGGCAGGCACCTCACTGTCCTGGTGGGAAGAGCCAGGCAGGGGCCTGTGGAGGGCACTGTTTTAGTTGGGCCTTTCCAACCCTCCCTTAACATTCATTTGTGCAAACAAAAAATGGAAGAAAAGGAACCAAAATTAAGTTTCAGGTGGTTGGGGAAGCAGCATGGATTTACATCATCATCATCATCATCATTATTATTATTATTATTATTATTATTGAATAGTTAGCAAGTGTTTCTCAATAGTTCTCTGTTCATCAACACTGTTTTCAGGAGAAATGGAAAACAGTAGCTCTATTTCATAGAAAGTACAGCCATTTCAAAAAAAAAAAAAAGTGGGGGGGGGGGTTGTTGAGAGAGGGAAGTGACCCATGTCATAAAGACAGAAGGTCTCCAAGTCACTTAACTCCTTGTGATTCTGAAAGGGCTGTTTTTAAAGTGTAAAAGTGCTCGCTTCTGCATCTGCTCCATGTTGTTAAATAACACTTGTGTAGTTAAATAAAAGAGCCAAGTGTGACCCCAGCCCACTCTGAGAGGCACTTTACATGCTTTCTGAAAACTATGCTGGAAACACCACGAGGAGAACTCCTTAGTCCTGTAATTTAGCAAAGGGAGAGAGAAAAAGTTTCTTTTGGCCATCATAGCTACACACTCTCTGAAAGGGTGCCTGCAGGGTCTCTGCAAAACAGAATGAACACAAATACAGGCGTGCAAACATCCAGGTATGTACCTCTCTGTGAAGACCCCATTCTTGAAACCCTTCAATTATTTGGAACCATGGTCTCCTGACTTCCCTCACACCTCACTTTTGCCTTAATTGTTTTTCATGTTTGAGTAGCAAGAGGGATTCAGAATCTCAGGCTGCCAGTGGCTGTTCTCATAACAAGGAGCAGACTCACGTTCCTTGCTACGGCCTTTCTTGATCAGGTTACCTTGGAAGGTGTATGTTTTCCTACCCAATGCAGTCCCCACCACAGCACTCTCGTGTCCTCCTCCAGCCCAGCCTCCTGGAACTCGTGATTTTCAGGGTTTCCCTTGAAACCTATCCAGAAACCACAGCCGTTAACTGAACATGAAGATTTGACACCTCCTGAATTCAGGAATGAGGGAACTCGAGGGGCCAACTCTACAAACTCGCACCTGCTGCTTGACGGCAAGGAAACAGAGTTTCCCCAGCTAGGGTGAGCTTTAAATTATACTCTATTTATTTAGTGACTTGTCTCCAAGGATCTCAAAGCATAGAGAGAAATAAGATGATGTGTAACTTTCTCACAATCTATCTTCAAGGCTTTGCCCTGGTGCATTCTGACAAGCAGGACTCAGTCTGAAGGAGAGGCCTTCCTTCTGTGCCCAGGCAGAGCCATCTGTCCTCTCTGGGGTTTTCTGTCAGTGGCTTTAGGGAGTCTTCAAGGACTGTTAAATGACACAGAGGGTGGGGGGAGGGATGACCCTCCTGGATTCACCTGCTGACGGCTTTCACTTAAGCCACGAGGTACCACTGTGCCACGCAATTCCCTCTTAGCACACACCATGCATGAGCTGCAGTCTTTGCCCTCCAGGCCTTTTCCTATCATAACACAGGTGTGTCCAAGGCAGAAAAGACCATTTTCCAGAAGGTTCGTTTCCCTCCAAGCCTACAATGCTTCTTTTTGTTGTTATTGTGTTTCTGCTACTGACCTAAACATAGGCATTCCTCCTCCTAACAGGATAAAAATCTTGACTCTCTCCTTTGCATCAGCTCCCCACCCCGCCCCTGCCCAAGGAAATAAATGCTCTGACTTTTCCAAGAGTGCGAAAAAACTAAAATTAGAGGGTGGACAAGATGATCTCCAAAGGTGCCCTCCAGCTCCAAAACTCTGATTCTCCCTTTAATTACTCCACAAGTGCATTCTTCACATTGTTTCGAACTGACCAGCGACTTCTCCAGGGCTGAAAAGGGTGCATTTTTAGGCGGAGGCACCCAAACTTCTAAATGACACCAGTACCACAAGTATTCAGAAGGCAGGAACTAATCCAAAAGCAGACTCAGGAAAGGAGGAGGGAGGGGATGACAGAGGGAAGGGAAGGAAGGAGGAAGGAGGAGCTTTACTGTGTGCCCAGCGGAATTTAGGCGCTCTCACCCTAGGTAGGTGGCAACTGGAGTCTGGGAGTTCAAGTGCATCCAGCCTGCCCTTCCCCCACACGCCCCCAAGAGAATGGGAAGTTCAGCCAAGACTCGCAGCACCTGCCCGCGGCTCCAGGCCGGCTGCGCGGACCCGGAGGGAGGCTGCACTCACCTGGCACACCAAGCCTTCGCGCACCTCCGGAGGGAGGCGGCACTTGCAGGTCCGGGGGCCGCGCCGCCATGCGCAACAACGGGAAATTCCAGTGGCACCCGAGCCCCGAGCTCACCCACCCCAGGCGGCATGCTCCCCACCTCCCGCTGGCCCCAGGTCTCGGAGGTGGCTCTGGTTAGGAGCAGGGGGCCCGGAGACAGGGGAGGGGAGCTCATGGTGGCGGCGGGGCTGGCGGTCGGCCCGTCCCCGGAGGGAGGTCCCCGGGGCGCGGCGGGGATTCACCCACGGGGCGCGGCGCTGGCGTCCGGGTCCCCGGCCTGCCCGCCGCCGCCGCCTCCTCCTCTGCCGCCGCCCGCCCGGAATCGCTTTATGTAAATGAAGCCCAACTCGCAGTTTGCAGCGCGCACCGCCCGGGGAAGGGGGGCGGGCGGGGCGGGGGGCCTTCGGGGATCCACATTACACAGCAACAAAGCGGAAGGTTAATTTGAAACTCACAGCCCCGCTGCCGCTCGGCTCCCCGGGCAAAGCCTGACATCTACAGTCGTGCAGGGCGCAGGCCGGGTTGCTCGGCGGCGACCGCGCCCGCCCGCCCGCCCGCCCGCCCGCAGGGACCCGGGGACGCACAGGGACGCGCGGGACCCGGGCGCTCAGCTGCGCTCGCTCCGCTCGGGGCGCGGGCCTTGGGGCAGGCCGGGGGGCCCGCGCACCCGCCTGGGGCCAGGAACCCTCGCCGCTCGGCCAGCGCCGCCCCGGGAACCGGCCCCGGCGGGAACAAAGCCCAGGCCCTCCCGGAGGCGCTGACCCCTCGCTCATCAAAGGTCAGGGGCCGGCCTAGAATCGGGCGAGAAGAAAGGGACGCGCCCTCGGCCACTAAAAGGAGCCTGAGGCCTCCGAACCGGAGCCATCGCTCCCTGGGCCCCGTCCACGTCACAGCCAGGCCACTCAAGCATGGGGAGAGGAGCCAATGTGGACAAGAATTTATTGGAAACACACACCCATCCTATTAACTGCTTTACAGAGCACTTCTGTTTTTCAGTTGCAGAAACTTATAAAAACATCCCCCTGCTCTCCGTTGAGAGTTTAAGGATAGTTTTTGAGGCCAGAGAAAGAGAAAAGAAGAAGAGATCACTAGAAAGATAGGAAGAAAAGAAGTGGGAAGAAAAGGAGATGCAGTCTACAATGTAAGCCTCCAGGCTCCTTAGCCTCACCTTATAAAGCCACATCACCGCAGAGATAGCAAAGATCGTGCCCTTTCCCAGGGAGTTCCTACCGCCAGGGTAAGATTTAAAGCAGCCACCCCAGTTGGTCAAAGCGATTGCTGGGCGCCTTCTATCTCCCCAAGTTCACCTTTTCCAGTTGGTCAAAGCGATTGCTGGGCGCCTTCTATCTCCCCAAGTCCACCTTTTTCCATTCTCATCTGAAAGCCAGCCCCAAAGAAATCTCACCGGAAGTCCCCTGTCCTCCCTGTCAGAATCCCACCCTCAGTCTGAATTTACTCCCGATTCTCACAGCACAGAAAGGCACCTGCTT
Source organism: Gorilla gorilla gorilla (assembly GCF_029281585.2). Taxonomy (NCBI): domain Eukaryota; kingdom Metazoa; phylum Chordata; class Mammalia; order Primates; family Hominidae; genus Gorilla; species Gorilla gorilla. Next base: position 102,520,563 of record NC_073242.2, read on the forward strand.
TTACCCTTTCTGAAAACCACCCACCCAGGCTGGCTTACAGCCTGGAGAGTCTTTTCCTCGGGCACAATAATGAACCATGCAAGTGTTAGAAATATAATCAGCTCATGAGGCGAAGAGCAGTATGTATGGAATTGTATTAGCATGAGGCACACACTGACTCGGGAGAAAAAGGGATGCTTAGCTGGTGAAAACCATCACATCCCCGTATAGAAGGCTTTTTGCACAATGTAAGTTGGGTTCAGATTAATGTAAGTATCTAACCTGTTGGGTACAGACAGCCCCTTTCTACATTTTAGTCCAGAATAGATTCTGGGGAAATTTATTTATTTATTATTTATTTCAGCTAAGGCCCTGGGAGAAAAGACTGCCTCCAGGGAATCATGTCCGATTAGGGACAAATGAGGGCACAAGCCCAATTCAGTCACACGTGAGAGCACAGGGGCCGGGTGGGGGGAGTGAAGAGCCAACAGGGAAGGTGGAGGATGAGTTTGCAAACCAGACTGTGGTCACTGCAGAGCTGCTTCCAGACCACCTGACTTCAGGCCCAAGAACAGGTGGTGTTTTCAAAACACACTGTTATTTATATTGGCCATATAAGTTGAGAACACCTTAAAGAAAACAATTAATAATTTAATTGAAAAAGTGACTATGAATAAGACATGAAGATGACGTATGCTAGCAGGACCGCAAGCAACGTGGCCCACAACGCAGAGATGCCTCTGGCAATCTCTTCAGGAAAACGAAGATTCCTTACCTGGGATAGGTAAGGCCTGCTGGACAAATTAAAGACAACAAGAAAATGGTGATACTCTCAGAAAATCTAATTTTGCTGCTTTATCTTCATTTTTATTAACAGGGACAACCTCGTAATCTGGTGACATCATGATCCTGGTAGGCCCACAGACAAATACCTTCAATAAAATAAAAGCTAGAAAGCCCAAAGAACAAGCTATTAAAGTAACCTGGGAGGATGCAGCACTGCCTGGGCAGAAGGCCTGGACGGGATCTGCCCTAATACTGCCACTGTCCCAAGAGGCAGACCCTGCAACCTGCCTCCTGCACTTGAGAGGCCTGACAAGTAGAACTGAGAGTGACCCTGAGTTCCTTTTCTTTATCTGGCACCAGCTACACACATGATGAGGCCTAGTCAAGCCTGCCTTTGTTCCAGGCAAAAATTTAACAGGTAATCCACAGGCAGGTGATCTATGGCCTCTGTACATTATGGAAATGAGGGACTACACACAAGCTGGGTGTCACCTCTACTAAAACTCATTTTCCTTATTCATAAAAACAATACCTCTTCAAAGGGAATTGGCAACTTCTGCACTTACATATGAAATCAGGAGTTTCTCTGAAATACTCCTTGCAAATTCTATCCTCCAGCTCTGGAAGCCCCGGCTCTTCGGAGGGCAGCTGCCTGATGTTAAACCCATGGCCTACCCAGCAGTGACAGCCTGACATTCTCATCGCTCCATCCTGAACACTGCTGACAAATAAACCCACTCTCAGAAAAGGCAATTCTTCCCTCGCAGTTCTCCATACCCAGTCTCATCTCATCTGGAAAGCGTAATTGGCAACAGCCGAAAGGATAAATATTTAAAAATAAATCAGGGAGCGCTAACCCCTTCCCTACTCCTCCCCTTACCCACTCTCCAAGCCAGAGGCCTGCCCCCTAACGCTGAGCTGGCTGGTAAATTACAATGATTCTACCGAGCCAAACCTGCTTGTCTCTCTCTTTCTCTACACATACACACTTACTAATGCTGTATCCTTCCACTTTTGCAAAGGTAAATATGATCTCTAAGATACAGTGGATGTCAGCATTCTGACTTCCAGCGTAACCTGGGCTCTCTTTTCACAGTACAGTGGGTTTAGACAGATTTGTGCACCCTTCCGGGTTCTTCTATTTTTATTAAATTATACGTATACATTGATTTTTAAAACTAGTGCTTAAATAACCCGGAGGCTTTAACAAAGAAAAATCCAGAAGAGGGCAAGAAACAAAAACAAACGTTCCTGAAATAAACAAGGAACCATTTGGAGCTGAATTGGCCTGAGTTCACCCCATGATTTTGAGGCAGTTATATTTAGGGGCCTGGTACCCGCTGGGTGGCCGGGCCCTCCTGGGTATGGAACAGAATGCAGAAGTTCCTCAGAACAGCTCACATTTGCCTTCATAACCATTGGAAGCTGGTGTGCCAAGGCCTGAACACAGATGTTTTGATTCACATTTTTCTGCTGAAGCCTCAAGGCCTCCATCCATCCCTACAGTGCTAATTCCATAGATTAATTTTTACCCCCAAATCGTAGGTGGAACATTATCTAATTTCCTTACCCACCCTCCCCAGCTCAGGTGCTAAATCTGTCAATGATATCCCACAACAAAGATACAAATGAGTAACCATTTTTTAAAAGCTGTGATTTCGGAGAGTTTTTCTAAATTAATTTTAAGTTACAAAGCCCCAAGTTTTAAGAAAGCCAAAATACAGAAGTTGCCTTAAAACAGCTTTACATGTTAGGTAAAGAGCTCTCTCTCTCTTTCTCGCTCCTTCTTTTTTAAACAAAAATATTATTTCTGAAAGGGCAAAGGGAATTTGCCATGCAAGAATTTTATACCCAGGGGGATTCTTACATTTGTGTTTCTAAACCTTGAAATTGAGAATTTTAATGAAAAGGCGGACAGATGCTTAAGGACAGCATCGCAATCTGGGTCCATACATTACAGGAGAGAGAGGCGCTTTGTTTGGGGCCAAGTAAAAAGAGGTGGGCTCCTATTTTGTTCATAGGCCATTCCCACCGTCTGACACATCCCTTTACAGTCGGTCTGATGCTAACCACTGAATTCTTGGAGGGGAAGCAGGTTGGAAGGAGAAGAAAGGAAAAGGGAAACAGAAGAGGAAAAGAAATGGGCGATGGGATACTGCCTGTTTATACAAATCGTAGATTTAAAAAAAAAAATCCCAACACGGTATCCATTCCATAGTATGTACCAAAAGCACTTTCACACGTGAGTTAAAACGATCCATTAAATGCTATATCGAAAGTACAACAACCAGGGTTGGAGTTTATTTTTTTTTTTTAATGAAGAATTCATTGAGGTTTGCAGTTCTCCCCTGTTAAGCTTCTAAGGATGGGGCACAAGACAGGAAGATAGACAAAAGATGACCTTTTTCATGCTTTCTCCCAAATAATTCTAGAATCCTATTTTCTTATCTTTTCATTTTAGGGCATTTGGGTTCAAAAATCTGTGCTAATCTGACTTCAGAGCCCCCGAGCTGAAAAATTCACATATCCTCCAAGTCAGCCAGTGTTTTAGAATTTGGATTTCTATTGAGGCTGTTCCAATCTCCAGTGAGGCCTACGGTAAAAACGTGCTTCATGCTGTTTCGTTTGTCTCTCTGCAGACAAATAGAAACTGTGAAATTTAAAGAATGGATGAAAAAAAGAAGTCTAAAACAAAGAGGTTAAAAAAATAGGACAAATGTTTTTGCTTTTCTGTCTCCCCGGAGCAATTGTTTGGGGAAGTCTGCATTGACAATAACCATGAGAAGGCCATCTAAAGGCGATGCGTACACAAGGGGACTCCTTCCCTGCTGCCTTTGGTCTGGGAGAAAAAGTACCTTAGCTCCGTTCTCCAGAAACAAAAGGCCAGGGCCACGGAAAGGGGGAGAGGTGACAGGGGCTTTCACATGGAGCCAAGTGTCAATGCTGGTTCATTTTTCACCCGTCTTACTTGGAAAGCGGCTCAGGGAACTTCCTAATGACTGCTTTTTCCCTCTCTCCCTATTATTTCTAAACCTAAAAGAACAAAACAATAATTTTTTTTTAACCTAAAACCCATCATTCTATTAGAGGAAAGCCTTTGGGGCCTATGCAGTCAGATTTTCCTCTTTCCTTTCCTCATCCTGCTTTTTTTTTCTTTTTTGGAGGGGGGTTCCAATTGTAGATCACATGGAATTAAGAGACACTGGACACTATAGTCATTTTTAGTAACACCAGAACGGCCTTTATATCTACGAAAAGGCAGGAAACGGGGAGAAAACACACATGCACAAAAAACCCAACAGGGATAGAAGGCGGTGGTGGGGAGGCTGCGGGGGCAAGGCCTTGAAACACTTTCTTTTTTTCACAGCATGAAGTCCACTAATGCCAGCTTCAGATTTGCAACTGAATCAAAGTCTCCGAGTCGTCATTACAAGGTTTTTCGGTGGGTGGGGGCATGGAGAAGTGGACAATAAGGATGTATTAAAGACACAGACAAGGTGTGGCAGGGGCAAAGTCGGGGGAGGTGTTACAAAGAAAGGAAGCTGAGATGAATCACCGCGTGCCATGAAAATACCAGGGCGAGTGGATGTCGGAGTGTTTAACCAGATTTGAAGCTGGAAGCATCTTCCCCAGCGGGCAAACCCTAGGACGAGGCACAGCCACGCGACCCTCAGCCTTTGAACCCAGACCTGGCAGCTTAGGAGCACACTCCCCCTTCCCCAGGCAGCCACAGGCTCTGAGCTGAAAGGCAAGGTGGGGGTAGGGATAAGAGGGCCCTGCAAAGAAGCACAATCAACAACTCAAATATGAACGGAAATGACGTCAGCAAAGTGAAGGACCTGTTTACTGCAGATCAAAACAAAACAAACTTCCAAACCTTTTGTGTACACAAGAAAACTCTATAAAAAGCCTTCCTAAAATGTCACCAGGGTCGACACATCAGCAGCCCCACAAGAAAACGCATGACAGTTACCATGGGGGGGAGGGGGGAGGAAAGGGGCTGAAGGGAAGATGATCTGGGGGGCTGGGGGGAGGAGTGATAAAACCAGAAGGAGCCCAAAACCCAGCTGCTACTGCCCCCTCTGCTGATCCTTAATATTTATTGGTGTTTATAATCTAAAAGCCATGCTCCACGTTTCACTTAATACAAGGCCAGACAGTGTTGTCTAATGAGGTAGCATTACAATCAGCTTGTAATACTGAATTTTTAATGCTGCCAAGGATTCTGTTACATAATAATATGAAAAACAGAAGCTGAAAGTGAGCTCACAGGGGACAGGACATTCGAGGTTCCAGGCAGGCGAGCGCCACCAGCCCGGTTCCCCTCCCCCACACCCGCCCCCCTACTTTCTGACGTGCAATCAACCCTCCATCCCGATACAGGAGGTCGGTATGGAAACCAGGAGGATTTTTTTTTTTTAAGGAAATCCACACTTTTCATTATTATTGTTATTATACTCTCATCCGAAGTTTATAGCTCAAGAGTTTGAATTCTAGCTTTTCTGGGGTTAAAGGTCTAAAATGAAAATTAATTTTTTTGGAAGAGGTGGTGAAGAGACAATACAGGGGAGGAGAGGGGTAGCTTATTTTAAGCAAACCAAGAAATTTGGGAGAAAAATCACAGAGGGAGAAAGAACTTGGTGGGGGAGGGAATAGATGTCTGCCGACCATATTCACAGCTGCCGCACTCAGTTTACATTGGTGTAATTTAAAAGCATATATATAGCCGCCGTTGCTCCTCTCTGTAATACCCCAAGACTGTAAATCTATAACCACTGCAATGATTTAGTGATTAAAAACATGATAACATATTGTGTAACTGCAAACCACAGAACCCCTGCCAACTCTCTCTCTAAGATAAAAGGGAAAAAAATACAGAAAATGTGTTGCTTGCAGCCATCTTCCCAAACCCAAAAGATTTTAATAAAAGAACCTATACAGCAGATGAATTGGAAAGGGGTGAGTGAATTCTGTGTGAAGCCAGCAAAGGTAGAGAAAAAAAAAAAAAGGCAGCTTTATGTGGGATTCTTTTCCTTGTACTAACAAATTACGACCTAAACATGCCTTTTCTTTTCTCTCTTTTTTTTTTAATAGTTTGTTGTAACTGGAATAACTGGTCTTGTGCACTGTCTTGCATATTCAAAGCTGCTTTGTAACCGGATCTAGAGACCCAACCTTATTTGCCTGAACTCAATAGGGGTTTTTTCTCCCCCTCCTCCCGGGTTTTGTTTTGGATTCGGTATTGTAGGTTTTCTGTTGTTGCTGGGAGCCTATGTCTATGCAGGCACAGGCTCTGGTGCCTTTAAACCACAGACCAAACACCTGAAAGGGGGAGGCACAATTTGTAGAATGGCAGGAGGAGCCTAAAATATACACCAAAAAATAAAATCAAAGCAGCTGTAGGGGTTTTGGCCTCTGAGCAGCTGACCTGACCCCGTTCCGTATATTCTTTTATTTCCCCATTGCAGGATTCCTGCACCTTGGGTCAGATTCAAACTCAATGTGACCCTGAGGAGAAGGCAGTCACAGAGTCCTGGAAAGCTGCTCCATATTTAATAGGGGTGGGGGAAGTAAGTGCATATGCATCCAGACTCCCCCAGTGAAGACACCCACACGGTGCAGACGTACACGCGCGCGCACGCGCACACACACACACACACACACACACACACACACACACACACACACACGTCAGGACTGCCAGGCCATGGGACCAGCTCCACCCCAGTTTTCTTGGCCCACACCACTGAGAGCCTGAACTCTCTTTGCGGGCCCCCAAAATCCTCATACCTACAACTCTACACACACACACACACACACACACACACACACACACACACGCAGAGAACACCACTCCTCCAGAGACTTTGTATGTTTAAAAAGTCCACAGATCTGAATCGCCTCCTCTCTGGACCGGAGCAGGGCAGTTTATTCAGAGAAATCAATAGGAAAGAGTATTTGCAAATATTTATATAAGCCCTGTGCGTTTCAGCATTAAGTAATTAAAAACTAAAACCCGAGGAGGGGGAAGGGAGACACACAGACAGAGGAAGGCTGCTGGCCTAGAGTAGGTTTTCCTGCCCACACCTCATCTTCCCAAACCGCAATCTTTTCAAAACTGACTCCGTGTACACTTTTTACGAAATCCTCTTCGTACACCATTTGCTAGACTATTTCAAAATCATCTCCAAATATGGATTCACCTACCACCAAGCTTTCAAGACTGACTGTGTCTGTATTCTATCTCTCTTCTCATACACACACAGCAACTCATACTTTTGACACTGCTTCAATCTCCAGTATATTCTCTTTTATTTTCCTATCTCTAATATACCTGCACTAGTTAAAAAAAAAAAACAAAAAAACCTAACATTGTAAGATAAGAAGAGGGCCCCCAAAGTGCCCATTCAAGAAGCAAACTCCCAACCCCTAGGTCTCCTGAATACCCCCCACTCCCCTCAACCCACAGGATGTCTACACTTTGGGGGTTCAGCTCCTGAAACCCCCACATGTAAACAGATTTGAAAAAAAAAAAAAACTTCAGCAAAATGGAGTTTTAGAATGAGCTACTATGGAGTGGACTTCCCTATATTGTTCCAGAGGGCAGGGCAGTAAATTCTGGTTGTTCTCCCTCTAAATCCTCTCTAAGAAGCCAAGCAAGGCGCTGGAGCACCCACGCTGCAGATATTGTAGAAATTTACAGTAAATGTAGGTACACGATTGCAGCACGCTGCCCTATTGATTATGCAGATTGTGATCAATCTTCTCCCCTCGCCCACTGCCCAAGCCTCTTTCGGAAGACCTCCAAATAAGTTGGTCTGCAACCAGCTATTCTCCCAAAGTAGGGAGGAAAAAAAGTAATTTTTTAAAAAACATAATAAATCCTCAATTGTCCCCACTGAAAGGGCTCGAGTCTTTTTTAAATTCCAAAGTGAATTTATGTTCTGTAATTTGCATTACAGCCAAGCGATCACCGTCTGTCATATTCTTCAAAGGTACTTAACAAACTGCCTTTTAAAAGTCACTAGAACTGGAGGCCAGAAAAAGGCAATCAGCATGCTCCGTCCATACAGTGCTTAGATCAAGTTTCAATAATTGAGACCATTAAAAATTGTCATATTTACCCTACTTGAAAGCAACAAGGGGGAAAAGTTAAGACTGGGTGCCTTTTGAAAGCGCTTGTAATCAAAGAATTTGCCACAGTCCAAAGAATAGCACAACATTGAACAAAAGTCAGATTCTGAGCAACAGCTTCATTCGCAAAGTGATATATACATATTTTAATTCAATAGTTATACAAGAACCGAGTACTGAGTCCATACACAACTTAATTATATACACTGCATGAAATACACTTAGATTTACTCTCCAATAGATATGCAAAAAGACGGACATTAAAATGCATAATGTAAAATTCAGGAACACGGTTTTTGCATCGAGTGGAGCAGGGCGAGGGGTGAGAGTGGGGAACCGAACGTAAACAATCCCAGATTCGCGAGAGCAAAAAAAAAAAAAAAAGAAGAAGAAAGAAAAGAAAAAGAAAAAAGGCATCCTCGGATGTCTCTGAGCTCAGCTGGCGGAAGAAGGCCGGCCGGGCGAGGTCTGGCCCTGGCCAGCGGCGCAGCCCCGAGCCCCCGGGAGCCCCTAGTGTCCAGGGCAGAGCCCCCTCTGGGCGCTCGCGGCGCTGCCAGTGGGGCAGGGCGGAGAGCGCACAGGTAGAGGATCGCGCGGCCGCCTCGCCCCCTCCGGGACCCCGTGGCTCCGAACGGGCTCCCGCGTCGCCGGCAAGTCGAGCCCCAGCGCGGAAGGCGCTCGCCCGGCCAGCGGTGGCGGCCGCGGCAGCAGCAGTGGCTGCGACCGCGGCGACTGCTCCGGGCCGGGTGCGCGCCCCGCGCGGCTGCTCAGCCCGGGGCCCCGGCGCCTCTCGGGGTGGGGCAAAGTTGGGGGCCGGGAGCGGCGGGGGCGGGGGCACTCGGCACCGCGGACCCCCCCATACTCCCCCCACCGCCGGCCGCCGCCTTTGTCTCCGAGCTGGGACCCCGGCCGCCCTCCCGCCCTCGGCCCGCGCCCCGGCCGGCCCTGCCTGGCGGCGCCTCCAAACTCGCCGCGCGGGCCTCGCCCCGGGCGCCTCCACCCTCCCGGGGGTCGCCGGCGGCCGGCGGCGGCGGCGCGGGGCCGGGGAGGAGGGGGCGGCCCGGGCTCGGCGGCGGCGGCGGCGGCAGCGGCGGGAGGAGGAGGAAAAAGAAGAAGAGAAAGAGAAAGTTTGGCGTAGGGGGAAGGCGAGCGGGACGCAGCGAGCGAGCAGGGCGCGGGCGCGGGGAGCGCGGGCGGCGGCGGCCGGGCGCGGGAGCCGGGAGGGGGCAGGACGAGCCCCATGCAAAGCAGCCCGGGCGCCCCGAGGAGCCCCGCGTCCGGGCGGTGGCGGCGGGAGGAGGAGGAGCAGGCGGCGGCGGCGGCGGCGGCGGCGGCGGCGGGAAAAAAAAAAAAGAGGGAAAAGTTGCCACTTACGCGGTTGCTTCTCCGGCGGCGGCGGCTGCAGCGGCGCTGCTGGCGACGGCGGCGGCGGCGGGAGCTGGCGGCGCTTTTAATCCCGAAAAGAGGCGCTCGGGCCGCGGAGCCCATCAAGGCAGCAGCGGCGGCTGGCGGGGGTCGGCGGCGGCGGAGGACGCGCTGCTGGCGGCGGCGGCGGCGGCGGCGGCGGCGGAGCTGGAGCGCGCTCGGCGGAGCCCGGGGCGGGAGGCGGCCGCAGCCGGGGAGCCGGAGCCGCCGCCGCCGCTGCCGCCGAGCAGCATGGTTGGCGGGGAGTTTACAGCCCCTGGAGCGGGCAGGGGCCACGGAAGAGAAGCGGCGGCGGCGGCGGCAGCGGCTCTAGGCTGTAATTGGGATGCAAAGCAGGCGGCGGCGGCGGCTGCGGCCGGGAGGAGGAGGAGGAGGAGGCGGCGGCGGTGGCGGCTGCAGCGGTCGGAGGGGACGCGCTGGAAGTGGGAGCTGATGAGTGAAAAGAAAAAAAAGTCTTTGGATCTTTATTCTGCTAATTAGTTTCCTGCAAAAAATGGCTGTGATTAATTCAGTGCGCATGTGCTTCATTACCCAGGCACGACGGGAAGGGCTAATTAGCCACCTTCTGGATCAATAAGATTCAGCAAAAAAGAAAAGGGGGAGGTGGAGGGAGGCAGAGGGGAGGAAGGGAGGAAAAAAAAAAAAAACCAGGGGAAAGTGATGAGCAGGGCAAGGAGAGCAGGAAGAGAGGATGGGAGAAGAGCCTAGAAGAGGGAGAGAGGCTCCAAAAGTTTATGCATGTATTAAAAACACACACACACAGACGACACACACAGACGACACACACACGAGCACACACACACACGCACACACACACCGAGAAGTGGAATGCATAGGAGCAACAATAGGAACCTGGCTAAGAATCTTTTTAAGATTTTTTTTTCCTTTCTTCTTCCCCCCCTTCTCTTTTCTTTCTTATTATTTTCCCCTTTCTCTCTCTCTCTCTCTCTCTCTCTCTCTAAGCAAACGCAGCAATGTTTAAATTAACTAGGAAAAGAGCATCTCCAAAGAATGGGGGCATTAGTGGAGGGGGACAGCTTAGAGTAAAGGTTTAAGTGAAAGAGCAGAGACTTCGAATAGAGACCACTTTAAATTGCAAATCTGAGATTTTTTAACTGAAGGAAAATTACCTCCCCCCAAATCAGAGGACGAATGAAGAAAATATGGAGAAAACTTTAACACATACCATAGACTAGACAAAAAATATGTTAATTTTGTCTTCTGAAATAAGACGCAATCGGTCTTCTCTGGTTCTTTAGAAGGAGAGGGGAAGAGAGGAGGGGTGATTAGAAGAAATAAAAGGGAGAAAGTGAATCAGAACTGAAAGGGGATAACTTCAGGAAAGACAAGAAAAGGAAAAGTTGCACTTGGAAACAAGTCCAACTTTCTACCTTTCTGGACTTAAGAGAAAAGTAAAATCAATTTTCTCGTGTGAAACCTGGAAAGCAGATGTTTTCAAAACACAGGAAGCTATTTTGCCATCAAAAGCAGGGATGTAATAAAGGCAGTGAAAAATAATTTCAGACTGAATTCATAAGAGAGAAAGCCAATATATTTAAATATAGAGGAAAGGTCTAGGGTGTAGAAAGGGGAAATTACATACCCCTTCCCTAATGCCAAAAAAAAAAAAAAAAAAAAAAAAAAAGCCTTACAGCTACCTCCAAGAGTTTGGAGCACAGTCACGAAGCCAAAGGGCTTGAAATGAGAGGATGGATTTCAGATAAAGACTAGGAGCGGTACATCCCACTAGAGCCCAAAGGAGATCCCTGGAATCAAAGACAGCAGCCAGGGACCCTGCTACTGTACCGATTCCCAGTACATCAAAGCCATCACTTAGGCTGGTGCACGGTACCTCCAAAAAGCAAGCAAACAAACGCAGGAAGAACAAGAGTCAGTGTCTGTCTGTCTCTCTCTCTCCCCCCTCTTCTCTGTCTCTTCCCCCCCCTTTCAAATCCTAGCCTCAGCGTCACTGCTACTGCAATAGATTTTTTAAAAATGATAAGTTGTATTTATGTAAGTTCTAAATATGAACTAATACCATTGAAATTACAATGTCTGGAATAAAATAAAATGCAATCAGCACTTTAAGTAATCTGCAAACAAATGTAAAAACAACATTTATGTTTTTGAAGCCATTATTAGTAAACCCTGTAACACCAGATAGCTTGCTAAAACTTATTTTTCTTGGAAAAAAATGTTGCCCTAGCCTACCAGATTATTTATTTTAGAAGGAATTTGGGAATTAATCAGGAAATCTGTTTGATTAGAAAGTAATTCTTCATTTTGAGAGATTTTCCAATGCTCTTAAGAACATGCAGCTTCTTAGTCAAGACTAGAGAGAAAAAAACCGGTTTAGGATTTTGCAGGGTTACCTCATCTAATCCTTCTGAATTCACTCTGGGAATAATGCTATTTTATTTAGGGGGGGGAAGAAAATACATTTGGAAAAATCAGGGGTTTCCTCTCTGTGAGCCAAATCTGGGTTGCCATTCGAACTTTTTCTGGCTGCTTTTCCATGCAGGACAGCTGATCAATAAAGCCAAGTCCAGCCTGGCTTGCTACAGGTTTCACCAGTCAGTGCTTGCAAAACCTTTGTCATTTTCTAAAAATAAAAAAGCTAAAAGTTATTGTAGAAGAAGGGGCTTTTTTTTGTCCCCTGCACAATGCGTCTTTTGTGAGGTTAATGCCATTCTGGGCTCTCGATAGCCCTGGACAATGGGGAACTCTCTAGGAGCCTGCAAAGACTCTAGCTTTTTTCTTTCTTGCCTTTTTTTTTTTTTTTTTTAAGGGAAGGATGAAACATTCCTACAGTCCAAACACAACCTCTACTTTGATTAAATAAATATTTATCTTTATTGTAGCCATTGTATATTTTTACCTTCAGTTTGTCCGGTTTCTGATTATTATTTTAAATTTTTCAATGGCAACAGTTAATCTTTTTTTTTTTCCCTTTCAGTCCAAAGGGCAGGTCAGTGTAAAATGTAGCTGACTGAAGGAAGACTGGTAAATTCTGAATTTTTCCATAATACATCAGGTAAGGAAAATTGTTCAGACCCTCAGGAATATATTCACTTCCTTTTTATCTGTCTTCACGAATCTTCATAAAGCTGTTTATTTTTTTAAAGATGTGGTAGAATTAAATTCCTCCTTGTAGATCTTGAAAAATCACTTAAATACTATGTATTTATTTTCTTTTGAAATGTAAATAGTACTAGAAGTGAACTTGCAGCTTGTTTCTTATATAAAACGGTGCGGAGGAAGTCAGTATTTCCTTTAGTATAACCTATTTGGAGGAAATTCTGGATATAAATGTATTTCATGTTACAATATAGGAAAATGTCAGCTTAATCTGGTAAATACTTATGCTAATTTTACTGAGTGAATTCGTTATAAGGAGGAGAGGTACCAAGCTTGTATGAATGAATAATGCTTAGACGATAATCCAGCATCTATATGGATTATTTTACGTACAAAATGAAAAAAAAAAAGGAAACAAGAAATTCAGAATCTAAATCTTTCATTTAGCTGGCAAGAGGGCAGAAAATTTTAGACCAACCTGTTTTTAAGACATTTACGTTAGGAGGGAAAGTGGAATGTAGGCTAAATATTGCATTGCTGTGTACATTCCTCTAGCTCTCACTCGAATGGATATAGATATAAAAACACAAAAATATATGCATAAAGGGGTACATAAATATACATTTGAATGACTTCAGATGTCTTTGCATTTGTGTGTGTGTGTGTGAATATATCTGTGCACACAGATATACAAGGTGTACATAAATTCAGGTACTGGGCAGAGCTGTGTGAGTGCTCGCTCACTGGGGGCTTGTGTTTCCAGATCTGTTTGAAGCCACTTCTTTGCAAATATAACATAAAAAGGTTGATTTAATGATGAAGATGTGAATGGTGAATTTGAGTAAGAATCTGCTTCCCTGCAATTATCAGAATATGGGGTTGCAATGTGAGCAGCTATTATTTGGTCCAAAGGCTAAAGAGGCAATGGGCCATCTTAAGGGGCAAGGAGGATGAAGGGGTCTTAGGAGATCTCACTTGGAAAAAGCCTAGCTCTGGGCCCTCGGTTTTCTTCTGCAGGGAGATTGGGGACACAGAAGCAAAAAAAAAAAAAAAAAAAAAAAGGAAGAAAAAAGAAAACCCCGTGTGGAGGCAGGAGAGGTTGAAAGGACGCCTCTCCGTACAACTCCAGAGCTAGATCTAAGGAAGGGGTTGGAGGGTGAAGAATGTGCGAGTCCCTTTTTGAATGTGTATTGTTATTCTAAGTCTATTGTATGTACGTGTTGCAGTCCTTTCATTTGCCACAACATATGGATTCCATAAATGCAGACATGCCGAAGTGCATCTGTCTGGGTAGTTAACATGATCTAAACATCCCTCTTCGTTCCGCTAACTCCGGCTCTTCTTCGGGCTCCTCGGCAGCGCTCCGGGCCAGCCGGCCCGTGCCCCAGGCTCGCAGCGCCCGGCAGCCTCGTCCTTTTGTGGTCTCTGCACGGGATCCAAGGTGCCGCGCGGAGGAGGCGGGCTGCTCGCAGTGCCGGGGTCAGAGGCGCCGCCACCGGCGGCCTCTGCGCGCGCGGGGAGGAAAGGGTTAAGCTGTCCGAGCCCGGGGAAGGGGCTGCGCTCATCCTGGAGCGAGGTGCAGCCACCGGCAGCTGTGATTTAGGGGTCAAGTCCGAGATCACCTTTCTCCTGCCTCTGGAAATGGCAGAAGATGAGATAGGGAGGGAGAAACTAGAGAGTGGCAGCCAGGCGCAGCACGTGGGCTCCATCCATCCGACACCCCCATCGCCCCGGTCCACCCCCTGACCCCCAGACAAATCGGACAGTTCCCTTTTCTGGTAGAGATGCGGGGTGCGGTTCTTCTGAGCGTCCGGAATCGCTCCATCCAAGGCTCTGCCCTAAGGTTAAGCCACTGTGCCCTGAGCCTCAACCACCAGATCTCAAAAGTTTGCTCTCAATGCGCCAGACAGTGAGTAGCTGAGTCTGAGTAAAAATCACCCCCGCTCCCCGTTTACGAAAACCAGGGGTCCCCCTGGCAGGACTAGGCCGTTTGAATGTTGGTGCTAGACCCTCAGACTCCTGTCACGATCCCCACATTCGTGAGGGGATGTACACAGTGGTGCCCACTACATGCAGCTTCTTGCTTTGTGCCTATATTCTTTCTCAGGATCTTGCTTTCCCCCAACTCAGGCGGACTGGGGAATACTTTGGTCAAAATAATTTTTTACACCTGAAAGGTAACCAAAAACCAAATTCAGATGTGTTTCTAGGGTTTTTTCACTGGAAAAGAGCAGAGGGTCTGAAGTCCCCTTTTGTTATGGTTCAGTGTCCGGCCCGCCAGGTTGAGGGTCCCCGCGCCCAGGTGACGTTCTGGGGGCTGTAGGGATGCGCACCGTGCCCACAAAAGGCGCTTTAATTGAGAACGAGCTTCCCAAATCCAACTCCATGAGGATGGCATTTAGGACGACAGCTCTTTCGGAAAGTTACTCCAAGAAAAAGGAGTTTTTTGGTGGGAAAAGAAAACTGGCTCGAAATGACAGAGAGAAAAGGGAACTAGATCCCTGGGGGGCAGGAGGCAGGTGGGGGGTGCGGTGAGAAGATAAGGAGATGAGCCGGGAAGTACACGGACAGGGAGTGGGGCGCGGCCAGGGAGGTTCCGCGACGCCCTCCCCTGACTCTCACTCCGGCTACCAGGGTGAGGGTGAATCACCCCGATTTTAGCTTCTGCTTCCAGGGCCAAGAGCAGACCAGCTGGTCTAGAAGGCAGCTGAGGTCTGTCTTCTGAGCCCTGCCGCCCCTAACCCTGCCAGAGCCTCCAAACCGCGGAAATCAAACCAAATTGGCCGCTCAAATCTAGAGAGGTTTCATCCCTGGGGCAAGGGGGAGGGAACAAGCCTTTTTTTTTTTCTTTTGAACTCCCGATTCAAAAGAGACCACAACCTACTCTTGAGTGTCATCTCCAGTACATGGATTGTGGGTATGTTTCATTCTTTCTTTTTTCCTGTTTCTCAGAAGTAAAACCTTTAAAGAATGAGCCCCAAACTTGGAGCGCCCGGGTCCTTGAAAGAGTTCCAAATGATAAAGCCTGCCCTTCATTTTGAATACATGGCGCATTGTGAAAATGCAGGGCAATTAGTCAGTTCCAGGGTTTGAGTCAGATTCCCAGTTTCCTCAGCTCCTTTGCAATGGAAATCTGAAATCCAACCTTGGGGCAGGAGGCGCGGAGCCGGTGGCTCTCCCGGGTTCCACACCGCCTGCACCGCTGGCTAGCGCCTGACTTCCCTTTTGGTGACCTGGTAGGTACTAGAAGTTTGCACCACATGTAAAGCCTGGGGAGAGTGAAGAAGAGAGAGAACTAACTTCATCACAGCGCAACAAAGTGAACAACTTGAGGGCAAGAGACCCTCGGTCGGGCTGTGTTCGCTTTAGGGATTTCCAAGGGCATAACTTGGGGGAATGATAGAGACTTCTTGCTTGCCAGCCGGAGCCAGGAAAAAAGGAAACCCTGCGATGGGCGGGCGGCGGGCTTGGGAGCAGGGCTGTGAGTGGGCAACTGAGACCTGGCTCCCATCTGCACATAGCCCTCCTGGGCCAGCGCCGGGAGACGGTGCCCACGGTGGCACGTGCATTGTTGACACGCAGACACGCAGGCATGCGTTAACGGAGGGATGCGCGGCTGAACAATCCCCCCACCCCACCCCATGCTTGCATTTCTTGCAGGCATGGCTTATTTAATGGCCAGGGAATTGAGTGCCTCTTACCCACCACCCCCATCCCTTTTATTTTTTGCTGAGAAATGTAAAAAGGAACCTATGCCGTGTACATATTCTGAATAAACGTGAGGGTTTTTTTTTTTCTTGAGAAATACCTAGCGCCATAATTTTCTGATTTAAGGGGGCGAGGGAAATCTTTGAAATGAAGGAAATCAGTGGGGGACGAACTAGCTTTTCCTGGTGTGTGTGTGTGTGTGTGTGCGTGCGTGTGTGTGTCTCCCCAAAGCCAGTAATGGGATTTAAAATGAGAGATTCCCAGTCCTCGTCCTCCCTCCCATTCCATTTTGCTCTCTTCGCCCCAGAAAACATCTGCGATAACCGGCTGCACGTCTAAAGGGACGGTGTAAAGAGAAACAGGGTTTGGGGAGCGCATCAACTTTCTCTTTTTCAAATAAAGTTGAAAAAAAAATTCCAAAGACAATTTAAGCAACAAACGACATCGAACAGATATTTTTCCAAGGCAAAAAATTTCCGATTCGTTGGTTTCCCATTCTCAGAAATAGGGAAAAATGCGAATCCGATCTTCCCGTGCGCTCATGACACGAAATTTGGAGCCCATACTTGGTTAAGGCTGGTGAGTGCAGGGCAGGGCGTGGCCCCACGGCCGGCAGGAGTCCGGCGCACACTGGGCCTGGAGCGCACCGACTGGGGCTCCGGCTAGCCGGGCTACCCGTGGGGTGGCCTAGGGCCCAGCCTGTGTCAAGGCTGCGGGCAGGGCACTGGTCCCCCGTGCACTCGGGGCGCGCCCTCTCAGCCGCCTCCCTGTTTAATTCCAGAGCTCAGCGGGCTGCAGGGACATTCGACGCCAGTTTCCTCTGGCCCGGGCGTGAGACGCGCCCTTCTCGTGTCTGCTCTTCCGTCCCTCTGCGCTGGATGTTGTATAGCGCAGGCCCCTTCCCTCCCCGCCTCTCGTTCCCAAAACCTTATCAATGAGAATTCGACAGTTGCCCCGAGATGCTGATCCCAGTTCACGGAGCCGGCGTGCGCGTCCCTAATGCCCGGCACACCCATCTCCATTTCGGGACCCTTTTTTTTCCTGCGGGCTCTGGACTCCCGGGAGGAAGCCCCGGGCCCTCCGGCTCCCCGGAGACACCGGCTGAGGCGCTTAGGCCAGTGCAGAGTCGCCGCACTGGGACCCAGGCGCCCCTCACAGGTGTACGCAGGGCATGGCCCAACGGCCCCTCGGATGGGCGGGGAAACAGGCCCGGGCGGAGCAATTCGATCACCCCATTATGCCCCTGCGGATGCCCAGAAAAGCCACCAGGCCCGGGGGACCGCCCCAGCAGTGGTCTGGAAAGGAGAGGGCGCGGCGAGGGGCGCACCTCGCGCCCAGGGCCCACGCCGCCCAGGCCCCGTGCCTGCCTCCCCGTCACCCTAACTCCGCACCCGGGACTGCTGGTGGTTCCCTTCTCTTTCCGCCGTTCTCGCCGGGCTGCCTAGTCTCTTTAGGGCCACAGATGCGCCCTCCTCCCCCCAGCCCCGCGGGATACGGAGGTGAGAGCACTGAGATGGGGACCCTGAACCCGACTGCAGGAGGAGGCTGGACCCCGATGTCCCCAGGAGCCCCTTCCAGCCAAGGCCTGGGGAGGGAAGGCGCCTCTGCACCCCTCAGCCCCAGGTGCAAGAGCTGGGAGTGGAGAACCCCCGGGGCCCTGCTCGCCTCCAAGGCAGACCAGAAACCGGGTCCGCCAAGGAGGCGGGAGTGGGTGTGTAGAGTTAGCGAAGGGCCGACTGGAGGGGTGCCTGTGCCTGCGTGTTTGGTGCTGCACGTCTCCCTCCCTCTCATTCTGTCTGGGAAGAAAAAAGAAAGCGGGCAGATTTGAGCCGACCCCTCTTTCCGCAGCCTGGGAACGCTGCAGCAGGAAGAATTGCTCATAACGACACTTAAGCCCCGACAGTTGAATGCTAAAGGTTAAACTTACAGTCTTCAGGGAAGGGCTTCCTGCCAACTGGAACAGTGGTGCGCGCTGCCACGGGCGCTCCTCCACCCCAGCCTGGCCCCTCCAGGTACAGCTCACATCACGGCTGTTGGCATTTGTGAACTTCAGCGAAAGGAGCCCCTGGGTGCTGGCTTGTCCCTGCCCCTCATCTTCAGGGAACCTCTCCTTCCTGGTCTCCCCCATTATTTTGCCTGTGGCTGGTTGAGACCTCAGTTTGTCCCTGGGATCCTGCCCTGTGGGTCCCAACTAGTTCCTGCTGTGCAGTTGGAATGGACCCACCTTTGCAACAAAGATGCAGGGTTCACACAGGTGGACACTTTGGAGAAACTGCATTCATCCCTTGTCCCTTTGCACAGAGCACTCGGTGGCCCCTGCAGCTTGGCACAGATAAAACCAAGGCTAATACACTGAATTTAGTGCCCAGCCTTGGAGGGGTCTGCAGAGAGACGCTGGCTGTAAGGAGGCAGGCGGGGGATTGTCAGGTGGAAAGCCTCCCCCAAAGGAATAGCCAAGGGAGTCCCCTCCCCCAACCCACCACCAAATGATGGTAAAGTTCAATTTAGCACCCCTAAAAAGTATATTCCAGCAGGAGATAGATGGTAAAGAGAATGCAGTTCAGCTCTCAGGAGCCAGGGAAGGTGGCTCTTTTTCTCCCTCCCTAGAGAGCCCACATTTGCTGAGCACCTACCTTGCCTTAGCTCCCTGCCAGGCACTTTCCAAATAATTGCATTCAGTTCTCCCAGCAACCCTGGGAAACTGGTATTATTAGTCCCATCTTATAGATGAGAAATACCAGATTCAGAGAGGTTAAGTCACTCACTTAAGGTCACACAGCTATTAAGTGGCTCAGCTTGAATTTGAACCTGGGCCTGTCAGGCTTTAAAGCTATTTCTATTACACCAGTTGCCTCTTATCAAGGTCAGGAGAATCAGGGGACCCAAGGGATGAGAAAAGATAGATGTGTAGGGCAGATGGGCTGAGGGGCAGGAAATAAAAATATTCCCAGAAGGGTGCTCTGGTTTTGTACGGATTCAGGGCTAGATTCAAGACTAAGAGACAGGTCACTGATGGGCATGGTCCCCCATGTTATTCACTAAAGGGAAAAAGGCCAAAAGGGACAATGCAATAGAGAAATATCAACAAAATCCTAGGATTACAGGGTTGGAACCCATGTAACAATTGCCTGGTGTGCCCCTTGGTTTTCCAGCCTCGGCTGGCCATACTAGGGAAGTTCATACGAGGCCTCTTTGTTTTTCTTTGTAAATTTTCTGACTGTGTCTGAAGCTCAGACAAGTTCCTTACTTCTGTGAGTCAGCGGGGCTAACAGGAAGGGATGATCAGATGACCAACTGCTCATGAAAAAATATGAGGAAATCCAGTAGACAGGGAATAAGAGCGGGCAGAGACAGACATCCAAAGGCAGGCCCCTTGGGAACTCCTGGTCACTTGAGTGCTCCATTTGCAGGCCCTAAGGTAGGGAAGGCTGTGGGTGGGGCAGCTCCACAGCTCCCTTGCAACAAAGATGATGCCTGCTTTGCCAATATTGAGATTTGGCTACCTGATGGTCATCCACCAACTCTGGCCTCCATGCACACTGCAGGTACTGACCACTCCTTTGGGCGAAACTGCACAAGGGGGAAGGGTGGTCAATCCAGTGGTATGGGCTGATCACTCCTCGCCTCCTCGCCGTGCTCGGCTGGGTTGACTCTGACTGATGCTGCCCAAGTATGAGTGTGTGTAACTGGGCAGGACTGGCCAGGCCCACACGGAGAGGTTGCTGAAAGCCTTGTTAAGGAAGTACTTCTGACTAGGCAATCCAATTACATAATGCTGCAAAAATAACTCTGGGCTGGGAGTCTTGAGAGTGACGTATTTTGTTAACAGAGAGGGGTATCAAATATCTGTCTTTTAACCCGAGGGCTGAAAGTACACTTGTGTATACTGACTGGCCTCTCACCCTCTCCCCCAATAAGGGATGTTAAGCGGGTGGCGGGGGGGAAGCAAAAGAAGCAGCAACAATGCACAGTTATTTTTTCCCCTCCTTTTCCCCAGGTGCAACTAAAGCCGACTGTTGAGTTTAGCTATATTCTGCCAGCTCACGTGTCCGTCTACAGAATCGTGCACACCCAAATTAGCCATGCAGTGCTATAAACTGATCAGGGAAGATTAAGCAAAAGAAATGAGGGAGAGAATAAGAAATGAGAGAAAAACAGAATGAAAGGTGGTTTTGTTTTATTTTTTGGTGGGTAGAGAAGGGGAAGGGGTGAATTGTCTCATTATATTCATGAAGACTAGACTAGGACTCCTAGCTTCCCACTAAGGTGACCAACTGGTCCCAGTTTACCTAAGACTGTCCCACATTTAAAACTGCATCTTAGGAACCCACTCATTTCTGAAAAACTGAGTTGGTCACTCCACTTCCCACAGGCTTTGGCCAAATTTCCACCTGGTCAGAAAATAACTGGTCATAATGGTATATCCTGTCAATCCAAAATTGTTCGAAGAGTGATCTAAATGAGATATTTCATCATGGACGCAAAAGCCTTATTTCCAGGCATTTGAAGAAAGATCCATACACTTCTCCCTCCCACTACCATTTTGGATTCTAGAGCTTTCCAGGTGGAAAAATTACCTGCTTCATTCAGTTTGCTTTCAGATAAAGTTTCCAGAGGTCCCTTTCCCATTTTAAAGTGCCCCGAACTCCTGCCATGTTTTGCTTGAGAATCCTTTCATACCATTTTTAAAGAACACTGCTTGAAAGTCATTGTACCTTTTTTCAACTTCTTTTCTGTTGTGGGGTCTCCATTCCTTCCTGGGGCACCAGGGTCACACACTGAACTGTATCAAACTCTTTTAATGTATTCTCATTGAATCTGTTAGCATTTTCTGTTTCCTAATGTTGATAATTATAGCATCTGATCCTTTCACTCTAAACTGCGGCCGTGCAATTCATCCTTAATCTAGATCCATCTGAGCCCCTTCCAAAGAAGACACAAAGATAAGCTATCCCTGGCCCAACACACTCATAGCATCTGAGCTTAGATTCACATTTGTCCCCACCTCTATTATTTTTTTTTAATCAAAATGTTTCCAAACCCCTTGAGCTAATTATAAAAGCGAATAGCTTTTCCTCTCCGAATCATATTCCTTAACTTAGAATGCAATTCCACTCTGAGACCACCTTGTCGCAGACGTGAAAACCTGCTTGCTGAGGACGCAGCAGAGAGGAAAGGGTGAAGCGGGATTCGTCTCCCGCCCTCCCTCGGCAGGCACTGCCTTTATGGAGTCTATTTCCAGTCTGTTTACCTGGCAAGGACCACGTGACCAATCCAGAAGGAAATGCTGACATCATTGTCTCTCTCTCTCTCGCACATGTGAGCCTCCCTCCCTCCCCAGGCCGCCTGCATTCCGGTATCCATCCTCTCTGCCTCTCTCGAGCGCCCGGTCCCCTCCCCCACCACTCACGCCTTCCACCACTTATTTCTCTGTCTTTCTCATGTCACACTTTCCTTTGTTTTCTTTTCCCCTTGCGGGCTGGTTCCTAGACCGTCTTGCGCGCGCGCGCGCACACACACACACACACACACACACACACACGTACACACACATCTGGGTGCCCTTTTCTTTCTCCCTCCCCTCCCCCGCCCCCCAACCCCTCCCCCGCCCCCCGCTTTTCAGTTTTTTCAGATCTGTGGCCATTGAGCCCTCACTCTTTTAAAAACACCTTTCCTCTTTCTTTCTAGATTTGAGATTTCTAAATTAAAAAAAAAAAAAAGTCTGGAGGCCTAAAAAATCTTCTGGGCCAGGGGTAGGGGGAGGAGGGCCAGGCAAGGCTGCGGAGTCCAGCCATTCAATTTCCTGCTCCACTGGGCTTCGAGATTTCGGTGTTGGGGGTTTGGTCAAACATGCTTTCTTTCTTTATTTATGTACAGCTTCTCTTCTTCTAGTCTCCATTCCACGTTTTCCCACCCTGCTGCTGACCAGGCTCCCCTGCCTTCCCCACTGCCAGACCACAGGTCCCAGCAGCTCCTGGCCTTGAGCGGAGGGAGGGAGGGAGGGAGCACGTGCAACTCGCTCCTGGTCTTTTCTCTGCTGCTGCTGCTGCTGCTGCTGCTGCCGCCGCCGCCGATACTGCTGCTCATTCTGTCGGGGGCTGGGGAGGCTGCTCAGCATCCTCCCAGCCTGAGACCCGGGGAGCTGGGAAAGCCAGGATGCAGAGAGGAGGGGAGGAGTGGCAGTCCATGCAGGTGCCTCCTGCCTGTTCAAAGGCCTATTTATAGGAAGAACCAGCAGGCAGGGCTCTGGGGTTCGGCTGCTCCTGGGCAGCTTTCTTGGTGCACGTGGGCACAGAGCCAGAGCATGCAGTTTAGAGGAAATGTTTAATAAAGACATGGGAGCCTCAAAGTGTTTATTTATTCTCACAGAAAGGTGGAGATAGGGTGTGCCTGGAAACTGCTTTGAAAGTGGACAGCAAGGTAGTGAGGCCACAGGGTGACACCACTGGGAATCAAAGGGAACAGCTGTCTCAGGCCAAGGGGCACAAGGCAGACACTGATGGGCCCCATTGCTTCCACCTCCCACCCTAGGCTGTTCTGAGTGGGATGATACCCCTTTTAGCTTGGAAGTGGGACGTGGAAGAAGATATGAAGGGTCACATGAGAGTGAGACTATTAAGTAGTCATTACTTAGGGGTAAATTCATAATCCCCAGCACTCAGAAAGGTGGGATTCTTCCTGGAGGGCATGAGTACTTTGATGGGTATGTTCACCACTGGGTTGGATAGAAAATCAGAAATGTAGGCCAGGCGGGGTGGCTCACGCCTTTAATCCCAACACTTTGGGAGGAAGGTGGATCACTGGAGGTCAGGAGTTCAAGACCAGCCTGGCCAACACAGTGAAACGCCATTGCTACTAAAAATGCAAAATTTAGCCGGGCGTGGTGGGGGCGCCTGTAATCCCAGCTACTCAGGAGGCTGAGGCAGGAGACTCGCTTGAACCCAGGGGGTGGAAGTTGCAGTGAGCCGAGATTGTGCCATTGCACTTCAGCCTGAGCAACAAGAGCGAAACTCCGTCTCAAAAAAAAAAAAAAAAAGGAAAATCAAAAATACAGTATCCTATTGGAAGACCCTACTAAGACCTAGAGGTGGGACTCTGAATGTTAATATAGTACCTGCCTTCAGTGTTTGGGTTCATTCCTATTTCTTTGTTTTTAGAGACAGAATCTTGCTTTGTCACCCAGGCTGGAGTGCAGTGGCATGATCATAACTCATTGCAGCCTCCAACACCTGGGCTGAAGCAGTCCTCCCACTTCAGCCTCCTGAGTAGCTGGGACTGCAGGCACATGCCACCATGCCAGGCTAATTTGTTTTACAAATTTTTTGTAGAGACAGGGTCTTGCTATGTTGCCCAGGCTGGTCTCGAACTCCTGGCTTCAAGTATCCTCCCACCTCAGTCTTCCAAAGTGCTGGGATTACCGGCATGAGCCACTGTGCCCAGCGCATTCCTATTTCTTTCTTTCTTTTTCTATTTTTTTTTTTATTTGAGACAGAGTCTCACTCTGTGCCCAGACTGGAGTGCATTGGCACAATCTCGGCTCACTGCAACCTCCATTTCCTGGGTTTAAGCGATTCTCCTGCCTTAGCCTCTCAAGTAGCTGGGATTACAGGCATGCACCACAATGCCCGGCTACTTTTTTCTATTTTAGTAGAGACGAGGTTTCACTGTGTTGCCCAGGCTGGTCTCAAACTCCTGAGCTCTGGCAATCTGCTTGCCTCGGCCTCCCAAAGTGCTAGAATTACAGGCGTGAGCTACCGTGCCCAGCCTCCTATTACTTAAGACACATTTCTAGTACTATGCCCATTGAAATGGCCCTGGCAGCCAGTCAGAAGAGAATCCAGTTATTATGAGGCTACCTTCTAGAGACCTGTTCCTTCAGCAAAGTATAAAGACAGCAGGGAGGGGTGTGGTGGAAGAGGGTGGTCATAGATATGCCTCTCCAGGATCAACAGGATCTAAATCCTCTTCAGATATGCTGGAAATCTAGAACTTCCTACAGGCTTTAAACATTTTGTACAAGTTCTAATTTTAAACTTCTAAATGTCATAGGCCAAGGACTTGCTGGATTTTGTTTGTTTTGTTTTTTGAGACAGAGTCTCACTCTGTCGCCCAGGTTGGAGTGCAGTGGCACGATCTCAGCTCACTGCAACCTCCACCTCCTGGGTTCAAGTGATTCTCCTGCCTCAGCTTCCCAAGTAGCTGGGATTATAGGCACCTGCCACCATGCCCAGCTAATTTTTGTATTTTTAGTACAGACAGGGTTTCACCATGTTGGCCAGGCTTGTCTCAAACTCCCAACCTCAAGTGATCCACCAGCCTTGGCCTCCCAAAGTGCTGGGATTACAGGCATGAGCCACCAAGCCCGGCCTGGACTTGCTGTTTTGAGACATCATTAGGTAGATAACTCCGTTGGTCAATGAAATTATTGTTGTGGCTTTTGATTCCAAATAAAACTAGTGCTGGAAAGTTTCAATGTCATTCTCATCATCTCAATATCTCATCATTTATGGAGCCACTGCTAAATTATGAGTACGGAAGGATAAGGTGAAGCACAGGTTCCCGACTCCCAGCTGTGGGTTTGAGATGCCTCTGTCAGTGAATGTGTGCTCTTCACTTCTTATCAGTTTTTGTCAAATTAAACTCCAAGTGGTGGAAAGATATAAGAGAGGGTAGAGAGAATCATACAAAGCAACCAACCCAGCAGGATTATATGACCTTTATTGTGGCATCTTTCAACTTTGGAGGGATCTGGAGAATAATACGAAGGAGGTTCTTTCTCCATCTTTGAGTCTAGCTGAAGGCTCAGGCTCACTTCCTCACGCGGACCCTGTCCCAGGCGCAATGTTGGAGGTGACCTCACCCAGCTCCTCATATTCAGCTCTCTGAGTGGGTTTCCTGCATTTGTGTAAAACTGTATGGAAACCAAAATAATAGCAACAAGATCCATTTGTTTCACTACAGAATACCTGTGATGATGTGGAAATGCATATGCATTCATAAGTAGATTTGTATTCATGTTACGGATGACCCGCTTGCTTCCCCAAGGATAGGCACCATATGGAGTGTTCACTGTACACATCTCCATAAACGCCCACCATGCTAATTGGTACTCAGTGCTGTACCCGTGGAGAAGAGAGGATAATGAGAATGATAATGACAATGATGACGACAATGATGACGACAATGATGACGACACTGAACTGCAGATATCGATTCCAAGATGAAGATAGTTCTGGGCATACAGACATGCTTAACCAACGAGGAAGGAGGGAAGGGAGGGAGGGAGGGAGGATCAGATCTCATTGAAACACTCAGTGTAAGTCCTAAACCAACTTCCTTCCTTCCTTCCTTTTTTCTTTTTCTTTTCTTTTCCTTTTTCTTTTTTATTTGAGACAGGGTCAGGTTCTGTCACCTAGGCTGGAGTGCAGTGGCACAATCTCAGTTCACTACAACTTCTGCCTCTGGGCTCAAGCGATCCTCCTAAGTAGCTAATTAGCCTCCCAAGTAGCTGAGACTATAGGTGCATGCCACCACACCCAGCTAATTTTTGTATTTTTCTGTAGAGACGGGGTTTTGCCATGTTACCCAGGCTGGTTTTGAACTCCGGAGCTCAAGCAGTCCATCCGCCTTGGTCTCCCAAAGTGCTGGGATTACAAGTGTGAGCCACTGCACTCGGCCTTTTTGTTTGTTTGTTTAAAAGCGTAGTTACTCTATTATTACCTACTAAAAGGAAGATAGGCCAGGTGTGGTGGCTCATGCCTGTAATCACAATGCTTAGAGAGGCTGAGGCAGAAGGATCACTTAAGCCCAGGAATTTGAGGCTGCAGTGAGCCATGATCACACCACTGCATTACAGCCTGAGCAACAACAAGAGAATGATCCCCAACTTGAAAGAGAGAAAGAGAGGAAGGGAGGGAGGGAGGGAGA
This sequence comes from Gorilla gorilla gorilla, assembly GCF_029281585.2. Taxonomy (NCBI): domain Eukaryota; kingdom Metazoa; phylum Chordata; class Mammalia; order Primates; family Hominidae; genus Gorilla; species Gorilla gorilla. Next base: position 102,546,600 of record NC_073242.2, read on the forward strand.
GGGCACATAATATCTACTGCTGAGCCTGTGGGCTGGGCTAGAATGGCGTAACAATAAAACAATCAGTTTTCATTGTTGGTATATTTTTAAAAATATGATTTAGTACCTAATACTTCTCTCTCTCATGGCAAATCAGTGAGGCAGTGTTGGCAGCTCAGGACAGACTCACCTTACAGGCAAAGCCTAAATGTCAGAGACATGATCTTGCAGTGATATACAATATAAATAAATTAAAAATATATAGAAAAGTGAATACATACAAGAAAGAGCTACCTAGAAGAATCAAAGGCTTTTTTTTTCTTTGCAATGGAGCCTCGCTCTGTGGCCCAGGCTGGAGTTCAGTGGTGCAATTTCAGCTCACTGCAACCTCCGCCTCCCAGGTTCAAGGGATTCTCTTGCCTCAGCCTCCCAAGTAACTGGGACTACAGGTGCATGCCACTATGCCCGGCTAATTTTTGTATTTTTGGTGGAGACAGGGTTTCACTGTTGGCCAGGTTGGTCTCGAACTCCTGACCTCGTGATGCGCCCGCCTCAGCCTCCCAAAGTGCTGGGATTATAGGTGTGAGCCACCGCACCCGGCCGGCTTTTCGTCATAAAAATGAAACAAAATTTAGAGAACAGGAAGATTACCAAAGGCTTGGGTTCCAGTGTTAGCTCTGCCACTAACAGCTGGATGGCCCCCAACAAATCACTTAATCCTCACTGTGTAACTTCTCCTTGTAAAATGGAGATAACAGTGCACACCCCACAGGGTTGTTTCAGGATTAAATGAGACTGCAGGTATAAAATGTCTAGCACAATCCCTGGCACATGGAGGGGGGTCAATCCATGGCAGAAATGATTAACAATATTCTGATATTTCTTACCTGTCGGCATTGCAGGGTTGCAGCGTGAAGATCAAGTGATTGTAAAAGTACTGCATGAACTAGAGGAACTGAAACAAATCTAAGATGTTCTTTTTAGGTGTTACTGGGCTCTAAGTTAAATCTGTTAGTACTGGGAAGTGGAGCAATGAGATAAAGATACATTATCAAGGACAAACTTTCCCTATACACAGATACCTGATATACCTCATTCCAGCCATAAAGTTGCTGAAATACGAGGAATGCGAGTGCCTAACAGACTTCCTCAGGGGGATGTTGTGAAGATTAATAGTTTAGAATGATGTCACAGTTATTAAGGTGCTTGGATTCCCTCGAGCAGAGGGGATATGTAAATCCAGGGACTCATCATAAAAGTAATATCGTCACTGTTTCTCACAGCCGACTGTTCCCTAAGCTGGGATAGAATTTCCAGAAGTATCTTTCTCTTTTAGAATTACAGAGTATGACAGATTTATTTCCACACATCTCACTTGCTTTCAGAGTTATTGTTTCCTCTTATTCCCCCCACCCCTTTGATGACAGAGAAGCCTGAGAACCGATCCTGTCAGGAATTTCTTGGGGAATTTTCAGAAGGATGTGAACACACAGTATGTGAATGGCTGTGCGCAGCGGCATTAACTTTATTTTATAAAATATGTGTGTGTGTGTATATATATGTATACGCGCACACACACACACACACACACACACACACACACACACACACGACTGATCTTCCAACCATATCTGAATAATCAAAACCATGAATGACAAACATGTCAGATACATTCATCAGAACTCAGAGGATCTTCTAGGGGAATTCACTAGCATGTCTTCCTCTTAAAATAGGTCAGGTAACTATTCCCCTCCTTTGGGACTCTCAAAAAGGATGTGCTAATAAATCTAGGCCCCAGGATAGGAGCTCAGTTGCCCTCTAGACGTCTAATGCCAATCCCCAAATTTTCTGAATTTATTGACCAACATGTTGGATGGAGCAGGTTCAAGCATCTTGCTAAATAAAATATAGATTATATTGATCATTTCCCCTCAATCTACTAAAATCTTGTTACTCTTTCACAGAAGGAAATAAATCAGTTTGACAGGACTTGTTCTGTCAAGTGATATAAGTTCCCAACACTGCATTCACTACAGATTATTCTAGAAATAAATTGGTAATCTTTTTTTTTTCCAGGTGAAGTTCCAGATTAGGACACTGCGCACTTCCCTGTTTCTTTTTTAAAAATAGATGCATTAATCCTGCTTTCTTTCAGTCTTTCTAAGTTGTTAAAAATGAAGTGATTCTCCCGTGATTTTAGCCAATAACAACAGCTTCCCTTATAAACAACTTTATCCTGCAAAAAATCTGCTTAGAAAAAAAAAAAAGGCATATCTACTAGTGTTTAAGAAATGTTTAAGAGTTCATCCTGCAAAAACAATGAGGAAGTAAATGGTCAAGGTATATGACCTCCACTTTGACAAGCCTATTTCCAGATCTCTCCCATAGATTTAGGTGTTAGATTTAGAAATTATTTCTGAATTAAATGGGGTCAAGACCAAAGACAGATAGAGTAAATTTGCAGATTGTGTCAATCATGTAGATCTCATGCACGTCAAAGCCATTATTTTTCTGTTTTGTTTTTTGTTTGTGACAGAGTCTTGCTCCCAGGCTGAAGTGCAATGACGTGATTTCAGCTCACTGCAACCTCCGCCTCCTGGGTTCAAGTGATTCTCCTGCCTCAGCCTCCCGAGGAGCTAGGATTACAGGTGCCTGCCACCACGCCCAGCTAATTTTTGTATTTTTAGTAGAGACGGAGTTTCATCATGTTGACTAGGCTGGTCTCGAACTCCTGACCTTGGGTGGTCCACCTGCTTCGGCCTCCTAAAATGCTGGGACTACAGGCGTGAGCCACTGTGCCTGGCCAAAGCCATTATTTTTCATAAACACATTGAAAATCCACTAGGCAGCAAAGGAGAAAGACAGGAGAAAAAGTATGAAAAACCTCATTGTTTATTTGTATTAAGACAAATTACAGTGGCCACAGGATCTGCGCCCTTCCTGAAATCTCAGGGCTTCATAAAAACCCAACATTTTCAGAATACACCTGGCACAGAGACAACCTCGAAGTCAAAGCCCCAACTCTGTCAAGACCAAGACGGGAGCACAAAGGCAGCATCCTTGAAATGAAATTCAGGTATCTTGGGTACTTCTGGGTATCTCTAGGGCTTGGGGTTTCTAAGCTTAACTAAGATACTTGCTTGTTTAAAGGCTCTGGAAGCAGAAAATCCACACTATCCTTCACAGGTCACAGCTTGGTATTCACCAATCTTGTGAGCCTGAAATTTAAGTTCCTTTATCCTTTTTCTTTGGTCTACCATGCCAATTCCTAGCCCAGGTTACCCCCAGCCACCTGCCTCTGGATTGCTAGACAGTGCTGGGATTATAAACCGCGCCTGGCCACTAAAGAACTTTTTTTTTTTTTTTTTTTGAGATGGAGTCTTGCTCTGTCGCCCAGGCTGGAGTGCAGTGGTGCAATCTCCACTCACTGCAAGCTCCGCCTCCTGGGTTCACCCCATTCTCCTGCCTTAGCGTCCAGAGTAGCTGGGACTACAGGCGTCCGCCACCACGCCTGGCAAATTTTTTGTATTTTTAGTAGAGACGGGGTTTCACCATGTTAGCCAGGATGGTCTCGATCTCCTGACCTCGTGATCCGCCTGCCTCGGCCTCCCAAAGTGCTGGGATTACAGGCGTGAGCCACCGCGCCCGGCCCCTTTGTTTCTTAAAACCAAGATTGGAATGAACTTCAACTTGCCTGTCACATTACCTTATGGTGCCTTATACCACCTCCTCTTTTTCACCACGAAATATCTTTGTAGCCTTAACTATTATTTCCTTCCTTCTATTCTGCTGTGATTCCACTGCAAATCTTCCCTGATCTCTAGAGTCCAACCCGACCAGGTCCTTCCAGTCCCCTTCTCTTTCACTTACTTGTCTCTCCCCACTCCTGTCCCCACGGCACACCTGCCTCCATCACTTTCATATCTTTCTCTTATTAAATTTATTTTTAAGGCCGGGCATAGTGGCTCACATGTGTAATCCCAGCACCTTGGGAGGCCATGGTGGGCAGATCACTTGAGGTCAGGAGTTCAAGACCAGCCTGGCCAACATGGTCAAACCCCGTCTCTACAAAAAATACAAACATTAGATAGGAATGGTGGCACATGCCTGTAATCCCAGCTATCTGGGAAGCTGAGTCAGGAGAATCACTTGAACCCAGGAGGCAGAGGTTGGGACAGGGCGAGACTCTGTCTCCAAAAAAAAAAACAATTATTTTTAATTTTTTAAAAATAGAGATGGGATCTCACTATGTGGCCCAGGCTGTTCTTAAACTCCTGGCCTCAAGTGATCCTCCCACCCTGGCCTCCCAAAGTGTTGGGGTTACAAGCGTGAGCCGCCACACCTGGCCTCCTGTCTTTACTCCATTTCTACTTGGAAACCTACACATGCTGTATTCTCTCCGATCAAACAAGAACAAGAACAGTAACACTTCCCTTGGTTCTGCTACCTTTTTGATGTGCCATCCTTCCATTCATTACCCAACTTCCTGAAGAATCATTTAAATGTGTTCTCTGGCCCTTGCTTGAGCACCTCTGGCACTGTGGACAGCTGGCTCTGATTGTTACAGAAGATGGTCATTATTTTGAGCCTTTTAAATAGATCCCTTGTGGTTCTTGCCTACTGGTCTTAGTGTCACCTTGTGAGGTCACACAGAGCAAGTTTAATTCCCTGATGCAGACAACCTTTTCCTGTCCTGGCCTCCTCTCTCAGTCTGATCTTTCTGAGCTAGGAACTGCCAGTTTCTTCAACTCTTTTTCACAGGCTCTGCCTCTGAGTCCCCTTTGCCTTCCTGTTTCCAGTTTGACTCTCTTCTTAAAATGTCATGGCCCAATATTAAATGTGAATTATCCACATCTGCTCTGTCTTCCACAGTACAGCAGGATTCTCACCTCTTTGTTCTCCTCATTACACTTTTGCCCAATACAATTGTGAAAGCCTCCACCCACTAACTTAAACCTCTAAGACAGTGGTTCAGAAAGTGTGGCTCATGGAGCTCCTACTTCAGAATGACCCAGAGAGCTTCATGTTATGGACTGAAAGTTTGTGTCCTCCCAAAAGAGGGTGGAACTGAATGTGTAGGTATTTTGATCCCAGCCTCCAGAACTGTGAGAAATAAATGTCTGTTGATTGGGCCACCTAGTCTATGATATTTTGTGATAGCAGTCTGAGCTATCTAAGACACTTTAATAAATGGAGATTCTTGGTCCACACCTCAAACTTGAATCTGACAATCTGGGGTAGCACCTGGGAATCCACATTTTAAACATTTATGCCAGGTGACTTTTTCTTTCTTTTTTTTTTGAGATGGGATCTTGCTGTGTTGCCCAGGCTGGAGTACAGCAGTATGATCAGAGCTCACTGCAGCCTCAAACTCCTGGGCTCAAATGATCCTTCCACGTCAGCCTCCCCAGTAGCTGGGATTATCGGCATACACCACCATGCCTGGCTAATTTTTAAAAAAACTTTTTTGTAGGGACAGGGTCTTGCTATGTTGACCAGGCTCTGGTCTCGAACTCCTGGCCTCAAGCAATCCTCCCGCCTTGGCGTCCCAAAGTGCTGGGATTTCTGGTGTGAGCCACTGTGCTCAGCCAGGTGATTCTTAAATGTGCCCAAAAGTCTGAAAAGAAAAAAAAGCTTCAGGTCTTTTCTAATACTACTTACCAAGCCTGGCTCCCTCCACCCGAGTTTGTGCAGATGGGTTTTCAGGCCCAAGGTCAAGACCTGCCATTTTCTTGTGTTACATTTCACCTTGCTAGATTTGGTGCATTGCCTTGGTCTATCAAAAATCTTTTGAATTCTTTATTTTGCAACATATGATGTCATGATAACCACACATGGACTACCAAAACCTCACTGTCCTAGCACCAGAAATCTCCTCCACATTGATACCAATCACTAACTAATTTGTACTTCATCTTTCATCTTCTTTTCCATGAGATAAATGAGCAAATTGTCTTTCTTTGTTTTTTGTTTTTTGGTTTTTTTTTTTTTGAGACAGAGTTTTGCTCTTGTTGCCTAGGCTAGAGTGCAATGGCACAATGTCTGCTCACCACAATCTTCGCCTCCCAGGTTCAAGCAATTCTCTTGCCTCAGCCTCCTGAGTAGCTGGAATTACAGGCATGCGCCACCATGCCCGGCTAATTTTGTATTTTTAGTAGAGACGGGTTTTAGTAGAGTTGGTCAGGCTGGTCTCGAACTCCTGAACTCAGGTGATCTGCCCACCTCGACCTCCCAAAGTGCTGGGATTACAGGCATGAGCCACTGTGCCCGGCCCAAATTGTCTTTAACCATATTATCAAATGCCTCACTAAAGCCCAGCTCTTCTTTGTATTCTCTATCTCCTTGTTCCACTGGTAGATGCCAATTCTGTCAAAAAAGAAAATGAAGTATTCTCACAGGCCATTTACACGTGCATTCTAGAATCTGTGGTCAGGCAATGGACTGTAGTGTGTAGAACTCACCCTTTTTTCCAGTGACGTTGTTCTGGATGTTTATGGCACTTATGTCATAGGACCCTTGACTTGTAATTATAAATGTTCTTGACCACATCTTTTTTTTTTTTTTTTTTTGAGATGGAGTCTCACTCTGTCACCCAAGCTGGAGTGCAGTGGCACGATCTTGGCTCACTGCAACCTCTGCCTCCCAGGTTCAAGGGATCCTCCTGCCTCAGCCTCCTGGGTAGCTGAGACTACAGGTGTGTACCACCACAACCAGCTAATTTTTATATTTTTACTAGAGACGGGGTTTCACCATGTTGGCCGGGCTGTTCTTGAACTCCTGACCTCAGGTGATCCACCTGCCTCAGTCTCTGAAAGTGCTGGGATTACAGGTGTGAGACACCGCATCCAGCCCTCGTCTACATCTTGATTCAACTATGAGATAAGGAGCTCCTGAACTCTGAGCTTTTATCTTAGGTGCCTCAAAATATCTCATGGTAACTAGCACAAGATCCTACTTGGTAACCTTTCTTTGAATGAATGAATTTTTTTTTCTCTTTTTTGAGAGGGAGTCTCTCTCTGTCGCCCAGCCTGGAGTGCAGTGGCGCGATCTCGGCTCACTGCAAGCTCCGCCTCCTGGGTTCACGCCACTCTTCTGCCTCAGCCTCCCGAGTAGCTGGGACTACAGGTGCCCGCTACCATGCCCGGCTAATTTTTTTTTTTGTATTTTTAGTAGAGAAGGGGTTTCACCGTGTTAGCCAGGATGGTCTCGATCTCCTGACCTCAGGATCCGCCTGCCTCGGCCTCCCAGAGTGCTGGGATTACAGACGTGAGCCACCGTGCCCAGCCAAATGAATGAATTTTACATTTTATTCCCATTAACTTACTTTCTTTTTTTTTATATAAGATGAAAGCAGATCCTGGAGTGAATACTGGAAGACTAAGCTCCCTAGGCATGAGGGAAGTGGTGTGCCTGGGCAGATCTCAGCAGTCCCAATTGTTTCTCTTAGTCACTGCTCATAAAAATCAGCTCCTTAGAATAAAAGCAGTCTTTGAAATGCAGTGTGATGAAATCACAGAAAGGATGACACAGTTTCTGAAACATCACAACATTACTGGAATCTGTAGTAATGGCCAAACAGACACAGGAAACAGTATTTAAAACAAAACAAAACAAAACCTGGCCAGGCGCAGTGGCTCGTGCCTGTAATCTTAGCACTTTGGGAGGCCGAGGTGGACGGATTACTTGAGGTCAGGAGTTCAAGACCAGCCTAGCCAACATGGTGAAACTCCGTCTCTACTAAAAAAAAAAAAAAAAAAAAAAATTAGCTGGGCTTGGTGGCGGGTGCCTGTAATCCCAGCTACTTGGGAGGCTAAGGCAGGAGGATCACTTGAACCCAGGAGGTAGAGGTTGCAGTGAGCCAAGACCATGCCATTGCACTCCAGCCTGGGCAACAAGAGCAAAACTCAGTCTCAAAAAAGCGAAACAAAAAAACCCCAACACCTTACCTTAGTAGAGCCATCTAAGTCAGCATAACATGCAGATAAAACCTGAGTTATGAGCTTACTGCTAATGAGACCTCTTGTGATGGCACAAAGTGTGTCGGTAGGATGTGACATAGCTGGACAGGGACATCTGGCTTTTCTCTCCATTATGGTTCCCTTCTGTATCACAACTGGTAACACATCTGAATAATTATCTGATATATAAAACACAAAGGGTGAAAAGATGTAAATGAATGGTGGAAAGTCTTGTGGTTTTCATGGTCAAGTGACTTTCTTTGTAGTCATGCCTTTCCTATTTCTTTTTTTATATTTTGAGACAGGGTCTCACTTTGTTGCCCAGGATAGAGTACAGTGGTGCAATCTTGGCTCACTGCAGCAGTGACCTCTCGGGCTCAAGCCATCCTCTCACCTCAGCCTTTTGAGTACCTGGGACTACAGGTGCGCACCATCACACCTGGTTAACTGTTGTGTTTTTTATAGAGATGCGTTTTTGCCATGTTGCCCAGGCTGGTCTCAAACTCCTGGGCTCAAGCGATCTGCCCGCCTCAGCCTCCCAAGTGCTGGGATTACAGGTGTGAGCCACCATGCCCGGCCTTTCCTATTTCTTTCCTATAGGCCAGAGAAGATTCCACAGATACCCCAGAACATGCCTCCACTGGAAAGACCACACAGCCCCAGGGTGACACACCTGTTCTACATGAGGTCTAGGGCCATGGTTCTCAACTGGGGCTGACTTTGCCCCCCACATCCCAAGGGACATTTGGAAGTGTCTGGAGACATTTCTAGTAGTGACAACTGACATCTCATGGGTAGAGGCCACGGATTCTGATAAATATTTGGCAATGCACAAGACACATTCCCTCCACCAACAAGGAATTATCTGGCTCAAAATGCCAATAGCAATGATCTTAATAAAAATGTCATCAATGAAAGCCTTTAAGATCTAGAACAAGAAAAGAATGCACACTTTCACCATTTTTATTCTTGACAAAGTTGAAGTCCTAGCCAGAGAAATTAGGCAAGAGAAAGAAATAAAGTGCATCCAAACTGGAAAGGAAGAAGTCAAATTATTACTGTTTGTAGATGACCTATTTTAGAAAAACTTAGAAACACCACCAAAATAACCTGTTAGAAATGATAAACAAATTCAGTGAAGTTGCAGGATACACAATCAACATTAAAAAATTAGTAGCATTTATATAAAACAACAGCAAACAACCTGAAAAAGAATGTAAGAAAGCAATCTCACAGCTACAAAAATATAAAATACCTAGGACTAAATTTTTTTTTTTTTTTTTTTGAGATGGAGTCTTGCTCTGTCACCCAGGCTGGAGTGCAGTGGCACGATCTCAGCTCACTGCAAGCTCCACTTCCCGGGTTCACACCATTCTCCCGCCTCAGCCTCCCAGGCTGAGACTACAGGTGCCTGCCACCATGCCCGGCTAATTTTGTTTTGTATTTTTAGTAGAGATGGGGTTTCACCGTGTTAGCCAGGATGGTCTCGATCTCCTGACCTCATGATCTGCCCACATCAGCTTCCCAAAATGCTGGGATGACAGGCATGAGCCACCGCGTCTGGCCATACCTGGAAATAAATTTAACCAAATACATGAAAGATCTCTACAAGGAATACTATAAAACACTGATGGAGGAAATTAAGGAGGACACAAAAAGATCAAAGATAGCCCATGCTCATGGATTGAAAGAATTAATGTTAAAATGTCAAGAGTACTACCCGAAGCAATTTACAGACTCATGCAACCCTTATCAAAATACCAGACATATTCTGCACAGAAATAGAAAAAAAAAGTCCTAGAACCACAAAAGACCCCAAATAGCAAAGCAAACATGAAGAACAAGAACAAAGCTGGAGGCACTGCACTACCTGACTTCAAAATATACTACAAAGCCATAGTAACCAAAACAGCATGGTACTAGCATAGAAACAGCCACTAGACCAGTGGAACAGAATAGAAAACCAGAAATAAGTCCACACATTTACAGCATTTACAACTCATTTTATTATTATTGTTTTTTTGAGATGGAGTTTTGCTCTTGTTGCCCAGGCTGGAGTGTAATGGCACAATCTTGGCTCACTGCAACCTCTGCCTCCCAGCAAGTGATTCTCCTGCCTCAGCCTCCAGAGTAGCTGAGACTACAGGTGTGCACCACCACGCCCAGCTAATTTAGAGATGGGGTTTCACTATGTTGGTCAGGCTGGTCTTGAATTCCTGACCTCTAGTGATCCACCTGCCTCGGCCTCCCAAAGTGCTGAGATTACAGGCATGAACCACTGCTCCTGGCCTACAACTCATTTTCAACAAAAAACATACACTGGGCAAAGGACAGTCTCTTCAATAAATGTGACTGGGAAAATTAGATAACCATATGCAGAAGCATAAAGCTAGACCCCTATCTTTCACCATAAATAAACATCAATCAAAATAGACTAAAGACTAAATCTAAGACCTGAAACTGTGAAACTCCTAGAAGAAAACATTAGGGAAACACTTCAGGACATTGGTCTGGGCAAAAATTTTGGGAATAAGACTTTAAAAGCACAGGCATCAAAAGCAAAATTAGAAAAATGGAATTACATTAAGCTAGGAAGCTTCTGTACAGCAAAGGAAGCAATTCGCAAAGTGAAAAAACAACCTACAAGAATGGGGGAAAATATTTGCAAACTATGCATCTGACAAGAGATCAGTAACCAGAATATATAAGGAACTCAAACAACTCAATTGCAAAAAAAAAAAAAAAAAAAAAAAAAAATCAAATTAAAAATGGGCAAAAGATCTAGACAGACAGACATTTCTCAAAAGAAGACATATGTAAGACAAATAGCCAACAAGTATATTTTTAAAATGCTATTTAAAAATGCTCCACATCATTAATTGTCCAAGAAATGCAAATCAAAACCACAATGAGATATCTTACCTCAGTTAGAATGGCTTTTATCAAAACGACAAAAAATAGCAAATGCTGGTAAAGTTGCAGAAAAAGGGGAACCCACATGCACTGTTGGTGGGAATGTAAATTAGTACAGCCTCTATGGAAAAGTGGAGGTTCCTCAAAAGTCTAAAAATAGAACTACCACATGATCTGACAGTGCCACTGGTGGGTGTATGTCGCAAAGAAAGGAAATCAGTATATTGAAAAGAAATCTGCACTTCCATGTTTATTGTGGCATTACTCACAATAGCAAAGATACGGAATCCACTTAAGTGTCCATCAATGGATGAATGGATAAAGAAAATGTGGTATATATACACAATGGAATATTATTCAGCTACAAAAAAAGAATTAAATCCTGTCATTTGAAGCAACATGAATGAAAATGGACTATCGTTAGCAATAATTTTATGTATAGTTCACAGTATCTAGGGCCAGGCATGGTGGCTCATACCGGTAATTCCAGAACTTTGGGAAGCTGAGGCAGGGAGATTGCTTGAATACAGGAGTTCAAGACCAGCCTGGGCAACATGGCAAAACCCCATCTCTACAAAAAAATACAAAAATTAGCCAGGTGTGGTGGCATGCACCTGTGCTCTCAGCTACTCGGGAGGCTGAGGTGGGAGGATTGTTTGAGTCCAGGAGGTTGAGGCTGCAATGAGCTGTGATGACACCACTGCACTCCATCCTGGGTCAAAGAACAAGACCCTGTCTCAAAAAACAAAACAAAACAGAAAACCAAAACCACAAAACAACAAAATAGCCAGAAGAGAAGAACTGGAATGCTCCCAACATAAGAAAATATAAATGTTTGCGGTGACAGGTATTCCAGTTACCCTGATGAGATCATTACCCATTGTTCACATGTATCAAAATATTACATGTGCCCCCCGAAATAGGTACAACTATTATGTATCAATTAGAAAAACACTAAAAACTTTTAAAAATTTAATTAAAAAGTATAATGAATACTGCCATGGAGAATTCCTGGTCTACAAACACAGTACTAGTCCTAAAACTAGACAGGCTGGTCCATCTCGAAGGGTCATGTAACTAACTACCTGTTGTGGGTTTGTGAAGTAAGTCACAGATGGCAAACTGTGAGGTTTAACTGGGGCCTCTGAGGATCCGGGAATGTGACGTGAATATGAAACCAATGTACCCAGTGGGACAACAAGAGGTACAGCTTTTCAGGCTAACTCCAGGAAAGTCCTTGTCTTACAGAGGCACAAGGGAACCTCATTTCTCCTAAAGCCCCTAGACAACAGATATGTTTTCCCCAAACTGCCATTCTTTTTGATATAGCCAAGATTTTAAACATCACCAGTTTTAGATATCACAGGGAAGCTGCTGGATTTAATGAAGCCTCAAGATGTCCCCTGAGAGATGATTATAACTCTAATTAAAAATGGGGGGTGATGGACAAGAATCCCCTGGGACTCTAAGCAACTGGCATTTGCGCATCTTTTTTCATGGAGAAGATGACTTAATGTCAGTTTGGGCTCTTTCCAGGAGTCGAGGATAGTGTCCCCAAAGTCTAATACATTTTGAGATTTAATGTGGTACAAGGATCAGGAAATGTCTTAAATTGTAAGGGACAAAGAAGTTTACCAGCCAAGCCAAACTTTCATTTCTCTCTCTCTTTTTTTTTTCTGAGATGGAGTCTCGCTCTTGTCATCCAGGCTGGAGTGCAGTGATATGGTCTTGGCTCACTGCAACCTCCAGCTTCCCGGGTTCAAATGATTCTCCTGCCTCAGCCTCCTGAGTAACTGGGATTACAGGCACCCGCTACCACGCCTGGCTGATTTTGTATTTTTAGTAGAGATGGGGTTTCGCCATGTTGGCCAGGCTGGTCTCGAACTCCTGACCTCAGGTGATTCACCCGCCTTAACCTCCCAAAGTGCTGGGATTATAGGCGTGAACCACTGCCCCTGGCCTAAACTTTCATTTCATTTTTTTTTTCTTTTTTTTTGAGAGAGGGTCTCCCTCTGCCACCCAGGCTGGAGCACAGCGGAGTGATCATAGCTCACTGCGGCCTCAAACTCCTGGGCTCAAGCAATCCTTCCACCTCAGCCCTCTGCATAGCTGGGATCACAGCTGTGTGCCACCATGCCCAGCTAATTTTTGTATTTTGTATTTTTCGTAGAGATGGGGTTTCACCATGTTGCCCCAGCTGGTCTCAAACTCCTGGGCTCAAGCGATCCACATGCCTCAGTCTCTCAAAGTGCTGAAATACAGGCATGAACCACTGTGCCTGCCCCATTTCTTTTATTTCATATACCTGTACTTACCATCTCCATGATTACATGAAGCCTAGAATATAAGAAACCACCTAAATGAATTCTATCTGCATGTCGATTCTAGGTATGGATAAGAACAAAGGAGAAATGAGTGTGGCAGAATGAGGATTAGAGTTCCATGCTCAGGCAAGTTTTTGGGGATCAGGTAGGTATGGCAGGTCACAGTAGGTAGTGAGGGCATGAATCCAGGTAACTAAATGAGAGTTAAAACATTCTCAGGTACATCCTGAAGTTCAAGGCAGGAGATCAGAGAGACTGAGACGCCAGTGTCAGAAAGCAGACCACTGACAGGAGCTCATCTTGTCACAAGAAGTCTGGTCTTCTAACCTCATAGTGCTGGCCATGCCCACTACTCATTGGACAGTCTTGACCCTACATAGATCCTGAAAGGGAAGTCAGACTGTTTAGTATCCATGGTGGGGGTCCAGGGCAGGTGGCAGCCAGAGAAAGCACGAGGCAGAAAGGCACAGCTCGTTGAAGGCCTTAGGATTGGATGGGGCCTCTGCATTTGAACTTAACATAGCCCTGGGTGAGGATCTCAGTACCCTCAGACAGACACTCACTTCCAAAGGCAAAGGTAATGTTACACCTTTTTCTAAATTTAAATTTTAATTAATTAATTTATTTTTTGAGACAGAGTCTTGCTCTCTCGCCCAGGCTGGAGTGCAGTGACGCGATCTCAGCTCACTGCAACCTCCGCCTCCCAGGTTCAAGCAATTCTCCTGCCTCAGCCTCCTGAGTAGCTGGGATTACAGGTACCCGCCACCACCCCCAGCTAATTTTTGTATTTTTAATAGAGACGAGGTTTCACTCTGTTGGCCAGGCTGGCCTCAAACTCCTGACCTCAGGTGATCCACGTAAAGTGGATCCTAAAGTGCTGGGATTACAGGCACGAGCCACTGCACCCGGTCTAATGTTATACCTTTAGATTGTGTCCTTGCATCTCATTACTCCATGAACATATTTTTACCGAGGAAAAATCAAACAGCAGAGAGCTGGGCCACCATGAAGCCAACTGTGTCACCGAACAAGGGTCTAATGCAAGCAACATCAGGGATGCCGCTGTGATTAAGTGATGGATGCAGTGACCACACTATCCATTGACCCTGCACTGACTGGCATGAATCAGGGCAGGTCTCTGGCAACAGGAATCCTGTGATTCAAGATTCATCCCTGGATAGGATGAATGTACCAGGCAAGGCTCTCATCCTTGCAGACACAGAGCCTGAGGCACCATGCTGCCCTGGGACACTGACCTGCAGGCTTTACTAATGATCGTCGAGCCTTTTGTTGATGACTGGCAAGATTTGAAGATTCCCCTATTAGTGTTCAAGGCTGGGGAATTATCTGTAGGATATAAGGATGAAGAAATATTCCTGAACCCAAGCTGTGCTTGCTTTAAGGCTAGTGGCCCCCAAGCTCATCTCCAGTCTTGATTGCTTCCCAGATCCTACACACAACGCACAAAATACCTACCTGTGATGCCCAAATAGGGCATGTGTCCTCTCCTGACAATGCCTTGCCCCCAACAATATCAACCCCTCCAGCCTGAGGCTCTTTTTTCCCTAATCCGTGCTCTCCAAGTTCACTGTAATAACTATATTTAAACTATATCTGTGGGGCCGGGCTTGGTGGCTCACACCTGTAATCCCAGCACTTCGGGAGGCCGAGGTGGGCAGATCCCTTGAGCTCAGGAGTTTGAGACCAGCCTCGGCAACATGGGGAAACCCCATCTCTATGAAAAATACAAAAATTAGCCAGCATGGTGGCACGCGCTCATGGTCCCAGCTACTCAGGAGGCTGAGGTGGGAGGATGGCTTGAGCCTGGGAGGCGGAGGTTGCAGTGGGCTGAGATGGTGGCACTGCACTCCAACCTGGGTGACAGAGACCCTGTCTCAAATTAAGTAAATAAATAAATAAAGTACATTTGTTGTTGTGTACTTGGTTATCTTTTTCATAAGGCAAAAAGTATTTTGAGCTCAGGGACCATTGGTTTAAATATATGAGTGCCATGTGCTTATCACAGTGCCTATCACATAGTATTTGCTCAGTAAATGTCTATGGAAGGAAGAAAGGGAGGGAAAGCGGGCTGGATGTTAAAGAAGCAGTAAAGGGTGGGGCGTGGTGGTTCATACCTGTAATCCCAGCATTTTGGGAGGCCAAGGCAGGCAGATTGCTTGAGCCCAGGAGTTTGAGACCAGCCTGGGCAACATGGTGAAAACTGGCCTCTACAGAAAAAAAAAAAAACAAAAAACATACAAAAAATTAGCCAGGTGTACTGGTGTGCATCTGTAGTCCTAGCTACTTGAGAGGCTGAGGTGGGAGAATCACCTGAGCCCAAGAGGTCAAGGCTGCAGTGAACCATGATTGCACCACTGTACTCCAGCCTGGGAGACAGAGTAAGATCCCATATTAAAAAAAAAAAAAAAAAAAAAAAGGCAAGGCATGGTGGCTCATACCTGTAATCCCAGCACTTTGGGAGGCTGCGGCTAGCGGATCACAAGGTCAGGAGATCAAGACCATCCTGGCTAACACGGTAAAACCCCGTCTCTACTAAAAATACAAAAAATTAGCCAGGCATGGTGGCGGGTGCCTGTAGTCCCAGCTACTCGGGAGGCTGAGGCAAAAGAATGGCATGAACCCGGGAGGCGGGGCTTGCAGTGAGCGGAGATCACGCCACTGTACTCCAGCCTGGGCGACAGAGTGAGACTCCGTCTCAGAAAAAAAAAAAAGAAAGCGGAAAAAAAAAAAAAAAGCAGTAAAGACCACTAATCAGGCAGCCAGTAGTGTCACGCTTTTCCAAAAGGGGCATTGGCAGTAAGCCTGGGAGAGACAACCTCATGGAGATCAACAAAGGAGTTGGCAGTGGCTTTCAGTGGCTGCAGGGCTGTGATTCCCACTGTGCCTATTGGCGGAACCCCAGGGAATCCCTCTTTCTTGGATCAACCAGGGACTTACCTTCCTCGAAGGCCAGCACACACTCCTGTGCTGGCGACACTTCTGCAGAGCTGGCCAGCAGTAGCCTAAGGATGGCTATGTCAAATGGTCCCTAGCATCTCAGAGATTGAGCCTTGCTCAATCCCATCTTTATCCTGTCAGTTTCCTCTGAGGACTCTGATATTTGATATTATGACCCCAAATAGTTAACCTTAGTTGTGGTGAATTGCATTCATTTATTTTACGATCTTCATGGGATGAAAGAGTTTGTCGAGCTGAGTCTTCATTCAGAAATTCGCAAAATATAGCATTTGACAGTGCCACTTAATTTTCAAAATACTATCCAATGGCCACAAGGATCGCTGTAGCTGAAAACCCTGAGAATATCTATAAGGGTATTTTGAGACGCTAGAATGTGACGACATAGGTCTCTTCTGCGTTCCCCTCACCTTAGCAAAGCAATACATTCGGTATTCAGGATATTCAATAGAACATTCAGCACATATCCTTAACTGCTCTTAGAAATTGGTTCTGTCGACATATTAGCTATTCAGAGAAAGTGCTTTTAAGTTCATTGTTGAACATAGTAATGTAGTGTCTTGCAATCACAGAATCAACGAATGTTTGAGCTCGAAGATTTCTTATAGACAGGCTAGTGTGAATTAAGGACACTAACGCCCAGCTAAAAAGGGAAAGTCACTTAGTAACTTGCCCAAGAACACGCAGCTAGTGCGTAGCTGAACCCGACTTGAAAGCAAACATCATGATCATAAGCCACCTTTCTGCCACTGCGTGTTGATGGTATGAAGATACCGTATATATGTTTACACATGCACACACAAAAAAGGATAAAGTCTTGCATCGCATAGACCCAGTTGTCTGTAGAAACTGTCAGCCCTACTGAAACAATATCCCATTTAAGTTTAAGACAGCCTGGTGAGGCCCAGAGCCTCACCAGTCCCCCAGAAAACGGAGCATTGTTTCCATCCAAACCTTGCACTGAAAGGAGCCTGTCAGCAGGAAGTGACCTCGTGAGACAACTGTGGGGAGAGCAAAGGGCCGAGGAGAGAAAGGCCTCATTCTCACTGCAAACAGGAAAAGGAAAGAGAAAAAGCAAGCTCTGTCTCCACACAAGGTTTGCTGGGCTGGCTATGAACTGTTCCAGTACGTTCCATCAAATAGACACCTTCATAGAATCAAGCCGAGCGCGAACGCCGTGTCTGGGGCTCCCACTCCCGGGACACACACGCGAGCTGGCTTACACATGCTCTTGCTCTCTCGCGCTCTAGGAGAGCGCTTATATGGGCTTCATGAGGCTAAGTAATAAACACTTTGTCTTCACCCTGCTATTTATGGGTTGCTTGGGGCATCCTGAGCTCTCCACTGCCTTTACCTGAACAGACGGCTCATGCAGACCCCGAGTTTAATAGGGACAACAGTAAATCTGAGAGGCTGTGTGTGCCCCACGCGCTCCTGTTTTCCCGGCCACCCATGCTAGTTGCAGAGAAAGGCCAACCTGTATCCCTTCAGTTATGCTCTGTGTGCCCTTCCTGGAGGTGAAATCCCTTCTCCTTTTTCTTCGGGCCCTTGTTTTCTTCCATCCTTTCAAACATCTCTCTAACATATCCTTTTGCTATTTCACCCCTCCCAGAGATCCCTTCATTCTTCAGCAATGGATCAAAGAACTCTGAAAACAAGAACAACCCCGACAGCTGCAAACCACGAGCCCTCACCTCCAGCAGAGGTTTTCGGGAAACTCTGGACGACCACGTGCATGCAGAGGTAAGGAAATGATCCGGTCCTACCTGGCGTTGACTTCCAGGTTCACTCAAAGGCCACGTGCCACCCTTTGCACATCGTGTTTGGGTTGCAAAGGGGAAAGATGCATATTGAAAGCCAGAAGTGTGCCCAGGCCCACAGACGTCTGAAAGCCACAGGTGACGACCCTGAAAAAGTCTGGCAGATGCAGAACCACAGCTGATCACTTTGGTCCGTTTGAGGACCCCTTTCGCTCAGCTCTTTTGGGGGTTCCAGGGCTCTCAGAGCTTCCAGGTCCTGTAAGAAGAGATGGAGTCATAGCTGCGCCCTGTCCACTCTCGGGCTGTCACACAAGCCTGGAGCCCAGCCATTTCTTGGCCTTGTCTTCATCTTGGGCTAACCGGTCGTCTCCTGCAAACAGACAACACAGAGAAGGATGGGTGAACTCGGCCTCTCCCCACAGAATACAGTTCGCCATTACAGCGCTGATTAAATACAGGACATTATCTCACCATAATGCCCTCCTGGCGGCGTTCCCAGGAAAATTCTAACTAATCATAAAAATAGAAAGAAAAACGCAACCTAAATTCCATTCCTCGTCTTAAATGAGTGATGTGTTCACTTTTATTTATTTTTCTGGAAGTGAGGCGGGAAAAGAAAATGAATTTTAGGGCTTAGAAAAACAAGCTACTAATAGTACTAAGTAGAGCTGGGGCGGTGGTGCAGACAGCTTAGCTCTAGCAGGGATGTAGCCGGCATGGCACGGGTGAGTCCTGGCCCTGCTCCTGGCTGAAAACTTAAGAGTTTAGAACTGGAGCACCTGGCAGGGCAAAGGCAGGATGGGGTGAGGGAAAGTTGTGGGGTTGACTGTGGACCCCCCCAACCCCCTACAAATGCACACACAAGCTAGGCGCTCAATAGCTTTCTTATAGCCCAGGTAGGCAAATCCTCTTCCAATATACCTTTGAAAATAATGCCTGATCTTTCTCCAGCAGCATTCTTTTTGGAAACACAGGCATAGTTTAGGTATTTTTCTCCCTGGAAGGTTCTTTCCTGGAAATTCACCCAATTAATTCCTACTCACACATTTTAGAGATCTGAACAGTAAGAAGCCTTCTCTAAGAACCCCTACCCTGACTCCAGTCCAGGCGTTGGTCCTGTAAACCTTCTCTTCATAACAGCCATGTGACTGTAATTAATGCAATAATTGCATAGTTGATTGTTTAGCATGGTTGTCTGTCCCCTCCCTTAGATTAAAAATGTGTTTGTCTTATTCCTGACTTTGTAAGTACTAGGTACAAAGTAGCTGCCCAATACATGCCTGTGTCGGATGAGTGCTGATGGGTCACGGTGGGCGCCGAAGTGGATGGTACCTTCTGCTACTTCAGTGGGGCTCAGGTATAGCAGCAACAAACACATGTAGAACCAGATCACGGTGGGTCCACACCAACAAGGACCAAGGACCAAGCTCCTCCCTAACAATTTCTGCTCCTTCCTCCTGTGAAGTGTTTTTTTGTTTTTTTTGTTTTTTTGTTTTTTTTTTTTTGAGACGGAGTCTCGCTCTGTCGCCCAGGCTGGAGTGCAGTGGCGCGATCTCGGCTCACTGCAAGCTCCTGTGAAGTGTTTTTTGTTGTTGTTATTTTTTGATGGTGTCTTGCTTTTTTGCCCAGGCTGGAGTGCAGAGGTACGAACTTGACTCACTGCAGCCTCCACCTCCTGGGTTCAAGTGATTCTCCTGCTTCAGCCTCCTGAGTAGCTGGGACTGCAGATGTACACCATCATGTCCGGCTAATTTTTGTATTTTTATAGAGATAGGGTTTTCCTCATGTTGGCCAGGCCAGTCTCAAACTCCTGACCTCAGGTGATCTGCCCACCTCAGCCTCCTAAAGTGTTGGGATTACAGGCATGAGCCACTGTGCGCAGCTCCTTCTGTGAAGTCTTCATAGATAAACCATGGGAGAGTTAAAAATCCTGAAAACCAGCTTCTGAAATGCTTATCTTTTTTTACTTTTTATTTTAAATAGAGACAGGGGTCTTGCTATGTTGCCTAGGCTGGTCTCAAACTCCTGAGCTCAAGTGATCCTCCCACTTTGGCCTCCCAAAGTGCTGGGACTACAGGCATGAGCCACTGCGCCTGGCTCTGGGATGTTTCTCTTAATATTACACTGGATGAAAAGAAAATAAAAGACATCCTACACCCATCTTGCCTCTCCCTGTCCCCATTCTGGCATAAGAATCCCACACTTCCAGCCCCCATCTTAGCTACTGCTGAAGTAATGGGCGCTGCTACTAGATGGCAAAGTTCTAGCTGGGCTAATTAAGCAGACTGAGCTAATAACATTCCATTTTGGGACTGGTGTTATTCATAATTTAATGTATTGCTGCTGAAACATTAACCTTTCGACAACTGGCATGTTGCCCACAGCGGCCCAAGTGCTGACCATCTTTCAGTAAAATGAGTATTATTGTTAAAACAGGTATAAATCATTCATGGCTGCAGCTTTTGTGTCAGACCCTACGTGAAAATAAGCAGTAAGCTGGGTAATTTATTTACCTTTTGGTGATTATTTTTTATGATTTTATGATCATATTCAATGATTCATAAACATTGGCCTGATGCCATTTGGTAATCATTTTACATTTTAAATATTGTGTGGCTGTTCTGCTTTTCATCTTTAAAAACTTCAGGATTGATACCGGGCAACTTAATTCAGACACAAATGCAATTTCATTTGAAAGAAGGTGGTGGGTGGAGGGGGAAAAGAATCCTGGCCCCTTCTTTTTAATAAAACATTTTCAACAGAGCTGTTAGGAGCTTCCACTTGTTACAACATTGCACTTACTGTAGCAAACTTTCTTTGAAGTTTAACACACAGAGGGTGCCTTGAAATCTGAATAAAAGCACAGGAAAACAGTTAACAAGCTTCTGGTTGGAAAGACGATGTGATTGAGCCAAGGGTGGAGAGAGGCCTGGAGATGCTGGCCCCGGGCCAAGAAGGTTGGAAGCCACTAGCCCTCCTCCCAGCACCTGGTTGGGGAATGTGATTACAGTCCCCTAGGGACCTGGAAACTCTTTACTGCCTGCCTGCCTGCTCCGGCTGCCTGCCCCGAATTGGGCTCCCATAACTGTTCCAGAAAGTAGCTTTTGCTCCTTATGACTCCCAGTGCTGGAGACTGGGCAGTGGCTGGGTCTTTCATGGTCTGGGAGCTCAGGGGATCTCCCTCCATCTCGTAGGTGCTCTTACAGCAGCCCTGCACATTTCTTAAACCAATGAAAACTCAGAGGTCTTCGTATGCAATAGCTGAAGCCGAACTTCTTTATTTTTTTTTTTGAGACAGAGTCTCACTCTGTCACCCAGGCTGGAGTGCAGTGATGCGATCTGAGCTCATTGTAACCTCCGCCTCCTGGGTTCAAGCGATTCTTGTACTTCAGCCTCCCAAGTAGCTGGGATTATAGGTGTGCATCACCAAGCCCAGCTAATTTTTTTTTTTTTTTTTTTTTTTAGTAGAGACGGGGTTTCACCATTTGGCCAGGCTGGTCTCTAACTCCTGACCTCAAGGGATCCACCTGCCTCAGCCTCCCCAAATGCTGGGATTACAGGGGGATTACAGGCACAAGCCACCATGCCCGACATTGAAGCTGAACTTCTGGTGGTGGGAAGGGAGTGGGACAGGAGAAGGCAGAGAATGGGGCATCATGTTAAAACTCTTCTTCAAGGCAGAAGTATGCCCGGGAGTAAGCTTGCCTTTAGAACCTCATTTCATGTCAGGTGTGCTGGGACAGAGGGGAACTCAGTCAAGAAGACTGGCACCTTTGCCCAAAACGCAGGAGATGAGATCTTAAAACACAGCCATAAGTATGTGCTGTAAAGAAACGGCCACAGGGAAAGCCAAGGCAAGAGGAGAAATATTTTTTCTTTCCATCTCATCTCATCTCTTCTCTTTCTCTGTCTCTCTCCCCCTCCCTCCCTCCCTTCCTTCTTTTGAGGTGGGGTCTTGTTCTGTCACCCAGGCTGGAGTACAGTGGCACCATCACAACTCTCTGCAGCCTCAACCTCCCAGGCTCAAGCAGTTCTTCTGCCTCAGCCTCCCAAGTAGCTGGGACTAGAGGCACTTGCCTCCTCACCACACCCAGCTAATTTTAATTTTTTTTTTTTTTTTTTTTTTGTAGAGACAGGACTTGCTCTGTTGCCCAGGATGGTCTTGAACTCCTGTTCTCAAGCAGTCCTCCCCACTTGGCCTCCCAAAGTGCTGGCCATACAGGCATGAGCTGCTGAGCCTGGCCTAGAAAGATTTCTTTCTGGACAGTTTGAATAGCGTTAGCTCTGAGACAGCCCTTACTGTCTTTTCTAACTTGTTTATGTAATTTCCCATGAATAGCTTTCATGACTCTTCAACTGGATTATCTGGTTTTAGGTTTTACCTGGATTTATATATACATATGTCTCAAGTTATTTAATTTTTCATTGTGGTAAAATATAGACAACATAAAATTTGCCATTTTACCCACTGTTCAGTGTACAATTCAGTGCTGTTCATCACACTGGCAGTGTTGTGAGACTATGGCCACTATCTCTTTCCAACATTTTTCGTCACTCTAAACATAAACTCTTTACCCATTAAGCAATAAGTCCTATTCCCTCTTTCCCCGTCCCCGTGGCCCCTCCAGCCCCTGGAAACCTCTCATCTACTTTCTGTCTCTATGAATTTGCTATTCTGAACATTTCACATAAATGGCACTGTACAATATTTGTCCCTTTGTATCTGGCTTCTTTCACTGAACATAATGTTTTCAAGGTTCATCCATGTTATAAGATGTATCTAACCTTAATTCATTTTATACGAAATAATATTCCACTGTATGGATATACCACATTATGTTTATCCACTCCCCTGTTGATGGACGCTTGGATTATTATTCTCTTTGGCTATTGGAATAATGTTGCTGTCAACATGAGTGTACAAGTATCTGCGTCACTTGTGTATCTATTTTTTTTTTTTTTTTTGAGATGGAGTCTCGCTTTGTCACCCAGGCTGGAGTGCAGTGGCACGATCTCAGATCACTGAAACCTCTGTCTCCTGGGTTCAAGCGATTCTCCTGCCTCAGCCTCCTGAGCAGCTGGGACTACAAGCATGGGCCACCAGGCCCAGCTAATTTTTTTGTATTTTCAGTAGAGACAGGGTTTCACCATATTGGCCAGGCTGGTCTCGAACTCCTGACCTCGTGATCCACCTGTCACAGCCTTCCAAAGTGCTGGGATTACAGGTGTGAGCCACTGTGCCCCACCTGTTTTGTCTTTGAGATGGAGTTTTGCTCTCTTACCTAGGCTGGAGTGCAGTGGCACGATCTTGGCTCACTGCAACCTCTACCTCCTGGGTTCAAGCGATTCTCCTCCCTCAGCTTCCTGAGTAGCTGGGATGACAGGCACATGCCACCACACCCGGATAATTTTTGTATCTTTAGTAGAGATGGGGTTTTGCCATGTTGGCCACGTTGGTCTTGAACTCTTGACCTCAGGCGATCCTCCTACCCTGGCCTCCCAAAGTGTTGGGATTACAGGCATGAGCCACTGCACCTGGCTGTATATCTATGTTTTGACCATCACATTTTTTTTCATCTGATCTACCTTTATCTTGGATGCTCTGTTTGCTAGCTTGGCAGAGCCAGCGTGGGCACAAGTGGCAAAGCCATTTATGCCTGGGAATTCCTCTCTGACTGTCAGCGCCGCTGCTTCAAAGGACTTCTTGCAGTCATCCTCTGGCATTGCCACGGCTGGTGCTGGTTGTGAATTCTGCACCAGCAACCTCCACCCCCTACATTGGACTTGATAAAACAAGCTGCTTCTCAGGTATGCTAAAGAACAAATTAAGAAACAGAATCACCTGGGATGAGTGAAATTCCCTTTCAATCATGTCAGCCAGAGCAGAGGTTGTCATGAAATTTGATGTTAGGGATTTATTTCCTAATATACAGTCTAAAAGGGAAAACAGCGTAAGAGCTGAAATGTGAATTGGACATGTCTATAGAGTGTGAATTGGATTCAAGACAAAATATTGTGAATGGTTAATAGGGTCAGTCTAAGTACACTTGCTGAAATAATCTCTTGGATATGCAAATATTCTGAGAGCTACACTGTCAAATAGCTATTGTGTCCTCTTATCTATGTGTTCACAGAACGGCTACATGTTATAACAAATGAAAAATGTGAATTTAAAAAATAATGCCACCCTAAAATAATACTTTACTTTGAATAGCAATTTTTGTTGTCGGAGTTTTTTATTTTTGTCACACCAGACAGTTAGGTTCTTACCACAGCTTTATTTGGAAACATTAAGAGATGAACTCTGGCCGGGCACGGTGGCTCACACCTGTAATCCCTGCACTTTGGGAGGCTGAGGCAGGTGGATCACCTGTGGTCAGGAGTTTGAGACCAGCCTGGCCAACATGGTGAAACCCTGTCTTTACTAAAAATACAAAAATTAGCTGGGTGTGGTTGCAGGCACCTTTAATCCCAGCTACTCAGGAGGCTGAGGCAGGAGAATAGCTTGAACCCTGGAGGCAGAGGTTGCAGTGAGCCGAGATCACACCACGGCACTCCAGCCTGGGCGATAGAGTGAGACTCCATCTCAAAAAAAAAAAAAAAGAGAGAGAGAGAGAGAAATGAGCTCTGTGTGTCCTGCTCTCAGGAAGAACAGACGTGGGGTGGGAAGGGGAAGGAGAAAGCAGGAACAGGCCAAATGTTCAGAGTCATCTGGGTCATCAAGTCTACCATATGCATCAGCCATGCCTTGGATTATCTTGGAATACCTTGGAACTTCTCCTTCTGGCTACCTGGGGCATTCTCAGTGGAATCCCTTTCCTGGGAACCTTGCATTGTCTTGAGGACTTGAGATGCTATTTAAATGTTCACCATCTCACTATGGGTATCAGCCCATTACACATGAGGACAGGGTGGGGTTGGGGGCAAGGGGAATTCAGATGAAAGATACCTGTGGAGAAGCCATAGGTTTTAGTGTTGACAATTCCGGGGCTCCACCATTGAGCCTCTCATTAAAACCATTAGGAAGTAGCCAAACATACTGGGTTTTGTTCCATTTCTTTTTCATTCCTTTTCCTAATTTCTGAGAATTGAGCTAGTGAGCAGAGAAGGAATAGACAGTGCAGAGAAGACAGACAGCTGAGGGATGACCCTGACATACTCTAGAATAGCCCAAAGCCCATGGTAAGTATTCAAAAACACCTTGATCAGATGAACAAATAAACATCAGCCCCTAGGACTCAAGAGCTGAGACGATCTCACCAACGGGCATGCCTTTTTCTTTGATCTAGCCCAGGTTTGCTGGGTTTGATTAACTTTGCAACTCTTTGGCAGAATTTGGTTCTCAGAAATATCAGGAAGTGGCAGAGTGCAAGAAAGCCCCTTCACCATACTTAAATGGAAACATCTCCCAGTTTTCTGATTTCCAGGTTAGAAATCAATTTCCAGGAATTCCCCTCTTTTTTTTTTTTTTTGAGACGGAGTCTTAGTCTTGCTCTGTCACCCAGGCTGGAGTGCAGTGGCGCAACCTTGCCTCGCCTCACTGCCACTTCTGCCTCCTGGGTAATCTCCACCTCCCAGGTTCAAGTGATTCTCCTGCCTCAACCTCCCGAGTAGCTGGGATTACAGGCACCCACCATCATGCCTGGCTAATTTTTGTATTTTTGTAGAGATGGGGTTTCACTATGTTGGCCAGGCTGGTCTTGAACTCCTGACCTCAGGTGATCTGCCCATCTCGGCCTCCCAATGTGCTGAGATTACAGGGGTGAGTCACCTTGCCCAGCCAATTTCCAGGATTCTCTAAGAAAGGATTCTGAGAATTAAACATGGAAAACAAGGGACCCCCAGCACCTGACTGCTGCTTTCTGCTTTATCCATGTCCTTAGCATCCACCATGTCCTTGCTCTGGTGCTTCAGCACCCCCTCAACCCCTGTTCATTCTCAAACCATCTAAATCCACCTGTTCCAAATCCCATCAGCTCTGAGTCCCGCTTGCCTTCTTCTTGGACAATCTGATACAATCTCCTCTGCTTCACTTTCGATTCCTCTCCAACCTGTTTGTACCATTAGAGCACTGCAGCACCATTATATCTCAATTGTGGTCCATAACCCATCTTCTCAAAATTTCAAAATTTATTTCAAATTGATGAGCCCCATTCAAGATCTACTGAATCAGAATTTCTAAGGTGGGCTTCAGACTCCTCAGCATCACTCATAAATTTGAGAACATTGTCTTTTGGCACAAGTAATATAATTACCGTGTTGAAAGGTATTGCTCCCCTTTTGAGATGGAGTCTTGCTCTGTCGCCTAGGCTGGAGTGCAATGGCACGAACTTGGCTCACTGCAACCTCCGTCTCCCTGGTTCGAGCAATTCTCCTGCCTCAGCCTCCTGAGTAGCTGGGACAACAGGCAAGTGCCACCACGCCCAGCTAATTTTTTTAATTTTTTTAAATTTTTTTTTTATTTTTAGTAGAGGTGGGGTTTCACCATGTTGGCCAGGCTGGGCTCGAACTCCTGACCTCAAGTGATCCACTCACGTCACCCTCCCATAGTGCTGGGATTACAGGCGTGAGCCACTGTGCCTGGCCAAAGTTTGGCATTTCTTCCAGATTGTATTACATGTTCAGATTTCCTGCTTCTTGACTTCTTTATTTTTGTTAATGACATCACTGTTTCACAGACCCTAGGCTTCAAACCTCAACCTTCCAGTCCTCTGCACCCAGTACACTACCCCTTCCAACATGCACCTCACTCTAGCTGGGTGCTACCTCTTCAGTAATATTTCTTCCATTCTCACCTCTTTTTTTTTTTTTTTTTTTGAGACAGGGTCTCATTCTGTCACCCAGGCTGGCGTGCACTGGCGCCATCTCAGCTCACTGCAATCTCCGCCTCCTGGGTTCAAGCGATTCTTGTGCCTCAGCCTCCTGAGTAGCTGGGATTACAGGCACCTGCCACTGCGCCTGGCTAATTTTTGTGCTTTTAGTAGAGACGAGGTTTTACCATGTTGTCCAGGCTGGTCTCAAACTCCTGACCTCAGGTGATTCGCCCACCTCAGCCTCCCAAAGTGCTGGGATTACAGGAGTGAGCCACCGTGCCTGGCCTCTTCCATCCTCACGATTGCTCTTGCAGATGAAGAACTTGGAAATGTTCACCTGAGCTCACCTCAAGATGCCAAATGCTGCCACTTCCAGTATGGAAATCCAGGGTACACACTGCCCCTCTTTTCCGGCATCTGTCCACTTTGTGAAATACGTATCTATGCATATGCTTTTCTATTTCTTCCACTAGACTTGAAGCTCCTGGAAGTGAGTTTCTTTAGGTCACCTTTGCTTTTCTCTAGCATAGGACCTTGTATATGGTGCTTTGAAAAATATTTGTTGAATTGAACAGGTGAATTTCTTAATCGCTGTGGGTAGCGACATGTGTATAGATTTTTGACCTTTCAAACACTTTCACAGTCATAAGCATAGCTAGCCTTTCTGTCCTTGGTATTGCTGGCTGTCAATTTGTCTGCATTTACTAATATGGAAATTTGAAAAAAACACAAAAACCACCATCTGGGTTTGAGGTGAGAACCCCAGCTCTATCGCTTATTGGACGATCTTTGATAAGTTCCTTACCTCTCTAAGCCTCAGTTTCATCTTCTGTAAAAGGGAAGTAATAATAGTACCTCTCTTACAGGTTGTTATAAAGGTCAAAAGAGAAAACAAACATAAGTACTTAACATGGTTCCTGGCCTAGGTCAGGCACTCAGTGAATGGTAGCCATTGGGTACTGGTGTTCCTACATTTACATCTTTGTTTGTTTTTTTGAGAGAGAGTCTCACTCTGTTGCCCTGGCTGGAGTGTGGTGGTGCAATCTCAGCTCACTGCAACCTGCACCTCCCAGGTTCAATCGATTCTCCTGCCTCAGCCTCCTGAGCAGCTGGGATTACAGGCACCTGCTACCAACCCTGGCTAATTTTTGTATTTTTGGTAGACATAGGGTTTCACCATGTTGGCCAAGCTGGTCTCGAACTCCTGACCTCAAGTGATCCACCCGCTTCGGCCTCCCAAAGTGCTGAGATTACAGGCATGATTTCCTGCGCCCAGCCTATTATCTTTGAAAAGGTCTCTACTGGCTCCCAGTTCTACTGGGTAAGGCTTAAAGTCCTGGGCCATGAGTATCTCAGGTTCCCAGCCTTGTCTCCCGGCCTTACTGATGTACCCCAACCTTGGGTACCCCAAACCAGACTCTGCCTCTTCCTTCAACAAGTCCTGTGCGCTCACACCTCTAGGCCTGTTCTCCAGCAGTTCCCTCCTCCTGGAGGGTCTCTCCTCCCATTGGTGGCCCACAGAAAGATGCTTGGCAAGAATTAATTATTTCCTTATCCTTATTTCCATAGCTCTCTGAACCTTCCTCTATTACAGCACTTTCACATTGCAGTACAGTTAATTTGTGTTTGTATCCAGACTCCTCTGTGAGTCCGTGAACTCCTCAGGGGTAGGAATCATAGCTCGTGCCTCCTTTTGGCCCACTCACAGTGCATGAACATTCTACGGTCTGATGAATATTTTCTGTGTTTACTAAAACGTGGAGATTAAGCATTAAGTCACCCAATGATTGTGGCAGTGGCCTCAATGCCTGTCCATCTGGAGACCTCCTATAACAGTCTGGTGGAGACTTTTATCCGTAGGCCTCTTTACAGAGACATTTTACATAGATCATCATCTTGCTAGATCTTCAGATAAAACTAGGCTTGTTCTGGCAGATACGGTGGGAAATAATGTAGTAAACCAAGGCAAGGAGTTTAGTGATTTGACCAAAGTTCCAAACTAACTGAAGACACTCTGATTCCACTGGTCTATCTCCCAGTCTCACGGCTTCCCATGGAAGCTGTGTGATGGTGGCCTCCGAGGAAGAACTGGCCAAGTATCTTTGGGACAAAGTAAATTGACATGTTAGGTTATGAAATGCACCGATCTCCATCCAGACTGTTATGGGAGGTCTCCAGATGGACAGGCATTGAGGCCACAGCCACAATCATCCAGTAACTGAATACTTAATCTCCACGTTTTGGAATTATGTGCTCCCTATGGATTTATTTTATGTATTTATTTATTTATTTTATTTTTTCTGAGACAGAGTCTCGCTCTGTCACCCAGGCTGGAGTGCAGTAGCGCAATCTTAGTTCAATGCAACCTCCACCTCCTGGGCTCAGGTGATTCTGGTGCCTCAGCCTCCCGAGTAGCTGGGATTACAGGTGCGCGCCACCATGTCCAGCTAATTTTTGTATTTTTGGTAGAGACAGGGTTTCGCTATGTTGCCCAGGGTGGCCTCAACTCCTGGCCTCAAGTGATCCACCTGCGTCAGCCTCCCAAAGTGCTGGGATTACAGGCATGAGCCGCCATGCCCAGCCTCCTGTGGATTTCAATGTGACAATTTGGGCAAATCTCTCAGTGAAGGAGTGGGACATTTTCTTTACGAGAGACTCTGGGGGACTACGTACCACATGAGGCTGGTTCATAGTTCACAAGCTTAGCTGTACAAGCGTAATGGGAACACACAGGGTCTCTAGAGAAGAACCTCTCAGGGCCTCGGTTGACCTCAGGTATAGGCCTGATCCTGTATCCTCTTCACCTGGCTAACTTTTAACATGTGGCTGAAAAGTGGGTACTTCAGAAGCCTTCCTTGGCCACTCCTTCAACCCCACCATTCTGTCCCCCATGTGCTCCTATAGCATTTTATGTTCGCTTCCATCATCATATGGCTGAATGATCAAACCCAAGTCTGTCCCTCACTTGACTGTGAGATCCCTAAAGGCAGGGACCTGTCAAGTATGTTTGTCACTGGACCATTCTGAGAAGAAGAAGTGATGCAAGCATCCTACGGAGGGAAGAGGACTACAAAACAGCAGGCCACTGCAGCTGTCACTCACTGTGCTTGGCGATGAGCTCTTGCACAAATATGTCCTTGGCCACTGTTTTCTTTAATTGTCAGTTTTTTGTTGCTGGGCCAGGAGTGGTGGCTCACGTTTGTAATCCCAGCACTTTGGGAGGCCAAAGTGGGAGGACGGCTTGAGGCCAAGAGCTCAAGACCAGCCTGGGCAACACAGCAAGACCCTGTCTCTAATTTTATATATATATACATATATATATACACACACACACACATACATATATATATACACACACATACACACACACACACACACACATATATATATATATTTTTTTTTCCCTCAGGCCAGGCGTGCTGGCTCACACCAGTAATCCCAGCAAAGACGGGCGGATCACTTGAGGTCAGCAGTTTCAAGACCAGCCTGGCCAACATGGCAAAACCCCATCTCTACTAAAAGCACAAAAATCAGCTGGGCATGGTGGCGGGTGCCTATAATCCCAGCTACTTGGGAGGCTGAGGCAGGAGAATCACTTGATTCTGGGAGGTGGAGGTTGCAATGGGCTGAGATCGTGCCACTGGACTCCAGCCTGTGTGAAAGAGTGAGCCTCTGTCTCAAAAAATAAAATTAAATTAAATATTTTTGTTGTTAATTAAAACAAAACATTTCACTGCAATGGCTTTCCAAGTCAAAAATTCTTTTCATGGCCCTCATGATCATCATGATTGAGATTCCTTT
Source organism: Gorilla gorilla gorilla (assembly GCF_029281585.2). Lineage (NCBI taxonomy): Eukaryota > Metazoa > Chordata > Mammalia > Primates > Hominidae > Gorilla > Gorilla gorilla. Next base: position 102,577,124 of record NC_073242.2, read on the forward strand.
AGATCCAGCTTTTCTTTCACACCCTCATCTCTCCCACTCCCTACATGTACATGAACCCCCTCCCCCCGCCCCATCTCCTACCTCTGTGCTTAGGCTCATGCAATACCTGCTGCCTGGAACACCAGCCTCAGAGCCAGGGAATCCTCTCCGCCATGCAAAACACAGTTTCAATGTTTCCCGGAAGCCCTCCCAGACCCCTTGTCCCTATGACATGTTAGGGACTTCTCTTAGTTCCCTGAGCTTTGGCTACTGCCTGACTTTTCTCATGATATTCCAATGATTTCTGCCCATTTTGCTCAATTAGAGCGCAAGATCCTTAGGAGCAAGGATCTTGTCTTGTTCTTTTTTTTTCCATGCCTACTGCTGGGTCCCAGGTGGCTGGATGAATTGTAAAATAAGAATCTGTGGAATTTAACATTCTTTTATTATTTAGTGATGGTGAAGCTTTCTCAGCTCTGAGAAGACCTTAAATGCCTATGCTTTTTGCATGGTGTCAGTTTTTGGGTTCCAAGACTTTTGTTCTAGCGGGATGAGAACCCAGGATTACACAAGATGGAAGATGTACAAACTCTCCCTTTCTAAGGGTGAGTGCTCTTAAAAGGCTACAAAGGGCCAAGCAGTCAGATGGCTTCATGTTCTATCTGATATCATCCCTTTATTGTGCCCTTGGGCCTGGTCAAATCAGTCATCCCAGCTCATATGACATTTGCAGCTAGTTTCATGCAAGATGCAAAATCTTGCACGGCAATAACTAGAGAGCCTGTTGTAATTCTGTGCAAGTTGGAAAAAGCCGGGGGCCAATGTGGCCTGCATAGATGTGACTTTGTCTCCAAGTTCCCATCATTCATCATGGAAGCCCTGCCTTAGAAAGTTTAAGTAATCAAAACGTTTATCAACTATCAATTGACAATAATGACGGTGCACCTGTCTAGAGTTAGTCTGTCCACTTCCAAGGGTGTCCTCCTGTGACAGTTATGCAACAATGCACTTGGTCACCACGTGAGTAATGACAAATGGGTCAGGACACTGCTATCGTCTCAGGCATTATTAAGTTTTGCTAATGGATGGGACTAACAGTCCATCTAACTGGTTAGCAGGTGAGTCACTTGTAATACCAAAAAAGCAAGTATTTAAGTATGTATTTAAAAAATCATTCCTCTTTAGGCTGGGTGCAGTGGCTCATGCCTGTAATCCTAGTACTTTGGGAGGATGAGACGGGCAGATCACTTGAGGTCAGGAGTTCGAGACCAACATGGCGAAATGCTGTCTCTACTAAAAATACAAAAACACTAGCTGAGTGTGGTGGTGCGCACCTGTAATCTCAGCTACTCGGGACTCTGAGGCAGGAGAATTGCTTAAATCTAGGAGGCAGAGGTTTCAGCGTGCCAAGATCATGCCACTGCACTCCAGACTGGACGACAGAGCAAGACTCTGTCTCAAAAAATAATAAAATAAAATAAAATATAAAATTAAAAAATGGATTCCTCTTTAGTTTTATATATTTCATATCAAACCTTGTTGGAAAAAGGATATAAGGCAGCTTCAGAAACAAAAGGAGATCCATGTTAGAAGTGGGTGTTTAAATATAAGCCCTTTCTGCTCAACCGACAAATGTTGTCACATCTGCGTATGACAAGATATCACTTTACTGGGGCATCTGCTTTCCCTGACTCACCCAACAAGGTTGAGAATTCCCTCCTCCGCATCACTCCTGTGCCTGGAACAAACCTGTTCTGTAGTGTAGCTCCTATGGCATTTTGAGTCTTTATTCCCATGCTGTGAGCATCTTGAGGGCAGCACCACGCGTATTTGGTTTGGAACCCCAAGCACCTAGCACAGGTTTTCAATCAAGAATGATGATAATGGGCTGGGTGTGGTGGCTCACACCTGTAATCCTACTTTGGGAGGCCAAGGTAGCAGGGTCGCTGAGCCTAGGAGTTTGAGAGCAGCCTGAGCAACATAGTGAGACTCCGTCTCTACAGAAAATTTTAAAAATTAGCTGGGTATGGGCTGGGCGCAGTGGCTCATGCCTGTAATCCCAGCACTTTGGGAGGCTGAGGCAGGCGGATCACGAGGTCAGGAGATCGAGACCATCTTGGCTAACACAGTGAAACCCCGTCTCTACTAAAAATACAAAAAATTAGCCAGGCGTGGTGGCGGGCACCTGTAGTCCCAGCTACTCGGGAGGCCAAGGCAGGAGAATGGCATGAACCTGGGAGGCGGAGCTTGCAGTGAGCTGAGATTGTGCCACTGCACTCCAGCCTGGGCGACAGAGCAAGATTCCATCTCAAACAAACAACAACAACAAAATTAGCTGGGTATGGTGGTGTGCCCCCATGGTCCCAGCTGCTCAAGAGGCTGAGGTGGGAGGATTGCTTGGGCCTGGGAGGTTGAGGCTGCAGTGAGTGGTGATCATGCCACTGCACTTCAGCCTGGGTGACAGAGCAAGACCTTACCTTAAAAAAAAAAAGAGAGAGAGAGAAATGATGATGATGATGAGGAGGAAGACGATGAAGAGGAGAAGGATGTATATTATTTTTTGTTTGTTTGTTTTGAGGGTATTGCTCTGTTGCCTAGGCTAGAGTGCAGTGGTGGGATCACGGCTCACTGCAGCCTCAAACTCCTAGGCTCAAGTGATCCTCCCACCTTGACCACACAAAGTGCTGGGATTACACCAAGTGGATGTATGTTATTGAGTAAACTAAATTTTGGATATCTCCTCCTCCATCTAGATCCCCTTCTCTGCTGGTCCTGGAGCACACCCACCAGTACCTCTCTGGCCCGCTCCCCATCAGGCCCTGTGGAGTGCGGGGCACAGTCCTGAAGTGACTCTGGCCTTCTCCACTGCGGTTCTAACAGGGTTAAAGTTGAGGTTTCTAATCACTCCCATGAGGTCTTATTACCTGTTGATTAGGTCCTTTTGGGATCAGCATCAAACTGAAAACAATAATAAACACTCCCTTCATTGGAACTCAGTAATGACCCTGCCTGCCCTGCAGGCCTGGTGGCGATGGGGAGGGGCCCTGGCCATTATGGGGCTGGAAACAGCAGCCCTTGGTGGGGGCGTTTGCCAGCAATTTGGTGGTGCAGCAAAGAGGTGCGGCTAACAAGCCGATAGGCACCGGTTGGGGATTTCTGGCTGGCCGGAGGCATCCCTGTTGTTCCAGCACAAGGCTCTTCAGAGGGGACCCTCCACAGCCAGCCTGAGGACTTGAGAGATGGAGCCGGGTGGTCTTTCCGCAGGACTAGAGGAATTTCTAGAGAATGATCTGGTAACTGTTTCACGTGTATTTTTCCAAACTTTTTCCTGTGCACATTCAAATGTGACTGAGTGAATGAGGATGTGAACGCCTGCGTGTGCATAGGCTTCATGTCTTTATTACAAAAATGCAATCATAGGAAACATTTTGTTCTGTAAATTGCTTTTTTTTTTCACCCAACAGTCCATCTCAGACACCCCTCCATGTCATTCTGTTGAAGAGCTTCGTATTAATCCAGAATATGAACAAAGCCAAATACATTTAACCAACATAAATGTGATTGAACATTTTGGCCATCTCCACCCGTTTCTTGGTATCACAAATAAAGCTGCAGTGCTTGCTCTGGCAGCGCATGCACTAAAATCAGCACGACACAGAAGGTTACGTGGCTCCTGCGCAGGATGGATACACAAACTCGTGAAGCATTCCATATTGTTTTTGTTTAAAAATTTTCAGGTGCAGTGCCTCATGCCTGTAATTTGGGAGGCCAAGGCAGGTGAATTGCTTGAGGCCAGCAGTTCAAGATCAGCCTGGTCAACAGAGTGAAAGCCCATCTCTACAAAAACCACAAAAATTAGCTGAGTATGGTGGTGCACACCTGTAGTCCCAGCTACTTGGGAGGCTGAGGCACGAGAGTCACTTGAACCTGGGAGGCAGAGGTAGCAGTGAGCCAAGATCAAACCACTGTACTCCAGACTGGGCAACAGAGCGAGACTTGGTCTCAAAACAAAAACAAAAACAAAAACAAAAAACCACCAAAACTTTTCATATTAAAAGCTTTTCAAAGTAAACAAAACTAATGATACGACATTAAAGAGTTTCATCTGGGCGGGGCGCGGTGGCTCACGCCTGTCATCCCAGCACTTTGGGAGGCTGAGGCGGGCAGATCATGAGGTCAGGAGATCGAGACCATCCTGGCTCACACGGTGAAACCCCATCTCTACTAAAAATACAAAAAGCTACTCAGGAGGCTGAGGCAGGAGAATGGCGTGAACCTGGGAGGTGGAGCTTGCAGTGAGCTGAGATCGCGCCACTGCACTCCAGCCTGGGCGACAGAGCGAGACTGTCTCAAAAAAAAAAAAAGAAGAGTTTCATTTGTTTTACTTTTAAATCCTAAAAATCCTTATACATTTTCTCATGTACTTGTGCAAGTATCTCAGTAAGATACGTTCAAACAGGTTGTGTCTATTTGCACATGAAACAGTAGTATCTGAGTATGCCCTTTCCTTGGTCCTTGGATAATATAATTTTGTTTGTGACAATTCAATTGTAATAAAAGATACATCAGTGATATTTTAACTTGAATTTCCCTGACATGACATTGTATTTATTATGTAATTTTAAAAACATATATAATTCAAGTTTTAAGAAAAATTACAAAAAACACTCCTAAAATTTCCATACACTCTTTACACAGGATCACTAATTCTTTGTATTTTGTCCCAGCTTTTTTTGGAGACAGGGTCTTGCTCTGTCACCCATGCTGAAGTACAGTGGCTCAATCATAGCTCAGCCTCAACCTCCTAGGTCCAAATGATCCTCCCACCCCCACCTCCTGAGTAGCTGGGACTACAGGTGCGTATCAACACAGCCAGCTCATTTTTCAATTTTTTGTAGAGATGGGGTCTCCCATTGTTGGCCAGTATGGTCTTGAAGTTCTGGGCTCACGTGATCTGCCTGCCTTGGCTTCCCAAATTGCTGGGATTATAGGTGTGAACCACTGTGCCTGGCCTAGCAGGTTAAACTAATAAAGAAACAAATGACCAAGTTGCAGAATAATAACAGTAAGGATGCATTTTTTGATTTTATGATTTTATGTTTTTTTTTGAGATGGAGTCTCACTCTGTTTCCCAGGCCAGAGTACAGTGGCACAATCTCGGCTCACTGCAACCTCCGGCTCCTGAGTTCAAGCGATTCTCCTGCCCCAGACTCCTGAGTAGCTGGGAGTACAGGTGCGCACCACCACACCCGGCTAATTTTTGTATTTTTAGTAGAGACGAGGTTTCACCATGTTGGTCAGGCCCGGTCTCGATCTCCTGGCCTCAAGTGATCTGTCTGCCTCAGCCTTCCCAAGAGTTGGGATTACAGGCGTGAGCCACTGCACCCGGCCAGCATTTTTCTATTATCCTATTCGATTCTGCTTTTGTTTTTGTTTTTTCCCTTGAGAATGTTTTGACACATTGCTAGTGAAATTACAAATAAATAAACACACTAATGGGAGGTCTAACAATCATGCCAGCTTAGGGGAAGCAGCCACTATTTAAACATTAAAGAATCAAATGCAGCTACACAGCATACACAGAATAAAAGTTGACCTGGGGGCTCTTGCTGTCTATAGGAAACTGCACCAACCCATTCAGAAAGGAATAAAAGGAACTCTACACTCTCCTATGTTTCAACTGCCAAGCTTTGCTGTTTATCCTAAGTCTTTACAGATTCCATATTCTCTGTGAGGGAGGGAGGGAGGGAAGAAAGAAAGACAGAAAGAAAGAGAGAGAGAAAGAAGAGAGAGAAAGAGAGGAAGGAAGGAAGGAGAGAGCGAAAGAGAGGAAGGAAGGAAGGAGAGAGAGAAAGGAAGAAAGAAAGGAAAGAAAAGAAAAGGACGGAGGGAGGGAGGAAGGAAGGGAGGAAAGGAAGGAGGGAGGGAGGGATTTGCCGTGCACCTAACACATTCTAAACCCTTGCCATATATGCTATTTCATTTAGTTTTTGAAACTCCAAGAAGCATTTCTTGTCCCCATTTTATGGACGGGAAAACTAGGTTTAACAAATTCGTGTAAGTTCTCAAGGAACCTGGATTCAAACTTAGTCCTTCCTGGCTCCAAAGCCCACTGACCGTCCTCTACCAAGAATCGCTTTAGAGGGGACTGGAGAACAGGTTCGCAGTTGTAGAATCTTACACTGGTGGGTCTAGGTGGTTCATAGTCCTTTTCCTACTTTTCTAGAGGTGCTCTAGAAAACACCTGGGGAGATGCCCCGGGCATGTTGGACAAACTTCTCTCCAGAGTTTTCCATTTCTCTCTGCTCCTGTCTGCCCATGGCACCTGATCTCAAGAGGGATAAGAAGGAGAGAAAGAGGGAAGACAGAGAAGAAGAGAGGGATGGGATAATGAGAGAAAGAGAGGCAGAACCCCAAGCAGGAGCCTACAGAGGAGTCGACACAATAGGAAGACAGAAAAATGGAAGGAAGGGAAGAAGGGCAGGGCCTGTGAGGCAAGGAGCTTTGGGAGTCCTAGTCTCATAAATTAAAAGGATGACAACAAAGCCAGGCAGGAAAGATTTAAAAAAATTTTAAAAAGGCCGAACCCAGTGGCTCGCGCCTGTAATCCCAGCACTTTGGGAGGCTGAGGTGGGTGGATCACCTGAGGTCAGGAGTTTGAGACCAGCCTGGGCAACATGGTGAAACCCTGTCTCTACTAAAAATACAAAAATTAGCCGGGCGTGGTGGCACATGTCTGTAATCCCAGCTACTCGGGAGACTACTGAGGCAGGAGAATCGCTTGAACCCGGGAGGTGGAGGTTGCGGTGAGCTGAGATCGCGCCACTGCACTCCAGCCTGGGCGACGGCGTTAAGACTCCATCTCAAAAAAAAAAAAAAAAAAAAAAAAGTAAGTGCTTTCCCCCAATAGACCGAGAAAGGGGAAGGTTAGTGAAGGGCGGAGAGAAGCAGCCCAGACCCCACCCACGTTCCTCTGCATCCAGGGAGGAGGGTCCTAGCTGCTGCCCCTGGGGCCTGGCTGACCAGGTGAGCGGCTGCACAGCCCCAGCGGAGCCAGGCCCGCCCTGGAGTTATCCTGCACACTTTGGACCCAGCACCCACAGCAGCCCTGCGCCTTGGTTCACTGGACAAACTTTGGCTCTTCAGACAAACTTTGAAAATCCCTAACGTCTTAGGGATTTTCCCTAAGATCCAGCAAACCAGCCGGATTAGTCTTTGGGAGAAAGGAGAGAGAGAATATGAGAAAGAAAGAGGGAATGAGAGGAGGAAGAGAGAAGAGGAGTTAGAGAAAGAGAAGGTCAGAAAGAAGGAGAGCAGGAGAGGAGGGCAAGAGGCCTGGAGAAAGAGAGTGGGAGACGGAACCAGGCGAGGAGGTGGAGAAGCTGCCAGAGGAAGTGAAGGGAGGAAGGAGGCATTATATATTAATAGGAAGGAACAATATAAGATCTTTCACCACGTCCCAGAGGTCAATAAACTGGCCTGCGAAATTAAGAACAAGTTGTCGTTGAGGATTAGCAAAAGGCCTGAGGAAGTACAAAAATTCCTGCCAGCTTTCATAAAGCTGCCTCTAAGAAATTAAAAATCACAGGCCACGATAAATACGGCCCACATCTATCCACACCCATGTCCACATGACAGCCTGGAGAATGAGGCATCCTTCGAGGCCTTGCTTTAATGTGAGTAATTACAATTATGCAAGAATCCCATGGGCTATAATCTCATACACCCACTACATGAGCTACTGGGAAGAGGCAAGGAGGTGAATGCCAGCAACAAATGCACAGGAAGGAACGTTCTAGAAGAGATATGAGAAAGTGGAATTAAACACGGATGGCGGGTCTTGGTTCCTACTAATGGGGTATGATGCGTCCATTTCTACATTACATGGGCAGAAGGTTAAAACAAATAGTTTTTCTCAGACCAAGACTCTTTTTTGGAAACTTTTTTTTTTTTTTTAAGACAGAGTCTCGCTGTGTCACCCAGGCTGGAGTGCAGTGGCGTGATCTTTGCTTACTGCAAGCTCCGCCTCCTGGGTTCAAGCCATTCTCCTGCCTCAGCCTCCCTGAGTAGCTGGGACTACAGGCACCCACTACCACGCCTAGCTAATTTTTTTGTATTTTTAGTAGAGATGGGGTTTCACCATGTTAGCCAGGATGGTCTCCATCTCCTGACCTTGTGATCTGCTCGCCTCGGCCTCCCAAAGTGCTGGGATTACAGGCGTGAGCTACCGTGCCCGGCCATTTTTTTTTTATCAGATGGGGGTCTCACTCTGTTGCCCAGGCTGGTCTCGAACTCCTGGGCTCAAGTGACCCTCCCACTTCAACCTCCCAAAGTGTTGGGATTCAGGCATGAGCCACCGTGTCTGGCTGGAAACTTTCAAGGGAATGGATTTTGCCTGTATGTTACTCATTTTCTGAGGCTATTTGGTGATGGTCTCACACTACGGTTGAAAATAAGTTGGAATTTTCTTAACTAAAGTTACCTTTTTAATATTCTTTATTAATCACCCCTTAGGTTGTTATCAGAAATTTGGTAAACTGTCAGTCATGGTGGTTCATGCCTGTAATCACAGCATTTTGAGAGGCCAAGGTGAGAGGATCACTTGAGGCCAGGAGTTTAAGACCAACCTGGGCAACACAGTGAGACCCCCATCTCTATGAAAAAGATTTAAAAACTAGCCAGGCATGGTGGCACATGCCTGCAGTCCCAGCTACTCAGGAGGGTGAGCTGGGAGGATCCCTTGAGCCCAGGAGGTCGAGGCTGTAGTGAGCCATGATTGCGTCACTGCACTCCAACCTAGGCGACACAGTGAGACCCTGTCTCAAAAAACGTAAAGTAAAATTAAAAAAATAAAATGGGAAAACTAGCAATTTTCTGCAAGGAAATAAGTTTTGCCACCTCGTGAATGGCCAGCCTGTCTTTGATCACAAGGGCAACTCATAGGCAAAGGATTACTACTATTTCCTAATTTTAGTTTGTTTTTAAAGAGATGGGGTCTTGCTGTGTTGCTCAGGCTGGTCTCATACTACTGGGCTCAAGAAATCCTCCCACCTCAGCCTCCCAAGCTGTAGGGACTACAGGCGCATGCCACCATGCCTAGCTGATTGCAATTTCTACCCTGGGGCCCCAGGCCCTTCTATAGCGATTCCTCAAGAGTCTACTGTCATAGAAGCAGCTGTCTTCAGCTTCTCTCCCTAGGCCTTCTTTGTTGGCCACCAGCAATTCTTGGGGTAGCCAATGTCTTGAAGTTCAGGACCAACTGCCGGAGAAACCAGACCCTGATCCTGGCTGCCCCTCATCTCCAAGTCTCAGCAGACGCTGCTGAGTTGGTGCCTTGCGGGAGACCATTAAGTCCGACTCCAGGGATCCAAGGTCTACCACTGCCCCAAGATTACGGGGTCCAGGCCAGGCGCGATGGCTCATGCCTGTAATCCCAGCACTTTGGGAGGCTTAGGCAGGAGGCTCACTTGAGTTTAGGAGTTTGAGACCAGCCTGGACAACATAATGGGACCCTATCTCTACAAAAAAACAAAAACAAAAACAAAAACAAAAATCAGCTGGGTGTGGTGGCGTGTGCCTATAGTCCCAGCTATTTGGGAAGCTGAGGTGGGGAGGACTGCTTGAACCTGGGAGGTCGAGGCTGCAGTGAACCGGGATCATGCCACTGCACTCCAGCCAGGGTGACAGAATGAGACCCTCTCTCAAGAGTCCAATATCCATACTTGGCTTCCTTCAGCATCTCCCACCTTCTAGCATCTCCTTGCTTCTAGAACCAGATAGCAACTTTTTTGGAGCACCTCCTCAAGGGCAGGTGTAAGGCTAGATGCTTTACGTCTTTCATTTGGCCCTCACAATTATAGGAGGCACTGCTATAGACAGTTTCACAGATGAGGAAACTGAAGCTTAGTGAGATAACTTGTTCAAGTTCACATTGTTTGTGATGGAGCCACTAATCAAGTCCAGGGTTGTCTGGTTCTAAAAGGTTGCTCTGGCCAGGCACAGTGGCTCATGCCTGTAATCCCAGCACTTTGGGAGGCCAAGGAGGATGGATCATCTGAGGTGAGGAGTTCGAGACCAGCCTGACCAACATCATGGAGAAACCCCGTCTCTGTTAAAATACAAAATTAGCCGGGCGTGGTGATGCATGCCTGTAATCCCAGCTACTCGGGAGGCTGAGGCAGGGGAATCGCTTGAACCCAGGAGGCGGAGGTTGCGGTGAGGAGAGATCGTGCCAGTGTACTCTAGCCTGGGCAACAAGAGCGAAACTCTGTCTCAAAAAAAAAAAAAAAAAAAATGTTGCTCTCTGCTTCCACTGCTTCATCCTGCCTTTAGTGCTTATGCCCTTTGGGTCTTGAAAACTGTTCCTACCTTCAAGAGTCTCCCAGATGAAATCCAGGTACTCCAGAGCCGGGTTGAGTGGGTGGGTGGCGGGGGAGTGTCCCTTGAAAATTCTGACTACCTCATTAATGGGGATTTGCTGACAGTTACTCACTCACAGGCATTTTCTTAGGACAAGGAGGGTTTGGAGAAGAGAGGCTAGTTCTCAAGAGAAGGAATGAGAGTTTGAACCAGGAGTGTGTAACAAACACTCCCTACATTGTGGAATCGCAAGTGCAGAAGGCCAGGAGTGGCTGGGGAGGGTGCCAGACTCCAGGCTGGGAAGCTGGAGGCCTCCATTATGCTGAGGATGAAACTGTCATTTTTTGTACCTGGGGATGCAGACCATGTACCTATCAAAGCTTAGTTTAGCAGAAAAAATTCAGGATGTTGGAGTGGGTTGGCTTCTTCCAGCAGCCTTCAGTGAAGCACTTTGGGAGGCAGGCTGAAGGTGCTCTGTTTTCCAGCAAGAAGTCAAAGGACTCTGGTTGGCTAAGAGAGGTTCTTTCCACCTGTGGCCTGTAATGTAAATGACCAAAAGTCCTAACCCTGGGTACTGCAGGGCTGGAAAAACCACATTTTTCTATCTCAAACCCAGTTTATTCACGCAGGAATGGGGAGGGCTCTCAGAAGATGAGATGAGAACACAGAAAAAGCCTGGCCTGCCTCATCCTAGGCTGTCTCCCAGCTTGTTCTGGCGAACATTGTCTGTCTAAGCAAGGGGGATGCATGCACTTTGTGAAGTGTCTGGGAACAGTCTGAGGGCATGAAGAAATAAGAATCTGCCTACCCAAGGCTATTGTCTTTATTTCCTACAAAGCAAAGGCTGAAATGAAGGAAGAGGCCACACACTAGGCCTGAACTAAAGGTAGTGCTTCAAACTCTAGGTATGACACATTAGTGGACTATAAACTCAATTTGATGGATTGTTACTGGCTTGTTTTTTCTTTTCTTTTTCCTTCTTCCCTCCTTCCCTTCTTTCCTTCCTTCCTCTTTCAACAGAATAGAAACTATTAGCATGTAGCCCATGTAGTGGCCATAAATACTGTTGTATAATAAAACTTATGATTTAGTTATACATAAATACATACCAATATGCACATGCATAATTGTATACTAGGTCATGAAGTAAATTCATTCTCATTATGGGTCATGGCCAAAAAATTTGAAAACTAGTAGACAGGTGAAGCATAGAGATTTGGGGCCAGAAAGTAGAAATTTCCAGGTTGAAAACACATGATCAAACAAAACCTCTGACTATGGTTACGACCCAATGGAGTTGTCTAGAGGCAAAAATATGAAAAGCCTATTAGTTTTTGGGGGGATGAGTATTGCTAAAGAAATGGCAAGAAAGGGTGACAATAGTCTGCAATTGTTTAAATTGTTAGGCGTACTTTAGGTCAATCTCTAGCCTCCTGCTATAGACCCAATGTGTCCCCACCTAAATTCACATGTTAAAATCCTAACCCCTAATATGATGGTATTTGAAGGTGAGGCCTTTGGGAGGTCATTAGGTCATGAGGGTGGAACCCTCACAAATAGGATTAGTGCCCTTATAAAAAAGGCCTGAGAGAGCTCCCTTGCCCCTTCTACCATATGAGGACACAGAAAAGATGACTGTCTATGAACCAGGAAGTGAGCCCTCACCGGAAACCAAATCTGCTGGTGCCTTGATCTTGGACTTCCCAGCCTCCAGAACCATGTGAAATACATTTCTGTTGTTTATAAGCCATCCAGTCTAGAGTTGTTTGTTATGGCAGCCTGAACTAACTAAGACACCCCCAAACTCACACCAGAGGTAGTGAATTGCTAAAGCAGTACAGTCTTCAGAGAATGCATGTTCCCATTGCCTTCCTCAGAGATGCCCATGAAGGACAGATGGACAAAGACGACCCTCTGTGGTCTATATTAGATACCAAGAATTCTTTCTATTGCCAGAGGTCTTAATTATTTTTTGTTCTTAGTTTTTTTGTTGTTGTTGAGACAGTCTCACTCTGTTACCCAGGCTAGAGTGCAGTGGCACAATTTTGGCTCGCTGCAACCTCCAACTCCTAGGTTCAAGTGATTCTCGTGCCTCAGCCTCCTGAATAGCTGGGATTATAGATGTGTGCCAACACGCCTGCCTAATTTTTGTATTTTTAGTAGAGATGGGGTTTCATCATGTTGGCCAGGCTGGTCTTGAACCTTTCACCTCAGGTGATCTACCTGCCCCGCCTCCCAAAGTGCTGGGATTACAGGTGTGAGCCACCATGCCTGGCCTATTTTTTGTTCTTAGGATATGACATGTGCAACTTCCCATCTTCCCAGAGTTTTTATTGTATACCTCCCATTCTTTCTTCAGTGTATTGGGTGTATTGCGGGTAGATAACTTATTTAATCACAGGTCACTGGACCACTAGGAGTTACCTGTGAATTTCAAGAAGAGGAATTTCACAGGATGTAGTAATTATACAAGCCTCCGGGCTCTTGCATTTGAGTTGCATGCATTTTTATATGGGTATGGGTATTTGTAAGAGTGTTTCTGTGGAAGATAGGTATGAGTACATGTTGAGTAGCCAAAGGGGTGCACAGTACTTGACATTTTTTGGTTGCTACCCAGCACCCATGTAACTATCCTCCACCTTAGCAGTATCCAGATTTTCCTTCAGGTAATTACATCCCCATGCAGCCCATGTACTTAGTAGCTTATTCCAGCTGAGAGCCCTGAATAACTTGAGCCAGGCAGCACCTTTTATTTCCCTGATTACAGTCACTCCTTTCAGGGTGGGCACTGTGTCCTGGGATGGTACTATCATGTAAATTTCAGGAATCCTACTTGAAATGACAGTGCAGAAACACTCTCTTTTTAAAATTCTTTTATTTTTATTTTTTTTGAGACAGGGTCTCACTTTGTGGCCCAGGCTGCAGTGCAGTGGTGCGATCATGGCTCACTGCAGCCTCAACCTTCTGTGCTCAAGTGATCCTCCTGCCTCAGCCTCCTGAGTAGCTGGGACCATAGGTGCATGCCACTATGCCCAGCTAAATTTTAAAACAATTTTTGTAGAGATGGGGCCCCACTATGTTGTCTAGGCTGGTCTCCAACTTCTGGGCTCAAGTGATCCTTCCATCTCAGCCTCCCAAAGTTCTGGGATTACAGGTGTGAGTCACCACACCCAGCCCGGAAGCACTTTCTACCATGGGGCTCTGCACTAAACTGGCAGCCACACTGTGTCTCCAAGGAGGGCAGGCCTTAGGATGAGGGCAACATTGTGGATGATGGGGTAGAGAGGAAGAAGGGCTCTGGGCCCTTCATTATGCTCCTGAGCGCTTGGACCAACCAGCCGTGTGGCCTGCTTTACCTTTGCCATGTTCCATGTGAGCCAACAGGCATCCTTACTGAGATCTGTTTGAGTTGATTTCTAACAGTGACATCATAGGAAATATAAACTTCATGTATTTTATTTTACGTCTTTTAGAAATGGGGTCTTGCTGTATCCCCCAGGCTGGAATGCAGTAGTGTGATCCTATTTCTGCAGCCTTGAACTCCTGAGTTCAAGTGGCTGGCTTCAGCCTCCTGAGTAGCTGGGACTACAGGCGTGCAACACCTTGCATGGTTTATATTTTTTATTTTTACATTTTTTTTTTTAGGACAGGGACTTGCTATGTTTCCCAGGATATTTACAACAAACAAAAAAACCTTTGTTTTGCTTGAGGCTGAGCTTTCTTATTCCAGATGTGGAATTGCAGAGCCTCTGTCCCAGGCCTCCAGGAGGCTGAATTCATTCCCAGTGGGTTTTAGTGGTTCCAGCCAGGAGTCTACTCCTGAAAGTTCCTCTGTGCTCAATTTCCCCCATACTAAGTGAAATACACAGTTCACGTATGTTTTTTTTGGTTGTTTTTTTCACACTCAAGGCTCTTTCTGTCTCTGATCTATCCCTTCATGACCCTTGGCTCATTTCCCATTTCTAGTCCTGCCCCTTGAATCACAGTAATATTAAGCTGTTTAGAGTTCCACATTCCATACTATTTTTGTTGTTGTTGTTATTGTTGTTAGAGACAGGGTCTTGCTCTGTCACCCAGGCTGGAGTGCGCATAAGTGGTACAATCATAGCTCATTGCAGCCTCAAACTCCGAGGCTCAAATGATCCTCCTGCTTCAGCCTCCTGAGTAGCTGGGACTACAGGCACATGCCACCATGCTCCACTAATTTTTCATATTTTTATTTTTTTGTAGAGACAGGGTGTCACTCCATTGCCCAGGCTACTCTCAAACTCCTGGGCTCAAGTGATCCTTTCACTTTGGTCTCCCAAAGTTCTGGGATTCCAGGCATGAGCCACTGTGCCTGGCCAAACCCCATACCTTTCTTCATGTGCCTTTCTTCATATTGTTTTTTTTGTTTGTTTTTCTGCCCTATCCTGTCTACTTTTTTTTTTTTTTTTTTTTTGAGACAGAATCTCGCTCTGTCGCCCAGGCTGGAGTGCAGTGGCGTGATCTCGGCTCACTGCACCCTCCACCTCCTGGGTTCAAGCGATTCTCCTACCTCAACCTCCTGAGTAGCTGGGACCACAGGCATGTGCTACCACGCCGGGTGAATTTTTTATATTTTTAATAGAGACGGGATTTCACCGTGTTAGCCAGGATGGTCTTGATATCCTGACCTTGTGATCCACCCACCTCGGCCTCCCAGAGTGCTGGGATTACAGGTGTGAGCCACTGTGCTGGGCCCCTATCCTCTCTACTTTCTTTGTTTTACATCTATTTATCCACTTAAGCCACCACTCTCCAATATGGCAGCTGCTAGCCATGTGTGGCTATGGATTACTTGAAATGTGGCTACTGCCAGTGAGGAACTGAATTTTCTACTTTATTTCATCTCAATTAATTTAAATTACAAATTTTAAATCAAAGCAATATAATATATGTTTCTGTTAAACACAGCTTTATTGCTTTGATAGGACTACATTTTACTTTAACAGTTGAAAATTTGGCATCCAAATTGAGATGTACTGTAAGTATAAAATATGCACTGGCTTTCAAAGACTTAATACAATAAAAAGAATGTATAATATCTCATTAATAATTTTTACATTGATTGCATAGTGAAATGGTAATATTTTGGACATATTGGGTTGAATAAAATATATTATTAAGATTATTTTCACCTGTTTGTTTTTACTTTTTAAAATATGGCTACTGGAATATTTAAAATTACACACATGGCTTGTACTGTGTTTCTACTGGACATCTTTGGCCTAGACCATTTCAGACAGCATCTCCTTGAGAACAGTTTTCCCAATCACTCAGGCTAGGCACAGTGGCCTTCTAACATCTTTCATGATATGTTCTTACATAGGACTTATTAGGCTGGCGCAGAACTAATTGCGGTTTTCTTTCTTTTTTTTTTTTTTGAGATGGAGTCTTGCTCTGTTGCCCAGGCTGGAGTGCAGTGGCTCGATCTCGGCTCACTGCAAGCTCGGCCTCCTGGGTTCTCGCCATTCTCCTGCCTCCGCCTCCCAAGTAGCTGGGACTACAGGCACCCGCCACCATACCCGGTTAATTTTTTGTATTTTTAGTAGAGATGGGGTTTCACCATGTTAGCCAGGATGGTCTGTATCTCCTGACCTCGTGATCCACCTGCCTCGGCCTCCGAAAGTGTTGGGATTACAGGCATGAGCCACCGCACCCAGCCATAATTGTGGTTTTCACCATTACTTTTGAAGGTGAAAACTGCAATTACTTTTGCTCCAACCTATTCATATTAATTATATTCTCTTCATGAATATTATTATTCATGAATATTAATTCATATTGTCTTCGTGTATCTCTCTCCCCACTAAGACTATAAGTTTCTCAGGGGCAGGAACCATATTTTATATTTCCAGGGCCTGGCACATGGTAGGTACTCTATCCATACTTGTGAAATTAATTAATGGATAGCCACATCAAGTTCACAAGTATCTTTAAATATAATTTCACATACAACTACTTTTTTTTTTTTAAGATGGAGTCTCACTCTGTAGCCCAGGCTGGAGTGCAGTGATGCAATCTCGGCTCACTGCAACCTCCACCTCCCAGGTTCAAGCGATTCTCATGCTTCAGCCTCCTGAATAGCCGGAACTACAGGTGCATGCCCGGCTAATTTTTGTATTTTTTTTTTTTTTTTAGTAGAGACAGGGTTTCATCATGTTGGCCAGGCTGGTCTCGAAACTCTGCCCTCAAGTGATCTGCCTGCCTTGGCCTCTCAAAATGCTGGGATTACAGGTGTGAGCCACTGTGCCTGGCCACATATAACTAATTTTAGGATTTGTTTTCTGTCTTGGGGCTTCCTGGAGGTCAAGTCTTTTGGCTGTGTCTCTAGGCCACCATGGGGTGCAGTGACCGACTTGGGGGGCCATCAGGGGATTCCCTGTAGACAAACTGTCCAGCCCTTCCTAGCATCCTGTTCCTAGTGGGGCACCAGATGGGCACAGAGCAGGAGTCAGCAGTTAAGGGCGAGCCCCAGAAGGAGCAGAGGAAAGAAAACATGAAGTGAGGACAGCAGGAAGCAAGACTTCTCCTTCGGCTTTCCGTGGCCCTGGGAGCTGAGCACTGCTGCCAAGCAAACAGTGGTGTGGAGGAGCGAGAAGGAGAGCCCAGCCTGGATGTGGTCGGCCACTGGGTGGAGTTAAAATGTATAACAAGGGAGAGGCAACTGAAGAAAAGAAAAGATTCTTTTAAAAATTCTGCTGAAGCCTAATTAAGAAAAAATTCCACTCCCTCATGCTACGTTTTAAGAGACTGCCCTTTCAGAATTATTTTCAGTCTGGTGGTAACAGGCAGGAAGAGTGTCAGATGTTCACCAAGCTATAAAGAGGACACTCCCCACCCTCTAAAACACAGGGCCGGCCCCCACATTGCTTTTCTGACTAGGGTTATGAGGATACAGGATGTGAAGTTGTCAAAGGCATAGATCTTTCCGGAAAGGAGCGTCCCATGTGGTAGATTTAAAAAAAAAAAAAACGGCTACAGTATTTTGCAGCTCCTCCCACCAAGACATGGAGTCAGTTTCACCAGCCCTTGAATCTGGGTTATACTACTCACGGGACATCAGGACACCTAATGCAAGCAGAAGCTTGACAAGCACTTGCACAGAGGGGTTTGCTCTCTTTTGCTATTTTTGGAATCCAGCCATCATGTGAAGAAGTCTAGACTGGCTTACTAGATCCTGGAGACACATAGCCTGGTCACCCTTGTGGATCCCTCCCAGGTTCCAGGCACATAAGTGATACCATCTGGGACCACCAGGCCTCAGACAGTCCTCACCTGACTGTAGCCACATACACAAGTTCAGGTGAACTCAACAGAAGAACTTCCCAGCTAAGCCTAACCCAAACTGCCAGCCTCCAGGATGGTGAGCTAATTAACAATTGTTGTTTTAAGTCTCTAAGTTTTGGATATTTTAAAAATATGGTACTATGGTCTCAATGTTTGAGTCACCTGGAAATTAATATGTTGAAACCTAATCCCCAATTTAGTGGCATTAAGAGGTAGAGTCCTTGGGAAGTGATTAGGTTATGAGGGTAGAGCCCTCCTGAATGGGACTCATGCCCTTATAGAAGAGGCCTGGGGGAGCTTGTTTGCCCCTTCTGCAATATGAAGACCCAGTAAGAAGATGCCATTTATGAGGAGCAGGACTTCATGAGATACCAAATTTGCCAGTACATTGATCTTGGACTTCTCAGGCTCCAAAACTGTGAGAAATACATTTCTATTGTTTATAAGTTACCCAGTCTGTCGTGTTTTGTTATAGCAGTACAGATGGACTAAGACAGATGGCAAAACCAACCAACCAACCAACTAATACAGTTTGAGTCACAGGTGGGAAAATCCATGTAGAAATAACCACTTTACAACCTTGTATAGGAGAGCTATTATAATAGTGTGTTTTGGCCTGTTCCGGCTGCCGTAACAAAATACCATAAACTGGGTAGCTTTTAAGCAGCAGAAATATATTTGTCCCGGTTCTGGACGCTGGGAAGTTCAAGATCAAGGCACTGGGGACAGCAGATCTGGTGTCCGGTGAGGGCCTGCGTTCTGGTTCATAGATGGTGTCTCCTTGCTGTGTCTTCATGTGGTGGAAGGAGCAAGCTAGCTCTCTGGGTCTCTTTTATAAGATCACTAATTCCATTCATTCATGAGAGCTCCACCCCTATGACCTAATCACTTCCCAAAGTCCCCACCTCCTGATATCATCACATTGAGGGTTAGGTTTCAACATTCAGACCATACCCTAGAGCCATTCATAGTGCGGGCTTTGGAGCCAGGCAGGTTCAGTCCCACCACTTAGATATAATCCTGGACACGTTTGATAACAACGGTAACAGTGACAGTACATGCTTTGCAGGGTTGTAATGAGAACTGTGTCGGCCAGGGTCACACATCTGTATTAGGATAACTTGAGGAGAGTTTATAAAGGGGCTATTACATCTACAAAGATGTGGTCAGGTTTCAGGGAAACACAAGAGTGTAGTGCCTGGGGTTGTGATAGCACCCAGGTGGGAAGCAAGGACAGGGCATGGTGACGAGAAGCTGGGGACAGAGCAGGTGGGGTCAAGAGGGTTGCTTAACAGGACCCATAACCTTGTGTTGAGAAATGAGTCTGTTCTGCAGTGACATGGCTGGGAGGGGGCTGGGAGAATATAAACTCTGATCTAACTTCTTCCTCTTGCCTATTTTTGCCAGTGATCCTCATTGGCCAAATCCAACTGGAAGCCACTGGGCTTCGAATCAGCCTCCTGTGGCAAAAAGCAAGGTGGAGAAGGTGGGAGAGTAGATCTGGGGCAAATGGAAGGTATCCAGCCCATGGATTTAAAAGCAATAATGCATAGGAAAGCCCTGATCATGTACCTAGCACCCAGTCACTGTTTGCTGTAATATTATTATATTATCGGAAGAAACCAAGAGCTGTGGGTGGCAGAAGAGGAATTGAGTTTTTTTTGTTTTGTTTTGTTTTGTTTTTTTGCTAGGGCGACCTGCAGAATACTCATGGAGGAGGTCTGCTTTGAGATGTGGCTTGGAGAGATGAAGAAAATAATAGAGCAAACATTGACATGGAACCTACTATGTGCAGGTACCATTCTGGATGTTGTACATACATTAATTTGTTTAACCTTCATAGCCACTTTATGGGGTAGGTACTGTGATGGTTAATACTGAATGTCAATTTGATTGGATTGAAGGACATAAAATATTGATCCTGGGTGTGTCTGTGAGGGTGTTGCAGAAGGAGATTCACATTTGAGTCAATGGGCTGGGAAAGGCAGACCCACCCTTAACCTGGGTGGGCACCATCTAATCAGCTGCCAGTGCAGCTAGAATATAAGCAGGCAGAAAAATGTGAAGAGAGAGACTCCCTAGCCTCCCAGCCTACATCTTTCTCCTGTACTGGATGCTTCCTGCCTTCGAACATTGGACTGCAAATCCTTCAGTTTTGGAACTTGGACTGGCTCTCCTTGCTCCTCAGCCTGTAGATGGCCTAATGTGGGAAGCTGTGATTGTCTGAGTTAATACTTAATAAACTCCCATATATATATGTGTGTGTATATATGTATATATATATATGCATATATATACACACACACACATATCTATTCCATTAGTTCTGTCCCTGTAGAGAACCCTAATACCGTACCATTATTATCCCACTTCACAGATGAGAAATTGAGGCAAAGAGAAGTTAGATAACTCAGTCTTATTACTGTATGACATACAGTAATAAGTAATGGAGCCAGGATTTGAACCAATTTCAAAGAGGGTGTGGGACACAGCATTTGTTTCTTAGGCACATAGCTGAAAAATGCACATAGAGGAAGCAGTGAGTCATCCACATGGACTAGTATGGGGTTTGTGCTAGAGAATGGGGAAAGACAGCCTGGGGAGAGAGCCAAGGACCAGAATGATGGGCGGAGGAATTTGTCCTCCATTCTGGGAGGCTCTGGGAAGCCACTGAGGACTTCAGAGAAGAGAAAGGCAATCACAGCGGGGCACCGGGAAATTTATCCGTGTGCAAGGCCAAACTAACAAAGCAGGGAGCAACTGGAAGCCAGGCAATCAGCGAGAGGATACTGCAGAGGTCCAAGCACTAGGTGATGAGGGCTTGAATGAGGATGATAGCAGCCTAGATGGAGGGAAGAGACAAGGGCATTGCACTGCTAGGGGAAGCACAACAGGACTTGGGGACTGAAGTACTGGATGTGTCAAGCGGGGACTGAAGAAACAGAAACAGATGGGAGGTTTGGGAGCGAGGTGATAGGTGAATGATAGTATTAGATGTATCATTCAGCCACACTTAGTGTACACGTTGGAAAAAAAAGTGTACATCAGCCAGTCTTGTGTGTTCTTTGGTTACAGTGCACATGTTAATAAGTTGTACCACTCCCACACACTGCAGTCAGTTGCGAAATAGCAATCTATTTTGCAATATCAGCTCCTGGTAAATTTCACTTGTGAGCCTGGAACAAGGATAGGGGTGGATTCAAGGACCTCCCCCTGAGGTGGTGAGAAGACCAGGGGTTGCAGGACATTGTGAGATTCGTTCTGGGGCAGCTGGAAGGATGCTTGGTTGCCCAGCGACAATGCTGCCTCCGTAGCAGTCTTGGTTTCCTGCAGTCCCGGATGCATCTCATTAAAAGGATAGACGGATGGATGGCCGACACATTTTCTGAAGTGGCATTTTCAACGTCCTGAGTCCTGGTATCTTGTTTATAAGTGGCACTTACAAAGTACAAGGGAAAGAAAAAGAAAACGGGAGAGGAAGAAAGGTCTCCTAAGATCTCAAGCATGCAATACGTGGATCTTGACTCTCCAATTTCAGCTTGTCTAAGAGACGGGGTGCAGAGCCTCCTTGAAATCCACCTGAAATGAATTAGCCTGAAGTAAAAGTAGGTGTTTATCTCAAGTCATTGCCTCAAATAGCTGACTACCTGTTGGAAGAAGGGTCTGATCGATGCAAACCAGAGCAGTCGTGCGTGAGTTGTTACACAGCGGTTAGTATCGATCAGAGCTAAAGGCTGCCGATAGGAATGTGGAGGAAACTGACAGGCAGAGAAGAGGGAAGAAGGAAACAGCCTTCGCTGGTGGCAGCCGTACAGAGGAAAGCCGATAAAAAGTCAATTCCACTTAACTGAATGGCTGCTAACTAAATATTTTTGGGGCCAGAGCCTTCCCAGGTAGTAGCTGGAGCATCTCTGTTCCGGAACTGAGACATCAAGCGAGAGCCGGGCATCGACAGGCAAGATCACTGGTCCCTGGTGATGGATGGGGGAAGAAGAGAGCCCCTGAATGCAGAGATGGGAGGCTTTGGGCTCAGCCGAGCTGACTGGGGCACTTGAGGACAGCCACTGACCATGGAGCACTGCTGACAGGCAAGAAAGGAACAGGGTACAGGCTGGATGTTATGGAACAGTTGCTGATTAATTAGTTCATTTAAAACCCTGATGCTTTTTCCTGAACCTCACTCAGTAAGGGCTGTTGAAACTAATGGCTGCAGAGAAAGTTGGACAATGCCTGGTCCTATCACAGACAGAAGCAGAATGGTGCCATATAGTGTAGTTAAGAAACTGGCTGATGACTTATTTTCCTGAACTTTTATGCCCTCGGAAGGATTGTAATTCTTTTTCTTGAATTAGATGTGAACATGCAACTTGTTTGGCCAATGAAATGTGAATAGAAGTGACGCATGTCCCTGCTGGGTAGAAGCATTTAATTACTGGTGTACAACCTTCCTGTTCTTTGCTTGCCACTGTGATCCTGCGTACTAGTGTTGATATGGATAAGAGTGAAACTATCTGGAATGTTAAGCAAATGGATGCATAGTTTTCCAAAACTGCAATGAATTTTGTGTGAATAAGGAATAAGCTTCTATTGTGTCACATCACTTAATTTTTGGGCTTGTTTGTTACCCAGCATAACTGAACTTTTTCTGACTGATACGTGGGGGCTGGGTTTTAGAATCCTGTCTCTACCAGTTGTTACTATTTGGGTGATTTGGTCTATTTCTTAATCCACCCAAATCTTGTTTTATTTATATAAAGCACATGAAAACAGCAGCAACAACAAATTACCATGTGCTGAATGTTCACAGGTGCAGGCACAGCAAAAGCTCTGCATATATTAACTTGATTAATTCTCAAAGCAACCATGTGAAGAATCTATTCTTGTCTTAATTTTACAATCATGAAACCTAGTGCTCAGAGAGGTTGAAAGAATTCCCTATGGTCACACAGCTTATAAATGACAGGCAGGAATCCAAACCCAGGCAGACCAACTCCAGAGCACTTTTTCTTAACCATTTTCCTATACTAGCTCTCAGCTTGGGTACTTAATAAATAACAGGTACTATAAGCCCAGGAATAAATTCACTGACTGACCCATACTCAAGCACTCTACATGGAAGGAGAAGAAGAAAAGGTTGCATTTCTTTTGATCTTTTACCATTTTATACTCCCTATTCCCTTACAAGCCTCTGTAGAGTTTGATCCTGTCTGAAACATCCTTCTCCGCTTGTTCCCCAAATCCTGGTTGTTTCTGAAAGTCCAGATCAATTCCCCACTCATTTGTGATACAAACAAGGGAATTCCTTAGCATTAGAAGAGACCATCAGAGAATACTTTTCGAAAGAGTTTCTCATCTATATAACGGGGATGGTAACACTCACCTCGTGCAGTTGTTGGAGTAATGGTCATGTTTTATCAATTGAACCCCAAAGAGATCCTGGGGAGAAAGGGGCATTACACTGACCAAGTGCCTACTTACTTTGTGCTAAGTCTCTCCTTAAACCTTCCCCACACTCCTCCAAAGGGGATAACACTGACCCCAGATGACCGGTGGAGAAACTGAGCCTTAAAGAGTTGAAGTGGGCCAGGCGCGGAGGGGCACACCTGTAATTCCAGCACTTTGGGAGGCTGAAGTGGGCAGATCACTTGAGGTCGGGAGTTTCTAAGACCAGCCTGGCCAACATGGCGAAATCCTGTCTCTACTAAAAATACAAAAATTAGCCAGGCGTGGTGGTGGGTTCCTGTAATCCCAGCTACTCAGGAGGCTGAGGCATGAGAATCGCTTGAGCCTGAGAGGTGGAGGTTGCAGTGAGCCAAAATCGCACCACTGCACTCCAGCCTGGGTGGCAGAGACTCTGTGACACACACACACACATACACACACAGAATTGAAGTGATATCTAGTGTCTGTCTCTATTTTCTCTGAGCCCATGAGACCATTTCACAATTTTGAGGTGTAACAGCCTTCTATGTACCTTAATTAGGAGATCGTCTTTGCCCTCTGCTTGTCAAATGCAGGTTGCTTGAGAAATGCATTCCGTTTACTGATATATCAATGTATTGAGGTGTAGTGTGTGCGTGTGTGTGCATGCAGATGTGTGCGTGTGTGCATGTGTGTGTGTGCGCGCCTGTGTGTGCATGTGTGCGCGCATGTGCATGTGTGTGCATGTGTATATGCGTGTGTGTGTGTGTGTGTGTGTGTATGTCCACTCACCAATGTCTGTGCTCATGCTCATTTCAACCGATATTTTGGGTATGGGCTAAGGAGAGTGTGCTCAGGCTATTTTAAGTTTCTGTACTTAATGCTTAGCAAATTTAATAAACTTCATTCCTTTAGGTAGTCGACTTAATATTTTAAATATGGTTTTAATTAACCATCATCCTTGTGTTTAAGGCAAAAGCAGGAAAACAGGGAAAGCGTCTAACCCGAGAGCATTGCCAGTGATTCCACTCTTTGTGACAATGAAGGCCAGAATTCCAGAATGCAGAGGCGAAAGCTCTCCCAAAATTGTTTCTTAGGGCATGGACCTATAATACTTAAATCATTTCTAATTCCACTGGGTTCTGTTATCCCAGCACAGACTGTAAACATTTATTTTTGGGCTTTCCCAGAAATGTGTCTTATGGAAGGGATTAGCTGTTTGCGCATGTAAAGTTCCGAAGGTGAGCTCCTCTAACCTAACCCACATAATTAAAGTGGAAAATTTTTGGTGGAGGCAAAAAAAAAAAAAACATCAGGGAAAATACCATGTTTGGAAAGAGAGCTGTACTCCGACAGTCTCAAGAGATGGCTCTGCGTTCTTGGGCACTTAATTATATCCCATCTTGCTGTGTGCTCCAATGCTTTCATCCTTTTGGTCTTTACAGACAATACCAGGATCCCTGGCACCATACACTCTTCTCCGAGAGGGTCTACGATGTCTAGCTTTGCACTGAGGCAGTAGGCAACTTGAGGACAAGGAGAGTGACACTGGCGTGGAGCCAGAGACTGGGTTTACACTATCATTTTAAAACACGATGTTCATTACTTTTTAGTGTGGAGTATATAGGGAAGAAAATAACAACAAAACCAAACAATAGTTTGTTTTTAAGATGGAGTCTTGCTCTGTCTCTGAGGCTGGCATGCAATGGAGGTGATCTCAGCTCACGGCAAACTCCGCTGCCCGGGTTCAAGGGATTCTCCTGCCTCAACCTCCCAAGTAGCTGGGATTACAGGCACCTGCCACCATGCCTGGCTAATTTTTTTATTTTTAGTAGAGACAGGGTTTCGCCATGTTGGCCAGGCTGGTCTCAAACTCCTGACCTTAGGTGATCCATCCGCCTTGGCCTCCCAAAATGCTGGGATTACAGGCGTGAGCCACCACGCTGGGCCCAGACAGTCTTATTTTAAAATGCAAATGGCTAGGGGCACTATAAGATATTTGTCACCAACCCCTCTGCAACTGCAGCTTTGTGCCTGAGCTGGTGGTGCTGGTTCTGGAGTTAGACCCCCTGGGCTCCAATCCAGGTCCTGTCCCTTGCTGGCTCTTGTTAACTCCTTTGTGTCTCAGTTTCTCTATCTGTAAAGTGGGAGTAATAATAGGACTTGTTTTCTAGGGTTGACATGAGAATTCAATGAAAGAACATATGAAAATACCATGAGAACAAGTCAACGCATAGCATTACATAGCAGGACCTGCAAAAGGTCAGCTACTATGCCTGTTATATATAATGAATGCCTAAATATAAATCATTTAAAAAAACAACTGCCTTTGTGAAGTACTTAATAAACACAATTCATGGTCCAGAGTGCTTTATGTACATGACTCATACAATCTTTCATTCAACCCTATGGAAGTAGGTTCTAGTAAAAATCCATTTCACAGAGGAGGAAATGCAAAAGCAAAATGTAACTTGTCCAAGGTCATGCAGCTAGGTCAAGCTGGACTTTGAGGGCACGTCTGATTCTTCCTACTGGACCAGCTAAGTAAGACAGGGTAGTTTCAAGAGGGGAACACAGAGAGACAGAGAGACTTTAGGACCCAGAGGTACTAGTCAAAGTGTGAGCTGACACAGTGAGCCTCACGGGGTGGGAGGGATATCCAGGGGAGAGGGCGAAAGCATCAAAGGAGCTTTTGCTTTACCTGATTTTCCCTGGGGCCAGTACAAGATCTGATTTCTTTTGTGGTCTCCAATGTTGCCTGGAGCAGGGAGTTACGAAAAGCCACTGGATCCGAGTCCTAAAACTAGGTACTGTATTCCAGTTCTACCACACATTCTATGATCTCGGCAACTCACATTCCTTTCCCAGTAAATTTCATTTTCTGGGAAATGGGGATCAAAAATCTTGGCTCACCTACCTCCTGGAGCTGTTGTGAGGCTCAAATGTTTGGGGATGTTTAACTGCTCGGTCAACTAGAAAGCACTGCACAGAGATGCTAGATATTATTATTGGCTTGATGCCTCCCTGTGATGCAAGAGGGATGAGGGTCCGGTGCAGTGGCTCACACCTGTAATCCCAGTGCTTTAGGAGACCAAGGTGGGAAGATTGCTTGAGGCCAGGAGTTCAAGACCAGCCTGGGCAACATAGTGAAACCCCATCTCTACAAAAATTTAAAAATTAGCCCCATGAGGTGGCACACAACTGTAGTCCCAGCTACTCCGGAGGCTGATGTCAGAGGATCACTTGAGCCCAGGAGAATGAAGCTATAGTGAGCTTTGATTGTATCACTGCACTCTAGCCTGGGTGACAGAGCAAGACTCTGTCTCAAAAAAAAAAAAAAAAAAAGAGTGGAGAGGGGATGCACTTGGTCCTTTAAAACTTTGATTTAGACAGGACCCAAACTTGTGCCTCCCTGGAGAAAACTTTATGGTGTCAGAGATCCTGGTATTGTCTGGAATCAATTCAAGAAGAGGGAAGGAGACTGGGAGCCTCGTGGATGAAGGTATTATGATAGCAGGTTTCAGGAACACGCCGTAATCAGCTCTCTCTTCTCTGTAGTTCCACTTCTAGCAATTTGGGGCCAGCTGGGGACTGGATGATGTCCTCTCTGATGCATTGGAATTTGTCCTGCTTCATGGTCTGGTCTGCTCTAGGACCACATATCACACAGAGACACAAAGCAATTGACAGTATCCCGGCCGTTTCTTACAGATCCAATATCCTGCGTCTAGGCTGTATTTCAGGCCAACTTTTAGTGAAGTGGATCAATGCTTGAAGCACATAATGTAACATGATTCTTCAAGAGTTTGATTAATTGTGTCACAGTCACAGCCTCAGTTCAGGTTCAACCTTTTAAAAGTTTTATTATTGTATAAAGTGATCAATCAGGAGGAGAGGGAAGACAAATGCTCGATGTTGGCCACCTCTCCCTCTCGTCTTCGTCAGCAAGTGTTCTTCTCCTGGTCAGTTTGGCCGATCATGATGGAGAAATTCATGAAGATGCATGGCACAGCAAAATATGGATCACCAAAGAGTGCTCTGAGCGGAAGGCCAGCTGCTCCAGTGATGACCAATCTTGGCAACACATGGGAGGCCCCTGGGGTGTTTTAAGAAGTTCAGAGCCCTGTATTTCACCCACAGAAGTTCTGATGCTTTTGGTCTAGGGCATGGTCTGGGCATCTCTTGGGAATTCTAATGTGTAACTGAGTGTTACGGTGGAATTATGTCCATAACCCCCAGTATCCCAGAATGTGACTGTATTTAGAGATAAGACCTTTAAAGAGGTAATTCAGGGCTGGGCGTGGTGGCTCACGCCAGTAATCCCAGCACTTTGGGAGGCTGAGGTGGGTGGATTACCTGAAGTCAGGAGTTCAAGACCAGCCTGGCCAAAATGGTGAAACCCCGTCTCTACTAAAAATACAAAAATTAGCCAGGTGTGGTGGCAAGTGCCTGTAGTCCCAGCTACTCAGGAGGCTGAGGCAGGAGAATTACTTGAGACTCTGTCTCAAAAAAAAAAAAAAAAAAAAAAAGAGGTCATTAGGGTAAATTGAGGGCATAGGGGTGGACCCTAATCCAATAAGACTGGTGTCCTTTTAAGAAGAGGAGATTCGGACACAGACACATAGAGCAAAGACCATGTGAACCCTCTGGAGGAAGATGGCCAGCTATAAGCCAAGATGAGAGGCCTCAGAAGAAACCAGTCCCACCAACACCTTGATCTTGGGCTTCTGGCCTGCAGAATTATGAGAAAATAAATTTCTGTCATTGAAGCCACCTAGTTTGTGGTACTTTCTTTGTGGTATTTTGGGGGTTCCTGTCCACCAATTTCTGTTTTCTCCATCTCCAGATCCCTTTCCTGGGACATACCCTGTTAGAAGCTGCTCTCACAGTAATCCCCAAGAAAGTATTAGCTGAACTTAACGTTTTAGCCCTCCCACAAGTGCCTGCATTTTAATATGAGATTCTTACTTGGAGTAATCTAGGTAGCTGAGATGCATTTGGACTGATGGCTTTCCAGTCATAATTGCTGTAGTGATAGCCAATACTTATTATGTGCCAAATACTGTTCCAAGTGCTCTGTGTCTATCTATATCTATGTCTACATCTATACATAATATTCATTCGTTGAATCCCCCCAATAGCCCTATGAGGTAGGTGTGCTTAAAAGAGGAAGCTGAGGCACAAAAGGGTTGAGCAATGTATCCAAGGTCTCACAGATAGTAAATGGTAGAGCTACGATTTGAACCCAGCAAGTCTGACTTCAGGTACCATGCTTTTAACCACTCACAACTCAGATGACCTCAATGGCCCCTAGCAGGGTCAGAACAGACTTTGAGGACTAGCTTTGTTTTTCTAACAATAGCTGTTAGTGACCTTCCCTGTTAGTCTCCCCACCTCTTTTTTTTTTTTTTTTTAAGAGACAGTCTTCCTCTGTCGCCCAGGCTGGCATGCAGTGGCGTTATCATGGCTCAGTCCTGGTCTCAAGTGATCCTTCTGCCTCAGCCTCCCTAACAGTCGTGACCACAGGCATGTGTCACCACACCCAGCTAACTAAAAAAATTTTTTTGTGGATATGGGGTCTTGCTATATTGCCCAGGCTGGTCTTGAACACGTGGGCTCAAGTGATCCTCCTGCCTCAGGCTCCCAAAGTGCTGGGATTACAGGTGTGCCCCACTGCACCTGGCTCCCTGTTAGTTCTTATTTCTCTATTTCTTACTGAGACAGTACCCACTGTGGGAGATTTTTTTTAAATTGTTTCCAAATATTACCCTTCCTTATGGGAGGATTATCCTTCTCCCATCTCATCAACATCAGACTTGGCCATGTGACTTGCTTTGGCTGCCAATAAAATGTAAGAGGAGGTGATGTTTGCTACTTTTGAGCAGAAATTTTAGAAGTCACCATGTGATTTTTCTCTTCTCCCTTCTAGCATGAGAATGCTTTGAAGCCAGGCCCAAGCAGCAACTTCAGCTCAGGTCTCAGAATAAAGACAAAATAGAGGGGAGATGTGATCAACCTGTGTTGATTGAACAAAAATGTATCTTTGTTGCAAACCACTGAGACTCAGGGGTTGTTTGTTACTGCATCATTACTTAGTAAAAACTGACTGATACAGTCTCTGAATACCAATATATTTAAGTGAAATGCCAGGACTGTTGTAAGGATAATATCTTTAATCAATAAGCATACTCTTAAATAACCAATAAACTGTATTATAGCTTATCCAAGAAATCTTGCAATAGAGCTTTCTGCCCTCTGTGAATACTTTCTATGCGTCTATCAATCTCCATCTCAGAAGGCTAAAAGATCATAAACCCTTGCCTAGCTCAGTACACACCGAGTTCATTCACCAGCTCAATATGTACAAAGAGAATCAGAAAGAACAGATGGAGCAGACTAAATGTTATTTTAGGTTCCAGGACATTGGATAGAATGGGAGAGAAAAAGGATTTATTTTCTTTCGTGGATGGGAATTAGTACAAAGGCCTGATGAGACTGTCCCTTATCCAAGGACAGAGAATAAAAGAACTCTTCAATGTAAATTATCCATTCCAAGCTTTTGACCCTGCTGCCATTTTTAGTTCCGAATCGCTCACTTCTCTTAGAGGTTGCAAACTTATGACCTATGAACTGAATGTGGCCTGTGGAAGTCTTTTCACATACCAAATAAAACACTATTCTATGTGCGGATGTTCGAATCAAATTGATTGCCAACAATCAAAATTTGAGATATTTCAGGTTAAAAAAAATAGTTCCAGCTTCTCTTAATTGAAAGCTTTGGTTACACTGGGCTTAGGAAACTTCAACTAAAGTTGAGTAGCAGCTGCCTTTTAGGCTGGGCATGGTTTCCACAGTCCCTACCTCTCCCTATTGCCTTATACTAGGCTCACTTCACTTATTTATATTCTTTTTTTTTTTTTGAGACAATCTCGCTTTGTCGCCCAGGCTGGAGTGCAGTGGTGCGATCTCGGCTCACTGCAACCTCCACCTCCTGGGTTCAAGCAATTCCCCTGCCTCAGCATCCTGAGTAGCTGGGATTACAGGCACACGCCACCATGCCCAGCTAATTTTTGTATTTTTAGTAGCGACGGGGTTTAACCATGTTGGTCAGGATGATCTTGAAATCCTGAACTTGTGATCCGCCCTCCTTGGCCTCCTAAAGTGCTGGGATTACAGGTGTGATTATTTATATTATTTGCTTAATCCGTGGAGCCACTTGAGTTTGCCACCTTGAGTATCAATTAACTCCTTTCCTTTCCTTTTTCTTGGCCTTCTTTTATTCCTATGTCTTCCATAGTAAACAAGGAGATCTTGGGGACTCCATTTTTGCCACTCTGAGGACATCACTCTTCTGCCTTGTTTTTGGAATTTGGGGTGACCCAAACTTGACAGTCCAGTTCTTTGGTTCCCAAAGAGCTTCATTCTAAACTATCTATTAGGTTGGTGCAAAAGTCATTGCAGTTTTTGCCATTAAAAGTAATGGCCAATGGGAGCGGTGGCTCATGCCTGTAATCCCAACACTCTGGGAGGCCAAAGCAGACAGATCACTTGAGGTCAGGAGTTCGAGACTAGCCTGGCCAACATGGTGAAACCTCGTCTCTACTAAAAACACAAAAATTAGTCAGGCATGGTGGTGCATGCCTGTAGTCCCAGCTACTTGGGAGGCTGAGGTGGGAGGATCACTTGAACCCAGGAGGCAGAGGTTGCAGTGAGCTGAGAGTGCACCACTGCCCTACAGGCTGGGTGACAGAGCAAGACTCTGCCTCAAAAAAAAAAAAAAAAAAAAAAAAAGTAATGGCCAAAACTGCAATGACTTTTGCACCAATCAAATAAGACAATTCTAGGGGTGCAGGGAAGAAATGCTTTCTGCTGGAGATTCTGACAATGTTTATCTAACAGCTTCTATAATACTTGGTGATTTGCATACTTGTGTAGCTAGCAGGTCTTGCAGCAGCATAAGCCTCCTGCCCACTAGATAATTCTGTTGCTTAACAAACCATAACAGCTTTGATTACATGGAAAATGCTAGCAGTAAATGATTGGAAAATGATTTTACTGTTTTCTGTTATGGAAACTCACATGTAGGAACATTATGGAACTGTCTTGAAATTTCTTTTGCCTTCTAAATATAAAATCACTAGACTTTGATATTTCAGCAATTCTACATTTTAAAATATCAGAGCTGATGAGATCGATACCGCTTTGTAGATACCTACACTGCAGAGAGCCAGCCAGTGCTATCTGGATAAAGTAGACAGTAGGTAGGCATTTGCAAGCCTCTCTCACCTACCCCTTTCTTTTTCTGCACCAGATTCATTGCTATACTGACCTCTCATTGACTGAAACTTTACATCAAGGCTGAGGGACTGTAAACCCACCGCAGCTTGGAATATGGAATATGGATGTTGAGATACACACTTCAGTTCCTGAACTCAGTAATGAAATCGCCCTCAGAGTTCTCATGCCAGCATTCAGCTAGCTGCAACTTTCTCCTGCTTGCCTTCTAAGGAGATTAAGAACGGGCATTTTATTTTGTTTCCGTTTTAGTTTATTTGAAGGTTTTATGATGTCTTGGTTGAGTGGCTCGTGGGACTTGCAAATAAACATGCTGCCTTTAAAAATGGCAAGTTGTTTTTATTTATTTCTTTTAGGTGCCCAGTGACCTCCGGGTATATTAGGCAGCTTTAAATTATAATTAAAATAATAACTGTGGTCCTAAAACAGTAATAGATGTTGAATGATACAAACACCAAATTAGGATGTTCAGAAAATCTGTATGAAGGAAGCCAGAGAAAGCAGGGAATTAAAAAAATTATCTTTGTGGCAGGACCAAAGGAAACTTATCTCAAACAGCAGCTTTGTTATAATGCTTTTGTTTTGTTTTGCCTTCCTATAAGGCTACTCAAAATTTTTTTTGTATTTGCTAGATTTGGGGTATTGGGGGGTGAGGGAATATCCAGTTCTTTAGTTGATCTTGCTATGACTTTGCCGACAGAAGGAAATAATGAAAATTGCTTGTCGTCGGAGAAAATCCCTGTATCCTAATGATTTCTTGACAACTTCTGAAGTCCATGGGCACAATCAGTAGAAGCCAACATTGTGTTTCGCTGGATGCCAAATCCTCAGAGTGCTTCTGAGTCCCTCTAAGACATACAGCTGCATTCCTCCATCTGTCATCTTAGTTCATCTTCCTCTCCCAACTGTTCTTAAATTAAATGACTACATCTAATGGGAGATTTTCTCGTGAAAGCTTATGAGAGTTTGTCTGAAGACAAATTAAAACATTGCAATGTAATCACCCAGCTCCACTCTCTGCTTGGCTGGCCCCAGTGCCTACTTTTACCCAAAGAAGTTAATCAATGTTTGGGCCCTGTATAGAGAAAAGCAACAAGGAAGGAAATCCATTCAAGAGGAGATGGAATCTACCCACTGACGGTCAGAGGGTCAGGGGATGAAGACTGGATCTGTCCGCTGCAGAGAGAGCTGTGAGATATGCCAGGGCTCTGAAGACCAGGGCAAGAAGAGTAGGAGGCAGGGAGTGAAAGAAAACAAACATCTGGTTCTAGAATATCAAGGCATGATGCTTAACCCCAGGGATATAAAAGTTCCCCTTCTCTTACCCTCCACTCCCCATGGATGAGCGGATGTCTTCCTGCAGTTGTTACAGGTCACCAGGGTTGATGAGACTCTTCAGCTTGGCTAGTTATTGCCCCCTACTTTTTTTTTTGAGATGGGGTCTCACTTTTGAGATAGGGTCTCACTCTGTCACCCAGGCTGGAGTGCAGTGGCATGATCATGGCTCACTGCAGCCTGGACTGCCCAGGCTCAAGCGATCCTCCCACCTCAGCCTCCCGAGTAGCTGGGACCACAGGCGCGCACCACTATGCCTGGCTTATTTTTGAAAACTCTTTAATAGAGACAGAGTCTCACTGTGTTGCCCAGGCCGGTCTCAAACTCCTAGGCTTACGCAATCCTCCTGCCTCGGCCTCCCAAAGGGCTGGGATTACTGGTGTGAGCCACTGTGCCCTGCCTGGTCATTGCCCTTTTATTCTCTCACTGCACCATGTGAATCCCTTTCAACATTTGGTTGAAGGGGACAGCATCTCCAGCAATTCCACCTTATAGAAATTTATCCTAATGAGACGAGACAGATTCACTAAGCACAAAGATGTCCATCATATCATTGTTTACAACATCACTGCTCATTAATAGGGAATTAGTTAAATAAACGATGGTATATCCAACACTGGAATGCAATGCAGTCATTGCAATGAAACTATGAAAAATCATCAAAAATTATTGAAAATGTATAACCCACTGACATGGTATATTGTTGCAGACAGTATGCATACTATGATACCACTGGCATGAAATAAAACATATGTATATGTGCATGCATAGGAGACATCTGATAGGACGAACTCCAGGTTAACCGTGTTTACTTCTGGGTGGTGGAATTTTTGGCGATTTTAATTTTTATGCCTTGATAAATTGCTTGCATTTCTGAAGATATTGTACATTATCTTTTAATCAGAAAAATAAAGCTTAAAGCTAGGTCTATATTTGAGAGAAAAAAAGAACAGCCTTGGTTAATGGTATGTGAGTCATTACGCTGTTCTCCTAAAGTCTCCAAACCCAAAAATTTCCCAAGACATTGAATCCTGGGAAAGAGCTTTGGCTGGGTCATGATGGGAACAGGGAGTTGGCTGCCGCCGTGATGCTCCAACTCTTTATTCCCAGGCTACGACAGTCTAATTTGATAATCATTTCCATTGAAACTTTATGCTCCCTACTAAACACTCAGAGTGCTTCCTTGGATCAATGCTTTCAAGTTCATCCTCATATCATCTTTGTAAGGCAGAGGTAGGTAGGGAATATGAAGAAAAGTTTCAGGACCTGAGACATCAGTGGCTATGGGACTTGAGGGAGACCATGGTACTGCTGAGACTAGCATACTGGTTCTCAATCTCTCAGCTCAGTGCTTCTTCCACAAACCCCTAGTGCTTCACTTTCAGAAGTGAGATGGAGCCAGGCATGGTGGCTCACACCTGTAATCCCAGCGCCTTGGGAGGCCACGGTGGGAGAATCGCTTGAGGCCACGAGTTTGGGACCAGCTTGGGCAACATAGTGAGACCTTATCTCTACACATAATTTGAAAATTAGCTGGGCATGGTGGGCACATGCCTGTATTCCCAGCTACTTGGGAGGCTGAGGTGGGAAGGATTGCTTAAGTTTGAGGCTGCAGTGAGCTATGATCATGTCACTACACTCCATCCTGGGAGACAGAGTGAAACCCTGTCTCAAAAAAAGGTATAAAATAAAATAACCTTTTTAATAATTCAGGAAACGAAACTAAAACCATCCGTATCTTGTGTAGGGATGTTCAAGAGTTGGATTATAATCTGGCTGTGATCAAAGTGCTCATTAAGAGGAATATTTTTGGACCTCTAATGGCTATCATTGGTCCTGATTCATCCTGATCTGCTGAGACAGTGCTCTCAGGGAAGTCTGGAGTTCGGGTTAAAGGTTTCAGTTCTACTATTAACAGTGGCAAACAAAGGCAAGGGTTAACCTGACTAGGTCTCAACCTTTTCATACCTAAAACAAATGGGGAGGCCGGGCGTGGCGGCTCACACTTGTAATCCCACCACTTTGGGAGGCCGAGGTGGGTGGATCACTTGAGGTCAGGAGTTCAAGACCAGCCTGGCCAACATGGCGTAACCCTGTGTACTAAAAATACAAAAATTATCCAGACGTGGTGGCGAGTGCCTATAGTCCCAGCTACTTGGGAGGCTGAGGCAGGAGAATCAATTGAACCCGGGAGGCGGAGGTTGCAGTGAGCTGATTGTGCCACTGCACTCCAGCCTGGGTGACACAGTAAGACTCTGTCCCAAAAACAACAAACAAACAAACAAAAAAACACGAATGGGGAGAGAAACCTTGGCTTTACACTCCCCAAGGCATCATTTGGAGGATCAAGTGATGGAAGAGATAAGAAGCCCCTCTCTTTGACTTCTCTCTAGCCTTCTCAAGAGCAGCTGGTCACCCCATCCCATAGCATAATCTTGTAATATGCTGCCACTTACACTCTACATCTTGAGGTTTCTGCCTCCCCAGTCGGGCTGTGAAAGAACAAAGTCAAGAATGATTCTGATTCAATATAATACCATGCCTATGACCTAATACTGTAGTTTTCAATAGATGTTTGCCGACTGGGTGAATGGTTCAGAAATTCAAAGTACTCCACCAGTGAAATACCTTAGAGATTGTATCAGTGGAACTCATGGAACTCTCTTACTCTGAAATATACAATGTATTACCCATTTAAAAAAGCTCACACGCTTTCTGAGATTGTTAGAGTATTTGGAATGACAAAAGTAGTTGCTGACATTTGACTGATCACTTTGTGCCAAGCACTGTGCTGATCTCTTTAAATAATTTTTTTTTTTTTTCAGAGACGGAGTTTTGCTCTGTCACCCAGGCTGGAGTGCAGTGGCTCGATCAGAGTTTATTATAGCCTCGAACTCCTGGGCTCAAGGGATACTCCCATCTCAGCCTCCCGAGTAGCAGGGACTACAGCTGTGCTCCACCATGTAGGGCTAATTTCTAAATTTTTTGTTGAGACAGGGTCTTGCTGTGTTACCCAGGCTGGTCTCAAACTCCTGGGCTCAAGCGATCCTCCTGCCTCTGCCTCCCAAAGCGTTGGGATTACAGGCATAAGGCATCACATCATGCTCAGCTAAATAAATTTTGTCATTTAATCCTACCACCCTCCCTTTGAGGTAGGTGGCATTATCATTCCAGTTTTTCAGATTCTGACTCTGAGGCTCAGGAGGTAGTCTGCCCATGCAGAGAAAGAATAGGTCTGGAAGCCACTGCCCAGCCTGTAATCTTGATCTCTTTCCTGACTGTGTGTCTGGAGCAGATTTGCAACAAAGAGCAGGGTGGTTTAGGACCTGTTTATTTTCATTCTAACTCAGGGTTTATACTGAGTTGGCTTCTTGCAGATGCTCTTTCAACCAGCCCCTGTTGAGCAGGTAAAACTGAACAAGGCTGCGATGAAGGCTCAGATGGGCTGCACATCATCACCCTGCCTTCTGACAATATCATTCACCTCCAGAGCATTAGCTCAAACATGGTCCCTCCCTTTGTTTCTTAAATGTTCCCATTTTCTTTTACTTCCCCCTCCGTTTCCTCTTAACCAGCTGAGTGACAGAAACTCAATGCTGACCACTTCATTAGCCGATGACCTTGTCCCTCTGGCCTTTTGCCCTGCCTGCTCTCCTGGGCAGGTTGCCTTACGTCATAAGTCCTTGTTAAAGGTCAGGACCTCTGAGCCATCAGCACTGGGCATGTTGTTTTAATATATATCTAGAGAAATCAGGGCTGTCGGATCACATTAGGTCCTATTTGCGGACTGCACGCCAATACCCGCCGTAGAGAAGAACTGTTACCTTTGAAATACAATCATGGCTAGTTACCAGGGAGTACAGAAGGGGGATTATATTCCATCAGTGAGGCCCTTGTAATCTGTTTCTCCCCCCATCGGCAGGGCTACCATTCTTCCTGTACAGAGAAAATCCTTATAAACAGTAGTCACATAAAGCAGTGAGGCTAAGAGATACATTGTGTTTTTAAAACCAGATGCGTTAATGAGTGCATGACGGGTAGTGTGGAATGTGATAAGTCAATGCCGCAGGCGCTGGTGTGAATTGGCACAATGCTCTGGGGCTAGATGTTGATATGGTAATAAAATGATAAAGTTAACAGCTACTATTCATTGAATGATTATAGGCACAAGACTAAGCATTTTATATGCACTACCCTGTTTGAGAGTCATAATATCCTTATAGGTCAGATGCTACTATGTCCATTTCATGGATGGAGAAACTGACGTCCAGAAAGGCCCAGTGATTGGTCCATATTAACAAGGCCATTAAGTGATGGGGATGAAACTGACTCCAAAGCTGCTCCTAATCCCCAGTCTTCCATGATTCTGCCAGGATACAATTTGGTCTCTTCTTTCGGGTGGAGTTTTAGGTGGTGCTTAAGGAGAACCATATTGCCATTTCCCTTCTAGGGAGGGGCCTCAAATATGTCACTTGACCCAACAGATTTTTTTTTTTTTTTTTAACTGAGTCTGGGAATAAGCCAACCTTGTCTCCCCCCTTTCTTCTCCAGGATTGGTTTAAGCTCATTCTCACATCTCATGGGAGTCTGGTTGGACGGATCCCTTGACAGAGGTTAGAAATAGCTCTCATAGCCTATTTTTAAGGAAAGCATGACGTTAGAAAATGAGGCAGAAATGGACCCCGAGAAGAGAAGAGAACTCACCAGGCTAGAGAATAGGGCCAACTTCTAACGAAGCCTTCACCAAGAAATGCTCAGAGAGGAGAAGTGGGAAGATTGACAAAGATAACATTGGCAGAGACATAGTAGGGTGGGTGAAATTGCTTTTTTCTTCTTCCTTCACCCGGACAGCATATTTCTGTCACATTCATTGTGTTTTGCCCACAGAAAGCTCAGCCAGGAAAGGTAAATGCTGTTGTCTTGCAGCAAACCCACTTTTCTAACTAGAGAAATACGGCCCAAAAAATGCACACAGAAATGCCTGCTTATCTCTTTCTTGAAACCCCAGGCACACTGCAGAGGTGTCTAGTAACACTGCAATTTCCTTTGAACTGTTTGGTTTTGTTTGGTGTCCTTGTCTGGCTGGTTAGTCTTTTTTGACTGCGTTAACTCACCTGGTATAACATTTTCTTTCATTGAGAAACAAGAAAGCTGGAACTCACCTCTCTAATTCCGGCAAAGCTGGACACCATCCAACAGCGCTAGGCTAGACTTCTGGGGGTTGTAACTTATATCTTCCGAACTGAAGAAGAAAAGAAAGGACAAAAACACGGTTGGGGAGATGTTTGGCAAACCTTCGCAGGCCGAGTGGCTAATGAATGATTCTCCCATTGCTTTTCACTTATTTTTCTTAAATAAGATTTGTTTCTAGGGTGAGGGTTTATTCAAGTCACCCCCTCGTCGGCCAGTATCAAGGCAAATGACACAGTTCCCTGTATTCACTTATGTTGCCTAGGCTGTAGAAAAGCACATTCTTGAACTGGGAAAGGCATTTTTAAAAATGAAACTCAGGGCAGCCAACCTCAAGACAGCGTCTGACATTAATTAAAAATCATAAAACACTCTAAGTTGAACTAAAGAAATATTGGTAGCGGGATCAGGACAAGGATGAGGGAAATTGAAAGTGAAATCTTGTACTCATTGAATTCTCCTGGCCACCGCATTTCTGCCCGTCCATCCCAGGGAAAGGATTCAAATGGTGTTAACTACTGAACACTTGCCTCGTTTTCCATTCCTCTTTCCCTGGGTAGCTGCGGTGAGTTGGCTGCCGAGATGTAGCCCTGAACCTATCCATCAAGTCTAAGGAAGAGAGAGTTAGAACGGCAAACATTATCTGGAATCAATATCTTTACAAATCCAAAGGAAACCCCAGCTCCCGAAGGGTTA
Source organism: Gorilla gorilla gorilla (assembly GCF_029281585.2). Lineage (NCBI taxonomy): Eukaryota > Metazoa > Chordata > Mammalia > Primates > Hominidae > Gorilla > Gorilla gorilla. The sequence goes on from NC_073242.2 coordinate 102,615,710, forward strand.
AGCCAGGGAAGGAAAAGCCATCAGGCTGTTTAGTGAGCTAATGTTTTTATTGATGGGGGAAGCCTTTAAGTCCCTAACAGGAAAAGTGGGGAAAGTGGCAGATTGTTTGGCTGGGGAGAAAGGAGGCGGGAAGGAACATTATACACCACGCTGTGTCCTACTCCCACGTATTCAGACCCCTGAAATCCATCGAATGCAGAAGACATTCCCTAACCTTGAATAATATTCAACCCAAGGTGTTTTCCTCTCTCCTACCCGCCCCTCCCCACAAAGTGGAATCCACATCTTCCCCTAACAACTTGGCTATAATGCACATCTCTTGGCTAATGCCTGCACTGAAGAGCATATCTTAATTTAACAACTGTGTTATAAAGCACATCTCAAGCTGACATTCCTGGGATAATCCATATTTCAACCTAACTACCCTGGCATAACACTTCAATCTAATTCCCCCACTGTAAAGTACATTGCAATCTAACACCCTCATATAATGTACATTTCAGTCCATTATTTTGTATTTTGTAAGCCATATTTTGATACGTCTTTTCCATTAAGGAGCAGAACTGTCTGGTGACAATGGCTATCCCTGTGCTGAAAGCCCCCATGGTTCGTACATCGTCCTGTGGTGACAGGCTGCTGATGGACACGCTTCTGAACTTTCACCTTTGCCATCTTAGGTTCAACTCGGGCTTGTTTCTGTACTTCAAGCTCAAGCATCCTGTTGGGGGAGCAGGGGTGACCAGAGAGCCCTGCTCGGTCCTGGCCAGCTTTCTCTCAAGCTGACCAGCAGGGCGGGCCACCTCACATGATCAAAGTCAGGGGTCAGGGTGTGGCCAATGTCAGGGTGCAATGCCAGGGGCCAATGTCAGGGTCAGAGGTCAGGGTGTAGCTGCTGGCTAATAGAGTGTCAGCTAACACTGTTGTCAAATTGCTGGGCTAAAAGACAATGGCGGCCTCCTGCGGAGGACCTTACCCTGGGGGGAGGGGGCGATTGGCTTTATTGGAAACCTGCCAGTCTCAGAGGTGATGGAAGTGGCTGATCACAGCTAAAGACTGTTTGATTGTTGATGGAGAGCCAGTTCTGTGGTTGGTCCCTAACTGAAAGGCCTGCAGAGCCGCTTATTGATGACTGAGTTTTCCACTTATGATGGATTTCTCTTCTGTTTCACATGCAGCTGGATTTCCATTCAGTCATGGAGGTGGATTGCGGTGACGCATGGCCACAGACTTTTCTGGAACTGAGAGCTATGAGAGGTGATACTGTCACTGACTTCTGGGATGGCACCAACCTCGTATTGTCAGTTGAATGGGGCTGATTGGTTCTTGAAATGAAACCAATCCAGAATGAATTGAAAAATAGATATAAGAGGTCCTGCAAGTCCAAGACAGTTCGGCGAACATAAAAAGAAGGCAATCAATGTGTTCTGGAAGAGATTTAGTATTCTAACTATCAATAGCCCAGCCTCAAATTTTCCACCTATCTCAGGCAGGTGGAAGAAATTAGATTTCTTTATCTACTGGTGGCATATAACCAGGCTAGTAGTGCCATTAAATATTTGATGAAAACGAGGTTACAAAACTGGAAGAATTCCAAAATTTCCCAAGATAGTATGAATTTAAGAGAGACAAAAACAGGAGGAGGAAAACAAAGTATAGAGATAAAAAATGATCTGGGCCGGGCGCGGTGACTCACGCCTAGAATCCCAGCACTTTGGGAGGCTGAGATGGGCGGATCACAAGGTCAAGAGATTGAGATCATCCTGGCCAACATGGTGAAACCCCGTCTCTACTAAAAATACAAAAATTAACTGGGCATGGTGGCACACGCTTGTAGCCACAGCTACTTGGGAGGCTGAGGCAGGAAAATCGCTTCAACCCGGGAGGCGGAGGTTGCAGTGAGCCGAGATCGAGCCACTGCACTCCAGCCTGGTGGCACAGCAAGACTCCATCTCAAAAGGAAAAAAAAAAAAGATCTTCTGAAAGGCATATGGACCATGGAGGATCAGCTAATACAAACCCCCAATGCAGCCTCTGCTAAGGCAGACAATAAACAACTAGAAAGCATGAATGGGAGAACGGCTTGTTGAAATTGCAAGGTTATTCTCCTCTTGAGTTATGCCTTGAGAAAACCATATGAACATGGCAGTACTAGTTTTTTAAACTCTTTTCTTTTTTATTTTGTAATTAATTATTATTTTTTTTTTTTTGAGACAGTGTTTTGCTCTGTTGCCAGACTGGAGTGCAGTGCCACAATCCTGCAAACTTGACCTCCCAGGCTCAAGCAATCCTCTCATCTCAGCCTCCCAAATAGCTGGGACTACAGGCGCTGCCACCAAGCCCAGCTAATGTTTTTGTATTTTTTGTAGATATAGAATTTTGCCATGTTGCCCAGGCTGGTCTCAAACTCCTGGGCTCAAGCCATCCACCTGCCTTGGCCTTCCAAAAGTGCTAGAATTACAGACGTGAGCCACCGTGCCTGGCTGGTAGTACTAGTTCTTAAGCCTCTTATTAATAGAAGTAGTAAAACATCCTAGGGAGAAAAGCAAGGTTGGGAAATGAACTGGAATTGTTTTTCTTGGAAAAGAACAGGTTAAAGGTGACATCAATGACCTTCCACTGTATTCCATTGTAGGATAAGCCATGTTGCTTTGGCCATGCCAATATGGTATGATGGCATATGGGGAGACGTTGGCATGACTCGAGGTACTACTTCTACCTCTTTAAGCCTGTTTTCTTCATTGTTAAAGGGGATCATGCCATCCACCCAACACAGGTACAACGGGGATGAATTTGGATGTAGAACTGTTAGACTGTTAGACAAATTCAACCTTCGAAACACAGCAGTTTCCTTTTGCCTTAAACCGCAGCCTGAAGCCCGAGCAACGTAGCCAGACTGCGTATCTACTGAAAAATAAAAATAAAAATAAAAATAAAAAAATTAGCCAGGCATGATGGCGTGTGCCTGTAGTCCCAGCTATTCCGGAGGCCGAGGTGGGCAAACCACTTAAGACCCCAGGAGTTCCAGGCTGCAGTGAGCCATGATCATGCCACTGCACTCCAGCCTCGGTGACAGAGCGAGATCCTCTACGAAAAACAAAAATAAAAAAACCCATAGCCCAGGCTTTTCCATGATGGACATTGTTAAATATGAGGTGTTGGATAATATATCTTCTCTTTGTGAGCAAGAAAGTCTAGTATCTATTTAGAAAGTTTAGGCAAACTCTACTTGACCACAGGGAGCTGACTTAGCCCAGAGCTTAGCAAGCTATGGCTGGCAGGCTAAATTTTGCCCATGGCCCACTATTGTAAATAAAGTTTTATTGGAACGTAGCCACACTCATTCATTTATGTATTGTCTATGATTCTTTCTGCACCACGACAGCAGAGTTGACTTGTTATGACAGAGACAGCGTGGCTTGTGAAGCCTAACATATTTACCATTTGGCCCTTTATAGTAAACGTTTGCCAGCCCTGACCTACAACAATGGAACACTCTTTCCTTTGTTTAAAAGTAAAATCTTATGTGGAAATTCAATATGCAAAGCAGGTTCAAGAAACAAATATTTCCCCAGGAAGCTGAACTCTTCCTTGTTTGGCAGAAATAATCTATGGTTGGTAGAAATTCTACAGCAATTTCCATGGTTCCATGGAGCAATTTGAAAACTATGAACTGGATAATCTCTGGATACTTCTTTAAGGTCCTAGAAACTCAGTAATTTCTTCAGAGATTAGAGAATGGCAGCAAATGCGCCTTCGTCTGGCAAATGCTGGGCTTTTTTTTTTTTTTTTTTTTTACTATTATCTGTGTGATGTTGGGTGGTTTACTCAACTTCTCTGTGCTTCCATTTCCTCATTTTAAAAATAAAGAAAGTTGGGTTGGGCATGGTGGCTCACGTCTATAATCTCAGCACTTCGGGAGGCTGAGGCAGGCAGATCGCCTGAGGTCAGGAGTTCAAGATCAGCCTGGCCAACACGGAGAAACCCTGTTTCTAATAAAAATACAAAAATTAGTCAGGTGTGGTGTCATGAGCCTGTAGTCCCAGCTACTCAGGAGGCTGAGGCAGTAGAACCATTTGAACCTGGGAGGTGGAGGCTGCAGTGAGCTTAGATGGTGCCGTTGCACTCCAGCCTGGGTGACAGAGCAAGACTCCATCTCAAAACAAAACAAGAGGATAATTGTATTTGCTTCACAATTTGTTGTAAGAATTAAATGAGATTATATATATATTTTATATATATATAAAGTGCTATATATATAAATAGAGCACTTAAAATAGGGCCTGGCTCATAGTGCTCAGCAAATGTCAGCAGTTATTGTTGATATTTTATATAATTACATTAATATTATAGACTATTATCAACAGATATTATACTTTATTAATAAATGCCAATATATTTTACTTTATATTATATTATGATATTTTATCCGATTAATTATATTCATATTGTCATTACTATATTTTATGTTATATTATAATATTATTTTATATTGACATTACATAATAGTATCAGCAGATATTATACTTTATTAATATTAATGTCATTAATATAATATTTTGTTATATTAATAAAAATTATTGTTATTAACATGTGGGGCCTTCATTCATGCTGTAGAGATCACTTCCATATTGTTCTAAATATCCCTAATGACATTTCCGCTTATTAGTTAATTAATTCAGTTGGCCACTCACTCCACACATCTGTTGTGTGCCAAAGTAATCAGGAAATGAACCAAAGTCCATGCGCTACCAGCTGCACGTCTAGTCCTCTCTTGCTCAGTCATTTTCGGCACTTTGCGTTGGTGTTTATTGCTCTACATCTTCTGCGGCGTTTCAGAGTGACACCACTGCTCAAAACAACTTCCTACTACTCCGTCTCTGACTGCTCCACAATTAATTTTTCAACTAGCAGTTTGGTTTCAATGCTTACAAAGTAATTAGACCTTAAAGGCTCTTTACCTGGATTTTATCCTGTCAGCGAATGTGAAAGAAACAATAATTATTATTTAATATTTATTGTCTTCATTGTGCTACGTAGACTCACAGATGTAACCTGCCTTATTGTTGAAGATGACAGCAGAGTGCAGGCAGGTGTGTCTGGAGAAGTAGTCAGACCGCTTTGGAGGCCCAAGTTCTCAGATGCTTCCATCTGACACCTGCGCTGTCAAAGGGCACATTTTGGGTTGAGTGGTTCCTAATTTGTTATCCCTAAGTTTGCATTTTCTATAGTATGATTCCAGAATGGTCGTTTCCAAAGATGACATTCAATGATTTCTTGTACCAAGCAGACGGAGCTTTTGGGGGAGTTACAATTTCCACCACTGTCAACAGAAGAGTAGAACAGACACAACCGCAGATGCTGCTGGATGGAGGCTCCAGGCCCCTTTGGATTCACTCTTCCCCCACCACAGACTGGTTCAGGTTGTCCAGACCAAGGGGCTGGCCAGAGTGGTAGGTGGACAATGTCATCTACTGGCTGCTAAGAATGTTCTCCCTGTAGTTTGGGGCTGGTGTGGCTCAGTAATCAAATGTGTGAGCTTCTTTGAAGTAAGATGGCCCTGGGTTCAAGTCCTGCTCCTGCCCCTTCCCAGCAGATGATCTTTGCCAAGTTACTTCCCACTGTCAGCCTCAGTGTGTCCTCATCAATAAATGAAAGTAACAATAACTACCTCACACATTGTTTTACATATCAAATAAAATAAATACACAGCAAGTGGCAGCTGTTGTAATTATATTATTATAATAGAAAAAGAAATAGAACCCATAGTTTCTGTTTTGGAGTGGCTTAGAAGATAACAGGATATAAACATAAAAGCATGAAATCACCTTGAAAAACATTTACACGTCTTCATCTATATAATGTAAACTAAAAGACTAGTTAAAAGCCAGGGGTATCAGCGTGACTGGTGGACATGATTTGCTTTCATGATTTGGTGTAAATAAATTGTAAACTCCCGGATGACAGAGCCTGAATACATCTTTGTATCTCCAGCACTTTCTAGCAAAGAATCTTGTACATTTTAACCCTTAACATGTGTCTGTTGAACTAAGTTGAACTGGATTTCTTTGTAAATTCAGTAGAATTCTACCAAAAATAATCACTGGCACAACTCAAGTGTGCGCACAGATAAGAGACATGAATACAGTGTTGAAACCGGCATCACTCAAACAAAAACAAAACAGGAAGTCTTACACAGAATGGGCAATATTATTTGGCAATAAAAAGGAATAAAGGAATGCTACCATGTAGAAGAACCTTGAAAACATGCTAAATGAAAGAAGCCAGTCACAAAAAACCACACACTGAATGATTCTATTTATATCAAATGTCCACAACACAAAAATTCATAGAGACAGAAAATAGATGAGTGATTGCTAAGGGCGACCAAACTCCCAACTTTTTTGCATATCTGTATTGTATATAATTTCTATAATGAATTTTTATTACTTTGGAAGAAGGTAAATGTTATTAAAATAAAATGTACAACACAAACAAAAAGTGGTGAGGGACATGGAGGGAAGGGGAGACTTGGTTACTGAGGTCAGGCATCTCAGAGGGGAAAGGAAGGTGTGTGGGGGTTGGAGAAGGCTTCCTCATTGGGAAAGGAATGTCGCATGTAGAGAACAGCATTCCGTAGCAGGAATGAAAGGGGGAACCAGTCAGAGGCAGGTTGGAGGAAGGCCTTGAGGAACTGTGAGAAGGATCTGGGTCTGATATCAGGATACAGAGGCTGCCTCCTGCTCGGTGGGAAAGAATGTCGTGATTGATTGGTGATACCTGCCCGGGCATAGGAATGCGCGGTGATGAATCAGTGCCACACACTTTCTACTCCTCCAGGAGCCTTCATTCTGCAGGTGCCCGAGAAATAAAAACACATTTAGGTCTGTCCTATGTGTTAAGGTCTGACGAAGTAGAGTTGGAGATCTAATCTGAATTCCTCTAAATTCCCATGAAAATATTCCAATCTCCATGGGTTCCTTGAACCAAATTCAGGAAGAATTCACGTGATAACACTGGCCTTGCCGGGGGCCTACACAAAGAAAAGTGAACTTTCTATTTCCAGCATTATATCAGTTAAAAGGAGAATGCAAAAAACAGAAAAAAAAAAGAGAGAAAGAAAGAAAAGACCCACCCCCACCCCACCCCCACAGAAAAAAACAGAAAAGGAGAGGGGCGGAGAAGAGAGCTGGGAAGGGGGTTTGGAACCTCTGGGCCCTAGCAGTTACTGAGGAGCCACTCTGTGGAGGAGACACGCAAGCTTCCATCCCTGAGACACTTCCCTCACTCCAACAAGATATTTTCAGTACATCCCAGGCACCAAATAACTGCTCATATGTCCCGAACGATGATGAATTCATTCAAACAACAAGTCAAGACCCTGGATATCACTCAACTCTAGTCAGTCATAACAGCTGACAAATAAAAAATGTAATATACAGCCTGTTAGTTCTGCTTTTCCTCATCTTCAATATACAGATTCAAGAATCTCATTCTATTCCCAGCTGTCAGAGACGGTGACAGTTTGGGGAGTTTTCTAGCTTTATCAAGGAAGATTATTTTTTAACCCAAGTTATTTTCCATTGTCAATGTTTAAATCCATATTAAGTCCAGATTAATGCAGGAAGTAGCTTCAAAGGATATTGACTGAGGGAGAAATAATAATAAATGAAATTATTAAGGACAGGGCCCATTTCAAGGAACATTTTCAGAGTAGAAAAGAAAGTTGTTTAGATTTAAATGATAACTAAAGAAAATATGTTTCTTAGGGATTGCTGGCTCTTTTCACAAACACCCAAACTTTGTATACAAACTAGGGGCCTGTAGCATTTTTCTTTCTTTTTTTTTTCTCACGTGATTGGAATTAATAATGCAGATAAATCCTAAATAAATCAGGATTAGTGTTAACCACATCTTGAGGTTTAGGATGCTATAGGAAAATGAAAAGAGAGAGAGAGAAAAAAATGGGTTGCTTAAAAAAAAAAAAAAAAAAAAGCCCTGGCCTGGGCTACCAGGGTGAGGAGGGGAGGGAAGGGGGCTGGGGGGAAGGGAGGGGAGTAATCGCGAGAAGAGAGGGCCAGCTGAGCCGGGTAATCAAAGCCCTTCTAATCGCTGCAGCTCTGGAGATGTGTTCAAAGGCTCTTTCCTGACCACAGGCTGAGCCGGGTCACAAGTGAAATGCAGTTGCTGGGAAGGGGGAGGGGTGTCTGGAATTTTTGGATGGTTTTGCTATCAGGCTTTGTTAGGAGGAGGTCAGCTGGGTTGTCAGATTTTAGCATCTCCTCAGGAAGCCGGTTAAACTCTCTGGTTGTTAGGGAGAGACCCTCTCCTACCCCTCCAGCCCCACCACCCCAAACCACTTGCCAAACCAGTGAAGGAAGGGAACATGGAAGCCTGGATGTTCATTCCCACCTGGAAAGTTTCTCCCAGAGCTCTCAACTTTGGATGTAAGAATCATCTTCGATAAATAATTGCACCTTGGGATGAATTTTGTAATATAAGTTTATTTTATGTTTTTAGAGACAAGGTGTCTCCCTACGTTGCCTAGGCTGATCTCAAACTCTGGCTCAAAGACTCAAAGAAGCCTCCTGCCTCCGTCTCCCAAAGTGCTGGGATTACAGCCACACCTAGCCTTGGGGTGAATTTTAATGAAGCCCTTTAGATTCCTTGATATTTTTCTGCACTGGAGTCATTGAAAATGGCCTCAACACATTAACTCCAGGTTCTGTCCCCTTCCTTCCCTTGTGTGAGCCCTAAAGGCTGCAGGTGAGGAAGACTGGGTCCTTTCCCTCTGGTCACCATTATGGGCTTTAATTTTCACTAAATAAATATCTCTTAAGTTTAAGGGAAGAAATAAGCACTCTTTATTTTATTTTATTTTATTTTTTGAGATGGGATCTAGTCCTGTCGCCAGGCTGGAGTGCAGTGGTGTGATCTCGGTTCACTGCAACCTCCACCTCCCGGGTTCAAGCAGTTCTCCTGCCTCAGCCTCCTGAGTAGCTGGGACTAAAGGCGCGCACCACCACACCCAGCTAATTTTTGTATTTTTAGTAGAGTCGGGGTTTCACCATGTTGGCCAGGATGAAATTATTAAGGACAAGCCTTAATAATTTAATTATTAATAATTAAGGACAAGGATGGTCTTCATCTCTTGACCTCATGATCCGCCCGCCTCAGCCTCCCAAAGTGCTGGGATTACAGGTGTGAGCCACGGCGCCTGGCCTCAAAACAAGCATTCTTAACCCCAAATCACACGTCTGCAGAGATTCTGGCTGTCAACATGATGCTGGAGTGAAGGCGACCATTGCGAAAATGTGCAATCTTTGGTCGGCATCTCAGTCCAGACGGACTCAGTGATTGTCTTGCTTTCTCACTTCCCTTGGGTATTGCAGAACTGCAGCCCCTGGGATTTGGCATCCACGTGACATGGCTCCTTGCTGAGGCCTGCTTCCGATGGCCTTTCTTTGGTCAATGCACAGATCTCAGTGTTGTCTTAATCTTCAAGCAACCAGGCTGGTCTGAAGTTTTTCAGAAGTTTTGGAGTTTGGAGAGATCATGTCTCCCATCTGTTTCCTGTTCCGTTTTTCTGTACTTCCTCTTCTTTCTCCTGCACCAGTGACTGGGCACAGGCGGCCACTGGACAGTCACTCCCTGTCTGCAATAACCAGAGTCTCTACTGATGATTCCGTTATCCTTGCAGGTCTGTCACTCAGTCTCCCCCAAGACACACTAAAATGGAAAGAAATGAATGACTTAGGGGTGGGCGGCTTTTCTTGCAGCCCAGGATGAAGCTCTTTCACAATCCTCAGGGCATTTGTGGTGACTCTGCAGTAGGTTTAAGTCCAGAGAATGCAACATACATTTTAGGGACTCTTGATAGTTACTATGGTAATTTGAGGCTTTGAAAAAATAGAAATATGTTCTGGGGAAAAAGTGGACATTACATCAGATGCAAAATGCTCAACCTTCAAGAGCTTCATACTACTAAAGATGGGTGAAGAAAGGAGGAGATGTTTGTAGTGAAGGCCATTAAAAAATCAAAAGCAAAGATTGTGAAAATCAACAAGCATAAATTGGATTCCAGCATAAAGATAAAGAAAGATATTTTTGGGATTACAGGTGGCAGCTCACGTCTGTAATCCTAGCACTTTGGGAGGCCGAGGTGGGAGGATCACTTGAGCCCAGGAGTTCGAGACCAGCCTGGCCAACAAGGCGAAACCCCATCTCTACTAAAAATACAAAAATTAGCTAGGCATGGTGGCTGCACTTGTAGTGCCAGCTACTCAGAGGGTGAGGCACAAGAATCGCTTGAATGTGGGAGGCAGAGGTTGCAAGTGAGCTAAGATTGGCCCATTGCACTTCAGCCTGGGCGACAGAGTGAGACTCTGTCTCAAAAAAACAAAAAAACAAAAAAAAAAAAAAAAGGAAAAAATAAAAAGATTTTTTTTTCAGTTGGCGTGTATACTCTGAATAGTTTCACTTGATCTACCAAACCAAAATAGCACATGCTTAAAGGTAAATAATCTTAGGGCTTTAGGCTTCAGTAGTCAATATAAAGGATGTTGGTCCTACATGAAGCTAGGGGCATCTCCCAGACAGCAAGGATCTTGTTGCCCAAGAGGAAACAGAGTGGAAATTCAGCCCTTGCCCCAATCCCTCAGCTTTCCATGGAAGTGGAAGGGCCAATGGTGACAAAATACAGCACATTTTAAACAACTGCTAGTGATATAATGACACAATGATATAATAATATACATGAAGCCTGGACACAGTGGCTCATGCCTATAATCCCAGCACTTTGGGAGGCTGTGGTGGGTGGATCACCTGAGGTCAGGAGTTCCAGACCAGCCTGGCCAATGTAGTGAAACACCATCTCTACTAAAAATTAAAAAATTAGCCGGGCATGGTGGCATGCGCCTGTAACCCCAGCTACTCGGGAGGCTGAGGCAGGAGAATCGCTTGAACCCAGGAGGCGGAGGTCACAGTGAGCCCAGATCGCGCCATTGCACTCCAGCCTGGGCGACAAGAGAGAAACTCTGCCTCAAAACAAACAAACAAACAAACGACATGTATATATGTATATACATATGACACATGTCGTTATATATAGTACATATGCATATCATACACACTCACATATATGTTATATATGTAAGAATATATATAAAGTGGTCGGGTGTGGTAGCTCACGCCTGTAATCTCAGCACTTTGGGAGGCCGAGATGGGCAGATCACAAGGTCAGGAGATGGAGATCATCCTGGCTAACATGGTGAAACCCCATCTCTACTAAAAATACAAAAAATTAGCCGGGTGTGGTGGCGGGTGCCTGTAGTCCCAGCTACTTGGGAGGCTGAGGCAAGAGAATGGTGTGAACCCGGGAGGCAGAGCTTGCAGTGAGCCAAGGGCGCACCACTGCACTCCAGCCTGGGCAACAGAGTGAGATTCCGTCTCAAAAAAAAAAAAAAAAAAAGACTATATATAAAGTGTTCTTTTCCAGTAACACAAAAGTCAGGCTTATTATAAGAACTAGCTGATAGGTGGGTGGGTAGTTCCCATTTAAAAAAATGATTTGAGGTACTTAAAGAAAACTGTGGTTTTTAAAAAAGATGATCATTACAGACAATGGGGTAGATTGCAAAGCAGACTGAAATGGATCTTCAGAGAACTGTTACCATGGATCCGTCATTATTTCAAGAAGACATCTCCCAAACAGGTAGGGCTCTCTTAAACTAAGCCTTCGCTCCTGGTCTTGCTTTGTATAAGAGATGTTTCTTTTGATTTAATTTAATTTTTAGACAGGGTCTCACTCTGTCACACAAGCTGCAGTGCTGTGGGGTGATCCTGGCTCTCTGCAGCCTCGACCTCCTGGGTTCAAGTGATCCTCCCACTTTAGTCTCCCAGGTAGCTGGGACTATAGGCACACATCATCATGTCTGGCTAATTTTTTTTTTTTTGAAGAGTCTAGCTCTGTCACCAGGCTGGAGTGCAATGGTGTGATCTTGGCTCACTGCAACCTTCGCTTCCCGGGTTCAAGTGATTCTCCTGCCTTAGCCTCCCGAGTAGCTGGGATTACAGACACGTGGCACCACGCCCAGCTAATTTATATATTTTTAGCAGAGATGGGCTTTCACCATGTTGGCCAGGATGGTCTCTATCTCCTGACCTCGTGATCTGCCCACCTTGGCCTCCCAAAGTGCTTGGATTGCAGGCGTGAGCCACCATGCCCGGCCTCCTGGCTTATTTTTTAATTTTTTTGTAGAGATGAGTTCTCACTATATTGCCCGGGATATAAGCCACGTTTCTAAAGCACACTCAGATGTGCCTGACTCTGAAGTCTAGCCGCCCACAGGAGGGAGGACAAGTCATGAATGTGGTCATTTGAAGGCCCCAAAGGGCTGTCTCCTTTAGTTCCCTTTCCTTACCCAGCAGATGGTACAGAGTAGCTCCAGGTATGTTTGGGTAGATGGTGCCTCTTAAGTCCTGGGTTTTCTGTGACAGTTGTTCCCTCAAATACCCTCTGCCGTACTTAAACCTTGCATCAGCTCAGCTATCAGACACGGACTTGTGTTGTGGAAACAATGGTCTCTGTGGCCCAATCAGACATCAGGGCTTGCCACAGGTTAACTTCATTCTTGGCTATGATCAATGTGGAGAAATTGTCTTGGGTGATTTAGGAATGTTTGGTAAAAAAAAAAAAAAAAAGGCCAGTCCACGATAGACATTTTATCTGAAAGATATAATAATTATGCCATTTTTTCTGCTCCTCCTTAAAAAAGGGGGTCAAGTCACTATCCCTTAGCAGTTCATTGTTTCCAATTTGGCTTAATTGAAACTGAGAAAGTTCTTAAAGTTTGAACAGCAGTAATTAAATCTGAATTGGATGGGATATTTGTAATTTTGAATGCTTAAATTTTGAGAGGAAAAAACTGTGTAATGTTGTTGGCCAAATGGCCCCAGTCATTAAGATTCCTATGGCATTATTTAGTTAGTTGGCTTTTTATAACGCCACGAGGTTTGCTGTGGGCTGCCGTGGACGCCATTGGCCTCACAAGGAGAAGAAGCATTTTAGAGAAGAGCCTCTGAGAGAGAGAAGCAGCCCCTTAAGAGTCTGCTAATAATTGGCCATTAGCAGTTCTGGACTTCTCGGGATGCAGGAACTGAGATGAGTTGAGGAAAATGAACAGAAATGACTGTTTTTGTGAGGCCAATGGAAACCATGTTTGGATCCAGGAAAAAAAAAATGAGACAGGAAAGGGAGGGTCACATTTTTGGAGGAAATCATGCGGTATTTTGGTAATCCTTTGTTGATGAAAAAAATTACCAGCACATTAATTATGTCCTAAGAATGGGACACTGCAGGTCTGCATCTTTGTTCTTTCCCAGGCTGGGACAGCAGCCCCGGCATTTACCACTCTGGGGATTAGAAACCTGGGTTCCTGGACACATACCATGAGTACCTCGCTACAGTGTTGAAATCTAACCCAGCCAGGAGTTCAGGAGATAGGAAGCTTTTTTTCAAGACAAGTAATGACAACTGAATAGTTTAAAATCTTTATAAGACTGGTAGTATTCTGCCAGTGCAAAGTAATAAAACTAAATATGACAAGAAAGTCCTTTTCTTTTCTTTCCTTTTCTTTCTCGCTCCCTTCCTTCTTCTCTTCCCTTCCTTCCCCCTCTCTTCTCTTTTCTCTTCTTTCTTTTAAAAACTTTTTTTTATCAGTTATATACACTTGTAAATGTTTTTCACAAGAGTTCAAACATTTACATTTAGACATGTACAGCATAAACCAACATTGACCCTTATTCTTCTAGATTCTTTAGGTAGGATTGAGTACATCATTGCCACTCATAAGCAAAAAGCACGAAGCTGGAGGCATCATGCTATCTGACTTCAAAGTACACTACAGAGCTACAGTAGCCAAAACAGCATGGTACTGGTACAAAAACAGACACATAGACCAATGGAACGGAATAGAGAGCCCAGAAATAAGACTGCACACCCACAACCATCTGATCTTTGGCAAAGCTGACAAAAACAAGCAAATAGGAAAGGACTCCCTATTCAATAAACAGTGCTGGGATAACTGACTAGCCATATGCAGAAGATTGAAACTGGATCCCTTCCTTAAATCGTATGCAAAAATCAACTCAAGATGGATTAAAGACTTAAATGTAAAACTCAAAACCATGAAAACCCTGGAAGACAACCTAGGCAGTACCACTCTGGACATAGGAACAGGCAAAGATTTCATGAGGAAGATGCCAAAAGCAATTGCAACAAAAGCAAAAATTGACAAATGAGATCTAATTAAACTAAAGAGCATCTGCACAACAAAAGAAACTGTCAACAGAGTACACAGACAACCTACAGAATGGGAGAAAATGTTTGCAAACTGTGCATCTGACAAAGATCTAATATCCAGCATCTATAAGGAACTTAAACAAACAAATTTACAAGATAATTATCACTTCCTTTAGAAGAACATGATATATTAGATGTACATTGCTGTTGTGGTAAAAATGATCACGCATTTTTCTCCCCTTTTTATCTGTGTCCTTGGGTGGTGCCCTCTCACAGACTCTGGTCTGGCCATATGACGTTTTTTTGGCCAATGGGAGGATAGCTAAGGTGACACAAACCCAAACTGGAAAAGTATGTGTGCACCAGGGCTTGCTATCTTGCTGTCCTTTGGAGCCCTGAGGCCACCATGTGAAGAAGCTCGGGGTTGCCTGCTGAGAGATGAGGAACCACTTCAGCTGACACGGAGTCTACTCCAGGCCACAAAAGGGAGGCCATTCTTGTTTATCCATCTTGGTCAAGCCAACTCAGACTCGGAGAATGGCCCAGCTTCCCCAAGAATTGTGAGAAATAATTGATTGTTTTAAGTTACTAAGTTTTGGGATGCTTTGTTATTATGGCAAAATCTGCATAATAAGCCATAACCAAAGTTGTTATTTTTGTCCTTTAAGCTCGATTATTATATTATCATTATTATTTTTTGATACAGAGTCTTGCTCTGTCACTCAGGCTGGAGTGCAGTGGCATGATCTCGGCTCACTGCAACCTCCACCTCCCAGGTTCAAGCGATTCTCCTGCCTCAGCCTCCCGAGTAGCTGGGACTGCAGGTGCGTGCCACCATGCCTGGCTAATTTTTGTATTTTTAGTAGAGATGGGGTTTTGCCATGTTGACCAGGTGGGTCTCGAACTCCTGACCTCAAGTGGTCCGCCTGTCTTGGCCTCCTAAAGTGCTGGGATTACAGGCATGAGCCTCCATGCCTGGCCTAAGCTAGATTATTAGGGACTTCTTTCCTTAAATATAAGGCATTGTTTGGATATGTGATGATTAGCTGTTATGCAATGGCAGTGCTCCCTTTCTGGGTAAGAGCATTGTTCCCTTTCCTTATCCAAACTAGAAAACCTAGAAAATGTGGATAAATTCCTGGACACATGTACCCTTCTGATGCTGAAGCAGGAAGAAATTGATTCCCTGAAAAGACCAATAATGAGCTCCAAAACTGAATCAGTAATAAACAGCCCGTCAACCAAAAAAAGCCAAGGACCTGACGAGTCTTCCTGAGTAGTGAGTATGGTGATTTGCAAAGGTTGTTTCTAGCATGTTGATGACCTTCTTTCACAGGAAGCAGTGTTTCTCATTCTAGCTATCCTGAGCAAATTTCTAAGGATGAGAACTCCACACCCACACAGGGCTTAGCAGATGTAGTTTTCTGTCCTCTTTTTTTTTCCTACCCCACAGTCATGTTTTCTAATCTCTGAGCCTCCCTCCATCTACATAGAGGGTTTAACCCTCCTTCCGTCTGCATTTCCCTCATTACTGCCATCATAATCACATTCCTTAATTGCTTGGTTCAAGGTAGCATCTCTCTTACCATGAGTGCAAGAAAGAAAAGATATTTGGATTGCTTTACCCTTTTAAGCAAAATAGGAATTCTGTCACGGCATGCTTATCATGCTTATTCTTTTCTTTTCTCTTTTTTTTTTTTTTCTAGACAGGATTTACAAGATAATTACCATTTCCTTTAGAGGTACATAATATATTAGATGTACACTGCTGTGGTGGTAAACATGGTCACACATTTTTCTCCCCTTTTAATCTACATTCTTGGGTGGTGCCCTCTCAGACACTCTGGTCTGGC
Organism: Gorilla gorilla gorilla; assembly: GCF_029281585.2. Classification (NCBI taxonomy): domain Eukaryota; kingdom Metazoa; phylum Chordata; class Mammalia; order Primates; family Hominidae; genus Gorilla; species Gorilla gorilla. Next base: position 102,631,862 of record NC_073242.2, read on the forward strand.
TATAACTTTCTTTGGCCAATGGGTTGATAGCTAAGATGACACAAGGCCTTTAGAGGTACTGGCTCTGTCACCCAGGCTGGAGTGCAGTGGTACCATCTCAGCTCACTGCAACCTCCACATCCCAGGCTCAAGCGATTCTCCTGCCTCAGCCTCCCGAATAGCTGGGACTACAGGCGCCTGGCACCATGCCTGGCTAATCTTTTAAACATTTTTTTGTAGAGATGGGGTCTCCCTATATTGCCCAGGTTGGTCTTGAACTCCTGGGCTCAAGCAATCCTGTCTCAGCCTCCCAAACTTCTAGGATTACAGGTGTGAGCCACTGCCCTGCCCATAGTCACTTTCTAAGGTTAGACCTGAATGACCCCTCTCCTTCACAAAGTCATCTCCAACCACCTTGGCTCATGGAGCTGCTTTGCTCTTCTGAATTCTTACAGCCTTAGAGTCTCAGTTGCTCAACGGTTATTGATCACATTCCACGTGCATGCTCAGTTATTATACTGTCTTCAGACTTGATTATGTGCTATTTGTGGAAGGGATTATATGTCTTTGTGCCTCCAAAGTGCCTAGCAGAGAGCATTGTTTAAGGTTGGTGCTCAGTAGACATTTGGCACTGCACTGGTTTCCAACCTTTGCTAGCAGCATTTCTCAAAGTGTGGTTTGTGTATTCATGCATTAGCATGGTGAGAGGTGCTTGTTAAACACTGTCTCACCACCTCTCGGCCCCTTCTAAGACCTACTGAGTTTGCCTTTCTGCTAGGAAGGCCCAGGAATCCGCACGGTAAACAAGCTGCACAGGTCATTTTTAGGTTCATAAAAATGTGAGAATCCTTCTTTTCTGCAGTGGGCAAATTTAATCCATAGGTGGCCTGGTGGACGCCTTACTTCTTTATGCAAAACCTAGGGATCCTAGACTTACTGAACCTTCTAGAACTCAGAATTGTGACTTTCAACTGAGAAGAAGAGGGCTGTGTCTCTAAGAAACAGGGTTTGAAAGGTATCATTTGAGATAATAATATGATTTATACTTGGGAACAGCCCATTGTTATAATGATACAAGCTACAGGCAAGTGGAGAATGACCAAATCTCAATTGGTGTGATGCATAAAGAATGCTAAATGGTTAGCTTAATGACTTTATAGAACAGGGGTCCCCAGCCCCTGGGGCACAGACCAGTATCAATTCATGGCCTGTTAGGAACCAAGCCACACAGCAGGAGGTGAGCAACAGGTCAGTGAGCAAAGGTTCGTCTGTATTTACAGCTGTTCCCCATCGCTTTCATTACCGCCTGAGCTCTGCCTCCTGCCAGACTGCAGTGGTATTGGATTGTTATAGGAGCACAAACCCTACTGTGAACTGCACATGCGAGGGATCTAGGTTGTGCACTCTTCATGAGAATCTAATGCCCAATGATCTGTCACTGTCTCCCATCACCCCCACATGGGACTCTTTGGCTGCAGGAAAACAAGCTCAGAGCTCCAACTGATTCTACATGATGGTGAGTTGTAGAATTATTTCATTATATATTCCAATGTAATAATTATAGAAATAAAGCACACAATAAATGTAATGTAATGCACAAAATGATTCTACGTGATGGTGAGCTGTAGAATTATTTCATTATGTATTCCAATGTAATAATTATAGAAATAAAGCACACAGTAAATGTAATGCACCACACCCGGCTAATTTTTTATTGTTTTGTAGAGATGAGGTTTCACCATGTTGCCCAGGCTGGTCTTGAACTCCTGGGCTCAAGCAATCTGCCCATCGCGGCCTCCCAAAGTGCTGGGATTACAGGCTTAACCACTCTTAACCCTGGAATGTTGTATTTTCCACAAATAAAAATATTTATTTTCAGGTGAATCTAAATGAGAAACAAAAGGGAAATTCTTCTAAACTCAAGGATAATGATGAAAGAGTTGTCTCTAAAGAATGGTGGTCATCTGTGAATTCAGAATTATAACTACGTCCTCAGAAAAGAGTCAGGCTACCCATGCTGCTGGTCTTATATGGCATGATTCATCCACAGAGCTCAGATTCCAGGAACATGTGGTCTTCAGGTGTTTTCCGTAGCTTTTCCCTCAGGATTTGATAGTGATTGGTAGGCAGCATTTTTCCTGTACTGATGTGTTTGACACATAGATGGCCGTCTTTCATTCAGTCGGGACAACACATGTATTTTTTCTAGTTTAACTCTGCCTGGCTTGATTGCCTAAGTCCATCTATTCACAATAAATATACAATTGTCCCATGAGACAGCTTAATCCAATAAGCACATACTGAGCCAGGTGCAGGGATTCGGAGACCTGGGGGATAGGGTATTCTAAAGACCTAACAATGAGTCCTGTCTCCAAGGTTCTGACGGTCTAATCAGGTAGACAAAATATAAAGGCACTAGGAAAGGGACTTAATAACAAAACCAGGCTGCAGATTAGGGGCTGCAAGCTGGGGCTCACAGGCCAAATCCAGCCCGTGACTTGTTTTTGTAAATAAAGTTTTATTGGAACTCAGCCATGTCCATTCTTTGATGTATTCTCTATGATGCTTCTGTGCTACAAAAGCACAGTTGAGAGCAGTTGCAACAGAGACAGTATGGCCTGCAAAAATGAAAATATTTGCTCTCTGGACCTTTATAGAAAAAGTCTGCTGACTCTTGGAAGTGGATGATTAAATACTAAAGCAAGTGAAAGGACAATAGTAAGTGGACTAACAGTTCAGAAGAGTGAACGTTTCCTGCAATGTTTGTGTGTGTATGTGAGGGGGTAGCTTTTTAGAGGAAGCGAGGAATTAGAGAAAAGTAGAACTTGGACAAGGAGATGAGAGAGATGGAATAATCCAAGGGTATTTGGTAACTTTGCATATCAATATTTTACATAAATAAATAAATAAAAATACTATTGATAATTTTAAGGTAGATTATTTAACTGAAGCTGTATGTTTAATAATAACATTATATTTCCAAACACTTTCACTCTCTTTCTTGCTTGCCATAGTCTTGTGAGGTAGGCAGGGTAGTAAATTACCCCAGTTTGGCAGATGACCGTCAGAGAGGTTGGTTAAAAGCCTGGCTGTAGGTGGAAAGCCTTGCAGAGCTGCTGAGCCGATCCTGCAACTGCCGCAAGGTTCTGATTTTTATAGGGACCCCACAGGAGAACTTGGCAATTTGTGACTATGTGCAGCAGATGAAACAATAAGAAATTTGAAACTAAATCCTTTTATTAATTTTTATACCAATTTTTCCGTTTCCTGAATCTCTCTGTCCTTCAATAATGCTAGGCTGTGAGAAGCTGAGTCATGCATGGGTTGACTGTGGGTCTGGATATAAGGCTATGTTTAAATCCTGCAAAGCAAAGAGAAGCCCAAAGACATGGATGTGCTTGTCACTCATCCTCTTGAAAGCCTGAGCATCTCAGATCTTTCAAGGACCAGCTCATCTCCCAAAAACAATGTGGCTGATGCCCTTAGGAAATGTGGGGCCGGGCATGGTGGCTCACACTTGTAATCCCAGCACTTTGGGAGGCCAAGGCGGGTGGATCACTTGAGGCCAGGAGTTTAAGACCAGCCTGACCAACATGGGGATATCCTGTCTCCACTAAAAGTACAAAAACTAGCCAGGCACAGTGGCATATGCCTGTAATCTCAGCTACTCAGGAGGCTGAGGCAGGAGAATGGCTTGAACCAGGGAGGCAGAGGCTGCAGTGACCTGAGATTGTGCCACTGCACTCCAGCCTGGGTGACAAAGTGAGACTCTGTTTAAAAAAAAAAAAACAAAAACAATTTGGAATCCACACCATCTATTTGGCTATTGCCAACACTTCCTGAAGGCTTTGCCATGGACCAAGCATTCTCATTAATGCTTTATGTGTTTAATCCTCACAATGACTTCAAGAAGTAGGTACTATTATGTACCTATTACACAGATGAGGCAAATGAGTTGCAAGGAGTTCACACGCTTGAGGTTAGACAGCTAATGAATGTCTGAGTCAAAATTCGAATCCAGGTCAGAACTTGCATCCTTATTTACTGCATTCTTCCATACTGCCACTCATTGACAAGCATGAGGATGCATAATTTTGAATCATGCTAAAGAAGTTTGGAACCAAAAGACGCTATGCATAAACTGCACAGGAAACGTCCGTGCTCTTTGACATGACGAGGTCAGATTTAGAAAGCTGTGAACATGGACCTCAAAAAATCCTACCAGGTTCTCAGTCTTACAGATTTCTCAGAGGGAACACAGGTAGGGCAGGAGGAATGCAAGGTCCAAGCTGGAATTACCCCAACCCGGATGCAAAACACGCCGGCAGCTGGGAGGAAAAATTGGACTAAGTTAGTATATTTGGGGACAAAGGTGGAAGAGGCTCAAGCGCAGAAAATGTTTCAACAGGACTCCAAGGAGGTCTTGTACGATTATGCTCAAGCCTCTGGGTTCTTAACATACCACACTTTGCCCCACTTCAATCAGCTGCAGGGAACCCCATCCACACTCTGCCTGGGCCCCGCCTGTGGCAATGTGTCTTTGCTGTGGCTTCATTCTGGAGTTGTGGCGGAGGAATCAGATATTGGCAGAATAAAATGTCAAACTCGGTCTATGGAAAATGTAACCAGACACAGAAAGTGGACCGAGCCCACCTTTCTCAGCGTGGCCTGAGTCAATCCCATTAACTTCAAGTCAGTGGACTAGACTCAGAAAATGGCAAACCGCTGGAGGCTTTTCTCCCTACCCCTCCCCACCAAAGCAAGAGCCTAGCTGTGGGGTAGAGTACGTGTTGCATTACCTCTCTTGGGCTACTCTTACGAGCTGGCCCCTCTAAAGAATAAGTTTGGGGAATAAAAATAACTACCTGGGATATCAAAGAAAAAGAAGCCCTGGGTAAGTGAACCAGGCAATTCCCAACAATGACATGGATAGTAGAGTTGAAGGTAGTAATTATATTTTGTACCAAATTGGGGGATAATATAGAAGAGCGCAGGACAATTCAGAATGACTGGAATACATTAAGACTGTGGGCCTAATAACAGGTTTATGTAATTTAATAAGCAGAAATACGAACTATAAAACCAGGAGGATAAACTGAGAAACAAGAATATTCCTGGAGGGCTTGGGATGGGCTTTTAAAAGATGTGGCAGATATTCTCCCCAAATTAGGGGGAATATAGAGAGTCGCATTGGGCCTAAGTAAATTATTCACTCCTGTGTAGCAGATTTTTAAGGCTTTATCTCAACGCTGGGCTCAGCTTGAGCCACCTATTATAAAATACAAATGCATATGTGAAAATGGTCAGAAACCCATGCCAGAAATTGGTGTGACATGGAGATTTATGGGGCTTCGTACACCAGTGTTATGAACTGCCTGGTCTGTGGCCCTCTAAGAGGAAGAGATTCCGAGTCGGGTTTGGACAAACAGAGACAAATCAAGAAGGAAGCTGGGAATAGTTGCAATGAGATTTTTTAGAATGATGGCTCAAGTATAAAGAACTTGAACCTGGCAGGCATTTGGATAACATTTCTGGATGCTTTAAGGAAGTTATGGCTAGACGAAGCCACCAAGAGAGCAGTCAAATCAGCTCAACCAATGGAAAGAGAGAAGCAAGGAAGGGCCGGATTGGGCAAGAGCGCGGGGCAGCATTCACTGGGAGAGAGGCAGGGAAGGGGTCTGCTGCATGGTTACCCTTGTCAGGTTAATTTCCTGTGTGCTCCCTCTGATTTGGGGGAAACTCAAGGAGGATGTTTTCTCCTTCAAACATTTGAAAAGCTATTTTCAGCTGTTTTTAGGAAGGCAGGAACAAGAGCATTCCTCTCTCAAACCTCAAGAAACCTTCATGAATATGGCCAGAAATTGAAAGTAAATTTGTTATTACGTTGCTTAAGTGATTTGAGCCTTTTCAGAGTCACCTGAGGACCCTCCAGACAGGGAAAATCTTGATGAGATAAAAGTGCCATCTGAACAAAGTGCATCAGAATGTTGCATTCCTTAATGTCATTGACAACACAACACAACACAACACAACACAACACAACACAACACACAGCATCCTCCTCATGATTTCCCCGAATTAGATCAGTTTGATAAATTAGCTCCAAACTATAGCCACAGTCCCTTGCCCATTGGAAGAGTTTCTAATAGCTGTTCTGTTCTCTGCCCTGCAAAGATGATAATCTGAGGTTCCTCGGCTGTTGGATGGTTAATGTTTTGTTCTTGTACTTATTGCAAAATTGGGGAAAAGAAAAACTGGCTCTGTAACTGTATTGGCCTTGAGATTTACCTGATAAACAACACTGAGTAATAGGATTGGAAATTCTCTTAAAATTTTTTGCACATTATTTGGTTACAGTTTCCATATGGCAAGAAGGCAAGGGGAGAAACTCTTCCATTCTGGACCAGCCCCCCTCCCTCCCAGCCACACATTTAATCCATGCGCTTATGTCAAACTTAATTACAGGACTTTTGGCATAAAATAACAGTCCACATCCTCAGAGAGAAGAACTTAAGCAGTTAATATGTGCGATTGAGTGAAATTGCTTTGCTGAATGTTTATGAGTAACCCAAGACTAGTGAAATGTGCTGATATTTTAACCGTTTCAGTGCTGAACTTGTGCCAAGATGCTGTGAAATAGAAAAAAATAATAATAATTTCTTCCGATCTGCTGTGTATCATATTTCTTGCAACTGAGAACATTGGGTAAGACAATTTTATGGCTCTTTCACAAATAGCTTTGTGGAGAAAAAAACAATAAAGCTAGAACAATTATGGAACTTGTCACCAGCTCAGGGAACTGCAGAGATTCAAGAGAAGAATAGCAACTTCAAACTAACATCCTTTTCTGCAGAAAATTCTCTTGAATATTAGAGGTCCCCACCAGGGGCAACAATTTTTGCCTTCGGATTTTCGCCTACCCCCTTGAACCTTTTCAGACACTTCTGTTTCCCATTCATCCCCAGTCTAATGTGAATGGTTTTAAAATGTAGAGATTTCCAACCCTAAAACGACTCGATGCTTCCCACTGTCATCTTTGCTGAAATAAATTCCTACCTCTGTTTAAACTTTCTTTTGTCTAAATTGTTCACAGTTAGACCTGCTCCTTTTAGCTCTAGAAGAACCTCTTAAAATATAAAATCATCTGCTTATTTTCCTTCCTTTTCTAATGCTCTTTCTTATACTAGTGAGATGTAGAGCTACTTCTGAATTCACAGCTCTTTTCATTACTTCTTTTGTTTCAAAAGACTTCTCTATTATCACCTGCCCCATAAATGCCAGCCTTTTAACATTACAGTTTCTTTTTTCTTTCTTTCTTTCCTTCTTTCTTTCTTTCCTTCTTTCATTCTTTCTTTCCTTCCTTCCTTCCTTCCTTCCTTCCTTCCTTCCTTCCTTCCTTCCTTCCTTCCTTTCTTTCTTTCTTTCTTTCTCTCTCTCTCTCTCTCTCTCTCTTTCTTTCTTTCTTTCTTTCTTTCTTTCTTTCTTTCTTTCTTGTCTCACTCTGTCATCCACGCTGGAGTGCAGTGGTGTGATCATAGTTCACTGCAGACTTGAACTCCTGGACTCAAGAGATTCTCCTGCCCCAGCATCCAGAGTAGCTAGGACTACAGGAGTGCCTGGCTAAGTTAAAACTTGTTTTGTTGTAGAAACACGGACTTGCTGTCTTGCCCAGGCTGGTTTTGAACTCCTGGCCTCAAGCAGCTCTCCTACCCCAGCCTCCCGTAGTGCTGGGATTGCAGGTGTGAGCCACTGTACCTGGTCCAGTTTTGGAAGCTTCTCTGTACCTAAATGTTCTACTGAGCCCAAATTCTCTTCTCTCCATTCTTTCCAAACCCACACTGTCCCTCCCCGCAATTCCCCCAATCTGTCCCCAGACTGTTGGGAATGTATTCAGCACTTGTTCCAAGGGCAACAGAATACAAATGTATCATCTCCATCCACAAAACATTCTGTGCACCATCTCAGGATCTCCAGCTAGCTGCCCTCTGGGTTTCAGCAATACCGACCGTCCACTCTGCTTTACACCTCTGCTCCCTTTCAAGTCACCTCCTTGTCCACATCTATGACCCTTGAGAGCATGGCACCCTTTAGTTTTGCTGACTGCCATCTTCCCTTGCTACTTCAAAATGCTTCTGAAAATGCATTTTCTCCCTTATCTGCGACTCCAAACTTCATTCAGCTTATATTTCAGAATTATTTTTAGAACTATTGTTTGGTTCAGCATATTAGAACCCTATCTTTGAGAAAGGTGCAATAAGGTTAGGGTGTTGAAATTGGAGGATATTTGTGAGGGTACCTGGCACATGCCTGGTCCATAAAAGACACCTACTAAAGTTCACTTATTTGTTCATTGATACCTTCATTTGTTCAATGCATATCGAACGCCTAATACATAAAACGATTACATGGTAACAATGCATTGAGTCATGCTAGGTGGTGGGGATTCAGATATGAGAGACTTGCTGAAATAGACTAAGGGCATACTCTGAACTTTTCCTACATTTCAAGCAGAGCTAAGCAACAATCTAGAATGTTGGTATTATGAATCTCTTGTATTATTTTTAATGCAGGTTATAAATATGTAGGCCTGAAAGTCATACCTCATGGTATGACCTCACGGTATGACTTTCACTTCTGGGCAATATCTGGGCAACATGGTGAAACCCCATCTCTACTAAAATCCAAAAAAATTAGCTGGGTGTGGTGGCATGCGCCTGTAATCCCAGCTACTCAGGAGGCTGAGTCAGGAGAATCACTTGAACCTGGGAGGCAGAGGTTGCAGTGAGGCAGAGGTTGCAGTGAGCCAAGATTGTGCCACTGCACTCCAGCCTGGGTGACAGAGTGAGATGATGTCTCAAAAAAGGAAAAAAAAAAAAAGTAACTAGTGAGGGAAATCTTCTTTTGGCATAGAAGTGAAATATTTCAGTAAAGTATCAAGGTTATGCCCAGTATGGTGGAGACGCATGGATTCTTGATATTAATGGATGACAGACATTCTTTGCCTACCTCTAGTAATCCTTCAGGTCTTAGATCAAAGCTGCTTTTTCTTGAGGGAGGCTTTCTCTGACCCACCCAATTGTAAATTAGGTACCCCTGTTGTAGGTTCTCTCCTACTCTGTACTCTTCCTTTGCTGCATTTATTACAATTGGTAGTTGTATATTTATTGTGTGATTATCCATTGAATGTCTGTCTCCCTTAGGACACTGTAAGCTCCATGGAGGCAGGGGCCATATCCATTCTGTTCAATACTCAATACCCAATCTCCAGCACAGCACCTGGCACATGGTAGGCACTCAGTAACACTTGTGGGATGATTATTAATGTCCTGATGCTAACTGCGAAAGTGCAGACAGTCCATAAATTGTTCATTTACTTTGGAATCAGCTGTGTAACTTTTTGAAGCATCTTCCTTTCACTAGTTTTTTGTTTTGTTTTGTTTTGTTTTTTTTGAGACATAGCTCCACTTTGTCACCCAGGTTGGAGTGCAGTGCCACGATCTCGGCTCACTGCAACCTCCACCTCCCGGGTTCAAACGATTCTCATGCCTCAGCCTCCTGAGTAGCTGGGACTACAGTCACATGTCACCAGACCCAGCTAATTTGTTTATTTTGGTAGAGACAGGGTTTCAACATGTTGGCTAGGCTGGTCTCGAACTCCTGACCTCAGGTGATCCGCCTGCCTCGGCCTCTCAAAGTGCTGGGATTACAGGAGTGAGCCACCGTGCCCAGCCCTCACTAGTTACTTTGATGCAGGTTGTTGTTGAAATAGTTTGGGTGTTCACTGGCCAGCTGGGAAGAAGAGGACAGAAACAGTTGCTTGCTTTTTGCCCCCAGGACAGCTTTGCTGATGGGGCTGGCAGAAGATATGCTGAGCTAGGAAACGTCAAATCATCAGAGAGTCTGGGAGGTGGGAAAAGCTGGACAAAGGAAAAGAATGACCTCGGGATCTTCCTGTCTGTACTTCCTGTCTCCCCAGGAAGTGTCAGTCAGAGATTTTCAGGAAAGGGTGTTGTCATGGAAACCTGAATTGGCTCTTCCCCTCCAGGCTGTATGGGGACAAGTGCCCTCATGTGCCCCAGCTGTCCCCAGGCTTGTGGAAGAGGGCAGTCAGTTTGAGTTTTCCGACGCACCGTGGAAAATCCAGAGCCGACAATGTCTGGGACTACAGAACCGGCGACAGCGTGCGGCAGGGATTCAAGTCCAGAATGCGGTGGAACCTGTTATGAACTAATTAAAATTTAATCTGCTAAAGCCATTTTCTCCATCATTTGGGAACCCTCTCTTGACTTCGGCAAGTTCCAAAGAGCCTCTCAAATAGAGGATGCTATATTTTTGCACTTTTTTTCTCTGTGTATTAGATTTCATCCCCCCAAAAAAGCCCTTTTTAAAAAGGGACTCTAGATCGAGTAGCCATATAATTTATCATCCAAACTGGGACGCTTTTGAGAGTGAAAAGAAGTGCTATTAATAATTACTCTGGGATAATAGATACAAACTGGGCTGTTCCGGGGAAATGCCGAGGTATCTTCAAGGAAACTGTAGGGTCAGGCACCGATCAAATGCATCCACTGGGCTGAAAGCCTCAGGCAGAAGGAGCTCTGTCTGTGTGACTCTTGTGCCTTGGATAGTACTTGGTCTACAGTGAATGCTCAGACTTATTCAGTGAATGTGTAAATCCACAGTTGTCCTGGGTGTGCCTTCTGAACAGAAAATGGGGAGGGGGCAGAGTGAACCCAGACGTTCCTTGCAATTTCACAGCCGCAAAGGGGAATCTGTGTTCCTGCAGCGCAGGCAGGTACACGATGCATAAGCGTCTGTGTATTCTGTGTTTACTGATTCCTAACTGTTAGCAGTTAATTGCCATCTGTTGACACACCCTGAGGGGGAATGTTAAGCAGTTCTCGACATCTGCATATATATTCTCTGCCTACATATTTTACTAACTCTTGTTTATGGGACCCATTTCCTCAAATCCATGCTACTGTGCCCCTGATTTCGTAACATACACGTACCCGGTGTCAACCTTTGGGGTTGAATGGGCAAAAATGCCCTCCTCAACTGTTCCCAACACAAAGAAATACTAAATGCTTGAGATGATGGTTACCCTAAATACCCTAATTTGATCATTACACATTATATCAAAATATCACACCTACCCCATCAATATGCACAATGATTATGTATCAGTAAAAAAATGGGAAAAAATTCCCTTCTGGGTCCGCCAGAGATGCTGACTGCAGACCGGGTCCTGCCCAGACTCGCCAGCCACTCCATTTCCGACCCCTCCTCCACCCGCCTGCCGGGTCCTTCAGGAAGAGTGAAATGGCCCATTGACCATTGAGGAGGAAAAGAGCATGTTTGGCCTTTTTAGAGGTTATGGACACTCTGAGTGACACCCGAGCCCAAGCCTCCGACAGCAAGTCCGGCAGCCCCGGAGTGCAGGGGCGAGGCCCGGCCTTGTCTCTGCCATCCACGTGTAATCTGGCCCTGAAACTGACCAGCTCCGACGCCCTCCTTCCTCCTGCCCGCCAGGCGCTTCGTGTTCTTCCCATGTCTTGGGAGAGATCCGTCTCCTTTGACAGACTCAAGATTCCAGGCCGAACTTTCCCATGCCACCGTCCCTCAAAATAGCCCCAGCCGAGCTGTATTTATAGCCGTGTGAGACTCTAATGGGCCAATTTGTTTGAATTTCCACTGCTTTTGTGTTGAACTTACCCCTCTCCTGTGGGCAGTCTCTTCAGGCCTTTATTGATGGGGTGTGTGAGGATGGCGTAGGCCGTGTTCAAGATGGTAGCTCTATAGAGCGTGGGGGCTGTTTTGCATATTTACTGTTCTTTAAAGCCGGTTTTTTGAGAGAGAGAAAGAGACAGAGAAAGAGGTTTCTGTAAGTAGCCCGGACAATGAGAACAAGACCGGCTGTATGCCAAGCACGGGATCCCGGCCAAAACACATATCATTAGCTTGGACCAGCTATAAGCAAGGAAATGAGAAACATATGCTAGGAGCAAGGTTAGGAGTGAAGGACCATGGGTCATTGACAGTCGCCCTAAAACTTTTCCCTTGTTCTTCAGCTGTGGCCTGGCGGTGTCAAATGTCATTTCGACTGCCTTGATTTCTCATGGTGGGGCTGCCTGTGGTTTTTTTTTTTCTTTCTTTCTTTCTCCCCCTGCTGTTTCCTGATAGGACTTTTTTTTTGGGGGTGGAGGGGAGGGGAAAAGAGAACAGGCAGGGAAGGGCTTATGTGATAGTTTTTCTCAGTTCTGGGAAAATAATCTTGTTTCCTGTGATGCACTCTTCAATTCCTCACTTTCTCTGAAGCAACGATGTCTCTGGGTTTTGGATCCATACTGGTTTGAGAGGGGAAGACTGAGGGGAGGCTTTTAAAGCAGTTCTTGCTGTTTCTTTCTTAAATATAATTAGATGCGCCTCATTACCTCACACTGAAGGACTTTTGTACTTTTTCGAGCTGTGTTTTCTGAGATCTTCCGTGGGCGACGGCTTGTCGTTTCCACTTGCAGTTAATTGCATTAGCAGGTATTTTCCCCCCGCCCCTCCCGGCCCGGCATATTTGTCCTCTCTTCTCGCTCTCCCCAAGATATCTGGAGTCGATTTTGCGAGTCCGAAGGCCACACCCAGGGAGTCTGCTTGTGCCTGAACGTGATGAAGGATCTGGATTCCTTTGGCCCTTCCCAGTTTCCCTTTTCTCCACCTCATTCGTTTTTCTTAAAGTCTTCCCCGGACAGTTTACTAACAATGCTCTGCTCTCTTGCACTCCAAGGTCAGGACCCCTGTTCCCTATAAAACCCAGATGAAGAACTGTATCCATGCAACTCAGAGGCGGTCCCTGGAGAGCATCCCATGTGGCTACTGTTCTGAAAGGACCACAACCGCCCAGGAAACTCACCAGGCTCCGACACCCAGGTTTGGCCAAAGTCACAAGATAGCCACGGATATACCCAGCCATTCCCATGAAGGGAACGCTATAGAAGTGGGGGCGCAGGGCAGTTGCAAGCCTGTATGGCAGAAAGGGGAAGGAATAAAATGCTCTCCCATAAACCCCTTCGGACCTTCATTCCTTTAAGATTTAGGGAATGGTGTTGGGGTGGAACCATGTAAAATAATTAAAACATTCGGTCCCTGTTTATCTTTTGCTTCCTTCTCTGGGCCTTGTTCTGAAAATAAACTTTGCAGTTAGTTTCCGGGCTCCCAAAATTCCCAAGTGTGTGAGCGTCCTCAAGGCTTTGGGCAAAGTTAATGACCGGCTTGAGGTTCACTGGACGTGTTTCCCCCAGGCGAGCCACCTTTTTTTCCTTAACTTCAGTTTCTGGGTAGCGGATCTCTCTTCTCTGCACGGAGACCTTCCTGGTCACAGGAGGAAACCTCACTTGCTGATGCCTTCTAAGGCCTCAGTGGATCAGGAATGGGTGGTGTGTGTGTTCACACAAAACAACAACAACTACAACAACAACAACAAAAGGAGGAATAAGGGCTGCCAAACCGCATCATGCAGGCAATGGGCATTTAAGTTTTATATTGACAGCGAGGCAGGATCCTGGTCAGATGCCTGAAACTCTTCCAATTTCAAGGAATCTATTCCGCGACTCTCTCTCTTCCCTCTCTTTAGTGGTAGAAGGGCGCTGGTATTAGGTTTGAGTTCATGTGTTTTCTTTTTGCATCCTCACTGCTTGGGCTGCCTCTCAAATCTCCACACAGCCAAAACCTGCCTCCAACCCACCATTTCCTGTCATCTCCTCCACTGTAACCCTCCTGGCCCAGTCACATCTCCTCTTGCTGGAAACCTGTAATGCCTTCTAAATGGTCCCCACACTCTTCTCCTGCCCCATTGCAGTCCGCTCATCAATGAGCGGCCCAGAGGGATCCTTTAAAAACCCAAATCAGGGCCGAGCACAGTGGCTTATGCCTATAATCCTAGCATTTTGGGAGGCCGAGGTGGGTGGATCACTTGAGGTCAGGAGTTCAAGACCAGCCTGGGCAACATGGCAAAACCCCGTCTCTACTAAAAATACAAAAAAAAAAAAAAAAAAAAAATTAGCCACGCATGGTGGCACATGCCTGTAATCCCAGCTACTCGGGAGGCAGGAGAAACGCTTGAACCTGGGAGGTGGAGGCTGCAGTGAACCGAGATAGCGCCACTGTACTCCAGCCTGGGTGACAGAGCAAGACCCCCTCTCAAAACCAACCAACCAACCAACCAAATACCCAAATCAGATTAAGCCCATTTCCCTGCTGAAAACCCCACTTGGCCTGGTGTCGTGGCTTACACCTCTAATTCCAGCACTTATAAGGCTGAGGCGGGCGGATTACTTGAGGTCAGGAGTTCGAGACCAGCCTGGCCAACATGGTGAAACCCCGTCTCTACTAAAACTAAAAAAATTAGCTGGGCATGGTGGCTCGTGCCTGTAATCCCAGCTACTCGAGATGCTGAGGCAGGAGAATCACTTGAACCCAGGAGATGGAGGCTGCAGTGAGCTGAGATTGCACCACTGCACTCTAGCCTAGGCAACAGAGACTATGTCTCCAAAACAAACAAACAAACAAACAAAAAACCACTGGTGGCCCCTGCCTGCTTCTCCAACTTGGTCTTGAGCCATCTCCCCTTCACCTTTTATGGTCCAGCCACACTAGCCTCGTTTTCATCACCAGTAGAGTGAGGATGTAACAACGCCTGCTCAGAGGGCTGGGAGGAGTAAGTGCATTAACACACACAAAACATCTAGACCAGGGTCTGGCCGTGATAGGTGCTCGATAAAGCGAAGTGCCATTAACAGTTTACTTCTTTGAATTTGCCAAGGACTCTTCCCGCTTCAAGGCCTCACAAAAGCCTCTGTCACTTATCATTTCCCCTTTATATGGCTGGCTCTTTTTTATCCTTTGGGTTCAAGTTTACATGTTAACTCTTTAGAGATCTTCTCTAACCAGTCTATTCAAATACATTCCCAACCCTTGAACCGCCATTCCCATTATTTTCTCCTACAACACCCTGTCTGTTTCCTTCAAAGCACTTTTTCCAACTTGGGATGACGAATGATTTGTTTACTTGGGGAGGAGGGCTATGTCTAATAATCTTATCCAGCACAAGGAATATTTGTGGAATGAATGCATAAATGAATGAATATAACTCCTTATCTTTCTTCTTCTAATACCAGAGCCATCCCCAATCCACCTAGTCGGCTATGCCAATTCTCCTCTCCAAATCCTGTATTTACTTATTCTCTCATCCTTTGGCATTATTGACTCTCTGGTCTCTTGGCAATGGAAAAACCTCTAAACCATCTAGCACCATCCCGTCACTCTAGGAGGCTCACACTTTCATTTATATGTAAATGATAAATAATAGAATATGTAATGCCCAGAATAAGTTCAATGACTAATGACTCCTCATCTGCCAAGTCAGAAGGGTTTGGGGATGAATTAACTCATCAACTACCATTAAGAGATCAATGTCAATGCAATTACTCCATAAATATCCAAGATCAGGTATCTTACAGTGCTACCTGAAAGTCTCAAGTGATGATGATAGGAAGTCAAGTGCAGGTGAAAGCATAGTTCCCATTTTTGTTCCTTATCACCTCCCTTTATGTGAGTACACTGTATTATATTGAAGCCGTGTAACATGAGCTAAGGAGGAGTAACCTGACCTGTCCTCATGCATCTCTCTTTCTTGCTCTCTTAGCCAAGAACACCAAGATGGAAAATGCTCTCGGCTGAATTTTTTATTATTTATTGATTGATAGCCTTCTTCTTCTTCTCCTTTTTTTTTTTCTTTTTTTTCCTTAAGCCTCCATGCACTTTGCTAATTACTTCTCTGGAAATCATTTCCCTTTACCATTCTCCAGAATGCTGCCACCTTTGGGAAGGAACGTGGCAGTGTGATAAAATGTAGGCTAGACAAGAGCTAAGAGTGGAGAAAAGTCTTCTTCTTGATGTGCTGGTCCAGCCCTATTCTGCCATCTAATACGCTGGGAATGCAATGATGTAATAATGAGAACAAGCACAAGGCTTGCATCAGAGCAATTTTTTTCATCCACAGAATAAGCATAAAGGAAAGTGCCTTCATCATTTCATCTTTGGCCCCACCTAGATTTGCAGCATCAGCATGACTAAGTCATGGAAGCAAGTTGATTTCATGAGCACATAGGAAGCACTTGGTCCAATTACTGTGACTTGAAGGTGACATTTGTATATCCCTCAGACCAAAATACTCAATGATGTGAGTTATTAGAAAAAGCCCAAATAATGATTAATTCCTAAAATTAATATCTGCACTCCAGCCTGGGCAACAGAGCAAGACTCCGTCTCAAAACCAACCAACCAACCAGCCAACCAACCAACCAACCAACCAAATACCCAAGTCAAATTCAAATTGAGTGACATAATGGTTGGAGGGAAAATAAAAATATCTTCTATTCTATGCAAAAGAGACTCCAGTGCTTTGTAGATGTTTGAATGGGTAGCAGATAAATGGGGTTTTTGGAAATGAACTTTCTAGAATTTTATAGTGAAAACTTGCAAAACAAAAGAGAATACTGATGTTAAAGGGGAAGAAGAAAATGTTTCTTTAATGTGACACATATCATCATAATGGCACCTTACATTTAGAGATTACTTTTCTTTGAAAGCGTATGAAACATTATGTGCACAGCATTGTGAGCCGCAAGAACATAGGTATCCCTACTTTAAAGATGGGAAGAACAGATTCACAGATGTGATCTTTCCCAAAATACACAGAACACTGGCATACAGCCAATATGGTTATATTACCATTCAGGAGTTTCTGTGTTTCCACAGATCTCAGACTAGACCAAATGCATTTTTTTGGGTGGTGGACTTGAATAGAAGAGGCAGCCAATTCCTATTTAACTGAACAAAGAAAGTAAATGTTGATTGTGTTTCTACTACATATAAAGAGTAGGAAAGGGATAGGCCTTGTTCTCAAGGAATTTATAGCTTAGTGGAGGAGACAGACATATGAGCTCACTTTAATGCAAAGCACTGTTAAATAAAGCATTGAGCAAGGGACACTGGCAATTAGTTGTGGAGGCGCGGTAGGGAAAGAGCTGCTGCGAACAGGGGCTGCTACGACAGTCAGCCTCACGTGAGAAACAGAAAGACCCATCAGTCGGGGCAGGCTACCTCTCTGCAGGCATCGGGGAATCCTTCTAGCTTCCCTATTGTGAGCTGAGATCTACCTAACTGTAGCTTCCACCAGGTGCTTCTAGCTTTGTCCTCTGAAGCAATGTAAATTAGTTTAATCCCTCTCCCACATACCATCGTTCAAAATTCTAAATGTGGATGACTTTTTCTTTTTTTTTTGAGACAGGGTCTCACTCCGGAGTACAGTGGTGTGATCCTGGCTCACTGCAACCTCTGCCTCCTCAGTTCCAACAATTTTCCTGCCTCAGCCTCCTGAGTAGCTAGGATTACAGGCACCCGCCACCACACCCAGCTATTTTTTTGAATTTTTAGTAGAGATGGGGTTTGACCATGTTGACCAGGCTAGTCTCAAACTTCTGACCTCAAGTGATCCGCCTGCCTCGTCCTCCCAAAGTGCTGGGATCGCAGGTGTGAGCCACCACGCCTGACCATAAATGACATTTCTTTCCTTCTCCCCAGTGCCCCTACCCCAAAGACTCCTTCATCATTTTCCTCTTTTGGATTAAATGTGCCGATTTCTTCAACTCATTTGTCTATGGCATGATTCCCCAGTCCTTCACTCTCTAGCATTCTTCTCTCGATAAATTCCACTTTATTCATGTTCATCCTTAAACATGGCATTGCAAATTCAATACAATAGTTTATTTTATTTTTATTTTTGTTGAGACCAGGTCTCACTATGTTGCCCAGGCTGGTTTCAAACTTCTGTCCTGAAGCGATCCTCTCACCTTAACCTTCCAAATAGCTGGGATTACAGGCACAGAAGCATGACAGAAGCAATATAATATTTTAGATATGTGTTGACTAGTGAGTCAGTTCCATCCCATTATCCGTCCATCCATCCTCCCATCTATCCATTCATCCATCCATCCATGCATCTACCCACCCAACGATACGTAAATAAGCTTTTGTTATATGAAGCACTGTTTAGTCACTACAGGGGATACAATGATGAAAATTGTAAATGAAAGTCAAATTGAGTGAGATAATGGTTGGAGGGAACCATGCTGACACCAACATAACCAAAGATTTTATTAGTATTTTTGGCAGTCATAACTCATACAGTTAGCATCTACTGACCTTGTGGATACCTGGACTTCTAATATATTCTCACCAAATTTATGTTTACACAGATTGCCCTTGTTTGGTGGCTTAGCATTTGATTTCTGGAACCAAAGTTCAGCACTATACATTGATTTTTACCATTTTAAGTTTCAGTCAACTGTTTACTTCATTGAGATCTTCTGGGAATCTAGATCCTGTCCTCTGACATCAAACCATTCCTTTTATTTCTGGGCCACCTAAAAGTAACACAAGTAGCTTAGCCCAGAACCTTGGGCCTTTCAAGACAGCTTTGACTCCACTCCCCTCCATGACTATCAAGTTTTCATTTCTTTGACCATCAAGGAGCTCATGAACAGTTTTGGTCAAAGGTTATATTGAAATCAAGATGCCGAGTGCCCAAAGAATGTTACAAATTTACTAGCACAAGTACCAAATAAGTAAGTGCATTAATAAAAAAAAATAATAGAACTAAGTACCAGGCCTTATCCAACCCCATTTTTGTAGAGGGCTCAAACTGCTCATGTGGAAAATGGCAACTCTAGAAGGTTAGGGAAAGAGGGTCTCCCTGCTCAACTCAGAGATACTAAATCAGGAGATTAAGTCTCCAGGTTGTCTCTGGGGCTAGAGGGAATGAATAACAGGGTCCTTTATAAGCATCTTGGATTTCTGCTTTTTAAATGAAATCCACTGGGCCCTATCAGTCTGTGGTTTGTCTACTCCGCTTTTAGCAGACTCGAGATGGGGTTGCGCCGTGATTGGTTAGAGCATTTTGCCCTTCAGAAGGGGGACCCACTGACCCCTGACCACAGCCTTGTCATACAGAGAGTGTCAGAGGCGGTCCAATTACCTAAGAGGACTGAGAAAAATCAAACAGAGCTCGGGCACAATGAGGGGAAAAAACACACAGCAGGCCCAGCTTTAGCTCCACTGCTTGAATTACCACTATGTCAATAGAAGGTGATAAATCAAAGGAGATATTTACTGATTAAAATTACAGACTCCTACGGGAAACTGTATAAACAGATTGAAGAACAAAGCCTGCAGGGACTGAGCCCAGCCGAATCCATCCAGGCTTTGGCCAGTCGTTCCTGTTTCCAGCCAACTCTTGGACCCAGGGGTCACTGAGAGAGCAAGTTGCTCCACGAAACGCAGGCTTGCTGTACACAGATCCAAATATTTGAAGGGAAAATTTAAAGGCGTGTTGGGAAGAGATTCAGGGCTCATATCCATTCACAAGGAATCCTCTTATTTCATTCTTCTCTTTATTTTATTATTATTTTTTTGCCTTTACTCTGAAGTTTGGTCTAGACTCACTAGAAAGACCCAGAAAGCTGCTCTGTATACTCTGCCTGCCAGCAGAGGTGCTGAGGCTACAAATGCAGAAGGGAGGCGGATATAGGAGACGTGAGTGGGCACGAAGCCACGCCCATCAGAGGTTCAAGAATTGCATGTGTAGCCAATCAACTTTCTATGCCAGTCCACTGTGTTTACCCTCTCTGGGGTGCTCATGTTGGTGTTCCCAGGGGAAATGAATCTCTGCTCTGCCACCCTAGTCCCTCAGTGTGTATCACATGCTTACTGTCATTCTGCTGCTGCTTTTTTTTTTTTGAGACAGAATCTCACTCTATAGCCCAGGCTGGAGTGCAGTGGTGCTATCTCAGCTCACTGCAACCTCCGCTTCCCGGGTTCAAGCGATTCTCGTGCCTCAGCCTCCTGAGTAGCTGGGATTACAGGTGCGCACCACCACGCCCAGCTAATTTTTGCATTTCTAGTTGAGACAGGGTTTCACCATTTTGGTCAGGCTGGTCTCAAACTTATGGCCTCAAATCATCCACCCGCCTTGGCCTCCCAAAGTGCTGGGATTACAGGCGTGAGCCACTGCGCCTGGCCCATTGTGCTTCTTTAAATGGCATTCTCCTTGAGTAAGAGAAATACCTTTTGGGAATGTCTCGGAGTAATTTGTGTAGGCAGGGCTTTAGAAGCAAGGCTGCAGCTAGTTTTTTTGTTTGTTTGTTTGTTTTGTTTTGTTTTGAGATGGAGTCTTGCTCTGTTTCCAGGCTGGAGTGCAGTGGTGTAATCTCGGCTCACTGCAACCACCGACTCCCTGGTTCAAGCGATTCTCCTGCCTCAGCCTCCTGAGTAGCTGGGATTACAGGCACACGACAGCATGCCCAGCTAATTTTTGTATTTTTAGTAGAGACAAGGTTTCTCCATGTTGGCCAGGATGGTCTCCTTCTCCTGACCTACTGATCTGCCTGCCTCAGCCTCCCAAAGTACTGGGATTACAGGCATGAGCCATCATGCCCAGCCAGCTGCAGCTAGTTTTTAGAGCCCCATGGATTTCTTCTTGCCAGCTCTGTCTGTGGGATTAGGACCATCACCCCAAACCACTGTATCCTGATAAAGGGCAGTATAGCTTTATGTCTCATGAATGGGGGAAACTCACAAAAGGCTGTTTAATGTCACCACTGGTTCCATTATTCATGAGTAGTCTCGGGGTTAAATTTTGCCCTTGTAACCCAAGTTCTATCCCCTCTTCTTGTGCCCTTGACTGTGAATATACAATCATCACTTAAAGAGAACTGAGCAAACGTGTTCTGGGACAAATGAGATTTAATGATTGGGAGGTGGGAGATGATCATCTATGCAATGTCAAGAAATAACAGAAGTCTGTTGGGGATACAGTTCCCGTTAGGGCTGCTGTGTGTGGTTGGGCATTCTGTGGACTATGTAAAGGCACCAGCTGAAGGCACAATTGTGGGCTGAAAACAGCTGACGTTCTACCTGCCAATCTGCCATGCAAGCCCTGACTCAGGGTGGCATCCACCAAGAGGGATAGGTAACTTTTTCTTCACACTGAGGAGAAGTTGGTTATTCAAGCCAGCAGTCCTTCGGGTTTTGTTTACCGAGTGGGAGCACTTTTCTCTAATTGTTCCTCCAGAGGAGGGCAGCTTGTTTCATATGATACAAGGGTACAGAATAGGCTAGACAAGGCTCAGAATCTTCTGACCTTTTCCTCAGAGCTGGGAGGAAGTGCAGGTGAAGAAAATCCCAACTAGAGCATTCAGAAGCTCATCCTCTAAAACAGTAGGGAGGGCCGGGCGCCGTGGCTCACGCCTGTAATCCAAACACTTTGGGAGGCCAAGGCGGGCAGATCACCTGAGGTTGGGAGTTTGAGACCACCCTGGCCAACACAGTGAAACCCCATCTCTACTAAAAATACAAAACTTAGCTGAGTGTGGTGGCGCATGCCTGTAATCCCAGCTACTTGGGAGGCTGAGGCATGAGAATCGCTTGAACCTGGGAGGCAGAGGTTGCAGTGAGCCAAGATCGTGCCACTGCATTCCAGCCCAGGTGGCAGGGCGAGACTCTGTAGCAAAACAAAACAAAACAAAACAAAACAAAACAAAAAAACAGTATGGAGGTCTCAAATAACTAAAAATAGAACTACTATCCGATCTAGCAATCCCACTACTGGGTATCTACGCAAAGGGAAAGAAATCGTTACATCAGAAAGGCATGTGCATTCATGTATTTATCACAGCACTATCCGCAATAGCAAAGACATGGAATCAACTTAAGTGTTATCCAATGAAGAACTGGATAAAGAAAATGTGTGCATATACCATGGAATAATATTCAGCCATCAGAAGAATGAAATCATGTCTTTTGCAGCAACATGAATAGAACTAGAGGCCATTATCCTAACTGAAATAGCTAAAAAACAGAAAGTCCAATACTGCATGCTCTCACTTCTAAGTGAGAACTAAACAATGGGTACCCATGGACATACAGATTACAATCACAGACACTGGAGACTGCAAAAGGCGGGAGGGTGGGAGGGGTGAAAAATTACCTCTTGGGGCCGGGCGTGGTGGCTCACGCCTGTAATCTCAGCACTTTGGAAGGCCGAGGTGGGCGGATCACCTCAGGTCAGGAGTTCAAGACCAGCCTGACCAATATGGTGAAACCTCATCTCTACTAAAAATACAAAATTTAGCGGGGTGTGGTGGTGGGCGCCTGTAGTTCCAGCTACTCGGGAGGCTGAGACAGGAGAATTGCTTGAACCCAGGAAGCAGAGGTTGCAGTGAGCCAAGATCGTGCCACTGCACTCCAGCCTGGGCAACAGAGTAAGACTCCGTCTAAAACAAAACAAAAAAAAATTACCTCTTAGGTACAATGTTCACTATTTGGGTGATGGGGACACTAAAAGCCAGACTTCATCACTATGTGATATATGCATGTAGGAAGCCTGCATGTGTACCCTCTAAATATATAAAAATGCAAAAAATAAAAATAAAAAAAGATTGACGTTCACCCTTTGCCTTTTAAAAGGCAGCAGTGGATAATAAAATGTCTGGAGAATGATCCTGGCTGGCTCTCTGGTCCTTTTGCAACTGGATTACTGTAAAGTGAGGTGGGTGTTTCTTTGTGTTTTCCCCCTGAAGGGATCCATCCAGTGTTCCCTGTCTGAGTGAGTGAACTCCTTGTTCAGGGCTGTCACTGAACCCATCTCTCTCCATCAGCCTCTGGAGATGGTTGGGGCTACAGCCCAGACTTCACACGCTGTCTTACGTTTGGGAAAACTCTGCGCTATCCTTTATTACTTTTTTTCCTAAAGGAAGTTATGTTTATAGCTGCTGCGCCTGACTGCTCTGCCCTCTGCCATTCAGAGCCTCCTCTGAATGGTTTCCAGGGTGCGTCCTTATCTGTGAGCGGAAGTGCGTTTTGGAGATGCGGAGAAATTAATGACGATTTCGGGAGCTGGGAAGGTGAGGTCGGCTCCTGCGAACCGTGGGGGCGCTCTGATCTCGTTCTTATGCTCTGCTTGCTGAAAAAATCTCTCTTTGCCCTGGAATATCATGGCCTGGAGCCCTTTAAATTAAAAACAGTTGTGAAACTGGCAGCAATTTAGAACTTTTGCCAGCGCATGAATCTGTAAAGAGCAGGGCCTCAGGGATGCGGACCATGTGTCTCTAAAGAGGCCTGGTCTGTGTCCTTGGCTTTGAGCACCCCAGGCTTTTGGTCTACTGCGTCTTTTCTCTCCTAGAGGTATATGGGCTCTTTCGGGTTGTGACCAGACCCTCCCTTCTGACCTCACCATCTACCCTGTCCCACCTCCAGGGGTGCTAGGGCTTGCCACGTGGCTCAGTGGTGTCACCAGTGTTTCCTCAAGTCAGTGATGGATGCGTCCAGACAGGGGCCCACACCTCTACTTTCAGAGTGATCAAGAGACAGCAATGCAGCCACCTACAGACCTTTGCAGCCAATGTGAATCCAAGCGAGGGTTTCATGGAAGACATTTTTGTCAGTTTTCAGGAGAAGGCAGTGGAAGTGGAAACGCCAGACAGACAATAAAATAGTGAGGTGAGGATGAGCCAGTAAAATTCCTTCTTTGTGTTTATGGCTTGGCTGCTTCTAAGCCAGGAGGTGCTCTGCCACTGCCCAAGTGGGGATTTATTTCAAATCGGCTCAGCCAGAGGGAAAGGCAGGTCGTGAGCCTGCGGGGCAGGTGGAGAGTCAAAATCTCAACTCTTCCTGGGAAAAACCTTCCTAGGGACACTCTCCCTAGCATTCCGGCCACCCCAGTGTGGGGTTCTTGCTTGCAGGGTCCTAGAACATCCTCGACTGCCTGGCATCTTTAATTAAAAGTGAAATCCATTTGCAAGGATGAGGAGGCCCAAGGATTCAATGTCAGTGAAACCCTATTTGGGAGAAAAAAAATTTCAAACGTAAACCTGAAAACATAATTGTTCCCTTAATGAAATTCAGAGTGAATTTCAATTTTGACCTGAATTTCAACAGGTTATCCTGAGAAACATTCATTGATTATCTCCCGTGTGTGAAAGTAGGAACCAGGCTGGTGAGATCGGCAGGGCCGGTGCACAACAGATATTGTGTGCAAAGTTAAGGAACTTGCACCATCTCTTTTTTTTTTTTTTTTCTGAGACAGCGTCTCAGTCACCCAGGCTGGAGTGTAGTGGTATCATCATAGCTCACTGCAGCCTTGACTTCCTATGCTCAAGTGATCCTCCTGCCTCAGCCTCCCTGGTAGCTGGGACTACATGTACCATCTCTTATAGGCAGTCAATATTTTAAAGAAGGGACGACCTGAGCAGAGCTGTGCTTTATAAGAGCCATATTAGAATGATGTTGAGGGCAAAGGTGATGGCTAATATTTCTTGAACACCTACTATGTGCCGGGAAGTGGGCTGTCTTATTATATGCATTCTCTTTTAAAATCCCCATGTAACCATATGAGGTAAGCATTATTCCTGTCCTCATTTTACCAAACGGCAACCTGAGGTTCAGGGAGGTTGAGACATTTGTCCAACGTTGCACAGCTTGCAAGTGGCAGAGCAAAGGGCGGAACCCAAGTCTAACTGAGTCAAGAGCCCACACTCTTAACTACTATAGATCAAGCTTAATATATACAGTGTTTGCTTTATCAAGGAGTAAGCAAGTGTCCCGCAAAAGCTATTCCTTTTGTGTGGAATGGGCAAACCTCTGGATTTGAGAGTGTGAGACTCAGAGGTTGGGGCTGTCAGTTTTAGCACATAAAAATGCAAAACTGACTCCCAGTTAAATTTGAAGAATCGCTCTAATGAATTTTTGTAATGTATTAAAAATAGCTGAATGCAGGACAATTTGGGCATTTTGACAAAGTGAATAATGACACGAGATGAAATTATTAAGGACAGGACATGACTTGTACACATGGGCCCCCTAGATCCCCAGCCACAGGGGTCCCCAATCCCCGGGCCACGGACGAGTACTGGTCCACGGCCTGTCAGGAGCCGGATCGCACAGCAGGAGGTAAGTGGTGTGCAAGTGAGTGAAGCTTCATCTGTGTTTACAGCTGCTCCCTATCCCTCTCATTACCACCCTAGCTCTGCCTCCCGTCAGATCAGCAGCAGCATGAGATTCTCATAGGAGTGCAAACCCTTTTGGGAACTGCATATGCGAGGGATCTAGGTTGCGCACTCCCTGTGAGAATCTAATGCCTGATGATCTGTCACTGTCTCCCATCACCCCCACATGGGACCATCTAGTTGCAAGAAAACAAGCTCAGGGCTCCCACTGATTCTACATGATAGTAAGTTGTATAATTCATTATATATTACAATGTAATTATAATAGAAATAAAGTGCACAATAAATGGAACATGCTTGAATCGCCCCAAAACCATACCCCCTCACCATCTGTGGAAAAACTGCCTTCCATGAAACTGGTCCCTGGTGCCAAAAAGATTTGAGACTGCTGCCCTACCAGGTGTGTACCTTGGGTCTGTCACACCTTAGGCTGTGTGATCATGAATAGAACCCCCCTCACCTAGCCTCACTCTCTGCAACTGCAAAATATGGACAATAGCATTTGCCTCGTAGAGTTATTAGAGGGTGAAATGAGATGACATAAAATACCCAGTAGTGTGCAAGGTATGTAGTAGGTACTCAAGAAACACTTTGTGGATATACCAGCCAATTCCCTAGTCTCCAGGAAGTTTTTTGGTTTTTTTTTCACTCAAAACACTTAACTCCTATTGAGTGTTTTATGCATGAAAGAACTTGGCCTTTTCATCCTGAAAAACATATCTTTTAATGGGGGTCGCATTTCGATGTTTCATCCATCCTATATTTAAAAACACCAGCCATTTCTTCTAATGATAAAGTTGTTACACAAGTTAAAAAAAAATAGGGCAACAGAAACAATGCCCATTATATTATCGTCAAGCCTTTATTATGTAGGTATTAAATTTGACCTCAGAGGTCGTCACTCTTGGAAAATGTTTCCATCTGTAGCACTCCATTCTCCATTCTGTCGGTTCAATTAAGCCTAAGAATTTAAATTATCTCTCTAACTCTAAAAATATGTACAGATACTACTGAAACGGGAAACTATTTCAGGGCTTAGAAGAAATTCTGTGGGAGTGAATGTGCTCACAGCTTTCAGGCCGGAAAGGTTGACCCTTCCAGATCTTTGAAAGGTTGTGGAAAGACTGTGGAAATCAAATCAAATCAAGTCAAAATAGACAGGCTTTCTCTCAAGAAGAGGGTTTGGAAGAGAGGCGGGGGGATGGACAAGTTGTATGTCTCACACACACACACACACACACACACGCACACTCACTCAGTGGGAAATGTATTTGTCTAAAAACATTAAATTAACAACTTCTTAGAGTGACAGCATTTCTTCCTTTCTTTCTCTTATTTCCAGTTCATTCTTATGAGAATTCTGTCAGCTCTCAAGCTGACATTTTCCTGTTCTGATCTTTTCTCAGATAGTAAAGAGGGATTTTTTTTTTTTTTAAATTGGGCTGATGCAAACAGCAGATCAACCTACAGAGAAACGTCAAGGACAGTTTGTAGTCCTAATCCCTGACCTCCCTGCCCTCTCCTAACTAGCTGTTGACATTGAACTTAAAAAAACTGCAATGCCGAGATGAGATAATGTTTTAGAGGAAAGAGAAAAGGAGTGTGGTGAGACTCCTGCGGCAGATGGGGGCATTTCAGAAGTGAATGTGCTGCTGGCCTGTGAGTTAAACTTCAGGCTTTTCAAAGTTCAGTTTTGCTTAAAGTATCTGGTAAAGAAAACGGGTCTCATCCTCTAGACCAGAAATGGAGCAGGCGAGTCTCTTTGGATGACAGCGATTTGCCCTCTTTAGGTGATCCTGGCTTTGTTCGTGTGAAGTGGTGACATTTTCATGATGCTTGGTGTAGAGAAACTGTTGGCGTGGTTTCTACATTGGACCAAGCACTCCTTTTCACGTCATCCACGTTGCATAACAGAGCTGGGCTTTATAATGCACAGGTTTGGAACTTTTTTTTTTTGAGACGGAGTCTTGCTCTGTCGCCCAGGCTGGAGTGCAATGGCGTGATCTCGGCTCACTGCAAGCTCCGCCTCCCAGGTTCATGCCATTCTCCTGCCTTAGTTTCCCAAGTAGCAGCTGGGACTACAGGCGACTGCCACCACACCTGGCTAATTTTTTGTATTTTTAGTAGAGACGGGGTTTCACTCTGTTAGCCAGGATGGTCTTGATCTCCTGACCTTGTGATCCGCCTGCCTCGGCCTCCCAAAGTGCAGGGATTACAGGCATGAGCCACTGTGCCCGGCCAGGCTTGGAATTTTTAACAGGGATATCTTTATTATTATTATTTTCCTTTTAAGAGACAGGGTCTGGCTCTGTCACCCAGGCTGGAGTGCAGTGACACAATCTTACCTTACTGCAGCCTCAAACTCCTGGGCTGCAACGATCCTCCGGCCTCGGCCTCCCAAAGCACTGAGATTACAGGCATGAGTCACCAGGCCTAGCCCTTAAAAGGGGTCCCTAAAGGGACTTTTGCAGCCATTTCAAAATAGAGGAGGAGAAAGAACCTTGCCAATACTCTGTTTGGATCCCTTTGTCCTCTCGAGCTGATGAGTTTCGGTCCACCTTCCTGTGAAGACACTCTCACCTGAGATGGTGAATTTGACTTGCTTCCTCTCTAGCGGGGAAACAGGGACAAAGAGAGAAATAGTTTTTTCAGAAAACCCTGACTAAACTATTGTGAAGTCACCTGCCCTTATTTTCCTATCACTTGGCCCTGCATGTTGTAGAATAAAGCCCTGGCAACTCTGAAAATATTTCCACTATTTTGCTACTGGTTGGAAAGGTGGCTTTGTTGACTGGTGACCAAACCAGAAGAAAACCTGAGAGAGAAAATGTTAGATTCCCAGGGGTAGGATTTGTTTAGTTTCAGAACAAATCCTGAAACACCTAGGTTCTCACTTTTTCCCCTATGGCTACTTACAGGGAGGCTGGCGTCTGGATATTTCTTTTTTTCTTTTTCTTTTTCTTTTTTTTTTTTTTTGAGATGGAGTCTTGCTCTTTTGCCCAGGCTGGAGTGCAGTGGCGTGGTCTTGGCTCACTACAACCTCCGCCTCCTGGGTTCAAGCGATTCTCCTGCCTCAGCCTCCCAAGCAGCTGGGATTACAGGCGCAAGCTACCACGCCCGGCTACTTTTTGTATTTTTAGTAAAGACAGGACTTCACCATATTGGCCAGGCTGGTCTCGATCTCTTGACCTTGTGATCCACCCAGTTCAGCCTCCCAAAGTGCTGGGATTACAGGCATGAGCCACCGCGCCCGCCCACGTCTGGGTATTTCTAAGAGGCAGTATGTTATCCTGCTTAACATAAAAGGGTGAAGACATTCTCCAACGTCTCTACCTTCTAGAAGCTGCTGGGCCACACCCCAGGGATTCCAAACCCTTTCCGGGCATGCCGAAGGCCAGTGAGCAGCTAGCAGAATTCTAATCACATGATCATTGTTCACTGGGGTGGGCAGACGCCACTGTCTCTGCTTCCTTTACGTTTATTGCTTGAGACACTTGAAATTAGGCCTGACGTAGCAATAACAAATGTACTACAGGGAAACGAGCCGGCACTGGACCCTAGGGAATGATCTAGAAGACTTAATAGGTCTTTTCCGTCTTTAATTTCCATGGTTCTAAATATGCTGGCTGCTTATAAAGCGGAAGACTGATTTTGAGGCAGACTGGTTAGTTTTGGAAGCAGTGAGTGGAGAGGATTTGGCTTTTTGCAGCCATGTTCCTTGATGCCCACTTTAGGCTGGATGTGGTTTCTGAGGGCAGCCCTGGCATCTCTCCTTTCACCTCTCTTTGGTAGGGAGCAAATGGGGAAGGAGTTGTCTTGGGCATTCCCCCTGAGCTCACCAACCAGGTATGAGCATCTCTGTGTACCGAGAACTCCTCCTTGTCTGTATGGTGAAAGTGTAAGGACTGGGCAGGCATGGTGGCTCATGCCTGTAATCCTAGTGCTTTAGGAGGCTGAGGCAGGAGGATCACCTGAGCCCAGGAGTTCAAGACCAGCCTGGGCAACATAGGGAGACCCTCATGTCTAAAAAAATTAAAAAAAAATTAAAAACTAAAAGCCTAAAGACACACAATTGAGAAATGGAGTTGATGTTATGGGCTCACCAACATCTCACATCCACTCTTGAAAGAAGCCAAGCGCTCAGCGTCAGTGGTGAGCCTCCCTAGGAAGAAGTCTTTTTGTTTCTTCTAAGCTAGAGTGAGCATCTTGACCATTCCTTATCTGAGGCCAAGGGACTAAGACTCACCTTAAGGAACGCACCTTTGGAAGCAGGAAGCTGCTGACATGTGTAATGGTGTGACTTCGTATTACACAGCTGGTGAATTCATTTTGGAAGTGGCTGTGTGGGGGAAGAAGTTGCTGTTTTTCCTTTGGTAATTGTTCCCATTGGCTTCCCCCACCCCCATCCCCACTATGATGCAAGGAAACAATTATAGGAATAAAAAAGACACAGCTAAGTTTAGAGAGAATGGGGACAGGCACTAGGAGTTTCCAAGTTTTCTTTGAGCTCACACATAGATTGCCTTTTTCTGGACATGGGAAAGAAGAACAATTTCAGTTTTTCCAGCCATAAAACAGGGAACTTAATGATTGCTTGCATCATAGAAAATGTTATAAGGACAAACTAGCTTACATTTTTACACTGGCCTGCAGATGCACTCTGTTACATAAGTGAAGACGATCTTTCATGACAGTAAAGGTGTGCGTAAGAAGGGGACCCAGGCATCTGTTCACTTTTCTGTCTCCATTTCCAGGGTGAGATACACAGCTGGAAAAGGTACTTGTTGTGGCTGATGAAATGCCAGCACTGATATCATGCTTTGAACTGTTTTATCCGGATTTAAGGAGCCAGTTTCCAATTAATCAGACTCCAAGGTCACTCACCGAACCAGTGTCTCAGGTAGAGGAGGATTATGTGTGGGGGAGAGCAGAGTGGGCACATGAGGGACTACAGGGCGAAGGAAGAAAAGGGAGAAGGATAGAGACCAGGGTGAAGAGGGACCGGTTTTTTTTTTGTTTTTTTTTTTTTTTTGTAAATTGCCTGAATTTGAGATAATCATTGGTTAGGGGAAACATGTTGGCTTACTAAAAACCCTTTTTAGTTTGCTACCCACTAAAAATGGGACCAAATCCGTGGCTGAAAAGGATCCTGCTTTCCTGGTGGCTGTGTGGTGGCTCTGCCCAGCCTGATGTCATATTCAGAGGTGTGGGAGAGGCAGAGCCCCTCCTGCAGGAGCTGTTTCATCAGGATTCTGTGGGCTTTCTATGCAACCCCTCTTAAAAATCTGAAAACGAAACAAGACATATTTCTGAGGTTGTCAGCAGGTAGATCCACTGGTTTGTGGTAAGTAATCTCTCTGGGAGGAAGTCTTGGCTCTGATGTCTGTGTTGAACGTTCCGTGGCTCCCCCCGGCCGCCCCAGCACAGGTCTGTTCGCTGGGCAAGGAGGCGGTGATGATATTGCTTCTAACAACCAGACTGAAGCGTAGCCTCAGGCTGTCTTGCAAAGCCCCTTCCAAACTGCCTCTAATTAATTTTTATCCTGCCATCCCAATGAGTCCCGGGGGTACAACAACCCAACAACAGAAAAACCCTCATCAAGTCATTTGGAGAAAGCTTTGACGTAACACTTGCAGATTTTAGATCTCCAAAAGAGGAAATGCTGCAGAAAAACAAAAAACCAAACCAAACCCCTCCCGTTTAGTCACCTCCATCCTACTCGATTTTTTTCCCCCAGCTTCTCACCTTTTCTTTACAGTGGCAGTAAGTCTGATCTCTCTCGGGTCCCCTCTCACCCACGGCTCTTTCAGAGACAATACAGAGCTGTATTTCTTTTGTTTTTCCTGCGGGAAGAGAACCCTGAATTCCCTGTGGTCTGGGGTCAGGTACCTGCACTGGGCTGCCCTGGGAATCTCTTAAAAGAGGGGAAGGAGAAAAGCTGGCCTCTCTGGCTTGTAGCCGCGGTGGGGCCAGGCCTCCTCATGCTGTGCAAACACGCTTTAGTGGACATATGTTGGGAGCCGAGGGAAGGTTCCACAAAGAAGAATCTGACCCACCAAACACATCAAAGATGCAGCACCCTGGGCCTCCCCCGTTAGAAGTGCTGCTGGCAGCAGCTCAGTCGCCCTACTTGGCTGTGTGGTGGGGGGTTCACGCAAAACTGTTCAGGTTGTTTTTCTTCTTATTCCGAGGGGATCTGGGGACAGAGGGGTGCCTTCCTCCCTGGCACTAGCACATGAGCCTCACTTGCTACCTTCCCTCCAGCTCTGGAAGTCTCAGCCCCTGGGATCAGATGTCCACTGATCTCCTCCCCAAACGCCCTATCCCACCGCCATTTCAAAGCCCTCCCTGCCTCTCTGCGTCTGTTCAGGATGCTTCTCTTAGGACCTTGGAATGAATGAACATTTAGGAAGAGTGACTGTTTGAAATGAGGCATTGAGAGGTGCTGAAACCCAAACCATCCGCCGCCCTGGCTTCCTGGGATTTCTGGACAAAAAAGGTTGAGTGACTTCTCCCCTCCCCAGGACACAACAGAGGAGAGTGATCCCGTGCCAGCGGCCCTGGTGTTAATTTCATGATCACCGGGTGCCAAAGAAAGTTACTCAGGATCCGCTGGACTCGACAGCTCCTGAGAAATGGAGTCTTTGTTTCTAATGCGTCTGAGCTGTCTGGCTCCTTTAAAAGAGTTAATCACAGAATCACAGGCCTAGAAAAAGACTTCTTGGATGGCTCCTCTGTGCTAGGTCCAAGTGAGTGAGGGCTGATCCTGTTTTTGAAGAAGCCCGTGGAGCCCCACTCCAGTGAATAAATCGCTCGTAATTGTCCTCGTTAATTTTAACCTCATGCGCTGGTGCTTTAAACAGCTTTCCATTTGTCCGTCCTCAGAGAAGGTAGAAGGCATTGCTCATGGTACAAATGGGGTCATTCATTTCCTTCCCTCTCCTTTTTCATGTCTCCTTGGGCAATAGACTGGCCCAACAGGGAAGAGCAAATGGTGGGGAGCTGGACACATGTGGGTCTGAAGTCTGCAACTTCCTAACTATGCTACTAAGCCTCAGTTTCCCTGTCTGTGAAACTGGAGGAATAACAGCCACCTCATTGGGTTGTTTTGAGGATTAAATGAAATAATGGAAGGAAAGTGCTTTGCGTGGATTCAGGGTGATGCCTCCTACAGGCTCACAAACAAAAATGTGCCCTCTGCAGGAAAGTTGGATGCACGTGGAATTCTTGCTTTTTGGGGTACCCTGTTCTTCAATGCCAAGTGATATTGGTGGGTGAGACAGCAAAGAGCAGTGGAAAGAGAACTGTTACTGGGGGCCTGAAGATGTGGGTCCTATTCATAGCTCTGCTATAACCTAGTCTTGTGACCCTCACTCAGGAAGGCACCACCTCTCTGGGCCTCAGTTTTCTAGCCTGTAACATAATCTCCACCCTGTCTGCTTTGCAGGGGAGTTGGGGAGCAACTGAGGAAAGGAGAGATGGGGGCGGTGAACTGCCAACAGAAAGTGCTAGTCAAATGTCAGGTGTGAAGAGTCCTGAAGGTCGATGCTCAACCAGCTCTGCTGCTGCCCCTGGCATTTTCCCTGGCACCAAGGAGCATGTTGACAGTTTGCTGGGATCACCCTGAATTTCCAGTATCCTGGGGGTAAGGACTGGAGTGAAGCAAGTTAAGGTATATATTATCTGACTCACTTTGTAGGGTTCACAGTTCCTTAGACCCTCAGTTCTGGTTTGTTTTGAAAGGGGACAACCCCTGGCTGGGAGGAGCCTTCAGTCAAGAGGCAGTACTGCATAGTGGTGAAGCAGTTTGTTAAACCCCACAGACTATGGGGCCAGATCCTGGTCATATTCTAACTCTGCCACTTTCCCTCCTATGTCCTTGGAAAGCCGCCTACCTCTCTGTGTTTCAGCATCCTCAGCTGTACAGTGGGGATAATAAGAATTTCCATCAGATAAGGATTGTGTAAGTATGCACCACATGCTTAAACCATGCCCTGGCACACGGTATACACTCAAGACGTAGTGAGAGTATAATCATCATGAGTCAAATGTTTGTGGTCCATGCAGTGATGAAGCCTGATTCGTTTCTGAAAGACCTCGCTAGGACCCTCTAGTCCAGTGGGTTCTTAAGCTTCTGAGGGCCACGGCTTGTATGATGAATGTTATGAACTTTCTCTGCAGAAGAGTTAACATATGCTCCTAAACTTCACATATATCTTCAGGGTGTTCCAACCCATCCATGGAATTGCTGGGGTTCATAGACCCCGGATTAGGAACTTCTTTTTTATTTTATTTTATTGCCTTCCTTTATTTTGTTTATTTATTTTGAGACAGGGTCTCACTTTGTCACCCAGGCTGGAGTGCAGTGTTGCGATCATGGCTCACTGCAGCCTCGACCTCCCAGGCTCAAGCAATCCTCCCACCACAGCCTCCAGAGTAGCTGGCACTATAGGCGTGCACCACCACCCCCAGCTAATTTTTGTATTTTCAGTACAGATGGGGTTTCACCATGTTGTCCAGGCTGGTCTCAAACTCCTGGGCTCAAGTGATCCTCCCACCTTGGCCTCCCAAAGTGCTGGGATTACAGGCATGAGCCACTGCATCCAACCTTATTGCCTTCTTATTTGCTAGGTCACCAGGATCATCCAAGTACAGTTTTGGATATAGTAAGGAAAAGTATCTGGTATAATAAAATTATATTATGGTTACATCAACTAGAGGTCCAAAAAAGAAAGAAAATGTATGATATAATTGAACCCAAGCTAGGCTTCATAAATCTTTTTCTTGAGTGGTATGCCTTTGATGCATGTCATTGCAATTTTTGTCCACACCCAATTCACACTGCTCTGAGAGAATCCTGGAGAAACTTTCTCTTTGCCTCTATTTCCATGGCAATTGTGAATAGCCAAGAGTCACTTTGTTAAGAATTCCTAATTCTGGAGAAATGGAAGATCAAAGTCATGAACCTCTCAGTTAATAGTGGAAGTTTTCTTATTTTAAGTTTTATGAAGAACTCTCCTAAGTATGGTGTTTATAGGCTAGGGTTTGCGAGAACCTGAATCAAAAAACAAATAATGGCAAATATACCCTTCGCTAGGAATCTACCTGGATGACTTCATTATAATTTGGTAGGAATTAAGGGTTGGACCCACTAGAGTTTCATTTTCAGGTTAGACAGAAGCATATTTCAAGTCTCTCCAAATACCTACTTAACAAATACCACCTTTTGCATGTTCTTGATTTATTTCTCTACTTCTATACCATTGGCTTTGCAAAATTAATTTGCCACATGGAAATTTCTTAAATCACTTTCTCACCAAACCATGAATATGGTTTGGAAAAGGGAGAAGGGGAGGACCCTTTGTTTTTTCTATTAAGGGCTGATAACCCACAGGAAAAACTGATTTTTTCCGAAAAAATCAAATATCTGCATTTCCTTTTCTTAGGGAAACAAATACCTGTTTTGAAAATTAAGTACAGAGAAGATACAGAAATACTACAAAATATGGTTGTGTCTTTACTATTTTTTTTTTTTTTTTTTTTTGAGATGGAGTCTTGCTCTGTCACCCAGGCTGGACTGCAGAGGTGTGATCTGGGCTCACTACAGCCTCCGCCACCTGGGTTCAAGTGATTCTTCTGCCTCAGCCTTCCGAGCAGCTGAGACTACAGGCATGCACCACCACGCCCAGCTAGTTTTTGTATTTTTAGTAGAGACAGGGTTTCACCATATTGGCCAGGCTGGTCCTGAATTCCTGACCTCGTGATCCATCTGCCTTGGCCTTTCAAAGTGCTGGGATTACAGGCGTGAGCCACCGCGCCTGGCCTGTGTCTTTACTATTATATCCAATTTAAGTGGCTAGAAAGAGCAAAAAAAAAAAGGACAGGTAAATGTTGGTGAAGGGGAATCGGGAACGGCAGGAAGTGCTAGAGAGAGTGAGGGGCCTGACTGAACAGGTGGGAGAGAAGCGGTGGTTGCAGAAGAGATAGATTTGGGTCAGGCAGTTACACCAGTGGTGCAGAGAGGAAAGATAATGTAGCAACCACTAGTTACCGTCTTTATACATGTATATCTTTGTATCTCCCTCATTGCCTAACACACATGCCGTGTACATATTAGGTACTCAGTAAGTTAATGAAACAGAAACAAAGAGAATGTGTAAAACACCAGAAGCTGTAAAATTAATTTTGACTCAGAAGTGTACTTTATCTAGGCTGTGATCTTACCATTATTATCAAGTGCCATCTGTTTCTCTTGAAATAGTTTTTTTTTTTTTTGGAGGGGGGGGGTGGGTGGGGGTTGGTGCAGTTTAAATGCTCTTCACAGGTCTTCAACTGCTTTAATTAATCCCAAGCTTCAGAAGCTCTACCCCGAATGGGATATCTAGGGCTTCCTGCTTGGGGTGGTGGGGAGGGCCAGATTTTCCTCAAGACTGCAATAGGAGTACGCAGAAATCATATCACGGTGAGCTTGGGAGCTCCACAGGACTTGGGTTAGCAATTTCCCGTCCTGATGGCTACAGACTTCGATACAGCCTAGTGACGCCATATCTGTAGATCATAGACAACTGCTTACATTTCTTCTCTGAAAAATAATTCTGAACTGGGGCTTGAAAACACAGAGTTGAGAAACAAAGGACAAGGGAAACATTAATTTTGTGCTTAACACTCAACAGTAGTGTCCATCCTGGCCAGAAAAAAAAAAGTGTTCTCCTAGTTTGAGAGAATCTGGCTTTAGCAGAACATCTGAGTTGGAATCCCATGTAGCTATGGAATGAAAATGTGCCATATTTGAATGACTGGTCTGTCCACTCCTTATAATGACATCTAGCCCAAATAATGGACCCATACGTGTAGGTGGCACTTAAAAAATACCATTCACCAGAAGGAGGTTTCGAGAGGACTCTACCTCACTATTTCAGCCATGCTTGAAATAACTGCAAATGGTCCCATGCCACATGAAAGGCACAAAGTGGCATTCCTTGGATGAGCAGGGAGCCCAGGACTCTTGATGGTAGGCGTTCTGGAGGGCCATGGAGCTGGGACACTGGTATTGACATGGTGCCCCCTAGTGTTTCCTGTTGGTAGCACGACTTGGAACACCACCAGCAACCCTGACCTAAGTAGGGCGTCTTTACCATCTTCTGATGGAAGGAGTAATTGCCCACCATAATTGTTTATGTCTTTAAAACCATCATGTTAAACAACCCCCCCTTCAATTTTAATGCATTTTTCTGTACAATATCCACTTCTAACCCCTGCTGAATAGAACTGAGTCTTGACATTGTTGTTTTCTTATAATGTGTGGCCTCCTGTCTAAGCATTTCAAAGATCAAGACATATCAATTCATTACTGTGGTTACAATGTCATAAACAATGGATAATGGCATCAGTGCATGAATTGTTGGAGGAGGTGGGTATTGCTATATCCACAGCATGAGAGTGTGACTAGGAAGGATTTACTATGAGCACATGAAGTAGAGGACAAGCTAGCAAGGTGGATATGGTGATTGGTTCAAGTACCGTGTCTGTTGTCTGTTGTATTTTTCATCTTAGTACCCTGCTCCAGACATTGTAGCAAATGATGAGTAAACATAAAGCAATTGGATTGTATATGCTCATGCAAGGAGGTGAGGAAAGTCAACTAAGCGGATAATTCAAACCACCTAAACCACTTCCCCATGACTTATCTGGATATTTCAGAGAAAAGTATTTTTCTTTTTGGGATTTGATCATGTGTATTTCTACTAAACATGATAGATGTCTTTATTTCTAATGTTACATACTATAGGCAGACACAGCCTGAGGGTAAAAAACAATAATTACAACTCATTCATTCATTATCACAAAACTTACTTGACATAGACTAAGTGGGCTGGGAATGGGCTGGCCGTTCGTTCAAATCCCAGTGCTTTTCAGTTTATGGTTATTACCCTGTTTTATTTCAGGTATAAAAGATGCTTCTTGTCAGTGTTCCAAATGTACTTGGGTGTCGGTAAAGAAAAAGAAGATAAGTAGAGTATGTGATTTGGTGGTGTTTTTTTTTTTTTTTGAGATGGAGTATTGCTCTGTCGCCAAGGCTGGAGTGCAGTGGCACGATCTCGGCTCACTGCAACCTCTGCCTCCCAGGTTCAAGTGATTCTCCTGCCTCAGCCTCCTGAGTAGCTGGGACTACAGGTGCGTGCCACCATGCCCGGCTAATTTTTTGTATTTTTAGTAGAGGCGGGGTTTCACTGTGTTAGCCAGGATGGTCTCCATCTTCTGACCTAGTGATCCGCCCGCCTCAGCCTCCCAAAGTGTTAAGATTACAGGTGTGAGCCACCATGCCCAGCCCCTTATTTGGTGTTTGAAGAATCATGTCACCGTTATCACAAAGACTGTAAGTCTTTTAACTGCATGAATACCATTGGTTACTTTATTCTCTTCCATGCTGGTATCTTTTTTTTTTTTTTTTTTGAAGTTTAACCCCATTGCTGGACATACCAGTGTTATGAAGAAGAAAATAAACTAAAAAATGCTTATTTTATGCAGAAAGGTATAATTCTGATTAATAGTAATAAATCAAATTAAATCGGTAGAATTTCTAAACAGACTCAGATGAGAGCTTGGGGTTCTTCTCTAGCTTTCGTTGATCTATTGAGAAACACAGGCCAGAAACTGCGTGTAAAACAAAGAGGCACAAAAGGCAAATGTAATCCCATCATTTAGATGAGTTCTTGGGTGACATCTTTGTGGTTTCCTTTTCCTATATCTAGACCTCCAGATTCAGTTGGTGGCTCATCCTCGCTACAGAAACTTCCTTAATATGCCAGAGGGACATGTTGGAAGCGAAGGGCTTCTGTCATCATTGGGAAGGGCAGAAACGAAAGGGGACTTTCACTCAGATACAGGAGGGAAGCAAGTTCTCCCAGGCAAAGCCAACGGCACTGGATTCTTTCCCCCAACCTGCTTGTTATATTCAAATACTTCAGCCTCTTCTTTTTATAAAAAATCAGTTCTGCCTTCTCAAAGCAAACCATCAACATCAAAAACAACGACATTGGATGTCATTTTAAATGAAAAAGAAAAAGAAATAAACAGATTCAAATGTGAGCTCGGGGACTCTCGACTTTGTGAATGTCCCGTTCAAAACAAAGCCCTTTGACTATTAGGCTGAGACCAGAGAGTTTTACCTTCCAGGTGTATATTTCTAGAGTCATCTGTGAATTGAGGGGAAACTTTGGAAACTGATGTCCAGGTTCAACTACACCATCAAATTCTGGAGAAGATTGCTAACGTATGATCAGAAAGGAAGAAGACGGTTTGTGTAGACAACGTGGCTGGTCCCTCGTAGAATGGGGCGTAACGGGGTACACTTAGGTTTCCAGAGTACAGAAAACCTGCTGACAGGTAGACACCTAAGGTGACAAAGAAATTGCCATATTTATTGCCTTTAGTGGGATAAAATGCATGGTTGTCTAAAATGAAACGGTAGCACCAAGTCCATGGCCCATGAAAGTGACTCTGCTGCCATCTATGCCCAAAGCCTCTTGTTTCCAAGGAAGCCGGTTTTATAGGAACACATCAGAACATCTTCTTTTACCTTTTGACAAAATGAAACTGCGTCCTTGGGAGTTTCCCACCCATTGCTCTCTTGACTACTTCACTCCAGTACTATTTCATTACTTATTGATTTTTCAACGCCTCTCTGCATGGCTGTAATTTACACAAGTCCTTACAGCCCTTAGCGATTCTTAACACCTCAAGGTAAGATCACTGAGTCCACTAGAGAGAGACATTCTTTTCTGGAATGATGAAAAATTGGTGAGTCTCCTCACTAACACAGGCTCCTTTGGGAGGCCATGGTGGATGGAAAGTAACATCACAGTCCTCCAGGTGCTACAGTGAGAGGGTGAACGAGGCCAACTCCAAAATGGATGTTGTCACATTCTTGTTACGCTACTGAAGTCTATGCAACTTTTATTTCCAGAATGAAATACAGTTTTATAGATTGGCAGTTCTTAGTGAAAAAAAAGAAAGGCTATGAAGTAACCCGAAAGCTGGTAACATTGGATTTATTATGATCTTTTAAAAAATTAATCACCACTCTAGTCAATTTGTAAAATATGTGTTTGCCTTTGTTGTAATCAAGGTTCCACATGGAAAAAAGAAATGGAAGTAAAGGAAAATGTCAGCATGATGAAAAAACATAGAAGAAAATAAGTCTCTTCTGGAGAGTTTTTGAGTAAAACATACCAGTGTTATGAAGACGAAAAAAAACTAAAAAATGAATATCTTATGCAGAAAGGTATAATTCTGATTAATAGTAATAAATCATATTAAATTGGTGGAATTTCTAAAGTCTCCTATCCAGACTTCATTATTTGGCCTTCAAAAGTTTATAATTAAAAAAATTACTCAGCTATTTTGCTATATATTACTAGGAAATATTTTTTGTTTCAGCCATAAAACCCCTTCATGAATTTTTATTTTATATATTTAGAATTATGGTGAGAATGTGATTTATACATTTGAAGGAAAATTTAATATTATCGAATAATCATATGAAAAATGATATCTTTTCAACCAAAGATAGGATTGAATTCTCTTGATGCTTCCACTACAAAATGATATTAAATAAAAGATCCCTTGAAGAAGTGTATTTTAGATTGGCCCTGTGAGGAAGCCACAGTCTGAAAAAACCGATAAATGTCAGACTGTTTACACAGTATCATGTAGCTTACCTAACTCTATGACCTGAAAACCATTTCTGGATGCTTCCAAAACAATGAACCTAACCAATTCACAAATCACAGACTTTTTTTTTTTTTAAGCTTAAAGTGAATTTAGAGAGCATCTGGACCAATTATAGTTAATTTGTTGAAATCACGGAAAATAATCCTATCAAAGGGGCTATTTAGCATCTGAATATTTTTTAAAAGCCAATTTTTTGATGACATACTTTACTTTTTAATTATGTATTACCTGTTACGCTCATGATTATTCATCCTTCACCTGATGCAAACCACCCAATTTTCCAATGCCTTGGGACTTACTGAGATAATTGTAATGAACATGGTGCTTGCTTGCTCTGTATTGCTTCCCTTTCTTTTGAAATGTGCACTCTAAATTTCTTTTATGGGGAAGCACCTTTCCCGGCTCTCAGTTCATTTGGTTTGGGCAGGGCAGACCCTGCTCCCTGGCTCTAGGTTGATCCAAGCCAGGCCAGCTGGACACTGCACCACCTTGTCTACAGTGATGGACATGAGCTGAGACAGTGAGAGCCAAA
Organism: Gorilla gorilla gorilla; assembly: GCF_029281585.2. Lineage (NCBI taxonomy): Eukaryota > Metazoa > Chordata > Mammalia > Primates > Hominidae > Gorilla > Gorilla gorilla. The sequence continues at coordinate 102,672,218 of NC_073242.2, forward strand.
GCAAGATCTTTTGCTGAAACCATTGGCAATGGGGGGCTCTGTCCCCTTGGGGTATTTATACTGGTGGGATGTGAGTTTGGGCTGCCAGGGGCTACCACATGCCAATAGCCCACCTGGAAATGAGGCAAACACAGAGGAAAACAGAACCAAAGTAGGTGTGGGGAGAGTAGGGGAGTCAGATATTACTGTTTGAAGTGTTGAATCCAGCTAAGCCTAAAGCAGCCAACCCCATGCATTTTAGTCTATCAATTAAAACACTGCCATTTTTACTTAAGCTAATGTGAATCTGATTATAGTTAGTTTCAACCCAAAGAGGCTTGATTAATTAGGACAATTTTATCTGTGAACAATCTGCATGTTTCAAACTTATTCTGAAATAAATTTGGAATGCTTAGGCAGGTTCACTAAATTAAAAGGGCTTCAACAATTTTGTTGTCCATGTGAGAGGAAAATGCTGCAAAAGCATCTTAGACTTGGCTGTGCAACTGCTTTGGTATGAGAAACGCTCTGCTAGAGCAAGAAGAGAGATGCTGAAAAATCCTTAAAAATAATAATGAAGATGAAGATTCACTATTTTTGTTTTGTTTTGGTTCAGGTAATGCTGAATTATATGAAATCTCCTTAAGAATAGTCATTGTATTTCCTTAGCATCTGCAATACCAAACAAAGAGCTAGATGCACAGTAGGCATTTACTGGACTAAACTTATTAGAAAGAATTGCTGTCTGTTCTTCATGCTTCCTACATATTGATGAATGAAAGCCACTTACGGCGTGGCAGTGTTTCTCAGGAATTTAACACAATCCACAAATGATCAGACTTCTCTGAAGATTGACAAAATTCCCAGAAAACACCAAGAACATAAACATAAATCAGTGGGAAGAACATTTTTTTTTTAACTGTGACTCACAATCATTTTCTTAAAAAAGGCATTTAAATGTAAAGATCTGAGCTCAATATTATTCACTATAAGTCTGTGTAGCCAACCACCCATTCTTTGTCCCTGGGTGATGTGTAAGAGTACTGCCCTTGTTAGAATTCATAAATGTGGCCAAAACCTGGGCTAGACTCAATATTTCTGAGCCCTTGAAACTCTCTAGAATGAACACCATTAAAAGAATGTGTTCATTTTGAATCACCCATCTCTTAGTTATTTCCTAACCATCTCTTTCTGAAATTAACTGTGGGCCAAAATAGAATACCAATCAAAAGCCACATGGAAGAGAAATATGAAGCATGAGAAGAAAATATGAACCTCACCCAGGGTGAATAGCTCAAAGAGTTTCTGTACTAAGGCAGCCCAGCCATATGGCCAGTTTGGCCCAGAATCAAAATCAAAGTCGTAAAACCATCGCTATGGCAGGGGAAGATGTTCGGGCTGCTGGAGTCGAAATGACTACACTGTAATGCTGAGACTGGGCCAACCAGATGGTGCTGAGGGAACCAGACAGGAATTCCGCAGCAGGAAGATGGACTTCGGCCCTAGTCTAGCTTTCCAGGTTCACCTCTCTGCTACCCTCTGCTCCAGCCACACTCCACTGCTCGTTGGCCTTCTTTCATGTGATGCACTTTTCACATCTCTTTGCCTTTGATTATGCAGGTCCTTCTCTCTGGAACGACCACCTCCTTTGCTCTCCTCCACCCCCATCAAAGTCATGACCATCCCACCCACCTTACTGTGCTTTTATCCCCAGCCCTCCTGCACACTCTGAACTACCTGGGGTGCCACAAGGCTTCATCTTTCTTTCTTTTTTTTTTTTTTTTTGCCTCCACGCCTTGACATAACTTTTTTTTTTCTTTTTCGTTCCTACCTTCTACCCTCTTCTTGATCTTCCCAACCTAGTCTTCTAAATTTAGCTGAAGCATCACCTCCTCCTGGAAGCCTTCCCTGATCTCTCCTTTTAATTTAGGAGACCCTCCCCCATGCTCATACAGCCTCTCAGTGCCTGTTTTATCAGCATCTACTCCGTTGTCCAGGAGTCACTGACCCACACCTGTATCTCTTCCATATGCCTGGAATGGCCTTGAGGGTCGAGACTATGCATCAACTGACTTTGCATTCCTTTTGCTTACTGCCAGGCACTCAGTAGGAAGGGTGGGTGGAGAGATAAATGGCTGGAAGGAAGGAAGGATGACTTAATCTTTCAAGGCCCTGCTTTCATGTCGCTTCCTCTAGAAAGTTCCATGGCCCATCCAGTCCTCTTGTACTTTACATACAGACATTATTTTTTAAAATTCCCACAATTTGACTTGCATTATGGACAGGCTCTGCTTCTCTCTTTCAATAGAGTGTAAGCTCTCTGAGGTCAGAATTCAATCTCCATCTTTATATCCCTAAAGATGCCTTGTTCCTAGTGGGTGCATATTTGTTTCTGTTCCATAAACATTTATGGAAAATTATTTGGTACCATTAGGCCAGAAAACATGTGAAAACCATTCAAACAAATTCTGAGCTGGACAGGAGACTCTTCCTAGCTTTGGATATTTAAAAAGCTGGTCTGTCTAACCTGAGCTGGGTGGGCTGGGGATAGGTGAATGCTCATAGTAATAATACTAGCTAACACTTACCAAGCACTTACTGCAGTATATAGGCTGTACTAAGAGACTTATGTGTATCAAATCACTAATTTACAAATGCTCAGTGGTACCTGGGTATGACTCCCATTTGAGCCAGTGACAATTGTCCATTTATACCTCAGGGGAGAGAGTTGGGTCTGGTGAGTTTCAGACTGGTATATGAAAGCTGGAATTGTTCTAAGAATTAGCAGAGAGCTTCATCAATTGCTGTCTGCCTGCACTTGAGTATGTTAAGCCAAAATTACTTTGAATTCTGTTAACCTATGATTTTACAACTTGAATGGAAAAGATTCCTCTCTGAATTTCAAGATTTTTTTTTTAGTAAATAAACAGTTGGTTTTTAGACAGGAAAGAAAGAGAATTGAGGCGGTTTTCTCCACTGCAGTGGTCCCCAACTTTTTTGGCATCAGGGACTGGTTTCATGAAAGACAGTTTTTCCATGGACTATGGGTCGGGGGTAGGGGGAATGGTTTGGGGATGAATCAAGCGCATTACATTTACTGTGCACTTTATTTCTATTATTATTATAGAAATTATTATTTCTATTATTATTATATTCATTATAATATATAATGAAATAATTATACAACTCACCAAAATGTAGGTTCAATGGGAGCTCTGAGCTTGTTTTCCTGCAACTAGCGGGTAATGGGAGACAGTGACAGATCATCAGGCATTAGATTCTCACAAGAAGTGCCCAACCTAGATCCCTCACAAGTGCAGTTCACAATAGGGTTTGTGCTCCTGTGAGAATCTAATGTCACTGCTCTTGTGACAGGAGGAGGAGCCCAGTGGTAATGCGAGTGACGGGGAATGGCTGTAAATACAGATGAAGCTTTGCTTGCTCACCCACCACTCACCTCCTGCTGTGTGACCTGGTTCCTAACAGGCCATGGACTGGTACCAGTCCCTGAGGGAACCCTGCTGTCTTGGGAGCTCTATACCCCTTGTATCAGGAACCTTCCACCTTGCAAGGATATAGTGCAGATTAAACACAGTAAAGAGCATAAATAGCCTAGCACAGAAAACACTTGGATGGGGAGCTGTTGCTAGTTGAACCTTCACAATAACCTCAGCAGGGTAGTCACGGCTTTCCTCATTTTAAAGAGGTTGAAAGTGCTACAAAAGGAGTTAGGCAACTTGCCCATAGTCGTTGCATGAGTAGACTGCTGAGTTTGGATTTCAATCCATGCTTATCTGAGTCTGTATTAATCATTAACTTACAAGGGAGCCTAATCTTACTACTACTAAATTGTTTTATGACCCCAGGAAGGTGATTTCCTCTCTGGGCTGCAGTGTTTATTGTGGGGTAAGAAACTAGCAAGTGGAATAATGAGTGTGGGCTGCTCAGAGATTCAGAGTCCTAGGACTCCAAGTGACCCTGATTGATGGTCTGGACCATACTCTTGAGTGAAGGGCTGAGTCCCAAAATGTAGGTATCTAATGCAATTTCAGAGGCCTCTCGAGAAAGGGTATATCTAACCCACCTTGAGATCTCGCAGGGTTGTCACTAGAAATAACTAATAAAAAAGCCTAGGACATGTCCAAGTGCCACAGTGACAGATATGACTATACATAAATTAGTCTTGCAGAAAGCTACTTGCCCGGGGTCATCATAAATTTCTGATGGCGCAACACAAGACTGATTGTATTTACTTTTGCTCTCTGTCGGGTTCAGAAGTATGATAGGCCAGTAAAACGATTTAGTTAGCTGGTAAATTATCTGCAAGATTGATTAAAAATAGGAAGCGAGCAATTGGCAAATTGTCAATGCACAGAAAAAAGAATCCTCAATAACGAGATCCAGAGATTAAATTAATTTAACATGGGGCACCATTTGAGGAGGATGTTTCATTGAACTCTTGTGATATTATTTGGACTGAAATGACCGCGTGTGGCTGTGAGTGTGTGTGTGTGCGTGAATGAAGCAGCTTTGTAACATGGTGCTCATTTTGGCTTTCAATTCAAGATTAGGAAAGCAGTAAAAATAATACACAAGGGACAGCAGTCCTTAGCGCTCATCATTCTAAAAGAGATCATTTGGTGGAAATTAGAAAGAAAACATCAGCCTTGTAATAAATTACTCTGAGTATCCCAAGAATGGAAAGCTGGTTTCTATTGTTCCTTCTTCTCATAAATGATGTGCCCAGATTATACCATCACTCTAACATGATTATGTATGCAAATGATGCAGACAGTTATACAATTTACAATTTGGCTGAAATTGTTAAAGAACTGGCAAATGGACTTTGACAAATCGCAATTTGAGGTTTTAAAAATGAACTTTTATCACAGAGCAAGAAAACAATGGATATTCTGCCGTGCTTATGTAAATTCTCTGGGCAACATAAAATAGAGATGCTATTGACTACATTTTAAAAACTACCGTCAACTCTTTCCTGTGGTTGGGAAATGGATAACTCAAATATTGCTCTGGGTGAATCAAAGATTGAATTAATAGGGAATTATCATATATACCACACATGGATTACCAATTTTAAAAGAATTAGGCCACCAGAAAATACATTTAATTTAATATTTCTTTGATGAGTCAGAGGGCACTTCAAGATCTTGCTGTGCCCCCAGGTCATCATTATGAACCACTATTGATACTGGGGAGGCATGGGAGATAGTTAATGAAGAGATCTGGCCAACAAAACACAGGAAAACAGGGAGTCTGCTGTTTTAGACATTTATGTCAGGGTGTCTCCCTTTCAATTTTGATCTCTTTATATCCCTAGGGAAGCTTAGAGTTCGCTACTGCCTTTCTTATCTAGGCCAGAGCCTGGTTACATCATAGTAAGATTTCTCAATATTTTCTCATTCAGAGATTCATACTGGCATCTGTAGTCTTCTCCTTTATCAACATGTATTCAGTATTTTTTTTCCAATTAAATACATTTACAACAATCCTCCCACCCATTTTTCTTTTTCCCCACTACACATGGCCACCATCTCGATATACAATTAAACAGAATGCTCAGAAAATATCTATTTGTAGGCCGGGCATGGTGGCTCATGCCTGTAATCCCACCACTTTGAGAGGCCGAGGCGGGTGGATCACTTGAGGTCAGGATTTCAAGACCAGCCTGGCCAACATGGTGAAACCCCATTTCTAATAAAAATATTAAAATTATCCTGGTGTGATGGCGGGCACCTGTAGTTGCAGCTACTTGGGAGGCTGAGGTGGGAGAATCACTTGAACCTGAGAGGCGGAGGTTGCAGTGAGCTGAGATCACGCCACTGCACTCCAGCCTGGGTGACAGAGCGAGAATCCATCTCAAAAATAAATAAATAAATAAATAAAATGAAATAAAATAAAATAAAAAATAAAAAAAGTACCTATTTATGCAGAATGGTAACAAGGGAATTGACTCAGTCCCTATACTCCAAGGTTTACTATCTCAAATATACTGATGATCGTTTATAAAGGCTGTCAAGAACATTCATGAAACTTAAACCCAGAGGAAAGAGCCAGCAAGCACTAGACGACACATGGTTCTAGAGCTTCTTGACCAATTAAATAAGGGCAGTTTCAAGTTCATTCTTCTGTTACTGCTCTTTTATGAAGTAAACGTTGTTCACTTTCCTCTTAAGTTACAGGGCACAAAATTAGACTGTGGCGGGGTGTTTACCAATGTAGGATATAATGAGAAGGCTACCTGTGGTTTCAACATTCTGTATTTCTAGCCAGAAATATTTCTAACAGTGACCAGTTGGTTCATTTGGTTAGTAAATAGGTAATAATAAAGCCAAAAGAACGAGAGCAGTACCCCTTGGGCCAGTTGGCTTCACTCATTTAATAACTAGAGTAGACATTAAGGTTTGACTCCAGCACAAGTTAGCCATCTAGAAAATAAGTGGCTCACTAGAGAGGCGATATCAGTGGCCAGCAAATAATATTTGGGAAAATAATTTTGACATCAGTAAAAATCAGAATCATGCAAATTAAAATAAGGGAACATTTTGTCCATTAAGTTACTTGGAAAAAGAGAAGGTGAGGGCAGAGAGGAGAGGAAACAGTCAGTAATAAGTAACAATAAGTAAGAGACAGAGAGAAAACCCACTACTGGCCTGGAGAAGTGAAATAGCCACTCTAACATGCCAGGTGTAAATTGTGCCAACGTTTTGGAAGAAAAAAATTGGCAACAGAAGAGCCAAATGTATGTCTGTGCCCTTTGTCTCAGCTTTTCTACTTCTAAGGAATCTATCCTACAGACCTGTGGAAGCTATCATTTTCCTCCAGAACATTCTCTGCACTATCTCCTAGACTTTAACATCAGGAGTGGCGTTTGGATGACAAAAGCCTCCAAGAGCAAGCTGGATGGTTCCATTTTTGAGAAACAAGGTTCAAACAAGCAAGCAAACAACACACAAAAAAGCCTCTAGTAAAGAAAAAAAGATTTATGTCTGCCCCAAAACGTTCCTAGCAACATTATTTGTTTTTGAAAAAGTATAAGCAATATAATAACAGTGGGATAGTTAGCAAATTATGTTACATCCATATGATAAAATATTATTCTGTAAGAAACTGATGTTTGTGACAAGTTTTCCACTGACACAATACATGTTTCTCATATGAAAAACAGAACATAAAACCATGTACACAATATATCATGGGTGCCAAACAACATGTGTAGATGGAGAAAAATATACCAACATCATAGGCAGGATTATACCAGACGGTGACAGGAAGAGTGACTGAATTCTTCACAGTTTTCTAAATTTTCAAAGATTTAAATGAAAATAACATGTTAATTTTCACAATTGGAAACATATTTACATCTTTAAAAATAAGGAAATTTAAACAAAATGAGAAATGTTTATAAAATAGCATTAAGTGACAAAAGTAGGAGTCAAGATGGAAAGGCACAATATGCTCTTATCCAGGCAAATATGCCTGTAAAACAGACTGAAAGTAATACACTGCTAAAATTGCTACATAGGTAGCTATCTTTGGATGGTAGGATTAGAGATGCCTACTTTTCTGTACTTCCCCCAAGCCATGTATTACTTTTATAATAGGAAATAATGAATAAAATACTTGGGAAAGAAAATGTTATTTTGCAAAATGAATCTAGTGAGAGTGTGCAAATAAAACAGTGAAAGTCTTTTTATCAGTACTGCCCCAAACAACTTTGAAATGCCATGTGGCAGTAACTCATCTGGTAGATTAATAATATGTATCATCCTTTTATTGGGTTTTGCCAATGCAATTGCCATTTTTTTGTAAGCAAATCATGGTCAAATAATGGCAATTTCAATATAGTTCAACCCAATATATGAGGAAGAAATGGCCACTTATAAAATTAATTATCATACTCTCTACTTTTGTAGCCACAAAGCCAAGGCCAAACAACACAAAAACAAGAGTTTTTGTTTGTGTGAGTTATATCTACTAATATATTAGAGATTGAAATGGAGAAATATTTAAAAAATTCATTTAAAACTAAACCCATTGCATGTTAATATAAGTAATATATTTCAGTGAAAATGATTGTATTTCCCAAATAAAAATAATTTAGGAGAGGAATAGCATTGTCTTAGTCTGTTTGTGCTGCTAGAACAGAATACCATAGACTGGGTAATTCATGAACAATAGAATTTTTCCCCCATGGTTCTGGAGGGTGGAAGTCCAAGGTCAAGGCGCCTGCAGGTCTGGTGTCTGGTGAGAGCCTGGTCACTGCTTACACGACGTTGCCTTGAATGCCGCATCCTTTTATAGAGGAGAGGAATGCTGTTCCTCACATGGTAGAAGAGCAAAAGAGAGCAAACCCACTTCCACAAGCCCTTTTTATAGCAGCATTAATCCATGAAGCACTTCCCATTAGGTCCCATCTCCCAACATTGTTGTGTTGGGAGTTAAATTTCAACATGGGTTTTGGAGGGGACAAACATTTCAAACTATAGCTGGTATTGTTTTGCATTTTTGTAAATCTTTGGTTTAAAAGAAGGATGCTAGATTCTTTGATCTGCTTTGACATTCAATCTTTTGCAATATTATACATCATGTAGCTTCTGGAAAACTCCATTGTAAACTTGTGAGAGAATGAAAGTGAAAAAAGCATATAATACCTTTATATTAATATGGAAATTGTATTGACTTCAGAGACCACAGAAACCCAGGGTCCTCAGACCACACGTTGAGAGCCAATCAATGTTTATGACTTTTTCAGGGTCATGGGTCCCCAAAAAGCTACATATGTTCTTCCTTCTCTAAGAAATGAGCATGCACACATATGTACACACATTTGTAAATAACTTTGGGGGTTCACTAATACCCCAAAGTTTATGGATACTCCAGATTAAGAACTTGGCCTGGAAGGAAGGTAAGAATTATTCTGGCTATTTTTGCATGCTGAAGTTCCCAGGTCAAGACCATGCTCAGTTAAGGTGCTTGATAAATACTGTAGCATGAAATGAAATAAAAATTTCTCAGCAAAATTAGAGAAATGTCTAAAATCGCCAAAAGATTGAATGAAATTAAATGGTAAATAACTGCTGGATCTGGTTAGCTGTGCTCTAACACTGAGTCAGCAAAATGCCTCCCCATACAAATGGCAAGGGATAAGGGCAAACTCCACCTTTCACTTCTCTCCCAAACATCTTTTTTCAAAGAACCTAACTGGCTGCAATTCAAAGACAGTTTGAAAAAATATAAATATATATTTTGGGGGTAAAAAAAATCCATTAAATTTTTTGATTGCATTGAGTTGCTTATCAAGAGTGTGTGAATAATGCCAGGAAAAGATACTTTTCTAAAAATCAATACGTTGAAAGTGCTGTTTTAGGGTTGCTGTAGTTGTTGGTTGTGTTTCAGAGTTATTCCTATTGACCTGAATTCAAAAACATGGTATTGATTTATAAAGTACCTTCAGTAAATAAATGCACATTCTTTCAGCTAACCCTAATAACCTGTAGCATACAGAACAAGGTTTCAAGTCAGCTCTGCAGAGCTGAGCTTATAGTGTCACAATTAATCCTCTCTCAGAGTCATGAGGCTCCTCTAATGTGGGGGAACAAGAGAGATGGCAGACAAGAAAACCACAGAAAGAGGAAAGAGGCAGAAGCATCTTAGCTTCTTTTTTTTTTCCCAAAAGATTTTTTCAAATGTCATTTTGGTTTCCTGAGCAGGTAGGATGCACAGATCGCAAAACCATAGCCTTCCAATCATTGAATGATGACTCATCATAGTCTTGTACTTTATGGCTCTACTCAACTTTCCCATTAAGACTGAATGGTACAGATAAGCAAGAAGGTATCTCTTTAGTTGACTCTTGGGTCCATTCTACAGAAATAGAGGATGAGGCCCATGACCCCTGGCTTTACATTCAAAGTCCACATCAGGACAATGTTGTGGGTTGGTTCTGATCTTTCTCACTTTGCCATTACTTACCAGCCACAAATGGTTGGTTGATGAGGACCATATTGCCTTAAAGCCCCCCAACTTTCTTCACAATCATTTTTTACCAATGGCAATTGACTTGCTTCTTTAAGAAGCAGGTGAATATCATGAAAGCAAGCTTGAGCAAAGTGTGGAAAAATAGGGTTTCTGGGCACTGGGCTTCTTTCTGGACTTTTCTTGAAGTCAACGCCCAATGACACTTGAGAGTGATTATTAAGAGGTTATATGCTTAGTTTTGTCACTCAAATTTTATCACTTAAATGTATCAATTCAGATAAATTTATCCATTTTTTTAAAAAAGAGGCAAAGCACAGGGTAATATAGAAATGAGCAGAAATCCAAGAGAAGTAAAAATACAAAGCAGGGAGAAATATACCTGCATCAATAATGAAGGCATCCTGCTAGATACCAGTGAGGCTGCTAGATGGAGAAAACCCCTGGTGGAGCCTATTTAGTGTCCGCAGTGCAAGATCTGGCAAAATTCCATGTATTTGTATTTAAATCCCAAAGAATCTATTGTTTTTTTTTTTTAACCAATCAAGTTTTCTGTTCTTTCTGTTGGTTATTATGATTTTGATTATTTAAATAGATTTATTCCTGCAAAGCACATTTTTTGGGGGCTAGCATGATTCTCCTGCAGTGGTTGAGTGGTGTTTTGTGAACCAGGAGTCTTGGGGATGGAATGGCAGGGAGGGGGGTGGCAAGTGAGTAGTGGGCCTGGGCCTCACACCTGGCTTCAATCAGCGCAGTTGTATTTGATCTGTTTTTATATATTGAGGCTAGGAGTAAGATTTTATTAGAAAAAGAATTTCGCTGCTAAAAACAATGACAATGAGAGGTTGAAAGTCACTGATCTGGGGAAACTATGTTTAGACTGAAATTGACCCTGAACATTAATAATTCTTCTGTAGGAAATCAGCTGGTGACTTCTGTCTCTCTCTTTTTAAAGAAGTTTCAAGTTATCCATATTCATTATTTTAAAAAGTACAGAGAAAACAGAGAAGCAAAAAGAAAAAAAATAAAAGCACCCATCCTAATCCTACTACCCTGAGATCACAGCTATAAACTTTGGTGACAACTTATTAGCCTGTTTTCTTTCTGTGCATATGTATCTATACACCCTTTTTTAAATAAAAAAGAGATTAAAAACTCTACATACTCTAGCACACTGTTTGTCACTTGATTTTTTAAATGTATATTATGAACATATTTCCATGTCAATGAATATACCTCGACTTCATACTTTATAAAGGCTGTGTAGTATGTTAGCATGTAGACTTGATCCATTTCTATCATACATCCAGTTTATCTATTGCATTCTGGTAAGATATTTATTCTGCTATCATAAACAATCCTGCTGTGAACATTCTAGATTGCTATACAGAGCAGAGCTTCTAACTGCTGTGCTCTGGCATACTGATATGTTGCAAATGGTCACATATGTGTGGAGATATGGAGCCACCTGGATCATTTGCTGATCTGCTCCCAGCTCATGACCATCACCTGGAGCTGTGAGCTGTCCCTAGTGTTTACCTCAATATACTCTACACATGTGCTTGTCTATGTGACCCATGACTCTAAAATTCTTGCAGAGTATTGATATGGAGTTGGAATTACAAATATGCCCTCTGCAGCCAGCCCAGCAGACTTTGAGTCTCAGGGTCACCCTCTATCAGCTGGGGGATCTTGGGTAAGTGACTTTTTTGTGTGTGTCCCTCAATTTCCTCATTTCTTAAGTGGAAGTAATTATAATATCTGCCTTCTAGTAATTGTGTTGTTTAAAAAGTGCATGCGTGTAAACCCTTAGAACAACGTCAGAAACGCAGGAAGTAATCAAGATGTTAATTATTAGTGTCCTTGACTCTTTTTGACTATTTCCGAGCTGGGATGGTTTCTGATGTGAAAGACAGAATGTGACCTTTGTCCCTGAAGATCTGTGTCTCTCCATATGGCGTAGGACATAGCTTCCCAAAAGGTATGATGAGAGAGGGATTCTTTTGCCCTGAAGATCATCTGGAAAGGCCTGAGGGATCAGAGCCCCTGGGCTGATAGCACCCAGCCTTTGATTACTCCAGTGTGCCAAACAAACAGAATCACTTTTATTGTGTGCAATGACTTGAGAAAGGTTGGGAAACGAGGTCATGGGCTTTGTGTTTATTTCAGATTTTACTTTGACACCCTGCCTCGCCAAGTTTTCCTTTCCTTCTCTTTTCTCTCAACTGTAAGCACCAACTATTTGGCAAACAATCACAACTAACCAGAACTTAGCTCGACCCACATGTGTAAGGAGAAAGAGATCGGTTTTCAATAGTAGTTTGCTGAGGTAACTTCAATAGCATTTTGCAATATAATATGATAATTACCACTTTTTAGGGAAAGAAAAACACGTTAATAATCCTTTACCTACATCTCATGTAACTCTTTTGTTTTCTAATACTTGGCTGGTCCCCGCAATTTGGGGACATTCAGGGGGTAAGTGCATGATAATGAGAACTACTTACTGCTGAAACTTGAAGGTGTATTTAAAACATGGGTGATGCTTTTGTGAATAGCCATGTTTTCTGTCTTTAATTTTAGTTGCTGTTTCTCCTAGTCTTGAGGTTTTGAAGTTTCTGGCTTTCTCCTTTATGGGCCCGGGTCCCATTTTTGCTCCAGTTGAGTGCAGATACATGTCTCAAATTCTGGCTGAACATCAGCTGTCCTCTCAGTTTTCAGAAGATGGCTCTCCTATTCCTTCCATAAGCTGCTTTGGTCTTTGTTCCCCGCTCCAATCTGTAAGCCATCTGCACCCTTTATTATTAAGAACATATTTACCGAGATTTCACAACTGTTTAATAGATATGTATCTTATTACATGTTTGATACACCTCATTAAACATATGACTCAATCGGTATTTATTTAACATCCAGTAAACATGGAGACCCCTCAGCCTAGATAGAGGGAAGGGGGAGGACCCCAGCTCAGTGTCAGTGTGCCCCTTTGTCCTATAGAAACTGCTCTGCACAGCCCAGTGCTTCATCTTTAACCCTTCAACACTCCAGCTCAAATGGGCTTGGGCCAAGAGTCAAAGTCGGGATGAAAGCCTAAACTGTAGCTTACACACAGTTCAGGCTCCCACTGGGGCTACCAGGCTGGATGCAGTCCACGTTCTCCTCATGCCATCTCAGCAACAGAGCCAAGTGTGAGCTATGGGGTGCCCTGTATTTCCAGCCCTACAGTGTGACTGTGAATTTTTTTTTTTTTTTTTTTGGTGACTTACGGTGTGGCCTTCAATACAATCCATTGCAAAAAAAACGAGGAAGATTCCAAAATCTCCCAGCTGTTCTTTCAAACCAGACTAGATGCATCAGAGCCCTGTTAAATAAACTAGATATAGACCAGGATGCTCTCCGAGTCTATCCCTCTGCTTCATTCTTCACTTGTCTAATCTTCACGACCCTTGATTTGTGGTGTTGACCTCTTCACACATATCCCAGACATCTGAGTTCACTTCCATGTGCTCGAGATCTCTTAGTGGTTTCAGCTATGATACACCTGAGTACTACATTGGGGGAAGCTCAAGACAGAAAATACAACTCAACACAAGAGCCTTTCTTCAAATGGAAATTTTCTGGCATGAGTTTCTCATGCCTCCTGCCAGCTTCACTTTCTTCTAAAGCAGGGCTTTGGAGAAACATTACTCCATTGAAATGCTGAAGGCCTTTTTTTTTTTTTTTTTTTTTTTTTTTTTTCTGTTGTTCAGGGTTTCCAGGATTCAGGGTGAAGAAATCCGAAGAAACCACACCAACTCCTCTGTGGGAAAACTTTTCCTTTAAGAAGGCCACAAGGCTTAGCCAAACAACTGATTACAAAGTATGGAACTGCAATGCTTTCTGTAGAGGGGGCAGGGGGCAATTTAGTTCTTAGTTCTTTGCCATAAATAACGGATTAAAAAGCTTAGCTGATGCTATAAATTAAAAATGTGAAACTAATTATACCAGTCCCATAAAAGCAAAACAACCAATTCATAACCAAAGTATGTGATGTGACAGCATCTACTGGGTATGACAGCTCTAGAGAAGCCGAGGAGACCCAGTAATCCTGCAAGAATCTGTCCTCCAGCCCAGAACCACAGGCCTACTTCCATGTTACAAAGCAAAACAGTAGTAGCTCTGTTGTTCTCTCTACCCATTTTTCATGACAACAGCTTCATCCTTTCTCCACCCCTTCCATGCAGGCCCATTACTCAAAAGAAAGGCTCACCCATACCAACAAGCACAGCTGCAGTTTTGCCAATTCAAACCAGATGGGTCTGAAAGGCAGCTGCTGCCAAGACTATAATTCAACTGGGAATTCCTAAATGTTTCAACCAGCCATTTAATAATGTTCTAGCTGGAGTTTTCTCCCTGTTCTAAATATATGAGTGAGGCCAACTTGGTAGGACCCTGCAGTTTCAGAAGAGTTCTCTGTGTTGCTCAATGGATTGTTTCCTTCTGTTTGACATGGCCCCATACTCAACGTATCACAAACTGCTGTGTTTTCTCCACCCCTAGCTTGTCCTCCCCCCTGATGCAGAATGAATCACTGTTCACAACTGATCATGTCCTCTGTGTATAAGAATTATTCATTACACATTTTGCCTGTGACTTTGTGGTTCTTTGCATTAAAGGTGGAACTTATTTCCTCATTGCGTTGGTCTGTTGCTCAATCACATGACTTGACTTGGCTAATGGGGAGAGAGAGGTGTGTGTGTGTGCATGCATGTGTGTGTGTGTGCGTGTGTATGTGTATGCTGGGTCTACATTGAGACCTCAAGAAACACTGCATATTTCTGTTCATGCTTTTATACTCAGATGATCTCACATGAGAATGATATGATGTAGATAGTGATTGATCTGAGAAGAATGAGAAAGCACAGCTAACTTGAACCCATCTTGCAATGCGGAGTCAAGCTCAGCTGATTCCAGTCAAGCACAGAAGAACCAAAGCAGGCCTATAGATACACAAGGGAAAAATAAATGCTTACTGTTTTAAGATGCTAAGTTTCGGGAAGCTTTGTTACACAGCATTATTGTGGCAGTCGCTGACAGATATACTTGCCACCTAAGTTATCTTTCCAAAACTGCCATGGGATTATGTTAGTCCCTTGATTTGTGGCTTCTTGCTGCTTACAGGTCAAGTCCAGACTCTGTGCCATGTCATTGAAGGTCCCCAGCAATCCAGCTCTAGCTTAAGCATCAGTTTCTCTGCAAATCCTTCCCCAACTGAATTGGTTCCCCTCCTCTGGGTTTCCAGAGTCCGTCAGTGATCTGCTGCAACAGTACTTGTCAAACTGGATATTGCTAGTATTATATCCATCTCCTTCAAAAGACTGTGAACTCCAAAGTTAAGAGTCAACTCATTCATCTTTGTAGTCTCAGCATGAACCTATGGTAAACAAACTGAATTTACTTAGCAATGATTACAGCCTGCCTGATTTTGATAGGAAACACTGATAGATCATTTGACTACAAAAGACACAAATATTGTCCCAGCTACTCAGGAGGCTGAGGCGGGAGAATGGCCTGAACCCAGGAGGCTGAGCTTGCGGTGAGCCGAGATCGCGCCACTGCACTCCAGCCTGGGTGACTGAGCAAGAGTCCATCTCAAAAAAGAAAAAGAAAAAAAAAAAGGACTCAAATATTATCTGAACACTTTCAAAAAAGTAACTAGGACTCTGTCTCCCCTTCCTCTAATTTTCGAATTCAGGAGCTCAGCTTCCTGAACAATTGTCTGGGTTTCAGTAGGAGACGGATAGTGGTGCAAATATCCCCGAAGGTCGTAAAGACATGTTCCGAAAGCAAGGCCGTGGTCCACTTAAGTTCTCCCTTAGGATTTCAGCCTGATCCTTGCTCTAATGTTGACCCACCGCCATTGCCCAAATAGAGTGAGCTGAAAGCAGGCTGAAGTTTGATTTTCCCAGTTGATTTGGTCATAGTTTTGCCCATAATAATGTTGCTGTTTTCCCTGGGCTGTGACTGTTACAGATGAGTCAGAGGGAGCAGGGCTGTAGCCCTCAGATGGGTCGATGTTATCGATCCTCAAGGCTCCATGTCATTTCCAGGGGATTTGCTAAAGAAGCTACTTATGTTCCTTTTTCATTTTCGCCAACTCATTACCAGCTGCTGCAGCCTTCGTATGCCTCAGCAACACCTGGAGAAGTGGAACATGACCGTCCGATTTGAGTTCAGACACCTTCCTTTGAAATTCAACACAAGGCAACATGCAACCTACCAAAATCTGAGTCAAATAAGGAAGTCAGGTCACACTGGCCCACAGGGGTTTGGTATTTTTTGTTTTGTTTTAAAAAGGGCAGCCTGGCCCTACACTAAGCAATTGATCCCCTGGCTTAACTTTTAAATTAAGACCGTTGTAAATTTGGGAACTTGAGAAGACATAGAGAGGACACCCATAATACTTTGCAAATGTCAAGTGCCTCTCGATGTTGGTTACTTTTCAAAGGTAGCTAGGTTACAATGTACCCTGGTAATGAAAAAACCCCCGTCAGGCCCACTCCACGGGGTTTCAGTCAATATACATAATATTATTGGGCTTTGCAAGGATTAAAGCTTGTTTCTCTCACAGCCTCACAATAGGGCTATTTATTTTTTTCTACCCAAGGCACAAAAGAAGCCTCCCTGTTTACAGAGGAGCCCAGGACATTTTGGGGCTCCAAGGCGGTCCAGACTTCTCTTTGCACACTTCCCCCTGCTGGTGGCTTTGTAGTTAACCTAAAAAAAAAAATTAAACTCTTTTAACCTATAGACACCAGGATTGAAAAAAGCCAAAACCAAACAATATTTATTAGGGATTGATATGGTCCATAAGTCATTTCTAGAGTATAGAAGCTCTGGTGTCCTCCAGTTTTATTCTCAGAGTAAAAGCTTTTTGTCACTCCATCCTCTCCCTCCAAACCTAACGGGCCTTCAGTGATTCCATATTTAGTGTACTGTGGAACTACCCATTCTGCAGAATGGGGTACCCAGAATGGAGCCCAGTACATGGTATGGCCTTATCGATATTTACAGACATTAGGAGGCTAGAGATAGCACATCAGAAAAACTGTGTAGTGTGTCACAACCATGCCTAAATAAGAAAAAGGAAACTCCTTTTTCATTCAGGTTCAGTTTGGCCTGAATGATTAAAAGAAATTCTAGTCTTAAAATCTCATAACAGAGATGTGATGATTAGTCTGTCCAATGAAATTTCTTGGATGAGGAAACACAGGATTATGCAGAACAGTGCTGAGCTGGCTGCAGGGACGACCCAATTAACTCTTTTAAGCATCTTAAGAATGCCAGAGCTTTCTTAAAATTAGTTTGAGTTTTTAAAAAATGTAAATACAGGTCAAGTGTGGTGGCTCATGCCTGTAATCCCATCACTTTGGGAGGCCGAGGCAGGCAGATCACTTGAGGTCAAGAGTTTGAGACCAGCCTGGCCAACATGGCGAAACCCTGTCTCTACTAAAAACACAAAACTTGGCTGGGTGTGGGGGTGTGCACCTGTAGTCCCAGCTACTCAGGAGGCTGAGGCAGTAGAATTGCTTGAACCCGGGAGGTGGAGGTTGCAGTGAGCTGATATTGTGCCACTGCACTCCAGCCTGGGTGACAGAGCGAGACCTTGTCTCAAAAAATAAATAAATAAAAAAGTAAACACATACAACATGAAATTTATCATTATAATCATTCTAAGCATATAACTCAGTGTCATTAAGTACATCCACAACGTTGTGCAACCATCACCACCTAACTCCAGAATGTTTTCATCACCGAGGTGGAAACCCCATACCTATCAGCAGTCATTCTCCCATTTCCTCTTCCCCCAGCTTCTGGCCACCACAAATCAACTCTCTGAATCTATGGATTTGTCCATTCTAGATATTTCACATAAATGGAATCCTACAATATGTAGCCCTTAGTGTCTGGTCTTTTACTTAACCTAATTTCTTCAAGGTTCATTCATATTGAAGCATGTATCAGAACTTCATGTTTTAAATAGCTGAATAATATTCCACTGTATGGATAGATCACATTTTGTTTGTCCATTCTTCTGTCAATGGACATTTAGGTTCTTAGATGTGGTTTTTGCTTCTCCTCATGGCAACCAAAATTCACAGAAACAGCATACAGACCTATGCTGTTGTGATTGTTTCTAATACGCCATGTTATTAACAGATTGTACTGTCAATCACCATCAATAAGTACTAGCATGACAGGCACTCAACCCATGCTGCTTGATGAGAGCTCACATTCTTGCCTCTAGGGCTGTGGTTGGGCAGGCCAGAAATAAAGCAAGAACTACAGGAAATATTAAGGAATGGTGCAGGCAGTATCTGAACATGTCATACTGTAGAGATGCCCTACAACTGGGGCAGGATAATACTGAGGCATGCCCAGTTGACAGTCAAAGCCCTGTTGCATCTATGAGACCCTGCTGTCTGAGGGGTACTGCAATTTCCTATCAGTATTTTGACAAATGGTTCTCTGATAAGCAATTCTGAAATAAAGGATTGGCCCACAGGCAGTGAGTAGAGAGTACTGTGATGGCTTCTTTTGGACTGGTCCCATCTTGGAATCAGGTTGGTGAGAGTTGAAGGCTGCCTCCCCCAGTCAGTAGGGTCCCAGGAAACTGGGCAAGACTTCTTTTGAAAAATATCTTTGGAGGCTGGGCATGGTGGTTCACACCTATAATCCCAGAACTTTGGGAAGCCAAAGTGGGCAGATCACCTGAGGTCAGGAGTTTGAGACCAGCCTGGCCAACACGGTGAAACCCCATCTCTACTAAAAATACAAAAATTAGCCAGGTGTGGTGACACGTGCCTGTAATCCTGGCTACTCGGGAGCCTGAGGCAGGAGAATTGCTTGAACCTGGGAGGTGGAGGTTGCAGTAAGCTGAGGTTGTGCCATTGTACTCCAGCCTGGGCAACAAGAGCGAAACTCCCTCTCAAAAATAAAAAAATAAAAAAAAAGAAAAACAAAAAGAAAAATATGTTTGGGCATTGGGCATACATAGACATAAAGATGGCAACAATAGACGTTGGGGACTACTAGAGAGGACAGGAAGGGAGTAGGGGGCAAGGGTTGAAAAACTAACTTTTGGGTACTATGCTTACTACCTGGGTGATGGGATCCATTGTATCCCAAACCTCCTCATCTCACAATATTTTCATGCAACAAATATGCACATGAACCCCTGAATCTAAAATAAAAGTTGAAATTATAAAACAATAAAATAAAATTTTGATATTAAAAAAGAAAATATGGGGAAAAGCTAGGTGAAATGTAAACCAATAAAAAAAAAGGAGTGGGTTTCCATTGACAAGTCAGAAACACTGTCAAAGGATGTTAAATAGATGCAGTTTACAGGCCTTCTCAGAGGCTTTAATATTGCAGTGTGCACCCTAAAACTCCAGTAGACCAGGCACAGTGTGCAGTATTTTCTAAAATTCTTTGACTGTAGAATCCCTTCATGCCGCTATGTTCATTGTGCAGTTTTTGTGCTATACAAAGGCATCTGGTGAAGGGGGCTAGTGGGAGCTGAAATGTATGTACCCTGCACTTTGCTTGCCAAGGTAAGGGTCTGTGGGGATGTGTTCACCCAGAGGGGTTGCATTCTTTGTGTGTGTGTGTGTTTGTGTATGTGTGTGTGTTTAAAGTTTGTCTTCCAATAACGTCCTCCTTCTTCTAATTTTCATAAGGATGCTCTATAGGATAGTGAAGTCCCTGAACCCTTTTTGGTGGAGCACTGGCGATGGATGTTTTTGTGCATGGGAGGGAGGTATACTCAGGGACAACAGTGGTCCAGGGAATCTCTGGGCTTATCCTATATGGGGAAAGCTGTAGAGCTGGGGAGAAGCACTGTTATCAAGGGCAAAGGAATCCAAAGATTGATCTCTAGGGGCATTGCGCCATGGAATTAATTAGGGACAAAGACTCTTGGGAAGCATAGCATAACCGTATTGTTGTAATCAAGTCATCATATTTGAGGTTTTGAACTTGACTTGCTTCTGACCTCTGTAGAAGACTGAGCTTGAGAATGTGCTTTTCTATATATTATACCACGTCTTATTTTTTCTGCTTACAAAAGGTATGTGTGCCCATTGTATAAAATTTGTAAACTGCAAAAAAATACAAAGAAAAGTCACTGTTAATACCTCTATTCATGGTTATAATTTCGATGTATCTATTTTATACATCTTCAAATATAAAGATATATTTTATTGTGATAGATTATTTATACTTGAGTATATATTTTATTTTAAAAAGTTGCAATCTTTTTGTAGGTTTTGAAATAAAATTGTGATCTCCTATCTATACTAATCTGTAACCTCTCAAAAAATCACATATCACATTGGGTACAGTGTACACAGCTCAGGTAATGGGTGCACCAAAATCTCAGAAATCACCGCTAAAGAACTTACTCATGTAATCAAAAACCACCTGTTCCCCAAAAGCTATCAAAAAAAAAAGATGTATGGGAACTCCCATCTTCTCTGAATTGTATGTAAAATTGTGTTTGTGTACATAATGTACTGTTTCTTTTTTCTGAAAGTAAGGTCTGTAGTTTTTCTCACCTTCTCAAAGGGATCATGTCCTAAAAAAGATCAAAGTCTTTTGGTAGCAGTGATTTGTAAACTATAAAGTGCTATTCAAATAAAAAGACCCTCTATTGTACTCATTCTTAAAAAAATAAAAATGAAAAAATCACATATCAATATATTGTATATACTTTCCATATCTTTAAGTATCACTTCACAACATGGCTGCACAATGTATTATTGTATAGACATACCATATTTTATTTAATAAAGTTAAATATTTAATTGTATTTTATTTAATATATTGTTGGACATTTAGGTTATTTAAACATTTTCCCTATTATACATAACTCAATGATGAACTCTTTTGTTCACATCTCTGATTGTTTCTCAGAGCTTCTTACATCTTTTCTTCATACTCCTATAATACTGCTAACCCTGATGTAGTCACTTCTGGTTATAATTATTTCCTAAAGATGAGTAAGATACTAAGTGTGAATAATCTCTCCTGATATGAGTGTCATACATTAAGATAGACAATGCAAAATTGTGCATTTAAAGTACTTAGCTTTAAAGTATTATTACTTTGCCTTATATCATAAGAGTTTTTCACAGATGATATTGTCTATGTAGGAAATCTGAAAAAAGTCAACAAAAAGCCCTCCTGGAACTAATAAGTGATTATAGCAAGGTTGCAGGATACAAGCTTAATATACAAAACTCAATCACTCTCCTATATACCAGCAATGAACAAGTGGAATTTGAAATTAAAAACACAATACTATTTAAATGAACATTCCTCAAAATGAAATACCTAGGTATAAAATTAACAAAATATGTACAGGATCTAGATGAGGAAAACCACAAAACTTTGATGGAAGATCAAAGAAGATCCAAATAAATGGAGAGATATTTCATGTTCATGGATACAAAGACTCAATATTGTTAAGATGTCAGTTCTTCCCAACATGATTTATAGATTCAGTGTAATCTCAATCAAAAGCTTAGCAGGTCATTTTGTGTTTATTGACAAACTGATTCTAAAGTTTATATGAAGATGCCAAAGACCAAGAATAGCTAACATAATATTGAAAGAGAAGAAAAGAGTTGAAGGACAGGTACTAGCCAACGTCAAGACTTACCTTAAAGCCTCAGCAATTCAGACAGTAAAGTATTGGTAAAAAGATAGACAAGGCCGGGCGCGGTGGCTCACGCCTGTAATCCCAGCACTTTGGGAGGCCGAGGCGGGTGGATCACGAGGTCAGGAGATCGAGACCATCCTGGCTAACACGGTGAAACCCTGTCTCTACTAAAAATACTAAAAATTAGCCGGGCGCGGTGGCGGGCGCCTGTAGTCCCAGCTACTCGGGAGGCTGAGGCAGGAGAATGGCGTGAACCCAGGAGGCGGAGCTTGCCGTGAGCCGAGATCGCGCCACTGCACTCCAGCCTGGGCGACAGAGCGAGACTCCATCTCAAAAAAAAAAAAAAAAGATAGACAAATAGATCACTGGAAAAGAATAAAAAGCCCAGAAATATACCTGCATAAAAAGTCAACTGATCTTTGAAAAAGAAGGAAAGGACATGTGATAGAGGAAAGATAGTCTTTTAAACAAATGTTGGTGGAACAACTGGACATCCAATATAAAAAAATGAATCTAGGCATAAACCTCCTTACATCCATCACAAAAGTTAACTCAAAATGTGTCACAGACCTAAAAGTAAAACATAAAACTGTAAAACTCCTAGATAACAACATAGGAGAAAATCTAGATGGCCTTGGGTTTGGCGATGACTTTTTAGCTATAACCCCAAAAGCATGGTCCATGAATGAAAAAATTAATAAACTAGATTTCATAAAAATTAAAATTTGCTGCTGTGCCAAAGACATAGTCAAGAGAATTAATAGACAAGCCACAGACTAGGAGAAAATATTTGCAAACGAAATATCTGATAAAGGACTGTTATCCAAAACATACAAAGAACTCTTAAAACTCAACAATACGAAACAACAGTCTAATTAGAAAACGGGCTAAAGACCTTAACAGATGCCTCACCAAAGAAGATATATAGATGGTAAACAAGCATATGAGAAGATGCTCCACGTCATATATCATAAAGAAAGTGCAAATTACACACCCATTAGAATGGCCAACATCCAAAATAACGACAACCCCATATGAAATATTGGTGAGGATATGGAGCAATAGGAACTCTCATTTACTGCTGATGGGAATGTAAAATTGTGTAGCCTCTTTGGAAGACAGTTTAACCATTTCTTACAAAATTAAACATACTCTTCCACATGATCCAGAAACTATTCTCCTTAGTATTTACCCAAATGAGTTGAAAACTTATGTCTACTCAGAAACCTGCACACAGATGTTTATAACAGGTCTATTCATAATTGCCAAAACTTGAGAGTAACCAAGATGTCCTTCAGCAGGTGAATGAATAAACCATGGTACACCCAGACAATGGGACATTATTCAGTGCTAAAAAGGAAAACACTATCAACATAAATGTATATTACTAAGTGAAAAAAGCCAGTCTGAAAAGACTACATATTGCATTATTCTAACTACATGTCATTCTGTAAAACGCAAAACTGTGGAGACAGGAAAAAGATCAGCGGTTGCTATAGGCTAGGGAGGAGGGAGGGATGAGTAGGCAGGGCATACATGATTTTTAGGGCAGTGAAAGTACTCTGTATGGTACTATAATGGTAGATACATGTCACTATAAATTTGTCCAAACCCATAGAATATACAACACCAAGAGTGAACCCTGATGTGAACTATGGACTTTGGGTGATACTGATGTGTCAATGTAGATTTACCAGTTGTAAGAAATGTGTCCTTCTGGTCGTGGATATTAATAATGGCAGAGACAACACACGTGTGAAGACAGAGAGTAAATGAGAACTCTTTGTCCTGCTTCTCAATTTTGCTGTGAGCCTACACTGCTCGAAAGTGTATTACGAAAAGTAGATTTAGCATCACAATGTACACATAAAATAGTTGGAGGTTTCTCTTGTTCAAACCAGCTACCATATTATGTGGTTATATTTCTTTGCTTGACATGGAGTTTTCCAAGGACAAGTCATGAAAAGCAGATGGGCCTCATCTGACCAAGACAAGTCAAGGAACACAAGTTAACATGTCTCAAAGGCTGTTTCTGAGTAAGTGCCTGGCACCATATTTCTAGAGATTTTGCAGAAACATGGCCAAAAGAGTCTCATTTATAGGAAAAAGGACTCTATTATCTCCTGACAGATGAAATGCTATAGTAGCCGTGTAGAATTGTTTGCTAAAAAGATGTCTATTAGGTGTCTTTTTCAAACACAGGCTCATGTATGGAAACCTGAATGTTTCAACCAAATGGACAAAGATAATGAGGGTGTAACAGTAACTGGCACAAGGTCAAAAAGGAAAGTTGCTTGACATGAACACAGACTACCTTCCACGATCTTCTGCTTGGAAAGGCTGAATGGTGGAGGTGGCTGAATTGCAGAATGCTCTGATTTAGAGATACCTCTTAAAGCTTAAGCTGGTTTTCCTAAACTTCAATCACCTGCCTATCACCTTCATGATTTTGCCCTATTTCTGTGTCACCTTCACTGTGATTATTTTTCTTGCAATAGACTCACACTTTCATTTAAATAGATTTAGCCTCATCCTAAGAGATAATATCTATGAAATCATGAGATTATGTACTGGCTATATATTTTTATATATGCATACATGTTAAAATTAAAAAATTATTAGTGTACTGCCAAGTCTTGTCTTTCACATCACCATGGGTATGTATTACACCCTTGGAGAGGTACTAGTTTAAAGAATCCTTTTTTTGGGGACAAATACGGAAAATATGACTGTCTACAATACAGAGTAAACATTTGAGGCTTATGATTCTGAACAGCCTTATAGGCTATAAATCAAGCCAGGTTTTAAAAGATTTGAGGGCCTGGTGTCGTGGCTCACACTTGTAATCCCAGCACCTTGTGAGGCCGAGGTGAGAGGAATGCTTGAGTCCAGGAGTTTGAGACTAGCCTGGGCAACATAGGGAGATCTTGCTGGTATGGTGGCACACACCCATGGTCCCAGCTACTCAGGAAGTTAAAGTGGGAGGGTCATTTGAGTCTGGGAGGTTGAGGCTGCAGTGAGCTGTGATCATACAACTGCCTTCCAGCTTGGGTGATGGAACAAGACCCTGTCTCAAAATAAAAAATAAAAAAATTGAAAAGATTTGAATAAATGTCTAGAGGGCATATCCGCCACAAGCTGTTCAGGTAGGGGTATTGAAGATACTAACTTGGTCCTTTGATGTGATGTCATGACCCATGAACACTGTGTTCTGCATAGCATCATCTGAACACAGGCTGAATATTGGCCCATATGGATTTTTGCTCCCACCTAACGTTGCATTGCTTGTCTGTGGGCTCCTTAAGCAACAGCCACTTCACTAACTCACTGAACTGGCAGTTACCGTCCATTCCCTTTGGAAGTCCTGTTGACCGACACCTACTACACTCCACACAGTCCCAGGTAATATCCTACACTCTCGAGCACCTGAGCTCCTGGTCCCAGAAGCTGAGATGTATCCTTCCTAGGAGTCCAATGTGTTTGCCCCCAAGCCTCTTCATGGAAGTAATTCTTGTTCATAAAATACACGACTTAATGAAATAAAATATAAACTGGGGACATAGGCGCACAAAAAGAGTTGCTTCTGTGACAGCTAAACTAGCTCTGTGAAAACACTCAGGTCAGTCACTATAAATAGCCACGTAGGCAAGACAACTGTAACTGAAGGATTCTGCCCTCAGGGCCTCCCAGGTGCCTCAAAATCTCCCTTCCTGTCAAAGAAATGGAAACAGGAAACTGTAGACAAGCAACAGGGAGCTGGTTCCTGCAATAAGACAGTGCGGAAATCCAAGCGGATCACTCACAGAAACGGCTTCGTCCTACATCTAAGAATCTGTGAGTGAATGTACACATGTTGTTCTAAGCTGACATGTTTAAAGCGTATGCTATTTTAAAAAGTGCGCTCCTGCTTTAGTCAACATTTAAAATTAATTGAGCAAGTACGGGCTCATGAGAGGTTTCCTATGAGCACGTATGAAAGCTGTTTTCACTGCTGGGCCTGAAATGTTAGGCATATGTGTCTTGGCCTTGGCCTGTCTCATGGGATGTGAGCTCCCCAAAGACAGAGCGTGTATTGTAGCCACCTTTGCTGATTGCACAGAGAATAAGGCCTTGTAGTTACGGATCAGTGTTCTTACACTTGAACTACAGCGTCTTTGTTTTCATGTATTTGAATTCTTCCAAACTGATGGTACTTCCCACCTTAATCTTACATATTTTTTTCTCATTGCCAATTACATCAGTCTGTTTGGGATAAGGAAATGCCTTTGATTGCACTGTTCATTCGTCCAGGATTGGCTAGTCAGTGTGAAGCAGAGGAGGGGTCTTCTAGCGCCTTCGCGTGACTGAGGTATGGCTTGGCCAATTAAGTATTTCATACTAGAATATTCCACGAATGCTATAGGATAGTGAAGTAATTCATCACGTATATTTAAAGTTGAATTTACCGATATTTTATGGTATTAGATATTATTTCTATTAACATTTTATGCTGAAATTACAGAATGATTCGTGAGTACTGAATTTTTGATTGCTTTTACACTTGCCGGGACACTATTAAACTTGATTTACGTTAATAGCACTGTAAGAAGATATTAACAATGAATTTCCAAAAGCACTTAGCATCTCATAATTGGAGTTAAATGACAAAAAAAATGAGGAGATAATAAAGTAAAGAGAGAAAAGGAGAGAGAAAGTTTTGACAATATTCTTTTTAACCTGTGGTTCTTAATAAGATTTTTGCGGGATTGTTTTAGGTTAGCAAAGAATCAAATCCCCGATCAGGAGAGATGACGCTGATTTATTAAAGGAGTTTTATAATACAGAATAAAGACCTAGCTCCAGGTAGAGTGCAGAACTTTCTACTTATAGGAGAGAAAATTTTCTGATTTTCAGAGTAGGAAGGAAACTTCAATTACCACCTTTTTCTTCCTTCCATGATGACTAGAAGATAATTTAATTTTTTTTAAGAAAAGGAATTGATTTGGTCATAGCTGCTGGATTACAGACAGGTAGGCTTTTAAGGCAAAAACATCCAAGCTAGACCGGGCGCAGTGGCTGACATCTGTAATCCGAGGACTTTGGGAGGTCGAGGCGGGTGGATTGATTGAGCTCACGAGTTCGAGACCAGCCTGGACAACATGGTGAAACCACATATCTACTAAAAATCCAAAAATTAGCCAGGTGTGATGGTGTGAGCATGTAATCCCAGCTACTCAGGAGGCTGAGGCATGATAATCATTTGAACCAGGGAGGCAGCGATTGCAGTGAGTCGAGATTGCACCACTGCACTCCAGCCTGAGCAACAGAGCAAGATTCTGTGTCAAAAAAAAAAAAAAAAAAAAAAAAAAAGACATCGAAGCTGAAACAACAATAACAACAATTATTATAACAAATTTTATTTAGCCTTCATTATGTATAGACTCTGTACTAAGCAACTGACACCTATAACTTTATTTAACCTTCACAACCTCCCTATGTATTAGGCACTATTATTATCTCCATTTTAAAGATAAGGAGAATAAGAACCAGAGAAAGTAAATGACTTTAGCATGTAGTGCCATCAGGATTTAAAGCCAGGCAGTCTGGCTCCTATACAAGTACTTAGCCATCATGCTTTTTGGAGCATAACAACTAAGTTATTGATAATCTGGTTAACATTGAAGCCACATTACATATGGCTTTTGCAGCCCTTGTGTGCTTTTACCTACAAGGGCCCCTTCCTTTCTAAAAATTATTAAACTTGTATTTTATGACTGCAGTGGTATAAAGATAAATATTAAAATTAAAAATATTATGTGTTAAAACATTTTCTTTGACCTAAAAGTTTACTCTTAAAATGAGTTTAAAAGAAACCAAGGCCAGGCGTGGTGGCTCACGCCTATAATCCCAGCACTTTGGGAGGCCTAGGTGGGCAGATCATTCTAGGTCAGAAGTTCCAGACCAGCCTAGGCAACATGGTGAAACCTCATCTCTACGAAAAATACAAAAATTAACCAGGTGTAGTGACATGTGCCTGTATTCCCAGCTACTTGGGAGGCTGAGGTGGGAGGATTGCTTGAGCCTGGGAGGTCAAGGCTGCAGTGGGTTGTGACTGCACCATTGTACTCCAGCATGGGTGACAGAGGGAGACCCTGTCTCAAAAAACAAGACCAAATGAAAACCACTTTCAAGGGCCCTTAAAAATGTTGTGGGCCTGAAGCACTGAGTCACTGTAGTTCATGGAGAAGTCAGCCTTGGTTAGCATCACAGATAAAGCCAAGACCAGAACCTGGGATTACGTGGTCTCATTTCTGATGACAATGGAATCTAGAAAACTATGGTGACAGAGTAAGCATAATAAACAGGAGATAAGGAAACAGCTGGTTTCCTTCTCCCTTGTGTTTTTGGAAGATGTCGTGGCTTGGGTCCCTGCCTGCTATTTTAGGACTACAACTCCAGAACTGATGTGGTCTCCATGGACTTTACCTCAATATACTCAGTATATACTCAATATGTTCAGGATTCTTGACTGATAATCCTGCCTACAAGTAATAGAATATTAGAGATGGTCAGTATTGTCAGAGATAACAAGATCTGCTGCTCACCTAGGATTCTGACTTGTGCTACTGCTTGGGAAGTGATTCTCTGGAAACACAAAGAAAGCCCAACCAAGCTCCCCAGCCCTCTCTGCTCACAGCAACAAACTGGGGATTCTGTCTTAAACAGAAATATGATTTATCCATTAGAATCTTTCCCCAACCCAGTGACACTTTGCTTGACCCCTTGTTCTTGGAGCTAAAGGACTAGAGGTCACTCTGAGAAGGTGTTGAATCATAAGGTTTGGTCCAGACTTGAATATATTTTGAATAAAAGTAATGAGGGAGAAAATAACTATCTATTTTTAGTTTCCAAATTTTTCCTCAACTCCAATCTGGATATAGGAGAAAGCCAAACATTACAATGTATAACTACGTTATAGTTTTAGGGTTAATATGTTTTATGATAAAAGTAATCTCAATTAAGGTCTGCTTGAATTGGGTCCCTTTCATGAAAGTCTCTCAGTGGTAGCTAGACAGAATGAGATTTACATGCAGATGTTATCTGAAATTCCCCTCTTTTAAGGGCAGCATGGTTCAAAAGGGACTAGTAACTCATGCTTTTATTCAGTAAGGAAAATATTGCAGAAATAAAGGATAAAATAGTTTCCTTGTAATTTTTAATTCGTTTAAAATCATGTGATTCTAGTGACTTTAGTTCATAAGACTCTTTGAAAGAGGACAGAAAACCAAATAATATAGTCTTTATAGACTTCATTTGGAAATTAGGTATTATTTACCTTAAAAATGATTGAGAATGTGAATCTAGGATTCTGCTAAGATTACAGCTAACAAAAGGCACAAAGTAAAGTAAAAAGGGATTGGTAACTGATAAGCAAATGATAGATGATTGAGTGGATAGATACATGAATGGATTAATGAATAGATAGAAAAGCAGATAGATGGATAATACAGATGAATGAATTAATAGAGATACAAATGGATAGACAAGGAGATGACAGATAATAGAAAGATATTCATAGATCAATACATGGTTAGTAAATGAGTAGCGGGATGCACATGGATGAATAGATGACTTGGAAGCAGAATAAACAGTTGATATATAAATGAATATTGGTAGATGAATGGATAGATGCTAGAGATTGATGAATGTACGGGTGAATTTGGAATGAAATTGCAGATAGATGCAAGGGTATGACAATATTATGATTGTACCCAACTGGAATGGAATACCAATGAAGATAATGACATTTCTTTTCATGGAACTATTTTAAATAGTTTAACTGTTTTAGGAACGTATGGACTGGTGGCAGAAAATTAGTCAGTCTTGAAGAGCCCTGAAGTTTCATAATAAGTGTCTCAATGATATAAAAAAAAATACATGAGTGTGCCATGATTGGGCCACTTCTGAATCCTCCCTAGTGCCCCATTCTGGCCCATTTGGCCTCTTTAGAACACCATGCAAATGGAGGAAAAAAGTGACTTCACTGGGCAGCCTTTATGCATCCTTGGGGATACACAAAAGTCATCCCTTTTTGCCTCTTCTTAACTCTGATATTCACATGTACCTTCATCAGTAGACCTACTCAGGAAGGCCTGGTGCTGTAATTAATCCATGTCACAGGCAGATGTAAGATTGGCAGAATTTATGAGTGGGTTTGAGCTACTGTGATGAGTAGGGGCACCTCAGCCCGTGTGATATAAATTCCTCTGCTAATTGGATTGCTAGAGCTAATCAGAAGCCAGAAAAGGAATAAAAAAATCAGTGTTCCTGCTGCCGCTGCTGCTGCTGGCTGATAAAGCAGACAGCTCTTTTCAGGACAGGAGGGCGGGGGAGCTGGAATTGAATCCTCATGCGGAGGTCTCACTCTAGATAGCTATCTCAAAGGCGACACAGCCCTTCTGTCGCCAGGCCAGGAGGAGACAGATAGGGCAATGGGAGAAAGGGTGATGTGAGCCCAGAGAGATTGTATTACCAAATTGCAAAAACGGAGTGAGTGGGGAGAGATGAAAGGAGCCGAGACCAAGACTGGGAGCGGGGACCACCATCCAATGGCCTGAGAGAGCTGGAAGGCTTTTCTGAAATGAGGTACCACTCCCCGGGACACAGGTGCATACCCAGCATCACTGTGGGATATGACTTCAGGAATCTGAGGCCTCATCCCCAAAGCCAAGAGGCGCTTGCAGGAGAAAGCCATCTGTATCTTGTCGTTTAGCTTAACACACTCTTGCGTTCACTTTCCTGAAGACGAGAGAACCGAGGGGACAATGCAAATCCCATTCAATACTAGGGCAAGTGCAATTCAGGGAGCTTAGCTGAACTGCTCAAGATGTAGGGCAAGTGAGGGAAAAAGACCACATTTAAAACCTCTCACCTGCTGGAAAACCATCAGCGCATAGCAGCTGAGAGGGAACGCTCTATCTGTGCTCAGTCTTTCTACATTTTGGAAGCAGCGAGGGGGTGATAAGGCAAGTTCGTGTTCATTGTCCTGCATACCTTTTCCTCCAGGGATCAATAGTTCGTTCCAGCTGAGAGCGTGAAATGTGTCTAACAGGGACACAGGTTAGATCCTGGTGGTCCTTATCTCTACTTTGCTTGTCTAAGTCTACGCCACTTCTCCAAGAAGCAAATGTATCCCCAATATTGGGTTTCACCACGCCGAGTGCCCTTCAGTTCTCGTTAAATTCCATTCTTTGTCCCCTGTATTCTTTTCTCCCTGTGATTACCACTTCTTTGCGTATTTCTTCTGGAGCTCTCTACATAGGCTCCAAAGCCCTGCCTTGGAGGTAAATCCTTAGCCTCGATGAGTAGGCAGCAAGCCCCTCTTGCACACAACAAAGACTTCTATTTTTTTTTCTATCTTTTGGGCGACACGATAAAAAATAACCCTGTATTTATGCAAATTGCAAAGTAGCGTGTGATAATGAAAACAAAACAGTGCTGGCCCGCAGCCAAGACATGGCGCTGACGGGAGCTCCCCGACCATTTGGCTCTTGATTCTTCGGGGAAAGCAGCTGTAGAGAAATGAGAATACAGGACCCCCTCCTCACACGCGCACACCCGGGTTCGCACGCATTCCGGTACCCGTCACCTCGGAGCCAGCGAGACCTGGGATCCAAATGCGGTTCTGCCTCCTCCGGCCGTGGAGCACTGCAGTGTCGTCCTCCACGAGCCTCCCTGCCCCTGCTCCTGATTCCCTTTCAGGAATTTACAAACATTTTCCCCAGATCAATATCCGTATTGATTATTCATTGTGAGTGAGTCGTGTGTCTTTGGTGATCCAGCTTGCAGAGGTAGCAGGCAAAGGCTGCTGCGGGGAAAAAAAATAACAGAAGGCGAGAGGGACCCAGCTCTTGCTGGGTCTACGGCTGTCGGCAACACAGAAGGGAAGAGAAAAAGAGAAAAGCACCTCAAAACCAAGGAATGGACACGGGTGGAAGAGAAAGAGGGAGCAATAGCAAGAAAAAAGGAATCGATGACTGGACATCTGGTCCCAGGGAATCTCGATGGCTTGGAGGAAACCCCCATCTTGGGTCTGCTGTTACGTGCAGGACGCAATGGACTTTGCTCTGGGAGTGCAAAGTGACTCACAGTTTTGGTATCTCCTACGTAAGAGCTTTGGGGGGATTCCTTGGCTTGCTGACAGGCAAGGAAGACAGCGGCAGCAGTGAGGTAAAACACGATTACTTCCAACTGCCTTGCGGAGGAGGCGCAGTCGTGCGGTGTGACTTGAACAGCTTGCTGCTCTCTGACGGCACGCGGAGGGAGAATAATTAAAAAGGCCAGCATCACTTACTAAGTGAGTAAACACAGAGCCGTTCCAATCGTGCTCTCCAGCTAATGAGAAGCTGTAATTTCTTATACTTCAAGGCAAGACGAGACAGTGATGTGTTCAGTGGAGGGTGTGTTTGCGTGGATATGGGGGTGGGGGGTAGTGGTGGTGGTAGAGATAGATCGACTAATTGTTGGCAATGTTTAAGAAAGGGATTACTGGAAAAGACAGTGAAATGATGACAGGAAAACATCTTGGACCAGAGCCAAAAAAAAAAAAAAAAAAAAAATCGAGGCAAATCAACTGCAGCTCGGAGAAAACACCCGTCGCTCCGGTGGGAAGCTCCGACAGGAACTGCCGGATGTTCCTTAGCCAAGTACGGAATATCGTGTGAGCACAAGGGGACAGAATTAGCGACCACCAGAGTCCAGAGGAAAGAGCTACGGTATGCCAGGGTATACAGTGATGTCATACATTGAGAAAAAAAATGAAAACCCCAAAACCAGAACAGATCAAACCAAAACAATAAAAACCAACCTGTGTCCTTTCCTTTTTATGGGAGGCTTCTGCTTCAGTTTATTAAAAGCAACCCCCAAATGTGCCTTCTGATAGTAGGAGCTGCTGATTCTCTTGTTTGTCTGCAGAAGCTGCTGCAAGGTTAGGGAAAGACGCTGGAAAAAGGAGGTTGAGGAAATTAAGTTTTCCATTGGTTGGGTTTCTGGCAAACGTGCCAGGCGATCGTCTGCCATTTGGACAGCCATGGGGGTGCCAGTTTGGGATTCCTCTTCTGTTGTCACCCAGCTGTGGCTTGGTGAGTCCCAAACCACCCATAAATAGCACTCTTTTAATACAGTGTTCCAAACACACACGACAAAGTGGGGACCCCAAGTAATAAAATGAGCTGGATTTTCTTTCTTTCTGGGTGTTCAGTTAACTGAGCTAAATGGTTCTCTTTCACATGAGTGGAATTGGGGCTCTTTAAGGATTTCTGGGACTGGAAGGTCACCCTTTTAAGATATCCTCCTTCTTTTCTGATAGAGGTTTTAATTTCACATTGCTTCCTTATTTAGGACTCCCCAATACATTCCAAGTTTCCCGAGCAGGAGAAATAGATTTTGCAGAAGTGAGCCGCGGAGACCCAAATGAGGAGGAAATAAACCAGCTGTGGATGACTCGGGCACCCTCCATCGCATGTGTTTGGCATTCATAGAGACCCGTGTCTGCAGTGTGTGTGTGTGCGCGTGTGTGATGGCATCGTGGCGAATGTGTGCTTGCATGAGTGTGGCTCCGGGTCTATGTGTCTCTCCGAGAGGGAGGGAAAGGGAGCGAAGTCAGAACAGGCGGAATGTTTGGATATTTATGTAATTCATGCAGAGAATGTTCAATGCTGCAAGGCAGACAGTCACCCATCCCTGGACTCTGTGGCTGTGGAGGGCCTGTACAGACCTGATCTGAATGTTAAATGCAGGAGATGAAATTAGCATACTAACCAAGGATGTCAACCCCTCCTCACAATCAGTAAATGGCCGTCTCCTCTCTCTAAAGCCGGCACAGCCATGCGCCCCAGCCACTTAACTATGTCCCCTGTCAGATCCTTTTTTGTGTTTGTTTTTTTGTTTTTATTTTTTGATGAAAGACTGGAAATTCTTTAATGAGGGAGGGAAGGAAGAGCTTCAAGGGGCTGTAATGAAAACAAATGATCCTCTTTAAACCTCATGACGGCCAAAGCCAGGCGGGCGGGGATTGCTTTCTGCTCTGGGGTTGGAGAATAGGAAATTCCACAGACAGCAGACCACTTGAGGAGAGCCAAAGAATGCTTTGCTTGGGAATATTTCTTCTGTGTGGCACAGATCGGCCATGACCGGTGTGTCTGTGTTAATAATACCGAGAATGAACTTTATCTTCCTAACTGTAAAAGAGAAGTGTTGTCTACCAGATGTTTCTCCACTGGGCTCAAGGTTATCAAAGTTTCTTGACCTTGTTGGGGTAGGAAGTGCCTTCTGGACTTTTTTGGCCAATTGCCTCTGCCTTTGAAGTGATAGAAATTTTTCTTTTGAGCTGTGCATTAGGCCTTCCCCAAAGATAGTACTTGCTTTTATTTTAATCTCTATCATACAAAGAAGTACACAGAGAAAAAGATTTGATGTCCACTTTTAGAGAATCCCATCCTAAAGCAGACAATGCTGTCTAGAAGCTGAGAATCAGGCATATTAGCCCCGGTATTTAAGCTGGGAAATGTTTACTTACTTTTTGTTTCTTTATTTATTTACTTTTTTTGAGACGGAGTCTCACTCTATCACCCAGGCTGGAGTGCAGTGGTGCAATCGGCTCACTGCAACCTCTGTCTCCTGGGTTCAAGCAATTCTCCTGCCTCAGCCTCCCGAGTAGCTGGGATTACAGGTGCCCGCCACCACGCCTGGCTAATCTTTTGTATTTTTAGTAGAGGCAGGGTTTCCCTGTGTTCACCAGGATGGTCTCGATCTCCTGACCTCATCATCCTCCTGCCTCAGCCTCCCAAAGTGCTGGGACTACAGGCACTTTGCCTACATGGTGAGGCACCATGCCCGGCCACTTTTTCTTTATTTTAACCACTCTATCCTCAGAAACAAACTTCTTTCTTCCCACTGTACTTCACTGATTCGGCTTTAAACCAGGGGTCATAACTCTGAAATCTCCAGGGACCTGTGCACACCAGCCTGAAGAGATGGTGAGGAGGAGTGGGGCTTGGGACGAAATGGACCAGAGAGCCACTCGGCTCTGGTCACCTGATGTATGGGGGAATAAAAGTTGTGCCATGTGTTGCCTGATCTTCCACTGTTCCAAGAGGTGGTAGAGATTGGTATGTGTAAATATCAAATATATCAATTGTTTTTTTTTTTAGATAGCATCTCGCTCTGTCGCCCATGCTGGAATGCAGTGGTGCAATCACGGCTCACTGCAGCCTTGACCTCCTGGGCTCAAGCAATCCTCCCATCAGCCTCCAGAGTGGCTGGGACTATAGGCATGCGCCACCACGCTAGGCAAAGTTTCGTATTTTTTGAAGCCACCAGGTTTCACCATGTTGCCCAGGCTAGTCTTGAACTCCTGGGCTCAAGCAATCTGCCCACCTAGGCTTCCCAAAGGGCTGGGATTATAGGCGTGAGCCATTGCACCTGGCCCAAATATATCAATCTTTTAAAAACCATCTATGAGTTAAGTGAAACATATTTGCAAAGACAGTTTTAGCCTACAGACACTACTCTGTAGTCTTTGTGTTAAAGTTCCTAGCACAGGTGTTTTGGCTTTTATTCTATTTTGTATTATTTAAAAATATAGATATTAGCAAGGAC
This sequence comes from Gorilla gorilla gorilla, assembly GCF_029281585.2. NCBI lineage: Eukaryota > Metazoa > Chordata > Mammalia > Primates > Hominidae > Gorilla > Gorilla gorilla. The sequence goes on from NC_073242.2 coordinate 102,707,535, forward strand.
ACGGCATACGTCAAGGGAGTATGTGTTTTGCTGGACTAAGAGGGAAATGCTAATTTAAAACAATAAAGAGAGGAAGGGAATGGATGCCAGTGTGGCCTGCATGCCCTGTGGTCAACATCATTTTAGCAGGCATGATGTAATGCCATCTTTCTTTAAAGTAGTGATCTCTGGCTGGGCGCAGTGGCTCACGCCTGTAATCCCAGCCCTTTGCAAGGCTGAGAAAGGTAGATCGCTTGAGATCAGGAGTTGGAGACCAGCCTGGCCAACACAGAGAATCCCCATCTCTACAAAGAATTAGCCAGGCATGGTGGCACATGTCTGTAATCCCAGCTACTTGCGGGGCTGAAGCACGGGAATTGCTGAATTGCTTGAGCCTGAGAGGCAGAGGTTGTAGTGAGCTGAGATCATGCCACTGCACCCCAGCCTGGGCAACAGAGCAAGACTCCACCTTAAAAAAAATAAGTAGTGATCTCTACAAAGGGGTTTTTCCCCCCCAAAGGGTCATAACCGGGAAGCTTAAATATCTAAGAAGAAATGCATTCACATAGTTTTGATGCAGATCTACATCCATTTTAAAAACAATTAGTGATTAGTGTCAGTTCAACTTTTTTCTTTTTCATTTTAAAAAATGTTCTTCTTACCCATCCACAGCACTCTTCATCTCAAGTGAGTAAGGAAAAAAAGATAGAAATCCCCAGAAGAGAGAGATCCTGCCTGTAGTTTGGAAGAAGCCACGTGGTGCCTGAGATAACTTCAACAGCAAAGGGCACTTCAGCAAATGGTGAAGGCAGCAAGAAGGCTCCTCTTCTCACACAATGACATCTCACAATCGTGCAGGGCTTTCCAATTTCCACGGTGCTCTTCACACATATTACCCTGTTTAATTCTCACTACAACCAGTGATATCGGCGAGACAGATAGTCTTTAGCTAACTTTACAGATGAGGGTACTCAGGCTCACAGAGAGAGGACTTGCCTAAGGTTGAAAGATAATAAGAGACAGCCGCAGGTCTTCTGGGTCTTAATCTGGTGCCATTTTAGTATTTTTCATAGGTTCTTATAAAAAACATCCTCTTTAGAACCCGTGACTTAAAGATGCCTTGATTCTTAAAAAATAAAATTATTTAGAGATAGGGTCTTGCTGTGTTGTCCAGGCTGGAGTGGTCACAGCTCACTGCAGCCTTATTCTCCTGGGATCAAGTAATCCTCTCACCTCAACCTCTTAAGTAGCTGGGACTACAGGTGCACACCACTATGCCCAGCTAATTTTTTTTAAAAGATGGGGTTTTGCCATGTTGTCTACCCTGGACTGAAACTCCTGTCCTCAAGCAAATCCTCCTCCAAATTGCTGGAATTATGGGTGTGAGCCACCAAATGCAGCCTTTTTTTTTTTTTTTTTGGAGAGAACAGGGTCTTGCTTTGTAGCTTGAGCTGGTATTGAACTTCTGGCCTCAAGCTATCTTCCTGCCTCAGCCTCCTAAAGTGCTGGGATTACAGGCATGAGCCACCATGCCCACCCCCTTCCTTGATTCTTGATCCATGCTCATCCCCGCCTCACTTCTTCACCATGAGGTTTTTTTTCTCATAGCCTATGTTATTTGTAGTTATGTGCACTTTGAAAATACTTCCTGTATCCTGCCAGCGAGGAAGAACCACAGCTAATTTCCACCGGCAAAGGCAGAAGCCATCCTTAACTTCCCATTCTCCTCTATTTGTTCCTCCTTTCCTTGAAAGTCAAGTTTACCCATGAGCTGGTCTACATTTGTACTATTTTTACTTCTTCGCTCCGCTTTGCATCTCTACCCAGGGCTATCTGCTTTCATTCCTACTTTCCCATTAAAACTGCTCTAGGTCATTAACAACCAATTCCACTGTGCCTTCCTCCCTGAATCATCGTATTCAGTGACCACTCCCTCTCGCAAGACGTCTCCTCTGTCATACCTGGCATCATTCTATTCCTTCTTCATTTCTGGTTACCTCCTCTCTAGCTTCATGTCAGACTTATCTTCCTTTACTAATGCCTTAAATATTAGTGTTTCTGAAGAGGGTTTCTGTGGCCACCTTCTATTCTTAACTGTAAACACTTTGCTTTGTGTAATGTAAAGCCTTGGCTTCAATGATCATCTATAGACTGATCATCAATTATCATCTCCATCCCAAACCACTCTCCTGAATTCAACCCAGGATCTCTGGCTTCCTGCTGTTACCTCCTTGGGATGGTCCATGAGCCCTCCAATTCAGGGCACCCCAAATCATCCCCAAACCTGCCTCCCTTCACCCTCTTCTCTTTCTCCCCCAGCTGCTCTTCAAATTCTCTCATTTCTTTCCCTATTTCTATTTTCTCTTTTTTACTGTATTCCTACTGCTCTTCTCTTATTTTCCTAGTGGCTTTTCCAAAAGCCTAACTGTTCTCATCATTCTCAGATATGCCTTGCCCACAATGCATTCTCTGTACTATGTCTAATTGACCTACAGAAAGTGCAAATGTGATTATCTTGCTCGCCTTTGTGAGATCCTTCTGAGGATCCCACCTTCTTACATGGCCTTCCAGGCTGTTCATGACCTGGGTGCTGCCTCTCCCTCGCCTGCTCTCTTCTAACTCGTCCATTGCCCATGCTGTGCTTCTAGGTCATAAAATGCCCCATAACTCTTTCATGCCTCTAGGATTCCATATGAGGTTCCTGCTTCCTGGAACGTTCACCTCGGCTTCCTTCATTTGACCAACTCCTCCTCCCCTTTCAAGACTGTTCCAGCAAGAAGCATTTCTCCCCCAACCGAAACCTCCCACGCTGGATTACGTGCTACTGCAAGACCCTATTCCTGCTTCCCTCTCCCACAGCATGACTCCACTTTCACAATGACCAAGTTTTCCCATTTGACCATGAGACACATAGAGGCAGAGACCGTGCCCTTCATTCCTGTCTTCCTAGCACCCAGCACAGATCCCAACATAAACTGGGTGCTTAATAAATTAATATTACTCTTTTTATTTCAAGTATCATAAATAGTATTTTTCCACCTGTAAGATTACAGGCCTCCAAAATAATCAAGCTGAGGGAAATACAGCGACCATTTCCCATAGAGAAAAAAGGATTTCCTATTGGGCAATTCTCACCTACATCACTTTTTTGACTTCTGTCAGGCGAGAGACAAGCAGTGGGGTGGTCTTTAGGTGTTTGCTGATGTGGTAGAAACTTTGGAGTTAATTAGAAGCTCTGGCTAAGGCCGTACTTCCTTTGCAGAGTTCCTGGGAGGAAACACTAAATTAACAGTTCAAGGTTACTATTAGAAAAATGGCCTGTTTCCCTATGTTATGCCTCAGAGAGTTTGTTCTTCTCTCTGCCATTTCTAAGATGTTTCCATTTTCCTTTTTACCTGGGTACGTTTGCCACCCTAAGCCCAGTCATTCCAACACAGGTGAAAGCTCTTGAGGTCAGGGACTGATTCTTTGCCTATCTTCCAGCAGCGGTAGATTCTGGGGCACTCAATTAGTACCTGGTGGAGTTGAATAGTGAGAAAATCTGCTCATCACAGAAGAAGGAACGGGGATGATTTCCTAAGTTCCCATTTTCCACAAAGCAGAAAATGGCATGAGATCAGTAGTACCAGACCTCCCTGGCAGTGCTAGAAATATCTCAAGATACTATGAGCAATTTCTAAATTTGGAAATGCACTGATTCTTGTTATTTGCAGTAGTTATGCTCTGTAAAGTTGCCACAGACACTGAGTTAGTGAATACCGAACCATCGCTCCTAGGGGAAATAGAGAATTAGGTTCCTGCAAGCCTCTGGTCACAATGTTTTCATCAATGAATCAATACAGAGCCTCGTTTTATGTGTGTTCCTGTTGAAGATTTAAGAACCTTATTTTGTGTGTGTGTGTGTGTGTGTGTGTATATATCTACACATATAGTTACTTAACATTGAACTCATGGCCAATAACACTATAACGCATACCTGAATGAAGCTTAACTTACACGTGTGTTTTCTTTGTAAGGGACACCACAGCCTTCTTGTGCTTAGGACCACCAGACGGTACTTTTGCATCATGCTTGCAGGGTATTTTCTTTTCTTTTTTTTTGAGACAGTCTTGCTCTGTCACCCAGGCTGGAGTGCATGGGTGCCATTTTGGCTCACTGCAACCTCCACCTCCTGGGTTCAAGTGATTCTCCAGCCTCAGCCTCCCGAGTAGCTGGGATTACAGGCACATGCCGCCATGCCTGGATCATTTTTGTATTTTTAATAGAGACAGGGTTTCTCCATGTTCGCTAGTCTGGTCTCGAACTCCTGACCTCAAGTGATCTGCCCGCCTCGGCCTCCCAAAGTCCTGGGATTACAGGTGTGAGCCACTGTGCCCAGCGTTGCAGGGTATTTTAAATGACAAAATCACCAACTAAGAGCACAAAATGTCAACAACATGGCATTGTGAAAAGAACACTTGTTTATAGTATGAGAGATAAAACAGGAAGCAGACCCTTATTTGACCTCAGCTGGGAACACACACATTGGGCGACTTGATGTTTTCACCTCCCTGCATGTGTCTGTGAATAATGATGAAAGTGCTGCAAATATTGATTTTGAAGTTACAACTAAATTTCAATGAGTAGGTGAATTTGCAAATACGGAATCTGTGAATAATGAGGTAATACATACTATCAGGATATACTAACGAAAGAGTAGAGTTTTGCTTATTTCCAAATAGAGAAAAGGATCATCAAACTCACAGGGCATTTCTGACTTTGAAGTCGCTTCTTTAAATTGTACAAAACATCTACTTTCTGGCAAAGTTCATCTGTGCTTTCTTAGAAGTTTTCATATAAATAATTGGCACTCACCAGAAGTTGTCTAACTGTTGGGGATGGGGTGGTGCATTTTTCTCAAAGAAACAAAACTGGTTTGCTGCCAGGAGAGGCAAAGACTAGGCAATTGATGAGACCCCACTGGAAGCTGAAGGACCTCCCGCTGTTTATGATTTAAAGTTGGCCTTGGCGAAATGACAGATGACTCACGTTAGCCACCTGTGCCCATATACAGAGGATTATACATGATAGTCTGAAAAGTATTCTTTTGAGCTAAATCTTGCCCTTTTTGAGTTATACCATCATGACATTTCATATGGAAAGCAGCTGCTTAGAAACTCATTTTTGCTTTTTGCTTATTGAGTCCCATCTTGTTGCAAAGAATGGATACAGAATTCTAAAACGCAATGCTACCCTTTTCACACTAACCAAAGGCACAGAGGTACATGTGTTTTAGATGTCAGGAAAGGGGGCCACTCAGGCATGCAGAGTGGACTGAGAGGAGAAGTGTAGTGAGATTCAGAAACTAAGAGTAATAAAAGGAGGGTTGGGGGCCGGGCGCGGTGGCTCACGCCTGTAATCCCAGCACTTTTGGATGCCCAGGTGGGTGGATCACCTGAGGTCAGGAGTTCAAGACCAGCCTGACCAACATGGAGAAACCCCGTCTCTACTAAAAACACAAAATAAGCCGGACATGGTGGCACATGCCTATAATCCCAGCTACTTGGGAGGCCGAGGCAGGAGAATCGCTTGAACCCAGGAGGCGGAGGTTGCGGTGAAGCAAGATCGTGCCATTGCACTCTAGCTGGGGCAATAAGAGCAAAACTCCGACTCAAAAAAAAAAAAAAAAAAAAAGGAGGGTTGGGCACTTCTTACTACATCTTATTAAAAGTGTATTTGGAGTTAGTTCCATCAGGATCAGAATCTCTGCTCTGTTATTAGCACTGTGATCCTAAAACGTTGAGTGACCCCTTTGAGAACTGCTCTCTCTTCTGTGAAATGGGACCCTAATACCAACCTCTTGGAATCACTGTGAGGCTTAAATGAGATAACACATGTCAAGTGCTGGGCTCTAAGTCCAGCAGAAAGTTGGTAATCATTGCTTTTGCTAGCATCTTCTGGGTTCCTAACTAGCCATCTGACTTTTTGGGCATATTCATGGAGATATGGAAGACTGGAGTTGAAGAGACCTGCTCTGGGTCAACTTCCTTACTTTATAGAGGAGAAAGTAGGCTGAGTGGGGTCCAACCAGCACAAGTATCACAAAGGTAGTTAGGGCAGAATCAGAAGGAGAACCCAGCTCCCTGAAGCCCAGTTCACAATTATACAGTAGGGTCCTGGTGCCTAGATTTCCACTCCAGATCCTCCTTCTATAACTATGAACTGTCTGCTACCCCCACACCTGCCCCATTAGCCTGGTAACTACTGCTCCATGGGTTAGTGTCTTCTTTGGCAGAAAGACTTGGTGCTACATCAGCCAAGTTAGAATTTTTTAGAGCAGGAACCACTGAGTGTGAGTTTTTCATGTCTCTTGACTATACATAAAAATAGCTATGAACAGATAATACTCACAGCATATTAATGTAAGACAAAGCAAAACGGATCACAGAAGCTACAGAAGGAATGCTCCTTTTAAAAGAGATCAATTATTTCTTCAGTTCTCTGTAGCAATTTGCAAGATGCTCCCTTGGAAAAGCCCACAGGGAAATGCTGCTGGATATATAAACCCTAAAGCTTATAACTGATCATGCAATAACGAGACAAGAAAGCTGTGCTGGACAAACTGGATGAGGCTGGTTAATTTCCAACAAGCCTGTCTTAACGAGTGGAGTACAGGCTTAACACGGGCCATTTCAAGGTGCCAGCAACCTTGCCATCAGTGTGGAGGTGTGGGGTAGAGGGTAAGATAGCACAGTCCTGGGGAAGCCATTGCAGGAACTGGGCCATGCTATGGAATAATGAATCATGAGGCATTTGGGCAAGAAGTTATAACCAGAAGGACGTGGCAATAGCAAGACAAATCACAATGGACTTAGTGGGTCCTGACAGTGAAAAGGAGGTCAGAGGCTGGAGTGTGTGGTTAAATGAGTAGGGTCTACCACTGTGCAGTTCAGCCAGGAGAGCTGAGTGGTCCAGACAGCTACAGAAGCACCAAGATTGGAGCTAGTGGCACAGCTCAGGCTGGCTCACCTCTGCTCAGCTAAGTTGGGTTATATAAGCAGGTATCAACATTTTGAAGTGGTTATATAGGCCTGGTGGGATGGGTGTCCCTTCACCCACTTCATCACGTAAGAGATAAATCTTTGCTATAAATTGCTCATGCTTCAGCAAAGAACAATATTTCTTAGTGGGTATTGGAAGGTCTGGAGGCAACAGGCAAATTCTATTTCTCCATGGCCGTGTCCCACTCACTCTCTATTCTTCACCCATTTTTGTCCTCATTGTACTCATAGCCAGTCAAACTGAGGATCCACAAAGGCTGATATCAGATGTAACTTCATCAGAATATCCTCCTTGTGAAAGATCTGTAACTATATTTAATCTGCCAAGGTAATAGGTTTAAGTGAAACACAGCTGACATATCCAACCCACTAAGCTATTATATTTGCATTTTATATTGAACATCCCTGTAATATTCTCGTTGCTAGATGGAACTGACATTTCCATATGACGGTAAATGCTAAATTGTGAATTGCTTTCATCGGGGTTTTGCTTCAGTGATTTCACCATCCTATAGACATAGACAAAAAAATCACAACAAACACACACAAGTATCCAACACGTTTTGTGTGTGTGTGTGTGTATAGTCTGTTCAGTGGCTTAATTTGGACTTACGCAACAGATCACCCACCCAGAATCTAATTATTCAGCAACCATGTTACTTATTTGGAATTGATAATAATAATAAATATTTTCTAAGAAGCTGGAGAAGCTGTCACTGAAGTGACATCATGGAGGTTCAGAGATGGTAGAGAATGCCGGTAGAGAACGCCTCAAGTGCTTGGTCTCAGTTGGATGTGAGGTCTGTTTTAAGAATGGTACACTGATGGCCAGGAGCCCTTGGGGATCATGCACCATGCTAGGCAGCCCTCCTTTCAAAGAAAGGCTTGTGAAATCAGGACTTGGGATCTTAGATCTTTTTTAGTGTGGGATTTGCAGGAAAGCAAGTTTGGCCTTTGCAAGGATGGGAAGTGGCAGCACCGGTCCATCGGAGGAGGGTTTTTGGGAATATTTTTGAGTGGCAGATGAAGGATTCCAGAAAAGTATTCACCCTGAGGAGAGGGTCAGACACACAGGCTTGACTTAAGAAGGATGACACAGTAATCAAAGGGGTGGGCGGATTTGGGGTACAGGACGCCTTCCACTGTGAAGAAGACAGATTATCCTTCTCTCCTCCATCCTCCAAGCCACATCTCAGCACACAGGCTGAATCCCAGTGACAAGTGAAAGATTCGAGAACGATTTTCACACAAAGCCTCTTCGAGGGACAGGACATGGGGGCCAGAAGGGCTTTGGGAACAAGGCAACTGATTATGGCATAAAAGTCAAGGAAAGAGATTCTTTCCCAGCTATGGAGGAGTTTCCAGGCTGTGGAAATGCCAAAGGTGAAAATGACAAAGTGGAACTGAGAGAATTTCAACCCAAAGCAGACACCTGTGCTCATGGCCATACCAGCCCCATGTCCAGCGGGATCCCTTAGTGACTGGAACCTGTGATATCACCAACTATGGCAGCAGGGAGATGTTGGCACACAGTGATGCCACCAGCTTGAGGAAGGACAGGAGAGACTGCCTTTGCACGGACAGCAACCAGGAGATCTCCCAGCAGCAGGGACAGAGCAGGATGGGGCACCCTCACAAAGACTGATACATGGCAGAGGACTTAGAAACCAGCAGGGGTTGAGAAGACTGATGTGAACACATGTGACATCCCTTTTCCCAGTTCACTCCCCAGAGTACCTGGGGGAGATTTGCAGCAGAAGTGGGGGCTTACAATTGCAGGTGGAGGTCAAAGCCACCTATATTAACAGAGCCCAGCTCTATACAGCTGTGACCAGAGAAACTGGTGATCTCAGCAACCTATTCTTGGAAACTCTGTGAAGGGAGGATGGGTGGTCAAACTCCACTTGTATGGACAATGATAACTAATTTAGAACCTTGCGCTTACATTTCCCCCAAAACTCATAGCAGTCACCACACTGCCCTCTCATTGTTGATTTACTCATCTGTCTCCTCTTGCGAGATGTAAGCTCCTTGAGGAAAGGAACTATATTTTATTCATCTTCACATCCCCACTTCTCTGTTTTTTTGTTTGTTTCTTTGTTTAATACAGTCTCGCTCTGTCACCCAGGCTGGAGTTCAGTTGTGTGATCATAGCTCACTGTAGCCTCAAACTCTTGGGCTCTAGCAATCCTCCTGCCTTGGCCTCCCAAAGCACTGGGATTACAGGCATGAACCACTGCATGGGGCCCACATCCCAAATTTTCAACACTGTGTCAGGCAAACAGCAGACACTCAATCCAGGCATGTTGGATGAATAAATAGATGATGCCTTAAAAAAATAGATGATGAATAAGTCATAATAATGAGATGGCCTCAAATGAGAGGTAGGTTATGTAAATAAGCAAAGATGGTGTCCAAGGATGTTGTTCCAAAGACGTAGGGCTCCTTCTGGGGAGGCTGTCACGGGGAGTTAAGAGGAATTTGTATGGTCCAGAGCTGGCCCCTACCTGGGCCCTTCCAGAACCCCCTGGAAACTCATCAGATTGTAGCCCCTAGTACTGATCTAGGTGTCCTTGAGGTGAGCAGAGAGGGTAGCTGGACCACACCTCAACTACTTTAAACTCTTAGTAATTGAAGAAGTGAAACGTAAGAGTAAGGGTCCTAGAGGTGAGAAGAGATGACAGATGAACTTGTCCTGCCTCTTTAGGTCTGCGAACCTTAAGAGGGTTGAGTCCTTGGGCTTGGACCACGATAGGCTATACTTCAGTGAGATGTGGGCCTTGGGCTGCTGTGGGATGTGCACAGAGATTATTCCACAGGACAGAGGCCATTCCCCTGTTTCCTTCTCTTAGGATGTAGTAAGGAAGCTCCACTCCTGTGAGCAGTCCCAGGGCCCCAGCCAAGTTTTCTTGGTTATGCTTCCAATAAGGGTGGCACTTTGGCCAGAGGAGCTTCACTAGATGACAGGGCAGTTACATGTCTGTTGATTCCAAGCCGCAGAGTTGTGGCCTTTTAGGAGAGAGCCGAGGCATTATGAGCCAGGAGTGAACCATCCTGAACACCAAGCATGGCTGGCAGCATCAGGTGAGTGCTGGGGACTAGCTCTTCCCTCCTGGCCAGGAGCTTGGGAGAATGAGGCTTGGCCAATGAAACGCACATAAGTCACATATCTATGAGGTCTCTGTCCCCATCCAGGTTTGGAGCTACGAACGCAAGACTCAGGATCAGAAGTCTGTGGGTAATGGTTCAGAATCCAGGCTGACTGCACTCCTAAACAGCCAGCTGGGTCATCGCCAGCCATCGAACCCCGAGGTGCTGGGTGGGCCAGGCTTTTGGAAGCTGTCTCCTCCATGACCATAGCCTCATAATGAAGGGGGTCTTTCCCAGCTGAACATATCTCTTGATTAATCTCTATTTGCTGTTCTATATTTATTTAAAAAAAGAGAGAGCCATAATAACACAATGTCCTTCTAAATGCTCGTATCTTAAAGCAAGTCTACATATTCTTTAGATACGATGTGCTTAAAATAAGCAGCAATTTAGGGTACACTTTTTCACTTTTAAAACTTGCAACTGACTTCGGTTCCTATATAATAAAGTTTTATACAAACTAGTAATTCTAAAATGATTCTTTCATTCTTGACTGGTTGAGAAACTGAGGGTTGTAGAAGTTTTGTAACGTAATATTTAGTGTCCTCAGAGGAAGTTATGTCCCTTTATACTCCTTCATGTATGTGTGTATTTGCTTCAAGGTTTTCAGGCACTGAGTGCCAGTGTGGATGTGTATGTATATATGTGTATGTGACACGTCTGTGTGCATATATGCGTGTGTGTATATAATGTGCATATGTGTCTGTGTGTCTATATACCTGTATGTGGAGTGTATGTGTATGTGTGTGTACTGCATATATAATGTGTCTGTCTATGTGCCTGTATGTGGAGTGTGTGTGTACTGTGTATATAATGTGTCTGTGTGTCTATGTACCTGTATGTGGAATACATGTGTGTGTGTATACTGTGTATAAAATGTGTCTGTGTGTCTATGTACCTGTATGTGGAGTACATGTGTGTGTGTATACTGTGTATAAAATGTGTCTGTGTGTCTATGTGCCTGTTTGTGGAGTGTATGTGTAGGTGTGTGTATACTGTGTATATAATGTATCTGTGTGTCTATGTGCCTGTATGTGGAGTATACACGTGTGTGTATACTATGTATATAATGTGTCTGTGTGTCTATGTGCCTGTATGCGGAGTGTATGAGTGTGTATATACTGCGTATATGATGTGTCTGTGTGTATGTGCTTGTATGTGGAGTGTGTGTGTTTGCATACTATGTATATAATTCGTCTGTGTCTATGTGCCTGTATGCGGAGTGTATGAATGTGTATATACTGTGTATATGATGTGTCTGTGTATATGTGCTTGTATGTGGAGTGTGTGTATTCGTATACTATGTATATAATGTGTCTGTGTGTCTATGTGCCTGTATGTGGAGTGTATGAGTGTGTGTATACTATGTATATAATGTGTCTGTGTATATGTACCTGTATGTGGAGTGTATAAGCGTGTGTATACTGTATATACAATGTGTCTGTGTATATGTGCCTGTATGTGGAGTGTGTGTGTATACTGTGCATAAAATGTGTCTGTTTGTCTATTTGCCTGTATGTGGAGTGCGTGTGTACTGTGTATATAATGTGTCTGTGTGTATATATGTGTGTGTGTATACTGTGCAATATGTCTGTGTGTTTATGTGCCTGTATGTGGAATGTTTGCATATGTGTGTGTATACTGTACATATGATATGTCTGTGTGTATAAGGGCCTGTATGTGGAGAGTGTGTATGTGTGTGTGGGTGTATACTGTGTATAAAATGTGTCTGTGTGTATATGTTCATGTGTGTGTGTGTGCTGTGCATATAATGTGTCTTTGTGTCTATGTGCCTGTATGTGGAGTATATGTGTATGTATGGGTATACTATGTATATGTGTCTATGTGTATATGTGTGTGTGTAGATACCGTGTATGTGTGTGTGTACATGTGTGTGTGTACTGTGTATAAAATGTGTCTGTGTGTATATGTGCATGTGTGTATATGTCCTGTGTATGTGTCTGTGTGTCTATGTGCCTGTATGTGGAGAATGTATGTGTGCATGTGTGTGTGTGTGTGTGCACGTGCATGTGTGTGTTGTGGCTCAATGGAGGCTATACTGGATGTCTCCCCTATGTGCTGAGTATGCATTAGAATGGAACGTCTGCTTTTCTAGACCACAGGAGTGACGTCAAAGAAGGTGCATTCGATCCTTACATTGAAGTTTTTTTTTAATTGAAAAACATGTTTTTATTCCAAAAGACTGAGTAGGATGGTACTTTAAAAATAATTCAAGTAATTTAAATTTAAGACCCTAAGAAAACTATCCAGTCTGTGGTCCAAATCTATTCTCTGGCCCAGCGCCCAAGGCATTTTCATTAGATTGGGAATTAGATATGTTTTCATTCACTTTAAACTTTTGTTGCTCAGTGTTTTGTTCTTCAGAGACAAGCTAACAAGTGTCAGTGGTCACATTGGCCTCAATAATACACCTCCTTTCCTTGAATAATCTATTTCAGATGCATTATTGCCACTTAAAGACGGCCTTGTACTTGCAGACACATTTTCAGAGGATGTATGGGGAATGCTGATAATTCCCCTACATGTTTTTGCCTCTAAAGTTAGTAACTTGTTTGAAGAAAATGTCCCTAACTTACTTTCTTTGAAGCCATTTGCAAAAAGAGGCTATCAAAATAATTCTCTAATTTTTTCTTGCTATTATTAAAGGAGATTGTATTAGTCTGTTCTCATGCTGCTAATAAAGACATACCCAAGAATGGGTAATTTATAAGAAAAAGAGGTTTACCAGACTCACAGTTCCAAATGGCTGGGGAGGCCTCACAATCACGGCAGAAGGTGAAAGGCATGTCTTACATGGCAGCAGGCAAGAGAGAGTGAGCCAAGTGAAAGGGGAAACCCCTTATAAAGTTATCAGATCTCATGACTACCACGAGAAGAGTATGGGGGAAACCGCCCCCAAGATTCAGTTATCTCCCACCAGGTCCCTCCTACAACACATGGGAATTACGGGAGCTACAATTCAAGAAGAGATTTGGGTGGGGATACGGCCAAACCATATCAGAGATTTTGTCACACTATACTAAGATTTCTTTAGGTTTTAAAAATTCATTGGTGAAAATTCTACTGTGGTTCTTCAGCAAATAGTACTGACATACAAGTAAGAAAAAAACCCCAGATAACTCAAAGAAAAATGGGCAAATGACTTGAACAGGCACTTCACACACACACACACACACAAAATTCAAATGACCAATCGGTGCAATTAAGGAAATGCAAATTAAAATCATAACGAGGGACCATTCCCGCAACTACCAACTTGGCCAACATTGAAGTCTCACAATAACAAGTGTCAGCATGGATGTAAAGGATGACAGCAACTTCCTACACTGTTGGTGCTAGTTGGCTTATACTTCAGTGTTGTCTATGTAACGCAGAAGGTACTTTTCAAATGATTCTGAAACCAGGTCCTTATTTTTCTTTTCTTTCAATGAAGGCAGGTGTACTTTCCCCACAAGTCTATGATATGGTTGCACTGATAGCTTCTTACCCTTTCAGGTACAATAGCATGTTTTCATCAAAAGTAATGTATCCCCTGAGTACTAATACATAAAATAGCTACATATCATGATATACTAAGCATGGTGCTTGTACACAGTAGATGCTCAATGAACACTAAGTTGACATAAGCATACCTGTCATGTAATAAAACATTCCTGAAATAAGATGTTATCAATTGCTATATATTCTAGCCGTTCAGTTTTTGTGGGGGTGTGTGTGTTTATTTTTTGTTGTGGTAACATTTATATAACATAAAATTTGCTATTTTATCCATTTTTAATTGTACAATTCGGTGGCATTAATTACAATCACAATGAATAACCATCTAGTTGTCCAGTGTCAAACCTCATTTTATTTTATTTATTCATTTATTTATTTTTTGAGATGGAATCTCGCTCTGTCGCCCAGGCTGGGGTGCAGGGGTGCGATCTTGGCTCACTGCAAGCTCCACCTCCTGGATTCACGCCATTCTTCTGCCTCAGCCTCTCAAGTAGTTGGGACTACAGGTGCCCGCCACCACGTCTGGCTAATTTTTTTGTATTTTTAGTAGAGACGGGGTTTCACTGCGTTAGCCAGGATGGTCTCCATCTCCTGACCTCATGATCCGCCTGCCTCAGGCTCCCAAAGTGCTGGGATTACAAGTGTGAGCCTGTAAGCCACGGTGCCCAGCTACCCTCATTTTAATATGTGAATTGTTAGAGTCAACTTTTATATTTCAAATTTCTTCTTTTTTCCCTTCCTTCAACACAGCCCTTCCTTCCTCCTACATTTCATCTTTTACTATCTTTGCCAGCTCCTGGTCTCATTTGCAATCTGAGTCATGTGTACTATTATTTGTTTGGGTGACCAGCGATCTCTGTGTCAAAAGAATTTATTTTCTTCTTCAATTTGGCTTGCAGTTGTCCAGTAGCAGAAGCTGCTACATTAAACTATGGGCAGTTAAAACTCAAAAAAGTGTCCATTCTTACTAGGAATAATGTAGACTCTTGGTTTCAGAATCCTCTGAGACCTCTCACAGATAATCCAAAGTACCAAAAATGACTAGCCCAAAGTCTTAGTGAGGGTACTATGGGTACTAACTCACCAACTGTGTACAGTCCCCAAGTTAGTCTCTCTTACTAAACAGTGAATCACTAAGCTGTGGATGTTACATCACAAGTGTGATAAAACGATAATGATGATGATAATGACAACAGTGAGCACGGAGCACTGTGACGGGCCAAGCGTGGCTCTAAATCTGTTACGTGTATTACCTTATTTGGTCATCGTGATAATCCCATGGCATACGCACAATTACTAGCCTATTTTATAGATGGGGAAACTGAGGCTCAGAGAAGTGAATCATGATAATCCCAGAACCTTGGTCTTAGTCGCTACACCGTGACCCCAGATGAAGAGTAGAACCCAGAAGAATGCTCTACTTTCTCATTCTTTCTGGAAGGCTGGATATTCCAAATGAAAAACAGATTACGTTAGGGACAAGAGTAAAACACACATTCACACACATACACACCACACACACACACACACATACACACTACACACGCACACACCATGCACACACACATACACACCACACACACACGCACACACCATGCACACACACACCACACACACACACCATGCACATGCACATACACACCACACACACACCATGCACACACATACACACCACACACACACACCATGAACATACACATACACACCACACACACACGCACACACCAAGCACATACACATACACACCACACACACACACACCATGCACACACACATACACACCACACACACACGCACACACCATGCACATACACACCACACACACACACAAACACACACATCTTTATGTCTTTGGGGGTCAGTGAGGGGTGGGGAGGGAGCTTGGGGAATTAGCCAGTCAGTAATAACTGCTCAAAGAAAAACATCCAGAAAAAATATGGCAGTTTAGCTGGGAAGAGATTATTTTTAGCAGCTGGGCAGGAAGCAGTTGAGTATAAAATGCAGGGCTACTGAAGGATTTCAACACAAAAGGGACATAATGAAAGCTATGCTTTTAGGAAAATAAAACTGTGATCCATGAGCATGAGGGCCTGGAAGAAGAAAAGACTTGAGGTGGAAAGGCCAATGTAGAGGGGTCTACAGGAATGTGCAGGGCAGGCATTGACGGCTGGAGCTGGGGTAGTGGCCTGGGGACGGAGAAGCTGACAGAGACCCTGTAGAAGCAGAACAGGTAGAGCAGTGGGTGTGGAAGTCAAGTTGACTGCAAGAGTTTAACCTGTATGGCTAACAGGCCGTGGGGGTCTCATGAAGAGAAATAGGAAAGCTGGGAGAAGAAGGGAATATGGGGGCGGAAGCGCAGGCACAGAATATGAGGCCCTGGTAAGATGCACAGGGGCACTGGGAGTTTAAGCTCAAGAAGGAAGTCAGAGCCCCATGCAGAAGCAGCTTCAAAAGCTCAGGGTGGGAGGAGACGGGCTGGGGCTGAGTGTTTGGTGAGAAAGGGGAGGAGCAGCAAATGTAGAAACATCAGTCACACGGACTGACGAAGAGGAAAGAAGAGAGACATCAGGACAGGTTAAAGGGGCGGAAGGAGCCAGAGAAAGTCTAGCGGAGGATAAAGGAGCCAATGTTCATAGACCAACGGGCAGACTCCAGTGGAGCAGAGAGAAAGAAAATGCATGAGAGAGAAAGGAACAACCAATGCAACCAAAGTATGCTGGCGGAAGGCCACCGGAGTCCAAAGAGAGGGGAGCTTAGAGAGAATGACCTTTTCTCCAGCAGAGAAAGCAGAGCAGGAAAGCAGTTCTGGAAGCAGAACTGATTGACAACCTCCAGCTGTCTTTGCACCTTTGGATTCACCCAGCATTCATGGCAGGTCATGCTGCTCCCAGGCTGTTCCAGGCAATGACTGAGCACGGCAAAGTGCTAGAACTGCACCATTCCACCCTCAACCCCATGGGACTCCTCTAACAGGCAACGTTTGCTCAAGGACTCCTCCGTGGCCTGGCTGAGATGTAAAGAAAGAAGGAGAGAATCAGGAAACCTACAGATACGGAGCAGGGAGGTGAGGAATACTTAGGCAGTTCATGAGGGAAGGCTATGTCCAGAAAACAGCAAGAGTGTGGGTGTAATAAAAGGAGAACAGAGTTGCAATAAAGACTGTGAGAAATGAAATCAACAGGAAAGAGAAAGTTAAATACACCAAGGAACACTGAGGACCACCCCACCTGATCTTGGAGAACACACAAATGGTGCATCAGTTGGATTGGTTGTATGATTTTCTTTCTTTCTTTCTTTTTTTTTTTTTTTTTTTTGAGATGGAGTCTCGCTCTGTCACCCAGGCTGGAGTGCAGTGGCATGATCTCGGCTCACTGCAAGCTCCGCCTCTCAGGTTCACGCCATTCTCCTGCCTCAGCCTCCCTAGCAGCAGGGACTACAGGCGCCTGCCACCACGCCCGGCTAATTTTTTTTGTATTTTTAGTAGAGAAGGGGTTTCACCGGGTTAACTAGGATGGTCTTGATCTCCTGACCTCGTGACCCACCCGCCTCGGCCTCCCAAAGTGCTGGGATTACAGGCATGAGCCACCACGCCCGGCCGGTTCTATGATTTTCTTTATAATGCACTGTGTAGGCAAGGAGCAGAGACAGAAGACACAGAGTGGATGTCACTCTGGTTTGGGAGATTGATTATGTGGCCAACAGAGGGAGAAGGAGTTAAGGTCCTTAAAAGGCAGGTTAGAAATGCAAGAAGACTAAGAGAAAAAAAATTGCCTGCTAATACTGGCCTTGGAGGTGTCCAGTTCAAATCTCCATCTAAGATAACCTGCTCTGGAAGCAGAGCTGATTGGCAGCCTACAGTTGTCTTTGCACATTTGGATCCATCCAGCATTCATTACAGGCCACGCCACTCCCAGGCTGTTCCAGGTAATCACTGAGAACAGTGTGGGTACCAGAACTGCAGCATTCCATTCCCAACCCCGTGGGACTCCTCTAACAGGCAATGGTTGCTTGGGGACTTCCCATTGGCCCAGGTGAGATTTTTCTCTGAATTACATACACGTGGTCTGAGGCACTTCTTACCGGATCCATCCTTCCCGCTATCCTTTCACAGGTGTTGGAATTGCATAGCAGGTTGAAGCTCTCCCTGCCCACTCCAGCTCCCTTTCACTTTATGATTCACTGTAAATTTCCTGCAATACATCTCTTGCATGTCTAATTGTTTTGGCTTCTGCTTGTTGGAGGTTCTGAACTGACACAACTGGAATTGCTAATAATTCATGGAGGGGTTAGTAACTGAAAAGTGTAGTCAGTGAGGTGTGACTACAAAGATGTGAGGCTGATGGGAAAGAATCATGGGATTCTTTTTTGAAATAATGATAGATTCACAGGAAGTTGCAAAAATAGTACAGAATCCTCTATACTCTTCACCCAGCTTCCTCCAATGGCAGCATCTTATGTAAGTCTAGAAGGATATTAAAACCAAGAAGTTGACATCGATATAATATTCACAACCAGTTTATATGATTTTATGCAATCAGATTCTCATCATGTTTTTGTCTCATAGAAATATTGATCTCATCTTCATTGCAAAAAGTCACTTAAGTAATAGTTTATTTCTAAGTAAACTAGCTCTATAACCGCAAGGTTTGTAAGACACATAAATAAAGCTGCAGGTGGAAGGGGAAATAGAATATGAGAGATATCCACTGAGGAAAGAGGTCTCCATCCACCTGTTTATCTATCCATCCATCCATCCATCCATCCATCCACCCACCCACCATCCATCCATCCATCCACCCATCCATCCATGTTTGCTAAGCCTTTCCCTAGTGTCAGGAACTATGCACTTTCTGTTGCACTGAGATATGAACATCAAAATGGTAGCAGCAGCTATTGTACTTCTGTTTGGGCCCAGATGCAATAAGGAACCAGGGTGTCTAGCTGGCAAAGAATATCCAGATCAGTCCTGAGATTGTTTCCACATTGGCAGTAATTCAACTGATAGCAACCTTATGCTCAACGGCTAGGATCATACCTTTTTATGAGTCATTGTAAAGTGCCAAGGGCGTTGACATATATTTCATAAATGCTAAATGATAACAATCCAGTGAACCTAGAAGTATTGGATTCAGTATTTGAGACATTAAATCCAAGTTATGCTGTTCTAGAAACAAGGTAAACAAATAAATCAACCCCAAATCAAATAAAGCCCACATCCATCCCCAGCCAGCACTGGGTGTTGTATGGAATGCTCTTTATGGGTGAATGGTTATCTCATGAAGGGGCACTTGTTAGTATTTTACCTGACAGATCACACACAATGCCTTGCCTGTGATTTGGGAGAAGAGTTTTATATCCAGTCCACAGTAGACAACAGCAACACTATGTTCTTAAGGCTCCAATTCCCTTTATTTGATGCCAGAAAATAATGTCTGCTGAAGCCCTGGAGAAGAGTAACAGTCACCCCACTGAGCAATTAGACTGATCCTGGCGGGGAGTCTCTGTAGGCAGTACTGGGAGACACTGTTTGTATTTCAAAGCCAGGATTTAGTTTTCCTTAAAGACGTAAGTCTTTTTAGGGGTCCCTGTGATTCCTTGAGGGTTTAGGCACAAAATCTGCAAAGCCTGAAATGCCACATAATCCTGTACTGGCTACTGAATTGGATACAGCATGGTCTGAGTGGTTTTCTGATTCACAGCCCAGAGCTCTGAACATGGCCTGGTGCTGTTTGATCTGGGGTCTCTGGGCATGGCCCCTTCTCTCTAGGAGTCTGCCGTCTTGGTTGCACATACAAACATGATTTCCTAGGACTCACATTCCCTTAGTCATTTCACAGTGGTGACACCCTGAGGAGCAAAGCCCAACTTTCCATAGCAAAAGAGTGACGGCAAAGCTTATTGCAAATTAGGAGGCGATGACCATGACATCTCAGGGAGTGACACAGACTGACAAGATCACGCTTGAACATCATCTAGGAGGAGATGCCATTCTTCAGTGGTCACTTCCAAAACAATTTTACTGTCATTCAATTGCAGTCAAGGGAGGCAGAGCCAATGAGCCTACACCAGACAACTAGATCTGCCAATGAAGTATCGAGTAGAGGACTAAAGAGCCAGGAATCAAAAGGTAATACAGCCATCAGGTGCTGACCTTGCTACATTTTCTACAAATAGAAGATGATTCCTGCCAGTTTCTGCATGGTGCAGGCCTATGTCATCACGTTTTATAGAATTGAATGTACATGTGAACAATAGGATGTTTTCAATGGTTAGAATGGTGGTTCTCAAATATTACTGAGCATCCCAATCACCTGGAGAGTTCAAAAAAAGCAGATTTCTGTTCTACAACCTCAGAGATTCTGACTTGGTAGATCTGGGATGAGGAAGTTTTTAGCAGGCACTCCAGTGATGGGAGCAGATGGCCTGTCCACCATGCTTTTGGAAATCATTGCTTTAAATCAGTGTTTCTCAGTCTTTGCAAGGGTGCAATGTAAAGAGTTTAGGGAAATACCTTCAAAATAATCCAGTTTAAATTTCTTATTTTGCAGATGAAAAAATTGAGGGATCAAGTAACTTTCTCAAGGTCACTCAGTCACAAGTACAAAGTTAGGATGATAAGCAACATTTAATCATAGTGCCCTTTGTACCATTTCATTTGGTGAATCTCCTCCCCATCAAGTCCTGTTGGACATGTACACAAGTAAGTAGGAACTAGAATGCATTTGGATTATCATCCAAATGCATTATAATGATACTATCTAAATTATAATATAATTATAATGATGTGGATAATTTTTATATCATTGAAACAACTGGTGAGAACTTCAGTGTTGCCAAAACAAACACTAGAAAAACTGAATCCAGAAAGAAATGGCACCTACCTTCTCCAAATCGATGGTGAAGATGAAGATAGCAAGGACTCAAAGTTGTCCCGTTAACAAGCACAACGTCTGGGTTCCCCAAATCAGAGTCTATAACAAAGCAAAAAGTAAATAGTTTCAAACAACTATTTTTGGTATATATTCCTGATACTGTATCAAAACAACAGTACATGCTTTCCACAAGCTGTTCTAGAGTCAAACTAGATTGAGGTGTTATAAATATGGTCATCATTTCTAGGTCAGTACCTCACTTGACTTTGTGTCGCTATTGTCAGTTTAAGCTGAAGACTTCTGTGTCTCAGCAAATTTCAGATGTGTCTTGACAAGGGCCATTGGAAGATTAGCCCATGGACTTGACTGTGAATTGTTATAATAGAAGACCCCCTCAGACATGGGATATGAAGCTCTGAGAACTTTTGACTCATTTTTTGGATCCCCTGTTAGAAGAGAGTGAAAACTGAATACAACCTCATTTCAAATGAATGGGAAGTCAGAGAAGGCAAGCCAAGAAGAATGACTAGATCTTTATGATTTCAGAGTTTATATTTGTACTCATTGATGGGTTGATTGATTGACTCATTCATTCATTCAAGAACGATTTATGAAAACTTTTCATGAGCTAGGCAGTTCTTCTATTCAGTAAGATGGTAGGTTTTACCCAATGTGAAACAGATTGGCTGAAAGGAGGGTAAATACCCATCATTAGTTATTAATCCTATAATAATTTAGAAGAAAGGCCAAGGCCTAACAACCTTACAGGTTGGTTATACAGGCAAGAGCACTTAAGTGGGAGTAAAGTGGCCTGGGTCAAGTTCTGGGAGACCTTCGGCTATAGGAAGGTTTCTCAACTTCAACAGTAGATACTTGTGACTGAATAAATATTTTTTGGGTGTGTGGGCTGTCCTGTGCACTGTAAAATGTTTAGCAGCATTCCTGGCCTCCAGATGCCAGTAGCATCTCCCCACCCTCCAGTTATGACAACCAAACAGGTCTCCAGATTTTGCCAAATGTCCCTGTTAAGAACCACTGGAATACAGTAGTAACTACTATTTTTTAAGCACCTTTTAGGGGCATTGTGCCAGGGTTTAATATATATCTTCGCATTCAGTCTTGACACCAGCTTTTCAAACAAGCATTCTTATTTCTATTCAAAACATGGTGAAACTAAGGTCCAGAGATGTTAAGGGAATCATCCAATATCACACAACTGGCAAGCATCGGAAAAGATTTGAGCCCAGAATTATTTGACTTCAAGGCTTATATTCATCATTCCCTATTATTTTGCTATGACATATATATATATATATATATATATACATATTTGTTTTCTGAGACAGGGTCTCACTCTGTCGCCCAGGTTGGAGTGCAGTGGTGCAATCTCGGCTCACTGCAAGCTGCACCTCCCGGGTTCATGCCATTCTCCTGCCTCAGCCTCCCGAATAGCTGGGACTACAGGCGCCCACCACCACACCTGGCTAATTTTTTGTATTTTTCGTAGAGAAGAGGTTTCACATGTTAGCCAGGATGGTCTCGATCTCCTGACCTCATGATCCGCCCACCTCGGCCTCCCAAAGTGCTGGGATTACAGGCGTGAGCCACCGCACCCGGCCACTATGACATATTTTAAGCATTTGGAAAAGTACAGAGAATAACCTAATAAAGACCTATATACTTAGAACTCCATTTTGATCACTGCTAATATTTTCTCCCATTGCTTTATATCTATGTTTTTGGACAATAAAATGGTATAAATGAGATGGATCTTTCTTTTAGACTTTCTCAATTCTTTCTCTCTCACTTCTTCCCCCAAATAACCATTCTACTGAGATTGCTGCCATGCCCTTCCCGGGTAAGAGTTTATATTTTCTTACATGTACCTGAGTAGTCTCATAAATGATATATAGCACTTGAAGAAAACTACATAAAAGTACAAATTCTTGTGCAATCTGTTTTCTTTAAACTCAATATTAAGTTTTTGAGTTTTTTCTATGTTGGAGCTACAGTTTCAATTCCTTTATTTTAACTGTGTGAGAATAAATATACCACAATGGCTTGACATTTAGGTTGTCTCCTGTTTTTCACTGTTACAAGTCACAGTGCGGGGAACATGACTGTGTATGTGTGTGTGTACACAAGTGTGAGCGTTTCCCTAGGAAAGACAGCTAGATGTGGGATTCCTGGGTTGCAGGATGTGCATGTCTTCAACTTTATTAGATATTGTTAAATTGCTCTCCAAAATGATTGTACTAAATTACACTCCCTCCAACACACTGTAAGATTATTCATTTCTTCACATCCTTGCCAACGTTCGGTATTTTCAAACTTTATAATGTTTGCCAGTCTGATCGGGGTGAAATAGCATATAATTATTGTTTCAAAAGCCTATGTTCTTAACCACTACTCTTACTGTCTACGCTTCTTGAAGCTTCAGTTATGTAAAATGGAGAAAATACCTTTTTCGATTTCTTGGAGTAGTAATAAATTCTCCTGGTGTAATATATGAATGCATTTTGTAAATATGAAGTGCCACTTTTGTTCATTGCTGGCAGTGGCAGAGAAAATGTGCAGTTTCTATAGCAGGCAATTTGATGAAATCTATCAAAATTTCAAATGCACATGTATTTTCTTTGAACGTAAAAAAATAATTTCAAAATTATAGAAAAGGTGCAAAAATAGTGAAGAGAATTTCTATATACCCAGATTGTCTAAACATTAACATTTTAATCACATTTGAATTATAATATTTACGTGCATGTATATTATATGCACACACATTATTTTTCCAATGATGTTAACTCTGACAATTTTCTATAAACATTCTGCTATATAACCATGGAAAAGTTGTCAAAATCAAGAAATTAACATTGCTATAATACCATTACCTAATTTGTATATCTTATCCAAATTTTTTCAACTGCCTTACTATTGTCCTTAACTGTAAAATAAATTTTTTTTTCCTTTCCCAGGATCCAATCTAAGATCATTCATTGCACTGAGTTGTCAAGTCTCTTCAATTTCATTTAGCATGGAATAATTCTTTAGTCCTTTTTTTCTCTTTCAGGACCTTGACATTTTTGAAGAGTGCTGGTGAGTTATCCCTCATTTTAGGTTTGTCTGATGTTTCCTCATGATTAGATTCAGGGTATGCATTTTTGACAAAAATAACATGGAATTGACGTTATGTGCACCATATGTCAGTTTGTCCCAATACTGGTGATGCCATTTTGATTGCTTGGTTAGAGTGGTGTCTGCTAGGTTTCTATTGTCCTTTTTGTAATTGGTAAGTATCTTTTTGGGAGATATTTTGAGACTCTGGAAATATCCTGTTTATATCAGCATGGACTCATGGATTTAATGAGTTATACTGTGCTACTATCAATGTTTATTTTGATGCCCAAATGGTTCCACGCTTGGCCAGTGGGGACCCCTTCATTCTTGCTCCTGATGTGTGTCTTCTGACATGTCCCCATTTTTCCGTGAGCATTTCCTTACTTTCTGGCACAATAAGATGTCCCAGGTTCATCTTCTGTTTTCCCAGCTCCTGTCCTGGAATGGGCTGTTTTCCATTGAAGTAGAGAATAATATTTAGAAACCAAGATCCGGGTGCTAGGCATGTTCTTTGTTAGTGGTGCACCTATCTGTTTTTTTTTTTTTTTTTTTTTTTTTTTTTTGAGATGGAGCTTCGCTCTTGCCGCCCAGGCTGGAGTGCAGTCTCGGCTCACTGCAACCTCCGCCTCCCGGGTTTAAACAATTCTCCTGCCTCAGCCTCCCGAGTGGCTGGGATTACAGGCGCCCACCACCATACCCGGCTAATTTTTATATTTTTAGTAGAGACGGGGGTTTCACCATGTTGGGCAGGCTGGTCTCGAACTCCTGACCTCAGGTGATCCACCTGCCTTGGCCTCCCAAAGTGCTGGGATTACAGGCATGAGCCACCGCGCCCAGCCTATGCACATAACTTTTAACCTAGCAATTTCTCTTTCAAGAATTCTTGCAGCAGATATGCCCACACACTTGTTAAAGGATTTATGTGCAAGGTTATTAACTGCAGCATTATATAGGATAGCAAAAGATCAGACATAACCTAAAGATCTATTAATAGGAGACTGGTTATATAAATTATTTGAATCCATACAGTGGAATATTATGTATCCATAAAAGTTTAATAAATTGCTTCAAAAATATATTGTTAAACTAAAAAAAATACAAATTTGTGTCTAGTGTGTTACCATTTGTGCACTACTAAAAGGAGAAATATATATACAGTTACATGTATATGTCTATATGCTTGCTGATAAGTGCATAAAATATCTCTGGAAAAACGCACAAGAAGCCAAAAACATTGACTGTGGGGAAGAGAATTGGGCAGCATGGGGAACAGAGGGAAGATGATGTTTACTATAAACTTTGTTGTACCATTTAAATTTGGGACTATATGAAGTATTAAAAATAAAATACTATAAAACATAAAATAAATATAGCATTAATAAAGTATTATTTTAACCTAAGGTATCCATTGATAACTCAAATATCAGAAGGGGAATTCTGTTTTCCAAGAAAATTGGCTAGCTAAAAGTGAAACTCCAATTTGGTCACTATTCCTTTGTATAAATATAAACATTCCTGTGATTTTTTTTTTTTTTTTTAGGACAGAGTTTCACTCTTGTTGCCCAGGCTGGAGTGCAACAGCACAATCTCGGCTCACCGCAACCTCCGCCTCCCGGGTTCAAGTGATTCTCCTGCCTCAGCCTCTTGAGTAGCTGGGATTACAGGGATGCACCACCACGCTCGGCGAATTTTGTATTTTTAGCAGAGACAGGGTTTCTTCATGTTGGTCAGACTGGTCTCAAACTCCTGACCTCAGGTGATCCACCCGCCTTGGTCTCCCAAAGTGCTGGGATTACAGGCGTGAGCTACTGCACCCAGCCCTGTGATTCTTTTATGACTTAACTTCTCCATCTGTAATATGGTATAATAACATCACTAACCCATATAGCAGAGAAAATGAAACTGAAGCAGTAGAAATAAGAGAAGCAGTCTAAAAACACAAAGTGCCAGGCTACTGTGACTATTAATAATGCCACATTTTCACATTTAAGTGAATTTAATCAATATTTGTGAATGAAAGAATGAATGGATGGATGGGTAAAGTTATAGGAGAACAAAGATGGGAGGAGAATTAGGTTGAATTGCTTGAGTTTCAAGAAAAACCTTTTAAAAGCACAGGAATAAATTTAAGGAGCAGACTTAAGGTAGACAGATTGTGTTAATACATTTTGTGATCCCATACTTCACATAAGAATTGTGATACTCCAGGGAAGCAACACAGCCTAGCAGCTGATGCCATGGCTTTTAGAGTCAGGAAACTTACATTCATAGTCCAACTCTGCCACACTAGTTGTGTGACCTGGAGCAAGTTACAAGTTATTCAACCTCTATCTGCCTCAGTTTCCTCTAGAGCTAGAAGGGTTCTCAGAGGTGATCTAATATGTGTCTCTTATTTTCCAGATGATGAGACAAGGTAAAAAAGGGCTTGAGGAGACAAAGTGGTTGCCCAAGGTGGCATCATCAACCAGAAGCAGATTCGGCCCTAGAACATAGGAGGTAGACTGCAGACAGGCACAAATTCCTTGCAGCTCCTCTCATCAAGAAAAAGACTGTTTTTCTATACCCCTTTAACGTAGTGAAAATGAAGTTGTGTGAGAGTCAAGCCTGGATTGTAAGGGGTCTTTGAGTTTCCTTCTGCTCCTCTCACTCTTGGAATGCTGCTGCCATGTGAAAAAAACCGGGGTTAGTCTGTGGGAGGATGAGAGACCACATGGAGCAGAGACAAGAATCCCCGAGGAAGCCCTCCCATGCCAATCAGCTGGCCGATTGCCAGACATGTGAGTGAGGGGCCCCAGAGCTCCCAGACCCAACCAAGCCACCAGCAGGCTACAGAAACCCACTGAGTTGGTTCAGATTAGAAGAGCTACCCTAGCCATCCAGCCATCCCAGCCACCCCAAGGAACCATGAGATAAATCAATAAAATGCTTGTTGTTTTAAGTCTGGAGTGTTTGTTACACAGCGAAAGCTAACTGATAACAAACCCAATGATAGCCTCTTTTCAATGAAACTACATTTACAATTCATTTTCAGGAAGTCCTTTTTTTTTTTTTTTAATTTAGAGACAGAGTCTTACTCTGTCACCCAGATTAGAGGGCAGTCACTACAGCCTCAACCTCTTAGGTTCAAATGATCCTCCCACCTCAGCCTCCTGAGTAGCTAGGACTACAGGCAAATGCCACTAAACTTGGCTAATTTATTTTTATTTTCATTTTTTAAGAGATGGGGGTCTCAGTATGTTACCCAGGCTGATCTTGAACTCCTAGCCTCAAGTGATCCTCCTGCCTCGGCCTCCCAGACTGTTGGGATTACAGGCGTAAGCCACTGTGCGCAGCCTCTAGGAAGTCTTGGGTGACCAATTCTCCACTTAGATTGACTGTCTCTCCCTACCCACATGTTGCCTGGTCCATGTCCCTCTCCTCCCAGAAGCAGCTTCTGTTTCTGCCAGTGATCCTACAAATGGAGGGATAAATGTATGACCTCCAGAGTCACAGACCATCGTCCTTCTGCAGCAGCAGCAAGAGAGATTGGTACAGGACCCAGAGAGCTGCTAGTTGCAGGAGTCCTCCTGTCCCACCTCTTACTTCACAGACTCTAGACCCCTGTTACTGGGTATGCCAACTACACTATTATTAAATTATTCAGGATTAAAAGGAAAGGTGCTTATCTGGCACTGGCTGGAAGGTGCTAAGCAACAGGGAAAGAACATCCTATAAAAATGAGAGCCCTGATGGCCAGGCACAGTGGCTCATGCCTGTAATCCCAGCACTTTGGGAGGCCCAGGAGGGCAGATCACTTGAGGTCAGGAGTTCAAGACCAGCCTCACCAACATGGCTAAACCCCGTCCCTACCAAAAATACATAAATCAGCCAGGCGTGGTGGCAGGCGCCTGTGGTCCCAGCTACTTGGGAGACTGAGGCATGAGAATAGCTTGAACCTGGG
This sequence comes from Gorilla gorilla gorilla, assembly GCF_029281585.2. Classification (NCBI taxonomy): domain Eukaryota; kingdom Metazoa; phylum Chordata; class Mammalia; order Primates; family Hominidae; genus Gorilla; species Gorilla gorilla. The sequence continues at coordinate 102,735,152 of NC_073242.2, forward strand.
AGGCAGGGGCTGCAGTGAGCTGAGATCATACCACTGCACTCCAGCCTGGGCAACAGAGCAAGACTCTATCTAGGGGGAAAAAAGGGCCTTGGAATGAGTTTCTTGAGTATCAGATTTCCAAGTATTCATTCCCCCTCTTCTTTTTATCCGTCATTTCCCTTTTCCTTGGCTTCCATTAATATTTTCTTTCCTGTTCCCTCAAGGTATCCATATTCATTTCCAGAAATAAATGAAGGGTTTCCTGGTTTCCATTAAATTTAATGCCCATATCCTCTACTCATTCCCCTTCCTTCCAACTTTAGGAGTCTTTTCATTTTTCTCTTTTACAACTTTCCCCACAACTGCCCTCATATAGGAGATTCTAGAAATGCCAGGCTCCTGATGAATGCCCCAAGATTCTCCCAGTCAGAATCTTAGGAAGTTCTGCTACTCTATTATTATGAAGAGACCAAAGACACATGGACAAAGGAACACCCGACTTTTATTTTTTGTTGTTTTTTATTTCTATATATTTGGGGAACGGGTGGTATTTGGTTACATGGACAAGTTCTTTAGCCGTGATTTGTGAGATTTCAGTGCACCCATCACCCAAGCAGTATACAGTGAACCCAGTTTGTAGTCCTTTATCCCTTACATCCTTCCCAAGCTTTCCCCCTGAGTCCCCAAAGTCCATTGTATCATTCTTATGCCTTTGCATCCTCAGAGCTTAGCTCTCACTTATGAATGAGAACAAACAATGTTTGGTTTTCCATTCCTGAGTTACTTCACTTAGAGTAATAATTTCCAATCCCATCCAGGTTGCTGTGAATGCCATTAATTCATTCCTTTTTATGGCTGAGTAGTATTCCATTTTACACATATATATATATGTGTATATATATGTGTGTGTATATATGTGTATATATATGTGTGTATTATATATATATAGCACCTCAGTGCATATATATATATAGCACCTCAGCGCATATATGTGTGTGTGTGTTTGTGTGTGTGTATATATATAACAGTTTCTTTACTTGTTGATTAATGGGCATTTGGGCTGGTTCCACATTTTTGCAACTGTGAATTGTGCTGCTATAAACACACATGTGCAAGTATCTTTTTCGTCTGGTGACTTCTTGGGAACACCTGATTGTGGAGACAAGGGCGGAATCGGCTGGGGATATGGAAATCCTGGGGCGGAGCAGCAGTCATGAGGAGGAGCCATGCTGGTGGGAGGAGCCAGCTGGAGTCAGCTCTGCTGCAGTTTTCTTCTTGCCAGGGCTAGTTTCTATGCTGCCTAACTTGGTGCTGGACACAGTTCTCAGAATTCCATCACCCTTGAACTCTAAAATGGTGGGTTTTTTTTGTTTGTTTTCTGTGAATGCTAATTTTCTACCCAGGTCTCTTGGAATAAGCTGAGATGCATTGACCACCCAGTTTGGAGCAAAGTGGTTTCACCCATTCCCATCCACCTGTCGGGTATTTGGTACTTTTGAGAAATGCTTTAGAAGAGGAATGAGGAAATCTGTGTCATTGCCTGGAAATTCTCGTCCATGACCTCAACAGCCCTCCTGGAATTTCCCTGGCCAGTTTTCTGTCCTAAATGCAGATCACCTACATTAATAGAACATTCTGGGCATTTGTATAAAAATGGCTGCAGCGATTCACAACGTTTTGTTTGGTGATAGAGGAGAGCAGTTCAGGCTCTATTCTATAGGGACATTAAGGTATGCTGGTCAAAGCATAAAGGGTCCTGAAGGGAAAAGCAAGCATTCCCAAGGAGAATAAGGAAAACATAAAGAGCTACCAGGCGTGGGTGCCATCTGATCGATTTCATCTTCCAGCAGGAATTTCCCAAACCTGATCACTTTCTCCATTGCTAACAGAGAGTAGAGGAAACACAGCAATGGGGAAGTCCGTTTCGAAAACAAACCACTTACTCTTTACAGCAAAGGGACTGAAGTTTTTCAGGAGAAAGATCTAGCTGCTCTCCCATTCATCAAAATGTGGCAGGGCAGTGATTACGAATGCAAATGTAACCTTTAGGTCCTATAGGCAAAGACAGTGCTCACCGCCTGTATCCAGTGGGCAGTTGCGACTGGGTTCTTTTCTCAATTCTAGTATTTTTATAAACCTATCATCACATATTCTGCATTTATTTGTGGGTGGGTATGGAATGTTACTGCTACACATTTTAAATAATTAGTATTAGTTAATATTTAGTTTCTATTTAGTATAGTTTATATTATTTCTATTTAGTATTACTTTCGAAAGCAAACTTACATACAAGATAATATCTATACTTCCCTTTTGAGATTCAAGAACTAAATGAAGAACTAGGATGTGCCAGGCATGATGAGAGGTGTTAGCATCTGGAATTTTTACAATGCTACTGTGAAGGAGTAATATTCATCCACATGTCTCCATTTTGCAGATGTGAAGACAGATTCCAAGCACGTAAGGGGCTTGGCCATGATTACTTGGTGATGCGGTTTGGCTGTGTCCCCACCCAAATCTCATCTTGAATTGTAGCTTTCACAATTCCCACATGTCATAGGAGGGAACTGGTGGGAGGTAACAGAATCCTGGGAATGGAGCTTTTCTGTGCTGTTCTCATGATAGTGAATAAGTCTCAAAAGATGTCATGGTTTTATAAGTGGGAGTTTCCTTGCCCATGCTCTCTTGCCTTCTGCCACGTAAGATAGGGCTTTCACCTTCCGCCATCATTGTGAGGCCTCCCTAGCCATGTGGAACTGCGAGTCCATTAAACTTCTTTTTCTTTATAAATTATCCAGTTTTGCGTATGTCTTTATCAGCAGCATGAAAACATACCAATACACTTGGGTACTGCAAGGCAGAAAGGAGATGTGAACCTAGATATATTGACTCCAATCCCAGTATACATTCAGGATACACTTGTAGTCAAGTGCATGGTGATAAAAAAGCACAAGCATGACCTGTGGTTTGATTACACTTTCGTGACAGCCTCAGGGCTGTGGTGTCACTGAAGAGGGAAAAATATCTATGGCAGATACATTTGCCTGGGATAAGCGGAAGGGCAGAAGGAGAAGGGGGTTCTGATGCATCTTTCTGCTGCATCAAGCACTTCACCGAATTGCCATCTCTCCCTTGGGCCTGTGGAATACACATTTCCTTTGTAACTTCATCTTGGGTCTGGGGCACAGGGTCTTGGGGGTCATCTTGTTTACACAGGAAACACAAGGCTTCAAAATGGCCACCCCCAACTATGATGGAACAGCTAGGTGTCAGCGGGGAGAGTACTTCTGACTCGGTTTGAAGAAGTGGAATTTGGGCATATGGAGTCGTCCCTGATGATGACTAACCAGGCTCAGATCTGTATTTATACAGCATCCCAGTCTTACAAATTGAACATGTACCAAATCATGGGGCATTTTTATACAAAAGGGACAAGCCTCAATAACATCCGGTGGTGGTTTCCTTGCTACAGGATGCCTTTTCCCTCTTGAACCCTGACCACCTGCCATGAAACCTTTGCATTCTGTGACCCCTCTGCCTGCCAAAGCCCTCCATGGGCAGCTTGGTCTAGCCTGGGGTAGCCTTGAGAGGTGACTGGGCTAGACCTTGAGGGGACGCTGGGCTAGACCAGTTTATCCCAGTAGATTCTCAAAGACTCAGCATTGCTGTTTCCATTCATCTTTAAGATGATACGCAAATTTTCATTAAGTGAACTTCTTCCTCATTTTATTTTTCCCCCCAGAGTTTGATTTTTAACTAAAGGAGAAGTAATTCAGGGACCCAGGATGTGTATTTATTTTTTCAATTTGTGATGTCCCCTCATCACCGCCTCTCAGTGTATCTGTTGGTAAAAATGGAAAGTGATATTAGCGCTATTATTAACCTCCATCGTTATACTTGGAAGATTTCAGAAGACTTGATTTACCCAATATTTCCATCTCTGTATGGCTATGGTGATAAGTGTGAAGTCAAGAAGAAACACAAAGTAGGACGTGAATAAATCCATTTTTTTCCACAATAAATGACTGAAATCATACTCTTCTTCCTTTTTTTTTCCCCTAGACTAGGGTTTTGTAAGAAGCATGGTGGTATGAGTTAAACTTGGCCTCAATTGGTTTTGCTTGAGCACAGTTATTCCCATATGGAGTAGGAAATTCTCTGTGCTGCAGAGTTCTGGGGGAGATGCTTTAGAATGTGGTGCACTATTCCACTCAAACTCTATATGAATCTGAAGAACAGAACAGAATGCTCAGTGCATTGCAGGGGAGAGACAAGGGTGTGTGGTTGCCCAGTTACCCAGCAAGAGTCACGTCCCAGACCCTACCCACAGGAGACTGACATTTAGACAAACTTGTTCTCAGCCACTGGCGCCGCGCCCGACGCAGGGCATGGCTCTGAATGGCTCTGGCATCTGTTTTGTCTTGCCTCAAGCCCACACACTGGGACTTGCTTGTTTTCATCCAATAGCAATTAGCACCGTGGTAAATGCCTTGTGCTCTGTGCTAATTCAGAAGAATAAGCCTGTCGCAACTCCGCCAAGAATTACAGCTAATCACAGAGGGCTCGGGGCGCACCTGCCCTTTCATCAGCCTTTTGTTTTAAAATGAGGGGTTGGTGCAACCCGAAACACTGCATTCTCTCCTTGGTCAGGGATAACCATGGAGACCCAGGGGAGACTTGGAGTGCATCCTGGTGGCCATCCCTGGGACATGCTTCCTACAAAGGGGCACAGCGAGCAACAGGGAACCCAAGCAGCTATATACTGTGGGCAACTGCAGACAGGGTGGGCCCCGGGGACACTCCACAGAGGTGCAGAAGCTTGGTCTACAGCAGTGCCCGCCAATGGAGACTGTTCACAAGTCACTGCAGATGCAGTACTTGGGAATAAAGACCTGGGCTGCCTCCACTTTCAAGCTAAAAAGCTCTTTGGTTATTGTTTTCTTTTAGCCTCATGATCTAACCTAGTACCTGGGCTTATTCTAAGAATATACCTTCTGTCCTAATTTGGTATTGATCATTTATTGATTTTTGTGCTTTTTCCTTTTAAAGTTAGGTTTGAAAAATAACTTACATTCAGGAAAATTCTCCCCTTTAAAGTGTATGGATCTATGAGTTTTGACAAATGTCAACAGGCACATCACCACCACCACCACCAGGGAGCCATTGGATGGTTCTATTGTCCCTGAACATTCTTTCTTGTTCGTTTCTTGTCAGTTACCCTTCCCTGCCCCCAGCCCAGGAATCTACTGATCTAATTTTTATTCCTATTATTCTGCTTTTTCCACAATGCCATATAAATGGAATAATTCAGTATTTTTTTGTTAGTGACTTCTTTCACTTAGTATAATGCCTTTGAGATCCATCTATGTTCCCTTGTGTATCAGCAGTTTGTTGTTTTATTGTTAAGTGGTATTTCATGGCACGGATGTACTGTAGTTCATTTTCCAGCAAATGGACATCTGGGCTGTTTCCAACTTTTAGGTATTATTAATAACCTTCCACGAATATTCATGTGCATCTTTGTGTGGGTATATGTTTTTATTTCTTTTGGGTAGATACCTAGGAGGGGGATTGCTTGGTCCTTCATCATATATTTAACTTTACAAGAAACTTCCTATATATTTTTCTTTTTTGCTTTGCTTTCTTTTTTTTTTTTTTTTTTTTTTTTGAGACGGAGTCTCGCTCTGTCACCCAGGCTGGAGTGCTGTGGTGTGATCTTGGCTCACTGCAACCTCTGCCCCCTGAGTTCAAGCGATTCTCCTGCCTCAGTCTCCGGAGTAGCTGGGATAAGAGGAGTGCGCCACCATGCCTGGCTAATTTTTTATTTGTAGTAGAGATGGAGTTTCACCATGTTGGCCAGGGTGGTCTTGAACTCCTGAGCTCAGGTGATCCACTCACCTCGGGCTTCCAAAGTGCTGGGATTACAGGTACGAGCCACCGTGCCCGGCCTGCCCATATATTTTTCAACTTGCATTGCTATCAGCAACATATGCAAGCTAAAATTGCTCATCCTTGTCAACACTTGGTATTGGAAGTTTTGAAAAGTTTAGTCATTCTAATAAGGATCTAGAAGTATCTAGTTGTGATTTTAGATTGCATTTTCCTAAGGACTAATGATACTGAGATTCAAGTTATAATTTATTTAAAAAATCACTTTAAATCTACTCTGCTCAAATTCATGTTGAAGACAGGTCTCATGCAACTTATTTTAGTGGGAATTTGTCAAATCTCTCCCACGTGCTTAGAAACATGCAGCCCAGGAAGAGGAAAACATAGCCATGACCATCGATGTGCGTGGAGAACAGGAACTGCTTTATTTAACTTTTCTTCCATGCTGAGCTCATCTCAGGGTAGGAACCGAGCCTCTCCATCGCCCACAGCACCCAGCCCAGGGTCAAACACAACAGCAGGTGCTTCAATAAATATTTGATGATTGACTGAAGCAAGATGGTGGCTCTTGTTCCCAGTGGACATGACTAGGGCTTGTGCCTGTGTAGTGGGAGGTGTTAGAACCTAGAGAGGGCTGATTGACCACTTACTAAAAGATCTGCCCAGTGGAAGGCATTCATGGTATATGGAGGTCAGCGGTCCCCTATCAGGCTGCTCATTAGAACCAGGGAAAGAGTTTAAAAACATGGATGCCCAGGACCAGAGGCAGATTTACCTTGACACTAATGAGATTCAAGCTTCAAGGCCTCAATTGCATGGTACCCACTGGGTGCTGGGAGGTCCTCGGAGTTCTAGAGTGTTCTAGGTATGGAGGGGAAGAAGCCAGGTTGCAATTAGAACACTCGAAAAGATCTCTAAACCAAGGGATCTGACTAGGTAATGTGTAACATTTCTTCCCTCATTTTAAAGCAATACTAAGCATGGAATTTTTTAAATTGGTGATTTCGTTTTGTTCTGTTTTTCATTAAGAAGTTCTCACAAAACCTGGATCTGTCCCTGCTGGATGTCACCCCAGAGGTTGTGATTTAATTTGTCTGGGGTGTGGCCCAGGCCCTGGCAATTTTTAGAGCTTGGCGTTGAGTGGAATATGCCCCAGGGTTGAGCCACATGGTTACAGTGTCCACTAATGACCAGGTGTAGGCTACAAGCCACCGGGAAAGAGCCCAGTCATGTGTGAGCCCTTGTCATTTTAAACATCAACTCTTCAACCAAATGGGCCCTTTTTGTTTTCTTCTAAGTCAGTCTTCTTGTTTTGAGACCCTCGTATTTCAGTATGTCCCATAGGCCATCTCCCTGCGGCACCCACTGGCAGGTCACACCCCCTGCTCACTCCTCCCCAGTGGCTTTTCCCGAGCCACTGGTGAAAGCCCAGGCTGCTCCGAAGGGGCAGCACAGCAAGCTGTCAAGAGCTTGGGGCAGATGCTTGAGTCCACACTGCAGCCCCGCTTCTGAGTCAGAGGGAACTGGATCAGAATCCCACCTTGGCCACTGACCAGCTTTGTGCCCCTGGACATGTTCCTTAACCTCCCTGTCCCTCAGTTTCTTCATCTGTAAAATGGGGATGATAATAGGAACAGCTGCATAGCTTTCAAATGAAGATGAAACGAGAGGATGGTTAAGCTTCTGCTGCAGGCCAGGAACATGGCAGGTGCCTGACAAAGGAGGAATTCTGTCCTGGCTGATTGACACCTACCCGTCTTCTGGTCCACCCTATGTCATGCTTCCTGCCCTCCACTGAACTGCCTTCCTTCTCTGACAATGTTTTGTCTCCACTGGCCACATTGCTGATGGGGCATTGTTTCATCACCTGCTTCTCTTCTCAGTTAGATGCTGGGTTCTTAGAGGGGAGAGACAAGGTTTTACACCCTTCTTTCCATAGTGGTTGTTCCAAGGCAACAATATCATCATCCGCAAAATAATAATAGCTAACATTTTTTGAATGTCTGTTTTTCAGACAAGCAACCCATACCTCAGGGAGGCTGTATAACCATCTAAGTTCACACAGCCTATGGGATAACATTCATCTATGTCGAAGTTTTCATCCGTCTGAGGCAAAAATGAGAAAAGAGAAGGTAGAGCTAACCGTATTTATTTAAAGGACTGGCTTTTATTTGGAGATTATATTACTCCCTTTTTAAAAAATTTTAAGTGCTCTTTCACTGACGGCATGTGATAGTGACAGTAGGTTGCAGATTTTTTTAAATGACTTTACATTGCAAAATAAATTATTGAGTATTCTATATTTTTCTCTCCCAGTTTTTTTCTGGTAAAATGTTATTGGTCTTTGAAGTAAAAAAATCTGAGACCTGTTAGTCTGAAAAACAGCTGTATATAAAATGATGCTCAATCTGTATTGGTTAAGTCAATACATATGACATTTTACATTAACTCCTGATGCAAACTTGTTGCCAATAGAAGGAAGGAAGAGAAAATCTTTCAGTTCCTGATTTAATTTCTTCCACCAATATTTACTGAGCACCTAACTTGTACCAAGGACTGTGCTAGAGTCTATGGACACAAAACAAATAAAACACAACCGCTGCCCTCAAAGAACCTAGCATTATTCCCAACAGTGAGGTTGGGGAAAGTAAAAAGGAACATTGCTGCTAGAATAACCATCAATATTTCAACAGAAATATCAATATTGTAAAAATATTCAATCAATATCAATATTTGTTAAGGGCATCTTTAATGCAATGTTGTTTTTTGAGACAGGGTGTTACTCTGTCGCTCAGGCTGGAGCACAGTGGCGATGACACGGTTCACTGCAGCTTTAACCTCCTGGGTTCAAGCAATCCTCCTGCCTTGGCCTCCTACATAGCTGGGACTACAGGCAGGTGCCATCACACCTGGCTAATTTTTAAATTTTTTGTAGGGATGGGATCTCCCTATGTTTCCTGGGCTGGTCTTGAACTCCTGAGCTCAAGTGATCCTCCTGCCTCAGTCTCTCAAAGTGCTGAGATAACATGTGTGAGCCACCGTGCCCAGCCAAGGGTGTCTTTTGACCCTTAGAAGAAAAATACCACTAGACAGGGCACAATGCTTCTATTTCTCCACCAGTCTTTCAGCCCCTAACAAGGCTAAACTGATAAGGGTGTTCTAATCCTCATGTGGTAACATTCTTGGGGTTCACCTGCTACAAGGAGGAAGTGCAGATAGCAATAAGACTTCTAACAAAAAAGCATAGCTATAAGGGCTATGGATCATTTGAAAAACACTTATGAAAATATAAAGAATATTAAAATATAAAGAATGAACCAAAAACCTACTATCAAAATAACTCCTGTTGGATATGAAAATAAAAAGCATTTCATCATGTGGCTAGAAAATTCAACTTAAAAATAGGATGGCATAAAATGAGTTCTGCCTCCGCTCAGTAGGCCAGCTCCATGTATCTGTTCAGATGTATTTTCCATGCATATACCATCAAAATTTATATATAAAACACATATAATACAATATACATAATCTGTCCATTTTTTCTTTTCTTTACGCAAAGGACTCATACTGAACCACACTCTTCTCCACCGCTTTTTACTTGAAAATATATCCCAGAGATGTTTCCGCATCAGTTTTTAAAGATCTAGCCCCCTCTTTGTAAAGGCTATAGAGTATTCTATCAGAGGATATTCCATACTTTTTTTTTAAAGCCAATCTCCAACTTGCCAGATATTTAATGTCTTTTGTTACAAATAATGCCTTAAGGAGTGTCTCTGTATAGGTATTTCAGTGTACTTTTAAGGTCTATCTGCAAATTTCTACAGGTAGAATGCTGCTTAGAAGAATGTATGTGTTTAAATTTGTAGGCCGGATGCGGTGGCTCACGCCTGTAATCCCAGCACTTTGGGAGGCCGAGGCGGGTGGATCACCCGAGGTCATGAGTTTGAGACCAGCCTGGCCAACATGGTAAAACCCCATCTCTACTAAAAATACAAAAAATTAGCTAGGCATGGTGGTGCACGCCTGTAATCCCAGCTACTTGGGAGGCTGAGGCAGGAGAATCACTTGAACCCAGGAGGTGGAGGTTGCAGTGAGCTGAGATCACACCACTGCACTCCAGCCTGGGTAACTGAGTGAAACTCTGTCTCAGGAAAAAAAAAGTTTAATAGTTATTACCAAATTGCCTTGCAAAAAGTTGCACAAATTTGTATTCCTGTGAAGAACGGTGGTGTAATTCTTTGCCAGGGATTTGTGTTCTCAAACTTTTGCATTTTTTCCAATTTGTTACTTGACTTTTGATATGACATCTATGTTTTGCATTGCTTATTTTCATATTTGTTTGGTCAGCATTTCTTTATTGGTTTGTATACAGTCAAACTTACTAATCTTTTCCTTTGTGGCTTCTGGTCTTTATCTTTGTTTTAGAAAGTGTGCCCTCTTCAGTATGCTGAGTTCACTTATGTTCTATTCTATAACTTTTATGCTTTTGTTACTTTAAAGTCTTTGATCCATTTGGAATTTATTTGGGTTTACTGATGTCACTTTATTTTTCCTCAAATGTTTAGCCAGGTGTTCCACACTATTTATTAAGTAATTCGTCTATTTTTTCCTGACCTGATACCCTATTTTTATGTTTAAGTCTACGTCTGGATTCCACCTGTCTGTTTAGTTCTTTAGCAGTACCAAATTGCTTTAATTATTGTTGCTTCTTAATCTGTTTTGATAGTCTAATAGGCACAACTTACTCCATTAGACTTCCCTACCTCCTCCCTGAAGATTCCTTGCTATTTTGTATTTATGCCACAGTAATTACCAGTCTTATTTTCTGAACTTTCTCTACCAAAAGGAAATGCCTCTTGGAGTGCTGTAAATATTCTATGTGACATCTGGTGTATATTTCGGATAGATACCCTTTATTGGTCTAAGAAACTGTAGTTCCCTATAAAGCTATGTCCACAGGCAGTAAGCAAGCAAGACTTTTGTCTTTAATTTTTTTTTTCTGTTTTAAAACTTGCTTTAGCCTCCGGATTCAAGCACAGAGATGTACAGAGCCTGCTAATTTCCCACCTTTTATGAAGCACATTTAGTCTATATCACTGTGCAGTAGCCCGATTCCAGGTTGCCATTGCCTGTTTCTGGACAGAGAGTCTAGAGGTCCCTCGCTTTAGTCTCACTTGTTACTTTGTATTTGTGTTCCATTTCTGGCCCATAGGGAAATCTACGATGCTTTTGAGTCCAGTTATTTACCTTTCTCTTCCTCTATTTTACATGTTAGAACAGAGGGAGTGAGTCAATGTGTGAATTTACCATGCCCTCCTGATAGGAAATCTGTGTGTCTGTATTTCCCTCTTAGGTTTTCAAAAGGAGATTCTCAGAATCTAGAAGCATCACTTGACGAAGCTTCGGGTGGTCTTGACTGCTGGGGCTCAGGGACAAGACCACATGGTCGTCTTTCACTAGGGGGTTTTTTGGAGGTTTGTTTTTACATCTAGAAACTCCAATATGTTAAAATCCCCATGCATAATCAAGACTTCCACTATATACCTCAGAGATATTCTGAGTTCGATTCCAGACTGCCTCAATAAAGTGAGTAGCACAATAAAATGAGTCACACAATCTTTTTGGTTTTCCACTGCATAGAAAGGTTAATGTTTATACTGTCGTCTATTGAGTGTGCCATAGCATTATGTTTTAAAGCCCAATTTAAAATACTTCATTGCTAACAAATGCTGACGCTGAATCATGAAGGGAGCACATGCTCTTGGAAAAACTGTGCAAATACACTTGCTTGATGCAGGGTTGCCACAAATCTTCAATTTGTAAAAAACGCAATATCTGTGAAGTGCAGTAAAGTGAAGCACAATAAAAGAAGGTATCCTGGTATATATTTTTGCTCAGCCTTACAGTGAGACTTTTGAGCTTTAGTCTATAGATCGTATCCTTTGCTCCACACCTAACTCGAAAGTTAGGGGCGGTCAAGAGTGATGGGTGGGGACAGGGAAGGATGATATTGGGAACTTATTAGAAGATGAAGCGTCCATGCCCCATTTTTAAAACTCTTATCATTTTTCCTACACAACAGATTGTGTAATATGAATTCTCTGATCTAGTTGGTTGTGCTGTTTGTTTAGAAAACTGGGCATTGGAGGGGCTGTACTTCTTTTCTTCCTTTTTCTTTCTTTTTTTTTTTTCTTTTCTGAGACAGAGCTTCGCTCTTGTTACCCAGGCTGGAGTGCAATGGCGCGATCTCAGCTCACTGCAACCTCCACCTCCCGGGTTCAAGCGATTCTCTTGCCTCAGCCTCCCGAGTAGCTGGGATTACAGGTGCACATCACCAGACTGGCTAATTTTTGTTATTTTTAGTAGAGACGGGGTTTCACCATTTTGCCCAGGCTGGTTTTGAACACTTGGCCTCAAGTGATCTGCCTGCCTTGGCCTCCCAAAGTGCTGGAATTTACAGGTGTGAGCCACTGTGCCCAGCCCCAGTGGCTGTATTTCTTACAGTATTGTTACTTACATGGTACAGGTTTACATAATATTGAAAACAATAAAATGTAAAAAAATTATACTCTTCCATTTCTTTGGTTCTTTTAAAAATATTTATTTTTTTAGTGTATGTATTTAAAGTGTACAAAACGATGTTTTCATATATAGAGTGAAATGGTGTTTTGAGATCTTAAATGTGAAATCTTGTCATATTTCTGCTGTGGTTATTTTCTTATTTTTTCAAAAGTAGAAATGCTTTCATATTCTCACAAGGGAACCACTTAAGACAAATGTCAAATTTTCCATGAATGTGGGAAATAGTCGATTACATGAGGGGAAAGGATGTTTGGGGATGAGACAAACATTCCATCACATGGGCTAAGTCAAACTGTGACGTCCTTAAACTATCCTCTGCCATGTTCCTTTCTACCTTCCAAGGTTTAGGAGGAATTTCTCCCCATTAGAACAGGTCAGACATGGACAAAATGCCATGTTTTCTAAAGGAGATATTCTACAGAAACTGAGAAACTGGTTAATTTACATAATGCATTTTTGGGTATCCTGAGTTATTTTCATTAAACGTACTGGCAAGATCCTTAAGAGGAGTGATTCTGCCTCACACTTTAAAAAATGTTCTCCAAAGGACTCGCTAAGGGCTTGACAAACACTTGCTAAGTTGACTTACAAAACACGGTTGGCACGATCTCAGCATTTTAATCATGACAAATCTCAGGGCTGACAAACTGCATGTTGATGTCCTTGTTTTCTATCTAATGAAAATATTTAATTTTCAGAATGAACTGAAAGTCACCCCGGGTTTACTTAATACCAACCTTGCCTCAGATGACAAATCATTCTCAAGGGCAGCACTGTGTCTCCAGAGGCCCAGAGCAGGGCCAGGCTCCCTGGATTTTAGCTCTAGGTGTCCTCCCATTTTTCTTTCTTACTGGGTAGATGAAATCTTTATTAAAATCCGAAAGCATGATAGTATTTATCCTCAGGGGCTACCATTTATAGAGGAGAATAACTCCCCAAATTGTCGATGAATTAAATCCCCATGACTTTGTCCGCTTTGTAGATGTCTCCCAATGCAAGCATTTCTGTCTGTAGGTCACCAATGTACCTAATAAAGCTGGGGAATTCATCGCTGAATATTTTCTGATTCACTCATCTTTGAATTCATCTGCCTTGCTTATGGTGGAAAGAGAAATGTCTCTGCATGAGTCCATTCTCGCATTGCTATAAAGAAATACTCGGGACTGAGTAATTTTTAAAGAAAAGAGGTTTAGTTGGCTCACGGTTCTGCAGGCTGTACAGGAAATATAGTGGTTTTGGCTTCTGTGGAGGCCTCGAGAAGCTTCCAATCATGGTGGAAGGCAAAGAGGGAGCAAGGTGTCTTACAAGGCAGGAGCAAGAGAGAGAGGCAGGGGAGATGCTACATACCTTTAAACAACAGGATCTCATGAGAATTCACTTAGTACCGCAATGATATTAGCAAGGGGAATATCTGCCCTCATGATCCAGTCACCTCCCACCAGGCCCCACCTCCAACACTGGGGATTACAATTTGACATGAAATTCATTGAGGACACAGATCTAAACCATACCAGTCTATTTAAATTTTTGTGTCCAAAAGGGAACATTTTTGGGTACTTTTATCTTTTCCATTAATTTGGTAAATGATCATTTAAACCCAAGGAAGAAGTTTCTCAAACTAAATAATTACACTGATATTCTCCTAAGTTAAAATAAAGTTTTTGTTACTGTTGTTGTAGCAAATCTCTTGTTAATCAATTTTATCATTAGAGTCTCAGCCAGTCAAAAGTGTGAGTTAATCCCAGCGTGCATGTTTTTGGTAAAGTGTAACGATGGAGGAAGAAAGTTGTGGTTGCTTGCTTGCTTGTAATGTGTCTGGAGTTGGTTCCTTCCACTGGGTTCGTGGTCTCGCTGACTTCAAGAATGAAGCCAGGGACCATCAAGGTGAGTGCTAACAGCTCTAAAGACGGCACAGACCCAAAGAGTGAGCAGTAGCAAGGTTTATTGTGAAGAGCAAAAGAACAAACCTTCCACACTGTGTAAGGGGACCCGAGCGAGTAGGAGGTGCTGGCTGGGGTGGCCAGCTTTTATTCCCTTATTTGTCCCCTCCCATGTTCCGTTTTTGTCCTATCAGAGTGCTCTTTTTTCAGTCCTCCCTGCTATTGGTTACTTTTGGGATCTTGCTGATTGGTGCGTTTTACAGAGCACTGATTGGTGCATTTTACAGAGCACTGATTGGTGCGTTTTACAGAGTGCTGATTGGTGCATTTTACAATCCTCTTGCTACAGAGCACTGATTGGTGCATTTTACAATCACCTTGATAGCTACAGAGTGCTGATTGGTGCATTTTACAATCCTCTTGTAAGACAGAAAAGTTCTCCAAGTCCCCTCTCAACCCAGGAAGTCCAGCTGGCTTCACCTCTCAGCAGGAGTGCTTCAAAAAATTTTCACCTGTCTTCTGTTTTTTCTACTACTAAGTGGGGGGCATCCCCATACTTCTCAGTTAAATGTAATACAACTTCCTTTATAATTTTAAACTTCCAGTCTATGCATTCTTTTTGTAATCTTTACAAATTACAATGCTAATCATCTTAGGGATTTTTTTTTTCTCACCTTACAGTTAATTCATTTTGCACAAATTTTAAGCTAGGACAGAAGTTTTGACCCAAGGATCCCATCAAAGGTATTGGTTTTTCCCTCCAAGGAGTTTTCAGAAAACTGAGTCCCAGATAGCAATCAGATTTTTGTTATCAAACATCCCAAAGACTACTATATCTGTCGTAAGTAAAATACTCATAAATTATTGGGTATTTTATCCTACTAGGGGTCAGAAGTATACAATGTATTTACGTTTTATCATATATTAGGGATCTGAAAGTGACATACTATTTTATGGCTATAAAGAAAAAAAGAATGAGCTCATATTCAATGGAACATTGCATTTTTTATATTGAGAAAATAATTTTAAGACAAAGGTAATGAGGAACCCAATGGAAATTGCTAGTAGACTCTCTAAGGTGTCAAGTACTGAGTGATTCTTTTGTCTGTACATTTCTCATGTCTTACATGGCATTGTAAAGGCAATCAGGTCTTTTCGTTCATGTGGTTTTGGATCTTTTCAACAATGGTATTATTCTTTGTACTTAGAAGCTTGGCAGGCACTAGAACCCATCTTTCAAGCAGAACAGGCTGAAGACATGAGGACATACAGCTGCAGCTTGAAGGAGGTTGCACAGAATATTAACCCTGCTTCTCTCAGAACAGAGTCCTGCAACTGAGCAAATGAAGCAATCAGAAGCTCCACAAATAAGACACTGCAACAAATTAAAAAGTACCTAAGATGCTCTTGTAGTCTGTGATAACAACTATGCACGACAGAAAGGTTTGTGAAAAACAGATACATAGACTAAGGGAGCAGAATAGAGAGCCCAGAAATAAACTCATGTATAGATGGTCAACTAAATTTTAACAAGGGTACCAAGAATACACAATAGGAAAATGACAGTCTCTTCAATAAATGATGTTGGGGGAACTGGACGTACACATGCAAAAGAATGAAATTGGACCCCTGTTGTACACCATACTAAAATTCAACTCAAAATGGATTAAAGACTTAAATGTAAGACCCGACACCATAACACTCTTAGAAGAGAACATAGGGGAAAAGATCCTTGATATTGGATGTAACACCAAAAATACAGGCAACAAAAGCAAAAATAAACAAGTGGGACTCTTTCAAACTAAAATGCTTCTGCACAGTAAAGGAAACAATCAATAAAATGAAAAGGTAACCTATAGAATGGGAGAAAATATTTGCAAGCCATATATCTGATAAGAGTTTAATATCCAAAATACATTAAAAACTCATACAACTGAATAGCAAAAAAAAATGCACAAATGACCTGATTGAAAAATGGGCAAAGGAACTAAGTTGACATTTCTCCAAAGAAGACATACAAATAACCAATAGACACAGGAAAAGGTGTTTACCATTATTAATCATCAGGGAAATGCAAATCAAAAGCACAATGAGATATCATCTCATGCTAGTTAGTATGACTCATATTTAAAAAAAAGGTAAGTGTTGGTGATGATGTGGAAAAAAGGAAAACCTTGTATGTTACTGGTGGGACTGTAAATTGGTACGGCCATTATAGAAAATAGTATAGAGGTGGCCAGGCACGGTGGCTCACAAAGTTCTGTATCCCAGAACTTTGGGAGGCCGAGGCAGGCAGATTACCTGAGTTTGGGAGTTCAAGACCAACTTGACCAACATGGAGAAACCCCATCTCTACTAAAAATACAAAAAATGATAGATAGGCATGGTGCCGCATGCCTGTAATCCCAGCTACTTGGGAGGCTGAGGCAGGAGAATCTTTAGAACCTGGGAGGCAGAGGTTGTGGTGAGCCAAGATTGCGCCATTGCACTCCAGCCTGGGCAACAAGACTGAAACTCCATTAAAAGAAAGAAAGAGGGAAAGGAAGGGAAAGGAGAAGAGAGGAGAGGAGAGGAGAGGAGAGGGGAGGGGAGGGGAGGGGAGGGGAGGGGAGGAGATAGTATAAAAGTTTCTCCAAAAAGTAAACATACAAGTGCCATGTGGTCCAGCAATCCCACTACTGAATATATATTCATAGGAACTGAAATCAGTATGATGGAAAGATATCTGCACTCTCATGTTCATTGCAGCATTCTCAATAGCCAAGATATGAAAACAATCATAAATGTCAATTGATAGATGAATGGATGAAGAAATGGTGGTGTATATACACAATGGAATATTATTCAGCCCTAAAAAAGAGGGAAACCCTGCCATTTGTGACACCATGGATGAACCCAGAGGACATTATGTTAAGTGAAATAAGCCAGACACAGATAGACAAATATTGTATGATATTACTTATATGTGAAAAGCATAGAAGCAGAGAGTAGCATGGTGGTTGCAGGGGCTGGGGGAAGGGGAAGACTGGGAAGTGATGGTTACAGGGTACAGAGTTGCAACCTAGTGCCTATAGCTAAGGCTGTAGCTAACAACACTGTGCCTGTGCCTATAGCTAACAATACTGTATTGTGTACTTAAAATTGCTAAGAGGGTACATCTTATGTTAAGTGATCTTAACAAAACAAAGAACAGTCATAATAAAGGGCATGGGAGGAAACTTTGAGAGGTGACAGATATGTTTATAACTGATGGTGGTGAGGGTTTCATGGATGTTTATTTATCCACAAACTGATCAAAAGGTATATATTAAATATGCATAGCTTTTTATATGTCAATCATACCTCAATTAAGTAGTTTAAGAAAAACGAACAAACAAAAGGCTTGTGAAACACACTAATCAGAGAATATAAATATGATCAGGGGTTACAGGGGCAGCATACCTGATTACTCGGCCTGTTTTGGGGCCAGACATGGAGAAACCAAGTTTAGGGACAACCAAATGAGAATTCATTAAGACTCACAGCACAAAGCTACCTCAAAGGAATCCAAAACGCCAAAATGACACATAACATGAAAAAAACTAATTGCAATTCTAAAGAAAACTGAAGTCAGCGAATTGTGTGTGCGCATTTGTGTGCGTCTTTTATTTTTCCAGGTATTTGTTTGCAAAGTTAACACACTTTTCCCTTTGTATTTTTCCCCCATTCCACAGGTGCATTTCTTGTTCCCAGTCCTAAGTAGCGTTTAGCCCCTTTTCCATCAGTAAGCAATGGTTCGGCAAAGCCAAGAGGTTATCTGATCTTCATCCTGGAGGGATGGTGATCCTTTGCTGGTGACTTGCATTTTCTGCCTAGAAATCTAAACAATTTTTCTTTGTTTTCAAGGTTAAAAATTTTAACCAGAATATAGCTTAAGGTTAGTATTTCTCTACAAGTCTATTATTAACTTGCTTTTTATCTGTAATTCTGTTATCTCTTTGTTTTAAGGAATTCTTTCGGCTATTCTATCTTTGATGGATTTTTCATTGGTGGGTTCTCTACTTCAGGAACATCAATTGTCTTTATATTGATCACTTTTTGAGTGTCTTCCATATTGATTACATTGTCTCTTGTTGCTTTGTCTTTTGTTTTCTGCACTCACTACGATTAAATTAAGCCTTTTCTTTATATCAGAATTTTAATTTAGCTAATTGTATTTCAGTCTTTGCTATTCTAATTTATCTATCAGTTCGATGGTAGTGTTGTTTTAGCCCTCAGTTTCTTCTTTAACTTTGCAGTCTTTCTTTTCTTCTTGTTTCATTGTTTCATAATCTTTGATTTCCTTTAAAATATGTATGTTATTTCATTAACAACATGATGCGGTTGCATAAAATTGTCTTCCTTTCCTTGGCTTATGTTTTCTTCCAGATTAAGTCCTTCATTTGTCATTTTTGTGTTCAGTTTTATTCATTCAATATTGAGTTATTGAGCATCTACTATGTGTCAGGTACTATTCTTAATGTTAGGGAAAGGCCTGTTAGGGAAACCACATTCCTGCCCTCATGGATATTACATCTCAGACAGAGAAGTCAAACAACAAATAAATAAATCTCTACTAAAACATCAAGCTGGTCAGTATTTTGGGTTTGTGAACTCCTGGCTAACTGCTCAACTCTCAACTTCTCCATTGCCAGTGCCACGTAAAAGCAGCCACAGACAATAGGTAAATTAATCAGCGTTGCTGTGTTCCAAGAAAACTTTGCTGACACCTGCTTTCCGGCAACTATTTACATTTACTGATATTATTCTCATCCTCGTTTTGGTATTGCTTTCTGAGGTCATTGCGCTTACTGATGTTATGACAATAAGGTATAAAGTCCAGTAAAGAGAAAAAAGGATGATGACCATCCCCAGGGACACATGTTGAGCCCTTTCCTTCACTTAACAATTATTTCAAGACCAAGGGGAAAGGGTCATTTTGGCCTCTCCTGGCCATGATCCATTTCTGGTTGTCTGTATATAAGAATGTGAAGGTTGGAATCTGATACTGGCTTCATCCTGCAACTCTCCAGGCCCGCTAACTGGGGGGACTATCAACTAATGGGGGACCCAGATAATAAGAAAACATGGACATCCACCAATGAAAGTTCCCTAATGGAGTAAGAGGTCACAGGCATGTTGTAATGACACCTGCTGACTTAGTACTGCTCCTACTGCCTGATTTCTTTTATGAACATGGTAGACTTAAACACTTAAGTGTCAGCTTATTTTTCTAGGCCACGAAAATACTTTAAAAATACATTTTAAAATTCTTATTACCAGCCTGGGCAACATAGTGAGACATTATCTCTACTAAAAGTGAAAGAAGAAAATTAGCCAGGCCTGGTGGCGCATGGTTGTCATCCCAGCTACTCCAGGGGCAGAGGTAGGAGGCTCACTTGAGCCCAGGAGTTCGAATTTGCAATGAGATATGATCGTACCACTGCACTCCAGCCTGGGAAACAGAGAGAGAGCCTGTCTCAAAAAAGCCCTTGTATTTTAAAAAACAGCTTTTATTCACTGCAAAAACAAATGCGGATAGGCAAAGAGAAGAAAATAAATATGATCCTGGCCAGGTGCGGTGGCTCACGCCTGTAATCCCAGCACTTTGGGGGGCCGAGGCAGGCGGATCATGAGGTCAAGAGTTCAAGACCAGCCTGGACAAGATGGTGAAACCCCACCTCTACTGAAAATACAAAAATTAGCTGGGCACGGGGGCAGGTGCCTGTGATCCCAGCTACACAGGAGGCTAAGGCAGGAGAGCTGCTTGAACTCGGAGGGCAGAGGTTGCACTGAGCCGAGATTGTGCCACTGCACTCCAGCCTGGGCAACAGAGTGAGACTCTGTCTCAAAAAAAAAAGAAAAAAGAAAGAAGGAAAATAAATATGATCCTGAATCCACTATCCTAAGATGACTAATGTTAACATTTCTAGATATATTCTTCAAAATATAAATCTATAAAAATATTAATATATGTGAAATGTATTATAAACTAAAATACTAAAATTAAAATGGACTCATATTGAATATATAGCACTTTGCAGCCATCAGTAAGTAATACATGATAGCAATAACATATGTCACCGAGTATGAAATACTCTCAAATTGGCCTGCTTTATAAACTGCTTTTCGCTCTTACGAGTATATCATGAAAACTTTTGTAAGTCTCTGTTTTTGTTTTGTTTTGTTTTGTTTTTGTTTTTGCAATGGTCACATAGTATTCCACTGCACAGATGTACCATAACTTATTCAAAGAATCTCTCCTTGTTGGGAATTTACTTTGCTTTTATTTTTTCAATATTATGACCAACACTGAAATGAATACCCCTTCACCTAAATAGGCATATATTCTTTTTTTTCCCAGGGTGCTTTGTTTTTGTTTTGTTTTTAAGACACGGTCTCTCCCTGTTGCTCGGGCTGGAGAGCACTGGTGTGATCAGCTCACTGTAACCTTTAACTCCTGTGCTCAAGGGATTCTCCTGTCTCAGCCTCCCAAGTAGCTGAGTCTACAGGCCTGCACCAGCACGCCTGGCTAATGCTTTTATAAAATTTTCTTTTTTGTAGAGAAGGAGTCTCCCTTTGTTGCCCAGGCTAGCAGTATGCACTGTGTAAAAGAATTCTTCTTTACAAACATGCTTTACCTCATTTGGGAGCTGGCCTCATTCCTGTGTTGAAAACTTGATTGCAACCCTTGAGAAAGGGTGGTTCTCTTTGCTAGTTTTGGTGGGGTTGGAGGAGAGGTAGACAACCCTGGATTAGGATTAGGATATCGATGCTCTGTGAGGCCGTACCCACAAGGCGATGAGGTCCACATTACAACTCGAAGAGATTAAGGGATCGGTAGAGGGTAATTGTGTGAGTCAGAAATCCCATTGTGACCATTACTACCTAACACCAGGAGAGCACCATTAAACCATTAAATGCTAAAAGTGGCATGAAAAAAATCCAAAGGGTGTCGTCAGCTGACAAAGGGCACAAAATTCATACTCTGGGTTGACATTTAGCCCTTAACACACCATGACAGCAGGAGGCTCTGTGGGGTGTGTCAGGACGGGGGATCTAACCAAACTCTCCCCTCTCTTGCCATCTGTGGCTCTGCCTCATGTACTAATATTACAGAAACCTCTGCGTAAAGACCATGACATGCATATTTTTTGACATATGAAGCCTCGGCTGGTCATGTCCGTCAGGGAAATATATCCCAAGATGGGCGGAGCTTTCACATCTTACTCATATTTACTCATTTTTATTTAAGCCCCCTGTTATTTCTCTGAGAGTCTAGGATACAGCAGGCTCTGGGGAAATAAGTATTGTAAAGTTGGCAGGTAGAAGGGGTTTTTGGCTGTTGTTTTTCAAACATATTACACATATTTTTACATTGTTAAAAACACACGCTCCCGCACAACACCATTTCCCCAGAAGCCTCTCTGGCTGACTAGTGTCAAGCCTGGTGATTTATAAGATTGTTTGCATATATTATATTTTAAAACACATATTGCTTTTGTAAAACGCGTATTTATTATACATTTTGGAATTCATAATATGCGCAGAAAAGCAGCCTCCGCCTGGCTGGATCTGAGACAGTCTGTCACGTAAACACATTTCTGGAAGGGACTTCATACAAATGCTTTAGACGGGGCCAACCAATTCTTCCCTCCGCAGTTCCCATGGTCTCTCCCTCCCTCTCTCTCTCTGTCTCTCTCTCTCACACACACATGCCCCTTTCCGCCTCCTCCTGCATGTCACACCCATACAAATAAATAATAAAAACAGTAATGGAACAACGGCCCCAGAGGAAAGCTCTGTTAGGAATAAACCTGATTTTCAAAGCTGCACAAAAATCATCAAGCAAAGTAGCCTTGTGAAAAGCAACAATTCAGAACCCTATAGATTGGGCGGCCCCAAATTAGGGAAATGGCTCTGTGAACCCCAGTCAAGTATGTTCTTCAAATACCCCAAGCTGTGACCTTAAGTACAAGACTTGATCTGAAATCAAATTGTGTGGTTGGTGTACGGGAAGAGTGTTCCAGACCCTGGTCTCCTTGGTAAGGCTGTGTGGGTCAGTGTGTGGCTGTGTGGGTGTGTGCATTGGTGTGTGGTTGTGTGGGTCTCTGCGTAGCTGTGTGGGTGTGTGGGTCTGTGTGTAGCTGTGTGGGTGTATAGGTTTGTGTGTGGCTGTGTGGATGTGTGGGTTGGTGTGTGAGTGTGTGAGTGTGTGGAAGTGTGGGTTCATGTGTGGCTGTGTGGGTTGGTGTGTGGCTGTGTGGCTGTGTGGGTTGGTGTGTGGCTACGTGGGTTGGTGTGTGGCTGTGTGGGTCGGTGTGTGGCTGGTGGGTCGGTGTGTGGGTGTGTGGTTGTGTGGATGTGTGGGTTGGTGTGTGGCTGTGTAGGTGTGTGGGTTGGTATGTGTGGCTGTGTGGGTTGGTGTGTGGCTATGTGGGCCAGTGTGTGGCTGTGTGAGTGTGGGACAGCATGTGGGTATGTGGGTTTGTATGTGGCTGTGTGAGTGTGTGGGTTGCTGTGTGGCTGTACGGGCCAGTGTGTGGCTGTGTGGGTGTGTGGGCCAGTGTGTGGGTGTGTGGTCAGTGTATGGCTGTGTGGGTTGGTGAGTGGCTGTGTGGGTCAGTGTGTGGGTGTGTAGGCCAGTGTGTGGGTGTGTGGGTCAGTGTGTGGCTGTGTGGGGTGGTGTGTGGGTGTGTGGGACAGTGTGTCGGTGGTGGGTGTGTGGCTGTGTGGGTCGGTGTGTGGGTGTGTGGGCCAGTGTGTGGGTGGTGGGTGTGTGGCTGTGTGGGTTGGTGAGTGGCTATGTGGGTTGATGTGTGCGTGTGTGGCTGTGTGGGTGTGTGGGTCAGTGTGTGGCTGTGTGGGTCGGTGTGTGGCTGTGTGGGTTGGTGAGTGGCTGTGTGGGTGTGTGGGTCAGTGTGTGGCTGTGTGGGTCAGTGTATAGCTGTGTGGGTTGGTGAGTGGCTGTGTGGGTTGCTGTGTGGGTGTGTGGGTCAGTGTGTGGATGTGTGGGTTGGTGTACGGCTGTGTGGGTGTGAGCCGGCAGCAGGCTCATGAAAATCCAGGAAAACAAACATCCCCATTCAGGAGGAGCCCTCCTCCAAGCCATCTTGCTGTCCCCTCCGTTCCTCCCTCTCACAGGATGGAGAGCGTCCCCAGCATCTGGGCCGGCGGAGATGGACTGCCTGTGCCCCCATTAATGCTCTGACCCTGCACATTTGCTCTTAGCCGTTCAATCTCAGCAGAGAGCCAAGGAGGAGGGTGGGGGTCTGGCTCTTTATCAGCCTCTCCTGCCTGTCACCCCATGGAGGGAGGGAGGGAGAGAAGGGGGACTTTGGGGGCTGGGGTGGAGAGGTGGGAAGGAGATGGAAAAGGAGATGAAAGCAGCCAGAATTATTTCTCAAATAAAAATCCGGCCAGGGGATTGCAGGCTCCCAGTCCCAGACAGAAGCTGGACATCCCTCCATGTGGTTCTGTTTCTCCATCCTGTCCTATTAGCGTAAAAAGGAAACAGGAAGGCCAGATGCTGAGACCTCCTTGCTGATGGGCACTTACAAAATGGAAGGGAGGAGATTGCACAGACCTGCCCCTGCACTGGTAGCTGAAGATGCCTTTCTTCACCTACAGAAAATGAAAACCAGCTTGGAAAAACAAAAAGGCCGTGCGTCCAGGCTCTGTGACTTGGTCCAGATGTGCCAACTTAGCAACTCCTCACGCTGTCCGTAGCGGAGATGGATTTCTTTAACGTTCGTGTTATCAAGCCCTCCTATTTGTCGCCCCCAAACTCAGTTTCCCCCAGATGTCTTGGACTGCTTCGTTTGAGGCTTCTGCAGCAGCTGCTGCCGCTCTACACAAAAGGCGGCTCCGAGAGCCAAGATTATGTCTTCAGTGCATTACGGGCACATGCAGTGCGTATATCTTCGGTAAATAACCGCCCGTTTTCACATGGATTATTTAGAATTTCTGATGAAACTGCAGAAATGTCAATGCGGGGTCTAAGCCACCAATCGGAGAGCGGCTCCGCGACCCCTCTCTTCTTCAGCAAGACTGCTATTATCTTCAAGGGGAAAAAAAACCCTCTTTGTCTCTTGTTATACCTTTTTTATGATCTAGGATGCTGTTAATAACGACTTTGTGTTACATAAAACAGATAAATTAATGTCACCAAGTCCCCAAAGTACCGAATCAACCCGACTCCTACAAAGGAAAGCAGAAAGTGTATGAACTGAAGGCCAGGACTGAAGAGGGGCTCCTCTCCTAAAATGGGAGAGGGCCTCCGATCGCTGGCCTGTTCCTATTTGAAATGCAATATTTAAAAACCGTGTGGCTGGGGAGGAAAATGCCGCTGTCTGGCTGAACACCCCTCCAAAGGGAAAATCGAGCGTGTGGTTTTAGTTGGTGATTTAAAGCTCCTGTAACTCATTATATGTGTGTGTTCCTGCTCCAGCCATTCAGAGCAAGGGCAGGGTGGGGGGAGGTAGGTGGTTCCCTCATTAGCAATTACTCTACCCTTTTGGTGGGGATGTAAGAGGGTGACTCAAAACAGCATCTTCAGGGGAGCCCAGCTGTGTGTTTTCAAGGTGGGGAAAAAACCTGGCTTTGCACGCCATGTGAAGAGCCCCAGATATGTATCTCTAACAAGAGGGGACGGGGCACATGAAACATTTCTCAGCAGCTCAGAGGTACTGCTCTCTAATCCACAGCTGAGGTCCTAGGCTGGCAATCCAAGCCATGTCCCCAGGGCACCCTGAGTGCCATCCCCAAGCAGGAGCTGCATCATCCTTTCCTAGTACACCCGCTCTGCAAAGCCAGTGTGGCTGGTCTCGGTCCTACTGGTCAGTGGTGGCTAAAGAGACAAAACAACCACCCATTTACCATTCTGGTGACCCCCCGGGGAGCAGGAGACCCTGCCAGGTGCACCGAAATGTGGCTACAAACCAGGAATCCAGGAGGGAGTGTGAGAGAAACGGGATCTGCAGAAAGCCTTGTTGGGTGGGACGTCCACACCAGGCCCCCTGTGTCAAGTCACCCGGGGCCCCTTTGGGATGCCCCCTTCAGGGGTGCTGAGGAAAGTTGGTTTCTGAGCTTCAATTCTAATATGAAGATTATAATGTGGAAGTGATAGGTATTAATTAGAGAGAAATAACCACACACACACACACACACACACACACATAGACATTTATATATGAACTAAGAACATAAGCTCATTTCTGTAAATCACAAGGTTTCAAACAGTATTCATTGAGTGCTCGCCATATTCCCCAGTGCTAGGCACAGGGGAATCAGGAATGAGTCCAAATAGACTCTGTGCCTTCCCTGATGGAGATTATAGCTTCGTGAATTCCCTAACTGACAGCCCCTAACCAAACGATGGGAAGTGAGTATAAAACTGCAGTGTTCAGCACCATGAGAACCTGAGAGAGAGACTAGAAGCTCATCTGGGAGGTCAGGAAAGGCCCCTCGAAAAAAAACACACTAAAGCTGAGACGTAAAAGATGAGTTGGCATGAAGCAGGTGAAAAGGTGTTCCAGGAAGAGGGAAGAGCCTGTGCAAAGGCCCTGGGGTGGGCAGGGGCCTGTTTAATGCAACAGAAGGAGGATGCCATGGCGTCCTCAGCTAAAAATGTTCCAAGCCTGAAGCCTAACTTGTAGGTTTCAGCCTAGTAGGTTTCCAGAAGGAATAGAGGTGGACAGGGAAGAGAGGTGGAAAAGGACCCCAACTGGGTGTGGGCTCAGAGTGTGGGACTAATGGTGAGATGGGTTTCTTCTACTATGCTACATGTCACAAAGCTGCTTGTCATTCACTGGGACCCTGCCCTCTTCCCTGGTGCTTTTTGGGTTTCAGTGTAGATAGAGGAGGAAAGAGCCACAAAGGTGCTTCGCAGAGCCAGCAGCCTCTCAGGCTATTTCTCAAGTTCCCAGATAGCTTGGGGGCTTAGCTGTGTTGGGAGTAGAATTAAGGAACCTTGGTTAGTGGGATAAATTCCTATTCAGAGCAAAGCCATGAGGATCTTTTGGGAGCAAATGGGAAATGGAGAACATAGAGAACTAGAAAACATGGCCTTGGGAAAAAACATCATGAGAACCTTCTGACCAGGGCTGGTGATATCTGCAGCAGATCAGGAGGGCTTAGAAGATGTAAAACCATTAGAAACACATTCCAGCCAATCAAGTTGACCTCGCCTGCCACAACAAACCCAATCCAACTAAACCCCACAGCACAGAAGTGCAGTTTGTGAAGCTGATGACCAAGTGCTCTCAGTGTCTATAGAGTTATCCCATTCTCCTTCCAGCAGTACCCATGGTTTAGGCTTCCTGACAATCAAACCCCACACCAGCTCTGTATATGTTCACCTAGACACGGGCCTTCCCCATCTTCATCCCCACTGATGTCTCTGGCTGCCTAGGGTACAGCTGGGCCCATGGCCATCATCAAAGGGAAGGCAGGGTTGAGGAATTTGGGGAGATGACAGTGAAAAAAAGCTCTTGGAGTTTCCAGGTACTTGAACATTTTCTCTGGAATGAAGGTTTATTGGCTCATTGCTGGTTATGAGATTATACCCCAGTCCTCCAGAGATACGTGCGAAGGATCATGTAAATCCCGCATTCTGGCAGAAAGAGACAAACGCTAATTTTTACATTAATGACATCTCAACATGGAGTTGCTCAGGAGAGCATCTGCTCACCCCTGATTAGAAGCCTGAAGTGTGAACAGCATCTTCTCTCTCGCCTCTCCCTCTCTGTAATGGACAGCCACCAGAAGAGGTCTAAGCACCTGGTAAGCAGGTGTATTGCCTCTGAAGGAATAGGCAGGTACCTTTAACTATATGCATTACCTAGAACCTGTCATGAGCCATATGGCCATTTCTAGAAGGCTGGATAGGCTTTTGAGAAGATGCTTTTGATCATTCTACATGAGAGATCTATATAAACTGCCAAGGTTAATAGGGCCTGGCTTGGGGGCTGTCTCTGAGTATGCCACATATTCTGGGAAGAACTTCTGGGTGCTAGTCACTTGGCAAGCATCTCACTTTTGTCTTTGTTTGATAATGTTTTATTTACATTTGTAGAAATGCTCTGGATAGAGCGCTCTGTACCTCTCCTCTGGGTAAGCAGAGGGCATGCCTGGAACTGAAGTTTCTAAGTATTGATATTAGTGAGGTTCTGAGATGCCATGTAAGACCATGTTCAAGTTCATTATGTTACTTATCTTATAGATAGTTGTATAGATTGGGGAGAAAACCCTAAAAGCAAAAATAAAACAAATCAAAGGGAAACACTGCCCATGTTAGAAGAGAGAAGGAAATCTATTATTAACAAGAGAAAGAAGTGGAATCAGGGCAGGTTAATGACCTTGGCTGTGATTAGTGTCCTTTACCGAGCACAGCACAGGGTGTGACATGTGGGTATAGATATTTCTCCAGGGAGATGGCTAGGATGTCTCAGGCCTGAAGTAAAGACATTCAGAGCCTGCAAAGGAGTTCTGACCTTCCCTGCTCCAGGGTGATGGCCCATGGCAGCATTCTGTGGCTTTAACTTCCAGCCCAAATCTAGAACCCCTTGACATTGTGAGTTATTTTATAGGAATGCCAGGTTTTATTTTAGTAGAACACTTCTAGGAGGCTAAAATGAAAACTCAAAATATGTAAATTCTGGAGGGAACAGAACAATCACCTGAAAAAGGATCTTTTATGTCCATCAGCTCCTTTCAAATCTTAAGGTAAAACATTTTCCTGAAGCTGCTAAGAGAAATTGCCCAGCTCTTCCCTTGGTGCGAATGCTTCCTGTTGTGTGATGTGTGTGTGTGTGGCGGGAGCGGGCCTCAGGGGGTGCTACACATAAGAAGGGGATGGGGTTCTTGATGGGTCACCAGGGAGAGCCTGAGGCCATGGTGAGGGGTGGCCTCTTGAGGCCAGGTAGGCTTGATTCCAAGACACATCAGTCATCTTCGTTCTGTTCATGGACTAAAGCTAGGAGGTATTCCTCGGGCTGGAAGCAGAAACTTTCTGGTATGTTCCATAGGGGACCTGCATTTTGAAGAAGGTAGACAGTCTGCTGAGAGTTTTGGAAGAAGCCAAGTCAACACATCTGGGATTCAGAGATGGCATCTACCATGGAGGCAAGTGGCCTCCAGAGAGAGCTTGTCCTAACTGCCTTGAAACAAAAGGGAAGAGACACTGTGCTTGTCTAAAGGTAGAACCACCTTCAAACCCGGCTGCGATGTGTGTTTTAGACCAACCTACCAGAAGAGGAACACAGGTTTGCGTGAGGAGATGGGGATGGGGACAAGAATCACATCAGAGGCAGGTGTGAGAAACCACTGCAAGATTAGAATTTTTGAGAGAGAATACCTGGGCAATACCAGAGTCACAGCTGGTAAAAGTTTGGGAAAGAGGCTATGAAGGAGACTCTGAACCCCACTAGACCAGGAAATAACTCCACAAAGCCCTTCATGAAGCACCCAACACCAAGAGGGTAAAGACTGACTGATTTGCAGGAGGAGAACTAGGAGTTTCCATTGAAATTTCTAGGAAGGGGATTACAAATTTAAATGAAAGCCAGGAATCATCATAAATAGTACTTTCAAGATTTTGGTGCCTGTAATGTCCCTGTAGTTTAATTAACTATCTTCTATTCTCCTCTATTTTCTGCTATTGGTGCATGAAGACAATAGTGAGAAGATTCCCCCATGGATCTGGGAATGAGGAAAATGAATTAAAGGAGTGTGGATTTTAAAGTTTAACTCTTTCTGGGCACAGTCACTTCAAAGAGACAGACTAAAGCCCAGGCCAGCATGGCCATGCCTGTTGGATGTTATAGAAGAACGTGTCCATCAGAAGCATGGTGGGTCAGGGTTGGGCAGCACAGGGCAAGGTGATTCATGGAGGTGGGTAATAAGAACCATTCACTGGAGCTGAAGCAGTATTGGAGTATTACTGGCAAAGTCAACGTGGATAAAGATTCAGTGAGCGTTGTCCAAAGACCTCGAGGATTTGGGGTCATTGGCAAGAACTTCCATTGTACATTTGTTTCATCCGTTTTACTTTGATCAGATTCAACACTCACTGGAAAACCTTTGCATTATTCCTTGGCTTTCTAAGTCAATATGCCAAAAAAAAAAAAAAAACACACAAAGCTCAGTATTGAAACTCTGAAATATCTAGTTTCTGGAAAAGTTATTCTCACCGTAAATTAATACATTTATAGTTTGAGTATGATTTTAGTGAGAGCTTGTTGTGTTGGGATATTTATGACAATTGGATATATACAGTACTGTACATTTGTAAACTGTCCTTGTTTTATTTCACAAATGTGGTTAAGTGGGTCTGTCCTTGAGAGGAGGAGGTCCCATTCCTGGAAGGTGGGTGTCATCGGTTTCTTAGCCTAGAAGGCTGAGAACCACATCTGGGAATATCATAAAACCAGCCAGGTAACAGACATCACGCTAAGCCTCAAAGCCTCTCCCAAGATAAGAAGCCCCTCTCCCCCAGGATGGACATGCTGTTCATATTTAAGTTTTCTACAAACAACGGCAAGGATTCTTAAAACTATAAAGTGGGGGGCTGGATAATGTACTTATTTTGGAGACAGTAGAATACAAGAAGATGGTGCTCAGTAACATAGTTTAAAAACAGGCCTGGGGGCTGGGCGCGATGGCTCACGCCTGTAATCCCATTACTTTGGGAGGCCGAGATGGGCAGATCACCTGAGGTCAGGAGCTTGAGACCGGCCTGGCCAACATGGTGAAACCCTGTCTCCACTAAAAATACAAAAATTTGCCGGGTGTGGTGGTGGGTGCCTGTAATTCCAGCTACTCAGGTGGCTGAGGCAGGAGAATCACTTGAACCTGGGAGGCAGAGGTTGCAGTGAGCCAAGACCGTACCACTGCACTCTGGCCTGGGCAACAAAGTAAGACTCCTCCATCTCAAAAAAAAAAAAAAAACAAAAAACAAAAAACAAAACAGAAGAGCTCATATTGGCCATGGAAGAGGCAGAAATGTGAATTCTTACGGTTTTCTTTCATGGACGGATATTAGTCTCAACATCCACAGCCACGGCTGGGCGCAGTGGCTCACGCCTGTAATCCCAGCACTTTGGGAGGCCGAGACGGGCGGATCACGAGGTCAGGAGATCGAGACCATCCTGGCTAACACGGTGAAACCCCGTCTCTACTAAAAATACAAAAAAAATTAGCCGGGCATGGTGGCAGGTGCCTGTAGTCTCAGCTACTAGGGATGCTGAGGCAGGAGAATGGCGTGAACCCGGGAGGCGGAGCTTGCAGTGAGCTGAGATCGCGCCACTGCACTCCAGCCTGGGGGACAGAGCAGGACTCCGTCTCAAAAGAAACAAACAAACAAACATCCACAGCCACGCTCTTCCTGAATGGCCAACTCTTGACTTTTCAAGCACTGAGCCAGTTGGGGGACGATTTTGAATCTCTGCTTCTCCCTCTTCCAATGTCCTGTTTCCTCATTGTTTAGTGTTAGAAAACGAAACTTGGTAGTGGCTGGGCATTTGCTGGTTTGGAAAGAGTATCGAATGTAAGGTGTGAATTTTTTAAAGGTTTAATTTGTGCATTTGTGCATTTGTTAAACATTTCTCAATGGCTTTGAGAATTAAGCTCCAACTACATTTCAGCACACTTTCTGAACACTGACAACCTTTTGCATGCGCAATCTGCAGAATTTTTAGGGTTGCCTGGTTTCCATTTGTAGAACTGGGTAAGAACGTTTACGATGTCAGCAAGTCCATTTGATTTTCAGTTAATGGCACAGATGGGAAGCTGCTGTGAAGCGCCAGATGGAGGGTCACCAGGAAAAAGAAGGGAGTGGGGGCCTGGGCTGGACAGGAGATGGATGACAAGGCAGTGGCTGCCCTTTCACACTTTGTCAAGGGACTGGGGGGACAAGGGATGGTAAGGATGGAAGAGATGCATAAGCAAGAAGAATAGGGGACAGAGGGAGACCACAGCTCTGGCTGGGCTTTACCCAACAGGCACCTCCTCTGCAGGAAGTAGCTTTCTCCAGTCCTACCGTGGAAAAGCCACCTGTGTCTCTTGCCCCAATTCCAATGGCACCAGCAGGAATGGTGCCCCAGCCACTGTTGGCTCCCTGGATGGGGTCTAATGGTTCAGCCACAGTCCATGCATCATCCCCAGGGAAATTCACAGTTCTAGCCCTTTCATTACAATCCCGTGTGTGTGTGTGTGAGTGTGTCTGTGTTTCAAACCATAGTGTCCTGACTTTTGCATATTCTGTTTGGAAATAATGTAGGCAATTGTTTCATATTAACAGCTAAATGCTTATGAAATTTCATTGAAGATACATAACTGAAAAAGCATAAAAATGTCCAAACTCTCTCATTTAAAAACATCACTACAAGCTAAGACCTTGTATGATAATGGGTAAGTGCAATGTTACAACTGAATTAAGAAAATGGCAGAAATAAAGTCCGCGAAGGAAGGATGGGAGAACTTTAATGGGCCTTCCACACCCTTGATGTGGGGAATGAATGTTAAACAGCAGCATTTCTAGGCCTCACTCTGGAAATATACCCAAGGACAGTACTGTCCTAATATGATGATAATCTATGTGAATACAATTAGAAAATTACTCTCTTTTAGCAATATTTAAGATTGACTTGTACATTACAAGGCCCAACAAATTTACTAGACAACAATTCCGTTAATGGCTTCCTTCTTGCTTTTCACTCCTCTATTCCCCAGTCCCTTATTCAGAGAGATGTATAAATAGAATTCATACCCTTGATCTGTTACCTAAGATAGGCAGTTATGTATTGGATCATGGTTACAGGTAGATTCTTTGCATTCACTTGTCTAAGACAAATACTACTAATAATGATATTGACAATGATAATGGGAATAAACAATAACAAAGTGACAATAAAGCACCTATCATGGGCCATCAACTATTCAAAGGGCTTCAGAAGCATCCTCTCATTTACTTTATAATTGCCATGTGAAGCAGGAATGATTTTTTTTTTTTTTTTTTTTTGAGACGGAGTCTCTCTCTGTCACCCAGGCTGGAGTGCAGTGGCGCAATCTCGGCTCACCGCAAGCTCCGCCTCCCGGGTTCATGCCATCCTCCTGCCTCAGCCTCCCTAGTAGCTGGGACTATAGGCGCCTGCCACCCTGCCCGGCTAGTTTTTTGTATTTTTAGTAGAGACGGGGTTTCACCGTGTTAGCCAGGATGGTCTCGATCTCCTGACCTCGTGATCCGCCCACCTCGGCCTCCCAAAGTGCTGGGATTACAGGCGTGAGCCACCGCGCCCAGCCCAGCCTCTTATTTGTATTTTTATTGTTTTTTGAGATGGAGTCTCGCCTTACTGCCCAGGCTGGAGTGCAGTGGCGCAATCTCGGCTCACTGCAAGCTCCGCCTCCCGGGTTCATGCCATTCTCCTGCCTCAGCCTCCCTAGTAGCTGGGACTATAGGCGCCCGCCACCCTGCCCGGCTAATTTTTTGTGTTTTTAGTAGAGACGGGGTTTCACCGTGTTAGCCAGGATGGTCTCGATCCCTGACCTCGTGATCCGCCCGCCTCGGCCTCCCAAAGTGCTGGGATTACAGGCATAAGCCACTGCGCCCAGCCAGCAGGAATGATTATTAACCATTTTTTAAGATACGGAAACTGAGGTTAAGAAAGGCTAAGTAATTGATCAAGGTTGCCAAGCTCGCAAGTGGTGGAGCCAAGATGCAAACTCAGGTCTCAAAGCCCGCGTGTTTAATAATGAAGAGCCCTCTTATGTTCCTGGTGCTGTAGCCACTGATTCTAGGACAAACCTACATGTGTGTTGAAAAGCACTGTCCTTCCCCAGACAGCTGGTAACCCTGTTATCTTACATGGACACAGTAGGAGCCCTACAAACATGTATATTTACAACAAATATCCAACCCCTATTTTTAGTCTTATTTATAATGCAGCTCGAGTAGGTAGACCTGGTAAATGTAGGATAAACTA
Source organism: Gorilla gorilla gorilla (assembly GCF_029281585.2). Taxonomy (NCBI): domain Eukaryota; kingdom Metazoa; phylum Chordata; class Mammalia; order Primates; family Hominidae; genus Gorilla; species Gorilla gorilla. The sequence goes on from NC_073242.2 coordinate 102,768,480, forward strand.
TTAAAGGTAGAAGTAAGCCAAATCCTTCTATCCACAACCTGCTTGCTTTAGCACGCAGGAGTCAAACAGGACACATGTAGCCCTGATACCTCGTGGACTTCTCATTTTAAAAGAGAAACAAGAAGGAGTGTAAGGAGAATGCCGATGAGATTTGGAGATAGGGAGACCAGGTTCAAATCTGTTCTTTTATTACGTGACCTTGGGCAAGTTATAGAACCTCTCTGAGCCTCCATTTCTTCTCTGGAAAGTGTCTGTGCGATAATAACCTTATCTTGTAGAGTTGTTCAGCTGAATAAATGAGATAGCACTTAGCACAGTTCCTGGCACATAATGAGAACACAATTCACATTAGACTTTGTCCAGGCTTGGTGACTGACACCTATAATCCCAGTGCTTTGGGAGGCTGAAAGGGGAGGATCGCTTGAATCCAGGAATTTGAGACCAGCCTGGGCAACATAACAAGATCCTGTCTCTAAAAAAAATAAATAAATAACAATTAGCCAGGCATGGTGGCATGTGCCTGTAATACTAGCTACCTGGGAGGCTGAGGTAGGAGGATTGCTTGAGTCTAGGAGTTTGAGGTTACAGTGAGCTATGACTGAGTCACTGTATCCAGCCTGAGTGAGAGAGCAAGACCCTGTCTCTAACAACAACAACAACAAAAATCAGAATTTTTTTTTTTTTTTTTTTTTTTTATGGAGCTTGATCTCAGCTCACTGCAACCTCCGCCCCTCCCAGGTTCAAGCGATTCTCCTGCCTCAGCCTCCCGAGTAGCTGGGATTACAGGTATGTGCCACCATGCCCGGCTAATTTTGTATTTTTAGTAGAGATGGGGTTTCTCCATGTTGGTCAAACTAGTCTCGAACTCCCGACCTCAGGTGCTCCGCCTACCTCAGCCTCCCAAAGTACTGGGATTACAGGCGTGAGCCACTGCGCCCAACCTATTTATGTTGTTGTCGTTTTTTTTTTTTCACTTCTTTAATCAACAATTTTAAGAGAGACTGTTGTTGATTGTATAGAGGGCAATTAGGTAGGAAGCTCACAGAGCATATTTTAGACTTCTGGGCCTTACCAAGTGGTGCAGTGGCCAGCTGTGATGCTCTTAACCGTGAGGCCAATGGATGGAGGCTGAGCTCAGCAATGCGAACTGATGGGCTTTTACTGAGAATCTCCACTTAGACGGGCATGGGGGCAGGCAAGGGAGATGCTGTAAGCAGAAGAGAAACTAACATTCCAGGAATACCTACCATATGTCAGTTACCACAGTGAAAATTTGTTTCATTACTGATAGTGATGCCTGACGTAAGGTAAGGTCTCTACTTTGCAGAGCTGTGAATACAGTCAGAACAATTTCACTTCAGTTTGTAAATGCATGAAAACAAAAGCTATGTGTATTTCTTAAAGATCTCAAACAACACCAGTATCTGTGCGGACAGGGAGAACTCTAAGGGGATGAAGTTCCAGAAAAGGGTGTTCTTACTTTCTAATGTCAAAAAGTCTCTAAAGTGACTAATTTTCTCTGTAAATATAAATTATGATGATGATTATTTTACAGACTGGGGTCCGGTTACCAGCCCCTAGAGTCACATACAGCATCTGAGCCCTACTACAATAGTCCTTAGACAATCTAGTACAATCTATACATTTGAAACAAACATTCCTTAATTTATTATTGCAGCCAGATATTGAAATAAGTTATAGCATCCGAACATTGCTGTTCAGCCCCTAGAAGAGAAAAAGCATTTTCCAGGGACATTTTGCTTGGAGTTCATAAGAGGGTGAAATAATGTAACAATAGAATCTCTATCCCCAGCCACCTCCTGACTAGGCAGTTCTACCTCCAACATCAAAGCTGCCGCATTAAAATTTAATTTGAATTTAAAATCCCTGACAGGGCCCAACACTGGGGAAGCAGGGGTTAACCACTGAGATAATGAGGCCATCGCTGCCACCGCTGATTCTGTTGACAGTATTGTATCACCTAATGAATGTGGCGATATAAATCTTGATGAGGGGCAGGCCTGAGTCTCTGGAAAAGTAATGATCATGAGGAAGAGGCAAGAGCCCATGCTGCAGATGAAGAGGAAAACCAAGAACGTGCCCCAGCCCAGGAGGAGCAGGCTGAGACCTGGGCCCGCAAAGGGCAGGCTGACTGGCCCTGTTTATTTACCCAAAATGCCCCATATTTCACCGTGCAAGTTATAGGGCCTACCATGTTTGCAGGATTTGACGGAAGCAAACAAAAGGTAATGAGAAGCATGCTATCTGCTTCTAAGTCAATTCTCCATTGGCCCAGCAAAGCAGACCTATGACAATTACCAAAAACAATTAGGGTAGTCTCATGATCTCTCTCTTTCTTCTGTGGCAGAAAGAAAGCATTTTACAAATCTGAATGATTTGTGTTCTCATCTGAAGTCTCTACTTTATTTTGACTGTGATGGATAGTACCGTGAATTGCTTTGGCTTTTTTTAGTTAACAAGTTTGGTGTGATTCCTTTGCTATTGTTCCTTCCCAAATGTGCTCCAAGGGCTGCTTGGCAAGACAAAGGACAAAAAGTAAACTAATCAGCTGGGCATGGTGGTGTGCACCTGTAGTCTCAGCTACTCAGGAGACTGAGGCTTGAGCCCAGATCGCTTGAGCCCAGGAGTTGAAGGCTGTGGTGACCTAGATTGCCCCACTGCACACTAGCCTGGGTGACAGAGTGAGACTCTGTCTCTTAAAAAAAAAAAAAAAAAAAAAAGGACTCCCTGAAATGCCCCATTATAGAAAATAAAGATTCCATGAGGCCATTATAAGGATGAGGTTTGATGTGTTTCAAATAGCATGTGAACACTTCAGCAGCCCCTCTGGACTCTACCTGGAGGACACTGAGGCATAAAGATGTCCTGCAGGTGTGGCCCACAGGTGGCCGTGTGTGCCAGGATACGGGATGTTGGGAATCTAACAGCCAAGAGTGCTCCTTTTTTTTTTTGGACAGAATCTCGCTCTGTCACCCAGGCTGGAATGCAATGGTGTGATCTTGGCTTACTGCAACCTCTGCTCCCCAGGTTCAAGTGATGCTCATGCCTCAGCCTCCCGAGTAGCTGGGATTACAGGCGCCTGCCACCATGCCCGGCTAATTTTGGTATTTTTAGTAGAGACGGAGTTTTGCCATGTTGGCCAGGCTGGTCTCGAACTCCTGACCTCAAGCGATCTGCCCACCTTGGCCTCCCAAAGTGTTGGGATTACAGGCATGAGCCACCATGCCCAGCCTAGTCCTCTTTGACTTTGCAGACCAGTGGTCCGGGCTTTACCGGTTCCGAAAGCTGTGACATTGGGAGGTGTCCAGCACATTGATGCTGGAGCAGTCTCTGATCTTTGGTGGAGAAGGAGACTGATGCTGGAGAGCTGATAAGATCGGCCTGCATTGCTGTGGGCTGTGTCAGATGGGTGGACCCTCTTCCAATTCTAGAAGTCAGGAAATAGATTTCTGACTGAAAGAAATCTGGACATGTTCAGCATCTAGACACTCGATGGCATCTTGAAGGGACCAGCTATCTTTTTCCAGAAGTCTCAAATCTGGTTGTGTATCACAGTCCTTTGGATAACTTCAAAATAGAAATTCTTGGGGCCATCCCTAGAGAGGTTGGTTTAGGAGGACTTGGGCAGTTGTGGCCTGGACATAAGGACATCCTTTGTCTTTCCTTTTTATTCTCTTATTTTCAAAGAAACCTCCTAGAGGTGACTATCATGTTTCTGGCGGAAGAAAGAAGGATTTGAGGTAAAAGTGTGGAGCAGATAGGACAGAAAAAAATGGGAAGTCAAACTTCTTCAGAGCTTACATCAGGGTCACTCAATCTTGGATCTACTGACATTTCAGACAGGATGATTTTTTACTGTAGGGGGCTGTCTTGTGCATTGTAGGATTTTCAGCAGCAGCCCTGGCCTCTACCCTCCAGATGCCTACTGGAACCTCCATCAGTTGTGCCAATCAAAAACATCTCCAGATACTGCCAAATGTCCTCTGGACAGGGGTAGGGAGATATAAAATTAGCCCCAGTTGAGAACCACTGGCCTAGACAGTCCTAGAGGCCTTGCAATGTGGGCACCTCAACAAGGTCCAGATACCAAGAAAGAGAGAAAGATCATTGCCAAGTCCCTCATGGCTTAATGCAATGAGCCAGCCTTTCAGCTTATATTTGGAAAAGAAACTTGATTCCAGCGGTTTTTTTTTTTTTTTTTTTTTTTTTTTTTTGTTACAAGCACTCATTTAAGATTCTCTTAACACTAAAGAGAATCTTGCAGTGTGCATAAGCCTTTCTTACGGCTTCAATCTGATCCGGCAAGAGCATCCTCAAGCCCCTGCCTTTGCAAAGAGGCAGAGATGAAACCTGGACAAGGGCTGTGGGTGCTTTGGCAACCACAAGGCCCGACAGAGTCCACGCAAGCCACAACCCACGCAGGTGCGCCCCAACCTGTGCACCAGCCACACACGGGGACACCCTCTTCTCATTCCAGGTAGTGTTGACCAGGAAAATAAAAAAAAAATCCCCTTTTATTAACAAAGGGAGACAGAAGACAAAAGGAGCAGAAGATGGAAATCCTTCAAGATCTGTCTTAGCAGAAGAAAGCTCCCTTTCTCTTTCTTTTCCCCCTTTCTATGCCCTTTCTATTTTTCCTCTGTCTTGTTTCTCTCCTTCCTTTGTATCCTTTTCCCTTCCTCCCTTCTCTTTCTCTTCTCTCTCATCCCCTCCTTCCCCTCCCTTTCTCCTCTCTCTCTCCCTCTCATTTAAAAATCCATTCAATTGGCTTGCCCAGCAACCTTACAGAAACTTCTCTCAAGAGCAGCCTATTGAGACTGGCTCTCAAATTGCCCCCAGAGCCCACTGGATATTCCTTCAGATGTCTAACAAGCGTTGAACACAACTGAGGTTTAGAGAGACACAGAAATCAATACTGCGGCTTCCACCAGTCACGCTGAGGGATTAGTTGTCCCAAGGAAAAGCACAGACAGTTGAATAAGAGAATCATGACTCCGAATACCCTAACAGGTTTATGAACTAGAGAGCAGCCTCTGGCCTTGATAACCTCCAGTTGGCCTGGAGAAAAAGGAGGCTGTGAAAACATTCACTTAGCTTTCTCCCCTTTTGTATTAATGAGGTCAAGCGTGGGACCTCAGGGAGTCAACAGTGGTACTTGGAGGAACGACTGTCAAGGCCGGTGGGTGACGATGACCATCTGAGCAGTGGCATTCAGAGGCTCTGAGCATCCTCCTTGCTGTGGAGAAGTCAGTGGCCACATCCCTTAGGACAGAGCTTGCAGGGAGGCTAGAACTGAGGGCAAAATAGAAAAACAGCAATGCCTTGGACTATTTGCTTTGAGCAGGTGGCATTAAACAGTGGCAGGTGTTTACATTTTTAAAATCATGGATGGGAGAGATCAACAGAGTATGCAAATGATTAGAGGACTCTCTAAATGGGCAGGATTCTGAAACAGCAAAGAGCAATGGAGAATTTTTTTTTTTTGAGACAGGATCTTGCTCTGTTGCCCAGCCTGGAGTACAGTGATGTGATCATAGTGCACTGTCGCCTTAAACTCCTGGGCTCAAGTCATCCTCCCACCTCGGCCTCCCTAGTAGCTAGGACTACAGGCACACACCACCATGCCTGGTGAAGTTTTAAATTTTATTAGGGATGGGGTCTTGCTGTGTGGCCCAGGCTGGTCTTGAACTCCTAGCTCCAAGCAATTCTCCCATCTCAGCCTCCCAAAGAGTTGGAATTACAGGTATGAGCCATTATGTTGGGCCGAGCAATGGAAAAATGTTAACAGCTTCTCCACTTTGATGAGAATATAATGAGAGAAGGCTCATTTCAATGTATAAAAATTCTCATGCTCCTACTTCGTATGGTTCACATTCTGGAGGCTGATCTTACAATTGACATGGACATTCCAAACACCTCACACAAATAAGACAAACTGGTTGGAGACTCATTTAAAAACAGATGGAGCCAAAGGCCTCAATGATGTCAGTCTCAACAAAAAGAGAAAAAGTCACTTTATAACTGGATCTCTGGGTTTGAGTGAAGAATTAAAGCTATTATCTGTATAAGTCAAACCAAAAACCTACCTTCCTATGAATTTATAGGACAATTTAGGTCCTAGCTGAATAATTCAGAAAAAGATAATCACCTGAATTATTTAGATGGCTATCTCATTCCCTTATATACTCCATCTCTCTAACCTGGATGTGGAAAGTCGACAGCAATTAAGTCTCTTAACCAAGCCACCAACAGGAGGCCACCGATTTGGACTACAAATGTGGTACCCTCAAAACAGGATCAGTGGAAACCGACCAGGATTAAGAAACTGATTTGGAAGACATTGGCTCTGAATTACTAAGTGATGCTCACCCAATCTGATGGAGGTTCAAAAACCCCAGGTGAAAAAAAAAAAAAAAAAAAAGAAATGTAGGAAAGTCATCTCTCTGTGTTGTGTATCCTCAGGTTACCTGCTCTACCCTTGGTCCTGCATAGATGTCATTGATTCTGGAAGAGAGGAATTCAGTGCCCTTCTCTGGCAGCCTCCCACCAGTCTCAGCCTCACGGAGCTTGCAGAAGAGCCTCATTTCTGGTCTGTGTCCAGGTTCAGGGTGTGAGTCGGAATTTGTGCCTCCAAGGCTGGTTAGCCAGCAGCATGAGAAATGATGTCATGTAAATAGGGCAGATGAAGAGCTGGGAGACCCCTGATGAAGTTCACAGGGGTCATGGGAAAACAGCCCTTCCTCTGGGTGACTTTGGAACAATAGTGAGGTCAAACTGGCTGGCGGGGCTTTGCCATGCTGTTTCTATCTGGGTGGAGACATACGCACCTTGAGGTCCTCGCGTGCCTCTGTGTGTTTGTGTGCACGTGGTCTTATGCGCAGAGAGGCAGGGTTGTCTGCTGTGTCCAGGCTGGTGGATTCAGCTTTCCTTTGTGCAAGTATTAATCTGCCCGGTCCCATCCCCCACTCTCTCCCCGCACATTAACCTAAAATATGAGCGCATGCTCCCGTCTCGCCTGTGTTGGCTGCTCTAGTGCCCACAGCATCCCTGCCCCCTTCCTCCAGCCCTCTTATCTAAAGCAGCATGTCACTGCAATTTTATGGTCAACATTACAGACTCAAGCCCTCCTTTGAACCAATCAAACTGCACTGAATATGTTAAGGGAATCCAGGCGTTCTGTAAGGAGCCTGCTTCCTGAACCGCACCGCCTGACCTCTCTAAGAGCAGCCTCCATAAATCTGCCTCACCTGATGGGAGATGGGCTTTTTAGGATCTCTCAGGGTGCTTTGAGGTAGCACTTCTATGAACTCCTTGCCACAATAAATAATGCTACCTGCAATATGTCTTTGGGAGCATGTCAGTAGCTGCTGTCCTGCTATGAATTTTTATTCTTGTGCCGTCTGGAAGATAGATTCCAGATTCAGCATTTCCCTGCACTTAGTGTCAGATCTCTTTACCCCCTTGCCCCAGCAGAATGACAGAAACCACAAATAAAATAAAATTAAAAATTTTAAAAAAAAGCAGCCTAGGAAAAATGGCCCAAGATCGGAGAGAAAGAGCCAAGCTCACCTCACAGCAGCGGCATGAGCTGCCAACATGAGGCGGGGTGGCCAGGTGGGAGGAAGGCGGGTGTAAGCTGGGCAATTTCAGAGTCCTCAAGACGGAAGCAATTCACCAGGGGAGCCTGGAGGAAGGGGTCTCTTACTAGGTAATGGTGTCAGATAAGAAGAAAGCCCGAGTTTGGGTCAATACATCATTATGAAGGAGAGCAACAGAAATCTGTTCACAAACATCAGTTAGGTGGTCATTGCCCTGGTAAGATACTGGGCAATCAGTCCATGCAAAGAGGACGGTGGATTCAGAAAGAGCCCAGAGATGACTTCCAAAGTGAGTTGTTATGGTCAGAAAGACGAGGAAGAAAGACACCCCTGTAGCTTAGGAATAACAATCAGTTGGTTCCCAGATTTCACTAACTCACATGTCTTTGCTGATCCAGAAGCAAGCGCTCACATGGCCGTGTGCAGTTTCCTAGTTATCAGCCCTGCAACTTGAGACCACTCAGCAGACCTGAAGCCAAAACTCACCGTTGCCCAGGAATTTCTGCTTCCTCGGAGTGCCCCAAGTTCCTGGGAGTTTCTGCATTTCTAACTTGCCAGCTATATCCATTATGGTGGGCGAGGTGCCCAGGAAAGGAAGAAAGAAAAGCTGGCTTTGATATGTTAACATCTCATGATGGTAGAATATTTTATGTTATAAGCCACTTCCTCTTTGGAGAGGGTACAGTTCAGCATCCTGGCAGGAAAAGCACATAGGCCTAGCTTCTCTGTGCATGGAGAGCCACACAATCACAGACTACAACTTTGGCAGACTTTTAAATGAAAGTTTTGCCAACTGTGAAACAGACAGGAATTACCTGGGGATCTTCAAATGCGGATTCTGGTTCAGTGGAACCCGCAAGTCTGCATTTCTTACAAAATCTCAGGTGACGCTGACGCGACCTGTGGACCACACATTAAGGAATGAGGTTTTAGGTTCTACCAAGTTTCTACTGTGTACCTACTGTTCTCCTGCCCTAGAGTGTATATGTGGCTCCAAACCCAAGAGAACCCAGTCTGTTTCTGTTCTCAAATAGTTTGTTCTTTGTTCTTCATATCTTAAAAAAATCAATATATATCAAAACGGAGTTTAAAAAATTGTGATGATTTGAATATCTGCATTTAACACATGAATACTTGTTTTTTGTTTGTTTTGAGACAGAGTCTTGCTGTGTCGCCTAGGCTGGAGTGCAGTGGTGCCATCTCGGCTCACTGTAACATCCAGCTCCCAGGTTCAAGCAATTCTCCTGCCTCAGCCTCCCATGTAGCTGGGATTACAGGTGCCCGCCACCACACTCAGCTGATTTTTTTTTTTTTGATAGAGATACGGTTTCACCATGTTGGCCAGGCTGGTATCAAACTTCTGACCTCAAATGATCCACCTGCCTTGGCCTCCCAAAGTCCTGGGATTGGAAGCGTGAGCCACTGCATCTGGCCGGCATGAATATTTTTCATGCCTCCAAATGGAATATGTCATCTCACTTGGAGATGATGAAAAGAATCCATATTTGAGGTTCTCTGTGAGTGTAAGATCAAGGCCAATTTACCTTTGGGCCCAGCAGTGATAGGCTGCTAGACCCTGCCCACAGGGAATCAGATGGTTTATGCAGAATGTTGGCTTCACGTGGTGGCCAATGTTCTACACACAGGCAATGCTACATTATCATTTCTAGCCTCCTGGGGCAGTATGATCAATTTCCCAGCTTAGACATTACTGAGAGAAGGGTATAGAGTTACGTGAAGGCTAAATGAAAACCTTCACTGATCAAGTTACCAATGGTGGGCTGGTAAGTGGGACCAGTTCATCTCCTACACAACAAGAACAGCAAGACCACAAAACTGACAACATAAAATGGAGGTGATAAGATCACTGACAAATGCCTTTTTGGATGATAAAGTCTCTTATGGTTAAGATGATCTTTGGAGTAAGAAGTGCAGAAGCTTTTCATACATCCCAACATGTTTAAATACAGTAGCTGAGGAGATAGCAGCCCCTGTCCATCAAGTCATCTAAGGCCAACCATCGAACACATGATCACTCATTTGTAAACTGGGCTTCCTGCCTGCTGAATACCTTTGAAAAACAGAAGTTCTCTCCTAATTGCCTGGGCTGACCTATATTTAGAAACCTGAAATGTGCTGGTACAGTGGAGAAGCCAGAAAAACGTTGGAGTTAATCACTAAATCAATCTGGGCTGACCCCATGAGGATAGTGAGCACTGAAGGTTGTTGGCCAAGGAGCTTTTGGAGGCTGGACTTAAAAGAACTCTCTTGTTTCTCTGAAACGGGAAAAACTGCTTCTTTCTGCAAAAACATATTCTAGGATAGTCCTTCAAAACAGTCATGCCAGTAACCAAGTCAAGGTTAACTTCATTTTGTTCTGGTGTACACAGGTAGGTACCACAGCTGGAGAAACAAGAGAAATAGGCTCATTCTCAAGAGGAACCCAGCGAGGAGATCTTTCTTTTCTTCCCTTCTCACCCTTGGCCAACTTTCCTTCTCTTATATCTGTTTGGTTTCTTACTATCCTGGGTTGTTAAAATTCACAGTTGAAATTTTCCTTAAAATTTTATACCCACAAGGTGATGATAATTTCCTAAAGTTCAGAGTTTGAAAAATTGGGGGAAGGCACAAGAAGTATTCGGCATTATTTTCAGATTAAATGAACTATGGGATGACATTTGGAAATGGGCACCAGGTACCTTGAAGATGAGCAATTGCCTTTACAGGAACACTGAACAGAAAGTTCAGGAACCTCCTTAATTCTATAGGACCAGCACTCACCCCCAAATTTGCCAGCTCTCGTGATTTCTGCAACCTATGCTAAATGATGGCTTGGGTTTGAAGGCTAAAGGATATAAACAGCCAAAGAGGGGGAAAAGGCACTTAGAACTAGAGAGAGTTACCGATCATTTGACTTCTGTAGAAAATACTTGTCGGAGAGATAAGTAATAAAAAATCTAGCACATATTTTGAGATTTAGGTTTGGCTGTCTACCTAGTTAAAAGTTTAGATTGAGTTATCTGAGCCATATGCATGCATATATATATATATATATATATATATATATATTTATTTATTTATTTATTTATTTTTGAGACAGAGTTTCACTCTTGTCACCCAGGATGGAGTGCAATGGTGCAATCTCTGCTCACTGCCACCTCCACCTCCTGGGTTCTCCGCTCAATGCCACCTCCGCCTCCTGCCTCAGTCTCCCTAGTAGCTGCGATTACAGGCACTCACCACCATGCCTGGCTAATTTTTGTAATTTTAGTAGAGAAGGGGTTTCACCATGTTTGCCAGGGTGGTCTCGAACTCCTGACCAGGTGGGAGTTCACCAGATGGTGATCCACCCACCTTGGCCTCCCAAAGTGGTGAGATTACAGGCGTGAGCCACCACGCCCAGCCTATTTTTTAATTCTCGCATTGAATTTTGTAGCGCTAAGCTAGGAAATGAGGAAGTTGATTAAGTAGTGTTACAATGGAACAACTTATGCATTTATCGTCAACAATTTATTGAGTGTTTTCAGAACCATTTTTGAGAAGACATATGAGTATTAGACTTTTTTTTTTTCCTGCAGGAAGTTTACACTCTTAATTGTTGAGATGGGACTAAGTTGCTAAAACATATTATATATATTATATTAAAATATATATTAAAAATATATAGATATGTAAGTTAAGTACAAAATTACATGACATGATATGATAGGGACTACACAATCAAGCTAAGAATTTGGAGAAGCAGAATTACCAATGAGGAAGTTAGATCCCAAGACAGGCTTCCTCCTGGTAGGGTTTATATAGAAAACAAGCAAGGGTGTCCCAAGATTGTGGAACACAGATGGGAAGCTATGAAGTTTACTATTTTTTATTACGATTTTTTAATCTTTTATTTTAGGTCCAGGGCTACATGTGCAGGTTTGTTATATGGTAAACTTGTGTCATCGGGATCTGTTTTATGGACTATTTTGTCATCTGAGTACTAAGCCTAGTACCCCATAGTTGTTTTTTTGGATCCTCTCCCTTCTCCCACCCTTCACTCTCAGGTAGGCCCCAGTGTCTCTCGTTCCCCTCCTTGTGTCCATGTGTTCTCATCATTTAGCTCCCACTTATAAGTGAGAACATGTGATATTTCGTTTTCTGTTTCTGTGTTAGTTTTCTAAGGATGATGGCCTCTAGCTCCATTGATGTTCCTGCAAAGGCCATAATCTCATTCTTTTTTATGGCTGTGTTGTATTCCATGCTGTATATGAACCACAATTTCTTTATGGAGTTTAATTGCACTCCTGCAAGGAAACTAGTCCACAGCAGTGGAAGGAACCCATGAGGGGGTTGTGGGAAATCAAATTTGTTGATGTGGGAAGCGACAGATGAGAGTGGGGTTTGCCCTTGATTAGCAGTAAAGGAAGATACTGAAAGTTACTTTTAAGCAGAGGAGCATTATAACGGGAACATGTTTTGACAAACTGGGGCAGGGTCTCAGAGCCTCAAGCATGTACTCTCAGGAACCTAGAGAAGAGAGAGTTAAGCCCTTTGAATTTGATCCAGCAGGACGATAATGCTTAACAGAGGAACAAGATAATTCTGAGTATAGCCTCAGTGTCCTCAAGTGGTCTGAGACCTGTGAGGACAAAAATAGCAGTTTAGTTAAAATTCTGTAAAACTTTAGGAGGCATAAACATGCTTTGGGACTCTGTTTTTTCTTGTCTTTTTTTTTTTTTTTTTTTTTTTTTTTTTTTTTTTTGAGATGGAGTCTCACTCTGTAACCCAGGATGGAGTGCAATGGAGCAATCTCCGCTCACTGCAACCTCTACCTCCCAGGTTCAAGCGATTCTCCTGCCTCAGCCTCCTGAGTAGCTGGGATTACAGGTGCCCACCACCACGCCTGGCTCATTTTTGTATTTTTAGTAGAGACAGGGTTTCACCATATTGGTCACACTGGTCTCAAACACCTGACCTTGTGATCTGCCCGCCTTGGACTCCCAAAGTGCTGGGATTACAGGTGTGAGCCACTGCACCTGGCCTGCTTTGGGACTCTTTCTAACAGAGACAATGGCAAAACCATCTGAGGTGGTGGTGGTGGTGATGGTGAAATGGGAGCATTCCACCCTGGCAGGAAAGCTAGTTTTATTATTGACATTATTAGCACAGGATGATAATAAAAAGTGACCAATTTTTAGCTGGTTTATGATTGTTGTAAAACTCTCCACTGACAATGCATTCCTTTGCTGTCTGCACTCGGGGTCACTGCTCTTGCTCTCTCCTTTCCCGCATATGCAACTGAAGAGACAAAGACCAGTAGCTCTCCATGGGGGCAATTTTACCCCCAGGGAAATTTAGTAATGCCCAGAGACTTTTTTTGTTGTCACAACTGGGGTGGCAGCAGTGCTGCTAACATCTAATAGGTAAAGGCAAAATATGCTATAGTACATAGGACCATCCTCACAACAACGAATTATCCAGTCCAAAATGTCAATAGTACTGAGGCTCAGAAACTGATACATACAAACGTGCTCAATGAAGCATTATTTATAACAGCAAAATTCTGGAAATAATCCTCATTTCTAACAATAAAGGAATGGTTAAAAATTATTGATTATCATATGTCCACAGGATGTACTTTGCAGTCATGTTTTCAATTATAACTTGATATAGGCTCACCCTGTAATATTAAATGAAAAAAAAAAGAATCAAAGCTGTGTATACATGCAATCCCAATTTTGTAACAACAAATGCATCACACACACGTCATAAACACAAACACCCCAGCCAGGTGCAGTGGCTCACGCCTGTAATCCCAGCACCTTGGGAGGCCGAGGCAGGCGGATCACCTGAGGTCTGGAGTTTGAGACCAGCCAGGCCAACATGATGAGACCCTGTCTTTACTAAAAATACAAAAATTAGTCGGGCATGGTGGCAGGCGCCTGTAATCCCAGCTACGTGGGAGGCTGAGGCAAGAGAATTGTTCGAACCTGGGAGGCAGAGGTTGCAGAGAGCCAAGATCGCACCACTGCAATCCAGACTGGGGGAAAAGAGAGAGACTTCGTCTCCCTCCACAAAAAAAAAAAAAAAAAAAAATACACAAACAAACACCCCAAGACAGAGGACTGTTAATAAGTAACCAAAATGGATGGATGCAGTGGCTCACACCTGTAATCCCAGCACCTTGGGAGGCCGAGGCAGGCAGATCACCTGAGGTCAGAAGTTCGAGACCAGCCTGGCCAACATGGTGAAACCCTGTCTCTACTAAAAATACAAAAATTAGCCAGGTGTGGTGGCAGACGCTTGTAATCCCAGCTGCTGGGGAAGCTGAGGCACGAGAATCATTTAAACCTGTGAGACAGAGGTTGCAGTGAGCTGAGATTATGCCACAGCACTCCAGCCTGGGCGACAGAGACATACTCCATCTCAAAAAAAAAAAAAAAAAAAAGTCACCAAAAGGGCAACAATGGTTATCTCTGGATTCGTAGATAAAAATGTTTGTTCTCTTCTTTGAACTTTTCTATATTTCTGAAATACGATAAGCATGAATTAATTTTCTGATAAAATATAATTTTTTTTCAAAACACCTCAGTGATTTGAAACATAGGCCAAACTTAACAAGATGAAATATAATTGGACCGTGCAACATTTACATATAGGTTCAAAGCATCAATTGTCAAAGGCAGGAGTAAGATGCTTTTGCTTATGACCCATTTATGTAAAAAGGGTGTGAGTCAATGGAAGCTCAAAATCAAACAGAAGAGACCTGATGAGGTTGCTGAAAGAGTGATCTAAACTTAGGACACCTTAACGAAATTTTGCACCAGGATGATGCATGCAGCAGTCCTCTGTGGGGCACTCATCTGGACTGCTGAATGCAGTGGTGTGTGACATATTTTAAGGGGGCTGTTGAAAACCTGGAGTAGGTCCAGATGACAGCAACCAAAATAAGGAGCTTGAAATTATGACACGTGACAAAAGGATGAAGGAAGTAGTAAGGAGCTTGAAATTGTGTCACGTGACAAAAGGATGAAGGAGGTTGGGATGTTTAGTCTGACGACAAGAACACTTAGGAGAGGTGTGAGAGCTATCTTTAAATATTTGGAGGGCTGTCATAAGGAGAGGGACATATGTGCTGTGCATGGGCCCAGACCACAGAGCTGGCACTAATCACTGATGAGAACTGATCACTTATCTTCTTTCACATAACTTCCAAACACAAAGAAAAAAAAAAACTCTTCTAAATCTTAGAGTTGTCCAAAAATAGAGTGGCTAACTTGGGAAGTCATCCGGTCCCGATCACTGACTTAATGATAGTGTGTCAAGGTTGTTGCCGAGAGGACAGTGGGCTGGGAAAATGAGAGAGCAGCGATGCTATTCATACATTCCTGGTGCCTATTGCTCAATGCATGAGCAAATGCAGAGGGGTCAACATTCATTGAGGGCTTTCAGTGGGCCATGGACCAGGAATGGTGCCAAATGCTTCACACGCTCTGTCCAACTTGTTCCTTATAGCCACCTTGCAAGAAAGGCACAACTCTACATTTGCCTCGTTTTCCAGATGAGGAAATACAGGCCCAGGGAAGTTTAGGGGCATGCTCAAGGTCAAAAGCTAGTTAATGTATCAGATTCTACAGCAATGCCAATAATAGCAATAGTAATCATCATAACTGTAGTTGCAAACATTTGTATAATGCGTACTATGCATCAGAGTTCAAAATGCTATGCTTCTATCCTCATTTTACAGATAAGTTTTGGGTAGGTAAAGAATCTTGTCCAAGGCCAAAAATGGATCAGTGATATGGTTCGGCTCTGTGTCCAAACCCAAACCTCATGTTGAATTGTCATCCCCATGTGTCAGGGGACGGGCCTGGTGGGAGGTGACTGTATCATGGGGGTGGATTTCCCCCTTGCTGTTCTCATGATAGCGAGTTGTCCCGAGATCTCATGGTTTAAAAGTGTATGGCACCTCCCCCTTTTCTCGCTCTCTCTCCTGCTCCGCCATACTAAGACATGCTTGCTTTCCCTTCACCTTCCACCATGACTGTAAGTTTCCTGAGGCCTCGTAACCATGCTTCCTGTGTAGCCTGTGGAACTATGAGTCAATTAAACCTTTTTTTCCTTATAAATTACTTAGTCTTGGGTAGTTCTTTATAGCAGTGTGAGAACAGACGAATACAGCCAGATTCTGTAGTAATGCTAAAAGAGTAATAGTCATCATCATCACAACCACAGCTACAAATGCTCGTATAGTATGTACTACGTGTCAAAAAACACAATTTGGAATGCTGCACCTATACAACTTATTTACCATAACACTCTAGGAGATGTCTCTCTTATTGTCCCTATTTCACAGATGAGAAAATGTAGTCTCGAGGAGGCTGAAGATCTTGCTCAAGGTCACACAGCTAATGAGCGATACACCTGGGTTTTAAAACCTGGCACTTCAGACTCCATAGCGGTATTAGTAACAATAGACCTAGGAATCCTCATCATCACTGTCATTTTCCCAGTCATAAAAATGGCACAAACATGTACACAGCCCACACTATGTGTCAGGCAAACACAGCAGACCTAGGAGGTAGTATGATGCTTAATTTTATGTGTCAGCTTGGAGAGTGGTTTTGGATGAGATTAACATGTAAATTGGTAAACTTCAGTCAGGCATGGTAGCTCACACCTGTAATCCCAACACTTTGGGAGGCTGTGGCCAGTGGATCTCTTGAACTCAGGAGTTCGAGACCAGCTTGGGTAACATGGGGAAACCCCATTTCTACAAAAATTAGCTGGTCATGGTGGCACACACCTGTAGTCCCAGCTCCTTGAGAGGCTGAGGTGGGAGGATGGCTTGAGCCCAGGAGGTGGAGGTTGCAGTGAGCCAAGATTATACCACTGCACTCCAGGCTGGGCAACAGAGAGAGACCCTGTCTCAAAAGAAAAAAAATCTGGTGAGCTTTGAGTAAGCAGTTGTCCTCTTTAAGAGGTGGGTCTCATCCAATCAGTTGAAGGCCTGAATAGAATAGAAAGATACGCCTCCCTGAGCAAGAGGAAATTTTTTAGCAGGTTGTCTTTGGACTTCATCTGCACTATCAACACTCCTGAGTCTTGAGCCTGCTGGCCAACCCTGCAAATTTTGGACTTGCCAGCCTCTATACTCACCCCTTGTGAACCAGTTCCTTACGATAATTCTCCTTTTCTGCCTATACATTTCCTATTGGTTCTGTTTTTCTGCAGAACCCTAAAATAGGTAGGTACAACTATTATCCTCATTTTAATGAGAGACCCAGAGACATTCAAGAACTGGGTCAAAGTCACATGACTAATAAATGGCAGAGCCAGGATGGAAACTCCAACCACTGGGCTCTGTAGTCCGTGCTCCTACATGGCATTCTCTGGAGCTCCTTCCTCTCAACTGCTGTGTGTGTTATGATCTAGGTGACATGAAATGAGGGGATGAAAAAGGTTAACTCTCAAGGCAGGAAAGTTGCTGTTCACAGAGAAAGAATGACATCCCTGAGCTGCTCCTCCTACCAAATGGCCACTTATTCAGTCTTCCAGATAGCCCTTGCCACGTTAGGACATTTCTTAATATTTGACAGATTGAAGGGTAAAAGACCCAACAACTTTTCTTCCTCCTGGTATTGTTTAATTCAACAGAGAAAGAATTTACTGAGCACCTTCCACTTTCCCATAAGTTAGAGGCAACTGTCTTGTCTCCTGACTCTTGATTCTCATTAGATAATTTGTGATTTGAATACAGAATATGTAAAATAATTCAGGCTGGGTGTGATGGCTCATGCCTGTAATTCCAGCACTTTGGGAGGCTGAGGCAGGCGGAACACCTAAGGTCAGGAGTTTGAGACCAGACTGGCCAACGTAGTGAAACCCTGTCTCTACTAAAAATACAAAAATTAGTTGGATGTGGTGGGGTGCACCTACAATCCCAGCTAGTCAGGGGGCTGAGGCAGGAGAAGCGCTTGAACCTGGGAGCTGCAGTGAGCACCACTGCACTCCAGCCTGGGTGACAAGAGTGAAAACTCCATCTCAAAAAGAAAAAAAAAAAAGAAAAAAAAAGAAAAAAGAACATTTAAAATAGTTCAAGTGACATATAATGATACAATGTCTCCTCAGCTTCCCCTACGTGGTGGAAATGCACAAGTACTCACGTTGTTGCCTTTTCAAAGTTTTGAAGCCTTGCCCTGATATCAGCAATTTCTATAGTAAAGTTTCTACCTTTTAGTTTACTAAACCTCTCACTGATAGGAAAATCACTCTTGATATTCTCAGTTTAATTTCACTTTTGCCAGATTTCCATTAATACCAGTATCTCTTTGGACCATCCAAAGCCATCCTCCTCTGGAGGCTTATCTTTCACATAATTTCCAAACAAAAAGACAACACAGACAAAAGCTGCACAAAAACATGCCATGGGACCAGGTATTGAAAAAAAAAAGACATTGAAACAGACCCAAACAGAAATACAATGGTTTTATTATATGAGCCTTCAGCAGTAAAGAAGAAAGGAAAAAGCAAGGTTAGCAAAAGAGGAAAGGAAAGCAAAATGACTAACAAACGCAAAGTGCCTAAGGAGATGGTGTTTTCTTTGTATGCATCAACATACACTCAAAGAATATTTCCCTATAAGAGTGTCATTGCCCACTCACTTCCCGTTTTCAGTTATGTGTAAGAGAAGCTTTTAACTCTATTTTCAGCCCCCCTGGGAGTTGCAAGGAAGAAGGTGTTGCTACTAAAGTAGGCAATGCTCAGCCTGAAAGTCAAGGATACACAAGACGCATACCCATCAGCCTCCTCGTCCTGCCTGGACCAGCCCTCCCTGACCTCTTAGTGGGGGTTGGAAACCGCTGGCCCGCACTGGCCAGACCATGGGGAGAGGCTCTCAGAGGACAGTGTCTCCTTTGTTGGATGTTTTATCACAAAGAAGGTGATACCACAGGAAAAATAAATCCGGAAGCTTCTAGTCTAACCCAAACCTCAGGTGTTCTAGCAAAGACAGCAGGAGAAAAATCCCCATTGCATATCTCTATCTTGCAGTATAACCCTGAGGTCAGTGAATGTCATTGAGGAAAACCAACCTGAATGTAGAGAAAAAGCAGGGTCTCTGGCAATACAATTTAAAGGTGACAGGACACGAGGCTTTGTTTCCAGGCACAGGCTGCCTCCCTTTCTTGCGGTGGCAGCCCCTCCAGACCTGCCCCTTTATGTCCACCCCACCCTCACCCCCAACACTCTTGACTGTCCACAGGTCATCACCTATGCTGGGCCTTCCCCGTTGGTCTCAACTCACAATGGCCTATTCCTTCTCTGACCTCGGATGATTTAAGTCATCTCTACCATTCAACCTAATACCTAGTAGATACTCTTTGATATTCTTTTCCAATGGTTTCATGTACACAGGTCTTTTCTACCAAATAATATTCCATGTGCCTTGAAAGAAAGGATCTCGTCTTATACTTGTTGGGGATCCCCCACTCCACTAGATCTATCACTTTGGTGACCTCAGCAAATTCTTGCAATAAAATGCTTGATTTTTATCACCTCCCTACCTATACTTCCAAATGGTTGCTATACTTAGGCCTTCACATTCACGCTGCACTCCTGACCAGTGAATGCAAACACACAAGGCATCATTTTGCAGAAAAATCCGGATATGGTGGAGAAAGAAATTGTCATTTCTCAAGATTCTTTATTTGTTTCTTGAGCTAAGGGGAGGGAAATGCTTGCCAGTGTTTCCTGGCTGATTTTGGTATCATGCTGTTGGCCCTTTTGTGAGATGTGTAAAGACATTTTACTCAATCTGTGAGAAACTTTGATCCAGACAGAGGAACTTGGAGACTAGCCAGGCCTCTTTTTAATAAACACAGGAGACGTGAGATGGGCAGGTCTAGGGTGATGGGAAGAGGTGATACTGAATTTCATTTCTTAGCTATATACAAGGGAATAAGATTATTCTTAAGAGGGGGTGGGTGGTGGTGAAAACAATACCCACCATGATATTGATGGGCAGGTCTGGTTGTATAACTACTGCTGAGGTTCAGGAAGCTCCCAAGATGAGACTTCCATGTTCCAGGGCCGCTTTCCCTTTAAACAGAAGCCGGGGGGTGGGGTGGGGGTGGGGGTGGTGGTGGTGGTTATGGTATTGTTCTGGCTTCAGTATTAATCTTGCTTTCTTCCCACTTGCACCTGCTAATGTTACCTGGCAGAGTCACAGCCATCGCTGGGCCCTTCCCCCGCTCTAAGTTTATTTATTGTGGCTATTTTACCAGCTATTGGCTCAACACACTACACTCAAATATTCATCATGTAGCTCTCTGGGTAAATCGTATTTAATCAGCACAGGAGAGAAAATAGCATAATTATAGATGCCGGATGCCATTACACTCAGAAGAAATTAAACCCTGCCTCAAGCTGACCAGCGGTTGCTGTGATTGCATCACTGCTGGGGTTATGGAGAGGTTAGTGGCCATTGGGGGCCAGCAGTACCTCGTAAGGATGCCTGATCCAGATGAGCCCTAAGGAGACCCACTCGTGCACATACACATGCGCGGCATCAAATACTCATCAAACGGCGGCCAGTAAATTAATCTTTCATTATTTGGAGAATGTGATAAATGAGAGGGATAATAAAGCCAGGTTCACGCATGGAGATGAAGGGATGGCAAATAAATGGGCCCAGAGAATTCCAGTCCTAAAAGTGGATAGAGGGAATTCCCATTCCCAATCTTTCCCAGAGCATTTCTTGCCAATAGCCAGAGTGATACTGACAATTAAGGCAAAGGAAGGCGACAAACTTTACAATGAAGCAAAAGCATCCATTTGGGTTATGAGTCCTTACAGGGAATCCTCCCAGCTACAGAGGTAAGAATGCAAATGCCAAACCAGAAGTGCACATTAGTCCTGGTCCTTGCCAGGTAGACTTGAGTGTCTCACATGCAAAAGTTTCCATGTCAGTAATGCCAGTGAGTTGTTTTGCTCGGGGAAATGGAGAAAGTGAAAAGTTGCAAAAACAAAACAAAACAAAATAAAACCCCAAACCCAACCATAATATAATCTCAGAGCCCTACCTGCTGAAATGGGCTCCTGGAAAAAGCTGGAACCATGGGGTCAACTTTCTTCCAGCCATTCTCGGCCCGACCTCTTCCCACACACATCCACGGCCACCTGCACGTGTCCAGGTACAGAATTAGAGTCACCTTTAATCTCACGACACAGCTTCTCTCCCCTGGACCTAAACCCCAGGTCAGCAACCCCATACAGTGTAGAGCACTGTTTGTAAAAATTCAAAAATGTCCAAAGATGCAATTAGGCTTTACTTATTACTATTGGGTGACTGTTTTTGCTTTTTTTTTCTTTATTCCTTTTTCTTTTGGCTAATAATGCTTCTGAGGTTTGGATAAGCAACTAAGAGGAAGGAGATCTCCTTCTAGTCCATCCTGCTGCCGACAATTAAGAAACCTCAAAGTAATTTTTGAAAATGTCAGCGTCTCATTTAGCAAAAGGATAAATAATAAATGAAGCGTAATCACTGTCCTGTGCTGGTGGTACAGCTTCGCGGTGTCATTAGTAAACTAACGGTATAATATCTTTGTGTCACAGTTTAATTATATCTTGTAATTAGTTTCAGCAATGGATTGCATAGAGTCAGGCCCCCTGAGCTAAACAAAAGGTAATAGAACTTTCAGCGCCCCTGCATAAATCAATTATGAAAGTGTCCTACGTTATTTGAAGCTTGTTTGCTGTAATTTTATGCACAAAGCCCAACTGGCCCTTCTTGCTTGTGGAGGGCTATTCACCCCACCCCACACTTGTCTGCAGCTGAGCCTGCGGTCGGCCCACACGCAGCCTGGCCCACTGGTGCATTTCTCAGGACCAGCTCAGCAGTAAATACCATGGAGGGGGTGAGGTGCTGAGGGGAGGGGAGGAGAGGTGTGGGATGGGGGGCAGAGGACGCACGAGGACCGGAGCAGGTAATAGATGCGCCATGTGCAAGAAAGCAGGGAATCAAATAGGGAAAGATGTGAGGGCTTGGAAGAATGATTCTTTATGCTTCCCTGAACAAAGATGAGAAGGTTAGGAGCATCAAAGGCCAAGCAACGCTGATGAATATGGGCAGGCGGACGAGATACATGTCCCTTTATCATTTTATCCTTTCAACATCCCCACTCTCCCCACGTGGTTGGAATTGGAACCAGCACAGGTTACTTGGCAATAGGGGATAGGGAAGGAGAATCCACATCTTTAATTGGGTCTAATTCGGGTCCCACAGAGCTCAGAAACTGTAAAGGGCTTCCGAGCGTTGTTGAGGGCTAGCTGTGGTCACCAGGCCCAGACGGGAGAGTCACGGAGTCCCGCTGGGGGAAGCTAAGAAGAAACTCAGGGGCGGGGGGTTGGTTAAGTCCAAATGCCACCAATACGTGTGATCATCTCTTTTTGATCAAACTGTAAGGCATGGCAGAGAGTGGGGGTGGGGTCCACATTCAAAGTCCTCATCAAGTTGGCTTTGAAAGTAAGTCTAGTGCCACACTGGCCTTTCTGTTTATACAACAATTTATAGGTTTAAACGAAACCCCGCTTGAAAAAGCAGACTGAATCTTCCTATTGTGAGCACTTCAGCAAATTTAACAAAAGAAAGAGCCCAGGCGAAGAAGAAGAGAGAGGAGAGAGAGAGAGAGAAAGGTCCAGTCCTCAGACTGGTGTGCTGCAATCTGGCTGGTTGCTATGGCGACGTGATGGTTTGTTCACATGGCAACATACCTTAGGTCCACTATTAAAATGATGAGAGTGAACTCGGTTGCATTAAGGAGAGTGTGCTGTATGCTAAAGCGAGTCTTTATCTCCAGAGAGAGCTGGACAGAGACTGGCATCCAGTACAAATGAGGGAGAAAAGGAGGAGGAGGTAAAGGTTGGAGGTCTGGAAGAGGGAAGAACCGCAGGGATGCAATCACTATGAAAAGAAAGACCCTCAGTTCTGTGTCTCAGTCGAGGGCCTGGGATTCAGAAGGTAGACAATGAGTTTTGTTTGACATGGAATTCATCGTTCAAATCAGCCCATCAGACTAATGACCCCTTATTTAAAAAAAAAAAAACATATTCCAGATGAACCTGCTGTACCTTGGCTGTAGAAAACACAACAGTGAACAAAACTCAACCCATGAGCTGTGGCTATAACCAATAGCCAAGCACGAATGCTACTTAAATAAAATACTCTAATAACCGCGAGGGTGGCAAATTACACGGCATTTATTTATTGAACATATAAGTCCATTGACAGCTACAGATCCACATCATCTCACATTAGAGCTAGTGGGGAAGATTTCCTTTGGAAATCGGGTTTCCTGTTTCCTTTAACATAGTGACAATTTTTCCTCCTACTGATGTCGAAAGGGTGGTGATATTTCAGTGGGTATTATCCCAACAGCCCTACCTATCTACCTGTGCTTGGTTTCTTTCTGCTATTTAGCAAGCACTGCTGTGGCACACATGAGACAGCCAGAAGTCTCCGGGCTCTGTCATCCCACTGAAGGCTCCCAGTGGTACTATAAACCATCTGTGGGATGTCTGAGGCCCCGAAATCCCCACACCCCTCACTCGTTTGGCCCCCTTCCCACCTCTCTATGGCTGACTGTGCTTTATTTGAAAATCTCTTTACCATAAAGTGAAGTGAAGCCTTCACACCGGCAAATGTCTCTTGAATTGGAGACATGGCAGAAGATGAGCTTGGGACTGTGATAGTTTCTGACGACAGAGATCCTACCAGCACAGGGCTCAGTTCTAACCATGAGCTACTGACTCAGTTCCTTCTTTGTGCCAATGCTCTAGATGCCTGGTGCCAACAGAGGGATCTGACCCCCAGGAGATCCTGTTGTGGCAGAAAAGGGGGAAGGCACAGTGCTCTAAGACCTGCAGAAGGAGCTGAATAGTAGGACAGAGAGCAAAGCCAACCCCACTCATAAATTGCCTCCTCCACTCTCATCCCCACATTTCTCCTGAGTCTTACGTGATAGAACATTGCTCTCTAAAATTTTCTAGGGTTCTATAACACACTCTGGCTTCCTTAGGAGTCCATGTAAGCAGTACAGGGAAGCAAGATAGCTCAGGAGGTGAGATCCTAAACTTTGCAGTAGAGACCTGCTGTCACTAGCTAGCCTGGTGACCTCTCTGAGCCCCAGTTTTCTGACCTGAAAAATGGGGTCACAGCAGTCTGACCTCCTCAGGTTGTTGGGAGATTTAAATGAGGTAACAGTTATAAAGGGACATAACTCAGTCCAGGGCATGTACATTTTATGAATTATTGTTATTCCCTTTGGACCCAGCCAGTTGCAGCATACAGCATTGTTTCCATTGCAATTTTAGCAACAGACAAAAACGTGACTTTCAGATGATAAGCTCCCGAACAACAGGTCAACGGCTATTCACCTATTTTGGAAGGGTCCAGAATAGGATGCAGCTTGGACATATTTATTCCAGAACCTTCTTCTCTACATGCTACAGGCCACCAGAGAGAGGCAGGCCTGGCCTGCAGCTCAACTTGTCTTCTTCTGCTAGATGGCTTTCCTTTTGTTTTATATTTTGACTACTGACAAAACACCAGCTTTGTCCCTCTCCCCCAAAGGGTAGGCGGGTGTCTCTTCCTAAGCATGGTAAACTGTATGTAGAGAAAAAGACAGAGAGAGAGAGAGAGATTGAGAGAGAAAGAGGGAAACCTTCTGGTGCCTATCAACTTTCCATGACAGCTGCACTCATGTTCCCTCCTGAGGACCAAAATAACTACAAAGTGTATGAAATCGTTAAGCACATAAAAATCCCGGAGGTAGACGCTGAGAATAAAACTCGTGATTTCCCAACCAAAAGGCATCAAAGCCCAGCCCTCACAGTTCATTTGCTTCCCTCCGTCGATCTGACTTTGCTCAGTAAGCTGGCAACATTAGCCCTACACACAGCTCGGAGAGGAGAGGGAGGAAGGCTGGGCCCCTGACCTGTCTGGTCCACCAGCCTGGTCTGCATAATGAAGGCATGGGGGCGTGGGGGAGCCCAGAGGCAGATGAAATCATCCAGAAAGCACTGAAAAGAGAGAAGGCATTTGAATCTTCATGACTGTTTTTTTTTTGCAGCTTATGATATACTTTTCACACGTTTAATGGCGAGGCAGCTAGGTTTAAAGAAACTTTCCCATTTAAATGTGCCATAACAGAATAATAAGGTTATGCAGGATGTCTTGATGTATGGTCCCATCAGGTAGAATGGTGATGGAAATACGCTGTGATATTGAATCTGAATAGGACACCTAGAGAAGGATGTTTAGCTTCGGGTGTTGCAGTACAAATGCAGGAATAGCAAACATAGGAATAGCCCTCATCTTGTAGGCAGAATTGCTCTCGGTTTCCAATCTTCCCCAATAGCCCTTGCTTGGGAAGTGTTTTTGTAGGGAGAACAGCAAACAGAAAACGCTGAACTCCAAATGTGTGGTGAGAGCTATGCTGGGTGATCTAACTAGGAAACATCCAAAGACATAGACCATTATAAGGTCTGTCTCCACATTTGACCATTCCCTATTTACTGAACGCCCACTAATGTGTATAAAATCTCTTCAAGTGCATTTCAAAGTGCTAAGAAGTATAAAAAAGAGTTTCTACTTTCAAGGAGTTTATAATTTAGTTGGAAAATAAAATGGTCTAGCTGACGGTCAGCAAACTGCAGCCTGGATGGGCCCAAACTAGTCTGCCACTTGTTTTGTGTAATTAAGTCCTATTGGAATACAGTTTCAATGTGTTCAAAGACACATTGTTTACATATTGTCTTTGGATGCTTTTTCCTTACAATGTTGGGGATGAAGAGCTGCAGCGGAGACCCTGTGGCCTGCTTAAAATATTTACTCTCTGGCCTTTTACCAAAAGAGTTTGCCAAGAACAAGAGTTGCTCTAGGTTGGGAAGGAGAGCGATCATCGTGGCTGGGGGTGGGGAATCATGAAAGGATAATGGAAAGGATGGCCTTTCAGGAGGGCCTGGTGGGACCTGGACAGACCCAGCAGAGTTAAGAAGGCATCCTTGGTAGGGGAAACAGTACAGGAAAAGGTGCAAAGGAAAGAGGCAGTATGACTGTTTGAGGGATGGCAAGAATAACCATCCAGCTAGGACAGCCTGTTACATTCCAAAGCAGTTGGCAGGAAGGATGGTCTGATAAGTGGGAGGAAAACCAAAAAAGCATGGGATTCCTGAAGCCAAGGGAAAAGTGGATTTTCAAGAAGTGAGGGAACAAGGGAGGTAAGCAGTGTCTGGTGCTATCATTCAGAAGAACAAGAGTGTGGAAGATAAAGGAATCAAACGAAAATAAAGAAATGGAAGTAATAAGTATGGACCACTTGCTAGAGAAGTTGGACCAAGATATGAAAGAAGAGATGCAGGTTAATAATTTGAGTAAATGGCAAAGTCGACTGCAGAATTTGCCGGGTTAAAAGAGACTGTACATGTCTTTGGGTAAAAGAGGAACAGCAGATAGGAAGGGGCTGACGATCTAGGAAGCTAGAAAGTCAGGGGAATGGAGGAGGGGAGGAGGATCACTTCCAGCCTCTAAGACCAGTGAAGACTCTGAGAGAGCAAACAGACATTCTGAGTAGAGCAATGGGTAGTTACGCAATGTTCCCAGATGGTCTCCTTCATCTCATAAAGGATGAAAAACAAAAGTGATCAACCCATCTGGGCTTAAGAGGATTGGCAAGTGAATAAAATATCTGTTTAGGAGCCAGAAGGGCTATTCAAGCATCAAAGAAACCTTCCATGGGAGCCATGACTGCTTACTGTGATAACATCTCCTGGCAGAGGTCTTTGGCTTGGGCCCGAGAGTATGGTAGAGGCCATGGGATTATCTATCACATGAGTGAAAAGGAACTAGAGTAGCTGACAAGAGCCTTTGAGCTGGGCATGTAGCCAAGTGTAGCCAGACTGGACCTAGTGGACCACATGGAGAGGAATGGACTCATATTCACAGTTGCAACTAAGTCAGATAGGAGGCTTGCTGAAATTCACCTGGGATTTGTCTGTAATATTGCTGGATTGTTTTTTTTCCTAACAGTGTCATTCTTGGAGGTGAAGAGGCTTGGCCCATGTTTCAATCATCCTGAGTAAATTGGCAGTGGTATGTTTTCTGTTGTAGGCTCATTGGATTGATCTTTGAGTGTGGTAGACTTTACTACAGTTAACCAATACCCATTCTCCTCTACTTCTAGACACATAAAGGGCTGTACTGCCCAGCTCCCTTGAAGTAAGGTATTCATTTTTGTAGGAAGATCATCAAGAGAGGAAGTGATATGGTAGTTTTCACAAAGCAAACTAAATAAGTAAAGTGGCCCTATGAGCTTTCTCATTACATGATGGAGAACAAGAAGAGAATGCAATGATGAAAGTGGGTTAAGAAAGCTGTCCTGGTGATTTGAGAATGGGTGTGGCACCAGCCACTACTTGCAACATGACACACAGAAGGAGAGGCCTTTGGTCAAGGGAGTATTAGGCTTCAGAAACTGTACAAATTAGTGAGGCTTCACCTGAACTCTGTGATTTCAGGTCCTCTGGCAGGAGTTATAGAACTTCTGGAGAAGATATCCATTAGGGCTGGAAGGGTCAAGTTAGAATTTCTAGGCCCTGGGTGTGGAGCACAGACCTGAGAGAATAATTGTGCCTCCTGAAGTTCTCAGCCTCGGTTTTGTGACAGCCCAGAGTGCTTCCAATTATCTCAAGGGGATCAACATTTGCTCTTTTCTTGATCACTTTTATTCTAAAAATCAAGATTGGACAGGCATAAAATTAAATAATAAAAAACCTTATATTTTTGTATAGTGCTTTTGGAATTTACAAATCTCTTTTGTGTATGTTAGAGCTCATCTGACTCTTTCGCAACCTCTCTGGCTGCGAAGTAGAGAATGGATGACAGGACAGAAGAAAGAACACAGGGGGCCCTGGAGTAGTCCAGGCAAGAGGCAATATAGTAGCTCAGTCCAGGATGGTGCCATGAGGATGGGGAGAGGTGGATGGTTAATTTGAGGTCAGTTCCCTCAAAATAATTAATTTATAAGTTTAACAAATATTTATGGGGCTCTACTATGGCCCAGGCATGTGGTTAGGTTCTGGGTGCTTAGAGGTGCTCTGTATTAAGATTGCCTAAAAATGGTGTGGGCAGTGCTAAGACAGATGTGTGGGTAAATAGCTATGGCACAATAAGAGAATGGCTCTAATGAATCTAAGTGCCCTAGGATCTGGGGTGAGTCTGGTGACTGCCTGGGGAATTTAGAGAAGCTTTCCACAGGGGAGGTGGCCAGTCCAATGACATGGATCACATCCATTCTTATTTCATATCATATGGCCATGCCTTGCTTCAAGGTAGGTGGGAAGTAGCTCTTCAAAGTGTCCAGAAGTAGAGGAGAATGGGTATTGGTGGATGATAGTCATGTCTACAACATTCAAAGATCAATCCAACAAGCCTACAACAGAAAACATACCACTGCTAATTTATCCATGACAATTAAAACATGGGCTAAGCCTTTTCACCTCCAAGAATGATACCGTTAGGAAAAAAAAAATCCAGCAATATCAAAGCAATATCAAATGAGAAGTGGTTTTCCTAGAAAGGAAAGACTGAAGGGCATGCCAATTAGAAAGAGCAGCATATACAGAAATGCATGTGTCCCAGAATTATGGAGTTTGGTCTAATAATACACACACACAAACACACACACACACACACACACACACACACACACAGGGAAGAGTGTACTGAGGAGGTCAGCTGAGGCTATATCGTGAGAGCCTCATGTGATTACACTAAGAAGGTGGCATTTGATTGCCAAGTCATGGAAGTATCATGGCGGTTTGAAGCCCAGGAAAGGGATGGTCCTTTTACAGATGGAGAGATAGAAGCTCAGAGGCTGAGCGGCATGCCCATGGTCTCAAGTTCTGCAGTATTGACAAAATACTTTATCATTTATTCAATGCTACTTTGTATTTCCTAACACAGATAAATCATAAAGAATAATATATCATATGCAACGGCCATTTAAGAATTTGGAAATCTGGAAGGCAGCTAAAGGACAGACCAGAAGACACTGAACCACATACAAAAAGCCTTAAGTCCAATAACGGGTTAATGTTCAACAGTAGTAAGTTCAGAAATCCATTCTGAGCTGACTTTCCAGTTCTCAGCGCAACGCAGTGTGTGCTCATGAGTTTTAAAACTGAAGTTGTAAAGGAATGTAGTTCTGACACATACCACAAAGGGGACAAACCTTAAAAACACGATGCTAAGTGAAGGAAGCCAGACACAAAGGACCACATATTGTATGAGTCTATTTATTTGCAATGCCAAGAATACGCAAACCTATAGAGACAGAAAGTAGTCTAGTGGTTGCCAAGGGTTGAGAGGTGGGAAGTATAGGGTGTAACTGATAATGGGGATGTGGTTTTTATTTTGGGGTGA
This sequence comes from Gorilla gorilla gorilla, assembly GCF_029281585.2. Lineage (NCBI taxonomy): Eukaryota > Metazoa > Chordata > Mammalia > Primates > Hominidae > Gorilla > Gorilla gorilla. Next base: position 102,797,562 of record NC_073242.2, read on the forward strand.
TGAAAATATTCTCAACTTAGATTAGGGTGATGGTTGCACAAACCTGTGAATATACTAAACACTCTTGAATCCTATACTTCAAATGGATGAATTTTATGGTAAGTGAATAATATCTCAGAAAAGTTCTTAACAAAACCTGAAGCTATAGCCCCTATTTGGGTCTCCAGTGTATTTATTTAAATATTGAAACTCCCAACATCAACATACCTTGGAGGCGATGCCATCGATTCCTTTGCCAAACGCATCAAAGTCCATATTTTGACATCTTAGATAGCTCTCCACACATATTTGTGGTTCTAAAGAATAGGACGTAAACATTCCTGGGGATAAGATAACTCTCAGTCCTGAGGAAACCGTATCTCAAAAGGCTCTTTGAAAGGCTTTGTCTAAATAACACAAAACAGAACATTTGGCAGAAATGAAGCCCAGACAAATGGTCATGGGTCTTAGAGATCAAACTATTTTTGTTTTTATTTGCTGGGAGAGTAGTATTCTGAGAAGCCTTTTGGCTCACTTGTTCTTGAGTTCTGTGTATGCTCTACATTCCTCTTATGCATGTAGAACAGGGAGAAGCAATCTATGGCATGTGAGCTGATTTTAAGACCCAAGTAGGTTGGCTTCTACTGCCATGACCTACCACAACTGCAGTAAATGCTGCCCAATATTCCAAGTATTCCATGAGACCAGGTATGACGACTCATTCCCTAAACCCACTCCTACCCTTCAAAGAGTCAGTCCTTAACCAAACAACCCTCTTCTATTCCCTCCCCAACTTCCCTAGAAGCAGATCTGGGCCTGCCATATTGAAAACATGGATGACCGATGGTTGGATGAAAGCACAGTCTTCAGGTCCCTTCTCCTATGATGCCCACTTTTAATAACATACTTCCTTACAAAGGTGGCACCTGGCAGATGAATGAATGATGCTCCAAGGATAACCTAAATTGGACTTCTTTCTGAAAATTTGAAAGACAATGACAAGATTCAGCAAGTATCTTGCCTTATCATTCAAGAATACCAACTTTATGTCAAGAATCTTAGACCCAGCACGCTGGAGTGTCATATGTTGAGTTGCCCTGGAATAGAATCTTTGTGATTGATCACAACTGCAATCTCGCATTCACCCATGTGTGGTTTAACTGAATTTTGTGCACCGTAGACAGTTTTCTTTCTGTCATTTGCCCCCAGCGGACTCTGAGGACCTTGATGGTCTTGCTGGCCTGGAATGCCTCAATTCTCCATGGATTTATAAAATCCCAGAGAATGTACCGTGCAGACCCAGGGTGAACATAGACACAAGCATTTAATTTCCTTTACTAGTCATCAACCTTTTCAGCTCAGGATCGGGGGGAACAACAGCCAGAATGCTGAACCTATCTGACCATTTTCCTATGCTTTTTAAATTTAATTTTATGTTTATTTATTTTTATTTTTTAAAGGCAGAGCAACTCAGGGTCTTTTAAACAATGAGGTCTTAAATTGTTTTAAAAAGAAAATAGTCTTGGATTCTTGGATCCATCTGTAGTGCATATTATAATCAACTGATGTTACCAGATCTTCAGTGGGGAACAGAGAAGTGGTAGAAACTGGGGAGGTGGTGGTTGCACAGTCATCCATTTTAAAGGTCTTCCTTAAATACCTATTGCTGTAGATAGGTAAATCTGGTCAATATCAGGAAATAGTATTCCCTGTATTTGGTCAATGAAACATCACTGCTTGACCAGATTGCATTCCACAAGACACTAGTAGTAGCCATCATTTTTGAGAGTCTAAGATGGGAGTTATAGGTTTGGTGTGGATTAACTCAATCTTCATGACATTTTAATGAGGCAGGTTTAATTCTTATCCCTGTTTTAAATATGGGGAACAGGAGATTCAGAGAAGCCCCATAACTTGCCTAAGACCACATAGCTAGAAGTTAACGAAGCTGCAAGGAGAGCTCAGACTCACCTGTATCCAGAGTTCTCTCTCAGCTATTATCTGATCCTGTCTCCTGATGAAATATACAGGCAAACCAAATACAATGTGTGGTGGACATAAGAGGAGACTTGTAACAGAATTAAAGATAAGTGCTCAGAAGGATAAAACCAGGGTGATTGCTGCAATATCTATTCCTTATGAAAATATTCCATTTGCTTCCTGTTGAAACAGACTAACAAGGGATAGGTTGAAAGCAAATATAAGTAAGCAGATACTTCATCTTTCTGATCTATGCAAAACCCATCCCAAGTGGGCAGTGCAAATCCATGCTGCTCTTCCTTTCTCCTCTTCAGTGAATTAGCACATCGACGGACCTCTCTGTCCTCCTTATATTTGCAAAGCTATGTGAACTCATTCTTTTCCTCTAGGACTGTTGGTCACAGGTACATTCAGTTCAGACTTTTTACCCTCCTTTCCTTGCTGCCTTCCTTCTCAAAATCAGCCTCATTGGTAGTTTGCGAGCAAGTGTCTAGTTAAAATAAAACCTTTCCAAAGGGCAGAAGAGTAGGTTTTGCTCTGCTGTTTTGATTTCTAAATGTAAGGGTGGTGAACTAGATTCACCTCTGGTGTTTCATTGTGGATTCCAAAATTCATCATGCTCTTAGCAAGTGGTTGTACTTCACATGGTGGGGAGCAGCGGGGAGGGATTTCAAGGATTTTAGGTAGTGGGCGGTGTTGATGAAATATCTTCCCACCCTTTCCACCCTCTTGCTTGTGTCGACTATATTTTCGAGTTTCACTCAATGATGGAGTTGTTTCTTAGCGTCTTGTGCGCTTAGCCATTTAATTAAAGCAATCCATATTGAATTCATGTCCAGATGCCTTGACCGGCGGAGCCAGATCCTCATTGGCATGCCAGCTGCTCCAAGAGGAACACGGCCCCTTGCATACTAATCAGGAGAGGAGGCAGTGATTCATCAGCCCATGATGCTGCTCCAGCATCTACAAGCACTTATGACATGTAATTGGTGGTGCATAAGCAAGCCAGGCCACATTAAAAACCCTACAGATAGTCAGAGATAAAAATTAATGACTTTTGCTTTGTGTAATCCTGCATGCATTGGTGGGAAAGCGGAGAAGGGGGGAGTTGGGATTAATGGGCAAATCTAAGTAGGCACCAAGGAACAAAGGCCTTCCCGGCCTTGTTTACATATCGAACAATAAAAAACACAAGTGACAAGTTATGGGAAAGGCGAGTGTGAATTTTCGGCACGAGTGAGTTGAAAGACTGCTTGCAGTTTATTACGGATTCCAAATTTCCATATTCATTATTCCAAAACAAACGTCCTCAGTGGGCTCTTCTGAGACTGGCTAGAGCAGTTGTTATTATTCATCTTTCACAGGGGCTGGGTTGTCATGATTAGGGCTGGGCTGGGCTCACTCTTCATGGCATGCCCCAGCTACTCAGGGACACAATGCAGACCTTTGACAAGCCCAGAGGAATGTGACAGGGATCAAGTAGAGTCAGTCTGAGCAGGCGCTCCCACAGCAGAAGGAGCCTCATACTTACAGCAGGATGGGAGCAGAGAGGAGAGAGTTTTGAGCCACCTACTGCTAGACAAGGGAAATAGCCCAGGTGGCCCAGGTAGTAGCTAATGACCAGGAAGGAAAGGAAGAAAGGAAAGTAGGAGTGGCAAATAAAGTGGATTTCATAATTAATCTGGGCAGGTTAATGAATATAGTTATTGGGATGGTATCAGTCAGGTTCTGGTTAATATGGACATTAAAAAGGGGATTGATTGCAGGTGTGGTTTAGGGTAGTTTTAGATTGTGTTTGTTAGAGGATCATGCAAAGTGAAGGCAACAATTCATGCATGTGCTGCAAGACAGTCTTTTGCACTGAGAGCCACATGGAGAATGGAATAGGGGCAAACGTCAGGATTTTGTAGTCAGAAACTGCATTGGTTGTTTATTTAAGGGCCTTCTTTAAGACATAGATGGCCTGGCTGAACTTTGAAGTGGGCTTGAGCAAGAAAAAGCTTCTAGGCTGATGGGTGGATGTGGATATGTTCAGCTACTGTGATCACTGAACAAGGGGGAGGCAAGGGCATATTGATGCTGAGATTGAGGGGAGGATGGGTCATTATCAAATATTTACGATTGTGGTTTGGTGGAGGCAGGGAGGTAATTAAAAGACAGATACTAAGATAATAGGCTTAAGACATGATGATCTTCCCAGTGGTCTGGCTTTGTCCTTTCTGAAAGGAAGAGTAACATCAACCCTACACTCATTGGTGGCTTTCCTCCTTTCTCTCCATGATGGCCTTGTTCTGATGATCCTTATGCTTCTAGTGTTCTTGTTGGTCATGGACTAGCTTAGTGATCCTCAGGGGAAAATCTATGGGCAGCTGTGTTAGTCCATTCTCACACTGCTATGAAAAAATACCCAAGACTGGGTAATTTATAAAGGAAAGAGGTTTAATTGACTCACAGTTCCACATGGCTAGGGAGGCCTCAGAAAACTTACAATCATGGTGGAAGGGGAAGCAAACACACCCTTCTTCACATGGCGGCAGGAGAGAGAAGTGCAGAGTGAAGCGGGGAAAGCCCCGTATAAAACCATAAGATCTCGTGAGAACTCACTATCATGAGAACAGCATGGAGGAACCGCCCCCATAATCTAATCACCTCCCATGATGTCCCTCCCATGACATGTGGGAATTATGGGAACTACAATTCAAGATGAGATTTGGGTAGGGGCACAGCCAAACCATATCAGCAGCATTTGTAGAAAGGGCATCCTGAGAGTAGAAAATGTCCAAAGAGATGATTGGCAAGAATGTGTTAACTATTCCTCAATGTGACAAGAGCCATGCTTTGAGTTGAGACATCCCTGGTCTTATGCCTACAGTCCTTTGTTCTTCTGTTGCCACAGAACAAAACCATGCTATCTGGTCTGTGCAGAGAGTACATCCACAATTGTGCTTTCCTAAGTGTCATGATTTACCCATGAGATGTACTTAAGAGGAGTAACTCATTCGCAGTGGTGAGAATGCCTAGAATTCTTGGTACTTTCTGTAGAAGATCATGAACTGTTGATACAGTATACTAAAATAACACATTTGTATGCCAGTTCTGCTACATTCCCAGGGACCTGGAACTTGAGTCTTATGCAGAGAAGATGTCAACATTTAAAAACAATGGAGGGGTTGGATTTTAAGAGATGACATTTCTCTTCAATAACTTATATCTGGGGGTTAGAAAAAGACGTGCCACGAGTAAAGCTTTCATCTGCCGTAGTATCCTTGTTCTAAAACAGGACAGCTAGCATCACACAGGAAGAGTTGGGAAATCAGTGGTTAAAAGTCCTATACCACACACCCAAAGAAAAACAAGGCAGAAGAAAAAAAGAAGATCTCTTGAGAGTCTCTTACCCATGTTCAACTCCATGCCTTATGCTAAGTGGCTTCAGACAACGTGGCTTTTATAGAGCCTGATCCATCAAAGTAATATTGATTCTCTCTTTTTCAAGGTTCCTTCTCAAGGAAGGACTGGCTGGGAGACATTTCCAGTATCCCGAAAAAGTTGACTACATAATAAAACCAGATGATGATAAAAACGAAATTTGGGGAAAACTGGAGCTATTAAACAAGTAGGAAGTCATTGAGAGACAGAGATTACACACTGGGAGAAAAAAAATTATATAACGAAGCTCTATATCTACTAGAGAGAAAAAGAAAAGAACCTAACCTGTGTTTGTGAGTGATTAAATCATTTACATGACAGTGTAGGGACCTGAGCTGCCCTTTCCTCCTGCAAGGATGTCAGGATGCCCAACTTGGCCATGTCCACTAGCTGCACATGTTTCTGAGCACCTGGAGTTACAGAGGGTTATACATCTTCCCAGCAGCACAGGTCTCTGGCTGAACTACCACCCAGAGAAAAACTTACTTACTTTCTTTTTGCCTCTTTTAATTTCCTTTAGCAAATAAAGTCCTCTCAAGATTTTCATCCAGTCAGGAGAAGAAACTAAATCCTTTGCTGGCGTGTAAGAATATTAACTGTACCACATATGGGAAGACCACTGGACCAGCAAAAACTTATGTGGACCTGGGACTAATTCAAACCACCATCAAAAGTGATGAGGCAATGGCATGAATAAATACATAGTGATCTCTTTCCATGAAGAGCTCACAGAGCCCTCAAGGTAGTCAATGAACGTACTCCATGCAACAAGAGTGGTGGCAAGAGTTTGTACAGTTTCCAAGAGAGAAACTGAGACATAGTGAAGACTAGTGATTTTCTAGAGGCCAAATTAGCAACAAACCTAGAAATCTATGGTTGCTCTCTTGTACTTCCCTCTTTCCTTTCTTTTTTCCTTCATTTCTTTCCTCTTTCCTTCCTTTATGGCTTCCTTCCCTCCTTATTCCTTCCCTTGCTCCTTCCATCTCTCTGTCTTCCCCTTACATTTACTTACTATACAGTTTTAGGAGACAAAGATTTTAGATAGATAGATACATAGACATGTAAATACATAGTTACATAGATACATAGTAGATAGACACATACATGGATACATAGACACACGGATAGTTACATAGATAGACACATAGATGGATAGACACATAGACACACAGATACATAAATAGAAAGATAAATATATAGATACCCAGACACAGATAGAAAAATACAGTTATATAGATAGACACGTAGTAGACAGACACATAAATACGTAGATATATAGACACAAGATACATAGACACATAGATGGATAGATACATAGACACATAATCGACAGAAAGATACGTACATAAATAGACACACAGAAAGATACATAGATAGACACATAAATAGGTAGATACACAGATACATAGACACATAGATAAACAGACAGAAAGAAAGCAAGAAAGCAAGCAAGCAGGCAAGCAAGCCAGTCAGCCAGCCCAGGCTAGTGGTGTCTTGATTATAATCTTGTTGAAGAGCTATTCAGTTGATGGTGGGGTATAGGATGAGTTGACAAGGGACAATAATGAGGGTGGATGTGTGGGGTAGTCAGAAAGCATTTGGATTTTCTAGGGGTAACAAGGGCTCTATACTAGGCATAACCAGCAAAGGAACTGGAAAAGGAGAAGGCAGATGTGAGATCTGCTTCAAACAGAAACACTGAGATTTGGCAACAAATCAGATGTGGGATGAGGTCAAAGGAAGTTTTCACCCCAAGTGACCAAAAAAAAAAAAAAAAAATGATGGTCCCTTCACAAGACAGAAGGTACACAAGAGGAGCAGGTTAAGGACCACAGCTGACTTCCACCTTGTATCTGGCACGCTGAACATCCTGCTGCCAATGCAGGTGGAGGTGTTGAGCTGGTGCAGTCTCAGGTAAGTCTAGTCTGGGATGCTGGTTTGAGAATGGGTGATGCACCCACTCACGAAGGAGGGAGAATGTCCAGGATGCAATCAGACAGAGAAGAGGATGGGGTCAAGGACATGGCTTATGTGCTGAAAGAGGAAGGAGAAAGGGAACAGGAAGGTCTGCCCCAAAGGCAGCAGGGCCAGGAGAATGGAGTCGCCAGGGCCAGAGGAGGACAGCGTTCTAGGAAAGCAGAGGGGGCCACGGAGGGTCACCAGTTTCATCGCTGCCTCTCTGCTGAGAATAAGCCACACGCGCTGAGCAGGGAGAAGAGGCTGTTGAATTTGCTGATCCGTGGGAGGGCCATTTTCACAGAGGTAGGCAAGAGGACAGACTGCAGGGGGTTAAGGAGGAAGGGGATGTCAAGGGCATGAAGGCAGTGAGAGCTGAAAACTCATTAACTGCCCTAAATGCTGAGGACAAATAGAATAATAAACTTCTAGGCAAGAATGAAATGCAGTTTTGCCTCCAGGAGACCACTTCAGTTCTTGGAGCTGAAGGAAGTGGGGCTCTGTGCCTTCCCCCGCTGTCAACTTCCTGTCCGCTGCAGCCCCCGAGGTTGGCAGAGGGGCCATTGTTCTGCCCGCTCCTCAAAGGACCGCCAGCCGAGTGGCCACTCGCAGTCACTCTTCTTTGTGCCCGGAGAGATTAGAAACGAAGAACGGAAGCTCAAGAGGCTCCAAGACGCTCGGGGCAAGTGGAAGCGTTTCAGAGTCCCCAAATTTGAACCTGGCCCCTCCTCCTCTCAGTCTTGTGATCTTCCATTAAATTGGATAAGGAGATCTCTTTTCCTCCTTTTCTTTCTCATTCTTTTTTTTTTTTTTTTGCAAAATGAATGCTTTCTGAATCTGCTTGACATAAGAACTTTCTTTGTTCCACCGTAATGTTGATGGCTTGTTTTGTTCTTGAGTTTGCCTGCTTTGCACAAAGGGGCAAAAATATCCTCAAAACTAAACTGAATTCAGCAGCTCTATTCACGGCCAAATTTAAAACATTTAAAGGTAAATTCAATTAGCAAATGTAGAACCAATTATTAGGTGACCAAACACAGTTTTCAACATCCAAAATGTGAGTCTTTTTCAGAAAAACCAAGACATACATAAAGAGTTTCATTCTCCTAGGCTAAGAAGATAAATTTTAGTACGAAAAGGGTGCCAAACTGTCGAAGTGATAGCTATAATAATATTTACCAAGTGTTACGTGCTAGGCCCTGGGTTTTTCCTCAGAAAACAAAGAAATCAAACAAATGAAGACAGGTTTCTTTTCCCTATGACTTCGATTTTTCCAGAAATTTTACAATTCTGAATTAAACACTGGAGTGAATTAGAACTTAAAAGATAAAAAGTGATTTTAAAGAACCCAACAACTGAGTAAAGGACTTATCTTTTACCCTGTGTGACTTTGCTGAATATATCCAGTATTTCCAGGCGTAAAGTTTCTGCTGCAGAATATTTTTCTCCTTTGATATATTTAAGGCACTGATGTAACCATCCATGGCTTTATAGTTAAAGCCATCAAAACAAACTCAGATACAACTCTGACAGCTATTTCTACTGTTCGTTGCCAATGAAGATTCATGATCTCAGGGTATCAGTCACCTTTGTTTGGGCTAAATTTCATGTACGTAATAATAACGTCCCTGAATGTCCCCAAGGTCCTGCCATTTGATTCTCCCAATAACTAGATTCAACATCATGAGCTTTTGTGATCTGAACTGAAAGGGGCTGGAAGTTGACAGTGGAGGAAGGCACAGAGTCCCACTGCCTTCAGCTCTGAGAGCGGAAATGGTCTCCTGGAAGCAAAACTGCATTTCATTCTTGCCTAGAAGTTTATTATTCTATTTGTCCTCAGCAGTTTGGGCAGTTAATGAGTTTTTGACTCTCACTGCCTTCATGCCCTCGTCATGTCTTGAAATGTCTGGGTCACATTTCTACAAACAGCACATCACAGATTCTTTTTCTTCTAGTTCAATGTCCAGTTCTGCCTCTAGCCATTCGCAGCAGTGCACGTGTTCTAAGTTCTGTTAACAGCTGGAGATGGATCTTTACTCCTCCACACCCAGGCTCCCATTCGTTCTGGGGTGTCCACCTGTGTGTATCTGGGGCAGCAGGTGCAGGCAGTGGAAGGTGGTGGAGAGGGAGGGAACTAACCCTATTATTAACCTGGGAAGCACCAGGGACTGTGCAAAGGCACTGGGTGTTAATTATCTAATTGAATCTTCTTATATTTTTAACTTTTATTTTAGTTTCAGGGGTACATGTGCAGGTCTGTTATATGGGTAAATGGTGTGTCATGGGGGTTTGGTGTACAGGGTAATCCATCACCCGGACAATAAGCATAGCACCTGATAGTTTTTTGGTCCTTACCCCCCTCCCACCCCCCATCCTCAGGGAGGCCCCTGTGTCTATTGTTCCCTTCTTTGTGTCCATGTGTATTCAATGTTTGGCTCCCATTTACAAGTGAAAACATGTGGTGTTTGATTTTCTGTTCCTGCGTTAGTTTGCTTAGGATAATGGCCTCAAGCTCCAACCATGTTGCTGCAAAAGACATGATCTTGTTCTTTTTTATGACTGTGTAGTAGTTCATGGTGTATATGTGCCATATTTTCTTTATCTAGTCTACCACTGATGGGCCTCTAGGTTGATTCCATGTCTTTGCTATGTGAATAGTTCCTCGATGAATATACGTGCACATGTATCTTTAGGGTACAATCATTGAAGCCTCTTAACAATTCTGGGTTCAAACCTTTCATCCACTAAAGCAGAATCCGTTCTCTGCCATCTTTGCAACTGCATCCCCTGTAATCTCAAGGGTCATCAACCCTTAACCAAGTTTAAAACAATCACAATTTCAAATTTCCTTCTCATGATCCCATCCCCCACTTCCCCAAACCTCTACCATTTACCTATAAGAGCACCCTATCCAGCCTTAATATCACCCTCAGAAAGATTTAAGGCAGACCTACAAGGTTCCCTGGACTCCTGGTCTGACCACCACTTCTTACCACCACTACCTGCCAAAGGGACCTCCCAAAAGTGAGGCATAATTTACAACTTTCCCCTAAAAGACCATTAGACTCAATATCATCATATTTCAAAATCCCCATTTATTTCCATTTACCTGTTAGTCCCAGCCTTGCAATCATCCATATGTTCCCAGGCTTATCCTTCATGGCTGTGTGCTCCTAATCTGACCCAATCTTCCATCCAGTCCTAACCTCCCAAATCCTTATCCTACGTCCTGTGGGACTCCTGTTCTGTCATCATCAAAATCCCCTCTCCCTGAACCTCCCCTCTACATGTTCTGGCGACTGTTTTGCCCCAGTATTCTCTGGAGGCCACTGCTTTCTCTGAGGCCCCTTCAGTGGTGAGCTTTGTTACTTCCACATCCCAAATACCATAGTGCCAGGAAGTGGGTGGATGTCTTCATCACCTCCCATTACTGCTTCCAGGCTACTGTTCTCCAAAGCCTCCTTTGAGGCACATCCCATCACACTGTGCACTGAATCCTCCTCCTCATTGCAGCCATTGATCACCTTGCATAGCACATCTGCTGACTCATGGAATCTTTTAATGCCTGACTCACTGCCTTTGTCTCCATCCCCGCTTGCCATTACTCTTGATGACTTCAGTATCCATAGACAATCCACCAAATGTGCTGGCCTCTCTGCTGCTTGACTTGCTCACTTCTCATGACCCTTTTTCCTACCCTTTCTAGGTCCCCACTGTCCTGGTCACACCCTGGACCTTGTCATCACCAGCAATGTCATCACTTCTAAAATGCTCTTTTAGAAGCATCCCTCTGTTTTTAAACTTTCTATCTTCCCAGCTTACTCTTTCTAGTTTTCCAATTTCAATAAGTCTTCATCTTCTCTTGCGGGGGGTCCTAATCCCCTTTTTATGCCCATCCTCTGCCTCATGTTTTGCTTCCGTTCTTACACAGTTTAGATTCCAGGGTTCATAACTAAAACTAAAACTCGTGCATACTCTCAGCCTCCTTGATCATCAAAACCCTAAGTTGCTCAATCAAAACCCTAACTGATCTTGCTCATCAAAACCCTACGTCTGATAAACTAATTTGTTTCCTAATCTGCAGATGAGCATCAGAACGTGCTGAAGAAAACCGCACAGCCAGGCTGCCTGACCTCACTTTAAATGTATGACCACAAGTGTCACGTGGACCCTCAGTCCTGCCTAGTAATCCCCACCACACCATGCTAGGCAGCCCCTAAGGAGTCTTGTCACCCACTGTCTCCCCTGTCTCCAGCCCACCACACACACTACTGACAGTTTTATCCCTTTGAAACATGACTGTGTTCTCAGAGCTTCCCCAACTGGGAGGCTGGGCACATCATAGGGCCTTGGCAAATATTTGATGTGTAAGTAATTAAATGAATCACACTAAATAAAGGTCAACTTTTTTTCATTTTAACAGTCAAAATCCTCTGCAGCTTGGTTCAGCCACATCTCCTATATGGGGCCTCTTAACCACTTCAAATTAGTCTATCAGTTCTATTAGGTCTACAAACAGACTACAGTATCCCGAAATATGATCGATTCGATGGAATCATGCAAACTTGCCAATATATGACTGCTTTGACCTACAAAACAGCAATTTCACATGCACCCCCACCCCTGCCAATATATGTTTCTGCCTTTCTGATTTTGCTTAAGCCATTTTAAATGCCAGATTATCTTTCTGGGTGATATAGTTTGGATGTGTGTCCCTGCTCAAATCTCATGCTGAAATGTAATCCCCAGTGTTATAGGAGGGGCCTGGTGGAGACGATTGACTCATGGGGGCAGATTTCTCATGAATGGTTTAGCACCATCCCCTTGGTGCTGTCCTTGCCATAGTGAATGAGTTCTTGCAAGATCTGATCATTTAAAAAATGTGTGGAACCTACCCCCTTGCTCTCTTCCTCCTGCCTTCGCCATGTGATGTGTCTGTTTCCCTTTGCCTTCCACCATCATTGTAAATTTCCAGAAGCCTCCTCAGAAGCAGATCCCAGTGCTATGCTTCCTGTACAGCCTGCAGAACTGTGAGCCAATTAAACTTCTTTTCTTTTAAACTAGCCAGTCTCAGGTATTTCTTTATAGCAATGTGAGAATGGACCAATACACTTCAGGCCATCCAACTTGGGCTTCAGAATCTGATTTTAAGTCTCATCTCTTCCAAAGAGGCTCTGAATGTAGAGCTTTTCTCCTACCCTCCCAAAGCACTGTGCAACTTTTTCTTCTTCACCTGCTCTCCTCTGCCTTGTAATGAAGTTGTTTGTGCCTATCTCTCTTCTCTCATTATCTCCTCCAGTTGTGAGTGAACTCCTTGAAGACACCATCTTGTCTTATTCATTTTTGAGTCCCTCACAGGTTCTATTATGAAGCTCTACACAGAGGAGCTGCTCAACAGGTATTTGTTAAATGAACTCAAACAGTGGTTAATTGTTCCAAGCATGTAACCTTATATTCTACCATCTAACAGTGGGAGAAATAGGTGTATAAAGTCTATTTTGTCTTTTTGTTCCACAACAATTTTAAAGTACTAATATATTTTTCTATTAGACGTTTTGCCACCACACCAATAATAGGAGAGAAAATTCACTGGGGTGGGAGCGGGTTGCTTATTCAACCACTGAGATAAGCCAGCTAATCAACCATGAAGAGCAGGAGGCCTATGGTAATATTTATCCTAGCAGGATGTTCTCCTGGTCAGTTCCAGACATGAACTGACATACAAGGGCTTAGGACTTTGGATATTCCACAAATAAAGCCTTTCTTTGGGGCATCAGCAGCTCCTTCATTTGCCCTAAACAATAGGTGAAAGAAAGGTAGCAGCTGATGCTTCAGCTGCTGACGATGATGACAAAAACGATAATGGCGTTTATATGATTCAGCAGTGCTAGACAAACCCAGCAAATTACTTGTAAAGTTGGCAGTCAGGGCTGTCAATGAGAGAGTCACCTCTGGGCCAGAAAGCAGCAGCCCCATTTGCATAAAAAGAGAGAGCTCCTAGCACCTGACAGCTCAGAGGGAGGGGAGCAAGTAGAACTCTGGGATCAGGGAGACTCACGGAGGAAACAGGCTTACGTTGCAGTAGGGAAGACTGATGCTCAGACACAAGGAAGAACTTCCGGAGAACTAGGGTCTTAGCAGAGGAAGAGGTGCTCAGAGGAGGTTATTGAACTTGCTCATAAGAGTTAAAGCAGCATGGTGTTGGTGCCTGAATAAACAGACCACTGGAATAGAGCAGAGAGTCTGGGAATACAGCCAAGTGTATATGAAAATTTAGGACATAATAAAGGTGGCACTGGCAGTCACTGGGGTGCAGATGATCTTATTTATTTATTTATTTATTTACTTATTTAGAAACAGGTCTTGCTCTGTCACCCAGGCTGGAGTGCAGTGGCACGATGATCATGGCTCACCGCAGCCTTGCTGGGCTCAAGCAATCCTCCCACCTCAGCTTCCTGAGTAGCTGGGATTATAGGTGCATGCCACCATGTCCAGCTACTTTGGTTTTTTTGTTTGTGTGTTTTTTGATTTTGTAGAGATGAAGTCTCACCATGTTGCCTAGGCTGGCCTTGAACTCCTGGGCACAAGTAACACTCTCACTTCGGTCTCCTAAAGTGCTGGGATTACAGGTGTGAGCCACCGTGCCTGGCTGATCTTTTTACTTGGTGGTGCTAGGACGACTGGCTAGACAGTTTTTTGATAAAGTTAGTAAAGTTAGATCTATCCCTCCAACCACAAAAAAGACTGTCTTCCAAAGTGGATCAAAGAGCTACATGAATAAATGAACCCTACAAGTACTGGAAAAAAACATGGGTGAATTCTTGGGTGTGAAGAAATGACTTCTAACTCGAGTCAATATCCACAGTCAATAGAAGATTGATAAATTTGATTATATAACATTTTAAAAAACTGCATAAAAAACATCATAAGCAAAATCAAAACACGCATGACAAACAGGAGAAAACTGTTTGCAATTTGTATCACAGGCCAAAGGCTAATTTCTGAAATATACAAAGGCTTCTTAAAAGTTGAGGGAGCCGGATGCGGTGGCTCACACTTGTAATCCCAGCACTTTGGGAGGCCGAGGTGGGTGGATCATGAGGTCAGGAGTTCAAGACTAGCCTGGCCAACATGGTAAAACCCTGTCTCTACTAAAAATACAAAAATTAGCCGGGTGTGGTGGCAGGCACCTGTAATCCCAGCTACTGAGGAGGCTAAGGCAGGAGAATCGCTGGAGCCCGGGAGGCAGAGGTTGCAGCAAGCTGAGGTCGCAACACTGTACTCCAGCCTGGGTGACAGAGCAAGACTCCATCTCAAAATAATAATAATAACAATAGAGAGGAAAAGGCCAGTAAAAAATGGATGAAGGATGTGAACAGATGATTCCAAAAAAGATATATAAGTAGCCTTTAAACATAAGAAAAAAATGTTCAACTTCATACATAATAAGTGAAATGCAAGTGAAACTACATTAAAACAGTTTGATGGTTCCTCAAACGATTACTCACAGAGTTGCCATATGACCCAGAAATTCTACTCCTAGATGTACACACCCAGGAGAAATGAGAACATCTGTCCACACACAACATATATGAATGCTTGGAATTGCATTATTCATAATAGACTAATGGTGGAAACAACTTAAATAGATAACAGATAAATGGATAAATTCCACAGATAAATGGATAAACAAGAGATGGTATATATACACAATGGAATACTATTGGGTCATAAAAAGGAATGGAGTACTGATATATACCATAATCTAGATAAGGCTTGAAAATATAATGCTCAGGTAAAGAAGCAAGTCACAAAAGGCTACATATTGTATAAGTCCATTTATACAAAGTGTCTTAAATAGCCAAATCTATAGACAGAAAATGGATTTATGGTTGCCTCGGGCTGGGGGTTATGGGACATTAGGAGAGTGAGAGGTAAATAGTACTAGGTTTCTAAAATCGGCTGTGGTGATGGTTGCAGATATATGTGAATATACTATAATTCACTCAATTGTGCACTGTAAAATGGGTGAATTGTATGGTACATGAATTGTATCTACATAAAGTGGTTTTTGAAAAACTACCTTGAAATATTATTTCTCACCTATTAGACTCATAAATATTAGAAAGCTTGATACATTCTGCTGGTGAGGCTAGGGGGAAACAGGCCTTTTCATAACTTGTTAGAGGGAATGCAAATCGGTACAATAGTTAAGGATGGGGCCTTTGCAAAAGCTAACAAAACTACGTATTTGTACACCTAGTGACCCAGGAATGTCACTTTTAGGAATTCACCTAGGTAATTTACCCTGAAGATACCTGTCCAACAATATAATACATATTCACATGGCTACATATTGAAGCATGGTTCACAATGGAGATATTGGAAACAATCTCAATGGCCACGAATAGAAGACTGGTTGGATAAACGATGGTGCAATCAGACAGTGTGGTACTATTCGGCTGGAGAAGAATGAGGAAGAGCTCCAGGAGTCGATGAGGAGTGATTTCCAGGATGTGTTGAGGGAAGAAAACGGGTGCAAAAGATCATTTCTAGTATTCTCTATTTTTTATAAGAAAGAAGAGGAAATAAACTATACAGGTATCTACCTATTTTAACAAAAGGAAACATTGGGAAGAAAATCAGAAATGGAAGAGATTGGTTTCCTGCAAGAGGTGGGTAGGTACAGGTGGGAGGGCTAGGAAGGAAAGTGGCACTTCTATGAATTTGCCTTTTTACTTAATTTTGACTTTTATGATCATGCTAATGTTTTATATACTCAAAAAATCCACAGGGATGGGGAGAACACCCCTAATAGAAACAAATGAACCAAACAGTATTTCAAATGAGCAACACAGTGACACTGTGTGGGGGCTGGGGAACTGGCCCAAGTGACCTTCCAACAGAGAGTTCTGACCAGGTACCCTCAGTCTAAATACTAAACAAAATATTAAAGTCTAGTTAGCAGGTATGTTTTTCACAGTGGTATGCATGAACAATTCCAAAACAACTTCCTATGTATTTCAGGATTGAACAAATGAATGAATATATTGAGAAACATGAGAGCTAGGTATCTAGTTTCTTTTAGTGAAGACATGTTTTTTTCTTTTTCTTTTTTTTTCCCTAAATATACAGGAAGGGGAAAGCTAAAATGTTGTAGGACTGAAATGGAAAGTATCAGTATGTTTCATATATATATATATATATATATGTGTGTGTGTGTGTGTGTGTGTGTATGTATGCATATATACATTCTGTCCATTAAAAGAGTCTTGAATTAATGATATCCCAGTAGCCCTGATGCTCAGATCTTTCAAATTCTCTTCTTCACCAAAAGAATCCAGGACTCTTTGGAGAGATGGCTGAATTCCAGCTCAGGTAAGTTATAGCTGATCCTGAACATCTTGCTCCATAAAACAAGAAAGTGCTCAAAGCATGAAGAGGAGGCCACATGCGGTGGTTCACACCTGTAATCTCAGCTCTTTGGGAGGCCAAGGTGGGAGGAATGCTTGATCCCAGGAGTTTGAGACCAGTCTGGGCAACATGGCAAGACCCCATCTCTCTAAAACATTTAAAAAGTTAGCTGGGCATGATGGTGCCTATCTGTAGTCTTGGCTACTCAGGAAGCTGAAGTGGGAAGAATGCTTGAGCCCAGGAGTTAACGTGAGCCATGATAATGCCACTGCACTCCAGCCTGGGCAACAGAGTGAGATCCCATCTCTAAAACAACAACAACAACAACAAGACATGTGAAAAGAACAGAAAGGGCTCCTGTTGTCCAACTCTGGGACAATTTGGGTATCAAAATAAATCATGATGGTAATGGATTACAATCCCTTGAATTCATACTGATATAAATGGATGCATAAATATATCATTAATGGAGAGAAGGGAAAGTTGTTTCTTGCAGTAGAATTTGACTAATAAATGTGAAATGATGGAATTAGAAAATCACTGGGCAAACATCACAGTAATAACTGGTTCAAATAAGAAGTGTCCATGGATGCTAAAACTAGTAGGTGAATGTTTGATGAAGATCAGGATATTTATGTCACTTCAAAATATCTCTCCACAATTTCTTATTAGTTGCAAATGGAAAAATAGCAACCTTATAATGGAGAAACCTGGCACATAGCACCTCAGCCAAGTCATTAAAGATAACATCACAAATAATGGCACTGACCCAAAATCATATCCTCTGACTTCCTCACTGAGGAAGACACAGCATCACTTCTGGGGTGTTTCTGCCAAAAATTCATCACCTGGATCTAATCATAAGGAAACATCAGACAAACCCAAATTGAGTAACCTTCTACAAAATAAATGGTCTGTACTCTTCAAAAATGTCAAGGTTAAAGAAAGCAAAAGAATGGGTGAAGATAAAGAATGAGGAATTGTCCTGGTTTGAAAGAAACTAGAGAGATGTGACAACGAAAGGCAATATGTGTTTCCGGATAAAGCACATTATTGGAAGGATGGAAAAAATTTGAATTTGGACTGTGGATTCATTGATGGTATTGTATAAATGTTCAATTTTCTGATTTAGATAATTGTACTGTGATTAGGTAAAACAATGTTCTTGTTCTTAGGAAACATACACCAACATGTTTAGGGATAAAGAAGCACAAAGCCAGCAATTTATCCTCAAATGACTGAGAAAAATTATATATCTACAGAGAGAGACAGAGAGAGAGAGAGACAGACAGACTGACAGGGAGACAGGGACGTGGGGAAGAGGAGAAAAGGCATGAATGGTAAGGGAATGGGACAAAATGTAAACTGCTGGGGAAGCTGGATGAAGAGTATGTCAGTAATTTTTCTACTAGCTGCTTTTTGTAACTTTGACAATAAAAATGAAAAGTCAAGAAAGCATTGCTCACAGATCTTTGAGAGTGGACAACTGCTACATCTCAGTTTTGACACTTGCTTGTGAATCTGGGGAGCTGCAGAGAGAACCTGGGTCCCTTGGGCCTTCGTTTTTCAAGCTGCACCAACTTGCCCTGTATCCCTTGTCCTGTTCGTGGAACTTAGCCTTACTCAGCTTAAAGGTGTTCAATGTGAATGGTTTGGAGCAAAATCTTTTCCTAGTTAAAAGCATTTTTTTTCATAGCCCTGGATTTAAATCCTTTTTATACGGAAATATTATCCAATTAGACACAGCTATTTTCTTTTATTTTCATACAATAAAAAGTCTTATTTTGTTATTTCTTTTTAAAATTAATTTGAGTTTTTAAGTTCCAGGGAACATGTGCAGGATGGGCAGGTTTGTTACATAGGTAAATGTGTGTCATAGTGGTTTGGGGCACCTACCAACCCATCACCTAGGTATTAAGCCCAGCATGCATTAGTTATTTTTCCTGATGCTCTCCCTCCCCCCACCCCACCCCCCGACAGGCCCCAGTATGTGTTGTTCCCCTCCCTGCGTACATGTGTTCTCACTGTTCAGCTCCTACTTATAAGTTAGAACATGCAGTGTTTCTTCTTCTGTTCCTGCGTTAGTTTGCTGAGGATAATGTCTTCCAGCTCCATCCATGTCCCTGCGAAGGACATGATCTCGTTCCTTTTTATGGCTGCATCATATTCCATGGTGTATATGTACCACATTTTCTTTATCCGCTTTATCACTGATGGGCATTTGGGTTGATTCCATGTCTTGGCTATTGTGAGTAGTGCTGCAATGAACATACAGTTGCATGTATCTCTGTAATAGAATGACTTATATTCCTTTGGGCATATACACCCAGTAATGGGATGGCTGAGACCCAGCTATTTTCAATATGACGTTGATCTGTGAGTGAGAAGTCCTCTTCTCACCTGTGGTGCTTGGTGGTGCTCAGTGCACAGGTGCTCGAGCACCTGGGGTGCTCGGTGATGCCAGCCCAGGGCCCTGCTTCCCTAGGGCACAGATGGGTCCCTGACTCAGCTGTGGCCAGAATTTAGAACATGTTGGTTCTGGGTTGTGAAACTAAGCCATAAAGACGCTGGGATTCTCTACCTTCTGGGCTATGTATTATTCCTTGGGGAGGGCTCCCAGGCCAGAATGAGGGAGCTGTCCCTCTGAGACCCTTCTCATCCTTGGGTTATTTCCCCCAAGGCTCAGGGACCCTGCACCTTTTGATCAGCCCCTGTCCTGGCTGTGAGTGTTGAGAGACCCCCAGTCAAATCGTCCCCAACTCAATATCACATTCAGATGCCCAGACTAAGTGTGATGATCCAATGGATACATCCTCTGCCTGCCTTTTGGAACTTTTCCAGCATTTGGGAAACATCTGTCCCTCCCAGACCACTGACAGCTTGTCTTTGAAAGCCTCATGCACCTGGAACACTCCGGGCTCTCCCACCGTCTGTCCTCTCGCCACCATGGATGCACAGGGCCCCCTTTGTCTGGGCAGGCAGCATCTGCCCACTCAGCCCAGCCCTGTGATACCCAAGGTGAAGAAGAATCACTGATTGGCCAAAACAGCTATGGAATGGGTCACCCCAAGTTGTCATGCACTTTATTTACTTATACAGAGTTTTGCTTTGTCATCCAGGCTGGAGTGCAGAGGTGCGATCTCGGCTCACTGCAACCTCCACCTCCCCGGTTCAAGTGATTCTTATGCCTCAGCCACTGGAGTAGCTGGGACTACAGGTGTATGCCACTATGCCTGGCTAATTTTTGTATTTTTTATAGAGATGGGGTTTCACCATGTTGGCCAAGCTGGTCTCAAACTCCTAACCTCAAGTGATCTGCCCACCTCGGCCTCCCAAAGTGCTGGGATTACAGGCGTGAGCCACTGTGCCCAGCCTGTCATGCTCTTTGGACACAGAATGGGGACCACAGACCTAGCCAAAGAGACCTGTGACCTAAAGAGGCCAAGGAAGAGGAGACTTCTCTCCTCCCTAAACCATGAAGTTAACTATTTACCACTGTTGTAATTATCCTTATTATTTCACTTAAGAATGATAATGATGATTCCAATTAATCTTCATGTTCACTATAAGGAGGTATGGTCATTCCTGTGTTACAAGGGGAGGAAATTGAAGCTCAGAGCCATAAAATAACCAGCAAGGATCCTGGAACTGCTAGGTACCTGAACCCAGATTCAAATCTAGGTCTCTGTGATGCCAGAGCCATATAGAAGACACACAAATAAATATTTGCTCTTTCAAATGACTGCAAAGTCTATGTTTACACAGTTAAGTCCCCAATTCATGTCATCCCAAACAAACTTCTTCCATCTGATTCTACTTCCTGACACAGCAGGGCCCACAGTCGCAACCATTCCTTTTACTGGGAGTATCCTCAGCCCGGAGGGAATTGCTACCTTTTCTTAGCTCCATTGCTGTCTGCTCTCCAGGCCTGGATGCCCCGTAACAGGTATCCCTGCAGCCCACAATGGTGTCCACAGCTTTGTTGGGATACCCAGTCGTGGAAACACACTTTGTGATATCAGCATCTGCTCCATATGGGGCATCAGGGACTCAGCCTGTTCCTCACACATAACCTCCTTGCCCAGTGGTGTCTCTGCACCGTCCTCACCCTTCTCAGAGGTAGATAACAGCAATCAGGAGCAGGGAGGCTCAGTGAGAGAGAAAGTCATTGGTATTGGCAGGTGGCTGAGGCTTGACTTGGAGCTATCAGTTGTGTTTAAGCATGACTGCCGTGATAACACATTTGCGCTGAGAACTACACTCTCTATTTGTCTGTTACAGTAGTTAATTTCATCTGTTTTGCAGAAATATTTACTAAGGGTGAGTGATGGAGGCAGGCAGCTGTGGCTGCATCCACTGTAACCATATGGTTTATTTACAACCAGAGCTCCATGGTGCAGATAGCTCAAAGAGGATTAAATTATACTTTGTAGATTAAAGTCCTGAACACTATAAAACTCATAAGCCTTTGTATGCTAAGCAAGAACTTTGATTCCCATTGGACTTGAAGCTGATATTTTGCACACACAGAAAGAGTGAAAACTTTTGATATTTAAGTATTTTCTTAAAAAGCTGGCAGAATATCAAGCTTGTTCCTTAGGCAGTTGACTGGTTAAAGGGGAAAAAAGCAGCTTCACAAATACCTTTTAAAGGAACTGTGTGACCTGCTTCATTCTCACTATAAACAAGGCCTCTCCATCTCTGTTTACTAATCTTCTTGAACTTGAGCAGGCCGACTGCTTAAAAGGAAACTGCCTCCAACCAGCCAAAGCCACGGTTTATTTTTCTGCTGGCCACCAAGACATACTCCATGTAATTACATCCGAAGCACTCGGCTTCTCCAAGTTTACTTGACATTGGTGAGAAAATCAGTCCTAAGGAAAAGCCTAGCATTGTTGGAATCTTCCATGCAACTGGGAGCAGCTCCGTTAAGTCTCCCTGCGATGGGTTGTTAATCACCTCTCTGGCAAGGGTCCTTCACCTTTGGGGTGGGTCATCTGCCCTCCTCCCAGCCCCCCAACCCCAGCCTCCATCCTCTTCAGACCCTGAAAGAATTCCGGTCAATATAGCCTTCTCATTCATCTTTAAAGTTTCACTCTCAGTCACCTTCCACTTGAAGCCGTGTTTGATGTTTCCACGGGCGTTTCTACTGATGGGCTTCACCTGGAGAGCTTTGTCGTTGACTTTGAGAGTCTGGCGTTCAGAGGATGGACTGATCTTCGCAGGTGTTATTTTCTGCACACGGTGCAATTAGCCACACAAGCCCAATTGGCACGAGCAACACACTCACACGTTCTTTGCACTGAACCCTTGGTGCTCATTTGGGAGGCTCTTGTGGGACCCGCATTCCCGGTTAAAGATGGGAAAGTTCCTTGTGGATGACCAACCCTCACCAAGATAGGTGTAGAGGCAAATTCAGCCCGCCAGAAGCCCAGGGACTTCTCATTCATTGAAGGCAAGTCTTATGTGCCTATGTAGGGAATCAGATACCGTCTTGTGGCATTTCAATACCTTGGTTCGGTGGAAAATCAATGACTTCATTAAAACACAGTGGGAAAATATACTTTTAAAAGAATTTGGAGCAAGAATGGGGATGGTTTTATTATCCTGGGGGTCCACAGGAACTTGTGTGTCTCAGCCTTCTTTTGGGGACATCAATTAATAACACAGATCAAAACAGAACAGATTCCCAAGGAGTATTTTTCACACTTTCCCACTCAGGGATCTCCCGAGGGATCTCTTGTGGCTTCCTGCTACCTCTAGACTTTTGTTCTGCCACAGCAAAGGTATCAAACATCTTAAAATCTGGAAAGGAGGCCGGGCAAAGGCTTGGAAGGCAACAATCCCCGGGAATTCCCCCAGCTGCTTGTCACACACCATCCTCACACCCTTCCCCTGGAGTCACACTGCAACCCTGACACCTAGTTGGAGATTGATCACCTGATCAGAAGAATTACCTCTAGCCAAGTGCACAGTCAGCAGCCTCATGCAGGATTTGTGAGATCCCATACAGTGTTTTGTGTGCTCTCGTAGGAGGTGTTAGTAGCAGTTGTGTTAATAAAAGGTGATTGTAACTGTACCTTTCACTGGGGTGATCTTGTTTAATTTTCACAATCATTTCAAGAGATAAGGAGTACAGATGTTATCAGTTTTTGTAAGTGAGGAAGCTTGGGTAGAGAGCTTGTCTATCGCTTTACCTCCCTCTCTCCCTTCCTTCCTCCCTCCCTTCCTTCCTCCCTTCCTCCCTCCCTCCCTCTCTCCCTCCTTCACTCTCTCCCTCTCCCTTCCTTCCCTCCCTCCCTCCTTCCCTCCCTTTCTCCCTTCCTTCCTTCCTTCTTCCCTCCCTCTCTTCCTTTCTTCCCCCTCCTCTCTTCTTTATTCCCCTTCTTCTTCCCTCCCTTCCCCTCCTTTTTCCTTTCCTCTCCTTTTCTCCCCTTTCCATGGATCCTTGAGAACTCAGGCCTGATACCCATGGCTTTTGCCTTTCCAGTTCTTTATTCTGAAATAAAGAACTGGCAAGGCAGAAGCCTTTTTCCTTGTGTAGGGAAAGTCGCCTTTCTCCACACAGAGAAATCTGCCTTCTTTTAAGCAAAACAGTTTGAGGGGGGATGCTGAGTCTTCATCAGCCTAGATTCCAATTATAATGGACCTATAGCAAGCTGCACTGAAATCACATCTGATTTATTCAACCCCTTTTCCCTGATGATTACCTTCTCCATTCTGAACAAGAATATCTGCTCTTTCTGGGTGAGGGAGCAGCCTGATGATAGCCTCATTAGAAAATGCGGCCGCTCCTTCTTGCAGTCTAATTGGCTGACAGGGTTTGGGATGTGAAATGTAAATTGCTGACAGTGTGCACGGCCCTACTTTTATCACAGTGAAATCTTCAGCTGTCAAAGCAAATGGATATGTGGAGTGGTTCATTTTATGTGTCATAAAAAGACCCATAATTCCGGCCGTACGTCTTTCCTGGATTCTTTCAAGAGGTGGTACTTGGGATTCCCTGGACTCCTGAGTGTCTCCTGGACACCCTACACAACTTCAGGCATGGTGAAGGCAGCTGTTGCAGCTTCAGGTAGCGAAGACTCAACTGAGAGAGTTGGCCCTATGTGGGATTTCTCGGGCTTCTCATATAGGCTTATGTTTCACTCATCACTTCTCCTGCATCCTGACCCTTCGGTCAAGTGCTGGAATGTTCCAGAATATGAGATGGTTGGCTGCTGTTTATGGTCCTGGTGGCTAGAGGCATTGCTACTCAAGGGACACTGGCTGGTGAGCAGCTTTGAGAGTCTGCAAGCCAAAGACGGTCTCTTGGGAGAAATCTCTTTGTAGGGAAGCAGCATGTGCGCAAGGAAGTCTGGGCAATCCCAGAGCCTGAGTTCTGCTTGCTGGAAAGTGTATCACAAGCTCCTCAAGGGAGGATGTGGGCCAGCTCATCGGGATCCAAACCCATGCACCAGTCCAACCAGTGACTTGAAAAATGGAGGTGTCAGCATCCGATGACCTTCCCCGCATAAGAAAGGGAAGTGACACTGGTGGCATTTGGCGTTAACTGTCCAAGAATACGTAAGGATGGCAAGTTAAACAGTAATCACCAGGTAACCATCTTAGACAGATAGAAAGAGAGGGGAAAAAACCCAACAGTAGCTATCTTTAAAGAGAACAAGCAGATCTGAGTAATCCAATTTAGGAGAGATAAGAGCCTGCTGCTAGTACTGTCCTTTAACTGGACAAACGCCTTCGTTCAAGTGTCAACCCCAATCCGGAAGAGGTCACTGCACTGGGCCTGCTGCCTAATATACTCCTGAATTGGCTGAGTGGCTTTCCGAACAAACACACTGGTCCAACAGAATTGATTTTCAACAGGCCGTATTGGTCCCTAACGTAATTATCCAGCAGTGAGTCAGTTCACGGCGGCCCCTGCATTAAAACGCTGCTGGTCAGCCTGGGAGAGGGGACAGCTGTGCAGAGGGGCCTTCTCCAAACTTCACTTGGGAACCTGTTTCTCTCCCCCCAGCTGCTTTTCTCCCGGCTTCCTAAATAATTTAAAGAGCGATGGGGATTTTTCGCAGCTCCGTCTTAAGTGGGCATTGTCTTAGAGGCCTTGGTCTTATGTGCCAATGAATATCAAGTCCTGGCTGTTTGATAGGTGAATTCAATTTAAGATAAGGAATCAAATGGAATCCTTTTAAAACGCTTCAATGTTTAACCTCTTCCTTTCTTCAAAGCCTTCTTGGCAGCACGGTTTCCATTACCTCTGGGTCTCCAGCCTTCCAGAGGGGCAGGTCCATGGGGGTGACCTCCCAGAATAGTGCCCTCCCCCAAAAGACTGTCACTCAAAGCCTCTGGTCCAGGTCCTCGTCTGTCAAATGTAGTATGACCTTTAAACTTTCAGCTGAACATTACAAAAGTATCTAAATGTCGATGGGTTCCCAAAGCTGGTAGATCCATTATAAAGAGTATGAGAACTTTTATACCATTTCTAGGATATCCAAATAAAATAACTTCTCCCTGGATGCAGGAATAGTGGCAAGCCTCAAAGACCACAATGTTCCTTCCCGTTCATCACTTGCATTCAGACTGAGAGAAACTTACATATTTCTTTCAGTCTGGGGAATCGCCATACTGGTACTGTCTTTTATACACAGCCTTTTAGCTCATGCCTCTCACCCGCAGAGAGGGCAGGAGTGAGGTCTGAGGCATCCTTGTCCTCCTGACACCCAGTGCACTGCATGGCCTAAAGCGGTACTCAGCAACTCTGTGTGGAGTTGAATTAAAGTGATTTTTAATGACAAAAGGACAATCAAATAGCTGGGTAAGCATGGGCAATAGCTTGACCTCTCTGTGCCTGGACTGCATTTCTTCATCTTTGAAATGAGGATAGCGGCTCCTGTGGCATGAGGTTGTTATAAGGATAAATGGAGTCACTATTTGTCAAGTCTTTGGTTTCCTTCTCTCTCTCTCTCTTTTTTTTTTTTTTTTTTTTGGAGACAGGGTCTGTCACCCAGGCTGGAGGGCACTAGGCAAGATCACGACTCACTGCAATCTCTGCCTCCCGGGTTCAGGCAATCCTCCCATCCCAGTCTCTCGAGCAGCTGGGACTACAGGCATGTGCCACCACGCCAGGTTGATTTAAAAAAGTTTTTTGGGGTAGTGATGGGGTCTTGCTATGTTGCCCAGGCTTCACTACTCATCAAGCTATTGGAACTGCACCTGGGACACATAGAAGCTTTAAGTAAGGGACACAATTAGCCACTTACAGGGTAGTACAAGGGGTGTCCAATAGAAAAAGCCTTCCTGAAGCTTTTCTTCATATGGGACTTCATCTGCTGTGAAATCCTCAGCTGCACTGGTCAATCAGCCATGCTATCCAGCCTGGCCTCCCTAAACTGGCTTGGTTCAGGGCCGGGGTCCCAAGCCTGTGTGTGTGCCTGACCAGAACCCTCATGGTCCAGGGGTAGAGAGTTGCTGATGAGGAGATGTGGGGCAGGACAGGAAGAGATGTGTCTCTGCCTGCCCCGCCCTAGTTCCAGGGGGAATCCACACAGGCAGTGACAATGAATGAATTCATGGTGGCAGTGACCATGAGAGAAACTGATCATCTAAGTTCTCAAGAAACACTGTGCATTC
Organism: Gorilla gorilla gorilla; assembly: GCF_029281585.2. Lineage (NCBI taxonomy): Eukaryota > Metazoa > Chordata > Mammalia > Primates > Hominidae > Gorilla > Gorilla gorilla. The sequence continues at coordinate 102,823,947 of NC_073242.2, forward strand.
ATGATTGACCTGCTGGGAGGCTCTGCTCAGGCAAATGGTAAGACACAGTTAGAACCCTTCTGCAAGAGACAAGAAAAATATTCCCATTTGTTTAAAAACACTAAAATCACCCATGGGCTCATTTCCCCAAAGCTGTTTTGGTTTTCACCGAGTTCCCCTGGCCAGAGCGGAGCTATGAAAACCAAAGCGAGGACTCCCATCCATTTACTCACTCTGGGTTGACCCAAGATCCTGCTTGGCTCAAGCGACCTGACTGAAATGAGCACACACTGGATCATTTCTGAAGCCCAAACTAACACATTAGTGTTATTAGCAATAAGATTGATAATGTGCTGGATACTATTTAAGTGCTCTTCTTCTATCAGTTCACTTAATCTGACAGGTAACATCACTGTCATTTCATCTGAGGAAACCAAGGCACAGAGAGGTTAAAGAGTATGGCTGAGGTCACAGATTTGGGACTTTGAACCAGCTCATGGCCACTTAGCCATCCTGCCCCTCTGCAGAGAGGAAAGTAGATGCAGATGCTGCAGTTTACAAAATCACGTGAATGCTGTTAGTACAGACCTAGTGTGCGGTGAAAAATGAAAGGAAGCAGGAGAAAAAGAGGCAGGAGGAGAAAGGAAGAAAGACATTTGGCATAAAGAACAGGAGGAGATAGGAAAAAGATAAATACATTATTAATACTTAATACTGTTACTTTTATTTATCAAATAAATAGTGTTCATGATAACGACAGGTAACATTTATGGAGAGCATAAAATACGCCATGCGCTGCATTGTATGAAGCACTTCACATTCAGTTATTTAATATTCATAATGAAGCAATCAGTTATTACTACAAATCTCATTCGGAGAGAAGGAAACTGAGGCTCAGAGAGGTTATAAATTAGTCAGTATGGGACCAAAATCTAACCAGAGTAGGACTGTGGGATTTAGCAAATAAAAACACAGGACACCCAGTTCAATCTGAATTCCAAAGAAACCCCAGATCATCTGGCACACACTTACACTAAAACTAAAAATCATTTAGGACATTCTTATACTAAAAAAAAGTATCCATTTATCTGAAATTCAAACTGAACTGGCATCTTATATTTCATCTGGCATCCCCAGACAGAGGCATTATGAGGTTGTCTCAAGTTTTTATAGTTTTAAGCTGGCAGGAACCTGAAATGTAAGGTCCCGAGTGTATTCATCTGATCAGATTCTCAGTGCATCTGTATAGACGCCAACAGGATCCAAATTCTTAACTGGCTGCAAATCCAAAGTTTTAAGTGCCCGAGTAGAATCTCAGGCATGTACAATGACTGCCCAGCTCTGTGCTGGGGGGCATGCCCATATGGGGCCCTCATTTCACGAGGTCTCCCTTCCACGCCCTGTTACCTGCAGACTCCAGCATGGCCTCTGGACCACGTGCATTTGACCTCCTCCCCAGTCCAGAGTCTGCCTGCTTTCAAGCTCTTTCTGCCCCAAACAGGAGGCCAAGAATTTTCCCGCTTTAAATGTGCACAGCTGCCTGGCAGCCAGAGACAGCGACCTCATCCACCCTTCTTCCTGCCTGTCCTTCCCCTAAAGTCCTCCTGAATAGGGTCAGGTTCTGGCTGTGTTTTTCAGTCTCTAATTAGCAGATTCCAATTCATCACCCTGAGTATCTCCTGGCATCAGCCCCGAGATTCCCTCCTCTTGCCTGGTGAATCGGTCTTCATTTAAAACCCTCTCTCTTAGCCCTAAATGGAAATCAATTCTGCAAGTTTAGCAAATAGTTAATTACTCCACAAAGAGGATTGATTGGCCTTTGATCACCAGAAAGCTCTGCAGTGCTATTAGTCTCTTTCATCTGTGATTAAACCACAGAGAGAAAGAAACAAAAACTAAATTAGGCTTCTCCTGTTATCCTACAAATATTTAATGACGGGCTAATCTCCTAGAGGTGTGTTCGGGGGATACGTGTTCCATTAGGAGCCAGCTTCCATTCAACCTTGAACCCAGATTCCATCTTTGTGGAGAGTGCAGCAAAGAACTTTACAGAGGAACAGAGCTGGGCTCAAAGAAACGCTTTGTAGGACACACTCTTTTCTGCCTTTTCTTCTCTCCTCTTCTTATGTATGTTTTAATGCAGATAAAGATTTTCCCAGTGGACTCCTGACATGAATAATAATAATAAGAAGAAACCTGGCTTAAAAAATTCCATTTGGGTTTTTTTCTAACTCTGTAACTAGAACCAGATCCTGTCCCCTTGATTTGCACACACCAAGGAGTTCTTCTCTCAAGCCACAGACTCCTTCAACTAGGGGCAGAAAAGGCAAGCGCCATGGAGCTTTTTGGTGGCTACCTCTTCCTGATAGGGACACTAAAGAGCAGGGCAGGAGCTGGGATGGTCTGCTTCATCCAATCCTCAACATCGTCATGTACAGGAAATGACTCTTTAGAAAAGGCACTTTCTGTGATACAAGAGTCCTATAAAGGACATAAGGAAACTGAGGCACAGCAGGGAGGACAGATCAAGGACCTTGGAGTCAGGCAGAATTGAATTCAACTGCTCCCTTTGCTTAATATCTGGGTGACCTTGGGCAAGTCGCTTCACATCTCAGACTATGTACAAAGGTGACCATAACGCCTACTTTCCAGGGCTGTGCTGCTGATCTGTTCCAACAGAGCGCGACGGTACCAAGCATAGGGCTTGACGCATAGTAGGAGCATTTGTTGCTAGGTTTGCTCCCCTCCCTTTCTTTTACTCAGGGTCACACAGCTCGTTACTGAGAGAGTTGAGCCTGGAGCCATTGTCCTTCCCGAGTCCAGGGTTTTTCCTCCCCCACATTCACGCTGCCTCACCAGCAATCTTTCCACTGCACACTTTCCATTCTGCTTAGAATTCATCCCAGAGACCTAAGTTTCCGAAATAACATCAACGCTTCAGAATTAAAGAAGAGATCCAGGCCAAGAATAATACAGCCAAGAAACCAACCAGGTTTTCGTTGAATGGGCACTTTCTGAATGGCAGATTCACCCCCCGCCGACCATTGCCAACCCACTGGATAAGCTACTTGGGTCTCCAGAAACAAACACAAGACAGGACCTAATTGATTGCTTTTCAGCCTGGTACGGCTGGCCCGATGAAGACAGCTGGCATGCACTTTGTAACACCCTCATATGTTCTTCCTGCAGTCTCATGTACAGCCCCACGGGTCATTCTGGGGTTTTCCTCTTCATAATTTTATCAGACAAACCCTGCTAATTGGACTGACCTAGAGCAAGACGGTGATGTTGGCAAGGTCGGTGCTCTGTAATACCAGTTCCAGCTTTGTCTTCAACTTGTCCCCACACTGAGACGGGACCCCTCAGGGCAGTGACACATGCCTTGTTCTACATGCTAAAGACCAACGGACTCTGCACCAGATCATCCAGTGGGAGTCCCAGCTCCGACACTTACAAGCTGAGCGACCTTGGACAATACAATGGTAATGCTAACAAGTTTAATTAACATATGCTGAGCACCTTCTTGTGTCAAGGACGGAGCCAGCATTTCCATGGGGGATTAAGTAGACTAATTACCTGAAAGTATTTGTGGCTGTCAATATTATCATTAGATTTTGTTCGGTTTCACTCACGTCCTTTCAACATTCATCCTATGCATGAAGGCTGTTTGCTGCAAACACCTATGATGCTCACCTGAGGGCTTTTTTTTTTTCTTTTTTCTTCCTGGCCATGGGAGTACACTAGGCCTGTGCTGGGAGATGCCCAAGAGCTAACAGGGTGGGAAGCAGCTGTTAACCAGAGACTGACTGGGATTTCCTCCTCCCTCGGGTGGACAACTCTGAGTGTGTGCCCCATACCACCTCCCAAAGTTACCCAGCAGAGCTCAGCTCCAATTGGCCATGGTGGAAATGTGCTAGATAATACACATTTTACGGACTTCTTTCCTTCCCCTCTTTCCCTTTCCCCGCTCCTCTACTAGTGTTTCACCTTCCAAATAGATGATTTCTCAAATTTTTGTCTCTGCTTCTATTTCTGGGAAAACCCAAACTAAGAGAATAGATCTTAATAATAATAATAATACCCCCCACCACAAAACCCCAGCAAGAATACTTGTTACTCAACTGAAAATTTGGGGCATAAAATGCATCAGCAGGTTTGCATCTTGGAAGAAGGTTAAAATGAAATTAATTACAAAAAATAACAAAAATTGAGAGAGAGAGAGAAAACAGGAATATGGAGAAGCAATGGTAACGTCTTCTGGGAGCAAACAAACGGTGACAGAAGTAACCTAGGGCAACTGAGATGGCAACTAAGAAGAGTACAGGGAAGGCCAGAGCCTTCTAGAATTGAGAGAGAGGACAGAGACAGAGACAGAAAGACCCTGTTGGAGATACACTGGGCCCTGTTACAGATGAGCTACTTCAATGTCACTGTGGTTTTGCCAGAAAACCAGAGGGCTTACCCTATAGGCCCCATTCCTCCAGGTTCTAAAAGGAGCCTAAAATGACAGGTTCCCCTTGGACCAGCAGACAGAGGAGTGGTAGGGTTCAGGCTATACCTGGCAGGAATTTTTAGGGCGTGAGAATTTGAACCGTGGCCTGTGTCAGGAGGTGTGTAGTTTGAGTGGATTCCTCTTCCGGGTCACTCTGTCAGACTCCTCACATTCCTTCGGCTCCATCTGGAATTGCCCATTTCCCTCTTCCAGGCTGGTCTGCTCCAACCCACTTTCCATGCCCACCCACTGCTGTCTAATATCCTTCAGGGACTTCGCACTGCTCTCAGGAGAAGGAAAGGTACCCTGGGCCCACCCAGCAACGTCTGGATCTCTCCCTGTGACCCTCCCCCATCCCCTCTCGGGAGCATCTTGCTGCTCCGTGAATCAGCCCTGCTCCTTCCAGGGCCTCCCACCATTTCCTCCCTCTGTCTGGCTTCCCAGGCCTGGGCATGGACCTGGGCTAACTCTTCCGTATCTGTCAAGTGTCAGCTTAGGAGCTTCTTTGAGAGGCCTTGCTTTGTACGGATTTGTGCTAGGCAGCTCCGGAAATCGCCCCCAGCACCGTCCACTCCCTGGCATCTGCACTGTCTTGCAGTCCCCTCCCCTCGAGTGTGGGCTGGACTTAGTGACCCACTTCTAATGGATAGAATATGGCAAAAGTGAAGGCGTGTCACCTGCAGGATTAGGTCACAAAGGACAGCGGCCTCCATACTCTCTCCTGCATCACTTGCTCTGATGTGAGCTGCACTGTGAAGTGGCTACTGGCGGGAAACCGAGTGCAGCCTCTGGCCAAGAACCCATGAGAAGCTGAATCTTGCAAATGACCCGGCGAGTGAGTTCAGAAGCAGATCCTTCCCCATTCAAACCTTGAGATGATGGCGGCCCTGGCTGACACCAAATGTAACCTTGTGAGGAACCCAAGCGAAGCTGTGCCCAGATTCCTGCCCTGTAGAAGCTAAGATGGTACATTGTTTCAAGCCACTAGGTCTTAGGGTAACTTGTTAGGCAGCAACAGATAACTAATGCAGATGACCTCTCATCCATATATGCAGACAGTGTACGCTTTAGGGGACAATTTTGCAACAGATATGGACTGTAAAACAACTCTGTGTCCAGCTATGGGAGGCACAATGGCCTAGTGGCCAAGAGCAGGGCCTCTGAAGTCAGACCACCAGGATCTGAATTCTGCCTCCATTCCTTGCCAGTCAGAGGACCCTGTGTCAGTTATGTGACCTCTGGAATTCAGTTCTTCATCTACAAAACAGAGGTAATAATAAGAGTCACCTTATAAAGTGGATGCAAAGATTAAACAAGATAACACTTGAAAGTTGTTTCAAACAGTACCTGGTCCATAATAAGTATTTAATAAATGCTGCCTATTATCATTCTTATGACGATGATAAGAGAGGGTATAATATAATTTTTGGAAATTGAGCATCTTGCTTTCTGCCTAGGGAGACGCCACAGCTCATAAAGGAAGATCATACAAGGTAGTAGACAATTAGGTGCTACATCGTGTTCTTTAGGTTCTAAAAGAAGGAGTTTAGAAGAGGTTTTTTTTAAAAAAAAAAAAAAAAAAAAAAAAGGGCTAGACTCCCCTGGAATGTTTCACAGTGAAGATTTACCTAGGCAAGAAAGATTATTAGACTCGAAGTGGGCACAAAAGGAAGGAGTAGAGAATGGCATGAGCAGAGAAGCAGAGGTAGGGACACAGGGGTGAATAAGAGGGCAAGAGGCTTGGCTGGAGTGGAAGGTGAGTACTGGGGGAAAATGACATCAATTAGGGTAGAAATTTACACACCATCGGCAAAGGCTCAGTCTCAACGCTGTAGGATTGGGGAACTCTGTGGCTAACTCAGTATTTGCGAAAAGTGCTGCAAACAGGAGAGTTTAGAGGCGGAAGAACCTGAAGGCTGAGAGGTGCCATGTTCTTAGGACTGGAGACCAGAGGCTGGCTGGCTGTGTCTGTGAGCCCAGAGGCATTGGGAAGGAAAGGCCCCACGTGGGGATGGAGAGGCCACCCCTGCCGGACCAGCTGTGGCATGGAACGTCTGGAGCTATCTTCTCTCTGGAAGTGGGTGAGTCTGAGAATAGCTCCCATTACCCACAAGCCACTGAAGCCCCGAGGCATGAGTGTTTGCAAGTTGGTGCATGTTTAAGGTCAAGGGAACATTGATTTCCGCCCTGAGTTGTGGGAGAAGCCACTAATTTGATAAGACAGAACATTAAAGATTCAGTGTGGATGGGTATTGATCATGGGGGGTGGTTCATGTTAGATGGGATTTTTTTTTTAAATGATCAAATAACTATTGGTAGAAAACTAAGTAAGAATTACCCACCTGAACCTAACTTGTTTGAGGTGCTGTAAACCTGAGTAAGACATAATGCAGTGATTGAGTGCACAGCTTTGAAGGCAGAGAGATGTGGGTTTGAATCCTGAGTTATCACTTATTAGTTGGGTGGCATTAGATATGTTAGCCAAATTCTCTGTGCCTCAGGTTCCTTACAGGGACAATAAGACAGTTAATATCTACAGCAAGAAGTCATTGTGAGAATGAAACAGCAAGATACACGTGACAATAATAGTATAATAATAATTGCAACAACACAACAGTGAGTTGTGTATAGACTAATTTAATTATCACAACCACCCAATGAGGAAACTTGTCAAAGCTTACACAGCATAAAGCCGAGATTTGTTTTGTTTCACTTTGTTTCTTTTTGTTTTGTTGTGAGACGAAGGCTTACTCTGTTACCCAGGCTGGAGTGCAGTAGTGCAATCTGGGCTCACTACAGCCTCCGCCTCCAGGGTTCAAGTGATTCTCCTGCCTCAGCCTTCCGAATAGCTGGGATTACAGGTGCCCACCATCACGCCCAGCTAATTTTTTGTATTTTTAGTAGAGACAGGGTTTCACCATGTTGGCCAGGCTGATCTTGAACTGCTGGCCTCAAGTGATCCACCCACCTTGGCCTACCAAAGTGCTGGGATTACAGGCATGAGCCACCGTGCCCAGCCGTATAAAGCCAGGATTTGAAGCTGGGTAGTCTGTGTTCAGAGCTGGCACTGTTAACTCTGGAAAACACAGTTTTAACATAAGACTGCAGTGTCTGGTATATGACACTAAATAGCTACTTAATAATTGACAGCATATATGTTGATAGGAGACCTAGAAGTTCATGCTGTCTCTTACATTAAGTCTTTGCAAGCTGCTGAAATCATAGCTGTGATTCTGGAGGGCCTCACTGTTTTTCTGATGAAACCATACAGGGATCCATGCAAAAAAAAGTAATGGGGGGTCATGAGCCACCCCAGCCTCCACACTGGATGATGGAGACAAGAAAAGAAAAAGAAAGATAATGAAAAAGCAAAAACACACACAAAAAAGCAAATAAGGAAATGGGGGTACCTTTGGCATTTTGAGTTTGAGGATCTAGGAAAGCTCATCAAAGCCTGGAAGGTGTCAGCAAATGCCACATTGCATGCCTAAGTCCCACTCCCAAGAGCATCAATTGGTCTGGAATAACTATAGGACTCCGGTAGGCTGGCACATTGGTGGCCTCCAGTGAAACACACTTCTTGGGATTCGTGCCCTTGTTTGCCTCCTCCCATACCAGCTCTGACCTTGGCTGAGTGACTTGCTTTGGCCGATGAGACGGTGGCAAGCTCAAGGCAAGTAGAGGCTTGATAGGTGCTTGCACTTGGGGCTTGCCCCCTTGGAAGCCAGCCACCATCCTGCAAAGATGCTTTGGCTTGAGCGATGAGAGAGAAAACGTGGAGAGGGACCACAGAACTCCGGCCTAGCTCACAGCTGAATCTCCCAGCTGAAATCATGGGGAATAATACCACTGTTGTGGTTTTAAGTCACTAAATCTTGAGGTGTCTGGTTATGCAGAAATAAGTAACAGAATCAATGACTTTATTTTCTCTCTTAAATATAATTTTCAATTACACAAAATGTATAGGAATCTCCTCATTTTTAAAAAATAGAATACTACAGATAAAGGCCGAAGTTCCATCCCCAATCTTGGTCTCCTTCCCCCCACTGTAAAAGTTAGCAAATTAGGGGTCTGGTGTCCATCAAACCAAGATTTTTTAAGAAACTTTCACATACACAAATATGTACTCATAGATAATAAATCGGTTTTTGAAATTACTTCCTACTGCAACTTTGGGGCAATATTGTAAGTGACCGCCTTGATGTATTTGAAGATGAAGGTGACAGTTCTCCCCCATAACACATGGTACAGTTTGGCCAATAGGAGGTATTTCTCTTCTTCAACACTGACATTGTCTGAAAACAAATCAACTTGCCCCAATCATGCTGCCCATCCGTCTGCTCTCATGCTTGTCATGAACCTAAATCAATCAGCCAGGGAATTTAGGAGCCAATTGTCATTTCTCATATCCTCATGGAGAAGAACTCCATCTGGGACAACTTGTTCCAGCATGATTTGAGAGGATGACAGCCAAGAATGGTTTGGTTTTCCAACCCGGGCCACGTGCCTCCTTGCCTTCCTTGCCAACCCCCACCCAGTACCTCTGTTCCCTGCTACATTCCCTACATAAGGAATATTTGTATCTGGGGAGAGGAATCAGGAGAAACTGAGGTCTCTGAGAGGCACAATGTTTTGTCTGAGTTTGCAAACGGGACATGGGGGCTTCTGGAGTTCCCCCCATTATCTACTTTGGAATCTCCTTATGCTGGGGCAGCCAAGGTCAGGCTTGCTGCCTGGGGGCTTGACCACCCATGGGATGGCCCAGGAACAGAGTCAGAGGCCAGAGGAACAGTTGAGAGTGTCTCTATCTAATTCACACCTTGGCACCAGCTCACGGGGGATGGTGCATCCAATTTACAGCAGGAGTGTCTAATGGGTGTTAGGCCTCACCAGACACACACCACACACTTCACAGAGTGTAAAGAAGGATCAGTGAACATCCTGCAAATAAGTCACAAAGAAACATTCAGAACCACCGATGAATTCATCTAATATTTCAATACCTAGAATGTGAGCAGAATGTGTGGCATAATATAAGACAAGGCATGGCAAACAGGGCACCTGCCCACCAGCCAGTGGCACTGTCCTCATGACTGTACAGTTATGAAGCCATCCTTATCTCCTGGAGGTGAAAATGAATAATAACATCACTCTAATGTGAAATTAGGGGGAGGGTAGATAGGCTGTCTGAATTAGGAAGCTAAAATAGCAAACAGTACGATCAAACAAAACTCCTGGCAGCTTTGTATCTCTTTAGTTATCATGCTTAGTTTATACACAAGTAAGAACTACTAAAGTAACCTATAGGACCTAAAACATTTTTGGTAAAGGTGTTATATTTGATTAAACAAATGATCACAATACTTTGTAACTCATTCCATCAAGAGGTGGAGTCTATTTCTCTATCTGGGATCTGGGCTGGCCTCATGCCTTTCTTTCAGCCGTAGAGGACAGCACAAGTGACATTGTGTGAGTCCTGGTGGCCAGGCCACATGGAATAGAATTGAGGCACCAGGCTGATGGTCAGCCAGTCCCCAGCAAACCTACCATTTCACAAATGAGCCCAGCCGTGATTGACTGAGCCTGGCTCAGGGCAGCAGAAGAACAACTCGGAGGACTCGGATCAAACTGCTGACCCACAGAATCACAAATTAAATAAATGATTGTTGTTTCAAAGTAGAGAGTTTTGGGGTGGTTTGTTATGCACCGAAAGCTAACTGTTATGTATTTTAAGAACGATTCCAAATTCTATTGACTTGTTTAGCCGACATCATTTCAATACTGCGATCTATGAAGAAAGACACTCGGCAGGGAATAATGATAAATACAAGATAAATAAATAAAATAGAAAGGAAAAACACAATTAAACTATGTCTTAATTATGCAATATTCTTAATTAATGGGGCATGGATTGATGAATTTTAAAGCATCTGTGAGCTCCTTCTATCCACCCTTCAACAAATATTTATTTACTACATAATTTGCATTTCGCACTATGCTCACCCCCAGGATACAACAGATAAGCAAGACGGATAGCATCCCTGGCCTCATGGAGCTGTAGAAATGTACACCGTTAATTCTGCCTAACATAGAATTAATTTCATGTTAGAACTGTAGGTAGCTACAGTTCTGGGCGTGGCAGCTCATGCCTGTAATCCCCGCACTTTGGGAGGCCAAGGAGGGTGGATCACTTGAGATCAGGAGTTTGAGACCAGCCTTGCCAATATGGTGAAACCCCGTCTCTACTAAAAATACAAAAATTAGCCGGGCATGGTGACGCATGCCTGTCATCCCAGCTACTTGGGAGGCTGACACGGAAGAACTGCTTGAAACCAGGAGGCGGAGGTTGCAGTGAGCCGAAATGGTACCACTGCACACTAGACTGGGCGATGAGTGAGTGAGACCCTGTTTCAAAAAAAAAAAAAGAACTTTAAGTAGGAACAAGTAAGGTCATGGGTACATATAACCATAACAAATGCCGTCTCATCCTGGTACGGGTATTTTCTTGCCCGTGATTTGATTTCTGACTGGTGTCTTTATTTTTTTCCTATTTATTTACATTTTATAATAAATTCAATAATAATAGTAATATTACTATAATATAGTAATAGTAACAGTAATATTATAATAATAATAGTAATAATAGTTTATAACAAATATATTAGTAGGTATACATAAGAGGAACTAAACGGAAGTATTTCCTGACCTCATAGTTCTTTTGGTCTGGTCAGGGAGACAGAGATTATATGTATAATCACTCTACTAAGCAAATAATTACAAATTAGCCAAGTGCCACAAAGGAAAGTCCCACAGTATGATCACAGGGTAGCATGGCCTAGTCTGGCCGGGGAACCCAGGCACAGCAAGTGGCTTGGTATGATGTCATCACGACTCTCGCTGGTGAGTTTTAGGACATTCTTGTTATATAAGGTTTTGAGGACTTGGGACTGAGTTTTATGGAGTCCATGGACTTGAACTGTTGGCTTGTAAGCACCCTGGGACCGTGTGGTTCCATCTCCCTTTGTCTCCCATCTCACAGTCGCCATTTGTGGGCATTTTTCCATTCATGGGAGTGCTATAGCTAAAGTCTAGATATTGGGACAAGAGATCATGGATTTGCTTCCTACGCCCCATTTCCCACGGGTGAGCCACTGAAACCTCTCTCTGCCATGGTCCACCTGCAGAATGAGGACACATGTCGCCTCCACCCCACCCCCTCCTTTTTCATTATCGGCCCTCCTTTGCCATGTGCCCTTGGGACATCTGGGGTGCCCTGTGGCACCTCGCCCCCCTCCCAGGCATGTGGCGAAGATCACTGAGACGATGTTTGTGAAGTGCCACATGTTTTGAGAAGAGAGGCATTCTCCAGAGGAATTCCATGAGGGATTGTGATGATTACTGAGCCTCTGTGGAGAGACCTCCGGTACTTGGCACGGTGCCACCCCCTTATCTGGAGACAGCTGCTGCCTGGCTGCCCGTGCACTTGCAATCACAGACTTTTCTGCTTCACATACAGATTGCCTGGGACTGCAGCAGGCAACAGGAGGGGATGCAGACGAGAGCTGGTGCCCACACCTCTGAGCTATCGGTCCATGTTTATTCATTCAACAAATATTTATTGAGTGTCTACTATGAGCCCTTACATGAGTCTAGACATTGCTGGGGCTTGAAAGCTTATAATGGAGGAGAGAAATTGTTTATGACTTGCTAGCTATGGGGCTCAGCACCAAGCCAAATAATATCTCATTAATCCCTTTACAGATGAAGAAACTGCTGTTCAGTGACATACAGAGGAGCACAGAGTTAGTAAATTGTGCAGCTGAGACTTGGTTTGATGTCAGCCCAATTCTAAACACTGTGATCTTTCTAGTTCTGCTTCAGGAACTTACAAAGATGCCCAAGATCTCCACCTCTACAGAAGCTGACATCCTTAAACGTGGGCACAGATCTGTATCAGCCCTCTGGCCCCCAGCTCACCAAAATAAACACAGCCTGTAGAAAGTCACATTCTTCCCCTCCTGATCCTGGAGCCACCTTCTTAAAAAATGTCTTTCTTAGGCTCAGGCTTAATAGAGATTCCCAGGTGCAGGCAAGAGGAATGTTCCAGGCAAGGGAACCAGCACATACAAATTCACAGAAACAACAGAGATGTATCTAGAAGAGCGGACCTGGGTCTGCTTGGTGAAAAGGGAAGAGTCCAGGAAAGGGAAAGATCAAACGTACAAGAGAAAACAAAAAGGAATAATTGATGGTGGCAAGATGGGATCAAACCAAACATCCAGCTGAAGTGATAAAGATGTTTTCTGCGCAGGCAGGAAGGTTAGATGCAAGAACATTTAAATTAAATAAAGGCAAGTGATGATCACTAGGATACTTTAAGAGAATGGAAAAGGTTTGGCAGCTTGAGTAGGGAATGGGAATGATGTTGGCAAATCATTTGCTGAAATGTTATTTAAAATAGCAAAACGGTGTAACAACCTCAGTGTCCAGCAATAGGGGAGTACTTAGGAAAATTCTGAGAAGGATACTGGATGGGATACTATGTAGCTATTAATAGAGATCATTATGAAGATTTTGTAGCACCATTTTTAAAAGGCTCATGATGTAATACAGTGGGGGCAAACTATAGAAAATAAAATTCTGCTCTGTTTTGATTCCTAAGTGGAAAAAAACAAATAGATGAAAAGAGAAAGACAGGGGCTGGGCATGGTGGTTCACACTGATAGTCCCAGTACTTTGGGAGGCCGAGGCAGGAGGATTGCTTGAGCCCAGGAGTTTGAGACCAGCCTTGGCAACGTAGTGAGGCCCTGTCTCTACAAAAATACAAAACCAAAACCAAAAAAAAAAAAAAAAAAAAGAGAGAGACAGATAAGTCCACGGAGCAATGGTTCCAGAGTAGCCCACAAATTCCATTAATTACGTGATATTGTTGGCAAAAGTGTGTGTGTGCACATGCATGTGGGTGTGTGTGCGTGCACACTCACCGCATGGCTAAATTTTTCCTGAGATGAGGTGAGAGCTCCAAGATTTCATTACTTTCCAAATGGGTCTATGATCACATCAAGACTATAGAGGAAAGTTCGAATCATTGTACCACAGAGAATGTTCATTTTTGGTTGGGATTCTAAAGTTCTTTGATATAGCTGAAAAGTATTTTTGCCTAACATTTAACTCCCAACATTCTGAGGACCCACATTACAAATGATTTTTGTGCGGGCCCAGGACTTTGCTCTGCAGGATTCAACGCGGACACACTCATACACACTCACACACAGGCACACACACACTTTCTCTCCCACAGTGAGTAATTTCCACCTGGTCTCCCAGTTCTCCTTCCTGGTTCTCCCTCATTAGGGAACTCTTCTGAGGAGTGAAGGAATCTCTTACTAAAATCATTTCAGGGACCTCACAGGGCTTTACAAAACATTAAATCGCCACCCAATGCATGGTCATGGGAAAATCGAGCTCCATGGCTTTGGAACCAGTCTGAGGTACTCAAGGCAGAAAGAGATCCCATAAGGCTATTGAACCAAGATGGCTCACTGCCCAGAAGACCACATGCCCTTATATCAAGGTGGCACACTTCACAGCGTGGAGCAGGAAGAACAGTGTGCGATAAAGAAAAGAAAAATAACCACTTAGAAGAACACACGTTTCACAGCTTTTGAATAATTAAAAATGATGGTACCTTTGACGGGGTCATGTGTTCAAGCTGGCCCACAGAGACGTGAAAACATTCTGGTGCTGTTCTGATCCAGCTTATAGTCCTTCAGTCACCAAATGTTTACTGGCCACCTCCCACATGCTTGGTTTCTCCCTTTCCATCAAAGAACAAGAAAATCATGTTGCTGTGGGTGTGGAAAGAATGAAAGGGACTTAAGGATTACAGGTGCTGTCCAGCCCACCTTGGGCTTGAATACCTCTGTCACCAGTCAAATCAACGGTATCCTCTGAGCCTCATTCATCTCATCTGTAAAATGGGTGGCATTACTTATTATGCAAGTCATATGAGAACTCTGTGAGTGAATGTATGTATGGCACCAAACACAAGATACAAGCACGTAGTAGGTCTACTCTGGCATATACATAGAGGATTAAGGAAGGTCTTTTTTTTTTTTTTTTTTTTTGAGACAGAGTCTCACTCTGTTTCTCAGGCTGGAGTGCAGTGGCATGGTCTCAGCTCACTGCAACCTCCACCTCCTGGGTTTTCAAGCAATTCTTGTGCCTCAGCCTCTCGAGTAGCTGGGATTACAGGCATGTGCCACCACATCTGGCTAATTTTTTTTTATTTTCAGTAGAGTCAGGGTTTCACCACGTTGGCCAGGCTGGTCTCAAACTCCTGACCTCAGGTGATCCACCCGCCTTGGCCTCCCAAAGTGCTGGGATTACAGGCATCAACCACTGCACCCAGCTGCAAAGAAGGTCTTAACACTACATCCCCTTTTATCACCCAGGCTGTTGAGCAGATTAAATGAATTAATGAAGTATGGAAGAGCTGCAAAACAAAACAAAAAGCCTCTGTAAAATGTTACAGAAATATCATGATATGAGTAAGCTCCTAGCCTGTGTAGGTGTGAAGCTGCCTCATTTTCCAAAGGTCACAGGCTCCCCATTTTACTTATGGTCTTTTCTTGTGCTTCCAAAGAGTGTGAATTCAGTTGCTGTGGTGAGCTTTTTTTCTAGGTTCTAGCTGAGCCTTGGATGAGCTTTATCATGCTAAGGGTCAACATATCCCCAGACAGAATCATATTTTAATTCAACAGCATTCAGTAGTTATTAAACTATGATAAATGCTAAAGTGGGAAAGATTACACTTAGACATAAGAAGTGTCACTTGAATCACTTAAAAATATTATAATGTATGGCTAATTGCACCTTGACTATATTATCCAGTGCTGTGAAAACACTTCAGATCCTTAAGTAAGGTACCATTTAAATACCTATTTCGGTATGTAATGGGTAATATTCTTGAGTGCAAAAGTTGTTAAAGGACCCAATATTCATTGAGTATCTATTATGTGCTAGGCACTTTGTCCACATTAATTGATTTAATTCTTGAAACAATTAACTCATGGAGGCAATTATTACCAGCCCCATTTTACTGGTAAGGAAACTGAAATTCAGAGATGTCAAGTAACTTGCCTAAGGTCACACAGCTGATAAATGGCAGAGCTGAGATTGGAATCTGGGAAAGCCATCTCCAGAATCCACTGTCACAGACAGATACAATGTGACCTCTGTGACTTCTCTGCCTCAGTGTCCTCACCTATAATATGGTGTCAGTAATTATACTAGGTTTTTGTGATGATTGAGATGAGTGAGAAAAGCTCAGAACACAGTGCTCAGTAAACGAAAGCATTATTTTCTATTGTCATTCTTGTCTCCTAAAATGCCATTCTAGCACGCTTAAGCTAACAACTCCAGACCTAGGGTTTGCTTTGGAGAGAAATACTTTCTACTTGCCAGCATGGATTTAGTAGGGTTGAAACAATACAGTGCACAGGTCTAGGCGCAGAACTGGCTACATAATTTCCATGGTCCATTGCAAAGTAAAATGTGGTGTCCTTGTCAAAAAACATTAAAGACTTCAAGATGGTGATGGCAGCGCATTGAACCGAGCACCGGGCTTCTAAGCATCAGAATCTTTGCAAATGCACAAATCGAATGCCCGTGAAGCCAGCACCCATGGTGGGAATCGAGGCTGCCTTAGCTACAATCTGTGGTCTTGGGGAATGCAGTGGAACTTTCTGAGTCTCTCTGATTGCTCATCAGTAAAATGGAGACCATTCCTGCCTCACAGGTTATAGGAAGAACCAAACAAGCTGTTGGATGAAAAAGTCCGGCTCCACCACAAAACAGCATGCCAGTGCTTCTCAATCCTAACCATGCACCAGGACCACCTGTGAGCCTGCTAAAAATGTAGATGCTGGCGGCTCTTGCTCCTGAAGATTTAGATCAGGAGGGCAGGGCTGTGCTTCTGTGATATTAAGAAGTTCAAGGTGATTCTGATTGTGCTAACAAGCCAAAGATATTTTTTAGTATAAGAACACTAAGCTTAATTACTTAGAATTAGGATGGTCCTTTCTCTCTCTCTCTCTCTCTGTCTCTCAAGATTACAGTCAAAGCATATTCGAAGAGCCAATCTTTTGAAACTCACCCTATGAAATTGTTTCAATATATCGCTTGGTCAGGCTGTTTGTGATATGGCTCCAGGACACACAAAAGATCCCTTTTATACCATCAGACATTGGATGATTCCTCACTTGCAACTGTAATGTCAAGGCCAAAGTTTTCACACTGAGGTCAGTGCCTCCCACCCCCAGTCTTCCGGCTTCCTGCTGCCAAATAACTGGAACAGACCAGTGCCAGTGAGAATGCATAATCCACAGCAGCCTTTCTTTGGAAACACTTCAGTCAAGGGAGAAAACTGATCATCATATGGTGATGGCTTTCATGCCACCTGGCACATGCTGCTGTAACTCAGCTGCATTTTCACCTGGGTGTCAGCTTCGGGAGTCAGAATGGCTACATCTGACAAGTCACATGCATCCTCTCATCAAAGCCATTTGATTTTTTTATTTTTATTTTTTAGCAGACTGCGTTCTCCCTGAACAAAAGTATTAATGAAAGTTCGAGCATATGGGAGGCAGGTTTAAGACATGTGAGAGCTTCAGGGCAGTGGCGACAAGGCAAAGCTGGCACATACATGTGCCATTAATGGGGTGTCATTTGGGTGACACATAAACACGAATAGGAAGCTCAGAGCTCCCTGGAGTGGCTAGCTGGGGGTCAGTAAAGCCCGTGTGCTAACCCCATAATACGATGCAAGCTCAACTCAAATTTCCAGGCTGTACTTTTTCCCCTACTATATATACTGGGGCTGTCAGTGTGATTACCGGGTTATGACAGTCAACTGCAGGAGGCTTCTATCCCCATGGTGCCATGCACAGCTCACCATCCTGATCCAATCAAACGGCCATCTTGGACTGTCATGGACACTGCTGGCTCCTTTCTTTTGGCACGTGAATGCTTAAAAACTCAACCAATATATGCCTCACTGGCCACAGGTCTGTCCTTCACTTTCTCTTTTTCCAGTCATCTCAGACATAATGGGTTCTTCCCTGTTTTCTGGACAATCTGTGATGGATGTATGGGTGGCTGACAACCAAGAGGTGCAAGATGCTTGGGAATGAAGGGAGCAAAGAAGCTCTTTGACATAATGCTCTCCTGGTTGGGATCCTTTTGGGAAGCCAAGTTTTTCTCTCTTAAGACCTCATCATTGGCCAGGTGTGGTGGCTCATGGCTGTAATCCCAGCACTTTGGGAGGCCAAGGTGGGTGGATCACCTGAGGTCAGGAGTTCAAGACCAGCCTGGCCGACATGGTGAAAACCTGTCTCTACTAAAAATATGTGGTGGTGCGTGCCTGTAGTCCTAGCTACTCGAGAGGATGAGGCAGGAGAATCGCTTGAACCCAGGAGGCGGAGGTTGCAGTGAGCCGAGATCGCACCACTGCACTCCAGCCTGGGCGACAGAGCGAGACTCCATCTCAAAACAAAAGACCTTATCATTGAATTGTAGAATGTTGTATATGCAAAGGTTCTTAAGGTCAGTCATTCCAACCCCCAATTTTTTATTTTATTTTTTGAGACAGAGTCTCGCCCTATTGCCCAGGCTGGAGTGCAGTGGCACCAACTCGGCTCACTGCAACCTCCACTTCCTGCCAACCTCCAATTTTACAGGTAAAAAAACCGAGTACCAGGTAAGTTAGGTGAGTTTCCCAGTGTTAAATGATAAGAAGTGGCACAGGCAGGGCAGGAAGCTCCATCCACCAACAGGAACTGGTGCACCTGGTGTACCCCTCAGCCCATCTTGGTTTGCTGTAGCAAGCACTAGTGAGGCTCACAGAGGCAGCTTCTATGGAACAGGAGCTTTCCTTTATCATGCTTCCTTTAAATATGGTTTCTTCATCCTCATGCTAAGCCCATTTTCCATACCTTGCTCCACTTCCTGGTTTATTGCTGCCTGGTTTGGGGCCCTGAAGTGAATGTCACTGGTAAATAGTTCAAAGTCTCTCTCGCTGATCGCGATGCCCTTTCCCTCCCATTCAAGGTCTTGGCCCAGCCCCTCTGGGCAAGCAGTTAAGATTTTCAGTGGCTATGAGCCCCCTTCCTGGACCTCTTCACTCTTTTTCAAGCCTAAACATCAGTGCTGCGTTCACATGCACATGTCACGCGAATTTTTCTACTCTTTCCACTTCCAACATAGCTTCTATTTCCAAGAAGTCAAAGGGCTTTTCAGAGTCCATAAAAGTCTATGTACACAATGGCATTTTATACTCAGCAGTCTTCCCTGGGACTTTTTCATTTTCTGCAGGTGATCCCGAGTTGAGAAATGACTTCTAAATCCTGTCTACTCTCATGGCTGATTAAAGTCCAGAAGTCCCTGTAGTCCGCCTACCAGTACTTTTGTGAAGATTTTGCATAACTACTGAAAACAGTTTAAAAGATCATGTCTGTGATCTATTAAACAAGGTTTTTTTTTTAAGGGCGATAAAGGGTTTAAAAGGAACATGTGAGACAGAAATATCTGCGCTCTGCTTATCATACATTAGAAATTATAAGAATAACACGTTTACTACTAATTACACAATTCATTTGTCACGAAGCTCTTGCCAGAAAACGTATTTGAATTCCCCCAAATTCAAATAAAGAATTAATGGGTAAATAATTTATACTCAAGTAATTATTTGCAAGACTTTATTTAAACTAGAATTTAGTCAAAGTTAATTCAAAGGTTTTATTCCTTGCATCCTGTAATGAAGTTGTTGTTTAATTAGAATGACAAGTTGCTCCTCTAGGTAAAAGGAAAGGGAAATGTAAATTTCAGAGATGATTTTCTCTGGCTGCTCAGAATAACCATGGCCAAGATGGCCCATGATTTTGAGGAAGGACAGGACCTTGGATGATTCCGGTGACACTGGAGAGAAGCACAGAATTTCCAGATGAGTCAAAGTCCTGGGGCTTAGGGGCATTTCTTTAGTAGGACCAACACAAAACAAAAATAGTAATGAAACCCTCAAAAAGCTCGCACCCATCCATTAACACAAACTCAGTGACACCTACATCCGAAACATACACCCTCGCATGCAGACACCTTCACACACACCTCTTCCTGGCTAAAATAAATAACAGTCCCAATCCCACCCCTAATGACAAAACACATCCCAGATGCTGTCAAGTTGCTTTCACAGAGTTTAATGAGTTGAACATCCAGAGACACACCTGTAGTTGCCACTGGTCCTGAGGCTTCTAACTTTTCCAGTGTGAAGAATTAGAGACACCTGGGCCTGGGGACTTATATTTGTGGGGCGCTGGTGAGGAGGTTTGGGGGGGTGGTTCCAAAGTCTCCAGATCCATTTTCTTTAAGAGAGAGAAATTGTCGACTGCTTTTCACCTTCCACTTCTCACCAATTGGGTGGCTATTCATTTCCTAGCCCTTTGGCCGAACTGTGCTATGTTTCATGAAGCATCACTCTCAGGTCAGGAATTTTGGGTGAGATGGATAAAATAGGAAGAGACCAAATGCATTCTACCCCCATTGACCTAGGAGCCACGAGCATGCAGTGGCAAATGGTCCTCAGGAGATGGACCTTTGTGGGGCAATATGGAAGAGCCTCTTAATACTGTCCTGTCCATGAGAGATTCCTTCAGGGGTGACCCCAAAGAGTCTTAGCAGGTCAGGATGTGGAAACTCCCCGGGGATCCTGTCCCCTTCCAGTTCAAATCCTGCTAGCCAGAAAACCGAACTATCACCAAATGAACTGGATTGCCAAAGAAAAATTAAAGCAGAAAGTATAGGTTCTGCTAAGGACAGGTGCATGAGATTATCTGTGTTCAAAGAATAAAATGAGGCGGTACATGATAAAATTATCCTTCTGTGCCTCAGGCCATGCCTCTGAACACGTCTTTGGTTCAGAAATTTACAAAGAGGGCTTCACAAACTCCCATCTCTGACATTACTGTGATGTATGATTTCCCTACACAATACAAGAAAGTGTAGCTGGAAATTTTGAGTTAACCCTTCAGACTATTAATGATTGTGCAAACTTTGGACTCAAATCACTTACAAAGCTATTGAAGAAAGTTATGCTGCTAAAATAAATGCTATGTTATTGCACACGAGATTGACAGGATCTGCAAAAATCAAAGCTACATAGTACGTGCACTCTTGGGATGAGAACGGGGATGGAATGCAGCATGCACGGGATAAACTGGGATACGGCAGATTTGCCAGATCCTCCAGCCCTTCTGCAGGTCCATCAGAATCACCTATCGACGCAGAGGCAAGAAAAGCAGTTAGCGCAGAAAATGAGGGAGCCGGCGACAGGAAAAACGTGAAGCAAAAGAGAGCAGGTGGGTTATTTCTTAAAGAATGACATGTTTGGAATTTTTAAACATATATACAGACATATAAATAATTGTATAGTATATGAAATTATATAAATTATGACTTAGTTTTTTTTGTTATAGAAAATAACAAACCTCCATGTATTCATTGCTTAGCTTCAACAATGATCAAGGCCAGTCTTGTCATCGGCCATTCAAGGCCAGGCTTGGTCATTGGCCATTCAAGGCCAGTCCTGGTTCATCTATTCCTCCCACTCTCCTTCACTTTATTATCTTGAAACAAATCTCAGACTTACCATTTCATCTGTAACTATTTCAGCATGCATCTCTAAAACAATGATACAGTTTAAAAACATAACCATCATACCATGATCACACCTAAAAAGATTTCCTTAATGTCATAAAACATCCAGGCAATATTCAAATTTCTCTGATTGTCCTATACATTTTACTTTTGAAGCCTGAATTAGGATCCAATAATGTCCTTACATTGCAACGGTCGATAGGTCTTTTTAAGTCTCTTTAATCAATGTGGTGAACTTTCAATCTCTTTTTGTCCTGGATTTTTAAAAAAATTGTTGTTGAAGAAACTGGGTCATTAGTGCTATAGAGTTTCACACAGTCTGATTTTGCAGATTGCATTCTTATGGTGATGTTTACCTGTTCTGCTGTCTCCTTTCCCTCTGGTAAATTGGTGATTAGATCCAATGGCTTGACCAGGTTAACTTCTTTGGCAAGACTGTGTCATAGGTGGTGGTATGGATTTCTATCAAGGGATTTCATTGCCTGCTTTGATCTCTTTTCCTGATGTGAATAGTTATTTATAATAATTGCTTACATCCGTTAATTCTTTAAGGTTCACAAAATGGGCATCTTAATTCTAACATTCTTTCTCTTCTTCCTCCTTCTCCTTCTCTTCTTCCTCCTTTTTAATAAAGCTGGAATACTTCTATTGCATGAATTTTCCCCCCATTTGGTTACTTTGAGGTTTTGATTTTCCTTCATTCATTTTGAATCATTATAAACTCATGGATTTAAACATATTTGACCTGTGCATTTCAATCGATTGAAATTCATGGTAGTTATTTTTGATAATCATTTTGTGTCGTCTTTGGCTGATGGCACTTCAAGTTGACTCATGCATCCTTCCTTTTTGATGTGACAAAATGTTCTGGCCTCATCTTGTATGTTTCCTTCCTGAGATTTGAAACTAGCCATTTCTCCAAAAAGCCCTGGGTCCTTTTAGTGAGAAGCAGTATTTAGAAGCCATAATTTGGATGTTAGGGTTGGTCACTATTAACGGGTTAGTCACCCTTTCCAAGCCTTTTCAGTGAACACAGCAAAAATTGTAGACACACACACACTCCATATAATATATAACGTGATATAACTATATAGGCATTTAGAGATATTTAAGATAAAATACATTATAAGTTTATACTGATACTTCCCATTCAAATTCAGTTACAAGTTTTTATTTAACTTTATTGATCCTTCAGCTGTATCTCCTTTTCTTCATGCTAAAAAATCTCAATTATCCATGATAATAATCTAAATACTTATTTGCTTTATCCCACACTAGACACCCAATAGTCCCAGAAAAACAGAAATCCAACCATCAGCGATATCATTACTGAAAACAGCTTACTATTTTTTTATACGTCTTTTTGTCCTTAAGGATGTACATCAAATTACTGTGCTTTAAAATAATTTAGATGGATCCTTCTCTGTGATCATGCCATCCATTGGATACACCGTTGTGTTCATTTATTTCATGTTGATTTTGATTTGAAGGATGGCTTTCTAAATTTTACTTTTGGTTTATACCTCTGTAAATATTTACATACGTCTGAAGTCAGATGTACAAAAGAAGGTATATTCAGAGAAGTCTATCTCCTTGCCATCATGGCTATCCTATTCCTCCTCCTTTCCACTACAGGTAACTTTAAGATAAGTTATAGCTTACTCTTCATTTGGTTTCTTTTTAACAATATAGACAGCTGCCTTTTTATGTTAGACTTTATATAATTTTTTGTTATAGAATCAACAGTTTTATATATTATAGAATGAAGTTTTCTAAACTGTTGCTGGATCATAATTGCTGAAGTACAGTTTTAAATCCTAGAACAGTTCAAATTTAAGAAGGTCATTACTGACTTGTTAAAATTCTTTAACATTGTAGAAAATGCTTGAAAAATTCTTTTAGGTTCTGGACCATTTTCTCTCTCTGACCTTCACTCAGCTCGTCCACAGAATTTTTCAGCCATGTCAGCAAGGCTTCTACCACCTACTTGCTGAACTTTAATTCATTTCATTTTCATGAAAGGAAGGAAATCCCTTGAAATCATTTATTAGTTCTTCTAAAAAGGCACAGCCATCTGGGACTTTTTCATGTTTGTTGTGTGAGCAGCCATGTCGTGCTTTTTGCATCATTGGCTTGAGTCAATGTTGAAATCTTAATTCATGGTGTTTATAATGGCAACAACTGTACGGGAAGATTTACGCTTTCCAGGAGGCGTGGTTGAGAGGCGGATGGAATGTGGCAGTTGTGAGGAGGAGGATGTGCATCTTCTGTGTCAATGGACGACATAGTAGATGACCCACCTTACATTCAATGTCCCGCTGAGTAACTGATTTCTCTGTCTTGATAATTATAAAACTGGTCAGAGAGTTGCTCCATGATCTAAGACATTTTACTAAGCTGCCAATATATTACGGTAAGACCTTCTAATTATTGCCCTTTGATCTCCTGGGCTTTGCAAAACAGTAACTCCAATTTTTTCAGAAACATTTTCACTACCATGACTGCTTTTTTTTTTTTTTTTTTGAGAGAGAGAGTCACTCTGTTGCCCAGTCTGGACTGCAATGGCACCATCTTGGCTCACTGGAACCTCCACCCCTCATCTTCAAGTGATTCTCCTGCCTCAGCCTCCCCAGTAGCTGGGATTATAGGCATGTGCCACCATGCCTGGCTAATTTTTGTATTTTTAGTAGAGATAGAGTTTCACCATATTGGCCAGGCTGGTCTTGAACTCCTGACCTCAAGTGATCCACCCACCTCCGCCTCCCAAAGTGCTGGGATTACAGGCATGAGCCACCATGCCTGGCCCATGGCTACTTTTGATTGCTGCAACAGTGTCCCCAGTGGTCTCCCTGCTTTCACTCTGTCCCCCACATAGTGACCATCAAGGAGGACTCAGACCTACCAGGTATTAAGACTTACCATAAAGCCACAGTGATTAAGACAGTATCAGCACAGAGATGGACAACTAGATCAATGGAACAGAACTGAGAGCACAGAAACAGACCCTTGCACATTTAGATGCTTGCTCCATGACAGAGGTGGTATTGGAAATCAATGTGTAAAGATGAGCACCACTATCTCTGCACATCTTTCCATCTCAGCTGCCATTCACAGACATCACTTTCAGTAGCTACTTGGTACTCAGCCGTATGAACATACCATCATGGTACCACCATTTATTTAACCAATCCCCATCCCTTAACATTTAAGTGACTTCTGTTTTTTTTTTTTTCCTATTATAAACAATGCTGCAATGGAGATTTTTGTATTTAAATATCTTATACAGGCTGGGCGGGGTGGCTCACGCCTGTAATCCCAGCACTTTGGGAGGCTGAGGCGGGCAGATCACGAGGTCAGGAGATTGAGATCATCCTGGCTAACACGGTGAAACTCCATCTCTACTAAAAATACAAAAAATGAGCCGGGCGTGGTGGCGGGCGCCTGTAGTCCCAGCTACTCAGGAGGCTGGGGCAGGAGAATGGCGTGAACCCGGGAGGCGGAGCTTGCAGTGAGCCAAGATTGCACCACTGCACTCCAGCCTGGGTGACAGAGAGACTCTGTCTCAAAAAAAAAAAAAAAAAAAAATCTTATACACATTCTTATATCAAGGAGTGACCTCCTTGATGGTCACTATGTGGTCACTATCCTAACTAATCCTTAGTTAGGATTAATTCATCAGATCGAGCTAATAGGTCAAAGGGCTCAGATATTTTGGGAAAGCATGGTCCACATTTCTTTCCTGAAAGGTCTGCTACTCCCACTAACAGCCTATGAAAGAGTCAACGTGCTTCCTCTGACAACATGGAATATCATTACTTTAAAATCTTTTTGCATTTCAGGAGTAAGGAAGGGTAACATAGTTGTTTTAATTTGCATTTACTTGATAACACATAAAACTAATCATTCATCCCCACCAAATGATTGGCCCTTTAAGGTTTTTCTTTTGTAAAATATTTGTTTTTGTTCTTATATGGTTACTAAACTGCTCTTTCTCACACCACTCCAATCCACCAGGTATGACACTGTGAAATTACTATCTGTAAGTAACTCTTGTGTACCTGGTTTTGCTGTTCTAAGAAATTCTAAAGGTTAAATGCTAAAGGTTAAAAAAACTATAAAAATACGTACAGATAAATTTAAGATAAAAGACATGCTTCTTGCTTCCCGCAAGATAAGGGCCAAAGTCTTTAACCAGAGGTTGATCTGCACCAAACTAACCTCAGTATTCTCTTCCACCATAACCCTCATCCTTGACCAACTTGGTCTGCTCTCTGTTCCTTCTCCATGTGACATATTCCTCCCCCCATGCTTTGGCTCTTATTGCTCTCATCTCAGAATTTTCTTTTCACTTGCTCAGTTTCTTATCTCTCTTTATGCCAAGCTCAAGTGCATTATCCCCTTAAATCTTTCCCTGGGAGAATATCACCTCTGACCTTCTGAGATACTTACTGTAGTACCTTCCCATGCTTCATGCCATCTACCTTTTTAAGATTGTCCTTTTGGGGGCACATGTTCTAACTGAAGTGTAAAACTCTCAAGGAAGAAGACAGTACACCTTGAGGTTCTTTTATGCTAGTGTTTCGTACAGTCCCAAGAACTCAGTGTGTGGATGATTCTGACGATCCCACGAAGGAGGATCTGTCAATGGCATGTTGGGGAGGGGGAGATGAGATTTCTATACCCTTGTATCCGCATAATCCCAAATTTTTTTAGGATGTTTTTATTGAATTTTCAGATGTTTAACGATAATACCTGATTTCTTAGTCATGGAGGAGTAAAGGTGTTAAGGGCAAGTAGAGGTTATAGTGAAGTCTGCTGAAGTTGGTAAGCAGCCATTTTTGGGTCATTCTGGAATGCCTTGGCTTTTTGCTTCTATTGACCCCCAAGCCCCAATCTCAGCACAGGCCCCAATCTATCACCCCACAAGCCCCAATCTCAGTGCTGTATTGTGGGCTGGCGGACTCTGGACAAGGGAAAAGCAGCATACAACATAAAATGGAATAAAAGCCAAGTTCCACCTCTGCTACTTACAGGCTGTGTCTCCATAGGCAGGCTACCTAACTCTCTTCACCCACATAGCAGAGACAGTAATATATTCCCCAGGATTCTTGTGAGAATGAAGTAAGACAATGTGTATAGAGTATGCAAAGTTATCTCCACAGAGCCAGAACTCAATGCATGGAAGCTATTAATGTAAGCAGAAAGGAAGAGGACCCTGCTGGTCTTTTCTGTCTTGGCATGAAGCAAGAGGTTGGGTCAACATGAGCAAAAAAATAAAGTCAGACATGTCCAAGGTAATAAGGGACAAAGGGTGGAGTCTTATTTGGGGTCCACTGCTAAAGCACTTATCCTACTCTGCAGGGCACTAATTCCTGTGCCAAATCAGGGGTAAATTAGGATGGAAATTGCAGAGTGCATGTGCAATGCTTACTTCTGACCGAAGGCAGCATCCAGGGCTACTGAGAGTCACTGGAAATAACCACCAGAAATTTTGGAGACTAAAAGCACAGTAACTGTGAAACTCCTGGAGGAACTCTAGAGTATAGCTACATTAATTGATTCTACAATGAAAACTGGCAAAGGAGGGTGAAAATGGAAAGTACAGATGAAGCATAACCAAGCAAAAGAGAAAGCAAAAGTAGCAATGTGGACATCAGAAAAAAATGAAATTTAAGGTTAAAGGTATAAAACAGAATGGAGAATGACATTATATAATGTTAAAAAGCACAGCTGATAAAGGACATATAATATCCATAAACCTCTATGCACCACACAACACAACAGTTAAGTATATAAGGGAAAAAAGAGCTTAAAATACAAGATTTTAATGAAAATAAGAGTTGAGGTATCCATAGACATCTCTCAGAATTAGACATATTTACAAGACAAAAAATAAGAACAGAGGGAATTCAACATTTTTTAAAGAACTCAGTAGAATAGATAACTTGCTAAAGTTATGTTATCTGTGGAACTAGTGAAATGCACCGACACAAGAAAATAAAATCACTGGCATCAATATTGAGAAAAGTAGATAAAATTATCACTTTTGTGTTGATATATCTGAATACCTAGAAAGCCCAAGAGACTCTAATGAAACACTAGTCAAATAAATTAGACAACTTAGTAAAGATAGTAAAGATAAATACACAAAAATCAATTGCTTCACTCTCTACTAGCATTAAGCACCCAGAAACGAGAATGGGAAAAAATGACAAGAGATTAAGAGGCTTAAAAAACTTTAAAAATACTTAGAGAGAAATTTAATGTAAGAGGAACTTGAGTGGCCAGGTGCAGGGACTCACACCTGTAATCCCCAACTGTTTGGGAGGCCAAGGTGGGAGGCTGATTTGAGCCCAGGAGTTTGAGACCAGCCTGGGAAACACAGTGAGACCCCATCTCTACATGAGGAACTTGTACCCAGAGTTATATATTCCTGGGGTCACTCTATCCTCACCAGTGAGGTCTGAATTTCAACCCTAGGTTCTCTGTTCTATCTTTGCTTACCCTCTTTCAGTCCTAGATACAGTAGCTGCTTCTTGCATTTACTATTCCTATCTTCCTTAGAGTCTTCTTTTAACTCTTTTAGTAGTTAACCACTATTTTACTAGTTAAAAATCTTACATAAATTTTCCCTGTTTAAATTACTGGTGTGGTTTCTCTCTCCAGACCCTGACTGATGCAGACCTATATGAATAAACTATAAAATCTTATTGAAAGACCCCCCAAACAAGAACTAAACAAATAGATATCTTCTCAGATAGAAAGACTTAATATTGTAAAATAGCTTTTCTTCCCAGAAAACATATATAAATTTAATGATATTCTAATCAGAATTCCAGTAAGATTTTCATTATTTTTGGAAACGGATAAAAATATCTTAGATTCTGTTGGTAGGGTAATTTCATGAATAGCTATGAAAAGCACGAAAAATAAAAATTGTGATGAGGGATATGACTAGCTGTATATAAAGCCATAGTAATCAAATCTAAGTGGTTTGGGCAGAGAGGGAGAGAGAGACAAAGAGATGAGTGGAAAAGAATGGAAAAATCCTGGGAAAGATCTTAGGATACATTGGAATTTCATCTATTACAAAGACAGAATTTCATTTCAGAGGGCAGAAAGTGATTTATTTTTAAAAAATGGGCTGGCACCAATGGCTAGTCATCTAGAGCAGAGATTGGCAAGCTTTTGCTATACGGAGCCAGATAGTAAATATTTTAGAGCAGGAATATCCAATCTTTTGGCTTCCCTGGGCCACATTGAAAGAAGAAGAATTGTCTTGGGCCACACAAAACATACACTAACAATAACAATAGTTGATGTGCTAAAAATAAGTAAATAAATAAAAAATAAAAGTCCATGCATAAATCTCAAAATGGTTAAAGAAAGTCTACAAATTTGTGATAGGCCGCATTCAAAGCCATCCCGGGCCGCATGTAACCTGTGGACTGCGGGTTGGACAAGCTTGTTTAGACTTTGGTCTAAAATATTATGGTCTCTGCTGCTAGTACACAACTCTGCCATTATGGTGTGAGAGCAGAGCTAGACAATACATAAATGAGTGGGCATGGCTGTGTTCCAATAAAACTTTATTTACAAACACAGGCAGCTGGCCTGTGGGCCATAGTTTGTCAACCTCTGGATTAGAGGAAAATAAAGTAGTCCCCCATTTCTGACCAAATACAGAAATAAATTCCAGATGGAGCAAGGACTTAAATGTAAAATATAAACCTCTTAGAAGAAAAATCCAGGTGCAATAAGGTATGATTATATTACGAAGGGTATCCATCATAAGTCAGAAAATTCAGAAGCCATAAAAGAAAAGCTGGACCTATTTGAATTTATAAAAATGTAAAACTTTTATACGACGAAGATGTTATACACAAAGTCTGAAGATAACAGATTTGAGAAGAATGTTTGCAGTACAGATGACTGATATCTCTAATCTACAAAAGGCTCTTACCAATTGGCAAGAAAAAGACAAACAACCCAACAGAAAAATGAACAAAGGGTATGGATTTTAGTTTAAGTGCGATTGGAGCCCTTGGAGGTTTCCAGCAAGAGAATAATATGATTTATGTTTTAAAAAGCCCACTCAGGCTGCTGTGTGGGGAATGGATTGTGGGGGGGCAGGAGGTAATCAGGAAACCAGGGAGGCTGGCTGGAATGTTTTTGCAGACTACCCCACTTCCCCCAAGAGAAGGCTTAATAGATGTTCAATAAATGTAGGCTGATTTTTGATGAAAACATCTATGCCATGCCCCGCTATGGCATCTAGGCTAAGTGTCCTTGAGCTGACTCCTTGATCCTTTCCTTGAGGGTATGTGAGGTTCAGAACGTGGTAGGACTCTTTTCAACTTTCAATAGAAACAAATGTGTGTCTCTGGTTGATGAAACCCAAGAGCTGGGATGAGGGCTACCCCTGAGAAATCCTGCCATACTTATCCACAGCTCAGTGCTGTTGCCCCTCTTGGCTCTGATTATGGAAAGGGGAGGCAAGAAGACCTGTTGCAGTCTGAAGGAACTGGTGAATTCTTAGTTAAATGAGGCAGGACACAGGAGGCAGGGGATGAAACTGAGAAGGAAGGGGGATCCTCAACTAACACAGGAGATGACAGAGCACATGCTTGGCCGCTCCCCACATCCCCACATCCCCACATGGGGAGGAGGGGGTTGCACTGAATAATCTCTTCTCTTAAGGCTTGGGGACCCAATGACTTAACTGCAAGTCATTTGTCTGCACGTGAAGCCAACAGTTTTCAAGTGATCAGTGGTCAAAACGAAGTAACGACTTGCTTCTCCTCAGCTGGGAAGTGGGTTTGGAAACTCTGGCCACCCATCCAGCAGCAGGAACAGCAGCTGGAGTGACAGGCAGCACAAAGAAATGTCCCTCCCTCCCTCTGCAAGGTTTAGGAAGCCCGAGGCAAAAAGCCGAGGCTGTAGAGCGGTACTGGGCCTGGAGCTGGTAACTCAGGCTCCGTGCAGAGCCTCCGCTTTTTCAAATGTAAAATAAAAATCATCCTGGACAGGAGGGATCTCTGGAGAAAAATGAAAGAACGCACACAGACGAGAGCTGCCGGGGAGAGGCAGCGGAGCTGACATTTTCTGCAAAGGGAAGAGAATAGCATCGCCGCAGAGGGACCCCGCATCCAGCAACAGAGCTCTTGCGGCTCATCTTTGTGGAGGCCTCTCTCTGTTGCCTGAAATCCCTTGTGGAGCAAGCACAAGAAAGTGGATCCGAAGGAACTGGGGGGGTGGGGGGTGGGCAGTGTTAGCTCCCCTCCAACTCTGCCCCTCACAGCTGCATCCGGGCAAATTGAGGATGCTCTATTCTCCATGACTGAGCCTGTGTCTGGTTTCCCAGGGAGATGGGCACAATGGACCCTGCTTGCCAACGATGCTGCTCTTTAACAAAACAGCAGTGCCTCGTGCTCTGCACAAACACACATTTCTGCACACCCAGAAGAATGCATGCCTTCCAAAGAGTATCTGCCATGTGGTAGACACTCAGGAAATTCAGGATCCTGCGATCATTTTAAAGGCCTCCCAAATGGCGGGTGCTCCACGAACACACTTCAAAGAAATAAATGAATGAATGAGCAGATTATTTTGGAATCACGTTCTAATAATCCATCTGGATATGTAGACCCCCAAACAGAGGCAACAACCATGTGAATTCAATTCCTGCCATGATGTCAGATGCTCTTGGCCAGGAATTGGCAAACTGCAGCCCAAGGACCAAATCTGGCCTGCACCCTGTTTTTATAAATAAAGATTTATTGGAACACTGCCACACCCCTGTGTTTACATATAGTCTATGGGCTGTTTTTGAGCTGTTAACAGTAGGCCAGCTTGAGTAGTTACAACAGAGATCATATGGGTTGCAAAGCCTGAAATATTTATTATTTGGCTCTTCACAGAAGAATTTGCAGACTCTTGCTCTAGGCAACGTCCTGGATTTAGCAGGTCTGAGGTGAGGTCAAGGATTTCATGTTTCTAAGCAGCTTTCACTTGAAGTTGATGCAGTTAGTCTTGGAGCCACCCTTTGCGAAGCAAGGTTTTAGGCACTCTCTTTTTCCAAAACAAACAAAAGTATGATGAACCATTAAAGATTAAGTACCAATCCTGTACACAGCATGAACTTGGCCCTGCAGTATCACATAACTTGAGTCAGCTGCTATCAAAGAAAGTCTTGGACATCCCTGTTTCTCACCTCATAGGCCTCACTTACTGATAGGAGCCTAGCAGCATACACCAAGGAAGAGACTGGAACATTCCTGTTTAGTTCATCAGCAGCCACAAATCTAGACAGACAGCTCAGTGGACATTCATTGCCTTTTGACTTCCAGCATCCATTCATTCCTCACCCGACGGCAGCAATTTTGAAATATTTCTCTCTTCCCATTTCCATTAATGTGTTTTGGGCAGGGCTGACTCCAGGCTCAGCCCAATCAGCATCTTGCATCCCTGCTAAGTTACCCTGATTGGTTCAGGGGTGAACACGTGACCCACTGGGTTCCCATGGGACTTTTGCGGGGACTTCTGTGAAAACAATGTTCTCTCTTTCCTAGAGCATCTGTAGTGAGACAACATAGAATCTGAGCTGCTGTAGGCATTTCATGACGCTAAGAAGGGACACTAAGAAGGAAAAGAACAAGCACGGAGGGGACAGTTCCAAGCAACACAAAGGAGAAGAAACTTGGTGACTTTGTTTAGGCTCCTGATCAAATGCTACCCCTAGCCACAGGATGTTCCCATGGGTTTTTCAGTTATATGAGCCCACACATCCCTTTTTGCTTCTGCCGTTTAGAGTTCCAATTTTTGTGCTTTGCAATTGAAAAAAAAATTCAGATAGGAAAAATTACTAAAACTTTCCATCTGACCGTGGCTGAGCAATTAGGGCCATTAACACTCCTGCATGTTTGGACACATTTTGGCACATCTGCAGGAGGAGCATGAATAAACGGCTGCCTGTCTTGGAGCTGAGGCACTTGCTGCCTTGACCATCACCAAGGCTGCTATCACTTATAGGCCCTGGCAGCTCCAATCTCTCCAACTGCAACCAGCTCATGTCAAAACAGTCCCTCAGTTTCAAGAAAAAGGATCCTGGGAAAGGGTTCAGGAATCCTGCTACGAGTCAACTGAGCAACGTGTTAGGTTTTGAAGGGAAGGTGAGGGTTAAAGAAAGACACACACAGAGAGGAAGTGGCAGCTATATAGCAAATGCAGGCTTTATGTCCAGCATAAGACCTCCAGAGGTGGAGGACCAGCCTAATGCCAGCGCCCACCACTGCTTACAGGCTGGGGTACTCACAGGTATGGGCAGGAGGGGCCTGGGCAGGATGGCTTGCTGCCTGGGATGATATTGATAAGACATTGCCATGATGAGGCAGTTTGGCCTTTGTTCCCACGGAAGGTGATGTTCCTTGCACTTTCTCCCAGCAGGGTATGATAAGGATGTTCCTGTGCCTTGTGGTCAGGTGGTTGGGCAGGATGTGTCTCATGCCCCGAACCCCCGTGGAATGTTTCACTTGACCAAGATGTGTGAAATGGTGGGGGTTGGGGGGTTACAAAATGATGCGGTTTGATCTAACACAAAGAACCACTAAAGAACCTACCGAAGGGTAGGTCATCTCAGGCGAAACTATACCAGGTAATGTTTTCTTTAGCACCATTCCATGTTCTCTTAGCATCTTCTTGACCCTAAAGTAACCAATGCTCACTCTCGCTCTCTTTCTCTCTCTGTTT
This sequence comes from Gorilla gorilla gorilla, assembly GCF_029281585.2. Classification (NCBI taxonomy): domain Eukaryota; kingdom Metazoa; phylum Chordata; class Mammalia; order Primates; family Hominidae; genus Gorilla; species Gorilla gorilla. Next base: position 102,856,876 of record NC_073242.2, read on the forward strand.
CTCTCCCCCGTCTCTGTCTGTCTCTCTCTCTCTCTCTGTTTAACTCTCTTACCAAAACAACTTTCAACTAGTAAGCAGATAGGAAAGGACCTTATTAAACAACCCACAGGAGTCAGGTTCACCAGTTTTTTAACGAGATAGATCTGGATTTGAATTCCAGGTTCACCCCTTACTAGATGTGCATGTAAAAATAAGCAACTTAAATGCTCTGAATCCCCGTTTGCTTATTTTTTTTAAATATATGCTTTGCTGAGTTATCATAGGGAGACGAGATAAGGCATATAGTGGTTAGGTGTAAGACTATTATCAAACCATAAAAATAATATTACGGACATAACATTAATATTGTTTTAGCCTCCTGGAGGTGTTTGCATTTTCATAGGGAGCAATTCCTTTCTTAACCCAACATTAGGAACTCTAAAGTCAGAATTACAGCCTCGGCGACAGACCTATTGCTAGGTTTATATCTGACAGGTGGCTACTTAAAGAAGGTGTTCAAGAACCCTACACAGTCCTTAGGCAATGACCCTGAGAATCAGAAACTCAGGCCATATATGTGGAAGCAAAAACAAACAAACAAAAAAGATTCTAGAGATTGGAGGAGTTGCTGAGTGACAATCAGGCTGCCATCACTGAATTCTGATGGGCTACCTGGAACTGGCTTAGGGTGGGATTACATACGCCTCCTGCCACATCGGATTTCCTTCTATTTTGTCAGGGGTAGCATCACCCAGTGAGTAAATCTGTTAGTGATCTCCCTTGCGTAACCTAGGAATTCTCTCAGGATCCATTTCTCCAGTAGTTTTGAGAAGGCGACCAACAACAGCAAAGCGAGCAGTTCTTCCATTCCAAGAGCAGCCATCTTGCTTAACTGACAAACTAGAGAGAACTGCAAGGACTCAGTACATCCCTGGCACAATCCATTCTCTCTCACAGCATATTATATGAGACTGTGTGAGTGCTGCTTCCACGGTGCACTAAAAACCCATGGTCCCTGCATTATTTGAGCAACTGACAAGCTTCTGAAGTTCAGATTCGCGAAAGCTGAGAGCAGCACCCAGTGGATTTGTGGCAGGTGAGCAGATCCTTCTCATCTCCCATTTTGGAAATTTCACATTTCATTCTGCTTTGTGAATCCCACAACTTCATGACAAGATAGATTAACATTTTGCCAAAAAAAAAAAAAAACAAATAATGTTCTGCCTGAGGGAAAATCAGACATTAGGCTTCTTATAAGAAACAAGGGGTCATGTTGAAGACTTCAGGATAACATATCTTGGAGAAGAAAAAGCCATTCAGTGGTTCACTCCCCAAGTCTGTGGCAGGGTTTTTTTGTTTTTGTTTTTTTTTAAAAAGGTTATTTTCATAACTTTGAGACTACAATTAATTCCTGCAAAACCCACGGAAAAATAGCCTCTTTTCAATAATTTGCCCCCCATCTTTTCCCCCAAGAGTCTTTAAATCTGACAAAATTTTTCTTTTCAATTAAAACAAAAAATTGAACAGATTTGCCTCAAGAGGGCTGGCAGTACTTTTAAGAACTGGTAATAATTTATTTAGAACCATGTATAGTAATGTAATATATCTTTATACACAAGTCGCACATAAACACCCACTGCTTTTGGTGTGGTACTTACTGTTCCTTGTTGGAACACCCAGGAAACTTCCATATGTCAGAGATCATGTATGACAGTCCTATCTTCTGTGTAAAAGGTCATCTCCCAGCAGAAGAATAGCTCGCCTAGTTAAAGGGATACCAATTTTTAAACGCTCTGCCAAGCTGAAGATGGAGAGAATGAGTGAGAGAGGGAGATGTCAGATTTCAAATGCAGGGCACGCTCATTGCGCCCTCGGATGCTGAGCTGGGAGGAGGGGGAGAGAAACCTCTATTTAGAGATGATTGGAAAAAATCAGTGCCACACAGTGCACTTGAGAAGCAATGCGGCAGGCTGTTCTTGCCCTCTTCTTGGATGTGACAAAATGGCCACCATGGAAACAGGAAGCAGCAGCAAATGGCTGCCACAGGTCTTCTTGGATGCTTGAGGAAGTGTCTATGTGTATCCAGGCCTGTGTGGAGTATTCCTAGGGTAGCAGGTTTTTAAAGTCAGGGTGAAGAAAAGGGAGGCATTTAGAAGGAATGGACAATTGACAAAGAAAGTGGTCAGACAGCACCAAAGGGTAATGATCTGGGAAAACCCAAGGTTCCAAGAAAGTACGTTGACCCCAAGAAACTTAGAATTTACAGTATTTTAGCCACCTTGAAACTATATAACCATGCCAGCTCAAGTAACCAAAAATATCCTAGTCCCTGCACTAGCCGCTTTTGAAATATCCTGTTTAAAATGACCCCCTCACCACCACGGGTAAGTTGGCAGGGGATTGGAGGCTCCATGGAGGGCTATCCCTAAGCCAACCTGCCAGGCAGGCAGGCAAGTTTCTGCCCTCCCCAACCTCCCCCTGCTAGCTCCTTTCCTCCTGAGAGTCGAAGACTTCCTGATGTTCCTGGTTGCATCAGACACCAATCTGGCCCAACTTCCCTATTAGAAGGCCTCTGTGACAACCAGCCAATCTGACGCACCAATCTGAGTAACTGTTTTCCCTCCTTCAGGACATGGTTACATTTAGTTCGATCTTTTCCTTCCCAAGGCAGATGCCCAAAGCAAAGAGAGTGAAGCAGTCGGAATTTCAGACACTGTGAACACGTCCCCTTGGGGTACCTCTGGGGCTGGCGTCTTTACATCACGACGACAGAAAGCTGGCCCACACAGACTATGGCCACGGCGTCTTAGAGGTTTTGTTTCTCTGCAGGCGTCCATGTGCTCTGTTTCTTTCCCTCCTCACCACTCTCCAAATCACACTCACACAAATACACGTCCCCATATGCAAAGACGCGCATATGTATATTGTATATCAGTGTGACACTCACACATACGTGCGGTGTTAGCATGGCCTTTCCCCCTCGAGTCCCTCTTGTGCTTCCCAGCACCCAGCATCCTCCAAAGCAGGCAGTGGCACACTATCACTCATAAACTAAATCCAGCCACTGCCTGCTTTGTAAATAAAGTTTTGCTGGAACACAGACCTGCTGATTCGTTTGTGTATTGTCTGGCTGCTTTTGCACTAGAACAGGGTGGAGTAGTCACAAAAAAAGACCATGTGGTCTGAAATATTTGCTCACTGGCACATTAAGAAAATGTTTGCTGCCCCCTAGTCTAAAGGAGCATCTTATATCTAGAAAATCTATTCCTTAAAAATTGTCAAAAGGTCTTTCTCTTATCTTAAAAGTGATTCATAAACCTGTACCTCTTAGAGTCATGGAGCCATGTAATTAGAAGGTGTATTTTAGATTGTTAGTCCTACTTATGGCCTAGTATGTGATTCTCATCTAGGATACCTGTGGACATCTCATCTCTCTTGATGGTTCCAGTAAAAGGCAACACACAGCTGCTCACAGGGAAGCTGTGATGTTTCCCAACAGCTCTATTGGAAAGTTCTTTTTTATCCGCAGTGAAAATCTGATTTCCTATCATTTCCACCCATTGGTTCCCATTCTGCCCTTTGGGGCCAGTCAGGAAAATGGGGACAATCCTCTTTGAAAAATCATCCAGGCATGGCAGCTAGTGCCTGTAATCCCAACGCTTTGGGAGGCAGAGGAGGGTGGATCACTTGAGGTCAGGAGTTCGAGACCGGCCTGGCCAACACAGTGAAACCTCATCTCTACTGAAAATACAAAAATTAGCCAGGCGTGGTGGTGCACGCCTGTAGTCCCGGCTACTCAGGAGGCTAAGGCAGGAGAATCACTTGAACTTGGGAGGCGGAGGTTGCAGTAAGCCGAGATTGCACCACTGCACTCCAGCCTGGATGACAGAGCGAGACTCTGTCTCAAAAAAAATAAATAAATAAAAAATAAAAAAATAAAGCATCAAGTATCTGGAGGTAACTGGCATGCCTCACCTTTATATTTTGCTTCTCCAGATTAAAAAATAACCCCAGTCCCTCTACCTGTTCCTCGGGTGGTGTGGTCTCAAGGCCCCACCACCTCTGTAGCGTCTCTTGGTGGCTAATATCCCTCTTAAACTTAGAAAGCCATCAGTACTGTGAAGACATCAGGTGCTTTCTCAAGATGAGCATTCATTCCTGGTCACCATGGTGCTGAGAGTTCACTAGTGAAGTGTTAGAAGCTTCTGGAGGGCAGGAGCAGAGGCTTGCTGCTGTCTTTCTGGAGCAGCAGGCACAGGGTAGCCCCATCATCTCATCGGGTCCCAAGATGCCCTCTGAAACTGGATATGCCAAGCTTTGCACCGGTGGCTGGAAGCCTAGCAGGGATTCCACCGGAAATCTGGTTCTAGAGAATGGTATATTTTGAATTAACCACTCAACAAATCATAAAGCAGGATTGTCAGACTCATTACGGGAAAAGCTGCACTGAAAATAATGCCTTAAGTATGTGTTGTTGCTGCTGGGGATACAATCAGTATTAGTGGCTTAAGGGGCTCAGGAAATTTCCATGAGACTGTAACAAAGGAACAGCCAGCATTTGGTGGGAACAATGGATGATGGACCCTTTTCTTTCATCGATGAAAGGAGATCTTTCTTATTATTTAAAAATTTGCTTCTCCAAACACCCACTTCTCCCCCTGGTGTACCATGTCAGAGTTACTGAGGAGGTTTTAAAAAAAATCATTAAATAACCCCCCCAAAAGAGGGCTCAATGAGGTCTCATTCCGTGGTAATGAGCTCCAATTTAACGCCATCATTATTTCTGACATTAAAGGCCCGAGAATAGTGTCACATGCCCAGAAGCTATTTTTTTTTTTTTTTTTTTTTAAACCAGCTAATCCCAGAAATAAGAAACTGCCATGAGGGACAGTGAGTCAGGGCCTGTAAAAGTGCTTTAGGAGAGGACTGTGGCAATAGACTGACCTGAGCGTGGGAGGCACAGCCTGCACAAGGCCCTTAGCCACCTTGGGCAGACAGGCCCAGCTTGTGCAGTGACTGTCCAGTGAGTCATTAAGACCCTAGGTTTTGGCCAGACGCGGTGGCTCATGCCTGTAATTCCAGCACTTTGGGAGGCCAAGGTATGCAGATGAGTTCAAGACTAGCCTGGCCAACATGGTGAAATCCTGTGTCTACTAAAAATTAGCCAGCCATGGTGATGGGCACCTGTAATCCCAGCTACTCAGGAGGCTCAGGCAGAACTGCTTGAACCCAGGAGGCAGAGGTTGCAGTGAGCCAAGGTCATGCCACTGCACTCCAGTCTGGGTGACAGAGTAAAACTCTGTCTCAAAAAAAAAAAAAAAAAATCTAGGCTTTGTGTTAGATTCTAAGTTTGAGGCTTAGCTGTGCTGCTTGTGCCAAAACCTTATGACTTTAGGGAATTTTACTTAAGTTCCTCATGCCTTGGTTTGGCTCATCTGTAAAATGGAACCCATAATAGTACCTACTACCAGGTGGAGACAAAATTAAATAGGATGCAGAACACAGACTCTAACATATCAAAGAGAAAAAAGGAATCTACAGGATGATAGACAGGGAGGGACATCTGGAAGCAACAGCTGGGCTCCAGGCTTAGAGATCAACCAGTGCCAAGGGGGGCAGATCAGAAGGCTCTAGAAGAACTTTCATAAGAAGACGAAATTAGTAGAATGCCCAATATATCTGGATACATTGAGAGATGATGCACACAACCGGGGAAGACTTCAGGTATATGTCAATGACAGAAGACTAAGAAAAGCAAAAACAGAACCACTGAAAACAGAGTCATTCAGGAAAAGAAGAGTAAACAGAATATACTACATGGCTCAGCTAGGCTAAATATTGATCTGATAAAAATGACAATATCACGATATTGGCAAGATGGGAATTTTATGAGGGTTTTTTGAAGGGGAATTTAAAAGAGAGCTGGGCCCTCATTTTTCACAGTGGGAAGTCAGTAGATAATGCCTAGAAATAAAAATCAAGAAACAGCAGCGAGGCCAGGCGCAGTGGCTCACGGCTGTAATCCCAGCACTTTGGGAGGCTGAGGTGGGTGGTTCACTTGAGGTCAGGAGTTCGATACCAGCCTGGCCAACATGGTAAAACCCCATCTCTACCCAAAAACACAAAAATCAGCTGGGTGTGGTGGGGTGTGCCTATAGCCCCAGCTACTCAGGAGGCTGAGGCACGGGACCCTTGAACCCTGGAGGTGGAGGCTGCAGTAAGCTGAGATCACACCACTGTACTTTAGCCTGGGTGACAGAATGAGACCCTGCTCAAAAAAAAAAAAAAAAAAAAAAAAAACAGTGAAAAAGAGAAATAGCAACAAAAGCATTTTATTGAGAGATATGGAGGTAAAGTTCTAAGGAATCAGTTTAAAGCATTAAAAGAGTTTATCCATAAGGGAGTAGGAGCTAGATAGGGGATTTTGGGGGAGAAATTATATATATTTTTGCAACAAGCTGGAAGGACTATATAAATCTAAAAACTGTGTATGTAGGTAACTTTGATAAAAGTAAAACTAAATAAAATTCCTATTGAAATGGATCCCATCAATTGATTTCACCACCAGTTCCTCTGGATTTATTAGGATTAAGACCAGATTTAGCAGTTTCTCTGTTGGCTCTCTCAACCTTCTAACAGATGAAACGTCGAATAAGGCAGGTCAAGAGCGTTTCCAGAAGTGTATCTTTGGTTTTTTTTTTTTTTTTTTGAGACAGTCTCACTCTGTTGCCCAGACTGGAGTGCAGTGGCCTGATCTCTGCTCAATGCAAACTCCACTTCTCAGGTTCAAGTCACTCTCCTGCCTCAGCCTCCTGAGTAGCTGGGATTACAGGCACCTGCCATGACCCCCAGCTAATTTTTGTATTTTTAGTAGAGATGGGGTTTCACCACATTGGCCAGGCTGGTCTTGAACGCCTGACCTCAGGTGACCTGCCCACCTTGGCTTCCCAAAGTGCTGGGGTTACAGGTATGAGCCACCATGCCTGGCCAGGAAAGAAGTTTCATTGGCTCACAGCTCAGCATGGCTGGCTGGGCTCAAGCAATCCTTCCATCTCAGCCTCCCCAAATGTTGGGATTACAGATGGGAGCCATTGTACCTGGCCCTTCCCTCCAATTTAAGCTGAATATTTCTTTGGTCAAATCAGTATGTTGCTTGTCAGTACGTTCTTGTCAGTCTCAATGGGCTGATGACTGGGCCCATGACATCCCCCATGATCACTGACAGTATTTTACCGTTCCTGATACTGCAGTTCCTGGTCCTCCCCCTCCCTCCATACAAATGTTACATTCAGTACTCCCAATCTAGACAGTTGTTCATATGCTAGTTCCTTTGAGATCAAAATTATGAACTCAGATTTGAAGCAGAGATGAGCACATAACAAAGGTATTTGTGCTGTTCACAACTTCAAAGTCGCTGGCGAGAAAATCAAGTTGCTACTGGACGTATGCATTCCTTCTCACGTGAATCTTCCTTCTGATGCTGTGTGCTGTTTCCTAGCTCTGATCACATTGAATAAACTATGAAAGTTGGGACCTAATCTCCAAAACGAGAGGACAATGGTTCCTGCAGGAAAACACATTCTCTTGGGAGTCACCATAGTATCCAGTGGGTAAAAGCACTGTTTCAAAAGGAAAAATGCTAGAAAGTACTGAATTGTTCAATTAAGAACATCAATTCTTTGGTGGTTTTCTACCTGTATGCCAACACTACAGATATCCTATTATATATATATATATATATCTCACATATATCATATATATGATATATATGAGATACATATAAAATATGTATTATATATTATAAAGTATATATGATATATCATATATATCATATATGTGATATATGTATACATATATCTGTATGAATCTAAAAACTGTGTATGTAGGTAACTTTGATAACAGTAAAACCAAATAAAATTCCTATCGAAATGGATCCCATCAATTGATTTCACCACCAGTTCCTCTGATTTATTAGGATTAAGACCAGATTTAGCAGTTTCTCTGTTGGCTCTCTCAACCTTCTAACAGATGAAACGTCGAATAAGGCAGGTCAAGAGCGTTTCCAGAAGCGTATCTTTGTTTTCTGTTTTTTTTTTTTTTTGAGACAGTCTCTGTCTCATACCTGATACATATTTGATATATATATACATATTTTTCTTTTTGAGACAGAGTCTTGCTCTGTTGTCCAGGCTGGAGTGCAGTGGTGCGATCTTGGCCCACTGCAAACTCCACCTCCTGGTTCAACTGATTTTTGTGCCTCAACCTCCCAAGTAGCTAAGATTACAGGTGCCCCCTACCACGCCCAGCTAATTTTTTGTATTTTCAGTAGAGATGGGGTATCATCATGTTGACCAGGCTGCATTTGAACTCTTAGCCACAAGTGATCCACCTGCCTCGGCCTCCCAAAGTGCTGGGATTACAGGTGTGAGCCACTGCACCCAGCCCTATTTAATATTTTAAAATAATACTTTACATGAACAGAGACAGAAGGACAGAGATATGCTTGTAATGGTACAGAAAACCCTACTGAAATTACAAAAAGTGGTATGGTAAATAACTTTCTAGATTTTATATTAATCGAGGCTTTGACATGGTCCCAAAGTAAATTGAACTCTGTACCCCTTAGATAACATTTTCAGTGTACTTCTATGTGCCAGACACTGACCTAAGCATCTTACATATATCATATTATGTCACATTCTTATTAACTCATTTGGCAGATAAGGAAACCAAGGCCCAGAAGGGTAAAGACATTTGCCTTGGGATTGAAAGTTCACATTAGTAAAGCCAGGACTTGAACCCAGCTCTCATCCCAAAGACCATGCTCTTTATCACTAGAGCAGTGGTTTTCAATAAGGGGTGGTTTCGCCCCATAGAGAACATTCGGCAATATCTGGAGACATTTTCAGTGGCCATGCCTGGGGCTACGAGTGCATCTGGAATCTAGGGTAGTCTCTAGAGGGGAGATGTCAGGGATAATGCCAAACACACTACAATGCACAGGACACCCTCACAAAAAAGGATCATCTGGGCTGAGCACAGTGGCTCATGCCAGTAATCCCAGCACTTTGGGAGGCCGAGGCAGGTGGATCACCTCTGTCAGGAGTTTGAGATGAGCCTGGCCAACATGGAGAAACCCTGTCTCTACTAAAAATACAAAAATTAGCCAGGTGTGGAGGCGCTTGCCTGTAGTCCCAGCTACTCAGGAGGCTGAGGTAGGAGAATCACTTGAACCTGGGAAGCAGAGGTTGCAGTGAGCTGAGATCACACCACTGCACTCCAGCCTGGGTGACAAAGTGAGGATCCGTCTCCAAAAACACCCCCAAAAACCAATCATCTGGCCCCCATGCCAAGAGGGTCACCCTGCACCGTGCTCTGCTTGTTTTTCTTTAAGAAATTCTGAACTAATTGCCCATTATCCTATCCACAGCATCTAGAGATGTAGCTGGCACATAGTAGGCTGTTGTCTCCTAACTATTAGCAAATGGATTATTTTTCTGAAATTATTAAAGCCCCTATATGGCTACATAAAAAGACACCAACTGTTTTTCTTTCATAAGTGATTATGTGCCTAATACTTTAAAAAGGCCTATAGACTTGAACCTCACCACAGGTGCTTGGAACAGGGGCCCTGATGTGTAAAACTCCCCAGGGATGGTATACAAGTCCCACGAATAGACCCTAATTACTTACCTTAAGTGCAGATATATAAGACGTCTACCAATTTGTTCCCCCACATACCAGTTGTCCCACAGGACTTTGTTAAGTATGCTTATATGTACATCTTAGAGTTATACTTTTGACAAGGTTTAGAAGAAAACAATGCTTACTATACACTTCTTGGGTTTTCTTTTCCCTTTGTTATTCCATAATCATCACCCTACCTGGAATAAACAGGCCAGGGCCTTAGAGGAATGTAGCAATTCTGTTGAAGTTATGGGAAAGTGGCTGAAGGGCCTAAATGGAAGATGGGGAGTTAGAAAATGGAAAGACACAATATTCCCTGTTAGCCTCCCAGCGGGCATCTTTCTCCACGCCTTTCTAGTTTGTATGATGGGAAGAGGCTTATGCCTCTCTGTCCTCTCTGAGGAGAGGACAGAGAATTAGGTCACACCCATGATAACTGAAGATTGGCTTATTTATGAATATCTTGCACGGTGCAAGTATACCATGTAGGCTCAAACTGGAGAAGGCTGTATTTTACCCTCCTAACCTCCTTTTGCAGCTTTAATGAAAGTTTTCAAAGGGGAATTGACATGTTTAATTGTTAACTAGAAGACTCATTTATTTTTTTTCATTCATTCGTTCAACACATACTAAGTGTGTTAGTCTGTTTTCACACTGCTATGAAGAACTGCCTGAGACTGGGTAATTTATAAAGGAAAGAGATTTAACTGACTCACAGTTCTACATGGCTGGAAAGGAAACTTACAATCATGGCAGAAGGCAAAGGGGAAGCAAGTACATCTTATACGGCAGCAGGAGAGAGAGAGACAGAAGGGGGTAGTGTGCCAGACTCTTATCAAACAACCAGATCTTGTGAGAACTCCCTCACTATCAAGAGAACAGCATGGTGGAAACCACCGCCATAATCCAATCACCTCCCACCAGGTCCCTCCCTCGACATGTAGGGATTACAATTCAAGATGAGAGTTGGGTGGGGACTCAGGGCCAAACCATATCACTAAGCACCAGGGTATCCTCCTGAGTACACAGATGGCCTACATTTCCTAACCTCATTTGTGGTGAGGTGTGGCCATGTGGATGAGTTCTTACCAGCACAGATGAGCCTAAGTGATGCCAACTACTTCTCTGCCCAGACCTTAACACTGATCCTGTAGGTGGTGGCAATGCCCCCTGCAGTGTGGAAGCAGCATAAGGAAATGAACCTAAGTGGCTCTCCTGTGAGCAACAAATTCACTTCTTTGCTTATCCAGCTGCTCTATTTGGGGGCATCTTTGTCATAGCCTTTGTACTTACATGGATGTCTAATAGCAGTCTATGCACTCATGGAGTTCATAATCTAGACAGACAGTAAATACCAAAGATAATCAGGGAGGCCTCTCTGAGGAGGTGACATTTATGATGAGACCTGAAAAGTAAGGATTATCAGCCATGCAAAGATCTGGGCGCTCAGGCAGACAGAAAATCAAATGCAAAGGCAGAAATTAACTTGTGTCTGAGGAATAGAAGAGTGACATGCCTAGAAGGCAGTGATGGGGTCAGAGGGTCACTGGGTGAGGTTGAGAGGAGGCAGAGGAAGAGTAAGTAGAGGCAGTTCTAAGTGTGACGTGAAGCCACTAGGGTGTTTTAAAATGGGTATAGGCATGTGTGTGTAGAGAGAGAGGGAGAGAAGGAAAGAGATAGCATTTGATTTGCATACTGAAGATCACCTTTGGCGATGGCATAGAAATCAGATTGCAAGGATCAAGAATAGAAATGAGAAAAGCAAAGACAGAATTGCAGTGGTTCAGTGAGCAGTGATGGTGGCTTGGACCAGGCTATTAGCAGTGGGGATGTGGGAAAGGGCTGGATTCAGGGATGCGTTTGGAGAGAAAGTCAATGGGTCTGACTGACAGACTGGAAGTGGAGGGTGAAAAACAGTTCTTATCTTGAGCAGGTGGGCAGTGGTGGTATTTATTAAGCTGGGCAAGACTTTGGGGGGTCTTGGAAATGGGGGGGACATCAAGAGGCCTGTTTTGTTTTTGCTTTTGTTTCTTTTGGAGACGGAGTCTCCCTCTGCCACCCACACTGGAGTGCAATGGCGCAATCTTGGCTCACTGCAACCTCTGCCTCCCAGGTTCAAGTGATCCTTGTGCCTCAGCCTCCTGAGTAGCTGGGATTACAGGTGTTGGCCACCATGCCCGGCTAATTTTTATATTTTTAGTAAAGATGGGGTTTCACCACACTGGCCAGGCTTGACTTGAACTCCTGACCTCAGGTGATCCACCCACCTAGGCCTCCCATAGTGCTGGGATTACAGGCGTGAGCCACTGCACCCAGCCAAGAGGCCTGTTTTAAAAGTGCTAAACTTGAGATGCCTGTTAGAGGCTGACATGGAGAGTCTGGGGTTCAGGAGAGATTACTGAGGAGTCTTCAGCAAGTCAACAGAATTTAAAGCCACAGACCTAGATGTGTCCTCTTAGGGAAAGGGAAATGGGAGAAAAAGAGGAAAAGACCAGGGAAAAAGTGTCTAGCAGACATTTAGGCAACTTCTCACCAGTGTCTAGGATAAACAACACATCAGCATTTCTAGGGAAGTGGGGAAGAGCCTGCACTGTTGGTAATTCCAACTGGCACCACGAGAATTTCTGTGAGTGCTGGTGCCGGTCTGCACTGGCTCATGATAGCTGTTTGTTAAATTTTCAGGAGTTGTGTGAGCCAGTTATTAAATACAGCTATTATTGTGGAAGTCAGGGTGGAGCATTTATAACACAGAAACCAGCAAATTATCCATAGGAGGATCTCTAAAAATTTTTGAGAGCCTATTTATAAGCACACCACTGGTCCCCCCATACTTTGTGTCCAGACTTATCAGAGAAATGGCATGGGATCCCCAGATGCCATCTGACTCATTTCTTACATAAGCCGACCCATAAGCACATCATTTGTAGTACATGAGGCATGATCCTATTGTCTGGGAACTCCTATAACACTGTGACCTCCATCTGGTGTTGCTCTCTTGCCAGCACAAGTACACTGTAAGTGGCAGTGGTTTTTTTTTGTTTTTGTTTTTGTTTTGAGATGGAGTCTCACTCAGTTGCCCAGGCTGGAGTGCAGTGGCACAATCTCAGCTCAGTGCAACCTCTGCCCCCTGGGTTCAAGCAATTCTCCTGCCTCAGCCTCCCAAGTAGCTGGGACTACAGGCATGCACCACCATGCCCACTGCTAATTTTTTTTTTTTTTTTTTTGTATTTTTAGTAGAATCGGGGTTTCACCATGTTGGCCAGGCCAGTCTCGAACTCCTGACCTCAGGCGATCCAATCGTCTTGGCCTCCCAAAGTGCTAAGATTACAGGCCTGAGCCACTGTGCCCGGCTGGCAGTGGATCTTAAGCAGCCCTACAAAAATGTTAAAGGGAAGGGTTGGGAACCTGAGTATCTGGATTTTTGTGGAATTAATTTTTAGAAAGCTAGAATATTCTCTATACTAAACAATAGTCACAAACGATATGGGAACTTGGGGAGTTCCTTTCCTCTGAGGCATGGGTGGAAACACTGAGGTAAATACTTTGCCCCATGAAAGAAAGCAGAGGGGACTCCAGTTTCTTGGATATTCGAGACATCTCTCCAACCTTGGGGACACGCAGCACCCCATGATAGCAAGTTTGTTTTTTATAATCCTTCTTTTTCCTCCACTCAGTCTTGGTATTCTCTTTACCACACCTATTTCATTGACTCTAAGATGCGTTTTCACAAAGGTGCAAATGGGTTGATTAGTTTATTCAGGAGTATTGACATGCTACGGTGCACTGGAGCACGCAGCCAATCTCCCTGCACGCTTGAGTGGGCCGTGGTTACCTCCACTGCCTCCAACAGGAATCGAGTGCTGTTTTTGTCTCCATGCTGGGGGACTGGAGAGATGTGTCATTCCAGCATCACCCTAAATATGATTTTCAGAAGATGTAGCTGTCTGGATATAACAGGGCCATCAAAAGTGTGTGGAAAGAGTGTGTGTGTGGTGCGTGGAGTGTGGTGGGTGGTGTGTGTGTGTGTGTGTCTGCGTAGATAGCAGAGGGTACACCCCCAGAGGCTGGGCTTAAGAATGAAATGGAGTTATTGCATTACTGCCTGTGCAAAACTAAGCCTGCATGCACAGTAACAGACATACAGACATAGGTGCTCACACGCATATGTACAAAACCCACGAGCTTTCCTGAGCGAGGCTTTTCTTTAGAGATGAATTTAGTGAATCAGAGAATGTCAAATCTGTAAAAAAAAAATCACCAAGGTTATCACACCCAAAGCTTTGTTGTTGTTGTTTCAGATGAGGAAACTGAGGCCCAGAGAGGTTAAGTGATTGCCCTGAAGCCACACAGCTAACCAGGGAAGATATAAGTTCCTGCCTTCCTTACTTCCCATTCTCATAAGCAAGTTTCCGCATGAACAAGGTGGCAGGTCTGAGCAAAATGCTAAAACTGTGGCCCCATTTTGTTTGTGCACATGTATGTGTGTACATGAGCTATTGGTGTGACGGGAGTTTGCGGGGATATTCTCTCCCTGTTACATGTTTTCACATCTCCCACAAGACGGGAATGAAAAGGAAGGAAGAGCTGAACCATTCCCTCAGGCAAGTAGATCTGTGGCAAACAAAGAGTCCACAGCTCGGTCTCCACGGGGTCAGTCTGACTTCCTTCTCTCAGAAGCATCCCGGGCTACATTTTCATCTTCGCCGTCTTCCAATCTTGCATAATCTATAATAATGTGATTCCAAATGCATTTTAGCAAATGCAAGATGGAATGGGACTCCCCCGGCTGCTCCCGAACATCTGATCTATGAAACTCGTAAGGAGCTGCAGTGAAAAGTTCACTGATAGAATAAAACAAACAAACAAACAGACATTTGCCTGTGTCCCTGGTTAGGGGCAAGGCTTTTCCGGGTTGGTGGCTCTTGGTCATCTTTGTTGTCCTTAAAAAAGGGATAACGCTGAGGAGCTGGCGGTTCACCTTTGCTCTTGTGTTTAATTGCTGCAAAAGCCATTTATTACCTTGTGTTCTTCCGCAGAGGGGACACTGTGTTTCCCAGCCACCAGGCCTGCTGGTGTTTGGCTTCTCTACCTGCCCCGGAAGCCATCCCCGTCACCTCCGAGTAATTCTGGGTCACTTCCATGGCCGGGTCTGTCTGGCTCCGGTACAGGAAGGCCCTCATGAAAGGAAGAAGGGCGGAACTGGGATTTTTTTTTCTTTCTTTGAATTTTGCATAAAATTCCGTCCCCAGCCACCTAATGAGAAAACATCCATCATCTATCTTTCCCTGGGAATGTCGGTGGCCATTTTGAGTTGGTTTGTGGTCCCGCTCATCTGTACGCAGGCAGGGCTTGCGAAATTGCTTTTCCCTCAGAAAAATATGTTCATTTCCACCTTCCTCAGATGGCCCTCACAAATGAAAGTGCTTTGTCATTTTTAATGCCCAGTGTTCCCTTTTTCCCGCACTGTCTCCAGTCACGATCCAGCCGATAAAACCCACAGGTACATTTAAAACAAAAAACAAAAAACAAAAAACAAAACACACACACACACACACACACACACACCTCAAAAGCCCAGAGGACTGTCAGATTCCACCGGTGTCCCCTTGTGGGTTTTCCTGGCACACAGAGCAAAAATGGCTGCAAGGGGAGGTTCTCTCTCTGTTCCCTGGAAATCTCCTTGGGCCTTGTGCAGCATTTGGATGGACACGCAGCGACAGGGGACGTGCTGAGTTCTAGATAACAGATGCCTGCCTTAAAATGGAGGCACAAAGCCCAGCCCTGTCCCCTTGGCTGGCCGGCTCTGAGCATCCTGAGAATTAACAGAGGTACAAGTGCTTTATAAAAACTGGAAAGTGTACTAAAAATTCAAAGTTATTATTATTTCTAAAATGTCTCCAGCCTACGATTTGTCATAAACACCTATCATTCTGCTTAGATAATTGGGTAATTGTTCCTCATGCCAGAGGGAACAAACGTCTCTCTTTGAAATGCGTGTGGAGGCTTACACATAGAGAGCCCTGTTACAACAAGGGTCTGACTCCACAGAGATTTGTAGATGCCAAAAGACTAACAATAACCTCCTCCAAAAAATAACTGCATCCAGCTTTTCATAGGCAAGTTAGTAGGACCACCTGATTCCAGCATTTTAAAAGAGTCACTCTCTATATGGAAATGTGGTCAAAATACTAGTCCAGGAAAGGAACATGATAGATTTGTTGGCCAAAACTTATTTCAAAGCAGAATCTTTGTAAAATATGATTTTTTCCCCACATATCTGCATTTCAAGACTGGGTTATCTTTGTTTCTTTGTGATTGTTATTTAAATACACATTAGTTTTAACTTTTCCTGCCTTTTCTTGATCACACCATCCGCTCAGTTAAGGATCTGTAAACAAAGCTTGAATTGAGCCAAAATGATCTAACTTCCAAAGGGAACCCTTGTTTCCTCAGGTAAACTTGAACGTCTTCATTGATGATAGAGAACCTTGCTTCTCAAATAACCTAGCATGAAGGGCAACTTGGTAGTTGTTTTTGTTGCTAATATCCAATTCCCCATGGCCTGATACTTTTGTAAACTACATAACAGTTGAATTACTAGAAAAATAAAATGTCGCTTGAATGTTGCAGTCATGTCATATGGCTACAAAAGTCTTTAAACTCTTAACTCTGAATTTCTGTACTTAACTTGTTGAGAATCCCTATCAAATGGTTAACAGACCAGGAACGACCTGTGGACCCGCTTTGAGTAGCACTGAGGTTGAGACAGCTGTCCTGCCATCTTACCCACGGTGGCTCATTTTCCAGCTATGAAACTGCTCACTCCTTAACTTATAAGAGTTTGTCAATCCAATGTTTTAATACCTTTTTTAAAGCAGGGACAGGTCTGTATACAAAGCCTGCAATCTAAGTAATCAATTGATAACTGAGAGGGAGGGCTGTTAATGTCAATATGAGTTACACAAAGCATTGTCCAAGAATAAATCAGGAAGTTACCCTAAGGTATGGCAGAGGGAGGGGAGGGCTTGGGGGTGGCTGTCGTACATATGGAAAATAAAAAAAAAAAAAAAAAACATTACAGAGAAGTAATTCTTAACCTGTATTCCGTAAGACAGTAGATTAAGAGGTAATAGAGAGAGCTAACACCAGGCTGGACTAAAGAACTGGAAGCAGAGAACATACACAACAGTGTAAATAGGCACACACCCATGTGTGCATGTGTACATGTGTGCATGTGTGTACATGTGTGTGCACGTGTGGGCGCACAGTCCACCTGGTGGGCTGGCTGATTGGAACTGAGTAAGGAAGGGTGGAAAAAAGGTTGAGGGAGCATTTTCAGAAAGGGGGTCCAATTTATATCCGTTGCAGTAATTGGTTTGTTTGTGTGGAGCAGGAAGAAGGGGCAGTGGGGGACGTGATGGAGTGAAACACTGAGGGCTGCGATTCTCCTGCTTGATGAGTTGGAGAGAAATTGTTAGTAACCAAGACTGGTCCCGCAGGGGTTCATTAAGTGACTGGCCCTCCACCATATCCTGTCATTTCCAACCTGGATGCATCAACATTAGCCCGCTTTGCGGTATGCAATTGTGCATCTGCAAGGGTGTGTGAAGGCGCAGGAGCGTCTGCGGGCTGGGTCTGTGTGCACGTTTGTACCTTTTCTTGTGGATACAGTTAAGTTTTCCGTGGGAATTAGAATCATGAAGGCCACATGCAATTTTTTTTTTAAGGCAAAAAGCAAAAGGTGCTTTCTTACTGGAAACACAAATTTGCTGTGACACTTAAAAAGTACCGTGGAGCTGAACAATAGGAAAACTAAGAAAGGGTCTGAACTGGGCGGGCTGGAGGGAGCTGAGCACTGAAAGGCTGGCCGGTGGCAAACACATCCAAATGGTAACTTCTTAAGTCAGCCCTGAAAGGGACAGTGAGCAGTGTTTGTCTCCGGATTGTGAGGCCTGTCAACCCCTGGGAGACAGGGGCCCAGAAACTGGAGTTCAGGCCAAGAGCCAGGAAGGAAGGATCGGCAAATTTGCCAAATGTGCAGACTGCCCACAATGTCTGGGTGCTGGTGGCATTTGGAGTCACGGATGCTCTGTCTTTGGATCTTGGGATTTTTTTTTTCCAGGCAAAAATGGAAGAAAGACTCCTGTGGGGAATTTTAAGGGTAGGAGTCCCTTTGGGAACCCCATAAATTCAGATCTTAGAAAAGCACTGAGAAAAAAACCAAAAATGCTTTTTGCACCAGTGGGAACTCTGAGGATTCAGTCTCCTAAGTGCTCTGCCTGTCTGGGTTAGCCAAGAATCCAGCTTCAGGGGCTGGAGGAAAGCTAATGCCATCTAAAGGAGGCCAGCCCCTCCCACCCCCTCAACCCACTTAGCTCAGTCCTGGACAAGGCTGGCCTGTAGCCTCTGGACAGAGGATCCCCTTAAGGCACAGAAGAGGGCTGGACTTCAACCTCTATTCTGTGGTTTGTAATGGTTTCCTGGAATGAACAATCAAAATGTAAAACCTGCAAGACATGAAAGTGACCATCTTTGAGTGCTTTACTTCCTAAAACAGGGATGCACTCTATCTGCGCAGAGGAAAACTCGTAGGACCTCCTAGGATGCATCTTGGCTCCAAGTTCGTGCAGTGTTATTAGGAAATTACAAGTCTAAGCAGCCGCAAAGAGACCATTAAATCACATCACCTGCAGGTTTGCAAATATATGAAGATAGGCAGAGCTAATTGCCATTATTGTTGTTGGTATCATTATTGCTAATAGATGCCATCCGTTGATACTTCACATCTTATACATGTCTCATTTTCATCTTCATTATAAGCATGTAATAGAAAAAGGCAAGTACTATTATTATCCCCATTTTATGCATAAGGACACCAAGTCTCTTGGTTCAGGATGTCCCCGCGAGCCCAGACCACCTGAGACCACAGCCATGCTCTTAGCAGCTTGTTTTGCTACCCCTCCAAGTCCTGTTACCATTTCCTAAGTGTTTCCCAGGTGGAAGGCCCACTCGAAGCACTTTACATACATTATCTAATTATCTCATTTGGTCCTCAGAGCCACAAATCAAGCTAAGCAGACTGCCCAACCTCCAAGCACTTATGAGCTTGTTGTTCCCATGGAGTCACATCATCCTTAGACCATTTGCAATGGTCCAAGGTGGCAGAGAAATCACTTCTGGGCATGAATGTGGTCATTACCAATGGCCGTGATGGGACCTGGGGCTGTTGCTCTTCAAGGCTGATATGAGCCTCTAGATAACTCAGGAAGGAAACTTTTAATCCTCATCATTACAACCATCCGTGTTGTTCTCAGCATCAGCGACCAAAGCCGGAAAGGAAATAAAGAAGGACTTTGAGAGTCATGTGTGTTTTGCAATGAACCAAAGGCAAATGGGGCTTTCCTGAATTTTTTAAATTTAGGGGCCAGAATGGAAATTATTCTGTTTTTTTCCACATCTACCAAGAAGGACTAAGGCTTAGCTGTACTGCTTTCTGCGATCCTGGCTGATTTTTCTTTTCCAGTAGAATAACATAAAAAAGGAAGGCCAGGGTGCTCTCCAAACAGAACCCAGATCTAATGAGAGGATTTTGGAGTTGTTTATATAGCATGTCTCTTTATCTGTATAAAGCAAAGAACATCTCCAGGTATTTTCAGTGGATTGATCTCATCAAGACACAGATTTATTAAAAAGAAACACAGATAGAGGGAAACAGGCCACTGTAATTTATACATTAGTGTTTTTTTTGTTTTGTTTTTTTTTAAGAAATAAAAACTAACTCCAAGTTTTTTAGTCATTGCAACAGGGCCCTGCACATCATGTATGTAATGTAATGACAGCTTCAGACTAGGGATGCTTTTGATGCATTATTAACCATAAAAAAGACATTAAATACCAGGCTTGAATGCCATGGGGATGCATATTTCACTAGGAATTATTTTTCAATGTATGCTTAAAGTTTATTTTGGTAAACAGATGACTGGAGGCTGTCAGAGCCGGAGTAAGATTTATGTTCATTTGGAATCTTCTTGAAAGGAGCGGAAATGCCTGGGACTTGTGGAACACCCACAGCAAAATGTAAATCTTTTCTTGGCCCCAGGGAACGTTGGAGAGTGCCACACAAACAATTCCTCCTAGGGATGTGTGGTTTCCAAGCAGCATCAGCGTAGATGCCCGTAGGAGCACACGCCGAAAGGAGGGGTAGAGGGAACACACATTCCATCGTCTCTAGGAGGAGGGAGCAGAACAAAAACATCTGGACTGGGAAGCCGGCCTCAGGATGCCCCATCAGATGCCTGTGCATCAGCTGCAAAGAACGCCCCGAACTAATTCCTCCGTTTCACAGTCACCCCCATGTTGGCACCAGGAGCTGTTTCCTTCTGTGCTGACACATTTGTAAAGCATTTCTGGTTGTGGACATAGAACTTATTGACCATGTGGGTTTTCCTATCCTTTGTAAATGATGGAGGCATCACTGCATCCATCTACAAAGCCCTTCCTTGGAGCTTCTACAGCCCCAGGAACTGTCACAGAGTTACAGCCGAGGCAGGACCAATGGGTACCTTTCTGAAACTGAAGACAATTTCAGATGATCACAGTGTCCACCTTTAGGGCCTGCTTCTGCTTCTTTACTATTTGATACTTAGTAAGTTTCATCCTAAAGACATACCCATTTTGGCAGATACTGACAGCTTCACGTAGCTGCTCCAGGCTCAACAATTCGTATGGAATGCTACAAATTCTGTTTAACATTTGTTACATAGATACTTAGCTACAGATTCAGAGCCAAATGGGCACACCTAACCCATATGCATCTGTAAAATACTCTCCTGCCCAAATCCTGCCTGTATCTGGAACACTCTGAGTGCTCAGAAGATGTTCCTACAATTTTAGGGCCGAAGGATGGTCTATTTCAGGTCAATGATCTGTGATTTGCACTAACAGGATATTAGTGGCATGAAGATGTCTGCAAAAGAACAGAAAGAAAGAGTTGGGAATGTATTTTCTTTTTGCAGCCTTATCATCTTGAGCTTTGGCTGGGGCTGGTTTATATTATCTGGCGACATTCCCATTTTTAAGTATGGCACTGAATTAGTCTAGGCACTCATGTTTCAGTTTCTTAGAGTAACAATTACTTGAATCAGGGTTTTGGTGATGCCCTCCTCCAAGGATGGCTGATTCTGTAGCAGCAGTTCTCAAAAGAAAGGGTGATTTTTTCCTACAGGGTGTATTTGGCAATGTTTACATACATTTTTGGTTGTTACAACTTGGGAGCGCTAGAGATACTCAGTGGGTGGAGGCCAAGGATGCTGCTAAACATTCTACAATGCACAGGACCTCCCTACCTCCAGCCACCACGGAGAATGATCCAGCCTCAAATGTCAGTCGTGCAGAGGTTAGAAGCCTTGTTCTAAGGGACTGTAAATGCGGCCGCTATGCTTTGTGACTAAAAGTAGCTGGAATGACAGTTCGGCTGTGTACAACCCAAAACCGATTGCATCAGAAAATGAGGGAGGGGCCTGAATGCTGGTTTTCCACTGAATGGTGGTTCACCCCTTGGGTCCTTTGTTCCATGGCCTGTGGTATGATATCATCAATGCTCTGAGACCCACACAGCTTGGCAGAGGACACATCAGTAGTCCAAGAAGGTGTCACTGTGCTCATTCCATGGTTCAAGAAATGGAGGTACAGTCCAGTTCAATGACTTGCAAGAGACCACAGCATGAGGGAGTGGCAGGGTCAGGAAGAGACCACTGAGCTTTCCACCTTTAGTCTCCCACCTCCTAGGCTGGTGTTAGAACCAGGAGATCACACGGAACACACACACTCACTCCCTCCCCTCCTCTCCTGCATATAGAGATATAGCAAAATGCAGGTTAAGTTGACTTTAATCTTTAATTCATACACAAGGATGTGCAGCACAGAGTGAAATAAAGAGTAAACTCCAGAGGCAGCAAGTTCTGTAGGTTTGGCCAGATCTTCCTTTTCAAAGACAGGCAGCCTGGGGAATCGTGCGAATGGCCTTCCATTGCCCTCTTAGATTCTTTTTATGGCAAAATGCTGGCTTTTATCAATTCCTACCCCAACCTCTGATTCCTACAGGCTGGGGAAAGCAAACAGCAGTTGGGGAAGTGCATCCACCTTCTCTTGTGATGGAAACAGGAGACTTGGACCCCTGGGGAGGCCAAGAAGGATGGGAGTGAAAATGGGTGAGCTGCAGGAGTGGATGGGGGTGGGTGGGGGAAGAAGCTCTGGTTGCAGATACCTGTGAAACTTGTTTTTTTTTTTTTGCTTGGGCGGAGGGATTTGGCCTGGGACCCAAACAGATGGTTGTTCATTCTGACCCCCTAATAGGCATTTCTGCATTAAATGATATCAGAGTGGACACAGGAGAAAGAAAAGTCTATTGTTGTGTCCACCATAAAAATAGACGTGTGGATGAAATGATCTTGGAGCAGAATCGACTAGAGAGGGTGAACTTGGGCAGAAGAAATCAACTCGGACAAGCCAGAGTCCCTGACAAGGTCTTGAGGTCTCAAGCCAATGTGGTGACATAAAAAGGTATTTGGACGCCAATAACTGTAACCAGCAGCAGATGCAGCTGCTACTGGTTCCTCATTGACACGTCCACCCTTCCTTTTCATCCCCAGTGCAGTCCAGCCAAGAAATAAAGGCAACTCGGAATCCCAACAGCTGGAAGTGCTGCAGTTCCATATGTGTCAATTGTCTGGAAGCCTCTGGGC
This sequence comes from Gorilla gorilla gorilla, assembly GCF_029281585.2. NCBI lineage: Eukaryota > Metazoa > Chordata > Mammalia > Primates > Hominidae > Gorilla > Gorilla gorilla. The sequence goes on from NC_073242.2 coordinate 102,879,285, forward strand.
TGGGAATACTTACTCCTTTGGGAATGAGAGGAACACGAGCAGAGCGGGGCTTTGGAAATCCGTTCCCAGCTAGCTGAACTTGGGGCCCTCTAGGCTTGAAGTCAGGACAGTGGTGGCCTGGACATTTCCAGGGAATGGCCCACAGGGTTGGGTCATTGGCCAGATGCTGCTGTGTGCCAGGGTCTGAGCCCTTGCTCAGAAAAGAGACAGGCATGGCTTTGCATGGGACTCAGGTGTTTGGTCCTCTCCCATGGGAGAGGACCACAAGCGGCATCAAATTCCAGCGAGGCAACCAAAGTTGTCCTCATCTGCCAGACCTGCTCAAACTTTATAGACATGAACGCCAAAGATTATCCCACCCCACCAAAAAAATGTTGGCTCTCTCCCCATTCATTTCAGGATGGCCTTGTGCAAGGGACTCCCACTGTTAGTTTAAACACTTCGTTCTCTGCATTCAATCCAGGGATTCATTCATTTGGTCAAGGTCAGCCACAGTAAAGTAGAAGTGTTAACTTATCTGCTATATTAGCATTCACCCAAATGAGCAGCTTACTTGCTACCAAGCCAACTATTAAAACCTTTTGGTTTATAGCACCAAGATACAGCATTGCAGAGAATAAGCCAGGAGAAAATGTCCTGACATTTAAAAGCTTAGGGTTCCCTGGAGACCCCAGTGACATATCTCAGCAAGGAGAAGAGATATCCTGGCTGAGTCCTCAACCCTGGGTATGGCCAAAGACAAGAAAATATGGTTTCATTTGGTCTGGGGACAGCCATGCCTTGGATACATGGTAAGAAATCTTGACTCCTGGAACATGCTTGCACCTTTCAAGAACTGTCTTCATGCCCCAGTTATAACAGCTTTTATCCAAAAGACAGGCAATAACAAATGCTGGCAAGGACGTGGAGAAAAGGAAACATTGCATACCACTGGTGGGAATGTAAATTAGTACAACCACTATGGAGAACAGTTTGGAGGTTCTTCAAAACACGAAAAATAGAGCTACCATATGGTCCAGCAATCCCACTGCTGGCTGTAATCCCCAAGAAGGGAAATTAGTATATCAAAGAAATATCTGTACTCTCATGTTTATTGCAGCACTGTTCACAACAGCCAAGATTTGGAAGTGACCTAAGGGTACATGACGAATGGATAAAGAAAATGTGGTACATAACACAATGAAGTACTATTCAACCATAAAAAGAATGAGATCCTATAATTTGCAGCAACACAGATGGAACTGGAGGACATTATGTCAAGTGAAATAGCCAGGGACAGAAAGACAAACTTCACATGTTCTCACTTACTTGTGGGAGCTAAAAATGAACAACAATTGAACTCACGGAGATACAGAAAGAGAGTAGGTTGATGGTTACCAGAGGCTGGTAAGGGTAGTGGGCGGGGCAGGGGGGTGGGTGCAGGTGGGAAGTGGGGATGGTTAATGGCTACAAAAATGTAGTTGGATAGAATAAATGAGATCTAGTATTTGACAGCACCATAAGGTGACTAAAGTCAACAATAATTTATTTTACATTCAAAAATAACTGCAAGAGGCAGGCATGGTGGCTCACACCTGTAATCCCAGCACTTTGGGAGGCCCAGGTGGGTGGATCACTTGAGGTCAGGAGTTTGAGACCAGTCTGACCAACATGGTGAAACCCCATCTCTACTAAAAATACAAAAATTAGCTGGGCGTGGTAGCAGCTGCCTGTAATGCCAGCTACTCAGGAGGCTGAGGCAGGAGAATCACTTGAACCCGGGAGGCAGAGGCTGCAGTGAGCCAAGATCACACCATTGCACTCCAGCCTGGGCAACACAGAGAGACTCTGTCTCAAAACAAAACAAATCAAAACAAAACAAAACTACAAGAGTACGACTGAATTGTTTGTAATACAAAGAAAGGCTAAATGCATGAGGTGATGGGTACCCCATTTACCCTGATGTGGTTATTATGCATTGTATGCCTGTATAAAAGTGTCTTATGTACCCCCAAAATATATATATAACTACTATGTATCCACAATTAAGAAAAAAGTCTTCAGTTTGTAGCCACAGCCCAGAGGAGTGCTGTCCCATCTCCTGCTCTTGGACCAGTGTGATCTGAAAGGATAACAACCAGTAGATGGAGGAAGGACCCAACAAGAGAGGCTGCATCCTCTGATGATACCAACGGTATTCCTAAGAACGAAGAATCACAGCATTTACTATCTACTGAGTATAAAACATGCGTGTTACACACACAAGCATGATTCCATCTCCTTCCCATAACAACCCATGGGTGATGGTAAACTAAAGCACACAGACTCGAAGTAACTTGCCCAGGTTCACAGTGGCAGGTGCAGAACTACAGCCCAGCACCGAATAATCAAAATGCCAGGCTATAAATATCCAGTTGTCATCCCACCAACATAGCACAGAGCTCTGATACATAAGATGGATACAGGTTGCTCTCCTAGAGCTGCCGATGGCATTGAGCACTTCTGAATATGTCACGGATGGCCACCAACTGGACAGCTTTCATGCTGCTGGAATTTTAAAGACAGGGCCCTGTGATAGAGAATCCGAAGAGACTGGGAATAACCACAAGCTAGAGTTGACTTCAGAAATGCTGATGTGGATTTCCGTCTTTAGAACCTCAGTCCCTGGCCAAAAATGTCCTCAATTTTTTGACTTCTTGTACAGTGGGATTTAAAGAGGTTAGCAATTAAATTTTATAGGAGATTGGTGCATTATTGTTAAAATTTCATCAGAAATTGGCACCTGCCCTTTGAAATATGCACATAAACTATTCCCTGAAGTATGATTTTTCAAGAGTGTTGTTGAACAAAAATCTTTATCTGTGGGAATACCTTTCTGAAATTTTAATGGCCATCAAATGGGAATATATGATTCTCTCCACAAAAATTCCATTTATACTTCTTTATTTTTTTTCAGGATCACATTAAGTGAAATATGACCATATACAGCAAAGATGTCATGGGTAGGACCCATAAGTGTATCTGTACGCCTGTGAGGGTGTTGGGGTATAAGTTTACCTTGTTTTAAAATTTTAAAATTAACTATCAGCATATAAAATCCAGGAGATGGTACATAAAAATTCAGATCAATGGCTTCTCTTGAAAACATGGAATATTTTGAACCCTGGGTGGACATGTGACTGAAGCTTAGTTCAAGCTGGTCCTTTTTATGGGACATGTACCCTGCAGGTTACTGCCACGCCCAGCATCCTTACTCTTGTTGTGTTTCATGAATTTCTATGGCCTGCCTGTCCCCTTAGACATTTGAGTGTGTGACCTCCAGTCTACATGATAGCAGGTGCCTCCATGTGTGGAAATAAGTCTTTCTTGGTTTCTTTGTTGATGTATTTAGTTTCTACTGGGGCTAAAACTTAAGGAAGAGCAATTAAAGACCTCTAAGACAGATAGGCAGTCTTCCAAAGACTTTCCAATAAAAATAAATATCAGCCAGGATCTGTGGCTTATGTCTGTAATCCCAGCACTTGGGAGAGTGAGGCAGGTGGATCACTTGAGCCCAGGAGTTTGAGAACAGCCTGGGTAACATGATGAAACCCAGTCTTTACAAAAAATGCAAAAATTAGCCGGACATAGTGGTGCACACCTGTAGTCCCAGCTACCTCAGGAGGCTGAGAAGGGAGGATCATCTGAGCCTGGGAGGTCAAGGCTACGGTGAGCCATAATCATGCCACGGCACTCCACCCTGGGCAACAGAGTGAGAGACTGTTTCAAAAAAAAAAAAAAAAAAAAAGTAAATGTCAGAGAATGTGTTTGTCCCCTGAAGTCCCTGCACTAGTGCATACTGTACCCATTCCACCTGAATTGCCGTGGCAGACCGGACCCTTGCTCAGTTTGTCATGGCCATGTTCTTTGTGCTTCCCTCATTCTTGCTTACAGTAGACAACTCCCTCCCCTCCCCTTCCTTTCCCTCCATCATCCACCTTATCCTCTTCCATCCCGGCCTCATACTTTGCCTCAGGGCAAGGTCTGTAGTGTTAAGACTGCCGATGGCCTGAGAGAAGAGGCCGATGAACCCCTGGGGCTGCTATTAGTATTGGACTTTAGACACATTACAAGTTAAATAGGCTTTTGTGGGCTGGCGGGAGATACAACCACCACGCGTGATACTGTTTCTGGGGGAATATTTCACCCAGGTTCCGAACAACAGACTTAAAATGAACTTCTGCAACATCATAGCCTATTAGTACATTTGATTCTTCCAAATTCTAGAAGATAATTGGGCTTTCTTATTTGCAACATGTTTTCTTAGGGCAAGATCTATATCTGTCTCTCTGTGCTACGCTGTTGAAGAGCAATAATACAGATGCATTTATGGATCTTAACAGGAGCGCTCAACTCACCAACTATAGCTAAGGGCCCACTGTGTGCAAAGTACTGGGGGAAAAAGTATAGAATGCTGCCTTGCAGGAGTTCACAATACAGTGTGCGTGTTGGGCAGGAAGGTGGAAATGGGGCAGATAGATGGATTACTGGCGATTATGAATGATATCAGAGAAGGCCACAGAGATTCAGAAAATAGCAGGACTAGAGACATTCTTATGAAGAAGATGGTTTGGAATGAAAGTGAAAAAATAGGTAATAGTTCAACAGGCCCTTGACATCAATTACGTGGGATTCCCCAGGCATTCCAGACACAGAACAGAGCAAAGAACAGCACAGGAATGAGAAAGTTCAAAGGAAACTTGGGAAACAGAGGGGAGGCTGGTTTGGGTGAAATGTGACCTGTACATAAGGGAGTGAAGGAGGATGAGGCTGGAAGAGCGAGTTGGGACTGTGTTGGAGAGGGCTCTGGGCACCTTGTGGAAGGACTGCCATGTAATTGACCCCAAGACATAGCAGGCCTGCGTGTGGACAGATTGGAGGGCAGTGAGACCAGATGTGGAAACAGCACTTAGAAGCTCCTACAATTAGTAAAAGGCAATCAGTAGCTCTATGCTGGGGGCTGGGGTGGAGGAGAGAGGCAATCGAAGTGAGAACATTGTGGTTTTGGGGAAATCTCAAGCACTCTCCCAGATCTTGGTGCTGATGATGTCATTTATCTAACAATATTATTCTGATACAGTCACTAAACCATCCATCCATCTATCCATCCACTGAACAAGTATTTGCATACCTAGGGGCATTGTTCATGTTATGCATTTGATTTGGAAATTTTTCTACACGTATGTAATGAGTTCAAGGTCAAAGACTGGAGAAACCAAATGTTCTAAGATGATTTACCCAAGTAAAAATGCTCTGCATATTATAAACAATGTTTCTCAAATTGTGATCATTGGATTATTAGAATGAAGGATACTTTAAGAAAACAAAGATTCAATATTCAAAGTTTTTATGCCTCCCTTGGTAAATCCCAACACCCATGCAAATGATCAAAGGCCCTGACAAGTCCTGCAGTTAAAAACAAAAGTAAACAAAAAACTGTTTAACCTTTCCCAGTTCACACTTTGACCACAGGACTCTTTTACTGAATAATATCTACTAACCTTCCAAGAAACACATTATGAAAAATATTGTTACAAAGTAGTATATAAACTTCAGGCATAGACCTTCAAGTGTAGCTACTCCTTTTAGGTTACCTCTAGCTCCAACCATTACCTGAAAGGTAAATGAAAGGGACCATAATTCAGGGTATAACCCACACAGAGATAATTTCTACCTTTTAACCATTTATTGCTTCATCACAGATTATTGACCACCTACTATGTGCCAGGCACTATGTATGGAATTCACAGTACAGCAGTCACTAAGAGATGTTTGTCCCTGTCTGTAAAGAACTAAACTTACAGTTTAATCAGTAACACTGAATCTTCACTACAAGTTGGGACAAATTGGCCACTCGTTCTCCTACCCTCACTTTCCCTGTGATTCTCCAACTTATGTTTACCAAAGCAGTTTTATTATAGTGATATTTCAAAAGTTCTTTATTTAAAAAGGGTAATTAAGAAGTAGGATCCCACTGGGGGAAATGAGAGGCCAAGATGAGAGAACTGCTTGAGCCCAGAAGTTTGAGACCAGCCTGAGCAACATAGGGAGATCCCCATCTCTACAAAAATTTAAAATAATCCACCAGGCATGGGGGCACGTGCCTGTGGTCCCAGCTGCTTGGGAGGCTGAGGCGGAAAGAACTTGAGCCTGGGAGGTCGAGGCTGCAGTGAGCTGTGATTGTGCCACTGCACTTTAGACTGGGTGACAGAGTGAGATCCCGTCTGAAACAAAACAAAACAAAACAAGAGGCTGGATCCCAAACCAGTACATTCCTCTATTAGCCAGCAGATGTGAGAACAGACTAGCTAGGAAAGGAGTTTCACAAGAACTGGCTCAAATAACCCCAGCTGGGGACAAATTTTGATTTTCCTCATCTCTGGATTCTTCTCTCTCTTTAACAAAGACCACTACCCATGATCAATTCCTGGGTGTCTAGCCCAATCCAGCATTCACAGTTCATTCCTGGGAGCCAAACTTCCCTTTTGTAGTTCCAAATGTTTCTCTCTCAGTTTTTTATTTTGTTTTTTTAAAATAATGACCGACATTCTAAAATCAGCTAGCAAGGTAGGCAAAATAATCGGTAATTTCTAATTGTATATTTAAAATATCAATACAAAGTTGTTCTGGGCTGCAAACCAGAAGAAATAGACTTGGCTTATAAGACATTAAGAAAATTTTTAGTCTTGAGGTCTGCATGTTTTGTGAGCTTTATATAGAGGATAAAAGTGAAACTTCAGCTTTTAAGCCACGCTGTTAAAAACTATATTTACATCCAGTATAATTCTGCAACCATTAAGCCTTAAACAGGTATTAAGCCTGATTCAAAGTAATGAAACAGATGGTGGAAACACACACTATGGATTCTTCAATCTGGGGAGAAAAGGGCTGATTCATCTGTTTCAAGGGCCAGGCAAAGATAAAAGACTTCATCCCAAATGGAGCTGCATCCTCCTCAAACCTTAGCATTCCCTCCAATGTATTTCTCCGTGTGGAAAGTATTATTAATGTCAGTATCCCTAGTGCTTGTAAAAGATTCATAGACCATTTCCTCCCCTTACTGAATTCCCCTGTCTGTCCTGTCACTGCCCCATGTTCGTTCATCTCACTGTTGGGCAGTTTGGTGACACCAGCTGCAGATTCCATCACAACCCAGCTGCCTGTCATAGGATCACAGCATTTTAGAGCTGGAAGGGGCTTAGAGATGGCATTTTCAGAAGAGAAAATGGGGCTGGGCACAGTGGCTCATGCCTGTAATCCCGGCACTTTGGGAGGCCAAGGTTGGTGGATCACCTGAGGTCAGGAGTTCAAGACTAGCCTGGCCAACATGGTGAAACCCCATCTCTACTAAAAATACAAAAATTAGCTGAGTGAGGTGATGGGCACCTGTAATCCCAGCTACTCGGGAGGCTGGGGCAGGAGAATCGCTTGAACCCGGGAGGTGGAGGTTGTGCTGAGCCGAGAGATAATGCCATTGTACTCCAGCCTGGGCAACAAGAGCAAGACTCCATCTCAAAAAAAAAAAAAAAAAAAAAAAAACAGAGAGAAAACAGAAGCCCAAAGGACAGTGACTTGTTCAAAGTCACACAGTGAGCACAGACTGGGATCACTGTAGGCATTTTTATTCCTTTGCTTGTCTTCTTTCTCCTCTTCTTTCCCACTTCTGAAAATATTTACAGAATCCTTTATAGGGACCAGGGTGGGAAATTAGGAGAAATTCTACAAGGTGAGAATAAAAATGTTGCAGACAGTCAGCCCAAAGGTTGTGGGAGTGCTGATGAATAAACGTAGATGGAATGGGAGGACTAGAAAACCAGTATTGGACTCATTCATTATGAAAATTAATTTCTAACTTTAGGGAGAACATGGAAAAGTCCCTGTGAGGATACCACAGTCATAAATGTCGTAGGCAAGACTGGTGCTGCCAGGGGTACTCAATTTAGCAGACGAAAGTTGAGAAGTCGGCCGGGCGCGGTGGCTCACGCCTGTAATCCCAGCACTTTGGGAGGCTGAGACGGGCGGATCACGAGGTCAGGAGATCGAGACCATCCTGGCTAAAATGGTGAAACCCCGTCTCTACTAAAAATACACAAAATTAGCCGGGCGTGGTGGCGGGCGCCTGTAGTCCCAGCTACCAGGGAGGCTGAGGCAGGAGAATGGCGTGAATCCGGGAGGCGGAGCTTGCAGTGAGCAGAGATCGCGCCACTGCACTCCAGCCTGGGCGACAGAGCAAGACTCCGTCTCAAACAAAAAAAAAAAAAGAAAGTTGAGAAGTAGGATATTATCATCATCTCAACGTATCTCCCAAAATATACTTAACAGTTTCAAAGGGAAAAATAGTAACTTTACGGCATGAAAACCTGGCAGATACCACCTTACCCAAGTGACCAAAGGGACTATCAGTTATAAGCCAAACTGACATCACGCACCCGCCATATAATACCCTGAGAAGGGCATGTCACCTCTGCTATTGCTGCCCAAAACATACGCATGTCTTCAATCAAATCATGAGAACCTTCAGATACATTCTATCCAGTCATGGAACAATACTTTTCAAGTGTCCAGGTGTGAAAAACAAGGGAGGACTGAGAGGCTGTCATAGATTAAGGGAGACGAAGGAAACATAGCTAAAAGCTGTCCTACATTTAGGATTGTGGATAGGATCCAAGAAACAGGACGTGAGTGAAAACACTGGTGAAATCCAAATACAATCTGTACTTTGGTATTAGTATTGTACCCATTAATTAAGAAAAGGAATTTTTTTCTTTTCTTTTTTTTTTTTTTGGAGACAGGGTCTTGCTATGTTGCCCAGTTTGTCTTCAAACTCCTGGGCTCAAGTGATCCTCCTGCCTCAGCCTCCTGAGTACCTGGGATTCCAAGTATGCACCACCATGCCCAGCTGATTTCTTAATTTTGATAGTTGCACCACAGTTATCTAGGATTTTTATCATTGGGGAAGTTGGGTGAGGAATATACAGAAACTCTCTGAACAATTTTTGCAAATTTTTTGTTGTCTAAAATAATTTCAAAATAATTTTTTAAAAAGGAAAAAGAGGCTGGGTGGGGTGGCTCACGGCTGTAATCCCAGTACTTTGGGAGGCTGAAGTGGGTGGATCACGAGGTTGGGAGATCGAGACCATCCTGGCTAACATGGTGAAACCCCGTCTCTACAAAAAATAAAAATAAATAAAAAAATAAAAAATCAGCCGGGCATGGTGGCAGGTGCCTGTAGTCCCAGCTCCTCGGGACGCTGAGGCAGGAGAATGGCGTGAACCCAGGAGGCGGAGCTTGCAGTGAGCTGAGATCGCGCCACTGCACTCCAGCCTGGGCAACAGAGCGAGACTCCATCTCAAAAAAAAAAAAAAAAAAAAAAAAAGGAAAAAGAAAAGGCTGTGGGATGCAAGGAAAGACAGTAGGTCATGGGATAGAGCTATAAAGCACAGCAGCTGACCATTCCTTCTAGAACCTTCTAAATCCTAAAAGATGGACAGAGGCCACTGGGAATTCACTATTTCCCTTTTGGGTTAATCAGAACTTGTACGTTATTATAGCCATAACATTCACAAGTTAGATAAACTTCTGAGAATAAGCCCCAGGGCGTGGAAGGGATTAAGGAAGAGTCTGATTTCCTCATCAGTTGCAGCTGGTAGATGGTGGTACCAGGACTGCTGTTGAGTGACTTTGGGGCAGCCGCCCTACAGGCTCAACTCCCAGAAGCTACCTGGCCCAATCACCTGGAAGAGGGAGTCCCCCTGTCACGGGAAATGATGAGAAGTGGGTACCCAGGGAAGGAGTCGGCGGGGGCGTGGAAGAGGACATCTTTGTTCAGGCTGTGTTTGTTCTACATGGTGTGTATATGTTTCTGACAATGAAATGTGTTCTTGGAAATGTCCCCTTCATTTATAGATGTATCACTGCAGAGTATGTGTGAGAAAAAGAAAGAGACCTGTCAGAATCCCACAGAAAACAGCTTAGCCCGCCTTCCATTATATATACAAAGTGTTGTGTACGTTAGTGATACATTTGCAGAAGGAGTGGGAATGTGGCTTTGTCGGTATTTCCAAATGTAAAACAGGTCTCCCATCCCCTCTGTTTAGTTGTGGCTGTTTCCTTACAGAATGAAAATACTGGCATTGGAGGCACTGTTGCCAGAAACTTGCTTGGCAAAACATTTACATTCCTTTGTACATATGTATAAAAAAAATCACTTCTTCCAATGGATACTTTTCCACATCCTCCCTGATTTCTGTGGTAATAATGACCACATTTGGCTCCAAACCTGGGGATGTGGTAGAGAAAGCCACCTCCCAATTCCAGATCCTGAAATCTCGTGGAAGATTAACATGGACGTCAAACTGACGTTACCAATTTAAGGGATTTAAACACTCAGCTCTAGAGTAAACAAAATCCAGTGGCAAGGTTTTGGACAACTTTAGCGACGTTTGACAACACAACCCAGATGTTGAGGAGTGCAGACCTTGTAAACGTAGGCTTTCCACTGTGTTCTGTACAAGCAAGATGTTGAGTGAGACAGACCGGCTAATGAAGGAAAGAAATACTGATAATTATTGAGTGACTTTTATGGGGCAGATAGTATGCTAAGTGCGCCATAGACACTGTCTCACTCACTATTTGCAATGAGGTAGCTATTATTTATTGATATGGACATGAGGCTCAGAAATCTGCAATTTGCCTCACTTGGCAAGTGACAACATCAGTATTTGACTCATGTGAGTGTGACTTTAAAACCTTTGCTATTTCCAGAAGTCAACACTGACGGTATGTAACATTCCTTTGCTTAAAACCTCCCAATTTCTCTCATTGCCACTAGATCAGTGAATGTCTCAGCTCAGCCTTTGATGCCTTGGTGGTCGCCCCTGCTGCCACACAGAACTAAAAGCTATTTATGTAAGGCTGGGGCTCTCTTAAAAATGTGGTTCCCTCAGTCTTCCCACCTTTGCTAGCATTTACTATATGCCATATGATTTTTTTTTTGAGATGGGGTCTCGCTATGTTGCCCAGGCTGGACTCGAACTGCTGAGCTTAAGCCATCCTCCCACCTGCCTCAGCCTCTCAAATAGCTGGGATCATAGGTGCGCCCCTCCGTGCCCAGCTTTGGCTATGTGATTTCTTCATTCACAAGTCTGCCTGGAACTCCTTGCCCATAAGGGTGTTGATACTTTTTGAATCTAATGATACTATGTGCTTAGTGGTTAATACCTGCTTATTGCTGAGTGAATGAATGAGAATTAACCTATATATATCATTTTTTTTTTCTGGAGACAGGGTCTCACTCTGTCACCCAGGCTGGAGTCCAGAGGCATGATCACAGATCACTGAAGTCTCGACCTCCTGAGCTCAAGTAATCCTCCCACCTCAGTCTCCCAAGTACCTGGGACTAAAGGCATGCACCACTACTCCTGGCTAGTTTTTTGTACTTTTTCTAGGGACAGGGTTTCACTGTGTTGTCCAGGCTTGTTTCAAACTCCTGGGCTCAAGCCATCAGCCTGCCTCAACCTCCTAAAGTGCTGACATTACAGGCATGAGCCACTGTGCCCAGCCAGGAAATGTTTCAAATACTTGAGGTAATAAATATTTTTAAATTTTATATAAGATTCCATGTAAGTGCTATGAATGTTACAACTCATTGTGAATAATTTACTAAAGCAGAATTCCTAAAGATTCATATTGGATAGTATTTAATGGTTTTATTTCAGTGGTTCTGAGCCGGGGTTATTTTGACAACCCTGCCCAAGGGACATCTGGCAATGTCTTGAGACATTTGGGTTATCACCACTGCAGGGAAGGCGGTGTCACTGGCATTATCGGGTAGATGCCAGGGATGCTGCTAAGCATCCTACAATGCCCTAGAAACTCCCTCCAATGCCAGTCCTCCCAAACAAAGCCCATATTGCCAAGACTGAATAACCCTGCTTTGTTTGATGTAATGGCATGGCGTATACTTGAATGCAGTCACACTATGGTTCATTTGTTTTTTTGTTTTATTTCAGATTTTTGATTAACCAAGCTGGCTGGTGTCGCCTCAGTTTGTCTAAATTACCAAGGACCGCTGGAATTTTCCTGGGAATATGTTTCGGGAAAGGTCAGAAACTCTTCAGTCGTCTTCACGCTTCCACTCAGTAGCAACGTTTTTGCACATTCATTGACTATCAACTGGTTCTCTATGACTCAAATTACATAATGAATCCAGCACATAAATTATTTACTCAGATTTAATTCCAGCAACTGTTATCTTTGTATTTTTTTCCCCTCTGCCAGCTAATCTGGCTCATTTCATTGGAATTTTGGTCATGCCCATTCTCCTTCTGCACTAAATTAACTCCATAACGTAGTATAAACAGAACAAGCTTGTGTGCGATATGCTTAACTGTTAATTTACCTAATTAAACTAATTCAATTAAATCATTTACATCTTTTTGGTAACATGCCAGTTGATACCACAGCAGAAGTGGGATGTTTCAGAAGATGATTGTTCAGCAAATGAATTGAAAAAAAATAAAAGGAAAACAAAATGAGACAACCGTCCAAATCTCTTGGCTTGAAAATTAAATGATACTGAAAAAAATGCAGCTTTCACGGGGCACTGTGATTAGATATTTTCGTTAAATCAATTTTCTCTAGAAATTGGTATTTTAACAGAGTGATCACAATCTATTGTACAAAATATTTTAAACACTATTTGTACATTCACATATTTGGTATGTTTAAGTAAAGTGTACTTGTTCCCACATTAAGCTGTGATTTGTGAAATGTTTTGTGATGCTAACAAGACGTGAACTGAGCAGATTCTTTTGAATGAATTTGCAAAATAATTTTGCTAAATTACATAAATATCTTTAGGATACATCCGTATTTCACTTACAGTCATCGTCTAAACATCCATACCATAGTGATAAATGTACAAAATGTACAACATTTTATGCCAGTAAAAATCAACAGAAAAAAAGACAAGAAATCCTAGGCAGGAGAACCTAAACTGTCATCTTTGTGGATCTCCATAAACCTCCTGTTTCATTTGACCGATACAGAATCTGCACTTGTGGCAGAACCTAGGTTTGTTGATGGATGGGCCACCCTAGTTTCATCTCTCCAGGGCTTCTGTCTGGGTGGGGGATGGGTTTGTTGCTCAGGATTTGGTTTTCTCTTCAGGAGCACACATGCCCAGGACAAAACTTGAGGCAAAGCCCTGCCTTGACTTATAATGAGGGAATAAAGCCCTAGATTGCAAAGAACTTCAGAAAAGCCTACATGAAACCCACCTAGATTCCTCCATCTGAGCAAAGGCCTACAAGATTCCAGGACAAATCACAACATACAATAAGACCTGGCACCTGCTTGGAGCTTCCTCATGCAAAAGGTACATTTCCTCTACCACGCTTCAGGGGCAAACAGGCAGCACAGGTTATCTTCCGAATGTTCTTGCTTTCTACCTATTTCTACTTTAAATCCAAGCATCTTGTTCTTTTCTTCTCCCATTTAAGAAGCCCAAGAAGATAATTCGTGGAAATAAAACAGGACGTTTTCAGAAGATTTTTTTTTTCTATTTGGGAGGCTACCTCTGCAGATACTTTCCTCTGCTCAACCCTTGGATGGGGTCATCTGTCTTTACAAATCAATGGCTCCAGCATATCCTAAACGTCCTGACAACAGAGCTTTGGAGGTTGGCAATAAAATGTCTGAAACCAATCTTCCTCCCACCACTCATGCTAAACTTATTCTTTTTTAGTAATACCAATTCCCTGAAGTCAGGGGCCACCCTGTCTATTCATCTCACAGCCCAAGCACAGTGACTGGCACACAGAAAATGCATAAATTATTGATTTCATAGTTAACAAAGAATAAAGAGACTTTTCCCCAAATCAAAGTCATTTTTCTCCCCAAAGCAACTTTCCCTTCCAACTTCCCAGAGGTCAGTGGCCTCATGACTTCTTGGAACCCAGACTTATGTCTAGATTTACTGCCCAAAGGGTCAAATTTCCAAAGGCATTCACATTTCCTCTCAAATACTCATGTGCCTCCTTCCTCTGCCTCTTTGCTCTATTCCTTCCTCTTAATAATTGCAGTCATCCTCCCAACTCCCTCTACCATCTCTGTCATTCCCAATCTCCAGTGAATACTATGGATTTGAAGGAAACTGTGAAACAGACAATCCTCCTGGGTTAGTTTGCTTGGGCTTCCATAACAAAATAGCTCAGGCTGTAGAAATTCATTTTCTCTGTGAGAAAGAAGGCTACAGGTTCTGGGAGGGTAGACATCTGAGATCAAGGTGTTGGCAGGGTTGATTTTTCCTGGGGCCTCTCTCCTTGGCTGTCTTCTCATTGTGCCTTCAAATGGTCTTCCCTCTGAGTCCTAATCTCCCCTTCTTTCTTATAAGAATCCCAGTCAAATTGGATCAGGCCTTACCATTCTAACTTAATTACCTCTTCAAAGACTCCATCCCCAAATCCACTCCCATTCTGAGATACTGAGGGTTAGGACTTCAACATATGATTTTTTGCAGGGGCTGGGGAGGGACAAAATTCATCCTATAACACCACCCTTTGTTATTCAAGAGCTGTTAGGGAAAAAAAAATCAGAATTCCTTCAATTTTGCTGAGCATTGGACAGACACAGTTTTATAGCTAGACGACTAACATTTCCTCTTTTGCTCTCAGAGAGTGTTGGAGTCTTGGCTGCAGCTGACAAAGGTAACTGTTGCCTCAACTCCCAGTTCCCCTTCATCCTTTTTCGACTTGCCCTAGGGTCTTATCCTCCACATTCCACCACGCTGGGTGCTGGTGAGACTGGGCAGACTGTGATCTCATGCATTTGTCAGTGATGCGTTTAGGTCTGGTTATGTGTCCCAGTGGAAGGAAAGCCTGCTGAAGGATTCTGGGGAAAAGTTTGCTGTTAAAAGGTTTAGAAATTGGCTAGGCACAGTGGCTCATGCTTGTAATCCCAGCACTTTGGGAGGCTGAGGCAGGTAGATCACCTTAGGTCAGGAGTTTGAGAGCAGCCTGGCCAACATGGCACAATCCTGTCTCTACTAAGAATACAAAACTTAGCCAGGTGCAGTGGTGCACACCTGTAATTCCAGCTACTCAGTGGGCTGAGGCAGGAGAATCGCTTGAACCTGGGAGGTGGAGGTTGCAGTGAGCTGAGATCACACCACTACACTCTAGCTTGTGAGACAGGGCGAGACTCCATCTCAAAAAAAAAAAAAAAATGTGAGAGAGATCTAGAAATTGATGCTTCCTTTGTATCTCTGGACAATATTGGGTCTCTGTGAGATGTTAATTTCTGTGCCAATATTACCATTCAAAGGGGACCTGAAAGAAGGGCCAGCTAACACATCAAGGAGAGCATTATCCAGAAGAAATGGAAAAAATTTCTTGATGACACCAATGAGCCACTGAATCCACCCATCTGAGAGCCCACCCTACCACTACATTTGTCGTTTGGTGAGACAAAACTGTTTCATATTATTTAAGCCACTTTGAAACAGATTCTTACTACTTTCACCCCGAAAGCATACTGACCAACAGAAAGGCTTCAGACCACTCACTAGTAGTCACTCACCAGTCATGCTTCCTGACTCATTTGTAAAACAGAGGTAATGACACTTACTCTGTGGCATTACTGTGTAACTTGAGTGAAATCTGTCATGCAAGGTGCCCAACTCAGTGCCTCATAAGGAAAAAGTGTCTGATACACAGAGGCCATTTCTAGCTTTTGCTCTTCCAGGGGCTTCTGGTAGCTTGAACATGGCTCAGCTTGTACCTTCTGCATATGTACTCACAAGCGGAACAACTCAACAATCTGGGCTACTGATGGTTTTGTTCACAGCACTTCGGGAGGCCCAGGTGGGAGGTTCACTTGAGTCCAGGAGCTCGAGACTGGCCTGGGCAACGTAGCAAGACCCTGTCTCTACAAAAAATGAAAAATTGGTGAGGCATGGTGAGGCATGGTGATCCATGCTTATAGTCTCAGCCGCTTGGGAGGCTGAGATGGGAGGAGCACTTGAGCCCAGGAGGTTGAGGCTGCAGTGAGCCATCATTGCGCCACTGCACTTGAGTCTGGGAGACAGAGTGATACCCTGTGTCAAAAAAAAAAAAAAAAAAAAGAGAAAAAAAAGGAAAAAAAGAACTAGTATGAACTACTGACTTAAAAGTAATCACCATCTTTCACCATCTTTTTTTGGTTTGTTTGTTTAAAGCAAAAGAGTTCGTTATTCTATAGAAATCTCCCTTTCCTGAAATTGTTCACTGGGCTGGACTTTCTTATCTGGAGCTTTCTAAAGCAGGACATGCCCATGAGGGGGTCTGATAACTGGGCCAAAGACCACCAGCAGGAGTGCATCTTGCCTGTCCCCACCCTCTCTTCTTCTGTGTTTCTGTCACTGCCCTTTTCCTGCCTCCTGCCCTCTCTGCCCTGACCAGCGCATAGCACCTAACACAGTGCTTTCCAATGGAATGATCAGCAAGTACTTCTTGAGCAAATGCTTGGCTGTAGGAAACACTGTAGCAGGAGGGTGGAGAGGGAGAAGCTGGGGAAGTATATTCCTGGGAAGTACTTTGTAGACATCTATCTCTGGTTATCTCTCTCCCCAGTCTTGTGCCTTGGGATGCGTGCTGATGCTGGGGCCACTTGCAGGTACCCAGACAGCTCGGCCCTTACAGAATGATTATAGAAATACATACATAGGTACCTTACACACCTAGCAATTTATGAATTGCTTTATCTATGCCAAGCATAATACCCCAAGTTTTATAATCTCATATAATCATCACAATTCTAAGGGCATGAAACCTATTTTATAGATGAAAATACTAAGGATCCAAGCGCTAAAGTGATTTGTCCAAGGCCTTATGGCTGGTATGTAGAAAAAGCCAAAAGTGAAACCAGAGCCTAGGTGTTTATATCCAGGAGTTAATGGGTTTGATGGCTGTTCTATAGTCAGGGCATTGCAGGAGGACTCAAGGGTATGGCAGATGGGTCGAGCTGATGGACCCCTCTCATGTGTGATGGAACAAAAGAAGCTCTAGGGGAGGAGGTATAATCATCTGGCTGTGGGCAAATCACAGAGATCCTGGCACTGTTTATCCATCTGAAAAATTAGCATACAGATATCAGCTATATCCTTCTCTTGAGATCATTGCGAAAATCAGTTGGGTCTAATCTATCAAACCACTACCAGATTAAGGGACCATATCTTGTTCACTCTTGGAACACAGTAAGTGCTCAATAAATGAGAAACCCGTGAAAGAAAAACAAAGCCTACTTCCTTACCATTAAAAAAAAAATGCTTCTGCTTCTCATCTGTCAATGGTGATCCTCTTTTTTTCACTTTTTCTTCCTTCTGTGTCCCCCTTCTTCCTTCCAGCCAACCCATAGCACTCACCCTTGGGCCCTGGCTGGCCACACCTCAGTGGGTACTAACTGGTGAGTCCCAGCTGGTGTGCAATGGGCCGCCCATGAGCCTGGACAGCCTGGTTGTGATGGCCAGAGCTCACTGGTGACAAATGGGCTCTCTGTGCCTGTGACCTGGTGGGGCCAATTAATCACTGGGAGGTGCTCTTTCTGCATTATATATGGCTAAGAGCACCCCTTGGAGTCAGGGAGGACAAAGCTTTAGGAGGTTTTGTTTGTCTGTTTGCAAACTAGACAGACAAAAAGGAGGTGACAAGGGTAGGGGGAGGTTTGAGAGAGAAAAAAGTAAAGGTCAAAAACTAAAATGGAGCAAGAAAGGTGATAAATGGCCTGGGCTGGAGGGTGGCTATCCTGTTTGGCCTCAGGAAATCACATTAATGGGGATCAGTACAGAACTGGTCAGAATTATGAAAACCATTCTCATAATGACAGAGTTTGAATGCAGTTCTGTAGCCAGAGTACCCAAGAATGTCTTCAAATTATAATCATAGGGTGTGTGTGTGCATGTGTGTGTGTGTGAGAGAGAGCCATTCATGCGTACGTGCACTGATGAAGAAATATGTGTACGTGGGAGGTTTGCAGGAAAAAAAAATATGACGGCTGCATGAGCTGCATATAAACCAACATGCTATTGAGAGACACTCATTACATCTGTTTTTAACCACAACATGTAAATGTGGGGAAAGCAGTCACTGCATACTCAAAAGACACACCTTAAAGATTCTTTTTGCATCCTCAGAAGGTGCCAGAATCTGCTGTAAGCAAAATCTCAGTGCAATCCAAGTCAGCGCCTTTTCCTTCCCCGAGTTCTGCCCACATGCATAAAGATGTCAACGTGTTGATTATTCTGATTAGACTTTTAGTGTAATTTACGGGGTCCAGTCATTGTGCCTGGGTGTCTGGCCTGCACTTGCTACCCTGACGATGCCATTTTTAAAATGTCAGCTCAGCCATGATTCATGGCTGATGCTGGTGACATTGCTGCTGACCTGAAAGAGTTAGGCAGCAATATTTAATTAAAGCAAAAAAAGAGGAGAAGAAGAACAAGCCAAAGGAAAGTAGAGGGCAAAACCTAAAAAGAACTAAATTTTGTTGCTGGAAAGATCAGCATCTCCAAACAAGGAAGAGGCACTACAAATGCAATATATTGTCACTTATTTGTGGCTCTGTGTCTACCTGTCATTTGTGAGTGGTAAGGTCATCTGTAATGAGTGAGACAGTTGTTTGCATCCCATTCACCATCATTCTGGGGCCCTCATTCCCTCTCTCTGTGGGGATTTGCTGGGAGGTGGAGCTATCACTGCCTCTGGCTTTTGTCCTCACTGTGTGTGTATCGGCGGCCTGCCTGCCACCCAGCTTGCTAACAGCAGCAGTACCTGGGCACCAGCTACCTGCTCCCACCCAGATAGCCTCTTCCCAGCTTGCAAAAGGCCATGCTCATTTCCAAGCTCCTAGCTCCAGGATGCTGTGCAAGACCTAGGGTGAAATGAGTCCTGTGCCCTGCATGTTGGCGGTACAAATCCAGCCCTACCAGCAGCAACAGTAGCCACTGACTAGCATTAAGATAGGTGCTTGGCCGGACAAAGTGACTCATGCCTGTAATCCTAGCACTTTGGGAGGCCGCCGTGGGCAGACCACGAGGTCAGGAGTTCAAGACCAGCCCGGCCAATATGGTGAAACCCTGTCTCTACTAAAAAAAAAAATACAAAAATTAGCTGGGCGTGGTGGCACACGCCTGGAGTCCCAGCTACTCGGGAGGCTGAGGCAGGAGAATCACTGGAACCCAGGAGGCAGAGGTTGCAGTGAGCCAAGATTGTGTCACTACACTCCTGCTTGGGCGACAGAGTGAGACTCTGTCTCAAAAAGAAAAAAAACCGAAACAGGTACCGCCCCAGGCCTCGTGAATTTATTTAAGTGGGACACAAATTATCCCTTAGAACACACACACATGCATGCACACACGTAGACACACACATATTATTTGGGAGGTCTACTAAGCCGGGTCCCTTTGCCAGGAATGAAAGGACAGAATTTCTCATTAACGGGAAGGCCACAGCGAGCTGAGGTTTGAGAACCAGAACCAGCCTTTGTCCAGGCCTGCGGGAGCCAGGCTATTGTCTTCTAGGTTCGCCTTCCCCAGTGACCCCAGGGTCGGGGGCACACATGCTGGCCTTGAACTCTCCGTCTGTCTCTCCCACCATATTAATTACTACTCCCTTTGGTCAGGCTAAGAAAACAGCCTCAACTGCATTAGGACTAATTAAGAAGAGTGAGCTTCCCATTCTGGCAGCCTGCATCGGTCCCTGCGATGCACGAGCCAGGAAGGGGCCCTGACAATCTTATTACCGCAGAAGAAAACACCTCCCCGCACTCCCTCGAACCCCCGACAGTGAGTTCACCTCTTCCATTACAAATGCATTTGCCCCCAGCCACCAGCCACCAGCGAGGACAGCCTGGGTCAGCCAGGCATGCAGGGCCAAGGAATAGCCACGTTTCCTTAAACCAAGGGGAGTTAGCAGAGCAAATGCAGGGTCATGTCCATTTATAACTCCATCTGTTGCCTTCCTCCTCCCTCCCCACCATAAATAAATTAATAGACAGACAGAGAGATAGAATAAATATGGATCACTACATGTCATTATGCCTTAAACCTGCCACACTCTCCATCGAAGCTCACATGTTTACAACCTGCTCAGGAGTTGAATCCAATCCTCTGGATTCCAGAGGGTCTGAGGCCCTTCTATAAGCATCTGAAGACAGTAATTATTGGAACTGTCTTCTCTATTGCGTTCTTCCCGTCAGCCTCAACATGTTAAATATCCAATGAATACCGCAGGGGCCTCCAACAGACTCCAGCCACCGCCGGCTCCCATTCTTCCTTCACGAGGCCACCAAAGTCATATTCTAAAGGACATCCAGGTATGCCACTGGCCTGGTTTACACAACACCCTGTGGACCTCTCCATGTCTAGAGGAAAACCCTTAGCATGGTTTACAGGCTCTTTACACCCGGGGCAGGGCCCTCCTTCCTTTTTCATCTTTTGTCAATTTTTATAGGCCATACCTAGCAACTCTCCCAATCACCCTACTCTGGGGATAGCAGCACAGAAGTTCTATGGTTCAAGAGAGCAAAGTAGGTAAAGTAAGCTGTAGAAGAGTGAAACCGATAGAGTCCAGCCTTCCCCCATGCCCAAGGGGACAGCTGCTACTCACCTCCTATCAAATGTCATTTGGAAATAAAGACCTTCAGATATATATATATTTTTTATGAGATGGAGTCTCACTTTGTTGCCCAGGCTGGAGTGTAGTGGTGCAATCTCGACTCACTGCAACCTCCGCCTCCAGGGTTCAGGCAATTCTCCTGCCTTAGCCTCCTGAGTAGCTGGGATTACAGATGCCCGCCACCATGCCCGGCTGATTTTTGGATTTTTAGCAGAGATGGGGTTTCATCATGTTGGCCAGACTGGTCTTGAACTCCTGGCCTCAAGTGATTCGCCTGTCCTGACCTCCCAAAGTGCTGGGATTACAGGCATGAGCCACCACACCTGGCCAAGACCTTCGGATTTTTTTAAGCCAATTTTTAAAAATGTAAAATTGCCAGATTTTAAACGTCGAGAACTAATTAAAATTTGAAGATGGAACAAAACATGTCGACCCATAGGCCCCCAGTGGGAACTCTGCTCTCTAGTCTGGTTGTCCCTACCAGGCTGCTCACAGCTCCCTGGGAAAACCATCCTCGCTCCCCCACAGACGGCTTGGGGCTCTGCCTTCCCTGACTTGTGTAATTGATGAGAGCCTTCTCTTCCACTCTTTTCTGTTGGTTCGAGACAGGGCCTTGCTCTGTCACCCAGGCTGGAGCGCAGTAGTGTGATCTCTGCTCACTGCAGCCTTGACCTGCCGGGCTCAAGCGATCCTCCTGCCTCAGCCTCCCAAGTAGCTGGGATATAACATGCACCACCACACTTGGCTAATTAAAAAAATTTTTTTTGTAGAGACAGGGTCTTGCTATGTCGCCCAGACTGGTCTTCAACTCCTGGCCTCAGGTGATCCTCCCTCTTTGGCCTCTCAAAGCACTGGGATTACAGGCACGGGTCACCCTTCTGGCTCTCCTCCACTCAACTCATTACAACCTTCCATCCACTGCCTTGGCTTGGGGTTGCCAGGTACACTAGAATGCCCAGTGCCATGTGAATTTCAATTAACAATGAATCCATTTAATTAAAGAATGCCCTAAATATTGCATCAGACATACTTAAACTAAAAATGATGCATTATCTAAAATTTAAATGTAAATGGGTGTCCTTTATTTCCTCCACTAAACCTGGCAAAGCTACCTCAGCTACACCACACCCATCTTACATTCTTTCTGGGCACTGTTCTAGGTGCTGGGGATACAGCAGGAAACAAAACAGATCAAAAGAAAATCCCTTTGCACATGGCGCTTCTGCTCTGCGGGCAGAAGAGAGAGTTTCCTCTTCTATTCCAACATCATTTTGGCTCAAGAGTTATAACAGGAGTAAGAACAAGAAACATTGGGTTGGAGCCCTGGCTCTTCTGCCTGTCAGTTGTGCTGCTGAGCCTGTGGGGTATTAATGTCCCCATCACTGAAATGGGGCAACAGTGCCTTTGCTGCAGGTCATGAACAGGGGAGGTGACACATACACACTTAGGACAATGTCTGGCATGAAGTAAGTGGGCAGTGCATTGAACCAGGTGACACATGGCACTATTTCTTAATCGTTTCCATTTCTGTGACCCACTTAGCCCAAAAAGTCCCTCAAAGGAAGGGATGTTGTGCTAATTACCTTTGGGTTTCCAGTGCCCAGCACATTGTTGGGACATACTGGAGACAAAATGGGTCAGCTAGTGGGTCACAATTGTGCCTGCTCTAGAACATAAGGTGTGGATGTTCACTGTCTCCATAGAAGTAAAGAGAAATGGAAATTTGAAGCAAGTTTTGTGATAAAGAAGGACAAACATCTAATTACAGAGAAAGAGTGGATTTCTTTTTAGCCTGAATTATGCAATTTGTCTATTAACCAACCCTAAACGGCATTGACAGAAAATTCACCTTGCTTTTCCTTTATACATGCTAAGGTAGTCTGTTTCTAGGGATACTCTTAAAAATAAAGCACTCTAATTTTTATGGGAATCTGTTTTTTTTGTATTTTTTTTTTAATGTCAGCCAGGCACGGTGGCTCACGCCTGTAATCCCAGCATTTTGGGAGGCTGAGGCGGGTGGATCACCTGAGGTTGGGAGTTCAAGACCAGCACGACCAATATGGTAAAACCCCATCTCTACTAAAAATACAAAAATTAGCTGGGCTATGGTGGCACGCACCTGTGATCTCAGCTACTCAGTAGGCTGAGGCGAGAGAATCACTTGAACCCAGGAGGTGTACATTGCAGTAAGCCAAGATCACACCACTGCATTCCAGCCTGGGTGACAGAGGGAGACACTGTCTCAAAAAAAACCAGTCTTCTGATTATAAAAGTACATATATATCCCATAAATGTTCCATTATTTATAAATTTAATTACTGATTGTTAGACATGCAGTTAATCCCAGTTTTTATTATTTAGAATAATGATATAATGAATATCTTTTATATACAATTCCATGATTTATTTCCTTGGGAGAGAAAATCCCAGCAATTTGGTCAAAGGGATGTACTTTGATTATAATACTGGAAATGTATTAAGTACCTGGCCCCCAAGAATCCTCAAACCAAGTGTAAGGAGGCAGGCGATGGCCTTCACGGGACAAGCTGGGGTCTCCCAGTAGTGTCATTGGAGGTGAGTCTCTGTCTCTGGAAAAGCAACTAGACCTTGGGACTCTAGTTTCATCCCCGAGATTCTCCTCCACTTGACAAGGGGAATGTTTGGGTTTGAGTTTATGAAGGCAGCGTGTTGCTCTCTTATACCAAGAGGTTCTTCAGAACTGCTGAGTTCTGAGTTCCGAGGTTACCCTGAGCACAGGTGAAATTTTCGTCTTTAAAATCAAAATGCGTCTCCGCCTAGGTATGGATGAAGATTTCTGTCTAAGCACAAGAAATAGAGTCTCGTGGTCTTCAAACTTTTTACAGTCTCAGAGCCTTGTTTTCAAAAGAAATTTGTTACTAGGGATAGCAAATGCATGGTTTCTAGGCCATTATTCTCCCATCCTGTACCTACTGATTACAGTGCTCTCTCTCTCATACATCCAAGACTTGGCCTTGGGGTCTTCCGCACAGCAATCTAGGCAGCCCCTATTAGGTGGCTGGAGTTAGCATATTACTCCATTTGATAGACTGGATATGAAACAGACAATATAAAGCAGACCAATTGGAGTGAGACTCTTTGACAAAGGGGTGAGGAGTCCAGAGCCCAACCCACTTCCTTCCTCTCTGAAAAGACTCTTGGGAATCCTATGTGATCCACTGATCTAGTTGATCTGTTCTTATGCCTCCAAATCCCAGCACTTCAAAATTCATGCATTCTGTTATTCACATATGAAGAGAATGTTTCCCATATGCAAGAGCTGTTGTTTGTCACCTCATGCCTCTTTGCCATGTAATTCCTGTTCACTGGATCAAGGTATAAGTAGAAGCCATTAAGATACAGAAAGACCCACTGCTGCACCCACAGCAATGTCAGCATCAGAGACTGAGCAGCAGAAACCATCTGTGATCCTAACAACATCTTAGAATCGTTCTGTGTGGTTTTTTTCTTCTTTTTTTTCTACGTTGGGCTGCAAGAGGCTACACAAGGCTCCGGATAGATGGGTTTTATTGAAGTCATTTCAAGCGCCCCTGCCTCCCCACAGCTGACCTGACAAAGACAGTTAAGAATCATCTAATTAAAAACACAGATCATTGCAGTACCAACTAGATCATATTGAGATAATCACTCTACTAGCTCCCAATGAGGTCCTGCTGAGACTAACTCCTGGCCAAGCCACAGGAGGGAGAGGCTGGGGCCTCGCCACTGTCCTAAGAGCCCTGCTGTGTCCCTGGGTTTCTCTCCTGGCTGGGTGGATAGAAGGGACAGGCAGGACTATTTATTCAGCTCAAGGTCCTCCGTGGAGCAGAGCATCTAGGCAGGTCAGGGCCCGCTGCCATGGAGCTGCCACTGAGTATTACTATCACTCCAGACAGCGGCATGTCCCCTGCAAGAGAGATTTGAAACCCCACAAGCTCAGCCCTCCACCCCCTTGTTCTCCCAGACTTATAAAAATAGAAAGAACACATGTTCCCATTAGTCACTTGCTTGAGGGCTGCTGTGGGGTATACGCACGCAGCCTGTACACTGGAACCGAATTTGAATATCATTTGCATCTTGCAGGTAGACAATAGATACCGCATCAAAAACATGCACAGCACCCCCTCCTCAGCAAGGCGCCCAATGAGGCAGACCAGATGACATTTCCTGGGAACAAGGACTATCGTTTATAAGTTTTCAAATCCACTTGATAAGGCCCCTCCTGGCAACCGACGCCCACCCCAGCTGGAGGGGCATTCTGAGAGGCTTTTAATTAAACTTTTGCTTGCCAAGAGCAGTTTGCACACACAGGGGGACCATGCTCCTAGGGGAGCCATAAAGCCTGCCACTTTCTTTGCCTCTGTGTGTCCTTAACTCTCTGAGGTTATGAAGCAGACGCCCAGCCTGTGCTGGCAATGATGCTTCTGGAAGGGCCTGGGGAGTGAGCCTGCAGCGGGAGACAGAGCTGAGCCCACTCCGCGGCTGCACAGTGCCTACTGGGTGAGCCGTGGCTTCCTGGGCCGCCTGTGTGACTCCCAGGGCAGTGGCCAGAGTAAAAGCCAGAGAGGACGAGGCTGCACTGGGGTTATGTCACGGCACAGCCAGAGGGAGAAAGACTGGAAAAGCCTTCAGACCCTACAGGTGGCTTAGTTATTGACTTGCGTGTCCCTTCTGGGAGGGGGGCGAGCTGGAAGAGAAGGAGGCGTCCTTTGTGGCTCTGGCCTCCCTTGACCTGACCTTTGTAACTCTATCAGGACTAGTGGTCAGTAGTTATCAACTGTCAATAAACCGCCCAAACACACACTGTAATTCAGAATACGGGGAGGCCCATCTATTTGCTGATCGATCTTGGACTCGAAAGTTGACAAAATGCAGGGTCCCTTGTCTTCTTATCATAATATTGAAAATATGTGCTGCGACAAATTGAATGATCTACACTTCTCGTGCCCCACTCCCGGGGCCCTTAGTAAATACAAGAGGATTGATTGAGATGAAAGGTGAACGGGAGGTCTGTGATGTTCCTCTAAGGAAACCAAAGCCCCTGAAGCAGGGACTGAGGACTAATTAGTCCATCTAATTAAGTTTATCTACTAAGGTCCTGTGGAAACAGGCTAGGGCTACCCTGCCCCAGTTATCTGCGTCATTTAAAAACAATCTGCATCTGCTTGAATAACTGAGGCAAAAACAGACTTTGGAGGCTTTAATGATGTATTTTAATAGAAATTTCAAGTTCCTGGCTTCTCTCCCTACCCCTTTCCACTTGACTTTGTGCTGTGTTGACTCATCTATGGATGGTGTTTTTTTGTTGTTGTTGCTTTTTCCTGCAGAAAACAACAATGTGTTTTTGGAGGTGATCAGATAACATCATTGAGGTTGATCTCAAGATGTGGAACAGTGGGCTGGGAGTGCCGGGCTGGCCTTCTGTTCTCCAGTTGCTGGGACAATGGCGGAGGTGAGGAAGGTCAGTGACTTCAACAGTCCTCTGGGTGGGTCTGACTGAGGTACCCACTCAAACTGGGAAAACAAGCAGCTTGGCTGACGCTGTCCAGTCAGTGGCCAGCATGGCTATTTACACAGGGCATTGCAGGAAAGAGTCACACCTGCCTACTAGAGTCGTGGGGTGGATTAAATGAATGAATACCTCTGGAATGCATCAATAGTGCCTGGCAGGAAGTAAATAGGACTCAATACATGTTATCAGTGATATTATGATGTTATTAGGATCATGGAATCATCCTCATTATTGTTTGAACTGGCTGGCTGGCTAGCTGGCATTGTGTTCAGCTTTCAGGTGCACCTAGGCAGAGATTTCCCAGGTCACACCTGCATGATGGATTGGCACAAACGAGGTAAAGTAGGTTTCTCAGGCTTGGGACTCTTGATATTTTGAACCAATTCGTTCTTTTTTGAGACGGAGTTTCGCTCTTGTCACCTAAGCTGGAGTGCAGTGATGCGATCTCGGCTCACTGCAACCTCCACCTCCCGGGTTCAAGTGATTCTCCTGCCTCAGCCTCCTAAGTAGCTGGGACTACATGTGCCCACTACCAGGCCTGGCTAATTTTTGGTATTTTTAGTAAAGATGGGATTTTGCCATGTTGGGCAGGCTGGTCTCGAACTCCTGACCTCAGGTGATCTGCCTGCCTTGGCCTCCCAAAGTGCTGGGATTACAGGTATGAGCCACAGCGCCTGGCCCAATTCATTCTTTGTGGTGGGGCTGTTCTGTACTCCGTAGCAACTTGTGTCCTTAGATGCCATTAGCACTTCTCTCCCCTCACTTGTGACAACCAAAATTACCTCCCAGGCATTGTCAAATGTCCCCTGAAGGGCAAAACTGCCTGAGGTGAGAAGCTCTGGGATAAAGCCATGGTCAGGAGTCACAATTCCCATTTCGTGTCTCACCTGCTATCCTAGAACCAAGGCCTCCACTCAAGTTCTCCCCCATTCTGAGTTGGAGCTCACAGGTACTCACCAATGAGTCACCCTCAGGACCTTAGGAATCTGCTATTTGGGGTCAGGGGTATCTGCTGCTGAAGCCTGGGCGGCCTCTGCAGACCTCAAGGGCATCCTCCCTGGTGTCTGCACCAGAGCCCTGTTACCTGCTGAGGCTCCCTGAATGGGTGGTGAGTTCTCCCACGGCCCAGTGCACTAGGGATGGCTGATGTTTTAGTCCATTTTCACACTGCTGATAAAGACACACCTGAGACTGGGTAATTTATAAAGAAAAGGAGGTAGCCCGGCGCGGTGGTTCACGCCTGTAATCTCAACACTTTGGGAGGCCGAGGTGGGCTAATCACCTGAGGTTGGGAGTTTGAGGCCAGCCTGACCAACACGGAGAAACCCAGTCTCTACAAAAAATAGCTGGCCATGGTGGCACATGCCTGTAATCCCAGCTGCTTGGGAGGCTGAGGCAGGAGAATCGCTTGAGCCTGGGAGGTGGAGGTTGTGGTGAGCCAAGATCACACCATTGCACTCCAGCCTGGGCAACAAGAGTGAAACTCCATCTCAACAAAAAAGAGGTTTAAGGGACTCAGAGTTCCATGTGGCTGGGGAGGCCTCACAATCATGGTGGAAAGTGAAAGGCACGTCTTACACGGCAGCAGACAAGAGAGAATGAGAACCAAGTGAAAGGGGTTTCCCCTTATAAAACCATCAGATCTCGTGAGACATATTCATTACCAGGAGAACAGTATGGGAGAAACCACCCCCACGATTCAGTTATCTCCCACCAGGTCCCTTCCACAACATGTGGGAATTATGGGAACACAATTCAAGATTTAGGTGCAGACACAGCCAAACCGTATCAGCTACCCACCCACTGCCACTGCTACCAGGGTTAACAAGAAGCCGTGAATTCTGCTACCATCAACTCACCAGGACCTCCCCTTGCTTTGGCTGCGCTGTTCTTTGTGACTTTGATGCAAGGAAGCCAGGTGACATCCTGGCTGAAGTCAGGGGAGGGTGGGGTGGGGAATGGCTTCCTTCCTGTTTGTTTCTATGCTCTGGTAGATGAACACCAAAGTGATCCCGTCTTCTCCCTGGATGAGGCATAGAGCTTCCCAAGACCCTCCAGTGACACAGACTCCCCTGAGCTCTAAATCACACCTTTCTTCCCTCCACGGATGCCTTGAACTTGATTCAAGCTGGTCTTGCTTCTCTTAGATTGAAGCTTCTTCAGTTGTTTGGCTACACAGGCTCTGGGGAGGCCTGGAGCTCAGCAGTCTGCCTGACACCCCAATCTGGAAGCTCTGATGTGTAGGAAGCACACGACTTCTTACAAATAGTAGAAACTTAATTTTGGAGTAATATTAGGATGGTGCAAAAGTAATTGAGGGTTTTGCCATTATTTTCAAAGGCAAAAACCGCAATTGCTTTTGCACCAACCTAATACCGTATTTTGCAGATGAAAAAACTTAGGGCCAGAGAGATTAAATGACTGGTTCAAGGTCACACAATTAACTAGTAACAAAGGCAAGGACAAAATGCTCAGTTCCCTTTTTGGTGTCTAACTAGCAAACTACAAAAAGTATTATACCAATTAACTAATTTTAGGAAAGGGATTTTGTATAACATGCCTTTTTATCTGACATTGGAATAAGGGGTTTTCATATGTTATTGTGGTGGGAAATTGAAGCGTATCCCTTCATGCCTCAAAGCATTATTTTTCTTTTAAATATTTTCAATGAAATATTCCTAAGATACAGTGAATGAGACTCCCCCAAAGATTTTTACCTCATCAGTATTAGTGTGTGCATTTTGTGTTACATCCTTTTCTTCCTATAGGAGACATTTCCCCCCATTACTTTTGACATTTACATTTTATTCCAAATAGTCAAAATTACTGTATGTAATTTCTACATAAATGACATAATTATTATTGGTATTTTCACCAACAAGTCTATGTTTACTAGTATGTGGAGGCTAAAACTGTTTCCAAGTGGGAAATATTAATCAAAAGAAAGTCAAATCTCACTATTTTCCAGGTCTGCCCTGTTTGCAAAGTTTCCTCATTAAGCATGAATGCGTTTTAAGTTTTCAAAATATTTGCAAACCAAAATGGTCCTTGCAAACTCTTCTGTAGTCTTTCTTATCATCATGCTACTTTCTGAAGCCACTGGACACCAGATATAATAAGGATGATATTCTCTTTCAACATCAATGTTCAACTTTTTACTTGGCATCTTTTTCTTGAGTTGAGTGTTCTAATAGAGTTTGATTTGAATGTCAAGTGGTTCTGGGATTGCTCTAAACCCAAAAAAAAATGGCAAATGTGGGTCCATCAATTTTATGTCCAAGGCAGAGGAATGTCAAAAGTGTATTTGCCTAATTCTCTGGTTCCAGTTTATCACTCTCTCCCATGCCTGCAGCTCGTAGCTCCAGAGAATTTCAGCTCATCAAGAAAAAGTACAGAATAAGGCTTGATGACATTATCACAAAGTCAGATTAACAGCAAATGGAGGAAAACAAAAATGGGCTCTTCCCTGGTAGAGATGTTTCTCTGCAGAAGGGTGGATGCTGATAATGCAGTCACTGGGATAAGTCCATCAATCACTATGAACTCATAATGGCTCAAATACAATCTTGGGCATTTGAACCAAAGCAACAAAAATCAGAAAGAGAGAGCATGTGAAGCAAGTTACAAAACGCACATAACTAGATAAAAGAAATAATCATCCAAATGTATTTTGAACTGTAATGCATTAATACTTTTCCATGTTGACAGGGAAAAACAATAAACATCAAATGCAAGTTATATTACGCATCTATGATTGCCTCTGGATTGTACAAAGTTCAAGAATGAAGCAAAATTCTTGATATAGTGATAAAGTAGAGGAATAATCACATTAATGATAACCCTTAATTATTATTACTAAATTTGTGTTAAATTAGAATTTCAGAACCTCCAAACTCTTTCCATATTTTCAGCATCTTCTTGAAAATTTGAGAATAAAATGTGTAGTAATTGCCCCAACAATTTTCTTTTTGGAAACTTTCTACCTACCTAGAGAGTGACAGTGTTTTCCATTGGAGAGAAAATCAGACTCACAAAATAGCAAGAGAAGCGACAGCCAGGACCAGAGACAAAGGTGACAGAGGCTCAAAGCAGTGAAGCCAGCAGCTCCCATTGCACTGAGAGTGCAAACCTGTGAGTGATAGAATGCCGAAAAGGAAAGGATGGAGATTTGGACAAGAGCAGCACATCTGTCTCAGACCATCACAGGATACAACCTGGGGGGTTTTTGCCTTCCTCCCTAAACCAAAGCAAATTAATAGAATCTAGCTTTCTCTTTCCTGGAAAACTCTCTGAGGGTCTAGTGTCAGCAATAGAGGCGGGGTGAGAAATCCATCAGCTGTGTTACTTGCTAGAAAGTTAGAAGAGTCAGCCGGCAGAAGGGTGATGCTGACCGGGCTTCTTAGTTGAACAGGCTGCTGAATGATGAAACACAGTTTGGAATATTAAAAGAGCCACCTGGGAGATGGATTAGTGGCTCTGTTTTTTCATGCCAGCTTTGTTCATCTGAGTTTGCTACCTTTGAGCTCAGCGTGCTATTCCAACTGACCTTCATCTTGAGATGAAGTGTGCGTTTAGGAATCACGGACATGGAATCCTCCAGCCCAGTTTATTTGGACCTCTACTTGTGCCAAAGAACAACTAAATGCGAAATGCATACTATGCATGAGGGAAATCACTGAGCTACTTCCCGATGCTACACTCTTTCAGTCCTTGTGTAATGTATAAAAAGCAGACTGCAATTATATAATTAGACTGAATATACATTTTTCTCATTAGTGTTTATTTTTGTTGCCAGTCAGATTGCCTCCTGGAAAATGGAGGCTGTTAGTCCACGTGGTCATCCCTCCTTCCCCCTTTCAAGACGTTTTGCTGATCTGCTTTGATTTCTTTTTAGCAGCCTGCTGATTCTTCTCTTTACGGGTGCTCCTTGGAGTTTGAGGGGCTCAGAGGTGTGTGGATTGCTGAAATTGGACTTATGCGGCATATTTGCCTTGAAAGGCTGAGGCTTGTATAAGGAGGCCCCTGGCAGCTGACTGTCAGTGGGGCAGGAAGGGGAGAGGGCCAAAAAAAAAAAAAAAAAAACCACAAAAAAAAAAAAAAAAAAACAAGGAGAAGGGCCAAGGCTTCAAAAGAGGTTACAGTGTAGGCACGGGGTTGAGATGGAGGAACACGCATGGCTGTTAGCAGTCAAGTGTGTTGTTCATAAGTACATGGGAACTAAGTGTGGGTTCATTGATGGAAACAGTACACAATTCGGAGGAATAACCACAGAGTATTTACTGAACTGCCAAACTGCCTGGCAGCACCCCATCTGACCATCCAATGACTTTCCCAGAAGTGCAAATCAGAAAGTCAATAAGACACCTCCAGTTTCCAAATTCTATCTCATTGCACATAAACTGAAAGTCTCAACAATCAATACCGTGTTACTGAATTACAATCAGAATTCAGTGGAGCAACATCTAGACAAATGAGTGTGTCCAAGAGGCATTTGAGTCCATGGGTGAACTCCAGAAATTTTACATGGGATGAGGTGATCAGACCATCAATTTGGGAGACAGAAAACGAACACAAGACAGAAAAACTGTAGTCAATCTGCTTTTTTGAAAAATAGACCCATTTGGCACCAATTAACCATTCCCATTTCTCCATGCCTGCCACGGAAAGTCTCCAGAAGCTCCGAATTTGTGTTAATTTCATCAGCTTCATTTCTGACAGATTGAGAGTTGGATTTGTAAGTTGGAAATAGCTACTATTGATTCATAGTGGTGCCTGCCTCTACCTACCTTAGTAATGGTTCCAACGAGATCTATGCAGCTAATTCCAATTCACCAGCCACTATTTTGGAAGAAGATGAACATTTTCAGGACCTAAGGGAACCATCATGGCCAGCCTTTCAAATGGCTTTGAAAAAATCCATCAGTCTCTCAAAATCTGTTTAGCTGAACAAATTCCCGCAGCTCCCATGTGTATAAACACCACCACTCTGTTTTCCTATCATCTGCCCCTTCCTCTTTATTGCTCTCATATTAGTAGATTAAAAGATCAGAAGTGCCAGCTTTTAGCAAATAGATTCATCTTTAGTCACAAACAGATTTCCATGAGAATGAACACAAATTTATTAGGGAAGAGAGATAAGCACATTATTTGTATTTTAAGCTTGCTGTCTGATTTCTGTTTGGCATGCCCTGATTTCTTTTAAGCACTGGGAACACGTTCATTTTCCAGGTTTATATAGGGGTTGTTACATATCTAGAGTGCCATTTAGAGGATTACTAATTTACTAAATGGTACCCCAGTGCCCTGAAAGAGTTAATTCTTTTCCAAGAGATAAGCAATTTATTTTCTATTTAGCAGCAGGATAAGGCCCACTGCTTACAAATGGACTATGAGCCCCTTAGAGAGAGGGAGAGAGAGATGCTGTAAAAATAAAGGGTATAATAATTATAATTATTGTAATATAATGCCAATCCATGGTGTTATTTTTATACATTCCCCCTCCTAACCTTTGTCTAAAAGACCAGATCAACATCCTGAACTCCCTGTCATTTTTGCATGTGTCTTTGAAAAACAAGATGCCAAGAGATGTGCTGTATCCTTTGGTAAAAGAGCCCATCCAGCCAACCAATCAATCAACAGATGTTCCCTAAACACTGTAACTAAACAGCAAGCACAGCCCAAAACCTGCCTCCCAAGAGCTTCCAATTTAGTTGGGGTAATAATGATTCACAAGCAAACTCCAAGCCAGGGGTAATGACGCATACCAATAGGAAGTTCACGCAAGTTCAGCTCAGAGGAGAGAGAAATCAGCCACCCCATAAAGCAGCCATCGCCAACCACCCTGAGCTGGGAGTCAGTGACAACATGTATCTTCTCCTTGGTTCAAATTCCAGCTCTGCCACTTCCTAGCTGAGTAATTTTCATCAAGTTATTTACCCTCTCTGAGTCTCAGTGTCTTGAAAAACCATTGACTTGAAATGTGGGAAGATTCAGCAAAGTCAAATCTGCAAAACTACTTTGTAAACTGAAATGTGCTACAGAAGCACAAATACAAAAAGTCTCCCTGAAACATGTACCGTTTTGTGAAAAATGAAAATGGTGGAATGCGACATCGTGTGCGGATGAGAACTTTCTTAATAGTTAGTGTCTTGGGATTCACTCTTAACAGGACTCCAGGTCTCTCCCCTTCTCCAGAGAGACCTGGGTCAGGCAGGCAGGCAATGATGGCTCTCAGTACCAAAACCTGAAGAAGGGAGGGTGGGTGTGTTTACAGATGACCAGAATGAAAGAAATGTTAGGGAGCTGAGACAAATTTCTCCCAAGGAAGGCAATGGGAAGGAGGAGCCTGAAAGGGAAAGGACATTCATGTTAGTTTGCAGGGCTGCTGTAGCTACAGGGCTACAGGCTGGGTGGCTTAAACCCATTCATGCCTGAGGTTGCAATTTTTTGAATTTCTGCAATCAGACTTTGGCAATGACCTTGAGCAGTAGGATATAAATAACTCCCATATGCTTAGCGTTCCAATAATGGAACACTAGGCATAAATGGGTTAAAGAACCAGAGACATTTACTGTATCATAATCTGGCGGCTAGAAGTCCGAGATCAAGGTGTTGGCACGGTTGGTCTCTTCTGAGGCCTCTCTCCTTCTTATATAGATGAACCTTTTCTCCTTGCATCTTTGTACTGTCTTTCCTTTGTCCATATCAGTATCCCATATCCTCTTTTTTTTTTTTTTTCTGAGACAGGGTCTTGCTCTGCTGCCCAGGCTGGAGTGCTGTAGCACGATCATAGCTCACTGCAGCCTTAAATTCCTAGGCTCAAGGAATCTTTTTT
Source organism: Gorilla gorilla gorilla (assembly GCF_029281585.2). Lineage (NCBI taxonomy): Eukaryota > Metazoa > Chordata > Mammalia > Primates > Hominidae > Gorilla > Gorilla gorilla. The sequence continues at coordinate 102,913,318 of NC_073242.2, forward strand.
AAATTAAAAAAAAAATGTGAACAATATCTTTAGTATCTTTTGTGCGTGTAGTTAACCATGTAAGTAAAAAAAAACCCCATGAGATGACATAGGTGATTATAATAGAAAAGTGGAAAAACAACTAGTGTCTCAGTATTGAATTCCGAATAGAATTCCCAGTATATGGTAATCTTAAAAGAGACCTGTTTCTTCAGGTGAGTAGCTGACCCACCTCAGGGCCATGCCCCTCTTCTCTTTCCTCGCAGCCTTAATTTTTTGCCAAAAGGGCCAGATTTGAATAAAGGGGAGCACCATGAGTGCAGGATCCAGGCATAAGGGCTGCTGTCTGTTGAGCTTGGGCAATGGGTGTTTGGGAAATTCTTGGGCTCAAAGAATTTGAGGCTGCAGTGAGTTCCACCTCAGCCTCCCGAGCAGCTACAGACACGTGCCACCTAACCCGGCTAATTTTTTATTTTATTTATTTTGTAGAGACGGGGTCTCACCATGTTGCCCAAGCTGTCCAATTTCCTCTTCTTCTAAGGACACCACTGATATTGGATTAGGGCCCACCCTAACAATTTCATTTTAACTTTATTACCCATTTAAAGATCCTATCTCTGAATGCAGTCATGTTCTGAGGTATGGGGATTAGAATTTCAACACATGACTTTTCAGAGGGCAGAATTCAGCCCAGAACAACATGTAAATTCATGGCTGGATCTGAAGCTTTCTTTATATGACAATAACACAAAGAAGGGAAAGAAACAAATTTGCAAGCGTGGGGAGCAGCCCAAATGTTTATGACATACTTGTAAAGATTTGAAGAGCAAGAAAACAGCTTTGTGGATGGAAGTTACGGAGATGTGTGTCTGTGTGTACATTTTTCTTAAAAAATAGACAATTCCCACTCAGAGAATAATCAGAGTTCCCGGACATGATAACAATGTACAACTTATTGCCTAGATCTTTCATGCAAAGTTTTTGCAAAAGATGGTAGTTTCTTCTCTGAAAGTCTCCTCCAATGGACACACCACAAGATCCCTTGGAGATCCACGGTGATCATTTATCACTTTGCCTGACAAAAAGTTATTCCTTATGTATGACCCAAATCTCTTGCTAATGGAAGCCAAAGGTCAGCATTTTCAGCCTTATGACTTTGGTGCATTCCTTCTCTTTCCCATTCCCTGCAAATCTATTTTCCTCCTTCCCTCCTTCTCTCCCTTTCTCTCTCTATGGATATGGAGAATAATGATTCAAAAATATCCACATAAAATTCCACCATATATTTAGCCAGTTAAGTTACTCCTTGGCTTTTTTTCTTTTTTTGGAGACAGTCTAGCTCTGTTGCCCAGGCTGGAGTGCAGTGGCGTGATCACAACTCACTGCAGCCTCTACCTCCTTGGCTCAGGTGATCCTCCCACCTGAGCCTCACAAGTAGCTGGGACTACAGGTGTGTGCCACCATGCCCAGCTAATTTTTTTATTTTCTTTATAATAAAATATTTGTATTATTTATGATGCCCAGGCTGGTCTTGAATTCCTGGGCCCAAGCAACCATCGCACCTTGGCCTCCCAAAGTGCTGGGATTACAGGCGTGAGCCACCACACCAAGTCCTTCGCTTTCTCTTGGTCAAATAAATATTACACATTCTCCCACCACTGCCACCTGACATCCTAGATTTAGCTTTTCCTCAATAAAATATTAAACAAAATACTCCTACATTTTAAAATAATGATTTCTAATATGGATAATTTTGTCAAGTGCCATGAAGTGAACAAGCTGCTGTTCCCTCTGCCATGAATATACACAGAGATCTGATCCCTTGGGTGGGACTTGTGAAGTATACTTGCCTTCTAAAATAGAATATTCCGTATAAACACTTTATTGTGCAAAACAGCTGATCAGAATCCCTGGACTGTATTGTATCTAAAATGACCATTTTTGTCTACCATTTCTCTCTACCTTATTCAATGAGTCTGGAAATCTTTTAAGTTTTTTTCCCTTAGATTTAATGTAATTTGCCACTTTTTAACCACAAGGTCAGATAGTTCACACAGCATAAATGGGATGCATTTGTAAGTCTCCATTCAGATATATGACATGTACAGCAGCCAAAAGTTATGCTCCTTCTAATATTAAAATCAGTAGAATATCTTTATAAAAGGACATTACTTGCAAGTTGAATTCCAGGTGAGCACATTTATGTGAGTGGCCTCCAAAAAACATGTTCTGTCTTTGGTGCATGTCAGATAGCAACTGATAGGGATGCAACTGAGCAACACTCAAAGCTCTCAAGTGAAGTGCAGCACCCATGCAGCATGTAACACCATGCATGTTTATTCTGTATGTGCCACCTGACCTGTGCTCACCTCTTAGAAAAATCTATTCATGGCTGGGTGCAGTGGCTCACGCCTGTAATCTCAACGCTTTGGGAGGCTGAGGCAGGTGGATCATGAGGTCAGGAGATTGAGACCATCCTGGCTAACATGGTGAAACTCCATCTATACTAAAAAAAAAAAAAAAAAAAAATTAGCCAGGTGTGGTGCCAGGGGCCTATAGTCCCAACTACTCAGGAGGCTGAGGCAGGAGAATCGCTTGAACCCGGGAGGCGGAGGTTGCAGTGAGCAGAGATTGCACCATTGCACTTCAGCCTGGGTGACAGAGCGAGACTATCTGAAAAATTAAAAAAAAAATCTTTTCATGTATAATGAATATAGATGTACATATGTAGTTCTGTATATGTATATACATAATTCGAATATATAATTCATATGTGTGTATATATATGTGTATATGTGTGTATATATATGTATATATGTGTATATATATGTGTGTGCATATATATATATATATGGCGGGGGGAGAGAGAGAGAGCATCCATGGTTTTCCCAGTTTTATTGACCAAAATAGCACCCCTTCACCATTTTTCAGGCCTCCCAAGATATTTCCCCTGACTTTTTCATTGGATTTAAAGAGATTTTATAACCATATCAACTAGAAGGGATCAATGGTCAAGGTCTCTACTTGTTATCAAGCAGGATAGTTCCAAATGGAACTATCTGAGCAGCCCTGAGAAGATCTTCCTGCCTCCCAGGCCTGCTCTACCCAGATGCAAGATGCCTGAAATTCACAATCACATAGTGTGCCCCAGCATAGGGGAAGAAATGGTAAAATGTTCCTCTGGATTTGATCATTTCTGCTCACAGAAACCCAACTTCCAACCTCTGGAGTCTCATTCATTGAGAGCTTTGACCTTCTGAGGCTGCTGCACTGCCTGTGCCTGCGGTAGGCAGGAAGTGAGAGGAAATTAACACCTGGGAGCAGGTGTCCAAATGCACAGCAGGGTTAGTGTGTAAATAAAATACACCAGCTCCCTTTCCCCTGAGGTGGAATAACTGTGAGGTGTGAGTTCTACACTCTTCCATGAGTTCTGTCTTGAAATGAAGTTCCTGTTGCACACGGTTGAAACTTGCTGGATAATGTTCTCTTTATCATCATCCTTCTCTTTTCTTGTTTGTTCTTATGCTTCTCTCAGTTCCTGGGATCACCTTACGAATAAATGAATTTTACTTGAATACTTTCCTGAGGATCTGTTTCTGAAATGAAGACAATGCACTCATTCATTTGGCATAGCCTCAGTAACACAAAGTTATCATCTATTAAGGTGTGGAATCTTAAATCTGAGGGGGAAATGGTGGAGTACATTTGGATCACAGAATCTTCCTGCTCTGGAACATGGATGGAGCTGGAGGCCATTGTATTAGTCCTTTCTCATGCTGCTATGAAGAAATACCCAAGACTGGGTAATCTATAAAGAAAAGAAGCTTAATTGACTCACAGTTCCTCAGGGCTGGGGAGGTCTCAGGAAACTTACAATCATGGTGGAAGGGGAAAGAAACGTCCTTCTTCACATGGTGGAAGGAGGGAGAAGTGCAGAGTGAAGCTGGGGAAAGAACCTTATAAAACCATCAGGTCTCATAAAAGAACCCACTGACTATCATGAGAACAGCATGGGGAAACCTCCCCAATGATCTAATCATCTCCCACAAGGTCCCTCCCCCAACATGTGGAGATTACAGTTTGGATTACAATTCAAAATGAGATTTGGGTGGGAACACAGAGCCAGACCATATCAGCCATTATCCTTAGCAAACTAACACAGGAATAGAAAACCAAATGCTGCATGTTCTCACTTATAAGTGGGAGCTAAATGATGAGAACTCATAAACACATAGAGGGGAACAACATATACTGGGGCCTACCAGAGAGTAGAGGGTGAAAGGAGGGAGAGAATCAGGAAAAATCAACAATGGTACTAGACTTAATACCCAGGTGATGAAATAATCTGTATAACAAACCCCCATGACACAAGTTTACCTATATAATAAACCTTCACATGTACCCCTGAACTTAAAAGTAAAACAAAAAAGGCTGGGCATGGTGGCTCACACCTGTAATCCCAGCACTTTAGGAGGCTGAGGTGGGTGGATCATGAGGTCAGGAGATCGAGACCATCCTGGCTAACACAGTGAAACACCATCTCTACTAAAAATACAAAAAATGAGCCAGGCGTGGTGGTGGGCACCTGTAGTCCCAGCTACTCGGGAGGCTGAGGCAGGAGAATGGCATGAACCCGAGATGCGGAGCTTGCAGTGAGCCAAGATCACACCACTGCACTCCAGCCTGGGCAACAGAGCAAGACTCCATCTCAAAAAAAAAATGTAAAACGTAAAAGAATCTCTCTGCTCCAACATCTAATAAAAGGAACAAGTAGTGGAAAAAATCAGGAAAACACCAGCAACAGTCAAACAAAGAAAATGGTAGAACTACAAGCCATACTCTTCAAAAAAAGTCAGCTTGGGAAGAGTAGGACAATGATTTTGGTGTACCACAATGCTGCTTTTAACCATACCCTGAATCCCAGAATGAGTAGAAAGAAGTAAAGAAAATACTCAGAATGTTCCCTGAATACCCCACAGTTTGGAGAAAAGCAAGCCAAGGGGTGTATAGGCATCTTGGGTTGAGTCAGGAACATAAGTTTAAGATTAGAAGCTCTCTACCTCTTGCTAGAGACAGGAACGTTGCCTCTATAAGGACATTTAACAGAATTTCATGAAAAGGAGCAGAGTCCCTGGTTCTGAGACACAGCCCATCAGAGCAACTCTTCCCACTAAAGACCCAATATAGACAACAGGTAGAAGACATTAAACTGCTGCTAAGAGGAAAGCAGTGTCTCAGGTAAAGCAGAAAGTTGGTCAAGAAGAATTTATTTAATATCTGTTAGTACAAAGAGGTCTACACGGAGCTCTACATATTAAGCAAGAACAAAATAAATAACAGCATGAAGGGAACTCTACGGCCGGGCGCGGTGGCTCACGCCTGTAATCCCAGCACTTTGGGAGGCCGAGGCGGGTGGATCACGAGGTCAGGAGATCGAGACCATCCTGGCTAACACGGTGAAACCCCGTCTCTACTAAAAATTAGCCGGGCGTGGTGGCGGGCGCCTGTAGTCCCAGCTACTCGGGAGGCTGAGGCAGGAGAATGGCGTGAACCCAGGAGGCGGAGCTTGCAGTGAGCCGAGATCGCACCACTGCACTCCAGCCTGGGCGACAGAGCGAGACTCCGTCTCAAAAAAAAAAAAAAAAAAAAAAAAAAAAAAATGAAGGGAACTCTATTTTTAATAATGGCAAACTTGTCCTCTTAGACTAAAGCTTCACTGAAAACAACTTCATCATGCTGTAAAAAATAGTAAAAACACCTTAAAAGCATTGAGGAGTTGATGTGAGGTAAAGGAGTTGGTCAAACTGAAGGGCCTGCTAGAACCCTGAAAGAAAAGAACAGGAGAAACATTCTTTATCCACATGCAGTTGCCAATAAGGACATGTGCCAAATCAGCACATTGGATGTTGGTTTTGACAGCCTTGCTGTGTGTTTGTGGGGGCAGGGGGGCAGGGGCAGATATTAATGCTCAGAGCCCATCCAGGGTAACAAATCTAGTAAGAAACTTCTTCACATTAGGCCAGGATGCCAAAAGATTATACATTAAGGTTGAGGATAATAACTTTAAAAAGGGAATGAGGTATACAAAAGAGATGAAACACCCATCTGGAAGAAAATACAACCCAAGGGAAAACAACTATCTTTTTTAGTACTATGCCGTAGAATAGTTAAATATGGCAAACATTTACCAAAATACAAACTAAGTGGTAAGCTATTAAAGTAACATAATGATTTTTAAAAAGACTTTGGAGCTTAGGGAAAAACCTGGGGACTAAAACGTCATTATAGAACTAATAAATAAATTAGCACAGATAGTATGGAGTAGACAAGACTGAAAATAGAAAAACTGCTACAGGGCAAAGGCTTGAGAAAGTCTTTAGTGAATGAAAAGGAAAAGATAAAAAATAAGGAAGGTAATAGAAAAAGAAAATAATAGATGTTCCTGGAGTAGAGACTGCGACAGAAAAAAATCATATATAAGAGAAACATGAATGTGCCTTAAAAGAGGAAGGTGTATATATATACGTGTGTGTGTGTGTGTGTGTGTGTGTGTGTATCTTCCTCTTTTAAGGCACATTCATTTTTTCCTATATATGAATTTTTTCTGTCTGTTGCATTCTCTATTCACAGTATATTCTATGAGAAACTAATATGAATTGTTTGATCCTGAGTATATCTTAAAGAACAAAGAAAAAATTCTGTATTTATTCAGAAAGAAAACTCATGTACTCTATAAAAGGAAATTTAGATAAGCCACAGTCTTTTCCATAACGTCCAAAAGACAAGAAAGCCATATTTACAAGGTTCTAAAGAACAAGGAAGTATGTTTCATAGAATATAATGTCTAGTCAGGTTCATGTTTGAATATAATTGCAACACTGAAACGTTCTCAAACTCGGAGTATGACACCTATGAGTCCATGTATTAATCAAACAAAATATAACAACTGTGCATTTAAAGGACAGTATTCAGTACTGTGAGACAATGGACAAAGGTCTAACACATTTTGAGGGAAAGAAAGTGTGATTCCTCAAATTTTATACCCAGCTAATGTGTCCTTTCATTTATTCATTTATTCTTGTGTGTTTATTTTTATTTTATTTTCTATGCCTTCACAGTGTACCTTGAGTATAAAGGTAACAGACATTCTTACGCATGCGCAAGAAATTAGAATAGAGCATCTAATGATCTTCTAAAAGTCTTCTTAAAAACAAGCTGGGCATAGTGGTTTGTGGCTGGAGTCCCAGCTACTCAGAAGGCTGAGGTGGGAGGATTGCTTGAGGCCAGAAGTTAGAGATCAGCCTGGGCAACATAGCAAGACCCCATCTCAAAAAATAACAACAACAACAATAATATAAACTCTTCTTAAAAATAAAATTCGCCTAACTAAAGGTAAATAAAAAACAATGAAGAACATGAATCTAAAAAACGTGAGCACTTAATTATTTAATATAGAAGTATAAAATATGACAAAATGAATGTGGCTTGAGAACAAGATGACAAATATTACAAACCTTGATGAAGTAAAACAATAACTAGTAAAAGGAGGTAACGGAAGGAAATTGAGTAGCTGCGTGCTAATTTTCTCATCTTTTAAGCAAGGAGTCAGTCAATATTGTCTAATACTGAAGCATGAAGTTAAAGCAATCGATCTAGAAAAAGGTTTTTTCCATTTTGTTTCTCTTAATCATAGATTGTTTCAGAACCATATTCTGGCAAAAAAAAAATGTTTTCTTCTGAGGATCAGAAATGCTTCAATTTCAAGTCTATATTTTTTGTTAAATTCTAACCTAACAATGTCTACCCATTAAATGCAATACTTCTGATATTTGTCATGCATAACCCTATTTTAAAATATTTAAATAAAAATTGTACATATTCAAGGTGTACAATGTGGTAATTTGATATATATATACACTGTGTACTGATTACCACAGCCAAATTAATTAACATATCTATCACCACCTATAGTTACCATTACTGTGTGTGTTTGTTGGGGGTGAAGGTACCTTAAATCCACTCTTATCAAACTTTAAGTAAACAACACAGTGTTGTTCATTACAGTCTTCATAATCCCTTTTTAAAAATCTGTTTTTCTTAACCTCATTGAATCTTTTATTCTCTGTATCTGTGTCACTGTTCTCTTTTCTTTCACGTATTCATGGTACACAAATGCTTAGAAAGACATTCACCAGATTTGAAAGACTTTTTTAGGTGGTAGACGTTTTGATGAAATTTTGCTTTCTTTGTATTCTACCACTTTTAATTTTATGTAGTGGACATGTGTCATTTTTATTAAAAAAAAAAGTCATTATTCCATAAAAGAAAAATATAGGCTTTTAACACGTGTTTGTGGTTTTCATCTTCATGTTTTTCATAATTTTGCTTATGATATCAAATGAAAGTAGCAATCACTTGACTTTACTACATTTTTTAAAACTCTGCTATTTTCTTTAGAAGAGCTAGCCTCTTGGAAACTGATGCTTCTTTTCTCTTGATGCTGCCAGATCCCTAACTCTGACTCTTTGATATTTTAATCCTCAAGGTTTCCTGAACATGTCGAAGGAGAACTCACCAATGCCTGCATGCATTTGCAGATTAACAGCTTCTGCCATTAGCAAATTGGAAATTCCTTCCCTCATCTTTCTTACAGGGGGAGTCCTTTTCTCCTAATAGTACTATGATTCCCATTTCTGCATTTTCTTATTAATGTAGTGTATAGAGCATTTTTATTTTTCTTGGCTGCTTTAGCTTTCTGTTGAGCTTCATGAGTATTAAATGGAATGGCTTATCTGAGGGAACAAAGCAAAGCAAAAACTCTACTTTCAACTAATGGGAAGACGGATCTTTAATACAGAAGCAAGACACCGGTAGGCAAACAGTACATGGGTCATGCTCTGTGTTCCACTAAGTCATAAGGCTCTCATGAGGCCACAGGATACATGTTTGGAGCAATGATGCTGCCTCAGTGGGTGAGATGAGACCAGTCAAGGGCCTGCAGCTTCTGATTTGAAAACGACAGGCACCTGATCTGAACTGGGTTGTTTCCAGAATGTGACCCAAGCTTTCAGCTTACACTAGGGGATATACTAGACTTGGTAAGTGGAAGGACACAGGCCAGATCCTTAAAAAAATGCTTTACAATGGAGGACAACTACGAATCGAGAGCCCCTATGATGCAATTCCTTTAGACTACTTGTTACTTGAATTGAGGTGACTATTAATGGCACCAATCAATGAAAATTTTTTCTCCCTAGTATTTTGTAAAATCTGTGGCTTCTCCTGTAGCCAGTATCTGAAGGCATCTAGTCAATGCACTAAATATCCTGTTAACATTGATAAGCATCCTTATTTCTAATTACCAGATGAATATATGAAGGCATTCTTGTTCAAGAAAGCATCAGTATTTTTGCTACTACTGAACAATTAACATAGTTGATGGAGTGAGCCACCTGCACTCTGGGTGTTTTAAGCATTTTTCTAAATTATTATTTTGGTTATTACTACTTTCTAAGTAAGATTTTTGCCTCTTTTAGTATTTCTGTTAGCTGGGAAATGACCCCAGATGGGAGATCCTTAGGTTTTTGGGCATAAAAGAATTTTTTTAAAAAACGTGGGGAGGAGCCAAGATGGCCGAATAGGAACAGCTCCAGTCTACAGCTCCCAGCGTGAGCGACGCAGAAGACGGGTGATTTCTGCATTTCCATCTGAGGTACCGGGTTCATCTCACTAGGGAGTGCCAGACAGTGGGCGCAGGCCAGTGGGTGCGCGCACCGTGCGCGAGCCGAAGCAGGGCGAGGCATTGCCTCACCTGGGAAGCGCAAGGGGTCAGGGAGTTCCCTTTCCGAGTCAAAGAAAGGGGTGACGGACGCACCTGGAAAATCGGGTCACTCCCACCCGAATATTGCGCTTTTCAGACCGGCTTAAAAAACGGCGCACCACGAGACTATATCCCACACCTGACTCGGAGAGTCCTACGCCCACGGAATCTCGCTGATTGCTAGCACAGCAGTCTGAGATCAAACTGCAAGGCGGCAATGAGGCTGGGGGAGGGGCGCCCGCCATTGCCCAGGCTTGCTTAGGTAAACAAAGCAGCCGGGAAGCTTGAACTGGGTGGAGCCCACCACAGCTCAAGGAGGCTTGCCTGCCTCTGTAGGCTCCACCTCTGGGGGCAGGGCACAGACAAACAAAAAGACAGCAGTAACCTCTGCAGACTTAAATGTCCCTGTCTGACAGCTTTGAAGAGAGCAGTGGTTCTCCCAGCACGCAGCTGGAGATCTGAGAACGGGCAGACTGCCTCCTCAAGTGGGTCCCTGACCCCTGACCCCCGAGCAGCCTAACTGGGAGGCACCCCCCAGCAGGGGCACACTGACACCTCACACGGCAGGGTATTCCAACAGACCTGCAGCTGAGGGTCCTGTCTGTTAGAAGGAAAACTAACAAACAGAAAGGACATCCACACCGAAAACCCATCTGTACATCACCATCATCAAAGACCAAAAGTAGATAAAACCACAAAGATGGGGAAAAAACAGAACAGAAAAACTGGAAACTCTAAAACGCAGAGCACCTCTCCTCCTCCAAAGGAACGCAGTTCCTCACCAGCAACGGAACAAAGCTGGATGGAGAATGATTTTGACGAGCTGAGAGAAGAAGGCTTCAGACGATCAAATTACTCTGAGCTACGGGAGGACATTCAAACCAAAGGCAAAGAAGTTGAAAACTTTGAAAAAAATTTAGACGAATGTATAACTAGAATAACCAATACAGAGAAGTGCTTAAAGGAGCTGATGGAGCTGAAAACCAAGGCTCGAGAACTACGTGAAGAATGCAGAAGCCTCAGGAGCCGATGCGATCAACTGGAAGAAAGGGTATCAGCGATGGAAGATGAAATGAATGAAATGAAGCGAGAAGGGAAGTCTAGAGAAAAAAGAATAATAAGAAATGAGCAAAGCCTCCAAGAAATACGGGACTATGTGAAAAGACCAAATCTACGTCTGACTGGTGTACCTGAAAGTGATGGGGAGAATGGAACCAAGTTGGAAAACACTCTGCAGGATATTATCCAGGAGAACTTCTCCAATCTAGCAAGGCAGGCCAACATTCAGATTCAGGAAATACAGAGAACGCCACAAAGATACTCCTCGAGAAGAGCAACTCCAAGACACATAATTGTCAGATTCACCAAAGTTGAAATGAAGGAAAAAATGTTAAGGGCAGCCAGAGAGAAAGGTCGGGTTACCCTCAAAGGGAAGCCCATCAGACTAACAGCGGATTTCTCGGCAGAAACCCTACAAGCCAGAAGAGAGTGGGGGCCAATATTCAACATTCTTAAAGAAAAGAATTTTAAACCCAGAATTTCATATCCAGCCAAACTAAGCTTCATAAGTGAAGGAGGAATAAAATACTTTACAGACAAGCAAATGCTGAGAGATTTTGTCACCACCAGGCCTGCCCTAAAAGAGCTCCTGAAGGAAGCGCTAAACATGGAAAGGAACAACCGGTACCAGCCGCTGCAAAATCATGCCAAAATGTAAAGACCATCAAGACTAGGAAGAAACTGCATCAACTAATGAGCAAAATCACCAGCTAACATCATAATGACAGGATCAAATTCACACATAACAATATTGACTTTAAATGTAAATGGACTAAATTCTCCAATTAAAAGACACAGACTGGCAAGTTGGATAAAGAGTCAAGACCCATCAGTGTGCTGTATTCAGGAAACCCATCTCACGTGCAGAGACACACATAGGCTCAAAATAAAAGGATGGAGGAAGATCTACCAAGCAAATGGAAAACAAAAAAAGGCAGGGGTTGCAATCCTAGTCTCTGATAAAACAGACTTTAAACCAACAAAGATCAAAAGAGACAAAGAAGGCCATTACATAATGGTAAAGGGATCAATTCAACAAGAGGAGCTAACTATCCTAAATATATATGCACCCAATACAGGAGCACCCAGATTCATAAAGCAAGTCCTGAGTGACCTACAAAGAGACTTAGACTCCCACACGTTAATAATGGGAGACTTTAACACCCCACTGTCAACATTAGACAGATCAACGAGACAGAAAGTCAACAAGGATACCCAGGAATTGAACTCAGCTCTGTACCAAGCAGACCTAATAGACATCTACAGAACTCTCCACCCCAAATCAACAGAATATACATTTTTTTCAGCACCACACCACACCTATTCCAAAATTGACCACATAGTTGGAAGTAAAGCTCTCCTCAGCAAATGTAAAAGAACAGAAATTATAACAAACTATCTCTCAGACCACAGTGCAATCAAACTAGAACTCAGGATTAAAAATCTCACTCAAAGCCGCTCAACTACATGGAAACTGAACAACCTGCTCCTGAATGACTACTGGGTACATAACGAAATGAAGGCAGAAATAAAGATGTTCTTTGAAACCAACGAGAACAAAGACACAACATACCAGAATCTCTGGGATGCATTCAAAGCAGTGTGTAGAGGGAAATTTATAGCACTAAATGCCCACAAGAGAAAGCAGGAAAGATCCAAAATTGACACCCTAACATCACAATTAAAATAACTAGAAAAGCAAGAGCAAACACATTCAAAAGCTAGCAGAAGGCAAGAAATAACTAAAATCAGAGCAGAACTGAAGGAAATAGAGACACAAAAAACCCTTCAAAAAATCAATGAATCCAGGAGCTGGTTTTTTGAAAGGATCAACAAAATTGATAGACCACTAGCAAGACTAATAAAGAAAAAAAGAGAGAAGAATCAAATAGACACAATAAAAAATGATAAAGGGGATATCACCACCGATCCCACAGAAATACAAACTACCATCAGAGAATACTACAAACACCTCTACGCAAATAAACTAGAAAATCTAGAAGAAATGGATACATTCCTCGACACATACACTCTCCCAAGACTAAACCAGGAAGAAATTGAATCTCTGAATAGACCAATAACAGGAGCTGAAATTGTGGCAATAATCAATAGTTTACCAACCAAAAAGAGTCCAGGACCAGATGGATTCACAGCCGAATTCTACCAGAGGTACAAGGAGGAACTGGTACCATTCCTTCTGAAACTATTCCAATCAGTAGAAAAAGAGGGAATCCTCCCTAACTCATTTTATGAGGCCAGCATCATTCTGATACCAAAGCCGGGCAGAGACACAACCAAAAAAGAGAATTTTAGACCAATATCCTTGATGAACATTGATGCAAAAATCCTCAATAAAATACTGGCAAACTGAATCCAGCAGCACATCAAAAAGCTTATCCACCATGATCAAGTGGGCTTCATCCCTGGGATGCAAGGCTGGTTCAATATATGCAAATCAATAAATGTAATCCAGCATATAAACAGAGCCAAAGACAAAAACCACATGATTATCTCAATAGATGCAGAAAAAGCCTTTGACAAAATTCAACAACCCTTCATGCTAAAAACTCTCAATAAATTAGGTATTGATGGGACGTATTTCAAAATAATAAGAGCTATCTATGACAAACCCACAGCCAATATCATACTGAATGGGCAAAAACTGGAAGCATTCACTTTGAAAACTAGCACAAGACAGGGATGCCCTCTCTCACCACTCCTATTCAACATAGTGTTGGAAGTTCTGGCCAGGGCAATCAGGCAGGAGAAGGAAATAAAGGGTATTCAATTAGGAAAAGAGGAAGTCAAATTGTCCCTGTTTGCAGACGACATGATTGTTTATCTAGAAAACCCCATTGTCTCAGCCCAAAATCTCCTTAAGCTGATAAGCAACTTCAGCAAAGTCTCAGGATACAAAATCAATGTACAAAAATCACAAGCATTCTTATACACCAACAACAGACAAACAGAGAGCCAAATCATGAGTGAACTCCCATTCACAATTGCTTCAAAGAGAATAAAATACCTAGGAATCCAACTTACAAGAGATGTGAAGGACCTCTTCAAGAAGAACTACAAACCACTGCTCAAGGAAATAAAAGAGGATACAAACAAATGGAAGAACATTCCATGCTCATGGGTAGGAAGAATCAATATCGTGAAAATGGCCATACTGCCCAAGGTCATTTACAGATTCAATGCCATCCCCATCAAGCTACCAATGACTTTCTTCACAGAATTGGAAAAAACTACTTTAAAGTTCATATGGAACCAAAAAAGAGCCCGCATTGCCAAGTCAATCCTAAGCCAAAAGAACAAAGCTGGAGGCATCACACTACCTGACTTCAAACTATACTACAAGGCTACAGTAACCAAAACAGCATGGTACTGGTACCAAAACAGAGATATAGATCAATGGAACAGAACAGAGCCCTCAGAAATAATGCCGCATACCTACAACTATCTGATCTTTGACAAACCTGAGAAAAACAAGCAATGGGGAAAGGATTCCCTATTTAATAAATGGTGCTGGGAAAACTGGCTAGCCATATGTAGAAAGCTGAAACTGGATCCCTTCCTTACACCTTATACAAAAATCAATTCAAGATGGATTAAAGATTTAAACGTTAGACCTAAAACCATAAAAACCCTAGAAGAAAACCTAGGCATTACCATTCAGGACATAGGCGTGGGCAAGGACTTCATGTCCAAAACACCAAAAGCAATGGCAACAAAAGACAAAATTGACAAATGGGATCTAATTAAACTAAAGAGCTTCTGCACAGCAAAAGAAACTACCATCAGAGTGAACAGGCAACCTACAACATGGGAGAAAATTTTCGCAACCTACTCATCTGACAAAGGGCTAATATCCAGAATCTACAATGAACTCAAACAAATTTACAAGAAAAAAACAAACACCCCCATCAAAAAGTGGGCGAAGGATATGAACAGACACTTCTCAAAAGAAGACATTTATGCAGCCAAAAAACACATGAAAAAATGCTCATCATCACTGGCCATCAGAGAAATGCAAATCAAAACCACTATGAGATATCATCTCACACCAGTTAGAATGGCAATCATTAAAAAGTCAGGAAACAACAGGTGCTGGAGAGCATGTGGAGAAATAGGAACACTTTTACACTGTTGGTGGGACTGTAAACTAGTTCAACCATTGTGGAAGTCAGTGTGGCGATTCCTCAGGGATCTAGAACTAGAAATACCATTTGACCCAGCCATCCCATTACTGGGTATATACCCAAAGGACTATAAATCATGCTGCTATAAAGACACATGCACACGTATGTTTATTGCGGCATTATTCACAATAGCAAAGACTTGGAACCAACCCAAATGTCCAACAATGATAGACTGGATTAAGAAAATGTGGCACATATACACCATGGAATACTATGCAGCCATAAAAAATGATGAGTTCATGTCCTTTGTAGGGACATGGATGAAATTGGAAATCATCATTCTCAGTAAACTATTGCAAGAACAAAAAACCAAACACCGCATATTCTCACTCATAGGTGGGAATTGAACAATGAGATCACATGGACACAGGAAGGGGAATATCACACTCTGGGGACTGTTGTGGGGTGGGGGGAGGGGGGAGGGATAGCATTGGGAGATATACCTAATGCTAGATGACGAGTTAGTGGGTGCAGCGCACCAGCATGGCACATGTATACATATGTAACTAACCTGCACAATGTGCACATGTACCCTAAAACTTAAAGTATAATAAAAAGAAAAAAAAAAAAAAAACGGAACTAAATACAGCAGAAAATGACTATAACAATAACATACACGTGTGCATATTTTGAACATATTTTAGGGGAGAACTGTTCCATGCGATAAACACAACACCTTCATTTTGAGCCCAACTTTCTGCTTGAAAAATATCAAAGATTTCACTTAAGTTGCCATGGACAAACAGACTTATAGACAATTCAGAATCATTTGGAGAGATGAGGGCTACATACTGTATTTAACTTTCAAAACACAGTAAGTAGATTGAGCTCAGCAGTACACAAAGAGCTGAGAGTTTCTGGGATAAACACATGGGAATCAGTGGCAGAAGCAGAAAAAGGAGACTAAAGATTACAAAATTCAGTCACATTTCAAAATTTTCTGCTACAATAATTCACTTTATGTAGAATTAATGTGTCTGATTGAACGTTTGTGCTGTAATTTACTTATAATTAACATTTTATGGTGAACAGATTTCACCACCTCCTTCATGCTGTGAACTCTAAGCCATAGGTCAAAAATAGAGATGAAACAGATAAGCACAAAATATTCTCACTGAAATATTAATGAGATTTTAATTTACTGCTTTAAAAACACATCTTTCATCAACGTCTGTATATAAAAATCACCATTTTATTTTAATTTTTTAATCACATTAAAAATATAATGAACTCTTCTAGCTGGCAGAAACCCACTAAAAAATCTGATGCAGGCAGGCAGTCCTAGATAGTCAAATCATTTTCCGTCTTGTTCAGGAGCCAAAAATATTGTCTCGTAAAGAGGTAATGGTTTAGTTCAACTCAGCCAAGAATCTCTTCTCAATTAATCAGTGTATTTTGATAAGAAAGAATTTCTTGCAAATGGTGACCCTAGGAAAACCATTCCTACTCCCAAACTAAGACATTTGTGAAGACCAAAATGTGGGTGGGCCTTCCATTTGTTGGATTTACTTACCTTAAGGGAGAGGCTTGTGCCTGTCTAAAGTTTCAAGGTAGAACAACAGGATTTCAAATGAAGTGAGGAATTGGGAGCAAGAAATTTTCATTTGGTACTGAAGTTATTACAAAGTGCTGCCTTCCAACCAATGATTACCATTTCTATTAACGCACCACACATTAAGTCATTAAGTCTCTTATTACTCCTTAAGACTTGACCTAAATCTCTCTTTCTCAAAGAGGTTACCTTTGGTCCACTTTGCTGCAAGCATCAATCATATCCAGTCCTTCTCCGTTGGGTTGGACTGACCATGAGATATCTGTCTACTTACCTACTTACATACCCACCCACCCACCCATCCATCCACTTAATGTGTGTCTTTCATGCTAAATTATAAACTCTAAGAGGACAGTCCCACATCTGAGTTACTTATCACTGTAATTGGCCGTTTGTAATAGGTACAATAAATATGTGTTGACTGATTGAATTACTGGGTTGTCGGTTGGCCCTCTGGGCATGAAATCCAATGTGATCGGTTGTTTCCAAAAAAGTTGTCGCTAGTTGATTCCCCATTGAGAGGTACAGTCTACTGTTCCATCCCCCTGAATCTGAACTGGCCTGTGACTGCTTTGTGTAATTGGATGTGGAAGAGGTGACTGTGCCAGTTTGGGCCCTGCTTTTAAGAGGACCAGCAGGTTCCTCTTCCCTCAACATGGAACATTTGCTCTGGAGAATGTTAACTGCCTTGTGAGAAGTCTCACTACCCTGAGACTTCCATGCCGGAAGGACACTCAAGCTGGTCACCTAAAGAGACGGTGTCAGAAAACAGAGTGTAACACTAGCCACCTTCAGCTGTTTTAACCATCCTGGCCCAGGAGCCAGACATGCAAATGAAGGAACCGTCTCAAACATTTCAGACAGTCCAGCCCCATGGATTCCATATGGAAAGGCAAGTGTATTAGTCTGTTTTCATGCTGCTGATAAAGACATACCTGAGACTGTGCAACTTATAAAGAAAAAGAGGTTTCATGGACTCACAGTTCCACATGGCTGGGGAGGCTTCACAATCATGGCGGAAGGTGAAAAGCATGTCTTACATGGCGGCAGACAAGAGAGAATTTGTGCAGGGAAACACCTCTTTATAAAACCATCAGGTCTTGTGAGACTTATTCACTATCACCAGAACAGCACAGAAAAGACCCACCCTTATGATTCGATTACCTCCCACCAGGTCCCTCCCACAACATGTGGGAATTGTGGGAGCTGTAATTCAAGATGAGATTTGGGTGGTGAAACAGCCAAACCGTATCAGTGAGGCTCTGGAGTGAGTTGCCCATCTTATTGTCACCCTGAGGCATCCCAGCTCAGCCTTAGACATCAGGGAGCAGAGGTAGGGCATTCCCACTGCATCCTACCCAAATTCTTGACTCTTTATTATGCTCAGAATCCATGAGCATAATAAAATCACAGCTGTTTTACACCATTGTGTTTTGGGATGGTGTGCATGGCAACAATAGATAAGAGAAACATTCTAAGAGTCTACAGTATGCACCATGTCTTTGTCTCAATCTTGGGTACCCATGACGTTTTATTCTAGAGAGAAAATCCAGAGAGAACCATGTTCCACCCGAATCTCTTTTACAGATGATACAAAGATGGTAGGTTCTTTGAAGTAGACTCGACAGACTTAGTGGAAATTTTGAACCTGATGCCGATCCCAAAGGAATAAATATCTCAAGAGGAGTTCATTTGTGTTCTTTGAATTCCCTAAGACAGTAATGGGACCATTCAAGCTACCAAATTCAGCAATTTCCTCAGAAATTTGACTTAGGTTAGTTAGCAAAAATGAGGCTCTGTTTCCTCACTCTCACAGCCAAATTTTTCAAAAAAAAAAAAAAAAAAAAAGCCGTTTACACAGATCTCAATTTCTTTATTTTTCTATTCACTCCCCAGTCCATTCTAAGTCTTCACAATCACTGCTTCCTTTTCCCAGTTAGAAGGGTATCACCCCCCTCTCCCCCACCCGCCCAATAAAGAGTGTGTGTGGCTCAGGGAGAGGAGCGAGACTACAAACACAAAAGCAAAGATACATCTGCTTTGCATAAGTTACATCCTGTCCTTTCAGTCACAAATCTTCTATAATGTTATGCAAATATTCAAGACTTTTCCATCATTTATGATAACAGCGTTGGGAAAGCTAGGATATTCAAGTATAAGACAGTTAAAAAAAAAAAAAAACTACAATAGAAAACTAACCTGGGCTTTGATTTATCTTCTCCAAGTTCAGACCAAATGAGAATGAAGACCTTTTATGCCAAGAACATGCTACTTATTTTTCACACGATTTACAAATGGAAGCTTGTCATTACAAATCCCGATGTGACTCTTTTTTGAACCATCATGACGTTGTCAGGTGTCCATTACAGATGGAGTAGCTCATAAAATTAGAATGACCCCTTGATAGAAATCAAGACCTACACAGACCTGGTTTTCATACCAGCCACACCTGCTTTTGGAACAAAGGTGAATGCATTTAGTTCATAAAAATAGCACCTCTTATCTGAGAGGTCCAAATGCTTCCCAGGAACTTTACATTTGCATTCTCAGAGTTTGGAAAAAGTGGAAAATTGATTGCGAGAATAGAGATCATTCATCCAGTTCCTTAGTGCATCATACGAACATGCAAACTAAAGAGTGAAAATAAAGACCCAGGGGGCTAAACAAAATGGAACATACATGATGGTTCTACATTCCCACCCCAGAGGTCCCTTTGTTGCCTGTCTCAACTCAAGAACATTCCATGAAAAGAAAGGTGACGCTGAAGAGAGACCCAGGATGTGTATGTGGAAGCCAGCAAAAGCTCATAATTCAATGAAGTCATTTCATTCCCTTTACTTTCTAACAAGCTCCAACCCATTCAAAGGACTTATTAGAATTTCAAATGAAAAGCTGAATACTATGAGCATTGTAAATCAGCTACAAACAGCTTTTAAAACTGTGTCAGGAGAAATACACTTGTAATTTTCTTCCTTTTTTTTAAAATATTGCCTTTTTTTTTTTTTTAACTTCAAAGCTTTGTTTGTTAAGAAGCAGTTACCAATTTATTTCCACAGAGGGAATCTGATTTTGGTTGGAGTGGGGGGGCCCAATTGGAGCAATCCTTTCACCTGGGTTGGTACGCGCTCCCAGCATTATACCGATTTGTGGCACATGCCCTACTATCCAGGTGCTGGGTGTCCCTTGACAAACCACATTGCGTTATTTATTTTGTTGTTGTTCTTCTTCAGATTTCTTAGAACCCGAAGCAGAAATATCCCTTACCTGGGAAGAACTGCGATTCAGACTC
This sequence comes from Gorilla gorilla gorilla, assembly GCF_029281585.2. Taxonomy (NCBI): domain Eukaryota; kingdom Metazoa; phylum Chordata; class Mammalia; order Primates; family Hominidae; genus Gorilla; species Gorilla gorilla. Next base: position 102,933,219 of record NC_073242.2, read on the forward strand.
CTCCAGTCCTGGAGACCATATGTGGTCTTTGAAAACGTCCAAACAAGAATAGGAGGCCAGGGGAGCCCTCCGTCTAACGGGGCCAGCGGGCAGCAGAGTCCTCCTCAGGAGTCAGGAGCCTTTCTCCTCTTGCGAGGATGTCTCGCAGTCTCTCATATGTTCATCTCCCTGAGAACTTGACAGGGTCGTGAGACACGGATATTTTATACTTGTTCCTTGTTCTCCAAGTCCCTGGAAAGAAAAGAAATAGATTTCTCAATTTGTAAAAATCTTAAACTGAGATTAATTTTCAAATAGAAGAGATACTTTCCTCCCCGCTTTCTCCCTCCCTTCCTTCCTCCTTTATCTTCTTCTGCAGCACAGAAGGCCCATGTGATTACCTAGATCACCTTCCACACTACCCAAAGCAAAAAGACAAAGTATCACAGCAGCTATATCCACAGGAAAACATCCACAGCAATTGGGCCTCCTTGGTGAATGTTACTTTCTCTACACAGAACGCTTACCACTAACGACTTGCAAAACATAGGACACTATGTTCTGATAGGCAAGACCACAGCCAGCTTTGGCAGAAAGAAGGTGCTACTCAGAATCACAAGCTTCTCTCTCTCTTCTGTTTCAGTTCTAAAGAGTAGCTGCTCCAATGTCAAAATGAAAATTACAACCTCCAAATTAATAGAGTGCCGCTCCAAGGCCTGGAGAATGGGATCCAGATGTACCTTCTATCGGGATGGAAAAGTTTTAATCAAGCTGCACTGACTATTTATTGAACACAGAATTACTAAGCATCAACTACTGAAAACCATATGCATGCCCTTTAAAAACTGATAATTCTCTGCTGGCCTCCCCTTTAAATCTTGCAATTATATTCCGGGCAAAATACTTGAACAGCCAAGTCAGAGGATTGCCCCAAAACTCCGCTTCAGTGAGGCGTAATAGAAGGGTCTGGGGCTGTTGAAAGGGACAGATTGGAGATAACATTCAGGTGGATTGCACCACTGCACTCCGGCCTGGGCAACAGAGTGAGACTCCGTCTCAAAAAATAAAATAAAATAAAAATGAGAGAGTCATACCTACTTCATGGTGATGACTCAGTAAAGGAATGCATGGGAAGTTCTCAGCACACAGCCTAGCTCTGAAAAGCTTGATGGGAGTTCCTTTCCATCCCAACTTCCTTCCCAGGAAGATGGAGACACTAGCTAGCTAAATAAGGGGCACTTAAGCTCAGGTGTTTAACAGATTCTCCAGCACTTTTTAGGTGCTGGCTTCACAGGAAGGCACTTGAACCATTTTGTTCTGCACCATCCCACAATAGGCACCTGTTCTTGAAATGACTTGGTTTTCATTTCTCTGTTTCCTGGTTAGTCAACAGAAACATCTATCTTTATAGAAATTGCTCTCAAACCCCCTTCTCTCTCTTATTATGCCTCTTTCTCTTTTTCTTTCTTCCTTTTCTATACACATTTTCAGCCCCAGAGTGGTTACCTGCCAAGACACCCAAGTAGAATTCTTTTTTCTTTTCTCCTTTCTTTCTTTCTCTCTCTCTTTCCTTCTTTTCCTCCCTTCCTCCCTCCCTTCCTCCCTCCCTTCCTTCCCTCCCTCCCTGAGTCTTACTCAATTGCCCAGGCTGGAGGGCAGTGGTGCAATCTCTGCTCACTGCAACCTCCGCCTCCCGGGTTCAAGCAAATCTCATGCCTCAGCCTCCTGAGTAGCTGGGATTGCAGGCATCTGCCACCACACCCTGCTAATTTTTGTATTTCACCATGTTGGCCAGGCTGGTCTCGAACTCCTGACCTCAGGTGATCCACTCACCTCGGCTTACACCTGACTTTTGAACTGCTCTTTAGACCCCTGCTTTTTGTCTTGATGCGGGTTGGCTCCCTCGGTCACCTCCCCCTACCCCAGGTCACCCGCAACCTTTATCTCATTTTCTGATGCTTTTGTATGATATTTTTCCTTTTTAGTAAAAACATTTAAAATGATTTCCAATTGCCTGCTCTGTAAACTCTTTTCCCTGTTTTAAATAATTAAGGAATCAATATCATTTTAACATATCAGTAAGTCTTCATATTAGTAACAACCAAAACCTCTGTACGATGACATGGAGAATAAACATCCCTGTCTATAGCATTCTAAATGACTTACCCAAGAAGCTCATTTGCCGAATTACTGGAGTTAATGAAACTCTTCCATCTGCTTTCAATGTCTCACTTTCTATCACACCTATCTGCCCTGTTTGTGGGTATCAGTAAGATGGGCAATAGCAAAGAGTAGACACGTATGTGAGACATACTGAATAATTCCTCCAAACAGACCAGAGAAAACACAAAAAGTTAATTTTAAATGGAAAAGTTCATGGAGTCCCTGGATGTGGTGAGTTCCTTTTTATAAAAACTAACCTTTTTATTTTGAGATAATTGTTGATTCACACGCAGTTGAAGACACAATACAGAGGTAAATGTATATGTATCATTTGCCATTTCCTCTGTATTAGTCCATTTTCATTCTGCGATAAAGAACTGCCTGAGACTAGGTAATTTATAAAGGAAAGAGGTTGTCTTTTTGTTGCTTTTTTTCTGAGATGGATGGAGTCTCACTATGTCACCCAGGCTGAAGTGCAGTAGCACTGTCTTGGCTCACTGCAACCTCCACCTCCTGGGTTCAAGCAATTCTCCTGCCTCAGCCTCCCAAGTAGCTGGGATTACAGGCACATGCCAACACACCAGCTCATTTTTGTAATTTTTTTTTAAGTAGAGATGGGGTTTCACCATGTTGGCCAGGCTGGTCTCGAACTCCTGGCCTCAAGTGATCTGCCCGCCTTGGCCCTGCAAAGTGCTGGGATTACAGGTGTGAGCCACCACGCCCAGCCAGGAAAGAGGCTTCATTGGCTCACAGTTCAGCATGGTTGGGTAGGCCTGAGAAAACTTACAATCATGGCAGGAGATAAAGGGGAAGCAAGGCACCTTCTTCACAAGGTGGCAGGAAGGAGAAGTGCTGAGCTAAGGGGAAAGAGCCCCTTACAAAACCATCAGAGCTCCTGAGAACTCACTGACTATCACAAGAACAGCATGGGGGAAACCACCCCCGTGATTCAATTACCTCCACCTGGTCTCTCCCTTGACGCATGGTGATTATGGGGATTACAATTCAAGATGAGATTTGGGTGGGGACACGAGGCCTAACCATATCACCTCCAATGATAACATTTCCAAAACCACAGTACAATATGACAATCAGGATAGTGACCTTGATACTGTCAAGATACAGAATGGTTCCATCACCACAAGGAGCTCTCCTTTGGGCCACACCCGCTTCCCTCCCATTCCCACTCTCTCCTTAACCCTTGGCAACTACTCCTCTGTTCTCCATATCTATAATTTTGTCAATTCAAGAATGTTATATAAATGGAATATTACAGTCTGTAAACTTTTGAGATTGGCTTTTTTCACTCAGCGTAATTCTCACATGATTCGTCTAAGTGGTCGCCTGTATCAATTGTTTGCTCTTTTTTATTGCTGAGTAGTATTTCATGTTATAGATATTCTACAGTTTGCTTAACCATCTACCTACTGGAGGACAACTGGATTGTTTCTAGTTTGGGGCTATTACAAATCAAGTTGTTATAAATAGTCATGTACAGTATTTTGTGTGAACACAAATTTCCATAAATGATCTTTGTGGTATAAATATCCAGGAGTGCAGTTGTAGGGTGGTGTAATTGCTTGTTGTTGTTGTTGTTTTTATGAAACTCCCAAATTGTTTTCTAAAGTAGCTGTGTCATTGTACATTCCCACTAGCAATGTATAAGTCACTTGATTTTTCTGCATCTGATATAGTTTGGATGTGTGTCCTTGACCAAATCTCATGTTGAAATGTAATTCCCAATGTTGGAGGTGGGGCCTGGGTGCAGCTAATTGGATCATGAGGGCAGTTTCTCATGAACGCTTTAGCACCATCCACTTTGTGCTGTCCTCACAACAGTGAGTTCTCGTGAGATCTGGCCATTTAAAAGTGGGTGGCACCTCCCTGCCACTTTCTTGCTCCTCTTCTGGCTACGTGATGCACCTACTCTCCCTTGGCCTTCCAACATGATTGTAAGTTTCCTGAGGCCTCTCCAGAAGCCCAGCAGATGCCAGCATCATGCTTCCTGTACAGGCTGCAGAACTATGAGCCAATTACCTCTCTTCTCTTTATAAATTACCTAGTCTCAGGTATTTCTTTACAGCAATGCAAGAACAAACTAATACAGCATCCTTGCCAGAATTTGGCATTGTCACTGTTTTTAAATTATTTATTATAATAGGTTTGTCATGATATCTCATCATCCTTTTAATTTATGTTTCCCAAATAGCTAATGATGTTGAACATTTTTCCATGTGCTCATTTGCCATTTGTGTACCATCTTTGCTGAAATGTCTCCTCACGACATTTGCCCATTTTCTAATTGGATTGTTTATGTTCTTACTGTTGAGTTTTAAGTGTTCTTTATATAGTCTAAATACTAGTCCTTTGTTGGATATGGGGTTTCAGGTATCTTCTCCCAGTCTATAGCTTATCTTTTTGTTTTCCTATTAAGGCCTTTCATAGAGTAAAAGTTTTTACATTTTTTGGAGTCTAAGTTATCAGTTTTGCTTTTATGGATCATGCTTTTAGTGTCAAGTCCAACAAATCTTTTGTAGTCCTAGATCCTGAAGATTTTCTCTTCTTTTTTCTAAAAGTTGTATAGTTTTATGTTTTGCATTGAATTCTGCAATCCACTTTGGATTCATTTTCATGTATGGTGTAAACCAAGATTGAGGTTCACTTTTGTTTACCCATGGAAGTCCACTTTTGTTTACCCATGGAAGTCCACGTATACAAGCAGCAGTCACTGAAAGGCTAGCTTTCCTCCACTGAACTGCTTTTATACGTTTGTCAAAAATCATTTGTAAGTATTTGTGTAGGTCTATTTCTGGGTTTTCTATTCTTCTTCATTATCCGTGTAACAATACCACACAGCATTGATTCCTATAGCTATTTAATTAGTCTTTAAACTGGCTAGATGATTCCTCTCACTTTATTTTTCTTTTTCAAAACTGTTTTAGCTATTCTTGTTCCTCTGTCCTTCCATAAGTATTTTTGAATAATTTTCCTATATTACAAAAACTTGCTGGAGTTCGGATAGGAATTAGACTAAGCCTATATATCAATTTTGAGGAAAATTGACATCTTTCCTATGTTGTCTTCCAAATCATCAACATTGAATGTCTCTCCATTTATTCAGGTCTTCCTTGATTTATTTCATCAGCACTTTGCAGTTTTCAATATACAAGTCCTGTACATGTTTTGATAGATTTACACCTGCGTATTTTTTTTTAGCTCTGATACGTGATGTATTTTTAATTTGGTTTCCATGTGCTCATTGTTAGTATACAGAAATGCAATTGCTTTTGTATAAGTTTATCTTATGCCCTGTGACTTTGTTGAAGTAACTTATTCATTCTAAAAGCTTTGTCATTATTGTTTTTTGTAGATTCCTTGGGATTAAAAACATTTTTATTCTAATCCTAAATTTCCTTATCCCTTGAGATTTTCAATGTTGACAATTATGTATTTTGCAAATAAAAATACTTCTTTTTCTTCCTTTCTTATCTGTGTACCTTTGATTTCTTTTTATGACCTTAACACATTGACTAGAACTTCCAGTACTATTTGGAATGAGAGTGTTAAGAGTGGACATCCTTGCCTTGTTCCTGGTTATAGCGGAAAAGTGTTCAGTCTTTTATCATTAAGTATAACACTAGCTGTAGGTTTTTGTAGATGCTCTTTATAAAGTTGATGAAGTTACTTTTTTTTATTTCTAAGAGTTTTTATCATGAATAGGTATTCAATTTTGTCAAATACTTTTCTGCATCAATTGATATAATCATGTGACTATACATTCCTCTTCTTTAGCCTGTTAATATGGTGGATTATATTGATTGATTTTTCAATATCTAACCAGTCTTACATCCCTATAATAAATGCCACTGAGTCACGGTGTATCATTCTCATTATATAATGTTGAATTCTATTTGCGAACACTTTGTTAAAGATTTTTGCCTCTATGTTCATGGGGGATACTGGTCTGTAGTTTTCTTTTGTACTATTTTAGTCTGGGTTTGGCATCAGTACAGTGTTAACATCATAAAATGAATTGGAAAGTGCTTCTTTTCTGGATGATATTGAAATTGTGTAGAATTGGTGTTAATGCTTCTTTATATGTTTGTTAGAATTCTCCAGTGACTTTTCTGATACTCCAACTCCCCTTCCAGATCTTACTGCCCCAACTCCTCCCACAATTATGCAAGGTCTGAAGTCTATAATAAGTTTCTTAGTCCATAATACTCATAGTTTCTGCTTCCCTGATTGAACCCTGATACCTTAAAACCATTTGCTATTACAGTGGAATAATAGTTAACATTTACTGAGTACTTAAAACATGCCAAGCACTTTACAATTGTTATTTTATGTAAGTAATCCCATTAACAAAGTGATATTGTCCCCTCAACTTTACAGAAAAGAAAACTGAAGTACAGAGAAGTTAAGTAAGCTGTGAACAGTCACACAGTAGGGATCAGAAGCAGGACAGAAATCAAACTCTTAGCCCGGCTGTCTACTAACGTTCTTTCTCTTGACCTCTAATTTCTCTCAGAAGACCAGAGCCTATGGTGCTGATACGACAGAAGGCATAGATTTGAGCCTGGATCCCATTCATCGTTTCTGGTATAACCTGTGCTTTTCATTTTGTTTGCTTTCCCTTTATACCCTCCTGCCGTTTCCCTTCTTTTCGTTATCTCTTCTTTTCTCTGCTCATTGAGGATGTTTCCTCTGGACTTTTTCCCCGTCGAACCCCTCCCCCCACCTTCCTATCACCTTTTATACTGTTGGAAAGTGAATCAGACCCACAGGTGTGTGTTCTTCCAGATTCGCTGGCCCTCATATCGTGAAGCACCAGCGTAAGAACAAGGGCAAGCCCTGGCTAGGGAGGTGGCTGGACGGATGTGCAGTGCACTAAACAGAAGGGGCGTTCGTTACAGCAAGAGCAAGGGCAGCAGACACACACCTGCTGGAAACCAGAAGAAAATGGTCCGCAGTGACTCTGAGAAATTACCTTTCTTGTTCTGACTCCTTTTTTTGCTCACTTTGGGGTCAGTGAACTTATTTATTAAAACATCTACCATGCCTTAAGAAACAGCATTAATGCATTAAAATAAACAATACTGTGGATGCAGAAATGAACATTTAAGTGGATGCAAGCCAGATCCATTCCATTTTGAGTGTGTGTGTATTTCTGTATTTTTTTTTTCTCCTAAGTGCCTTTGCTTAGTAAAAGCCATCAAATATTACTGGGAATTATTACTAATTTGTAAACAGTCCTGAAGAATTAAAGGGAGAGAGAAAGGGAATGAGTAAGTGGAAGAAAGAGAGAAAGAGAGAGAGAGAGGGAGAGAGAGGTTAAGCTCAAAGGCAGAGAGAGCGAAATGGACCAGATTATACAAAATTAAAAAGCAAATACGAGGAGACAATTTGTGCCGAGTGATTGCAAGCAATTACAGTCCGGCTCTTCTGGAGGGAAGATGGGGGAGGGGGTTATTTCAGCTTAAAAGGAGACTTTATTCATTCCTGATCAGCTTCTCCAACCATTCTCTCTTTTATTCTTGGATATCAATTTAAGAAAAAAAAAAAGTCAGCTTTCAGATGTTACATGTTCACCCCTGTGAATCCAGCCCTGGGCAGACAGTGAGAATTTAAGCTTCCAATCGGTTCTTTCTATAGCCCTGAAAACCAATTTGTTCATAAAGAATAAAATAAGGGGCGGGGGGGGAGAGGGGAAAACACAACACGAGCATGTGTTTCTTTTAGAGGAGAGCTTCAATTTTACTATAATTGTCTAAAGACGGAGCTGCTTTGATCTGAAGAATTATTATTGTGCCTCAAATGCCGGCTGCCAATGTCACAGCTGTGCTGGGGCTCGGTCACGCCAAGGGGCTTGGGGTCCAACTTAGTCCCAGACCCGCCTTTGGGTCCTTCTCTCTTTATCGTTCCTTTGTCAAATGGGAAAGTTCATTTTCCTAGTATGTCCATTGACCATCGAAGGCTATGGCATGGTTGATGTTGTACAGGTCCCTTGGAAGGCCTGGACACATGGTGGTGACATCACAGGGGCCCACCAAGGCTGGGCGGGAGGGGAGAGCCTCGCCTTCACATGGGCAGGGAGGCTGGATGTGCACATGCCCTAAGCAGGCTGGCACGATCATTAGATGAGAGGACCCAGCACACCGGCCAGCTGCTCTTGCTCATCTGTGTTTCCTCAGCTCATGCACGAGGTCAGAAAGGGTCTCGGTACTTGAGAGAGACACAGCAGACCCTTCAGCACACTTCCCTGATTTCAAGGCTTGGAGTTCATAGTTATTATCCCTCACTCCAGCCCGTGCTGTGCCAAAGCAGAGGACAGCTCAAAACACAGAATTAAACATGTTTCTTTCAGAGGCAGAATGGCTAAAATCTAGATGGAGGGTCTGAGGGCTAAGCCAAGTCTTCAGGGCATGTATTTTCCTTCTCATGGCTGAGGAATAGACCAGGGGAATCTCTTCTGTATCACTTCCTTGGTGGGACAGGCAGGACGGACCTGTCCACCCTCATCTCACATCCCGCCACCTCGAAATCTGCCTCGCCTGTCTCCTCCTGGTGCCTCTGAGGTCTCACTGGAGACTGGAACCCCGATGGGGTCCTCCTTACCTGCTCCTTCTCTGGTTCCCCATCACCTACAGCATCGTCCACACTCGCTAGCTTGGCATTCAAGGCTCTGCAGGTAAGCTGCCCTGCCCAGTCCTGCTGCCCTGCCTAGTCCTGCACCCCAGGTGAGGAGCCCCTCTGCTGTTTCAGAACACATCATCGAATGCTCAGCTCTGGGTCTTTGCTTACGTCTTCCCCCTACCTGGAATACAACTGCTTCCTTTTCTCCTTTTCCCCTGAGTTCTTCTCTCCTTTCTTGGCTCCGCTTCTAACTCGAAATACAGATCAGGTGGATAAGAAAATGAATTACTCTGAATGGACTGTGAGACTAAGTTCCAGGGGCAGAGCTATCTAAACAGCCCAGGTTATAGTCTAGGATGCCGTGACAGTGAGGAGATGACAGGCTGAGAGGGACAACCCCCACTCCCACCCCACCCCCTCACCTCTAAACCATGGTTTCTCAAACTGGAAGAATGCACAGAGCTCTTCACAAAGAAAATGTGGTAAAACACAAGAATGTCGGTGAACCCTTGGGGTCTGAAGATTCCAGTATGAAAAACATTGTCATAGGAAACAAACAAAAACCCAGCAACATGAAAACATGAACTTAATTATAGCTCTACAAAGCAGGAGGCCCACATTCTGCACAGAAATCATTCTTTTCAATCGCATGAAAAAAAAAAAATGCACCTAGGCCAGGCACGGTGGCTCATGCCTGTAATCCCAGCACTTTGGGAGGTCAAGGCAGTTGGATCCATTGAGCCCAGGAGTTCGGTACCAGCCTGGGCAACATGGGAAAACCCTGTCACTACAGAAAAGTAGGAAAATTATCTGGGCATGGTAGTACACACCTGTGGTCCCAGCCACTTTGGAGACTGAGGTGGGAGGATCGCTTGAGCCCAGGAGATGGGGTTGCAGTAAGCTGTGATTGCACCACTGTGCTCCAGCTTGGGTAACAGAGTGAGGCCCTGTTTCAAAACCACCATTACCACCACCACCAAAACCCCACATCTAGAAGACTTTTATTACCTAGGCAAGCTTGAATTAGTTACTTAATTTCTCTATGCCTCAGTTTTCTTATCCGGAAAAGGGAAAAAAAATAGCTGATCTGGAAGGGTGGGTGCGGGGATAAAATGATGTAGCATGCATGTGTGCACAGTACTTAGATGACTCCTGGCACATTCTCTGTTCTCAACCCATGGCAGTGTTCATCAAACTAACCCCAGTAAGCACCTATGTTGTTACTAGAAAGCTCAGGAACCTAATCCTGAGTAGATATCTCATTTCCTCTTCAGAGCTAGGAGATCTCATATTCTGAAATTTTCAGAAGGTGGGAAGGAGGATGTTCAGGAGACTGGGGCTTTGATGAGGGCTGAGTTGCAACCACAGGGAACACTAAGAAAGATGACACAGAGCAAAGCATGAGCTTTGAGCAAAGAGGAGGCGAACTGATTTTTTTAGGGTAACAAAGGTTGAGCGTGACAGACCTGACATGTCTGGCCAGCTGCCCTAAGAATGGGACAAAGGGAGGAAGGCTATGCTGCAGAGCTTTGTAGAGGAAGAGCTACTTGAGGAGAAGTAATGGAGTTGTTATAAAGATTCTGGCTAAAGGGAACTGAATGATCTTTGCATCTCAAGAAGTCATAAAAATGGGATGAATCAGGAGTCAGGAAAAGAGAGGGAGACCTATAGAGCTCACGGAAACATAGAGAACAGCCTTGGAGCATCTTGAAGAGGAGAGAGAATGGAAGCAAGATAGCTCCAAAAGAATGTCTCTGTCTTACTTTGGTTGCCACTTCCATTAACTGCCCAATAACTTCAGGTGTTGGAATAGACAAGAGAAGCCCTACCTATGTGGACTCTAGGTCACAATTCTTGGCTCCACAGCTCCTGCTCTCTCCTTATTTGCAGGGAAATGGGGGTTGAACAGAAACAGAGAAGAAAGTGTAGAAATGAACAAGATGTAGGTAGCAGGGAAGTATTCAGGGGGTAGTGCACAGACAGGCACAATTTACCTTGAAATACAATAAAAATAAAAGCTGGATTGACAGATAGGCAGAGGGACAAACAGATGGGCAGATTGTGATAAATCAAGTATATTCCATTGTTAACAATTGAACGTAGGTGGTGAGTGTATGGGTATTCACTGAAAAGTTTTATTTTGTTTTGTTTTAACTTTTCTATATGTATGAAAATGTTCATAATAGAAAATTGAAAAAAAGTTAGGAAACAGATTCAAGATCATCAACCCTCGTCCTCATGGGCCCTGAGACAAATTATCCCAAAAGAGCAGCTGGCAGAATGGTGAAGGAATAGATTTTTGTCTGCTCTTCCCCCTGCCTTCCAGCTCCTCAGTGCTGTCTGTCTACCTTTCTGGGGCTGGGCAACCTGCTAAGAACAATGCTTGTAAGGATTTAAGCTATGAACCCATCCTATGGAATCTGTAATTTATCAGAGCTCTCCTAAAGGCTGATGCAAGTCTTTAATGCCCAATGAAATAGATCTTCAGAAGTGGAATTCTGGCCAGTGGAGAAGAAACTTTAGGTGGTGCATCAGTTGGGATTAGATTTGGTTACAAACGTCAGACAGTCCCAAACAACTGACTTAAACAAGATGGAAGCTCATTTCATGCTCACATCAAGTCCAAATGGAAGTGGCCCAAAATGCTGTCCTCAAACATCTCAAGAACTCTGGTCCTTTCCTGCTCATCGCCCACACCTCTAAGGACAATCCTCAGCCTCCTGGCCCAGGATGACTGTCCTCATCTTCCAGGCAGCAGGATGATGGAAGGAAGAAAGAAGGGGGCAACAGCATGCACAAGCCCCCCCTTAAGGACGGTTCCGGGAAACTGACATACGGGCTTAGTCACATCTTCACACCCAGCTGCAAGGGAGGCTGGAATATGTAGTCCTTATTCTTTGCAATAATGTGCCTAGCAGGAAAAAAATTAGCTAGGCGTGGTGGCTCACACCTGTAGTCCCAGCACTTTGGGAGGCCGAGACAGGTGGATCACTTGAGGTCAAGAGTTTGAGACCAGCCTGGCCAACATGGCGAAACCCCATCTCTCCTAAAAATGCAAAATATTAGCCAGGTGTGGTGGGACATGCCTGTAATCCCAGCTTCTTGGAAGGCTGAAGTATGAGAATCATTTGAGCCCTGGAGGCAGACGTTGCAGTGAGCCAAGATTGCACCACTGCACAAAGAAAAAATTATACTACTATGAAAAAAGGGAGAAAAGATTTGGGAGGAGAAAAGATTTGAGTTTTTCTCAAAAGTCAAGAGAGTGTCTCCCTAGAATGCTCCAATCACAAACGCAGTTTTCTACATTATCTTCATATAGGGTCAGCTCTGACTTTATCAACTGGCCTCCACAACAATGGTCTCCTTTCTGGATTGACTGCATAATGAGGAGGAGAAGGAAATAAGAAGCTGTGTGATAAGTACTTTAGAATTTAACAAGCAAAGTTGTAAGGTAGGTATTAGCATCCTCATGATAGAGATAAGAACTGGAGGCTTCCAACAATTCAAAAGACTGGTAAGGTCCTTACCTGTAGAGGCCACTGTTAAAATGCAGGAGGATGCAGAGTGGGGCTCCCCAGTCTTTCCCACCACCCAGCCCCTCGACCTTGATAGATAATCTGAACCTTGGAAAGGACAGAGGCTGCTGGAGAGCCAAGAAATCCTAGACAAGGGATCTCACCTGGAGGGGAGAACAAGCAACAAAAGCTGGAATAGAGCAAGAGAACACTGGTCCAAGAGAACTTCAGGGAAGCAGCAAGCGAACATAGAGCCAAGAAGGGCCAGCCAAGGTTCCTTGAAGAGCTGGGGGCTCTTGGAGGATGATGAACAGGGGTGCGGTGGGGAGAGGGGAACATTGTCAAAGGGAGGTGTGCAGGGCAGAACAGAGCACCTGTATATGTACTGCCATCTTGGATCTACTCTAAGAATTAGAATATGAGTTCTGCAGGTTCTCAAAGAATTCTATGTTAACCTGGTGTCACTGTCTTCTTGAGCAGAAGTTCTCAAAGCTGATGCCCATTGAAATCACCTGGGTCTTTTAAAAACATCCTGGTACCTAGTCCCAACCTCCAATATATTTTTTTTTTTTTTGAGACAGAATCTCACTCTGTCACCCAGGCTGGAGTGCAGTGGCGTGATCTCGACTCACTGCAACCTCTGCTGCCCAGGTTCAAGTGATTCTCCTGCCTCAGTCTCCCAAGTAGCTGGGATTACAGGCTCCTGACACCACTCCCAGCTAATTTTTGTATTTTTAGTAGAGACGGGGTTTCACCATCTTGGTCAGCCTGGTCTCGAACTCCTGACCTCATGATGCACCTGCCTCAGCCTCCCAAAGTGCTGGGATTACAGGCATAAGCCACTGTGCCCAGCCTCAAGATTTTTATTTTATTGATCTGGGGTGAAGCTTGGGCATTGGGATTTTTCAGAACTCCCAACATGATTCTAATGTGCGGAAAAGCTGGAGAATCACTGCTCCAGAATGATGGTCTTCCAACTCTAATGTGTATATTCATCACCTTGGGAGGGCACCGAAATGCAGATTCTTATTCATGAGGTCCAGGATGGGGCCTAAGACTCTGCATTTTAATAACTTCCCAGGGGATGACAATACCGCCCATCTTGGGAACACACTCTGAGTAGCGAGTTTGACGCTTTCATTTCTCCTGCTAATGTACACTTTTCCTATATTCACTGGGGCTTCAACACATCATCTACTTATGCAAAGCTGTCTCGTCCTGTAATAAGCAAGCCTGTCCCAGACAGAAATCCAGGCCATGTCCTATAATAAGTAAGACCATCCCAGACAGAAATCCAGACAGTCCTGGTCTGTATCTGCCTTCATGTTTAGCGTGTTGTCTGCTAAACTGTTGATCTAGAGTGTCCCATGTTGAGCACAGCAGAAAGCACACCACTGGTGCTTAACACAGCTTTTATTAATATTAATAATTAATGCTTAGTGCTAATGAGCAACCAATTACCAATAGTAATAATGTCATCGAGAAAACAGTGATAGTCCTACAAGGCACAAACCTTTCTGCTTCCTCCCCCACACCCCAAATTATAGTTCTAAAGGAGCTTCCAGAATCTTGTTGTGACAGGTACAACCTCACACGCATTCACTTAATAAGACAGCTCTATGGAGTGAAATTCCACTTTCAACAGATACATTTTCAGCGTGGCACACAGGAAATTAAATGTGAAAGTATCATTAACATGGAAGTTGTGAGTTTAATTCCCTACACAGGGTGCTGACAAACTGAGATTGTTTATCTATACCTCATCAAGGCTACCTGTTTCCTGGGGGATCCAGTCAATTTCTTAGAATATAAACTCTCTTACCCCTTTTTGGGGTGAACATCTACTCTTCATTTCTATCCTCAAAGATCCATATTCTCAGAAGGCAAAGAAGTGAATGTGAGCATCTCGCTAAGAAGAACAGGATTCTACAGTGTGGTTTGAGATTGCTAAGGATGGCATTCAGGGCTGATTCAGGACATGATTTTATTTCTTTAAATATTTCTCTTTAGAGGAAGTAATGTAGCACTTAATGTCTAATGACATCTATTCAGGAATTCATTAAAGAAAAGCTGATAACAAGATGTGTTATCATAGTCAACAATTAACGGTGCGGTGTAGGAATCTTGATTGCTCTTAGGATGTGTAACTGGTACAGCTTTTGCTCTTGGGCTGTTTTTACAAAAAGGCAAGTGGAGCACAGATGTACCTTTCCGAGGTGATCGACCATAGTGATTGACCACTGCGCCACTGCAAGTCATAGGTAAAGAGATTAGCCAAGGTAGGCTATTCATGCCCTACATAGGTTACATGTGGGCATGTAACCAATGTAGTTTGTGAATCTCTTTCTTTTTCTTTCTTTTTTTTTTTTTTTAGACAGAATTTCACTCTTGTCGCCCAGGCTGAAGTGCAATGGTGCAATCTTGGCTCACTGCAACCTCCACCTCCCAGGTTCAAGTGATTCTCCTGCCTCAGCCTCCCAAGTAGTTGGGATTACAGGCATGAGCCACCACACCTGGCCATGAATCTCTTTCTTTCTAAACATCATTCACCTTCAGTTTTACCCTTCACTGCACATCCAACTGACTTGGGTGAGAGGAGTAAAAGGAGGGCTCAGGGGACCCTTTAGGGGTCAGGATACCCTCAAGGACTAGGTCAAAAGGAATTACAGGAAAAGAATTTTATTGACAATCTCACTTGAGAAGAACTCACATAAAGGAGACTCAAGTATCTCTCTTCCTCTTGCTGGAAAAGGAGAAAATGAGGAAGCTGCTTGAATCTTTAGGGTTAGTCTTAGCCTGGAAAAAACCCTGCAGCATTCTGAGACATCTGAGAGGAGCTAGCATTTCAAACAGGAGCAAGCCCGCTGCATGGTGATAATACTCCTCCCCACCTTCTGATCCTGATAAGGTGATGCTCAATTGATCCAGTGCCCTGAGCACCTCAGAACCTCCTCTTCCTCCCCACGGACTCATTTCTGAGGCTGGTTCAGTTCACCTGGAGAAGCCTATCATTCCTCCTAATAGTCTTTTGGTTTTGATTTAAAGATCTACTGAATGTTAGAACCAAAAGGGGCTTAAACCAACTTCTACCCCCAAGTTCCTTATTTTACAGATGAGAAAACACCCAGGGAGAATTATCAAAAGTCCCACAGCCACCTGGAACATGAGCCCATGTTTTCAGACTCTCAGGTCAGGATTCTACTTTTTAAATCCTTAAAAAAAAAAAAAAAAAAAAAAAAAAAAACAGCATATCTAAAGTCCCCAAGACATAGCTCTTGGATTCTCTTGCCTATGGTGGCACGATGTGAAGTCACACTTAGCTGGCTTGGTAAAACTAAGAAACTCAGTACTGGCAGGCTGTTGCCCATGCTGGATTTTGATGAAGCCACAAAGCTTCAAGTTCACTGCCAAAAAGCTCCACCACATTGGAAGAGAGAATTTTCTACTTCTGCCACCAGTGGGAAGTGGGAGAAATAGCCTCTTGAGTTTTGGAGGGATCATGAGTGCCTCAGTCAGGAGGGTATTATTCTATTTACCACTCCAGACTCACCCTTCATTTTCCCTCCTTCTCCCTCCTACCGGCTGTGCCATGAGACTGGCCTCTCCAGACTGCATCACCTAGATTTGCTTGTCTTCAGCTGGGTTTGGCCAATGGGAAGGCCCAGAAGGAGGTCAGTGACCAGGGGATTGGTTAGTCCAGCTCCTTCCTGCCTCACCATGGTTTGGGCAGTAGCTGTGTCCCTTTCCCTGTGGTCACAGCTCCTGGCACACCACCTCTCTCCCTCAGCTGCAGGTCTCGCCCAGCCCAGGAGCATGGTTCCTTCTATTGCCACCCTGGTCCACTGAGGGATTTCATCATCTCTTGTCAATTCCCATTACCCTTTCACCTCCATAAATTGTCCCATTATTAAACTCTCTTTGTTAAACTAACACATTGAGTGTGCTGCCTTTTTTTTTTTTTTTTTTGCCAAGACCCTGACTAGTACAGGGGCCCCTGGATGAAGCTGTATCAGGTATAAGATGGGCTGGGCACAGTGGCTCATGCCTCTATTCCCACCACTTTGGGAGGCTGAGGTAGGAGGATCACTTGGGCTTAGGAGCTCAAGACCAGCCTGGGCAACATAGCAAGACCCTATCTCTACAAAAAATACAAAAATTAGGCGTGATGGTGTGTGTCTGTGGTTCCAGCTACTCAGGATGCTGAGGTGGGAGGGTCACTTGAGCCCAGGAGGCTGAGGCTGCAGTGAGCTATGGTTGTGTCATGGCACTCCAGCCCTGGAGACAGA
This sequence comes from Gorilla gorilla gorilla, assembly GCF_029281585.2. NCBI lineage: Eukaryota > Metazoa > Chordata > Mammalia > Primates > Hominidae > Gorilla > Gorilla gorilla. The sequence continues at coordinate 102,949,798 of NC_073242.2, forward strand.
GCGAGACCGTCTCAAAGCAAAAAAAAAAAAAACAAAAACAAAAACAAAATAATAAGCTATGTGAGCTGACTTGTGTATGGAATCACTTCCATTTGAATGGGAGGGGAGGCGAAAATAAGGTAGGAGACATATGAGAAACCCAACAGCAGTTGGCAAAATCTGCCCAACGCTTGAGAGTCCTGGCCTATGTTTGATCGACTCATTCGAATTATATGAGACCAGAGTAGAATCACAGGGCTCCACTTCGGTGCCACCCTCTGACTTATTCCGTGGAATTGGGTGGGTTCCTGCTTCCACCTCTCTGAAGCAGCTGTATGATTCTGTTCCCTTGCACGCCTGCTGAAAAGAACATGTTGCTACCTGCAATATCCAAACTCTATCATCTCATGGTAAGCTGTCTTAAATGCTAAAACAAACACACATTGAACTGGTTTTCCCATCTATTTCTTTAACAAATGGGAGCTTAAGCCCATAGGGAAACTGTGTGGGTCAGGGAAGCATCAAATGAACACTTCTGAATAAAAACAAATGTTTCTGAAGATCACAAGATATTTCAAACAGAGCACTCCATTGGCCAGGCCTGCTCCCTTCTGATGCCTGCACAAGATCCCGATGACAGCATTATTTGCTTGAATTGGATTTGTTTCTGTGCCCAGAAACAACACACAAGGAACCTGAGATAGGAAATGGCTACTGGGTCCTAAAAGTCTTCCCAGGACACTGTCTGAGACCAGACAGGAATGAAACAAGAGTCGGAAACCACACCAAAGGAAATTCTTTGGGGTCTGGATTCTCGCTCTTTTTTATTTATTTATTTATTTATTTATTTATTTATTTATTTATTTATTGAGACAGAGTCTGTCTCTCTCTCACTCTGTCACCCAGGCTGGAGTGCAGTGGCATGATCTCAGCTCACTGCAACCTCCACCTCCCAGGCTCAAGTAATTCTCATGCCTCAGCCTCCTGAGTAGCGGGGATTACAGGTGTGTGCCACCACGCCCAGCTAATTTTTGCATTTCTAGTAGAGATGGAGGTTTCACCATATTGGCCAGGCTGGTCTCGAACTCCTGACCTCAGGTGATCCACCCACCTTGGCCTCCCAAAGTGCTGGGATTACAGGCATGAGCCACCGCACCCAGCCTCTTCTTTTACTATTAAAAAATATCAAAAGCAGAGAGCATTTGCTTGCATTTTTATATAAAACTCCAACAGGTGAACTAGCATTCCCAAAGGAGGAGGAGGAAGCAGTGGTGGGGGTGGCAGTGGAGGCAGCAGCTTGACTCAAGTGGAGAACCTGGCATCAGCCCCCTGAGTTTTCTTTAGCCCCCTCTTAAAAGCAGATGCTCCTCTGGGTCCCCTCCAGGTCTCCATCCCAGCTGGTAGCTTCCTTGCCCTGCTCTGGAACTAGACTATGCACACCCTGACTTTAGTCTCATTCCATTTTGCACATCACCAGTGCCTAAGAAAGTGCTTGGCACATAGTAAATGCTCAACAAATGCTTCGTGGTCGGTTATGTCAATTAACCTATGAATGATGGAGCCAGCGGGTAAGAGATGAATGGGTAAAGGAAAGAATCAACCATTGACAGTACTGTCTCTCTAGTTGATACATTATTTCTTTCCAAATGGGGCTGGGAGGAGTGGGTGGGTAATTGCCACCAGAGGGACCCTGTATGATGAGGTCACTGGGCCATTTTCAGGGATTCACTACTGTCTCTTGGGACTCCTCATCCTGTCTCCCTCCCTCTGTCTTCCTGTCCTTCCCTCTGCTCTCTGACTCTTCGATCCATTTCTTAATTCTTTTTGCTGAGTAGTTCTTCAGTTTTTATTTCTATTATAGGGAGGCCACTCTCACATTTTTTAGAATAAAAGATAGCGCTGGGAATAATCAAAATTATGTAATTTAAAATATTAACGTATTCACCAATACATTGACTTTACGATATTCGTGGACTTACAAAATAATTTTATTTAAAACCTAGTTTCAAAAATAAAATTCCTTCTACCAAATAAATATAACATATATCTGTTTCCATGAAAGCAAAATGAAAATAATTTATCTTATTGAATCTCTTATTTGAATGCTAAACAATACCGTTAGCAGAACAATACTGTTTAGCATGTATTTTATTTTTTTGTCATATCTATTTCTAATATTATTATATCATGGTATTTGCCTAAGGAATGTATATTTTAAACATTATTTTTTAATCTTTTTTTCATAAAGTCGCATATCATATACTCTTCCTCAAAGTTGCACCTTAATGCTTTTTGAAGTATTACATATAAAAAGTACTGAAGTTGCATTTTGTTGTTAATAAATTTGAAACTGTTAACTTCCTCAGTTGAATGTTACTGAAGATTATAATAACATTTCTAATTGAGAAAATACTTTCTCCAAAGTTACTGAGATGTCTTATAAATTCAGAGCAAACTCTGCTAGAGTATATTCCAATTTTCTATTTTTTCAGATCAAAATACATAAATACTTTAGCCCAAATATTTTCTTATATACTGTCTTTTTACCTCCCAAGCACTTTGGCAGGTATTTTTAAAGGGAAAAACTCTTTAGATAAGTTGTCTCAACTTATGATTCCAAATCATAGGTCTTCCCATTTCATTCCATTGAATAAAAACATAAATGTGTCCAAATAAAAACAGAAATATCAAAAGATTCTTCCCATAGGTTAAGGTATTCCAAAAAGAAATCGTAATTTTGAACAGGAAATCTTGCATAATTTTTGAACTCTCAACTTTTAATTTGTTTGATTCTTTTCTTTCTGTTATAGGGATAACGTTCATTGTGTTCCTGTTTGCAAGCTTGATTTTCAACAATTGCAACTAGCTAAATATTTTAACATAAAGTTTTTTTGAGCACTCTATTCTTTTGAGATTTTGATTAAATATATCCAACTGGTGTTGAATAAAAGCTAAATATTTTAACGTAAAGTTTTTTTGAGCACTCCATTCTTTCAAGATTTTGATTAAATATATCCAACTGGTGTTGAATAAAATATAACCACAATTTACAGATTTATTTATAAAAGAAGTTCAAAACCACTGCAGAACGTATAGGTTGATTTACAAAGAAACTCTTCAAAGGTGCAAACTCTTGAAAAACTCCATTGATGGCAAGCAGCAAAAAGATAAAAAGTCCATACTGCCACACTAAAGTATTTTTTAATATTCAACATCAACTTTATCACAAGAATATTGTGGCTTGATTGCTCTAATGGAGTATACACAAATATTTGTAAATTTAAAGCACTACAATTTTTAATTGATTTAACACTGCAGAAAGTGGGAGGAAGCTGTGAATTATACGAACATCAAAACAAATTCCAAACCTATTTCTGTCTCATAAGTTTCTTAATTTTATATTGACATTGCTTTTTACCATGAATTTGTGCTTCACCAAATTTTGAGTGGGTGTTATCACCACAAAATTTAGTAACTTCATTTTCAATGTTAAACTAACAAGTTCATTAAAAAATGGAGTATTACTAGTATTAACAATAAGATCAGATGTTTCACCTTCTTTAGAATGAAATTTCAGAAATTTTAATAATTTGATTTCCTGAATTGGAAGTGAAAATTTGAACCAATTATTAAAACTTATGCATTTTCTTTGTGAAGCCTCCAATAGCACTGATAAAACAGATAGCCTTTAAACTGTTTGCAATTTTTCTTCTGTCTCAAATGCCAATACATTAAGTGTAGGCACTACATGTTTTGCACCTGCATAACAAAAACTTGGAAGAAAAAATTTTTAGAAATTTAGCAAAGAAACAGTCATTTGATAACAATGAAAAATCATGCTTTGTAGAAGAATCTGTAAGCCCACCTGCTACAGATTCACATGTGAATTCATCTATAGGAAAGTCTTCTTAAAATAACTACCGATTTTTAAAATTAAATGCTGATATTCTGTTAGCAAATCTTGTTTTCTATGTGGTCATCTGCCACAATAAATGGTAAATATTGATAAACATTTTTGTGCAAGTTACATGTACATTGGCTCTCGTGAGTAAGGAAATTCAGTACCTAATTTTTCATTAAACATGTACATGTGGTTTTTGGAGCTGATGGCTGCCAAAAGGGATTACTTCAAAATAAAAATGTTACCAAATAATAAAATCAATAGTTGCAAATGTCAATTATATAATAAATGCAAAACTGGTATTGTAAGAGCATTCAGACTATTCTATGTTCTATGGTGGGGCTGCTCAGCCTCTGTGTCCTGCATGGACCAATATTTTCCTGCACACCTACCCTCTGGTTTCCACAGTTCCCGCGGACCCTGCCAACAGGCATCATGGTGGCAGGCTGCACACCATGGGCCCCAGCACTCTGCACAGGTAGCCGGTAGGGCAGCAGCAGTCACTTCTCACCTGCAGAACCTGGCTGATCTCACGTGCTTATATCTGGGTACACTTCACATCACTTGAGAATGGGGTGTCAGTTACCTTGTGTCTGGAACAGAGTAACAAAAGGGCTTGGGTATCACTGGTCGTCTTTCAAACCTGACCACAAATTCAAAGGAGAACTCCGAACTAGCAACTCACACACAGCTATATAAGATCTTGGGAGGAACTGGTGGAACAAAAAGCAGCTCTCTCTACCTACCCCTCCTGGCTTATTTTGTTGTTGTTTTTGTTGTTTTCTTTTTTAAAAATTGAGTCAGAGGCTGGGCGCAGTGACTCATGCCTGTAATCCCAGCACTTTGGGAGGCCGAGGCGGGCGGATCACGAGGTCAAGAGATCGAGACCATCCTGGCCAACATGGTGAAACCCCGTCTCTACTAAAAATACAAAACCTAGTTGGGCGTGGTGGTCCTGCAGTCCCAGCTACTCGGGAGGCTGAGGCAGGAGAATGGCTTGAATGCAGGAGGCGGAGGTGGCAGTGAGCCGAGATTGCGCCACTGCACTCCAGCCTGGCGACAGAGCGAGATTCCATCTCAAAAAAAAAAAAAAAAAAAAGTCAGAATTAGGTACTAAAAAGCCGTATGACATGCCTGAACAGGGACTTGAACCCTGGACCCTCAGATTAAAAGTCTGATGCTCTACCAACTGAGCTATCCAGGCTTCTTCCCTGCTTGTTTATTTTAATGCAATAATAAATAACAGCACTTTGTTAAAAATAATAAAGGTATAATCTGTGACACATCCAAAGTGGACAAGATGAAGAGATAATAGGTATACGCCAGGATTCCCCTGGGCAAACTGGGACCTGCTGGTACCCTATATATTAAGAGTCTTGGGTTTTGTTTTCACTTAAGCAAATGTCCAAACTTTCTTATCCTTTTCTCTTCAAAGTGTTTTCCTATGTGCCCATCCCTTAGGACTTCTAGCTCTTGTATAAACAGGTAATTGAGGTGCAAATATCTGATAGGGTGTCCTACAGGATGATTGCAAATCCCATCAAGATTAAGGTCACAGACCACTCCCCAGATAAAACCCAGACTCAAGCTGGGCGCGGTGGCTCCAGCCTGTAATCCCAGCGCTTTGGGAGGCCCAGGCAGGAGGATCACAAGGTCAGGAGTTTGAGACCAGCCTGGCCAGCATGGTGAAACCCTGTCTCAACTAAAAATACAAAAAATTAGCCAGGCATGGTGGTGCGCACCTGTAATCCCAGCTACTCAGGAGGCTGAGGCCGGGGAATTGCTTGAACCCGGAAGGCAGATGTTGCAGTGAGCCGAGATCATGCCACTGCACTCCAGCCTGGGCAAGAGAGCAAGACTCCATCTCAAAAACAAAACACAACAAAACCAGACTCACCCCTCCCTTGTTGTAAAAGACTGTGCTAGAGCCTGCAGAGTGGTTCTGCCCTATCCACCCTCCCTTCCTTACCAATGACATGAGCTTGAAGATGGAAGCCACCTGTTCAAGAGAGATGTTCAGAAAAATAAGAGTTGCTAATGACTGGGGAGCTGCCATATTTATTCATTACCTCCAGACCCAGCAGCTGATTGCAATTCTTGACCTAAACAATTACACATTGCTGAAGTTCTTGCTTCCCATTCCAGGCTCTTCTGCCTCCACTCTGTCCTTGCACCCCAAACCCCTGCCATACAAGTCACGAAACTCATTCCACTCATCCTTCATCCATGCTGTTACCTTGGCTGGAGATACCTTTCTCAGCCTTGACATCCAGCTACTTCTGCCCTTCTGCCAGAAACAAACGTAGTCATCAGCTCCTCCTGGAAGCCTCTCTGGGCTGCACTCCTGAGACATCCCAGGCATGCTCCTGCACCCTGTTATATGATCACCTGTTAACACACCTGCCTCCTTCAACCTGTGATCAGCTTGAGGGAGGGCACCGTGTGTTCTTTCTTCCTCAGTCTGTCATCCTGTGCCACCATGCCTCCTATATGGCGACATGGCAGGCATATGTAATGGGAAATGATTGAATGAATGTTGAAACTCACCAAATAGGGGAGGGTCCTGGAAAGCCTCTGGGAGGAGGATACCTGATTGGCCTGTAAAGGTAGGGGTCACAATGTGGCAGTTACACATTCTCCATCAATAGGATCAGGTCCATTATCCTATTAAACCTCCTTGGGGACCTTGAGGGTTAGAGGACATGCCTATTAGTAACCCCCGTTTATGGCTGGGCAAATGGAGGCATGGGGAGGTTAAAAGCCCCGGGTCAACCCAGGAGTTGGTGATGAACCTGCTGTGATTGGCAGTCGTGGGGACCTGATGCGGGTTTTGTTCTCTGAACCTCACTACTTTCAAGGACTCCTCAGTTCATTCTCTCAATCTCTTTCTTTTTGTTTTCTTTTTTCCTCCAGTAATATCCAAAAAGTCCCTTCTCCAGATTAAATCATCCTGGCTTCAGATATCTAAAGCAGCTATTTTTTTTTTCCTTCAGCATTTGAAATGTTTTTAAGGGTTTATTTCAAACACCCTTTTCTTTGAACTGATTGTTCAGAACTTTCATTCCACTTTGTCAGTGTGTCTGGTAGTCGGCTCCGATTTCTAAAAGGTTTTTATTTCTTCTCTATTAGCGGCCACCACCTGCTTACTGTTTGGATGGGTTTTGCTTTATTTTTTTGCTTTCATCTATTGAAATGGATGAGAGGAACCTTAGGTAATGAACCTTGTTTCCAGTTTTCCCCCTCACCTCCCCTATTTTTAACTCCTCCTGCCACTGCTAAGGATGAGGCAAAGGACGAAAAGTTCCCTGGGTGGTAAGTCTCTGGGAGTCACTCTGCCTTTCTCCCCAGGTGTGGGGATGGAGTGGCAGGCAGCAGAGGGCAGAATGTGCCTGGAATGTTTGCAGTGCTGTTGTCTTTGCAATTGCCTGGCCATCCTGCTTCCCCACAGCAGGATGCATGGTGGCCTTCTAAATGGCCACTCTGGCTGGAGTGAAGAGGTGTCTTCCTCCAATCTTACAGGGACCCCTAAGCTTCATGGGGCGATGTGAGTGTCAGTAGCTGTTGCTAAGGCCCACATTGCCAGACACTAGCTTGTTCCATTTTTGGTTTATCTACACACATTGGCCCTTATGGGAGCAACCTCACATATAAATATATAAATATTTTACCAGTTCATCCTGCCCTCAGGGTATGAAGTTTAATGAACTAAATAGCCTCCATTAATCACCCAACAAAATGTTATTTACTTCAAGGGAAAGGGTAAGTGGCCTCTGCAAAGACACGTCAGGGACTCGGTCTCGGCATCTCTTCCCTGTGCTAGGTCTTCCCAAATCTTTAAGAACAAAGTCCTAAATCCTGGGCTGGGTGTGGTGGCTCACACCTGTAATCCCAGAACTTTGAGGGGCTGAGGCAGGTGGATCACTTGAGGTCAGGTTTCAGACCAGCCCGGCCAACATGGAGAAACGCTGACTCTATTAAAAATACAAAAATTAGCTAGGCATGGTGGTACCCACCTGTAATCCCAGCTACTTGGAAGGCTGAGACAGGAAAATCACTTGAATCCAGGAGGTGGAGGCTGCAGTGAGCTGAGATCGCATCACTGCACTCCAGCCTGGGCAACAGAGTGAGACTCCATCTCAAAAAAAAAAAAAAAAGAACAAAGTCCTAAATCCAGAAGTTCTGCCAGCTGAGTTGACACATTGCTTTCCTGTCCTCTCCTCTCCCCTTACCAAATTTTAGTATTACCTTTTAATTAATTAAATAATTAAAGAGGGTCTCACTCTATTGCTCAGGTGGAGTGCAGTGCTATGATCACGGCTTACTGCAGCCTCAAACTCTTGGTCTCAGGTGATCCCCCCACCCCAACCCCCAGAGTAGCTGGGACCACAGGTGCATGCCACCATGCCTGGTTAATGTGCGTGGTGTTTTGTTTTTTTTTTTTTGTTTGTTTGTTTGTTTGTTTGTTTTTTGTAGAGATAGGGTCTCACTATGTTGCCTGAGCTGGTCTCAAAGTCTTGGCCTCAAGTGATCCTCCCACCTCTGCCTCTCAAAGTCCTGGGATTACAGGCATGAGTCAATGTGCCCAGCTTGCCTACCACATTTTAGATGTCAGTTTCCTCACCCTTTTGCTTAAAATAGGCATACTCTCCCATATCTGCCCAGCCCAGAAATGCACGGTCATGGGTTATGTCAGCCCAGCGAGGGTGAGAAAGGTCTTGAGCCCTGTTGTCATGATGACCCCATAGCCAATAAATCTAGTCCAGTGTAAGTAACATTTGAGCAACTGGAGAAAATGGAACTGAAGTGGGTACATATCAGAGGCCCTTTGACATCTCTGAATATCCTTTGTAAATAATATCTATTGCCCAGCTTAGAGCTGTGAGAGCCACTCAGCGCAAGTGTATACGAGTGGAAAAATGAAGGAAAGGGAAGGGCAGAGGGAAGGGAGTGGAGATTGGTGCTGAGACACAGGGGGTGGCCTTGGGAGCTGATACAGCAGTGCCTGTGTTAAGCTAGGCTGTCCATCCTTTGGCACCCCAGTCCCTACTCCTGCAGCCACAGATGAAAGGCACATTTTGCAAGCCAACATCTACCTTGCCCCTTCCTAGGAACAGTGAGGTCCTATCCATTCTGATCCCACTGAAATCTAAGAGAATTGGTGGAGATCTGCTGTCCCAGCCCAGAAAATGGCATCATGTGTGAGGATCGGCCCTTCACATCCCTTCTTTTGCAGGGCTGACCACCGCCTCACCCACTCCCTGCTAGAGGGGCCCGGCCCCTCCCTGCACACATCCAGACTCTCCAAAGCATCTTGCATTTGGCCAGAGGTCTCGAGAAGCGTCTCCAGGCTGTGTAGGGCTTTAGCCCAACACTAATTAGTAATGCAATCCCGCAAAGAGTGAAGCTGCCTGCCACCTCCCCTCACTCATAGTGATTTATGTTCAATTTGTACAAATGGAGAAAATGAGATTTCAAATTTCAATGCCATTTCTGCAATGAGGTGATTAAAAGAGAGAGAGGTATCGCCTTCCACTGTATAGAATATTGATCCCAGTGCTATTTTCCTTTGCAATAACCATTAGCTCAGTATTATTTGCAAACCTCTAATGTGAACCTGGAGATGTAATTTACATTTGTGCCTCACTTATTTGCTTTAACAAAACAACACAAAGCTTTGGGTCTTTCAATCTATCCATATTGTCAATAAAATTAGCAGCTTGAAGGGAAAAAATGATATTCAAAACCATAACTTCCCATTAACTACCGCAAGACACAACACATCGTTGCAAAAGAGAGAGAGCTTCGTAGCTAAATCCTTTCTTGTTCTTTCTTTTCCTCCGCCCCCTCTTCCGCCTCCATGGGGTTAGAATTCAATGAACAAACTTGAAAGTGAAACATCCCCTCCTCTGAATGTGGATCAGCTTAGGGTCTGGGGGCTGGCTGTGCACATCTGAGGCCCGATCCCTCCGAGGGTGACCCCGGAGGAAGAGAACGCGTGGGCCCCTGCTCCAAGTGCCAGCGCACGCCTGGCCCAGAGGTCCTTCGGGCTGCCAGGACAAATGCGTACGCATAGACACGTGCACGGAGCCTCCGAGAGAGAGGGAGAGACCAAGAGCGAGCGAGCGAGAGACAGAGAGAGAGAGAGAAAGAGAGAGTTCCTCAAGAGAGCCGGGAGCCAGGGTAGGGACCAAAGGGGCTGGAAGAAAAGATGAGAAGGAGGTAATCAAGAAATAAAAGCATGGGGGCTGTGCTCTGCCAATTCAAATGGCAGTTCCGTCAGCCTCGACGCTGAACAAACAGGCCACGTAGCTCCGCGTTCTCATTTCTTGTCTCTGCAAATCCGTCAGCTGCCTACAAGAGCCTACCAGACCCTGGAAGACGAGAACAAGAAAAAGGGAGAGTGGGGGGCGGGGAAGCTAATGACCCATAATTGCCATGATAGTGGGAGAGGGGCCAAGCAGCTGTTTTACATTCCTGGTATGTATAGTATGCAAATATCGACAAAGGCTCGACACAGTTTCGCTATTGTGGATCCGGAGGGTAACCAAATTAGCCTTTGGCAGCCATGGTAATTGGGAGGTGCTGTTCCCATTAGGAGTCCTGCAAATTATGAAGAAAAATGGACCGAGGGCTTTGTCACAAATAATAATACCAAGAAGAAAAGCGCAGGCGGCTGTCTTTTCTTTTCTTCCCCTGTTCCCCACCCTCTGCCTTTGTTTTTTTTTTTTTTTAATTTCTGCATTGTGTTGTTAATACCTCTCTATTTAGTAATAAGAAAACAGTCTGAAATCCCCCACTAGACAGTGCACGGACTTGATTGCAAGAATGTCAAGTTTGCAGGAGGGTCCGGGGGGGAAGAGCTGCTTTCTGTTGCCCGAGCCCAGGGGCTGCAGGTAGGAAAGGCGCAGTTGTGCAGCAGTAAAGACTTCCCGCCCAGAGCCCTAGGTGAAGAGAGAAGCCTAAAAACTGACGTCTCAAAGAAAACGCTCTTTCCACGAAGCATCTTCTCTGTATTGTAAGGGTGCAGAGAACATCTCTTCCTGGAGCATAGCTGGGCTTTATCCTCCACCTCACTCCCAAAGAGTCTAAAGTTCTGGCTTGATTGAGGCTCTAATCTCTTAACAATTCAGACATGGGCTTGAAAAACCTCCAGTCATGATGCATTAAGCCCCGAACTCATGCCGAAAAGGTTTGCAGACTTTCGCCCTTGGCATTCCCTTGAGATGGCCTAATTCCATGTCCCTGGGAGCTGGGTGCCTGGTGACCAGATGGGCCACCGGCATATCAGATGACGCTATGATGAGCTCAGCCCTTTATGGGGCATGAGTAAATGAGGCAGAATGGTCCGTTCGGGGCCAAGTTTGCCCCAGATGAGAGTCACAGTATCACCAGGGTAGCAGGGAACTGTGATGCCTACAGTGCATACCCATGTGAGGAGCAAAGGACCAATACTTCCCAAAGCATTCTCTCCTTTAAAACAATCAACTTCCAATTTCCTGTGTTTTAGCATCTGTTGGTTTGGCCAGAGGAACACCTTCAATGAGAAAGGGCTCTCTGGAAATGCGATGTCTTTCATCTATGTTCCTCCAGTTACATAGGAACATCTCATGCATTGGTTCGCATTTTATTTTTACATTGTATTTCATACAAATGTACAATGTTAAAACACAGAAAGGAATATAAATCTACTTGGATAACTGAAAGGATACTACCACATACTCGCCTTTAGAATCAGACAGAATTTCCCATAAGGAAAAAAAAATGGAATTTTCATAAGGTTTGAAGTGTCCTCAGAGACACGACTATAAAAGGATACTGCCAATTTTGTCCTCCAAAGGGTAAAGAAAGAACTAATGGCTAGTTGCATGCATTTGGGAAATTAACAAAAATAGGAGGAGGACTGAAAATAGATCAGGTCATAGCAAAGTCAAATAGAGGGTTGAAAAATGAGTAAGAGGAAATGGCAACTCGCTTGCACAATGTCAGTGCAGGTGGGACCAATGGGTGACCTCAGGAATGGAGTGAGGAGGAAAATAGCCAACCATGATACTGGTTTCTTTCCTTTGTGTAATGTCCAAATCCCATTTCAGTAGATAAGGGAATACTGGCCCCCATTCCTTGCTAGTTTTAAATGAAGAACATTCAGCTGTTTAGATACAGTCCAGGTTTCAAGTCTCTTTGAAGGTAAATTTGAGAGTGAGGGAGAAAACAAAAAAAAGAAAAAAAAACTTTCTAGCATTTACAATAATTTTTCTTAAGAAAAAAATATTCTTTGATGAAAATACTCTACCATTTGGGGACTGTGTTTAGGTTTTTGTTCTAGGTCCACCCCTTGACATGCTGATAAGGGCTGCAATGTCCAGTACCCTGCTCAACCTTTCTCTCTTCCCTTCTCAGAGTTCCAGCCACACTAAGTGTCTTTCCGTGTGTTGAACCCAGTATGCTTTTTCTCATCTCTTATTTTCACACAAGCTACTCCCTCTGCCCACTGGATGTCCCTGTGTACTGCCCCACCATGTGACACAGGTATGCACACATCCCTTGGGCTGGCTTATCCTCATCCTCTTCCTCAGGTCACTGCTTAGATACCACTTCCCCCACACAGCCTTCCAGCCTTGTCTGACTTTCTTAGTCTGGGTGAAAACTCCTCCTACCATCTGCTCTCAAGTGCCTAGTGCCAGAACTTATGACAGAATTTTCTGTCTAATCACTTTTCCAAGGCTGTGAGCAACAGGAGAGCAGGGACCACCTCTCTTGTTCATCAATGTGTCCCAAGTTCCTAGCCCAGTGTCTGGCACATAGCAGTTGAGCCATAAACATATGTTGAGTGAACGTCATCTGATTATTCAAAAGCTTAATTGAGGGCCTAAAGTATTGAGGCAGCAGAATGGGTCTGAAGGCGGGGAACATAAGGCCGATTCATGCTGACTTCCTAGAACTAAATCAAATGGATTTGATTCAGCTATGACAGGAAATATCCTCTCCATTTACATAGGGCATACAGGGAGTAAATGACTTTGTAACTTTACTTCATCCTCTTCATTTACATAGGACATACACCAAGTAACCAGTGGAAACCTCTAGAGGGTATTGAAACACCAGAAAATTCTGTAATGGGGCTCTTGAGCCCCTGTGCTCAGGCCCGCTCCCACCCTGTGGAGTGTACTTTCCTTTTCAATAAATCTTTGCTTTGTTGCTTCATTCTTTCCTTGCTTTGTTTGTGTGTTTTGTTCAATTCTTTGTCAAGATGTCAAGAACCTGGACATCCTCCACCAGTAACAGTATCACTTGATAACAGGTCTCTAACACTTGGCTTTTGCATTGAGGAATTCTGCCTTTGAGGAATACCTATCAATTCCAGAATCCCAGAGGGTCCCCCACATAAACATAGACCTGCATTTATTCCAAACACCAAAATTAACTGGATAGTGCTGGGATTACAGGTGTGATGCAGTTTTTATTCTAGCCCAGGACTTTCCTAGTTTCCTGCTAAATCTAGGGTCTCTCTTGCTCATTTTTTTTCTCTTCAGGAATGAAGTTTGCTTTTATCTGCAAATGTTGCTAAGAAAGAATCCATCGTTCAATGTACTGTGGTCCACTCTGCACTTTAGGGTCTCAGGCTTTACCCAGAACCTGGAGCAAGACCACTTCAACTCTTGCAAGAAATTCACAGGTAACACTGAGGCAAATTCTTTCCACTGTAAGGCCAAGGCAATTTGGGTTACTGGGTATTTACATCTTAGGTATATACGTGTTATGGCATAAAACCTGCTTGGAAAAATAAGACTTATAAATGGACAGCAATAACAGAACTAAAACAATGGAAAATGGTATGAGAGATTGGAGTTGGGTAGAAGAATAGTGTTCCTTATGCTGAAATAGCTTGCTATTTAGAAAAAGTGAGGGTTTTTGACCTGGAGGAAATGGCAAAAGACTATCAATAGGGGCAGTGCTAGGGCAGAGGATTCCCGAGTGGAGGTTCATAAAAAATTAAGCTCGGATAGGGACCACATAGGTGAGAGACATTAATAACAAATGAAAGAGTTTAGTTAATGGTGGGCAGCTTGGGTGTGGCGCTGTAGGGTGCAGTTACTCAAATGTCTTCTGAACCCATCTCAGGAGGACTCTTACTAAGGTCTGTTACAGCAAGGGTCCAATAAATCACATCTCTCTGTATCTATGTGATTTTTTTTTTTTTTGGCAGAGTCTCGATCTGTTGCCCAGGCTGGAGTGCCAGTATGATTATGGCTCCTTGCAGCCTCAGTCTCCTGGGCTCAAGTGATCTTCCCACCTCAGCCTTCTGAGTAGCTGGGACCACGGGCACATGCCACCATGCCCAGCTAATTTTTTATTTTTATTATTTTGTAGACACGGGTTCTCACTATGTTGCCCAGGCTAGTCTTCAACTCCTGGGCTCAAGTGATACTCACCTCAGCCTCCCAAAGTGATGGAATTACAGGCATGAGCCACTGCGCTCAGCTCATGTGATTTCTTAGCCTCCTCCCGCACTAACTCTGGGCTTGGCTTTGTGAGTTGTTTTGGCTGATGGGACTTTAGCAAATGTGATGCAAGCAGAAGTTTGAAAAGTGCTCATTCATCGGAGTTTGCCTTCTCTGGCTCTTTGCTGGGACTCCTTCTAGCACCATATGCAAAAAGCTGAGCCTAGCCTGTTTGAAGATGAGAACCTACATGGAAAGAGAGGTCCACCTGTCATTGCTGACTCACCTGAGGTCCCAGACATCTAAGCAAGCCCAGCCAACATGATGTGATACAGACACGCACCCACCCAACTATGTCTAACATAAATGTTCTACCTGCAGAGTAGTGAGCAACTGTATCATTTTTGTTCCAAGCTTCTAATTTGGGGGGTGATTTATTCACTTGGCAATAAATAAGTGGTACAAGGTCCTCACAAAAGGAGCCTATAAGAATTTGAGAGAACAAATTTGCTCCTTTGGGAGCTAATGTAAGAGCTGCAAACACTGAAGAAAGCTAAAGGAATGGTGCCATCCTTTAGGGCTGGCTGATCAGAAGTGTTGCAATACCATGGCAGGTTGAGGGCAGCAGCCATGTGGGTGGCAAAGGAAGGAGGGACAGCCTACTAAAGTGCTGATGAAAAGAGCAACATGGACCTGCACGGGGTGGGGTAGGGGTAAAGGAAGGCCAGAGTGATGGAGAGAATAGCAAAGCCCACATCAGCAGGGACCTCATGGCCCAATGACAGGCCATGGCACTGTCAACCCATCTGGAGAAACCACAGGGATATGAAAATAGGTGTTGGTATTGACACGGATGGAAATGACTGGCAGATCTCAATGGCTGCCTCCTGGGATCCTGGGCAAAGAAACATTGGGGATGGGGGTGATGTTTTGATTACACTGGGAAAAGCTTCACTTATCAAGTTTCCCTCATTCCAGGCAGTTGTCTGACTTAGGAAGCCATAGGATCCCTGGAAAATAAAACTGTAGGACAAGATGTACAAAATCCAGCAAAAGTCGTCTGTCATCCCAGACATTACTTTTCTATTTTCATGACCCCATTGCTACTGAAGTTGACGTCCAATATATACCCAGTTGTTACGATGCTAAGACAGACTTGAGATGAAGAGCGTTTGTTCTAGAAAGAACCAAATGCCAGCTTAACCACCCACTATTTAGTGACCCTGGGCAATTTATTTAACCTTAGTTTTCTTCATCTGTAAAATGGAACTAATAATAGTTCCTATCTCATATGGCTGTTGTGAAGATTAAATGAAATTATACAAAGTGTTTAGCACGGTATAAGATACATAGCAAACTCTTAAACTTGCTATGATTATTTTCGATAGCTATTTAGAACTCCAGATTTTCTGAGCAATTCATTTGGATTATCAAGAAAAATTTCATCATCTGAATATCATCAGTACCTTCCGTGATACCTAAAATATATTAATTAGGGAAAATGCCCTCTTGATCCCAGCATTTGAATCTGGGAGGGAGAGAAGATAATCCTATACTTTCCTTATGTTTGGCATTCTAGTGTATTCCTGATGAAAATCTTGATGCACATTCAACTGCATTGGATCTTTATTTTTATCCCATCTGACTAGCAAGTTCTCATTAAGATATGATTTAAGAACTGAAAGTTCATTAAAAAGATCATTTCATGACAAAGTGAGATGAGCAACGTAGAAATGATTCCATAGCTTCTCTAGATCATTCCATTTAGGGCTTTTTTCCAACTGAATCCAGCATAATTCATAGAAGCACTAAGATTTGCCTTTCGAAGGTCTGGAATAATTCAGCAATTAACATCATACACTCTTATTACCTGATGCATTAGATCCAAATTGCAACAAATACCAATGCTAGCAATTTGTTTTTCCTATAACTTGCTTACTTTAAGCAGCATTGTCTTGGAAATCTTTCTTCTTAAATTCAGCTCTAAGAAAAAATATTCACAAATAATTTATTTCAAAATAATCTCTCCTTTTTTTAAAGAGTAGAATTATGTAGAAAAAAATCAGTAACATCACTTTATAAAAAGAAACAAAATTCTGACTCAGAATGCTTAAAACAATTTTTCTCTGATAGGTTTTTTTTTCTGACTGAATAAAACAAAGCTCATAGTAATTGTAACAACATTAGCATTCTTTCAAGAGTGGAGATTAGTCACTGAAATCTTGTGTTCTACAATGTCAAAATTTGTCTGAACTGCACTTCAATAAAATCACAAAATGATAACAGTGTCTCCATTCATGCTATATAAATATGAAAAACATCAAACCAAGTGGAAAAACATGAGATGTGCCATTTATATAATTGTTACAAATTTCTGTTGTACAACCAATTTCTACAAAATTCCATTGCAGCTATTCAAATACTTGTGGAAGAATATCTTAAAACCTTTACATTTCACGTCTTAAAGCTAACTTAATGGAAATACTATCAGTAGACACACTGACAGTTTTATCAAGAATTCCGCTGCAGCTCAGAATGGAGGAATAACATCAGCTGCTTCATCTACTGAGACATCCAGTTCAAGGATCATCACACTAACTCCAGTATTTCCACTAACATATTCCCAAAGATGGGAAGCTTTCCATAGTGTTTCCAAGGCAGGTTTGTGAACTTTTGCCCAATTCCCATTGAAAACTTTTTAATGGCGTAAAAATATTCTCTCATTGTTCATGCTACTAAAAATTTTATTTTGGTTTAACCAATGTGGAAATTAGTTTCAAGGTGGACCTGATATGTCTGAAATAAAAATTGAATTGCTATGTTATGTAACTCCACCTTTCACTGATGCAACCCCATTTAACAAATCCCTTTGTGTTAAAACAATAAAATAGGTCGGTGCAGTGGTTCATGCTTATAATCCCAGCACTTTGGGAGGTCGAGGCAGGCAGATAGCTCGAGCCCAGGAGTTTGAGACTAGCCTGGGAAATATGGAAAAGCCCCATCTCTACAAAAAATACAAAAATTAGCCAAGTGTGGTGGCACGTGCTATAGTCCCAGCTACTCAGGAGGGTGAGGTGGAAGGATCACTTGAACCCTTGAGCCCTGATAGTGCCATTGCATTCCAGCCTGGATAACAGAACAAGACCCTGTCTCACAAAAAATAAATAAAATAAAACACCACCTTTCCAATGAAACTAAGAAACTGCAGAGGTGAGAGCTAACTGATATTTCTTTGAATGAATATATAATACAATGTCAGATTTCTCCTGTGACTAATATTTATCTCATTGCTCTGTTGGGTGCAGTTTTTATATATGGTTGTCATATTTCTATAAAGTGGATATACCTTTGACAAAATGTCATCGAAATATTCTTGGTCACCCTGCTTTTTACACTAACGAGATTTCTATTAGTCAGGATAAAGTTAAGCTCTGCTGTGGTAAACAAATAAACCCCTAAATCTCAGTGGCTTGACATATCACATCCACACGAAAGCTGACATGACTTAGGAAGTCCTCCTTCCTCTTGAAGCTGAGTTATCTGGAATATGGCCTTGGCTGTTATTGTGTCGGGGGCAGAGAGATGGAAAAGGACCTGGCTTTTACCTGTTTCAGCCCAGAGGTGATACATGTCACTTTCTCTCTCCCTATCCATTAACTGGAATTGGTCACATGGCTTCAACTCACTGCAAAAGTGCTGCAGAAATATCACAGAGCATGCAGATAGCTGGAAAGCACCAACTGTCTGCCACAGGCATTAAAATAAACACAATGAGCTATTTTGAACACGCTTCAAAAGGTTTCAAACTGTAGGCATGTGACTTGTGCTAAACCATTCAGAAATCCGTGGCATCCTCACTACTTCATAACAGAGTCAATATTCATTATGTGTGTGTTTACATGGGTAGCACTGAGTCTCATTGGCTGGCAAAGTGGCACAGGTGCACATACTATGTATAATATATGTGCTTATAGATAATGATATGGTCCAAAATGAAACTAGTTTGGTCTAACTCATTGCTTGTCAACTAGGGACAAAATTGCACTTAGCAGTGTATAGAGACATTTTTGATTATCACAGCTGGAGGCAGGGGGTGGGGGTGCCACTGATATCTAGTAGGTAAAGGCCAGGGATGCTGCTAAACATCCTAAATGCACAAATCAGACCCCCATCTCAACTGTGAATCGTCAGTGTTGTTGGCCCAAATTGTCAATGTTGGTGAAGCTAAGAAACTCTGGTCTACCAGATGATCCAGGAAATGCTATCTCCCCATCATGCCCATTGAGTGCTTTTCAACAAAGCAGCCAGAAGCAATTGCTTCCTTTCAGCTGCATATTCTTGCTTCCTTGGTCCCTTCATTGATGGTTCCAAAATCTGTATATCCAAATGCTACATACATATGCAGCTGTCTATCAGTTACATTTATCGAGATGTCCAACCACTTCCTTACATGAAATCTGTGCAAAATGAAATTCATTGCCATCTCCTGCCTCTGACTCCAACCTCTTTCCCACCTTCTTTAGTGCCATTGGCCTTCACCTTTCAGTCACCCAAGCTGGAAACCTTAAACAAGCCACTCCTGACTCCTCCCCCTTCACAGTTCCACACACCACCCAATTCTGTAGATTTTTAGCTCCCACAAGACTTTGGACTCTGATATCCCTCTCTGTCTCCTTTGTTTCCTCTTGTATGGCTGTGTTGACTGGAATCCACGTAAAATAATAATAATGGTTTACTGCTATTCTCCTAGGAAGTATCCCTAACACCAGTCTCTCTCCACCCTGATCCAACTTCCACATTGCCACCAGGGAAGCTGCATGGCAGCATAGAAAAAGTGAGGGATCTAGAATCAATAGACCTACATTTCAAACCCAGGTCTTCCTCCATAACGCATGGGATGCACCTTAACCTCTTGAAGCCACAAATGTAAAATGGGACTAAAAGCCTCCCCCTTATAAAGTGGTCTTGAAGGTTAAATATCACATATAAAAATCCTCCAGCCTAACCCCTGGCACACATGGTTGCTCCATATGTTTCACCGTTATTTATCTTTGTCATTATTATATTGGTTCTAAAGTCACCCTTAACATTAAACAACTGCACTTTGTAAGGATTAAGTTTTCATTCCCAAATGCCTTAAACCTTCAATAAACTGCTCCTAGAGGACTGTGGTGAGACTGTAAATTCTAGTTGGTGACCAACCATGACTGTATTATTTCTCACTGTAACCACTGTGCATCGAGTACATAGTAGGTGCTCAATAAGTAAATAAATGTTAATCAAGTGAATAATAAAGTATTATATACATTTTGTTTATTATATATAACATATACTGTCATAAAAGAAATATTTTGCTCTACGTATAAGCTGGAATTATTCTTTCAATTTTTTTTTTCTAATACAATCCTTTCTGAAGTCTGCCCATATCCACCTCTCTCTGTAATTAATGTCTCCCCTCTGTTCTAACTTTCAGTCTGTCTTGTGTCACCTATTTTTTGCAGCTGGTCTCGTCTGCTTCCAACAGACTATGCATCACTTTCTTGCCATGAACCTATCTGGTTCCCCTTTATCAGTATTTCCCTTACTCCAATATACACACATATATGCACACAGATTCACGCACATCAGATGAACTGACAGATTTTTCTCATTATTCTTTTTTTTCCAGAAACTTCCATGGCTACATGGCCAACCAATTGCTTCACTTGTGCATCCAGGCTTGTAAGTTCTATCACATAATACACTGAAAGAAAGCTTCATGTCACAGAGAAACAGCATTCCTATCCCCAAGCTGACTGGAGGAAGACAAAAATTTATAATCCAAATGAGTGAGATGAAGTAAACTCAGTAATAGCTAGATTGGGTCAGAAATGAACAGCTGCTTCCAGCATGGGCAGGGCCAGGCTGGCCCACTGCACCTGGGAAGGACAGGTTCACATGGTGCTTGGGTCCAGCCACACAGCAGAGCAGTCCTGAGCTCCTAGGGTCAACCTGTTCATTCCTTCCAAGGTCTTTCCCTGGATCTACTCAGGTAATTTCCTAGCTGTTGAGAAGACAGTGAACTCAAAAAAACCATTGTTCCTGGGTGTGGCAGGCTCATGGGTGGGCACATGCACACACGGTTGACACTTGGCCAGCCAAGGCTTTTTGGATCTGAGTTCCCCATCTCCCATGTCATCTGGCACTCTGTCCCCAGACCTCAGAGCTGCTAGAATGCACAATAAAAAGCCAAATTAAAAGTTGTATCAAGTGCACCCTAGACTGAAGCAGCCATGTGGCTTTTGAAATGGCCTCACTTCCTCCCCAGAGTGGCTTCTTTCTTTCCACCTTCTCCTTGAAGCCTCCATACTGGCCCTGCCTAGGTCTGCATGCCTTCCTCCCCAGTCTCCCTCAGGGCCTCTTGAAGCTGGCAGGCAAAGAGTCGCTTCCCGGTAGGCGCAGTTGGCACGACTGCAAGTGTACTTAAACTTTGTGTCTGATCAAGTTATGTGTATTGGATCTGAAACCAGTTAGTCAATTCGTTCAGGTCCCTAAGTGGCGATTTGTGGTAATGTCTACATCAATACGGACGGAGCGGTTTGCTAGCTGGTTTACGTAAAGCAAATGGCTGCAGGAAAGAGGGGGCGGCCTCCAGCATTCTCTCTGCTAATGAAGATATGGCTGGAAAAGAAAGGAAAGCGAGTGGAAACAAAAGTCGGCATCCATTTGTGCATAAACACTCAGGCGAGGTCTATTTTCTAGGTTGAATCAATTTGCCTCTTCCATTTACCCCTTGTTTCTTCCTCCGCATTGGCCTTCTTTCCTTGTTGATGCGCAGACCTAATCATTAGTATTATAATCTTGTTCTGTGTATATTAAAACTCCCCAACCCAGGGACAAACTATGGTGTTTGTTTGTTTGTTTTGATGGAATTTTTTGCTCTTGTTGCCCAAGCTGGAGTGCAATGGTGTGATCTCGGCTCACCGCAACCTCCGCCCACGGGTTCAAGCGATTCTCCTGCCTCAGCCTCCAGAGTAGCTGGGATTATAGGCACGCACCACCATGACCGGCTAATTTTTTTTTTTTTATTTTTAGCAGAGATGGGGTTTCTCCACGTTGATCAGGCTAGTCTCGAACTCCCAACCTCACGTGATCTGCCCGCCTTGGCCTGCCAAAGTGCTGGGATTACAGGTGTGAGCCTCTGCGCCCGGCAAAACTACGTGTTTAAGAGGGAACTTGGGGCACTGATACAAGTTCCACTCAGAGTCTTACAGGAATGACTGAAAACAGAAAGAAAAAAATGAGTGGTGTTGAGTTCCACTCGCCTTGTTTCTCTTTTGTATCAATCGTTTCTGCATTTGCCCTGACAGGGGAGGAAACAGCATAACAGGGAATTTATTTAGTGTGTGTCTGCATATTGGCTGTATCTCTTTACTACTGCAGAGTACATTGTTTCTAATAATTGTGATGGATTGATACTTATGACTGGCTGGCAGAATTCCTTTAGCATGTTAAAATATTACCCTTTATTCCCTGATCTAATGCATAACCTGATGTTTCAGTCAGTTTTCAAATGTAATAAACAATTTGAAAAGCGAATAACCCTAAAGAAAAGGAAGATGCTCTGTATCGGAGGTGAATTCCATTTTAAATCATGCCCTCTGCCAGCCAAGTGAACTCCTTAGCAGAGTTGTTCTTTAGCTCTGATTCAGTCAAGCCATCTAGGAGTTGGATGCAAACGAAAGAAATTGGTGCACATGAAATAGACTAAAATCTGTCTGACAAAAATGCTTTGGCTAAAATGGAATGGCTGAAATCCTCCTTGTTCTGGTCTGCTAAGCTAGCCAGGAAATAGCAAAATTCCAGGCTCAAACCTGAGAAAGTGTTTCCTTGGGTATGGCTTCTGCCTTCACCTGCTGGCTGGAGATTTGGCCCTTGAAAATGACAGTTTTGCCCTTACAATCTCACCTCAACACGCTGGTCCCTAACATCCCTCTGGAAATTTTGCCCCTGAAAAGACGTTAAGGCTCAGAAGCTTACCACCATCACCTCTGACCCAGAAACAAATCTTAGGACCTTGACAAGAGGCCCATTTGACATGGCAAAGATGGACCAAATGGCTTAGTGGCCAAGTGGCTAAATGCAGACAGAACACTTCATATCCTTCCCCTCATCAATGCACATTTCTGAAATAAACAGCTTAAAATTGCAGGTCACATGATTTTTTATTTCATTTTGTTTTCTTGCATTTTAATTTCTATTCTTTCCTATTGTGGGTTACATCACTTTTCATCACGGTCGTGCTGCAGAAACGTAGAGCACGATTTATGGAGCCTTAACATAAATATGATGCTAGACAGAAAGAGAGTAACATATTAGTTTAGAATTTGCAGACTCGAACACACGGAGCACACATGGCTGATTTATGAAACTGAGATAGCCTATAAATCCTAAAGTAAGGTGCTGCATCCATAAACTCCCAAGGAGCAAGAGGCAGTGCCCCTTAGCACAAACTCCAGTTGGAAGCCCCTAGGCCCTGAAAACAAAAGACGCACCCAATGCTTGGCCTTTTGCTTTTCTTAGAAACACATCTTGGCCGGGCGTGGCGGCTCATGCCTGTAATCCCAGTACTTTGGGAGGCCAAGGCAGGCAGATCACTTGAGGTCAGGAGTTTGAGACCAGCCTGGCAAATATGGTGAAACCCCATCTCTACTAAAACTACAAAAAAAATTAGCAAGGCATGGTGGTGCGTGCCTGTAATCTCAGCTACTCAGGAGGCTGGGGCAGGAGAATCGCTTGAACTGGGGAGGCAGAGGTTGCAGTGAGCCGAGATCACGCCACTGCACTCCAGCCTGGGAGACACAGCGAGACTCCATCTTAAACAAACAAACAAAAAAGAAACACATTTTTAAAAATTAGCCATATACCAAAGTGGTGGGAAGGTTTGCTCTTCACCAATTAACGAAGGATGGGTAAGGAAGTTAGTTGGTGGTTGGACTCTGCTCTCAGATTCAACCCTCCCCAGCCTTCTATTCTCCTCCATATTCTGTGGGGCAGGGCTTCCCAGTGCAAACTATATTTCCCAAGAGCTCTCTTGCCAAATGACTTCTGCCTGGGATTTGCCAAATGGGAGGCACTGGGAGGAGTCTGGGGGGTGGGAGTGAGGGAGGAGCCAGGTAGGAGGCTTCCCCTCGCCTCCTCCCTCTGCGTTGGGTGGCCTCACCGGAAGTTGCTGCTTCTCCTCCATGATCCCAGCTTTGTCAGACAGCCTTCTTGTGATTCTACCTTCCAACAGGTAGCCCTGGTTTCTGGGCTCCGTCCCACCATCTCCTCCTTTTGTTCCTTCAGGCTGAGGGTGGTCACAGCTTCCTGCTGTTAATAGTCTCTCCAGTGTCTCCTCCTCCCCCGCCACACCACACCATGCCCACCCAGTGCCTAACCCTTTTAAACTAAACCCATATTAACTTTCCTGTAGCAAGTTTTATATATAGGTTCTGCCTTCCTGGCCAGGACCTGACTAATTCAGGGGGACCCTGGAGGCTATTCCACCATCTCCGACTGACAAGCATATGGACAAGGAGCAAAATACAAATCTGCTTCCAGCTTTAACCAGTCCTCAGCCACTCAAAAACTCTCTGACAAAATCACTGCAACCACCAAGGATTACACAATAGCTTGATTTTCTCTTCCTCTTGGAGAAAGACTCGGTTGTGGGTCTCATGAAATACTACTTGAGGTCAGGTGCAGTGGCTCACGCCTGTAATCCCAGCACTTTGGGAGGATGAGGCAAGAGGACTGCTTGAGCCCAGGAGTTTGAGACCAGCCTGGGCAACAAAGTGAGACCCAATCTCTACAAAAAATTTTAAAAATTAGATGGATGTGGAAGCATATGCCTGTAGTCCCAGCCACTCAGGAGGCTGAGGCAGGAGGATCACTTGAGCCCAGGGGGTCGAGACTGTAGTGGACCATGTGCATGCTACTGCACTCCAGCCTGGGCAACAGAGCAAGACCCTGTCTTAAAAAGATAAAAGAAAAAAGAACTGGAAACTCCCTGGGAATCCTGGGAACACCAGAAGAAGGAATGGGACCAAAGGTTGAAACACTCCCAAAGATATGGGTAGAAAAAGGTGGAGTTCTTCAACAGTGCTGGAGAAAGGAGAAAGGATTATAAGGATTACAAGGTGATGCCTTGTAATATGTTATCACTCTTTTAGAAAACAAAAAGTTGAATAGATCCAGAGCTTAAATTGCTTATCCTAATTCAACTTCAAAATCCCAGCCTAACCACTCTTTCAACCTAAGTTATAAATAATTTGACAACTTGGTGGTGTAGCATTTTGCAGCCACTTCTCTGCAAACTATAAATACCTGTAAAATAATACATCTGTGCAATATTAACAATGGCCATTGCTTATATTTTTTGGTGCTTCATGTAAACATTGAGTTGTGAGTTCCTTTCTTAGGCATGCTGCCTTCTAAATGTTTTTATCCCCTTGTAAAAGCGTAACAGAAATGGTGACTCCCCCCATCAACACTCACCAAATTTTGAAGACCACAGATGAAAGATAGAAACTTAAAATATGCAAAATATTTGCTCCAAATTAATTCGCATGGATAGAGGTTAGAATGGTGTTGGCTTTTGGTAGGGAAACGTTGGGGGACATGTGGGAGCTTTCTGGAATGATGGACATGTTTGACATCTTGATGTGAGTTGGTTCCGTGAGTGTGCGCATATGTGTATATGTAAAAATTAACCTGTAAGCTGTACACTCAAGACCTGCACTGTTTATTATATGTTTGCACACATCAATGAAAAATGTCAAAATAATCATTTTTCAAAAGACCTGGAACCTTGGCCCCTGAAGAGTTGAAGAAGGAATTTCTTTATGGAAAAGCAATAGCAACAGCATCTTTTTAAAGAAGGAGCATTTTTATGGAATTTGGCAATCATTGTGGACACACAAGTGAACTCAAGGAGTAATTATTGGCTAGCAGAGAGCCAAGTTCATCAACACCTCCTGGGCTGGGGTAAAGGGAGCAGGATTGGGTAGCAGAAGAAGTTGAATTACGGTGCAGACAAAACCAAGGCCTCATCTGAGGGGGGAGCTCTCGAGCTGGAATGCAGGCTGTACCCTGGGGAAGGGGGTTTAACCTGGGGCAACTACTAAAAAGAGGACCTTATTGAGAGCAGTCAGCCTCCAATATTTCCAATAGCTGGGCGGGGCAGGGAGTGAGTGCTTCGGTTCTGATGTGGGAGATGGACTTGGATGGTGCTGGAAGATTCCACAAGGTAAGAAGTGAGGAACAGGTGCCACTCTCACCCATAACCCATTCCCCAAAATGTGTGAACTATGTATTTATGAGACCTGAAGTGGGGTTGGACTCATGGGCAAAACTACAGAACATGTTTATCCAAATAAAGATCTCATTTAGCATCCCAGGTAGCAAGGATATGGAGCCTGCAAATACCAGGCATCTAAAGAGAGCTGGATGGCCCGTGGGAGAAAGTGAGAGGCATCCTCTCAGTCCCTCAGGTCCTTTGCCTCCTCTGTTGGGTCACAGACAACAAAGACAATGGAAGCTGCAGATTCACCCACCCAAGGGGCATTTCCTTCAGCGCCACCATGCCAGAGAGAGCGGCAACTTCCCATAGGTTGCAAATGAGTCCGCGTGACGGGGATGCGAGTTAATTAGTGCACGTGGGTTTGAGAGGCTGGTAACAAGCTGCCACTCTGCATTTGGTGGTTCCTTTTCCGAACAGGTGGCAACTGACTGACAGGCTTTCTCTGAAGTGGAGAAGGACATCTGTGTTTTCCATATTGCGGAACACTGGATCTTTCCAAGTCACACATTTGGGAAGACAGCTGAATTGCCTTCAAGTTCCTCCTGTTATGGTACAAATACCCACCTGATGTGCAAACATGAGAGACGCAGCTTTACACTAGAACCAATGAAAGCAAATTTGAGAAAACCCAACTCTTTAGGAATGGAGACTACAGATGTATGAGGGGATCTTAATAATTAAAAGAAGAAAATATGTAAACAGGAAAAATATCCAACTGTCACAAAACTCTACACTAAATCAAACTGCAAAGTTTTGTCTTTTTAAAAATATAGTCATGTGCCACATGACAACGTTTCAATCAAGGAGGGGCTGCATACATGACTATGGTCCTGTAAGATTACAATGGCGCTGAAAATTTCCTATGGCCCAGTCACATCATAGCTACCATAACATCACCGTGCAAGGCACTACTCATGTGTCTGTGATGTTGCTGTACCAACAAATCTACTGCGCTGCCAGTCATATAAAAGTATAGCACATACAATTATATACAGTACTTAATACTTGATAATGGTAATAGTGACTATGTTACTGATTTACGTATTTACTATAACTTGTGTCATTATTTTAGAGTGTGCTCCCTCTACTTACAAAATAAAAAATTTAACTGTACAACAGCCCCAGGCAAGTCCTTTAGGAGGAATTCCAGAAGAAGGCATTGTTATCATAGGAGATGACAGCTCCATGCGTGTTATTGCCCCTGAAGACCTTCCAGTGGGACAAGATGTGCAGGTGAAAGACAGTGATATCGATGATCCTGATCCTGTGTAGGTCTAGGCTTATGTGGTGTTTGTGCCCTACTTGGGTTTTTGTTTTTTTGTTTGTTTGTTTTTTGAGAGAGGGGCCGACTCTGTTTCCCAGGCTAGAGTGCAGTGGTGTGATCTCTGCTCACTGCATCCTAGACCTCCTGGGCTCAAGCAATCCTTCCACCTCAGCCTCCTGAGTAGCTGGGACTACAGGCACATGCCACCATGCCCGGCTAATTTTTCTACTTTTGTAGAGACAGGATTTCACCTGCTGCCCAGGCTGGTCTCAAACTCCTGGGCTCAAGTAATCAGCCTGCCTTGGCCTCCCAAAGTGCTGGTATTACAGGTGTGAGCCACTGCACCCAACCTGTGCCCTAGTTTTTATTTTAAAAAGTTTAAAGAGTTAAAAAAAAAAAAGAGTTTTAAAATACAAAAAAAAAAAAACCTCACAGACTAAGGATATAAAGAAAATACTTTTGTATAGTTTAAACACAATGTGTGTTTTAAGCTGTGTTATTCCAAATTTTTTAGATAGTAAGTTTATAAAGGAAAAAAGTTATAGTAAGCTAAAGTGAATATATTATTGAAGAAAGAATACTGAAATTAAGTATTTATTAAATACTGTAATAAATCTAACGTAGCCTGAGTGTACAATGCTTACAGTCTACAGTAGTGTGCAGTAATGGCCTAAGCCTTCACACTCACTCACTGGCCCACCTAGAGCAACTTCCAGTCCTGCAAGCTCCCTTTATAGTAAGTGTCCTACACAGGGGTACAAATTTTTAATCTTTTAAACGATATTTTGTACAGACCTTTTCTATATTTAGATATGCTTAGATACACAAATGTTTACCATTGTGTTATAAATGCCTATAGTATTCACTACAGTAGCATGCTGTACAGGTTTATAGCCCAGGAGCAATAGGCTAAACCACATAGCCTAGGCGTGTAGTAGGCTATACCATCTAGATTTGTGTAAATACACTCTACGATCTTCACACAATGACAAAATTGATGAATGATGCATTTCTTAGAGCATACCTTCATTGTTAAGTGATACATGTTTGTACACACACTCACGTACAGACAATTTGAGACTGTGGGACTTCGATATTAAATAAGCCAACTGTTTTAGAAGAAAAGCCACCCCAGCACATCTCAAGAAAAAAAGCGTACCATACAGGCACTCCCTTATTCTGGAACTTTTAACCAGTAGCCATCCTCCCTACTCTGAATGTGTTTTGAGTCCTTATGATTTATGGGTCACCGTCAATAATCAAAGCCATTGCTGGATTGAAACTGACAATCAGATCAGGCATCTAAATTAAACAGGAATACAAGTCTCTTTCGAAGGATCCATTACACGGGAAGAATTCCGCTGAAGACACCACGACATTTATTGAGAACATCTTAGAGCAGGACTCAAACTGTGAACAAAATGGAAAAATGTCTCAAAGAGCTCTCAAAATTAATTAGAAAAATTAAAAGAACCCTGAAAGAAAAGCTGCTGTGTGGAGAAGATGGAAGCTCAGTGAGGCAGCTGGTTCCCCACCTTTGGAAGCTGTTCCTGGCATGACAGGTCGTACCCAACGTCTCCTCTTTAAGGGGGTGAGGAGCCGAAAGCAGCCTCCTTACCTCTCTGGGGAAGGACTTTGCAGAGGAAAGGTTTGGTTAATGTTATAGAGGATTTTTATTTTTTTTAAAACAAAGCTATTTGTTTACTTTGATAATCTGTGTCTCCCACAGCAGCGGGTTGTCTCTTTTTTTTTCTGTTTCTCTCCACCAGGAGGTAAACCCACTGGAAAGTGGTTAAAGGTACAGCATTAAAAGTTACTAATCGGGGGGGGAAAAAAAGAAGCCCATAGATGAAGAAACATGTTAGGCCATCTTGAATGTAAATGCGAGCTTCTAAAAGAAGGTTAAGGAACACAGCTTGGGAAATGCATACTTTTTTTCCGTTGGTTTTCTTTGACAAAATCTGGCGACCTGTGCCAAGAAGACCTGCCAGGCAGTGTCAGATCAAGGACCATGGAAACTTTAATGATTAAAGATATTGGTTAAGAAACTTGGAAAGCCCACCATTGCCTACATTCTCTTTTTGACGAGGTCGCCATGCTGTCCTTGTAACTCCTTGCCCCAGTAATTGACCACAATTAATAGGGTCAGAAATGGGCCCCTGATCCCAAGTCAATCATAGGTACTGGGACAGTGGCCCATGAAGTGGTCTGGCCCAAAATGCTGTCCTGCCCTGCATGGTGTCTAACCACTCCAATCCTCACTTGCGGAGAATGTGGCCTTCAGATCTACCCAGGGATTCCAAAGATGGTAGACAGTACGGAGCTGAGAATCACACTAAAGGAAGCAGAGAAAGAGATCAGTGGATCTCTCGGACACCCAGTCTTGGACTCAGTGGACGTGCTGGGGTGGGAGCAATGGATATCAGCTGCTGAAAGAGTGAGAAGATGACCTGGTATCCCCATGCAATGAACACAGGCTGCACACCCACTAGAGCTACTGAATGCCCCCAAATATTCCAGTTCTTTCTGATCCCTAGCTGTGTGCAGAAGGACTTCTTCTGATTTCCCTGGTTATTATTAAAACAGCGCCTATTAACTGAGGCAAGCTCAGTCTTGGTTCCTTGTAGCCTAAAAGTGCCTCCCTGATTCACCAACATGATAACTCTAACCACGATGGCAATCCCTGTTCATGGTGCATTCACTGGTGTGCCATGTGGCTTCGTGATGGGATGATCAGTCCCATTATGTTGTGTTCACTCGGAACTGCAGGCCCCCATTCCAGCTCTCTCAGGGGCTGCTCTAATCAGAGCTAGATGATGCATCCCTAAAATGGGAGTCAGCATTCACACCACACGATCGGTGGCCTGTGGATATCCACAATTTCATCTGCGAGGTGTTTGTAGCCATGGTGATGAGCTAGAGGCACTTATCTAAATATCCATACTTAGCTGTATGCATGTGTCACATTGTAACATCTATATGTCATGGCCACTTAGGTAAATAGCATTTGCAGCCCAGGGTAAATCCTCAGGTATCTGTCTCCGAGGATGTCTGCGGTGTTGGGCACACTGACAACTAGGGGCTTCCTTTTGCTTTCAGTCATAACTGTTCACATAGAAGGGATCTGTCTGAGAAATGTCACATGGCTTAACATGAGACCTGCCTGCAAAAGGAGTTGACCGCACGTGTCTGCTCTTGGGGGTGGTACTCCATGGCAGCACCTACCCTCCTGGAGGAGATTGACAGCTGCACATCCATTCTCCTCCAGTTCCTGACCTGGCTCCCATGGCCTTCAATTACCATTGTGTCAGTTACAGTGTTTTTTGATTTACCCGGAGGCATGATTTCCTGAATAGGAGAATGGGGGAAAGAACGCAGGATGGCCCTGGAAGAGCAAAGATATCAAATGCATATCTACGCAAAGCATTTCGTCAGAGAAACGTGGGGGAGGCTTCCTCCATGTTGGTGAAATGTAACCACCGAACTGGGTCAATTTTAGACCAATGTCAATGGATTCACAATTGGCATTTTTCGGTAACAGTTTTGACCTGTTTCTTCCAAAAGTAAAATAAGAAATCCTGAAGGAATGAAATGAGGTTTGTGCTCCTCCGAGGAAGAAACTAGGGTGATAGTTATTCACTTCTTCCTCTTTAAAAAATACTGTTTTGCTCTAGAAATAGTTTTGTATTCCAAAAACAACAACAAAAGGTGGAAAAGGGGCATAAATGGAGAAATACGCTTACTGTTTGAGTCAATGACGGTATTAATAAAAGTCTGATTAATAAGTAAACAGAAATGGAAAAATTGCTACAGTTTTTTTATAACCCATACTACAGCCATTTCTCTCTTTTTCTCCCTCCCTCTCTCTCTTTTAAATGCTCCCCACCACCCTATCCCACTCCCCAGCTTTGGAAAGAATGTATTTTTAAAAATCTTAATGTTTTCTTTTTTTAAATAGCTATAGAATAAACAGTGGCTGGAGGATGATACACCAAAGAAGGAAAGAAACAAGTGAACTCAAATCAAAGAATTCACATCAGCTTTTTTGAAAGCGGAAAACCAAAAACGTCAATTGCAAGCCTCAACCCCCTTCTTCTTCCCCAAACTGTTTTTCCTTTTGGTTTATTTCTGCCTCAGAGTCTACCTAGGTTTCAAAACCAATTTTCCATTTTCCTAGAACCAGCCAAATATGGAGTGTGTGCAAAAACATGGTAGCTTAAAAGAAGAAGAAGTAGACAATTATCAAAGGGAAGGGGGAGGAAGGAAAGAGAAGGGAAATAAAGAGAGATGACACAAGGGAACTGGACCAGATAAAGACAAAGCAATGCACTTAACCCACCTGGAGAGCACATCGGACCAGCAAGGCGCTCTCAGCCAATCGCCTGGGTCTGCGGCGGGGAGGAGAGTCTGCATGGGTTCATTTGGCTGAGGAGTGTGTTTCATAAACCTTACGGTGCAGCTATGAAAGCTATCAGGATCTTCCCACGTTTCCTGTCATTCGGTGGAGATTGGCTGCTGGAGTGCTTGGTTGGGGGGGCGGTGGGGAGTGGAGGTGGTAGGGGAAGAGGATGCTTGGGTTGTTGGGGGAGACTGGCTCTGGTGGGAAGTGGAATCACACAGGAATTTATTTTAAGTGCATAAACAAAATGAAATGAGGGAAAAAAGAAAAAAAAACCAGTGTATTCCTTTTGGGTCATGTGAGAGAGCCACTGGCAAAGATGAGGGGGGAAAGAGAAAGGAAGAGAGAGAAAGAGAGAGAGAGGCAAAAAGCTTTCTATGATTTGGGGCACTGGTGAAGCACACTGAGGCAGCTGGAAGATTAAATTAAGTATTATATCTGCTGACCCTATTGCCATGGTTACCGGACAGCGGAAAATATTAATCAACCCAAGCCTTTTCAGATGAATGTGCTTGAAAAAATACAATAAATATAAATATATATGTATATCCTCCCCGCTCTGCTGTCTAAATGCAGAACGTCAGCCAGTGCACCACCTGATAGTGGAGATAAACAAATAATAATAACAAAATGCTCGTCTCCCTGAGAAAGCTTACGTCACTTACAAGAAGCAGGGCGTGAACAGTAGGGCTGACCACTTGTTCACTTTCTCTTTAGCTGATCTCTTTCCCCCTACCCCCTTCAATGATGAACCATCCTGCCTGGTTTGATTGCAAAGTAAAGGTGCAATTCGTCTCCTTATTCCTAAGAAACCTGTCCGTTAACTACTTAGACAGTCACTCTTAGGCGATGACTAAAGCTGAAACACATTGGAGAGAAAAAAAAGACAAAAATTACATATTAATAAAATCAGAAGCCCAGCAAAGTCAGGGTAAGAATGAAACAATTCTGGTCTAAAGGAGCCGACACTTAATGACTCCGCAGGCTTAAAACTTGCCTTCTTGCGCCAGCTCTCAGTCTCAGGATCCCAGATTTTGCCTCTCACTTTACTCCCAGCAGCTGACACTGTAAGACTGTCCTGCCTGCCTTGAAATGTGCTGTCACTGTTCCCAGGAAAAACTTGAGGCATTGCAGAGCACAGCCAAGGAGCAGAGACACATGAATGTGAATAGGCTCATGAGAGCAGAATCTTTCCCGCTCCATGCACAAGGATTGGTACTTTGCCCTTGGACATTCTCTTTCCATCCATTCAGTATTTCTTGAGTTCCTACTGTGTGCAAGGCACCCTGTTGAACAGTGGGTTTGGGATACTGAGAGACTCAGGGGCTCACACAACAGCGGAAGGTGGGGTTCGGAGAGAGAGGGACCATGAAATTCACCTCGCTCAAACTTCACCGTTTTGCAGACAAAGATAATAGAAACCTAGAGTGGATCAAGGATTTGCTTAAGGTCCGCAGCTGTTTCACTGCAGACTAGATCTTGCAGTCTCCTAAGTCATGCGCCTGGTCAGATCTGAAATGCCTAGATTTTTAACAGCAAGTGTATCTATCTTTCCAGGAAATGCTACTAGTTTCAAAACTCCCACAGTGCCACCTGGCCCGGACCCAGTATGTAGGAAGGCCTAAGAAATCTAACAGATGAGCTCTTCCCCATTTTTCTGCCTCACCTCCCTCTACTTCCCTTTCCTTCCCTAACTCTGTCCCCACTAAGATAAACAGCATATGGTGGGAAATACACTCTTGGCTTCCAGATCTCCTTCCCCTATTAAATAATCACCTTCTTAGGTTAATAGAGTCCCACGGAAAAAGTTGAGCAGACCTAACACAAAGTTCAAGTATATTAGCCAGAATGATTCTACTCTGTAAGACCAGAGCAGGTCTCCGTGTCAAGCCGGGCTCTGACACCCCCTGGCCAAGAACCACAGGGGTTCAGATGGCTTTTCTCTTAGTTAAGCCTTCACCACATGTAGCCCTGACCGCGACCAATCAGCCTTCTCCTTCCGCTTAGGTGCAATTTTACACAGTAGGTGACATTAACTTGGTAGCTGAGTCCCTATGTGCAACCACGGCAACCACAGGGTCCCAGCAGATGACAGGAGACAGCAGGTTGTATGATCCTGTAAATTATTTCCCCATAGTAACGGCAAGATTACACACTTTAATATGCATACTGCTTGAGAGAGCCCTCTTCCTGGCTGAACCAAGGCGATAATGCATATTTTGTGTCTAGAAATCCATTCTAAATGGTGCGGCGTGTAATAGACGGTATTACCTCAAGGGCTCCAACCTGACCCTTCTCATCTGGTCTCTTCCACCGACGCATAAGTGGAATGCGTCTTCCTTCGCACAACCTCCTTTGTCTCTGGGTTCTCCTGTTTTCTACTGACACTCTTGGGACATGTTCAATACCCAGTCCAGTTTTAGCAAGGCTTTTTGTCCTAATGGCTGCCTATATAGCTTTTCTGATTCCTTTAGATAGGCACACCCTGATTCAGGTGTTTTATTTTGTGGGGAGAAGAATGCAACTGTATCAGTAAAGAGGAAGAGGGAATAAAATAGAAAAACGAGGTAATATAGAACATCCAGAATAGACTGTGCTTACTGTATACGCGTAGGATAGATCCTGAGTTTAATATGCTGAAGGCCAGATTCCTTTAAGTTCAATACAAAATACCTCCCACCCCACAGTGACTCCTAGAAGAACCATTTAAACCAGGTACTTTGTGTCCCTCCCTTGGATAGACACAGTGGAAAGTGTACTGGAGTCTGTACCAGAAAATGCGTGAAATTCAGCTCTGCCACTTTTTTTTTTTTTTTTTTTTGAGACAGGGTCTCACTCTGTTTCCCAGGCTGGAGTACAGTGGTGCAGTCATGGCTCACTGCAGCTTCACATTCCTGGGCTCAAGTGATCCTTCCACCTCAGCCTCCCAAGCAGCTGGGACTACAGGTACATGCCACCATGCCTGGCTGATTTTTCTTTTAATGTTTTTGTAGAGATAGGTTTTCATTTTGTTGCCCAGGCTGGTGTTGAACTCGTGGCTTCAAGCAATCCTCCCACCTTGGCCTCCCAAAGTGCTGGGACTACAGGCAAGAGCCACTGTGCCTGGCCTCTGCCACTTTTTACCTGGGAGATTACAGACAAACTTTTAACCTGTCCAATCCTTGGACACCCCATCAATAAAATGGAATAATCATAATGAGTTTGCACAATTTTTGTGAGATTAGATTCGATTAGTACCTAGACATAAAAGATGCTTAACAAATCTTAGGACCAAGGCAGGGGGGCAAGGACAACATGTGTGATCCTCTTGAAAATGCTTAAGATCGATACATGGTATTGACATAAGATGATTTCCCTCAAATGCTCATTGATCCTATTAGCAAACCAAATCCATTGCAATCCACGTGGCACTCCAGGAATATCAAATCGAGGCTCACAGAGAGGTTAGTGAATTTGTTCTGCCACTAGGATGCTGAATTATTTTTGCTAGGCCTCAATGCCATCTGTGAAAGGGGTGAGATGATAGGCTATGTGCAAAGGTTTGGGGTAATTAACATGCTTCTGGGGAAAATGTTTAACTACGAAATAAAGTTAGATCCAGTATTGACTGCCTTTTTTGTTGCTGTTCCTCTTTACTCATCTAAAAAGAAGGAGGAGAAAGAGGAGGAGGAAGAAGAGGAGGAGGAAATGCTTATTTCTGGAGCAGCAATAAGCATGTTCCAGAAAAAAGATCTGGGTATACCACCATGGAATACTTCATGCCAGTGAAAGGATATTATGCTTCAAGCACAGACATGCAGCTCTTCAGCACTGTCATTACACACATGTGAGTTAGGAGGAGCAGAGCATGAAAACAAATCTTTTATGTGATCACATGGAACCAGTTAGGGAAAATAGTGGGAGCTGAACTTTGGACAACTCTGAATCATACTCAATTGATTCTCCATCATCCAACAAGCCATCATCAAAAACAGGCAAAACACAGCCCAGAGAGAATAGTACACACTGGAAATATGAGCAGATGCAGTGGTATATATTATTGTCCAGACATGAATGAATACTGTGACTTAGTGAGACATAGGCCTTAAAAGGCAAAAATAGAAGCAGTGTGTCCTTCTCCTTCTTTGTCAAAGGAGGCTGTGTCTTTGACACTTCAACCAACATAAGAACTGTGCTGAGTGTCTGTGATGTCTTTTGAATCAATCTCAGGAAAAAGATATCCCTGTACTGAATCTACAAAGCCTCAAATATTAATACTTAAGGCAACTTTTAGACTCTTTGATGGCTAGAGAAATTCAATGGCAATGGACCAAACCCATCCCAAATGCAGTGTCATAGAGAAATGCGTGTGCACAAAGTTGATAGTAATTAATGAGAAATTTCCAAGGTCTTCCCTCCTTTGGCATAGCTCCTTTGTCTTTGGCCTTGATTCTCATAGAAGCAAGTTGATAACAACGGTGACTACTGGAATGGAATGCATTCATATTTTGGCTTTGTCAATTATGTTCTTTCTTTTTAAAATGTCCTTTCTCCTCTGCCACCTATAGCCATTAAAACCCAGATCCCTCTGTTTTGAAAATGGCACCACCTCACTACCATGTACCCGGTTCTCATCTCTTCTTCACTCTGTTTCCCTACCAACTTCCCTTCTCCCCCTCCACCCCCTAAACAATCCATCAGCCAGGCCCTTCGATGTCTCCTGGCCTTTTCGTATAAAAGTCACACTGCACAGTTCTGCATGATGTGGGCTCTGACTACATCTCCCACTTCCCTTCTTACCACTCCCACCTTGGTCCAGACAGTTTAGCTTTCTTTCTCTCTCCTTTTTTTTTTTTTTTTTTTTTGAGACAGTTTCACTCTGTCACAGAGGCTGGAGTGCAGTGGCACAATCTTGGCTCACTGCAACCTCCACCCCCTGGGTTCAAGCGATTCTCCTGCCTCAGCCTCCTGAGTAGCTGGGATTATAGGCACACGCCACCATGCCCGGCTGATTTTTTTTTTTTTTTTTTTTTGAGACAGAGTCTCGCTCTGTTGCCCAGGCTGGAGTGCAGTGGCGCGATCTCGGCTCACTGCAACCTCCGCCCCCCGGGTTCAAGCAATTCTCCTGCCTCAGCCTCCCGAGGTAGCTGGGATTATAGGCACCCACCACCATGCCTGGCCGATTTTTGTATTTTTAGTAGAGATGAGGTTTCACCATGTTGGCCAGGCTGGTCTTGAGCTCCTGACTTCAGGTGATCCACCTGTCTCAGCCTCCCAAAATGCTGGGAGTACAGGCGTGAGCCATCACGCTCGGCCTTTGCCTGTCTCAAACATGCTCAGCATCGTCCTTTAGGACAGCTGCACGAGTTGTTCCCTCTCCATCGAATGCTGTTTTCCTACGAGCTTGGTATGTTTGGCTCCTTCTCGTCATTCTCATCTTGGCTATGTCACCTTTTCTGAGAAGACATCCCTGATCAGCACATCTAAAGGCATAATCTAGCCACTTGCAATTACACCACTCTCTTCTAATTCTGCCCATAGCATTTATCATGATCTGACACTTGCCTGTTTATTTATTTTCTTGTTGTCTTTTGCCTCACTAGAATCTTACATTTCTCCATCAGAGCAGAAACCTTGTCTACAGTGTTTGCCACTGTGTCCCTGGCACCTAGATAAAAGTGCTTAATATATTTGTGTTGAATGAGTGCCCCAACCCTAATGCCAGCATACTTTATTACTTGCTATTCATTGTCTATGACATTTCATATGGACCATAACTATAACATCAATCATATCACATATCCTAATTTTTTATCTGAGGCTTCAACTAAACCATGAAATCTGAAGGATATAGACTGTGTTTTGTTCACTTTGAACTATTTACTACAAAGTTAGGAAAATTACATAGGGTCACCATGTACTGATATGTAGGTGATACACTGGACAACTCCAAAGGGAGAAATCTGTATCATTGTGATGTGAATAGCAGCATGTGGTATTGTGCAGTATCCAACCTGAGCAACCATACAGCAGCTCAGATTTCTCTTTAACAAGGAGGTAAATCAAGAAGACTTTTTCTTTCACCTCCTGTTCTAGGAAGAAACTCAGTGTTCCATGTCCTTGCTCTGGCCAACTTCTCCCTAAGTCCACACCTTAGGGTAACAAAGATCCTTAAAGGAAGACATCAGTGGACTCGTATACGGCAACTCACACGTGCTATGGCACATCTCCTCTACCCTACAGTCTATTCTAGCAATTAATGTGATGGCTAATTATGCACAGGCTTTGACCAGATTTTTGTAGGTACAACAAGACAGGGCTTTGCCTTTGGATGTGCCTCATACCTCTGGCTTTGTGCCTTGTGCTTCTTTGATGTTGTCAGATGAGGTACCTGTAGGAACCTGTTCTGCATTCAGGCATGGTCACCTAGAAGTTGGCTGGCTGAGAATGGAAGTTAATGAAAAATTGCTTCTACCTTTTATTATCTGGGTAAAGAGCTCTGAGACTGATTTTGAAAAGCTCCTCGCAAGTTCCAGGTAGGATTCAGTACCAATCACTCATAGCAGTGGCCAACTCAACAATTCACCCTGGCACTGGCCTTCCTCTGTTCTGTGTCTCTTTCCCACCATGACCTCACTCCTATCGTCTGAGATCACTTCCCATATCAGCCCCCTGCTCTGTTTCTAGGAAAATCTAGGCCAAGACAGTTGGTGCCAGGCATGGTGAAAACCCTGACATGCAGTAGCATCCCAGACCTAAGATCCTCACCTGTCTTGGAAAGTGATAAAGCATGAGCAGAAGGTGGACTATGAAATTCTGTGGTCTCCGTGAAATGTGCACAGCCTTAGGAAACGGTCATTACAAATATGGAGTTGAATGACTTCTATTAACTGTTTTTGAAAACCTTCAAAAAATGATAAACTCAGATTGATAACTATCAATCCAAGGTAGCTGTGAAAACCAGGGGCTCTCTAGGGCAGCATTTGAGGAGGCCTTCACTTCCAACATGGCAGATAGAGCAAAAAACCAGGCCAAGGATTTCACCTTGAGGGTAGAAGGGTGGCAAAGGAGATGAAATGCACAGTCTTAGCAGGGCTCCTATGCCCAAATCAGGATTCTGAAAGAAAAAGAATGAGACTTTGAAACCTGAAATTCAATAATTTGGGTAGATGATCCTAAGAATCTTGAATTTCTGGACTTCCTTGAACCTTTAAACCTGGTAAAAGCAACCTCCCCTCACCTAGACTTACCTGCAAATACCCAACATGAGCCAGGTTCCCGTAAGATCATGCTTGTGGTCCCCAAGGCTCATCCCACAACCTTTCACTGCCTGCAACCCGATACCAGGGTTAGATCTCAGGAGGACTCAAGCGGAGAAATAAGTGTCTGCCCTGGGAATTAATAGCTTACATGCTGCAGGAACACCCGGACACGGGAAATGTGGAATTTGAGTTTTCCATAAGAATGGATTGGCCTGGCGTGGTGGCTCATGCCTGTAATCCCAGCACTTTGGGGGACCAAGGCGGGTGGATCACAAGGTCAGGAGGTTGAGACCATCCTGGCCCACATGGTGAAACCCTGTCTCCACTAAAATACAAAAAAAAAATTAGCTGGGCATGGTGGTGCGTGTCTGTAGTCCCAGCCACTCATGAGGCTAAGGCAGGGGAATCACTTGAACCTGGGAGGTGGAGGTTGCAGTGAGCCAAGATCACTCCACTGCAGTCCAGCCTGGCAACAGAGCGAGACTCCGTCTCAAAAGAAAAAAAAAAAAGAATGGATCTATACAGAAGTCTTCTGTGGAAAAAAGAAAAAAGAAAAAAGGTAATTAAAAAAATTTTTTTTACAGAATGGATCTAAAGGGTACTGGAACAG
Source organism: Gorilla gorilla gorilla (assembly GCF_029281585.2). Classification (NCBI taxonomy): domain Eukaryota; kingdom Metazoa; phylum Chordata; class Mammalia; order Primates; family Hominidae; genus Gorilla; species Gorilla gorilla. The sequence continues at coordinate 102,988,954 of NC_073242.2, forward strand.
AACAGTTGGAAAAGGAGACAGATGGGCAAAGAATTTAACGGAAAAATAAGGTTCCATTATGACTCAGGGTTTGATGGTCTGGCAAAGATACCTGGAGCCAGTCTTAGTACCTGCCTGGGCTAGATCTTAAAAGCTTGGCCATGGCAATGGTCTGTAGTAAACAGGCAAGAGAAGAAGAACTGCTTTTGCTTTGCATTCAGGAAAGGGTCAGAGGGTCAGGAGGTGGGAATGTTAGAATAAATTTATTATTTGAGAACATGAAACCCACTACCTGACTATGTTGCCTGGGAGGGCCCAGAGGACACTCCCTTCACTAAGTCAGTAAGGACCACACTAGTGAAGCAGGCAGGCACTAACATCTGTGTGAAACCCATCTGTGGCTGACCTCTGTAGATCAGGGTGGACAAATGGAAATGCCATCATAGAAGAGGGTTCCCTAGTTTCAATGAGGATGACAGAATTCTAGAATAGCACAGGCCAGATAGTGGTACATAATCACTCAAGGCAGAGTGGTTATCATTACTGTAATGGCTGGCAAGGCTCAGCTGGCAACCAGAGATCTCTGCACATAGATGAAAAGCATGTTCTGATGGGTGAGACAGATGGACAGCTCTTTGAAAAGGAGTCCCTGGTGTGAAATTGAACACTGACCATGGGGCTCTAGGTGACGATGTGACTGGAGTTACCACTCAGTAGCTGGATATTATTAGAGCCCTTGAGTCATAAAGTTGAGTAGGCAAACTAATATATCATCATATAATGGATATGGTAGGAATATTCAGGATCAGGCCTGAGAAGGTCCAGAACAGGAGGCCAGATCCTCATGTTGACTGAATCTGTTGCACTGACACCTCTCTCAATGCACACTAATTGTCCCAAGGTAGGAGCATTTTCCTATGACCAACTGATGGAGAAAATAACTTGGGGCTGGTTTACAGATAGTTTGGCAATATGTTGATGTGAACTATACATGATCTGATAGCCTCCCTCAAGGGCAGCCCACAAGATAATGGTGATGGGTAATTCTTTCATAATGCAGAGCTCTGAATTGTGCACTGGGTCCTCAATTTGGAGTGAGGATAAAATGGTTTGAGATAAAGATTTACAAAGACTCCTGAGCAGTGGCAAATGCCTCATTGGTCAGGAGCCTGGAAGGAGGAAGATTGCAAGATTGAAAAGGAGGAGGTCTGAAAAAGAGACTTATGGATGGACTTATGGGAATAAGCACAAAGCCTATGGGGGTCTTTGTCTCATGCCCACCACAGAGAAGATGCTGAACAAGCAGAAGGATGCAGCCCATGGACTGTCAGCTTTCCCTGCTTCTTGGCTATGCCAGATGATTACTTTCAGAGAGGCAGAAAGAGTTGGTAACGCAGAAGCAGGTTGCATGAAGAAAGTGATATTGGAGGCCATGTGCAGTGGCTGTAATCCCAGCACTTTGGGAGGCCAAGGCGGTCAGATCCCAAGGTGAGGAGATCAAGACCTTCCTGGTTAACACCGTGAAACCCTGTCTCTACTAAAAATACAAAAAATTAGCTGAACATGGTGGCACGCACCTGTAGTCCCAGCTACTTGGGAGGCTGAGGCAGAAGAATCCCTTGAGCCCAGGAGGCAGAGGTTGCAGTGAGCCAAGACTGCGCCCCTGCACCCCAGCCTGGGTGACAGAGCAAGACTCCGTCTCAAAAAAAAAAAAAAAAAAGTGATATTGGAGCTACAAGAGCCACAATGAAGGATGAGTCTGTATTTGTTAAGTGAATACTATTATTAATGCTGCTGCTGCTGCTACTATTAATAATAGTGGCTTTCATTTATTTGTGGTTACGTGATATGCCAACACTATGCTAAGCATTTTATACATATTTTCAAATTTATTCTTCACAATAACTATGAATTAGGTCCCATTATTATTATTATTACTTTATATATAAGGAAGCTGAATATTCTGAACTACTATTTTTACTATTCTCATTCTATAATTCCAATACTGATATTAGTTACTATTGGTTAAAAAGAACCTGCGCACCTATCATCTCATGTAACCATCATAACTCTTTGAGATACGTGTTATTATTCATCTTACGAGTGACGAGCTGAAGCTCAAAGAAGCCGAACCTCTGCCTTAGTGACCAAGGTCTCCTTGATCTGAGACTACCTCCTGCTAAAGCACTCTATGTCTGTCCTATTCCCTTCCTAAAAGTCCAAGGAGGAAGGCTGGTGAGGGGTGGGTGGGCCGCTGAGCTTGGTAAGGTTGTTACGAGTGAATGAGCTGACATGAACTTTCAATGTGCCTGACCTATTTACCAGGATCCCTATCCCAGCCTTCCTCCTCCCATCTTTTCCTCTCTCTCTCCCACGTATGTGGTGATAAACAACTGAGCTGGCCTTAGCCATTTTTACAATATTGATATTTCCATTTCTTTTTTCTCATGAAACAAAAGGACTTAAGTTTTGAGAAATAAAGAAATAAAAAGAATTCTAGCATATTCATTACAAGGTATGAATGCTCCTTCCCAGAATGTTTAGAGTCTTGCACATGCCAGGAAATGTGCTTCCTGAAGACCCCTGCCCACACTTTTATCTGCATAACTTTCATTGACCTAAATTGTATTTTTGTGTGCAGAAGGGCAGCCCAATGGAAACTTAACAAGTCTTCTCGTCTTTCTGTTAAACTTCCTCAGTTGCCAATTACCAATTCTGTGCACTGGGGGATGTGCAAGACACACCACCTTCAATAGGAGCAGGATGTACTGGTTAAGGATGACCAAGTCAAATATGTAAAGGAATCCCTTAGTCACAAAGATGGTGCCAATGTGGTAGGGCTTAAACTAGGATGGAGAAGCAGATGGAAGGGAGAAGCCCAGAGAGGAGAAGAGAGAGGAGAAAGAGAGAGATAGATAAGAGAGAGGAAAAAGAAGAAACAGAGAGGAAAGAGAGAAAGAGAGAAAGAGGGAGAGAGAGAGAGGAAGAGAGGGAGAGAAAGAGTTGAAGGAGAACAAATTCAAGAACCTACGGATATAGTTTCTTTAGAAGTACATAATACTGAAGAGGCTGGAAAATAATTCCTTGAAATGATTTACGGCTAGAGGGAATCTGGGATCATTTAAAATCTGTCATAGAGGAATCTGGGACTCTATTTAGGAGACGTTTCTTGGAGCCGTATCTATATCTCACCATTTTGATCATCTGACCAGCTGTTTAAATGCAATGATTATGTGGCTGGACTGATGGGCTAACTCAGTCAAACAAGCCCATCTGGAAGATGATGTAGAGTCAGTCAAGATATTATATTCTCTGTGCAAATGCAAACACATTGTTTCCATTGGTCATTGCCATTCATGGAATATAACGTGGAACAAAGTAATCCCTATGAAATACATTTACATTCAAAGACAGAGAACAGGGGAAACCATGTCAGCACCTCTGTCACTAACTCTTCACCATCATCATTGAACACTGACCCGTGGGTTCTTTTAAGAATAGCATTCCATGAGCTATACAAATGCATTTTGAAAAGCTACACAAGTCACACGAAACGCTAAGGCTAAGTATAATCACTGCGAGAAAAGAGAACCACACTAAATTGCCTCTTAGAGTTGGGGCTGCACAGCGGGACTTAGAGTAGCATGTTCTTTGTAACCAGGGCTTACATCCTACCATGGCTGATGTCCATAGAACTGTAGAGTTAGAAAAGAAAATACGAGTGTGTGTGTGCATGCATACATGTGTATGTTAACCGCACATAAGAGATACACAAACTCACATATACACAAAAATATATTCAAGTACCCAAAGTTTATCCACTTTACCTTGTATGCACATTTGATTGTTTAAATATTCTATATTGTGACACATGACATGTGGCTGCAATAGGGTGGAGATTAGAAGCTTCCAGTATCGCCTCATACCTCCAGCTCAGCCCCTTCTCTGGAATAATATGTAGGGAACTAGGTATTTTCATGTGAAAATTGAACCTCAGAACCAATATACCCTAAACCAAAATCATCCCTTTCTCCTCAAATCAATTTCTTCTTCCTTCGTTCTCCATTGATTTTCATCACATGAACCCAGGTGGGCAGGAGCTCTGTCTGACTTGCTCCTGACTGTATTCCCAAGGCCCACAGCAGTGTCTGACACACAGTAGGTGCACAGAGAGTATGTGCTGAATAGTTTGGGTGGATGGACATTGAAGTCACTGTTCTCCCCACCATGGGGCTCATCTTGAATACTTTTCTGTCTAGTTATACATCAATGTCTGTCATTTCTTTCTTTAAGAGGTGTCTTTGCATTTGTTTACCTCACTGTGTTGATACATAAGATCAAGTACAGAAAAACGCATGATCAACACCATGCACATTTAGGGTAATTATTCCTTTCAACTTCTGCCTGCTAGCACCCTCGTTGAAGTCTTCATCCTCCCATAACAAATCCATCAGGCTGAGCGGGTCTGTTTTCCTTCAGTCTCGCTTTACTGCATTCCCATATTCCCATTAAAGTGATAACCTCCAAAGCGCCATAGTGACTGTATTGTTCTACCGTCCATCACCTTCAACCAGAAGCTTCCTGTGGACTACTAAATTCCAGAGCAATCTAGGCCATCCCTGTTTGGGGATCTCTGCATTTTTCTACCTCTATGACTCACTCATTTCCTTTGCACTAGAAATATTTATCATCTCATGCTCCCTCAACAGACTTGGCCATTTCTACCTTCATATTTTTCTCCATATCCATCTACAAAATTCATGGATGAATAAATGTACAGATGAATGTCCCTTCTCATTGACCTTTGCAAATCCCATCTACCTTTCAAATGCCATCTCTAACACTACAGTTTTCTTCCCTCACTGCCCCAGTTTGAGTTAGTTGTTTCAGTCACCAGGCAAGAAATCTGAGAGCATCAAATTTATTTGGGAAGAGCAGGGAGGAGCAGCAAAGAGTGAAACCACAATGAGCAACTGTAGGAAAAATATTAGAAATGTAGCAAACATAGTATCTTTCAACTATCCCACCTATGAGGTGAGGGAGCTGGGGTATTTATACACCAACTCCTGAAAGTTATTGCTAGAGGGAAAAAGGAGAGAATATAAATTCCCAATCACTTTAATCTGGTATAACACCAGAAGCAGCCCTCAGGTACAGAGATGTACATCCTCAGTTGCTCAGGTCTAAAGCAGTGTTTTCTAACAGAAACATCACGTGAGTCCTAAATGCAACCTGCATATATAATTTTAAGTTTTCTAGTAGCCACATTAAAAAACATAAAAAAAGATAAGTGAAATTAACTTTAATAATGTATTTTATTATTAATTGTTGTTGTACATTTTATTCAGCCCAGTATATTACCCAGGTTACTACTATTTCAACACATAATCAATGTAAACAAATTATTGAGATGCTAACTTTTTTTGGTGCTAAGTTTTTGAAATCTGCAATATATTTTATACTCTACATATCTCAGTTAGGACTAGCCACATTTCAGGTGCTCGTTAGCCACAGAGACTATGGTCTACCATATTGGACAGGTCTCAGGGATACGGGCAGGTCACTTAAACATGGATCATTGCTAGTCACTGAGATCATCGCCTTCTTTCGCTGGACTACTTAAAGTGCTGATCTAAGACTCAGCATACAGTGTTTAGAAATGTTATTTACTTTTTCATGTAGCTAGGTCTTATTTCCCTGAATAAGGACATATACAACTAGGATTTACTTCTGTTATTTTCCCGTTAGTTCCTTTTTTATTGCCTGGTTCAATTAGCCTTTGCCAAATGGCAGATTCTGGGAAGTCACCTTATCCACAGATCCCTAACCTTTCATGAGGAGAAATCATCATTAATTTCCCATTCAGGGGACTGAGAGGAGACGTGTCAGTCCAAACCTCAGCAGAGAGGGACAGTTAGCTCCTGGTCTGACAGGGGGAGGACCCTGCCCCGAGCAAGACATATTTAACCACTGTGCAGACACAGGAATTTTAAAGACCTCCAAAGAGGGAGATACAGCAAACTCCTCTCGTAACAATTTTGAGCAAATGCTTTCAGGTTTTGCCGAAAGAAAAAAAGAAACCCATCTATCTAACCTAAATTATCCTTCAGCTGTTTTTCCCCCGTTCTGCCGTATTGCCTGCATTCATTTCTGAGTCCAACAAAGTCTTCGAAAAGCATTGGATAGGCACTTGGTGACCAGTTTGCCATTAAAAGGTTAACATGTCTTCCCAGCTAAACAGAACAGTGGCTATTATGCCATGGAATGAAAAGCACCAAGAGAGACTCATGGCACATAAGAGGCAAAGCAGCGAAGGCAAGGAGATTTTGCAAAGTCCGGGAATGTCTCAAAGGTACTAAGTGGTATTCACTGTCTGCTAATGGAAAATGTGAATTTCCCAAGTCATTTAAGTAAGCAGATAGATGTAAACATTTCCAAGCTCATCAACTTCTCGGGAATAAAGGGGAGATCTGCTGAATTCCAGATGGATGAAAATGACCCATCCTTCTTGATCTGAAGCCCAGGAATTTTCTCCAGTATTTCTAATTGATGGATATTTATGACAAACAGTTAAACCACCAGTAAATCAGAAGACAGAAATTTTCCATTGGAAAAAAAAAGATATTTTCTACATTATTGGTTATAAACCCATTTCTTCTTCAGTTATCTGGGATTAAACATTCAACATTTAATCAGTCACTTTTTAGGATTATTCTATAAATTTTTAAAATATTTTTCTACATATCTCTAAAATACCTATTTATTTATCAATTATTATCTGCCTTGTTTTTTTAAAAAAAATTCTTCCTTATTAACTTCCTCCCATTCTTCCCTACCTTGGGCCCATGATTCATTCTCATTCATAAGTTGTCCTACTTCCAGAATGATGTACCTTTGAGCTTTGTACCTTGGTTGATTGGAATTTCTTTCCGTCCCATTTTCTACCTCCCAAAGGAGACCACCGTTCTCTGTCCCTGGTTCTTCCTGGTCACATGCCACCTGTCTTGTCTTTTTATTCTTGCTTCATCAGAGTCTCTATTCCCAGGGACTTCAAAGGTTGAAGGTTCCAGAAGGCAGCCGCAATACTCCTGTTAGGAGTACTCCCACTAGAGGGGTTGAAGTGTTACCACTCCACTGACTTCTACTTCCTTTACCAGGGGTTACTTGCCTCCTAGACACCATTTGATTAGCAAACAGTACTCAGATATGGAAGTGGCATTGCTCACAAACTAACTACTAGGAATTAAGGTCGTTTAATTTTTCAAAACAAAAGTTTCTAGGAAATGAAGTATGTTTACTAGCAGTGTAAGTGGAGTGAAGAAAACTTATGCCTTTTTTTTAGAAATTAAAATTATGGTATTTTAATATGAGGCAGATCACATATTTAAAGATAAAAGAATGTATGGAAACTGCTGCCATTTGGGGTTGGTTTAAATAGACTCATTGTAAACTTGATTTAATTTCACACCAGGCACTTTTTCACAAACTGAAGTTTGAAATAGAAAAATGAGGTCTTCTTTAAGATAATGAACCCATTTTCAAAGTGTTGCTTCAAATCTCACTCTTAAAAAGATTTAATGGAATATACTTGGGTGTTTCTACAACTGTGATGTTTTATGACTATGTCTAATCCCTGAAATCTCATTTTCTGAAACTTTCCATAAATTGCACCAAATTCTATAAATTAAAATTGGAATTATATAATCCTTTGTCTTCATCTAAGATGAAAACTAAAATTACAAAGGCATAGCCTAGCAAACTTAAGTTTTTCTAAATTCATGTATTAAGTAAAAATTAACTGTGAGCTTTTACCAGATGAGGAATTTTTAGAAAAATTATGTAATTATAAAATAATTGTCTTGGTAAATTTCAGTTTATAAATGTTGGGCTTCTTTCAATGGGCTTAGAGGAACAGCTGATGCACCTTCAAATTCTCCATCTGGCTCTCTCACCACCAAGCCCTGTCTGCTCTGGAAGAAGTCTACTGTCTCACGCATTCTTTGTACAAACATCTGGTGTCTAGCAAGCATACATAGTAGACATACATGAAATAAATGTTAATTGAATGAATAAACCAAGTCACCTATGGTGTTAAATGCAAATTTAGACAAAATCAATTTAATTTAACATATATTTATTTAGCACCTACTATTTACACTGGAAAAATAAAAGATGATTATGAAGACATAGATTCTGCCTTTGATGAGTTTATAAAATAATACAGAGAAAAAAAGGACAGAGATCATTCTACACCAAAGTGATACTGATAATATGTTGGCACAGCTAATAGTTGTGCCAACTATTAGCTGAAGATATAAACTCAGCTAATGAAGTTATAAACTCTCAAGCAAGTTAGAAGGACCAGGAAAACTATCACAAAACACGGTGTACAAAATAATCCTTGGACCCTTCAGAATTCCAGATTCCTGGATTCAATACTTCAGAACATCATCATCCAAAGAGCAAAATCAAAACAAATGAACGAAAAAATCTCAAATAGCCACCTGATTTTTAAGGCAGTTAAGGAATCCCAGCCTGCAATTATCAAGCTTAAACTATGTCTTGTTGTGGCTGGTTGGTTAGTTGGTTGGTTACCCCTATGTAGCAGATTTAGAGCTCAGATGTTCAAAAGGTTCTGCCACTTTCTTGTGGAGCAATGTCATCCACAAGATGCAGACAATCATATCTACTTTAAAGGATTGTTGTAAATAGTTTAGAATGGAGTTTGGCACATAATAAGCTTGAGGAATATGAGCTGCCATTGATAATAGCAATAATAATAATGACAGTAATGATCATTTGTTCCACTTAGTCACTGTGCCACTAACTCTGAACCTACCACAATAGTACGGGTAATCTCTCACTTGTATAAACAGATAAACCCTACAGACAGGGCGGGCAGGGTAGGAGGTAGGGTGGTGATGTCTGTCTCACACTGACTCCCATACTTGTTCTGTCCCCATGCCCCACATCACTCTCCTGTTCGCCGGTGGCTCTCATAGAGGCCGTTGTGAGAAAATGTAGTGAACGTAGAAAGAGGTGGAAATCTGGGAAAACTCCAGAAATTTTAAGAAGGATTTTTAAATAATTTAAAATAAAAAAACTTAAATCTAAAATAATTTTTTATATAATAGCATTTTAAATTTTATTAAAATGAATTTCAGTAAATAATAAACTTGGAACTCTGATCAAAATGGCAGATACTCATAATCACCACACTTTTTCACTTTTGCTTATTATAATACCTAAAATTCCACCAATGAAAGTAGCAATTTCCAGCCTGGGTCCTTAGAATTCTGACTCTGCTGAGGTAGTATTTATTTTCCCATAATAAGAAAAATTTCACAAGCCTTGATGAAAATGTCAACTTCCGTTCCCTTTTGCCAAAAAAATAGCAAGTTTGTATGGCAGCCTTGGTTATCTAATGATGCACAGAAGCTCTGATTGTCAGTTATATATGCCTTTACTTAATGAATATAGGAAAGAGAATTCATTATTATTCTATCAATGAAGTTTGACATCACAGCATGGATGTCCATTGATTTTGAGCATAACAAATACCAGATTTTAAGAAATTAATTGTGAAAAATTGGGAACTGATAAGTCAGAAATTCATTTGAATTTAAAAGCATCTTTAAAATATTACAACCATGGTTGGAAAAAGCAAAGACATAAAACAGACATAATGAACTTCCTTTGAAGCATTATTGTGAAGATGAAATACGTTCTGGTCTTCTTGTTCAGGAAACGCTTGTTCAACTGGATTCTGATTTCCACAAAGGTTTCTCTTTGTCTAACTTGAAATCGGGTCTGCTAAGGAATGGGGGGAGTTCCTAGAATGGGGGGAGTTCCTAGGCATTTTGTGTATCCCACATGCCATTATCCATAGCCCAGGATCTGCTACAGAACTGGGATTCGGGAAAATGGTTAATGATCTGGGGCAGTGAGGGAGGAGGTTACTTGGGAGAGGGGAACTTAGTTGACTAAGCAGCCCAGACCATGTCCAATCCCAGAGCAGGAAACAGGGCAGGATATTTAGGGCAAGAGGGCCTAGGGATCCTGAGGAGAGGGTGCCCTAAAGACCACCTCCCTTACTGTCAAGCTGTGCCCTGTGTCTACTCTGTGCCAAGGTGTATTAGTCTGTTCTCACACTGCTAATAAAGACATAACCAAGGCTGGGTAATTTATAAAGGAAAGAGATTTAACTGACTCCCAGTTCCACCTGGCTGGGGAGGCCTCAGGAAACTTACAATCATGGTGGAAGGGGAAGCAAACACATCCTTCTACATGTGGTGGCAGCAAGGAGAAGAATGAGTGAAGCGGGGCATGGGGAAGCTCCTTATAAAACCATCACATCTCCTGAGAATTCACTCACTATCAGGAGATCAGCATGCAGGTAACTGCCCCCATAATTCAACTACCTCCCACTGGGTCCCTCCCACAACACGGTGGCAATTATGGGAACTACAATTCAAGATAAGATTTGGGTAGGGACACAGCCAAACCATATCACAAGGAAAGGGATTTTCACTGTTCCTTTATTTCTCCTCCTCTCTCCCATAATATGGGAACATAACACACGACTTCTTCTGAAATGATTTGGGATTTATTATAATTTGGCAAATTTTTTATTCAGGCTAAACGAGCAAATAAACACATGAAAGCTCTTTAGCAAAGAACTTTGGGAACACAGCACCTGCTTGGTACAATGAGATCTCTTCCCACTCCAATTTCAGCCCTGACATAGTTACTACATGGTTTCTGAACTCATGACCAGATGTGACCTCCCTGGGTTTTATATGCTCTGCTGACAGCATGTGATGTGCCACCCTAGAGGCGGGGTTGGTGCTGTCTTCCTGTGCAGGCTGGCCCCGTCCCATGTGCTGAGTTCACTGACATACATGGGGGTATGCTTTACACCCAGTGGCATTTTCTCACACGCCCAGATGGCAAAATCAGCCTTGCAAATGGCCCCTCACCCTGGATGCTTGGCATATTTCACTGCAATTTACACAGTGCTGGGGGTAGGGGGCAGGGAATGGAAGCTGGTTTTTTTTTTTTTTTTCATATGTGTATTCTGAAGGAAAGAAAGGCAAATAAAGAAAATAAAGGAGATGGATAAAGTCTTTTCTCTTTCACTTCTTCCTGAATTTCCCCTCCTTTTGTTTTGTCCTTGCATCTACCTGGTTCCTGTTCTGATGAAACTCTATCCTTTATTAAACAAACTTACAATATTTAGATGTGGCAATTCAGACATCCACCATTGAAAATATAGAAGCAGAGGTGGTTAAAAAAAATTCCAGCAACTCACTGTGCAAAAGGGGATGGTCAACTGATTTTGAAAACTTCAGAAGAAAAGCAAATGAAAGTTTCAAAATCTCTGTCATTTCAGTTTGTAAACTCTTCCAGTAAATAGTAGCCTTATTATTAGAAGTATATATCAGAAAAATAGCATCCTGGCAGCTCTGCTGTGCCAGGAACCATAGTAAGGGGTTGGCATGAATGTTCGCATGAGGGAAGGACAGTAGGCTGGGTGATTTAAATAGAGTAATTTCTCATCTATCAGCTGATTCCTTCCACCAGCCAGTCCAAGCCATCTCTCTGGGCACCTACCATGTGCAAGGCATACAGGCAACACTGGCCATTTTTTATACATAAACACATTCTTTTCCTATTACTTGGCTTTCTCCCTCAGAAAGTGACAGGAAGTCCACTAGAATTACAGAAATGCCATGCTAGGAAGAACCGTAGAGATTAGCAAGTCCAACCCCTTCATTGAACAGGTGATTCTTGCAAAGTTGGAGTTTAAGGGAGGCATCGTAAAACATCAACTGAAGTCTTGCGGCCTTTCCATGACAATATATGCACGGGATGAAAACAGAAAGGCAGAAGGGCAGAAATCATCTTTGTGGCCCTTCTGTCCCTACCGCTTCCCAAAGAGCTGTGAAAACAGCTTTATTCTCATGTTCTGATTCTCATGTTCTTGATTCTCATGTTCTGGAATGAATGAAGTAATTCCAGCACTCAACGCATCTCATTTTTCTTTAGTGTCCTACTCTATGGAAGCCTCTAGATTTGCTGTGGTAAAGAATTCAAAGATCAAAATGATGCAGCCCTGGCCTTCCGTGAGCTCCCTGCTTAAAGAGCAAACCTCTAGATGCGACTCTTATTAGGGTTAGTGTGCAAGTGGTCAGCTGGTATTCTGCTCTTCTGCCTTCAGAGTCATCTGTGTGGTCAGAGGTCTTCGTTTTCCATATTTGTATACAGTCCTTCCCCAGGTGGGCTGAGGGCAGAATGAATATTTGCTCTATTTTCACAGAGGGCCAGTATGCTTGAGCAATTAAACAGAAGCTCTTCTCATTGTCCATTTCCTTCAGCTAAACACTCTACACAACATGGTCACGTAAGAAGGACTGTCTCCAGGTTCGACGGTGAGCTGTGACTGGTAGAAACCCCCATGCCGTAAAGACACAAGGAAAAAAATTTTCCCTGCCTATGGAAGGCATTGCTCAATAAGGAGAAAGAGACCAGGGCAAACCAGCGACATGAGGGCATTACAAGTCAAGCTTCGGTTTTACGTACACTTAATTCTCTCCCGACGTGGGGAGATTCCTGCTGGTGATTTTTCTTCTTTCAGATTTTAGCACTTACATTTAGTGATCACTAAGTCATGTCTACATACAAGACAAAACCCAGGACAAGCCAAAGTCATGCCACTGTATTTATAAAGCTTTCCACATAAAATCCAGTAACATGTAGCTTAAAAGTAGATATGGAAAGGGACACAATTTGTTTGCTGGAGTTAAGCTAATGAGAAGACCCTCCCTCTTAATTCTTGTGCAAATTCAACCCTATCTAATAAAATGATGAAAAAGAGGATCTCACGGAAAAGAGGTCTTAAAATTCACTTACTTAGTTTCAAGAAGAATAAACAGAAGAGAAGGTGTGCACAAACTCCGTGTGGACATACAGTGCTTAATTTCAGGTACAGATAACATTTATCTTGGTACGAGGGTACAATTTTAGCTGCACACCAGCGTACCCCAAGATACCACTAAGTCTAAATATACCACCATAGAAGGTAAAAGGATGGAAGTCCCTATCGTTGCCTGTTCCCCTCAGGACCAGCAGCCAATATCTCCCTGACCTCCTAGAGAGACCCAGGAAGGGTTCAGGCTTAATCACTTGTACGAAATACACCCCTTGCAACCTTTTAATATTTCTAGTAATTTTTCTCTTATGAGTTTTGAGCTAATATAATTCTCAAGACACTTCCCTTTTAAGCCTTACATCAGCAGAGGCGAAAGCAGTGTGTTTGGAGAGAAAAGCAGGTGAGAGCCAGACACATGATTTACCCCAAGCTTCTGCCTCTTGGTGGCCTTAATGACAAAGCTTTTAACTTTGTACAATCGCTGCCTCTCAAACAAAGACATGATTAAAAGAAGGTGGTTGGGGACGGGGAAGGAAATAACATAAAGATGAGGATGTGCAGGAAGCCAGCTTGGTCCCTGTCCGGCACACAATCCATTCCTGGCCAGGAAAATGATTGCCGCACAATGGCCAGCATGGCCAGTCCAGGGCAGCTGTGAGATATAAATTGTCAGCAATGACCATAAGCACTCAGAGAAACAATTTAATTCCTCACTTCCGCCATCATGGGCTGATATATTCTTTCAAGGTCATTACCCAAGGCTAGAAGGGTCGCTTGATTAACGAGTGACAGGCCCAATGAGGGCCAGTGTGCTCTAGCAAGGCCTTATATTAATTAGACAGAAGCTCCAGAAAATAAATGTTACAGAGAAAGGAGGGGCCAAGTCTTGAGCGTAAGCTGTGACCTTGCCACCCCCACCCTGTTCACCCCACAAAAGATAACACCCTGACCTTGATCCTTAATGTTATACTTTAGCTTAGTTTTAAAACCTATAAAATACAAAACATAAACCATGCTTCGTTTCATATTCAAAATGACCCATCAAAATGACCCAGGCCCTGGCCTCCAGTTTTGACACTGTCTTTGTCTCACCCTTTCTCAGTTATTCTAATTTATTGGTTAATTCTGAGCGGGGATGAGGAGAACTGCTGGCTGTGAACTTCACATCTCAGAAGCAGCTTAAACCATGTTTATCTGAGCCAAGGGAAGCAGGAGAATGATGACACTTCCAGTGTTTTAAGCCCAGTGGCTAATAATCTAGCAATTGCTCTTTAATAAAATGTCATTATCTTGCTTAAGGAGTTAAGGAGATTTGGCAATAGCAGTGGACTTGCAGGGCAAATGACCATTCGAAGCAAAAGGGGCTTAAATATACCCTCTACTTCTTATCTAGTATTCGGTATCTCTTTGATTACATTTACTATACAATCCTCATTTTAAGAGACACAAAAGAATAAACTCCTAGAGAATTTAGTGAATTTGAAGCATTCCTTTCCAATATAAGAGACAACTAGTTTGAGAATGGGGTTTCACTTCCACCACCCATCAAGAAGGGCTTTTTCCTTTCTCCACTCACACATTCACCATTTTGATCAATGATCCCATTGGAAAAGCAATCTTGCCATCTCAGGCAGCTCCAGCCTGGCTGCTCATTGTGGATGCAGAGCAAGACTATACTATATAGTTTTTTTGATTTCCCAGAAATCCATCAACGTCTATTAAAAAGAGTTCAGGTGGTGAAGGTAGGAGGCTTAGGTGACACTCAGGATGTGAAGGGTTGTTGACAGAACTTCCCAGCAAGAGGCCCCATTTACCTTGCATTCTGTCAAAAAGGAGAAAAGAGTTTGTACTTTTGAGACAGGTTGTGTCTATGGACTCCTATTTGGCACCACCTTCTGACTAAATACTGTACATACAGACAGGCAAGAGGCAGGTCACTCATGGTCCCTCTGAGAGCCTTGGGGACCCACTGTGGTTGACAATGTCTGAGAACTTCTCCAGTGAGTCCGGTCTCCTGGTACTTGGGCGCTTATGTCACTCCCTCCCCTTGAGTATAGGAGGGACCTAGGGGCTCACTTCAGTCGAATAGAATATGGCAAACGTTATGGGTTGTCACTTCTGAGGCTAAGCTACTAAAAGGCTGTGGCTTCTGTCTTCCTTGCTCTCTTTCACTCTGTCAGGGCCCTCACGCTGGAGGAAGCAAGCTGCCATGTGTTAGCTGCCCCTGTGGAAAGGCCCACAAGGCCAGGAATGCATAGCTCCAGCCAACAGTCAGTGGGGACCCAAGACCTGCCACCAGTCACGTGTGTGAACTTGGAAATGGATCCTCCCTACCCAAGCCTTGAAATGATGGCCACAGCCAACCTCTTGATAGCAGCCTAAAGAGAGACTTGAGTCAGAGGCACCCAGCTAACCTATATAAATCCAAACTCCTGACCCAGGGAAACTGACATAATAGATGCTTGTTGTTGTTTCTGCTAAATCTTGGAGTAATTTGTTATGTATCAATAGACAACTAATACACCCACTAATTCCACTGATCCTATGATGTACTGTGTGATGCAGAACAATTCAACTGCTCTACATTTTAGTATCCTTTTCTCTAAAATGGGAGCAGCCTCCTGGAGAGCTTTGACATATGGGAAACATCTGCAAGGATTTGGTTCTGTTCGTGGGAAGTGAAATTCGATGCATTATCACTGTATTATGGGTATTTAATCAGATTTATGAGTTTTATCAGATTTATGAGTTTTGTGGAAGATGTAGCATCATTATCAGGCATGATTATTACAGTATATTTTATATCTCTGAGTTATCTGTCCTTGATGGATATCAATAGCAGTACTAGCCAACAAATTTACAAAGATAACTTACACACATATTCATCCATCCGTTTCTCCAACCATCCATCCTTCTATCTATGCTTTCAAGAACTATTTATTGAGGATTCAAAAACACCGTAAGAGGTAGAAAAATGTATTCAATATGGTCTATGTCTTCAAGGAGTTTACAATCCCAGCAGGGAAATTAATGCATGGACACTAATTACTGAAATCTAAAGTAACATGGGATAAGCAATCATTAGAGTAGAAAAGTGCAGGAGGGAGTCAGAAGGGGGAGAATTCAGCTGTCTGGGGAAGGCTTGAAGAAAGCCTGGAAATATACATTAATGCTAAGGAAATGGACTATGAACTCTTATTCCTGAAGTAGTGATGATGATGTGTTGGCCATAGCCTCTTGTTCAGTCTTGTTTTGACCAACACCAAACATTTGAAGCACAGTATCAGGATGGAGTTATGGTCTGTAGCCAGAGAACCAAGGTAACTGGCACCATGGGAATCACACACAGGACTGCAGCTTCATGACACCAGCTACATTATAATGATACATTACAGAACATCAACCTCCTGGATGCAGGACAGGCATCTGGCTGTCCAGCCTTCTGAATTGAGAACAGCCTGTAATGAATCCCCAGTTCCATAACATGTTTAACAATTAATAAGCTAGGGGTTTCCTTGAGGACAACAAAGAATAAAATATGAGTTTGCCAAGAAAGAGGTCACACGGCATAAATGCATTCTAGGAAAACAATACTCGTGATGAGGCTAGAGGTGGGCAGTTTTTCCTCTACTTTGAAAATAGAGTGAAATATATTGAGGGCCTAAATTATCTGGGCGTCGGTCAGTCCTGTATTTCATTCCGCCAGTTAGACCCCTTGTATGTTTGTGATAATTTTGCCCAGTGGACAGAGTGGCTGCTGAGGGAAAAGCTGCCCTGGTCAAAGGATTTGCTATTAATTTCAGATATGCTCTTAAAATGCCTCTATAAGAAAGGACAAGAAATCAAAGGGTTTGGTGCCAAGGAACAGGATTAATAAAAAAATATTGTGTCCGTTCTAGAGAAGCCAATTCAGCAGGTTTCACTCATGTGATGTGTTCAAACAGCCTCCCAAAGAGAGAAACTTAGCATGGCACCCACCCAGGCAGGGAGGTTACTGGCAGGTCCCCGGCAGCGGTGACACTCAGAGACAGCAAAGACCTGCTTGGCTCCTGTCTCCTGGGAGTCTGCTGAGGTCAGCTAGTAGGCTTGATGAAACTACTCTCTGGCCAGTGCCCGGTGTCCAGGGGACAAATGGGAAAATATCCATCAGAATCTAAAGAATAATCCCAGAAAGAGTCATACCTCTGAGGAAGTCAATGGCACTGTAAATTTACACCTTCACCTAGATAGTAATTTGGTGGAAAATGACGTTCACCCTCCAAATTCCTGATTCAGAGTGCTCGAAATAATTGTGTCATTTGCAAGCATCCCAACTGATGCACCTGTTTCTCCGTGGCTTCATTAGGGGATCATAGGCTGTGTGATGACACGTAGCAACCAGGCAGCAGAAATTTCTTAGAAAGTAATTCCCCACATATGCAAAATTCAGCTCTATGAGGAAGTATTTTGGGTGTGTGTGTGTGATGGGGTGGAACCACTCCATTGTATTTGATAGTTGAAATGTATCGCTTGTGTCCTTGGTTAACATATTAGCCTGTTTTCACGCTGCTAATAGAAACATAGCTGAGACTGGGTAAATTACAGACAAAAAGAGGTTTAATGGTCTCACAGTTCCACGTGGCTGGGGAGGCCTCACAAGCATGGTGGAAGGCAAAAGTCACGTCTTACATAGCGGAAGGCAAGAGAGAGAAAGAGAACCAAGTGAAAGGGTTTCCCCTTATAAAATAATCAGATCTCGTGAGACTTATTCACTACCATGAGAACAGTATGGGGGAAATTGCCCCCCTACTTATCTCCCATTGGGTCTGTCCCACAAAAATTGGGAATTACAGAAGCTACAGCTCAAGATGAGATTTGGGTGGGGACACAGCCAAACAATATGGGGACGCAGCGAAACGGAAGTTAATTACCTCCTCTAAGCAGCTCAGGTGTGACCAGAACTTCCAGAGATGTTTTCCACATCTGATAAACTACTTCTCTCATTCCAAAAGTTACAATAGTTACAGAAGTTACAATAGGCATTTCAGGTTTCCAAATTAGAGTTCAGAGACTGTAATATACATATGAAGCTCCCAGAATGATGCCAAAGGAGTCTGTGGACCCCCTTTGGGACTCCTTTTAAGGAGCAAGATTCTACACTATGATTTTAACCCTATCAACATTCCTCAATTTTCTGCAGGCTTTCATTGATTAAGAAAAGCTCATTACACCTTCTGAGGTGCTGTCTTTTATACATTTTGCTGTCCATGCACTTTTCACACTGCAACATGATTGTTTGTGTGCTTATCTATATTATCTTTATATTACAATCTTTATGAGGTCATGCCTGCATTTTATTTGTCTTCATAACCCCAGTGTCTGCCCAGAAAATACCTGACAACCAGGTGTGGATGTGAATTGAATTCTGCCCCTTGGTTAAGGCTAAACATCCAGTTGCCAGCTGGGACAGTTCTGCACGGGAGAAGCGTGCCAACATGCTGAAAACCTAAAAGTTGTTTTTATGCTCCTAACAGGAGAGATGAAACAGGGGTATACAGTATTTTTGGTCAAACATGCCAAATAGCTTTTTTCTTCCAAGCTGTCATTATTTGTTGGGAAACTTACCAGTTGCATGGCTTTTTAGAGATTCAAGATGTCTTGCCTTTCCTAATATAAATCTTTGTTGCCAGTCTAATTGGTTTTGGGCTCAGTCTTGGCACAGCCACAGCCTTGGCCACCCTTCTTTGCCCTCAGTGCTGCTAAATATATCCCCAGTGCTCAGTATGTCCAGATGATTCTCTTCTAACCTTTCAGGTCAACGTCTTTTACTATTTATATGCTTCTGAAAACCTTTCAATAATAACTTCCCCTTCAAAAAACACTAATCCAGAACTTACTTCTCTGCCTTTCTTATGCGACAATTTTTATGCAGGACTTGTCTTGTTTTTTTAATTAAGAATATTTCCTGGCCAGGTGTAGGAGCTCACTCCTGTAATTACAGCACTTTAGGAGGATGAGGTGGGGGGATTGCCTGAGCTCAGGAGTTCAAGACCAGCCTGGGCAATGTAGTGAAACCCCATGTCTATAAAAATTTCAAAATTTAGCTGGGTATGGCAGCACACGCCTATTGTCCCAGCTACTCAGGAGGCTGAGGCAGGAGGATGGCTTGAGCCCATGAGTTAGAGGTTACAGTAAGCTATGATCATGCCACTGCACTCCAGCCTGGGTGACAGACCAAAGCCCTGTCTCAAAAAAAAAAAAAAAAAAAAAAGAATATTTCCTTTGATGGATGTGAACTGCAGATTTGCTATGTCCTACTGATAGAATATTGTTATTTTTAGGCTGTGCACAGTGGTTCATACCTGTAATCCCAGCATGTTTGGAGGCTGAGGCAGGAGGATTGTTTGAGACCAGGAGTTTGAGACCAGCCTGGGCAACATAGTGAGACCCTACCTCTATAAAAAATTTAAAAATTGACTGGATGTGTGGCATGCACCTGTAATCCCAGCTACTTGGAAGGCTGAAGCAGGAAAATGGCCTGAGCCCATGAGTTGGAGGTTACAGTGAGCTATGATTGTGCCACCGCATTCCAGCCTGGGCAACAGAGTGAGACCCTGTCTCTAAAAAAGATTAAAAAAAAAAAAACAAAGACAGAATATTGTTATCTTAGTAGTTGATATGGTTTGTCTGCGTCCCCACCCAAATCTCATCTTGAATTGTAGCTCCCATGTGTTATGGGAGGGACCCCAGGGGGAGATAATTGAATCATGGGGGTGGTTCTCCCATACTGTTCTCATTGTAGTGAATAAGTCTCATGAGACCTGATGGTTTTATATGGGGAGACCCCTTTCGTTTGGCTCTCATTCTCTCTCTTTGCCTGTGGCCATGTAAGACCTTCCTTTGCTCTTTCTTTGTCTTCCACCATGATTGTGAGGCCTCCCCAGCTATGTGGAACTATGAGTCCATTAAAACTCTTTTTCTTTATAAATTACCCAGCCTCAGGTATGTCTTTATCAGCAGCGTGAAAATGGACTAATATAGTAGTCATCACCAGAAGCAGAAATCAGTCATTCATTAGTTAACTCTGAAAGCATATCTCATGGTACATAACAGGAGGGCTGGAACTAAGCTGCCTGAATCTGAATCCTCACTCCCCACTTACTAGGAGTGTAGCCTTAGTCAACTAACCTAATCTCTTTGTGCCTACATTTCCTTATTGTAATGGGAATAATAATTGTACTCACCTGATATGGTTTAGCTCTGTGTCCCCACCCAAATCTCACCTTGAATTGTTATAATCTTCACATGTCAAGGGTGAGACCAGGTGGAGATAACTGAATCATGGAGGCAGTTTCCCTCATGCTGTTCCCATGATAGTGAGTGAGTTCTCACCAGATCTGATGGTTTTATAAGGGTCTTCCCCCTTCGCTCAGCACTCATTCTCTCTCCTGCCACCCTGTAAAGGGGGGGGCCTTCCGCCATGATTTTAAGTTTCATGAGGTCACCCCAGCCATGTGGACCTGTGAGTCAATTAAACCTCTGTTCTTTATAAATTACCCAGTCTTGGGTATTTCATCATAACAGCGTGAAAATGGACTAATGCACCATCTCATGATCAAGGACCTCAAATGCGCTGTTACGCTGCCAGGCCATCAATGTACTTATCTATCCATGTACTGTCTCACACTCCTAAGTGACTATGACATTTTCTCGTTTCATCTCAAACCATCAATGCCTCTTCCCCATCCTCACTTTTTGCTGAGGGCTTTGCTTCCTACTTCACCAAGAAAAATGAAGGATTCAGAAGTGAACTTCCAAGGACTCCTGACTATCACTTGTAGCCATCAACCAGCATCTGCATTTTCATATTCTGCCTTCTAGTTACCATGCATAAACCATTCATCCTCTTATCTGAATTGAAACACTTTACTTCATACTAGATCCTATTCGTGCCACAGAAGGCTCTCTCTCCAGCTATTCTCCCTTCCTCTCTTGCATCATCACTAATTCTCTCTCCTACGGGGTCATTATCCTCATTCTCTTGGTAACCAGATCCAGTTTCATGGCTTTAAATACCATCTATGTCCCAAGGAGTCCCAGATTTGTATGCCTAGCTCAGACGTCCCTTCCAAAATCCAAACTTGAATATCCAATGGGCTAATCAGCATCTTCACCTGAATTTTTAATAGACATCTGAAAATCAATTAAGCCCAACTGTTTTTCTCCTCTAAATCTGCTCATCCCTCAGCCTTAGGCATTTCAGTTAATGGCAACTTCATCCCTCCATTTGCTCAAGAAAAAAGTACTGGGAGGTCATCTTGAACTCCCTCTCTTTTACAGCCTTCTTCTAACCCATCAGGAAATCTTCTTGGTGCTTCCTCCTAAATGTGCACAGAATCCAACCCCAACCACTTCTTATCTCCCCATTGCTGCCACCCTGGTCAGTGCTAACAGCATTTCTCACCTAGATCATGGCAATAGCCCTTGATCTGCCCTTGCTTTCGTGCTGCCTATTCTCAACCCAAAAGCCAGAGAAATCGTTCTGATCTCATCTGAAACCCAGGTGAGATCATGTTACTCCTCTGCTCAAGGTCGTCATATGGCTCCTCCTTTCATTCAAGGTAAAAGCCCATGTTCTTACAAGGGCCTGCAAGGTGATCTAACACCCACCTCCCTTACCTCTATGACCTCCTACTTCTCTTCCCCTTGCCCATTCAGCTCCAGCCATGGTGATTTCTTCAATGTTTCTTTAACACACAAAGTATACTTCCACTTTAGGGCCTTTGTACTTGCAGTTCTCTCTCCCTGGAATGCTCTTCTCCTTAAATATCCACAAAGGCAATGCTTTAGCCTCCTTCAACTCTTTGCTTAAATATCCTCTCAATGAGTTCTACCCTGACCATCCCATTTAAAATTGCAACCTGCCACCAACTCCAGACCTTTCAGTTTCTCTTACACTTCTGTCTCTCTCGGCTTTATTCCATCTCATGCATCACCTTCCACTACATGCTATAATGTGCAACTTTATGGTGTTTATCGTTTGTCTGCCCCAGAAGGAATGTAACCACAAAGGGATCTCTATTTTGCTCACTGATAGATCTCACACTTTTAGAACAGTAGCTGGCAGATATTACGTACTTGATAAATATTTGCTGAATTAAATTGAATTTGGTTTGAATGATAGGTGTTCTGAGGATCAAATGAGCTTCATATACATAAAGCTCTCAAAATAATGCACAATAAATGTTAGGTGCCACACCATCACTACCGCCATCATCGTAATCGTCACAGTTGCCAAATTGTGTGTCTGAGTCTTTCTTGTGGCATTTTATAACATCAAATGTAAAGACAAATGAATAATCACCAGGATATTTTCTTTGTACATAAGGAAACCTTTAGATTTTGGTGGGTATAATCCATCTCACAGTGACTCCCCAATCATCTCACTCTCATGACCCATGCATGGAGTGGGATGCTGTCAGTGCCCTTTTCACGGGGAGAGGAACCAGGCCCCATAGCCACCTAGAGGGGATTTGATTAAGCGATGTGATGGTAAATGCCTGACAACCAACTCTTGAGGAAAAAAAAAAGCAAAAAACTTTGATTTGTAGTGTTAGCGGATTTCCCTGGTGTAAATTCTCCCACTGTGGTTGATTTCAACTTTCCAACACTATGTCCCTGAATGGAGAGCTCAAAAGTTGTACAATGAGTAGCACCCCATAATAGCCTAATTTCACCAGAAATACAATAGGCATATATAACTTCAAAAGCACAAACAAGAGTAAAATGTATCAAAATAATTAGGAAGCGATCAGTTTTGAGTAATTGTTATTTAATCGTAAGTTTAATTTCATTTTTAATAAGTGTTGTGTTTAACAACCTTCTCATCAAAATTCTTAGGAATTTAACAATCCACTCTCGGGAGCTGGTATGAGGAGAGTTCAGTGCACCACTGGTGAGATCTGAGTGGCTATCTGACCCAAATGGGGTCAATCAGAGTCTCCCCTAGAGACAGGGAGTTAAACCTTCAAGAACCAGTTTTCCACATTGCTGGAGTATGAAGTTGGAGACTGTGGACAGATACTCTCCATCTCCCATGAGGACAGTGTAGTAGGAAAAGAGTCTACTGAGAGAATAATGATCTGCAAAGAGAAGCAGCAATAAGAGACCAAGAAAAAATTCTGCCTGTGGTGCCCATCACCTTTCAATTCCTGACTCCAGCTATTTCAGAGGGTTGGCCCTTGGGTTCTATGTGCCCCCCATCTTTTTTTTTTTTCTTTCTTAGATGGAGTCTCCCTCTGTTAGCCAGGCTGGAGTGCAATGGTGTGATCTTGGCTCACTGCAACCTCCACCTCCTGGGCTGAAGCGATTCTCCTGTCTCAGCCTCCTGAGCAGCTGGGACTACAGGCGCTCCCCACCACGCCCGGCTAATTTTTTGTACTTTTAGTAGAGACAGGGTTTCACCATGTTAGCCAGGATGGTCTCTATCTCCTGACCTCAGGATCCGCCCGCCTCAGCCTCCCAAAGTGCTGGGATTACAGGTGTGAGCCACTGCTCCCGGCTGAGCCCCCTATCTTTAATATAAATTTTCTATCACTGTGTAAGCTGGAGATGGTTTTAGATACTTGCAAACAAGTGTTCTTAGCATATATTATGCTTAGTTGATTGGGGTTGGCTGGAGTTACACCAGTGCAGTCAGGCACACCGATTACTTGATGCTTCTCTACAGGTATAGCTATCTTTAAATAGAAAAGTGAATTACTACATAATAAGTGCATTTATGTAAGTCTAAAACATTTTCAAAATATAAAGTTTATATCAGAAAAAATATAATTTTAAAAAACATTCAAAATATGAAGTTCACACCAGGGAAAAATAATAAAACAGGTTCTTGGTAGTGAAAATTTTGGGAGATACAGCCTCAGTTTACATTGGCCAGTGTGACCCAAAAAGTCATCATTCGCTAACTTTAGACACATCACTTTCATTATTCTTGCCGCAACAGTGTGCCACCAAAGTCAATGCACTGCAGAAAAGAAATGCAATTCCTTCCATCTGCATAAAGTATAACCTCATTTAATTGTAACCTAAGTCAAAGTATCTATAAAATCATGGATTTAATATGTTAATCATATTTTCATACACTTTCGATTAAATAAGCTATTTTTAAGCAATGTTGCTGTGTGCGCCACCTAAAATGATACCCAGGACACACCCAGGAAAACATCACATCAGTTAGGCTTGATTCTCTACAGCTGTTCCTGGCACATGAGGTTTTCTCCGTCTCACTCCTGCATAGCCCACGAGAGTCCGGATTTGTCAGAGGACTATGTTTCCAGGCTCCGGGACAGGAGGAACTAATCTGCTGTTATTAAAATGAGAGCAATACATGGTAGGCACACATTTAACTAAGGGATCTGTGTTTTATTATTTGGGAAGATGTATTTGCATAGGTTAATTCAATGACATTCTTTATTAAAAAAAAGAAAGAAAGAAACTCACACAGTGAGCAGCGGCCAATCCTACCTTTCAACTTCATGTTAATTTGCCTTAGGGTTTATCTGAGCTGAGCATCCAAGAGATACCAGCAATAAGTTATCTATTTCATCACATGCTGGGCGAATAAGAGACCTGTCTCAGTTATGACCAATTGAATTTATTCTCTCAACACAGAGTATCCAAGCCCTAAGTAGACATGATGCTTTGGGCTGATGCTTATCTTTAAAACTTCAGCAGCTGATGGCTCAGAGTTCAGCATCACCAATACCACTTTCAGCCCTAAGAGGAGAAAGCTCAGGAATGTTTTCTTGTGTTCTGATTCCAGCTCTAAATCTAAAGTCACTTCTTTCTTCTTTTTTTTTTAGTCTCACTCTGTTGCCCAGGCTGGAGTGCAGTGGCGCGATCTTGACTCATTGCACCCTCTGCCTCCTGGGTTCAAGTGATTTGCCTGTCTCAGCCTCCCAAGTAGCTGGGACTACAGGCACATGCTGCCACGCCCGGCTAATTTTTTGTATTTCTAGTAGAGATGGGGTTTCGCCATGTTGGCCAGGATGGTCTTGATCTTCTGACCTCGTGATTCACCCGCCTCGGACTCCCAAAGTTCTGGGATTACAGATCACTTCTTAATGACTTAAATAAGTAGCCTGTAAGATCAGCAAATATAGAGGCTACAATTGTGCTTAATGGGAAGGCGAAGCCTGAGGATCCAAAGATGAGTCAGTAGTCCAAGTCCCTCTCCACACCTGAAGCAGTTCATTCTTCAGGAGTCCCATGAAAAGATGCTGGTGCCACAAGTCAGAATGCTTTTATACCTAACCAGGAAGATATGACATGTGGTGAAGGGACAAAAGCTGACCATTTAGGGTCGTGGCTTTTTTGAAATCCTATGGACTATCAAGCCACAAAGTAGTATCTTGGAATTCGACTTATCCATACAATCTTGAAAAGGCCATTACTAAAAGTAACTCTTACCCTTGCCTTCATTCTTCACATATGGGGCTCACTGCTTTAAATGTTTTCTGGAGTCATGCTGACTGGTCATTTTTGCATTCTGATTTTTTTTTTCTGAATAAACTGTGCAAATAAACAGGCGGAATGTCCAAGTGATCATATAAGAATATTCTGAGCAACGAATATGAGCAGCACGTCATCACACAGCACGTCATCATCACGGCAGCACATGTACATATCACGTCAACGACTGTTATATCATTGTGTGTGTGTGTGTTTTTTAACACTAGTCAGCCTAAAATAAAAAAATGGAAAAGACTTCATGTCACCAGTTTTTCATCTTATGCCCTCTTCTGTTTCCTCTGCTACACAGAGTTTGGAAAAAAATTTCACCAAAGGCTATTGAAATAAAATATAATAAAAAGTTCATGAAAAATAAAAAAAAGTCACCCTCTACTTGAGTAATCAACCTCAATTTCAGCTCTGAAAGTATCATCATTAATTGCGTGAAGTACATCATTAATTGCATTTTAGAAAAAAAAGCTTCAATATTTATTTCTAAAATGACATCTCCCTGAAAAAGTCATGTAAGTTTTCTTTCCTTGCCAAGGAAATAATCTTATCTCCCACCAAAGCAAGGATGAGAGGAGACATTTGGACAAAAGATCTGGGAAAGTAACACACAAATGTCCCGATCTCCCATGCAAGTGGCCTTGTTTCTTGCGCAGCCCCTAATTCCTCACGTCTGCCACGTGCCCTTTGGTTAATACAGCGGAGACATGAGAGTTTAGAAATCCCACCTTCGCAAGCTTGACACCTCACATGGAAGCCGTCAGAAAAAGTGAACAGATAGATCTGCCCTCCTTAGTCATAGGGCAAACGACAATAACAAAGCAGCACCATTTTCTGCCATCTTTTCAATAAACATGTCTTGGATAGGTCAGTGCAAACCATACAGAGTGTACAGTGACTACCTCAGTGGACTAACCTAAAAGCATTAGTCAAATCCAAAGTCTCTGAGATACCTTATGGGCAGAAACAACACCTGTAACACATGAGGCAGGAGGTGCGTGCGATGTGTCTCCTACGCAGGTATGATCCAGAGAGGGAAGATTGTATGTAGGGGGAAATGACAGCACTGAATTTTAAATTTCCACGAAAAACAGAAACGAATACCCTATGTTATCAAACAGCTTTCTTTTTTTCTTTCTTTCTTTCTTTTTGTCTTTGAAAACCAGGAGAATTGAACAAGGGTATCTATGGGCTTCCAAGTATTTCTTCCGTGACTGTGTGGCCTGGTGGACACGTGCATAGTACACCTATCCCTGCATTCAAGCCAGGGTGTAAATGAGTTTGGGAATGTCCAGAATTCGATTCCACATTGTTATCAGGTGAAACTGATTTTACGCGCCCACCCGCCTCTCCTGCAAGCCCCCAACCCTCTGAACATTTCTAAACTTCCTTGTTGCTATGGCTGCTTCTTCTCTTTTTTAAAATTTTTTTCCCTTCCTCTTCTTCTTCTTCTTCTTTTTTTTTTTTTTATAAGGCCTCTGGCCTTATACCGCTGTTTATTACCTCAGGCAAACTCTCTCTCTCACTCCTTTTCCCTCTCTGTTTCTTTAAATCTCTAAACCACAAAGCAGCATGCCAGCAACACCGTGGGTCAACATATCAAAAGAGGGAACTTTTATAGGTTTCCTCGATAACATGGACAATAAAAGAAGAAGGGCGCACAAGCAGCATTACTGACCTTATTTGATGCTGTTCAGTAAAGAGAGACGGCTCTTCCACCGCCTGCCCGTGTAGGTCCGGGCCATCGGTGTGTGAAGAGGGAAGCTCTGTATCAACACTTGGTCTGGGTTTTCTTACACTCCTATGCCAAAGCCCTCCAAATGTTTTCAGCAAATAATACCCAAATAAATAGAAGGTTACTGAATACATTAAACTCACTGCAGCAAGAAATTGCTTTTCGACGCCCAGTATATACAGACAAACTGTTTTTCTCCCCACACTCACACATATGAATATCGGTAGGAATTCAGACTCTGCTAAGGACATCTGTGCTATGAAAGCAGAGGTCTGTCTTCCAAATATGATCGCTGTTAATCAGCAGTACTTACGCTGCCATAAGCTATATATTTTGGTGATTAGTATTAGAAGGAGAATGTTGGAGCTCATTGTCATAATGTTTCATGAAGACACATCATGTTGAAACAAAATGCATGTTTCTTTGGCCTGATGTGACTGCTGGTTTTCATGTGATATGGGTCCAAGAGGAAAATGTCTTTAGCAGCCCTTAGGAATAACTGCTTCCACAACCATATGGGCTAGGCGAAGTCCTAGATGAGTAGAAATGAAACAGAACACTCCTGCTTTCACGCGAAACTCTTTTTTTTTTTTCCCAAATAGTTAAAGTCACTTTAATCATCTATTTTCAAGGAAGATATATTTTCTCTCACAGTAAGAAACTGCAAAGGAAATAACCCCTTTTTTCTTCAGGTCCCCAAAGATCCCAGCTCCTAACTTTTAGTCTCATCAAAATCTCCTAAGAGAATCTAGTCTATGCCTCCATTGTCCAGCCTTAACAGAGAAAAAAGATCAATCATTTGACTAGAAGTAAAAGCAGGAAGAGGAACAAGAGTTATTTTCTCCTATGCAGAAAATTCCATTCCCTGGCTCCTAAGAAGTTGCATACACAGTTTCCTTTGACTTTTTCAAGTATTTTTTAACCACTTTCTCTTTAAATAACACCAATCTGAAAATCATCTCATTGTCCATCACCTTCACTGTTTTCTAGATGAGATACTGTGCTCGGTGAACATACTCCTCAATGGCAACCAAGACTGTGAACACCATATTTGCCAATTCCAGAGTCAGTCTCACGCAAAGCCATCAACCTGCTCGCTGTCAGAGGCCCCTGAGGACATCAGTGAGGGCTGGGCTGAGCCTAGGCCCACAGAAAGATGCAGGCACGTACTGCTTGGGCTATGCTTCCTAAATGTAGGGATTTCGGACCCAGGAAAATGAGATGCTCTTTTAGAATAGATGGTAGGGGTCATCTCAGAGACCCAGTTTCCCCAGCTGTTTCCAGAAACAGCAGCCCTGGCCCTGCCTACCCAGCAGGAGTTACCTCAAAGCACCAGGCCAGCCTGACCCAGAGCCTCATTCTCCACCCGTCCATCTGCAGCCTGGAGCATGTCTCCACCTTTATGAATATTTATTTTGGGCCCAGCATATTCATGTGAGATTTGATGTGTCCTTCCCACTCTCCTCTCCACAGACCCCACGAAGTATTAAACACATGCTATCATCCCAGCACTTTGGGAGGCCAAGGCGGGAGGATCACTTAAGGCCAGGAGTTTGAGACCAGCCTGAGCAACATAGCGAGACCTCATCTCTACGACAAATTTAAAAACTTAGCCAGGCCTGGGGGTGCACACCTGTGGTCCCAGCTACTCAAGAGGCTAAGGTGGCAGGATCGCTTGAGCTCAGGAGGTCGAGGCTACAGTGAGCTGTGATCACAGCACTACACTCCAGCCTGGGGGACACAGCAAGACTGGTCTCAAAAAAATAAAAATAAAAATAAAAATAAAACAGAAAAAGCCATGCTATCAAACACACAAAATTAGGAATCCAATTCTATTTATTTGGTAGATGACCTAGAGGCTCCAAAAATGCCAAGAGCAAGTGCTTGGTCCCTTCATGTAGAGACGGACGCCTGGTCCTGCCATCACCCCTTTTCCTTACATGGGACGCTTGGATGAGAGAGAGGCGGCTCGCGAGGCAAATGCGGGAGCGCAGTCGCCATTCCTCCTTCTGTCTTCCCTCCCAGCCCTGTCCTCCTGCCCTCCTGTTTGGTGGTTCTCTTTTTTTTTTTTTTTTTTTCTGAGATGGAGTCTCGCTCTGTCACCCAGGCTGGAGTGCAGTGGCACATCTAGGTTCACTGCAACCTCTGCCTCCTGGGTTAAAGCAATTCTTCTGCCTCAGCCTCCTGAGTAGCTAGGACTACAGGCACCTGCCACCATGCCTGGCTAATTTTTGTATTTTTAGTAGAGACGGGGTTTCACCATGTTGGCCAGGATGGTCTCGAACTCATGACCTCGTGATCTGCCCACCTCGGCCTCCCAAATTGCTTGGATTACAGGCTTGAGCAACCACGCCTGGCCCTGTTTGGTGGTTCTTTTAGCTTAATGTGGTGACAACACAGCTCCCTTAGTGATGTCAAATCCCTTGCACGAGTGCAGAAAGCGTTTTTCTCCCACACACTTTCAAGTGGCCTTAATGGAGCCTGTGGGAAGGCTGACTGCTCACAGTGGAACCAGAACATTTGGGTGGGCCTGGGGTGGGGGCTGCACAGGGCGGGACTGGGCTGAGATGTTTGAATGACAGTATGGTGAAGTCAGTGCGACCTGAGCATTTCTAAACATGCAGAATTTTTTTTTTCCCAACGTCCTTATTTTTATACAACTGAGCTAAATGGACAGACACCTGTCCATTGTGACCACTTGAATTGGTGGAGTTTATATGTCCAGGTGGAATGAGATGACTCTTAACAGGAGTATTGGTCTACAGGGTAACCTCTCATTTTTCAGTGTCACAAACTAGACCCTAAAATATTGAATAAATCTTTTAATGATAAGGCGTTTTTGTAAGTGACTTGATATCATTTTCTTCATTTGATATAGCAGGAAATATCTGGATTTCAAAGGAATCTGCATGGAGTTGCCAGACTTAGCTAGTTAAAACAAAAAGATGCCCAGTTAAATGTGAATTTTAGATAAACAATGCACAATTTTTTTAGGTATAAATATGTCCCATGCAATAGTTGAGGCATACTCATACTAAAAAAAATTATCATGTATCTGAAATTCAAATTTAATTGGCATGTTGTATTTTATTTGGGAACCCTAAACCTTCAGAGCATGTGTGTGTGTGTTGGGAAGGGGTTAGAGCAATGGAACTTCACTCTGCTGTGTAAATTTTGGGGGAAATGTATTCCTAACCCCTGGCTCCTTGCTTGGACAGAAATATGGCAACTGAAGAGAAGATCAGATGAGCTTTGTAGTTTTTAACTGTGTATTTCCAGGTGCCTGGGGACCACAGGAAGGAGAAGGTTGCACAGGCGATCCTGAATCACCACGTGAGGAGGAGGCTCGGCTCGGGCAGGTATGTTTTTCAACACGGCTCTAACAGAGCGCACACAGGTGATTAACATTCCTCTGCTGAGGTTTATGACTTCATTAGAATATTTCTCATCATAACTGAATAGGTAAAAAATACCTGGCTATTAAATACAAGTCTATCCCTCAGGATGACCAGATTATCACTTGAATTTAAAATCTTTCTGAATTTTTAATAGTGCATAACAAATACGATTATTTATGCACTTTCTTCCAGTACTCAACTTGCCAGGCCTACAATTATATGGAACGCCTTCAGTTTCAATGGGAGGGATTAATTGGAGCTGTGCATCTCGGCCTGGTCCCCTCCTTCCTTGTGACCTGGAGGAAGCCTGTCCGGAATCCTTTGGAGGCACCGGCAGGGCCTGGCTCTGTGTTATTTAGAAACCCCTGGTAATTAGCAGCGGGGAGATGTAAGAGCCGTGGTGTAAAGGGAGCAGCTGGGAATCCATAAAGCTGGCTGATGAGAAAGTCAAGTGGAGGCCTGCCTGGCTGAAACCTCTTCAATAGATCTGTAGTCTGGGCTTGAACCCTGCCCTCTCACCTCAGGGTCCGATATTTCTTTCTTTTCCATTTTTTTCCTCTGCCCAAGTCCCCCGCCCCCACCTTCTCTTCTCCTCCCAGCTTCTCTATCAAGGAATGATGTACTCAGACTGTGAATAAATGCGAGTGACCCCCATCTGCCCACCCCCACTTCCCAGAGCCTTCTGCTGGAGAAGGGGGTGGGGGAGGGGGGAGAGAGAGAGCGAGAGAGAGAGAGGGAGAGAGGCAGAGGGAGAAAGGTACAAGGGAGAGAAGGGAAGAGAGAGAGGGAGATAGAGCGAAAAAGGAGGGTCCCCGACTTCCTCACAGGTAATTAAAAGGACTATTTTCAAGGTTGCATGGGCAAAGACAATTCGGCCCTAATGAAGCATCGATCGACTGCAGTAAGGTAGAAAGGAGCTGACATTCATTCAAAGGTACCTTTAACTGTAAGACACTGCACCGGGAATTATTCGTTCTCCGCTGTCATTGCCTAGGACCTGGGTTAGGGAGAGGAAAAAAAAAGGTGGGGTGGAGGGGAGAGTTTGTTTTACATTTATTTCCGCATCGCCACAAATGCATGTGTCGGGGCTTCTCTTTTCCTTCTCTTCTTTTTAAAAATAGAATGCATCAGAACACAGTCTCTTTGGATGTAAGGAGGGGGGCCCTCCCCGCTTAGGGTAAATTTTCTTCATTAGTCACGTTTAAAAGCCCACCAATCAGGCCTGCCGGGTCCGGAATTCAGGAGGTCAGCGACAGCCAAGCAGGAACTCTTTGGGAAGGGTAGGGGCATTGCTGGCTGGCTGTAAACCCAAACTCGTTTCCCTTCACGGGTTTGGCCGCTATCTGCTTTGTGCTGGTGTTTGCTATTCTGGGGCAGACCCCAGAAACCTCGAGGGAAAGAGAGCTTGGGGAACGGGGACCTATCACTGTGCAAGGGGATGTTGAGGATCCAGCCAAGGGGATGGGGATCTAGCCATAAAGAGACCAAAGATGCTTGTGGGAAGGAGGGTTTCGGCAATCCAGGGAGTGAGACGGGGTTTTCGGGTTGCAGAAGAATGCCGGGTAAAGGTGTGGGAGAGAAGCGAGGCTGGGAGTCACCTCCCAGTCCACCTGGGGGAAGCTTCTTCTGGGTTCCCCGGCCGTGGACATGACTTCTTGTTTTCCTCATTAGCCCTAAAAACATTTGCCTTTGCAGAGGATCCAAATGAGAATAAAAAGATACTAAAGTGCTAGTCGTGCCAAGTCAATGGGGGAGGACGATGAGGGGAGGAGAGTCAGTATCCATTCCAAAACAAGTGGAGTGTTATCTGGAAAGGTTTTGCCCACAGCCCCAGCTCCACTGGATCTTACACGAGGCCCCTCATACAACAATAGCAGGTCCCTTCAGAGCACGAAACACAAAGGGAATTTGCTCTGGTTCAGTCTCCACAGTGAGGCCCCTCGGAAGCTAAACAGAGAGTCACTTCCCCCCGACCCCCACCTCTGCTAAAAATAAGCGTGGGGGGCACTCTCAGACCCCCATAATGACATCCAGGGTACCATAAACCTATCCTGTTGGCAGGACATTTCAAATCACGGGCTCTTTCTCCCATTTTCTTTCTCTCTTTCCTTTTCTTCTCAGAATTTATCGTCGTTTCTTGATTTTGCCTTTAATTTTGGTTTGGTTTTAGAGGGAGGGGGTGGCAGGGTATATTATTTAACTTGATAAACAGCATTAGCACAGCGCTGGGCCGCCTCCTGGCTTCGGCGTCTCTCTCCTATTTTTTCATTTGTGTTTACATTTCTAAGACATCCCCTTAGCTGAAGGAGGATACTTCCCACATATTGCACTATAGGCCATTCATGCAAAAGGATAATTTATTGGCCGCACAGCCTCTGAAGTTGAATTTTTAAAAAGAAAAATCGGAGCCCAGTTTCCCCAGGTTTGCTGCATTCACATGTCTTTAGTTTGTGCTCTTCTTCTTGCCTTTATCTTTGAAACAGTTTATAACATTCTATTTATCAATTTGATGCTGTTTCCTCCTGGTTGTTATTTATTTACTTATTTATTTTGTGCTGCCAAAGAACAGGTCAGGAAACAGAGGCAGAAATTGGGTGGAACACTTGCTGAAATTTAAAAAAAAAAAAAGTTTTCCCCTAAAAAATGACTAAACTGCAGCCCAGCAGATCCTATCTGCATTAATTTGGCTGAACAACAAAATATTGCAGGGGACAAACTCTGAATAAAGCAGTTCCGAGTTCCCAGAATTGGCACAGCTCAGCCTAAACAATGACGGCTTCCTATTCACCTTAACCCAGCTTTTCAAAAGAACATCCCCAGAAACACAAAGCATCAGCGGGAAATGGCAATTTTATGAATCCTAATCAATCAAAGGGCTTATTAACTCAATGTGAAGCCAGATTAAAATCTTTAATTATAAATCGTGCTAAAAGGAAAAACAAAATGTACTTATGGTACATTGAAAATTCCGGATATTAACATAGTTGCTATTATCTCTTGCAATATTAAATTCCCCCTCCCTTTCCCCCACTACAACCTCACCTTTTTCTATTACTAAAGAACAGGGCTACAGAACCCAAATCATTTTTCCCCTCGATTTATTAAAATGTATTCTTTTTCTCTCCCTGTGCATCCAATAGGTTTCTGGGAAGCTGCGTTGGAGGCTGTAGGACCGTGTATGAGAAATCCCATTACTGAGCCCCGGGCAGCTAGGGTTTCAGTGTGATGCTGGAGGTAGTTTGGGTAGCTGTTTATTAAGGGGGCAGAGTTGGTATTACAGGGTCGGTAGTTGTTTTGTTTTGTTTTCTTTTTTTTGGGGGGGGGACGGGTAGGAAGAGGACAGCAATCAGATGTGGGGCATTTTTGCTAATGAAAGCGGCATGCGTGTCTGTGCTCGTAGGATTGATTGGCAGGAGTGGAGATTGCCAGCCCCAGGAAGGGTCCTCGCTTTAAGCCATGGTGTGAGAAAAAGCTCTGGGTGCTGCTGTTGCTGCTGCTGCTGCTGCTGCTGCTGCTGCTGCTGTTGCTTCTTCTTCGGCTTCTTCTTCTCCTTTTTTAATCAGGCAGACATTTGGGAAATGACCACAGCAAATTTAATCACAGTTGGGGGGTGAGGGGGGAGGGAGGCAGAGCAGAGACTGTGATTCACATGTTTTATTTATTTGTTCAGAGTCACGGCCATCCTATTGTGTGTCCCTCATTCTGTCATTTCAGGCCCCTCCGACCCACCCCCTACCCCTGTCCCCATTGTTAATGTAAGAGGCAGAGAATATAACCACATTTTGTAATAATAACATATCCAACGTTGCAAAAGCAGGCACCTCATCTTGAGAGGGGTCCTTTTCTTACATTGAAATGATAGAAAAACAAAAAGAAAAGAAAAAGAAATCTCTCCATCCTAATGACAATGTAGGATGGAGAGATTTGTTCTTTGTGTAAAAATGCAGTGATGTTCCTAGCTAGGGTACATGCCCCATTTCCTCCCCTCCTGCACATCGGCTATGGTACTATTCTATTTTTATATTTACAGAGCAAGCCCCATGTTACCAAATTGGCTTTAAATTAAATATAAAGGGAGTGAAGGAAAGGAAGAAAGAAAGAAAAAAAAAACCTGTACAATCAAAGCTAATAAAAAGAAAGTAATACCCTGGTTTAAATTAAATCCTACTTCATTCCTTTTGTTCAAAGTTCAGAATTTCTTTATCTCAGCCTCTCTCCTGAAACATTCCCTTTCTTTGACTTTTCCTTTAGTTCCAGGGACAGGAAGCCCTCGTCCCCAAATGAGGTCTCTAAAGATCCTTGCCACTTTCCCTGCTAATCCTAGAACTAGGTTTCAACCACGGATGGGGGGTTTGTCAAGAGGGGAGAGACAGCTTTCACTGGCAAAAATCTTGATAGTGAGTAGGGCTTGATTTTCATAACACAAGGTCGACTCTGTGCTCTTTTTATCTGAACACTGGGTCTAAAATGCCTTATTTAAACCTGACTCAAGAGAGGGACATGTCCCTGATGGACACAAACCCAGTCAGCCCCAGTGACACATCCTGGCTCCCTCCCAGCTGTGCGCCTTCCTCAAACATTCAGGATCCTTCCAAACCATATTCTTGTAGCTACTGCTATTTCAAAAGTGCAGGAAAAATATGGTTTTCCTGATTACTTTGGAACTTGTGAACACAGACGCAATGCTCAATGTTACTTTAAACACATTTACTAACATCTTTATATGCTTGAGGCAAATAAAGATTTACCCAAATGCTGCTTTAGCATCTGAAAACTTGCAGAACCCCATTTTGGTTGCTCTGTAACCACACTTACACAGTCCTTGCTATAAACACACGAGTCTGGTTTTTCTTCTGCAAATATGTATGATTTCTGTTTAGCTCCATCCCTCCTTGATTTTTCTGCCTTTGCAGACTGATAATTTTGTAGTTATCTAAATGGACAAATATAGCCAGAGGAAAAGATCCTAAATCAGTTTTCATGGCTAAAGTGCACACGGAATCCATTTTGGCAAAAAGCACTCAAATTCTCAGAATTCCTCTAAATCCTTAAATGCCACACGGCTGTGATATTCCTTTGAAGACGAGCATTGGACCTAATAAACCGAACACTGGAGGCACAGATCTCGCCTTCTTTAGTTCTTGCAACAGCTTTTCACTAAATTCAAAAAAGACCTTTTGTGCTTAACTGGGTTTTCATTTCATTGCTTTTAAATTTGTTAAGCTTGACTTTTGACACTTTGGGTGTTTAGCCTTTTTTTTTTTTTTAAGTGCAATTATATAATAAATATTTGTGCTTCCAGAAAGGAAGACATTCATCTGTTATTAATGCTCGTATACAAAGAATAAAATGTACTTCACTCTTTTGTTAGAAATAACCCACATAAATATGTACATTTTTTTAAAAATCATCTTTAAACAATGGCATAAACTATTTTTGAAATAACACACAGAAACATGGTATATACAACGTATTCACTCCACTACAAGGTGTAAACAAAATATAAAAAAATTAATAAAGCCAAGAAGGAAAGATAACTTGTATAAATAATTATGTAAATAAAATGTGCCTTTGAATTGCTATGTAAACAAATTAGACATCAAATGATAAAAAGCACAGTTAGTAAATTACGATTCTCTATATAAAATATGAAACTATTTGACTTTTCCCATTGATTTACTTTCCCAGTTCACTTCAGCAAATGAAAAAATATGAGTGGAGATGGCTCTCAGCAGCTAAAATATGAAAACAGGCATTTGTTTTTGTTTTTCTTTTAAAAAAATGTATATGCAATTTTAGTTCTCAGAAATTACAAAAGGGACATTTAGGAATTGTTCACAAGGTGATGCTTTGAGATTAAATTTTCTTTTGATACACTTTTAAAAATATTCAGATACACAGTTTTGAAAATATTCACCTCTTAGGTGAGGATTGTCTCAATCTAATAGAAATGTTTTTTTTCCTTTTCGGCCTAAAGGAAAATGATTTTAAAATTATTTTCTGAAGAAATATTGCATGGAAATCAATATGAAGAACAGCATTATTAGTAAGTGGAACATAATTCTTAAACATTTTAGTCCACTTATTTTCTGGTATTTCAAATATATTTAAAATATTTTTCATATATATTTTTATCCACATCACAATTCTTGTTGGGTGTTAATACAGGTTCTTTTTTTTCTTTAATGTCAGGAAGAAAACGGCAGTCATGATAGGAAGAGAATATTTACGTTTTTCTATCTTCTTTAGTTTAGTTTCAAATCCAAATAAACAGGAATGTAAAAATGGTTTAAATGGTTATTTTAGAACTCTGCAGGGAATCTTCTCTTTAAAACTATTTCAAGCCTTTTCTAAAGATTTCTCACATCAGTATTATGTTGTTGGTTTCCTTTTGAAAAACACTCTGCTTCTTAAAGAACCTTATAATTTAAATGTATTTCCTATGCATATGGTTTTGTCAAAATCCCAGTCCAAACACACAAAATGCCCCGGGTCTCCTTAACACCTCCAAAGCTAATGTTTATAGGCCAGCTTAAATCTGAGCAGAAAATATTCACCACACCACAACTCCTGGCTTTTTTTTCTTCTTTTTCTTCTTCTTTCTTTCTTTCTTTTTCTGGATCTGATGAGTGCTACATTTGATATAGAGACTGATTTTTTCTTTTTTTCCATCAAAATTACATGAGAAGCAAAAAGCTGGAATCTAAGGCTCTAGACAAACTGGGTGGGTCTCCTCACTCCTGTCTTTTCTCAGTGTCAGACTCTATGTTTAGATAAAACAATTTATCTTTATCATTTTCAAGCTGGTCAGACGGGCGAGGGGTGGGAGGTGCGAAGGGTGGAGGGGTGAGGGAAAAGGTGATTGTTTCACTTGTTGTCAGAGGGCATTGATCAGCCCTGCTGTCTGCTGGTCTCCGAGGTGAGGCCAGGTCCCCCAGGAGTACTTTGGGGCTGGGCCGTGTCAGGGCAAAGCTGTATTGAGTCATGACCCAGATGACGGCTCATTGAGGCAAACGGGTATTGGCGTCCAAATCATTCTGAGACACCCTCAGTAACACTTAAACCAGTCCACTCCGTTAATGTCAGGTCACGGGGGACACATTTAGCCCCCTCTGCTGACCATTAGACCCTTTGATGGAGTGGACGATAAACTTGACGGGACAAGCTGGAGCCTGCACTTGAGTCTGCCTATGCTTACAGTAGGCCCAGTGTGAGGCTGGCCTTTGGAGAACGCCCGCCGTCCCTGTGGCCAGGTCCTCTAGGGACTTTGGCCCTTTTACACCACACAGGATAAAACAGAACTAAAACTAGTTTTAATGTTCCAGCGTCAGAGGGAGAAAAACAAGCCACCGTGATCCTTCGCAAAGGTTTTCAACAATGAGGTCAGATACAAATTGTGGATGAAGTGGTCTGGCTCTACCATTTTGTAATTTTTATTTCTTGCTTTGATTTTTCTCTTTCTTCTAAGCACCGCTTATATAGTGCAGGTATTTTGAAATCCATCTGTTATACCTTCTGTGGCAAAGAACAAAAAGAATTCCTTATTGTTTCCCAGGGAAGAAGAGAAGAATTCAACAAAAATTCACTCTGTTGTGATCATAAGGTTTCCAAGGCAGTCTTCTGAAAGGGAATTATTTTATTTTGTATTACCAAACATCAAATATATTTTGGGGAGAGAGGGGAATAGGAATCTAAAGCTAATTGCATTTCCCATTGATGGGAGCATTAGCCTAAAACAAACTTGAGCTTGGAAATGAATCTAAAGTACAAACTAACAAAAACCAAGTCTTTGTTAACATTCAAAGGGTGAATTAATAATCATTATTGCTACTATTTAAACAAATTATACCTAAATCTTCTGTTACACGAGAGATTGCTACTGTTTACTTTTGCTGCTTTCCCACCAGCAAAACGGCCTCTGGTTTGACAGAGCAGATTTTCTGGTATTAAAACGCTTTTATCCTAGTTTTAACACCTTGTCTGAATTCCTCTTGAGAATTAACTGATATTGCATGAGAAGGGAAAATGCGAGG
Organism: Gorilla gorilla gorilla; assembly: GCF_029281585.2. Classification (NCBI taxonomy): domain Eukaryota; kingdom Metazoa; phylum Chordata; class Mammalia; order Primates; family Hominidae; genus Gorilla; species Gorilla gorilla. The sequence continues at coordinate 103,027,531 of NC_073242.2, forward strand.
GGGTTTTCAAATGGCCCCCACATTCAAAAACTCAGTTCAACAGAAACAACCCTCCCTTCTTCAAACAATACCAGTTACTAAGTACACAATTAGCATGAAGGAAAAAAAAGTACAAATGAGCTAACTAATATGACCAAATTATGCATCTGTTTTGTCTTAAAAGTAAATATCTAATTAAAAAGATAATCTAGTTACCAAACTATTAACTGTCCTTCTGATAAATAAGGAAGCAGCTGTGGGTTATGTTTAACCAAGGGTGAGGGAGGTGTAGTCACTCTCAGGTTCTCATTGCCTACTTTGCATCATCCAAACCTGAGAGACTTTTCCAGAGTTCATATTCTTTGTTTCCTAATGCAGTCTGGAACCTTTAGAGCTGGCTAAAATTCAGAAGTGTTTCTCTTAAAAGGAGTCAGTTTATCAAGCCATAAAGATTACATCTCATTGTCATATCAATGTACATAGCTTCATTCCAGAGAAATTGGATAAATTAGAACATGTACCCACAGCCCACTTGATTACACCCTGTCCCTGAAGCTTGAAAGTAAGACTTATAGATTCAGAGACTTCAAATGATTTCAGGGAGTTTATATTTTGGTATGGTTTTGGAAGAGGTGTTAGAGTAACTTGTTTTCTTTCCATGTGCTATTAATATTGTGTGTATAATGCATACATATAAACAAGTATCATCAACATTCACTAACTCCATCTTGATGTTTTATGTTGAAAGGACAGAAATAATTCTAGCATAGATGTGTCTGTGAGTGAATGAGTGAGTGTGTGTGTGTGAGAGAGAGAGACAGAGAGAGAGAGAAAGAGAGAGAAAGCACACAGTCATGTATCTTTTACTTATCTCATCCAAATAGACTTCTAACTACAGCCCTAACTCAAGAAATAAATTGCATTGATCTGGTATTTATAATGGGGCAATCTTGAGTTTTTAGTGGGACGAGATACCAAAGGGAAATTACATCATTGCCAGTAACCTTCTCTCTCCACTCTGCTTTCGGTAATTTTTCCCACCTCTTCCTTTCAATTTGCAAAGTCAAGCAAGAGCATAATGGAGAGAAATACATACCTATTATGCCCTGTACATGTTTTTGGCACCTAAAAAGTATACCATTAGTAATTGGAAAAATTAGCCATAAAATCCATATTGACTAACATCGTGCCATGTCATTCAAAAGTGATCATTCTATCCTGATCCAAATGGGCAGAAGCTCAAAAGGTGTAAGACATAGAATCCATGAAATTAATAAAATCACCTTAATTTTAAAACAGTTAGAAACTGCACTTCCACATTTACACTCTCGTTTTCTCACCACCACTAGCATTCCAAATAAAAAATCAGTAGACTTGGGATGGGTTCTATACAACCACAAAATCTTAGATATTTTTCTGAGGACTAGAAGACTAAATTTTCTCTGAACTCTGTTCTCAGAGGACATGAGTATAAATGAGGGAAGAAAGGCATTTTGTTCAGTAGCAAAAGAACATTAGATACCTGTTTGTCATGCTGCATTTATATTGCTTTTTATGTATTAAAAAAAACCTTAGATTTTCCTGCTCTAGACTGATACGTCTGCCTGTAAAATTCTTGGAAAATAACATACCAGTTAACATGCAACCAGTAACACCTCTGAAGGCAGCTAATTCTGAATTTAACTCTTCTTGTGACCTAAGTTTCCTTCTCAGGATTTTCATTCACATCCACAGTCTGAGTATTCCAAGGAAACTTTATCCTTCAAACACCTTTTGTCACATTCTGCTGGGCTCTGCTAACTGTCCTAATCACATCGCCTGTGAATTGGATCCAAGGGGAGACAAGCACTATGTATGCCATTTGCTCATTGGCTCCATGAGAAAAATCAAACATGGACATTTTACTCCAATAAACCAATGTTTCCCAATGTTTTAAATTGCTACCTGAAAAAGAAGTCGTGTAACTCCTTTTTTTTTTTTTTCAAAATAGTGTCTGATGAAAGAGATCCCTTATATTTTTTATTTAGTTTTGGATTTCACCTTAATCTCAACACATTTTGAAATGGCTCATTGAACTTCATTCTCTGAGCTCTAGCTCTCTAGAGGTCACAAGAAGGTCACTAGGATATTCTCTGAAAGCATCACATGAGATAAAAATATACAGATTCCACAGTTTCAACACTGTCATCAGGAACTCTAGCCCCCACGACACCAGTGTGTGACAGAAAACGATCTCCCTTCTCCATCTAAAAGGTGAGCAGAGTCCAGACCAGGGCTCTGGTCTGTCCTTTGAAATAATCCTTGGTCCCTGTGGTGAATGTGATGAAACATTGGTATCTCAGAGCCATTTTCCAATAGAGTCCAAACCACTGGTCACCTCCAGTGTCACTGGTCACAACCTCTTTATATTTAAGGACAGCATAGACTGGTCATGTTAATCTGTTAATGATGTCTTAATGGCAACCCAAAATTCAAAGCCGACTTGAGGACACGATGGGGATCCCACCTGGCTAGATAGCACCATAGACTCCAGGTCTGCCTCCAAGTGTAGGGTGGGGAAGAAGGGTCTTTTCCTGCTTCTAGGTGCCAGGCATAGGGTTTCTCCCACCTAGGGGGTCTAAGGAAGAAATGGATTTTCTCTTTCTGTTCATTGTATTTCATCATCTGATCACTGAAATGCTTAATGTGAGTTTTCAGAAAAAGTAGGGCAGATGATCAGAAAAAGCGATAAATGGCGGCTGCATTTCACACGGTTGTTTATAACAAACTAGTCTGAACTGCTGCACCGGGAGTCGCAGTACAAGGGGGGAAATGTATGCAGGCAACAGGGAGTTAAGTAAATAAATTTTTTCTTTTCTTCGTCAATGTGTTTAGTTCTCTTCCTGCCAAGATTCATCTCACTCTGCTATCTTGTGAGAGACACATATGGTGCAGTGAAATTGCCATCCAAGAAAGCATGTCCCAGCCTGTTGAGACATCATCAAATAAGATTAAAGCAAAGTAAAAATAAAAAGATAGAACGATTTTTTTTTTCTTTTCCTTGTACAGAGAACATCTGATGAAAGCCACTGAGGTACTTGAATTGCTTCTAAAGGTTTGCAGCCATTTCTTTACTCTGGATGGTTAAGAAAAAGCCAGGAATAACATGACAATATCTTCTTTGCTTTCTCCAAGTTAGTGAAAAAAAAAGTGCTTCATAATAAACCAGATGTATATGAATAAAATACCATCTTGCCTTCAGCACTTCAGTTGCAAATAGCACTTAAACGCGCTGTAGACAGACCTCAGTCTTCACTTTCCCGCCTTCTCTTTGCTTTCTACAGATTCAGACTTTTCAGGGTGGCATAGAATAAAACTTTCATTTTTAAATATTAGTTATTAAGATTCCTTTTATGGCAAACTGTGGCTAATTTCTGGCTTTCACAGACCTCGGAATGGGAAGGACTGAGTTTCATCTTCAGCCCGTTGGTGGTCATATTTTCCTGCGGTGGCTGACACACTCAGGAGGCGTGGGATAGAAGGTGACAGCTTCTGCTACTCGGTGTCCCTGCAGTTGCCAGCCTCCCAGGGACTCTGCTCACCTAGGAAGGTACAGCCTCCCTTATTCTCGCCACCTGATTCCATTAGGCCCAATGTCTACTAGGCCGGGATATTATAAATAGACCTGACCTTCCTCGGTGTCTCTGTACCTGGAAATACCCTGCTGGTACGGGTATCAGTTAGCTAGACGACTATCAGGGCCAACTCCAGAAGGCAGCATCTTTCCCACCCAATGCCCCCTAAGTGAAGACTTACAGTCATATCCAATTTCTTTCCCTATTCCCTTTTTTTCTTTAAGAATCTGCTAGCCTTGGGAGAATTTATGAATGGAGCAGGAGGTGGGGGAATCCACATGCCACTCTCTTAAGACTCTTCTAGAACATTGAAGGCAGTTCGTATTTTTTTTTTTTTTTTTTTTTTTTTTGAGAAGGAGTCTCGCTCTGTCAACCAGGCTGCAGTGCAGTGGCGCGATCTCAGCTCACTGCAACCTACGCTTCCCGGGTTCAAGCGATTCTCCTGCCTCAGCCTGCCGAATAGCTGGAACTACAGGCACCCGCCACCACATCCGGCTAATTTTTTGTATTTTTAGCAGAGACGGGGTTTCACAGTGTCAGCCAGGATTGTCCCGATATCTTGACCTCGTGATCCGCCTGCCTCGGCCTCCCAAAGTGCTGGGATTACAGGCGTGAGCCACCGCGCCTGGGCGCCATTTTGTATTTTTAAGAGGCTCTCTGCCCCTCCGCTTCCCTCCCCAGTGGGATTTCAGGAAGTACTGTAAACTCTTTGAAAGGATGCGGTTGGCCGGGTGCCGTGGCTCACGCCTGTAATCCCAGCACTTTGGGAGGCCAAGATGGGTGGATTGCTTGAGGCCAGGAGTTCAAAACCAGCCTGGCCAATATGGTGAAACCCCATCTCTACTAAAAATATAAAAAATTAGCCAGGCGTGGTGGCGGGCACCTGTAATCCCAGCTACTGAGCAGGCTGAGGCAGGAGAATCACTGGAACTCAGGAGGCAGAGGTTGCAGTGATCTGAAATAGCGCCACTGCACCCCAGCCTAGGCAACAAGAGCAAAACTCCATCTCAAAAAAAAAAAAGAAAAAAAAAGGATGCAGTTACGAGGTAAACAATACCATGCTTCATATGGGAGGGGGCCCAAAGCCAGGCTTTGAAATTAAATTACATTTTGTTTAAGTGTCTAGAGAGGGAGGGTGGCAGGCAGTGAAAGACAAGCATGTCCCTTTCTTAAATGCAGACACAGTGTTTTCTGTGATGTGAAGTCAGTTTGTGTTTCTAAGCAGAGATGAGGAAGCAGCCGGAGCATTTGTTTGCAAACCGTTCTAGGTAAGGTTTACAAGATCTTGTTTCCGATGTGCGGCCTTAATTGGACCTCTGGAAAGCAACAATGCATCAGTGGAAGAGATTATCACTGGCCTTAATAAGCTGTTGTTGGCTTTCATAACAGCCACTGCCTAAAATGAGGCACACCGAGCCCAGAGACAATCTTACCAATTGCCCGGAGCAAGGATTAAAGCAACAAGGATCCGAAGGAGAGAACGAAAGGAGTGGGGAGGGGGGTGGCGGAAGAAACAGGGGCTAATGTAAAATCGTTTCCATATTAACCTTCTTCCCTTCTGACAATGGTCAAGTTCTGATTCAAAATACAAATTATCTCCAATTACTTCAAAAGAGGCAGTCAGAGAGCTGTCATTTAACCTTCACCATCTGTTTGCTTCAAAAGAAAGCGGCACAGCCTGCCACATTGACCTCAACTTTCCCTCCGAGCTCTGGACGGCACCAAAGACGGAAGCTTATTGTCCTCTGAAGAAAAATCTACTGGGGTTTTCAGGGTGGCAGGGAAGCATGGGGAGGGTTAGGAAAGAGGATAAAAAGGATAGATGTTACAGGGGGACCAAAGGAAGGAGTCCTGGGGGGTGACTTAGCTCAAGCTGAGGTGATGTCTAGAGTGGAGTGGGCGGCTTACCCATCCTGGTCTTGTTTACTCAACGTCCTCCACTAGAGGATGTGGTTTAAAATAAGATTAGCTTTAAGAAGCCCTCAGTGAGGCCGGGCGCGGTGGCTCACGCCTGTAATCCCAGCACTTTGGGAGGCCGAGACAGGCAGATCACGAGGTCAAGGGATCGAGACCATCCTGGCTTACACGGTGAAACCCCATCTCTACTAAAAATACAAAAAATTAGCTGGGCATGGTGGTGGGCGCCTGTAGTCCCAGCTACTCAGGAGGGTGAGGCAGGAGAATGGCATCAACCTAGGAGGCAGAGCTTGCAGTGAGCCAAGATCAGGCCACTGCACTCCACCCTGGGGGACAGAGCAAGACTCCGTCTCAAAAAAAAAAAAAAAAAAAAAAAGAAGGCCTCAGTGAGCTGAGACAGCTGAGGACCCCAGGACAGGCAGGGTGAATGAGGGCCACGGTGTGGCCGGGCCTTTTGCCTGGTCTTCTGTCATGGGAGGCCAACAAAGGTTGCCTGGTACAATCAAAGAAGCAAGATTGAAAGGCCAAGGAGAGTAGCGCTTTGGGGAAATAAACAATCTGTTAGTACTGTACTATTAGACCCTTGTGTTACAGGAAAGTAGTCTGGACCCAGACCTCAAGAGAGGATTCTTGGATCTCACACAAGAAAGAATTCAGGGCGAGTTCATAAAGTGAAAGCAAATTTATTAAGAAAGTAAAAGAATGAAAAAATGGCTGCTCCATAGACAGAGCAGCCTGAGGGCTGCTGGTTGCCCATTTTTATGGTTATTTCTTGAAGATATGCTAAACAAGGGGTGGATTATTCATGCCTCCCCTTTTTAGACCATATAGGGTAACTTCCTGACATTGTCATGGCATTTGTAAACTGTCATGGTGCTGTTGGGAGTGTAGCAGTGAGGACGACCAGAGGTCACTCTTGTCGTCATCTTGTTTTGGTGGGTTTTGGCCGGCTTCTCTACTGCAAACTGTTTTATCAGCAAGGTCTTTAAGACCTGTATTTTGTGCCAACCTCCTATCTCATCCTGTGACTTAGAATGTCTTCACTGTCTGGGAATGCAGTCCAGTAGGTCTCAGCCTCATTTTACCCAGCCCCTATTCAAGATGGAGTTGCTCTGGTTCACACACCTGTGACACTTGGATGGGCTAAAAAATGAAATCTACCTGCTCAACCAAAACCCCCAAAAGCACACCATTCTGGAGCCTCTCCGTGGAAGCACGACATCTCAGTCTGCATCAAAGCAATTATACCTCAGAAAACCAAATTCCATCATCTACAGGGGTCCCGAATGGGCCTTCCCTCCTTCGGAAATCTAGCAGAGTTAAAGGAAGAGAGAACAGCAGTTTATGAAGATGTCCTAGGACAAGACTGAAAGCACCAGTAGGGAGAATGGCTTCCCAACAGGCCACAGTGAAATAATAGAGTGCAAATTTCTAAATGCCTACATTTTATGGGAGATTTCTAATGTGTGTGCCCACGTACATTATATTATTTCCACTACCTCTGATCTTTATTTTCCATTTTACAGCCCACTGAATAACAGGTTTTTTCAAGAGAGAAAGAAAGAAAACAGATCCCCTATAAATGAGGACAACTTTGACTCATAAACAGTTCATGTGCTCAGAGAGGAAAGGCACCTGGTACTTTCTAAAGGAAAGCACCTCCAAATACCAGCACCATGTGGTGGGAGGGCAGTGCTTTGCCTTGTCAAATGGTACTGAAGCTTGAGGTCTGTTTCTACCACCATGCCTGGAGTAACTGTCAGGGCCTCTTATTTCTCATAGCCAAAGCAGATGGGGGACAAGTCGATTAAACACAGAAAGCTGCAGTGCTGTTATTAAGCAGTATCAGCATGGCAATGACGGCTGGAGGGACCACGGTGAAGGGCGAAACCTAAACCTCCAAGGATGGGCTCTGCATTCACCTAAAGCCCCTCCCCCCACACGCACATACACAGAAGAAAATGACTCTCTTTTTTTTTTTTTTTTTTGAGACAGTCTCACTGTGTTGTGCAGGCTAGAGTTCAGTGGCACGATGTAGGCTCACTACCTCTGCCACCTGGGTTCAGGTGATTCTCCTGCTTCAGCCTCCTGAGTAGCTGGGATTACAGGCACCTGCCACCATGCCCAGCTCACTTTTTTGTATTTTTAGTAGAGACAGGGTTTCACCATGGTGGCCAGGCTGGTTTCGAACTCCTGACCTCAAGTGATCTGCCCGCCTCAGCCTCCCAAAGTGCTAGGATTACAGGCATGAGCCACCTCCTCCTCTCCCTTCTCTGCTCCTTAAGCACTCCTCTTTGTGTGTGTGTGTGTGTGTGTGTGTGTGCGCGCGTGTGTGTGTGTGTAGAGACAGAGCCTCACTCTGTCACCTAGCTGGAGTGCAGTGGTGCTATCACGGCTCACTGCAGCTTTGAACTCCGGGGCTCAAGCTATCCTCCCACCTCAGCCTCCCAAGTAGCTAAGACTACAGACACATACCACCATGCCCAGCTGATTTTTTTTATTTTTGTAGAGGCAGGGCCTCACTATGTTTCCCAGGCTGGTCTCAAACTCCTGGCTTCAAGTGATCTTCCTGCCTCGGCCTCCCAAAGTGTTGGGATTACGATCATGAGCCACCACACCCCATCTCCCAGCAATTTCCAAGTACAAGTCAAGGGTTCCATTGGCAGCTCACTGAAAGACAGTGCGTTTAGGTGATGGCATTAGCTGTGCAACACTGGGCTTTGATGAAAGCACCCTCTTTCAGATCTTCTCTCAGGCCTGTTCATCCCTTCCAAGTTCAGCTTAGAAGATACTGGGCCACCTAATGAGTTGTCAGAAGAGCGAACAATGGAAATGAAGCTGCATATCCCTCTCTCGGGTCCGGTTGCTGCATCTGATATAAGCCACTGTCTCTGATGGGTATCTGCCCTTTCACACACGCTTCCTTGCTGGCCAGTGCAAATGTTCTACATTTGAGTCAAACATAGAAGACAACATGGCAGAACTTCTTGGAATAAAGAGGTCTTTGGCGGACTCTGGCTCTACCGTGTCTCTCTCTCTGCCACCGTCCCCTCCCTGGTAAGGGAGGTAGGGACAGTGGGAAAATCATTAAGCAGCAGCATCTGGACCTGATTAATTAACTAGCTGGAGCATCTGCAAACGTGTCAGGCCTGAGCCTAGGACAAAGTCCTGTGAGCAGGTTTGTGTTCAGGAAGGGAACCGGCTGTTACATTTTATAAGACAAATATTATCTGTTCTTCTTCCAGGATGCTTGTTATTAAAAGCTGGATTTAATAGAAGAATTAAAAGGGCTTGTTTCACTTGACATTTCATCCACTAAAGACCTGAGGGGGGAAAAAAAACCCCAGTGCCTGATGATCGGGAGCTTGTCTGTCAAGTTCCTTCTCTGTTTTGCTTTCATTGTTTTCCATTGACTGGTTTTTGCACCAAATGTTAAAGTCATAAGATGCTGAAGATTTCCCAATTACAGGAATCTTTTCAAGGACTATTTCAGAGACCGCAATGTGCAAGAGATGCTCAGTTTATTATTGCTAAGTAAATATCACACTAAAAATCCAGATCTTCCTCCTTCCGCCGCTGACATACAGGTAGTGGAGGAAGCAAAAAAGGACCCATTCTCAGGCCCATTTGTGTTCGGACTGGCTACCGGCTCCCTTCAGAAGTCAATGCCATTTTATCCTAAAGACACTGTCAGGGCTGACTTTTAAGTGCTCTTTTGATGCCAAGATTCACACGGATTTCATGATCGTTTTCTACACTTAGGGCCCTGTCGCTCTTCTCTTATGTTACCCCATCAAGTTGGTACTTCATAAAGCCTGAATCATCATTACTATCATCTTAATTGCTAGGCGGGTTTGGGTGTAAATCCAGGTCTGGAGGATAAAAATCCCTGGGGAATTCCCAGGTGCGAAGGGAGTGGCCCAGATTGGGGATTCAGCAACAGGCTGTGAACTACCTGATCAATAAATAGCACGTGGACTACACGAGTACTATCTGTGATTTAAAGATAAGATCTCCATAATCAGGAGTTGGGAAGGGGATACAGCTGTGTTCTGGTTCAGAGCCTCCGAAATCTCACTTGTGTGAGTCGCTGCTACTTAATAGCACCTCAGGTCAAAGACAGGCCGAGTTAAAACACTCTGTGAGACTAGGAGGTGGTATTCTGTTCCTTATTTAAAAGACAGAGACCTTGGAAGATTTAGCCAAATAGGCAAAAAAGTATGAGATTAGTGAAAGGGAACAAACATAATCTAAATTGATCCCTAATTAGGGCTACCACATAACATACAGGAAGTATGATATAAAGAAATAATATGTTAAAATATTCAGTAAAAAGATGTTCTGTATTTGGGACAAGCTTCTACTGAAAAGAAATTATTTGTTGATTATCTGAAATACAAACCTAACTGGGTGTTCTGCGTTTTTATTTGCTAAATCTGACAGTGCTGTACCAGATTTGAACCAGTATGATTTTCAGAGACAGGAGACTGAAATTCTAGAATTTTCCACTGACAGTGGACATTAGGCAGGTAACGTTTTAAGTTTCCATCCGTGTGCAGATGGGAACTATGCATTAAGGTCATTCTGCATGAAATATCTGCATTTATGAATTTTTTAAAAAAATATTGTTTTACCACTTTTACTGCATATACAATTATCTAAATCTCCAAAAATGAAAGAACCATTTCTAAGTAGAAGGCCTTACAAAAGATATGCAGATAACAAGTGTTAAATACTTACATATCAAATTTAATTAGCTCAAACCCTTAAAAACAGTTTAATTACTTTCGCTTTAAATGCTCCACCATATTTTGCCACAGTCCAAATTTAGAAAATTAGTGGAAAGGGAAGACACCTAAACTTTCTCTTAACAAGTCAACTTATCATAAATTTGGAATTTTTCAAGTTCAAAATAACTAGGGTTTATTATTCTTAGACTTTACTGAAGACAACTAACTCTCTCCCAGTGATTTCTTTCTCTTTTCCCTTCTGATTACAACAAAACTCCAGCTACCTAAAATAGGCTTATTCCTCAAAAGGAAACAAAACTGCCCAGTTCTATGACAATAATACTAATCGAAAGTCCATTTTAATTGTTCCAGGCCCTCATAGTGTATTTGATCTGTCTCTATGGGCATCAGGATGACTGGGCTAAGCTGTGGGGGCCTCCTCTCCACTCTGGAGCAGTTTTGCATTTCAACTTTGAAAAATGAAAAACCTGAATGCACCTAGGTTCCTAACTTGGGAAGAAAGTGCTGAAATAGATTTTGTTTAAAATAAAAGAGCTCTAAAAATCTACAGAGTAACTCTTTTGAGACAAGCGAATACATTTTTTAGCATCCAAGTGGGATATAGTCATTAACACCCTCCTTCAAAGATAGTCTGGTCAATGTATCTGCTGCAGCAAAATATTTGGGATTCGGGCAATGCATTTTGGATCTGAATATTCCCTAGGTTCTGCCAAGATGGCACCTACCCTAGGAATTTCTCTGTCAAAGTCGTCACTAAAATGTTCTAGGCTGAAGGTTGTGCCCTGAAGTTCTGAATTGCAAAGGGCCACAGTGGTGTGTCCATCTTAAGAAGTGGCTATGAGAGGCCGGGCGCGGTGGCTCACACCTGTAATCCCGGCACTTTGGGAGGCCAAGGCGGGCGGATCACGAGGTCAGGAGATCGAGACCATCCTGGCTAACACGGTGAAACCCTGTCTCTACTGAAAATACATAAAAATTAGCTGGGCGTGGTAGCGTGCGCCTGTAGTCCCAGCTACTCCGGAGGCTGAGGCGGGAGAATGGCGTGAACCTGGGAGGCGGAGCCTGCAGTGAGCCGAGATGGCGCTACTGCACTCCAGCCTGGGCAACAGAGCCAGACTCCGTCTCAAAAAAAAAAAAAAAAAAAAAAAAAAGTGGCTGTGAGAAGCCTCTCTTCATTCACTTGTCTCACCAGAGAAGACAGAGATGATGTCTCCCTTTTGAAAGATGGCTTTAAAATGACATTGAGAGGGTCAAAAAAAAAGAACAGACAAAATTATTTGGAAATAAAAAAGAGTACAGGGCAAATCAAATGTTCCCATGTTTTTAAAAGCCTTTCTATGAAACTGGTCCTATTTATTAGTGGTGAAATACAAACCATGCTATCAAGAATCTTAAGGAAATGGATTGCTGTTAAGTGATACTTCAGAATCCACCCCCTAGCAAGGCTACTGCGCCATTACAGGAAGATAAGCAGAAAATCCTTGCCTCCCATAAAGGAAACCTTTGCTTGAAACACGTGTAAACCATTCAGTGGCAGTTCTAAAGCCAGTGATTCAAAATATTGCTCTGGAAAATTTCAGTTAACCAGCAGTACCCAGGGTCTTTACAGACGAAAACAAAGACCAAGACTTTGTCAAGGGAGGAGGTGCTAAAGGAGGTGGGCAGCCTCTGAAAGTGCAGTCTTTTTTTGTTTTGTTTTGTGTATGTGTGTGTGTGTGTGGGGGGGGGGGGGGTTGTTTTTTTTTTTTTTTGAGAGGGAGTCTCACTCTGCCACCCGGGCTGGAGCGCAGTGGTGTGATCTCGGCTCACTGCAAGCTCCGCCTCCTGGGTTCACTCCATTCTCCTGCCTCAGCCTCCAAAGTAGCTGGGACTACAGGCACGCGCCACCATGCCCGGCTCATTTTTATGTATTTTTAGTAGAGACGGGGTTTCACCGTGTTAGCCAGGATAGTCTTGATCTCCTGACCTCGTGATCCGCCCGCCTCAGCCTCCCTGAAAGTGCAGTCTTAAAGGTCCAATTTTTACACTCATTAATATCACATGTAATAATCTACAGTATTAGGGATGTGATTGGTTCCTGCCTGGCTCTGTGTTGCGTGAAACAGCAATAATCTAAGTACAACATCACCTCCTATCCTCCCACCCTCCACATCCTGCCGTCCCCCATCCCTGCCCTTCTACCTGTCAAAATGCAGAAGGAAACTGATTACCACCTGGAACAGGTTATGCTCCTAGCCTTGTGTTCTTAGAACATTTTGTTTTGGAGTCCTAGGATTCTTTTTTTCAAGAGAAAAAAAAAAATTAAAGTATAGACAATATCCTTGAGGAGTTTGTAATCTAGGTGGGAAGACAAAACACCCAAAGAAAAATGATGCAATAATAGCATCTTGGATGAAGACTGCTAGATCAACTTCTCAAGGGACTCAAAGCATTTCTTTAAAATTTCTTCATAAAAAAGAAGCAAGTGAATGAGTTAATTCAAAAATGGCTTCAATTGAAATCCAAAGAGGACGCACACTAGGGATAGACCATATGCCAAGCCTAACTATGGTTTTGTCGCTAGGTCAGAGCAAGGACTAGCGAGGGTGAGGGAGTGTTTTGCTTCCTACCTGTCACAAGTCTCCATCTAGATGTGTAGAAAACATTTGACCTCTGGGTTTTGTTCAACCTCTCCCTATCCTGAGTTTGTGGGAAATAGACGGCCACGTATCATGGTCACCATCATCCTCGCTCTCTGCATAACCCCAGGTGCCCTGGGCCAAGGGTTTGGTGCCTGCAGGCTTGCTGAGCCACAGCTTCTGCCGATTCCATGCTTTGACCCCACACTGGGGTTTACATCCCAGTTCTCATCCAAAATGCTAGCCCCTGCTTCATCTCCATTATCCCTCGGTTCTATCCCTTCAAGATGGGCCTTGCTTTCTCTACGCTCAAATTATATCAAGCATCCTAAGATGTAAGTTCCAGCATCACTACATGGGATTCCAGTTATTGCCACCATTATCTCAAGACTCTGGCTCCTTGACTGCCTCTCTTCCACCCATCTTCCTTCATCCCTACCCCAGCCAGAGCAAACTCAGTACAAACAAGTGCATAGCTCAGACCCAACATCCCCCTGTATTCTATAATCAGGCCCTCTGGCCACCCTGAGCATTAGAACTTCCACCGGCTCTGTTTTCCAGCCTGACCCACTCCTACTCCCTATACTTCAAAATTGTACCACTGAGGTCTCTACACCTAGTGTTCAAGTCTGCTCAGGTTATAAAAATTAGACGGTAAATTTTCCAAAATGCTGTCATCTCCACGTCATGTTCTTAAATGCTGGTAGCTATGCAATGTATTTAACTTTGAGGTGTCTCTTTGTTCTCTTAGGAAAAAAGCAAACTGGAATAGATAGGTTTGGGGATGCCTCTAAGTCGTCATGCTTTCTGAGTAGTAAGAAACATTATGGGGCCAGGCACGGTGGCTCAGGCCTGTAATCCTACCATTTTGGGCGGCCAAGGCGGGCAGATCACCTGAGGTCAAGAGATTGCGAACAGCATGGCCAACATGGTGAAACCCCATCTCTACTAAAAATACAAACACGTAGCTGGGTGTGGTGGCACACACCTGTAGTCCCAGCTATTCAGGAGGCTGAGACAGGAGAATCGCTTAAACTCAGGAGGTGGAAGCTGCAGTGAGCCGAGATAGCGCCATTTCACTCTGGCCTGAGCCACAGAGCCAGACCCCATCTCAAAAAAAAAAAAAAAAGACATTACCCTCAAATATTTGCATCTGATGATAATTCTAAGGAAGTAGTGAGGTTCTACAAAACTTATCAATTTTACTCTTTAGTTTCACATTGATGGCATCAGGAAGAAAACCCCGATGAATTCTTCAATGGCCTCTGGTCCATTCTGTAACGTAGAACTTCTAAAACTCAAGAGTAGTAACTTGGACACAAGGTGGTGCTAAGGGGTAAAAAATTAACTGTGCATCCTTTTCCCGAAAGGTTACCTCGAATACTCAAGGTTTTCGGGGCACTTAATAGTTTACAAATGTTTTCACACACATTGTCCTGTTTATTCCTCAGACTCAGCTAGTCTCCTGTTCTAAATATATAAATGAGAAAAATAAGGTTCCCTTAGGTTGTGTGACTTGTCCAAGATAACTCAGCCAAATCTAGATCTCTCTTCTAAATCTAGGTTTAGTGCCCTTTTTTACTCTCCTACACAGGTTAGTCCCTTTTTTATGTGAAGTAAGAATTCTCAATAGGGCTTCCATCAACATTTGCCAAGCTAGGGAGTTCTGAATGCACCGATGCAACTTACATCCTGTGCCTCACTTGTGTTGCTAGTCAGGGGACCAGTGGGGTCTTGGTGACTCTCTCTGTGTTCTCAAGAATCCTTGGCCAAATTCTAGGATTTAAAAAGTAACACATAAAAATTTGGGTGGGGATGGGGGGGATCCCAAGGAGAAAAGATGAGTTCTGACGATAGTTGGATTTAGATCCACCTGGGTAGAAGACCCCTGGTCTAAGCTTCCTGCTCATGCAGAGCTGTGGCAATGCTGTAGAAACACTAGCCTGAGGCTCCCAGAGCACCCTCTCCTGGTGCAGCCTCGTCTCTCTCCTGATAGGACTGAAGGTCTGTCTCCACATGCAGGCAGGAAGGCCCTGGTCCCACCAATGCCTTCATAGCCATGTGCCATATAAGCCAGACTGAGAGGCCTCTGCAGATGGCAAGTGAAAATCAGATGGCTTCTCCTGTTGAGATGATCTCCTCATAGACCTAAAATACCCACAATGGGTGGTACATTTCTGGCTGTATGAGTTTCCCAGAGCTGCCATACCAATTTCCCACAAACTCAGTGGCTTACGACATGAGTGTATTGTCTGATAGTTCTGGAAGGCAGAAGTCTGAAATCAAGGTATCAACCGGGCTGATTCCTTCTGGAGGCTCCGAGGGAGAATTCATTCCATGCCACACTCGTAGCTTCTGGTGGCTCCGGTGTCCTTTGCACTCCTTGGCTTTATAGACTCATCATCCCAATCTTTCTGCTTTTATGTGGTTTTCCCCAGTGTCTCTGTGTGTCACACATATTCCTGTGGCCTCAACCTCCTGGGCTCAAGCAATCCTCCCACCTCAGCTTCCTGAGTAGCTGGGACTATAGGTGCAGACCATCACACCAAGCTAACTTTTTTTTTTTTTTTTTTTTTGGAGACGGAGTTTCACTCTTGTTGTCCAGGCTGGAGCACAATGGGTGGTGCGATCTCGGCTCACTGCAACCTCTGCCTCCCAGGTTCAAGCAATTCTCCTGCCTCAGCCTCCAGAGTAGCTGGGATTACAGGCACATGCCACCACACCCAGCTAATTTTTGTATTTTTAGTAGACACAGGGTTTCTCCATGTTGGTCAGGCTGGTCTCGAACTCGTGACCTCAGGTGATCCGCCTGCCTTGGCCTCCCAAAGTGTTGGGATTACAGGCATGAGCCACTGCACCCAACCAACACTGAGCTAACTTTGAAATTTTTTTGTAGAGATGGGGGGGTATCCCTTTGTTGTTCAGGCTGTTGTCAAACTTCTGGGCTCAGACGATCCTCCCACCTCAGCCTCCCAAAGTGCTGGGATTACAGATGGGTCCCTCTTGTTTTTTGTTTGTTTTTTAATAAGAACACTAGTCACTGGACACTAATCTCCTAAATCCAGGATGATTTCATCTGGAGATCCTTACTGATTACATCTGCAAAGGCCGTATATCCAAATAAGATCACATGCTAAGATTCTAGGTAGACATGAATTCTGGGGACACACTGTTCAATTTCAAGCATTCACAACTTTTCTTCCTTTGAACTAATCCTCCAAGTTCTCTTCCTCTGAACTTATAGAAGATGGAGAACAATGGTCACTGTCATCCCCAGAAGAGCTCCTCATCTCCCTTAGTTGGGACATCCTGCCAATGCTTTCTCTACCAGGATAACACCTGCCCTCTTCAACTGCATTTTTCTCTACGCACAACATTCTCGTTTGCCAAGGTCATTCCATGGAACCAATGTCCAGCGTCTTCTCTTTCCTTAGATCCCACAGTCCATACTCAACCTCCATGTGAAGACAGAGAATATCCTTTTGAGTTGGAAGGGATGTTGACTGACTTCATCCATTTATTTTGTTCTCATTCCGAGTCCGGATTTGCCTGCGTCCCTTGTAGCTTAAGAGCCCTTTTAATTAAGACATGACTCACAGATCATCTTCATGTCAACAGGCAACAATATTATATGCCTTCGAATTTTTCAGTAACGAGCCTTGAACAGAACAAACTCTTTGTTTCAGTGAAAAATGCTAATTGAAAGGTTTTTTTTTCTCAAAAGGACATTGAACGTAAACCAATGTACTAAGCAAAATGTAGATGATGCCTCTCCTTTTATCTGCTGTTCCTTCAAACAGAAAACAAAGTACCACCCCAACCAACCAACTCTTCTGGCAGCAAAAAGAAACAGCCTCAAATTACGTTCTTCAACAAAGTGGGTCAGGAAGGAAAAGTGAATGTCACAAACACCATTCAAAGCACCGCAGAAAGTAGTCAGTTTGGTTTCTTTCAGAGGCTAGAAGAAAACGTCCTTCTCCCCCGTCTCCCTTTGTTTTTAAGTTACTAAATTCCTTTACATTTGTTTTCTTAGGAAAGTGACATTATAGGTCATTAAGCAACTATTAAAAACACAAGTGAGAAAACCTAAAGCATGGGTCTTTTTCCTTTGATATTCTTTTCCCTGGTTTTCAGAAAACAGTTTTAAGAGTTGGAATATTTTTGTTAATGTCTTTGTGGGCATTTCCGTCATCTTTCCATTTGTAACAGCCCCTAAATAAGGCAGCTAGGGGAAACCTGCCTTGTCTTAGCACACCTGCTATGCCAAAACAGGAACATGCATTCCCCCAAAATGGGATGGGTGATTTGCCAAACAGACCAGAGCTCCCAAATTACCTGCCTTTTTGCAGTGCTACACCCAAAAATCAACCCGTTGACTGATGAAATCAACCCGTGTGGAACTTGATTTTCGACGTCCTCTCTTCCTCCCACAGTTGGACAAGAAAGGGGAAGGAAAGAGAAAAGGGAGAAAAGCCCTCTTCCCACCGGGTAAGTCCACGTGAGTCCCATTCACCACCGTCATTGCGCGAGGCTGCAGCATGGAGCTGGCCCCCCTCTAGCCACAGGATCAAGCTGGCTTCAGGGCTTCCGGGGTCTCATCCTCTTGCAAATTTCTTTGGTGGTGAAATCTATCAAAGGAATCTCCAAACAAATTACATGGTAAATTATCGTCTCCATTCTGGGCCACTCTCCATGCCCCGCTGTCCGGCTCCGACAGACAGCCGTGGGTGAGCTGCCGGTGGAAAGCCTCTGAGATAAGAAGATTACAGAATGTCATGTGCCTCCGGCGACTCAACTTCACAGCTAAACTTCTCCAGCCCAGGCAGTTCATCTGATTCGCATGGGTCACAGGCTGTTTCAATTAATGCCTCTCTAATGATTCAAGTGTGTGCCCTAATGTGGAAGGGGAATAGAGAGAAGTCAAGCCAGGGACCTTAGCATGTCTGTCCTCTCCACCCTCTATCTCAGAATGCTCTTTCCCAAGCTGACTTATAAGAAAGGAGAAAATGGGATGGGAAGGAATATAGAATTCCTTTCAGACAGAAACCTTTTATGTCACCTTCCTGTCGTTACCAATGCAATTCTGTGAGTCTTCCGTGGGCTGTGGATCCTAGAGTAGTGAATAACAGCCCTGATACGAAAACAGAATGCAGAAAACAAATGAACATTTTGAAAATAAAACGCCTGGCTTTTAATCCTATTAAGATCATGGCTGCTTTTTTTTTTTTTTTTTTAATTTCTCTCCCCTGCCCTAAAAACTCTGAAAGAGATACCGATGTTCCCATTAACATAAATGCTGAAATCAGCATTTCCTTTGAAAGAAGTTGTTAATATTTGGAAATGGTCAGATTTCCAATCCAAGCTTTGATTGTTATTCTATACTAGCCAGCAAGTGCCAAGGTCACAGGGAGATTCACCTGCAGACTGAGCTAAATGAATCCACTCGGCCACAATGCATGTATAATTTAACATTCTCCTCTCGAGTACTTCCATGCATTCCTAAAAAATATTTTATTACAATAACAAATTGGTTTCAAAATCATGCATTATGTATTCTGAAATTAGGTCTGCCAGTGAAACCTGGATGTACAAACATGCGTACTCCTGGGCAGGGCCGAAAGAGCACACAGATGCCAGGATGGAGCTCAAGAACAGTTAATCCCACAAGGAACCCACTGTCGCTTCTTTATTATCTTAATCTGCATATTTGGAAAGTAAAAGAACAAACTGATCATTTACTGTAAAGGGCAACTACCCGTTTCCCTTAATCACCCCCTCCATGAGAAGGCAGAGGGCGTGAAGTCCTAAAAATAGGCTGCCGAGGCAGTTTCCCAAGCTTTCCTTAAAAAACAGTTATTCCTTGAATATTAAAAGTCTTCTTTTCCTGTGATCTGACACTTCCCGGGTATACATTTTACAGGAACTGGACTTTAACAAAGCTTCTTTGAAACATTAAAGATAAAGATATCAAAGCCATCCTTACAAATTTGTGTTAAGAAATACACTTGCTCTGCCGTAAGCTTTCATCACTGAGTTATCCAAAAAAAGTTAACATATTCAGAAAAATCCTTAGGATTCCCGTCACAAATGCAACCCCATATAATGTGTCCCTAATGGGTGCTTGTTTCTGCTTTGCAACTTTCATCTGAAGTTAAATACACATTGATTTAGCATTCTTTTACAACATGGGGATGGTTTTCTCATGGCACAATAAACATGTTTCTTAAGATGTCTATTTGTGAATAATTAAGACTAAAATGCTTTTCTGATTCCTTCCTAGTTTTTTCTAGTTTAGACCTTTATATCACACTTGTAAAAATTCCATCTCATCAAATGAATGGCATTAATAAATCCTAAGCAGGCAGGTTTTCCAAAATGGCGACTTTCATGATATGGAAGGCATTTGATCTTAAAAACATGAGAAAGAAATTTAGTTGAGTTTTCTCTTTGAAAAGTTTTTCGGGCATGAGCTTGATCTTTCTATATTAAAAGAAAAAAAATCTAGTTTATTTCAATAGGGGATTTGTTTTTCATTAACTTGCAAGCTAAACATCATTGATATGTTTCTATTGGTGTACTGACTTGGTGAATAAAACAACAAATTCCTGAGAGAGTCACTTATAAATCTCTTTAAATTAAAATCAGTCTAATTTTTATTATAAGACTAACATCACGATAGGCTTAGTATTTTTAAGGCAATGCCCAGAACTAAAAAGTTTAATTCCCTGACAAGAGCTTTTAATAAAGACAAATCATAACTAAAATTAGATGCTGCAACCTTTTCTTCTCAAAAAAAAAAAATCTGCAAACACTGTGTTAAGACATCATTCCTCCTTAATTTTGTTTCGATGGAGTGATATGACTAGACATATAGCTTTTCTATAGTAAAATTATAAAGAATAATTTTCTCTAATCTAATCAGTAATTTCTAAAAATGGGAAATGGTAACAGCATAATTTTTTATTTCTTTTGTATTATAATTTAGGCTGACACATTAAAGCTTTGCTTTTCAGGGGAACAATTAAGAAATTGTTGATAGAAATTAAACATTACTGACAATTGAAAATGCATTTTTTTCCTCATTTGCAGCATCTAGATATACCGCTCCTACCTCCCATCAAAGATAATCTAAGCTCAGATAGTATTAAAGTAAAAATGAACGAAAAAGCTTAGCTCTTTTGTGCTAAACAAAAAGGTGATTTATATAAGTAATAAGCAAATTCCAGAGTATGGAGATATATATGTATTTTTAAATCCTCTAAAAATGCCTTAAGTTGTAATCTTCAGGCTAAATGATTAAACTCTCTCTGGGTCCATTGGCTGTAGAACTATATCCTTCATGTTAGCTGTGGGCTATTTTCGGCTGAATGCAAACTGCTTTTTTGTTATTAAAGACAGTTCACATTTTACACCACCTTTGGTGTATGGTATACAGACCAACACACATAATTTAGGTCAGTATTAAAACAGAATTAATTTTTTTTAAAAAACCTTCAATAATAATTACAATAATTACATTTCATTCCCACACATTGCAACAAATAGTTACATAGCCAACTTCTTAAATACTGGTGTGAAAACACTAAGTCAAAATTCATGACACAAATCAAAATGTGTTGCACAAACTTCTTTTTGGTTGTCGTGAAAGCGGTGTCTCATATTGAGTGTAGAAGGGCATTCCAATAACCATAGTACTTTTTTTGGCTGAACTGTAAATACATAATTCATATATTAATATGATAAAATATATAAGATCACCCATATAGTAAAAATTAAATCAGTGAAAAGGACTAAATACAGTTACAAATAAGCAGCCCAGAAGTTCTAAGGGAAAATGCCAGAAGTCAAAATGCTTTCTGATTCATCTTAAGCAGAACAGGAGTTTTAACACAAGCCTCTCTTAACAGTTACCCAGGCAGGATTTGAGGAGAATAATTCCCTAATGCCACTTAAAAAAGAAAAGTCAACCGAAAGCATCAAATGGATTTTGAATCTAAATATTCTTTAAAAAAAAGAAACTTTTTCTGAATTGGCAGCTCAGAGAATCAAACTGATAACATTACAATAAGGTAGGCATAGTCAACATTCTTCGGGTGGTTTGGGGCTGTTTTTTTAAGAGTGTGCTAGGAATTCCAGTTCTTAAAGAGTCACGGCCTGCATTCAGCTGTCTTCAGTTCTGTCCCCGACCTGGCGATCTGCCAAAGAATGACACACTTTGAAGGACAAAGTAAGAACAGCTTTCCACACACTTCTCAGACCCAAGCTCCTGGCTTCAGAGCGAAAACTCTTAGGAGCCTTAAACCTGAGCACTTTTTAGCAGGTCAGAAACAGAAAGGGAGGAAGGAGAAGGCAACATAAAGCTGTCTTGAGCCTCCCCTCTCCGTAGGTCTAATGTTGCTTGGTCCACAGAACAATCACAACAATAAAATGCAGTGTGTCCTGGGGTCCCCTCTGAAAGAATAAAACTGGAAGCCTGTCTGTCATGCTGAATACCAAACCAGAAGCTTGCACCACGGGATTCGATGCCTTGTGCCTGGCTTGTATTCACAGGCAAGGCAGACAGATGTGTGGCCTTTGACAAAGCCAAGAGATGGGCATTTCAAAAATAAAATCATCTCCCAATTACAGGGAACCCTTCCTCCCTGGGATCCCAAAGCACTCTATCAACCTAAATTGGAATCCTGTCTACTGAGCTGCCTTCAATGCGGCCACTCCAGTATAAATTGGATCAAATGCTCTCAGATTAATTCCTGGAAACCTATATTCATCTTTGTATATCTTTATTACAAAACTAGCCACAAGACCGCTCTACAATTTTCATTATCGGAACAGCTTTCGAAGCTGGATTATGCCATGGTTTATCCCTCCGTGACCCCAAACCATCTTGTTAGCTCCATTATTGTATATTCATACAACACACCTGAGCCCAAGATAATAAGAGAGTTATAGTGAATGAGGGGACAGGGTGCGTTTTATTGCATTTTATGCACTGCTATTCTGCAATGATATTTAACCTGCCGCAGGCGCCCCCAGAAGTCCATGCCTCACTCCCATGCTTTCACTCGTGCTCTGACACAGAAGACCCTCACCACCCTCCCCAGTGTGAACCTCACCACCCTCCCCAATGTGAAGGGATGGCAAGTTAACCTGAGGAGGACCTGAACTTCTTGGTGATGGTCAAATGTCATTTCTCCTGCGCTGTTCTGGGTTAGAGTATGCAGGTTCTGCACCAACAGAAACCACAGCACAGAAAACCCCCAGCCCTTCACAGGAAAAGAGCAGGAGTTTTGCCTGCAAAAAAAAGAGGACGGAACTAGCATATGCTTAGAATAGAAGATGGGAATGAAAGTGATCAGTGATCTTAGCTGTAGTTGCATTGGACTCAAAATGTTTTGGTCAAGTGCGTTACCGTCGTCGTTCCTACAATGCTGCTGCCACTGGCAGGTATCAAGTAAGGTTAATTTTATGATGATGATTTAATTTATTAAATTATATTAACCTATGTTAATACAGATGCTGTATGTAACTATGATATTTTTAACAACTGTGTTAGAATCAAACGGTTTATTTTCCACCAGTGTGGTTGTTTCTGTTTCTGTTATGCCTGTGTATATGAATAGAAAACCATACACAATGTAATGATCTATTACACAGTATAAATGCGTATATGTGTGTGTACATATTTACATAAAATTTAGGTATAGCTTTATATCTCCATTTTCTCACCACAGCTATATTCTTCGCTGGTCCACCCATACCTACTGTGACTCTCCAGCCCGCTTACCTGTATCCTCTCTTTCTTCCTCCCTTCCCTCTCCTCCCTTCTTTTCTGTCTTCCTTTTTTCCTTTCTTTTGAAATAATGCCAGCTTTGTCCTTAAAACAGGAAGAATAATGTAGAAGGGTAATCCATTATTCATAAATTCCAGGGAAACTTTAAGACTTCTGTTTTCTTATCCCTTTCCCCTAAATGTGAGGCTAAAGTACAATGAGACTGATTTCATATGTTGATGCAAAAAAGAAATGGTCTCATTATTTTGTGGATGTGCTTGAAGCCCTCTAAAGAAATCACCTCTTTATTTCTCATTGCTTAAAGAAATGATGAAAAATTTCATCCGGATATGTGACTATGCCTCCATTGTAACAGACCCGGGTGAAATTTTGTATCATTTCTTGGGCCCCACCCAGCATCCACTGAATCAGAGCCTACTTTTCAACAAGATCCTCAGATCATTTTCATATACCTTAGTTTGGAAGCCTTAGCCTAGGGGATTTTTATTTGCCCATCTCTGGATTGTACTTCAGATCTTCTAAATCAAATTCTTTGGGAGTAGAGACCAGGTACTTGTACATTTAAAGAATTCCCCAGATGACCTGATAACCCTCCAGATTGAAAACGTGCCCAGTGAAGGTTTGACTTGTGTGGTTTCTACAGCGACAGTGACAATGGGTGAAGGGATTCCTAACACAGGAGTTTTTCCTCCTGTCATCCCTCTGCATGGATTTCTATGGCGGGTCTTCATCACCTCTGTTTTCTGCATCTTAGTCTGAGAGTCAAGGTCCTCGGTCAAGAGCCACCTCCTTGAACTATCTTTCTGCTCCTTCATCCACGTCATTCTCCTGCTTCAACTAAATCAAACCACCACCAACTGCCATGATTTCTTTGTCATGCAGGACAGTTCCCTCTGCTTCACTGCCTTCACATCCACCATGTACCTCAAGGTACCTCTAATGACCCACAGCCCCCTGGAAGTCTTCCCCACCGACGACGTTCTACTCAGCACTCTCCTTTGTTCCATCTTTAAGTGTTTAACTTTCAAGCTACCACTTTGCACTTATCCATATGCTCTTTTAAATGGTCCTCATGCCGTTTTGTGTGTTTGATTAGTTTTTAAAAACTAAGCCAGTGGCACACAGTTTGACTTCTTACAGCTGCCTTCTTCCTATGTTCCACATCACAGTTATCTACTGAGGGCTCCTACCCATCCCATAACATATTATGCATTAAATTTTCAGAATCCTGCTCCTGGAATATGTGAGAATAGAACTTCAAAAGTCATCCAGGATTCCAACCAATTTGTCCCAGAAGACACCTATGGAAAGCGACAGGTTCCCAAAAGTATTTAAAAACCAAACGTTCATTCTCAGAAGCTGTGTAAGGAGTTGCTGGCTAGGACCTTTCACAATCTCCCTGTTCCGGGCACATGATGTTTTGTTCTTTGTTTGTTTCCTCTGTATGTTGATTGGTTTTGATTCATTACACAACACAGGGTCCACGAGAACAGGTCATTTTTCAAGTTAACAGGTGCAGGATGAAATTAGATGAAAGTTTGGTAAATTTGCAGGTGGAAAAAACATCAACATGGGACCGATAGAAGGGGTCTGGAGTGAGAGAAATATCCAGGGCAACATATTAAGACTTGTCTTATTTGGGCATGTGAATATTTCTCATTCACACGGAAGGATTTTCAGGGGGAGAAAATCTGTGCTCCTTCTTCTTCCATCTCTATTTGTGTCAGTTTCCCTCCTGAGCTTTGCTTGTCTTGCCCTTTCTCTGGACGAGGGCTTGACTCTGGGTCTTGTCACATCTCACTCATGCCGTGGGGCTCTTAGGTTCAGCAGGCAGAGAGCTGTGTGACCTGGGGCCATGTGAGTCTATCTCACTGGAGATGCTTTGTGCCATTCAATTCCTCTAAGCCCTGACCAGTTCACACCGCGATGATTGTGTTTCTCTCTTGTACCCAGGGAGAAATATGGCAGGCTTTACCATGGGAGATGTACACACAAAACGGATTTTCAGGATGAATGGAAGCCAAGCCCCGCCTTTCTCCTTCATCCATTTTTCTGTCTTTCTCTTCTGCCTCTTGATATTTTTCTTGACCATTTCCCTCAATTTTTCTAATTATCTTTAATACTTATACACACTCACTAAAATGAGCATGGCACCCACTGGGAAGAAAACACTTCATGGCACTATTTTTTTTTAACCTTTGTTAAAAAACAATCCCCATTTAAGCAGTGACAGCCAGGACTCCGTAATCTGTACATACAATTTAATCCTTTAAAAAATCAGCAGGGCCCACATCAATCAAGAGCCTTCATCAACTTGTAAAAACAATATTTTGATTCAATCAGATTCAAAGCCCTGAAATTCTCAGCTAATTAATGCGAGGTCACTCGAGGGCTGTGCAATGGTAGCTGGAACAGTGGTCAAATATTTACCCTGGGCACACTCACACGTTTGCATCACCAAAGGATCTGAGTGATGGTCAAGAATAGATAATGCACCTATGGCTGCAGCACATTTCACCTGGCACAAGTATGTGGACAGATAATTGTTACAAAGGGAGGAAAAACGAGAAATGATTCTTCCATCATCATAGACACGCACGGAAGTAAAAGTCTTTTAAAGGTAAATGGATGGGGACCCGCCAACACCCTGCTGACAGTTCTGTTTTAACATGTATGTCCCAAAGCAGAGAACTGTTCTGTGTAATCCTCCCTAGAACACTCAAACTAAAGAGCATTAAAAAAAAAAAAAAAAAAAAACCTTCTATTTTAGGTTTAGGGGTACATGTGCAGGTTTGTTATATAGGTAAACTCACGTCAGGAGGGTTTGTTGTAAAGATTATTTCGTCACCCAGGTACTAAGCCTAGTATCCAATAGTTAGTTTTTTCTCTGCTCCTCTCTCTCCTCCCACCCTCCACCCTCAAGTAGGCCCCAGTGCAAAATAAATGACATGTTTAAAGCCTCATAAGACAGCAGATTCAATCCATGGGATCTTTTAGTTAGATCTAGATTCTAATAAATTTGCTTTGGTTTGCACCTTGAGACACTTTGGAACTCAATGTATTTTGTAGGGGAGGAGGGTGTAGGAGCAGTCACAAAATTTTACTGGCTCTGCTTATTTCTAGGTGTGATTGCTGAGTATGTGAACAGGTCTCTACCAGCAAAAACATGTATTATTTACTTACACCAGTGCAGACAGAGAAAGCATGAAGATGTCTTCTTAATGATAAAAAAAAATAATACTTTATATTTTTTCCCTTAACATATGGGAGACAGGTAGGCAATTGAAAGGAAGTTCAGGTAGAAACTGTATCTCAGGCACTTCCTTCTTCTTTACTTTTGGTGTCTCCTGTAAACCCTTTAAAATGGCACATGGTCCTGGTTCTAATACTGTACTGCATAGTTTTACAAAATACACTGACTAAAGAGTATATCATATCTCTCTGTAGTATTTCTTACAACTGCATACAAGTCTACAATTATCTCAAAATATATAAAGTTACATTTAATTGTATAGCTATAGAATAGACACAGAACTGAGCAGGCTGTTTCTTATGTTGCTAATTAATCACTTCCGCTCACCTGCCTGTCCCTCAGACCCCACTTCCCAACCTCCCAAAAAATTCTAAAAAGAGCAAACACTAGGAAACTGTGGACAACAGCTTTCTCTTTCCTCAAGATCAGGGGACTGAAGGTATACTTTTGTTTTTAAAATTCTGAACTTATCTTCAACAAAAGAAGGAAAAATCTAAATTTTTTAGAAGAAATTAATGATTTAAATGGTAGTCAGCTTGTTTTCTCCTTATGTTGCCCCATAGTTTTATAGTTTTCACCCTACGAATTTAATAACTGAGTGAAGAGTAGCAAAATCATTTGTATGGAAGAAACATCATAGTTACAAACACGTTCCAGGCCAAATATCAAACCCATTCCAAATTAGGCTACAGTGGTCATTTCACTGATTCTCAGCAACATGCAGACTTTAAAACTTTTCTAATGTTGAGCTTGCTGACTGATGTCAATCACTCCGGCCAAACTGGTTGTTGAACAATCAGCATTGATCACTACGACAAACCAAATGGATGTGTGGCTCTGCTCAAGCCCAGCATTTCGCAAATATAACACAGCTCAGGTTCATAGGATGGTGCCAAGATTATTTTTTTAAACACTCAAGCCGGTCTACCTGGGGTTACTTGATAAAACATTTGGACTGAGTTAAATAGGTACTTCTGTCAGACAACTGATTAGATTGATTTTTTTCCCACTGTATTAACTGGTTATTTGGATTTTCTATACACATTTAAAAGACTTATGGAATCATAGATACATAAAATTTTACCATTAGAGATGTCTTTAGAGATCATATATGGTCTAGGGCTTTTGCTCAAGTTTTGTAGATGTTAAATGAAAAAAAAAAAGGGAAGGATATTTTCATTAAATACGTTTGGGAAACTTTGAGCAAAGAAATTCAGTTGTTTGGTTCCTAGTTTGCTCAGAGGCTTTAAAATGCTAAGAGGCTTTATGATTCTAAAAGAGGAGAATATAATATGCAGGTTCTTCCAAGCTTATATTCAACAAAAACACTAAGATGTAATACAAACTATTTCACAGACAAGGAAACAGACACCCAAGGAAGTGATGTTTTTTTTTAAAATACTCCCACTTATAAGGAGTTAAACTAGAATCCAGGCCTCCAGATTCCCACTCTACTCGTTTTGACTGAGGCAAATGCATTTATTTTTATTTTTATTATGAAACTTTTCAAACATATTTAAAAGTAGTGAAAATAGACAGCAACATCTATAACCCCATCAATCAGATTCAATAACTCTCTAGATTTTGCTTCACTCTTTGCTTTATATTTTATGTCTATGTAAACCAAAAAACAAAATTCTAAGGCCCCCAGTCATCTGAATGCACCTCTCCTCTCCGCCAGGGGCATTCCAAATTTAAGCTGGAAAACGAGATCAGGCTGTGATGAGAAGGGAGAGCCGGACATGCCTCGTTACACTCTCCTCCCATTTGGAATTACTGATGGAACAGACTCTTTATGTCTGATAAGAAACATTTACAATCTATTCTCTCTGAAGCCCGCACCTGGAAGCTTCATCTGCGTGACAAAACCTTAGTCTCCACAACCTCTTCTCGTAACCCAGACATCACTTTCTATTGATAACTCTTTCAGCCAATTGCCAATCAGAAAATCTCTGAGTCCACCTATGACTTGGAAGCCCTCACTTCCAGCTATCCTGCCTTTCCAGACCTAACCAATGTGCATCTTAACATGTACTGATTGATGCCTATGTCTCTTTAAGATGTATAAACCCAGGCGGTACTCTGACCACCCTGGGCACATGTCATCAGGACCTCCTGAGGCTGTGTCATGGGTGCATCCTTAACCTTGGCAAAATTAACTTTCTAAATTGATTGAGACCTGTCTCAAATACTTTCAGGTTCACAAATACGTATCATACACATTATTATAAAATGTGTATAATATATAAATTACTAATTATTATAATCTTTTTTTTTTTGAGACAGTCTCACTCCGTCACCCAGGCTGGAGTGCAGTGGCGTGGTCTTGGCTCACTGCAAGCTCCCCCTGCCGGGTTCACGTCATTCTCCTGCCTCAGCCTCCCGAGTAGCTGGGACTACAGGCACCCGCCACCATGCCTGGCTAATTTTTTTGTATTTTTAGTAGAGACGGGGTTTCACCACGTTAGCCAGGATGGTCTCGATCTCCTGACCTCGTGATCCACCCGCCCCGGCCTCCCAAAGTGTGTAAATTTTAATTATAAAAATATTCTCCTATATATGTAAAAAAATTCTCAAATACTTTTGGGTTCACAAATATATATTATACACATTATATATATATATATACATACACATACATATAATGTATTAATATAATGTATTATAAAGTATAATGTATAATGTAATATATTATAATGTAGAATATAATGCATTATAATATATAATGTATTATAATACACATATATATTTTAAATATATAAATGTATAAAAATTATCCTTGGACAGTATATAAAAAATTTACCTGTTATAAATATTAAATGAAAGCATCCTGTCTTTAGTATTATGAAGAAATAATTATTCTATTAGGTGTCTTAAAATAGTGATCATATAATTTTATAATTTCCTCTCTATGTGTTAGCTGGAATTTTTCTTTGTAAGAGAAATTTACTGGCCAGGCGCAGTGGCTCATGCCTGTAATCCCAGCACTCTGGGAGGCCAAGGTGGGCAGATCACAAGGTCAAGAGGTTAAGACCATCCTGGCCAACATGGTGAAACCCCATCTCTACTAAAAATACAAAAATTAGCTGGGTGCGGCGGCGCACGCCTGTAGTCCCAACTGCTCGAGAGGCTGAGGCAGGAGACTCTCTTGTACCCAGGAGGCAGAGGTTGCAGTGAGCCAAGATCGTGCCACTGCACTCCAGCCTGGCAACAGAGCGAGACTCCGTCTCAAAAAAAAAAAAAAAAAAAAACAGAGAAATTTCCTTTGCTAACTGTTACCTAGAAATACCACTCATATAAGAAAGACAGGATAAATGCTTTTTTTTGGTTTCTTTTAGTTGCCTATCTTTCAGGGTAAGGAGTTAATTCTAATGGTATTCAATTAGTGATGCATTGGTGGTGGTTGCTTTGGGTTTGCTTTCTCTCTCTGTCTCTCTCTGTCAAGCACTCCCCTGCTGCCTTTTATTTGAAGGTCACTGGGCTTAATGTATTTCCACTCCTTATTCTTTTTGATGCTCACAATGTCCCATTTATTGCCTATAGGAACCCATTCATGTGTTTTTGTGTTCTTTTGACATGACCCATTGGACTTTATAGTTTGTTTCCTGGCACAACAAGATATCTTGCTGTGACCTTATGTATTTCTTGCCACAGGCTGAACCCAGACAGCCTTTTCAGAAGCCTTAGTTCCTTTCAGTGGGGAATGGTATTTAGAGATCACAATCTGGACACAAGGTGTGTTCATTACTTTGGGGTTGCCATTATTTTAGGCCTGTTCAGTGGACAGATCTAGGAAATGCTCATCTTGCCTTTTCTAGAAAAATGTTCTTTATTTTCTCAATTTTTTTTAACTTTCTCAATTAAGCAATGGTCAAACTACTGGCCTTCTCCAAGTATTTTCAAGAGAGGAAAATTTTGTATTATAATACAGGCAGAAACCCACCAACATAGACAATAAACTAGTGGCATTAATGAAAGAATGGTTCACCTTTGTTTATATATATGATTTCATATGAAATATATTAATTCCTTCCAAAGTCCTAGCTACATTAAAATTTCAACTATAGCAGTTGTAAACAAAACTTACTTGTTTCTACTTTCATATACTGTTTGTATAAGTGGTTTTGTTCTGACTCCTTTATTCACATTTGAAACCAGCTTTGTCATTTGCAGGAATAAAAATTGTTTTACACAAATGGATGCTTGTTACTTTCAGATAGGTCCTAAGAATCAAGCTGAAGAGTTTAAGTACCGCAGTGATTTTTTGAAGTGTTATATTTAAATAGTTATTAATTCTATTATAAGAATTGTAAATGGCTAACATTTGCATTAACATCCATATCACTGGTCAAGCATAAAACTTAGAATGTCTCTTTTTTTTTTTTTTTTTTTGAGATGGAATCTCACTCTGTTGCCCAGGCTGGAGTGCAGTGGCATGATCTTAGTTCACTGCAACCTCCACCTCCCGGGTTCAACCGATTTTCCTTCCTCAGCCTCCCAAGTAGCTGGACTATAGGCATGTGCCACCACACCTGGCTAATTTTTTTGTATTTTTAGTAGAGACAGGGTTTCACTGTGTTAGCCAGGATGGTCTCGATCTCCTGACCTCATGATCCACCTGCCTTGGCCTCCCAAAGTGCTGGGATTACAGGCATGAGCCACCGCACCCAGCCTTAGAACATATTTTCTATTCAAAATCGTGAACTGGGTATGT
This sequence comes from Gorilla gorilla gorilla, assembly GCF_029281585.2. Classification (NCBI taxonomy): domain Eukaryota; kingdom Metazoa; phylum Chordata; class Mammalia; order Primates; family Hominidae; genus Gorilla; species Gorilla gorilla. Next base: position 103,058,167 of record NC_073242.2, read on the forward strand.
ATACATGCTTCCCCTTCCTTTCAAGTTTCCATTGAAATAACTACATTACTGTTTTTCAAAAGCATGGTAGCATAATTATACTATAAGAGATGATACAGACCTAAACAATGGCTAGAAATTCTGGAATACAAAAAGTAAATGGAGTCTCAGCTTACTGGAGAAGTCAGAGTGAGAAAAACTGTGGCACAAAACATGACAGGCAAGAGTATTTTCCCTAAAGGAGTTCTGGAGAAGTCTACCATGGCGAAGTGGGAACCCTTATGAATACGTTCTTCACACTAGCTTTCATTTGTCTTCCATGGGGTTGTCTAAACTTTATAAACCCAAAGTTGTGATGTATTCACTTCCATAAAACCCCAAATGGACAAATAACATCTCATTGCTACATACTTCTAACGTTCTTCACATTTAGGATATAGGAAGACAGAAAAAAAAATTAAGACTAAATCTAATGATAACTATTTATTTTTATTTTTGAGATGGAGTTTCACTCTTGTCACCCAGGCTGGAGTGCAATGGCATGATCTCGGCTCACCACAAGCTCCACCTCCTGGGTTCAAGCGATTCTCCCGCCTCAGCCTCCTGAGTAGCTCGGATTACAGGTGCTCAGCACCACACCCAGCAAATTTTTTGTATTTTTTTAGAAGAGACAGGGTTTCACATGTTGGCCAGGCTAGTCTCCAACTCCTGACCTCAGGTGATCCACTCACCTTGGCCTCTCAAAGTGCTGGGATTACAGGCATGAGCCACCGTGCCTGGCCGTTAACTATTTTTTATCTAGACTTCCCATCTGAACCCAACTCTTGCATTGGAGTTATATAAGATGATACTCAGCAAGAGTGCTTAAGAAGCCATATAAAATCTACATGCTCAGATTTGGGAGTCTGTTCCAAGTAGTAACAACCTTGTGAAGCTCTGGTCATTGTAGTACTGCCTTGTTTTAAGTAAACTGTAGCATTTGAGTAATCTAAACATAAAAGGCTATAAGATTCATTTTTTTTGCACTAGTGTTAGGATGTAAGAAAATTAAAACTGCAGGGTTGTGGGAAGTGTCTACAAACCACAGCTTTCCCAGGTATGGGGACGCTGACATGGCCTTGGAAAATACTTCCAGAAAACTCAACCTGCACTGACAATATCTGGGCCAATCAGGTTCCTTTCCTTCTCATCTGCTCCCATTCCTGTACATCCCTTTTCCCCAAGAAATGAGCCTATAATATCTATGCTCCCATTTGAAACAAACCTAGAAAATCTAAATAAAAGTTTTTAAAATCTACAACTAATCTTAAAAAAGAAGAAACCTGTGGTACTAAGAAGGAAAAAACAGGTTGAAAACCAGAGAGTTAACTGCATGAGCTGACACTGTGGATAGTGTAGTAAGAATAGGGCATGCATTTCAAATTTAGGACCCCAGAGATACCAGTTTAAATGACTAGGTAGAGATAGAAAATAAGATTGTGTGTCCTGTGTGCTGTGGAGTTAAAATAACGCCCACATAATTTGGGATCATCAAAGAAATTTTGCCATTCTCCTCAGGGAGATAACAATGAAATTTATCACTACCTGGGATTTGGGTAGAAAATAAGTTCTACTTGTATAGGCAAGGCAAATCCCAGAAATTAATGCACCACAAAATCTTTCTGAATAGACATGTTCAATTCTATCACGCTTAATTCAATTCATGTAACAAATGTCCCACTGTAAATAAACTCACAATTGACAAAATATAGCATAAAAAAACTATCTTGAAAGAGAATCGGCAAAACCCAATAAACAGAGTATTAAGACCCTCTAGAACTTCTAGTAAAATTGGACAGATTCTGATCAGATTCTGATAGAGACTGTAATATCAATGTATACAAAATGATTAACACTATATAAGAAATAATAAAAAGCACAGGAAAAAATTACTCACTATGAAACATGAAAGGGCAAATAAAAAATAAATAGTACATTTATAAATTTTTTAAAAAATGCTTAGACATTGAATTCTAAAATCTCAAAAAACAGGCTAAAGAACAGATTGGAAATAGGTGAAGACAGAATTAGTGAATTGGAAGGTCTATCTGAATAACTCATGCAAAGCATAGTACAGAAAGACAAAAATACAGAAAATGTGAAAAAGTGGTTAAGTAAGATTTAGAGGAAGAAGTTCTGACATACATCTAATTGGAGTCCCAGACGATGAGAAAGAGAATGAGGCAGAGGATATGTTTAAAATAATAGACAAGTAATGGAAGTCAGATTAATAGAGCCTAGTAAATCCTAAGTAGAACAAATAACAGTAAATCCATATCTAAACCTCTCATAATTAAATTTCAGAACAGCAAAGACAAAGAAAAGACCTTAAAAGTATATAATGTATCTTCAGAGGAGAAACAGATAGACAGCTGACTGCTGATCATCAACAATGGAAGTGAGAAGCCCACAGAATAAAATCAGCAATATGTTAAGAGAAAGTAACTAGAAGTGTACACTTCAACAGATAGTGGGGGAAAAATATTTTAAGAACAAAGGTGAAAACCCAAAACAGCTTGCCAACATCAGGGCATTACTAAAGGAAAGTCTAAAGGATATACTTTGGACATTATGAAAATTTTTGTAAAGTCAAAGATGAAGACGGGATAAGGTCAGGTCATAGGCATGGGCAAAGATTTTATGATGAAATTGCCAAAAGCAATTGCAACAAAAGCAAAAATTGACAAATGGGATCTAATTAAACTAGAGAGCTTCTGTATAGCAAACAAACAACCATGAGAGAGAACAGACAACCTACAGAATGGGAGAAAATTTTTGCAATCTATCCATCCGACAAAGGGCTAATATCCAGAATCTACAATGAACTTAAGCAAATTTACTAGAAAAGAAACCCATTAAAAAGTTGGCAAAGGACATGAATAGACACTTCTCAGAAGAAGACATACATGTGGCCAACAAACATGAAAAAAGCTCAACATCACTAATCATTAAAGAAATGCAAATCAAAAAATGAAATACCATCTCACACCAGTCAGAAAGGCAATTATTAAAAAGTCAAGAAACAACAGCTGCTGGTGAGATTGTGGAGAGACAGGATCACTTTTACACTCTTGGTAAAACAAACAGGTCAGGTGCGGTGGCTCACACTTGTAATCCCAGCACTTTAGGAGGCCGAGGTGGGCGGATCACGAGGTCAAGAGATCGAGACTATCCTGGCCAACATGGTGAAACTCCATCTCTACTAAAAATACAAAAATTATCTGGGCGTGGTGGCGGGTGCCTATAATCCCAGCTACTGGGGAGGCTGAGGCAGGATAATCACTTGAACCCGGGAGGCGGAGGTTGCAGTGAGCTGAGATGGTGCCACTGCCCTCTGGCCTGCCAACAGAGCGAGACGCCATCTCAAAAAACAAACAAAACACACACTGGGGCTTGTCGGGAGGTGGGGGCAGGGAGAGAATAAAAGACAAATAGCTAATGCATGCGGGGCTTAATACCTTGGTGATGGGTTGATAGGTGCAGCAAACCACCATGACACATGTTTACCTATGTAACAAACCTGCACATCCAGCACATGTACCCCAGAACTTAAAACAAAAACAAAACAAAAAACAGCAAAAACAAACAACAAAAAGATGTGATAAGGAAGGAAAGGCACAGGGAGTGAAAACTATGTGTGTGAAACTAAAGAAACATTGACTTGATACGTAATGACTTGTGGGATTAAATGAGTAGAAACAAATCATGGCAGGAGCAGTTGGTAGGTAGTAAGTGCAGTTAAAATGTTTCAAGGTCTTGGATGATTCAGGAGTAGGAAAATGTATTGATTAATTTTAGAATTTGATTAACTTATATGTAATTAACAAAAAGAAAGAAAAAAAGGCATTTAACTTCCAAAGTAGTAGTAGAAAAAAATAAACATGGGATAACCAACTAATCCAAAAGAAGGTAAGAGAGGAAATAAAATATATATGGAAACACAAATATAAAATACAAAATAAGATAATAACACAAAATAAGAAAATTCTAAACTAAGAAAATAGACACGGACTACAACTATATATTGTTTTTAATAGACATATTAAAACATACACAAAAGCCAGGCATGGTGGCTCAAACCTATAATCCCAGCACTTTGGGAGGCTGAGACAGGAGGATCACCTGAGGTCAGGAGTTCAAGATGAGCCTGGCCAACATGGTGAAACCCCGTCTCTGTTAAAAATAAAAAAATCAGCCGGGTGTGGTGGCGCATGCCTGTAATCCCAGCTACTCAGGAGGCTCAGGCATGAAAATCACTTGAAACCAGGAGGCAGAGGTTACAGAAAGCTGAGATCGCACCACTGCACTCCAGCCTGGGTGACACAGCAAGACTCTATCTCAAAACAAACAAACAAACAAACAAACAAACAAAACATACAGAAAAGTTGGAGGTAAAAAAAAAAAAACCATAAATGAAACACTCTGGGAGGAAAAAACAACCTACCACAGCTATACTATTATTATTGGATAAAATAGACTTTGAGTATCGGTTCCTCAGAAAGATTTTTGAAAAAAATAAAATGTACTTCATGACACAGCCTCATATATATAAAATAAAAATTGATAGGATTACCAGGAGAAACAAGCAAATCAACGGTCATTGATGAAGGTTTTAACTCATTTATGTTATTGGCAGATGAGGCAGACAGAAGATCAAAAAATATATGGAGGATCTGAAAAACACAAAACTAAAATTGACCTAATGGACATATTGTTTTACCACATGAAACAGTTAGTATTAGATGACTTAAAAATTGTCTGACGTTAGTGAAATTCATATCTAATATATATTCTACAGTCTGTTTAGCATTTTTAATAGAATTCTATTCCTTAATTTTCTTTGTTAATTGGGCTGTTTTTGCTATTATTTTTTCCACTATGTAAATACTGATGTCTTCCAAAGAATGCTGAAAACTTTTAAAAAATATGAATGTAAACACACACAAGACCACTGAAACAGGCTGGAGCATCAATTTTGGAGATGGCTCTGTGAAAGAAAGAGTGAAATTTTTGCCTGGTTCTTCAAAAATTATATTCGAAGAACTGACTCTCAAAGGCCTGGAAGAGGCCCAACTCTGTTTTGAAACATCAATTTAGAACCATGATAGAAGCTATTTCACAAATTACAATTTGAGATTTTTGACAATGCCTTAACATCGGCAATAGGGAAGGTGAAAAATTTAGGCAAGTAAATATACCAGCAGATAAAAGACTTTTTAAAAAACTGAGATGTTTAGAGGTATACATATTACTTTTCAGAGGGAACCACAACTAGTGACAAAAATTGGCTGTACAACAATTGCAAATGACCTGGACAATGGTTAGATGTTGATGAAGCCACACCAAACATGACCAAAACCATAACTTTTGCCAAAATGCTTTTAGTTGACTGCATTTAAGCAACAGGAATTGAACTAAAAGCAACCCGCACTGGCTGTTACCAGACACATTCCCAAACGTTTGCATGCCAACACTCCACCACACTCATCATAAATTCCCATAGCAAAAGCAGCAGAACTGGGCTACGACATGTGTCTAACATTCTCACTAGACTTGTATCCAATGTGTTGCCATTTTTCTCAGGATTTGGAGCACTTTCCAATAAAGAAAACATACCCAATGGAGAAACAGTAATTGGAGAGTTTGAGTAATTTATAGTTTAAAAATGTCAAATTTTATTAAAATGAAATATATCATGTAATAGTCCATTCCAAGAAAAACTATCAATGCTAATTGCATACATTTTAAATAAACAAAACATCCTTTTCAAAAAAAACGCAGAATTTTCATTTTGACCTGTACAAACAGCAATTTCATATAATACAACTTAAATAAACATAGTACAACATACCAACCACAGAACAGAATATATATTATTTTCAAGTACTTATGGAACATTTACAAAAATGGGGCACACACTGGGCCACAAACGGTAAAGCAAATATCAGCAAATTTCAAAGGACTGCAATGACAATGTTTTCTGAATACATGCAGCTAAACTAAAAATCAACGACGTAAAGGTAACTAGGGAAACAGCTATGAATTAGGACTTTAGGAAACATTCCTCAAGAAGAAAATCCATAGATCAAAGAAAAGAATCACAACAAATTAGCAACTATATTAAAACTGAATGACAATGAAAATGCTGAACTATATTTTAAAAGTTAAAGAATGCAGATAAAGTTGTATGTAGAAGAAATGATACCACTTTAAATGTTTATAAAGGAATACACATCTATCTGAAGAAAACAGAAAAAAAGAATATAGTATGTCCAAAAAGCTTGGAGTTTTAGATCTAACTATGACTGTATAAGAAAACAAGAGAGAGGAGGCCGGGTGCGGTGGCTCACGCCTGTAGTCCCAGCACTTTGGGAAGCCGAGACAGGTGGATCACAAGGCCAGGAGAACGAGACCATCCTGGCTAACACGGTGAAACCCCATCTCCACTAAAAATATAAAAAAAAATTAGCCGGGTGTGGTGGTGGGCGCCTGTAGTCCCAGCTACTCTGGAGGCTGAGGCAGGAGAATGGTGTGAACCTGGGAGGCCGAGCTTGCAGTGAGCTGAGATTGAGCCACTGCACTCCAGCCTGGGCAGCAGAGTGAGACTGGGTCTCAAAAAAACAAAAAAAAAACAAAAAAAAAAACAAGAAAACAAGAGAGAGGAATATAGTCAACACCCCCAAGGACATGCAATCATCAAAATTCAGACTGTAGAAAATTCTCTATAACAAATAGTTATTGAGGTTGGGGAGAGAGAAAGATTGAGAGAGAACATGGAGAGGTCTAGACAGAGACAGAGAGACAGAGACAGAGGAGAAACATATAGAACACAAGAGAGCCCAGAGTCTGGTTCAAATAAAATTGATTTTAAAAAATGACCTTGGCCAGGCATGGTGGCTCAGGCCTGTAATCCCAGCACTTTGGGAGGCTGAGGCTGGCAGATCATGAAGTCAGCAAATCGAGACCATCCTGGCTAACATGGTGAAACTCCATCTCTACTAAAAATACAAAAAATTACCTGGGTGTGGTGGCGCACGCCTGTAATCCCAGCTACTCAGGAGGCTGAGGCAGGAGAATCGCTTGAACCTTGGAGGGGAAGGTTGCAGTGAGCTGAGATTGTGCCACTGCACTCCAGCCTGGGCGATAGAGCAAGATTCTGTCTCAAAAAAAAAAAAAAAAAAAAAAAAAAAAAAAAAAGCCAAGTGTGGTGGCATGCACCTGTATTCCCAGCTGCTTGGGAGGCTGAAGTAGGATGATCACTTGAGCCCGAGAGGTTAAGGTTGCAGTGTGCTATGATCACACTACTATACTCTAAACTGGGCAGCAGAGCAAGATGCTCTTTCAAAAAAAAAAAAAAAAAAAAGGCCGGGCACAGTGGCTCACGCCTGTAATCCCAGCACTTTGGGAGGCTGAGGTGGGTGGATCACAAGGTCAGGAGATCGAGACCATCCTGGCTAACACAGTGAAACCCCGTCTCTACTAAAAACACAAAAATTAGCTGGGCATGGTGGTGGGTGCCTGTAGTCCCAGCTACTCAGGAGGCTGAGGCAGGAGAATGGCATGAATCCGGGACACGGAGCTTGCAGTGAGCCAAGATCGCACCACTGCACTCCATCCAGCCTGAGTGACAGAGCGAGATTCCGTCTCAAAAAAAAAAAAAAAAAAAAGGAATATACCCTGTCTTGTGCATTTGACTTTGGAACCTGGTAAAAGTATAAAACAGCAATAAACTAGAAATGCCTAAACACTGAAAGTAAAATGAAACAAGGGACACTAACTGTGTAACTAGTTGGAAACATTATCTCTCAGAGAAGAACTATTCAAAGTGTTTTTAAAAAACAAGTTGACAGTACATCTAAATGGAATGTACTCTAAAAAATTCACTGTTTTCAATAATTGTATTGGTGGTGGTAGTGTTAGTATTGTTATGCTGAGACTTTTGTACACATATTGTAGGATAAAGAAAAGAAGCAATCCTATTGGCATGGGAATTTTGGGCATGGGAAAAAGGACCAGCAGATGTAGAGGTGATGTAGGTGAGTAAAAACCTGCAGCCCTGAATTTGAATTGGGAGTATCTGTGTGAACTCATGATATAAAGAAAACATTTTCCAACATTGTCTGTTAAAGACTCCTAAAAACCATAACTGGCCTGCTACCAATGAGCAAGTCTAACATCCAGATTGTGTCTCTAATTATTCTTTCCAACCAACAGGAACCAGGGCTCATTGGAAAAATAATTGATTCCCCATCTGGGACAGGAATTGTACAAGATGAGCAAGGGACATGTTGGAAAACAAGGATGGTGCCATTGATGACAAAGGCTAAATCAAAAGCACACAGGAACCAATTTAAAGGGATTCCCACTGGCTACAAGTGGGTCAAGAGCAGCAACAGTAACAATAACTTGAGCACACTGAAACACATCAATATATTTAAATCCAAGAGTTCACAGTAACATTTTTGATGACACTGGCCATCATTAGAGTATTCTAGAGAACCAACTCATTATTTTAAAAATTGGTAAATGAAGGGAAATAATCAAGTATTTGTCAGCATACAAATTTTACCTGTAACGAGATATTATCTGGGGAGAAATTATTTTGTCTAGTTTTGTTTTGAGAAGTTTTCCAATTAACATATAGAAGGCACATCATAGGATATTGCCATTTCACAATCACTAGTGAGCTAACGGATCAAGGTCATGATCACCAATGGCTATAATGTCACAACAAGGAAAATGAGAATCATGTGTCATCTCCTGATGGGGGACGATATCTCATCCCCTATAAAGTAATTTTTGGGAAAAAAAAATCAAACCAGTATCCATCTAAGCCTGTAGATCTAACTATGAATTTACACAAAATACAGGAACAAAGCACATTAAATGACAAGAGGGTGCAAACAGCAAAATCCAAATCTTGGGAGAAATCTACAGAACAAATGCCTCAAAAACTAGAAAATAAGCCAAGTGTGTGCCTCATGCCCGTAATCCCAGCACTTTGGGAGGCTGAGGTGGGCAGATCACGAGGTTAGGAGTTCGACACCAGCCTGACCAACATGGTGAAACCCTGTTTCTACTAAAAATGCAAAAAAATTAGCGGGGCATGGTGGTGGGCACTTGTAATCCCAGCTACTCAGGAGGCTGAGGCAGGAGAATTGCTTGAATCCAGGAGGCAGAGGTTGCTGTGAGCCAAGATGGCACCACTGCACTCCAGCCTGGGTGACAAAGCAAGACTCTGCCTCAAAAACAAAAAACAAACAAAAAAAAAAACACAAAAAACCCAGAAAATAAAGCAGAGGGGGCCGGGTGTGGTGGCTCATGCCTGTAATCCCAGCACTTTGGGAGGCCAAGACGGGTAGATCACGAAGTCAGGAGATCGATACCATCGTGGCTAACTCGTGAAACCTCATCTCTACTAAAAATACAAAAAAAATTAGCAGGGCATGGTGGCAGGCACCTGTAGTCCCAGTTACTCGGGAGGCTGAGGCAGGAGAATGGTGTGAACCTGGGAGGCAGAGGTTGCAGTGAGCCGAGATCATGCCACTGCACTCCAGCCTGGGCGACAGAGTGAGACTCTGTCTCAAAAAAAAAAAAAGAAAAGAAAAGAAAACGGAGGGATGGGGAATCCACAGATCAAAAGAGCCTCAGGAGATCCATTAATGAATGTCACGGATGTGGATCTTGATTCAAGGAAATGGTAAAAAAAAAATTGAGACAATTGGGAAAATGAACACTTAGTGGATATTTGATGATATTAAATAATTATTGTTAATAATTTTTAGGTATGAACTGTTGGTGTGGCTATATTTTGTAAAGAAGTTCTTGGCCGGGTATGGTGGTTCATGCCTGTAATCCCAGCACTTTGGGAGGCTGAGGTGGGGAGATCACCTGAGGTCGGGAGTTCGAGACCAGCCTGGCCAACATGGTGAAACCCTGTCTCTACTAAAAATACAAAAATTAGCTGGGCGTGGTGGTGCATGCCTGTAATCCCAGCTACTGGGAGAGGCCAAGACAGGAGAACTGCTTGAACTCAGGAGGCGGAGGTAGCAGTGAGCTGAGATCACACCACTGTACTCCAGCATGGGCGACAGAGTGAGACTCTGTCTCAGAACAAACAAATGAAAACAAAAAACAAAAAAACAAAACAAAAGAAGTTCTTCGCTTTTGCAGAGATACTCAGATGGTTGCAGATAAAAACATGTACAGATTTTTTCTTTAAATAATCTGTGGGAGAGAGAAGGGGGTGGGATGTGGAAGAAATAAGATATTATGAATTGACAGTTGCTAAAACTGGATGATGGTACATGAAGGTTCATTATGCTATTTCTTTTACTTTTATATATATTTAAAAAGTTCCAAAATAAAGTATAAAAAATAAAAACTACCAACTTTCCATATTATTTAGAGATATATACTAAAATATTTATGAAGCAAATGGCATGCTGGCTGGCCTTATACCCTGAAAATAATCCTGAGGCAGGGGAGAGTAGGAGGAAATGTGAATGAAACAGATTGACCATATGTCAGCAACTGTTGAATGTAAATGATGGGGGCCTGAGGGTTCATTTTACTCTTCTTGCTACTGTTACATATGCTTGGAATTTTTCATAATAAAAAGGTTTTTTTAAATAGAGACAAATAGAAAGAAACAATAAAAGAGCAGAAACAAATGGAAATTGAAAAAAATGCAGAGGAATAATTCAACAAAACTCGAATCTCTAACTTTTAAAAGATTAATAAAAACAAAGAAACTACTGGTAAGACAAACCAAGAAAACAATGGAAAAGGATAAAAAACAGTATTAGTAATGAGAATGAAAATGACTTACAGATGTGCAGATGTAAAAAATAAGACGATATCACAAATAAGTTTATATGAATAAATTTGAAGACTTGGATAAAATGGACAAATTCCTAAAAAAATACAACTTACCAAAAATGGTCCAAAAAGAAAAAGAAAATATAAATAATCATCATGAACATTTAAAAACCAGTTGAATCAGTAATCAAAAATCCTCCCACAAAGGAAACTGAAGGCTTCAATGGCTTCACCAATGAGTTTCACCAAATAACCAGGGAACAAACACTTTTAATATTACTCAAACTATTCTGAAGAACAGAAAAAAGGGAACAGTCTCCAACAGATTTTATGAGGCTAGCAAAACCTGGACGTCAAACCCTGACAAGTACATTATGAGAAAAAAAATTAGGGAAAACATCGATCAAAAAATAGGTGTAAATTTCTAACTCAAGGATGAGCAAACTAAATCTAGCAACAAATAAAAATGATAATATGTCATAACCAAACAGGTTTTATCCCAGAAATGAAGAGTTTATTTATCATTAGAAAATTAATTACAGCTGACCCTCCATTTCTGCAGGTTCTATATTTGTGGATTCAACCAAGCATGAATTGAAATATAGTATTCAGAAGAAAAGAAAAGAAAAGAGAAGAAAAGAAGGAGGGAGGGAGGGAAGGAAGGAAGGAAGGGAAGTGAAGGAAAAAAGAAGGAAGGAAATTATATGCAAATCCTATGACATATATAAAGACTGTGAGAATCTGCAGATTTTGGTATCTGCAGGGATTCTGGAACCAATCTTTTATGGACACTGAGGGATGACTGTACTGTAAGTCACCACATTAGCACATTAAAAAGAAAAATGATAACAGTTTACCCAATAAATCAAAAAAGAGAGAACTTGATAAAACTCAAATCAATTTATTCAACATAAAAACTTTTAGCAAACTAGAAATAGTGTTAAATATCCTTTGTCTGATACAACGTATTTGCCCATGTCAAACTCTTGTTAATGGTCAAATACTGAAAGCTTCCTATGTGAAACGGGGATTAAGAAAGGGTGCCCACTCTTGTTACTCCTATTCAACATTATACTGGAGGTCACAGCCACTGCAAGAAGAGGCGTGAAAGGTAAAAATGATTGAGAGGCTGAAACAAAACTATTTATATAAGATATGATTGTGAAAGTAATATGATAAAGGAAATCTAAATTGAAATTAGAATTAATAGGAGAGTTTGGCAATATACTGAAATCAATGGACAATAAACAATTATATTTTTATAATTAAATTGAGTTATCAAATTAAATTTTAAAAAGATATCATGTAAAATAGCATAAAATACATCTAGAAATAAATCTAAACATTTATTGGAATAATTTAAAAGATCTACATAGAGAACCATGCCATATTTATAAATGGGAAGGCTCATAGATAAAAATACAAAAATAAAAATAAATCAATTACCTTCCAATGGATGTGTAGCTTGCAGGTAATTTCAATGAAAATCGCAACCAATAGAGATTTTATTAGTGCAAATTTACAAGAGTAATTAAGATAGAATTAAGACTGGGAGGTGATAGGACTTATCTTGCCAGAATTTTCATAAAGCCATATTAATCAGAACAGTGTGACACTAATGGATAGAAGATAACTTGGCCAATGAAACAGAATAGAGTCTAGAGGTGGAGTTGGGAATATAGAGCTCTAGATAGGTAACAGAGTGACATTGCAGAATCAGTGCAGAAAGGAGTACCTTTTCAATAAATGATGCTGGAACCACTGGCCGCCCACAAGCCTAACATTGGTAGGCGATATTTTATCGTGTAGTTCCAAATATTTTCTAATGTCCATGATAATTTCTCTTCGAGCCATGAAATACTTAGAAATGTGCTTTTGTTTCCAAGATAAGGTTTTCATGTTTTTCTTATCGTCTTTTGTTGTTAATATTTGTGTATGGTCTGAGTACAGGGTCCAATTTAATCTTTAGCCGTGTGGGAAGCCAGTGTTCTTATAACTCAGGTATGGCCCCACAATTCCATTTCTTGTCAATATCCTGGAGAAGTCCCTGCACATGTCTCTAAGGGAACATGGTCCCTTGAGGATGAGTAACATGAGGGGTTTTGTTATGGGGTTGCTTGCAAAAGCAGGAAAATGTTACACAGGATGCTTTCCCTGAGAGTAATGGAGCTCATTATCTCTCCTTTCCCACACATAAATAACTTCTCCCTCTGTATCCCTCTTTCTGTCAATCACATCACCATCATCCCTGTTACCCAAGCTCAAGACTGCTTACCCAACTGTCCATCATCATATTTATTTCTGCCTCCACTCTCTTCTTCCGGGTCAGCACATCCCATGGGCCAGATGATGGCCTCCAATGTCCTCTAGCAAAGTGTACCAAGGACTGCTTGCTTGCTAAATCCAATGGACTATTTTCAGTCCTTAACTTCCTTGACCTCTCAGCTGCATCAAAAGCATCGACAATTCCCTTCCTGAAACAGTATCTTCCCTTGGCTTCCATGACTCCTTTTTTTCTGGTTTTTACCTTACTTCTTTGGCCACATCCTTTGCTTCCCTTCATGGGCTCATTCCATAATTGCTCAGGCTCCTTGGTTCTGGGCTGGGCCTTTGTCCATTTTGACTCTATTCACACTCTCTGCGTGTGATACATCTCATGGTATCAATTACCATAGATATACTGATGGCTTTGACATTTTCCAAGATTATCTTGACTGATACCCAAATTTGTGTCACTTTACTGGTATCTCTTCTTAAATATCTCCCAAGAGCCACAAAGTCACTTGAACTGACTTTACCATCTTTCCCCTCAATACTCACCACTCCGAACTGGTCTCTAACTCACCGAACTAGGCATTTGGTTACCTATGCCTGAGGGCCATCTATGGCACCTTCCTCTCCCTCACCTCTGCATCCCATCTATCCCAAATCCCAGTAGATTATAACTCCAAAGTGGCTTTCAAATCAGGTAGCTTCTATTTCCACTGCCCTATGCCAGACCACTGTTTTCTCTCTCCCGACCATTACTTTATTTTATTTTATTTTATTTTATTTTATTTTATTTTATTTTATTTTATTTTTTGAGACAGAGTCTGGCTCTGTCACCCAGGCTGGAGTGCAGTGGTGCAATCTCGGCTCACTGCAACTTCCGCCTCCCGGGTTCAAGCAATTCTCCTGCCTCAGCCTCCTGAGTTAGCTGGGACTACAGGCACATGCCACCACGCCCGGCTAATTTTTTGTATTTTTAGTAGAGATGGGGTTTCAGTGTGTTAGCCACATGTTAGTCTCTATCTCCTGACTTCGTGATCCACCCACCTCGGCCTCCCAAACTGCTGGGATTACAGGAAGGAGCCAACGCACCTGGCCTCGACCATTACTTTCTAATCTCTTTTGCATAAGACTCCACATGGGAGTTTTGCTAAACTATAGCTCTGTCATTGCCTCCAGGGTGGAGTTTCAGCCTGCTCCTGTCTCTCTCTAGCTTCCTTTCTGATCTCCTCCTCCACCTCTAGCCTCACTGTGCTGGTCATCCCCACCCACCACTCTTCCTCCTGCAAGAGGATTTCTTTCAGCCTTCCCTGATGGCCCTAGCTTATGAACCTCCAAACATGTTGCCCAGGGCAACATTAGTGCCCTCTTCACCACCTGTGCTCCCATCTCAGCTTTAATATTACTCTTTTCAAAAAGCTTTCCATGGTTAGGATAAGCATTTCTCCTCTATGTTCCCATAGCATCCATCATAGCACATTCAATCATGACACTCAACTTCCATGATTTATTACTCTATCTTCTCTACTGAACAGTAAGCTTCTAGTGGGTAAGGAACGTCACTATAACTCACTATGCTATTTCAGATCTGCTATAGTCCTTAGTGTCTAGTAGACAATAAATATGTGCTGTACAAATGAAGAAATGAATGAAGGCATCCTACACTCTTCTGCCATATTGATTCTACTTAAAGCCTAAAGCACCTCTCTTAAAAAGAAAATCAGTGACTCCTCAGTAAATGCCAAACAAAAGTTCAGAGGTTTTAGCTAGGCATTGATGGTGTCCACAGTCTGTTCCACCAGACATTTCTGGATACTGTTCATCACCATATGTACTGTTCTCCAGTCAACCTGAATGACTCATATTTCAAGGTTGTGTGCACCACCGATTTGCACCTCCCTGCCCTGGCTCAGGTTTTTTTCCAAACTCTCTCAGTACGTTATCCCTGTGCATCTCAGTCCTACTTAACTTCTCATTCAGAACCCAGCAACCACGTCAACTCTTCCATGACGCCTTCCCTGATCTTACCCTCTGGAAATTACTTCCCCTTCTGTTGACCTTCCATAACATTTGGTCTGTATATTTCTTATGGGTCTCATCACTCTGTAGACTATCTATTTAGGTTTGCCTTCTCTCACTCAGGAGGGCAAGCTCCTCAAGGGCAGTTAGTGTATCTTTTTGAAAATCTGTGTGTACTGGGTTGAATAGTGTCCCACTAAAATTTGTGTCCACCCAGCCCCTCAGAATATGACCTTATTTGACAATAGGGACTTTGAAGATGTAATTAGTTAAGATGAGAACATATGGGATAAGGGTTGGCCCTAGATACAATGACTGGCATCTTTGACAAAGGCCATGAGAAGACACAGAGAGGAGAGCCTCACGGGAAGATGGAGGCTGAGACTGGCATGATGCATCCACAAGCCAAGGATGGCCAAGGACTGCCAGCAGCCACCAAGAGCTAGGGGACAAGCATGGAACAGACTCTAGCCTTAGGCTTTCAGAGGGAGCACAGCTCTGCCAACACCTTGATTTCAGACTTCTAGCCTGCAGAGCTGTGAGAAAATGAATTTCTATTGCTTTAAATCACATAGTTCATGCTGATGTAGTACAGCAAACCTGGGAAGCTAACACTGTGCACCCACTGGAGTTCAGTATAGCCCTCGGGTGTGAAGTTCAGTAACTGCTGTATGAAAAAATGAATAAATGTTGAAGCTGGCATTGCGTGACTCTGGAGCACATAGTGACATTATTGCTATGACTGTAGGGATTTGGGATGGTCAGTAATGGCTCCCAAATATCTCTTCATGAGGGGGTACTTCAAATGTGATTCAATATGAGGGAGGGGATCAAGGGCTCCTGTCAGGCTGCTAAGGAACTCCAGGAGCCTTGGATTCCAGTGCAGTTCAGAAGGGAGGGACAGGACAGATGGGGAAGGCAGGTTCTATGAGAGATATAAGACTTCTCAGTATAACAAATTTCTGCATTTCAGAGAGCTTACCAGCTTGTATCTACTTTTATTTTCTCTGTTGTTTTCTCTCCATCAAATGCCTTCTCCAGGACAAATTCTTCTGGCTTAGCTAGGTCAAGCCATATCACCTCTACTCCATAAATCTCAGCTCATATGTATTTTCTTTTGTAGGCCAAGAGTAGGCTGTAAATTTCACACTGTGATACTAGAATACCATTCTTTTTTTCTCTCTCTCTTTTTTTTTTTTTTTTTTTTTTTGACAGGATCTTACTCTGTTGCCCAGGCTGGAGTGTAGTGGCATGATCTTGACTCACTACAGCCTCAAACTCTCAGGCTCAAGCAATCCTTCCATCTCACCCTCCTGAGTAGCTAGGACCACAAGCACGCATCACCACGCCCGACCAATTTTTAAAATTTTTTGTAGAGTCAGAGTCTCTCTGTGTTGCCCAGGCTGGTCTCAAACTCCTGAGCTCAAGCAATCTTCCCATCTCAGACACCAAATGTGTTGGGATTACAGGCATGAGCCACTGTGCCTGGCCTAGAACACGATTCTTGATCACCCATTTCTTCAAATACTCTTTTTTTTGTTTGTTTGTTTTTTGAGACAGAGTCTTACTTTGTTGCCCAGGCTGGAGTGCAGTGGTGCAATCTCCACTCACTGCAACCTCCGCCACCTGGCTTCAAGCAATTCTCTGCCTCAGCCTACTGAGTAGCTGGGATTACAGGAGCCTGCCACCACGCCTGGTTAATTTTTGTATTTTTAGTAGAGATGGGGTTTCACCATCGTGGCCAGGCTGGTCTTGAACTCCTGACCTCGTGATCCACCCGCCTCAGCCTCCCAAAGTGCTGGGATTACAGGTGTGAGCCACCACGCCCGGCCTTTGAATACTATCTTAAAGAGAGGGTTTCTTCATACTATCATAGTTCTTATAGAGGATGAGTTTGTTCTCTGTGATCTTTCAAGTTTGATGATACAGGTAATACCCAGCTTCCTGGTCTAAGCCCTCAGTGGATCTCACTGCATGTCTGTTATCCCTCCATTAGCCACGGGGGTGTCAGTAGAGGAGAGCCATAAGGTGGAGTCAGCCACTCAACCGGCCTTTTGGAAGTCTCTTCCATCAGTGTGGATGTCCTCTGAGATGCAAAGTCTTATTACAATCTATCCAAGAAAAGTCAATCTAAAACCAGGACCAGCTACGTAATTTGCAAGGTCTGGTGCAAAATGAAAATGTGGAGCTCCTTGTTCAAAAATGATTCAGATTTCAAGGCAATGACTGCACAGCATTACAGCAGAAGGGGGGCCCTTCTGGGCACAGGGCTCCGTGCCACTGCACAGCTTGCCTGCCCATGAAGCTCGACCTGTCTCCAGTTGAAAACCAGATGTTACATTTCACAAGCAAACACTAACAGCATTTGGATTGCAAATTGCTTTGGATTTTCTCCACCACTGCTTCCCTCCACTAGGAGAGATCATCAAAAATGATGGCAGCTGATTGAGAACTATATAAATGGTTTACACAATGAATAATAAATTCCAGATTAAAATGTCTTAAAAAAAAAAAAAAAACAACCTAAACCTTTAACAGCCCACTGGTGAATACACTTCTACCGGTATGATGAGACTCACTTTCAGGGCAGAAAAAGATGAGGCCTCTCTTTGGAGAATAGAATTCTTACTCTGTGGATTCTTAGGCCAGTTACTGTTGATTAGATAGATGGTTTACTCTGTTTTATGCTTGGAGTTTGCTGCAGATGTCAGCCTAAAGCTACTGATGATGGTGATGGCTCTTGTCTCCTCGTTTTCCCCACCCACTTTTGGGGTAAGTTTGGGAGGGCTGGAGTTGCTGGACTTTGGATACGGAGCATCTTATTTGTACACGGCACCATGGCAACATTTTGTAAGGGAATTCTGAGATGTTCTTTGTATCAGAATGTAGGATGCCTTGCAGTTGCACACAAACTGTAAGTAACCTCCAAATCTGGATAAGGTTGTATTAACAAGATCAGACTAAAGGCCAGAGAGAAGGATCCAGAATGGACTGTTTCTAAAGAAGCAGCATCATCCCTTTCATCCCTGGGAAGAAATCATGAGAAACTTCCCAAGAGATGGTACCTGGGACATCACCAAGAAATATGAAGGCACTGGACTTGTTCTTCCCCATTCTGTTGCTCCTTGCCCCATATTTCCATGGCTGCTGTATCTTTTAGCTCTGTGTATAGACCTTGGTCTCTCTACTTTTTTTTTTTTTTGAGATGGAGTCTCGCTCTGTCACCCAAGCTGGAGTGCAGTGGCGCAATCTCCACTCGCTGCTAGCTCCACCTCCCGGGTTCAAGCCATTCTCATGCCTCAGCTTCCCGAGTAGCTGGGACTACAGGCGCCCGCCACCATGGCCGGCCAATTTTTTTTGTATTTTTAGTAGAGACAGGGTTTCACCATATTAGCCAGAATGGTCTCGATCTCTTGACCTCGTGATCCGCCCACCTCGGCCTCCCAAAGTGCTAGGATTACAGGCGTGAGCCACCATGCCTGGCCATTTTCTCTTCTAATGGCATCATGGATCTTTGAAATCTGCACCATTAGGCTTGTCTTTGTCAACATAGGCTTAGCCTACCACTCACACCCAATCCCTTCCAGAAGAGTAGGCACATACCCAAATTTGGTTTGTCATGGAACACCACTGCCATGAACATGGGGATTGGAACCCAGTCTAACTCCAGATCCACAAGCTATTCTTTACACTTAGCATAACGCCCTGCCCAAAGCAGGTGGTCAGTAAATATTTGAGGAAAACCTCAGCACCATGAGTGATAGCCTTTTTTGTTTCTCAAAAAAAAAAAAAAATGTTGAGTGTTTTATTAGCAAATATATTTCCAGTCTGGCTTTGAAGTGTGAGAGAACCCAATTCATCTCCTGATAATGAAGCATATACTGCCTTGGGACATGTAAACATTCTTGTACTGTTATTGTTATTTAACAATTGTTTGGGCCAGGCACAGTGGCTCACGCCTGTAATCCCAGCACTTTGGGAGGCTGAAGTGGGTGGGTCACAAGGCCAGGAGATTGAAACCATCCTGGCCAATATGGTGAAACCCTGTCTCTACTAAAAATACAAAAAAAAAAAAAAAAAAAAAAAAAATTAGCTGGGCGTGGTGGCACATGCCTGTAATCTCAGCTACTCAGGACACTGAGGCAGGAGAATCGCTTGAACCTGGGAGGCGGAGGTTGCAGTGAGCTGAGATCACGCCGCTGCACTCCAGCCTGGGCGACAGACTGAGACTCCATCTCAAAAAAAAAAAATTGTTTGGCGCTCTATTTTAACTCATCATGTGGTTACTTTTACTTTCCTTTTTCTTCAATTAAAACTCATTGAGGTCAGAAAATATGTTTATGATTTTGTACATCCTACATAGTAATCCAACAGAATGGGCATTTAACAGACAGTTCTTTTGATTTCTGATTGTGTAGCCCACTACTGTTCTTCCTTCAATTTTGTCACTTTCTCCACCTTTACCCCATCAGATATTCCCTGACTTCTAGAGCTTTTTTCAATGTGAACTTTAATATTTTAAAAGGTGAAGCCATCTAGAAAATAATGTTAAGTGAACAGAAAGCACGTTACTGAAATAGATGCTTAGAATAACATTTAGGAACACAGAATAAAGGAAATGCTGGGAAAATAACATCTGAGTGTAGCAAAAGTATAACATGGTCAGGAACAAAACACACCAACTTCAGGAGAGAGGAAGGGGAGTGGGCTGGGGGGCTGTGACTTTTTTGTTTCTAATAAAGAAAATGAGGCCAGGTGCGGTGGCATATGCCTGTAGTCCCAACTACTCAGGAGGCTGGAGCAGGACGATTGCTTGAACCTGAGAAGCTGAGGCTTCAGTGAGCTGTGATGGTACCACTGCACTCCAGCCTAAGCAACAGAGTGAGACCTTTTCTCATAACAAAACAGAAAAAGGAAAAGAAAAGAAGAACAGAAAAAACATGTTCTGACGCAACTATGACAACATGTGAAACATTTTAAAATCTGGCTGGTGGGTTTTTTCTAAAATATTTTATTCTAAAATGATGTTTCAGTTGTTTAATTTGGGAGGCCACAAAAAATTTAGTCCTACAGATAAATGTATATCACGCAGTGCTGAGACCATATGAATACTGCAGAACGAGCAGCTTCCATTTTACCATGGAATGTGAGGTAGGTGCAAGGAAGCAACGTCCTTCTATTACGAGAACTTCTTTGGTCTCATGAGACGATTCCTCCAAAGGGCAGGGGAGAAAACCAAGCAAGGCCTTCATCCTGCCTTAATTGTCCATATATGCCACATCCCCAAAAAGTACTTTTAGGAAGAACTGTGTGCACGTATTTAAATCTTCCATGTAAAACCTCAACCTCTATGAATTCCTAATTCTGACCACTTCCACTAAGTTTCTTTCACACTTTATGGAAAAATAACTTCAAAATATTATCATCTCGGCTAGGCGCGGTGGCTCAAGCCTATAATCTCAGCACTTTGGGAGGCTCAGGGGGGCAGATCACGAGGTCAGGAGTTCAAGACCAGCCTGGCCAACATAGTGAAACCCCATCTCTACTAAAAAAATACAAAAATTAGTTGGGCGTGGTAGCGGGCACCTGTAATCCAAGGTACTCGGGAGGCTGAAGCAGGAGAATTGCTTGAACCCGGTTTGCGGTGAACCGAGATGGCTCCATTGCACTCCAGCCTGGGTGAAACAGTGAGACTCTGACTAAAAAAAAAAAAAAAATCACCATCTGATAGCCTTAAGATATCCTGCAAGTCAATAAGAAAAAGATACAGGCCGGGCGCAGTGGCTCACGCCTGTAATCCCAGCACTTTGGGAGGCCGAGGCGGGTGGATCACGAGGTCAGGAGATCTAGACCATCCTGGCTAACACGGTAAAACCTGTCTCTACTAAAAAATACAAAAAATTAGCCGGGTGCAGTGGCGGGCATCTGTAGTCCCAGCTACTCAGGAGGCTGAGGCAGGAGAATGGCGTGAACCCAGGAGGTGGAGCTTGCAGTGAGCCAAGATTGCACCACTGCACTCCAGCCTGGGCAACAGAGCGAGACTCCATCTCAAAAAAAAAAAAAAAAAAGAAAAGAAAAGAAAAGAAAAAAAGAAAAAGAGATAAACATGTCAGTAAAAAATGGGCATAGGACAAGAATTGATAACTCTCAGATGTAATACAACTGGCTAATAAGCCTATAACAAAATTAAATGTAATTAAGACATTGAGGCATTCTTTAAACAATAAGATGGGCAAAGATTAAAAATACGAGAATACTGAAAGTTGGTGAGACGTGCTCCCATAGACAGTTAATAAGAATGTAAGTTGACGAAAACTTTCTAAGTACCTGAAAACTTTCTAAGAACCTTGAAACCAGTAATCTCACCTCCAGAAATCCCTCCTACAAAAATTCAAAATAACATTATTTATTATAACAAATGAACACACAAAAGTCAGTTACATGGCCAACACTCGGAGAATGAATACATTAATTATTATATCATTATGAAATGGAATATTTTGTGATCAATATGCTTGTTAAAAATACTCAGGAAAAAAATACGCTTTTTTTTTTTTTTTGAGATGGAGTCTGGCTCTGTCACCCAGGCTGGAGTGCAGTGGCATGGCATGATATCGGCTCACTGCAACCTCTGCCTCCCAAGTTCAAGTGATTCTCCTGCCTCAGCCTCCCAAGTAGCTAGGATTACCGGCATGTGTCACCACGCCCAGCTAATTTTTGTATTTCCAGTAGAGATAGTGTTTCTCCATGTTGGCCAGGCTGCTCTCGAACTCCTGACCTCAGGTGATTTGCCACCTCAGCCTCCCACAGTGCTGATTACAAGCATGAGCCACCAA
Organism: Gorilla gorilla gorilla; assembly: GCF_029281585.2. Classification (NCBI taxonomy): domain Eukaryota; kingdom Metazoa; phylum Chordata; class Mammalia; order Primates; family Hominidae; genus Gorilla; species Gorilla gorilla. Next base: position 103,080,129 of record NC_073242.2, read on the forward strand.
GCCCAGCCATTCTATATTATTAATTAAAATAAATAGTAGACTAGAAAACCAAATGCAGTATAATCTCAACACTGTTTATAGATAGATATAGATATATTATATAAACAGAAAATTAAATGTGCTGGAATAGTACCTCTAGTGGCTCTGGATAGAGGGATTATGGCTTTAAATAGTTTTTTTCCCCCCCATTTTTCCCCCTAGTTTTCTATATTGGGTTACATTTTATAATTCAGTAATTACCAAATAAACACTATTTTTAAAAGAGAAAGAGAAGTCGCTATTGCCCAAAATCACCTCCCCAGGCAATTTCAAATCTAATCCACTGGAAACATAGGTCAACTAATCAGATACGCCTTAGCTTAGCAAGTTGCCATGTTAAAATGTCCCATGGGCCAGGCACAGTGACTCACGCCTGTAATCCCAGCACTTTGGGAGGCTGAGGTGGGCAGATCATGAGGTCAGGAGTTCAATACCAGCCTGGCCAAGATGGTGAAACCTAGTCTCTACTAAAAATACAAAAAGATTAGCTGAGCATGGTGGCAGATACCTGTAATCCCAGCTACTTGGGAGGCTGAGGCAGAGAATTGCTTCACCCCGGGAGGCGGAGGTAGCAGTGGGCAGAGATGGGACCACTGCACTCCAACCTGGGCGACAGAGGGAGACTCCGTGAAAAAAAAAAAAAAAAATCTCCCATGATCAGGAGTTGCTGGTTGTTCTGTGCCCCATGCTAAATAGTGTAGGGAGAATGGTTGGCTCCAGTCTTCCTATAAGATACCAGTTTTGGTCACCATGTCTGGACCTTTTTTTAAATCTCTACTGGGGTAGACTGAGGCAGAAGAAAGTCCATTTTTTTTCACCTATGTGTTTTCTGTTCTTTTAAAATTCTACTTAATTTACTAAATGTGCCTAGCTGAATTCACCCTTCTTGTGGACTGCTGAGCCAAGACTAACTGCTATACCCCAGCTCTGATTGCCCAACAAGACCACATTCTGCTTTAAAGGTTGCTTGGGCTCTGCTGTAACTAAAAAAGGAATGATTTAGGCCTGAGAGTTTCATCCTAAGAAACATCTACCGGTGGCGGACGTGGTCATTCGAACACTTTCAAGACACTCTTAAAATGGAACCATGTCTAGCAACACTGTCTCCTCCGGTGTCTTTATTTCAAAACACTCACGGCAGCAGGGAACTTAAAAGAAGCTCGCTGAAAACCTCATCGTGGAAGGAGTCAGAAATTAAACACAATAAGCATTTTCCCTTTTAGGATAAAAGTGCGCAAGAGAAAACACTATCTCTGGGATCCTAGGTTTGCCTGAAACACATTTTACGCTGGAAATCAGATCCTAACGTTAAATCAGCTAATCTTTCACATTTCCACCACATCCCCATTTCTAACCTTAGCCCCAAATTAAGTCAGGATTCCAGGCATAGCTGGCATACTTGGGTTTCTCTGGGTAAGTTAAATGGTCAAATAGTATTAGCCAAATTCCTACAGAGTCCTGTACCTGGTATGCCAAACACTAAGGAAAAAGCAAGCGGATATCTGCTTACAAAGTCAATAATCTAACATAGGGGGAGAGTTTAGGGTAGGCTATGGGGGAAGGCTGGTCTAGGGCATAGAACTGGGGGGCTGGAGAGAAAGAATGATGTCGTGAACAGCAGACATTCTCTTCAATGAACAGACAGTAAATACCTGGGGCTATCTCGGTCTAGGCCAAGAGGTAAAGTGAAAGCTATCATATGGGTACTTATCAAACCATTTAAAATGTAACCACTTAAAAATATAAAAAACGTTTTTTCTTCACAGGGCCATTTAAAAAATCCATGCTGGGGCCGGGCACAGTGGCTCACACCTGTAATCCCAGCATTTTGGGAGACCGAGGCAGGCGGATCACGAGGTCAGGAGATGAGACCATCCTGGCTAACACAGTGAAACCCCGTCTCTACTAAAAATACAAAAAATTACCCCGGCGTGGTGGCGGGCACCTGTAGTCCCAGCTACTTGGGAGGCTGAGGTGGAGAACGGCGTGAACCCGGGAGGTGGAGCTTGCAGTGAGCCGAGATTGCGCCACTGCACTCCAGCCTGGGGGATTGAGCTAGGCTCCGTATCAAAAAAAAAAAAAAAAAAATCCATGCTGGGCTGGCGTGGTGGCTCACGCCTGTAATCCCAACACTTTAGGAGGCCGAGGTGGGCAGGTCACTTGAGGTCAGGAGCCCGAGACCAGCCTAAAATATAAAAATACAAAAATTAGCCAGGCGTGGTGGTGCGCACCTGTAATCCCAGCTACTCAGGAGGCTGAGGCAGGAGAATCTCCTGAACCCGAGAGGCGGAGGTTGCAGTGAGCTGAGTTTGTACCTTTGCACTCTAGCTTGGGGGACAAGAGTGAGACTTTGCCTCAAAAAAAAAAAAAAAATCCATGCTTGTCTTGGTCCTAGGGCCTCAGTGTATGGACCCCCAGCTCAGTGTCACTTTAATGTAAATGAGTTTTTATTTTATTTCATTTTAAGTTCTGGGCTACATATGCAGGATGTGCAGGTTTATTACATAGGTAAACGGTGGCTGTTAGCTGCACCTATCAACCCACCACCTAGGTATTACGCCTAGCATGCACTAGCTATTTTACCTAATGCTCTCCCCCTACTTCCCGCCCTCCCCTGACAGGCCCCAGTGTGTGTTGTTTCCCCACATGTGTCCATGTGTTCTCAATGGTCAGCTCCCACTTATAAGTGAGAACATGCAGTGTTTGGTTTTCTGTTCCTGGGTTAGTTTGCTGAGGATAACGGCTTCCAGTTCTATCCATGTCCCTGCAAAGGATAAGATCTCGGCTGGGCACAGTGGCTCATTCTTGTAATCTCCAGCTCTGAGCAACAGAGCAAGACTCCATCTCAGAAAACAAACAAACAAACAAACAACAACAACAACAACAAAAAACAAATAAAAAGGACATGATCTCTCTCTGCTTTTTTTTGAGACAGAATTTTGATCGTTGCCCAGGCTGGAGTGCAATGGCACGGTCTTGGCTCACTGCAACCTCCGTCTCCTAGGTTCAACTGATTCTCCTGCCTCAGCCTCCTGAGTAGCTGGGATTACAGGCACCTACCACCATGCCTGGCTAATTTTTGTATTTTTAGTAGAGATGGGGTTTCACCATGTTGGCCAGGCTGGTCTCAAACTCCTGACCTCGTGATCCACCCACCTTGGCCTCCCAAACTGCTGGGATTACAGGTGTGAGCCACCATGCCCAGCCGATCTCATTCCTTTTTGTGGCTGCATAGTATTCCATGCTGTATATGTACTACATTTTCTTTATCCAGTCTATCATCACTGGGTATATATACCCAAAAGAATATAAATCATTCTATTATAAAGATACCTGCACGCGTATGTTCATTACAGCACTATTCACAGTAGCAAAGACATAGAATCAACCCGAATGCCCATTTTTCTTCTATAAAATGTGGAAAATACTAGGTATCCCTAATTATCCAACATGATTGTTTTTGAAGATCCAACGAGGGAACAAATGTGAAAAAAACTGTGATGGATCTAAAATTTCTATATCAACACAAGGTATTATTATGAATACTACTACTTATCCACAGGCAAGTTTCATCATAAAAATCCTGACATGGGTCCTCTTAACTGGCAATCATCACAAAAGATTAAAATACATGCTGAACACTCTCACATAAAGAATGGGAGAAGGTACTGTGTGGTGGCTCATGCCTATAATCTCAACACTTTGGGAGGCTGAGGTGGGCAGATGGATCCCTTGAGCCCAGGAGTTCGAGACCAGCCTAGGCAACATGGCAAAACCCTGTCACTTCAAAAAGTACAAAAAATTCAGCCAGTCATGGAAGTCTGTGCCTGTAGTCCCAGCTACTCAGGAAGCTGAGAGGTAGGTGGATTGCCTGAGTCCAGGAGGTTGAGGCTGCAGTGGACTGTGATCATGCCACTGCACTTCAGCCTGGGGAACAGAACAAGACTCTGTCTCAAAAGAAAAAAAAAAAAAAGAGAATAGGAGAAGGGTGTATTTCATAAAGAAGACCTGAGAAATAACACTGCAATCCCCACCTAGACTGAGGATTAGAGATGGGCAGAATGTGTGGAAATTGGCTTTAAGCCCCAGAGCACTTCTTTGTCCACAAACCCCACACTTCCCTCCCATTTCCCCATGTGCTTTCTTGAAGCTGGTCCCATATTCTGACCATAAATCCAAAAGATAAGTGCTCAGAGCTTCCCACCATGGCAAGATAGTGTACATAAGAGATTCTAACTCACACTTGGCTTAATATTACTTGTACACAGCAGGCACTAAAAACATGTGTGTTGGAATATAATTCAGCTGACTCTGCTTTGAAGGAACAGATTACAAATACAGACCAGGTAAAATGACTTATTGGCTGAGTTTCAGAGATTATTGAAAAGTACAAAACAGTAACAACAACATTGTTTTTTATCTTGATGAAATTGAAAAAATTTCTCTGCAGCTCAATATTTATTAATGCTTTTATTCAAAAGCAGAAAACAACAATTTTTTTCAGGAGAAATGCGTTCTCGTGTCTTTTCCTCTATTTGATGTGATGCGATATTAACTAATGACTAAATCCATGGCAATTACCCGCCAATAGATTCAGGCTGTATCTTCAAAAGGATACTGTATGTTTGTCAGCCTTGGTCCATAAGCAGAGCTCTTGCTTAATGGCATCCAGATCCAGAGTTAATAAGTATTCAAAGGTATTTTAAAAAAAAAAAACAACCTTTAAAACAAACAAACTAGAGAGTTTGGCCATGAAAATTGCCCAATGAACACACATACAACTGAGTTATTAGCATTTCTAATTACTGTTTTTTAGCCTTTAGGTTCTATCTTCCATCTATTTTCTCCTCACTATTTGTGGGTGCTCAGACTCTATACGTTGTAGCAGTAGTGACTTACTTTCAATTACTCATAAACTTCGTAACAATCTGATGTTTTCTTCCTCTAAATTGGCAGGAAACCCTCTGCTTTTCCCAGTCTCTGTATGCACAAGCTGCAGCTTTCATTCTGGTAGAAATGCAGACGTGTGGATTCACTCTAGTAAAATCCCTGACTTAACGCCATTTCAGAAGTGAGAAGGCGATGCAAATACATTTGATTTGCTCATCATCATCATCGCTCCATCATTTGATTTCTGCATCGTACAACCAATTTATTCATCATAACCACCTACAGAATGTGCACGTATCACTCACACAGTGTTTGCTCCCTGCTTGTGGAAAATAAATGATCAAGACAAAATCGAATATTTGACACTTCTACCATTTCAAAAAAATAAAGGGATCAATTTAAAGCCCTTCATTACTGTCCCTAAGAAGAGCAGACTAGAAATTGAAAGGGTTGTCAACAATAGAAAGGAGTTTTCCTTTAGAATGCTTTGATTTAAACAAAGGGTATCAGCGGACACAATTGGAAGCACCCACATTTTTACTTTTAAATTAAAATTTAAAAAGGATTCAGACTGTGGATTTTACCCTCAGCCACTGGGGGACGACTTAGCAGGAAAATCGTAGGTAACTTGACGGATAGATGGAAGGAAGGAAAGGAGGGAGGAAGGGAAGGAAGGAGGGAGGGAAGAAGGAAGGAAGGGAAGGAGGGAGGGGTAATTGGTTGAAGGCATATGTATATTCATTTAAGAAAACTCAGTAGACATGCCAGATAAGAACAGCTACCTCCAAAAATTCAAACCCAATCAAGTTGAATCCTAATTTCATTCTAGCACATGGCATAGAAAGAAGAGATGCTATTCTCAAATTGCCTAAGCTGTGAAAATTCCAGAGTTGTTACTCCAATTGGTCAATCTGAAATGTGTAAACATGTATTTATATTTTGTAAATACATATTTAGACCAGGTGTGTGTGTGGGTGGGTGGTGGGGACAGTCAGGCAATATGGCTCCTGGCTGTTACTGATTCTGTGTAGTAGAGTTGAGATTTCAAACGGGCAATGTCCCTCGTTCCTCTTCATCTCAGCCAGACCCGAAAATATTTCGTCCCACTGCATTAGAGAAAACAGAAAGCAGGATTTTAATTTTTCTTAGGGAGCCCTGCACTCTGCATTTTTCAAGAGCCAAAGTATGCACTTTCAGAAGCGTTTACTTTAGAGGAAAAAAAAAAATAGCGATTCAGGGATTAATGGGAAATGGAGAGCGGCCGGGCCTGATGGATTTATTTTCACTCCAGAATGAAAATCTGACGCAATCACTCACAAAAGGAGATGGTTTCACACCTCCATCGTTGTATTTGCTTTCCGGGTGTTGTGTGCCCCTTTTCTTCACACACATATGAATGTCGGGTATAGGGAGGCATGTTTGTTCCCAAGCTATCACTATACAGAAACACTGTGCATTTTCCCCCTCTGCTTCATACATTTCTTGCTCTGAAAATGCTTTGCTTTGCTGGAGATAAAAGCACTCCAAGGCACCTTTTTGTTATTGTTTACCCAAAGGAAAAACAAACAGTCTGTTAACTGAAACACTACATTAAAGGATAAACTTCTTAGCACTGAATTTACAAAATTATCTTTCCCATTCCTCGAATGTTCCTGAGTTTAGAGTATGATTAAATTAAACAATACTTTGTTAAAGAAACAGGATGATAAATAGAACCTCCCAATAAAAATGATCAGGCTGGGATAGAAAGGGATTGTTCCATATCTTAGCAAGGAACAAATATGTTTATTTTCTCAACACTAGTTTAGGATTCTGTTTATTGGGTGACAACAATTTTGGCTTAGATACATAGATTCTGAATTCAAAGGATTGTCAAAAGCCAGGGGCTTGGGAAGCCGAGCGACTGTATTTCAGGGCTTAGGACAGCACCGCAGCCTCTGACAACAGGAAGACTCTGAGACAACCTTTCTCTTGCACCTATCTGATGGAGGCTTTGTCAGCCGCTGCTGGAACCTCAACTGGAGCAGAAACAGCTGAAACATCAACTCAAGCTGTCACCCCTGTGACAGGTCTCATAAATCCAGATTAAACCTTTCTGTTTGTTTGCTGATCTTATTTTGTTTTTGAAAAGCAGGAGGAAGAAAGAGGGTTAGAAAAGAAGTTTTGGTTTTTTTTGAGTTTTTGATGACTGTCCACAAGCTTCCCGGGTTCTTCTCAGATAGGCAGGACAATCATTTATTCATTCAACAAACCTTTCCTCAAGGCACTGGGACCATGGATGGGCAAGACGTAGATGTGGGGGAGAAGGGGGTCACTGACTCCTGAGGGCTTTTACTTTCCCCTAAAACAGACGTGAATTAAAAAGTGCTTTTTCTTGAGCACTGTAGATGATTTGGGGGAGAAAGCTGTTTCTCATGAAACCATACATGTTAGAACACAATACTCATTAATTATCTTTTCTATTTGATTTTATTCATCTTTTCCACAGAAAATATAAATTTGCTGGAAAAATATTACGTAAAATATTTTTTGAAATTAAATAAAATTAAACTAGATGAATCTCAACTTCTGAAGCATAAGGTGATAGTTAAGCAACCACATACTCTTCTGTGACTGGAAAGAAAACACCTCCTAAAATTATCCAGTGAAGGTCTAATTAGGAGTTTCTGGCAATTGTGTGCAAACAAAGTCAGGATTCTCAATTCTACTTCATTTAAGCTGCCATTCTAATATTGTATTTTGTTTAATCTTTTTTGTTCTTTAACACTGAAAGCCAATTTAATAATTTATAGTTGTTTCTGCACCCTCCACCACCCACTTTTATTATTTTTAAAAGGGCAAAATATGATCCGAAAAATGTAAATGGTTTTCTTTCTAAATATTTTAAATCTTCCAGAGAATATCCATTTACATACACACACACAACTTCTCACAAGATGTGACAGGGTATCTATCTTTTGAAACCATCTTTGGGCTATATTACACACTGTAAAATAATTCTGTTAATAATGCTGAAAGACAGCAACTGTACATAACATGTTTTTTTAGTTTATAAACCGAGTTGGATTTAGGTTTGTAAATATTTGAGGCAAATAACTAATCACAAACTGAGCATGGTGGAGAGTTTTGGGAAACTAAAGGCAATTAAAAACTGCAGATACATAAAAAAGTTATTTGGGGAGAAATTCTTACCTAGGCTTTTTGACACTTGCAATGATTTTTTTTTAAAGGGCAATGTGGTGTTTTAAAATTTTAATTTAGTTAAAGAAAACTCAACCCCAAAAAGCTGCTCTATTGCACTGAAACCTCATGAGGCAAGCTTCAGTCTTAGGCAAACAATAGCAGCTGCATTTATAAACCCTTGAAAAAAGGGTTTATAATGCAAACGCTGCCATGACCTTAACTCCAGAGGTGCAAACACGCTGCTGTAATAGGAAAATTATGCATTAAAACAGAATGGGGTTCCTAGAATGTTTTAAGATTTCTATTTGATCATGTTTTGTAGCTTTTCCAGTTTCAAATAATAAATAAACTTATGCAGTTGAATGAGAAGGAATGCTTCTGTTTCCTCAAAATACTTAAGATGGGTGAAATGTATGGTATGTAAATTACATTGCAATAAAGCTGTTTAAAAACAAAACAAAACGAGGTGTATTTCCACTGGGGGCAAACAGGAATTGAAGAGAGTGTGAGGACCATCCTATCAGTGATCAGAAAACAAGGATTACTTGGTGATGAGGGATTTTCAAACTACAAGAAAACTCATAAAATAGTGCCAATACTTGCAAATATTACATGAAATTAGCTGCATTCTGAAAGCAGAGAAACACACACTGCAGACGTGGCAAAATCATTTGCTTTTGATAGCTTTCGATATAATAGAAAAAAATGAATTCGATGAAATGAAAAAAAAGAAGTAGGGATTTAGGATGGTTAAAAAAAGGAGGAGATGAGGGCACATTTCAATGAAACTCCATGTATTTTATTATTCATTCTGAGAGAAAAAAATTAGAGGAGAAAATTCTCTAAGAGGAAAGACTAATAAGATATCAAGCTGGAGGATTTCCTTCTATTTGAATTTGGGAAACAGACGAAATAGAAAGCAAGTTTTTATTTATATAGTGAAAATTAAATCTAGATTTTAGAAGATTAATATTGGTAATTTGTTATACAGAAAAACAAATCCAGACTTGCCTTGTTGTCTATGGGTCAAAACAATTTCACCTGGACCCGCCAGAGCTGCATCCTCTTTTGGAGTAGTTGAGGCTCATGTGGAACATAAATAATGCCATTCCTTAAGCTCTGATCCACCCAGGGCCCCCACTCAGGGTTTTTCCTTAATGTTCGTAAGAGAAATAAACATCTGGATAAAGTAACAAAGAAAAAAATATTGACTCCTTATTTATTTTCATTTACACAAGGAAAATCAAAATTGTTCTTAGCTTTTGCTTTTTTTTTTTGTTTTTTTGGATGTGAGGCAGAAGTCTGAGATTCACACTGAACAGTGCACTTACTAGGAAAACAGGTGGAAGTTTCTAGAAGCAGGATGGTTGTGATTTGCTCTTTTTGAAACAAAGGTGACTTGATTTATATGAAAGTAAAGTTGAAAGAAATTGCCCTAGCACAGGCCTGATGAGACTTTGGTCCTCCCTAAAAATAACCTCACAGGGTCCTAAATGGAGTATTATGGCTACTTTGAAATGTTTCTGGAGGGTCTATTCTATGGAGATCGTGTGCCCCGTTTCACTGGGCATGGTTCTCAGGATTGGTGCCGGCATCTGCGCATTTCACAAGTAGTATTGTGTAAATAACCCTAGGCCCATTAATCTGGCAGAAACAGTCAAGAACCCAGTTCCTGCTGCTGCGGCAGGGGGAGGGCGCGGTCACAGCGCTACCAATGTCCTACTAACACCAGCCTCTGGCATCTGAACCCTAACCTCTTTGACACCCTCAGCACACTGCTGTTTTCTATTAGAACTTTTCTTTAGATCCAAAGATCAAGCAATACAATGAATCCGAGCTTTCTGCTACCTCCATCTTCTGCCGCCTGAAATGTAACGCTAAATGTTAAGGTTTAGGTAATATCCTTGGTGATATCTATGCCTGGAAAGAAAAGGATGAAGCATTCTTCCTGACAAAAGAAAGGAAAAAGAATAGGTGTGAACAGAGGGAAGCTGTCCAGCAACATTTCACACGTGAGCGTATGTGATGTGTACGGGGCAAAAGTGAGGGTGGTGTTGAAAGCCTTGGTCCGGTCAGGAACATCTCTGACTGGTCATCCAGCCATTTACAAATAAAATTCAGGAGTTTGCGTGTGATATGGAAACAGCTCAGATTTGGAATGCACTTTTCCCAGGAGTGGACAGACTTCCAGCTCTGAAATAGAGCTTCTTATTTTGAACACATCATTTCTTTCTCTTGTTGGTTTTTTGAAAGATGTAAATACCATTTGGTCCCCTTTTTTCTCCTTTTTTATCTTGAGTAAAAGCTTAAAATAAAAAATGAAAAGATTTCACGGGCACTATATATCTAAGAGAAGAGCTAACACTGAAGGGAATACATGTCTTCACTTTTATTGCTTTCTCTCAGTGTTGAAATCAGGGAAGATCTTGAAAGGATCTTATTTCCTGGCTCTTTTTGCTGGAATCTGGAACCTTTGACCGCTCTACAGGAGAAAAGACTGGGTAGCCCTGCCTCACCTTTATGAATAGAAAGTGTGTCGGCTATGTTTTCATGATAAAAACGGATCTGAGTAGGATAACTTTTTCCTTCTTCTTCTTTTTTTTTTTTTTTTTTTTTTTGAGACAGCGTGTCCTCTGTCACCCAGGCTGAAGTGCAATGGCATGATCATAGCTCACTGCAGCCTCCACCTCCCAGGCTCAGATGATCCTCCCTCCTCAGCCTCCTGAGTAGCTGGGACCATAGGTGCCTGCCGCCATGCCCAGCTAATTTTTGTAGTTTTGGTAGAGATGGGGTTTTGCCATGTTGCCCAGGCTGATCTCGAACTCCTGGGCTCAAGCAGTGCACCCACCTCAGCCTCCCAAAGTGCTGGGATTACAGGTGTGAGCCACCACGCCTGGCCACTTTTTTTCTTTCAATCTAAAATGCGATTCTCTCTTTGAACAAATTTCACTAAACAACATGTTCAAGGGAGCAAAGCTATTAAAGAAAAAAAAAAAAAGCTTGACACAATGAGGGGCCCCGGGCAGGAGTTTAGCCTAGAAGAAAGGAGGAGGGAGGGGAAGGAACAGGCAAATGAACCGTGCATGTCCCGAGACAACGGCTGAGGGCAGACCAGAACTAGAATAGCCAGAGATGACGGATGTGACAGGGCTTGGTCAGGGATAAGAAAGGCGATTCCAGCTCTCAGGAGGTAAGGCAAGCACAGGGCTGTGGCAGAATCCTGTCAAAAAAGAAACATTCTGAAACCAAAATATAAACCAGTCCTTTGCAACTTTGGAATCTTTCTCAAAGGGGCTGGTAACAGGTGAGGGGTACTTGCCATCTAATCTATAAACTAGCAAAATCCTTTTGTAAGTGATTTGGGATCCAGTGCAGCTGTGCACTGAAATCACTTTGTTTACAATTACATGTCAATTACAGGGTTCCTCCAAATCCCAAATTGAAGAGAGTTCAGAAGATATAACTAAAACACAGTGTTAAAATTCTAAATACTCAGTGGATGATTCACAGCAACTCACAACTAAATCCACGATCTCTGCTATATTTGCAGAGACATAATTTTATGCTGCTGGGGCTGAGCACACGAAGTACAGTGATACAGAGACAGAACAGGGACTGACACTTGCAGAAACACCTTGGAAGCATGTAGATACAAATAAAAGACACAGCAGAACAAATTGTAACCGTTCACTCCAGCTACAGTTTTATAATTTCAACACTCGCCTGTTCCCCTCTATGATGCTTTTTTAAACTAGCCATATGGAAAAATGGAAGCTTCACGTGGGCTGAAGGAAGAGATTTGTGTGATTTCATACCAGGACGGTTCAGGGGAGACATAAAAGCAACATGAAATTTTAAATGCAATTATTTTAGATTAGAATATTTGGATTGAAAGATCCGGAGGGTATTGTTTTTGATAAGACGGTCCCACTTGACAAGGGCTGTCACCACTCTGGGGCTCTCCGTTGTCAACTAGAGATGAAAGGCCATCAGAAAGAATTAACTTCAGCTTTTAAACAGTTTGAAAATGTCAGAGAGGTCAGAGAAGATCTATTTCTTTATATGGCATATTTACCTGATGAGTTTTTGGGTAACAATGTGCTTTTACTTTCCATTCAAGTTAGTCTAAAATCACGGTAATTGATCACAGGTTAATGACAGCTGACAAGGAAACACTATGATTGGCTGAAGTCTGTGTCAATCACAGCTGTTTCGGGTCTAAGTGGAGCATACTAGATCTAATAGCAGTAATTGGCAACTATGGAGGAAAAAAAAAAAAACACCAATGCTGCTAGGTCTCCTTTTGCATTTTCCATAGCCATTTATTTGGTTTCCAGTTACATGGAAGCCAATTTAAAAGCTTTTGTAACTCACACCTCACTAGTGGACCTATTGTTCCTGTGTTCTCCTGGGGAAGCCCAATGGCCATTGCAAAATTCAATGTGTGTGTGTACATATATGCACATGTATAAAATGCATGTCAACACTAAATGTAAATATTGGTTTACTTCACAAGAAAGAAAGAAAGAATGGGAAAAGAAATCTTGGATGTTATTTATGATCCCCTTAGCAAATTCTTTTGAAAGACACATCCGATTTAATATTATGAGGAAGCTTAGTTTCATTTTAAACAACATGAGGCCTGAAGGTGATTTCACATTTCTAACGTACATTCCTCCTTCTAAAGAGGAAGGCGATAAGTTAAAGCAAGTTCAAGTGCTATTGTAGCAAGCTAATTCCCTTCTTCCACATGCGATTCAGAGAGAAAGGTCAAGTCTGCTGTCACTTCTCTCTAACGGATGCTCAAGGTCTGTGTGCACTGAGCATGATATATTTAAAAGAAGCCAAGCACTCGGCCATTTTCTGTGTCAACTGTATTAATCATAAACCCTCCATCTTGAGCTGCAATGAGAGATTAGGTGCAGATGAGTTCGTAAACAGCAAATGCACAGAGTTCTTTCTGCTCTAAACTAAACCCCTATTTCTCCACCATCTTGAAAGGTACAGAAGTCCTGCAACTGGGAGGAAGGGGCCCTATCATCAGCTGTAATTGATTTGACGGGCTGCTTATAAGGTGGGAATCTAGCTGCAGACCACGCGGTGGCTGACTTCTGATCAAGCTCTGACAATGAGGTGAGGGAAATAGAAAAGGGCAAATCAAAGGCACTGAATATTTAAGACCAATTCAAGATGTGAATTCTTCCCAGAGAAGTTGCTGAAATATACACTGGGGATCGTGCAGGTACATAGGTACCTACGACATAATTATTTGTATTCTAAATAGGTAGTCCTGATAGCTTAGCAGTTATATGATACAATATACAAAACAAAATCAAGAAAACTGACCATCTACTTCAATGCTTTTTACCAGTAAGATAAATTTCTACAATTTACTTAACAGATATTTCCATATGAGATGTACATGCCTAAAAATTGTTTCTTTATTAAAATTTATGGAAAAAAATAAATACAGTCATTTGAGCCATTATTAGCGAAAGGTATTGTCTTTGTTAGGACTGTGTTTACAGGAGAAAATCACTGAGGAAACCTTCTTGATAGGCAACTGTGTTATAAAAAAGTATACCATAGGGAGGGCTCTCAAAATGTTAACTTGTTTTTTTTTTTAAAATCTCACTCAAATCATAAGAATTGACATATCTTTTCTGGGTAGGAAAATGACAATGCCTCCCTTCAGCTACCCAGATGCTATCCTTTCTATTCATGCAGTCCCCCTTGAGTGTCTTAAATAATGTCCTTGTCATCTCACGTTGACTCCCAAGGCAGCGCTACCCATGAACCTCTGGCTCTGCACATTGGCCTACACTGCAATAGAGCCACTTCTTTCTACATCATTAACTAATGTTCAGGCACTGTCAGATCTCTCATAATGGAAAATCCATGCAATCCACAGGGTCTTCTTGTGCCTGGCAAATGAATTTGTTACAACTGGACACTAGCAGTGTGGTCCGCCGTCTATAGTCCAGTCGATAATGACCATTATTACAGTATTCAACATTCAGGGCACTTCCTCATATTTGAGTTATCTGAGGATGCCAGACTGTAAGAGGTTAGGTGACCATCACCATCCTCTGGTGCCCTTAAAAACCCGCTGGTGATTCTCCACCAACTTAAACTGTAACACATCCTGTGATTGGAAAATTCTATCTCACCACAAATGCAAAGATAGATAAGATTCAGGAGATCTTCTGAAGAGCCAAGCACTTGGCCAGGTTCTTGACATTTTTAATGTAATTTTTAAATAATAAGCCTAGGAGGATTATTGTCATTCTCTATCTGCAGATGAGGACACTGAAGCTTAGAAAATTTCAGTAACTTACCCAAGGTTCCACAGCTCATAATGACAACGTTGATATTCAAAATTAGATTTATTTCTATCACCTTATGGAGAGATAAAAGAGCTGAGAAGCGCTTTGTCAAGACTCACATGTGGATTTCAAACCACAGACAGATGGCTGCAACTCCAGCTCCCTTAGTTTATATCTGAAAAAGTCTCCTGTTGATGGAAACAGATTTGAACTTTGAAAAAGGCAAAACAAGCTCTGATAATTCTTTGAAGGTGAAGCAGCGCACCTAAACTAAGGATGACCCCAGAGAGGCCAGGTGGACACGTTAGATCTTTGGTACCAATTGATTCAATCCTGGACATTCATTCATGTTTTGTTGCTCTCCCTCGGTAGTTTAGAAAATCGCACTTTTGAACTAGAATCCTGGCCTAATTTGTGACAAGGGGCATGAGATGTGATGAGACCATGACTTGTCACAGCTGACTACCATGGATAATTTAGAGGGTACTTCTGGAGGAGGTAGGTGGAAAGAAGAGCATATTTTAAATCAGGAACATCCTAGTTTATTAAAACATTGATTAGCTCTCATATCAATGGGTGTTTAAGATGGGAAGATAAGAAAAATTCAATATAAAAGCTGTTTTCTGAGAAGATTCAAGACAAGGACACTTTCAAAATTCTTCCCAAAGCTATATAAATGTTAATAAAAATAAGCACTATGGAGAAAATAAAAATACAGGTCTGTGGCCGGGTGCCGTGGCTCACGCCTGTAATCCTAGCACTTTGGGAGGCTGAGGCAGGTGGATCATGAGGTCAGGAGATCGAGACCATCCTGACTAACACGATGAAATCCCGTCTCTACTAAAAATACAAAAAATTAGCCGGGCATGGTGGCGGGCACCTATAGTCCCAGCTACTTGGGAGGCTGAGGCAGGAGAATGGCATGAACCCGGGAGGCAGAGCTGGCAGTGAGCGGAGATCATGCCACTGCACTTCAGCCTGGGTGACAGAGCGAGACTGTGTCTCAAAAAAAAAAATTATATATATATATATGTCTGTAAGCTATCAGCATTTCTTTCAATAGCGTTGCCTTTTTCGAACTCAGAGAGTCAATGTTCTTTTAATGTCTCATGATGGACATCCTGCAAAGTTTATGGTCCTTGGCTTCCTTATCCAAATCCAAGTGTATTTCTACCTTTTCTGGATGCCCAGGCTTAAATGCAGACATTCTTCCCTCCAGCCCGAACTGTGCCTCCCACCAGGAATACCCTACCCCATTTCCTGCCTACCAAACCCCACTCCCACCCACTTCCACAAAACTATCACTGGCTCCCACATGGTTTTTCTGAATATGCACAACAGTCTCTATCCCACGTCTCAAGTTTTTCTCATGTGAGTCTCCATAAACCTTACTATTGGTTGTTTCTCTAACTAAATTTAGGAATGTGGTTTATATTTTTTCTGTACCTCCAAAATACCTAGCACCCTAGTAGGCTTTTTCTTTAAGAGTGGGGTCTCTCACTATGTTGCCCAGGCTGGACTCAACTCCTGGGCTCAAGGGATCCTCCCACCTCAGTCTCCCAAGTAGCTGGGACTACAGGTGTGCACCACCATGCAGGCTCTTAGTAGGCTTTAATAAATACTTAGTCACGGTCCAGTTTTATCCACACTAGCTACCTTTTCAGTCCCAGAGCTACAATTGCATTTGATGGGTGGGGGCACCCAGGATACTAGAGGTAGCAAAAGAAGAAGGTTCTGTTTTGGTAACACCTTAAGGACAAAAGCACAAAAGCACCAGTATAATAGTACACATGTGTTTCTCAGGTTGAGACTTATAAAGTGAAGCATTGATTTCAAGTGTCAAAGAACATAAATATTGTTCTTATGGCAATAAATGGGGGAAAAAAACAAAAGGTTTTGACGACATTTCCACCAGGTGGCTGTCATTCACCAATTCCAACCTTTGGTTTAAAGTAATCATGAAGCTTCAGTGGCTGTCGGGGTGGAGGGACAGGAGATATTAGCAAAAATGTCTCAACACTTAGGGCAGCATTCCTGGTTTGAATAAACGTGAACCCACAGTGCTTTATTACATACTTTCAGAATTGATGCAGTTTAAGATGGTGAGTACAAGTTTGTCCAATTTTCTGAGAAATTTCATTCCCAAGTTCAGAACCGATTCTTTTCCCCTAAGTGACGACAATACCTTAGGGACCAAAGTTAGTTGAAGTGCATCCTTATTTATTAACTTCTTTTTGTTCCACTTCTGATAACATCTTTGAATCCTACAAAGTACCATTCAAGATATACTAAAATTGGCTAAAAATCAAGAATAAACATTTCAAAACAGGTCAACATTCAGAGTTAGTAGATGCACGAGAGACGGTTGAGCAGAAGAGAAAAGGACCAGATCTTTGGGTGAGACACAGCTTGGTGGGAATCCCAGCCAGACCCTTAGATGACTTTAAGCAAATTGTTACTTCTTACTGCCCCTTGGTCTCCTTGTGGGAAAAATGGGGATCGTAGCATCCATCTTCCAAGGGGGTTGTAATTATTAAAATCATACTGAATTTTAGTGGTCTAGCACCAACGGCCATTACTGAGGAAGAGGTCTTGGGGAGGAAGTTAGAAAGGGAATCCTACTGTCATAACATCTGTAAGTCTCCCTCCACTGTATCCTGAGTCTTTATCCCTTTTAACTCCTTCAGGAGTACTGGCCTCTTATCGTTTCCCTTCCGCAGCGTTACCTACGATTCTCCCCCATTTAAAATTGGCCAAACTGCCAAATTTCTAGGTCTCGATAAAATGCTGTTGGATAAAGCAAATATTTCATTAACAATCTGTCCCCAGGTGCTACAAATGTTTCACCTGAAATGAAAGTAGAAATTCATATGGTCTTTCCCTCCAGCAGTCTCATTCCCTGGCAAAATAGAGGTTTAATTAAGGTCAAATCTCCCAAGCCATAGCAGAGGATGGATTTAGGTCAGTTGAAACAGATATTCTAGTTAATTTGATCTAAATGGTTGTGTTTATTTGAGGAAGGAAGGGAAAGGCCTTTACAAATAGTGGCTCCTGGCTAGCACAGCATCGGGGAGGGAGAACAGTAACTCGCCAAAGTTTGAACCACAGGGAGCTGCACACGTCTCAGAAAAATAGTTCCTGAGAATTTAGGGGGGAAAAAGGAGTCTGCATAATTCTCAACTCCAGGTTATATATCTACAATAACAAATTATTAGCATATTCTTAGTAATGCCAAGAGAGAGAAAGGTTTGATCAGCTTGAAGACCCCAGATCTTCCATTAAAAATGAACCGAAATCCTCCACCGAACAGCTTAGGAGTTTCAAACATAAAAATAGATATGCAAACCAGAGAACCTGGAACAGCACAAGACAGGAGGATATGAAATGTCATCAGGGCCAAGCACTGCTTCAGTAAATTCTAATGGAGGAGAATTCTACATCAACAGGAAACTGGAGAGATGGACACAGCCCTTCCCGGAAACTTACATTCTTGCTTATTATTTTCATTTTCCCCTTTGTTTCTGTTTCAAGCTTTCCATGTATTTCTGGCTCACCTGACCCAAAATTTCCTTCAACAGGACTTTACAGCTTAACATGTAACTTTTGTTCTATGACTCAGACAGGCGTCTTCTGCTTACCAGAACTCTGTTATAATCCAGGATGCAAAGAAAAATAGCATCCTTGTTTAGCCACAGATCCAGGTTTTGTGGAGGCCTGAAGCTTACAGAATTTGGAGAGTTCTCTGTAAGAAAGGAATATGGGGCCGGGCACAGGGGCTCACGCCTGTAATACCAGCACTTTGGGAGGCTCAGGCGGGTGGATCACGAGGTCAGGAGATCGAGACCATCCTGGCTAACAAGGTGAAACTCTGTCTCTACTAGAAATACAAAAATAAAATTAGCCAGGCGTGGTGGCGGGCACCTGTAGTCCCAGCTACTCGGGAGGCTGAGGTGGGAGAATGGTGTGAACCGGGGAGGTGGAGCTTGCAGTGAGCCGCGATCGTGCCACTGCACTCCAGCTCGGGCGACAGAGTGAGATGAGACTCTGTCTCCAAAAAAAAAAAAAAAGAAAGAAAGAAAGAAAGAAAGAATTTGGAATTATCTTCCAACATTAATATTTACTTAAAATGAGAAAATCAGAATCAGGTGCTAGGGCTTTGGACACTTAGGTCCCTCTCTTCTGAGATTTCTGGGAGCTTCCCAGTGACACTCTGTTATCACCCCCCAATCTACAGCCTTCATGACTCCCAGCAGCTCTAAGGGCACCCTGCAAGAGGGACCCTGAAGTCTACGGCTCATTTGCATCACAGACAACTCGCTCTGCGAATTTCCCTAAAATAAACCGGAGAAATGTGAACATCTTTCCTGTCTTGTCTTGTCGCTACCTAGCAGACATATTTCACACCTAAGAATAATGCCTGTTGTTTCTACCCTAGTACCTGGGGGTGATCTACATTGTTTTTATCCTCGTCCAAAATGTGAGGCGAGAGATTACAAAACAAGTTGCCTAATTGTAAAATTCAGAAGGGCACATTGTATTTTTTTTTTTTTTTTTTTAGACAGAGTCTGGCTCTTTCGCCCAGGCCGAACTGCAGTGGCGCTATCTCGGCTCACTGCAAGCTCCGCCTCCCGGGTTCACACCATTCTCCTGCCTCAGCCTCTCGAGTTGCTGGGACTACAGGCGCCCGCCACCGCACCCGGCTAATTTTTTGTATTTTTAGTAGAGACGGAGTTTCACCATGTTATCAAGGATGGTCTCGATCTCCTGACCTCGTGATCCGCCCGTTTCGTCCTCCCTAAGTGCTGGGATTACAGGCTTGAGCCACTGCGCCCGGCCGGGCACATTGTATTTTTAAAGTGCAACATATTTTTTTTCCATCTAATTCAAAACTGTGAATGTTAAACTTAAAGACTCTTTCCAGCTTCTGTTAGTGACAGACAGAGGTCCCCAAGGGGTGGCTGCCTTTAAAGACAGGTAAATGAGGGCCCATATAAAACAGCCAAGTATTGATGTTGTAGTAAAATTCCAGAAAAATACATTGGCAGACAAGTAAATTTGTCACTAATAATTTAATGTAATTTCCCTAAAATGGAGGTAATAGGTACTCAGGGAATACACCTCCAGGGTTTACATCAAATGTGCATGTGAAAAATCGTGAAATAATATTTTTTTAAATGTAGATGCTTTGTCTGACATGTTGGTTTATGATGAAAATTATTCTTCCAAAATGAAAATGGGGAGGGGAAAATATAACATCCCCCAATCCATGTATCCTTTAGCTTCCAAACCTTTCCTGGTGGTGGCAGTTGAGCAGCCGTGACTGACTGGAAGCTAGGAACATTTGTTTGCACTTTATTTCC
Organism: Gorilla gorilla gorilla; assembly: GCF_029281585.2. Classification (NCBI taxonomy): domain Eukaryota; kingdom Metazoa; phylum Chordata; class Mammalia; order Primates; family Hominidae; genus Gorilla; species Gorilla gorilla. The sequence continues at coordinate 103,099,927 of NC_073242.2, forward strand.
CCCTTAAAATGATGTACTACAATTACCAAATATTAATGAACCAATCATGTTGCAAATAGTATTTCCTGTGTCACTCTGAGTTATAGAATCTAATATTGGGCTCATTTGAAACATTCCAAAGTTGCATATATTTTTCCCCTTTGCAAAGTGACAGCTCAAATTGTGTTTAGTTGCATCCGTCCAACCATGAGCAAATCAAGTATAAAAATTTCATTTTGTCTAAGTGTTAATGTAATTTTTTAAGCTCATATCCTAGGATGGCTCACTTTGCACTATGCTGGATGATATTAGATGCTGCTTAAACATTATTATCAATTACATTACATGGTGCCAGAAAATTTTAAAATAGCACTTGTTTGAGACTCAAGTCATGAAGTTCCAAGAAAGGAAAAATACAAAGAAGGAAAAAAAATTCTTTAGCTGTTTCAAATGCACCAATGTTTATGTTTATATTACAAATAGGCTGATTTCAAGCTATAAATCTGAATTTCATTGCCGTTATCGTGAGTTTAATATGAAAAAAGACCTGCCGTGTGCTAAGGCAATAAGGAGAGACGCAGCTGTCATAAACTCAGCTGCTGAATGGAACAACCTGAGACCTAGAGTCAGGGGCAGGAGGGAGGAAAAGAAAGAAAGGCTTTGAGAGAGAAAGCAGCCCTAAGCTAGAACCATCAACATTATGAATTAATATCAAAGTCAAAATTATAGAATGTCCATCATTTTTTCTATAGAATATTGACAGAGTGAAATGAATTCAGCAGATAATAAAGAATCTATCCCCCAGAAAAAAAAAAGGAAAGAAAGAAAGCAGCGAAATATGCCGACTTCATAAAGCACATTTCATCAAATGTGTGAGCTTAATACAACTGCCAGGGAGAAGCCTGATCCAATTTTGCAGGAGGTCACCGTAAGAAGTCCCTGGCTGTTAATGTGCCTCCGCTTTCCCTGATTTCTTACTCCAGGTAGTGAGGCCAGATGCTGCTTCATGCTCAAAGATGCTTCACTTTTCCCCAAATCCGATCTTACACATACTTCCATGCACAGGACAGATGTGCTATAGTAATGAACGCTAATGGACAAAGTCGCCAAAATGTATTGCTGATGGTCCCATTTTCATGGGCCCAGAAGATGGACAAATTTCATTTTTCCTGTTACCACACTTCCAGTGGCTGTTCTACACTTTCTAGAGGAAAAAGAGTCATTTTTATTTTAGGTGTCTGAGAAAAATGTCTTTGGATTCTAAAATTATTTAAATACAATATATATGTGGAACTGTGCAAAAAACATACCATACTTTTATTTACTCAACTCAGCCTCAGCTAGATCTGCACCATTTGGGTTTGTAAATTACGCATGCAAAGTCTGCTAAATTTTTAGAATGCTGCTGTTTGTAGTGAGCTGGTTATGTTTTCTGATAATTCAGAATAATAAAAACCAGCCACTTCACCAATGGGAAGGCATACATCTCACAGTAAGATTACAGCTCACACCTGCCTAACTCAATGTGTTCATACTTAAGGAAGTTTAAATGTAATAGAAGCAACCTGAGTTATCTTCAAGTTCAGGATTCTGGGTGCCTTTCTCAATTGGGATTCTATGAAAGAATTAAGCCATCATCCTCCAAGATATCCATTATGTATATAATGAATGAACTTCTTACCCCTGCACCTAGAGTGTAATACTCGTGTATTTTTGGAAGAGTGAGAAAACAGCCTCTCAAATCACCGTCTGTGTTTCTGTGGTTTAGATAAGGATTGCTGGTTGTGAAAAGGAGGCAAGCCTCATTACTTAAAGTACAGTCTGCAGACCAGTGGCATTTGTGTCACTTGGGAGCTTGTTCAAATGCAGGTTCTGATTCACTAGGTCCAGGGTGGGGCCCAGGAATCTGCACGTCTAACAAGCTCCCAAAGAGATGCTGATGTTGGTGGTCCCAGAACCACCGAGCAGCGAAGCTCTAAAAGCTGCCTGTCCTCTGTGAAATAAAATTCTTTTCTCTTTGTTTTGTTTTTGTTTTTTTGAGATGGAGTCTCACTGTGTTGCCCAGGCTGGAGTTCAGCAGCACGATCTCTGCTCACCACAAGCTCCGCCTCCCGGGTTCATGCCATTCTTCTGCCTCAGCCTCCCAAATAGCTGGGACTACAGGTGCCCACCACCACGCCTGGCTAATTTTTGTATTTTTAGTAGAGACGGGGTTTCATCGTGTTAGCCAGGATGGTCTCGATCTCCTGACCTCGTGATCCGCCCGCCTCGGCCTCCCGAAGTGCTGGGATTACAGGCGTGAGCCACCACGCCCGGCTGAAATACAATTCTTAAAGGATATTAACATAGGACTACATAATAAATTTCACACATTTTATGACAAATCTGTTGGTTTTCACTTTGTCTTGGGCAGGGACCTCTCTGTATCTTCCATAACCAGGATGGAAGCAGTTGACGAGAAAGTGAACCAAAGCAAAGCCACAAAGGAAAATGCCACGCCTTTGGTTTCCTTGAATCCATGTGTGCCCCCTCCCCCCGCCAAAGGAGATTTTCATCTCTAAATGCAAATTTTCATAGGAAATTTGTACCCATATTTCCTCATCGATATTGGAATATATATTTTGATTTGCAAATCTATTGATATGAAAAAACTTACAAAGGTATGGAAATTAAATTACATTTAAACATTCATTTGATCAATGACCTCCAGTAAAAAGAACTCAGTGATGTGAGATGAGATCCACCTAGAAGACCTAGCCATAGGATCACCAAGGAATGGTCTACTGACCTTTGCTGTCAGTACCATCTTTCTCTGGAATGCTGTCCCTCTTTCCATCTGCCAAACACTCTTTCTACCTTTAATGTCCAACTTGAGGCTTCCTTGAAGACTCATTATCCCTCCCATCCCCCATTTTTCACTGACTCTGCACTCCTTAAATTGTTTGCAACTCATATCTGGGGCTCTAAACCTTTCATTATACTATTGCTTTGCTTTGCTTTCTAGTCGTTTCATTTAACTTGTATAATCTCCCTCAATGTTCAGCCCAGTGAATATTTATTTAGCAGCTGTTTTGTGCCAGACTCTCTGCTTAGCATCTGGGATAAAGAGGGACTTATACTTCTACTGTAGCCATAAATACTATTGTTCTCTACATCAAAAATACACCCATCATTATATTGTAGAGAAGATTGATATGGAAACAAAAATAATATATTGTTATGATTATAAAGTAGAGGCATATGCAAAGTTTTGAAGGAGATAGATTTTTCCTATTATCTTCCAAGTTAGAAGAATACCTAAGCAAAGAAAATTTCACTAAAGGGTAAAGGGCAAGAGACATGCAAAAAACACAGATGTAGGCAATAGCAAACTGAATCCACGTGCTCCAAACTGTCTGTGATTGTTAGAACTTGGGAAAGAGAGAGGCAGGAGGAGATAAAATTGAAGAGGTTGGCAGCAGCCATATTATGAAGAGTCTCATTTGCTAAGCTCAGGAAAGGTGTCAACCGGGCCAGATAGGATCAGATTTGCAGATACTATTGATATAGTGGAAGTGAATATCCTAAACTTCATCATGTCCTTTGCAAGCCGGAAAGTTTGAGGCACAGAGACAGGAACACCTCAAAGACTGACTGATCAGCTTGTCAAGAGAAACCTGCTTTTTAATTCTTATGATTTAAACTATTTTGAATGAAGGATGTTGAGAAAAACCTGCAATGGGTACCCTTCTAATCTATTTGTTCATATTAATGATCACAAGGGGAAAGTCTTGACGTGCTTTAAGAAAACAGCTGTTGGGCTGGGCGCAGTGGCTCACGCCTGTAATCCCAGCACTTTGGGAGGCCGAGGCAGGTGGATCACGAGGTCAGGAGATTAAGACTATCCTGGCTAACATGGTGAAACCCTGTCTCTACTAAAAAACACAAAAATTAGCTGGGCATGGTGGCATGTGCCTGTAATCCCAGCTACTCAGGAGGCTGAGGCAGGAGAATCACTTGAACCCAGGAGGTGGAGGTTACAGTGAGCCGAGACTGTGCCACTGCACTCCAGCCTGGGCGACAGAGCAAGACTCCATCTCAAAAAGAAAAGAAAAGAAAACAGCTGTTAATGGGAAGTGGCATGAGAAGCAGCAGGAAGAGGCAGGTTAAGCTAGTGGGGCAGAGTGCAAAGTATCCCCAGAATTACGGTTTCCTTGAGATCAAGGATTCATCTTGTTTTTCTTAGTAACCAGATCCTAGCACAATGGTATCTACTTAATCACTGTACTCAGTAACTACCCAACGTGTCTACCTCCAACCCATTAACTCCTTCTATCACATACCTGGGGATAAGGAATGCAGTCTATAAGCTTTCTCATTAATAATCACATCATTGAGAGGTACTGTAATCTTTTAAAAATTACTAGGTGACCCTAATTTTCCCCTCAAATGTTTCTTTTCAAATTCTTCCCTTAAGCAGACTTTTAAAAAGTAGATGATTCCTAGAGTTCAAATGTATGGATCTATAAGAGCATCCATTTGATAAAGCAACCCTATTTTTCAAGCTTACAGAAATAGTCTGCAGAAAACGGCTCCAGCCAAAATGAGCTTATATTTGATCCTAAATAAGATTTCTTCACCAGAAAACAGGAGTCCAGCAGGAAGGTAAGGGACTTGAACCATTTAAATCCTGAGAAGTTGAATATTCTCAAATTGAAATTATCTTGCACTCCTTTTACTACCACGCTCTGGGCCTGCCTTGCCCATAGTAGATACTCAGTAAATTAACACTAGATTTGACTAAATTTGTAGCTTTAGAGAGCACTTGTGTCTCTTTTAATTGTTCTGAATCATATTGGTAAACCTCCAAGTTTCATATTGCATGGTAAGCCTCCCCTATTTCTTTCCATTGCGTTTATGTTCCTTAAATAATCTAAAATATAATACTAAAAGCAGCAAGTGTTTAGAACCAGACCTTTTAAAATGTGCTCCCAGCCCTTGCTGAGATGAAGTTTAAATGTAATAGAAGCAACCTGAATTCAGGGGTGATATCCAACCACTGACTCCAGGGGCACCACACAGTACCCAGTCCTGCAGATATATGAATGTCTGTGCACCAGGCAGGCCCTTGGAAAGAAGGGGTGCGTGGCTGTATAAATCCTGATACAGGAGGACAATGAATCCACAATGCACACACAGCCCACACCTGCTATCACACACTGTAATAAACCCCCGCCGGTGTGCCCGTGACAAAGTTGATCCCAAAGGATAGAGAGCAGTGATGGAAACTATAAATCTGTATCAATAGCCAGCCATTCCTCCCACCTTCCGTGTGTCATCTGTGTGTGTGCACAAACAAGGCCGCTGATACGTAAATACTCAGAGAAGTGTAATCCATCTCCTGCTGCACACTCGCTTCCAACCCTGCCCTGTATGTTGCCTGGAATTTCATATGGTATTCAGAAGGATCGAGATTGCCCAGCCTTTTGTTCAGAGCAAGTAAGCAGGGGAGTCTGACTCCAGCAGATTCAGAGATTTTATTTTCCCTCCTTCTTAGGGAAAAAAAAAGTCAGCTTCTTAAAATTACATTGCTGGTGTTTATGATTCATATTACAAGCAATGCAACCTCTACACCCAAATTGAAATTTCATTTATGATATTGTGGACTTAATGTGAATAAAGGCCAAGGTCTAGTGTTTTCCAAGGCACCAAAGAAAGATGCATCTGCCACGGAGCTAATCACAGGAGGGAATGAGAAGAAGATGGAGGCTGGGAAGGTAATGAAAGACAAAAGCAAACCCAAATGCCATAAAGTGACATGAAGTTAAAAAGAAAGAAAGAAAGAAAGAAAAAAGAAAGGGGGAAAAACCCCTATAGCATGTCCATCACCTGTGCTTGGGAGATGGACATAAAGAGATGAATTTAAGGCACACTTAAATTCCTGACACTTTTCTCCTCTAGCTTGGAAATCCTGCTAGTTAAAAATATGATTGGGATAACTAAAAAGGCACAGGCGACAAGACAGGTTGCATACAAAATTCAAGGTGGTTTGAACTGATAGTCTCTTTCAACCGCACAAGAAAGAGGTAATGGAGAGAATGGTGCAGATTTAAGCAAGCTCTTGATGTAAATGAAAATAAAAACCACAACAACTTTTATATCCTTGTAGCATTTGGCTAATGAGTCACTAAAACCATCCCCGGCCCATCCATCATTTCTAATACAGAGACTCAACCACTCTCTCTCTCTAATTGGTCTAGACAGGTGTCATGATATTTCAGCACATTGAAAAAAAAATTCCAGAGGTTTTCTTCAGTGAGACTGAAAGGTAGACACTTTGGAAAACGTTAGTCTAATTTCAACCTTCTTTGAAACAGTTTGCATTTAACAAGAAAATAAAGACAAACAAACATCTCCAGATTTAACTTCGCCTCCAAAAAGGCCCTTTTGAGGATCAAAAGGAAAATTGGAAATTAATTTGATCATTTGGAGAGGGTGACCCTGCTCTCAGAAGGAACAAGTTTTATCTGGGGATCTCACTTCATGTACATTGCTTTTCTAGAGCGATAGCAAGCAAAATTAAATACATAGGGTTTCAAATGTCAACTTCACCTTGCTATGGAGCAGCTTAAGACAATTTTACACTAACCAATGATTTCAGGTGCTGCTCAGTACCTTTCAGGGAACAGGGTTTCACGCAACTCCATACTTAGGAAAGGAAAGAGTGGCAATAAATTAGGAAGAGACCAAATCTGAGGAATGGACGTGCCACCACATTTTACCAACAAAACAACAGTTCATTAATGATATTTTAAAGTTGTATTTCCACCAAGTTGTGACATAAGAGAACAACAGTCAGGAAACAGGATGTTCAGCTGGCGTTTCACTGTTCACTCATGAACTGGCAGAGAAAGAAGCAAGAAAAGTCCAGGTTAAGGGCAAAGCATGGTGGTGCTCAACTGTAATTTCCTGGTTGTTTTCAGGAGAAATGACAATCTTGCTATTTAAATATGTTTTTGACAATGCCATTTCTTTGGGAGAAAGGGTAGCTATGCAATCGGGAATCATTCCCCAGAGAAAGAGGTGACATGAATGTCTACTTTTGTTTTCCTTGGTTTGTTTTAACTCGGTAATAAGAGCCTGGTTGCTGATGCACAAGGCTTTACTGACTTAAAAGTGATGTTAGCATTCTGGCATCAGTGCTTTCCCTGAGAATGTTTCAACTTGCAGCAGCGGTAAGAAACCACAGGCCTGATTCCTGAGATGGGTGAAATGGGCCATTACCAGTAAGAGTTGTTGAGGACACCAAAGAGAAACTTGAAGTACGCTGTTAGGTCAGGTATGAATTTTAGGTGTGAATTTTACCCACCGCCTTGAGTATCTATATGTAAAGGCTCTGAAACTAACACGGCCCACAATACCCAGTGTTACCTGAGAATATTAATTCCTCCTCTAGATATGTTTTTAAAAATGGTATTTTCTTTAACAACTCGAAATGTAGCATACACTGCTTCTGATTTCAAGAGAAAATAAATGGTACAAAAGCAAGGAAATTCAAGCTTCAAACCAGTAGTTTCTATAACTTAAAATATTTAATCTCCATGTATCTGCCATCTTATCTTTTCATCAGTATGTCATCTAGCTAGAGATCATTTCTATCTATATATAAATTACAAATCTATGCACAGAATTGGGGTTAGATGACAACAAGAAGTCATCATCTCTGGGTTAGAAACAACACATTGATTTTTTCTTTGTGTTTATATTTTATATTTTTCTGTAATAAAAGTGCTTTGCATCTCTGGCTGGGCGCAGTGGCTCACACCTATAATTCCAGCAATTTGGGAGGCCGAGGCAGGTGGATCACTTGAGGCCAGGAGTTTGAGACCAGCCTGGGCAAAATGGTGAAACTCCGTCTGTATAAAAAATATACAAAAATTAGCCAGGGATGGTGGTGCACGCCTGTTTTCCCAGATACTCGGGTGGCTGAGGCAGGAGAATCACTTGAACCTGGGAGGTGGAGGTTGCAGTGAGCCAAGATGGGGCCACTGCACTCCAGCCTGGATGACAGAGTGGGATTCTCTCTCTCTCTCTCTCTCTCTCTCTCTCTCTCTCTCTCACACACACACACACAAAGTTTTGCATCTCTAATTATAAGTAACATTTATTTTAAATAAAGCAAGTAAGCAATTTTCTTTAAAACTACAAATCTAATTAAAAAAAGAAAAGAGGAGCTGGGAAGAAAGAAAATGGCCTAGGACAGATTATCAAAAGAGTCATAAAATGTTTTCACTAAAGTGGCTGCACGCAAAATATAATGGTCATTTCCTTATTTAATATACATGTGTTGAGCAATTTATATCTTCTTGGAGGGCTTGTTCTGGGCATGGGGTTAGAAAAAGGAATAAGAAATGGTTCTTACCCTTGAAGTGGTTATATTAATTGGTAAAGATGAATATATGTTGGATTATCAAAGCTCACTCTTGCCCCATCAGTACCTAAAACTTAAGCCGAAAGAGATAGGTGCCTGGCCTTACAAAACTCTACAAAAGAAGTTAACAGAAAGTCATATGAGCCGGGTGCGGTGGCTCACGCCTGTAATCCCAGCACTTTGGGAGGCTGGGGCAGGCGGATCATGAGGTCAGTCAAGAGATTGAGACTTATCCTGGCCAACATGGTGAAACCCCATCTCTACTAAAAATACAAAAATTAGCTGGGCATGGTGGCGCGCACCTGTAGTCCCAGCTACTCAGGAGACTGAGGCAGGAGAATTGCTTGAACCTGGGAGGTGAAGGTCGCAGTGAGCTGAGATCGCGCCACTGCACTCCAGCCTGGCAACAGCGCAAGACTCTGTCTCAAAAAAAAAAAAAAAAAGAAAAGAAAGTCATGATTATGTGGACTCCAGAATAGAAAGATTTGATGAGCATAAAAGCAATGGACGAACTTAACATAAAAAGACTGACAGCTTTGGCTGGGAACGGTGGCTCACGCCTGTAATCCCAGCACTTTGGGAGGCCGAGGCAGGTAGATCACAAGGTCAGGAGATAGAGACCATCCTGGCTAACACAGTGAAACCCTGTCTTTACTAAAAATACAGAAATAAATTGGCCGGGTGTGGTGGCGGGAGCCTGTAGTCCCAGCTACTCGGGAGGCTGAGGCAGGAGAATGGTGTGAACCCGGGAGGCGGAGCTTGCAGTGAGCTGGGATCGCACCACTGCACTCTAGGCTGGACGACAAAGCGAGACTCCGTCTCAAAAAGAAAAAAAATAAGAAAGGCTGACATCTTTGCTGTACTTTAATTTCTATGTTTCAAACATCATCTTAAAATTAAAAGACAACAAAGAAAAGTGTTTTCCACCTAAATGGCTAAAGGTTGATCTACTTAATATATGAAGGAGATCGAAATTGAGAAGGAGAAACCACCAGAGGCCCATTTTAAAAGGGATAGATAATTCACATCAAAGAAACTATGACTGGCCAAAAAACATGAAGTATGTTCAAACCCACAAGTCACCACAGAAATTCTAATTAAACCAGCAATTCAATCTTATTTTGTCCTCTGTCAGATTAATAAATGTGTAAGAAACACTAGTTTAGTAAAAGTACAGAGATGCATGCAAAAATGATAAAACCACCCTCAGGCCGGGGTAATCTTTGCAGGAAAGTGAGGGGGCAATGATCAGGACTTTAAGACTATTCGTAATGTTTTATTTCTTTTGCTGGGTGGTGGGTATATGGGGTTTGACTACGTTATTCTCTAGCTTTTCTCTATAGCTGAAGGAGTTTGTTTTAAAAAGGAAATAACAAAACATAATATTGCTCAGTACTAGTGCCGGTGATTGTGGCGTGGATTGGCATGGACTTTCTTCAGAGTATCAGGAACACGCACCAAGGGCCTTAAAAATGGCTTTTGAATACGAAAATTAGTTGGGCATGGTGGCACATGCCTGTAATCCCAGATACTCAGGAGGCTGAGGCGAGAGAATCGCTTGAACCCGGGAGGCGGAGGTTGCAGTGAGCCAAGACTGCGCCACTGCACTCCAGCCCGGGCGACAGAGCAAGACTCCATCACAAAAAAATAAAGGCTTATTTAAGAGCAGTGATGTTTGGCAAAGTATTATTTCTAATAGTAAAATATTTAAAATACCCTAAATGTACAACAAAAGAGGAATAGTACAATAATTGTAATACATCTAAGAGCAACTATTAAGTGACTGAAATATTCTTGACATTTTTATTTATACAAATGAACAAAATATATTATCAAAGCAGGATACAAAGATCTATGTGTACATACATATACATACATAACTATGCATACACACTGTATCATGTCAATACTGTAAAAAGGAGATGTATATGTAATATAAAATTGGGAAATTATCATGTTTTACCAGTGAACTCCAATTTCACATTGCTATTTTCTTCTCTGCAAAAAAGGGATGAATTCTACTCCTTTCCCTCAGAGAAGTTTTCACATGTAAGTCGATGTGACTTATATGAAGAATTAGCTGAAATTTAAGAGATGAGTTTAGGGTCATTTTTTTTACTGGGGAAATATATAGTCATGGAGAAGGCAACTCAACGAGTTATTATGTATATAATATATATGGATATATAAAATATATATGTAAAAGTCATAACCCCATTAACACTCATTGTTAGCCTATTTCCCCAGATATTTTACAGACACAGTTTTTACAAAGTATAGACTGTGTTCATAGCATTTTGTATCAGCAGGTTATTTAACCCATTTTGCACCTATGGGTCCTCCAAGCAAGACAGGCACATCAGTATCTTCTTCATAGTGTCTCTTGAGGACAGCCAACAGAAGGGGCCTACAGTATAGAAATACATGCTGTTTGGATATTAATGAATAGTTTTTAGAGGAAGCAAGACCTTCCAAGTCACCAATGATAGCACTGGGTGACAAAGAAATTAGAGAGAAACATAAAGGAACAGGACTACCTTCTCCTTCGTAAAATCTTGAAATTTTATTCCAGGATATCTGTATAACTATCAATTGAAAAGAGAGGTGTTTGTGTTTGTGTGTGTGTGTGTGTGTGTGTGTTTGTGTGTATTTATGCGCTTCTAAAATTACTTCTAAGCAAAAAAGTGAAAGTACAGGTCTACCAAAACCTTAGCAATAATATAATCCATCTGCTTTTTGCTTTCCAAAATTATTTCCTTTATGATGTTACAATGTGTCGAGTCATTTATCATTAAAGATCAATTTAACTGGAAAAGTAATAATTTGAGGTGATGGGTGGAGGTGGAAGAGGTGGAGGAGAAAACTCAAATTTGCAAACTATCATGTATTTTTCCTAGGTAATCTTGTCAAAGTTTCTTCACTAAAAAGAAATTCAGGCAAAGATCTTTATATGGTATAATTACAAAGGGAAAGTAAGAAACTCCCGAGGATTTTTACTGGTGGGAATAGGCACACGTTGTATTCTATCAAATTACTGCATAATTCACTGATATCCCTTCTTTCCCAAAGCCAAAAGACATTGGATTATTTAGTGGGTTATTAACTACTCAACTATCTGCCAGAGCTGCATGTTACTCAAGTTCTCAGCCCAAGAAGTGACCCCTTTTGAAACAGACACACACACACGTATGCACCCACATGCAACTCAGTGTTCCAACAGATTTTGTGAGGGGAGCTGATGTCCTAGGCTTGTAATAGGTTTGTAATGGTGGGTTGGAAGTGAAAGAAGTTTTCCTCTACTGTTATCCCAGAAAAATATTTCCTCTTTTTCCCTATTCTCCTTTCAAAGCTAACCTCTCACCCTGTGATCCTTGTTTCAAAGCTAACCTCTCACCCTGTGATCTTGATTTCATTAACCTCTCACCCTGTGATCCTGATTGTCTCCTGCTGACCACTGGCGATCTCACTACTCCCATCTACCATCCATCTCCATCAAATATTCTCCTTTGTCTTCAACCTTTTTTCCAATAATAGACACTTCCTTTGACTTTCCCACTGAAGCTACTACCTTATTTCATTCATTTCCTTTACCATAAAACTACTTGAAAGAGTTGTTTATGTTGGCATCTCTGTTTTCTGGATATGCATTTTCCTGATTTCATGTAATTTGGCTTCAGGCCTTAGTGTGTATGGTACTCAGTCTGTTCTTGATAGGGTTAGTCATTTCCTCTTAGCATCACCATTGACCTCACACTATTGAAACAGGGCAGCTTATTTTCGCTCTTCACCCTGTTTGATCTTTCTTCACCCTTTAATATACTCTGCATGAGTGAACTTATCCATTCCCATATTTTCAGATCTGCTCCTATAATTTCAGTTCTCATATAGGTAATGAAAGTCCTGAGCAGATCACTTTCCCTAACTTGACGTCTCCAACTGTGTATTACTAGACTCCTCAAGATCATTATCTTCAAAACTAAACTCATTACAACAAACGAGAAGAATACATGCTCAACATAATGAAGGATATTTATCAGAAACTGACAAATAATATAACTGTAATGATGAAACCCTGGCAACAAAAATAAAACAAGGATGCTTAATTTTATTGTATTACTAATATTCAACTTTGTTTTAGAAATTCCGGCCAAAGCAATAAGATAAGAAAAATAACTAGGAGGTAATGTATATTGGCAAGGAAGAGGCAAAAGTATAATTGTTTACCAACAACATAATTGTCTACCTGATAAAACATCACAAAATGAACTGAAAAGCTATGAAAATGGAACCTGTTCAACAAGGTGGGAAATTGTAAAATGCAGTTAATTTAAAAAACACAATAGCTTTTCTATATATTAGCAATAACCAGTTCAAAAAAAAATCTCATTCACCATGGGAATTAAAAGATTTCATTATTAGAAATGTATTTAAAATGTATTAAATGTGTTTCACCTATATGATGAAAACTACAATGCTTCACAGTGGAACATAAAGGAAGGTTTAAAAAGATAAATAGACAAAGTCATGTTTGTAGCTATATGGAAAGATATGCAACAGTAAAGCTATCAATTTCATGTAAATTAATCTATAACTTTAATACCATCACAATAAAAATCTCTAAGTTTATTTGGGATAGGGGTAGAATTTAATAAAATGATTTTAAAGCTTAACTGAAAAAAATACACAGGTTTGCCAGAAATTTTGGGAACAAACATGATATAATAAGGAAGGATTATCCTAGAAGATATTAAAATATATACAAGTACAATAATTAAAACAATGAAGTTCTGGTTTAGAAATAAGCAGATCAACAGAAAAAATATGTAAAAATATACTTGAATATATATAAGAATTTGTATAATTTAATGTGGCATTTCAAATCAATAGGAAAGGTGGGCCAATATTTAATAAATGCTTGACTACCACAGACTAACTGGGAGAAAATGAGGTTAAAACCATATTTTTTTTTGTTCTTTTTTTTTTTTTTTTTTGAGACAGAATCTTGGTTTGTTGCCCAGGCTGCAGTACAACGGGGTGATCTTGGCTCACTACAACCTCTGCCTCCCAGGTTCAAGTGATTTCCTGCCTCAGCCTCCTGAGTAGTTGGGATTATAGGTGGCTGCCACCATGCCCAGCTAATTTTTTGTATTTTTACTAGAGATGGGGTTTCACTATGTTTGTCAGTCTGGTCTTGAACTCCCTCGGGTGATCCACCCACCTCAGCCTCCCAAAGTGCTTGGATTACAGGCGTGAGCCACCATGCCCGGACTATTTTGTGTTTTAAAAAGACAGGTTGAAAAGAATGTGAGTGTGTGTTTATTAAATGTTATAGTGTTGGGTACATGAGTAGCTATTATGTTATTTTTTAAATGTTTAAAATATATCACTATTTACAATTAAAAACTAAAGGATTCCATTAAGCAAGAGATTTATAGATTAGCCTAACTAACTCAGATATAAAATTTACACATTAGAAAATATTATAAGAACAAATTGAAAAAAAGTTTGCATATTGCATAAAAGACAAAAATCTGCAATATATAAAAAGTACTTAAAAACAGTACAAAATGTGAATACCCCACTAGAAAATAAGACAAGAACTGACTTAGGCAATTTTGTAAAAATAATTTTAATAAAAGGGTCAGAAAATATAAAATTATTTTCAGCTTCTCTGGTAAATAAAGGCTTGAAAATAAGACAATGACGTGTCATTTTAATCTGTCAAATTGTTAAATATTTTTAAGAACTAAGAATACCCAGTATTAGGTAGGATACAGGGAAACAGATATTTTCATACACTGTTAATATGAGTATAAATTTATATACAACATCCTGAGGGCAGTGTAGCCATATCCTTCAAGAGTCACAAAATGATCACATTCTTAGAGAATTTTATTCCATGGAAATAATCTTGAATGTAAAGCAAAGATATATCTATAAAGATGCTCAATGATAGTTTAATTTTAATTTTTCTCAAATTGGAAATTAATCGAGGATTGATTTGATTTGGGCAGGTGACTAATTTAACCATATACATATATTTGTTTATTAGGAGCTCTTATTGCTTTGTACAGAATGGATTGTCAACGAGCACGAATGGAATCAGCCCAATTAGGCAATGCAAATTGCAAATACCCTGTTTAACAGGTTGGTTCTTACTTGTCACTTTTCAATATTTAGACATACAGTATAAAGGTTGTCACCTGAATTTGCCCTAGGTATTTAAATGACTTCAAATGAGTTTCAAATGACTGTGACCTCTTTGAAGGGTTCATGTTAGCATGTTATCATCCTTTGAAAGAATGTGTGTTAGTATCTTGTATGCTTACATACAGTTTGCCTTCAATAAACATATGCTAAATAAACAAACCTCTATTACAGCACCTGTTACATTGTGTTTTTGTTGGCCAAGTGTCTGTGTTTCTCTTTGACTGATTGCTCTTTGAGAGCAGGGTCAAGCATTCACTCATCTCTACACCCCTATTACAAAGCACAGTGCCACATATATAAAAGGTATTCAACAAATGTTTGTTGAATGAAGGAATCAAGAACGCTGTTTCTTTCTGCTAAAATGTTTTTTTTTTAATATCTATGTTCCAAAACACTAGTCTAAAAATGAAGGCATCTGAAAGTAGGTCTTGAGGTATGGCTTTAATCTTGATGAGAGATACTGAGGCTTCATTGAGACCTACTGAAAAGAGAAGAGAGAAGCAAAAGAAAAACAAAGGAAGAGTTATATATTAGCATTGTGTTAGACTTCTAGACACAGAAATAGATGAGCTAGTGGTTTGTTTAACAGAAGCCATACAGAAAAAAATACCATGCAACAGTCCTTTGCAGTAAGAAAAGGGAAAACATTATTTTATTTCTTTTATTCCTTCTACTCTTCTTTCTTCATACCCAAGAACCCACTGTAGAACATCTTAGAACCTTTATCCACAGCTTAATCAAGTCCACAGCAGCAAATGCTGCTGTGGTCCTGTCTGAATCTGCAAGTACCAGTTTCCCTGCTCAGATATATTGCACTGGAGTATTTTTTTTCCTTCTTGCTTTTATTCTTTACTGTTTATGCAAGAAAATCCACTAATATGTTTTGGAGAAGATAAACCCATTTGTCCACAAATAGAAAATTCCAAACCAAGAATCTCTAAACCATGGGTTTACAGTAGCCCCATGAGGTTCAATAGTCATTGAAGAGATCTTTATTGGCATGCTCTTGAGAGCAGAGTGCTTTTAATCATATTTTTTCATGAAAGTTAATATTAAAACAGAAACATGCCACCTTACTGAGTTGCACTGAGAGTCAGTGGCAAGGGCAGAATGAAAAATGAGGATTTTTCTTTTCTCGTAAAGCAGGAGTTTCCCTGTATAAATTTAATGGCATTAAAAGCAAGTCTAAACTCAAAGCCTCATAGACTTCCAGTTAAACATGGTAGATTGAACATGTGTTTATCTCTTCTTCTTCTCCCAATCCCACCAAAGTAATGAGAATAAAAAAGGAATAATAGTAAAAGATTAAAAAATGCATAAACACACAAGGAAAAGGAAACTGGGAACAAAGACAACAAATGGATTAGAAATGTCAACAAATCTTTAAGGAAAAAAAGCCATGATAAGAGTATTAATGGCCTTAGCAGAGCACAGGAAACTGAAATAAGTTTCTGCAGAGGGATGAGAAGGAAACTGACTCTCCCTGCAGGATCTGAAAGAGGCTAAAAATTGGAGGATTGGCCAAAAGTTCGTGGAAAGAGCATTTAGAGCTCTACGTTCTCTCCTCCATCCCTCAAAGCCAGGAGACAACTCCTGTTTCATTTCTTCAGAAGAGAGAAGGCTTATTTTAGGAAGTATTTAAGCAGAAGTGACTCTAGATTCAGAGATCCTAGGGCCTGCAATGGAACTGGAGCATTCAGTAAAAGTTTGCAAGCTGGACAGTGATGCTCCCCAGGCAAGAAATTACAGGAGGTTTCTCTAGGGAAACTCAACAGTATCCAAAAAGAGAATTATCACTTGGTGGTCTCCCAGTGAAAACAGTCATTCCCTGCTTCATCCTACAGTAGACAAACATACCCAATCAACTTTTTAGTGCCTTGGTCTCGAAAACAGCAAGTCAAATAACGGAAGATATTTGGAGGAAGCTGAATCACAGGGACAGAAATAAACTGCAAAAAAAAGAAAGAACTCAGTAAAAAACAAACAATGCAGAGAACAAAAGAAAAACTTCAAGTAGAAGTAATATTTTTAGAAAGGTAACAGAGGACATTGCCTCTAGAAAACATGAACAGAACATTATACACATATGAACAATAAAAACTAGAATACCACTTTCTCAGAATTGTTTAAAAATCAAGTTGAATGGTAGGAAGATACAATTGAAGAAGTTTCCCTAAAAGTACAATGAAAAGGCAATAGAGGAGAAAAGATAAGAAAATCGGAGAATATACCCAGGCAAGTTCAACATCTAATTAATAAAAATCTCCAAAAGAGAGAATAAACAAAAACCGAGGTAAAGAAATTATCAGATAATTATTTCAGAAAAATTTCCCAGAACTAAGAGACACAAAAACTTAAGATTAAAAGGTTCCAACCAGGTACCCAGGTCAGTGAACGCAAACAGACCCACATGAAGGCACAGCTTTGCAAAATCACAAAATATTGGAATCTTAGAGAGGCTTCTAGATGTTTCCAGAAGGAGAAAAGCAGGTCATACAAAGCAGCCGGAACCAGAATGGCATCGATCTTCTCAGCAGCGGCACTGGAAGCTCAAAGACAACAGGGAAGTACCTTAAACAATATGAGGTAAAATAATTTTCAAGCTACAATGCTACATCCACAGTATCGACCTAGTTTGGGGTTGGAATAAAGATATTTTTAGACAGTTAAGTTCTCAAGACATTTACCTCCCAACACATGTTTTCTGAGGAAGCTACCAGTGAAGTATGCTAACAAAATGAGAGAAGAAACAGACAAGCAAGAAAGCATAAAATCCAGGGAAAGCAATAAAAAAAAACTTCAGGAAAAACAAACAAAACCAGGAAAGAGGAAATGGGGCTTTCAAGGTGACGACAAAGGAGTGAGAACAAGAGGAAGTGGTCTTGGAGCAGACCTAGAAAGTAACTGCCCACGCTGGAGTGGAGACATGCGGTCCCCTGAAGTGCACGCTTACATATTGTCCCATAGATCTGACCCGCTGGAAGGTTCTACTGGGAAGGTCTTGGAGCAGATGGGTAAAATCTCTGAGAAAATTAAGCAAGCGAAAAGATGTGTCAGAAAAGCAATATAACTTTTATGGAATACATTATTATATTCAGCATAAAGATAAACAGCAAAAAGATATAAACTGATGTAGGGAAGATGGAAGGGGGGACAGAGTTGATTCTTACCTACTAAAATAGAAGCCCTTACATGTATAAAATGGACACAATGAGTAAAAGCAGCATTATTTAGAAATATATAAATAGCAGAAGACATGGGTAAGTGAATGGAAAACAGCTTCCTTTGGGGAATAGGATTGGGGTGGGAGATGGATTATGGGAACTGCTATTGGTAATCATAAGCCTTTTAGTATTACTTGGCTTTTTAAAAGTATATGCCTGCATTACTTTACAAAAATAGAAATTAGTAAACAAGCAAACGTCAGTCTCTGCAAATTGGTGTCTCTGTGAAATTCTCAGATGCAAATGAGATAGGTGACGCGAGCTCTGGGCAGGGATGGAGACGCTGGTCCACATGCTCCTCCGACTCCTCCCTGCAGAGAATACTGAATTCAGGCAGTGTGAGGGACCCTTCCACCAAATTTGTTTCTCTTTAAGGCAGCTGCTTAAAGAGGGAAGGTGGTCCGTGGCCTCGAGGACATCAGGTCACATTGGTTCATGAACTCAGACTTAATTCCCAGTCTCTCGTGAAAGCAGCTCTGATTCCCAGTGGAACTCTTTTTCTTTTACTCAAGCACATGGTTCATTAGACGATTCCTACTCTACGATGGATTCTTTGCCTGCAGCTCTGCTCTAAGTCTTTGAGAGGATACAGATGGAGCCTTTCCTCTGCAGTCTTTCTGGTTTCCCACTTCCTCCCCTCCCACCTTCAGGCTCCTGGCTTCAGAGGACCGCCTCTCTTGTTGTCTAGGATCCACGCTCTCTTTTTACTTCTGTCATATTGACATGCTCAGTGACCTCCATGGGGAAGGTGTATAATCATGGGAGGATGCATGAGTCCACAATCAATGGATACATTCCTCAACACATAAAGCAATTTTGTCACGCATATATTCAAAGATAAACAGCTCTGTTTACAGCCACTTGAAATATTTAAATATACCAAAATATAAAACAGCATATAAAAATGCAACACACACACCACTGGTGTGTTCCTTTATGTGTTAACACATTATATAAATACCACATACCTCCTGCCCCCACAACCTATATTAAGCGTAGTACATATGTGCACCCTTCCACATAGGCACCCTAGAACAGAACAGCCTGAACAGACGCTGCTTTTCCTTCCTGACAAACGGGCATGAAATAACAGGCTGACATCTGCCTCTAAAGGTCATTCAAGTCAGCCTGCTACATGTCAAAATTCAAACTGCTCCATCCATCAACAGCAGACCCAAAATGAACGTAGCTTGGAAACTCAGCGGCAAGACAGTAACAGCCCAATTCGAAGTCTGACCTTCGAGGAATGGTGGGGTACGATGGAAAATTATTTCATGCCCTGCAACAAAGCCAACAATAGAATTTGAAGAGATTTTCAGTTAAATTAATTTTAAAGAAAAATCCCCCAGTGTAGCAGTTTAACTCTTAGGGTCACAAAAAAGGAGTGCTAAGCATAAGAGATTTTGCTATCTGGAGGCTCCGCCGGCACCTTGTGCAAAAGAACTAAAACAATATTTTAGGCAAAACAGTTTGAAGTCATTTGCACTGTAGCACACACTAAAAGTCTTTATCAGTAAGTGAAGAAATCATCAAGAGATTTAATTCCTCACAGAATTTTTTTGGGAATGGCTATTGGTTAAAATAAAATTGCAAATGAGATCAGCCCTTCAGGATTACAAATACGAATGAACCCTTTTCTGGAAGATATTTTTAAGGGTGATGATTTCCCTCAGCTCAATTATCACAAAATGTATGCCAGGAGATTTTATAACCAGTATCCAAAGACAACCACCAATTTAATAAATGAACCAGAATCTGATGCACAAAATTATTTTACCTACTGATGTGGCTATGATATTAGGCACAGCACACTTTTTAAAAAATGCTATATACATTTGCAGTCAGTGACATCTTGAACTATGCTTTAAACTCATGTTCCATGAAGGTGAAGTTACCTTTTTCTCTCTGCTGAAGACTGCTTCAAAACTCAACCTGAAAAGTCATCCTAGTGTGTTCCTTCCGAGCAATTCCAGTGTTTCCATTGACATGAAGTCCAGGCTAAAGTTGAGGGAGTGTTTCTTACATTTGTTAACAGAATGCTCACTCTGCCAAGTCTTTTCTCCCCACCGTATCTCTTCAGCACCTCTTTTCTCTGTAGTCCTTTGACTGATAATGAGCTTAAATTCTCCAAAAAACAAAAGCTCTTTTTCAGTTCTATCTCCCTCTTGAGTCATACCCCATTCCACCCTTCTCTCCTTGCTTGCATATTTCTTGAAAGGATAATCCACACCATCTCCTTCTAAGTCTTCTACTCAAAATAGTATTGCTATCAGCTTTTGTCCTTATCATCACATTGAAAATAACAACCTCTTCATTGCCACATCCAATGGCCTGTTTTTAGACTGAAGGTTCATTCATCTTTCTGCAGGATGGACCACACACCCCATCCACCCACCACAAATAACATATCTATTTCTCTTTTTCTGCTTGGTCTTTGACCTAGGTGGTTCTGGGATTCTGATTTAATCTCTTTCTCTCCGGTTTATACCCATTCTCTCTTGGTTAAGGCATTAAAATGCAAACACATGTTGATGACTTCCAAGTCCGCCTTTCCTTGCTCTGAAGCTCCAGGGCATAGTTCCCTGCACATCTCCCTTTGGTTATCTCCCAGCTACTGTAAACTTAAGACATCCCCAGCCTGCATTTCCTTTCCATTCTCTAACCACCCACTGGTTGAAAGCAGCAGTTTCCAGCTGGGCACGGTGGCTCATGCCTGTAATCCCAGCACTTTGGGAGGCCAAGGGGGGCGGATTACCTGAGGTCAGGAGTTCGAGACCAGCCATGGTCAACCCGGTGAAATCCCATCTCTACTAAAAAGGCAAAAATTAGCTGGGCCTGGTGGCGGGTGACTGTAATCCCAGCTACCCCAGAGGCTGAGGTAGGAAAATTGCTTGAACCCAGGAGATGGAGGATGCAGTGAGCCGAGATTGTGCCACTGCACTCCATCCTGGGCGACACAGCGAGACTCTGCCTCAAAACAAAATAAAACAAAACAAAACAAAAAAACCCCAGCAGTTTCCAGTATAAGACACATCCCTGCACATCTCCAGGACTGCACGCATTACCCTCTACAAAGCACCCTCAACTCCTCCAAATAGGTAGAGGCTCCCTTTTCTGTGTGTTCTGCGGCACCTCACACAACTTCTCATGTCATTGGAAGAAGTGAGCCCCCGTGTGTGACTTCCCCCTCAAAGCCACAACATATTTAAGTTGTTCGTCATAGAAGCCACAGCAGAGGCTGACACGAAGATTCTCAAGACCTATCTGATGAAGAAATGAATGCATTGATGAGGAAATAGTGCTGAATATCTGATTCACTGGCATGACTGAACAGAGTTTAGGGGAGGCAGGAGAGAGGAATGGGGTCCATGTTAAATTTGCCAGAGCATCTCATGGGACTTACAGTGATGGATTTTAGTCGAGCAACCAGATATTACCAGGGAAAGCTGGTGAACAGAAAGGCTTTCACTGCTAAAAATCCTGGTTAATTTTCTAACAATAAATTTTTTAAAAATGTTCTTGGGGATTCCAAATGTAGCATTTAAAGGACCATCTTTTTAAATTATTATTATTTTTTATTTTTATTGAGACGGAGTCTCGCTCTGTCACCCAGGCTGGAGTGCAAGTGGCATGATCTCGGCTCACTGCAAACTCCACCTCCCGGGTTCATGCCATTCTCCTGCCTCAGCCTCCCGAGTAGCTGGGACTACAGGCACCCACCACCACGCCCGGCTAATTTTTTGTATTTTTTTTTTTTTTTTTTTTTGAGACGGAGTCTCGCTCTGTCGCCCAGGCTGGAGTGCAGTGGCGCGATCTCGGCTCACTGCAAGCTCCGCCTCCTGGGTTCACGCCATTCTCCTGCCTCAGCCTCCCGAGTAGCTGGGACTACAGGCGCCCGCCACCACGCCCGGCTAATTTTTAGTATTTTTAGTAGAGACGGGGTTTCACTGTGTTAGCCAGGATGGTCTCGATCTCCTGACCTCGTGATCTGCCCGCCTCGGCCTCCCAAAGTGTAAAGGACCATCTTTAATGAAAAAATTTATTCTAAGCATTTAAATATTTTACCTAGTTAGCCCTTAATAAATATGTTGATGATGAGAGGATTATACATATGTCATGTTTCCCCTTCTTTATAAAAATACATAGCATGGATAGTTTAACAAGCATTTATTAATAATGCTTTGAGAACATTTAATCGAGAATTTCTTAATGTAGAAAAATTTGAAAAACATAAAAAGCCATTTGGTTTAATTTCCTGACTTGTAAAAATAAAGTGGCTAAATGACATGATTTTTGGGGTCCTTCCAGGTCCAACATTTTGGTCCCATAATTTCATTTCTTTCTTTCTTAATATTATCAGCCTTGGAGGTGATGGTAACTGTACAGGGATGACCATACCTTAGTCTTGTGTAGCTCATTCTCCTAAAGGCAAACCCTAGGAATTCTTAGTGTTGCAGATGTGAGGAAATGAGAATTCTCATGCTTTGCTGATGACAGTCCGAAAATCGATATAGTCTTTTGGATGGGAAATTTTGAAATGTGTTTCAAAAGACTAAAAACGTGACCATATACATTGATCAAAATTTTCTCAGATTTTATTCTAAAGAAATAAGTGAACTGGTGAACAAATATATTCATTGTGACATTATTCATAACAGTAATGAAATTGGGAACAGTAACAACTTCCAACATGAGGTGATAGATTAAAGAAAGTAGGATGTGTCTTTACAATGGAATGCTATGATAGATTGATACACATTTACTGATATGTAAAGACAGTTGCAAAATCAAAACTACTTAGAGATGAGACAATGAGGGTACCCACCTCATAATCTAAGATATATGACCAAAATGATACACAGATCACAATTTATTATTTATATTGTGTTTCATAGAAAATAAGAATGACAAATTAACTGAACATTCAATTTAAAAAGATAGAAAGAGAAGAGAAAACAATAATGATAACTCCAGAGAAAGCAGAGATTGATGAAAATAAAAATACACTAAATTTGATAAAATAGATGAAAAGATCTGTAAGATACATAAATGTCTCCTAAAAAAGAAAGGAAAGACACTTAATATTAGGAAATAGAAAAGGCACTTATCTGTTCATATGCAGGAGCCAAAATGAGATGTTACTTACAAGGTACTTGAAAGAAGTAGCTTGTGCAATTGTATATTGACAAACTTCGAAACCTCTGTGAAATGAAAGATTGTCTAAGAAAATAAATACATTTTTAAGTTGGCTCAAAAATAAACAAAAAATTTCAATAGACAATAATCATATGGGAAATTGAAAAAGTTGTAAAAGATCTAGACTGCCAAATGCCTCAAACTCAGCCAGTTTTATAAGTGAGCTCGTCTCAGAGGGAATTGTATAATTTATCCTCCAAACTGGAACCCTTTGGAGAGTGAAAGAACGTAATTACGCAGGGAGAATCTGAGAAACAGGAGATGTTTCAGGCGAATTAGGACAAATGGCAGTACTGGTTGTGCCAACCTTTTTTTTTTTCTTTTTCTTTTTGTTTTTTTTTTTTTTTGAGACGGAACTCTGTTGCCAGGTCGGAGTGCAGTGGCGCGATCTTGGCGCACTGCACGGTCCGCCTCCCAGGTTTACGCCATTCTCCTGCCTCAGCCTCCGGAGTAGCTGGGACTACAGGCGCCTGCCACCACAGGCAGCTAATTTTTTGTATTTTTAGTAGAGACGGGGTTTCACCGTGTTAGCCAGGATGGTCTCAATCTCCTGACCTTGTGATCTGCCGGCCTCAGCCTCCGGTTGTACCAACTTTTAAAGGATAAATAATTCTAAGTGATATAGTTTGCATTTGTGTCTCCACCCAAATCTCATGTCAGATTGGAGCAGGGGCGTGGTGAGAGGTGGCTGGATCACGGGGACAGATTCTCCTTTGCTGTTCTCGTGATAGTGAGTTCTCGTCAGATCTGATGGTTTAAAAGTATGCGGCACTTACCGCTTCACTCCCTCTCTCCTACTGCCATGTTAAGACATCTTTCACCTTCCGCCATGATTGTTAAGTTTCCTGAGGCCTCCCAGTCATGCTTCCTGTTAAGCCTGTCGAACTGTGAGTCAATTAAACTTGTTTCCTTCATAAATTACCCAGTCTCAGGTAGTTCTTTATAGCAGTGTGGAAATAGACTATACATTAAAGTTATGAAAACTGCATCATAGTTTAGAAAGAGATTAAAGGTTTTCCAGTTTAGAGTCAAGAAAAGCAGAAGAGAAAAAAAAAAAACAAAAAAGAAGGAAGAAAATTCTATGCCTACTGACGCATGTTCCCAAATAAACAAAATGTATCTATTATACACATACCTAAATGTCAATTATAAATCAGTAAGAAACAACCCAAATGAAAAAATGGGTCAAAATATACAAAATCAGTTTATAGAAAATAAATACAAACAAACCATAAGCATATAAAACATATGCTCAATACAACTGATGCATAAACAAAAAAAATTTTAACTGATCTGCTTAGAAAAATGTTAATAATATTAAATGTCAAAAACTGTGGTCTTTCATGCACTGTTGATGAGAATGTAAATTGGGGCTACATTCTGGAGGATCATTTGGCAATTATTTACCAAAATTTAAAATACACACACCCTATGATACACTTATTTCCCCTGCTAGGAATCTATACTACAGAAACACTTGAGCAAATGTGCAGGATATATGTATATGGATGCCGACTGATACATTATTTTAATTATAACGAATAACTAGAAATAATCTAAATTACTTATTTTTCAGGTAATGAAACAGACTCAGAGAGATTAAATGATTTGTCAAAGTCCACATTATTATCAATTGGGTTTATAGGACTAGAAAAAGCTGAGCTTTAAAAAACATAGAACAGTTTGCTAATTGTAGTTTTTAATTTTTATTTTTTTTCTGAGATAGAGTTTCACTCTTGTCACCCAGGCTGGAGTTGCAATGGCCCAGTCTCGGCTCACTGCAAACTCCGCTTCCCGGGTTCAAGTGATTCTCCTGCTTCAGCCGCCTGAGTACCTGGGATTACAGACGTGCACAACCATGTGCAGCTAATTTTTGTTTGTTTGTTTGTTTTGTTTTGTTTTTTTAGTAGAGACTGGATTTCACCACGTTGGCCAGGCTGGTCGCAAACCCCTGACCTCAGGTGATACGCCCGCCTTGGCCTCCCAAAGTGCTGGGATTACAAGTGTGAGCCACCGTGCTCACCCCAGTTCGCTAATTTTAAAATAATATTATAATTTGCTTTGCCCCATTGATGGACAATTGATAGTCTAAGGTTTCCACAGTTGTTTATAATCTCTTGATTAAAAATATCTTAATTTCTCTGCACCAATCAGCTCTTTTCCTTCAAAATCACTTCCACCCTTGGGATGGATAACTTTGCCCTTCAACATGGGTTGATTTTCAAATGTTTAATGGAAATAAAGACTAATTTTCTAGGGCTTTTAAGTGCTATGTTAAAAAGTCCTCTAGATGCAGATATCTTTACATTTGGAGATTACGGTTATCATTTTCAATATTACATGCTTTAAAATAACTACTCAGAAGAAAGAGATCAACAGGAACAAAATATCACAATAGCCTTAACCACATGGGACAATACTTTCTATGTTAACCATCATAACTATCTCTGCTTCAGAGAGAACAAGTGTTTTTTTTCTTTACAATGATGTTCCATAGGCAAGTAATGAGTTACTGCATAATATTAGAAAATAGTGAGGAAAATAAGTCACATTATACTCATTTTTCCCAAAGTGAAGCTTGCAATGTCTTAGAAAAGACTTCTGGCTTGGCTTCCTGTTGGTTTCTGGCTTTGGTCTCAATCTCTATTGTTCCCTACTCAACATGTAATCATCATTAAGGCATGTGATACAGTGCAGCCAAAACCTAGCTATAAAACAGCAGGTATGGCATGATTCCCTTTCAGAACATAAATGTAAATACAGAGTGTGTGTATATGCATAAAGAGTTTGGAAGGATTTTCAAGTGATTGTCTTTGGGTATGATTATAGGTATTCTCTGGTCTCTTGGTTTTGCTTATTTATATATCCTGATTTTCTATAATGAATATGTATGAGTTTTATATTTTAAAAAATTTTAATAAACTCGTTTTTGTTCTACCTATAGACTTACAGAGAGTTTGGGTCAGCAAATCCAGTGCACCGTGCTTCCTAGCCAGTTAGATTCTTTATAACATCTTTGGAAAATAAATAAGCTTATCTAATGATGAGTTCTGAAATTTCTGAAGCCAGAGGCAGATAGCTGGGCAAGCCCCAGGAATATCTCATGCCTAATGGTACTCAACATAGCAATAATTCATAAGAGTCCAAAGGCCAAAGGAGGGAGGTAGAATCAAAAGGGTAGCTAGAATAATTCCGACCCTGGCAAGAGGAAATCTGCATTTGATCGAAAGCACAGGTGTGGTTCAGATAGATCTGGATGTGAGTCACGGCTCTAGCACTTGAAGAAAAATAGTTGTATAAGGATAAACAACTTATTTATCTGTGCGTCAGTTTACTCATTTTTAAAATGAGAAAAATAATGGTAACCATGTCTTGTGAAGACCATGGTTCCCAAAAAGTTGCAGTCAAGATCTTAAAATGGCAGGCTCTGATCATATACCTTCTGTCCATAACTCTGAATTTTCTCCCAAAGTGGAATAGCAGGACTTGTTATTCATAACCTGAATCATGGTTCAAATAAGAACCTTTAAGTAGCTATGTAAGATTATCAAAGATCTGAAAACATAGCAAAAAAATTAGCTCAAAATATCAGAGAAAGCAGAAGCCCAAAGATGGAAGCAGAATACTAAAGCTTTTTTTGCCCTAAGCGCATTTTCCAAAAAAAAAAAAAAAAAGCAAACTTCTCTAAATTAAATGGGATCTCAAAGACTTAACACCCTTAGAATAAGACTAAGTGCTACCCAGCCCTCCTTCACTCTCAGGGGACTGACTTAAAGTTGTCTGAGCACTGAATAGAGCAGAGAGAAAAAAATGACATCAAAAAGCTATCCTCACTTAGATTTGCAGAATAATAATTCCTTGATTAGAAATATTCTAATTTATTTTTACCAATCAGCTATTTTCCTCCAAAATCACTTCCACCCTTTGGATGGATAATTTTGCCCTTCAACATTTTTTAAAGCTAAGTAATCACATTAGCTAAGTAATCAAAAACAAACGAAACAACAATAACAACAAAAATTAAGGTGACAAATTCAATTTAGGGTGGTCTTGAAGGTAATTCTCTTAGGTGCCTGGCTAAGCAGATTTAACTCCTGTATGGAGGGAGTACCTTTATCCTAGGTCTGAAAACCCACAGATAGTGATTTTCAAGGACATTAAATAGCTCAGAATAAAAAGAAATGCAAGTATGTTAGGGAAAAGTGCAAAAGAACAACTATGTCAGGAAGAAAAATAGAAAAAGACAAATGACCAAAACAGACCTATACACATAAATTATAAGGCACAGTTTATAAGACACTTACGATTATCAAGGTGTAATAAACAAAATAAGAATAAAAATTAAGCTTTAAAATAGATGCAGGACACTATAAAAATATGTTCTAACAGATTTGATAAAATACAAAAGAGAACTTCTAGAAATAAAAAATATAGAAATTGAAATAAAAAACACAATAAATCCATATAACAGCAGATGAGAAACAGCCAAAGAGAAAGCAGGCAAATGGGAATATGAGTCAGATGAAATTATCCAGAATACCAGAGGAGAAAAAAAAAAAAGCAGGGAAATGAAGAAGTTAAGACTCAGGGGATGATATAGTAAGAAGACCTAATCTATTTTATGGGAGTTCTATAAAGAGGATAGAGAGAATTGGCAAGAATTATTTAAAGAGAAAATGAGTGTTTTCTGGAAAGTAATAAGAAACAACTGTCCACAGGTTCAGTTTGAGAAGCTGTTAAGATCCAAAGCAGTATTAAATAAAAAAGGAAGAAAGCAACACACACTTAGAAACATTACAATGAAACTACAGAATACTAAAGATAATATATACAATCTTAAGAACAGTAATAATATAATAAAAAGACAAGGTCAGGCGCGGTGGCTCACGCCTGTAATCCACTACTTTGGGAGGCCGAGGTGGGCGGATCACGAGGTCAGGTGATCAAGACCATCCTGGCTAACATGGTGAAACCCCATCTCTACTAAAAATACAAAAAAAAAAAAAAAAAAAAAAAAAAAAAAGCCGGGCGTGGTGGCAGTCTCCTGTAGTCCCAGCTACTCGGGAGGCTGACTCAGGAGAATGGCATGAACCCGGAAGGCAGAGCTAGCAGTGAGCGCAGATCACGCCACTGCACTCCAGCCTGGGTGACAGAGCAAGACTCTGTCTCAAAAAAAAAAAAAAAAAAGAGACAAATTGACTGGACATCTGACATCTTGACGGCCACACTGGAAGTCAAAAGACAGTAGAATTAATCTTCATTATGGTAAAATAAAATACTTAAAAAATTAGAATTCCACATCCAGAGAAAACATCTTTTAAGAGTATTTTAAACCCTCTAAACAGGGACAGGATAGACCCTCACCAAAAATCTGGTTTGGATGTTGAGACTGATGATGTCATACACACACCAAGAAGATGTGAAAAGATGTATTACTTATGTAATTGAGTCTTTTCTGGGGAGACCTTAGAGGGCAAGGAAAGGAGATTGGCATGGAGCTTTTATAGTGGTAAGGAGATGGACCAAAGTGAGGGCTCCCACATGTGGGCAGGAGCTTATGTGCTACCACTTGTACCAAGGAGAGAACACTTTGGCTTTTTTATAAGCTTGCCCACTTGCGGATCATAGGGAAAGAAAAATAAGATGAGGCTTAAAAGCAGTCAGCAGTTAAACACCAAAAAATGAAGTTAGAGTCCTTATTACAAAGAGTAATAGAGGAAATAAAGACTTCTTTTAAACAAATAAAAACTGAAGATTTGCCACTGGAATATTCTCACTAAAGAAAATAAAATTTTTTGAGAAGGCAGAAGGAATCCCAAGAGGAAGTTCTCAGATACAAGAAGAAGATAAAAGAAAGAGCTAAATATGTGGACTCATTCAAATGAACATTGACACGAAATTAATGACAATTCTTGGAAAGAATTTAGACACATGTATGACAAAATTATGTATGTTTGAAAGGGAGTAAATGAAGTTAACGTGTTAAAGGTATTGATTAGCTGGAGAAAGTGTCTGGAGAAACTGTAAAGGTATTGATTAGCTTTAGATTTTGATAAGTATACCTCCTGCAATTTCTAGGAAAAATCAATAAAAGAATGAAAATAAAGTGTATTATTTCCAAATGAATACAAAAAATAGAATGATGAAAAATAATTAGAGAATACAAAATACAATGGCAAATTTAACACTGATTGCATTAAACACAAATGTAAATGAACCAACAGCCCCAATTCTCCAATTAAAAAATAAATGGCAAACTGAATAAAAACAAAATCAATTCATAATGATGTTTATAAAAGACATATCTACAAAATAAAGATACAAAATATTGATACTAAGAAGATAGAAAAAGAAAGAACATGAACATATCAACCAGAAGAAAAGTGGTGTAGCTATATTAGCAAAAGTATAGATTTTAAAACAAAAAGTATTGACAAAGAATGTTACTTTATTGTAATAAAGATTTAATCTACACTTGTCTTGCTAATTATTGGATGGACAGAAAAAAGTCAGTGAGAATAAAGAAGATTTAAATAACATGATTAACAAACTTGACCTAATAACTTGTGTGGAACATTATACTCAGCAACTACACAACAGATTTCTTCCCCAAGTACACACAGAACACTTACAAAAATTCACCATATGATGATCCATAAAGCAAGTTTTAAAAAACTTCTAAGAACTGAAATTATACAGAGCATTTTGTCTGATCAGACCTCAATTAAACAGAAATCTTTCAACAAAAATAAAACTAGAAAATCTCCCATCAGTTTGGAAATTAAAGAAATATTGTTCTAAATAACTACGGCTCAACAAAGGAATCTAATGGAAATTGCACATCTAAAAATGCATGGTAATGAAATACACTACATATAAAAACTTGTGAGATATAACTAAAGCAATACAAATTTATTAGTGAAAATTCGGAAAAGTTATGAAGGGCAATGACTACTTTCCCATTTCTAAAATGTGTAAAAATAGAAAAAAAACCCACCCAAAACAAACAAAAGGGAGTGAAAGTAAAATAGTATATAAACTAGATTTAATAAAACAGAATGTGTTGAAAAACTAAAGGTGGTTCCTTGAAAGGAGTAAAATTGTAAAACATTTAGTGATAAAGAATAAAGAAAAGGTAAAAGGCATTGAAGAAAGAAATATGAAGAATGAAACAGAATATGACTGCAGATGGTGCCATCACTAAAAAGATAAAAAGAGGGCCGGGCACGGTGGCTCACGCCTGTAATCCCAGCACTTTGAGAGGCCGAGGCGGGTGGATCACGAGGTCAGGAGATCAAGACCATCCTGGCCAACATGGTGAAACCCCGTCTCTACTAAAAATACAAAAAATTAGCCGGGCGTGGTGGCGGGCGCCTGTAGTCTCAGCTACTCAGGAGGCTGAGGCAGGAGAATGACATGAACCTGGGAGGCGGAGCTTGCAGTAAGCCGAGATCATGCCACTTGCACTCCAGCCTGGGTGACAGAGCGAGACTCAGTCTCAAAAAAAAAAGATAAAAAGAGAATGTTACAAAAAACTTCCTCTCAACACATTTAAGTATTTAAGTACAATATTTAACAAAATTGGCTAGATACTTTAGTAGTCTAATAAGTATTGAGAAAAATTGAAACGATACTCAAAAAATTTCCGACAAATAGAAGTTCAGGTTCAGATAGCTTCACCAGTGAGTTCTATTATACATTCAAGAACAAAACAATCCTATAAAAATTAACCCCCAAAATAGAAAAACAAAGGAGCTCTTCTTCAGTTCTTTTTATGAGGGCAACTTTACCTTGATACCAACCCCTAATGATGACATACACACAAGAAAAATTATAGGTCAATGTCATTCATGAACATAGATATGAAATTCCTAAAAAAATTTATTACTTAAACAATTCCAGCAATTTAAAAAGGTAATACAGCATGAATAATTTGCTTGTAAACCAAATTATTGTTGTATGCAAGGTAAATTAAACATGAGTAAATAATGTATTTTACATTGATAGATTAAAGGAGAAAACATATAATTATTTCAATAAGAGGCAAAAAATTGATAAATGTGTAACAACTCATTTTTACTAAAAAAGATAGCTTAGCACACTAGAAATTAAAATAATTTTTAAAAAAAAATAGGTTATCTCTCTTCTAAACGATAGTAATCATCTTTTTTTTTTTTTTTTTGAGACAGAGTCTCACTGTGTCGCCCAGGTTGGAGTGCAGTGGCGTGATCTCTGCTCACTGCAACTTCCGCCTCCTGGATTCAAGTAATTCCCCTGCCTCAGCTTCCCCAGTAGCTGGGATTACAGGAGCCAGCCAGCATGCCTGGCTAATTTTTGTATTTTTAGTAGAGACGGGGTTTTGCCATGTTGGCCAGGCTGGTCTCGAATTCCTGACCTCAAGTGATCTGCCCGCCTTGACTTCTGAAAGTGCTGGAACTACAGGCGTGAGCCACCACAGCCAGCCGTAATCATCACATTTAATGATGAAATACTGAGATTTCCTCATTTCGCATCTTTGAGATTTTCCATCTTTGAGACTGGAAAAAGATAAGGATATTCATTTTCACTTTTACTAAGCATTGTTCTAGAGGTCACAGCCAGTACAAGGCAAAGCAGAAGAAATAAAAGATAAGGATTAGAAAGAAGGAAACTAAACTGCCATTATTCTTATATAATTGTACATGTAGAAAATCCAAACTAATCTAGTAATTATTAGAATAGGAGACTCTACCAAGTCCCCTGACGCAAAATTGACATATGAAAATCAATTGCATTTCTATACATCAGCAAAAGACAGTTAGAAAATAACATTTAAAAGATACTGATTACATTAACGTCAAAAGGGTTGAGTAAGAATAAATCTAACAAAAAATTTATTCCAAAACTGAATACATGAAAATACAATCTCATTAATAATTATGGTTATGCAAACAATTATGATTATGTAAAATTTAAAAATGCAAGTGATACCATTTCCACTAAATTGGCTAAAACTAAAAACCCTGATTTTACCAAGTATTGAGGAAGCTGCTGAGTAGCAGGAATTCTAAAACACTTCTAGTGAGAGTATAAACAAAAAACCCACCTTGCAAAACCATTTGACATTTAATAGTCATGCTGAAGATGTCATGACTTCTTCATGAAGACCCATTATTTCTACTCCTGGGTACATCCACTCTAGAGAAATTATTGTACATTTGCGCCAAAATACTTATGCAAGAATGTATACATAGAAGCATTTTTGCAAAATCCCTAACTGAAAACAACCCAAATGTCTGTCAAGAATAAAATATGTAAATAAATGTTGGTATAATTATAGAGTGGAGTACTATGCAATGATGAAAATGAACAAACTGTAGCTACTCAGTCACTTGAATCAGGGGTTGGCAAAGTATAGACCCAAATTTGATCTGTTTTTGTAAACAAAGCTTTAGTGGAACACAACCATGCTTATCCATTTACATGTTGTCTGTGGCTACTTTCAAGCTGCGATAGCAGAACTGAGTACCTGCCACAGAAATCATGTGGTCCACAAAGCCAAAAATTTTCACCAGGTGGCCCTTAAGAGAGTAAGATGTCAACTCCTAACTTAAATGAATCTTGCAAGCATAATGTTGACCCCCCAAAAAAGTAACCAAGAGAATATATACCAAATTATTTCATTTGCATTAAGAACCTGATGAAACTACATTATATTGTTTAGGGATGCATACATATGTTGTAGAATTTTAAAGCAACACAAGGAAATGATCATCGCAAAAGGATTGAACTGAGTTACCTCTAGGGAGGATCAACGGGTTGGGATGGGAGAAGAAATCAAAGGGAATTGGGAGCTAACAATGACATACCTTAATCTGGGCAGGAGATACATAGGAACTTTATCCAATAACCTTAGTGTGTGGGGGTGTGTGCCTGTGTTTTACATAATTTTCTGGTTGTATGCTAAATTTTTCACTTAAAGTAAAAAACAATAAAGTACTTCCACCATTATCTAGTTTATAATTTTAAAGCAAACTGTAAAGTAAAATGTTTCAATTATATTCAAATTTAAACAAGAAAGACTTAGTCCTATATACATAAAAATAACAATAGACTCAAGTTCTGATTACCCTTTTCTCATTCTTTCTAAATTTCAAACATGATTTATATCAAAATGTTAAGAACAGCCAATGCAAAGAAAATTGTTTGCCAAGCTTCAGTCACATAATAAACTATTTTTCTTTTCTAGAAATGCAAATCCTGGGATAGAATGCCAGTGTGTATAACATATTAGCTAGTGTTAACACAGAAATTCCACTCTTGCCAAAATAGCTTTAAGAAAACAAGTTTTCCTTTTCAAAAGTAATCACATTTTTCCTTTGCTTATTAGCATTTAGTATACAAACATACAAAAATGGCTCCTAATTATTTCGTAGCAGCTTTACTGAAATATAGTCCATATACTGTAGAATTCACCCATTTAAAATGTACAATTTGGCTGGGTGTAGTGGCTCACACCTGTAATCCCAGCACTTTGGGAGGCCAAGGCAGGAAGTTCACCTGAGGTTAGGAATTCAAGACCAGCCTGGCCAACACGGCAAAACCCTGTCTCTACTAAAAATACAAAAATTAGCCGGGTGTGGTGCTGTGCGCCTGCAATCCCAGCTACTTGGGAGGCTGAGGCAGGGAGAATCACTTAAATCCGGGAGGCAGAGGTTGCAGCGAGCCAAGATCGCGCCATTGCACTCCAGCCTGGGTGACAGAGCAAGACTCCATCTCAAAAATAAAATAAAATAAGTAAAATGTACAATTCATTGGATTTTCATATACTCTCAGAGTTATGCAACCATCACCACAATCAATGTTAGAACATTTTATCATCTCCATAAGAAACCTAGTACCCTTTAGCAATCACCCTCTCAAACCCCCATCTCCTTTCTCCCCCAGTCCTAGTCAAGCACCCACTATTTATTTTATATCTATATAGGTTTGCCTATTCTG
This sequence comes from Gorilla gorilla gorilla, assembly GCF_029281585.2. NCBI lineage: Eukaryota > Metazoa > Chordata > Mammalia > Primates > Hominidae > Gorilla > Gorilla gorilla. Next base: position 103,133,926 of record NC_073242.2, read on the forward strand.
AACATTTAATGTAAGTGAAAGCATATGACACGTGGTCTTTTGTGTCTCGCTTCTTTCCCTTTGCATAAGGTTTCGAGATTCATCCATGTTGTAGCATGTGTCAGTACCTCATTTCTTTCTATGGCTGAATAGTATTCCGTTGTATGGATATACCACATTTTGTTTATCCATTCATCAGTGGACAGACATTTGAGCTGTTTCCACCTTTTGACTGCTATGAAAAATGATGCTATGAAGATTTGTGTACCAGCTTTTCTATGAACACTTATTTTTCTCTTGAGTATATGTTGATGAATGGAATTAATGCTAATATTTTAATATTTGACTGTAAGTCAGAAGACAAATTATAATACTTCATTTTAATAGAGAGTAGATGCTGTGAAATAAATTTCTATTTAGTTTTCTAAAGCTAATTATCACATCACTTGGAAGTACGTATAGCTTTTACTGTGATAATACATTACAATTAACATTACATTTATTCTTGTGACCACTATAATCAAATTTGTTCGACTGGAATATATGAATTTCAGGAAATACTAGCCTTTTAAATTCATGGAAATTTTAAAAAATGTTTCTCATTTATTGAGAATTCTCCAGGCTAAAATAAAAATCCTTCTAATTTTCTTTATTTAAAAATAGAACTTTTTTTTTAAATGGGGTCTTGCTCTGTCACCCAGACTGGAGCGCAGTGGCACCAACTCAGCTCACCACAACCTCTGCCTCCTGGGTTCAAGCAATTCTGCCTCAGTCTCCCGAGTAGCTGGGATTATAGGCATGCGCCACCACACCCAGCTAATTTTTGTATTTCTCATAGAGACAGGTTTTCACCATGTTGGCTAGGCTCGTCTCAAACTCCTGACCTCAGGTGATCTGCCCTCCTTGGCCTCCCAAAGTGCTGGGATTATAGGCATGAGCTGCCGTGCCTGGCCAGAAATAGAGATTTTATGACGTATCATCCACTTGTATAGTCAGAACCCAACTGCGTAACTCCAAATATGGTTACCATTTTTTAATAATACCAAGTCTTCTGTAATTTAAAATGATTTTTAAAAGCAGGCTAAAACAAATAGATAATTTGAAAATTTAGCACAAAACTATTAACTAAGATTTTCTTAAAAAGTATTCTGTAAAACTACATCTTTGTTCGAGATTTATCTATTTGCATAGCAGTATAACAACCAAAATTTCCAATTTTGATATTACCATTTTGACTTAAAAATAAAAATAAATAATGGATGCATTATTTACCAAGAACTACTATAATCAGGTGGCACTAACTTTCCCCCCAAATCCACCCAGATTCTAAGATAGGTAACCAAAGAGAAACGGAAAAATTAAGAGTTGATAGGAATTAAGGAGAAAGAGATGGAGAGAGATGGCAAAAAAGGAAAAACAATAGAAAGGAGATGTGGTTGGATTTCATTCTTGCTGAGAAAATCTACCGAAATATATATAGTTCCCACAGTATGCACTTTGGATGGACATGTAAGTAATGGAAGAAAGACACAGAAGGGTGACAGGACAAAACCGAGCATCACATTTGGCCAATTGGCCCTCATGACAGGCAGGGATTCACACAACATCTCTGCAGCCAAAAATGTACATACGTGCAAAAACAACCTTGCCTGCTGGAGGACTCAGGGAAGAGAAGGACCCTGAAGTAGCTTCAAAGAACATCAGCATCCTTCACTCTAATTAAAACCTACTTTTATTTCATTTATATAAGGGTGTCAGGTTCGATTAGAAGCCACGTACAATTTGGCTCTGAGAAGAACGGTAGCTTTCTCTCATGAAGAAAAACAAAGGAAGAGAAGTAATTCCTAAATGTTACCCTCGGAGATTCCCAGGGCACCATGCGCACCCACAAGGTCTTAATGTCCCTGGGGAGGTGGCTACAGGCTCTGTTGTCAGCTGTATGGAGAGCTTTCAGGCTCCCCTGAAATAGAAATACAGTATTAGTTAACTGGATACACAAATTCATTAAGCAAGCAAAGCATGGCAAAGACTATCCTCCGTTTGCAGTTCTGTGCCCCAATGGGAGAAGAGTATAACTGCATTCTCTGTGGTTTATCTGTGTATATACTCATCTGGGCGTATATCGTGTATGCCTTCTTATTGCATGCGGTTCCAAAATACTTCGTTCAAGTTTCCTTATTAGCAGCGAGTGGGTCTGTTGAAGCTTAAGAAAGCCATTTAATAAAAATAGAGCCACCCAAATGAACATGGATTGAAAAAAAAATTTAGATTGATGGAGCGAGGTTGGTCACTGTAATTACGGAAGGTGTATCATTTCCTAAGCTCTCTCTGCATTAAGTGTATGCCATACATACATCAGACATAATTAGCACTTTAGGTGACAATGATTTGATTTCTTTCCTTGTAATAAAAGCCCTCTGTGTTGGCATATACATTCAGAACGGGAAATTGAACACTGTTGCTGTTTATTCACCCGAGGCAAAATTTAGGACGAACTAGGGAAAATACAAGGAGGGCTTACAGAACAGCCCTTTGTGAATTTTGCAAACAGAAAAAGAAAATAGTTCAATAAAAAGCTTTTAAGGATCACAGTCAAATTTGTGCCTTTTAAAAGCAAAGGATTTCTATGGAACGCTTCTCTACTTTTAAAGTCAGCATTTAACTTTCCTTTAGATGTGAACAAACCCACACTAAATTGATTTGTAGGCACAACTGCAAAACTGGACACATTTAAATTACTGTGTATGAACCAGAAAAATATTTGTGCTGCCTTCTCTGAGGGCACAGAAGAAAATGGTTTTTAAAATTATTTCTAATAAATATCAATCCTTCCTGCTTCTTCGCTGCCACAATCAAGAATCATGTTAATCTGCATTTCTGTGGATTAAACCATTTATATAAACATTAAAGATTTTTTTAAAAGGGAAAAAGGAGAAACTGAAATGCAAGTTGCTGATCCGTTGTATATGGCTCATAAGGGATACTACATCCTCTTGAAATCTGTAGCCCCACGAGAAACACAATGAAAACATGCTTTTGCATTTAAATCTTCTTGAAAACCCATTTTCTTCTCTTTTTCATCAAAAACAAAATGTGACAGGTGGGTTAGTTAATTCCTTTATTGCATAAGTTAATCAGAAATTAAGTCATAGATAATGATTGTTAAAATAAACATCTCTAAACTAAACCTAATTTTGTTAGTTAACTTCATGCAAACCTTCCCACTTGCATAGAACTTGCTGACCTTTTGCTTTAATCCTAGGATCTATCTGTTCTACTAATATGCTGATCTACACATATCTACTGACCAGTTAGAGGGTGAATTGCATACCCATATCTACTCCAATGATTCTAAAATCCTCACAGTGTCACAAAAGTGAAGACTGTATGAGAGATGCTTAAATTGCACATAACACAGCTGTTCCTAAGGATCTTCATTTAACATTTTCTTAAACTTCTATGGACCTTTTACTGACTTAAATAAGAATATCTGAAAATAAAGGGTCCTGTTTTTTGTGTGAGTTCCTATTTCAGAAACTTATAAATAATAAACCAGAAGCAAAGAAGCCTTTGAAAAATCAGTATGAAGAGTAGGTTATGATGTAAACACATTTTGCCTAAATTGTAAAAAACAAACAAACGAAAAACAGAAAGAAAATACAGTACCTGCTTAGAGCTTTGCAGAGTTAACTCACTGTAATTTGGAACACATGAGCATGAAAGGAGTTCAACAGTTGGATACATCATATACTTTTCCAAGCACAGATTTTAAATAAAGGATGTATGGCCGGGTGTGCTGGCTCACGCCTATAATCCCAGCACTTTGGGAGGCAGAGGCAGTCAGATCAGTTGAGGTTGGAAGTTTGAGACCATCCTGCCCAACATGGCAAAACCCTGTCTCTACAAAAAATACAAAAAAGTAGTCAGGCGTGGTGGTGCGTGCTTGTAATCCCAGCTACTTGTGAGGCTGAGGCAGGAGAATCACTTGAACCCGGGAGGTGAAGGTTGCAGTGAGTTGAGATCCTGCCTCTGCACTCCAGCCTGTACAACAAAGCAAGACTCCATCTAAGAAAAAAAAAAAAAAAAAGGATGTGTGAGGCATTAGTAATGGTTTCAAACAATAGTTTCTCTTATCTAAATTTTAACTTGAGCCAGATGGAGTTTAAGGTCACAGACAATAAAAAGTACTATTTATGTATTCTCCCAGATGATTGTATATTATTCTGTTTTCTCAACATAAGAAAGATTTCATTTAGAAACTCAAATCTGATTTTTGCAGGTTTGCGCCTATAACGTAGGTCATTCTTTTTTGTTGTTTTTTTTTAAGGATAGACACAACTGACCAATTTTTTTTTTTTTTTTTAAGAAAGAATCATGTTACACAAGAACTCAGGGTTGCCAGGCCAGGCTGTACTTGATAAAATGCTGTGGCAGGTGACAGCTGAGGTGCACTCTCTGATCATGCATTATTTTGTGAAAGAGAGTTATGATAAAACCCTGATATTACAAGGTGATGTAATCACCTGTTACAGAAATAGTTGTTAAATCAACTAGTTACTAAATAGCATTACAACCAATTATTAGCACTTTTGCGCAAGTGTAAAGCCTTTTCGCAGATTTTTTTGGCTTCATACACAGAATTTTACATCTGTGACATGAGATTTTTTTTCTCTCTCATGCAGAAATATTAAATATCCATGACCCATGGTCACAGCGTTTCTCCCTCATTTCTCATTAGATAGATATCTCTTACCTTGACGAGACACATGCACGTATATACATAACATACATATGGGATGTCAGAAAACACTTCCGATTTTTCTTCCATACCCCCCTAGGATGATGTGGGAACCTTATGTCAAAAACCCTCACTTTAGAACAATAAATAAATAAACCAGCCACAGCCTTCCTGAGGCTGGCCAACTCTAGCATAAGTAATTCAAGAGGCTGAGAGATGCCAGATAAATTTGATTACTATAAAAGATGGGAATATGTTTCTTTCCTTTGAGAATTCACAAAAAGGGGTCAAAAACAAAGCAATGCTGAAAGCGAACAATTTCATTTCGCCTGCAATTCAAGGCGAAAATTCAAAGGCAATTTTGCAAGAACATTTTATCACAATTTTATAGGCCCTCATTTCCTGCACACATCACAATCTTTAATTTCTAAAAGAAGAAGGCAAGAAAAGGGGAAGTGGGCGGGGGAGAAGGGGTGAGGAGGCAGAGACCAACCGTGAGGGGTTTTTTTTTCTTCTTCTTTAAGATATAAATGCAGATATTTATAAAGCAGTGAGAGATTTGTAAATCTTTCTTCAAAGCTGAACCTACTGCTGGGATCGTGATTTGCTAAAAGCTGCTATAGGCATACTCCAAAACTCAGCAGGGTCATCTCTTCCCTTCCAAAAAAATAAAATAAAATAAAAAATAAAAGAGGTTGGGTTGAGTGGGGGAGGAGTGAAAGCCATTCTGATTTGTAGCGTCTCGACAGACATGAGTTTGAGAAAACTGTTTGCATTTCATACCTTCTCCTTGACTATTTTTCCTTTCCAAAGACACAAGAACATTTGAAACTCAGTAGCTTGCTTCCCATCTTTTTGTCTAACTGACTCTCCTTGATGCGTTTGGAAATGGCAGGTCATTTCTCAAAGCCAAGCTGTCAGGTGGCCCTTTACCAGGTCACGATCTAAAGACAAATGCAACAGGCATTCATCCAAGGGCACCTTGACCACCTCCACTCCCCACCCTGCAGGTCTTGCCTGGTACAATGAATGGCACAGTTCATATGGAGCACAAAGATCTAGTTTCCAGTTCCAATTTTGCCAACAACTTCCTGTATGATCCAAAGGAAAGCCACAAACTCGCTCTCATTTCCTAGTGGGAATAAAAAATAGAAGTCCTACTGGCTTTCCAAGATAGCAAGGATAACAGAAAGCAACACGGGTTTGAAAGCCCTTGGCTCATTTTGTACATAAATGCATCCCTAAGACCCAGAATGTGTCTGGGACAAAGGAGATGCTGAATAAATGTTTGTTAACTAAGGAATGAATGCATCTGGGGAAGCGTAAGCCACGAAAATCAGAGTAAAACTGTCATAGTAGATATTAAAACAAAACCAAGATGGGTAGTGCTAAGAATCCACTATCTCTGAGAGGGAAATGGACTGACTTTAGGATATGGCAGGTATTTCTTTCTCATTGGAGCAATTAACCTCTATGTTCTGTAACCACCCCCACCTCAGTCTCATGCACTGACACATTTACAACCTACTCAAAGCCTCAGCAGGCCATCGAGCTCAGAGGAACTTCGGGGAACACCACCCATTTAGAGATGCAGCAGAGTAACTTCAGACTTTTCTCTAGATAGACAAATTGTTTTCAAAGAGAACTGAATATAAAATAATTTTACTCTGGGAAGGGAATGTCATTTTTAAAAAAGAAAAGGAAAGAAGTGTGAGAAAAAGAAAACTCTTTTGCAAGTCAGTTTTCCAAACTGAACCAGGCACTGCTGTCACCTAGGAGGGCAACGTAACTTTGCCAAACAGTATTGCTGACCTTTTTCTGCACATCTAGAAGCCTTGTTTTCTAGAGGGAAATCTTGAGATGGGCTAGCACTATTTAGTGCTGACCTAATTCCCATGAAAAACAAAGAACTACCATAAATGGAGAAACTGGGCTTTGACAATTGCATCAATATCTAATACAAAAATCGAAGATGGCTTAAGGTTAAAGGATGCATATCCAGCATAGTGCTATATGCAGTACATATATTCGTTCTAAGTAACAACCACATATTTATATTCTTTCAGAAACTTGCTTTTTGTAATGCTAGTCCCTGATTCAGTGATTGCAAGTGATTTAAAAAAATCAATCCATATCCACAAATAGTCACCAATATATATTGAAATTTGAAATCCCATAGTATTTGCCATTTTGGACTTCCCATCACAAGGAGCAACCATATTCATTCATCTACCAAGGGATCACCAGCAATATACCCGGTGCCATTTAGATGTCCATTAAGATGAGATACAGCACAAATTATAAAAACACTCCTTTGGAAGAGCTACCACCTGGTTACAGCAGGACCAAAAGAGGCAGACATGTATACGGTGTACCAAAGAGGAAATTTTAACAGAGCATTCAGATACACCCAGAGGAAAGTAATTATAAAGGACAATAACTTTTCCTTTCCATATACCAATATTTTTTTGCACATAGCTAACACTTAGTTAATGCATTTCCATAGGAGTTTTATTCCATTTAAAATATGGAATGGGATAAACATAGTCAGCAGCACAGTCATGGTCCATTGGAGAATGCAGATGTATTTATTCATTTATTTAACAAATATTGTGTTAGTGCCTCTTGTCTGCTGAAGAGTGCAGAGTGATTAAGAGCACTATTGTCCCTGCTCTCACGGAGTTTACAGTCTAATGTAGAGGATGAATACAAAAGTAAGTAATTAAATATAGTGTGACAAATGCAATGAAAGTGGTCTTAACAGGTGCTTGGGGACCATTGAAGAGATGATCTTTCTGATCATCATCGCACTTTTTTTTTTTTTTTTTTTTTTGGTGACACAGAGTCTTGCTCTGTTGTGCAGGCTGGAGTGCAGTGGTGCCATCCTGGCTCATTGCAACCTCCACCTCCCAGGTCCAAGTGATTATCCTGCCTCAGCCTCCCGAGTAGCTGGGATTACAGGCTCCAGCCACCATGCCCAACTAATTTTTGTATTTTTAGTAGAGACGGGGTTTCACCTGTTGGCCAGGCTGGCCTCAAACTCCTGACCTCAAGTGATACACCCACCTCAGCCTCCCAAAGTGCTGGGATTACAGGCATGAGCCACCATGCCTGGCCTGATCATTGTACTTTTAAGAAGAGGATGCTGAGACCCAGGAAGAGGGCAGTGATTTGCCCAGGGTGATACAGAGATTGCTCTACCAAAGTGAAGGATATGGCAGTGGTATTGTGACCTAGGAAAATGAACAAATTCCAGGATATCTGCTTTACTAAGATAATTCATTTTAAAAGCAGATGAGATACAAATAAATTTTAAAACCCCACATAAATAGAGAGATGATTTGGCATCACTGTGCAACAAATGATTTTTTACTGTACCACATGACAAGTTTTGTGACTTTTCTTCAATAACTTTTTTTTTTTTTAAAGGCAGAGTCTTGCTCTGTCACCCAGGTGGAGTCTCACTCTGTCGCCCAGGCTCACTGCAAGGTCTGCCTCCCGGGTTCACGCCATTCTCCTGCCTCAACTTCCTGAGTAACTGGGACTACAGGAGACCACCACCACGCCTGGCTAATTTTTTTGTATTTTTAGTAGAGACGGGATTTCACCGTGTTAGCCAGTATGGTCTCGATCTCCTGACCTTGCGATCCACCCACCTCAGCCTCCCAAAGTGCTGGGGTTACAGGTGTGAGCCACCGCACCCAGCTGACTTTTCTTCAATAACTTTTAAGCAGCCTGAGTGGCAGTTTGTGGGCTGGAGAGTTTGATCGGATATGGAAAAATGGACATACAGATTGGTTTAAAGGATTTAAATCTCCATGTCCTATAAAGCCAGTAGATCCATTAATCACATAGCAGAGAAGTTACATGGGATCACATCATGTCGTATTCATGTCTCAAAAGAGTTACCTGTTCCGATATGAAATAATTAAACCTTCTAAAATTGTGCTTCTTTTTTCATATACAAAATGTTTGTGTTTCAGAGAGCTCTTATTATCAAATATAAGGTCTTTGGCCATCTCCACAAAAATACTAAGGGAGTTTTAAAGATTCCTTGAAGGGATGATGGAAAGTTTCTGAACAAAACCTCCTGAGACAGAAAATGCTCCCATATGAAGCCTTGAAGTTTCTACCACAGGAAATGTGAGGACATCACATCAGATCTGTGACTCCCAGACTGCTGGACCCTTCTCTTTATAGTCACACTTGCTGAAGTATAATTTACATGAAATAAAATTCACTCTTTTTAGTGTACGGGTGTATGAGTTTTGTCAAATGCACAGTCATGCCACCACCACTACAACCGAGATACTGAAAAGTTCCATCACTCCTCCCAAATCCCCTTGTACTCTCAAGTCAATCCCTCTGCCCTGTCCCGCCCTTAGCAATGACTGATCTGTTCTCTTTACCTAGTTTTGCTTTTTCCAGAATGCAATGAAATGGAATCTGCAGCATGGAGATGTTTGAGTCTGGTTTCTTTCACTTAACACAATGCCTGTGGGATTCATCCACGTTATTGAGTTTATCAGTAGTTCATTCTTGTTATTGCTGAGTAATATTCCATTGTACAGATATACAACTCATTTATTTATTTGTTTTTGAGACAGGAGTCTCACTCTGTCACCCAGGCTAGAGTGCAGTGGCACCATCTCGGCTCACTACAACCTCCACCTCTTGGGTTCAAGCGATTCTCCTGCCTCAGCCTCCCAAGTAGCTGGGATTACAGGTGCCCGCCACCATGCCTGGCTAATTTTTGTATTTTTAGTAGAGATGGGATTTTGCCATGTTGCCCAGACTGGTCTCGAACTCTTGACCTTGTGATCCACCCGCCTCAGCCTCCCAAAGGGCTGTGATTACAGGCGTGAGCCACCACACCCGGCTGGATATGCAACTATTTATCCATTCACTAGTGGAAGGACACCTGGACGGTTTCCAGGTTTTGGCGATTATGAGTAAAGCCACTGTAAATGTTAACATACGCTTTTGTGTGAACATAAGTTTTTATTTCTCTTGGGAAAATCCCTAGGAGTAGGTTGGCTGGATCAAATGATACATATATGTTTCAGTTTATTTTTAAGAACTACTAAACTGTTTTTCCAAAGTGGCTGTACCATTTTGTATTCCACCAGCATGTATGACAGTTTGGTTGCTTATTTGCGACAAGATAAAGACCTGCTAAGTAAGAATGAGTTAAAAATGCTCAAGAAGATACTGGTCCCTAACATTTGGAGCTATGAGAACATTTAAAAGAACTATACCAACAGGAAGGATAACAATCAGTAAAAGTTTAGCACTAAATTTAGTTGCACATAATATAGACTGAACCAACACATAATCTCATTTTGAGATTAAGGTGGGAACTTAACTTGAGAAGCCACAAAACCTACTGCACTGAAGTTTTGCCATTATTGGATGGTAGCCTTGCTTGACTTGCACCATCTCATCTTCCCTCACTTCCACTTCCCTTGTCCAAATCTCAGGTTTCCTGAAGAACCAGTTCAAGTGCCACCTTCTCTTGAGCATTCTGGCCAATTAGCAATTTCTTTGAATTCCTACAGCACTTACAATTCCTCATTTAAAGCTTCATAACATGTGCAATGGCTTGTGTTCTGTTTATAACACATATTAACATATTCATGTTTCCTTCTTGAAAATGATAAGCCACCTCTACGAAGCTTGCCAAAAGAATGGACTCATCCGGACCACCCTCTAAGCCAGTGCAGATCTATGTGTGCCAGACTATTCTGTGGCACAAGTGTCTATCATGGTCAAGAGAAAGGGAAATGTACTAGCCATTGTAAGTATCCAGGAAGACAAAGAAATGTACAACTCTAGAGTTCATTCATGTCTACCTAGACAGTAAATGCACATACCTCAAGCTGCTGATCTTTGTATTTTCTTTTTTTTTTAATTATACTTTAAGTTCTGGGATACATGTACAGAACGTGCAGGTTTGTTACATAGGTATACATGGGCCATGGTGGTTGGTTGCACCCATCAACCCATCATCTACATTAGGTATTTCTCCTAATGCTATCCCTCACCTAGCCCCCCACCCACCGACAGACCCCAGTGTGTGATATTCCCCTTCCTGTATCTATGTGTTCTCATTGCTCAACTGCCACTTATAAGTGAGAACATGTGGTGTTTGGTTTTCTGTTCTTGTGTTAGTTTGCTGAGAATGATGGTTTCCAGCATCATCCATGCCCCTCCAAAGGACATAAACTCATCCTATTTTTTTCCCAGTCTATCCATCTGACAAAGGGCTAATATCCAGCATCTACAAAGAACTTAAACAAATTTATAAGAAAAAAACAACCCCATCAAAAAGTGGGCAAAGGATATGAACAGACACTTCTTAAAAGAAGATGTTTATGCAGCCAACAAACATATGAAGAAAAGCTCATCATCACTGGTCATTAGAGAAATGTAAATCAAAACCACATCTCATGCCAGTTAGAATGGCAATTATTAAAAAGTCAGGAAACAACAGATGCTGGAGAGGATATGGAGAAATAGGAATACTTTTAAACTGTTGGTGGAGTATAAATTAGTTCAACCATTGTGGAAGACAGTGTGATCTTTGTATTTTCTTTTGTTTCTTTCTTTTTCTTTTCTATTTTTTTCTATTTATTATTTTTTTTTCTTTTCTATTTTCTATTTTTTTTTAAGCTCTGTCGGCCAGGCTGGAGTGCAGTGGTGCGATCTGGGCTCACTGCAACCTCTGCCTCCCGGGCTCAAGCAATTTTCCTGTCTCAGCCTTGCACGTAGCTGGGATTACAGGCATGTGCCACCATGCCCTGCTAATTTTTGTATTTTTAGTAGAGATGGGGTTTCACCATGTTGGCCAGGCTTGTCTCGAACTCCTGACCTCAGGTAATCCACCCGTCTCGGCCTCCCAAAGTGCTGGGATTACAGGCGTGAGCCACCATGCCCGGCCGATCTTTGTATTTTCTAATGTGGATCTGGTTTAACTGAATTCAACTGGAGAAACCCCCACGTGATCTCTAGATGACCTTCTAAAGGGAAGTAGAACACACCACCATATATTCCTGGCTGGTGCTCCTGTGCGACCAAAAGACTCAGGGAAGCTTGTAAGTTTTTAAGATAAAAAGGGGTATCCATGAAAAGAAGCCAACCACCTGAAAAGGGTTAGGAAAATCTAATAGGCAGAACTATTTCTGTGAATTAAAAGTCATGCAAAAATCTGAACATGAAGACCTGGAGGCCATGAAAGTGAAGAACACTCTTTACAGAGGCTTTGCCTGCTTTTTCTTTTCACTAGCTCTAGGATGTACAGAAACTGCTCTCACTTTAGTTTCAACTAAGCTTGTTTCCTGGTCTCTCAGATGCCAGCTCAGTGCTACTGAGACCGTGGCAGCATTATTGGGAAATGTCCTAGTCAAACCCCAAACAGCTTTGCTGGGGTATTTTTTTTAAATCTCAGAAGATCACCTTTTATACCTTTATTTAAAACTGATCTTGAGCTAAGCTGTTGTACTTGACTGTGTCCCTTTAACCTAGGGAACTCACTGCCAAAAAATATTATTGAGGCCAACAGCTTAATAAGTTTTATAGAAGATTAAATATTTATATGAATAAAAATAGCACCTGCAGCGACACCAGGAAGGATAAAATTACAAGGGCTATGAAATCTTCATGCTTCAGGGCATAAATTGCTTACCAGCTGGATAAGGTGGTTTCCCTCGCAGAACAACACTGCACTGCTAAATATGTTTTCCTGAGAAGTATCTCAATGCTGACCACTTCCAGGACCAAAGACTACAGCAGAAAGACCTTTACATTGTTGGTTTGCATCCAGCCCAAGTTTTTACAGAATTTAGAAAGTGTATGATACCACGCCAATCTAAAATCTGAAAATAATGATGCAAGAGAGAGGCCAACGCCTCCATTCACAAGGAATACGAGTAAAATGGGATAAAATTATAAAAGATGAAATGGCTCAGGAGGGAAACAGTTCCTAACTTTGTTGGCCAATATGGATCATTTGCAGTAAAACAGAGCTCCAAATCTGAAATCCAGTTAAGACAAAATTAGAAGAAAAGTCATCAATTGACTACTTTAAGCTTAATCTTTTTTTCTTTAGCGTTTTCCCCAAAGTAGAAATGTAGCATGAAGATTATCAGTAAGACCTTGTTCTTCTAACCTTGGTAGAGCAAAGACCATTATTTGACTGCAGGAAAAAACAATGGGGAAAATGTAATGAAATAAGGAGTAAAAACAGGAAAAACTAACAAAACATATGCACCAAATTTTTAGATGCTAGATTTTACTTCTCCCAGCACCAAACTATACTGTGACATTTGCAAATGACTCTTTATTCCTTAAGGATTATGGGAATAATGGTAAATATCAATCAATCCATTTTATAAATAAAATATTCAACAAAGTAAAGAGTAGCATCCAGCCAGGCAAAGTATGCTAGTAAGGTTAATAACTGTTAGCTTTTATTGAAAATTCACTTGAAGTTTGCAAGTTTAGATAACCCGATGTGCACAAACATTCTACAGTTACTAATATGACTTAATGTTCAGTTGCATAATTAGTTGGTTTCTCCAGAAGGATTATTTAAGAAACAGCTATGGGCCCCAGGAGGATGTTCTTTTTCAAAACAGTGTATGGAAGTGCATGATGGGTGGTCCTCACAATGACTACACGAACAAAGGACTCCTGTGGATTTTAATAACACTGATCCACTTATGAATCATAAATCAAATGGGAACCCTTTTGCAGTTCGAAGATTTCCAAGACTTCTGGGGAGAATGCTCCAGCACAGCAGCGTGTTATTGGCCAGGATTAACCACATTTGCTCACATTCTTTTAAAAATAGTGCTTTGCATCCTTGGATGGGTGCTGGCAGGGACCAGCGAAAGAACAGCAATGGAAACAGAGAGGAAAGCGGAGCAAAGCCAGCATCAGTGGCCTTCGAGAATCCAGAGCTCTGCAAAGAGACGGCGGAGCTGAGATGAGCACAGAAACACAGGCAGATAAAGATGAACCATCACCACCTCAGCCAGAGAGACAAATACATGGTTGGTACCCACAGGAGCCTTTTCTGATTATTTTTAGAAAACCTTTAATTTAATGCATATTTTCTTTGCTGAAAAGGAAATAGTGATATTAACAAATTGGTTTTATTTCTAACCTGGCAGGGTGCCTGCAGTGAAATGTAAATACATGTACATGGGAGCTGGGATTAGCATTTACTGAAGAAAAGGAGTAGTCAATATTTTAATGAGGAAGTCTAAGAAAGCAATTGCATGAAACACACTCCGATGTCACAGGGGAGCTTTTTAAGTTAAGCCAACTAGTTCCAAATTACTACTTTTCCTGGCTTTCCTTTAAGGGGAGTTTAGACTTACTTAGGAAAAAATACAACTGTGGCATTTAGTTTTAAATATCATAAAATAGCTGTAATATTCCTCTCTATAAATACATACATTAACCTATATACATCTCTCTCATTATATATATAGAAAAAGAATGTCTCACTTGCCAATCTTCAGCTAAATGGCCCATTTAACAGTGTCATCTTTTTTTTTTTTTCTTCAAAAACAGAAATACCAGGCAAAGACAATTGACACTACCCAAGAATGAGGGACAGATCTGAGGGGAAAAAAAATACATAAAAGGAAACACAGGTAACCAAAGCAAATAAAAATCAATGATAGTTTAAGGACAGAGTAGTGTATATAAGACAGATTCGGATAGCAGATCAAATCAATTAGAAAAACACCATCTATTATATAATCTTTACTCTGACACCCCTAGGAAGCATATTCCCATCTCAGAATCAGATTTCATCAACAACCAGGAAAAGAGAAAGGAACAAGATCATTCTGGGAACAAGGCAAGATATACAAAACCAAAATATATCACCAATATTAACCCTTAAATGAAATCAAATGATCTGAAGATTTGAAGACTTCTGTGTTACCATTTCTGAACTCCAGGGTACCCAATAGGACTAACTACTTCAAAAACGCCATTACAACAGCATTTCCTATATTCTGATGAATGCTCTCAAGAACATTTCATGTCTGACAAATATTTAAGCATTTTTGGGCCTTATATTGGCCAAGTTGTACCTACCCTCCCAAACTCAGAGCCAACATCAAATAATAAAGAACAGAAATTAGTAACATAGAAACTGAGCATCACAAAAAATGATCATAAAAATCAAAAGTTATTTTTCAAAAGAATAATAAAATTGACAAACACATGATGAGAGAATAATAAAAAGAGAAGGCACATAGGATCAACACTAAGGTTTTGTGGACATTAAAAGGATCAGAAGAAAGACCATATGCTTTTTTATACCTTATACTTTTATACATTTATAATTTTACACTTTTATGAATATGAGGAATCTGTATATCCAAAAGAAATTCTTACACATGAAAACTGAGAGAACTATACCCAAATATTCAAAGCGACATTATTTTTATTGGATAGATTGTTTTTAATTTAATTGATAGATTACAAAAACATGATACATTTACTCAAAGGCCTATTATACAGCAGTGGAAATGAATGAAATACATTTACTTGCAACAACATAAATGGATCTTGGAAACATCATATTGAGTGAAAATTTGTCACTCCCATCAGTCTACATTTGGTGTGACACAGTTTTTATAATACTCAAAAATTAGAAAGATCTAAACAATATATTGTTTAGTTCAAATTAATATATTAAATAAAACTGTTTTTCAAAAGGCAAGGGAACAGTGAACACACAGTATTCAAAATAGTGGTCCCCTCTAAGTGGGGAGGAGGATATCAAGATAAGAATAGGGAAGGGGCACACAGGTAGAGGCCACTCTCCCATTAATTTTCCTACTTTTAAGCTGGGTCATAAGTTTATGGGTATTCATTTCATTATTATGCTGTGTAACCTACATATATACGACATAGTTTGTTTCATACGTATGAAATATTACTAATAAAAATAGTCCCCCCAAAATCATAAAATCACACACAGAGAGAAGATAGGAAAAGACCTTATATTTATCCTGCTGCTAAAGGAACCTCATTCTCTTCCCCCTCCCAGGCTATCACCAAGAAGTAAGAGATTCCTTGGGCTCTCACAGTCTGCCACCCGAGATAAAAAAGCTAGCAGCTGTCTCAAGATTAGGCAAGAACTATTTCATGAGAAACTAGACTATTTTTCCACAAAAATATATCTACTGAGTTACCTGCCATCCATTCAGAAACACCAACCTTAGAAAAATTAAAGGAGGAAGAGGGTATGGCATTTGCCTGGAAAAGAGCCTCAAAATTGAAGTGCCGAGCTGGACTTGGGGCAGAACAGGGAGAACAGCAGGGCAGGCTGGAACCTGAGTTTGTTATGTATTCCACCTGAACGGAGATTTAGACAATAGGGGCAGTGAAGCTCCATGAAAACTAGGAATTGATCTGGAACGTATGCACATCAATACACCCTCCAGATACAGATCCAAGAAGGAAATCTGACCACCACACAAGGAGACAGGTATGAGAGCAAACCCCTAAGTCAGGTGACGAACACCAAACAAAGCATCTGTGATTGGCTACTACGCAAAAAGGAAACAAAAACATCTCCCAAACTCAGAGACAGATCATTGCCTCTGAAAATATACTTGAAGAAATCAGAATATGTACTCAACTCTTAATTCCTCGAAGGAAGGGGCCAAATCTTGTTTGCTATTGTGTTTCTAGTATGAAAGCGGTGCTTTGCACAAAATAAGCATGTGATGAATATTCTTAAATAGTTTTGCATATAAAGAAGAGTGTAAAATAGACCTCACTATAAAAGGTATAGAAAATTATAAAAAAATAGAATACAAAAAAAGTAACAGAATGAAAAAAGAAAGATGAATGAGAAGAGAGGCTGTGCACAACCAAAAATGCATGGGCAGAATGCAAATCCACATTAAAGGCAGTAAATACAGAATGCTAAGGTAGAAAGTGCACAGTGTGACATTTCAGGAAGACTAAAAATCAATTGGAAGAGATCAAACACACTGTGTAAGCTTAGATTACATTTCAATTTAATTGGCCAAGAGGGCAACACAGTCAAGAATAGACAACACTCAGCATGAATTCCTTTGGTTTTCAGAGTCCCTAGTGGGAATGCAGTGAATTGTAAAGATGGCCTCACATTTGCCCCATTGCTGTATCCATGCCCTTGCAATAGGACATGACAGCTTCTCCAATTAAGACCTAGAGTCTCTTTCTCTACCTCTTGAATCTGGGTTGGTCAGGTGACTTCCTTTAACTAATGGAATCTAAGCAAAGTGACTAAATCAGTCTCGAAAAGTGCTTATGTGTTGACATTTGCCCTATCTTGCTGCTTTAGAAACCCTCAGATATGTGGCTCCAACACCAGACATGTGCAGGAGGCTATCAGGAAAAAAACAGCCCCAGTTGACTTCTCAGCTGACTATAACCAAAGGAATGCCACATATGTCACATGTGAGACTTACAGAAGAACTGCCCAGCTGAACCCAGCCCAAATTACTGGCCTACAGCACCATGCATGTCCTAATAAATGATTGCTGTTATAAGCTGCTACATTTGGTGGTTTGTAATGCAGTAAAGCTCATGGACACAGAAGCAAGCCAGCTGTCAGTGATACTCTGCCTAAGAGGAAGCTTTGGGTCTGAGCTCAGTTCCAGCCCCAACACCTCCTCCTTATACTTGAAAGTAAGCATTCCTTGCAAAGAATTTGAACTAGTTATATGTTAAGAGGGAATGTTTCAGACTTGTGAGACTTTCCTGGTTCTCAAGCAAAGACAGTACTATTAAAGCCATATTCTCACAAGGCATGGGAGGGGGACCAGGGAAGCAGAGTCACAGCCCAAGTACCCTCTAAGCAGTATCTTAGCCTTCAGTTTTATGGTTAATTAGAGAGCTCATTTCCCAAAACCTCTCTAAAAAAGAAGAAAAAAATGTAAGATAAAAATTATCAGTGAAGAAAGACACGTATAAAATCAGATATGGGGTTTATCTTACATTCATTCATTCATTTGTTCATTCATCTATCCGTTACAAATGGATTTACTGAGGGTCTAGAATGTGTTGGGCTCTGTATCTATATATCCCAGTAAAGTGCTGTGAATGAAACTGATAGGATTTCCCTATCAGTTTCACTGCCTTTATAGAACTTATTGTTTTAGCATCTTAGATTACTGCGGTTCCTGAAAAGAAGAATAGGATAAATGGAACCAAGTGAATAACTTAAGCTAAAACAGATGAAAATACTTATCAACTGAAAAAGTTCCATGTAACAGATAAAAAGAATGACCATTATCAAGGCAAACTCATACCTGGATCTGGCCAAAAATTCTGAGTTATACAAAAATAAAGTCTCACAAATATCTAGGCATAGAAAAATAACAATACACATACATGCACGCGCACATGCACACACACTGACACAGCCTTCAATTATCTAAAAAAAAAAAAAATCAGCCTTGCCTCAGATATGAAAATTAATACAACAAAATTATAAAATTTTGAGGGGAAATGGTACAACACAAGAATTGCACATCTAAACAAAGAATTAAAAAAATCCACACAAATGTGTGAACTCAGAAAACGTACCAACCATCCATCTTTCTTGAAAAATTATCTAAAGCCATACTCAAACTCACTGAGAGATTTAAAAAAAACTAAGAACTCGAAAATAATAAAGAAAAAGTATAAGAATCATATTGAGAACAGTGAAATGAATTAAACATAACAATAACTAATTATAGCAAAAATTTTAAAAGCTAAATAGAAATTGTAAACTGTTTTCTATTATTTTTGATTATAAATTATTTTTGAAAAATAAACATATGCATTAAGACTAATGATTTTTATTAAATAACACTTTTTCTAAAACCTGAGGTTATAAACAAAGACCAAGATACAGGGCTGGGGAGAACAATGGAATGTATGTTGCAGGGTGGGGGAGATGAGAAGTATGCTAAACTCTTCCATTTAGATAAAAGACATAATGACTTTTTTCCCCTTTAAATTTGACAGTTGGAGATACAGAGATTAAATAATGGTTTTGAGAAATTAGACCCCAAAAAATTGAATACCAACATATACTTTATGAAATACTAACAAAGAACCATACAGTCTATATGCCCAAAGACAGAGAATGAAAAATAATAAAAGTCACCCAGAGAATCAAAAAGAAAATATAAAGAAAGCAATAAGGCTAATATTTTATTTATAACAATGTACGTAAATGGCTTAAATTTCCCTGTAAGAAGACAAAGACTAGAAGACTGAGTCACAACACCAAATCCAATTATGTATCAATTAGAAGAAATACACCTAAGACAAACAAGTACAGAAAGGATGAGTAAAAAGATGAGTGAACACACACTAAAGAGATACAAATAAAAAAAGAGTTTTAATATTAGTATTAGAGAAATAAAAATGCAAGGCAAAACACATGAAGTGGGCAAAGACAGACTTTATATTAAGGGAATACAATTCAACACAAATATGCAATATTCATGTGTCAAATAATGCAACACTGACTCTCAGAATGTGAATATCTCTAGAAGTAAAAGTTAAAGAATAGTAAGACCAACTTCATAAAGGACTTTAACATTCCTCACAGTTGGTCAAAGAAGACCAAAGGATACAGTGGAGCTTTATAATTAGTTAATTCTCTATCTCAAGGAAAATAGCCTTCATTTCCAGTGACCATGGATTCTTTTCCAAAGATGATTATACATACTATCCCCAAAATATGTCAACAAAATTTAAGTAAAAGTCATCACAGGTATATTTTAGGAGGCAATTAAATAAAACTGTAAATTAATAATAACAGACGATGTCATAAAATCAACCACTTTAAAATTTAAAATTACTCTTATAAAAGAATTTTGGATCTTAGAGGCTATCAGAATATCACTTTAGGTTATTAAACAATGAATAAAGTAAGAATATAACAGCAAAAGTTATATGATGCAGCTAAGCTAAAAATCATAGGAAAGTTCATAGTTTTAAATATTTTTATTAATAAACAACAACAACAAAAAACGAATTAACTAAGCATGCAACTTTAAAAGCTAGCAGGAAAACAGAACAACTGGAAATAGTAAACTTTAGACCTGGCTCTTCCACACTACCTTTGGCATAGCTAATCAAGAAAAAAGATATATTAAGAATAAGAAAAGTGATTTAACCATAGATTTCTAGAATTATTTTAACTATAACAATATTTTGTATGCATCTATAAAAACAAATTTAAATGAACTGATATTTCAACAGGAAAATATAAATCATCAAACTTGATTCAAATAGAAATAGAAAACAACCTGAACAGGTCAATAATCTTGAAAGAAAATCAGAGGCTTCAAACAAATTCTCCTCCTAAACAAAGATGGCACAAAAAAAGAATTATACTAGTATATAATATGCAGAAACCCTAAATAAAATACTCTTGTGACTTAGGGAGGTTTATTTCTGGTACATAAGGATGAATTCATGTTAGAAAATTTACCCATAAATAGAGACACTCTATGTTCTCCAGTGGAATGACTCAATATTACACAGATACCAGTCTACTCCAATAATTTATAAATATAATCCAGTCATTGTCAAAACCCAACAGGGAAAAACAAATGCAAAAGTAAAGAAAATTTTGTAAGAGAAGAACAGAGACAAGTTTGGCATTACCAAATATACACCAAAATTACTGAAATCACATAAACATTACAGTAGTGATACAGGAAATTATTTATATTAGCAAAATTAGAAAAAAACTAAATGTTCATTTTTCGATAATAGGAATGAGTAAAACTTCTCTGTGTTACACGCATGTGTGAACAGCATGCAGTGAGTAAAAGTCACACTGTAGAAGACCATTGGGAGATGTTCAAGCCCTATTGGTTATTGGGAATGAAAGTGTAAAAGAAGTGCATAGGATAATTTTTTCAAAGAGTATATTCTAATTACAGTGGGTAAAAATACCTTAAAGAATATATACAAAATGTAAACAATGGCTATTTCTCCATAATGGCATAAAATGATTTCCAATTTTGCTATTTAGGCTCTTCAGTATTTTCCAAATTTTTCAGAACAAAAATGTTGATATTATTTTCATAAAAATATTATTTTATAAAGGTCATGTCTTCTAAAATCTGGTATTGCATTAATTCAAGTACACTTATACAACATTGAAATTTATTTAAAATATATGTAACAGAAACCTGAGCTATGTGCCAACGGCAAGTGTCTGGATATGACTCACCAAAAAAACTGCTATATGTCTGAAGGAAATATTAAAACAAATAGCCCAGCACCACAGTGATTACACAGAACTGTATATATTCGCTCTGTGCACTGGACAGGAATTTTTCATTTCATACATCATTTACAGCTTGCTGCAGTGATTCTGCAAAATCAGTCCATACCATTAGCACACACCAAGAGAAACACCCAATGTTCTCACTGTTGGAAAATTCAAGTGTTTTGGGCTCTGATGTGCATCAATGTGCTATCTATGCAGATGTGGTTCTGCTAACGAGGATCACAACACCAGATGACCAAGAATCACAAACAAGGATCAAATATCTAGGGTCAAGCACACTGACTTCTGAAAATCTATAGTCCAAGCCTGGCTCGTGCTCATAGATATACTTAATTTTAAAAACTACTTGAAGTAAATGAAAACAAAATGGTGAAAGTCATAAGTCAATCCCTCCAGAGGGGCTTATTTTTTTTTTAATGGAAACCAGCTCTCATTTCCAAAATATTTTATCAAGGCATTTGATACCAAGCATCTGGTCTACTCAACACTTCATCAAAATGAACGTCTCATGCATTCACCACTGTACCCAAGTCCCTGCTCTTTTTTAACAATGTCGCCATTTTCAAATCAGAGCATTGAAAAGTATATTTCTATGGCCATACAAAAATTTGCCTTGTATATTTCAGGCCAGTGAGAAAGATGTTTTTGCTAGGCAACGGAATGCTCCTAGGATTAAAAGCATTTTGTGAACACTTTCTTCCTATGGGGACAGCAAAGAGGCTCCGGAACAGCAAATGGTAACTTGGTTCTGCGTCCAACAAAACTTGACATTCAAACTCTTCTCTTTTTTTTTTTTACCTTCTTTTCTCTTATGTAAAACAAAAAACAAAAACAAAAACCTCATAGTACAATTTTCTGGTGAGTGAATTTGCCATATCCTCTTCTACCTACAGCCACAGAAATGAATTCCAACAAACAACATTCTATTTTACTATTCTGTGGATTTCCTTACTATTGTATCTCATTCATTTGTAGAACAATCAGAATCCAGAGTTGTGCTGAGTTTCAACTAGGAATGCAACTATGAGCCATCATGTGGTACTTTACCAAGACCAGCAGCCATACATTAAGCACTAAAATTATCAAAGCTCATGACTTATACAGCCAGCACCTCCCGTAGCAATCGTTCTGCTGTGGACTACCCACCAACAAAATCTTTAGCAACTGGATTCATTTTTTCCAGACCAAATATTAAGTAGTAAGTACAACACCTCAATGTGCAGAGGATATCAGAGCTGTGATGAGCCAAGTCAAATTCATGTCAGAAAGATACATAGGCATTTTGAAAGTAAAGCCATTAACGCCTAAGTTCCTCATTTTTATGTCCTACATTTTCCAAATCATCACATTTCAGAAATTACCTGAAATCAACCTTTAACTACATTGAATGAAACAGAGCACTCTGAAGAAAATTCCATGGATAACTTTTAGACCAAACAAATTGGAACGCTTCTACATACCAAAGTAAGAATTCTTCGACTTATTCTTCTTTTGGTTTCAGAATTCAGAAAGTCCAGAAGCCTGTAAATATGAAAAAAAAAGTTTAAGGAAAAGATCTAGAAAAATATCAATCAAAATGATCAAAGGCAATTGAAAATGGTAATGTGTGTGCTTGGCTAAAAATAAGGCACATTCTGAGTGGAAAGTTGCTAAAAATGTTCAAAGCCATGGAGGTCACGGCTCGAATGAATGTTGACTGTTTCAGCCCATCTCAAAACAGAAGCACTGTTTCCCATTGCAAAGAAAGCCTGTGCTCTCCCCTTCCAAGAAAGTGGTAGAAGATGGCAATGGAAAACCATTTCACATTAACCAATACATTTTTAATATTAACCGGTTACATTTTAATTTATCACTAAACACTATTTAGGAAATGACTGAAAGGAATTTGGGATTTTCTCATCAGTCTGCATCTGGGAAAGGTACAAAGAAAGTGACAGGAAATTTCTTCTCCCAAAATAATTAGACAGAGGTCCTAAGTTGAGGATGCAACTGAATGGTAGGTGTATATCAAGGAATTCATCTTATCCTAATATGAAAGTTTTATATAAAAATGGTGAATCTTAAACTATATCTTTTTGGCAAATGATTTGGATTTCATTGTACCTTTGCTTCATCTGTGCGTGTGAGTGGAGTAAGTGCCTTAGATATTGTGTGGAAACCATTATTCATATATAATTACTAGTTTCCAGTGAGCAGGATCACACAGAGTATAGGGGAAAGATACTATATGCAAAGCCTGAATGCCAAGGAAGAAATTAAAAGTCCAGAAATCTAGCAAGAATAGCACCAGCACAAACTGATTAGAAAGATTTTAGTTATTTTATACAATGTCAGACCACCTCTCAGTGGATGTCTGGTCTTGTGGGAGAGAATAACCTATTATTTATTATTTAAGTTAAAAAGTGAAAGTTGAGGTGGTCAAAAATGACAGAAGATGGTTGCATGCATAAGCATCTTGCTATTATTTCCAGACTATAATGGCTAAACAAATTAAGGCAACATGGGAGAGAAAGGCATTTTAATTGGTGACAATTGTTTTTAGAAGAGTGATAAATAGTGATTGATCCAATTACTGGTTACTCTACAAACCAGATTTAAGAATGATCGTCCAAAGCGAAGGCAGAAGTGTCTCTCCAAGTGAATGCAGCAGGCATAGAGTAAATTTTGAAAGTAAAAGGTGAACCTTAAAAGAATTCTTATTAAAATTATAGTTATCGGAAACATGGGAAGATTACGATGAGAAAGGGCAGGGCTAATCCAAAATGGGGGGAAAGCCGAGAGATAAAGAATGAAATTTCATTCGAATAGTCATGAGTCTAGAGCACGTTGAGGTTTGGGCTTCTGGTTAGCGTTTCTAAGCCATTCTACCAAGGGAAGCACCTTGCTAACGGCTAAGTCTGGCAAGGCTTAGGATCATCTAACATACATTCCCTAAGACAGGAGTTGCCCAAAGAAAGGCACCTGATCCTGTTCTCCGGACTTAATATCCTGTGCTTCCATGTGCAAACTGCATTCAAAATTATGGTTTTTACAGTATTTTGTAAGCATATGCATTGTTGCTAGAAAATCTGAAAACTATAACAGTGGAAAGGTAGGCTTGCATTTCTTCCTAAGATAAGCCCCTGTTTGGAAAATGTAATCATATCTCTGTATTAGTGACTTCCTCTATTTGTAATCATCAATTTTAAATTTCCAATAAATACGATTCCCCAAAGAGGGTATCTAATAAATAGGGATAATGATATATACCTATCTAGCTATGAGGATCAAGTGAGCTCACGTACATAAAGCCCTTAACGGAGTGTCTGACGCATAATGGATGCTTAACAAATACAGGCTGATATTACATACAGAAAACTGCCACAGCAAAGCAGTAGTGTACTTATTTAGAACTCAGGCTCTGAAGTCAGGCAATCTGGCTTTGAAAATCATCTGCCATTGCTCTTATGACGATAAAATAAGGTAATATTTGGAAATTGTTTAGCAGAGTGCCACTCTACTAATTAATTCAAAATAAATGTAGTTTGCCATGCTCAGTTATCATTATCCTGAAATCTTTGTATTTATTCTATTAAAATTATATATATTTTGACAATAAAATAAATTTTCTTATATAAAAATTAGGGGTTTTAATCATAAGGCACATGGGAATGTTGTTTTGGAGAAAGATTACTCAAAATGAAGTAACAAGAAAATCCAAATCCACGTCCCTTGAAATGGTCAAGAATGTCACCATCTAGACAAATCATAATGCATCTATTGCACACTGATCTAAAAGAAAGGTAGGCCGGGCGCGGTGGCTCACGCCTGTAATCCCAGCAGTTTCAGAAGCCGAGGTGGGTGGATCACCTGAGGTCAGGAGTTTGAGACCAGCCTGGCCAACACGGTGAAACCCCGTCTCTACTAAAAATACAAAAAATGAGCCGGTCGTGGTGGCATGCACCTGTAATCCCAGCTACTCGGGAGGCTGAGGCAGGAGAATCATCTGAACCCAGGAGGTGGAGGTTGCAGTGAGCTGAGATCCCACCATTGCACTCCAGCCTGGGCAACAAGAGTGAAACTTCATTTCAAAAGAAAGAAAGAAAGAGAGAAAGAGAAAAGGAGAGAGAGAGAGAAAAAAAGAAAGAGAAAGAAAGAAAGAAAGAAAAAAAGAAAAAAAGAGGAGGGAGGGAGGGAGAAGGAAGGAAATAACAATTGCATGATTTTTGAAGATAGACTACACATCAGATATTTCCAGCATTTTTACTCTTACACATGCCTTTTATTATACTTTTGTCTAGTAAAGAAATGGTGTCTATTTAAAAACCATCAGCGATGTATATAATGGGTGAATGTACAATTATCACAAGTCTTGTGAAATAGTAGACTAGCTCAAAACCCGTTCACTTCCCTCTCAAATTTAGAGGTTGAGTGAAAGAGAGCAGGGTGTATGTGTGTTGGCCAGACGAGGGGGCAGTCAGGTTGGTAACTACTGATAAATAAAATTAATCAGAGCCTTAAGCCATGAGATAACCTTTTATAAATATGTAGACATAGTCTGTCTTAATAAACACTGTATTTTAAGTGACTGTGATTAGGTCCATACTGTCTCAAATCCCCTGGATAATTTTCCAACCCTCTATAAAAGCCAAAACCTAAAAGTGACAAAAGACCTAACCATGCGACGTGTTTTGGGATTTTTTTTTTTAAGACAGAGTTTCTCTCTTGTTGCCGAGGCTGGAGTGCAACGGTGTGATCTCGGCTCACTGCAACCTCTGCCTCCTGGACTCAAGTGATTCTCCTGCCAGAGCCTCCTGAGTAGCTGGGATTACATGTTTCAGGGATTTTAGGTGACCCATCATTTCCCTTTGCAGCAAAAGACAGCAGCAGCCATTAAGCCTCAGAGTTGAAACTGAGTGCAACTCTGGATTCTCATTGTTCTAGAAATGAATGAGATACACAGTAAGGAAATCCACAGAATAGTAAAATAGAATGTTATTTGTTGTTCAGAGAAGGGTCATAAACTTCTGTAAAGGGCCATGTAGTAATATTTCTTGTTCGTGGGCCACATATACAGTCTGTGCCAAACTACTCAACTCTGCGCTTGTAGAAGGAAAGCAGTAGCTGTGTTCCAATAAAACTTTATTTACAAAAACATTGCCAGGCACAGTGGCTCATGCTCATAATCCCAGTACTTTGGGAAGCCAAGGCCAGAGGACAGCTTGAGCCCAGGAGCTTGACACCAGCCTGGGCAGCATAGCAAGACCCTGTCTCTACACATAATTTAAAAAGTAGCTGAGTGAGGTGGTGGGTACCTGTAGTCCCAGCTACTCGAGAGGCTGAGATAAGAGGATCTCTTGAGCCCAGGAGATCAAGGGAATCCAGACTTAACCTATGGGTTGTAGTTTTCCAAGTCCTGCTCTAGGGGTCCATTATTAATACGATTACTTTGATTATATTTTGATATGGCATGTGTGTGTGTTTGTGTGTGTGTGTGTGTGTGTGTGTGTATGTGTGTAATGACATGAACTTTAGGAGCAAATTAGACTATAGGAAATAAAGGAAAATTGGGATAAAAAAATAAGATGAAGTCCTGTACAATTGCTAGATAACTCTGAGCATCCTAGAAGCCAAATCAAAAAGAGGAATGTGCATATTGGATTAAGGTAGGTAGAATAATGGCTCCCCAAACATATCCATATCCTACTCCTCAAAACCCACAAATATGTTGGGTTACATGGCAAGGAGTATTTAAGGTTGCAGATGGAATTAAGATTGCAAATCAGCTGACCTCAAAATAAAGAGATTATCCCAGATTATCTGCATGTGCCCCTGCAATCACAAGGGTCCTTTTTTTTTTTTTTTTTTTTTTTGGAGATGGAGTCTTGCTCTGTCACCCAGGCTGAAGTGCAGTGGCATGATCTCAGCTTACTACAACCTCCACCTCCTGGGTTCAAGCAATTCTCCTGCTTCAGCCTCCTGAGTAGCTGGGATTACAGGCACGCACCACCACACCTGGCTAATTTTTGTCTTTTTAGTAGAGACAGGATTTCACTATGTTAGTCAGGCTGGTCTTGAACTCCTGAACTCATGATCCGCCCACCTCAGCCTCCCAAAGTGCTGGGATTACAGGCGCGAGCCACTGTGCCCGGCCCAACAAGGGTCATTTTATTTATTATTATTTTTTTTTGAGACGGAGTCTCACTCTGTCGCCAGGCTGGAGTCCAGTGGCCCAATCTCGGCTCACTGCAACCTCTGCCTTCCAGGTTCAAGTGATTCCCTTGCCTCAGCCTCCCAAGTAGCTGGGACTACAGGTGCATGCCACTATGCCCCTGGCTAATTTTTTTGTATTTTGCTAGAGACAGGGTTTCACCGTGTTGGCCCAGATGGTCTTGATCTCCTGTCCTCGTGATCCGCCCCCCTCAGCCTCCGAAAGTGCTGGGATTACAGGTGTAAGCCACCACGCTCAGCCCACAAGGGTCTTTTAAAAATGTAAGAGGAAGGCAGAAGAGGGAGAACCAGAGTTGGAATCATGATGAAGATAGACAGGTTATTACTGGCTTTGAAGACTGAAGCAGGCCATGAGCCAAGGAATACAGGCAGCCTCTAAAAGCTGGAAAAGGTGAGAAGGCGAATTCCCCCTTGCAGCTTCCAGAAAGGATCACAGCCCTGCCAACCTCTTTATTGTAGCCCAATGAGACCCCTCTCAGATTTCTGACAGCCAGAATGGTAAGATGATAGATTTGTGTTGTTTTAAGCCACCAAGTTTGCGGTAGCATGCATCAGCAACCATAGGAATCTATTATATCAGTTCATAACATAGAGTAGAAATTTCTTTGTGGGTCTTTATAATAAGCCTATTATGTAATAATCAACAAAATGCCCACAATGATTCTAATGGCAAGTTTCCTGTACCTCTTCCCTAAAACAACCCTTGAGCAGGCTGAGAGCAAACAGCAAATCACAGAAGAGCAAATGCTCTTTTATGAGCACCCGACAATGTGAGATCCAGATAGGCTGTTCTCTAAGAGTCTGGCTTAATGTGAGAATAAAATGTAGAATATCTAGATCAACATTCTCGGAAGTGTGGGATGTTATTCTGTTTCAGGAGAACAAGAAATGTGTTCATGTATGTATAGGAAAAGGTGGCTTAAGCAAAATTAAACAGTTGTCTTTATGTTGAACTTCTCCGAATCTTCAACATGCTTATGTGAATTTCCAAGAGGGTAATAGTATATTCAGACGTTTCTTATTTATTTATTTATTTATTTGGGATTGAGTCTCACTGTTGCCCAGTCTGGAGTGCAGTGGCGTGATCTCGGCTCACTACAACCTCCACCTCCCGGGTTCAAGCAGTTCCCTGCCTCAGCCTCCTGAGTAGCTGGGATTACAGGTGGCCACCACCACGCCTGGCTAATTTTTTGTATTTTTAGTAGAGACAGGGTTTCACCATATTGTTCAGGCTGGTCTTGAATTCCAGACCTCGTGATCCATCCACCTCGGCCTCCCAAAGTGCTGGGATTACAGGCGTGAGCCACCACGCCTGGTCATATTTAGACATTTCTAACTATGAGTGCTTTTCTTTTTCCTGAAGTATCATGAGTTGGGTGTCTTGTATAACACGTTTTGCAAAACTTGGACCTATAGTGATGAAAAAACTCAACTGACCCTTGGGGAATTCTTGCATGTTCTCTGAATGTTAAGGAAACTCATGCTCAGAGAAGTCAAGAGGTTGGTCTCCGGAGCTGCCCAGCGTGATGAGTCCATAATTGTCTCAGCCTCTTATTCATGATCCAAGCACGCAGGCTGTATTCCCTCTGGTTAGGGTGGGCTCCAGGGTTTCCCCTCAACAGACTGAACCCACTGTACTAACTATAAAAGCAGTCAGGCCTAGACTCGTGTGAGACCCACTAGAATAGCTACTCAGTTTGTAGCACATGTTTCTGGATTGAAACCTTACCTAGGAGAGTTATAAAGTCTACAGCCTAAGCTTAAAGGAAAGGAGTATAACACAGCCAAGTTGTTTGGGGTGCACTGGTCTTGGTTCACCCTGTATTCACCAGCCTTGCCAGAATGGAACCCTTTTTTGTACACCTTCCAGAGAGGCAGAGCTTAACCGGTAGCACCACCATTTAGAAGGAGAGGGAATATATATATATTTGCAGCTTTATATATATATATATTTGCAGCTTTAAGTCTTCTTTTTTATTTTAAAACATTTCCAGGCCAGTTGCAGTGGCTTACAACTGTAATCCCAACAGTATGGGAGGCAGAGGTGGGCAGATTGCTTGAGCTCAGGAGTTCGAGACCAGCCTGGGCAACATGGTAAAACCCCATCTCTAAAAAAAATAGTACAAAAATTAGCTGTGAATGGTGGCGCACGCCTGTAGTTCCAGCTACTGGGGAGGCTTAGGTGCAAGGATCACTTGAGCTTGGGAGGTGGAGGCTGCAGTGAGCACCACTGCACTCCAGCCTGGGTGACAGAGAGAGACCCTGTCTCAAAAAATAAAAAAAAAGTTTCCAAATGATTGGGTCATATATTACTAGATAAATTTATCCTGTGTTGTTACATGTGGAGAAATAAAAGCTAAGCTACAAAGTGGCCCCACAGTGCATCTTCTGTTGGTGTACATCAGAAAGGGAAATGCCACCATTAGCATCCTCTTAAGATTTAGTAACTATTGACCGGGTGCGGTGGCTCACACCTGTAATCCCAGCACTTTGGGAGGCCAAGGCAGGTGGATCACAAGGTCAAGAGATCGAGACCATCCTGGCCAACATGGTGAAACCCCGTCTCTACTAAAAATACAAAAATTAGCCAGGCATGGTGGCACATGCCTGTAGTCCCAGCTACTCAGGAGACTGGGGCAGGAGAATCTCTTGAACCCAGGAGGCAGAGGTTGCAGTGAGCCGAGATTGTGCCGCTGCACTCCAAACTGGTGACAGAGCAAGACTCTGTCTCAAAAAAAAAAAAAAAAACAGATTTAGTAGCTATTAATATTGACAGTCACTGTGCTCTTTACCCCAAAATTTCCATAATACTTGTAATTTTATCTTTAAGACAATAATTTTTTTTCCAACGTAAGACCCAAATTCACAATAGAGCAGGCACATTTCAGTGAACATGGGACATTATGGCTGCTATGGTCTGAATGTTTGTGTCTCCCCAAAATTCACATCTTGAGCCTGGGCACACTGGCTCATGCCTGTAATCCCAGCACTTTGGGAGGCTGAGGCAGGTAGATCGCCTGAGGTCAGAAGTTCAAGATTAGCCTGGCCAACATGGTGAAACCCCGTCTCTACTAAAAATACGAAAATTAACCAGGCATAGTGGCACATGCCTGTAATCGCAGCTACTCAGGAGGCCAAGGCAGGAGAATCACTTGAACCCGGGAGGCAGAGGTTGCAGTGAGCTGAGATCACATTGCTGCACTCCAGCCTGGGTGACAGAGTGAGACTCCATCTCAAAAAAAAAAAAAAAAAATTGTGTCTTGAAATTTAATCCCCATGCAAGTATTAAGAGATGGAGCCATTGAGAGGTGATTAGGTCATGAGGGACACCCCCAGGAATGGAATTAGCACCCTCATAAAACAGACCCCAGAGAGCTGCCTTGCCCATCCCACCATGTAAGGACACAGTGCAAAGGCTCCCTTTATGAAGCAGAAAGCAGGCCCTCAACAGACACTGCATCTGCTGGTGCCTGGATCTTGGACTTCCCAGACTCTAAAACTGTAAGCAACACATTTCTGTTGATTAGAAGTTACCCAGGGTAAGGTATTTTTTCATAGCAGCCCTGATATGGTTTGGCTGTGTCCCCACCCAAATCTCATCTTGAATTGCAGCCTCCATAATTCCCACATGTTGTGGGAGGGACCAGGTGGGAGATAATTGAATCATGGGGGCAGGTCTTTCCCATGCTATTCTCATGATAGTGAGTAAGTCTCATGAGAGCTGATGGTTTTATAAAGGGGAGCTTCCCTGCACCATTTCTCTCCTCTTGTCTGCCGCCAAGTGAGATGTGCCTTTCACCTTCCACCATGATTGTGAGGCCTCCCCAGCCATGTGGAACTGTGAGTCCATTAAGCCTCTTTCTTTTGTGAATTGCCTGGTCTCGGGTATGTCTTTATCAGCAGCGTGAAAACAGACTAATACAAGCCCAAACAAACACAATGGCCAAACAAAACTTACTGGGTTTAATGCAAACCAATCCATTTAAAATGATCCAATAAATACTTGCCAAAGGATTGATACTGATTGAACTTAAATTCTCTTGATAATCTTGTATGTCTTTCAATTCAAAATATCAAAATAAGATCTAGTTACGTGAAACCTCTAAAGTTCTATGTCACTATCAGGGACACTGCTATGATTTCACATTATGCTCTGGGGACAGGGGGGTTTTAGGAAGCCCTCAAATTTCTAAATTCATCCAAGACATCCCAGAGAAGTAGCCACATGGTCCCTCAGGTGAACTTCCTGGAGTCATTGATTTTGCATCATGCCTGAGCTATGTGCTCAAAGTAAAGAGGGGTGAGAGGGGCTGTAAAAGCTACATTTTCTGATCCAGCAAGTGAAGGAGCAGCCCAGGCTGCATTCAGGTGCTTCCTTCACTGTGAGAAAAATTAGACCTCTGTTCCCATCTTCCTCTTGCCCCTCCCCCCACTCATTCCACATCTAAACAGCTGCCTGACTTAGAGGGAGGGCTAAGGGAATGTGAAGTCAGAGAGGGAAGGGTTGGCGCAGCATGGCAGGTCCCTGAGAAGGCCATATAGGCAGTTCTATGTTACAAGTCAGATGGAATAAATGAAATTTTTGAAAGTTTCCTGGGGTTATTAATTTTCTTAAGAAACCATGGAAAACACGACTATCAGGTTTCATTAGCAAAGCTTACCCAGCTCTGAAGACATACAGTTTTTTGTTTTTTGTTTTTTTTTTTTTGAGATGGAGTCTCGCTCTGTCGCCCAGGCTGGAGTGCAGTGGTGTAAGCTCACTGCAACCTCCGCCTCCCAGGTTCAAGCAACTCTCTTGCCTCAGCCTCCTGAGTAGCATCACCCAGGCTGGAGTGCAGTGGCGCGATCTCGGCTCACCGCAACCTCCACCTCCCTGGTTCAAGCAATTGCCCTGCCTCAGCCTCCTGAGTAGCTGGGATTACAGGTGCACACCACCACGTCTGGCTAATTTTTTTGTACTTTTAGTAGAGATGGGGTTTCACCATGTTGGCCAGACTGGTCTCGAACTCCTGACCTCAGACAATCCTCCCACCTCGGCCTCCCAAAGTGCTGGGATTACACGTGGACATACACTATTTAAGAAGCACAAACAAGGTTTTACATCCATCCCAAGAATCCCAAACTAGATTTGCAGACTCAGATCTGTTCGTATCTTAGCATCCATGTACGGGGCCTATGCATTCAGGCTTCTGTGATTACCAGCTAACGTGGTATGGTCCCCTAGGAATCTGCTTGAAGCAGCTAGGTAAGAAGCACATTTCAAATCAATTTTGGGCCACATGCAATCCTGAGCTGCACACTCCTCAAAAACTTTTCAAGGAATTGCTTTACACCTTGCAAACATGAACTTGAAACTATCTTTCACACTGTAGCAATTGTTTACAAAGACTGCTGCAAAGTTTCCTCCCATCCCTTCATGCACACCCTTTGCAATGTGACTCTGCAGCTTCCTGATCAAGAAGAAGTAGTGTCTATTTCTTCACCCCTTGAATCTGGGTATGACCATGCAACTTACTTTAGCAAACGTGATGCAATTCGAAGCTTGAAAATAAATTGTGCATTGTGAGTTTTCCTCTTTTGGCTGCTGTGGGAATCCTGAAGACTTGATGTGAATAAGCCCTGCTAAATACTGGAAGACAAGTGGCCCAGCCGACAGCCATCCCTAGTGCCAGACAAATGAGGGAGGTTACCTTACACCATCTGCTCGCACTCCAGCCATCCAGCCCCAGGTGATACCAATAGCACTGCCCGGACAATTCCAGCCCACATCTGGTGAACAAATTAAAGGGTGATTGTTTTGAGCCTCTATGGTGTGGAGTAGTTTGTTATTCATCAACAGATAAGAGACACACAGACCAATTTTTCCGCCTGCATAAGACTGGACATTGTAAAAGTAAAAGGACAAAAGGAACTGTTGTCCATAAGCAATTAAACATTTCTCTCTAGCTCATCAACACAGATTACACAGGGTCTCTTGGTTATTAACAACTCATTGGAGTGAGCTCTCACTGCTGCCGCTGTTCTTGTTATATAAGTTCGCCAATCAAAACAAGTGTTTTCTAAAGACAGTCCTGGTGGTATTATTTTCTACCATTTTCTAGGAACTGGCCTAAAAAAACCTTCTAAATCAGCAAACCTCCAGAAGCCGCACACTCTTCCTCTACAGCCGAATAAAAAGCTTAAGATTTGGTAAAAAGAAAAAAACAAGTATTATAGTACTGCTATCAAAATATTGACTGAAGGAACTCAAAGAGCTTCAACATTGCTGTCCATGAAAGAGTAATATTATCTCCAACCTTGAAGGAACAGAAGGTGGGACCATCGGCTTTATTTAGAATAAGACAAATATGGATTTAAATCCTGGCTCTACCATGTTTATAGCTGGAGAACTTCAGTATTCAAAATAGTTGTAATAACAGCTAACATTTATTGTTTATCATATATCAAATATTGTACCTGATAATCGATATCATATAATCTTTACAACAACTCCATGGGATAGATTCTATAAATATTCCCATTTTACATCAGGCTTACAGAGATTAAGTAACTTCCCAAGAAAAACACCCAGTATATATGGTGGGGCCTGAATTTGAACCCAGACAATATGATTCCAGAAATCATCTTCTACAATATTTCAGCATGCTGTCTTTCAAGTTATATAAGGTAGTCACTTGTTCTTCATTAATTTTTAAAATTTATTGAGATACTGATTCATTGATTCAGTCCTTCTAAAAATGTTTAAGGAGCACCTCCTCTATGCGAAAGATCTGAAGAGCTGGGGGACATCAATGGTAATATTGCTGTTGACTTCACAGGGTTTCAAATTTAGAAGGTAAAGGAGATTATCATCAAATAACTCAGCCTCTCCCTACATCAGCACACCATGAACCCTGTTTTCAGATTGACCTTTTCCTGTTGCAGATCAATGTCACTGCTTTGTCTGAAATCCTCCTCCAGGATTCTGGTGGTTTGAAAATACATCCACAGATTATTCGATATTCCTCTCTTCAAGAAGCGGACCTTAATTCTCCTCTCCTTGATTCTGTCCTGGACTTAGTGACACTTCTAATAAATAGATTGAGGTGGAAATGATAGTGCATAGGAGGGCAAAAGTGTGGACAGGAGGTAGGAAGTCTCTCCTGAATGAAACTCTAAGAGTTTCATTTGTAATGTGAAATCAGTACAATCTTCAGATGGGGAGCTACAGAAGAGAACCCAGGGACCAGGCCAGGAGGTGTTTAACACCCTTTTTATATAAACGAATACACCCAGATGGACAGCCAGATGCCAATGACACTGGGCTTCTATTTTATTTCTTAACTATGGCATTTCTAGAGAGAAGGGAGGGAATTAAAGGAAGAATTAAAGGAGGTAACTATTTTTAAAGAGCCAAGAGATTCCAACACAGTAACAAAGGTTGCCTCTGTATATTTTTAATTGCAAGAATTACTCTTCCCTAGGAAAAAGAAATTACTGCCATTTCTCAACTGAATTATGGTGTCGCATCTTTGCCCAAGTGCAAATACTTTGGGATCGATACGTTAGAGTTCAGGATGGAACAATTTACCCATCCAATTCTAAGGGGGAACGTGAATTAAAGTAGGTATTTTTGTAGGTGAGAGTTTCAATGAAAATATGCCATCTCATTTCTAGAGCGTTGACACTTAATCGTCTAATTATTCCTGGCATGAAAGAAACAAAGTTAACATCCAATCAAGGCAGAAAGAGGAGCCAACAGAGCTCCGAATGAAGCAAATGTTTTAAATTTTATAAATAGTTTTGAACTATACCATTTTATTTTGGCTGGCAAACAATAAGATTCTTAACACATGAAATTAGACCCATTGAAGAAACAAAATAGGATCGCAGATGAATGCCAAGTTGTTCAACAAGAAATTACGAAAAACTTGGCAGCAGCTATGACTCTCTAGGGGACACCACAGGTCTCTAAAAGTAAAGTTAGCAGTAACTAGTTGGCAATCAGGAAAAACAAGAAGGACTTATACAAGGACAGAGGGCCCTTGGGCTTCATCAGCTTATAATAAATAGCATTTCAAAAGTAGCACTTTTCAGAGATAATATATAAATATTTTAAGTAGCAAATATAGGTGTGGGCTATTTTTTCCAGTACCATGTCCAGAAAATTTGCACATACACATCAAACTGTGCATCTGGGGAATCTGTTTTATTGTGATGTTTGCATTTTTAACCAATGCGCCTGACCTATTTGAGGGTTAATATAACTAAATGGAGCATATTTGCTGTTTATTATTTATAGAAGACTCACTTTGGATTACGGCTTCTCAAGACATTCAAGACATTTGCGTTTGAGCTGCACTGAGAAGTGTTCCCGGATAGCTCCCAGCACCGCGGCAGGCAAGAAAGTGACAAGTGAGAATATAGACCAATCTATGTCCTGCGCTTTCATGAAGGATAAGAGGAAAGTTCAGTTCTTTCCGCTACATAAAGGCCACGGGAACGAGAGAAAAGAAGGGCTTAGCACTGGCCTCTGTCTCATAAGCACAAACTCGAGTTCTTAGAGTACCATAAAGGAAAGCCCTCCAAATCAATGTAAACAGTCCCTCCCTTCAGTTAGGATTTCAATTACATTACACAAAATAAAATATCCACCTTCCATTTACAAGATTTTCTTCGAAATCCTTTGCCTGGCTTACAACTGCTAAAGAAAGTAACCTGTGCGTTTCCACATCTCATGATGGATTATCAAACACCTACAAATGGCTCTCGGGGTAAGAAGAAACAAAACTATTCAAGAATTAGTACCAAAATGAGCTCTGCTCTCAAGCCTGTCAGTTTTATGGTCCAATTCTGGACAAAGTTGTCTCCAACTCTGCTGACTGAAATAAACATGATGGGGTGTTTCGTTTTAGCTAAAAAAAAAAAAAAAAATTGCTAGGCACAGTGGCTCATGCCTGTAATCCCAGCACCTTGGGAGGCCAAGGCAGGCAAATCACTTGAGGTCAGGAGTTCAAGACCAGCCTGGCCAGCATGGTGAAACCCCATCTCTACCAAAAATACAAAAATTAGCCAGGCGTGGTGGCTCATGTCTGTAGTCCCAGCTACTGGGGAGGCTGAGGCAGGAGAATCACTTGAACTGGGGAGGCAGAGGTTGCAGTGAGCCAAGATCACACCACTGCATTCCAGCCTGGGCAGCAGAGCGAGGCTATCTCAAAATTTTATTTTATTTTATTTTTATTTATTTTTTCGAGATGGAGTCTTGCTCTGTCGCCCAGGCTGGAGTTCAGTGGTGCAATATCGGCTCACTACAACCTCCACCTCCCAAGCTCAAGCGATTCTTCTGCCTCACCCTCCTGAGTAGCTGGGGCTACAGACGCATGTCACCATGCCTGGCTAATTTTTGTATTTTTAGTAGAGACGTGGTTTCACCATATTGTGAACTCCCGACCTCGTGATCCATCCGCCTCGGCCTCCCAAAGTGCTGGGATTACAGGCGTAAGCCACTGTGCCCGGCCAAAATTTTTTATTAAAAAAACATGTGTTTTCAGTTTCTTTTAGTTGAACGGGTAACAGTGGATAGCAAGAATGGCCCCTCTGTGCATTTTTCCAAGTTTCTGTGCTGAGAATATGAATGTCTCTCAATGGCCATTGGCCTGCTCTTCACCGCATCTCTCTCCTTTTTCATTATGGTAACAAATGCTGGAAGCTCTCCAAAATACAAAGTCAACCTGACAGTGACAAATATGAAGCAAAAGGCCACATGATGATTAAACCATTTACCGACCAATGGAAAAACCAGCCATGATTGACTCAAGAACTCCAAAAGCCAAGTAAGTACTCCACTAAGCTGAAGCAGTTGAGAGCCACGGTGTGGCTAACTCCAAGCCAGGCGACGGTAACTTGCTCAGAGGCACAACGCTGCCTCCATATTGCAGACCTATTTACACAAGGGATTACAAAAGAGCTGTATATTTAAGGGCAAGCCACTCCTCCTATACCCTGATGGGGTGGTGCCAGTCAGTAAATATTTTTAAGAGCCCTTTTAGCCAAATATATCTATACTATTTTTTTCTTTGCTTAAAAATTGCAGAAAATGCAATTCAAATACAGTTTTGTTTTTTTTTTTTTTTTGAGATGGGGTCTTCCTCTGTAGCCAGGCTGGAGTGCAGTGGCACGATCTCGGCTCACTGCAACCTCCACCTCCCGGGTTCAAGCAATTCTCCTGCCTCAGCCTCCCAAGTAGCTGAGATTATAGGCACCCAACTGGCTGAGACTAAATAAAATGTTTTATGATAATAATTTCCTCTCATTTGTCATTTCCCACTTGATAGAT
The DNA here is from genome assembly GCF_029281585.2 of Gorilla gorilla gorilla. Classification (NCBI taxonomy): domain Eukaryota; kingdom Metazoa; phylum Chordata; class Mammalia; order Primates; family Hominidae; genus Gorilla; species Gorilla gorilla. Next base: position 103,171,492 of record NC_073242.2, read on the forward strand.
GAAGAAACAGCTTTGAAGAAATCAAATTGCTTGCCCAAGACCACAGAACTAGTCAACAGAAGGTCTGGGATTCAAAGTGAGGTTTTCTGGCGTTGAGTCCAGGTCTTTCTCTAGAAAAGGAAAAGAACAGGGAGAAAAGGGTATACGTTTAGGCTCCAAACCTAGTTCCATTTATTAGCCGCTTTGTCATTTCAGCTTCTTTCATTTCCAAAATAGGGATAATTCGCCCTTTCCTCCCAGGGCTGCCAAGAGAATGCAAGAAGATGGCCTTTGTGAAGCTCCGAATACAGGGCAGTGCCTGGCTCACAGCAGGTGCTCAGGAAGTGCCTGATCCCTCTTCCCTGTCTGACTCTAGGGTACCCATTTGTCTCAGTATCTCCACTGCCTTCTCTCCCACTCACATCCAGGCTCGGCAAGAAGGACTCAGCTGGGTAAGGGGCCCAAAGAACAAAGCAGATGTAGGAGCAACAAAGGAGAGGGGGTAAGGGAGGTGGAAACTGTCTTATGCCAAGAGATAACTCAGACTTGTCCTGACTATAATTTGCGTTCTCCACAAAAGAGAGTAAGAGGGAAATTGCAGCTCAAACCCACTGGGGACTCTGAGAGATGAAATATTACATGGCCCAGAGTAATTCCAGCCAAGGGCAGAGGTAGGGTGTATCCACTAAACCTTCATTTGTCATTGGTTGAGGGCTTTCAGTGGCATCAACCCTCTGCTAATTCAGGTTTGTCCTATGCTGGCCAAGGACCTGCAGCCAGAAACAAACAAACAAAAACGAACAAGTCAGGCAGAGAGTTAGTAATGAGCAGCCTTAAGTATAGAGAGGTGAGTTCCCCATAAGATATGGGCAGAACACCGTCAGGGTCTGCCACAGTAACTAAGATTGCTTTCAAGTAGTAAAGAGGTGGATATAAGAGTCATACCTACAGACTCATCCTGAAGCTGGCACTGTGACACATACACTTTTGTGTAGACTGTTGGGATAACCTTGAGCCAAGGAAACAGTGTGTTGGGTTGGGTCACGATTCTGAACCAAAGAGCCATACATAAAAGATATATTAAGTTATCTCTAAGTCTCAACCATTCAGCCTAGAAAGCTCTTCATACAATTTGGAGGTGAAGATGCACCAACAGGGCCTGAAAGTGGCATGTTGCTCAGCTCCAAATGCATTGCTTTCCCTTGTGTGGGTTTGTATGTAATGTCAGCCCCGTCAAAGCCAGCAGATTTGTGACCCTGGTAAGTGGCAGTCTGATTTATTCTCTAGTCCTTTTCCTTCTTCCACAGCAATCCCCACACAAAAATCCTTCCTTAACTTCCATCCCATCTGCTTGGCTGTGGCTTTCATATCTTTGGTCTTCCCTGAGACTTCTGGAAAGTGAAGAGGCTATTTAAACATAGGTTGTGAGGTAGAAATAAAGTGTTGATGAACTCCAAGCTTAAATTATATAACAATCAATAGTGTACATTTTATCTAGCATGTAGCAATTAATTCTAATAGCATCTGTTTGCTTACAGACCATCAAAAAGGGACACAATAGTTAATTTAGAAAAGAAAGGGGAAAAATGTAGAAAAAAGAGAAAATGTGGCAGTTATTTATAAATTTTTTTATTGGAGAAATTATAGAAATGCAGAATGGAAAAAATATTTTAAGTGAATTAGCTCTTAGAAAGACCAATTCTGATATCACTTATTTCTGGTTTATTTCAAGACAAATGATTCCATGGCATTAGGAAGACATCTATCATGAATTCTAACCTCTTTTTTTTTTTTTTAGCAATAGTAAACAATCTGGAAAGTAGAGATCATGTGAGTGTCACGACACATATAAGGTGTTTAAAGTATTTGGAATGGACAAAGTTTTGGAAAATAAAGAGTTTTGTCATAAATTCAGGTATAAAGAGAAATGAATCACAGTTTCAAAACACAGATGCAGACTGTTTCATTTAGCACATATATTGACCTGTCACTCAACTATTAAAATATCTTCCCAATTATTAATTACATTTTTACTGGATAAATCACTGATTCAACATTGTTCCCAAGTTGCTATATGCCTGACAATGAAATTCAAGGTGAGTCATCCCCAAGTCTCCAAGTCATTGATATGCAAATACAGTGAGGAAGTTCTTGTTTTTGTTTCATATACCCAAGAATCAAGACTTGGCTTAAAATTCTACATTAAGTTCACAGTCCTGACCTGGATATGTGCTAAATTCCAGTTTTAAAATATTTCTGCTTTATTTGTCTACCTACTAATTGTCTTCTTAAAAATGTTTCACCACTTTTATTCTGTGGTCACAAAAAAAAATAGAAACAATTCTAAATCATTTATGGATCTATAAACAAATACTGGTATGGTTGTATGCGTGGGCTGGAAAACGTATGTTTATTTCCAAGCTCTGTTTGTGGAGACAGCCTATAAGCAATGGCACTACTGTAGCGAACACACCTAGAGCCCACCCAGATTTTGTTTTCTACAAAATCATTTATCCAATGAAAGGAACCAGGGCTCCTTAAATCCAAGATGAGTGTGGGGTATCTTCGTAGTGCCACAGCATAAGAGACAACTCAAAAAGAGGATGAGCCATATCAAAAAAACATATGAAATGATAAAGTTTTAAGTTTAGTTAATTGCATGGTATCAATGTCAATTTCTTAGTTTTGGTAATTGTACCATGGTTACGGTACAATTCCCAATGGCCGAAACTGGAACAATTTGAGAAAAAAAAATTAATAGTATCTATAGAACAAAATAAACCTCCATGAATTCATATTGGTATAAATTAATAACTGAATAAATAAAAAATGGAAGAGAAAGGATAGCTCTTATTTTCAGAAGAATTCCAATTACTTAATGTGGAAGAAATAAGAGAAATAGAAAATTACCATTAGAACACCATAGTAAGAATTGTTAGAGGTAAGGCCCACTTACGGATGCTAATATCAGTGGGTGAAAATTTGAGTCTCAAGAACTCATAATATTTGATATCACCACGGGAAAATTAGTAACTTTGCAAGGAAGAAACCCAACAGTTACCATCTTAACCAAGAAACCAAGATAACGTCGTCAGTAATAAGACATTGCTGTCACACACCTCATCATATGATAGGCTAAGAAGGCGCATCACCTCCAGGGTATTCCTGCCAAAATTATATTACCTCAATGTAATCATGGGTAAACATTGGAAGAACCCAAGCTGAGGAGGCATTCTACAAAGTAACCAATCAGTACTCATTAAAACTGTCAAGGTCATGGAAGTTAAGGCCTCAGGAAATGTCACAGATAGAAGGAGACTAAGGAGACTAAGGAGTCACGACAACTTAATGCAACGTAGGGTCCTGCACTGGGTTCTGGATATTAGTGGAAAAAGCCAATGCAATTCAAATACAGTTTTATTTTTGTTTGTTTGTTTGTTTGTTTTTCTGAGATGGGGTCTTCCTCTGTAGCCAGGCTGGAGTGCAGTGGCGCGATCTCGGCTCACTGCAACCTCCACCTCCTGGTTTCAAGCAATTCTCCTGCCTCAGCCTCCCAAGTAGCTGAGATTATAGGTGCCCGCTACCACGCCTGGCTAATTGCTGAATTTTTAGTAGAGACAAGGTTTCACCATGTTGACCAGGATGGTCTCAGTCTCCTGACTTTGTGATCCGCCCACCTTGGCCTCCCAATCAAGTACAGTTTTAAGTTTAGTTAATTGTATTGTATCAATTTCTTAGTTTTGGCAATTTACCACAATTACGCAAGATATTGAGAGGAAGCTGATAGTGGGGGTGTGAAGGAAACTCTCTCTGCTACGTTAGAACTTTTCTCTAAGTCTGAAATTATTTGAAAATAAAAAGAAAAAATAGATATAAAATTGAATATAAAATGACAGATGAACATATTTCCCAAAAATAAAAGAGCAATGTTTTGTGGACTGCCTGTCTGTCTCAGTCACGTCCCCAGTGGTGTGTGTTTCTCTATTATTTTTACTTTGAAAAGCTTTTCATATAGGGCAAAATTTAGATCGCCAAGTTTTTTATTACACGACTTTAATTAAAAATTTCTGTCAATATCTATCCAGGGAAAACAGTCATATTCTGTATTTAAGAAAACAAACACACTAGCTAGCATTTATTAAGTACTTACTCTCCCAAATGCCATTGTAAGTGTATTAATTCCTTTAATCTGCTCAACAACCCTATGAAGCTGACACTATTATTATTCCTATTTTCACAGATGAGAAACAGTTAAATCACTGGTTTTAACTGATAGTTCCCCAGGTGGTACCTCTTACTTGCACTTTTACACACCAGTGACCCTGCCTGTACAACAATGTAGGGCCACCGTAACAGTTCCAGTCTGCCTCAAGTTTGGGAGACAGAAAAAGACCATAGGATAAGAAATTTGGGGTTAAAATTAAAATGATAACAAGGATATTGTTACATGGCATATACTGAACATTAAAAAGCATTCCTGGCTGGGTGCAGTGGCTCATACCTGTAATCCCAGGACTTTGGGAGGCCAAGGCAGGAGATCACTGAAGCCCAGGAGTTCAAGACCAGCCTGGGTGACATAGTGAGACCCTGTCTCTACAAAAAATTTAAAAATTAGCTAGACATGATAGCACACACTTATGGTCTCAGCTACTTGAAAGGCCGATGTGGGAGGATCACTTGAGCTGGGAAGTCAAGGCTGCAGTGAGCTGTGATCACGCCACACACTCCAACCTGGGAAACAGAGAGAGGGAGACTCTGTCTCAAAAAAAAAGAAAAGAAAATTCCTTTCTTCTAAAAAGTTGATGTTACTGAGAATCCTGTTCTCACCTAAATTATATCCCAAAGCCTGCCAGACAGATTTTAAGAAGTAAAAAAGACAAAACTTACTAAGTAATCAGAGACTTACAAACCTTAATAGGGCTTTGCAAGACATGATGATCTTTCATACAATTATAAATTTAGATAATTCCTCAAGCATGTGTTACTTAATGAACGGCAACAATTTCTGCTATTAAAGAAAATATATTTAAAGGATTTGTAGAATACATGTTATTTTCTTAATACACCTAAAGTCTATTATGTAAATACACGGTAGATTTTCTGAAACACACGTTACTTACCCAATAAATTAAGTGTTTAGTGAAGAAGCTATTACAGACTATCGGATAAACAGATATTTAGACCATTTTCAATCAATTATTTAAAACACATGCCATTAAAAGTTTATTAGCGTGATTATTTTTAAAGAAACACCACTAAGATTATTAAAGCAATCAAGGTTCTAGGGAAATAATTAAAATGTAACAATAAGTAAACAATTTGAATTCCAATACATGTAAGGATCACATCACAAGTGCAAGATGTACTTTTATTTTTTTAGTAACTCAAATGTTTAATCTCTCTCCTCCAAACACCAGCTGAATTGGCCTTATTGCGAGCAACATCTTTGGTCAAAATTAGTTTTCTAAAATTGCTGATTTCATACCAAAAGCTTGGGAAAGGTCTTTTTTTTAAGCAAAGGACTCCGTTCTTTTAAACTTGCCCTTATTTATTTCGCAACAGAATAACGAGTTTTATTCTGCAGCTTCTCTTCTGGTTTGTGTGTTCATATAGATCAGATCCCATACCACACCCAATGGAGATGCAGAAGTTTAAATGGAAAGGAAAATAATGAACAAATACCAGAGGTCCACCTTCATGAGCATAAGCCTCGACAATAAATAAGCAAAACAAAGTCATCTGTTATTTGAAAATAAATAAATCAAGTGATGTTGGTTTTCTTGTTGTTGTTATTGTTATTTTAAGACAGTATTCCTTCAATTTCAGTAGCTTTTAAGCAAACTGGCAAATGTTTCTAGATGTATTTGCAAACATTAACAACACAAACAAAAGATTTTAATTATATTGTTTAAAGTCTTCAAAAATGTCCTAGACATAAAACTCAAAATTCCTGTACCATGTTTTACCCTCAAAAGAAAATTAGAGTTAAATTAGAAAATCATGAAACAGAGGATTGATAATGAAAATGCCCACAGAAGGCAGGCTGCAATTGTTCTGCCACTGTAATACAATCTCTTCCAGAATAATTTTTCTTTTTATTATTTCATTAAGTTGTATCTCACTAAAGTTCCTCTTAGGATCTCTTGGCAGCACCAAATTTTTCATTGAGAAAATGATAAATCACTGGCCTAAATTACAATTTAATTATAAACGCCTTTGCCTTCTAATGCTGCCTGGGACCTTTTACCCTGCTACATAATTCTAAAAAATGACCCCTGTCATAATTTCCTTCACTGGAATAATATGGAGAGATCTAATCCTGAATCCTGCTGTCTTATAATTTAATATAAGAGGTAATTATTATTCAAAAGATAATGTTGCAGATATTGAAAATATTCTGAAGTTTGAGTCATAAAAAAAAAGCAGAAGAAATCTTAAGTATGTGGGCGATTTCTATCACTGCACCCGTAAAAAAAGCAAGGAGAAGAGAAGCAAAAGGGTTTTTAATGAAAAAATATTAGAATCTATACACAGCTGATGTTTTGTACTGTGTGAAATGCATTTATATAGTCTTCAAACCATGGTTAGAAATGAAATGCCTCATTTCCCAAATCAAGGAGGTGGAGAGTGCAGTGTTGCCGTGAGCAGCAATTTCTTTAAGTTCAGAGTCTGCTTTAGTACTATGGGTAATAACAACCGCACCCCCCACCCCCCCGTTCACACTCACTATGGGAGAATTTGGGTGGCAAAAGACTCCATAGCAAAAGGGGATGATAGACCCAAGTGACCAAGTAGAAAAGTCCTGAGCTGAAACGTAAGGACACAGCAAAGAGAAGGGGCTGCCTGGGGGCTGCAGGCGTGGGGACATTTGACTGGCAGCATCAGCACAGCCCAGATGGGACACACGGCAGACAATCCTGACCTCCCCAGCAGTGTTTCAGGACTGTGATGAGTGGCGGTGTTTTCTTCCACGATTCACAGACAGGTAAACAAGAGCAAAGAACAGGTCCCTGTAGGTTTGTGGAACCTTCCTCGAAACTGACATACTCTTTAAGCCCAAATGAGGGGGAATAAAAATCGCATGAGATTAGTGCCCTGAAATATCACCTGTGCAGTTATCGGCCCCTCCACAATGAGCTGGCCACAGCACAGGTGAAAAGTCTGTGGGATTGGTGGAAGATTCCTCGTTATATGTGGCCTGAATAGATGAGACAGCGCAGAATTCAGGGGTTGGGTCCCATAGATGATTATAAGGTAGGACTTCAGTGGAAAACTCAATTGAATTTTCTAATACCTGTACAAAAAGAGGGGAAGACAAAGAGTTTCTTTTAAATTACAGATGTTCTTGAGATCATGTATCTAAGAGCTAATTCCACTGTGCCGAACTATATGAAATAAAGAGAGTCCCCTTTCACCTTGTTTCCACCAAAAAATTCAAGTGATGGTAAAATGAACCTCACAACTACCTAATGGTGTCGGTATAATTATGGAAGGAACACTTCGATGGCTCAGTAGAGGCAGCGATGATAGCGATGGTGGTGATAGTGAAAGAGGAGAAAGAGCTGAGAGCAAACAGAAAACAAAAAAGTGATTCAAATGGAATGATACCTCTTGCCATCCAATCTTAGACTAGTCAGCAATCCCCTGTGCAGCTCAATAAACATCAAACTAAACAGTAATGCAGAGGCTGCTTTCCTGCCTCTTTTGTTTTGCTTTGTTTTGTTTTTGCTTTGGGAGCAGTTCGTTTAAGATGTAATAAATTGGAAGGGTGCCTCCCCCTCCCACTCCTTATCCCTCCATAAATCTCAGGACAGTACAAATGAGGTATGTCTCATTATGGACAGAAAGAAAGGGCCTCCCTAGGCAGGGACATCCATGACTACCATTAAAACAATCATTAAAAATAACAACCCACCTAAAGAAAAAAATGAGTCATTTTTAAAAGGATATATATTAATTAGCCAATAATATTAAAAAATAGCTTTGGTTGGTTCAAATAGGAATTGAATTCCACAATGCAAGAGAAAGCAAAAAAAAAAAAAAAAAAATTGATGTGGGAAGGGGAAGGTTTATAGGATGAAGGTCTATAATTTCCTACAGCACCAGCAGAGAGAGTCATGAAACGGTACCCATAACGAACCAGTAATAAAGAAGTGTGCAGAGATCGGTAGACTGTGCCTACCTGAATCATTTCATGAGTAAGAAAGATTTAAGAGTCCTGGGAGGTGCCTGGCAGACACTGGACTGGACTTTCCAATAACTAAACAAAAGTACATTAAGGTGGACACACAGGTAGATGGATAGGAAAGCACAGACAGGCAATCTTCAGGTTTAAGATGCACTAACAGTTTTCTGCTTCACTGTGGTACGTTTTTGAGGGATCCGAGTCGTAACGAGGCCTGCTGAGTGTGTTAAAAGTAGGGGAATAAAAAGCAAGGTGAAAGAGAGCATTAGGGGGCCCTGTCAACCAAGCCAGTTCTATCTGTGTGGCTAACTCTCATCACGCCCACCTATACTTCAAATTACTTAGCAGTATTAACATCAGATTGCAAAGTGTAGACATCTGTAGATGTGAACTACGTACAAATTTGTCTCCTAGTAGCAGTCACAAAGAAATGGAAATTACACAGTTTCAGACAAGATTGGGCACGTTCAGGGTGGTATGGCCGTAAACAGAAATTATACAATTTCAGATTGAACAATTCCAGACTGAAAGAGTGAGCACTCTTTGGTCACTTCTACCACATGAATCCCAATATTAAATAAATACATAAAACATCCACCGTTATTAAGTGACTTTCTCCCTGCAACAGTAAGGTTGGGGGGATTAGACGTCATAGTTCCTGAAGAACGAACCATCATTTGTTCACCATGCAACTGTTCTTCAGGGAATGAACAAGAAATTGCTCTTACAGAGCACCTCAAACACAGAAGAAAGAAAATGCAAGATTAAAAAATAAAATGACGTTGGACATTTTAAATCGTTTTAAAGTCATTATGGCAACAGTTCATAGAGAGAAGCTACTCGCTGGCTAATTTCCAGCGTGTTACCCAGACAGCGGCACTGTACTGCACATAAGATACTGCTACCAACGGGTTCATGTATGTCTGTTGTTCCTGCCTTGTCATTTACCCTTAAGAGAAAGAGGAAACATTCTTATTATTTGTCTTAATTTTGGTTGTTCCAGAAGCAGATCTAGGACCAAGGATTTAATTGTAAGTAGTTTATTTTAGGATGATCCAAGAATTCCTGGTAAGGAATTGGGAGAGTAAGCCAGAGGAGCCGGGGGATAGCCAAGAATGATTTGTGATCAAGCCAGTTACCACTAGAGGAAACTGAACTTCACTCCTGCTAGGGAGCTCTGGGAGCCAGTGTAGAATTGCATCTCCAAGCTGTCCCACCTGAGAGGTGAGGAAGCTCCAGTACTTATTTACTGATTCAGTATTGTGCTGGCAACGGGTTCTCCAGTAGGAGTTCAAGGGAGCCCTGATTTGTAGCATTTGCCAATGACCATGGTGTAAATACTCCCACCATGGCTGATTTCAATCCAGCAACATAACATCATTGAGTATGGAGTTGGGAAGAGAAGTGTAAACACCATTCAATAGTATTTCCGACTCACAAAAGACGTAACCTCAAGGCAAGAGCATACAGAATAGTAAAAGTAGTAAAATAATTACAAAGTGATTATTGATTATCTTTGCTTTTAATATAATTTAATTATAAATGTGTGTCACTTAATGTTTAATAATGGCCGTGTTTAGCAACCAATATGCAAAATTCCTGAAAATGTAGCAATCAGAGCATGCAATCCAGTAAGAGCTGGCTCCAACCCATCATTACACAGATTCCCCTCAGTCACTGGTTGCAGGAGTCTCCCAATGTGGGGGTTCAATCCCTGGCACTTCTGGTCCAGGGTGAGAGGGTGAGAGCAGCAAAGTAAACCCCAAAGGCCAGATAAAGCAGGAGCTGGCCATTGGACCTTGGGCCAGTATACTCTGATGCTACAAAGGCGAGAAGAAATGGATAAGCCCCAACAGAATTTGCTACTGCCTTCAATTCCTGAGTGGCCATATTTCCTATAAGGCCTTGAAATATTTCCTTATTGTTTTCTGTGGTGTTGCTTCTTCTCACCTGGAGCAACTGAGTCCTTGGCTAGACACGCATTTCCTCCATGTTTGTTAAGTTCTAAACTGATACTCACTGAGTTGCCCTGCCCTGTGCTTTAACACTGAGTGTGACCCAAACAATTCCATCCACTCTCTTCTCTCCACTCCACAAATCATTACTCTTTCTATCTTCCCTGTTTTTGCTGAAGAATTAATGTTTTCCTAGCAAGCGTGCCTCAGAATCCCTGATTTCCAACCCTCGTGAACTCATATCCAATTTATGGCCCTATACATTCAGCCTCAGATAGGTTCCTCTCAATGTTTTGCCACAGTTCCTCTGACACTGTAATGGTCCGACTCTTGTTATACCTCACAGAAACTCCTGTAAGGGCCTCCTGAGTGGATTCACAGCTTCTAGTGTCCTCTGCCTCTAAGCCACCCAGAAATCATTTCTGGAGTTGGCTGGACACAGTGACTCACACCTGTAATCCCAGCACTTTGGGAAGCTGAGGTGGGAGGATCGCTTGAGTCCAGGAGTTTGAGACCAGCCTGGACAACATAGTAAGACCTCATCTCTACAACAATAAACAGAGTTAGAAAAAAAGAAAGAAATCGTTGTTGGGTGTGGATGCTCACATCTGTAATCCCAGCACTTTGGGAGGCCGAGGCGGGTGGATCACCTGGGGTCAGGAGTTTGACACCAACCTGGCCAACATGGTGAAACCCCATCTCTCCTAAAGATACAAAAAATTAGCTGGGTGTGGTGGCAGGCGCCTGTAATCCCAGCTACTCGGGAGGCTGAAGCAGGAGAATCACTTGAACTTGAAAGGTTGCAGCAAGCCTAGATCGCACCACTGCACTCCAGCCTGGGTGACAAGAGCGAAACTCTATCTCAAAAAAAAAAAAAAAAAAAAGAGAAAAATCATTTCTGATCATTTCTGGAATCATCTTTCATCCATGCCCTGAAGAGCATCACAGGGGCTACTGCGGAGAAACCCTGAGATAATATTCAAGGCTCTCCATGGTGTAGCCCAGTCTCTCATCACAGCCCTTCCCACCTATTCCCCTTCATGCCCCAGAAGATCTGATGAACTAAACTTGCTGGTCCCATAACAATCTAGAGCTTTTCTGCCTCTGTGTCTTTGCCAAAGATGTTTTCTTTATGAGAAACATAGTTCCCCATCCTTCAAAAGCCATCTCCTATGCCAATTTTTCAGTGTATCATCTTCCGTTCCCCCACCCTCCACCCAGAACCCTGCTTCAATGAGCAAACTGCTTTGTCACACAGCCTCCTCTGCATTGCTTATTATGACTGCTCCATGAGTTACTTGTCTTCTGCTATTCTTACTTTAACGATTTCTTTCTCCTTTAGGGCCCTGGCAGTGTATTGCACACAGTAGGAGTTTAATATTTGTTGAATCAATGTTTTGTCTTTTTAAATCAAATAAGCTGGATAAAACTAAATTAGGAGTTAACAAGCTAATTGAGCAGCCAGTATACTTTATTACATAACTCACTATGTATTGAATTCATCAAAGATTTTTAAAGATTTAATTCAACTTATTTGAAGTCATCAGCCAATTTTTACAAGTCCCTTTCTGGCTAACTTCCTCAGTATTTGCTCTTTCCCCGTGATTTAAGCTGAAACCACTCTCCAGCCAGGGTAACCCCTTTACTTGGAGCCAAGCAAAACATGTCTACCCATACTCTGAGGGAATGATGGTAAATTTACTTAGAAAACAGGCCTTCAGAATAGTCTACATAGTTCAAGTCTTAAACATATCAACATGGGTATATTTTTAAAATGTAATGAGGACTGAAAAAAGCAAGTTGTAGATGGAGACCCAGATTATGATAACATTTATGTAACATTAAGTAGGGACATGGATGAAGCTGGAAACCATCATTCTCAGCAAACTATCTCAAGGACAAAAAACCAAACACCGCATATTCTCACTCATAGGTGGGAACTGAACAATGAGAACACAGGGACACAGGAAGGGGAACATCACACACCGGGGACTATTGTGGGGTGGGGGAAGGGGGGAGGGATAGCATTAGGAGATATACCTAATGCTAAATGACAAGTTAATGGGTGCAGCACACCAACATGGCACATGTGTACATATGTGACAAACCTGCACGTTGTGCACATGTACCCTAAAACTTAAAGTATAATAATAACAAAATTTAAAAAAAAAACAGTAGAAACAAAACTACATGCCATTTAAAGTGGCAAACATGGGCAAGAAAAAAAAGTGGAGAATGATAAATAGCAGATTCAGAAGAAAGATTAATTCTTGGGAGACGGAGGAGCGGGGAGGAAGGAACTGAGAGCTTGAAGAGGCACACACAGGAGATTTCCAATGGACTTGAAACTTTTTATATTATAGAAAAAAATGGTCTGAAACAACTGTGGCAACATGTTCAGATTTGGCAGAGCTGGGTGGTGGAGATTGATGTTAATCCCTGTGGTTTTTTTGGTACATTTGAAATGTTTCATAATTTGGGTGTGGTGGAGGGGAAAGTATTTACAATTATTGGAAGAATTCCCAAATGGTTGTGCATGAGATTTGTAACTTAGCAAACAACCCTTGAGTGACCATATGGCAAGACACAGAAAGTAGAATTACTGGAGAAATCACTGAAGTCTCCGTTTTATCAATACTTTTTGATGTTTTAATCTTACTAAATTGATGACAATCATCTATTTTTAGTTGATTATTCAATATTCACTTTAACTAAATCACTCACTTCTCAATTAAGAATACACAGCTGATGTAAAACAAAAGCAACAAAAACTCAATGAATTGGAAGGTTAATAACATAAATCCCAAATGATGTTGTATGACACAGGTTCATTAAAGGAAATCTATTACTCCAGAAATAATTACTGGGGGTAAAAGAAATATTTCTCACGAACTCTTCATCTATAGCATGGTCTTGGCCCAGGAAGAATGTTCTAGTTCATTCTCCTAAGTAGTAGGATTACCATCAGAACTGTTATCACATTCCATTCCCTCAGTGGAATTATAATAAGAAATAAGGAATATTTTTCCTCTACCCTCTGATAATTCTGTAACTGAATCAATAAAATAAACTCATAACAGGCAGATGAATAGGAGAAGAGGTATACAGATTTATCATGTGCATGGGGGCAGGACAGAAAAAAAAAGTGAATACCCCTAAACACAGTGAGATCTAGAAGCTTATTTATCCTCTTTGTAGGGGACAGGAGCGGGGGATGTAGGTAACTTAGGGGAGAGGAAATCTCGGAAAAGATGAATGGGCTCTCGGAAGAATAGGAGAAAGAGCATAACAAAGTCTGCCTGGACATGGCGCTCACTTTCCGTCTTCTCTCCCATGATACGTATTTATCTTCCCTGGTTGATGAGGTGCCTGGGGAGGGAATCCATGACAATTACTTTCCTTTGGAGGATCTGCAAAGCGGCACATTTTGGGGTGGCATTTCCTGGCCGTCTTCGGTACCTATCTCCACAAGGTTGTTTTGGATTAATATACACTCCCATGTCCACTGCAGCATTATTCACAATGGCCAAGATATGAAATCATCCTAAGAGTCCATCCGCAGGTGAAGAAAGAAAGAAAATGCCAGCCTGCACAAGACCCTCATCACTACAGAAAAGAAAAATTAGCCAGGCCTAGTGGAGTGCACCTGTAGTCCCAGCTACTTTGGAGGCTGAGGTGGGAGGATCACTTGAGCTCAGGAGTTGGAGGTTAAAGTGAGCTATGATTGCACCACTGCACTCTAGGCTGTGTGACAGAGAGAGAGAGAGAGAGAGAGATCCTGTCTCTTAAAAAAAAACAAAAGAAAAAAAGAGAAATGGTCTATATACACGACAGAACACTATCCAGCCTTAAAAAAGAAGGAAATCCTCTCATTTGCAACAACGTGGATTAACCTGGAGGGTATTATGCTGAGTGAAATAAGCCAGGCACAGAAACACAATACACGTGATGTCGCTTATATGTGGAATCTAAAAACGTCAAACTCATAGAAGTAGAGAGTAGAATGGTGATTACTGGGGGTTGGGGGTGAGGGTTTAGGGCGATGTGGGTCAAAGGATACAAAATTTCAGTTAGGAAGAATAACTTCAAGAGATCTACTGTACAACATGATGACTATAGACAGTAACAATGTACTGTATCCTACAAAATTGCCAAAAGAGTCGATTTTAAATGTTCTCACCTCACACGAAAAAATGGTAAGTATGTAAAATAACACCTATGTTATAAGGTCAATGGAGCCACTCGATGTATACATATTTTAAAACGACATGTTGTACATCATAAATACATAGTTTTTGGCTGGGCGTGGTGGCTCATGCCTGTAATCCCAGCACTTTGGGAGGCCAAGGTGGGTGGATCACCTGAGGTCAGGAATTCAAGACCAGTCTGGCCAACGTGGTGAAGCCTCATCTCCACTAAAAATACAAAAAATTGGCTGGTGTGGTAGCGGGCGCCTATAATCCCAGCTACTCGGGAGGCTGAGGCAGGAGAATTTCTTGAACCTGGGAAGTGGATGTTGTAGTGAGTTGTGCCATTGCACTCCAGCCTGGGCAACAAGAGCAAAACTCTGTCTCAAAAACAAAACAAAACAAAACAAAACAATTAAGAAATAAAAATTAAATAAGTGAATGGATGCATTAAGCATTTAAATCAGAGCCTCCCATTTAGCTGTTATACTTATCAATGATTTATAAATGGTAACGATCATGTGGTCACTTTAAATGAGACTTAAAGGTTTTAGGAAAAAGCCACAGCCTCCCTCTTACCCATTTTTAACTATGTCCAAAGCCTGTAACAGAAGCTAATTTTCACTGCCAAATCTGTCTTTCTCAGATTCTATTCTTTCGCACCCGTAACTCCAGTAATTACCAAAACCAAAGTTCAGTCATCAACTGTTGTCCGCACAGAAGTCGGGGAGAGGCTGCACCGCTTGGGTTTTTACCCCTTCCCTAAAATAAAACTAGGCCACTGCAATGGGTGAGCTTCAGTTCTCTGAACCTCCATGGAATGTAGAGAGAGCCCCACACCTAGCTTCCCACACTGACAAAGGTGACTTTCCAGCAGGATCCGCCAGCACCTGCCTCCCGTTGTCTCTGGCCACAGGCTCACAGCCGCTGTGTCCTGCTCAGTAACTGGGCATCAAACAAGAATAATTGACAGCTTCCCCCTCAACCCCCGGCCTCCCTTCTCGGAGCAGCAGTTTCCCAGGAGTCGCCTTGTACAACCTCACACACTTTATTACTGGTCAATTTGGGTTTCCTGCCCACTTTAAGTGGCCGTGCTGAGGGTCTCCAACTCTCTCTAGCCCTCACTGATCAATATTAACAGTCACTTCCACAGCATTTCCCTGCTACTCAGCAAGGCCAGGGACTGGCTGTAAATTACTGCACAGCCTGGTCATTATACGGAAAGACATGCTGTAATTCAAAAGTTACAGCCAATTGTGAAAGGAATTTCTTTCATGCTTTTCAGTACCCAAATCAAAGAAGACGAAAGAACACAGACCTTGTCCATTTGGGGGTTGGTTTATTTAACCGAAGGGTTTAACTGTATCCATTCCCTCTCCCCAAAATGCACTCTCTGTCTGATATTTATGTATATGGGTCTGATATTTCAAGTCCCCACACACAGATGGACCCTCTACTCTCCAGAGAGGTGGGCCAAAAAAAAACCATCCCGTGAAGTTTACATTGTGCATTTATAGTCAACGCATTCTTGGTATAAGAAAATAAAAAGGAGTCAGGATTTAATAATTATTGGCTGGGACTCCCATAGTAATATTTGTTTATGAGATAAAACTTAACAAGAAACGAACAGTGAGCCTTGTTATAAGCAAATAAGGCAGAGAGAGACTTTGTAAATGCAAATCTCTGAATCTGGCAAAATCACTGAATGGAAATGGCCCGCTGCTGGCAGCTGACTCCATATGTTGGAGGTGACAGAGCCAAGGGGTCACCAAGAAGCAGCCTTCTGAAGTGGGGGTGCAGATATATGATTGAGGCAGACACCACTCAGCCAGAAAATCACACTGCACCTCTAGATTTGGAAGCAAAACTGAAAGCAAGTGCAGCAGACACAGAGAGAGGAGAAAAAATAAGAGGCTGATGGAAAGAAACAATAATTATTTTCAGACCCAAGAGGGCCTTTCCCCTCCAAAGATGGATTAGGTGTGTCACCTAGAGCCACCTCAGCTGGGCTGTTTTCCTGTTACCTTCCAAGTGTTGCCACAGGAGGCTCAGGAGAGAGCTCTCTCTCTGGCTGGAAGAGAGCTCACAGCAAATCTATAAATGGGCCCTCCAGCCCCACCTACAGCCCTTGAGGCCCTGGCCCTGGCCACACTCTCTGGGAAACCCTGAGCCCAAACAGCCCAGGCAGGAAAGAAGGGGAAGCAAAAGAAAGCAGGAATGCATCAATCACTTGAAATCATCGAGTCACTGAATAAACAACCATTCTGCTCTCTTTATACCTGTGGCTCATACGGAGGACGGAGAGATGAGAGAGGAATGGTGAGGTCTGGTCCTGAGCCTAAGAAAACCCCTGGTTCATCATGGGCCTTATTTTCCCCAGCTTTGTCACCACCAAGTTTGTGAGGTTGAGCTTGTGCTCAACAAACCAGCTGCAGTTTTAAAAAAAACGAAGGCCCGTGCCTGGGCAGAGATATCCCAGGCTGCCCTCTGCCACCAAGCTCTGCCTGCCTCCTGGTCAGATGTCCAAGCTGCCCTTCTTCCTTGGGGACAAAGGCTGTCCTCTCCTTGGGGCCTTCTCCTCAGTGGGTTATCAGGGAACATCTCAATTCAAACCCAGGCCTCTGAAATCTCTGACCCTTCCCCAGCCCCTGCCCAGGTTGCAGGGTAAAGTTATTCTTCTAGGGTGTAATTTTCTACCAGTTTGTGCAGGGAGCACAATCCCTGTGTGACTCTTGATTTGGAGGGACATGCCTACCTCTTGTGAGCCTCTCAGTGCCCATTTGGCTTCTTTGAGCATGGGAATCTGGTGGCCAGAGCAAGGGCAGGTGGCCATGTCTGGAAGCAGCTGGCCTCCCCGAAGGACTTGCCCTCTTTTGTACTGTGGAGCATATTCTCTCCACAGTACAAAAGGAAACCAAGTCAGGGCTGAGAATCAGCATCAGTGTTCTCCAAAATCAGCTTCCTTCACCCTAGGTATTTCTTTGTTTCACCATAAGAGGGGGGATATATAATCTTGGCTGCCCAGAAAACACAACATAAAGGACACCCCAGTTTGTGGCCCAGCAATAGGCAATAACTTTGCCTCATGCTGGAGAGACTACAGGCCATTTGCGCTAGCTTGAGGTCCTATGTACATTGCAGGGTGGGCTGTCTGCCGATGGGGGCTCTGCATTGCTCAGAGCCCTGGACTTTCCCATATGCAGGAGCTGGCCCACCAGCCTGGTAATGGGCTGATCTCCAGCTCTGGGACCTGGAGTGGAATTAGACACCAGCCACCCCATGCTCTCTTTTGTTTAGAAAAAAGGAGAGAAAGAGAGAGAGAGTGAAAAATAAAATCCCCAATCGTTTAGTACAAGTCATTTTACATGCTGGGATAATGAAGTATAAAAATGCCTTCAAAGAACTGATTTCCTACTTTTAACTCACTACCAGCCAGGCTTTTTGTGAGGCCTCTCCGGAACATGCATTCCCGTCCCACTCAAACAAAAGAGCTGCGAATTCATTAAACTATTTAATTATGCCTTTTTATTTTTCTCCATTAGCAAGTCCTACCAGCACAAAGTAAATAAAGCCACCGTGGTCTTTCCCCAGCAGACACACTGACTGTTTTTATTCTTTATTCAGTTTATAATATAAAGGGCTATTTTTCCTCCTCCTCCTATTCTTGGCGAGTTTCCTAGCACAAACCCTGCAAATAGAAGCACCCAACTGTCCATGCAATGCATGAAGCTGGCGCAGCAGCATTCGGAATTGCAGGCACATACTCCAGACAGCTTTCAAAGTACCCGCAGCCAACGGCAGCCAAACAGCACTTTACAGCCAGGCGCAGAAAAGATATTAGCTTTTTTTTTTTTTATACTCTAGTACATTTGCTTTTTACATCTATTTCTTTTCAGAAGGGCTTGTTATTGAGCTTACTGTCCACAAATTCCATTGATCTCAGGCTGTGACTCAATCCATATGCTCACGCTTTGACACCAGCACAGCAAGCGAGCGATACAAATCCTGTTCAGGCTACAAACTTATTGATTTTATAGATTTCCCCCAAAGTTGTGATAATGATATATCATTGTTAAATTTGGTAGAACAAACTGCTTTCCCAATCTGTCAATGCGAGCATGAAAACCAATTCACAGCCTTGTTTAGAAGGCTTTCGCATCAGAAGAATAAGTACAGCCAGAGGAAGCAGATCACCGATACCCAGCGGCTGGCACCAGCTTGATGTATGATCCCTTCCTCACTGCCCTTTTCTGACCCGCGGCACACTGGGCTGCCAGACTCGTACTTACTGGCTACAATTATCCACAGTGATTCCTCCCTAGGAGGCTCAGTATTAATTATTAACAACTGGGAGCATGCTGCTTGGGTGACCCACATCAGTAGGTTTTAAAAGACAATTTTGGTAATTTTCATACACTATTCAGATGCAGTTGGATACATTAGGATCCTGGGCTTATTGACTTTAATAGGTCAATTTTTTTTTTTTCCTGCAATTGTTCGCTCTCCCCCATCTTTAGGAAGCAAGGCAGCTGCTTCCAGCAGGGGGCAGATGTCAGACAACGTTTCCCTTGGAAAGGACACATCTCCATTCCCAAGCATGGGTTAGGGGATTGCATTTGCCTCAACTTCAGATGCTTTCTCTACAGAGACTGACTAGATCTGGTAGTCCTAGCAGCATGGTAGGATTTCACTAGCTTTATGTCTTCCTAAGGTATTTGTGTCCTCAAGTCTCCATCCAGCCCAGTGTCCTCCGAATCACCCCATCTCCCGATTCTCTTCCTGCCTGGGTATTCAAACGCTTTATGGCATGGAGACGTCTGCATGTGTGTGTTAACATTTCAACATGTGTGTTAGCGTCTATTCCCAACTTCCTGATCAGCTAGAACATGCTTTCCACCATTACCGTGTGGTTTCCTTGGGTCGTGAAGATTACGATTATTTTTGATGTTTTCCAAAATATCCACTTCCCCTTCTTTCCAAAACTTTAGTCTTGGTTTAGTCTCCCTTTTGTCTCATCATCTGTTCCTTGCTGCTTTTCACTTTCCTGCTCAGAAATTCATACCAGCTCCTCTCACATGGTAATCTATTAGTCCTGCTCCCACTCATTTAAACAAAAACAGTTTAACAAAGCAACTGCAAACTATGCTAGAGTCTCATCTCCTTGGATAAAGTCCGGGTCTCTCTCTCTCTGAGAATCGTTCATTGCCTTCTAAAAATGCTTCCTTTTTCTCTGCCCTCCCTACCCTCATGAAGTTGCAGCTACCTCTCATTTGAGGATATAGCATCTGCTCCCAATCTGCCTGCTCGGGTCAAGCTGGATGACTAGAAATTGTACTTGTGTCACATGATGGTTCTCAGCTAAAATTCTGACTGCCAGCATCCCTGCAGTTTCATTTCCCATCACGTGCCTGCTTGACCTCAACATGGGTTGAGACCTAGGTTTCTTAGAGCCTCATGCCCCATAGGAAATTGACCTCACTGAAGAGCATCAACGTGAAGAGCATCCAAATGAAATCAAGCATGCTGGCATAGTATGGCTATGAACAGACCCATTTGACCGTCTCATTCAATTACCACACAGACGTAGACTTGCGTATCTTCTTTAATGCCAACAATAATTTACATCCTTATAACAACTTCATGCTGGCAATGGATTTTCATATAACTTCCTCACAACCTGTGAGAGAGCTTATGGAGGTGTCACCATCCCATTTTATAGATGAAGACACTGAGGCTGAAACTTATGATCATCAAGTTAGCAAGTACCACAGCTAGTCTTTTTTTTTTTTTTTTTTTGAGACAGAGTCTCGCTATGTTTCCCAGGCTGGAATGCAATGGTGCGATCTCGGCTCTCTGCAACCTCTGCTTCCAGGGTTCAAGCAATTCTCTGCCTCAGCCCCCCAAGTAGCTGCGATTACAGGTGCCCGCCACCACGCCCTGCTAATTTTTTTGTATTTTTAGCAGAGTCGGGGTTTCACCATCTTGGCCAGGCTGGTCTTGAACTCCTGACCTCGTGATCCACCCACCTCAGCCTCCCAAAGTGCTGGGATTACAGGCATGAGCCACTGTGCCTGGCCCATAGCTAGTCTTTAAAGCTCTAGGTCTCCTGGCTCCAAATCCAGTGGTCTTTCTAACAGCATATTTCCTCTACATCTTAATTTTTTAAACAACCACCTGCATAAAACCTTTGCATTCCAGGTGCTCCATTTCCCTAACCCAACACATTGTTTGAAAAATTATTTTATTGACGTCTTTTGTCTATTTCCATCAACTTGTGTTTCATGGCAGTAATTAAGTTTTAGGCTCCTCCTACTAA
The DNA here is from genome assembly GCF_029281585.2 of Gorilla gorilla gorilla. Lineage (NCBI taxonomy): Eukaryota > Metazoa > Chordata > Mammalia > Primates > Hominidae > Gorilla > Gorilla gorilla. The sequence continues at coordinate 103,192,114 of NC_073242.2, forward strand.
GAAAAAAAGTAAATATAGCCATGGCCCACAAGAACCATCATTACGGAAATGACTTCCATTTCTTCTGCAGTTTAGGGGAGGGAATGGGTGGCTGGGAAGGAGTCTTAAACTTAGAGAAAAAAAAAATGTCCCTCAAGGGATTTGTGATATATTATCTTTTCAAAGATCACTAAGATGAGAGATTTGGAACATAAAGAAAATTCTAACACAGCCCAAATATACAAGATTGTTTACAGCCACAGATTCAGCATGTAATTTCCACAGCCAGGGTAAGGGAGTTTCTAGAAAAGCACCACAACAATTAAGCTGCTGGCCAGGAAATCGCAATTAAAAAGACGGGCTATTTTCCTTAATCCACCCCTTGCAACTTCCAAAGGATTTTCTAGGGTTTCTAGGACTCAGGACCTTCCACCTCTCAAGGACAGATGGAAGGATGCACCTAAGAGAACAATTAAAATTTTATGATGAGTAAGCTCCTTCTCCCCCAGAATTCTTACTCTGAACACACACACACACACACACACACACACACAGACCTAACTGCCCTCCTGTTCATAATTGCACCGGTCCGAGAATGCAGGGCCTTCACACAGAATGATGGCTTCCCCTGTCTTCTGTATTTGTTCGGCTCCTTTGGGAGGAGCAATTTACAGAAAGCATTATCGATTTTTGCCATAATAGGTACAGAGATGCCTCACCATCCCTACTCAGCCGGCTCGCTCTCTGCATCACAACTGTCAGGCCAGTTTGTGAAGCCCCGTCATTATTTTTTTTCAAGTAAATCCATCATAAGGTTGGGGTAGGGGGAGGTAAGGGAAGCGATGAAAATAAAATTATTTTCACCTTGCCATATGAAAGAATGTTCACATCCTTCTTTGGAAATGAGTGCAAGCACCACAGAACAGCAGAAAAATAAAAGAAGAAAAAGAAATTTGCAGTATCTCAAGAAGAAAACCAGATGAAAGACAGAGATGTAGTTGGGACCTACCTGAACTATTCTGAACGCAGTTATACCTGGGCTGTAGCTTGCTGTCACTTCTCCCCAGGGGGCTAAAGCACCTGCAGATATTGTCTTTAGTGTGGAATAAAAAGAAAGAGGACATGCATTTATTTGTTTGCTTATTTATTTACTTACTTGTATGTGTGCATCACAGGATGGAATCTGCCCTGAAACTCCTTTCTCCAAAGACCACCCACCTATAACAGAGACCACCGATTCCCATTTGACTTATTCCCTTTGTGCCAGATGTTTCCTGATACTCCCTGCCCTGATGCCCTCCTCACTGGTCACTGGAGGCCACCACTCTTTGGTTACTAATCAGCATGTGAATGTAAATATACCTAACCTCAAATATTTCTTAAAATGAGAACAAGCCTCTTAGAAATCACATGGGAAACTACACTAAATGCATTTTTGACGCTCAAACAAGCCTTTTGATATTCATGTCCCCACTTGCTTGGTCCTTGGTGAGCTCTTCAAGGAGGTTGCTAGGCTCCGAGGAGGGTTGGAGCTTACTCTCCTTCATCTCCGAGTTCGGACCTCTCTCTTTCCCCCAGTTCCTAAACGCAGCCTTGTTTGAGGCTTAGAAGATTTAATCCAAGAATTGGCTCTAGATCTCATTCCCAGTTCCCCAGTTCATTAGCCATGAAAAGTGATAGCCGCTTAAGATTTTTACGAGACATTGTTCCAGAGGTGGACCACAGAGAACTGCACAATTACCCACACTTTGCATGCAGCCCTCCAGCCTGTGGCTCTGGCGTAAAGAGCACAACAGCCATCACTGTGCAGAATGAAAAGTGGCCTGTTTGCTTTTGGTTACAGGCGAGGATGTGGTGATGTTTTGTTCCAAGTGGTGCTTCCTTGAAAGGATGTTTATTCTCACACAAATTCAAACCCTAACATGTTATCCTTTCTCCACTCCTCCCAGCCCCTCCATCTCTCCATTCTCCAAATACAAGAACTACTCTTAAAAGCACACAAGTGAGCTGGGCACGGTGGCTCACGCCTGTAATCCCAACACTTTGGGAAGCCAAAGGGGGTAGATGACTTGAGGCCAGGAATTCGAGACAAGCCTGGCCAACATGGCAAAACCCTGTCTCTACAAAAAACACAAAAATTAGCCGGGCGTGGTGGCAGGCACCTGTAATCCCAGCTACTCGGGAGGCTGAGGCAGAAGAATCACTTGAATCCAGGAGGTGGAAGTTGCAGTGAGCCAAGATCATGCCATCACACTCCAGCCTGGGTGAAAGAGCGAGACTCTGCCTCAAAAAATAAAACTAAATAAAACCAACAACAAGCACACAAGTCTCTCCCTCCCTGCTCCTGTTTGGCAGGGACATTTGCAAAGGGACAAATTTAGAGGGACTAAAGTCTAGCTGAGGGTAGGAGACCTGGAATTCACATGGTGCTACCTTACACAGCCAGACCATGAACTGAATCATGTTTGTTTATGTATTTATTTATTTATTATTTTTATTTATTTTGTTTTTGAGAGAGTCTCGTTCTGTCACCCAGGCTGGAGTGCAGTGGCACAATCTCGGCTCACTGCAACCTCCACCTCCTGGGTTCAAGCGATTCTTCTGCCTTAGCCTTCTGAGTAGCTGGGACAACAGGCGCACACCACCAGGTCCAGCTAATTTTTGTATTTTTAATAGAGACGGGGTTTCGCCATATTGGCCAGGCTGGTCTCAAACTCCTGACCTCGTGATCTGCCCACCTCGACCTCCCAAAGTGCTGGGATTACAGGTGTGAGCCACTGCGCCTGGCCTGAATCATGTTTAAAAACAAAAACCAGCCCTTCTCCGTCAGATCATATGAAATGTATTACATCAGGGTAAGGTTTAAGTTCCATTAAACTTGTATTTCTGCTTAAGGCTGCCTGATTCTTTGTCACCCTTGATGTCACATGTTCAGCTACAACAGGCAGTGTGCACTGGATTCAAATCTCCCTGTGTATCAAGAACGATAAATAAGAATCTTGGTCACTTTGAACTTTCACTTTCTAATTGTGCTTCAATGATCCCATCTGAGTATTGAGTCTGAGTGTTACCAGTCAAGCACTTATTATCTATCCCACCCAGAGGAAGGTGAATTGGCAAAGTTTGCAAAAGTAAGATACGTGAAGCAGTGAGATCAGGCTGCTGTCTCTTCTCACGCTGGCCCAGTTATACCTCCCTTTATGTCAGGTGGCACCTGCGTGGTCACCAGCATTTTGGAATCTGGTTACACTGAATTTGGCTTTTGATAAATATATTTATATGAGGTTCACACACATGCTTAGGAACACCTGGGTCACTGCTAGCCAACTCAATAAAACTTCTAGAAACAACCTGCTCCCAAAATAGTAGCTGATGCTACTATTATAAGACTCTTACAATTACACCAAGAATGATGGAAAATAGCTCACTGAAATCTTGTATGAGTCAGGCAATACAGTGTTAAGGGTATTATAGGCATTATTTAATTTAATTTTTTTTTTTTTTTTTTTTTTTTTTTGCTCTTATTGCCCATGGTGGAGTGCAATGGGTGGCGCGATCTCGGCTCACCGCAACCTCCGCCTCCGGGGTTCAAGCGATTCTCCTGCCTCAGCCTCCTGAGTAGCTGAGATTACAGGCATGCACCACCAAGCCCAGCTAATTTTGTATTTTTAGTAGAGACAGGGTTTCTCCGTGTTGGTCAGGCTGGTCTCAAACTCCCAACCTCAGGTGATCTGCCTGCCTCCGCCTCCTAAAGTTATTTCATTTAATTCTTCAAACAACAGATGTTTGCTGTTTTTCTCACGGCTATCTTCCACTGCTAGAACAGTACTTGTTACATACAAGCCATGTAATAAATATCTGTGAAATTGATGAGTAACCCATAGAATAACAGGCAATCTCAACAAAATAAGGTTCACAAAGGAGAAATATAATGGACCAACAAGTACTAATAATCAATGAGATGGAAAATAAGGCAAAATTATAGCAATTTCTTTTTAACACACTGGCAAAGTTTCATGTTTCATGATTTAATGACAATCTCTAGTGTGGAAAAAGAGTTGTGGACACGCGCTTTAGGGGTATACGAAGGAACACCCTTCCTGAGTGACAATCTGGCAACTTTTATCAACACTCTTAAAAATATTTACACTCTTTGGCAATATACTTCAGTGTCAGGGAATTGATCATAAACATCACAAAAATTACCTATAGATTTATGTATGAAGAATTTTATCTCGCTATCATTTAAAAGGGAGAAAAATTATATGCAACCTAAATGTCCATTTCCGTAGTTAACTGTTAAATGGTGACATAAAATTTGGTCCATTCATATGATAAAATGTCATGTAGCCCTTTTAAATCATGCTTTTAAAGTAGTATTTATTGACGCAGGAAAATATACTATTATGTTGAGTTAAATGAAACAAATTTTATGGCATGGCCTCAATTTTGTATAATTCTGTGATGTCCATATGACTCTATGGATATATTGGAAAAACTCTAAGAGACTGCTACTTATGACCACTAGAAAAAGGGGTTATCCCTGTGTGATAATTGTATAGTTAGTTTTGTTTTCTCTCATGCTTTTCCATTTTTTCCAAATTTTCTACAATGAGCCATTTCTTTCAACAAACATTTACTGATAATTATTAATACTGCAAAAAGCATGAAAACATCTAGGAAATCTAGGGTACAAGGTTCATTTTTGTTCTCCTTGTTCAGAAAAGAACAGATTATTTATCTGTTGTCCTTCCAAGTTAATATCCCTAACTTTTTCATCAGAAAAATAAGGCACTGGATTTATTCTGTGATTGTGAAGTGACAGCCTAGGGGCCACGTGTGGCTGACAGAAGTGTTTTATTTGGCCTCATGATATTTTTAAAACTTGAATTTGAATGCTTCTGGGCAGGGTCTATGTTTCCCAGTTCACCACTTCCTCCATAAGAAGAACCAAGTTCTTCTTCCTCCATATTTTCTTTTTCTTTCTTTTTCTTTTTTTTGACAGAGTCTCACTCTGTCGCCAGGCTGGCATGCAGTAGCGGGATCTCGGCTCACTGCAACTTCCGCCTCCCAGGTTCAAGCGATTGTCCTGCCTCAGCCTCCCAGGTAGCTGGGACTACAGGTGTGAGCCACCACACCCAGCTAATTTTTGTATTTTTAGTAGAGATGGGGTTTTACCATGTTGGCCGGGCTGGTCTCGAACTCCTGACCTCAGGTGATCTGCCCACCTTGGCCTCCCAAAGTGCTGGGATTACAGGTGTGAGGCACCCAGCCTTCTTCCTCCATATTTTCTTACATCATCCTGTCTGGCCCTGTGTCAGCTCTTGATTCCCCAGTCCTTGGATTTGCTGACCATTTATCGGTATTAGTGAGCTAGGATCTCAATCAGTGATAAACAGAAATCCTAACTGGACTCTGAAGCCCACCCAAGCCCTCTTCCTAACCGGCATGCCCACCCATGCACCATCTGCTCTTCAGCAGTCCCAAAGATGCAGGCAAGGAAGAGATGTTTGGTTCTCCTGCTATAGACCCTGGCTCCATGAGAACAATATCTCAACTCTGGAATCTGTTCATGCCTAAGGGAAATTATTATTAGCAGTTATAAACAATACCACTAGTGGGCCAGGCACAATGGCTCACACTGGTTATACCAGCACTTTGGGAGGCTGAGACAGGCAGACTGCTTGAGCCCAGGAGTTCGAGAACAGCCTGGACAACATAGCAAAACCCTGTCTCTACAAAAATTACAAAAACTAGCCAGATGTGATGATGCAAGCCTGTAGTCCCAGCTACTCGAGAGACTGAGGTGCAAGGACTGCTTCAGCTCGGGAGGTAGAGGCTGCAGTGAGCTGTGACTGTGTCTCTGCACTGTAGCCTGGGTGACAGAGAGAGATCCTATCTCAAACAAAGCAAAACAAAACAAAACAAAACATTATTCATCCATTTGCTCATTCAGCAGCTAGTAAGCACTTCCTATATGCTTAGTGCTCAACTGGGTACTGGGCCTATAGCTGTTAACAAAATGAACAAGGTCCCTGCCTTCATGGAACCTACATCCTAATGGAGCAGTGGACAATAAGTAGGCACTTCTGTTCTGGACAGATTCAAAGAAACCAAGGAGGGTGATATGGTATTCGATTGGTTGATGATGCCTTGAACATTGCTCATTGGGGCTTGTGAAAAATGAAGACTGCATTAAATAGCTTCCAACTGTCAGAATTCAATTTCAAGCTATCTGAGACACCAGCACTATTTTCCTAAAATTAGCCTTGACTTTATGAACCAGGAAATCTTCTCACTCTTGGCTGTGATTTTTAGCCAGCAAAATTAAAGTTCTTTCAAATGCAGAAGTTCTTTTCTCTCATCTCCCATTCAGAGAAGACAGTTCAAAATACAGTAGGCAGCATACTCTATGAAATACAATGGCATGAAAATTAGATATGCCCAGATCTTTAGAAAAGTGTATTTTTTTTCTAAGAGAGAACTAAATTGTAAAGGTGAGCTATTTGGAGAGAAGATTCTGAGTGGGGATATAAACCATGACACATTTAATGAAACTGCCTCCAATGATATGGGTAAGAAGGGCTCACAAAAAAGTTTGCCATATTTCTGTGCAAACTGGATCTTACAGAGATCTCAAATCTCTCTGGAAAGGGTACAGTTTATAATTTTTAGTATCTGTTTAAATAATGCAGGAAGATGTAAGCAGATAGTAAGAGAGCTAGTCATTTCCCGTCTTTTTCCTAGCAGACAGGTGGAATCAGATGGTCAATTCCAAACCTTTTCCTTACATTTCCAGTCATCTCAGTATTGAGTCCATTGATTCTCACATGGCTTCCTGATAAGTGTGTGGTCTTCAAGCTAAATGCTAAGGCCCCATGACATAGTGCAAATGTTCTCCTTTCCATTAATGAGACCATACTCGCCATCCATTTTACCAAAGTGGCTCAATCCTACTTCAGACAGATTACCTGACAATATCCACTATGAGAAACACAACGCCAATGGCCACAGACTGATCTTTCACTGTTGATTCTCTGAATGCTTTACAAATGGCTAAGGCTAGGAATACAGGTGAACCAAACTTGTATTTATGTGTAGAGAGTTTAGTAGGGATCTCGGGAAGTACTAAAAAAAAAAAAAAAAGGAATAAGAAAAAAAGATATTCAGAAGGTAGATTCTTCAGCTATAATGATATTGATTCCAGTGCTGTTCAGAAAATTCAGTGAGAAATGATATGAATGTATGACCATAAACATTAAGTTATGCCATAAAATTTAATGCTGCTCTGTGATTAAAACGTGTTCTTGAAGATTATTGAGTAAAGAAAAATGTTCACAATGTATTGTTGACATGAAAACACAGATTATGAAATGGCACAGGCAGGAGGATCCCAAACAAAATACAATTAGAAAAAAAATGAGAAGGATATACACCAAAATGTTCATAGTGGTCATCACATAAAAATAGGACTGGGGAAATATTTACTTTCTTTGTTTTTCTTGTATTGTTTTTGTAATTTAAAAAAATATATTTCTGTCATGTGTGACACAAATCATTATAGGCCTAGTTATTAAGCCAATGAGTTATATGACCCATGAAACAATGTCTTCAAATGTAGGATAAACTGGCTGAATTAAACGATCTTTAAAATTTTTCCAACTCTAATGATCTCTGCTTCTAGGGGTCAAAAGCTACCAGCAGCAAGAAGGGTGAGGAAGAGGATGAAACCCAGGACACCCTGATTATTTAAGCATTGAAGAAAACAATCTATACTATTATCAATAGGTGAGGCAGCTTTGGCAGCATAGTAGATCGCCTTTGGTCTCTGATAAGGTGTTCACTGGGAAATTTGAAAAGAAATGATAATTCGATGATTTTTTCATAAAAGCACAACGATTCCTCTTAAAAAGCTGTCCTTAAGTATGAGACAGCCTCCTTCCTATTCTTTTGTTTGGGGAGGGGTGAATAAGGGCAGGTGGAAAATATTTAAATGTCCTTTCTTTTATGAAACAGGTTGGTGATAATAAATAGTAATTCTGTCTGTTTAATACCCTCACATAACCAAATAAAAGGCTGACAACTCCTGTGTGAGCTGCCAAAATTTAAAACCTTTACTAGTCTCAGCAATTCTAATTTGGAGACTACTAATGTATACATGACTTATTTCTACTGATACACATTTTACTGGAACAATATTTGCAAACCTGTGGTCATCAGGCAGAAAATACCCACAGATAAATTTTGTTTGCTAACTGGGAGATATTTCTTTACAAAGCTCACATCCTCATGGGGCAACCAGGTGTCATCACTGAGAACCCCACTGTTCCTTTGGTGAGACTTGGGGTGCCTAGCTGGCCACAGTGGGCTGTCTGGCCTAACTTGCTCACTTTTGCTATTTGCCCAGCCTTGGTAGGCATTTGAGTCTGGTACCCCTCTGAGAAACACACGAATAGCCTGTTGTCAGGATAGAATTTTAGGGAACTATGGAAGCCACATTCTGTCTAGGGCACTGGAGAGAAACTAGTCCCAAATTCCTCTGCCTAGCAACTTCCTCGGTTTTGGCTCAAGACCTCAGCACCATTAATCAAAGTTCTAGCAGTCTTTCAGCTTCAGCCAGTAGTTGTGGTTGGAAAGCAAACCAAACAGAAAGAATTCTTAAAAGCACAACTCCAGGAGTGTTTAACAACACTCAACCATTCCATGCATCCCTCCTCCACCCCTACCCCTCATCAGGCCCCCTTGGGGGATGCCTGATTGAAATATTTCGTTGCCTGGGCCTTCTCCCTCCAAAATCACTCATGCCATAAAAGTAAAGCAAGAAAACACCAAGAATTTTAAACACCTCAGTCTGTAATGGGATTAGAGCATCTGTAAGGTGCAAAAAATGATTTCATTGTTTCCTATAAACTTGCTCCTTCCTCACCAGAAAGGGCCTCAGTCGAGATGTAGAAAGCAACTTTTTAACCGGCGTATATTAAATCTGACAAACATCTGGTCAATCAAATTTACAGCAATACATAGGGTCTAATAAAGGTTTATTTCTTCTTGAAGAACAAATTTAAAGATTTTTTAAAAGGCTTTTATATATAAAAAGAAAACTAGCCCTGCATTTCTTGGCCCAGCCTGATTTCAAATGCACCGTGCTTTGCCAAGTTCTGGCCACAAAAGGGCCCTGTTTCCTTGAGGCAGCAGGGAGGGAGACATGTGTCGGGGCCTGGAGGGCGACAGTTCCTCTGCATCCCATGCCAAAGGAAGAGCAGGAAGGCCCAGGAGATGATAAGCTTGGAGCCAACTGTGGTCATCACTGGGAGGGGCAAAGCGAGCAACTGAGAGCCCCAAAGAGACAGGGGTCTTATTGTCACTACCTCCAACAGAGTATGAGTGTGAGTGAGTGTGTGTGTGTGTGTGTGTGTGTGTGTGTAGGCTGAGGGAGGAATCAGGGAATAGGGTGGATGCAGACTGCTTAGGGCCTGGGATAAGAGAACAAAATGGTAAAGCACTGAGGAGCTACCTAAGTCCTCCCTTTGACCCCTACTCTAATTCTCTCAACTCAGCAACTGTTTAGAACAACATTAAGGACATGATGTAAGCCACTTGGAAGTAGGGATGGACAGTGCTTTCCCCTTCAAACCATGAGAGATTCAAGTTACAAAACAGGACATCAACCCAGGCACCGTACCTTTATGCCAGCCTGACATGCCTGGCCCCATATGCTCACCAACCAACTCTGTGGTCACCCCACTAAGCCACAGCATTATGGGGAAAAGAGATATTTGGAGAATATTAAACCATTTAATTTTTGTCCTTATATAGATTCCTTTCACCATCCATGAAATAAATAGGTTTCATTGCTTCAAGGGGAGGGTAGATAGGTAAAAGCTCCGTGTGACAGAACCAAGCTTGGGGGCACCCAAATGATTAGCCATGGAGAGGAATACAAGTAGACTAATGATAAGGGGAAGGAGGTAACAGATCAGATGCAAATGTCTTAACTTATCCTTTGGGGTCAAAACTCTAGAGAAAGTCTAGAGGCGAGGGGTGATAGAAACCCTCACATAAGTGTGTAGTTCCTTCCAACACAGTGGGGCTGGCTCTTAAATTGTGAGGGTAAATGTGTAACAAACTGCGAGTCTCCTGAAATAGTACTCATTTTAAGCATGGCACCCAGAGGACATACTGCTGCCAAGGCACTGCATGGAAGTGGTTTAAGGTGGTATCTACAAGGACGGACTAGAAGGAGGTTTTCAATCTCAGCAATATGGCATTTTGGGCCAGACATGCCTTTGCTGTGGGGATTGTCCCATGTACTGGGGGTTTGTCCTACGCATTGTAGGATGTTTAAAGCTATCTGTAGTAGTCCGTTCTTGCATCACCATAAATAAATACCTGAGAATGAGTAATTTATAAAGGAAAGAGGTTTGAGTGGCTCACCATTCTGAAGGCTATATAAGCACGGCACTGGCATCTGCTCAGCTTCTGGGGAGGCCTCAGAGAGCTTTTACTCATGGCAGAAGGCAAAGCAGGAGCTGGCCCATCACACGCAACAGCGGGAGCATGAGGAAGGAGGAGGTGCCATACTTTCAAACAACCAGATCTTGTTGGAAATCACCCACTATCATGAGAACAGCACCCAAGCCATGAGGGACCCACCTCCCACCAGGCCCTACCTCCAACACTGGGGATTACATGTCAACATGAGATTTAGGGGGACACATATGCAAACTATATCTGCATCCTGGGTCTCTACCCATTAGATTCCAGTAGCACACTAGCATGTCGCCCTGCAGTTGGGACCCCAAAAAGTCTTCAGACATTGTCAACATTTCCCGGGGAGAAGGCAAAATCATTCCCTGTTGAGAAGCTCAGGACTAGAGGTAGGATCCTAGTTCTCACAGCCTGTGTGAGAACACAGGCCATCCAGGAGGACTAGGGGCCTCCACAGGGGTGGACGTGGAACCAGTGGCAGAGCTGGAGGAAAAGAAGACTCTATTCAGAGAGGGGACCAGATGCAGTGGCCAGACCAACACAGATCCTGAAAAGACCAGCCAGATACAGTTGAATCCTGGCAGGCAGCAGAGCTGCACAACTGGGGACCCCCACCCAAGCCAGAGAGGAGCCTCCAGAGACAGCAGGCACACTGGGGACCCTCTCCTTCAGCTACCATTGAGAAGAAATATTCTTCCCCTGCATGCAGACACTACTAGGGTAACAGAGTGTGGTGGGATTAGATGGTTCAAGAGGAGAGAAACAACCCTCCATGAAAGGGTGCTCAAATCTTTCATTAACCCAATATTTACCCTAAACAGAATGAATCTCACCTACAGACTGTTTTAAACTAGAAGAGATGGAGTTACCCAGAGATGACAAGTTTCAATTTTTCTTCTACCATTAAGGATTGTGGCAACTCAGGGATAAAATGAGACCAGTTCTAATCAGAGTTGTAGCAAGTGTACAGGACTCATTATGCATTTTTCCAGGTTTTCTTCTGATCCCATCCCATCCCATTTCAAGGTATCTGACTCCATCTCTGGCTAATGGTTCTACCCTTTACCTTCAACCTCAGGAATCTGCTTTTCTGTCTTCTCCAGCCTTGAATGTCACTGTTTCCCAAAGAGTTATAGCTCATTCTGATGTGAACGACTATCAGGACACAACTCTCTGCCTGGGGTTCCAGTTGAACCATCCCTCTGGTGGTCAAGGAGAAACCCCATTGCTATGAACTTTTCTGGACTCATGAGAGAAAAGCTAACGGGTAAATCTTCCAGGGCTACACTGTGTAATATCGTAGCCACTAGCTACATGTGGCTATTTGAATTTAATTAAAATTAGAAATTGAGCTCCTTGGTCCCTTTTATGAGCCGAATTGTGCCCCCCCACCCCCAATAATTCATATGTTGAAGTTGTAACTCCCAGCATCTAAAAGTGTGACTGTATTTGGAGATCAGGTCTTTAAAGAGGTAATTAAGTTAAATGAGGTCCTTAGGATGGACTTAATTCCAATCTGACTGACGTTCTTATAAGAAAAGGAGATTTGGATTTCTTGAGAGAGAGAGAGAGAAGACAGGCCAGGGATGTGCATAGACAGAGAAAAGACCACATGAGCCACAGAGAGGTGCCTGTGTGCAAGCCAAGGAGAGGCTTCAGAATCAAAGCAACGCTGCTGACACCTTGATCTCAGACTTCTAGCCTCCAGAACTGCAAGAAAATAAATTTCTGTATTTTCTTATGGCAACTGGCACTAACTAATATAATCGCAATAGCCACATGTAACTAGCAACTACCATATTAGACAGCCCAGATAGAGAATAGTCCCATCATTGTAAAAAGTTCTATTGGACAGTGCTGTTTGCTGTTCTAGGGCTAATGGTAGCTGACATAAAGAGAAAATGTAATGTGTAGCCCGCAACTCAGTCTCCTATACGATAACTCTTGTGAGTTACTGGTGGCCATGTTGTTCAATTCTTCAACATCTTGGCTTTTGCATTCAGTTAGAGCTAAAACAGCCCAGCTGAGGAACTGGGAATCTGTAGCTCTTCGCTACTGCTTGTTGTAAGAATTTTCCATCTGTATCTAAAAAGAACCCCCTGCCTCTGCTTGAGAGTTGTAGTGGTGACACTGCCATCGTAGCAGATAATACTTTACCTTAATGCTAAGAATAACCCCCTACACACACACACACACACACACACACACACACACACACACACACATAGGTGTAACTGCACCTAAGTCTCTAAACCATGAAAATCATGCATACCAGGAGCTGTTGGTTCCTTTACTATATTTCCATGTGGCACCCAGAAGTAACCAGCAGACAGTTCCCATCCACACTGCCTTCCTCCTCTCCTCAGCTGAGGCAGTGTGTTCAGCCAGGGAAGAAGGTAGGTCTGAAGTTCTGGGAATGACTGTCAATTAATAAGGGTCAGGACATAGAGATAAACATCTTTCTTGTCTCTCAACAGCCCCATTCTTAAGGGTAGTCTGCCCAGTCTCTGACAGGGTCCCCAAGAGGAAGGAATTCCAGTTGCTCATGGTGCCAGCCCACTTCACCACACCCACTGCTGGCTGCCTTCCTTCCCTGCTACCTCCCTTACAACACACCTGGGCCGGCAAAGGCATGGAGGCTCACGCCTGTAATCCCAACACTTCGGGAGGCCAAAGTGGGTGGATCATTTGAAGTAAGGAGTTCGAGACCAGCCTGGTCAACATGGTGAAACCCTGCCTCTACTAAAAACATACAAAAATTAGCTGGGTATGATGGCGCATGCCTGTAATCTCAGCTACTTGGGAGGCTGAGTCTGGAGAATCGCTTGAACCTGGGCGGCAGAGGCTGTAGTGAGCCGAGATTGCACCACTATACTCCAGCCTGGGCAACAGAATGAGACTCCATCTCAAAAAGAAACAAAAAACAAACAAACCAAAAAAAAAAAAAAAAAAACACCTGGGCCATTTCCCAGATAAATGACTTACATCAAATCCTTGCCCTAAGGTCTACCATTGGGGAAACCCAAACTAAAACACCATAGCATCCTTGCCAACCTCTCCCGCAATCTTGGCATACACAAAGGACATAAATTAGAACCATGACACGCCAGTGTTTAATGTCTTCTCACACCTCTTAGACCTGAAGACTTGAGGGTGGTTTCCTTTGTCACAGGTTCTATTAGGTCCCATGAGGCTCTATGGGGTCCCTCTTCTCAAGGAAGAAGAATCTAGACTTGCTTCCATGTGTAATCTACAGGCTACCTCAGTAACCGTCTCTACCAGTTAAGTTAGTGTAAAAAATATATACAGCTAACTAGACTAAATAATATTCAGAATAACTTCAAGTTTGATCATATCAAACCAAATGGGATTAACTCTCCTAAAAATGGTATGGAAGCCCTTTCAAGACAACCAGACAAACACGGTCATTTCTGCAGACAAACTGGGCAGATCAATAACCATGCACAGAAGGCTGACTCTTCTACACGGTTAACAGAGAAGACTACCGTAGAACAGGTTGCTACTTTTCTGACTCTCCACAATAAATGTGTTGAAAAATTTGATGGAATCTTACTTGGTGACAAATGCAAAGGACAGAATATGGAAATGAGAATAAGAGATAACTTTGCTTGCACTGTATCAGACAGTGGCACTCATTCATGGTTTTTTTATGGCTCAAATTCTGTTACAACAAAATCACTCAATGATCAACCCTTGAATAACACCCTCCCCTCGCAAAAAAAAAAAAAAAAGAAAAGAAAGAGAGAGAAAGAAAGAAAAGAAAAGAAAAGACAAGACAGGAAAGAAAGAATCCTGTATCTCTGTGGACAGTTCACCTGTGTCATATACAAATCCAGTGCATTGTACATAAGGAATCAGACCATTCCTTTGAAGAGGTTTGGCTCGTGGAAGCTGAGGAGAGTGGGCAAGTACCCGGAGACATCTAAATTCCATATGGTTCCCGTCTATCTTGGAGGGTTGGCATCAGGCTCCTAATTGTACTCTTCCCAAGAGGCCCACTCATGTGCGACTGAAAAGAACTTAATCCTCGTTTATGCTAATGAAGTCCTTTATTGGTCCAACAGGACGGAAAGAACTTGAAAGCGTGATATTTCCGGCCATTTTTTCAAACAAAGAGAACAAGTGCCAGTATGGAGCTGGGGAACAACATCCATGGCCACCATTTTTGTCTCAAGAGTGCAAGTAAGACAAGGGAATTCTAAGGAATAAGAACTTCCAGCTCTACACAGCCTCACAGGAGACCCTGGGCTGTCTCCGTAGGTGTCGCTGTGGTCCTGTCCAGGGCTTAGCGGAACATTCCATGTCTTCGAGAGGAAAGACAGCCGAGGAGGAAGAGTGAAGACTTGAAAATCAATGATGTCAGTCTATCTTCATATGTCAAACTAATTTGAAAGGGCTTTAATTTTCTTAAAGGATAAAAAAAGGTTTCTTTGCTAGATTAAACTTGCGATTGTCATTCATATATTGTTTATAAGGTAGTCATCTCTGCGCTCTGTATTTTTTTGTTTTTGATTTTGTATACTAGTTAGCAGTGAAGACTTGTCTGCGTGTATCAGAAGGAATAAAGAGAGAAACGTCCTTAACTGTCAGTTTTAATAAGAGGAGTCAACATGCCTCTATTCAGGTTAAATATTGTCCTGTCACATTTCAATAGAGTCAACAGATTTTTTTAAAAGAAAAGTCAAAAGCACTGTGTATGCAAAAAACCCACCCTGTCATAGAATGTCAAAGCCCTTCTTTATCTGGGGGAGGGGCGTGGAGGTAGGACAGAAAAATCTTTTGTAAAATGTGAAAAATTACTGCTCAATTGGCGCTGACATAAAAAGGGTGTTTTTTTTTTGTTAGAAAAACAAAGAAAATCTCTAATTTAATAATCACCTGCAAAGTGTTATTGTGATGGGAACAAAAAACACACAATCAAAGTCATCTTTTTAAAGTAACTATAGTGTTTTTTAAGCAATCACTGCACTTTATAGCAGCTCATACACATAAACCAATGATGTTCGGGGTGAAAAAAACCCATTCCGAACTCCTCAAGAAAAGTTTCTGAAATAAGAAGTGACAGGCTACAATAAGAAAATGCAAATGGGACATTATGTTCAAAATAAAACCAAACAAGATTTTTTTTAACCCAAAACATTTCAGTAAGCAGGCATCATTTAGGCTTAAATTGCAAGAGAAGAGGCTTTCTTCATAGAAGGACTGAGGTGTTAAAGACACGTTTTGGAAGCATAGACTGGAAAGAGCTCAGCATATTCTGAATGGATAACAATTTGTAAAATGGACCAGCAGAATAAAGTCACTTTTTTGTTGCAAGTACCTGCTGATTTGTTAAAAATATGAACCCTACTTGGGGATTTCAGGCTTTGGCATGTTTTTATTTGTAGCAAACGCTATAATTTTGAAATGACTCTAACTCTGAATGAAACTCATTCCATTTAGTAAGCATCTCTACCAATTAAGCCAGTGTAAAAAAGAGTACAGTTTTCTAGACTATGTAATATTCAGAATAGCCTCAAGTTTGATATCAAACCAAATGGGATTATCTCTCCCAAGAATGGGAAGGAAGGTTGACTCCGAATTTCAACACTTACTATTAACACCCAGGCTTTGTTATTGAGAAAAGAATACTCCAAAGAGGGCTACTTTCTGAAGGTTTCACCAAAGGCCTAATGATCCATGGAATTATCTGCTGGCCAACAGAGAAGGATCAGAGTTCAGCAAATCTGCTTTGGGTTCTTTAAATAAACAGTGAAATACAAACAGAAAAGAAATATTGCCTTTGAGTAGGGTGGCCATATGTCTGGATTTGCCCAGGACAATTCCAGATCACTCCTGCTACTCTGGTGTTTCATATGTTTTAGGATTTGTCCTGGATTTCTCTCTTACTAATGAAGTATTATTAGTCATAGCTACATTTTAAAAATCCAGAATGGATCTAATAGACCTGTACTTTGTGCTTCTAGCTTCTGCTATGGTATTTGTCTAGTTATGGATGACAGAATTCACAGTTAAATCTGAAAAATGACCAGTGTTAGCCTGTATCTCTTTTCTAGACCCTTTCCAAGGGCAACTTATGCCTCTCTTTAAAGGACAACTGTCCTCCTAAAGGACAGCTTGTGGGGCACTCACTGATAAAATATGCATTTCGGAAAAGCTAGCTCCAGTGGTCTATGGTGGTGGTGAGAGAAGTATTTGCCTTTGCTGGTTTCTTGTGTCATGATCCATGCCTATAAGCTGCATTAAGGCGGTGGGTTCAGCAGGAGAAGTGGAAAATTACAGCAGTCCTGTCGTGGATCATATAGAAAAAAGTCTGTATACTCTTGCTGTTGGGTTTTGTCCTTTAGTGTATGGTGAAGATCTACAGCAGTTTATTTATTTTAATGTTAGGTAATGCTTTTTTACTGTGTAATAAATTATTTAGGCAGCAATCAGCTCAAAGCCACAAAAATAAGCATTGGAATAAAATTTAAGTTCTGAATTTCTATTTCTCAAGAAAGTTAATAAGAGCACGGAACTTGTACAAAGTGTGTGTTGGCATTTACTATCCACCATGGAGAAATCGTAATGATATCACTGACTATAGGAAAAGCAAAAGACATAAATCTGCTGAAGAAGTATTAACTTCTAATAAAAAATTTAACAGTTATTCTTAGAAGACATACCAAAAACATGATGATTTAACTCATAAAGCTGCAGAGGTGCAAATGCATATCACTCTATCAGCCATGACTTTTCATTTAGATCAAATGACTGGTTTTCTCAATTAATTTTACTCATTTTAGGCTTCAGTAAAAACAGATGTTAAAATTTATATTTTTATATACCCCCAAATTACACTAATTGAAGTACAAACAATTTGTGACTAAGCTGATATAAAATTAATTTTTGAAAAAAGACTTCAATATAGCTCTATGAATTTTCTTTCTTTGTTCATCATTAACTTTTTCCTGTCGTTGGGGATTAGATATAGAACTGTGTTGACTACTTTAAAGTCAACCTAAGAGTTGTATAATATTAATTTTGTCAATAAATGAGTCCTCTAAATTTTAGTTGCATTTTGTTCAACATTAATCAGAAAGCTTTAATTAAGTCCTCAACAAATGAATACTAAAAAACTACAGCTGAAGAATTCAGTGAAGGGCAATTATTTGAAAAATTTGTATACAAGAACACATTAAAATACATCCCCCAAAAAGCAAGAAGGATATTTAAACATATTAGTGATGAGAGTTCAAATAATGTACAAAATTTTGTTTTGAAATTCTTTAACTATGCCTGGTAACAGTGGTCCCCAATTTTTTGGCACCAGAGACTGGTTTCATGGAAGACAATTTTTCCATGGATTGGGAGGTGGGGGAAGGTTTCAGTATGAAACTATTCCACCTCAGATCATCAGGCATTAGATTCTCATAAGGAGCATGCAACCTAGATCCCTCACATGCTCAGTTCACAATAGTGTTTGTGCTCCTACTAGAATCTAATAGCACTGCTGATCTGACAGAAGGTGGAGCTCAGGCGGTAATGCTGGCTGGCTTCACCCGCCCTCCCACTTCCTGCTGTGCAGCCCGGTTCCTAATAGGCCATGGACTATCACCAGTCCATGGCCCAGAGTTTGGGGATGGACTTTTGGAATATCTCAAACTGCCAAAGAATATTCTGATGGAGCTACTCTTTAAAAATTATATAAATCCATATTTTTACTAGAATAAACTGAAATCGAGAAAGCCTATGATTTTGTAGCATCTTAATTTGGTAAAATATTCAAAAGAATTATGAAGAGATGGATAATTTTCTGAGTTTTATCTCATAAATTTTGTATCACAAAGAGTTTCCCTGAATGACAGCAATAAGATAGTATCTGTAAAAATATTTTGGCTGAAATATTTACATAGTACAATATGAAAAAACAGAATTGATGATATATTCCATTTATAGAATTATCTCTGAGTTTACTTGATATGCTAGAATTTGTAGAGAAAATAATTTCCCACTTAAAAGTATGATGGCTTACAAAGATTCATCAATTAAATGTGTCCACAATTTCAACCAAAATATGAAACTATGAAAAATGTAGAAAATTTTATGAAATATTAAAAATAACAAATTTGAAAAAATGCTTTCTAAAGAATACTAGTGATGCTTTATGTGAAACATGCTAAGAAACTTATTACAATATGTGAATATGTACAAAGAATAATTTATTCTGTGCATGTTATTTTTAAATATCTACATAGTCATATAAAAAAGTTGCTCTAAGTTTGCTGCAATACACACTGATATGTATTATTTTATTTTCCAGGAGGAATGATATTTTTAAAAATAATTTTTAGTAGAACCATTTATAAAACTACCAATACAACAGACAACTTGAAAAATATATACAGATTTTATTTTTTTAAATGGTGATAAAAGACACATCAAATTAACTATTTTAACCACGTTAGGTATACAGTTCAGGAGCATTAAGCACATCAGCATGGTTGTGCAGCCATCACCACCACCCATGCACAAAACTTGTTTCATCTTGCAAAACTGAAACTGTCTACCCATTAAACAAGAAATCCCCACAGCCGAAAGTATTTGGAATGAAATCTTGTGAAGGTGAGTCAGAGACCTGAGTCATAGGGTTATGAGTCAACTATAAGGTTTGATGATAAAACCTAACTTTATGTTTCTTGTTGGTTAAACTAAAAATCTCCAACAGAAATCCAATAAAGCAAGTTCCATGTGTGCTTCTTAAAAAAAAAAAAAAAGAACTCCCCATTCTCCCTTCTCCCCAGTCCTTGGTAACCGCCATCATACTTTGTATGAATATGACTACTCTAGGTATCTCAAATAAGTGGAATCATATAGTTACAATAAAACAACTTTTAATAAATAAATGTCAAACACAGCCCTCTCTCACTCTCAGAAATAACCTGGTTTGCAACACAAATGTATATGCGATCACTGTACATTTGAGAACACCACTATCACCAAACAATGACATCTTGCTATTCAGCAAAAAGTAAGGTTCCTGAAAAGGGGCCTTTCTCCCAAGTGTGATGTTTCTGTTACATGCATGCATCCCCATAGACATTCCCTTTTAAGCTATCTCATCTCATGGCTTTGTACAGTGCCACCTTAACTAAGCAGGAGCTGTTTCCCATCATCCCCTTCTCTGTAGGGTTTTGAATTAGTGTTGCCCACAGGTGACATTCTGTGCAAGATTTGGAAGGCAAAATGAAGCACCAGCCATTCTGTTTTTTTGTTTGTTTGTTTGTTTGTTTGTTTTTTAATGCTCTGAAGGTTGGTGCACCTGGTTGAGCAACAGACATGGTGACAGCTCATACATGTTATTGGGGAACTCCTAGCTCCCCCAGGGTACTATGCCCTGGACTCACAGCTCTTCCTGCTAGATCTACTCCTTCAGCTTCTCAGTCCTGGGCCAGATGCACACACAGCTCCTTGAGGCAGCATGCCATCTTTTCTTTCAGGTCACCATGACATTGAGGTCAGAACGGTCAGAGACAGATGGGGATTCTAGTTTGTGCCCACAGACTCAGTGATCCCTGTGGGTTTCTAGTTCATCCTCACCCTTGTACATTTTCAGCATTTCTCTCCGACTGCTGATCTGACTCACCAATGGCTACTTCAGTTTCAACACTAGATGAAGGGGCAGCAGCCTGCATGGACCAATCTTCCAGCTCCCACAATCATGGAAGGTCTACTCTCT
Source organism: Gorilla gorilla gorilla (assembly GCF_029281585.2). NCBI lineage: Eukaryota > Metazoa > Chordata > Mammalia > Primates > Hominidae > Gorilla > Gorilla gorilla. The sequence goes on from NC_073242.2 coordinate 103,212,320, forward strand.
GCAACAAATCCGTTATTCTAACCACTCATGATGGTTCTGCTTCTCTGCTCAAACCTTGAAACATCATCCTCATTCCTCAAATGCAGGTGGCTCCTGAGTTTGATTTTATAAGCCACCTGCCAGATACAAACACTGAATTTCATAGCCACTTTGATGTTTATGAAATTGCTTTCAAATGATATCTGGCAAACAGAAATAAAAGGGACTGAAGAAAATACAGAGAGGAAAATCAGAAAATGCCCTGCTTTTCTCTTTCAGAAAAGAAACTTCATTCCTCAGTGGAGAGTACAGACCAAAGGAAAGAGTCTCTGGCTCCCTTGCAAGGATCACATCAGATGTCAATTCATTTTTCTCCATTCATTCACCCGATTTCACCTATGCACAGTTTATCAGCCACTCCATTCATTTAGGCATGCATTCTGGCACAATGGGAAGACAGTTGGCCATCTTTAGCAGGCACCAACCCAAACAGGGGTATTGTTACAGGTCTTGAAGAATAATGCAAGTTGGGAATTTCAAGAGATCACTGTGTGTATCAACATATGCTTTATTCATGGTCAATGCTGTCAGATTCCCAAAGCACAGAGGATATGGAGAAGTGTGGGCAGGTGCATTGGCTGGGTTTGCAGCCAGCTATATTCAGGTCTCTTTCTGTGGTTTTCTGTGACTCCATTCTTTTTCTTTCTTTTTTTTTAAGACAGGGTCTCGCTTTGTCACTCAAGCTGGAGTGCAGTGGCAGCATCACAGTACATTGTAGCCCCAGTCTCTTGGGCTCAAGGGATCCTCCCACTTCAACTTCCAAAGTAGCTGGGATTACAGGCACATGCTACCACACCCAGTTATTTTCTTTTTAATTTATTGTAGAGACAGGGTCTTGCTGTGTTGCCCAGGCTGGTCTTGAACTCCTGGGCTCAAGCAATCTTCCTGCTTCGGCCTCTCAAAATGCTGGAATTACAGGCATGAGCCACTGCACTCAGCCTGTGACTCCATTCTTGATAACAAATATGTTTGACAAACCCAAAACGGAACAAGGAAAAACAAATTTAACCTGCTCTCCAAGCTGTGTCTTGTTTTGATCATCCTTTGTGGGATGAAGACAGAATAACCATCTCAGTTGCTCTGAAGTTGTCTGAGAAAATGCCCGGATATTTTACCATCATGAAGAGTAATATCAACACCATGTATAAAGATTAACAATTAAAAATCTTTCCCTAGAAGATGAATTCCATACAAAAGCTGTGCTATTCAAAGCTTCAAAGCAAGGGTCTGTGAAGGCCCCATCTACCTGCCCCATTTTAGTCATTTCAATTTACTTCAGGAAAAAGGAAAAAAAAAAAAATCCCACAAAGCTGACATTATATAGTAAAGTTTCAGGGATACGGGAGCTATTTAATCATTTTGTGTGTTAGCCTGGCTTTTCTGCAGTCTCTTTTTCCTGTGGTTTTGTTCTTTCGCTGCTCATTAGCACCTCCCCCAGAGAGTGGGCAGGAGAAGGGAAAAAGAGATAAAACTCAAATCAGACAATTTTATCAGTCAGGCTGTCAACAAGTTGAATATATTGAGAACCCAGGGGGTGTAGAGGTACTTTTTAGCAGCTCTGATAAAAGGTTTGGTGGGGGAGGAGGTCAAAACTAATGGCAACATTGAGATTTTGGGGGATTATCATGGGATTTTATTGATTTATGCCCTCCACATCTCCATTAGTGCAGCTAATCAAAAGTGGGGCAAAAATAATTCAGCATCTATGGAACTTTCTTAAGAAGACACTCTTTTGAATCAGGCACTTTTATCCCTGTAAGTTTGGGGACCTGTTGGGCAGTTCAAATGGAAAACAAATAAGTTAATTTCCTTTGCTCTGTCTAGATGCTGTGAATGGCACTGTAAGGAAAAATAAAACCCTTGCAGCAGGCTCTCTAGCTCCCAACAACCTTGTGCTTTCAGCCTGACTTCAGCTTAGAGAGGGGCAGGACCCATGAAGAGGACACATCTAAGCAAAGCAAGAAGCAAGATCACTGCGACTAAAATGAGCTGAAGCCTGACATTGAAGGATCAAGTTTGCCGCAGACATAGCCAAATTAACAACATGCACTGTGCACATTAGCATGGCTTTCCATTAAACCTTGCTGTCTGCACAGAGACATGAAATTCTTCATTAAGTCGTGAGGCCACTCAGCACATTGTGTTTGCTAGTTCTAAGGCTGAATGATGAAGGAATGATTGGGTCTGCCCTTTCTTTCTCAAAGACTAGGATATTCTTTTATGCTAGAGTTCCACGGTATAAGAAAAGGGGACGTTTCATGGTGGAAGAGTACTAGACATAATGTAGAACTCTTGTGAAGGTTGCTCAAAGACACCACTGTTTTGTTGGTTCTGGTGCTCTAGGGAATTCACAGGGCTCCAGTCTTTGGCCAGTTTGCACACAAATTCATTCCTGCCCCCTTCTCTACAGGCTGTTTCCTGGGCTTCCATGTCAGCTGGATTCCTGCTGAGGAGGCACCCGTGGAAGATTACAAGATGTAAGGAAGGGAGAAATCAGGGTATTTCTCCCCCTTCCTCTGATGTACTTCCAGAAGCTTCCTTTCGTCTATAACCTCTTCTCCTCTGTGAGTCCAACTCCCACCAGACCAGACTGTGGTTCTAATACATAACCCCTAGGCACCAGCAATGCCATCTCCTTCCTCTGTCCCTCGGACAAGGAGCGGTCGAGGCTTCCTGCTGTTGCAAATCTTTGCCTGGCCTCACTATTCTCCCTTTTGCTCAGCCTCTCCAATGCCTAGACAACTAAATCTCTGCATTGCACTTGCTCCCTTCCAAACACCAAAGCAGTTTCTGCTTTCCTGGCTAGGCTCTGACAGATACACAGGAGTTGTGCATTTTACAGATAATTTTCTGTCTTGACTGTTGACTCAGTGGTTGGAATCCACTCTTCCATGATCTCATCTTTTGTTAGAACAGGGTTTCTCAATTGCTGCATGATTGGCATTTTGAGCTGGTTATTCTTTGTCGTGGGGACTGTCCTGTGCATTACGAGTTATTTAGCAGCATCCCTGACCTCTCTCAGTAGATGCCAATAGCAACCCCCACCCCAGTTATAACAGTCAAAAATGTCCCCAGATGTTGCAAAAGTCCCCTGGCAGGGAAATGTCTCCCCAAATTGAGAACTGATGCTGTAGGAGATGAGGTGTCTGGAGCTCCATGGGCAATCCTTGGTTGTTCCTGCTTCCATGCCTGGTGAGTCAGTGCCAGGGAATGAAGGGACTGTGATCAGTGGGGTGCAGAGTGGACTCTTCTGTCTATTGACTATCAGGGACTCCCAAAAGGGTGGGAGAAAGGGTGACACAGTTACCCCAGTTATCCTGAAGGCCAAACAATCAGTTTCCCTTCTCACTGGGTCCACTGCTGGTCTAGGCTGGTCCAGGCTGTGATAAGGCCCAGGGAGGGGCTCTCACTCACCATTTCTTCTCCTTAAGGACATTTAGAAAATGTGAAGACTGGAGCCCCAAGGCATGAGGAAAACAGTACTCTTCTCTACCCCCAATGATCTCTTTCATGTCCACCTCCACTCTGTATTTTTAACTGCAAACCAGCCAACTGTGTGCACTTGGTGACCATCAGCATTTCCTCCTCCCAGTCCCTCTCAGGGACATCATCTTCTGACTGTCATTTCATTCAGGAAGGGCACAAAGTTACTGCCGGCACCATCAGCACAGCATGCCAGCCCGGTTCCTTGCAGCCTGGAGGTAGCACTGTAATTTAATTAAATGTCAACCCCCAGGTATTATATTTCAAATGCAAATAAATTTGGTAATGTAATATTGTGGCTGAGACTTTAAACTCAAGGAAATCAAGAAAATCAAGTTATGGTAGCTCCTAGAATTAACATTTCTCTACACACTCTTTGGGCACTGGGCTTGCTTTGTGTCATTAACTACCATCAAAAACATGCCAAAAAGTGACTGAGCAGATATGAGGCAGGCTGGGGAAGGCTGGCTCCCTAAAGGTTGAAATCTTTTCTGTTAAAATGAACATCCTTTAAATTTCACTTAAGTCCTTAAGTGGGGACTGTTGGTCAGGGCTATATATGGCAGGCAGGTGAGTTTTCCTCTAGCCCAGATCCGTCATTGGCTAATTGTTCCACATCTCTCTTGGCCCTTTGCTTCTCAAATCATAAGAAAAAGAAAAAAAATGCCAGTTATTTCCTTCAGCAAGACATCATCCATAATAGGATGGTATTCATTTTACCATGCTTTGAATGCCCTACAAAAAAGCAAAATACAAATACAAAATACTTTGAAAGGTACTTCATCTTAAAGACTAACCAACACATTGCTGTTGCTCTTCTCTTGGGGTTCAGATCCTGAGATTATACTCAATAGGCAAAGACCTGCCAAGCCCCAGATTCTCGAGTCCATGGTAAATGTGTGAAGAAAGCAGTACCCCTGCCTTCCATCAGGGGCTTCTCATTATGGAATGCAAGAGAGTTGAAAAGTCAAATAATTGGGAAGAAAGAAGCCTCCACTTGAGGGATACCCTGAGGTTACCTCCTCATATACCCAACTGATTATGAGATGGCCAAAGTATCTATGTGAATAGACTTTCCACACTTTTTAAGTGAGAAATTAAAAGAGGTTTACATTGTACTGGTTACCTGAATCAGCAAAAATGGGCTTTTTTTTTTTTTTTTTTGAGACAGAGTCTTGCTCTGTTGCCCAGGCTGGAGTGCAGTGACATGATCTTGGCTCACTGCAACCTCTGCCTCCCAGGTTCAAGCAATTCTCTGCCTCAGCCTCCTGAGTAGGTGGGATTACAGGCGCCTGCCACCACGCCCAGCTAATTTTTGTAAAAAATGGGCCACCTTTTATAATAAAATGGTTTATCTAGAAAGTGACCACATACAGAAATACAAGCTTTAAAGAAAACAGCCACTTCACAAGTCAAGTTGGGATAAAAATGGACAGCAAGTGCCAATTAGGGAAATGCTAAGACGTGAAGTCTCTTGAGTCTCTGAATCCTCAAGTTCATGCTCTACCTAAAGCCGCTTCTCCATGCTCCAGAAGCAGGTCTACAGTTTCTCTCACAAACAGTCTCCATAGTTTCCTCCCTCCCATGCTGCACGTGTGCTTAAGACATGGGTGGAAGAGGTGGAAGAAATTGTCCGGGTGTTTTTTTTATTGTACTTCAGCCAACTCCAAGCAGCTCTGGGCAGCCAGGAAGCTCTGGAATCTCTTTCAACAGCCTTGGACTCTCCAGTTAGCCCCACAGAAGCTTGACCTCTGAGCCTTATCAAGCAGGAGACAAAATGCCATCATTTCCAGACTACCCAGATTTGTTTACTTATCTCCACTTCTTTTATAACCTTTTTTATTCTTAAGAAAGTTTCACAGCTGCTTCACAATTACACAAACAACATAAATTGGAAACTAGGAGGGAGAGGAAAGAAAGACAAATATAAGGGGTATAAAATGGATCCAGAAATGGTTGAATGCAAAATAGAATGTAGTCTTACACATTTGTTTGAAGGGACCACTGATTTTATTCTAAGTCTTTCTAGCAACAAAGCCAAAAAGAGAAACCTTAATCATTTACAAAGTCCCCAGTGTTCACACAATAAGAATAAACCAGAAGTCCAGCTATTGCTGCTAGTGACATTAAGCAGAAATTTCTTCTGTAGATCCACATTTCAAGGGTGCATATCATCAATACAGTGGTCATCAACTCATAACCACCTCAAATTTCCAAAGCATAAAACTACAATGACATTTCCTCATTGAAACATTTGAAGAAAGCTATTTATACTTTTCTAAGACCATCTTTTCACTGAAGTTACAGCCGTTTTTGAACATGTCTCTGAACACAAACACATTACTTTCTATCATACCTTTGTCTAGTTCACCCATTTTAAACACCTACAAAAATAGTGTCTTCATAGGAATACCTCTAAAAGGATAGAGAGCTTGCAAGTTACTTACAAAATGTGTTTGAAGAGGGTGTGTGGGTATTAACAGATTGGCTATTGTTTCCATAGTTTCCACTAGATTCTCATAAGTGTTGACCATCCAAAATGGCCAAGACTTCTTCCACCACCAGCAGCATTTAGAAGATAACTGGATGGGTGCTGGTCTTCTATTAATATTAGTCCAGGGCAAATATTCCAAATTGCATCATTTTGTTCCTTTAGTGACACATAAAAATTACAAAGACTTCTTGGAGGGGTGAGGGTAGATATGGTCAACCTGGTTCATATCCATTTAGAACGTGAGTTCTAGGGAATATATGTATAGAGAAGCACCTTGTCAAAATTTGGGTTTAAGCATACAGAGCAAGTAACCACTGCAAAAAGATTGTGGTCACCATTATTTGGGAAGAATCAGGGTTCCCCTTTTTTCTGCAGAGCTAGGAATTAGTTCATGGGTGGTCTCATCATCCACTGTGAGACTGCAACTTCTTGCCTAGGGTATACACCTTTCCATGAGAATTCATGATCTAATGTGACTAACAGAAACTCCAAATGCACTTTCAATAAGGAAACTGGCAGGTTTATTTCTAATTACAGATGGAAAAAGTTGTCATTATTCATGTCATCATCAAATTTTTTTTTAACTACAATAATGTAGGAGGTAGGAAATGAGAGTCCTTTATAATCTCATCCTTCAGAGATAACCAGAGGTTATTCAGTGCAGTTATTCATGCAGACTTGTTTCCACACATAAAGTGAGTGTGTGTAATTTTCATTTACTGAATTTTTATATAAATGGGATCATATTCTACAAATTGAACTACAACTTGCTTTTTTTCTACTTAATGGTATAATTCAGGTTGGTTCTTATAAACAGACAGGTTTGCTACTCTTGCTTGCAAATACGACCAACTGTGTACCAGCCAGGCAATCTGCTTCACTCTTTGATCATTTCACAGCATTCTACAGCACAGATAGACATTCCACAGTTGATTTCATCAAATTCCCACTTTGGGATGCGTGTAAATATCTGACTGTCTTTGTCATTGCAAATTACAATACACAATACTTATACATATATTTGAATGCTTATGGAAGCATTTGTTTGGTCAAAGGATATGAGCATTTTCATGTAATGGCTATTTCCAAATTTTCCTAAAAGTCAAAAGGCTCTAACAATATATGCTACCAGGTAAGAATTTAAGAGAATGCCTATTTCTCTGTCCTCTAGACAACACTGACAATTACCTATACTTTAAATATATGGAAGTATGACAGCTAAAAATTTATATCTAAGTTCTTATTAGAAAATACATACATACACAGGTAACTCCTATGTATATATATACAAGAAAAAGAGGTACCGTATTTGTTATCAGAATGACTATAAATCCTTGCTGTGAACCAAATTCTTGTTAATCCAGTGGAATATTACACTTACCATTGGTATTCCACGCTGTCACCTGGAAAGAAATGATGGACAGAGCCCTCAGAAGCTTATGGAAGCACTGCAAACAGCTGCAGACACAACTCTAGGGGGCGCCATGCATCTAGACCAGAAGCTATGTGAATGTGAATACAGCCTGGACAACTCTACTGGGTGACCCCATGAAAAGCTGAGTCATTAAGGATCCAGAATGACATCCTCTCTACATAATAGTCTTCATGCTCAAAATTAAAACTCTCCCTCTTTTAATTCCGCAAACCGACCCCCGCCACAGATCCAACAAATCAGACCACATTGCATGTGATGCCAACTCAGCAAAAAGTTGGGCAAATTAATCCTTGTAAGACACTATTCATTAGTATCTAAAAGATCTTTGTCCCATTTGTTCACCCAAAGGGCATAACATTAAAATGGCATGATCTCTCGTGACGTACAAAAGTAGTTATTAATTTACGCTCATTATCTAAAGATGTTTGCCAGTAGCCTTTGGATATGTCTCTGGTGTGCACAGATGGTGCTTGACAGAGACAATCCAGGGACTTGTCAATGACTACAGGTGACACCATTTAATCGGAACAACTCATCTAGAGATGGAGTTTACTCGGGGCTTCAGATGCAATTACTCAGCTGGCCAAACTGACAGGCTAGAAGTGGAGCTTTCAATTATCTATTTCAGTAAACATTTTCTCCTGTCTCACCCTGGTATTTCTGAAATTCTCTCCTTCAGGCCAGATCACATGCAAGGTCTAGACAGGTATAATAGTGTGATGTCTTGCATAAGAGTGACTACTAACCAGGGAACAGGCACAGATTTATTTTCCTCATTCTACTTTACTATGCATATCTGGTTGGCATCTTTGCTGCCCCTCTTTTTGGAGCCTCTGCTGGAGCTCTGCATAGTCTGGATGACTTCCGTGTCTCATTACCACCTTTATTCACAAAGCAAAACCCATTTGATTCAAGACCAGTCGATATTTCTGACAGCTTTTGCATTCTGAATATTACTATTTCTCCCTCTTTAAAAATTTCCTCGTGTTATTTCATCTTTGTGACAGAATATTTGATACTGACCCATGAAATAGTGCAGCAGGAACCCAATTTTTCAAGAACTGCCCCAAACGAGATTGGATTAAATCTTGCAATTAGCCCACAATTTGCATCTCACAACAGGAAATTCATTGTTGCAACCACAACTTCAGTGGACTTGGTAGAATAAGCTATTGTGGAAGTAATTCCTGTAAAAGGTCATATATTTAAACCCTTCAATTTTTTTTGACAACCTCTCAGAAATGAGTGATACAGTTGCTCCAGTGTCCAAAAAAGCAATAATGTCCATACCACTTTTCTTTATAGGAAGGGTGGAATATTATTACCCCATTCATCACAGACTATTCTGGTTATAAAATATGTTTCTTGATATTTGAGAGACCTTTTTCCTTCACTGTCTTGAAAAAGCTGAAGGTCTCTTGTGCTGGGTGTCAGCCTAGCAATTTTTTCATAATATGTTAACTTCTTCAGTGTCTCCTGAACAATGGTGACATTTAGCAATTTCCACTGAATTCCATCCCTTAAGAGCAGAGGACAAGGAGGCTAGTTTAAGATTTCCTTTTCTTTTCAATCAAGAGTCACTCATGGTCCTACAAGGAGCAGGGCATAGACTCCTGGGTCAGACACAAAGGCCCTCATGGGTCAGGGACTAAAGTATATATGCACAGAAATAACAGAAGATAATAGGGAGAGGTGAAGTCCAGTGCAGTAGACTATGAAAATCTCCCTTGAAGGCATTAAAATTCAACTTTACAAAATAGTGCTGTTCAAACCAAATGCGTGTATAGCCAGATTTAGCCTTCCACCTGTCATTTTGAGACAATGGATTAAGCGACTTCTGAAAACCTTTCTTTTTACCATGAACATGCCCTATGGACCCCACAGTTTTCAAAGCATGATCTACTTTCCAGTCTAAATTACTGTCTTCCTGCCAACTCTGACCCATTGGTGTTGGTGTAACTCAAGTTATCGATACCCTCTGATTATGTCTCTGGTGTCCTGACAATTCAGGCTTGGCCTAAGAGTGTGGCAGTTGGATTAGTCTTCTCTTCCTCTTAGGTTACCCAGATCCAAACCAAAAATTTAGTTGAAATGTGTTTATGGCCATGTTCCTTATTTTCATTTACTCTTTTGGCACAGGACTCTCATACTTTCTGAATGAATGTTGCTTGTGGAAATCAGGAGTCCACCCCTGCCAACCTATTCGATTTCAAATTCCCTCTATTTAGTTTTTTATTTTTTATTTTTTTAAGTACAGGCAGGGGAAAGAAAGGGAGGGAAGGAAATGGGAGGGGAATGGGTGGGAAGAGAGACAGGGAGAGCCCAAATCAAGCATATCATTTGATTATTGCGTCAATCCTGCCGCTGTTGCTCCACAGTCTAATAAACTTTAGTGGCCTAGAGTCACTCAGCTGAGCACTATGTTACTCTTACCATTATCTAGGGGAGGATTTGTCAGATTCATAAATTGTTCTATCACTGAACAGGGAAAAGCAAGCAGAAGGAAAAAGAAACTTCAGGGTTCCTTTGTCTCTTATTTACGATTTTTATTATAAATCTCTTTCTTATATACGGAACAAAAGAAGGCTTGATAGCACTTAGTTTTAAACCACTCCCAGGTATGAAATAGAAATACAGCACCTTCATAGTCTCTTGATAGAATACTCAATACAGAGTCATCTTCCAGGGCCAACGATTAGAAAAGTCCCTCTGGGGAGTACAGGGGCTTATTTTCAGCCCCCTTGGGACTTCTGTCCTGTGATGAGTGGGAGTTCAGAGATGAGACGATTTCCTGTATGGAGGACCAATTTTCTTAAAATATCAAAACAATGGAGCTGACAGCCACTTAGATAATGGCATGATTCTGTTTGGGCTTCCCCAGCATCAAGATTAAATTAACCAAATTATCCAGCAGTCTGAATCATTCCTTAAGTAAGATAACAAATGCCCTGAAATTATCATTTATATGAAAACAAAACAGACCAAAATCTCCCATATATTTAAATAACCAGAGTCTAAACTTTCCTACTATTAAGAGACTAGCCTTCTTTTTTCCTTATTGCCAAAGTACACACTTTTCCTAATAAGGACTGTGTTTTAGATTATTAACATTCCATGCATTCTAAAGTTGAATTTAAATTTTTTATCAATCTTTTTTAAAAATAACAAATATAGTAGAACTAATAGAAAACAAAGGGAGCACATTTGTTTCACAAATGAGTTTGTCCAAGTAGATCTGCTCTGCTACTGGTAGTGTCCCACAGTAGAAGCAGCTCATATATCTTACAGAGGTGAGTGCAAGGGCTCACACTTGTAATCCCAACACTTTGGGAGGTTTAAGTAAGAGAATCACTTGAGGCCAGGAGTTCAAGACCAGCCTGGACAACACAGGGTCTCTATTAAAAATATAATAAAAATTAGCCAGACATGATGGCTCATGCCTGTAATCCCAACCACTTAGAAGGCTAAGTTGGGAGGATTGCTTGAGCTTGGGAGGTTGAGGCTGTAGTGACCATGATTGTACCTCTGCATTTAAGCCTAGGTGACAGAGTAAGACTCTACCTCCAAAAAAGAAAAGAAAAAATTTCTTAGATCTTTGCTTAAAGAACTGCCTACCCAGAAACATTTGCATCTGTCTCTGAGTGAGCAAGAAATAAATCTTACTTGGTTAAGTCACTACAATTTCCAAGATTTGTTTGTTTCTGCAGCAGAACCTAGCATACCCTGACTAATATACTAGGTGATCTAACCAGTCCTATGGATTTAACAACAACAACAGAAAATCTCTATGTTGATTAGTCCCAAAAACATTTCCTGAGAGACATCTCCCTCAGATAGATATAAGTATAGGTATAGGTGATGTATGTATGTGTAGATATATACTTATTGTATATATACAACTTGATTTCTCCATTTAGATGGCCAACAGCCATCTCAAATTTAATATTGCCAAAAGAGAATTTCTTCAACCAAACACGCACACACACATGTCCCATAGTATTTTTCAAGTGTTATTAAATGATGTCAATACCACGACCAGTTGCATAGGTTCCAAAACTGGTAGTCACCCTTTATTTCTCAGAGAATAATCTGGAATCAAAGATCTATACCCTCGCACATAAACTGTCAATTTTGTTATCATAAAGCTAAATGGAACCTGTCAAATACCTCTTAGGGAGATTTCTGCCCTTTGTTTACAAATACTTTCAATAAAAGCAAAAGATGTTGGGGATAATAGTCTATCAAGTGGGTTGTAGGAACCACTCCAAATGTTTCAGAATTTTCCTGAGAAAACGTAGAATCTAACATTTTGAAATTTCACAGGGATTTTTCATCAATGAAATGGAAAAAGATGAAAACATCACAATATGCAAAAATAATAATATTTATAAGGTAGAGATACTGACAATTATTAAGTCAAAAGTCCAAACTAAAAAACCCAAAAACTAACTACATGTCATACAAAAGAAAAACAGGTCTCTGCTTCTGTTCTGATTGCCTCCATCTACCATAAACTTCTATTAAATCTTTCTAAAATTACACTTCAAGTCATCCCTTTTAAAAAACCTAATGTTAGTCCACAATATCATGTAAATAAATTTCAGATTTCCTGAGCTGGCATTCAAGATCTCCAGCTTTATTCATTCATTGACATTCTCCAAATGTTTTTAAGACTTACACTCTATTTCTTTGATATAAATGCACCTTATCTTCCTCCCTTATGCTGTTGTTCATGCTATACCCTCTGTTCAGTATATTCTTCCCAACGTCTCTACCTATACCTCTTTCAAAACCAATCACTCCTACCTCCAGGCTTATCTACATTCATTTTGCTGCCTAGCTAGCTTTTCTAAAATCAGATTATATCACTGTCTCGTTGAAGAGCCCTTGGTCTTATAGAAAAAATGGAAGTGTCTTTGCCTAGTATAAATGGCATGCATAATCTTCCAAACTCACCTTTCTTTTATTTATTTATTTATTTATTTTTGAGACGGAGTTTTGCTCTTGTCGCCCAGGCTGGAGTGCAATGGCGCAGTCTTCGCTCACTGCAACCTCCGCCTCCTGGGTTCAAGCGATTCTCCTGCCTCAGCCTCCTGAGTAGCTGGGATGACAGGCATCTGCCACCACACCTGACTAATTTTTGTACATTTAGTAGAGACAGGGTTTCACCATGTTGGCCAGGCTGGTCTTGAACTCCTGACCTCAGGAGATCTGCCCGCCTCAACCTCTCAAAGTGCTTGGATTACAGGTGTGAGCCACCGTGCCCGGCCCCAAACTCACCTTTCTGAACTACCAATCTTTCAGCCTTCCAAATACACTAGATCCCGCCATATTGGACCACTTCCCACATGCACTTTGTATTTTTACCTGGCCATGCCCTTTCCCTAAAATACCCTTATTGTTTTGTCTGCCTGGTGAACTTTCCTTGTCCTTCAAGGGTCAGACCGAGGATAATTCCTGTGCTTATCCTGTTTATATCACTCCCTTGCCACTACCCCGATAATATCGCAACCACCAGCAACAGCACCACCACCACCACCACCACTTCCAGGTAGGAACCCTACCTTCCAGGCAGGGTTCCCTCATCTCTGGAACCATTATAGACCCATCTTATCTGTAGTGCTTTCTCATAATTTATTACAGCTATTTACTATGCAAGTCTTCCCTGATAAACAGGAAGCCTTTTGAAGGCAGAGTCCATATCTTCATCTCCATTTTTTTGTTATTATGAAGTATTTAAAAAACCCCAAAAGAGATACAGAATAACACAACAAAGACCAACCAGTGAGAAAATAAAGCACCAGGTAACCCTTCCTAACACTATACTATGTATAACTGTGTTGGAGTGTCCCAGGGAAGAGAAAAGTCAGGACACCAATGCCGCGTACACTGGAATGCATCACAAACTGCAATGTTTGACTTTTCATGCAGTGGATAAATGCAAAATGTGAGGAGTTGAAAGCATGAATACAAGGTTTGATTTAGAAGATGTCAACGCTCCCTACTTGAAGGGCAGCCTTGGATGGCCCTGAATTGCACCCTACGTGGAAGAAGACTGGATTACTCAAAGAACATTATGATGTACATAAAACCAGTGGTAAGTAACTGTCTCCTTGGCCTCCCAAACCATACTTACTAGCCTCAGAGCAGTAAACAGGCTAGTGCCTGAGGGTCCTATGTATCTACTCACCTGGCCACCCAACTACCCATCCATTCACCCATCCATCCAATGGCTAACAATCTATACTCTCCTGTGGAGAGTCAAGGGATGCACCTTACCTCTGAGATGGAACTGGAGAGAAAGGAACTCAATAGGGAGAAAGAAACCAAGGCTGACAGCTTCCCCTAGGTTTGGTAAGTTGCATTTGCAGAGTCCTTCCATAAAGGGAAGGCTGGATGGATCTTTTTGTATCATCCCAGGAAGAAAAAAACAGATCCTAAACCAAGCTCAGCAATGAGTGGAAATTGACAGAGTTGTGAGAAGCGGGTCTGGAGTGTACGATCTGCAAAGACACTGCTTTACTCTACCAACTTTATTAAGAATCAGGAAAGAGAGGGGAAGATCTTATTACTATTATCATGATAATCGCATTTGCAGATGACACTAAATTGGGAGGTGTTCCTAACAGCAGTGGAAGACTGGCACACAATACCACGCTATGTGTGGATCTTAGTAACAGATGTCAAAAATAACACAATGAGGCACTGGTTGAAAAAATGCAGATGATCTATCTGGGGATGAATAAACTTTAAGAGGGAATTTAACTTGAAGGGGATTCTGGATGGGAGTAATCAAGAAAACAACAAAATAGTGAGCTAGTGGAAAAAAGCCATGAGGAGGTAAGGCGAGCACTGCAGCTCAGCAATTCTCTGAGCTAGAAAAATTTTCAGCCGCACACACAGGGGCATCCCAAACCATGGCTAAGAGAGTCTGTCTCTGTGTCAGCAATGAGACCAGACTTGGAACATTGCAGGCAATTAGGGGTAATATGATGCCTTGATGGGAATTTAGAAAAGAAAAGAAAAACAAATCAAAGGGAGTGAAATATGAGGAAAAGCACAGGCGATAAAATGAACATAATTTGACTAAATAACAACCTAAGGGACTATGATAACCATCTACTGAGCATAAAAATCCAAAATGGGGCCTAGAGGTCTACTGGCCTGGGCATTTTTCTGAGAAATATCTAGAGTTGTATCCGTTAGAAAACTCAATAGAAAGGCAGTATTTTGCATCCATTTAATTGAAGTGTGGCGACTCTGTTGTGGGGAATAAACAGACCTGGGTTCCCAGAAACTAGGTATGTCTCAAAACTATTTTTCAAAAGATACGGACAGAGGACCTCTGGGAAGAACCCAGGACCTACTGCAAGAAGTCCTTGAATCCATGGGCACAAAGTCACTCACTTGTGCATTTGACAAATGTTTATTCAACAAGTACTCAGTGCCCATACTCTATTTGGCACTGAGTACAATGTTTTGAATAAATAATATAGAAACATATAGTCATAAACTAAATTAGGGATCCATGAGTAGAAAAAACACAGTATACCAGAAAAGTATTACAGGGTTTTAAGAAACCATGTCATCATCCATTCTAGTTTTTAAAAATATGCATGTATACTCTTGATCATTGGACAACATTGTACCTGGAAAGATCACAAACGAATGTCTAACCATGTACATGGTTATATGTGTATATGTGTTTATGTGTGTGTATATATGTTTATGTACATACATATGTTTAAATGCATGTTTCTGCATGTATAGATTTTTAAGTAACATTTTTAAAATAAAAATAAAATGATTTTATTAATACAAATGCATAGTTTTATAGGCCTATCTTCTCATGTTCAGAAATTAGAAGTTGGGGGTCCTAAGAGAAACATAAAGTAGGAGCTATTTTCTGAGAGCTCTATCTTCCTGCTTCCACAACCTCAACTCCAAATGCACCCATCTAGCTTTGGACACTTCCTCAGATCCAGCCTCCCTTGTGTCAGAGATGCCTGTTGACTGCATTCCTATAGTCACTACCTGACACTTTACAGCAATTGGATCTGAGGCAGGAACTTATCTGGGGAAAGAATCTACAGCCTGGTCTTATGAGAAAAGAAGCCAGGTCAATCAGGTTATTCTCTTGGGGATTTGGAACAGGGATTCTGAGAAACTAGGGTGGCTAAGACAAGGGGAACAATGTTAAAACTCCAGGGCACAGGCCTGGCCATAAGATCTATAAGCAGAGAAAGAGAGAAAGGAGGATGGAGCTGTGGTCCAGAGAGAAACAAAGATGAGCTCATCCATGGTGCCATTTATACGTAGGAGAGTAACTCCCAGCTTTCAGCTTCCAATTCCAGTTTTCCCAAGGCCCAGGTAAATGTCTTGAGCTTGGATTCCATGTGCGTCTCTGTGGTCTATAACGACCTCCTTTTGATTTCAGCTAGTTTGAGAGGGTGTCAGCTCCTCACTCAAAATCCTTTGACTGGGAGATCTACTTACTGTCCCAGTCTTTGGCTGAAACCCAACTAGGATTATCTGAGGGAATAAAAATGCATGAAAACGCATTGGCTCACACAATCTCAAAGTCCAGAGTTTCCTTCAGACATGGCTGCACTGAGGCATGTTTTAAAAATGACACCCATACTCTGTCTCTGTTTACTCTCTTTTCCTCTCTTTCTCCCTGTGTTGGGTTTCTTCTCAGATGGCCTCTCTCTTCCTGGTCCCCAACAGCTCCATGTTTCATCTTTTGGCAGCTATCAATCCCAGCAGGAAAACACTCCCAGAGCTGAGTCTCCTTGGCCAACTCCTGAACAAAACAGCCTGGCTGGCCACACTTGGGTCAGTCTATCCATGAAGCTGGGGGAAGAATCAGCCCTAACCAAACCATGTCGACTAGTGAGTTTCCTGCACAAAGATCCAAGGGATACCAGGACAAGGGGAAATGAATACCAGGAGGGCAAAAGTAACCAATATCCGACATCATCTCCCAGTACTCCCTAGTATGGACACTCTTTCAGAAAGCATGTCTCCTCACATCCTCCTGCAGTGCCAGATAACATTTGCAGGTACCTCTAATAAAACCAGGTACCATTTGCAGGTACAGCGGATCCTCATTATCCGAGAATGTGCATACTTGCTACAATATATTTGTAACTCCATACTCAATACTTAAGGCACTTTCATGGGTCATTTGTGGACCTGTGCCTTTTTGTGTGTATTGTTGGTGATCTTGCTGCTTAAAATGACCCCTAAGTGCAGTGCTGAAGCGCGGGTTAGCGTTCCTAAGCACAAGAAGGCTGTGATGTGCCTTAAGATATGTGTTCCATAAGCTACATTCAGGCATGAGTTACAGTGCTATTGGCTGTGAGTTTGAGGTAGGAGGCTGGCAAGACTTGTGTTCTGGTCACAACTCTGCTGACCAAAACAGGATCTGGCCCAGACAGGATAAAGTGAAGAAACCAGAAGAAACCAGCAAAGGGTGACCAAAGCAATCCTTAGCTGCCCTCATTGCTCACTTCCATGAGACACTCCCACTAGTGCAGTGACAGTCCACATATACCGTGGCAGCAATCCAGAAGTGACCACCCCTTTGCCACGGCGATTACCCAGAATTTACTTCTCCTTTCCTAGAAGGTCCTAAATAACCCTTCCCTCAATTTACATTAACCCACTCCTTAATTTTCATGTAATTAAAAGTGGGTTTAAGTGGGTATAAATACAGTTGCCAACAGCCTATAAGGTGCTGGCTCTGGGAACACTGCCTGTGTATTAGCCCTGCTCAGCAAGGTAGCAGTACCATTCAATGAAAGATTGCTGTCTGACACCACCAGCTCACCCTCAAATTCTTTGCTGGGCAAAGACAAACCCCCACTGCCACTGGGCTAAGCCCCAATTTTAGGGATCGCCTGTCCTGCATCAAGTTCAATGCTAATTAATCAACAATATACTTTCAATAAGGTGTTTTTTTTTTAAGAGAAAAACTCACAAAACAAGGTTACATATTGATAGGCTGACAAAATATTATGACCAGAGATGGACAAGAATCTCTAACCCTGTAATTCCCCTAGGAGAAATAATGCAGTATCTACTAATTCAGTGTTTGTTGTGTCTTTATAGACTATAACTGCTGCAAATAGTTATGAGAAAAATAGTAAGAATCAACGTGTGTGTGTGTGTCTGTGTGTGTGTGTGTGTGTGTGTAAAATCTGATTCAATTTTATACTTTCTTGGACTGCCTCCCAAATGTTTTGTGTATTTTGTCTTTCCATCCACACTGCAAACTCCTCTGGAATTCATACCATGTTGGCAGACAGCTAGGAACGCAGTAGGTTCTCCCAAACTTACTGATTCATGAATATATTGGTCAGTTACAGAACTCACATCAACCGAGCTACAAGTATCTCTACTCAAAAAACGTCCGCAGCCTGATCTACTATCTTACTGCTTTTAGTCTTTCCCCTCTGGGTGTGTTGTAGACCTATCCAAATATGGTCTCAATTCAAAACTATTTTTCATTTTAAAGGCAAAGGAGGGTGACACAGGCTAGAGAATTCTGTACTGAAACCCAGTTCTTGACTCCGGGAAGAGAGAGGTTTGTACGTTTTACATCTCAGTGGCCACAGACCACTAGTGCTGAGCAGGTACCTCTCTGATACCCCCGAGAATCATGGCATACACCGGCATCTTTGGTTTTCCACTGTCCTTGGGCCGACCTTGCAGCCCCAGCTGCCACATGCTCTCCTCTGCACCAGAATATTGTTTGTAGTAAGACAGAGGTATCCTAGTAAACAAACAAATGTTTCCTACATCCCACTCTGGGTGCTCACAAGAGGCTACTTTGTTTTTCAGACCTTTACTTCTGACTAGCCTTAGATTTATGAATCTGAATTGAGACAGGCTTTTCTACACATTATTTGTTTCAGTTGAGGGAAGACACGAACTTTACATGAAGAAAAAAAAAGGAGAGATTAATGACAGAGGGTTTTTGAAAATGACACAATATATACAAAAGAAGGTTCACTCAGGGTCTTTCTGCCTATAGCTCTGCATTTCTGGGCAAATTTCACCAATTTCTCAGAACCCCAGTTTCCTTTTCCCCCCAAACCCAAGAGTTTAAACTAGATGATAGTAACAATAACTTATTGAAAGTTTACTATATGGATACTTTACACATACAATTTTGTTTAATCTTCAAAACAACCTCCTTACAAAGGAGATGCTTGTGTCATTTCTACTTTACATACAACAAAATTGAAGTTCAAGGAGTTCCAGTGTGGATGAATGATGAATTCATTCATCATTCGATGGTTTGAATCCAGGAAACTTGACTTTAGATCCCGCTTGCTTAACCACTCATCCGTACTCCCTGATTAATCTCTAACATCTCCTTTTACTCAAAGATCCTTTGTTATCTCCTGAGATTTTCCCCTTTTGCCAACCCAGTTTCCATTTCTAAGACTCTCACCTGTTTACATTGGATATAATGACATATATAAACCTGAATAAAAGAAAGAGGAGTAGAAAGAAGAAAAAAAAGATAGGAAAATCCTGGAGTTTAAACTCCCTAACGGCCTTAGAAACTCTACAATCTATCCTCTTAATCCAGTTGTAATTATATCAATAAGTAGATGGGGCCTGGACTGTTTTTCAAGACAGTGCATAGCGTGTGACTCATTCTCCATGCTACATCTTCCTTTTAAAAAGAATCCTACAAGAACTTATTAGTATGAACAAACCAAACAATTCAATTTTTTTTAAAATGCAGTATCCTTATAACAAGATTCAGTGGGATGGTCTGTGAAGTTTAGGAATCCTGCAGGCATCGACTGGGAATTGTCCTGACAGCTCACAGTCGGCCCAAGCCTCTGACTTCAGCCAAAGGCAAGGAATCGAACCTCCCGTGAAGAAAAGCAGGAGCTTGGGGCTCAGCTGCTTATCAAAATGAAGCACTGCACCCCCCACCCATGATGTCGGCAAGAGATTAATCCATAAATCAGAAGCAATTTTAATTTTTAAAAAGTAGAGGATGAAAGACCTACTTGGAGCAGACAAGCTTCCTCATCATAAAATGATGGTGGAACTTGTCATCAGCAAGGCACTCGCCCCTCTCCCACGGCCGGGTGACAGTGGCTGGCTCCTGTTGGGTCCTGATAGCACATGCCAGGATGAACTTCTGACCACTCTCCACCGCTTAGAGAGGCTCACTGGCAACTAAAATTAGATTGGCTTCTATTCCAAGCCCAGGGTTCCTCCATGGCTGACTTTCTTTTGTAAGAGTCTGTGATGGCAGCTTGTTTGATTTAAAGAAAATCAATGAAGAGTTACATGAGAAGGAAGGAAACAGAAGACCAGGTATTCCCAGGTTAAGATAAAAGTCCAAATAAAGGGCACTGCACATGGTCTCACTCTCTCTTTCTCTTTCCCTCAAAGCAAAAAGAATAAGAAGCTTTTGAGTGTAAAGTGGAAACCGTTTTTGTTGGAGGGATAGCATTTTCTTCATCTTTAGAGTATAATCTGATAGGCCTAATCCGGTAAAAATTGCAGCTACTCTCAATGGAATGACTGACACGGGCTAGAATGGATGAGAAAAATAATGTGATCGCGAAAGGTGGCTTTTGGTCCGTGCCGGGCCTGAGATCATTCACACGACACGAGCTTGCTTCTGTCTTCTTCCCCTTCCTGGCAATAATAGGGGGTGTGCAAGACAAGACAAATGCACAGGCAGATTGATCCTCCTCCCGCCCTTCACTGGGGAGGGAGACCAAGCTGACCTTGGCCTCTGACCAGGTGCAACCCCTCAGCTGCACAATTAGGTTAGCTGAATCAGAAAGAGTTGCAAGAATAGGATGACATTTCTAAGCTTGGGTCCGGAAAGCCCAGCCTTTCCTAGAAACCACCCACCCCCACCACCCCTGCCCCGCCCCTGCTCCTAACATCAGGAACCCACTCCTTCTCCCCCCAGGGCACTTTGCTGAGTCTCCTCAAGCCCCTATTGTGTGTATTATTTATGATCTTGGTGCCTTTTCTTTTCAGGGTATTGGTCCATAATAGTGCCGTGTATGTTATTTATGACGCAAGGAATAACTTAAACCACATTAGGAACCTCAACATTATGGGGACTTTAGAGAGCTACATTTTTCTAGTTATGGTTAAACTACTGCAGTGATAAATCCAATCATAAGAGTGCAAGAGGGAATGCATGGGACAGGTGTTACCCATTAGTCACCATAAGGAAATGCAGGAACAAACGTGGGCTTACAGATGCTTCAGTGTCTCTTCCGAAGAACAGCTGTGGGAATCTGAAACGGTGATGGGCAGGGGGCTTCTGAAAGCCAGTAATGGGTAAAGATGGGTATGGCTGGGGTGGAAAGGGAGGGAAGGGTTGCCTGTAACATGAAGAGGACAGAGAAACAAAGAGCAGAAGTCTGTCTATTTCACACTCTCATCAGGAATTCCGTGGGGTCCCTCGTGTCTGTGAGTGTGCTTCCACTGCAGACTGGATAGCAACCCTAACTCTGCAATACCACTACCCATTAGGAATAAGGATCCCTTCGGCCTCCAAAAGAAGGCCAAGCCAGAAGTCAGATTCTCAGAACATCAGCTGTGGATGTCAGTACTGCAGCAACTTACTCTTTTTCTACAATTCAGTTTTTTCATCTATGAAAATCAGAAAAGTATTTCCCCTTCTCTCTCCCCATGAGGACAGTAGGGAATGTTTTTTTTTTTAATTCAGTAAATATGTATTGGGCACCCACCAAGGCTAAGCAATGTGTTAGGCATTGAGATAAAATGGGAGTAAGACACCAACAAGATAGTCAGAGTTTAGTGGAGGAAACAGACCCCAAACGATATTATTATTATGTGAGGGTATTTGTGATGAAAATATGTAAATGATATTATTATTGGAGCACAGCGTTGGAGGGTTCCCTGCAGGAAGCAGCATTCCACCAGCGTGAAGTGATCAAACCTGGACCATGTGTCTGGTCTCAAGGTGGATGTGACAACCTTTATCCGCTCTCCTGTGTCCAAGAAGCCCAGGAAACCTTGATGTCATTCTGATTTTGTGACTCACTGGGACAAAAGTCAGCCTTCAGTTTATCTTTATACTCCATAAATCTTCACGTAAGCAACTTTAAAACACAGAAATTATTTCAGTAAAAATGCCTAAATCTCCTTAAGCATAAGTTTCAAATACCCCAGGTACAAACAATGCACATACACTCTCAGGAATGGCAGACATTTGCAAGACATGACCCGTTGTTCAGAACATGATGTCCTTCCCAGAATCCTGAAAAATTCTCTCAAATGCCTCTGAAATAAGAAGCTCAATTCTTCCCAAAGGGGCCCATTCCACCTTTGCACAGCCCTGGTTGTTACAATGTTCATTGTGTTGAGATTTCTAATGGTGGGAACTGAAATGTTACTAGAAATTCACTCATTCATTCATTCAACAGATATTAAATACCGACTCTAAGTGAGGCACTGTGCTTAGTGCTAAGAATTTGGTAGTCAATATTAATGATATAAAGCAACTTTACCACAGAGTTCTCAGAGATAACAGTTTTCTAACCTAGCTCAAACTCAGTCTTCTTTGAAGATAATACAACTAAACTCGGTTAGATGTGCAACCCAGGCTTTAATTGTTTAGTCATTCTTTACTCAGCTGATAACAGGGTGGCTCATAAGTACAGCAACAAGCAAGACACACATGGACATGGCCTTCATGGGGCATACCATCTGGTTGTTGGGGATAGCCCACCCAAAATTCAAGTATTTTAACTACAGCTTTGCTAAGAGCTAGGGGAAGGATAAGTGGCCTGGTCTGAATACACAGGCAGATCTAACAGGGTCACAGGGATGCATTATTCAGGGTTGCTTCCTTCTCACCGGACTTCACTGCTGTAGGGAGTCCTCTGCTCTTATTCTCCTTTGCTTGTCCATAGCACTACCTACAATTTGGAATTATTTATGCATTTGCTTAGTTCTGTATCTCCCCCTCTGCACTTTGAGTTCTATAGGAATGCAGACCATATCTATTTTGTATATCGTTGGATCTTCACCTCTTGGTTTTATACAGTACGCTGTAAGGCAGATACTATTATCCCCATTTTACAAAAGACAAAACTGAGGCTCAGCCATAGATGTGGGTGGTGCACGGGCATTACAAGTTAATCCAGGTCTACCTGATACCAAAGCCTCACTGTTAACCACTGTGCTTTCCCCTGATGCCATTGGTGATTCATACTTGTTAGGCTGGTATATTTGTTATGACATAGGTGAGGATGATTTAACCAAGATACTAAAACTAATACTGACTTAAACAAAACAGAAGTCTATTTCTCTCTTACATGAAAGTCTAGGGTAGGTGTAGTGGCCGCATATTTTTATTGGCAATTAAGATCCTTCTCTCTTGATGCTTTGCCATCTTTAACACGTGACTCCCATCACATGAGCCAAAGTGGGTGATCCCTCTTCTACCTGCACCATCACATTCTGCCAGTGGGAAGGGAATAAAGCAAAGGAGGGACCTGTCCCTCTCCTTTAAGGACATGACCTGGAAGTTGCACATATCACTTCTATTCACATTTTATTGGCCAGATTTTAGTCACATGACCATACATAGCTGCAAGGGAAGCTGAGAAATGTATACTGGGAAGCCCATACACCCCGCTAAAAATTCTTGTTAAATAGGAAAGACAGAGAGCTATCTCTGAAACCTGGCTTTAGGAATTACAGAGAAGTATGGGGAAAGAAAAGTTAAAAAGAGGAGGCAGAAATAGAAACTATTTTAGGTGAGATAAACTCTTTAAGGACTCCCTACTCATTCCAGTCTTCTAAATTCCTTCCCCTGAGGCTTTATTTCTGAAATGGGGTCCTTGATTCTCATAAACCCTTAAACTGGAGGATACTTTGGATTCCAGTATCATGGGCCCAATTCTATAAGCTATGCCCTTTGAGTTTTGTGAATGAAGGAAGAATACCAAAGGGAGAACGAGTCCATTTTCCAAAGGCAGAATTTTGCCTACCAGAGCTAACTGATATTTGGGATTGTCTTGGTCTTACAGGAAAAAAAAAAAAAGTAGAAAGTGGGATTCCCAGAGCTATCAGAAGACAAGAAATAACCAAGATCAGACAGGAACTAAAGGAGATAGAGACACTAAAAAGTCTTCAAAACATCAATGAACCCAGGAGCTGTTTTTTTTAAAAAAAAAATTAATAAAACAGACAACTGGCTAGATGAATAAAGAAGAAAAGAAAGAAGAATCAAGTAGATACAATAAAAAATGATAAAGAGGATGTCACCACTTACTCCACAGAAATACCATCAGAGAATACTATAAACACCTCTATGGAAATAAACTAGAAAATCTAGAAAAAATGGATAAATTCCTGGACACATAAGCTTTCCCGAGACTGAACCAGAAAGAAATTGAATCCCTGAGTAGATCACTAACGAGTTCTGAAATTGAGGCAGTAATAAATCGCCTACCAATCAAAAAATGCCGAGGACCAGATGGATTTACAGCTGAATTTTACCAGAGGTACAAAAAGGAGCTGGTACCATTTCTTCTGAAACTATTCCAAACAATAGAAAAAGAGGGAATCCTCCCTAAATCATTTTATGAGGCCAGCATCATCCTGATACCAAAACCTGACAAAAAAAGAAAACTTCAGACCAATATGAACATCAGTGTAAAAATCCTCAACAAAATACTGACAGACCAAATCTAGGAGCACATCAAAAAGCTTATCCACTATGATCAAGTTGGCTTGATTGCCGGGATGCAAGGCTGGTTCAAGATATGTAAATCAATAAATGTAATTCATTACATAAACAGAACTAAAGAAAAAAAAAGCATGATTTTCTCAATAGATGCAGAAAAGGCCTTCAGTAAAATTCAACATCCCTTCATGTTAAAACTCTCAATAAAGAAAGGTACATTTGAGGAATGTACCTCAAAATAATAAGAGCCATTTATGACAAATCCATAGCCAATATCATACTAAATGGGCAAAAGCTGGAAGCATTCCCCTTGAAAACTGCCACAAGACAAGGATGCCCTCTTTCACCACCCCTATTCAACATAGTATTTGGAAGCTGTGGCCAGGGCAATCAGGTGAGAAAAAGGAAAAAAAAAAAAAGGGTATTAAAAGAGGAAGAGAGGAGGTCAAATTGTCCGTGTTTGCAGATGACATGATTCTTTATCTAGAAAACCTCATAATCTCAGCCCAAAAGCTTCTTAAGCTGATAAGCAACTTTGGCAAAGCCTCAGGATACAAAATCAATGTGCAAAAATCATAAGCATTCCTATACATCAACAACAGACAAGCAGAGAGCCAAATCATGAATGAACTCCTATTCATAATTGCTACAAAAAAAAGAATAAAATACATAGGAATACAGCTAACAGGGGAAGTGAAGGACCTCTTCAAGGAGAACTACAAACAACTGCTCAAGGAAATAAGAGAGGACAGATGGAAAAACATTTCATGCTCATGGATAGGAAGAATCAATATTGTGAAAATGACCATACCATACTGCCCAAAGTAATTTATACATTCAACGCTATTCCCATTAAACTCCCATTGACATTCTTCAGAGAATTAGATAAAACTACTTTAAAATTCATATGGAACCAAAAAGAGCCCATATAGCCAAGACAATCTTAAGCAAAAACAACAAAGCTGGAGGTGTCATGCTACCTGACTTCAAACTATACTACAAGGCTATAGTAACCAAAACAGCATAATACCAGTACAAAAACAGGCACAAAGACCAATGGAACAGAATAAAGAACTCAGAAATAAGACTGCACATCTGCAACCATCTGATCTTCAACAAACCTGACAAAAACAAGAAATGGGGAAAGGATTCCCTATGTAATAAATGGTGCTGGGATAACTGGCTAGCCATATGCAGAAAATTGAAACTGGACCCCCTCCTTGTACAAAAATTAACTCAAGATGGATTAAAGACTTAAATATAAAGCCCCAAACCATAAAAACGCTAGAAGAAAATCTAGGGAATACCATTCACGACATAGGCACGGGTAAAAATTTCACGACAAAGATGTCAAAAGCAATTGCAACAAAAACCAAACTTGACAAATGGGACCTAATTAAACTGAAGAGCTTCTGACAGAAAAAGAAACTATCATCAGAGCAAACAGACAACCTACAGAATGGGAGAAAATTTTTGCAATGTATCCATCTGACAAAGGTCTAATATCCAGAATCTATAAAGAACTTAAACAAATTTACAAGAAAAAAAAAACACCATTAAAAAGTAGGCAAAGGACATGAACAGATGCTTCTCCAAAGAAGATATTTATGTGGCCAACAAACATATGAAAGAAAGCTCAACATCATTGATCATTAGAGACATGCAAATCAAAACCGCAATGAGATAACCATCTCATGCCAGTCAGAATGGCGATTATTAACAAGTCAAGAAACAACAGATGCTGAAGAGGCTGTGGAGGAATGCTTTTACACTGTTAGTGGAAATGTAAATTAGTTCAACCATTGTGGAAGACAGTGTGGCGATTCCTTAAAGATCTAAAACCAGAAATACCCTTTGACCCAGCAATCCCATTACTGGGAATATATCCAAAGTAATATAAATTATTCTATTATAAAGATACATGCACAAGTATGCTCATTGCAGCACTACTCACAATAGCAAAGACGTGGAATCAACCCAAATACCCATGAATGACAGACTGGATAAAGAAAATGTAGTACATATATACCATGGAATACTACGCAGCCATAAAAAGGAATGAGATCATGTCCTTTGCAGGGACATGGATGGAGCAAGAAGCCATTATCCTCAGCAAACTAACACGGGAACAGAAAACCAAATACCACATGTTCTCACTTATAAGTGGGAGCTGAACAGTGTGAACACATAGACACAGGGAGGGGAATGACACAGATTGGGGCCTGATGGAGTGGAGCAGAGAGAGGGAGAACATCAGGAAAAATAGCTAATACATGCTAGGCTTAATACCTAGGTGATGGGTTGATAGGTGCAGCAAATCATAATGGCACATGTTTACCTAAGTAACAAACCTGCACATGTACCCTGGAACTTAAAATATTAATAAAATTTTTTTAAAAAAGGAAGTGGGATTCCTTCCCCTAAATATTTCCCCACTAATGTATTGTAATAAAATATTGCTTAATCTCTTTAACTTGTCTCAAGTTCTCATACATTAAGTCTTTAAAAATTAAGATGTTACGAAAACAAACTAGGAATCTTCAGTGTACAGGATACAGTGTTTAAAATGTTATTTCCTAATTACAAAAAAAAATTATCCCTCTTTGCAATTGACCTATCATGTATTAAAGGCCTTGGAGAAGGCTGACATCAAGCCTTACCAGATCTTTAAAAGTCTGGCACACTCATAAAATGAAAGCAATTTTGAAAAACAGAATGTAACTAATGGGCTTGAGTGAGGTGTGTAATTGTAAATCAATTCTAATTCATGTCTTCCCATTTCTTGGTTATTATCTGCATGAACCCATTTATGTGAACTCACAAATGATTCTGCCAAGCAGGAAGGAAATGTAAGCTATTGTGAAAGACACTTCTTTTCCTGTTCCTTTCACCACATTTAATAGCTTAAAATAATAGGGTGGAGTTAATGCTGAGATTTTTCGGGACCCTGGGCATCTTGGAGCATTGATGAGGTATGGAGGACACACCCATAGGTGACACTCAATGAGTCACACTCTCATATAACTCCCTCCTTTTGAGTGGGTGTGGAACCTGTTACTTGCTTCTTATTAACAGAATATAGCAATGGTGAGAAGATTTTGTAGATATAATTAAAATCTCTCAGCAGGTGGCTTTAATCAAAAGAGATTATCATAGGTGGGCCTGACCTAATCAGGGAAGTCCTTTAAAAGAGGGTCCTGGGGTCAGAGACTAAGCAGCAGAGATTCTCCCTCTCCCTTGCTGGCTTTGAAGAGGCAAGCTGCCATTAATTCTGCGACCAAAAGGAAATGAATTCTGTGAACAACCAGGGGCGGGGGGCGGGAGGACCATGCTTGGAAGTGAATCCTTCCCTAGTAGATCCTCCAAATAAGAACACAGCCCAACCAACACCTTGATCTCAACCTTGTGAGACTCTGAGCAGAGAACCTAGCTCAGCAGGGCCCCAGACTCCTGACCTACAGAAACTGTGAGATCATAAATGGGTATTGTTTTAAGTCCCTACATCTGTGATCATTTGTTACACAGGCATAGAAAACTAATACACAAGCTGTGCCAGTGTGTCAGACACCAGAGGGAGAGAGGTACAGAGTTCTTTGGAAGCAAATTTCCAATCCCTGCTCACTTCTTGCCCCCAACGCTTTTGCTCTTTGACATTGCTTGCTGCCATCCTGCCTTCAACCTCAAATCAGGTTTCTGCCTGTGATTCAATCTCTGGCTCCCTATGAGAAATCTTTTTTATATAAAATTAATATATAAATAAATTTGCTCTTGGAGAGATGCAGTGTGGAACAGAACCTGCCAGGCTCTCTAACGTTCATCACAAAGAAAGACTGCAGAGGGGAGGAGGAAGGCAGAGCTTTATCCTCCATAGGGAAGCAGAGAATTCATAGTGATCTTATTGCAGATGTAAAATTAGGTCAGTGGCTCTATAAACTGATTAAAGCTCATGCTTCACGCTTCCAAGGAAAACAGCCAATACAAAAGGGAATGATCCCTGGCTCAAGATGAGAAGGAAGGAGAGCTCTCTATGTTCACAGTCCAGCCATATAGGATGCTTGGCAAAAATGAAGGTATAGAAAAGGAACAACCAAAGAAAGAACAGGTGGGAAATTTTCTAAAAGCAAAAACAGTAGACAGCCTTTGGAATACTGCCAGGTAGACACAAACCAGCGACTTGAGGTCCAAAGTTTATGAGCCTAAGCCACCCTGCTTCTCCCTAAATTCATCTCCATCTCCAGCTCTTAGCCCTCTGATACCCATGCGTCTTGGATTTGACAGGCAGCCAGATTTTAAATCTTCTGTTTTGTGTCCTCTAGAAGTCAATGCCTCACCAGTTCAGGATTATCTCAACACCTGGATCAGGATACACAGTTTGATCTGAAGACTCTTTTCCCATCCCCATTTTTCTCTAGGGTATTACCCCAACTTTATTTCTTCCTCTTTCCTCTTCCCTGAAATGTCTGCCTTTCGTTTCCTTCTCAAAGTTGCTAAAAGGCCACCTTCATTTCCCTTAAATCCTAGCCTTGCCCTCCTGCTTCCAGGATGATGCTTTAAAAAACAAAACTCATTCACATTGATTGATCTGTCTCATGGGTTACCCAAGCAACCGAAGTCACTACCTAAGGGTTAGAAAAAAAAAGACAGATTCTCTAGAGCAAATGGGTGGTGGTTGTTTTTGCAGTGCTAATCTGTCTTGTTTGAATGGGAAACATTTTGAGTTACTAAAATATCTTTACCTTTTTAAAAATGTGTGTATATGGGGGAAACATGAACTTGGTGAAGCATGCAGTAAATCTGATCTTATACACTGATCTAACTACCTGTAAAGAGAATATCCTGCTTATGTACTTGATTTACACAAGATAGAATAGAAAGAATTGTGAGGCTAGTTAAGGCTGTGGATCAACTGTTCATGGCTCTTGGGCCCAATGCCTCCATTTAGACTTTAAATCAAACATCAGGAAAGGATACCTGGGACTTGAGTCAGTTACATATTCATTTCAGTAGTGACCAGAGTCATTCAGCTCATTTTTTGGTTCAAGGCCAGTTATCAGTCCAAACTAACTTGGGAAAACACTGCCCAAATTCTTTGCTCCACACAGAACAGAAAATAGCAGGTCTAATTTGAGTTCCACAAAAAATAATGGGCTTAGTTTGGATACAACTGTGAAAGAAGTTTCAATGCCAAGTAAAGGTGCTCTATTTTCCCGGATGGAGATGAATGTTCTGAAACCTGGTTCATGTGTTTCTGCCTCAACCCTTGGCCACACCACTGGCCAGGAGGCTCACGTAAGACTGGCTGCTGTGACTGAGTTCTATGGATAGTGAGTAGAATAAAGCCTGAGGCTTACTCTCAGTTCATTTCAATACAGTTTCAGGTTTTGGGAATTGGGGAGAAAAGAAAAATTAAAACTCCTGACCTATCTAGTCCCTGGAGCAGAATTTTTTCACACAGATGCATCATACGGCATTGAAGAAAAGAGTTCTCCCAATCCCACCCCTTGCCCCCAGTAAAATCCGTTACGGAAAAAGCATTCTGTTCCAATGTCACTTTAGTCCCTCATAGTGACAGCGTGCATAAAATCCAGTTTTATAAAATTAGCTAAAATAAAACCATGCAGCAGCAACTTTTTCTTAGGTAATGTAACCCCTACCTCTCCTCAAAGGCCTGTTGACTCCTTGTATCACAATTTTAAGACATTTTAACTTAAAATCTCTTGTTTCTTCTGCTGAAATAAATGACCCAGGTATATCGCCAGGGTGACTGCCTATACATCTCTCTTGGGTCTTTTAGGACATACTGGATCTTTCTGGGTATCATCAAACTTCTCCATCCAAGAATAAGGGACAGCAGCATCTCTTTGACATCCATAGCCCATTTCTGCTTTGCCAATATCACTTGTGCATCTGGGGCCACCAATGCATCCTATCCTAGCAAGTATCAATGGGAATAAAGAAGAAACTTAGAAAATGACAAAATTCAAGAAGAGCTGAAGCTCTGGAGCTAGCTTTGGTGGAGAAAGAATGCTGGGGGATGTTGGACTAAGCGAGAAATGCATAAGAAGGTGAGTGGAAACATAACAGTTCCGTCCAGCTGTTTAAAGCACCTATCACTCAAGACAGGACTGCAGACCAGAAGTGACATGGGTCCCCAGGAGTTGTCGCCACTCACTGTGCCCAGGTTAGCTGGCACTAAAGGAAGCTCATGGAAAATGATCTGATCTGAGAAAAGTGACTTAATTCCAATCCATTCAAAATCATTAACCCAGAGGACATTTATGGTGTTAAGTATTAGATTGGTGCAAAGGTAATTGTGGGTTTTGCCATTACTTTTTTTTTTTTTTTTTCGAGATGGAGTCTTGCTCTGTTGCCCAGGCTGGAGTGCACTGGCGCAATCTCGGCTCAGTGCAACCTCCACCTCCCAGATGCAAGCAATTCTCCTGCCTCAGCCTCCTGAGTAGCTGGGATTACAGGTGCCCATCACCACGCCTGGCTCATTTTTTGTATTTTTAGTAGAGATGGGGTTTCACCATGTTGGCCAGGATGGTTTCGAACTCCTGACCTCAAGTGATCTGCCCACTTCCACCTCCCAAAGTGCTGGGATCACAGGTGTGAGCCACTGTGCCCAGCCTTTGCCATTACTTTTAATGGCAGAAACTGCAATTACCTTTGCACCAACCTAATATATCACTCTCCTTGTCCATAATAATGCTTTATCAAGAATACATTCATGCTCAGCAGAAGAATCTTCTCTTTATAAGGTAAAATTATTTGGATTTGAGGAAAAGTGATGAGGACTGCAGGTACCAGAAGCATCATGTTGTAAAGTAGAGAGGACTACATGAGAATTATAAGATTTGGAGATTATCCTTACTGTTTATTTCTCAGTTTTCTTGAGCTAAGAAAGAATAAACACAAAAGAAGAATTCTTTTTCTGACCTTCCCAAAATAGAAAACAAGACATATAATAGATGGTGATGTAGGTTTGTTTTCTTGGAATATTTTCCAGGGCAATTAAGAGAAATATATTACATAGTTCCAAGACCACGACCAGATTCTTGTGGATCTTCCTGCGTCCATTCTTTTCTCTCTTGTTTCTTTCAAATTCACCTAGAGAGGTACTGGGTCTCAGTTCTGCCATTTATGAGCTATGTGATCTGGGATGGGAGACTTAACCTCTGTGAGACCTACAGTCTTACATAATCAGCTGATAGTAGTACCCATTTATACCAGTCAGAACCCCAGCAGGAAGCAGACGGCACTCTCAAAATGATTTGAGATTGCAACAAAGGGACTAATTGCAAAGGTGAGGCAGAGTTTAAGGAAACAAGACAGGGTGAAGCACCTTAATGCTAGCAAACGCAGGGAGCTTTTACATCCCTAGATCTGAAGAGGCATGGCACACGGGTAATTCCTACAACCTTAGAAGAGTAGCCACATGAGAAGGGTACCAGAAAGGATCCAGGGCCTTCGGTCAAAGTGATGCTACCAACCCTTGGCCACTTACTGTGGAATAAACACCCCAACCTTTCCCTCCTCTCACTCTCTAATCCAGTCTTGATCCGAAGACTGTGTTCCTTCTGTCTTAGATTATAAAGTTCAATCCCTTGATGGGACTTTTCTCCCATTTGTCAAATCCAGCTGGAAACCAGAAAGCAATGAGACCCACTAACATGGTCTACTCTGGTCGGCCCCTGGGCACAAAGGAGGGTGAAGAAAGGATGGGAGCAGACATGGAGGCACCAATGGAAAGTACGAGAACACTTAAAAAATTGAACTTTTATGTTATTACTCAATGTTACTTTTATACTATTAATCAGTATTTACTGAGCCCAACCCCTATGATAGTTCTACAATGTATTACTCTTCAAATCTAAGCTAGACCTAAAATCCTATATTCTGTTTTAAGCTATTACCTTTCAATAGGAAAAGAGAGGTGTTGAGTGTCACCTTAATCCTTCCTGAGATAAACATTCAAATCAATCTCTCTACAGATTGCCCATAACCTTGTTCTTGTCTGTATTAATACATTCCTGTTGTCTGTCTTTATTTCTGTTTACACTATGTAAATGTTATAGAATCATGAAACTTTAGAAATAGATTTGAGATAACAGATTAAATTAGGGATACCAACTACTCTTTCATTCCACAGATATTTACTGAGCCTGGATTTTATCATCCATGCCAACTATAAGTGATGAGTAGTGGCGACCTACAGCATTGCACTGAGAGAAATTGAAAGCTGTACTCATACAAGCTAGGAAACATGACTATTCCAGCTGAGGGAAAGGAAGAGTGAACCCACATACAAGAAACTTACTTTATCTCGCCAAACACAAATATGGGATGCCTAGTTAAGTTTGAAGTTCAGATAAACAATGAATCATTTTTGGTACAAATATGCCCCATGCCATATTTGGGGCATATACTTAAAAAATGATTCATTGTTTATCTGAAATTCGAACTAAACTGGGCATCCTGTATTTTTACTTGCTGAATCTGGCAAGCCTGATCCTGACCTTGGACAAGGTTCTTGGCTAACATTTCCACTTGGTAGACTGGGAATCTAAGACCCATAGACAGCAAGAAACTTTCCCAACTTTACACAGCTAGTTAAAACAGAATCAGAACTAGAAGTACTTTCTACTGTCACATATGGTGCCCCCTCTGACTTAGATCATAAACTTCATGAGGATTTAAGTAAATCTGTAAGCCACCTAGCAAACCCTTGCAAGCTGCTAGGCCCCTAACGAGCTCTTTCAGATTGATTGAAAATATGACCTGGAAAATGTCATAATGACATTTCATAATAGTGTTGTGTTAGTTTGTAATGTACAGTATATTACACAAATTCATCAAATGCTTGCAGAATTAATAGTACCATGCTACCATTCTTATTCAAATTTTAATAGGAATGAGCATCTAAATTTATATGCAGGAGTTCCAGATTAGGCAGTTATTTGGTTTTCTACAAATACAGAAAATCAATGACAATCCAAAAACCTATTACAGCTAAAAAGTGACTTAAAATGTAAAATGGGAATTTCTACCTTTTCAACCACTGAAACTACTTCTTTATTGAAGCTGAAAGATATTTAAAAGGAAACACATTTTTTGCCAGAGATTTGTTGACATATCAACAACCCAGTTATCCTACAAATATACCCAGGGTTCAGGACATGGAAGAATCCTAGGGTTTTTACCCATAATCCCTATCCCTTTGAATTGCCCATTATTGAACCATTTATTTCGCTCCAGTGGTCAACAGAACTCTCTCCCCACGGCACAGCTACAGCTCCAAAGGAAAAGATGGCTTAGGTGTGTGAATAAAGACAGTAGTGATATTACATTGTTTATTATCATAGTGCACTCAGATGTGATGACTGACTACCATCCATGGTAGGCAGAATAATGGTCCCCTAAAGATATCTACACCCTAATCCCTGAAATCTATGAATGTGTTACATTACATGGCAAAGGAGAATTAAGGTGGCAGAAGGAATTGAGCTTGCTAATCAGATGACCTGATGATAGGGAGATTATTCTGGATGATTGCAATTGGTCCAGTGTAATCACAAAGGCCCATAAAGTGGAGTAGGGTGACTTAAGAATCAGAGTCAGAGTGATGCAATGTTAGAAATACTCTGCCAGCCATTGCTGGCTTTGAAAGTTGAAGGGAACCATGAGCCAAAGAATGGGGACAGTCACAGAAGGTGGGAAAAGAGAAGACACAGATTCTCCCACAGAGCCTCCAGAAAGAAACAGTTTTCACCCACGAAGACCCATTTTGAACTTCTAAAGTCCAGAACTATATAAAATAGTAAACTTGTATTGCCTTAAACCACCATGCTTATGGTAATTTGTTACAACCACCACAGAAATGAAAACACCACATTTCTAGGATGGTCAATTATGTGTTAATATCAACGTCAAACAAAACATTTAGATAATAATATCACTCTCAAGCATAAGAGTCATAAAAAGTAAGATACTGAGATGATCAACCAAAATAAACAAGAAAATAGCATTGCTATCTGGAACAAGATAGTAGACATTTTCCAAGGATGAGGCCAAATAAGTGTAAATAGAAGCCCTAACATTTTCTTACGATATCTCCAGTGAATTGTCTTCTGCACCCCTCGAGGTAGGAACATTCTGCTTTGAAGATGATCATCCTTGAAGCTACAATCTGTATCTGACGCATATTTCAACTTGTTCTCCAACATAGCTGCTGAGTTTAACACAAAGCCATATAGAGGTCATTTCTATAGAGCACAATAAATACCACTATGTGTTGGACGGATGGATGGATCACTTTTCTCCCCTTGCAAGGTAAGACATTGTCATGAAGAAGGTAAAGGACTGGGATTCAGGAGTCTGGTCTAGCTCCTAACTAGCTGTGAGATCTTGAGCAAGTCACTTCACATCTCTGGGCTTTGGTTTTCTCACTGTGAAAAATGCAAGATGAGCTCTAAAGCTCCTTGGAACACAGAGGTCAAGGTTGCTAGAGACTGGGGTGATGACAGGAAAATGCAGGAGATGATCAATTTAGAAAGTCCTTAGAAAATAGGCAAGCGGTGAATTCAAGCATTTTGATGATCCCTACCGATGTTACCACAGCCCTGCTTTGTCTATGTGGATTCAGTAGGGCCAGGATGAATCCTGGAAGTTTCCAAGTGGTGCTACAGGATCATCTTCCCCTTAAGCAGGAGATCCTGGTGATGGTGCCCCAACAGCTGGCACCCTGGTCCCTGACTCAGCCTAACTCCCACAGCAGAGCTGGTCAGAAAAAACAAGCATGCAGATGAGGAGGGCATGGACAAATGAGGTCATACCACATGAAACTTCTAAACTCAGTGCCTATGTAAAGCAATGGTCAGTAAGGAATTTTCCTCATTGGCCTGCTTTGGCAGGTCTGGAGAAATACCATGCTGAGGTCTTACCTTCCTCTGAGGCTGCTGCACACATGCGCCACAGCCAAAGGCAGATTCTGGCCCTATCAGACCAATTATTTCACAGGACATAAGAGTACCTAGTCTGATGTTCCTTTCATTTCCATTACTATCTCACTCAATCACTTCTGAATGTAGTGACAGGACTTGGCTTCCTTCCCTAGAGAACTCTGCTCACTGTCCAGTCCTTATTGCCTTAAAGAATTTTTTTTTTTTTTTTTTTTTTTTTACTAATTGCTACAATATTTTTTCTCGCTTCACTTTAGGCCATGGCTGCTGGTCCCTGCCATCCCGGAAGATGGTGACTAATCCTTTTCTCTCATTGATATGGTTACCCTGAAAGTATTTATAGACTGTGGTCACCTCCCCCACAGAGGCCTTTCTTCTGGGAGGATATAAATTACTTCTTCAGTCAGTCCACTCAAGTTTGTTCTCCCAACCTTCATATCATTTTTGTGGCCTTTCTTTTCTTTCTTCTACATTTTATTTCCCTCTTAAACTGTGGGGATGTGAGCCACAGCTAACTTTCCAGATGTGGTTAGAATCTTCTTGGGTGAGGCAGAACCATCCAGTTCTCCACCTCCACCCCCTCGCCACAGACCTTTCCTTTGAAAATGGAATTGGCATTGCTGTGTGTACTAGTCTGTTTTCACACTGCTGATACAGACATAACTGACACTGGGCAATTTACAAAAGGAAGAGGTTTATTGGACTCACAGTTCCACATGGCTGGGGAGACCTCACATCATGGTGGAAGGCAAGGCAGAGCAAGTCACATCTTACGTGGATGGCAGCAGGCAAAGAGAGAGCTTGTGCAGATAAACTCCCCCTCATAAAACCATCAGATCTTGTAAGACTTACTTGCCATCACGAGAACAGCATGGGAAAGACCTGCCCCCATGATTCAATTACCTCCCACCAGGTAGCTCCCACAACACGTGAGAATTCAAGATGAGATTTAGGTGGGGACACAGCCAAACCATATCACTGTGCATACCTCCTTTGGCTGGTCATCTACTTTCTGCCGTAGGTGTCTTTCAGATATGTCCGTTCTGCAGTTAGCTAGTCTCCTTCTCACTTGGATCTTGGCTGTTTGAATCCCTGCCTGAGTAAGGAACTGTGTATTTAGCACAACTGCATCTCATCCTTGGCCTGCAGCTCCTGTCTCTCAATGGTATTCTTCACCTGGCCATTTGATTCTATAATAACTTCATATGGGGGGGGTGTGTTTCTGAGCTATCTAATCTGGCTGTCACTAAATACATATGTATAATTACTACCGCATATCAGACACTGTTCTTAGAAAATTCTTGCTTTGGGAGAATCTCCAGGCATCTTGAAAGACATGACTCATTTCCCACACTGCCACTACCTGCAGAGATCTCAGAGCATTTATTTCTAAACTCAGAAGCATTTGTTTTTGGTCTCAGCTCCAGGACTTGGCTGTGTCATGCTATCCTAGGCAGAGGATTTTGGGTCCTTAGACCCATGCTGATCAATGCAGTGGCCGTTAGCCACAAGGGGCTACTCAAAGTTAATGAAATTAATCAGTAAATAAATGGAAGTAAGACAAACAAAAATCAAATCAAGTTTAAAATTTGATTCCTGGGTTTCACTAGCTACATCTCAAATGCTCAATGGCCACAGTGGCTAGTGGCTACCATGTTGCACAGCACAGATATGGCACATTTCCACCATCACAGAAAGTTCTAGAGGAGGGTGCCACCCCAGGCAGCTGTGTCCCAGTCTCCCTTTCTTTATGGTCCTCAGACCTCACCACCAGGCAGTAGTTCTCCCCATCCCTTGTGCTACATTTTCCATTATCATCAAACTGTTTGTATCAGTGGAGATGGAGAACAGATGGTCCTCACCTTTATGCATCCAACACACACTTACTGAGCTCCCAGTATGAGCCAGGCCCTGGTCCTGTCTCTGGGGATAAGCAGTGAATAAGGATCTGTCCACCTGAGGCTTCCATTCCAGTGGATGAGAGAAACAATTAACAAGTATCTACATAATAATGTGTCCGTGGAAAGCCCGAATGCAAGGAAAGGGACAGAGAGAGGGCCATTTGGGAAGGCCTGTCTCAGGTAGAGATATGCGAGCAAGCATTTGGGCACAGTGCGGAAGTGAACCACGTGACATAAAAATTTCAGTGTTAGTTACGTGAAGTTGTAAATAAAGCCATGGGTGTTGATGAAAACACCTAGGGGGCAAATGTAAAGAAAAGAGAGAGGGTTTAGAGCTCAGTACCAGGGGACTCCAACATTCCCTGGTACAACACTTTTAAAAAGTTGAAAGGAGGCCAGATGCAGTGGCTCATGCCTGTAAACCCAGCAATTTGGGAGGCTAAATTAGGAGGATCTCTTGAGGCCAGGAGCTCCAGACTAACCTGGGCAACATAATGAGACCCTCTTTCTACAAAAACATAAAAAATTAGCCAGGCACGGTGGCATGTGCTTGTAGTCCCAGCTACTCGGGAGCTTAGGCAGGAGGATTGTTTGAGCCCAGGGTTTGCAGTAAACTATGATTGTGCCACTGCACTCTAGCCTAGCTGACAGAGCAATATACTGTCTCTAAAAAAAAAAAGTTGAAAAGATACTAAGCTTTTATTAATCTCACTTTAATTATTTACTCATGACTCCTTGGTCCAAAAACTCTCCAAATTCATTTTTGTAATGGGTAAGGGTGCACATTGTCTACTTTACTATTCACTGTAGAATCCCCATGGCCTAGCATGGTGCTTGTATAAGCTCATTAGGTAGTTGGTGAATGAATGAAGGTTGAGAGAAAGGGGATTTGAGCTCATCCCTTTCATGACCGTCATTGCTGCCTTCACAGTCCATGCTGGCTTTAGAACAACCATACCCATGACACACCAGGACCCCAGAGTTGGGTGTCCCAGAGGTATCCAAACAAATACCCATATGCTCTGTTCTTCCTACTTGTAAGCACCTGACTTATCTCCAGACTCAATCTTTATACCACTGTATCCACTGATGATGCTAATCCTAAGTAACAAATATGCTTGTCTATGCACCCCCCAAAGATGGTGCCATTTGCAAGGCAAATAGTTACGCACCATTACCTTCTACAGCTTGAGGCATCCATTGCACAAGGAACAGCTGGGCAACATCACTAAGCCACCAATGGTAACTGAGTACAACCTCGGTTTATCAGTCAGACAACGGTGGTTTTCTTAATGGGAGTGGTTTTTCAACTCCGTAGTATTTGGAACTGTGAGTGAGCATGTAAATGAATGCATTTGCTCCAGGAAGTTGTTCACAGGACTTATTTCGAGACCTGAACCTTGCATGAATTGCTCCTAATCATATTTAATCTGGAAGTATGTCCTGAACACTCTACCTTCAAAATTCATCTTACATCCTTTTACGTCTCCCTATCTCCAATCCAGGACCCTGGTCTAAGCCCAGATATCATCTCTCTGGACTCTGCTAGCAGCCATGGAAATAGTACCCTGCTTCCACCCCTGCCTCTTCTCATTCCATTTTTCAAGTATAGACACAGCTTAAGGGAAAAACAAGATTCAAAACATGAGATTTCCAAAAGTAAATTTTCAAGGTACTCCTATGGGAAAGCGCCGTTGAGAATATCCTTCTCAGGTTTAGCACAGTCCCTCAAGGTAAGCACCTTCAACCCTGCTTCGACTGCAAAGAGTTCTTTAAGAAGGTGTGACCGAGAGGTCTCCGCTTTTCCTTCTTCCTATTAAAAATGGCTCTTAGATGCTTTTATTCTTAGTGAGGCCATCCTATTGTAGCGCCAATATAGTTATATAAGCGCATCGTTTCATGCTCTATTCACCTTCTGAATCTTTTAACCCCACCTCCCTCAGCTGAGAAAAGAAATACTATGGGTTTAAATCTATCCGCTATCAGCTGCAGCACGATAATTCTTACCCTAGGGCCCCAAACCCTCATTTCAGACGGGCTAATCCAAACCTCTTTCGGAGGCAATGCTATTTCCTTCACTACCTGGTTTGGCCGTGTGCTGAGCCCCAGTTATATTTAGGCAGTGGAGGGGAAAAATAGGGATATTAACCTCTAACACTGATGAAAATAATAGCCACAATAAAATCCAGATGAAAAACGCAGGGGTAGTAATTATTCGGCTCTACCTTACCCCAGAGGAAATAGTTTTCAGATAGAGCCTTAGAAATTTGTAAAAGGCTGCTCCATTTTTTAAAAAGGCAGGTGTAGGGGCTTTCTGGAGGCAGAGGAGGGTTTGCCAGAGTCTCAGACAATGTGCCATTAAGTGATGGGGCCCCCAGTAGAACCCTGCTCCTCTCCCTCAATTCTGGAGAGGTTGAAAAATCTGAGGATGTAGACTCTTGGAGCCACTTCCCTTTTCTGATCTATCTGGCAGCAGCCTAGTGTGGAAAATATACTAGGCTATATTTCAAATAACCTAAACCAACTGGCAAAAGGTACTAAATTCTTGCTTTTGTGTCTGGCTCTTAAATTCCTGCAGACCTGACTTAACAGACAAGAGAGGGTCATAAAACTGAACCTGTGAAACAAAAATAGACCTTTCGGGACTTCTCATACACACACAGCAGGGGTGCCAAAATCGCTTTCATTTTTTCATGTTGCAAATCGCGTTGTGCTTCCTCCACGTCCTCCTGGGTCTGAGCAGGCATGGAGAGCAGGCGTCTTTCTTTGCATAGCATGTCTATGACTGAAGTGTGCAGGGCTAGGAGAGCTTAAACTGTTAGGGTCCCGTCTTTATGTAAAACAACAACTCCACCTTCCCACAACCTCTCCATTTCCGTAATTAATTTCAGACAGCTAAGACGACATGCCCCAGTTCTATGCGCTACTCTAACTGCTGTGGTTTAAAAAAGACTTTATGCTTTAAGGTTTCCTCTTTCAGAAATCAAATAATTTAGATCTTTAAAAAAAAATACACAAGTGCCTTCTGGCTATCGACGACAGGGAGTAGTAATAATAGAAAATAATAATAGTAAAAATATGCAACCACGTTAATGCCAGGGACCTGGGGATGCAATAGACAGAAATGAAATTAGAGGGGAAATCATGATATTGCTGAAGTGCTCGAATGCGGCTCTCACACTAAGACCGGGGGGATTGGGATAAGGTAAAGTTAATTGCATTTCCAGATGACAAACCTCTCACCTCTGAACTGAATGGCTCTTTATAAAAGCTACCAGTAATAAACTGTAAATCTCAGCCATGATTGCAAATAAAGGTCATCCCTTTCATGCTGCCACTTTCCTAGGCCTTATTACATTCCCGCCTGAACCGTTCGCACTTCTTAAGGTGCGCCAGCTGTCCATATAAGCAATCAGTACGGCCTGCTTGCTTTAGTTTTTTTAAGGAACGACATTATCAGATTTACATCCATGCACATTGTGTACCTGAATTGGGCCAATCCCCTCCTCCTGGAAGGAAGGCAACATCCGGAGCTAGGATTACTCTTCATCTTCTCCCATGAACGTAGAGGAGGTATTGCATTCCCCTATTTCACAAGCTAGCATCACCAGGCTTTGTGAGAAGGAACACACATCATCTAACATATCGATCCTAATTGCTGTGGTCCTGCCACAATTTCCCTTTCTCATATGTGCAGGGCAAGGATCCCTGTCCTCCGCCACTCCCTGGATCAACAAGCCTCCTTTAGAAAGGTGAGTTAAAGGCTGGGCACGGTGGCTCATGCCTGTAATCCCAGCACTTTAGGAGGCCAAGGCAGGAGGATCATGAGGTCAGGAGTTCAAGACCAGCCCAGCTAATATGGTGAAACCCCGTCTCTACTAAAAATATAAAAAATTAGCCAGGTGTGGTGGCGTGTGCCTGTAGTCTCAGCTACTCAGGAGGCTGAGGCAGGAGAAGCACTTGAACTTGGGAGGCAGAGGTTCCAGTGAGCCAAGATCAAAATCACACCACTGCGCTCCAGCCTGGGCGACAGAGTGAGACTCTGTCTCAAAAAAAAAAAAAAAAAAAAAAAAAAAAAAAAAAAAAAAGCTTAGTTAAATCTAATTTAACAGAATTAAGAAAACATTTATTTATTTCATTTCTACTACATACATGACACTGTCCTCAAATCTTTTTTTCTCAGTGCATCTTTCCAACTGTATCAATGATAACAATGGCTGATACCCAATGAGTACTTACTCTGTGCCAGTTATGGTGCTAAGCAGCTAACATCCCGTACCTCATCTAATCCTCACACTTGCTATGTCTGGGTGACATGTTATCTCCATTTTGCATGTAAGGAAAGTGAGGCTCAGGCAGGTTACTGCCTCAGGTTGCCAACAACTGCAAGAATCAGAACTGGGACTTTTTTTTTCTCTGTAGCTAAAGGGAGCATCTGGAAGGGATTGAGAAAGATGGAATGTCACAAAATAGCAAAGTCAATTCCTGGATGTTAAGCTGACTTCCCAGAAACTCACTCTGGCTACACTGAGCCATGTTCATGCCCTTGCATTCCAGCCTGGACGACAGAGTGAGACCCTGTCTCCAGAAATAAAAATGTAAAAAATGAAAATGAAAAAAATAATATCAAACAAAATAAATATTTTTTAAAAGCTCACTCCCATGAAATAGAGCAGATGTTGAAAATGACTCATGCTGAGGAAGAGAAATGGCTATACCAATAATTCTTATGCAACAACTCTCGTCTAAGAGACACCACACAAACCACTACCTTTACTGCTGAAGGAGTGTTAAAAAAAAAAAAAAAAAAAGCATTGGACTTCAACTCAAAATGAAATCTAGTCCTAAATCTATTTTGATGTCACTTACCATTTGGGCATTTATTCATTTGATCACCAAGTGACAAGTTAGAAAATTGCTCTGTGAGATTTCAATTTCTCTGTTAATTACCTTACCTTGTCTACAAAAGTTGTATTGAACGAATGGTGAAAATATTTTGCAAAATAACATGTTCTTCAAATACAAGTTTAAAATCACAGTAATTCCCTCAGTGGTAGCAGCAATGTGTATTAAGCTGCTGTTTTAAGCTGGGTTCTAACTATTTTCCAAAGTCAGACTTAGGAAAAATCCTAATAGGTGAGACCTACCACTGGTGCATTTGCTTATTACCTACTCAAAATGACAACCATTTCCCCTGCGTGTGCCTCTGCACAGCGCTAAATTCTAAAGGATTTAGAAAGGTCTGAAGCGCCTTGCTGTTGCCTTCCAAGAGCTTACAGTTTCTTCTGATGAAAATACAATGGTAAGATGGCAATGCAGGATTGCTGGCTCCAAATAACACCAGAAATCATATCAATCCAAAAACAATGACTAACAGTCTGTGCCTGAGCCAAAGAAAAGTCAAGATCACTTCATATTAGGGAGCATGTGGGAAGTTGAAAGTAGGAATCGTTCTTCTGTGGAATATTAATCGTTAAGTTTCTAAATGGAAAATGCACAAGTGAGTAGAAAATGAGAAAAGCTAAAACTGTTTTCTCTGAACATCTAGGATTCATCTGCTCTAGAATAAGCCTGAGTGTCCCCAGCCCCGCCCTAGGGTGGGGGTGGGTGGTCCAGATGGAAGCCCCACCAGATGGCTCCAGAGTGGCACACAGAACCCGTGCCTTGCATTTGGAACAGAGAAACCAGCATATGGCTATAGCATTCCCGAGCCTCCCAACATGTGCCAAAGTATATCTTGGGAATTCTGGGGGTGATTTTTTTTCTCTATCGACTGAGCTCAAATTCATACATTCAAAGACCACCACAGTAAAATCAGTAAATACAATAATGCTATGTTGGAATGAAACACTATTCAATTATAGTAATTGCCCAGAAATTAATTTTTAAGTTAGTGATGAAAAGAATTCATCTGAGAAAAAGACAACAATGACAATGATAAAGAAAGAGGAGGAGGAGGTGGTGGTGTTTCATTCTAGTATGGAATCGAGAAGAAAATCCAAAGAATGAGGTTGCCTCTCCCGGGTCCTAAAATCCCACACATTGCTCATTTATTCATTCTCTCATTTACCCTGCCATATCTGCCATGGGCAAGGTGAAACATTTAAGACCCACAAAGATAGATAAGCTCCTAATCTACTAGGACCACGAATCATTCCACAAATGAAACTCCAAGGCAGAGAAGCACCAGTCAACAGTGAAAGCAGAAATGCGTTATGCTCCCGTTGTACAACAACAAAGATACCTTTGATGAAACAATAATCCCAAGCCTTTCCTTTTTTTGAGAAAGAGTCTCATTCTGTCGCCAGGTTGGAGGGCAGTAGCGCAATCTCGGCTCAATGCAACCTCCAGCTCCCAGGATTTAGCAACTATCCTGCCTCAGCCTCCCGAGTAACTGGGATTACAGGCATGCACCACCAACACCCAGCTAATTTTTGTCTTTTTAGTAGAGTTGGGGTTTCACCATGTTGGCCAGGATGGTTTTGATCTCCTGACCTCATGACCCACCCGCCTTGGCCTCCCAAAGCACTGGATCCCAAGCCTTTCTAAGACTTTTTTTTTCTCTCTTCACCTAGCGCAGACCATGAAGTCATGACTGAGATAGCTTCTGCCACCAGGGACTCCTTCCTGTAAACCAGCAAAACTCACTGCATTTGAATTTTTTTTTTTTTTTTGAGGCAGTCTTGCTCTATCCCCCAGGCTGGGGTGCAGGTGCAGTGGTGCGATCTTGGCTCACTGCAACCTCCACCTCCTGGGTTCAAGTGATTCTTGTGCCTCAGCCTCCTGAGTAGCTGGGGCTACAGGCATATGCCACCACGCCTGGCTAATTTTTGTATTTTTAGTAGAGATGGGGTTTTGCCATGTTGGCCAGGCTGGTCTCGAACTCCTGAACTCAGGTAATCCACCCACCTCGGCCTCCCAAAATGTTGAGTTTACAGGCATGAGCCACCGTGCCTGAACTTTTTTTTTTTTTTTTAAGACAGAGTCTCACTCTGCCACCCAGGCTGGAGTACAGTGGCATGATCACGGCTCACTGCAACCTCTGACGCCTGGGTTCAAGCATTTCTTGTGCCTCTGCCTCCCAAGTAGCTGGATTACAGGCATGCGCCACCACGCCCAGCTAATTTTTGTATTTTTAATAGAGACGAGGTTTCACTATGTTAGCCAGGCTGGTCTCAAACTCCTGGCCTTAAGTGATCTGCCCGCCTGGGCCTCCCAAACAACTGGGATTACAGGCACGAGCCACTGTGCCTGGCCTCATTGCAGCTGAATTCTGATGCAGATTCATCATTCTCTGTTAATTTCTTTCCATTTGTGAATAACTTCACATTTTAAGAGTGGATATATGTGCAGAGTGCCTGTCATGAAAGTGCAACATAACTGCCAAGTGCTATTACTATTCAAAGACTGCTTTTTTAGATACCTATTTGCTATTTACAGAGAAGTCCCTGGGTACACATGAAAGGTAATATCAGTTACTCAATAACAATAATGA
Organism: Gorilla gorilla gorilla; assembly: GCF_029281585.2. NCBI lineage: Eukaryota > Metazoa > Chordata > Mammalia > Primates > Hominidae > Gorilla > Gorilla gorilla. Next base: position 103,256,848 of record NC_073242.2, read on the forward strand.
AGAAGACTTGCATGTAAAAGCTACAGCTTTTGCTTCTTCTATATTAAAAGCTTTAGCAGTGATTATGATGAACAAAAGAGAAAGGGACCATTTGCTTGGGAAGATGAGGAAATTAATATAATTTGGGGGCTTTCAAGGAAGTCGGAGTGTTAAACCTAGTTACTTTATTTAACACTCCCTGCCTCATTACCTGAGCAAGAGAGCAAGCAATGTAGCTGTATAAATCTAGAATCACGATGCTTTTTTCCGTGAGATCCATGATTCTCAAACTTCAACATTCATCAGAATTTTACCTGAAGGCCTTTGTAAGGCTCTACCCCCAAAGATTCTGATTAAGCAGCTTGATTATAAGGCTAGAGCCTGATCATTTATGTTTTTAACAAGTTCCCAGGTCACGTTGCTGCTACTCCTGCATCACACTTTGGGAACCACTGGTGTAGATCATGGTTTGGCAAACTATGGCCCACTGCTTGTATTTGTAAGTCATGTTTTGTTAGAACACAGCCACACTCATCATTTGCATAACATCTACGGCTGTCTCACTACAGTGGCAGAATTGAGTCATTACAACACAGACTGTGTGGCCTCCAAAGTTAAAAATATTTACTACTGGGTCCTTTACAGAAGAATTGTGCTTTCAGTATAGATTATAGCCAGAGTCATAGGAACTTAGAGCTGGAAGAAGCCATCTTTAACTTGATCCTCTATTTAATAAACAAGAGGTTGGGCGTGGTGGCGCATGCCTGTAATTCCAGCATTTTGGGAGGCCAAGGCGGGCGGATCACGAGGTCAGGAGTTTGAGACCAGCCTGACCAACATAGTGAAACCCCGTCTCTACTAAAAATACAAAAATTAGCTGAGTGTGGTGGTGTGCATCTGTAATCCCAGCTACTCAGGAGGTTGAGGCAGGAGAACCGCTTGAACCCAGGAGGTGGAGGTTGCAGTGAGCTGAGATAGTGCCACTGCACTCCAGCTAGGGCGAAAGAGCGAGACTCCATCTCAAAAATAAAATAAAATAAAATAAACCAGGAAGGCTACCCTGGAAGTTGAAAAAAGTTCAGACTAAAGCCCAGGCAGGGTCTCCATTGCCCAATGCAGAGTTCTGATCTCTACAGAAAGACTCTCTTTGGTCAGGAATGGTGCTTTAGACGCTCAGCTGGCTCTGTACAAAGGTAACCGTACAAGGAGCTCCTGTCTCCAAACGACAAATGTAAATCTTGAGACCTATGAAGAGATAAAGCTTGAGCCTCTGTTTTGTTGGGTAGGTGAATCCAAGTGCTGATACATTAGGTACTGACCTACAAGGCAGAGACCTCTAACTTGTTTTAGGTCACAGAACGCTTTGGAGAATCTGTCAAAAGTTACAGACTTTCTACCCCAGAAATATGTATAACACATGCAAAATTTTACATGCAATGTTAAAGGGCCCATTATCCCCGGAAGCCTACTCATGAGCAGCTACTTAAGGTCCCTAATTTAGAGGAGGACTTGAAGGACGCTTCAAGCCTAGCTCTTTTCTGGTGGCAGTTATTCATCTGCCATCCTTCCCCTTAGAGAACATGAATATCCTTGAGTGAAGTGTAGCAGAAGCATGGGCTGCCCACTGATTATCTGTGGCTCCCCTTGTGGTTAGACAAGGCCAAATGAATAGGTCTGAAAAGTGGGCTCTGAGCAGGAGTGACAAGCTTAACTGCTGAGTAGAAGCATTAAAAGTTGGCGCATGACCCTCTGGTTCTGCCCTTGTCTGCAATAAAGGAAATCCTGGGTTCCAGGTTGTATGCTGCAAGATGACAGACCTGAAAGACTGGGTCCCTGAATCACTAGGTGGAGCAGACCCTTATCCAACACTGAGCTGAGTGAAATATGCACTGTTTATTAGGAATAAACTGTTGTGTTAAGCTTCTGCAAATTGGGAGTTAATTGGTTACCACAGCACAACCTAATCTATTCCAACTAACTCAGTAGGTGAAAACTTCAGGATACATAATTCTATGGGATTCTCTATTTTCCCCAACTTCAGATGCTGGGGCAATATGGAAGTGCTAGTTGCCAGAGAGAGAGTGGGGCACTGAAACGGAGGCCATGGTGAGCAGCCCACTCCCAGCTTCATGTCTAAGGCACTTATTTTCCAGCTGCCCGGAGAGTTGGCTTTGATGGCTCAGAGCTGAGTACCGGGCCAAGATGAGCCACCCCAGGCACAACCTGCAACCAATGACTAGTTAATGTGCTTATAAAGGCCCAACCCTCATTCCCCAGTTAGAGACAAATCTGTATGGCCAACCCAGCCTCAGAACTCCGTATGGGATCTGCTGAGGCCTCTGCTGCAACTACGCCACTGTTGAACTCTTTCCTGTGTCCAATCCCATTTCCTTCCCTCCCTTAGTCATGTTGTTCCCCAGTGTATGTCCCCAAAACCTCCTTTACACAAATCTCCACCTCATGCTCTTTCTCTTTCTGGAGAACCCAATCTAAGGATGACACCCAGGAAAGAATGGGAGTTTAAGGTGGACAACAGTCAAAATTCGTTGTTGCTTTTTTAACCTGGAAAAACCCCAGAGGGAAAGTTGTGACCTATAGCATCTGGGAAAGTTTCCCATTTTATTCTAGGAAATTGATGATTGATTCACTCAGATTCATATATTTTCTGTCCATTTGTTAGTCAACTGTAAATCAGTACTGATTGCAAATTATAACCACAGCTAACACTATGTACCGGTCACAGTGGTAAGGACTTTATATGGATTAACTCATTTAATCTTTGCAACAATCTGATGAGATAGTTACTACTATCATCCCATTTTCCAGATGAGAAAACTAAAGTCAGATGCCCTGCTCAAGGTCATACAGCTAGTAAGAAGTAGGAAATTACATAGAGTTGTCCTCAGCACTGAGTTTCACCTCACCCTGGACTCTACCTGTTTCAGCTGGTAGCATCCATACCAGGTTGATGCTGTTCCTAAGAACAGGAACCTGTCAAACCCTGGGTGTCTTTAGAAAACAAGGAAAGGAGACAGAAGGGAAAGCAAGAAAGGATGTTCTCTAGATGGGATGCCTGCATGAGCACAGCCTCACTGAGAAAATGGCGAGGGCAGCAAATCACAGGAAGATGCCTGGCTGTTTTGGAGAGATGGTAGGCAAAAAAAAAAAAAAAAAAAAAAAAAAAAAGGAGACAGGTAAGCATTTGGGCTGTGGAATCATACAAAGCTATGTGACTTGAGTAAATTACCTAACCTCTCTGAACTTCAATTCCGTCATCTATAAAAGGGGAAAAAAAGAGATAACATCTCAGGATGGTAGAAAGGATTAAACGATAAAATACATATCAAGAGCTTCACCTACTAGACGTGCTTAACATGCTTAACATGTCTAGTGCCTGACACCTAGAAAGCAATACCAATACATGATGATCATGGGTCTCTTCCTTAACCATGACCAAAAAAGAAAAAAGAAAGACAGATGCTGTCTTCCAAAATTGTTTTTAAATTTATTTTTTGGCTGGGCGCAGTGGCTCACGCCTGTAATCCCAGCACTTTGGGAGGCCAAAGCAGGCAGATCATGAGGTCAAGAGATCGAGACAATCCTGGCCAACATGGTGAAACCCCATCTCTACTAAAAATACAAAAATTAGCTGGGGGTGGTGGCACGTGCCTGTAGCCCCAGCTACTCGGGAGGCTGAGGCAGGAAAATTGCTTGAACCCAGGAGGCAGAGGTTGCAGTGAGCCAAGATTGCTCCACTGCACTCCAGCCTGGTGAAAGAGTAAGACTATGTCTCAAAAATTTAAAAAATTTTAAAAAAACTATTTTTAACAAAATAAAACACACACACACACACACACACACACATATATATACATATACATATATATACACACACACACACACACACACACACATACACACATAGTCTGAAAAAGCCAAACAGTTCCATAAGTCCTCTAATGAGGAATAGTGGTCCCATGCTTCACCTTCTTCCCACACCTAATTCCTGCTTCCCAGAGGAAACCACTTTCAGCTCTTTTAGTTGTTTCTTCTGGTATTTGCCTCCATGTTTCTAACTAATCTGTGTTTACTAATGTTTCCTGATTTTCTCTTAAAATATTGTTTGATTTCAAACTATGGAAAATGAGGATTCAAATCTCTTACAATTTGTAAGTACATCATGTGTGCACATGAACACACATAACATTCTCATTATATAGTTATGTAACAGTTTTTAGTTACAATACTACTTGCTGTATACATTATAATTGTATTAATAAACATTATTCACAAATAAGCCATGTGGTTTATTATAATTACAGTTCTTTTGTACCAACTTTTTGTTTTTCCAAGAGTTAGTAACATCCTTGCTTTTCTGTCTGCTCTGTTTTCTACGTATCTACCAAAAATTTATCCCCAAATTCTTCCACATAAATGAATTTTCTGTGAATAAATTTAAATACATCAGACAATCTATCTTATATATCCTAGTCATTTTTTGTTTCTCAGAGATATCTAGAGCTCTAGTCTTATTGCTGTAAATTAGACTGGGTTTCTAAAAATCCTTCTGCCCTGCAGTCACTCTGAGATGTCTCTTCACCATCATCCTGAGAATTCCATTTGCCTCCTTCTGGTGTTCAATCACCTATTCCCTGAATACTCATGAGTTCTTTTTTTAGGTTTCCATCTTTATCGGTATAAAGGTGGGGTGGTGGGTGCAGGGTAAATCCTACCCTCATGCTTAAGCAACACTTTGGCTGGGCATTAAGTTCTACACTGGAAATAATTTTTACTCAACATTTAATATCTTCTCATTTCCAGAGCTTCTATTGGGAAAGCTGATGCTATTCATATTAGGTCTTCTCTCCTCTCTGAAATGTTTAATCCTTGTTTATATGAAATTTCTGCCATATTCATTTGTTGCCTGGGTACTTCGTAACCATTTGTAATCTTGAATGATTTTTTTTTTTTTTGAGATGGAGTTTCACTCTTGTTTCCCAGGCTGGAGTGCAATGGTGAGATCTTGGCTCACCACAACCTCCACCTCCCAGGTTCAAGCGATTCTCCCACCTCAACCTTCTGAGTAGGTGGGATTACAGGCATGCACCACCACACTTGGCTAATTTTGTGTTTTTTAGTAGAGACAGGTTTTCTCCATATTGGTCAGGCTGGTCTCGAACTCCTGACCTCAGGTAATCCACCTGCCTTGGCCTCCCAAAGTGCTGGGATTACAGGTGTGAGCCACCGTGCCCAGCCAGAATGATTTTTTTTTAACAGCATCCTACTCTTATTTCATGGATGTGGCCTCTTCCTTTGTGTCTCTGAATACTTTAATTTTGTTTACATGTTTTCTTCTACTTTCTGCACGGCTTCTGTTTCCTCTGAGTTCATTTTTCTCTTTTCTTCCCCCTGTAATTGTCATAAAGTTTCCCTCAAATGTCTGGATAAGCATTTTCTATTGATTCATATTATAAAACGAGACACATAAAAAAAAAACTGTTGGAAGCTCTGTGTTGTGTTGGTGGTCTCTGTGTTCAGGAAGGGACCTGGTTGTTTCTTCGGGATCTCAGCTGATAGTATCTGTACATCTTTTATCTTGGGCTGGTGAATTTCCTTAGAAGGAGAAATCCTCTCAATTCCAGCCTGGAGGTGATAAGCCTGGACAACAATATCCTCCTAACCAAGTGGCAGGGAGGGCCAAAGAGGTCTCAATATTTCATATGCCAACCTCATTTCATTCCCATGTGCATGGAATAACATCCCTATTCCATGGGTGCCTGATACCCCAAGTCAGAACCTGTTCAGCCTCTCCAAAGCTCCAGGCTTCTGATGAATTTAGGGAAAGAGGTATTTGCTTAGAAGAACAGGGTGAGAGAGTCCAGAGGATCGACTGTCTTTTATGCAACTTCCAGCCAGTTGTCCTATTCCTAGCTCTTCCCGTACCCATACCCACAGAGGCAGCCAGAGCCTCCAATAGCCGAGGTTTTCATGTTCCAGCACCTCAGACTGGCTCAATTCTTGGTGTTGTCTTTTTCAGCCATGTAGTTTCATCTTTCTGTCATCCACTAAATCAGATACCATCAGTCCACCTTCTAGAATTTTAGTGACATTTCTTTTGTGCCATAATTTCCTTTTCTATGCTTTTTGTCCTCAAGATTGTATGCTTTTTCATACTTTAACTGTCATTTTAGTAAGGCTTTGGGAGAGGGTAAAGAAACTCATGTGTTCAAGCTGCCATGTTTCTGAGTTACATCTTCTTAGGAGATGCTTTTTGGCAAACCATTTCCATCCTATCATTGGGGTGTTTCCTCTCTGGAATGCTAACAAATGATCATCACTGATTTATCCAGTGCAATATCAGAGGAGGGAAAAGCAACCAGACAGTGTAAACCCTTCAATAAAGCACCAGACACATTGTGATTAAAATGCACTCAGGAATCTGTATGGTGGGTGCAAGCACGGATCAACCTCAGCAAGCGGCCCCATGGGTCCCATTTTGGATGACTGAAGAAAATTGATGGCAACAATATAAGTACTGTTCAGCTGTCCAGGATGTTCCATGGCCTGGCATGTTCTGTGGCTCCTGGTTGCATCCTCTCTAAAATCCTCATGCCACCATTAACAATTTGGGTGAGACCCGGATTCATTTGGTATTCAAACAGCATTTGTTTAGTCCTAGGAATGAAGGGAAATAAGTTTCATGTAGCTTCATCTTAATGAAAGTTTATTATGTTGTAAATCTGATGTAATTTCAGGGGCTTGCAGCCTTGAATGATGGATGCACTATCTGGCATAGGAATCATAAGAAGTGACTTCATAATGTACTCACCACAAATCCCAACACTGGATAGGTCTACTCTATAAATTTTCTGCCTAAACACTGTCACTGTTTTTTTAAAGTGTGTGTGTGTGTGTGTGTGTGTGTGTGTGTGTGTGTGTGTGTGTGTGTGTGTGAAAGAGAGAGAGAGAGAATGTAGGGGAATGCACATCATTCTGTCTAGTTTTTGTATCGGTCAGGGCCCAGCAGGAAGCAATTCACATGCATTCCACTGGGGTAGCTGAAGAGAGTTTAACCAAGGGACTGTTTGCAGAGGTGCAAGCTGAGTTTAAGGAAACCCAGAAGGAACAGTGGAGCACTCTGGGAGCTAAAAAACAACATGGTGCCCCCACCACCGCTAGATCTGAAGGTGCCACCAGAACCTGGCAAGAGCAGTAGCTGTAGGAGAAGGTGGCAGACAGGAGCTGTGGGCTTCAGTAGAGAAAGACAACCAATTCTGAGCCAGGTAGGGAAGAACCAGAGTAAAATACCACGACCTCACTCTCCTCCTGCCTTCCATTCTTCTGCTGAGCACTCTTACGGGACAAACCAAAGTAGAAACTAAATGGCAAAGGAAGGTAGCATTCAGTGGATAAAGGTCATCCCCTGCGCTTGGAGAGAATAGTAGAGAGGGCAAAACACCCAGCACAGGTTTATATAAGAGATTTCGTGTCCCTGGACTCCTCAGAAGAAATAGAAGTGATCATGTCAGGGTTAGGGGTAAGTGAATACCCAAATTATTATACAAAGTGACTTCACAACAGACTTCTCTTGTTATCATGCCTCACATCATTACTCTTGTGTGTTGTATGTCTGCTTTGCCCATTAGGTCGTAAGTTCTGGGAGAGCAGAGGTTATGCTTTTTAGTATCCCCAGCCCAGTGCTTAGCGCACAGACAACTAGTAACAACTGAATTGAAAGAAATCACACGAATCATAAATCACCTCAGTTTCTCTATCTACAAAATGGGAATGTAGGGGAATAGGAAAAGATATATATATCTATATATCGATATATCTATATATAGATCATGAGGTCAGGAAATAGAGACCATCCTGGCTAACACGGTGAAACCCCGTCTCTACTAAAAATGCAAAAAATTAGCTGGGTGTGCCGGCACGTGCCTGTAGTCCCAGCTACTCGGGAGGCTGAGGCAGGAGATCCGCCCACCTTGGCCTCCCATAGTGCTGGGATTACAGGTGTGAGCCACACATGGGATGTGATTTTGGCATGTCTATAATAGTAGCGGTAAAAAAATAATAATATTTGCAATTCCTTCTAGCACTTTTATTCCAGACATCAGTGTGTTTATGTATCTATATATAGATATCTTATATATATATATCATATATATAGATAACATATACAGATATCTTGTAAATATATAAGATATCTTTATGATAGGTATCTATCATATAGATATTTTATATATGGATAGATATGGTTTTTTCTGTTATTTATTTTTTTTGAGATGGAGTCTCACTCTGTCACCCAGGCTGGGGTGCAGTGGTGTGACATCAACTCACTATAACCAACGCCTCCCAGGTTCAAGCGATTCTCCTGCCTCAGCCTCCAGAGTAGCTGGGACTACAGGTGCATGTCAGCACACCCGGCTAATTTTTTGCATTTTTAGTAGAGACGGGGTTTCACCATGTTAGCCAGGATGGTCTCTATTTCCTGACCTCATGATCCGCCCACCTCAGCCTCCCAAACTGCTGGGATTACAGGCGTGAGCCACCATGCCCAGCTGGGAAAAGATATTAAACTTCATGACATAACTGATTTCAAAGGCTGTAATCTGTAGGTTCAAAACACACTGATGTCTGGAATAAAAGTGCTAGAAGGAATTGCAAATATTATTATTTTTTTTACCGCTAGTATTACAGATATGTCAAAATCAGATCCTATGTGTGGGGTGCTTTTAGATCACAGCAGAGGGGCAGATATGTAATAAATACGTTGCCAGGCAGCAATTGTACAGTCAAACCGTATCCAGTTAACAGAATGTGCTTCTTGGGCTTCAAAAATTTCTCTCTCTCTCTCTCTTTCTAAAATGGACACTCAAGCCCCAGGCTACATAACCACTGAGGTTTTATTATAAAATACATTTCAAAATAATGGTTGCAAGTCCTGGAAGCAGAGAAGAAGATGAAAAAGGAGAAGTAAACAAGGCCTTTTTCTCCTACTAAATGATAAATTAAAAGCAGCACTTTGCTGTTCTGCCTCATTTATTATCGCATTGCACTCTCGCCGCTGAAGTTAAGGTTGTGTCAGCGTTTCCATTATAAACCCCTATTTTCAAGGGTTTATAATTCAGCCATAAAAATTTGCTCCAGGCTGAAACTTGCCATGCAAAAGGCCTCATTGTAGGACCAAACTTAGGGACAAATTTAGAGGAGGGAGAATTGGGTTGGCTGTTCTGAGGTTAAAAATAGTAACAAAAAAATTGTCCTAATTGTTGGCACTTCTCTCAAATTCAGAATGTATCCTGGATCTTACAGGGATCTGAAACATCAAAAGGGGATAAAAAGGGAGTGTCTTTTTTTTTTTTTTCATTTTTGGAAACCGTCATTACAGAGAAAAAGTGGCACTAGATACAGTTGTCTATTAAAAACCAACTTACAACATATATTCTTGCATCTGCAATTTACACATTGCTACTGGTTTACAAAAGTGGGTATCTGTTCTGTGCTTGTTTTTTATAAAAACTCTTGCAAAATGTGAAAAGGTGGATGCTTATGACTCAGCCACTGAGTGCTAAGCAATTTCAACTTTAAACATTATTTTCTGCCATTTCTCCTCTCTTTCCACCTCAAAGGGTATAATCTGCAAAGTAACTTTCTTCCTCTTATTGTCCCAACTCCAAAGATGTTCTAGGTGCTTTCTGTGGCATCACTTTGCCCTTGAGTACACTTGAGTTCCAAATGCAAGGCTGGTGGCCTTATTCTGGTGATGGTTGCCAATCTTCATGGAAATTTTATTTTGCTGGCATGTGAAGCTGCATCCTAACCATCATTAGATGGACACTGAGCCATGGGCTGTTGAGTTTTGGGCACCAAAGATGCTCAGCAGAAATTACAAAGTTCCCTGGAAAATGAGAAACTCAATTTTGCCTTGGCATCTTCCACCAGTCAGAACTGGAACATGCCCACACATTCCTCACCAGAGTAGAGCAGCTTCCTGAGGTCACCAGTTTCAGGTGCAATCCTTGCTGTGCTTACCTTCCACTCCAACCTCAGGTTTTTTGTTGTATTTTAGAGACAGGGTCTCATTCTGTTGCCCAGGCTGGAGTGCAGTGTCACAATCACAGCTCACTGTAACCTCAAATACCTGGACTCAAGTGATCCTCCCTCCTCAGCCTCCCAAGTAGCTGGGACTACAGGTTTGCACCACCACACCTGGCTAATTTTTCTATTTTTTGTAGAGACAGGATCTTGCTGTGTTGCCCAGGCTGGTCTCAAATGCCTGGGCTCAAGTAATCCTCCTGCCTCAGCCACCCAAAGTGCTGGGATTACAGGCATGAGCCACCGTGCCCAGCCCCAACTTCTCTTTTGACTGGCAGAGTTTTGTGGGTTTAACTCCCAAGCTTGACGCCAAATGTATAGATCAGTAGTTCTCAAACTGTAGTGTGCATCGGAATTACTCCACCATCAATTTCTGATTCAGTAAGCCTGACCCGGGCCCAGAATTTGCATTTATTTATTTATTTATTTACTTATTTTTCATTTTTTAATTTTTTTTTGAGATGGAGTCTTGCTCTGTTGCCAGGCCAGAGTGCAGTGGCGCCATCTTGGCTCACTGCGACCTCTGTCTCCCAGGTTCAAGTGATTCCCCTGCCTCAGCCTCCTGAGTAGCCAGGACTACAGGCACACACCACCATGCCCAGCTAATTTTTTGTATTTTAATAGAGACGGGGTTTCACCATGTTGGCCAGGATGGTCTCGATCTCCTGACCTTGTGTTCCATCCACCTCAGCCTCCCAAAGTGCTGGGATTACAGGCGTGAGCCACCGCACCCAGCCCTAATTTGCATTTCTAACAAATTCCCAGATAACACTAATGTTGCAGGTCTGGGAACCGCACTTGCAAACCACTGGTTTAGAAGTTTCAAATATGTATTAATGAAAATAAATGAGTGTTATAGTATGCTAAATGGCATAGTATTCTCAAGTATTGTCTTCTCCAGGCCTTTCAAAGTATGAAGCCATTCAAGCTTACAGAGCCTTCATAATAGTATAATGATTCGTAGTTTACAGATGGGAAAATTAAGAGCAAGAACTTTGTCTAATGCCTGGTGATAAATCAATGGCAGAGCCAGAATGAAGAATCAAAATTCCAGACTCCTAATTCTACCATCCAGGTGTGTTCTGACCTGTGCTGGCCAACTAGCCATTCTTCATAAGATTAAATAACAACATATGCTGCCCACAGAGTATTTTAAATAGAATCATGATGCATTTAATACGCAGCATGAAAACTGAGCATTTTTATAGTCATACAGTATAAAGATCTATTTTATGTATTCACCCACTTTTATTTCCGCCATTGTAAAGCATGCCTTAAGAAATGCAACATGAATACGGGGGAATGAACTCATTTCCAGGGGCGGCAACCATGTGAGTCCAATGTCACCACAATAAAGCACGCCAAAAGAAGTGCCACAAAAATATCTAGGCAGCAATACACATGATCTTATCTCACTGCAGCAACCAAGAAAGGAGCTGGCAATACTAAATCACAGAAATAATGTGAGATGGAAGAGAAAAAGACAACTGTGGACAAAATAAGAGAGGAAAGTTTTATTAATTCTAAATACACTTTCCCCATTGGGTTTATGCTCGCATTTGTCCTAATAGGTTCCAGATGTTCAGCCGTCCTGTAAGTAGCTACCTAGGATAAAACAGTAGCTTGCCTCCTTTAAGTTAAAAGGGTGAAATTGTGGACCTAAGGGCTGATTTACAGTTTAGTTAAATCAGAGCCCACAGCATGAACGAATGGAGAATGGCAAGTGGTGGGTGAAGGTGAAAACGGTTGTTCGAAAAGGCTGGCGGCTCAAGGGTTAATACCAACCTTTTTCTTTGAAGGCAGCCTTCTGTAGTAGCTAATGAAGGTAATGAAATATGACATGTAGTTTGGCCCTTGACCATACAGTGCACCCCCCCTCCCCTCTCTGCTGCGAACAAAGCCAAAACAGATGTAGCAACTTCTGTATGGTTTGGGGTTGACGTTTGTTACACAGAGCAGGTCACCCTGCACATTCCCAGAATGTTCGCTTCTGACACAAGCGGCATTATCTGAGAAAGATGCTGCCTTTGTTTGGGAGATGGGGAGAGAAGGGAGGGATGCAGAGACCAGACAGGGGGACTTCAGCTTATATGAAAATTAAGCCAAATTTCCCTCTTGTTCTTTGCCTTGGTTCTCAGCCCTCCTGTGCCTGCCTATTTCTTCCTTCTGATCATCTGTACAATGGAAAAACAAACAAACAGAAAAGGCATTCTTTCCTTCAGGGGGAATAAGATGTGGCTTTGCTTCAGCAAGAAAGCTTTCAACCAAGCTGAATTTTGTAGGAAAAAAATTTCTCTCTACATTGACTGCTGACCAATCTTTAAGATTCAAAGAAAGAGAGTGATACCTAAGGATGGCTTGGATTCTTATTTCTGAAAGCCACCTGTGTTAGTCACGTTAGACAATGAAAAGGAAGCAACTCCTTGGCAAACATCATCATTTCCAGGCTTTAATGTCAGTATCTGTGCCTGGTACCTTGATGCAAGCCAACATATCTCCAACGAAAATATGCTCCTTGTAATAAAAAGCACTTTGCTTGACTACGCGGTTCATACTAATTGCAGCTGTGCTGTATCTAGCTCCTTCATCCTTGAAGATCACTGGACTATTTGACCGTGTGATTCTCCTCCCTGCCAAGAGATCTCATTCAAGTGGCTTTCTTTAAAAAAAATTTCATCAAGTCTTGCCCTAATATAGCATCTATTTTTTTTCCCAAAAGATCAGACCTTCAGCAAACTTAGGTTTGGAATGAAGAGGAATAAGAGGAGGAGGAGTCCCGGCAATTGACAGCCTGTTTCAAATGTTATTTCTCATTCTCAGCAGAGACACTGGCATGTACCTTTTGAAAGGGGATACTGTACCTTTAACCTTGACTCTGAACGCATTCTTAATTTGGGATGCAAGCTGAGGTTCAAAACTGGATAGCCTTTGGGTGGTGATTGGGGGGAGGGGTGTGGCTGGATTTATTTATGAGGCGTGTGGAAAATTTTGACATCACATGCTAGAGCCATTATTCACATGTTACATGACACGAGATTGGCCCTTTTAATGCAGCAACATCACATAAAAAATTTGATTTTGTCCTCTGACAGCAGGCTGGTCCTGGCCTGCTCTCCAACCGCCCCCGCGAAATGTAATCTTTTTAGGTTAAAGGCCACGGGAAAGTGATTGGTGCAAGCTTTCATCAGACCCCAGAAAGCTGGGTTTGGAAGGAGCTCCCTCGGTCACCACAAGCTACAGGAGGGTGGACATCAAGGGCTGGTTGTGAAGGAGTGTCTTCCATGAGGAGACCCCTAGGCCACCCCAGACCCCCTCCCAGCCTTTCTCCACCACAGCTGCTCCCTGACAGCCAGGTGAGACATTGGCAGGGACTCCAAGCTGCTCATCAATTTCAAGAAACATTCACCTCTGCGGCATATACTAGCCCAGCCTTCTGTCCAGTCACGCAAAGCCATCTAATCTAATGAGATGCCTAATAAGAACCACCCTAGAGGGTAAAAGACACTCAACACCTTTAGGTTGCACGGTCCTTTATTCAAATTATTGCTGTTCCCACGACTGTGCTTTATAACCATGAGGCGATCCTGAGAGGGGACATAGGGACCCCCCCTTTGCAAATGACGCAAATGAGGCCCTGTAAGAGTAGTCAGTGCAAACTCATTCACATCAAGTGGCTGAACCCAGATCTCAGACTCAACAGCTTTACATCTTCCCTATTTAACCAATTATTCTATACCTTTTCCTGCATCAGATGGGAGTCTATAAAGGGCTATCGATTAGACGCTTTTATCTCATTTAAATAGGGTTTACATATTACATAGAAATCTCTATGATCATACCTCCCCCATCCAAACTTTGTGCCTTTCATTTTGGAATAATGTCATGGGGTACAGAAGTTCTCAGTTCATGTTCTAGGTAAATGAAGGGAGATGCCTCTGTTCATTACCATAAAAAAGTGTCTAAAAATTCTGCCTTCCCATGCTATTCATAAACACACCCAGGACTGGTTGGCTTCACTTTTATCGGCAACAAAACAATCAGCTCTTGGAAAGGAAGCTCAGTGCTTGGAACAACTCTTGGAAAGGAAGCTCAGTGCTTGGAACAAGTACTGGCTCAAGCAAACACATACTTCAAACTTCCTCTGTGTCATGAGCTGCCAGCCAAAGGAGCAGTAGTACACAGAGGTCCCAGGCTCAGGCCGCAGCCAGGAGTCTGGGAGGAGGATCAAATACCCTGAGCATCTGGCTCTGATACATATGCCAAGAAAACTCTCTCCAGACTCCAAAGACTATTCCCATGACTTTGCTTTGTCTGGAAATTCCATTGCTTGAATAGAGCAGATTCATTCTCTTCGTTTTGAGGACCCCTCTTGCTCAGGCAGCCAAAGCAGGCTGTTTAACAGCTGCTATCACCATGTTCAGGGCCAAGACCTGAGAGGCACAAGCTCAGGCAGGTTGCAAACGAGAGTCAGTCTTCATTGGTTTTCGATGAGCCTGGAAATGCAGGCTTGGCTGATGAGAGATGACAAGAACAGAGAACCACCTTTCTATCTCATTAAAACCCTGAATAAAGAACCTTTCTATCTCATTAAAATCCTGAATAGAGAACCTTTCTATCTCATTAAAACCCTGATTGTCCCTAGGAAGAGCAGTACGACATGACAGGTGTCCTACAGAATCTTGAAGAACAACGATTGTGGCCACTGCTGCCCAGTTTCCAGAATGACCTGTTCCCTGATTTGATATTGATCATCAATCCCTCAACTAACCCAGAATTGCATTCAGAATTTCAATTCTTTGACAACAGATGTTTAAAAGTGTGAGTTAAGAGGTCCCTCTGGGCATGACTGAAATACAAATTCTGCCTGGACACAGGAGGATAGATTAGATGGCCTCTCCCACTTCCTATTAGATTTTGCCCTGTGCTGCTGGTGTAGGTTGGACCCTATAAAATTGCTGATATTTCAATGCTTTTAATCTATAAAATTGGCAAATCCATAAGGTTCAGCCTAATACAGCCCTGAATTTGGTAAATAGATGGGTTTAACAAACAGCCATTGCATGAATCACAGCAAATTGGGGAACAGCAGAGCTTGGGACATTATTTCCAGTCGAAAAATGTGTTATATAATGTCATGATTGTATTATGTAACAAGTACCTAATTTTCTTTTGCCTCTAAAATACAAACCATAACTTTTTTATTATTCATACTCAGAGAAAAAATAGTTATTTAAAATAGCACAAAGTATTACCCAAACCATTAAACCTCTTGCACAGCCACTGCCAATTTAGGGATGAAGATGAGGTCTAAAAGACAGATGCAAAGAGACTGGGGAGTATCTAAGTCAACAAAACTCTAGATGCCCGAACAGTAAGAAAAAGCAATGTTGCTGGTAGCAAAGAAATGAACCAGTCTTGTCATATTCTCACTGTTTCTTCTTGCAGCCCATCATCCAAGGAAAACAGCCCAGGCAGTGGAAAATTACAGTTTTCCAATAAGAGAGACCAACTGCAGCTTTGTAGTTTTCATTTCAGAATGAGTACACATGTCATGTCAGAAGAGAAACCCTGGCAGGATCTAGAAGTCACCCGATGCCAGTGAGAGGAGGTGAGGACCCGACAAAGCTACGAGCGTTAGAGGGGCTCCGAGCCTGTGGTTGCCTCCACATATCGCAGTCATTGGAGTGCAAGGCAGGACAGCAGCAGGTCAAGGTCAGCCAGAGGTCATGGCACCTCTGCTGATGGGTTCCTTAATGGTCCAGATAATGCATGCTTCGGGGAGAGAGTGGGGACAACGACATAAAGAGATGGCAAAGGGGACCCAAAACTGGCTCACAGCTTGTTCATGAAATCCTGGGGTAAAACAACATTAACCCCTTCCTTGTTGGGGCTGTAACATGTCCTGGATCCCTTGCACTGAAGAGCTTCCAGGCTGAAGAAATGTTATGTGGAAAAGTGAAGGCTGAGTGCAGTGGCTCACGCCTGTAATCCCAGCACTTTGGGAGGCCAAGGCGGGTGGATCACCTGAGGTCGGGAGTTCGAGACCAGCCTGGCCAACATGGCGAAACCCTGTCTCTACTAAAAAAACACAAAAATTAGCCAAGCAGGGTGGCACATGCCTGTAATCCCAAGTGCTTGGGAGGCTGAGGCAGGAGAATGGCTTGAACCCAGGAGGCAGAGGTGGCAGTGAGCCAAGATCATACCATTGCACTCCGACCTGGGTGACAAGGTTGGAAACTCTATCTCAAAAAAAAAAAAAACAAACAACAACAACAACAACAACAAAACAGAAGTAGTGAAGCACTGTTTATGCAGTCCAGTTGTAGCATCCAAGATGTAGCAGCCAGTGCTGAGGCTAAAATTACTCTGAGTTTTAAAGAATCAGGTTACACATTTGCAGCAGTTTCCTGACCTGCTCCTGTAGGGCCAGAGCCCTCATGAACCTGTGTTTCTGGAACTGCAGAGAGCAACAAATGGCAGAGGGCCCATGAGTCCAACACAGGCTGCTGGTTAAATGTTTAGGATTGTCAAAATCCAAAAAGCCAGTTCCGCAGAGGTTTAGGCCCAGGGAGGTCAGTGGAAATTATAAATCTGTGATGGCCAGAGAATGCCTGAAATTTTCAAGTATGATTCATTGTATGACAATGAAATTCAGAAGCCAACCACGGTAGAGGCAGGGGCTGGTAGAGATTTGGATCTACACTGGTACGGTGGAGAAAGAACCATGGGTAAGTCAGGAAGCTTGCACTCTATTTCTGGCTCTGCATGACCTTCAGTTTCTTCATCTAAAAATTAGAATAATAGGAATTACCTGTGGATAAAACATGCTCATGTAAAGGACAAGCCTTCTGAAGACTTTTTTTTTTTTTTTTGAGATGGAATTACACTCTTGTCACCCAGGCTGGAGTGTAATGGTACAATCTTGGCTCACTCAACCTCTTTCTCTTGGGTTCAAGCGATTCTCCTGCGTCAGCCTCCCTGGGATTACAGGCGCTCGCCACCATATCCAGCCAATTTTTGTGTTTTTTTAGTAGACATGGGGTTTCACCATGTTGCCCAGGCTGGTCTCAAACTCCTGACCTCAAGTGATCCACCTGCCTTGGCCTCTCAAAGTGCTGGGATTATATACAGAAACCACTGCACTCGGTCCTTCTGAAGACTTTCAGTAACTATAAGGTAGTAATAACACTGTTGTCACTACTATAATGTTCAGACCAATTGTGCATTCAAGACTGGGCTTTGGTTTGTTGTGTTACTATTTATTGAAGTAATGAGATGGAAAACATGGTCTCTGCTGGCATCAGAATTCCTCTGGGGGTGGGGAGGCGGAATCCTCTTTTTAGGGAAGATATTCTTGGTGAGATGCTTGGGGGAAAGGTGAGACCTTGAGGGCATGGGTGAGAAGTTGACAAGGTGGGGGGTAGCTAAGCTGAAATGCATTTAAAACAGGCCAAAATTTAAGGAGAAGGTGCATGTGAGGAAAAAAGGAAAAGGAGAGAGGAGAGACACCCAAAAAAAAAAAAAAAGGAAATGGGAACCCAAACCATAAAAGGACCCAGATACTGATCTGTAAATTCTCCTGTCTTCCCAAAGCTTCAGTGCAATCTACACACAGGTGCACACACACAGACACACACACACACACACAGGCACACATCTTGTGGGAACAGCTTGTCTGAAGGAAATTCAGGAAGTTGGCTGAGCTCCTCAGCTCTGTTGTACATCACAGATGACAGAAGGATGTCAAGACAATTTCCAACATCAACCAATTCAGCAGAAGCACAAGTGTGGGGCCAGGGGTAACCACAGGGTGCTTAAGCCCTTTGGAAATGTACAGAAGCACCATGAAGGGCATCTCATTCTCATGGGACGTGTTTGGAGGGGGATGAGCTTGTCCATCCCTCCTAGAGATTTTAGGACACGAAAACGCTGCCTGATGTCTGAATCATTATACACATTCTTTGGCTTCTTCAAATGTCCTGCTAACATTAAATAATCAGAAACAGACTCCTAGAATACAGCTTTCCTAAGTCCATGCTCCTCAGTGGAAGCTGCTCCAAGCACTAAATGTCATCAAAGCTGCCCCGAACCTGAGGTGTCTATTTGGAATTTGCAATGGGGTAAAAAAGCAAGCTCTGTCTCCAGCCCTGTGGCAAATGCTGTATTATTCTGGAGGCACCAATGAGGTGATAGAGGTGAGATGAGAAGGCAACCCTAAGAAACATTCCACCTCCCCGACCCTCAATCTCTTTATCTATAAAATGCCAATGAGTAATAGCCACTTCAAAGAGCTGATACAATGACTAAATATGTAATATCTATAAAAGTGTTTCTGAACATGGGAAGATGCTATATGAGTGTAAATGATGTGTATCTTATTTAAAACTCCATAGGTGAATTCCCAAGTAGGCCCATATTACGAGAGTGGATGACATCAGGCATTTAGGATGAGGCTACAGAGCATCCAGACAGCAGAGTGAATCGAGGCAGGATTCTTTGGCCTTCCCTTGCAGGCAGCATTCTCATCTGCAAAGATGGAGAAGGGAAGAGAGATGCTTGCTGCACTCAGGGAGCTGGTACCCAGGCTCCTGGTGCACCTGTTGCTCACATCCCCTGGAAACAGCAAAGACTCCACACTGAGGTTCCCATGGGAAGAAAAAAGCCTTCCCCTGCTTCCTCTCAGGAAGAAAGGGATGCAGGAAAGCAACTCTATTTGGGCTCCAGTTCTTCCTTGAAACCTCCTGAGCAGAAGGGGAAATCGGACAGAATCAACCCCAAAGGCGATCTCCTGTCTTTCTGAAATTGCTTCCAGCTAAGCTGTGAAGAATGTGGGAGACAAAAAGCATCTCACTCTCCCATTTAAGAGAATCAAAAGTCCCAATATTGACTTTTGTCTTTCATTACCAGACACACACATAGGATGCACATAACACACACGAATAATAACAACAATGACTTAAGGCCAGGTGTAGTGCCCACATCTGGAATCCCAACACTTTGGGAGGCCAAGGAGGATCTCCCCAAGATCAGCCTAAGCAACATAGCAAGACCCTGTCTCTACAAAAAAGAGTTAATTTGTATATTAAAAATTTTAATATAAAACAATGTTTAATAATTATTTAATAATTGTTTAATAAAACAATGACTTCTACAGAAATCATCTACAAACATGAAGATATTACAACCTCATAAGCCTCAGACATGTATTTATTAAGGACTGCCACCGTGGCGCAAGACTGCTTTTTGTTGGCCCATAAATTACTATTGTAATTTTTTTTTTTTTAGATGGAGTCTCACTCTGTCACCCAGGCTGGAGCACAGTGACGCAATTTCAGCTCATTGAAACTTCCACCTCCCGGGTTCAAGCAATTCTCCCATCTCAGCCTTTCGAGTAGCTGGGACTACAGATGCACACCACCCACCTGGCTAATTTTTGTATTTTTAGTAGAGACGGGGTTTCACCATATTGGTCAGGCTGGTCTCGAACTCCTGACCTCAGGTGATCCATCTGCTTTGGCCTCCCAAAGAGCTGCGATTACAGGCATGAGCCACCGTGCTGGGCCTACTATTGTTATTTATGTTGTGCTTTTTCTTCTTCTTCCTCCTCCTCCTCCTCTTCCTCTTTCCCCCTGTTCTGAAGCTTGTCCATAAATTCTACTCTTGCCAGTTAAAGTTAAAATAATGAAACATCAGGGCTCCTCCAAGACCACAGCCCCTGGGGCTTTCTCAATTTGTTTCTGAGTCTGACAGCACTGCAGTCGTGTCATCCTTTTGAGCTGCCCAACTCCAGCTGCCCCTGGGCACCTGACCCGGAGTCAGCCAGCAACCTCTGGGCTGAAGTTCAGACTCCGTCTACCCCCAAAAGAAAAACAGCGCCCATCCTTCTGTGTGAGAGCAGGCCACGGGGAAGGGACCCTCCGCTTTTTGATGATGATTTCTGACACACTGACTCTGTAAAAGGCCCATCAGCTCATGCGTCTCCATTCTTCGGCCACTTGCCTGCCCTGGTAGTTATAAACGTGAGGCTCCTCCCTTTAGAGTGCAATAACTATAACCTCCCCGTAATGAGCAAAACCAACAGCAGTGACACTGCCTGGAAATGAATGCTACCACTTAGATTCTAATAAAAGAGAAGTTGGAACAAGCTGTACCAGGTGCCTTCTATTTGTACTTATATTCAATTATATAGCATATGTTTTTAGTGGAATTGTTAAAAAGGGATTTGTTTATTTTCATCGGCTGCCTTTTTTATCCCCACTGGTAAAACAAAACCTTAGTTACTGACTCAGGCCCCTATCTCTGGTGCCTGAGCAATTCAAACCAGTTCAATACAATTCTACAAATATTTATTGAGCCCCTAACACAGGGAATGACCAATACATATTTTCTGAACGAATAAATGAAACAATATAATCCTCCTTAGGTAGGAGGTGGGTTAAAGGGTTACACATCAAGGCGGTGTTCAATCCTTTCCTCTGATAGCTACTGGTCCTCCAAAAAAATTGGTTTGCAACTAATTCTGCCAGCCAGGAGACAGCATAAACCAGTAAAGAATGGACTAGATCAAAAAATTAGGGCATGTGAATTTGAGTTTCGACACTGCTGCTAATTACTACATTCATTTTAGGCATATCACTTCATTTCCCTGTGTTTCCATTTCTGCAACCACTACAAAACAAGTGCAGAAGTCCAGACCCTCTTCTTCCTCTAAAGCGTGGCTCTGAATTACCTTTACAAATTCCAGAAGTGGTCAGCATCCCACTGATATGGTGATACATGTGCTGATGGGTCTACTTGACCCTGTTTTTATATGTGAGTGTGGTCATTGCTGTGTCTACAGTTGTCCTGATTCCACAAAGACTCTTAGCGTGCAACAACATGCTCTGCAACTTGGGCGTGTTCATTTTACTTTCTCTGCCTCAGTTGTCTTGCCTGAGTTCCTTGCAGCTCTCACATTCTGGCTTTCTCTAATAGCTTAGTCAAAAGAAGGGCAGGGAGATGTGTGCAAATTTGGATCTCTCCTCGCCATTAGAGGAACAGCCCACCTGAAAGCATGCATCCTGAAGTCATCCTTGTTTATGAAGGACAGTGTGTCAGTCCTGTCAAAGGGAACAAATGCATCAATGACTGCAGTGATGTACCAAAGTCCTTAAAGCCCAGGGCTGTGGAGACTGTGCCTTAACAATATGTTAGATGCAAAATGTGTGACTTTTTTTTTTTAAATAAGTTGATTCTTCATAAAACCCCACTCCCAGGATGATAGTATCAAATTGTCAGAGATATTAGGCAATTCTGATGACCTCTTCAGGAAGGAGGGACCAAGAGGTGACAAAGCGAAGGCCATCAAAAATGTGACTCCACAGGGAAGGGAGGGGCCAGTGAGCCCCATGCCAAAATCTAGATATTTTGCTATGGGTGTTTCCCAGTGTAAGCAATGGCTTGAGATTTTAGGAAATGCTAATTTGTCTTTTGATGACCATGACTTTCAAAAGTCTCATTTTGTGGTTGAAAGAATCCCCAGTATTTTCTAGCAGAAGTATCCCAGACATTGATGATAGGACACAAGGTGTTTGGCTGGCAGGTGAACCTACACTAAACTCAGGGAAAAGAATGAGAAAGGACAGACTAATACAGGTCGCAGCTCTGCCTGGGGTAAGTGACAGTACTAGACTTGAATGTCACACTGTAGGCACAAAGTACTAGAAATGGACACTGCTCTACCCTTTTTTGATGGACACCAGAACTAAAGGTTGAAGAGGGATGTTTTCTAAACAAGACCAAAATAACAATAGAAATTATTACAATAAGCAGGTATATATTATATTTTATTTTCTTATAGTAAATTATCAACAAAGCATTATGATTTCTTTTTGTTTTTGTTTTTTAATGGAGCCTCACTCTGTTGCCCAGGCTAGAGTGCAATGGCACAATCTCGACTCACTGCAACCTCCACCTCCCAGGTTCAAGCAATTCTCCTGCCTCACCCTCCTGAGGAGCTGGGATCACAGGCACACGCCACCACGCCCAGCTAATTTTTGCTTTTTAGTAGAGATGGCCAGGCTGGTCTTGAACTCCTGACCTCAGGTGATTTGCCCGCCTCAGCCTCCCAACGTGCTGGGATTACAGGCAAGAGCCACCGTACCAGGACAGCATTATTATTTCTAACATGCGAAGCTCCTATTAACCAATAAGAAAGAAGACAACTCAAAAGAAAACAGGCAAAGATACGAGTAGAAATTTATAGAACAGGAAATGCAAATAGCCAAGAAATGTACAAAAGATACCCAACTCCAGAGACAGTCCCGCAAATGTCATTAAAGCAACAATAACACATCAGTGTTGAGGTATGTTCAGTTGAGGTATGCTCAGTGTTGAGGTATATCAGTTGTCATTGTTGACAAAACTTAAGACCTTGATAATAGCTAGCGCTGGGGATAATGTTAAGAATGAAAATACTCTGATATATTACTGAAGGAAATATAAATTGCTACAAGATTTAAGGAAAATCATCAAGCTGTGCTTATTAAAGACTAAAAATTCACTTACCCTTTGACATGATAATCACATTTATGAGAGCCTATTGAACAGAACAGAAGTAAAAGCACAAATATATAATAAAATATGTAGAAGGATGTTTATTTAATTCTTGAATGTTATGTTTGAAAAATCTTGATTCACCTAAAGCCTTGTGAATAGGCAAATGGGTGTCTACATTTTGTTAGACTTATTCTGCAATTACAATTACTAAAAAGAACAAGACTTGAAAAGATGTTCTTTATACATTAGTAAGTTTTTAAAAGCACATTTCAGAGTAATATGTGTAATGTCAGTTTTATAAAGTAAAATAAAAGGAACAATTTTTCTGGGTGTGTGTCTGTGAACAAAGATAATGATACAGAAAGATATCCATCAAATTACTAGAAACAGCCAGGCACAGTGGCTCATGTCTGTAACCCCAGCACTCTGGGAAGCCAAGGCATGCAGATGGCTTGAGCCCAGGATGAGACCAGTCTGGGCAACATGGCAAAACCGCGTCACTACAAAAAATACAAAAATTAACTGGGAGTGGTGGCACACGTCTGTAGCCCTAGCTACTCAGGAGGATGAGGTGGGAAGATCACTTTAGCCTGGGAGGATGAGGCTCCAGTGAGCCGACACTGTGCTACTGCACTCCAGCTTGGATGCCAGAGCACACACTGTCTCAAAAAACAAAAACAAAAACAAAACTAGAAACATAAATTACAAGGGGTAGGAGGAATGAGGAGGAAGAGTGGAACATTAGTTACTTTCTATACACATAATTATATATTATTTCGCTTGCTACAATTAAGATGTGATAAAACAGTAACAACACAATTAAAATACTGAAAAACAAAAACTACACCAAGTTCTAACAGCTTTACCAATAAGATCCCTACAGATGGCAAGCCACCCAAGGATGGCCACGCAGTCCAAAATGGCACCTCTCACATAGGTGATACCCAGTATATGTTTGTTGAATGGATGAGCATTAAGCAGTCAAAAACATTGATTAAATGCAGTTGAAAGAGGTGTAATTTCAGGGGCCAAGGAAAGCTTTATCCGCACCTTTCTTTCCCTTCTCTATCCCTTAAAAAACAACAGCTTAGTATCTGGAAACTCATTTGATATAATTTACAACCCTCAGAGGCCCATTAGAAGCTTCTAGCATCATGGCAAATATGAGTCTTTTATTGAAAAATATGTGGATCTTGCACAATGCCTGGTCCCACCTGGGAGAAATGCAGCTGCTTCTATTTCATTTGGGGTGAAAACTGTGAATACTTCACCTTTCTGACATACTCTAACATCACTGCAAAGTCATTATATGTCTTCTCTAAACTCTATGAAATCTTCTATGGCCAAAACACTATACACATACTACATACACACTTACCACACCACACACACACACCCACACCAAAGAGGGAGAGAGGGAGGGAGGGGAGGGGAGAGAGAGGGAGGGAGGGAGAGAGGGAGAGGAAGGGAGGGAGAGAGAGAGGGAGGGAGAGAAAGAGAGAGACTCATATATTTATTATATGACTATTTATGGCTTCAATTCTTAAGCGAGTATACTTAGTGTTCATGTATTTCCTGCTGCACCTCTGACACAATTAGAGAAAATACCCTAACTATAGCTCTGTCATTCCACCTGCAAAACTTTTTCATAAGTACCTCTTTATATATTCGTTATATTTTTATTTTTATTATATTTTATTTTTTGAGATGGAGTCTCATTCTTGTTGCCCAGGCTGGAGTGCAATGGCACAACCTCTGCTCACTGTAACCTCCGCCTCCCAGGTTCAAGCGATTCTCCTGCCTCAGCCTCCTAAGTAGCTGGGATTACAGGCACCTGCCACTACGCCTGGCTAATTTTTGTATTTTTAGTAGAGATGGGATTTCACCATGTTGGCCAGGATGGTCTTGAACTCCTGACCACAGGTGATCCGCCTGCCTCTGCCTCCCAAAGTGCTGGGATTATAGGTGTGAGCTACCGTGGCTGGCCATTCTGGTATATTTTCACACATCTATCTTTCCATCAAGACTGCCACCTTCTAGATGGTAAGGACTGTGATGTTTTCATCTTTGCACATTGTAGATGCTCAGTCACTGTTCATGGAATAGATGAATGAGTGGATGGGTGGAAATCACTTATTCATTTATTGATGAAACAAACATGTTAAGCACCAATGATATACAGGGCACTGCCCTAGCAATGAGACATAGCAATGGACAAAACAGTTAAAATCCCTGCCCTTATAGAGCTTGTATTCTAGTCAGGAGGCCATAAAAAGATGCATGTATAATATAATGCTGGGTGGCATGTGAAGAAAAGGATAGCAGAGTAAAGAGACAGAGGGTGATGGGGGTACTTCTTCAGCTCAGGTGGTCATAGGAGGCCTCTCTGAGAAGGTTACTTGCTCAGAAACTTCAATGAAATGAGGGAACATGTATTATTCCATTCTCAGGCTGCTAATAAAGACAACTGAGACTGGGTAATTTGTAAAGAAAAGAGATTTAATTGACTCACAGTTCCATATGGCTCAGGAAGCCTCAGGAAACTTACAATCATGGCGGAAGGCATCTCTTCACAGGGTGGCAGGAGACAGAATGGGTGACGAGCAAAGGGGGAAGCCCCCTATAAAACCATCAGCTCTTGTAAGAACTCACTATCACAAGGACAGCAGGGCAGAAATTGCCCCAGTGATTCAATTATCTCCATCTGGTCCCGCCCTTGACACGTGGGGATTATTACAATTCAAGGTGAGATTTGAGTGGGGACACAGAGCCAAACCATATCAGAGCACATCTGGAGTAGAAAATTCCAGGCAGAGGCAAGAGCAAGTGCAAAGGCCCAGAGATAGGAACATGACTGGCACAATTGAGGAACAGCAGGGAAGCCGGTGTGACCACAGCACATGAGAGAACAAGAGATCAGAGATGGAGCTGGAGTGAGATGTGCAAGGCTCTGAGGTCACAGCTTTAGTTCCGCTGAATACAGTGTTGGCATTTGGGGCAATATGGGGAAAGTGGGTCAGTCCTTGTACACATTCTTGTTCCCAAGAAGGGCAAGCTTAGGGGCAGGGTGGGGATGGGGATTAGTTGTCAGCCAATAACATTGGTTGGTGGGGGGGTCAAGTAAATCAAATGAGCCCCAATGTGCCATCCCATGCTAAGGTCTCAAGGCCTCCCCACTGACACTTTGACCTTTGCTTCCTCATTGCTTGCCCTTTTAAAAAAATCATCATTTTAACAGCCTTTATGCAAAATGTTACACTTTTTAAAAATCGGTGAAGCATGCCACTTTTGGAAAATGAGACCAAGGGGAGCCCTCTCCATCTCCCCAAGCCCTCTCCAGCTTTGGCACTGACCTGACCCTTTTGGGGGAAGTGGTTATTGGCTGTGAACTAGACGGAATCCATCATCCCGTCAGCAGATCTGAGGCTAACTCAAGGGAATGCCAGCGTTCCATCCAATTCCACCAACCACGTGATGGGGTGAGGAGGATGGAGGAAATGTCACTGAGCTTCTGGTCTAGAAGCAGGTGCAACATGAGAAAAACCATAACTAAAAATAGCTGTCATGGAAATGTTTTAGTGGGTACAAAGAAGCACTGCGAATTCAGAGAAAGGGAGTGGCCACATCCAGCTGGAGCACCCGAGAAGAGGCAGCAGGGACCTCTGGCATTTCAGCTGTGGATGCCTCTATTATCATAGAAGTTACCCCAGAAGTTAAATTGTGTGAATACATCATTTTTCATTACTATACAAGCCTGTTCTGCTCACGTGTGACACAAGGCCATCTCACTACCAGTACCTTTTGACTGATTCTCCCTCCCTTCTTCCCTCCTTTCTTCCCTGCTTTCTTCCTTTTTTTTCAGCCCAAGAGCATTCAAATCCACTGATAGCCAAATTTAGGAAAATGCCAGAGATATGTTTTAGAAATATCTATAACCATCAAGCTAATTGCACCAACATCATCTGTTAAAAGCTGCTAAAAATGATCCATGGTCTTGCTGTGTCTCCCAGGCTGGGGTGCAGTAGCACAGTCATAGCTCACTGCAGCCTCCATCTCCTGGGCTCAAGCAATCCTCCTGCCACAGCAGCCCCCAAATAGCTGGGCCTACAGGCACATTCCACCATGTCCCAATTTTTTTTTTTTTTTTTTTTTTTGGTAGAGGCAGGGCTTCTCCATGTTGCCCAGGCTGGTCTTGAACTCCTGAGCTCAAGCAATCTACCCACATCAGCCTCCCAAAATGTTGGAATTACAGACATAAGCCACTGCACCCAGCCAAAGTATCAATTTTCTAAGAAAAGACACCCCACCTACCCACCCATTCACACGGGACTCTAATGTCTTTTTTTTCCAACATACATTTTGGACGGGCATCGTACCAGGCCCTGTGCTAGGTTACGTGTATCCATTGAATCTTCCTAGAAATCCTCATGAACTTGGTACCATTATTACCACCCTTTTACATTCAAGGATCACTTGCTTCAAATCGCATATCTACAAATGGAAGATTCAGGGTTCAAAACGAGGGTATAATGTCCATGCTAGGGGGCTTACACTCAGAAACCCTAACTCTTAATATTAACCTTTCTATTAAGGGTGGGACATGGGCAGGAAGATGTGGGCACTGAAGAGAGACCAGTTTCACTCCTGAGAACACTCCATGATGAAGGCTTTGGAAGAAAAAGGGAAGAAAAAGGTTAAAACCATCGATGTAGATCATGAGCACACGCTCATTTTCAAAATAAAACAACTTCTTTGTGAGAATAATTGAGAAATAAATGTTGTAGGGAGGACTGTTGAATTTCATTTTGGTAGAGAAAGTGATGGTAGTTGAAATTCTTGTTTTATTGCTACTGTTGTAAGTATTGCTATCCATGTTGAATAGTTTCAAATATCAGACAAAAAGAAGAGTTTGATGTGTTAGAAAGCCAGCCTATAAGCTTCTGTGAGTGAGGAGTCCTTCCACTTTATGTTTCAGGTATACAGAAGATGGATGGATACATGAATACAAGGTAAGGCAAGAAATAGATACCCATGCACACTGTCCAGTGTGTGGACAATGGTACGCTAGTCAGCTTTCGATAAGTGTCAGTTGAATGGAAATAAGCTGAATGAATCTGAAGGTGGCATACATAATGGGATGAGCCTGGGTAAGAGATTTAAAAGCTTGAAGCGGCCGGGCGCGGTGGCTCACGCCTGTAATCCCAGCACTTTGGGAGGCCGAGGCGGGCGGATCACGAGGTCAGGAGATCGAGACCATCCTGGCTAACATGGTGAAACCCGGTCTCTACTAAAAATACAAAAAAAAATTAGCCGGGCGTGGTGGCGGGCGCCTGTAGTCCCAGCTACTCGGGAGGCTGAGGCAGGAGAATGGCGTGAACCCGGGAGGCGGAGCTTGCAGTGAGCGGAGATCGCGCCACTGCACTCCAGGCTGGGTGACAGAGCCAGACTCCGTCTCAAAAAAAAAAAAAAAAAAAAAAAAAAAAAGCTTGAAGCAGACACCCTTGATTATGTGATGTACAACCATTTAAGCATATTAGTTTAGAGGGGAGGGGAAACAGGAAGAGGCTTGAGTTTCCAGAGCTAGAGGAACAACTTAGAAGAGAAAGAATTAAGAGTGGAAAGGGAGCATATAGTATGCAGAGTATATAACCTACAAGGACAGTAACCTAGCATTCTGAGCAGCCTTAGGATAGAAACTGCTGGAAAAAGGAAGCCAGTCCTGAGGACATCCAGAAGTTTAAGAGTCACAGCAAACTACTATGTAGAGAAGCAGCACTGATAACAGTTGATTATTGACCCAGTGCCGGATAGATTTTGTTCTGTCATCTGTGTTGTTTGGCTTGGGTTTTTTTCTATAATGCATTTGTACTAAGCAATAAGTGCAATGTTTCCTAAAAGCAGGGGTTGATGGGAAGATGGGAGGAGGTACCAAACGGCAGATTCTTGCTCTCCTTTGCTGTCGGAATGGAGGTGACCCTGCCACAATCCCAAGGTGCAGGTAGAGTTCCTGGGAGGAATTAAAAGCCCGCTTTAAGACTATTCCTGAGGCTGAAACCTCTTTTCAGTGACAAGCATCATCAAAGCTGTAATGCAAGTCAGCTGCACCGGGCAAATGCAGCATACGGTGACGCTGTAACCTCCCTGAAACGGCAATGAAAATGCATCTGACCCAGGGAGGTGCCACTGTGTGGAAGCCTGCCCCTTCCTCGGTAGGGAAAAGATGGCCTGACCTGCCGCTTCATTCAAAGAAGTCCACGTCTCCTCACCTAGGTTAAGAGCAGGTGGCATCATCCACAAAGATGCTCCAAAACCCAAGCTGGAGCTGTCATGGATTTATGAGCTCCTGTCTGTTTCACGGTGCTGCTTCTCACTGAGCCTACTTCATCATTTAAATTATTAACAGTGAAAGTGCATTGACTGGGGGAGTCGGTGGAATACAGGATCCTGAAGAGCGTGGAAGGGTCTCAATACAGTTTCATCTCTCTCATGCAACTCACCCTCATTAGTCTCCAGATCTGGGCTTCTGAACATGCATGGAATAAACGGAGGGGATTTTTAAGGCAGTTTCTGTTTAGGCTCTACTCATTAAAAACAAAACAAAAAACAAAAAACAAAACAAAAAACAAAACAAAACAAAAAACTCCATTACCTAACCTAGTCTTGCCTATAGTTTTCAGAAATCATGAGACCATCAAAAGTCTACTTTGCCTGGTAAAACTGTCATCCCCACCCAGCCTTCCCTGTGGCCACTTACCTATGCTGACATTATATTGCTTTGCTTGGTAGCAGTTCAAGGGAATAAAAGCATTTTCTTGCACTCCACACATTGCAGTGTCTAACTCCTCAGCCCTTGCAACAAAGAGGCAAATCTAGAATGTGAAAGTTGGTCACATGTATTTTGGCCTTAGGATGAAGTCCTGCCTGTTAGAGTCTATATATGAGGCTTAATATTCAGTATTTATTTTCCAGGTTGCCCTAAATCTGGGCACAGCCACCCCGCCACCTCCCCTTCCATTGACCCTGTTAACCCTGAAAAGAAAGTTAAATCCTATAACTCGAGCCTAGCCCTGCAAAACTGAAGCTGTAGCTCTCAATCAAACAGTCTCTTGCCATTTTTAATAAATTGGATTGTGGATTAATCTTGGGAGTATTTGGGCCCCTGATGAAACATTCTCTTTCAGGGAAGATCAAAATTTTCCTATTTGCATAGAAAGTTTACAAATAAAGATTCTTTAAAAAGATAAGTCTTTAATTATTTGGTTATTAACCTAGATAACCTCTAAAGGTTCTTAAATCTAATGATTTCTTTTATTTGAGTTGCATTTGTCAAGTTCTCACCATCTTGCCAAATTACTTCAGACAATAGCAATATCTAATGTTTTTACAGCACTTTATAGAGAGTTTCTAAAGCGCTTTCACACATTCATTATCTTATTTGAGCCTTAATGCAACCCTATAAATTATGGCATTTATTATTCCTGTTGCAAAAGAAGAAATAGAAGCTCAAAGAGATTAAAAGACTTAGCCAAGGTCATTCAACAACAAAAAAAAATGGAAGACCTTGAACTATCAGGGAAATCTTAGAACTGAATTCAAGTCTAGATTCTGTTACTAAATAGCTGTATGGTCTTGAGTACATCACTCACCATTCTGAGCTTGTCTATCTGTAAAAGGGGTTAGTTAACTAGCTGATCATCTCCATGGTCTTCCAAAGACCTAAAATTCTACTAATTTTATAATATACCTATAATAAATAAACAAAAATTTACTATATTGCTATAATACTAAATTCTTCCTTTCTCTGGGCCTCTTGCCTCCAAGCAAAAATAAAAGGATTATATGAACTACACAGGAGGCCTGAGATTAAAAACAATCAGTGTGGCACACTAAGGAACTTTAAAAATACAAAGATATCAAATGGAAAAAAAAATTTCATGATCCAAAGCTCAGTGCATCGTCACATTATGGTGTGACAGTACCAGAACTCCTACCCTCTACTAACATTTTGTTAATATTTTTGTATCTCTGTTGTGATGAAAACCAAGCTAGAATTTGGTTTAGGCTTAGTTTTTGAGACCACAGCTAGCTCTTACCTGAATTAGAGCCCTCCATTTCAGACATCTGTATCTACCTTGGGCAAAGCCCCACTAGTTCTTCTTTCTGGGTGATCTAAAACTCTAAAAGTGATAGGTACAGCCTCAATTTCCCAGGGCACATCAGTGCCATAGTGAATGGCTAATACCCATGAAAGCAAAGTTGATCTTCAATCCCTTCACTCTCTTCTTTTTTTTTTTTTTTTTTTTGAGACGGAGTCTTGCTCTGTCATCTAGGCTGGAGTGGCAGTGGCGTGATCTCAGCTCACTGTAACCTCTGCCTCCCAGGTTCAAGCGATTCTCCTGCCTCAGCCTCTGGAGTAGCTGGGACTACAGGCGCGCGCCAACACGCCTGGCTAATTTTTGTATTTTTAATAGAGATGAGGTTTCACCGTGTTGGCCAGGCTGGTCTCGAACTCCTCACCTCATGATCTGCCCACCTCTGCCTCCCAAAGTGCTGGGATTATAGGCATGAGCCACCTCGCCCGGGCCCCTTCCCTTTCTAATAGGCAGGAGACTACCTATCTCATAATGACTTTGTTCCCTCTGTTGTGATGCTATCTTTTGGTGGTTCAGTGGTTTGCCACCACTTGGGAGACATGTCCAATTCCCAGGCCTCACCTGGCTCTGACCATCTCAGAACACAACTCTAGTTGAATGTTTCTGTGTGTGGAGACTGTGCTGAACTTTTTATCTTCATTTTATCTTTGCAACAATTCTCTTACTATCACCATTTGTGGATGAGAAAACAGAGGCACGAAGAGATTAAATAACCTACCCCCAAGGTTATATGGCTAATGAATAGTAGGGTCTAGAATTCAAACTGAAACAGGCTGATTCTGAAGCTTATGGTGGTCTTTACCACCACATTGTTGCCCACTCATTCACCAACCAGGGCAGTGGAGACATGTCCAAAGGGCTGTATTCTCTAGGTACAAATTTCCCATCACTGAAAGGATGCAAGCATGGGCTGGGCATCCATCCAGTTTCAAACGCTAAGCTCCCATGGCTGAAAATCTGTCTTGGAAACACTCTCACTTCCGCTTTGGATGTTCTCTCTGCTCCTGATATCCTTCCTCTGTCCTCCTGGCATAATAAATTTCTTTTCTTTCCTTTCTCCCATTACACTGCTTTTCCTCCTATATTTACCACAATGCACTATAGAAATTGTGTTCTTCCTCCTCCAGAAAGTCTTGCAAACTGACTGCATTCGTTGACCCCTGATCATAGACACATTTGTTTGGGCAGTTATTATGTCATAATAAAGAGATGGGGCAGGGACCTCCAGTCTGCCACAGTCCCCACCACTCCCTATTGCCTCATCCCTCCCAGGTCACACACTGATACTAGCTGCCTGCCCCTCTGATGGAATTGAAGGTTTAACCCTGTAAGAGCTAGCCCTTTTCTATTATAGACTATACCTTATTCATCTCAGTATCCTCCTAGCATAGCAGCCTAGCATACTACAAGAAAAACAGCTCAATAGATGTTTGATAAATGAGTGAGTGAAAGAACAGATGAACACACGAAGACTGCCAGGCAGCTTAAAGATCCACTGGGCACAAAGGTGACAGATAAGGCAGCAACTCTTTGGGCAAACTCCCAATATGGGAGCAGCCTTAATCTCTTTATGCCTGTTAACTCAATTTATAAAGCAGATATGATAATACTTACCTACTTCTCACTAGGGCACCACATGAAATAATTAGCTAATATCTACAAGGCATTATCTGCACTAAGTGGTAGATATTACTCCTACTGTGAAAACTCAGCTTTGGGCCTCCAATGAATCTACTTTAAATAGAGCTGGAAAACTAAACAAGATTTATCCAGTCTTTCCTTCTGGTTCTGCAAATATTCAGCTACCAAACTAGGAATAAGTAACACCTTTCTCAGAGCTAACTGATCCCTCGCTATCTCTCTGTCTTCTCTCTCCCCATCCCCCGCCAACTGTATCATCCCTACCTCTTTCTCTTTCTCTCTCTCTCTCTCCCTGTTAAGTTAATATTTGGACAAGAGACAAAATGCACTAATAAGCGAGCCAGGATTCCCAACTGGGTGAATTGCAATGTCTCAGCAGCACACTAGTTCCCCATAGAGGACAGCGGCCAGGACTGGGGGCCTCTCTCAACTCTGGGCATGTTTTGTCTCTTGATCAAGGAATTGGCTGCATAGGTGAAAATCAGTTGAACTGCATACTTATTATTTGTGTACTTTTCTGTAAGTCCATTTCAGTAAAACTGAAAAAAAAAGGAAAAAAATGTGACTCATGCAGTCTGAAAAACAGTGGGCATTGCATACCCCTTCCTTCATTAAACCTAGAGACATTTTCCCACTCGTAGCAGGATTTTACCAAACACAAGCTTTCTGAAGCAGACACTCCTCTGCAGTCCATCCCACAGCACTCATCAGACAGCTGTGGCTCTTGCACCAAGCCAGAAATCTGTCTTGCTAGCCGTGCCAATGGTCATTAGCATAACCTCCTTCCTCTTCCTGTACCTCAGACCCAGTAAGTCCTCCGATACTCAAGAACTCCTTCCCGGAGCGGAGACACAGATCATGGCTATCAGATGGGTCCCTTGGCAGCTCAGCTGCAGGCAAGATTTGTTCCCTTGTTTGTCTGGAGCTTTGGTTTTAATTTGTAATGTTTGCTTAATCTACTATTAGTTGGGCTGAATTTAATTTAACTCATTGTAGCAATTCATTTCTTTCAATCTCCTGTTATTGGGTATCACTCTTAAGTTGTAAGTGAGTTTGCCTTCCCTAATCATCATGTAGGAATCTGTTGGCCTAGTTATTTCTCTTTGCAAGTAATATCTGCAATTAAAAATGTATATAATTGCAGAGAGAGCAGTGTGATGAGAATGCTGAATGGGATCTGTACCTTCTATTTTTTTCATTAGCTTTTATATTTTAAGTGAACTCAGGTAAAGTGCTGGTAAGGAGTTACTTCCTCTCCCACCCCCACCATTGTCAACTGCCAAATGGAGAGACAATAAATGGTAGCCAGACAGATTCTCTTTCTTACTATAAAGCCATAACGCCAAAACCTAGCACATAGCAATGAGTTTTAAAAATTAAAACAAAACAAGACCTCTAGCTTGGCTTATAGCCAATCACAGCTTTCAGATGGTAGAGATCATTCTAAATTTAGAGGAAAAAGTAAAAGTGGGTCTTTCTTCGAAATTTAATTTTAAAACTTGCTCCACAGGTAGACTTTTGGTAAAGATGCCTTTACATACAAATTTTAAAATACGTGATAGTTGTTTAAGAAAGCTTAACACAATCTTACTTACATAGTTCACAACTTTTTTTTTTTTTTTTTGACATGGAGTTTCGCTCTTGTTGCCCAGGCTGGAGTGCAGTGGCGCAATCTCAGCTCACTTCAGCCTCTGCCTCCTGGGTTCAAGTGATTCTCCTGTCTCAGCCTCCTGAGTAGCTGGGATTATGGGCACCCACCACCATGCCTGGCTAATTTTTATATTTTTAGCAAAGACAGGGTTTCACCATGTTGGCCAGGCTGGTCTCAAACTCCTGACCTTAGGTGATCTGCCCATCTCGGCCTCCCAAAGTGCTGGGATTACAGGAGTGAGCCTTTCACACCCAGCCCACTTCACAACTTCTTAAAAGTAAAGCTCTCATCCCACATATACTGAAACACTAGGATTTATCATGTTCCAATCAAGTCAACTTGCTCCAAAATCTCTCAAGAGATTTTTTTAATCACCATACTTAAAAGTAGGGTGATAATCACAAATATTAGGAAACATTTCTCCAAATACAATGGGAAATGCTAGATAATGTGTAACTTATGGATGTAAACACGTGCAAAGCACTTAACCCAAAGCCTAGCTTATAGAACGCACTCAACAAGTAGTAGAATAATGAGAACGATGCCAATTATAATAGCATCTATTGTTATTATTCAGAATATCTCATCCAGTTTGACTTATTTCTGCAGTGAAACAAATCACCAGGCTGTGTCTTTTCAAAGCTCACACTTCCAAACAGAGTAGGTGTTCCTTCTGATCTAAGCATACCTGAATGTTTTTCACCAAGGTTCGTGACTCCTGTAGCCACATCTATACTTAGTGTAAACCTGAACTTGGCAACAGAAAACCCCATGCAGGATATGGCCCCTAGGAGACCATGAGAAGTGACCTTCCAACATTCAAGCTACAGGGGAAATCTTTCTCTTAATTCGAGCTACATTGCACATTATGTCAATTCTGCAGAATTTATCCGGAAGAACCGATATGAACCGAAATCTCATCTACTGTTTACCCATTTTCTGTCTTTCCTTTTTTTTTTTTTCTTTTTGGAGACAGTGTCGCTCTGTCCACCCAGGCTGGAGCGTAATGGCACGATCTCAGCTCACTGCAACCTCCATCTCCAGGGTTCAAACAATTCTCCTGCTTCAGCCTCTCGAGTAAGTGGGACTACAGGCATGTGCCACCACGCCCGGTTAATTTTTTTTGTATTTTTAGTAGAGACAGGTTTTCACCATGTTGGCCAGGCTAGCATCAAACTCCTGACCTCAGGTAATCTGCCCACCTCGGCCTCCCAAAGTGTTGGGATTACAGGTGTGAGCCACTGCACCCAGCCTGTTTACCCATTTTCTAATCTCCAGTGAAACCAACTTCATAAAGGCTGTGGCATTTCTTCCAAGACACTACGATGAAGATGACATGATCAGGAGACTTAGGGAAAGCTACGACTTTTCAAGTAAGTAAAGTGGGTGACCCTCACTATTTTGTGGGCTCAATAGCTGTGTATTCATTTATAAAAATAAAATGGTAGAGACTGTATTGGACAGGAGAGACCTGGAATATGGATCTAAGTAACCAGCTAGCACAAAAATACCCCACTATTTATGTTATGTATACATACATATATACATACATGCATTGGTGGAGCTAGATAATATCTTTCAGCTCTGTTACTTTACATTGAAGTATCTGACTGATCATACTCATTTGTGCAGGAGATATTTAAAATCTAGTTGTGAAGATGACTGAGTCATGAAACATTAAATAATCTTAATGTGTAAGCTCCCAAAAGGAAGTCAATGAGAAAGGGTTAACTTTGCCATGTATGTTCATAGGAAAGTGAGTATGACTTGTATCTAAGTTATGGATCAGCAAACTAGACCCCCGAGCCAAGTCCAGACTACCCCCTATCTTTATAAATAAAGTTTTATTGGAACACAGCCACTCATTCATTTATGTATCATCTGTGGCTGCTTTCACTTTGCAACGGCAGAAATAAGTAGTTATGACAGAGACTTTATGGCCCACAAAGCTTAAACTATTTACTATCTGGCCTTGTACAGAAAAAACTTGTTGATCCAAAAAAGGCTGAACAAAGATTTTAAAAGAGATGGGGGGAAAGAAAAAGAGAGAGGGCTGAGTCTCAGGCAGGGGTACAGACTGAATAGGCAAAGTAGCTTTCCAGAGAGAAGGGATTGGGCAATCGAATGGATTCAGAACTGGTCACTAGAGGACCAGACTGGATGGTTTGAAGTAACGAAGATGAACTGGATGAATTGAGAGTAGGCACAAGCCAGAGAACTGTGGGCATTCACACCCAGATGACTGGACTTGACTGTGGACAGTCAGCCATTAGTGAGGGTTTCTGAGGAAAGAGTTGACAAAACAGAAGATTTAAAGAAATCCAATGGGGTTGCAGTTTCAGCACAGTTTGAGCTTCCTAGCATGAGACATTGAAGGTCCCCACATCCCAGGAGCCATGGCACTGGACATAATGGTATGAGTAAGGGAGACAGTAGGAAAGGTGGAGCTATGTGACTTGTGATCATTGGGATGGCGATGAGGAAGGAGAAGGAGTAACTAGGGCTTGCTTAGGGCTCCCACCCTGGGTGACCACACAGCTGACCACTTTACATGCAGCCACGTGCATTAGTGCATACGATTTCTTGAGCTGACAGTGAAATGTGTGCCTGAAAGTTTCATACCATGACTCAGGTCCAAAGTAATTCTAAAGAACAGGGCCAGTGATTTCAGTGGCTTATTTCCCACCCCACCTTCTAATCAATGTAATTCATTGACTTATTCACCATATTCTGGAGAGGGCGAAAAGCAGCAGTTTGCTACTTCTCAAAGTTGCTCTGGCAGGTCAATATCCTGTCATCACTAATCCTGCAAACCTTTTTAAAGACTTCAAATACATAGTCGGCTATTATCATCTTTCGGAGAGTTTTTCTACCTATTCTCCTTTTCATGTTATAGACACCCTAACGGCAAGTCTTAAAATCGCAGTTCTGACAGAGAGATTGAGAAGTTCAAGTCAATTCCTCATTTACCTGCTCGGTCTGCAAAGGAGTTCGAATAGCTTTAGGAACATCTACTTGGCTCCTTTGCAAACAAACAGGCCTGGTGCCCATGACTCCTCTGTTACGAGGCTCTCCTCCTCCCTGGAGACGAGCAGCATTCCTGTTGCAGAGTGCTGGACATTGTTCTGGGAACCCTCTGCCCAGATACTCATTAGTACTGCATTAGTCTGTAAACTCCGAAAGAAATGCCTAGTTCACCTCGCTCTTACTTGATGTACTTGAAAGGTCCGGTGAATTTATGGCAGGATAATGTGGAACCCAGCACCTATTTATGAGTTGATCATTTGTACCGAACCCCCCTCAAAGTGCCAAGGGTTACCATTCAACCACGGCCTGCACTAATGCCACGGGAAGGCCAACAAAGCCAAGTGTATGAAAGTTAAAAGCATTAATAAAAGTGTGACTTATAAATTACTTCATCTTTGTCACCCTTTTTGAAATGGGGTGAGAGAGGCCAGGGTAAATTTATTTTTTAAGTGCTTTCTGAGACCCGAACGGGTCAGGCTTGAAATGCTGTAGTATATAAATCATTCTTTGCAGATCTGGGGGATGCTGCAAGCATCACAACATTAACAAATATTGATTTATTTTATCATTTGCAACTGTTTATAGTATGACAGATCCTACTGCACACGCAAAAGCAAATACTTTGAGGCAATGTAGCTAATTAATATCTCTTGTAAGGGAGGAAAAAGGGAAAACCTGGCAATAGGATTTCAGCTTGTATGGAAGTTTGTGGCAAGGTGATTTTCATCAGATTGGCTGACATTAACTCAGCCCCCACCCCAATACCATGGAGATGGATGGATTTCACGCTAAGCAATTTGATGTACAAATGGCATATATGAGAGGTCCTGTCATCAACGCAGCATCATTATACATGATATCAACCAAAGCTCCTGTGAGGCTGAAACCTAGGAAAGGGTCAGCAGGGGTTTCAGACCCCTGGCCACTCTGCTCAACTTTGTATCAAAGCATTAAATAAGCAGACACCCACACTCAATTCAACCACAGGTTCTAAAGGATTTATCTGGGGTCCCTGCTGATGCAATGAAGGACAATTAACAAAAATGCCTTCAAGGTAAGGGAGATGAAAGTCTGCATTGTGCTGGAAAGTGTCCCTGGCTCTGCTGCGCTTTCTCAAACTGCACTTTGGATGTGTTTTCAAACTTAAATTGCTCACAATTTGGGCCTTCTCCTAACAGGCAACAGAGGGCTGAAGACTGATTAGTCAAAGAAGTTCAGGGAGCCCTACAGTTTCATTGAGATAAACAATGACAACAACACAAACAATGACTAAGAAAATCTGATTTAAACTCCTGACAATGATTAATGCATCTGAACTATGCAAGGAGAACTCAGTGAAATAATCATAGATTGGTACTTTTGTCTGGGAAGCACAATGAAGTTGATCTCTGTGTCCAAGCACATCTTCAAGCCTCCTGTGCAACTGGGTGCTCCTTACGTGGGGCACTGAGGTCAATGGTACACCATGGAGCTAGTAATTGCTATGCAGTCAATTACCAATGGCATAGCAATGACTGAGACTCCCTTTTAATAGTGTAGCCTGGGAAAGTATCTCCCAATGGCAATGATAGCTGAGGCCAGAACCAAGATTTCTCAGTCTCAGCACTACTAACACTTTGGGCTGGATAGTTCTTTGTTGAGGAGTGCGGCGAGGGGTCTTGTACACTGTAGGATATTTGGCATCATCTCTAGTTTCTGCCTACTAGATGCTGGTAGCAATCACCACCACCCCAATGTGAGAGTCAAAAGTTACAGCACGCATTGCCAATTGTTGTTAGGACTAAAATCTCCCTTTGTTGACAACCACTGGGTTAGACAAAATAACTCAAAGATTTTGTATCAGGCCTTTCCCACCAGAAAATCTTCCTTGGCCACAAACTTTAAGTCTTAGCATTCTAAATGTACAACTTTGGGCCACTTTGTGGTCTAATACTGAACTATGTGGCTGTACCTGTTGATCTTAACCACTATGAAGGGAAGGATCAAGAAGAGACTTCCAAGAACTAAAAATTATTGTGTATAAGTCAACAGGAGAGGGAAGAGAAAAATTAGCCACCATAAGGCAAGAGTAGGATGGGGGAAAGCAGTTCCAGTGATGTGGGTCATGCTCCACAGGCATGAGGGCTCATAGGTAAGAAGAAAGCACATTCAGAATGTCACCTAGTATAACTTAGTCCGATGGACTAATGCCAGAGTTGAATAGTAAGATCTTCCCCATATTTAAACCAAAAAAGCCACTGCCCCTCTGGCCAAGTGTGAAGTCTTACTGCATACCGGCTGTGGCAGATCTTATTTTCCAAAGATGGTCACGACAATGTCTCTCATCCCACCAACTCTTCTGCAATGTGACCTCGCCATGCCCTTCATAAGGAGGTGAGGTTTCTTTCTCCATCTCCTTGAATCTGGGTGGCCATGTCTGACAAATGCAACATGGCAGAAGTGATGCAGGGCCAGTACTGGGAGTAAGTCTTTTTTTTTGAGACAGA
Source organism: Gorilla gorilla gorilla (assembly GCF_029281585.2). NCBI lineage: Eukaryota > Metazoa > Chordata > Mammalia > Primates > Hominidae > Gorilla > Gorilla gorilla. The sequence goes on from NC_073242.2 coordinate 103,296,423, forward strand.
GTCTCACTCTGTCGCCCAGGCTGGAGTGCAATGGCACAATCTCGGCTCACTGCAAGCTCTGCCTCCTGGGTTCATGCCATTCTCCTGCCTCAGCCTCCGGAGTAGCTGGGACTACAGGCGCCTGCCACCACACTTGGCTATTTTTTTATGTTTTTTAGTACAGACAGGGTTTCACGGTGTTAGCCAGGATGGTCTTGATCTCCAGCCTCAGCCTCCCAAAGTGCTGGGATTACAGGTGTGAGCCACATCTGGCCTGGGAGTAACTCTTAACTGGCTGGTGGCTTCTGCTCCCTCTTTCTTGGAATGTCTGCTCATGGAACATTCCCTCTCAGAACCCAGCTGTCATACCATGAGATTCACAGTTTACAGGGAGAGGCCATGTGGATGATAGGTTCTGGTCAACTGCACATTGAGTTTGCAGCCAGCCCTATGAGTGAGTTATCCCTGTTACCCAGTCCAATCAAACCCACACATGACTCCAGCTCCAGCCAACATCTGAATGTAACCCCCTGTGAGACTCCAAGCAAGAACCGCCCTGCTGAGCCCCATCAATTCCAGACTCATGAGAGATATATAATAATAGTTATTTTAAGCCACCAAGCTCTTGGGTAGTTTGTTATACAGCAATATGTAACTGGAACACCAACCACACTGATATTTCTATGAAGCTAAAGACAAATGTGTTCTACTATCAAAGTTATTGAGACTTCAATCTCTGGAAATCTCAATAACCTGGTAGTAGAACACATTTGTCTTTAGATTGAGATTGATCAAAGGGAATTAACAGACATCATCATCACCCTATTTACTAGATGCACAATACTTTCCATTTGTTATCTCATGTCATTCTTGCAGTCAACTTAGGAGACAACTATTATTATCCCCCTTGACAAATGATGGGACTGAGGTCTAGAGAGCGTGAGTCTCCTTGCCAAGGCAACACAGTCAGGGGGTGGAGAAACACAGATTCAAAAACAGTCTGACACCAAAGCGTTAATTTTACCACTATTCTGTGGACAGTTTTAGCCCCAAGACAGAAGACATGGAAGCAGAGATAAATCTGTAAAATGTTATACTCAGGGAATGCTATCAGAGAACTCTGTCCTGTGACCTCTGATTTCCAGAGTCATAAAATCAGCTGTTGTTCTTCCCCATGGACCGGCACAGAGGTCTCTCCTGCTTTGAGGAATGTGGTCCACAGCACACTGAGGAGGTATATGGATTAGGTACCATCTCTGATGGAATTTCTAAAGGGGCACTGGAATCAGAAAACCCCAGTCTTTCAAAGAACTGATCCTTAACCTTCTCAGCATCTCTGCAACTTAGCTATGCCTATGAACTGTTGGGTGGCCTTAGGCAAACCACAAACCCTCTAAGCCTCAGAGTTCTCGGCTGTAAACTGGGAATTACCCCTACCCCTCAGGATTGTTATGACAACTTGAGATAATGTATCAAACTGCGCAGCATGGTGCTGGCACACAGAGGCACTTGAACCTGGTAGCCTACCTAGGACCTGTGTCTGGCCTGAATAGTCTGAGGTATGAGGAAGCTAGACTGTGAAGTTTACACTTAGCCTGTGTCTAAACATTTGCCTGGAAATTTGCAGCCATGCTGAGCACATGCATCCCTCCTGCAGCCTACAGCAGACATATGATAGAGAGGAGACGGTCGTCAGGGTGCTGGGCTCAGTGGGGAGTCAAAGATGCTGTAGTGTGAAATGCACTCACATGGGCTGACCTTTGTAAAGGCACTACTCACATGCTCCTGAGATGCCCATATAGCCTAAGAGCATGTTAGAACGGTCACAACCCAAAGACTCCATGTCTGATCATTTCTGATGCTTGGCAGCCCATTCCAAAGGCATCTCCCCCTCTATATTTGCCTTTGAGCACAGTTGAGGCACTGCCTTCTCAAAGGACCCCATTCCTGCCCCTTCATGCAATCTTCAGTCACATAGAAAGACATCTCCCCTGGCATCATCAGTGTCCAGTACAATAAAAAGTCACCAGAATCGTCAAGCTGGATCCAGTGCCAGCCCAGGTGAGATTTTTCCTTCCTGTGTGTGGCCTTCTGGCATCTATTTTCTCTTTGAAGCTCTTTTCTCTTCCTGGGATGAGAACCCAGAATTGGGGCTCTGATCTCCATTCACCAAATCATCCCAGGCTAAAGCTTTCTTCTCTAGACGCCCAGGAAAAGCACGATAGTTCAGTCATATTAGGTTCCTGCCAGCTAAGAAGCCTAAGTTTCAAAGAAAAAGGCACCATTCACCCCAAATTCACCATGGTCTGACTTTTGTAAAGGTCCTAAAATACAATTAGTAACACAATTGCATCTTAACTTAGAATTTTCCACTTGGTGGCTTTTCTCAGGTTGACTGTCATTGAAAAGCTGCTTTTTGCTTTTTTTTTTTTTCAATTTAAACCTAAAGAACACTATAATGCTTTACTCTTAGTTGCTAATGTCCAGTTGAGTTCTGCTCGGCATAGATACTGAAGGTTCCCCAGTAGAAAGGAGTCATTCCCATCATTTATTGTAAAGTGTGTGCCTGGCAGTTGTAACTGAGTTCAATTTGAAAAGAAATCAAATGTTTGGATGAAAGTGACACAATGATGTAGCATGAGGCATAATCCATACATTTCTAACAGATGCCAGAAGAAGCCCCAGCTGGAAGTCATGTCGCTTTTAGATACTGAGAGCAACAAGTCATTAATTTGTATTCCTTAAATAACTTATTAAGGCTACATGTGCAAGCTCTTATACAAAACCCAGAGCCAGGGATAAGTAAATGAGTGAATGAGTTCAATCATCCAAGCCTTAGTTCATGCATTTATTCATTCAGCAAATTTTCAGTGAGCAACTTACCATACGTCATGCACTGGGCTATATGCTAAGGATGTAACAGTAAGCAGGTGGAAGCCGAATCCCTGCCCTTATGGAGCTTAGAGACCAGTGAAAGGGACAGACACTAATGATCTGATCATAAAAGCAAATAGGAAACTGTATTTGAGCCAAGGTCTACGACGTATATGAAGCTTTCAGTATTTATAATGAGGAAATCTTACCAAATCCATGAGGTCAGGGAAAGCTTAAGTAGGCTAAGACCTTACACCAAAGTAGGAGTTAATTAGGCAGAGAGAAATAGGGGGAAGGAGTATGGCAGGCAGAGGAACTAAAAGATGGCCAGAGAGGCCACAGTGGAGGGAAGAAAGAAAAGCCTGATTAGAGAGACAAGATAGAGACACAATGCAATCCCTGGGCCCATCCATCCCTCAAGACAGCATCAATGACAGATGAAAGGCAACACAGCCAGACAGAATAAAGCAAGTGCTAAACAAAGGTTCAAACCAATGCAGGAACAGTGGCTGGAACCCCAAGAAGGGCTGCAAGAAGGAGGTCGACTCTGAACAGAATCTAGAATAGGGGTTGACCAACTATGGCCCCCAGGCCAAATTGTGCCACTGCCTGTTTTTGTAAATAAAGCTGTACTGAAATACAGCCACGCCCATTCATTTATGCATTGTCTAGGGCTGCTTTGGCGCTACAATGGCAGAATGGAGAGTTGCTACGGAGACCATCAGACCCGCAAAACTGAAAATATTCAGTATCTGGCCCTTTACACAAAAGTTTGCTGACTCCTAGTCTAAAAGGATAAGCAGGATTTGAAATCAATGGGACAAGAGAAAAAGTATGCCAGCGCCTCCTGCCTCTCACACCTGCAAGAAACAAACTTGAGCATATCTTTCAGTGGACGCTCTGATGGCAAGAGTCATAGGAGGGAAAAGGTGCATGATAGACATTTTTAATGACATCTCAGAAATCACACTAAGCCAGATTTGTGCGTTTGGGCATATTTTGCTTCACGGAATAATTACACTCCAGGAAAGTTGATGGTACCTTGACATCTCAAGTTGATTCCCTCAAGGAATTATACAGGGGTGTGATACAGAAAATAAACAAAAACACTGTGCTCAAATCAGTTAGAAAAACACTAAATAAACAAAGTTGAACCGGCTTCCCTACTGCAGGACTTACCAGAGCCTTTAATATCCTACTGTGCTTTGGAAATCTCCAGGAGAAAAAGTTATGTTGCGTGTCTCAAATTTATTTGATCACAGACTCCTTCTTTTCCAAAGTCATCTTATCAGGACAGAGTTGCTTGAAGCATAGCGTGAGAAACACTGGTCTGAACTTTTTATAAAGCAAATGACCTTTTCTTAATAATCTCCAAAACAATGTCAGAAATGTGTTTTCTTTCCAAATAATTTCAAAACTGTCAGCAGAAGCAAGGGTTAACTGTGGCAAGCTAGAAACCTGTGGGTACATGGCACATGAAACCCCACCCCTCTTAACCTGATTCTTCCCACACGAACCCATTTGTGTGGATTTTGCGGAGGATTTTACTCCCATTTCCTGTGAAAACTCCCATATCTGAGATGTCCTAGCTCAGTATTTAGAGCTAATGGCATTTGCCTCTCTTCTCTTCTACAAATTGTCAACATCAACAAATTTCACTTGGATCAAAAATTCTAAATTCAAAGCAGCAGTATATGAGAAATAAATGAATATTTTTAACGTCTTGAATAAACTGTCTTATTGCATTCCAAATCCTGGATGCCAAATTTCTTTTAAATATTGCCAAAGATGCCGTTCCTCTGGTCATTCAATAGGCAAATGAACAGAAGCCGGCAAGTTCAAAATCTCGAAGAAATCAGTCACAGACAAGACAGCAAACTGTGCTCACTGTTCCCAAGTCCACCACATCAATTGCACAGAAGAAATGGATTTAGGTACCTGGCAGACCAGTTCACTAGCTCAAAGACTGACATTATCCTTAAGAATGCAGATGTTACATATTTCTCTTCCCCTTTAGACACATTCAAAAGACCAAAGAGAAGGCCAATAACCATTTTCAAAAGCAACCATAAAAATCTACAAACATTCTAGAGCTTCTCCAGGCAGGCAACTCCCAGAGTATTCACAGCCCTGGAGAAATGGGCCAAATTTTCCATTCTCAAGGCTAAAGGGATTTGAAAAGGGCAACAGAAAAATCACACCATTGATGGCAAGCATCCCTGAAGGCAAAGTCCTATTTCAGAGTCTGGTACTAACGTCCAGAAGCAGCAGGCCATGTGTCCACTCCGAGGTTGTCACACTTCGGCAGAGAATCCCTGCAGGGTCAGAGCAGCCCTGGGGGCTCTGATGAGAGGTGCTAAATAAGTTAGTGCTATCGTTTATTAGAGCATAAGAAACAGATGGGAATGGGCAAAATGACAGCTGGAAGAGTGAGGTTTCAGGAAGATGAGTATCTGCAGCACTCAGAAATTCATCTACGCGACGCCTATTAACATTCACGGGAATGGCTTTCTTAGCACCAGCTACGGATTCTGCAGCCTCTCACAAATTCATTCCTTGGCTTTTTCACCATCACACAGACAGTTAATCTCATATCTAATTATAAAATAGTTGGCAATCCCACAACTTTCTCTTGTAGAACTCTCCCACCAAGAATGATTATTTTCAACTCATTGGTCCTTGCATCCACAGGAGACTGGGAAGACACAAGAAGGAACTAAGGGGAGACAGGATGGGCAAGGGAAGGGGCGGAGGAAGTTCACCTATTGTGGCCGTCCTTCAGGGACAGGGACAGGGACAGGGACAGGCAACTGGACATCCATTTGTCCCCATCTGGCCAGGGCTGGCCCTCACCTGACTAGAGTTTCATCTGGCTTTTTTGTTTTTTGTTTTTGAAATGGAGTCTCTCTCTGTCACCCAGGCTGGAGTGCAGTGGCATGATCTTGGCTCACTGCAACCTCTGCCGCCCGGGTTCCAGGGATTCTCTTGCCTCAGCCTCCTGAGTAGCTGGGATTATAGGCACATGCCACCACACCAGGCTAATTTTTGTATTTTTAGTAGAGAAGGGGTTTCACCATGTTGGTCAGGCTGGTCTTGAACTCCTGACCTTGCAATCTGCCCGCCTTGGCCTCCCAAAGTGCTGGGATTATAGGCAAAGCCACTGTGCCCGACCTCATCTGCTTTTTTTTTTTCTTTTGCATTCTTGAAGCCACTGGTTTTTGACCCAGGTGGCAGCAATCCACCAGGGCTCTGCTATATGCTGAGGTTTCCCAGCCTCCTCACACGTCCTGAAAAGTTCCAGCTCACTTGGGGCTGTTTGGACATAAGCCCCTATGTTTACTGTATAAGGAATGGTCACCTAATAGCTTAAGAAACAGTACAAAGACCCATTCCTTAAGACTAGGGATAAAAGACTGAAATAAGCATAAGACATACAATTGATTTAAGAAACATCCCTTGATAACTAACTTTTAACAAAAGAAATTATTTTAAGCAAGATAGGCCCTTTTTAAGTTTTTTTATTTTTGTTTAAGAGACAGGGTCTCACTCTGTTGCCCAGGCTGGAGTCTAGAGTGCAATGATGCAATCAGAGCTCACTGCAGCCTTGAACTCCTGGGCTCAAGCAATCCTCCCCCGTCAGCCTCCCAAATGCTGGGATTACAGGCATGAGCCACCATATTCTTTTTAAAAGCCTTTTAAAGGTTTTATTCCGTGTTTTTTTCTTTACTATTTGCTCACATGCTGGTATATGTTAAATATATATCTACACACACACACACCTTGAAAATCTGTCATTTTGTTGAGAAATATTACTAGATTTTTTTTCTCACAAATTATCTTCATCACAGTGGCTGATAAGTGTCAGAAATTTGGGGAGGATTTTGAAATCATGAGGCAGGCTATATGACAGTCAAATTTAGTATTTTGTTTTCTACATGAATGTCTATACCAGCCTTATACACAAAGAACATAACGGAACAGAAGTCATCCTGCCCAAGACTTTCAGAAGTTCTCAAAAATAGTTGTAGATCAGTTTTACATAGGCTTCTAGCAATTATTTCAAAAATTTATTTAGCCTATAATCCCAGCACTTTGAGAGGCTGAGGCAGAAGGATTGCTCGAGGCCAGGAGTTCTAGACCAGCCCAGGCGACGTAGCAAGACCTCATCTCTACAAAAGATTTAAAAGTTAGCTGGTCATGGTAGTACACACCTATAGTCTTACCTACTTGGGAGGTTGAGGCAAGAGGATTGCTTGAGCTCAGGAGTTTGAGGCTGCAGTGAGCCATGATCATACCACTCAAGTCTGGGCAGCACAGCTAGACCCCAGCTTAAAAACATTATTTAGAATCAGTTACCAATTCATTGCAAGATGGGAAAAGGAATATAAAGCAGAGTTCCTGTCCTCAAGAAACTCACAGTCTTAATCAAATGGGACATAAAATTTAAACCATCATTCTTCAGCAAACTAACACAAGAAAAGAAAACCAAACACCGCATGTTCTCACTCATAAGTGGGAGTTGAACAATGAGAACACACGGATACAGGGAGGAGAACATCACACACCAGGGCCTGTCGGGGGTTGGGGGGGCAAGGGGAAGGATAGCATTAGGAGAAATACCTAATATAGATGACGGGTTGATGGGTGCAGCAAACCACCATGGCACGTGTATACCTATGTAACAAACCTGCACATTCTGCACATGTATCCCAGAACTGAAAGTATAATTTTAAAAAATTAAAACAAATACAAAGATAATAACTACATCATACAGTGTGGTACCCGACATATGGTAGGTATTGAGCACCCACCATATGTCAGGTACCACATTGTATGATGTGTGTGTGATTTTATGCATATATGTATATGTATGTGTATGTGTATATATGTAATCTCAGTTGCTTCCCTCCAAAATAAACGAGGAGGGTGGTATGTTTGAAAAAGGATGAAGAAATTAAGACTCAGAAAAATCAAATAAATTACACCATGAGGGGCTATATAGTCTATTGATGCACTAGAAAGGAGGAGGGAGACATTAGTGATGTGCTTGAGTCACTCAAGTTTCTCTGAAGACCTGGCCAAGGTGAGCTTCTACGAGTTAAAGGAAACTCAAGGTTGATTCTGGAATGTCTGGACTGACAGTTTCTCTGGTTCACTTCCTGTCCCAGGAACTCACTCTCTGGTCTTTTTCCATGAAACACATTTCTTCATCTCATGGTGTAATGGGGCTTAATAAATAACACCTTTGCATCTTGCAAGGAGAGAAGTGGTAAGAGCAACAGATGAAGGATCATTTCTTTACTCATGAAAAAAGTTAGGTTGTAGGATGTAGAGTAAACTGTCTGGTAAGTAAAGCCCAGAATGAGGTACAGATTTTCCTGCAGGGTCACAGCATATGAAGTGTTCTTGGAGGGATGGCAGGTCCCAAGAGAAAGAAGCACACAGCCAAGCCAAAACCTCGGTTATTCCTCCCAGATTTACTGATCAGTTAAATCTGCATCTGCCATGTCAGAGTTAGGCCGGGAGTTAAACTAGCAGATACTTCTTCACTTGGAAGGATAGTAGTGGGAAAGAAGTGTCAGCCGGGCGTGGTGGCTCACGCCTGTAATCCCAGCATTTTGGGAGGCCCAGGTGGGCAGATCATGAGGTCAAGAGATCGAGACCATTCTGGCCAACATGGTGAAACCCTGTCTCTACTAAAAATACAAAATTTAGCTGGGCACGGTGGCGCATGCCTGTAGTCCCAGCTACTCATGTCACTGAAGCAGGAGAACCGCTTGAATCCAGGAGGCGGAGGTTGCAGTGAGCCTACCAGCACCACGGCATTCCAGCCTGGCGACAGAGCAAGACTTCGTCTCAAAAAAAAAAGAAGCGTCTCCCCCCGTGGGGTCTGCCACATATACTCCATTTAACAGTGCACAAATGTGACCTAGGCAAGATTTTGCAGACTGTTTGTAGAACAGGGAAGGACTTGAAGGAGGAGAGCGATGGAGGAAGGTGGCCCTCAGAAGTGACTGGAAAAGGTGTTCTGGTAGCAAAGGTGCCACTCTATGTTATGACTCCCCCAGCTACCAAAAACAAAGCAAACAAAAACAACATCTGAAGCAGCTTCTGCAGGGTTGGCGAGGCTATAAGACAAAGTACTCCCCAAAGAGGGTGCCTGTGAGATGGGGAAGTAAATTTAGCTAGAAGTTCCTCTGTTGGGTTTTTCTAAGAGACCTAGGATGGAAACTGAAAGAATCCAGACATGTCTCTCTCTAGCTTTGGGGTAGCGTGTTTTCTAAGCTAAAGAAGAGTTGATACCCTCCAGGTAGTCAAGAAAATTATTTTTCTTTCCCCTTTTCCCACCGTCCCTCTTCTTTCCCCTTTCCCCACCTTTCCCCACCATCCCTCTTCTTTCACCAACTTTCCTCCACCATCCATCCCTCTTCTGCTTTTTTTTTTTTTTTTTTTTTTTTGAGATGGAGTTTCACTCTTGTCATCAAGGCTGGAGTGCAATGCTGCAATCTCGACTCACTGCAACCTCCACCTCCTGGGTTCAAGTCATTCTCCTGCCTCAGCCTCCCAAGTAGCTGGGATTACAGGCACCCGCCACCATGCCCAGTTAATCTTTGTATTTTTAGTAGAGATGGGGTTTCACCATGTTGGTCAGGCTAGTGTTGAACTCCTGACCTCAGGAGATCCACCTGCCTCGGCCTTCCAGAGTGCTGGGATTACAGGCATGAGCCACCACGCCTGGCCTCCGCTTTCTTTTTCCCCACCTATTAAGATAAAAAAGAAAATTACACTTAAATTTCCTGTTTTCTCTTGAAGTAGTCAAGGGTGTTTTTCAGCCAGCCTAGTCTTTGACTAAATGTGCCTTACTCCCTGTTCTCTTACTACTTTTTCCACATCCTGGCTAGGAGCAAGGTATAATTCAAAAGGGCCACAAAAGAAAATGGGCTCATGGAAATGAAAAGAATTATACTCACTTTGCATGGAAAGGAAAATGGAGGAAAATGGAATTGTATTTATTTCAAGTACATGAAAGCTTTCACTCGAAGATGAGAACAATGTTTTAAGCCAGAACAAGAGGGGAGAGATTTAAAATGTAGCACTAGGAACTTTCTCTCACTCTAAGTAGGTTGTCTTCAGTGTCCCCAGGTAAACTTAGGAGCATCTTCTCCACTACTCCCATTCCACATTGAACCCATCTGCTGAAGAACAGTCATCTTATTTGATTGCATGTGTTTGTCTGCAAAGTCCACTACTACAGGAGACAGTAAGCAACTTGAGGATAGCATTTAACATAATGCCTACATCAGAAAAAAACTGAGTATTTATAGGCTGAATCAATTTAAAGTGAGATTCTTAAATACCGAAATGCGTTATTTAACATGTTCATTTTTTGTGGCGGTGGAGGGAAGGAAACTTTAAAAATGGGATAGATTCAGGACTTGAGTCATTTCATAAACACGTAAGAATAACAATCCTCAAATGTAACTGAAGTACTCATTAGAGCTATTGACAATGTTCTGTACACATTCTAGGCCATGAAGCAGGATCATATTGCCCCATCTACTCCAAAGAGACTGCCTTTAATCAACGAAATATGATCAGCATTAACTGGTCACATCCAAGCATTCACGGCTCACCAATCTCTCTTTTCCTGCCTCTGGCATTGTTGATGCCTGCCGTGGTTTGGATGTGGTTTGTCTCTGCCAAAACTCACGATGAAACTTAATTGCCAATGTAATGTGGTTGGGAGTGGTGCCTTCCTTAGATGATTAGTTCGTTAAGCTAGATTAATGTCTCTCTTAGGACACTGGGTTAGTTCTTGAGTGAGTGGATTTGTTCCCTCGAGAGTGGGTTGTTATAAAGTGAAGTTGCCTCTCATCTTCTGCCTCCTTGGCAAGTCTGCTTCCCCTTCCACTTCTCTGCCATGTTATAACGTGCAGCATGAGACCTTCACCAGAAGCTGAGCAGATGCTGACGCCATGGTTCTTGGACTTCCCAGTCTCCAGAATCATGAGCCAAATAAACTTATTTTCTTTAGAAATTACCTAGTCTCTGGTATTCTGCTGCAGCAACACACAATAGACTAAGACAAAGATGGAGTCAAGATGGAGCTTCTAACAAATCAGGTCTAGGAATGACAATGATGAACCTAAGCCCAGTGCACCATGTGATGGGCCATATGAATAAATTAACAAGTTAGAACTAAACTCGTGTTAATATCTTTGGAATGGTTGTTTGATCAAACCTCACTTGCCTGATACAATATCCCTGTAAACCCAAATTTCTATTTAATTTCAAAACTATATAGTTTCATCAAAATGTGATTACTGCTCTTTGACTAACAGGCTGTGATCTTCCAGCCCTAAGACCTATTTATCTGCTTAGGTAAAACCTTGGAAATCCTGGAGACAAAAAGAGTTATGGTAAAGAAACAAACCACTTTAAATATGTTAAAGGTGTTTGCCTTTTCAAACCTATTCAATTTTTCCCAAAGAGCTATGCGTGCCCATGCTCCAGAATCACTATGAGCACAAGAATTCTTGGAAGCACACATACACTGGCTGAATTATATTTCTATTTCCACAGTGCTGCTATTTTCTTTTCTTTTCTTTTCTTTTTCAGACGGAGTTTCGCTCTTGTTGCCCAGGCTAGAGTGCAATGGCGCGATCTCGGCTCACCACAACATCCTTTCCGAGTTCAAGCAATTCTCCTGCCTCAGCCTGACGAGTAGCTGGGATTACAGGCATGCGCCACCATGCCCAGCTAATTTGGTATTTTTAGTAGAGACGGGGTTTCTCCATGTTGGTCAGGCCAGTCTTGAACTCCCAACCTCAGGTGATCCACCCACCTCAGCCTCCCAAAGTGCTAGGATTAGAGGCTTGAGCCACCGCACCCAGTCTCCTACTATTTTCAAAGGAAATCTGTTCCTCTCTCAGCAATGGTATAGGGATAGAAGATTGTCCATAAAGCCCCGGTGTCACTGCCACACATAGTCGGACATGACATGGTTGGCTCATTAGCATTTACGTGTCTCCATTTCAACATGACCACTTGACACTAAGTGTTTGTCCCACTAGAAATGTCAGAGAGTTGTCAGGTTTTGACTGAATTTGGTAAATGACTACTGTATCTCTAGTGCTCCAAATTGGCTCAGAAAGCCTTTCTTCTGTTAGGACTTATATGTTGCTTTTCCCGTTTTGGGATGCTCTGGCCAGAGCTGTAGCCAACATATACCTTAACTTTGTTTTGGAGTTTTGTGTGTTCTATTGAAACAAAATGGCAAGTAAAATATTTTTATATGAGCATATTTCTGTCATATTTAATGGATTCTAATAAAGTTAGGTACATGGGTGAATTGATGAGAAAATGGCTTCTCTTGCCAGCTCAAAAAATGCATATTGCCAATTTAATTTCTACATGGTAAAATCAGCTACATGAGGTTTGAATAAGGTCCAGCACTTGGAGAACTTCAATGAATCCTGATATAGCTTCCAGATAGCCAAAAAACATAAGTTTGAAAGACCTTTGCAAAGAGTAAAGTGTTATTTGAAAGGGGAGTTTTCCCATTTGGGAGTCAGGTATCAACAGGTCTTTTTCAACCTCATTGAAAAAGAATTGTTTCTATACATCAAGCTGTACAGAAAGGAAGCAGAAGCATATGTGATTTAGTGAGGTTCTGCAAGTCAACTGCTACTGTGTGTGTGCGCGCGCGCGTGTGTGTGTGTGCACGCGTGCACGTATGGTGTGTACCGCTAGGTCAGGAATGGACTGGAGTTCTCTGAAGCCAGAGGTTCACCAAGAAGCTTCCTATGATGTTTTGTTGGCCTAAAAGGGCAGTTCAGGTAAAAGTCCACAGGAGGAATCTAAAGCTCAAATATCAAGGCACGGAGATCAAGGAAGAACCAGGATGTCAGAGACAGCTAAGGAGGAAACCAGAATGAAATCCTACCAGGAACAGTCAAAGGGGAGCATCCCAGGCGGCTGCTACTAATGTCAGTGGGTACTTGCAGCTCTCCTTACAGAGCTAGCTCGTGTATGTTATATTGGCCTGGTTGTACGAAAGCACAAAAAAGTTAGCTTGGCTGGGCATGCATCCTGGTGAACACGGTGAAACCCTGTCTCTACTGAAAATGCAAAAACAAAATTAGCCGGGCATGGTGGCGGGCGCCTGTATTCCCAGCTACTTGGGAGGCTGAGGCAGGAGAATGGCATGAACCCAGGAGGCAGAACTTGCAGCAACAGAGCAAGACTCCATCTCAAAAAAAAAAAAAAAAAGTTAGGTCTGCATGGGCAATGAATTGAGATTATGCTTTGGAGTATTTGGTATACCTTTTCAGAACTTTTCAAAAGGGAATATGAGCATATGAAGAGCCAACAGGTTGGAAGGTAATCCTTGCATTCCCCTACCTAAGCAATCACTATGATGAAACAATCAAATCATCTTAGAAAAACGTCAGTTCAATGGAATACATGTGTACAGCGGAACAGAATAAAATGTTCAAGGGGATTTTAAGTGTCCATCTCTGTGGAGCTATCTTGAGTCCATCATGATAAATTTACAGAATTAAAGTTATCTTCGCTTCCCTGAGTCAAAGAAAGAAGGAGGCACCCAAAGCACTGAAATGGCTCCTCTGCACCCGTGAATTTAGCCAAGATCTCTCAGCGGGCTAGTCCTAAGGGGACGTGCTGCTGCCCTGCGACATGGGAAACAGGTTCACCACTCCACCCGTCCCCATCACCCTAACCCTATCCCTGGGGACTGTGGTCCACACCACCTCTGAAGGAGATGCTTAGTGTGCACCAGGTTCTTCCTGCTGGTCTTGCTAGTAACATTTCCCCTGTGTCTTCTCTTCTCCATTTCCCATTCCTGGACCCATCCTCTGTGTCCTCCCATGTTCAATAACTCTCTCAAATCCCATCTTTCACAGGTCAGTTCTCTTGTCCAGGCATCTGGAGTGAACAGGGACCTAATCTTTATCTCTGCACACCCAGCTCAGGATCCAGTACACAGCAGGCATTCAATACACGCCAAACAGATCAGGGAATAAGTAATGTATGACCCTAATGCTAAAGTGAGGATGCTGGGCTCTGAGGGGTGAGGATGAAAGTAACAGGGAGGTAAGATGGGGAGAAAGGAAAACAGCCAAGAGGAGGAAAAGAAAGAGGGGGCAGGAACCCACCCATGTCCTTTTGCTGCTAAAAGGCCCCCTTTTCTCAGTCCCAAAAGCCCCCACCACCATCACAGAAAAGGCAGGCACTGGGACCACCCCTTTAAAGGTTCATACACAACCCTCAGCTGAAAGTTCCATGACTACTTTACCTTTAAAGATGGCCTGGATGTTCATTCCAACCTAATTTCACTCAGGTACACAGTGTAATTTTTCCGGGTCTGATCCTCAGGAATTGGCTGGCATTTTCTCAAAAACGACGTCCTTTGATATAGAACCTTCTAGTACCATGGTCTGATAAAGAAGGATTTAATGTTCCCTGTGTTCCAGAGTGTCGGGCTCTATTGCACATTCAAGGACAGAAGCACTTTTTGTCCATAGCACCTAAAGAGCCTCCAAGGCACTGTACAGTTGTGGTTCTCGATAATTCCTTGTCAATTCCCATATACCCTGAGTGGTCCCACATTATGCAACATGCCTATAAGCTGCCTTGTATACCACAAATTGAAGTAAGACCATGATAATATTTTGAAAATAGTCAACTGATGTGATTTCCATTCCTCCTCCCGGTAAAACATGTCCCTTGGCAACCATTTCACTCTTCCAGTTGGGAGGGGGTTGGGGAAGAGGCGGGTAGGTAAAGGAAACTGCTCCAAACAACAGTAAGAGGAATGAGAATGCCTATCCCTTCCACCCCAAAGGAATTGGCAGGACACCAGGAAAAGCAATAGGAAAGCAGGTGGTGAAAAATGCATGTGTTGACCACCATTCTCCAGGCTGGAGTCCTGGAAGTGGAGAGGTATGTGAAATCAGTTAAAGGGGAAAATCCAAGCAGCGAAAAGTCTTCCTTCTCAAGAGGCACTCAGAATCAGCAAAGACTCTAGCAGAGATTCACTCCCCTCACCCCCTACCAGCCAGGGGTGCCCATGGCAGAGTCAAACTGGAGAACAGGCAGAGGTCTTACGAGCCCAAGTTTAGCTTTCCGCATATCCTCCAGCTCCTACATCACAAGGAAAGTATTTACTGGTTGCTGGGTATCCTGTGGAAGGACCCAGAAGTACCAGATGAGCTGGGGGTGGGTGGGAGTTGGGTGCACAGCAGGGGTTCAGTGAACCCAAGAGCCATAGACTGCAGGGGAGACATGGCGGACCAGGAATCATAACAATCAGGCTCCAGGAAGATACCTGGGCTTGGAGGGGCTGAGTCGGCTGGGAGGTCGGCATGACCAAGCTGAAAGAGAAGAGACCATCATCTCGGAACTGTCAACTTCAGCGCCAGTGACAGCAGGGCACCTAGCAACCAGGCAGATACAGGATAATGCCATGGCCACAAGAGGGTCCCCAGTGCACGGACCACTATCTCCTCCCCAAGAGCTGAGATCCCTCCACCACCCATCCGGTAGCTCTCTTGGAGAAGAGCAGAGGCACAGGAAGAAATCTAAAGAATAAAGTTTCACCCCGAAGAGAACTTTGCATAAGAAGTGACTTAAATTATTGAATCAGACCAAATTTCATTTTTCCATGATACTCAGCAAAGTGGAGGCTGCCAGGGAAGAGTAGATTTGACACAAAATATTTAAAAATACACTTTCTTTGCACGTGAGCGCATAGTCTGTACATGTGCAATCCAACTTCACGACTTTTCATACTTTATATGAAAAACAATGATCGCAGTCAGGTGCGGTGGCTCACGCCGGTAATCCCAGCACTTTGGGAGGCTGAGGCAGGTGGATCACTTGAGGTCAGGAGTTCAAGACCAGCCTGACCAACATGGTGAAACCCGTCTCTACTTTAAAAAAAAAAAATTAGCCAGGCATGGTGGTGCACGCCTGTAATCCCAGCTACTTGGGAGGCTGGGGCAGGAGAATCACTTGAATCTGGGAGGTGGAGGTTGCAGTGAGCCGAGATTGCACCACTGCACTCCAGCCTGGGCAACAAGAGCGAAACTCCATCTCAAAAAAAAAAAAAAAAAAAGAAAGAAAGAAAAAGAGAAACAATGATTGCAAGCCACCTCATCATGGTACTGCTTGATGCTTACTGCCACCAGGGGAAATGGTGGCTGAGAAAGGGTAGGTCTTAGGTGAGCTGCTGGTGCCTCCCCAGGATCATGGTGGGAAGGAATTACCCCCCAGCCTTAAGTTCCTGGAGCTGCTGTTTCAATCTGCTGACTTAGACAGGTAAACAACACATGGCCAGGACCTAGAGGCTTGGTGGGCTTTTTTGCTAAGAGTACAGTCTCCAGACTATGCCCCATACCCCCATACCTATCCCCACATCTGTCCCCTCTGACTCCACCACAGTTCTCCTCTTGGGATGCAGTCAGATGACGGCCATAAGTATGTGTGCATGCGCGTGTGTATATGCAGGACAGCGACAGCCAAGGCTCCATGCTACTCGTAATAGTTTAAATTAAAACAACAACAACAACAACATCCACAAAACTTGCCTCTAATTTTATTCCAGGGACCTAACACTTCCACACACAGAGGTTCCAGGGTAGGGGCTGCGCAACCACCAGCCATAGTCAGGGTAGATACCTGACTTTGTTTCTCTAAAATGCAGAGGGAGCTGCCCCCTCCCCACCCACCGCCACCTCCCATGCCCCAGCTCTTATGACCCACGGAAGGCACCGCCTGTCCAAATCAGAATTACCTCTTTTCTAACACTTATTTTTCTTTAATTCTCTGTGAATGGAACCCCCACTTTACGATTTGTGAATCCACTGTTCAACCTGGACAAGTTTTCAGTAACACATTATGTACAAAATAAACGACTGTCTGATTTCTTTTTTCCCCATTTTGTTATTTGGATTTCTTTCTTTGTTTTTGCAGAATTTTCCAGAATAGGCATCAATTTACTTTGTAAACATTGTGCTTAATTGTTTGCAAGACTGCAGAATAACTGGCACGAAGTGAAGTTATTTTAGACAAGAACAAACAATTTGAATATGGCAGTTAGTGGGGAACGGAGAACAAAGACTGGAGTTTTATTTAAAGAACAAGTCAATCACGCCAATAGAAAGACAATGCATAGGCTCCTTCCGTGTGCACAGCTGAAAAGCCCCAAGTTGCTCTGTTTTAAAACGTGTGAAGATATTCAGCACAAAAGGCCCGGTTTTGAACATCGATAAAAGAAATTCAGGAAGAACTACTGTGGTTCACAAAGAAACAAAGCCTTTGCCACTGAGGAAACGGATTGTGTCCTGTGAAACCCAGTAGTCAAAGATGACAGGGTCTGGTCTTACAGCGGTGTAGAGAATCAAGAAATTGACATGGAAGTCTTATGTAAACCAACTCAACACATATTCCATCAAATATGTTAAATGCATCAGACAAGGAATAGGAAATATTGAAAACCCAAGACAACAGCTCTACAAAGATTGCTCTCCTCATATCATCTGCCTTCAATCCCCACTTCTCACAGCAAGATAACCTGTATTTTTTAATCAGTGGGTTTACTTAGAATGAGATTCCAAGTCAGCAGTCAGCAAACATTTTCTGTAAAGAGCCAGACAGGAAAAATTTTAGGCTTTGTGGACCACTAGGTCTCCTTCGCAGCTACTCAGCTCCACCTCTGTCATATGACAACAGCCACAGACAGTTTGTAAACAAAGGGGCGTGGCTGTGTTTCAATAAAACTTTATGGACAATGAAATCTGGATTTTGTGTAGTCTTCACGTGTAACAAAATATTCTTTCAATTCTTTTTTCAACGATTTAAAAATGTAGAAATCATTCTTAGCTGCCAGGCCATACAAAATTAGGCAGCGGGCTGTGGATTGCCAACCCTTCCTGTGTAACCCAGAAACCCTTCAGTGACCACCGTGAAATATTACCTGGTGCAGTTCTAAGCGACTATACTTTCAAACAAGTGTTTCAGAAGGACAGATGCCTGCAAAGAATACAGAAACAGGAGTGGCAACCACATGAAATAACAATAAGGTAAGAAAAAAATGAACAAACCATAAAAAGAAAAGAGGTACAAAATGCAGTGAAATGTATGGGTCCAGGTCCCAGATATGATGAAGTTATATGACTGGGGGCGTTGAACAGGACAGCTGTTTTGCTACTGGTCCTTGGACTTGGTTGAAGGTAGGGTTTGACAAAAGTCCCAAATAATAAAGCATGACCCTGTTCTTATGAGTGGAAGATGAGAAAAGGAAGGAGACAAGGAGATCATGAAAATAATGAAGACATTGAAGGCCAGTACTATGGAGACTTCCTATGTGACAGGAATTATTCTAAATGCTAAGTATACATCACTTAATCCTTATAACAGTCTTCTAGGCTTTATTATTAGTCCCATTTTATAGATGAGAAAACTAAGACCCTGGGATGATAAATAACATGCTCGAGGGAGGGATGGGGGGATGGGAAGATGGGTAGAGGGATGGAAGGATGGACAGACTGACAGGAAGATGATAGACATGATTGACAGATGATAGAGAGAGATCAGATAAGTTAGGCAGACGTAGATGATAGGTAGATGGATAGGTAAATGATACTAGATGACAGAGATAGACAATACAGAGATTAGTAGACAGATGATGGGTAGATCAACGGGTAGACAGATGGTAGACGGATGGATGGGATTGATAGATGGATAGGTAGGTAGGTAGGTAGGTAGGCGGATGGTAGGAAGATGATGAATAGATGATAGATAGTCCTCCAACTCTAAAAATGGGGCACTCAACCCCACACTCTGCTGCTCTAATGGGCAATAGGGGAATTAACAAAAGGCTGCTGGAACACAAAATGAGGGCTAAAGAAGGAAGAGGTGGTAGGAGCTCCTCTTTTTTATAAGCAGCCATGAACTGATACCCTCTATTCTTCCAGGAGGCTAGTTTGAGTGGAGATTTTCTGAAGGAAGTGAGTTTGAAGTCATTTTGAAATAACTGAAGGAACTAAATATTGAAACATGCACGCGACCATAGGAAGTGCGTTTGTGGAGGACCTGGAACCGGGAAAAACAAAGATTCAGAGGCGATTTGAGAGTGTGAAGATGATTTGAAGAGCCAGACGTTTTTTCTCTCAGATCTAACATAGGAGCAGATTTTCAAAAACACAGGTTCTACAAACTGCCTGTCTTTGATATCCAGGAGGAGCTCATCTGGAATGCAAAGCAGCTAGTACAAGAAGCACCTTCCTTCCTGGGTGGTGAGACCAGCCCCGTGCACTTAGCGAGTGGATTTTAAATATAAAGAGATTTGTGTCCAGTTATCCAGGTGGCCACTGGAATGACAGTAATTCACACCAAACCACATAAGGAGGAAACATCATCCATCTTCATTTTTCAGAAAAAAAAAAAAGCAGCTTTACAAAACCAGATAACTAGCCCTCAATCAATTCCGAGTCAGCAGATCTATTTACTCTCTTCTGATGCTGTGTCACTCAATTGAGTCTTGCTGGCTCCGTCAGGATTTTTCCAACATGCGTTGTCATGGATCAAAACCTTCCAGCAACTGTCCTTTGTCTCTCAAAATAGTGTCTTTTCTCATTCCATGAAGTAAGGCATGTCTCACTCAGGATCTGCTCAACTGATTTTGAAAAAGATGCCAAAATTCTTTTTTCTCTTTTTTTTTAGAGACAGAGTCTCACTCTGCCACCCAGGCTGGAGTGCAGTGGCACAATCTTGGCTCACTGCAGCCTCAAATTCCTGGGCTCAAGGGATCACCCTGCCTCAGCCTCCTGAGTAGCTGAACACAGGCATGTGCCACTCTGCCCAGCTAATGTAGAGACAGGGTCTTACCATATTGCCCAGGCTGTTCTCTAAATTCTGGACTCAAGCAATCTTCTCACATAGGCCTCCCAAGTGCTGGGATTACAGGCATGAGCCACTGTGCCTGGCCTGCAAAAGCTCTTTACTTTGAAAGCACATTGAAATTGTTCTGTACTTGGCAGTGGTGGTTACACAGCTGTATATTGCCATCAACATTCATGGATCTATACACCAAAGAGTGAATTTGACTGTATGCAAGTGATGTTTCCATTTAAGTAAAAGTCAAAGGAAAAAAAATGAAATACTGAAATTTCTGTCTGGACACGGAAGCCTTAAAAAATAGGAGTGTCTATCATCTCTGAGTATCTGCGTAAGTTTTCGAGGGAAAACATGAATGAGCCAATTAAAGATCTCATTTCTAGGTGACTGACAAATCACATTTGAGTTACTCAACTAGTTCTGGTTTGGGGATTGGTGAGTTTCACTGTATCAAGCTGTGACTCTGTTTAACCCAAGTATTCCCTCGAGGCCAATCTTGGCTGTCTCTCTTCAAGCTGAAATTGAGAGGCTTTGCGAGTGGCCCTATAAACACGCTAATGAATGAATGGACAACTAATTACCTTGTAAATATGCATGAATAAGCACAGGCCTCAGATGCCTCTGCAGTAAGCCAAATGTCTGGGCGCCCCCTTGCTACTCACTTCTGCATGAGAAAACGTGTGATATTCCTATAGTGGAAGCTCAGGCCTCTCATTCTCAGAGGCAAATCTTTCAGTGTTGGTGGAAAAGGTCCTGGTATAGGACACTTTAAAAGACACATTAATAAAAATAACAGACAAATGTAGCCATGAAGAATAACCCATCATACACATTCCTATACCCCCATAAAAGAGTAAACTAACCTCTTGATTAAATTTTTCCAGCAAGGAGGCCCTTTTTTTATTTTAAACTTGTTTTTAAATAGTTTTTTTTTTCTCCTTTGTTCATACACTGTAGGTCACAGTGATTCCCCTTAGTGCTCAAAGATTGCAGGGCTTTAGAAGCCCTTAAGGGGCCAGGCACAGTGGCTCACGCCTGTAATCCCAACATTTTGGGAGGCTGAGGCAGGAGGATCACCTGAGGTCAGAAGTTCAAGGCCAGCCTGACCAACATGGTGAAACCCCATCTCTACTAAAAATACAAAATTAGCCAGGCATGGAGGCGCAGGCCTGCAATCCCAGCTACTCAGGAGGCTGAGGCAGGAGAATCACTCGAACCCAGGAGGCAGACGTTGCAGTGAACTGAGATTGCCCCATTGCACTCCAGCCTGGGCCACAAGAGGGCAACTTCATCTCAAAAAGAAAAGCCCTTAAGGATGACACTGCTTCCTGTCCTAGGAACATGAGCATCAAACTACAAAAACCAGTGTCGAGAGGGGATTTGGCTGGTCCCTGGAAAATGCATTCCCATGAGAGGCTTGGTGGAGAACAGCACCCTTGGCAGGCATTTGTAGACTTATCCTGGGCCAGAAAGACTCATCCAATCTGGTGTGTTGAATCTGTTCATAGTATAATTGGCGTCAATTATAATAACTAGAGTGACATCCCACATCCATCCTTTGGTGAATGAGCCAACTTCAGCAAGTTATTTAGCCTCCTGGGTCCTCAGTTTACTCATCTGTCTTATGGGACTAATAAAAACTACCTTGTAGATTTGTTAGGAAGATTAAATTTGACAATGTATAGGAAGTGCCCAGTTCAGTGTCTAGTATATAGCAAGTATTTGATAAGAAATATTTATTATTATGATGAGATGGAGTCTCCCTCTATTGCCCAGGGTGGAGTACAGTGGCACAATCTTGCCTCACTGCAACTTCCGCCTCCTGGGTTCAAGTGATTCTCCTGCCTCAGCCTCCCGAGTAGCTGGGAGTACAGGCACGTGCCACTATGCCTGGCTAGTTTTTTTTTGTATTTTTAGTAGAGATGGAGTTTCACCATATTGGCCAGACTGGTCTCAAACTCCTGACCTCATGATCCACCCACCTCGGCTTCCCAAAGTGCTGGGATTACAGGCGTGAGCCACCGCACCCGGCCAATATTTATTATTAGTAGTATTAATAAGGCCCACCGGAAGAGTAATCTAATTTTGTTTCATTACAGTTTACACTCAATCTAGTCTAGACATGGGCTAATTTCAGTGGGGGCAACATTTCCCTAAATAGCAGTTGGAGCTGGTCCTACTCTCGGAACTGAGACAAGGACCAGTAGACGCTAGACTCCCTTAGGAGCACTCAGGAGCTTCCTAGACTCTCTTAGGAGCACTCAGGAGCTTCCTATTTCCAGTCTTATTTTTTCCACTGGTCTATGCTCAGGCCTGAACCCAGGCAATAAGCTGTTATGAAACTAGGGCAACGTTACTTGATATCTAATAGATAAAAGCAAGAGCTGGTGAGTCCTTCAAAACAGTGCTTCCCATAGCCTGGCCCACAGAACAGGCACCATGCTTGCATGGACCTCAACCGCAATAGACCAAAGGAAAGTAGGTTTAAGAAACTCTCAAGGCCACATAATCCAATGGATTTCTTTACTGCAGAATATTTCAGTGCTGGAATTCATTGTGAAGTTCATATTAATTCAGCACCCATGAACATCATATACATTAGGAATTTTTTTAAATCACAGGTTCATGGATATGTTAGATACCATCTAATCAAATCACCTCCTCCATACATTCATTCTGTGATAAGATCCTGATAAACAATGACCAATTTCACTGTTGGTGATGGAACTTAGTACATCGCTATGAAGTAGATTCCATGTGTAATGGTGCTAAAATTACAGGAAACTTCTTCCTTATGTTGAAACAGCTTCTGTCTCTTCTCAAGTTTTTACTCATACGTACTTTCTGTCATATGTATTTTGTCCTTTGGTGCCATCCAGCATGCAACTACAAGCCACATTCCTTCCAGGACTTGAAATTCCCAAGGGTTTTCTTTTGAGGCTAAACATTTTCTTCGACTGTTCAGTTCACTGGTATTTTTAATTTCCAGACACAGCATTGTTCTTGTTAACAACTGCTGGATGTACTCTAGCTTTATCCATGTCCTTTCAAATATTCCTACATGTAAACTGAACTCATCAGTGCCAAGTATGGAAAGACAATCACCTTCCTTGCTTTGCACAGTATACATCTGTAAACATGGTCAAAGGTTACAGTCGCTCCTTAGGCAGCCCCATGGTGTGTGACGTCAATTCACATCCTGATGTTGCTTTTTATATGAACTTCTGCTATGAAGCCACATCTCACAAGACCTGTAGTCATGCAGTTGAACTTTGAATCTGAATACTGGGATTTGAATTACCTTTATTGCACTTCACTTCATCTGAACTCAGCCTTCTCCCCTGTTGTGATTTTTCTTCAGAACACTGGCTGTAATAGCCAATGTGTTAGTTCTCTCCCACTTTGCATACTGGAAGGTATGATTTCTATTTTTTCCTGTAAGTGATCGATTATACAATTTTAAAAAAGGATAACAGGGCCTGGTTTAAAATTTTAAAGAGATAACAGGGCCTCCAGGTTGGGAATGATTATGAAATGAGGGTAATTCTCCCAAGTTACCAAAAGTTGTTGATCATGGTTATTCAACAAACTATGTTCCACTAGGCAGTCCACATTTCTTCACTGAGTCTTCGAAGATATATAAGTGAATTTGTCAACATCCTGGATTTGCTGAAATCCGAGCTGTTGCCTTCATCCACTGATATAGCATTTATTTATTTATTTTGGAGACAGACTCTCGCTCTGTCGCCCAGGCTGGAGTACGATGGTGTGATCTCAGCTCACTGCAACCTCCACCTCCCAGGTTCAAGCGGTTCTCCTGCCTCGGCCTCCCAAGTGGCTGGGATTACAGGCACCTGCCACCATGCCCGGCTAATTTTTGTATTTTTAGTAGAGGCGGGGTTTCACCATGTTGGTCAGGCTCGTCTCAAATTCCTGACCTCAGGTGATCCACTCACTTTGGCCTCCCAAAGTGCTAGGATTACAGGCCTGAGCCACCGCGCCTGGCCAGCATTTATTTTTAAAAGGAAGGAAGGGAGGGGAATGAGTAATTTGCCAGGATTTACTTTTTAGTAAACCATGTTGGCTCCTAGAAACAATGGCTTCCTTTGATGAGGATTTACCATCCTGGTGATAAATAACAAAAGAGGTAGACAACATACTTTAGACCGTGGGTTTTGAAGTCAAATGACATCTCCATTAGTTATTAACCCACATGCTGTTGGGCAGGTTGGTTAAGCCTTAGTTTCCTCAACTACAAAAGATTTTTAAAGTAAAAGAGATAATATATGTAAACTGCTTACAGAGCGCTGGGAACAGAGAAAATACTTAATACAATGGTCATTATTTTTAAAGTTAGGCTTGCTGGATTTTGGTGGGAAATCAAGATGGCTTCCTTCTGAAAACTGAGTCTGCCTCATGTCTGATTTCACAGAAACAACTTTGAGATGGGGATTCTTGAGCACACGAGTTACTGAATGAGAACTCACAGGGAAAAGGGAGTGAGAGCTGCAGGATGGGGCAGAGAAAGGAGTAAGTTAGAATGTGGTTTCAGGTGAAGTCTCCTTTCATTCCCATCCCAGGGGAAGCTCTGGGGCATAAATTGCCTGTCCTATGTCTGTCCTGGCTTGAGAAAAGGCTTCTGTGGACCCCACCCCAACCCACCCAAGTCAGTTATGTCTACTGGACACCCAGGGCCGTGGCTTGAGAGATCTAACTCCCAGCACTTCCTCGCAAAGCAGCTCTCTTCGCCCAAAGCCACTTTTATGGGGAAGGCTGCAGACATGAGCAGCTGCTTCCTCAGGGTAAAGGGTACCTAACCAGTAAAAGAGACTCCAGGGGATTTGAGTGTCACATTCTCACCAGCATCTGCCATGGAGAAAAGCCAGTCATTCCATCAAAACCCAGAACCCACCAACAAGGGTGATCTCTGGGGCAAAACATAAAACTGTATGCCACCTCCATTATTTTATCCTTTTTTTCCCCCTCCTTCAAAATTTTCCTTTTATTAAAATATATTGTGATTAAGCACAATTACAAGAGACCACAATATCTTCACTTCCGAGTTATAGTCTGTCTTACTGCTGTCAAAACATGGTTACGAATGATTTTTTTCTGCAAAGAGCTCGAACATAAAGTACAGAACTCAATACAGAGGGGGAAATTAATTGCTACAACATGGTACCTACCTAACAAAGCCTTCAGCAGGGCCCAGCACATAAGAGAATTAAGAGCCCACATGTTCTACCAGAGGTGCGGTCACATTTTAGACACTGCTAAAGTGTATTTTGGGACAATTCCATCATAAAGTTATAGAAAGAGGGATCCCAACAACTGTCCTCTCCTGAGGTTATCTTTGTTGAGACGATTGTCATACTATTTCCTTGGAAAGCATACCGACTTGAAGTCAAATTTTACTCTGAAAATAGTAGCTGAGGAACTTTCATTGAGGTTCTAACCTCCTGAAGTCTCTGTTTTCTCATTTGCTAAATGGATAAAATAACTTCAAAAATTGCAGGCGGGACATTAAGTAAACTCACGTATAAAAATTGCAACGTGGTATTTGGTACATATAAAATCTTCAAAGTGTAGCACATATATTTCAAATTCCTTCAAAAAGCTTCTTTAGAGGGAACGACGAAGCTAAAATTTGAGAACCTACTGAAATCTTCCAATAACGAACCAATACTATTGTATCAAACATACATACTAAATTGATATATCTTGTGTTTAAGTTTGACATCGTAGGGCCTTTTTTAAAAATATTGAGGCATTAGGATCAACAGATTTGTGTGTGTCTTGGGTCCCTCCTCACACCACCATCTTCCATAATGGTCCCACCATTTGGAACTGCTCGGACAGTTTTGATTGTCACAGTGATAGGGGAGGTAGGGCATTAATGACATTTAGTGGGCAAGTCCAGGGATGCCAAACATCCAGCATATCCAAAGCCATCTCTTACCGTGAAGAACTGTCTCATCTACCTCCTGAATGATTGCCCAAGGTTTCACTGGACATTCACAAAGGTAAAAATTGTTCATAATTATCTGAGACTATAACCTAAATACTTTCACATGTAAGCAAACGATTTAATGCTCAGGGTGAATATAAATGGATTTTCCAGAAATGCAACTGCCAGGTAAGTCAAGGGATAACTGCAGGCTGTTTTGTACCAGACTCTATTGTTCACCATGCCAGAAAATCATGACAAAGCCACTTAATGAAACCAAGTCACCAACACAACACGTCTTCATCAGTCCTCATTTGCAGATGGCCTGTTAATGGTGAGTCTACTCACAGGTGTAGGCATCTGACTTCTTAGATTTTCCAATGTGGTTGTCCTGAGCATTTTCATGTTAAAATGCATATTTCAATATAAATTGTTTTCCTTTCATTTTGTTTTATATTACAGTTGGGGTATTTTAGTGATTTTTTAAAAAATTACATGAATGGGTAGGTTATATTTTCTATGTATGTCTTTGCAGGATGGTAAAGAAGATGTTAACAAAATGTTTGTTATTAAAAAGGGGTATCTAAAGGTTTATGAACTGACATGATCTCATCTTTGACAGAGATGATGGCATTGGTCATGATCACCCTCATAACACAATCTCAGGTCCTTCAGCCCTGACTCCTTTTTCAGACTTTTCTCCTAGGAAGACTGAGCTTTCTCACCCAGGCAAGAAAGCTTGGCAAGGATGCTCAAGAGGCAAGGTCAAAGTTTCATCTCCGTGTGATCCTGTTGGCTAGGATTAGATCCTTGCACATTGCGACATTTGCTGATGAGACTAAAAAAGCTGGAACTTAACTAAAAAGCTCTGCACAGCAAAGGAAATAACAGAGCAAACAGACAACAGAAGGGGGAAAAATATTTGCAAATCATGCCTCTGACACAGGACTAACAACCAGAATCTACAAGGAACTCAAACAGCTCAACAAGTAAAACAAACAAACAAAAAAACAAACATGAAAATCTGAGCAGAGGACCTGAACAGACATTTCTCAAAACAAGAAACATCAGTGGTCAATAAATACATGAAACAATATTCAATGTCACTAATCATCAGATAAATGCAAATTAAGACCACAATGAGAGATTATCTCATGCCAGTTAAAATGGTTATTGTTAAAAACTTAAAAACAATAGATGTTGGCATGGGTGGCAAAACAAAGGAACACTTACACATTGTTGGTGGGAATGTAAATTAGTTCAAACCCTATGGACAACAATACAGAGATTTCTCAAAGAACTAAAGATAGAGCTACCATTTGACTCAGCAATCCCACTACTGGGTATCTGCTCAAAGAAAAAGAAATCATTATATTAAAAAGACACCTCTATGTCACTACAGCACAATTCCCATAGCAAAGTCATGGACCTACGTGTCCATCAACCTAAGTATCCATCAACAGTTGACTGGATAAAGAAAATGTGGTATACACACACCATGGAATACTACAGAACCATAAAAAAGAATAAAATGATGTCCTTTGCAGCAACATGGATGGAACTAGAGGTCATCATCCTAAGCAAACTAACTGAGAAACAGAAAACCAAATATTGCATGTTCTCACTTATAAGTAGGAGCTAAACAATAGGTACAATGAACATAAAGATGGAAATAATAGACACTAGAACTCCAAAAGGGAGAAGGGTGAGAGGGAGACAAGGACTGAAAAATAACCATCCAGGTACAATGTTGACTATTTGGGTAATGGGTACACTAGATGCCCAATCCCCACCAGTATGCAATATGCCCACGTATCAAACAAGCACACATACCCCCTAAATCTAAAATAAATTTTTCAAAAAGACTGAAAAAGTTTCCCAAAGTCTCTGAAGATCTTCACAAGTGATCCTATTGTTGTAAGTGACAATAGGTTCTCCTATTATCACTTGGTCATTCATCTCGATTCTCTACCTCCATCAGGATCACCCTAAAAGAGTTTCTGTCTTTGATACTGAAGGTTAGACTCTTGCAGGGCCTATCAGCTAAGCACAAACAAAGCATACAGCACAATTTATTTTGCTTGCGAGTACAGTCAAAGTAGATATCTGAGTATATAAGTAGATATTTTCCTTTATCTCCATTGACAAACCACAAACACAGGTGGTGTCAGGGCAAACCTACTTATAAACTTGTTGGAATGTTTACTGTTTCAGGTTCTCTTTGGCTTGGAAATTTAAAGAGCATTATAAATAGTACACATCGGCTGGGCACAGTGGCTCATGCCTGCAATCCCAGAACTATGGGAGGCAGAGGCGGGTGGATCACCTGAGGTCAGGAGTTCAAGACAAGCCTGGCCAACATGGTGACACTTCGCCTCTACTAAAAAATACAAAAATTAGCTGGGCGTGGTAGGAGGCACCTGTAGTCCCAGCTACTCAGGAGGCTGAGGCAGGAGAATTGCTTGAACCCAGGAGGCAGTTGCAATGAGCTGAGATTGTGCCACTGCACTCCAGCCTAGGCAACAGCAAGACTCTGTCTCATAAGAAGAAAAGAAAAGTACACATCTGTCTTTATTTTAGATGGAAAATAACATGGCTAAAAGAATGAATATATAGAATTAGACTATGAATTGACTTTTGCTTCTGTGAATTTTGATATTTTCTCTGGTTAAATAGAAAAAAAACATGGCAAAATACTAAGTCTGCTGGAGGCGATGAGATAAAGAAACTTATCTCCCACCTTCCACAAAAAAAAAAAAAAAAAGATGAAACAATTTTTATATTTCTAGAAGGCAACCTAAGACCTTTGGTTGTCTGTCTAGGACATGAAACACTTACCATATTGCACTTGTATCTGGGTTTTTCAACTAGGTTGAGCACAGAGAAAGAACCACAAGGATGCTACAATTAAAGGGAGTGTACCTGAACACAAACTCAAGGGGACATGTATGTTGTTATTACATAAACCAGAATGCAAAGGCCCTTGAGGTTGAATAAGAACTCTAAATCTCCTAGTTTCTACAATCCCCAAACCAGTATTTTTCCCGAGGAGGTACTGGTGTTTCTGATCCAGCATGGAGCAAAATAAAAAACATTAAGGACCTTACATTTTTCTGAGAAATTAACATGAACAGAAGGAAAAATAGCAATTGCCTCCACTGAAATAACAACCCCTCCTTGCCTGCAGCCATTTGAATCAGAGATTGTTCGCATTAATAAGGCGTTAGCCTTTTTTTTGTTTTTTTATTGTCAAATGCCATTCGTTCAATGTCCCACATTTGCCCGTGAAATTCAGGGCAATGAAGCTGACAAAATGTAATTTACTTGCATTGAAATGGGCCAGATCCACGATTTACTCTCCCAGCCTCTCAAGCTGGATTTCACATTCAGTGGCCTTCCTGAATTATCAGAGAGGAAGTCAACTTCCCTGAGCCACAAACAGCAAGGCTGTAGCAGGTGGGCAGCCCCCAGAGCAGCTGTCCAGGCCTCCAGTAACACGGGGTTTTTTCCAGAGGAGGAGGAGGAGGAGGAGGAATATTCCTACAAGCTTCAAACAAGTGCCAAAACTCTTCCTAAGAATTAGTTCACCTTTACTGCATGTACCTTATAATTAATGCAACTTTATAGACAAGAGTGAAAAACACAGATTTAGTCATCTCTGGAAAACATAACAAGCTCAGAAAGCATTTACTAGAACGTAGGACTTAAAGAACAAAACTAAACTTCCCATATAAGCTACATGTGGAAAATGTCTCATCATCATCATGGAGAATTTTTGAAATGGAAGAGAGAGAAAAAATAAGTCAGGGAACATTCAGCAAAGGCATCCCAAAGTGTGGATATCTGGGGCAAGGTTTTCCATACAGATAACACAGTACTGTGCTAAAAACTGTCTTACGAGATCTATGTTCAATGTTGTCTATCATGGCATTATTTATAATACCAGAAATCCAGAAGAAAATCAATACCCAATAAACAGGGAATTGGTTAAATAAATTATGGTGCATCCATGCTGTGGAGCCACTAAAAAAATCAGGTCATAAACATGCACTTAGTACCATGGAAAAATGTATCCAATACAGCCTTACATTTTAAAAGCAGTTTACAAAGACTTATGTACATTTTGATCTTAATTTTATAACCTATACAAAAGCTTATATATGCATGGGAAGGAGAGGGAAGGTTACATACTCTTTAATGTTGGCAGTGACTACGTGTAGGTGGTGGGATTACACCTTATTTTTTATTTTGTGTGCTATTCCATAGTTTTAAAAAAACGTTTTACACTAAACATGTCTCACCTTGATAATAAGAAAAAAGAAACAATAAAAATTTTAAATTGCCTCATTTCTGAAAAACAAGGTTGGATGCAGTAACAGTTCTATGGTATTCAGACTTAACTCCTTCAAACGACATCTACTCCCCCCAACCCCCACCCCTTGGCAAGGGGGAAAAAATTCTTTCTTAGAGGATTTCAATCAAGGATCAGATTAATGGATATCCTCTGCTCCAAAAGAAAAATACATATTTGCTTATATTTCACATTCATATTTAAAACATATTTTCTCTTCCAAAATAAGCCAGCATCTGATTTTTAATGGATTTGGAGAAATCCATTTCCAAATGCCTGTAGCATCTGTGAATACTTCATTTAACAATTAGCAGGATCTTCCCTTTTAGACAGTATTAGAACTGATTTGCAGGGTTATACCATAATCAGGAATGTTCCCACCCTTTGGAAAGCTCCAATCTTATCTTGACCAGCCTGCCCTCTGCCTCCATGGAATAAAAACAATAATGTCTGCAATACAGACTAAATGTATAACCCTCAAAGAAAACTAGAACAAACCCAGAAACTGTATAAAGCATACAGAAAAAATGTTTCCATGCCCCACCGTTGTTTGAACAGAGGTAAGTATTGCTGTGATCAACTGATCAGGAATGAATGTCCAACTTGAAATGAACTCAAGCCCAGGGCGCTTCAGTGGTGACCAGAGAGTGGCACAGACAAACAGTGTGCCGAGGTAATTCCTTCAGCAGAAGACAGACAACTCAGGAAGAGCCTTTCCTACCAATTAAAGATAGTCAATATTGATTATCTGAGGGATTTCCATGCTCAGGAAGCAAATTAGAAACTCAATACCTGAACGATTCCTAAATGCAGTTATCAACTTCAGAGTTTTATCTCATAAAACCAATTCAGCTTAGAGTTTAATTCTATTAAATTAGGGCTTAGAAATAAGATTTGCTCTAGAAAGAATGCATCATTAGTTTTAAAATGCAATATACTGAAACCCAAAATGTGCTGTATTACAGTTTGGAGAATAAATGAGTAAAGATGGCATCTAAATGCACTTTTCCCTAAGTATGTTTATCAGTCGAAAAAGTGATTGTTTATAAAGACTCCAAGTCCTTTGGTAGGAAGGACACATCCCCTCTCTTTAGCATAAAGTAACCCCACTTCTTCCAATCAAAGACCACAGTTTCCCCTTTGTTCTTAGACCTCCTTATTACACCACTGAGAAATATAAAAGCGGGGAGGAGAGGAAAAGCTACATTTCCCTTGGTTTGTTCTACACTGAAGTCTCGTGCAACTTGGGATACGTGTTCCTCCAAAGTAAACAAGGCTAACCCCCAAGAGGAGCTGCCCAGTACTGTGTAAGTCATAACATGCTGCACTTGCGCTAGGGTTTTTGTTCTGCCCTTTTTCAATAAGACAGAGAGCCAGAGAAGATTCTCCTTCTATGTGATGTCAGGAACAGGGTCCTCTGGCTGGTAGAGGCTGATCCTCATTTTTGAAATCTTGCAGAAATCAAAAATATGTCCCTGGGCTAGGCACGATGGCTCATGCCTATCATCCCAGCACTTTGGGAGACTGAGGTGGATGGATCGCTTGAGGTCAGGAGTTAGAGACCAGCCTGGCCAACATGGTGAAACCGAAGATACAAAAATTAGCAGAGCTGGTGGTGCCACGCCTGTAGTCCCAGCTACTCGGGAGGCTGAGGCAGGAGAATTGCTTGAATTTGGGAGGTGGAGGTTGCAGTGAGCTGATATCAGGCCACTGTACTCCAGCCTGGGCAACAGAACAAGACTCTGTCTCAAAAAAAAAAAAAAAAAAAAAAAGAAGAAGTCCCTAATGAAATCTAGCAAAAAACCTTTTCCTGCATTGCAATGCCTCTTTCCCCCATGCACATGAGGGTTGGGGCATCCAATACAAGAAAAGCTCAGTAGGTACAAATCTAGTAAACAGTGATATTACAAGACTGAGAATCATAAATAAAATAGAAACAGTTTCAGACCATGTCAAAGAACCCCTGGGAAGACCTGAATATTGAAAGATGCACCATTCTGGGGAGAACAGCTGCTGATCTTGATACAGTCTTAGATGCTCTGATGACAAGAGGTGATTTCCATCCGTAACAATGGCCCGAGCTGAGTTCTTCAGCACTGAAACTACATTTGCCATTTTGAAAGGAAATGATTATGTTTCCATGAATTGCACTGTGTCACACTATATTTTAGGGCCTTGCATAGCATTATTATGCCTTCATGAAAAATTGCCACACATTGTCTCATCCACTGTAAAAGAAAGCCAGTGTTCACAGTGTCTTGTAAATAGATGACATATGGGTTAATCTAGCATTTGCATTTGGGAGGAATAATTCAACATTAAACTCTTCCACATATAAAAACACAAAGCTAACACAAAAGATGTCCAGGGAGCTTCAGCAAATGGAAGGTGATCACAGTGCAGTGTGGTTTTAATACGGGGTTTTTAGGTAGATCATATCATGATGATGGGATTCTTAGCACCAAAATAATCCATAGCTTTCAGTACATTATGGGACATGTAAGATGTGAAGGACAGGATCCCAAGATCTGACTGTGACCAGCTTTTCCCAAATGAACTAACCACGCACCATCTTCCATCCCTCCTTTTTAGCTGTCATCTATTTGTCCTTACATGATTTGTGCATGCCTAATTTATCTATTGGAAAAACAAAACAAAACAATACCTAAGGGGATACAAGGAGATGGTAAATCCCCATCTTTTCCCTGGGGAAAAGTAGTTGTACAGCTAAATATGAGGAAACATTTCCAAATTTCAGTCCAACATGGTGAATTAGGATCAAAGCTTCCCTAAGGAAAATTTGCGGGTCCCAGTTGAGGACTATGTCCCCAGTTGGGTAAATTAAGTTTCTGAAACATCCCCCAGTTCCTACTTCATAAAAATGATCAATGTAACCAGGCACAATGATAAAAGAACATCGCTAAATTTAAATCTTGTTATTGTTATGTTACCCGGCTGGGGAGTCAGAATTAATTTAATTTTGTGAATTAAAGCCTTGATGATGATCCATTTCAAACCTCTAATGTGCTCACTTAGAGAAAGAAGTGGCCCTCCCTTGACTCCTGTCTCTCTCTGCCTATCAGCCACCTGGTACAAGGGAAAGAGATTCAAATGGAAGTCTGTAGATCATTAACTGGGTGCATGACCTTGAGTAAGTCATTGCATTTCTACATCATCCAGTTTCCTTCACTTCTAGAAGGACTGGAGCAGAGGATGTCTAGGTCCAGCCTTGCTCTGGAATTTGGAACTTACAATTCTAACAGCTATTAACAAGATAATACCTGGGAATTAAAGAGAGAGGCAATAACAAAAAAGCAAAAATGACATCACCACCACCACTAGTAAAAGCCAAAAAAGGAGAAACGTTCTCTTTTAGCAAGGAGAAAGGTGAAAAGTTGACCAAAATCAAAGACAAGACTGCTTCATATATTAATGAAGCCTAAATATAAAATTCACACAATGTCAGCAAGACGTACTTGGGTTCAGAGCCTTTTTACAACCTAGAACTGTACTGTTTATTTGGGAATGAAGATAACATCCGACGAAGTAAAAGCATCCCACTGTCTGTCTTTTTCATGCAGCAGGGGCGGCCTGTAGACAAACACCAAGAGACAGGCATAGCTAATTTAAAAAATAAAATGCAAAGTCCTGTGGCCCAGTTCAAATTGAGCCTGACAGTGAAGGTCACAGCAACTTTTCACTTTTGTTTAAAGATACTGCCTTGATCATTGCCGGATGTGAACAAGGACACAATAGCAAAGAAGAACCATTCTGAAGCGAGACCATCCTGACATGCTTCTCCTCCACCTCCAAAAGCTTTCTTTCCTAGTTAAGAAAAAACATTGATAAATTACCAAATTCCCAACAGTTTGAAAAATGACAAATATAATGTTCCCCCAAGTATGTGGCTAGCAAAAGTAACCAAAATGTCCCAAGAGCAGCGGAATCACTGGCCTTTTGAAGGTTCTCTGTGCTTCATAATTTCTTGTAACTTTTCAAACTCTTCCATTTTGTTTCTGCTTTCCTTGTTTTTCATTCCCTTACCTTTTTTTTTTTTTTTTTGGCAATTTTTCTAGTCCCACCAATCATGAGGAGTAGTAAAGCACTTGAGTTCTAAAAAATTGTTCAAACCAGTTGTAAGATTCATTGTCTGTAAAGAAAATGACTTTGGTCTCCAACATGTGTTTTCAATACAAACGCATCATATAAAAAGTAAAAAGACCTCTTGTCTACTACGGCAATTCTCTTGGAGCCATTTTGGTCTTTATAGAAAGATCTCACTTATATCTTGGTAGAAAGGAAAACGTGAAACAAAGCAGACACTTCACCTTCCTCCGGCCTGTTTTATATTTCTCCCATGCTGTCTCCTAAAGACGCTAGCACTTGATAAAAGTTCAGGCCTTCTCCACGCAGAACTCTGCTTGTCATTCCTTTGGAAGTGATTAAAGACATTAGCCCAGCTTCACCATAAAAGCCTCAACAACAAGTGTCAGGGGCCACTCCCCCAACCCCCACTCACCGTTTTCTCCACCTTGCACCTTCCCAGGCAAAAGTTCTATATGGGGAGGGGAGATAATATTCTCTTAGTTTACTTTGTGTAGGTTCTATGATGGAAATAACACTGCTTGTATATTTTTTGCAGATTTTTTTTTTTTTTTTTTTTTGAGACAGGATCACCCAGGAAGGAGTGCAGTGGTGCTCACTGCAGCCTTGGCCTTCTGGGCTCAAGTAATTCGCCCACCTCAGCCTCCTGAGTAGCTGAGACTACAGGCACGTGCCACCACACCTGGATGATTTTTTTGTATTTTTGTACAGATGGTCTTTTGCCATGTTGCCCAGGCTGGTCTTGAACTCCTGGGCTCAAGTGATCTGCCCGCCTCGGTCTCCAAAATGCTGGGATCACAGGCGTGAGCCACCAAGCCCAGCATGTTTTATGCAAATATTTCTAAAGAATTTCACTCTCAGAATCAAAATTGTCTGCTTAACCATTGAGATTCTGGATGATGGTTGCCTCCTGAGACAATCTCCGAAGCCAGAGGGAAAAATGATCTGTAATACAACCGAAAAAGATGCCAAAGAAATATGGGGAGGTTAGAGTCGGGTGATTTCCGTGTACAAATAATTTTTACACACAAATGTGTTCATTGAGGAAGCTCTTCATACCTCAGTTTCCTGGAACTGAGACCCCCTAATATATCCTAGATAGTTTCTTGGCTCTGTTCACAATTATGCAATTGCACGTTGTTTATCTTCTTCTTCCCACTCACTTCCAGTAGTGGGCCATTGGCACCATGTTCCAGGTCCTGATTTGGGGTAAATCTGAATTGCCGTGACTCAGAGAAGCATCCAGTCGTCTGTTAAAACATGCTACTGCCGGCCGGGCACGGTGGCTCACACCTGTAATCCCAGCAAATAATTTGTACACAGAAATAGAATTAATCCTAATGCTATTTCTGTGTACAAATTATTTGGTTCTCTGTACCTTTTTCCCTAACCTTAAAAGAGGAGGCACTAATACCTGCTTACTACAGTTTAGAGGAAATCATTCATACGGAAGTAAAATATTCAAAATGTGTCATTTGTTTTGTCGAGAGGACTTCTGCAGTCGTCACATCTCAAAATCTCTGGAAGCTCCTTTCCACATTTTGAAAGTTATCTATAGTTAACTACCCACCTTCCCAAGGAAGAATCTAAGTTACATTTCCTAGCTGCCCCTGTAATTTAGATTCTTTAGTTTGTTTAGGGAGAGACCAAGTGCTGAGCATTCATTCTGTGGGCCCAGATCACTAGGTACCACATAGTTCTGAAACCAGTAGCCATGGCACCAGCTTTCTGATCACAGTAAAGGCTGCAGCTCCCATGGCTGGTCTACTCTGGGGTATGTTTCTAGGTTCTGTCCTGGAAGCCCAACTTGGGCTTCTCACTGATTATAGGAGCTACCATATCCTTTAATAAGTCCTCTTTGGTTTCAACTACCAAAAGTGAATTCTGTTGTTGGTAACTAAGAACCCCATCAACTACATATTGGAAAGTTCTTGGTTACATGCTTGACACATAGTAAAAACCTACGTATGTTAACTTCTTCTCTGTCACCTCCAATGCTTGTAATTCCATCCTAATTAGCCAGACCAAAGAAGTATAGAAAGATGTGACGAGGACGGTTGCTGTGACTCATGTCTATAATCCCAACACTTTGAGAGGCTGAGGCAGGAGGATCCCTTGAGCCCAGGAGTTCAAGACCACCCTAGGCAACACAGTAGGACCCCATCTCCACAAAAAAATTTTAAAAGTAGCCAGGTGTGGTGGCACATGCCTGTTTGTCTCAGCTATTTGGGAGGCTGAGGTGGGAGGATCAATTGAGCCCAGGAGGAAGAGGTTGTAGAGAGCTGTGATCACGCCACTGCACTCCAGCCCAGGTGACAGAGTGAGACCCTGTACAATCAATCAATCAATCAATGTAAAGAAAGTTACCTATAACAAAATCTCAACCCATTAGCCTGACGTGATACCTACACATCATACAACTTTAGAGTAAGTTATCTCCAGAAGATTCATGGTTCATACAACTGTAACAGATTAATTAGTAGAAGCATGGCCAGGAGTGGTGGCTCACACCTGTAATCCTAGCACTTTGGGAGGCCGAGGTGGGTGGATCAGAAGGTCAGGAGTTCGAGACCAGCCTGGCCAACATACTGAAACCTCTTCTCTACTAAAAATACAACAAATTAGCTGGGCGTGGTGGTGGGCGCCTGTAATCCCAGACACTCAGGAGGCTGAGGCAGGAGAATGGCTTGAACCCGGGAGGCGGAGGTTGCAGTGAGCCGAGATCGTGCCAATGCACTCCAGCCTGGGCGACAGAGCGAGACTCCGTCTCAAAATAAACAAATAAATAAATAAATAAATTAGTAGAATCAGTCCCTAGAGGAATGGGGTATTGAAAGTGAAGCTTTAATAGGTAGGCAATGGGCATAAAGAGGAGGATCATGAACGATGGCCCCAGAAGGTGGCACCCAGATGGAGGGTGATCCAGAAGGGATCAGGACTGAAGAGTGTGAACAGCAGGACGCCAAAAGGAAACACCCTTCCTTTCGCCTAAGACTGTGAGATGACTTATATAAACCAAAGCCACCCTTGTGTCCAAAGGGAGATAGTCTTCACACAGAGCAGAATACATAGAAGGGCAGTTTTCAGTCTCAGAAAAAAATCCGAAAGGCAATAAAAGACATACGGTGATGATGACCATCTGCTTAAGTTCTGCTGATCATCTTCTGCATTCTCAAGTTATTTTACATGGCCTTCTTTCCAACATAGATCAGTTTCTATATCATACGATGGTCATGTGTGCATATACCTTAGAGTTCCACTATACCCTAATAATGCATGGGATTTTTCTGCCTTCTTTATGTCTTGCAAAGCATCTAGCGAAGTGTATTGTATATAGTATTCAGGAAGAGCTCAATAGATGTTCTGTGAAAGAATAAGTGCCAAAATGAAACATGTTCTAATCCATCTTTTCACAGTCATAATTTTTTACTAGTTACTGAATTCTGCTTCATATGCATATAGTCAAATTTTTCAGATAGAAAAATGATCATGCACTTTTCTCCAAGCAAGACAAGTACCCATCACTCCCACCTCTCCTCAAAACTTACGAATAATAATTCCAGCTTCAAGTCACAAAACCAGGGCTTTTTAAGTTATCTCACCTTGTGCATTCGCCTT
The DNA here is from genome assembly GCF_029281585.2 of Gorilla gorilla gorilla. Taxonomy (NCBI): domain Eukaryota; kingdom Metazoa; phylum Chordata; class Mammalia; order Primates; family Hominidae; genus Gorilla; species Gorilla gorilla. The sequence continues at coordinate 103,334,216 of NC_073242.2, forward strand.
ATCTAAGCTTGCCAAAAAATTTCCTTCTTTGGTGTGTGTTATATACCTGCCTAATAGATTATTGGCATGTTTACAATCCATTGCCAGAACTTGCAGTTCTGACTTCATGAATTTACACCTAACTTATCTCAGCAAACACAGCACAAGGGTCTTCTTTCAGCTTCCAAGTCTGATTTCTATAGCCTCCTCCAGAATGGCTTCCCTATTAACGTAGTCAACATTAATATACTTGCCCTCAGAGCAATCCTTCATTCACTGAAGGAACATTCATTAACTACGCTGTGACAATCACTATGCTAAATGCCAAAGATACCGTGATAAACACAGAGGTTAGAGTGGAACAAACATTCACAAAATACTTGGGGAAAATAAAATATGTAGGCTGGGTCTAGTGGCTTATGCCTGTAATCCCAGCACTTCGGGAGGCTGAGGGAGGAGGATCACTTGAGGCCAGGAGCTCGAGACCAGCCTGGCCAACATGGTGAAACCCTGTCTCTACTGGAAATATAAAAATTTGCTGGGCATCGTGGCTGGCGCCTGTAGTCCCAGCTACTTGGGAGGTTGAGGCATGAAAACTGCTTGAACCCAGGAGGTGGAGGTTGCAGTGAGCCAAGATTGCCCCACTGCACTCCCACCTGGACAACAGAGCAAGACTCTGTCTCAATCAATCAATCAATCAATAATAAAGAAAATAAAATAGGTGGACTTGACATAGCCTGGCAGGGGAGCCATTAGGCATCCCAATAAAGTAATATTTGAATTGGTGTCATAAACTGGAAATGACCACATACTCATTGCAGCTCCTGTCAGTAAGAGGTGACAACAATTCCCTTACCCCTTCAATATGGGCTGGCCTCACAGCTTGTTTTGACCAATACAATCTGACACAGGTAACCTGATGTGAGTTCTGAGCCTTGTTCTTAAGGGACTTTGCAGCTTCTTCTCTACTGCTGTTGGAACATCTCTGACATCACGTCAACAAGCCCAGGCTAGCTTCTTTATGCACAAGAGATGACATGAAAGACAGGCCTGGGCATCACAGCTGTCACAGCTGAGGTCCCAGAAAAATGAGTCATTACAGTCAATACCAGAAGTGAGCATCTTAGATGAACCCCACCAAAATTGTTGACCCACAGATTTGTGAGCAACTTTATGATTGTTGTTTGGGGAGGGTTTCTTATGCAGCAAATGCTAACTGATGCAATTGGGATCTGAAAATAAGTTAAAAATGTGAAAGGCCTGGAATCTATGCAAATAGGCCATGAAGAGATGTTAAGGCCCCCAAGACAGTAACATCAGAGAAACTGGAAGACATGTATGGGAAGGGTTTGGGGCCGGTGTGGGGTGGGCATGAGGCACCTCCCTGAAGCCTGCATGCCATGTGTTCATTAGTGTAACTCTTCATACCCAAGTTTCCTGGAACTGAGACCCCCTAACCTCCCAACTCTCTTATATTCTAGATAGTTTCTTGGCTTTGTTCACAATTACAGAATTGCACCTTGTTTATTTTCTTCCTCCCACTCACTCCCAGTTCTGGGCCATTGGCACCATGTTCCAGGTCCTGATTTGGGGTAAATCTGAACTGCCGTGACTCAGAGAAGCATCCAGTCATCTGTTAAAACATGTTACTGCCGGCCGGGCACAGTGGCTCACACCTGAAATCCCAGCACTTTGAGAGGCCCAGGCAGGCAGATCACAAGGTCAGGAGATCAAGACCATCCTGCCTAACATGGTAAAACCCCATCTCTACTAAAAATACAAAAAAAAATAGCCAGGTGTGGTGGCAGGCACCTGTAGTCCCAGCTACACTAGAGGCTGAGGCAGGAGAATAGTGTGAACCCGGGAGGCGGAGCTTGCAGTGACCCAAGATCACACCACTGCACTCCAGCCTGGGGGACGGAGCAAGACTCCGTCTCAAACAAAACAAAACAAAATAAAACAAAACATGCTACTGCCCTAGGAATGGCTTTGAGAATCCTGTTCTCAATCTTAAAACGCACTTTTTTTGAGCCTCAATCTCCCGGGCTCAGGCAATCCTCCCACCACAGCCTACCAAGTAGCGGGGACTACAGGTGCACACCACCACGCCAGGCTAATTTTTTTTTTTTTTTTTGAGACAGAGTCTCACCCTGTCACCCAGTCTAGAGTGCAGTGGTACGATCTCGGCTCACTGCAACCTCCGTCTCCCAGGTTCAAGGGATTCTCCTGCCTCAGCTCTCAAGTAGTTGGGATTGCAGGTGCACGCCACCATGCCCAGCTAATTTTTGTATTTTTAGTGGAGATGCGGTTTCACCATGTTGCCCTGGTGGGTCTTGAACTCTGCCCGCCTCAGCCTCCCAAAGTGCTGGGATTACAGGTATGAGCCACCACCCCCGGAAGAACACACTTTTCTCCAAACAAGACAAATGCCTATCACTCCCACTTCTCCTGAAAACTCATGAAAAGTCCATCACTTTTCAAAGAGTTTGGGCCTCAAATTATTTTTGTCTTTCTTCCTTCTCTCATTATTTACCCCAGGCTCCAAAAAAAGAAAAGAAGAAAAATGTATTTATCTGTCCGGAATAGATTTGATTCTTGGCGTTAATTCTTCCTTTAGTAATTATGTTCCAGTTGGGCTTCCCTCAGAAACCGGATTTGATTCAACAGCACGGGTGCAGGGAGTTTATTTGGGAGGTAAACACAGGAAGGACACGGGAAGGAGTAGGAAAAGGGCAGAAAATAATGGCCTGGTGAGCTGTTGACAGCTACGGGCATCTAGTGCTTCATCCTGCTGAGGCAGCTCTAAGGAAACCACATAGAAAAGTCTTTGAATTGTCCCTCCAAGGGCTGGAGAAGTGCAGTTCTTATCCCCCAACTCCCTTCATGTCCCTTCTTGCTTTGGGATTGCCCCTGAGGGCATTCAATTTCTGGCACCTCACGTCGTCTTGTGCTTGGGCTGGGCTATGTCCTTGGCCCAGAGACATCCCATAGACTAAGAAACAGAGACCTTGGAGAGAGGCTGTAGACAGCCTGGAACTGCCCCACCTCAACTACAGGTGAACTGAGACGGGGGCCAGAGGGCTTTGGCATGAGGCATTTACAGTGTCTGCCATGACTCCATTTGCTGAAGACTCTCTATGAGCCAACTCCAGTGTGATATGCTTTGCGTGAGCTATCTCATGCAATGTTCAAACCAACACTTCGACATTATCATGAGCTCCATCTTACAGATGAGGAAACTGGGTCTCTGGCCCAAGTAAGTGGGGTACAGCCAGATCCTGAGCTGGGTTCTGCTTCACTCACCCATGCACCTAGACATCACGTAGCTTAGTAAAGTGGATTGCTCACCACTTGCAAAGCCGATGCTCCCCAGTATCACGGGAACCACAAAAGGACCACAGAGGTGACCTTCACTTGGAGTCAATCACAATCTCAGACAAAGCCAAGGTGGGGTTTCTCCCCGATATTTTAGGCTTAGTGCTTTTTAGTTTGACCACTGACAATAACAGGCTTACAGACCAGTGTTCTTTTCTCGTTTATACTAATCCTCATGGTACTTAACACTTTACAGTTGTGATAGTTAATAAGTATGTTTAGTAAGAAGGTATAGTGGACACCTATCGTTTTTCTGGGCATCTGATGTACCCATTCCCCCTCCCAAATGCACTCTGATATCTGTAGATAATTGTATCCCCTCCATTAGGTTAGGCTTACCGAGAAGGTGGGTTCAGGTGCCTCCCTGTCATTTGAGAATTGGCAGCGTTCTGATCCTTCCCAGAGGTGGGCCTGTGGCCTAAGCTTGACCAAGCCGATGTCCTCTCAAAGGACTTTGCATCGTGAACACAAGAACAGTGAGAACATGGTGAGTCTTTCATCAGAGCAGCAATGAGGGCCGGCCAGCCAGGCCATTCTCCCTAGCGCTGGGTGCCAGGCTTCCTTCTTCATACCTCCAGCCCTCGGAGCTCCCTTCTCCTGCCCCTCCCTAAACCTGGTCTTCTTGTCTCTGGTTGATGCTTTTTGTTCTTCTTTTTCTCCCAATAAATCCCCTTTCGTTAAATAGCCCAGAGTTCGTTTCGGCATGTGTAACAAAGAGCCATAACGAATACAGACAATAGAAAACCTGATGGTGAAATCTACAGTGTCCACATCACCCTCTGAAGTCAAGGTTCAACAATGTGGCCAAGTGGGGTGGCTCACGCCTGTAATCCCAGCAGTTTGGGAGGCCAAGGCAGGCGATCACCTGAGGTCAGGAGTTCAAGACCAGCCTGGCCAACATGGCAAAACCCTGTCTCTACCAAAAATACAAAAAAATTAGCCGGGCCTGTTGGCATGTGCCTGTAATCCCAGCTACTCGGGAGGCCGAGACAGGTGAATTGCTTGAACCTGGGAGGCAGAGGTTGCAGTGAGTGGAGATCACGCCACTGCACTCCAGCCTGGGCAACAGAGCGGGATTCCATCTCAAACAAACAAACAAAAAAGATTTAAACAATGTAACAGTTGCTGAGTGGCATTCCCACAGCTTCCCTCTGTCCCCCTGTGAAAGTTGTATGCTGTGCATTTTACCATGTGAACGCAAAACTTACTTCCCCTTAAGGACAACTCCTTAGACACTGTAAAAACCTAAGCATATTAACTGAAATTTTTTCACTTAAATGTAAAGGCTATCCCAGTGCAAATATTACTAAGTGTACACTGAAGGGTTTCTTTCTTCTTCTTTTTTTTTTTTTTAATGAGCAGCTTTTCCTTCTTGTCCTGCCTTATTGCCAAGTTCCATATTTTTATTTCAATACTCTGCATGATCAGTTTATAATCTAAAGGCTTTAAACCAGCTATTGACCTGCTTTTAAAATAGCATTTTCATTCTTTCTCATGATTTCATAATCTTCTTTACACCATTTCCTTGCCTTGGAACTTGTCCCCTTCAAAAATGGTAAATGTTGTCCTGATCAATTTAAATTAGGAGGAAAGGTCCAGTGAGTGCTCTGGCGGGATTTGTCCAGGTCACTGTTCTTTAAGAATATGTCACATTAACCTCCCCAGTAGCTAGTCATGTTCACAACACTCTTTTAAAAACCTTATCCTGGTCAAGGCACACATAAATTGTACAACTTTTGAAACGCAGTTGGTCGCGGAGCTGCAAATTCATAGTAGAGCAACCTACAGGGTGTTTTAGAAAAGACGGCATTTTAAATATGACTCATGAATAAGCAAACAGCCCCGACCACCCAAATCAACTTGAAGAGTAAACACAGAGGGAATGTTTAGCTAAATTTTAGATGCCATTTGATGAAGGAAAAGGGCTAAAACTTATCAGCTGAGAATGAATTATGTCAATACCACAAACGCTAAGCAACTGCAGAGAACTGTCTTCAAGGAAAAGTTACACAGGCAAAAGGCTAACTGTTTATGCACCACAGATAAAATACACTCTACTACAAAGGGATTGCCCATGCAAAAGATAACTGGAGAAATGCTTTAGAAAACACAGGATATACATACATAACTTATTTGTGTATTTGCATGACTGTATTTAAGGATTATCATGGGAAAGAAATAGGCGCTTACATGTATAGTGGGACAGAAAAAAAAAACTAGGCAGCTTTTAACTTGTTTCTATCTATAAGTTCTGGTATGTGACTTACTGAAGCCAACTACCCCAATATACAGCTGTGGAGGTAACAGTATTCATGATGCATAATACTTAGAGACAAACCAAAAGGAACTTCATAATGTTTAACCGGGCTTCCTGTTTATTTAGAGGGAGGTAGCGGTCTCCTGCTTTAGCAAGTTTCTTACAGACAGGGATTAAGTCTCTTATATGTGGAATCTTGGGGCCCCAGGACAGCACCTGGAACAAAGCAGACGCTCAATAAACATTCATTTCATTCAGTCCAATTCTCGTGTATCTTCTCTCAGTGTCAAGCTTGTAACTGGGAATAAAGTAGTTTAATAAAGCTTCTTGAATCTTTGGAAAAGAAAACCTTTGACTCTTTATTAAGCTATTTCTGAATACAGAGTATACATAGGAAGGTAAAAATTTCATCTTTTCCATCTTCCTCACTAGAAACCTAGTTATGTGTCATCTTTAGGGATAAAGAAAGATAGGTCCCTCATAATCAATTTACATACAATCGAGGTTTGCTGTTTGCATTTTGTGCAATTCAGGGACCTCGAGAGAATCTCCCCCGTACCACTGGGCATTGGACAAGCCATCCAAGTTACATATTCCATCTCAACTAGCAAGCCGAAGGCAATGGCAGTAACAAAGCATTGCCTCCAGCCAATCCTGGGAATCACGAAGCGTCCGCCCCACACGTGTGCCATGCATCTGTTCAGTCCTACGGAGGGGAGACAAGACTCAAGGACAGAGAAACCAAAACGAGGGCGGAAGGAGGAAAAAGCCAAAGCGGCTTCACACTAGTCCATGTCAACGCTCAAAACAAATCCCCCTTTTTTTAAGGAACTGAGGAATAGCCAGACAAGTGCCCATTATTCTTTCTGTATTTCTTGGACAAGACTTGACTAGGAAAATGGCATTTGCAAAGCATCTGAGAGCACACTCCTCTTCCTTCTCTTTGCTCAAAAAGTCACTCAGAGGAAAGTGCATTCTGAGTTCTAGTCCCCAATTCAAATTAAGTTCAAAGTCAATTCAGGACTGTGGAAGTGTTGAAGTTTGTTATGGGGCCCGGCGGGCAGCACCTGCTCTCCCTGTATTAGCTAGATCTGAGCACGAACATCAGCAGGTATCAGGCAGCAACTCAGGCGTGGGTGGAGGAAAGACACATAAATACCTCCCCGCTTTCTTCTTAAAACCTTTCCTTATATTTAGATCACCATAAAACCAACAATGACTCAATGGGCATTTTTTTTAATCTGAATCGTGTTTTGCATTGACTCAACAATTCACAAACCAATACCCCTGCTAGACTCTCATGACCATATCGTATGTACCAGGGAGCTGTAGATTGCAAGGAAGCCGTGCAAGAGACTTTCGTGGGTCAAACGGATGAGAATAGGTATCCCAAATCAATAGTGTTTACAAGTTGTAATTGTTTACTTATTGACACAAATTTACATAAAGCTACTTAGGGGGTCAAGGTTGGCACAGCACATGGTGCTCAATTACACTGGATTTTAGCCCTCATGTCACACCCTGACTGGAAAGCAAGAAATGCTGGAAAGTTGTGCACCAGGAATGAGCAGGCTATTAAGATCTGAAAAGCTGTCATCCACACTGAAAGGACTTGCGTCAGCCACTGAGGATATATTTTAAACCGCCTGTCCGCAAGAAAACTTTAATAACGCAGCCTTGCTCTAATGTCTTGTGAAAGGAGAGGCAATTTTACTTCTTCTATTAACCCAACGTGATTACAGTGGCTTATTTCATGGAATATTAAGTTCAAATTTTGCTCCCTGGGAGGACAATAAAAAAAAGAGAGAGAGAGAGAGAGTGTGTGTGCTTATGACTTTGCCTGAAATAGCCACAGGACCACAGCCCCTTGGTGCTTTGAATGCATCCAAGCAGTCATCTTCCATAATTTGCTAATGGTGAAATAAATTAGTGACCAAATAATAACCTGAAAAGATGACATCAAGATGGAAAGCAAATGTTTATCTTTTGCAAAGGCCAGCATAACAAAGCTTATGGCAGTCTCTCATCAATCCCTCTTTTAAAAAAAAAATGAAGTTCCTATTAGATACCTCTGGTGGTAGTTGTTTCATAGTGAGACCATAGTTAGACTTGCTAACAAAATAAATAATCACCTTGAAAAGCAACAAGCAGACACAGAGCCACCTGAACTATATAGATGCTTATGGAAATGAAACTGGGCTTCCTCTTAATAATTCCCAATGAGACATACTCCCTGAAAATTATTTTGAAGAGTAATTGTACTTACGAAAAATGGCAGGTTCACCATAATGAAGGTCACCGAGTATTTTTTATAGGTCTAACTGTAAGACTGTACACCCAGTTTTGCGATCAATATTCACATTTTGAATTGTAAGTGAATGATTGGTTGGAATGTGAACCCTAACTAGTGACCCAATAATCTCGAAAGCCAATAGGCATTCCGCAATTGGTTCCCAAAAGCCATGACCAACACTTATTCTGAATGCTGTTTATTCTCCAATACGGCTGCTGTCCTCCAATCACTTCCCATATAAAAGAGAGGACATCCCTGTTTTTTTTTTTTTTTTCTTTGAGACAGTCTCATTTTGTTGCCCAGGCTGGAGCACAGTGGCGTGATCTTGGCTCACTGCAGCCTCCACCTCCCAGGCTCTTAGCCTCCCCAGCAGCTGGGATTACAGGTGCCTGCCACCATGCCCAGTTAACTTATTATTATTATTATTATTATTATTATTATTATTATTATTATTATTTATTTCTAGTAGACACGGGGTTTCACCATGTTGGCCAGGCTGGTCTTGAACTCCTGGCCTCAAGTGACCAGGCTGCCTCAGCCTTCCAAATTGCTGGGATTACAGGCATGAGCCACTGCCAGGCCAGGTGATCCTTTCTTAATATCAGGAAACAAAGCTCATTTTCCTTGGCTCTGCATGCCCTCTGAATAGTACATGAATTGTCGGACAGTTAACTTTAAAAAACTTAATTCACACCTTTCATGGTATGAAACTCCCTCTCCATGTGGGGCTTCCATAAACAAGGTTAATTTCATGGAATGGAAACCATAACTTGGTTAGCTACTCTGGTGGTGGTGGCGGTGGGTGGTGGGTGGTGGTGGATGGTGGTGGGTGGCAGGTGGCGGGTGGGTGGCGGATGGCGGGTGGCGGGTGGCGGTGGTGGTGGGTGGTGGCGGGTGGTGGGTGGTGGCCATGGGTGGTGGTGGATGGTGGTGGTGGTGGGTGGTGGGTGGTGGTGGGTGGTAGTGGGTGGTGGGTGGTGGCGGGTGGTGGGTGGTGGTGGGTGGTGGTGGTGGGTGGTGGTGGGTGGTGGATGGTGGCGGGTGGGTGGCGGATGGCGGGTGGCGGGTGGCGGTGGTGGTGGGTGGTGGCGGGTGGTGGGTGGTGGCCATGGGTGGTGGTGGATGGTGGTGGTGGTGGGTGGTGGGTGGTGGCGGGTGGTGGGTGGTGGTGGGTGGTGGATGGTGGTGGTGGTGGGTGGTGGGTGGTGGTGGGTGGTGGTGGGTGGTGGGTGGTGGTGGGTGGTGGCGGGTGGCGGGTGGGTGGCGGGTGGCGGGTGGCGGTGGTGGTGGTGGTGGGTGGTGGTGGGTGGCGGGTGGTGGGTGGTGGTGGGTGGTGGTGGTGGTGGGTGGTGGTGGGTGGTGGATGGTGGCGGGTGGGTGGCGGATGGCGGGTGGCGGGTGGCGGTGGTGGTGGGTGGTGGCGGGTGGTGGGTGGTGGCCATGGGTGGTGGTGGATGGTGGTGGTGGTGGGTGGTGGGTGGTGGTGGGTGGTAGTGGGTGGTGGGTGGTGGTGGTAACCAAATTAGCCAAGTGTGCAGCAGCAAATCTCATTTGAAAAGCAACAAGTTCATCAACTACAAAACAAGACTCTTAGATCCATGGAAAACACAAATAGAGAAAATCCTCCCACTCATTTTATGTGTTTCTTTATCCTAAGTGGCATATTAAGCTAAAACGAAGTATAGTGAGCTCACACCAATGGCTCAGAAATGACACATTCCCTTATGGATGTGATTTATCACTGTTTTTACTTTTTACAGAGAAAAAAACACATTTACCTTTAACATTTTTATTTGAGAAATGCAAATGGTAGATGGCATCATAATCATAAGCCTACAAACCTAAAGAATGTTGAAAGTTAAATATACACGGAAATTGTGCTATGACTCTTTAGAAAGGAAAAAAATGTATATGAATCAAATAATGTTGATTTTTACTCTCTCTTTAGAGGAGTTCCCTGTTTGTGGCTCACGTGACTAAATAATCTGATAAGAGGAGGAAGGCTAAATGGCAAACGGCAAACATCCCCACCTGATGGATTTCCTCAGCCCTGACCTTCAGATAAAAATCGTACAGAAATCTGCAAAAGCTCCAAATTTGCAGCACCACATGCCTCCAACATTTTCAGACACAACAGTCAGGAGAGGAAAAAAAAGTAAAGAGAAAAAAAAAGAAACAAAGGTATTGCTACTGAAAACAGCCTTTTCTCTTCAATATCTCAGGATTAGGGTCAGATGAATGCAATAGCTGCCTACGCCATTTCTTCCTCTGTCTGTGAACATTCATATTACAGGCACATATGTAATCTACATATGTGTGTGTCTATCATTTTTATGTGTATATGTACCCAGTATCGAGTGTGTGGGGAGTTCACATAAGATATATTATATACATACTGTGTGCATATTTAGGAAGAAAAAAGACTTCAAACGGTAAAAATTTATTGCACTGTGAAATTAGCTAAAATTATGACAACTGTAAGAAAAAAAATTATACGGGCAAAATTTGGGTCTGGTGGAAGAATTCTTTGATGTCTGGATTCCAATTTAACCCCCGACTGAGTTCTAAGAATCAAATGAACAAAGTATATCATACACCCCAAGTCTGCCTGTCAGCACTAGTCATCATTTTTTATTTTATTCTTTCCAGCTGCATGTATTTACAAGACTCTGTTCTGACATTTCCTCCCCTCTAAATGTACACACTCACTGCTACGGGCAGTTGCCAAATACATTTGTAAAACAGTTCAACCCTGTGTTTGTTTATTCATTATGCCTCTCTATCAGTCTCAATAAATATGTATCACCCTAATTTTCTACATTTGCCATTACATCAAACCTTTGTATATTTGACTTACCTGTTTGTGTTTGAATATACACCACCCACGTTTAAAAAATATCTGAAGTACACAGTGAAAAGAAAACTGAATATTCACATACAAAAATTCACATATATCCTGCCTTTCTGTTTAGGGTAGATTAAAGAATTTTTATAAAGATGAGGATTACAATGATACAGATTTCAAAACATCCCTGGGCACACAAATACTATGCTATTCCTATCTTGATCTGTAATAGCAATGGCATATAACTGAATATATCCACAAATGGGTATTTTATATACATACAGTTGGCAACAGAGGCAGTTGTAAATTCACTACATTGAAGAACAGTGAAGTCTCAACTGCTAGTACATGCTGCATACAGAAAGAACTTTTCCCGGGTATATGGCTGTTAAGTGAGCTAAGACTGAATACATTAAGGCAGTTATAAATGTTTAAAATGTTAATAATAAATCTAGTTTGTTTAAGGAGTATTTCCAAACAACATAAAATATTTAGTTTCCCTCACCCAACCCATAAAAAGATAAGATTTATCACAAAATGTTTGAGGAATAATCAGCCATTTTTGGCTAATATATTTTAATATTTATACACATGACACATGCTGAATATAAACGATACATCGTGATTTCCCATAGTGTATGGAATTTATACAATTAACTGCAAGATCCAATGGCTTCAAGGCACGTAAGGTGCAAACACAGTTACAAGGTTTTGCTGATTATTGTTATAAATCTTATCAAGCACAAAGGCATTAAAGTATATTCTGTTTACACCGTTCATTCTAAAATACAGCATATAAAAATATTATTATTTCTTATTAAAAGATTTATATTTTTCTGGCTTTTTTCTTTTATGAGGTAAATTTATTTACCAGTATTCAAAAAATACTTCCTATTTTTCCACTTCCAAATATGTGTTTGAAATATACCCTGAGATTCAATATCAATTTTCTAGTTATTTCTCAAGGGTTATATTTGTTCATAATAATAGCAGCAAACATTCTGGCATTATTCATTTGGTTTCTCCAAAGTGCTTAAATTTAAAAAGAATCAAATAACAAAACCATGATGAACCGGATTGCTTATTTTACACACATCTGATAGCCAGATACATATGTATGCAGTTACGCATGTATATTTCTGGCACACCATTAATCATCAATGACAAAACCATGTTATCAATCCACCTACACCGAACATTAAATATTTTAATATTCATATAAATGGCATCAAATATATACACATGATTTTGCTTTTTAAATTAAGAGACTTTGGTCCTTAATGGAGATATTTTTCACTGGGCCTTTCCATTCCTTCTTAGCCATAGTAACATTTAAATATACTGGTACATAAAAATCTGCAATAAATTCTACAACATGCCCCCAAACCATCCAGTGTCTGAATTTTTTAAAAGGAGCTAAAGCCACAGCGTATGAAACGTGAAATGGAAACATCCCAATCCCTGCATGCGTGATCCTGGGGTTGTCCACCCGTTAGTAAAGAGGCACTGAATTCTGCAGCTGCTTATCAAATCAGCTTTATGTTTCTGGAATGAGTTCCTGATGCTGAGCCTGAATTTGTAGACAGTCATGAAAAAAATATCCTCTAAGACTGATCTAACTCAAAAACAAAACCTCTGGAAAAACACGTAAGTTTTATCACACCCATGTACACCTAGGCAGCTAAAGAGTATGTTAACACGATGACCATCTGTATGCATGCAGACACAGGCTAATATATTTAATACATTTACTTGTATTCAGACCATATGCATATTAAATGTCATGCCTAAGTGTCAGTGATAAGATCCACATATGGGGTATATGTTTGTATCCTATCAGTAACATATATTCAATAATTTGTATGTTTACATTAGCTAAAGTACATTATCACTTTTCTTTTTTTGCTTTTTGCTAAAATAAGTCTGGAAACCAAAAGGGAGAAAATACTTCAGTATAGAAATAGTTCCTTTAATCAACTCCCCAGTTGGATATGTGGGGTAGGAATTCATTAGCATAGGCTTTTTTCCCTACTCATTTGTTCAACCAGAATGCTGGAAAGAACTAGAAAAGACTGCATTTCTCTTACTTTTCTTAACCATGTAAAACAACCCCCTAGAAGAGGTCTAGAATGAGCTTTGTTTCTTTTTTCAAATGGGTCTAATGTCCTTTCTCCGCCACCTTCACACACAGACACAAAACCCACCGTGTGGGTTCACAGTCCACATCTGGCTCCCACGCAGAGTTGTACATTTGCAAGCACATCTTAAATATTGTGAAGCCAATTTGGACTTACTAAAAAAATCTATGATACGAGTGAGAAATCATGCTAAATACGAGCCCTGGTAACTTTATTTTTAATGATGACTTTCAAAAAAAAAAAAAAAAAAACAAGGTAAGGGAGAGAGATCAGCAGGGTGAATGTAAAAATTGTTAATCTTAAATTTCTACAAACCCAAGTGTCACAATAAGCATGTATGGTGCATCAAGCATAACAAAAAGAAACGAGGTGGTTGGGTTCGGGGGGTTAGGTGGGGGGGTCCCAGGCACTTGCTTCCTTGAATCCCTCTGAATACATTTCACAATTCATCAGTTTTTGTCTTTCCTGCCACGAATGAGGACAATCAGACCAGACACCCATTAGATTTTTCATGCAATTTTTTTTTCTTGTTCATGACATGTTGGCAGGGAGGATGGCAATTCTGAAATCTTACCAAATGAGAAAAATGTCAGAAGCTGAACTGACAGCTAGTGGTTACTATGGTGATTGGTGATATTGAAAAAATAAAATAAAATAAGACTCAGTTAATTCAAAAGGAATCAAGTTGGGTATTTTTAAGCCAGTTGATACAGATGAAAACTTAATCCTGATATTGGGACATTATCTTTTTGAGCTAACAGCCAAAGACACCATTTAGCTTAAATAATAACTAAATACACAGCTCTTAATCTTGTGATTAAAAATAATAGAAAGAAACAGTGTTGATAAATGGAAGTCAAATATTATTACCAAATGACTATCAGGGAAATATAGATTATATTCAGTGGAAAGAGGATTTTGTTCGGAGGAAAAAAATTAAAGTTTTAGCAAAATATTTTTAAAAAGAGAACATGGAAGCCTCACAGATAAAAAGGATTCTTCAGGGACAACTCAGATTCTATTAAAACACACACAAAGACGTACACAAACATGGTGATTTCATCTTCAAAGTTCAACTCCCCCCAGAAAAGAAAATCCATTTTGATTCTAATTGTTAACATATTCAATCTCTTTATTTAAAAAAGATATTTAACAGAGAAAGCTTCATCATGAGATTTTTAGAAATATATATACATATATATATCTTCTCCATACCATCATTTCTCTTTTTGGTTGAAACCCAGTGTAATATTCTGACTACTTAAAGTGAGGGGCCCTCATTTTATACTAAGCAAAATAATAGTAATAATAATAAAATACATATTGGCACCTTTTTCTAACATCAAGCAATGACAACTCTTGCTGGTTCAATCGATTAGTGCTACTATTTTTAGGTTTAATGGTTTTAAATGAAGGAAACAGAATATCATGAAAATCATATTTATAATTCACCAAAAATTATGCAATTGTTCATCCCACAGGTAATATACATGAAACCGAGAGGTGATTACTTTTTATAAAGAGAGTTTGAAAACAGTTAATAAAGAAGATGCAAACTTTGTTAGGGGTTCAGCCAAGAAGAACCTATTGTATCTGAAAAACCTTTGACACAGAGTAAAACTTTTTTAAGCCTTCTCTTCACAACGACACTAAAATGGTATAAACATAATGGATTAATAGGAAAAGTAGACTTAGGAAGATCAGAAACAGCTCTCATTTTGAAACAGTTGCATATTTTATCCATATGCCATACTCCCAGATCCAGTCTATATTTTTTTCATTTGATATAGGGATATTAAATTATCTACTGTTTCTTTTTTTTTCTTTTTCTTAAGTCAAATCTCTTGAGAGTTACAGGTAACTAGCGAAAACAAGATTCTTATTTATAACCTCAAGCTAGTATTTAATGCAAGAGGAAGGGGGAACATTATCAAGGAAACTGCTCAGAAGAAAAAAAAATTAAGTCTTATTGGTTCAAGGAAGCTCTTCTCCACTGGACAGACTACAATGCCATCTACTGGAAAAGTGAAGTTCAACGTCACTTGAAACAGCAGAGCTAGTTTAAAAGGCTGATAGATGTAACTGGAAAGACATCCAGTCCTACATCCTTCACTGTTCAAAAAAGATAAGATATATATATATTGTTGTGGAAATATCAGTTCCTATTATAGATCATTATGTTCTTCCTCTGAGATCTCCTCCCAGCATTTTGCTTCTTAATTTCCAGCGAAAGCCTCTCTTTTTTAGCTTCTTCCAACTTCTCTTGAGGACCAAGTTAACAACACCCAGAAAAATAATCACCAGCAGCGAGCGACCTTGGGGTCCTTTTCTGCAATCTCTAGCTTGTGATTTTTCGCAAGCAGTTTGTGTTAGCATTTGCTCTGCAAAAGGTTTTTTTTTTTTTTTTTTTAATCCCTAAAATCACAATAGGAAAGACTACCATCGTGGTCAGGAGCAGGTGGAGGGGAAAAAAAAAAAAAAAAAAAAAAAGCAGACACAGATCAAGCCCCCGGCTTCATAAGCACAAAGTCTCTTTTTATATGTTCTTATGCGGTATGGGATGGAGAATCTAAGGTCCCTTTTAAGAATAAGAATTCACCGAGGTTTTGCAAGCCATTCCCACATTTCCACCGGCGTGTCCTTTGCTCATCTGCACGCTTCCCTTTCATTCTGGTTGGTTCACCCCGTGATTTTTAAAATGAGAAATGGGAAGGAGGTAGGGTCACCATTTTCCACTCTCTAGATGAAGCAATTCTAGTTAAGGCAGGCAATATTTAAGAAGCAAGAAGGGACTATCACTGTAATTAAATAAGAATTTGTTTTCACTAGTACTAGCAAAAAGAGAGTAAGTTCCTGCCTAAAAGCTGCTGCCAATATTTTCCATGTATAGGTATAAGTGTAAGTAAACAGCGGGGATTCTCAGCCGCCACAGTGTTGACATTTGGGGCCAGATAATTACGGTAGGATGGTGTGCAGTGTCCCTGGCTTCTACCCACTACTTGCCACTGGTGCACCCACGCACACACACACACACACACACACACAGTTAAAGCAATCAACAAGGTCTCCAGACATTGTTAGATGTCCCCTGGGGAAGGAGGGAGGCAAAATTACACCCTACTGATAACAACTGTTATAAGATCCTAATTTCAATTTTATATACATTAGTTCTCACCAGTCTCTATCTGGCTTTGATTCATGGTGGTGTGTGAAACAACATTTTTAAAGGAACTAAGAACATGGTGGAATCGGTGTGAATGGGAGAGTAACAATCTCCATTCCATTCCACACGTTCCATTACTTCAGGGCTGATGAGCATTCCTGACCTTTCCAAAGGCCTCCCTTGAAAGTTCTCCGGGGGAAACAAAAGGAAGAGGTTGGCTCATGGAAGGTCGCTGTCAGATTTGCCCCAAAAAGCAAGGGAAAAATTTTGCCATCAAAATGAAATCTTCCGGCAGGCAGAGAGGTTTAGATGGGGGATGGGAGAGAGGGCTGAGGAGCTATTTTATTCAAAGTGTTTAAATTAAGGGGCTTCACTATTCAAAGGCAAATAATAAACTGAAAAATAGGTCATCTTTAAATGAGAACTCTTTTTTTCCCTATAACAGGAAATCTGAACAGGAAAGTACAACATTTTAATTTCTGGATTTGACGTAATTTGCAACTTCAATGTGGAGCTTTTAAAAATTATCACTCTGTAAGAAAAGATGAGATTGGGATAAAAGTAAGAAAAGAAGTTAGAGTCTGGGGAGACACAGGCCTTATATTCAAGAGGGCTAGTGAAGTTAAAATTGTAGTGAAGTTCAGGCTTAGAGCAGTGTAGCTCTGTATTAACCTGAAATGCTTCTGTCTAAGAGTAAAATCTCTCAAGTCTCATCGCAGAAGGTGTGTGCAGTCTCCATTTAAATGTCTCCAACAGAACACAAAATAATTTTGCAGTAACTGATCTACTGTATTAGATGTGCCTGGTCTATTTATTCCTGTTGCTTTTTAACTTCTACCAAGAATATCAAAGTTTGCTTGGTGAAAAGTTTTCAGTCGGATAGTAATCTTTCCAAAATACATTGAAAAATGTAAACGACATGTCTCTGCACCCCTTATTTACCAACCCTTTGATGATATAGGCGAGAACAGTACGAACACATTTTTAACACTTGACATTTCCTAATATTCTGAAATCTTACTTTTCCATGTCACAGGCAAAGGGTATGTGGCAGTGGGAAGGAACTGAATACAAAGTACTACATCCGCTCTTCAAATATGCAGTCCCTGGTAGCACCTTCTATAAGACTGGTGGCTTTTGTGGAGTGTTTCTTTCTTTAAATGAGCTGGACCACACATACTCACTCATTCAGAATAAGTCTATAGATGAACTGTCTCTGTATTTTTAAAGAAACTCAGCTTGTGCGGTCTGCTGATATCTCAGAGAAACAAGGAACCATTTTCACATAATGGATGGGGCTGCAGTGCGGAGCAGACAAACCCCCCTGGAAAGAATTTGGTCTGTCACGACATGCAGGAAAATTCTCTTGTGTTTCTGCATCAGGTTTACCTAAACTAAGTTATTTCCAGGGCAGAATTCATGGATTACGTCATATTGGACCCAGGAAGGTTTGAAGGTTTGCTGGTAATGATCACACACACACACACGCACACACTCTCTCTCTCTCTCTCCCTCCCCCCCCCCCTGCCCCGGCCCCCCAACTCTGCCCATGGTTACTGCTACTCTAAGCAGGCCCTTGGAGTCCAAAGAGAAAGTGTCTATAGCTTCACTGTTCCATTTTTATCTGTTTAGGAAATATTGATGTTATTAACCACACTTTTAACTGTCAGCATCTTGATATATTCTGGATATTTGCTAGGGTTCCCACTACTTAGTTGGTGCCTTTTAAAAAATATATGTGTGTGTGTGTGTGTGTGTGTGTGTGTGTGTGTGTGTGTGTGTGTGTGTGTGTGTATACATATACATATACATTTTAGATGGAGATGGGATATATATGTGTGTGTGCGTATGTATATATAAAGTTAAAAAAGAAGCTGGCTATCATCTGTTAAGATTGTCCAAGAGTGTGTATCTAAAGGATTTTCTTTCTGTTCTCTGCAGATATTACCTGAGCAGTGTCCCCTAAAATTGCTAGCACCTGGTGACCTGCCCCACAGCTCCCCTCCAGTTTCCCTGCCTTTGCTTCATATAGAGGGATTTCTGTGCAGAAAACGCTCGTGGAGTCTGCCGTCTCTTAGTCTCTTAACTTTTATCGTCAGTTGCTAAATTAGCTAATGATTAATTAGTTAATGTTTTCAAAGCACTTTGAAGATGAAAAGCACCGCTAAGTGCTAAGTGTAAAACGGCATTAGTAGTTCCACTCGGCAAAGACTAATTAGCTTTTAAAAAATGTTCCCCCCAAACTGATCAATAATGTTTCTAGTATTACAGTAGGACTGTTTGTCCCACAGATCAGTAAGACCCACCTCACGTTTTAAGGCTTTTATGCCCCGAGACACGCAGAAATCCCGACTGAGGTTTATTGCTTGGTAACCTCTTGGCTTTCAATGTGGCTGGAGTTGGACTAGTGATGTCATCTATACAAAACGCAGCATTTTTGCTGTCAAAAAAGCTTTAAAGGATTATTTAACAAAGCTAAAAGTAAAGAACTAAACTCTAGGAAAGTGGTACAGAAACATGATCAGTGAACTTATATTTAAGAAGAATTAAGCTTTTAAAGTTTTTTTTTTCCATCTCTAAAAAGCTCTTTAACGGTGGTTCTCCAGGTGGCCTCTGAATTTATTGTGAGATTTCACTTTGATGGCTATGAGTCCTCATGGGACTATTATGTCAATAATTTCTACAGCAACATTTTATTCCAGGTACAGAAATGACTTAGAAGATAGAGCCAGGGTCTGGAAATTCCAGGATCCTACTTTAAACTACCCACATCAGCCACGATTGAATGAAAAAAGACAGCTTTCACCCATTTTCCCCTTTCCAGCCAGATTCTTAATGGACAGACCTTTTTTTAAGGTTCTTGGGTGCCAAGTGTCCCGAAACAACTACTCAAAAAAAGTTCAGCATTTTGTTTATTCCATCCACTTTCAAAGACTTGAATAATGTAAAGTTAATGGGAATCATGAAGCCAAAACAGGCAACTTCGCAAGAGGAAGCTTGTGGGTCATTTGTTCCCTTGGTACAAACATACTTGTCCCTGCTGTCTACCAGTGGGCCTTGGTTATAAACACTGGGGATTTGGGTTTTTTTGAAATGCCTGAGATTATTATTTTTAGTCAAGCTTTTTAAAAAAAAAAACATAGTCTTTCACATCAAAAAAAAACTACATGATTTCTATTAGCTTAAGGCTGGGATATTTGTGGTTTTTTGGTTGTTGTTTTGCTTTTTTTTAAGGTGGGCAATTTCAGAATGATATTAAGATGCTGATTTTTTAGAACATCAAGAAAACATTATTAATATGTCATTCAAAATATGCAGTATTAACACATGAAACTCTACATACATAACAAACTGCAGAAACAACTCAGCTTAGAAAATACAAAGTTCAGCTAAACAAAAGGAATTTGACGTCTGGCAGCCTATGTTCTCTGTGTATTCTGTTACTCCAGGAATGAGTTTAGCTGGAGTACAAACACAGTAGCACATAAGCCATATATGTGTGTGTGTGTGTGTGTGTGTGTGTGTGTATGAATATGTATTTATAATGTGGACATGATATATACATACAATCACACACACGCACAATGCAACCACATCAATCAGTTGCCACAGACAACAATGACATGTGCACACATTCTCAGAACTTAAGGTTTGCTACCAACCTCAGTATCAGCCTTTCTTCCGTGTACAAAAATACATCTGCCAGAAAGGCACGGTAAAAATCACTTGAAAACAAACAGACATGTTTTGGAAAAGTGTGGCCAGCTACTAGATGATTCCTTAGGGATTTCCTAAGTGAATATTTTTATAAAAAAGACACCTGAAATATGAAATAATTTGCACATAGCTATAACCCAGCCCCTGTGAGAACTAAAGATAAGCAAAGGTTAGAAGGATGAGGTGGTCAAGTCAAGGGTGCCTCTTACTGCCAAGGTCTCCGTAAGTGAGTAGGACACAAAATGTGGGAAAAGAGAAGGGGACAGACTTGGGGAAAGCTACAGTTTTGATCAGAAGGAGAAGTTACTTTGGAAATTTCAAGGATTATTTGAGATTCTTATCTAAATCAAGTTCCCTTCTTTTTCTTATAATTGAACAAGTGTTAAACTGTATCAGGCTGTCACAGCTGTCCCAATACATGAACCACACATAGACTAACAGCTTTCGTTACACATTTTTGTGAAGTAGTTTCCAGCACACTGTGATCAGAGCTTGCATATTTTTATACTACTCGCATATTGAAAATAAACCCAACATTTTAGATTATTTTTCTCATCGTGTATCAGACCTGTATGGTTTCCGGAAGACAAAGGGGCAATTATGATTTTGTACCTACTGATCTGAATACAACACCTTGTTTTATTTTTGTATATTACGCTCAGTGTTTTGGTTAAAAAAAAATTGGTTATGTGGGTCAATAAAGAAGTCCTGAAGAACCGTAGCTTAACCAAATTATTATCCATGGACTAAATGCTAATGCAATTTTTTCCACTTTCAGGATATCTTTATGACAACATATCAAATACCCAAATCTTACAGGAGTGTGGAGGCCATGCCATATGACTTGGCTGGAGCTGTTAACAAAAGAAACAAGCAAAAATCATGCAGTTTAGACTTTTAATTAAATTGTTTGTTTTGGATTCAAAAGCACTTTGTTCATTCAGCCCTGAGTATCAGTGGTGTTTCCAACCACAGGTGACTATTCCCAAAATGACCACGGTTCACAGCTTCAGTGGTTGCTTTCAGAGTCTTTATTTGCAAAACACAGACATTCCGAAATGCCTTTATTTAAACTGTAATAAATAGACTATGCTTCAGAAACACTCTACAAAGAATAAGAATCTTTCTGCCTAAGTAAAAATGACTGTGTTTATCTGAATAGTTTTTGAATTAAATATCCACATGCTATTGTTTCAGAAACAATAAAAGTAATGATAGTCATCTATTGTTTATTGTCCTCTTCCCAGAATTAGAACTTAATTAGCTGCAAATGCCTTATCTTTTCCAAATCAGCATAATACACATTATCTAAATTTTGCCTCCTGTTGTTCAAGCCCTCTAAATTGGTAGATTCAAAATTAGCCAGTTATAGCAATGCTTTTCACTTTAAATTTTAATAATAAACAGAGACATCCCCTTTCTTTCCCCCCACCCAGACCCTCCCTCTTTTCTGAAAACTGAAGGCTGCTGCTGAAAGGATTGAAAATCTGGAAAGAGTTTGGGGTGGACTGGCCAACCCCCTTTCATTTCCTTCAGATGTTTACAATCTAGCACCTTTCTGAAGACAAAGATGGGAAAAAAACCTATTTTTCCCTTTGACTGAAGGGTGAGACAGGGGGGTATTAAAAACTGATCAATGTAATTTTTTTCTCAGAAGTATTTGCACATCTGTGAAATAATGTAATTTATTTTTTAAAAACTTTTTATATGACATTCATGATTATAGCCTGATCTGGAGAATTATTCAAATATAAAATTAAATGTTCAAAAACTAGCTGCGCTGTGGATGGCTGAGCTTATCCCAGCTGTGCATTATACTTACATAGTTCTATTAGAAGTATCAAAATGTGCCTTTCTAGATCTCACTGAATCTCTGAAAAGGGGAAGCAGTGTTTTCTAAGAAAGTGTGATGATCTACTTCTTTTTGTTTGTTTCATTTTTCCGTGGATCAGCCTCCAGGGGTCTAAAGATGCTCCCACCAAACTGTTCAAAAACAATAACAAAAAAGGTGATGGGAGAAGGGCTACTGAATAATAATAAAAGCATTCCGTAAAGTAGATTGTATTTTATTATCACAGGGTTTGGGAAAATCTGTGACTTAAAAGGAGGTTACAAACCTTAAAAGTAAATTCTGCTGTTTCAGTGAAATTGCTGGATATATAACATGAGCCATCTGTAATTTCCCCTTCACTGCCCTGTTAAACACTGCAAGTCACTTTCACTCCCAGACCCTGATGCACCCACGCCCATCAAAAAGCAGTAAGTACCCCCCTGACTGAGGGAAATTTGCCCTCCAAATGTACAGTTTATAAACAAACTTTCCCTGACCAAATGTTAGAGCGAAGTTTTCCTTTCCATCCATATGCCTGTATACTGTCACCTCTGAATACATCTGCCTATAGGGAGGAATTCAATGTAATATTCATCAAATTCAAATTAATCCTGAACCTTACACAATCCATTCAAGGTAACAAATCGTCAATGACTTTTAAAATAATTGGAGCCCAGAAAATAAAAGACTATTAAATCTGTTTGAAGTTACAGATTGAAACCCACACCTCAAATTCTGTTACTTCCTTTTTTAAAAAATAAAATGCATTTCTAAAGCATTGATTATAAATTAAATATTTAAAAATAAACCAGAATTCGTTTATGGATTAATATTATCAAATTTTAAGAGGGAAGAAAAACACCATTCCCATTATTTGAGGACACAAATTAACAGTCAGATGACCTCAAAAAAGCTTACATTTGAAAGAAAGGGATCTGCAGTTACCGTTTTTAAACACAGGAGCAAAGTAAGAGCGAAGATATTTCTGCTGCCTAAGACAGACGGACTTTAATAACACTTAACAAAATGATGCACATAATAATCTCAGAAAGCACTTCTTATGCCTCATCCATCATGCCGAGGAGAAAATGAAGCCTTCGACAGCATTAGGAATTATTCTAGATCTTGTCAGTAATTCGCAGCTCCTCTGTAGTATCACAACACAAATGTGCGTGTGAGCGACACTGACCATTAATCTAGAGAGTTTTTTCGCCTCACAACAGCGTGCGGAGAATGTATCAATTGTTTTGTGGAGAAATGGCACATGCAAAGCCACACAAAATAAAACAAGGAAAATCAGGGAGATGTATGGGGAGATAAACAAACAGTGTATTAAGAAATAAACATGTTTTCTATCACTGTGAAAGAAATCAACACAGTGTCCTTAGCACCTGGGTTAGGTGAATTGGGAACTATAAATGTCCTGGCTGAGTGACCAGTCTGTCACTGATTAAAAGTTTCTATAAAGTTGCAACATACTGTCCACATCCTTAAGTAATAAGCCCTTAGGTGATGAGAAAATGAAGGGTTTCCGCTGCTCTCTGGAACAGGCATGCAAAAAGATCCACCTTCTGCCTTCAGTCAAAAATCTTGTTTGTTTCACTCACTGTAAAGTTCTCCTTTCAAAAAATTGGGATTGGGGGATGGTAAGGATTAATAAAATTGGGAGATGCTAGGATTAATACATGCTAAGGATTATAAAATAAATTAACAAAATATCACCTTATTCACAGAGATCTCTAGCTGTGACAGCGTGTTGGCGGCAAAGCAAATTTGAACTCCCAGCTCTCGAGATAAAACAAACGAGAGATTTTGGCAGTATCTTCCTCAAAATGAGCTCTAGTCTTAATAGTATGGTGACCATTCTAAAATGGCCTGTGCTCCAAAGAAAAAGGTTTATAAATATTTGCAAAACAAACTCTTAAAACATTCCTCTGAGTCTACTCCAAATCGATTTCTATACATGTTCTATACAGATGAAAGCTAACTGGATGTCTGGTTTATGATAGATTAAAATGGTTTCACTTCCAAAATGATGTACTCCACACAGATGTGTTTCTGTGAAGTTCTGTGAACTACACCACAAAAAAGCAGGCTCTTGTCAGATGGAATGAAGTGAATACTTCTTTAGAGTAGATGAATTGGATTGGGGCCAGGAAGAAACCAAAAAATTAAAAAAAAAATACACAGGTGAGAAAAGGTAAACACAAACTAATAAATAGTAATAATAATTTCATAGTTTTCTAAAGTAACACACACGCTTTTCTTTGTTAATAAAGTATGTTGGGTAACTTAAAACAGCCCAAAATCACTTAGAAATTCGTGTTCAATGCACACAGAGTTCTATCTCATTTTCAACACTTAAAATATGAATTTTTTTTAAAAAACAAACTTTTCCACCTCTTTGGAATGATGAGCAAATTTCAAGAGAAGATATAAGTGCTAAGTCCTCAACTTAGGTTGGACTATTTGACCCACTCCCAGCTGGGAGGAACAGTTTATTATTCACAAGTAACAAACTCAGCAACAAGATAAAAACAGCTCCCAGGAAGTGGATGCAACGGGGCCCCTCCTTTCCATCTGCATCAGCCCACCTCCGTCTTCCTCTCCCCACCGCAAGCTATAAAGCTCAAATGTCTCTAGGAGCATCACCGAGGCCTGGCAATGGACAGGTATTTGTACTGAATAATGCTCACGTCAGGAATGAGTAAAACTAGGTTAGAAATTGAGGTTTTCACAAAATAATGAAGAAGAAATGTCATGCTAGCAGCGATAACGGCATAAATTGTGCTCATTCATTCATTATCCTTTTTCCCTCCCCTTCCCCCCACGGAAACATAATTTTTATCTTTCAGATCTACATGCTTGCGAGGGAATACGGCTTTTGCCATAGTTGTTGCTCTCTCGAAGCCCAAGATGAGAGACAAAGATGATTTGTAAAGATTAAAAAAAATAGTAATAATAATAAAGATGGGAGTGGCAACACATTTCTTCTAGATTTCAATTCAAGGAGAAAAGGTAAATAGGATTTCCCAAACAAAATTACCTGGAGCTTTAACTTTTACTTTATCTAATTGAACTACAGAGAAAATATCAGCTAAAAATGTCACCTGCTCCACAGTAAATACACTGCTCCTAGTACAGGAACTGGAGGAGGGAAAAGAAAAATGTTTACATTTCAATTGTTCAGATGCCGATTCTGAAAACGATAACAAAAGAATACTCAAGAAGATACTTCTGTGGGCAGCTTTCCGGGTGGATGTCTGGGCTGGCGGCTGTGATGTGGGGGCTAAGTGTAAGCAGAAACAATTCAGAGAGGCTGGGGTCCACCTTGGAGGTCTAGTTAAGGTGCAGACAGATTTCAGGCTAAAAAAAAACCGGGAAGGATCCCTGTTCCCCCAACGCCCGCCCCCCACCCCACCCCCCAAAAAAAATCCTGTAAACCTCTGCTGTCTGGCAGCAAGCCCGCATACTCTCCAGTGCTGAGATAAAGACCCAATCTGCTCATCAAACACCTCCAGGCTCCACCATCTAATAGAAACAAATTGGCAATGACTGCCCAAGCTAGTAACACAGGCCCACTGATTTGTAGATTGATACGGATGCCTAATGATCCCCTTGGGCAGATCAATAGTAACAATCCTCATCCCTGCCTTTCTTCTTTATTGGCATAGAAGACTAAGGCAAGGAGAAAGCCGGTCTTAGAAGAGGCCACAGTGCTACCTGGGGACAGATGGGAATAAGGGCACAGGTGCGGCTGTGCAGGAAGGAAGCCGCGCCAGACCCGCGCTCCAGAACTTTCCACTGACTGTCTCGATTCAGCCCATGTTTTTGGCAGGCAAAGGGTGTAAGAATGGGACACGATATGCTTTTCTATTAATAGTATCCGTGCACTGTGTTCAGTGAGACCCAGCCTAGAGTCAGCACAGCTGCCTTCATCTGGGAAGGGGAAGAGAAATGATGCAAGCCCCAGTGCATCTCCCAGAGAATGAACTTGGTGGACAGAAAATGCCAACGATGTGATGACAGAGAATGGAAAAAGGCGAACAAACATGGGAAGTTGCATCTTAGGAAAACTCAGGGTGAAGTACCTATGATCAAAGAGGGGCAATAATGAACCGCATTGTTTTAAGTATCGTCAAAAGGAGGCAGGTGGATTCATGCGCTGTTGTTTGAACATGCTTAAAACACCCACTGCCTCCCGGACCCCAGTGGATGGGTTAATTCTCACACACAAGAGCTATTCTCTGTGCCCTCACCCTTCTCCTGAGTGCAGGTTTTCTTGAAGTTGACAGCGGCTCACCCTTCTACTGACTCTTCTCCTTTCTGTAGGCCAATCCCATCCCCGCCCCCAGAGCCAGGGCTTATTTTCCATTTGTGTATTATTCTTGTGAATAAAATTATCCAATTAGGAAATCCATTTAAAGTCCTTAACAATAACAGGGAAAAACTAATGGAGTTGCTTTGGATTTTCTTTTTCAATAAATTAATGTTAGTGATGTTCTGTGGATTCTTAAGTGCTCATTTATATCATCAGGGTTATTGCACACATAACAATTAGTCCTAAATTTCTATACTGATTTGTCTATACTCTAGGAAGTCCATTCTCCCAAAGAAGCAGTAGACAAGACTCAGAAGAAAACTTACTGGCAGGCAGAGCGAATTTGACTTCTAAAATAAATAAACCTATGACATCTAAAAACCTTTGTAATTCGTTGTTAATTTTTTTCTTCTTGTAATTGTAAGAGTGTAAAAAAAAAAAACCCCCTCTCCCTTCTTCCCCTTTTACAACGACTCTGTGCACATTTGCAGGTGTTGCATACAAAATAGCCAAAAGGGGTAGGGGGCAGCGAATGTTCCATTTTTACTCCTGCATTCAGACCTGCAACTAGCCGCCTGAGAATTTGCTTTGTTCAGCAATCAGTCTCGTTTGGTTTTGTTATTAAAGGGAGATAACACTGAATGCCAGAGATGAAATTGCATTTTCTTTATTGTCAACGGTTGAAACCTTTGCCACCCAACCGATCTAGTGAAAGATTCGTTTATTTTATTTTTTGTCATAATAAAAATATTTTTAATCTGGTCCCTTCTTTTTTTCTTTTGCATACTCAAACACAGAACTGAAGCTACAATGAAAAGCCTTGGTATCCCAGCCCACTGCGTAATATCACAAATTAGTCATCTTCTCTTTCCTGTACGTTACATCGTCCTATTTAAATAAAAGCAAACGTGGAGCGGTGTTAAATTTTGACAGTAAAGGGTTTGCACTGATGGACCAAATAATCACGTGCGCTAGGGCTCCGGCACTGACCACTTAAAATTCAAATTTCACACTAACGATAAGTGTAATCATCGCAATCAGCATCACCACCACCACCATCACCATCATCACAATAAAGAGATGCATTCTGTGAGCTGGTGACATCAATCAACTGTGTGGTGCAGATCAGAAGCGGCGCTCCCCTCTCCCTCTCTCACTCCGTCTGTCTTGCTGGCTTCCCCCTACCCCACCTCGCCGCTCCCCCCCTCCACCTCACCCCCGCTCAGAGAAGTGATCACATTTAATTCATTGCATCATTATGTCATCTCCATACTAATCTCTGCCCTCACACCTCTGCCACTTTGACATGCAAATGAGCTAGAAAAAAGCCACACATTAATATAAAAAAGTCACAGCAATCATGTCATGATTTCCTGCCTCCCAGCCCCACAACATTCCCTCCAATCCCCACCTCTCCCCCCAGCTCTCTTTCCAGCACGCTGTGCTGGTGATCACAAGAAACAACAGCAATCTGTTGAAGATCAGACGCTAAGACAGGGAGGTGGGGAGAAAGATACACACATACACGTGTCAGCAACGCGGCCCAGGCAGTCCTATTTGCATATTCACATGAGTTCCGTTCTCAGATTGCTTAAGCAGGGAAGAAGTTAGGTAGCTCCCCCACCATCCTACCCTCCCCGATCCATAAAGAAAACAGCTACTGAGAAGGAAAGAGAGGGAGAGAGAGGGGGAGAGAGGACATATGAATGTAAAGGGAAAGAGAGAGAATATGAAAAGGGAGGGGGCATGGAGAGAGAGAAAGACACATGCAGAAAGAGACAGAAGGAAGAAAAGAGAAGAAAAGAAAAGCTGTCCACATCTACCTTACCTCAGCTAGCTTGCTTTCTGTTGCTCTTAAAAGGAATTCCCTGTGGTTCCTTTAGAATTTTTGAGAACCATCCTTCAGGGTTTTTAGTTCTCTCTCTCTCTCTCTCTCTCACTCTCTCTCTCTCTCTTCCTCCTCCTCTTTCTGTGTTGTGACTGGGTTTATAAAAAAAAATAAAAAAGACAACTCCATGTTAAGCTAGCAGTCAAGGAAGCATCATGAAGTCCAGGGCTACAGGGGGAGGGAAGAAAGGAGGAGGGTCACAGCTTAATGCTTTACAAAGGAGAACCTGGAGACTCTGTTTTAAAACATCCCTCTCACATACAATGACTGACAAAGACAAAAATATATGTACTTATATGTATACACAGAGACATATGTATGTTTTCACCAGTAAGCCAGATGTCAAAAATGTTCAGATTGTGGTGCAAGCAAATGTAGAAAAATTATGAGTCCTTCTGAAAACCCCATTGCGGATCCACTTTGCTGCTCCCTGGTTGCAGAGGGGGCCAGGCAGCGAGTGAGGGGCTTTATTTGCTGAATCACATTTGTGGCAATACCTGGGTAATAAGGGACTGACTCGAGATGGGGTTTCAGCTACTGCAATGAATTTCCCAGCTTTGATCAGTTTTCACCAGTACTTTCGTGGTATTGAAAATCTGTGAACATGTCCACGAATTTTATGGCTTTTTTTTTCTTGCAACAACTTAAAAAAAAAAAAGGAAGAAAAAGAAAAATTGCAATTAAATATATATATATATGCAAGCTGATGTCACAAATAATAGCTCTCTCTACATATTCCTTATGAAGTACAGTTGGTATGGATTTAAAACATAGAATGATTGGTGCAAAATACACCTTATTTTCTAGTGGCCTACTGTATAATATTATCCTAATTGACTTTATTAGCTCCGGTGAAATGTTACTGTCCCTCCAAGGAACCTGCCTTCGAAGACAAGCAAGATGCCGCAACACTGATGAACAGCAGCTGATTCAAAGAAATTAAGTGATGGTCTGTTAAGTGAAAGGAATAAAAACATTTTCCAACTACAATGAATGGCATGGAGTTTAATTCCATTTCTCAACCTGTTCATTTCAACTAGCAAAGACACAAAGACATCTGATGGCCTAAGAAACTTTAATAGGAATATAATTCTAAAACCTGGCCAGAGGGATACATTTACAAATTGGTTTTGAATCCTAAACTTGAATAGTAGGAAGCATGTTTCACTGTAAAAGAGGGAAGAAAAACATTTTTATGGTGAAGTCATAAGCTCCTTAATATTTATGTAAGTAGACATTAAATAACTAATATGGGCATTATAAAAAGCACAGTAATTATAAGAGCAATGTGAAAACAGGAATTACAGCATCTATATGTACCCTGCACAAAGACCTAAATGTGGTTCATTATTTAAATCACAGCACATATCACATATGAGAGAACACTGTAATATATCTACAATTGACCTTGCAGGGAAAGGAAGAAAGGAAGGAAGGAGTTAAAAAGATGTTCGCCTTTACGCCAATAAAGAACTTGGGGGTCAGTTGCTGAGGGTGGGTTAAGGAAATGCCAAAATAAAAATTGTTTCTTTATTTGAAACAGAACTCTTGGCAGACACACATTAGAAAAATTAATTTCTCTGTGTCTCTCAGAGAAACTATGAGAAGAGAGATGTTTTGTATTCATGACCTGAATTCTGAGAGGAGGGAAAAAGGTAATTTTAAGAATCTGACCCTGGTGCATGAGTTATAGCTCAGTACCCAAAATTGATGAAAACTATCTATGACAAGACTCATCAATGAGTCCCTGAAATAAAGAGAAAGAGAAAATAACCAAAACATTAGACCCAGGAACATTATATTTCAATATTATCATAAGAATTAAATGTAATTCTTGAAGCGACTAGTCCCTGGGGTCACATATTAGGCCTTTTCCCACTACCCCACCCCTGCCTTATTTTTTTTTTTTAATAGAGGTCATCCAGGCTGAAAAGAAAAACCCAAATGAAAAGCATCTTCAGTGTGCTTATAACGTGAGCTGCAAGGGGTCAGCCAGCGTCTTGTATGGCCTCATAAAAAATACATAACCAGACAGCCTAATAGTATTTCTTTGCATTCATTTTTTGGATGGAGAATGGGGGTTGGGGGCTGGGGAGGAGAAAGGGTTCATGTTGGTAGCTATGATGGGAAACAAACAAACAAAAAAAAACACAAAGACAGCAGAAAAAAAATGTGTTTAAAAAGGGGATAGTTAGATCATCTTTTTCTTTTATGAAAACATATTAAGCACAATTCTAAACAGCGATTGATTTACACTATTCTATTGATTTACACAATTCTAAAATGTGATCAATCTCAATTTTTTAAGACAGGAAAAGGTATATCTACGGGTATCTCTCTGCCCTCCTATTTCTCTCGGCTAATCATGTGAACTGGAAGCTTAGCAATGCTGGGCCTCTCCCAGTTCATGTTTTTAGCAATGTAAACACTCACTCAAATACAGATGTATAAATGACACTTCTTTTGGATGATTTCTGAAACTGAAAAAAATAATAATAAAAAAGGGGAAATATTGCTAGGGCTTCTGCTTCCACTCAACACAGAGGATGCAGAGAGACATATTACAGAGGGAGAAGATGGAGCAGCTAGGGAAAGAGAGAGAGAATGGGGAGAGAGAGGGAGAGAGGAGAGACAGAATAACACAATTGGACAACAAATAAAAATAAATAGCTCTAAATGCTGGGGAGATGCAAGAAGCACTAAATATATTCCTTCCCCTCCCCCTCACTTCTTTGGTCCCAAATATAGCCCAGAGATGAGTGACCCTGCTGGGAAAGATGGAGGCAGAGAGGTGACCCTGCGCTAACCAGCCTGTTAGAACTAATAAGGTGTTCTCCTAAGCCACTCCACTGACATTAGGGCAGTACCGAGATCACTCTCTTTGTTACTGCCCGCCCTCAGCTTGAAATTTACTACCCCATTGCATTATTAAAGAGACAGCTCGCATTCTCTAGATTTGGTGAAGATAAATAACTGCATTATTTTTATTTAAATGTTATGTTTGTACTCAGTAGTTCAGATATTAAAAACCTACGATTTTACAACACAGTCACGTGAATAATCTGCCGTGGGTGACTCCCACTGAGACAGAAGAAGAAAGGCAAGAAAAGCCTGGTTTTATTTCTCTATTCTCTTTCCTCTCCCCACTCTCCTCACTCCATCTGGGGGTCAAAGAATAGGAAATATTCTTCAGAGGTGCTGAAGCTGGGTAGTAAGTTCAGCATGGCACTGTGTTACTGTAGGTGGGGCATCATCTGTAACTTTTTCATGAATAAGACTCTGTAACCGAGTTTCCCACTAGAACTTTATGGTTCTTGGCCGGGTGCGGTGGCTCATACCTATAATCCCAGCACTTTGGGAGGCTGAGGTGGGCGGATCATGAGGTCAGGAATTCGAGACCAGCCTGGCCAACATGACAAATCTCCATCTCTACTAAAAATACAAAAATTATCCGGGCGTGGTGGCTCACACCTGTAGTCCCGACTACTCAGGAGACTGAGGCATGAGAATCACTTGAACCTGGGAGATGGAGGTTGCAGTGAGCCGAGATTGCACCACTGCACTCCAGCCTGGGCAACAGAGTAAGACACCGTCTTAAAAAAAAAAAAAAAAAAAAAAAGAACTTTATGGCCCTTAATCATGCAAAGGGCTGTAAACTTTTAGGGGTTTTACATATTGTTTAAGGATGTGTTTTAGTCTTCCCATAATAATTTAGTTTGCTTGAGGAGCTTGATATTAGCAGGTCCTAAAGGGATGGAAGACAGGAGATACCCTCAGCCATCCAGTCCCCCAAAAGCATCCCCGAGATGCTTGCCTCATGACATAGCCCAAGAGCACACAGGCTTACATATGCTGAATGAACAGTCAACGATCAATCACTTGAAGACACCCAGAGATCCTTTCTTTATAACAATCATGACCAAAGCAACTTTAGAAATGGACACATATCTTGGCTGGGTGCGGTGGCTCATGCCTGTAATCCCAGCACTTTGGGAGGCCGAGCGGGCAGATCACGAAGTCAAGAAATCGAGACCATCCTGGCCAACATGGTGAAACCTTGTCTTTACTAAAAACACAAAAATTAGCTGGGCATGGTGGCGCACGCCTCTAGTCCTAGATACCCAGGAGGCTGAGGCAGGAGAATCACTTGAACTTGGGAGGCGGAGGTTGCAGTGAGCTGAGATCACGCCATTGCACTCAAGCCTGGTGACAGAGTCTCAAAAAAAAAAAAAAAAAAGGACACATATCTTGAATGAATTCTACCTGACTGACCTACAGAGACCATATCCTACCAAAGACTCTGTTTAATCCTGTCTAAATTTATACTACTGGTTTAAACAAACTATTCTGTAGTGTTTTAGAGAAATCGTGTCTACTTAGCGCAAACTCCAAGTTCTTTCATTATTTTGTAAACTTATTCAGGCAATGACTTGCCTCCAATAAATGGTGTACTAGTTCAGGTTCAATACCCTTTGTTACCAAGTGATTTCCATGGAATAGGTATTTGCTGTGATTGGACTTAAACATAAATAATTACCATTAGAATATGAGTATATCATAAAGGAAGGCACAGGAAGAATCAACACCTCAAGAGACACCTAAGAAATAAATGGACAGGCTTCCCTCTGCTGAATAACAGCTTTCAAACACAATATAAGTTGTTGAGTGAATTAATTTATGAGTTACTAGTTAAAAAGCAGAACCAGGACTACTCTGCTTGCTTTGTGCAGGGCATAGTACCACTATATAATCACACACAGGCAGGGGCCAAGATGCAAGGCGGTACTATCAAAATATACAAATGGTGCTCTTAGGGGAAGTCTGAGCTGTGGCCTGGCTCAACCATTAAGCTACTATGTGAACTTGTGAATATCATTTAACGTCTCTTGGCTCTATTTTCCTTGGACATAAAATGAATAAAATGTGGAACTCTTGTCAATAACATGGTTCTACTTCTTTGTAAGATAAATAAATGAAATAATATTGAAATACTCTTTCCTTTTAAAATGGAAGAGCTCAAGAGCCTCCAAGCCTATGTGGTATGAGCATGAGGTCAGTGGTGAGGAGAGGTGTGTGCCCTGAAAGGTCCATCAGCCCCATGGGTCCTCAACCATTATTGGGTCATGAGTTATCTTATTCCTCGTCATGTGCAGTGCAGTACATAATCGTTATGGAACTTTGGTTAATACCAGAAGCCGAAAAATGAAGTAGGGAGCGTATTGAAATGAATGGCCAGGCACAGTGGCTCAGGGAGGTCAAGGCAGGAGGATGGCTTGAGCCTGGGAGTTTGACACCAGCCTGGGCAAATAACAAGTCTCTGTCTCTACAAAATAAAATAAAAATAGCCAGGCATAGTAGCACTTGTGCCTGTAGTCCTAGCTACTCAGGAGGCTCAGGCGGGAGGATCATTTGAGTCCAGGAGTTTGAGGCTGCAGTGAGCAATGATCATACCACTGCACTCCAGCCTGAGCAACAGAGTAAGACCTTGCCTATAAAAAAAAAGAAAACAAAAAAGAAATGAAGCTTCATGAGGAGATTAAAATAGTAAGAATTGTGCCAAATTGCTTCCAGATGTTCACAGGAGACATCTATCTGATCAAAATTCATATATATCAACATACGACTGTATTACTTGAAAAACTTTAAAATGAACTATATGTATGTATACATATGTATATATACACATACAACCCACAAAATTGTATTTAATTTGGCTTTCACTAACATTTTCTGTCAATACTATTTCTTTAGAGAAGGGAAACCTCATACTGCCCTGATCGCATTGTTTAAAGCAGAAATACAAAAATTTTAAAAATAAATTAATTTTATAGCATAATATCTGAGAATTTCAGATATCACATCATGAAAACAATGTTTGCCCTTTTATACTAATCCACATTTCAATTCCAAAATGACATATGAAAATAATGTCACATTCTTATTTTTTTAAACAATTCATACTTTTTCCCTTTATAATGTCTTTTAGGTAAATTTTTAAAGTATTTTCATTAACTTAAAAAAGGCAATATTTGTTTACAAATGCCATAATTAATGACTGTGCTAAAAGCAAATTATAATATAATTCTGAATAATGTACTAATCCAAGATAAAATAGTTTTCACTTAAAATTACCTTTTCATACCATACAAAAACGATGAACTGATTTTTAAAATTCCTAAGAGGGTTGACAAGATTATAAATTACTATGAAAATGGTCTATGGGTCAAAAAAGGTTGGGAAATGCTGCTCTCTGAGGTCTACTTCAGCTCTAAAATTCTATATTTTAAATGAGACACCTCTGACTTTTCTGAATTAGTAGAAAGTAAACTTGCAGAGACTGCTAAATTCCCCATCTCTCACACTAGGTACTCCCAATTCACCTGAATATAGCATACCAAGCCTAAAAACTTAAACAGATGAAAATCTGGAAATGGGAAACATAGATAAACGCATTTAAAATGTGAACTTACCCACTGTGTCTTACATTTCCACATTGTCTATTTGCTGGGTTAGTAATTTACTTTCTCCAACATGCCATTTGAGCCTCAACCATTGGGAGACAGTAGCCTACACACACTGTCATATACTGGTAACCAACTAGATTTAAAATGTGCCTCAATTTCTAACCAAAATTTTCAGTAACATCACTCAAGTCACCAAGAATATACTTTCAAAGAATCAAGCCAGTGACAGAATAAAGAAAAGCAACAAGACCTCAAGACATCCACATCTCTGGACTTACGGATCCGAGGAGAAGGGGTAAGGTTGCAGCCTTATTAACAGGGGTCACCTAGTTCTTTATGTGATAGTTTGAATCTTAAATTAATATCTATCTAGGATGTAGGTTCCCAAAAAGTGGATTATAATTGGTCCTGGGCTTTAGAGGGGTAGCAACATTTTTCTGTAAAGAGTCAGACAGTGAATGTTTTAGGGTTTGCAAGCCATACAGTCTTCCTCACAACTATTCAACCACTCTCATAATGAAACAGCAGCCATAGAATATACATAATCCATGGAGCATGGCTGTGTTCTCATAAAACTTTCTTCACAAAAAAAGGTGGTAGGCAGGACTAAGCCTGCAGTTTGCTGATCCAAATCTATAATAACTTTTCTAATAACGCAATTGAAGGATGGAATAATGGGTGGAGCTGTACAATAGAAATGAAAGAATTAGAGAATCTTAATGATTCCAAACACATAAATTTTAAATTTTTCTCTGATTCAGATTTGTGGCCTGTATATAATATGATATCAAGGTGTATGTACATCAGTTTCACCCTTTCAAAGTGCAGTAAACTCACAACTAACTCCCTGAAGAGGCAGTTCAGGTAATATTTGTTCCATTTTATAGATATGAGAATTGAGGCTCAGAGACCCTGACTTCTCGAAGATGTCTGATATCATAACTGGCAGAGCTAGCTCTGTCCTAGGGTTCTTAGGCAGTTTCGTTTGCCCCTTCAAATAAAGTTACTATTTAAACACACATACACACAGAGTTTGTTTTCAAGACAAACCAATGCCATAGAGTAAAAATTTACTAATAGAATTAAGGTATTTTTGAGAAGCTTAGAAAACAACTAAATTAGCAATAAAATGACCTAAGTTATAAAGTATCAACTCTGGCCAGGAACGGTAGCTGATGCCTGTAATCCCAGCATTTTGGGAGGGCAAGGCGGGCGGATCACCTGAGGTCAGGAGTTCAAGACCAGCCTGGCCAACACGGTGAAACCCCATCTCTACTAAAAATAGAAAAATTAGCCAGTTGTGGTGGTGGGCACCTCTAATCCCAGCTACTTGGGAGATTGAGGCAGGAGAATCGCTTCAACCCAGAAGCCAGAGGTTGCAGTAAGCCAAGATCATGCCATTCACTCCAGCCTAGGCAACAGAGTGAGACTCCGTCTCAGAAAAACACAGAATACCAATTGACATATTTGGTTAGGGTCTTGCCTTTGAAGTTTCTTTTGCTGAGCTAGATAATTTGCAGTTATCTCAGTTCTTAAATGTTTGGGAATCACTACCTTTTGTAACAAAGATGTCTAGATGTCTACGGTTCAGGTTTGTTTTTGTTTTTTGTTTGTTTGTTTGTTTGTTTTTTAAATCAACTCTATATACCGTCAGAATAGCAGATATATCCATTCTGCAGTGAAACTTCCTTCTATTTAAGTTTTCTTTATCCCTGCCTTTCAGTGCATTCCTTCAAAAACGTATTCACGCGCTACACTCAAGTTTCACAAATTTGAAAAATCCAAACCCAAAATAGTCATGCCAGGTTTACCATGATATTCATGTAGAATTCTTTACACTATAAAAACAAAATTTCTTTTGGAGAGTAATACTTATCAGTCAAGAGCCATTTTCACAGAATATGATGTCGGTTCTTAAGTCATGTAACAAATCGAGGTTTTGATTTGACATCATGAAAATGATAGTGTGGTAGATTAACATGTTCCTCTAATAGTTTGCAACTAATGAGAAAAAAGCAAAGGCCGACTGGATACATAATGATAGGGCCTTGCCAAATGACTTTTTAGGACATTGCAGGTTTCATAGAAGGTGGAATGGAGGAAAATAATGGGAACACTCCATCCTCATATGGCATGCACTAGTTCAGAGAAGCTAAATTCCAAAGTACCCTTACCGTAACAGTCCCACTGTAATATTCCCATTTCAAATTAATCCTGAGACTCCCATATTTATCCATAAGAATTTACGACAATTCATTTTCAATAAATGTGGAAGATAATAGCAAGGAAGTTTTCATTAAAGCACATTTTTAAATTTTTCAGTACTGTATTCTGAGTTGCATTATTAAATTGATCAGCTCAAAATGATGGATCAGTGTTTTAGAATGAATTCAGGGTGTAAAAGGAAAAATAACCAGGATAATTAAAATCATTAAAGTGATAATCCCATCAGGCTCAGAATCCGAAGAATCAACTTACGTAAAATATCAAATAAGCAAGTGTATTTCTCCACTATTAAATCCACCATCAGTGCTTTATTTCAGCAAAACATCAAATAGAACATTAAATTAATGTTGTTAATTTAAGCTTTATGGTTTTTATAGTAAATTTATATAGTAATCTGTAAATTTAGTTTAGTTTTACAGCTGTATAAAAGCTATATACATAGAAAATTAACGTCTAACTTAATGTTTGTACAAATTTAAATAATATGCCATGTAAAATGGCTAAAAATAATTTCCATTAATACCAGGAGTCCAAGAGAATTTCTTTCTTGAGAATTTTTTTTTTTAGAAAGACCACCTTAACAAAAATCAAATTTGTTTTATTTTTTTGTTTGTTTGTTTTGAGACGGAGTCTCGCTCTGTCACCCAGGCTGGAGTGCAGTGGCCAGATCTCGGCTCACTGCAACCTCCGCCTCCTGGGTTCAAGCAATTCTCTGCCTCAGCCTCCTAAGTAGCTGGGATTATAGGCGCCCGCCACAATGCCGGGCCAATTTTTGTATTTTTAGTAAAAACAGCGTTTCACCATCTTGGCCAGGCTGCTCTTGAACTCCTGACCTCCTGATCCACCCGCCTCGGCCTCCAAAAGTGCTGGGATTATAGGCATGAGCCACCACGCACAGCCCAAAATTCGGTTCTTTAAGAGAAGAGCTGGGAATGCACAGCCCCTTCCAATCAGGAAGCTCTATGTTTTATTTATTTATTTATTTTTAGACGGAGTTTTGCTCTTGTTGCCCAGGCTGGAGTACAATGGCGCAATCTCGGCTAACTGCAACCTCCATCTCCTGGGTTGAAGCGATTCTTCTGCCTCAGCCTCCCGAGTAGCTGGGATTACAGACATGTGCCACCACGCCCAGCTAATTTTTTTTGTATTTTTAGTAGAGACGAGGTTTCTCCATGTTGGTCAGGCTGGTCTCGAACTCCCGACCTCAGGTGATCCGCCCGCCTCGGCCTACCAAAGCACTGGGATTACAGGTGTGAGCCACCGCGCCCTGCCAGAAGCTCTATGTTGTCTTACCAGAGCTGGAGACAGCCAGAGCTCATGAAAGCTGCTTAATTGAAGGTCATCCTCAGCATGATTTGAGCTGTCCTGCTACAGGTCTGACCAACGGTCAAACTCTTCCCCTTGTATCCCTCTGCCCCCAAGGATCTCATTTGCCTATTTTAGATTTTTCACATTATCTAATTGTGATGGTTAATAGTAAGTGTCAACTTGATTCGACTGAAGGATGCAAAGTATTGTTTCTGGGTGTATCTGGGTGTCTCTGGGTGTTGCCAGAAGAGATTAACATTAGAGTTGGTGGACTGGGGGAGGAAGACCTACCCTCCCAAAGACCCACCCACAGTGTGGGTGGGCACCATCCAATTGGCTGCCAGCGCGGCTAGAAAAAGGAGGCAGAAGGTGGAAGAAGCTTCCGGCCTTCATCTTTCTCCCATGCTGGATGCTTCTTGTCCTCAAACATCAGACTCCAATTTCTTCGGCTTTTGGACTCTTTAGACTTACACCAGTGGTTTGCCAGGGGCTCTTGGGCCTTTGGCCACAGACTGAAGGCTGCAATTGTCGGCTTCCCCACTTCTGAGGTTTGGGGACTCGGGCTGAGCCACTACTGGCTTTGTTGCTCCTTAACTTGCAGACGGCCTATTGTGGGACTTCACCTTGTGATCGTGAGTCAGTTCTGCTTAATAAACTCCCTTTCATGTATACATATATCCTATTAGTTCTATCCCTCTAGAGAACCCTGACTGATACACTAATAATAACTTAGATAGCATTGTAAGAGATTTTCTTACAATGACCATCTTTTCCAAGTATCTTGAAATACACTCCTTTGCATCCAAATTTATTTATATCTCTTGTAATAAGATTTCCAGAAAAACAGGGTGAAATTAGAAATTGCTCCATCCCTTAAACTCAGTTCAATGCAATTTAATATATACCAGCACTTACTATGTAAAAGACATTTACTAAGCATTAAGGATAGAGAGCTGAATTAAGTAATAGTCTCTGCAGCAAAATGCAGAAACTGTTTTACAGAGGTCACATTTCAGCCTCCATCCAGTGACTGTTAGGATATTTCAAGTTACCAAAGGGGAAAAAAAGTTGTTTTTGAATTTGGTGGTGTGAGTAGTCACCCACGAGGCTGAGGGTCCAGGGCGTACTCCTCTCATCACCACTGACCTCACGCTCATTCCACATAGACATTTTACAGTCAAGGAAAAGTTACCTGGAACCTGATACAAAGACAAGATGTTCTCAGAGAAGAACGAACAAATGCCATGCTTACTGATCAGGGTAACAGTTGAAAACACGGGGCATGAGTTCTGTATTTCATAAAGCTGCAGGATCCAAACACTTCTCACTAGCAGCCAACCAAAGACACTGGGGATGAGTCATGAGTATACACTACTCATTCTAAGGTTGGGAATTTCTCGTGATTGACTGACACTCCATCATGTCTCTCTAGAAGCATTTCTATTGGACCAGGCATGGTAGACATGATAGACAAATACTATGGGTAGTGGTGGTAGTTGTTTTTGAGACAGGCTTTTGCTCTGTTGCCCAGACTGGAGTGCAGTGGCATGATCATGGCTCACTGCAGCCTCAGCCTGCCAGGCCCATGTGATCCTCCTGCCTCAGCCTCTTGAGTAGCTGGGACTACAGGCACATGCCACCACACCCATCAAATTGTTGTATTTTTTTGTAGAGAAGAGATCTTACTAGGTTGCTAAGGCTGGTCTTGGACTCCTGAGCTGAAGCCATCCTCCCGCTTCAGCCTCCCAAAGTGCTAGGATTACAGGCATGAGCCACAGCACCCAGTGGCTTTGTTTTTTTTTTAATCTTAATGATAATATTGGGAGTTTATGATCACTTAACTGTTCTACACAAGTTGCATGTATTATCTCACTTAATCTTCACAACAACATTGAGGTAAGTTTAATTACCTCCATTTTAAAATGCACAAAATGATCACCGCATCCACGCCAACATCTACTGTTTTCTGATTTTTTGATTATGGCCATTCTTGTGGGAGTAAGATGCGTTGTGGTTTTGATTTGCATTTCCTTGATCATTAGTGATGCTGAGCATTTTTTTTGGTATGGTTTGTTGGCCATTTGTGTATCTTCTTTTGAGAACTGTCTATTCATGTCCTTAGCCCACTTTTGGATAGGACTGTTTGTTTTTTTCTTACTGATTTGAATTCACCGTAGATTCTGGATATTAGTCCTTTGTCAGATGTACAGATTGTGAAGATTTTCTCCCACTCTGTAGGCTGTCTGTTTACTCTGCTGACTGTTCCTTTTGCCATGCAAAAGCTCTTTAGTTTAATTAAGTCCCAACGATTTGTCTTTGTTGATATTGCATTTGCTTTTGGGTTCTTGGTCATGAAATCCTTGCCTAAGTCTAGAAGGGTTTTTCCAACGTTATCTTCTAGAATTTTTAATAGTTTCAGTTCTTATATTTAAGTCCTTAATTCATCTTGAGTTGATTACCGCTGGTGGGAGTATAAACTAGTACAGCTACTATGGAAAACAGTGTGGAGATTCCTTAAAGAACTAAAAGTAGAACTACCATTTGATCCAGCAGTCCCACTACCGGTTATCTACCCAGAGGAAAAGAAGTCAATATATGAGAAAGATACTTGCACACTCATGTTTATAGCAGCACAATTTGCAATTGCAAAAACATGGAACCAACCCAAATGCCCATCAATCAACAAGTAGATAAAGAAACTGTGGTATGTATATAGATGGAATACTACTCAGCCATAAAAAGGAATGAATTAACAGGATTTGCAGCGACCTGGATGAGATTGGAGACTATTATACTAAGTGATGTAACTCAGGAATGGAAAACCAAACATTTTATGTTCTCACTGATATGCAGAAACTAAGCTATGAGGACACAAAGGCATAAGAATGATACAATGGACTTTGGGGACTTAAGAGGAAGGGTGGGAGTGGGGTGAGGGATAAAAGACTACAAATGGTGTGCAGTGTATATGGCTTAGGTGATGGGTGCACCAAAATCTCACAAATCACCACTAAAGAACTTACTTATGCAACCAAATACCACCTGTACCCCAATAACCTATGGAAAAAGAAAAAAAATGCACAAACTAGAGCAAGGATGAATGAACATCTATAGCTTACAGAACACACCCAAGAAAATTAAGTCATAAGACAACACTGCCACCTTTTAGGCCAAAAATAAATGAATTTTGGCAATTATCAACATGCATGACATATAATATGCAATGAAAAACATTTTATAAGCAAGTTCAATCCAAATACCTTCCCTTGCAGTGTAAAACAGCCTGGCCTCAATGTTCCCATTTCCAGGTCACTAGCTCATACATTAACTTAACCTACTATTGATGGAGATGACAGAGAGTCATCTTCTTTGACATCTTCAGAATTCTCAAGTCGAGAGTGAAGATGGCTTCATGTGTTAATTAATTAGAAAGTTTGCAAAAATCTGAACATATCACTTTCACTTTTCTCTCCTCAACACAGTCAGGGAGGTTTTTCTGTTTCTTATCTCATGAGACCTCCCTTGTTCTGATTAATTCTTTGGCATTGTACTGGGAATGAGGTGTGTACGTATGAGTTTTTTTTTTTTTTTTTTTTTTTTTTTTGAGACAGAATCTCACTCTGTTGCCCAGGCTCTGGAGTGCAGTGGCGCCATGTCCCCTCACTGCAAGCTCCACCTCCCGGGTTCACACCATTCTCCTGCCTCAGCCTCCCGAGTAGCTGGGACTACAGGCACCCGCCACCACGCCCGGCTAATTTTCTGTATTTTTAGTAGAGACAGGGTTTCACTGTGTTAGCCAGGATGGTCTCGATCTCCTGACCTCGTGATCCACCTGCCTCGGCCTCCCAAAGTGCTAGGATTACAGGCGTGAGCCACCGTGTCCAGCCCATGTGAGTTTTTAATGGTGAAAAAAATACAATAAAATCTTCATCAATATTACAAGGACAGTAAAGGATATAAATGACACTTTCATGTAAGGCATGAGCCCCCTTTTCCTGAAACCTTCCCTCTCATACTATATATAGTGTCTTTTATATACACAAAATTACTTGCAAAGAGCTCATATGCACAAGACAAATACTATAAAATATAACTTTTAAAATGTACATAGGCAACTTAGAGATCTATATGTGTAACTAAGAATATTTTAATTCCTTGATCAATTTTCAGGGTTTTTTTGTTTGTTTGCTTCTTTTTTTTAAGACAGGGTATCACTCTGTTCCCCAGACTATAGTACAGTTACACAATCTCAGCTCACTGCAACCTCAACCTCCTGGGCTCAAGTGATCCTCCTACCTCAGACTCCTGAATAGCTGGGACCGCAGGTGTCTGCCACTGTACTCACTAATTTTTTTCATTTTCTGTAGAGATGGGGTCTCACTAGTTTGCCCAGGCTAGTCTCAAACTCCTGGGCTCAAGCGATCCTCCCATCTCAGCCCGACAAAGTGCTGTGATTACAGGGGTGAACCACCATGCCTGGCCTTTAATACTTTAAAATAGATTATTCTCAGAAAAATTGACTAAAAAATTCTCTGATATTTTGGCAGGGCCACATTTAAGCCATCCCAGACAAGTATAAAAACCATGGTTATGGTTTCAAGACTTCCAGAAAATGTCATTTATGTTAGCCATTCATATGCTAGTGTGATTTTAACAATTATTTCTGATATTTAGCCTAAATCTCTCATATTATAAATCATATAAATTTCCTGTCATTTCTTTTTTTAGTGGACAAGAATTAGCATTAAATGGGAGATAGACTCTTAGTCTTCTAAAAAGCTGTATCTAATGAGAAGCTGTTTATTGCATATTATTAACCTAATATTTAAACTGTTTAAAAGAGATGTTATAAGTGGGGCACGGTGGCTCACACCTGTAACCCCAGCACTTTGGGAGGCCGAGGCAGGTGGATCACTTGAGGTCAGGGGTTTGAGACCAGCCTGGCTAACATGGTCTCTACTAAAAATACAAAAATTAGCCAAGAGTGGTGGCAGGCGCCTGTGGTCCCGCTACCAGGGAGGCTGAGGCAGGAGAATCACTTGATCCTGGGAGGCAAAGGTTGCAGTGAGCTGAGATCATGCCATTGCACTCCAGCCTGGGCAACAGAGTGAGACCCCATCTCAAAAAATAAAATAAAATAAAATAAAGTTATAAAAGTTATTAAAATAATTTATAATATTCAGATGTACTGAGTCATAATTACATATCATAGTCATTGACCAAAAATCTCAACAGAGAACCTCTACCAAACACTCTTCAGGAAAGCACCCAAGATATAATATCCCCTATTTGGGAAAGTTTCACATATGCCTGATGGAGCCTATGTTCATCAAAGTAAGCTCTGTCCCTACTCCAATCCTAGAGTAGACGGCATCACACAGCAGTTTTACAAGAACATTGGCCTCAAGTTGTTAAAAACCAAGAAATCACATGTAGGTTACTCACCTGAGTGAGTCTCTGGAGCCCCAGGACTGCAGTGAAATATACTGATCCTGGCGTGAAAAGTTAATTCACTACTTCATGGCTCTCCTGCCAGATAGTTTCCTTGGCCTTCCTAACATTCTATTGATTTCCATTGATTGAAGTTGCTTAATTCTAAGGTGTATCTTGAAATGGACACTTCATTGGTTTTTATTTTCATTGGTTTCCACAGACCCTCCTCAAATCGTGGCACAGAATTAAATAACTTGAAGAGCCAACTATGGATGATCAGACTTTCATTCTAAAACTAAAAGCTCCTGTTAAACACCCTTGAAAACAAAGTCAGTGCCTCATTTCCTGGATCATAGTTTATGTAGCATGGTGACTTATAAAATATTAAACTTTTGGTAAAACATCAATATTCTTTCTTTCACATCAAAACTTCTGTGCCGGTAAAATGTCACCACAACATCTTCCCCCTGACTGTCTTTCTTTGCATTTCGATATGGACAAAATGAAAGTGGGATCATTCTATTTCTGGCACAATGACCACTACCAAAATTATCTAACCTATTCTAAAGCCCTTTTCTTCCAAGTGCTGCCATCTAATTTGTCAAGTCCCCTACTGAAACCACAGCACGTGGGAAACAGACGGAATAAACCATAGTTGAGTAGGAATAGAATATATAGTTCAATGGCAAGAACTAGAATAAGAAAGAAACCTGGGTAGAAATTGGAGTCAAATATCCACATGGGGCAGAGCTGAGAGTTAGAGGAGAACCAAAATCAGAGAATGATCGGGAAAGAAGCAGAAGCAGGATATGGAAGTGGGATAAACCAAGATACACAAAATATGGTGGTCATTTATCATGGCCACTCAACTTGATAATTTCCAAAAATGAAATTTTATCTTAATACACAGATTGTTCAATGTGTGGGTTCTTTAAATGAAAGTGTCTTAACCTGAACAGTTTTACCTTAATAGGAATACTGATGAGCCTCAGAGACTGTAAAGAGTCCCCTGAATTACTTTGCAAAATGTGGGGGGCATTGGCGGGGGTATGTACAGTTTTTATCAGATTCTCAAAGGAGACTATGGCCCCTAAAACTCAAGAACT
Organism: Gorilla gorilla gorilla; assembly: GCF_029281585.2. Classification (NCBI taxonomy): domain Eukaryota; kingdom Metazoa; phylum Chordata; class Mammalia; order Primates; family Hominidae; genus Gorilla; species Gorilla gorilla. The sequence goes on from NC_073242.2 coordinate 103,378,560, forward strand.
ACTCGCTGCTCTAGAGGATGAAGCCACCATTATAGCCATTCCCTCTGGCAAGGGAGAAATCAACACACTGACTGCCCTGAGTGATTTCCCCTGCAGCTTTCCTTATGGGTCAGGGAACTTACTTGAATTACAGGTCACCAACTGTGATGGGCACTCATGGCCATTTTCACTAGGATCAAAGCTTCCCCTCAAATACTCATAGTGAACACAACGTATATAAATAGACATATTCAGGGACATTTTAATAAAAATGTACTCTCTAGGGTTGGGGCAGGGCATTTTGCAGTTAAGGAAAAGCTACCTGGAACCTGATAGAAAGGCAGAATGTTCAAGGAGAAGAACAAATGAACCTGATACAAAGGCAGAATGTTCAAGAAGAACAAACGAATGCTATGCTTACCGAGCAGGGTAACAATTGAAAACATGGGGCATGAGTTCTGTATTTCATAAAGCTGCAGGATCCAAACACTTCTCACTAGCAGCCAACCAAAGACATTGGGGATGACTAATGAGTATATACCACTCACTCTAAGGTTGGGAATTTCTAGTGATTGACTGACACTCCATCATATCTCTCTAGACCAGGCATGGTAGACATGGCATTGGTTTACTTGTGTTGTACCTGCTGTTGCTTCTGTATCTTCCCTGACCATAAATAGAAATTTGCTCAGTGGCTCTGTCAGCTAAACAAATGTCTATCATCAACAATTTACCATAATTAACACCCAACACCCACCCACATACACACGTCTACCTAGAGACAAAAAACAAACAAAACAAACATTCATTCAAAGGTTTCAAAAACCAGACACATATACTGAAAATGGTACATTTCTACCAAACCAACTTGGTTATGATTCAGTTTAATGGTGAGCCCTGGAGTAATACAATTCTTTTGTGTTCTGTTGAAAGTACTGAAGTTCTCTTTAAAAAAACTCACTTTGTTGTTTGTTTGTTTGTTTGTTTGTTTGTTTGTTTTTTCTGAGACGGAGTCTCACTCTGTCTCCCAGTCTGGAGTGCAATGGTGTGATCTTGGCTCACTGCAGCCTCCGCCTCCCAGGCTCAAGTGATTCTCCTGCCTCAGCCTCCCAAGTAGCTGGGATTACAGGTGTGTGCCACCCATGCCCAGCTAATTTTTGCATTTTTAGTAGAGACGAGGGTTTCACCATGTTGGCCAGGCTGGTCTAGAACTCCTGACCTCAAATGATCCACCCATCTCAGCCTACCAAGTGCTGGGATTATAGGCATGAGCCACCACACCCGGCCAGAACTCACTTTGTATTACCTCACAACATATTTTCTGAAGGAATCCCATTGGACAGTAGGGTATGTACACGGCAACCATATAGATCCATCAACTACTTTGCATGCTGAACTAGACCAGTTTTCAACAGCATTGAAGCCCTTTCCAAAGTGTGTGCACGTTTTACAAGCCTAGACCTTTTGAAATGTTTGAACAAGAGATTAAGCCTTGTATTTCACAGTCTCACCTACTTGAAATATTCATGTGAAGATAGGGTGGGTATGAGACATCCAGGAGTTCTCATCAAAAAATATTTGATGACATCATGAAATCTCTGCTAACCTGCAAGTAATTCTTACCAGGTTTTAAAAACTGAGAAGACTGAAGCTTCAGCCATGTAGAAATACAGATGAAAACCAGCAGGCTTCTGGCCAGGAAAACAAATCTGAATCACACATGAAAGTATTTGCATTCGGGCTCTAAAAATCTTTCAATTCTGATTTTCTACATTTGATTTGTACTTGATCAGAAACTCAACTAAGCCAAATTTGAATCCAAAATACTAAGGGCAGGGCTGAATCGAACAGTCTATTTTCATCTTAGCAAAAATTTTGCCTGTGATTTGTTTTCATTTAATTCCGATGTTATTTTTATCTTTATACTTTCATTTATTATTTCTATGTCATGTTTTATCTTTGTAGAGATAAACTAGTAACAACTGAGAGACAGTACCCTTTTTAGAGGTTTGTGAATTTTCAAACACTGATCATTTTTCTCTACTTTATGTAGCCAATTATTGTCCAGATTCCTTTGAAATTTCATTTTCTGTAAGAAGTTTAGTTTCAAATTATTTTCCAAATGGATTTGGATTTTTTCATTCATGTCTGTCATCCACAAAACTTATTTACTTATTCATTTATAAAGCTTCACAACTAGCCTGAGGAATTCTGAATATTGGCTTCAACAGACACATTTTTATTCATTAGCAGGATCCAAAAATACCTTTTCATATTTACTTCTGGAACCTTCAAACAGTTCCTTCCTTTTATTATTTCTTTGTAGCTTCAATTGTTTTCAACTCTTGGAGGAAAAATGTTTCTTTTCCACTTTAAGAATTCAAATGAGAATATTTGAGTGATTTAAAATCAACTCACTGATGCACTATAGAAACTATAAATGTCATATCTAATGGTCACAAGTAGAACTATCCAAGGACTCATGGCAAGAATCCTCCAAAGTTGTTAGTGGTGGCGGGAGGAGTGTGGCTTGATTTTGCTCTGCCTTAATATCTGCACTTCTAATGGAACCATTCAGCAGAATGGTTTTTATTTTAACAGCAACCAGTAGCATTCATGCTATGGACTGACCCGTCTTCAGGTAGGAAATCCTTTCATATACCATTCTGCATGTTGAAGATGAGCTCAATTGAAAAGTAGACACAACCACCAAAAAACGTACTAAACCACTTTTCACATACCAACATAGAAGTTAAGAGGTGGGAAGGAGGAGAGAAGAAATGAGAATGGTGTGGAGTAGAGGAAGAAAAAGCTGGGCAATGTGGTAGAAGACTGAAGCCATCAAAGAAAGGAAGTCAGAAATTTCTGGTGTTCATTGGCCAAACATCTTCCCAGAATGTGTGTATGTAACATTCATTATTGAGTTGTCACTACAAAATTTAAAAAAAAAATTTTTTGAAGTTGCTCACACATGTCTTCTATGAGTGGTTTGGAGGAAAACAGGCAAGGCTGACAGAAGTCATTTTCTGAAATGCAGAAAAGAAAGAAAGAAAAGGCCAGGTAGAGTGCAGTTAATGTGGGAACCAGGAACTCACTGGAACAAGCTCCTAGAGCTGGAAAGAGCCACAGAAACGCGAGCCCCAGAATTAACTGCATTTTTGGTGGGGACTTTGGATTTCCTAGAGGATATGCTATTGAGCCATCCATTTAACTCTCAAAGGACAAAATACATGATAAAATCCATTGACATCTGTGTAACCTTGCAGTCATCATGTTGGTAAACTTCTCTGCTAGGCTTATCTGAATCAACAACTTCTTCACTATGGCAAAGGAACCTCAACTGACGTCATCTCAGAAGGTGAGTTGTGAATTGTGTACTTGCCTCCTGTCACACACATGAATTTCTTTCTTCCCCCAGATTTTTACAGTTTTTAATTTCCCATTTGACATAGTGGGAAAAAAAAAGGGAAAAACAAAACAAAAAACAAAACAAAACAAAAAACACATGATTCGTGTTGCCTTTGGTAAAGGCAATCATTGATGAGGGTGTCCTTGAATAGAGAAAAATTCCAGTTGCCATGACCTAAAGGAAGCTCAGGTTGGCCACAAACCCAGGCTCCTGCCCTGCTCCTCAGTTACAAAACTGAGACAGTGAGGAGGGAAACGGCGATGGATAGCCAGCTTTGTACCCTAGGTATATGCCCACCCTGCTAGAATACTGCAAAACCCAGTATTTCTTTTTAATCAATCTCTAGACAGAATTAGGCCCTAGCTTATAGCTGAAAATGAGAAATAAATTTATTGTGCTTTCTGTCCCATGTATTTCCTACTACTTCTTGCTTATAATAATATGGAGATAAAGATTCATTGTGTGTGTAAAATTGGTTTTCCAACAAATTCTGTTGCTCTTAAAATAAAAATAAGATTCCCAGGGTAAGAAAAAAAATGAATGTGCAAAAGAAAACAACCAAAGTAGGCAGGAAGTAATAGAGGAAAGAAAACAAACAGTAAAGGACCATTGATAAAACAACGTGCGTTACCTGGCTAGATCTTTTTCCCCACAAACTAAGATAGTTTGATGCGTTTAAATTGTGCTGTGACTCCCTTCTGGATAAAACCATAGAGGAAAGACACAGTTGTGTGCTTGGGCTTCTCTCCAGGCAGCTTACTTGGAAGCTGAGAATGTCAGACAGTCTGAACTAGGAAATGGGAGAGTGTGTGTGAGAAGCAATCTTAAGAACAGCCGAATGGGCTGGCCACACTTGCACGATTCCTGGATGGCAAAGAAAGTCTGCAAAAGATGCCAGACTGTTATGTGGCTGCTGGCAGACTCTGCTCTAAAAGTGGAACATTTAGAGTTTCAGTGGGCAGGCTTGGATACATACGAAGCTTAAGCAGAGTGAGACAGACTATCATTTTACCGACATAGCCAGCTTACGGGAAGCTAGCAAGAGAAAAAAAGTATGTGTAAATAGGTAACCAATGGCCACTTGGCAAAGAGGCAGCCCCTAGATTCCTAAAAAGCATATTTGGAGCTCTGCCTATGGCTTTTACTTATTTGTTCATCTATTTATATATCCACCCACCTACCTACCTACCTGCCTGCCTTCCTACCTACCGGCCTGCCTGCCTTTCTTCCTACCTACCTGCCTTAATACCTACCTACCTGCCTACCTGCTTTTCTGCCTCCTACCTGCCTATCTACCTACCTGCCTATCCATCTACCTACCTACCTGCCTAACCACCTACCTGCCTACCTGCCTATCTACCTACCTGCCTATCCATCTACCTACCTACCTGCCTATCCACCTACCTGCCTACCTGCCTATCTATCTACCTGCCTATCCACCTATCTACCTACATGCCTATCCATCTACCTGCCTACCTGCCTATCTACCTACCTGCCTTAATACCTACCTACCTTTCTGCCTCCTACCTGCCTATCTATCTACCTGCCTGTCTACTTGCCTATCTACCTACCTACCTATCTATCTACCTGCCTGCCTGCCTTTCTGCCTATCTATCTATTGCCTTAATACCTACCTACCTGCTTACCTGCCTGCCTATGGACTAGAAAAGAATCCTAAAGCACTGCCAAAGCTTTCATGTCTTTTTTACCTTTAGTTGGCTTAGAGCAGAGGTGAATTAAATGGCAAATAGTTGAGACATAAAACTGTATCTACGATTTGTACTTCTTTCAGACCCATCTTAATTTGCTTTAGGCTGAAGGACTCTAGTACCAAATACATGACTTTACTGTGAATCCCAGCAATTACTGAAGGCAGGCAATGAATATCTGTGGCTTCGGGAAAGCCATAGGTAGACTCTACCGGTCTTTTCCTTTACTGGAATGTATCAAGGTAAAAAGTACATAGTACTGGAAAACAGGAAAACTTCCAGGGCAGGGAAGACAAGGCATCCCACAGGCCAGCTTCAAGGGCCTCTTTTCATTCTCTATCACTTCCTCCCCTCTGAATCTCTCTGCTCATATGAACAAAGAGTGTTTCTGCCAAGTGAGTGGGGCTCTTATGTGGCGGTCTGCAGATTTTAGGAGGGGCAATTGCCCCCAACACTGTTCTCAATATTTGTGTGCATATACATCTTTCTGGACTCCCAAAGAAGCTGATGTCCCAAGAAATGTTTAGAACCACATCTGCCAGTCACAGAAGACCTGGTATTGTATGATTCGATTTACAGCCCATGTCCAGGGGAAGCAAATCCACAGATACAGAAAGTCTAGGGCATAACCTAGGGATGGGAAGCAGGGAATGGGGGTGGTTGGGAGGAAACAGGGAGTTATTGCTAATAGGTATGAGATTTCCTTTTGTTGGGTGAAGAAAATGTTCTAAAACTGATTGTGATGATGGTTGTACAACTCTGAATATACCAGAAACCACTGAATTGTGCACTTTAAATGGGTGAATTGTATTGTATGTGAATTATATCTCAATAAAGCTGTTATTTTAAAAGAAAAAAATCTATAAAACCCTGACCCACCAGAAATGTACCATTTAGCCCTTCCTGAGAAAATAGCAACATCCAGGGGCTCATCAGACCCTGAAATGACAGAGAAAATGGCAAGCATCTTAAGTATAAGAGCTCCCTTCTTTATCAATGCAAACCTCAGAAAAAAAGGAGACTTATTTGGGTCTTTAGTGACTTTGGTTTACGTTTTTCTCCATAGCAACTGGGCCAAATATTGCACTAACTGAATACTCCATGGGTCAAGTGCCTACAAGTTAGTGGACACCTCCGGAAAAAAATGCAGTCGCAGAGTAAATTCAGGAAATCCTATTATGTCAGTAGTTCACTGGACAACCGGCATCCGCTTCTGATTATTTTTCTCCTGGTTACCAAACCCCTCATCAGTTAAAGCCAATGAGTTTTTAACATCCTAAGACAGAAATGAGGTTATAACACTCACATGGAGATAATTCTTAAAGGGAATATATTTAGCCACCTTTTTGAGACAGTCTTGCTCTGTCGCCTAGGCTGGAGTGCAGTGGCGTGATCTCGGCTCACTGCAACCTCCGCCTCCCTGGTTCATGCCATTCTCCTGCCTCAGCCTCCCGAGTAGCTGGGACTACAGGCGCCCGCCACAATACCCAACTAATTTTTTGTATGCTTTAGTAGAGACAGGTTTCACTGTGTCAGCCAGGATGGTCTCAATCTCCTGACCTCGTAATCCACCCGCCTCAGCTTCCCAAAGTGCTGGGATTATAGGCGTGAGCCACCGCTCCCCGCCAGCCACATTTTTAATATACAATACCATCCTTCCCTCGTCAGAAATAGTACATTATCGTGCAGAATATCATTTTTATTAAAGCTGAGGTATTTGTTACAAGTGGTGCAATACCCTTCATACCATATGTTTTCCCATGTGGACAAAATTTATTTGGAGTTTGCCTGCTGGAGGAAATTTAAATACCAGTAAATTGATGGTGATTTAAAAAAATAAATACTTATAAACGTTCCTTTTTTAACTAAGCATTACTGACAGAAACCTTACAATCCAGGGATCTAATTCTCTGGAAGTAGCCACGAAGAGAGGAATTTTAGCAAAAACCTCACAATGAAACTCATAGCTCAAGACTCACTTTCCAGGGGTGGGAGAGGGAGGGAGCATGACTTTTAAAAGCTAGCAGTCTGGCAGGAAGTTGAATGAATTTTCCCTCCTCCTTTAGGAAGGGAGGCAGGACAAAAGGCAGGGTTTTCGCAGCAATTTTCATTTTTCAGTCATTTGCAGGAAAGCCCAACCAGTCTGATTAACATTCAGCCATCTGTCTGAACACAAAAGCCTGCAACGTGCAACATTTAAGTTCTACGGATAGCTTTAACATGTTATCAATTAAACAAGTTTTCCTTCCACTGTAGTTTTTGGACTTAAATCTGATTTCTATTTCTTGGGGTGGGAGAAGATGAGAAGAAAGAGTGGGAAGAGAGAATCTGAATTACGACTTTATCAGAACCAAGTTAAATGTCATCAGGTTACAACTCTGCAGAATTGACTCCCTGGGTCGCCAGGAGACCAAAGGAAGCCAAGATTGACAATGTACAGATTCAAATGCATTTTCTTCATTATCAACCCCACAAAAAAAAGAGGGATAATAAGGGACATATGTAAACTTTATATACACAGATATCTTGCTGGTTGGAGAAGGCTGCCTGCTAAGTAATTTATCCTGAAATATTTCCTTTAAAAAAAAAAAAAGAGAGAGAGAGAGAGAAAAAATGCAACTAGGTTTTACTGTCCCAGCGAGGGTATGACAGCAACAATTTACAATTTTCCTCCATCTCATTCTCCCCTCCTCCCTCCTCTGCCTCTCCACTCACCATCCATTCTCCATTTCCTGACAACTTCTCATCACGTTAGTTCATGCCTAATCTAAAATGGTGGTGTGTGAAGGAATTTTTTTAAAAAATAAGATAGAAAAAGGAAAAGGGAGACAATATGATTAGAAGGAGGACAGGAGAAAGAGAAAGATTGAGAGAGACGGAGAGACTGTCAACGCCCAAGTCTGCATTTGCCTATTTAAATGCAATCCTGCAGCCCTGGCTGAGCTATGCAATAGATGGGCTGCGTTATGAATTTCTGATCAGACAATGATAGGTTATGAGAGGGGACATAATCCCATTGAGAAAGCTTTTTCTTCCAAGCAGGGGCAAGTGATACCTACCCCAGAGAGACAGCTCCTTGCTTTGCCCTCTATGTGTATGTAAGTATGTGTGAAAACATATATAAATTTCTGCCTTTCTTTAAAAATAAAAAGTCAAAATAAACATTTTATTATGATAAATGTGCAGTAATAATTGACAGTCACATCTGAAACAGGAATGTTCCCTGGCAAATCAGACTCACCTACCACATAAACTGCATTTTTTTTGGTTTGTTTTTTGAACCTGATTAGAATTCTCTCCTGTGCTCATCTCATTTTTTTTGTACCTGTATTCGTGATCTAAAGAGAAAGTGAAAAGATTGAAAACCACCAACAACACTGGTGTTTTGAGTATATTCTATGGCTTGCTTCCCTTTCAATATTTTGTATTTACCTCAAAAAGAAACTCATACATATACAATGGATAATATATTTCATGTACAGTACTCAATGGAAGAAACCAATCTTAAAGTTTTTTTTTTACATTTCCACGCATGTGAAACAATACTTTCAATTGCTTTATGAAGTAATTATAGGCAGTTAATTACTCTAGCTGTAGTTAAGCATCACACTAACCAAGAGGTTTGTAGGTTAATGGAAACTTGAGTAATAGAGACAGGGTATTAAGTATTCCAAGTCAGGATTTTGCAACAGCTCTTGGCTACTGTGCGGTAAAAAGTTAGGAACCGTACATCTAGTACATCTAGGATCTGGGGCTGCTGGAGCAAGTACATGAGCCTCCCTGCACCAGATGCAGACACACACAAGAGACCAGTACCCATTTACAAGCAGAGAAAGAGGCTACTCCAAGTTATACGAATGTCATGGAAAGAGTAACAGACAAGAGAGGTGTTTATGAATGAAAGCAAGGAAAGCTTAAAATGTAAGAATTGTCATCACATTTAAAAGAAGGCAGTTGGACTTCGTCCCTATCCTGTTTTAAGTGACATCACACGGAGTGAACAGCATCTTACAGTCTTGTTTTTCTGCTTTTGCCAGGAGGCATCCCAGGACCTAATGGAAATTCACAGCCAGAGGAGGGTTACTGGTCTACATTTTACGTAATGTTCATCTTACCACAGGGACTCACTGCGGGCAGAATACAGCATGCCATTTCACCCGGAGTCCTCTAAGTCAGTTTTTTTTTGTTTGTTTGTTTGGGGGAAGAGGCGAGGTTGTTTAAAACAACATTTCTTTCACGATTTAGGGATATTTTTTCTTCTCCTTATAAGTGCTCCAATTCTTAATTATGATCTACAAGAGCAAAATTGCAAAAGCCTATCAGTACCATTCTGCCTTTTGAAATGCCGTGTTTCTTACGTTCAACTTCTGTTGCACGTACATGTCAGGGTAGCTTCAGTTCTCTTTACCCTCTAAGCTGTAATGGATCCATTAAGCGAGTGTGGATATGGGAGTGGGTAGTGGGATGGGGGGATCATCTGAGAGTGCAAATTATTTACCTGATTTAGATTCATTAAAGTCAGGCATGCTGTCTGCATTTCACCATCTTTTTAAAATGGGGAACCTGCCCTGAAAGAATATTATGTAAATCTTTCTGTCACAGATTAGTGCCTCTATACATGACTTCCACAATGCGCATCTGCCTTCTGTGCAAGCTTATTACGTACAAACACACAGTTTCCAATTTTTAACCTCCCGTCCTGCCCATTCTCCTCCTTCCCCCAACACTCATTATGGGAAAATTACCTCAAACAGGACACTACTGGTTGCCTTCCACTCTATTTACATAATTGCTGTTTTGTTGCTTTTCTTTTTCATAAGTGGAAATTTTGTTCCCCAAAGGAATAGCATCGATGTTGAAGTGACAAAATGGAGTTTCCACTCGGGGTGGCAAATGGAGAGGAGCTTCTAGCAACATGTTCTAGGGCACTCTGTGCTCACCAGGATGCAAGTTGTTCTGAGGATTACAGGCAGAGGTTTTCGTGATGGTGGCAACCCACTGGAAAAAATTCCTAGGCCAGGGATGGTAAGCTTCTGAGAACCACGAAAATAGCTGTGCTAGGACTGATGCCTCCTGAGGGTTTAATACAGCACTATGCCAAATCTGAAATGAACTGATTTAACTTTCATTCATAATTAACATCAACATTAATATACATGTGAATAAACGGAAAACTACTTCTTTAAGAAACTTTTATGAGAAAGTAAATTTCAAAAGAAGCAACTTTGTAGCTTCCATGTTCACACTCTGGATTCTGTGACTTCCATATTAGGTACTATAAGACAAATAAAAAATACGTGAGGTACACTCATGCATTTTTTAACCATGAAGTATATCACATATACAGAAAAGCATAAAATATGTATGTTGAGTATGGATGTGTGTAACGATCTCCCTTTCTGGTTTTAATTTGTAGTACCCTGATTACCAGTGGGGTTAAGCATTTTTTTCATATGTTTATTAGCCAGTGGGGTTTGTCCTTTTGTGAAGGGTCTATTGGATTCATCTTTTTCTTATTCCTTTGCCAGAATTCTTTATATTTTCTGGATACTACTTATTTGTCACTTGAATGTATTGCAAATATCTCTCCCCATGAGATGGTTTTACTTCTCACTCGCTTTAAGGTATCCTTATGATGAATGTTAAGTTATTAATTTTAATGTAGTTCTATTTATTACGTCTATCCCTTATGGTTAGTGTTTTTGTGCCTTGGTTAAGAAAATTTTACCTATCCTGAGGTCATGAATAATTATCTTATAAATGCTTTATTGCTTTGTCTATTACATCTTTAGGGCTTTATTCCACTTGGAATTGGTTATTTTGTATACATAAGGTAGAGGTCAAATTTCTTTTTTGTTCATATAGATCACCAATTGTCCTAGCATCATTTACTTAAAGTTCTCTCCTTTCCCCTCAAGTCTATATATGAAATGTAGAAACATAGGTTGGTCTATTTCTCAGTTTTCTATTCTGTTCCATTGGCCTGTTTATACCTATACCATCTCTACACTTGTATCAATGTGGTCCAGTGATATATCTTGACATCTGGTAAGGAAGTTCCCAAACATATTTTCTTTTAGAAGCTTCCTGGCAACACTTCATCCTTTGCATTTCTACCGACATTTCTTGTATCAATTTGGAATTTTGATTGAGAGTGCATTGAACCTGTAGATCAGTTTTGGGAGAACTGTTATCATTCATGAACATGCCATATTTCTCCATATATTCAGATCCTCTTGAAAGTTGTTCAATAAAGTTCGATTTTCAGATAACAGGCTTTATACAACTTTGATTAGACTTATTCCTAGGTTCTTTATATTTTTGATACACTTAGAAATGGTATATACATAAAAATTCATTTTCTATTTGTTACTAATATATAGCAATGTGGTTTATTTCTCCATATTTATTGTGTTTTCAACAACCTTGCTGAGTCTTTACTAATTTAATTAATTTTTCAATTGATTCTTTTGGATTTTCTACGTTCACAATATAATCATCTATGAAGAATGATAGTTTCATTTCTTCCTCTATGATCCTATACATTTTATTTCTTTTTCCTGCCATGTCACACTGGCTAGGACCTCCAGTGCTGTGTTCAATCAAGTGACGATAGATACACATTTATCTTTTTTCTGATCTCAAAGGGAAAGTCTTTTACTGTTTAGCCATTAAGAATGATGGTTTTTGCAGGTTTTTCTTAGATATTAGTTATCAGATAAAAGATGTTTCTTTTTATTCCTAGTTTGCTAAAAACTCTTACATTGGCTATAATACATTTTATCAAATTCTTTTTCTGTAACTATTTAAATTATTATATGTTTTTCTCTTTTAAGCAATAATGTATAACTAATTATATATTAATTGATTTTCTAATGTTAAACCAACATTGCATGCCAGGAACTAGGCCAGGTCATAAAACAGTATCCTTTATACAAATTGTTACCTTTATACAAATTGCTAACATCTTGTTTTTGATTTTGCATCTGTGTTTCTGAGAGAGATAGGCTGTTGTTTTCCCTTTCTCACACCATCCTTGTTGGGTCTTGCTATCAAGGTTATGCTAGCCTCCTACAATGAGCTAGGTGACATCTTCAATACTTTGCCATTGGAATTAGGAAACTGATGGCAGAAAACCAGTGATGTCTTGATTTTATTTTCCCCCCAAGATACAGCCTCACTCTGTCATCAAGGCTGGAGTGCAGTGGCACCAACTCGGCTCATTGCAACCTGTGCCTTTTGGGTTCAAGAGATTGTACTGCCTCAGCCCCCCAGTAGCTGGAACTACAGGCACGCACCACCACACCCGGCTAATATTTTGTTTTTTTTTGGTAGTGACAGGGTTTTGCCATGTTGCCCAGGCTGGTCTCGAACTCCAGACCTCAGTTATCCAACCACCTCGGCTTCCCAGAGTGCTGGGATTACAGGCATGAGCCACCGCACCCTGACACCTTGAATATTTCAACCCAGTTTCCCCTCCCTGTTTCTTCTTCCTCCCTGAATTAGTCAAGGTTCAGTCAGAAAACATAAACTATACCAGTTAACATAACAGAAAATTTCACATAAAGAATTGTTAACTGAGTGGAAAGAACTGTTAACCAGCTAACTGAAAAGATAAAAAGAACCCTAATATTTCAAGTAAGTGCCAACAACCCCAGGACTGGGAGAATAAAGAGAAGAGGTTGGAATTATTGAAACTAGGGGTTTTGGAGAAGGAGCCCAACTCGGGGCTCTGAGGAGGCAGTGCTAGGTGGCTGGCACTGGTCTACCTGAATGCAACATGATGAAGCTGGTCCTGAAGATGTCAGGAAAACCTCAGATGGGATTCCACTGCCACTGTGGGAAGAAACTTCCACAGACAGAGTGGCAAAATGATGCTGGAATGAGGCTTACTGGAAAAAAAAAAGAAGCTGATAGGAAATACACACACACACACACAAAAGCAGACCATAAGGGCATGACATTTTTTTCTCTCCATATTTCAATATCCTTCTAGTGGACCCTATTGGCAGAGCTTCATAGGGAGCCTGCTGGCCAAGCAAACATGGGGGTTGCAGGGCTCTAGCCCCCGGAATCACAAAGTGGTGTATGTAAGGTTGGGTTTCGAGCTGAAAGACAATGGCTTCATAAATGGCGCAATACTAAAAATGGTGACTTACAAGTGATGCTTGCCAGAGAAGACAAACATTTTCTTACCAATGATGGAATCCACCTCTACCACCCAGAAACTTACAGCAATGCTGAGAATCTGGATGATGAATCCATTGTGTCACATGAGCTCATGCAAACCAATGGATGCTTCAGTCAACAGAAAATTAACAAATGTGATGCATTCAGAGGCTCAAAAAATACTTGCCCTCTCTTGCTGCTGGGCACCAAAACCACCACATGTGAAATCACGGGTTAGCCTCCTGGAAAATGAGACCACATGGAAAAAGATCCCATTAAACTCAGTATTTCCAGGCATTCTACTGGAGGCCACAGACATGTAGAGCCATCCAGCCCCAATCAAGCCAGCAGAGAGCACAGGAATTGCCCAGTTAACTTACAAAAGTAGAAGAAACAATAAATGTTCATTGTTTTATATTACTATGTTGTGAGGTAGTTTGTTATGCATCAAAATCTACCTGATACCGTATATTGCATGTATTAACCAAGCACTGCTCAGTGCTCACCTTGGTGGATGTAAATGAAGTCACATCAACATCAATCAAACTAAGTTCCTACTCTTACCCCACAAGCCGACAGAGCATCTTATGCTTCTTTTTCAAAGCCCCTCATCCAGAAGAACATCTGAGAGGATTTAAAGGGAGAGTCTCAGGTGTGCTTGCAAACTCTCTGTTCTACCATCACCATACAGCACCTGACATGTTTTGCACTGGCTTGTGAGCCTGCAAAGCTACCTGGGTGAATATCACTGTTGTCACTTGGAATCCATTATGAGGAAGCAAATACCTGAGTCAGGGGGACTTTCTCCAGATACTCCCAAAGTTTCCACCTCTGAGTGTTCAGAGAATACTCTCGAATTTCCCTTTCCCCAACTCTATACTGTACTTTTACACCTAGACATTAATGAATACAGATTCCTGGAGACACGGATTCTCAGTGTCTCATAAAAACACCACCTTCAACTTCTGTTCAGCAACTCTAAAAAAAGAGGACATGGCTGAGCGCAGTGGCTCACACCTGTAATCCCAGCACTTTGGGAGGCCAAGGTGGGTGGATCACGAGGTCAGGAGATCGTGACCAGAAACCCGGTCTCTACTAAAATACAAAAAACTAGCCAGGTATGGTGGCATGCGCCTGTAGTCCCAGCTACCTGGGGGGCTGAGGCAGGGGAATCACTTGAACCCGGGAGGCAGAGGTTGCAGTGAGCCAAGATCACACCACTGCACTCCAGCCTGGTGACAGAGGAAGACTCTGTCTTAAAAAAACAAACAAACAAACAAACAAAAAACAAACAAAAAAAGAGGACACATATCTTCAAATTAACAAGCATCAGTTTTCTAGGGCAGTGCTGTTTCAATCAACTTACAAGTAGAAATGTCTCTAGGATGCACTCTACATGTGCTACAGAATAAACATTAAGTTATCCAGCAGGATTTCCCACACACCAGACCAGTGAAAATTATTAATAGACCATGGTATTTTTTTTAATAATTAAGGACAAATGGTGAGATTTTATATGGCATACGAAATTTAAAATACTATCCATTTCTGTAATTTTTTTTTACTAAGCTGTGTTTTTGGTAATAATATGACTGTGATAACTGATACTACTGTTTCTGCCTTTTAACATACTTCCTTGGTAAAACTAAGAAGTTGAGCTCTATGTTTATCTCCCCATTTTTTTCCAGGAACATACAATCAAAAACTGTCTAGGAAACACCAATTCAGAATGATTTAATGTATGAGAGCCTGTGGACAAATGTATCTTTGTTTTTATTTAGCCTGTTCAGGTGGATATTTCTAGAAAAAAAAAAATAATGGTATCAGCATCCAAGCGTCCCTCTCTTGCAAGACAGAGAACTGTGTGCCAATGTGACGTGACATTCCCATCCCAGGGTACTGAGGGCCAAAAGAAAACCTCTAGGAATGATGGCTCAGCTTTGAGATCAAGAAATGGAAAGTATATTGCCTTTTCGCTATGGAGTGATTCGCATAACACAGAGCACTAGATGCATTAGCCAGGGTCAAGTCAGAAAATAGAAACACTCTAGGAATTTCAAACAGAAGAACTTAATACAGGGAATTGATCATACAGTTTTCAAAATGACTGAATGAGTAAAAGGGTGGTGAGGCAACCCAAAGACTAGTAACTAACTAGATAATGCAACTGTCATGCCTAGAGGTGGAAGGTAGAGGTGGTTGTATTACCAAAGCCCAGAAGTGCAGAAGAGTGCTGAACTGCCATGCTGGGACTATGAGGAGAACCTGACTAAAGCTGAGACTGCTGGGTGCTACTGAGACCAAGAAAAAGGCTCCAGGCAGTATGTGCTGCAACTGACACACACACATACACATAAACACACACACACACAAACACACACACGCTGCCTTCTATAGCTGCCTGCTGTTGCTGGACAAATGTCAATGGAAGCTGGAAATGAAAATTAAAAAAAAAAATTTTAAAAAAGTAACTCCTACCTATATTCTGTCTTCCAGTCTCTCCCCAGGATCACCAATTGGTAGGACCTAACTAGAAGCCAGGTGAAATTTGGGAGAAGTCACTTGCAAGGTCCTGGCACCCTGACCATACGTAATCATAGAACACAGACGGGTGAGAATGATGGCTGAAAGCTTTGAGAGCTAACTAGCAAATGACTGACAGTTGCAATTCATTAAGGTATGATTGACATACAAAAAGATGTACATATTTTACACATACAAATTTATGAGTTTGCAGTAAGTATGCACCAGTGAAACTACCACCACAATCAATGCCATAAACATATCCATCACCTTCAAAAGTTTAAACTTGTTTTTTTATTGATCTATAATTTTCTTTTTTTTTTTTTTTGGAGCAGGGGGCACTGTCTTTGGATTTGCTATCAGGCGCTATCAGTTTCGTAGAATGAACTGGTAAGACTGGCAAGTGTACCCTCCTCTTCTATTTTCTGTATAATTATGCAGAATTGGGTTTAATTCTTTAAACATTTGGTAGAATTATGTAGTGAAACCATCGGGGCCAGATTTTTTTACAAAGGTTTTAAACTATGAATTCAATTTTCTTAAGAATTAATGAACTACTCAAATTATATTTCATAGTGAGTTTTAGTAGTTTCTTATCAAATTTATGTATGAAGTTATTTGTAATAGTTCTTTATTATTCTTTTGATGTCTACAAGCATCTAGTGATATCCTGTTTCATTCCTGATATTAGTAATTTGTGTATTCTTTTTCTTTTATCAGTATTGCTAGGTTTGTCAATGTTATTGATCTTTTCAATGAACCAGCTCTTTATTGATTTTCTCTATTTTACTATTTTTTATTTCATTGATTTCTACTCATATCTTTATTATTTCCTTCCTCCTACTTCCTCAGTTCATTTTTATCTTCCAATTTATTGAGGTGGGAGCTTAAATTATTGATTTGAAATTTTTTCCTCCTTTCCAGTATAAGCATTTGTGCTATAACTTTTCCTCTCAGCATTGCCTTAGCTATGTCCCACAAGTTCTGATATGGTATGCTTTTAGTTTCATTTGATTTCATGGGGTTTTTTTACTTTTTCTTGAGACTTCCTGTTTGACCAATGGATTTACAAATATGTTGTTTAGTTTCTAAGTGTTTGGAGATTTCCATTATCTTTCTATTACTGATTTCTAGTTTGATTCTATTGTCTATCATATTCAGAGAATGCATTACTATACACTATTATTTCAACTATTTTAAGTTGGTTGAGATTTGTTTTATGGCCCAAGATATGGTCTATCCTGGCATATGTGCCTTGAACATCGAAAAGAATGAGTATTCTGCTATTGTTAGGTGGAGTGTTCTATAATATCAATTAGTTCCTGTTAGTGGTTTTGTTGCTTTCTTTTATTAATATATCTTTGCTCATCTTCTGTATAGTTGTTATATTAATTGTTGTGAGAGGGGTAAAGTCTCCAACTTTAATTATGGATATGTCTATTTCTCCTTTCAATTCTATCAGTTTTTGCTTCACAGTTTGCAGCTATGTTGTTTGGTATATATACATTTAGGATCACTGTATCTTCATGGCAGACTGATCTTTTTATCATTATGCAATGTGCCCCTCTGTCTCTGAATTTTATTTGCCCTAAAATCTACTTTACCTGATATTAATTTAGCCACTCTTGCTCCCTTTTGATTATTTTTGCATAGTGTATCTTTCTGCATCCTTTTACTTTCAGCCTATCTATATCATACGTGAATGAGTTTCTTTTAGAGAGCATATAGTTGGACAATGTGGTTTTTTTTAAATCAATTCTGCCGATCTCTGTATTTTTACTTGTGTACACAGATTATTCACATTTAATGTAATTATTGATATGTTAAGACCTAAATCTGCCATTTTATTTTTTGTTTTCTGATTGTTTTACCTGGGTTATTTTTTCTTTGTTTTCTTTTACTTGCCTTCTTGTGAGTTAGTTAAGAAATTTTCAGACTTTGTTTTTTATTTCTTTTTAGTTTGTGTTTTTCATTAGTGTATCTGCTTGGACAGCTCTCAGTATATGCTATAGGTATTAAACTGTATACACATAATTTATTGCAGTCTACTGATACTAACATCAGTATGTTTAGTGATGTTTAGAAACCTCATGTTGCTTTATATCATCCCTATAGCTTCTCCTTTGTAAAAAAAAAAAAAAAAAAAAAAATCCCTAATACATTGAGATATATTGGACAGTGCTATTTTGTTTTTGCTTCAAATATCACACTTAGTTTAGAAAATTCAGGACATTAAAATCTGTTGTTATTTCCTCCTTCCTGATATTCCAAGATTCCTTCTTTTTTATTTCCTTTCTATTAAAAAAAATTCTTTTATCTATTCTGTTAGAATAGGTCTGCTGGCAACAAATTTCATTAGCTTTTCTTTGTCTGAAACTGTCTTGATTTCTCCTTCATTCTTGAAGGATATTTTCAGTGGAAATAGAATTGGAGCTGACTATTCTTTATTTTCAGGTCTTGAAAAATCTCATGCCACTTCATTCTGGGCTCCATAGGTTTTGATGAAAAAAATACTGTAATTTGAATTGCTTTTTCCATAAATAATGTATTGTTTCTTCTTTGACTTTCGTTTTCAAAAGTTCAACAATGATGTGTGTTGATGTGGATGTATTTGGGTTTCTACTCCCCAGGGTTCACTCAGCTTCTTGGGTCTGTAGGTTCAGGTCTTTTGCCAAATCTGGGAAATTTTCAACTATTATATCTTTGAATACTTTTTCAGCCCCATCTTTTTTCTCTTCTCCTTTTGGGACTTCAATGACCTGAATGATAGATCTTTTGTTATAGTCACATATATCCTTTTATTTTCTTTTCAGTCTCTCTCTTCTCTGTTGTTCAGGTTGATTAATTTCTATTGCTCTATTTTCAGAATCAGTGATTATTTCCTCTCTCCTCTTCATTCTGCTAGTGGCCTATCCATTGAGTTTTTAATTTCCATGATTGTATTTTGCAGTTCTAAAGCTTTTGTTTCTTGTTTATATCTTTTCTTTCTGTGCTGAGGCTTTCTTTGCTGAGACTTTCTCCATTTTCATTTGTTTCAAGCATGTTGATAATTGCTTGTTGAAGCATTTTGAGGATGGCTGCTTCAGATAATTCTAACCTCTGTGTCATCTCAGTGGTGGTGTCTGTTGATTGTCTTTTCTCATTTACATTGAGATCTTCCTGGTTCTTAGTATAAGAAGTACTGTTTTATTAATACCTGAACATTTTGGACATTGTAAGACTCTGTGTCTTATTGAAATCTGTTTTAACAGGCCTCTTCTGACACCACTCCAGCAGGGTAAAGGGTCAAGCTATCTCTTTACTGCCAGATGATGGTAGAAGTCCAGCTTCTCTACTTTACCTCCACTGACATCCAGAGAATTTCTTGTTACTGCTGGGAGTGAATAAGAGTTTAGACTTCCCAGTAGGCTTCCACTGATATCACCTGCCTGGGAGAGGATGGGACACAATCACAGTGAGGAGTGAGGAACGGGGAGTCCAAGCTCCCCACATGGTCTTCACTAATGGAAATGGTGGATGGGGATGGATTGGGGATACCTCATTAGAGCCTGGCCAAGATGAAAGAATAAGCTTTCTACTCGGCCTTTGCTGGTGGGGCATGGGATAAGATCAGAGTTTTTCTGTGATGTTTGGCTAGAGTAGTGCAGGTACTATCTGTCATAGGTTGAACTGTGTCATCCCCAGACTCACATATTTAAGTCCTAACCCCCAGAAACTCAGGACGTGGCTTTTTATGGAGATAGAGTCTTTACAGAAGTCATCAGTTAAAATGAAGTCATGAGGGTTGGCCCTAGTCCAACATAACTGGCATCCCTATAAACAGAGGAAATCTAGACACAGACGTGCATGGAGGAAAGATGGTGTGAAGAGGCATAAGTAGAAGATGGCCATCTATAAGCCACGGAGAGATCTGGAAAGATCCCTTCCTCACAACCCTGAGAAGTAACAAACCTGCCAACACCATGATGGTATAAGACATCCTGCCTCCGGAACTGACAATAAACTTGCATAGTCTAAATTAATCAGTCCACAGGACTTTGTTACAGCAGCACTAGCAAACTAATATCCTGACTCAAAGTTTTCCATCTTGCTAGGCTATTCCTTCCCTGGTCCTCTGGCTGGAGAGCAAAGGCTTTACCTGGGTCCTTTTTTGTGTGTGCTCATTGAAATTTCCAGGTTGCCAGCTTCTCTGATACCCAGTCCAGGATACATGGAAAGCAGCAAACACCCAGGAGACTGATCACTGTGTCCTTTCTTGGATGCCAAGGTCACTACCTAGTCTACCTTCTTCTTTCCACCTTTATAACAGAAAGAATTAGCTGAACTTAGTGGGATGAATAGATAAAAATGACTATTTCATCTTTCCAGAAGTGGAAGTTCACAATGTGTTTTTTTATTTGTTTATTTGTTTTTGAGACAGAGTCTCACTCTGTTGTCCAGGCTGGAGTGTAGTGACATGATCTCGGCTCACTGGAACCTCCGCCTCCCAAGTTCAAGCAATTCTCCTGCCTCAGCTTCCCGAGTAGCTGGGATTACAGGCACACGCCACCACACCTGGCTAATTTTTGTATTTTTAGTAGAGACAGAGTTTCACCATGTTGGCCAGGCTGGTCTCGAACTCCTGACCTCAGGTAATCCACCTGCCTCGGCCTCCCAAAGTGCTGGGATTACAGGCATGAACCACCGTGCCCGGCCCACAATGTGCTTTTAATGCCTGGCTAATGTGAAAACTATTCAAAAACTGTGACGACTTAGAGAAACAGACTCCAGATCAATAAGAAGACATTTATGGATACTAAAGCTACTTGAGTTTTTATCTTGGTGAAAATAATGAGGAATGTGTGCATCCCATATCACAAGATGAAAACAGCTGAAATTTAGGGGAAGTCATTAATTACATAAACTATTTTTTCTCTTTAATCCTTGAAACCTACTACTAAAAATGTCTCATATTTATTTAGTACTATTTTTCAGATTCCAAAACCATTTCACCTCTGTCTCATTTGAGCTCACAGATCTATGAAGTAGATGGGGACGTTATTCCCAATTTACAAGTGAGACTTAGCAAGTTTGCAGAGTTGCCTAAAGTCACATGGCCACTAAGAAAAAGAAACAGGACTCAAACCCATGTCTTCTGATATCGAAGCCAGGACATTTTCCATTCTACCTCATCAAAACCACTCTTGCTTATAATAGTGGCCAAAAGTCCCCACATGATCAATTACAACAGGCTTGACCATGATCCCCTAAAGCTTTCTAAAACCTTCATAATCACTCTGGGAAGGGTTATGGTATCTTTCTCCTCTGGTTTCACATTTCTTAAATTCAGTAAAAACCCATGATAGCTATTTGTTGTGCAGACTATTCTAGATAATCCAAAGTAATGGTTTTCAAAATGTTTTCCACGGAGCCCTAAGGTGCCTTGGTGTCTACCCTAAGAATCGGATATAGGGCTCAGGGCCTCTCTCTCCTGCTTAGCCATAAAGTTTCTGCTTATATCTGTTTCATATATTGAATTTCCTTATAGGATTTGATTTGAAAAACTAAGACTGAAATAATATAGAGTCTTTAGTTGCCTATCAAAGGGGCCAAATTGTTCACTTAAGAGCAGTCCTTTCTGGAATAGAAGACAGAGCTTGCACTTGGCTAGCTTGATGAAGATAGCAGTAATCAGTAATAAGTAAAGTGGTCTACTACCAACTCTTCTGGTTTAGTCTGACAAGAGATCCCCAAAGTATTTATCCCATCTAATAAGTATATATTGAACACAAATACTGGGAAGGTTTCTACAATAGGGTATAGAAAAGCACATGTTAAACTCTATCCTGTCAGGAAGCTCACAATCTAATGGGAAGACAGAGCACACATCCAAACAGCAGCAACAAAAGGAAGAATAGGATGCATGAGAAATGTAAACAATGACTATCAGATCTAGCATACCGGGAAAATCATTTTAAAAATAATAACTGTTATTTATTAAAAGTCAGCTGGGTGCAGTGGCTCATGCCTGTAATCCCAGCACTCTGGGAGGCTGAGACGGGTGGATCACCTGAGATCAGGAGTGTGAGACCAGCCTGGCCAACATGATGAAATTCTGTCTCTACTGAAAAATACTAAAAGGCGTGGTGGCAGGCACCTGTAGTCTCAGCTACTCGGCAGTCTGAGGCAGGAGGATTACTTGAACCTGGGAGGCAGATGTTGCAGTGAGCTGAGATCACGCCACTGCACTCCAGCCTGGGCAACAAAGCGAGATTTCATCTCAAAAAAAAAAAAAAGAAAAAAGAAAGAAAGAAAAAAAGAAAATCTACCTCACCTAGTTGTTCTACATCCGTTAGCTCAAATCTTCACAAGAACTTTGCAAAGTAGAAGTCACTATCCCCATTTTACAGATACAGAAGTTTAGAGGGGTTAAGTAACTTTCTCAGGATCACACAGGTGACATGCAGTAAAACTAGGAGTTAAATTCAGGTATATTAGATAAAAAAGTCAGTGGCCCCCTAAGGCCTTCACAAAGAAGAGAAAAGTCAATATAAGGACATGGGGGTGTCTCATGGAAACTGAAGGGTGTAAGGCTGGTAGGTTCAGAAAGGAATTGAAATGAGGAAGAGGAACATGGTAAGGGACACTGGTAGCCCTTTCTGCCCATTGCTTAACTTCTCTGTGAATTCTGTCTTCTCCACAGTTCCCATAGTAGGAGCAGATGACCGTGACATAGCTACTGTGTTTACATGGTTCAGGTTCACTTGCTTGAAGACAAAATGTCTAGCTTTTCCTGGGTTCTAATTCCTAATGTTCAGGAAAAAAGCACATTTAGGTCACTGCCCACATTCATCCAATCAACAGTTGGTGGGGAACAAGGGCTTGGTGGCATAGAGAACTATGTGGTAGCTTGTGGAAGGTAGAAAAATGTATTCTAGAATGTAGGTGGGTTGAAAGCTTTAAAAAAAAAATACACATTTCCTGCAGAATCTGTTTCAGGCTCACAGAATTCAAGAGTTGATGAGGTTCTTATTGCTAAAGGCTGGCTGTATCTCTTCCTGATCAAGGTAACTGAGAAAAAGAAACTTTGCTAAAAGAAAAGAAAATTTGATAAACCACACTCCATCACTGTTCCTCTCTGAAAGATACTAACTTCATGAATGTTTGAGCTCTATTGCACAACTAATTTTACCTGAGGTTAGAATTATACACCCAGAAAGGCCATGTATATATTAATTATAGAGGAACTGGGAAACAAAAATGATAGGTTTAGCTTTGCTATGCTCAGATATATGCATGAATGAAGAATGTGCAAACACAGGATTAAAAATTTTATGAACCCTTCCAACCTTTTCTTTGGGTAACCAATATAATCTAGTTAGGACATGCCATAGGGCTATGACGTCTCAACCTACTCAATTTTCAAGATCAAATTTAAATCTTACAAAGCTCTCTCCAAGAATTCATTGCACTGTAAACATACTCACAAATACACATTGCATCAAACGTTATACTTAGTAGCGAAACACAGAAAGCATTCCTTTGAAGACGAGAAACAAGGATGACCACTATCACATCTTCTATTAATCATTGTATTGGAGGTTCTAGTCACTACAGTAAGAAAATAAAATGAATTAAAAGTTATAAGGATTGAAAAAAAAAACCCTTGTCATTATTAGCAAGATATATGATTATGTACAGAGAAATTCCAAAAAATTTAGAGATAAACTAGTTGAGCTTTTAAAATTTTATGGATTTCTTTATACTAGCAACAATTTGTTTTTACAGTAATATTTTAAAAAGAAACCATATGATATCTCCTTTTAGCATTATGGCTATCCAAAAGTACTGAGGGGGTCCATAACTCACAACTACTATATTCTGAGAGGGACATTCCTTTTTTTTTTTTTTTTTTTTTGAGAAAGAGTCTTGCTCTGTCACCCAGGCTGGAGGCACGATCTTGGCTCACTGCCAGCTCCGCCTCCCGGGTTCATGCCATTCTCCTGCCTCAGCCTCCCGAGTAGCTGGGACTACAGGTGCCCGCCACCATGCCAGGCTAATTTTTTGTATTTTTAGTAGAAATGGGGTTTCACCATGTTAGCCAGGATGGTCTCAATCTCCTGACCTCATGATCCACCTGCCTTGGCCTCCCAAAGTTCTGGGATTACAGGCATGAGCCACTGCGCCTGGCCTGAGTAGGACATTCTTAAGGCTTCATTGATCTAACAAGTCATAGAGAGGGTCTCAAAAGATCCAAGACTTCACTCTCTCTATCAAAAACCTTAAGCTGAGGCCACAGCAACATATAATGAGGAGGGACAATGTTACCCTGAAAGCAATGCCAGCTGAAGCACCCAGTCAAGACATTGAGACTTGGGCCAACAAGGAAAGAAGTTAGGCCTGACACTTTTGCCCTAAACTAAGAACCCCAAAATTGGAACCAGATTAGAGGCATCTCTTGGCTACAGAAATAAAACTACTTCTTGGCTACAGAAAAAGAAACTACTTCTTTTCTGAAGAAGTATATTTATGAATTAGGTCTGGAGGACTCTCAATGATTAAGATTAAAAGGTAGATATCACAATAAGATATCAATAAGCATATTATTATAGGAGGCAAGACATTATGAATGAGAGCCACAGACACAACACATGTAAAAGTTATAGACACTCAAATAATGTAAACACTGCACTTTCAGACACAGAAGACAGCATCTGTGGGCAAAAATGCTTAAAGAAGTAAGAGCACAGTTACAATGACCAAAAAAAGCAACAAGAGAGTATCAGCAATTAACAGAAATTTGGGAAAAAAATGGAACTCTCGACATTAAAATATAGCTTTTGAGCACTATTCACAATAGTGAAGACATGGAATCAACCTAGATACTCATTAATGGTAGACCGGATACAGAAAATGTGGTACATATACACCATGGACTACCACACAGCCATAAAAAATAATGAAATCATGTCATTTGCAGCAACATGGATACAGCTAGAGGCTACTATCCTAAGTGAATTTACACAGGAACAGAAAACCAAATACTGCATGTTCTCACTCATTAGGAGCTAAACATCGAGTACACATGGACACTAAGAAGGTAACGATGGACACCAGGGCTTACTTGAGGGTGAAGGGAGAGAGGAAGATGAGGGCAGAAAAACTACCTGTCAGGCTCTGGGTGAGGAAATAATCTGTACACCAAACCCCCGCAATACACAATTGATCCATATAATAAACCTGCACAAGTACCCCCAAACCTAAATGTGTGTATATGTATGCATATGTGTGTGTGTGTGTGTGTGTGTGTGTGTAGCTGTTGAAATAGAGTACTTAATGGTTGGATTAAATAGCAGATTCATCGTGGCTGAAGAGAGAATTTATGAAATGGAAAATTCACATGAAGACATTATCAAGAATTTGAAAACAAAGAGATGGAGAACATAAGAGAAATGTTAAGAGGTATAAAGGACAGAATAATTGGGTCTAAACTATATCTACGTGGAATACCAGTGAAAGAAAATAGAGAAACTGCAGGAGAGGAAATTTAAAAAGATAAAGGCTGTGAATTTTTAAGAACTAATGAAAAGCTTGATTCCAGTGATCCTAGAATTACAGCATATTCCAAGCCAGGTAAGTAAGAAACCCGCACCTAGGTACAATGTAGTGAAACTGCAGAATACCAAAAAGAATACCTTAAGAGAAACCATCAAGAACACTAGAAAACTAATAAAATAACATTTAGAATTTACTGACTTCTCAATACCCATAAGAGATAAAGAGAATAATGTTTCAAAGTAATGAAACAATTATTATTATTATTATTTTGAGACGGAGTCTTGTTTTGTTGCCCAGGCTAGAGGGCACACTGCAACCTCCGTCTCCTGGGTTCAAGTGATTCTCCTGCCTCAGTCTCCCAAGTAACTGGGATTACAGGCACCCGCCACTGTGCCCGGCTGATTTTTGTATTTTTAGTAGAGACGGGGTTTAACCATCTTGGCCAGGCTGGTCTCGAACTCCTGACCTCATGATCCACCCGCCTCGGCCTCCCAAAGTGCTTGGATTACAGGCATGAGCCACTACGCCTGGCCTGTATAAGGAACTTCTAAAAGTATGCCCTTCAATCAGGCAAGAGAAAGAAATAAAGGGTATTCAAATAGGAAGAAAGTCAAACTATCTTAGTGAGCAAATGACATGATCTGATATCTAGGAAACCCCATTGTCTCAAACCAATAGCTTCTTAGGCTGATAAGCAACTTCAGCAAAATCTCAGGATACAAAAATCAATGTGCGAAAATTGCTAGCATTCCTATACACCAACAACAGGCAAGCCCAGAGCCAAATCATGAATGAACTCCCATTCATAATTGCCACGAAAAGAATAAAATACAGCTAGGAATACAGCTAAGAAAGGAAGTGAAGGACCTCTTCAAGGAGAACTATAAACCACTGATGAAAGAAATCAGAGATGATACAAACAAATGGAAAAACATTCCATGCTCACAAATAGGAAGAATCTGTATCGTAACAATGGTCATACTGCCCTAAGTAATTTATAGATTCAATGCTATTCCCATTAAACTACCATTGACATTCTTCACAGAATGAGAAAAAAACTATTTTAAAATTCATATGGAATAAAAATAATAGCCCATATAGCCAAGACAATCCTAAGAAAAAAGAACAAAGATGGAGGGATCATGCTACCTGACTTCAAACTATATTATAAGGCTACAGTAACCAAAACAGCATGGTAGTGGTTACAGACACATAGACCAAGGGAACAGAATAGAGAACTCAGAAATAAGACTACGCACCTACAACCATCTGAAATTCAACAAACCTGGCAAAAACAAGCAATGGGGAAAGGATTCCCTATTTAATAAATGGTGCTGAACTGGCTAGCCATAGGCAGAAGATTGAAACTGAACCCCTTCCTTACACCTTATACAAAAATTAACTCAAGATGGATTAAAAACTTAAATGTAAAACCTCAAACTATAAATACCCTAGAAGAAAATCTAGGCAATACCATTCAGGACATAGGCACGGGCAAAGATTTCATGACAAAGACATCAAAAGCAATTGCAACAAAAGCAAAAATTGGCAAATGGGATCTAACTAAACCAAAGAGCTTCCACACAGCAAAAGAAACTCATCAGAGAAAACAGACAACCTACAGAATGGGAGAAAATTTTTTCAATCTATCCATCTGACAAAGGTGTAATATCTAGAATCTATAAAGAACTTAAACTTACAAGAAAAAAAACACCACCATTAAAAAGTGGGCAAAGGACATGAACAGACACTTCTCAAAAGATGACATACATGTGGCTAAACATATGAAAAACAAGCTCAAACATTACTGATCATTAGAGAAATGCAAATCAAAACCACAATGAGATACCATCTCACATCAGTCAGGATGGATATTACCAAAAAGTCAAAAAACAACAGATGCTGGCAAGGTTATGGAGAAAAATGAATGCTTTTACACTGTTGGTGGGAGTGTAAATTAGTTCAACCATTATAGAAGACAGTGTGGTGATTCCTTGAAAACCTAGAGGCAGAAATACCATTTGACCCAGCAATCCCATTACTGGGTATATACTCAAAGGAACATAAATCATCCTATTACAAAGATACATGCACACATGTTTGCTGCAGCGCTATTCACAATAGCAAAGATATGGAGTCAACCTAAATGCCCATCAATGATAGACTGGATAAAGAAAATGTGATACATATATATCATGGAATGCTATGCAGTCATAACAAGGAGTGTGATCATGTCCTTTGGAGGGACATGGATGGAGCTGGAAGCCGTTATCCTCAGCAAACTAATGCAGGAAAAGAAAATCAAATACCGCATGTTCTCACTTATAAGTGGAAGCTGAATGACGAAACCACAAGGACACACGCAGTGGGGGAAAAGCACACACTTGGGTCTGTCAAAGGGTTGGGGGGTGGGAGGAGGGAGAGCATCTGAAAGAATAGCTAATGGATGCTGGGCTTAATACCTAGGTGATGGGATGATCTGTGCAGCAAACCACCATGGCACATGTTTACCCATGTAACAAACCTGTACATCCTGCACATGTACCCCTGAACTTTAAATAAAAGCGGGACTTTTTTTAATTTACATTTTTTTAAGTTGTATTGAAAAAATGATTGTGATTCCAATTGGGATTGTACTGAATTGATAGATCAACTTAAATATTTTTAAAAATCTGTAAAATACTGATTTTTTAAATCCAAGAACCACACTTCCATTTGTCAATGTCTTTTTTAGTATGTTTCAGTAAAACGTGATAATTCTCCTATCAAAAAAGTATGCCCAGCCGGGTGCAGTGGCTCACGCCTGTAAACCCAGCACTATGGGAGGCCAAGGCGGGTGGATCACGAGGTCAGGAGATCAAGACCATCCTGGCTAACACGGTGAAACCCCATCTCTACTAAAAATACAAAAAATTAGCCGGATGTGTTGGCACATGTCTGTAGTCCCAGCTACTCGGGAGGCCAAGGCAGGAGAATTGCTTGAACCTGGGAGGTGGAGGTTGCAGTAAGCTGCACTCCAGCCCAGGTGACAGAGCAAGACTCCATCTCAAAAGAAAAAAAAAAAAAAAGTATGCCCTTCAAGAAGAAGGAAAATAACCCCAGAAAGGAGGCTTGAGATACAAAAATAAATGGTAAGCAAATAAAAGGAAACATGAATGTAAATGCAAACAAATAATGTCCATGAAAGTATTCATACCGATGATGATGATGTATAAATTGTGGTACTAACAACAAAAGGTAGAATTAAACTATTTCGACAATGATTGTACATGATTTTTGAGGAACAAGATAAGAGTTGTAAGAACAATGACTTGGAGACAAGATTAAGATATTATTTAACTACACAAATGGACAGCAACAACAAAGTTCAAACAATCAGAAGATAAGGCAAGGAAGGAAGGTAAAAGGAGAAAGGAAATAGCAAGAGAAATACAAAACAGATGATGATAGAAATATAACCAAGGAAGAAAGGGAGAGTTATCATCTTATGGGTATAGACTTTTGGTCTCATAGGAGGAAGAATTTCTAGAGAATAGTTGCATAACAATGTGAATATACTTAATATTACTGAACTCCACACTTAAATGGTTAAGATGGTAAATTGTATGTTATGCATATGTTTACCAAAATTAATTTTTTAAAAGAATAGGAAACTCTCTTCTGCTAGTATGAATGTTAAGTAGTGCAGTCATCTTAGAAAAAAAAAAAAAAAGTTTGGCATTATCTAGTAAAGTTGGTGTCCAAACTCTGTGATGTAGGAGCTCATTTCTACATATGCCTTAGAGAAACCCTTGCGTATGTAACCAAAAGACATGTACATGTAACTGAATTATAACCAAGTATACTTGGTTAAAAAACTGAATCCAAGATGTTAATCATTAACAGTGAGTAGACATTTTTAAAGATATTTGGAAAAAAATCAACATCTAGAGACTTCCAGCCATGTAGAATGCTTGTTATCAGACTTGCGCTTCCCTCTACTATATACAACTAGAAACTGGGTAGAACATATGAAGCATTGACATAATGATGGGAAAAAAACATATGACCAGCTCAATGTGAAAAAAAATCTGACAAAATGCAACATCCTTTCAAGATAAAAATATTCAATAAACTCTGGATATAAGGAAACTATCTCAATATAATAAAGTTCATGCATGAAAAGCTCATAGCTAACATACTCAGTGATGAAAGACTGAAATTTTTTTCCTCTAAGATCAAGACCAAGATGAGGACGCTCAGTTTTGCCACTTCTACTCAACATATTAATAGAAGTGTTATGTTGTATATTAGAAGTCCTAGCCAGAGCAACTGAGCAAGAAAAAAATATAAAAGGCATCCAAATTGGAAAGGAAAGAAAATTGTCCCTGCTTGCAGACAACATGATCTTATATGTAGAATACCCTAAAGATTACACGTGTGCACACGTGCCTACACATAAAAACCGTTAGAACTAGTTAACTTCAAGTGTGCACATGTGCCTACACATACAAACTGTTAGAACTAGTTAACTTCAAAGTTGCAGGATATAAAATCAACACACAAAAATCAGTTGTGTTTCTATAAACTAACAGTTGAACAATCAGAAAAGGAAATTAAGAAAACAATTTTATATACAGTAGCATCAAAAAGAGCAAAATACTTAGGAATGAATTTAACCAAGGAAGCAGAGGACTTATACACTGAAAACTCAAAGGCATTGCTGAAAGAAATTAAAGACAACACAAATAAATGGAAAGTCATCCCATGTTCATGGATTGGAAGACTTAATATTGTTAAAACAATCTACAGGGTCAATATACTTCCTACCAAAATCCTAATGGCGTATTTTTTTCAGAAATACAAGAAGCCACCTAAAATTTATACTCAGGGTCTCAAAACCCTGAATAACCAAAACAATCTTTTTTTTTGAGACGGAGTCTCACTCTGTTGCCAAGCTGGAGTGCAGTCAGCTCACTGCGACATCTGCCTCCCAGGTTCAATCAATTCTTCTGCCACAGCCTCCCAAGCAGCTGGGGCTACAGGCACGTGCCACCGCACCCAGCTAATTTTTATATTTTTAGTAGACACAGGGTTTCTCCATGTTGGCCAGGATGGTCTCGATCTCTTGACCTCATGATCTGCCTGCATGGGCCTGCCAAAGTGCTGGGATTACAGGCATAAGCCACCATGCCCGGCCAACCAAAACAATCTTTAAAAAGAAGAGCAACATTGGAGGTCTCACACTTTCTGATTTCAAAACTTGCTAGAGAGCTATGGTTATCAAAACAGTGTGGTATTGGCATAAAGAGACATATAGACCAATGAGATAGAATAGAATGCTCAGAAATAAACTCTTGCATATACAATCAAATGATTTTTGACAAGGATGCTAAATCCATTCAATGGTGAAAGAATAGTTTTTTCAACAAGTGGTGTTAGAAAAACTAGAAATCCACATACAAAAAAAAATTAAGTTAGAGCATTACTTTACAACATATACAAAATTCGTAATGAATTATAAGACCTCAAACCATAAAACTCTTAGAAGAAAACAGAAAGGAAAACTTCATAAAATTGGGTTTGGCAATGATTAAATATGATACCAAAAGCACAAGCAATGAAAGTCAAGGTAGATAAATTGGATTACATCAAAATATAAAACATCTGTACAAAGGACACAACAGAGTGAAAGACAACCTACCAAATGGGAGAAAATATTTACAAATCACCTATATGTTAAGGGGTTAATATTCAGAATAAAGAACTCTGTAACTCCACAACGACAAAACCCACACAACCTGATTTTTAAATGGGCAAAGGAGTTAAATAGACATTTCTCCGAAGAAGACACACAATTATTGAAAAGATGTTCAATATTATTAATCATTAGAAAAATGCAAATCAAAACAATGAGTTATCACCTTACACCCATCATAATGGCTACCATCAAAAAGAATATGAAAAATTTACAACCCTTGTGCACTGCTAGTGGAAATGTAAAATGGTGAAGCCACTATGGTAGATGGTTACGGCAGTTCCTCAAAAAAATAGAGTTAGCATAGGACCCAGCAATTCCACTTCTGGATATATATCTAAAAGAACTGAAAGTACAATCTGAAAGAGATATCGGTCATCCGTGTTCACAGTAGCATTATTTATAACAGCTAAAAGTGGAAGCACCCAAGTATCAGAAGAACCAAGTCAATGGATGAATGGATAAACAAAACATGGTATATACATACAATGGAATATTATCCAGCCTTAAAAAAGGAAATTCTGACATATGCTATAACACGAATGAAACCTATAAAACTGTCACGAAAAGACAAATACTATGATTCTACTTATATGAGGTATTTACAGTAATTAAATTAATTGAAGCAAAAAGTACAATGGCAGTTGCCAGGGGCAGGCAGCAGGAAGAAAGGGAGAGTTATCATCTTATGGGTATAGACTTTTGGTCTCATAGGAGGAAGAAGTTCTAGAGACTAGTTGCTCAACAATGTGAATATACTTAATATTACTAAACTCCACACTTAAATGGTTAAGATGGTAAATTGTATGTTATGCATATGTTTACCAAAATTAATTTTTTAAAAGAATAGCAAACTCTCTTCTGCTAGTATGAATGTTAAGTAGTGCAACCATCTTAGGAAAAAAAAAAAAGTGTGGCATTATCTAGTAAAGTTGGTGTCCAGACTCTATGATGTAGGAGCTCATTTCTACATGTGCCTTAGAGTAACCCTTGCGTATGTAACCAAAAGACATGTACAGGAGTATTTTTGTATGAATAACAAAAAAATCCAAATGACTATTAACAGTAGAAAGGATAAATTGTGGTCTATTAATAAAATGGAATAACATACAGCAATTAACTTGAGTGAATTATTAGCTGCATGCAGCAACATCAATGAATCTCAAAAATATATTGTTAAAAAATGAAGCACTTTACAGAATACATGCCATGTAATTTTATTTATTTATTTATTTATTTGAGAAACTGATGTTTATTTTCCATCAACCATTTTTCCATGTTGCTTAAGAGCCCATGCAGGGACCCCTTAAGACCATTCAGTGGTTGCTCCTACCCATTCAGTGGCCTGAGCAGTGGGAGCTGCAGACCAGTCTTCCGTGGCAGGCTGAGTGCTCCAGTCTTCAGTAGGGAACTGCTGAATAGGCACAGAGGGCACCTGCACACCTTCAGACCAGTCTGCAACCTCAGGCTGAGTAGCAGTGAACTCAGGAGCTGGAGCAGTCCATTCACCCTGAAATTCCTCCTCGGTCACTGCCTTTTCAGCAGCAGCCTGCTCTTCTTTTCCAATCTCTTCAGGATCTCTGTAGAAGTAGAGATCAGGCATGACCTCCCAGGGGTGTTCATGGGAAATGGTGCCACGCATGCGCAGAACTTCCCGAGCCGGCATCTACCACATCAAACCCACTGAGTGAGCTCCCTTGTTGTTGCATGGGATGGCAATGTCCACACAGCACAGAGGAGAATCTGTGTTACACAGAGCAATGGTAGGTAGGTTAACATAAGATGCCTCCGTGAGAGGCTGGTGGTCAGCCCTGGGGTCAGTAAGCACAAGAAGCGGTGGCTCCGGGAAGGCTGCCTGGATCTAGTTAGTGAAGGTTCCAGGAGTAAAGCGGTCAGCAATTGGAGTGGCTCCAGTGGCAGAAGCAAACTTCAGCATGGCCCTCTGGCCAGTATTCCAGGAGGATATAACACTGACATCAGCAGGGTTTTCAATGGCAACAATGGCCCGAGCTGCCAACGGAAGCTTCTCCCAGGTCCTCTTCAGATTTATGATGTAGATGCCATCACTTTTCCTTTTATAGATGTACTGTTCCATCTGGAAGTCAAGTTTGGTGCCACCTAAGTGGGTTCCTGCTGCAAGGAACTGAAGGACATCCTCCTCCTTCATTTGCAGGACATCAGGGGCTCCAGACATTGTGAAAGTTTCCCTTTAAGTTACAACGGGAATCCAGAACAACGCTGTATGGACCCCTCTGTAGGTAGTGCGGAAAAGCGTAATTTTATTTATATAAAGTGCAAAAAACCATGCAAAACCAAGTCATACATTGTTTATGGATACATATATGTATTATAAAAATTTATATAAAATCAAAGGAAGAATTAGTGAAAGATAATGGCCACCTCCAGGGGACAGGGAAGAGTGTACACACATAAATAAAATGGATACATGGGTATTTGTTGTACTAGTCATATTTAAGTTCCACATATACATAATTTTATATTCTTTTATATGCATAACATGTTTCACAATTTTAAAAAGTGCTCTCTTCGTACTTCATAGTGTGTTATAGCTCTAGTAAAGAAAGTTATATTCCCGGTGTTGCCAAAAAATTATGAACTTTGAGATTAGACAATTATTTAAGATACAATCCCTGCTCTAAAAGAGTTCATGGTGAATAACAAACAGATGCCCTCTAACTATAATACAGCATAAGAATTAAAATAGACAAAGAAACTAGCACAGTTACTGATCTTGAATAGCAGATGCACAATAAATATTTCGGTGATTTATAGAGGAAAGCTTCTTGGAGGAGATATGTTTCATATGGCTTTGAAATGGTGATGGGATTTTCTCGTTGATTTTAATGAAAGCATACATAAATCGCATATTGTAAGTTTCCTAGAGCCTTGCTATTCTGTTTGTTTGTTTGTTTGTTTGTTTGTTTGGAGATAGAGTTTCACTCTTGTTGCCCAGGCTGGAGTGCAATGGCGCAATCTCGGCGTACCGCAACCTCCGCCTCTCGGGTTCAAGCGATTCTCCTGCCTCAGCCTCCCAAGTAGCTGGGATTATAGGCATGCGCCACCACAACCAGCTAATTTTGTATTTTTAGTGGAGACGGGGTTTCTCCATGTTGGTCAGGCTGGTCTTGAACTCTCAACCTCAGGTGATCCGCTCGCCTCAGCCTCCCAAAGTGCTGGGATTACAGGCGCGAGCCACTGCAGCTGGCCAAGACTTGCTATTCTAAATGTGGTCATGGACCGGCTATATTAGCCTCATTTGGGAATTTTTTAAAAACGCAGACTCTTGTGCCACCCCCACAAAACTTACCAAATCAGATTCTGCATTTTCATCAGATACCCAGGTGATCCACATGCACCTTAAATTTGAAAAGTGCTGCTCTATGGTATATTTATGTTATTTTTAAACAGAAATAGCCATCTAAAATATTTTCTCAAGAATGTCTAAAATGTTCATTTTGCTGCCTTATCTCTGTGATTTCATTACATTTTATTTATATATACATATATGCTTCATATAATGTATAATGTTATTATATATATACATATATACACATATACATTATGGAAATATACTGTACCCAATTTTGACTCCCAGATTCAAACCCTTCCTCCCCACTCTACGTCCATAACCTTGTTTATACTCTGGCTGACCACGAATTTCATTCCTTATTGTTTAAAAGAACACATTCCTTTAATTTTTTTTTTTTTTTTTTTTGAGACAGAGTTTCGCTCTTGTTGCCCAGGCTGGAGTGCAATGGCGCAATCTTGGCTCACCGCAACCTCTGCCTCCGGGGTTCAAGTGATTCTCCTGCCTCAGCCTCCCAAGTAGCTGGGATTATAGGCATGCGCCACCACACCCGGCTAATTCTGTATTTTTAGTAGAGACGGAGTTTCTCCATGTGGGTCAGGCTGGTCTCGAACTCTCGACCTCAGGTGATCCACCCACCTCGGCCTCCCAAAGTGCTGGGATTACAGGCGTGAGCCACCCCACCCAGCTGCATTCCCTAATTCTACAGAACATAGTCATACATTGCTTACAGATAGGAGTATGTTCTGAGGAATTAGTCATTAGGCAATTTCGTCATCGTGTGAACATGTACTTATGCAAACCTAGATGGTACAGCCTACTATACACCTAGGCTATATGGCACAGCCTGTTGCTCCTATACTATAACCCTGTTCAGTGTGTCACTATACTGAATTCTGTAGGCAACTGTAAAACAATGGTATTTGTTTATCTAAACATAGAAAAGGTAATGCACTACCCTATGACTTTAGGATGGCTAAGACATCACTAGGTGATAGGAATTTTTCAGTTCCGATATAATCTTACAGAACCACCATCACATAGCAGTCTGCTGTTGAAGTAAACATCATGTGGTACATGACTATATACAAGAAGTTGTTGTCTGAGAACTTATTCAGAAGTGACTTGAATATCTCTTCTCTGTAGAGCAATCCATCCATTAATTTTTTTCACTTATTAAATGTGACATGTCACAGACCTAGTCCAAGCTCTGGGAAAGCAACAACAAACAAGACAGACAATGTTCCTGTCCTCATAGAGCTGGCATTTGGCTGGGGAATGAAATGAAAAAGAAAGTATTATTATATTAATGTTTTATTCAATATGAAGGCAATATTTCAAAACTTAACTTGGCTGAGTTTTCAAAACAGAAAGTTAATAGGTTTGTAGCTTTCTCTCTGACATGAGCTCATAGGATCACAGAACCTTGAAGCCAAAAGGTACCTTAGAGAATATCCAATTCAACAGCTTATTTACACCTGATACTTAGAGATGTTGAAAAGCCAGACTGGGGTCCAAATTTTGTGAAATTACTATGAAGTCCATTTATTTAGATTATTAACTGTATATATTAAAAGTCACGCTCAGAGGGATTTCAAATCATAGCATTAGTAACATTCCAAGAGAATGTGTTTATTTCTTGTTCTTTTCTCTCAAGGAAATCGATTACACTAACTTTGAGTTACTTATATTCACAGCTAGCACCGAACAGATTTAATAAATATAAATTTGGAAACACGACCAAAAGCCAAAGTTTGAAAGAAAAAGTAAAGAACACAGAAGGCTCTTTTGAATTGTCAAATCATAAAGAGGAAACATTGTTTTGTTAATTTAAAGTATGGCTCTTTGGCTATATACCCAGTAATGGGATTGCTGGGACAAACAGTATTTCTAGTTCTAGACCATGGACACAGGGAGGGGAATATCACACACCGGGGCCTGTTGGGGGATAGGGGGAAAGGGGAGGGAGAGCATTAGAACAAATGCGTAATGCATGCGGGCTTAAAACCTAGCTGGTGGGTTGACAGGTGCAAAAAACCACCATGGCACATATATACCCATGTAACAAATCTACACTTTCAGCACGTGTATCCCAGAACTTAAAGTAAAATTAAAAAAAAAAAATTTCAAAAAAGAATACTGTGAAGAAAAATAAACAAATTATAGCTCTTTAAGCTGAGCTGTTTTTCCTTCATTTAAGCACCTCTTTGTTTTTATTGGGAGACTAATGACTACTTGCATTAGAGGATCAGACCTTAATGGGGAGAAAAACAGCCTTGAAATACAAACTAAATAAGATTTCTTGGGTCGCAGGTTAAATTCATCACATGCAAGTTCAAGTTCTGTGGGTAAGATTCATTCAAAAGATTGGATGGTATTTTGACATCATAAATATCTGAATTTCCACCTCATAACCCAAGTCGTTCCCAGCACCTGTCTATTTATCAGTTACTACATAATGCACCCCATTCTTTTCCCTAGAGAGAAATTACTTCGGAAGAACGAAGGAAGAAAATTTACACTAACACAAAAGTTGTGCTCTAGCATTTCTTTTACTCATTCATCACACAAAAAAAGCCACGGTATTCTGATTTTAAGTTTTCCATTAACAAGAATCTTACATTTTTTATTTTCACATCATGTGAAACATAGAAAATGTTGAAATAATAATAAACCTCCAATCTTCAAAACAAAACGTTTTTCCATCAGTATGCAGAAATTTTGGCTATTATTAGGTTCCCCAGGAACAGTGAACTATCCTATTTTTATGTGGTTTCTGAAAATATTTATTCCCCTGGTTGGGAAGTACTCAACCCTTGCCATTTTTCTTGGGAAGAACCCATTATATAATAAGGTATTTATCTTTCCCTCGGAGCTGGCTTCCCAAGAAATAAAGAAAACATGCAGAACACTTTGAAATGATGGTGGAGCACATTTTTAAGAGAAAAAAGGAAAAAAAAAAAGAACAGATTCTGAGAACATTAGTCTGAACCCAAAAGAGAGAAACACTTGTAATCAATTTTCTTTTCATTAATGTAATAAATGCCGCCTGCACTTTGTGTGCCTAAAGAGAACCATTCTGAGATAAAGGATGTCTCCCCAACCTTTTATACTGAACTGGTGGTTTCCCAAATTTAATATGCATGAAGAGTGCACGTGAGCCCTCTTAAATCCAAGAGCCAAACCCTGCCTGTGCAATAAATCTCACCACTACTCCACTATTAGACAGGGGATTAAAACTAATCTAGCAATCCCCAAACCAAGCACTGAGTGGATTAAAATGCAAAACGCATGGGAGTAGGAAGATGCTTAATGCTAAATAACAAACATTTCAATCATAGAAATCATTTTTATCTTCTTGTTTATGCTAAGTAGATACTATTAGACTTAATATCTGTATTAACACAAGTGGAGAAAAGAAACAGTATTACCAAGACCCAAGTACTTTAATGCCTTAGAATAGCTGGCCCAAAAAACAAAAGCAAACAAAAATGAGCTTAATAAAAGGACTACACTGTGATCTTTAGATTAATTGTCTACTCCTTTAAGGTCAACTCAACGATGCTTGACCTTTTTAATTTTCCTTTAAGCCAATGCAGTACACACTATAAAGGTTGAATCAAGAAAGACAAAAAAGTTTCCAGGGTTCCCAGCCTGAAACTGGAGCAGGCTTTCTCTGAGTAATGACTATGTAATATTTAAGTCAGCAAATGCCTTAACCATCATCTTCTTTGCCAAATTATCACAGCGCAACAATAGGAGAGTCCCCATTGCAGTGAACCCAGAAGAGGCCCTTATGAGGCCTGCACCCCGTAAAGCTGTAGCTGATTACAAATGTAGGAAAGTGAACATGTGCAGGCTCTCATTAGCACTGTCTATCCAAAGAACACAATACACACACACATCTGGCATCTCCTAACGGCTGTGGAACCCATTACACACAAAACCAATGACTTCGCTCCAACTGTAATCCATATAATGCTGGAAGGAAATCCATAAAGTTTTATCTGAAATACTGTTGTACCTTTCAACTCTGTCATCTTCCTCAATTTTCCACTCCTGGGTTCTGTTATACCCTCTCTCAGACATCTGCGTTTCAACTTGAATCCCTTCCCCGGGCCCTTCCCTACCCCCACTTCCCCATAAAATATTCTTCAAGTCTCCCCTCCTGTACCATGCTATGCGATTCCTACCAAGTCAGGTTCAGTCTTTCTTATGTAGAACAATTGCTACAAATGGTTATAACACTGACATGGAGGTTGGTCCTGGGACGCTTACCTCATCCCCAGCATTTGTTTCCAAACACAAAATCTAGGAGAAAAATTGGACTATTATACATAAGTGCATTATAAAATGGAAGGTATGTACACAAAGCTTGGACTAGCCTAGGCATTCATAACTTGTTTTCAGTTTTCAAGTATTGGTATTCATTTCATTTCCTCTCAACCAAGTCCTCATGGTTCAGAAAGCTTTACACATTACACAGTAGTAAGAGGAGTTATGTATTAACACTTGGAGTTATAAAATAGGAATAGGAAGATCTCTGATTTCAAGCATTGTGATGCATAAGTTTCTGCAGTGAAATCGCTAAGTCATCTCATGTTTGTAACAACAGAAAAAAGAAGTTGAGATTCAATGTAATGTGACTTCCTCAAAAAAGCAGGTTTTGTCATATATGTATATATATATAATTTTTTGTCATATATATAATTTTTTGTCATATATATATATATATATAATTTTTTTTTTGAGACTGGATTTCGCTCTTGTTGCCCAGGCTGGAGTGCAACAGCGCAATCTCAGCTCACTGCAACTTCTGCCTCCCAGGTTAAAGCAATTCTCCTGCCTCAGCCTCCCGATCTTTCTTACATTTTAAAGGGTCATAGAATCACTACATCTTAGGGAAACAATAAAAAAATAAACTAGGTACTGGGAAATTCTTCAAGCATGGCTCAGTCAAAATGATGTGAACTTTCATTTATGAGGACAGTTTTGTAAAAATATTCCAATGTTTCTAGTTTCTGATAGCATATATGTCTCATCAGCAAAGACCACCAACGAAGTCCCAGGGATCTTCAGAAATCACCCCAACCCCTCAAGCAAATGGACTTCTCAAAAAGCAGCTGATTTTGTGGAAGGAGTTCCCAAATCCCAATCAGTTGGCCAGGGCTGGTCCATGACGAAACTTTCACCAGCCTTCACCAAGTTAAATTTGTTTAACATGCAGACAAATAATTGTTTATTCTAAGATTATCTCCTCCCTATACTTTCAGTATTCAAATCTCTTTTATGAAGGGATGATTACAATATGTGACGGTTGATTTATTTTGTTTGCTTTCTGCGTTTTGTTTTTTCACTGGGACACATCTTTCTTGGAAAAATTTTAATTGGCAACATTTTGAAATTTAATGATCCATGAAGTCCAAATTGCTGGGACTTTGTGGAATAAGAAAAATGTTCTAGGGACGAAGTTTTCATCTTTCTTTCCAAATACTAATCCATCTCACTGGTCTAGTAATCAGATGAGAGGATGAGAAAAAATTGTTGTGTTGGCTTAGTTTTAGCTAACTTGGATTTAATAACCAAGAACAATCACCACGACAGAATAAAGTTTTCTCCTCGAGATCCTGACTGATAGATTACTCAGTTCATGGCGGGATTGATTCTGTGGTAGGAACAGAGAGAACAATAGGAAAAAGGTATGGAATCTGGGTACATAAATCCCCACACACAACAATCTTGAAAATGTAGGCCTGTCATTGCTGATTAGAAAGTTCCCCATCTTCTTGTTTCCACCTTCCTTATTGTTGTTTTGAGAAGCTGGAAGATTACTTACCTTCTTGAGGTTGGAGCTGTCTGGCTCCCAAAGGTTTGTAGAATTTCTCCACGTTCCCATCTGCCTGCTGTGAATTTCACTGCACATCCACTGCTGCTCACCCCATGTATCATGGATCTAGAAAATATTCACTAGAAACTCAAATGCCCACTTCTCATCTTTATGTGATTTTTGTGGGTATGTGTATGTGTGTGTGATCTTACGATGCTGTTTATAAGAAGATATCATTCGTCACTTAGAAGGCATGTAGTATTTTATTTTCAGGATCCTCCGAAAAGCTGGGAAAATCTCATCTCCATTATTTTTAGGCACTGTCACTGTCTCTCAAGACATAGGTTTTAATATGGTATCGTACCAAAAACGATGGCAGTGTAGCAATTTTGGGCCAATGTATGGGCATCCTTTATCATTGCCTAGTGCAGCAAGTCATTTGAAGTGAGGGCATTCAATACCTACAGGCATTCCTAGTTGAAATTCCAATTAGAAAGGAAAATAAAGGACAATTGTACAGCCTGTTAAAAGTTGGACGATTCCAAATAATACGGAGAGAAAGAATGTCTGATGGCTTTTTGGATCTCTTGAGTATTCCAGATGATACTCTACTTGCAATACGTTTTAAACCCCTAGGAAAGACCATTTCTATGACCATTGAAGATGCAGGTAAAAAATCATCCAAAGAAAAAGACATTATACAAAATTGGTCTTAACAAATACTTATTGGCCACCCTCACCATGCCAAAAATGAAATCCCGGTATCAATCAGGATGATCAGAAAGGACCTCTGGAATATGCGGTCTTTGACTTGGTTTTTAATCAGATGTCCCCAGAACTCGGAGCTCATGAATCACAGAACTGAAAATGATCCTCAGCCATCACAGAATTCATTCGCCTCCCTCTGAGAAGAGCAGTTCAGAAAGCATTGAAATCAAACCACCTGGCCTTTTCTTTCATATGCCCTGAGAATGTGCCACAACTCTGCTTTCATCCCGCATCCCAGTGTTTCACTGCTCTTGCTGACAGAAGAGAATTCTCCCCGCGAGTGGATGTCTAACCTAAATCCTTCATGCTGCAATGTACGTCCATTCCCTTTGTTCAAAATGACTGTTTCTTCTCACACCTGCTCCCCATTAGGTGACTATTACATACTTCTGGGTAATCATTCTAGAGGAGCGAAAGGCATAAACTACTGCAGCTGAGGGTAGTAGCATATTTTTCCATGCAGATGTGTGAGTCATCATCAAATTGTGAAATCTTTGTGAGTAGGAGCACATGGGAAAGATTGCCTTTTGCCAGCTCTTCTCCGATTACATGTTATAAGGAAATAGACAACAGAAGTGCAGTTAGAAACAGAGTAACATTGGACCTACAAACACAAACACACACACACAATTTATGGGCTTTAGTTGGAATGAAACAAGAATTTATAAGCTGGTAAGTGCCTTCTGTTCTAAGCACTGCTGAGTTTCTGATGCTTGGGTACCATTTCTTATGCCTCTGCTACCTAAAGCAGGCTATCATTATGGGTGCATGAAACCAGTCTAACTCACTAATTCTGCTAAAACTCAAACCTGTCACTCTGGTTGTTTTATGCCATATAGTCAGAACAACCAGTAAATGGTACGCTTCATAGGTTAACTGTTCTGAAACAATTTAGATATAGCCTCGCGGAGAAAACAACATGGTTCTGCTTCCTGAGGCTATGGGGAAGTACTGTTATCTAACGCATTGCTCACTAATGCACTGTGTGCCTAGATGATCCACATCTTAGAAACTCCCAATATGGGTCACAGATTGGCAGCCATGGAGCATGTTAGAAACAGAGTCGCAGGCAGGCCGGGCATGGTGGCTCATGCCTGTAATCCCAGCACTTTGGGAGGCCGAGGTGGGCGGTCATGAGGTCAGGAGATTGAGACCATCCTGGCGAACACAGTGAAACCCCGCCTCTACTAAAAATACAAAAAAATTAGCCGGGCGTGGTGGCGGACGCCTGGAGTCCCAGCTACTCGGGAGGCTGAGGCAGGAGAATGGCGTGAACCCAGGAGGCGGAGCTTGCAGTAA
Organism: Gorilla gorilla gorilla; assembly: GCF_029281585.2. Taxonomy (NCBI): domain Eukaryota; kingdom Metazoa; phylum Chordata; class Mammalia; order Primates; family Hominidae; genus Gorilla; species Gorilla gorilla. The sequence continues at coordinate 103,420,845 of NC_073242.2, forward strand.
GGGGACATGGCGCCACTGCACTCCAGCCTGGGCAACAGAGCGAGACTCCGTCTCAAAAAAAAAAAAAAAAAGAAAGAAAGAGAGTCCCAGACCTCCCTCCAGACTGCTGCTTTTTTTTTTTTTTTTTTTTTTTTTTAGACAGAGTTTTGCTGTTGTTGCCCAGGCTGGAGTGCAATGGCACAATAACGGCTCACTGCAACCTCCACCTCCCAGGTTCAGGCGATTCTCCTGCCTCAGCCTCCCAAGTAGCGGGGATGATAGGCATGAGCTACCATGCCCAGCTAATTTTCTAATTTTTTTTTTTTAGTGGAAACAGGGCTTCACCATGTTGGTCAGACTGCTACATCTTAACAAAATTCCTAGGCATTTCATGAATACGTTTAAATTTGAGAAGCACTGACTTGCTTCACTCCTCAATGCCTCTATTTCCTCATCTATAAAATGGGTATCGGCCGGGTACAGTGACTTACACGTGTAATCCCAACACTTTGGGAGGCTGAGGCAGGAGGATCACTTAAGGCCAGGAGTTCGAGACCAGCCTGGTCAACATGGCAAAACCACATCTCTGCTAAAAGTAGAAAAATTAGCTGGGTGTGGTGGCACATGCCTGTAATTCCAGCTACTCAGGAGACTGAGGCACGAGAATCACATGAACCTGGGAGGCTGAGGTTACAGTGAGCCATGATCATGCCACTGCACTCCAGCCTTGGTGACAGACTTTGACTCTGTCTCAAAAATAAAATAAAATGGGTATCAACTGACACCTGTTACTTGCTTTGGAGCAAAGGAGGATTAATGTCAGAGGTTTTTTTTCCCTCTCCCAGGAATAGTCTCTACATAAACACAGCATGGGGGACTCGTTTCATTTGCTGGAACAGGCAATGACTGAACATGTTTTGGAAGAAAAGCCAGGACTCCTTCCTAGATAATACATCTGTCCTTCATCCAAACTTCTCTTCATGGCCTCATGGCTCCAGAAAGCAGCAGAGCCGTTCAACCCACTGCCTTTGGAGAAACAACCAAGCCTGATCCCAATGAAAACAGCTTTCCTGCTCCCTGTCTTGGCTGTCAAACACAAACACAGACACTCTGTGGGTGAAGTCAGCCCAGCTGGATGTCTGCTGCTGAGCCATCTGCAGAACAACTTGCAGACTAGTAGCTTGACTCTGGCTAAGACAAAAGGCAAGGGGGAAGCTGGGGGAGAAAGGCCACAGCCTGACTCCAGGGACTTTCCCCCTCAGTCATTCCTTCATTCCTTCCCTCGGAAGGGATAAGAATGGAAGGAACAGATGAGGACTTCATGCAGCTAGCATGCTTTCATGGCTGTCAGGCAAAACCCTAGCCAGATGCCCAAGGGACGCTACAGAGCATTCACATCACACCTACACCCCAAGAGCCATGTCATAGGGACAGAAAGAGGCAACCCCCATAGCATAAAAATTCAGAAATCAAGAGGGCACTGAGGCTGGGCATGGTGGCTCACACCTGTAATCCCAGCACTTTGGGAGGCCAAGGCAGATGAATCACTTGGGTCAGGAGTTCGAGACCAGCCTGGCCAACATGGTGAAACCCTGTCTCTACTAAAAATACAAAAATCAACTGGGCATAGTGGTGGGCACCTGTACTTGGGAGGCTGAGGCACAAGAGTCGCTTGAACCCAGGAGGTGGACGTTGCAGTGAGCTGAGATCGCACCACTGCCCTCCAGCCTGGGCAACAGAGTGAGACTCTGTCTCAAAAAAAAAAAAAAAAAAGAGGGTACTGAATCACTCTCTCCACTCATAATCCCAACCCTCCCCACCCCCGGGTTTGTGCAGACACTAGACAATAAACCTTTTAGACTTACGAAGAAACAAAAACAGATTGAGCCCTTGACCTCCCAGTTACCAGTTCTTTTACATCTAAAGACCTGGGTTAGAGAGAGCACATGATTTCTCTGCCAGAGAGGCAGTGGTAGACTCAGTTTCTTTAGGTTGAAGTGACCTGAATAGCAATGTCAAAAAATGTAAGATCAGTCTTGCTGACTTTGGAACCACATAGACAAGATACTGTGAATGTGTCATTTGATTCCACTAGTGGTTAATAAAGGCAACCCTGAATACTAGTAAGGTAGGAGGAAACTAACATTGAATTCTGAGTGTACACACACACATACACACACACAACACAGACCAGGTTTCCAGAGGTGCCAGTTGTTCAGTTCAAGCCACAGAACAGCCCTTAGCAAGCTAACCTGCAGAATAACAGCCATCCAGATTCCCTCCCAGCCTGATCCCGCTTCATTTATCCTCTTGACCTCCTTACCTCTTACTCTTTCCTTTTCCCTCCTTCGTTTTATCCGATCAGATTTCAAGATTGAAAAAGGGGCAGCTTTGAGAAAATGAATTGCTACAATCAACAACCAAAACATCAACAATAAAAGGCTGGAGATCAAAGGAAAACACCCTCAAACAAAATGATCTGAAGAGTTTCAGTGAAAGGAACTATTTCCAGTCCGATGGGTTTTTAACATAGACAACATCTTGTGTATTTATTATGTACAACATGTTGTTTTGAAATACATATTCATTGCAGAATGACTCAACTAAGCTAACATATGCATTACCTCACATACCATTTGTGTGGTGGGAGCACTAAAATCCACTGTCCGCAATTTTCAAAATAAGACACATGATTATTAATACAGTCACCGTGTTGTACAATACACCTCTTGAACTTATTCCTCCTAACTGAAATTTTATGTTCTTTGACCATCTCTCCAACCTGCAAGTAGGCACCATTCTACGCTCCAACGAGTTCAATTTTTTTAGATTCCACATATAAGTGGGGTACTGAGGTATTTGTCTTCCAGGTTCATCCATGTTGTCACAAATCACAGGATTTCTTTCTTTTTTAAACCTGAATACTATTTCATTGTGTGTGTATATATATATACATATAGAAAGTATATACACATACAGAAAGTATGGTGTGTACATATATATCCATACCTTCTGGATTAATTTACCCACTGATGGACACTTAGTTTGATTCCATGTCTTGGCTACTGTGAAAAATCCTGCAATGAACAAGGAAGTGCACACATCTCTCTTCAACATACTGATTTCATTTCCTTTGGATATACACCCAGTAGTGGGATTGCTGGATCATATAGTAGCTCTGTTTTGAATGTTTTGAGAAACTTCCTTCCTGCTTTCCGTAGTGACTGTGCTCATTTAGATTCCCACCAGCAGCTCCAGCACAATGTTTCCTTTTTGCCCCCACAACAGGACAGAAATCAAGATATAAAGAGAAACATGTATAGAAGAGATGCTTTCCCCTTTCCTCCCTCATTAACCCATGGCTGCCTCCATAAATGGAAAGAAGACTGGATGTGAGCATTCTATGATGTTTCAGACACTCACTGAAAATTACATAGTTAAAATAAAGACCAGAGTTGATGCCTGAAGCTTATCCTGAAAGTAGCTCTAGGGAAAGAATTCTCTCTCTAGGATCCAAAAGTCATGGAGGTAGGTTTGATGTCCTACTATGTCCCACTACTTGTTGCCTCTAGGTTGGGAATTGTCATGTGGTTTAGGTGCCTTAAGATTCTTCCAGTGTGAGATGTGGGAAGCTGCTCCTTGTGACTTGCTCTGCCTTTTTCCTGGTGCCAAACACCATTCTCAACCTCCAACCTCCCACTCCAGGCAGCACATCCTGTCTTTGGACAGCCCACCATGCTAGTGTCTGCCATCCAATAGTCACAGGTCATCTTCCCTCAGGTTCCCAACAACCTGAGAGGCTTATTAAGGAGACAGCAACAGAGGCTCAAAGAGGTTAGTAATGTTGCTTTCAGTCACAAAATCAATTAAGGGGAGAGTCAGGATGCCTATGCTTTCAAGTTCGGCTGGCTCCAAAGCTTGTCTTCTAAGCCCACAATGCTATTTCCTTAAAAGGACAGAAGGTTCTCCCTTCATCAGGAGCTCATTCATTCATTTTCTTCCCCCTGAGAGCCTCCATGTCCCAGCCTGGAGTTGGGCATGCTGCATAATCTCACCCTGGTCTCCTGGAGATAACGTTTCCTCCTTGCTCTCTTACAGTAGGCTCTCTTACAGTAGTGAATATGATATTTACAAGAAAGTGCTTTGATGGGGGTGTGGGGATAGCTTGGATTTGAATCTCAGGTCATCTACCCATTTGCTGTAGGACCCTGCACTATACTTCCTTATACCTGTTTCCACACCTTTCAAGTTGGCATAATAATATTCTATTTCATGATAAGATACAAAAATAAGTTTTGATTCTAAACCTAGAATCTAAAACAGTGCCTGGCACAAAGAATAATATATATACACCTACTAAATAAAAACTACCCTCCTTCTCCCCCAAGATTGTCATGATAGAAATGCATCATTCAGGGAGCAAGAAAAAAAGACCCCACCACAGTTCAAGATGCCACTCAAAGCATAACACTCAGGCCATGGCCTATTTGGTTTCTACATCGGGTCTGCCCCACCCACCTTTAGCTTTCAGTGGACTAAAGACAAAAAGAGTCTAATGCATTCCTGGCGGTTTTTCAAAGCATGGCAGAAGTGAGTCGGGTTTATAAGATTAATTCTTTTCACTCTAGGCAGTGGGTCAAATCAGAACCTTCACTCAACCAACTCAGTGGATAATCTCCTTTTATTACTTTCAATCAAACTAAGTGTCTGCAATCTGTACAATGGCCACTAATTTAGTGGGAAACAATAATTTGTAGAGCATGATTATAAAAAGATGAGATAGAACACAAGGTCCAGATAAGCATCCTGTAAGTTTGTTCCTATCTCATTGCATAGAAAGCTTTTATGACCCAAACTACATTAGGGACATACAGCTGTTCTGCTATGCTAAAAATCAAAGAAAGAAATAGACATTGTTCACAGATCAGTTTCTTATTTAAATAAGAGAAACAGCCTATTGGTTAAATTCATATCCTTTGTCACACTCACATGGAGCGATCCATCGCTCATACAAGTTAAACATGAAAAGATTTCATTGTATAAAAACCAGAAGCTTCTTTTAAAAGATAATAAAATTCTAGTTACACAACTGGACAACATCACAAAGCCGTCTGGATTGTGGAAACCACTCTCTTCCCGTGATGGATAATAAGGCATGGGGTTTTGCTTGCTTTGATTAATTTCAGAATATTGCAGAGAACCCGCATAATCCCTAAGATAGCAAAGGAGAGAAGGAGAAGCGATGGGCAATGATAAAAGCGTAGTAATGGAGCAGGAGCTGTGTTTCCTCTGCTGTAGGAACGCTCCCCCCTGCACCGCCGCCCACCCCCCCCCCCCCCCAAAAAAAGAAACCAATTTCATTTTGGCAAGTACTAACCACAATAAGAGCCGACACACAAAAATGTCCTCTGGCTCTGGGGCTTAAATTATATGCACCGAGGCCGAGCAATGCAAAACAAAAACTATGAGATGTCTCCATGACTGTGATCAGATATATAACATAGCTGGAAAATGTACATTTCCCTTTTTTCAAAGCACAGCAGCCATTATTTATACAAGTACTGAATATGGAAAAGGCTCTGACAAATTTACAGTGGTGTTTGGATGGATGAGGATGGCGGATGATGGATGAGGGAGACAGAGGATTCCCTTATTAAAGCATCAAATTCTTCCCTAAATATCAAATAGACATCTTAGCCACAACTGCACTGCTTCTTGCTCAAAATTACATAAACCAACCACGTTAAATGTTTTTCTTTAATAGGAAAAGGCAGGATTTTCTCCTAATAAATATTGTTAATTTGGACTCTGGCATTAAGTACCTTTCCTTTTTTGCATAATGTGGACTTCAAAGTGTATGCCTGTCAAACAAGAATAAATGTGACAATTCACAAATATAAATGAATGCCAGCAAAAAACTGAGGCGCAATCTCAAGCATGCTATTTTGTTCTAAAATTTTAGTAAATAATTTCAATAGATATAATCTTCCAAGTGTATTTTTGGTGTCTTTTTGACAGGACAGAAGCTCTGAAGGGGCGGAAACTCACCATTCACTATATGATTTTTTTTACCCTGTGCCCAGATTTTAAAATATACAGAACGTTAGAAGCACTGCAGTGCCCACTAGTGGACACATCAGAATCACAGCTGCCTCCTGTCCTCTTTCAATGAAAACCAGTCCAAAGGCATTCACCATAGTGGAGTAAAAAACAGGAAGAAAGAGTATGAAATAAAAAGCATCTGCTTTAAAACCCGTTTGCGTGACCATTCACTTCTTATTTTATCTTTACAATGATAACAGAGGCATACACAAAGAGAAAAACTTTCTTCTGCGAGGCTCAACTTTTCTATCATTTGATCCTATTGTAAAGTCAATGGTACACAGAGCTGTATTTGGCGGCACTGAAGATACTCTTTAAATGAATAAAATGCTCTGTGTTTAATGACTCTTGACCTGGAAGGAGTTAGGGTATAACATTTAAAAGTTCGTCTCAATAAAAAGAAGTGCCTCTTTACAAATTCTAACCAATCCTACTCCAATCAAGTTACCCCTTGTTACTTGGGGTAACCCTTGCTCTGCAGCGAATTGTTAGCACAGTCTCTTTTAATAGTAACAGATCCTGTCTACTCATACCCTGTAATGACATCACTAGAAAAAAATCTTTGAGCATTAGCACAATGTACATGTAATCCAACAGCAATCTGATTATAATTTACCAGGGAACAATGTTTACACATTGCAAGTGTTACTGATTCCTTTTTTAAAAAATGAAAAACAAGCCTTATTTTGTATTTTAATGTTTCTGTTTAAAAACAATGGTGATTAAGTCCCATAAAAAATATATTTGACAGATAAATCAAAAGTTATTACTTTAACTTGATTTCTAACTAATTCGTTGATTTTTAAGCAGTTATATGAAGTCTGATTTAGAAGAAATAGGAGACATTTATAAAACATCATCCATAAAACTGTAAAACAACAAAACATTCCTAATTCAATTTGACCCAAGACATCTTATTTAAAAGCACGAGTCTGTTAAAAACTAACACAAGCCATGGAAACTAAGGCTATAATTGTTTTTAAGATTCTAGAAGTACATAGAACTTAGGCTAGATATTTTATTCTAACACATGTGAACTGGAGATATTATAGTTTATCAGCAAATCATCTGGGCTTTACTGCTTACTTTATCTTATAGAGCACTTTAATGGGCCTAATCTGCATTTTGGAGAAATGAGGAAACAGTGTAAAGACCAATGACCCTCCCCAGAATTTATTCCTCAGGTCCAGTCCCCTGCTTTGTTATACCTTCTCTAAAAGGTCCCTGCCCTGGCAGCTTTCAAATCCATTAGAAGCCTACAATAAGGTATCATCCTACTGTAATAAACAGTGTCATGGGGTGGTGGGGAGAGGAGGGAAAATCAGAAAGTGGTCAAAGATAGTCTTGGGAAAGCTATCCTAAGAAAGAACCTTTGAGGAAAATCAGCCAGGCGTGGCAGCATGCACCTGTAGTCCCAGCTACTCAGGAGGCTGAGGCAGGAGAATCACTTGAACCTGGGAGGCGGAGGTTGCAGTAAGCTGAGATAGTACCATTGCACTCCAGCCTGGACAACGGAGCAAGACTCCATCTCAAAAAAAAAAAAAGAAAGAAAGAAAAAGAAAACCAAAAAACTAGCATGTTCACTTTTCCTTCAGCCCTGTAAGAGTAGGGAGGACAGTGATCTTACGATTCTGGAAAATTCAATAGGGGGCACGTAGGCGGTGTGTAGCTTCCTCCCCTTTGCCTTGCTTTTGCATTTTGTTCTTGGTTCAAAGCAATTAACTCGTCAGACATTTTCATGGGCTGTTTCTGGTAAGGAATAAGTGTATGGAAATAACAAAATACATATGAGGGGAAAAGGGGACAGGGAAAAGTCAGTATATCTCCTAACAGCATTCCCCAAATTCCCAAAATATCATTCCCAACTACAATTGGAGTTATTTGAAGAAACAAAAACAGACAGTAAATAAACTATGATAAATACCAAGAAATTAGTCTTCCTACCTTCAGGAAAAAGTCCAACAGGGCTTCTATGAAATGAATCAAATTTTGCCTTGGCACCAGGCTACAATATCAGCACCAACAATAGGACACTTTTACTTTAAAAAAACTGCCTCTCCTTTTTCAATGGCTTAAATTACCTGAATGTGTTTGCAATTGGTGGCAGCTGTTTGGCTAACGTATGGTATGGATTTTTTGATATATTTAAGGGATTCTTTTTTAACTAATCAAAGAATTCTCACCAACACCACTCTCTGTGCTTTAGCTAACCTCTGTTTTCAAACACTCCATTAAGAATATACCTTCTTGGGATGTCTTCTTGTACTCTAATTCTTCCTGTACTATATATAATTTTTACAAGGATTGTTCCTCAAATTGTCTTTTATGGAATACTAACTGCAGATTTCAATAGGTATTCCTCAGAAAATGAGGGAGCTCAACGGACAGGTGAGTTTGGAAATCATTTGCTTAAACAGTTTGTTTACAGGTAAGAGCCTTGAATACACTAATAGATGCTGTCAACCTCCAGTAGGTTAGACAGAGTATGTCCTTGGACGTTCATTTCAAAATAAAGCACAGATTGGAAAATATCAACTTCAATCCATATAGTTCAATACCATAGTAACAGTAACAATAATAATGGTGATAACAGAGCAGCAAATAAGCCCCTAAGAGTACAGCACTAGCACTGTTCTCAGCACTTTACCGACTTTACCCCTTTAAATCCTCACAACCATCCCCAGAGGTTCCCTAGAAATGAAGAAACTGAGTTCCAAATAAGTTAAGCTCCTTTCCCTGGATACTGTGTGGTGGAGATGGCATTTCAACCCAAGCATATCTGGAGACTATGTTCCAAAACACTTAGAACATAGAGAGAAACTGGGCCCAGGAAATAATTGTACATCCACAATGGCTGGAGTTGTCAGGTTTCTTCTCTGCACCTACTGCCTATGTCTTAGCCTCCAATTTCTAGTCCTCTATTCCACTCTCATGTGAGCAGCTGGACTCCAGCAGCAAAACCTTAAGTGACGGCTGACCAGAAGCAGCATTGAGGACCCCCACATCCACGGTGCCTTCATCCATGGGAAGCAGAACAGAGCATGGATAAGGGAGGATCTTTGCTGGGCTTAGGGAACTGGCAGGAATGGGAGGAACCAGTGTGCACTTCCAGAAAAACTTGTTTGACTGATCCCCACATGCAGCTGCTGGAAGAGAAAGTCTTCAAGGTCCAGTGAAAGAGCTGAAGACATGGAGAGCTATAGTTTGCTCATGGATGGCAAGACTCTATTTCAAGATAGAAATGCACCTTCCAATAATCTATTAATTAAATATAATACCAATCAATGCTTCAGTTAGAATGGCAATAATTAAAAAGTCAGGAAACAACAGATGTTGGAGAGGATGTGGAGAAATAGGAATGCTTTTACACTGTTGGTGGGAATGTAAATTAGTTCAACCATTGTGGAAGACAGTGTGGCGATTCTAGAACTAGAAATACCATTTGACTCAGCAATCCCATTACTGGGTATATACCCCAAAAATTATAAATCATTCTACTATAAAGACACATGCACATGTATGTTTATTGTGGCACTATTCACAACAGCAAAGACTTGAAACCAACCCAAATGTCCATCAATAATAGACTAGATGAAGAAAATGTGGCACATATACACCATGGAATACTATGCAGCCTTAAAAAAGGATGAGTTAATGTCCTTTGTAGGGACGTGGAAGAAGCTGGAACAATCATTCTCAGCAAACTAACACAAGAACAGAAAACCAAACATTGCATGTTCTCACTCATAAGTAGGAGTTGAACAATGAGAACACATGGACACAGGGAGAGGAACATCACACACCAGGGCCTGTTGGGGTTTGAGGGGCTAGGGGAGGGATAACATTAGGACAAATACCTAATGTAGGTGACGGGTTGATGGTGCAGCAAACCACCAAGGCACATGTATACCTATGTAACAAAACTGCACATTCTGCACATGTACCCCTGAACTTAAAGTATAATTATATATACACACACATGAGCTCCAACAGGGCATTTCTTAGCAACTGGCTAGCAAATCCTAATATTCATATTCATATAGAAGCAAAGAGTAAAGAAGAGCCAAGGTAATTTTTAGAAAGAATTAATAAGGGAGATGGTCTTTTCTTCTTACCTCACTAGATGTCAAGACTTATTAGAAAACTAAAATAGTTACAACCACATAATATTAGCATAAAGCTAGACATGCAAAACTTAGAATAGTCTCATAGACATGTGGGAACCTGTTATATGACAGAGCCATGCTGCAAATTGATGGGAGAAATTATGGACTATTCAACTACTGGTACTGGCACAATCAACTACCCATGCACAAAAGTAGAAAATTAGACAACTTTCTTTCAAAATGCAAAAAATGAGTTGTATGTGGATTAAAATTTAAACATGAAAAAGCAAAATCATCCAACATGAAGAATGTAACATGGAACGATAGCCCTAGGACATCTCAAAGTGAAGAATTTCATTTTTTTTTTCTTTTGTAGAGACAGAGTTTCACCATGTTGCCCAGGCTGGTCTCCAACTCCTGGACTCAAGCAATATGCCCACCTCAGCCTCCCAAAGTGCTGGGATTACAGGCATAGCCACTGCAGCCAGCCTAAGAATTTTTATTTATTTTTCATTTTTTTTTTATTTTTGGAGACAGAGTCTAGCTCTGTCACCAAGACTGGAGTGCAGTGGTGGGATCTCGGCTCACTGCAAGCTCTGCCTCCTGGGTTCACGCCATTCTCCTGCCTCAGCCTCCCGAGTAGCTGGGACTACAGGTGCCTGCCACCACGCCCGGCTAATTTTTGTTTTGTATTTTTAGTAGAGACAGGGTTTCACTGTGTTAGCCAGGATGGTCTCGATCTCCTTACTTCATGATCCGCCCGCCTCGGCCTCCCAAAGTGCTGGGATTACAGGTGTGAGCCACTGCGCCCGGCCCAGCCTAAGAATTTTTTAAGCTAGACAAAGAAAGTACAAACCATCTTGGTTGCACTAACATGTAAACTTTTGTATAACAAAACACACCATAAACAAAGTGAAAAGACAAGCCATGGATCAGATGAAGACATTTGCCACACATATGGTTAACACAGTATTGTGATGCAGAATTTATGAAGAATTCCTACACATTTAAAAGAAAGAAATACTTGATTAAAAAAATGGGCAAAGCAAATGAACAGGCAATTAACAAGTCCACATGAGCAGTTAATTTATGAAAAGATATTCAAACTCACTAGTAATCACAAATTAAAACAAAATTAAAACAAAAATAAAATGCCATTTAAGGCTTAAAGCCCATTGTTTTAAAGAAAAATAAATATGCCTAATTTCATCAAGTGTCAGTCAGGAAGGAGGAAATTTGAACTTTTATATACTAGAACTTCGGGGGGAAAGAAAATTGGGGAGCATTTGGCAATTCCTGTAAAACTAGTTTACTTATTCAGTGGAATACTATACAGCAGATAAAATAAACTATTTCTAAAAGTGTAAACATGGATAAATCCCCAAAATAAAATGCTGAACAAATTTTTATTTTTGTTTATGCATATTGAAAACAAAATTTTTTTATTTATGCATATTGAAAACATGAAAAAATTTTAAAACATGTATTATTTCTAGATATATACATTGGTAGCAAGAATCAAAACACCGCTGGGAATGAGAGAGACAAAATTAGAACAGTGGGGACCTCTGGGGGAGAGAGAGGGGACTTGGATGTCTGTAATGCCTTATTTTTTAAAACAAAGCAATAAATATGGCAAAGATCTATAAAAGCTAGGTGGTAGGTGATATTCTCTGTTTCATATATTTGAAATATTTCACAATTAAAAACTTTTAAAAGTATTAAGATTCAAGGAAGTGTGGACAACACAATTATCTCTACAGTAGGCTGACCAGGAAAATAATTTTGTACTTCTAGTCTGAGTGCCCAAAGGAAATTAAGTGTGTTGAGTCAAAAACAGGAAATAGCCTCTCACTAAACTATCTCAGGATTTGATGACATTTGGGGGAGTTTTGATGGGGGTCTTTGTTTCTAAGGGATAACTAGGCCCCTTTGAGAACTGCACAGGGATGATCCCAGGTGGAGGGAAGGCAATCATCTTGTTGAGGGCATGAGAGTCAATGTGAGAAGGAACTTTGAGCACTTGGCAACCAGGTGAAGAAAGTGTGCTTCTTGACCCAAAACTGCTCTGTTTCAGCCACAAACTAGCTTTATATGTTTGTGAGCATGTCACTTAAGCTCTCTGAGACTCAATTTTATTACATGGAACATGAAGGGTGTGGGAAGGATGATAAAAGGATTCACACAAGATTATTGCAAGAATTAAAGAATACTAATATATGTAATGACACTAACAGCAGAATAATTTTCCTGAAGATATAGTTCATGCCACATGTTATTCTTACAATGTGACACTGACACTGTGCTGGGAGATGAGGTCTATGTCTCTACCCTCTGTGACTCTGGTGGTAGTGATACTGTATGATATCTAAGACTAAGTTATAAATGGAAATACAGTTTCTGCTTGGCCTTCCATCTCAGATTCTCACCCTTGGGATCCAGCCGCCATCTTGGGAGGAAGCCAAACACCACATGAAGAGACCATATGTACATATACTGGCCGCAACCCCAGCTGAGGTCCCAACCAACAGCCAGCATCAACCACCAGACATATGAATGAGCAAGCCTTCAAAAGATTCCAGCCCCAACCTTCCATCCGTCTCAACTGACATATGAGTGTCCCCAGGAAGCCCTGCCCAAACCGTAGATTCATGAGCAAACTAAATGTTACCGTTATTTTAAGCCCCTAAGCATTAGGATATTTTATTTCATAGTAATAGATGACTAGAACAGTGCTCCTAAACCATTATTATTAACATCATCATCATATATGACAACAAGAAGGATAGACTACCTTAGAATTCTACAGAATTTAGAAATCCTAATGTCACCTTCGTGGCTTTGGTATAGCCTATACCATCAAAGTGCTACCCAATATTTCTTCTTAGAACAACTCACTTTTTAAAACAATTATTTTCACTAAAATTAATCTTTAGAAAAAAGTTTTGATGTCAATTATACTTATCTAACATTTTGTTAAATACTATTAACTATTAAAATTTCCAATTTTCGCTGCATTTTAATACATCAATATTTAAATAAGTCTTATCATGTATTAAACTAAATACTCGATGGTTAAAATTTAAAATGTTTGGCTATAGGCGAGTCAAAATCATCTTGAATCACCATGGACTAGAAGACAGCAAAGGACAGGATTCATTTACTTCCAAAATTCTATGGATCATATCTTGATTCAATCATTCTGTTACAATCTTCCCCAGGTAAATATGTTTTACCTTTATAAACTGCTTTATTCAAGAAGCATACTTTCTGGGTATAACAATGCAGTCAATGGCAGCAAGACTGCAAGGGAGGAAAAAGATTTTGGAAGTGGCCTCGAGGCAAGAAATGGGTCATAATCCCGTCTTACCAATGTCAGGAGCTAGCCCAGCAACTACAGGACATGGATTTTTCTCCCCAGGAATCAGGGTTTCTCTGCCACAGCACTATTAACATTTTTGGACCAGATAATTCTCCATGGAAGAGTGGACGGGTGCCGTCCAATGCATTGTAGGATGTTCAGCAGCATCCCTGGCCTCTACCTACTAGATACCAATTGTATCCCCTTTCTCTCAGCTATGAAAACCAAAATGTCCATAGTCGGGAAGCAAAAACAGTTCCTTCTTGAGAATCAATGACTTAGAATAGAGTTGGAGGAGTGTTCCAGAGTCCCACGCTTGTCCCTGCCCTCAGTATAGGTACAAAAGAAACTTTTGATGATGATGTCAATGATGACAGTGACTTTATCTTTCTTTGCTTCTTCAAGGACAAATTCAGTCTTTTTTCTAAAATGAAAGCCAAAGATAATGTTTAAACTGTATCTTGTATTGTCAGCTCTTTTTCCTTTTTTTTGCTTAGCCCTTGGTTAATGAACACGGCAAGAAAATAGCCACTGAATGATAGGCAGATCTTCCCACAATTGCATACAAAATCTGCATGTGTATCCTATCCACCACCAATGATTCACTGTAGATTGAAGGAAGCATAGCAAGGCACATGTGTTCCTTGCAGTCCTTATCTTAATTTGCCATACATTGGCTCTGTTGTTTGATGGAACTTTTGATGGTGAATGGAGTTTCATGGCTATAATTAAGTAATCTTTTTCAAAAGAGATTGGAATAACCACTTCCAAAGGTACAGGCACCTCCTTGAAATTGTGTATTCAAGGGGAAAATTGGAAATGACATTTAATAAGAGAAGATCATGCCTCCAAAAAAAAGAAAAAAATGCCTCGTTCAGAATTGACAGACCCCGGGTCTGGGCTATCCAAAGTGCTGAACACTGTCATCCCAGGAAGTTGAAACAGTCACGGGATCAAAATCTGCTGACCTCAATATCCCACAGCTTAGTAGTGACACGCCACACATATGACAATGTCAATGATACTGACAGCCAGCATTCACTGGGTATTTCACATGAGCAGAAACAACACCAAACACTTCACTTGCACTGTCTCTTAGAATCTTCACCCCATGAGTAGATACTGCCATCATCCCTTTTCCACAGATTAGAAAACTGAGGCTTAAAGCACTTAAGTAACTTGTCCATGGTCACAAGTCTAGTAAGTTATAGAGCCAGTTATATATATACACACACACATATGTACATATACATACACATACAAATACATACATACACATAGATTTAATGTTGACCTACATCAGCAAGTAAAAAAATGTCTCTCTTCCTAGACCAGGGTCAACAAAATTTTTCTATAAAGGGCTATATTAGTAAATATTTTAAGCTTTGTGGGCCATATGGCCTCTGTTGCAATTATTCAACTATCATGTATCTGCCATTTGGTACAAGCACATGCTGCAAAAGTAGCCACAGACAACACAAAGACGAATGAGGACAACTGTTTCAATAAAACTTTATTTACAAAAATGGGCAATGGGCTAGATTTGGCCCACAGGCGGTAGTTTCCCCACCCTTGTCCTAGACTAATACCCCCCCAAGTGTGCCCATAGATCAGAATCACCTGGGCTATGTATATAAATTGCAGATTTCTGGGCTGTAGTCCAGAACCACTGAATCACAACCTACTTCTATTTTAACAAGTCCCCTGAGTAATTTGCGGACAAACAAACCTTTGAGGACCACTGTTCTAGACCCAGTTTTTCCCCAGTCCCCATTAAAGTTGTCCTTCCAGCTATCAAAGATAGAACACCATTCAACGGACAGGCAAGCCAAGTGATACAAACCAAGAAAGGAAAATTGGCTGCTTGTCACAGCTCACCATCTTTATCAAGATGTCAAAATACTGACCCGTGACCATGATTCTCCTAGCTGGAAGATATCCTTTAGTTTTACTGATAGAAAAATCTCATAAATCAGAAAAAAATCTTTTGTTCCCAGTGGAATCACGCTGATCTTTTAATCAACTTTTTGCACACAAACACACACAAAAAAGACAGTTTTGCACTGTGCATACCTCGTTTTAAATCTGAAATTCAGTCGTGCTAAAATGGCTTTCATGTTATTGAGGGGAAATGAACACAGGGCCTTCAGAAATAAGAGGGATGGAATAATATGTGAATTTGTACAGAATTCGCCAGTACACATGCTGCCTGCTTCATGAATACATGAATGCAACTCGTTTTATCTTTTCTTGTTTCAGAACTAAAGGTATTCACATAAATCTGGATCTCCTTTTCTTTGGGGAATTAAGGCTGGCACCATCACTCTGTGCCTTTACCTATATCAGCATGGGAGAGAAAAGGCCAACCCTTCATTGTCTTTTGATAAAGGATTGAAAAAAGTGAACAGGAGTGGAGAGAAATGAATACTAAGGCACACGCTGTAATAGAGCTGACCAGGTCGCCATCCACCTGGGATAACACCCCTCTCCAGCTGGCAGGCACCAGTGATCTGGTTTCAGTCGCCAGCACCCCAAACTTATTAACTCACTCTGATCTTCTCTGTAATGCCAGGAGCCTCCGCCACCCCACCTTGTATCATAAGACTTTAGTTTATAGACCCCTTTGCTTCATCTCACTTTTTATACCTTTCCTCTGATCCTACTCCACCAATGACCCAAATGCCTCCAAGGCACAACCCTGCCAGTGGCGATGGCAGTCCCCCTCTGAATGCTGCGCACAGCTGGGATGTCCAGGCCTGGTTGTAAAGCCTGACTCAGTCCCACCACCAGGGTCCCAGGGGACTGAAACGTGTCTACATATCAAACAGCAGTTGGCTTCTGCTGCTTCCTTTTTTTCTCCCACTACTTTGTATCCCATGGCCACTACGGTTATTTTGAAAGCATATTTTAGAGCTGGGTGATGACATTTAAATAAAGTAATCTCAATGAGGAGTTAGGGATTAATAAAAATGTAGCAGAGGGCCCACAAGGTAGCACAACTGTAACAATTGGGGTTAAACTAGCACTGAGCTCATGATGCATTTTTATGTAAGTGAATCATGTCTTGTGTCTACACTGGCAAGTAAAGAGGGCCCTTCAGAGTTGAATTGAACCTGATCTTGGCTGTGTGTCATCATGTGTTAGTTAATTAACCTCTGTAGTACCAGACCATTTGAGCTCCAAGGTTCCTTTCAACTCTAAAATTCTAGGCTGAGGTCAAGTCTATTTGAGTAGGCACACATCTCTTACAACTGGCTTTTCTGGTGAATTTCCAAAACATTTTTTTAAGCAAAGAAACACTAAAATGGACATGGACCAAGAAATTTGGTGGAATATTTTAGCAGGAGGAGCTACATTATCCTCAGATCTTTTACAAAACTGGATCTTTAAAGTTATCCCAAACTGCAGCCTCTCTTACAAGCTTAGTTTTAATTGATAATGATTTTTTTTAAATAGACACTGTAATTTTTACCAAATGTTTCAGGACAAAATGGAATCTTTTTCCTAAAATGAAAAGGTGTAGTGATCAAATAAGTGAAGATTTAAAGAGTTGTTAGAGGCAATGCTGATGACCCAAGCTCTCTGATTTTCCTAAAATTAGGGCTTCCTGTTAGTTGTTGGGACACCGTGGCAAAGCCACCAGAGATTTTGTTAATATAAATAAATGCAGAATCATTATTCATTGTCACAGAGGGCCTTACTATATTCACTGCATCACAACTGCATAATAAAATGAGGTGTTATTTAAAAAAAAAAGGCAATAGAGAAAAATCAATAGTAAGTCAACAAGTATTTATAGAATACCTACCAACAGCATTGTGTTAGATGTGGGGTGAGTATAAGACTTGGGTTTTGTCTTCAAGGAGCTTATGATTTAGTTACAACAGCACAACAAATCCCCACCGAACAACACAAGCGTATACACAGTCAAACACTAGTGCAATTTTGTAGACACTGCTCCAAACTAATTCTACAAGTAAGGAAATCACAAGCAAATCTGCCTGCTTTGCAGATTTGGCTAAAACCCTTTATTTTAGTATCATAGGGTCTCTCTTCCATTGCACAGCTTCAAGTACCTGCATTTAAAAAGAGGATTCTGTGGCTAAACCTACGGCTGTCTGCAAAAATAAGCGTCAATACTGCCAGATTCAAATATTTAGTACTAAAAAGCAACTCAGCTGACCCAAAGCCCATTGTTAAAATATCAAATTTAGCCCATATATGAATGGTAACACAACATTAAGGAGACCAAAAAAATGATGAGCCTGTCACTAGTCTTCTGAACTCATACGTTTTAACATTCTTAGAATTCAAACTTACTGGAGCATTTAAACATAGCTATATTATTTGACCCTTTATTATTTCATAATACCTTGTGATTCCTATTCATAACTTTTCTGTTTCCACAGGCCTTAGATTTGCAAGAAAATTTAACACATTGTAACAAAAATATCTTAATAACTAGAAACTATTTAGTGCTTTTGTGAACATTCTCTTACAGAAACCTCAAAAAAAACCTGTGATGTATCATTATCCACCTTTTGCAGGTTGCCGAAAGAATCCACAGAAACAAAAGCTAATGTTAATGCAGCAAGTGCTCTGTTTTAAACCTGCACTGTCCAGGACAGTAATCACAGCCCCACATGGATATTTCAATTTCTTTTTTAAATTTTTTTATTTTTTGAGAAAAGGTCTTACTCTATCAGCCAGGCTGGAGTGCAGTGATACAGTCACAGCTCACTGTAGCCTCAACCACCTGGATGGACTCAAGCGATCCTCTCACCTCAACTTCCCGAGTAGCTGGGACCACAGACATGTGCCACCATGCCTGGCTAATTTATTATTATTATTTGTAGAGACAAAGGTCTCACTATGTTGTCCAACCTGGTTTCAGACTCCCGGCCTCAAGCAATCTTCCCACCTTGGCCTCCCAAAGTGCTGGGATTACAGGCATGAGCCACCATACCTGCCCTAAATTTAATTTTCTATTAATTAAAAGTAAACAAAATTAAAACTTTAGTTTCTCAATCACATCGGCCACATCTTAAGTGCTCAATAGTCACATGTGGCTTGTAGCAATCATATGCGCAATGCAGATATAAGACATTTCCATTCCATCACAGCAGAAAGTTCTACTGGGCAGCAGTATTCCAGTCATTCTACATAGCGCTCTACATGCATTCTCTCATTCAACTATCCCAACAATTGCCTCAAGAAGAAGGTACTATTAGTAGTACTATTATTAGTACTATCATTATTATTATTCACTTTACCGATGAATAACGTTAAGTGGAGTGATTTGGCCAAAGTGAGAGTGGGGCAGAGATTCCAAGTCTAACCCAGTGCTGCTCAAGAGTTTCCTGCAATAACAGAAATATTCCATATTTGCAATGTCTAAGATGGGCGCCGCCAGCACCATGTGGCTATTGACCACCTGAAATACAGGAGGTGTGACTAAGGGACTGGAAGTTTGATACTTTTAATTAATTTAAATATCAGTAGCCACACGGGGCTAGTGACAACCACCTTGGGAAGCTCAGATCTAGCCCCTTTTCTGACCCTTCACCCCCACTGTATCTAATGCACTGGCCATCTCATCATTCCTACTAAATACATCGGAGAAAAGACGATACAAAAGAAAAAAGAATGAGCCCTGTTCAACCCATAGCTTGGCAAGAAATTCCCTGGAGCTGAGCCTTCTCTTTGGTTTCAGTCCCTAAGGCAATCTATGCTGAGAGAGGTGGAATTAAATCTAGAATGGGGCCTGGCAGAGTGGCTCATGCCTATAATTCCAGCACTTTGGGAGGCCAAGGTGAGAGGATCACTTGAACCCAGGAGTTTGAGACCAATCTGGACCTGGGCAACATAGCAAGAGCCCATCTCTCAAAAAAAAAAAATGACTAGGCATGATGGAGTGTGCCTGTAGTCATAGCTACATGGACAGCTGAGGCAAGAGGATCACTTGATCCCCGGAATTTGAGGTTGTAATGAGCTATGATTGCATCACTGCACTCCAGCCTGGACGACAGAGCAAGACCTTTTCTCAAAAAATCACAATCTAGCGTGGAATCTCTTTTCAATATTTCCTCGATATTCTGGAATTACCTCTTTACATGAGAGCTGATAAAATTGCACGTGGCCTATGTTTTCCATGAAATGCAATTGTTACAGAGCAACCCGATGAATTATAACACGGGTCAGGCCACAATTCTCCAGCGTGCTCAGAGGATCAGGCCAGGAGCGCTGCAAGCCAGACACACAACTCCACGGTGGTTCCGGCAAGGAAGGTGAGATGGGCTGGCCTCAGTTCTGCAGAGGCTTTCCCCCGCAACTTGAAACCTTTGCTTTCTTATGTTTTAAGGTATCTAGAGCCACTTACTTGGCTTCCCTTGGGTCATTTGTTCTGGTATCCACTTTTTATCTGCTTGGCATTTCACACACATCTTCTAGAAAACGTTGCCATGGAATATTTAACAAGAAGAGGAAGCAAGCTCAAAACTTTCCACTTGCACACGGAATTACTGCACGTTTACGGAGTGTTTCTTCCTCCAAGTTTTATGATGGGATTGTGATTTTAACTATCCCTCCTAAGAGATCTTCTGTCTCTATTCAGCAAATGCCATTCTAGAAATTCACATCAAATTCTAATGATAGCTTATGCTCTTCGAGGCTGAAGACACAGAGCAGTAGCTGGTAGAACTGAGAGGCACAGGCAGCTCTGTCATGTCAAAGGGAATCTGCTCCTGTCTCTCTAGCTTCCTCTTGGGTTCCTCCCTCAGCAGAATTAGCCACCAACATGAATGTTAGAAGTGAAAATGACAGCCATCATTTTCAATTTCAAGCATAATAAGGTTGAAATAATCCAAGAGCTCATTCCAGACATTTGGGACGTTGCCATGTGGCTATGATGGGCCCAACCGTTGGAAGAACAGGTCGGTTTTGCCTCAGAGCCTTGGCATAAACTCCATCCTGATTTAGCCAATTCTAAAGAATAAGCTTAGCAACATCTTACAAACCTACCTCACTTCTTAATCAAGAATACCCTCTGAAAGCCAAGATGAGAACAGTTAAATACAGTGACCTAGCTTGCACAGCCTATGTCTAAGTTGAACAGATCAGGGAGAAAAAATATAAAGGCTTCTTCTCCAGTCCTACCAGCCTATTACTTTTCAATAGATGCATACACACACAAAGGTTTTCTGAATGTAGGAAAACAAGTTTATAATTACATAATTATGCAGACACACCACAATTTTTCTTTTATGTTACCTTTATCTTTAAAAGGCAACAGACAGGGCTGTACTAAAAAGCAATAAAGCATGGGTAATTTAATACCAAATTACATCCATATTGAAAAGTTTACATGCAGTTGAGAGCAGACAGAGGTCAGGTTTTCAACAGGACTGTCTTTAATTGTGGCCATCAGTTTTAGCAATCCCGATCTCTGGATCAAAGACAGATATAATGGGCTTCCTCAACGCTGAATAGTGAAAGCAGACAGCAGGAATGGCGCTATCTGGCACCCAAAGGTCATAAAAAAAAATTACCAGAAAGGGAACGTGTCTCATTGTAAAATTATATATCCAAGATAAAATACATTTTTTAAATCATTCTCCCTTGCCCAGTTCCCAATGAGCTACTTGAGGTGAAGATTTTTTTTCTGGACAGGGGAGGGTCACTCCATCACAGGTGCAAAGTTTTCCCTCTTTTTCCTCTAATAAATGTGCAACCTCTGCATAAATCTTTAATTTTTTTCAGCTGCTTTCAATCATGATTTTCTCCAACCTGTACAGCAATCCCTCTTTCTTTGAGGAAGGGTAGGTGAGCTCAGACAGGGTTTTTTCTTCCCCTTTTCCTTCCCCCCACCAAATCAAATGAGGAGTAAATTATCAGCAAATCAGATAGAAACAAGTTTCCTGGATCTGCACATTTATTCTCTAAATGAAGCAATTTCATCTCTGCTGGCTCTGGGGTGGGGGGGTGCTAGCATGGGAGGGGGGATTTTAAGTAGCCAGGGGGGACTAGAACAGGGATGCCGGCTGGTGAAGCATCCCCACGCTTACGTGAACAGACCACTCAAATCTGCACCAAGAGAGTACTTGAGAGAATCCATCTTTTTTCACTTAACAAGATACAAAATATAAAACACATTTGCCTCTTATTAAACCTCTGCTGTAAGTGGTTCCAGGTCCACCATTTTTAGAGAGGAGAGGGGAGCTGAGACCCCCTTGGGAATTTCAGCAGAGTGACTGGAGATGAGGCACAGGCTGTGAGCCTTTATTACTTTAATTTTATTTTTTTTTTCTAAAAGCACAGAAGGAATAACATTTTAAATCATTAGTGTTTGCTTTAAGTAGTTATTTCTTCCAACTGTAAGAATCTGTGCTCCCAGCCTCCCTCCCCATTAGCACCCCTCCCAGATCCTGCACAGAACTGCCCAGATGAAATTTCCCTCCACCGTACAAATCTGGAAGGTGCTTTTAAAGAATTTCAGGTTCTGAATCAAGGCAGCCATGGAAGAAACTGTAATCACAGTTTTTCCTTAAAGCACTTGGAGAATAAGGCTCTTGTATTTGTGGCACCTGAGACTGAAAGCTGACTATGTCATCTCAAAATTACTTCAGTGGCAGCAGTTACTGTTATGATAGAACACGATCTTCTCTGTTAAAAAACAGAGTTCTTAGTAGTTCCCATTCAACTCAAAATGCTTTGTGTGAGTGACATGCAGAGCGCTTTTAAGTGGTAAAGTGTAAAACCTAAATTTTTTTTAGAAATGGAATGAAATCAGCCACCTTATTTAATTTAAGACGATTTATAGTTTCTATCAAGGGAGCAGCAAAAGGTGAAGAAATTTGCAAAACCAGGAAAATAATCTCAATTCTGTGCTTCTCAAGTTCAAAATGGCAGGAGGCCATATGCAGGCACAGACTTTTTTTTTTTCTTTTTAATGTTCAGTGTCCCCTTTCATCATCTGGTGGTTGGTTTGCTGCTCATGACCCAAAGATATAAAATAAATCACTGATTACTTCTGCATTTCAACTTTGCTCTGCCAAGAGAAAGATCCTACTTGAGGCAAGGTTATTTTCCTCATCGACAAAGAGCATGTACCACAAGTGCCATGTGACCAGAAAGGCCTTTAGTGATGCTGCGTAGTGAAGGAGTCCCTTTCAACCATGTTTCCTGTGATATATAAAGGACGTACAAACCAAGCCAGAATTCTAGAACAGGATGGATGAGCTGTGGTCTTTTGGCCAGCAATAATCAGATGCAATAACCAAAAGTGGGGTGTAGCGGTATTTCACACTCATCAAGATTTAACGAATGCAGTCTGTGCTTGCTACACTACCCAAACCACCAGGCTGATGGCACGAATATGCCTCCTGCTGAAGCGAGGCATACCTTCCATCTACCGCACAGAGAATGAAGGCCATTCCTGTTGCAAGCAAAGCAGGAGCTAATAAAAAGCGCCAAGCATGAGTACAGATACCAGACCTCATGCTTGCACAATGTGTGGAAATAAAGAATTGTAATTATTGAGAGAGTGCACAAGGGAAAAGGGAAGTAGTTTCTTACAATAGAAAGAAGAGTAACTTTGTATCACAATTTAACAAAATTGAAGGGAAATGGAATTCAAGAACAAAGAGCCAAGAAAGCTGCTCCAGACAAAGCGGCCAGTGCCGTCAATGTGGAGGACAGAAATCAACAGCCCGCCTTTGTTCCAGAGACCCCCCAGTTCCTAATTGGATAGGATGGGAGGGATGGCCAAACCCTGTCCACTGGAAATAAAGACGTGGTGTTTTTTTTTTCTTGTTTTAAGCATTCATTTCATGTTTAAATGACTTGGGAAATTTAAGAGAAATCCAGTCTTGAGAAGCTTAATAATGCAGAATATAAACTTACAATTTCATGTGATTACTGAGTCCACGCCTCCACGGTACCTGAATTTCTTCATGTTCTGAACAGAAAGAGATCATGAAGAACCAGCGTGCAGTGATACCAAGGAACAAGATCTAACGACTAGGATGAGGACGTGGTTTAAACATAAAATACAATCACGGCAATGAATCAAAGGCAAATGAGTCTGGCAAGCTGGACGTCGGCCAAGGACTCATTTCAGAGAACCCAGCACTGAGTGTGTGGTTCCTGTCTTGGTAGGAGATCCTGCCAGGTTCATCATGGTTTTTGGTAAGAATGTCCATGCTGGGATCTGCACTATGTCTGAATAATAACAGCAACAATAGTAGTAACTTGTAACAGCTATCACTTAGCATGCATGTCAAATGTTTCATATTATCTCATTTAATTCTCAAATAATCCTGTCAGACCAGTACAATCTTTATGCTCCTCTCACAAAATACAGCAAAAGCTATGATACCATCTGGAGAATTCGAAGACCTCTGTTAAACCTGAACTGACACAAATGAGATCAACCCATTTGGGGTATTTAGAGCAACAAAAAAGCCAACCTAAATGTATTCCAAAACCTGGCAGATGTTTGTGACACCGCTGACTTCCTTACTCCCCACGTCCAATCCACCACCAAATCCCGTTAATTCTACCTCTCAAGCAAGGTTTCTCAACTTCTTTAAAAGACTGAAAATTAATAAGATAAGCATCCAGTTTAAGAAAGTAGAAAAAGAAAAAGCCAAAGAAAGTAGACAGAAAGAAACAATACAGATAAATGCAGAAATTTGGTAATATTTTTTAAAAAATTTAGATCAATAAAACCAAAAGGTGTTTCACTGGATGTTCTATAGGTTAGCAAGGTGATGTAGCTACCTTAGCCCAGCTTGACTGAGCTTTGGAGTGAGCTGGTGAATCAGCTGAGCCCTAATGGTCTCACTCATATGTCTGGTGGTTGCAGCTTGGGACCCCAGCTGAGATTGCTGGTCTCTGCTTCACCTGGTCTCTCATCCTCCAGCCTGGGCTTCTTTGCATGGTGGCCTCAGAGTTCCAAAGAGCATCCAGAGAGGGAAAAGCTTAAACGTCTAAGCACTTTACAAGCCTCTGCCTATGTCACATTTGCTGTCGTGCCATTGAACAAAGCAAGAAACACAGTTAAATCCAGAGCCAGTATGGGTATGATAATGGGAGGCAGGAATATTATGGCAACCATCTGCCACACCCACACCAGGTAGCCGTACCACTGGTTCCGCCTCCCGGCATAGCTATTCAGAGGTGAGTTAAGATCTCTGACAGTCAGTTATGATCTCTGCCACCAGATCATAACCGTTGCTTCAGTCTAGCCACATTAGAATTAATCATGGTAGGTATTCTACAATGGAGAGTATGGAAAAACAAAATAAAACTAGAACTAGAATTTTTAACTTGCTGTAGCATTTTCAAGGAAGGGATGTTGAGTCCATTGAACAAGAGAAATTGGACCCAAAAGTGAAAAATTCAAAGACTCATGGCTGCAAGCCACAAATAAATCTGATACCTTTTTTTAAGGAAGGCTGTACTGGCTCCAATTCTGAAAACAAGGATGAGAGATACAATTATTTGCCCTGGATGCTTTAGGTGTTAGTCCACTTCAGTGTCAAAGGGCTAAGCAAATACTTTCTCCTTGACCTTCAATCTGATAGCAAAAGGAAGCCTAACCTTTTCAGGTAGAAATAGGTATGATTGTCAAGACAACCATGTCAATTGCAATATCAAAAGGGTGCTTTGGTTTGCCCTGCATATTAACTGGACTTTCCAACTTCAGTTCCAATTGTATATTAACATGTTATTGAAAACGATGCGTAGCTAACATAAAAACTTTTGTATCTATTCAAAGAGGAGGCTACTGAGGATCTAATTTCCTTTTACAAATACCAATGTTTAAGATCAAGCACAAGCACAGAGCTCAGAACTATAGGTATTCATTGATGATGTTCAATGAAGTCAATTTGGAAGATGAATTTGAGGAATTTTACCAGGAGTTTTCATTCAACCTGAGTAATTCACCCATCTTTACTCATTACTTTATCAACTATCTTGAGTCTAGATTTTTCCCCCCTAGTGCTGTTAAATACCGTATTCATGGACTTTATACAGAACAACTATGACATCAAGTGGCCAGCACACATCTATGTCTCCTGGCAGTCCCATCAAAATGGACCAGGTTCAATTTTCTGTACGTAGAAAACTAGGCAGATCCTTGAGTCACCATCAATGGTCTTCTCAACCAAGAAAGAGGGTAACATGATGTTAAAAGTTTTTCCCAAAAATTATTTCAATGGTCAGAAAAAAAAAACAAAAACAAAAAGTCCGCTGTGCTCAAAGAAGCAGCTAATTTGGAACATAAATTTTTCTGGCAGATTTTACATCAGAAAGCTTTGAATTTAAATATAAAAAGCGAGGATTTGCTTTCTAGACAGAATGCAATTCTGAAACGTCATGCAAATTTCTTTTTGGAGGAACAAATGCAAACATTTTGAGAAGAGCTCTCAATATGCACACGGCTTTGGGGAAACCATGTGTGAAATACTATTTTGCCTGAGGCAAACTATCTCCCACATTTGTTGAGGAAGAAAATAATAGCCAATATTCTGTATGACTGTTGATGGTATGAATGGTTTTTATCTGCATGGTTCTACAATACATTGTCAGCTGCTTTTCTGGGAGTTCTGAAACATCATAGGATCCACAAACCGTGCACTAGACCATGTCTATTTTTAATATGTACCCTCAAGCACATAGTATAGAACTAAGCATCCTAGGGACACTCAAATACCTGTTTCCTAACTACCACGTTTACCAATACAACCTCCCCACAACCTCCTTCTGCTGCTTTCCATGTGCTGAGATGAAGAGATCTTTCCTTTGTTTCCTTATTCCCTGATTTACACACACTCAATAATTTGCTACCTCCTCCCACATGTTGAAGTACTGGATTCATTAGTATTGCTTTCTGTTCCACTACCTCATTTTCTTGATTCCTTTTTTTCATTCTTTGGCAAATGCACAGGTAACAAAGGTATTAGACACTGGACACAGGCTGTCTAGCTGCCCTGTTCAACAGAACCTCTGCAATGACCGAAACGCTTCACAGCTCCACTATCCAGCATGGCTGCCACCAGCTGCAGGTGGCTATCGAGCACCTGAAATGTGGCTAGGGTGACTGTTAGAGAAGGTAGTTAGGCAGACTTGAGCAGCGCAGGAGAGAGCCTCCCTCACCCCAGGAATGTCAAGTGACCATCAGGAGATGGTCAGGCAGTTGTTAAGCTGTCTCTCTAAAATAATAATTGGTCACAGCCAGCAACAGGAAAAGGCAGTCTCCAGATAGATAGATAGATAGATAGAGAGATAGAAAGATAGATAGATAGATAGATAGATAGATAGATAGATAGATAGATAGATAGAAAGAAAAACAAAACACCTGAAGCTGCTGATCAGCAACCTCCAGATAAGATCTCAGGAGATGGGTGAGTGGGCTCAAGCATGCGCACTAAGAGGAAAAATGGCAGAGTTTAAATGGTATAAGATCTTCCTCTAGGAACACTCAACTGGTCAGGGAAAAATGCCCCAAACGAACACGTACACGACCTGGGTAAACACACTGCGCATGCTCCCCTCCCATGTGCCAGCAGGCCCCTGTGTGTGCGAACAGTCCACCCAAAGGGAAGAATCAGAGGAGAAGAGATACAAACCTGGGGATCATGCCAATGTACAAAAATCCCAGCACTTTGGGAGGCCGAGGTGGGCGGATCACCTGAGGTCGGGAATTCGAGACAGCCTGAGCAACCTGGAGAAACCCCGTCTCTGCTAAAAATACAAAATTCTTTGAGCGTGGTGGTGCATTCCTGTAATCCCAGCTACTCAGGAGGCTGAGGCAGGAGAATCGCTTGTACCCGGGAGGCGGAGGTTGTGGTGAGCCGAGATTGCGCCACTGCACTCCAGCCTGGGCAACAAGAGCGAAAGTCTATCTCAAAAAAACAAAAACAAAAACAAAAAAACACCCATGTCAAGTACTGAACAGCACACTTGGATCTCTCAAGTTGCCCGCCTGGCCCTCCTCTAAGTGTACGTTACTTCCTTTTGTTCCTGCTCTAAAACTTTTTAATAAACTCTCACTCCTGCTCAAACTTGCCTTGATCTGTCACTCTGCCTTACACCCCTCGGACAAATTCTTTCCTTCAAGGAGGCAAGATTCGAGTTGCTACACATGGATTCGCTACTACCAACATGACCAAGGAAATGATTTTTGAATTTCATTTCAACTTAATCAGCAAATTTAAACAGCCATATGTGGCTAATGAGACACCATACTGGACAGCACAAATTTATAGTTTCAGATTAAGAATTTCCAGAAGTTAACATTGATGGTAGCAAGAGTGTTAAATCGGAGACTCTGCTCTGCTTTTCTCTGTATGCCCCTGGGCTGGCCACTTAGCACCTGTGATACCAGCCTCCTCAGCCATAAAATGGCAATAATAAAATATACTTACATGGTTATTGTGACGGTTCAAGAAATAAATTTTACAACGTGGTCAGCATATAGCGACTGAGCACTAAAAATAGTGTCCTTTCCTTTTTTGTAAATCTACAAAATGAGACTCAGAAAAAGATGTTTTTCAGGGTAATCATAATAATCACACGAAATCATGAATATATTTATAAGCCACAAAGCATTAAATATGATGTATTGTTAATGTCCTTAGCTGGAAAAAAGTTTAATGTACATTTTTTTTTCAGTGACCATTATTGTCTTAAGTCTTTCTATTCTTTCTAGAATTTTGGCATCATCTTTAAACCCAAACGTTGTATTTCCTTCCGCATATTGTAGGGTGTCGCCTTTCCCAGAGACGCCATGAACCCTGGTGTCTCCAGCCCTCCCCTGCATTCATTTGCACCTCGTCACATTCTGCTACTCTGACCTTCCTGTGAGTTTAAGCACCTACAAGTACTAGAACTTTCTCAGTCATGTAAAGAGATTCCATCTCATAACAATTCATTCAATGCCAAAGATGATGGCAGCAAGATTTCCTGGAACTCGTGTATTAGTGTACAAAAGATTAGCATAACATCTCCCCATTTATCCTGGTCTTCCATTATTGGAACACTAAGCATGGGGGAGTTATTTATATCCTACTGCTCAAAGTCATTTCCAAAGTCTGATTGCAAAACTTCAAAAAATTGCAACCTCAGGCATCAATGGGTTAATCCTCATATTTTTCCATCTGCTGATTCAAATGTTTCCTCTATTCTTTTCTAAACTTTAGTTTTCTCGTGTGAAAGAAATGGAGCTTCTGAGGTGTACCTCTTAGAAGACGACTATAACAACGGTATTTTTAAAAGAACTTGGGAAATGTGGAAAGACTTTTTTGCAAATGGGTCTGCAAACATATAAAGAAAAGCTTCATTCTGAATGTGGAAAATGCCCTGCCTAGGGCAGGGAATAAATATTCTAATTGTCTCATTCAGCTTATAGACAGGTAACCATTGATGAAATGGAAAGTCCACTAAGGCAAAGAGAACTATAAAAGACAAAATATGAAACAAATATGGCAAAATGATAAGCTCTGAGAAATCTGATTTTAAAACATAAGACTTTATGATCCCTTAAACATTTTCGCATATTAGAAGTATTTCACAATTAAAAAGTAGACAAATTTATAATGCATAGCTTCTCCCTATTCTCTCAGAGAGTTTGCTCTACATAACAAAGTAAAAAGAATCTTCATTCTTCATTTATTACCTGGAAGTTTGAAAGGGAAGGGTGATTAAAAGTGGGCTGGATATTTCACACTTATTAGGATGGCATCAAAAGAATGGAAAACAACAAATGTTGGTGATGATGTAACAAGATTGGAACCCTTGTACATTGCAGATGGGAAGGTAAAATGGCACAGCCACTGTGGAAAACAGTAGTTCCCTACAAAGTTAAACGTAGAAATGCCATAGGATCCAGTAATTCTGCTTCTAGGTATATACCCAAAATAATTGAAAACAGGAACTCAAACCGATAATTTTATGCTAATGTTCACAGCAACATTATTCACAACAGCCAAAAGGTAGAAACAACCCAAATGTCCATCAACGATAAGTAAACAAAATGTGGCGTATACGTTCAATTATAACAGATCCTTGCCAGCATTTATTATTTTTTCGTCTTTCAGATTATAGCCATTCTGACTGGGGTGAGATGATTATCTTGCTGAGGTTTTGATTTGCATTTCCCTGATGATGAGTAGAGTTGAGCATTTTGGGTGTTTGCATGTCTTCTTCTGAGAAATGTCTGTTTAGATCCTTTGCCTATTTTAAATCATGTACATGTACTACAACATGGATAAAACTTGAAAACATTATGCTATGTGAAATAAGCCAGGCACAAAAGGATATTACACAATTCTAGGATCAGATACCTAGAACAGGCAAATTCGTAGAGATAGAAAATATAACAGTGGTTACCGGGGCAGAAGATGGGGAGAATGAGGAGTTACTGTTTAATGGGTATGAAATTTTTGCTTGGAATGGTAGAAAAGCTGGATACTGGTTATGGTTGCCTAACATGATGAATTGTCACAGAATTGTACCCTTAAAAACAGTTAACATGGCCAGGCACGGTGGCTCAAGCCTGTAATCCCAGCATTTTGAGAGGCCAAGGTCGGCGGATCACGTGAGGAACGGGAATTCGAGACCAGCCTGACAAACATGGAGAAACCCCGTCTGTACTAAAAATACAAAATTAGCTGGGCGTGGTGGCACATGCCTGTAATCCCAGCTACTCGGGAGGCTGAGGCAGGAGAATTACTTGAACCCAGGAGGTAGAGGTTGTGGTGAGCCGAGATTGCGCCATTGCACTCTAGGCTGGGCAACGAGAGCAAAACTCCATCTAAAAAAAAAAAACAGTTAACATTGTACATTTTTTGTTACCTATATTTTACCACGATTTTTAAAAATCAACACTCAGGAAGGAAAAAAAGAACTGAGAGAGAGGTCTCTCTCCCTCTTTGGGAACCCTGGAATGGAGAAAAGAAAAAAATACAAATGAAGGAATTGATAAAGAAAGAGACAGTGAGCAGCAGCAAGCCAGCAACATAGCTGGGCTTATGGTGAAAAACAGCTGGTGACAAATCCTCAGGCAATCTGGGAACATTTATAAAGAGTGAATGTTAGTCTAGAATTCCAACTATTCCTCACTGTGCAATGTAATCACTCTCCCTGACCCTCAAACCTTGACTAAGTCTGCCACAAACAGCAGCCATGTTTTTCTGGTGATGTAGAATGAAAGGAGAGAAACAATGTCTGGCAAATAAGCAAAGTGGAGGTAGGAAAAGGGTAGAAACTAGACTGAGGTGCCCCGGAAATTTTGAGAATTAACACTGAGTGTAAGACCTCAAAAATCCTCAGAAAACTTGAATGGACATGTATTAGTCCATTTTCATGCTGCTGATAAAGACATACCTGAGACCGGGCAATTTACAAAAGAAAGAGGTTGAATTGGACTTACAGTTCCACGTGGCTGGGGAAGACTCACAATCATGGTGGAAGACAAGGAGAAGCAAGTCATGTCTTACATGGATGGCAGGAAGCATACAGAAAGTTTGTGCAGGGAAACTCCCATTTTTAAAACCATCAGATCCCATGAGGCTCATTCACTACCATGAGGAGAGCACAGGAGAGACCTGCCCCCATAATTTAATCACCTCCCACCGGCCCCCTCCTACAACATATGGAAATTCAAGATGAGATTTGGATGGGGACACAGCCAAACCATATCAGGGCATAAGATTTGAAACAGACACAAATTAAGATTTAAGTACAATTCCACGCAACAAGACAATG
This sequence comes from Gorilla gorilla gorilla, assembly GCF_029281585.2. Taxonomy (NCBI): domain Eukaryota; kingdom Metazoa; phylum Chordata; class Mammalia; order Primates; family Hominidae; genus Gorilla; species Gorilla gorilla. Next base: position 103,452,165 of record NC_073242.2, read on the forward strand.
ACAGAAGAGTAGGACAGAGTGACGCAGGTGTCTGGGAAGTCCAAGCAATCAGTAAACATCAAAACATCCACACAAGATGAGTGGAATAAAGCAGAGACAGTAGCAGATTCAAGGCACTCAAAATTGAGGGAATTTGCCCATTCTCATATAAAATGGATTAGAAATGATCAATCTCAACCTCAAGGCAAGAGTTATGCCCAAAGTAGAAAACAGGCAAACAGGAGATTCTAGCTGAGGTGAAAAATACTTTTTAAGATAAAGTCACCCATTTGGCAGGAAGATCTCAGCCACTAGATCCCTGTGCTAAGATATGGGCCTTGGAAACAGAGACCTTGGCGGAGAATCATTGAAAAGAAGCGGATAGTTCTACGATACAAGCAAGTTGCCAGAGCAGCAAAAAGTTTAATAGAAAGAACCAGAGAAGAGAATAGGTCTCTTAGGATCACATCAGCTCTGGGGAATGGGAAGACTATGTGCATGCCCTAGGCTACATCAGCTCAGGGGCAATCAGAGACAGGCAGGAGGCAGACTTGAAAGTACTCTCCAAACTGCATACAGACCCATTAGCTAGGGAGGGAGTCTCACTAGCACATGGGCTTAAACACAACCTTTGACCAAACACTGAATGAGCAATCATCTACTGCAAACCAGGGCAATCCTAAGTAGCCAGGCTAAAGGACTTTTTTTAAGGGGTGAGGAAAGGTGAGTCTTAGCAAGGCTATCAGAGAACACACACTACAATAGAAATAGACTTTGCAGAATTATTTCAGCAAAGTCACTAAACAAATTTTAAAAACGACCAAGTAAACAACGCAAGAACCCCCAAGATAAAGGTGTCAATATCCAGATTTGCTCCATTATCTGATCTTCTCCCAAAAATTATGAGACATGCAAAGAAACAAGGAAGTGTGATCCATACACAGGGGGAGAAAATCAGTAAATAAAAATTGCTTTCAAGTGCCCCAGATGGTAGACTATGCAGACAAAGACTTCAAAACAGCTATTATGAATATGTTTGAAAATTACAGGAAACCAGTCTTAAAGAATTGTAAGGTAAGATGACAATGACTCATAAAATGGAGACTATCAGTAAAGAGATAAAAACCATTACAAAGAATCAAGTGGAAATTCTGGAATTGAAAAACACAATAATCAAAATGAAATATTTACCGGGGGGGCTTGAGAGGGGATGGAAGAAGAAAAAATGTGCAAACTAGAAGAGATATTAATAGAGATTATGCAATGTGATAAGCAGAGGAAAAAAACGAATAAAATAAGAACTTCAGAGAAATGTAGGATACCACTAAGTGCACCAATATACACGTCATGGACTACCAGAAGGAGAGTTGTGAGAGACGAGAACAGAAAAAATACTTGAAGAAATAATAGCTGAAAATTTCTCATATTTTGTTCTGATTTTTTTCATTTTTAGGCGACATATAAAACTTGTATATATTTATGAGATTCAGAATGATGTACCAATACATGTATACAATGTATAATGAACAAATCAGGGTAATTAGCATATCACATCAAACATTTATCATTTCTGTTATGAACATTCAAAAGTCTCTCTTCTAGCTTTCTGAAAATATATGTTAAATTATTGTTAGTCATACTCACCTTACAGTGCCACAGAACCCTTGAACTTATTCCTTCTTTCTACCTGTAACTTGTATCCATTATCCAACCTTTCTCTATTCTCTCCTCCCCCAACCCTTCCCAACCTCAAATAACCACAATTCTATGCTATACCTCTATGAGCTTAATTTTCTTTTAGCTCCCACTTATGAAAGCATGCAATATTTATCTTTATGACTTACATCACTAAATATAATGTCCTCCACTTTCATCTATGTTGCCACAAATGACAAGATTTCATTGTTTTTTATGGCTGAAGAGTATTCTGTTGTGTATATATATATGCCACATTTTCTTTATCCACTAATCTGTTGATAGAAATTTAGGTTGATTCCATATCTTGACTATTATGAATAGTGCTACAATAAACACAGGGGTGCAAGTGTCCCTTTGCTACACTGATTTCCTTTCTTTTGGATAAACACCCAGTAGTGAGATTACTAAATTTTATGGTAGTTCTATTTTTAGTTTTTTGAGATACCTCTATGCTGTTTTCCACAATGACTGTACTAATTTACACTCTGACCAACAGTATGTAAGACTTTCCTTTTCTCCACATCCTTGCCAGCATTTGTTATTTTTTGGTCTTTCAGATAATAGCCATTGTAACTGGGGTGAGATGATTATCTCATTGAGGTTTTCATTTGCATTTCCCTGCTGATGAGTAGAGTTGAGCATTTTGGGTGTTTGCATGTCTTCTTTTGAGAAATGTCTATTTAGATCCTTTGCATATTTTAAATCAAATTATTTAGAAAACTTCTCAAATTTGACAAAAAAACACATTAACCTATACACAAAGAATCTCAACCAACTCAACCTCTAAAGAGGTCCAAGCCAGACATATAATCAAAATATTGAAATCCAAAGATTAAAAAAAATATTGAAAGCACAAGAGAAAAACAACTCCTCATGAACAAGGGAATCTTAAAATGATAACGCCTGACTTCTCATGAGAAACAGTGGAGGCAGAAGGCAATAAGATGACATTCAAGTTACTAAAAGTATGAACTGTCAACCAAGAATCTTATAACCAGCAAAACTATACCTTAAAAATGAAGATAAGAGATATTCCCAGATGAATAAAAACTGAAATAATTTGCTGCCAGTAGACCTGCCATACAAGGAATACTGAAAGAAGTTCTTCAGGCTGAAACCCAATGACTAACGTCAGACAGAAATTCAAAATTACAAAAAAATTGAATGCCAGTAGAGGTAACTACGTAGGTAATTGCAAAAGACAATATAATTCCATCTTTCTTGTCTTAACTGATTTTAAAAGCAACTGCAAGTAGTAAATATATAACTGCATTGTTGGTCCTGTAACATAAAAATAACAGCACAAAGGAGGCAGGTGGAAAGACTTTATATTGGAGCAAGAAAATAATATCAGATGGTAAATGAAGTCTACATTACAAAGTAAAGAGAAGCAGAAGGAGTAAATCAAAAAAATTAACATAACAAGCTCTATAAACATAATCTTGCCATCCCTCCTTCTCTCAGTTTCTTTAAAGGAGATACAATGTAGTATTGGGTTAATAAAATGTATAGATTTAATATGTATAATAATAGCACAAAAAGAAGGAGAACATGTTCCAAATTAGGAAAAGTTTTTAGAGTTCATTGAAACAAAGTCAGAATAAATCTGAAGTAGATTCTGATAAGATGTATAATTGTAAACCATATAGTATATACAAAATAACCCAAGAAACAGAATTTGAGTCTTTAATGGAATTAAGATGTTACACTAGAAAATATCTAATAGTTAAAAAGAACACATGAAGGAATACAGAAAAAAACACATGAAACATATAGAAAAACAAAAAAGCAAAATGGTAGATGTAATTTCAATGATCCAAACAGACTGAAGCAAGATAACAGAAAAACACACATCATACAAACAACAACAATAAAAGAGATGCAATATGGAATAGCTATCTTAATATCAGATCAAACTGACTTTAAAAACAAAAAAGCTACTGCAGATAAATAGGGATATTTTATGGAGATAAAAGGGCCCAGCCATCAGGAATGTGTAGCAATAATAAACATGTGTGCCTAACAACAAAGCCCCAAAATACACGAAGCAGTCTTCAATTTTACAAAATTAAAGGGAAAAATGGACAGTTCAACAACAATAAAGGGAATCTTTAATATCTCATTTTCATTTATTCATAGAAGATCTACAAGGAGATAGATATTTGAACAACACTATAAACCACCTAACAGACTCCTATGAACACTCTATCCAATAGCAGCCAAATTCACATTCTTCTCAAGTACACATGAAACATTCTCCAAGATAAACCATATGCTAGGCCATAAAATGAATCTCAATACATTTTAAAATATTGCAATTATACAAAGTATGTTCTCTGACCATAATGGAATTAGATTAAATCAATAACAAAGAAATTTGGAAAATTCAAAATATATGCACATTAAACAGCATGTTCCTAAAAAGCCAATAGGCTAAAGAAGAAATCACAAAGAAAATTAGAAACTACTTTGAAAGAAATGAAAACAAAGGCAAAACATACCAAAATTTATAGGATGCTGTTAAAGCAGTACTCAGAAAGAAATTTATAGATGTAACTACTCATATTATAAAATAAGATAGATCTCAAATCAATAACCTAGGCTTCAATTTAAGAAACCAAAAAAGAAGAGCAAACTACTTTGGGAGGCCGAGGCATGTGGATCACCTAAGGTCGGAAGTTTGAGACCTGACTGCCCAACACGGAGAAACTCCATCTCTACTAAAAATACAAAAATTAGCCAGATGTGGTGGTGGGCACCTGTAATCCCAGCTACTCGGGAGGCTGAGGCAGGAGAATGGCTTGAACCCGGGAGGCAGAGCTTGCAGTGAGCCGAGACCATGCCATTGCACTCCAGACTGGGCAACAGAGAGAAACTCCGTTTCAAAAAAAAAAAAAGAGCAAACTAAACTAAAACCTAGTAAATAAGTGGATAAAATAATGAAGACTAGACTAGAGACAAAGAATAAAATAATAGAGAAAAATCAAGACAGCCAAAAATTGTTTATTTGAAAAGATTTTAAAAATTAACATTTAGCTAGACTTGACAAGAAAAAAAAGAAGACACAAATTATTAAGATCAGAATAACAGAAGGGATGTTGCTACCCATCTTAAATAATTTTTTCTTTGTTTTAGGGGAACACTATGAACAGCTGTATGCCAAAAGTTAGGTAATTTAGAGAAGAGGGGCAAAGTCATAGAAGGACACCAATTACCAAAACTGATTGAAAAAAAGATAGAAAATCTGAACAGACCTATAGAAAGTAGAGATCAAATTAGCAATCTTACAACTTCCCACAAGCAAGGCCCAGGCCCACATGGTTTTACTGATGAATTTTACCAAACACTCAAGAAAGATTTAGTACTTATTCTTTCACAAACTCTTCAAAAAAGAGGAGGGAACACATTTTCACCAATTGTATGAGGCCAGTGTTACCCTGACACCAAAACAAAAGACATAACAAGAAAACAAACCACAGACCAACATCCCCTATGACTACAGACACAAAAATCCTCAACAAAATACAGGTGGCCCTCCATATCCATGGGTTCAGCATCCACGGATTCAACCAATTGCAGATCAAAAATATCCCAAAAAATTTAAACTAATAACACAACAATAAAAAATATATAAATTAGGCCAGGTGCAGTGGCTCATGCCTATAATCCCAACACTTTGGGAGATCAAGGTGGGCAGATTGCTTAAGCCCAGGAGTTTGAGACCAGCCTGGGCAACATGGCAAAACCCCATTTCTACAAAAAAAAAAAAAAAAAAAAAAAACTCACAAAAATTAGCCAGGCATGGTGGCATATGCCTGTAGCCCCAGCTACTTGGAAGGTTAAGGTAGGAAGGTCACCTGAGCCCTCTGGGGAGGTCAAAGATGCAGTGAGTCAGCCTGGGTGACGGTGAACTACCTGAGGCTGGGTAATTTAAAAGAAAAGAGGTTTAATTGGCTCATAGTTCAGCAGACCTTACAGGTTCTGGGGAGGGCTCAGGAAAGTCACAATCATGGCAGAAGGCAAAGGGGAAGCAGACAACATCTTAGATGCCAGAGCAAGAGGAAGAGAGCAAAGAGGGAGGTGCTACACACTTTGAAACAAACAGATCTCATGATAACTCACTATCACAAGAACAGCCAAGGGGAAATCTGCCTCCATGATCCAATCACCTCCCACCAGGCCTCTTCTCAATACTGGGGATTACAGTTCAACATGAGATTTGGTTGGGGACACAAATCCAAACCATGTCAGCATCTGACGAAGGACCAATATCCAGAATCTATAAGAAACTTAAACAACTCAACAAGCAAAAAACAAATAACCCTATTAAAAAAGTAGGCAAAAGACATGAATAGACACTTCTTAAAAGAAGACATGTAAGTGGCCAACAAACATATTAAAAAAAGCTCACATCACCAATCATTAGAGAAAAGCAAATCAAAACCACAATGAGATAGCACCTCATACCAGTCAGAATGGCTATTATTAAAAAGTCAAAAAATTACAGGTGCTGGTGAGGTTGCAGAGAAAAGGAAACACTTATACAGTGCTGGTAGGAGTTCAGCCATTGTGGAAAGCAGTCTGAAGATTTCTCAAAGAATTTAAAACTGAATTACCATTCAGCCCAGTAATCCCATCACTGGGTATATACCCAAAGGAAAATAAATCCTTCTACAAAAAATACACGTGCACTCATATGTTCATCACAGCTCTATTGACAATAGCAAAGACATGGAATCAACCTAAATACCCATCAGTGGTAGATTAGGTAAAAAAAAAAAAAAAAAAAAAAGTGGTACCTAAATACCACAGCCGTAAAAAAAGAATGAAATTATGTCCTTTGCAGCAACATGAATGCAGCTGGAGGCCATCAGCCTAAGTGAATTAATGCAGGAACAGAAAACAAAATATTGTATGTTCTCACTTATAAGTGGGAACTAAACATTGGGTACACATGGACATGAAGATGGGAAAAACAGACACTGGGACTACTGGCAGGGGATATGGTGAGAGAATCAAGAGTTATAAAACTACCTGCTCACTACCTGAATGACAGAATCATTCATACCCAAACCTCAGCATCGTGCAATATACCCATGTAACAAACATGCATATGTACTCCCTGAATCTAAAACAAAAGTTGAAATTATTTAAAAATTAAATAAAGTATACAGAAGGAGGCATGTAGGCTATATGCAAATAATATACAATTTTATATAAGGATCTTGAGCATCTGCAGATGTTGGTATCCATGGGGAGTCCTAAAATAAATCCTCCACAGATGCTGACAGACAACTGTACTGGCAAATCTATTAGGTTGGTGCAAAAGAAAATGAGGTTTTTTCCATAATAATTCAGCAACATATAAAAAGAAATATACACTGCCAGGCGCGTTGGCTCACTCCTGTAATCCCAGCACTTTAGGAGGCCGAGGCGGGTGGATCACAAGGTCAGGAGATCAAGACCATCCTGGCTAACACAGTGAAACCCTATCTGTACTAAAAATACAAAATATTAGCCGGGCGTGGTGGCGGGAGCCTGTAGTCCCAGCACTCAGGTGGCTGAGGCAGGAGAATAGCGTGAACCCGGGAGGCAGAGCTTGCAGCGAGCCAAGATTGCGCCACTGCACTCCACTCCAGCCCGGGCGACAGAGTAAGACTCCGTCTCAAAAAAAAAACAAAAAGAAAAGAAAAGAAATATATACTACAACCAAGTGGAATTTACCCTAGGAATACAAGGTTGTTTTAACATCTAAAAAATCAATTAACATAATATACTACATTATCAGAATAAAGGGCAAACATAATCATCTCAATAACAGATGCAGAAAAAGCATTTGACAAAGTCCAACACCGTTTCATGATAAGAACAAACTAGGATTAGAGGGAGTTTATTCAACCTGATAAAGGTCAGCTACAAAAAATCCACAGCTGACATTGTACTTAATGGTAAAAGGCCAAATGTTTTTCCTATAAAATCAGAAACAAGACAAGGACATCTGCTCTCTCCACTTCTATTCAACATTGTACGGGTGCTCTAGCCAGAGCAATTAGGCAAGAAAAGAAATAAAGGGCATTGTAGATTGAAAAGGAAGAGATGAAACAATGTGCAGATGACATAATCTTATATATAGAAAATCCTATGAAATACACTAAAAATTATTAGCATTAATAAACAAGTTCAACAAGGTTGCAGGGTACAAGGTCAATATTAAAAAACCAATTGTATTTCCATACATTTGAAATGAATGTTGCAAAAATTAAATTAAGAAAATAATTCCATTTACAATAGTATCAAAAGAATAAAATACTTAGGAATCAATTTAACAGAAAAAATGTAAAACTCACTGGGCGTGGTGGCTCACGCCTGTAATCCCAGCACTTTGGGAGGCTGAGGCAGGCAGATCATGAGGTCAGGAGATCGATACCATCCTGGCTAACACGGTGAAACCCCGTCTCTACTAAAAATACAAAACAAATTAGCCAGGCGTGGTGGGAGGCACCTGTAGTCCCAGCTACTCGGGAGGCTGAAGCAGGAGAATGGCTTGAACCCAGGAGGCAGAGTTTGCAGTGAGCTGAGATCACGCCACTGCACTCCAGCCTCGGCGACAGAGCAAGACTCCGTCTCAAAAAAAAAAAAAAAAAATGTAAAACTCATAGACTGCACACTAGAAAACACTGCTAAAAGAAATATATTTTTCTTCATCTTTAAGAGACATGGTCTCACTCTGACACCCAGGCTAGAGTGCAGTGGCATGATCATGGCTCACTGCAGCCTTGACCTCCCAGGATCAAGAGATTCTCCCACTTCAGCCTCTCAAGTGGCTGGGATGACAGGCACATGTACCCATGCACAGCTAATTCTGAAACAGAAAATTTCCCATGACCCCTTTGTGGGCCTCATGACAGGGGTGCCTTACTTACTCAGCCTGCAGCTATCAACCACTCGCAGGAGGGGGAGCAGGCAGGTGAGCAGGTGCAGGAGTCAGAGTGAGCACTTTTGGGCACTGATGGGAGAAAAACTTCGTGCAGGTCCCACGGCAGCATCTAAGGGGGAGTACCCATGACCCTGGAAGTCCCAGAGGGCATGTGTTACAGTGCTCATTTAGTTTTGCTGTCCACAGATGGCTTAAGTGTTTAATAGCTCAGTGGACGGACCCTCTGCCTTTTTGTGAGGGCAGAAGGTCAGTGTGACAGATTTCTGTATCCTGAGCTTTCTGTATCCCAAGCTCTTGTCCAACATCCAGGAAAAAATCAGGATACACAAACAAATTGAAGTGTAGTGAATGTGGAGGATTTCATTGCCAATGGAAGTGGCTCTCAGCAAGAAGAGGAGTTGGAAAGGGGAGGGAGCCGGAAGCTATTCTTTCCCTGAAGTCTCACCATCAAGCCATTCCTCTGAAATCAAACTGCTTATCTTCAACGTTCAGCTGCTACTTCTCTTCTCCCCTTCTCTGCTCTCTGGCAGTGAAGCCTGGGGTTTTTATGGGTATGGGAAGGGGAGCAGGGTGGGCCAGGGTGGTTTTGGAAAAGGGAACATTCGAGTAGGAAAATGGGGATGTAGAGTTCCCACCTTGGGCTGCAGTTCTAGACTTGAGGGTGGGGCTTTGCCACAGACCCTGACTTTTCTGCCTAGAATTTCCCTACCGCCTGTCCCTATCAATTTTTCTTTTCTAGAGCTATGTTGCCCAGGCTGGTCTTGAACTCCTGGCCTCAGGCAGTCTCCCCCACCACAGCCTCACAAAGTGCTAGAATTACAGGCATGAGCCACTGTGCCCAGCTGCCGGAAATGTTTTAAAACCTAATGAAATGATATTCCATGTTCATGCATTGAACAATACTGTTAAGATGGCAATGTTAACCAAATTAATGTACAGATTCAACATGAACCATATCAAAATCTCAGCTGGCTTTTCGTAGAAATTGATGAGTTGATCCTAAAATTCCTATGCAAAAGCAAGGGATCCAAAATTGTGAAAACAATTTTGGAAAAGAAAAAGTTCCTACTTTTTCTTAGCTATCCACTTCCTAATTTTTTGCCTACCCACTTCCTAATTTCAAAACTTACAATGTTCTAGTAATCAAGATATTGTGATACTGATAGAAAGGTAGATATGTAGATTAGTGGAATAAAATTGAGCATTTAGAGATAAACCCTGACATTTATGGTCAATTGACTTTTGACAAGTGTCAAAACAATTCAGTGAGGAAAGAATGATCCTTTCAATAAATGCTGCTGGGACAATTAGCCACACAAAAACATTCAGAAAGGGGCTGAGTGTGGTGGCTCACACCTGTAATCCCAGCACTTTGGGAGGCCAAGGCAGGTAGATCACCTGACGTCGGGAGTTTGAGACTAGCCTGACCAACACGGAGAAACCCCATCTCTACTAAAGACACAAGATTAGCCGGGTGTGGTGGTGCATGCCTGTAATCTCAGCTACTTGGGAGGCTGAAGCAAGAGAATGGCTTGAACCTGGGAAGTGGAGGTTGTGGTGAGCCGAGATCACGCCATTGCACTCCAGCCTGGGCAACAAGAGCGAAACTCCATCTCAAAAAAAAAAATCAGAAAGGATCATAGACCTAAATGTAAGAACTAAAAGTATTGAAGAAAAAAAAAAAACCTCTTAGAAGAAAACACAAAGAGTAAAGTTTCATGATCTTGGATTGGGCAAAATTTTCTTGGATACAAGAAGAAAAGCACAAGTAATAAATTTTTTATCCAGCCTATATAAAGAACTGTTGCAACTCAATAATTGAAAGGCAGCCCAATTTTTAAAATGGGCTGGGGATCTGAATAGACATTTCTCTAATGAAGGTATACAAATGGTCAATAAACACATTAAATAATGCTCACCATCATTAAGGGAAATGCTAATCAAAACCAAAATTAGAGACCATTTTACCCCCTCTAGGATGGCTATAATCAAAATGACAATAGTAAGTGTTGGTGAGCGTGTGGAAAAATTGGTGCCCTCACACCTTGCTAGGGAGACTATGAAATGGTGCCCCCACAGTGGAGAACAGTTTTGCAGTTCCTCAAAGGTTATCATACAGAGTTACCAAATGATCCTGAAATTCTACTCCTAGATATGTATTCAAGAGAAATGAAACATTTCTATTATTCTCTCAAACTTTGCCTCAGAACTTGTTATTTCATGGTCACAAAATGGCCACTTCATTTCTTGACATCACTTCCGTATTCCAGGATAGAAGAAGGTAAACGTAAAAGAACAAACTTCAAAAGGTGCTTACTGGTTAGGTAGGCCACTTTTCTTTTCCAGAAAAGCAAGAGGTTTACCAGCAACTTCAGTGTGTTCATTGAGTAGAATGTCTGTCATGTGGCCATGCTTGGATAAAGATGACTATGGAAAAGAGGTGTGGGTTCAGATTGGGGCAAAACATCCAGCACTGTCTGCCACCGTAACTCATGTATGCATTGCTTTATTTAGCACTATCTTATACAGATTACTTCTCCACCAGACCTTACAAATTTATATAGAGTTAGGCTTTGATGACAACCATGTGTGGGGTAGGGTTTTAGGTATCATCTGGTCTAATATGCCCCACCTCATTATGGGCAAGGCGTCATTCACATTTCACTCGAATAACTTTATAAATCACCATTTCATTGGGTAGTCCATCCTGGCCATAGACAGCTACCATTACAAAAGTCCCTTCTTTTTTTTTTTTCTTTTTTTTGAGATAGAGTCTCACTCTGTTGCCCAGGCTGGAGTGCAGTGGCACAATCTCGGCTCATTGCAACCTCCGCCTCCCGGATTCAAGTGATTCTCCTGCCTCACCCTCCCAAATAGCTGGGACTATAGGCATGTACCACCATGCCCAGCTAATTTTTTGTATTTTTATTAGAGACGAGGTTTCACCATGTTAGCCAGGATTGTCTCGATCTCCTGACCTCGTGATCTACCCACCTTGGCCTCCCAAAGTGCTGGGATTACAGGCTTGAGCCAGTGCGCCTGGCCAAAAGTCCCTCTTTAAGCTGTATCCAAGCTATATCCACGTGCGTTCATTTATCAATAATATTAGTAGTTACAGGGCCAGAGTAATTAAGATATAGTACTATCTCATTTAAACCTTGGAACAGCTATTTAAACTGATAAGCAGGCATCATTCTTTTCATCTACCCAGGTGGGAACCTGAGCCTCGCAAATTTCAGAGACTTTAATCCAGATTGTGCAATACTGACTCTAGGCCAGTTTCTTTCTATGAGACAGCACTTCACATATTTTAAACAGGGGTTCTTAAGTTGGGGTTCACAAACAACCCATGGATCAGTTTCAGATGGTCCATGAAGCTTTGAAAATGCTACTCAATATTACATATGTGAGCCTGTTTTTATAGAGAAGGTCTAAAAGAATCTGTGACTGACCAAAGAGTTAACAATTGACTGAAAGATGATGACAAAGCACGTCTTCCTGGAGTTTTTACTTCCCGAGATGAAACATCTCCACTTCCTCCAGTTATACCTCTTGATTTCCCCTACGCTACCCCACTCAGATGTGTCCTTCCCCATTGTATCAAGGGACAGTCACCTGAAAGTCATGTTTGATTCCTTGCCATCTCACACCCTACCTGCATTTTAACACAGAAGCTGCCAATTTTTCTTTTCAGTATATATGAATTCACATGTATTTCTTCATCTCAGCTACCATGACCATTTCCAGCCTGGGCTCATGTAGTCTCTTAATCGCCCCCATTCCTGGCTCACCTTTCTTCAGCCATTCTTCATGTGAGAGCCAAGAACAGTCTTTCTAAAATGTCAAGCAGATCATGTCACTCCCTTGCTTGAAAACCCTCAGTGGCTTCCCATGACATTGAGTAAATTTCAACCTCCACTTCAAACCTTGAGTGGTATGACCCAAGCCTTCCTCTGTGATGCTACCTCAATCTCCCTTCTCCTCTCCTTTATTGCATTAGAGTGACAGCAGCCTGCCACTAGGGCATGCCAAATTTCTTCCCATCTTAGGACTGTTACACTCTTCCAGAATGCTCTTCAACCTATTTTTCCCATCCTTCTGCCCTCAGTTTAAATATTATTTCCTTCTAGATATTGCCTCTGACACATTCTAAATTAGGACCCATTCACCCCACCTGTATATCACAGCTCCGTCATGAGTTTTCATTAGCTAGATAGACAGTTTGTGTGTGTGCTTGTTTAATGATTTCATTTTCTCCTTTAGACTGTGAGCTCCATGAGGGTAGTTTTCATATTTGTCTTTTACCACTGTATTTTCAGTGGTTGGTAGTGTTTGGTGCATGATAAATATTCAGAACTTCACTGAAGGAAGAGTTGGTTTCAAGTCCTCTCACCATCCTGGACATACACTAATTTGAAATATACAACTTAAAATGTGGTCCCCGATACTAAACTCAAATCTGCAGGTGTATTCTATTTCAGAGAGGTCTAGGCATGCCACATTTACCAAATTCTTTTCTCTTCTCCAGGATCAGAATAGTCCACTTCATGAACCTAAACAAATGATCTAATAAGGTCTGTAGCTGTCTGTCTCTGCCATTGATAGATGTGACCATTCACATATACAGCTACTATAGTCTCAATGTCTGTGTCCCTGTCAAACTCATATGTTGAAATCCTAACCTCCAAGAGGATGAAGTCAGGAGGTGGGGTCTCTGGGAGGTGATTAGGTCATGAGGGGGAGCCCTCATGAATGGAATTAGTGCCCTCATAAAAGGGGCCTGATAGAAACCCCTCACCTTTTCTACCAGGTGAGGACAGAGCAGGATGGCACCACCTATGAGGAAGCAGACCCTCACTAGACAGCGAATCTGCCTTGATCTTGGATCCTCAGCTTCCAGAACCCTAAGAAAAAGCTTCCATGGTTTAGAAGCTACCCAGTTTATGGCATTTTGTTATAGCAGCCCCAATGGACTAAGATACCAGCAAATCACAAATTAAAGAAGGATTCTGAATAAAATACCAGCACCAACACAAGTCTCTGGCTCAAAAATCAGCGCTCTTTATGCTGCCTTGCTGAAGTCAGGTGAAATGTCCTCAATTAAACTTTAAGATATGAATAAAGTATTTCAATATCTTAGCCATGGGTATGTGTACAATGAAGAACTCTGTTTCTATGATCTGCCTCCAAGACACGTGGATGGCTCATCCCATCCATGTTTCCCCTTCTTTCTCCGTGCTGCAAAGCACAAAGGCACCAAGATTCCCCAGTATCCAGGCTGGACACACAGATTCAGCTTATTTTCTGAGTGACAGGGGTAAATTCAAAAGATGTTCTCTGATTCAGATATGGAAACAAGCTAGAGCTGGAAGAGGCTGCTGAGAAATCGACTTGCCATCTCAGCTTTGTGAGATAAGCAAAACACAAAATCAAACCAGTCTGCTGAAATTATTACCATCTCCACCCTCACCAACAATGATGTGGTAGATAGCAGGGGAGCATTCATCCCCTGAAAATATCTAATCACAGTAGAGACCTTTCATATTATCATTAAAATTCTTAACTGCCCCCAGCCTGATTTCTTTTAAGCAAAGGCCCACAGGCCTTATACATTTCATGGTTATTTTCTCTGGTTATGGAGGCTGTACTTTTTCTAGTGTCTCATTTTTGTCCTCCTTCTCCTTTCACTCTTTCAGTTCAAATGGACACAACCTGGTTCCTATCACCTAGAGATGTATTAACCTTTCCAAATCCTGACATTGACTTCCTAGAAAAGTTCCCTGGAGCTCTGTAGCTGTTGGGGAAGAGGGGCAGCTTGGTTTTGACTTTAATATACATTTCGAAATACCTTTTGCAGGACGGCTGGAAATAAGGAACTAATAACAAAGCACTTCTAAAATTACCGGTACATCTGAAGCATTCCACCTGGTGCACAGCCTTTGAGAGTCTTTAATTCATCAATTAAGTGATCAAAGATCTTGTTCAAGATACGATTACATTTCTTTGGTTCTGTTTGCGCAATCGTACTAAAATTGATAGCATTCTGAAAATCAACCGGGTTCCAAAGCGAAAAATAAAAACAGACAAAATGACATCCAAACATTCATCACTTTCCAAAAGCAAGGCTATGATTAGTCCTTAACTATCCTGCAATATGAATGCTAGGACAAACCATTCCACAATGATGATGTCAAAGGAGGAACTTGAAGCTTCCACCCTCTTTAAAGCAGCTACTATGCATTTAGGTTGTAGCCAGGCCCTTTCAGAACTAGGATGTGGGTAAGAGGCTAGACAGAGAAGTCCTGGCTACTGGCCAAAGCCAACTCCAAGAGCAAATAATTTCAGTAATATAGAATAGAGGTCTTTGAGTGACTGCCGATGACCTTTGTCACATACACAGGATTAGTCTTCCTTATACCACTAAAATCAAAACAATGCCGTGGCCCAAGAATCAGAAGGAAATGTTTCTTAAGTTACCACAATTCTTCTTAATCCTTGTTTCCCAAGGGCCAGTTATTATGATTGCATTTTGTCTGAATAATCTTGATCATCTAAAAGAGGAGTTAGTAAACTATGTCTGTAAAAGTTAAGATAACAAAGAAACTGTGGGCCCCTCAGTCTCTTTTGCAACCACCCCATTCTGCAATCGTTTCATGAAAACAACTAAAGATGACATGTCAGTGAAGGGGCATGGCTGTGTTCCAATAAAACTTTATTCACAAAAATAGGCACTGGTCTTTTGGCCCGTAGTCAGTAGTTTGCTGGTCCCTGCTCTGTAACATGGTCATGACTGTAATCCACACTTGGAAAGTTTAGTCTACATCACTAAGTTTGCATGGACTTCAAGAGCATTCTTCTTCTTGCGCTGGGTAGTTTGAAGGAGGATGCTTGCTGAGTGTGATGGTTTTGGGACAAAAATAGATTTGATCTGATAGGGGGAGAAGTTACTGAGCCACCAGTGTAACTTCGTATGATTTCCCCTTCAAAAAGTTCATTTTACTCTCCAAATTTTTAGGCAACATTGTTTCTTTTTAAAGAACATGAGATTTCACATTGCATCCCAGTTATTTACTACCTGAGTTTTGGTCTTAACAAATAGGATTTTGTTATTCTCTGTCATCAACGGAGCAAGCACATGTGGTTTTGATTTACAAAATTGTGATAAAATTCACTGTATCCTTAAAAAAAAGTGATTGAAAAAATTTCAGACTGCTGCAGAGAATGTAGGGGGGAAATGAGGGGATTGAATTTCAACCAAAGACATGCCAGATTTTTTTTCTTGCTCTTAATATTCAACATTCTCCCACTACTCAGTATCTAATTAGATACTGGAACAATGCAGGGATCATGTGTTTCTCTTTAAGCTTTTGGCACAGTCCATCACACTCTAGTTAGCACTGGATACACTGAGGTGCTCCTCCAGAAACCAGTACTGAGTGACATCACGTGCTATGTCACAAACAATGGAACATAAATTAAGTGCGCATGCTCTCAGACATTCAAAACACTTGCAGTCATTTCGGTTTTCCCCCTTTTCATTTACTTCAAATCCACATTCATTCTGATGCTTGAAAACCCTCCCTTGTCTCCCAACTTTTTTTCAGAAACAGGTATCCCTTGCTACCCAGAGTATTTTCTGCTTCTCAGAAAAATCACAATTCAATTTATTTTAAAAAATCATATGGGCCACTTAATAGTTATTGTTTGAGCTCTGTGGAAATGATTGGCTTGACTTATGACTAACAACAATAAACACAGTGTATTTATTGCAAACACCATGGCCAGCCACCATATAACATATATAGGTCCTTACATACAGATAGTCAGAAAGTGAGAATGGGTATCAAAGCTGTCTGCTATGTGATTGTTTCCTTCACAGACTGACAATATGAATATCTGAGGACCAACATCCCATCTTCATGCTATACCCTTTCGAATAGAAAACTAGAGAAGGAAATTATGTAACTCATCAATTGCTAGAGAAATGTTGAGGACGCCAAAAAAATACACAGACATACTCAGACCTTTTTAAATCTGGAAACATGTGTTGTTTGTGAAGAAGCATAAATATCCTAAAACTCTCTTCCATATGTCTGCTTTCCTCCCATTGGGCTACATTCCCAAGAGGCTCGAGTAGTTCCAAATTTGGCTTCTATGCTTGTATCTAAAATATGAAAAATTAATGCTGAGCAGGCTTTATAAATTGTTTTCATCACAGTAATATTAAAATATTGCATATAATTGTGTTTTAATTAAAATGACGGCTTAAAAATTTAATACATATTTGTACATATTTATGGGATGCATATGATATTTCAATACATGCATAAAATATGTATAATGATCAAATGAGAGTATTTAGGATATTCATCATCGTTAACATTTACCATTTCTGTGTGGTGTGAATATTTCAGACCTCCTCTTGTAGATCTATTTTAAATATACATTGTTAATTTTAAGATATATATTAACTATAGTGACTCAACTGGGCTATCAAACACTAGACTTATTTCTTCTATGAAATCGTATGTTTGTACCCATTAAACAACCTCTGTTTACCTCCCACCCCCCACCCCCCACACACCCTTCCCAGCCCCTGCTATCATTCTACTCTCTACCTTCATGAGATCAACTTTAGCTCAGACATGAATGAGAACACGTTATTTATTTTTCTGTGCCTCACTTATTTTACATAACATAATGACTTCCAATTACAGCCATGTTGCTGCAAATGACAGGATTTCATACTTTTTATGGTCGAATAGTATTCCATTGTGCAGATATACCACATTTTCTTTATTCACTCATCTGCTGATAGGCATTTAGGTTGATTTCATATCTTGGCTATTGTGAATAGTCCTGCGATGAACATGGGGTGCAAGTATCCCTTTGGTTCACTGATTTTCTTTCCTTTGGATAAATACCCAGTAGTAGGATTGCTGAAATGTATGGAGCTCTATTTTTAGAGCTATTTTATTTTCCATAATAATTTACATTCCCACCAACAGTGTATAAAGAGTTCCCTTTTCTCCACATCCTTGCCAGTTTTTGTCTTTCTAATAATAGCTATTCCAATTGGAGTGAGAGGATTATCTCATTGTGGTTTTGACTTGCATTTCCCTGATGATTAGTGATGTTGAGTATTTTTCTATATACTTGGCTATTTTTATGTCTTCTTTTGAGATATGTCCATTTAAATCCTTTGCCCACTTTTTAATGAGATTATTTGGGATTTTGCTTTTGAGTTAATTGTATATTCTAAATATTAGTCTCTTGTCAGATGAATATTTTTGCAAATATTTTCTCCCATTCAACAGGTTATTTCTTCATTCTGTTGATTATTTCCTTTGCTGTGCAGAAGCTTTTTAGTGTAATATAGTCCCATTTGTCTATTTAAGTTTTTATTGCCTATGCTTTTGGGATCTTAGCCATAAAATCTTTGCCTAGACAAACGCCCTAGAGCATTTCCCCTATGTTTTCCTCTAGTAGTTTTATAGTTTTGAGTCTTACATTTAAGTCTTTAATTCATTTTGAGTTAACTTTTGTCTATGGTGAGAAACAGGGATCTAGTTCATTCTTCTGCATATTGATTTCCAGTTTTCCCAGCATCATTTATGGAAGGGCGTTTCCTTTCCCCAATGTATGTTCTTGGTACCTTTGTCAAAACTCAGCTGGCTATAAATTCAATTGGATTTGTTTCTGGGTTCCCTGTGCTGTTCCACTGGCCTTTGTGTCTGTCTGTTTTGGTTGCTATAGCTTTGTAGTCTATTTTGTAGTCAGGTAGTGTGACACCTCTAGCTTTGTTCTTTTTGTTCAGTACTGCTTTAGCTGTTTGGGCTCTTTTGGGCTCTTGCGATTCCATATTAATTCTATAATTGTCTTTTCTATATCTGTGAAGAAAGTCATTGGTATTTTGCTAAGGATTGCATTTAATCAGTAGATTGCTTTGTTTTATGGTCATTTTAATAACGTTAAGTTTTCTGATCCATGAATATGGGATGTTTTTTCATTTGTCTATGTTCTCTTCCATTTCTTTCATCAGTGTTTTGTAGTTTTCCTTGTAATGGCCTTTCATCTTCATGGTGACATTTATTCTTAGATATTTTATTTTTTTGTAGCTATTGTAAACGGGATTGCCTTCTGGATTTTTTGGCTGTTCATTATTGGTACAAACGCTACCAACTTTCATACTTTGATGTTGTATCCTGCAACTTTACTGAATGTATTAGTTCTAACAATATTTTGATGGTGTCTAGGTCTTTCTATATGTAGGATCATATCATCTGTAAACAGGGACAATTTGACCTCCTCTTTTTCAATTTGCATGTTTTCTTTCTTTTGCCTGATTATTCTGGCTAGAACTTCTAGTACTATGTGGAATAGAAGTGGTGAAAGTGGGCATCCTTGTCTTTTTCCTCTATGAACTCATAGAGGAAAGGGTTTCAGCTTTTACCCATTCAGAATGTTAGCCATGGGTTTGTCATTTATGGCCTTTATTAACTTGAGGTATATTTCTTCCATGCCTAACTTGTTGACAGTTTTTACCACGAAGGGATGTTAAATTTTATGAAATGCTTTTTCCATATGTGTTGAGATCATCTTGTGGTTTTTGTCCTTCACTCTGTTGATGTATGACATTTATTGATTTACATATATTGAACTATCCTTGCATCCCTGGATGAATCCCACTTGACCATGGTATATTATCTTTTTAGTATGTTGTTGCATTCAGTTTGCCAGCATTTTGCTGAGGAATTTTGCATCTATATTCATAAGGGATATTGGCCTCTAGTTTTTAGTTGTTGTGGTTGTGTCCCTTTCTGGTTTTGTTATCAGTGTAATGCTGGCCTTGCAGAACAAGTTAGGAAGAATTCCCTCATTTTAAATTTTCTGGACTAGTTTGAGAAGAATTGGTGTTAGTTCTTGATAACTTTGGTAGAACTAGACAGTAAAGCCATCTGGTCCTGGGCTTTTACTTATTGGGAGGTTTTTTAAAATTACTGATTTAATCTCATTATTCATTATTGTTCTGATTAGGTTTTCTATTTCTTTATGGTTCAATCTTGGTAGATGTTATGTGTCCAGGAATTTATCTATTTCTTCTAGGTTTTCCAGTTTGTTAGCATATTGTAACTTATAATAGCGTCTGATGATCTTTTGCATTTCTGAGGTATCAGTTGTAATGTCTCTTTTTTCATTTCATTTCTGATTTGGGTCTTCTCTCTTTTTCCTGGTTAATCTAGCTAGTAATTTATAATTTTATTTTTTAAGAAAACCAACTGTTCATCTTGTTATAATAATTCTTTTTAAGTTTCTAAGAAAATTTCAGGCCTGCTCTGATTTTTATTATTTCTTTCCTTCTAATTTTGGGTTTGGTTTATTCTTGCTTTTCTAGTTTCTCAAGGTACATAATTAGGTTTTTTATTTGCAATCTTCCTACTTTTTTGATACAGGCATTTATTGCTATGAGCATTCTTAGTATTTTTTTTCTTTATCTCACAGGTTTGGCTATTTTGTGTTTCCATTTTTAATTGTTTCAAGGCATTTTTATTTCCTTCTTAATTTCTTCATTGATCCAATGGTCACATTCAGGAGCATACTGTTTACTATTCATGTATTTTTACAGTTTCCCAAGTTCCTTTTGTTATTGATTTATAGTTTTATTCCATTGTGGTCTGAGAACATATTTGATATGATTTCTTTTTTTTATTTTTTGACTTGTTTAGTGGTCTAACATACGTTCTATCCTGGAGACTGTTCCATGTGCTGATAAGAATATGTATTCTGCAGCTGTTGGATTAAATGTTCTATAAATGTCTCTTAGATCCATTTGGTCTACACTGCAGTTTAAGTCTGATGTTTGTTGATTTTCTGTCTAGGATATCTATCCAGTGCTCAAAGTAGGGTGCAGTAACCAACTACAAATGTAGAGAAGTCAATCTCTTTCTGTAGATCTAATGATATTTGCTTTATATATCTGTAGCTCCAGGGCAGGATGAATATTTATTTACAGTTGTTATATCTTCTTGCTGAATTGATCCCTTCATTTTAATGACTTTGCCTTTCTTTACTGGTTTGGATGTAAAGTCTGCTTTATCTTATATAAGTATAGCTACTCCTGCTCACTTTTGGTTTCTGTTTGTGTAGTACATCTTTTTCCATCCCTTCAACATTCAGTCTTACGTGTCTTTACGGGTGAAGAAAGTTTCTTGTAGGCAACATAGAAATAGATCATGGTTTTTAACCCATATGGCCAATCTGTATCTTTTAAGTGGGGAATTTAATCCATTTACATTCAAGTCCATTACTGGTAGGTGAGAACTTATTTCTGTCATTTTGTTATTTTTTTTAAATTACTTTGTATATCCTTTCTCTTATCATTTTGGTTTAGTTGGTTTTCTGCAGCATTAACATTTGAGTCCTTTCTGTCATTTGTGTGTCTGCTCTACCAGTGAGTTTATAATTTTTTTTGAGACAGAGTCTCACTCTGTTGCCCAGGCTGGAGTGCAGTGGTGCAATCTCAGCTCACTGCAACCTCCGCCTCCCAGGTTAAAGTGATTCTTGTACCTCAGCCACCCAACTAGCTGGGATTACAGGTGTTCGCCACCATGCCTGGCTAATTTTTATATTCTTAGTAGAGACAGGATTTTGCCATGTTGGCCATTCTGGTGTCAAACTCCTGGCCTCAAGTGATCCTTTTGCTTCAGCCTCCCAAAGTGCTGGGATTACAGGTGTGAGCCACCACACCCAACAAGTTTTATACTTTCGTGTGTTTTCATGATGGTAGGTGTTGTCCTTTCACTTACAGATGTAGGACTCCCTTAAGCATTACTGGTAGGGCTGGTCTGGTGGTGATGAATTTTCTCAGTTTTTGCTTATTTGAAAATGATTTTATTTCACCATCATTTTTGAAGGATAGCTTTGCTGGGTACAGTATTCTTGATTGACGGAGTTTGTTTTTTGTTTTTTTGGTTTTTTCCTTTCAGCACTTATACTATATCATCCCATTCTCTCTTGGGCTGTAAGGTTTCTACTGAGAAACCCATTGTCTGATGAGGGCTCTCTTATATGTGACTTGATGCTTTACTCTTACCATTTACAGAATTTTCTCTTTGTCTTGACTTTTGACAGTTTGACTATAGTGTGCCTTGGAGAAGACTTTTTTGGGTGGAATCTATTTAGGGATCTTTGAGCATCCTGTATCTGGATGTCTATATTTCTTGCAAGACTTGAGAAATTTTCAGCTAGTATTTCATTAAATCAATTTTCTATGCTTTCACCTTTCTTCTTTTGGAACACTCAAAATTCAAACAGTTGGTTGATTTATGGCATCCCATGTCATATAGGCTTTTGTTTGTTTGACTGGGTTATTTCAAAAGACCTATCTTCAAGTCTGTACATTCTTTCTTCTGCTTGGTGTAGTCTACTGTTGAAGTCTGACTGTATTTTTATTTAGTTCATTGAATTCTTCAGTTTTAGGATTTCTGTTTGATTTTTTATGATATCTATCTCTTTGTTGCACTTCTCATTCAGATCATGATTTTTTTTCTGATTTCCTTGTATTGTTAATCTGTGTTATATCTGAGTTTTCTTAAATCATTATTTTGAATTATTCAGGCATTTCATAGATTTTTCATTGGAATCTGTTGGAGAAGTTTTTTTTCCTTTGGAGACGTCATGTTTCCTTTCTTCTTCACATTTCTTCTGTCTTTACATTAATACATGTACATCTAGTATAATAGTTGCTTCTTCCAGTATTTTGGATTGGCTCGCATAGGAAAAGACTTTTTTCCTATCAATTTATTGACAGTGTTGGCTAGGTAGGGAATTCCCACTTTGATTCTGGGTGCATGTAGTAGTGTCGTATCCATATGATTTCTCCTGCTGCAATCAGCAGCACTGATATCTCTGAGTTTTTCAGTTGCTCAGGTTGTAGCTGTTAGTGGAGGCTGTGGTGAGGCTTTGCTGAGAATGGAGATGCCAGGTAGGACAGTTTTCAGGCCCCATTGGTGGCAGTGGTGGGCTGACCATACCCATCCTTTGGCCCCAGGTGGCACACACAGGCATTAATATCAGCAGGTCTAGGTGGGCTGATTCTTGGGCCTCCAAGTGGCCTGCTTGGGTGCTGACAGTAGCAGTGGTGGGTCATGGCAGGTGGGTGTGTCCTTGGGCCCTTGAGCAGTGTATGTGGCATAGGTAATGGCAGTAGTGTTGTCAAGCCAACCCTCAGGCTTCCAGGGGCACATGTGGGCTCTAGCAGTGGCATGGGCAGGCTGGGTAGGGCAGTCCCCAGACTCCGAAGTGGTGTGGGTGGGTGGGTGGATGCTGGGAGTGGTGGTAGTGGCAGGCTAGGTGAGCCCATCCACAGGCCCCTGGGAGGAATGTGCAGGCACCAATGGTGGCAGGTTGATCCCCAGAACCCTGGATGGTACATTTGGGCACCAGAAGCAAGCAGACTGGGCCTGTTGTCAGACATGTGATGATGACACATGCATACACCAGAAGTAGCAGGCAGGGCAAGTCAATCCCAAGGTTCCTAAATGGCTCACTTGGTCACTGGCAAGGGCGGTACCAATAGGGGAAGACCTATCCTCAGCCCCACCCCCATCCCGCCCCGATGGTGTACATTAGCACAGGCTGTGGTGGGCAAGATAGGGCAATCCTCAGGCCCCTGGACAGTATTCTTGGATGCTGGTGGCAGGCAGGCTGGATCTTCATTAGGCTCCCCAGTGGTGAGATCACATATCAGAAGTGGAAAGCAAGGCAGGTCAATACCCATGTCCGCAGATGGCATCCTCAGGTACCAGTGGCAGGCAGGTTAGGCCTGCTATCCATGCCCCTGATGTGGTGTGTGTATGCCAGAAGCAGCGTGTGTATGCCAGAAGCAGCAGGCAAGATGGCCCAATCTCCAGGCCTGTGGCTAGCATGCTCAGGCACTGGCAGCACGTGGGCTGGGCCTGCTGATAGTGGATGCATGGATCAGGAGCAGCAGCCAGGGTGAGTCAATTCCAAGGCCCCCAGCTGGCATGCTCAGGTACCAGTAATAGTGTGCAGTGTGGGCCTCTCCTCAGCCTTGGAACAGTATTCATCAGACCAGTCTCCAGGCCCACTGAAGGCATGTGCAGGTGTGCAGCTGCCCTGCAGCCGAGGGTGGGATGTGTTCTGTCAGTAGAGCAGCCCCAGGCAGGTAGCTGCCTTTGGCCACCTTTATCCAAGGGGCCGTGTCCCCTATGAGCTTCACTGCCTGTTTTCTCGGCTGTAAGGCATTGTAAGGGCCAGAATGCTGGGGACCCAGCCACACCATGGGGTCTACCTGGTATCATGATGCTGTAGCACTCTGGGTAGATACAGTGGGGATGTCAGCAGGGATTCAGAGATATGGAGATACAGGGGCTGTTGGGCCACAGAACAGGATGTGGTCTGGTATGGGCTGGACTCTCAAAAGGCACCATGCTATAGCTGCTTTGGTCTCAGGGTGGGTGTGGGACTTGGAACAAACTCTCCCTCTGGAATGATGCTCTCACATGGACATCAGGCAGCTCCCTCTACTAGCCTCGGGATCCTCAAGGGCCGAGGGGCTCTCCCACAGCTAGGATTGCAGAAGTCTGCAGTGAGGATATGGACAGCTGACGATCTCTCACTTATCCTTTCGCTGTACTGCAGAGCTTCTCCTGGCTCCTAGTCTATCCCAGCCAGGCTGGCTACCTCACTTCCTTCTGTGCCTCATTTCTTCACTGTCACTTCCCTGCTAAATTCCAGTGTTCTCTCTTAGATGTTCTAATTGATGTGTGATGATCTACTCACTGTTTTGGTCCTTTTTTGTGGAGGTGGCAAATGCCAGGTGGCTCTACTCAGCCATCTTGAAGCCCCTTTCCATTAAGTTGTTTTTAAATTAATTTACCAACAATCAGAATTTCTTAGGTCATTTCTGATTTAAGATATACTTTGAAGAGCCATTTATCAGATGATCTTCACCTACTGGTATTAGGGAATAAGAACTTTATTTATACCACTTAACAACACAAAACATCAATTTAGTAATATTGCCCTACAGCTACAAATATTGGACTATTAACAAAAATTCTTGACATAATATATTAAACATTTTATTTTTGATGACCTCTTACAAAATATCCTTTTCAGAGTTGAAAACAATAAAGTACAGAACCTTTCACTGGGTCATCACCTATATGCAAAATATCATGATATATTATGGTCCTGCAATGCACTTGCATTCTGGTATCAGACATTTTTGCTTACCAACACCAGATGGTAAGCCATATCACTTATTTGGTTTATTGAAAGATCCTAGTAAAGTGACAATCACCCCATATGGTTCCCACAAGCCACACTGAACTGTTCAACTGACCTACCACTAACTAATCAGTTCTTCATTTCTTACTTGCTTTTCAGTAGTTCTTTTCAATTTTCTCTTTTTCTGTATCTTTATTTTATGCTATTTCATACTATCTCCAAAACAGAAATGTGGGCTTTGAGCATTTAAGAAAAACAATTTCAAAACTGTGTGAAGTGAATTCAACTCAAAGGATGGGATGGGCATAGTTTTGGTGAAAATATGAATAATTTCTATTATTTCTAAAGCCAAGTCAAGTATTTAGCCAGGGCCTGATTCAAAGCAAAAACACAATAAGAAAATGATCTCAGCTCATCTTCATCTCTCTGGTTGAAGGAGCAATAATAGCTATATCCAATTTTTATAGGAGTCAAAGAGATGCATGTAATGATTCTTCTATATATATAAATTAACAGTGTTTTAAAAAGGGAATTCATTATGTTATAAACAATTAAAAATGTATATAATGCAGCTTTCTTCGATCCAGAGTTCTGTTCTGTGAGTGGAACTACCAACCTATTATTTTAAAGTATGCCTTTATATTGAAGTTTCTCAACTGCTTTTAATTATTTTCATTTTTCTTCCCTGAATCTTTTCTAGGTACATTACACTTTTATTCAATTACAGCAAACAAAGTAACATAGGATGGCAATTCTGGCAGCAGATACATTATGGTCTTAAAATAGTATATTGTTATATGTTAAAAGGCGTAATAAGTCCTATATACAAGTCTGCACAAAATCTCAAATTGTTTTCTGCCTCAATTCTCAGCTGCAGGAATAGGTGTAGTTTTTTCTGGCTGGCTCCTACAGTAACTGGCAAGAGTCAAGATGGAAAAAGGTTCCTTTCCTTACTCATTAACCCAGAGAATGCTGCCAACTACTGTTTTGTTTAAGCTATTATTTTGGTCAGCTTTGAAAATTAAAAATATATATACAGTAATAAATGCTTTGGGAAAAAGCATGGTCACCACTTATAGAAAATATATAGAATATATTGCGAAACTCCACCTCAAAAAAATGCTGATGAAAATTAAAATGAGTATACAAGTCATGATTCAAAAGATAGGAAACAGTGAAAATATATTCTAAAAAGCTCCAAAAGAAATCAAAGTAATATAGATTAAGCTATCTATCATAATAATACATATAAATAAGTTAAACACTCAGACAAAAATTCTTAGATTACATTTAAAGAAAAAATACAATTTACCTAAGCACTTACAAAGTTACACAGAAAGTTGAAAAGTAGAAGGATAGAAAAAGATATGGCAGACCAACATAGACCAAAAGAGAGTAATAGTTCCTATGTCAGTAAAAGCAAAAAACAAGGCCAAAAGTATTCAATGAATAAAAAAAGTATTATGTTCACAAAAGGTACAATATATATAATGCTATAATAGTCATTAACACTTATACATGGAAAAACATTGCCCTGAAATAGAAAAATAAATTTAAAAGAAGGAAAAATTAATAAACATAAGAAACACCGGGGTATAAATCTGACACATTAGTCAAAATGTAATAATACCTTCACACAAATCAAACATTTTAATAACCATGGAATTTAACATTATTTTGCTATATTACCTATAAAGAAACACTGACTAAATTCCAAACAGTAAAAATTACACAGGAAGTATTTTTCATTTTCTATCCACAGTATAATGAACATTTAAGCATAAGCAAAACCAAATAGAACAAAACAAAAACCTTCAGCAATTTCAACACTTTTTTAGATCTCCTAATAGAAATTCTCAGATTATTTAGGAACTAATCACAATGATCACACCACCACAGCAATGCTTAAGCTGCACCTAAAGCTATGCCCAGAGGCAAATTCATAGCCTAAATTGTTAGCTTATTAGACATTAAAGACTCAAAAGAAATGGCCTAAAATATTCAAATCCAAAAATTATGTAAGTGTGTGCATGTATTTAATGCATATGGTATAATTTTAAAGAACCCCATGTGCTAGCCCATCACAATCAACCTCTATACTTACAGGGGAAATATTAATACTTGGTGGTCAGCTGCTATCTACTATCTGTGGATGGAGAAAGGAAGACCTGCCAATAATGCACCACTGATATGCTTGGAGAACACTCTAACAAGAAAAAAAATGAAAAGAAAAAAATACCACTAAAACCAACATGAGCCTACACTAGCGATAAATACTAAACGACCTGCATCAGAAGTTCCCAAACACTGGTCTATACAAATAGTATCAAAGTATTGGGTACCTATTGTAAAAAGTAACATTTGCACATCTTTCCCTGGAACTTTCAAATTAGAATCTCCATGGGTAGTATATAAAGGTCTGTATCATAGTTACTTTTGGCAACCCACTAGATGCAGATCTTAATTTGTTAGTATCAGGCAATAAGGAAAATTTACCTCGTGTTAATGCAGGAAACAATAAAGAACATTTAACTTCAAGTCTCACTGAGATGAAAGAGGCTATTTCATCACTGAAGAAAGAGTAGAATAGAAAAAAAGGAAAAAGGAGGAGGAAGAGAAGGACAAGCCACCATCATCTAAGAACAAAAATGAATTCTTTGAAATAAAAAAAAAGAATGAGGGTGTTTAATAATGGCAGTGAAGGGCAGAATAAAACTTACAAAAACAAAATGAGTGAATCAGAGGCCAGGAAGAATTCTCCACGCATAAGAGTTCTTAAAAGAGCAATTAGAAGAATAGGACGGCTTTGCAATGTGTTGGTTTGGTGAGACTGAACTACATTTCCCAGAATTCCATTTCTTGTATATACATACATCCTAATTATATACCACTGTTCTACGTAATTATCCATCTAATCTTCACAGCCATGTTACAAGCTTGATTCCATAACTATCCACATTTTAAAGGTAAGGAAACTGAGGCACAAAAGTTTACATGGTTTGCTCAAGCCCTCACAGCTAGTAAGTGTTGGACCTGGGTTTGATACCACCTCCACTGACTCAAGGGTACATCTTTTTAATTACTACAAATCACAGAGTAGTTAAGCCAGTAAAACTATTCATTGTCTAAATACTTGTTGCTAATGTGCTCCTGAAATTTAATGTATTTAGTCATGAGCCACATTATGACATTTGGTCAAGGACAGATGTCTTATGGTGGTTCCATAAGGTTATAATGGAGTTTGGGCACTTTGGCTCATGCCTGTAATCCCATTACTTTGCAAGGCCAAGGCAGGTGGATTACTTGAGGTCGGGAGTTCAAGACTAACCCAGCCAACATGGCGAAACCCCATCTCTACTAAAAATACAAAAAGGAGCCAAGAGTGGTGTCACATGCCTGTAATCCCAGCTACTTGGGAGGCTGAGGCAGGAGGATCGCCTGAACCCAAGAGACAGAGGTTACAGTGAACCAAGACTGTGCCACTGCACTCCAGCCTTGGCAACAGAGACCCTGTCTGAAAAACAAACAATAAAAAAAGATTATAATGGAGCTGAAGAACTCCTATCACCTCGTGATGTCTTAGGTTGGAATATAAACTTTTTTATGTTTAGCTACATTTAGATACACTAATATTATCTTTGTGTTACAATCATCTACAGCACTCAGTACAGTAACATGTGGTAAAGGTTTGTAGCCCAGGAGCAACAGGCTAGACCACATGGCCTAGGATTGTAGTAGGCTGTACCATCTAGCTTTGTGTAAGAACACCCTGTGATGTTCACAGTACGCCAAAATCACCTAGTGAGGCACTTCTCAGAGAATATTCCCATTGTTAGGCAACACAAGACTGTATATAGCAAGTCTACTGTGTTTGTGTTTTCCAATTCATTAGTTAATTTCTATTGCTGCAATGTAATTAACATGGTTGGTCATTTTCATTCTTAAATGTACTGTTTTTCCTAAATGGAAAAAAAAAAGTATACTCCTAAAAAATCCAAACTACAAAGAAATGAAGAAAGTGAAAACACCCCATCATTCCTGCCTCTGCTATCACTTTGTTGTACGTAATTCCAGACATTTTTTACGCATACTGCTAGAAGGAAGGCAGGGAAAGAATTTGGGGAGAGTTACACAAGAGGCTTCATTTGAATGATGAGTATATAGGTATTCATTTAATTACTACTTATACCCTTTATATCTAACATTCCTTTGTAAGAATAATTTGATTGAAAAAATAAACAAGCTGCCTTTCACCACAAATGGCATGCTTATTAATACAGTCGCTGAGTTTATTAAACTTTCTAACAGTGATCAGATATAAAAGTGTATCTTGCTACTCTGCAATTCCCAGGATTACCCTTAGAAATCTGAACTATATGCTATGGAAGTGCTTAAACAATAAGTAAAGAACGCTTGTACTCAGAATTGCCAATTACAACTCCGTAACTTTATGTACTCCCAGGAACAAGCAAGACAACATATTCTTTTCCAGGACATTTTAATAAAAATAATACGAAACAGTCCTATGCTATGATAAAAGCACAGTTACTGTGTGCTCAAACACTGAATATTCCCATTGTGCTGCTTATTTAAAACAAAAACAATAAAAACAGGATGCCACAAGCACAGATCTAAGAACCTTCACACATATTACCTCATTTAATCTTTATGCTGAACAGTTGAGATGGGGAACTTTGTTCCCATTTTACAGATAAGAAAGCCATGACTCAGAGAGGTTAAATCATATGCCCCATGTCACATGGCCACTAAGTGACAGCTCCTGTTTCCAACCCAGGCTCCTGCCTGCAAGTCCAGTGTTCCTTCCATTACATCACTGAATAGGTTGGTTTTCCTAGTGGGAAACAACAGAGGCCAACCATGGCTGATGAAAAATGAACAAGGATAATAGGTAATGCAGAGAACTTGGGCAATACAGACAAAAAGACCCCAAATCACACCACAGAGCCAGTGGAGAGAGGGCACTACTGTCACTGCTAAGCACTAAAGAATACAAGCAGGGAACGCACGATGTTCTCACTAACGCACCAGCACTGCTGTTCCAGGAACACAGCCTTCATGCAGCCACTGCCCCTACCAAGGAGATGACCTTGAGAATGTGCCTTCCTGTGACTGTGGGGGTAACCCCTGGACTCTAGATGATGCCCACTTGTACTCCAGCTGCAAGAGGGCAAAAGGTGATCTGGTAGGAAAACAAATAACTGGCATTTTCAGCAAGAGGTAGACACCGCCTGCAATGAGACTCAGTAAGATGGGAGAGAACACAAAACATAGGAAGGAGACCCAGATACTGGGTGGTCAAAAAAGATGACAAGTGCTCACTGAAAGACCACCCTTTGACTGGTTCACATCAACAAACATTTTTCTTCCTCATACTTTTTCTCCCCACCTCCCAAAATAAAGCTCTTACCTAACATAATACAACCATCCTTATCTAATCTAAAAGCATGCCTGGCCGGGTGGCGTGGGTGGTGGCTCACTCCTGTAATCCCAGCACTTTGGAAGGTCGAGGCGGGTGGATCACCTGAGGTCAGGAGTTTGAAATCAGCCTGGCCAACGTGGCAAAACCACATCTCTACTAAAAATACAAAAATTAGCAGGGCGTGGTGGTGTACGCCTGTAATCCCAGCTACTCAGGAGGTTGAGGCAGGAGAATTGTTTGAACCCAGGAGACAGGGGTTGCAGTGAGCCAAGACTGTGCCATTGCACTCCAGCCTGGGCAACAGAGCGAGACTTCATCTCAAAAAAATAAAACTAAAAATAAAAATAAATAATAATAAAAGCATTCCTTCCTTCCTTCCTCCAATGATGAAAAAACTAAAGGTCTTTCAGTTGATGCCTCCAGCTACAAGTCCAAGATCTTCTCTGGTACTCTCACTCTTCAATATTCTATTATCTACAGACTCAGCTGTAAAGTTAATCCCTAACACACACAGTGTCAGACAGTAGAGAAAAGAAACAGGAAAAGAGAATAAAATGTGTTAAGATATATAAACAAACATGAGACATAGCAGGTAGGAAAATACGGGCCGATGCTACAGTCATCTGCAGATGGATGTGAGGCTGTAGTGGGGGCTTTGTCCCTCCACTCTTTTCCTTCCACGTTCTCTTCAATTTCATTCTACTACTCAGCTGACCAGGTTTATCTACCCAATATGACGACCTGCCTTCATTCCTGAGGGGTTTGAGATATTGATGTGTTCTTCCATTAAATTTTAATCACTGGAGCAGTACAAGGTGGCATCCCAAAACATCCCTTGGGTTCCATACACCTTGTTGCTATTACATAGCAGTAACCTTATTGACCAGAACAATCTCCCATGCCAACCCAGAACATCCTTTTTCACAGATTTGGCCAATGGCACGAGAAGTCTGCGACAGCTAGGTGGGTTGGTTCACCCTCTCATTCAATGCAATCACTGCTGTTCCCTGATGGAAACCATCTTCCTTTGGGTATTAAGCCTCTAAAGTAGCAGATCACAGGGTTTCAGAGATGGGAAATGTCCCAAATATAATTGCTAGGCATTCACCATTCCAACCATTTCTTTATTTCAACTACCTGACTCCAGAATTTTATCTACATGGGGTTTTCTTGAACTTAACTATTCTTGAAATGACTGATTCTTACTTCTCCAGTATCTTTTTTTTTTTTTTTTTTTTTTTTTTTTGAGACAGGGTCTTGCTCTATAACCCAGGCAGCAGTGTACTGGCATGATCATGGCTCACTGCAGCCTTGACTTCCCAGGCTCAAGCAATCCTCCCACCTCAGCCTGCTGAGTAGCTGGGACCACAAGTACATGCCATCACACCCAGCTAATTTGTTTTTGTTTTTTTTTTTTGTAGAGATGGGTCTCTCCGTGTTGTCCAGGCTGGTCTCATTCTGGGTTCAAGCAACCCTCCCACCTCAGCCTCCCAAAGTGCTGGGATTGCATGCATGAGCCACTGCACCTGGTCTCCAATGATTTCATAAGCATCTAGTTACCTGCATGAAAGCCCTTTCTGCCTAAAATACCTGAAGTGATTTTTTGTCTCCTGCACTGAACCCTGACTAATACAGAGAGTAACTTTTGTGAGCGGGTCATTAGCTGTACTTGTGAGAGATACTATTGCCTTTTTCTCTCTCTTGGCTTCCAAACTTATACATTCGTTGTATGACTGACACAGGATCACATGCTGACCACTAGTTCAAAGCACACATCACGTCCCACAGGACAGCACCCCAACTTCACAAGGTAGTCTCTAATCTGAAGCTCTAACAGAGTCATCAATAGGCCTTTCTACCATTCTGCATGATTGCATAAATTGTAGGAAATGGTTGATCCATCCTTAGTATCCATTCCTACCATTTCATATATGTTTTCCTAAGCTACAGAGGTTAGAGAACTACAATTTTATTTCACAGACTCCACTGCAGCTTCTGGGAGACTGCATGAATCTTTTGTGTTATATCTGCTGCCTTACTTCTTTCAATGTAGAGAAACTATGTTTAGAAACTGTGTGCTGTGGGACACCATCATGGGAAGTAAAGCCTTCAATCAATCTAAGAATGGTAGGCTGGCTAAAGCATGGCAGGCAAGGAATACAAATGCAAATTCAAATTCAAAATTACTTTTGCTCCTTGATGATCTCTACTGATGATTAGTTAGGTTCTAGATGGTCCCCATTTCACATGGTACCATATTGGGGGCTACAGCTAGCAAGTTGAGCATTCATTAACGGCAGTTGACAATGGTGGTTAAGGTAAAGTTTACAAGTTGAGGCCAGGCTACCACTGAATGTATTTATAATACTAAAATAGTCCTCTTTGAGTTGGTGCTAATTTATGCAAAATCAGGGGTAATTAAGTGTCCACTTTTCCTCTTAATCATAGGAACCTCCCCTTGAAAACACAAGTGTGAGTTGAGAAAAATCTCCTTGAAGTAGATGCCATATATGGCACTCATATGATTTGGCTGTATCCCCACCCAAATGTCATCCTGAATTCCCACCTGTTGCAGGAGAGACCCAGTAAGGGGTAATTGAATCATGGGGGCAGGTCTTCCCCACGCACTTCTCATTTTAGTGAGTAAGTCTCACGAGATCTAATCGTTTCATAAGGGAGAGTTTCTGTGCACAAGTTCTCTTTTGCCTGCTGCCATCTGTGGAAGACATGACTTACTCCTCCTTGCCTTCTGCCATGATGGTGAGGTCTCCCCAGCCATGTGGAACTGTAAGTCCATTAAACCTTTCTTCTGTAAATCACCCAGTCTCAGGTATGTCTTTATCAGCAGTGTGAAAATGGACTAATACAACCACCTCTACTTGAAAACCCATTGCAGTTTAGTATACCCAAATACGTGGCTAAGTGACTCCTGTGACATGCATCATGGGCAGCTCAGATTGAATAGTTATCTAGTAGGTCATGGTTAAGCATTTAGTCTCTGTAAGACCCTTGAAGCAAGGGGAGAGCTGTTTCTCAATAAACTAATTGCTTAACTAAGAGACCATGGCTTCAATCTCAAACCCCAGGGCTTTTACTATGCTTCTCCTAATGAGACTTAATACAGTCTTCATACAGCATCACAATATGTCAAGACACTTAGAGTAATAAGCAATAAGGTATGTTCTGGCAGTCAGAGAAATTCCTCAGGAAAAAGAATTTCAGTTCTGGAAGTTGCAATTTTGAAGTAGCGAGGGATTATGGGTGAGGCCCTGACAGCACTGGCTATATCTAGTAAGTGGCTTCAAGCAGCATAGCCCAATGTGGGATATGCTGCCTTCAGAATGAAAATAGACCCATCAGGTGCTGTTTCTTTGTTAGTGGTAGAGGATTCAAACTGCAGCATGTATTGTGAAATGTTCCAAACCAATGAACCCTCAGAAACCCCTATAGCAACTATATCCTTGTATTTTCAAGAATACATCTCTCATTCTCTAGCATGCATGTGTGTTGCCAGAACATCTAGAGTATCTACTGCTTCTATTCTCCTGATCATATCAGCATAGTGTCATTGATGTCCTGGACTAGTCTGATATCTTTTGGGATAATGAGATGATCAAGTTCCCTAGAGATTACATCATGGCTTGAGGTCAGAGAATTTACATAACTCTGAGGCAAAGCGGTAAAAGTATATTGCTATCCATGCCAAGTATAAGCTAAATGCTACTGATGTTCTAAATTTATTGTGATAGAGAAAACAAGATTTGCAAGATCAGTAAAGGCTATGTTCATTTGCTTCAGTAAAGACACCACATTTGGAACACCTGATTTAAGGGAAGTTATCACCTTTTAAGCTTATAATACTCTACCAGAATTCTCCAAGTATAGTAGAGAGTTATGTCAGGAAGCAACAGGAATCAGTTTCTCCACCTCTTTCAAGTGGCTTCTTATGACATTTGTCACTGTGGTTCCCCCAGGGATGTGGTATTTCTTTTCATTTACTCTTGGTATTGAGAGGAATTCCAGAAGTTTCTTTCCATTTAGTCCTTTCTAGTATAATAGGTGAGAAGCCAGTATGAGGTTCCATCATTGTTGATTATATATATTCCAATGGTACATTCATGAATTAAAGAAATACAGTATGTATTCAAGGTCCCACTGGGCCTACAATGAGACAGATATGAGTTAGAGCTCCGTCACCTGAATTCCATAAAACCCATACTCAGAACCACAGAAGAACCACAGTGTGTTCTGAGTCACCAGGACTTAGTGTTAGCCCAGAGCTAATGTCTAACACTTTCTGAAAGGTCTAAACATTTCACTTCTCCCCACCAAGTTCCCATTTACTCAGGTAAATGGCTTAGGTCACTTTGTAAAAGGATAAGAGGATGTATAGCCACTAATTGAGATGTTATTGTAGCTTACTCTTTCTCTCAAGGGTATTTGACTTCCCCTTTATTTAAAGAAGTCTGGAACTATAAACTTTTATAGATTTGGGACTTTGTTGAGAGGTCGTGACCATTGTGGTAATTCAAGTCAGGCCTTGATTTATCAAGTATGCAATTTCTGTTACTCTTATTGAGTAGAACCTAATTGGGCTAACAATCTATTATAAATCTAGCTACTTCCAAATATGAAAGTTGATCAAACCATTATCCCACCAGCTATGATGCATATTACAATAACCATAACCACCTTGTCTCTAATGGTTTGGAGCTGCCACTTAGCCTCTGCCACCCTGCGATCCAGTAAACTCCCTGAAATCATGGAACCTTGCTGTATCTCTCACCAGCATCATTAGCTTACAGAGAATGGCCACTTTGGCACTCTTCCAAGACCTGGAACACTCTCATTCCTGTATTTCTAAATAACTGAAGAGATTATCTTCTGAATCCTCTTAGAGAATGTGGTACAGTTAGGCAAGCATGATAAATCCATTCCAACATTTCTAACTTCCTGAGGAGTTGAATGCCTAGTGTGGCATCTAGCACACTCACTCACTTGAGGCTACCATATTGAATCCAGAATCTGTGCTAAGTCAATCCATATCAACAAATTCAGCCAAATTTAAAATGATACTCTTTCCTTGTTCATTTGCCTTCAGAATCCATTTAGCAGATTTTTGCAAATAAAAATTATCAACATCTTGCAGTTTTGACTTTGCAGTTGGTATTCCAAGGCATGCTGAGATCTGTCTTTAAGATAGGGATCTGGGGATGGTGCATGATGTTGAGAATGGGCCATAAGGAGGATGGAATTCCCTTTGCAAAGGGGGTCATTCTGGTTTTCGAGTAAGACAGGCAAGAAGGCTGCTCCAGCCAACAAATGAGACTCACAAGGCTGGGATCTCATCACACTCTGTTCCTTCCCCATATCTCTACCCCAGTTCTGAGGTTCTCCTCTCTCTATCAAGGCAAGAAGGCTGCTCCAGCCAACAAATGAGACTCACGAGGCTGGGATCTTATCATTCTCTGTTCCTTCCCCATATCTCTACCCCAGTTCTGAGGTTCTCCTCTCTCAATCAATACACTTTCACACCTGGCTGTAAATTCAACTGACTTGGTAGCTCAGCAACCTTGGGATTCAAGTCTTAAGTTTACTTTTAATTTCTTCAGCTTTGTGCCTGCAAGAGAGAAGATATTCTTTTGGTACTATTATAGAAAGTCTCTATCTAAGCCAAGAATTTAGGACTTCGAGCTTATTCTTTTTTTTGGATACGGAGTCTTGCACTGTCACCCAGGCTGGAGTGCAGTGGTGCAATCTCAGCTCACTGCAACCTCCGCCTCCCGGGTTCACGCCATTCTCCTGCCTCAGCCCCCCGAGTAGCTAGGACTGCAGGTGCCCGCCACCACATGCAGACAATTTTTGGTATTTTTAGTAGAGATGGGGTTTCACCATGTTAGCCAGGATGGTCTCAATCTCCTGACCTTGTGATCCACCCGCCTCAGCCTCCCAAAGTGCTGGGACTACAGGCGTGAGCCACTGTGCCCGGCCCGAGCTTATTCTTTTGCCTTGAACTGTCCAGCACATTAGAAGCAACCAGGCCTAGTACTACTTATTTATTTATCCATTAATGTCTTAAGTTGCAAGTAACAGAAACCTACATTGGCTTACTGGAGCAAAGACGATGCTCATTAAAAAATATTATTTAGCTCACAGAATGGTTGTGGAAGCTGAAGATCCAGGTTCAGCAATACAAAGCTAGGTTTAATGCTAGCGTCACAGCAGAGAACTCTTCCACTGAGGACGTCCCTGCTGCCACTGCTGAGTCCTGGTCAGTGCAGTCTGCACTGCAGACATGCCCATCAATAGACACTAGATGCCATGACCAGCACTATCACTTTTGCTCCCCAGGAACTCAGTCTTTCTACAGCTCACCTCAACTCTGAAATGAGGGTGTCCTATGAGCAAAACCTGGGAACACACCTGTATTCTCACTGTCAGACAGCTTTGGAAGTGTTATTTCTATAGTGGGAGGTGAGCGCCACTAAGACTCATAACATTGCAGAATTCCCCCCAAATAGAAAAGAGATTCTGATACTAGAGATTTATCAAAACACCAATTATATCCCACAGAATAAAATGAAGACAAAAAAATGTTAAGGGGTTTCTAGAATTGAAGATGATGCATCGAAGTAATAATTTGTCCATAAAATTGACAGATTTAAAACATTAAAACACTCAATGCTGGTAAGATGTGGGGAAATGGCATTCTTACACCCTACAGAAGTGAGAGCTTTCTGGAGTAATAAAGCAGCACAGTGCTCACCCCAAAGCCTTTCCATTTCTTCTTTTGTGCCCATCTGTCATCTCCACAAATTTTCTAACAAGTATTATTTAACCCCAGAGAAGAAAATGTATTATTATTTCAAAATTTAAGAAACATTACCAAGCATTCAGGCAAAACAAAGTTCACATTTGGAACTTCTCTTTTGGAGAAACCTACCAAATACTATTTTTTCTTTCTTTTCCATATATTCATGTATGCATTAAGCAAGTACTTATTGAGCACCTGTCCACCTACCTGGTATCAGCACTTGGTGATTGTGAAGATATTGATATTGTTTTGTCAGCTACATTTTTTAAGTTGGTGGAGAAACCAGGATGCAAAGTTGACAACTTCACATTCTCAGGTTGAACTTGAGTTGGCATCTCAAGTCCTTTTTAACATTTTTAATATACTCCAATTGCTCTGCTACAAACTAAAGTGACAATGAGCACTGGATATTTGTATAGCGTAGATCCTCCCAAGTATTAGGAGCTGAAGCCCCAGAGATCTATACATTTCTAAGCCTCAAATTTATTGCCTACAACAGCAAACTCTACTCAGGGTATATCTGATTACAGATCTACAGTTTCTGAGCTATTGTCCTTAGACAACACAAAAGGTCAGTTGCAAGGTAAATACTGTATTTTAACAGAGACTGATTTCACCTCTAGCCACCACCCTCCAGGTGTTGGGTTCACTGGTGTCTAGCGCTGATAGAATAGCTCAACATTAAAGAGCTATGTAAGGAATGTTGAGAGTGTGCTTACCTGGTCTGGGGCTTTAATATTTTTTGTGTGAAATTGTTGAGTTCTCAATCATTGTTTTTGTTATTTGAAATTCTTTTTGGAGAATTCGAAATTTGGTGATAATTTCAAGGAGGCTTCCTGGCATGTGTTCTAGATGGCTCTGCACATGAAAATGATAAATCAAGAGATTTATTTCCTCCATAGGTCAAAGTCATCATTACCTTCCCCTTGCCTTTTGGAAGAAAGGAACTTTATCCTTCTATGTGATTTATTCTTTTCATGGGCATCCATTCAGCACAGAGCTATTGTTTCAGAACAGGGAAAATGTATTCCTTTTGCAGGTTTATTCCTCCAACTGGAATTTGTTTAAGTAGGTTCCACTGCACAAACACAAAAAGCCCTAATACATGCAGACTGGGTCGGCCTCATGCCATCAGATGTCACCGCTGACGGGTGATGGCACTTATATAGATTTACACAACAAAAACTACATTAAAAATGTTAAGGTGATGAGACAAAGGCACAAAGGCCTAGAAATTCACAGCTCAGGATTTAAACATACTATATCTAAGAGGAACGGAGTGCATTAGGGTAATGGGAAGGTGACAGCGGCCCTATTATACCTACAGTACTACACACTTAATCCCTAACTGAATTGCCTGGTGGTGTTGGCTTTGTCTCATTCTTGGGGGCTTATGTTTTTTAATGACATTATTGTTGTGTAAATGTTCTTGTTTTATAAAGTAATTTCAGGTTGATTATCATCTGTTTATGCAATTAGATTAATTACCCCTAATTACAGAGTAGAAACAACATATATAATTAGTTTATTAGAGGTATAACTGTGATATGTAATGATTTTTAAATCTTTATGAAACTTTGTTAACAAATATTCCACTCACGTGAAAGCATAATATTTAGATGTCAAACTCTTTTACCTTATATATTTTTTCATATGCTCAGTAATCATTAGATTTATTGCCTGTCAAATTTAGTGTTAAAAATCATGGTGCCATATTAGAGGGAATACAAATATTAAAACTGTGCTTAAGAAAATTAGAAACACTCCCATGTTTTCCTTAAGGTCTGGTTTTGTAAATCTCTCTTCCATTAAGATTTCTTACCTACAGAGTGTCACCCTCAGGTGAATTTTGATGGTAGTTAAAAACCTAGTAAAGAGATTTATATATAACATCATGACATATAATACACACATGTTCTATGACATTCCTAACAAACTAAGAATATTACCCCCGATCCCCATATTGGATTTCTTCCTCTGCCTCTGAACCAAAGGAGAACTAGAAGATGAACCAAAAATGCTTCGACATTAAAGAAACAGTGAAGAAATAGATCATGAAATAAGATGATACATGCTTCCAAAATCAGTCAAGAGTGCTATGAAGGAAAGTTAAATATAGTTGCTGAAAAACTAAATTCAAATACAAGAAATGCATATTAATGTAGATTATCACCATTTATTTCCTTATTACATTTATTTCTCTGTTATTGGTAACTTAAGAGAATATTATTTAACCATTCCTTCACTCCTCAAAATATTGAAACTAAAAAATGCAATATAAGTAAACTGAATGCAGAGATCAGCTGCTTTTGAATTATGCAGCACATTCTCTCATGTGGATAAAAACCATCAAATATCCTCAATTATTGCTTACTGCTGAGACAAGGATTAGAAGGTCTAATTTACACCATTGGAAATTTCAGCAATAATATCAGAAAAGAAACACTAAACATTAGCAGCACATTACTGTAAAAACGCTATGCTTCTTTTGGATACAGAGTAACTTCCTGAACAGTGAATTCCATCTTTATCAGAAGGCAAATACAGTCAGCATTCAGTCTACAAACAAACTTGCATGGAAATGGTGCCTGGGCTTCAATTATTATTGAAGCAAAATATCAACTTAAAAGTTTAGTCTTTTAGCTAAGACAACAAACTTTTTAGAATCACTCTAAGCATGTCCAACACATAAGTTTATTTAATGAATGGAACAAAATACCCAGCTAATTTTTGTATTTTTAGTAGAGACGGGGTTTCACCATGTTGGCCAGGATGGTCTCGATCTCTTGACCTTGTGATCCACCTGCGTCGGCCTCCCAAAGTGCTGGGATGACAGGTGTGAGCCACCGCACCTGGCCTGACTTGCAGTTCTTTTATTCCCCCATGATGCTATGTATGAACATCTTGCATAAAGGGGGTACCCACTATATAGTTATTGAATGAAAAAATGAGTAAAGGACTAGAAGATCAAAACATCCAACCATTTTTTCACAGGATGAACTAGCTGACAGTAAGCCTTTCTTCTTTTATTTTCTTCCTGCTCTTCTTTTTAGAAGGATCAAATTGGTATTTTAAAAATCAAATATTCAGACTTTTCTCCCCTCAAGTACATGAAATTGTATAAAGTAAAGCAAAATTCTAACATCATGTCTGGCACAAAACAATCACCCGGAAATGTTAGTCTATGAAAGTTCATAAAGAGATACTGATTCTCCGAAAAGTTCTTAGCCAACAAAAACCCCTTTAAACAAAGACACGATCACAATGGTTCAAAAAAAAAAAAAAAAAATGAGTACCATTTGGTCCTGGCAATGCCTGGCCACTAATGGGTGCTTAATAATTATTCATTTCTTCCCATCCTCTTCGGACTTTACGATGGGAGGCAGAGCCCATGTTTTGGGGACAGACTACCTGGGTAAAGAAGGTAAATTCATTCTGTAAGGGAGCCCACAGTGACTCTCTTGAGCCCTCCTTAGCTCAGAATCTCCCTCTGTACACAGGTGCGCTAAGAAAGTGAACCAGGCAAGGAAACGCAGAGAATCTCTGCCTGCCACTGGAAGGAGGCAGCAAAAGGAGATTAGCTTGGGAAGGAAGGCCGAATGTGACCATGGAACAGCTAGACCCAAACATACTTGTTTTTACTTTCCTGCTACACCCATAAATGGTTAAAAATGTAACAATCAACCTGCAGCTGGCATTAATCTATAAAAGTTGACATAGATCAAACCAAAAGAAAAATTTCTTTTCCACCTGGACTTTGGAATCCTAGGGCAAAGTTAGCAGAATAAGGAATGGGGTACGCAAGACCAGCCCTCATTTCTTCACCTGGGAAGCGGATAGTCCACAGTTGTGCCTGGGCCCACCATATAATGCACTACCCTCTTCCATCCCGTGGCTCAGACTTGAACCTTGTTGCGCAGATAAAGGAGGTGGCAAATGCATGCTTTTCAGACAAAAGTAACACAGCTGAAAGTTTGCTGACTTGTTTCAGCTGTGCCTAACTTCTGGGAAGGTGGCGTTACCCTAACTTAAAATTTGCACAAGGCCTAAGCCAGATGGGATGGAATTCACAGATAGTACTGACAGCCAGTGATTAAACAGAAGCTTCCATGATTCCCCACATAAGAACTGCATTTAGATTGTGTCTGACCCCTTCAGTGATTTTAAAAAAAAAAAAATCTTGCATGATGTCCTAAGAGGAGATGAGGCAAAAAGGGCTAATGCTCACTGGATTACATTAGGTCTTTTTATGCACTTCAGATGACAAATGTATGGCTTATCTTTGTTCTTTGAATTAGATCCCTAAGTGTGAAAATCCTAACAACTTCTGGAAGGTTAGTTAGTTTCTGCCTGGTTCTGGAAGTATTGCCCCTTTCTGTCTTGTTCCGTCATTACTTTTTGAAAGATGTCCGTCGCCCAGGACAGCAAGATATTAAACTTTGAAAAATGCCTTTCCATATTTTCTCCCATAAAGGATCAGTTTAAAAATTGGAGATTAAAAATGGAAACATTTTGCCAGCTTTATACTAATGTGGCATTTACACATTCTTCCATATCACTTAAACGCACTCACTAGACTGGCATCCATTCTAAGCACAGTGTAAAGCCCAGAAAGGCATTTTATTCTTTCCAGGTGTGCTTGACTGGTTTATTTACGGTCTGACTTCCTTTCATAGTGTGAGAAACTTTAGCCTTCTGCCAGCTGCAAAGGATTGTTCAGAAGAAGCATTTTTAAGTTAAAAAATAGAGAGCAACACTTTTTTCTCCTGCTGCCCTCACCTCCCCCAGCCCCCTGCCACACTTCATGCACCTTCTTGCATTGGTTAGTCCGTGACATGT
Organism: Gorilla gorilla gorilla; assembly: GCF_029281585.2. Classification (NCBI taxonomy): domain Eukaryota; kingdom Metazoa; phylum Chordata; class Mammalia; order Primates; family Hominidae; genus Gorilla; species Gorilla gorilla. Next base: position 103,494,126 of record NC_073242.2, read on the forward strand.
CTAAATAGGCATTTAACTGTATTCGCCATCAAAGAAGGTGCCCCATGCAGGCAACAGTATATTAAGTTAATGAATACCAGAAAGGATAAGAAGGAGGGTATGGAGCTGTTAACTCCAGCCCAAGTTATCCTTCCTGAGAGCACTCATCATATTCAGTAGAAACACACACACACACATGCGTGCGCGCGCGCGCACACACACACACAAACACAGAGAGAGAGAGAGAGAGAGAGAGAGAGAGAGAGAGAGAGAGAGAGAGAGAGAGACTTTTCTCTCATTCTTCCGGTTCTGGAGAAGCTGGGATGATGTCCCTGAAGCACAGCTGAAAGGCACAGCCCTGATTTGCAAAAAGGCTGTGTGATGTGAGATGCTTCTGTTCTCTGCACACAGCCACACAAAATAAGTCTAAATGTTTTCTCATTCATAACTAAAATCAGAAGGTCCCCAGCAGTATTACCTTGCCTGACTCCATAAGGAGGTCCAATGAAAGAACATTATCTACCTCTTTGCTGGCCACATTATGCTCCAAAGAGGTAGGTATAAAAAGATAAAGTGATTCTGAAAGATCATCTTTTACTGCATAAAAGAAAACGGTATTTCCTAATTTAAATAATTTTCCACTTATTTGCAGAGCTAAATAATTTGGGCTGAAATAACTGACTCCACCCTCAAAAAAATTGCACTCAATATAGACAACTTTCTAAATGCTTCTGAAATGACTAAGGTTTTTCAAAAAATTATTTGACAGAGTCCTTTATGACAATTATGACTTTAAAAAGACGAAAGCATGTGAATGACAGCAAAGATGAGACAAAATTGACTCTTGCAATAAAAAGGTTGACAGGACTTGAAATTTTTAAATAAAAAATTATTGAATCCAAATGACATAGATCCCAGGAAAATTTAAGTGCTTCAATAATAAGATCACAGAGTAGGTATGTTTCTTGGAAAAGATAACTTGCTTTTATTGGGTAGGCGTGGTTTTGAAAAATTACCACATAATTTAGAGATCCACGGGAATCTTTGGCATTTCAAAACTTGAGTGGAGCCTTTGGAAAAAGCTCATCACAGCTCTTTTTAATCTTTGAGGAAGCTGGCACTCTGCGATGCAGTTGTTAAACAGCCTGGCCATGCCAAAATTCATCATAGCACTGCCCCAGGGAGGCTGCTAGCTGCCTGACCCCAGCAGTTCAGAGTGGGACTGGAACAAAAGGCTAGCATCCATTTCAAAAAGAACCCCAGGAAGCATCTGCGGGAGGATGAAGAGTGTTGAGGTGGAAGCCAGAAGACAGTGGGAGTGAGGAAAGCACTAGCTAAGGAAGCAGAGAGGGCTGAGGAAGGAAGGAGGCTGAGCCAGCAGGTTTATTGGCAGAAGTCACACACATGATTGCTAGGCAATGGTCAATTTCCAGACAATAACCACAGAGTAACAGCAAAGCAGTAAAGAGGAGAGATCATGAAGAATGCACCTTCACACAGAGAAATGACAAAGAGAGGAAAAGGGAACAGGGAGGAAGGTGTGGAAGGAAGGAAGAAGAAAAAGAAGAAAGGGAGAGAGAGGGAGGAAGGAAAGGAGAGATAAGAAAAAGGGAAGGGGAGGAAAAAATCAAGGGGAGGAGGGAAAGAAAAAGGGAAGATGAGTAAGGGAAGAGAGGAACGAATGGAAGGAAGGGGGAAGGAAGAAAAAGAATATGAAAGTAGCAGGGGAGACACTTGAAGAAAGTAAAGTTTATCAAAATGAATTAGCAGGAAATCTTTCTATTTACAGACTGTAGAATTTACCTAGGCTGGCAAATGGCATGCTATTCCTTTTTTTGTGCTGTCAACAAGTGTTACCAATTGTTAATAGCATTAAAATCTTTATCACTTAATTTATTTTATTAATCCCATTCAGGTTTAACATTACTAGCACATGACTGTAAATAGCAATAATAATGCCACCGAGGTTGGTATCAACAATGCTAAAGGTTATCATGTAAAATCCAGCCTACCAGCAGCGAGAAAGGCTCTTGCAAACCTTTACATTAAGTAAAAGCCTTGCACAGATCCACAAAACTGTGATCTTAATATGATATAGCATCTCCTGTCCTCTGATGAATTCTCCAATATTTAAAAAACAAATCTCAACATCCAAGAAGCATTTTAGGAAAGGGTTAATGTATATTTAAGTAATGCACAATCTTTAACCCTTTCCTTCTGTTTCTGCTCTTCTTCCAAAGTCGAAGCAAGTTTTTTTTGCATACAACTTTATCAAATACATTTTTAAAACAATAATGCCAGTGTAAAATGGGGTTATGACTTTAGATAATTCTTATTTTCACTTATTTATTTATTTATTTGAGACGGAGTCACCCTCTGTCACCCAGGCTGGAGTGCAGCGGCATGATCTTGGCTTACTGCAACCTTCACCTCCCAGGTTCAATCGATCCTCCTGTCTCAGCCTCCCGAGTAGCTGGGACTACAGGCGCATGTCACCATACCCAGCTCATCTTTGTAATTTTAGTAGAAATGGAGTTTCTCCATCTTGGCCATGCTGGTCTCGAGTTCCTGATCCTAGGTGAACCGCCTGCCTCGGCCTCCCAAAGTGCTGGGATTACAGGCCTGAGCCACTACACCCTGCCTAGATAATTTTTTTAATTGTTCACTCCAGTATTTTACAGTCACCCAAGTTCATGCGATTAAGGACTTGAACTGTCTTTGGGAGTCGGGGGCAAGGGCTGGGATCCTTTCAGGCCACCTTCAATCTCTAGTCCAAACAAATTGGGGGCAGCCATTTCAGCACAACCATCACCCCAAAAAGGTCATTCTGCTTTTTTCTGCCAAACTTGTGGAACTTCTCTGAATTTTTATACATCTTTATTCATAGATGAGACTTGTGAGTGAAAGCCATTCTGATCAGCTCCATGGGTTTTATCTGATACGCTGCGTTAGGCTGCATCATAGCATGTGTACAACTTCCCGCACTCTAAAAGTGAGGCGGGATGGTGATTTTAATAAGATGAGTGAATCCAAGGGTGGGAATTAAGAAATCAGCACGGTTGAAAGCAATTATCTGGACAATTAAAAACTTCAACTGTGGTGAGGTTTTGTTAAAACACAAAGTTGATAGAAATTCGATTTGGGGAAGCTAGGTGATTTCACTTAAGGAAGGCTCATCTGTGATGGAGAGTAGCAAATAAACCCTGAAAGGAAAACACTCAAGAGGCGTTCAAGGCGGTCCAAATAAGTTGGTCAAGATATCTGAGGAAGCACTACTAAGGAGTATCAGTTTTTTTAAATGATGAATCTGCTGTGTAAACATTCAGACTGCACTAGGGACTCATTCATTTAATTATTTTATAGGTTGCCTTAGCACTGAGTTTTGGAACTTAGGTTAAATTCAGATGTGACTTCTAAAGAGAAAGGGAGAACGCTCTATCTGGCCATTTAAAGCTGTTTCAGGTGACTTCTAAGTCAAGTACTGTCATCTTCCAACATACCTTCGAGTAGTTATCCAGAAGTATCTCTACTTTTAGGAGCTTTTCCTAAACCATACAACTCCCTTGAGAAAACAGCTGCTTAGGCTAGGCTTATTGTCATTCAACTGAGGCCTCAATCAACCAATGTTTATGAGTAGAGACTAGAGGAATTGCAGCTAACATTGCTAGTTTACCAACTGCTATGACAGGCTTTTATTTTATTACATTTCACCAGACTGCAGGTGGATTTTTGTCCCCACAATTACAGACAAGTTGAGGCTCAGCTTAAGTAGAAGAGTTATCAATTTCCCTGATGTCACACCAACTCAAGAGGCAAGACTGGACTTTGAGCCGGGCTCCAGCACCAAACCTTTAGATCTCCTGGGGTGATACAAAGCAGTCCAAACCAGGGTTCCAGGCTTTGATGACTAACAACCAGGCTGTGAAAAGAAATATGGTAAACACTACATAACATGAGGTGTAAATCACACTTTAAGGCACAATACGTGTCAAAGCACTTTGCATCCACTTTGAAACCAAACACCACCACTCACTGGAAACAACAGTCTTCCAGTAAATCTATCTTACTTAAAAGAAAAGGTTGAATAAGTAAACAAATGCCAACAAGCATTGTTTGGCTAATGCAGGGAGGTGGTGTTAGCAATCGCCTAGCCTCTAAAATGTTGCTAATCGTTTTACCAAGAAGAAACGTAAGTCTCTTTCTAGCACCATCTTGGGTAAGTATTGCCATGGGAAAGCCTGGGTATGCCACTTTTTATAGCGGTTGCACGGCTACTGTAAAATGTGCAGAGAGGAATTCATGTAAGCAGCTGCCAACCACACCCTAAGCCCAGGCAGCTATCTCACTTTATGAACTACTGGTCATGACAAGAAGTGTGAATTCGGTGGATAAACCATCACCGTTCAGACAACGCAAAATAAGTTTTCCCAGTTGTGGGCGGAGGTAGATGTAGGGTTCAGGAAATTATATATAGGTCTACTCTTGCCACCTAGGAAGATAAATGACAGGGATTCATACACATATGCTTAGTTAAATATTATTCTTCAACAGACTGGTTAATCAAATGCTCCTGTTCAGCAAATAATAATGAGGCACACACATTCCAAGTGTAAGGAGGGAACGAATTATTTACCCTTCATCCTTCTAAACATGTCCTAAGTGCTGTGGCCAGAAAACAAAGGAGAGAAATAAGGGTAGACTCCCAGCCACTCTGGTAAAACCTTCCAAATCACCAATGCAACCTGCACCTTCATTCACCAGGCCCCCCCATCAAAGGACAAGGTTGCGCAGGGGGCAATCCCTTGCAGGACTCCAGCAATTAAGAAACAAAGCAGAAATCCTCCGTGGAATTCGGGAAGGCACCTGGGTAAAGCTGTTTGAGAGCCCGGAATTCCTAGTCACACCCTAGGGCAGAGTGCCCAGGGGCCAAAGGGCTGTGTCCGGCTTGGTGCACTTGGGCCAGGTGATTTACTGTCCTCACCCCTTGATTTTCAGGGAATTGGGGAAAAAGAGATCAGGCTGTGAACTGCCTTTCTGCTCATTTTTCTCTGCTACAACGTCAGAGGTTACCAAAGTCTGTAAGGGCACAGAATGTGAAAAAAAAAAAAAAAAAAAAAAAAAAGGTTTCCCGCTGCAGATGTGGAAGGCTGGGCCCTCGAGTCCTGCCTGAGTGGGCCATCATCAGAAGCCCTTCTCCTTTTGTTCCATTTGCTAGGCCTTCCTCGAAAGAACTGAATGAGATAGACGGGAAGGGGAGGGGGTGGGCCAGGGTGGGGGAGGGAAGGCTGGCTGGTGCAAGAATATATTTTCTATGTCTGGATAAGAGAACAGGATTCTAGGTAATTGCCTGGTTTTCTCATTGTTCTCGGCTGCCATGCCGAGATTCATAGAGGGGCTGAAAGGATCTCTTTTTTTTTCTTTCCCCTCTAATTCTTCACTCCCCCAACACACACACACCCTCCAAATCACCGATCCCCCCCCCCCCCTTAATCCTTTCCCCTCCCCTCTCTATGGTGCTTATTCCATCCTAGGGAAAAAAAAAAGTAATTTGTCTGTTTTATTTATGATGCAATGAAGGTATGCTGCTCTCGTCGGGATAGCCTGACACTGGTCAAACTATCTGACAGCCGAGAAGAACTGCCTTCATACTCCAATGAGTGTATATTTTAACCATTTGTCCACCAAACCACACCACGAGGTTTTGTCAGGATTCACAACATGCTCTCTTTTGTTGTTTAAGTCTATTTTGTTGCATCCCAGTTAAAATCAGAACATGAAGTGTGTGCATGGACTATTGGGTCTTGCATTTGCACCCTAAAATACAGAGATACTATACGTCATCTGGCAAAAATGAAGATTGTCTGAATATTCTGGGGGAAGACAGACCACTGGGGATGGTCTTAGAACTACTCTGAATTCAGGAACCTAGAACAGTCATGCTGCAAGTCTTAAATCAAGACACCCCATTTAGTTATCACGTCCATAAAGTGGGATTAGCGCAAGTGAAACTGAAATTCCAAGCTCTTCCTCCCAGAATTAAAAATAAAAGCACAGGTCAAAGAGCTAGCGTAGTCATGTTATGAACAAGATTAGAAAAAAGCACATGTCTAAGTAAAAAGTCCGCAAGCACATAAAGACTTTTTTCTCAGATGGGACCAAAGTTGCTAAGTAGTTGATATTCCATCTTCTAAGTTTTAATCAGAAAGTTGTACCCACCATTTGCAAATTGGGACTTTTAAGAAAGAATCTGAGGGCAGCAAACGCAATAGCCAAAGAGACCGTGGTTTTGTATGTATTCCTTCTCGATTCTCATTGCACTGTCCTCACCGGGTCCCACGATCTACCTGCCAAATGTATACTCACTTGTATACACTCTGAAGGCTATTCTCCTTTACTTTCAACGACAAACTCTCAATTCCAGAGGGCCTGCCTCACATTCTCTCTCTCCCTCCCTCCCGTTGCCTTGCCACCAGCAATTTAATTCTCCTTTGCAGACATAAAAGGACACACTGGGTTTTAACAATTATACTTTTGATTTCCTCATAAAAAAACAATGCTCAGAATTAGGCCCCAGACAATCTGTTCTTGTCCTGCAAAGGCCTGTGAGGCAAGATTTCCAGAAGAACCAATGGGATTTCTGCTGACTGAAAATATTTTTAATAAACTACAAAAGAAAAATGCTAAAAAAAGAAAAAAAAAACTCACAACAGGTTCAGAAATGTAATGTAATGCACACAGCATGAAGCAGAAACAAAGACCCAGCAGACAGAGAGTGTGATGAATGGTCCTAACCATATTGTATTTATTTATTTTTTAAAAATCTGCATTTGCCTTTCATCTGCAAATGAAAGGAATAGGGAGAAAGTGAGTAGGCATTCCAAAGAATTTCTTCGGTGTAATAAGAGCAAACACAAATATTATAAACTCAGGCAGAATTAAAGTCTAGCAGCAACAAAGATATAGAATGGCTGAAAAAATCAGAGCTCCCACTGTGTTTTTTTGCACTCAGCTGTGGAAGGTGGCAAGAAAACCCAGTACAACACAGACTCAAGACAGAGCAGTGACCACAGTGCTGGATGCCTCTGCTTTTCCCATCAAATGTGAAAGTTAGTTAAATTGAATTTTCATGAGATGGCAGGGAAAAAAAAATTTAGAAATATTTATGAAATGCTTTTTCATAATGTAAAGGTATACTTAAAATTCTCAACAGTTCTTTTTAAAAATTAACGTGGTAAGATCACTCAATAACACATAGATATATGAGCTGGAAGATTCTGTAAATTTTCAAGCCATGTAAAAGCCACCCACCCACTCCTCTGTACACATTGTTCCCAAGGTGTCAGGAGGCACTGGGTGAACCCTGCTGTATTATTTCATAGTATGCATGGTACACTTGATAGACCATAAAAGTTAACATATTTTGGCAAGGGTATTAATTTATAAATAGTTGATTAAGTGTACTTCATTAGCCATGGAAGAAACTAAGCATATTTTTTGGTAGAAAAGGGTGTTATGCATTATATATGTGCATGCACACATCCCTTCATACAGATACACAGAGTACACCATTTTCATCAGTTGTATCAATATTCATAACAAAATGCACATGAATTTCTCAGGTTGGAAGTCGTCCATTTTTAGTGAAAAATAACCAGTTTAACTTCATAACTCTTTAAATATCTAGAAAACTTAATACTTTACACAATTGTTATATTTAATTTTTCATATTCAAGGAGTTTTAAGCAGTGTTCATTTCAAACAAAAGGATATGGCACAAATAACTTTTTAAGATTCGTTTAGATTAAAGGGCAAAAGCAATGTTTAACTGTTAATGCCAGCACAGGAAAACATACCCCTCAAAGATAAGCTAGTTTGGTGTATATAAACATTTTATAATTATTCTATAGTTCTGGAAAAGAGTTATATGTTGGGCTTGGCAATGATGATAGGACAATGTCAACATCAAGATCAAGAATAGGCTAGTTGATCATAATAAACTTGATAAAATGAAATTCTTTCTTAATAGTCTACACTAACAGCCATGATTATATGTGCAATATCCACATAACATAGAATGGGTCATTTGGTTAAAATAAACTTGCTTATATGAAAATTCATGGCAGCAAAAATAAACATCTGGACGGTAATATATGCAGTTCTGACTCTCCCTATGTTTTAAATTTTGAAAGGTTTATAATTTATATTTTCAAAATAGTTTCAGAATGGGCTAACAAGATAGATCACATCACTCTATGTAACCTGATTAAATTTCACGTTGGAAACTGACAGAGGCCTCTCTATGATCCTTCCTTACAGTAATTGTCCTGCCATTTTGCGGCTCCTGCTCCACCTGGCTCAACCGCAGCCGTCATAAATCGCAGACTACAAAGCTGCATGATTTGAGAGCCACCTCCAAAAACGCAAGTTTCAAAAATTGAACCACTCACAGTTCCTCCTCTTCATTTTGAGACAATAAATTTTGTGCTCACATTATCTTGTTATATAATTGCCCGTTAATAAAAACTAGGTAGTGAGAGCCAAATAAATAAATGGCATTTCACAAAATCATCTACACACACACACTCTCACACACTCACACTCTCACACTCTCACACACACACACACACTCACATTTTCTAACTGCTTTGGAAAAGAAATGGAGAAAATGCTTGCAAGTAAATAGGCAGGCAGGCAGCAAAAGAAATTCTCAAAGGTATTTCCAAACTTGCATTCACAACGTGAAAATTGGTGTGAGCTGCAGATTCCTGGAATATTCCCAAGACATAAGTTTTTGAGTATTACCCCCTTATATTAGTTACTGTATTTTTAAAGAGTTATTTTACACATTTCTTTTTTGTTGTTGTTGATTTTCAATAAACAAAAAACTCTTAACTTTTTTAGGGGGGGTTATGAATTTCTGCATCAGGAAGGTGATTTGTTTTGCCCATTGAAGCTGATGTATTGAAATGAGCTTTTGCAACTTGATCACTTTTTTCGTGCACCCTTAGAAGAAGCCTTAACAATATCTCTAAGCACTTTTTCCAGGGTCTGCAGAAAGTGGGACGTCTCCTTTAAAGTCCTGGAAAACCACGATTGAACTGTTTGGGAATTCTGTTGTCGCGTATTTATCTGTGCCTCTGTTACAGGCGTTTCAGCGCCTCTTCTTGAAAAGGTTCGATTCTCCTCTGGACTACTGGCCTCTATTTAATTCATTCCTCTCTCAGACAGAGACGTACATCAAACAGGAGAGAAATATGACTGGAAGAAATACCTATTTTCTCTCCCTTTTCAGATTAAATATCTCCAGCCACAGATAGAAACCTCCTTAAACTAAAATTAATTTCTGTATTTAAGAAAATACATCAGGTGGTATGTTTTACTTTCATTGCATTTCTGGTGCAATTGGCAGACCCTTAAATTCTTACTATAAATGCATTTTTAATCTACAACCCAGCCTGAGGTTTCTCTTATTCTCCCGATTATCATTTCCCTCTGTGTTTGGGACCTTGTTTGTTATCTCTCTTGCTCAATGCTTATTCAAAAATGCCTTCAATCTTAAAAAACTGGTAAGACAATATATAAAAGGCTGACAGGAAAACACACACATAGAGCTATACACAATCTATAATTTTCTAATATTAGAAGATTTTTTTCCCCATAGTCTCATCCAAAAGAAAACGAATTATTTACATTCACAGCTTAAAAAATAATTATACATACTTGTTCTCCACGCTCAAATGCTGCTGGGGACTGGGTGTATTTTATAGAGGCACACTGCCCTCTGCAGGGAAAAACAGCTTTTTGACAACTCTTTGGGGCAACCTCAAAAAAACAGTATCGCTCTGGGGCTGAAAATATAAACAAATAGTTTCTTAAATGGGTTTGCTTATAAGCAATTAAACTGTATTTAAGCACCTTAAAATATACTTGCTCACACTCTTATTTTTCTTACGTGTTGGCTTATCCCATTATACTTCTAGTAACACAATAGGAAAAGGGCAACATTCTTTATCACAAGCTGAGCCACAATATTGAATGGAACACAGAATTGCTCCAGTTTCATTTCTTCTCCAAATTACAGTAGACTCAAAAAATTTAATAGTCATTCAAGTGCCTTGTGAACGGTGTGCAATAGGGCCCCGAATTTTTCAAGGAACCTCTCCAGATTTCTGCTCTGGGTTTGGGCTGTGGGTGGTAGAATTTCAGGATTCTTAAATCCCCAGGAAATTGCCTTGTGGTTCTTGTATTTTCACTTCAATATTTCGGAAAATGAAATGAGCTGATATTGATAAAGCCTCATTGTATCTATTTTGAACAATAAATTAAGACGCTAATCAAGAGAAAGTTTGATGATCCAGTCGTAACTACTCAAAACTTAAGTGTTGTGGTGAAAATTAGCAATAGTTAGGAGCTACTGAGTTAAATTCATCGAGGCTTTCATTCCAGATTGGGTCTACTTGTCTTTGCCAAATACCTGAAAACCTTTTCCAGCAATTAAATGAGAAGGGTTATCTTTTTTTTTTTTTTAAGGAATTTTTTTAAGGTTGTCATGGAGTAGATTCTGTAAATAGAAAATGGGTGAAAAGATGTCACCATTTAGTGGCATTTCCCAATTCCCAATAAAGTTTTAAGGGGTAATTCCTTCCACTGAAAAAGAAAATTGTGACTTCTGCCTTCATTGTTCCGCCTCCTTTCCACCACAGAGCCGTGCCGTCCCCACAAGAGCACACTTCCTTCTTCCAGTCTCTAAATGTGACCAGCAGGGGGGCTGATGAAGTGCTCATTTTTTACATCAGTCTTATAAATTGCTTTCCCCATTAATTGTGTCCATGGAAACAATACATTTGGCTGGTAAAGGACTCCTGAATAAAATTTAATGGGACTCTCAAAAAAAAAAAAAAAAAATTGCAGGCTGGGGGGACATGCTATGGCTGGCCATTCTAGCAATCTAAGTTTTAGCCCAGTGCAGGACTAATTTCTTGTCTTCAAAACCTGTAATAAACTGAATCCAAATTAAACTGAAGACTAAAAATGTTCTTTTACTATCTGGAAAAGAAATTTAAAGAAAAGGGCAAATAAAAATTACACAGCAGTTCCGGAAAAAAAAAAGAAAAAGAAAACAGCACTGAAAAAAAAAAAAAGAATTCCCAATACCTCCTAGCAAAGAACAATCGTCAGTGCTCGCCATTCAGGCAATGTTTAGTACCCAAGTCCTGGTAATATAAGCATGGTTTGTTCAGGATAATTGATCAGATGTCCTAAGCAATCCTCAGGCACTTACAGTATTCTAAGAACACCCCTGCGATCTCCTCCCTGTTCTCCCCTAGGTGGATATTCTACAGGGTCACACACATTCTCTCTCTGTGGCTTTTTTATTCTCACCTCTCCCTCAGCGCTTGTAATCCTTAGGGCAGTTTTGGTTTTAATTTTTTTTCCTTAGCAGGAAAAGTGTCTGTATTATAGGATCTTAAGCCAAGCCAGCATATACCCATATTTAATTTGGAAAATGTGTGGGTAAATACCACTCGTTATGGGATTAGTCAACAGCTGCAAATCTACCACTGTGAAAAGCCGATTTGTTGTTGTTGTTTCTTTTTAAGTGTCATTTCTTTACATTAAAAAAAAATCATTCAAACTCCTTGGATGTTTCTCTTAGAATTAAACTGATATGATCTAGATGAAGGAAGATTTGACTTTAAATAGAATAATAATGCATGGATTTCAAATTACCTGTCTTTTTCTATGCCTCAGATCATTTCCGCCTCTGGGTAAATAGGTTAAAATTTTTAAATATATAAAAATTCTATTTCAACATTTCCTTTTATGCAAATTATCCTTTCCCCGAAACCAAACAATGATCTCACTCTATGAAGCCTTTCTGCACACATGATCTGAAAAAAGATTTGTTACTGCTGTGTTCAATGTTGAAGGCTGTTTTCCTCCAACCAGAACGCAAGGTTAGCCTGTGAGAAAGGATATGGGTGCTGGTTCTTGAGTGTATCCCTGGCCAACTTTTCTGTCCCTTTCTCTTTAGGAAAAGGTCACATGCAAATGAAATTCAGGACATGTAAATCTGGCAAGAACCAGGGATACAAAAGGCCCTGCATGATAGAATATCCAAGCAGCCGAGACCCAAGACACAGTGTCTGAAAGCCAATTCTCTTAAACAGCATGGTGGCCTGGTTCTGTTATCCACCTGATTTGATTAACCCTAGTGGGTTTTTTGTTTGTTTTTGCTGTCATCCAAAATTCTTTTTTTTTTCTTTTTGAGAAAGAGTCTTGGTCTGTCACCCAGGCTGCAGTGCAGTGGTGCAATCTCAGCTCACTGAAGCCTCCGCCTCATGGGTTCAAGTGATCCTCCTGCCTCAGCCTCCTGAGCAGCTGGGATTACAGGCACCCCCCACCACACACCCAGCTAACTTTCTTTTTTATTTCTTAGTAGAGATGGAGTTTTGCCATGTTAGCCAAGCCAGTCTCAAACTCTGGACCTCAAGTGATCCACCCACCTCGACCTTCCAAAGTACTGGGATTACAGGTGTGAGCCACCGCATCCGGCCGAAAATTCTTAATAGAAGGATTCGTTTTCTGAGCCATCAACAATGATTCAACTGCAACCAAATAGATATTTCTTCTCCACGATCATAGATACATTTATAAATTTATCTAAAGCAAAAATATATCAAGGACCTTGAAAATGTTTGTTCCTTTAACCTAGTACTTCTTAAGGAATTTACCCTAAATAAATCTTTGCACAGTTGACGTATCATATGCAAAAGCATCATAGTATTAGTAATGCATAGTCTATAAAAGCAAATTAGAAACTACATGGCTAACAGTGGGTTACATAAACCATAGTACTTTCATAAGATGGAATCGTTCACAAAGCAAATAAAATTGGGTTTATTAAAACTTTTTGTTCCAGGTGCAGTGGTTCACTCCTTTAATTCCTGTGACTTGGGAGACTGAGGCAAGAGGAGAGATTGAGCCCAGGAGTTGGAAGCACAGTGAGCTATGATGGCACCACTGCACTTTAGCGTGCACGACACAGCAAGACCTCATCTCTAAAAATAAATTAGATATAAAACTTTGTCATGGCAAAAAAAAAAAAAAAAGTGCCCACAATGTGTTAGGGGAAAAAAGCAGGATTTACAAGTCATTTATATAATATACACGGAGAAGAAAGACTGAAAGGAAATGCAAACTTTTCACAGTGATGATTTTCTTTGTACTTTTCTATACTTTCTAAATTTCCACAATGAGTATCTATTAATCTCCTGCATTAAGAGAATCAAAATTACCATAAATGGATATGAATATATACACTATTAGATCTTAAGACCCACCCTTAGCTTAGTCTTTTATAAACTGAAATGATCAGAATGAGCAGAGAAATATTTCCTGGAATCTGATACAAATTCATTTGGTAGATGCAATGTGGAGGAAGATTGCCTTGGGAAACTCTGTTGTTCTAAAGATGGGGCAGCCATGTAAAAATAAAACCGAGTGCCTAAATCTAAGTTTCAGCACCAGAGATACAGACATAAATGAGACACAATCCCGGCAATTCTAGAGAGACTGAAAGGTTATCAAATAATTGCTATGTGGTGTGAGAAGTGTTGCAAAAATGACTTTCAGAAAGCAATGGTCTTCAAATTCAAGCTGTGCAGGGGTATCTCTGGAGTTACAAAAACTCTTATTTTAATGTCTTCCTTTAAATAGTGCTTATTTCGGAGATGGATGTTTTAAAACATGCATACTCAAGATTATAGGTCAGTCTTAACATTTTTGAAACTTTTAATACATTAGAATGTACAACCCAATTAGCGTGCTTTTCTGCAGACATTGAATGAAGGTTTTTTTCATTCTTATTTAGGATAAGAAATGAAAGATTGCAAAGCAAGCTGCATAAGCAAACAAGAGCCTTCAATTTGCAACTACTTATCATGAATTGGAATTCTTTCAATATGAGAATTAAAAAAAAAAACTAGAAAAATCAGTCACTTGCTACAGATGACCTCAAACTGCAACGGACATGCATCTCCAATTATAAATTTAAAGTTCTAAAATCAGCTTAACCTAATATATTATGACTTTTTGGCAGGAGAAATAGGTGTTATTTGGATTTTTTTTTTTTTTTTTTTTTTTTTTTTTTTTTTTTTTTTTTTTTTTTTTTTTTTTGAGACAGAGTCTTGCTCTGTCGCCCAGGCTGGAGCGCATTGGCATGACCTTGGCTCACTGCAACCTTTGCCTCCCAGGTTCAAGCGATTCTCGTGCCTCAGTCTCCCGAGTAGCTGAGGAAATAAATTTTTTGAAGTTTAAAAGTAAGTGAGGAGCAAGACACAGCAAAGGCACAAAGGGAAAATTTCACAGAAAAACAGCAAAGGATAAAAGCCATCACTTCACATTTGAAAACAAAGTTTTTGCTTTTCATTATATTTGGCCTCAAGTGATTTTTATTGTGTTTTTCCCCTAATTTTCATGGCAAAGGAATTGAATAGGAAATACATGGATTAGTATTGTGTGCTAGCAATAGTCTTCGTGGTTTAGGTCATTCAAAAATCAGCTGGGAACCCTGTGGAAAATCAGCTGGGAACCCTATGTTTAGGCTGAGAAGGGAGGACTGGAAAGAGATTGTGATACAAGAATGCAAACATCCACTTATTCCACTGGCTGTCCAAAGGCAATAGACAGAAAAGCAGCCCAAGTCAGCTAGAATCTTTTTTGCACCTCTGCATGAGACACCTTAGTAGGCTTCTGCCATTGTCCTGAGGCCACAGTGGAATCCTAGGGTACAACTCTGAAGCCTCCCCAGCTTACCTTCTGCATCAGTTAGGAAGATTCTGGCTTTGGGTAATAGAAAACATAATTCAAACCATATGGGCATTTCTTATCATAGTGTTTTAGGCAGGGCAGCCTTCAAGTTCCTCCTCTTCCTCTTAAGGTTGCCTTCTCCCATATGTTGACATTAGCCCAAGACTGATCACAAGATGACTACAATGGTTTCAAACACAGCATCCAGACCCAACAATGGCCAGTGAATAAAGGACCTCCTATCTTTCCCCTCCTCTAACAGTGAAGAAACCTTTTCAAGAAACCCCTCAAGAAACTTCAATGTATCTCTTTTTGGTGGGGGTACAGCATTCAATTCACAGCACAATTTTTTCAGCAAGATTTTCCTCCTGCCTCAATTACATCACGTGTCTCTGTCTAGAACAGTCATGAGCAAGAGGAATGCTCTGTGATTGACTTGGATTCACTGGGACCCCCTAGCAGGGGATGGGCCTAGCGTCCTCCGAAGCATAGAGCCATGCGTAGGAAGATGTTGGAAAACCGGAAGAACTGCATTTTCTGGTGGGAAGAAGAAAGGAGGGGATGACTGTTGGGGTGTGGCTGCTGTCAGGAAGCTAGAGAGCAACCTTAGTAGTGTTGCTCTGGCTGTTCACGTGGTGACAAACCATTTGGACTGGGAGTGAGCCCTGGTAAGAGGCCATCCACTTCTACAAGGAAATTCTTGTTGAGATAACCATACTCACAAAATTATTAACAGAGGCAATTATTCCTCCTATAACCATGTATGTGTTCATGTGTTGCCTGAGCTTTTTTTTTTTTTTTTGTCATTTTAAGGGTCAATCGTCATTTGATAGACATCGTCCCATCTCCAATTTGAGTAGATCCTTCCTTCAGATCTCATACCACTTTCTTGTTACCTTTAGCAGATATTTATTTATGTCTGCCTTTTTATTTGTTATTTGTAGTTCTATTTATCTTCATTGAGAGTTCACCTTTACTATTCCAAAGAACAGTAAGCATGACTTATTAATGATCCCCTCACCCATTCGTTATTATACTTGACGTAATGTCTAATACTTGTATGAATAAACTAAATGAAAAGAGATATGAAGCTTGCAATGTATAAAGTTCTAATTCGTTGCACTTCCATCCTCTTTTTACCTATCATTTCTTAATGTTTGGAATTCACATGACATATCCATTTCACACTATTACTGTTTCAGTCATTCAAGTTATGGAGATCCTATCCTGTTATATGGTATTTTTTTTCACTTCCAAGAAGATAGCCCTAGCAGAAATGCTCACAAAGATATATAAAGATGTTCACAAAAGCATTATTTATAATAGCAAAAAAACGTAAACAACTCAATATACAACAATCAGATTGCCTAGATAAATGATACGTCCATTCTGTGGAAAATAACTACTAAAAAGTTATGGTTTTGATTAATAATAAAAGGCTCATAGTAAATTCTTAAAGTGAAAAAATAACATATATAGTACAATCCAAATCTAACGAAAAGAAAATAACACGATAAAAAAATGGGAGGCTCTTCTAGCCAAGATAGCAGATTGAGGTGAGGTATAAAGTCTCTCTTCCCCCTTTAAACACATCTAGAAAGCCTAAATAAAATTTAAGGAAGATTTTCAAAGCCCATAGCTCGACTCAAAAATAAGAAAAATACATTTATAGGGGCCACAAAAATAAGCCTTTGTGTCCTTCAGAAGAAGCAGTGGAGGCAGATTTTAGCATAGACACAGAAAATCAAGATGACAAACCCTGGCCAGGCGCTGCAGCTCACGCCTATAATCCCAGCACTCTGGGAGGCCGAGGCGGGCAGATCACGAGGTCAGGAGATCGAGACCATCCTGGCTAACACGGTGAAACCCCGTCTCTACTAAAAATACAAAATTAGCCGGGCGTGGTGGCGGGCGGCTGTAGTCCCAGCTACTAGGGAGGCTGAGGCAGGAGAATGGCGTGAACCCGGGAGGCGGAGCTTGCAGTGAGCCGAGATGGCACCACCGCACTCCAGCCTGAGCGACACAGAGAAACTCCGTCTCAAAAAACAAACAAAGAAAAGAAATAAAAATAAAAAATAAAAAGATGGCAAATCCTGGGCTTCCTCCCTGAAGCAAGACAAGGTGGCCACTGTAACTGGAAAGCCTCTTCCCATTATCCTAAAGACGAGAGTTATTTTAAGGAAGCAGAGTCAACTACAACAATTTGAAACTCCCTACCCTGCGAGGCTTGCAAGTACAGGGCAAATTTTGAGCCACAAGGAAACCCCAAACCCATTAACGTAAAAATTGGCCCAAAGCTGGGAAACCGATACATCCATGGCAGAGTAAAGAACATAACTGCCCCACAAGGATTCCTCCCACAAGTCAGCACATAACCTATAAATATATAACTACTACTGAACCCAAACGAAAACATTGCAAAGAAATCCAATACCGTGAGAGTTTGTAAAGGCAACAAAAGGTTATACCCAAATAACCTGTGATAATAAAACAGCCTAAAAATAACTTTAAAATAAATGTTTATAACCATCAAGGAGATGAAAAAGATAAAAGATTACATATAGTGGAGACAAAATGTTACAAAAAATAGAAAATTTGACAAAGAATTGTGGAATTAAAACCCTATCACTAAAAGATAAAACAAAGATATATTAAGCATGCAATATGTAGAGGAAAAAATTAAATAAACTGGAAGATACATCTAAGGAAATAACCTATAATGTATCACAGGAAGTTAAAATATGGAAAATATAAGAGAAATTTAGATGGAGAGAAGAAAATGAAAAGTCCAACATATGAGTCGTCTGAGAAAAGGAGTCTAAAGAGAATGAAGAAAGTGATAAATATTAAAATTCTCCAGAACTAAAGATATAAATCCTCATATTGAAAGAATTCATCAACTCTCATACTAAATAAGACAAAGCCAAAACAAACACTGTAGTGAAACTACACAACACCAAGAAAAAGGAAGAAATAATTGTGAAAGCTATAATAGGAAAAAGATTATCTTCTAAGGAACAAAAATCAGACCAACAGGAGTCTTACCAGCAGCAACAATAGGAACACAAAGACAATAGTAACCTCAAAGTACCAAGTAAAAATAACATAACCTAGAATTGCACACCCAGCTAAACAATCATCTAAGAGTTAAAACAAAAGACTTTCGAAGGTATAAAAACTAAAAGCTCACTAAGTACAGACCCCCTCTGAAAGAACTACTAAAGGATGTAACCAACCAAAAGGAAAATGAATACCACAGGAAGGAACAGGGTATAAGAAATGATCAGAAGAAAAGAAATTGGTAAAATGTGTTGGTAAATCTAAGTCATTAACTAATTTGGGAGAATTTCAAATCGCAGTGGAATTCTTGATAACGTGAGATGTGAAAAGTGAGTGTTAGCTTCTAGGACTCTTGTCCTATTTAAGAGCAGATAAAATTTTCAACTCTACTTTGTTATGAAAATCAAAATTTAAGTATGCATCTTAAATATTTTAGAGTAAATACTGAAACAATTGAAATAGAATGCAAATTTAAAATTCAGTAAAGTGGAGAAAATATGCAAGAGAGAAACAATTCAACTAAAGGCAGGGAAGGAGAGGGGAAAAAAGCAAAGAAACAATATAAATAGTAAAAAATAGTAAATAAATACTAAATAGTAAAAAATAGTAAATAAAGAGTAAAACATAGTAAATAAAAAGCACTTTTCTGTTTTCTAATATTTCACTGGTAGTAAGATCTGAGAAAGACAACCATATCCAAATAGACTGTAGTTCTAGGCATGCATTTTATAGGCACAATTTCAAAACATCATTAGAAATACCCTAAGTCTTCATTATTAAAAGCTGAATAATACATTTCAAGCTTCACTTTGCTAATGCCACCTGGAAGCATTACTACTTAGTAAGATAAAAAAAATTTAGATACAATTATCAAAATTAGTAAGATAAAAAATTTAGGTACAATTATCAAAATAAATGCAAATGACTTAAATTGTCTTTTTAGAAGACAGAGACTCTCAAACTGAATCAGAATTAAAGTACAGTTATATGATGTTTACTCGAGAGATTCCATGGCATAGCCTGAAAGATAAAAAATAGGGTGATAAGGAAAGGTGTGTTAGGCAAATGCTAACAAGAAAGTAGAGATGCTAGCAGAGAAATGACTTACAAGTAAATGCTAATAGTGATTATCTCTGTGGGTAGTGCTGAATGATTTCTATTTTTTTATATCTTTCTGTATTTTTTAAAATTCTTGAATGAAAATATATTTTTATAATTGAAAAATTGCATGTATGTTTAATTATTAAGGAGTTTACTAATATGGCATAATTTAGAATAAGCAGGACCATATATCATTTTAATGCCTTTACTAGGTAACGTGTATTAAGTCATTTAATCTTTATAACAATGATTGAAATTGTTATAAAAATGTCGAAATTGTTATAAAAATGAGGGAAATACCACTTTTGCTTTATTTTGTAGATCAGATAATCAAGGCAAAGAGAGCTTTCAATAATATATCTAAGTCAAAGAGCTAGCAGACACAAGAGTAAGTAAGAAATATCACCCGTTGTATGTCCTGGAGATATTAGATATCTACACACAGGATAAGCATGGGATCCTAGTTATAGGACTATCCCAAGTCCTATAACTCAGAAATTACAAAAATTATTCTTTTATTTGTATAGGCAATTATTTTCCAATAAAAAATATTTCAATGACAAAATATATTTAGCACTTACTACAAATAGCAGACTTCACAGACAAGATAGAGAAAATTCCTTTCTATAATTTTGGTTCATGATTTATATTCTAGGACCTCATAACAAAAATACCATTATGTCTGCCAATGCATACATCATGGCTTTTTCCAGTATGTATCATTTTTATAATAGATATGATCCTATTTTTGTATCTTGATTGCTTCCAGGTGGCATTAGCAAAGTGAAGTTTGAAACATATTAATCAGCTTTTAATAATGAAGACTTAGTATTTCCAATCATGTTTGGAAATTGTGCCTATAAAATTTATGCCTAGAACTATATTCTATTTGGATATGGTTGTCTTTCTCAGATTATACTTCCCTTTTCTTTTAAGCAAATATACAGTTTAGAGTAAATTTTAAGATAATACGTAGTATATTTTGAAATAATTTCCACAGCTACAAAAATAGGAAAAAAAACCCTACATTATTAGAAATTACCTTTTACCTGTATTTACAGTAGCCAAAAAAAGAACCATCATTTATCAGCAATGGATGCATTTCTAACCAAATGGATTTTGAAAGAAAAAGGAACATTTTGCAAGCTCTATCAAAAAAGGCCTTGCAAATAGCATGCAGACAATTACATTTCTGGGAACATTCAATTGGCTACCTATCTTGGCTAAATTACAATAATGTGCATTTTGGCAAATCATATCATTTTACTAAGTCATTTTAAATGGACACTGTACATTTCTTCTCTTACCTCTCAAAATACTTCTCTAGAATGCTTCCAACTTAAAGGAATATGCAGATACACCCTGGATATCCCATCATAACCAGGCCTGCTTTGTAGGAAGCCATAGGAAGCCACAGTACCTTTCTCCAGCTAAACCTCATATTCCTAGAGGGTACTAACTAAGCTAAGACCCACCTCTATGTACACTGTCATTGCCATGGTAGCATGTTAAGCATGTTAGAGTGATGATATCTGTCAGAGGCCCTATTTAATGAAATAAAGACAGTGGTAAATGGTTGATCAACACCTCTCCTTCCGTTGTCTTAGGCTGTCAGGAAATTGTCCCTTCCATGTCAACGAGCTACGTTTATCATTTTCAAAAGCTAAGGGCCTTTTGTACAATTTCATTCACTATATAATACTGGTTCATATTCATTTATGATATCACATTATAATGTATGAAAAAGTGATTTTGAGAAATGGGGATGGAGGCATTCAAATGCATAGCTATAATAGGTGTGCATGAGGCCCTGGAATATAAAACTAATGATTTCATTTGTCTACTCTTGATGTTGTTGAAGAGTATTATCTTATGCATAATTAACAAGGTTTTGAAAGGTTGAATATAAAACATTACAGCGTTAGTCAGCTTACATCGGGAACTCTGCTGTGACCGATACAAATAACCTATAAGTGAGCTCTCTACCTAATCTGAAAAAATGATCAATATTATTCTTTACTGGTACATCTTTATTTTCACAGGTACATGCTCTGTCTCCGTGAGTAACTATAAAGAGTGAAATAAGATCTATCTGAACACAATTATAAATTCTGGCTCACTTATATTTCACAAGTGACACTATCTATTGACCTTAAAATTGTAGAAATTAAATTACTGGCATGACCATAGGAATCTCACGTGCAACTACCCAAAACCATAAGCATCTAGCTCACTAGCAGGGGTCTCACCACATATGCCATTGCATCAGTCGAGTAGGACTTGCTAAAAACATCGTAAGCCACATAAAGCATATTCATAATAAATGAGGCGGCTCATGAAGCCTTACCAATAGCCTCACTTTCATTCACAAATATGGTCACCCAAAAATACTACCTTCTGTTCCTTCCTATTCAAACTAGTCAACGCTTTCAAGTCTTATATTTATCTTGCAATTACTACTCTTAAAACTGCTCATTGTGGGCTAGACAATAACAAGCAGATTGAATGGTCTGGGTCAAATTGGAGCCGAAGCACCAAGACTGAAACAAAGGCCCACAGAGCAAACAGATGGCCAAGGACAGCAGGAACGAAACTGCTGGATTCTTGAGTCTGGGACTATGGCACACCCAGCATTCAACAAATGTGTGTGCCAGGCACTGTTCTACGTGCTGTTTTCAAACATTTGAATGGGGTAATTTAGGAAAATTAGAATTCCTGTAATTGTACATAAGCCAGTATTTTAAATCAAAACATTTTCAAAACCTGAAGTCAAGGATGACTCTAAGATGAAATATGACTTACTCAAAACAATTAAGTCTAAGCTTTTAATTGGAAGAGATAACAAATTTGTAGAAGTGGAAACATTTTGATTAACATATTGTCCCATTTTACAAAGTGAAAAATAGGAATATTCTATAAAAACCATCTTAGTATGGCACAAGGTTGCCTTAAGCCTACTTTTTTTCAAGAACAGGGTTTGGTACAAACCAGGCATTTAGTAAATAGTTGTTGAGTGAATGAGCAAATGTCTTAGCAACTTTTTATTTATCAAAGTAAAAATGCGACACAATGTTCATTTCAACGGACTTCTGAATAGGTAACTATTGGATGTAGAAAACAAATTAGGACACAATTTTACTACCAATGTTTAGGGCAAGCCAGACAGCATAATATCTTTTAATTTCAAAATACCCCTGTAGGAAGAAGGCTGTTCAATCATGATATTGTGAGAAGTTCAGAACAAATTTATCTTACCTAAATAAAAGCCATAAAAAGGAAGGATATTTCCTACTTCAGTGAGAAAACATCCATGTTTGTAACAACGTATAACCTTTTTGTAATCGTGGGTGTGCAGAAGATAAAGATTACTACCCTAGTTTTGGACATGGCCCTGGAAAACTTTTAAAAACAACAGGTATACCCCATGAGAAGTACTGAGCAGGCAATGATACAGTAAGAATTCATTCAAGCCACGCATAAATCAGTAGGACATGACCAACTCACACCTTTTCTAAACGATTCACGACAATTTTTTTTTTCATTTTATGAAGACACACAAAGGAAATTCTAGCTACTAACTGCATAAAAATATGAGGTATTTGCTAGAGAGCTGATAATATTGAGGGTGAAAAAAAGTCGAACATCCTTGCCTAGTGAAAAAGCATGAAAAAAAAAAAAGTCTGACTCTTACAGTTACCTTCAAGGTAAAATTAATTATTAATTGGAAACGCCTGGATACGGAATGATTGCCATCAATATTTTAATACTTTGAGTGCTAATTTCATTCTCACCATCATAGTTTGTCTACTGAAGAAGAGAGAGCTGTTTACTTTCAGGGAGGCTTGCTATAATGATCACCTTAAGAAGGTTTCCGATATTTTGAAATGTTTTGAATCTTCCTCTTCTTTAATTTCTAATATTAAGCAAACTGAAAAAAAAAACTCACTTCATTCACACAAATGAACAATTCTACCATTCCTAGCTGGCTCATGAAATATTAGATTGCTAATTTCTGAACAACATTAATTTTTTAATTCCTACACACCAGTGCTGCAACTCACATTGCATTCAGATTTCTGCTTTCTCGTAGAGGATTTGCAGTGGTTCATAAAACTTGAACTTTGTGAAATTAGAAGATGAATGTATCAATTAGCTGAATTCAACCTAACTCATCTCCAGAGTCAAGCTCATAGAAAAGCCTAGCTAAAAATGCACCTTTAAATCTAGCAGAATGATTTAAAAGAAACATTCACATGTTGAGGATTGGATGTGTCAAAAATGGGATGTGGACAAACAGGAAGAATTAAGCACTCTCCACTTTAGCTCCTCAGGGTCCACTGCTGCAGAGGGAAGAGATGCTGATGGACGTCTTTGAAACCTGGAAGTATCAGCCCAAGAAAATCTCACATTCAAGGGTGAGGTCCAATTTTCCTTGGGGATAGAGCCACTACCCTAACTGCTAATACCAACATTCCAGTGCAGATAAAAGGAGTGTCAGACATTTTTTTGAGACAGGGTCTTGCTCTGTCGCTCAAACTGGAGTCCAGTGGCACCAACACGACTCACTGCAGCCTCAATTTCCTGGACTCCAGTGATCCTCCTGCTTCAGCCTCCCGAGTAGCTGGGACTACAGATGCACGCCACCATGGCGGCTAATTTTTGTACATTTTTTTTTTCGTAGAGATAGAGTTTCGTCAAGTGATCCTCCCACTTCAGCCTCCCAAGGTGTTGGGATTACAGGTGTGAGCCACTGCGCCTGGCCTCAACAGAAATTTGGCATTGCCCAGGGCATTTAAAGCATAGAGGAGCTTTTCTGGGGACAACACTACTAGCAAAGTATCATACTAGGGTTTTTTTAAATTAGAAGGCTGCCTAGTGCTGCACAGAACCCCATCAGTGTGGGGGCAACGTCCTATGCTCTCCTGGACTCTGGCCCCAGATTTGCCTTCATCTTCTATTTTTGACGGCACACACCTGTTGCTTCTACACACCCTCCTGTCCTGCAGCCTGTGACTAAGTACTTCAGTCTTACCTGGGATGCTGTCTTGTTCCAGACAACAGCTTATCTGACATTACTCCCGTAAGCCCGTGGTCCACCACAATACCCAGCACCTGTCAGGGAGTGAGGCGGTGTCCTGGTCAGCCACTGCCAGCAACCTGGCCGTCAGGTCCAGCACTCACCTCTCTCGCCCACCACATCTCAACAACCACTAGTTGCTACTGATTCTACCTGCTTAGTGGGTTTCAAATCTGTCACTTCCCTATCCCCACCAGCATGCTAACCTGGGGCAATCTGGTCACCATCACCCTTGACGCTTTTATTTTTATTTCAATTGTTTTCTGGATACAGGTGGTTTTTGTTAAATGGATGAGTTATTTAGTGGTGAATTCTGAAATTTTTGTGCACTCATCACCCGAGCAGGTACACTGTACCCAATGTGTAGTCTTTTATCTCTTACCACCCCCCAACTTGCCCCCTCTGGCCCCTGCCAAGTCCCCGAAGTCCATTATATCTCTCTGTTTTTGCATCCTCATAGCTTAGCTCCCACTTATAAGTGAGAACATACAGTGTTTGGTTTTCCATTCCTGCGTTACTTTACTTAGAATAATGGCCTCCAGCTCCATTCAAGTTTCTGCAAAACACATTTTGTTCTTTTTATGGCTGAGTAGTATTCTATGGTATATACATTCCATATTTTCTTTATCTACTGGTTGATCACCCTTGCCTCTTCACAGCCTCTTATGTCACTTTCTGTACCTGTCAAGGCTCCTCCAATACATTTTCTATACCGCACAGTGGTGTTGCAAAAAAAAAAAAAAAAAAAAATCTCAGCAGATCACTCTCCAACTTAAAATCCTTCAGGGGCCCCCCCTTCTGCTCTCAGGACAGGGCTAAACTCTTTATCATGCATTGAAGATTAGCCCCAGCTTACTTACCTCAACTCGGCACTCCTCAACTTAGAGGCCCCTGCCCTCTCTCAACTTCAACCTTTTTTGTGCTTAGTCTAACCTCACCTTATGAGGCTAAAGTAAGACTCTTCCAAGACATGAACTGCCAGACACATACATAGCTCAAGTTTTGCTCGTTTGTTTGTTTGAGTCAGTCTCACTCTGTTGCCCAGGCTGGAGTGCAATGACACAATCTCGGCTCACTGCAACCTCCGCCTCCCAAGTTCAAGCAATTCTCCCACCTCAGCCTCCCAAGTGGCTGGGATTACAGTGGTGTGCCACCACACCCAGCTAATTTTTGTGTTTTTAGTAGAGATGGTGTTTCACCATGTTTGCCAGGCTGGTCTCAAACTCCTGACCTCAGGTGATCCGCCCACCTCAGCCTCCTAAAGTGCTGAGATTACAGGCGTGAGCGACTGCGCCCAGCCAGCTCATTTACATTTTGGTCATGCACTAATCTTGTTCATTACAGTACTCTACTATTACCATGTCATTGGAGCTAAAAGTTCTCAAGACAAGAATATTCATCATCTATGCACAGAAATTCTAATCAAAATTTATTGAGCACCTACTATGTTCTTGTCATGATTCTAAGCAGTTATTTATTTACATTAACTTATTTATTCCTTCGAGCCCTACGAGTTGATGCAGTTATTCCCATTTTATAGATGAGAAACAGACACAGAATGACTGAGCAAAGATGACACAGCTAATAAGTGCAGAAACCAAGATTCCAATGAAGGCCAGAAGCTTCCAGAGTTAACTACAAAACTTGACTACTACTCCAGAGACAGTCAAGGAGTACAAACTGTGTTTGAATTCATGACAGGTAATGACAAATGTGTGTCAGCTGACAGTAATAAAATCATTGTATCCTGGTTGAGGATGGTAATGATGGCCAGAATGTCTAGGCTGCAAATCTCTCTAAGAGTTACTTCTGCAAAGCAAACATTACATCCTCCTTCCTTAGGGCACACCTCACCAGGGTACATTTTTCATATAATATTAATTTTAGGCCTATTCTGAAAAACTAAGTAGCAATATCACACTGTAGAATTATGTTGCTGCCCAAACTAAAAACTACATAATTAATGTTACAGAAACATGGATTCCTGGTGCTTTGAAAATCTAAACTATATGTCTGCCATTTATAGTTTATTAACAAAATTAGATGCAGCTTTTTTATATTAACTGCAATACATTTTTCTGATGTTAAATCAATAGAGTTTCCATTTTTCATCTAACAGAAATTTAGAAAATTAAATACATCAGACAAATGGTCATAATGTAACCATAAAATGAAATCTGAAAGATTAAAATGATGGTTATTATTCATCATGCATATTTGCATCCTCAAATGTAAAAGTCCTAATTGCTTGCCTTAGGTTTTGATACGTATAAAAGTAAAATATGGATTAACAGATTGGCCTTTTTCTTCCTCCAGAAAAAAAAATCCTGGGCACAGAATACATGGTCGATAAATAAATGATTGATTGATTACTGTAATAAGCTTGTTTAGTTGCTAGAACATCTGAGGATATTTTAAGTAATGGGGGAGAGGACGCCAACTACTTATATCTGGTTATATTGAACCACAGTTAAAAACATTTGAATGCTACAGGAAAAAAAAAAGAACATTTTAGAAATTAACTGAAAAAATGGCTGGGTAGTACAGAGCAAAACATCTTTATTGAGCACATACTATGTGCTGAGCATGGTACTAGTTGCTTGGCAAACACCAGTGAATGAACAGACTTTGTCTTTGCAGAGTTTATGGTCCAGTGGGACATTTTACCATCACACTGTGAGAATCTCAACATGGTAGGTCACCACCATGAGGTTAAACTACCAAACCATGAAGTCACTGGAATATGTCTTCCTACCTTCCCTTTCTGAAATTCCAAATTATACTCTAAGCACAGCCTAATCTCCTTTACAGAGAGTTTCTACTCCAAAACCATACTTCTCTCTCTTATTCCAGATTTAAATTCCATTCTTTCGAAGCTCAATTCTGAACTGGGAAGGAAACATAAGATGATTTGCATCAGGGAGTGAGTGAGTGACAGCTACTTGCATTTTTTCTAATGGGGTTTGCTAAGAGGAATGACTCACTAAAAAATGTAGGCGATAGTAGCAAATGTTATGGGCAAAATAGAGCTATTTGGGGAGATGGGTTTTCTGGATCCTACAACAATCTAGCTAGGAATTTTTTCTGCCTCTGGCTACACACAGGTTTGAGGGGCTATAGCCCAAAATGTTCAGGGTTTAAAAAAAAAAAAATACCATCACAGAGTGGGAATAAAGAGTGAAATCCCTAATGAGTAAGGTAGGAAATTTGGACAAAGCAGGCCATAATGACCAGTAACAAAACAAGCCCAGAATAATGTTTCCACTTATTTGAAAATTATGCAGCCAGGCCAGGTGGCTCACACCTATCATTCCAGCACTTTGGGAGGCCAAGGAGTTTGAGACCAGCCTGGATAACACAGGAAGACACAATCTCTACAAAACACTTAAGAATTAGCTGGGCATGGTGACGTGCACCTGCAGTCCCAGCTACTTGAGAGGCTGAGTGGGGAGGATCACTTGAGCCGGGGAGGTTGAGGCTGCAGTGAGCCATGATTGTGCCACTGCACTCCAGCCTGGGTGACAGTAGGACCTGTCTCGAAAAGAAAAGAAAAGAAAATCATCCAAATATGCCTCTTGGTCCTAAGATCTGGCTTTTCAAGCATCCCTTAAATCCATTTTATTTTATTTATTTATTTATTTATTTTTTTTTTAGATGGAGTCTCGCTCTGTCACCAGGCTAGAGTGTAGTGGCGCCATCTCGGCTCACTGCAACTTCCACCTCCCCGGTTCAAGTGATTCTCCTGCCTCCGCCTCCCAAGTAGCTGGGCTACAAGTATGTGCCACCACGCCCAGCTAACTTTTGTATCTTTAGTAGAGACAAGGTTTCATTATGTTGGCCAAGATGGTCTTGATCTCCTGACCTCATGATCCGCCTGCCTTGGCCTCCCAAAGTGCTGGGATTACAGGCATGAGCCACTGTGCCCGGCCCCTTAAATCTATTTTAATTTACTATCAGGGTCTTTTAATCACAAAGATTTTGAAGTCAGTAAGAGAATTTATTTAATGCTCTAAACTGAAAGCATTCTCTATTTAGAGGATAGGTGTTTTTCCTTCTGTTGAAAACTGAACATGTGACTCTGAAATCTTACCAGGTTGACAATGGTATTAAATCTTCAGGTTGCTCAGGTGCCATGAATTCAGGGGATGGATAATAAGTATAACGTATTTGAGATGTGTCAGCCACAAAAAGAAAGTTCCTTAACTGTCATCCTGTGGTTTCCTGACTGTTCACAACCTTGCCAACTACCACAACAGCATTAATTTTATGTCCAGAATTTTCTTTTTCCTACAATAAACTGAGTTTTACTGTAGGAAAAAGTTAGGGCAAAGTCACCCATTGAGCCCAGGATAACCACTGGATAAGCTACCAGCACCAGCTTTTGTAAGACTCAGCTTTTTTCTCTTAAAAAATGAGTTCCAGAAAAATGTTCTATTTCACAAAGGCAGTTTTCCTCCAACTCACTAATGTTTGTTGATCTGAACAAACTCATGCTTTGTTAATAAATTAAGCAAAAATGCTTTTAAAATTCAACCACAATGAAACATTTCATCCCGACCTCATTATTTGCCATTTCCATGCCTCGTCAGAGTTTCTGAGAACTCCCCCGTGTGCACCTAAGTGACAGCAGAAAAATCTGTTCTCGAGCTACTTTTAGCCAAGTAAACACTTGGAAATTCACTCTGTAGCTAAGAAAGCATATTATTATAGCCTTTCCAAAGACATCTGGTAAACATCCAGCACTGAGCACAGTAGATAAGCTTTTTTAGACAAGAGGCGAGCCCTACTTTCAATTGCAGTGAAAGCAGAGCCACTGAAAAGAGCCTCCTATATGTTCACCCTGAACTATCTCAGGGGAATTCTCATCTTTATGTATGTTAACTGCCCCCTCAATCACCTGTATAGTCTACTAGATGGAAAGGCATGGGCTTGAGGGTATGGACTATGTCCTGGTCCCTATCGGGAACAATGTACCTAGCATACGGTGGGCATTCAGTATCAACATTTGTTTTGTGAATGAATACCTCCCATAGGGGCGATGGAGAAAAATTAACATCAGGTAAGATTTAAGGGCATTCTAGAACCCAAGCTCTCTGGACCTCAGGGTCCTTTTCTTATCTTCTGGGGCTGACTTCCCCTTAGGGCATCAGTAAATTAGTGGGGTTGGCTTTCTGAGGGGTCAGAGGCTGGTGGTGACTCTTGGCAAGCGCAGGCCTGTTGGTAGTCATGGTCTTCTTAGCAGATACAAGACGCTGGTTTTTTGGCTAAACCAAGGCCTAGGAGTAGAGAGAGATAAGTAAGAAAGGAATAGATCTATTATTCAAAATTTGAATTCTCCAATTATTTAGAGGCCGCATGTGTTGCCTGATTAATTTTATAATTCTGAAGGGCCAGTTAGCCTGTGGGGTTGCCACATCTATCACTTGGGGTTATTATCACAATGTCTTCTTCCTTTTGAATTTATAATCAAGAACTGACTCTGTAACGTATGCTAAGTTAGGAAAGGGTCTAGAAAGATTTTAGATAGGAGGAGGAGGAAGAAGAATAAGAAAGGGGAAGAAGAAATAAAAGGGGCAGGAGTACGAGGCAGCAGCAGTGGAAGGAAAAGAGGAAAGGTGAGAAAAAGGAGAAGAAATCTCAGTTGCTTAGAGGGTGACATCAGCCATAATTACATTTTTTGCAGTGTCCTCCAATCTGGTGCTGAAGATGAGCCTGGCATCTACTTTGCCAAAATCATAAAACCTTAACAAGAGGCCAAACCATGAGCTCAAAGAGTAAGAAGAGAGTAGAAAGCTTCTAAGAATATGAACTGTGGTTATTAGAAAATAACCAAAGACTGAATCTTGCCAAGCAGAGGACTGACTGGGTAAAGGAGATGATCATGACAGTGATGGTGGTGGTGGTAACCATGAGCTTACCATGGCCAGGTAACCCCTTCAGTTCTCACAACTACCCCCATATCAAGCAGTTTTTATTATTGTTATTCCCATTTTGCAGGTGAGGAACAGAAAGGTAAGTTAAATGTACATGGTCACACAGCCGGCAAATGGTAGTGCCAACCTATTCATCCAGGAAGTCTTGATACAATGCTCTCACACATTGTATTCATTTCTTGTAGTCACTGTAACAAATTTCCACAAACTTGGTTGCTTAAAACAACAAAGCTATTCCCTCATAGTTCTGGAGGCCAAAAGTCTGAAATCAGTCTCATTGTGCCCAATTCAAAGTGCTGGCAGTGCTGTGCTCTCCAGAGTCTCTCTCCAGAGTCTCCAGGGAGTAATCCATTCCTTGCTCCTCCTGGTGGCTGCCAGCATTCCTTGGCTTGTGGTCGCATTGCTTCAATCTTTAAGGCCAGCATCTTCAAATCTCTCCCCACTCCAAATTCACATGCTCTTCTTCTCTCACTGTGTGTGTAAAATCTCCCTCTGTCTCTGTCTCTTCTAAAAACACTTGTGATTGCATTAAGGGCCTACCCAGATAATCCAGGATAATCTCCCCATCCTAAAATCCTTGACATAACCATACCTGGGAAGACCCTTTTTCCAAATAAGGTAATATTCACAGGGTCCAGGATTAGGATGTGCTATCTTTTTAAGAGGGAGGGCACTTTTTAGCCTACCACACCCATTCTACTCTGCTGTAATAGTTTTTAATGGCTTGTATACACTTTTCAAAAAATGCATATGGTTATTGCCTATAAATGAATTTAAGGACTCCATTATGGCAGATAAAAAGGCAAATATGAAGCTGGGGTGATATTAATAGTTTGTCAAATTATGTCAACATTCTAAAGACTCTGTACTATAATGCAACACTCTCCTTTAGATCACTGATCTGTCCTTTAAAACCTCAAATATGGATGATAGTGACAGGTCTTAGGAAAATGTTATCTTGGCTCCATCCTTAGCCACTGTGAGTCAATTAGCAACAGCCATAATAACACCTTGATAGCATTTATCATATAATCCCAGGGCTCAAAACTCTTCAGGAGCATCCTAGGATCAACAGTGTAGTAAATGCCTCAGTGTGGGAAACACCCAGTGTGATGAGTGACCTCATCAACAGGCGCCACATACTCCCCTCTCTACTACCTTACCATCCCCTTTCCTTCAATGTGATCTGTTTTTCTCCCCATTGATATGTCTTTTTCCCTGTTTTTCTCATGGCCCTTTGCTTACTTGGGGATACCTTTTCATCGGTTCAGTTCCATGATCTTCTATAAGCTTAGCTTAAAACTTACTTCATGTGAAAAGATGTTCAATATCACTAATCATTAGGGAAATGCAAATGAAAACCATAGTAAGAGATCACTTCACTCTCATCAACATGGCGGCAATGAAAAAAACAAACAAACAAACAAAAAATAAAACAAAAATAAAATAGAAGCCAGGCACAGTGGCTCACACCTGTAATCCCAACACTTTGGGAGGCCAAGGCGGGAAGATTGCTTGAAGTCAGAAGTTTAAAACCAGCATGGTCAACATAGCAAGACCCCATCTCTACAAAAATAAAAATTAAAATGTTAGCCAGGTATGGTGGTGTGTGCCTGTATTCCCAGCTACTTGAGAAGCCGAGGTGGGAGGATCATTTAAACCCAGGAGTTCAAGGCTACAATGAGCTGTGATTGTACCACTGCACTCCAGCCTGGGTGACAGAAAAATCCTGTCTTGGAGGCGGGGGCAGGAAACATTGGTAAGGATGTAAAGAAATGGAGAAATTGGAACCCTTGTGCACTGTCAGTGGGAATGTAAAATGGTATAGCTGATATAGAAAATATGTAGTTTCCTCAAAAAATAGAACTACCACATGATTCAGCAATTGCACTCCTGGGTATCCAAAATAATGAAAGCAGGGTCTGAAAGAGATATTTATACACCCATGTTTATAACAGCATTATTCACCATAGCCAAAAGGTAGAAGCAACCCAAATGTCCATCAACAGAAGAACAGATAAACCAATTATGGTGTATACACCAAATGGAATATTGTTCAGTCTTAAAAAGGAAGGAAATTTTGGCACATGTTCCAACATAGAAGAAACTTGAGGACATTATGCTAAGTTAAAAAACAGGCAATCACACACATACACACAAAAAGACAAATAGTATATGATTCCACTTATATGAGGTACCTCGAGGAGTCAAATCCTTGGAGACAAAGCAGAACGGTAGATATCAGGGGCTAGAGGGAGGGGAGTTGCCATTTAATGGGTATGAGTTTTTTTGTTTTCGTGTTTTTGTGTTTGTTTTTTGAGATGGAGTTTCACTCTTGTTGCCCAAGCTGGAGTGCAATGGCACAATCTCAGCCCACTGCAACCTCCACCTCCCGGGTTCCAATGATTCTCCTGCCTCAGCCTCCTGAGTAGCTGGGATTATAGACGCACGCCACCACGCTCAGCTAATTTTTTGTATTTTTAGTACAGAAGGGGTTTCACTATGTTAGCAAGGCTGGTCTCGAACTCCTGACCTCAGGTGGTCTGCCCACCTTGGCCTCCCAAAGTGCGGGGATTATAGGCGTGAGCCACCACGCCCAGCCCTGGAGTTTCATTTTTATGAGATGAATAAGTTCTGAAGATTGGTTGCCTAATGAAATGAGTATACTTAACACTGCTGAACTGTACATTTAAATGGTTAAGATGGTAAATTTTGTTATGCATATTTTACCGCAACTTTTTAAAGTTAATACAAAGAATCTTTATTTCATTCAAAAAGCTTGCTTGCCTAATTCAGATGGCTCTTCTTTGTTTATGCTGTTTCATTTTAATTGTAGAGAAGAAATTTGAGGTCAAGGAATTGATGCCTGCCTCAATAGGTTTTCCTCTTTCTCGCTAAGGAAAAAGATCAGGTTTTCTCCTTCATTGTTCTCCAAAGCACTCAGTGTGGCCCTCTTCACATAGAAAATTGAAATGTCACAAAGTGACCAAGTCAAAATAAAATGTTATAATGTCTAAAGACAATAGGAGACTGAACAATGGCAAAATTGGCCAGGAAAAAACAAATTCCTAGAGGAAGGCAAATGTTAAAAAATAATATAAAAACTAGGAACACTTTTTTTCCACTGCTTACCAATGATAAAAGAGCAAAAAGTACTTGATAAGTGGTTATGCCTATGGAAGTGCCTAATTTGTGTTTACAAAGCAAAATTTGGTTTGGTACTGATACCATTTAGCTCTTTGTCCCCACCCAAATCTCATTTCAAATGGTAATCCCCACATGTCAGGGAAGGACCTGGTGGGAGGTGACTGGATCATGGGGGCAGCTTCCCCTATGCTGTTCTCATGATAGTGAGTTCTTACAAGATCTGATGGTTTAAAAGTGGCACTTCCTCCTTTGCTCTCTCTCTCCTGCCACCCATGCAAGACATGCCTTGCCTCCCCTTTGCCTACCACCAAGATTTTAAGTTTCCTGAGCCCTCCCCAGCCACATGGAACTGCAAGTCAATTAAACCTCTTTCCTTCATACATTACCCAGTCTCAGATCTATCTTTATAGCAGTGTGAGGATGGACTAATACAAATACTTAATGGTATAGTTGAGATCCGTTCTCAAATTTTGCATGCCTCAGAATCACCAGGAAGACTTGTTAAGGCACAGATGGCTCAACCTGACCCCTAGAGATTCTGATTCAGCGGCATTGGGGTGAGACCCAAGAATGTGAATTTCTAGTAAGTTCAAGTGATACTGATCCCATTGGTTCGGGGACCACAGCTTGAGATCACTAGTTTGGATCTGTATTTTCTTGATGAGGACACCAAAAAACATGAAACTGGAAATGTCAGTTCAGACTGGGCTCCATGCAAACTCAGAGGAAGACCCTTTGCATCTCACTAGGCTCTTTCCTCCATCTACATTTTTTCCTTTGGCAAAGTTCGGAATTTTAAAAGCAGCATATATATTTAGCAGTTGCAGTTTCAAGTAAATCAGAGATGGTTTTATTCAAATAAGGTACAATCCTTCACTTTTAAAGGAAACTCAAAACAGGACTTCAGCTAGATTTAATTACAATGAGATGCATTTAAGTGAGAAAGGATTGCAGCACCTCTCCCAGGATTAAAGGGAGTTCAGGACAGCAGCACCTCTACCAGAAATTAAAATCAGATACCTTGATACCCAGCAATTGGTCATTTTCCACTTTGATGGCTCCTAAGTCAGAAATCATGCACTTAATGATACCTTTCTTAAAATTACCATCATGTCGGCTGGGCGCGGTGGCTCACGCCTGTAACCCCAGCACTTTGGGAGGCTGAGACAGGCAGATCACGAGGTCAGGAGATCGAGACCATCCTGGCTAACATGGTGAAAACCTGTCTCTACTAAAAATACAAAAAAATTAGCTGGGTGTGGTGGTGGGCGCCTGTAGTCCCAGCTACTCAGGAGGCTGAGGCAGGAGAATGGCATGAACCCAGGAAGTGGAGCTTGCAGTGAGCCAAGATCGTGCCACTGCACTCCAGCCTGGGCAACAGAGTGAGACTCCTTCTCAAAAAAAAAAAAAAAATTACCATCATGTCTAAAATAAGGCTGGTTGTGATAGCAATAAAACAGAATAATACTATATTTAAAAATCAGGAACAAAACTAACTTTGAAAGAAACTACTCTCTTCAGCATGAGAAAATAATTCAATTCATAGGTTAAGTGGTACATGAAGTCACAAAATATGGTGCATACATTTTTATAGAATATACAGTGAGTTCACGGACACCATCATCTATTGAAACCTGTGTGGGTATACCTCTACACACACAGCATGACTTAACAGTACAGTACTGTATATATCAGCAAAATTCCAGTTCATATTATCTTAGCTAGAGACACAAGACTGAGTAGTTGATGGTTACATTAGACTCTTGAGATGTGTCCATCTTTTAGTCACCATTTTCTATGATTACAATGAGTACAAGTGTATATACAAGTTCCTACAGAATTGAATATAAAATGTATGCCTTCTATTAAAACTCAAGTGAGAAATACACCCGAAACCGACTACATTAATCTTTTCATGGAAGATTTCACTTTTGGGAAACTCTTTGCCAAAAATATTAAGTCTGAAGTTTATTTCCTAGAGTAGTTCATATATGTAAAAGCAAACAAAATTTACAATGTATCCTACTGTTGCAAGGATTCAGTTAGAATGAATCAAGTCATGTGCCACCAAGCTTCCCATTTACACACAGCAACTCTCACACCATAACCCAGCAAGTCCGTAATAGAACAGGTGCTACTCATTCACCAGCATTATAATGAGTTTCTACTGAATTCTTATTAATGGAAGGGAACACCATTCATGAGGTCTATGCTATTTTCTGCATAGGGATAGAAAAGAACAAAACCCAACGGTTCTAGCAGTCCCGTTCAGGAAGCTGAGTCACAATGACAAAACCACTTAAAACTTACAAACAAGGGGGTGGGCACAGTGGCTCACACTTGTAATCCCAGCACTTTGGGAGGCTGAGGCGGGCAGATCACCTGAGGTCAAGAGTTTGAGATCAGCCAATACAATGAAATCCCGACTCTACTAAAAATTTTTTTTAAAAAATTAGCCAGGTATGGTGGTACGCGCCTGTAATCCCAGCTACTCAGGAGGCTGAGGCAGGAGAATCGCTTGAACCCGGGAGGCAGAGGTTGCAGTGAGCTGAGATCGTGCCACTGCACTCCAGCCTGGGCAACAGAGTGAGACTCTGTCTCAAAAAACAAAAAACAAAACAAAACACTTACAAACAAGGATGTGAAATACCAAGAGACTGAATGGTTGACATAGGGATTTGGCTAACAAGAATGACACATACTTGCTCTAGAGCATACAAAAATTGCCTAATAACAGCTTCTCAATAAAGGAAAAGGATGACTAAATAGACCAGTGAAGACCAAGAGAATGCCTAGAAACAGATCCCACATTTATGAAAACTTGATAAAAGGGCAGGTTCTACAGGCCAGTAGAGAAAGGATGGAGTATTTAATAAATGGTGCTAGGTTAATTGATTGTCCATGTGGGGGGAAAATGAATTTGGATTCCTACCTTGTACCATACACAGGTACCACCCCCAAGATGATTAAAGATTTTACCACATGATATAGTTTGGATCTGTGTCCCCGCCCAAATCTCATGTTGAATTGTAATCCCTGATGATGGAGGTGGGCCTGGGGGGAGATGATTGGATCATGGAGGTGGATTGCTCATTAATGGTTTAGCACCATCCTCTTGGTGCTGTACATGTGAGATTGAGTCAATTTTTTGAGATCTGGTTGTTTAAAAGTGTATGGCATCTCCCCACCCTCTCTCTCCCACTCCTGCTTTTCCCTTGCAACATGCCTGTTCCCCCTTCACCTTCCACCATGATTATAAGTTTCTTGAGGCCTCCCCAGAAGGGTAGCAGGTGCCAGCATCCATGCTTCCTATACAGCCTCCAGAACCACGAGCCAATTAAACCTCTTTTCTTTATAAATTGTCCAATCTCAGGTATTTCTTTATAGCAACGCAAGAATGGCCTAATATACCAGGAAAGGCACAACTTTAAAATATTCAGAACTGAAAACATTTCATAAAATATGGGACACTATTTTTATGAGTTCAGTGTAGGGAAGGATTTTTTTTTAAACAAGATACTAAAAATCCAAACCAGAAAGTGAAAGACTGATACATAAGAATTTATTAAAATTAATAACTGTTCTTGATCAAAAGACATCATAATTAGCATGAAAAGGCAAGCAAC
Organism: Gorilla gorilla gorilla; assembly: GCF_029281585.2. Classification (NCBI taxonomy): domain Eukaryota; kingdom Metazoa; phylum Chordata; class Mammalia; order Primates; family Hominidae; genus Gorilla; species Gorilla gorilla. The sequence continues at coordinate 103,530,860 of NC_073242.2, forward strand.
AGAATGGAAAAAAACATCTGCACACACATAACTAGCAGAGTTAATATTCAGAATATATAAGAAAATTCTACAAAATGGTAAGAAAAAGACAAATTAGTTGGTAGAAAAATGGGGAGAAGACATAAACAGGCCCTTTTCAGAAGAGAAAACAAATGGCTAATATTCATATGAAAAGATTCTCAACCTCACTAGTATTCAAGGAAATATAACCACAGTGAGATAAAATTTTAAATCACCAGACAGACAAAAATTCAGGATTCTGATGTTTCCAGGGCTGGCAAGGACATGGAACAATGACAACTGTTATGTAGTGCTAGTAGGGATGTAAACTGGTGCTACCATTTTAGAAAATAATTTGGCATTATCAAGCAAAGTTGAAAATGTGCATGCCCTACAACCCAGAACTTCTCATGTGAGACACATGCCCTGAAGAAACACTCACACATATGCAAGAATGTTCCTTGTCACAATGTTGGGAATAGCAAAAAGTAGAAGCAACACCACCATGCATCAGCAGGGGACTGGATAAATAAACTGGGCTACATTCATTCAATGAAATACTTTCTAACAATGAAAATAATGAAGTTAGCAATATGCAACAGTATGGATGAATCTTGGAAACATAAATTTCCATGAAAAAAGCAAGTTGGAAGACAGTGCCTAAAATAGGATACCATATAAAGTTTCAAGATAAGCAAAATTAAAGGAGGCTTTCAGGAACACATGTATATCATCCCTATATATCACATGGTCGTACAATGTGAGTGTGTGTATGTGTGTGTGTGTGTGTGTGTGTGTGTTAAGGGGCAATATCATAAGAAAAAAGAATTCAGGATGCTAGTTACTTCTGGCTAGGAAGAAAAGATGAGTCCCAAGGGAATTTTTAATAAGCTTCACTACATTTAGATAGAAAAGGGTTTTTAAAAAATCAAACGTGGTTTTTATAAACATGATTGCACATACATAAAACCAGAAGTGGTGGAAGACAGCCCTGGGGCCACACAAGGGGAACTTTTCTTGGCTGAGCTGATACCAGCATGAGAAGTCTAGCCTGTCTTCACACTATCCTGATAAATCCATGCACGAACCCCAGGGATGCACCCTTTGCAGTCCATGACTGAGAGAGAAGTCAAAGCTCTAGAATATGGTTACACTCTGGAATGGTGTCCAGGTAAGAGAGGGAGCTAGGGTCCCTCACTCCCACCCAAGAGTCTCATCATTCTTATCGCTATTGAAATCAAACTTTCAGTCACTGCTGGCTACTCAGAATGTCAAACGCAGCAGACATCAATGATTGGAGGAGCTGGGGAGGGAGAGAGAAATACCAGAATACATACATAGAGATGCTGTGATGGTTACAAGTGGGCAAAGGGGAGACAGACTAGGACAGCCAACCATGATCAAATGTTATGTTTTCATTCTACTATCCAACCCTTGTCTCTGGCCGCAGAGTCATTTTATACCATTCTTGTCCTTTGTTTTTAGTTGGATCATCTCTCAAACTAGACACCATGTCAAATAGATTTTAGCTCCTTTCACATTGATGCCTATTTTCTTTGGAAAATACTTGAATTGCATTTCAATGTCAACTATTTAATAGAAATGGACATTTCTGGGATGATGCTGGAGATGCAGAAATGAATCAGACATGGTTCCTGCCCTCAAGTTACTTACTCGGTTAGCAAAGAATGGCAGACAAGTACCAGCGACCAAAGTATTGAATACAGTACCCTAGAAATACAGGTGGGGCTGGGGAGGAGTACTCAGGAGAGCACGTCAGGTCTGTATATGAAATATGAGTAGAGAAAGAAGAAAACAGCAATAAAAAGAAGCAAATTCTAAAAGTCAAAAATATAAGCCACTAATGTGGAATACCCTGACATTAGGGATCCCTAAAAATTTCCTGTACCTTTGCTAGGATTTATTCTGTGGAAATGTTAGCTACATTATGTACACTTCCGGATCCTAATACCAACAAACATTTGGTGGATTAAACTTGAGTGATCATCTTCTATCTCTATTAAATGAATGGATCTAATGAAATCAACAGTTTGTGTCTTTATACATCAGACACTACACTAAGTGTATAAAAGCAAACAAGTCATGGTCCCTGCCCTTAGAGAGTTCACAGTAATACACCCAGCATTTTAAGGAAAAGTATACCGTACAGTGGGGTAAAAATGTATTTATAAGAACTACATTGCCTCTAATAGACTAAAGAGGGCACACAGATGACTCAATTATTTAAAATAATGCCTTCTAATTCATGACTAACTCAAGGGGAAGGAGAAACGTGTACACACACACCACCCACACTCTCGTTTCAAATCTCTATATGACATGGCAAACCATCTACCAATTATTACTTATATTTGAACCTGCTTTCAAATGATTAGGTTCCAATATATTTCACTGAATATATACTTTTAAATGGTAGGTCCCCAAACATATCTTATTTTGAGCTCCATTTTTAATGTTACAGAAGCAGCAGGGGGCAATCTAACTTAGGAAACCTGCTGTGAAACTGATGAGGAATAAGCAAGCCTGCATCCTAGAGCTGCTCGGGGGGAAAAAGAAATCTCCCCTTTGCTGAATACAAAATATGGTGTAGAGGGAAAGCTGAAATATACATTGGAGAGAACACATCCAAGGCAGTTAAAAAAACAGAAGGTGAAGGGTCCACTCTGGGATAAAATACGATGGAACCAAATGAAATGAATATAAAGTAAAATAAAATTTTAAAAAACCTCATACAGTCTAAGAGAAATCTATGAAGGCATACAGACATACTGGGATTTTTGTTTTAACTTTGCCTGCAGGCACTTCTGAGCCCAAATAACTGCAGATCTGGGAATAACAGGTGTTTATTGATTTCTTTGTGATTTTTCTCTTTTTTATTTCTTCCCCCCCCTTTTTTTTTTTCCTGTGGTACTGGAACAGAAAGACATATGTATTCCATATGTAACACTTTAGGAAATGAAAGGCAAGAGAAACATTGAACAGATGTATGGAGTAGGGACCCACTTTCCCCAGTGCAGCTTAATGTCAATATACCAACTGCTTTCCCTATATTATCCTAAAAAGAAAAGGTACCCAAAGTTCCCCACAAAAATATTAACTGACAAGAAGCTTGCATGTTAGCGTGGACATCAGTACTAATCAGAAAGTAGCAACTTTATCTTTCTCAGTTGAATTCTTCTTTTTAAAAGGCTTACATGAAATACCATGGAATCCTTACAGGGCCATCACTAGTTTGGTTTTACATGCATTTGAAGCTTAAAAGAGAAAGACCAACAGGCCTCCAAAGACATCCATTTTTTAAAATCTTTGTTAAGTTGAGCTACAAAATCATACATCAAGGTTGATTTAGTCTGATATGTACCAAAAAGTTCAAAAGATAAGAAGCTCTCTCTCTAGATGATAAATTATCAACCATAATCTAGTCTTTTTAAAATGTATCTGCAGCCTGCAGCCTTCCATCTATCAAATCAAGATGAGTCCCTCTTACAGTTCAAGTATCTGGTAATGTTTAGGGGACAAGTCAACATACCCAAACAAAACACATCTATTTTTATTTTCCCCGAAAATTTAAGGAAAAGCTTTTAATCTCTCTGGGCACTGGGTTTAATTTTAAGAGCAAGGCAAATTATCTATTTTTATTTTCCCCCAGTTTGGAGAAAAACTTTATAATCTCTCTGGTTACTGGGTTTAATTTTAACAGCAAGGCAAATTACATCCCATGAGAGAACAAAAGCTACTGAAACTAAAAAAGAAAGGAGAAATTGGAAGTTTAATGCTGATATTTTGCAAAAGATGAAGAGCTTTGAAACAGAGGAGGGAAGGGGGGAATGAGCAGGAGATGGTGTTTTCTGAACCCAGTTTGGGAGACAAATGGAAATCAGTGTAGAGGAGCTAGTCACAAAGTGAAGAGGCAGGTGGGGGTAAGCACAGACAAGCAGCTCACAGGAAAAAAGGAGGGCAGAGTGCCAGGGGTCCCATGGAGTCAGCAGGAAGCCCCGTGCTTCCAAAGATGAAACAAACTTCTCTAGAGGGAAAAAAAATTTTTTTTTTTGTTTAAATATTCCTACATATGTCAAATGGTGAACTTAGGCAGCAAATAAACCGCAGGGAAGACTAATGACAGACGGTGCTAAACAGCAGTGGAAGAGTACAGTGGCCTGTGAGGAAGAATTCATTGTTCAGGAATTACAGTTTCATAAGGACCCAGATTTTTTATTTTTTTTGTCTCCAAAGGCTATGGCAGCTGCAGTCTGTAGATGTGATTTAAAAAAAAAAAAAAAAAAAAACTCTGAGCAGAAGGTACATTCCCTTATGGCATGACCGTATTTTCTATAGCAATAATCTTCTGTCCACAAAAGGAACAAGAGAATAAGAGAAGACCACAGGAGACAGATACAATTTCATTCAAGGGGAAAAGCGAGGGCTGTACAACCAGATTACACAAAGGCGTGTGCTGGGGCTCTTGTTTATTATGATTTTAACTGTTGGTAGAGGGTTTATACCCACCAGCTTGTGTTTTGGAATTGGTGGAAGATGCTAGAATCTTCGAGGAGCAAAAGAAAAGAAATTGATTTAAACACACGCACATGCACTCACAATCCTAATCTGGCTGCAGTTTCTTTAAAAAAAAAAAAAAAAGCAAAAAGCTTCCTTCAAATTGTTCAGGACCACTCCAATTTCCTGTGTAGACCTAAACATTTGTATGTTTTTTCTGTGTCTCCTAAGTTACCCAAGTTACTTAATACATGCACAGTATGAAACATTTTTAAATGAGTTAGTCTTTATTGAATTATGATTTCCAGCAAACACTAATAACAAAATTCAAATTGCTCTTGCAGATGAGAATTTTTAGAGTGCTGGGACATAACCGAGATTTTAAGAGAATTCAAAGAGCCACCCACCAAGTGTGTGTAGTAACTGGGTACTGACTGATGAAATACTTTAAATAGTTAATTAGATTTGCCAAGAAAAAAAATCAATCATTAAGAGTCCACACTCTAGGAGATACAGATGATAAAGAACTTGTTGGTACACCCAGGGTGTAGTCAAAAGTAAAGCTTAACAAAATAAAGTTTTCAGATTTCCATCGCACTGTCTACAGTCAGCACAATGCAATTAGCAACACATCAGAAGGAGGGAAAAGCGACTTTTGCCCCACGATTTCTTTTTTCTAAGGAATTTCTTCAGCCTGCTTAAAAGGCATTTTGCAAGCAAGGAATAACAGAGACACTCAGATTCTATCAGGGGTTGCATCGCCTATGAACACCTGCAAACTGAATTTGCGATGTTTTGCTAACCATTTATTTTGTCTTTACTGGGTTTTCAAAGGGAAATGTGATAACCCCACTGTTCTTTAGACGCTCAACATGATGTTTAATCTAATAAAGCTATTGCAACAAAATGGATTAAAGCAACATGGCACATTTGTAATTTGGGATCTGTGAAAGAATTTTAACATTCGGGCGCTGTGAGCTCAATCTTAAAAATGTTATTGGTAGATGAAAGCCGAGCATCTAAGTAACCTCTGCTTTTCTTCTTTAAGCATCTTCATATTGCTACTGCTTACATGAAGCCAGGACAAGAACGGCTCCTGGGATACCATTCCCTGTGTCTTTGCATCATTAAAAAAATAAAAACACTTGAAGTCCTAGAATTATCATCTGGCAGAAACATCTAAGAGTAGGAAGAACACAGAAATGAAATGAGAAAAGGAATTTGAATGTAAATATTATGAGGGTATTTTACCCTCATATTGAAAGTTGTCACCCAAAAAAGGTGATAAAATTTACTTACAAATTTTTAAAAATCAGTATTTCCCAAATATATTTTGCACTGGATGTGTCCCTCTGGCTATGAAATGTATATTATTCATCCCACATCTGACCTCGATTGTTTAATGTGTTGGAATTTTTATATTGTTGAGAAGGAAATGGTGATAGCTTTCACTCTTCTTTGTACCACTTATTTCAGAAATGACCAGCTAGCATCAAGCAAATCTACCTAGTACAGGGTAGAGACCAGTGATAGGCAACAGGAATATAACAAGAGTGTAATGGTAATTTTAGGGGTCAACTTGACAGGATTAAGGAATACCTACAGAACTAGTAAAGCCTAGGCCAGGCGCAGCGGCTCACACCTGTAACCCCAGCACTTTGAGAGGCCCGAGGTAGGAGGATCACTTGAGGCCAGGAGTCAAAGCCAGAAAGTCATGACCAGCCTGGACAACAACAACTGGCTAAAAAATTAGCCAGGCGTGGTGGTACACATCTGTAGTCCCAGCTACTCAGGAGGCTGAGGTGGGTGGATTATTTGAGGCCAGGAGTTCAAGTCTGCAGCAAGCTACGATCATGCCACTGCACTCCAGCCTGGGCAACAGAGCAAGACCCTGTCTCAAAAAAGAAGGAAAAAAAAAAAAAGAACTAGTAAGAAAGTACTTTGGAATGTGCCTGCGAGAGTGTTTCCGGAGGAGACTGGTGTGTGAGTCTGAGCTAAGTGAAGAAGACCCGCTCTCCATGTGGTCAGGCACCATGCAATCTGCTAGGGGCCCAGATAGAACGAAAACAGAGGAAAGGCAAATTGGTCTTTCTCTCTCCTGGACCTGGGATGCACTCTTCTCCTCCTGCCATTGAACCTCAGAACTCCCAGCTCTCCACCCTTTAGAGTCTGGGACTTAAACCCCAGCCCCCTGGGTTCTCAGGCATTTGGACTTGGAGTGAGCCATGCTACTGGCATCCTAGGGTTTCCGGCTTGCACGCAGCCTAATGCTGGGCTTTCTCAGCCTCCATAAATAAATCTCCTCTCATATATACGATACATCCTGTTGACTCTGTTTCTTTGGAGAATCTTAATACAGTGAGTCAAGTATTAATTTTAAATTTTCTAGTAGCCACATTCAAAAAGTTTGAAAGTGAAATTTAACTCAATATTCTAAAATATCTTTTTAACACAATTGACATGAACATATTAGATTTGTATACACTATTTTGCACTAAGTCTTTGAGATTAGGTATATATTTGAGACTTACAGCCTATCTCAATTACAACTAGTAACATTTCAAGTGCTCAAATAGCCAACATGTGACATAGTGGCTACCATACTAAATAGCAGAGCTCTAGATATATAAAAGGGACTGTAAAGGGAAGGAAGTGAAGCAGGCACGGAATGATGTGCTAACTGGGCAGGAACAGCAGAAGACAAGTGCCCAGATCCCCTTCATGTCTCCCTCCTTTCTGTCCCCATCTCCTCCTATGGGGGTTTCCCAAAGCCCCAGGCTTCACCCACTGCCCTTCTCTCTTTAGACGTTTTCTCTTGGGTGAGCTGAATCATTCATTCACTTATTCATTCAATAAACCTTTCCTGGGTGCCTACGATGTGCCAAGTACCCTGCTAGGTGCTGAGGTTTTAAGAACAAATAAGATAAATACACATCAATGCACACTCGGGGTATGCATTGTGCTACAGTGGAGGATGCTAACGGGCATGTGTTCAGGCATAGGAGTATGGGGCAGGGGCAAGGAGAGGGGAGGAAGGTGGCTTACAGCTCAAATGTTATCTCCTAGAAGGATTTTTCCTGACTCTTCAATATAGAGCAAAGGTCCTTACCCCCTCCCCAGGCATCCACTACTGCATCACCTTCTTCCATTTTCTTTAGAGCACGTATCCCCATCTGACAGTTTTCTTCATTTATTATTTATCATTGACTCTCTTTCTAGAAAGTAAGCCCCATGACAGTAGGACCTTGTGGATCTCCTTCACCCCATGCCTTCAACAGACTAGGCATAAGTCAATAGTGCTCCATCCATCCACCCCTTCCTGTTTCTTATACTGCCGTCTCCAACTGGACATCTTATTTTAAGACTGACTGTAACCCGTTCTATGTAACAAAGCACTCTATGCTGTCTTTCCTCTAATTTGTCCTAAACACCACTAGATTAAGCCACCTGTTCAAAATTCACCATACTCCTTACGAAAAAGATCTCAACACCCTAATGAAGGCCATCTAAGTTTTCTATAATCTGCTTATAAGGTTTTTCCCTAATTCTGCCCCATCACACCTTCCCTCATTTACTCTACCAACAGAGACTCTCATTCCAGGGATAAAGCAAAATTGATGGGTGTCAATTTCTCTACTATCAACTCACCAACAAAACATAAAAGCAAAAAATAAAAAGGCATTCTTCTCCTCCTCTGCTTTCATTCCAGGAGGATAGCCCGCCCAAAATTCTTTGTTGTCCGGCCTTATTTTACCCCCTGGTGAGAACTGTTTCCAGGACAGAGAGCAGGTTCCACGGGTAGCAGCACCTTGCAGGTAACAGAATTCAGATGGCAGTGGCAGTGTGCAGATCTATGATCCACACTCTGTCACAGCCTTGGGAGCCACGGACAGGCTGGGTGTAAACACCACCCAGAGAGTGGACCTCCTTTGAATGGCCCCAGGGCGTGTTCTCAGTAGTGCCTATGATGGATCTGACCAAAGATCCCTTCCCTATTTGTCCTGGATGGCAAAAGTCATGATCTCCTGATATAATCAAAGGAAAGTTATGTGAAAACTTACATTGAACCTCTCACCATCTGTGGCCAGTAGAGAACCCAATTTGATATGGACGTGAAATAAGTCATCCTATTTATACCACCCTCTAAGAAGCCATCGACACTTCCAAATTCCAGGGGTTTCCTAATTCCTTTCCCTCTTTGCCCTTGAAATGCCAAGGCATTGCAGATACTCAGGCTTACTATCCTTTTGGAATAAGAGAATAGGAGAGTAAGAATGCTTTTATTTATTTATTTTATGCGGATGATTCAACACTAGGAGAAAAAAGTTAAGACACTAGTAGCCTGTTCTATCATTTCCCTGGCTCATTAGGCAATCCCACATCAAGTACAAAATAAAAAGTAGCTTTAAAAAAAAAGCAACGCTAAAATAAAGGATTAGGCTCGAGTAACTAGGAGAGAGGTAACATTCCCACCCCTTGCCTGGGCTTTACGCTCTAAGCACAACACTAACATGATTCTAACTGGACTGAATCATGTAAGAATATTAAACTAAGCGGAGGGACTCTGCATAAAATGTTCTTGGCTTCAGTATCTGTAAAATCAAAAGAAGGACTGGATAATTTCTAACCACATTTATAATTTTGTTCTACTCACTTCAGGCTCCAGACCCCAGAGGACTAACTTTCAGCATGTATAACCTATTCTGTTAATTATTTTTCTTAATTAAATAACACCTCTAAGAATTACTTAACCACTGAGTGTATGCCTCGCCTCCATAATTAGAATGTAAAGTCCTCCAGCATAATTCAACAAAAATATATTAAGTACCTACTGGGTCCAAGTCATAGTACAGGGACAGGGATTTCTCCCTAGGTGGCTGGCACATTCCTTCACACTTAATAGCAGTCACTTTCAATATGAAAGATTTTCTGACTCGGCTCCATTGCAATTTTTTTTAGCTTTTTTTTTTTTTTCTTATGAGTAGAATACCTGGTGTAACAGACAGACGGGGCTTGGAGAGATTCCAAAAAACAAAAGAATGTGTCTGCCATCCCAGGATATCTCTAGAGATTTCCGAAATCCATGATTTGTTGTGGAAATCACTAGCCTACCCTGCCAGGTGTTCTCCTTATTTTTCTTTTGTAAACAAAACCAAATATATATATATATATATATATACATATATATATATATATATATTTTTTTTTTTTTTTTTTTTTTTTTGAGATAGAGTCTAGCTCTGTCGCCCAGGCTGGAGTGCAGTGGCGCGATCTCGGCTCACTGCAAGTTCCGCCTCCCAGGTTCACGCGATTCTCCTGCCTCAGCCTCCCGAGTAGCTGGGACTACAGGTGAGTGCCCCACCATGCCCGGCTAATTTTTGTATTTTTAGTAGAGACAGGGTTTCACCATGTTGGTTATACTGGTCTCGAACCCCTCACCTCATGATCCACTCACCTCAGCCTCCCAAAGTGCTGGGATTACAGGCGTGAGCCACCGTGCCCTGCCAACAAAACCAGTCTTTAGCACGCTGTAATGTGATGGAATGTGGCACTCTTGCTTCTGCCTTAAGAGTTCTTTGGAACGAGGCTAGGTAGACACCGTCCTAGCTTGCATTCCCCTGAAATCAAGCCCTGAGCCACCAAAGACTTGAGCACAGGTAGTTTATTCAAGGGATGATCCAGGAGATACAATTGCAGGAATGGGGGAAAATGAGACAGGAAAGACAGAAAAGCCCAAAAAGGTATGTTCACAAGAACTACTGCCGTGGACGACTGCAGCTCAGTTCCACTGGGGACCCTGTGAGCTGCCGTGTCCATCAGAAGTGCTCCTGCAAGGGATGGGAAGGAAGGTGGGAGCACTCATCTGCTGACTTCTGTCTCTCAGTCGCTGAGGTCACTCCTGGGAAAGTTAAATCACCAGCTTCCGGGCAGCCCTGCATGGAGCTGGAGAAAGCTCACAGGCAGAAAAGCAGAGACACACAGAACTGGACACTATCACTGTGCACAGGAACCAGCCACGGTAGCCACAAATGACTCAGGTGCCAGTCAAGGGGACACAGGGCACGGTGTCAGCTGCATTTGCCACGTCGTTCATTCATCTTGCTGAACCATCACAGCCAGGCCAAAGGCCCTTAAATCTGGTTTCTACTAGGGGTCCTGTCAGCATCTCCTGACTGACTTGGGATTGATGTTACTTACACCCCTCTATCTCAAAGACCTGTTCTTCAAATGGGAGATGATGTTGACTTTTACCATAAGGTGCAAGGAGGCAGAGAGATGTGACTGAGCTCTTATGTTTGATGGGGCTCAGGTCAGGGGTCACAAATGCAAATGCCTTCAATGGCTTTGGCTTTATGAGTATCATAAACAGGGATAAAGGCACAGTGAGAGTGATCCTGATGGCTCCAACGGCAGGGTAAGAGGAGCCACAAAAGTGGCAAGGTGGGGAGCGTTGAGGGAGGGTGGGTGGGGGTCTTGCCAAAGGCGCACAGTTCTGGAGCTGCCACTTAACTCCTGCCAACTCCAGTCATTCAACCGACACCGAGTGTCTAGCAACACACCACAAACCAGGCTAAATATTCATCATACAGCTATTCACGATCCCAACCCTGGGGAATGAGAAGCAAAATTGTATGATAAATGCTCAAGAAGAAAGTCCTTCACCAAGCCTGAAGTCTATTCTTAAAAATCTATTTTATAGTGGAACTGACATGTAAAACACCTTATAGAAGTTTACATATGGAAAAATAAGGTCAGAGAACAAAAGTACCAAGTTAACCTATGAGCACCCTTATAAATATTTCTTATCACTTCTAACTTACTAATAACTGAGTCCCCCAAAAATGTTTAACTTGCAGATCACAGATGGGTCAAACTTTAAACTCAGATAGTTCAACCATAAAGCCTACACTCCTCATGTAAAATCAATGAAACGTGATTAAAATGCAACAAAGATAGAACATTAAATGAACCGAGTATGAACTATATTTCATGTAGCAAAAATATATAATAGAGGTTACTATATTGTTAATTTGTGGTACAGAACAAACCACCTCAGAACTTAGTGACTTACTACAAACATTTATTATTTCTCATGACTCTGATCTGGGCTGTGATCTGGCCACAGCTAAATGAGATGAGATGGCCTCACTAATGTCTGTAGCCTCAGCTGGATGGCCTAGATGGTTGGCATCTCATTCTCCAAGAGGGTGGCTGGGCTTGGTCACATGGGGACAGAAGGGTTCCCAGCAACTAGATGTGTTAATCCTAATCACAAGTAATTTGCCAGCCTCTGAATCATCTGTATTATCCCAAAAGCAAGGCACATAGCCAAGACTAGAGTCAGTACAGGAATAGAGCTGGGGAGGCAAGAACAAATTGGGAGTAATCTACCATACAATTCTCTTTTGAGTTCTATGAAATACTTGTCAATTCATTTTGCTTTGCAGCAGACACATGAACTCTATTCCATGTCAGTCATTCATCCAAATATTCAATCCCTTCCCAATTTTATAACTCAGAATAAATTCTTTCCAGGTCCCACAAACTAATCAAGTTACAGAATGACTGCACTAAGAAGGTGATGAGGAAGAGAAATAGGAAGAAGAAGGGGAAGAAGATGAGGAAGCAGAGAAGGAGCTACCGCTGCTGCTACTACTGCAGGTAACATTTATGTAACCTACTCAGCATGGTGTGTATTTCTGAACCTCCTCACAACCCTCAGGAATTGTCCTCCCCGGCTGATTCTGTGCCCTCCTCCCACAGCACCAGGGATGCGGCCTTAAGACACAGGGTACACCCTCCTCAGCTTCCCTTATGTCTTCTAAGTTATACTGTTCACACTTCCTACTCCCAAGCCCCAGTTTCCACTATTTCAAATACCAGTAACAAGAATGACTCATGGTTCATATACTGGAAATGCTCACGGTTGCTAGGAGTGATACAGAAGTATAACTCTTATACTAGAACTTTCCAAAGGGAAATGAGAAGGGATGTGTACACAGACTGCTTTAAGAGCAAGGTGGAAAAGCTGCTCAATGTGCCGGGGAAGGAGGACAGGACTCTCGGGCAGGTTTCATGACCCGGGTGAAACAAGTCGCACCAGTGTGTGACTTTGGCCAGTGACGCCTTTCTGTGCTCCAGTTTTCTCACCCGAAAAGTAGAGATGATCAGTAATAGGAGGTAATACACTGAAAGCATTTGTCCCAGCCCCTGAAAACAGCAAGGTAGCTGACAAACACCAGGAACTACTACACTTCACTCTGAACTGCACATGGTTTCACATTTAAGTGCCTCCAATTGAAACATCCTTCAATACATACCAAAAGAAACTTGACGGTCAGACTAAAGGGTGAGCTGCCATCAATATCTTCCCAGGCTGTTTGTGCGCCACGTTCATACACAGAACCCTCCGGCAAGGTCCTTAAGCCTAGGTAGCAACTTCTATCCAGCAGCTTCCCAGGCAGGGAAGGATCTCTCTTCCCTTTCCTTCCTCCTCTCTTCCCGTGGCAAAATCCTCTAATACATCCATTTTAAGAAAGCAAAAGCTAGGAAGGAAATCATTAGCACACACATGCACATAAGCGCATGCACGCATGCACACGTGTGTGCGCACACACTTCTCTCTCTCTCTCTGTTTTCTGCCCGTACCTCCAACCTCCCAAGGCAAAGGAGAACAAAGAGGCCTGGTTACCATCCCTGCAAGAGTATAGGGAAAAGGTCTCAACTAACTATGAACTGAGTGCTTATATCCCTCCAAAATTCATATATTGAAATTCTAATCCCCAACGTGATGGTATTTGCAGATAGGGGTCTTTGGGAGATGATTAGGTCATGAGTGTGGGGCCCTAATGAATGGGATTAGTGCTCTTATAAGGAGTCGTGACAGCATGCCTCCTTCCCTTCCCCTCTCTTCCCCTCCATCCATCCCCCCTCCACCGTGTGAGGAACAATGAAAAGACATCTGTCTGCAAACCAGGAAGTGAGCCCTCACCGGACACCAGATCTGTAAGCACCTTGACATTGGACTTCCCAGCCTTGAGAACTGTAAGAAATATGAGTTTACTATTTAAGCCACCCACTCTATAATTTGTTACAGATGCTCGAGCTGACTAAAACAAAAAAACAAAACAAAACAAAATCCAAATTGATTTCTCAAATGTTATTACTGCCCAGGACAAGCCAAGGAGTTTGGACGGCATCCCATGGATGACTGGGGATGATTGCAATGTTTATGCAGGGCATGAACCCATGCATGTTTGCTTTGAAAAACTATTACGTGTAGCAGTGGGTTAAGAAAGTCTAGAGCAGTGGTTCTCAAAATGGGATCCCCAGACTGCTACATCAGCATCACCTGGGAAACTTGTTAGAAGCAATTCTCAGGCTCCACCTCAGACCTGCTGAGTCAGAAACCATGAGTGGGACCCAGATGCTATTTAACAAGCCCTCCAGGTGATTCCGATGCGCTGAAGGCGGAGAACCCAGGGTGCAGAGGCAGGTAGGCCAGATGGAGCTGTATGGAGCATCTCTGATTAAGACATCTTACCTCTGCTCCTGAAAGCCCATTGAAGTGATACTAAAGAAATATTTAATTTTTTTTCTTGAGATGGAGTCTTGCTCTGTTGCCCAGACTGGAGTGCAGTAGTGCAATCTTGGCTCACTGCAATCTCCACCTCCCGGGTTCAAGCAATTTTCCTGCCTCAGCCTCCTGAGTAGCTGGGACTACAGGCACATGCCACCATGCCCAGCTAATTTTTTGTATTTTTAGTACAGATGGGGTTTCACTGTGTTAGCCAGGATGGTCCCGATCTCCTGACCTCATTATCTGCCTGCCTCAGCCTCCCAAAGTGCTGGGATTACAGGCATGAGCCACTGTGCCTAGCCAATAAATATTTAAATATTTTAAGATACTGATGAGAGCAAAGAAAACAAGTAGGGAGAACACACACAAAAATGAAAGATGTCATACAAGTTTGGAAGGTGGAAGGAAAATGGAACAGTGAATAGCACTGTAGGAGCTGAAACAAGGGTCTGCAGAAGCCAAGAGAGGGAAGTGAGATGAGCCATCCCTCAGCTCCCTGGAGAGGTGCAAGAATTGGTGATGAAGAGGTTCCTAAAGAGAAATCATCTTTTAGCATCTGCCCAGTGTATGGAACTTGGGAAAGGAGAGAGATCCCAAAAAACAAGCTTTAGAAAACTTTGCTCAGGGTCTGTCTATGCAAAATCCTCTATCGTGACCTCTCCAGGAAACATATTGTGAATAAAGCTACTGCAAATACAACATGTGAGATGGAAAACTGTGCAAACAGAAGAAAGTTTTTCTAGAAATGCTTGTTTCAAAATATACCTAAAACATGTTAATTTGTTTTTAATTCTTTTATCATAGACTGCATAATATTTATTTGAATTCAGTTTTGCTCAGGTGATAGATCATGTAGGTTTCCTGTTATATCCACTCCAATTACCTTGGGTTATGCCTAAGATCAGCAGTAAATAGGACTGAGGACCCAGCTGCGGAAGTCTCCAGTTTGCCTTAGGCTTAGGGGTACACAGATGATCATAGAACATATAAAAGACTTATATGGTGTCTTCTCCAGGGGTGGATTCAAGTTTTGTGAAGCCGAAAGCTTACAGAATTTGTTAAGAAAAAAGAATACAAAATTATGAATACAAATTGCCCCAGGCCCCTCAATGTAATTTGAATAAAAACATTTAAGGACATGCAAGACCTAAAATGATTTAGCTCCTTTTCACTGGTTCTCAGGAAGCTATTGGAAGTTATACTCCAACACAAGAAAGGAAACCTAACTGGAGGGAGACACAGGATCTAGAAAACGGGATGACCCAGTGAGATATCACTTTATACCATCTAGAATGGCTAACATTAAAAAGTCAGATAATAACAAGTGCTGGTGATGATGTGGAGAAATCAGAACCCTCCTACACAGCTGGTGGGAATGCAAAATGGAGCATGCTCTATGGGAAGCAGTCTTGCAGTTCTTCAAAAGATTAAACAGATTACCATATGACGTAGCAATTCCACTCCTTTGTGTATACCCGAGAAAACTGAAAATATAAGTCTACACAAAAACTTGTACACAGATGTTCATAGCAGCATTATTCATAGTAGCCAAAACGTAGAAACAACCTCAACGTTCATCAACTGATGAATGGATAAACAAAATGTGGTGTATCTACACAATGGAATATCATTCAGCCATAAAAAGGAATGAAGTGCTGAAACATGCTACAACATGAATGAACCTCAAAAACATGATGCTAAGTGAAAGAAGCCAGGCAAAATAGCACATATTATTATTCCATTTATATGCAATGTCCAGAATAGTCAAATCCATGCAGATAGAAAGTAGGTGATTGTCAGGTGGCGGGGACATCACAGGGAGTGGAACGGAGCAGAGGAGTGATCACTAAAGAGTACACAGTTTCTTTTTGAGGTGATGAAAACGTTCTCAAATTGACTGTGGTAATGGTTGAATGTACCTGTGAACGAATTTTAAAAATTACTTAATTGTGCACTTTAAATGGGTGAATTACCATGGAATACTATGCAGTTATAAAAAGAATGAAATCATGTCCTTTACAGCAACATGGATGCAGTTGGAGGGCCATTATCCCAAGCAAATTAATGCAGGAACAGAAAACTCAATTTCCCATCTTCTCGCTTATAGGTGGGAGCTAAACATTGGGTACTCAGGGACATAAAGATAAGAACAATAGGAACGGGGGTCCTGCCGGGGAGGCAGGGGGAGGAAGAAGGTTTGCAAAGCTAACTATTGTGTACTATGCTCACTACCTGGGTGATGGGATCAGTCATACCCTACGCCTCAGCATCGTATGATATATCCATGTAATAAACTCACATGTACCCCTAAAAGTTGAAATTATAAAAAGAAGTTAAAAATGAGTGAATTATATGGTATGTGACTATGTCATAATAAAGCAGGAGGAGGGAATGGATGATGGGAGGGAGAGAATGATGGAGACACGGAAGCCAAGAGAAACAGAGTAGCAGGGGTGAGTGACACCAGGACACGAGAGAATGTAATTGACACGGCACATCCCTCCCTCCCTCCCTCTCTCCTTCCTTCTTTCCCTCCCTCCCACTGCTACTCTAACATTTGCAAAAGCATCTCAACACAGTCTGCCTGAAACATGTTACTCTGCACACCACCAAAATCCAAACCCCCTCCCCATGGCCCCGAGTCTAAGGAAATTCCTAAATAGGTAGTGAACGCAAGTCCCTGAGCTCCCAGGCTGAGCATCTGGCCTAGAAAACAACTGGCTCAGGTAGGGCCAAGAGAAAGGCCAAGGCCAGGAGAACCACCTCCCTCCTAGCCCCCACTCCTTCCCCAGCCATCACCATCACAAAGCCACTAGACCTGTTGACATGTTTGGCCATGTTCAGCGGAGTTTAGTAGCTCTGAAAGAAAGCTGGTGGAAAGATTTAGTGACACATTCCCCAGAAACAAGCACAAAACAACAACAAAACAGTTAATATCTCTAGGAAAACCAAAGTGTAGCCCCAGAAAGGAAATCCAATTGCTGAACATTGTATGGCTCAGTTGAGAACAATATTTATGTAGTTAATATAAGCATTAAGTCTTATTGTCACCAAAATTATGGCAACACTATATTTGGAGAAGAAAGAAAGGAGTGGGTATCAGATGGGGAGGTGAATAGTTTAATAAGGCTAAAAACTCATCTTCCTGTTGCAAAATCAAGGATAATGTCTAAAAGTTGGCCAGAGAAAGTGGGGAGCAGTAGCGATGTATAACAATGATTGAGGAGAAAAATCCTGAACAAAATAGCTACAAGAGTTGGAAACAGCTGCCTTCAAGAGGTTGAAATGGGGAACGCAGAACTACTTACAGCTGAACAAATTTATAATCCTAAAAACACAGTTAGGCTCTTAAAAAACTGTATTCATTATACTCTGGGAATCCAACTAGGAGCCATAACTGGTGGCTTTATTAGCATTTAGTTACAAAACAATAATTACAAGGCATCCTGTAATGGTCACACATGAAAACATCAGGGAGCAAAAACATTACCCAACTGTTTTCCCGTACGTATCTCTCAGGAATTTGCTTTTCCAACTTTGTTGCTTATAGTGGCAACTTTGGAATGTTTAATCCAGAAATCACAGGACTACCAAAGTTAACACATTTTTCAGAGGCTAACTGCACACCTCTGAGTCTAAATAAGAATCCTGGATACGTCTGAAGTTTGTGCTAAGATTTCGCCACTGCAAACTTTCATTGCTTATCAGAGCATGAATCTCAGGAGGCTATTCCAATAAGAATAAAGAACTTGACAACTGCCTAAAAGATTAAATTTCACAATATTAATACTCAATACTCATTGCAAGTTTTAAAAAGAGCAAATATCCTTCACTGCAACTCACAGAAATTTCTCACCAAAAACAATGAATTTCTGTCACTGTGCAGAACCATAAATCTTCATAATACTATCAACTCTTTAGGGTGATGCAGTATTTAATTTAAGAAACTTTTGTCCTAGAAGGATGGAAAAATTCTTAAACTCACCCTTCAAAGGTCTTTCTTTTCCCCTGAAAGACAAGGAGGTAACGCTCTTCTTCCTCTTCCTGGCTTTCAAATACCATACTTAAGTTCTCCTAGAGATAAGTGCTTGATACCTCTTCTCCAGTTTGCAACAATTACTAAAAGATGTGGAATTAAATACAAGTGTGTTTCGTGACAGTAAATACAAGCTGGAAATGGTACAGATAAAAGCAATAACTATCAGCAGTTAGTTCTTTTCCCCCTTTTGTGGGTGCAGAAAGAGAAACGACAAAGTCAGTCTTTTCATTCAGATTACCTCTAGCGAGTTTAGCCATCAAGAATTGGTGCCATTAAGTGAAATTCTCCTCGTTAACTTGAGTTAGTTACAGTTTGGAAATCATAAGACATATTACTTTCATCGAAAGCCATGAATGAACACTTAAGCATTAAATTGGAAAAAAAAAATGGTTTGAGAAGGGTGTACTGTATCCATTCCCTCTAAATAGGTGCAAATCCTAATTCTTCAACTATTAAATAACAGTTGAAAACCAGATCCACGACAAGAGTTTCAGAGGTGCAAGTGAACACCGGGGGAAATACTGTGAACGGCAGCTTTTCTGACACCTATTTGCAATCAGAGAACGACTCTTTCAGATAAGAGGTGCTCCCACTTTCGTGTGTGTCAGGATCACTGTGGGCTTTTTAAAACACATGGGCCTGGGGCCCACCCCAGAGTTTCTGATTACGTAGGTCTAAGGCAGTCTGGGTAATTGGCATGTCTAAGAGGTATCCCAGGTGATAGCGATGTTACTGATCTGGAGAAAAACACTTTGAGAAACACCGCTTTAGATAAATATCTATTTTAGATACATAATCTTAATCCAGCTCTAATGAGCTTTCAAAGTAATTAAGTCATAGGAATGATTTGCTTTAAAATCTTTTATAAGACAATTCAGACAAATTTTCATGAGCATAAGGATGAGTATGGCTTAAAATCCTTATTTTCAAATGTCATTTTTTGTGAATCATTTTCAGAAAATGAGTCATTACTTAGTTATATATTTCTGCAAACACATGTATTCAAATATCAGAGATCAAAACCGGAAAACTATGTCATTCAGTAACTAATATCTAATTATAAATGGCATACTCATTATAATGAATACAGTGAATTTGGATTATGTCTGAGACTAGAAGTATAGCTGCTGGTACTTATGGCTCACTAAATGATCATCTTTTCTCTTCCGTAATGAAAAAAACTGTTGTGATTATTCAAATATTGTACTTGTGGAATAATCCCTGTAACTCTTGCAGCTTGCAAACTGTGACATTTATATCCTGAATTAGTATTCAAGGCAAGCCTTTAAAGAAGTAAATTAACTCTCTCCAACAACTATGTCTGTATTTAAAAAACTGCCTCCAGGCAAATTTTTGTGACTATTTACCATAATGTGGTGGGTAGTCGTGCTTCAGATATGAATAACTGAAAGTAGCAGAAATACATGAAACACCCCATCAACTCACCAGCCATTTTTCAATGAAAACAAGCCATTTTCCTAAACTAACTGTGTTTTGAACTATGTCTATTTTCACTTATAAATAATTCCAGATTAAAACAAAGATGAAGAGTGAAATCCACTTATAAGTAGAAAATGAACATTCTCATTAGTTAAGAGTTCAGCCCACCTGAACTAAATCTTTGCTGAGTCTTCTTCCTGTTCTTTACTCTTTCTCACTTTTTACCTGTCTCGGGTGTTTTCTAAAACCCCTACCTGACTTTTCCAGCCCATTTCATGACCTCTATTCAGAATGAAGCATCATCCCACTAATACTTTGGGATGTGGTCTCTTTCCATAAATGAATTTGGGAAATTTGACTATTTGGAGATTGATTATAAAAGAATGGGCCAGGTGCAGTGGCTCACGCCTGTAATCCCAGCACTTCGGGAGGCCAAGGCAGGTGGATCACCTGAGGTCAGGAGTTCGAGACCAGCCTGGCCAACATAGCGAATCCCCCATCTCTACTAAAAATACAAAATTAGCTGGGTATGGTGGAGCACACCTGTGATCCCAGCTACTCGAGAGGCTGAGGCTTGAACCTGGGAGGCAGAGGTTGCAGTGAGCTGAGATCCTGCCATTGCACTCCAGCCTGGGAGACAAGAATAAAACTCCGCCTCAAAAAAATAAAATAAAATAAAAGAATGATGGTACAACCAAAGAAAAGAAAATGATGAAAGATTTGCAGTTCTCATTTTGCTCCGACTTTGGATTTAGGAACCTCAGAGACCTGTATGTCCAAATACCACCTGGAGGAAAACTCACTAAATGAAAGAGGAAACTAAAGAGGAAAGTTGGGAAAGAGCTGTGGCTCCACAGATGATTTTGACAGAATAAATATGCAATCCTGTGCCCTCACTTTTATATTAGGTTGGTGCAAAAGTAATTGCCATTGAAAGTCATGGCAAAAACTGCAATTACTTTTGCACCAGCCTAATAACACTTAACCAGAGCGATGAATTTTTTACGTGTGTGTGCAGGAAACGCATGATCACGTGAGACACTTCCCCTCTAGTTTTTCTCTTTAGCTTTTCATCTGGTGATGTGCATATAAACACGCTCACTTCACTGCTTACTTATTTACAGTTTCAACTGCCTTCTATCCCCTGACCTTTAGCCAGAATTTTATATAAATATATATATATATATATGTATATATATATATATATCTTTTTTTTAGACAGGGTCTCGCTCTGTCACCCAAGCTGGAGTGCAGTGGTGTGGTCATATCTCACTGAAGCCTCGAACTCCTAGGCTCAAGGAATCCTCCTGCCTCAGCCTCCCAAAATGCTGGGATCACAGGCAGCCACCACGATCGGCTTGGATATTTTTACATGAAGACACCATCCTTTTTAAAATTATGCATAGTTTTAACTGCTATGACTACAGCATTTCTACTTCTGCCCAAAATGGAGTAGCAGTGACTGGATTTACCCTCCAGCCGCTGGAACACAATATATGAAACAACAGTGTTTAAGACATTGGGCATAAGACAATGAGGGACAGTGAGCCCTGACAAATGGGAAACAAACACAGTGAGTGCTCTGATTGCCCCAACTTAGTGCCTGGGGAGCATTTCCAGGCCACAGTACAGGAAGAGGGGGACCCAGGACAGGCCCAGTGACTCCCTGAGTTGAAGCCACAGTGCTGAGAGTCCGGGGAGACCAGGCATCTAGAATTCTCAGAGCAGAGACTAGAAAAAAGAGAATTGCCCAGAGAGAAAATTCTAGAGATCTCCAGAGCTCTTTCTGTCATGCTTTCAGCAGAAAATGGACCAGTACATGGTCTGAGGAGACCACACTGAGGGTCTTACTCTGTTACCAAGGCTGGAGTGCAGTGGTGCGTTCTCAGCTCACTGTAACCTCTGCCTCCCAGGTTCAAGCAATTCTCGTGCCTCAGCCTCCCTAGTAGCTGGGATTACAGGTGTGCACCACCACACCTGGCTAATTTTTGTATTTTTAGTAGAGACGGGGTTTTGCCATGTTGGCCAGGCTGGTCTTGAACTCCTGGCCTCAGGTGATCTGCCCACCTCGGCCTCCCAAAGTGCTGGGATTACAGGCATGAGCCACCACACCCGGCCAAGAAATCCTGAAGCAAAACAGAACTGAAGCAAATGGAAGCAATAATCAATTCTACTTTGAATTTATACATCATTTTTATTTTATTTTGGCTTTTTTTTTTTTTTTTTTTTTTTTTTGAGACAGGGTCTCGGTCTGTCACCTAGGCTGGAGTGCAGTGGTGAGATCTTGGCTCACTGCAGCCTTGACCTCCTGGGCTCAAGTGATCCTTCCAAGTAGCTACAGGCCCATACTACCATGCCTGGCTAATTTTTGTATTTTTTGTAGGGAGGAGGTCTCACTACGTTGCCCAGGCTGGTCTCAAATTCCTGGACTCAGGTGATCCTCCCACCTCAGCCTCCCAAAGTGCTGGGATTACAGGCATGAGCCAAAGCACCCAGCAGAATTTATAAGTCATTTTAAAAAGACATAATCGTGAAAGAATATGTGAAGTTCTTTTTCTCGTATTTCATACTCAAAAAGGTTAAAAAAAAAAAATGTGAAGTATCAGAATAATATACCAAAGACAGTGCTTAAATCTCCTCTCCTGAACAGTTTTTAGAAAATTCCTATGTAGCAATGAGACAGATTTTGGCCTATGGTAAGGAAGAACATATTAGGAGGAACCATATGAAATCGCCATTTTATAGGTCAAAAGTGAATGCGTGCTAGCAATATCATACACCTGTTAGCTTCCTGCAATCTCAAGTGTTCAAGTCAGGTGGTCTCTGGCCAAGGAGGATATGACAGAGTAAAGGAATTCACGCAGCATTATGAGGAAAGTGGACTAAATCGCCTCTAATGCCCCTTCACATCCTAAGGGTTTGTGTTTTTTTGGTTGATGTACACTTCCCTTTCAGGGTGAGTCAGAAGAGGGATTGCTTCCTTGACATGATGTATTTACCTCTTTCACACTTTTGCAAATGTACTCATTCCTCTCTGTGGCTGCAGAATACTTGAGGGCAGGTCATTTGGGTAGAAAGGGAGATGGTGACCCTGAAAGCTAGGCAATGTGTAGATGTGCAGCTTACAGAATGGAAAACTTCAAACTGGTTGCAGGAGCAAATCATTGTTTTGTCTAAATATTGGCTGAGACCAAATGCTTGTGTTTTACTATGAATGTCTTCAGCGATAGGATTTTAGCAAATATCTGCCTCTGTAATTTTAATATTTATAAGGTTATTATTATAACCCTGACCCTTGTCTTCCTAACAAGTGTGTTATGGGATTAGCTAATTGATCATGATGAAGTACTCTGAGTTCCTTGTAGAAAAATACTACATTAAATAGAGAACTAGTATCCCGCCTAAATGCCTTATCTCCACGTTAAGATTACTAACTTCCCACTTATGAAACTGATCTCTAAATACACCTAACAAGCTGTAGTTAGTAATTCAAACACCATAAAATAAATGATTGATTTTTTTTAATTTAAATTGCGCTGTTGGGACTAATTTTGCCAATTTGAAGGTCATTCCTAAATAACCAAATCCTCATTTACACTGCTAACTGGCTCTTTAGTACATTTGCAAATAGAACATATTACATTCCTATCATCAAACAACTTTCCCATTAGCTACAGTAAATACTCTGCACTTTGGTCACCCATCAGTTCCCCATAGAGTTATGGGTTATAAGTTTAATCGTTTCATTTGCATATCCAGCTGAGGTAAATTAGAAAAAGTCGCCACACTCATTACATTTTATTGCATTGCAAACACAGATGTCTGTTTTTCCAGACCCGCTTAACCTTGACCTAAAGAAAAAGATTAGAGTAATACAGTGGGAAAATAGACACTGTGTGTTCACTTCGCTTCTCACATCTGAACTGCATTGAATTTCCTTGGAAATAAGAGAATTTTCATTTTTTAATTAACAGGGTAACCTTGAAAAAAATCATAATTATCAGATATTGCTTCCCTTAGTTATGAATTATCTGTTAAAAGATCTTCAGACATAATTTTCCTGGACAAATAAACATAAGCAAACCATCTCTATAAAGAATAACTTCACTACATTGAAAAAAATTCCTTCACTAGGAAATGATAACACTCAGCCACCATCTAGCTTAGTGTTAACGCTGGTGAATTCATCTTACCACGAAAGACCCCAAAGCACAAAAGACCCCAAATGGCCAAAGGGTTTGGGGAAATGCTTTGGAAATAATAACACCCCACCACCAGCTAGCTTCATGTTAACGCTGGTGAATTCATCTTACAAAATTAGCTTAGTGTTAACACTGGTGAATTCATCTTACAAAATGACAGGCAAAAGGGCCAAGAAATAGATGGCCAAGGGCTCCCTGGAGTTTGTGACTTTCGCTCACTGGATACTATCCTTACCAGAAAGCGGTCCTGATCCAGACCCCAAGAGAGGGTTCTTGGATCTCGCACAAGAAAGAATTCAGGTCGAGTCCATAGAGTAAAGTGAAAGCAAATTTATTAAGAAAGTCAAGGAATAACTAATGGCTACTCCATAGACTGAGTGGGTCATTCCAAAAAGTAACAGAAGGAACGTGCCCACGCTAGGTACGATGCTTGTTTATATCATGGGGAAATGTGCTCTACTACAAGGGTTTGTGATAAAGGATTAATTTTCTTAATTACTATATTTTGCAAGAATCAATATTACTATCTTTAAAGCAAAATTAGAAATGCTCTTCTTCTCAAGATATCGGGATATCAGGACATTCCTGAGTCTGGGTCTGTTTAGTAAATGTTATCAATCTGTTCCCCCAACAGTAAACCCCTAGAGGGTAGAAATACCTAATCTGGGAACGCAGCCAGGTAGTCCCAGCCTCATTTTTCCCAGCCCTCCCTCAAGATGGAGTCGCTCTGGTTCAAATGCATCTGACACTATCATCTGTATCTCTCACTGTACTCTGATAACGGAATGAAAGACCCTCTTCCACCTCCCTGGTATTGTTCCAGGAAGGTTTCTCATGCACACCTGTGCAAGCACATGGTGCAAAGGGCACCAAAAGACTTTCTGTGTATGCAAAAGTGACAAAGCTTTAATTAGGGTCCATTATCCCAATTGCCCCATCTTCATACACAATGGAGAAAAGCCATTTCTACACGTAAATTTTGGGAGCTTTTGCTGTTCTTTTTACATTGACAGACACAATTGTATATTTTATCATGTACAACTTGATGTTTTCAAGTATACATACATTGTGGAATGACTAAATCTAGTTAACATATGCATGACCTCATATAGCTAGCGTTTTTGTGGTGAGAACACTTAACATCCACACTCTCAGCATTTTCCAAGAATTCAATGCATTGTTATTAATAACTATAGCCACCATGTTGTGCAATAGATCTCTTAAACCTATTTTTTCTACCTAGAATTTTGTATGATTTGACCAACATCTCACCAGCTCCTCTCCCAACCACCTCAGCCCCTGGTAACTGCCACTCTCTACTTGTATGAGACCAACTTTTTTTAGATTGCACATAGGAGTGAGATCATGCATTTTTCTCTTTCTGTGCTTCACTTATTTTATATAACACAATGTCTCCAGGTTCAACCATGTTGTTGCAAATGACAAGAGTTCCTTCTTTCTTATGGCTGAATAGTATCCTATTGTATGCATACCACATCATCTTTATCCATTCACCCACTGATGGACACTCAGGTTGGTTCCATATCTTAGCTATTGTGAATAATGCCACAGTAAACATGGAAGTGCAGATATCTCTTCAATATACTGATTTTATTTCATTAGGATATGCACAGCCAATGGTGGGATTGCTGGATCACATGATAGTTCTATCTTTAATTTTTGTAGGAACCTCCATATTGTTTTCTATAATGGCTGTACTAATCTACATTCCCATCAACAGTGTGCAAAGGTTCCCTTTTCTCCACATCTTCGCCAACATCTATTTTCTGGTTTTTTGATAATAGCCATTATAACAGGTGTGACGTGATATCCCATTGTGGTTTTAATTTGAATTTTCCTGATGATTAGTTATATTGAACACTTTTTAGACACTTGTTGGCCATTTGGATATCTTCTTTTGAGAAATGTCTATTCAAGTCCTCTGCCCATTTTTAATTGAGTTACTCATTTTTTTGCTATTCAGTTGTTTGAGTTCCTTATATATTTTGAATATTATTTTCTTTGTTAGGCAGAAGCTTTGTAGTTTGATGTAATCCCACTTTCTATTTTTGCTTTTGGTGCCTGTGCTTTGGGGACCATATTCAAAAAGTCATTGCCCAGACTTTTCTTCTAGTAGTTTTACGGTTTTCAGTCTTACATTTAAGTCTTTAATCCATTTTTGTTGATTTTTGTACATGGTAAGAGACAAAGGGTCTAATTTCATTTTTCTGCATGTAGATAGGCAGTTTTCCCATCACTGCTTATTGAAGAGACTGTCCCTTGCCCATTGTTTGTTCTCGGCTCCTTTGTCAAAAATCAGTTGGTTGCAAACATGTGGATTTACTCCTGTGTTCTCAATTCTGTTTCGTTGGTCTATGTGTCTGTTTTTATGCCAGTACCATTACCACTTTAGTTACTGTAACTTTGTAGTATATTTAAAATTAGGGGCTGGGTGCGGTGGCTCATGCCTGTAATTCCAGCACTTTGGGAGGCCATGGTGGGTAGATCACCTGAAGTCAGGAGTTTGAGGCCAGCCTGGCCAACCTGGTGAAACCTTGTCTCTACTAATAGTACAACAATCAGCTGGGCATGGTCGTGGGCGCTTGTAATCCCAGCTACTCGAGAGGCTGAGGCAGAAGAATTGCTTGAACCCGGGAGGTGGAGGTCGCAGTGAGCCGAGATCACGCCATTGCACTCCAGCCTGGGTGACAGAGCACAACTCCATCTCAAAAAAAAAAAAAGAATATATATATATATATATATATATATATATATATATATATATATATATATATAGTAATGTGATACTTCCAGCCGTGTTCTTTTTGTTCAAAATTGCTTTGACCATTTGGGGTCTTTTGTGGTTCCATATCAATTTTAGGATTGTTTTTCTATTTCTGTGAAGAATGTCATTGGTATTTTGATAGGAATTGTGTTAAATCTGTAGATTACTTTGGGTAGTGTGGACATTTTAACAATATTAACTCTTCCAATTCATGAACATGGGATATATTGCCATTTATTTGTGTTTTCCTCTATTTCTTTCATCAGTGTTCTATATTTTTTATCATAGAGATCTTTCACCTCCTTGGATGCTTTTTATTTCCTTCTCTTGCCTAATTGCTTTGGCTGGATATCCTGATCTTAAGAGAAAAAGCTTTCAACTTTTCTCCACTGAATGTGATGTTAGCTATGGATTTGTCATGCGTGGACTTTGTTTTGTTGAGGTATATATATTTCTATAACTTGTTAATAGCTATAATCAAAAATTCAATGTAAAATTAAACTTGAAGAAGTGCTTTAAAGCAAATATGAAAATCAGCAAAAGCAGTATGTATGTGATGTATGTGATGTATGTATACATTGTATATATGTATATAACGTTGAAGTCCTTTTAGGGAGCATCTGAAACTCAATCAAAGCATACAAACAAACCATTTTCAAGTGCAACTATAGAGGGCATGGAAAACACTTGGCTTCATGCTCAAGTTAAAACTGCATAAGAAGGTACACGAAGTACTTTTATGAGGTATACATATGCCCAAAGAGATGTGCCTTCAACATAAACACGGATAAGAGGAATCGCAAAAAGAAAAACCAGAAAGAGGAGATAACAAGTAAAGTATGCCAAAAAAATTTAGATCCAAAAACCAACTTAGGTAACATATGAGAAGTTTATGCCCAGAAAAAAATGTATATCGATGACCAAGAGAAGACCTCAATAAAAACATACAAAATTGTGTTTTATCTTTACAACTGAGGCATCTTTACAAGGAAGCTAGAAGTTTAAGCTTCCAGGCCCTTCAATTGCACAGCCCTTTCTAAAGCCCTACAGGAGTCCTAGAAATCTGTTTTTGTAAAATTTTCAAATCAAGATATTTTTAGCCATCATTAGTTAAGACACTGTCTCTTTTCATTCTGAATTCTCTGACATCCTTTCCTTTGTGTCAGATGGCATTGCAGCAACTGCAGGCATTTCTGATGTTGGGTAAAGGGGAAGTTGAGTTGGGAATACACTGACTGATTTGGGGATTATGGGGGATACTGATGGGTTTTGTCATCCTTCCAAGTGTTGTTAAAATACTGCTCACCTTCCCAGAGGAATGCCTGGGAATACTCATTACTTCCCACTTTGCCCATTCATCCAGCTACCTGAAACAAAGGAGTAGGCTCAGGAGCTATATAATGATCTGCCAAAGTTTGAAAAGTATCAAGCCAGAAACCAGTCTGTAAAAAAGTCTTCCCATCATCAGATATATATAATCGCAAGCAGCGGATTTAGTGCTCATCAATGCATAGTCAAAATAGAGCTCTCTCCTGTCAGAAATGGTACAATGTGTACAATTTGAAACATATCATACATTTATTTTGTCTTTTTTAAATAGGAACGTTTAAACATGCCATTTTTACTACAGTTTTGAAAGACGTCTTCTAAGGTTTTAATAAAATAAAAGATAGATTGTAGGCTTCTGATTTGGATGTATATAAAGAGTTTCCTCTTTTAGACTCTTTAAATTTATTAAAGAACTGAAAGTTCAGATAAAAAAATGAAATATATAACAAAAGAGATAAAAATGAGAGTTGAAACCAGTAGATACTACTCTGACATCAAGAAAAGTATTGTATCAAAAATGTTCAAATCATGCCAAAAGCAATAATTCATTCAAGGAGGAGATCAATGTTGACTAGTAATAATAAATACACTCTTCAACTGTGTGATCATTAAGTTAATAAAGAGGAGGAACTCAAACATGCTGAGAAAAGCTTAAATTTCTTCCTGATTTGACAGGAAGTTCTGACATCAATAAAGATAATCTAAAACTAAAAACGTACAAGGACATTGACAACAAGGAATGTTGTCAATTCAAAGACCAACACTAATCACTGCCTGAGAAAATGTGAAATGCCTTGAAATTTCAAAGCCTATATAAAAAAGAAACTTGGCTGGGCGTGGTGGCTCACGCCTGTAATCCCAGCACTTTGGGAGGCCAAGGCGGGTGGATCACGAGGTCAGGAGATTGAGGCTATCCTGGCTAACATGGTGAAACCCCGTCTCTACTAAAAATACAAAAAAATAGCTGGGCATGGTGGTAGGCACCTGCAGTCCCAGCTGCTCGGGAGGCTGAGGCAGGAGAATCACTTGAACCTGGGAGGCGGAGGTTGCAGTGAGCCGAGATCGCGCCACTGCACTCCAGCCTGGGCAACAGAGCGACACTCCATCTTACAAAAAAAAGAAACTTGATAATTTCCCCAAATTTGAATCCTAAACAATTTTAAAACTTTACATGGCATTTCCAATAACAAATTAGAATGCTAAAACAAATTTTCTTAAACATCAATAATAAATTAAAATGTTGATCAAGCATGCTTTAAAAAACTGAATGATATTTCTGTCCTCTCAATAGAAAGAAATACTAAAAAATCATCTCAAGACTATGCAACCAAAAACTGTAAGGGAAATAGTACCACGGAGGTGTGTCAGGCAGTTAATCACTAAAAATGGAATATTATTTTCCTGAATCATATGATATTTGTTGTATCTGTCTGCCTTTTAGGCTTTGTAATTTTGTTTGCTTCTTTCAATCTAATGATTTACTTCTATATTTAATTTTGTATTCACCGTTTTGTATTCTGTTAAAGAGGGCTCTAAAACCTACATAAACTTTAGGCTCTACAAATTCTGGATTTTCTCCTGCCTCAAAGCACTCAATTTCATATATACACAAGAGGATACAATAAGATGTTCACAATGAAATGAAGTCCGCGTGATGAGGTTCAGAATCCCGATGGGGCAAAAAAATTGAAGATCAAAGGGAAATTTCCTCAGGATAATGAAAACTGGCCTTGTATCTCAGTGGATCTCTTCCACAAAGAAACAACAGCAACCCTTGCCTTTGCCTAGAAACAGAAAGTCATTCGTGGTCTCTTGACTGTTGTGATGTTGATTCTCAACTAAACATTACCAAACGCCATGTCAGAAGGACGACGCACAGGCCACCTAGTTCAACTTATGATTCCCTCTCTGAAGCACACCTTCTTTCTTTAATAAAGAATTACTACTGCAGGCCAGGTGTGGTGGCTCACGCCTGTAACGGGAGGCTAAGGCAGGTGGATCACTTGAGTTCAGGAGTTCGAGACCAGCCTGGTCAACATGGTGAAACCCCCGTCTCTACTAAAAATACAAAAATTTGCTGGGTATGGTGGTGCAGGCCTGTAATTTCAGCCACTTGGGAGGCTGAGGCAGGAGAATCACTTGAACCTGGGAGGCAGAGGTTGCAGCGAGCTGAGATCACGCCACCGTATTCCAGCCTGGGCGACAGAGCAAGACTCCATCTCAAAAAACAAAGAAAAAAGAATTATTACTGCAAAACAAAGAAAAGAATATACAGGAGAGTCAAGCTATTCAGCTTCATTTCCCTAGTTTTATATTTTTCTTTAGGCTAATGAAAACATGGAATTTGCACCAGTCTACCCTTCAGTGCTTCCAAAAACATTATTAGGTCCACCATTGTTTATCGGGCCTGTAAAATTTCCTAAGTTGGCACTCACATTTGCTGTGTTATGCCTCCTTCCTTTTCTCTTCCAGAACTTCCTATCTGGTTTCCTGTATGACAGAACTTAGAGGATACTAACATGTTCTAATAGAAAATTCATTCTGAATTCTTCTGTGAATATAAAATATTTGGAGGATTTAAAAGAAAGAGAACATAAACTTTACTTTGGGCCAGCTGGTTATCATTTGGCCTGCCTTGAAGTTGTTTAATCCTCAGGAATGAGCCAGTCTTTATCCTCAGAGCAGCAAAAGACTCTCAAACGTGAAACAATGGACACTTATGAGTCCCTTGTTGATCTATTTCTGCAAGACATTTGGTTAGTTTTTCCAGCAAAGAATCTTAAAACCACACTACTGAAAAGGACACAAAGAGGTCATCTTCTGAGCCAGACTGCCAAAAAGGACTGCACTTAAAATAATGAAAACAGATAGTCATTGCTCCTGTTCTTAAAATCTTTATGGGACAGATGCTTCTCTCAAAAACAACTCTGCATTGGTTTTAGGAGCACTGCGGCTGAATGAAGATCTATAACGCTGGCAAACTGATCAATACCCCGTCAACTGCAACAACAATTTCAAGATGTCTACATCCAAAGAAACAACTGGCTCAGAGGATTAAGGTAATATATATAACTCCCAATAGGAAGGTTTCGCCTCCTTGAAATGTTTTATCAAATTAAGCATCAGAAACCATAGTGGCTTACATGGAGAAGGAATTCTTCATCTAACCCTTTAACTAATATCCATATTAATTATCCATCCAATGGAACTCTGAGTTACACAGATCAAGTTTTACTGGACTAAAAGGAAATCCCCAAAACAAAGATTCCTTTTGATTGATTTGCCTGATATACTGTAAAGTGTCTTTTGTTGTTGTTGTTGTTTTTGAGACGGAGTCTTGCTCTGTCTCCCAGGCTGGAATGCAGTGGCGCGACCTCGGCTCACTGCAACCTCTGTCTCCCAGGTTCAAGCAATTATTCTGCCTCAGCCTCCCCAGTAGCTGGGACTACAGGCACAAGCCACCACGCCCAGCTAATTTTTGTATATTTTGGTAGAGATAGGGTTTCACCACGTTGGCCAGGCCGGTCTTGAACTCCTGACCCCAGGTGATCCACTCACCTCAGCCACCCAAAGTGCTGGAATTACAGGCGTGGGCCACTGCACGGGACTAGTAAAACTTTTTTTAATAGTTTAAAAAGTGCAGAATAATACATACCACATAGAGTACAGATTGAGAGATTGGCCGCAAATCTTCACCCTTCCTTGCACCTGTACCCTTAACACGGCCTCGCAATGGTAAGAAATGTCAATGGCAATAATGAAGTTGATGTTCATCTCAACACAAGATTTTAGAACAGTGCACTTTCTGCCTTCACAACTCTAAGATAATTGCGTACATTATAACATACTTAGTTAATGGCTATTATTTAGTGTTTCTCAGGGTTTTCCAAAGAAATAGATCCAATAGGAATATGTTTTATATCTATAGATATCTCTATTTATATCTGTATTGATAGACACAGATATCTCTATATATCTATATACATAAGATATATTTCTCTCTTTCTCTGTCTCTCTCTCTCGATATATACATATCTATCTCTAGAAACAGAGAGAAAGGGAGAGAGAGATGTTAAGGATTACACACGTAACTGTGGAGGCTGACAAATCTAAAGTCTATAGGGTAAGCCAACAAGCTAGAGACCCAAAGAAGCGGATATTTTAGCTCCAGTCTGAAGGTAGTCTGGAGGCAGAATTTCCTCTTCTCAGGGGAGTTGAGTCTTTTCTCTATTAAAGCCTTCAACTAATTGGATGAGACCCACCCACACTACAGGAGATAATCAGTTTTACTCAGAGGCTGCTGATTTAAATGCTAATCTCAGCTTTAAAATACCTTCACAGACACAACTAGAATAATGGTTTGTCAAATATCTGGGTTCCATGACCTAGCCGAGTCGACACATAAAATTAACCATCCTATATCCGTTCATCCTTCTGTTTATTCAACAAGCTTTCATATGATGCTACCATGCACAAAGCAGCATGCCACATGCCACTGACACACAAATGTTAGCTGCTATACTCATGTTTGTTGGTGTGTGTGTGAATGTGATGGAATCTTGCTCTGTCACCCAGGCTGAAGTGCAGTGCCGTGATCTCAGCTCACTGTAACCTCTCCCTCCCAGGTTCAAGCGATTCTCCTGCCTCAGCCTCCCAAGTAGCTGGGATTACAGGCATGCGCCAACACACCCAGCTAATTTTTGTATTTTTGGTAGAGACAGAGTTTCCCCGTGTTGCCCTGGCTGGTCTGGAACTTCTGACCTCAGGTGATCCACCCACCTCAGCCTCCCAAAGTGCTGGGATTACAGGCATAAGCCACCATGCCCACCCTATACTCATGTTTTTATTTACAACACATAATGATAGGTGCTATGCAGGTTTGCATACTTTTCTGACCAACAATTTTGTACATTTCTTAGAACTCTTATTGTCTTTACATAGCTTTCCACAACATCAATGAGCTAATATGCTTAAGGAGCACATTAGGAGCAGCTGACACTGCTGTTAAGATATGAATAAGAAAAATACCCTCGTGTGTATTTCAAATCACAAACAACTCTAATTTAAATATAAGTTCATGAAATAGAAATACTTTATCTTTTTGTTACTATTGTGCAAACCAAGGTCTAATTTTTAAGGTAATTTATTTACAGTTCTTTTGAAAATAATGCCTTGAAGTAATTATTATTTTTTTTCATGATCAACAGAGCTGTGGAAAGCACCAAATGGTATGAGCAGAAAGGGGAAGAAATACAATAGATTACTTTTAAAAAGAGCAACAGTGACTTAAATAGTCACCTAAACCATGGGCTGTTCTCTTTGTTATTCTTTTTCTTCTCAGGTTAGGAGGTTATTAACCTGTATCCTGGAGTGAATGTGTGCCAATTACATCAATGGGACAGAGCAAGGAAATGCACATTAAAAATTAAAACTATTATGACAACATTTGAGTCCTAACAGCATTTATAATTTAAAAAAAATGTTTTCCAGCCGCGCGCAGTGGCTCACGTCTGTAATCTCAGCACTTTGGGAGGCCAAGGCGGGCGGATCACAAGGTCAGGAGATGGAGACCATCCTGGCTAACAGGTGAAACCCCATCTCTACTAAAAATACAAAAAATTAGCCGGGCGTGGTGCAGAATGGCGTGAACCCAGGAGGCGGAGCTTGCAGTGAGCCGAGATCATGCCGCTGTACTCCAGCCTGGGTGACAGAGTGAGACTCCATCTCAAAAAAAAAAAAAAATGTTTTCTCTATTTTAATTTTTGATACACACTGATGGGGGAAAGCAGCTGAATATATAAGCCAATGTCAACGAAAACAAAAGATGCTGGTTTTATGTGTTTTTCCCTATTCTTATTTCATACACAGCATTATAACAAATCCATTTTGATATCATCCAAGTGGACACACTCCTTTAGCCAGTAGTTTTTCTAAATGGGAAATTATTGCCCATTCTGTTTCAAACTAGAATGGCATATCTAAAGGCCATGCTTGGGTTTTTGTAAACATTTAACCACTAAAAAGCAAAGCAGTACTTTGCACTGATCTTCACTGGTGATATAACTTAATAGTTATATTTTGATAGTGAACCATTTCACTATCAAAAATATTTTCTCCTGGATAATTAATTGGTCCTATGGTCCATGAAAGTCTTGTAGATTCCTGGATTTACCACTCACTAGCTATGTAACCTTGGACACAGACGTCAATCTTTCTCGGCCTCAATTTCCTCATCTGTAAAATCGAGAAACTATGAAGTTGTTATAAGTAACAAATGAGTTAAGATTTGTAAAGGATTTAGGACAGTGCCTAGCACATAATAAGCACTATGGAAGTGTTAGCTATTGCAAGTTTCATCAAACAGATTAAGACCGAAACTAATTACCCACAATGGTAACATGCATTGGAAAGGACCATGTATTGACTATCTTGCCTTCCTTTTTTCACTTCCCCAACGCCCTGCCCTGCCCTGCCCTCCCACTCAGGGCTACTGCCCTTGCTGCTCCTTCTGCCTGGACGTTCTTCCCCAGATCTTCATACAGTTGCTATTTCTCATCAAATTAAATAGCACAGTGGCTCAGGCCTGTAATCCCAGCACACTGGCAGGCTGAAGTGGGCAGATCACCTCAGGTCAGGAGTTCGAGACCAGCCTGGCCAACACGGAGAAACCCCCCATCTCTACCAAAAATACAAAAATTAGCCAGGTATGGTGGTGTGCGATTGTAATCCCAGCTACTCAGGGGGTTGAGGCAGGAGAATCACTTGAACCCAGAAGGCGGAGGCTGCAGTAAGCCAAGATCATGCCACTGCACTTCAGCCTGGGCAAGAGAGTGAGGCTCTGTCTCAAAAAAAAAAAAAAAAAATTAAATGCCACTTCCTCAAAGACACCTTCCCTAAACACTCTAGCAAAAGCAGCTTCAACCTACCTACACACACACACACACAACCTTATCTTTTACAGACACACACACACACACACACCCCCTTATCTTTTTTTATAGCACTTTTTAGGACTGTCTTAGTTCATTCAGGCTGCTGTAACAATAATCCCATAAACTGAGTGGCTTATAAGCAACAGAAATGTGTTCCTCACAGTAAAGTCCTGGCAGATTCAATGTCTGGTGAGGGTCTGTTCCTCATAGATGGTGCCTTCTGTGTGTCTTACATGGAAGAAGGGGTACAGCAGCTCTCTGGGGCCTCTTTTATAAGGGCACTAATCCTATTCATAGGGGCTCTGCCTTGATGATCTAATTAACCCCCAAAGGTGCCACCTCTTTTTTTTTTTTGAGATGGAGTTTCACTCTTGTTACCCAGGCTGGAGTGCAATGGCGTGATCTCGGCTCACCACAACCTCCGCCTCCCGGGTTCAAGCAATTCTCCTGCCTCAGCCTCCGGAATAGCTGGGATTACAGGCATGTGCCACCACGCCCAGCTATTTTTGTATTTTTAGTAGAAATGTGGTTTCTCCATGTTGGTCAGGCTGGTCTCGAACTCCCGACCTCAGGTGATCCACCTGCCTCAGCCTCCCAAAGTGCTGGGATTACAGGCGTGAGCCACCGCACCCGGCCCTCTTTTTTTTTTAAATAGTGATGGGGTGCTGCTCCATCAACCCAGGATGGAGTGCAATGCTGCCATCATGGTTTGCTGCAGCCTCCAACTCCTGGGCTTAAGCCATCCTCCCAGCTCAGCCTCCCTAATAGCTGGGACTACAGCCACATGCCACCATGCCCAGCTCATTTTTTAAATTTTTGTAGAGACAAGGTCTTGCTATGCTGCCCAGGCTGATCTCAAATTCCCAGACTCAAGCAATCCTCCCACCTCAACCTCTCAAAGTGCTAGAATTATAGGCAGGAGCCACCATGCCCAGCCAAGCCTCACCTCATAATACTATCATATGTGGGATTTGGTTTAAACATATGAATTTTGGGGAGACGCACCATTCAGACCACAGCAAGGACCTAAATCATGTTAATTATTTGTTCTATTGCCTCTTTGTAGTTTATAATAGAATGTTATAAGGTCTAACTTGTTCACCAGTAAACAGATTGGCACCTAATACTCAATATGTGTTAAAAAAAAAAAAATTGTGAAGGCCGAGTGCAGTGGCTCACACCTGTAATCTCAGCACTTTGGGAGGCCGAGGCGGGTGGATTACTTGAGGTCAAGAGTTCGAGACCAGCCTGGCCAACAAGGTGAAACCCCATCTCTACTAAAAATACAAAAATTATCTGGGTATGGTGGTGGGCGCCTGTAATCCTAGCTACTTGGGAGGCTGAGGCAGGAGAATTACTTGAACCCTTGGGGCAGAGGTTGCAGTGAGCCAAGATCGCACCACTGCACTCCAGCCTGGATGACACAGCAAGACTCTCTCTATATATATATTTGTAGACTGAATATGTGCCTGATATTAAACAGTTATGACACATGGGATTATAATTTCCCTGAGCTGGTTTGGATAAATATATGCCTGCAGCATTAACCATAAGTCTCTTTTTCTTAGAGAGAAAGAGACTAGATACTGTATGCCATTTATAATTAACCAAGGAAAAATGCTAATAGGAATATATGAAATGTGATCAAATTAATGAACCTGATTTTCCCATGTGGATTGTTACATTAGCCTCATTATTTTGTGGTCATGCATTACACAGGGGACTTAACCCTATTAGGTTATCAGTGGTAGAAAAGAAAATACAAGATGCCAGCTGGACCCGCGACAGCGAAAGGCAACTCCTCTTACTTTTGCTGCCATATCCAAAAGTCTGTGTTCCCATTCCAGGAGACCAGAATATGCTGCTCCAAAACATGACTGTAGGAGACGAGAATAGGTCACCCTAAAACATGCTTCTTTGGAATAGGATTATTTTGAGAAACAGCAGCCACAGGAGAAGCACTATGTGTTAGCTACTGTAATTTTCATCATACAAGATTAAGACCAAAACTAATTACCCACAATGGTAACATGCATTGGAAAGGACCATGTAGAAGTTACGCTTTTGTAAGGTAATTTACATCCATAAAGGAAATTTTTATTTGTAAGGCTGTCTCCCTCTCAGTACCAGAAAGAAAGGGATGACCTTAAATCACTGGAGACTCATATCAATGGAGAAGACCTGGACTTAAATCTACAGAACAAACCTTACCCTGTTCACTGTTTTTCCTGACACCTCCCCATAACTGGCCTTCCTCATTCTTTCTTTGCTCTTTCTTTGTTTCAGCAGACAATGGTATTTAAGCCTGAATTCAAAGCCAGCACTTGGAGATTTCTCTGGGTATCTGCCATGTACGCATGAGACATACATGTTATGAAACTTCTGGGGGTTTTTGTTCTCATTTATCTGCCTGTTATGGGAAACAGTACTTTGGAGGCTTAGAAAATGACACCCCAAAGCATGACCGTTTAGTGTGCTGGGTGCTTTGAACGGAAGGAGATTGAATGGCATCAGAAGCAGACTCAGAAACAAAGTCACTCTCTGACCTTCTCTTGCCCTCCTGTCTCCCAACCCGCTTCCTTCCCCAAAGTGGATCTTACAAACCAGAATTCCTCTTCCCCAAAGCAGATCCTAGAAATTAGAAACCTTCTCCAGAGTAAGCCATACAACCTAGAAAGGTCATTCTCTGACTTCCTCCTTCTCCCTTGAAGACCCTCATTTTGTTAGAGGCATTTGAACCAGAGCAACTCCATCTTGAGTGGGGGGCTGGGTAAAATGAGGTTGAGACCTACTGGGCTGCATTCCCAGATGGTTAAGGTATTCTAAGTCACAGGGTGAGACAGGAGGTCGGCACAAGATACAGGTCCTAAAGACCTTGATGATAAAACAGGCTGCAGTAAAGAGCCCAGCTAAAACCCACCAAAACCAAGATGGCGACGAGGGTGACCTCTGGTCGTCCTCACTGCTACACTCCCACCAGTGCCATGACAGTTTACAAATGCCATGGCAACGTCAGGAAGTTACCCTATATGGTCTAAAAAGGGAAGGCATGAATAATCCACTCCTTGCTTAGCATATCATCAAGAAACAACCATAAAAATGGGCAACCAGCAGCCTTTGGGGCTGCTCTGTCTATGGAGTAGCCATTCTTTTATTTATTTACTTTCTTTTTTTATTTTTATTATTATTATTTTTTTCTTTGAGATGGAGTCTCGCTCTTTCACCCAGGCTGGAGTGCAATGGCATGATCTCGGCTCACTGCAAGCTCCGCCTCCCGGGTTCAGGCCATTCTTCTGCCTCAGCCTCCCGAGTAGCTGGAACTACAGGCACCCGCCACCCCACCTGGCTAATTTTTTGTATGTTTTAGTAGAGACGGGGTTTCACCGTGTTAGTCAGGATGGTCTCAATCTCCTGACCTCGTGATCCACCCGCCTCGGCCTCCCAAAGTGCTGGGATTACAAGCGTGAGCCACTGCACTCGGTTTATTTATTTACTTTCTTAATAAACTTGCTTTCACTTTACTCAATGGACTCACCCTTAATTGTTCCTTGTGCGAGATCCAAGAACCCCCTCTTGGGGTCTGGATCAGGACCCCTTTCTGGTAACAATTCCAGAGGGGTCCTGCCCCACACCTGAAAGGAAGGAACGCTACCCAGAGAGGTCAAGAAGAATCCGAATAGACAGGCCTCGCTGGGTTTCCCCAGCAGAATCTATCACACTATTAGATCATTCTCTTTTCATGCAATCACATTTCTACATGGCTGTCAATTCTTCCCTGTGCCTAAGCATAAAAACAGTCTTCTCTGGGTGTTTAGATCTTCATTTCTCAAGGCTCCTGTGTCCTGTAAGACTTTGATTAAATAAATGTGTTATGTGTTTCTCTTGTTAACCTGTCTTTTGTTATAGGAGTGTTGGCTGTGACCCTTATGATGGATGAGAAAAGGCATCACACCTTTTTGCCCTCCCATTCCCAATTAAGAACTATAAAGTGTAAAGAGAAAATTAATTTTCCTCCGCTACATTACACAATGTTAGCTACAATAAAAAGCACTAGCCGATTATTCAACGATGGAAAGATATTAGCTATCAAGCCGTGAAAAAACATGGAGTACCCTTAATGCATATTGCTAAGTGAAAATGAAGCCATCCTCAGAGGATTAACAAGAATTCTGAACAGAAATACATTATAATTAAGCATTAATTAGGCTGCACTTTGCTCCACTCCCTTGTAACCAAAAGTCACGTAGTACCACATACTGACCACATGCATCCCCATTGTTCTTATAGATAAGATCTCTGATGTTAGAATTATAAGGCTTTTAAGAATTGCTTAACATGTTTCCAGATTCTGAATTCCAGTGGCCCCCTTATAGAGAAACTGAATCAGCATGAGAATAGTTTCTTCATCTCCCTGTCCCATGAGATAATGGACTCTTTCCAATCAATGATCGCCACATTCCAGCCCACTCCAAAAGCCTTAAAAACCTTAGCCCCAGACTCCTCTGGGAGACGAATCTGAGATTTCCTTCTGTCTCCTCATTCGGCGGCCCTCCAATGAAACCTCTTTCTCTGCAGCAACCTGGTGTTTCGGCGACTTGACTTGTCACGTACATCACACAATGAATCTATCATGTTTACAAAAGAAGCCAATCTGAAAAGGCAAGATACTGTATGATTCCAACTATATGACATTCTGGAAAAGGCAAAACTATGGTGACAGTATAAGATCAGTGGTTAGAGGGGAGAAAGGACTGAATAGACGGAGCGCAGGGCAGTGAAACTATTCTGTGTGATGCTGTAATGGTAGATACATGTCATGCACTTGCTGAAAACCACAGAATATACAACACCGGGAGTGAACCTTACTGTAAACTATGGACTTGAGTTAATTAACGGTGGATCAACATTGCCTTATCAATTGCAATAAATGTACCACACTAACGCAAGATGTTAACAGGGGAAACTAGACGGGGGGAAGGAAAGGAGGGGCATATGGAAACTCTGTACTTTCCCCTCAATTTTTTGTAAGCCTAAAACAGCTCCAAAAAATAAGGCCTATTTAATTAAAAAAAAAAATCGTACAAGCTGTCTTTCTTTTCATGTAATTTGGGAGGATATTTCCTCAACTCCAAATGCATTAAGACTCCCAGAGTCTTAAGCATTTTTTAGTTAATTACAACCTGTTTTCTCATCACATTTCTAGATTCTATGTAACAGATGGTGAAAATGTCTATTCTGAAGGCCTAAAAAGTATTCCTGTTCAAGAATAGTGGCTATTACCCAGCATCCCCTGCGCAGGGGTTGGAATACCCAGGGCTGGGTGCAGGAAGAGGGGGCCACACATGGGGCACCAGGGTGGAAAACAGAAAGCAAATCCTCAGGGTGCTAACAAGAATAGAGGGAACTCCTAGAGGAATTAAAAGTAACCCCTACCAGGAACCTAGGGAAATAATCTATACAGAGAAAGAAACGACTTGTTTGAAATTCATTCACACTGGCAGGGTCAATAGAAAAATTTCAATGTAAATAACAGGAGACCTTAAACGCATGTTTGCTGAATGCTGAAGGATCCGGGGCAGAAACTATGCAGAGGTTTCTGCAGTGGCCAAATGTTGCCTCTTATCACAGCAGAACAGCCATTAAAAGGGAAGCCCTGGGAACACAGTGAATGTAGATGGAGCCAATCAGATACCCCTGTGAGAGATTTTTAAAGATTTTTTTGTTTTTATTCTCCTTGTAGTCCATTTGGATCGGATAGTATTTGGGAGACTGATAATTTGCCATTATCTTAACCTCAAAGTTGAAGCAACATTTAAAGGGATTAATGCGGCTTTTCTCCCTCCCAGGGGCATTTTCACCTTCACACCACCGACTCTTCATTCATCATCAGCAAGCTGGGGACAATTACTCAGAAGACAATGGCAGCAGCGCCACAGCACCGCGGGTTTAATGCTATTTCTGTCTCTATAAAATCTTCAATAATTTGTTTACGACTTCCAAAATTCAACAATAGTGTGCAAATGCAATTCTACTTATGTTAATGTGTACCTCCTTTTCTCATATCAGATTCTGAATAAAAATTAGGCAAGTACTCTGTTTTGAAAATATATAAGATGTGAACTTGCTGGGGGGCTGGGGGGACCTCCAAATGCACTATCCTATCAACCACATTTTTTTAAACTTAATAACTTAAGTGAACTGTTAGTGAAATTACAACCTGCTTGTGACACAATAAATTTACAACAAAATTCATTCCATAAATTATTCAATTCCAAGACTGCAGTCAAGGAGAGAAATATCACCAGGAGCAGGTGATTAGCATGTGAAAGGAAAAACCCATCTCCCTGCAGAAACAATCACTGTCAAAGCTTCCTATTGGAGTTTTGTAAAAATTACTGTTAAGAACACACATTTAAGGCTTTGTAGTTCCTATAAAAGGGCTAAGTATTTGATTTACATTAGATTCATTTGTTCTTTCTTCAACTGTCTCTTTCTCCTACAAACCATAACTGCCTCAATAAATGCTTGCTCAATCAAGTGTGCATTAAAACAAAATAATTTAACTTCAATAAAAGTGATGAATCAGGGCCAGAAGTTAACTTTTCCCCCTCTGTGTTTCTTGCTATAAAGCAGGCAAAGCAGAAATTTACATCTGATGCTCCACAGGGGAATATAATTGGTTTGTATTGTGTAGTTGGTCATAGCTGTAGATTCTTGAAGAAATCATTTGAAGCCAAAGTTGCAGGACAAAAGGCTTTCAACAAAACTACATTTGTGAACATGGTCTACAGGCAAACTAGCTCTGTAAATGGGACTGTCTGCTTTCTACCAACTTCACACACAGAAGACAGTGCTGATGGACAAAGAAAAGAGTTACAAGATGTTTTCTGAAATCTGGCACACAAATCCCCAACTGGTGGTGTTTTCAGCCAGGTACTAGGAACATTTTTTACCTTCCATGGTGGTTGCTCTTCAATAAAACAAAGTAGATACTATCACCTTTTTTCTTAATTAAAACAGCAACATGGCTGTTCTCACATATTAATACATACACTGTTACATTCCAGCAAATGCCTTAGAATCTGCTTTTCTTCAGCGGTTGCTCTTTTTCTTATAGGCATGTGTGATAGGCAGAACAATAGAAAATGCCCATGCCCTATTTCCCAGAACCTGTGAAGATGTTACAATGCACGGCACAGAGGAATTAAGGTAGCAGATGGAATTAAGGTTG
Organism: Gorilla gorilla gorilla; assembly: GCF_029281585.2. Taxonomy (NCBI): domain Eukaryota; kingdom Metazoa; phylum Chordata; class Mammalia; order Primates; family Hominidae; genus Gorilla; species Gorilla gorilla. Next base: position 103,572,913 of record NC_073242.2, read on the forward strand.
CTAATCAGCTGACCTTAAAATAGGGAGATAATCCTGGATTATCCAGGTGGGTGCAGTGTAGTTACAAGGGTCTTTAAATGTGGAAAAGGGAGGCAGGAGAGTGGGTATCAAAGGGACATGATGTGAGAAAGACTTAACCAGTATAGAGACAGAAAGGCGCAATACTTTTTCATATCCATTATAAAGGTCAGAGCCAACACTCTTATAACAATAAACAGGTTAACAAGAGAAATGCTATATTCATCTGTTCTCGTGCTGCTAATGAAGACATACCCAAGACTGGGTAATTAAAAAGGAAAGAGGTTTAATTGACTCACGGTTCAGCATGGCTGGGGAAGCCTCAGGAAACTTACAATCATGGTGGAAGGGGAAGCAAACATGTCCTTCTTCACATGGCAGCAGCAAGGAGAAGTGCCAAGCAGAAGGAGGGAAAGCTCCTTATAAAACCATCAGATCTTGTGAGAACTCAGTCACTATCACAAGACTAGCATGGAGGTAACCGCCCCCATGATTCAATTACCTCCCACTTGGTCCCTCCCAGGACACATGGGGATCATGGGAACTACAATTCAAGAAGAGATTTGGGTGAAGACATACCAAACCATATCAACGCATAATAAATGTATTTAATCAAAGTTATACAGGACACAGGAGCCGTCAGAAATGAAGACCCAAACACCCAGGGAAAACTGATTTTATGTTTAGGTTCAATGAAGAACGGCAACCAGGTAGAAACATGACTGGACAAAGAGAAGAATCTAATTGTGATAGACTAAGTGGGGAACACACAAGGCTTGTCTATGCAGATTCTTCTTGGCCTCTCTGGGTAGCATTCCTTCCTCTTGGGTATGGGGCAGGACCCCTCTGGAATGAGCGTCTTCAAAGGAGAAAGCAGAGAGTGACATTACTAGGTTTAATGAGAGGGTATCTAATTTCTAGGATCTACCTTGGGGAAGAGGAATTCTGGTTTCTAAGACTTTGGAGGGGGAACAGGGGTTGGGTGACAGGAGGACAAGAGAAGGTCAGAGAGAGACTTTGTTTCTGAGCCTGCTTCTGAGGGCTTCCAATGTCCTAGTGTTCAAAGTACTCAGTATGCCCATGTGCCATATTTTGGGATATTGTTTTCTAAGCCCCAACACTGGCTGCTGCTGGCTCTGAAGATGGAGGAAGGGCAGTGGCTCATGCCTGTAATCCCAGTACTTTGGGAGGCTGAGGCGGGCAGATTGTTTGAGCTCAGGAGTTCAAGGCTAGCCTGGAAAACATGGTGAAACCCCATCTCTACTAAAAATACAAAAATTAGCCGGGCATGGTGGCACACACCTGTGGTCCCAGCTACTTGGGCAGTTGAGATGGGAGTAACTCCTGAGCCCAGGAGAACAAGGTTGCAGTAGGCCGGGATCACACCACTGCACTACAGCCTAGGTGAGAGAGTGAGCCTAGAGTAAAAATACAGCCCCATGAGATCTTACTCTCAGGCAGAGAGAGTCCTCTTTGTACTTCTGACCTATCACCAGAGCTAACAGATAAATTTGCATTCTTTTAAACTCCTAAGTTTGTGGTAATTTATTAAAGCAGTAATAGGAAACTAATACAGAGTATTTAAACAATACACCTGCTAAAAATCTTAGCAAATTAAATTAAGAGAGTTTAACTGAGCAGAGAATGAGACACAAATCAGGCAGCCTCCCGAGCAAGAGTAGGCTCAGAGAGACTCTAGCACAGCCACGTGGTGGGAGAATATTTATAGACAGAAAAAGGAAAGTGATGTCCGGAAAATGGAAGTGAGGGACAAACACAGCCGGATTGGTTTCAGCTCAGCCGTTGCCTGATTTGAACACAGTTTGAACACTTGTCCCCCTTTGGCCATAACTCAGTTAAGCCGAACTTAAAATATATAGGAACTTAAAATATATAAGGAGGCAGCTGTAGGCTATACTTGATTTAACACATCCTATTCTGAAAGGTAAAATGGTATGGAGAAAGGAAAGCAATTCTGCAAATTGTTATTGTTTGTTAATAAAGGAAATCACAAAAGGAGAGGCTTAAAAGTTAATTTTACATAACTCTCCCTAAAATTACATAGGCAGGAATATTTGTGAGTTTTTGTTTGTTTTTTGAAACACGTTTCACCCTGTTGCCCAGGCTGGAGTGCAGTGGCAGGATCTCGGCTCACTACAACCTGCGCCTCCCAGGTTCAAGCGATTCTCATGCCTCAGCCTCCCAACTAGCTGGAATTCCAGGTGCACGCCACCTCGCCTGGCTAATTTTTGTATTATTAGTAGAGACAGGGTTTCACCATATTGGCCAGGCTGTTCTCAAACTCCTAACCTCAAGTGATCTGCCTGGCTCGGCCTCCCAAAGTGCTGGGATCACAGGTGTGAGCCACGGCACTTGGCCAGTAGGAATAATTTGGTTTGGCAATTATGTTTTTTTTTTTTTTTAGTTGTTTTTTGTTTTGAGACAGAGTCTTGCTCTGTCACCCAGGCTGGAGTGCAGTGGCACAATCCCAGCTCACTGTAAACTCCGCCTCCCAGATTCAAGCAATTCTCCTGCCTCAGCCTCCTGAGTAGGTGGGATTACAGGTGTGCACCACCACGCCCAGCTAATCTTTGTATTTTTAGTAGAGACAGGGCTTCACCATGTTGGTCAGGCTGATCTCGAACTCCTGACCTTGTGACCCACCCCCGTCAGCCTCCCAAAGTGCTGGGATTACAGGCGTGAGCCACCGTGCCCTGTCTGGAAGGGCAATTTTGTTTTAATTGCAATTGATAGATTTGCAATTGCAAATGGTAGACATTTATCAAAAAGATTCCTTAGTGTTTATGGATAGACACATCTTCCACTGGCAGTGGAATACTTCACCCTACCTAAAGCGATTCCTTCTTTCTTAGATAATGCTGCCTTCTCACCTATTGTCTGACTGTCCAGAGCCATCAGCCATTGCCTGGCATGTAGTTTGTGCTTTGACACACAGAAGCCACCTAAAAACCACCTTGACTTGTAACAGTAAATTCCTATTCGATTGTTCAGCACGGAAGAAAACCAACATACAACTGCAGAATAAAGAGCTGAAAGGAACCTTATGTGATCTAGTTTAACCTCTTTATTTTATCAGAAAAGTGATATTCAAAAACTGGAATTCTCTCTGAAGGTCATGCAGTCTGGAGTGAAAGTAGCTTGAAATGCCAGCCCAGGTCTCTTCCCATAATGTATGCTGCTGTCCGCATGGTTTGTTCAAATTCAGTCCTTCATTCATCCAATGGCAATTTACTAAGGGCCTACCTGTGTGCTGGGCACTGCTTTAGACACTGGTTATGCAGTGGAAAATGAGAAAAATGAAGGCCCTATTTTTTTTGTTTGTTTTGTTCTGTTTGAGATGGAGTCTCACTCTGTCACCCAGGCTGGAGTGCAGAGGTGTGCTCTCGGCTCACTGCAGCCTCCGCCTCCCAGGTTCAAGAGATTCTCTGCCTCAGCCTCCCAAGTAGCCAGGATTACAGGTGCCTGTCACCACGCCCAGCTAATTTTTTTTTTTTTTTTAGTAGAGACGGGGTTTTGCCATGTTGGCCAGGCTTGTCTCGAACTCCTGGCCTCAAATGATCTGTCTGCCTCGGCCTCCCAAAGTGCTGACATTACAGGCATGAACCACCGCGTCCAGTCCTCTATGTTAACTACATAGTGAACAGTCCAATGGGAGGAAACAGACACTACACAATAAATACAAACATGTAACAAGTGCTATCGAAAATGGAACAGGTTGATGTGATAGAAAAAGACTAGGGGTCCCTCTCAGATTGGCTGATCAGCAAAAACCTCCCCAAAAGGACCTGAATAACAAGAAGGAGACAAGCAGGATGGGAGCAGTGCCTTCCCCGCAGAGGGAACACAGACACAGACTATAGCACAGAAGCTAGTCTGACCTTTTGGAGGAAGGTCACGAAGGCCCGTGTGGCAGGAACCTGGCACAGGAGGGTGACGGAGTAAGAGGGGCAGTGTGAAAGGTGGGCGACAGCCCAGGCAAGCTCTGTATACACCTGTATTTATATGCGTGTTGACCTCCATTTTGGAATGTGAAATGCTCATGCGGACGGATTTGTGTAATACACAAGGCACCTAATGTTACCAAGTCAATATGAACTCAGACCTGTCCTGTCTTCATGGGGAAGGATTGGTTTCTTTTTTTAAAGAAACATTTTTTTGGAGATAAGATCTCACTCTGTTGCCCAGGCTGGAGTGCAGTGGCACAATCATGGCTCACTACAACCTCAAATCCATGGGCTCCAGAGATCCTCCCATCTCGGCCTCCCAAGTAGCTGGGACTATAGGCGTGCAACACCACATCTGGCTAATCTTTTTATTTTTTGTAGAGATGAGGTCTCACCATGTTGTCCAGGCTGTTCTCGAACTCCTGGCTTCAAGCAATCCTCCCACCTTAGTCTCCCAAAGTGCTGGGATTACAGGTGTGAGCCACTGCGCCTGGCCCAAGGGTTGGTTTCAAAAACACAAAATCAACAAAATGAGTGAATTGTTGGCACTGATCAATGGCATTGTGCTGGGTTTTATGAAGTGAAGGTTCACAAGAGCACTTTAAGATGGGAATGAAATAATTTCAACTAAAGGGAAGTCAGATATTCCCAGCATGGGGGAAGCTATTAGAAGTTACTGAGTGCACACAGTATGTGCAGGCAATCCAGTAGCTGCTTCCCCTCCATTATCCCAGTTAACGCCCCGCTCTACAATGTCATGTAAGAAGCACTTAGGGCCGGGCGCGGTGGCTCACGCCTGTAATCCCAGCACTTTGGCAGGCCGAAGTGAGCAGATCACAAGGTCAGGAGTTTGAGAACAGCCTGGCCAACATAGTGAAACCCCATGTCTACTAAAAATACAAAAAAATTAGCCGGGAGTGGTGGCGGGCACCTGTAATACTAGCTACTCGGGAGGCTGAGGCAGGAAACTCGCTTGAACCTGGGAGGCGGAGGTTGCAGCAAGCCGAGATCACGCCACTGCACACCAGCCTGGGCAACAGTGCGAAACTCTGTCTCAAAACAAACAAACAAAAAAAAAGCACCTGGATGCTGAGCAACCAGCTCAAGCCTGCATGCTTAGCGAGTGAGAAAACTGGAAACTACACACTGGTCTCTCTCACTCCAAGGGTCATTCATGCCTTTCCCATTTTGCCATCTACCACTCATATAGACCAAAAACTAGTCTGCACAAGTCATGTCACCTCTAAAAAGTCCACTCTCTTCTTGCATGAGATGACAGGTCAGACCAGATGATCTCAAAAATCCCTGTGTGTCCAGCATGCTGCGATTACATGGTTCTAATCTATTGGCAGAACTTCCCTCCCTCATTCTTGCAGGCCTCTGCACCTGGAAATTTCCTCCTCGGTAAGTAGAGCAGTTGCTACCTAACGATCAGAAATGCTTCCTACCGTCCAGAAGCCAGATTTCTTGCCTGCATGGCTAACAACAGCAAGCGCAATCCTACCTCCCCCTGCTGGTGGGGGAGGATAACAGGGTCACTACCAGCTCGTCTTTCCTTTCACTTCCACCTCCTCAAAAAAAAATCAACTTCCAAATCCGTGAGTCAGTCTCGACACGTTTATGTGCCAAGACACTATTATGAGGAAATTGCATTCCCAAATGAACTTTAAGGACAGCTCTCAGCAGCTTAATTTGCAAATGCCAGTATTTTCCCTCTCCATAACGGGCTCACCTTCTTCGGTTCAACGTCAAATAGAAGCAAACGGAAAATTTGCTTCTAAGAAGCACAGATTATTTCAGGGGAGTAAAGTTCTCTGCCTTAAAGACTTTTCTACTTAACAGCAATCTCAACAATTTGGGAGGCCGAGGCGAGAGATTCGCTTGAGCTCAGGTGTTCAAGAGCAGCCTGGGCAACATAGGGAGACCCTGTCTCTACAAAAAAATCTTAAAATTAGCCAGGCGTGCTGGTTCACACCTGTGATCTCAACCACTCAGGAGGCTGAGATAGGAGGATCTCTTGAGCCCAGGAGGTTAAAGCTGCAGTGAGCCATAATCACGCCACTGTTCTCCAGCCTGGGGGACAGAGCAAGACCCTGAAAAAAAAGAAAGAAAAGAGAAAGAAAAGGAGAGAGTCACCATCGTATAACATGTCAGTAAGTCATATTTCCAGATTTGGAGTGTGGCTAATCATTTCTTCTTGAATTGTAAATAAATGAGAATTATTTTCATATTCTGGAGCAAAAATTAAATATTTGAATATAGAGTCATTATTTTTAATATATTAAATTATCAAGCTTAAAATATCTCATAATTTGGGCCAATTCTGACTACTCCATAAGGCAATGCTAGGACTAAAAAGACCCAGCCTTCCTATATACACTGCTTTTCTTTATATAGAGAGCAGGTCTTCCATGCCCCAAAAAAGTCATCTGATTCTTCTGAGTTGCCATTTGTGGTAGACAGTTGCTGTTTTTGCCTATCCCACATTCTGCATCTAGGTTTTCCTCTGGAAATTACCCCAGCCCAATCCTGTGTATCTATGGTTCAGGAGTAGTCAAATTCACATCCAGATCCAGGGGCAGGCACATGATCCAGGCCTTGTCAATCAGCCTATCCCATCCCCCTAATAGCAGTTATGGCCCATACCACAAGTCTAATCAGAATTAATCCCTAGTTCATTGCTAGAGAGTCCAAGATAAAAATGTTCTCTTTCTCCTGGGAAAGGCATATCAACCTGGAGCTTCTGGGAACCACTTTGCCAACACAGGTAGCAGCCTGCTTGAGAATAAACGAACACAAAGGAAAGCAAATAAAGATGCAAGAGAATAAGTTGAGTCCGATGACACCACCAAAATTCCTGGATCCAAAAGGGCCTGAAGCCTCCATGGACATTTTAGGTATATGAGCCAACTCGCTCATTTTCTAAATTAAGTTGGTTTAAGTTGAACTTTCTGTTGCTTGCAGCCAAAAAATTCCCATTGGGTATATAAATATATATATAATTATATTTACTATATAAACATATATAATTATATTTACTATATAAACATATATAATTATATTTACTATATAAACATATATAATTATATACCTTTATTATATAAATATATTTAATTATATACCTTTATTATATACATGCATATTTAATTATATACCTTCATTATATACATGCATATTTAATTATATACCTTCATTATATACATGCATATTTAATTATATACCTTCATTATATACATGCATATTTAATTATATACCTTCATTATATACATGCATATTTAATTATATACCTTCATTATATACATGCATATTTAATTATATACCTTCATTATATACATGCATATTTAATTATATACCTTCATTATATAAATGCATATTTAATTATATACCTTCATTATATAAATGCATATTTAATTATATACCTTCATTATATAAATGCATATTTAATTATATACCTTCATTATATAAATGCATATTTAATTATATGCCTTCATTATATAATGCATATTTAATTATATGCCTTCATTATATAAATGCATATTTAATTATATGCCTTCATTATATAAATGCATATTTAATTATATACCTTCATTATATAAATGCATATTTAATTATATACCTTCATTATATAAATGCATATTTAATTATATACCTTCATTATATAAATGCATATTTAATTATATACCTTCATTATATAAATGCATATTTAATTATATACCTTCATTATATAAATGCATATTTAGTTATATACCTTCATTATATAAATGCATATTTAGTTATATACCTTCATTATATAAATGCATATTTAGTTATATACCTTCATTATATAAATGCATATTTAGTTATATACCTTCATTATATAAATGCATATTTAGTTATATACCTTCATTATATAAATGCATATTTAGTTATATATCTTCATTATATAAATGTATATTTAGTTAAAGATATTAAATAAATATATATGTAAAGATATTATATAAATATATAGTTATATATATTTACATGTATATATAGTTATATATATTTACATGTATATATAGTTATATATATTTACATGTAAATATAGTTATATATATTTACATGTAAATATATACTTATATATATTTACATGTAAATATATACTTATATATATTTACATGTAAATATATACTTATATATATTTACATGTAAATATATACTTATATATATACATGTAAATATATACTTATATATTTACATGTAAGTATATAGTTATATATATTTACATGTAATATATACTTATATATTACATGTAAATATATATTTTATATATAAATACATTTTTATATAAAATATATATTATATAAAATATATATTATATAATATATAAAAATATATTTTAATATAATATATAAAATATATTATATAAATTTATAATATATTTATTTTATTATATATTTATATAATTTATTGTATATTGATATAATTTTATTATATATTATATATAACATATATAATATATAATAAAATTATATCATATATTATATATTATATATAATATATACAATTATATTATATATTATATATTATATATAATAAAATTATATTATATATTATATATTATATAATAAAATTATATTATATATTATATATTATGTAATAAAATTATATTATATATTATATATTATGTAATAAAATTATATTATATATTATATATTTTATATAATAAAATTATATTATATATTATATATTTTATATAATAAAATTATATTATATATTATATATTTTATATAATAAAATTATATTATATATTATATATTTTATATAATAAAATTATATTATATATTATATATTTTATATAATAAAATTATATTATATATTATATAATATATAACATTATTATATTATATAAAATATATAATATATAATATATAAATTTTAATTTATAATTTTATATAAATATATAAAATATATATTATATATTATATTTAAATATATATTTTATACATTTATCATATATAAAATATATTTTTTTCCCATTTTGGGGTTGCAAGATCACAAAAATCCTATGAAAATCTACCAAGTGCATCTATAGAACAAAGACACAAAGTCTTAGAGAATTACTGGAAATCTTTTTCTACTAAGAAAAAAAATCGATGGTTAGGCATGATGACTCATGCCTGTAATCCCAGCACTTTGGGAGGCTGAGGCTAGAGGATTGCTGGAGCCTAGGAGTTCAAGACCAGCCTGGGTAACATAGGGATACGCTATCTCTACAAATAATGATGGTGTGCACTTGTGGTCTCTGCTACTTCGGAGGCTGAGGTGGTAGGATCACCTGAGCCTGGGAGGGCAAGGCTGCAGTGAGCCATGATCACATTACTGTACACCGGCCTGGGCAACAGAGCAAGACCTGTCTCAGGAAAAGGGAAAAGAAAAGAAAAGAAAAGAAAATGGGCTTATGAATTATTTATAAGAGAAACAATGTAAGAGGATCTATATTCTTATTTCTAGCAGCAGAAGAAAACTTCGGCAATCTCTTTTTTAAAAAATAAGCTCTCCCTAAAAATAGAACTAGCATTTGATCCAGCAACTCCACTACTGGGTATATATACCCAATGGGAAAGAAATCATATCAAAAAGATACCTGCCCTTGTATGTTTATCACAGCACTATCCACAAAACAACGTTATGGAATCAACCAAAGTGTCCAACAACAACAATGGAGGATTGGATAAAGACTACACGGCACATACACACCCCGGAATACTACTCAGCCATAAAAACAAATGAAATAATGTCTTTTGCAGCAATATAAATGGAACTGAAGGCCATTATCCTAAGTGAAATAACTCAGAAACAGAAAGTCAGTCCAGGCACCGTGGCTCAAGCCTGTAATCCCAGCACTTTGGGAGGCCGAGGCAGGTGGATCCCTTGAGGTCAGAAGTTTAAGACAAGCCTGGCCAACATGGCAAAACCCTGTCTCTACTAAAAATACAAAAAATTAGCTGGGCATGGTGGTGCATACCTGTAATCACAGCTACTCAGGAGGCTGAGGCAGGAGAATCACCTGAACCCAGGAGATAGAGGTTACAGTGAGCCGAGATCACACCACTGCACTCCAGCCTGGGCAACAAGAGCGAAACTCAAAAAAAGAAGGAAAGAGAGACAGAGAGAGAAAGAGAGAAAGAGAGAGAGAGGGAGGGAAAGAAAAAGTCAAATGGCACATGTTCTCACTTACAAGTGGGAACTAAACGATGGGTCCACATGGGTATACAGAATAGAGTAACAGACATTGGTGACTGCAAAAGGTGCGAGGGTGGGAGGGGGGAAGGGGGTGAGGGCTGAAAAATCATCTATTGGATACACTGTTCACTATTCAGGTAACGGGGACACTAAAAGCCTAGATTCATCACTATACAATACATGCAGGTAAGGAATCTGCACTTGTACCCCTTAAATAGATTTTTAAATTTTTTTAAAATTTTAATTTCTTCTATCCCTGCCCTCATGCTACATTTTTATTTTATTGATTGATTTATTGATTGATTGATTTTTTTATTTATTTTTGAGACAGAGTCTTGCTCTGTTGCCCAGGCTGGAGTGCAGTGGCGTGATCTTGGCTCACTGCAACCTGTGCCCCACCAGGTTCAAGTGATTCTCCTGCCTCAGTCTCCTAACTGGGATTACAGACAAGCACCACCATGCCCAGCAAATTTTTTTGTATTTTTAGCAGAGACAGGGTTTCGCCATGTTGGCCAGGCTGGTCTCAAACTCCTGACCTCAAGTGATCTGCCCACCTCGGCTTCTCAAAGTGCTGGCATTACAGGCGTGAGCCACTGAGCGTGGCCTCATGCTACATTTTTAGTTTGAATAGCTCATCAGCAGGTTATCTTTATGATACAACATATCTGGGATGCCACCAGGGAATAAATATAATGTAGATAAATACCTAGGTGATGAAATACAGTTTTCCAAAAAGTATACAAATTATGTGTAAATATTATACATTGTCCCATGCTTGAACCAAAAAAGCCTTCCCTACTAGACCACGTATGCTTTGTCTTTAAATTATTATACAATTTGGCAACATTTGTTTTTCCATTCTTCTAGGGAACAAGAATGTTACAGATCAGTAGTCATTAGTAAATCTAACAGTAAAAGCGATCTGAATTTGAAAAGCGCTTAGTGAGCGGTGAGATCACAAGCCATCTGGAGAAAGATGGGCTGATAGAGAAATGAAAGCCAGAACACAGTGCCATGAAGGCAAATCCCACGTAGCCCATTCAGGGAAAGTGTAAGGAGATAATGCAGAGAACAGATGAGGAAAGAAATAGACATAGCCTGCCTTGATACTCCCAGTAACATTAAATAGATCAAGCGATGACAGTGATGACACCATGCATTTATTAGGCAGTGCTTGTTCTCCAAGAATCTCAAAGTACTTTGCCAAACTCTTACATCAAACAGTGACAGTCATAAGAGATACTGGAAGGCATGATTCCGATTTTTCCCGTATTACAGACCCAAGGCACTCAGATTCTGAGAGGTCTGCCTTGCAGGGGCATGCATTGTGGAACACCTCTGATGAGACATTAAAAGACAACCACCAGGATAAAAAGTGATGAAGGAAAAAAAAAAAGAAAATATTAACCCACAAAACAGAGGAAACAATTTTGTTCAACAATTATTATGGTATGATCTAAAACAATTTTTAAATGTACTATAGTGACCACAAGGAATTGCAAAAGTTTAAGAAATACTATTTTTACAGTCACATTAGAGGTCTTAAGACATTAACCTGCGATGAGATTGGGGTGTCCTGACCTAAATGGCAGTACTTACTCTGGGCAGGTGTGATGGTTAATACTGAGTGTCAACTTGATTGCATAGAAGGATACAAAGTATCAATCCTGGGTATGTCTGTGAGGGTGTGGCCAAAGTAGATTCACATTTGAGTCAACGGGCTGGGAAAGGCAGACCCACCCTTAATCTGGGTGGGCACCATCTAATCAGCTGCCAGAGTGGCTAGAATATAAGCAGGCAGAAAAATGTTAAAAGAGAGACTGGCCTAGCCTCTCAGCCTACATCTTTCTCTCATGCTGGATGCTTCCTGCCCTCGAACATCAGACTCCAAGTTCTTCAGTTTTGAAACTCGGACTGGTTCTTCTTGCTCCTCAGCCTGCAGACGGCCTATGGTGGGACCTTGTGATCATGTGAGTTAATACTTAATAAATTCCCCTTAATATATATATATTCCATTAGTTCTGTCCCTCTAGAGAACCCTGACTAATACAGCAAGGAAGGGTATAACATATGGAAATATGCAGGAAACCTCATCGTGGGAAAATGTAATTAGCATAAGGATATACAATCAAGTGTCCTTGGAACAAATGTGGGCTACTGTGTCTAACCTGGAGTTCAGAGTAGGACAGGAATGCAGGACTCCTGAGCAGGAAATTGTTTCCCTGCAAGCTGATTTTCCAGGACCCATCTTGGAATCACCTCACAGAAAGCAAAATGGAAAAACTGTGTGACAAGATTGAAATGATAAAATCCTGAGATTTCTGCTATGAGGGAAGATTGGAAGTAATGCTCACTGAAAAGAGATGGTTCAAAATGGATTTAAATGAGGCTGTTAAGATGCACAAGAGGATGGCAAAGGGCGGGCCATTACCAAGGAGGGGTATTAGAGGCTATTTGCAAGAGCAGCCCAATTTCAAAATGGTGCGGATGTCAAATTCAATGGCCACAGACAGTGTACCAGAGCCCAGATTTTGAAGAGTCTGTCAATGAACTTAGTTTTGTAAATATTTTAGAGTACTACCTTATGCATTACTTAGTAAAATTCACAGTGACGGTGTTAGAGTTGGGAGAATCTACACATCAAACACAGTAGCAATTTTTATAAAGCAAAAACTACAAGAGATACTAGGAAATATAAATAGAAAAATATTAACAGCAGTATGTTTAACTGACAATTCTCATCGCAAGACAGATCAAATGGTCAAGTTAAAGTAAGACTATAGACAACTTAATCAGTAAGATAACTATATGCACATCAGTCACACCAGGTATTCTGACAATGGAGAATATACCTTCTCAAACGTCCATGAAACATTCATAAAAAGAGACCAAATTGGCACAAAGAAAATAAAACAATGCCCCACAAAATAGAAAAGATACAGAAGTTTCTGAACATAATGCAATAAAAACAATTATTTTAACAACAAAATCAATAAGCAAAAAGGACTTAACATTCTCTCCATTAAAGAACTCAGTTTTGGGTTTTATTTTTTGTTTTTGCTTTTGTTTTTTTGAGACAGAGTCTCGCTTTGTCTCCCAGGCTAGAGTAGAGTGGCACAATCTTGGCTCACTGCAACCTCCACCTCCCAGGTTCAAGTGATTCTCCTGCCTCAGCCTCCCGAGTAGCTGGGATTACAGGTGCCTGCCACTATGCCTGGCTAATTTTTGTATTTTTAGTACAGACAGGGTTTCAGCATGTTGACCAGGCTGGTGTCGAACTGGCCTTAAGTGATCCACCTGCCTCAGCCTCCCAAAGTGCTGGGATTACAGGCATGAGCCACCACACCCAGCCTACTTCACAGTCTTAAATACTTATGTCAACAAAACGGAAAGACTAAAAGTAAATGAATTAAGCTTCCAACCCACCAAACATAGAAAGAACAACAAAATTAACTAGAAAAAAGTATTAAGCTGCAATTACTTTTGCACCAACCTAATAGAGAGAATTAATAAAGATTAAAGCAGAATCACTAGGTTAGAATACAGAAAAATAGTCAAAACTAACATAGAAATAAGTAAATAAGGAAACAAGCAAGCAAGCAGGTAATTTGAGGAAAGACAGTAAAATAGATAAGTAGTTAACCTACTACTACAAAGAAAAGCAAGAAAAAATTCACAAAATAAGAAATGACAAAAGAGGGGGTAACCATAACAACAGAAAACTTTAAAAATTATGAGATTTTTCCATAACTCTGTAAATAAATTTGAAAATCTAAATTAAAACATGTCCTTTCTACAAAAGTATAATTTTTTAACTGAAGAGATAGAAAGCCTAATAAATAAATTTCCATAGAGGAAATATGGGACGTCATCAGTGACACGATCCTCAAAAAGGACCAGGATTAGCTAGTTCTACAGAGCAATTTCACAGGGAAGTTCTACCAAACTTAAAGATCAGATAATTCTGGTGTTAAACTGTTCCAAATATAGGAAAAGAAGAAAACACTCCAAATTCTTTTTATGACAGTATAAGCACACTGATAACAAAATCTGATAAAGATTGCAATAAAAAGAAAATGACAGACAAATCATCCTTAGAAATATCAGTGCAAATATCCTAAACAAAACATTAGCAAGCAGAACCCAATGGCACGTTATAACCTGGAACAAGAGTTTGAGGAATGGAAGAAATATTCAATATTAGGAAGCCCATTAGTAAAATTCACTATACCAATCTAAGAGGAAAGTTCCTATAATCAAGTCCACAGATGGAAAAACTTGTGACAAAATTCAATGCTAAGTCCAGGTAAAAACATGCAATACAATAGGAATAATTGGCGATTTCTCAGATACCTGGAGTTAGAAATACCATTTGACCCAGCAATCCCATTACTGGGTGTATACCCAAAGGAATATAAATCATTCTGTCATAAAGATACATGCATGCATATGTTCATTGCAGCACTATTTACAATAGCAAAGTCATGGAATCAACCTAAACGCCCATCAGTGATATACTGGATAAAGAAAATATGGTACTTACACACCATGGAATACTATACAGCCATAAAAAGGAAAAAGATCATGTCCTTTGCAGGGACATGGATAGAGCTAGAACCCATTATCCTCAGCAAACTAACAAAGGAACAGAAAACCAAACACTGCATGTTCTGACTTATAAGTGGAAGCTGATTGATGAGAACACATGGACACAGGTCGGGGAACAACACACACCGGGCCCTGTTGGGGGATGGGGGAAGCAGGAGCATCGGGAAGAACAGCTAATGGATGCTGGGTTTATTTCCTGAGTGAGAGGATGATCTGTGCAGTAAACCACCGTGGCACATTTTTACCTATGTAACAAACCTGCATATCCTGCACACGGACCCTGAATTTAAAATAAAAGTTGAAAAAAAATTAAAAAGCAAAAACAATAGAAACAGTTGTATACTTCTCTGTTAGTTTGAGTCCCCCGAGACCAGGATGTGTGTACAAGTAGTTGATATGGGAGGTGATTTTCAGGAGGCACCGTGAGGGAGTAAGGAATTGAGACATGTAAAGTTAATGAGAGGTACATGAGGGGTTAACATTGTGGGCAACTGAGGTTCATTTCCCCTTGAGATCTTCTGAGAGCCCATGTGGAACACACAACTGAGTTGTTCCCTAGAAGGGTGAAAAGTGGGAGTATTTATCCATTGACTCCCGGACCTCATTGGTTGGGAGTCCCTTCTAGAGGCTGTAGTTTCACAGGACACCTTGTCTGCCCACACAGGGCCATGCCCTCCCACTGCTGGAGAATGTGCTCAAGCAGAAAGGGGCAGGAAGTTTGCCGTGTGGATGGGAACTACCTACAGGCGACCTCTGGGGTGGCTGCTGGTATCTGGGTGGGCAGGTGCATGTGTGTGCACACATCTGTGTAAAATTGGTGCAGAGGCCAGCTTCTGACATGGGGGAGAAACATTGGAAGCATTCCTGCTGCTGTTAGACGCAAAGATGCTCACAATTACCACTCTATTTAACACCATATTAAACCAATACAAGTAGACCAGAGAAGAAAACTAGAGGCATAAGATTGGAAAGAGGCAAAGCTATGTCTAGTTTGAGACGATACGATTTTGTATTCATAAGCCCAATAAAGTAACTGAAATAGCACAACAAAATATAAGATAATTCAGTAAAATAGCAGTATGTAAAATTAATTAAAAAGAAATCATGGCCAGGCATGGTGGCCCATGACTGTAATCCCATCACTTTAGGAGGCCGAGGTGGGAGGATTGCTTGAGCCCAGGAGTCCAAGACCAGCCTGGGCAACACAGAGAGACCCTGCCTCTACAAAAAATTAAAAAAGTAGCCAGGCATAGTGGCATGCAACTGGAGTCCCAGCTACTAGGGAGGCTGAGGTAGGAGGATCCCTTGAGCCTGAAAAGTGGAGATTGCAGTGAGCTATGATTGCACCACTGCGCTCCAGCCTGGATGACAGAGTGAAACCAGGAAGAAAGAGAGGAGAGGACGGGAGGAGAGGGGAGGGGAGGGGAGAGGAGAAGGAGGGAGGGAGGGAAGACAGGCAGGCAGGCAGGCAGGTGAAAGAGACAGAGAGAGAGAGAGAAATCGTTACCCTTTATATAGTAAAACAACAGTTAGAAGATATAATAGGATGGAATACCCCACTTTCAGCTAGGAGCAAACTTAACCAAAAATATGCAAAACCAAATAATATGAGAAAAACTTGGAAGTATTACTAATGGCTCTAAAGTATTATGAAAAAGAAACAGCATATTCTTGGAAAGGAAGACTCAAAGTCAATTCTTCTTAATTTAAAGCAATCCAACAAAAATAACAGCAGGATTTTTTTTCTAGAACTAGACAAATTGATTCTAAAATTAACATGGAAACATAAAATTTTAAATAGCCAGAAAATGAAGAGAAATTATAGAACAGACCTACTAGGTATCAAAATACACCAATTTAAAATGTGCAATTGGTATCTGAAGAAACATATAAGCACATGGAACAGAATAGAAAGTCCAGAAATAGACCAAAATGTATAAAGGAATGTATTATATCATAAAGAGGACATTCCAAACTACTGAGATGAAGAAGGGCATTTTAATAAATTACAGTGGGACGACCGGATGGCAGTCTGGGGAAAAAAAGATAAAGTAAGTCCCCTACTTCACATTGTGCACAAGTATAATTTCCCAAAGAATTCAATGTTAAAAGGTAGAAAATGAAGTGCTAGAAGTGCTAAAGATTAAAAACGGAGTCGGGAAGGCTTTCGCAAGTAAGACTTCAAAATTCAGAAGCAATATAAGGTTGATAAATCTGACTGAAAAAAAATCAAAACCTTCTGCATGCCAAAAAAAAACACCATAAGCAAAATTAAAAGGCAAATGACTAATTTGGAGAAGATGGGGAGGTAATAATTTATATTACAAAGACTGAGCTCCCTAATCTATAAAGATTACCTGGCATGGTGCGGTGGCTCATGCCTGCAATCCCAGCACTTTGGGAGGCCGAGGCGGGCAGATCACGAGGTCAAGAGATCGAGACCATCCTGGCCAATGTGTGAAACCCCGTCTCTACTGAAAATACAAAAATTAGCCGGGCGTGGTGGTGGGTGCCTGTAGTCCCAGCTACTCAGGGGGCTGAGGCAGGAGGATCGCTTGAACCCCGGAGGCGGAGGTTGCAGTGAGCAGAGATTGCGCCACTGCACTCCAGCCTGGTGACAGAGTGAGACTCCGTCTTTAAAAAAAGAAAAAAAAAATTACCTAAAATTCAGAAAGAAAATGACCAACAATTTGAAATAAAGATGACAAATAACATAAACAGTCCTTGCAGGGGTTGCAGGCAGGATGATGAAAATGGCCATCAAGCATATGAAAAATGTCTCAACCTTGCTCACAGTAAGATAAAGGTCAATAAAACTGCACTGAGATACATACCATCTACCACCTATTAGAGTGGCAAAAATCCAAAACTCTGACAACACTCTTGTCGGTGGGGCTGAAGGGAGAAAAAATACCTAATACACTGTGCTGGTGAGAAAGAGAAAATGTTGCAACTCCCATGGAGAGCAATCTGGCCATTTCTACCAAAAATACAACTGCACTTGCTTTTTCACCTAGCAATCCTACTTCTGGGAATCTATCCCACAGATAGATCTACCCACATTAAATGGCATATGTAGAAGATTACGCATTACAGCATTATTTGCCATAGCACAAGATTGAAAATGATCCAAGAGTCCATGAATAGAAGTTGACTGAAGAAACTACAGATATATTAACCCAATCAAATACTATGCAATCAAATGAAAGTATGAACACTATTTCTACTTACTGATGTGGAAAGACCTCCAAAGTATTTGTTGTTCAAAAAAAAAGCAAAAGTTGAAGCTAATTGTGTAGTATGCTACCTTTTCAATAACAGAAAGAAATGAATATACATTTATATTTGCTTTCCTTTGATGAAAGATACACTGAAAAAATAAACAGTAATCTAATAGAAATTGTTACCAATGGAGGGCAGAACAATGAGGAGGCAAGGGGATGGAAGCAAGAATTCTGAGTGTAACTTTTAATTATTTTTAATTTCGAATTATGTAAATGTATTACCTATAATAAAAAATAAAAATTTGAAATATTCCAGAGAGGAAAACATATATAACCTAAAAGGAAATAAGAAACAGACTGATTTCAGATTTCTGATGGAACAATATAACACTAATGTCCAAAGAGGAAAAGATGTGAATCTAAAATTCTATAAGAGGTAAAAATATTTTTCAAAATAAAGACCTTTCTGACATGCAAAGACTCCGTTGTCATATACAAACTCTCCAACAAGTTTCTCCTACTCACTGCAGCAGCACATACACTAAAATGGAAATGAAGGATAACATGCAAATTTGTGAAACATTCCATAATTTTCCAAAAAAAAATTTAAACCAATAATTTTTAAAAGAATTTTTAAAGAATGCACTCCAGGAAGAAAAAAAGAATCTGAGAGAGAAACTGGATACAAAAGGCAGGGGTGAGCAAAGAAACCAGAAAACTAATTAAATTTAAATAAATGTTGATTGCAAAGAAAAATATCTTTTAACAATTTGGAACTAAAGACTTGAGAAATGTTGGAGAAGATAGGAAGTAAAGGAAGCAAAAATACATCAAAGTTTTCACCTTATTCAGGGACAGGGGAAGAGCAGTTGTCTTAGTCCATCTGTACTAGTCAGGGTTCTCTAGAGGGACAGAACTCATAGGAGATACATATATATATCTCCATATATATGTGTGTGTATATACATCTCCATATATATGTGTGTGTGTATATATATATCTCTATATATATGTGTGTATCTCTCTATATATATGTGTACATATATATGTATATATATATGTCTCTCCACATTCAGGAGTTTATTAACTTGCACAAGGTTCCACAATAGGCCGTCTGCAAGCTGAGGAGCAAGGAGAACCAGTCCAAGTCTCAAAACTGAAGAACTTGGAGTCCGATGTTCACGGGCAGGAAGCATCCAGCACGAGAGAAAGATGTAGGCTCGGAGGTCAGGCCAGTTTAGTCTTTTCATGTTTTTCTGCCTGCTTTATATTCTAGCCACACTGCCAGCTGATTAGATGGTGCCCACCCAGATTAAGAGTAGGTCTGCCTTTCCCAGCCCCACTGACTCAAATGTTAATCTCCTTTGGCAACACCCTCGGGACACACCCAGGATCAATACTTTGCATTCTTCAATCCAATCAAGTTGACACTCAGTATTAATCATCACACCATGTATGCTGCTATAACAAGATATCTGAGACTGGGTAATTTACAAAGAACAGAAACTTATTTTCTCATAGTTCTGGAGACCGGGAAGTCCAAGGTCAAGGCACCAGCATGCTCCGTTGTCTGGTGGGGGCTGTTCTCTGTTTCTAAGGTGGTGCCTTGAGCTCCACCCTGTGCAGTGGAGAGAAAAGCTGTGCCCTCACATGATGGAGGAGCAAAAGAAAGTGAACTCATTCCCTCCAGCCCTTTTGTAAGGTCTAATTCCATCCATGAGGGCTGAGCCTTCAAAACCAAATACCTCTTAAAGGTTCCACATCACATTGGCTATTAAGTTTCAACACCTGAATTTTGGAGGGGACACATTCAAAACATAGCAGTAGTCTACATGATGGTGGGAAGACGTATAATCAATATGTGTATTAAAAGTCTAAGTGTAGAAGAACAGGAATGGGAGGTATAACTTAGAAACCACCTAGAAGACAAAATGGAATAAAATAGACGATGGGATAATCCAGTCAACCAAAAATAGGCAGAAAGAAGGGAAACTAAAATGGCACAGTGTCACAGAAAAATAAATAAATAAGTTCAAACACATTTGTAATAATAATCTGAGTGAAGGATGAATTATATATTAAAACAGAATTTTCATTTTGCAATAAAAAAAACCACAGGCTAATTTTTAAAGGCATACCTAAAGATGACAGAAAGAGAGAAGACAAGAGTATAAGAAAAGATATACCAAGCAATTCTGAATACCAGGAAAAAAGATAGAATTTTAGGCAAGTGCAGTAAAAGGATAAAAAGGGATGTTTGCCAAGAAGATGTAACATATAAACTTTTGGGTATATTTGACAATTGCAGCTTTCAGGAACCAGTAGACAAAATAGATGAACAAAAAGTAAGAATATAGAATATTTGGCTAATCTAATTAACAAGTTTGATCTAATAGATATAGAATATAACATTGAACACAATGAAGAACATCCTTCTGAAACAGTCAGGACACTCACAAAAGAAAATTGATCATGTATTAGGTCATGAAGAAAAATCTCATCGACTCCCATAAAGCAGAAATCATATAAGCCATATTGATTGATCACAATGAAATAAAATTAGATTCATCATCAGAAAGACAGAAAAAAATCCATAGACTTAGAAACTTTAAAACGCCCTTGAGAATAACTCTTATGTTTAGGAGAAAAATCAATACAGAACTTACAAAATACATTTAGAAATGAATGATGATGAGGCCATCATGATTTAGGTAAAACAGTATTTAAGGAAAATTTAAAAGCACTTCTGGCCCTGCTCTTCCACTTCTTGGTATTCCTCAAAGGAACATTTTCACTGTGCACCAAGACGTCTACAAAGGTTTTTATTGCACTGTCGTTTGTCATGGTTAACCATTCCTCTATTGATGAACACAGGTTTTTTTCCAGGTCTTTCTAGCACCATGCTATAGAATACCATACAACAGTTAAACAGAATGAAATAGAGTTACGTGTGCTGAAACGGTAATACTTCTAAGGCATTATGTTAAGTAAAATAGACAAAATGCAGAAATAAAGGAGGTGTGATACTTATTATATTATGATAATTTAACAAAAATTAAAACTATTGTATTTCTACAGGTACATATTCTATTTTAGAGAGAAAAATGTTAGGGAGGATAGATGCTGAACAGTGTACTACTTTTAAGGAAGGGAATAGGATAGAAGGAAAGATCAAGGGGATATTCAATTAATTCTACTGTTTGATGGTTTTTTACAACAGGAAGATATTTACTTAATATTTGTGTACTAGCTAAAGAAAAGTTCTCTATGTGAATGATTCTAAGGTGATCATACATGAGTCATCTCTTAGAGACAAATTTTGTAGAAACCACTCATCGAGTTTGTGTAATAATTTTTGCCTGGGCAAGTTTTTATTGATTAAGCTAGCTTCTTCTGATTTAGAACCTGAAGGGAAAGTAAGGCATTAGATGATTTTCATTGTGTTTTGTTAATTACATCATTTCACATTTCTAAATTACAGACTAGAAAAATAGCTAAGATAGAAGGGGCAGAAGAACTTAAATGAAGCCCTATTTTACAAACTCTATTTATTGTTTAGGAATTGTGATGCTATCATCTGTAAAATAAATCTTTAAAGCTCTTACCTTCACCAATATTAACATATTTTAAAGCTCTGCATCTTAGGTTCAGCCTTATACATAGGGGTCTCTTTTAAAAGAAAAACTCATCAATGTCATTAGCAGTGCAAGACAGAAAGCAAAATGTAAACGACAAATATATGAATGAAATAAAATGTTACACAAAGAAAGCGCAAAGCAAAAAATGTGTAACTCATTTCACTAGCTATACAACAAAATATTAAAATAACTCTCAGATACACTGGTTGTTAAATGGGGAGGGGTATGGGTGAATTAAAAAGTTACTCTAATTTAAACAAAATTAATAAAGAAATGTTCTGCATGAGTTTTTTTTCCTGTTTCTACTTCTAATCATTTATCATGCAAATGAAAGCAGTAATGGAAAATGTAAAGAAAACAAATTCTGCAATATACTGAAACTCGTATCCAGCAAGAGATAAGATTGAATATCAGAAAGAAGGAGTCTGAAAATTAGCTGTCTGTACAATAACTGGGAGGGAAAACGGTTTTATTTAGCCTGGAGGGATTTTTTTGTAGCAAACTGACTAAATTAAAATCCAGTCTATTAAATCCAGTATCATACTAGAAAATGCCTTTTCCTTGCACTTTTAGATAAATTTTCATTGATCTCATTTTACACATGATTACATTTTTAATGAGTTATGCAATATTTCCAGGCTAATTTTAAATCTCCTCTCTCCTCTCCCCCTTCCACTTACTGCTTGCTGGATTAACATTTCTGATAAATTGTTGGACCAGAAAGAAGGAGCATTACCAAGATGAAATAAATTACTTCCATTTTTTTTGCAGCTCTAAAGTGCCAATAGGAGAATACAAATGCCCACTGTTTAATTATGCCACATCTTCCAATTCATTTCACAAAAACAATTATTTTATTTTTATGTAATAGGCATGTTACCTTGTTTTCATTATAAATAACCCTGCATGGTGTATAGTCTATTAGAATAAAAAAAATTTCACCCTGACATTGATCAGGTAAACTTGGTGTATGGACATCTTAAAAAGGAATGGCCCAAAAGCAACTCATAATAGAAAAAGGATATGGAGACAACTGGAAAGCCTACATGCTCATAAATAGTTATTTTTTAAAAGATTCATACTGTTTAAAATTAACCTTCAAGCAAAATACAAAATAATACTACGCATAAGTGTTTTAAAGAGATCTATTCTTGTATGGGATGGGAGGCTGGGTGAGTTCCTTGAGCACAGTCTCCAATAAAAGGAAAGTAAGGTCATTTTTCTCTATCTACACCTTCAGGCCTACACAGCAAGAGGAGAGATGATTTGACAGGAGTCAGTGGAATTCCAGCCTCTGTTCAGGAAAGGAAGTCAGAGAGCAAAACTTTTTAAATAGATTAAACTTTCTAATTCAATGACGTATTAGATGATTAAAACAAAATTCAGCTCTATGGTGCTTTAAAATTACGGATCTTGAAAGACTGAAACTAAACGTATGGGAAAAAAATTTACCAGGCAAATACTAACCAGAAGAAAGTTGGTAGATGGTGTAGTAATTTTAGTAATGTACACACACACCCATATGCACACACATACGTACATGAAAATGAGCACACACACACACACACACACACAAAGCATTACCTTGTGCTCCTAACACAATATAGCTTCAAAATATAAAAATTAAAAACTCACAAAAATTAAAAGGAAAAAATGATGGAAGAAATGACAGAGAAAAGATTGAACATAGTAAGTGAAGACCTGAAAGATATTAAAAAAAAGGATACAAATTGAACTTCTGGTGATGAAAACTATAATGTTTGAGATGAACAATATACCATATGAGATTAACAGGAGATTAGACAAAGCAAAAGAAAAGATTGGCAAGCTTCAAGATATAGCAATGTGTCTATAAACTGGAACTATAAAATGGAACACCAATTAAAAAAAATTAAAAGACAGGAAAAAATGAACAAAGCATTAGTGAACTATGAGACAGCCTCAAATGGCCAAATACAATGTAATTGGCATCCCTAAAAGAATAAAGAGGCGATAAATATTTAAAGAAATCATTAATGGCTGAAATTTTTCCAAATTTGATAAAAACTATAAGCCTATGAATCCAAGAAACTCAATGAACTCCAAGCACAAGAAACACAAAATTAAGGCATGTCATAATCAAACCGTTTAATACCAGCAATAAGAGAAAAATGTTAAAAGCAGCCAGAGAGGAGAAAAAGAGACATATTTTATATGGAGAAATAGATAAAGAGGAAGGCAGATTTCTCTCTGGAAACAATATAAGCTAGATAATGGTGAACCAACATCTTTAAAATACTGGCTGGAATATAGGGGAGGAAATCAGTGAAAATTGCTAAAAACTGAAGATGAAATAAAGACATTTTCCAGACATACAAATATTGAAAGAATTAATCACCAGAAGACTGACACTATGAGAAACGGTAGATAAGTGCTTCAAAGAGAATACAAGTGAGACCAGATGTACACAAATGAAAGAAGAATCCTAGAAATAGAAACTACAAAACTAAATATAAAGAATTATTTTAAATTTAAACCTCTTTAAAAGATAATCAGTAGCTTAAGGCAAAAATAATAGCAATGTATTACAGAGATTTTAACGTGTAAAAGTGAAATGTATGATCACAGTAGCTCAAAGGCCAGGAGGGGAAGGAGAAATTAAAATATATTATTGTAAGGTTCTTATACTATAAGTAGCACAAAGTCACTTGAAGATAGACTATAATATGTTAAAAATATATAATATAAATTCCTAAACAACCAATTCTTTAAAAACAGAGCTAATAAGCAAATAAAGTAGAAATATAGAATTATAAAAAGATTAATCTAAAAGAATATAGAAATAGAGGACAAAGAGAACAAAGAACAAAAAAGACACACAGAAAACAAACAGCAAGACTTTAGATTCAAATCAATCATATTAGTTCATCACATTAAATGTAAATGGTCTAAGCAACCAAATTAAAAGGCAGAGATTATCAGATTAGGAGGAAAGAAAATAACACCCACTCTATGCTGCTACTTTTTTTTAAGTAAAAAGGATGGAAAAATATATTCTTACTAATGTAAGTTGAAAGAAAGTGAAAATGGCTATATTAATATCAGCCAAAGTAGATTTCAGAGCAAAAATTATTATCAGGGATGAAAAAGATCATTTTATAATAATATAGGACTTGATTCATCAAGAAGACATAAAAGTCATAAATATTTGTGTGTTTAATAACAGAGCTTCAAAATACATGAAGCAAAAACTGAAAGAACTAAAAAGGAAAATAGAGAAATCTACAATTATACTGTAAGATTTTCACTCATTTCAATAATTGATGGAACAAGTAGACAGAAAATTAGTAAAGACACAGAACTTATGAAAAATGCTATTAACCAACTTTATCTAAATGACACTCATAGAATACTCCACCCAATGACAGCAGAATAGACATCTGTTTCACATGCCTATGGTATACATAAGATAGACCATATTTGGGATCATAAAAGAAGTCTTAATAAATTTAAAAAGCATTCAAGTCACATAAATGTTTCTATGGTCACATTGGAATTAAATTAGAAATCAATAATAGAAAGATTTCTAGAAAATCCTCAAATGTTTGAAAACTAAATTATACACTTGAATATAATACATGGGTAAAGGAAGAAATCAAACAGAAATTACACTATATTTGGAATTGAGTGAAAACGAAAGCACAGCATATTGAAATTTGTAGCTCTATTCTTCACTGTATTTCTTGGAATCAAAAATTTCGTCTAAAACAATGATGGTAACTAGGATTACATTTAGGAGGCTCATCCAGTATTTGAGGTCTAAGATGCAATATCAATTTCAACGTTGACTAAAAATCTTCACCCTGGCATTGAAACATGCCTGCCCAACTTTTGTACTCATGGTATAAAAAGATGGAAGTTAATCTACTTATGGTCTTTTTATGATCTTTTTAAGTTATACCTCTATTTGTCTTCTCTGAGAAATACAAGAAAATTATAATAGGATTATAGTATTTAAACAAACACCCAACTCTAACTAATTTCTGGATATATTTGTCATTTCTACCAGAGAAACAGGTTTCAGGGAATTGAAGAGTTATAAAAAATCCAAGCCTGAGACTGAGTAATTTAACTATTTTTAGTGATAGTGAACAGTAAATACATGACCAGAAATATAAAATATTAACATGAAAGTGAAATATAGAAAGGCTCAGAAAGTACTGAGAGCCTGAAGGAATGTAGCAGAGGTTTTAACAGACTATAAAGCTCACAAGAGAACTTGACAAGAATCTAATGTTCAAAATAGTAAAAGTTAATCTTATATTTGTTTAACTCACTGAAAAATTCACTGTAGTCTGGACAGCCACAGTCTAAGACTTCAGCAGTGAAAATGTAAGTAAGATATGCTAATATTGGGCAAAAAAATTAAGACCCAGGAATGTGGAAATGCCTTCCATACCACTCAAGTGGGCAATATTTGAACATGGAATGGTGAGGTTTATTTGGCATGGTGGAAGAGGACTGTAGAACTGCAGAAGTCCTGAAGTCCTGAAAACTGTTTTTGTTATTAGAGAAGCAACAAATCACAAAGCTTGGAAGCAGTTTCCGTTAATGGAGAAATCTCACAGACCTTGTCCCAGTCTGCATGCTGAGAACAAGAATAACTATTTCAGGGAAATTCTGTGAGCAAAATTCAGAGAAATTAACAAATCTGGTACAGATAAATTTGACAGCAGTTTCAAATACAGACTTCATAGTAGGGGGATGATTAATGGATACAAAAATATAGTTAGGTAGAATGAAAAGGATCTAGTATTTGATAGCACAACAGGGTGACAATAGTCAACAATAATTTATTGTACATTTAAAAATAACTAAAAAGGTATAATTGGAATGTCTGCAACACAAAGAAAGGATAAATGCTTGAGGTGATGTACACCCCGTTTACCCTGATGTGATTATTATATATTGTATACCTGTATCAAAATATCTCATGGGTCCCATAAATATATACACCTACTATGTACCCACAAAAATGAAAAAAAATGAAATAAAATCAAAAAGAAACTTCATAGCAGACCTAAAAAAAAAAAAAAAACTATCATGTTTCCGTGCAAAAAACAAAAAAAAAAACAGGACAGGGAGGGTGGCTCACTCCTATAATCCCAGCACTTTGGGAGGCTGAGGCAAGTGGATCACTTGAGGTCAGGAGTTCAAGACCAGCCTAGCCAACATAGTGAAGCTTCATCTCTACCAAACATACAAAAAAAATAGACAGGTGTGGTGGCGGGCACCTGTAATCCCAGCTACTTGAACCCGGGAGACAGAGGTTGCAGTGAGCCAAGATTGGGACACTGCACTCCAGCATACGTGACAGAGCGAGAATCTGTCTCAAAAAAAAAAAAAAAAAAGAAAGAAAAAGAAAACAACAACAACAACAACTTTAAAGTCAGTAACTTCCGGTTTCCAATGCTGGCTCTGCCAATTTATAAGCTGTAAGAACTTGAACAAGTTTCTGGCTTGCTCAAAGACCAAGTTTTTTAAACCAAGAAAATAGAGCTATCTTCCTCACTGAGTTGTTGAAAGGATTCGCTCATGTACATAAAGAACTAAACTCAGTTCTGAGCACATAGTAAGGCCTAAATAGTACAGATTATTAAGAATAATTAGGAACACCTTTCCCAAAGGACCAGAAAATGATGGCTGGAACTAAAAAGTGAATATAAGATTGTTTTTATAAGGAGAACTGAAGATACATGAGAAAATATAATTTATGTAATTAAACAGTGCTTCTATTCACAATAGCCAAGGTATGATGGACAAGCTAAATGTCCATCAACAAATGAATGGATAAAGAAAATGTGGTACATATGCAAATGGAATATTATTCAGCTATTTAAAAAGAATGAAATTCTATCATTTGCCACATTGATGGAACTGGAGGACATTATGTTAAATGAAATAGGCCAGAAACACAAAGACAAGGCTGGGCATGGTGGCTCACACCTGTAATCCCAGCACTTTGGGAGGCTAAGGCATTGGATCACCTGAAGTTAGGAGTTCGAGACCAGCATGGCCAACATAATGAAACCTCGTCTGTACTAAAAATACAACAATTAGTTGGGCATGGTGGCACACACCTGTAATCCCAGCTACTCAGGAGGCTGACGAACGAGACTTGCTTGAACTCAGGAGATGGGGGTTGCAGTGAGCCAAGATCACATCACTGCACTCCAGCCTAGGTGACACAGCAAGACTCTGTTAAAAAAGAAAAGAAAAGAAAAGAAGGAGGGAAGGAAGGAAGGAAGGAAGGAAGGACGGGAGGGAGGGAGGGAGGGAGAGAAGGAGGGAGGAAGCGGAAGAGGAAAGGAAGGGAGGAAAGGAAGGAAGGAAAGAAAGAAGGAAAGAGAGAGAGAGAGAAAGGAAGGAAGGAAGAATTCACATGTTCTCATTCATATGTGGGAGCTATAAAGGTGATCTCATGGAGGTAGAGAATAGATGATGGTTACCAGAGGCTGAGGCTGGGAAGGGTAGAGGGGAAGGAGGGACTAAAATGGGTTGGTTAAGGGGTACAAAAACACAATTAGATAGAAGAAATTAGATCTAGTGTTGCATAGCAAAATAGGGTGACTATAGTTAACAACAATTTATTGCATATTTCAAAATAACTAAAAAAGTAGAACTGAAATGTTCCTAACACAAGGGAATGACAAACGTTTAAGGTGATGGAGATCCCAGTTACTGTGATTTGATCATTACGCATTGTATGCTTGCATCAAAATATCACATGAACCCCATAAATATGTATAATTATGATGTATTCATAAAAAATAATTTTAAAAAAATTAAATGGTGCTAATTTAAAGTGAATAATGAGGCTGTAATAGGTCTTCTTCAAAGACAGCCACCCTCAATTCCTCCTCTCCCTGTAGAAGTATGTCACTCTGCCTATCCAGAAGTTGGGTCCACTTTCCTCCCCCTTAATTTGGGTTGGCTCTTTAACTTCAGTGAGAGTGACACTGAAGTTAAAGACAAGGGTTGTGCCAGATCCAGGCCAACCCTTGAAGAGGCATGGTGCTACTGCTTTCCCCATTGAACCTCACTGCAGTGTAAGAAGTCTGACCAACTCGAGGCCTCCATGTTGCTAGGAGGCCCAACCTAGCAAATGACAAGCACACGTGGAGAAGCACCAAAGTCAAGACATTGAGCGAAGTTTTCTTGGAACTTCCAGCCTAGTCAAGATGCCAACTAAATGCAGCAACACGAGTAAACCCAGTTGACATATGAGGCAGGAAAACCACTCAGTTAAGCCCAGTCAACCCACAGACCCACAGAATCATGAGAAAAAAAACAAAGTTTTGGGCAATAGATACATGAAACAGAGTCTAAACCTGCCAACTATGAACTGTAATTATCCGTAGCCTAAGACCATCAGAAGTTGCTAATCAAATCATCTTTATTCTCTCTCTCCTTCTGTCTCTCTTATTTTTTAAGAGACAGTGTATCACTCTACTGTCCAGGCTGGAGAGCAGTGGCATAATCATAGCTCAATGCAACCTCCAATTCCTGGGCTTCAGTGATCCTCCCACCTCAGCCTCCAAGCACCACGATACCCGGCTATTTTTTATTATTTTTTGTAGAAACAGGGTCTCACTATGTTGCCAAGGCTGGTGTCAAACTCCTGGCCTCAAGCTATCCTCCTTTCTCACACTCTCAAAGTGCTGGGATTACAGGCACCACCCATGTCCAGCCTTGTCTTTCCTCTCTTAACAGATTATTATTGGTGTAGGTGCACTAGGAGCTGTGATTCCAAAAACAATTTTCTTTGTAGGACAACCCCAGATTCCCTGGTTAGAGGCTACAAGAAGGGACCCAGCCAGTGAAAACAGCCAGAATGCTTCTGGTAAAAGGGCAATTCTTTCTTACTACAGATGAAAGAATGTTTTATTAAAAATCTTTCTGACAGAGCTCATAGAAAAACAACTTGCAACTTATGTCTCACTTTCAGGAAATCTGAATTTATTACCAAAAGCCACTTGGCTAATATTTTTTCTCTCCCTACACAGAACTGATATTTAAGATACAACCACAGTCAGCCCTTTCAAATTCATAACTTCACTGGGATTTGATTTATGGTTTCAGGACATGTTGGACTCAGGGTATTCCTCCCTTTTGTGAATAATAAATTAATTAACTAGCAGCCAATGCCATGATGGCATAAAATGGTTCAAAAACACAAGATTATTCGACAGACATGGAGTCCTTGAAATGCTTGGCCTTCTCTTTTGTAATTCTCTTTCTTTCCTTAGAATAAAATCATTCTTAGTCTTTAAATGACTTGGCTGTCTTATTATCACCTTCAACTAATTATGGAATATAAAAAAGTTTTTCACCCCTTCCCACAAATTTTCTCCCTGACCCATTTCCCACACACTGTGGCAGGAGATGGTATGAAGAATAATTCTGGGCATAAAAGCTTTTCAGGTCTTTAATAACATGAACTCACCTCCATTAATAAGGTAGAAATATTTCTCTGATTTGCTGCCTGTGACCTTGCTCTTAATAGCCTTCAATGAAGCCACCGCGGCTTTCACTCTCTACAATTTCAAGACAGTTATTTACTGGTTTATTCCTTTTACTCCATCATTTATCTTCATAAAATAAAATAAGTTCCAAATTAAGCAAATTTTAAATAGCAGTTTCTAATAGCCAGGCCAGGAAGACTTAACTTTTGATCTCACGATGACCTGTTTTTACATTCAAAGTGGCATTTATTTTCACACACATCTTCCAAAGAGAATGAAAGAAATGGGCTTGATTTTTAAAATATAGAGACCAAAAATTAAAAAAAAAAACTTAAGAGAAACTTCCATTAAATATTGAGTGGGAGCCAATTATGTGCCAGTCATATCCCAAGTTGTGGGAATAAAAAGATGAAATAATCCCAACCTTTAGGATGTCCATGGGTTAATACAGGAAATGACTCTGAACAAGCTACATCAAACACTGTAGGAAAGGAAAATCTGACAATGAAATAAGTGCTGTAAAGGGCTAGGAATGAAAGACTGACTATGCAGAGATGAAGCTGGAGGTGAGGAGGAAGAGAACAGAAGCTTGGAAGCACCACGCACCTTCAGGAAATGTTAAGAATGAGTATGATGATGAGCAGGTCTCAGAAGGTGTGATGGTTAATACTGAGTGTCAACTTAATTGTATTGAAGGATACAAATTATCGATCCCGGGTGTGTCTGTGAGGGTGTTGCCAAAGGAGATTAATATTTGAGTCAATGGGCTGGGAAAGGCATACTCACCCTTAATCTGGATGGGCACCATCTAATCAGCTGCCAGCGCACCTAGAATATAAGCAGGCAGAAAAATGTGAAGAGAGAGACTGGCCTAGCCTCCCAGCCTACATCTTTCTCCCAAAGCTAGATGCTTCCTCCCCTTGAACGCTGGACTCCAAGTTCTTCAGTTTTGGAACTCGGACTGGCTCTCCTTGTTCTTCAGCCTGCAGATGGCCTATTGTGGGACCCTGTGATCGTGTGAGTTAACATGGTACTGGTACCAAAACAGAGATATAGACCAATGGAACAGAACAGAGCCCTCAGAAATAATACCACACATCTACAACTATCTGATGTTTGACAAACCTGACAAAAACAAGAAATGGGGAAAAGATTCCCTATTTAATAAACGGTGCTGGGAAAACTGGCTAGCCATATGTAGAAAGCTGAAACTGGATCCCTTCCTTACACCTTATACAAAAATCAATTCAAGATGGATTAAAGACTTAAATGTTAGACCTAAAACCATAAAAACCCTAGAAGAAAACCTAGGCAATACCATTCAGGACACAGGCATGGGCAAGGACTTCATGTCTAAAACACCAAAAGCAATGGCAACAAAAGCCAAAATTGACAAATGGGATCTAATTAAACTAAAGAGCTTCTGCACAGCAAAAGAAACTACCATCAGAATGAACAGGCAACCTACAGAATGGGAGAAAATTTTTGCAATCTACTCATCTGACAAAGGGCTAATATCCAGAATCTACAAAGAACTCAAACAAATTTACAAGAAAAAAACAAACAACCCCATCAACAAGTGGGCGAAGGATATGAACAGACACTTCTCAAAAGAAGACATTTATGCAGCCAAAAGACACATGACAAAATGCTCATCATCACTGGCCATCAGAGAAATGCAAATCAAAACCACAATGAGATATCATCTCACACCAGTTAGAATGGCGATCATTAAAAAGTCAGGAAACAACAGGTGCTGGAGAGGATGTGGAGAAATAGGAACACTTTTACACTGTTGGTGGGACTGTAAACTAGTTCAACCATTGTGGAAGACAGTGTGGCGATTCCTCAGGGATCTAGAACTAGAAATACCATTTGACCCAGCCATCCCATTACTGGGTATATATCCAAAAGATTATAAATCATGCTGCTATAAAGACACATGTACACGTATGTTTATTGTGGCACTATTCACAATAGCAAAGACTTGGAACCAACCCAAATGTCCAACAATGATAGACTGGATTAAGAAAATGTGGCACATATACACCATGGAATACTATGCAGCCATAAAAAATGATGAGTTCATGTCCTTTGTAGGGACATGGATGAAGCTGGAAACCATCATTCTCAGCAAACTATCATAAGGACGAAAAACCAAACAGCGCATGTTGTCACTCATAGGTGGGAATTGAACAATGAGAACACTTGGACACAGAATGGGGAACATCACACACCAGGGCCTGTCGCGGGATTCAGGGAGGGGGGAGGGATAGCATTAGGAGATATACCTAATGTAAATGACGAGTTAATGGGTGCAGCACACCAACATGGCACATGTATACATATGTAACAAACCTGCACATTGTGCACATGTACCCTAGAACTTAAAGCATAATAAAATATATATATATATAAAAATAAAAACCTTTCTGCTTAAAAAAAATACTTAATAAACTCCCATATATATATATATTCCATTAGTTCTGTCCCTCTAGAAAATCCTGACTAATACAGAAGGGAAGCTGGATTCACTTTCTAGAAAGTGGTACAACAAGTCACCATGTCCTGGATGGCTCCAAATAATAGAAGTTCATTCTCTCACAGTTCTGGAGGCCATGCGTTCAAAAAATCAAGGTGTTGACACGATGGGTTCCTTCTGAAGGCTGTGGGGGAGAATGTGTTTTGACTTTCTCCTACCTCGTGGTGGCTCCAGGTGGTCCTCGGCATTCCTTAGTGTGCAGCCGCAGCACTCCAAACTCTCCTGCATTGTTACATGGTGTCTCTCTACGTGTATCTTCATGTGGTCTTCTTACAAGGACATTCATTGTGGGGAGTAGGGCGTTAAGGCCCACCCTAACCCAATAGGACCTCATCCTAACTAATGACATCTGCAGCCACATAAGGTGACATTTGGAGGTGCCAGGTGGACATGAATGAATGTTGGGGGGACACTATTCAACCCAGGACAGAGGCCATGCTGAGTCTGAATGCAGTGAGGCTAGTGTTCCCAAGTGCCAACTGTCGCAAAGCACACTTCACAACTTTTGTCATTTCTATAAGCAACCCACTCTTCTATTTTGCTTCATTGTATTTTAAATTTTTATTAGGTCAGCTTTCTCCCTCTTCTTTTTTTTTTTTTTTTTTACTTATATACATTTAAGAGGAAGCATCATATCACTACTACAAATGGAAAATACTGCTTGCCATTCTATAAAAAAGCGGTCCCCTACCTTTTTGGCACTAGGGATTGGTTTCATGGAAGACAATTTTCTCATCATCTTTGGGGGGACAGGGATGGTTTCAGAATTAAACTATTCCACCTCTCAGAGGCTGCAGTGAGCCGAGACCCTGCCATTGCACTCCAGCCTGGGCAACAGAGCGAGACTACATCTTAAGAAAAAAAAAAAAAAACTATTCCACCTCAGATCATCAGGCACATCAGACATTACATTCTCATAAGAAGCATGCAACCTAGACCTCTTGCATGCACAGTTCACAATAGGGTTGTTCACGTTCCTTTGAGAATCTAATGCCTCTGCTGATCTCACAGGAGGTGAAGCTCAGGTGGTAATGCTCGCTTGCCCACCAGTGAACTCTGGCTGTGGGGTCTGGTTCCTAACAAGCCACAGACTGGTACAAGTCTGCAGCCCAGGAGTTGAGGTCCCTTGCTCTAAGGTATCCATAAAATGTTTATCAAATGTTTAATGAAAATAGATTTTTAATAATGAAATACACAGCATAATAAATCTGACTGAATTATAAAAATGCATACCCCAAAATAGATTCCTCAGTGATGAGACTGCAACTGTTGAGAATCAGTTAATATAATAAGAGATTTAGGCTGGGTATAGTGGCTCACATCTGTAATCCTAACACTTTGGGAGGTCAAGGTGGGAGGATCACTTGAGGCCAGGAGTTCAAGATCATCCTGGGCAACATAGTGAGCCCCCATCTGTACCAAAAAAAAAAAAAAAAAAAAGACCAGGTGTGGTGGCTCACACATGTAATCCCAGCACTTTGGGAGGCCGAGGCAGGTGGATCACATGAGGCCAGGAGTTCGAGACCAGCCTGGCCAACATGGTGAAATCCCATCTCTATTAAAAATACAAAAGGTTAATCTCTTTGTTTTTCTTTTTTGTATTTCTGCATAATCTCACTTATACATGGAATCTAAAAAAGATGAACTCAGGCCAGGCATGGTGGCTGAAGCATGGAATCACAGCACTTTGGGAGGCTAAGGCAGGTGGATTGATTGAGCCCAGGAGTTCCAGATGAGCCTGGGCAAAGTGGCAAAATTCTGTCTCTACAAAAAATACAAAAATTAGCTTGGTGTGAAGAAGCCTTCTGACCAAAGCACCAGAAACTTGTTCTACCTAGATGTTTCAAGTATTTGGTAATATGTGAAAAATAATGAACAAAAGATCCTTATATACTCACTCCTGGCACACAATTTGAAAAAATCCTTGCAAGGACCTTCTAGCAAGTTCCAGTGTCTCCTCATAATGTTCACAATTGTTGATGAGTTCTTCAGATGGGTTCTTTTTTTTGAGCCAAGTCTTGCTCTGTTGTCCAGGCTGGAGTGCAGTAGCATGATTTCATCTCGCTGCAAACTTCACCTCCTGGGTTCAAGCAATTCTCCTGTCTCAGCCTCCTGAGTAGCTGAGACTACAGGCTCATGCCACCATGCCTGGCTAATTTCTGTATTTTTAGTAGAGATGGGGTTTCACCATGTTGGCCAGGCTGGTCTCAAACTCCTGACCTTGGGTGATCCGCCCACCTCAGCCTCCCAAAGTGCTGGGATTATGAGCATGAGCCACCACGCACCAGACCTCAGATGGGTTCTTTAGATGGATTAATAACCAGGTCTTTCAGAAAAGGCTTTCCATATCGTTGAACAGATGAATGGGGTTAAAGGGTCCAGCTTATAATGATAACTGCTACCCATTACTCAGCACTACTATATCTAGGCATTGCATAAAGCCACCAGTATGCATTTTCTCATTTAACTTTCACAACACTTTCAAAGTAGCTACTATTATCTGCTGGGGAAACTGAGGTTCAGAGAGATGGTGAGATTTGGCTGAAGCTTATATTACCCTTAAAGAGAAAAGTGACAACTCCAACCTAGGTGGGAGCTTCTAGCACCTATGATCTCATGGGAACATGAACCAGAATTGGGTGCTACATCTCCATCTCACTTTTCCTATAACACCTTGTCTCCAGATCCCAGAACTGGCCTCAGGCACCAGGCCAGGGCTGCTTCTGCCTGGGGAATCCATGTGGCTGGGCTGCAGGAAAATCCACGGTGGGATGAGTAGGCAGTTGGGGGCTGGAAAGCAGAGGGGAAAGGTGGGTCTCTGAGAGTGAAAGAAGCAAATGCCTAAATTAGGGCCATCAGCCGGCACGGTGGCTCACACCTGTAATCTCAGCACTTTGGGAGGCTGAGGCAGGCAGACCACCTGAGGTCAGGAGTTTGAGACCAGCTTGGCCAACATGGTGAAACCCTGTTTCTTCTAAAAATACAAAAATTAGCTGAGCATGGTGGCGTGCAGCATAAGAATTGCTTGAACCCTGGAGGTGGAGGTTGCAGTGAGCCGAGATCGCGCCACTGCACTCTAGCCTGGGCAACAGAGAGAGATTTCATCTCAAAAATAAATACATACATAATAAAAATAAAAAACACCTGTCATTTCTCAGGGATTTCTGAGAAATGCACAGAAGCATTCTGCTTTGTGCCTGTGAAAAGTCTGGGAGTGAGATGTTATTTTCCCTTCTAGGTTTTATCCTCTGCAGCTAAAGACATCTAGAACATTTGAACTTTGTATTTTTATGAGGCTTCTTTCAAAGCATGTTGACAGTGCAGCTCATGGTCTAGTTACAAACTGAGAATTTGTGGTACTTTCTAGAAACACATAATTGTGAGATCAACCAATACCTGGAAGAAAAGTTCCAGGATAAACATAGAGCGACAGTTCCTATAAACAATTCAGGAAGCATCTTTTTCTGGGCAGTTTCCTTCATAAATGCATAAAATCAATGCATTTACTTGTAAATCATTATTTACAAGTAGAAGTTACATACAAATGCAAGGTCTCATACTCAATGAGTTTACAGACTCCTCTTATGTACACTCACATACACACACACACACACACACACACACACACACACACACACACACACACAGCCTCTTTCTGCAAATGCCTGGGACTCTGTCTAAGAGCTTTCTCTGGCCACAAGACCTGAAGTCCTTAGGAAAGCAATTCCTTGGTGAGCAGCCCTTGACCAATGACCAGTGAAATACAGTAGAGAGAAAGCCCAGCTTCCTTGTTCCTCAGGCAGGACAACTCTGAGACATATGCTGTAGAGTTCCTCCAAGGTCTTCAGTAGAACTGAGCCCCAGTTGCCCTCAATAGTCACCTTCTCTTTAATGCACCTTGACTGGCCTTTTTCCCTCCCCTGTCTCACTTCCCCATACCCTTCCTGGAGTCACTTTCCAAATACCTGTGATACGGGAGAGTTCCCTGACTCCCCTCACAGGATGTGCAATAGGGGTGTGGCTGATCTCTTTGGCCGCTGCTGCTCAAACCTCTTATGGGAGGGGGAACATGCAGATAGGCAGGTGCAGGAGCCAGGGCGCTGGACTCTGGCCCCATGGCAGCATCTAGGAGTGGGAGCCTGTGACTCCCAAAGCCCAAATGGGAGTGTGTTACAGTGTGCTCTTTTAGCCTTGCCATCTGTGGATGGCTTAAGTGTTAACCAGCTCAGTGGACCCTCTACATTTTTGTAAGCGCACAGGGCCACTATGATAGCACAGGGCCAGTATGACAGCTTTCTGTATCTCAAGCTCTCGTCCAGCATCCTGGAAGAATCGGGTCACACACGGACTTGAAAGATGAATGCAGGGGTTTTATTCAGTGGTGGAGGTGGCTCTCAGTGGGATGGATGGGGAGCTAGAAGGGGAATGGAGTGGGAAGATGATCTTCACCTGGAGTTTGGTTGTCCAGCGGCCTATCTCCTCTGATCAGCCCCAGCCAAACTCCTCTCGACATTCAGACTCCTACTCTCTTTTCTCTGCTGTGCCGTCTGCTCTTCCATTTGTCTGATCATCTCCTTGTCTGCTTCTGGAGCCTGGGGTCTGGGGTTTATGTGGGTACAGCCTAGGGGCTGTGGTGGGCCAAAAGGCAGATTTTGGGTGCAAAAACAGGAATGCCTTTCCTCATTTAAGGCCATGGGTATCCAGGCTTGAGGGTGGGCCTTTGCCAAGGAACTGCCGTCTTCTACCCAGTATTTCCCTATCTTGTGTCTGTATTACCTACACTCAAAGTTGGGGAC
Organism: Gorilla gorilla gorilla; assembly: GCF_029281585.2. Classification (NCBI taxonomy): domain Eukaryota; kingdom Metazoa; phylum Chordata; class Mammalia; order Primates; family Hominidae; genus Gorilla; species Gorilla gorilla. Next base: position 103,610,412 of record NC_073242.2, read on the forward strand.
AATTGAGGAAATAAGGTGGGTTTTAAAGAACTGTCACCAGGTTAGTGATGGCAGCAAATTACTAAATATGATTGCAAAATCTCATTAACCAGATACTCTGTTGCCGGACAGTGCTAATAACTTTTGGCTTCTTTCACTACCATCTATACAAAAGAGAAGAAACTCTGGTGGGCCAGAGAAAATAGCCTTCACTTTCATGTATAACACAGAGGAAATTCTCAGTCAAGGCTCAATCAAGAAAATAGAAGTCCACGCCTGGAATTTTAATGCAGGATATTTTATATAGGGAAGTACTTATAAAGGGGCTGGAAAAACAAATCGTCAAAGAAAAGAATGAGACAATGGAGACATTTGCAACAGAAAGAAACCACTCTCCAGTTTTTTAGTAAGTTAAATGCAGAGTTGCCATAGGACCCAGCAATTCTCCTAGGTATGGGTATCCAAGAGAATTGAAAATATATGTCTATACAAAAACTTGTACATGAATGTTTATAGCAGCATTATTCATAATAGCCCAAAAAACCCAGAAACAATGCAAATGTCCATCAACTGATGAATGGCCAGATAAGGAAAATGTGGTATGTCCATACAACGGAATATTACTAAGCCATAAAAATGAACTACTGGCCGGGAATGGTGGCTCATGCCTGTAATCCCAGCATTTTGGGAGGCCAAGGTGGGCAGATTACCTGGGGTCGGGAGTTCGAGACCGGTCTGGCCAACATGATGAAACCTCATCTCTACTAAAAATACAAAAACTAGCCAGGCATGGTGGTAGGTGCCAGTAGTCTCAGCTACTTGGGAGGTTGAGGCAGGAGAATCACTTGAACCCAGGAGGTGGAGGCTGAAGTGAGGCGAGATCATGCCATTGCACTCCAGCCTGGGTGACAGAGCAATACTCTGTTTCACACACACACACAAAAAAGTACTGATACATACCACAACACAGATGAGCCTTGAAGACAGTACACTAAGTGAAAGAAGCTGGTCATGAAAGGCCACATGTTGTATGATTCCACCGATAAAATGTGCAGAATAAGCAAATCCATAGACAGAAAGTAGAAGAATGGTTGCCAGGGGCTTTGAGGAGAGGAGCATGAGGAGAGACTGCGAATGCGTATGGGGTGTTTTTTTGAGGGGGATGATGAAAATGCTCCAGAATTAGATAGTGATGATGGTTTCACAAGCCTTTGAATATATTAAAACTCACTGGATTGTACATTTTAAAAGGGTGAATTTTATAGAATCTAAATTCTATCTCAAAAGGAAGGGACGGAGGGAGGGAGAAAGAAAAGAAGGAAAGGGCCGGGCACGGTGCCTCACGCCTGTAATCCCAACACTAGGAGGCTGAGGTGGGTGGATCACATGAGGTCAGGAGTTTGAGACCAGCCTGGCCAACAGGGTGAAATGCCATTTCCACTAAAAATACAAAAATTAGCCAGGCATAGTGGCACGTGCCTGTAATCCCAGCTACTTGGGAGGCTGAGGCAGGAGAATCTCTTGAGCCTTGGAGGCGGAGGTTGCAGTGAGCTGAGATCACGTGCCACTGCTTTCCAAGCTGAGCAACAGCGACAGAATGAGACTCTGTCTCAAAAAAAAAAGAAAAAGAAAAAGAAAAAGAAAAGAAAAGAAGGAATGAGAAAAAGTAGCCACAATCATTGATCATCTCTTGGGAAAGAGAGACAAAGAGATGAGGTTTTACCAGAACTTAAGAGCCAGGCCCCCTAGCAGAAACTGGAGCCACTACAGAAGGAGCATGTGGTGGGAGCTGGCCCCAGGGAAGGGACACAGTCACAGCCAGGCACTCATTAATAAGCAGAACCCCCTGATTTTTCCCTTCCTCCCGCCCACAATTCCCTTGGTATTGGCCAATCCTGGCCACAAACCAGTTAGCAGGGGAATCTGAGAAATGTGGTTTGCAGGTGTTGGCCCTATGATACAGAGAAGAGTAGGGAAGGGCAGTGTATTTGTCTGCAAACAAACAGGCAGACACCTTGCAGAGACCCCTATCACTTCAAACATGAAACTCTTCCTTGTTGAGATTATGAATACACCCTAGGCAACAGGATGGGTAGTGTCACTTGTGAAAACTCAACACAAGCCCTCAGTGAATGCTTTTTTGGAGATAACAGAGGAATAAGAGGAGGAAGGGAATAATTATTTCAGAAGTAGTTACAACATGAAAATGGGAGCACAAGCCTTCCTTTAACCCAAATGGATACTCTCATTGGGTCTTATATTTCACAAATATCTTTGAGCACCCTAGGGATACAGTGAAAGTGACACTGTCCTTCCCTCAAGGAGATTATTAAGGAAGTCTCAGCATATGGAAGGAAAAAAATATTAACCAGGCCTGGTTAACATAAATCAACTATTCAGGAATCATAACAGAAAGGGAAGTGTTTATTTACATGTACATTTGAATAGTGCCTCTCTACCAAATACCTCAAAGAGCTTAAAACTGGAAGGACATCCTTTGGAAGTGTGTCGAGGAATCCTCCATTCTCACTGAATTTCAATCTGTCTAAACATCATTACCTCTGGGCACGCTGCAGTTTTCTTAAACCGTATTCCCACACACCTATCCCCTGCTAACATAATTGCTGCTCATTTTGGTATACTGCAAGGAATAACCTACTTAAACGCAGAACAGAACTTGTAGCTTAAACTTCCCAATGAGAACAACTGGGGAGAAAACAAAGTCAGACTGAGACTGATCCAAGTTTCTGTAAACCCTTCAGGACATTTAACATTCCCAGGCAGATATGGCTCCAAACCAACTCTTGACATTCAAATGGCCAGTTATTATTCTGACATCTGTGAGCTGTTGCACCTTGCTGTTAATTTCATCCCTAGAAATAGTGCTGGAGAAGAATCGACTCTTATAGACATTAATTTGAACTGAGGCTAGATTCCTGCTGACTATACGAACACCTTTAATCTAGGGTACATGTCATACCTTGAAGAAATCCTAAAACAGAATTATTAAAGATGTCTTTCTTTAAAAAAAAAAAGTCAGAAGGTTCTTTTTCCTTTATATAAGCAAGTGTATCACAAAAGCAAATTTCCTTTTTTTGCTTAAGGCCAAAACAATGTCAAATAAAATAAAGCAAAAGATAAACACATACCTCTGAGGCCATTCTTGTCTCATTTCCACCTTTCCTCTTGGATAATTCTCAATATTAACACAGCGTGGGGGGGTGAGGTGACCAGAATTGGGAAAGGGCAAGAGGGAGAATTTAGCAAAAGAGCAAATGGAACTACTACTGCATTGCAAGCTTATGCAAATATTTCCAAAGATAAAATATTTCAAAGCAAATCCATAAATAATAAAGAACCGAGTCACCATTATAGTAAAGTCACACTTTTCAATAGTTTACTAAAACATACCATTTATTTTGGGCTCTAGCCATACATCAAAGCACAGCATAAAAACTAAACGTTTTGCTTCTCAAAATGTATTTATGAAAAGTAGAGCTGTATCAAGCAATAAACATAGCCAGTTTTGTTCTTGGATCTTGCCAGCTGTGTACACCTCAAGTAGAAGCTCATTTGGCTGCAAGACTCTGAAGTGGTTTTCCTACTTTCCAGAGCTCCAAAGGAAAACTATCAACAATTGATGATATACGCGTACGAATCAAAATTGCTGATCAACATCTTAAAACACAGAAAAGCACTACCAAACAAAAAATTTACTCCAAAAGTGACTTTAAATGCTTCCTTTAATTCGTTTCATGAGGACAATTCCCAATTACCAGCTTGTTTTGTTTTCATGTTCTTACTGAAATAATTAACCAGAATAAATTAAAAATTATAGAAGTTGTGGTATTCCTTATCTCTTGATTACTTATACTGTGGTACAGCCCAGCTGGGAGTTTTAAACTAAAATACTTAATCATCTCATTCACACGGAAGAATATGTAAAACAGAAATATAGAAAGAATGGTCCACTCTTCCGAGAGTGTTTTGTGCCTACTTAATACGGAAAGAAAACCATGGGAATACTCTGGGCAGATGAAGAATCATAAAGTGGAAGATGGGCATGTTGGCTGGAGTGTTTGTGAAATTACTAAACGTTGAAGATACCTGGTATTCATATGTTCATACAAATGCACAACAGCAAATCATTTTGCATAATCTTTTCCATTAATGTGATAATAAAAACTGACTATGAAACACCACACTCAGGTTACCATTGATTCTAAAATAAAGATGTGGATTATATCTGTGCACCATATCTGAGATTCTCAGACGTTACTGTTAGCACTTTCTACTGGTCCCACACAATTTAGTGACAAATAATACAATGTCTTAGGTTGTTGTTTGGTCTATTGATCCCATCTTTATAACTAGATTAAATATTCCTCTATACTCTCAAATTTCCTTACACATATAACAGGTACTCAAATAAATACTTCCTGACAGATAGGCATGTCTGTCTAAATTAGAGGTTTCTATCCTATAAATATACTGGCTGATATCCAATTCTCAGTTTCATTTTGTTGTTTTAATAGCCAAAAGTTTATGTCTACATATCAGGAACACTCATATCAAAATTATGCATCAATATCATTTTATTTACATTTCCCAGATATCCAAGCACAATTTAAATTTTTGTCTTACTCTAGAAAAAAAAAATAACATGTTGTGTAAATGAATAAACAGTTCAGGCAATTACTAAGGGGAGGGTTCTTTCCTTTTTATTTTGTTCCTCACTTTATTTTGATTTCTATATATGAAATATATGTGTAAAATATTTTTCTCTGTGTGCTAGCTTTGGATGAATTCTTATTTTTTTAATTTTTTTATTTCAACATTTATTTTAGATTCAGGGGGCCATGCACAGATTTGTTACATGGGTATATTGCATGATGCTGAGGTTTGGGGTACATTAGGAGTCATCAATCTCTTCCTTTAGGGTTTGTGTTTTATGTTTAAGAAATCTTTCCCTACCTTGGGGTCATGAAAATCACCTCCTATGTTATTTTCTGAAAGCCTTATTGTTTAAAAACTGTAGATTAAAGACTCATTAAGGACTGTAATGCACCTGATATTGATTTCTGCATATAGTATAAGATAAAGGTACAATTCCAATAGACTTACAATATAGAGTTAACAAGTTAAAATACTAATAAAATGAATACTAATAAAATGCTGCTCTTCTTTCTATTCAGATTAAGAAATAGAGCATGGCCACTTAGGGACTCCTGTGTCTCCACCATCAAATCACCTACTCTCCCTCAGAAGGTAACATCTATCCTAACTCTTGTTTTGGTTATTGTTTTACCACCTGTGTGTCTATACCCAGACAGCATATTGTTCCATATGGCTACTTTGAGTCTTTATAGAAATAAACACATGCTGTATGCATTCTTAGAGTGATGTGCTTCTTGCAATGCAAGTCTGAAAATTATATTATGAGTCCATGCTAAATAAGTGTAGAAATTGAGGGTGTTTTGAAGTTTTTATGCCTATTTGATAGTCATGTTATGTTGCTTGCATACTTTTTGGAATTTCACTTTTCTTGTAATTTATTTTTATTGCATTTAACAAAAGCACTAGTCTACAATGAATTTAAAATTCAAAAACAAACTGGATTTTCACTGCAGTTAGTGTGAGAAGCCATAGATTTGTTTAGACTTCTCAGCCTCCCAAAGTGCCTAGCCAGAAAGTGGCAGTACCTGGGGATAGCCGTACTCTAAGCTCAGACCCCTGTCCCAGCCCCTCCTCACCAGGCATCACCTTGCTCCATTAGGAGCCTCAAGTGCATACATGTGATCACCCAAGACTACAAATCCAAGCTCCATTCACCCCCAACCACACACAATTAGACACAAACAGCTACCCCTTAAGGCATGATAGCGTGGACCACCCTTGAAAGGAGGAACTCAGGGTGCTTTGCATGGGGAATGGTCATGGTTCAAGGCTACCCAGGCCACAACAGAGGGCAGGCAGGACAGATTCCATGTAGCCACACCCCTTTGGCCATGCAGACAGCTTGTCCCATCATTAGGAGCACAGTCAGAAGAGGCCGAGGGGAGGGCCCTTTAATGCTCAGGGCTCAGCACAGAGGAACCCTCTTACCCAGTTCAAGTAGGAGATGGGACTTGACTCTGGAGGTGGGGCTCAGACACTGGACCAGATTTAGGACTAGGTAAAACAGGGTAGAGGTGAAAGCACCTCTCCATAAGACAGGCCCACCGGTGTGCCTTGTCAATTTACCATTGCCATGGCAACACTTGGAAGTGACTGCCCCTTTCTGTAGCAATGAACCAATGACATGGAAGTTACCAACCTTTTCTAGAAATGTCTGCAAAATCCACCACTAATTTGCATGTAATTAAAAGTGGGTATAAATATGACTGCAGAACTGCCCCTGAGCTGCTACTCTGGGCAAACTGCCTATGGGGTAGCCCTGCTCCGCAAGGAGCAGTACCTCTGCTGTCACTGCTATATACACTGTGGCTTCCATAAAAGTTGCTGTCTAACACCACCGGCTTGCTCTTGAATTCTTTCCTGGGGGAAGCCATGAACCCTCCTAGGCTAAGCCCCAGTTTTGGGGCTTGCCTGCCCTGCATCACAGTCAAAGGGCAGTCATGGCTGGAGGTACTGAAAGAAGCTGGAAGCAGGTGCCAACTGTGGCAAGAGGAAGAAAAGAGAAAGGAAATACTTCACCCCCTCCTCCTCCTGAGCCTCCCAGCAGGTCCCCATCTGCAGAAACAAACTAGAAACCAGTTGCTCAGAAGTCTGGGAAATGTGGTTTGTGAAATGTCAGCTCCAGCATCACATAGGGCTTCTCTAACGTTTCTGGATACACGTTCTTTGACAGATTCTGCATTAAAATACCTTCTCCAAGTTTATAGATCTTTGTGTCTGTGGCTGTTGTTCTTTTTCTCTGTATGCTAGCTTTGGATGAATTCTTATTTTTTAAATTTTTTTATTTCAACATTTATTTTAGATTCAGGGGGCCATGCACAGATTTGTTACATGGGTATATTGCATGATGCTGAGGTTTGGAGTACATAAGCAGTCATCAATCTCTTCCTTTATGCTTAGGGTTTGTGTTTCATGTTTAAGAAATCCTTCCCTACCTCGGGGTCATGAAAATAATCTCCTATGTTATTTTCTGAAAGTCTTATTCTTTAAAAACTATAGCTTAAAGACTCATTAAGGACTGTAATGCACCTGATATTGATTTCTCCATATAGTATAAGATAAAGGTACAATTCCAATTTATTTTCATATCCATACTCCAATGTCCCAGCACCATTTATCCTGCCCTCCACTAATCTGCAATATCACATCTGTCATGTATCAAAGGCCCTCATATGTGTGGATCTCTAACTGGGCTACCTCTGCTCTCCCGCTGCTCTATGCCTATAACACCACCAAAGCATCTCAATTACTATAGCTTTGAAATCTTGATCTTGGTAGGCAACTTCCTGAATTCTGTTCTTTTTCATGAAGAATACTGGTGTTATTTTCGGTCCCTTGCATTGCCATATATACTTTATAAGTAGCTTATCAAATTTCACAAAAGAAAAATAAATCCTGTATGAATTCTAAACAGAATTACATTGAATCTAAATCAATTATAGAAGAATGGACATCTTTACCATATTGAGTCTTCTGATCCAGAAGCAGGGCTTACTTATCTCTCTATTTAGTTAGATCTGCTTTAATATCTCTCAATAAAATTTTACACTTTTTCCATAAAGGTCTTGCATATGTTTTGTTACATTTCTTCCTCAGTGTTTCATATCTTAAGTTATTACAAGCACCTTTTATTCATTTTCTAAATGTTTGTTGCTGGCATGTAGAAATGCAATTGGTTTTTGTACATTTATTTTTTATTTAACTACCTTTCTAAACTCACTTATTAATTCTAATAAATTATGCACAGATTCCTTTGTGTTTTGTACATAATCATATCACTTGTAAATAGTAACAGGTTTCTTTCCTCCCATCCATTCCTGATACCTTTTATTCCTTGCTTTTCTTTGCTATACTTGAGAACCTTCAATAGAGCCTCCAACCTCAGCCTCCCGAGTAGCTGGGACTACAGGCACATGCCACCACACCTGGCTAATTTTTTGTAGAAATGGGTTTCTGCCATGTTGCCCAGGCTGGTCTCAAACTCCTGAGCTCAAGCCATCCACCTGCCTCTCCCACAGTGCTGGGATTACAGGCGTGAGCCACCATACCCGGCCTTAATAGATTGTTGAACAAAGTAACTATAGGGACATTCTTGTCTTTTTTTTTTTTTATTACACTTTAAGTTTTAGGGTACATGTGCACATTGTGCAGGTTAGTTACATATGTATACATGTGCCATGCTGGTGTGCTGCACCCACTAACTCGTCATCTAGCATTAGGTGTATCTCCCGATGCTATCCCTCCCCCCTCCCACCACCCCACAACAGTCCCCAGAGTGTGATATTCCCCTTCCTGTGTCCATGTGATCTCATCGTTCAGTTCCCACCTATGAGTGAGAATATGCGGTGTTTGGTTTTTTGTTCTTGCGATAGTTTACTGAGAATGATGATTTCCAATTTCTTCCATGTCCCTACAAAGGACATGAACTCATCATTTTTTATGGCTGCATAGTATTCCATGGTGTATATGTGCCACATTTTCTTAATCCAGTCTATCATTGTTGGACATTTGGGTTGGTTCCAAGTCTTTGCTATTGTGAATAATGCCACAATAAACATACATGTGCATGTGACATTCTTTTCTTTCGCTAATCTCAAATATAAGGTCAAAGTTTTACTAGAAGTATGAAAGTACTTCTTTTTTAAGAAACCCTTAACCAGTTTAAGGAATTTCCCTTCTTGTATCAGTTTGCTAAGAGTATTTCCTAATTGTATTGAGTTTCATTCAATGCTTTGCATCTATTAAGGTAATCATATGATTTTTATCTTTAATATACTAATGTGGTAAATAACAATTGATTTTCTAAAGTAGAACCAACCTTATATTCCTGTGACAAAAACAGTTTGCTCATGATTCTTTACCCTTTATATATATATTACTCTTTTGGGTTTACTAATATTTTGTACAGGATTTTTCCATGTATTTCATTATAATATTGGTCTGTAATTCTTTCTTATATTATCTGTTTCAGGTTTTGGTATCAAAGACATGCTAATTTGTATTCTATGCTCTGGAATACAGTGAATTTTGAATTTTTTTCTTGAATGATTGATTTTGCTGGGATTGGAGGGGGTTTGTGGAAATATTTTTGACTATGGAGTAATTGTTTTAATGATTTTGTTATTGCTTGGGTTTTCTATTTGTTCTTGAGTCAATTTGGGTCCACTGTATTTTTCTAAGATTTTGTCCATTTCTTAACAACTTTCAAAGTGATATGGTTTGGCTCTGTGTCCCCACCCAAATCTCACCTTCGACTGGAATCCTCATAATCTCCATGTCAACAGCAGGACCAGGTGGAGGTATTCAGATCATGGTGGCAGTTTCCCCCATGCTGTTCTAATGACAGTGAGTGAGTCTCATGAGATCTGATGGTTTTATAAGCATTGTCTGGCATTTCCCCTGCTTGCAATCATTCTCCTGCCAACCTGTGAAGAGGTGCCTTAAGCCATGATTGTAAGTTTCCTGAAGTTTCCCCAGCCACGCAGAACTGTGAGTCAATTAAATCTCTTTTCTTTATAAATTACTCAGTCTTGGGTATTTCTTCATAGCAGCATAAGAATGGGGACTAATACACAAAGTTACAGTTTGAAATTTATCATTATAATCTTTTGTCATTGTAATATCCAGAACATCAATAATTAAGGTTTTTTCAGTCATGATAATGATTACTATTCTTTGATCAATATCACTAGGGGGTTGTCAATTATATTAGTCTTTTCAAATAACTTACTTAGCTTTGTAGATTATCTTTATTAAAAGCTTAATTTCTATTGTATTGATTTCTGTTTTTACACTTATTACTTTCTTCCTTCTACTTTCTTTGCATTTAATTAAGGTGGAAGCTTGTTGCGTTAATTTTTATCCTTCCTTCTTTTCTGTTGTAGCTTTCAATGCCATAAAATTCCCTCTAAGTTCTGCTTTAGCTGTCTTCTACCAGATTTGACATTTAATATTTTTATTATAAATCAGTTCTAAGTATTTTCTAATTCTCATTGTAATTCATTTATTGAATCTTTAACTGTTATTTTTTCATTTCCTAACACAAGCTTTTTCTGATTTTTCCAGTTTCATTTTAGTTGTTGATTTCTAAATTACATTATACATTTAGTTATTATGCATTATACATTTAGTTTCATTACATTTAGTTATTGATTTCTATAACTACATTATAACACCCAAGCATATTTTCCTTACTTGTATCTACATATTTGCATATATTCATCTGCCCCCCCCATCCTGCCCACATCTACCTCCCTTTCCGCATCATTTTATTTCATGTTAAGTGGCTAAATTTACAATTTAGTCTTTATGTTACAGAATATCCAGGAGGAATTGTTACTGAATTAGAAGAAAAATTAACAACATTCTGAGACAGATCCAGTAATAGGATCACATACTTCCATTTTAGGGAGAAAGCGGCTGCATCTTTGTATAAAAGATATTTTCACACTGTAGGTCAGAAGCATAATGTTATTTTTATTGTTGTTTTAAATATAAGAGTGTATATATGGGTGCTGAATAGCCAAAGGAGTGGATTGTGCTGAACAGTGTCTGCTGTCCTGCATTTGCTCTTCAGCCATGTTCTTTCTAATGCCAGGACTGGAAGCCTGCAATTACACTTCCCAGACTCCCTTTCCAGCTGTCCTCCTGTTGGGTCTGCCAGTGAGAGGCACTAATAAGAGACTGGAAGGCAGAGGAAGGAAGAAGCTACTTTCTCCTGGCTGAAACTACTTTCTCCTGGCCTCTACCAGTGCTTCTGGCTGTGACTCTGGCAGTGATGGCAGTAGCAGCAAAGGCATGACAGTGGCATCCCAAAAGCATATAAATCATCGATTTTGTATAACCATATATTCTATTTTGTTTTTCCAGGTCTTTCAACACTTTTGCAACACATTTCCTGCATCCTGTTTGAAATACCCAAAATGGTTCTTATTAAACATTGATAAATTTATGCGAGGTAATTTTAGTTATTTTTTATTATGGATTACATTGAGATCAGAGAATGTAGACTATATAATTTAAATGCCTTCAAATATTTTGTGACTTCCTTCAAGATCCAGAATATGGTCAATTTGTATAAATATTCCATATGTATTTGAAAATATATGTATTCTGGAGTTGTTGGGTAGAGTGTTTTACATATGTCTATTAGGTTAAGTTTAATTGTGTCGATCAAATTTTCCATACCCTTACAGAATTTTTGTCTAATTGAGCTACCAATTTCTGAGACAGATTATTGTGGTTTTATCTACTTTTCCTTATAGTTCTCCAATTTTTGCTCTATATATTTTGAGACTTTGTTACTAGGTGAATAAAAATTGTAATTATTGTATTTTCCTGGTGAATAAGACACTTTATAGTTACAAAACGATCCTCTTTATCTTCAGTAATATTAGTTGTCTTAAAATGTATTTCATCTTATATTAATATAACTACACAATCTTCCCTTCGTTTCAAATTTTCCTGGTATACCATTTCCCATGCTTTTATTTTCAGTCTATTTGCTTATGTTTCACATGTCTTTCTTATCAATAACACATTGTTGGATTTTGCTTGTTCTTTTTCAACTCAATCTGATAACTTTTGTCCTCAAATTTAGACCATTTACACTTAACGTAATTACTGACATATTTGTATTTATATCTACCATCTTATTTCAGGCTTTCTATTTATGTAGTCTTTTCTCCCTTCCCCTCCCCACTTTTTTGTATTCTTTTGGGTTTTTGTTTGTTGTCTTTCCATTTTTCTCCTCTACTAATTTAAAAATTATATATTTTGTTTTTATTCTTTAAGAGGTGTACAAAAACTTATCCAAGTCAAAAGCTCGCCAATATATTTACCTCCTAAAAACACCACAAGAGCATTAGAACACTTGACTTTTAGTCATCTACTCCTAACTTACATATACTTAGATTAGGTTAAAGTTTCTTCACATTTAGACAGTATGAATTCAGGCTAGAAAACCCTATGAGTATTGACTTGTGAGTCCACATAGACTACTCTGATCAAAGCACTTGACCTTCCAACCACCCTCAATAATCTTCACTTCTCACAGTGCTCCATCTTCTGTCTCCCTGATTCTTTGTATATATTCATCCTTTGCCTGGGACACACTTCCTTATTTGTCATCTGGCTCCTTGGTCTTACATATCACCTTTTCTAAGATGACTTCCTTGACCACCCCCCCACCCCATCTAATTCCATGTTATTTTCCTTCCTTAAATATTCTCATCTTGTAATTCTTCCCATTATAGCGTCTATCACACTATTTTGTAATTGCCTTTTTTCTTATCTACATAAGTTCTTTGAAAATAGGAACTATGTCTGCTCTTTCACTTGTGAATCCCCAGTTCTTAGCACAATGCCTGATGCTATTAGTATTTGTTAAACAAATAGAGTCCCTTACTTGAAATTCTTCACTGGTTTTCCATTGCCTTCTTACCAAACCTCACAGTACCTGGCAATTATGAAAGTCCCATTTAAGCTTTTATGTTTAGTTGACAGGATACTACTTGTATTGTAGAAGCTGGTCTGGCCACTGATCAAAGCAGATACCCATATAACTGCCTGGTAATGTATCTCAAGAAAAAAACTGTGATTATACTAAGGTGGTCCCATGGCATCCAATGTGAATTATCAGAAGGTGGTCAGAAGTGAAAGCAGGCTTAGACACTGCCATTTGTCACCTCTAAAGTCAAATGACAAACCAAAGGACCTAGTATACCATGCCTTTTAAATGTAGCCAGACCGTGCTAAGCTATGAGGATGCAAAGGCATAAGAATGACATAATGAACTTTGGGGACTCAGGTGAGGGAAGGTTGAGATGGGGGTGAGGGATAAAACTCTACATATTGGGTACAGTGTACACTGCTTGGGCAACAGGTGCAGTAAAATCTCAGAAATACCGCTAAAGAATGTATCCATGTAACAAAAAGCCACCTGTACCCCCAAAAACTATTGAAACAGAAATAAAAATTAAAAATAAATGTAGCTAGACCAACATTATCTTGTACCTGAAAGGGAAAGAAAAATCCACTTGTGTGCTTAAGTAATACCATTCTTACTAATGAACGGACATTGTAATTTGAGACTGCTATGACACAGGATTGTCAGTTCTAGAGCAGAGGGCATTTAATGTTTTTACAGCTGCTTAAGAGTACTTCTATTAAAAACACTGCTCAATATATGCTTCCTGAACAAGAAATTGACCTTGTATACTCCAATAATATACTATAAAAGACAAAATCATAGAATTCTTGAAGCCAGAAGAAATGTCAATAAGCTAGTAATTCAAATTCCCACCTATGAGTAGGACTTCATCTAAAGTCAGTTGTTCAGCAAATGTCTAGGAAGGAGTTGTCTGATATTCCCTTGGCTGGTCCAGTACTTCATCAGATCTATTGTTAGAAAAGTCATCCTTGTTATTCCTCAGCTTTGTCTCTGACCCTTTAAACACCCTAGGTACTTTCTGGCATTGAACAAACCAATAAAAGACAAGGTAGGCCAGATGAACTCATGTCTGTATTAGGATAACCCAAGTGACCCAGGGCCACTTGCCTAGAGGTGGCCTTTTGCCACCTGTTTCCATAGCCTGGTTCCACGCTTTGGAATTTGGTCTCTGACTCTGATTTCTTCACTCATTCAATGATCTATTTGGCCTATGAACCTTGGATTTCTGATGAAATCTTACTATGTACACTCCTGATCTTAGCATCACCTGCTGCTTTACAGGAAATAGCCAATCCATTAGCCAGCCTCTTTCTATGGCTCTCCCATCAGCCAGCTTAGTTTTCTCTAAAACCTTTATTCTTTTCTTTGCCTGCCCACCCTGCAGAGCTGATTCTGCCCCACCAACCAGAGACAGGTACTCAGACAATTTGTCAGCTAAGTGTCATTACTTCAGATGAATTTTGCATTCTCTGATTATATATTCTATTAAGATACAGAATATTTGGAGATCATCCTTCATATAATCACATGCCTTTAAAAAAACTTAATGTTTTCTTCAAAATGACAATGTGTTGGAAACATCACTGACATTAATTATATTTCTGTAGATTATAACCATTCAAGTCAACTCAACTGAATGACAATATTTGGAGTAGCAGACCAAGGACATAACAGAAAGAGAAACATAAACTATAATTTTTCTATCAATGTAGGGAAATCTAGATAATAGCTTTTATTCTAATTAAGGACAAATCTACATGCCACAAAATAAAGTAAAAGGCTATGTAACCACCAGGTAAAACATACATGACTGAGACAGAAAGAGAAAAAAAATGGCAAAGACCTCATTCTCCTGCCCTCCCCCACACAATTTGATAAATAGGATATCTGGAGAATTAACCAAAAAATGGAAACCTATCAGAAAATAACAATTATATGGGTAATGGATGAAATTGTCATTTTAGGCAGAGAACATAATTAAAGTCACAGAAATCACAGAAAAGGTATAAAGAATTACTTGAACTCAGTAGGAAATGATTCTAAAAAAAAATAAACAATACTTTGCCAAGAACAAAAAAATACTAAGCATAATATAAATGTTTTGTGTCCTTTTCAAGAAATGACTCTCTGTCCTTTTATTCTTTTAATGGCTTCTATTTTCTATTCACTCAGAATCACTCACTCAAAATCCTCTTCATATGGGGTTGTTAATAATGTTGTCCATCTGCAAGGAAAAAACCTCCACATACAAATACACACATTTTGGCTTTTCCTCTTGGTCTTTGTTGGATACATTATAGGTAGATGTCATGATGCTGTGCTGCTGGGATCTAACACCAAAGGATATCTTTGTTCGTGTACATTTTTCTTTTACTTATTCTTAGAGAAAGACAGTAAAACATGCTGGAGCCACTATAGTTTGTTTGTTTGAAATTATACATAAAAGACAGAAATGGAAAGTTGGAAACAGCTGTGTTAATTAAGAAACATATGAATGTAAAGCATTGGCCTTACAACCTACAGAGATACAAAAATAATGCCATTTATCAGTCTGTTTTACCCAGTATTTTTAATGGGTTGCATTAAAAATATCAATCAAAGACTACTACCTGTTCTTTCATATTAATTGCCTCAGGATTCTACATTTAAAATTACTGTTGAACAGATGGCTTCCTGTACCCTTACAGGAGTGTGAGACTGAGCTTTACTGACGCATCTGTTAAGCTAAACATGCGTGTAATCCATAAGAGATTTAGCACTTACTGAAACTAAGCATGGTTTACTTCCTGTGAGTACTATCCTAAGAACCTCTGAGTATTTGAAGTTTGCTATAGGTTAGCCTTTTCTTCACTTTTATTGGCCTTCCTCTTAGGGATATCTCCTGATCTTCTTTTTGCCTGGGTCCTACAGTAGATTAAGGAGACGCGGATGAGCAGCGGTGGAAGGAGACACACACACCGACTCAACTTCTCTCCACCTCCACCATCACCTCCATAATCCAATCTGCCATTATCTCTTGCCTAGAAACTAGCAATCATTTCCCAATTTCTTCTTACTTTCCCTCTTGAATCCATTCAATGTTCCGTCATGTATCCAGAGGGGTCTTTCTGAAGCACATGATCTGCCTGCTTAAATCCCTTCTATGGTGTCTCTCTGCTGCTAGGATAAAGATCAACATCCTCAACAAACCAACAAAGCCCTCTGAGTTCAGTCCTGCCTTTCTTATCCATCTCCTTTTATTCTCCATACTCCCACCTTACTGGCCCCTTATACTTCCTCATGTGAAACAGGCTCACTGCCATCACAGAGCATTTGTTCTGTTTGCAAGAAAAGTTTAATACAGACTGAGGTATACAAGAGTCCTACCAGCATTAATATACCTGTTCAGTGTGCCCAAAATTCGATGATTAAATTTTATTTCCTTCACGTCATTAATTCACTCATACATGTGAGAATGAAAACAGGGAATGGGGCACCAGCTTCATAGCTGATATTTCTGTATAACTTAGTATAGAAGGAGACACTTTGGGTCCATGAATTCTTCAAATACTGATGTAATAACTCTATTTCTTTAGTATAAGAATTTAAGATATACTTTTAAAAACATAAAAAGTGTTATCTTAAGTAGTTATCATAAATTACACCAGCAACTTATGCTAGTATAATTTTTTACAGATACAAGAAAAGATCTGGGCCAGGTGCGGTGACTAACGCCTTAATTCCGCACTTTGGGAGGTCGAGGCGGATGGATCACCTGAAGTCAGAAGTTCAAGACCAGCCTGGCCAACATGGTGAAACCCCGTCTCTACTAAAAATACAAAAATTAGCCAGGCATGGTGGCAGGCACCTGTAATCCCAGCTACTCGGGAGTCTGAGGCAGGAGAATCACTTGAACCTAGGAGGCAGAGGTTGCGGTAAGCCAAGATTGCACCATTGCACTCCAGCCCAAGCAACAAGAGTGAAACTCCGTCTCAAAAAAAAAAGAAAGAAAGAAAGAAAGAAAGAAAGAAAGAAAGAAAGAAAGAAAGAAAGAAAGAAAGAAAGAAAGAAAGAAAGAAAGAAAGAAAACAAGATCTGAAAGACATACTGACAGAAGGGTAAACACAGCACAGGGAATTTTGGGTAACAAGTAAAATAGAATAATCCCCCTGGGAGAGCTAAAGATAAATATTAACTGTTTTGCTATTCTGTCAAAAAGCAGTCAATTTAAACATGTCTCAGGATTAGTGATCTTAAAATAATTTTATGGGATTTCTTATTATAAAAGTGTTATCAGCAGAACACACATTCTTTTCAAGTCCACGAGGAAAATTCACCAAAACAGACATGCTGAGTCATAAAACTAGTCTCAATAAATATCTTAAGATTGAAATTATGCAGAGTATATTCTCTGACCACAAAAGTGTTATATTAAAAATCAATTATGAGTAGCTATCAAGAATATACCCTCAAATATTTGGAATTTGAACAGTATACTTTTAAATAACAAATGACCAAAGAAGAAATCACAAGATGAGAAAATAATAGAAACATAGTACTTCAAAACTGTGGGATACAGCCTAACCAGTGCTTAAAGGGAAATTTTTAGTTTAACTGCTTTTTTATAAAAAAATTTTTTAAAAAGAAAGGTAAACCATCATTCTCAGCAAAACTATCGCAAGGACAAAAAACTAAACACCGCATGTTCTCACTCATAGGTGGGAATTGAACAATGAGAACACTTGGACACAGGAAGGAGAACATCACACACTGGGGCCTGCTGTGGGGTGGGGGAGGGGGGAGGGAAAGCATTAGGAGACATACCTAATGTAAATGACAAGTTAATGGGTACAGCACACCAACATGACGCATGTATACATATGTAACAAACCTGCATGTTGTGCACATGTACCCTAGAACTTAAAGTATAATAATAAAAAAAGAAAGGTATAACGTCAATAATGTAAGCTCCATCTTGAGAAACTAAAACAAAATAGAGAAAATTGAATGCACAGTAAGTAGGAGGAAGGAGAGAATAAAAATTAGAATGGAAATCAATGAAATAGAAAACAGACAAATTAGTAGAAAAAATAAATAAACCAAAGTTGGTTCTTTAAAATAATTAATTAAGTTGATAAACCCCTAGCAAAACTAATCAATAAAAGAAATAGAAGTTACCAATATCAGGAATGTGACTATAGATTCTAAAGATATTAAAATGATAAGCTTTCAATAAATTTAACTTACATGAAATGAAAAATTCCTTGACAAGTACATATTACCAAAATTTACATGAAAAGAAATTGACAATCTAAATAAACCGGTATCTATTTAAAAACTGAATTTAAAATCAAAAACTTCACTATAAAATCTTCCGAACCAGATAGCTTCACTGGTGAATTCTACCAAATGTTTAAAGAAGATGTAATATCAATCCTATATAAACTCTTTCAGAAAATAGAGAAGACGAGAATACTTATCAACTTGTTTTACATAGCAGCACAGAAGCCTGACAAAGATATTATAATTAAAAATATATAGATCAGTATCCTTCATGAACACAGGTTAAAAAAATGTTTAACAACATGTTAGCAAATTAAATTCAGCAATATATTAGAACAGTAATACACCATGACCAAGTAGGGTCTATCTCATAAATTCAAGGTTGATTAACTTTTGAAAATCAATCAGTGTAATATGCCACATTCATAGAATAAGAAAAAGATCATATTATCATCTCAAGAGATGTTTAAAAAATCATTTGACAATATTCAACACCCCTTTATGATAAAACTTCAGCAAATTAGAAGTAAAAAAAGAACTATCTCAATCTGATGAAGGACATCTACAAAACCCATGCCTATCATTGTACTTAATTGTGAAACAGTAACTCTTTTTCCCTGAGATCAGGAACAAGGCAACGGTGTCCACGCTTACCAAATCTTTTCAATATTGTACTAAAAGTTCTAGCCAGCGCAATAAGGAAAAAGATGCATAAAGATTGGAGAAGAAGAAATTAATATATTAAAGATTTATTGCAAGAAATGTATGAAAATATAGATATGCAAGCATATATTTCTACCACCCAACCTACCACTGTTAATATTTTGTTATATAACCTTCTTTCTTCTATAGCTTCTATAAAAATATATATATGCTTTTTCCCCCAAAAAAGATCATAGATTTTGTAGCCTGCTTTTTCTACCTAATAAGACATAGTGAACTCTTTCCCACGCCCTTAAATATTCTAATAGCATCATTTTTCATTGTTAAATATTTCATTGTATGAATATTGACTGTTCAATACACAATTTCATCAAATCCATGCAGTTAGACATTTAAATATTTCCAAATGTTTAGTTACTATAAATGATGCAGCTTCAGTTACATAATAGCCAGATATTATTGTATTATATATCCATACCTATTTCTCTGATATAAATTCCAAGAAACTGAATTTCTGAATAACATTATAAGCACATTTTAAAGTTTTTAATTGCTATTGCCAGTTTCATAACAGGAAGTATATGTCAATTTTTATGTCTAGAAGCAATGCATGGATAGTAGACATTTTATGTGCTTCCCCAAAATCTTTTGTCTGTCTCTTGACAGCATCCCCGATTTTCTATGCAGGCATTTTCGCCTCTTCTATCCAACACAACACTTTGAGGGAAGGTGGTCCCACTCTTGATCCCAGATGGGAGATGTAGCTCAAGACTTAGCTAAGTAATGTAACCACATGGATCCAGCTGTTGTTTCAGGGATGAGTATATGCCTCAAGTTGGGCCAAAAGGATCTAAAAAAGAAACTGGGATTCTGTCAAAGGAAACTGCTCCCCTTCTAAGAAAGCTTCCAGAATAACCCTCTCATTTACCCTGCAAGTAAGAAGCAGAGAGTCTCAGGAAATGTTGATAATCTATCTTCTGGTGACAGCAATGAAAAGCCAGTCTTAGGATGAAGCCAACACGTTAGAAAGCAGAGAGGAGAAAGAAAAAGAAACTAGGTTCTAGAAAGTATTGCTGAGTCCCTGAAACAAAACAATCCTCTGGAATTCAAATAACAAGAGCCAATAAATCTCATTTATTAAGTTATTCGAACTGGGCTTTCTATTACTTGTAACCAAATATATCCTCACACAATAGGAGAGTATCTATATTATTCTTCATAATTAATGACAATAATCTTTTTAAAATATTGTCATTTTATAGAAAGTTATTTGAATTTGCATTTCTTTGACTACTAGTGAGGTTAAAAATGTTTTCAGAAATTTACTGGTTATATGCATTTCTTCTTCAGTATATTTTCTGCTAATATATTTTTTCAATTGATATGGTTATCTTCTTGATTTGTAAAAACTTCATATATAGAATACTAGCACTTTGGCACATGTATTACAGTTATTTTATGAATTTATTTTTTGTCCTTGTTTTATATAGACAAAGCTACCAGTAATTTTCTTTCTAGTTTTTTTTTTTTTTTTTCTTGAGACAGAGTTTCACTCTTGTTGCCTAGGCTGGAGTGCAATGGCACGATCTTGGCTCACTACAACCTCCATCTCCTGGGTTCAAGTGATTCTCCTGCCTCAGCCTCCCGAGTAACTGGGATTACAGGCATGTACCACCATGCCTGGCTAATTTTGTATTTTTAGTAGAGACAGGGTTTTTCCATGTTGGTCAGGCTGGTCTCGAACTCCCAGCCTCAGGTGATACGCCCACCTCAGCCTCTCAAAGTGCTGGGATTACAGGCGTGAGCCACCACAACTGGACTTTTCTTTCTAGTTTTGTCTTTTAGTAATAAGCCTAGAAAGCCCTGCAGCACATTAAGATTACATAAATAATAATTACATTAATGGAAGGGTAAATAGTCACTGTTGAGCCCTGAAATAATGGCATATCAGTTAAAACATAAGAAATATTTTAAAATCTAGATAAAAACAGAGATTAGCATCAAAAAGGAAAAGATCCAAGGCCTGGGGAAATAGACACTGGAAATCCAGGAGGTGAATAATAGCAGTTACACAAGGAGAAGAGTAAAACTGTAGAGGAGAGGCAATAATTAAATAACATGAAAAACTGTCCCTGAGCTAAAGCCTACCGAGGGAAAAGGCTTGTGTAGTTTCAGGTAAGAGTAAGAAGAAACACACACTCAGGCATCCTGAAAAATTTCTGAACTCCAAGGATAAAAAGAAAATATGACAATTTTCAAGACAGTATGTGCAAGTTACAAATAAAGAAAAAAGAAATGAGGCTGACATCAGACATTTCATCTGCAACACTGGAACCTAGATGATAATGGAATAATATTTTTAAGATTAGTGTGAGGGGGCAGAATGAACACCAAGATTTGGGGACCCAGTCAAAATATGAAAGAAAAACATTTGTAAACACGTAATAAGTCAGGGAAAATATCACCCAAGATACAATAGAAGTTCTGATCATAAACTTGGATAAAGTAGTAAATTATCTCAGCAAAATGTAGGACGACAATGAGAGTAGAAGAGGAATGAGAAGAAATAAAATATTCCTTGTTGTTCCTTGAGAATGAGAAAAAAGGAGAAAGTAGAGAACTGAAAATGTTCTTAAGAGTTGAATTTATTGGGAGAATCGTGTCTTTTGCAGATATCTAGTTTTAGTTTGAAATAATAATGATGAAAGTTATCTATATAGTGTGTAATATGTACCACACGCTGTTGTATGTGCATTACATATATTGTCATTTAATCCTCATGAAAACTCTATGAGTAAAATTAAAAGAAAGCAATAAACATAAAGTGAGATGTACAGAATATAATTAAGCTAATCGAGTGTTGCACTAAGAGACAGACAATATCAAAATGCATTAAGAAACAATAATTAGTTATATGGTATATAATATTTATATTTTACATCTGAAAATAAATTAATACTACAAAGTATTTTAACTGGAAAGCTGTCAGACTAGTAGACTCAGCTGATCAGAGAGAGCAAAACCTAGTCTAGTCATAGCTGCACAACTTCAGAAAGGCTCAAGAGAGACACCACACAACTCTAAAGTTTGGGATTCAGGGCACTTGAAAGTTTGTATAAAGAGGAATTAAAATCCCTACCCCAATTCAGCACAGCCAAGGTTTGAATCCCAGTTCCACTATGTATCACCTGCATAATCTGAGACACATTGACCTCTCTGAGTTCAATTTCTTCATCTGGAAAATGAAGATGACAGTGATACCTACTGCAACCTAATACAAGCAAAGCCATTAGAAGACAGTCTGCCACACACAGTAAATTCTGAATAAAGTTTAGATGTTCATATGAGGTCCAGAAAGAAAAAATAGAGGGAAGGAAATTATCAGTTATGATATTAAAAAAATTCATAATTAAAGGACGTGAGTTTCCAGCTGGTGTCCAATATAATGAATGTAAGGGGACTCCCTCCAGAGCACATAATCTGTTTTAAAAATGAAAAGATCTAAAAACTCTCAAAGTGAAAAAATATGTCTCACACTAAGTATAAGAACTCAGAATAGCATTTGACCTCTCAACAGCAACTCCAAAAGCAACTGTGTCTCACAAAAATTCTAAAAGAAAAATGAAAGGAGACAAAAGACATTTTCAAATGTGCAAGATCTCAAAAAAAATTACCTCCAATGTACCATTTCTCAGGAAGCTATGAGATATGACAAAACTGAAAGCTTAAAGCAAGGAAGAGGAAGACAGGATACAAAAATTAGGCGACCCAACACAAAGGATTGGTGACAGGAATTCACAGGATGGTGCTGAAGGAAGTCCCAGGTTGATGACTCTGCAACATGCTTGGAAAGCAAGCAGTCCATAGTGAAGCACAATGATAGAAGGTTCCAGGAGAAATGTCTATGAGAAAATAAATATCATTGAGAAATTATCTGTAGCTTTTAATTACATTTCACAACTTGGCAAAGAATGTGAGGCTGAATTGGTAATACATATTAATATACAGAAAATAAAAGGAGAAATACAAAACAATTACCAAATCCAGGAAAAACAAAAGGTTGAACATGCAAGATAACGTTTACATAGCACACAAAAAAAGATACAGTTGTATATGTTTCTGTCATCAGGATAATAACAATTCTGGTTATTGACTTAAACAAACATGACATCTCTATAATGAGAGGACAGAAGGAACAGAACTGTGTGTGTGGTTGTGAGAGGGGAAAGACATAAGAAAATTAAAACTCATCAACACTAATAGGAAGTCCATTGATAACGTCTAAAAATGAAAAAAATCACTCAATGCAGTATTTTTTCATTCTAAAATATCCAAGAAAATAACAGAGAAAACACCAAAAATTTTGAAAGTAATTCCCACCAGGGAATAGGACTTAGGACTAAGGGCACCCGCAATATTATGTATCACAGGCCTTGTAATATTCTGCATTCATTACATGATATTATATACTTTGATTAAAATAAAATGTAAATTTAAAACAATAAAACCAAATGATGGGATGATCAAAGAAATTCCAAACAGATAGAAAATAAAATAAAGCAAGAGTAGCAATATTAATCACAAAAAAAGAAAAATAAATTTAAGTACTAAATAAAAAGGAAAATTATGTAATCAAAAGTTGAATTTTTTTAATGATTCAACATTTAATGATTCAACATTTATAGACCTGCTTGCATCAAACATATGGGAGGTAAATATACAAAGAAAAAAGTTTAATGCAAAGGTCATTTACAGTCCAATTACAGGGACTTCCACTTCTAACAAAGATGGAGTAACAAGAACTAGATATACCCTCCTGTCAGAAACAAATAAATAATGGTCAAAATATATGAAAAACTGGACATTTGGCAGTGGAAAATGGTGATCCCTATGAGATACAAAATGAATAAAATGAACCCTAAGATTACCTCAGCTTACAGCCTCGAGAAAATTTCTAGGCCATGGCACAGGAAGGGGAAACTGAGCCAGCACCCAGAAAATGCCCTGATGAGGAGATATAGAGCTCTATGTACAGTGAAAACATCTTTGAAAAACAAAAGTAAATAAAGACTTCCAGATATATAAAAGCTGGAAGAATGCATTACCTGTAAGACCTGCACTATAAGAAATGTTAAAAGAAGGCCTTCAAAAAAAAGGAAAATAATACCAGATGGAAACATGGATCTATATAAAGGAATGAAGATTACCAGAAATGATAACACATGGATAAATATGTAGATTTCTTCTTATTATTTAAATCTCTTTAAAAGATACTTGACTGTTTAAATAAAAATAACTACAATATAGTATGGATTTGTAACATATGTAAAAGTTAAACATGACAATAGTAGCACAAGGGTCAGGGAGGGAGAAATGGAAATACGCTGTTTAAGATTGTTATACTACTCATGAAATGATTTTATGTCACTTGAAAGTAAAGTAAACTGTGATAAATCAAAGATGTACCAAAATTAAAATGTGATCAATTAAAGATGTAAAAAAGGAAACCAGAGTTAATAGCTAATGAACCAAAAAAGAAGATAAAATGGAATTACTAAAAAGGTTCAATTAATCCAAAAGGAATAAGAAGAAGAAAAAATAAAGAAAAATGGAACAAATACAAAACAAATAGCTAGATGATAGATTTAGGCCTAACCAAATAAATAATCACATTAAGTATAAATGGTCTAAATACCCCAATTAAAAAGCAAAGGTTGTCAGATTGAAGATAAAACCAAGACTTAACTATATTCTGCCTACAAAAACATACTTTAAATACAGTCACATATAAGTTAAAAATAAAAGGATGAAAAAAGATATACCATGCTAACACTAATCAAAACAAAGCTGGAGTGATAGTATTATTATCAGACAAAGCAGATTACAGAGTAAAGAATATCACAGCTCTATAGGGATCAAATTGTCAATACAACATAATAATCCCAAACTGTTATGCACCTAATAGCACAGTGTTAGAGTATTTGAAGCAAAATTCAGAGCAAAATAAACAGAAAATGAGTAAGATATAGAAGAGTTGAACAACATCACCAACCAACACATCCTAATTGACTCCACTCAACAATAGCAAAATACACATTGTGCACCTGTGGTCTAAGACAGACCATTTTCTGGGTCTATGTTGTTTTATTGAGATAGGACAAATCTCAATAAAGTTAAAAGGATTTAAGTCATACAAAATATGTTCTCTGATCACAATGAAAAGAAACACACAAAAATAGGATGGTTGTGGTTAGTTGTAACAGTAAGTTCTACGCAACTTAGTCTGACATAGGCCCAAGTGTAAATTAGCAGTGAGTATTGTACAATGTTGTACCTGGTATATATGACAGACTAATATTTTCCCCCCAACTCCCAATTTCTAAAGATCACTCTTGCCCTCAACCCCCTGACTCTTCAAGCTTACAACTGGGTTTTTCTTAGGGTTGTTCCTCTTTGAAGGAAAGGAAGGCATTTCTTTCACGTGCTAGTTGGCTCTCCTCATAGTTCAATCTTTTCTACAGTGTATTTTGCAAAAACCTCTCCGAGTTCCTGAACGTCAGTAGCATTGTAGCCTAGTTTCTAATATTGGCTTACCTTTTTCTCTAATTTTATATTCTGTTGGTTATTTCAATGAGCAGTTAAAAGGAATTGTTAAATGCATATGCTCAAATAATTTCCTTACATCATAACCCACATGTCCTTTCTAATAAAGTTTTTTTTAAATTTCAAAGCATACAGAAATACAGAATTTCACAAACGTTTCTTGCCTCTTGAAACTGCATATTTAGTTTTTTCTCTAATTACCTCCAAACATCTAGCTAAAGTAAAAACGCTTCCCATATATATTTTTTTTCTGAGACAGAGATATATATATCAGAATAAAAAATCCACACAATTAATATGCATATTATTCCTGCATTACCTTCATAAAAATGGAACTGAAGGATTTTCAGAATCATAATATTGTCTGGGAAGCTGAAAAGTAAAGAAGGAGACTTGGGGAAAGGAGAGAAAAAAAGGATAAAATTAATGACAGACCAAATAGCTAAAGTCCTTGTTCAATCATAGCCATAAAATGTGTGCAAGCGCACACACACACACACACACACAGAGCCTACTTCTTTATTAAAATGCATAAAGCAGCCAGAAGCAGGAGCACCAATAAATTCTTCTGTATAAGCAGAATTTTTTAATGGTTCCCTGAACACTAATAACCACTGCTCTCTTATGTGTACTTGACTCTGTTTAACCTTTTTCTGTTGCTTTTTAACTTCTCTAAGTCAGGTACTAATATGGAACTAATGTGGGGTTTATTTTCCCTATAGGAATAGCAAAAAGAGCAGTGCACATTATCGTAATCATACGAGTCCTTCTAGTAACGGTAGGACTTTAGATCAAAGCCTATGCATTATAGCCCAGGAAAAGAATTTAATAACAATTGCAAAGCTAAGCAATCTTGTTTTTAACCATCAGATATTTTACTGAATATTAGTCATGGAAAAAAATACTCTTCACAAGCAAGTGACCCAGCAGGAGAGAATATGGACATCCTTTCCGTCCTAGTTAAGTTGCTGTTTGCCTCAGCAGCAACGATACCCATGTAATGACCGACTATCACAGCCTGACATTGATGAAGGATGGCTAGAAATGTGAACCCGTTTTATCTTTGGAAGATGAATTTTTGAGGTGGTTTTCACTGCTGGAAATAATACAATATAAGTAGATGGGGCAGGAACAATGTCACATTTCTAGCCCTATCAAGCATGTGCCTCAATATTCCAGGTTCCTTGTGAGTTGCTAATTTGAAATGTATTAAAACATATCCCAGACTCAGCATTTCTGCCTGACCACTTCATCTTCATTTAAAGTTTTTGTGTGTATGTGTGTATGTATGTGTGTGTTTATGACTTTTCTCTCACAAGATACCTCGGAGATGCAGCAAACACTTCCACAGTGGAAATGAACAAGATGCATCAAGATTTTTTCCCCCTGACTTTTAGCTGCTGGATACTTTTCAATTCTTTTATTTTTCAGATAACAGAGGTCACCCAGCATCCTGACACTACAGTAGTTGTGTTCCAGCTGCATTAATCCATTTCCAGCTGAGCTTCTGCAGAAAGAGGAATTCATTTGACACCAGCAGGGAGAAGACAAGGGAAAAATTAAGACAGAATGAATAAATATATAATTTAACAAAAGAGAATAACAAGAACGAAGTAAAGGAATACGTATGGGTATGTGTGTATCTATGTAAAAATGGAGAGCCATGAGTGAAATTGTATACCAAAGGAACCAACGTATATTCTTAAAAAGGAAAAAAAAAAAAAGAAATGAGAATGCATTGGTCTTCCGTGAAATGTAGCTACCGTAAGGTTTTTATCTCGGTCCACTTTAAATACCACCTTGAAATAAGAACTGGGTTCACACTTCTCTCAGCTGAATAAAGACATGCCTACTGAGCAGTCCATAGCAATAAAATCAGTGGTTTCCAATATCAACCCAGTATTTTCATCAAAGCTGTAGTTAGACATGGCTGAGTCAATGCAGTTTTAAACCATCACTCTGACACCCTAAATATGTTCAACATATTTGGAAATGCAGAATGTTTGCACCCGTAATTATTTTCAGGCACAAGACCACATATAGAAATGAACTTGGGTAATGTCTATTTCTTTTATCTAAGGTTAGCTAGGAATACTAAAATACCCTGTCCTAAGACACATCTGCAGAAGGAAAAGTTGAAGCACACTTCCTTTTGATTTGTGAGATAACTAAAATACAAGGTAACTAAAATGACTGGAATAAGCAGATATACCTGGTAAATAAATGCTGAAATACTGCTAGAGTAGTTTTGAAAATATGGCCCTAAAGAGATTATTTACAACATGACATCCAAGAAAGAACTCGTAATGCAGCATTTATAATGATGCAATAAAAAAAGATGCAGGTATCTGGCTAATTAGCCAATATGCTTTTAACTTGCATTTCTCATTTCCTTAAATCATATTTATACAGTGAAAACTTACATCAAAGCCATATATTTATTTTATGAATAAGTTCCCTCTCACCTTCAAAACTGGAGAATTAATGTTTTCTGCAACTTTTTAAGTTCTGGGATACATGTGCAGAATGTGCAGGTTTGTTACATAGGTATACATGTGCCATGGTGGTTTGCTGCACCTACCAGCCTGTCATCTAGGTTTTAAGCCCCGCGTGTATTAACTATTTGTCCTAACACTCTGCCTCCCCCTCCCCACACCTCCTGACAGGCCATGGTGTATGATGTGCCCCTCCCTGTGTCTGTGTATTCTCATTGTTCAACTCACTTATGAATGGGAACATGTGGTGGTTGGTTTTCTGTTTCTGTGTTAGTTTGCTGAGGATGATGGTTTCCAGCTTCATCCATGTCCCTGCAAAGGACATGAACTCATTCTTTTTATGGCTGCATAGTATTCCATGGTGTATATGTGCCACATTTTCTTTATCCAGTCTATCATTAATGGGCATTTGGGTTGGTTCCCGGTCTTTGCTATTGTAAATAGTGCTACAATAAACATACACGTGTATGTGTCTTTATGGTAGAATGATTTATAACTCTTTGGGTATATACCCAGTAACGGTATTGCTGGGTCAAATGGTATTTCTGGTTCTAGATCCTTGAGGAATCACCATGCTGTCTTCCACAATGGTTGAACTAATTTACACTCCCACCAACAGTGTAAAAGCATTCCTATTTGGAGAATTAATTTCTATGACCTCTCCTTTCTCTCATTCCCTAAAGAGCAATGGCAGAAAATAAAAGATAGCGACCTGAAGTGTGCAGACACTATATAATTATCTTGGTAACAACTGAGTTAATAGTTATAAGTATAGTTCTAGGTTAACCTTAATTGGAATGATGGTAACATTTAATTGAAACAATGGCCTCCATATGTGAGAACTCATCTATGTGCAAGGCACTGATTTTGATGTGATTTCATCATACCTAGTTTATAGATGAAGAAACTGAGGGTTGAAGAAATTAATGACTTTGTTAAGGTCACATGACCAGAAGTCAAGATTTGAATGGAGGCTAGTTAAATGTCAGAGCTGATCTTCTCGGCCACTACACTTATGGCCTCCCTAATACTGACACATCCTCAGCTAAGGTACAGAAGTATATGATTCCTATTCACAGTGTTCCAATATTAATGTAAAACTGTAAATTCTTCTGTATGTCTGGGAGTCTGTGTTCATCTGAATCCCAAGGGCCGATGTGTTACAAATTCTAATTTAAAGGATAATATTTTCAGTTTGACCCATAATACCCCTAAGCATTGAGATTTTCACTTACATGTTATACCTGGAAAATAATCACCGACACCATCGGCTTCAAAAATGAAGAACAACAGTAAGAAATCTACGTAAGCCATTTTCTTAAAGGAAATTTTTTTTAAATTTTTTCTATTACTTAGTTGTGTACATTTTTTTGAAAATGCGAAACTCACAGCTCATTCTATGGGAATTCTGCATTCCTTCTTAAATGGCTAGCTTTTACAAAGGGCAGACAGGTTTCCAGCTCCACAGAGCAATAATACTGATAACAATACATTGTGTTTCTATAGAGTCTTTTCTCCAAGGAACTCCGAGTTATTGGATTAACTCCACCAGTTTCCCTTGCCATCACACTTCCAAATATAATATTACTTTTTATTGCTGTGCATTATAAGGAGAGAAAAAAAATTTGAAGTGCAAATAGTATGCTGAAAAATCAACAAATATAAGTTATCCCTAATGCAAACACATTTCAGGAAAAATAAATGTATTTTAACACATATTTAGGCCTATTATTAGAATTCTTTATTTTTCTTTACATTTAACTGAATTGTATTTCCATAACTAATGGTTACCGATAAAGTTTTAACTACTTGAATGTTTGGTTAAATCATAAGGAGATAACCAATTTGGCATTTTTGTGCCTACCTTCATTATGAAGTGGAATACTGAGAAATATTTCTGAATGTAGACAAGCACTTTTCTCTTTCAATTCAATGGCATCTTAAGAAAATATCATTTAATTAAAAGACAAGAAAAAAAGACAACTATATATTCTGGGGCAGCTAACCAACTGTTTTCTTGCTGTAAGCCAAGATTGTAACTATGAACTTAATAATTACGTGTTTGTTTCTACCACAAGTATCCCCATATCATACTGAAATACTCCAACTCTTTAATTTGCCTACATTGTACTCATTGAAACACCACGACTGCCCACATATCATGAGAGTGAAAGCTATTTAAAGAATCAACCCCCCAATTTTTTTTTTACTTCTTAGAAAATATTATAATTATGTGGAAAACATGATGCTGACTGAGCCACATGGCTTCTTTCTTTCTTTCCAGAAATATCCAGGCAAGTAAGAATCCAGACAGCCAGATGTGGAGTATTTACTTTTGTGATCTCATTGTTTATGACAGTCAAGTCAAACAGAAACTTTTCCGCGAATCAACCCCCGTTTCCCAGTTGCTTAGTTTGAATGCTCCTGTGGACATTTGCTGTAAATAGTTTGACCATATTTGTCACGTGTCTGGAACTCACTTCAGAAGCAAAATGGGAATATGCAGCATATGGGCATAGAATTCACAGAAAGTTCTCTCGTGAGGGGAAAGATTAGAATTTCATGATCACAGCAGAGGAAGTTGTTAACTCAGCAATTCCAGATGGAGTGTCCTGCCAAGCAGTGGAGAGTGAACTGGGGGAGACGGGATACGGTCAGAAATTAAAACATGAGATGAGGGCGTCAAAAATTAAAAATTATAGTGATAAAGTAAAAGTTACAACAATGGCTAGATAGACTATATTTATATAGTTTACATATGCCTGTAAGAAAGGCGGTGCCTGGTAAGACCACAGTTAGAGTTCATCACATTGTTTCTCTTTTGTTTTTTTGTTTTTTGTTTTTTGTTTTTTTGAGATGGAGTCTGGCTCTGTCACCCAGGCTGGAGTGCAATAGTGCGATCTCGGCTTACTGCAACCTCCGCCTCCCAGGTTCAAGTGATTCTCCTGCCTCAGCCTCCAGAATAGCTGGGACTACAGGTGCCCACCACCATGCCTGTCTAATTTTTGTATTTTTAGTAGAGTCGGGGTTTCATCCTGTTGGCCAGGCTTGTCTCTAACTCCTGACCTCAAGTGATCCACCCACCTCGGCCTCCCAAAGTGCTGGGATTATAGGCGTGGGCCACCGTGCCTGGCCTAATCACATTATTTCATTTGTTCCCCATAAAAAGAAGTTTCTAGAACAAAACAAGCTGATTTTGGAGATATAATATCCAACAGTTGCAAAAATTTATTCAGGGTTTCCCATGTGCCTAGAAATGTACTAAAAGTATTTCTTCTTTTATTTTTATTTTTTGTATTTTTTAGAGACAGGGTCTTCCTCTGTTGCTCAGGCTAGAGTCCAGTGGTGCAATCATAGCTCGCTGCAACCTCGAACTCCTGGGCTCAAGCAATCCTCCCACCTCAGCCTCCTAAGTAGCTGGGACTACAGGTGCATGCCGCCATACCTGGCTAATTTTTTTTTCCCCCAGAGGGACAAAGTCTTGCTATGTTGCCCAGGCTGGTCTCAAACTCCTGGGCTCAAGCGATCCTCCCACCTCAGCCTTCCAAAGTGTTGGAATTACAGGCATGAGCCACCCATGCCCGGTGGCAAGAAGTACTTCTAAATGCTGAAGAGAAATAACAAATGTATTTAACCCCACTGGAAACAAGAAAAATAAATAAATAAATAATAAATTTAAAACCAATGGTATAGTTATTACTTTTATAATTAGAAAGACAACTATACCCTAACAACAGATCAATTTCTAGATTTAGCAGACATGGCAACATCATGTATTAGTAACACAGATTTTAATATTCTCTTGAATTTTATTCTAATGGAAATGAATGGTAATAATTGCTCTACACATTGTTGTCAAAGCTTCCTTGTGACAAATGGTATAATACCAGTTTCACTGAATCCTGTTGCAAAGTACAAATATTAGCTACCTATATAAAATTTGGAGAATTCAGCGAGATTCCACAATTTGGTTTTTATTCTTGCTTTCTAAAGTGTTATCAACATTGCCACAATTAAGAGGAACAACATTCCCTTGGACCTACTGGTATGCCCAATGAGAAGGGTACTAGTCAGAGGTGATGCCTTTCTTCAAAATCCAGTACACCAGCAGGGCCTAGTGGCTCATGCTTGTAATTCCAGCACTTTGGGAGGCCAAGGTGGGCAGACCACTTGAGGCCAGGAGTTCGAGACCAGCCTGGCCAACATGGTGAAACCCTGTCTCTATTAAAAATACAAAAATTAGCCAGGCATAGTGGTGCATGTCTGCAATCCCAGCTACTCGGGAGGCAAAGCAGGAGAATTGCGTGAACCCAGGAGGCAGAGGTTGCAGTGAGCCAAGATGGCGCCATTGCACTCCAGCCTGGGCAACAGAGCAAGACGCTATCTAAAAAAAAGAAAGAAAAACTCCAGTACACAAAAGAAAGCCCACAATTTTCAACAGTGTGAATCTCATTGTCATCTTATAAAGCTCTCTATTATCTCCTTGTGATGCAATTATGATGGTTTTTCAGAATGATTTTTGGGGGTAGGTTGTGTCTCCAAGGCTGGCCACAACATACCTTTTGCAGTGTGACCTCACCACCTCTTTGTCAAAAGGTAGAGTCTACTTCACCTCTCTTTAAGTCTAGCCTTTCCTGGGACCTATTCTGATTACAGGACCAGTCTGACTGTGATGGATGTGACTTTGTATAACACCATAGGCTGGGCCTTAAGAGATCTGCAACTCTTGTCTCACCTCTGGAATGCCCCTTCTTAGAACGCACCTGCCATGCTGTTGGCAAGTGGACACAGCCCAACCCATCCTCAGAATATGCTCTTTCTACCTTCTTTCTTGCTAGAGATGGTTTTAAATAACTAGGACCACTTCAAATCCCAGTGGCTATAAGCTTTAATGCCTAAAGTAATTCTTCACAAATAAAAAATGTCAACTTCCTTAAAATGCTCAAAAGGCTATCTAGACTAAAAAGAGCCCACACATCTTTTTATTTGTTTGAAGGAAGCCAGAAGCCCTCTGCACTTAAAAACCTGGATTTGAATTCCAACTCTGCCACTTTGAGTCTCTATTTTCTCACTTCTAAAATGAGAAAAATGGCCAGGTGCAGTGGCTCATGCCTGTAATCCTAGCACTTTCGGAGGCCGAGGCAGATGGATCACCTGAGGTCAGGAGTTCGAGACCAGCCTGGCCAACATGGTGAAACCCCGTCTCTACTAAAAATACAAAAATTAGCTGGGCGTGGTGGCGGGTGTCTGTAATCCCAGCTACTCGGGATGCTGAGGCAGGAGAATCACTTGAACCCAGGAGGCGGAGTTTGCAGTGAGCCAAGATTGTGCCACTGCACTCCAGCTTGGGCAACAAAGTGAGACTCTGTCTCAAAAAAAATAAAATAGGCCGGGAACAGTGGCTTATGCCTGTAATCCCAGCACTTTGGGAGGCCGAGGCAGGCGGATCGCCTGAGGTCAGGAGTTCAAGACTAGCCTGGCCAATATGGCGAAACCCCTCTCTACTAAAAATTAGCTGGGCATGGTGGCGGGCGCCTTAATCCCAGCTACTTGGGATGCTGAGGCAGGAGAATCGCTTGAACCCAGGAGGTGGAAGTTGCAGTGAGACGAGATCGTGCCACTGCACTCCAGACTGGGCAACAAGAGCGAGACTCTGTAAAAAAATTAATTAATTAATTAAAATAAAATGAGAAAAATAATTGTGAGAATTCAACGCAATCATATGTGACATCTTAGTCAACTTGAGCTACTGTAACAGAATACCATAGGCTGAGGGGCTTAAACAACATTTATTTCTTACAGTTCTGGAGGCTAGGAAGTCTAAGATCAGACAGCCAGCCTGGTCTGGTTCTTGGTGAAGACCCTCTTCCTGATTTGCAGACAGCCGTCTTCTTGCCGTGCCCTCACATGGCAGAGAGCACTGGTCTCTTCATCCTTTTCTATGAGTACCAATCCCATCCACCCTCATGACTCATCCAAATCCAATTACCTGCCAAAGGCTCACCTCCAAACACCACCACAATGGGGAGTAGAGCCTCAACATACGAGTTTAGCTGGGATACATTCAATCCACAGCATGTGGGAAAGGTCTTATAAATCCTAGGACCTGGAGCAAATGTGAGAAATTATTATTCAACAGGCCATTCTGCACACTGTAAGATGATAATCCCATACAGAAGTGGCTCTGGCTGGCTCTAGCTGGCTTTTCAGAAGCATGAATGTGGGTTGTGACTTTCTCAGAACTAGGGCACCAAGTCCAAGTGCAGGAGACTCAACAGACACTGACCTTCATGTATGCATTCCACAAACATTGACTGAACATCTATGATGTAGCTGGCACTCTCCTCAACATGGAAATGCAACATGAACAAAACATAATCCATCGTTTTTGTTTTGTTTTGTTTTGTTTTTGAGACAGAGTCTATCTCTGTCACCCAGGCTGGAGTGCAATGGCGTGATCTGTGCTCACTGCAACCTCTGCCTCCCGGGTTCAAGCGATTCTCCTGCCTCAGCTTCCTGAGTAACTGGGGTAACAGGTATGCACCACCATGCCAGGCTAATTTTTGTATTTTTAATAGAGATAGGGTTTCATTGTGTTGGCCAGCCTTGTCTCGAACTCCTGACCTCAGGTGATCCGCCCACCTCGGCCTCCCAAAGTGTTGGGATTACAGGTGTGAGCCACCATGCCCAGCCAATCTATGCTCTCTTATAACTCTTTTTTTTTTTCTTTTTTTTTTTTTTTCAGACAGAGTCTTGCTCTGTCAGCCAGGCTGGAGTGCAGTGGCAAAATATCAGCTCACTGCAACCTCCACCTCCTGGGTTCAAGCGATTCTCCTGCCTCAGCCTCCCGAGTAGCTGGGATTTCAGGCATGCACCACCACGCCAAGCTAATTTTTGTATTTTTAATAGAGATGGGGTTTCATGATGTTGGCCAGCCTGGTCTCTGACTCCTGACCTTAGGTGATCCACCCTTCTCCATCTCCCAAAATGCTGGGATTACAAGCGTGAGCCACCACGCCCAGCCGCTCTCTTAGAACTCTTATCTTCACGACTAGAGACACACTATCATACTAATAAGAGCTAAGAATAACTGAATCCAAGTAAGGAGACAGACAGTAACTAGGCCACTTTAGGAAAGGCCTCTCTGATAAGGTGACATATGTGTGGACATCTGAATGAAGTCAGGAGCAAACCACACATGTATGTGCAGGAAGATTTTCCAGGTGGTGGGAACGGCCTGTGCCAAAACCCTGAGGTGGGATCATGCTCACTGTGCCCAAAGATTATTAGCAGGGAGGCAGGTGCAGCTGGGGTAGAAGCAGCCAAGGGAAGAGTGGAGAGATGAGAACAGAGATCTAGAGGTATCTAGACAGATTCCAGCCTGACGGACCATGGCAACAACACTAGATTTTATTCTAAGTGAAAGGAGACAGCAAAGTAGGCTTTGAGCAGAGGAGAGGCATGGCGGATTTACCTTTCTAAGAGATGGCTGTGGCTGGCTGTAGAACACACTGCGGAAGGGAAGCAGGAGCAGGAACCTTGATAGAAGGCTATTGCAGCAGAGTCCAGGCAACAGATGCTGCAGCCTGGACTTGGCTGTCGTAGTCAGGAGGTGAGGAGTAGCTGCCTCCTAGATCTATTTCAAAATCAGAACCAGAGGTTTTGCCGATAATTGGGGTAGTGGGTGGGAAAAAAGAGAGGAGTCAAGAAAGAGGCAGAAGTACACGGTTTCCAAGAAAATAAAAGGATAATTTGGGGGTTCGTTTTGTGAAACGATAACCCCAAAATAGGTATTTTCTTAGCACCAAGTTTCCAATGTCTTGGCTAAAAATAATAATAATAATTTAATGCCAGTAATCTTTTTAGAAACTATTTTACTGTCATATAAATGTACTAATTTGGGGAAATATTATGAGATGCATAAAAGCAACTCCAATTCTATTTGCTTTAGTTAAAGCTTTATAACTAAGCACAGCTGCAGACTGCCCAGGCATAATTATAGCTCCACCTGGCAGGCAGGCCCCTGGGTTTGAAGCACAGCATTTCATTAATAAAATGAAAGAATGTGTGAAATTGTATTTTTAAACAGTTGAAATGAAAGGAAACCTCATAGGCGGCAGGCTGTCTTTGCTAGGCCACAACCATGTGTTGAAACATCACGTGAACACTGCCTGTCTCACATCTCTTGTTGGCACGAGTGAGGCTGTCCTTACCATGGATGTTCAGATAATGCACTGGGCCTTCTGAATGCAGACACTCTTGTAATGTCACAGCATTCCAGGAAAGAAAAAGGCACAGCCCACAAGCATCCTTATTGCACTCAGGTTCTGAAAATCTCTTTGTTTTCTTGAGACTACCAGGTTACCAAGGAGTAGCATTCAAAGAAAATGTGTACAACCGATAATAACTATACTGGCCACTCTCCAGTAATTTCTCCTTTATTTATTCAACCAACTATTTGCATTTCACTATACCATTAATTATTGCATACATGAACTAGCAATCCAACTCCCATAAAAATGACACCTCCAATTCCTCCTAGAGCTACCAACAAAATCCAAACCCTTTTTTACAAGAGCAAAAAATCTAAGTTTGTGCTCTGTGCGATCTAATCCTTAATAAAGAGAAGAAAATTTAATTTTATATTGTTTCAAATTATCCAACTTACAGATGAGAATAATTAGATTTTCTACCTGGACCCTAATGTTATAAACCCAAATAACATTCCTTCAAAATAAACAAACCAAAATATATTTTTAGAAATAAAGGAATTGGGCACAGTGGCTCACGCCTGTAATCCCAGCACTTTGGGAGGCCAAGGCAGGCCAAGGAGGTCGGGAGTCTGAGGCCAGATTGACCAACTTGGAGAAACCCCGTCTCTACTAAAAATACAAAATTAGCCAGGCATGGTGGCGCATGCCTGTAATCCCAGCTATTCGGGAGGCTGGGGCAGGAGAAGCGCTTGAACCCGGGAGGCGGAGGTTGTGGTGAGCCCAGATCACCCATTGCAAATCCAGCCTGGGAAACGAGAGCGAAACTCTGTCTCATAAAATAAATAAATAAATAATAAAGGAATTGAAAACCACTAGAAGAGCAATTGTTTTTAACACAGCTCTCTTAAAATTCTACAGAATAAGTAAACAAAAATGAGTACTGTTTATG
Source organism: Gorilla gorilla gorilla (assembly GCF_029281585.2). NCBI lineage: Eukaryota > Metazoa > Chordata > Mammalia > Primates > Hominidae > Gorilla > Gorilla gorilla. Next base: position 103,647,204 of record NC_073242.2, read on the forward strand.
AATAATAATTAAAGAATTAATTCAATAACTCTATGGAATTATTGTCAACCTTTTATTAAAACCCTTTTAATTAATCTAATGATAATTTATAATAAAAATCATGCAGCCACATTCTTTGATCACAGGGCAATCAAATGAAGAAATTAACAACAAATACAAATCAAAAAAACTAACCACTTAGAAATCTTAATAAAGGCCGGGTGCAGTGGCTTACTCCTGTAATCCCAGCACTTTGGGAGGCCAAAGTGGGCAGATCACTTGAGGCCAGGAGTTGGAGGCCTGCCTGGCCAACATGGTGAAACCCCATCTGCACTAAAAATACAAAAAATTAGCCAGGCATGGTGGTCTGCACCTATAATCCCAGCTACTTGCAATGCTGAGGCAGGAGAATCGCTTGAACCCGGGAGGTGGAGGTTGCAGTGAGCTGAGATCGCATCATTGCACTCCAGCCTGGGTGACAGAGCCAGACTCCGTCTCAAAAAAAAAAAAAAAAAAAAAAAAAAGAAAGAAAGAAAATAAAATAAATCTGAAAACATCCTTCTGAGTAACTCAACATCTAAGAATGAAATTACAGACTACTTAGAAATTAATGATGTCTCCCACTAATAAGAACCAGAGCATCTTGGGGAAACAACAGATCTGGATCTGGGGCAGGAACTGTACAAGATAAGCCTGGGACATCTTCTTGTACCAGAAAGCAAGAAAGCTATCAAAGACCACAAAGGTCACATGGAAAGAACCCAAAGCCCCCACTGGTCAAAGATGGGACAACATGAAGAACATCAAAAAAGTACTGACTGCAATGGACTGAAACACATCAAACACATTAAAATCTATGTATTTGTAATAATACTTTAAAAGCAGTCTGTTCTAGAGGTTTCCAGAGCACCAATTCATTATACTGAAAATGGTAAATAAAATATTCAAAAATTTATCCTGCCCTTCTCTGTGAAATTTATTTTTGGATAAACATTTAGTTGCTATAAAGAAATAATAGAATTGGAACTCACCATTTTGCAACCCTCAATGAAATAAACTATCTGGGCAATGATCAAGGATGACTGATAAAACCATCAGGTAAGACTGATGAGGAACCTTATAATGAATGAATTAAGCTCAAAACATCTGCCCCTATTGATCAATGTTAATATCATAAGAAGAGAAACAGGCATTGTGGGTCTCTTGATATGATGTAAGACAAACTGCACTGCACAGCACCACCTATGAGAGATTCTTGCCAAAAATCTTCAACTCAAATCTGAGTCTGATCAAGTCTTTAGTTGTAACCACCAGTTTACAGGAGGCACAGGGATAGACGAACATGTTAAACAACACCATGAGGATACAATTAGGCAGGTCCAGAACTGGGAAATTTTACAGTACAAATGCCTTATTTTTTCACACAAAAAAGTAAAAACAGAATGAGAAGGAGAAAGAAGGACTGCTACAGGTGGAAAGAGATGTGTCAACTAAATGCTACATACAGGCCTTATTTGAGTACTAATTCAAACAAACCAACTATTAAAAAGACATTCATGAGGTAAGTGGGAAATGTAAACACTGACTGGCTATTAAATGATATAAGAAATTTTGTCACTTTTCCTTTGGAGATAATGTTTACTTAATAGTCTGAATCTTAGAGATGCAAAAAGAAGTTCCTACAGATAAAATGTCTGGTTTTGCTTTAAAATAATCCAGAAAGCTAGGGATAAACAAAATTGACCATATTTGTTGAAACTGGTAGAATAAAACTAGGGCTTCATTATTCTAGTGTTGTGCACTTTCTATTATGTCATTTCAAGAGATCCACAATTTCAGATTGTGTATGTCTACTTTTGTGTATATTTAAAATTTTCTATAATAAAAAGGGCTTTTATTTTTAAAGAAATGAGTAACAGTGAAAGTACCACATATCAAAATGAATGTCGCTTTGGCTTTCGGAGGAGGATGCCTTAAATTAATTTTTTAAAAAACAAGATATACCAGAATGGCTATTATTAAAAAGTCAAAAAATAATAGATGCTGTCGAGATTGTAGAGAAAATGGAATGTTTATACACTGTTGGTGGGAATGTAAATTAGTTCAACCATTGTGGAAGACAATGTGGCAAGTCCTCAAAGAGCTAAAAACAACCACTGTTCAACTCAGCAATCCCATCACTGGGTATACACCCAAAGGAATATAAATTGTTCTGTCACAAAGACATATGCATGCATATGTTAACTGCAGCACTATACACAATAGTAAAAACATGGAATCAACCTAAATACCCATCAATGGTAGACTGGATAAGGAAAATGTGGTACATATACCCCATGGAATACTATGCAACCATAAAAAAGAACAAGATCCTGTCCTTTGCAGGAACATGGGTGGAGCTGGAGACCATTATCCTTAGCAAACTAAAGCAGGAACAGAAAACCAAATGCTGTATGTTCTCACACATAAATGGGAGCTAAATGATGAGAACACATGGACACAAAGAGGGAATCAACAGACACTGGGGCCTACCTGACAGTGGAGGGTGGGAGGAGGGAGATGATCAGGAAAAATCACTGTCGGGTACTAGGCTTAATCCCTGGGTGATGAAATAATCTGTGCAACAAATTCCCATGACATGCATTTGCCTATGTAGCAAACCTGCACATGTACCCCTGAACCTAAAAGTTAAAAAAAAAATAAAGACATATAATAAAATAAACATACAACTCTAAAAGCTAGAAGTAAAACCAAAATTAGCCAAAATAAAGAAAGGAATAATTAATCAAGATAAAAGTAGAAATTAGTTTTTTAAAAAGCACACTTGAAAATAAACCCAAAATCTGTCATTTCAAAACACCAATAAAACAAATCTCTGCTAAGTATAATTAAGAAAATAAGAAATAAAACCAAAATAAACACGTTGAAATTGAAAAATTGGCCATACTCACAAATATGAAAGAAATTTTAAACATAAAATAATCAATAATATTAGGTTGCAATAAAACCAAACTCTAGATAAAATGGATGATTTTTAGGATAATAAAAATGATTCAACTTAACTCAAGGACATAAAACACAAACCTACTAATAAGCACAAAATAAATAGAAAGGGTAGTTTAACATCTAACCCCAAAAGTCATCAGTCTGTATTATTTTATTCATTTATTCTTTCTTTTATTGATTCAAAAATATAAATTGAAAACCAATATAACCAGGCACTATTCTTATTCTTATTCTTCTCAATGATGAGGATTCAAAACGAAAAAAACCGTGCCCTCTTGGAATTTACATTCTAGTGATGATTGGGATGAAGGGGGAATACAGACAATAATAGCATAAATAGGCAAAATATATCATATGTTAGATGGTGTGGAGGTTAAGTAATGCCCTTACCCCCACCCCCACCATTCCAAAGATGTCCCAAGTTCCAGAACCAGTGAATATGTGACTTTACATGATAAAGGGAACTTTACAGGTGTGATTAAGAGTCTTGAACTGGGAATATTGTCCTACATTATCTGGGTGCACCCTATGTGAACACATGGGTCCCTTATAAGAGGGAGGTAGGAAGGTCAGAGTCAGAGAAATTTAAAGACAGAGGAAGGGGCCATGAGCCAAAGAATGCAGGCAGCCTTTTGAATCTGGAAAAGGCAAGGAAACAGATTCACTCAAGAGCCTCCAGAAATAACCAGCCCAGTGGACACCTTGATTTTAGGACTTCTGATTCCCTGAACTGTAAGAGAATAAATTTGTATTGCTTAAGCTACTAAATGTGTGTTAATCTCTTACAACAGCAATAGGAAACCAATACAGATGGGAAAAAAAATAAAGCTGAGTAAGAGCAGGGCCTGCCAGAGGGTGCAATTGACCTAAGTTAGTTAGGGTTAGGGTGCAATTGACCTCAGTTGGTTAGGGTAAGGGTGTAATTGACCTAAGTTTGTTAAGGTAAGTCTCACCTCTAATAAACCTTGTTATGTAAACTGTGCCAGGGGAAGCAAGGAAGGAAGGAAGGAGGGAGAAAGAGAGAAAAAAGAAAGAGAAAGAAAGAAAGAAAGAGAGAGAGAGAGAGAAAGAAAGAAAGAAAGAAAGAAAGAAAGAAAGAAAGAAAGAAAGAAAGGAAAGAAAGAAAGAAAGAAAGAAAGAAAGAAAGAAAGAGAAAGAAAGAAAGAAAGAAAAAGAAAGGAAGAAAGAAAAAGAAGGGAAGGGGAGGGGAGGGGAGGAAGGAAGGAATGATGAACTACTTCATGAGCAAAATTCAAAGACAAACAATAGGAAATTAGGAAAAATGAGATAAAATGGCAAATAAGCATATGAAAATGTATTCAATGTCAATATTAGTAAACTAAATGGGAATGAAAACAATCAAATGCCACTTTTAACAGACTGGCAAACATTTCAGTGATTGTTAACATCCAGCACAGGTGAGTATATGGGGAAATGGCAATCTCTTACATTCTTGAAAAAATTTTAAACTAGTGTAATCTTTTTAGAGGGCAATCTAGCAATTTCTACCACAGTTTAAAATATGCCTACCTTTTTTCCAGTAATACATTTCTAAGAATTATACTTTTAAAAGTTTGCACTAATGTCCAAGAAATATATGTGGTATTCATTGTAAAATAATAAAAACAATTTAAATTTTACCCGGTGGAATATTATTATATAAATTGTGATACATCCATACAAAACAATTAAAAAGAACTTAAGGCAGATCTATATATACTAACTTGGAAAGATATTTACAGCACATCATTTAGTGAAAAACTCAAGTTGCATATCTTTATATATACTATGATCCATATGGGAGGTGGTCTCTATGATGGCCCCCAGTGATCCCATAGCCATACCTTTGTGTGATCCCTTCCTCTTGAATGTAGGCCGAACCTAGTGATTCACTTCTAACTAGTAGAACATGGCAAAAGTAATGGAATATCACTTCTACAATTAGGTGTACAAAGAGATGGCAGTTTCTTCTTGCTTATTGTAGTGGAGGCCAGAGAGGCCTGTGTAGCAAAGAACTGAGGGAGGCCTCTGGCCAACAGATAGCAAATAACTGAGGCCTTCAATCCAACAGCCTCACAAAGAACTGAATCCTGCCAACAACCACATGAGTGAGCTCATAAACCAATCCTTACCCAATAGAGCCTTCAGATGAGACCACAGCCCTGGCCCACACCCTCAGTGCAACCTCATGAGAGATCTTGAGGCAGAGAATTCAGCTAAGCTACAGCCTGATTCTGACTCAAAGAAACTGTAAGACAATAAATGTTTGTTGTTTTAAGCTGCTATATTTTAGGAAAATTTGTTACACAGCAGTGGATAACTAATACAGTCCCATTTTTATCCCAAAAAACCTGTTAAACTATATTATTTTATGTGTATGTGTAGAGAAGGTTGGGAACAAGGGTACATAGATAGGTGCCTGGAAGGAAAACTTCCAGCTGCTGATGGGGGTCACTTCTGGGGCACTGAATTAGCAGAGAGAAAAAATTGCAATTTCTACTTTCATATTGTTTGAATTTATTATAGCAAGCCCTAATTACTTAGTATAAATATCTATTTTCTTAAAATCTTTCTGCATAATTTCTTTTATATTACATCCTCAACTCATTAGCAATAGTAAAGTACTGCTCTGTGTTGTCAGCCAAGCATAGTGGTGGATTTTCACCAACCCATTCACACACTTTTTCTTTTGTAACAAATGGGAAGTTATTTCAGAGACAGAGACCCTCCCCCATCCCACCAATGAAATAGAGCAAAACTAAGTGAGCCTTCTAGGAACTGAACCCATGGTTTTGCCAGATTAAGGAATAAACTTTTGTTTAAAAAAAAAAAAGGAGTAGATCATAACTACCATTACCACCAACTCCACTAACCTAAAACCTCAAATGATCAGAACTACTTCTTCCATATTCTGAATAACTTTAATCCTCCCAGCTCAGGTAATGCATTACCATAGCAAAGAAACCCCAGGGCCATATATTTCTCCTTTCTTTCCATTACCAACCACACATACTCATGAACAAGCCCAAGGAACAATCTATATCATGAATCTGACCACTTTCCTCTACTTTTGTTGCTACTGCCTGAATCCAAGCCACTCTAATTGGTCCTCTAAACCACTGTATAGACCACAGTATAGCTCTCTCACTGGTCCTCCTGCTTCCACACTTGCCAGCCTATAAATCATTCCTCACGCAGAGGCCAGGATGATTTTTTTTTTTTTTGAGATGGAGTCTCACTCTGTTGCCCAGGCTGGAGTGCAGTGGTGTGATCTCCACTCAATGCAAACTCTACCTCCCGGGTTCAAGCAATTCTCCTGCCTCAGCCTCCCGAGTAACTGGGATTACAGGCATGTGCCACCACGCACAGCTAATTTTGTATTTTTAGTAGAGATGGGGTTTTGCCATATTAGCCAGGCTGGTCTCAAACTCCTGACCTCAGATGATCCACCCACTTTGTCCTCCCAAAGTGCTGGGATTACAGGTGTGAGTCACCATGCCTGGCCAGTAATTATTTCTTTCTATCTCCAACAAATTAACAGCATAAAAGAATATGCATTATAACCCAAATATGAGATTATCTATAAATAATTCAACAATGAAGTTCTTCTGATTACAAGATGTGATTCTAAGGACATGAATCAAAAATTTTAACCAAATATAATCAATGTTCATGGGTACTGAATGCATCTGTATAATGAGGTATGCCCTCAACATTGCTCAGAACCACAGCAGCCACCTAGAATCATGAAGATAGTGCCACAGAAACTCTAAAATCATGTGAACTCTAAAAATGAAATGACAAGAAGAATGATCATTGCTATTATTTAGGGCTTTATGTCAATTCTCTGTAGTGCCATCCTGTATTGCCCCTACTCCAGGTAGCAATCTCTCTCCTTCCCACCCTCAATGACAAGGATTACATGTTTGAATAAAATGTCAACATCACACATTATGCACGGTAACGGGAATCCACCATCTAAATATCATTACAATCAAGAACTGTCATGTTCATATTCTCCCTCACTATTCACAGCTGAAAGAAACAACATCTTTAAGACCTTGCCTGAATTTTCAGCGAACACCCACTTGATTTCAAGGTGACAGAGTGTGTTCTTAAGAGCTGTTACCACCCTGGGTAATTACTAGGTTGGTGCAAAAGTAATTGCAATTTTTGCCATTGAAAATAATGGCAAAATATAAAGCTAGAGAAAGGCTGCAAGAGAGAATAGAGGAAGTTTAACATCTGTGCCCACTCATGTAGCATACCTGAGTCAGGGCCACCAGCCACCAAGAACAAAGAAAGCTGCTACAGTCTCTGCCAATTGGGAAGAAAATGGAAATAAGGTGGGAGTAAGGAAACCTTTCTCAACAATTAAAAATACAGAGTTTTAAAAATAACTAAAAGAGGCCGGGAGTGGTGGCTCACGCCTGTAATCTCAACACTTTGGGAGCCCAAGGCGGGCAGATCACTTGAGGTCAGGAGTTCGAGACCAAACCTGGCGAACATGGTGAAACCCTGCCTCTACTAAAAATACAAAAATTAGCCCAGCATGGTGGTGGGTGCCTGTAGTCCCCACCACCTGGGGAGGAGGCGGAGGCAGGAGAATTGCTTGAAGCTGGGAGGCGGAGGTTGCAGTGAGCCGAGATTGTGCCATTATACTCCAGCCTGGGCGACAGAGAGAGACTCCATCTCAAAAAAAAAAAGAAAATAAAAATAAATTTAAAAAATAACTAAAAGAGTATAATTGGATTGTTTGTAACACAAAGGATAAGTGCTTGAGGGGATGGCTACCCCATTCTCCATGATGTGCTTATTTCACATTGCATGCCCGCATCAAAACACCTCATGTACCCCATAAATACATACACCTACTATGTACCCTCAAAAATTAAAAATTTTAAAAAACAAAATACACAAAGTTTGCTTTATCTTTCTGAAAGCCACAGATATTTCTGGCCAAGAACAGAGAGTTTTGAATACTGTCAAGGTCACAACTGCAAATACTGAGTTGGTAGGCAATATTAAAAAGTACAAAAAGCAAAGGGATAAAAGCAAACAAAAAGATTGCTGAAATGCAAAATATAAAGCACTGGGCACAGAATTTCACATTTGGCATTGGCACGTGCATGAGGAATGGAGACACTGGTTAGTAAAGCGCTGGCACTATGTTGCTGTCATTGCAGAAGGTCTTGGCTAGTCAAATTCAGAACTCCTCCTTTCAGTTTAGTTCAACTCAGGAAACACATTCTCAACCAGTGACCTCTGAATCCTAGCCACCAGGATTCAAGAAAAAGACATCTAAACTTTTTACGCTTTTTCCTTTTTTAATTTTTTTGAGACAGGGTCTCGCTCTGCCACCTAGGCTGTAATGCAGTGGCGCAATTATGGCTCACTGCACCATCGGCCTCTCAGGCTAAAGCGATCATCCCACCTCAGCCTCCTGGGTAGCTGAGACCAAGGCACATACCACCAGACAACCACACCAGCTAATTTTTTAATTTTTTGTAGAGACAGGGTCTCACTATGTTGCCCAGGCTGGTCTCGAACTCCTGGGCTGAAGTGATCCTCTCACCATGTTGGCCTATACTTACTTATCTCATTCTTTTTATTTTAAGTTCTGGGGTACATGTGCAGGATGTGCAGGTTTGTTACATAGGTAAATGTGTGCTATGGTGGTTTGCTGCACCTGTCAACCCATCACCTAGGTATTAAGCTCAGCATGCATTAGTTATTTTTCCTAATGCTTTCACTCCCCTCACCCTTTGCCAACAGGCCTCAGTGTGTGTTGTTTCCCTCCCTGTGTCCATGTGTTCTCATTGTTCAGCTTCCACTTATAAGTGAGAACATGCGGTGTTTGGTTTTCTGTTACTGCATTACTTTGCTGAGAATAATGGCTTCCAGCTTCATTCATGTCCCTGCAAAGGACATGATCTCATTCCTTTTTATGGCTGCATAGTATTCCATGGTGTATATGTACCACATTTTCTTTATCCACTCTATCATTGATGGGCATTTGGGTTGATTCTATGTCTTTGCTATTTTCTCACTCTTTTTAAATGTCTATCTTGTGTGTGTTATAAAATGTATAAACTACATTCAAACAATATGCAGATTACTAAATACACGAACAAGCATAGGGAAAGTAAATATCAGAAACCTTTTCTTTATGACGAGTAGTATGTGGTGAAGAAAGTGCAGAGATTTTGATTCAGTAGCTCTAGAGTGAGGCCCTAGAATGTGTATTTTTAATAGACATGTTTTATATATATTCATTCATTTTCATCTTTACAACAATTCTACTATTAGGTGGTGTAATATACTCAGGCAGGCATTATATTAATAACTGTCCCCATTGTACAGATGAGAAAAGTGAGGCATAGAAAGTTTAGGTGATTCCCCGAGTTTTCACAGCTAGTAAGTTGGGAAGGCAGAACTCAAATCCAGGCAGTCTGGACATATTCTCAATGACATATTCTCAAGAAGTTAGGAAACTGTGATTGACCAAAAATAAAGTTAAGCAGGAAAGACTAGAGAATTTAAGATCTCAGGTACAAGAGATGGCTGAGCATCCAGGAGGGTGCTTCATCAGTCTGGGTGACCCTTAAGGAAGGGTCATTCCACTCATGAGGGCCAACGCAGACTCAAAAAAGAAAATCCCTCATGTACATGAGTCACATTTGTTTAGCTTTGGGAGATGAGACTATTCTCAAAAGACAAAGATAGGAAATAAGACACAAAGATTGCTTCAATAAAACATCACCCAACCAGAGCAGCTCGTTGTCATTTTTTTTTTTTAATGGAAGCCTTTTACCGTATGGAACTAATTATCGCCATCTGCCGTTCCATACTTCTATTTCCTGTCTAGCAGCTCATTCTTCAAAAACTCAGTAGCTTCCTCTCTTTACATTTGTAAATGCTGTTGACTATGGATAAAATCCATGTTTACTTTCTATTCAGAACCCCATAGGAAAGCTTGTTTTAATCACCCACAGATGTTTCATTCAGTTCTGCTTAGCTTGGCACAGAACTTCAGAAGGAAATAAAAGAAAAATCTTTATTTTATATTTCAATTGTAGATTGTTACAGACTAAATAAAATGCCAAATTGTTATTGGAAACAACACAGCCACTGTAATAACGATAGTCGACATCTTATTTTTACAATTATAATTTTTTCTGGCATTTGTTTAACTCAAGATGGTTTCCATATTTTACAAAGGGCTTTTCCCCCTTCTCTGAATGAAACTCCATTGAAGCCATAGAACTTCGTAATTTATTTTCAATACATTCTTGTACATTTGAGAAAAATGGAAACTATTGCATGATTTATAGTGATTAGGCTCTTAAATACTTTTCACCCTTCTGGTGTCATGTTTTGATATGTGTTATCCTTTTGGATTCCTTTAAGCCAACTCCAAAGAGCATTTCGTACACATCTAGTATTATATGAGTCAGTTCTTCCTTATTTCCCTTTTATTTTTGATTTCTTAACTAAAAAACATTAATGACATATAAACATTCACTGCAAATTACATTTACACTTTGCAATTACTAAATATAAGGGGAAAAGGCAGATTTCCTGGTTGAGCATTTCTATGAATTTTTGGTAGACTCTATCTCTAAAGCCTGTGACATGATTGCTAAATATCTCATTTCCTTACAATTCTACCCTTCCATTCAACCCAAAGCTAGCTCACCAGATTCACTGAAACCCAGAAATTTCTAATGAGATTCTTTTGAATTTCTTTTTATTTCACTAATGTCAAGAATCAAACTACAAAAAAAAAAGAATCAAACTATACTTTACCAGACTGAAGTCCAAAATTTCCCAAACGTTTGCTTCTTCCTAAGTCTAGTCATTCACATTGCTCCTTCAAAAAGCATTTTACTTAAATTATATTTACATGGCAGAACCCATTTTCAACTTTCTTCTCATCCAATGTGTTAAAATATCATGGGTATTAACTCTGTTTTGTTTTTTATTCAATATATGTGGTTCACATTGAAGAATAAAAAAATCTTCTCAAATAAAGATAGCCCCAGAATAAACCTACTGGCTTGAAAAGAGATCCAGTTATGGTTCCCGATATAGTCTGGATGTGTTTCTCCATTCAAATTTCATACTGAAATGCAATCCCCAGTGTTGGAGGTTGGGCCTTGTGGAAGGTGTATTATGCCATTCTGGCACTTCTATAAAGAAATACCTGAGACTGGGTGATTTATTTAAGAAAAAATATTTAATTGGCTGACAGTTCCACAGACTGTACAGGAAGCATGGCAGCATCTGATTCGGGGGGTGGGAGTGGGAAGGTGGGGCACCCAGGAAACTTACAATTATGGTGGAAGGAGAAGGGGAAGCAAGCACTTCTTACATGGCCAGAGTGGGAGCCGGGGGGCGGGTGGTGCCACACACTTTTAAACAACCAGATCTCACCAGAACTCACTATCATGAGAACAGCACCAACGTGGAAATCCACCACCATGATCCAATCACCTCCCACCAGGTCCCACCTCCCACACTGGGGACTACAATTTGATATGATATTTGGGCAGACACACAAATCCAAACCATATCAGGAGGTGTTTGGAACATGGGGGTGGGTTTCTCATGAATGGTTTAGCACCATCCCCCTTGGTACAGTCCTCCTGATGGTGAGTGCATTCTCGAGAGATCTGGTTGTTTAAAAGTGTGTAGCTTTTATATGACTGTAAGTTTCCTGGGGGCCTCCCCAGAAGCCCAGCAGATGCCAGCACCATGCTTGCTGTACAGCCTGATGAACTGTGACCCAATTAAACCTCTTTTCTTTATAAATTACCCAGCCTCATGTATTTTTTTGTAGCTATACAAGAACAGACTAATACAGTTCCTGATCATTGTTTCAACATACGTGTTAAAATTCTGGTTCGAATGTGCTTATTTTGCTCTACGTAATTTTATCTTGTTGCTCTTCTCCATATGTCTATTCAGAAAACCTCGAGGTCAAAGAACTTGTGTAATACTGGAGAAAAGAGTGCATACATGAAAGGGAAGGACTGAGATTGTGTCTAAGAGAAGCTACCAAATCAGATTTTTGAAGTCCATGTATGGAAGGAAAGAGTTTTCTTCGCACGGCCGTATTTTCCTCTGTCAGTGACAGCTCTTCAGAGAACAGCTCTGAACTCTGTGTTGATAGTGAGAAAGAATATTTACTTTCCCAAATTATTTGACCCTACTAGCTGTATACATTGGTGATCCAACATCAAAGACAATTAACAAATCCACTAAAGATACAAGGACAGTTTTTGAAGTCAAAGATATGCATACATATTTTGTGTAACCAAGATCCTCTACCTTTAATTAATTAAAGCTATTGGTGGCTATGAATGGGTTTTTTAAACATTATTTTACAAGTCTTTCATTTCAGAGAGGGAAATAAAGCTTATTCATCCTTTAATATCCAGACACTGTAATCAAGACAACTGGGTTCCTACGGGTCAAAGACAACAAATTATAATTTACCATGCCATAAGAATAAACAAAACTTTAATTTATAATGTAGCTAAAGAGTTCTTCCTGTTGTAGAATTCTGCCACGATTTACATGGTGATGACATCAAAGTCTTGTCCTCCAGACACACTTGTCCCCTTTACAGAAAGGGGAGAACCAGAGGACCTAATGCTCACCATTTCTGTTACGTAATATTGGGTGACCCTTTTACAAACAGCAAATACAGGCACTTAGTTGCTGAGAAATTATAGAGGGAATAAAAGCAGAGTGGTCAACTTTCTAAGGAGATTATAACTAAAATGAAAAGCAGAGGGGAAAATAAAAGTATTATACATATATTCCAGATAGCCTCTTCCCACACACACACAGCTACTGCTGTAGTTGCTGCTAGAGCCCCCATCAGTCTCTACAGTGCTTACCCAGCTTCTAGAGCCTTTGCCCAGTTTGCAGTGGGAGACATTCAGCCTCAATCCTTCCATTCCATTTGATTCCTTTAGAGGAGGGAGGAAGGAAGAGGGATAGGGATGGGTTCAAATTTTAAGATATTAGGACTCTGGATTCAGAAATAGCTTCAGGGAAGTTCAAGGTTAACCTTAATACCGTTTCAACTATTTCAACTACCTTACAGATACTAAGGAGAAAAGAGTGGTTATGTTTCTCTTCCAAGTTTTTTTTTTAGTGCTTTCTAGTTGATCCCAAGATTTCATTTTGATTAGCGTGGTAATACCAATGCACACACATTAACTAAAAAACTCAGAGTTCCATTGCTACTTAGGATGATGAATGCCATAAAAAGAATATTGCTCCCACTCTAACAACCACAAAAGAGTCAGATGATCTACAAAACTGTAACTATTCTTGAGCCCATCAGAGGGCTGAAATCATAACACAGCCAAGTAACCTGAATTCCAAAGAGGGACAAGCTTCCAAAGTTAGATTGCACACAAAGCCTTTTGCAGAACAGGGGAGACAGAGGTGGTCACCATTCAAATGGGCAAGAAAAAAAATCAGCCAAAATTTGAATGAATTCTTAAAGGGCAAGTGTGGGCTGGCATGTCAATTTGGAAGAGCTAGGAGCCCCAGACACAGGGGAAGTTTCACTCACAATCTCATTTTCAACCTCAGTTTCATGAGCCTCCCCCTGGGTACACATACTGAAGACAAAGACCGGGACCAGAGCAGGAAACCTGAGAGAGCCATCCTTCAGGGACACATCTGCTGCTGATGGAGACAGGCACTGATGAAGACCCTTTCAAGCAGACACACTTGTCTGTGGAACTGGGCAGGAAATCTTGGGCCCAAGACTCTGCAGTGATGCCAGACACAGGTCAGCTACTGCTAGGAGAGAGACAAAAAATTCTCTCCCACCTAAGACCAACCACAGATACAAGGCAGAATCCAGCTGACATAGAGAGGAGATGAAGGAATGCTGAGAAAACCCCAGTTTCGAGGCCCAGGCTTACAGGGCCTGCCTAAGACTGAGGCTGGAGCATTAGAAGAGAGAGTCCCCTCTGCCCCCACCCAAGCCCAAAACCAATTAACAAGCAACAGTAGTTTAACACTGGGAAGGCAAGAACGTGAAAAGAGACCCTCGGTGTTTCAGGCAAGCAAGGTAGAATGGGAACACTGAGAAAAGTCATCCAGTACTCCAGATCCCACTCTAAACTCAAGGGAATGGCAGCCATCCCCAAGGGATTTGAAATCTGTTCAACTCAGTCTCTTCATTTCTTCTCCATACAACGTCCAGCATTCAATAGAAAAGTACAAGACACACAAAAAAGCAAGATAAAGCATGCTATTGTCAAATGATTGACCAACAGGAGCAAACACAGAGATGACTTCGATGCTGAAACTACTGAACAGAGACTTTAAAATAACCATCATTACTGTGTTAAATGATCTAGTGAAAAAGTTAGACAACATGCATGAACACATAGAAAATTTAAGCAGAGAGATAGAAACTATAAAAAGAGTCCAGTGGAAATGTTAGAAATTAAAACATTTTTAGAGATGAAAAATTCATTTGATAGGCTTATTAGCAGACAGGACACAGTGAATTTAAAGATAGATTAATAGAAATTTCCAAACTAAAACAGGTAGAGAAAAAAAGAATAAAAAGAAATTTTTTTAAAAAAAAAGTAGAGTTATGGGGCAAATCAAATGGCCTAAAGTACATGTAACTGAAGTTCAAGAATAGAGATAAATGGACAAGAACTTTCCAAAGTTAATGAAAAACAACAAACCACAGATCCAAGAATCCCAGAGAATCATAAGCAAGACTTTTTAAAGGAAAACAAAAATTAAAAACACTGATATATTGCATAGTCAAACTGCTGAAAAAATATTTAAGACAGGCAGAGAGAAAAAGAGACATTGCATTTAGAGGAAGAAAGTCAGAATCTAAAGTAGCATCACTGATTTCATTTAAAACCATAAAATTGTAACCCTCATATTGGGCAACTTAAATTTTATGTTAAGTTAATATATGTTAACATAAAGTTTATGTTAATTTAACATATATTTTATGTTAAATATATGTTTCCTCATATATTTTGTCTCCCTTATTTGACTATAGACATTAAGGAAAGAGACCTAGTCTTAACACTGTATTAATATTACATTTATCCTCTTCTACATTGCTTGACAAAGCATGGGTATTCAATAAGCACTTCTGACTTTGGAGCAGATTCACTTTTTACATGATTTTTTTTTTTGCATAGGATCAGTAAACTTTTTCTTACAGGCCATACAAAGTCTTAAGATATAAAAGTAGTTTTAGATTAGCTTTATGAAACTTTTAAAATTTATATTCTCTACCTTTTATTTTTCAGAAATAAAAATTTTTAAAAATGTGTGAAACTGGCTCTACATTTAGCAAAATGAGATCATGGAGCCTCCCCACTCTGATACTTCCTTTCTCCAGCATTTACATATTGAATTTTAGATAATATTGTTACCCACACAATGGGTGGGTTTTATCACTTGGTGGGTGACAGTCCAAAGACCACAACCAAGGAGGATTTAACAAAGGGATTTCATTACCTACAACAAGTAAGGAGGACAGCTGGGGCAGTTTCCCAAAGCAGTACCTCCCAAACAATGGTGAAAACAGCTTTCATTAGGCTAGTTAGCTGAGCCATTGTATGCAGAGGCAGAGTAAAGGCAGAGACTGTGAAGTAGCTGATCATGCTTCTCCATATGTCACATGTGTAGGAAATGGCAGATAAGCTCCTTCCTGGGTGGGGTTTTTAGTATGGTAATGAGGAAAGTTCGCAAGGTTCATCTCCAACTCAGGCATCTCTGGATTCAACCAGTTTTTGTTCATCTAGAGCTGAGCTTCACTCTGGAACTTTCTGAAACTCAAGATGCAACAGTTACAAGTGGGTGCTTTTTCAGGATGCATACCCAGAAACCTGGGGATCTTGGGTTACGATATCATATTCATCCACGTATTATTTTGTTATCTACAATTCTCCATGTGTAATTTGTCTTTTCCTCCACAAACAGATTGTCGATCCTTCAAAATAAGGTCTGTAATGTCTGTATTTTATATCTCATACACAATGGATGCATAACAAAATATTCGATTACTAATGTTTAAATAATACAAATATCTAGGAATGTCCAGCTCTGACCTGCTACATTTAGGTCCCAGGCCCAAGAAGAGGGAGCCTACAGTAAAAGATGTGGAGTCTATTGCTGAACTCGACCTTGACCTTCATCCACACTCTCCCCACTGGGCTCAGCTTCACCTTTCAGGCCTCATACACCTGTACGTGGGGCCAGGTCTGAGGTTCCCTGACATACTTACCTCTCTGGTTCCACAACTATCATTTTATCCCCTTCTCATAAGCTTCATACCCAGTTCTAATTCCAGCCCCGGGAGTCAGGCTCTGGACAAGAAGTAATCTTGAAAGGTATGAAAACAAACAAATCTCTATATAAAGCCACAGTAAAAAGGTGATATGATCGGGTATGTAAACCATTCTTCTACTAGGATTATATTTAAGAGAAATGCAGCACATTTTCACACAACAAATATCTATGAAATCAAAGAACATAATCCCCAAATTATTAGTTTAGCGGAATGTTTAAATAAATGGAATGTTTAGCCTGCCAACTTCTCATACAAGTAGAATAATTATTCCACAAAAACGTCACACTCTAAAGCCTAGGATTTGCTGGTGTGCTCTTGCAAATACGTTTGCACCTAAGAAAATTCCAAGTATCGGAGCTTCAAAGATGAGAAACACTGAAGTGTCCAATCAATTTCTTTGACTCACCCAAGGTGTTACAATCTATTCTTGGTAGTTATGTTCTACTGAACATAATGGAAACACTGAATTAGGGAACACTGAACCATGGATCCCAGGAGAAATACAGAGTTGGGTTCCTGCAAACGTTGATCACAACATTTCTATCAATCAAGACATAACCTTGCTTTATGTGTTTGTTTAAATAAACCTTATTTAATATATTATTGATTCATTACCATTGAACTCAGAACTAAAGCACCTTAACTCCTACCTGAATGAAGCTTATCTAACACACGTATTTTCTCTGTAAGGCACTTCACAGCCTTCCGCTTAAGAATACTGGACACTACTTCAATACCAAGCTTCGGAGGAGGGAGGCATTTTACTCAACAAAATCACTAGGAAATAGCACAAAAATGTAGAAAATATGGCACTAAGCAGACTGCAAATTTAAAAGCACTTATTTACAAGAGCTGAAACAAGAAGACAGAGCGTTACCTTATTCAACATCATCTGGGAACATCCATGTCGGATAATTCAAATCCTTCATCACTCTACGCTTATCCACAAACGACTGCAAAAGCACCATAAGTACAGATTTGGGGGTTCTCAGGGATAAAGATTCTAATGGGATGGCAGGAAAAACAACATTCTAATAGAGCTTTCTAAAAGTGAAATGGGCCGACCCAGGAGAGGACTTTCCAGTCTTTGGCGTGATTGTTTGTAATTCAGATCTGCCACTCCCAAATCAGGTACACATCAGAAAATCTGGGTGGGAGGCTTGTTAAAAATACTCCAGTGTTTCTGACTTAGTAGATCTAGATGGGGCTCAGAATCTGTATTTTTATCAACAAATTTTTCATCACTCTACGCATGTCCACAAATGACTGCAAAGGCACCATGAGTACTGATTTGGGGGTTCTCAGGGATAAAGATTCTAGTGGGATGGCAGGAAAAACAACATTCTAATAGAGCTTTCTAAAAATGCAATGGGCCAACCCAGGAGAGGACTTCCCAATCTTTGGCGTGGTTGCAAAAAGGAAATTTCTGCAAATAGGCAATTTCACAAATACAGAATTTGTCATAATAAGCATAGACTTTATCTCCATCTCAAATGTCCTCCTCAATAGCCCAATTTGATACTTACCTTGCACATCCTCTGACCTCTCTCAATTTTCTAACCATTGATCTTGTTACTTACTCATCAACATCCACCCACCCCCCTTGGCTCCAATGCACATTTTCATCCTTCCTAATCATAGAAGTGCTACGCTCAAGTTTGTACATTTCATTGTATGTAAACTTCATCTCAGTATTTATGTGACAAAATAAGTATAGTAAAATGTTAATAAGAGAATCTAGGTGGTGGGTATATGGGTGTTCACCATAAAATTTTTTCAATTTTTTGTGTGTTTGAAAACATTCCTAATAAAATGGGAAAAGAGAAAGGAATCACATGTTCCAAAAACATTCTAAAAATATATTTAATGAAATGAAATTGAATCTTTCCCCAATCTTCCACCCAATGCCTCACTTCCCTTCATAATGTCTTCATCAGGTGGTCATATGGACAAGTGATTTCCAAATGCTGGTTCATGGACCAGCTGCCTCAGAATAACCCAGGTGCTGATAAAAATACAGGTTCTGAGCCACATCCAGACCTACTAAGTCAGAAACACTGGAGTGTTTTTAACAAGCCCCCCCACCCAGATTTTCTGATGTGTACCTGGTTTGGGAGTGACAGATCTGAATTACATACAACCACACCAAAGATTGGAAAGTCCTCTCCTGGGACAGCCCATTTAATTTTTAGAAAGCTCTATTTGAATATTGTTTTTCCTCCCATCCAACTGGAATCTGCATCCTTGAGGTCTTCCACTCATCTATTCTTTTTATTTTTGAGGCCATAGACTGAATCCCTCTTCCTCTTTATAATAATCACAGTTCTCATTATTATTATGTTTTTGTAGAGATGCGGTCTCACTACATTGCCCAGGCTGGTCTCAAACTCCTGGACTCAAAAAATCCTCTGGCCTCAGCCTCCCAAACTGCTGGGATTACAGGCATGAGCCCCCACACCCAGTCCACAGCTCTCATGATCAGTGCTGATTACATCGTATGACGGTACACTCTGTGCTACGCTCTGTGCATCCTCTCACGGTAGCCTTGTAGATGTCATGCCCCACCCCATCTTCCTACCCTTCCCAATACCAAGCAGTCAGAGCACCTTCACCTTCTGTGAAATCATGACATGACCTTCTAGTGTCTTCACCAACCTTTTCTGAAAACAGTCAAAAAGTAAACCTCAGACATTCTACTCTGTGTGAATGAATTTATCGAATCCTCTTTTTTTTCTTTTTTCTTTTTTTTTTTTTTTTGAGACAAGAGTCTCACTCTGTCACCCAGGCTGGAGTGCAGTGCGGAGATGATCTCAGCTCACTGCAACCTCTGCCTCCCAGGTTCAAGCGATTCTCCCACCTCAGCCTTCCAAATAGCTGGGACTACAGGCATGTGCCACCACGCCTGCCTAATTTTTGTATTTTTAGTAGAGCTGGGTTTCACTATGTTGACCAGGCTGGTCTCGAACTCCTGACCTCAGGTGATCCACCCGCCTCAGCCTCCCAAAGTGATGGAATTACAGGTGTGGGGCACCGCACCCAGCCTTAAACAAACAAACAAACAAACAAACAAAAACCGCATCTCACTCTGTTGCCCAGGCTGGAGTGCAGTGGTGCAATCTCAACTCACTGCAGCCTCGACCTCCCAGGCTCCAAGCAATCCTCTCACCTCAGGCTGCCAAGCAGCTGGAACTACAGGCATGTGCCAACCTGCCTGGCTAATTTTTGTCTTTTTTGTAGAGACAAGGCTTCGCCACGTTACCCAGGCTGGTCTTGAACTCCTGGCCTCAAGTGATCCTCCCATCTCAGCCTTCCAAAGTGCTGGGATTACAGGCGTGAGCCACCGCCCCCAGCCTGATCTTCTTCTGAAAGCAGATCTTGACAGAAGTAGACACTAAACAACATAGAAAGGAGAGCCTGGAACCAGCTTGAAAATAACCATTGCCTACTTCACAGTTCTGCACAACACTGGCCCCATTTAAAGGGATATAATATGTTTCTCTATTCAGCTGAATAAAAGATCTAGAAACCAGTTTCTAGTATTTACAATTTAGACATGTTTGACTGAAATTTAAAATTAATCCTTTCAGCTGCCATATCCCATGAGCTAAAAAAATACTTGTATAATATCTCAGTGTAAAATAATGTCACCTTGAGGTCTGTTTAATTTTGCTTTTTTGAATAATATGTTCAAACATGCCTGCTAAATGCAGAACTTTAAACAAGCTGGACTGAAAGATTTTTTAATAAGATTTGGGGGATGAAATCACCAAGTCACCTGGTGTTTTTCAATAAAATTGAGATTTCTCAATTTTATAATTTTTAAATGAAGTATCATTGTACTCTGCTATGAATCAGATGGACACTAACTCTTTAGTAGCCTTTAGTCTAACCTTTACAAATGTTGGTATTCTGGGACGTGACACTTTTTTTATGAATGTGATGTCTGTGTTAATGTATTCATAATGTGTCTTGTTAATATAGCCATAATGTTTCTGGGATTATAGGTGTGAGCCACCACGCCCGGCCCCACTGTTAATTTTTAAATTGGTGTTTTCGAAATTTCGCGCTTATTTAGCCACTGTTAGGTTGACCATAAAATTGCCATTTTTCTTGGCCAAAATGATTCAATCTAATGCTTACTTAATTTGGATTTTAAAAGGTAAAGCAGAAGTGCTGTCAGTTAGCAATTTTATTTCTTCTGCCTCCCATGCGAATAATTTTCAAATGTTTTCCTCTCTACTGTGAACTGAAGTGTAATTTTCTACTTGCATGTTCTTTCTCATAATTTTGAAAACTTTAGACCAGATGAGATGGCTCATGCCTATAATCCCAACACTTTGGGAGGCTGAGGTAGGAGAATTGCTTGCGCCCAGAAGTTCAAGACCAGCCTGGGCAACATGGTGAGACTCTTTCTCTTAAAAAAAGATTAATAGCTGGACATAGTGGCATGCACCTGTTGTCCTAGCCACTCAGGAGGCTGAAGCAAGAAGATCACTTGAGCCCAGGAGGTTGGGGCTGCAGTGAGCTGGGTTTGTACCACTGCCCTCCAGCCTGAGCAGCAGAGCAAGACGCTGCCACTAAACAAATAAATAAATAAATAAACTTCTATCTATTTCCAAGACTATCTTGTCACCTTTTTGACTCAGTCATTCTGGAATAGCCAGCACCCATCCCAACTTTGGAAAACCACATGTTTAAATGCAAAGTCAAGGATGACATTGAAAGACAGAAGAGAAATAAACATATTTTGTATTCTTCTAAATATTCTTTAAATTCAAGTGACTTTTATAATTTTTATATAGAAAGTACTTAAAGTTATCTCATGATATGGCAGAGAGCCCTAAGGAATCCAGAAAAATTCAGCACCTGTAAAGATCAGAACTTGATGGTACAGAAAGAATTTTAAATAGTAAGTAAAATCTTTCCAAAAAGATGTTTGCTTTTTGAATAGCATCCAAATATCACAAAGACGATGTGGACAGAAGTTGCAGAAAAGAGTTCTATTTCTTTGTCGATATAAAAAATAAGAAATACTGCTTAATATACAAATGATAACCGCTTATGATGATGGCCATCCTAAATGCCCTGACTTGACCATTACTATGCATTTAAAAAAATATCACAGGCAGCTGGGCGCAGTGGCTCACAGCTGTAATCCCAGCACTTTGGGAGGCCCAGGCAGGCAGATCACCAGAGGTCGGGAGTTTGAGACCAGCATGACCAACACGGAGAAACCCCATCTCTACTAAAAATACAAAATTAGCCGGGCTTCATGGTACGTGCCTGTAATTCCAGTTACTCAGGAGGCTGAGGCAGGAGAATCGCTTGAACCTGGGAGGTGGAGGTTGCAGTGAGCCAAGATCTCACCATTGCACTCCAGCCTGGGCAACAAACTGTGTCTCAAAAAAAAAAAAAATCACAGGTACCTCATAAATATGTACAAATATGATGAATCAATAAAACAAAATTTTTTTAAAAATACCTTATCTAGAATAATTTATTATGAAATATTTTTTAACCAAGGCTCATGACTTACATTTTCCAATTTGGATTAAATATGTATTTTGAGTCTCCTGTCAGCTAATTCCTTCCCAGAATTCACCAATATAAAATATTTTTCCCCTTCTGCGTTCCCTGCTACTGCCATTCACTCAGCCCTCAGGCTGCCTTATTTCCTTAATTAGTTTTGATATGTACATTCCTGTCACCTATGTACACTCCTTAAGAAAAGAGAGTATGTCTCGACTATCTTTGTTTCTCCCGCAGGGTCTTGTACACTGGAAACATTCTTGTACACCAGATCTCTCTTTTTTGTTTAAATCAACTGTTTTTTCCCCTTGACGGATTTAATTACCCAAATCTGCATCTTCCCTCATCCATCTCTACTGCTATTTCTAGAAAGGCAATGGCCCAACAATATACAGTGGTCTAGGCACAGACACACAATAGTTTTATTTCAAATCTATAACTCAGGTGCTAAACAGATTCATGCACTTGAAGCAGCTGCACTCCGTGTACAGTTCCCAGAATGTAAATAAGTACTGCGTTAAAAATTAATTAGGCATTTGCTCAAATACCTAATGGTCAATTCAGACATTTCAGGCTTCAACTTTAACAATACAAAAATATTTAATAATGTTAATCTTTCAGAACTGTGTCAGTGGGATCATGGATGAGCTGACTCACTTCACTGAAGAAATTTACTCTCTGTAGAAAAATGTAAGCCTAGCAGATTCAAACTGTTTATACAAGATCTAAAAGAATCTCGCAGGTATCTTTCAAATATGCATACAAAATATTTTCTGCCTTAATTCCAGTATATTACTTTTGAGTAGAGTGTGGACAGACTTCCAAGGCTCAAATATAAGGCTATTGTTTAGATACTATTTTAAAAGCACAATAATCACCTTAGTGATTGAAATAGTCTAGTTATTATCTGGATTTGGAATCAAGGGCCTAGGGTTGAATTCCTGGTTCTGTGACTACCTTATGTTGGGTGGACTTAGATAAGGCATTTAATCTCTCCTAGTGTGTTTTCTTATATCTAGAGTAAAGAAACTTCTGCTACCTGTTTATCTATTTAAAATAGATATTTTGAAATCAAATTAGAGCAGAGATCCCCGAACTTGGCACTGTTGGTGTTTGGGGCCAGATAATTCTTTGTTGTGATTCTGAGCATGGTACGATGTTTAGCAACAGGTCCGGCCTCTACCCACAATGCCAGTAGCACGCATGCACACACATGCACACACACATACACACACACACTCCCCAGTTCAGTTATAACAGCCAAAAGTGTCTCCAGATGCTGCCAAATGCTGGGGTGGGGGGAAGTGACACACACACCCATCCCTCTGCCCACTGAGAATGAATGAATTCAATGACTTATATGGAAACCTTCATTAATACATTGAATATATACTGATCACCTACTATATGCCACACACTGGCCAAGTCAAATCAGATGTGATTCATGCCCTCTAACAGAGCAGATGAATAAATCAGTTTGCGGTGACAGGAGTTTACGAGCCCTTGGGGTCAGGAAGAGGGAAGGGAAGTGTAACATTAAGATATCAAAGAGTAGAAGCCACAGGAATTGGTGATTAAATGGATGCAGGGGAATAAGTAAAGGGAGGAGAGAAAAACAATTCTTACAACATCAACAACAGTTCATTATTATTTATTACCTAAGTCATAAGAATTTTTCCACAAAAACGGACATTTCCCAAAAGAAAGCTCATACCACATAAATGTTCATAAAAATAAATATTGACTTCACTGTGGCTGCTTTAATTTTAACCAGTGGAGAGACACACATAGACAAATGACTCCGTTCTTCCATTCCATTTGCACTTCTATCTCTGAATTCTCAAGACCAACAGAGGTTAGTTAGTCTCCATGCCATAGTTAGACTATCAAGGTCCACAAAGATTGTAGGAAGGGGGTGACGGACAACATGCATCACTCATGGGTTTTTTATTGCATCCACTGAAGAATACATTCTTTTAACATTGTCTAAGAGTTCTGTTAGATATCAACTTTGAAAACCCAAGTCAAATGCATTTGTGCCATCACCGAAAGAAAATAAGACCTAAACCAGGGTAAAAAACAGCTTTTCCTTCATGACACTGGAGATGTATACATTTTCAGAATATTATTTGCATGTGAGGTCCTCAACAGAGGTGACTCTATTACCTCCCATCCCTGGGGTACAGCAAGGCAACAGCTATCCCATTATCTCATGGCACTTTCTAGTTCGTGTGAAACCAGTAAAGTGTAGTTTCAAAACACAGAACATCGCCTTCATTAGAGGAGAGCTAGTTAAAGGCTGCAAATGGGGCCCTTCGGCTCCTGGTCCTGCAGAGGTATTTGGAGGAGGTCCATGTGCCTAACCACATCAATTTCAGATGAAATTCTCATTGCAAATGTATATTACCCAACACCTCAAAATGTATGAAGGCCTTCCTGGTTTTTAGGGCTTACAAGCCCCCTGACAATAGAATTCTTTGTGGAAATATCAAAATTCGAGTAACAGAGACAATTTTTGAGAGGATCAAAAATAGAAACCATTATTGGAGTATAAAAACAATTTAGTTGCTTAAGAATCCATATTTCTAAGAAAAGCAGCCTTGTTAACTGACATGTGCTCAATAGGCAATTTTCCCCATTTAATTTTCACAAATAGATCACTCTGAAATGCATTTCCCCTAACAAAGACTGCACATTAACGACAAATGATACATCTTCAGATTTTAATTAATGTCAAGAGCTTTATTTTGCTTCCAAGCAACTTATAAGAGACATGTTATTAATATAATTTAATTTAAGGGGACAGGCATTTGTTTTCTATTTTTAAAAAGGTGGTTTGAAATTCTGGCCCTGTCAACATCATTTAAACATTCCTGTTCCATGCTTCAATATAATAAATTGAATCAGCATTTTAATTGTGCCCATGCTCTGTGGTTCCTGGCAGGACAAAAAGATTCTCTGTGAGTGCATGACTCCCCCCAAGAAAACCCCACTGAGTGATTAATTACTAGTCTGGAAGATATAAATATGCCTCTCAATAAAGACAGTATGGACTGCTGGAAGCTCTGGCCTTATACATCTCCATGGGGTGCCTTAACTAAGCAGACATCCTCTTAATTCAAACAAGATTCTGGCTCCAGCATTCACGGACAGCTCCCTCATCATACACTGTTCCTTTATTGAACAGCATATTTCTTTTAATTAGCATCATTTTGTATATGTATAAGAATCAAAGGAAATCAGGCTTTTATGTACAAATATATCGAATTTTCAAGGTGCCTCTGTTCCTTAAGAAAGAACTGAGGACAATAGTAAATAACCTTGCATTTTCAAAAAAGTACCATCTTTGTATAAATATATTTTAGGTTACACCCAGACATTACTCACGCTTCATTCTGAGTTAAAGGTTTGGCCAAAAGACCATAAATTTATAAACGAAAACACGAACCGGCAGGTCTATAAGTCTATTCCTAAGCCTCACACCTATTGTATGAACCGAGAAGACTCATGATTGCTAGAAGGGAGAGGAGCTTAGACAAAGGACTCATTGCCACCTCCCCTTACTCCATATAGTAAAAGCAAGAATTGATGGAATTCCTAGGACTGTTCCTACAAGGCCAGAATTAGGTAAGAAGAGTTTATACTAACCATTTAAACCAGAAGTTGCAAGCAACGTCAACTAACTTGAAAATAAAGATTAACACAAGAAATCAATACTAGAAGTTTGCTTTTTTAAATTGGAGAATTCTCACGTATAAATTTTTAGTCTAATACTTTGCAGTAATAATCATGGCATTTATTACTACAGTTGAATAGCCACATCCCAACACCTTTTCATTATGTTTAAAATGAGGGAGTGGGGACAGGGGAACAGGATTATCGTAAGTCATTTTGACCAGTCTAGAAATCCAGACATCAGGCTGGGCGCAGTGGTTCACGCCTGTAATCCCAGCACTTTGGGAGGCCAAGGTGGGTGGATCGCTTGAGTCCAGGAGTTCAAGACCAGCCTGGGTGACAGCAAAACCCCATGTCTACTAAAAATACAAAAATTAGCGGGTTGTGGTGGCACACACCTGTAGTCCCAGCTACTTGGGAGGCTGAAGTGGGAAGACTGCTTGAGCCTGGGAGGCAGAGGTTGCAGTGAGCTTAGACTGGAAAAAAAAAACAAACAAACAAGGAAATCCAGACATCATGTTCCTAACCATCCTATTTGAAACAGGATGAAAGAAAGGTTTTCTAAAAAGCTAATATGCATTCTGCCATGGGAAAATATTATTTGTATACAGACTTCGACTCTCTTACTATTCATATCTTTACCTGGCCTTGCCAAAGATATTTTTGAGCAGGATCATCAAACATAAATGCAAGCATTAAATCAGTAAGCAAACATGAATCTGAATTGGAGTTCTGCAGTAGACTGCAAAAATGGCCATAATATTTAAGCTCCTCCCATCAAGATAGGTAGAGTATATTTTCCCACCCCTTTAATCTGGGCTGATCTTATGGCTTGCTTTGACCAACAGAATGTGCACAAACGGAAGTATATCAACCCTGAGCTGAGGCCTTAGGAGACCCTACAGCTTCCATTCTCAAATTCTTGGAACTCTGTGCTCACCATGGGAACAAACAGAGCGGGCTGAAAGAGGTTCAGAGCCAATGTGGTAAAAGGTCCCAATCATCCCAGCTGTCCCAGATGTGGCTCTGATAAACCAGTCAGCCCACACAATCTATCAGTTAACTACAAGTACACAAGCAACCTCGGACAAGATTAACCAAGTTTGGCCCACACTAGAAGAACCACCCATCTGGCTGGGCGCGGTGGCTCACGCCTGTAATCTCAGTGCTTTGGGAGACCGAGGCAGGTGTATCACCTGAGGTCAGGAGTTCGAGATGAACCTGACCAACATGGTGAAACCCTGTCTCTACTAAAAATACAAAAATGAGCCAGGCATGGTGGCATGCACCTGTAATCCCAGCTACTCAGGAGGCTGAGGTAGGAGAATCGCTTGAACCTGGGAGGCGGAGGTTGCAGTGAGCCAAGATCACACCACCACACTCCAGCCTGGGCGACAGAGCAAGACACCATCTCAAGGGAAAAACAAAAAAAAAGAAAAAAAGAACCACCCAGCTGAGCCCAGCCAAAATTGTCAACCTGCAATATTATGAGCTACATTAAATGGGTAGTTTTTTTAAACTATGAGTTTTGGGGTGGTTCATTATGCAGAAATAGAA
Organism: Gorilla gorilla gorilla; assembly: GCF_029281585.2. Lineage (NCBI taxonomy): Eukaryota > Metazoa > Chordata > Mammalia > Primates > Hominidae > Gorilla > Gorilla gorilla. The sequence continues at coordinate 103,674,316 of NC_073242.2, forward strand.
AGCTAATATAGGTTCTATAACCTCATAACCCAATATTTCCACGCTTTAAGCTCCAGTTTAAGTTTCCCACTATAGCCTTTTTCAGGTACTAGCATATATACTCTTTTGACCTATTTCCTTTTGAATTCTAATGCCACTTCTTTCTGTAACAAAATTCAGCACTTAGCTAACCAATTCCCTATATGATTTTCTAAGGTGTATATAACTATTATGCTTCACATACAAATAGAGGCAGAGACCATGTTTTATGTTAATTTTTATTATCTAACACATTAGACACATAGCAGGTATTCAATAAATGCTTGGTTTGATGTGAAAGCAGCTAGAGTTTGCAATAAGAGTTTTAAACTTCATGTGCTAAACTTTTCTTATTTGTTACATGTAAATAATATTATCCTGTGTTACCACAGGGGAGATTGAGTAATTTTTAAACTTTTACACTCCTTTACAAATATAAAATAGAGTAAATTTTATAATAAGAAAGCAAAAAACAACTAGATAAAATTTAAAATTTCTGTATATAGCAAAAGTCACAAAAAAGCAATTAAAAGACAGTGACTGGAAGAAAGTACAGAGAAAAAAACTAAAAATCCATAATATACAAAGAGCTCCTATGAAGCAATGGAAAACTGAGAAAAAGATATAAACTTATGGTATTCAGAAGAACCAATGAAAAAACTGAAAAGATGCTTAATCTCACAGATAATCAGCAAAATGCAAATTAAAATAAAGTGTTTTATCATTTAGTAAAAAGACTAAAGAAGATATAATATTGGTGAGTATATATGGAAATGGGCCTTCTTGCATACTGTGGATAGGAACATAAACTGGCTTATAGGAGGAGAGTTGGGCAATATCTATCAAAATGTTAATAGGCACATCACTTGTAACCCAGAAATATTTACCGAAACCTTGTTTTTAGTATTTAAAAACTGGAAAGCTAAGTATCCATCAATACTCTCATGGTATACATTGATTAATCTATATACAGAAAACTATGCAAAAATTTAAAAGAATGTGATGAGGTCAGGAGCAGTGGCTCATGCCTGTAATCCCAACACTTTGGGAGGCCAAGGCAGGGGAATCACTTGAGTCCAGGAGTTCGAGACCACCCTGGCCAACATGGCAAAACTTCATCACTACAAAAAATATAAAAATTAGCCAAGCGTAATGGTGTACGCCCACAGTCCCAGCTACCTAGGAGGCTGAGGTGGGAGAATTGGTTGAGCCCTGGAGGTCAAAGCTACAGTGAGCCATTACTGTGCCACTGCACTCCAGCCTGAGCAACAGAGCAAGACCCTGTCTCAAAAAAAAAAAGAATATGATGAATTTTATGTACTGACATGAAAGATCAAACAACATTAAGTTAAAAAGGCAGTTTGCCGGCCAATATGGTGAAACCCCATCTCTACTAAAAATACAAAAATTAGCCAGGTGTGGTGATGGGCGCCTGTAATCCCAGCTACTCAGGAGGCTGAGTCAGGAGAATCACTTGAACCTGGGAGGCGGAGCTTGTGGTGAGCCGAGATCGCGCCACTGCACTCCAGCCTGGGTGACAGAGTGAGACTCAGTTTCAAAAAAAAAAAAAAAAAAAAAGGCAGTTTGCCAAAAAGTGTGCATAGTGTAATACCATTTTTTAAAAGAAGTATATAAATGCATAGAAAAAAGTCTAGAATGATACACACCAAAATAATACTAATTTACTAATTATGTATTTGTATTATTAATAATGATTAGTAAATAGGACGGGTTGAGGGCCATTGGGAGAGTAAAGGAAGACAATAATTTTTATATGCTTATGCATTATTTGGATTTTTCACAAGCATGGATTTATGCGATATGTGTGTAACTTGTTTATACTGCACATACCTGGGCAGCAGAGGACAGCAGAGCAAAGATGGCTTCAAAAAAGGAGCCGAAGAAAGAGCTGGGTCTTCACAGAGGAAGTCTTCACTTTTATCCTGGTTCAGACCAGCCAGATGGTCGGCATTGCCATAGACATGAATATATATTAGCACCAGGTGCTCCTGCCACATGTCTTCCTCCGTGGCTCAGGAGACACCGAGCAGTAAGCTGTGCTGGGGACCCTGTGTTCGGCCTCTCAGGAGCACGGAGGAGCCTCTCCCTGCAATCTGGAATCAAGATAAATAAGATGAGCTCCTGAAAGTTAAACTTGAAAAACAGCACAAACTGGATCAGAAGAGAGAGATGAGAGGTCACCTACATCATAATGAAGCTAGAAGTTACCAATTACCAGGCAACCTCCCCGTGCCAAACACCGCGGACTTTCACACCGTATATCTCACTTCATCTTCACAACACACCTAAGGTTGCTTATTATTATTGAAAGGAAAAATAAGGTTAGAGGAGTTCAAGAAATTGGCAAGGGTTCCATACAGTCTAGGTGGCAGTGCCAGGGATTTGAACTCAGTTCTGTTTAATTCCAATGCCTATGTTTTTGGGGTTTTTTTTGTTTGTTTTTGTTTTTTTTTTTTTGAGACAGAGTCTCACTCTGTCGCCCAGGCTGGAGTGCAGTGGCGCGATCTCAGCTCACTGCAAGCTCCATCTTCCGGGTTCACACTGTTCTCCTGCCTCAGCCTCCCGAGTAGCTGGGACTACAGGCGCCCGCCACCACGCCCAGTTAATTTTTTGTATTTTTAGTAGAGATGGGGTTTCACTGTGTTAGCCAGGATGGTCTCGATCTCCTGACCTCATGATCCGCCCACCTTGGCCTCCCAAAGTGCTGGGATTATAGGCGTGAGCCACCACACCCGGCCTCCAATGTCTATGTTCTCAACTAACATGGTATGCTCTCTCCCTTAACAGACACAGAAAGGCTTCAGGGTTGGCAATACTTGACTATATCCTTGCTCTATGTGTAACAGGATACAATGAATCAATTTTAAAAAATCATATTGCTTAGCCATGGAAGTACAGAGCCAACAGCTTCAGAAAAGCACATGGTAATAGTGCCGACTCAAATGCTTCCCGGGCAACAGGGTCCCTGGTTCAAGCAACAGGCCAACTAAGCCACACGACGTGTAGACAAAAAGCAAAGTTCTCAGCTTGCCAGGAAAAAGGCCAGTGGTTAGACTGTGGATTCACTGAGGTAATGTCATCCCAAGAAGCCTCTTAAGAAACAAACAGCTCATCCATGAGCCCCACGTGAGTTCTTTTCCTATTTGGAATATCTATGGTCCAACTGGGATATTCCCACTGTCTCATGTTACCTTAGGCCTGTTTCGAATTCATACAGTCTACATGATTGACACAGGCAATGTCAAAGAACATGTTTCCCACAAAACTGTCACAAACCCAGGTCAACTGGATTCCCCTACAGACCCAGAGTTAATATATAAAGAACTAGGGCAGCTAGGTGCAGTGGCTCACACCTGTAATCCCAGCACTTTGCGGGGCTGAGGCAGGAGGATTGCTTGAGCTTAGGAGTTTGAGACCAGCCTGAACAATATGCAAAACCCCATACTTACCAAAAAAAAAAAATACAAAAAAATTAGCCAGGCATGGTGGCATGCACCTGTACTCCCAGCTACTCAGTAAGCTGAGGCGGGAGGATCACCTGAGCTCAGGAGGTCAAGGCTGCAGTGAGCTGTTAGCTGTGATTATGCCACTGCACTCCAGCCTGGGCGACAGAGTAAGATCCTGTCTCAGGCTGGGCGCGGTGGCTAACGCCTGTAATCCCAGCACTTTGGGAGGCCGAGGCAGGCGGATCATGAGGTCAGGAGATCAAGACCATCCTGGCTAACACAGTGAAACCCCGTCTCTACCAAAAATACAAAAAAAAAAAAAAAAATTAGCCAGGCATGGTGGCAGGTGCCTGTAGTCCCAGCTACTCAGGAGGCTGAGGCAGGTGAATGGCATGAACCCGGGAGGCAGAGCTTGCACTGAGCCGAGATTGTGCCACTGCACTCCAGCCTGGGTGACAGAGCGAGACTCCGTTTCAAAAAAAAAAAAAAAAAAAGATCCTGTCTCACAAAAAAAAAAAAAAAGAACTAGGGAGGCAGAGTGGGAGGGAGAGTGCTGTGTCTTTATGATTGAGAAAGAGATTTGGAACAATTCTGGTAAGGCACACTGATGGAAAATTCATGTCCATGTTTATCTGTTTTATACATTGAGGGTCCGTGTGAATTTTTTTGAAGAATGAGGACCATAGCTTTAAACAAAAATGTCTGGACACCAGTGAAGCAAAAGCAAAGGATGGCTGATGCCCAGCTATGTAATGACTATTGGAAATAGTCTTGGAATTGTTTGGAAATCAATTCCACACTTTCGTAGCTATGGCTGATGGAGACATGTGGTTGGGAGTAGTTTCCAACGAGTTTCTCAGAGTGGCTCCATCCAGCGTTCTCTTAAGGGTCTAAATTATAACCATACAAGAGCCCTTATAATAAAAACCCTCACTCTTAACCCCAATCCTAAATAGAGGAAGGCCTTTTAAGCATTATGATAGACACAGAGGGAATGTGGGATTTTCTGGAAATGCTGATTAATCCCTTTGGAATGGAGACCCAGATCAGGAGGCAGAGGTAGCTATCCATACAGCTCCAGACCTAAGCCATCTGAGTTCAAACCCTAGAGCTACTCCTTTCTAGCTATGTGGTCTGGGGGAGGCTACATGTCTTACTCTGTTTTCATGCTGCTGATAAAGACATAATCAAGACGGGGAAGAAAAAGAAGTTTAATTGGACTTACAGTTCCACATGGCTGGGGAGGCCTAGGAATAATCGCAGGAGGCAAAAGACACTTCTTACATGGTGGTGGCAAGAGAAAATGAAGAAGCAAAAGCAGAAATTCCTGGTAAGCCCATTAGATCTCGTGAGACTTATTCACTATCATGAGAATAGCATGGGAAAGACTGGCCCCCATGATTCAATTACCTCTCCCTAGGTCCCCCACCACAACACATGGGAATTCTGGGCCATACAATTCAAGTTGAGATTTGGGTAGGGACACAGCCAAACCATATCACTACGTAACCTCTCCAAGCCTCAGGATTTTTATATGTAAAATGGAAACCACATAGGAGTATGGTGAGAATTAAATGCCCAGAAAGTGCTTGGTACTGAGGCTTGCACAGAGTAATCCTCCTCAAATGTTGGCTTACATATTATCCCAAGAGAAGCAAAGGCATGAAGATCAGATGGAAAGTAGTGTGGAGAAGAGAAAGCAGTAGGCACAGTGGGGGCAGGGGAGTGAAGAAGGGTGACGAGGAGCTGAAGGAGCTTTCATGATCTGCTAAGGTTTGTATTTCACTGAATAGGGAATAGGGATCCATCAAAACTTGTTAACGGCAGGCCTGGTGGCTCATGCCTGAAATCCAAGCATTCTGGGAGCCCAAGGCAGTGACATGGACAGGAGACAGGGAAACACTGGTTAGAAGAGGGCAGTTCCCTGGCAAAGGCCCCACCCTCAAGCCGAAGACCTGTGACCCTAAATGAGGACAGGCATTCCTGTTTTTGCATCCAAAAGGCTGCCTTTGGCCCACCACACCCCCTATTCTGCACCCATATAAACCCCAAATCCCAGGCTCTGCAAGGAGATGAGCAGGCGAGGAGACAAGTAGACAGACGGCAGAACAACACAGCAGAGAAAGAGAGAAGAGGAGGGACATCTGAACACCAGTAGGAGTTCAGCTGGGGGCTGTCGGAGAGGGGTTTGGCTGCTGGATGGCCAGGCTCCAAGGGTAAGATCAACTTCCCACTCCATCCCCCACTTCCAGCTCCCCATCCATCCCACTGAGAGCCACGTCCACCACTCAATAAAATCCCGCATTCATCCTTACAGTCTGTGTGTGATCTGATTTTTCTGGGATGCTGGACAAGAGCTCGGGATACAGAAAGCTTTCACATTGGCCCTCTGCCCTTGCAGAAAGGCAGAGGGTCCATTGAGCTAGTTAACACTCAAGCTGTCCGCAGATGGCAGGGCTAAGAGGGCACACTGTAAGACATGCTCCCTTGGGCTCCCGCACCTGTCTGTCTGCGTGCTCTCACTCCCGTAAGGGGTTTGAGCAGCCACGGCAACCAGACAAGCCATGCTCCTGTCACATGTCCTGCGAGGGAGATCAGGGAACCACCATTCCAACAGAAGGATCACTTGAGCCCAGGAGTTCAAGACCAGCCTGGGCAGCATGTCAAAACCCCATTCCTACCAAAAAAAAAATTTTTTTAAGTTAACTAGGCATGGTAGCACGTGCCTGTAGTCCCGGCTACTAGGGAGGCTGAGTGGAAGGATGGCTTGAGCCTGAGAGGTTGAGGCTACAGTGAGCTGTGATCCTGCCACTGTACTCCAGCCTAGGTGACAGAGTGAGAACCTGTCTCAAAGAAAAAAAACGTTCTAGTAATTCACTTGTTGAAAAATACATAGTAAGTGCTTACTCTGGGTCAAGCACTGTGCTAATGAAGGAAATAATAAGGTAAATAAGTCAAGATTCCTGCCCTCAAGCTTTAGTAGGAGACACAGAAACAAATAATCACAATCCTAAAAGATGGAGATTTCAATAAAAGAATGCACAAAACACTATGGGAACACAGAGGATGGAGTAAGTAAGTTTGGCAGAGAAGGGAGAGATCTTCCTAAAACCACAGTCAGTTGGTGAGAGAGGGGATCACCCAAAAAATGAGGAGAGATCTTTAATAAATGCAAGATGAAGAGAGTAAAGATCTGCACCCAGTGAGGAAGTTTAGAATAGCTGAGATTATAACATACATGCATCTCCAAGCCTCTGGCTGAGCCTGAAGTGATGAATCCTAAAAATCTACTTCCTCAAAACTCCACAAGCCTCTGAAAGACACAGAGAAACAGCCCCAATTGCTTAGGGAGCCAGCGCTGCAAGAAGTTTGCTCCCCTGAAGCTGTTGACAGTTTTGACTCTTAGGTGAATCTTTGGAGAGGATGCAAACAAAACTCTCTCATGTGCATTTAAGAAGTTCTCCTGTCATAGCCTGGCGTGGTGGCTCACAACTCCCATCTCAGCACTTTGGGAGGCCAAGCCAGGGGGACTGTTTGAGCCCAGGAGTTCGAGACCAGCCTACACAATGTAGTAACATCCTCTCTCTACAAAAAATTATGCAGGTGTAGTGGTGTATGCCAGTAGTCCCAGCTACTCAGGATGCCAAGGCAGGAGGATTGCTTTAGCCCAGGAGTTCAAGACCAGCCTGGACAACATAGTGAGATCCCATCCCTACAAAAAATATTTTTTTTAATTAGCTGGGTGTGATGGCATATGCCTGTAGTCCCAGCTACTAGGGAGGCTGAGATGGGAGGATGGCTTCAGCCTGAGGGATTGAGGCTGCAGTGAGCTGTGAGCACACCACTGCAATCCAGCCTGGACCACAGAGCGAGACACTATCTCAAAAAACAAAGAACAAGAAGTTCACTGTCACTGCCATTTGAGAATGGAATGATCTGCACATCCACAAATGGAAAGAAATAGAATGAAGATTACAAAAATTTTATTTAGTATAAAGTTGAAGGGCACGATGGTAGGCCAGATAACGTGCCCCCAAAGATGTCCACAATCTTAATCCCTAAAACCTGTGAATATGCTCCCTTACATGGTAAAAGGGACTTTGCATACATGATTAAAGATCTCAAGAAGAAGGGAATGGGATATAGAAGCAGGGGCTGGAGCAACGCACTTTGAAGATGGGGAAGAGGCCATGAGCCAAGGAACACAGCCTCTACAAGCTAGAAAAGACAAGGAAACAGATTCTCCCGGGGACTCCCCCAGAAGGAACACAGCCCTGCCAACACCTTGAGCCCCATACGACTTCTGGCCTCCAGAACTGTAAGAGAAAACATTTGTGTTCTTTTAGGCCACTAAATCTGTAGGAATCTATTGCAGCGCCGATAGGAAACTAACATGAGGGAGAGCGTTTTCTCCAAAGTCCTCAAAGCCCAAATAAATAGTGTTTTGTCAATCCTCTCAACATCAGACAAAGGAGAAAGAAAATGGAGGAAGAGGGAGGTTAAAGTGAGTCATCCAAAATGAAAGCAAACAGCAGAGCAGGCCCAGGCATTTCATTTTGATGATTTACCAAAATTACAGAAAAAGGCCAGGCGCAGTGGCTCACGCCTGTAATCCCAGCACTTCAGGAGACTGAGGCGGGTGGATCATTTGAGGTCAGGAGTTCAAGACCAGCTCGCCAACATGGTGAAACCCTCTCTCTACTAAAAATAGAAAAATTGGCTGGGCATGGTGGCACACACCTGTAGTCCCAGGTATTCAGTAGGCTGAGGCAGGAGAATCGCTTGAACCTGGGAGGCGAAGGTTGCAGTGAGCCGAGATCACGCCACTGCACTCCAGCGTGGGCAATGGAGCAAGACTCCATCTAAAAAAAAAAAAAAAAAAACACAGGAAAAGAAGATGGGGCTCTGTATTTGGTTATCCTCTTTGCCAGTAGGATAACGTCTATCTCACAGAAGCGGTACAAACTGACTCCACAGCCAGGAGGGCCCGGCAAACTCCCAAGATTAAACAAACAACAACAAAAAAAGCATATTAGTATTAGCCACAGAGATGCAGAGAGAAAACTCTCTTGCCCTGCCACAGCAGTCAAAGTTTGTGCTAATGTTTGCGGGAGAAAAGGGAGAAAACAAAGTGAGGAAAAAAACATATCCGCATCATTCATATCCCCAAGCAAACAGACTCAGGACGCTGGGGAGTGCCAAATTTAGTTATTTGCAACTTTCCCCACTTGCAGATCCCTTGCAAATACATTTAAATGCAATCATCAATAACATCACCTCTTAAAATAAACATCTTTTCATTTATGAATTTTCTCCCCCGTTTTGACCATGTGAAACCTGCAAATTTAACATATGCCAGGAGAGGATGGTAACAAGGTAGACAATCTCCAGCTAAGAAATTTGAAAATATATATATATAAAGAATAGGGGGGGAAAAATCAACCTTTGATGAAATAATTGCTTCTGCTGTTATTTTTCACTATTACTTCAGAAATGTTCTCTCTCTCTTCCTTTCTTGTCCCTATAGCGAGGTGCCCTGCTGTTGTGCAGATGAAAGGTCCAGTCTCTTTAAAATTTCATGCAGAGCTCTTCACAACATTGAAGCTTTAAAGGCCCATGGCAAATTCAACATATTGTTACACTTGATGGAAGGAGATAAAAATTACATGCAAAATTTACTGTATATTCATTGTCTGGAAATACTATACAGTTACAGCTTCCTCTATTTCACTAACAGATATGGACATGTATTCTGATTTCAATATTTAGAAATACAAAAGATGCACATGGAGTGAGTATTGTAGCAAAAATAAGAATGAAACTTGAATCTTCTGAGGTTAGATTAGGGTCCTAGGATGTGTGAACAGTTTTGTTCATAGTTTTCCTAAATTGCTTTAGATATGTGAAACATATTTAAAAGACAACAAAAGATACAAAGGGAATAAAAAAAGATTTTCTAAAACTTGTATATAGCATGGGGTTCTTTGCACTAAGTCATCTTTATTTTTGTATCTCTGTGAGAAGAATATGGGAATGGCTAGGCTTTTATTTTTATGTATAAAATTATCTCAAAAAAAATGAATAGCAAGAACTGCAGACGTTGGAATGAAGAACACGATGACCTCAAAAGCAAGTCTGTCAGTCACTAGTCTTTGAGCTTTAACTGTCATAGGTAAGCCTTATTTTAAAGCTGTTTTTAAATTCACAAATTGGACATCACTAATTTTAAATCTAAAGTTTAGGTTTGTGCTTTATTGTAGCTGTTTTTATGTAGACCCATTTAGTCAAACTCATTCGTGTTCATTCATCCTCTTCTTTCAAACATTTATCAGATATCTACTGCATGCCAGGCACACTGTTAATTATTTGGGATGAAAAAACAGGCCAGGTATGGTGGCTCATGCCTGTAATCCCAGAACTTTGGGAGGCCGAGGCAGGCAGATCACTTGAGTTCAGAGTTCGAGACCAGCCTGGCCAACATAGCGAAATTCCATCTCTATCAAAAATACAAAACTTAGCCAGGCGTGGTAGCACCTGCCTATAATCCCAGCTACTTGGGAGGCTGAGGTGGGAGGATCACTTGACCCTGGGAGGTCAAGGCTGCAGTAAGCTGAGATTGTGCCACTGCCCTCCAGTCTGGGCAACAGAGCAAGACTCTGTCTCAAAAAAAAAAAGAATAAAAGAAAAAAAACAGGAAGATGGGATCCCTGACTCCAGGGGGATTATAATAGGAGGAGGCGAACACAGCAAAGGGTTTGTGCAATAAAGCTTCAGGGGTCCTATGGAAGTAGATCTGGGAACATCATGGTGGCACAGAGAGTGTTTGATTTGTTCTTCCTGGAGGAAGAGGGGAAAAAAAACACATGCAGGGATCAGTCCTTGACCAGTGACTGGGAAACTGTCTAGGTGCTGATGGAATAAACCAAGGCAGTGGTAGTAGCTGGGAAGGGGGATAGAGCTCAGAAAAATCAAGAATACAAAACGAATAGCACCTGGCTACTGAACAGAAAGCAGGAGCACAGGAGAGCAGGGTGAATCCCGGGTTTCTAATACTGGGATTGTCCACCAGCCCATTCACTGTTTCCAGTCATTTACTACCTAATACGTGCCAGGCACACTTCTAAAAATACTGGAGACACAACAGTAAACAAATCGCAAAAGAACCCAACTCCCTAAATGTAGAAAGGACAAATGGAAAACTAGTAAACAAACGAGGAAGCAATATTAAAATAGATAAGTGCTCTGAAAAAAATAAAACAGCAAGATGTGAGAAAGAGTAACTCGGGGAGGGCGGCTACTTTCTATTTGGGTGGTCAAGAGAGATTTCTCTAAAGAAGTGAACCTCGAGTCAAAACCTGAAAGCTGGAGAGGAGAAAGCCATGCAAAGACCCAGGGGAAGGGCACTCTGGGAGAAGGAAGAACACGTGCAAAGCCTCTGAGGAAGTGACAAGGTTGGCAGGTTCAAGGAACTGAGAGAAGGCCGATTTGGCTATGGCACAGTGAGTGAGGGGAAGTTGCAGACGCAGGCAAGCAGGGCTGGTCTCGATCTCCTGACCTCGTCAGATCACATAGGTTTTTACAGCCCAGGGAAGGAGCTTGGATTTTAAATATGATGGAGTTTAATGTTTATTTTAATTTTGAGACAGGGTCTTGCTCTGTCACCCAGGCTGGAGTGTGGTGGCACACTCATGGCTCACTGCAGCCTTGACCTCTTGGGCTCAAGCAATTCTCCCACCTCAGCCTTCTGAGTAGCTGGGACTACAAGTATGCACCACCATGTCCAGCTAATATTTTTATTTATTCTAGAGATAGAGTCTTGCTATGTTGCCCAAGTTAGAAATTGTGCAGGTTTTATGCAGCAGAGTAACAAGAGAGCATTAGAGAAATAGATCAGCAAGTAAAAAGGAATCAGGCCAGTTTAGAGGCTTACAGTGACCTGGGCTGGAGATAACAGTGGCTTGGACCATCAACCAAGAAAGGCGGCAGTGCAGGTGAGAAAATTCAGACACTTTCAGAGTCCCTTTCAGACTGACAGGTCCTATTAAAGGATTGATAGTGCAGAGTGAGGAAAACAGATGAAATGGATCCCTAAGCTTTGGCTTCAGGGACTGAGTAGATAAAGCAATGAACATGGGGAAGACTCCAGGGCAGAAGCCAGGTAGGGGAGGGAGATCAAAAATGGTTTAGGACATGTTAGGTTTGAGACGCCTCTTATACATCAAAGTGGAGGTACCGTGTGGGCAGTCGGTTATATGAGACTGAAACTCAGAGGAGAAGGTAGGGCTAGATAATCCTTTAGGAGTCTGTCGGTATATAGATGAAAAGTCATGGGACTGAATGAGATCAGCTGGGGAAAAGTGAATAGGTTAAGAGACCCCAGAGGCTCCCCCACACGCAGAGGTCAGGCAGAAAAGACTAAGATCCACAAAAGAGCCCAAGAAGCCACAGCCACCGACGTAGGAGGTAAACCAGGAGAGAGTGTGATGTCACAAAAGCCAAAGGGACAAATAGTGTTTCAAGAAAGGGGAAGTGGTCAGCTACAGGGAAAGCACTTGAAAAGTCGAGGAACCTGAGGACATAGAAATAACCACTGGGGTGGAAATCACTGAGGTTGTTGGTGACATTAGAATTTCAGTGGAGTGGAGAGGACAGAAGATGGACAACCGTGTTAAGAGAATGAGAAGTAAGGAAGTAGAAACAGCTGGCATCAGCAACTTTTACGATTTAAATTTGCTGGTGAGGCCAGGCACCATGGCTCACGCCTATAATCTCAGCACTTTGAGAGGTTGAGGTAGGAGGATCACATGAGCCCAGGAGTTTGAGACCACCCCTAGCAACATAGACAAACCCCGTCTCTAAAAAAATAAAAAATAAATAAATAAATAGCCACCTATCACCCAGCTACTTGGGAGGCTGAGATGTGAGGAGCGCTTGAGCCTGGGAGATCAAGGCTGCAGTGAGCCGTGATCGCGCCACTGCACTCCAGCCTGGGGGACAGAGTGAGACCCTGTCTCAAAATAAAAATAAATAATAAAATTAAAACTAAACAAATCTATAAAGGACATTTCCAAGTTTAGGAAATTTGAATATAGACTATAAATTAAATGATATGATTGAATCCATGTGGATTTTCTTGGTTGTGAGAATGATAATGTGGTCATGTAAGAAAATGTTCTTTTCTTACACGGGGATGTAAGAATCCCTTATACCCCTGATAAGGGATGAAGTGACTTGCCATCTGCAACTTCCTGTCAAATGATTTTACAAAAAGACAAACACATTGATTGATTGATACAAATGTGGCAAAATGTTAACCATAGCTGAATCCAGGAGAAGTTTCTTTAGATGTTTGTGCTATTCTTTCAACCTCTCTACAGATTTAAACTTGTTTCAAATAAAAATTGCATGTGGGTGGGGGAAGATGTGGATTATAGAAGCCTGAGACAGCCCTCTCCCCACTAGATGTCCCAAATCATAAACTCTGGAGACAAAACCCAGTAATCTGCTTTTTTTTTTTTTTTTTTTGAGACAGAGTCTCACCCTGTTACCTAGGCTGGAGTGCAGTGCTACTATCCAGCTCACTGCAACCTCCACCTCCCAGGTTCAAGTGATTCTCCCACCTCAGCCTCCCAAGAAGCTGGGAATACAGGAGTCCACCACCATGCCCAGGTAATTTTTGTATTTTTAGTAGAGACAGGGTTTCGCCATGTTGGCCAGGCTGGTCTTGAACTTCTGGACTCAAGTGATCTGCACACCTCAGCCTCTCAAAGTGCTGGGATTACAGGCGTGAGCCACTGCACCTGGCCAAATAATCTGTTTTTTATAAAAGTTCCTAAGGTGACTCTGATTAGCAGCTAGAATTGTGACTGTATTCATTATCTATTGCCACATGCAAACCACACTAAAGCTTATTGGTGGCTTAAAACAACCACTATTTTATTTGCTCACACATTTATGGGTCAAGAATTTGAGTAGGACTCAGCGTAGCAGTGGCTCCATTAGGACTGGCGGATTCAAGACTGCCTAACTCATACGTGTGGCACTTTGGGGCTGGTTGTGCTCCACACAGCTTCTCCCTCCAGAAGAGCCTGGCCCTCTTTACATAATGGATGGGTCCCTTCCATGGGAACAGAAGCTGCAAGACCTGGGTGTGGAAGTTGAGAACATTACTTCCATCCCTTAGTATTATTCAAACCAAGTTGCAGACCAGCCTAGATTCTAGGGGATAGAGAAAGAGATCATTCCTTTTTTTTTTTTTTTTTTTTTTGAGACAGAGTCTTGTTCTGTCGCCGAGGCTGGAGTGCGTAGCTCACTGCAACCTCCGCCTCCCAGGTTCAAGTGATTCTCCTGCCTCAGCCTCCTGATTAGCTGGGATGCACACCACCACGCCCGGCTAAGTTTTTGTATTTTTAGTAGAGACAGGGTTTTACCACGTTGGCCAGGCTGGTCTCGAACTCCTTACCTCAAGCCATCTGCCTGCCTCAGCCTCCCAAAGTGCTGGGATGACGTGAGCTACTGTGCCCGGCCAAAAGAGACCATTTCTTGACGGGAAGAGCAACAATATCATGTTACAAAGGGATGTGGATGCAGGGAGGCATTGATTCACTGGGAGCTGTTATGATGATGATCTACTACAGACACCCACTAAATTAGACTACCAAAGCCCCACCTTAAATAACACAAGCTTTTGTTATATCATAATTATCTTGTCCGTATGTAAATGGTTCCTCTAAAACTGCTTGAAAACAATTCATTTTCTTAATTTTATAGAGTCTTGCCATTTTCAGATGCTATTCATTTGCTCAGTAGACCATAAGCATTACAGAAAATTCAATCTCTCGCGCCGGTTCCCAGCCTCTGGGACCAAAATTTAGATCCCAGCAGTTCTGAAACTAAAGGACAATAGAAAAGATTTTAGAAGAGTCTCAGAAAGTTCTCACCAACCTCACAGACAAATGGAGAGCAGAGCTAAGATGGCCGCTCTCCCATCCTCATTCCTGCCCTCTGAGCGATGACAGAGGTGATACCTGCAAACTGTCCCCTTAGCAACTTCCCAAAGGTTCATTAGCTGCTCACCATGTCAACAGAGGTGGCCAGGCCTTTCACTCGGGATCTGGAATGGGACGGCGAGTGGTGGGTCAGGATGTCTCAAAGGAAATGGGAGTGTGTGAGTGAGAGAGAGAGAGAGAAGATAACACCCATTGACCCAGCTCTTGCCCCCATGACCACAGCTTTTGAAGTAGTGGCATCCACATTCACATAGTTTTTATTGTGTGCATTTATGAGATTTACTAAAGCAATAGATACACATACATACATCTCCTTGTCCAGACAGGCTCTTAACACAGTCCTCACTACGAAAAAATTCCACTCATGTCAGCTTCCAAATTCAAAAAGCAGTAGTTGATGCTACTCCTAAAAAATTATTAAGTGCCTCTTGTTAATCTAGGCTCTATTTACATAAACCACCTTGGAGTGGTGCCCCCTGGAGTTGTGCAATGTGGCAGCCCTGAGTATCGGCACTAGATTTTATACCCAAGTTCATCTGCCTCAAAAGCCTGAGCTACTTGCACTATGCTAAGCAGTGATGAAACCAAAAAGGTATGCATCTCTGATCACAGAAACTGAAGAAAAAATTAGCTGAGTCAGGAGGCATCTGACTTTCTGGAGGGCTCCTGAAATCACCCACAGAGAAGGAGCGAGGCAGTGGAAATTGCATTACAGTTCCTTAGGCTCTAGTTGTGCCTGTTCTATCATGAATAAGCTATGTGGCCTTGAGAAGTCACTTCACTTCTCTGGGCCTCCATGTCCTACACTGTCATGGGAAGAGTTTATATCAGAGCTGACAACTCTTAACACCAAGAGTGTTTATATGTGATCATGCATGTTTATATGAAGAGCAGTCTATCAAGTGTATGCACACTTTAAGGAAAGATATGTATGATGAAAATATCACCATCAATTTCAATATACTTTATTAGAACTAGTAGGTTTTTTGTGGGTTTTTTTTCTGAGATTAAAAAACACACACACACACACCAAGACTTTCTCTCTACAAAAATAAAACAATTAGCCAGGCATGGTGGTGCATGCCTGTAGTCCCAGCTACTCAGGAGGCTGAGATGGAAGGGTCACTTGAGCCCAGGAGTTCAAGGCTGTAGTGAGCTACAATCATGCCACTGAACTGCAGCCCAGGTGACTGAGCATGACCCGGTCTCTTTAAAAGTAA
This sequence comes from Gorilla gorilla gorilla, assembly GCF_029281585.2. Lineage (NCBI taxonomy): Eukaryota > Metazoa > Chordata > Mammalia > Primates > Hominidae > Gorilla > Gorilla gorilla. Next base: position 103,690,030 of record NC_073242.2, read on the forward strand.
ATAAATAAATAAATAAATAAATAAATAAATAAATAAATAAAACTTCACTTACATTATCTTAACTATGAGGCGTTTCCGCCATTTTTGTTGACTCTTTTCTACTCCATTATAGTTACTGAAAGGAATTATAGGAACTAAATGCCAATCAGTAGTTTTATTATACAATAGTACAAATTATTACATCTCTAACACCATTTATAAATATCAATATCTAAGCAGCAAGCAGTGTATGTATCTTAAACCATCTATAGATGAGTGTAGTGTGTGTGTGTATGTACTTGTGAGTGGCCTTTTCATGAACTTTCCAAATCTGATCATTGATTAAGATGCCCAGAGATAATCAGTTTAGGCAAAATCAAATGTTATACTTGGTCATAATCAGTAGTGACCATATACTAAAATAATATGATATGGAAAGTGTTTTGTGAATTGTATAAGATTATATATGCCCATGTGCTATTATGAAATTTAGGTTAAGTGCTAAATGGCTCCAATGTTTAGCTGATGGATATATCTTTGAAATGTTAAAATTCCAGATGAAAGACAATCGAATAGAAGACAAATTTATCTCTAAAAATAACGTAGATATGATCTGAAGGTGTGATGAATTTTCTAATAAGTAATAATGGATGCTGGCTTTTATCAAATAACAATGAGGTCCCAAGCAGAGCTAAAGGCTTTACCTTCATCAAATACTCTTAATTCTCACAACTGGTTTTGCCACCTCAAATTTCCCACTACTTAGCACACACAGAAACTGAGTTTGTCCCACTGCTGAATTCCTAGAGAGACAGGGCCAAGGGGATTCTCAGAACTTTTTTTTTTTTTTGAGAGAGAGTCTTGCTTTGTTACCCAGGCTGGAGTGTAGTGCCGTGATCTTGGCTCACTGCAACCTCCGCCTCCTGGGTTCAAACGATTCCCCTGCCTCAGCCTCCCAAATTGCTGGGATTACAGGCACCTGCCACCACACTCGGCTAATTTTTTTGTATTTTTAGTAGGAACAGGGTTTCACCATGTTGGCCAGGCTAGTCTCGAACTCCTGACCTCAAGTGATCCACCCTCCTCGGCCTCCCAAAGTGCTGGCATTACAGGGGTGAGCCACTGCACCTGGCCAACATCTCAGAACCTCTGTCTGAGAGGCAGACACATCAGGGAGGTTCTGCCTAGGAAATAGGTGATCTCCCCACTATAGAGATGAAGACACTGAGCCTTGAAGCATTAACCAACTTAACCAAGGTCCCATAGCAGGTAAAACCTGAAGCCACAAAACCCCCAAAGCTAGGTTTTACTCACTCTACTCCAGTGGCTGGCTGTAAGGGAAAGTTTATCAAAAATCTTGCCATCAATAAATGAAAAATTCAAGGAACAACAACTTTTAAAATGCCCAGACTTCCTTAAAATAGTCTTTTGAGAAAGCAAAAACATTTATGTTGTTTTCAGTCGCTGAACTTGGAAAACAATGCTGTTGTCATTTTTTCAGCTCAGGAATCAGGCAGTTTTAAGCCTGATTTGCTGAAATATCCCATGGGGTCCTTCGCTACCTGATTTTTCCCAAATGATTCCTTGTTCTTATTAGTAAAATATTAAGATTAACAGCTCTGCCCCATATGAAGCTAACAACAAAAAGATATTAAGTAACTGATATATTCTGCAAAAATAATATTCACATACAAATACTTACACAAAATTATAATTGAATTGGAGAGGTGCGACTGAATAGGTACTCTATTCGAAAGTCTCCTTGCAGTTCATCAGATAATAAAGAACACACACCAAAAGAATCACAGAAATAGAACGTACCCTCGAGTTACATCACAAGGAGAAAAAAAAAAATCTCCCTAGATAAGAAATTCAGGTTTATTTTATCTTAAATCAGACCAAGGGGATTTAGGTTGCTTTTTTAATCTACTTGTGCATAACGATCTCTCAGATTAATCATACTGTTTAATAGAATATTATTATTAATTAGACATGTCAGCGCTTCAGGCAGAAAATTACTGGGAAGTAAAAAGGTCTATATTCCAAAGGCTCGTAAGAGAAAGATTTCCATTTCTATCACGGCACATCTCTTTCAGTTCCAATTCTCAGTGGAAATTCCTCAACGAATTCAGTCCTTGTAACAATAACATTTAGAAGTGTTTCCCATTTAAAAAATAGCTGAACTCGAATTTGCCTTGTAAGATATTTTCTATGTTATTGGTAAGCCAATTAAATTTTTTAGGGCACATAGTTTTAAGGAAAGTCCTTCAGTGTTCCCCAGATTGTCATCATCTCTCATTAGGAGGTCTTAGACAAGACTGAGGCACAGAGGAGAACAATGGGGTCATCAGTTTTATCCCATGGGCTGGCGTCCTCTAAAATGTTCTCATTTCCATCCGGTCGGCTCTTACAGGTCACTGCTGCTTCCTCCTCATCCCCATAAGCCCCATGTAGTACACCTGTGCCACTCTAGCCACATGGGAAAATGTTACTGGTCCCCCAGTAGGCCGGGATTCCGTGGGGCTCTCTCGGGCACCCACCGACATTTCTTTTGATCCCACCCTGTGCTGCAGGCAAGACACTTCTAAAATCATCTTGCTTTCCAGGGCTCCAACATAACAGCAAGGGTGCAGGTATCCTTTTGTCCCCATTTCTCAAACATAATTTGGTCATATTGTCTATCAACCCTCATCCTCCATCCTCTCCTCCATCTTTAACCTCCTCTGTGTAAACATTCAAGGAAATGACTGAGCCTTTTAACAGTAAAAAGTAAAGACTAGCAGAGCCAAACTCCCTCAACTTCTGGCATGCCTGCCAATGAGTTTTCCCAGCTGTAAAAAGCTCATCTCTTCTGTATCTCATCTCCACCCTCCTCTTCAGGAACCTCCCTCCACCCATTTCCTTTTTCCTCTGTATCTTCCTCCTGTCTCTTAACTCTTCCTCTGCAGCTTATACAATAGATATGTGGCTGTCATTACAATACGAAGCATCAACAATCATAAGAACTACCACAAAACCATCCCTTGACATGTTTATTTTTTTGAGAAGGGTGCCTTGCTATGTTGCCCAGGCTGGTCATGAACTCCTGGGTTCAAGTGACTCTCCTACCTCAACCTCCCAAGTAGTGGCGGATTACAGGCATGCACCACCACGCCTGGCCTCCCTTGACCAGTTTAACTCTTACCTTCCCTCCATAGCTAAGCTTCTTTGAAAAACAGTGAGGCAAAGAATTTCCAGACAACGGCCATGGGTATAGACCCTGGGATGGAAAATAACACAGCCCTTCAAAAAAACATAAAGCTTTGGGTGAGCAAAAAAGTAATGAGCAGGTGGAGGGAACTGACAAACACTAGACAACACTGGTCGTATGAGCCATGGAAGATTTCAACCTACTTCATGGATTTGTTTTGAAGATTAAAGAAGCGTATGTATATTTAGTGCTTTGTGCTGGTAATAAAATAAAATATTATTATTTTAAAATATATGACCTTTGGCCAGGGGCGGTGGCTCATGCCTTAATCCCAGCATTTTGGAAAGCTGAGGCGGGCAGATCACTTGAGGTCAGGAGTTCGAGACCAGCCTGGCCAACATGGTGAAACCCTGTCTCTACTAAAGATACAAAATATTAACCAGTCCTGGTGGTGGGCACATGTAATCCCAGCCGCTCGGGAGGCTGAGACATGAAAATCGCTTGAACCCAGGAGGCAGAAGTTGCAGTGAGCCGAGATCATGCCACTGCACTCCAGCCTGGGCAACAGAGCGAGACTCCATCTCAAAAATAAAATAAAAATAAATTAAATAGGCAGATGCCACTGCCACCAGGAGCCCCATACTATCAGCCATGGTCAACCCCACCGTGTTCTTCGAGATGGCCATCGACAGCAAGCCCTTAAGCCACATTTCCTTCTAGCTGTTTGCAGACAAGCTTCCAAAGACAGCAGAAAACTTTCATGCTCTGAGCACTGGAGAGAAAGGATTTGGTTATAAGGGTTCCTGTTTTCACAGAATTATTCCAGGGTTTATGTGTCAGGGTGGTGGTTTCACATGCCATAATGGCACTGGTGGCAAGTCCATCTACGGGGAGAAACTTGATGATGAGAACTTCATCCTAAAGCATACATGTCCTGGCATCTTGTCCATGGCAAATGCTGGACCCAACACAAACGGTTCCCGGTTTTTCATCTGCACTGCCAAGACAGTGGTTGGACAAAAGCATGTGGTCTCCGGCAAGGTGAAAGAAGGCATGAATATTGTGGAGGCCATGGAGCACTTTGGGTCCAGGAATGGCAAGACCAGCAAGAAGATCACCACTGCTGACTGTGGACAACTCGAATACGTTTGACTTGTGTTTTATCTTAACCAGCAGACCACTCCTTCTGCAGCTCAGAAGAGTACTCTCCACCCCATTTGTTTGCAGTATCCTATCATCTTTGTTCTCTCGCTGCAGTTCCCTTTGGGTTCCATGTTTTCCTTCTTCCCTTCCATGCCTGGCTGGATTGCAGAATTAAGTTTTGAAATAAAACTTAAGTAAATGATTATGAAATAAAAACTAAATAACAAAAAAAAATATATGACCTTACCTCTCTTCTGACTTCATTAGGGCACCCTCCAAGGCTGCAGAAGTAAAAAATCTCTCGGCTACTTGGCTTGAAGTCTAATTAATGATGCAGGATAAAGATGAAATCTCTCAACTCTACATACGGGGCTCAGTGTTTGGAAATAGTAATGGATATACACTCAACATGCACTATACATAAATAGGCAAAAATAAGAAAAAACGAAACCTGCTCTGAAGTGCCTATTCTGGCAGATGGAGGCTGGGTATTGTGGAGTGAGAAAATGGGCTACAATTTGTCAACAATGACTCAGTCTCGCAGGGAAATTAATTCAAAATGCAATCCTGGACTGGGGAGAAAATGCTAAAAAGAACAACATTGGGAGAACTGATGACATTTGAATATGCACTGCAGATGACACAGAAGCAATGTATCAGTGTTAAGCTTCATGAACTTGATGTGATTATGGAAGAGAATGACCTTGTTCTTAAAAATATATACACAGAAAGACTAAAGGGAAAAAGAGGCATTATGTATGCAACCTACTCTCAAATGGTTCAAAAATTAGTAATACGTGCACATATAAAGATAGAGAATGCTAACGTGTAAGTGGAAAGTTGGTATAGCTAAGCAAAGGGTATAGGGGAGTTCTTTGTACTGTTTTTGCAACATTTATGTTCAAAGGCTAGACCCTGAGCTGTCCTCCAGGCCCTCAGTGCCCCTGTTGCCTCTTGAGAGATGGCTCTTTCTCTCCTGGCCACCTGCTGAAGTCCTCACCTGGTGGAACTTGTGGTCTGTTCTCCTGGGACTGTTGGAGTCCTGGGGATTCCCCATGTTTGGAGACTTGGCCCCATCTCAGCCCTGGCTTCTTGTGTCTGGATCATATAAAAGGAGCCTTGAGAAGCAGAAGTCCTTTTTCTCTCTCTACAAAGTCTGGCTCTCAAAACCACTATCTCACTGTGACTTCCAAAAGCTTAATGTGGTAGCCAAAACTTAGCAGTGACTTGGTTGTTCGGCTGTTTCACCTTTCCCCTGACACTGAAACCTGTGCTTCAGTGAGGGGTAGGCCCCAGGGTATCTTGGTTTACCGGAGTAAAAAAACACATCCACTTAATGTTTGCATAAAGGTAGCTCTTACATATATTTTCCATTTAGACAATTTAGTCCCAATCTGTATTTTATACTTCTCCACTTTATTTTCTACTCTAGGTGACAGAATCACAGTTAACATTCTGAGAGTAAAAGCCCTCAAGATTTTGATAGTCATCAAGTACAATCAAAAATGTCTATACTTGGTCAGGCGCAGTGGTTCATACCTGTAATCCCTGCACTTGAGGAGGTCAAGGCAAGTGGACCACTGAAGGTTGGGAGTTTGAGACCAGCCTGTTCAACACGGTGAAACCCTGTCTCTACTAAAAATACAAAAATTAGTCAGGCATGATGGTGGGCACCCATAATCCCAGCTACTCGGGAGGCTGAGGCAGGAGAATTGCTTGAATCCAGGAGGCAGAGGTGGCAGTGAGCTGAGGTCACGCCATTGAACTCCAGCCTGGGCAACAGAGCAAGACTCCATCTCAAATCCCTCCCCCACAAAAAAATGGCTATATTAAATATAAAATGCAAGTTGAAACAGAAGAAAGGAGTGCATTTTAGACATGCAGATTTTAACTACTGTCTCTAAATGATAAATTTTACTACTCTCTCTAAATGATATGGTGATTCCTTATATAAAGTTTTCATTTAAAAAATTCTACCTTGTCTGTACATTTTACTCACTTTCACAATAATTAAAATGTAGTATAAGCCACAGCTATTGCACCAAAGCAAAGCACAAAATTGTAGCGTGAGTCTGTGGACCTGACCTTCCCCCCTCTTCCACCCACAATAATAGAATCAGGATTAAAATATTCATTTCCTGCATAAACTAAATGATCATGACAGTCCTCAATGTGTATGGAAACTGTCTAGTGTTCAACAATTATAAATAGCCTAGGAAGAATTTGATGTGGCAAAATTATTAAAAATGTACATAAAGAAGTTCAGCTGCCCCAAGGAAACCCACAGCTCTCCACAGTGAAAGCAGATCTGTGAGGCTTTCATATGTTAGGATCCTGGTTAGCTATAAAGTCACAACGGGGGCCTGGACACTGAGAGAAGGCAGGAGCAGGAAGACAACTTCCCTGCAACATGTGTGGGTCTTCACCTCTCTAGCCACTCTTCTGATGACCACATAAGGACCACGATATATGTATATTTTTTAAGTGTCCTTTTAGGCTTACAAATCCCAGATGCAAAGAGAAAACTAAAAATAATTTAAAACCTTGTTATTTTTGGAGTAATAAATTTTGGGGTCTTTGATTTCCTTGAAATACTTTAAAAAAAAAGAAAAGATGACTTTGCTTGACTCATATTAGGTGTGCTATTAATGTTGCTAAAAAAAGCATTTATCCTTTAAGCACTGTAGATGCTTCTAGAAAAATCGACTTAATAAAGATATAGAAGAAATTTTTCCTTTAACTTGAAATATTCCACGGCCTCTCTTTTTGTATCCTACTCACATGTATAATTTTATGTAAGTTTACTGAATGTTTTTCTTATGAAGTACATAAGGCCTGAAAAATCTTATAGAGCAAATAAAAATTCTCTTCCTTTAAAACTAATGTCCCCCAAAAAAGCAGTCCAATATTCTCCAAATGATCATTTTTTTCATAAAGAACAAACTGTGGAAGTTTTTACTGAAAAATTTTTATTATTTTTTGAGTGACTCAGAATAAAGAGTTATAATGAAATTTTCTTGGAGCTTTAACGTTGTAATTTATGATGACTCCAAAAATATACCTATGTATATTAAGTCTGTATTTTACAGGATTATGTATTTTAAATTATACACAAAATAGACACATGTGCATACCCTAAGATTATTAAACTTTACAAATCTATATGTATTTTCTTTTTTTTCTTTTATAAAATTTCCTGGTTTTGTATTCATACTATACCTGATCATAAGGTAACCTAAAACACATTTACTTTAATAACTTTTACACATTCATAAATATTTTTAAACCCCATAAATGTTTAACATTAGTATAGTATATCAAAGTACCATTCTTTTCTCTGTAAATAAATCATTTCTAATCTAAAGACTTAGAAGGAGTGGGGAGAGATGTCAAACGACACATATCCTTCTGGCCAGGGAATCAAAAGGCATTCCCAGACATTAACTTTTCTTTCCAAATATGAAAAACATATTAAATATATATCTTATAATAAGATGTTTTCCTCATGTTTCCTTTGAGTAAAGTCTGTTTAGTGCATTCCTCTTCCCATTGTGCTATGAAATTCTTGGTCAACTTTGTCATTTCTCCCTCTGCCTGCTGGAAGAAAGCCAAAATCACTGTGATATCATTCACTCAACCAAGACTAATCACGTTAGGTACAGGCAAAAAAGAGCTATAATGTAAAAGAAAAATGAAAAATATATGTATAAATTATACATAGGTACACACATACACACACACACACACGCACACTGCCCATTACACTACTTCTAAAGAAAAACAGATACGTCCCACTGTCTGTGTTTGGAAAAGAAGACAGGCTGTGAAAACAGACATAAGGCATTCATAGGATTGAAATGACCTTTCAGGACGGCTCAATGTTCTACACTTTAAATTTTTTTTTTAAATTCATGTGGCCATCTGTATCTGTAATTAGGAGTGAAACCATAAGGGGTTTTTCAAGTGAACCTTTCCTAAAGCTACAAACTGTCATGGTGCTTAAAGGAGTGGGTGCCAAATGACTTGTATGTTTCTGAGCAGCCATATCACAACAAACAGCGCGTGTGGGTGGCCACGTTGCTTATATTTGAGGTATGCACGTTAGCGATATTAGTTACACTTAACATCTCACTAACACAGAAAGTCCTCATATTACTTCTATGATATCTTTCTCACATCTTTTTGCTATGTCTGTCACCAACTGATATGCTATGTCAACTGGATATGTCTGGAGCTGTCAATAATTTTTCTGTATAAACATCCTCTTTGAATCAATCTTTTGCCACCTGAATTGTTCCACCTCATTTCTTTTGAGCAGCACTAACTCCTTCAAGAGGACAACCACCATTAAAAACATGATATTGAAGCAATCATTCGTTCTGTGCACACATTTTAATTTCATGCCCTACAGGGGGGAATCACTACCGGCCTTAAGCAAAAATTGAGTCTTTAATGCTTTATTGTTTTACACAATTTATCTTTCAAATAGTCTATTAGCTCTTTATAAAAAAAAGAAGAAGAAGAAGAAGAAAGGAAAGAAGGTAAAGAAGAGAAAAGAGGGAAGGAGGGAAGGGGGGAAGGGAGGGAGGGAGGGAGGGAGGAAGGAAGTTAGTTGGTACTAGGGATTTAAGGGGCATCCAGCCCCCAAATCTGAAGCTACAAATATTTTACCAACTGTATTTTTGTGAAAACAAAGTGAATTTGTCAAATGTCTCCCCCTTCGCTTGCATATTCCATTGTTATCCCAGCACAGTGAGACCTAACAGGTTAAGCCAACCCTGTTGTGATCACCAGAAGAGAGAGAAGCATTGTGTTTTTTGATATCACAGATTTAAGACGGGTTTTGCAGTGTGGCCTATAATGTATATCTCACAGAAAAAAAAAAAAAAGACAAAAGATGTAGGGGTGAGAGGCAGTGGGAAGCAGTGAAGAATAAAAAATAATATGAGCAGGAGAATGTATGAATGTGTATATATGATCAGAACTGGTCTCAAGTCTATTATGTGATTTTTGTTTTCCTTTAACACAGACATTATTTTCTCATTGGCAGGAGCCTCCAGTGAAATGCTGGTCTCTTCCTTTTCCCTGTATACCTATTAATGGTCTAAGATCATGAGTCAGTGAGGACAAGCCGCCTCAGTCAATTAACAGGAGCATAGCTACACTAAGTACTGCAATTAGAAGCTCTGACTTAGAAGCTGGAGAAGCAGAGAGTGCTGAGTGATGCTGAAAAGTCACTGCCCAGAAAAATTTAAGAAACTTTCCAAATCACCCACTCGTAGAACTTCCTTTTTCAACGGGACATTTTTATATATTTTTAAAAGTATGCATGTAGAGTAAAGTAAAGCGCTTCTTCCAATAAAGACGTTTTTTGAAAAATTCTATTTACAGCCCAGACTTTCCTGCCCTCTTGTGGAGAAAATACAGAGCTCTCTATTCATATAAATAGGATGGCTTTTTAAAACTTGCAGCTGGCTTTTTCAATGGTACGTGTGATTTACTGTCATGGTTGGATCCCCTGATATTCACAGAACTTTACTAGCTATAAAATCAGAATAACAAAGTAGAGCTAAATAGGTATTATACTGGAAGAAACCATCTAATTCCAGACAAGAAAAAATTGCATTGATTAGGATCTGTTTGTTTGTTTGTTTGCTGGGAGGCAGGGAAGGGGAGGGAAAGTGAGAGGGAGAAAGTGATTCGTTTTTAATAGTACTTAGATTTATAAATAAATATATTCAAAATAACTAGCAAAAGAGAGAGGAAGAAAGAGACAGAGAGTTTCCAAAGTGGCCATCAGAAAGCTCTGGTCCTGTTTCCATCTTTCCACCCAGAGAATGGACCAGTGTCTCTCTCTTGTGGGGCTGCCACAGCACAGTGCCACCTGGACAGGACCAGCCTGGGACACAGAACACACGAATCCCATCAGCAACTCTCATGAAATCACAGAATTCCCAAATTGCCGTAGGTTGTTTTATTTTGTTTTCTTTTGTGACTATTGCCCAGGCTGGAGTACAAAGGCACGATCATCGCTCACTGCAGCCTCAATCTCCTGGGCTCAAGCAATCCTCTTGCCTCAGCCTCCCAAGTAGCTGGGACTAGAGGCATGTGCCACTATGCCTGGTTAATTTTTTAATTTTTTTGTAGAGATGAGGTCTCAGTTTGTTGCCCAGGCTTGTCTCAAATTCCTGGGCTCAAGCGATCCTCCTGCCTCAGCCTCCAAAAGTGCTGGGATTACAGACATGAGCACTGTGCATGGCCTGCTTTGTTTTTTTTAAGAAAGTTGGTTTAAGTGGGTTTAAATTGACCCCAGGAGGCAGGGGCTGGGGGTCCTGAGCTGCACATTCAACACCCAGCTCCAATCAGTGGCCAACTTATACGTGATTTAGGCATAAATTTGTTTTGGCCATCCACCAAAAGATGCTACATTTCATTCTGATTGTTACATGTTCTGAAGTTATCATATGAAAAGTGCTACAGTAGGCTGGGCGGTGTGGTGGCTCATGCCTGTAATCCTAGCACTTTGGGAGGCTGGGGTGGGCAGATCACAAGGTCAGGAGTTCGAGACCAGCCTGACCAACATGGTGAAACTCCGTCTCTACTAAAAATACAAAAATTAGCCAGGTGTGGTGGCATGTCCCTGTAATCCCAGCTATTTGGGAGGCTGAGGCAGGAGAATGGCTTGAACCCGGGAGGTGGAGGTTGCAGTGAGCCAAGATCAAACCACCACACTCCAGCCTGGGTAACAGAGCGAGACTCCATCTCAAAAAAAAAAAGAAAAAGAAAAGAAAAAGAAAAGGGCTAGGGTAGAATCCAACGTGTTTTTTTAATGGTTTTATAATGGGGGGGAGGAGAAAAATTCATGATCTTCCGTAAAATTATCATGGAGAAATGTCTTAAACTTCAGAAAAGCAGCATGATCTACTGTAGACAGAGCTTTTCCCCAAGTTGGAGACATTCAGAAGTTCACTAAGCATCCCAAGCATGGTGCAAAGCACCAAGGGCCACATGAAAGAAACACAAATCATGAGTCCTGCTTTACATCACAAGGTATCTGCCCAAGGACCAATCACGTGCAAGGGCCCAGTCCATCTGGGGAGACGAGGCCTATGCAACAGCTGCGCAGGAAGACCCAAATGGACAAAACAGACCCCATAATAAATGGGCCAGAGAGGGGAGGCCAGAGCCTCTGTGATCTCCTGGGAGGAGATAGAACCTGGGGAGAGAGAAAGAAGAGAGAAGCCTGCTCCATGTAGCACAAACTGCGGATGGCTGATAAAAAGATTGAGCATGTTGAATCTGAAGGACTCCCAAGGCACGGCTCTCTAAGTGAAAAGTACCTGGCCCCAAAGAAGGCAAGATAAGCTGAACAGGTGGAATGGAACCAGATGAGATTTCAGTGCTGCAATCTGGATTTAATCAGCGGGAACCCATGAATGATGTCTGGGTAGGTTTATTGATGACATTTCTACATCTGAAGAGTGTTTCCAGCACCCTAAGAGTGGGGATGCAAGAGGCAGGGAGGCCATCCAGGTGGTTGTTAAAGTGATTCAGGCTGAGCTACAGAGAAGGCAATGAATCCACAAGCTACTGTCTAAAAAGATTAAGTATCATGACTAAGTGACTAAAGGAAAGAGGGAAAAAATATGGGGATGGTGGGACATGACATTGATGAAATCAAGAAAGTGGGTGAGTGGAAAATTCACATGCTACATGTTTACTGCCATATGTCAAGTCAGACTCATGCTGCTGTAGAAGAGTTGTAATTGCGCTTTGCAAGGCCAAGGTGAGTGGTTTGCTTGAGCCCAGGAGCTCAAGACCAGCCTAGGCAACATAGCAAAACCCTGTCTCCACAAAAAATACAAAAATTAGCCCAGTGCAGTGGCGTGTAGTCCCAGCTACTCAGGAGGCTGAGGTGGGAGGATTGCGAGGCCCGATGGTCGAGGCTGCATGAGCCATGATCACGCCACTGCACTCCAGCCCGAGCGACAGAGCAAGACCCTGTCTCAAAAAAATAAAAAAAAGAAAAGTGGTAATTTTCTCCAAAAAAAAAAATTTTAATAAACTTGAAGTCATATAATGTTTTTTTAAAAATAAAGTTTTTCAATATGCCATTTTAAAAAAAGATTCAGCAAAGTCATTGTCTGAATCTCCTCAAAATGTATGCTTTGTCATAATTCAACACCCACAAAATCACATTAATAATTTCTCAATACTACATCTTTATTTAAACATTTACTCATAAGTTAATGTATGCTCAGTGCTGTGCTAGTACAAGAAATTCAAAAAATAAAATAAAATGTCAACCCTCATCCCAAGCAATTTTTAATCTATTAGAGGAATAAGACAGGTACATAAACTACTACAAATATGACAAAATGTAGTCAATGCTGTCTTATGCGAGTATGAATACAGTACATAGAAAATCAGAGGAAAGAAGTCATTTCAACTAGAAATCAGAGACAGGATTATATGTTCTGGGTCTTGAAAATCAGAAAGCATGAATATTGAAAATCTCTCCCAAACCTCATGGCCCAAGAATCTGTACAAATGAAGGGAAAGCACACTCCAGGTTAAGAGAGAAGCTTTTTATAAGACAAAAAGGCAAAAAAAAAAAAAAAAAGCAATAGTTCTATTCAGGGTACAAAACACTGCATATAAACCATGACAGATGAAACTAAAAAAGTAGGCACTGGCCAGTTTTGCTAAAGGTTTTGATTGGCAGGTAAATGATCACTATGTAATTCTACAGGTCAGGGCAGCCTTTCAAGATTTCAGACAGGATTTTGGCATGATGGAACATGACCCCTATATAATTCAGCAAATGTTCTTTAAGTACTTTTTTTAAAATAGAGATGGAATCTCACTGCATTGCCCAGACTGGTTTCAAACTCCCGAGCTCCCGCCTCGGCCTCCCAAAGTGCTAGGATTACAGGTGTAAAGTCACGGTGCCCAGCCCCTTTTAAGTACATTTAACCTGGCAATAATGTGCTTGGGACAGCGGGGGAAAAATGTTTGCAACAGGTGAGTAAGGGTAACAGAAACAACAATCATCTTAGATAATCACTATCAGCGTCTTAAAACAAAAGCAATAAACAAACTGAATAATCTACTATCATTTTCTACCAAATACCTATCATAGTCTCAGTAGTAAGTATGAGTGCTGACAGACAGACTTCCAGCAGCATTTAAATAAGAAACTAGCAGGATGCCTCCAGGCTACAGTTTTTCATTGGAATTCTTAATACCCAGGCTGATCTTCCAACTTAAGTTGCCAAAATAAATGGATATAACCGTTTAACAGAGTTCAAAATTGAGCCAGAGATGTCAATTCATGTACACATTAGTGAACTTTTATTAGTGAATATCGCAGCCCAAACCAACATTTTCATTACTATAATAGTAACTCTTCTAGAAGAATATACATACTGTTTGGGGGTTGGAATATCATGCTTTCATCTCTTGGGCATTCTTCTCTTTACCTAGGATTAAACCCAAAAGATGAAAGTAATCTACTTATTCTTGGTGAGTCTATGCCCAAGGCCACCCATTCGATTCTTAATTATAACCCCAGATCATACTATCAAAGTCATCAGACTCATGGGATAGTATCGCTCTACAAACCCACGATTAATTCTTTCAATGTAAATTTGCTGGATTACGTACAGGTAAAATCCCATCATAATGAATTTAATTATAATAAAAAGATGTGGAAAAAGATCTGTGTCTCAAGAGAGGGATGCCCTACCAATGCAATGATTTCCACAACTCGGGAATTATTACTAATCTTTGATGTGAAATAATCATTTCTTTTGAAGGAATTCTATCTCCTTCCAACAGAAGGAGGAATAAGATTTTCTTGCGCTCTTTTATTCTTCATCAAGAAATAACTACCCTTAAAAAAAAACATTTCATATGAGATTAAGGTGGAATTTTAAATCTGTCAAAATTAAAAACAGCAATAAGTTACCAGCATTTTCCTATAAAATTTGCAAATATCTATTTTGATGATAATAACCAGCTTTAGAGAGAGTGTGGAAGCATGAACTGGGACAATCTTTCTAGAGGGCAATTTGACAATATAGATCTACAGTGGTGAAATGTACATACTCCAATTAAGTAACTCCATTTCTAGAAAGTCATCCTAAGAATAAGAAGTAATAGTAGATATATGCAAAAATTTAGCTTTAAGGGTGTTCACTGAAATGCCATTCATTACAATATAAAACAAGAGCTTCCTAAATATAAAAATATCTAATTGTTTAAATGAATTATAATACAGCCATATAAAAGAATACTAAGCAGCTACTTAAAATTATGTCAAGAACATCGTTTAAATTACTAAAAGACATTACAAAACAGCACAGCATGACTCTGCTTTTTTTAAATATACATATTTGAATTTTTAATATAGAATAAAAGACTGAATAAAGCATACTAAAATCATAGCTGTAGATTTCTCAGGTCATCAGTTCAGAAGTATTCTTCATTTTCTTTTTTATTTATCCATTATTTCTCAATTTTCTTCAATAAATATTGATATAAGAAAAAGGAAAAACAAATGTTTTAGAAACTACTCTTCAGCTGTCTTTTTTCTTCCACTCTTCATCACCCCCCAACCCGCTTCAGAAAAACCCAGGTGAACTCTCAGACTAACCATCAGAAAACAAAATACAAATACTGCACAAACAAAAATGCACCAAAACAGAAACATAATCCAATGGTTTTTGTTTTGTTTTATTTAGAGACAAGATCACATTCTGTTGCCCAGGCTGGATGCAGTGGTGCAATCTTGGCTCACTGTAGCCTCAAACTCCTGGGCTCAAACGATCCTCCTGCCTCACCCTCCTGAGTAGCTAGGATTACAGGTGTGAGCCACCATGCTCAGCTAAATTTTTTTAATTATAAAACTCCCATAGAGACGAGTCTTGCTACGTTACGCAGGCTGGTCTTGAACTCCTGTCCTCAAGCCCTCAAGTGATCCTCCCACCTTGCCTCCCAAAGCACTGAGATTACAGTCATGAGCCATCTCACCCAACCTCAATGTTATTTCTTAATTTCTCCTGCTCGATTTAGAGTACTTGGTTTCATTGCTCATTCATCACAGTAAGTCTATCTTCCCCATAGTTTCTATTGATAAGCATTGCACTCCTTTGACATGGATTCTTCATAACAAATTCTAATGCAACAAAAATAACTTTAATTGTTCATATTTACCACAATAGAAGTCAACTCTAATATTATTTGCTCGTCAAATCTGGATAGACAGAAGGTCACTGTGTAATAAAAACCATGGTAATACCTTTGAAAATTTTGCCTATCGCGTAATGGGAAACTGCAAAAAAATTATTTAAGACTGTGAGTTCTTCTTTTAGAGCTTTAACCCAAAGAGCTCATCCTAATGATGCCCCTGGTGGCAGGTAACATTTAATTTTTCTCTGTGTCATTGAAAAAGAATTAGATGTAAAACTCAGGTAAGAGATTAATATTTCACACCCTGAGGCTAAATACTTCAGCATGAATATTCATAAAGCCTACACTGAGTGAAATCTCATGTGGGTGTAGATTTAAAACGCTTGAATCTTTTACATAGTTCAGAGACTGGGCATCCCAGAGAGAAAGGCAAGAATTCAGTCAACTGCAAGAATTCAGTCAACTAACAGGCTATTAATGGCAGGTCTGAACATGCTACTATGGCAAAAAGCATTACACACACACACACACACACACACACACACACACACACGCCTACAGCCTCCTTCTGAAAGCCCAAACCTTTCTTTCTTCTTGGGCTCCTGTAAGTGATGAAGGTAAGTGTTGATGGTCACTAGGAACAAAAATCAGGGTTTCTCCTTGGTGCTTCAGATGCCTGACTATGAATGTGTCCCCTCCTAAGTTCCAAGGGGACTTTAAGTGGGGGGGGGGGGTGTGCTATGGTTTAAATGTGTTCCCTCCAAAATTTATGTGTTACCAACGTGATAATATTAAGAGGTGAGGCCTCTGGCCAGGCATGGTAACTCATGCTTGTAATCCTGGCCAGGCATTACATTTTAGGAGGCCGAAGTGGGTGGATCACTTGAGCTCAGGAGTTCGAGACCAGCCTGGACAACATAGTGAAACCCCATCTCTACTAAAAATGCAAAAATTAGCTGGGTCTGGTGGCATGCGCCTGTAATCCCAGCTACTCTGGAGGCTGAGACAGGAAAATCGCTTGAACCTGGGAGGTGGAGGTTGCAGAGAGCTGAGATCTCACCACTACACTCCAGCCTGGATGACAGAGCCAGACTCCATCTGAAAAAATAAAAAAAAGATGGCCTCTAAGAAGTGATCAGGCTATGAGGGCTCCTTCCTTAGGTGTCCTTATAAAGGGGTTTGATGAAGGGAGTTCATCACTCTTTGCCCATCCACCTTCTGCCATAGGAGGATGCAGCATTCAAGGTGCCATCTTGGAGGCAGAAAGCAGCCCTCACCAGATGCTGGCACCTTGATCTTGGACTTCCCAGCCTCCAGAACTGTGAGAAATAAATTTCTATTCCTTTTAAAATAGCCAGTCTCAGGTATTCTGTTACAGCAGCACAGAATGAACTAAGATGGGAGGCAGTAGAGAGAAGAAATGTGGAAAAGGAAAGGTAGGCAGGACCATCTTGGTGCTAGTTGGAGTCACTTCATTGTAGGTCCACCCACCCATCCCAGGATGACTGTAGGATCCCCCCCTAAGGTAAAAGACTCCAGGTGAATGTCCTAATTTATCCTTCCCTGTGACAACATTGCTCTTGGTCCCTTGTAGTAATTTCTACCTTAAGAAACAGGAAAACGAAAGGAAGTTACTATGGGCTGAATGTTTGAGTCCCCTCAGAATTCAGATGTTGAAACTTAATCACCAAGGGGATGGTGCTAGGAGGCAGGGCCTTTGGGAGATGACTGAGTCTTGAAGGTGGAACTCTCATGAATGGGACTAGCGCCCTTACAGAAGAGACCCCAGAGAGCTTCCCCAACCCTTGTGCCACATAAGAACATAAGAAGACACATCTATGAACCAGAAAGCAGGATCTCACCAGACACTGAATCTGCTGGCACCTTGATCAGGAACTTGCCAGTCTCCAGAAGTGTGAGAAGTAAACATCTGTTGTTTATAAACCACCCAATCTGTGGCATTTTGTTATAGCAGCCCAAATGGCTCAAAGAACTCTCTTAAGCCTTATGGAACAAAGCCTGACATTAGGTAGACATAAGCCAAAGATGGAAAAACAATATAAAATAATAAGGGCAGAACTAAAGAGATAAGTACAAAAATAAACATTTAGAATAAACTGCCTGCCCAAACAACAACCAAGGTAGCTAGGGAGCCATGATAATAGCCAATAAATGCCTTCAAGGTATAAACAAAGGAGAAGAAAAGTTTAGTGTAGTATCCTGAGTGATGAAGTAATAGAATGAAATTTAATCAACGTAAAATGTAGGCCTAGGGTAAACTTCCCAACACATAGAGGATTTTATACCCTATTCTTCCCATGGGGTAAGGTATTTTTCCCTCAGAATAACAAAACATGGCAGGACAAATCAGTAGATAATATTCTTTATGAAAGGATCCGGCCTTGACTCTCATATCCAGACCATATGGCTAAATAAATGCATAAGCCATCTAAAGATTCTTCTCACATCTAAGACCTGAGATGCGTGTTTTCTCAATCCTCACCTCTGCCAAGTTAATACATAGCTGCTCCTCCATTCATGCCTGCATCCTTCTGCCATCTCAACCTTGTCAACTACTCTGTATCGCCCTACATGTAAATGTCTAGGGAAATAAACTTCAGCAATTGACAGAGGGTCAGATGGCAGAGCAAATGTGCCTCCTCTCAGGAGATCTGCCAGAGCCCTGAGTTCCGTTCTGTTTCCTGTCAATTCTAATGTCCACCATAGTGCACCTCAGGCAGAGAGCAGACAGGCTTGTAGATCTGGTAACACCTAAGGATCTAGACCAGGAGGAATGAGGTCACCTAGAAACACAGGGAAGCAAATCAAAGTACTGGGCTGGAGTGATATGGAATATCAGGGCTTACATTCATTCAACAAACATTTACAGTGTAGCTACTACAGGCGGAACTCAGGAGATGCAAAAGTGAGTCTTCAGGTATCATGTACCAAGAGAGCCAGGGGACACACAATTAACTACCACATAATGTGATTATGATAGAAAAGAGGTAAGAACGCAAAGGACTAAAATGAAGACGTAACAGACAACGTAAGCGCGAAGCAAAGAAACTAATAAAACACTGTTCAGACGGGCAGTGGCGTAAGCATCTGTAGCTCCAGCTACTCAGCAGGCAAAGGCAGAAGGATCACTTGAGCCCAGGAGTTCAAGGCCAGCCTGCACAACACAGCAAGATCCCATCTCTTGAAAAATAAAAAAACGTATAGTTCAGTTTAATTATTGATTTTAAAATATATAACAATCTAGAACTAAAATCCAAGATATCTCAACATAGAAACTAATGAGATGGAGAAAATGAAGTAAAATATGCTAAGATTGTTGTTTTGTACATAAATAATAAATATACAATGAATAATTTTAGGCATTGAAGAAAAATATAAATTTGAAGGTGATTACTAAAAGATCACTACAAAAGTTATACATAATTTCCAAAACATCATGGAAAATAATAGAACACGAAAGAAAATGGAAGAATAGTTGTAAATTCAACAAAGGGAAAAGGAAAAGGGGAAACAGGCATAGTAAATTGAAAAGATATGTAAGACGGCAGGCATATGACTGTGTCTATAATTATAATATACATAAATAACTTAAATGCCTGATTTCAAAAGATAGAAATTCTCAAATCAGGTTACAAATCTACGTACATACAACTGGGATAGTGGCTCATGCCTGTAATCCCAGCACTTTGGGAGGCCGAGGCAGGTGGATCACCTGAGGTCAGGAGTTCAAGACCAGCCAGGCTGACATGGTGAAACTCCGTCTCTATGAAAAACACAAAACTTAGCTGGGCGTGGTGTGGGAGCACCTATAATCCCAGCTACTTGGGAGGCTGAGGCAGGAGAATCACTTGAACCCGGGAAGTGGAGGCTGCAGTGAGCCAAGACTACACCATTGTACCATTGCACTCCAGCCCAAGCAGCAAGAGCGAAACTCCATCTCAAAAAAAAAAAAAAAAAAAAAAAAATCTATCCAGATGCTATGTAAATGAAACACTCCTATAAAACATACCTAAAATAAATATCCATGGTTAGGTTGGGAACAAAGGGATGAAAAAAGATATTCCTAGTAACTGTGGCTTAAACAAGATAGAGGTTTATTTTTTCCTCACATTATTCTGCCTATCCCAGGGCTTTGTACCAGTCTTTAGTTCTGCCTTGATTATTTTCCCTCCAGATCTTAGCTCAACCACCACTTTCTGGTCATTCAAACCTTGGAAAAAAACAGAGGGAAGAGGTCAGGGCTTGGTATATACAGGTTAGGTATTCCTTATGTGAAATGCTTGGAGTGCTTCAGATTTGGGATTTTTTTTTAATTTTGAAATATTTGCATATACAATGAGATATCTTGAGGATGGAACCCAAGTGTAAACACAAAATTCATTTATGTTTCTTACGCACATAGCCTGCAGGTAATTTTATACAATACTTTTAATAATTTTGTGCATGAAACAAAGTTGTGTACATTGAACTATTGGAGAGCAAATCTGTCACCATCTCAGCCAACCATGTGCACAAAATCTGTGTTATTAAGCATCACGATCATTCCTCATTCTGAATTTATATGCTACCAATAAGCAATCATTGTCTTACACTTACTCACACACAAGTACTTAACCGTAAAAAAATACGACATACTGGTCAGGCGCAGTGACTCATGCCTGTAATCCCAGCACTTTGGGAGGCCGAGGCAGGGCAGATCATGAGGTCAGGAGATCAAGACCATCCTGGCTAACACAGTGAAACCCCGTCTCTACTAAAAATATAAAAAATTAGCCGGGCGTGGTGGCGGGCACCTGTAGTCCCAGCTACTCAGGAGGCTGAGGCAGGAGAATGGCGTGAACCCAGGAGGCGGAGGTTGCAGTGAGCCGAGATCACGCCACTGCACTCCAGCCTGGGCGACAGAGCGAGACTCCATCTCAAACAAACAAAAAGAAAAATGACACACCATTAATACAGTGAAGAAATAATGTGTTCAGGGTAACTAAACAACACAGTAGCATCTCCAGAACTTGCCATTAGCGTATCTGGTCTTGCCATTTTCTTACCCTTTGTGGGCATGCACGGGAAAGATACACTACAGAGGAAGGGGGCTGGGAAGATCTTATTTCCCTGGGAACACTGAATAAATGGTGTGTGGCATTCCTGTGTTTTGACTGCAACCTTTCACATGAGGTCAGGTGTGGAATTTTCCACTTGTGACACCAAGTCTGCACTCAAAACGTTTCCGATTTTGGAGCATTTCAAATTTTAGATTAGGGATGCTCAATCTGTATGACTATTGACTACATGCTATGTAGTTAAGGGAAAGTGTGCGTGCGTTTGTGTGCATGCACACACGCATGCATGTACACATGTGCATATGTGCACTGTAGGTGTAGGGATGGGATGGGGAACTGCAGGCAAGAAAGCCTGATAAACTGCAAACAGAAATGTACCTGTAACAGACCAAAGGTACTAGAGAGGGCACCACACCCCTGAGATGCATGATCATAGAAATCTACTAGATAGATTGGGTGAAACCAGACACTAGAATGACTGAAGATGCTTGTAAGGGAAACAGAAAGGCAAGATTAGTAGACAGGATGGGCTATGGGATAAATGACAAGAAAAAAAGAAAGAGACCCAAAGTATTCACTCACCAACTTTTACCAAGTACCTACCAACCCACCAAGTTCAGTGGAGGACTTCCTTAGAACAACAGAACCAGGCATAGTCACAATGGTCTGCGACTGCACTGGGGTGAAAGGGAAGATCTTGGAAATAAAAGGGAAGTGGAAGAGTAACACAACATTAATAAGGGATTTGTATGTTGAAGCAATGCTGCACAGGGATGTAGGAAAACAATGACTAATCTTTGCTTGATTTCGTTATCTTACTCTTTTAAGCTCAAAACAATATGGTTGACTATATTCATTTCGTATCTGTATTCCTGATGAGCAGTAGCTTGCTACTCTGATCCAAAGCTTGGGAGAACAAGTGTTGGCTATGAGCACATAATTCTAGCATGGTATATTTCAATATCACATTTACAAACTAGGAAAAAAACACTTAAACATATATTCCATCTTCTGATTCAGATCTTTGGTAAAAGAAAAGACCACGATCGCATAAACATGCCTACTAAGATACATCATGTCATGAGAAAAACACATTAGAAAGTACACGAGCACTTTATTCATCATCTGAGACAGGGACTTTTGTGAAAATGCAGTGACAGAGGTTGTGGTCGCTTCCCTTTGTACATGAGCTGACTTATGCTGTCTATTGTACATATTTGTCAGGTTTCTTAACGTTCCTCTTAATACGGTGTCTTTATTTAGTTCTCCCGAAGGAATATCAGCAATTTGTGGGAGCAGGAGGAACGCTTCCTGTCAATTCTGCATAATGACCAAAACAGGGTGATTGAATTACTTAATTGAAGCTCTGCAGCTTGTAACATGAAGCATATCAGGCCCTGTTCATTGTAGAGAGAAAGCAGTGGGTGGGTGTTCACGTAGACAGTATCAACAGAGAGCCAAATCATTTTCATCTTTATGTTTGCTTTATTTTTCTGAAGCTCATACAATCCACAAGGGACTCTCTCCTCAACTCTGTAACAGCCAACGGGTGATAAGGTGGGGGAGGGCATAGGTAACTGAAACAGAAGCACATAAAAGCTTTGCATGTAGATTAACAGTTTTATAAACTCATAACAATTTCTATTAGCCCACAGAATTGCTAGCATCCCTGCCCTCACCTGTTGGCATCACGGCAAAGCTGCAGCTGAGGAACACGCAATTGTATTTACAGAGCGTACGGCGCCAGGGTGCACTGGTCAGATTCTCAAATGTGGCTAACTTTGGGGCTCTCCTAAAAGCTTTCAGCTCCAGAGTCTATGGGTATGAGCTTGTTTGACTGCTGGTGTAGGAAATGTCCCAAGACAGTCTAAGGGGTGCGGATCAAGACCACAGGTTCAAGTCACCTACACTCCTAAACAGTCACAATTGCTCTTGGCCAGTGACAAAATTACTGTACCATTTAGATGATGTTGGGGCTGAGTCTCCTAATTCTGGATGCCTCTCAACTCCCCTCAACACAGGATCAATAACATTTTCATATTGTAGAATACATCTTGAGAAGAATCAAGCCAAGAGTGGAACTAGCAAAACTTAGGGTATTTAAAAATACAGTAGAAGTCCTATTATCTGATTCAGAGCTGATGTTTGACAGGTTAACTAAAATATATATATATATATATATATATATATATATATGTAATGGTTAAATGAAGGAAAATAATTTTAAATAAGTCTATATCTTAAACATTTTATTTTACCCTAAAATGTAAATATACATTCATTTAATAAAATCTAATATTAATTCATTAGAAGATGGAATACTATTGTTCACATGTAGTTCCTCCATTGTGTAACTACTATATTGTTGATTTGTATTATAGATACATGCTGTCGTCTAATACACTGTAAAGGGAGCATTTTTTTGGCCACCACATGAGAAATTTTTACTTCTATATCGTTCTTATTGTCTTCATATTCAGCTTTATCTTTTCTTGTGGCATATATGATTTCTGCATCATTCAACTGCATTTACAAGAAATTGTCACTCTTGATCCTTTGTTGTACACCATCTTC
This sequence comes from Gorilla gorilla gorilla, assembly GCF_029281585.2. NCBI lineage: Eukaryota > Metazoa > Chordata > Mammalia > Primates > Hominidae > Gorilla > Gorilla gorilla. The sequence continues at coordinate 103,713,187 of NC_073242.2, forward strand.
CTTAAAAAAAAAATAAAAAACACTGGAACTGATGCAAGACAGATGAGCCCCAAAATTGGGGCTTAGCCTGGGGAGGTTCTTGACTTCACCCAGGAAAGAATTCAAGGGCAAGGAAGTGGTGTTAAGCAGCAAGTTTTACTGATGTGGCAGCACACAGCAGCAGTGGAGCAGGGTTACCCCATAGGCAGTGTGCCCAGAGTAGCAGCTCAGGAGCAATTCTGCAGTCACAGTTATATCCACTTTTAATTATAAACAAATTAAGGGCAGGTTGTGCAGAAATTTCTAGAAAAAGGGTGGTAACTTCTGGGTTATGAGGTTGTTGTTATGGAAAGGGGCAGTCACTTCCAGGTGTTGCCATGGCAATGGTAAACTGAAATGACATGCTGGTGGTCATGTCTTGTAGAAAGCTGCTTTTGGCTGGGTGCAGTGGCTCACGCCTGTAATCCCAGCCCTTTGGGAGGCCGAGGCAGATGGATCATGAGGTCAGGCGTTCAAGACCAGCCTGAGCAACATGATGAAACCCCGTCTCAACTAAAAATACAAAAACTAGCCAGACACGGTGGCACACGCCTGTAATCCCAGCTACTCAGGAGGCTGAGGCAAGAAAATCGCTTGAACCCGGGAGGCGGAGGTTGCAGTAAGCCGAGATTGTGCCACTGCACTCCAGCCTGGGCGACAGAGCGAGACTCTGTCTCAAAAAAAAAAAAGAAAGCTGCTTTTGCCCCATCCCTGTTTTAGCTAGTACTTTATTTGGTCCATTGTTTCCATTGTCTGAGCCAAGCCTCCAAAGTCAAGTCTCGCCTCCTACCTCAGAACCCCTGATTTATTTGAGATCATCTAGCTCAGTGGCATAATCTTTTGGCGTCCCTGGGCCACACTGGAAGAAGAAGAATTATCTTGGGCCACACATAAAATGTACTAACACTAACTATACCTGATAAGCTTTAAAAAAAAAAAATCACCAAAAAAAATCATAATGTTTTAAGAAAGTTTACGAATTTGTGTTGGGCCACATTCAAAGCCCTCCTGGGCTTCATGCAGCCCACAGGCTGCCAGTTGAACAGGCTTGATGCAGCTAATAAACTATGTCCTTTACTTTCTTCTGGTACATTTGGATTTTCTGCAGTAGCTGTCAATTTCAAGCCAGTTTTCTCCAAGATGGAGTATATGCTGAACTGGAAACTCCACTCCAACATGACTTATAAATAATGTCTATTATGTTGGTGACTCTTGAAAATTTTGTTATCTACATTTTTACATTCTACAATTTGGGGTCTAAGATACAATATCCAGGCAAACCCTGAAATAAAATATTTTTCCTGGAGCTGAGCCAAGAGGAATAGGGTAGGTCAAATCTGTGCTGTTACAGTACTGAGAACAAAATTCCACAGCCAAAGCAATGTTGGAGATAACGCTGGAGTTGAAATTACAATTTTGAGGGAGAATCCTTCCAGCTTCAGGACTAGCTGTTTCAAGAGCTGAAATAAACCATGCAACAATATGCTAGTGCACTAAATTGAGGAGGTCTGAAAAGTTCCCATACAGAGTTGGAAAATTAAGCCCCACATTTCTTCAGAAATTAAAGTTGTAGTCACATGAATAGAAATGGAAGAGATCCATCCTACTCAGACCACTTCAAGGTTTCTGCCTTACAATAAGTTAGCAGGTACAGAACTGTCACACGCCAGGTACCCTATTTAGGACTTCCTATGGATTATCTCATTTAATCCTCATGACTACCCTGCAAAGCGGGTTTTCCAGATGAGAAAAAAGCATCTGCCGAGGTGTACATAGACTAGGGCGAGGACTTGAGTTCAAAGGCCATGATCTTCCACACTGCTCTCCTGTCCCTCCATAATACATACTCCAACTCACTCAAAGCTCCCTTCCAGCATCACCAACAAGAAAATCTCAAACCACCAACGCTCATCTACCAAAAAATCAAAGCTACTCACACACATGATCAGTTGCAATTATTTTTAACTTTGGGAACTTCTGAAAACTCTTGAATGAAAGATGAGTTTGGGTTTGAAATGACAGGCACAAAGAAAAGATTACAAAACTAACATGCAAATGAAAATATTTCTGTGTTCCAAAACAAAAAAGGTAAGAAATTAAAAGAAAAAGAAACATATATAGCAGGAAGAATCCTTACCAACATTAATATGGACTCTTTTCCTGTTGTACAGAGCTTTGGATTAATACTAATTCATACTCAGTTTCTCGCCCTTTTTAGCAGCAGTAATCACTGTGGTATCACTTTGTGCTACCATATCTGCATCTATGGAAATTTCCAGAAAGATTTATCACTTTACTTTCTTGATCAATTAACAGGCTAGCTTGGGATACTTTTAAAACATTTCAAAAACAAAAATTGAATTGAAATATCAGCAGAAACTGACAAGGCAAAAGGTAGCTTTACCAGCACTCTTCCTCTTGCATTATTTCGATTAAAATAGACAACAGGCCAGGCACAATGGCTCACACCTGTAATCCCGACACTTTGGGAGGCCGAGGCGGGCAGATCACGAGGTCAGGATATCGAGACCATCCTGGCCAACATGGTGAAACACCGTCTCTACTAAAATACAAAAAAATTAGCCAGGCGTGGTGGTGTGCACCTGTAGTCCCAGCTACTCGGGAGGCTGAGGCAGGGGAATTGCTTGAACCCGGGCAGTAGAGGTTGCAGTGAGCTGAGATGGCACCACTACGCTCCAGCCTGTGATAGAGCAAGACTCCAACTAAAAAAAAGAAAAAAAAAAAAAGTAGACAACAAAAACACCACACTTCACAAATCAATCCAAAATTATTGGAAGTCAATCTTTTTTTTTCTTTAAAGCTAAATTCAAAGAGAAGTTGTTTATGTATTATAGCAAGGAAAACTCACATGGAAAGATTGATTCCTTGGCTTAAAAATCCATAGAGCCTGATTGTATTATTTGGAGTTTAGAAAAAAAAAGATTTATGTCTATGTGATGGTGTCTTAGGGTTCCGCCAAAAGCAGATCCTGAGAAAAGGCTGCAGGTCGTTTATTTGAGAAGTAGTCCCAGGCCCATTTGAGGGTGCATGAATGAGCAAGTTACCTCTTGGACATTCAGGGCATGGTCCTGCTGGAACCCTCTGAGGCACTCCATGACACACACCTCAGAAGTGACACAACTGGGGACAGCGAGGTGGAGCATTTATCTATCAACTCCCGTCCCTCCTTGGCTGAGGGTTGAGCACAGAATCAACTCCACGTCCAAACTTCTTATAGGATACACCTGTATTCAGCCTAGCTCCTAGAGGGAAATGTTAAGGCAAGAAATTCAGCCTGCCTGGGACTAGCCTCAGCTGCAGACAAGTGCAGGTGGGCTGAGGGCATAGGGGTCAGGGCCTCAACAGTGCCTGCCATAGCCATAGCTTAGGGGTAGCTTCTTTCGAGCTTCCTCATCTAAAGTATGGAATCTGTTTTTCCACTGTACATCACAGACCCAACTGTTCACAAACATTAGCCTATCTAAATTAGACTCCTTGTCAGTAGAAAAGACTAGAGACCCTAAGTAACTCTCTCACTGCAAATGACAAAAAATGCTAAGTATAGTAATTTGAATAAAACTCGAATGCATAACTGAGCTAATAAAAACAAAAGGACTCCCCAGAAGTCAAAAGCAAAGTGGAAGCTGGAATCTAGAAATATAAACAAGGACCAAAGTCCGCTTTTGTTCACCAAACCCTTGCAATCTTGACCATCTGCTTTGGCTACCATGCAGCGGTGTGTGAGCCACAGGAGACCAGACCTAGGGCCTTCCCAAGTGAAATGAGATACCCACTCCCACCCCATAACATTAAAATACCAAAGGGCCACTCTCTCTAAGAAAGGGTGCCTAGAAATAAATTCACCCTATAGAAGAAAATTTAACTGTATTGGTCTTGGAGCTGGGAATATCTATTCAATATTTGAAAATAAACAGAACCAATTAATCAACTAATTAATAAACTCTGAGAGGCCACATAACATTTGTTGAGAACATTTAAACAATCTGTTCTACTTTCATTTTAGACATTTTAATTAGTCCATTCAGAGTTGCTTACCATGCAAGACTTATAGGGATATCCAAGAAGTTAAAGTATTTTCAAACGCAGTTATTAAAATGTGTGCTTCGAAAGTCTCAGCCAGTGGTGGCTCACGCCTGTAATCCCAGCACTTTAGGAGGCCAAGGGCAGATCACCTGAGATCAGGAATTCGAGACCAGCCTGGTCAATATGGTGAAACCCTGTCTCTACTAAAAATGCAAAAATTAGTCTAGCATAGTTGTGCGCACCTGTAATCCCAGCTACTCAGGAGGCTGAGGCAGGAGAATCACTTGAACCGGGGAGGTGGAGTTTGCAGTGAGCTGAGATTGTGCCACTGCACTTCAGCCTATGCGACAGAGCAAGACTGTCTCAAAAAAAAAAAAAAAAAGTATGAAAGTCTCCTCTTCCTATCTTAGAAAATGATCACTTAGTCTACCACTAAATGACACAGACCCCAGACTCTTGAGCTCCTCTCTGTTTCAATTACATGTTCCTCATCATGTAGACCTCTCTACAGGACTTCCTGAGTGCCCTTAACATGCACCTGACATGGCAGCTGATTCTACCCAAAGCGACACAAAAGAGTCCCAATGGTTTTTATGACCTAGTCTGAGAAGTCACATACTGTCACATCTGCTTCTTTCTACTCATTGGATGAGAGTAGCCCACACTCAAGGAAAGATGAAACTAGCTCACCTCTTAAAGTGAGGTGTATTACAGAATGTGTAGGTATACTTTTTGAACCACCGCACTACCCCAAACTCTAATATCACAAAGACCAACACTTGTCTTTGAGCTGTTTATTGTAATCTCTACATCAGTATTTCTAACTAACATGACTATGATATATTCATTTTCTATTATCACCCTTATACCACTATCTACCCACTCACCCCACACAAGTATACACACGCTCCACACACACAATTCTTGTTACCTCATCTTCCCAATATAGTTGTATCATAATTTTTGCTTAAATCAATAATCAGTATTTAAATTAACATGGTCACGTAAATATTGCTTCCAACTGGGCCTCATGGTACAATTTATTTCATTTCTACAAATAATTTTTAATTTATTTCAAGTTCTGGTACAACTTGTTTTTTCTAGACTTAATAACTGTTGGGGGGTGGGGAGTTAATTGCTTATTGTTTTATTGGATCCATTACAAACTTATACCTAAATTTTCTGAAAAAAATCATCTCTTCCCAATATGTTGAAACAAATCAGGTCATCTATCAATTGAATTTTTATACATATATTATATATAATTTTTATATATAATATTAACATATTATATATAGTTTCTATATAGTATATGATATATAACATATATAATAACTTATACATATATAAATTGGAAACATTTCTCCTGGGACTCTTCACCTTCCTCCTCTGATCTGAACTGGTTACGCCTTAATTGTCATCTTGGAACTTCCCTTCACCATTATCCATTATCCTGGGAATGTCTTTTGTTTATCTCCTGTAGGGCATCATGTTTGCTGGATCCCATATCTTTCTCTTTTGTGATTTTCTCCCTTGTTTTGGTGGTACATACTCTCATATCCGAGTGTCTTCTTGAGCATGGGCTGCCTTGGAGAAATAAATGTTGTGAGTATTTTACGTCTGAAAATATCTTCTACCCACATATTTAGTTGATGCCTGCTGGGTATAGAATTCTGGTTTGGGGCCAGGCACAGTGGCTCACGCCTGTGATCCCAGCACTTTGGGAGGCCGAGGCGGGTGGATCACAAGGTCAGGAGATCGAGACCATCCTGGCTAACACAGTGAAAACCCGTCTCTACTAAAAACACAAAAAATTAGCCGGGGGTGGTGGCAGGTGCCTATAGTCCCAGCTACTCAGGAGGCTGAGGCAGAAGAATGGTGTGAACCCAGGAGGTGGAGCTTTCAGTGAGCCGAGATCACACCACTGCACTCCAGCCTGGGCAACACAGCAAGACTCCATCTCAAAAAAAAAAAAAGAATTCTGGTTTGGACATTATTTTCTCTAAGTCTTTTGAAGTGTTATTCCATCATGTTCTAGCTTCCAAGACTGCTGTTCAAAAGTCTAAAGCCATTTGGATTCTCTATTTATTTACCTATTTATTTCCTATAGATTTTAAGGATCTTCTTTCCATCTCTTGTATTTTGAAATGTTATGGTGATGTACCTGTACTTTTTTCTTCTTTTTTTAACTTTTTTTTTTAGTCATTGTGTGTGATGGTTAATTTTAGGTGCCAATTTGACTGGGCCATGGAGTGCCCAGATATTTGTTCAAACATTATTCTAGGCATTTCTGTAAGGCTGTTTTTGGTGAGATCAACATTGAAATTGGTGAATTCTGAGTACGCAGATTGCCCTCCCTAATGTAGGTGGGCCTGATCCAATCCACTGAAGATGTGAATTAAAAAAAAAGCCAACCCTCCCCCTCCCCAGAGTAGACAGGATTCCTCCTGCCTGACTGCCTTCAAACTGGGGGACATCAGCTGTTTCCTGCCTTCAGACTCATACTGCACCACTGGCCCTCCCAGGTCTCCAGCTTTTGAACCTGAACTGGAACTTCACCATTGGTTCTCCGGGGTCTCCCACTTACTGACTCACCCTGCAGATTTGGGACTCATCAGCCTCCCATATTGGATGAGCCAATTCCTCATAATAAATCTCTTCATATATATATTCTTACACACACACACACACACACACACACACACACACACACACACATCCTATTGATCTGCTTCTATGGAGAACCTGATTCACATATTGTGCTGGGCATTCAATTAACCCTTTTAATCTGAAGTCCAGTGTGCTTCGGTTTTGGGAGTTTTTCTTGTGTCAATTTTCTATAGCTTCCTCTCCTGCTGGCTTCTCTGCTCACTCTCTCTGTAACTCCTGTTAGTTGAATGTTGAAGCTCCTGAATATGCCTCCTGAATTCTGTTATCTTTACTCTTTTTCTTTTTTGTTTCTCTTTGTTGTGTTTTCCAGGATATTTCTTCAATTTTATCTTCCATTCTGTCTACTAATTGTTTTCTTTGATCTTATGTTTAATTCCCGATAATTCTTTCTTTTTCTCTATTTATTTTAACGGAATCATAGATGAAGCATCTCTCTTTGGCCATATTAATAACAATTTGTTTTTGTTCTATTGGTTTTTAATTTTCCTCTCTCTCTCTCTCTCTTTCTGTCTCTCTCTCTCTCCCCTGTTCCCACTGAGTTCCTTTTCACAGTAATCTTATTCTCTTTCATTTTGTGGCCCTTTCTTGAAGGTCTGGTGGTTGTTAACTGTCCATTCACATTTAAGAGTGAGGCACTAAAAAAACAGTTGATAGATCTGCAGGTGGAAAAGACTTCCTGACTTCAGAGATGATCCAATGGAGCCATGGCTATTTCATTAGAATACTCTGAAGCATCATTATTTGTAGCTCTTTTCTTTGGGGCCAGTTTCCCACAGAAGAATCCTCCAGTCTCCAACTAGGAGCATAGACACTTGTCCAGGGCTTTCTAGAAGCTATGGGGAGAAGAAATGGAGTGTTTCACCCATTGACCATTCAGATTTCATCTTAATCTCCATTTTCAGTTTAGCCCCATCGCCCTACCCTCAGCTGTGCCTGGAATCCTAGAGACTAAAGTTACTCTGGTTCAGTCTCTCCAGAGAAACCTCCACTTTTCTGAGGGTGAAGAAAATGTTACCTGACTGACACCTTGGGGGAGGAGCATCTAACTGCCCCTTTTAAGGACTTTCAACAAATCCCTTCTCCGCAACCTCACATTCAGAGGTCCTTGCTGCTTCAAATGCGTGAAGCTTTCTGGGGTTCTCAGTGAGATGTGACTCAATTCCAGCTTTCTCTGATTTTCTCAATTAATTACCCACTTTTCCACCTGCTTTTTAGCCTCTAGGTTGGGATGACAATTGCTGTCTGCTATTGTTCCCTTTGTCCTCATTTATTCCTTAATTGTCATTTTAACAGAGCTGAGAAGGAAACTTTCTAACATTCCAGAAATTCTGAGTGCCAAAACTCATCTGGCCCCAAGGATCGGGAAGGATATTGCAGCCCTGCGATTTACAAACATGTTTCCTCCCAGAGTCACCCCAATCTCCATGAGAGTGTGAGGCCATGGAAGCAAAACCCTCAGATTTTAGTCTTTTCTCTATCATTCATTATGTGATCTCAAACAAGTCCACCAAACTTTTTGTCCCTTAGTTTTGTCACCCATCAAATGAAGGCAATAGTCAATAAAACAAAGATTTCATCTAAGAATCAACTTGGGCCAATATCATTTAGAAATGAAAATATGCTTTAATCCTAAAATTCCAAAACGTCTTATTCTGAGACACAGGTCTAAAAAAATTGGCGGCCGGGCATGGTGGCTCACACAGTGGCTCATGCCTATAATCCCAGCACTTTGGGAGGCTGAGGTGGATGGATCACCTCAGGTCATGAGTTCGAGACCAGCGTGGCCAACAGGGTTAAACCCTGTCTCTACTAAAAATACAAAAATTAGCAGGGCATGGTGGCGGGCACCTGTAATCCCAGCTACTTGGGAGGCTGAAGCGGGAGAATCACTTGAACCCGGGAGGCGGAGGTTGCAGTGAGCCGACTGCACTCCAGCCTGGGCAACAAGAGTGAAACTCCATCTCAAAGAATTATAAAATAATAAAAATATAAATAAACAAATAAAACAATTAGGCTGAGGACGGTGGCTCATGCCCGTAATCTCAGCACTTTGGGAGGCCCAGGCGGGTGGATCACTTGAGGTCAGGAGTTTGAGACCAGCCTGGCCAACATGGTGAAATCCTGTGCCTACTAAAAATACAAAAATAAGCTGGGTGTGGTGACGCATGCCTATAATCCCAGCTACTCGGGAGGCTGAGGCAGGAGAACTGCCTGAACCCGGGAGGCAGAGGTTGCAGTGAGCTGAGATCAATCATACCACTGCACTCCAGCCTGGGCGACAGAACAAGACTCTGTCTCAAAAAATAAATAAATAAATAAATAAATAAAACAACTGGTGCCATATTTCCCCCTAGAATTCAGGACAGCTAGAGTTAATGGAAGCATGAACGATATCACGCCAATAAGAGGTTTTGCCCATGGTAATTCAGAATGAGCTCAAGGGACTTTCTTGATGAGTGAAACTCATTCACATTAATAGTGGCTGCTGAGTTCACATCTAAATGGGAAATGTGCCACGTGGAGTGAAAACACACTAATCTATTGTATGAGCTACTTTGTCATACTCTCAACATTCTAGAGGAAAGGCAAACTTAGAAAGCACCAAATATATAAACAGTACATCCTTGTAACTGACCTTCATTCCCCTTCTCTCGATCTTATACAGAGGTGGGAAGAGGGGGGTTTTTAATGTAAAATTTCCATTAAAAGTCTCACTACTTGCAGGGGCTTATATAGTACAAGAGGTGTCTTAGATATTTCTATAATAAAATATTTTCTCTGGAAAACAAATCTCTAAAAAGTAATTTTGTTTTACCCTGTGAAAAAAAAATGGCCATTCTAGATTTCCGTAAAATATAATTCATCATTATGAAATTACCAGATTACATGCACAATTAAACTTATTTATTAAACAAGACATATGCCAACAACTTTGCAATAATCCTTTAAGCCATAATAGCAGATTTTCAACTTTAATAACAACATCATGCAGCTAATACTCAAAGGACTAATTTTTAAAGTAAGGGCTTTTGGTAATTGAAACTGAAATTATACAATTAAGCGCTTGAGTAATTTAAACATGAATGTAAGTGTCCTGACTGTGTTGCTCTTGGCGTTTAGTCAAATTTACTAGTGCCAGTTAGACTTTATCACGCTAATTATTTCTGCTCTGTATCAGATCTGGCTAAATAGAAATTGAGAATTACTTATTCCTCTGTCTTCCCTGCTTCAAAAACACTATATTTTTAAGATTAAAGCTTCACATAAATCGTCAAGAATAACCCCATGATTCTTATTAGGGCTCCACAGATATTCAAAAAGAGATATTTTATTTGTATACCTATTCCCAAAAAAAGGTGCAAACATTTTAATATAGGGATAAAAGTTATCCAGTGAGTATATTTGCCTCTGAAATGTTTTTGAATAACCACCTCTCCCTTCCTCCCCATCTCCCTTCTTTCCATTTTCTCTATCGAATATAAAACCCTATGTTAGCCTCATCTCCTTAGCCTTAGGAACACTCCAAAATAAAACAGCTGTCCCTTGACAATGAACATGAGAACGGCCTCTCACTTGGTAGAAATCATCTCTGTGATTTTTTACTGGATGATTAAGACTTTTGATATTGTAAAATTATAGTAGGATTTAGAGATTGTATTTCTTAAGTGAATCATAAAAGTCATTGAATTTTTTAAGGTACGGGTTAGAAAACAAGAAACGTTGTGAATATTCCAAAACAAGACACAGGCTTTGAAAACAGGAAGAGGCAGGCCAGCTGCCGCTGACCAAGGGAGGGAATAGACACAATGCAGTCAGGCACCATGCAGAGAGGGCACCCGCATCAAGACCTCATTGCCACCACCAAGTACAGAGGCACAAAAATGAGAGAAAACACATTCTAAGCTCAAGAACTGCACAGATAAAGGTAGCAGGGATAAAAAAGTGGGCCAGGCGCAGTGGCTCACACCTGTAATTCCAGCACTTTGGGAGGCCAAGGTGGGAGGATCACTTGAGCCCACGAGTTTAAGACAAGCCTGGGCAACATAGCAAAACTCTGTCTCTACAAAAAATTTAAAAATTCAGCCAGACACGGTGGCACACACCTATAGTCCCAGCTCCTTGGGAGGCTGAGGTGGGGAGGATCACTTGAGCCTGGGAGTTGGAAGCTGCAGTGAGCCAAGATCACACCACTGCACTCAGCCTGGGCAACAGAGTGAGACGATGTCTTAAAAAAGAAAAAAGAAGGAGCAGATTGGCTCCAGGATATACGGCTGGCATTTAGGCTAAGAGAGGAAGGGCTGTAATGGGGTGAAGCTAAACACATAAGTATAGCCCAGATCACAAAAGAGCCTAGGATTCTAGGCTAAGGCACTGACTGGGGGGCCTCTGTCTTCCGCCAGGGGAGTACATCAAAGCAGGAATTTCACAATAGCTCATTTCCTCCTAAGATCCACTTGTTAGAAAAGGGGCCCCACCAGAATAACAGGCACCATTATTTTTGTAAAACTGGGTTGAACCTCACATGCTGTTCTATAATCTATTTCTAATTAGCCATAAAGATATACTAAAGCCTAACATCAAAGTTCAGAAAGAAAGAAGAGGTTGATTCTCAGTGGCTCAAAGTTTAGTAAGACTGGGAACTCAGTCAAGTCAACAGAGCCCAGCACACGGCAGAAGAGATGGAAAGATAGACAAGCAGAGTTCAGGTTCTGAATGACAAGTGTCGGCATTAGGAAATCAAGCTAGGGCCAGGCGCAGTGGCCCATGCCTGTAATCCCAGCACTTTGAGAGGCCAAGGCGGGAGGACTGCTTGAGGCCAGGAGTTCAAGACCAGCCTGAGAAACAATGCAAGACCCTGTCTCTACAAAAAATAAACATAAAAATTAGCTGGGCATGGTGGCACCCCCCTGTAGGCCTGGAAGGCTGAAGTAAAAGGATAGCTTGAGCCCAGGAGTTTGAGGCTGCAGTGAGCCAAAATCATGACACTGAACTCCAGCCTGGGCAACAAGCCAAGACCCTATCTCTAAAAAATATTTTTTTTAATAAAGGGAATCAGGCTAAGAGAATGGAGAACAGAAGGAAATGAACGTGGGGCAGTATGAACTAGAAGAGATTGGATTTAGGCAAAGGACTTGAGAAAGAAGCATGAGGAATGAACAGCCAAAAAGAAAATGTGATACCAATAAAAACATCATATGAAACAGCTGCTGCTGTTCCAGATCTGAATCGCTCTAAGGGTGGAGGCAGTCAGGGCCTCGGGTAAATACCGATCCCTTGTTAGAGATACAAAGGGAAAAAGAAAGGAAAAAAAAAAAACCTTTGCCAAATTGTCCTTGGACAACCTTCTATAGGCTGGGATAATTTACAAGACATGAAAAGGTTTATGGGTTGCTTTTTTTAAAGTACAAAATAAAAGTAGCTGTATTTAGTCCTGGGATGGGAGTTAAGCACAAATTCTTGAAGCTTCAATTGCCTACTTTACTGAGTAGAATGCCAAGAAAAACAGCTCTACTTCTCAAGCACAGCATTCTAACATTTGTGCATATTCGAGAAGTGGGAACACAGAGGCAGTGCTCCAATCTTTGCATTTTGCAGTGAGAATGAGAGCCATGTGGCAGAGCCAAGGAGGTCTCCAGCAGCCCTAAGGCTGCGGGTTACTCACCATTGTCCCAGCTACTGTGCTAGGCAGTTTACAGACATTATCTCATTTAATCCTAGCATGATTCTAAATATTGGTTCAACATCCTGTCTATGCCACTGGGTAAGTAGGTAAGAAAAGATGGAATACCTAACAGTCTACTTATTTGTAGCCTATAAATACTTGTTCTTCCACACAGATAAACCATTAGCTTATTTCAAATACCCATGGTCCACCTTGCTCAGCAAGTGAACATCTGCTAAAATTAGCATATAAACACATAGGGTGCCAGGATGTTATGTTTAAAAATTAAAAAAAAAAAAAGAAATCCTTTGGCCCTGGAAGCACCTTCAAAGATTTCAGTTGTCCAGCCAAGAGGGGCTTCAAACCACTCAAATTTATTACCAAGCAAAATTGTGGAATCATTTTCAGAGGCACATTAAGAAACTAAAGTCTTGTATGATTAAATATCCTTTCAAAAAATCCCTTCCAGGATTAACAACCTCCAACATTTTCTGTGGTGCGACACTAAGAAAATTAAGATATAAAGGCTTGATCCTAGCTATTTTTAGAGGAGAGACCAGAGAGTTAATTTATTTTAAGAACCCGGATCAAGATCCACACAATTTGACATTCACTTCTTCATTCAAAGGTCACCAAAATGCATACGTCAGACATCTGCTTTTTTTTTTTAAGAATGCTGAATTTTAAACCCAATAAGTCTAAATGCAGCTCTAATATAATCTACAAATGACCTTACTAAGTCTTTCTACATCCCATAAAAGTATATTAATTGTATCATTTTATTTAAGTTCCCAACTTGCTGTGATGTATTAGCATATTAAAATTAACTCTGCAGGCCCTAATCATTTCACCTTCTGAGCCAACTTACCAGGACAAATTTGATAAAATTATAGTACCCCCTTGTGGTGTTACCTTCATACCCTACTAGGATGGTTTGCAATATTATATTTTTTAAAAATCTTCTTCCACTAAGATCAGTGGATAACAAATTAACCTTTTCTAAACTCTAATAAAATCATGGGAAAACTAAAGGAGCTATCGCCAGATTGTAAGAACCAATGAGACAATGTATTATTTCATGATAAAGAATATTTGGAGCCATACATATTATTTTTAATGGAAGGCAAACACTTTTAAGAAATATTTTCCATAGACTGATCTATGTAGACAAATTAAAGTACACAGCTCTGAAATTACTCACTGGATTTTAGTTTGCTTTGACAGCAAATTCAAATAACTGAAGGGGAAGAAATAGTATTTTTTGACTAATAAACCAATGATAAATTCTTCTCCAATCAAGAAGAAAAGTAGGTACAATTGAAACTTTTTTTCCTCATAATTTATCCAATTTTCTTCTAGCAAGTCCAGTTTGACTGCATATTACTACCATTGCTTCCAAATACCCTTTATTATTTTTATTGTTTTTATTTTGTTAAAGTTTATAATGTCATTTAGCAAAATGAGTAAGACTTTTGGGCGTATACTTAGATACAAAGATTTTCCTGGCTTTATTTTTTTCCCCTATCTTTAGTTTGCTATTCTGTGCCTCAGAAGATCCCCTACTCCTATCTCCTGATTTCCCCACTAATTGATTTTCATCTTATTCTAGAATAGGTTTTTGTCAATAAGATAAGGAATCATGGAATAGATGAATGAGATAAGACTATCCTCAATATTCTGGAGATCCCTAAAATAATTACACTCAGGTCAGAGGATCTCGTAAGAGATCCTTTTTCTGTTTCTCACTTGAAGAAACAGGAAAAGATCTCACCTATGAGTTAATCTATTCACTGTCAACAAAATAGTAGTTTCATATTCATAGGATGTCCAAGTACCTAACTAAAGATTCAAACCAGTTCATTTCTCAGATTAGTACTACTTTGAGTTCAGCAGTACTGCAGTTTATCTCTGGCTCAAGCCAGTAAGCAACCAATTTACAATGAAAATATCAAGAAGCTTTGTTTCAATTTAGTTGAAGTTCAGGTTTAATAACAATTCTAGTTCAGTTCTGGGAATGTGGAAATATACTTACTGGTTTCTGATTCACATTCCCTTGGCTTCTTGATTATAATTTAAAATGAAGAACATTGAACTGTACTCAATTAGTTATTCAGGCAACATTTTTGAAGCCCTTGCTATGTTCCAGGGACTGTCTTGAATGTGGAAATTAAAAATGAATAGAGCAAAATTCCTGCCTTGAATATCATAGTCAGCTGGGCATGCTGGCTCACACCTGTAATCCCAGCACTTTGGGAGGCCAAGGCAGGAGGATCACTTGAGCCCAAGAGTTTGAAAACAGCCTGGACAACATACCAAGACCCCAGCTCTGTGAAAAAAAACTACAAAAATTAGCCAGGTGTGGTGGCAAGCACCTGTGGTCCCAGCTACTTGGGAGGCTGAGGTGGGAGATTCGTTTGAGCCCAGGAGGATGAGGCTGAAGGGAGCTGGGATCACGCCATCACACTCCAGTCTGGCAGTCTGGGCAACAGAGCAAGACCCTATCTAGAAAGACAGACAGACAGACAGACAGACAGACAGACAGACAGACAGACAGACAGGATAAGCACTGTCCCAAGAGCTACAGTAAGAATTTCTTATGAGGGGACATCGCCTGTGTTTAGAAAATGAGCCACTAGGAATATGGGTCTACCAAAGGGCATCCTAAAACAACAAAAAATGCTCACTAAGCCTTCTGAAGTCAGTTCCTATATTCCCTCCTCTGGGCTGAGTGCTGCTATACCGTGGAAGAGCTAGCCAAATTGTTATGCATAACAGAAAACAGAGATTGAGGGTTCCAAAGGTGCAAGCAGGTGTGCAAGAGAGAAGACACAACTGGCCCAGGGCCACAGTACGCAACTCCAAGGGGCACTATGCACATCACATTCTAGGGAGTGAACGGCACCCCTACACAGTACAACCCAGCAGCCCTGCAAAAGCCAGAGTGACTGGACATTGCCAAGCAGTCAAAGAAACCCCAGGGGCGAAGAAGAAATGTGGGGAGAGAGCAGAAATGTCAAGAAGGGATTTCTGTAGTTATTTTCCTTGGAGTATGACATAAACCCTTCTTCCACCTCTCCTCCAAAATCAACTTCTCTTTTAATATTTTCATATAAGTGAACCTGACTTTGTACTCTTGGTTCCTGTTTCCACCTAGCAGGTGCCAATGGTGGCATCGTTTGCGGTTTTGTGGTGGTGACCGAGCAGAGGTGAACCTCAAATCCTCGTGGGCCCAGGGCATAAACTGAGTGTGATGATGTTGGACCCAGAGGACGGGGGAAAGTTGATTTCTGAGTTACACAAAGTTGTAATTTAAAAAGTAATAAAAGCTGATACAGAGAAGCTGTGAGAGAACAGAAAAGGAAGTACCTGTTTTGCCTCAGGGAAAGAGAAGCATCGTGGGAAAGTGACCATTAAACTGAGTCTTGAAGGATGAATAACAATTATCCAGGAAAAGAAAAATGGGGAAAGGCATTCAGCAGAGACAACAGCATGAGCAAGGAGCGGGCATTTAGGAGTAGCCAAGGAGCCCATTGTGGCTGGAGGGGAGGGGCAGTCCTGTTCCATTCCATCCCATTGGCAGATTTATTCTGGGGAACGGTCAATGAAACCCTTCAGCTAAACAACATTGACATGTCGATGGGAATGGGTGTCTCTGCATGGCTACTAGCCCATCTTTCTACATTTATAAAACTTCTTGGCCAGATGCAGTGGCTCACACCTGGAATCCCAGCACTCTGGGAGGCCAAGGCGTGCATATCACTTGAGCCCAGGAGTTTAAGACCAGCCTGGGCAACATGGCAAAACCGTGTCTCAACAAAAAATACAAAAATTAGCCAGGCATGTTAGTGTGCACTTGTAGTCCCAGCTACTCGAGAGGCTGAGAGGTGGGAGGACAGTTTGAGACGAGGAGGTCAAGGCTGCAGTGAGCCATGGATCGCACTGCACACCAGCCTGGGCAACAAAGCAAGATCCTGTTGGACTTGGTCATGTGACCTGTCTTAAACAATAGAATGTGGACAGGACAGAGCTAGGTCCAAGCTGAGGCCTTGAGCAGCATCGTATCTTTCTTCCTCTTGGCACGTCTGCCCTCTGCCAGGAGAAGAGTATGCCCCACTTAGCCTTAAGTCCCAGGAAGAGGAGAGACATTGTTATGAGTTGAATTGTGTCTCCCAAAATTCACAGGTTGAAGTCCTATGCCCCAGTACCTCGGAATGTGACTGTATTTGGAGATAAAGCCCTTAAGAGGTGATTAAGTAAAAATGAGGCCTTTAGGGTGGGTCCCAATCCAATCTGACTGGTGTTCTTACAAGAAGAGGGAATTTGGACACGCACAGAGACACTGGGGACACATGGGCACAGCAAGAAGGCACCATCTGCAAGCCAAGTGGAGAGGCCTCCAAAGAAATCAACCCTGCCAACACCTTGATCTTGGACTTGTAGCCTCCAGAACCACGAGAAAATTAATTTCGGTTGTTTAAGCCACCCACTCTGTGGTATTTTGTCATGGCAGCCCTAGAAGCTAACACATGTGTAGAGCAGACCTAAGCCCAATTTATAGCCTAAAGCAGAGCCTCTTTAGCCAAACCACAGATCCATGAGCAAAAAGTAAGTGTTTATGGCTGTAACCTACCAACATCTTGCTTGTTATGAAAGTAACAAGCAGTTGCTTGTTAAGCAGTATGATGGCAGCAAAACCTGACCAATACACTTTCATGACTCAATTCACAGCCGTTTGGCTTCTGAACACCTGCGGAATTATTCTTGCTAAAAAAAAAAATACCATGCGGTGTTGGTTTAAAAATTTAATAATAAAATAAACAGACAAAAATAGAGAACATCAATCACCTGAATATCAACTGAGACAACTTGTTCACCCTTATTTATTATGATTTTGCTTTTGTGTGTTCTTGGAGATTGTGAGATCTAGAATGAAATTATCTAGGTTCAGATTCTTCTAGTTTTATCATTTACTAGCTTTGCCACCTTGGGCAAATTACTTTTCTTCTCCATATGTCAATTTTCCCATCTGAAAGTTAGAAGTATAACACTACCTCCCTAAGAGTTATTAAGAAGATTAAATGAGTGAATGAATGTTGGAACACATAGTGTATTTTCTATCATGTTCACTATTGGTATCACTCGTCTGACTATACTAAGTAATATCTGCTAACTCATTTTGCTCTGTCCCTCTCCAACCCACTCCAAAATCTCAACCATCCTCAAATCCCATGCCAGAAATCTGTGCCAATCCTGTTTTTTTCTTTTCATTCTGAACATCCTTCCAATGGAATCTCCTCCACACCTCTGGCTTCTGCTGTACCTACTCAAATCTATACCTTTACTCTCAACTTCTTTCCTGAACTCCAAAGCCACACTTTCTGCTGCCTATTAGGCATCTCCTGGCCACCGCGCCCCGCCAGGATTGATTTTTAATTGCTGGGTTTTGTTCTTTTTTTAATTTTAAGCGACAGGTCTCGCTTTGCTATCCAGACTGGAGTGCAGTGGTACAATCATAGCTCACTGCAGCCTTGAGCTCTTGGTGTCAAGCAAGCAGTGCTGGGATTACAGGTATGAGCCACTGTGCACGGCCAACCACTGAAATTTATCTACTGTATAACCACGTTAGGTGCTATACTAGATCAGAGGCAGGATACAAAGATAAGAATCACAGGCTGGGCATGGTGGCTCACGCCTGTAATCCCAGCACTTTGGGAGGCCAAGGCAGGCGGATCACAAGGTCAGGAGATCGAGACCATCCTGGCTAACACGGTGAAACCCCGTCTCTACTAAAAATACAAAAAAATTAGCTGGGCGTGGTGGCACATGCCTGTAGTCCCAGCTACTCAGGAGGCTGAGGCAGGAGAATCGTTGAACCCGGGAGGCGGAGGTTTGCAGTGAGCTGGGTTGCACCACTGCACTTCAGCCTGGGCAGCAGAGCGAGACTCCATCTCCAAAAAAAAAAAAGAATCACTGCCTGGCCAGGTGCAGTGGCTCACACCTGTAATCCCTATATTTTGGGAGACAGGTGGATCACTTGAGGTCAGGAGTTTGAGACCAGCCTGGCCAACATGGTGAAACCCCATCTCTACTAAAACTACAAAAATTAGCCAGGCATGGTGGTGGGCACCCGTAATCCCAGCTATTCAGGAGGCTGAGACAGAAGAATCGCTTGAACCCAGGAGGCGGAGGCTGCAGTGAGCTGAGATCGTGCCACTGCACACCAGCCTGGGTGACAGAGTGAGACTCCATCTCAGAAAAAATAATAATAAAGAATCACACTGCCTCTAACTTGCAGGGCCCACTATTCCTGGAAAGACAGAAGGCAAGTTCCTAAATAAGTTAATAAAGAATATGTGGTAACAAATAGAGTATGCACCGTGGCTCACACCTGTAATCCCAGCACTGTGGGAGGCTCAGGAGGGAGGATCTCTATTTTATTCCATGAAGTGTGTGCAGGGATTTGGGAAACATTCTTCGAAGCAATATAATATGATCTGGTCCTTACAGAATGGTAGGAGTTGGCATATTCCATAAGACAGCCCGAGCAACAGCACAGAGGCAAGGTGCTAAAGGGCACATTTGGAGAAAAGTAAACAGTCCATCATGGCTAGAAGATGCAGTGGAGGAGAAGAAAGAAAGGGGAAGAAAGATTACTGGATGAAATTTGGAAATGCAAGCTGGAGGAAACCTTAAAGGTAATTCCAATTGAAAAAGGCATCTATAATCATAATAATGAACTTCAAAGCAAGTCTGCTAATCATCGACCTTAAAAAGGACAATGATATGTGCTAAATATTTGGTTTTAATAACAGATTTCTAAAGTCAACAAGGAAGACCCTTGAAAGATCACATCACTGCCTTCAAAAATACCACACATATGGGCCGGGCGCAGTGGCTCATGCCTGTAATCCCAGCACTTTGGGAGGCAGAGGCAAGTGGATCACTTGAGGCCAGGAGTTTGAGACCACCCTGGACAACATGGTGAAACCCTGTCTCTACTAAAAATACAAAAATTAGCTGGGCATGGTGGTGCACGCCTGTAATCCCAGCTACTTGGGAGGCTGAGGCAGGAGAATCACTTGAACGCAGGAGGCAGAGGCTGCAGTGAGCTGAGATCGCACCACTGCACTCCAACCTGGGCGACAGAATGAGATTCTGTCTCAAAAAGAAAAAAAAAATACCACACATAACCCCCGGAAGAAGGACGGAAATGGAGCACCCAAAGTAAAGGCAAGAGGTTAAACAAAGCTTTTCCCAGCCAGGAGCAATGCCTTTGCTCACCAAAAATGTCTCTCCAACAATTTCACCAGTCCCATATGTGACCTGACCCCAAATAATGGCCTCTTTCTACACTCTCTTGCACAACCAATGATAAAAATGTTGGGCCCATCAACCAGCACACTCACTGCAGCAGCAGTACTGAAATCTGCCTCTCATTTTCTTACCACTTTCCTGAAATTCCAGAGGAAGGGGTTACTGTTAAACAGCAGCACACGTTACTCTCACAGCAGCACACATTAATAACAATTCAGTGCGGTGTCATGGAAGCCTGTAGGCTCTTAGCAGAAATTATTTGAAAAATAAAGTTTGTTTTTTTCTTTCCCCCTGAAGATCTTTACTTAAGTCAGCATGGAACTCTTGTAAAGATAACTACCAATAAGTCACAACTACCCAAGGAGCAGTCTTGTTATTTTTTTAATTCACTGCTCACCATGACAACATAATAAACACACCTTTAGAGGCTCATACATGCCCAACTATTGAAAGTGTCATAGTTCCTCCTCCATGGCGCTCCCAGGCATAAACTTCAACTCTTTTTTTTTTTTATCCTCTGAAATTCCAGTAAGTAAAACATCAATTTTCAACTGCAAGTTACTACTAACAATTTTGTGGTAAGTTCGCAAAACAAGCCTTATTTCATAATTCACTAATAATTAAATAGCAAACCATCAAGCCAATATGCTTTCAACATCTGTTTTTTCAATTTTTGTTTGGAGTTCCGTTAGATGTTCCTGTATCCTTTCATAAATGACTAATAGGAAAGATACAAGACTAATAGGAAACACAACTTTATGCAACTTCATTGACGGTTGGTTTCAGTTAACAGCTGGTCTTTAAACTACCCAACATGAAAGCATACATTTTAGGGGAAAAAAAATTGACCCCAAAACTCCTTCATAAAATAAAGTATTTCATTTTTCAAAGCTTTAGGATTATTTGAGAGGCTATAGTACTAAAAAGCCCCTAGAGTTCTGTTGTTTTTTTTAAAAGAGAGAAAGTTAAAAGTTTCCACCTTTAAATATCAGAGACTAGAGATTTTACAATACAATAAGTGTCAGAAATAAAATGCAATTCCCTTCAAAGCCATATAAAAAAGTAAGCCTCTGTAAAAAGTTTTTCCTTCCTTCCAACAGTGAAGTATGAACCTAAAATCATAGCAAATGCTTATGACGGTCTTTCTGCAATGGTGCCCAGACATCCAAATTAGCCAAAACTTTAGGCTTGCATGTGCTGAGGTTAGTAATGATGCTTCCCTCTGATACTCCACAGTGGCTCCCTTTGGTTAAGGAAATACTATAAGAAGTGCACCGGCCGGGCTCGGTGGCTCACGCCTGTAATCCCAGCACTTTGGGACGCCAAGGCGGGCAGATCACAAGGTCATGAGATCAAGACCATCCTGGCTAACATAGTGAAACCCCGTCTCTACTAAAAATACAAAAAAATTAGCCAGGCGTGGTGGCGGGCGCCTGTAGTCCCAGCTACTCGGGAGGCTGAGGCAGGAGAATGGCGTGAACCCGGGAGGCGCTACTTGCAGTGAGCCGAGATCGCGCCACTGCACTCCAGCCTGAGCGACAGAGTAAGACTCAGTCTCAAAAAAAAAAAAAAAAAAAAAGAGAAGTGCACCACGGGCCAGGAGCAATGGCTCATGCCTGTAATCCCAGCACTTTGGGAGGCCGAGGCAAGTGGATCATTTGAGGCCAGCAGTTTGAGACTAGCCTGGCCAACATGGTGAAACCCTGTCTCTACTAAAAATACAAAAATTAGCCAGGCGTGGTGGTGCATGCCTGTCATCCCAGCTACTGGGGAGGCTGAGGCACAAGAATCACTTGAAGAAAGAAGGCGGAGGTTTCAGTGAGCCAAGGTTGCACCACTGCACTCCAGCCTGGGTGACAGAGTGAGACTCCAGCTCAAAAAAAAAAAAGAAGTGCACCATGAAACAAAGCGTTCAATTTCCCCATCCTTTATGCAATCCCTTCCCAATGTACAGAGTCCACAACACAAAATCCATAAACTATGACTACTTTATTCAAATGATTTGGCTTTTTTTTCCTTCTCCATTCTGTGTCTTCTATAGCAACAAATTTGTTTTAAAGGCAGGGGCGGAGGTGGAGGACAACTCTGCTCTGAGAAAATGTTAGCAGGTTGAAGAAGAATGTCTAGGTCAGGCACAGGGGCTCATGCATATAATCCCAGTGCCTTGGGAGGTCAAGATGGGAGGGTTGCTTGAGCCCAGGAGTTGGAGACCAGCCTGGGCAACATTGTGAGACCCCATCTCTACAAAAATAATAAATAAACAAAAATAAATTAGCCAGGCATGGTGGCATGTGCCTGTAGTCCTAGCTACTTGAGAGGCTTCAGTGGGAGGATCACTTGGGCCCAGAAGCTGAAGGCTGTAATGAGCTATGATCGCACTGCTGCACTCCAGCCTGGGCGATAGAGTGAGACCCTTCTCTAAAAAAAAACAAGACTGCCTGATGCTCAGTGTCTCTTGGAGAATAAAAACCTATCTCTCACTCGAAGCTGCTTGCTTGGACTCATCTCTCTCTGAAGCCTGCCAGGTCCTCACATACCAGGGGTGGTTTGCTTTCTCTCCAAAAGGAATAATGGGCTTTTCAGCACTTTTGCCAAATTACTGACAGAAGGACCTACTTCCCTTCCTGTGAAAAGAAACTGATAGTGACAGAAGAAAGAGAATAAGTTTAACCACTAAATTATACATTGCAAAGAATGGATGGATAAGTGAAACTCCCACATAACACTGTTCCAAATTCCCTCCCAGCCAAAAGTTTATAAGAATGGCCAAGAAGTCACAAAAGTACCCAATCTGAATTTTCTTTTCCTGGATTTTTAATAGCTTCTGCCTTACTTCTCTCTTTGGAACATATTATTTTTCATTAAGACACCAACAACGAGCAGAGTTAATTATTGTATAAGTGGGACATGTCAAGAGATTTTACTTGACCACGCTTGCCTCTTTCAGAGACTAAATTAACTCCATAATTTGCCCCATTAGGAATAACATTCACAATTTAACATTTGTGTTCATTTTCTCCTAAGTGTAAACACTACCATTGTCTCTGGTTCCAAATAATTGGCATTTTTTACAGTAATCTTTGTGCCTGACACGTTGTCATGCACAGGTGAGTACTTAATAAATACGACTGGGTGATGTATGTACTCAATTATAGAATATTTAAAAATGCTCCATTTTTTAAGTCTCCCAAACAGCAAAACTGTTGTAGCTTTTATGTCCAGCTTAGCTCAAAGCCTGCCTAATTCATTTCAAAAACTCACAAATGTGTAATCAAAGCTCAGAGACAGCTTAAAAGCACCTCTGTGCATCACACCTGCCTGCCTAAAACACATAACACAAACTCAAAATCAAATACAAAGTGAATTGAAAAAATGTATACCAGAACTGGTTTTGCTTTTCCACATCAAAATTCAGATGAGGCATTCTTTGCTACCACAAGAAAATCGGGATTCAAAATTTAAATGTTATGATCTTTACTAAACAAAACAAAACCCTTCACACTATTTAACATTCCCTTCCCTTCTCCTCCAATATGAAAAAAAAGCCCATACACAATGTGTTATTCAAAGTAGACTGGAAATTCATAGTACCAACATGTTGGCAGCTAACTATTGTGTGTTGACGGTAAGCACATCGCACTGTTCACAGCCAGGTGTTCTAGGTGTTCTATCAATGTTTTTGTGCTAACAATTTATCATTCAGTGTGGATGGGGCAGTGCCAGGCTGCCACTAGAGCAGCCTGGTGTGCCCAAGTTTAGAGAACAGGGAATGTGTCTTGGTTATAGAACAAAAGAATTCGTTTTATCACTTGCCTTTACCGCTGGAGAAAATGGCTCCTGGTGTGCAGAACTCCATGATAAATGTGCCCCCTCTAGTTCTTTATTGCCTCTGTAAATCACAGGACTGACAGCAGTTAATAAGAAAAGCTTTTGAGTGGTTTTGAAGTTTTGCTTTGTACAAATAAAGTCTCATATTAAAGATTTTGCTAGTCCTCAAGGTGTAGAAAAAGCAGCACGGGTAGACCTTCTATACTTTTAACTGTTTGTTTCCTTTCTTTAATTTTCAAAACAAAAAGAAAGAAAAACCTTTCAGACATGCACATTGGAAAAATAAAAACAGATCATAGCTTAAATGGCTTTGTGTACTCACAGAGTTGCTGGTGCTGTTGAAATGACAATCTCTTCTTGTTTTTATAAGCTGGATATTCAGATAAATACCAGCAAAGATATGTGGTGGAAAGAAGGTTGTTACAGTAGATTTATTATTATGTTTCTGACCATAATTGTATGCTTTCCCTCTTTTGCCAAAGAAAATTCTGGTTCAGTGCCGAGAACAAGAACTCTAAATTCCACAGAATTGATCAGCTGCCGGTTCAATCTCAGGTCCCAGGATCCTGAAATTCTGAAATCATATTTCAGAATATAATTGACGTTAACAGGACTAACAATGCTATCTTACTGAATAGCTTTTTCTCCAAGGAGCTCAAAATACTTTGCCATAACAGCCTTACAAAATCCTAAAGGACAGGTCTTATTATTTGTTTCTTGGGGGATGAAGCTGAGACACAAAAAGTAAGGAACGTCTTTTTCTGATTATTGCTAAATCCTCCATAGAGTCAAAAACAGGACTAGAGTCAGTATTCTTCTCACAAGACCCCACTCATTTTACAGTTCACAAAGTAAGAACTCTGAATGCATTTTCCTGACAATATCGCCACAGCAGAGTAAAGAAGGGTTAGTAATCCACATAAATTGGCTGAATAACTGTCTGTACAACAGAAATTGGCTAGTTTACAATCTGGGGTTCAACTTCATTTTGCCCCAAGCAGCAAGAGCAAATAAAAGTCAGGCTTTCAAATTATCTACTTGTGGCAGTTTGCTGCTTGGCAGGCATAAAGTTAAAGGGGCAAGACGCTAGCTAATTTTAATGTAGATTTTTACAGAATTCTGATTAAGTCTACATATCCTAGCAGTGTATGAAGGGCCAAGCTTGAACATTAGGGTTTCATTAAACAGCACTTTACTGAAACAAATTAAGTCTAATGTTCCAGTGGTTTTGTTTCCTTTCCATGGTTTGCCTTATCCTAGTCTATTTCTGGCCAATTCTTTCCAAAGCAGATTTTCTTAACCCACAACTCCACGTAAATAAGAATGAACAAGAATCTGTATTCTTCCAGGCCCCTCTGCTGAGATGGCCAATCTGAACAGGTTGCTCCGGGAGTCCTCTGTCGCAGTCGGCATCAGAGAACTTTAGTGGGTAAAACTTGGTGCCTTTTCTTGAACCAATAGAGGCAAGAGACAGACGTGTGGTTACTTCCCCACTGTCATCTCTCTGCATCCCGAGATTGTTCTCTGAGTCCCAGGATTTCACATGTGCCATGAACTCCTGTGAAATACTGAAGCATAATATACTGGCAGGAAAACCCAGGATCTATCTGGATTCTTAGGATGAATTTCCTTGAATCTAATTGAGTTCACCAGTAGAAATCTGGCCAAGGTCCCTGGAGGTGAAGAACTCATGTCGAGAAAGTCAAGTCTGTCCAGATGTCATGTAGGTGCGGTCAAGTCAAAGTGCCCAAAAGAGCTTCCCTGCAGACTGAGAGCACACTTGACACTCAAGAGACTGACAAGGCTGGGCACAGTGACTCACACCTGTAATCCCAGCACTTTGGGAGGCCGAGGTGGGCGGATTACCTGAGATCAGGAGTTCAAGACAGCCCGGCCAACATGGTGAAACCCCATCTCTACTAAAAATACAAAAATTAGCTGGGTGTGGTGGTGCACACCTGTAGTCCCAGCTACTCAGAAGGCTGAGGCAGGAGAATCACTTGAACCCGGGAGGTGGAGGTTGCAGTGAGCCGAGATCGCACCACTGCACTCCAACCTGGGTGAAAGAGCAAGACTCCATCTCAAAAAAAAAAAAGAGACTCAGAAGACAGAACAGACACTAGGATCCACGGGTATTGACCAGATTTTCTGGGATTTAGAACAATAAGCCCCACATCTAAAGGACCAGAGACGCTATCACTGGATACAGCTGGATGCAAATCTCAGCTTAACCACTTTCTAGCTTTGTGACTTTACAAATAACTTCATGTATCTGAGTTCCTTTAAATCCATAGCACTGGTGTATAATGAGGTTTATAAAGCACTTGCAAACTGCCTCACAGAGAAGGCACCCAACAAACCATTCATTAATTAATTCAACAAATACATGCCAGGAAGAGTGCTTTACATGTATTATTTTATTTCATCTTCACGACAATTGTATGATTAGCCCTTAGGTAACAGGAGGGCAATCAGGAGGACATTTTAAAAGAGACCCCTCTTTTAAAATAAATAAAACAAAATAAATAAACAAACAAATAAAAGAGATCCCAATCTAGAAAACTCAGGGCACCTCCGCAGAAAGAGGAGCTGGACCCTGGAATGCAGCCAGAGTAGAAACATGTGGCCTGCAGTCAGCCATTCCCAGAGGGGAACCCAAAAGTGCCTCTAGAGAGTCAGGACTGAGCATGTGCCAAGGCCAGAGAACACAACCAGCCAATCAGGATAGGATCTGCCAAGGAAGCCTTTCCTATCCCTCTCCCCTCCTCTCTTCCCCCTTGAAGCTCCAGGCCTGTGGTGGGATGGTGGAGAGGGGAAGCACCAGGAGGGGAAATGGAGAAGTCAACCCCTCCCCATCCCCTACTACAGGCTTATCAGCCTGAAGTAATACCCACCTTGGGAAGAAGAGCAGCTTGAACACTGAATGAAGGTCAGAATATGACCTGGACTGGTCATTTTTTTATTACACAAATTGGATCATTCTATGGCTACAAAACAACCAGTGTGTATTTTCTTAAGTCTAAAAGAGGCTGTAAAAGCTAAGAGATGCACCTGATATTTCACCTAGAGACAGGGGAAAAACTGGCCCACAGAGTGGATTTGACAGGAAGGGAGAGAACAGCTTGTTTATATACTGTGGAGTTCCACTCTTTCAACAAACCATTACCTGTAATATAAAAGATATTCACCTGTAGTCCCAGCTACTTGGGAGGCTGAGGTGGGAGGATCGCTTGAGACCAGGAGGTTGAGGCTGCAGTGAGCTATGATCACACCACTGCATTCCAGCCTGGGTGACAGAGCAAGACTCTGTTTCAAAAAAAACAAAAAACAACAACAACAACAACAAAAAGATATTAACCTATCAATCCTATGAAATGTAGAAAATGAAAATGGGGGTGGATGGAGGAGAGCATGGCCATCAGCCAAATTAAAAAGTAAGTCTGAAAATACTGTTGCCAAGCTTAAAGATGACTATTCCATGCTGATATGGAAGTCTATATGCAAGAAAATCGTCACTGAGTCTCCATAGCAACATATGTGGCTCCACCACAACACACTGGGATTAGTTATTAGTTTAGTCATTCAATCTGGATATGCTGGACAAAGAGCTATAAACCTCAAAGTGGGCCAGGTCACAGTGGCTCATGCCTGTAATCCCAACAATTTGGGAGGACAAGGCGGGAGGATAGCTTGAGGCCAAGAGTTCAAGACTAGCCTGGGCAACACAGTGAGACACTGTCTCTACCAAAAATTTTAAAACTTAGCCAGGCATGGTGGTGTGCACCTGTAGTCCTAGCTACTTGGGAGACTGAAGCAGGAGGATCAGTTGAGGCTGCAGTGACCCATGATCGCACCACTGCACTCCAGCCTGGGCAACAGAGTGAGACCCTGTCTCAACAATAACAACAACAACAAAGCTCAAAGTGAAGCAGAAGCTATAATTTGAATAAGTCAGACTACTTTCTGATTTATTCAAATTAGATTGACAGTAACTTAGGTTATCTGGGACTCATCTTCCTCCCCACCAAAAAAAGAGCTTTCCACATTGTCTGAATTCACCAGACACACATCCACCCATTCCTTTACTTCATCTTGCATGGATTTAACCAATGAATAAAAGGGTTGTGGGTCTTGAGAGATCCAGATGTTCATGTGCTTTGCAACTGGATGTAACAATATTAAATAATGTCGGCCGGTCGTGGTGGCTCACGCCTGTAATCCCAGCACTTTGGGAGGCCGAGGCGGGTGGATCACGAGCTCAAGAGATCAGGACCATCCTGGCCAACATGGTGAAACCTTGTCTCTACCAAAAATACAAAAATTAGCTGGGCATGGTGGCAGGCGCCTGTAGTCCCAGCTACTCGGGAGGCTGACGCAGGAGAATCGCTTGAACCCAGGAGGCGGAGGTTGCAGTGGGCCGAGATCGCACCACTGCACTCCAGCCTGGTGACAGAGCGAGACTCTGTTTAAAAAAAAAAAAAAAAAAAGAATATTATTAAATAATTTCAAGTAATGGCAAGGCAGAAGGGCACGGTTAGCCAAGAGCCCACCAGGGCTTCGAGATACTGGTAATATTCTGTATCTCAGTTGGGAGGCCAATGCATTGTATTTATTTTATTGTTCTTATACACATGTATAATGGTATATTAAAATTACATAATTAAAATGAAAAAAAGAAAACAAGAAAGAAGGTCTTTTTTTTTTTTTTTTTGAGACAGAGTCTTGCTCTGTCACCCAGGCTGAAGTGCAGTGGTATAATCTCAGCTCACTGCAACCTCCACCTCCCAAGCTCAAGTGATTCTCCTACCTCAGCCTCCTGAGTAGCTGGGACCACAGGCTCGTGCCACCACACCTGGCTAATTTTTGTATTTTCAGTAGAGACCAGGTTTTTCCATGTTGGCCAGGCTGGTCTCAAACTCTTGACCTCAAGCGATTCGCCCCCCCTTGGCCTCCAAAACTGCCAAGATTACAGGTGTGAGCCACTGTGCCCCAACAAGATCTTTATTTTTTAAAAACTCACTCACAATTTTTCAAAAGCAGATTATGCTTTAGTATTGCCAGTCTACCTCTGCATGCCCATCTTTAACTGTTCAAGATCTCTTTCAAATGACACCCCGGTGAGGCCTTCCCTGACATGTCCTCTTCCCACAGAGGAGCCCACTGTTCCCATCTATATGGCCACAGCTCCTGATCACCGTCCCATGGGATGCACATTGTATGTGTCCCTCTTTCCGAGGGAAAGGGACATTATCTTGGTGTTCTTTATATTTGAAACACCTACACAACGGTGTCTTGCATATAATAGATGCTCAGTACAGCTTATTTCTTAAGATATTTACTGAAATTATAAAATAACATAGAATAATCATTAATGTTACAACTGAATCTGGTTTTCAACCTCAAATAGATTAATGCTATCCAGGTGCTTCCAACATCGCCAATATATTTGAAATGCTGCCTATCAGCATCTTAGCTAGTTTTCTTTCCTTGCCAGTGAATAATTGCCACAACTGTAGATATGAGCTCATTTGAAGGAATGAAAAGAGCTCTCCCTAAGACCATTTAATAGACCTATGCATAATTATCAATTTCCTCTTGAAGCTAACATTTGCTAAAAGAAAACGAAAGATTCTATTAATGATCAAAATACTTGACTTTCTGGACCTATTCCACTTAATGGGGAACTCAGTTCTCCAGTCTTGGGTTACTGCCAGGTGCTCTTTTACCGGGAATTATTCTAAACTTCTAATCACAGTTCAACAACCATCTGCCAAATCATATACAGGTATTGATATTTGCCACTCTACAGTTAAATTACATCAAATGTCAATGCAATTAACTCATTAGTGGGCTCGTATTGAGCTTCAGTGCTCACCACCCACTTCTGCACCTCTTTGATTAAACAGTGTATAGACCATAGTCCCTGTCCATCTAATCAGCTGATCAGCTCAGTCATACTGCTAATATAAAATCAAATGAGCGGGAGAAGGAAGTGGTAAAAGACCCTGTGAGCACCTTGGTCCCCTCGTAGGCCGAATATCAATATACTATAGTCTAGCAAGAAAAGCAAATGAAATTACAAAATTGCTTAGAGAATCATTTTAACAGAAAGTCACAAGAGGTCATTTAAAAAGCACTGTAATTGTCCCGAGATCACATTTTGCTAGCATTCTTCCACCTTCTCTGCTACCCGAGATTTTAAATCTCTCTTGCTGATGTAAAAACCATAAGCAAACCCAAAGTGTGACTGACATGTGCAGATTCTGAATGCTGGAGGTCAGCACAGCTTACTGGTAAGCTGCCCACTGCTCCAAATTTTATATCTCTTCTGTCCCTCAGTTATTGCATGACATGATTTAACAACTGTAATTCCTTATTTAACGATGTCAAAGGTTTTTAGGAAATTGACTGTATTTCACCAACGATATATTTCTTCTTGATTACGGAGTGGTTAAAATGATTTTAAACCAAGACAGCAAAATAAAGCAGTAATAAAATCAATAAAAGGTGCTTAAAACATTCCTTCTATTAGGTAATGGCATTTAAAATATCCGTAGCTTGTAATGGCACTTAGGATATGCCCAAAAATCAATGAGCTAAATTACTTATTGAACTAGTTAATTTGAACATTGAGTTTTTTATGTATATTGATAAAATGGGCTTACAGAATACTGGCAAGCAGCAATACTGTGTCCATGGTCAGATGTCTCCCTCTGCTGGAATAAAAAAAAAATTAAACCATTTCTTCCAGTTATGGAACAAAAAGATAAAAAAATTACAAGCTGTAAACTCAAAAAGTCCACAAAAGACTTCTTAATCTTAAAAATCTCCGGAAATTCATGACAATAATATGAAATCATTAAGGGTTAAAAACACACACACAGTTTCTAAAAACTTTGTCAATAAGCTGGAATGTGGTATTTATACCCAGTATCAAATAGCAGATGAGAACCAGCATTTAATTATTTCAAAACTCTTTTCCTAATTTTCTAAACATTATCCTAGGGGTTTTGGGGGATATATTATTAGAAATAAGATTCTAAAAGCCTTGACTCCTCTCTTTGATGTCAGAAGAAAGGGGGTTTGAATTTTAAAGGAGAAAGTATAAATCTATGCTCAAGGAAAAGTCTACTTTCTTAGATGTTTAATTTGATCAAAATCAAGTTGGAACTATCTCTGTAAATGAAGGTTTTTGAGAACTCAATGTATGAATCCACGAAACAGCTTCACACACCTCTCCCTGCGTGGGGTGGTATAAGAGTTTCCAACACTATTGTTACCTTTTTTTTTTTTTTTTTCAAACATCTACTATTTAAAATGCTAAGTACTTTGCTGAAAAGACTCTTCACCGCTTTTCAATTTCTCCCCCTGCCAGTTGAGCCCTAAGCAGGTGTTAGAGTTCTGAAGAGCTCGCCTCGGGACTTTTAACTCTTAACTACAAAAGGGAGCTTCAGAAATTATGATAAAAGGTATTAAGAGAGAAATGAGGGTGAAGAGGTATCTGACACACACCTGAAATTGTACATAGTACCTTTCGAAAAAATTACAGCTACCCAGAACAAACCAGTTTGGTTGTAAATGGTTTCATCAACAGTAACCCATATATTTTTGCAGTCATATTTCCACTCATTTCATTTATATTCAAAACAATGAGCTCATGTAAAGTTACATGCTCTGACAGGAGAATTTTTTAATCAAAGAACTTTGCTCATTCTATATGAGTTTGGCTTTGTTTTGGGTTGTCTTGTCTTTATGTGGGATGAAGTAGGAAACTACACAGAATAATGGGGTTTTTTTTGTGTACTGAAACATCATTGGCCAAGACATTATGGATATACTGTGTAACATAGTGCCCAAGTTCCACAATACAGTTGACCAATGTCTGACTTTTGCTAGGTGCGAATGCTAAAAAGATGACTAAGCTGTGGTTCTGGACTTCACACATACCCCAGTACAGAAGAGATACACATCAAATGAACCATTACAATCAAACATGATGAGTACTGTAATAGAAATATGTACACCTGTAATCCCAGCCACTCAGAAGGCTGAGGCAGGAGGACTATTTGAGCCCAGGAGTTCAAGACCAGCCTGGGCAACATAGCAAGACACCATCTCAAATTTTTTTAATAAAGAAAGATGCACGAAGTGTTGTGAGGACCCAGAGCACAGAAGAACCAACTCCGCCTGGAGAAGGCAAGGAGAAAGCTTCCACAGAAAATATAACCTTCTGAATGAGTCCTTGAGAAAGACATAGGAATGCTCCTGGTGTATAAGGAGTTCCAACTAAACTAGCACAGAGCAAAGCAAATTGTTGGAAATAGCTGAATTCATTGGGATTTCAGGTGGGTCTGGCAGCAGGTGAGACCAGTAGGAAATAAGTTTCATAAAGGTTGGTTGAGGTCAAGTTGGGAAGTCTTGGATACCTTCTTAAAGTTCAGATTTTATCCTGTGGCACTGGAAAGGTTTTGAAGGATTTTACGGAAGTAATATCAGTGTCATCCAAAAGACCACCAGGATGGCCAAATAGTAGAAAGGTGAGCTTTATTGGCAATATCAGTTTGCAAACCGGGAAAGGATGGACAGTCTCCAGCATGTGCCAAAGGTGCTCCCTCTTCAAAGAGGGGAAGAAGAATTTGGGCTTTATGCCCTACAGGGCCTGCATCACACAATAGAGTCATACATATTCAGCAGGTTTGGGGAAAGCTATACATATTTATGAGGGGAGCTGAGTGCATGCACAATGGACAAACATATATGTAACATACATCCCATCTTCACCTTGGGGAGAGGTTTTAGCATTAAAATGAGGTGGAATTTAGCTATTCACATCAAAAAGTGAACTACAGGACACAAAGGTGCGTCGCCTCCTCTATAAGCCGGCTGAAACTGGCTTAAGGCCTGAAATTGCTTATCAGAAAAGCATGTTTGTAAGGCCAGTCTTCTGTCCAGAGTTGTAGGGGTCTCGGTTGTAAATCAGACTTAGGAGGGGTCTCATAGCTCCTATTGTTAGGGAGTTTAGCAAGTGTGGTTTTCTTGTAACCATAAGAATTTAGAAATTTGCCATGCCAGCTGGGACCTGAGCACTCAACCCATAGGTTTTGTTTTGTTTTGTTTTGTTTTTTGAGACAGGGTCTCACTCAGTTGCCCAAGCTGGAGTGCAGAGGCGCAATCACAGCTCACTGCAGCCTCAACATCTTAGGCTCAGGTGATCCTCCCACCTCAGCCTCCCAAGTAGCTGGGACTACAGGTGCATGCCATCAGGACTGGCAAATTTTTGTATTTTTTGTAGAGACAGGGTTTCACCATGTTGCCCAGGCTGCCCTCAAAATCCTGGGCTCAAGCAATCTGCCTTGGCCTCCCACAGTGCTGAGATTACGGAAGTGAGCCACTATGCCCGGCAGGTAACTTTTTGTTTCCTTAACCTTAGGGTCGATCTTAGTTGATAAAGGGACGTCTATTTTGATCTCTCAGAGCACATCAGCATTACACTTTGTGGGAGGAAAGAACACCAGCGATGTGGAAGATGGCTTGAAGATTCTGGCTGGAAGCAGCCAAGAGATACGTGCAATAATCTTGCTGGGAGCCAATAGAAGGCACAGCAGAGGACTATTGAGATAAGGAACAAACTGCAGACATTTAGAGAACACAACTTCAACCAGATCAAGTACGTGTGCCTGTGCCCTGATATGGAAGGGACATACAAAACTGAAACCAGTGGCCACATTTGAGATAGGATTATGGCTGATTTTCTTTTCTTCCAACAACTGTTATTGAATATTGTTGCTTCAGCTTTTTAAATTAAAAAGAAATGCTTCTTTGATTTCATGTCTTGAAGAAAACAAGTAAAGGAAAAAACACCTCTGTCTTTAGAAAGATAAAGAGCTTCGGTGGGGTGCAGTGGCTTGCACCTGTACTTCCAGCACTTTAGGAGGCCGAGGCGGGCAGATTGCTTGAGCTCAGGAGTTCAAGACCAGCCTGGGCAACATGATGAAATCCCATCTCTACCAAAAATACAAAAAATTAGCTGGGCATGGTAGCACACGCCTGTAGTCCCAGCTACTCGGGAGGCTGGAAGATGAGAGGATCACTTGACCCCAGGAGGCAGAGGTAGCTGTGAGCTGAGATTGCACCACTGTACTCATGCCTGGGTTACAGAGTGCAACCCCATCTCAAAAAAAAAAAAACAACGAGCTTCAGCCAAGTGCAATGGCTCACACTTGTAATCCCAGGAATTTGGGAGGCCAAAGTGGGTGGACTGTTTCAGCCTAGAAGTTCGAGAACAGCCTGAGCAACATGACAAAACCCTGTCTCTACAAAAAATGCAAAAAATTAGCCAGGCATGGTGGCATGCATCTGTGGTCCCAGCTATTCAGGAGGCTGAGGTGGGAGGACCACTTGAGTCTGGGAGATCGAGGCTGCAGAGAGCCATGATCATGCCACTGCCCTCCAGCTAGGAACAGTGAGACTCTGTCAAAAAAAAAAAAAAAAAAAAGTAAAGAGCTTCAACTGTTTTCAAACTTTGTTCTTGTTTTGATGCTACATCCATCAATCTACATCCAAAAGTCAAGTAAAACGGAGAAGAAAAAAAAAGTTTCATTTTTACACAGCCATGAAGCATGGCTCTGAAAAGAATCAGAATGGCAAGGTAAGGGTGAAGGGAACTTTCTTTCCACCCTCTGGAGTTGCAATAAGTTGAGTCTCTGGAATAAATTGGCCATAGACAGATTAACAGGAGAAAAGGCTTACAAATGTATTACATGCACATGCATGGGGGTCCCACAGAGTATGAGACTTGGAGAACATCTAAAACCACCTGGCGGCCTCTCCCTGCCTGCTGCACAAATAAAGACCATGGCATTGCAGTAAAGAAAGAGTTTAACTGACACGAGGCTGGCCATGCCACGAGGGAGACAGAGCTGTTACTCAAATCAATCTCAAAGGCTTGTAGGTTAGGCGTTTTTCAAAGGCAGTTTTGGGGGAAGGGATGGAAGTGGGTAGAAAATGGGTGCTTGCTGCTGATTGGTTGGGCTAGAGATAAAAACACAGTGGGTGGAAGCTGTCCTTTTTTCTTTTTTTTTTTTGAGATGGAGTTTCACTCTTGTTGCCCAGGCTGGAGTGTAATGGTGTGATCTCAGCTCACCACAATCACCACCTCCTGGGTTCAAGCAATTCTCCTGCCTCAGCCTCCCAAGTATCTGGGATTATAGGCATGCGCCACCACACCCAACTAATTTTGTATTTTTAGTAGAGACGGGGTTTCTCCATGTTGGTCAGGCTGGTCTCGAACTCCCAACCTCAGGTGATCCTCAGGCCCACCTCGGCCTCCCAAAGTGCTGGGATTACAGGTATGAGCCACCTCACTTGGCCAGATGCTGTCCTCTAGAGCTGAGCTGCTCCTGTGTGGGGCCACAGGAGCGGTTTGGCAGTCCAGGTGGAGCTGTCAGAGGTGTTTGAACCAGAGCGACTCCACTTTGAGTGAGAGCTGGAAAATGAGGCTGAGACTTGCTGGGCTGCATTCCCAGAAAGTTAGGTATTCCTAACCTCTAGATGTTTATGGTTAAGGGAATGAATTAATAATGTTTACCCAACAGACCCAGACTTAGGAGTGTCCAGATATCCCGATATCTGGAGAACAAGGGCATTCCTAATTTTGCTTTAAACATAATAATATTGATTCTTGCAAAATACAGTAATTAAGAAAATTAATCCTTTATCACAAACCCTTGTAGCAGAGCACATCTCCCCATATATATGAGTATTGTACCTAGGAGTGGATGCGTTCCTTCTCTTACTTTCAGGAACGTCCTACTCTGTCTATGGAGTAGCTGTTCTTTCTCTACTTTACTTTCTTAATAAACTTGCTTTTACTTTGCACTGCAGACTCACCCTGAATTCTGTCTTGCATGAGATCCAAGAACCCTCTCTTGGGGTCTGGATTGGGATCCCTTTCCTGTAACAGAGCCATTAGGTCCAGTTGGAGCCACGGGTATCAGACATGCAAAAAAAAACCTGAAAAGATATCTCAAAAAGCCAATCGACCACAGTGATGTTATCTGCCGGCATAATTGGGGAAGTTGCATATCTTGTGACCAGTCTACACCTTAGCAGAATTCAGACTCCTCTCCTCCCGCTAGCCTGGTAGTCTCTATTAGCAGTGGTTGAGTTTTAGGGAAGGGCTACTATCATTTAAACTACAACCTAAATGTCTTCCAAAGTTAGCTCAGCCTAAACCAAGGAATAATTAAGGCAGGCTGAAAGCTAATGGCAAGAGGCGGGGGCACTGGCCAGATCAGATCTCCTCACTGCCATAATTTTCTCACTGACATAATTTTTGCAAAGGTGGATTCAAGTCCAGATGGTTGAAGTTTATGTAGTATCCTGAGCTACAGAAAGAAATAGTGGGTTGGGGCTGGGCGTGGTGGCTCACACCTATAATTCTAGCACTTTGGGAGGCCAACGCAGATGGATTGCCTGAGCTTAGGGGTTGGAGACAAGCCTGGGCAACATGGTGAAACCCCATCTCTACTAAAATACAAAAAATTAGCTGGGCGTGGTGGCACATGCCTGTAGTCCCAGCTACTTGGGAGGCTGAAGCACAGGAATCGCTTGAACCTGGGAGGCAGAGGTTGCAGTGAGCCGAGATCACACCACTGCACTCCAGCCTGGGCAACAGAGTGAGACTCCATCTCAAAAAAAAAAAAAAAAAAAAAAAAAGAAAGAAATGGAGGTTGGGGTTTCTAGGGGGTGATGATGGCAACAGGTTACAGGAGGTTGAGGAGAGGAAACACATAATGAACAAAGGCTGTCTCGTTATACAGATAAAGTCTCTCAGGTACTGACCTTTTTAGTACTGACCTTTTTAGTCTCCTTTCCTGTGAGTTAGTCTTTGCTGTTTGATGAGATTATAGGCAGAGGGCTCATGACAATTACATTCCTCCTGGAGGAACTTTCCCTTAGTCAGATAAGGAAACTCCAGAGAAAGCCACTCCCACAGCTTAGAGAGGGAAAGAAGGACAAGAGACTGGGGGTGGGAGAAGGTCAGAGAGACCTTGGCTCTCTTTTAGTTCAAAGCACTCAGCAGGCCAAAAGCACCATACTTTTTCTGATCCCCAACAGCCACAAAAACAAAAGTAGCCTCAAGACATCTTAAAATATTCAAGAGACTAAACTAGTTGTTTGCTTATGTATGTTAATGAATTCTTTTTATTAAAGCAGAAAGCATGCATAATCAAAGAAGAGGAAAATTCAAAATAAAGGTCTTATGAGGCTCAAACCAAAGTAACTCCCAAGGCTGAATCTGACCTCCTGGGTTTTCTTTTTATCGTCAACAGTTATAAGTGTTCCTGTACCAATCTTAAAGTGTCGTGTTTTAATCTCAGCAGCCTCTAACACAGATTCTGAAAGAAAATTAACTCTTCAGATGGGAGGTTTCCTGCAGTCTACACACCACGGTCTCTCTGGGTTTCATCCAAGATAGGTGAACTGTGCTCCATTGTGACGGCCTCACAAGCTCTCAAAGCACAATGGAAAGTGATTTTCTAACATATTTGTACCATGCAAAGGTTCCTGTGGAGAGTTCCATTTCCTGGATATGAACTAGAAATTGCTGTAATTTTTTCAGTTCTTTTTAATTTGCAGCTAAATGAAATACGACAACAAGAGGAATAACAAGCAGGTAGGTATCCAAGGCCAACACATACAGTCATCACTTGTGTCAAGCATAAAACAAGGAAAACCTCTTTAAACAAACCAGGTCTTTCTGTAGCAATTAACCATGGGAAAAATGAAAATGATCATAAATACATTTTAGAAACAGGAGTTTTTTTAAAAAACAAAATTTTCTTTCTTTTTTTTTTTTTTTTGAGATGGAGTCTCTCTCTGTCACCCAGGCTGGAGTGCGGTGGCACAATCTCGGCTCACTGCAACTTCTATCTCCCAGGTTCAAGCGATTCTTCTGCCTCAGCCTCCCAAGTAGCTGGGATTACAGGCATGCACACCACGCCTGGCTAATTGTGTATTTTTAGTAGAGACGAGGGCTTCACCATTTTGGCCAAGCTGGTCTTGAACTCCTGACCTTAGGTGATCCACCCACCTCAGCCTCCCAAAGTGCTGGGATTACAGGCATGAGCCACCATGGCCAGCCAAAAAACACAATTTTCATAAACCAAAAACACCCAAGGCAAAAGACAAGGATAAAGAAATTGTACATACAAAAGTGAATTTCAACTCTTATTCTACTGGGTTACATAAATACAAATACCAGGAAATAAAAGTACGATTTTTTTTTTCTTAATAGAGATGAAGTCTCACTATGTTGCCCAGGCTGGTCTTGAACTCCTGCGCTCAAGCAATTCTTCCAGCTAGGCCTCCCAAAGCACTAGGATTACAGGCATGGCCCGCCATGCCCAGACAAAAGTATGAAATTCTTATAACCTGTTATAAAATATAATGATGATAACCCCACACTATAATGACAACCATGTCTAACGTCTGTTAGGTTCTTACTATGTTCCAGCAATTGTGTTAAGTTCTTCATATCACAGGATAGACTTGTTTTGGCCTGCCCAGCACTCATTCCCCCTTTTGGTGACAACACCCCCTTTGTCCTTCCCTATTTCAAGTGATCCTGGTGAGCTAATCCATGACAGTTTCCCCATTCCCAGGCTGATCGCAAACTAGGCACAGAGAACTCCATTCTCCTAGGCACAGTGGTTAGTTCAGGGATGGCCACTGAGAAATAAAAATAAAATCCTAAGCCCCTGAACTGACTGAATGAACCTATTCTTAGCCAAGGGGACCCCAGAGAGAAACCTTAAAAACTGGGCCACTCATGATGGGACAGGAGCTCAGACACCCCTCATTAGACCTGCTACCTTGTTAACTGCCATTAGGCTTTCTTTCCTAAGGGTTAAACAGAAACCAGCCCTTTCAAAAGACTTGCTCCATGGATTTCACTGGACTCCCCTCCTTTTTGCAGTTCCAACACAACCCACATTCCTTCCTGATAAGAGGCCACCAACTGTGGACTGTTTCTGGCTGGACACAGGATGGCTCTGGGTCCTCCATTTCACCTTTTGACACAGAGAGCCTAATTTTAATTCATTTAAATGCTAACTCTCAGTTGGGCATAGTGGCTCATGCCTATAACTGCAGCACTTTGGGAAGCTGAGGCAGGAGCAGTGCTTGAGCCCAGAAGTTCCAGACCAGTCTGAGTAACGCAATGAGACCCCATCTCAAAAAATAAAATAAATATTAAGTCTCCACCCAAAGTGTACATGGGACATACGTAATGCATGTTTGCTTACTATGCATGCATGCATCCCCCCCCTTCGTGAATATTCATAGCTCCTGCTAGAACCTGTTGAATATGGATATTTAACCAACCAATTCAGCATAAATTCATTCCACCCTTCCCTCCCTCAAAGTGCCAGCTTTTGGTTTCTGCCAGAGGCTACGTTTCCCAGCCTGCAAGATAGCCAGCTACACGCTGCAACCCTTTATAAGAAATAAAGTTCTCCTTTCCAAATTTATAGATCTTGTGATTTTTAAGTTGACAACCTGGGTCCTGCAAAGCCAATCAAGTTTCCTAAATAAGGATTTAGAATTCAAGGTATACTTTTCCTTTAAAGATGTAAACCTGGGACTCTCTAGCCATCTGTTTCCCAGTCACTGGCAGGAAATTGGTCTGAAAATGGAGCCAAAACACCAAAGGATGCTGAAAGGTGGAACATCATTTGAAATGAAACATCATTTGAAATCCCTGGAACCATCAGGGCCCTTTCAATTGCTTGTAATATGAGATAATAAATTTCCCTTTTTGCTTCAGCTGGTTGAAGTAGGATTCCACCTCTAGCAATCAAGAGTGATCTAGAATCCAGGTATATTAGTACACTTACCTTTTGTATTATTGTCTCATTTTATAGATGAGGAAACTAAGGATGTTAAAATGTACAAGTCTGTCTGCTTGTAGAGACTGCACTATGCTCTACTGCTCTGCTAATAGGATAACCTATTCTTCAGTGATTTCCACTAAAAAACAATAATGGTAATAATAAACTACAGAAAAAACTGAAAAACACAGAACAGCAAAAAAGTGAAATATACCCTACTCACTGTCACTACTCAAAGATAACAACTGTTAACAATTTGGTGTATTTCCTTCCAGGTTTTTTTCTGAAGCATTACTCTAGTAATACATCATATTAATAGTTGAGTATTCACAGAGTACTTTTTAAAAACTCTATATTAGGCCATTCCTGTCTTGCTATAAAGAAATACCTGAGACTAGGTAATTTATATGAAAAGAGGTTTAATTGGCTCACAGTTCTGCAGGCTGTACAGAAGGCATGGTGCCAGCATCTGATCTGGGGAGGCTTCAGAAAGCTTTTACTCACAGCCGAAGGCAAAGCAGGAGTAGGCACTCCTATGGCGAAAGCAACAGCAAGAGAGAGAGTAGGGCCAGGAAGGTGCAACACACTTTTAAATGACCAGATCTCACGAGAACTCACTCACTATCACAAAGACTGCACAAAGCCATGAGGAATCCATCCCCATTTATAAAGAAATGAGACTTAATTGGCTCATGGTTTTGCAGGCTGTACAGGAAGCATGATGGTGGCAACTGCTTGACTTCTTGGGAGGCCTCAGGAAACTTACAATCATGGCAGAAGGCAAAGGGAGAGCTGGGACCTCACGTGGCCAGGAGCAAGAGGAAGAGAGAGACTGGGGGGGTGCTACACACTTCTAAACAACTGGATCCCATGAGAACTCTATCATGAGAATGGCACCCAGGGGGGAAATCTGCCCGCATGACCCAATCACCTCCCAACAGGCCCCCCTTCCAACACTGAGAACTACAATATGACATGAGAACTGGGCGGGGATACAGAGCCAAACCATATCATTATTCAACATGAGAGTTGGGTGGGGCCAAATATCCAAACTATATCAAACTAGTACTTCATATTTCTTACATGTATTAGGATTCCCATATCACTGTACTATATGTAGCAAAACATAAGCCCCACCTTTAAGGAGGTTAAACTGAAGAAGACAAATTGAGGGCCACATGTTCAGTCATTGAGGCTTGCTCAGAAGTATGAAAAAATTTAAAACATTCAGAACCAACTGAAAGGTCAGCACCGTGTACACAAGACCTCTTAGCAATACAAATGTTCACTTACCTACATTCCTGGAAAGAATCAAATTATAATAATCATAAAATTATTAGAAGTTTTTAAAAACATGGCTTTGAGAATTTCGTTCATTCAACAAGTATTTATGACTGAGAGTTATTATGTGCCTAGCACTGGCCTGCCTTGAGATACGAAATGATTGCACAAAATCCCCGCCCTCCAGGGTCCCTCATTGTACCATAGGAGCCTGAGAACAAACACGGACTGGATAACACAGTAAGTACAAGAAGAATCCAAGTGCAAAACGCTTGAGTATAACTGTCCCAGGGGCCAAGGTCTTCACAAAGGCTCCTGAGCCGAGACTAAAGGAGGGGTGAGGGGTTCTTCAAGCAGACAACAAAGGGAACGACCCTGCAGGCCGAGAGAAAACATGTGCAAAAGGACCAGGGCAGGAGCAAGTGAGCACAGTGGGGAAATCATCCCTGTGGCTGGCATTTAGGTGGCAGGTAACGAAGCTACTAGAAGAACAGTCAGGGTCCAGAAAGTGACAAGCCTCTTAAGCCATTTGCAGGAGCAGGTGGTCACTGACCAATTAGATTTCTGCGGAAAAGGAGTGGAATCTCTAGAATGATATTGACGTGCCTGACTAGGTCCCTTCAATGGTGGGAGTATCTGCTAAGGTCAGGAATACATAAGAAGGAACAAGTCTGGGAGGGAAAATGGCAAGTTCAACTATGTCCTGGTCAACTTGAAATGCTTACGGCACATAGAAATCTGGGTGGGGAGGTCCTGTAGGCAGAAGCCTATCCAGATTGGAATTCAGGAATGAGTTTTAGGCTTAAGATATTTTAATAGAGGCCAAGGTAGGAGAGTCGCTTGAGCCCAGGAGTTCAAGACCAGCCTGGGCAACATAGTGAGACTCCATCTCTACAAAAAAATAAAAAATAAAAAAATTAGCCAGGCATGGTGGCCCATGCTTGTAGTCCCAGCTACTCGGGAGGCTGAAGTGAGAGGATTGCTTGGGCCCAGGAGTTTAAGGCTGCAGTGAGCTATGATCACACCACTGCACACCAGCCTGGGTCAAACAGCACGACCCTGTATCAAAAAAAACAACAAAAAGATAATGAACTGACTATTATCATCATCCAGATTAGGCACAACCACAGAAAATGCATAAAAGATTCTTAGCAACTCAGGGTGTCTTGCCTAAGTTTCCTACAGAAATTAGAGTTCTCAGCTGGGTGTGCTGGCTGGCTCACACCTGTAATCCTAGCACTTTGGGAGGCCGAGGCAGGTGGATCACTTAAGGTCAGGAGTTCAAGACCAGCCTGGCCAACATGGTGAAACCCCATCTCTACAAAAATACAAAAATTAGCCAGCTATGATGACAGGTGCCTGTAATCCCAGCTACTTGGGAGGCTGAGGCAAGAGAATCGCTTGAACCCGGGAGGCGGAGGTTGCAGTGAGCCGAGATTATGCCATTGCACTCCAGCCTGGGCAACAGTGTGAAACTCTGTCTCAAAAAAAAAAAAAAAAAATTAAGAGTTCTCTTCCTCTGACCCAAGATATAATACACCTAGTTTCCTCATACAGTGTTCCCCAAGGAAAAGAAAGTGCAGTGGCTGGGCGCAGTGGCTTGTGCCTGTGATCCCAGTACTTTGGCAGGCTGAGGCAGGCGGATCACCTGAGGTCAAGAGGTCAAGACCAGCCTGGTCAACATGGTGAAACTAAAAATACAAAAATTGGCCAGGCATGGTGCTGGGCACCTGTAATCCCACCTATCTGGGAGGTTGAGGCATGAGAATCACTTAAACCCGGGAGGCAGAGGTTGCAGTGAGCCGAGATCATGCCACTGCACTCCAGCCTGGGTGATAAAGCAGGACTCCGTCTCAAAAAAAAAAAAAAGAAAGCGCAGAGTTTGGGATCACAGTACCTACCGACATAGGACACAAACTTAACTCACAGTTAACCTGACGTTCAAATGGGCAGGGAATGAATATGCTCCCTTATTTTTGTCCATAGCTAACCTTCCTTCACAAGCCACCACATGCTGCTTACATAGGAAAAAATAACTTTTAAAAAATTAGGCAGGAGGATTGCCTGAGGCTGGAGTTTGAGACCAGACTGGGCAACACAGCAAGACCACCATCTCTACAAAAACAAAATTAAATTAAATATTCAAATTGGTTTAAAGCAAGCAATCTCTTTAGAAATGTTTCCATCTCAGCCAGGCGTGGTGGCTCAAGCCTGTAATCCCAGCACTTTGGGAGGCCGAGGCAGGAGGATCACTTGAGGTCAGGAGTTCAAGACCAGGCTGGCCAACATGGCAAAACCCCATCTCTACTAAAAATACAAAAATTAGCTGAGCATGGTGGCACACTCCTGTAGTCCCAGCCACTCAGGAGGCTGAGGCAGGAAAATCACTTGAACCTGGGAGGCTGAGGTTGCAGTGAACCAAGATCACGCCACTGCACTCCAGCCTGGGCAACAAAGCGAGACTCTGTCTGAAAAAAAAGAAAAGTTTCAGCCAGGAGCGGTGGCTCATGCCTGTAATCTGAGCAGTTTAGGAGGCCAAGGCGGGCAGATCACCGGAGGTCGGGAGTTCATGACCACCCTGACCAACATAGAGATACCCTGTCTCTACTAAAAAAATACAAAATTAGCTAGGCGTGGTGGCACATGCCTGTAATCTCAGCTACTCAGGAGGCTGAGACAGGAGAATCGCCTGAACCTGGGAGGTGGAGGTTGTGGTGAGCTGAGATCCCACCATTGCACTCCAGCCTAAGCAACAACAGTGAAACTCCATCTCAAAAAAAAAAAGAAAAGAAAAGAGAAGTTT
This sequence comes from Gorilla gorilla gorilla, assembly GCF_029281585.2. NCBI lineage: Eukaryota > Metazoa > Chordata > Mammalia > Primates > Hominidae > Gorilla > Gorilla gorilla. The sequence goes on from NC_073242.2 coordinate 103,756,700, forward strand.
CCATCTCTTAGTGGCATCCTCCTTTCCCTCTCTTTTCTCCCTAAGGAGTACAGGCACATGGGGAGAGAGGGATGGGGTTTACGTGACTCAGTGGCCATGAAGGAAACAGGCCTATCCCCACACTGGTCCTTGGGCATGCCATGGCCAATGTGTGATGGTCTCTGATGCAATGTCTCCTATGGCCTGGTCACTGGGGGCCTTGTTGGCCTCCAAAGTCTGTTCATGGCTGGTGCACTTGGGACCCTTTCCTGGGCTAGGCTGTTCCAGGGGTGCTCTCAGGACAACCGGTCCCACCTCAGTGCCTCTGAGGTATACCTGTGACTCCAGTTCGGGCCGACTCAGGCATCCTACGCTATGGAATTCAACACAGAGCAGAAGTCTCCCCGACCATTATGGCCTCCTCCTCCTGCCACCTGTGGTCCTGTCCATGTCATAGCAGAACCACTGGTGGCTCAGGCAACCAAACCTGAAAGCCCCCATTCCACAGCCTTCATTGAGCTATCAACTGTGCCACCATGACCAGCTAATTTTTGTATTTTTAGTAGAGACAGGGTTTCACCATGTTGGCCAGGCTGGTCTCAAACTCCTGATGTCAGGTGATCCATCCACCTTGGCCTCCCAGTGTGCTAGGGTTATAGGCGTGAGCCACCGCGCCCAGCCACTCCCCACATTTTGGATTATGCTCTGTTAGAGAAATAATATGAGCAGTGCTACTACTTGTGCCCAAATGTTTCACAGAGCTTTTATGAAAGAGCTCTTTCAGTTTTCTCATAAAGCTTACCAACATGGCTTTCTGGATTCAGATATAAGGGGCTGAACTGAGAGCCAACTCTGAGTGGCAGATTCATACTATCCCATGAATCACTACTTTCTCTCCAAATACTGAGGGTGCGTTTCTGGGCCAAACCAGCATATCTGACTCTTAAGATGAATGCCATTGCAGGTCTCTCAGCGACTCATACAATTAGAGATCTAGTGGGCCTACCTTAGTTTGCCAGACATTCCCAAGGATGTCTGAACTCAACAACACATACAGCCTAGGCTAAAGGTGGTATCTCTGCTATGTATTCTTTTTTCTTCAGAATCTCTTAAGATGATAAATAGAGGCTGCAAAGTTCAAAGTATTGCTGAAATGCTTGTAAGACTGTTATTCCTTGTTCTGGACTTAGCAAAAATAACAACTCTTTTAAGATGCTGTAGTCTGTGGGGGCTAACTCCCTAAACTGAAAGATAAAAATGATCAAAGGAGAGGAAAATGTATTATCATCAAACTCTCGTCAGGTTCTCTCAAAGTTAAGTCCAAAATTCAATGAACAAAAGAAAATGGATTTCTTACACCTCCCTTCTGCATTCCTCTGAATAAATTCAGCCCCCATTAGTGGCTACAATATCAGAGATGATTTTATAAGTCAGTTATATTTTTAAAAGGGGAGTGGCAATGTGGAAAATGCCTCCTTTATGATTTCCAGTGGTCTTCTTTATACTCTATGCATTTTAGTCAAAATGGTATTTCCATCAGACTCCAATTCTTAAACCTTATTTGACACATAAGAAAAATCAAAACCAATCTTTGATCATCTGATAGCCATTAAATCCTTAATTACAAATTAGAAGGGAAACTCCTTCACGCTTTTTTCATAATAGAGACGTCTACCCCATGCTGAATAGCATCATGTAAGAGATGAAAACAACGTCTACTTTGAATCAGACACTAAACACCAGCAAGCATGCTTTATTTAACACATCACACAATGAGAGCTGACTTAAATCTTCTTAACCTAAAAGTTTTGCTATCTTAGAATGCAAGAGCAGTCACCTGATAGTCAAATCAAAAATATTAAAAGAAATGAAGAAAACCCAAAGCAATGTTCCCAAAAGTAAGAAAAGTACATGTAATGAAAGGGATTGACAGGACACAGAAAGAATATCAAAAGCTCCCTGATTACACTGGAAGAAGGCCAAGACTCAGAGCAAAAGTCTCCTGGTCAGTCTTCAAAGATGCACAGCTGAAGGCTCCTGAGCAATTGTGGGACTCAACCACAAAATGTGTAACTAATTATGCCTACAATTAGTTATGAGATTGGGTGATTAAAATTAAAAATGAGAAGTGTTATCAAGTCGAGTAACCCCAAAACAAAGAGGCACAATGGCCGCTACTACACTCTGAAATCAGGTTCTTCAGAACTTTCAAACAAACATTTCATCTAGAAGAACACATGCCGAACTGTTAGGGGTGATTATATGTGGGTGGTGGGATTATGGGAGATTTTTACTTTATAAGTTTTATATTTCTGTACTACTTGAAGTTCTAACAATGAGTGGACATTACTCTTAGGAACAGAAAGCATGCTTTTAGATCTTTTTGGTAAGTATATTTTCAAAAATTAAAAAAGAAAATTATGAAACAGCAAGAGTTTTCATTTTCATTTATTTAAGAGACAGTCTCACTCTCTCCCCCAGGCTGGAGTGCAGTGGCACAATCATAGCTCACTGTAACCTCATACTCCTAGGCTCAAGCAATCCTCTCACCTCAGCCTCCCAAGTAGTAGCTGGGACTATAGGTCTATAGGTGCATGCCACCATGCTTGGCTAATTTTTTTTTTTTTTTTTTTTGGAGAGACAAGGTCTTGAAATGTTGCCCAGGCTGGTTTCAAACTCCTGGCCTTAAGCAATCCTCTTACCTTGGCCTTGAGCCATGCCACCCAGCCAGGGAACTTTGAAGTAATTTTTTATTATCCATTCCTTCATCTTTCACAGGCAATCAATCACCATTTTCTGTCCATTTTTCTCTGAAATGCATCTCCCTGTTTCTTTTTCTGTTCCCTCTGCCACCCCAGGTATTTGTCACCTCATACTGAATTATTTAAAATTCCTCCTAACAGGGCTTTCCTGATTCCTTGTTCTCTTAAAAAAAAAAAAAAAAAATTATTTCTTTTTTCAGAGACAAGGTCTCACTATGTTGCTCAGGCTGGTCTTGAACTCCACCTCAACCTCCCAAGTAGCTGGGACTACAGGTGCCACCACCACATCCAGCACTAACTCTCTTTCTGTGAATCTACTTTGCATACTACTACCAGATTAACCTTCTAAAAATGTCACTTCTTTCATATCACTTTCTGACTTACAATAAAAATCCTGTGCCCTTTATAACCTGGTCCTACCCAACCAACATAAACTTATTTCTCACTACTCTCTTAAATATGTCTCTGCTCAGGACAGCCCAGTAGTCTCCCATCCCTGGCTCCCCTCACCCGAGTCAGGCACTATTATTATCCCTCTTTTACATAGAGGAAATTGAGGCGTAGAGAGATTAAGTGACCCATTTAAAATATCCTAGCCAGTGAACAGGAAAAGCAAAATCAAATCTAGATCTGACTCACAGCCCACGCTCTTTTCTATTACCTTCACAGTAGGAGATGACAGGGAGAAAGATTACAGGGAAGGGTGCCAGAGGCATCAAGAATTTATTCTCTACCATGTTCCAGTTTCTCCACACTCTCAAACTCAGTCCTGCTGGGATGTTTCCAAAATGCTACCTAGCTTGAGGAACCTCTTCAGACTCTGATTATATCACTTGAGCTGAGCGATATTCCATGACAGGCCTAAGTAACCCTCAAATGAAAGAGTAAATGCAGCAAATAACAGAGAAAGTAAGTGACGGAGCTCACATTTAGGGAGCAGCTACATAACCAAGCATTGAGTGGCAGATAATTGATTTACCAAGAACCTTAGGTTCACAAAGAATTCACAAATTGCCTAGTGTTTCTGTTATCTGTTGCTGCACAAAAAACCACCCAAAACTTAGTGACTTAAAACAGCAACGATGACTTATTATTTCACAGAATTTTATAACCTGGGCTGGGCTCAGCTGGGCAGTTCTTCTGCTCCACATGCTATCTACTAGGGCTGGAATATCCACAATGGTTTTTTCACTCTCATTTCTTGGGACCCTGCCTGTAATGGCTGGAATAACTGGGGAATGGCCAAGCATTCCTCTTCTATTCCGTATGGTCTCTCCTGCAAAGTAGCCAGATTTTTCTACATGACTCAGGGTTCCAAGAGTGGGCATTCCAAGAGAACAAGCTGCAACATGAGAGTGTTACTCAAGCCTCTGTTTGTATTACACTTGCTAATATCTCATGTGCCAGAGCAAGTCACATGCCCAAGCTCACAGTCAATTTTGGAGGAGATAACCAGGGCATGAACGCCAGATGTATGATTCATTGGGGCCTGGCACATTTGATCATGGTGAGCATGTCTGACAGACTGAGCACACTTTCTGACACCATATGGGATATTATACAGGATTTACATTTATTATTTGCTTATAGTCTATCTCCTCCAACAAGACTATAAGTTCAAAGAGGGCAAGAGCTTTGTTTTGTTTATTCCTATATAACCAGTATTTAGAAGAGTGGCACAGAGTTAAATTGTTAAATGAGTATTGAGAAAAACATCAGAGATACTGGTTATAGAAGACTGCCAAAGTTTACAGTGCAAAAGAGTCATTATCTAAGTGGAAAAATTAAAGATTCTAGAAACATCGTTGGCACACCTTTTGCCCTTTCCAGGCCTACAGAGGCTGATGGAGAATGATGTTGTAGCTGGGCCTCTGAGTAGATGAAGGCATCTATTATGAAGAAATCAAATCCATTCTATGCAGCTATTAATGATGATGTAGACCTAGATTTGCTATAAGGAAGTGTGTTAATGATACATTATTAACTCAAAAGAGCAAATTTCAGAACTTTATGTAGAGTTAAACTCCATATGCATTTTTTTTTTTTTTTTTTGAGATGAAGTCTCACTCTGTCACCCAGGCTAGAGTGCAGTGGCAGGATCTTAGCTCACTGCAACCTCCGCCTCCCAGGTTCAAGCGATTCTCCTACCTCAGCCTCCCAAGCAGCTGGGATTACAGGCACCCACCATCATGCATGGCTAATTTTTTTTTGTATTTTTAGTAGAGATGGGGTTTCACCATGTTGGCCAAGCTGGTCTCCAACTCCTGACCTTGTGATCAGCCCACCTCGGCCTCCCAAAGTGCTGGGATTACAGGCGTGAGCCACAGCGCCGAGCCCATTTGCATATTTTGAAAGCTATGCACACAGATGCCAAAAGATACATCTTTAAAAAACTTTCTGAAAGATTCGCCAGAAACTAGTAGCCAGTGACTACCTTTAAGGAGAGGAACTAGGGTTCACCTAAGAAAAGTGAGGGAGACTTGAAGCTCAGTAACAGGTTCATGGGTTTTATTATAATATTTTCCCTACTCTTGCACAGGGTAGGGATTTTCCATTAAAAAGGGTGTTTTAAAAATATGTCTGGGGCTGGGCACTGTGGCTCACGCCTATAATCCTAACACTGTGGGAGGCCAAAGCAGGAGGATCATTTGAGCCCAGAAGTTCAAGGCTTCAGTGAGCTAATGATTGCACCACTGCACTCCAACCTCGGTGACAGAGTGAGACCCTAACTCTTTTAAAAAAATAACAAATTAAAAATGTTAAAATAAGGCTGGGCACAGTGGCTCACGCCTGTAATCCCAGCACCAGCCTGACCAACAGGATGAAACCCCGTCTCTACTAAAAATACAAAAATTAGCCAGGCATGGTGGCGGGCACCTGTAATCCCAGCTACTCGGGAGGCTGAGGTGGGAGAATCGCTTGAACCCGGGAGGTGTTGGTTGCAGCAAGCTGAGATCTGGGCAACAAGAGTGAAACTCAGTCTCAATCAATCAATCAATCAATAAAATAAGTCTGGCTGCAGAGTGGAGGATGGAGATGGGAGAAGGTCAAAACTGGAAGGCAAAAAGAGAAATTAGGAAGCTAAATGCTGAAGTCTCTTAAGAAATATAGCACTTTAGGCCAGGCGCGGTGGTTCACGCCTATAATCCTAGCACTTTGGGAGGCTGAGACAGGCAGATCACAAAATCGAGACCATCCTTCCTGGCCAACATGGTGAAACCCTGTCTCTACTAAAAATACAAAAAAATTAGCTGGGCATGGTGGCATGCGCCTATAGTCCCAGCTGCTTGGGAGGCTGAGGCAGGAGAATCACTTGAACCTGGGAGACGGAGGTTACAGGGAGCCGAGATTGCGCCACTGCACTCCAGCCCAGTGACAGAGTAGGACTCCATCTCAAAAAAAAAGCACTTTGGGCCAGGGTTAATCTTAGTTTTCTGTATGTGGTACGATTTCAGGTGATTTTAATTTATTTCAATTAATTAATTATTTGTGACAAGGTCCTACTGTTCGGAAGGGTCATGAACTCCTGGGTTCAAGTGATCCTCCAACCTCAGCCTTCCAAGTATCTGGGATTACAGGCACAGGCCACCATGCCCAGCTCTATATTCATTTTTATTTATCTGAATAGTGTCATTTTTCCACAATGATCATGTGTAACTAGAATAATTTTTTAAGCTCATAGTCAATTTCACACTGCTTCAGTGAGTCAGGATTGGAGACACCCAATAAGCTTCGAAACAGCTTGCTTAGTCTTAGTACAACTGCAAAGTGAACTCAGTGTGAAATAAAATATATCACTTTCTAAAGTTTGAAATTTAGTATCTTAATAAAATTAATGCAATTCTTTTGCCTAAGACTGCTGCAAGCAGGCACACCAACCAATTAGGAACTGGGGTCACAGAAACCTGGCTTGATCCTGACCAGCAATGTGATCTTGGAAAGATCCTTCCCAATGTCTGAGCCTTATTGTCATCTTCCATTTCACTATCATAACTAATTATTCATTTATATAGTAATTACTGAATGTCTCCTATGTGCCAGGCACTTTTCAAGACACTGATAATATAAAAGTAAACTAGGGGCCAGGTGCGGTGGCTCACACCTATAATCCCAGCACTTTGGGAAGCCAAGGCAGGCAGATCACTTGAGTTCAGGAGTTCCAGATAAGCCTGGCCAACATAGTGAAACTCCATCTCTACTAAAAATAGAAAAATTAGTGGGGCATGGTGGCGCTCACCTGTAGTCCCAGCTACTTGGGAGGCTGAGGTATGATAATCGCTTGAACCCGGGAGGTGAAGGTTGCAGTGAGCCAAGATTGTGCCACTGCATTCCAGACTGAGTGACAGAGCGAGACTGTCTCTCATTTATTTAAAAAAAAAAAAAAAACGTAAACAGGAGTTTACAAACTAAACAAGAGCTTACATTCTAATGAGAGACAAAGAATGAACAGAATAAGTAAATTCTACAAACTATTCACAAGTGGTAAAAACTATGGAGAAAACTAAAGCAGAAACACATAAGTAGGGGGAGAAAGACAAAATTTTTTCAAAGCGTGAGAAAAAGCCCACCTCGAGAGCAACATTTGAGCAACAATTTTCATTTGTAATGAGAAAATACCGACTTCGTAAGGTTGTTACAAGCCTTGTTAACACAGCATGGGCCTCACCTGAAAGCTTGTTAGAAGCGCAGAATTTCAGGTCCCATCTCAGACCTACAGAATCAGAATCTGAATTTTAACAAGGTCCCCTGGTGATTTGTAAGCATATCAAAGTTCGAGAAGCATTAATTAAAAGGATTAAATATTTGCGTCTGAACCAAGGCTGGCATATTATAGGCACTCAATAGATTCAATAATTCTTAGTTTTCTTTCCCCATTAACATAACCCTTATATCTTTCTAGTTATAATTAAGAATGAATGGCCAGGCACAGTAGCTCACGCCTGTAATCCCAGCAGTTTGGGAGGCTGAGGTGGGAGGACTGCTTGAGGCTGGGGGTTTAAGACCAGCTTGGACAACACAGTGAGACACCAACTGTACCAAAAAAAAAAATGAAAAAATAAAGATAGCATTGAGTCTCTTCAATTAATTATGAATATTAAGCATATCCTGCCATTTACTTCCTTGCAGATCTAGCAGAAAATCTGAAAATAAAGCCAAGTTGCAGACAGAAGACAAAGATAAATTCACATGCAGACAAATTCAAACTCCTGACTACATTAATGTCTCTCATTGGTGGCCAAATTTCAGTCTAATCTTTGCTAATGTTTTTCACCACCCACAAATAAGAGAGACTGAGTGTGTCCCTTGACATTTGGAGATCAGGAAGTCCACCTTAAAAAGACAAGAGGCCAAAATGTTGGGAGAATCCTCTGGTGATTAAGGGAAAGCAAAAATTGTTTAAAGACAGAACAAAAAATAAGTAAATAATTCAGGTTGCTTAAGTACTGTTTTCGTTTACAGAAACATCAACTTCAAATGAGACGATATAAACCTGTATGATTTTTCTTATAATTTGCCTCCTGCAAATAAGCTTAAATCTTTGTCTCCCTTAGTCTCCTCTTTCCTAGCTACATATCACAACATACTTCCTTACTGCCTTCCTTCCGTCTTTTCTTCAACGCTTCTGTAAATTTTGATTTCAAAAGCAACGGCACAATGGCGTTCTTCTAGCCCTAGTTACGCAGTAATATAACGACAGGTGGAAACCTGCAGGTTGCCACGTTCATTGCAAAGTGTCCACAGTAAAGATAAAGGAGAAATTCCCCCGGCAATGAAAACGACAATGAGATAAATTACCAAATTACATTAAAAGCGTGCTCTTATGTTAGAGATTCAAAGTTCCTCTCAGAAATCCCGGAGGATTTTGACCTGAAGCAAAAGTGAACTTCTTCCGGGTGGTAGAAAAGTAAACTGTCAACTATTTACTTTGGTGGGGTGGCGGGGGGAGGGTGCTGTGAAGGAACTGAGGCGAAAAGCCTCTGCAGGTGACGGTGCAGGCCAATACCAGGAGGTCAAGTCGCCGGTGTCCCTTCGGCCCTTAAGTCCAGGGAAACGCACGGCGAAGGACTAGGGGCGATTCCCGCCTTTCTCCAGCCCTTTCTCCGCCCACAAATGACGGCGGTGGCGAAGATCCGGGCCCGCCGCGCGAGGCACTCTGGGAGCGGAAGAAGGAGGCCGCGCGAGGGCTGGCGAACCGGAAGAAGAGGAACTGGGCCTGGAAGGGCCCCGGTGACCGCTACTGCTGCCGGTGTTTGCGGGTGGCAGGGAACCAGGCCTGGCGAGTGGGGTGTGTCGTGATGCCGGAGCTGGCGGTGCAGAAGGTGGTGGTCCACCCCCTGGTGCTGCTCAGTGTGGTGGATCATTTCAACCGGTGAGCGAGCGCCCTATAGCTGGGCCGGCGGCGCAGCCGCTGCTGAGTCACGGGCACGCTGGGGATGGCGCGGCGGCCGCGGACGAGCTGGGGACGCAGATAGGGCGGCTGGTGACCCTTACTTGTTCACGAGCCCAGACCAGCGTCGGCTCACGATGCCGGAGTCATCCAGCCTCCCGCCCCTGCCCCAGCCGCCGCCACTTCGGGGCCTTGGCTGCCCGTTCCGTTTACCCTGTTTGTTTTACAGAGTTCCCTTTCCGAGTTCGTTTTGCCGAAGTTCGTTTTACCGAAATCTGGATGATGCTGGTGGTCGGGAGATGCGGCTAGCTTTAGTTGGCCCTGACCCCCGCCCCCAAGCTCGTGTCTGTCACTTCGTTTTGAAGTTCGTTTTGCGGAAATCTGGATAAAGCCAGGGTGGGGCGGAGGCGGGCTAGCTTCATTTGGCTCTGACCCGCGACCCCAGGGTCGTATCTTCATTTGACTCAGTTGATTTCACTGAAATGTGAATAATGCAAAGTGACTGATGTCTGGATGATGCTTGGGTGGGGCGGAGTGGGCTAGCTCCATTTAGCCCCGCCCCAAGGCTATGTTTATCTTCGTTTGACCGAATTGGTTTCACCGAAATATGGATGATGCTTTAGTGGGGTGCAGGGGGGCTACCTTCATTTGGCCCTGACCCCGGCCCCAGGGTCGTATTTATGTTTATCCTCGTTTAACCAAGTTGATTTCACCGAAATGTGAGTGATGCAAAGTGAATGATGCCTGGATGATGCCGGAGTGGGGCTGAGGGGGCTAGCTTCAATTTGGCCCTGACCCCTGCCCCCAGGGTCGTATCTATGTTTGTCTTCATTTGACCGAGTTCCTGTTATCGAAATCTGGATGATGCTCAGCACCCCGAAGGGCTTCCTGGATCAGCTGTGGTTTTAACCCATTAACATTTTTAAATGGGAATCTGATTAGACTCCGTCTCAAAAAAAAAATGTATATATAGATGAGGTTTCAGTTTTTATTTAAAACACGAGGCCGGGCATGGTGGCTCACGCCTGTAATCCCAGCATTTTGGGAGGCTGAGACGGGAGGATCGCTTGAGCCCAGGAGTTCGAAGCTGTCGTGAGCTGAGATCATGCCACTGCACTCCAGCCTGGGTGAGAGTGAGACCCTGTCTCCAAAAAAAAAAAAAAAAAAAAAAGTTGGAGATTTGGACCTTAATGAATAAGGTAAGGAAACATCTCAAAGGTCATCTAGTAAGCTCATTGTTTGAGGGTGTACATCCACCACCTCTTGGCTTTGGAGTTGTTCATCCTGCTAGACCCGTTGCACATGTTTCTAAGTTTTACAAGATTGTTAGTTGAATTGGCAAATGTAAAGACCCAGTTCAGAGCATCTGCTATAAAGCCATTCTTGCAAAGTGTCCATTCTCCCGCAACTTGCTGTGTGCAACTAATTCAGCTGGATCCGGAAAAGGACCCTCAGCCTAGGATATGTTGGCTTTTCTACAGTAGAGGAATTACTATTTTTCTCCCATGGGATACTAGGGGCAGGCACTATTTCAGTGCTATTCAAGCACTTGTTAAGAGCACTAGCTTTCAGGCTAGCCTGGTAGCACATGCCTATAATCCTAGCACTTTCGGAGACCGAGGTGGGCGGATTGCTTGAGCTTAGGAGTTCAAGACCAGCCTGGGCCACATGGTGAAACCCCTTCTCTACCAAAAAAAAACAAAAAAACAAAAATTAGCCAGGTGTGGTGGTGTGTGCCTGGAGTCTCAGCTACTCGGGAGGCTGAAGTGAGAAGATCACTTGAATCTGAGAGGTAGAGGCTGCAGTGAGCGAAGATCACACCACTGGACTCCAGCCTGGGCAACAGAGTGAGACCCTGTCTCAAAAACAAAGAAGAGCACTAGCTTCTCTATCAAGTAAGTGTAGGGTTTTAAAAAACACAAATGGACTTTGGTAGACCAAAACAAAAGCCCACGAGTATGGAAGTTTCCCTTGAAGTTGGAAACTCAATTTCCCCCTTACCCCCTCACCCCCAAAAATGAGAGGCACCAGAAATACAGAATCATTAACTTTGTTTGATTCAAACCCCAAACCTAGTAACCATTTATAGATTTGCCAGCTATATGCTAAGAAAAATACTACAGTTAAACCAATGTGAAACTAGCAGCTGTTAAGAAAATGTAATTAACAGTGGCTTTTGTCTTTCCTTAGCATAGAGTTGTGTTTCTGTGTCACACATTTGCTAGTGGTTAAAAAATACTTCTTGAAGACCAAGGAAATGAGAGTGTGTAAGTGATGCGCTTGTAACTCCTTAGGAGAAAATGACTGAGGAGGTTTGAAATGGAGATAAAAATTCTCAAGTAAAATCTTTCTCATTCAGTCCTCCTCTATTCATTCATTTATTTTGAGACAGGGTCTGCCGAGGCTGGGGTGCAGTAGCACAATCTCAGCTCACTGTAGCTAGCCTCAAACTCGACCTTCTGAGCTCAAGCAGTCCCTGCACCTCAGTCCCCCAGCCCCAAGTAGCTGAGACTACAGGCACATCCCCACTATGCCCGGCTAAGTTTTGTATTTTTTGTAGACGGGGTTTCGCCATGTTGCCCACGCTGCCCATGCTCGTCTCAAACTCCTGAGCTCAAGTGATCTGCCCACCTCAGCCTCTCGAAGTGCTGGGATTACAGGCATGAGCCACTGCATCCGGCCTACTCCATCATCTTTATTCCAAAAAAGATTTCAGGATGGGAAAAGTTTAAAGGAGAAGGAAAGCTGCAAAGAAAAAGTAAAGTTAAATATGGTAGCAAAGCTTAAATGTGTTTTCAGACTAAGATCTGGGAAGCTTTCATTGTCTTCATTTTAAATTTCTGTGAAGTTTGAAATTTTCCCAAGCATGTATTACTTCACAGTCAATGTTAGGTAAAAACTGCCAGTGGGTGTCAGTACCAAGTTTATGAATTACCCCTTATAGTTAATATCAACCTAACCCTATTACATTGGTTTAGGGAGATTAGTTCCCAGGTAAACTAAATTGTATCTGTGCCATTGATATTTCCCATTGAGTATCTTATTGTTGGGTTCATGTATCTGTGCGAGCCTATCCACACTGACCATCTGTTTTCTCGTTCAGAATCGGCAAGGTTGGAAACCAGAAGCGTGTTGTTGGTGTGCTTTTGGGGTCATGGCAAAAGAAAGTACTTGATGTATCGAACAGTTTTGCAGGTAAAAGACAAATTTTATGTTTTTCCGAGCATTATTAAAATGTCAGTTAACCCTTTAAAAATACAAACCTTTGTTACCGCTTTCGACTACAACCCAGAGATTGTCTTAAAATTGCTGAAGTATAGAAAAGAGAACCTGAAGATTGCACACTAGACCAGACAGTAAATATTTTAAACTTGCAGGCCATGTGGTCTCCACTGCACCTGCTCCTCTCTGCCATTATAGTGCAAGAGCTGCTATAGACAACATGTAAACAAACAAAAGTGGCAGTATTCCAGCAAACCTCTATAAAAACAGGCAGCTGGCACAGTTTGTCAGCCCCTGCACTAAACTGTTTAACCACGCTTCTTATAGGTACAGTAAGGAGAGAGATGGGGAACTTTACCCGTTTATGTGAATCCTTACGAGAACGTACCCATGTATTACTTTAATGATTAAAGCAACAACAATAAAGAAGAAGATACTGGATGACCTCTGGAGTAGAGGTCACTAACTCTAGTGTCTAAAATGACCAGCTAGTCATGTCATTTGCCAAATGGAAAAATATCAGGAAGTTACTGGGCTTCTAGAAAACTGAAAATCATGTGTCTTTTTTAAAGGGGGCAGCCCCTACCTGGCTGTAGCTGGTAGTTGCCAGGTATTCCAGTTTTTTAAGAGAAGCTGGAGGTCTGGATTTTTATGTGAATTCTCCCAGTTTTTGGGGCAGCTCAAAAAAAATTTTTTAATACTTTGCTGGGCAAGTGAAACACGTAAGTGAATCAGAACTGGCCTAGGGGTCTTCAATTGTGACCTGTGTTCTAGGTTTCTATCAAGCACCCTAAACTAACTTTTTTTTTCCTCTTTAGTTCCTTTTGATGAAGATGACAAAGACGATTCTGTATGGTTTTTAGACCATGATTATTTGGAAAACATGTATGGAATGTTTAAGAAAGTCAATGGTATGTCTTGATGTTCTAAGGTGTTACAACATAGAATTGATCTGTGTGTATGGGGGTCTTCTGTTCACTTTTCTTTAACATCAAGGGCCCTTTCACTTAGCTACACTTCAGTAAGACTAGTGGTAGTAGAGGAATAAGGTAGAATACATGAAAAACTAGAGTAGCAATTTAAGGCCAAATAGGCGACCTGGGTTTGGGTAAAAGGGGAAATAACCTCTCATTGCAGCAGAAAAGTGAAGAACTATCCAGTAAAGTCAGTCTTCCATTAGAGTTTTAGTACCACCAGGGTAAATATGTCTGGAATTTTCAAAGAGGTAAAGGACATAACTACTGATGTTCTTATCCTTTTTGAGGGAGTTGTATAGATCTTCATGAAATAGTTAAAGCCCGCTAATTTTTTTCCTTCCTAGCCAGGGAAAGAATAGTTGGCTGGTACCACACAGGCCCTAAACTACACAAGAATGACATTGCCATCAACGAACTCATGAAAAGATACTGTCCTAATTCCGTAAGTGGTGTCTATTTTTAAAACTCTTGAATGATTTTTTTTGCCAGCCAGCTCAAGAAAGAGCATCCTGGGAAGAATTTGAGTAGCAAATCTGCTTACTGCTTTATCTCCATAAACTTCTGTTGATTTGTAGTGCTCTGTGAAGTATATTGTGACCTAATATATTTGATAAATAATAGTTTATACCTGCTAAGTACCAGGCGTATGAGTTTCGTAATCCTCTCGGTAACTGTATATCCTCTTTACAAATGAGAAAACTGAGGTTCAGAATGGTTAGGAAGGTCTGGTAAGGGGTGGGACTGGGATTGAAATTTTGGCTGTGTTGACTCTAATGTCCTTGTGCTAGGCACTGTACTGCCCCTCAGCTTGTTAATGAAGGGGATCGAAAAGCAGAAGAAATGATGAGATCATTTGAAGCATAAATGCATTTTTGCTGAATATTCTGGTTCATTTCTAATTGAATACAAGAAATAGCTTTAGTAATTGTGAGAAGAATGCCTGAAATTATCCCTTTTGTGCTGGGCGTGAGATGACTTGCTAAGATGTGTTTCTCTGCCAGGTATTGGTCATCATTGATGTGAAGCCGAAGGACCTAGGGCTGCCTACAGAAGCGTACATTTCAGTGGAAGAAGTCCATGATGTAAGTCATCTTGCTATGAACCTGGGAGGTTAGACTGCTACTTATTGGGTGATTAGCTTTTTTTTTTTTCAATTTTCAGGTCAACAAATCCTTTGTCTCTGTAACAAAAGAAGGTAGTTTTTTTCCCTTTGACTTTTTTAATCACCACATTTTGGAAATGGAGAGGAACATAGAAATCTAAATTCCAACCAGGCACAGTGGCTCACCCAGTGCTTTGAGAGGCCGAGGTGGGAGGATTGCCTAAGCCTAGGAGTTGAAGACCAGCCTGGGCAACATAGCAAGACACCTACAAAAATAAAAACATTAGCCAGGCATGATGGTCCATGCCTGTATTCCAAGCTACTCAGGAGGCTGAGACGGGAATATTGTTTGAGCCCAGGAGTTCAAGGTTACAGTGAGCTGTGATCACACCACTGCATTCCAACCTGTGCGACAGTTGAGACGCTGTCCCCCAAAAAACCAAGAAATCCAAATTCCCCTTTTACAAATGAAAAGTTTAAGGGATGAATTACGGTCTCCTTTTGAATTTAGATATGCAGTATTTATCCTTACTTTCAGTTTTAAGATTTAGAAAAGGGTATTTTAGGATAGCTCTGTGCAAATGTTCCTTGCATCGAGCTCTGTCTTCTGGGGCTTTTCTCTTTGCCTGGCTACCAGGGAGCTTAGAGCCAAATGTATCGCCTAATTGCAGTAGGGCTTTCATCCCTGGTTTTGACCCAGTTGTTTTTAGTGAATTTTTCTCCTGCCTCTTTAGAAAAGGAATTGAGGTTGCTCGTACACATGCACCCCAGTGAAGCAAGGTGTTTTTAGTAGGGGATAAAGGGAACATATGGGTCATGTTACAAGATGAAGCTCAAGAAGAATTAGTGCCTATAAAGGTTACCAAGAAATCCCACGAGACTGTTAAAGGTTCTGACCATCCTGGCATCCAAAGCAAAGAGGAGAATGCCCCTTGCAGGATTAACACTATCCTAAATAAAATAATCATGGCCAACTTTTATAGTACTTAGTGTGAGTTGAGTGACTTTCCCAAGGTCTTGGAGCTCACCTATTACATACATGGCAGAGCCAAATTTGAACCCATGTAGCCTGGCTGTGGAGCCTGTGCTCTTACCACTATGCTGTCCTCCCTTACAGACAGTTTACAGCCTTTTGACAGGAGACGTACAGCCTCTTCTGGCACAAGGTCTGAGAAAAGTATCTTCCAAGTCCCTTCAGGATGTCACTGGGTGACCACCATGAACCATGTCCCCAATGGATCCTTTGATTAATTCAGACCACCAGAAAGCCAACTATTCTGATTGCATTGGTTTGGGCACTGTGGAATCATTTGATCCAAGAGACAAAAAAGGGCTAAAAGTTTTATTTTCTGGCATGAACTTGCTTCAGTACAGATATTCTGTATATTGTCCGTTCTAGAAAGAACTATATACTTTTTTTTTTTTTTTTTAAGACAATCTCACTCTGTTGCTCAGGTTGGAGTGCAATGGTGTGATCTCGACTCACTGCACCCTCCACCTCCCAGGTTCAAGTGATTCTCGTTCCTCAGCCTCCAGAGTAGCTGGGATTACAGGCGCCCGCCACCACACCTGGCTAGTTTTTGTATTTTTAGTAGAGAGGGGTTTTCGCCATGTTGCCCAGGCTGGTCTCGAGTTCTTGGCGTACCAAAGTGCTGAGATTACAGGTCCGTGCCCAGCCAAAGCGGTATACTTTTAAGAATCAACCTGAGACTTCCCTGTGCGTTCATGCCAAGTGTGGGCTTGAGGGAATTTCCAGATTTTTCTCAACGCACAGTGCCCCAGCAGACTGCATCACTGAGCAGCACCACAGTGATGTTAGCTTTGAAGGCTAAGCTTTCAAAGTAAGCCTTACCCACCCTTGCCATAGAAAATTCTCAGTCATGCACTCATTAAATGAGCTGACTTAAAGCAAAAGACTCAGGGTGCGAAAAGGAACACATGTCAGTTCGTTTGTGGAAAATAAATAATTATAGTTAGGCTTCCTCTCCCAGGATGGAACTCCAACCTCGAAAACATTTGAACACGTGACCAGTGAAATTGGAGCAGAGGAAGCTGAGGAAGTTGGAGTTGAACACTTGTTACGGTGAGACCCTAGTACAGCATCAAAATCATTCGCTGCCCGAGAGGTCACACAGTGTAAGGAAGAGGTCTGTGTCGGGAATATGGAGACCTGGGGTCTCGTCCTGGCCGTCCACTAACAAGTCTGCCATTCTGAGCAAATCACAGTCCCTTTCCAGACCTTTGTTTTATTGTCTGTAAATTGAAGTGTTTGAACTACATCAACTGTAAAATGTCTTGAGTTACAATTTATGACTTTATGGATAGCATACCTTGTCTGGAAACTATCATGTTGACTGACGGGAAGAGAGGTATGAAATAAATGCAGGCCTGCACTCTCCACTAGGTGTCCTTCTCAACAAATGTAGCCCATTTTCTGGAGAGAATCTTCATCTTGGAGTAGCTTTTGTTTTAAAATCCTATATCTATTATAATCCTTATTTGAAAAAGGTTATAGTTTTATCAGTCAATGAGGTTCCTTCTAGTTCTAAAAATTACCATCTTAGTTAAGCTTCTCAATATTCTGGAGATGCATGTAGAGAAAATGCCATCCTTTTAGGAACAGGAAAGCTGAGATAGAGAGCTTCAGTACAAGGTTACCCAGAAAGTTATTGGTAGATCTGAACTGTTGACCTAAGCAATTTTTTTTTCCTTAAGTGGAAATGGTTTTATTTTAGCTCCCTTTTATAATTGTTTTTTGAAAAATGTCCTGTGATGAGAAAGATAAAATGTGTTCCAAATGATAATGAAATTAAGGTAATTGATAACGAAATCTTTATCAAATGGGGAAGTGACATTTTTCTTTTAAAAACTTGCCTCACCCAACAAAGCTAGGAATTTTCTTAGAATGTAAGAACTTGCCTGATAACATGGTACCCTGATGCCTTTTCCTGCCCTTTTTAACTGTGGGTTATTACAGAGATATCAAAGACACGACGGTGGGGACTCTGTCCCAGCGGATCACAAACCAGGTCCATGGTTTGAAGGGACTGAACTCCAAGCTTCTGGATATCAGGAGCTACCTGGAAAAAGTCGCCACAGGCAAGCTGCCCATCAACCACCAGATCATCTACCAGCTGCAGGATGTCTTCAACCTGCTGCCAGACGTCAGCCTGCAGGAGTTCGTCAAGGCCTTTTACCTGAAGACCAATGACCAGATGGTGGTAGTGTACTTGGCCTCGCTGATCCGTTCCGTGGTCGCCCTGCACAACCTCATCAACAACAAGATTGCCAACCGGGATGCAGAGAAGAAAGAAGGGCAGGAGAAAGAAGAGAGCAAAAAGGATAGGAAAGAGGACAAGGAGAAAGATAAAGATAAGGAAAAGAGTGATGTAAAGAAAGAGGAGAAAAAGGAGAAAAAGTAAAACATGTATTAAATAGCTTTTTTAATTTGTAAATTAAAATCTTACAAACTAAATCAGTGTGCTGCTAGAGGGTTCTTTTTCACTTGACGTGCTTATTAGAAAGCTGACCCAACAAGAGCTCTCTGCCTCCGGTCACTCTTGCTGTGGTGCTACGTGGAAGTGAATGGAGACTGATCTCAAGCCTGAACTGCAGCTTTCGCTGCTGTGAGTTGGGGATATGATAGTCAGCTCAGGCTTCAGATTGTGTGAGAAAAATGAAGAGAAGTCAACAAACGTTTTGGTACTCTTCATTCGTTTATCTCTAAAACCAGGAGTTGAATTTTCCTCATCTTGAAAGACTCTTGGGGTCTGTTTCTGGTATTTTACAAAATTGCTAAGTGGAATGCATGAATTGCATTATGTTCTCTGGTAACACGTAGAGTTCAGACCCTTCTGAACTCTGTTGATAATACCACACCATGTTTTGGACCCATAGCTCTGGCATCCTCAGGGGTTGTGATCCAGCTCCATATATTGTTTACCTTCAAAGATACAATTAAATGGCTTGATTTTTAAGCTGTGTTCTAGTCGTTTTTGACTTCGGGAGTAGTGATCTGTAGTTTCCAGAAGCAGCCAAGACAGTCTTCGATTGGAGCTGCCTTAAGGAGTTCTGTTGGACTTGGTATCATTTATGAAAGAGCATCTCATTCCCCTAAATGGAAACAGGCAGTCTGCTGTAGTGAGGAGAGTTCTCTGAGCCCAGAAGACCCGGGTTCCAGTTTGTACCTCAGATCCCTCATTTATGAGGTGGTAGGTTGCAGTCAGTCATCTCTGAAGTCCCCAGAACAGTGTTTCAAAAGTGACACATTTACCACACTGCAGCAGTTGTAAGTACCTCAGACCACAGGCCAAACAGGCATGTTACTAAGAATGGAACAATGTTTCCCCCAAGATAAGTGCACAGGACTCCTAGAGGAACAAATTAAATAAGGCACTAAATCATTTGACATACAGTAGTCACGGATATTAAATTTCCTCTCTTGAACAGGTAGAACCTCTCAAATGCACTACGTGGATTATTCATCTTCAAAGATATAAGAATACAATAAAATAGCACAAAAACTCAGTTGCATCTCAGAAACCACTTCATGAGGTTATAATGCCTTAAAGTAATCAGAAGCATCGATTTTTATTCCATAGACCTGCCAAAGAGCTAGTTAGTGGGAATTTGGGAATAGATAGAGCTTGAGTATCCCTTATCTGAAATGCTTGGAACCAGAAGTATTAAAAGATTTAGGAAATTTTTTTTTTAATATTTGCATTATGCTTAACGGCTGAGCATGCCTAATCGGAAATGTTCCAATGAGCATTTCCTTTCAATACCATGTAAGTGCTCAAAAAGTTTCAGATTTTGGAGCATTTCAAATTTTTGGATTAGGGACACTCAACCTGTAGTAAAATGTAAAATGGCTCTTATTCAGCATAAATAGAGGCATGCCCCCATCAGGGGTCATTTCAGAGTTCATCAAGATTCTGAGATAAAAAAGCATGGTACAGTGAAAACAACAAAATTGACTTTCCTGTTTCAGAAGCCAAAAGTCAGACGGTTGTATCTAATTGAATAAAAGAAACTTGAAGTACGTAAGTTAAAACTTGAGTTGTATCCCAAACCATGGGAGCGTTGAAGAAGCTTTTGAGATTTGGGTACCATGTTTGGAACACACTGATGTGACAGGTTGCCTGGACCACAAACCCTGGCTAGGAAATGGGCAAGAGCAAGACCCAGGCATCGGGGGAGAGCCAGGTGCCATGGTGCTGAGGCTCTAAGCAAGGGAACGCAACGTCATCCTAAGGAACGGGTCCTGTATGTAAGGCTCAGGGGCCAGTGCACACCTGAATTGACACCGCACAGGATTCAGGTCTGCCTTTAAGAACATAATGCAGGGTTGGGGGCAGTGGCTGGTGCTTGTAGTCCCAACACTGGGAGGCTGAGGCAGGAGGATCACTTGAGGCCAGGAGTAAGAGACCAGCCTGAACAACATAGTAAGAGCCATCTACAAAAAATTTTAAAATTGCCTGGGTGTGGTGGGATGTGCCTTAGTCCTAGCTACTCAAGAGGCTGAGGTAGGACACTGGAGCCCAGGAGCTCAAGGTTACAGTGAGCTGTGATCACATGCCACTGCACTCCAGCCTAGGCAACAGAGCAAAATCCTATCTCTTTAAAAAACAAAAAGTATCATTTGGATTTAAAAGACTTTCCCAGGGTCCAGTGAACTAGTACAATGCCACAGCCTTGAAAGTTGGTCATAGTTTGATGAACTGAAATGTTTATTGAGCATCTAAGAACATGGGAATCCCCAGGCCTTATTATTTTTAATAGTTTGGCCCACATACGGACAAAACTGACTTCTACCTTCCTAACAGAAATCTTCCATTTCTACTTATGAAGAAAATAGCTTATAGCCTGTGGAGTCACTTAGGCATATTTTCTAAGGCCAAATTGCTGCCATCGTGTAGAAGAGGGGGAGCCCAGTAGCGCTACCGATGAAGTCTTGCTCATACAAATAGCGGCTGACTTGACTGCAAAACCCAGGGCCCACCCCTAAAATAAAGCCTTACATTTGTGTATTCTGGCGTTCTGGAGATGAGACTTCTAAACGGCTTTTGCTGGCTTTGGAAACACTGAAAAAGTATTCTGGAAAAAGTGTGATCCTCAGCCTGGATCTCATCTTCCTAGCTGCAACATTAGCTTCCCTTCGATTTCACCACAGCTTCAGAATGACTGCCTAATGGATTTCAGGCTGCTCCTGTGACACCTTATAGAGGGTGCTGTTCACTCCTGAATTACGGTTTTCTGTTTGAAAACACGAAATATGCGAGTTATAGACTGGGGATAAATGTGGAGAGGGTCCTGAAGTCAAGGAGGAGATTTTACCAAAACTAGAGCACTTCAATGGAGAAGTAGGCGGAGTGTGGTGGCTCATGCCTGTAATCCTAGCACTTTGGGAGGTCAAGGCTGGTGGATTACTTGAGGTCAGGAGTTCAAGACCAGCCTGGCCAACATGGTAAAACCCCATCTCTACTAAAAATACAAAAATTAGCTGGGCGTGGTGGTGTGCACCTGTAATCCCAGCTACTTGGGAGGTTGAGGCAGGAGAATTGCTTGAACTGGGATTGTGGAAGTTGCAGTGAGCCGAGACTGTGCCACTGCACTCCAGCCTGGGCAACAGAGCGAGACTCTGTCTCAAAAAAAAAAAAAAAAAATGCCAGAAGCAGATGAAAGACAACCACAGGTTTAAATGAAAACAAGCTGAAACAATGCAAACTTTTTATACTAGATATTCGACTTAAAAATATCTCAATGAAGGGTTAGTTTTCTCAAAAAAAATGAAAAAGAAAACAGCAAATAGCCGTCAACTTATGGAAAAGAATGAAATCTCCCATTCACTGGGTAGTTATGCAAAGGCTTTTTCTTCTACCATTTTCCATTAAGCAGAATAAAACTTGAGAATGAGTTAGGATTGTTTGTTAGACTATAACATGCTAACAAAACCACTTTCATCTGCCCTGTCTGGGAAAATGGGGTGGATACAGGACATGTGGGAAGGCAGAGAAACATTTGATTTATATGGCCCACAAGAGAAAATGTTTACAACTTCCCTAAGCAAATGTATTGCAAATTATTACACATAATACCTGTGTACATTCCTATGTCATTCAACTCTTGGCATTACCGATTTTTGCCTGGTAGCAGTGCAAAATTGAGATCTTTTTTTAAAAACTAAAGCCTGTTTTTTGGCCAGGGACAGTGGCTCACACCTGTAATTGGGAGGCCGAGGCGAGCGGATCACACGGTTAGGAGTTCGAGACCAGCCTGGCCAATATGGAGAAACACCATCTCTACTAAAAATACAACAATTAGCTGGGCATGGTGATGGGAGCCTGTAATCCCAGCTACTCGGGAGGCTGAGGCAGGAGAATTGCTTGAACCCGGGAGGCAGAGGTTACAGTGAGCTGGAGATGGTGCCACTGCACTCCAGCCTGGGTAACAGAGCAAGACTCCATCTCAAAAAAAAAAAAGTAAAGGCTGTTTTTATTGGGGGAATAATTAAGAATTGACTCAGTATAGACATGGAAGTGAGGAAAGAAAATATGTGAAAAGAAAGGAAGAAGAAATTATGGAAGTCGTGTTTCTAGGGCCCAAATCGAGAAATCTTTTGCTAATCATTGCTCTTTGGAGCCAATCTGTTCTTCGACACTAGATGGCGTCATTCACTCAGCTCATCTCATCTCTTGGCAAGAGAAAAATCTGATTCCCAGTTGGGCATAGATTTGGGAATCTCCCCCAATTACTTCCTGCCATTTCTGCTTTCAGCTGAAGCCACCCAGGCAAAATTTTGAAGGAACTTGAAGAGGCTATGGGTGCAAAAAGACTGGGTTAAGCATCCACACCTCCACCCTTACCGTCCTCTTGCACACTGCTGCTGGGGGGTGAATACATTAATACAAGCAGATAGTATGTGCTTCGATTTTCCTTACTGCTGGTATTACTCTTCTAATTTTTTTTTTTTCCTCGAGACTGGGTCTTGCTCTGTCTCTCACACTGGAGTGCAGCGATGTGATCACAGCTCACTGCAGCCTCAACGTCCTGGGCTCAAGCGATCCTCCTGCCTCAGCCTCCTGAGTAGCTGAGAGGGCAGGCACGAGCCACCACGCCCAGGTAATTTTTAACTTTTTTATAGAGACAGGTCTCACCTTGTTGCCCAGGCTGGTCTTGAACTCCTGGGCTCAAGCAATCCTCCTGCCTCGGCCTTCCAAAGTGCTGGGATTACAGGCATGAGCCACCGTGTGCAGCCTCCTAATTACTTCAAGGACCATGGCCAGTGGTGTTCTGGTAAACATGTAACAATCAGTTCTCCAAAAAAGGGATGAGGAGCATTGATTTGTAAGCCTTTCCCAATTTCCCTGGTATAAATACTTCCACGGTGCCTGGTTTCAAGCCAACAACCTGACTTGGAAGGAGAGGCGCAGGAGCACAGTGCTACGTAGTATTTCCACCTTACAGATAAGATAGACAAAAATAACCTGAGGAGCACACCTGATAGTAAAATGTAGTAAAGAAATTAGGGCCGGGTGCGATGGCTCACACCTGGCCTTGGGAGGCCAAGGCGGGCAGATCACCTAAGGTCAGGAGTTTGAGACCAGCCTGGCCAACATGGGGAAACCCTATCTCTACTAAAAATACAAAAAATTAGCCAGGCGAGGTGGTGGGCGCCTGTAATCCCAGCTACATCGGAGGCTGAGGCAGGAGAATTGCTTGAACCCAGGAGGCAGAGGTTGCAGTGAGCCGAGATCATGCCACTGCACTCCAGCCTGGGCAACAGAGCGGGACTCCATGTCAAAAAAAAAAAAAAAAAGAAAAAGAAAAAGAAAAGAAATTAGAATGCAATGTGTTGAGAGTTTTAAAAATCTTTTCTTAATGTAATCTATTTCATTGTAAGTTTATCCAATTTAATTTTCTTTTTTTTTTTTTTTGAGATGGAGTCTCGCTCTGTCGCCCAGGCTGGAGTGCAGTGGCGCGATCTCGGATCACTGCAGGCTCCACCCCCCAGGGTTCACGCCATTCTCCTGCTTCAGCCTCCCGAGCAGCTGGGACTACAGGCACCCGCCACCTCGCCCGGCTAATTTTTTGTATTTTTAGTAGAGATGGGGTTTCACCGTGTTAGCCAGGATGGTCTCGAGCTCCTGACCTCGTGATCCGCCCGCCTCGGCCTCCCAAAATGCTGGGATTACAGGCGTCAGCCACCGCACCCGGCCCAATTTAATTTTTAACAATGGTTTTGTTTAGCCTCCAGCTCACAAAATTTCTGAAAATTTAACAATTGGCTTTTGCAAACCTGTGCAACCTGGCTCCAAGCCCACCCTTTCCAGTCCTATTTAAATGATCACTGCCTTCATGACTGTTACTTAATCCCCAGTTGTTTTCATTTTGTACCTGTTTCTGTTTTTCTCAAGAAAACTTACCAAGACTTAGGTTCATTTAAAGTAGCCCTCTTCACACAGTGGCAGATAGTTGTAGGTGACAAATCTTTGTCAAATGCTTGGGACTTTTCCAGAAGGGGGTGGTGCTGATTGGTTGGTTGACTGATTTGTTCTCACTTACTAGGACCTCAGCTGGCCGTTCTCTAGCAGTTATTCAAAACATAGAACCAATGACAGAAGAATTCACTATGATGCTTGTTAAAAATTCACGTTTCTGGCCAGGTGTGGTGGTTCACGCCTGTAATCCCAGCTCTCTGGGAAGCCAAGGCGGGCAGATCACTTGAGGCCAGGAGTTCAAAACCAGCCTGGCCAACACAGTGAAAGCCAGTATCTACCAAAAAGTACAAAATTTTGCCGGGTGTGGTGGTGCACACCTGTAGTCCCAGCTACTCGGGAGGCTGAGGCCAGGAGAATCTACTGAACCCAGGAGGCAGAGGTTGCAGTGAGCTGAGATTGTACCACTGCACTCCAGCCTGGGCGACAGAGACCCTGTCTCAAAAAAATAATAAAAATTCAGGTTTCTGGGCCCAACCCCAGACCTACTGTGTTACAATCTCTGGGGATCTGTGTTTTTAAGATGGTCTCCATATGGTTCCTGCCCACATGAAAGTTAGAGAACATTTATTTTGATGTAGAACAATCGTTTTTTTTTTTAACAGTCCAGGGGTCTGGTTTGTTTTTTGTGCCATTTTAAAATCATTTATTTATTTTTCATAGAGATGAGTCTCCCTATGTTGCCCAGGCTGGTCTTGAACTCCTGGGCTCAAGCGATCCTCCTGCTTTGGCCTCCCAAAATGCTGGGATTACAGGTGTGAGCCACCACGCTCGGCCTTTTTTTTTTTTTTTTTTTTTTAATACCTATGAAGCCATTAATTCAAGAGGATTGGGTTCCAGCAGCTTGGGTTCGTTTTCCCTGTTCTCACAAATTGTGCTTCTCTGGCTGGAGCAGGCTGGCACTTCAGTTGAACCCAGGTACTCTCTGGCTTCCTTCTCTTTTTTTTTTTTCTGAGATGGAGTCTCCCTCCGTCGCCCAAGCTGGAGTGCAGTGGTGCAGTCTTGGCTCACTGCAACCTTCGCCTCCCAGGTTCTAGAGATTCTCCTGCCTTAGCCTCCCAAGTAGCTGGGACTACAGGCACGCGCCACCATGCCCGGCTAAGTTTTATATTTTTAGTAGAGACGGGGTTTCACCATGTGGGCCAGGCTGGTCTCAAACTCCTGACCTCAGGTGATCTGCCCGCCTCAGCCTCCCAAAGTGCTGGGATTACAGGCGTGAGCCACAGTGCCTGGCCGTTTCCTTCTCTTTTGATCATTTTCCCTCACGTGTTTCTGAAGGCCTTTCCAACTCTTGGAGTGCTTGGTATGCTCCATACACACACATGAATTCTCTTGGCAAGAATCATGCCGTTGTTTCCAACCATGCCAACGGCATACTAGATACATGTAGTCTCTTCCTCTTTTGCCTTGGTAACATCTGTGGGGCATTCCTTTTGCCTTGGTAACATCTGTGGGGCATCTCTTGACGTCTATAACATCTCCTTTCTTGTAGGTTCGTGTGGATGTGGCCAGAGGAACAACTCCATGTGTTCTAAAAGGCCTGAGAATATACAGCAGGTACCTCTCCTCTTTCCCCATGTTCATCATTGTGGTGACGGCAGTTCTAGTTGAAAGGACTCTCTTGGTAGATTTTGGTGCAGACAAATCTGTTAACATTTTTTCCTTATGGCCAGTACTTTCTGGATCATATTTAAGAACTCTTTTCCCAGCTCAAAACCCCAAATATATTCTCATCATAGTGTCTTCCTTCTCTGCAGCTCTCGTGCTAAAGTCTGATCAGTGTTAACATCATTTGAGTCATCTTTTAATCAAAATAACCAGCTAGGATCCTTGGTTCATGTAGAGCCCCTCTCTTCCTCATTTTCTTTGTTTTCTTTTTTTTTTTTTTTTTAGACCGAGTCTTGCTCTGTCACCCAGGCTGGAGTGCAGTGGCGTGATCTCGGCTCACTAAAACCTTTGCCTCCTAGGTTCAAGCGATTCTCCTGCCTCAGCCTCTCGAGTAGCTGGGATTATAGGTGCCTGCCACCATGCCCAGCTAATTTTTGTATTTTTAGTAGAGACAAGGTTTCACCATGTTGGCCAGGCTGGTCTCAAACTCCTGACTTCAAGTGATCTGCCTGCCTCGGCCTCCCAAAGTGCTGAGATTACAGGTGTGAGCCCCCATGTCTGGCCTCTTCCTCATTTTCTTTTTTTTTTTTTTTTTTTTGAGACGGAGTCTCGCTCTGTCACCCAGACTGGAGTGCAATGGCATGATCTTGGCTCACTGCAACCTCCGCCTCCCAGGTTCAAGTGATTCTCCCACCTCAGCCTCCTGAGTAGCTAGGATTATAGGCGTGTGCCACCACACCTGGCTAATTTTTGTATTTTTAGTAGAGATGGGGTTTCACCATGTTGGTCAGGCTGGTCTCAAACTCCTGACCTTGTCATCTGCCCGCCTCAGCCTCCCAAAGTGCTGATTACAGGCGTGAGCTACTGCACCTGGCCTCTCTTCCTCACTTTCAATCCTGACCCCATCCCCACCTTTTACCCCTCAGCACATAAACCCTCAGCTCCCTCCCATATTACACATGCACATCTGCACTCTGCAGCCCCCGCTGTAGCCTTCCTCCATCCTTCTTTTCCCAGTTAACCTTCAGCAAATGGCTAATCTATGTCTGTTGCCTTCCTTGTCTTCCAGCTGTTTCCTTAATCATCTGCAATCTGGCTTTTGCCCCCCCACCATTCCACTAAAGTCGCTCTCACTAAAGTCACCAGTGGCTTCTTTGCCCATCCAGTTGGCCCTTCTGAGCCCTTATGTATTAGTCCGTTTTCACACTGCTGATAAAGACACACCCAAGACTGGGTAATTTATAAAGAAAAAGAGGATTAATGGACTCACAGTTTAAGTGCCTGGGGAGGCCTCACAATCATGGCAGAAGGCAGAAGGCACGTCTTACATGGCGGAAGACAAGAGAGAACATGTGCTTGGGAACTCTTCTTTATAAAACCATCAGATCTGGTGAAACTTATTCACTATTATGAGAACAGCATGGAAAAGACCCGCCCCCATGATTCAATTGCCTCCCACTGGGTCCCTCCAGTGACATGTAGGAATTGCAAGAGCTACAGTTCAAGATGAGATTTGGATGGGGACACAGCGAAACCATATTACCTTACCTCCCTGACTTGATCCCTGGCACTTCTATCATGGTACTCTTAACTGCTTCTTGGACCCTCCTGAGCCCCTTTGGCTCCATTTTCTCTAGACACTCATTTGACTCAACCGATATCTTAAAGAATCCCACATCGTTATCTGATGCCTCTGATTCCAATACTCATTCCTCCTCTTTCTTCCAGACCCTGGCTGGTCACGCCACTACATGCCATCAGAACACGGGAGCCATACTGGCCGCCCTGCTCAGCCTCAGCCTCTGCATTCAGCCACCTGGTCCTGTGGGTCCTACCACGTGGACGCTCTCTGACACCTGCCCTTCTGCATTCCTGCTGCCCCTGCCTATGTGCAAACGTTCATCTCTTTTCTGTTTTATTGCTACAGTTGCCCAACAGCTCTTTCTACCTACGTTCTCACCTTCCCCCTCCTCCTTATTCTACTCCATTGCCAGAGTTACATGGCTGGAGGAAGAACCTCAGATGTAGAGAGTGGCATGAATCTCACTCCTCAGTTCATGACTGCCATCATCATCATCACCATCATCAAACGTGTCCTTTCTTTGATTTTTTTTTACCTGATTTCCTCTATCATTCTAACCACCCATCCTTCCCACACACATAAGCTATAGCCACTTCAATGTGTTTAATAAATGTCCTTAGATATGGATGGATCCACGAAGAACATGCAGCATAATGTCCTTGAACTCCTGACCTCAGGTGATCCGCCCACCTCGGCCTCCCAAAGTGCTGGGATTACAGGCGTGAGCCACCGCACCCAGCCCATGCAGGATAATGTTCTATGTGCATGTGTTTTAATTTCTATAAGTTTCCCTTTAATCTCATTCTTTCCTACCTTTTTTTAAAACTCAAAACTATGTTTTAAAGACATGTCTTCATGGCTGTATGTATAGATTCATTCAGTTCATAGCTTGTAACTGCTGGTGGCAGCAACAGTACTATGTGTTCCCAAATCCTGTTCCACATTCCTCTTTCCTGGACATACTGCAGACTACACTTGCCACCCCTTTGCTCCAGAGAAGGCCACGAGACGAGTTCTGGACAATGAAAAAATATAAGCAGGCCAGGCGCAGTGCCTCACGCCTGTAATCCCAGCACTCTGGGACGCAAGGGTGGGTGGATCACAAGGTCAGGAGAGAGACCATCCAGGCCAACATGGTGAAACCCCGTCTCTACTAAAAATACAAAAATTAGCTGGGAGTGTTGGTGCATGCCTGGAATCCCAGCTCCTTGGGAGGCTGAGGCAGGAGAATTGCTTGAACCAGGGAGTTAGAGGTTGCAGTGAGCCGAGATCGGGCCACTGCACTCCAGCCTGATGAGAGTGTGAGACTGAGACAGTGAAAAGCCTCTCCTGTCTCTCTCGCCTGGGCGATGGAGGAGGGACATGTTGAGATGGCAAGTCACACAGGGTGCAGCCTGACTGCTGAGTCCCTTTAGAGAGCAGAGATGTCCTAGAGAAACACTTGCCTTGCATTCAATTTGATGTTAGCTGGAATAAAACTTGGGTTCAGCCATTGAGATTTCAGGGCTGTTTGTCATCATGACGTAACTCTGCCTATGCTGCTAGTCCACTAAGGTGGGGATCCACTGTAGTCATCTGCCATGGTTTAGTTACGTACCTCCTAGTGATGGACACTTGGGTTACTTCCAGCTCTCCACCGCCACAAACAAAGCTACCACATGTCCTCATAAGGACCTGAGCAAGTTTCTGTGGAGTCCATGTCCAGGAGTTTGCAGGAACATAGAATATAGGCATAGTTCATGTCTCTAAGTACAGCCAGATTGCACGCTAGAGTGGCTGCAGTCCTTTATGCTCCTACTCACAGTTCATGAGGTTACCATTTCTGAAACCACAGTATATTTTAGCAGCTTAAAGCATGGACTCAAGTCAGATGGCTTGACTTGAAATCCAAGATGTATAAACTAGTAGGTGTTAAGGCTATTTGGCCGGACGCGGTGGCTCACATCTGTAATCCCAGCACTTGGGGAGGCCGAGGCAGGGGGATCACCTGAGGTTAGGAGTTGGAGACCAGACTGGCCAACATGGTGAAACCCCATCTCTACTAAAAATACAAAAAGTTAGCCAGGATGCATGCTTGTAATCCCAGCTACTCGGAAGGCTGAGGCAGGAGAATTGCTTGAACCCAGGAGGCAGAGGTTGCAGTGAGCCGAGATCGCATTATAGCACACCAGCCTGGGCGACAGAGTGAAAAAGACAAATCTCTATCTCCATTTTCTCATCTGCAAAATGGGAATAATAAAACCACTTCATAGATTTGTCAGGAAAATTACACAAAATATTACATATAAGGGGCTTGGAGCAGAGCCTGCACACATTATATCCTGTGTAAGTATGATTGTGATGGTCCCTTATTAATATGCTTGCTAACCTAACACTGCATATTACCCAACTTCCCAATTTTTATAGATCTTAGGACTGCAATAGTATTCTGAAGTTATTTTGATAGAGCTTTCTCCCCACGGCCATGTTTATTGCCCCTTCTGTGAATTGCTACTTCTATCTTTTGCTCATCTTTTTTTCTATTGAGTTTCTTTTCTTTTTCTTGTTGATTTGCAGACATCCCTTGAATATTCAGGAACAACTCCTGTTTCGGTTTTGTGTGGCAACTCTCTTCAGTCAGTCCCATCTGTCTGTTACTTTATCTGTGGGGAGCTTCGTGGAACAGAAATCCTCTATTTTGATGTAGACAAATCTATCCACTCTCCCCTATGGTTAGTGCTTTGTGAATCATATTTAAGAAGTCCTTCCCCAGCTTAAAGTCCCAAATCTATTCTCATACTTACACATCATTAGCTTTATGTTTTCACCTTTCAAATTAGATCTTTTCATCCACTTCAAGTTTTTTATTTTTATTTGAGAGACAGGGTCTCACTCTGTCACTGAGGGTGCAGTGGTATGATCATAGCTCCCTGCAGCTTGACCTCCCAGGCTCAAGCGATCCTCCCACCTCAGCCTCTCAAGTAGATGGAACTACAGACGTGCACCACCACGCCTGGCTAATTTTTTGTAGAGACAAGTGTCTTGCTATGTTACCCAGGCTAGTCACCCCACCTTAGACTCCCAAGTGCTAGGATTACAGGTGTAAGCCACCGCACTCAGCCTCCACTTCAAGTTTCAAGACTTCTATCTATCTGCCGATTTTCAGCTCTGCACCTCCCTAGCCTTCTGTTGTCCCTCAAGTCCCCAAGCCTTGGGCCTGAATACACTTCTGGTCTGCGCAGTCGGAGAATGGGCAGGAGCTGGGGTCTGGGAGGGGAGGTGGGTGTCCAACTCCTCTGTATGCGGTTGCTTAACTACTCCACTTGTTTTTGTTTTGAGACGGCGTCTCACTCTGTTGCCCAG
Organism: Gorilla gorilla gorilla; assembly: GCF_029281585.2. NCBI lineage: Eukaryota > Metazoa > Chordata > Mammalia > Primates > Hominidae > Gorilla > Gorilla gorilla. The sequence continues at coordinate 103,787,159 of NC_073242.2, forward strand.
GCTGGAGTACAGTGGCACAACCTCCGCTCACTGCAACCTCCCCCTCCCAGGTTCAAGTGATTCTCCTGCCTCAGCCTCCTGAGTAGCTTGGACTACAGGTGCACACCACCATGCCCGGCTAATTATTTTTAGTAGAGATGGGGTTTCACCGTGTTGGCCAGGCTGGTCTCAAACTCCTGACTTCATGATCCACCCACCTCAGCTTCCAAAAGTGTTAGGATTACAGGTGTGAGCCACTGCGCCCAGCCTACTCCACTTGTTTTTAGACCCTAGTATTGCTCTTGCCTTCTTGCTGCCCCCAAACCCTGAGTCTCTCAAGTGGTCTACTAGACAAGAGTGGCTCATTTCTCATCGGCCTCCCGTGCAGTGCAGCCTCCTGCTCTGCTTCATCAATTACAATCCTCCACCTGCTGTCTGCCTTGTAAAACTATGTTGGCCATCCTCGTCTGCCACCGAGTCCTCCTATGTTCTCTTTGCCCTTGTAGGTTAAGACTTTTATAAAACTTTCACCTTGTTTGTGGTAAGAGATAGGAATTCACCTTTGTTTCCTCCAGACAGTCTTCATCTCCGGCCTCTGCAGCTCCCCTGCTCCAGTCTTTTGCATCAGATTAAATGGTACCATCCTCTTCCCAGTTTCTTAAGCCAAAAATGAAGACGTCATCCTTGACTTTGCTCTTTCTCTCATGCACCATTTCCAATCCACTGGCAAAATCATGTCAATTGCACCCCGAAGACAGCACGAGTCTTTCCATTTTCCACTGCATATGAAGTCAACACCTAACCCAAAGCCATTGCCTCTCCTGGATGACCACGGTGCCTCCTAACCACCCTCCCTGCATCCCCTCCAGCTCCAGGGGACCCATGCTCCATGCTGCCTTTGCGGTGATCTTTCTTAGGTGTACCTCGGGTCACACCTCTCCTGTGCCTGAGCCTCCAGGGGCTTCCCACTGCTCTTGGAATGAAAACCCAAGCTCTTCATCGGGGCTCACGGGTCCCTGCATGACCTGGACCTGCACCAACCTATGGATCTCCTCTCTTGCTGCCCCTGCTCAGCCACCCCAGCCTCAACCCACTCTCAGAACAGGCCAGCCTCCTTCCCACTCAGATGGCTGCACTGGATGCTTCTAACCCTGGACGTTCCTCCTCCAGCTCTTTACTTGGCTGGCTGATTCTTCTTTCTTTCCTTCTCCTTCTTTCTTCTCCTTCTCCTCCTCCTCCTTCTCCTTCTTCTCCTTCTCCTCCTCCTCCTCGTCCTTTTTTTGAGACTCTGTCGCCCAGGCTAGAGTACAGTGGCGCAATCTCGGCTCACTGCAACCTCCACCTCCCAGGTTCAAGTGATTCTCCTGCCTCAGCCTCCTGAGTAGCTGGGATTACAGGCACCCACCACCACACCTGGCTAATTTTTGTATTTTTAGTAGAGACGAGGTTTCACCATGTTGGCCAGGCTGGTCTCAAACTCCTGACCTCAGGTGATCTACCCGCCTCAGCCTCCCAAAGTGCTGGGATGACAGGCGTGAGCCACTGCACCCGGCCTTCTGGCTCCTTCTTACCTTTCAGGTCATTAGGCTGAAACACCTCTTTTGAGTTGCTTTCCCTAAAATCCTATCCAAAGTAGACCCTTTCTCCTGCACTCTTCTCTGCCATATAATATTTATCAAGAGGCATCTTGTGCCCTTGGCAGAAAGCTGATGCTTAGGGGTGAGTACCACATATGGAGTGCAGGGACAGGATAACAGTCAACATTTACCACTCAGGCTACTTCTCATGTACCCCACACACAGACATTCCAGATTTTAACCAGTGTCGAACAATGACAGAGAGTCAGCAGACCTTGACTATAAAATCCAAACGTTCAGATCAGGCACAGTGGCTCACACCTGTAATCCTAGCATTTTGGAAGGCCAAGGCGGGAGGATCCCTTGAGGCCAGGAGTTTGAGACCAACCTGGGCAACATAGTGAGACCATCTCAACAAAAAAAAAAAAAAAAAAAAAAATTTCATTAGCCGTGTACACTCCAGCCTGGGTGACAAAGTGAGACCCTGTCTCAAAAAAACAAGACAAAATTTGCCAGGCATGGTGGCATGTGCGTATAGTCCCAGCTACTCGGGAGGCTGTGGGAGGATTGCTTGAGCCCACGAGTTTGAGGCTGCAGTGAGCCTAGATAGATCGCACCACTGCACTCCAGCCTGGGCAACAGAGCAAGACCCTGTCTCAAAAATAAATAAATAACACAAAATAAAATCCAAAGGTTTGGGGGTGAAATGGATACCCTCCCAGAAGAAACAATGCTTCTGCACCCACAGCCCACCAGACCCCAGATACTTATGGGGAGGCCATCACAGAGGCGAGAGCTGTGTCCTAAGCCAGCCTCCGTGGGAGTCCTAGAGCTGCAGAGGCCACCCTTCAGGCTAATTTGCTGCTGTAATAGCACCATCTACCCTGCTGCTCACCCTATAATTACACAGGAAACGGCCCCAAAATTGTCCTTGAGAGACTGGACATGACTCTTGCCAACTATGTTTGGCTGAAGGCCCAGACAAGAACTAATGACATCTCAAGGCAGAGAGCCGCAGTCGCAGACTGGGCCAGACCTGAGGGCCTGGGACCACTGGCACTGCTGGGCAAATGCTATCAGGCTGGAACCTGGGGTCTTGGGGAGGGATTAAAATTAATCCCACTTCCCAGTATTCTCTTTCCCCAAGAAGAGGAAGAAGGGCAATCAGCCTGTGTTCCTGGTTAGTATGATTTTATTGATCTACAGATAATCTCCCTGCCATGGCTCTTTCATGTATTAAAAATCATGGCCACATTCAGGAACCAGGGAATGGAAGGGATGCTAATCTGAGGACGTTTAATCTGACCTAGCATGGTGTACTGGTTACCTATGGCTGCCTAGAAAATTACCGTAACAGTCAGCTGCTTACAACACACATTTGTTATCTCACAGTTTCCTTGGCTCAGGGGTCCAGGCCTGGCTCACCTGGGTCTCTGCTTTGAGTTGCTCACCGGCTGCAGGTGGGGTGTCCGCTGGGCTGTAGTCCCCCCCAGCTCAGCAACAGAAAGATCCAGTTCCAAGCTCACATGGCTGTTGGCAGGATTCAGTTCCTCATGGGCTGTGGGCCTAAGGGCCTCAGTTCCTTGCTAGCTGTTGACATAAGGTTGCCTTCAGTCCCTTGCCACATGGGCCTAACTCAGCAGCTTGCGCCATCAGAGCACACATGCCAGCAGGCAAGGGAGAGAGTCAGTGAGACAGATTGCAACTGAATCACAGAAGTGACATCCCATCACCTGGGCCATGTGCCACTGGGTAGAAGCAAGTCACTAGGGCAGCTCACTCTCAAGGGGAGGGGTTTAAACCATGAAGGTGGGAATACCAGGAGGGGAACACTGGAGGCCACCTAAGAAGTCCGCCTACTAGGCCAGGAGCAGTGGCTCACAGCTGTAATCCCAGCACTTTGGGAGGCCGAGGCAGGTGGATCACCAGAGGTCAGGAGTTCGAGACCAGCCTGGCCAACATGGTGAAACCCCATCTCTACTAAAAATACAAAAATCAGCTGGGCATGGTGGCGGGTGCCTGTAATCCCAGCTACTTGGGAGGTGGAGGCAGGAGAACCACTTGAACCCAGGAGGCGGAGGTTGCAGTGAGCCGAGATCACGCCATTGCACTCTAGCCTGGGCAACAAGGGCAAAACTGTCTCAAAAAAAAAAAAAAAAAAAGTCCACCTACTGTCAGAAGCATGCGAACCAGAGTGACTTCATCTTGAACAGGGGCTGGATAAAATGAGGATGAGATCTGCTGAGCTGCATTCCCAGGAGGTTAGGCATTCTCAGTCACAGGACAGAGGTTGGCAAGACTGGTATCACAAAATACAGGTCATAAAGACCGTGATGATAAAACAGATTGCAGTGAAGAAGCCAACCAAAGCCCACCAAAACCAAGATGGCGACCAAAGTGACCTCATTATACGCCAATTGTATTACATTCGCCACACTGCTCGTTATATGCCAATTGTATTACATTCGCATACTAAAAGACACTTCTACCAGCATGTGACAGCTTACAAAGGCCATAACAATGTCCAGAAGTGACCTTACATGATAGAAAAGAAGGGAAATCCCCACCCCTTTCCTGGAAAACTCATGAATAATCCACCCCATATTTAGCATTTAATCAAGAAATAACCCTAAAAATAGCCAAGCAGCAGTGCTCAGTGCTGCTCTGTCTGTGGAATAGCCATTCTTTTGTTTCTTTACTTCTCTCATAAACTTGCTTGCACTTTACTGTGGACCCGCCCTGAATTCTTTCTCACGTGAGATCCGAGAACCCTCTCTTGGAGTCTGGATCAGAACACCCTTTCCAGTAATCACTAACACAGATAGGAACAAGAACTCACTAGAGTAATCAAGAATAGGATACAGTGGGGTTTTCTTTCTTAATTTGGTGCCTAATTAATGTCTTAGAATGAGCATACTGTTAGTGGAAAATGCAGAAGTAAAATATCTTTTTTTTTTTTTTTTTGACAGGGTCTCCCTCTGCCACCCAGGCTGGAGTGTGGTGGTGCGATCTTGGCTCACTGCAACCTCTGCCTCCGAGGTAGCTGGGACTACAGGTGCCCGCCACCGTGCCTGGCTATTTTTTGTATTTTTAGTAGAGACGGGGTTTCACCATGTTGGCCAAGCTGGTCTCAAACTCCTGACCTCAGGTGATCCACCTGCCTCCACCTCCCAAAGTGCTGGGATTACAGGCATGAGCCACCATGCCTGGCCACCCTCTTGTTTATAAACAGAACTACCTATTGCCACCACTGGCTTTGGAGATAAGAAAGCAAAGCTAACCCATCCCACCTATTCCCCTTCCCCTACCCCACTCCATCCACCTACCCCCATCCCATGCCCCTCATCTTCCACCCTCTCCCAGCATAAGGAAGCCAGTCAGTGCTCTTAGGGAAGTGGGCGCAATGAGGTTCATCTTGGCGAATGAGCGGGATGCGGTGGCTCATACCTGTAATCCCAGCACTTTGGGAGGCCAAGGCAGGCTGATCACCTGAGGTCAGGAGTTCAAGACCAGCCTGGCCACAATGGTGAAACCTCGTCTCTACTAAAAATACAAAAATTAGCCGGGCGTGGTGGCCTGCGCCTGTAGTTACCGCCACTTGGCTAAGGCAGGAGGATCGCTTGAACCCGGGAGGCGGAGGTTGCAGTGAACTGAGATTGCACCACTGCACTCCAGCCTGGGTAACAGAGTGAGACCCTGTCTCAAAAAAACAAAAACAAAAACGTCTTAGATAATGAGCAAGAACTCCATTCTGAAATCTGTTTCTATTTTCTTCCTCCCAAGACCCCATCAGAATGGCAGTGAAGTAATATTAAAATTTTTCCATTTTGCTCTATCCAGTTGGCCCAATCTGAAGGGTAGCATCTGAGAGGTGGACCAGAGAGTTCAACACATTTCTAGGAGGTGTCAGGCAGGTGGAGTGGCCAGGCAGAGGAAGCCCTGGCCAAGAATTCAGGCAGAAAGAGCTTAGCCAAGGAGGGCTCTGGTGAGCCCTGCAGAACCCGGAAAGGCTCAGGACTGAGAAAGGCAGAGGCAGCAGCAGTCAGGTTAGTTGAAAGTCAGTATAATAAAAACAGACAAGCCCCTTCAGGGCCTCTATGCACAGGCTGCCATCTGCAAGCTGTCCCTCTTCTGCCCCCAGGCACATCTATCAAAGGAGAGAAAGTTAACAGAGAGCAGATCAGCCATCTCTTCTTACTAGAGCCCCAAAATAGTTTATTTATTTATTTATTTTTGAGACAGAGTCTTGCTCTGTCACCCAGGCTGGAGTGCAGTGGCACAATCTTGGCTTACTGCAATCTCTGCCTCCTGGGTTCAAGCAATTCTCCTGCCTCAGCCTCCTGAGTAGCTGGGATTATAGGCACCTGCCACCATGCCTGGCTATTTTTTGTATTTTTAGTAGAGACGGGGTTTCACCATGTTGGCCAGGCTAGTCTCGAACTCCTGACCTCGTGATCCACCTGCCTCAGACTCCCAAAGTGGTGGGATTACAGGCATGAGCCACTGCACCCAGCCCAAAATTATTTTTTAAAAAACAACCAAATAGGCCAGGCGCAGAGGCTCATGCCTATAATCCCAGTACTTTGGGAGGCTGAGGCAGGAAGATCACTTGAGACCAGGAGTTTGAGAGCAGCCTGGGCAACATAGTGAGACCTGGTCTCTACAAAAAATACAAAAAATAGCCAGGCACGGTGGGGTGTGCCTGTGGTTCCAGCTACTCAGGAGGCTGAGGCAGGAAGGTCGCTTGAGCCCAGGAGGTCAAGGCTGCAGTGAGCTGTGATGGCACCACCACTGCACTCAGCCTGGGCAAATGAGGGAGACCCTGTCTCAAAAGAAAAAAAAGGTGGGGTGTGGTGTCTCGCACCTATAATACCAGAACTTTGGGAGGCCAATTCAGGAGCATCGCTTGAGCTCAGGAGTTTGAGACCAGCCTGGGCAACATGGCAAAACCCGTCTCCACAAAAAATTTAAAAATCAGCTGAGCAGTCCCAGCCACTTGGTAGGTTGAGTTGGGAGGATCACCTGAGCCCAGGATGTCAAGGCTGCAGTGAGCCATAATTGCGCCATTGCACTCCAGCCTGGATGACGGAGTGATACCGTCTCAAAAAAAAAAAAAAAAAAAAAAAGAAAGAAAAAGAAATGAGCTCTGCAGAGCTTGCAAGAGACTGAGTACTTGGGGGCAGCAGGAAGCAGGAGTGAGGCAGAGAGCTGAAAACTGGAGCAGCTACAAGTTTCTCTACAAAAGGGTGGGACACCCAGGTCCTCTCCAAGCCCCACACAGCCTGGCTACCTGCCCGCTCCCAGCTGCAGAAGACGAGAGATGGAGTCAAGCTCCAAGACTGAGGACCTGAGTCAAAGCTGCAGGCTGGGAGAAGGAGCAGGGGAGGAAAGCAGGAGAAAAGGTAAGGCTGGGGGCCTGGGCTCTGAAAGCTCGGTTCCTTCCTGCTGTCTGTTCCCAGGAAATCTACATGCAAGGCGTGCCCTGGCTCAGGCACGTCCTCCTCCCCTGGCTCAGGCACGTCCTCCTCCCCTGGCTCAGGCACGTCCTCCTCCCCAGGCAGGAGACCAGAGGAGTCATCTCTAGAGAAACCAGCCACCCTGGAATAGACAGCCCCGAACAGTAACATCTGGGGCCTCAGCGAAGAGGCTCACTTGCCACCCGATCCCTTTACAGCAAAGGCCAGCAGGTGAGAGACCCACCCCTGTGATGTCTTCCATGGAAACAGGAGGAGGCAAAGATGTTGCCTAAAGAGCTGCTCTTTCACCGGCTCTCCTGTGCTCCTGTGCTCTTTCCTGCCTAATGCTTCTGCAGCTACCCGCTCCTGTCCATCTGGGCATCCACACTTCTACGGTCTGATCTTCGAATGGCAGTTTGGGACTCCGGCCTGGGTAACCTAGGAAGATCACACAGACCCTGTTCAGAACCCATGAAGTGGGTTTGGCTTGGTGAGTTTCCATCTCCTTAGTCGTTTGTTCTCGAAGCCATAGCCCAGGTGCACAGCAGCGGCAGTTTGCCTTTGTCTCTGTTTGCTGGTTTGCATGAAACGGGAGGAAGCAGTGAGCTGGCCCTGTCCCCTCTATGCTGGAGTTTATTCAGACCCCTTCAGCCCACAGCAGCTGAACTCTCAGCCCACAGCAGCTGAACTCTCAGCCCGATTGCCAGGCCCCACATGCAACAAGCCCACAGCTTCATTCTCATCCCACGTTTTGCGCTTTTGCTGTGTCTCTGGCGTGTGGAATTCTTTATCTTGTTTTTGAACCAGTTCTTTTGTTTTTTTCTCTTCTTGTAGTTTGTTTCTTTATTTGGAGCAGAGACATGTTCAATTCACGAATTCACTGTGCTATTTTGACAGAACCCCATGTTTTGAATTCAAATCATTTTTTTACACCAAAAGAACAAACACAGCTAGTAGAGTAGTTAATTCTATGTTTGGGGCAAGAGAACTAAAGATGGGAATAGAGTATCTTGTAAGCCAGTGGTCCCCAACCTTTTTGGCACCAGGGACCGGTTGGTTTCATGGAAGACAATTTTTCCGCAGACTGGGATGGGGGTATGGTTTCAGGATGAAACTGTTCCACCTCAGATCATCAGGCATTAGATTCTTATAAGGGGTGTGCAACCTAGATCCCACACACGCGCAATTCACAATTGGGTTCATGCTCCCATATGAGAATCTAACCAGCCTGCTAATCTGACAGGAGGCGGAGCTCAGGTGGTAATGTGAGCAACGGGGAGCAGCTGTAAACATAGATGGAGTTTCGCTCACTCAACTGCTGCTCACCTGCTGTGCAGGCCAGTTCCTAACAGGCCACGGACCCACACTGGTCTGTGGCTCAGGGGTTGGGGACCCCTGTGGTAGACCATCAAATATACTGAGGAAAATAGCACCGGAGTCCAACTAAAGAGACCAAAATTATAGCAAGCATCAAAAAGAAAACCATGATCACAAAGGACTTGAATAGACAATTCTCCAAACAAGATAAACATTTGACCAGTGAGTACATGAAAAGATGCCCAACATCGCTAGAGAAATGCGAGCCAAAACCATAATGAGATATCACCTCACACCCATTAGGAGAGCTCCTATTAAAAATAAAAACAAGAAAACAGCAAATGTTGGTGAGGATGTGGAGAAATTGAAATCCTTGTGCATTGTTGGTGAGAATGTAAAATGGTACCGCTAATGTAGAAAACACTATGGAAGTTCCTCAAAAAATTACAAATAGAATGACGCTGGGTGTGGTGGCTCACACCTGTAATCCCAACACTTTGAGAGGCTGAGGCAGGAGGATCGCTTGAAGCCAGGAGTTCGAGACCAGTCTAGGCAACATAGCAAGAACCCATCTCTACAAAAAATAAAAAGTCAGGCATGGTAGCATCACATCTGTAGTCCCAGCTACTGAGGAGGCTGAGGAAGTAGGATCACTTGAGCCCAGGAGTTCAAGGCTGCAGTGAGTTATGATCATACCACTGCACTCCAGCCTGAGTGACAGTGTGAAACTGTTTCTAAAAAATAAACATAAAAAATAGAATTATCGGCCGGGCCTGGTGGCTCATGCCTGTAATCCCAGCACTTTGGGAGGCTGAGGTGGGCGGATCACAAGGTCAAGAGATCGAGACCATCTGGGCCAACACGGTGAAACCTGTTGTACTAAAAATACAAAAATTAGCTGGGTGTGGTGGTGCGCACCTGTAGTCCCAGCTACTCGGGAGGCTGAGGCAGGATAATTGCTTGAACCCAGGAGGCAGAGGTTGCAGTGAGCCAATATTGCACCACTGCACTCCAGCCTGGTGACAGAGTGAGACTCCGTCTTAAAAAAAGAAAAAAAAATAGAATTACCATATGATCCAAAAATTTCTTTTTTTTTTTTGAGACAGAGTTTCACTCTTGTTGCTCAGGCTGGAGTGGAGTGGCACGATCTTAGCTCCTCTGCCTTCCGGGTTCAAAGCAATTCTCCTGCCTCAGCCTCCTGAGTAGCTGGGATTACAAGCACCTGCCATCACACCCAGCTAATTTTTGTATGTTTAGTAGTGATGGGGTTTCACCATGTTGGCCAGGCTGGTCTCGAACTCCTGGCCCCAGGTATCCACCCGCCTCGGCCTCCTAAAGTGGTGGGATTAGAGGCGTAAGCCAATGCGCCCTGCCTAGAAATTTCACTTCTGAGTATATCCCCAAAAGAACTGAAAGCAAGGTCTCGGGGGTATTTGTCCATCTGTGTTCACAGCAGCACTATCCACAATGGCTAAAACATGGAAGTAACACAAGTGTCCACCAAGGGATGAATGGAGAAGAAAAAAAGATACAACAGAATATTCTTCAGCCTTAAAAAGGAAATTCTGACCCATGGATGAACCTTGAGGATGAACACAGTTAAAAGATGTCAGCACTAGTGGCACTTGGGGACTCCAGCCCAGCTCCTGTCACAAGCAACTGGCCACCAGGTCTGGACCCACATCCTTTGCTCTTGGCCTACTGAGGTCATTCAGTTTTGCTCATCTCCCACAACCTGGAAACCCAAGGGGGCAGGCTGTGCAGTTCATCCTGGAAGAATAATAGAAGAGCAGCTGTCGTGCATGGAAAGATCGTGCAATGGGTCAAGTATTTAATTAATTATTTTTTGAGACAGGGCCTTGATCTGTCACCCAGGCTGGAGTGCGGTGGCACGATCACGGCTCATTGCAGTCTTGAACTTCTGGGCTGAAGCGATCCTTTCACCTCAGCCTCCCGGGTAGCTGGTACTACAGGCACACACCACTGTACCTGGCTAATTTTTTTATTTTTGGTAGAGACGGGGTCTCCCTAAGTTGCCCAGGCTGGTCTTGAACTCCTGGGCTCAAGCGATCCTCCCACCTTGGCCTCCCAGTGTTGGGATTACAGGCGTGAACCACCATGCCAGTCTGGGTCAAGTATTTTATATTCATTACTTGAGTTTCATAACAACCCTATAAAGTAGGCATCACTGTCCATTTTAAAACAAGTAAACAGAGGCCTAGGAAAGGTAACCACCCAAGGTCATATACACCAAGGAACAGGCAATGCTGGCATTCAGACCCAGGCCAGTAAACCCAAAGCCCCATGCCCTTGACCCACCACAACAATCTGGGATTCTGAAGGGCTTGAGTCAGGTGACACCCCAGATCTAAGCATCTGAAGGTCCCTAACTGTGGAGCCTTTCATGAGAACAAGCCACTGGAGGGTAAGCACACGTCGCTCTTCTCAAGGGAGGGTGTACTAAAGGAGCCTCATCTCACTCCCCCTGTGCCATGGAGGCCACACCAGGTGAGCACCCTTGGGAGGGAGACGCATAGCCTGACTGGGGTGCTAATGGGTCCCGGCACTGGGTTCTCCACATGAACAGTTGTGTGAATCCAGAAGGCTCAGATCACGTGCCACAGCGCCACCTACTGGCCTGCGAACAACAACATCGTCCTGTTGTAAAGTCGGCAAACAATCATTTAAAAATTTTCAGGCCGGGCGCGGTGGCTCACGCCTGTAATCCCAGCACTTTGGGAGGCTGAGGTGGGCAAATCATAAGGTCAGGAGATCGAGACCATCCTGGTCAACATGGTAAAACCCCGTATCTACTAAAAATACAAAAAATTAGCTGGGCGTGGTGGCGTGTGCCTGTAATCCCAGCTACTCGGGAGGCTGAAACAGGAGAATCGCCTGAACCCGGGAAGTGGAGGGTGCAGTGAGCCGAGATCGCACCATTGCATGCCAGCCTGCGCAAAAAGAGTGAAACTCTGTCTCAAAATAAATAAATAAATAAATAAATAAATATACTCAGTCGCTTCTTTGCTAATGAAGGGCAGCACTTTTTTTTTTTTTTTTGAGACAGAGTCTTGCTCTGTCACCAGCCTGGAGTGCAATGGCGCAATCTCGGCTCACTGCAACATCTGCCTCCCAGGTTCAAGTCATTCTCCTGCCTCAGCCTCCCGAGTAGCTGGGACCACAGGCATGCACCACCACACCCGGCTAATTTTTGTATTTTTATATTTATTTATAAATATAAGATGTAATCCCAAAGTGCTGGGATTACAGGCATGAGCCACTGCACCTGGCCAGCACACTCTTTTATTTGAGACAGAGTCTCACTCTGTCACCCAGGTGGAGTGCAGTGGCGTGTTCTCGGCTCACTGCAACCTCTGCCTCCAGAGTTCAAGCGATTCCTGTGCCTCAGCCTCCCAAATAGCTGGGATTATAGGTGCGTGAGACCATACCCAGCTAATTTTTGTATTTTTAACAGAGACAGGGTCTCACCATGTTGGCCAGGCTGGTCTCAAATTCCTGACTTTGGGTGATCCACCTGCCTCGGCCTCCCAAAGTGCTAGGATTACAGGCATGTGCCACCTCACCCAGCCAAGACACTCTTTGTGGGTGTTGACACCATAGTAAGAATATGTAACTGCCACCGCTATGAAAGACACATTCTCTGCCCATTTAAGAAACAGAACTTTATCAGCACTCACCTTGCAAAAGAGGCTTGGGAAGTGGTCTGGAGTCATAGGGGCATAGGACAACTCAGACAGCACATCCACAGCTCGAGGGCCAATCAGATTGAGGGCTAAATGGAAAAGAACAAGAGATGTCCAGCTCTCCTTCTGAACAGCTGAGCCAGTGGGAAAGGTCTACTGCAGACTTGCTCAGCTATAGCCAGGCCTGGGTGCAGAGACCAGGAATATGTCCCTTTGCTTAGACACTCCAAGGGTGGATGCTAAGCACCCCGATTCTGGCGAATACACCTCTGCCAACAGGGCCTGCTGAACGCAGCGGGGCTGGCCATAACCACCCCACACAATTCCCGTTCTCCTTTTCCCTCGACCCAGGAGGTCGAGGCTGCAGGGATCCATAATTGCATCACTGCACTCCAGCCTGGGTAACAAAGTGAGACCCTGTCTCAAAAAAAAAAAAAAAAAGACAAGGCATCTTCTCCCAGTAGGGTACATAATCTGGTGGGCTTTTTTTTCTTTTCCTCCTGGTGATTTCTTTTGTTTAGGACTGCTAATAAACTGGCTTTGATTTCATGTAATGACTCTTAGTCTCTGGGATTTATGGTTCCTGGAGAAGCGCCTGAGAGCCTCTGCTACAGTACCCCTAAGGAATCAACATGTTGGAGGGAGCAGAGCGGGATGGCAGCTCATCTCACCTGCGCCTGTTCAGTCGTGCTATGCTGCAGTCATTTTCATACCCTCCACCCTCGTTGAGCATGCCAGTATGCACAATGTGGCCCACAGGCACATCCAGATCATTGGAGAAGAGGTACTGTAGAACTTCTAATGCCTGATCCCCAGTGGACTGCAGGGTTAGGGAATGAAACAGAGAGTGAGCGTGAGAGCACCTGGCTGGGCCACATGGCCCCACCAGCAATGAACCTCATTGAGAAAATTCAATCAGCCAATTCCCATGTGACAACATTTGCAGACCTACTCCACTGTAAGAAGCTCCAGGGAACGCTAGCTATTGATTCTTATGATAAACATGCCTCTCTACCAAATTAAAAACCCAAAACAAGGAGCTAAAATTTCAGAAAAATGTCACAATACAGATGAAACACTAAAATATACCAGAATTCTTAAGAAATCAGTGTTTTGTTTTTGTTTTTGTTTTGAGATGGAGTCTCACTCTGTTGCCCAGGCTGAGTGCAGTGGTGCAATCTCAGCTCACTGCAACCTCCACCTCATGAGTTCATGCGATTCTCCTGCCTCCCGAGTAGCTGGGATTACAAGTGCCCGCCACCATGCCTGGTTAATTTTTTGTATTTTTGGTAGAGATGGTTTCGCCATGTTGGCCAGGCTGGTCTTGAACTCCTGATCTCAGGTGATCCACCCGTCTCGGCCTCCCAAACTGCTGGGATTACAGGCATGAGCCACCACTCCTGGCCTTAATTTTTGTATTTTTAGTAGAAACGGGGTTTCACCATCTTGGCCAGGCTGGTCTGGAACTCCTGACCTCAGGTGATCCACGCCCCCTTGGCCTCCCAAAGTGCTGGGAATACAGGCATGACCCACTGCACCCAGTCAGGAATCAGTTTTGAAGATGAAAAACAAAAGGCATTCAATAAATATGCGAAGTTTCCTAATCTATTACTTTGGTTCCCAAATACTTACTGTTATCTCAAACTTTGTGAAAGAGGACATGTCAATGACACACACAGCTTCCTTACAGCACTTGACTTCAGACTCCACGATGTCAAACCAATCTGGCTTATAGAAAGTCCTGCTCTGCTCCAATGCCAGGAGGTCTACAGAATGGAAAAATCACAAGGCCCTGTAGAGTTTAGTGTAGTCCACGTGGTTCCTTTTCTTCCGTGAACACATTCTAGCCTATGCATTTGAAAATACATTTTATTAATTCCCAGGACAAAAAAAAAAAGGAGCAAAAATGAGAATGTGACTTCTTACCCTTGTCAGGGGGAACAAAGTACTTTGGCCTCTCAAATCCATGTTTCTCCATCCACCTGGCTCCCTGTGCATCCAGCCGGTCGTAGAGAGGAGAGGTGCGTAACTGCCTACCGGTCTGGAAGTCCCAGTGGGGAACCTTCAGATCATACATCAAAGCTAGAAAAGACACGAGTAGTCTATCAAAGCCCAAGACACACATTCTAGACCTGAGTAGCCAATATCCACTAGACTCTGGAGTTGTTTCTATTCAAAAGAGCTTTCCAGGCTAACGTAGTTTGTTTTTTTTTTTTAAGACGGAGTTTTGCTTTTGTTGTCCAGGCTGGAGTGCAGTGGCACAATCTTGGCTTACTGCAACCTCCGCCTCCTGGGTTTAAGCGATTCTCCTGCCTCAGCCTCCCGAGTAGCTGGGATTACAGGCACGTGCCACAGTGCTACACTAATTTTTGTATTTTTAGTAGAGACAGGGTTTCTCCATGTTGGTCAGGCTGGTCTCAAACTCCTGACCTCAGGTGATCTGCCCGCCCCAGCCTCCCGAAGTGCTGGGATTACAGGCATGAGGCACTCTGCCCGGCCCAATTTCCAGGCTAATGTAGTCTAATTTTCAAAATTACCCAGTGTATCAGGCATGCTCCAGAAGGAAAGACAATCCTGCCAAGCTGCTATCGTCCCTCCCTGGAGCTACGTGTCACGGCATGACTCGGCCTATATTCACATTCAGCATTCCACATTAGTAGGTAGAAATGATGGCAGAAAGGTCAGGGTCCTAAACCTTACTAAGCTTCATAGCAGAGAAGAAGGTTACTAAGTGGGACACAGGTGGTAACAAAATGTGAAAAAATGGCATTCGATTCTTCATTGTGCCTGTGTTAGTATCTCAGACCTGTTACAGACATTTCCTCCCTGATAATTAACTCACTTCTGAAGTGAAAGGGTACATATTGTAGCTTGATTAGGTGGCTCTGAAATCTGAGAAGTTACATTGTATTGTACCAATGACATTATTCACACAACAAAGCTAGGGTCAGAATTCATTTCTCTTAGGCCGGGTGTGGTGGCTCACGTCTGTAAACCCAGCACTTTGAGAGGTCGAGGTGGGCGGATCACGAGGTCAAGAGTTCGAGATCAGCCTGACCAATGTGGTGAAACCCCGTCTCTACTAAAAATACATAAATTAGCCAGGCATGGTGGCAGGCGCCTGTAATCCCAGCTACTCAGGAGGCTGAGGCAGGAGAATTGCTTGAACCCAGGAGGCAGAGGTTGCAGTGAGCCAAAATCACGCCACGGCACTCCAGCCTGGGCAATAGAGCAAGACTGTCTCGGAAAAAAAAAAATTTCATTTCCCTTAATGTCTAATCTCCAACAGCAATAAGTAAAAAAAGCCAGAAGAGTGCGATCTGTGGTCCCTTGCAAAGAGAAGACCTGATCTCACACCGTCCCAAACAAAAGGCACATCAAGGCTTGGGGAGGTTGGGAGACAGGAGAAGGAAGCCAGGTGGGGTTCTCTGCATGGTGACAATCTCTCCATCTCCTGGTACTTTAGGTTCTATCTTCCCCTTCCCCATTTTCTTTTCTATTTTTTTTTTTTTTATTTTTTGTTGAGATGGAATCCCTCTCTATCACCCAGGCTAGAGCGCAGTGGTGCGATCTTGACTCACTGCAACCTCCATCTCCCGGGTTCAAGTGATTGTCCTGCCTCAGCCTGCCAAGTAGCTGGGATCACAGGCACATACCACCACATGTGGCTAAATTTTTGTATTTTTAGTAGAGACAAGGTTTCGCCATGTTAGTTAGGCCAGACCTCCTGACCTCAAGTGATCCGCCTGCTTCAGCCTCCCAGCGTGCTGGGAATACAGGCGTGAGCCACTGCGCCTGGCGCCTTCCCCATTTTCTATGTGCCTGCCACTTCTATTTCATGAGAATTGGCTACCAAAAGTGTCATATCACCAAGGAGAAGCTCAAGCTCAATTATGATTTGTACAGGTTCCAAAGTAACTATGGGTGGGGAAATTTAGGCTTATAATAGTTCAACTTTAAAACAAAAAACTTTGATTTTTTATTTTATTTTTTTGAGACAGGGTCTCAGTCCCACTGCCCAGGCTGGAGTACACAGTGGCACCATCATGGCTCACTGCAGCCTCAACTTCCCCAGCTCAGGTGATTCGCCTACCTCAGCCTCCCAAGTAGCTGGGACTTCAGGTGTGTGCCACTAGGCATGGCTAATTTTTTGGTTTTGGTTTTAGTAGACACAGGGTTTCACTACGTTGCCTAGGCTGGTCTCAAACTCCTGACCTCAAGTGACCTACCTCCCTCAGCATCCCAAAGTGCTGGGATTACAGGCATGAGCCACCACACCCAGCCAAGCTCAACATTTTAACCAAAATATTTGCTAAAATTAAAGAACCTTAGCAGTTAAACATATTGCTGTTAGGTCCTTCATCTCCATGGATGTACATCCTCTTCCCAGGCCAGAAGTGAGCACTCAGGCATTAAAGGCCATCCAGAGTCCTCATCAACAATGTTATCCAACTACCAAACTAACAGTTTACTTGTAACCAAGAATGGTGGTCAGAGCCAACACAGAAACTTAGTCCTGAGCCCTGAATATTTAGATACCATTTGGCAAAGTCTGAGAACAGCTCCTTAGTACAGGAAAATGAAATTACAACTTGAACCCACGTGGTTTGGTTCAATTCCTGATACAAAAGCTTTCTAAGGGCTTCCTAGAAAATAAATCAGAGATCAAGGTAGAATAACAAATTAAGATGAAGTGGCCAATCCTTCAAAGTTGAAGCAGGGCGAGAACATGGGAGTGAGAGCACGAATGTATGTTTTGTATTTATACGGGAAGTGGTTCCCAGTCTTGCTGCCGTAGGGTGGATTAATGGTGAAAGTCACTCACAGAAGCCTGAAGCTCTGAGAATAACTTGGCAAATTCTCTGACTTGGAAAGAAAAAACTAAGTGGGGAGTGAGAAAGCATTTTCTCAAAAACTAAGTGGGAGTGAGAAAGCATTCACTTCGACACAGGGTCTCTCAAGGCAGACTGCAGAAAGCACGCACTTCGACATACGGTCTCTCAAGGCAGACCGGGAAGAAGGCATTGCTTAGAATATTTATGAAGCTGCTATGTACCAACTGTAACTCCTATTCTACTTTCTTGTTCTCAGAAGGAAACAAGGTCCGATGCACTAAAGAAAATGTTACATATATATCATGAGGAGCATAAAGCCCCTTAACTCAGGCCTGAAACAGTCAAATCAAATGCCCAACTCAAAGCACTTGTTAAAGAACTGAGGAAAACTTTGCTCCTTCTGAATGACAACACGGGCCACCGAGAAGATACCTGCAACTAGGAGCAACTGCGATAAAGCTTCACTTACGCATGACTTCCATGACCCGGTGGCGCAGAAAGGTGCGGCTGCTCTGGAGGGCTCCAAAACGTTTCAGGTCCAATTCCCAAACGTTTTCTGAGGGATAACCATGTACCATCCATTCGGCAAGGTACCTATATAGACAGAGGGCACTTGTTGGGGCTCAGGTGTGAGATTTGAGAAAATTAATATTCTACAAATCGAGAACTAACAGAATCAAAAGATCCTAAATTGCCATAGACCAGCTGAATAGTTTTGGGCACTTTCCTTAACTTTTCTGGAAGAAACGAACATGGGTCTGTGTACTGCTCTCAAAAGACTACTATGAGGATTTTACCCCAGATGATAAGATTCCCTAGGAGGTATTTAACATAGAAGCCAGCCAGACACATTGGCTGATGCCTGTAATCCCAGAACTTTGGGAGGCTGAGGCAGGGGATTGCTTGAAGTCAGGAGTTTGAGACCAGCCTGGGCAACATAGTAAGACCCCGTCTCTACAGAAAAAAAAAAAAGTTTCAAAGTGAGCCAGGTGGCTCACACCTGTAATCCCAGCACTTTGGGAGGCCGAGGCAGACGGATCACTTGAGGTCAGGAGTTCGAAACAAGCCTGACCGATGTGGAGAAACCTTGTCTCTATTAAAAATACAAAATTAGCCGGTGTGGTGGCACACGCCTGTAATCCCAGCTACTACGGAGGCTGAGGAAGGAGAATTGCTTGAACCTGGGAGGCAGAGGTTGCAGTAAGCCTAGATCACGCCATTGCACTCCAGCCTGGGCAACAAGAGCGAAACTCCATCTCAAAAAGAAAAAAAAAATTAGCCGGCATGGTGGCACATGCCTGTAATCCCAGCTACTCGGGAGGCTGAGGCAGGAGAATCACTTGAACCCGGGAGGCAGAGGTTGTGGTGAGCCGAGATTGTGCCATTGCACTCCAGCCTGGGCAACAAGAGCAAAACTTCGTTTCCAAAAAAAAAAAAAAAAAAGAGCTGGGTATGGTGGCACATGCCTGTAGTTAGTTCTAGCTCTTCTGGAGTCTGATGCGGGATGATCCCTTGAGCCCAGGAACTTGCAGCTGCAGTGAGCTATGATGGTGCCACTGCACTCCAGCCTGGGTGAGAGTAAGATCTTGTTTCAAAAAAAGTTATAAGCCTCATCTATGAAGAAATAAGACTAAAACACATACAAATATACTCTAAATATCCAATGGGTTTTTTTCTGTCACCTCAAGATTATACAGTTACGTGACCACATCTCCTTTGCTCCAAACATTTTTGTAACTCCTCTTCTGTAATTGTTTTCAGAGCCATTCCACAAATCACCCAAGAGAACTGGTCTCATAAATTTAAAATAAACTTTTCATCGTGGCTACCATCTTACCCATTTGTAAGTATTCAGTTCAGTGGCAGTGGGTACATTCACACTGCGGTGTAACCTTCACCACCATCCATCCTAGAACTCTTTTCCTCTTGCATTTCTGGAACTCTGTGCTCATTCAAGAATAGCTCCCCTCCCCCGCCTCTGGCAACCATCATTGTACTTTCTGTCTCTATGATCTGACAACTCTAGCAACTTCATATAAGTGGAACCACACAGTATTTGGTCCTTTTGTGACTGGCTTATTTAATGTTCATTAGTGTCTTATTTTATTTTATTATTATTATTTTTATTGAGATACAGTCTCGCTCTGTTGCCCAGGCTGGAGTGCAGTGGCGCAATCTTGGCTCACTGCAAGCTCTGCCTCCCGGGTTCACGCCATTCTCCTGTCTCAGCCTCCCGAGTAGCTGGGACCACAGGCACCCGCCACAACGCCTGGCTAATTTTGTTTGTGTATTTTTAGTAGAGATGGGGTTTCACTGTGTTAGCCAGAGTGGTCTCGATCTCGTGACCTTGTGATCCGCCCACCTCGGCCTCCCAAAGTGCTGGGATTACAAGCGTGAGCCACTGCGCCCGGCCTAGTGTCTAATTTTTAAATAAAAACTTGTGGCCGGGCACGGTGGCTCATGCCTGTAATCCTAGCACTTTGGGAGGCCAAGGTGGGTGGATCACTTGAAGTCAGGAGTTCAAGACCAGCCTGGCTAACATGGTGAAACCCTGTCTCTACTAAAAATAGAAAAATTAGCCAGATGTCTTGGCACACACCTCTAATCCCAGCTACTCGGGAGGCTGAGGTAGGAGAATAGCCTGAACCCAGGAGGTGGAGGTTGCAGTGAGCTGAGATCATGTCACTGCATTCCAGCCTGGGTGACAGAGCAAGACTGTCTAAAAAAACAAACAAACCGTGTATTACCTAGTTCAAATACCTACCTCAATCAACATACTTGGCTACCAAACTCAAATACACACTCAAATGACCAATATTTGTTACAACTGAAAAAATATAAAAGAATATCCCACAGGATCTGTGGCTAACTCCAAAAGATGAGTTGCAAAAACATTTTGCCCGATGACATTTCTGGAACATGGGGAACCTCTCATACTTAGAAGGGGACAACTCCAAAATTACATGTATCTTCTTATTAGTCTTAACATACTAGATTAAATATACCACACGCCACGTTAATAACAAGTAATTCTAGAAGGGAAGAGACCCAGCAAGTTGACTTATGTTCACAGCTGACTTTGAGTGAGAAAGACTTACTTTCCGGCTCCTCCACCAAATGAAAGGCCAGCAGAGTTCATTCCTGCCAGGACAAAGTAGCCCTGCACTGCAGGAGACTCGCCCATGATGCACCTCATGTCTGGTGTGAAGGTCTCTGGGCAGTTCACCAACTTCATGATCTCCAGAGTCTCTAATTCTGGCATCCTCCTCAGAAGGGAACTCAACAGAGGCTCTGAGCAATGACAACAAAACCAAATAGAGTTCTCACCTTTAAGGAATTAAACCACTTTCAACCCCTCTACTTTTTTACACCCTCCCCTTTCAGAAAACCTCTTGAATTTTTTTTTTTTTTTTTGAGATGGAGTCTCACTCTGTCGCCCCGGCTGGAGTGCGGTGGCACGATCTCCGCTCACTGCAACCTCTGCCCCCAGGTTTGAGCTATTCTCTTGCCTCAGCCTGCCAATTAGCTCGGATTACAGGCGTGCACCACCATGCCCAGATAATTTTTTGTATTTTTAGTAGAGATGGGGTTTCACCATGATGGCCACACTAGTTTCGAACTCTTGACCTCAAGTGATCTGCCTGCCTCGGCCTCCCAAAGTGCTAGGATTATAGGTGTGAACCACTGTGCCCGGCTGGAAGAGATTTTTTTAAAGACGAGCCAACTGGGCCATTTATCACAAAGCAGATAGAATTGCTTGGTAGAATTACAGGATATAGCTGCAAAATACTTGGTATAAAGACTGAGGAAAAAAGATATTGGTTAGAAAGGAAAGCAGCAGAGAACAGCAAGTAAAACGTATCTACAGATAATAATCTTGAAGGGACCAGTGTGAGTGGAAAAGCTCTTAAATGGCAGCCACAGAGATTTTAATAAAAGGTGATGTTCTGAGCTGGGCATGGTGGCTTGCGTTTGTAACCCCGGCACTTTGGGAGGCCAAGGTGGGAGGATCACCTGAGGTCAGGAGTTCAAGAGCATTATGGCCAAAATGGCGAAGCCTCGTCTCTACTAAAAATACAAAAATTAGCCAGTCGTGATGGTGGAAGCCTGTAATCCCAGCTACTCGGGAGGCTGAGGCAGAAAAATCGCTTGAATCTGAGAGGCGGAGGTTGAAGTGAGCAGAGATCGTGACACTGCACTCCAGCCTGGGCAATAGAGTGAAACTCCATCTCAGGAAAAAAAAAAAAAAAAAGGCAATGTTCTGCATTGGAATAGCTGCAAAAGACAGACTTTCACCCTGCTTTAAAGGAAATCTACCATCAGGGCATAATCCAGTGGACAGCAGAAAAAGATGAAACCAGACCAGAGCTGGATAATGGGTACATGGGGGCTCATCACACTACTCTCGCCAGGTTTGTTTAGTAGACACATAGTCTCCAGTCTCGCCATGTTGCCCAGGCTGGTCTTCACTTCCTGGGCTCCAGTGATCCTCCCATCTTGGCCTCCCAAAATGATGGAATTACAGGTGTAAGCCACTGTGCCCAGCTTCTATCCACTTTTAAAAGTTTGAAATTTTCCGTAAGAATTTATTAAAAAAAGAAAGCCCATCAAGGGTCAGAGGGAAATTCTTCATTAGAGACTCTTTCATCTTTTTAAATTTGGAACTAGGTAACTATATTATTATTATTTTTTTTTTTTTTTTTTTGAGATGGAGTCTCGCTCTGTCACCCAGGCTGGAGTGCAGTGGTGCGATCTCAGCCCACTGCAGCCTCTGCCTCCCGGGTTCCAGCAATTCTCCTGCCTCAGCCTCCCAGGTAGCTGGCATTACAGGTGTGCGCCACCACATCCAGCTAATTTTTATATTTTTAGTAGAGACGGGTTTTTGCCATGTTGGCCAGGCTGGTCTTGAACTCCTGACCTCAGGAGATCCGCCCGCCTCGGCCTCCCAAAGTGCTGGGATTACAGGCCTTAAAGGCCAGGTGCGGTGGCTCATGCCTGTAATCCCAGCACTTTGGGAGGCCGAGGTGGGTGGATCTCTTGAGGTCAGGAGCTCAAGACCAGCCTGGCCAAATAGTGAAACCCCATCTCTACTAAAAACACAAAAATTGGCTCTGCGTTGTGGTGGGCGCCTGTAATTCCAGCTACCTGGGAGGCTGAGGCAGGAGAATTGCTTGAATCCAGGAGGCGGAGGATGCAGTGAGCTAAGATCGCACCACTGCATTCCAGCCTGGGCAACAGAGCAAGACTCCATCTCAAAATGAATGAATGGATACATAAATAAACAAATAAAATTATTTTAAAATTTAATAAAATACTACACTAACAAAACAATTCTGAAAAACAAAACAAAACAAAACAATTCTGTTTTCTAAAGAACTCTTCAATTTTATATGAAGTCCTACTGAAAGAAGTCTCCTCCTAAAACCTAAAATCTGAGCAATAATTTTAGGTGAATAAAGAATAAGCAGGGGCCGGGCGTGGTGGCTCTCGTCTGTAATCCCAGCACTTTGGGAGGCCAAGGCGGGCAGATCTCCTGAGGTCAGGAGTTCGAGACCAGCCTGACCAACATGGAGAAACCCTGTCTCTACTAAAAATACAAAATTAGCCAGGCGTGGTGGCGCATGTCTGTAATCCCAGCTACTCAGGAGGCTGAGGCAGGAGAATCACTTGAACCCGGGAGGCAGAGGTTGCGGTGAGCCGAGATCGCACCATTGCACTTGAGCCTGGGCAACAAGAGTGAAACTCCATCTCAAAAAAAGACAAAAAACAAAAAAAAAGAAGCAGAGCTGGGCACAGTGGCTCACACCTTTACTCCCAGCACTTTGGGAGACCAAGGCAGGCAGATCACTTGAGGCCAGGATTTCAAGACCAGCCTGGGCAACGTGGTAAAACCCTGTCTCAACTAAAAATACATAAACTAGCTGGACATGTTGATGCATGCCTGTAATCCCAGCTACTCAGGAGGCTGAGGCATGAGAATCACTTGAATCTAGGAGGTGGAGGTTGGAGTGAGCCGAGATTGTGCCACTGCACTCCAGTCTGGGCGACAGAGCAAGACTCTTATCTCAAAAAAAAAAAAAAAAAAAAAAAAGGCCAGACGCAGTGGCTCATGCCTGTAATCCCAGCACTTTGGGAGGCTGAGGCAGGCGGATCACCTGAGGTCAGGAGTTCAAGACCAGCCTGATCAACATGGTGAAACCCTGTCTCTACTAAAAACACAAAAATTAGTCGGGAGTGGTGGCAGGCGCTTGTAATCCCACCTACCACCTACTCTGGAGGCTGAGGCAGGAGAATCACTTGAATCGGGGAGGCAGAGGTTGCAGTGAGCCGAGATCACACCACCACTGCACTCCAGCCTGGGCAACAGAGCGAGACTTCATCTCAAAAAAAAAAAAAAAAAAAAAGCAGCTGGGTATCATGGCTCATGCCCGTAATCACAGCACTTTGGGAAGCTGAGGCAGGATTGACTGAGCCCAAGAGTTCGAGACCAGCCTGGGCAACACAGCGAGACCCCATCTCAACAAAAAATTTAAACATTAGCTAGGCATGGTGGCAAGCACCTGTAGTCCCAGCTACTTGGGAGGCTGATGTGGCAGGATCGCTTGAGCTCACGAATTTGAGGCTACAGTGAGCTATGATCATGCCACTGCACTCCAGCCTAGGTGACAGGGCAAGACGCCATCTCACACACACACAAAATGATAGAGATGACTAAACACACACACACAAAGGGCTAGGCACAGTGGCTCACGTCTGTAATCTTAGCACTTTGGGAGGCCAAGGTGAAAGGGATCACTTGAGCCTCGGAGTTCGAGATCAACCTGGGCAACATGGCGAGACCATGTCTCTACAAAAAAGAAAAAAAAAAAAGCTATGAGACCAGGAGTTCGGGGCTGCAGTGAGCTATAATTGTGCAACTGCACTCCAGTCTGAGCACAGAGCAAGGCTCCATCTCAAGAAATAAAAAAAAAAAAGTAAAACTAAGAATAAAATTAAAAAAGAATAAGGCAAATGTCCATTAACTAAGATTTTAGTCCCCTGAATCTGCTACCTAGTAACTCCATCCTCAGACCAGGCAAACTCACCCTCTGCAACCACTGTTGTACCTCATGGCGATGTTATAAACATTAAACAAGGAACTATTCTTCAAAATACTTTGAAAAATATAACATCTTAAACAAATATAAGGCACTATTGTTATAATGCAGTTCACATACCAAAGTGATCCCAGTCTTCCTGTAGATTCTGAATCTCCAGCTGGTTCTTGCCCTCAGTGAAAATTGGTTTCGGGTTCTTCTCAAAGCCCCCAGACAGGATGCCACCCTGCCAGTTCCGAATATAAATTCTTCCATCAGCATCCACAATAGCTGAGGTGGAGAAATGACATGGAGTGGGGAGTGGAAGAAAAAACAAGGGTTTAGAGGCAAGTCAGCTTTCTAAATGGACAGAAAAACCAAACAAAAACACCCATTAATGGCTTTATTAATGAAAGAACATTCAATGAACACAGGCATTCATTAGCTTTAAAATACCTTTTGAGGTCACGGGGGAAGATCCTCCCATTTAGCCTTTCAGTGGAGACTGTTTCTCTGATTATCACTTACCTAGAAGCTTTGACTAGTCCCCACAAGCAAACCACGTAACTCCCACTGTGCCAAGCGAAAGTTTAACGGAAAGGGGGATTGCAGAACCCATTCTAGGCATGAAGACCATCAAAAGGATGTGAGAACCCTCTCCTATAGTGCTTGGAACCATGAACCCACCTAAGTCTATCGTTTACCTATGACATTTCTACTATCCATAGCATTCAAGTTAAAAAGTCAACAAGACAGTCCAAATATTCTCAATGACCTCTGTTTAGGACTAAAATTAGCTTGCAAAACAAAAAACAAAAACAAAAAAAATGTATTAATGGAAATTTTGGCCATCCTTTCATAAAGAGTTAATAAAGAAAAGTCAGAATTAGGTCCACCTCCCTGTAACATGCTCTAGAAATGAAAGACTCTTTCAGACACAGGCTGTCCTTAGCAGAAAGTTTTCCTTTTCAGAGGACAGGATACTGGCAAAGAAACAAGATTTTTTAAAAAAGTGCAAGTCCTCACTTGGTGTGCTGCTCTGCAGAGGGGTCTCCAAGGGGCGAGTCAGGAGGTAAAAGTGTTCGCAGGCATGTAGCGGGATACTAACCGGCTCCTCGTTGGACAGACCCAGCTCGTATGCCCACTACAAATGGACAGGTTGATTTGTGGGTGGGAAGAGGAACAGAAATAAAAATGAGCAAGTTCAGCCTCTTAAGATTAATTCCAAGTGGCTTATGTGTGCTCTTGCTACAGTGTCAGGTGTGGGAAGTCAGCCTGCTTTAGTTCAATTATTTGGATGGGGAGCAATACTACATTTTTTAAGACATAAAAATTACTTTGAGATCAAAGGAAGAGATATTTACCAGCTAGTCAAAGGAGCTCATGGGAACCAAAGGAGGTCTTTTTGATAAAACGCCTGGGCTCAGCTACAAACCCCAAATAGCAATCACTAAATGAACTTCACATGGCAAAAGTATTTCTTAGTTCACTTCGGGATCATAGCATGGAAGGCAAGAGCCAATCTGCTTTAAAAGAAGCAGTGTCCTGGAAATTAGTGTCCACATTCCTGACACAATAAAATAGCCTAATATGTTATTTGCTAGGTTGTAGAATGAAATGTAACACCAAGACCCAGCGCCAAGGATTCACGTCAATGCCTGACCATTTGCTGGCCTTCCTGACCAGGATACCACCCATCAACCCAGTGTGGAGGAAGGACAAGGTCACACAGGCTTCTATTTGCAGACTAAGTGTAGGTTTCTGATTTAGAATACCCTACGAGAAACAGCGTAGTTACTGATATCTGTATAACCAATCACAATACTAATCTTACTTCTCTACACCAAAAAAATCTTGGAGACAAACGTTAAATAAGAAAAGCAGTGTTGGTGCTGACCTACCTGGCCAGCACAGTTGACAAAATACTGGCATTCAATCTGTCCTTTATCAGTCTCCACTCCAGTAACTTGACCTTTTTTGACCATTACATGAAGAACAGATGTCTGGTCATAGATCTGAACACCTGTTCCAAGGTAAAGAAAGAGTTGGTGCTTCATCTGATGTTCCAGAATGAAGGCATGTGCAGCAGGTTCTCCACCCAGAAGAAACAATGACAAAGTCAAGTCAATGCTTTAATTTATTTTTTTATTTTGAGACAGAGTCTTGCTTTGTCGCCAAGGGTGGAGTGTAGTCGTGCGATCTTGGCTCGCTCTCTGCCTCCTGGGTTCAAGCAATTCTCCTGCCTCAGCCTCTCAAGTAGCTGGGATTACAGGCATGCACCACCATGCCCGGCTAATTTTTGTATTTTTAATAGAGATGGGGTTTTACCATGTTGGTCAGCCTGGTCTTGAACTCCTGGCCTCAGGTGATCCGCCTGCCTTGGCCTCCCAAAGTGCTGGGATTACAGGCATGAGACACCACGCCCGGCTCAATGCTTTCATTTAAAAAAAACACAAAACCCTAGAATCACATCCTGAGACTATGTAAATGGGCCTTGTTCAAGATTGAAAATAGCAAGTCAGTTTAAAAACAGACTTTGGAACACAATAATTAAATTCCTGGAATCATGAACTATGGAGCAGAGAGGAGAGGATGTAAATAGTGCGCCTTAAGTGCTAACCTGCTCATACCATGGATATGATACCCTGGACACTAGTTAAGTCTTCCCCTCATTCAATGCAACTGGGCTCATGATTTCAGGTGTGGATTAAACTTCCAAGGTGTGTTTTCACCTTGAGCTTCTCAAGTCCTGTGGGGGAAAATATTACCTTAAGTCCAAAGGGCATTAATTGGCAGGGCACAGTGGCTCACGCCTGTAATCCCAGCACTTAGGGAGGCCGAGGCAGGTGGATCATCTGAGGTCAGGAGTTCAAGACCAGCCTGGCCAATATGGCAAAACCCCGTCTCTACTAAAAATACACAAAAAAATTAGCCGGGTGTAGTGGCGCACGCCTGTAGTCCCACCTACTCGGGAGGCTGAAGCAGGAGGATCACATGAACCCAGGAGGCGAAGGTTGCAGTGAGCCAAGATTGTGCCATTGCACTCCAGCCTGGGCGAAAAGAGTGAAGCTCTGTCTCCAAAAAAGGGGCATTAATTAGCACTAAAAGCAGTTCTTTAGAACTTTAAAAATGTGGCCCTGAGGGAAAACACTCATTAACAGATAAATAAAATTATAAGTGTTCAAAATGGAGGCTGAGTACCCCAAAGAGGATAATCTTTCCAAACTTGAGTTGGTGTCACTTCCTACTGTGAGACACTTCCTTAGGTAATGTCTTCCCTGCTAACCTATCTTAAGAAAATGCAAAAACCTGCTCACCATTTTGGGAGGCAGCACTTGCCAGGGCAAGAGCCACGTCAGCGGAAGACACCACTGCATCCTCGGGAACATGCATGGCCCCCACCAGGTCGTGCACGTTGAGGAGATGGTGAAGCCCGGCCACTTTCTTGGGGGAGATGATCTCAGAAGGGATACCTATAACACTGCCACAGAACACAAGGGACAATGACATTCACAGGCTCTTTGGCAGAGGCCAGTGTGGTAAAGTCAGGACACGCTTCTAGACTCTTACGTACTTCAGCCCTGCGTTGATGCGCTTCAGGGAGATCAGTCGGTCCTGAGTTTGGGCCAGAAAGATTGAGCCTGTCCTTGTGTAACCTGTAAGAAAAATGAGCCCAAATGAGACAGATCAGACCAAATGTAGGACGGGAGAGTGGAAAATCCACTAGATTATAGGTTAGAAGACCTGTGATGAATCCTGGGACTGCCACTCAATATCCTTGGGCAGGTAAATCAGCTTCTCTGAGCTTCTATGCAAAATTTTAAGAACTTCAGATGCACTAAGGCTCCATGCCCTGACCAAACATTCTCAGCTCACAGTTTTGTGAGGTTGTGAGGATCAAATGAGATTCTAGGCCAGGTGTAGTGGCTCATGCTTGTAATCGCAGCACTTTGGGAGGCTGATGGGGGCGGATCATCTGAGGTCAGTAGTTTGAGACCAGTCTGGCCAGCATGGTGAAACGCTATCTCTACTAAAAATATAAAAATTAGCCAGGTGTGGTGGTGCACGCCTGTAATCCCAGCTACCGGGGAGGCTGAGGCAGGAGAATTGCTTGAACCCAGGAGGTGGAGGTTGCAGTGGGTCAAAATTGCACCACTGCACTCTAGCCTGGGCAACAGAGTGAGACTTTGTCTTTAAAAAAAAGAAAAAAAAAAAAAAGACAGTTTTGGGCAGGGATTCGACCATCCCTATTCTTCCCACCTTTTAGGCAGTTTCACCCTTTCTCCTCCTAGTCTTGGGGGAGTGTAATCCTTGGCAAAGGCCACTCACAATAAATAACATCAGCTACCAAGGGTCAGATTCTCCCTTCTTCTTACCCAGTATAGCCAAACAGTGGGCATGTGACCTAAGCTTATCCAATCAGACCCTCCTGGAATAGTCAGTCTTGAGCACGTAGGTGAATGGCTAGAGGTCACCATCTCAAGGGCAGCATCAGCCACGCCAGGCTGCTCCTGTTCTGGCTAAGGGACTGCCTGCGGTGCAGTCCCCACATCCTGGCTTCCAGGCTGCCTCCAGCTGGCAGCCTCCTGCCAACTCCACAGGCCCAAGCTCCTCCCAACAAGCTCCAAGTTGGCCAGAGTCAATTCCTGTTGTCTGTAATCAACACACCTGATACAGAACCATAATTACACTTGGGCCAATGACAATTCTCCTAAAATATAATGACTCTTAATTCTTATGAAGAAAGAGTTGAAGCAATTTGGTATCTTATTTTCAAAAGAAGTACAGTAAGGATAATTTACATATTTTCTTAATTTCTTAGTAGAGACGGGGTTTCACCATGTTAGCCAGGATGGTCTCGATCTCCTGACCTCGTGATCCGCCTGCCTCGGCCTCCCAAAGTGCTGGGATTACAGGCGTGAACCACCATGCCCGGCCAACCCAAGTTTTAATTACCAAAGCAGCAGGCATACCTGGCAGAGGACCAAATACAGAAATGAATATAACAATCTCAGGGACAGGCAAAGCAATAAATGGAAGACACTTGCTTACCTGTTTGGATCCCTGTTTCTTGCTCTAACTGATGGTAGAGTTTGTTTGAGTAGTCTGCCATCTTCTGCTCAATGGTCAAGTGCCTGGCAGTGCTCAGGATGCCAGCACAGAACCTGGTAGAGCCAGCAGCCAGCCTGCAGGATGGATGCAAAATGCTATTAGGTAGATTGACGTCATCTGTGAATACGAGGTCAGGGTTTCTCATTTAATACTGTTTCTAATACCAAAAGATGGAAACAAGCTGGGCACAGTGGCTCACACTTATAATCCCAGCACTTTAGGAGGCCAAGGTAGGAGGACTGAGGACTGCTTGAGGACAGGGGTTTACGACCAGCCTGGTCAACACAGGGAGAACCCATCTCTACCAACAACAACAACAAAATTAGCCAGGCATGGTAACACATGCCTGCAGTCCCAGCTACTTGGGAGGCTAAGGCCAGAGGAGCGCTTGAGTTCAAAAGGTAGAGGCTGCAGTGAGCTGTGATCACATCTCTGCACTCCAGCTTGGGCAACAGGGTGAGAAAAATGTTCAATGACATGGGACAGATTTAAAATTCTGGATAGTTTAGGCCAGGCACAGTGGCTCATGCCTGTAATCCCAGCACTTTGATGGGCTGAGGTAGAAGGTTCACTTGAGGCCAGGAGTTCAACACTGGCCTGGGCAACATAGCCAGACCGTGTCTCTACCAAAAAAAATAAATAAATAAAAATAAATAAACAAATAAAAATAAAGGCTGAGTGCGGTGGCTCACGCCTGTAATCCCAGCACTTTGGGAGGCTGAGGTGGGCGGATCACAACGTCAGGAGATCGAAACCATCTTGGCTAACACAGTGAAACCCCGTCTCTACAAAAAATACAAAAAATTAGCCAGGCATCGTGGCGGGCGCCTGTAGTCCCAGCTACTCGGGAGGCTGAGGAAGGAGAATGGTGTGAACCCAGGAGGCGGAGCTTGCAGTGAGTCAAGATTGTGCCATGGCGTTCCAGCCTGGGTGACAGAGCGAGACTCCGCCTCAAAAAAAAGTAAAAAAAATAAAGATAAAAGTTAGCCAGGCTACTTGGGAAGCTGAGGCAGGAAGATCCCTTGATCCCAAAAGTTTGCAGCTGCAGTGAGCTAGCATTGTGCCACTGCACTTCAGACTAAGCAATAGAGCAAGACCCCATCTCTAAAATAAAATAAAATTTTGGAATTCATCTATACAATGGAATATTATGCAGCTATAAAAAAGAATGAAAAGGTCTTTATGTACCAAAATGGAACAATCATAATGAAAAAGCAAAGTGAAGAACAGTGTGTAAGGTATGCTCCCGCTTATATAAAAAAGAGAAAAAATATAATAAATGAATATCCATACACATATACACAAACCTACCAACACATAATTGCTTATAGAAGTAGAGAATATAACTAGAACTTAACTTCCCTCCAGAGAGGAAAGCTTTTTGTTAGAAGTGAAGATTGAGGGCTGGGTGCAGTGGTTCACATCTATAATTCCAGCACTTTGGGAGGCTGAGGCAGGCAGATCACTTGAGGTCAGGCGTTCGAGACCAGCCTGGCCAACATGGCGAAACCCCATCTCTACTAAAAATACAAAAATCAGCCGGGCATGGTGGCAGGCGTCTGTAATCCCAACTATTCAGAAGGCTGAGGCAGGAGGATCGCCTGAACCCAGGAGGCAGAGGTTGCAGGAGCTGAGGCTGCACCACTGCACTACAGCCTGGGTGACAGAGCAAGACTCCATCTTAAAAAAAAAAAAGAAAGAAAAGGAAAGAACATTGAGGAGTCTTTTTCCTGTATACTCTTTTACATATACATTTTTTTTTTTTTTTTTTTGAGACGCAGTTTCACTCGTCACCCAGGCTGGAGTGCAATGGCACAATCTCGGCTTACTGCAACCTCTGCCTCCTGGATTCAAGCTATTCTCCTGCCTCAGTCTCCCGAGTACCAGGGATTACAGGTGTGTGCCACCATGCCCAGCTAATTTTTGTTGTTTTTTTGTTTTTTTGTTTTTTTAGAGACGGAGTTTTGCTCGTCGCTCAGATTGGAGTGCAATGGCACAATCTCGGCTCACCGCAACCTCCATTTCCCAGGTTCAAGCAATTCTCTTGCCTCAACCTCCCAAGTAGCTAGGATTGCAGGTGTGCACCACCATGCCTGGCTAAATTTGTATTTTTAGTAGAGATGGGGTTTTGCCATGTTGGCCAGGCTGGTTTCGAATTCCTGACCTTAGATGATCCACCCGCCTCAGCCTCCCAAAGTGCTGGGATTACAGGCATAAGCCACTGTACCCAGCTTCTTTTACATATTTTCAATTTTGAATCATATAAATACATTGCCTATTCAAAAGTACATAAACTTTACATTGAAAAAAATGTTCTCTAATTTGTGGTAGCAACAGAATATAAAGGCTACAGTAATGCTAGGGCCCAAAGACCCAGTTTTGCAAGGGACCCATATGTCAAGAAAGCAGGTGGGGGGTTCTAAGGTCATTTTCCTCAAATTATTTATCACTCAGTAAATAAACTAACATCTGTGTCAGCATGCCTGTCACTTGAGTTTACTGTATTTACTCTAATAATTATATTTTCCACATAAGATTGTCAGCTCCCTAAAGAGATTTTTCTATCATCTTTGTAACTGTGTGGAGCTCCACCCCAAGTGGGAGTTCCATTAACTGGCTGGTGGTCAGCACCTATAGCTCTGGTGACATCTCTGCTGGGATAGCACTCCTCGAGCAGCTTTGACAGTGGCTCTCGCCCTTGGAGGTACATTAGAGTCCCTGGGGAAGCTTTTAAAAATACTGATGCCTGGCCTCGCCCCTAGAGATTCTGGTTTGTTCTGGGGAGAGGTCTGGGCACTGGTAAGCGTTAAAAGCTCCCCAGCTGATTCTAATGTGCAGACAGATTTAAGACCCATTGATCTATGAGAACAATAGTGAAGATGGAGAAGAGGAACAATTATAGATAAAGGGGAGTATAAAACCATTTCACAAGCCACGGATAAGGCATAATAATAACTATTATTTTTTGAGACAGTCTCACTCTGTTGCCCAGGCTGGAGGGCAGTGGCACAAACTTGGCTCAATGCAATCTCCGCCTCCCAGGTTCAAGCAATTCTCCTGCCTCAGCCTCCTGAGTAGCTACAATTACAGGCTTATACCACCACGCCCAGCTAATTTTTGCATTTTTAGTAGAGACGGGGTTTCCCCATGTTGGGCAGGCTGGTCTTGAACTCCTGACCTCAGGTGATCCACCCACCTTGGCCTCCCAAAGTCGTGGGATAACAGGCATGAGCCACTGCACTTGGCCGAGGCATAATTTTTTTTTTTTTTTTTTTTTTGAGACTGAGTCTTGCTCTGTCGCCCAGGCTGGGGTGCAATGGTGCGATCTTGGCTCACTGCATCCTCCGCCTCCTGGATTCAAGTGATTTTCCTACCTCAGCCTCCCAAGTAGCTGAGATTAACAGATGCGCATAACCACTCCCAGTTAATTTCTGTATTTTTAGTAGAGACGGCGTTTCACCATGTTGGCCAAGCTGGTCTCGAACTCCTGATCTCCGGTGATCCACTCGCCTCGGCCTCCCAAAGTCCTGGGATTACAGGTGTCAGTGATCGTGCCTGGCTGGCGTAATTATTTTTAAGTGTGAGGTTTAAATAGTCTGCCTTATATCAATTCTAAGGTATTATATAATCTTGAAGCAACAAATTAAACCAAAAATGAACCTCCCTAGGGTCTCCCACTTAGAAACATTTACACTGAGATTAGTTTATCACTTTTTGTGGAAATACCTGATAATTAAATTTAAAAGGATTTCAAAAAATAGGAGAAAGACTTTGACATCAAGGAAGCATTATGAGGCCAAGTGCGGTGGCCCACACCTGTAACACCAGTACTTTGGGAGGTTGAGGTGGGTGGATCACTTGAGCCCAGGAGTTTGAGGCCAGCCTGGACAACACGGTGAAATCACGTCTCTACCAAAAAAAACAAAAAATTAGCCAGGCATGGTAGTGCATACCTGTAGTCCCAGCTACTCAGGAGGCTGTGGTGGGAGGATCACTTGAGCCCAGGAGGCAGAGGTTGTAGTGAGCTGAGATTGAACCACTGCACTCCAGCCTGAGTGACAGCGTGAGACTCTGTCTCAAAAACATTAACAAAAACAAAACCCACTTTTGCTCTTAAAAATATCCACTGCAGGCCGGGCACGGTGGCTCATGCCTGTAATCCCAGCACTTAGGGAGGCTGAGGCGGGTGGATCAGCTGATGTCAGGAGTTCAAGACCTGCCTGGCCAACATGGTGAAACCCCATCTATACTAAAAATACAAGAATTAGCCAGGTGTGGTGGCATGCAACTATTAATCCCAGCTACTTGGGAGCCTGCGGCAGGAGAATCACTGGAATCCGGGAGGCACAGGTTGCAGTGAGCCGAGATCACGTCACTGCACTCCAGCCTGGGTGACAAAGCAAGACTCTGTCTCAAAAAAAAAACTATCCACTGCATAAAATAGAAATCCATGAATCTAAACTGGTGTGTGTGTGTGTGTGTGTGTGTGTGTGTGTGTATACAGATATATAACTGAGTAAATAAATGGGGGAGAAGGAAATCTCTTCCTGACAGTAATATGCCAACTATAATAAATGTAGAAGTATGATCAAAAAATCACCATTTGTCAACCATCATGGTGGTGGCTGACTCAGGCAACAGTTGTCAATGGATGCTAAGCCCGGTAGGTGGAGGTCTGATATGAACAGGATATTGGCATAATCTCAGAATCCATCTCTCCTCAAAGGGCACTGGCCCATTACAAGGGGAGAAAACAGGGTCTCTGTGCTAGAGATGCTTGGAGGACACCAATGTAACTGGGTGACCAGGGTTATCACCACCAGAAGTGAGACAGGACAGCCATACACCTCCTGATGTGGTGCACTGCTGAGAGTCCAGCCTAATTTCTGTGGTCTTACTGCCAAAAATGTATGACCTGGTTATGATGATGGATGCACAACTCTGTAAACAGATTTCAGCACTTAACAAGGATGAGTGGCATGGTATGCAAATTGTATCTCAATACAGTGATGGTTATAAAAGTCTCTAACCCAAGTCTGATCATAAGACAACAGCCTAGGCCAGGTGTGGTGGCTCGCACCTGTAATCCCAGTACTTTGGGAGGCCAAGGTGGGTGGATCACCGGAGGTCAGGAGTCCAAGACCAGCCTGGCTAACACGGTGAAATCCTGTCTCTACTAAAAAAACAGAAATTAGCCGGGCATGGTGGTGGGTGCCTGTAATCCCAGCTACTCGGGAGGCTGAGGCAGGAGAATTGCTTGAACCCAGGAAGCAGAGGTTGCAGTGAGCAGAAATTGCACCACTGCACTCCAGCCTGGGTAACAGAGCCAGACTCCATTTCAAAAAAAAAAGAAAGAAAAGAAAACAGCCTAGGCAACACAGGGAGATCCCATCTCTACAGAAAAATACAACAATCAGCCAGATGTGGTGGTGCATGTCAGTAGTCCCAGCTACTTGGGAGGCTATGGCAGAAGGACTGCTTGAATCCACCAGGTCAAGGCTACAGTCAGCTGTGATAGTGTGACTGCACTCCAGCTTGGGTGACACAGCAAGACCCCATCTTAAAAAAAAAAAAAAAAAAGGGAAGAAGAAAACATTAGCTAAACACAGGTTGAGAATTATCAGAGTGAAAGGCCTGTATTCTTTTTTTTTTTTTTTTGAGACAGTCTCGCTCTGTCACCCAGGCTAGTGTGCAGTGGCATGATCTCCACTCACTGCCACCTCCGCCTCACGGATTCAAGCGATTCTCCTGCCTCAGCCTGCCGAGTAGCTGGGATTACAGGTGCACACCACCACGCCCAGCTAATTTTTGTATGTTTAGCAGAGACAGGTTTTCACCATGTTGGCCAGGCTGGTCTCGAACTCCTGACCTGAGGTGATCTGCCCACCTCAGCCTCCCAGAGTGCTAGGATTACAGGTGTGAGCCACCATGCCCGGCCAATATTGTTGTATGAATCTAACATTACTTGTATAGTGGTATAATATTAATTAATGATGGATTATAAGAATCCATTCTGTAATCTCTGTAACTATTACAAATTAATATAAAGGGACTTAGCTTACAAGCCAATAGAGCAGAAAATACTTGACCTAAAAGAAGGCGAGCACAGAGAAACTAAGCCTATAGAGCATATTTCTCTTGGGGAATGAGAACAATATTAAGAACCTAGCAATTAAGCAAACACAAGCAGTTGTCTACTTTGCTTAAATGCAATCCACATTATTTACAAACACAAATTTTTGTCAAAGTCTAAAATGTTGCTGGGTACAGTGGGTCATGCCTGTAGTCCCAGCACTTTGGGAGGCCAAGGTGGGAGGACTGCTTGAGGCCAGGAATTCAAGCTCAGCCTGGGTAAGAAAGCGAGATCCTGTCTACCAAAACACCACCACCAAAAAAAAAAAAAAAAAAAAAAAGAAAACAAAATTTGCCAACTCTCTAAAAACCAGAGAACATGAGCATTATTAGTCATCCTTAAAATTCAGGAGATTCCACCTTGCTTCTTCTCATGCTACTTAGCAACATTTAGATTAGCTACTGGTGGGGCAGTATCTCTCAAAGGAGAGGGAATCTGATACGATTAGTGCAGCACAGCCACGAGCCAAATGCAGTCTGATCCTTACCTGCCCTGCTCCAAAAGGACAATATCCTTCCACCCCATTTTGGAGAGGTGATAGGCCACAGAAGTGCCCGTGATTCCACCTCCACAGATGACCACCTGTGCCTGGGTGGGCAGGGCCATGGAACGCGCCTCGGCAGCTGACGCACTGTTTCTTGCAGAGGACCAGTTCTGCCATCCTGGGCTGGCTCTTTGTCTTCCAACAATCGACAGCAACCGGTAGAACATCATGTCTCTCACCAACTAGATCTCAGGAACTCAAACTAGACAGAGAAACCAAACATATTTCATGCCATTCTACTCAGTGCATGGGATTAATGAGAAAGGGATTTGACAAAGAACGATAGCCATTCATTCAGCAAATATGTGAGGGTGGCCGGGCGCGGTGCCTCACACCTGTAATCCCAGCACTCTGGGAGGCCGAGGCGGGCGGATCACGAGGTCAGGAGATTGAGACCATCCTGGCTAACTCAGTGAAACCCCGTCTCTACTAAAAATACAAAAACTTAGGCCGGGCGCAGTGGCTCACACCTGTAATCCCAGCACTTTGGGAGGCCGCGGCGAGTGGATAACGAGGTCAGGGGTTCGAGACCAGTCTGACCAACATGGTGAAACCCTGTCTCTACTAAAAATACAAAAATTAGCTGGGCATGGTGGCGGGTGCCTGTAATCCCAGCTACTCAGGAGGCTGAGGCAGGAGAATTGCTTGAACCCGGGAGGCGGAGGTTGCAGTGAGCCGAGATCGCGCCACCGCACTCCAGCCTGGGTGACAGAGCGAGACTCCGTCTCAAAAAAAAAACAAAAACAAAAACAAAAAAAGAAATATTTGAGGTCATTCTGAGTTTCAGATATTCTGCTAGCAGTGAACAAGAATGGGGAAGTCCCTGTCTTTGTGAAATTTACATTTGAGAGTTTGCGTGTGTGAATGAGGAGAACACCAATCAATATACAAATAAACATACAAATAAAACAGTAAATCAAGCTAACGTGATAGAGTAACTAGGGGCATATTTAAAACTGGATGGTCAGAAACAGCCTCCAAGGAAGTGACATTTGGAGACAGATCTAAAGGATAAGGAACGAGCTATACATTTGGCAGACACTGAGACGAGCATGTGCAAAAGCCCTGAGGTAAGACAGACCAAGAACAAAAAGGAGGCTGGCATGTACACCACATGGGGAGTGTGCGGAGATGATCTAAGACAATGCTGGAGAGGCAGGCGGAAGCCAGTTACACACAGCCCTTTGGTGCCATCAGCAGGAGTTGGAATTTTATTCAAAGTACAAAGGAAAATCACTAATGCGGGAGTATCACTAGCAGGGGAATGAAATGATCTGGGATGTTTCTCTTTTCTTTGTTTTTTTTGGCGGTGGGGGGTGGGGGGATGTTTTCCAAAGGTCAGTCTGGCTCCATGGTGGAGAGCGGATGGTAGAATTATAAGAAAAACAGAGTCGACTTCCTAGGCTCAAGTGATCCTCCCACCTTGGTCTCCCAAAGTGCTGAGATTACAGGCATGAACCACTGCCCTTGGACAAGGCAGGGTTTTAACAAACTTAATCTATCAGCAAAACAGATGACTGTTCAAGTTTCGAGAAACTGAAGAAGAAAGCACCTACTGGCTGTCCATGCGGCCATGTGTACAGGAGGATGAGGACTTTGAGACGAGAGGCGGTAGACAAGGGGGCCTCAGGGCAGCTCACTGCTAGTCATCTCCTTACCGCCTCCACTGCCAGCCACAGGACCCACAGATGCTCCACAGTCAGCCCAAATTGTCCAAGGCCAAGGTATCTATGTCCATCCATCAGAATTGCAACCAATGCAAGCACAGACTGTGTCCAGGCAGACATCCCATCCAACTGGAGACAAATTGTCTTGGCCACCTTGTGGTTGCCACCATGCCTCTCATCCCTGGTCCCTGTTAAGCACCATCTCAAAACAGAAGCTTCTCTACCCGGCTAGTCTTTCCATAATCTCATCTCCACGGGACCAATTTATTTCCCGTGGCCCAAGCTCTCTTTGCTTTCCTCTCCTTCAAGCCCCTCTACTGAACCCTCTAGAATACCTTTCCCAAAGGTAAACACCCACCCCTTTGCTGACATTCTCTCTACCCTCCGTCCCAATGGCAACACAGCTCTCCTGGGGAACTGCTGCTGCCAAATGGCCAGCCCCGTCCCATTGACCTCACTGTCAACCTCCTGGCTTCTGACCCGTGACCACTTGGTTATACTTGAAAACTGTCCTGCTCCTTGGTGGCTTAGGCTAGCACATGTTAAGCCACAGGCAGACCTCTGTCTGTATTCAGGTTCAGAGCCCAGCTATTCCTCTCTCAACCTTCAACTTCACCTCC
The DNA here is from genome assembly GCF_029281585.2 of Gorilla gorilla gorilla. Lineage (NCBI taxonomy): Eukaryota > Metazoa > Chordata > Mammalia > Primates > Hominidae > Gorilla > Gorilla gorilla. The sequence goes on from NC_073242.2 coordinate 103,825,179, forward strand.
TTTCTTCCCTCATTCTAAGCAGATAACCTGGCTCATCTCATTCCCTGAAACCCTTCCTATAGACCCACTTGCATCTGCAACCATCTCTTCCTTCCTTCTTTTATCCACTGGAAAGTTAATCTCCCCCAAGGGCCCTGGATCCCACTTCCTCCTCTCTTCTCTTGACCCTAGCTCCATCAACTGCTGTCTCTCTTTCATGTACCTGCAATGTTTCCCTCCGTTTTTGCTCCTTTTCCTCAGCAATTTTTTTTTTTTTTTGAGACGGAGTCTCGCTCTGTCGCCCAGTTGGGAGTGCAGCGGTGTGATCTCGGCTCACTGCAACCTCTACATTCCAGGTTCAAGCAATTCTCCTGCCTCGGCCTCCTGAGCAGCTGGCACTACAAGCACACGCCACCACGCCCAGCTACTTTTTGTATTTTTAGTACAGACAGGGTTTCACCATGTTGATTAGGCTGGTCTTGAACTCCTGACCTCAGGTGATCCACTGGCCTTGGCCTCCCAAAGTGCTGGGATTATAGGCGTGAGCCACCACACCCACCTTAATGACTTTCTGATGCCCTCAGGAAAAAGGCAAAACTCTTTTCATATCAAGTGCAAGATCCTTCACAGTCTGGTTCTTATCTGTGGTCTCATTTCTCCTTCCCTCACACTCTGACCAAACCAGACTGAACAACCTGTAATTCGTCAAACATATCAAGCGAGGCATGAGTGTTCTATTCGGCTCCAGGTTCTGTGCATGCTGTTCCCTCCTAGCATGGTTCCTGCCACCCCTCCCCCAAATACAGGTAATCTCAGGTCACAGCCTCTTTGACATCTTATTTATTTTTTTTGAGATGGAGTCTCGCTCTGTCGCCCAGGCTGGAGTGCAGTGGTGCGATCTCAGCTCACTGCAAGCTCTGCCTCCTGGGTTGATGCCATTCTCCTGCCTCAGCCTCCCGAGTAGCTGGGACTACAGGCACCCGCCACCATGCCTGGCTAATTTTTTTTTTTAATTTTTAGGAGAGACGGGGTTTCACCATGTTAGCCAGGATGGTCTCAATCTCCCGACCTCATGATCTGCCTGCCTTGGCCTCCCAAAGTGCTGGGATTACAGGTATGAGCCACCATGCCCAGCCCCCTCTTTGACATCTTATCTGACACTCTCCCCCTCCTTCTCCAACACTTGGTTAGGTGGCTCTTCTATGTTCTCCTATAACACACTACACTTCTCCCAGCACAGAACTTACCACACTGCACAATGGTCTGTTTGCCAATCAGAGAAGCAACACGCCAGCATGGCAGGGAATCCAGGCTTTGGGGGCGGACAGTTCTGGGTTTGAAAATATCCCCACCTCTCACTAGCTGTATGACTTTCAGCAAGTTACTAAATCTCTAGGCTTTGAGCTCCTCATCTGTAACACAGGCTAGAAACACCTACCTCACATGGTTGCTGCAAAGACTAAATCAGACAAGGCAGGAAGAACATGGTACAAGCACCTAAGAAGCACTCAGTAAGTGGTAGTTATTTTTTATTATTTTTTGAGACAAGGTCTGTCACGCAGGCTGGAGTACAGCAGCATGATCATGGCTCACTGCAGTCTCAACCACCCAGACTCAAGCGATCCTCCCACCTCAGCCTCCAGAGTAGCTGGGACCACAGATGTGTATCATCACACTCAGCTAATTTTAAAATTATGAATATTTGTAGAGGTGAGGTCTCACTACGTTGCCCAGGATGGTCTCGAGCTCCTGACCTCAAGTGATCTGCCCACCTTGGCCTCCCAAAGTGCTGGAATTAGAGGCTGAGCCACCACATGCGGCCTATTATTTCCCTATTATAATGGAACTAAGAGCAGAAACCTTATAAATTGCTCAATTTTCCCAGCGTTCAGCATAGGTACCTAGGAAATATATGTTGATGCATGAATGAGAACAGAGAACAAAGAAGATGGGGGGAAAAATCAAAGGTAGGCCCCCAGATTTGAGGAGATATCTAAATACCTGAGAGAATTATTTTTATTTGTATTCATTGTGAAACAGAGTCTCACTCTGTCGACCAGGCTGAAGTGCAGAGGCGTGATCTCAGCTCACTGCAACCTCTGCCTCCCAGGTTCAAGTGTTTCTCCTGCCTCAGCCTCCCAAGTAGCTGGGATTACAGGCGCACACCACTGTGCCCGACTAATTTTTTGTATTTTTAGTAGAGATGGAGTTTCACCAAGTTGGCCAGGCTGGTCTCGAACTCCTGATCTCAGGTGATCCACCCACCTTGGCCTCCCAAAGTGCTGGGATTACAGGCATGAGCCACTGTGACCGTCCAATAATTTTTAAAGCTAATATTTTTATAAGTAGTTACAGTGCACCAGATACTGCCTATGTATATAACTAATTTAATCCTCACAACCTTATGAGGTAGATACTAGCATTTCTATTCTACACTTGAGGAAACAGGTACAGATAAGTGGAAGTGACTCACCCAAGGTCCTACCAAACTGTTGAGTAGCAGAACCCTGCCAATTTGGCATTAGTGGCCTGCTATTTAATCATGACTCCACGCTACCTTTCAAATAAAAGCAGATGGTAAGGAAAGGACAGCTGTGAGGACTGAACCATTAAGCACATTCCCCTAACAGAAAAAGGGAATTGCAAAGGTGGCAAAACAAACACAGTAACAGATGAGTTTTAAGGTGGAATTAAAAAAAAACTTTAGGCCGGGCGCCATGTCTCACGCCTGTAATCTCAGCACTTTGGGAGGCCGAGGCGGGTAGATCATTTGAGGTCGGAAGTTGGAGACCAGCCTGGCAAACATGGTGAAACCCTGTCTCTACCAAAAATACAAAAAATTAGCTGGGTGTGGTGGCACGCACCTGTGGTCCCAGGTACTCATGGTGCGGCCACCATTGCATCTTGGGCCTCACTAACCAGTTCCCGTTTGTTGGATTCAATACTGTCTCACCACACGGGCCAATCTTGTGTTTTATTAATTAAAAAAAATTTTTTTTTTTTGTAGAGATGGGCTCACTATGTTGCCCAGGCTGGTCCTGAACTCCTGAGGTAGGAGGATCGCTTGAGCCTGGGAGACAGAGGTTGCAGTGAGCCGAGATTATGCTACTGCACTCCTGCCTGGGTGACACAGTGAGACTCTGTCTTAAACAAAACAAAACAAAACAAGGCCAGGCACAGGGGCTCATACCTGTAATCCTAGCACTTTGGGAGGCCAAGGTGGGTGGATCATTTGAGGTCAGGAGTTTGAGACCAGCCTGATCAGCATGGTGAAACCCCGCCTCTACTAAAAACAGAAAAATTAGCCAGGTGTCATGGCTTGCACCTGTAGTCCCAGCTACTCAGGAGGCTGAGACAGGAAAATTACTTCAACCAGGGAGATGGAGGCTGCAGTGGGCAGAGTTGCGCCACTGCCTGGGCGACACAGTGAGACTCCATCTCAAAAAAGCCCAGGGTGCTTGGCGCCAAAAAAGGGATTTCTGACCTTGTGTTCATTATGACCTTCAAAAGAGTGAAGTGGTGAGGGCATGAGGGCAGAGGAAAAGAAGGGCTTAAGACAACGAAGGAAAAGAAGGCACCAGAGTCTAGTGCCTTTGCTGCCAAACCTAAGCCTATAAGGTTGGCAGCAAAACCAAAGCACAAACTGATAACAAAGGAGGTAAAGCCAGGGGAGAAGAAACTGAAGACGTCAAAGACAGAAATGAAGCACATCATCTGGTTTAAAACAAATGATATAGTTTTTACAGTTCTGGAAAATAACCGTATAATATTCTCTGCTAAGAAGAATAACTTCTGCTAAACAACCATGAGACTGCAGCTGGCCCTACTGAGATGTGCTTATTCCAACAAGACCAAGGTGCTAGTTCTAACTTCGAGTTGTCCCTCTGTATGGCTGCAGCGTTGCGCACAGTGGACTGCCGGTCACAAGGAAGACTGGATGAGCGTGGGTTCACACATTTCCCACACTTGCCTCAGCAAAAGAACCACCTGGGACACTTGTTTAAAAATGACAGATTCCCACGGTCCACCTCGGCAGATTCTGATCCTGCCACTCCAGGGAGCTGTATTTTTCAACAAGTACAGCAGGTGATCACGAAAGTTTAAGAAATTAACACAAGTTGGCCGGGCGCAGTGGCTCACGCCTGTAATCCCAGCACTTTGGGAGGCTGAGGCGGGCGAATCACGAGGTCAGGAGTTCGAGATCAGCCTGGCCAACATAGTGAAACCCCGTCTCTACTAAAAATACAAAAATTAGCCGGGCGTGGTGGCGCACACCTGTATTCCCAGCTACTTGGGAGGCTGAGGCAGGAGAATTGCTTGAACCCAGGAGGCAGAGGTTGCAGTGAGCCGAGATCGCGCCACTGCACTCCCGCCTGGGCGACAGAGTGAGACTCCGTCTCGGAAAAAAGAAAAAAGAAAAAAGAAATTAACACAAGTCCCTGCCACTGGAAAAGCATATCCGTCAGGCTGGCTCCTCCTCCACCACCAGCCCCCATCCCGGTACATCACGTTTACATGCATGCGGAAAATGGGCTTGGAGATTCTTGATTCAAATCCGAGGTATCACACATCGGCCCCCAAAGGTCAAACATTAAGAAGGAAGCTTACTGCCCTGTCCCAGACTTTTCTAGGTGACTTCTTCCTCCGGACTCTGCAGCAGTCTTACTAGTTCTAAAAGCACAAGCGGACCGCACGTCTCAACGCGGGAAAACAGTTCCATCTGCAGGGATGGAGGACCGGGCTAGACAAGCTGGAGTTGGCTCTGCGCCGCAGGGGTGTGCAAGCCCGAGACGGGGGAGCCCGAGGTCACCCCGGCCGCCCTGGCATCGGGGCTGAGGTGCAGGCTCCTGGAGGAGCGGTGCGCAGGCCCAGGGGTAGCCGAGGACACAAGCCAAGGCACGAGCGGACAACCTTACGAGGACGAGTACTGGCGCCTGGACGCGACTTCGCGAGAGGCCAGGCGGAACCCACGGGAAGCGTGAGCTAGCGGGGACCACCCCCGGGCGAAACCAAAGGAGAAAGAGGGGAACCCAGGGGTCCCGGGGCGCTTAGGCCCGCGCGGACGGGGAGGCCAGAGTTGCCCCGAAGCTATCTCCTTACCTCACCGGCCCCCACGGGCTCCGCGCTCAGCTACAGCCCGGCGGGAGCAATGCGGCAGCCACAACAGTTGCCGGGGGTCGCCGCGGGCCGGAAAGCGGGGTTCGGGGATGGGAAGGGGGCGGGGCGAAGCCAGCAAAAAGTTCCGGGGAAGCCGAGACCGCGACCTTCCGCGCTTTACGGCCCCCGGGCAAGGGTACTGCCGGCGCGTGACCTCAGCCGCGCACGAGCGCGCCGTGACGCCCTCGCGGAGCCCCGCCCCTGCCACGTGGGCTTGTTTGGGTCTCGCGAGGCACCGCCCCCGGCGCCTCTTTGCCACCCTCAGAGGCGAGCTGTGGAAGCCTTGACTCTTAGGGCCGTTTTAGAACCCGGGCCTCGGACCGGCGGGGTTTCTGCACGTGGAACCGGAACATCTGAGATGATCGCAGGCCCTGTGGAGTGTGGGGAGCGCGGGAGTTCTTTCTTCCCTCGAGGCCCGTGCCAGGGCTTACTCCAAAGCCAGTGGGTCCCCAGTCCTAAGCCAAGCAGTCCCGGGGGAAAACGCTTCTCATCGCCGTGGGAGCGCGGATCTTGGAAGTGGCTCTGGGCTTTCTTGGGCGAGGCTCTCACAGAGCAGATCGGAAATCCATTCTGCTGGCCCGCCCCACCTCGGAGGACGGACTAACGGACCTGAGTTCCCGGCCCTATGTTACTCTTCTCAGCTTCTCAGCTTGGCTCAGCTCAGAGGAAGAGGAATCACTGAAGTCTCAGAGAAGTCTCCACTCATCCCTTCCTCACCGTCACATCAGCCTTTTCTTTCCTTCTAGAACTCATCACTGACTCAAGGATATAAGTTTGATGACTGTCTTTTCCACTGGTGTGACACGATCTCTGTCGACAGAACCTTAGTCTTATGCATAGCTTTATTCTCAGCACCCAGAACAGTGCCTGGCACCTCTTCCACTGAATATTATATGCATAAGGGTCTCATGCTGCAGCCACCATTGCATCTTGGGCCACACTATCCAGTTCCCGTTTGTTGGATTCAATACTGTCTCACCACACAAACCAATCTTGTGTTTCATTAATTTAAAAAAATTTTTTTTTTTTGTAGAGATAGGCTCACTATGTTGCCCAGGCTGGGCCTGAACTCCTGGCCTCAAGTGATCCTTCCATCTCAGCCTCCCAAAGTCCTGGGATTACAGGCGTGAGCCACTGTGCCTGCCCCAATCTTGTGTTTTATTGCTGGCCACCTGTAGCCAGGCACTGTGCAGGATGATGGGATCCAGCAGTGTACAAGAAAGAGGCGGTTTCTGCTCTTAGGGAGTAGCAGTCAAGTTCCAGGGACCCCTCTGTCACAAGGCCAGGCCACAGCCTACATAGTTTATACCCCATTTACTGGCCAGTCAAATCACACAAAGACAGCCCAGATGAGGTCTGCCAGACAGTGGACTGAAACTATGCCATAGGCTCCTGTGCTAGATAAATACTTCCATATTTTAGCTAGGATTGAATGCTTGGGGACACCTACCTGTCTAAAAAAAGAGAAAACGGCTGACCAATTTGAGACATTCTCGGGGAAGGCTTTCCTGATGCCCAGATGTGGCAATTTCATGAAAAATATCACAGGTTTTCCTCATGAACCATTTGGTTCAAGCCATTTCCAGGCACATGAATTTGGGAGAAACCTGGTTGTCTGCAGGAGATGGTGGATGAAATCAAGTGAAATACTTAATGTGTTGATTTCATTCTGTTTACGTGCAGTAAATAGCAAACAAATGGTATAGATCTGTCCCTGATTTCCTTCTCCATCACCATGATCGGCCTCCACTCCAAAATGCTAAGTCTGGCTGGGTGCAGTGGCTCACGCCTATAATGCCAGCACTTTGGGAGGCCAAGGCAGTGGGATCACGTGAGGTCAGAAGTTCGAGACCAGCGTGATCAATATGGTGAAACCCCATCTCTACTAAACATAGAAAAATTAGCTGGGTGTGGTGGCACATGCCTGTAATCCCAGCTACTTGGGAGGCTGGGACAGGAGAATTGCTTAAACCCAGGAGGCGGAGGTTGCAGTGAGCCAAGATTGTGTCACTGCACTCTAGCCTAGGCGACAGAGCGAGACTGTCTCAAAAAAAAAAAAAAAAAAAAGTAAGTGCTAAGGCCACTTTCATTGTCAATGATGGGTCTTGTCCTTAGTAGGTTCTCATAACCACTGATGCACTATTTTTTCTAGGGGGTTGAGTGTTTTTATTTTATTATTATTTTTTAGATGGAGGCTCACTCTGTTGCCCAGGCTGGAGTGCAATGGCGTGGTTTCGGTTCACTGCAACCTCTGCCTCCCAGGTTCAGGCGATTCTCCTACCTCAGCCTCCCCAGTAGCTGGGACTGTACAGGCGTGCGCCACCACGCTGGGCTAATTTTTGTATTTTTATTAGAGACAGGGTTTCGCTATGTTGGCCAGGCTGGTCTCAAACTCCTGATCTCGTGATCCGCCCACCTAGGCCTCCCAAAATGCTGGAATTACAGGCGTGAGCCACCGTGTCCAGCCTATTTTTATTTTTTGAGATTAGCTCTCACCCTGTCACCCAGGTTGGAGCACAGTGGTGCAATCACGGCTCACTGCAGTCTTAACTTCCTGGGCTCTAGCGATTCTCCCACCTCAGCCTCCCGAATAGCTGAGACCTCAGGCATGTGCCACCGTTCCCAGCTAACTTTTGTATTTTTTGGTAGAGGTGGGGTTTCACTATGTTGCTGAGGCTGGCATTAAACTCCTGACCTCAGGAGATCCACCTGCCTTGGCCTCCCAATGTGCTGGGATTAGAGGCATGAGCCACCACGTCTTGCCCTAAACAGACGTTTTAATTACACTTGTCAAGTCCTCTTGTGAAATCTTCATCTGCAGTGACTTGGTAAATGTATTTGCTACCACACAGGATAAACAGTGTACAGACAAACATTTGACATACCTATGTTACCACAGTGTAAGAATGAATTTGGATCTGAGGTCGCTAAGATGCAGGCGTTTATCTTACCTCCCTGCAGCACCGGCATGGCTGTGGGGAAGGCCTCCCTCCTCCCTCTGAAGTTCTTGTCCCCATCAGTAGACTGGACATCTGCCTACAACTGACTTCACAGAAAGGACCTGACACCTGGCATGCTTCTCGTGTGCTTGAGAGCCTGTGTTTGTGTGGAAAGCAGGGATGTTCTCATTCACACCATGGGAAGAGAAGAATGTTGCGAGTAGCAATCAGTACTTTTTTTTTTTTTTTTTTTTTTTTTTTTTTTGTGAGACGGAGTCTTGCTTTGTCACCCAGGCTGGAGTACAGTGGCTCGATCTCGGCTCACTGCAAGCTCTGCCTCCCGGGTTCACGCCATTCTCCTGCATCAGCCTCCCGAGCAGCTGGGACTACAGGTGCATGCCACCATGCCCAGCTAATTTTTGTATTTTTAGTAGAGACGGGGTTTCACCATGTTGGCCAGGATGGTCTCGATCTCTTGATCCACTGCGCCCAGCCAGGAACTTCTTTTTTTTTTTTTTTCTGAGATGGAGTCTCACTGTGTCGCCAGGCTAGACTGCTGTGGTGCGATCTCGGCTCACTGCAACCTCCAACTCCCTGGTTCAAGGGATTCTCCTGCCTCTGCCTCCTGAGTAGCTGGGATTACAGGCGTGTGCCACCACACCCAGCTAAATTTTGTATTTTTAATAGAGATGGGGTTTCACTATGTTGGCCAGGATGGTCTCTATCTCCTTACCTTGTGATCCGCTCGCCTCGGCCTCCCAGAGTGTTGGGATTACAGGCGTGAGCCACTACGCCCGGCCTGGAACTTCTCTCTCTTTTTTTTTTTTTTGAGACGGAGTCTCGCTCAGTCACCCAGGCTGGAGTGCAGTGGCACCATCTCGGCTCGCTGCAAGCTCCGTCTCCTGGGTTCACGCCATTCTCCTGCCTCAGCCTCCCGAGTAGCTGGGGCTACAGGCGCCCACCACTATGCCTGGCTAATTTTTTTGTATTTTTAGTAGAGATGGGGTTTCACCATGTTAGCCAGGATGGTCTCGATCTCCTGACCTCGTGATCCGCCCGCCTCAGCCTCCCAAAGTGCTGGGATTGCAGGTGTGAGCCGCGGCACCCAGCCCAGGAACTTCTCTTATATCTAGAAGCCACCGGATGTTAACTAAGAGTCCTGGGAAGAAATGGTAGTCATTTAAAGCTTTTTTAAGAGGGAAGACTTGCACTGGGTCTTAATGAAAATACACAGGACAAAATTTTTCCTTCTGTATCAGCTCACGTAATCTTTCTGGCAATCTCATGAAGTAAATTTTAGCAGATAGAGTAGACACAGATGTAACCTGACTTTTCCAAGATCACACACCTAGGAGGAAGGACCAGAAATGGAGCTCTTCCCATGCTGAATATCTGAATCTAACGATCTTTGCACTATGCCATAGGACAGGTGGCCAGGAAGGCATCTGAGACTGGGTGATGTAAGGGCTGGATACAGAGACAGAAAAGAGCAGGCAGTGTAACAGGAAGGAACGCAGCTAGCTATGGTAGATGGGATGTTGTTTTCAATTCCTCATTCCCTATTGCCATGTGACCTTGCAGTGCACGAAATGGGGGGAGTAGGATTCCTGTCCCACTGATGTTGGTTGGCTTCAATCAAACATTATTATTATTATTTTGAGATGGAGTCTTGCTCTGTCGCTAGGCTGGAGTGCAGTGGCGCGATCTCGGCTCACCGCAACCTCTGCCTCCTGGGTTCAAGCAATTCTTCTGCCTCAGCCTCCCGATTAGCTGGTACTACAGGAGCACGCCACCATACCCAGCTAATTTTTGTATATATAAATTTTTTTTAGTTGAGACAGGGTTTCACCATGTTGGCCAGGATGGCCTCAATCTCTTGACCTTGTGATCCGCCCGCCTTGGCCTCCCAACGTGCTGGGATTACAGGCGTGAGCCATTGCACCTGGCCAACCAAACTTATTTTTTAAGGTGGGTAGAAGCCATAGTGTACAGATCTGGAGATTGGCCTTAAGAGGTGTTGAGCATGTCATCAGCCCTCGTCACAAGTTTATGCCCTGAGTAGCTGTTGGATCATGGAAAGTGAAAGGCACTTGAAACAGACGTGAACTCAGCCTGAAGCCAAGCCTGCTGACCCTCAGTTTGAAACAAAGCTGTCCAAGCCTACTGACTCTCAGTTTGAAACACAGCTGTCCAGCCAGACCATAGTCACCTGCAGTCTCATGAGCATGGCACTGAGTGCTTTGTTGTAAGGCACTGAGTTTTGGGCTGGTTTACTAGGTAGCCTTTTTTGCAGCTCAAATAAAGGCTCTCTGATAGTGCAATTATATAAGAATGGTGAAATCAGGGCCTATGCCTTCTTAAGGAAATCTTCACTCACTGCAGTCTTGCAAGTCAATGGTCTTATTCTGCTTATCCAACTAATTCTGGAGCAGCTACATCTGGGAACCCTGTAGGCTCACGTCTACAACAGTGTCTTCGTCCTGTCTTCTAAATCAGCCCCTTCTATTTCCAGTTCCAGGAATGGCCAACCACACCAGAAACCTGGGACTCACCTGGTCTCCCCACTCGCCTCTCCCTCCACCTCCTGCTCATCACCCAGCCTCAAAGGGTCTGTCTCCTCAGTGCCTCTCCTTTGTTCGGACCTCTCTGTCCCTACCACCACTGCTGTGGTTGAGAGGGTTGTCAGCCCTGACTTCGAGAACAATCTTTTTTTTTTTTTGAGACGGAGTCTCAGTCTGTTGCCCAGGCTGGAGTGCAGTGGTGCGATCTTGGCTCACTGCAACCTCCGCCTCCTGGGTTGAAGTGATTCTCCTGCCTCAGCCTCCTGAGTAGCTGGGATTACATGCATGCACCACCATGCCCCGCTAATTTTTGTATGTTTAGTAGAGACTGGGTTTCACCATATTGGTCAGGCTGGTCTCGAACTCCAAACCTTGTGATCCGCCCGCCTCGGCCTCCCAAAGTGCTGGGATTACAGGCGTGAGCCACCGTGCCCAGCCTGAGAACAATCTCTTATTGATTTTCCTGTTTCTCATGTCATCCTGTCCTCCCTCTGTAGAGCTGTCTTTGTAAAACACGGGAGGTCACTTTACTCACTGCCTTGAAACCCTTGAGAGACTCCCCTTTGTCATGAGACAAAGCTACAAGTCCTTAGCCTGGCCAGCCAGGGTCTTCAGGGTGTGGCGGGCCACACTGCCCCAGGGCTGCAGTGTGATGCGAGGCCTGCAGCCGGGTGTGTGCTCGCCATCCACAGCTGGATCTCACCTCACATCCTGCTCTCCAGTCACACTGAAAGGTCTCCCAGTCCCATCTTCTGCTCACTAAAATGCCTCCTGGCAGACCTCCCCTGTGCTTGTGGAAAGTCTCGAATTGAGGATCACATGAACCCCCACTCCCCGAAGTCATCCTGACAGAGCCCTCCTGTCTTTCAAAAGCCCAGCCCAAGACCACCACCATACCACAGCGGAGCCTTTCTTTCCAAAAGAATGGCCCCTTCTGGGGTCCCCACACGCCTGTTTCTGATATGTCTTTATTTGGTTCTCTGCCCTAATCCCTCTGAGAAGGACTTGAAACTCCAACACCTCGCATTGTGCCTGGTGTTTAACAGATGATTAAATGAATGGGGAAAAGTGGAGAGCAAAATCTTTAAAATGTCCTTTAAAATTTAAAGATTTTAGGCCAGGCACTGTGGCTCACACCTGTAATCCCAATCCTTTGGGAGGCCGAGGCCGGTGGATCACCTGAGGTCAGGAGTTTGAGACCAGCCCGGCCTACATGACAAACCCCTTCTCTACTAGAAATACAAAAATTAGCCAGGTGTGGTGGTACATGCCTATAGACCCAGCTACTCGGGAGGCTGAGGCAGGAGAATCACTTAAGCCCAGGAGGCAGAGATTGCAGTGAGCCAAGATCGCGCCACTGCACTCCAGCCTGGGCAACACAGTGAGACTCCATCTCAAAAAAAAAAAAAAAAGTAAGAATTTTTAATGTTTTGAAATGTTTAGGCTGGGTGTGGTGGCTCACACCTGTAAGCCCAGCACTTTGGGACGCCAAGGCAGGTAGATCACCTGAGATGAGGAGTTTGAGACCAGCCTGGCCGATATGGTCTCTACTAAAAATACAAAAATTAGTCGGGCATGGTGGTGGGCGCCTGTAATCTCAGCTGCTCGGGAGGCTGAGGCAGGAGAATCGCTTGACTCCATCTCAAAAAAAAAAAAATTAAATGATGGTTTGCCAACTTTACAATGGGACGACATAATTGCTCCCGTATCATGAGATTCCTTTACTGCCTTGGTCCACATTCCCGCGCCAGTAGGCGGCGCTGTGGCGCATGGTTTGAGCCTCCTGGGTTCACACAGCCCCTCTTGCGGAGAGTCCTGTGCTGGGACCCATTAGCAACCGAGTAAGGCTATCCAAGTCTCCCTCCCAAGGCTGATCACCGAGCGTGGCCCCTGTGGCACAGGGGGACAGAGATTGAGGCTCCTTTGGTTCAGCCTCGAGAAGAGCGACGTGCCCTTTTCCTTCATTGCCTCTTCTTGGTGTATGACCTTGGGAGGTTACTTTTCCTAGGCCTATTAGGTCCTCCTGAGAAACAGAACCAATAGGAGATGTAAAATGTGGATGTAATTAGTAGATGTAATTAGTCTCTCTCTATATAGAGAAGAATTATATAAGGAATTGACTCACGTGATTGTGCAGACCGGCAAGTCTGAAATTTGCAGGGCAGGCTGGAAACTCAGGGAGGAGTTGATGTTGCTGTTCGTTCTGAGTTGAAGGCGGTCTGGAAGCCAAAATCCTTCTTCCTGGGGGAACTTTAGTCTTTTCTCTTAAGGTCTTCAACTGATTGGGTGAGGCCCACCCATATTATGGAGGGCTTTACTGCTTTACTCAAAGTCTACCGACTTAAATGTTAATCACATCCAAAAAGTATCTTCACAATAATATCTAGGCTGATGTTTGCCAAACATCTGGGCACCAAAGCCTAGCGAAGTTGACACATAAAATTAGCCAGCACAGCATCCACTTACTTGCTTGTAAAATGGGCAGTGACACACCTTTTTTTGAGACTCAACTAATGCACATAAAATATGCGGCCTGTTGTAAAAATCTTCCCATACATGACAACTGCTTTTTACCTTCTTTTTTTTTTTTTTTTTTTTTTTTTTGAGATGAAGTCTCCCTCTTGTCACCCAGGCTGGAGTGCAATGGTGCGATTTCAGCTCATTGCAACCTATGCCTCCTGGGTTGAAGCAGTACTCCTGCCTCAGCCTCCCAAGTAGCTGGGATTACAGGTGCCTGCCACCACGCCTGGCTGAATTTTTTTATTTTTAGTACAGACGGAGTTTCACTATGTTGGCCAGGCTGATCTTGAACTCCCAATCTCAGGTGATCCACCCATCTTGGCCTCCCAAAGTGCTGGGATTACAGGTGTGAGCCACTGCACCCAGCCTGCTTTTTAAATTACTCTTGCAAGACAAACTGCATGGCCTATCCCCTTGGATTTCCAGGTTGTGGCAGATGACTGGAGATGAGCAAAATGAAATGACCCAAGGAGGCCCAGAAACATTCAGCTAGAGAAGCAAATAACCCAGGCCCAGGTGTGTTGGTCAGTTGCTTGTGATGAACGCTGGGCTGGAGTCCACAAGTGCCATTGGCACTGATGTCTTCTAACCGAGCTCCTTGTGTCTGTCTACTAATTATGTGGGCTTAGTGTAGACTTCCTCTAGGATGCAGCCTGGGAGTTGGTGCAATGGTCTGATTGCAGGGAGCTATCTTTGCATGCCCAGGACATGCCCCTGTGTGCATATCCTATGTGAGCAGCTCTCCTCCTGGCCCCTGGGAATACTGGCTAGCATGGGCCCTATGCTTTCCAGCATCTTCCAGGCCCTGAATGTAGCTCGAAGTTTGTGCTTCATTTCCTCCTCAGACTGGCTGGCCCACTCTGCTGCTGTCCTCCAGAACCTCTCCACTGTGTGACCAGTTTGAACACCCAACCTCTGCACCTATCATCTGGGTTAGAACCTTTCAGTAGCCTCACAGGAAAGCTTTGTGCCCAGTCTTCCCCAGCCCATCTGCACGGGGACCAACTGCTGCCAGCCTTGCAGAGCAAAGGTGGCCAGGACGGTTGGCCACAAAAAAGGGTGCAGACCTGGGGAAAGCTGGCTAGAGTCTCATCCAGAGAGGAGAGCCCATACTTGTGACCCATTCCACATTCTCCTTTACCGGGCAGTTTTTTTTTGTTGTTGTTGTTTTTTTAAAACAGGATCTCACTCTATCTCCCAGGCTGGAGTGCAGTGACACAATCACAGCTCACTGCAGCCTCGACTCCTGGGCTGGAGTGACCCTCCTGTTGACAGCTATTGTGAGGCCTCAGTTCTTGTCTTCTTGGTTTAAAAGAATTTAAACAAGAGACACACAGCAAAAGAAGTGCAGCATAGAGTCATTTATTGTAAAGAAAAAAGAGTACTTTGAAAGTTAAGTATATATAGGCTGGGCATGGTGGCTCACGCCTGTAATCCCAGCACTTTGGGAGGCTGAGGTGAGCGGATCACAAGGTCAGGAGTTCGAGACCAGCCTGGCCAATATGGTGAAATGCCGTCTCTACTAAAAATACAAAAATTAGCCGGGCATGGTGGCAAGCGCCTGTAGTCCCAGCTACTTGGGAGGCTGAGGCAGAAGTATTGCTTGAACACAGGAGGCGGAGGTTGCAGTCAGCTGAGATCGTGCCACTGCACTCCAGCCTGGCCAACAGAGCGAGACTGCATCTCAAAAAAAAAAAAAAAAGTTAAGTACAGAATAGACAGTGCCCTGAGAGACAGCATTCGTAAGGATGAGACAGCAACGACTGGCGCTAGGGAGGCTCCCTTTCCGGAAGTCTTTCATGATTATTCGTAAGGGGGTGGGAAGAGGCGTTACTAGTAGGCATGGTCTGGGTGGCCTTCTTGGTGCACATGTGCAGTAGTTGTACATGCTTGTTTATACATCGCATGTCTCTTTAGCATCTTTTTTTTTTTTTGAGACAGAATCTCACTCTGTCGCCGAGGCTGGAGTGCAGTAGTGCGATCTCAGCTCACTGCAACCTCCACTTCCCAAGTTCAAGCAATTCTCCTGCCTCAGCTTCCTGAGTAGCTGGGATTACAAGCACGTGCCACTACCCCTGGCTAATTTTTGTACTTTTAGCAGAGCCAGGCTGGTCTCGAACTCCAACCTCAAGTGGCCTGCCCTCCTCAGCCTCCCAAAGTGCTGGGATTACAGGTGTGAGCCACCGTGCCTGGCATCTTTAGCATCTTAAATCTCCACCCAGGGGTGTATTTTTTACTATTAAAATGAGCAATGTGTCAGTTTGAGGACAGGTGAAATCAAAATGTGCATGCTCTCTACAGGGGCAATCGCCTACTGAAGACAGCTTTGCTTGAATGAGCTCGATTACAATGTGAATGCTGAGGCTTATTGTGTTGATTGTACAGTCACCACGCTTGCTGCGTTCCCAGAACATGGTCATTTCCTTAACTACCTATCCTGCCTCACTCCCACCCCAGCCTCTTGAGTAGCTGACACTACAGGTGTGCAACACCACACCTGGCTAATTTCTTTTCTTTTCTTTTTTTTAGACAGTCTTGCTCTTTTGCCCAGGCTGGAGTGCAGTGGTGCAATCTTGGTTCACTGCAACCTCTGCCTCCCGGGTTCATGTGATTCTCCTGCCTCAGCCCCCCGAGTAGCTGGGATTACAGGCATGCACCACCACACCCAGCTAATTTTTGTATTTTTAGTAGAGACAGGGTTTCACCATGTTGGCCAGGCTGGTCTCGAACTCTTGACCTCAGGTGATCCACTGGCCTTGGCCTCCCAAAGTGCTGGGATTACAGGCGTGAGCCACTGTGCCTGGCTCCTTTTCATTTTTTGTAGAGACAAGGTCTCACTATGTTGCTCAGGCTGGTCTTGAACTCCTGGCTTCAAGCCATCCTCCCAAAGTGCTAGGATTATAGGCATGAGCTACTGCACCCAGCCACTACCTGGCAGCTTTTAAGCCAAAGCTTAGTGGAATCATGGGAGGGAGAAATCCTAGTGTCAGCAAGTGAGGAGGACTCGGGCAAGGAAAAGCAGACCTGGCTCTCCTCTCCAGGTCCACTTAGTGCCAGAGCTCTGCGCCTCACAACACACTGCTTGTTCCAGGCTCCACTTTTTCTTCTCAAAATGCTTTATAAATGCCTGGTCCCCATCCTCTTTGGAGTAAGGGTTAACGCTATTCTTCAGGTAATAAAATAAGGCACAGACTCTCTTCATATGACCTGGTACAACACGTCATCCCAGATGTGAAATCCTCTTTGCCTAGCCAGGCCATGCTTTCCTCCTCCAGGCAGGCTTCCAGATCTCCAGCTGCAGCTACTCATCCAGTCACGAGCCAAGAGAACCAGAGAGGCAGACAGGGTGCAGCCTGCAGCCTTCTGCAACCTCCAGCCCCAGAACCCCTCAGCACCAGTTCATAAATGAAAGAGGTTTAATTGACTCACAGTTCCGCATGGCTGGGGAGGCCTCAGGAAACTTACAATCATGGTGGAAGGGGAAGCAGGCACATCTTACATGGTGGCAGGCAAAAGACGGCAAGAGCAGGGAAAACTGCTTTATAAAACCATCAGGTCTTGTGAGAACTCACTCATATCACAAGAACAGCATGGGGGAAACCGCCCCCATGATCCAATGATTTCCCTTCCCTTCCTTACAGGTCCCTCCCTCGACACCTGGGGATTACAATTAGAGATGAGATTTGGATGGGGACACAGAGAGAAACCATGACAGGGGCTCTCCAGAGAAGCAGCCCAGCCTTGGGCAACTTAGTTCTCCCATCTGACCATCCAACCCAATAAGGCTGCTGACTCACATAGGACCAGGTTAGTGTTTTTCTTAAAAGCACTACCTTTTTGTGGCTGATCTTTAGAATTTATTTTTATTATTATTTTTTTGAGACGGAGTCTCACCCTGTTGCCCAGGCTGGACTGCAGTGGCGTAATCTCGGCTCACCACAACCTCTGCCTCCCGGGTTCAAGCAATTCTCCTGCCTCAGCTTCATGAGTAGCTGGGACTACAGGTGCATGCCACCACACCCGGCTAATTTTTTGCAGTTTTAATAGAGATGGGGTTTCACCGTGTTAGCCAGGATCATCTCTATCTCCTGACCTCGTGATCCCCCTGCCTCAGCCTCCCAAAGTGCTGGGATTACAGGCATGAGCCACTGTGCCCGGCTGCTAGAATTTAATTTTTATCAGATATATAGATACTAGTTTGAAGTCAAGTAATACTACAAAGCTTATAATGATGAACAGCAGCTCCCTGACTCACCACACCCTTGCAATTCTCAATCCTCAGGAGTAATAACTCTCAACTCTTAGAGCTCTTTCTTATGGTAATTAACTATTAATTCATGCCCATACTGTTATTTTATTGGTTTTCAGGTTTCAGATATTCTCTACTGACTAGGAAGATGATTTTGCTTTCAGACCACACATACACTCATCGCCCCTCTTGCCACCCATCCTTTAAATTTGATTGTTTTTTCCTTCTGGGGTTAAATCAATATTCATTGTTTACATTAATTATGCAAATATCACTACCTGAGGCATACCACATACTATAATTACATTTCTGTTAGTTTTCCTTTAACTGAAAATGTCTTAATTTCATCTTCATTCTTGAATGATATATTTGGTGGATATAGAATTTTGAGCTGACAATTCTTTTCTTTCAACCCCTAATGATGTTCTTCTGGCCTCTATGATTTCTGATGAGAAGTCCAAGTCATTCAAATCCTTGTCTGCCTTAAATTTGTTGTTTTCTCTGTTTTCAAGATTTTCTGTTTGCTTTTTTTTTTTTTTTTTTTTTGAGACAGAGTCTCGCTCTGTCACCCAGGCTGGAATGCAGTGCTGCGATCTTGGCTCACTGCAACCTCTGCCTTGTGGGCTCAAGCAATTCTCTGGCCTCAGCCTCCCTAGTAGCTAGGATTACAGGCACCTGCCACCATGCCTGGCTAATTTTTGTATTTTTAGTAGAGACAGGGTTTCACCATCTTGGCCAGGATGGTCTTGAACTCCTGACCTCAGGTGATCCACCAGCCTCGGTCTCCCAAAGTGCTGGGATTACAGGTGTGAGCCACTGCACCCAGACTATTTTGCATTTTTAATAGTTTGATCATGAGGTGCTTAGGCATAGTTATCTTCAAATTTATTTTGTTTGGGGCTTATTGACTATATTTATTTATTTATTTATGAGATGGAGTCTCACTCTGTCACCCAGGCTGGAGTACAGTGGCATGATCTCAGCTCACTTGCAACCTCCACCTCCTGGGTTCAAGCAATTCTCATGCCTTGGCCTCCCAAGTAGCTGGGACTACAGGCATGCACCACCATTTTTTTGTGGCTAATTTTTGTATTCTTAGTAGAGATGTGGTTTCACCATGTTGACCAGGCTGGTCTTGAACTCCTGATCTCAAGTGACCTGCCTGCCTCGGCCTCTCAAAGTGCTGGGATTACAGGCGTGAGCCACTGCATCTGACCTTATTGAGCTTTAATCTATAAACTTATTTACTAAAGTTGGGATGTTTTCAGTTATTATTTCTTTAAATATTTTTCTTCCATGTTGTCTTTCCTATCAATTTTTTTCTGTCCTTCAGATTTCATTATTTCTATTATCCAACTTCATCTTCACTCACTCTTTTGTTGGTTTTTAAAAAATTTTTTTTCTATTTTTTTTCTTTTTTCAATGACTTTTGTTTTTCAATTCTATTTTACTAGTAAGCTCATTGCTGTGGTTTTAATGTGTCCCCCAAAATTCATGCATTGATACTTAATGGACAATGTGATGGTATTAAGAATTGGGGCCTTTAGTAGGCAATTAAGTCATAAGTTTGGAGCCCTCATGGATGGGGTTAGGGTCCTTAATAAAAGATCTTGCAGGAGTGGGCTCATTCTCTTCTGCTCTTCCACCATGTGAGGACATAGCATTCATTCCTTCTGAAGGATACAGCAAAAAGACACCACCTCAGAAACAGAGAGCAGCCCCTAGCAGACACCAAACCTGCCTTGATCTTGGACTTCCCAGTCTTCAGAACTGTGAGAAATAAATTTCTATTATTTATGCATCACCCAATTTCAGTTATTTTGTTATAGCAGCTCAAATAGAATAAGACACCCATCTAGTGATTACTTTTTTTTTGGAGGCAGAGTCTCACTCTTGTTGCCCAGGCTAGGGTGTACTGGCATGACCTCGGCTCACTGCAACCTCCACCTCTTGGGTTCAAGTGATTCTCCTGCCTCAGCCTCCCGAGTAGCTGGGACTACAGGCGCCTGCCACCACACCCAGCTAATTGTTTTCACTAGAGACGGGATTTCACCATGTTGGCCAGGATGGTCTCGATCCCTTGACCTCGTGATCCACCTGCCTCAGCCTCCCAAAGTGCTGGGATTACAGGCATAAGGTACTGCGCCCGGCCTTTTTTTGAGACAGAGTTTCGCTCTTGTCACCTAGGCTGGAGTGCAATGGTGCTATCTCAGCTCACTGCAACCTCTGCCTCCCAGGTTCAAGTGATTCTCCTGCCTCAGCCTCCTGAAGTAGCTCGGATTACAGGCACCCAGTTAATTTTTTTTTGTACTTTTAGTTGAGGCGGGGTTTCACCGTGTTGGTCAGGCTGGTCTTGAACTCCTGACCTAAGGTGATCCACCCGCCTCGGCCTCCCAAAGTGCCGGGATTACAGGCATGAGCCACCGCACCAGGCCCAGATATTATCTTGTTAGTCTTCTTTTCTATTTCTCCGCTGAAACTTCCTAGCCTTTTTTATTCATTAAAAGCATAATTCCCTTTATATCACGGAACACAGAAGAGCTACTCTAAAGTCCTTGTCTGATAATTCCAGTATTTGGGTCATCTTAGGGTTGGCATCTGTTACTGTCTTTTCCATTGAGAGTGGGTCATATTGTCCTGGCTCTTCATCTGTTGAAACATTACAGATTGTATACTGGACATTTGAATGCTATATGTGTAACTTCTAAATTCTGTTATACTGCTCTGAACAATGTTGACGTTTTGGTTTTAGTTGGCAATGAACTCTGTTACATTCAAGTTGCAGAATGTGATCACGCTTACATCTGCAGTGACTGATTACAATTCGGTTCTTTTTTTTCTGGTTTTTTTTTTTTTTTTTTTG
Source organism: Gorilla gorilla gorilla (assembly GCF_029281585.2). Lineage (NCBI taxonomy): Eukaryota > Metazoa > Chordata > Mammalia > Primates > Hominidae > Gorilla > Gorilla gorilla. Next base: position 103,845,447 of record NC_073242.2, read on the forward strand.
AGGAGAGTCTTGCTCTGTCGCCCAGGCTGGAGTGCAGTGGCCCAATCTCAGCTCACTGCAACCTCTGCCTCCTGGGTTCAAGCGATTCTCCTGCCTCAGCCTCCCAAGTAGCTGGGATTATAGGTACGTGCCATCACGTCTGGCTAATTTTTGTATTTTTAGTACAGATGGGGTTTCACCATGTTGGCCAGGCTGGTCTTGAATTCCTGACCTCGTCATCCACCCGCCTCGGCCTCCCAAAGTGCTGGGATTACAGGTGTAAGCCACCAAGCCCAGCCACTATTGGTGTTTTAGCTCCCAGGTGCTACAGATTGTTTGCTCCAAGTTTTGACTCCCCTCTGAAAACTGCCTGCTTTTGTTCAGTTTCCAGAGCTCTTGAGTAGTTGTTTTCTCAATATTATCCAGAGCATGTAAGTATTTGAAAGAAGATGGCTTGTTAGCTTTCTCTTCTAAAATGGAAGTGATAACCCATCTCCCAAATACTTCACCTTTTATATCATCAATCCTTTTTTTTTTTTTTTTTTGAGACCAAGGCTAGGAGGCTAAAGTGCATCTTGGCTCCCTACAACCTCTGCCTCCCGGGTTCAAGCGATTCTCCTGCCTCAGCCTCCCAAGTAGCTAGGATTACAAGCATGTGCCACCATGCCTGCCTAATTTTTGTATTTTTAGTAGAGACGGGGTTTCACCATGTTGGCCAGGCTGGTCTTAAACTCGCTGCAAGTGATCCTCTGGCCCTGGCTTCCCAAAGTGCTGGGATTACAGGCATGAGCCACTACACCCAGCCTAGAGATCAGTCTTATTTATAGCTTTGTTTTTTGGTAAAATGTACTAATAATGAAAAGCACAAGTGAACCATTTCTCTTTTTACGTGATTTTTTGGGAACATAGTGATGCATATGTGTGCTTTGCTCCATAAAGCAATACTTCTCTTAAAGTCCACCTAACTAAAAATGGAAAATTCTTATGCCTGTAATCCCAGCACTTTGGGAGGCTGGGGGGTGGGGGGGGGGGGGTGGATCACGAGGTCAGGAGTTCGAGACTAGCCTGGTCAACATAGTGAAACCCCGTCTCTACTAAGAAAAATACAAAAAATTAGCCGGGCATGGTGGCGCACGCCTGTAGTCCCAACTACTCAGGAGGTTGAGGCAGAAGAATCTCTCAACCTCGGGAAGTGGAGGTTGCAGTGAGCCAACATTGAGCCACTGCACTCCAGCCTGGGCGACAGAGCTAGACTTCGTCTCAAAAAAAAAAAAGAAAAGAAAATTCTTGCTTTTCTTCCTTTCCTTCCCCTTGGGGTTTGGTTTTAGGCTCTCTGATGATAGCCTATGATCACAATGCTTATGTAAAACCACTCTGGCTTTATCTGCTGATTGATCAGTTCTAACAGCCCTATACGCTGTGGGTTTCCTGTTTCATATCTGACAGTGGTCACTTCTCAGAATATTCTTTTCCTATCAACATGTAATTAAATCCTTTTACTGCTGCTCTTGTGAACACTTTTGGACACTGACAGTTACACTGATATGTAACTGAGCAAACTTCGCTTTGCCTTTATTTTGAAGTTGCCTGTGCTCACCAGGCGATCTGATACTCCACATCGAGAAGCTCCAACCTCAGGGTTGTGGGAGTGTTTTTAATTGTTTCCTGCGTTTCCTACCAGGCATTGCCAAGTGACTAGACTTAACCTTCTCAGGAAGACTCGAATGCTTTCCCCTCTCTTACCCTACCCCATCATTAAGGCATAGCAGATCCTCGAGTTGACCTTTCATACTAATGACTCTCACGTCAGTCTGCCCGTTGGTCAATGTATGCTTAGTGACTTGTTCTTCAGTTAGGAGACTTATGTATGCTTGTTTTTTTGAGACAAAGTCTCACTCAGTCACCCAAGCTGAGTGCAGTGGTGCAATCACAGTCACTGCAGTCTTGACCTGCTGGCTCAAGCGATCTTCCCACCTCAGCCTCCTGAGTAGCTGGGACTACAGGCATGCACCACCACATCCAGATAAATTTTTTTAAGAGATGGGGTCTCACTATGTTGCCCAGGCTGGTCTCAAACTCCTGGCCTCAAGTCATCCTCCCACCTCAGCCTCTTTTTTTCCCCTGCCAGTTGCAATTATAGCTGAGTGAAACAAACTGTAACCAAATGAAAGCAACGACAACAGAATCCTCCCCAGGAAGCAGCTGATTAGAGAGGGCCAAACGGACAGACATCTTGACACCTGTAACCAGCAAGTTCTGGAAAGTTACTGATGGAGGCTCTTTGAAGTTCAACCAAAGTTGGGATCCACTTGGCTGGGCACGGTGGCTCACTTGAGGTTAGGAGTTTGAGACCAGCCTGGCCAACATGGTCAAACTCTGTCTCTACTAAAAACACAAAAATTAGCTGGGCATGGTGGTGCGTGCCTGTAATCCCAGCTACTTGGGAGGCCAAGGCAGGAGAATCGATTGAACCTGGGAGGCGGAGGTTGCAGTGAGCTGAGATTGCATCACTGCACTCCACCCCGGGTGACTCTGTCTCAAAAAAAAAAAAAAAAAAAAAAAGGCTGGGATCCACCTACTAATTATTTTACAGTTTCCTTCTCTGCGGCAGAGTGAGAGCAACAGAAAACTCTCCACTGTTAGCTGTTAGCAGACCCCTCTCAGTGTTCTCTGCCGCTTGAAGGAGTGACCCGTACACTTGTGTCCAGTGAGTGCTGCACCATGTTGGCCTCTTAAGGAAGCGCTTCGCTTCAGTGCTGTCCAGGACTTCCCACTTTCCTTTACAAGAACAGCGATTACATCAGTGGCCCCCGTTAGGGGACTGGGCTGCTGTAATGTGTTTTAAAAATTAGGTGCCAAGAACATGTACAAGAATGTTCACAGCAGCATTACTCTTAAGAGCCAAGGTGGAAACAATGCAAACATCTTTTTTTTTTTTTTTTTTTTGAGACAAGGTCTTGCTCTGTCACCCAGGCTGGAGTGCAGTGGCGTGATCTCAGCTCACTGCAACCTCCGCCTCCTGGGTTCAAACAATTCTCCTGCCTCAGCCTCCCGAGTAGCTCGGACTATAGGCGCCTGCCACCACGCCCAGCTAATTTTTGTATTTTTAGCAGAGACAGCTTTATAAAGCTGTTTTTAAAGAAAGTTAGATGCCAGGTTTCTGACCCCACAGTGGCAGGCAACGACCCTGTTCTGTGAGCATCCGGGATTATTTTTGGTATGGCAGGTGCCCAGGATTTTTGTGCAGAGCCTTCATACCTGTCACTGATGGAGGCTCTCTGAAGTTCAAGCCAAAGTTGGGATCTGCCTACAAACTGTTTTACAGTTTTCCTTCTTCTCCAAGGTGCAGTGAAAGCGAAGGAACGCTGCTGGACACGGTGAGACCTGGAGGACTTTGTAAGGGATAACCTTCGGTTCCCTGATTTTTTGACATGAATCTAATGCTCTGCACCTTCCTCCATCTTCTTGATAGTGACATTCATAAAGGTCAGAAGCTCGGTGTTTTTGTTTCTGTTGTCGTCTGTATTCTGTTCCACTAGTCCATCTGTCCATCCTTGTACCAATACTTCACTGTCTTCACATTACAGTAACTTTTTAGTCTTGGTTCCTGGTAGGATAAGTCGGAGGTTTGTTGTTCTTCAAGATCACCTTGGATATTCTAGGTCCTTTACATTTCCATATAACATTTTAGAAACAGCTTGCCATTTTTCCACCCACAAAAACCATGCTGGGATTTGGTTGAGATGACTTTGACACCACACATCAGTTTGGGAAGAACCGACAACTTTCTAATACTGAGTCTTCCAATGCATATACATAGTATATCCCTCCATTTAGTTACATTTTGTTAGACTTATTTCTAAGTATTTGATGCTTTTTGATGCTATCGTAAATTATATTGTTTTGGCAATTTCATTTTCTATTTGTAGCTGTTAGGTATAAATACAGTTTATTTTTCTGTGTTCACCTGATACTCAGTGACCTTGCTAAACTAACTTATTAATTCTAATGGTTTATACATTTAAAAATTTACTGTATATTCCATCAAGTTGTCTGGAAATAATAAAAGTTTTATTTCTTCCTTTCCAGTCTATGCTTTGGTTTGTTTTTTGAGACCAGTCTCATTTTGTTGCTCAGGCTGGAGTGCAGTGTCAGATCTCCGCTCACCACAACCTCCACCCCCTGGGCTCAAGTGATCCTCCTGCCTCAGCCTCCTGAGTAGTGGGGACTACAGGAGTATGCCACCAAACCCGGCTAATTTTCGTATCTCTTTTGGTACAGACAGGGTTTCACCATGTTGCCCAGGCTGATGTTGAACTCCTGGGCTCAAGCAATCTGCCTGCCTAGGCCTCCCAAAGTGCAAGGATTACAGGCATGAGCCGCCACGCCCAACCAAAAAAAAAATTTTTTTTTTTAAAGCTTTTCTCAAGTGGTTTTTGTTGTTGTTGTTGTTTGTTTTAGACAGGGCCTCACTCTGTCACCCAGACTGGAGTGCAGTAGCATGATCACAGATCACCCCAGGCTCAGGTGATCCTCTTACCTGAGTCTCCCAAGTAGCTTGGACTATAGGGATGCACCACCACACCAGGCTAATTTTTGTATTTTTGGTAAAGATGAGGTTTCACCATATTGCTCAGGCTGTGGAGTTCACGGAACACTGTAGCCTCAACCTCCAGGGCTCCAGCGATCCTCCCACCCCAGCTTCCTGAGTAGATGGGACTACAGGCGCAAACCACCACGCCCAATTAAAAAAGTTTTTTTTTTTGTAGAGATTGGGGGGTGGGTCTTGCTATGCTGCCCAGGCTGGTGTTTCATTTTAAAAAATCCAATCTGACTTTTATTTGAGGTATTAGTCTGTTCTTGCATTGCTATAAGGAACTACCTGAGACTGGGTAATTTATGAAGAAAAGAGGTTTAATTGACTCACAGTTCTGCAGGCTGTACAGGAAGTGTGGCTGGGGAAGCCTCAGGAAACTTACAATCATGGGGGAAGGTGAAAGGGAAGCAGGGAAATCTTCCATGGCAGAGCAGGAGATAGAGAAGGGAGAAGAGTTACATGCTTTTAAGCAACCAAGTTTTGTGAGAACTCACTATCAAGAGGACAGCAAGGGGGAAGTCTGCCCTCATGATCCGATCACCTCCCCCCGGCCTCTCCTCCAATAATGGGGAATACAACTCGACATGAGATTTGGGTGGAGATACAGAGCCAAACCATATAAAGGCGTTTAGATCATTTACAATACAGTTGTTGACATGGTTTGGTCTATGTCTTTCTGATGGATTGACTCCTTTATATTATTAAGTATACATCTTTAATAATGTTTTCTGGTCTTAAAGTCTACTTTGTCTGATATAGTATAGCTACATCAACTGATATCTTTATTTTTATTTATTTTTTTTTATTGAAACAGAGTTTCACTCTGTCGCCCAGGCTGGAGTGCAGTGGCATGATCTCGGCTCACTGCAACTTCCGCCTCCTGGGTTCAGGCGACTCTCCTGTCTCAGCCTCCTGAGTAGCTGGGATTATAGGTGCACAGCACAACACCCAGCTAATTTGTGTATTTTTAGTAGAGATGGGGTTTCACCATGTTGGCCAGGCTGGTCTTGAACTCCTGACCTCAAGTGATCCGCCTGCCTTGGCCTCCCAAACTGCTGGGATTAGATGCATAAGCCACCACACCCAGCCTCACTAGTTTTATTATCCACTGACTCGACTTGCTTGAGACGATTTTACTATGGTGGTTATCAAATGGTAACTTTCTAATTCTGTAATTCCTTCTGTGTTTATTAGTTCAAGGTCTATGGGATGCAGTGTTGATAGGGTTCTGTCTACTTCACTTGCCTCTGTTCCCAGGGCCTAGCTCTCCAAGTCTTTCAACTGAAATCCCATAGCATACCCCAGGTTCCCTCCTTTTGAGAGATCTTGAAAACTGTCTACTCAGCTCATTGCAACCTCTGCCTCCCAGGCTCAAGCGATTCTCCTTCTTCAGCCTCCTGAGCTGGGATTACAGGTACACGCCACCATGCCCGGCTAATTTTTGTATTTTTAGCAGAGATGGGGTTTCTCCATGTTGGCCAGGTTGGTCTTGAACTCCTAACCTCAAGTGATCCACCCGCCTTGGCCTCCCAAAGTGCTGGAATTACTGATTTTTTTTTTTTTTTTTTTTTTTTGAGACAGTGTTTCACTCTGCCGCCCAGGCTGGAGTGCAGTGACGTGATCTCAGCTCACTGCGGTGAAGCGATCTGAGCTCACTGCAGCCTCTCTCTCCTCAGTTCTAGTGATTCTTATGCCTCAGCCTCTCAAGTAGCTGGGATTACAGGCACCCGCCACCATTCCTGGGTAATTTTTTTACTCAGCACTGTGACTCTGCAAAATTCCGCTCTGCTTTAGAGAGGTCTAAGCTTAGTGTTTCAGGTTTGCATCTTGTATATTCAGATTTCACCAGATGGCTTGAGACCTAGCCATCTATTCGAGGCCATTCAAGCCTCCAAATTTTGTCACTCCAGCTGGTGAGACTATAAAAACATAAAAAACCTGGATCCTCAGCCTCTGGCCAGAGTTAGCAAATGCAAGTGGCTGCAGGCTGTCAGCTCTCCTCTCTACAATCCTGACCCTTTAGTTATTGTTGCCTCTGCAACTCACTTAAACCAAAACCTCACCTCTGGCTTTCATTTTCCTTTGTAAATCTCCATCTTAAGGACTTCACAGGCCAGGCGAGGTGGCTCACGCCTGTCATCTCAGCACTTTGGGAGGCCAAGGAGGGAGGATCACCTGAGGTCAATAGTTCAAGACCAGCCTGGCCAACATGGCAAAACCCCGTCTCTACTAAAAATATAAAAATTACCCAGGAATGGTGGCGGGTGCCTGTTATCCCAGCTACTCGAGAGGCTGAGGCAGGAGAATCGCTAGAACCCAGGAGGTGGAGGTTGCAGTGAGCTGAGATCGCATCACTGCATTCCACCCTGGGTGGCAGAGTGAAACCCTGTCTCAAAAAGAAACCAGTAATTCCAGCATTTTGGGAGGCCAAGGCGGGTGGATCACTTGAGGTTAGGAGTTCAAGACCAACCTGGCCAACATGGAGAAACCCCATCTCTACTAAAAATACAAACATTAGGTGGGCATGGTGGCATGTGCCTGTAATCCCAGCTCAGGAGGCTGAAGGAGGAGAATCACTTGAGCCTGGGAGGCAGAGGTTGCAATGAGCTGAGATTGCACCACTGTATTCCAGCCTGGGCGACAGAGTGAGACTGTCTCAAAAAAAAGAAAAGAAAAAAAGAAAAACATCTGGGAAAGTATTAGACTCAGTCTCTGGTTCTGTCCCCAACTCTCTGGGCCCCCCTGGGTGAGTCTTTTACCTTCTCTGGGCCTCAGATCCACCCGCCTACCTATTACACCCAGTTCTGAGGCTACAGAGTGAACAGAAAAGAAAACCACTGCTGTTCTTACAGAACTTAAGCCTAACTTTTCCATCTATAAAATGGGGATACTACAACCTCCCGGTGAGTAAGTGAGCCAGAGAGCTTGCTCTTTGGGAGGTGGCAGTGGCAGACAGGAAAAGCCCATGGAAACACAATGTCAGAGGTCAGCCCAACCTTTCACCTGGGCCTGTGTGCCCTGCAGTGAAACTTGAACAGATCTTCACTGCTGTCACCTACTGCTTACCTGGGGCTGTTGGGTGCAGCTCAGTTCTATGGCCTGATCCTGGTTGCTCTCTGAAGAAATCCCTGCTATTTGGCCCACCCTAAGGGGTCTCCCAGCCAAATGGGTCAAGGAGCAGTCCCTGGCTCCAAGACCCAGGCAGGAGAAAGGCATAGTCCTGCCAGGGCCCTGGAGTATGACAGCCAAGCACTAGCAACTGCCTAGTCCTCAGAAGAGCTGCCTGTGCTCCAGCCTCTACCTCCTCGTTTGAGCCAGCTTCCTCCTAGTCTGCTGCCCCTGTTGCCCCTCTCCTCCTGGCTTTTCTCTTCCACATCATCCAAGTGTCTCCCCAAGTACAGAGTGTTTGAGAAGACACTGTTCTGCTGTGGGTTGTTGTGGGCAAGTGAGGTAGGGATTTAGGGCCGAGGCCAAGAGCTCCCAGGGAAGGCCTGTCTGGGGAGTCTGCAGCATCCTGCGTTGGGGATGTTCCTATCTTCTCCTACAACCCGATGGAAGCTGGGGTTTTAGTTTGGTCATTCAGGTCCCCAAGCTAATCTGGCCAGTGAGAGGGACAGTGCCTGGTGGGGCAGGCATTCCTGGGCACTGCTGATCAGCTGTCTGAGAAGGGCCTCCCCTCTCTGCACCTCACTTTTTCATCAAGTGAGAATTGGATGTCTAAGGTTCTCCTCATTTTGGCTAAAACTCTTTAATTCCTAGCCCCTTTTGAGGACAAATGCCAAATGCCTCTGAGGATTACGTTGGCCAAGGATTTTTTACCAGAAACATCTTCACACATAAAATGTGAGGGTGGGGGCGATACATTCAGACTATTAAGGCTTCAGCTGGGCAGCTGTCTCCATCACCGCCAGGGCCTCTGGGGCTGTGGCGTCCACTTATGGGGCAGGGTGGAGCTGGGGTAGGTGAACGAAAATCTCCCTTGTAGGGTGCACTGGTGACAAGGAGCCTGAACCATGGACCCCACCTTCCTAAGCTTAGATCAAAGCAGGCAGCCTCTCCAAGACGCTCACGGACAGGCTCCCCACTTGCAGAGACTGATGGCTGCCTTGGGCTCCCTAGACAGAGCAAGATCTGCAGTGACGACTCACAAGGACCCCAAGTCCCTCCTTCTTCTTCCTCCTCTACTCTTCACCTTCTCCCGGTCTCTCCTCTATGTCTGGGCCCACAGCCTCCTAGGTGACAACTGCCTATGATCATACCACCGTGCCTGGCTACATTTTTAAAATTCTTCTTTGCAGAGATAGGGGGGTCTCCGTATGTTGCCCAGGTTGGTCTTGAACTCCTGGCCTCAAACTATCCTCCGGTATTAACTTTCCAAACTGCTGGGATTAAAGGTATGAGCCACCCCACCCAGCCCTGCATTTCCTTAATGACAATGATGTTGAGCATCTTTTCATGTGTAACTGGCTATCTGTATATTTTCTTCTGAGAAATGCCTATTCAAATCCATTGCCCGTTTTAAAATTTGCTTTTTATTCTAGAGTTGGAAGAGTTTTTGTATGATCTCAATACTAGACCCTTTATCAGGTATATGATTTGTAAGTATTTTCTCTCACTGTATAGGCTGCCATTCAACTTTCTTGATAGTGTCTGATGCACAAAAGTTTTTAATTGTGATGAAGTTCAAGTTATCTGGTCAGGCGCAGTGGCTCATGCCTGTATTCCCAGCACTTTGGGAGGCTGAGGCAGGCAGATCACTTGAGGCCAGGAGATGGAGACCAGCCTGGGCCACAGAGCAAGACCCCCATCTCTACAAAATAGAGACAGAGCAAGACTCCATCTCAAAAATAAATAAATAAATAGAAGTTATTCAGGCTGGCCAGATACCCAAACAATTTTCCGAGAGAGAAGTATCAATTGAAAAATGAAAATAGTATATAAGTAACAAACAATTTTAAAGTAAAATATAACTTGTACATAAAATACAACATAATGGAAGGTCATTGTACTCTCCAAGGGAGAAAGAGAAGACTTGAGAGTTGGTGATGGTTGGTAAAGGCAGGGTATGAGGGAATCATTCTCTGGAAAGTAATGTAAAATCAGATGACTGACTATGAGGCAGGCATTCAGTATCAGTATGAAGACATATTTTACGGTAATTCTTTTCCTTAGAACTTTGGCACCTAGAAAAAACTGACGTGGAAAGATTCATGACATTACCTGTAGATCAATCTTTGAGATTTAAAAAATACACTTTGGGCCGGGTATAGCAGCTTACACCTGTAGTCCTAACACTTTGTGAGGCTGAGAAGGTTGGATTGCTTGAGCCCAGAAGTTAGAGGTCAGCCTGGGCAACAAAGTGACACCCCATCTCTACAAAAAATACAAAAATTAGCAGGGCATGGTGGTGTGCATCTGTAGTCCCAGCTACTCAGGAGGCTGACGTGGGAGGATCACTTGAGCCTGGGAGATTGAAGCCGGAGTGAGCCGTGATCACACAACTACACTCCAGCCTGCGTGACAGACCAAGACCTTGTCTCAAAAAGCAAAACAAAACCAACACCAAAAACCACTTTTTGACATGGAGAAATACTGTATGTGCAAGACACACTGAAGAGGAACAGAAGATGCTACTTGATCACTTCCTGCTATCACTCCTTTAGCACTCCTAACTATGAGGTAGAATTCAAATTTGTTCCATGTGATAGTCTGACTAGTGTTGAGTAAGTTGCTACACGCAAATTTGCTTAAAACAATAATGTCTCAGGGCATATTCTGTGTTTTGGGTAAAGTGCTATCAACTTGTAAGGGTCATGATGGCTAAATACCATTAACTGAACAATCATTATGTGAAACAACTCTGTATCCTGATTATACATCCTTAACTTGGTCACAGTCCAAATTGAATTGATATTATGCTACCTCATATACAATATAAGAATATTCCAAAGTAAAATTATATTTTTATTCCTACCCACCCTTTGTGCTACTGTTGTCATATATTTTATTCTACACGTTATAATCTGAAAGTATAGTGTTATTGCTTTGGCTTAAGTCAGTTCTTTTTTTTTTTTTTTTTTTTTTTTTTTTTTTGAGATGGAGTTTTGCTCTTTTTGCCCAGGCTGGAGTGCAATGGCGCTATCTCGGCTCACTGCAACCTCTACCTCCCAGATTCAAGTGATTCTCATGCCTTGGCCTCCTGAGTAGCTGGGATTACTGGTGTGCACCACCACACCCAGCTAATTTTTATATTTTTAGCGGAGATGGGGTTTCGCCATGTTGGCCAGGCTGGTCTCGAACTCCTGACCTGAGGTGATCCACCCACCTCGGCCTCCCAAAGTGCTGGGATTACAGGCATGAGCCACCATGCCTGGCCAAGTCAGTTATCTTAAAGAATGAAAGAATAATAGTCATATGTATCAATTATTTTTCTCTTCTAGTGCTCCTACTTCTCTGCTTCAATTTGTGATCCTTTTACCTTCAAGAATTTAGGATTTCTCACAGTGTGCAAATGTGGGAGATGAATATTCTCAGCTTTCGCTTGTCTGATAACACCTATTTTTTTTTTTTTTGAGATAGAGTCTTGCTCTGTCGGCCAGGGGTGAGTGCCGTGGCGGGATCTCAGCTCACTGCAACCTCTTCCTCCCCAGTTCAAGTGATTCTTATGCCTCAGCCTCCCAAGTAGATGGGATTACAGGTGCGGTGGTTAATTTTTTTTTTTTTTTTTTTGAGGTGGAGTCTCATTCTGTCACCCAGGCTGAAGTGCAGTGGTGCGGTCTCGGCTCACTGCCAGCTCCGCCTCCCAGGGTCACACCATTCTCCTGCCTCAGCCTCCCGAGCAGCTGGGACTACAGACGCCCACCACCACACCTGGCTAACTTTTTTGTATTTTTAGTAGAGACGGGGTTTCACCGTGTTAGCCAGGATGGTCTCGATCTCCTGACCTAGTGATCTGCCTGCTGGATTTACAGGTGTGAGCCACCAAACCTGGCCATTTTTGTATTTTTAGTAGAGACGGGATTTCACCATGTTGGCCAGGCTGGTCTTCAACTCCTAGCCTCAAGTGATCTGCCTGCCTCTACCTCCCAAAATGCTGGGATTATAGGGGTGAGCCACGGTGCCTGGCCTATTTTCATTTTTTAAAGGGGTATTTTTTGCTGGGTATAGAATTCCATGTTGGCATTTTCTCTCAGCATTTTACATTTATTGTTTCATTTGTCTCTAGTTTCTACTGCTTGCTTTGTTGAGAAGCCAGCTGTCATTTTCCTTCCCTCAAGAGAATGTCTCTTTTTCTCTGCCTGCTTGTTGAATTTTCTTTTTACCTTTTCGTTTTGGCAGATTGTTAATAATGTGTCTAGGCTGGGCGTGGTGGCTCACACCTATAATCCCAGTACTTTGGCAAGTCGAGGCGGGTGGATCACCTGAGGTTAGGAGTTCGAGACCAGCCTGACCAACATGGTGAAACCCTGTCCCTACTAAAAATACAAAAGTTAGCTGGGCATGGTTGTGGGCACCTGTAATCCCAGCTACTCAGGAGGCTGAGGCAGGAGAATCACTTCAACCCCAGAGGCGGAAGTTTCAGTGAGCCGAGATCACACCATTGCACTGCAGCCTCAGTGACAGAGTGAGATTCTGTCTCAAAAAAAAAAAAAAAAATTGTTAGGTGAGTATGGATTTCTCTTGAGGTTCACTAAGTTTGTTGAGTTTGTGGGTTAATGCCTCTCATTAGATTTGGAAAACATCTTGGCCATTATTTCTTCAAATACTGCTTCTATCCCATTCTGTCTGCCTTTTTTTTTTTTTTTTTTTGAGACAGAATCTCGCTCTGTTGCCCAGGCTGGAGTGCAGTGGTACGATATTGGTTCACTGCAACCTCCACCTCCCAGATTCAAGCAATTCTCCCGCCTCAGTCTCTTGAGTAGCTGGGATTACAGGCACCTGCCACCACACCCAGCTGATTTTGTAATTTTTAGTAGATATGGGTTTTTTTACCGTTTTGAACAGGCTGGTCTCGAACTCCTGACCTCAAGTAATCCACCTGTCTCGATCTCCCAAGGTGCTGGGATTACAGGCGTGAACCACCGCACCTGGCCATGAATCTGTTATGTCCACTAAAGCTGTCTTTTAAAACTACCCATAAGTTCTTAATTTCTGAAATTATATTTAGTCCAAAAATGTCTAATTGATTTTCTTAATAAAGACTAATTCTCTGTTGAAATACTTCATATTTTCATCCATTTTAATTTTCCTCTATTTTATTTATAGGAAAATATTTTATTTTCCTCTGTTTTATTTATAAGAAAATATTTTATTTTCCTCTATTTTATTAGTTATTTGAAGTCCTTGTCTGCTATTAATAATTCCAATATATGAATTACCTCTTCTCTGGATCTCTTTCTGTTGGCTACTTTATCTCTTGATATCTTCCTGCTTCTTCTCATATCCAGCCATTTCTGATAGCATGCGGGACATTATGAATGCTATATTATAGAATTTCTGGGTTATATAATTGTTCTCTAAAGAATCCTGACTGCTTCTTACATAGACCTTCCACCAAATCTCCTGTTTTTTGGATACTATTTGTCCCCCATTTTCAGCAGTATCATATCCTTCCTATTCCTTGGCTCTTTGAGAGTTTTTTTTTTTTTTTTTTTGAGACGGAGTCTCACTCTGTCACCCAGACTGGAGGGCAGTGGCATGATCTCACTGCAACTTCTATCTCCCCGGTTCAAGTGATTTTCCTGTTTCAGACTCCCGAGTAGCCAGGATTACAGGGGTGTGCCACGACGCCTGGCTAATTTTTTTATTTTTAGTAGAGGAGTTTCACTATATTGGCCAGGCTGGTCTCAAACTCCCGACCTCAGGTGATCCACCCAGCCTTCCAAAATTCTGGGATTACAGGTGTGGACCACTGCGCCCGGCTGGCTCTTTGAGAGTTCCAAGGCACACATCAACTTTTTTCTGGGTTTCTCTTCTGTCAGATTCAGTCTATTGATGGATTTTGAGGTTTTCCCCTAATCCTTTGCTTTATAAATAATGCCACAACAAATATCCTTTTATAGACACATCTCTATCCATTCTTTTAAGTATAACTATCCATAAATTCATAGAAGTAGAAATGCTGGGTCAAAACATATGCATTTTAGGTTGACTGTTTTATAGCTTGTTTTTATTCCCATACATAGGCTTAAACAGGGTTCAGCAAACTCCTTCTGCAGAGGGCCAGAAAGTAACAGTTCTGAGGGAACTGTAGTCACTGTTGCAGTTACTCAACTTTGCCATCCTAGTGTGAAAAGCAGCCACTGGCAATACATAAATAAATGGTGTGGCTGTTTCAATAAAATTTTATGTATAAAAACAGGTAGTAGACTGGATTTGGCCTAAGTGTTGTAGTTTTTTGATCTATGGGCTAGAGAATGCTTAAATACACACATCCTTATCAATACTGTGTATTTATCCTTTTTTTTTTCTTTTTAAGAGATGGGGGTCTTACTTTGTTACCCAGGCTGCAGTGCAGTTTTGTGATCATAGGTCACTGCTACCTCGAACTCCTGGCTCAAGGGGTCCTCCAGCCTCAGCCTCCCGAGTAGTTGGGAGTACAGGTGCGTACCCATTTATCAAATTTTTGATATTTGCTAATCAAATGGATGACAACAGTGCACTCATTTTTTGCTGAATTTTTATGTTTTTGATTCTGAGGGAGAATAAACTTTTTACTGTTTATTGGACACCTTTTTCTTTTCCTGTGAACATTCTATTCATGTCTGTTATGTTTATTAATAGCATTTTTTATTAACAAATATAGTCCTTTTCATCTGCATTGTGAATACTTTTTTACAAAACATTTTTTGGGGAGAAAGCTTTTAATATAATCAGATATAGATGCAGATATATATTTTTAAAACATCTTTTGGGGTTGTGTCGTATTTAGAAAAGCCTTCCTTCTAATCTTCTAGTACTCTTCTAGTTTTATTTTGTACTTGACTTACCTAGGTTTTCATAAGAGTAAGTAGTTAACCTAAATAGCCAATCTGTCTCTGCTTATACAGCCTCCGGTCCCATCTACCTTCTATAATGTGATAGAGTGACTTTTGCCACATATAGATGCCTCTTCTAAGACCCAGATCAGGTGTCACCTCTTTTATTTATTGATTTATTTAAGACAAAGTCTTGCTCTGTCGCCCAGGCTGGAGTGCAGTGGCACCATCTCGGCTCAATGAAACCTCCGCCTCCTGGGTTCAAGCGATTCTCCTGCCTCAGCCTCCAGAGTAGCTGGGATTACAGGCATGCACCGCCATGCCCAGCTAATTTTTGTTTTTTGTTTTTTTTTAGTGGAGACGGGATTCTCCATGTTGGTTGGGCTGGTCTCAAACTCCTGGTCTCAAGTGATCGACCTGCCTCAGCCTCCCAAACAGGTGGGATTACAGGCGTGAACCACCATGCCCGGCCTCATCTCCATTATTAAGCCTTTCCTGACATCAACTCACCTGGACAAAATTCATTTTTGTGTCTCCAATGTCTTCTGTATAGACTTCTACCAAAGCACCCAATACTTTTTGCACAGAGTTGATTTCACATCAGTCTCCTTTTAATGTGCTACTATAGCGTTTGGCAAAAAGAAGATGACTGTGTGATAAGTAAATGAGAGAATTTTAAAACAGGAAATTCTAAAGTTGTAAACTTGATAAGCAGAGAATTATTTTCACATGGTAGCTGTAACTGAAGAAAAATTTAAGTACATAAATATTATTTGGGAGAACCTGCAGGCTTCTACAATGAAGGGTTATTTGTTGATTTTACCAGGGTCCTTAAAGTTTGTCATCCTTTTAAGATTAAGACTGCAAGAAAACATAGCACTTCCCAGAACAACAGGAAGAGCATCCCGAAATCTGTCATCATATCTATAAAGCACATATGGTGCATCACAGAAAATCCATACTTACATGATTGCAGTCTGAAGAAATTTCATTTTCAGGCTAGAAGAGAAAAAAAAGAAGAGATGATGTAAAAAAAAAAAAATATATATATATATATAGAACCTTTCAAGTTTTCAAACACCACCAAAATAAACTCAAAACAAGAAATCTGAATATTCAACCAAATATGCTTCTTCAACATAAGGAGTAAAATGGAGCTTGCATATCTTTTAGGCTGTTGGGGAGAAATGTACCAGAAAGGTACATGAGACCTAACCCCTTCCTGATGGTACAATATGAAGATGGGGAGAATGGAGAAGAATATGCTAAAGCAATAAATAAAGCAACAATGACATAAGGACTCCTACAGGACACTTTATAATTCATTTATTATAGAGTGCAGAGAAAGTCGCTCAATTTTTATTTATTTATTTTTTATTTTTTTGAGACAGGGTCTCACTCTGTCACCCAGGCTGCCATGCAGTGGCGCAATCATGGCCCATGGCAGCCTCAACCTCCCAGGCTCAGGTGATCCTCTGGCCTCAGCCTCCCGAGTAGCTGGGACTACAGGTGCAATGTCACCAAGCCCAGCTAATTTTTTTGGTATTATTTATAGAGATGGGGTTTCACTATGTTGCCCAGGCTGGTGTAGAACTCTTGGCTCAAGTGATCCACCCACCTGAGCTTCCCAAACAGCTGGGATTACAGATGTGAGTTACCGTTCCCAGCCCCCATCAATGATTTTTAAATTGGCCTAATGTTGCCATTGGGGGAAGCTACGTGATGGGTACATAAGATCTCTAGGTACTGTTTTTGAAACTTCCTGTGAGTCTATAATTCATAACAAAAAGTTTTTTTAAAAAAACATTTGGAAATATATTCCTATGGATACATTTGCTTTGTAAAGCCAGATACACATACCAGAGATAAAATGAAATTTCAGGCCGGTCATGGTGGCTCACGCCTGTAATCCCAGCACTTTGGGAGGCCGAGGTGGGCGGATCACAAGGTCAGGAGATCGAGACCATCCTGGCTAACACAGTGAAACCCTGTCTCTACTACAAATACAAAAAAATTAGCCGGGCGTGGTGGCAGGCGCCTGTAGTCCCAGCTACTCTGGAGGCAGAGGCAGGAGAATCGCATGAACCCGGGAGGCGGAGCTTGCAGTGAACCGAGATCGCACCACTGCACTCTGGCCTGTGCCACAGAGCGAGACTCCGTCTCAAAAAACAAAAAACAAAACAAAACAAAACTTTCAATTCCATGACAGAAAAAAAGTGTGGACTAGGTTTCACATAATATTACATAGCTTTGCAATACATATCTCCTTTAGTTTCCTTGTTCGTGCCTTCAAAGGAGACACAACTGCAATAAAACACACCATAAGGCAGCACCATTTCCTGGGCGAGTGCAGTGGCTCACACCTGTAATCCCAGCACTTTGGGAGGCCGAGGCAGGCAGATCACTTGAGGTCAGGGGTTCAAGACTAGCCTGGCCAACATGATGAAACCCCGTCTCCAGTAAAAATACAAAAATTAGCCAGGCGTGGTGGCACGCGCCTATAGTCCCACCTACTCAGGAAGCTGAAGTGGAAGAATTGCTTGAACCCAGGAAACAGAGATTGCAGTGATCTGAGATTGTGTCACTGCACTCCAGCCTGGGCAACAGAGCAAGATTCCATCTCAAAAAAAAAGCATAATTTATTTTGAGTTTCCATAGTATTCTAATCTGTTTATATAAAGTGAATTCTGTGTGCCTATAACTTAAATATTATCAATTTAGGTAGCAAAACATGCTAGTTTTAAAATAAACAGATGTTTTCTATTCAAGGATAAAGAAAAGGCAATAAAGAAAATAGAACACATCAAGTAGCCACACCTAGCATTATTTCAAGAAGAAAAAGGTTTCCCTATGGAATTATTAATTCCACTGCAGAATTCAGTAGGCATTAGCAACATACAAACTCATTTTTATATTTACAACATATATTAAAATTGACTTTAATTAGGTTGCTAGGTAATCATAAGATTCTATTATATAACACAGTACTTTTGAACTTTCTCCCTACTTGTCTAATAGCAGATACTTTAATGCCTTTTTAAGGTGCCTTTCTGTCTCAGAAATCAGCCTCCATGCTGAGTTAACCTAGCTTAACTCTGTTCCCACCACCTCAATCTGAAGTTTAACTTATATCTCTTAATAGTTTATTTACAAGAATGCTTTTCCTTAGACAGTTTTCTACACTATCCTTTTAAAATCTATCCTTTAAGTTTTCCCAATCAATTAGCAATTCTAGCTCTTTCTCAAACAAGGGATGGAAGGCAATTAATATCACAATCTTCCCTACTTATACTCATTTCTACTAAACAACAAATTTGGATTAAAGGTGCATTCTTGAAAGAAATTTAGAGCATTGGAGAATTTTCAAAATAATGTCAAATAAGATGTAAGCTCCCCATAGAAATAAATGTATTGTCATGTTTAGAGTCCACAGGACTATATTAGCAAATTAATTACTGTTTTAATGACTTGCTTCCCCACAGCAGGAGAATGGATTATTTCTCCCAATTTTTCACTTGCATAGGATTTTACATCCAGATCCTCTGTTTTGTAAGTCTGTACCGCCTCCTGCTATAAACTGAGTATACACCCGGCTCCGCTGACGTTGAGCAAATCAAGATAGCAAAAGAGATGAAAAGCAAGCACTGCAGTCCACATTTGCAGTTAATTGAGTCTCCATGGATGATGCCATTCCTTCCTAAGAGGTGCAGTACTGTGTGCTTAGTAATACTGTTAATGTAACATAATATAATATAGGCCACTGACATGCTCAGGCCAATGGAGTTTTAGGAGATACAATATGAGCAGAGGATTTAAATGTGCCTGGGTAGTTTGGCCTGTATTCCTGCATCTCTGCCATTCCCCATGAGAACATGGTAGTACAAAGAAAAGAGACATGTGGAGCAGACCTGAACTTAACCCTTAACCTGTAGCCTGAAGCAAAGCCATTTCGAATAACCCATGGGCAAGAAAAACAAGCCTCAAGTTAAGCCCATGAAAGTTTGAGGGTGTCTGTTATGAAGAAAAAATGACTAATATATCTATTAAACAAATAAAATAAAAATATCAAAGCCTTTAAATTAGAACCTGTAACAGCTATGATCTAAAATGAGTGAATTATATTGGAAAGCACAGAGCACTACTGTACCTTTCATGAAGAAATGACATAATCCATGGAGACACAAAAGTGCAAATCTGGACACCAGTGCTTGCTTTTCATCTCTTTTGCTATCTTGATTTGCAACTGACTATAAATGGGTCTTATTTTTGCATTCATTCATTCATTTAGTTTTGAGATAGAGTCTTGTTCTGTTGCCAGGCTGAAGGGCAGTGGCACCATTATGGCTCAATACAGCATCCACCTCTTGGGCTTAACTGATCCTCCTGCCTCAGCCTCCCTAGTAGCTGAGACTAAAGGTATGTGCCATGATAGCTGGTTAATTTTTTAAAATTTTATTGTACAGACCGGGTCTCGCTATGTTGCCCAGGCTGATCTCAACTTCTGGTCTCAAGTGATCTTCCTGCCTCACCTGCCCAAAGTGCTGGGACTGCAGGCATGAGCCAGTATGCCCAGCTTTTTCCTAGGTTTAGTTTCTCTACGCAGAAAGAAAAGATGACAGAATAGGAATGCCATAAAAACAAGGTTATGATGTTAGGTCTTTGAGATTCATGGAACCAAATCACTATGAAGAATTGTCAAGCATAATTGTGACAATTAATTTCAGAAATTTAGAAGGGTTTTTAGAATCCAAGAACACAGTGGTGATTTAGAGAAACAGAAGAGAGAGTACAAAATATAAAATACAAAGGAGTAATTTATACTACCCTGGGAATGGTGGGTGCATCAATAATGTCCGAATAAATGAACTCGAGAAAGTAAATAAAAATAATAAATAAATAAAAAGAAAACACTATGCTTCAGCACTCAGTCATGTGATAAAGAACCAATGAACAGAAATCTCAAGGAACGAAAACAGATGCGGGTGCTGATTCGGGTTTGGTTCTCATACTGCACCATTCTCATTATGTCCCAATTAAACCACTTCATCAGATATAGTACATCTATTTCCACAAAACTTTAAGTGCAGACAGGCTCACTTGTCTCTAATCCTAGAAGATGAATAGCATGAGGAATAACACCCAGAATTACTAAAATAAGATAAAATTGAGGATTTTTTTTCTTCCTCTTTGGTAATAATTAGTGAAATAATGCTCTGAGATGATCCCAAGAAATTAGCCAACAAGTATATATTGAATAATGATGATGAACTCAAAATTGTGCTAGGCATTGTTGCAGGATACAAAGACAACATTCTATCTGGTCTCTAATCTCAAGTTGTTTCCAATCCAGTTATACAGTTAAAATAGCGAAATCAAACAAGCAAGAGGAGGGATTTGAGATAGGCCTAAAGAATTAGAAGAGTGATCTCCAAAAAGGAGTGGAGTGATTCCTCAAGGAAGAAGTTACATGATCCCTTGGGGGTCAGGAAGAAAATAACAGAGCTTCTGTTTTTAAAAAAGCTTATCCTTTAATTTATGTTTTAACGTATTTTTATAATGCATATAACATGGGTGTAACTAATATTTTATGAGTATGTATCTACTGGGGGAATGGTTACTGATTTTTCAAATGATAGGAAGAACATGACCAAGATAGAGGAAAAAAACTTCTTCTCGTCATTAAGATTCCTACCTCTACCTGCATTCTTCAAACCAGGGGCAAAGTGCTGGCTCCTAGCCTGTGGAGGCATCAAATTAGAAGCTGAGCTATGTCACATTATCAGCTACTCCTTATTCTGGAGACAGAAGTCTGGGCTTCAAAAAGAAGGATCTCTTACATCAAGTGTTTACTCATTGGAAATAAAACTGTCCTCTTACTATGGAAAACTGTAAGAAAAAAAGTTATGAAAAGTATAATAAATAGCTGCTAATTTAATGACCAAATATGAGAGAAGAGATTCCTGACATTGCATATATTAGTATCAATAAGTAAACTATTATAAACGGAAGAATGAGAAGATGAAGAGAATTTAGCACATCCCCACCCCAATGCATCAGTGACTAAAACAGAGAAGGAACTTGGGTAATGCTGTATAAATGATACAGCAAACAAAGGCAGTAAAGGGAAAAGCACCAAGTACTTGGAGACACCTGCTTGACTTTAATAAAGAACATGATGAGTGTATCAGGAAATGGTCAAAAAACAAAACAGAACAGAACAAAAAAACCTCACAAAAAACAGAAAACAAAAAAGAACCCTGCCACTTTTCTATAGTAGTTAGCAATAGAAGCTGTGTGACTTTAGGTACATCACTTAACTTCTCTAAACCCCTAACAACAGGCTTTGAACTAGAATGGGAATACATGAACAGGCTTTGGGAGTCTGAGATATCTTGAAATTGAAGGCAAGCATTTGTGTGTATGTGTATTTTTCTGAGAAGAATATCCACAACAGCTATCACAATCTCAAAAAGATCCACGAGACAAGAAAAAATTAAGAAATACTGGTCAAACATTGGTTGTGGTTCTTTCCAGCTTTATGAGTCCATAAAATCTGAGATGTGGAATTTAAAAATGTACTTACTGAATTTCAAGTTTTTTTAATGTAGATAATTTGTATATTATGATGGTTACTACTGTTTCACCTTAATCTCTCCTAGTCAAAGTCACAACAAACAGGTTGCAGAATAAACTACTGAAAAGCTTGAGTCTGAATGTTCTCAAATCAACTACCACATTCACTTAGGAGGAAGGTTTTTACAGAAAGTCTGGAACTATGATTTCCCCAAGGTGAATAGGCTGAGTTAATGAGTCTGGCAGGAGAAATTAAAGGATTCATAAAGCTATCTTGGAAGGTGTCCCAGTTTCTGAAACAGAAATGCTTGGGAGTTGGATGTTGTCTAAAATATGAAAGATTCTACAGTTTCCACTGAAGCTGAACTACATCAGATCACATAAAGGAATAGGGTCCTTTTTCTAAGATACCTGGTACTAAATTAAGTGACAACCGACTTTGTTTTTGAATCCCCCAGGAGAAAACAAACAAAAGATGCCAACAGTATCAGTGCTTTTACAGCCTTAGAAAAATTTGAAGTCACGCGATAACCTAATGCCTCCTTTCAATTGGAGACACTCTGCTGCAGTATTAAGTCAAGTCTTCTGGGAGTTTATTCATTAAGAACCCACTAACTTCCCATCACACGAACACTTCATTTATTAACCTTGTCCAAAGCCCCAATGACAATGAAGATAATGTAGCTGGTCTCTAACAAAATAAACCCAATCTTTTACCCCCGGGAAACTCTCCTGAGCAAGTCTAAATGCAATCTCAATCCTCAGGTTTAGAACTGCTTTCCTCTTAGTGCCTTATTCTGGCTCCAACAGAATTTATTTTTCTTATTTGTACCCAGGGATAGTGGTTGAGTATTGTTTTTCCAAAAGGACAGTGATCAGCACAGGCTTTATGCCTTCCAACAATGTTCTGATTCACTAAAGAGTTGTAGCTGCTTTTATTTAAGTCTGTAACATTCAACTACCTTTTCAAAAAGGAGTTACTGTACAGGTCCAACGGGAGATTTTGAGATTTTTTTTTTTTCTTAAAAAGACATGAGATACAGAAGCTGGCTCTCAAGTGCATATCTAATCATCATACAAGGCTGAATGTGGAGTTTTTAGGGGGAAAGGAGGACTTGATATTTTAAAGAAGGAAAAAAGCACCACTAATCCTATGAGATGAGTATGGCAATAAAGTCAGTCAGAGAAAGTTTCATGGAGGGTACATTTGAATTAAGTCTTATAGGCGGTTGTGGTTTGGTTAAGGATGCTGTGTGCAGGTTGAGGCAGATGAGAGGTAGGCTGGGAAAGGTGGAGCACTAGGCTGTGGGTGGCGTTGAAAAGGCACATTCTGTGCCGATGGCTGAGAAAGTGAGGGACCCCATGACAATCACTCCTAGGCTTATTCATTTGGCATCTCCTAATACGTGCTAGGACAACTACAAGGCTTTAGTAAAAATCCCAACGTTGGTCCAATAATGGTTTCTCATAGTTCAAATTAAGATGTCATGCTAAACACAGTGTCATAATTTGATTTACTTTTATTACTTGTGTGCTTCCCAAGTGGACGGTGGGATAACAGTTGTCAAATATTATATAGTTACTCCTATAGGAACACCTTAAGTTTTAAAGATAGACAGGGGCAAGACCCTCACAGACAAATTAGAGCCCATTTATCCCTGGTTCTTAAAAGGTCTCACATAAATATAGAACAGTGAGTGGGTTATGTTGACGTTAAAACTTGTCTTGTACCTTTAAAATGAAAAATCTCCTCAAAGCCCTTTAATTCTAATAAAATAAAAGGGTATACGTATTTTACAGTGGGAATTAGCAGAATGACTCAGAGAGCATACTTACGCATAGGTATAAATATACTGACAGGACTTTTAGCTTTGTCAAGTACTAATTAAGTCATCTTCAGTGAGGTTATATCCCTATTCTGAAAATATGAAAACACACAGCAATTGCTAATTACTCAAAACCACTGCTTTGGACCTAATGGTTGACCTCCCTCTCCATCTCCCAAAAAGACTGAGTAACTCCTGACTCCCTGACAGAAAGATCCATCTCTCTAGAGAAGATGCTCTGCCCCAAACTTTACTTTGAGAAGCCAAATTACATCTTAGTTTTGTTTAAGAAAACTCTAACACTAGTTAAACTGACCAAGTGGAAACACTCAAATTAGTATAATTTCTCATCTTCTATGCCCAAAGCAGGAAATAAAAAATAACAAATAAGAATATAGTTCATGGTTGACCTGTGAGTGAAAAAATAAACAAATAAATATATATATATTTTATATATATATATTTTATATATATATATATAGCAATTTAGTTACTGAACAAAAACTGAATCATTACATTATGGCAAATGTAATGACTTTTACATTGGATTATAATATTTATTAATCCATGAATATAAAAATAAATACATAAATTTTATAAAGTATTAAATGTAAATTTTGTAAGTATAAACTGTAAATTTTATAAAATGTAAATTACAAAAACATGTAATTTTTTTCTACTGTGTATAAAAAAATGTAAATTCTTTCCTTATATTTCCCATTTATTTTACTAACAGGAATTAGAAACAAGGTGCCCATAAACTATAGGAGATAGGCCATCCCTTCAGGGGAACATTTAGAGATATTTCTTTTCATATACAGAGCTCAACCAATCTTTTCATCAAATTCCCATCTGGGACTGCCTAACATTTAAGAAACATAAGGATTGTCCTGCAATGACAAGACTTTTTAAGTCTGCTGGGACTAAAAATCATCCCCATGACAGTCTACTATCTGAAAATTTTTTCCTCCCACCACTCATTTTTTCTCCCTAGGAGATGACTTAGAAATCTAGAATACAGTTTGGTGCTGGTGTTAACCATTTTTACCTAAATTATGGGGGAAGGAAACAGAGTCAGGCACTCTATCAAATGCTTGTTCAGATTCCACTTTGGCATCGAGGGGAAGAACCTTGGACAGGTTTATCCCTTTGGCTCCTAGCCATGGCAGGCACACAGCTATCAAGAGATAAAAGGCCTTGTTTTCACTGCTCAGCTGCCTGAATAAAGTCAGTTATGGTGTCCACATGTAATGAAAGTGGCACTAATGTTTATAAACTGCTTTGTACGAAATACATCAAAAAGGTCATATTTCTGAACTGTGAGGTTGTAACTACCACACTACTACTACCAAAATACAGTATAAAAATTCTTCTGCCGGGTGTGGTGGCTCACATCTGTAATCCCTGCACTTTGGGAGGCTGAGGCGGGCAGATCACAAGGTCAGGTGTTCAAGACCAGCCTGGCCAATATGGCGAAACCCTGTCTCTACTAAAAATACAAAGATTAGCCAGGCGTGGTGGCTCGTGCCCGTAATCCCAGCTACTCGGGAGGCTGAGGCAGAAGAAATCACTTGAACCTGGGAGGCGGAGGTTGCAGTGAGCCAAGATCGGACCACCACACTCCAGCCTAGGTGGCAGAGCAAGGCTCTGTCTCAAAAAAAAAAAAAAAAAAAAGTCTAAAATTAGCTACTCATGGTATTTTTCACATCTCATAAAAGAAGATACAAGATAATGGATCCCCTCAAGCTATCATGTTTGACAGGCAAAATGGAAACAAGAATTCTGGAATAACAGCCAAAGACTTGGGTTTTGATTCCAGTTCCACTGCACATTTATCGCATAACATTCTTTAAGCTTCAAATTTTGTGTAGATAAAAGAGGTAAATCCTGCTTTACCTACCTCATGGGGCTGTTATAAGCATCAGGAGAAAAGTTATGTGGAAGGCCTTCAAATATTATAGAAGGCTTTGCAAATATATGCGACCACTGGCCTTTCATTCTCTGTATAAAATCTAACCATTTTAAACAACAAAAACGTTACTGCTATCCAAGAGGCCATGCTTCATACAGGCAAAGAATAAGAATTCAAAATACATGACACACATGTTTTATTGTATGTGTATAGATTATTTCTGAAAGGATACCTAAAAAGGCTTATTTTTACTACACACTCTTTGCACTTTAAAATTTTTATACCATGTGTAAAAAAAGAAAAAAAAAGGTCATTCCAGTTTAGGATATACATAGACACCTCAGAAAATATTTAGAATACATCTTCATGACTGGGAAAGCAGGGGAGTTTAATGATACACTTTCCCAGTTCATATTTTCCTATTTTTCCCCCTTCCACTGTCTATTTCAAAGGGGTGGTGGCAGGGAGGAAATATATATTTACATCCTCTGGGACACAGCAGGTAGCAATCTGCCCTCTTAGAGTCCTAGACTGACAGTTCTACTCTAAGAAAAGCACATTAACCATCTGATGATCTGGTTTGAATAGTATAGCTAACTTTTACATGGGAGTTTTAGAATGCAGGGTGAAAAAAATTATCTGAAGGGCACTGTATGAATAATGAACAGAACTATCAACTTTGATATGGCATCCTTTTATATTCTTTCTTTGCCCTGTCACATGATTTGGAACAGCTGAACAAAGGTCCCAGAAGGCGGAAGTTGCAGTGAGCCGAGATTGTGTCATTGCACTCCAGCCTGGGTGACAAGAGCGAAACTCTGTCAAAAAAAAAAAAGGAAGGGAAGGAGGGAGGGAGGAAGGGAAGAAGGGAGGGAGGGAAGGAAGGAAGGAAGGAAGGAAGGAAGGAAGGAAGGAAGGAAGGAAGGAAGGAAAAACTAGACTAAAAGAAAAAATTTCCAGACATCTGACACCATTAATGTTTACAACCAGTAAATCTGGAATGATTCTGTCAATGCAGCTTATACCACCAATCCAACTGTGTTACTTCTATAATTTTGAAAACAAAATACAAATGAGGGATGTAAGATTACATAATGCAAAAAAGTCCTGAAATTCAATATAATTTCTCACGCCCCAGACCCAAGTACCTGCACATGCCACAACTCTTCCATACTGACCCGTGGTGAGTGCGTTGTTTACTTGAACTGGCCTAAGCAAGAGCAAATAGGGCTGAGCTGCCAGAATGTGCTGAACTCTTTCTGTATAACCCAGTGCAAATTACTGGTGCTTCTGAAGAGTACAGCTTGGATTCAGGAAGTGGACTTCATCTGCATTAAGACAGCACACTTCACTGCACAATTCTGGAAGACGCGTAGCTCAAAGAAAGAGACCAGGGCTAAATTGGGAAAAAAATTTAATATATTTTAAAAACAGAATCAGGCCAGGCTCAGTGGCACATGCCTGCAGTCTCAGCTACTTGGGAGGCTGAGGTGGACAGCTTTCTTGAGACCAGGAGTTGGAGGCAGTAATGTGTTATGTTAGAGCCTGTGAATAGCTACTGCACTCCAGCCTGGACAACACAGTGAGAACTTATCTCTAAAAAAACAGACAAAAAACTGAAATCTTCTGGGTTTGCAAATGTTAGTAATGTGCATAAAAATCTGATAAAATCCTCAAAAAGTCCCTACATTTCTTCCTGCTTAGATAACATCATTCTACAGTTGGTAGAAAAAAGGTATACATCAATAATTACCACTATATCAAACTATATTATAGTTTGGGAAATACTGATAAACTAATGTAAATATTAACAAAGATGCAATCTAAGAATTACCCATAATCTCCAAATCACATCTGTGCCTTTTAAAGTGCTCATTTTCTGTTATGAAATTAACTGATTTTGAAAACAAAGCACAAAGCACAAAAGACCGGGAGAATCCTGCTGATGGTACTCCACCTGAGCCAGTGATCACCACACGACCTGAACAAATTCTAATTCCCTGTGCTTCAGTGAGAATAGGGGGGAGATGGGATAAAAAGCAAGACAGCTTGACTCCAATTGATTGCAAATCTAATATGATTCCAGAAAAACAGATGACTACCTTTCCAAGGATGGGAAAATATTGTTATAGAAATGGCTTGGAGAAGTGAAAGGAGATGGGCAGAACAGATGCAGATCCTTTTAGAATTACTGTTTTAAAACATCTCATAGGTATGTCAATGGTTGAAAATGTATTACCTCCCTAATAAAGAATGTTCATCTCCATTAACGGAAAAACAAAGACGACTCCTAAGTATTTCTAAGCATTCATTACTATACAATCTATAGGTTTGGCTATGCAGCATAAATTTTGGAAAGACATCTGGGAACAAATTTGGGCTCTTCCAGGTACTAGCTGCAAGATCTTGGAAAAATTATTTAACATGTGTTTGTTTTGTTTTGTTGTTTTGAGACAGAGTTTCACTCTTGTTGCCCAGGCTGGACTGCAATGGCACAATCTCGGCTCACCACAACCTCCGCCTCCCAGGTTCACGCGATTCTCCTGCTTCGCGTGAGAATCTCCTGCACATGCAGGTGTGGTGGCATGTGCCACCAAGCCTGGCTAATTTTGTTTTTTGTTGTTGTTTGTTTGGTTGGTTTTTTGAAACGGAGTCTCACTCTGTCACCCAGGCTGGAGTGCAATAGCGTGATCACGGCTCACTGCAACCTCCGCCTCCCAGGTTTAAGCGACCCTCTTGCCTTACTTAGTCTTACGATTACAGGTGCGTGCCACCACGCCCAGCTAATTTTTGTACTTTATAGTAGAGACAGGGTTTCGCCATTTGGGCCAGGATGGTCTCAATCTCTTGACCTTGTGACCCTCCCACCTCGGCCTCCCAAAGTGCAGGGATTACAGGTGTGAGCCACCGCGCCCGGCCATTATTTAACATCTGTAAGCCTAAGTGGAGCAAAATACTTAAAGCACCTAGCACAATGCTAGTAGTAAGTATGTAATAAATATAATCTATAATTGTAATAATAATTATTGCATACTTCTAGAAGAGTGTTAATTCTGCATTGCCCCAATCCCAAAATAAATCAATCTCAAAAATAAGAAAAAAATACAAAAGAAGTGTTCTATGAAAGCCTCAACTTCAGGAATAAGTTTGCAGATATGTAGATTCTTGGCTACAGGAAGGCAACTTCAGTTTAAATTAGATCAATCACATTAGGATAAACTAGAAAAAAGGAATAAATTCAGGAAATTCTGGTGGAAAGATCTAATCCTAATGGAAAAACAGGATTTAAATCACTCCACCAAGTATTCTTGTTTTTCTTGAGACAGGGTCTCGCTCTGTCGCCCAGGCTAGAGTGCAGTGGTACAATCTCAGTTCACTGAAGCCTCAACCTCCCAGCCTCAAGTGACCCTCTCACCTCAGCCTCCCTAGTAGTTGGGACTACAGGTGCATGCCACTACACCTGGTTAATTTTTGTGTATTTTGTAGAGACAGGGTTTCACCATGTTGCCCAGGCTGGTCTCGCACTCCTAGGCTCAAGGGATCCACACACCTCAGCCTCCGAAAGTGCTGGGATTACCAGCATGAGCCACACCGTGCCTGGCCCACTCCACCAAGTTTTCCAAGCCCAGAAAAGTATGTGTGGAATTTCTGTCTGTTCCAGACCCTAGGCTTTCAATCTAATGTTTATACACAAATCTAGATTCAGATATCTATTTTGAATTTCATTTAGGTTTTTGTTTCTAAGTAAACATCAGAGGATTAGTTTGGGTTTTGTTCACCCATGTCTTTTAAAGTTCTAAAGAACCTTTGTATCTAAGCTCAACTTTATATTTAAGTTCAACTGCTCAGATGCAGACATCTTTCAACATGCAAACAAACCAAGACGGTATTGGTTAACTAAGGTCTCTTTTCTAAGTTTTACTTAGGAAATGCTTCATGCCTACCACTTCCAGTCAATATAATTCTCTCATCACATCAAACTCATGTTGATTAATTTTGTAAAAGCAAATGTTTGTTACCAACCAGTCAACTTTAATAAAGCAATATCAATGACTTCAATAACTCAGTTTAAATGTCATGCATTTGTCTGAGTTTGTTACTGAAATCACCTGACAGTCACCTATGAACAGGTAGTACAAAGCAGTATAAAAGGAAGTCCTGAGCTACATTACTATAATTCTTTCAAAGATGATCGGATCTTACCATAGTATCTTTGAAATTTTCATAATCATAATTACTGTCCTTCAGAAGAGTTCTGGGAAATCTAATGTCTAAAACACAAGGCTTTGTAGCTCACGCCTGTAATCTCAGCACTCTGGGAGGCTGAGGTGGGCAGACTGCTTGAGCCCAGGAATTCCAGACCATCCTGAGCAACATGGTGAAACCCTGTCTGTACAAAAAATACAAAAGTTAGCCAGGTGTGGTGGCATGTGCCTGTAGTCCCAGCTCCTTGGGCGGGGGGCGCTGAGGTGGAAGGATCGCTTGAGCCCAGGAGATAGAGATTGCAGTAAGCAGAGATCGCACCACAGCACTGCAGCCTGGGTCACAAAGTAAGACTCTGTCTTAACAAATTAATTAATTAAATAAAATACAAGGCTTTGACTTAAGACTTCTGAAACTTTAGTGTAGGCCATAAACAAAGATAAGAATTTATGATTAGAAGGATCCCTGACTAGGCCGGGCGTGGTGGCTCACACCTGTAACCCCAGCACTTTGGGAGGCCAAGGCAGGCGGATCACCTCAGGTCAGGAGTTTGAGACCAGCTTGGCCAACATAGTGAAACCCTGTCTCTACTAAAAATACAAAAGTTAGCCAGGCGTGGTGGCAGGCACCTGTAATCCCTGCTACTTGGGAGGCTGAGGCAGGAGAATCACTTGAACCTGGGAGGCGGAGGTTGCAGTGAGCTGAGATCGTGCCACTGCACTCCATCCTGGGCGACAGAGTGAGACTCCATCTCAAAAAAAAAAAAAAGGATCCCTGACTAGAAGTGGGTAACGTGATAATTTGGACCCACCATTTTAATGAAGTTTGAAAAGAGAGAGAAGCCTTCCTTCCCCAAAGGCTTATCACTGAGCAAAGGATCACAACACTAGACCTAGCAAAATAATTTACTCAACTGGTTGCTAGAACTGCCCCCGCTTCCAGAACAAAGAAATGGTGCATACGAATAGGAAGTTGACTTCCCTGGTTTAAGACAGTCTTTTATTATATCGTTTTGGGGCCATAACAAATTCCTAAACTTTTCTGGTTTTGTTGTGTTCCCTTGCCTCCAAGGGGGATGTAGAGGTAGTGCCTCTATTAAACAAAAACAATTTCTATAAATGTAAATCACCTCATCGATCTTTTCCTTACTTTACCAATAACTTATTTAATACAATTATACATCCTGTCCTTAAAGCTCAGAAAAACAAAAACAGAAAAAATGAAGAGTAGATCCTTTTTCCAAAGATGACTAATCACATTTCGCTTTAGAATTTAAGATTAAGCAGATCTAGCTTACATAAGTAATTGCCTCCAAAATAGATCAGACACAACAAAAGTGTCTTGCATCTGTGTATTGGCTTAAGGCTCAGTTTCTATTTATGACAAAGTATTTTTTTTTCACATTTAGCATTCTTTTGGAATAGTGAGGAAACAACTCCAGGGTAAGACTATGGAATTGTTCATTCTAATTCCTGTTCTACCAGTTAATTTGTGCTATGTTTTGGAAGAAGCCAATCATTAATTGCATGAAAATGCTTTGAATGAAAGTGCTTTGAATTTGAGCTATGATGAAGAGAGAAAAAATACATTTTTTTCAACCTTTCTCCCATAAAAATTAGAGTCCTATCTTTCTAAACCCCTCTGACAAACTCTGATAGCATAATCACCAACTCACAACATTGACATCTGTGAAAAATTTCCACTTCCATAGAGGGATCATTTCAACTGTCTCTGATACCAAAAGCTGTATCCTTTTGATATAAAGTATTCATTTAATCCACTGATGATGGCTTAAAACAGTATTTTCAGAACAGAAGAATTCAGAAATAAAAAATCCAAAGTTGTTTGTTTGTTTTGAGATGGAGTCTCGCTCTGTCGCCCAGGCTGGAGCAGAGTGGCTCAGTCGCGGCTCACTGCAACTTCCACCTCTGCGTTCAAACGATTCTCCTGCCTCAGCCTCCCAAGTAGCTGGGATAATAGGCATGCGCCACCAAGCCCAGCTAATTTTTTTTTTGTAAAGTCAATAGTCAATATCTATTTCTGGGTAAGAACCTGACTCACAACGAGCACTTTAGCTGCTCTGCATTCTAAAAATATCTGCCATAGGACACCAGAAAATAAGTATTCTGAACCTGTGTTCCAACTCTTACTTGGTACAACCATAACATCACAAAGCAGGCAACGGCATAAATGATTTTGCTGGCATAAATCTGGCTCCAAATTATAGCTATCTTTAAATTCTTCCCGAAAATATCTGAATTCAAATGAAAAATCCTTGGTTGATCACAAAACCTCTGTAGCCTCTGGCAGAAGTTTTCTTCTTAAGATAACAGTCCAGACACTTATATTTAAGAAAGTTCTTTGAAGGCAGTAACCACAGCTTGGCCTACCACACAATTCTAGGCATTCACTGGCATTCCATATGTTATCTGGTTGACAGAAATCTGACATCTAGGCTTCCAAAAACAGCTTACTGGGGTCAAATTGACATCAACAGCTTCTCCCAAACAACTTCCTTCGTGGACAATTTTTCAGGACTTTTAGCCTCAATTTAAATCTCAATTCTCTAAAAATTCCCATAAGACTATTAGATGATCAATTCTTAGAAATAATACCAAACAGGACCAGGTACAGTAGCTCAGGCCTGTAATCCCAGCAATTTGTGGGGCTGAGACAAGCGGATCACATGAGGTCAGGAGTTCAAGACCAGCCTGGCCAATATGGTGAAACCTAGTCTCTACTAAAAATAGAAGAATTAGCTGGGTGTGGTGGCAGGCACCTGTAATCCCAGCTATTCAGGAGGCTGAGGCAGGAGAATCACTTGAACCCAGGAGGTGGAGGTTGCAGTGAGCTGAGATCACCTCACTGCACTCCAGCCAGGGTGACAGAGACTCCATCACCAAAAAAAAAATAATAATAATAATACCAAACAACACTTAATTTTTCAGTCATTTGCCAATTAGCAAATGAACCAATGTTGGTTCAATGAATCAATCTTATACATTCCTCTCTGAGCTTTAAGCATTTCTTGATGGATCAGGCAATAACACTAATAAGCACTTCTGCAAAAATTTAATATTTTCCTTTTGAGTCTTTGGAAAGTTTAATTTTATGAGTCACTTCAAGATATGACCACAGTATGCTTTCTATCTCTCTAATAAAGTAATGTACTGTATTATAACCTGTTTACATGTTCCTTGCAGGTGGAATTTTGTCTTCTCCATCTTTTTTTTTGATATGGAGTCCTGCTCTGTTGCCCAGGCTGAAGTGCAGTGATGCAATCTCAGCTCACTGTAAGCTCCGCCTCCTGGGTTCACGCCATTCTCCTGCCTCAGCCTCCTGAGGACTACAGGCGCCCGCCACCACGCCCGGCTAACTTCTTGTATTTTTAGTAGAGACAGGGTTTCACTGTGTTAGCCAGGATGGTCTTGATCTCCTGACCTCGTGATCCGCCCGCCTCGGCTTCCCAAGGTGCCGAGATTACAGGCGTGAGCCGCCGCGCCTGACCAGTCTTCTCCATCTTTTTATACATAGTGCCTAGCACAGCTAGCATAGCACGTTCAATATTTGTTCCAAGTATGACTAGATAAAGCTGGTGAACAAAATCTGTACACCTTTTATTTTCAGGAGAATTTGCTAATTTTATATTAAAAAGCCTTAATAGGCTGGGCGCGGTGGCTCATGCCTGTAATCCCAGCACTTTGGGAGGCCGAGGCGGGCGGATCACAAGGTCAGGAGATCGAGACCATCCTGATTAACACGGTGAAACCCCGTCTCTACTAAAAATACGAAAAATTAGCCGGGCGCAGTGGCGGGCGCCTGTAGTCCCAGCTACTTGGGAGGCTGAGGCAGGAGAATGGCGGGAACCCAGGAGGCGGAGCTTGCAGTGAGCCAAGCCATTGCACTCCAGCCTGGGCAACAGAGTGAGACTCTGCCTCAAAAAAAAAAAAAAAAAAAAAAAGGCCTTAATAGTAATTTTATAACCTTGAGAAAAGTTTGGATGAAGTCCACAATGAACTAAATGACTGTTCTATAAAATGGAAAATAAACAACAGGAAAAGGGGCTAAGCATGGTGGCTCATGCCTGTAATCCCACCGCTGTAGGAGGCTAAGGCAGGGGGATCACTCAAGCCCAGGTGTTCAAGACCAGCCTGGGCAACATAGCAAAACCCCAACTGTGCCAAAAAGAAAAAAAAAGAAAAAAAAAGTTAGCCAGGGGTGGTGGTGAGCACCTGTATTCCCAGCTACTTGGGAGGTTGAGAGGACGAGACTGCTTGAGCTGGGGAAAGTTGAGGCTGCAATGAGCCATGATCACACCATTGCACTCCAGCCTGAGCAACAGAGCAAGATCTCTAAAATAAAAATAATATAAAAAGAAAGGGCACAGTGGTGGACGGGTGCTAGAACTTAAGGGGCACTAAAATACTTATTGATTGTGCTTTCCTTTCTTGCAGCAGTCATTCAAAAGCTTCTTCCTGAAGTTGAGTAAGAGAGTCCATGATATTTAGAATATGTGTTTTCATTATGTGGCCAAATGTTAAAGCTGTTGGAGAAAGAGCTCGAAGTCTCAACTGATAGAAGACCATGATGTACTGGAATCCTAATATATCCTGGTCAATATGTTGGCTTACAAAGATAAGCATATGAGAGCAGCGCCTCAGCTTCACGCCTGGCAATGTCTCCGCCGTGTGTGGGTTTCCTAAAGTAACAGCAGTCATACCATATGGTGTGGCTTTCATTGGCATGGGCAGGCGAGAAGATGCCAAAAACTCAATGTGCTATTTTGGGCCATGAAACGTGATAAGCTCTAAATTTAAAACATAATTTTTTAAATTAAAGAGTATTTTTTAATTGTAAGATGTTTTTATACTGGATTTTATAGTCTTAAGACTCAATTAGGTAACTGTTCTCAGTGTGTGAAATAAGACAAAGACTCAAAAGTCAAGAGGGGGACAAGCTTGGCAGCAATCTTCTGAAAAAAAAATTTAGAGATTTAAATGAAATCTTATTTTAGTGATACTATAAACATAAAGGTGAAATATACAGAAACAGCTTTTGGAATGCTACATTTTGATAATGCCGAACAAGGGCAGTAGATGTGAGAAGCTGAGAGGCAGTATCAGTGGGATGGAATCTCTTATTCCTCTCGAGCCACCATTCCAAATTTTGTACAATAACACACCTCCAGCCTATCAAATAAGCTGATCTAATGTCTGAAGTTAGAGCAACCCTGGAAATATTCATGTTGAATCTAACGGACAACTTATTTCACCCTTACAAACTCAGCCCTAGATGTGAGCAACTAGGTTCAAGAATTCTAATAACAATTTCAAATGCTATACTGGGGCTGGTAATACTAATCTCAGGAAAGCAATTTTTGAGCTTCCTTGTCTCAGTGCTAGCCTTTCCCGTAAGTCTGCTTCTTTTTCCTAAATTAGGTTAATTATAGGTAATAAAAATAGTTTTTCATTAGTCCTGAGCTGGCAAAATGGGTTTTATGAACTGCTTCATATAAAGCAAGTGCTATATCTTATTTTATTTATTTATTTATTGAGACAAGGTCTCGTTCTGTCACCCAGGGTGGAGTGCAGTGGTGTGATTTCGGCTCACTGCAACCTTAGCCCCAACCCGCACCTCAGCTCAAGCAATCCTCCTCTCTCAGCCTCCTAAATAGCTTGGGACCACAGGCGCACACCACCATGTCTGGCTTTTTTTTTTTTAATTTTTAGTAGAGACGGGCGTCTTGCCGTATTGGCCATGCTGGTCTCGAACTCCTGAGCTCAAGCAATCTGTCCACCTCGGCCTCCCAAAGTGCTGGAATGAGCCACCACGCCCAGCCCTTATTTTTTTTTTTTTGAATAAAAGAAAATACAACTTTAAAGTGTCAGTTGGCTAATTTGGGAACAGGTGTGGGTGTCAGTGTATGGGGGAGGGGGACCTGCCTTTAGGTGTCATTTCCAAAGGCTATGATGATGTCATACAGCCCATTTCAAATGTACAAGGAGAATTACTGGGGAGAAGAAAGAGAAGGGAAGTGGGGAAGGTATCTTTTTAAGATACTTTTTGCACCTGCAGATCCTTAAACTTCTTCCCCATTAGTCCAAGTAGATACAACAGAAGGTAGTCTAGAATAGGGAGTTAATTATAAACAGAAGAAAACGGCAAATATCTTTCTAGTTTTCCTTTTCTTACCAGTCCTTCACCTTTCCTACTGAAGAGTTAAGTTTAATATAAAAAGTTTGAAGTCTGCATACCCTTTAAGCCCCACTGCTATGATCTAGTTTGGGGGATGTGGAAAATAGGTTATATAAAAATTTTTCTGAGTAATCAAAAGCACATCCAACATTTACTAGAGACACAATATTGTCTTCTACGGGATGGATTAGCATCTCTTCCTTCAAATGTCTTGACTTGGAAGATGCGATCTCTGTTAAGTTGCAGGTCTCTCCAGGCCCGGACCTGGGCCCTGCAGCCACCAAGATGCTGATGCCTAAGAAGAACGGGATTGCCATCTATGAACTCCTTTTTAAGGAGGGAGTCATGGTGGCCAAGAAGGATGTCCACCTTCCTAAGTACCCAGACCTGGCAGAAGACAAGAATGTGCCCAACCTTCACATCATGAAGGCCATGCAGTCTCTCAAGTCTTAAGGCTACGTGAAGGAACGGTTTGTCTGGAGACATTTCTACTGGTACCTTACCAACGAGGGTATCCAGTATCTCTGATTACCTCCATCTGCCCCGTGAGACTGTGCCTTCCACCCTATACCACAGTCATCCAGAGACTGGCAGGCTTTGGCCTAAAGGTCTGGAGGGTGAGCAACCCGCAAAGCTCACAAAAGGGGAAGCCAAAAGACACCCACAGACAGTGCTGTGTCCCCTGGTCCGATGAGAAAGCCGAGGCCGGGGTTGGGTCAGCAACCAAATTCCAGTTTAGAAGCAGATTTGGTTGTGGGTGTGGTCAGTGACCTCAGTAAAATTGGAGAGGATTATTTTGCATTGAATAAACTTATAGACAGAAAAAAAAAATGCAGGTCCTTTTGCTTAAGCCAGTGTTTAACCTGTGGTTTGATTCTGAATGTCTTCCCTAGTTTTGGAAACAATTTATATTGAAGTTCAGTTGTGTCACAGGCCCTTATTTTACTTTTTTTAAAAATAACTTGTTTTTGGCCAGGCGCAGTGGCTCATGCTTGTAATCCCTGCACTTTGGGAGGCAGAGGCGGGCGGATCACCTGAGGTCAGAAGTTTGAGACCAGCCTGGCCAACATGATGAAACCCTGTCTTTACTAAAAATACAAAAAATTAGTCGGGCATGGCGGCAGGCGCCTGTAATCTCAGCTACTCGGGAGGCTGAGGCAGAAGAATCACCTGAACCTGGGAGGCGGAGGTTGCAGTGAGCTGAGATCATGCCACTGCACTCCAACCTGGGCAACAAGAGCGAACTCTGTCTCAAAAAAAAAAAAAAAAAGTGTTTAAAGACAGGGTCTCGCTATGTTGCCCATGCTGGTCTTGAATTCCTGGGGTCAAGTGATGCTTCTGCTTTAGCCTCCCAAGGAGCTGGAATCGTGGGTGCACACCACCATGCTCGGCTACTATTTTCTTCAAAATTTGACTATTCTGACAGATTCTAGCTTAATAGTACATATTAGATAAATAAATGGCAATTTTCTGGAACATTCTTTTTTTTGTTTTGTTTTGGTTTTTTTTTTTTTTTTTTTGAAACGGAGTCTCGCTCTGTCGCCCAGGCTGGAGTGCAGTGGCGCAATCTCGGCTCACTGCCAGCTCCGCTTCCCGGGTTCACGCCATTCTCCTGCCTCAGCCTCCCAAGTAGGTAAGACTACAGGTGCCTGCCACCATGCCCGGCTAATTTTTTTGTACTTTTAGTAGAGATGGGGTTTCACCGTGTTAGCCAGGATGGTCTCAATCTCCTGACCTCGTGATCCACCCGCCTCGGCCTCCCAAAGTGCTGGGATTACAGGCTTGAGCCACCGCGCCAGGCCATGGAACGTTCTTTAAAATAGTATAGACTTCATAGCAGTTGCAACTTCAGTTATTGTATTCTGCTATCATTTTGGTCTTCTTGTGGCTTCTAAAAGCTGAATTTTCACTGCATATCCAAACTCCATAACTTGGTAATCAGCTCTTTAATAGAAGTAGCTATCTGACAATAGCACAACTCACATATACAAAAATACAATTTGTCAATCTAGATTTATGAGATCATTTAAAATTCTCAACCAAAGCGTAAGCTTTCAACATTCTCAACCATGGCCTAAGTAAATCTCAGTGACTGAGTATTTAAGAACCAGGTACAACACAAAATATAGTCATCTGTGGGAGATAACTAGGGAATTACCTTTCGCACAAAATCAGTCAGGAAAAAAAATACAATGTGTACAATTCCTCAGAATTATTTATTTAAACCCTACTTTGTTACAAAATGATTTAAGACAGGATTTCCTCAATAAATGGGAGGACAGCCAGGCGCCGTGACTCACGCCTGTAATCTCAGAACTTTGGGGGGCCGAGGCGGACGGATCACTTGAAGTCAGGAGATCCAGACCAGCCTGGTCAACATAGTGAAACCCCATCTCTACTAAAAACACAAAAATTAGCTAGGCGCGGTGGTGGGCGCTTGTAACCCCAGGTACTCGGGAGGCTGAGGCAGGACAATCACTTCATCCCAGGAAGCAGAGGTTGCAGTCAGCAGATTGCATCACTGCACTCCAGCCTGGGTAACAGAAAAAGACTCCATCTCAAAAAAGAAAAATAAAAAAATTAGAGGGATTCCAGCACTTTTCTTAATATATTCTGGCTAAATGTAAGATGGTCACTTAAATTGAGCAGATGAGACCTGGGACTTCATTAAATCACGATGAAAATGAACAGCCAAGAAAAGAACTATTGTATAGAAAGGAACTTTGGTAAAGTGCATGAATAAAATTACATTTTGGTGGATATAGCTAATTAATATTCATTTCCTCAACTTGCAAAGCAAATGACATCATTGTTTGTCACTTTAACTAGTTCTCTGTTCAACAGTGGACCTACTGACAGATGCCCAAATAAAGATCACACACTAACATAAAAAGATATAACTGCAGCCAAACATGGTGGCATGCACATATAGTCCCAGTGCTTTAGGAGACTGAGGTGTGAGGATTGCCAGAACCCAGGCGCTTGAGGCTGCAATGAGCTATAATCTCACCGCTGCCCTCCAGCCTGAGCGACTGAGCAAAACCCTGTGTCTAAAATAAATAAATATAAAAACATATAATTGCCTTCAGTTTATAAGACTTTGTGATAAAACGGGAAAAAAGAAAAAACAGTTGTAACTGTGCTTGGAGATACCCACCAGATGGGCCATTCTCACAAACTGATCAAGTGATCACTACGGTGGTGTTAAAAATAAGTTTACAAATTGTAACTTTTCCTTCCCTGAAAACTGATCAAGAAAGCCAACTCCCCAAATTATAATCTTGTCTTATCTAGTGGTGTGTCCTAGATTGACAAAACATAAAATTGGGCAATTATTCATGTTGTGAAAGGATCCACTATACAAAAAAACAAAATTTAAAAATTAACGCAAGTTTCCTTGACATTGTCAACTCCATCAGTACATTTAAAATGGGATTCCAGGCTGGGTGCGGTGGCTCACACCTATAATCCCAGCATTTTGGGAGGCTGAGGCAAGACGACTGCTTGAGCCCAGGAGTTCAAGACCAGCCTGGGCAACACAGAGAGACCTCATCTCTACAAAAAAAATATTAAAAGATTGGCCAGGTGTGGTGGTGTGTGCCTGTAGTCCTAGCTGCTTGGGAGGCTGAGGCAGGAGGATCACTTAAGCCAGGAGTTCAAGGCTACAGTGAGCTGTGACTCCTCCATTGTGCTCCAGCCTGGGCAACAGAGAGAGATCCCTGTCTCTAAAGAAAAGAAGAAAAAGGAAAGAAAGAAAAGAAACATGCTGGATTTCAGGAACAATTAGCCTAAGATTTAAAAGATTTCTGTGGAAAAATCAAGTCACTAAGTCACACAAAGACAATCATAGCTGGTGATAATTCATCTTTTTTTTTTTTTTCTTTTGAGACAGGGTCTTGGTCTCGCTGTATCACCCAGGCTGAAGTGCAGTGGCAGGATCATGGCTCGCTGCAGCCTCACTCTTCTGGGCTCAAGCAATCCTCCCGCTTCAGCCTCCTGAATCCCTGGGACTACAGGCACATGCCATTGCACGAGGCCAATTTTTAATTTTTTTGTAGAGAAGGGTCTCACTATGTTGCCTGAGCTAGTCTCCAACTCCTGGGCTCAAGCAATGCTCCCACCTTAGCCTCTCATAGTGCTGGAATTACAGGCATGAGCCACTGGTAAGAATAAATCACCTACTTTATATTCAGTTAACAGTTAATTACAAATTCCTAAATCACAAAATGTCCCTCTTACTCTTACTATAACAAAGTAAAATAGTCCTACAGGAAAAATCCATTACAATAAGATATAATAAGGTGTGAGTCACCGGGCCCGGCCAAGAATACTTACTTCCATCTACACTAACACGGGATGTTATTTTATTTTATTTTATTTTATTTTATGTTTTATTTTATTTGTTACTTTATTTATTTTATTTATTTAATTTATTTATGTTATTTATTTTATTTTATTTTTTGAGACAAAGTCTCGCTCTGTCGCCCAGGCTGGAGTTCATTGGCACAATCTCCACTCACTGCAACCTCCGCCTCCCGGGTTCAAGCAATTCTCCTGCCTCAGCCTCCTGAGTAGGTGGGACTACAAGGCATGTGTCACCACGCCCGGCCAATTTTTGTATTTTTAGTAGAGATGGGGTTTCACTATGTTGGTCAGGCTGGTCTCGAACTCCTGACCTCATGTGATCCACCTGCCTCGGCTTCCCAATGTGCTGGGAGTACAGGTGTGAGCCACCATGCCCAGCCAGATGTTATTATTTTTTTAAAAAACTTTGCTAATTATAGGCAAAAATGCTATTTGATCCATTTCTGCATTTTTTTGGTTACTAGTAATGTTGAACTTTTTGTCATGTTGACTATTTGCATGTTTTTCCTTTTTATATTGTCTGTTAATGTCTTTGCCCATTTGCCTTCTGGGCACACAGTTTTAGAGAAGCCTGTTCACTTTCATGAAATGTAAATAAATCTGAAACAAATTAAACGTCAATTATAGTTTAAAATGCTAATAAAAATTCTTATTTTCAGCCAGGTGTGGTGGTTTATGCCTGTAATCCCAGCACTTTGGGAGGCCAAGGTGAACGGATGCTTGAGCTCAGGAGTTTGAGACCAGCCTGGACAACATGGTGAAACCCCATCTCTACCAAAAATACAAAAATTAGCCAGGGGTGGTTGTGTCCTAGCCACTGTGGAGGCTGAGGTGGGAGGATGGCTTGAGCCCATGAGGCAGAGGTTGCAGTGAGCTGAAACACCACTGCACTCCAGCGTGAGAGACAGGAGTGAGAGCCTAGCTCAAAAAAACAAAAACAAAAACAAAAACAAAAAGGTCCTTTGAGTACCAGAAAAATTGTCAATGGGAATACTTTCCTCAAGGTCTTGAAAATTAATAATAAATCAACAAATCATTGATGGTAGTGGCTGGTGTTGCTTTCTTCTATATCTAGCTAGTTATCACTGAACAAACATTTTCTAAAACATTTTCGATGTTTCAGAGCAGAGATTTCAAATTGACAGCCAAGGGATGGATTCATGCATAATTTACTCTCTTTTATTTTGCTTTATTTTTCTTATGGTATTTACAAGTAATTAACATACATTATATAGCTACTTATCTCTCTGTTACAATAGGATATAAGATCCACAAAAATAGCCAGGCACAATGGCTCACGCCTGTAATCCCAGCACTTTGGGAGGCCAGGGCAGGAGGATCACTTGAACCCAGGTGCTCAAAGACCAGCCAGAGCAACATAGGGAGACCCCACCTCTTCAAAAATTAAAAAATCAGCTGGGCGTGGTGGTGCATTCCTGTAGTCCCAGCAGTTTGGGAGGCTGAGGTAGAAGGATCACTTGAACCCAGGAGGTTGAGGCTGCAGTGAGCCAGGATCATGCCACTGCATTCCAGCCTGGGGGACAAAGTGAGACCTACCTCAAGTTAAAAAAAAAAAAAATCCACAAAAGGCAAAGACTTAATCTCTTTTAATGATTATTGTATCTCCAGTTTCTAAAATACTGTGTGGTATATAATGCACCTTCAGAAAATATTTGTTGAATTCATGTATTTAGTAATTATTTATTGAACTCCCACTGCATCCTAGGCACTGGATTAGCTAGACTTGGGAGGTAAATACCTCTGCCTCCATGTAGTGTCTTTAAAATATGATTCTCGGCCGGGCATGGTGGCTCACACCTGTAATCCCAGCGCTTTCAGAGGCTGAGGTGGGCAGATCACCTGAGGTCACAAGTTCAAGACCAGCCTGGCCAACATGGTCAAACCCGGTTTCTAATAAAACTCCAAAAATTAGCCAGGCATGGTGGTGGGCATCTGTAATCCCAGCTACTCAGGAGGCTGAGGCAGGAGAATTGCTCAAACCCAGGAGGCAGAGGTTGCAGTGAGCTGAAATCAAGCCACTGCACTCCAGCCTGGGTGACAGAACAAGACTCTGTCTCAAAAAATAGATAAATAAAATAAAATATGATGCTCATTAAAACCAGATTGAAAACATTGGAAATGTTTTGGAATAAAATATACACACTGTGCCAGTATGTGGATTCATTACTCATTAATTCTATGACTATTTTTTGAGAGCCTATTTGCAGTCACTTGGGGACACAATAATATTAAAGACAGATTCTGTCCCTGCAGATATGGCATTGATAATCTATCAAGGGAGGTAGACATTAAGCAACTAATTAATTGTGATTGTGCCAAGTACATAAAGGAGAAAGACAGGTGCCTATAAGCACTCATGAGATTTCCCTGAGAAAATGATACTTACACTTCTACCAAAGGGATTAGAAGTTACACAAGACAAAAGGGAAGGGAAAAAAAGAACAGTCTCATCGAAGAAAACAGCTTGTCAGGAAAGATCTTGCTGTACAGAAAGACCAAGGGGGGCACTGTGGCTCGCGCCTGTAATCCCAGCACTTTGGGAGGCCGAGGCAGGTGGATCATTTGCACTCAGGAGTTGGAGACCAGCCTGGGCAACATGGTGAAACACACAAAAATACAAAAAAATTAGCCAGGCATGATGGTGTACACCTGTGGTCCCAGCTACTCGGGAGGCTGAGGTGGGAGGATCACTTGAGCCTGGGAAGTCGAGGTTGCAGTGAGCTGTGTTCACGCCACTGCACTCCAGCCTGGGTAACCAAGTGAGACCCTGTCTCAAAACAAAAACAAAAAGAAACAACAACAACAACAACAAAAAGACCAAGAGAATAATCAAGGGAATAATGACAGCCAGAGACCAAAGAGGTAGGCAGGGGCCATATTATATACTCATGGGCCAAGTGAAGGATGCTTGCTTTATTCCATGGACAGCTGAAGGCTTGTGAGCAGATGATCTGATTTCTACATTTAACAGATGACTCTGGTTTCTGTATTGAGAATGGTTTGGCTACAGAGACTGCTTAGATATGGCAGTAGTCAAGGCGGTAGCAACGGAAATAGAGATGCAGACAGCTTTGAGGGATATTTAGGGGGTGGAAGTGGCAACACTGATTGGAAGGGGTTAGGGAAGGGAAAGTGTGAGAGAGAGGAAGACACCCTGGTTCCTGGCGTGAACAGCTGGGTGGATGATGGGGAGCTTTTATGGGATGTGGAGTGTGAGAATCCCTGGTTTAGGGTGGAAGAGGAGTTCAGTGCAATCAAGGCACAGCTATAAATGTGTACAACTGAGGCAGAAGTTTCAGAAGCAATGAGTACCCTTACTACCATAGAAGATGCTCTGATTTTTTTTCTTTTTTCTTAAGAAATTTTTGGCTAGGCATGGTGGCTCACACCTGTAATCCCAGCACTCTGGGAGGCTGAGTTGGATCATTTGAGGTCAGGAGCTCGAGACCAGTCTGGCCAACATGATGAAACCCTGTGTCTACTAAAAATACAAAAATTAATTGGGCATGGTGGCTCACACCTGTAGTCCCAGCTACTTGGGAGGCTGAGGCATAAGAATCGTTTGAACCTGGGAGGCAGACATTGCAGTGAGCTGAGATCACACCACTGCACTCCAGCCTGGGCAACAGAGAGAGACTGCGTCTCAAAAAAAAAAGAAAAGAATTTTTTTACCCAATAGTAAATAACCAACCAATGCTCTGATATTTTTTAATCAACTTTGTTGAAGTATGTTTTACATAATAGATTTTCATGTTTTACATAATATAATAAAATTCACCCGTATTACATGTACAGTTCAACAGGTTTTGACAAATGTATATACCTGTGTAACCACCACGATTAAAATACAGAGCTCTTCTGTCATTTCCAAAAATTCCCCACCACCCCTTGGCAGTCAATTCCCCCTCCATCTCAGCCCCAGGCTTTCTGTCATTATAGTTTGCATTTTCTAGAATTCCATATAAATGAAACCATAGAGCATATATACAGTATACATATGAAATAGGTATTCACTTGTATCTGGCTTTTTTATTTCCTTGGAGACAGGGTCTTGCTGTGTCACCCAGGCTAGAGTGCAGTGGTGCAATCACAGCTCACTGCAGCCTCAACCTCCCAGGCTTGAGAAATCCTCCATTCCCAGCTAATTTTTTTTTTTTTTTGGTAGAGACTGGGTCTCTCTATGTTGCCTAGGCTGGCCTCAAATGCCTGGGCTCAAGCGAACCTCACACCTCGGCCTCCCAAAGTACTGGGATTACAGGCTCCAGGCCATGTATCTGGCTTCTTTCACTCGGCATAATGTTTTTAAGATTCATCTATGACAGGGACCAGCAAACTAGGGCCTGTGGGCCAAATCTGGCCCAGTACCTGATTATGCAAAGGCCTAAGAGCTCAGTATGACTTTATATTTTTAAGCGATTGAAAAAAAACTCAAAGAAGAATATTTTGTGACACATGTAAATTAAATGAAATCCAAAATTCAATGTCTATAAATAAAGCTTTATTGGAACACAGCG
This sequence comes from Gorilla gorilla gorilla, assembly GCF_029281585.2. NCBI lineage: Eukaryota > Metazoa > Chordata > Mammalia > Primates > Hominidae > Gorilla > Gorilla gorilla. Next base: position 103,889,609 of record NC_073242.2, read on the forward strand.
ACGCTCACTTGTTTACATACCATCTATGGCTGTTTCCATGCTACAGAATCAAATACTTGAAACCGAGATCGCAAGAACCTAAACTACAGCTTGCAAAGCCTGAAATATTTACAACCAGGCCCTTTACAGAAAAAGTCTGCCAACTCCTAATCTGTGGTGTCCCATGGATCAATAATGTACTCCCTTTAATTGCAGTACAGTACTCCATTCCATTGTAGGGATAGGCCACAAGTTGTTTATCTGTTTGTCTGTTGATGGACATTTGGGTTACTGCCCAATTATCCTTAATCCACGTGATGTGCTCTGATGTTTTGCATCCTATTTCATTTTTTAAAAAATTGCCACTCATGACCCAATGGTTGATATCACAACCCACTGATGAAGTACTCTCAGTTTGATATAGATGTTAATTGAAATAATGGAGGATGAAATTATGTAGAAGAAGAAATCAAAAGGACTTTCCAGGCCGGGCACAGTGGCTCACGCCTGTAATCCCAGCACTTTGGGAGGCTGAGGTGGGTAGATCGGCTAAGGTCAGGAGTTCCAGACCAGCCTGACCAATATGATGAAACCCCGTCTCTACTAAAAATACAAAAATTAGCTGGGCATGGTGGCACGTGCCTGTAATCCCAGCTACTCGGGAGTCTGAGGCAGGAAAATCGCTTGAACCTGGGAGGTGGAGATTGCAGTGAGTCAAGATACACCACTGCCCTCCAGCATGGGCAACAGAGCCAGACTCTGTCTCAAAAAAAAAAAAAAAAGGCTTGCCAGCTGAGTGCTGAGGAAATCCAACAATTAAACATTGGGTGGAGGAGGAAGAAACTCCAAAAGACATTGAGAAGGAACAGGCAGAAAGGGAAGGTGACGATCCGGAGAATTTGATATTGTGGGAAGCATGGAAAGTCAGTTTCAAGAAGAAAGTGATCATCTGGTTCTAGGGCTGCTGAGAGGTCAGGTGTGATGGACTGAGATGGTTTTAGTGACACTGGTTTGGGTGGAGGGAACAAAGCCGAAGCTAGATTGAGATGAGTTGGTGGTGCTTGTGTGATGAGAAAATTGAGACCATTAGGTGTAACCAGAAGGGGATGTGGATGAAGATAAGGAGTTTTTATTTGCTTGTTTTTTGATCATAAGAATGTTTAACAAACACTAAAAGGCAAGCATAACCAGAATTTTACAGATGAGGAAACTAATATACCAAGAGGTTAAGTAACTTGCCCAAGTAGTTTTCACTTGTACAGCTTAAAAAAAAAAAAAAAATCCAGTTCTACTTGTAGCCGCAGTCTGAACTCTAACCAATGGGCTATACTATTGACAAGGGAAAAAACTGGCCCAGACATAATCCAATTTTTGTACCTTTGAGTTAGAAGTCTACAGTTGAGGCTGGGCCTGGTGTCTCACACCTGTAATCCCAGCACTTTGGGAGGCCGAGGTGGGTGGATCACCTGAGGTCAGGAGTTGGAGACTAGCCTGTCCAACTAGTGAAACCCCGTCTCTACTAAAAATACAAAAATTAGCCAGGCTTGGTGGCACGCACCTGTAATCCCAGCTACTCAGGAGGCTGAGGCAGGAGAATTGCTTGAACCCGGGAGGCGGAGCTTGCAGTGAGCAGAGATGGTGCCACTGCACTCCAGCCTGGCGACAGAATGAGACTCCATCTCAAAAAAAAGAAAAAAAGAGAAGTGTTTGAGGCCAGGCTCGGTGGCTCAGGCCTGTAATCCAAACACTTTGGGAGGCCGAGGCAGGAGGATCACTTGAGGTTGGGAGTTTGAGACCAGCCTGGCCAACATGGTAAAACCCTGTCTCTACTAAAAATACAGTGTGTGCGATGGAGCACGCCTCTAGTCGAAGCTACTCGGGGAGGCTGAGGCAGGAGAATCGCTTGAACCGGGGAGGCAGAGGTTGCAGTGAGCCGAGACTGCGCCATTACACTTCAGCCTGGACAACAGAGTGAGACTCGTCTGGAAAAAGAAAAAGAAAGAAAAAGACGGGTCTGTTAGCAGCACATAAAGCCATATGTCAGTAGAGATTAAACCTTCCCACAATTGATGGCTTCGTGCTCCAAACTGTACAATATTCTGCTTATCTCTCTTCACTAGTCCATAGAATGTTGCATTATAATGTATCAGTTTTCCTATCTGTGCATCCACAAGCCAAATGGTTTCAACATTTTTTTTGGGGGGGGGGATGGGGGGAATCACAGACTTGAGTATATAATGAAGACAATGGATGTTTTCCCCAGAAAAATGCACTCACTCACACACAAAATGTTGAGTATAGTTTCAGAGACCTCCATCTGCATCCCAAAGTAAAAACTTCTACCCAAAATAGTGTTTTTCTTCAGGGCAGAGAGCTTGTCTTTGTTTTTGTGTGTGTGTGTGTGTGTGTGTGTGTGTGTGTGTGTGTGTGTGTGTGTGTGTGTGTGGAGACGGAGTCTTGCTCTTGTCGTCCAGGCTGGAATGCAGTGGTGCGATCTCTGCTCACTGCAAGCTCCGCCTCCCAGGTTCACGCCATTCTCCTGCCTCAGCCTCCAGAATAGCTGGGACTACAGGCGCCCGCCACCATGCCCGGCTAATTTCTTTTTGTATTTTTGGTAGAGACGGGGTTTCACCGTGTTAGCCAGGATGGTCTCGATCTCCTGACCTCGTGATCCGCCCGCCTCGGCCTCCCAAAGTGCTGGGATTACAGGCGTGAGCCACCGCGCCCAGCCCAGCCTCTTATTTGTATTTTTATTGTTTTTTGAGATGGAGTCTCGCCTTATTGCCCAGGCTGGAGTGCAGTGGCGCAATCTCGGCTCACTGCAACCTCTGCCCCCGGGGGTTCAAGTGATTCCCCTGCCTCAGCCTCCCAGGTAGCTGGGATTACAGGTGTTTGCCACCACACCCAGCTAATTTTTTGTATTTTTAGTAGAGACGGAGTTTCACTATGTTGGCCAGGCTGGTCTTGAACCAGCCTCTTATTCTTTTACATACTATTTCCAGCACAACTGTCCGAGATGGCAGTCAATACATGTTTGGCTAAATATAATAAATAATACGGTTGATTATTTCCACTTTTTCATGTTGGGTTTTCAAAGTCTACTTTTAAAACAGTAAAGTTAACTTTTCTCTCTAGTATTTGTTTTGTAGAATCTATTATACTTTGTAATGTAATCCACAGAAACTTGGAGGTGACTTTAGTAAAATGTACTAGTTTTGAATGATACCCATGCTGAGGTGCTCAGAGGTGAAATGTACTAACATATATCGATGGATGGATATATGGATGCATATGTGATTAAAGCAAATATAGGGAAAATTAACTGTAGAATCTAGGTAGTGGGTATATGGTTGTTCACTGTACAATTGTTTAAACTTTTCTGCCTTTGAAAAATTTCAAAACATGTTGGAAAAGTGACTTGTTTTGCTCAAGCAGGGGTACATTCAATCTTCAATTCTTGAAAGACATAAATCTATCATTCCTTCTGTTTGGAAAGCTCTTTAGAGAGTCAGAATAATTCCCACAGTACAGTCTAAACCAGCACACAAGGGTTTTTTGGTAGAAAATAATTTTATTAACATAACCAGGCAATTTACCAAATACAACGTAGATAGCTCAAAACATGGAGTTACTGCGCTGAAAATGTGACCCTGTTTACACAGATTTCGGGACGAAGAGTATAAAACAGGAGAGAAAAGGAGTAAGATTGTGGTTGCAGCGTCATCGCAGAGGTGAAGCGTTCCATTGATTGCCACTGTGGTAGTCTACATCAGTTTCCCACATTAAGGTGGGAGGAATCTACTAAGCAAATGTACGCCCTCCCCATTCGTTCGAAACACATTGCAGTAAAATTACAAAAGTGGCCGGGCGTGGTAGCTCACGCCTGTAATCCCAGCACTTGGGGAAGCTGAGACGGGAAGATCGCCTGAGGCCAGGAGTTTGAAGCCAGCTTGGGTAACATAGTGAGACTCCCCCACCTTCTCTATTAAAATGAGATTTTAATTTTTTTTCTCTTCAGTTCATCGGTTAACAAGATAAAAAATAATAATAAATTAACTTTTTAAAACATTTAAAGTAACGTAGGAGTGGAAGCAGTATGTGGACTCATGGGGCTTGGGTCTGAATCCTACCTAGATCGGCACTGCGAAATGGGGATAATGATCTCCTAGAGCTGCTGAAATAGGAAAATGGAAGAACAGCAGCTGATGTATTATCATTATTACTACTACCCATTACCTGACAAGTCATAATTGTGACATGAAAGAGGCTGGACCAGCTGTTTCAACAATTTTTTCCGTCTAGAATTCGGCGGTAGGGTCTGAGACAACACCTCAGCTTAGATCAGTGCCTTCTCTGAACAGCGTTCACTAAGCAGCCCCCAACCCCAAAACCCCCAAGTCCTCGGGCGCCGAGGACGCTGCGAGTCCTGCGCATGCGCAAGGTTGCTCACTCGCTCACCGCCTCCTTGGCGAATGGCCTGTTCCATTCTGGAGGGATGCCGGCGGGAGGTGAGGCGGGAGACTTGGAAGCCTGGGCCCGGAAGTGAGGTGCGTCACTAGTATTTCCAGCCTTTCACTCCGTGAATAGTACTTTGTGATTATTATACTTCTACCTTGATGATTGCAACAGGCTGCTGGAAAAAGTTTGGTGAACAATCCACCGGGCATCCTCCCCCTTCACCTGCGCACGTTAGGGAGGGCCGGCGTGGTGCCCAGGTACGGAATCCCAGAGGGCTCCGCCCACCGCTACGGGGCCCCGCCCCGCCGCCCCTCAACCATCAGGTTCGGCAGCCGGCGGCACCGCCTGGCAGCTCCTCTTCTTCTCCGCCCCGCTGGCCGCGGGCGCGGGGGACGTCAGCGCTGCCAGCGTGGAAAGAGCTGCGGGGCGCGGGAGGAGGAAGTAGAGCCCGGGACCGCCGGGCCACCACTGGCCGCCTCAGCCATGGACGCGTCCCTGGAGAAGGTCCGTGCCGGGAGGGGGCGATGGGGACGGTGCTGCGGCCCGGGGCTCCCGCTTCCGAGGCAACTGTTTCCCAGTCGCGAGCTGCCATTGTGACCCGGACAGGGGGACGTGGGCTGACAGGCCCCGCCTGAGGAGGCCTCGCCGGGAGGGCGGCTGGGGCCCGGGCGCGTCACGGGGCCGGGTGTCTCTTGGGTCCCCGTGGGCCGAAGAGGCTGGGCGGGGTTCCGTGGGGGCCGCGAGGGGCCCGGAGCCCAGGACTGGGACCGCGGGGCCGACCTTGGGCCCTGCCGAGGTTCCGCGAGTGGCCGGCCTGAGCTCGGCTGGCCCTTTCGGAGGACCGGGAGCTCTCCGTTGGCGGCCCCAGATGCTCCCGGAAAGAAACCGCAGTTATTTCAGAGCCAGCTGCAAACCTGTCGGTTTTTCTTGGTCTCCGAGTTAGGAATGAAAATTGCTAAAGCAGTGGTTTTCCAACTTCAGCTTGAGTGGGAATCACCTGGGGCCTTTGGTAAAATGCGGAGGTTCAGTCCCGGGGTCAGAACCTCTGGGGGCGGGACCGGGAACTGCGTGTTTAACAGCCACCGCCCCCCTCCCACTCCGCCCCACGCAGGTGATTCTGATGCTGAGCCTGCGATCACTGGGCGAGAACCTCTGAGTTCCAGAAAGGGGTGGGTGTTGCGTAGATTGCGAATTGAGTTTCGGGGATCGCAGCTGCTCCACAACTTCCTGGCTCCCCCATTCCAGTGGCGAGGAGGGATCCCCGAGTCAACTCGAAATCCACTGGTAACAGAGCCTACCTCTGGTTTCCCCTTGGGGGAACAGCAGCATGGTGTACCTGGCTGACTGCTCTACCATGTGAAACGGATTCTCATTGTCCCAGTGTTAGGGCTTGTAAATGGAAACCGGTTTGGGTTTCTTCACGGATTCCTGCTTTCGGTACCTGACATTCTGCCCTCCCTCAAAGCCCTTCTCTCTGTTCCAGCTTGGGAGTCTGCTTGTCCAATCCAGTGCATACCCGGTTTTTCATGCATGTGGCATTCAGGAGCAATGCTCGTGTTTTAAGACGGGTACATTTTAATTTTGAGCTGGCAGGAATAACATATTTTGTCTTTTTTCAAGGCAGCAGCTGCTGTAGATTTTGTTCACTTGTCACTGGAGAGTTAAAGGCAGTAATTGTAAAGGCTGGGCCAGATGTCTTCATGTGCTCACAGTGGTATAGACTATTCCTGGGTTGCTTAGCATAAATTGGGTGGAAGACAAGAAAAAGATAATATGGTTTTCTTGTGCCATCTCTGGGGTGAATGTTACGTATTTTCCTGGCTGGGAATAAAGTCTTTCCGGTCGTCTGATTAGCAGGGTGTCTACCTTTTGGTACTTTGAGTTTGTCCAGATGAGTGGTTCTTAAAGCAGGGGGCAATTTATTTCCCCAGGGGACATTTGGCTATCTCTGGACATATTTTTGATTGTCACAGTGGGGGCAGGGAGGTGCTGCCGGTACCTAGTGGGTAGAGGCCAGGGACGCCTCTAAACATCCTACCTTGCACAGGACAGCCCCCCACGCTGGAGAATTCTCTGGCCCAAAATGTCAGCAGTGTTGAGGCTGAGAAATCCTGGTCAAGATCATGTTTATAACACCAGCAGTTGAGTACAAAATGATGCAAAGTGGTGTTATCAATTTCCTAAGAAGGTGGGTGGGCTTCATGTGATTGTAATTGGAATCCTGAAGAACTGGGGTGATCTTTCCTCCAGGAATAATTAGCCTTTATAGGAAAATCTGCAGGGTGGGTCAGAATCCTGCTTTAAATATTACTTTTCTGGCATTTGATCAGTAGGTTACAGTGGTTGCTCCCTAAGTGTTAATTGATGATAAAAGATCTTAAACTCTCTCAATGAGGATCTCAAGAGGGACTGAAATTCCAGTGTGTTTAATATTGGAGCATTCACAAAAATTGTAGTGATCTTTTAGGAATTCAGAACATGTGGGCTGGAGGTTTCTGCCTTAGGTCAATGTGAAAATTCTGAGTGTAAGTTTTTCAGAACTATGGGACTTACTTTTTTTTTTTTTTTTTTTTTTTGAGAGGGAGTCTCGGTCTCTTGCCCAGGCTGGAGTGCAGTGAGGCGATCTCGGATCACTGCAACCTCCGCCTCCCGGATTCAAGTGATTCTCCTGCCTCAGCCTCCCGAGCAGCTGTGACTACAGGCGTGTGACACCACACCCGACTAATTTTTGTATTCCCAGTAGAGATGGGGGTTTCACCATGTTGGTCAGGATGGTCTCAAACGCCTGACCTTGTGATCCTTCAGCCTCAGCCTCCCACAGTGCTGGGATTACAGGCGTAAGCCACTGCACCTGGCTGGGACTTAGATTTATATTCCCTGAAGTAATACAGGGCCTTAGATGGAATGAACGATTTATATTGGTGCTAATTGGGCAGAAAAGAAACAGCATTGCTGTAATATGAATGTTGATGACTTTATGTTCTGAAAAATAGTCTGGGTCAAAGTGAAACATTTAATTGTGTTCATTATTCCTGTTTCTTTGAGGAATAGACTATCCTGCGTTAAATTCTACATTGTTAATATAAACTCAAGAGCTATGTGAGCAGTTGTGAATGATCCCATTTAAACTGATTCTTGCGTAATTTATACTGATTACAGAAACCACAATGTTATTTGATGCTCACCCTCTAAAATTTAAAATAATATCTCTCACTTTAAAATGTATGTGAAAAAACAAAAACAAAATGTAGTATGCGATCATCATTTAGTAGAATCACTCAATGATTTGGATTTGGTCCAAATATAATTCTGTCCCTTGTTTTTTCTGTTATGTAAATGTGCAGACCTGTGATAACAGAGCCATTTTCTCGTCACGATTTGCTTTTCTTCCACAACAGTATCAGTTTTCTTGTATCTGAGATCAGTGATGTCCCAATAAATCAGATGGGTTAATTGAGGAGGCAAAGGAAATTCAAACTTAGGAGAGTAGGAGTAGGGGCTTTGCCCCTGCCCCCCACTGTATGTCCAAGGCATAAGGAACAAGGCCCTGTAGCAGAGTCTCACAGTGTGTACTTATGTTAATATTCAATAAGGAAAATGCCACAGGAAGTAATCACTATATTGATGAAGATTTTAAGTTATTAAACACACCTTCCAGTAAAAACCTGTTATATTATTATTATTTTTGAGACAGGATCTCTCTCTGTCACCCAGGCTGGAGAGCCGTGGTACAATCTTGGCTCACTGCAACGTCCGTCTCCAGGGCTCAAGTGATCCTCGCGCCTCAGCCTCCTGAGTAGCTGGGACTACAGGCACTCACCCCCACACTGAGCTAATTAAAACAATTTTTTTTTTTTTCTCGAGACAAGGTCTCACTATATTGCCCAGGCTGGTCCCAACCTCCTGGGCTCAAGCCATCCTCTTGCCTTAGCCTCCCAAAGTGCTGGGATTATAAGCATGAGCCACCGTGCCAGGCCAAAACCTGCTACTCTAAACTTGTAGAATAGCCCAGACCTTTTTCTGTTGGTTAAAAGATCTCATTCTTCCTGGGTATTATGTTTAGGCAAGGTATACTGCAGTTTGTTTGCATTTACTTTAATTCTGTCCTTGAGCAAACTTGAAGCAGTTTCTCAGCGTCAGCACTACTGATATTTTGGGTCAGATAATTTGCTGTTATGGGGGCTGGCCTGTGCATGGCAGCATGCTTAGCAGTGTCCCTGACCTCTGCTCAGTAGATGCTAGTCGCACTCCCTACCCCCAGTTGTAACAATAAGAAATGTCTCAAGATGGGGTCAGTTGTCCCCCAAGGGGTAGAGGGAATTGCCTGTCGTTGAAAGTCCCTAATTTAGGGAATCTAGAGCTACAGTTCCGGTTTGGTCACCACTAGCCATATTTGGCAGTTTACATTGAGATTAAAATTAAACACAATTTAAAATTCGTTTCCTCAGTCATGCTAGCCACATTTCAAGTGCTCAGCAGCCACATGTGGCTGATGTCTGCTACACTGGGCGGCACAGATGTGGAACATTTCCATCGCAAAGAAGGTTCCGCTGGACAGTGCTAAGAGCTGGCAATTCGTTTTTTTTTTTTTGAGATGGAGTCTCCCTCTGTCGCCCAGGCTAGAGTGCAGTGGCACAGTCTCGGCTCACTGCAACCTCTGCTTTCCAGGTTCAAGCGATTCTCCTGCCTTAGCCTCTCAAGTAGCTGGGATTACAGGCACCCACCACCACACCTGGCTAATTTTTGTATTTTTAGTAGGGATGGGATTTCACCATATTGACCAGGCTGGTCTCAAGCTCCTGACCTCAAGTGATCCACCTGCCTCGGCCTCCCAAAGTGCTGGGGTTACAGGCGTGAGCTACTGTGCCCGGCCAATTACTTGTTATATCTAATTCTCATCTCTGAAAGAGGCAACTTTGACCCTGTTTCTGACCTAAATCAGCACAACTCAGCCCATTTTTGATTCTTGAACTCATCCCGAGCTAAGTGTTTCTTTCCTGCTAATTGGGCCTGATTTTAGAAAATTCTTTGTCACCTTGCTGTTATGCTAGAGGTTTATAGCAGCATCAATGGAACATTCCTGATCATTACTTACTGATAAGGACTCCGAGAATTTCTATTCCTGCTCCTTCCTTAAAAAGCATGAGAAAAGAACCCCTGTTAGGCAAGGTTGAAATGACCAGTTTCCGTGTATGGCTTTATAGATCCCACTCTTTTATATAGAGTGAGAGGAGATGAGAGGCTGTAATTGTAGCTTTCATATAAAGCCAACTCCAATGTTATAATGTGAGGGTTTTGCATACAGATGCGTGGTGGCTGTGGCTGTAAATGGTTATCTAATACTGGCTGTCAGGGAAAACTGATGGGACTCGGCCATAGTACAAAGTTCCTGATCCTAGATGTTTATGGCTTTGTTCATTCTTGATTTATTCAAGATTGCAGGGGAAGTCAGTGGCAGAGCTATTGATGGTCCCATTTCCGTCTTTGCTCCACTATATCTAGGATTATATGAGTTATAGGTAGAAGTTGCTTGAGCTTGATTTCATCTGTTGTCACCTAAAGCAGAAACCTATTTTGATTTATAATTTTTTTTTGAGACGGACTCTTGCTCTGTCACCCAGGCTGGAGTGCAGTGGTGCGATCTCACCTCTATGCGACCTCTGCCCCACTGCAACCTCTGCCCCCTGGGTTCAAGCAATTCTCCTGCCTCAGCTTCCCGAGTAGTTGGGATTATTTTTGTGCCACGCCCGGCTAATTTTTTTTTTTTATTTTTTATTTTTTTGAGATGGAGTCTCACCCTGTGGCCTAGGCTGCAGTGCAGTGGCACAGTCTCGGCTCACTGCAAGCTCCACCTCCCAGGTTCATGCCATTCTTCTGCCTCAGCTGGGACTACAGGCGCCCACCACCACGCCCAGCTAATTTTTTGTATTTTTAGTAGAGATGTGGTTTCACTAAGTGTTAGCCAGGATGGTCTCGATCTCCTGACCTCCGCCTCAGCCTCCCAAAGTTCTGGGATTACAGGCGTGAGCCACCGCGCCCGGCCAATTTTTGTATTTTTAATAGAGACGGGGTTTCGCCATGTTGGCCAGGCTGGTCTCCAACTCCTGACCTCAAGTAATCTGCCCACCTTGGCCTCCCAAAGTGCTGGGATTACAGGTGTAAGCCACTGCACCCAGCCTTGATTTATAATTTTTATTAATCGAAGGTGAGCTGTGGTCAAAGCCCAGTGCTGAGTGCTGACAGAGACACAAGGTGAGTAAGATGTGGCCCCTGCAGGAGGTCGCGTTCTGGTAAGGGAGTATACTTTTTTTGGACAAATCCTTGTATAGAAAGGGATAAAAAGCATAGGAATTAAGAAACAAATTGTGAGTGCAAGGAGCAAGAGACCAGGAAAGATTATGTGGAAGAGATTCTTTAGGCAGAATATTTAGCTCAGAATTATGCTTTTCTAGAGTTTAATTGTAAATGTAATGCAGACCTTTACGAGTGTGCCTCATATTATTGCTGGTAGATAAAAATCAAGAAACAGGAAAAGCATTTCATCTTTATCTTTCTGATTTGATCGCTCGCTAACAATCCCTGAACAAGGTAAATCCTGAATGGTGATAATCATTCAACCTTCATCTCTGCTAAAAGCATTTCTTTTCCTCCCAGGCAAAAACAAACAGTGCCTGCTGTCTAGCACTAGTTAAACTAGTTAAACACTGCCTATAAAGAAGCTTATCTTAAGGAAGAGTTATAACAGTATCTGCTTCTGTTTAGCAATTTTCTTTTTGTTCCGGAATAAAGGTGTGATTCCAGGTAAACAATAAAGTTTTTAGAAATAGAGCTTCCCTATTGTATGCTATTTTTCCATCAGTGTCATTCTCTGGAAGTGTTTACTCATGTTATAAGATCTGTGTGAACTGACACTGCAGTAGTGGTCTCTGGGAACACAGGTTTTTGGAACACGGAGTTGGATCTCTAGCATCTCCAACATATATCTGAGTCAAGTGATTAGAGGCTTTTTCCCTCCTTCACATACTGCTCTCTGACTGAGATGTGATCTGTGCAGTTAACTTTGCTGCCTCCTTTCCACTGTTGGGTATTTTTGTCCTTTTCTTTTGTTTCTTTTTTTTTTTTGAAATGGAGTTTTGCTCTTGTTGCCCAGGCAGGAGTGCAGTGGTGCGATCTTGGTTCACTGTAACCTCTGCCTCTGGGTTCAAGCAATTCTCCTGTGTCAGCCTCCTGAGTAGCTGGGATTACAGGCGCCCACCACCACGCCCGGCTAATTTTTTGTATTTTTAGTAGAGACAGGGTTTCATCATGTTGGCCAGGCTGGTCTTGAACTCTGTACCTCAGGTGGGCCACTGCACCCAGCCTATTTTTGCCCTTTTCTTTCCGATTTTCTGCCTATCTTCTTGAGGAATTTGTAAGATTAAATACTTATAGTTACACCTTATACAGTACTTGGCTAACCCTTTGCAACTAGGAAGATTATGATGCTTAATGAGCCAGTAATTACAGTATGTCTTCATATTCTCACAGACACACTCAAGCGTAGAGACCATGATGGTTAAAAATAAGACTTTCAAATGACAATATCCAGTTCTTAGAAGATGAGAGGAGACGGCTGACCATGGTGACTCATGCCTGTACTCCCAGCACTTTGGGAGGCCGAGGTGGGTGGATCACCTGAGTTCAGGAGTTCAAGACCAGCCTGGCCAACGTGGTGAAACCTCATCTCTACTAAAAATACAAAAATTAGCCAGGTGCGGTGGCTCACGCCTGTAGTCCCCAGCTACTCAGGACATTGTGCCACTGCAACAGAGTGAGACTCCATCTCAAAAAAAAAAAAAGAAGATTGGAGGAGACACAAGTTCTGGTTCTTAATTAAATAACTATACTGTTGAATCAGGCAAAAATACTTACAAATATAGAAACTGAGACTCCAATAAGATAAACCAGGTTTACAAGTCACTGTATCAGCTTGGAGGATTCCTGTCCTGTTCTCTCATCCTTGGCCCATAAGGAACATTATGTTCTTGCTGTGGCTTCTCAGTGGTATGTATTATAATAGACGTGTGTGGTGTTTGGGGAACTTGTTTAACTAGTGCCAGACAGCAGGCACTGTTTGTTTTCGCCTGGGAGGAAAAGAAATGCTTTTTGCAGAGATGAAGGTTGAATGATGATCACTATTCAGCATTTACCTTGTTCAGAAAGCTGTGGGAGGCAAGAGTAGTTAAGTTAGGAACAGCTGTCTGGAGCTTTACCTCTTGCTTTTTATCTCAGCTGAAGGTAGGTGGTGATTTTTTATATGTCTAATGCATATGGTATAAACTAGCATCTGATAACTCCAAGGTCTTCTAATATGAGCAGCTGGTTTCTCTTTAGTTAGCCCTAAGAGGCCTCCGAAATAAGTCCTAAAAGTCCCCCAAATAAGAACATTCCTCTCCTGAAAAAAAAAACTTTGTTGAAACGAAAGTATTATATACTTCCAGCACTGATGAATGTTACAATTAATATACTTTTAAAAATAAATTTTAGACTTTCTTTGTTATAGAGGCTGCTTCTCTTAAAAGCCTTCTCTTGGCCAGGTATGGTGGCTCATGCCTGTAATCTCATCACTTTGGGAGGCCGAGGCGGGCAGATCATGAGGTCAGGAGATCGAGGCCATCATGGCTAACATGGTGAAACCCCGTCTCTACTAAAAATACAAAAAACTAGCCAGGTGTCGTGGCATGTGCCTGTGGTCCCAGCTAATTGGGAGGCTGAGGCAGGAGAATCGCTTGAACCCGGGAGGCGGAGGTTGCAGTGAGCCGAGATCACGCCACTGTACTCCAGCCTAGGCGACAGAGCAAGACTGCGTCTCAAAAAAAAAAAAAAAGCCTTCTCTTTGAAGGCTTAGCTCTGTATCTCTTAAACAGCTGTTATTCATGTCAGTTATTCATGTACCATCTGTGAATTTGGCCATATCACTGTACCAGCCTATACTATTATTTGCTTAGTATTTTCTTTTAAATCTACTTTACATCAATTTACTCCCCCTTTATGAAAAATTGAGGGACAGTTTACATACAACAAATATACCCATTTTAATTATATAGTTTGTGTTTTGGAAGTTGTATATAGTGATATTACCACCAGCATGATCAAGATACAAAGCATTGACCTGGTGCAGTGGCTCACACCTGTAATTTCAACACTTTGGGAGGCCAAGGAAGGATGATCTCTTGAGCCCAGGAGTTTGAGGGCAGCCAGGGCAACACAGTGAGACCCCTATCTCTATAAAAAATAAAAACTTAGCCAGGCTTGTTGGCATGCACCTGTAGTCCCACCTACTTGGGAGGCTGAGGTGAGAGGATCGCTTGAGCCCAGGAGGGTGAGGCTGCAGGGAGCCACGATAGTGCCACTGCACTTGGCCTGGGTGACAGAGTGAGACCCTGTCTCAGAAAATAAGTCCCCTACCCACCCACCCCAAAAAAGGTACAGAGCATTTCTGTCTCCCTGAAAATGTCCCTATGTCCCTTTGCAGTGGATCCCTGCCCTGCTTTCTGTCACTCTAGCCCTCTTTACCCACCCATCCCATCCCTGCACCCCCGCCTTTTTTTTTTTTTTTTAACTTAGATTTGTGCTCAACTGTAATGTCTCTAAATTCTGGGATTTGAGGTGTGTGTTTGTGTGGGTTTTTTTTTTTCCCAAATCACATAAAAGTGAGAGAGAGAGAGAGAGAGAGTGTGTGTGTGTGTGTATGTATGTGTGTGTGTATATACATATATATATATATATATATTTTTTTTTTTTTTTTTTTTTTTTTCTGAGACGGACTCTCACCCTGTCGCCCAGGCTGGAGTGCAGTGGCGCCATCTCGGTTCACTGCAACCTCCACCTCCCAGATTCAAACGATTCTCCTGCCTCAGCCTCCTGAGTAGCTGGGGTTACAGGCACACCACCACGCCCAGGTAATTTTTTATATCTTTAGTAGAGATGGGATTTCACCATGTTGGACAGGCTGGTCTCAAACTCCTGTCGTGATCCGCCCGCCTCTGCCTCCCAAAGTGCCGGAATTACAGGCATGAGCCACCGCTGCCGGCCAAATGTATAATTTTTTAAATTCACACTTTGGTGAACTGGTTTACCTGAGGAAAAGTGTTGATTAGTGTGTTTTCAAAAGATGAGATTTTTTTTTTTTTCCCCCTGAAACAGAGTCTTGCTCTGTCACCTAGGCTGGAGTGCAGTGGTACATTCTTGGCTCACTGCAACCGCTGCCTCCTGGGTTCAAGCAATTCTCCTGCCTCAGCTTCCTGAGTAGCTGGGATTACAGGTGCCCGCCATTGTACCCGATTAGTTTTTGTATTTTTAGTAGAGATGGGGTTTTACCATCTTGGCCAGGCTGGTCTCGAACTCCTGACCTCGTGATCTGCCCACCCCGGCCTCCCAAAGTGCTGGGATTACAGGTGTGAGCCACTGCTCCCAGCCTAAGATGAAAAAATTTTTAAAGTGACTAGTTCATTAATTCCCAAATCTTAGGCTCTAAAGACACCTTTTATTTCTATTGTAGTTACCAGTTTTGGAAGATATGATAAACAACTTTTTTTTTTTTTTTTTTTTTTTTTTTTTTGAGACGGAGTCTTGGTCTGTCGCCCAGGCTGGAGTGCAGTGGCACAATCTCGGCTTACTGCAAGCTCAGCCTCCCGGGTTCACACCATTCTCCTGCCTCAGCCTCCCTAGTAGCTGGGACTACAGGCGCCGGCCACCACACCTGGCTAATTTTTTGTATTTCTAGTAGAGACGGGATTTCTACTGTGTTAGCCAGGATGGTCTCCATCCACCTGCCTCAGCCTCCCAAAGTGCTGGGATTACAGGTGTGAGCCACCGCACCCGGCCTTGCCAATTTATGATTTTCCATTAGCTTTTTTGAAAAATTGAGAGTTCCTCCTTGACCTCCTTTACCATCTTACTTTGCATTTGATTCTTGACTTTTCCTCCAACATTTAAATTGTCAGAACTTTTAAGCAATTTTAACATTACATATGTAATATTTCTTCTGGTAGTGAGGGAGTATTTTAATATCCCATACTGTCTGAAAGTGATAAAAATCACCTAGCATAAAAACGATTCTTGGCCAGGCACTGTGGCCCACATTTCTAATCTCAGCACTTTGGGAGGCCAAGGCAGGAGAATTGCTCGTGAAGCCAGGAGTTTGAGATCAGCCTGGGCGACATAGTAGGACCATGTCTCTCCAAAATATTTTTAAAAATTAGCTAAGTGTAGTGGCATGTGCCTGTAGCCATGTCTGCTCAGGGGTCTGAGGTTAGAGGATCACTTGAGCCCGGGAACTCAAGGCTGCAGCCAGCTATGATCACGCCACTGTGACAGCCTGGACGATAGAGCGAGGTCATGTCTCAAAAAAAAAAAAAGTTTGTAAAAAATGCTCATGAAGGTGTGAATAGTAGGGCTTGTTTTATAAAATGAGCTAACTATTAAAGTCTCAGTTCTGGCTGGGTGCAGAGGCGCACGCCTGTAATCCCAGCACTTTGGGAGGTCAAGGCAGGCAGATTATCTGAGGGCGGGAGTTTGATCCGGCCAACATGGTAAGACCCCATCTCTACTAAAAATACAAAAAAATTAGCTGGGCGTGATGGCGGGCGCCTGGAATCCCAGCTACTCAGGAGGCTGAGGCAGCAGAATCACTTGAACCCGGGAGGCGGAGGTTGCAGTGAGCCGAGATCAAGCCACTGCACTCCAGCCTGGGAGACAGAATGAGACTCCATCTCAAAAAAAGTCTCAGTTCTGTGACAGTGAGCATGCAATTGAATGGTTCTTCTTAGGAAAGGAGAATTAAATCATACCTATCATGCAACTGTGTTAGATAAAATTGTAGCAAAAATATTGAACCCAGTTCATTTATACAGCAGAATTAACTGTACTTGAAATATAATTTATGAATTTGTAGAGAGGTAAAACTGTGTCTAAATTCTCAGCAATTAGTATCTATCAGAAAATGTGCACGTAGATATACCCACTCTGTAAATGCTTTGTTGCAGTTTTTTTGGTTCTGGGATTTTTGTTTGAGACAGAGTCTTGCTCTGCTGCCCAGGCTAGAGTGCAGTGGCGCGTTCTTGGCTAACTGCAATCTCCACCTCCCAGGTTCAAGTGATTCTTGTGCCTCAGCCTCCTGAGTAGCTGGGACTACAGGCGCACACCGCCACGCCCAGCTAATATTTGTAGTTTTAGTAGAGACGGGGTTTCACCATGTTGGCCAGGCTGGTCTCAAACTCTTGACATCGGGTGATCTGCCCCGCTTTGGCCTCCCAAAGTGCTGGTTTTACAGGTGTGAGCCACCATGCCTGGCCGTGCTTTCACTCTTAAAAATGCTTGGGTTTAAGAGTTGGTGGAAAAAGGAAAAAAAAAAAAAAAGCCCTGATCTGGATGATGAGTTTACGGCCATCTAGTTGAGACTGTTGTAAAGTAGAAATTTTCCCTGTAAAGAGTCACTTTCTTCCCAGGTGAAAACATTAATCAAGCAAGGATAATCTTTAAAATTAAACCTTAGTTCTAAATATGATTTTTGAGTACAAGCTTTTTTAAAGTGTTGAGTTGCTTCATTTACTTACTTGATAAAATTGAGAAGCAGTATTGCCCAGTGGTTAAGAGCACTGGTCCTAGAATTTTACTTAGTTTTAAGTTCTGGCTCTAAAATGTACTATGATTTGGGGCTTGTGAGGAAGTAATGTGTGTAGAGGCGTTAATTATTAGCACAATGCCTGGAATATAGTAAGCAACCCAGTAAGTATTAGTAATTATAAGGATCATAAATCTGATTGAATACTTACTCTGTGTCTGACCCTGCACTCAGTGCTAAGGGATTCAGAAATTATTTGACATTCTTCCCAGGAACTTGACATAGAATACTGTTTTTCCTTTGTTTTTTTGTTTTTGTTTTTTGAGATGGAATTTTGCTGTCGCCTAGGCTGGAGTGCAGTGGCACCATCTCTGCTCACTGCAGCCTCCGCCTCCCAGGTTCAAGCAGTTCTCCTGCCTCAGTCTCCCGAATAGCTGGGATTACAGGCACCCCCCACCACGCCTGGCTAATTTCTGTATGTTTAGTAGAGACGGGGTTTTGCTATGTTGGCCAGGCTGGTCTCAAGCACCTGGCCTCAGGTGATCCGCCAACCTTGGCCTCCCAAAGTGCTGGGATTACAGGTGTGAGCCACTGCGCCTGGCCTGTTTTTTTTTTCTGCCAACATTATCAAACAATTTCCTATGTACTAACTAATAGACATCTTTATACATCTTTATACAATTTAATTCTTCATTTAGGTTTGTGTCTGGCTGTTGCCCTGGTGTTGTTTATTAATGTTGATCATACAGCTATTTTGACATTGCCCACAGCTATTGAGTATAAGAAATGTGATGAAGAAAGTGGTAGCTGCCCTCAGTAGAAGCTTATGAAGACGCTGTTTTTAGTTTTAAGGGATCAGTTAATCTACAACTTTTCATAGAGCATTCATTGATTTAGATCTTAATATTATCCTGAAACTGGATAATACTTTATATTTTGAATTATCCAATTAATGCAACAAACACGTGAGGGTCTATGGCATTGGAGTCATTGTTCACATTTATTCACCCAAACTTAACTATCAGTGATGCTTTTCCTACCCACCCACTCCCCCCTGGGCTTACTCCCTGAAGAGCAAGAACGATTTATTTATTTTTATTTAATTTTTTGAGACAGTCTTGCTCTGGCGCCAAGGCTGAAGTGCAGTGTCGCAATTTCAGCTCACTGCAGCCTCTAACTCCTGGGTTCAAGCGATTCTCCTGCCTCAGCCTTCCAAGTACCTAGGACTACAGGCATACGTGACCATGCCCAGCTAATTTTTGTATTTTTAGTAGAGATGGGATTTTGCCATGTTGGCCAAGCTGGTCTCGAACTCCTGGGCCTCAGGTGATCCGTCCACCTCGGCCTCCCAACGTGCTGGGATTATAGGCGTGAGCCACTGCGCCCGGCCAGCAAGAACAATTTAAACATAAGCCAGTTTACATTTACATAAACTGCATGTGCACTCCAGAGTCAGAGATTCACCTGGGGATTGTGAATCTGCATTTCCCTCCTGCCTTTCAGTTTAAGCAGCTGGTCATTACATGGGATTTTAGTGTTTATAAATGCATGTTCACACAATGCGGCTTCTAAACTATTTTGTGTGTATATATATGTATTATATATGTATTTAGATGTGTGTGTGTGTGTGTGTGTGTGTGTGTGTGTGTGTATTTGTTGTTGTCGAGACAGGTTCTCACTCTGTTGACCAGGCTGGAGTGCAGTGGTGTGATCATGGCTCACCACCAGAGCCTCAACCTCCCAGGCTCAAGTGATCATCCCACCTAAACCTCCCAAGTAGTTGGGACTACAGGCATGCACCACCACGCCTGGCTGATTTTTGTATTTTTTGCAGATATGGGGTTTTGTCATATTGCCTAAGCTGTATTTTGTCTATTTTTTTTTTTTGGTTTTTTTTTTTGAGACAAGTTGTTGCTCTGTCACCCAGGCAGTGGCACAATCTTGTCTCACTGTAACCTTGACCTCCTGGGCTCAAGCAATCCTCTTGCCTCAGCCTCCTGAGTAGCTGAGACCACAGGCATGCACTACCATGCCCAGCTTACTTTTTTTGTATTTTTTGTAGAGACGAGGTTTTGCCATGTTGCCCAGGCTCATCTCAAACTCCCGGACTCAACTGATCCTCCTGGCTTGACCTCTCAAAGTGCTGGGATTACAGGCACGAGCCACCACACCTGGCATATTTTATCTATTCTTAACGGAAATATTCATTATAATTCTGTTGAAAGCTGTGTTGCACTTAGAGAACAGTATGTTGATATCCACTCTGGCATGCCTTCCTAAGGGATTTTCAGGTTAATGTGACAATTGGAGAATTGAGCTAACTTTAGACCCGTGGTCTAAAGAGAAGTCAAAATTAGTAGGAGTCTGAATCCTTGCCTTCAAGAAGCTTGTAATCTAATTGGAGAGCACGTTTATACTGGAAAGCACATCTATAAAACAATTCACAGTAAAGGGTGTAAGGAATCATGAGGATAAATGGCAGCCGCAACAACTGCAAGCATTCTGTCCCATTGTCCCCATAAATACAACCAACATTGTTAAGCAACAAATCTAGATTTTTGGTTTAGGAAAAAAGGCATCAGTATCATTAGAGGGGATGGGAAAGAGCAAAAGTGGCTTTATCTGTAAAGGCTTCCTGGAATTATTGACTTGTAACTGAATAGGTGCTAGGCGAGAGATAGATAAAAGTCATGAGGATGTTTCAGACAGGATGGTCGTTGGGAGCATGAAGGTGTGAATCAAGCCAAACTGTTTATCTTATCATTTGGCTAGGTGGTAGGGGACACATGGGAGTGTCACAGCAGTGAGGATCGTCAGGAGCATCACCAGCTGACTCAGGGGTGAAGATAAATTCTCTTGACCATCATATTCCTCATTCTCCTCACTGTCAGCACTGAGGCCTTTTTCGAGTGCTTTCTGAGCCTTCTCATAGTTAAAGTGGTGAATTTTATTGAAAACACTTGTTTTAAAATTTGTCTATTTTATCTAAAAATTTGGTCGTGGCTAAATGATTACCTTGTAAGCCCTTGTGGGAGCCAGTGTGATATAATAGAGGTCAGAAACAAGAGTCAGGGACCCCAGGTTTTGGCACCTCATTGTCATTTATCAGCTCCATGACCATAGGCAAGTCACTTAACCTCTCTGCATCTTAGTTTCCTCACCTCCAAAATGTTAGACCAGAATCAGATGTTTTTATGCTATACTTTTTTTTTTTTTTTTTGAGACAGGGTTTTACTCTGTTCCAGGCTGGAGTGCAGTGACACAATCATAGCTTACTGTAGCCTCAAACTCCCAGGCTCAAGTGATCCTCCTACCTCTGCCTCCCAAGTAGCTAGGACTACAGGGGTGCACCACCACACCCAGCTAATTTATTTCTCACTATGTTGCCCAAGCTGATCTGAAACTCCTGGCCTCAAGTGATTCTTCTGCCTTGGCCTTCAAAAGAATTTTTTTTCTTCTTTTCAATGACACTTTTTTTTTTAATTTTTAAAAAAAAATTTTTTAAATTATACTTTTTAAGTTTTAGGGTACGTGTGCACAACGTGCAGGTTTGTTACATATGTATACATGTGCCATGTTGGTGTGCCACACCCATTAACTCTTCATTTAGCGTTAGGTATATCTCCTAATGCTATCCCTCCTCCCTCCCCCCACCCCACAACAAGCAACAGTGTATGATGTTCCCCTTCCTGTGTCCATGTAGTCTCATTGTTCAATTCCCACCTATGAGTAAGAACATGCGGTGTTTGTTGTTTTGTCCTTGAGACAGTTTGCTGAGAATGATGGTTTCAAGCTTCATCCATGTCCCTACAAAGGACATGAACTCACCATTTTTTGTGGCTGCATAGTATTCCATGGTGTATATGTGCCACATTTTCTTAATCCAGTCTATCATTGATGGACATTTGGGTTGGTTCCAAGTCTTTGCTATTGTGAATAGTGCCACAATAAACATACGTGTGCATGTGTCTTTATAGGGGCATGATTTATAATCCTTTGGGTATATACCCAGTAATGGGATGGCTGGATCAAATGGTATTTCTAGTTCTAGATCCCTGAGGAATCGCCACACTGACTTCCACAATGGTTGAACTAGTTTAGAGTCCCGCCAACAGTGTAAAAGTGTTCCTATTTCTCCACATCCTCTCCAGTACCTGTTGTTTCCTGACTTTTTAATGATTGCCATTCTAACTGGTGTGAGATGGTATCTCATTGTGGTTTTGATTTGCATTCTCTGATGGCCAATGATGATGAGCATTTTTTCATGTGTCTTTTGGCTGCATAAATGTCTTCTTTTGAGAAGTGTCTGTTCATATCCTTCGCCC
This sequence comes from Gorilla gorilla gorilla, assembly GCF_029281585.2. Classification (NCBI taxonomy): domain Eukaryota; kingdom Metazoa; phylum Chordata; class Mammalia; order Primates; family Hominidae; genus Gorilla; species Gorilla gorilla. Next base: position 103,910,975 of record NC_073242.2, read on the forward strand.
ACTTTTTGATGGGGTTGTTTGTTTTTTTTCTTGTAAATGTGTTTGAGTTCATTGTAGATTCTGGATATTAGCCCTTTGTCAGGTGAGTAGACTGCAAAAATTTTCTCCCATTTTGTAGGTTGCCTGTTCATTCTGATGGTAGTTTCTTTTGCTGTGCAGAAGCTCTTTAGTTTAATGAGATCCCATTTGTCAATTTTGGCTTTTGTTGCCATTGCTTTTGGTGTTTTAGACATGAAGTCCTTGCCCATGCCTGTGTCCTGAATGGTAAGACCTAGGTTTTCTTCTAGGGTTTTTATGGTTTTAGGTCTAATGTTTAAGTCTTTAATCCATCTTGAATTAATTTTTGTATAAGATGTAAGGAAGGGATCCAGTTTCAGCTTTCTACATATGGCTAGCCAGTTTTCCCAGCACCATTTATTAAATAGGGAATCCTTTCCCCATTTCTTGTTTTTGTCAGGTTTGTCAAAGATCAGATAGTTGTAGATATGCGGCATTATTTCTGAGGGCTCTATTCTGTTCCATTGGTCTATATCTCTGTATTGGTACCAGTACCATGCTGTTTTGGTTACTGTAGCCTTGTAGTATAGTTTGAAGCCAGGTAGCATGATGCCTCCAGCTTTGTTTTTCTGGCTTAGGAGTGACTTGGCAATGTGGGCTCTTTTTTGGTTCCATATGAACTTTAAAGTAGTTTTTTCCAATTCTGTGAAGAAAGTCATTGGTAGCTTGATGGGGATGGCATTGAATCTGTAAATTATCTTGGGCAGTGTGGCCGTTTTCACGATACTGATTATTCCTACCCATGAGCATGGAAAGTTCTTCCATTTGTTTGTATCCTCTTTTATTTCCTTGAGCAGTGGTTTGTAGTTTTCCTTGAAGAGGTCCTTCACATCCCTTGTAAGTTGGATTCCTAGGTATTTTATTGTCTTTGAAGCAATTGTGAATGGGAGTTCACTCATGATTTGGCTCTCTGTTTGTCTGTTATTGGTGTATAAGAATGCTTGTGATTTTTGTACATTGATTCTGTATCCTGAGACTTTGCTGAAGTTGCCTATCAGTTTAAGGAGATTTTGGGCTGAGACGATGGGGTTTTCTAGATATACAATCATGTCATCTGCAAACAGGGACAATTTGACTTCCTCTTTTCCTAATTGAATACCCTTTATTTCCTTCTCCTGCCTCATTGCCCTGGCCAGAACTTCCAACACTGTGTTGAATAGGAGTGGTGAGAGAGGGCATCCCTGTCTTGTGCCAGTTTTCAAAGGGAATGCTTCCAGTTTTTGCCCATTCAGTATGATATTGGCTGTGGGTTTGTCATAAATAGCTCTTATTATTTTGAGATACGGTCCATCAATACCCGATTTATTGAGAGTTTTTAGCATGAAGGGTTGTTGAATTTTGTCAAAGGCCTTTCTGCATCTATTGAGATAATCGTATGCTTTTTGTTGTTGGTTCTGTTTATATGCTGGATTACATTTATTGATTTGCATATGTTGAACCAGCCTTGCATCCCAGGGATGAAGCCCACTTGATCATGGTGGATAAGCTTTTTGATGTGCTGCTGGATTCGGTTTGCCAGTGTTTTATTGAGGATTTTTGCATCGATGTTCATCACGGATATTGGTCTAAAATTCTCTTTTTTTGTCGTGTCTCTGCCAGGCTTTGGTATCAGGATGATGCTGGCCTCATAAAATGAGTTAGGGAGGATTTCTTCTTTTTCTATTGATTGGAATAGTTTCAGAAGGAATGGTACCAGCTCCTCCTTTTACCTCTGGTAGAATTCGGCTGTGAATCCATCTGGTCCTGGACTTTTTTTGGTTGGTAAGCTCTTAATTATTGCCACAATTTCAGAGCCTGTTATTGGTCTATTCAGAGATTCAGCTTCTTCCTGGTTTAGTCTTGGGAGGGTGTATGTGTCGAGGAATTTATCCATTTCTTCTAGATTTTCTAGTTTATTTGCGTAGAGATGTTTATAGTATTCTGTGATGGTAGTTTGTATTTCTGTGGGATCGGTGGTGATATCCCCTTTATCATTCAATGAAACTTTTTACAAATAAAAACTTTACTCAAAACCCTGTTATACAAAACAGAGCTGATCTGCTAGGGAGTTAGAAGCCCCAACTGCTTACCTAACCCTTCCTTCTCAGAGTCCTCCCAGGGACCTTAAGGCTCAGGAGAACACAGCTGGAAAATCCCTGGACTAGATCCCTTAGGTCCCTTCTAGAATGTAACAATTTCTGAATCTTATGTTGATAAATGGAGTGGAATTTCTTAAAAACAATTTTGAGGAGGCAATGCAGTTTTAAATACGTATGTATTGTATGCCATGCTGTAAGATATTGCTAGATATACAGTGAGCAATAGGAAAAGGTAAACGCAGCTCTTCCTTTAAGCAGCACACTTAGAAGAGTAAGAGGGGAACAAAAGAGCTATAACTTATATATGATATTATATGTATTATATGTAATATATAATTTATTGTTATAACACAACTCATACTACATAGAGATTGAAGTCAACAAGAATTTTCTCCCTAAAAATAACTACAGAGATTAAGAATAGAGAAAGGAAAATGAATGTGTATGTTTTAATTCTGCAAAAAGTTCGGGCACAGTGGCTCAGCCTGTAATCCCAGCAGAAGGATAACTTGAGCTCAGGAGTTTGAGACCAGCCTGTGCGGCATAATGAGACCTTGTATCTACAAAAAAATTTTGAAAATTAGCCAGGCATGGTGGCGAGCACTTGTATTCCCAGGTACTCAGGAGGCTGAGGTGGGAGGATCACTTGATCCCTGGAGGTCAAGGCTGCAGTGAGCCACGATCAAACCACTGTACCCCAGTCTGTGTAACAGAGCGACTGTCTCAAAAATAATATTTGTCAAAATAGCATGTCTTTGTATCACTGCCACATGGCTTGTCTGAAGTGAAGTTGACTCACTTTGTTATCATAAGTGATCTTACCAAAGACCAAGTTGTCCAGTTGCCTTGGAGTGTAGGTCATGCGTTGCCGGTACCCTGGGGCTGTGTACAATGGCCAGGCTGAGGGGACCTTGTGGTTACCCCCATGGGACTTGTAACTTGTCAAGTGGGAAGGTGGTACCAAGTGAAGAAGGGTAGGGTCCTTGGTTTTGGCCTCACGTGGTTCTTCCCAGAATGAATGGTGAAAAAATTATAATTCTGCAGAAAAATGTAAATTCTATTTTGTTTACTTTTTGGATGGGAGATAGGTGTACACATGGCACTAAAATTCAAAAGGAACTTAAGGAGGCCAGGCACGGTGGCTCACACCTGCAATCCCAGCACTTTGGGAAGCTAAGGCGGGCAGATCACTTGAGGTCAAGAGTTCGAGACTAGCATGGCCAACATGGTGGAAGCCCCCGTCTCTACTAAAAATATAAAAATTAGCTGGGCATGGTGGTGTGTGCCTGTAATCCCAGCTACTTGGGAGGCTGAGGCAAGAGAATCACTTGAACCCAGGAGGCAGAGGTTGCAGTGAGCAAGGTCATGCCATTGCACTCTAGTCTGGGCAACAGAGTAAGACTCCATCTCAAAAAATAAAAATAAAAACAGCAGCTTCCTCTAGGAAGTGGGGCTGGAAGACTTTTACTTTTTCTGTTATACTTTTGTACTATTGCAGGTTTTAAAATCATGTATTTCACAGTAAATCCAGAAGAAATTATGCACTTAATTTTTCTGGGTGAATTGTGTTGTAGAGGTAATAGAGGATTATTAAAATTTCTTTCTTTCTTTTTTTTTTTTTCCCCCAGATAGCAGACCCCACGTTAGCTGAAATGGGAAAAAACTTGAAGGAGGCAGTGAAGATGCTGGAGGACAGTCAGAGGTGAGTAGGACAGAGGTGACCCTGTTCAACGAGTTCAGCCTGCTGTGAAGCCAGTGGCTCTGGGTTCTTTCTGTTAAAGGTGCCTCTTGGCTTCACAGTGTCACACACAGCTTCAGCTGACTTGAAAATTGGTGTTTGTCTTGGGTAAAAGGTGCCTTGTAATTAAAGGATTTTGAAATTGAGAGGAAAGACTTATACTATTTAATTCTGTCTATTAAGAGTTTCATTTACTTAATATATTGATTTGACTCTATAAATACTTATTATATATTCAGGTCATATAGAGCACCAAGTAAACAAGAAGTGGGTGGAACTTTTTTGTTGCATATTCTTGTCTTTTCCAGAAATTCAAACGATACCTGAAACTGGAGGCAGGGAGATGTGATAAATGTTTGAAATCCTGCCTCAGTCACTGGGAGGTTATAGGCAACATGGTCATGTTTGCATGTTCAGGCGTTAGAAATTTGGTATGATGAAACAAATGAACAGCTTTTTCTTTTCTTTAAATGAGAAGAACAGAAGAGGAAAATGGAAAGAAGCTCATATCCACAGATATTCCAGGCCCACTCCAGGGCAGTTAGGTGGCGCTGAGGATCCATACCTTTAGTTAAGGTGTAAATTTTTGTTTGTTTGTTTCTGAGACGGAGTCGTGCTCTGTTGCCCAGGATGGAGTGCAGTGGCACAGTCTGGGCTCACTGCAACCTCCGCCTCCCGGGTTCAAGCAGTTCTTTCTTGTGCCTCAGCCTCCTGAGTAGCTGGGATTACAGGCATGCACCACCATATCTGGCTAATTTTTGTATTTTCAGTAGAGATGGGATTTTGCCACGTTGACCAGGCTGGTTTCTAACTCCTGACCTTGACCTCAGGTGATCTGCCCACCTCGGCCTCCCAAAGTGCTGGGATTACAGGTGTGAGCCACTGTGCCCGGCCTACATTTTTCTTAAACCAGTGTCTTATCATCATTGATTTATGGTTTTAGTTTTAATGAACACATAGCAAATTTAAATAGACTTATATGCAGTATAACATTAGAAAACTGAAGTGTGGTTGGCTGGTTGGTGATATTGCCGCACCTGCTGGCTTCTCTCCCTCTCCCATTTGGAATTTAATAGAGGCTGAGTACAGTGGGTCACACCTTTAATCCCAGCACTTTGGGAGGCCAAGGACAGAGGATCACTTGAGCCCAGGAGTTCAAGGTTACAGCGATCTTTGATTGTACCACTGCACTCCAGCCTGAGTGATAGAGACACTTTCTAATTTTGAGACAGAGTCTCACTCTGTCGCCAGGCTGGAGTGCAGTGGTGTGATCTTGGCTCACTGCAACCTCTGCCTCCCGGGTTCAAGTGATTCTCCTGCCTCAGCCTCCCGAGTGGCTGGGATTATAGGCACCCACCACCACGCCCAGCTAATTTTTGTATTTTTAGTAGAGACAGGGTTTCACCATGTTGGCCAGGACGGTCTCCATCTCCTGACCTCAGGTGATCCGCCTGCCTTAGCCTCTCAAAGTGCTGGGACTACAGGCATAAGCCACCGCACCTGGCCAAAAATTTTTTAGAAAACCAACAATTTAATACAACCTCATGACTCAAAAGTGATACATGGAGCTAGGCACCGTGGCGCACACCTGTAGTCCCAGCTGCTTGGGAGCCTGAGGCAGGAGGATGGCTTGAGTCAAGGAGTTCGAGGCCACCCTGAACAACATGGCGAGACCCTATCAAATAAAATAAAAGTGATATACAAATTCATCATTATAACTGGTGTGTCATACTTAGTTCACTCTTGAAACCTGTCATGTATTTGGTAGACTGAGTTTTATTCTAAGCGGTATTTTAATTTGATAAGATTTATTGTTTTCATAATACAAATGAAAGGAAAATGTCAAATTACTTATTTTTTGGCAACTGAAGCAAATCTGTCATGTTTGAGTAGCAGGAAAAATAGCAAAAAAGTAAGTAGCTGACTAAAATTTTCACAAGACATTAGCAGTTAATCTGGGATTAGTATCCCAGCCCAGCTTCCCTGAGACAAACTTATTTTTTTTTCCTGTTATAACCAGGAAACTGCACGTAAGTAAACAGTACAACTCCCTTAAATATCCTTTGACCTGAATATAGATTCAACCAGGTTGCAAAAGAAAAGTATGGAGGAAGGATCACAGTGTGCCAATAACACGCCGAGATACTAATACTTTAAAACAGTCACTCCTATTCGTAGCATGAATAGTGCTGATGTGAAGCTAGGTGTGAAGTGCATTCTCAGCTCAGAACAGGAGGCAGGTCCTATAAAATCTCCTCATTCCAGCCCTGCTGATGGAAACCAAAGGTTTTAAGGTTTAGTCTCCTAATTCCACGGAAGTTTTCCCAGGAGAGATACTCCCAGCAGCATCTGTAATTCTCAGCCTTAAGCCACTGACTAGGAGGATTCACACTTAGGAGTGCTACCACCCAGCATTCAAGACTAGTAACATGCCAGGCACAGCTAAGTGCCATACCTTCACTGTCTGAAGCCTCCCAAATCCATAACGTCCGGCTTGGCAAGTTGGAATAGCTTGCTCGAGGTCATGTGGCAGGCAGCCAGTGTGCCTCAAGGGCCCCTGCCTGCTCTGATGTCTACAGTGTCCAAGGCCCAGAGCCCCTCTCACTTGAAGGGCAGCACCTTGGGGACAATTGGTTTGGGGACATTGTTTTGATGGCACTTCCTTTTTTGAAAGAGGAAACATCTTTTTAGTCTATTCTCATTAACAGACGAATAGCTTTACGTTATTCCTGTTGCAAGTTGCCTTGCCATTGCTTGCTACTTCAGCCATTCGAATTCTTTTCATAACTTTCCATCTCCTCATGTAATGAGCATTTCATAGCAACATATCTTGGATAGAAGTAAAATGTTTTTATACTCTAAGCAGATCTCAAGGTTCCCAGCTTGGGGAAGAGCTGGTAATAAATGAAGCTTGCATTGTTAGAGGCTGTTAGTCCAAACGGACAAGATCCCTATGGAGGAAAATTAGATATACCAGTGCTATTGGAGTGTTCTGTGACTGTCTAGCATTATAATATACTAAGGATGATTATATATTGTATTTTATATAATATATTTTATATATATTTTATATTTTATATAATGTATAGTATATAATACACTTATATATTATAAGTACATATTATAAGGACTTTTGGCTCTTATTACATGCTTATTAAATATTCTCTGTCTTGTACTCCAAGATTCAAATGAAATGTATAGAAATGTTGCTAGAGCAAGACTGGTGGCTGGGCAAGGTGGCTCAGGCCTGTAATCCCAGCACTTTTGGAGGCTGAGGCAGGAGGATTGCTTGAGCTTGGTGGTTTGAGACCAGGCTGGGCAACATGGCAAAACCCTGTTTCTACCAAAAATAAAAAAACGGCTGGGCGTGGTGGCTCATGCCTGTAACCCCAGCACTTTGGGAGGCCGAGGAGGGTGGATCACTTGAAGCCAGGAGTTGAAGACCAGTCTGGCCAACATGGTGAAACCCCATCTCTACTAAAAATACAAAAATTAGCCGAGCGTGGTGGCGCACGCTTGTAATCTCAGCTACTCAGGAGGCTGAGGCAGGAGGATCGCTTACACCTGGGAGGCAGAGGTTGCGGTGAGCCCAGATTATGCCACTTCCCTCCACCTTGGGTGACAAAGTGAGACCCTGTCTCAAAAAAATAAAAATAAAAAGACTGGTGACATTTATTAAAATGAAACTCATAATTAGGTAGAAGATTTATTTAACCACAAGTAAGTTTATATCGGAATTCAGTTTATAATTTGAGCTTTGTTTTTTAAAAAGCATAAACTATATACCACGTTCTTTCTCTTATAGTTGCTTAAGAAAAAAAAAAAAACTTGAAGCAACGCCAGTTGAATGAGGGAAGGAGCGGGAGAGTGGCGGGGGATGTGTGCTGTTCCCATCAGCCCATCAACTCTTTTCATTCTGCAGTGGACAAGATATGGCGAGCATCCTCCAGTTAGTTCAGAATCTGATGCATGGAGATGAAGATGAGGAGCCCCAGAGCCCCAGGTAATGAACCTGGCAGCTTCTCTTTTCAAGTGCATGTGTTCTTGATTTCGTAGTGATTGCGCTCTGACAAGTTGCTCAAATAAGAAGCTATATTTCATTGAGTTATATATGATACTAAAGTAATCCTTTTTATTTTCAGAAAGACGTTTATATTAATATATATTTTGTGAAATGAAGGCATTTATTGAAATTAGATCCCATAGTTTTTATGGTATCATGCCTTAGAGAGGCGCTGGCAGAAGGACTGAAGAGTGAGTGTCGCATGTCTTTCTGCTGCTGTGCTTCTGCTTCCTAAGAATTGCTGTACTTGTATTCATTAGGTATTTAGTTAGTTTTCTCTTTAATTATTTTAAATTTGATGTTTTGAAATAAGTAAAATTGTTCTCTTGGTTCAAAATTCAGACAATAAAGAACGATATACAAAGGGAATTTTCCTTCCTACCTCTATCTCCCTACCGTGTTTTCTTCTCTAGAGACAGACATTACCAGTTTCTTGTGTATTCTTCCAGAGAGATTTTATATGTATTATACACCAGCAAAATGTCTATGCCCACCCTAATACATAATTACTATGCATATGCTGTGCATCTTGCATTTTTTCACTTATGTCTTGGAGTTCACTGCATATTAATGCACAGGAACTTTCTCCTTTGTCAGAGCTATGTGTTTTACTTTGAACAGATGAACCATATTTTATTGGTCCCCTGTCATGTTGCACTGTTACAAACATTGCTGCAGCAAACAACTTTCGACATGTGTCACTTCTCATAGAAGCAGGTGTCTGGAGGACAAAGTCCTGAAAGTGGAGTTGCTGTCTCAGACAGTGTGTGCTTTTGTAATTTTGATAGATCCTGCCAAATTTCCCTCCATGGAGTTGCGGCATTTAGCAGTCCCACCAGCAATGTATGAGAGTACTTTGTTTCCACACTATTCACCTGCAAAGGCGTTATCAGACTGAAGGATCATTGATAAGTGATATTCCGATGAGAAATCTGATAAGTGAGAAATGGTGTTTCAGCATAATTCGAATTTGCAGGTTTTTAAAATTATGAACCAAGTGACGTGTCTTTTTGTATGTTTTAAGACCCATTTATATTTCTAGGAACTGTCTGTTGCCCATGATCCTATTAGGTTATTTGTCTTTTTCTTATTATTCACAGTTAACAATTGTAAACTTAGTCCTTCTTTTTTACAGTTATTCTTTATAAGGGAAATTAGTTTTAATTCTATATAAAACATTTTATATAATCAATTTTAATTATATATAAAATAATACCTAGTCCCCCATGAATTTGCTGTATTATTGCAATAAATAATTCTTATTTGATGCATAGACCTGAGATTTAAATCTTTTTTTTTTTTTTTTTTTGAGATGGAGTCTTACTCTGTTGCCCAGGCTGGAGTGCAATGGTGCCATTTCGGCTCACTTCAAGCTCCGCCTCCCGGGTTCACTCCATTCTCCTGCCTCAGCCTCCTGAGTAGCTGGGATTACAGGTGCCCACCACCAGGCCCGGCCAATTTTTTGTATTTTTAGTAGAGATGGGGTTTCACCATGTTATCCAGGATGGTCTCAATCTCCTGACCTCGTGATCCGCCCGCCTCGGTCTCCCAAAGTGCTGGGATTACAGGCATGAGCCACTGCGCCTGGCCAGGATTTAGTTCTTTAAAAAATGCTTTCAGCTGATTTTACCTTAGCTCTACCCTCCACAATTCTTAAGGCTGGTATTTAATTTTTAAAATACTTTAATAGGAAATTATTTTAAAACAGTTTGTAGGTACTCAATTTAAAAAGGGCTATTTATCTCCTGGAACTCTAATTATAAAAATATTTTTCTGGCCAGGAGTGGTGGCTCATGCCTGTAATCCCAGCACTTTGGGAGGCCGAGGCAGGTGAATCACCTGAAGTCAGGAGTTCAAGAGCAGCCTGGCCAACATGGTGAAACCCCGTCTCTACTAAAAATACAAAAAATTAGCCTGGCTTGGTGGTGGGCACCTGTAATTCCAGCTACTCGGGAGGCTGAGACAGGAGAATCACGTGAACCCAGGAGGTGGAGGTTGTAGTGAGCTGAGATCGCACCACTGCACCCCAGCCTGGGCATCAGGAGGGAGACTCCATCTCAGAAAAAATATATTTTTTTCTCCGTCTCAAAAAATAGAAAAACTTCTCACCAAACTATCACTACTGTTTATGCATTGATTTGCCTTCTGGGCCATTAAGTAGATTTCAAGTCTGACAGATATTTCTGTGGAACTCTGTGTCTCTAAGTTCTATGTCCTTTTTTATGGTTTGACTCTAATACTTTAATTTTGCTTAACAGAATCCAAAATATTGGAGAACAAGGTCATGTGGCTTTGTTGGGACATAGTCTGGGAGCTTATATTTCAACTCTGGACAAAGAGAAGCTGAGAGAACTTACAACTAGGATACTTTCAGATACCACCTTATGGCTATGCAGAATTTTCAGGTAAAGACATGATGAGTTTCCAGTGAAGACTTTTATGAGTCGGGTGTAGACTGAAAGATCTTTTTTCTGGAGCTGTACTACTTGGGTTCAGATTTCCTTCTCCTTGAAAGGGGTGTTTAACCTCTCAGTGCCTGTTTCATCATCTGTTAGATGGGGATAGTATTAATACCTGTTTCATAGAAGCATTGTGAGGATTAAATGAGCTAATGGACTAATACATGTGAAGGGTGGAGAATAGAAGCACATATGTGTTTGATAGGGTCAGCAGTTATTTATTTGTGGGGTATCTAATTGGCACATGTCAGTAGAAGATAGAGCAATGATCTAGATTCAAATACAGTTGTCCCTTATCCTTGGGTGTCCTTGGGGGATTGGTTCTTGACCTCCCATCCTCACCCTATGGATAAAAAAATTCATGGATGCTCAAATCCCTTATATAAAATAGCACAGTATTTTCATGTAACTGAGGCACATCTTCCCATATACTTTAATCTCTTGATTACATATAATACCTAATACGATGTAAATGCTGTGTAAATAGTTGTTACAGTGTATTGTTTAGGGAATAATGACAAGGAAAAAAGTCTGTAGATATTCAGTACAGAGGCACCCATCTTTTTAAATTTCTGAAGATTTTTTACTCATGCTTGGTTTAATCCACAGATGCAGAACCCACAGGTTCAGAGGGCCAGCTGTGCTTTGAAAATATTAGCTTGCATTTTATTAGAAAGAAAACTCTGAGGCCAGGCGCGGTGGCTCACGCCTGTAATCCCAGCACTTTGGGAGGCTGAGGTGGGCGGATCACAAGGTGAGGAGATCGAGACCATTCTGGCTAACATGGTGAAACCCTGTCTCTACTAAAAATACAAAAAGATTAGCCGGGCGTGGAAGTGAGCACCTGTAGTCCCAGCTCCTCTGGAGGCTGAGGCGCTGCACTCCAGCCTGGGCGACAGAGCGAGACTCTGTCTCAAAAAAAAAAAAAAAAAAAAAAAAGAAAAGAAAAGAAAACTCTGTCATAAGGAAGATGAATATGTGCTATGAAACTGAAATTTGTTTTATTCTGTGATAATCCTGGCAGTACTAAGGAATTACAACAGATGAAGGATTCAGTAGGAGACATAGGACTAGTGGCATTGGGTTTATGCTGTTACTTTTATGGAGAAGGAATGTTTGCCTAACTTGAGACATTTATCTTGAGAGACCCTCACTTTCAGTGTTGGGAAAGAACTTGGCCAAGCAGGAGTATAAGTTTGCCCAACTTTAATATTAAAGGAGCAGTGTTCTGTTGTTCTAGTAAAAATCTGCTGCCTGTAATTGAAATTGTCCCTCCTCCTCTAGGAGATGGAGCCTCAGCAGATTATAGTAAAACCAAAAGCTAGCCTGACTAGCTTTTTTATTTTTTTGAGATGGAGTCTTACTCTGTCGCCCAGGCTGGAGTGCAGTGGCACAATCTCGGCTCACTGCACCCTCCACCTCCTGGGTTCAAGCCATTCTCCTGCCTCAGTCTCCCGAGTAGCTGGGACTACAGGCACTCACCACCACACCTGGCAATTAGTAGAGACAGTTGTTTCACCATGTTAGCTAGGCTAGGCTCAAAACTCCTGACGTCAGGTGATCCACCCGCCTTGGCCTCCCAAAGTGCTGAGATTACAGGCGTGAGCCACCACACCCAGCCTCTGACGAGCATTTTTGACAGTTTTATTTACTTTGGATATTTTAGGGCTGAAACTCTGCTATGAACTATGCCTGTGTTATCCAGTGCTGGCCTTAGTTCATAATAAGCCAGAACCATGATCTTCAGTCTTTTTATATCTGAGAATTCCTGGTCTCTACTTGTTTTCATAGTTTCTGCTCTTTATGGAATTGGGTATGGATGGAGGGTTATTGTCTCGCTGCTTGGTAACCTCAGCTGTAATGAGGTGTCAGCCATCTATGAGGAGGATGTTTCACATTCCTTTCCTCTCTGCCTGATAAAAGTGACAATTCCTAGCTTGAGAAAAGAATTGTCTCCATGATTGTAAGGTTGACTTATACAATCCTTAACTAGAAATAAGAGCATATTAATATGTATCTCTTAACAGATATGAAAATGGGTGTGCTTATTTCCACAAAGAGGAAAGAGAAGGACTTGCAAAGATATGTAGGCTTGCCATTCATTCTCGATATGAAGACTTTGTAGTGGATGGCTTCAGTGTGTTATATAATAAGAAGCCTGTCATATATCTTAGTGCTGCTGCTAGACCTGGCCTGGGCCAATACCTTTGTAATCAGGTAATGTGGTATCAGGTGGCTATTTTAAAGAAATAATGTCTTATTTTGTCCTGAAAGTTTTAAAGTTGACCCGTTTGTCTAGTTGCTGTTCTTGTTGAATGAAAAGAAAGATGGTCTTATATGCTTTTGTCATATTTGTAAAAATTACTGAATTTAGAAATAAGGAATATGTGATAGATTACCCAAGGGCATCCACAGTCAACATTTTCTCTTTTTTCCCAGACTTTAATCGAAGGGGGTGTGTTTGTGTTTATATGGTTGTATCTGGCTCTTTTCACTTACTGTTAAAACAGGAATATATCATTTTAATAATAATTTTTCAAAGTATAGTTTATTTTTAATGCCTTCATGGTATTTTTTCAAGTGAATATGTAGTAATTAACTGTTGCCTTTTTGGACAACTAAGAGTGTTTGCATTCTCTTGCTTTCTGTGACCATTTTCAGGTAATGTTCTTTGTGTAGTGCTGTTAAGGACTTCTCTGTGCATAAAGCTCTTCCTGTATTTTATTTAGGGTTATGGTCCTCAGATGGATTTTCAGAGTCAGTCTAGAATTGCTGGATCAAAGAGCATGACTATTTTTTTGTTTTGTTTTGTTTTTTGTTTGTTTGTTTTTGAGACAGAGTCTTGCTCTGTCGCCCAGGCTGGGGTGCAGTGGCGTGATCTCGGCTCACTGCAAGCTCCACCTCCCGGATTCATGCCATTCTCCTGCCTCAGCCTCCCAAGTAGCTAGGACTACAGGTGCCCGCCACCACGCCCAGCTAATTTTTTTGTATTTTTTTTAGTAGAGATGGGTTTCACCGTGTTAGCCAGGATGGTGTCGATCTCCTGACCTCATGATCTGCCCACCTCAGCCTCCCAAAGTGCTGGGATTACAGGCGTGAGCCACCGCGTCCAGCCGAGCATGACTATTTTTAAAGTTCATGGTGCTTCTAGCCCAACTGGGAGGACTACATCGAGATAAGACACTGTTAACTGTCTTTGCCAAGAATGTTTAAAAGCAAAACCGTAGGGTTGGAGGGTTCCTCTTTTGTAAGCTGTAGGAGTCCCAGGGGGATGTATGGGAGACACTTAGTGACTTTTAAATTGATTCTGAGCTGTGATCACTGGTGTTAAGAAATTATGTCCTCTTCTTGAGGGGTGTACAAAATGGGGAGTTTAATAATAATCCTCTGAAACGTGAAATGAATTACTTAGTGTCTACTGCAAGCCAGGCTCTTGCGGACACAAGGCTGTTTGGGGACAACAGTCTAACCTTCAAAAGATGTGTAAGAGTGTTCTGTTGGGAATGGCAGCTGGCAGAGCAGCATATATAAGATGGTTATGTTCACATTTTTTAAAGTGTGTGTATCCTTTATAACTATGTTTTTGTACCTAGAAAAATATGTAAATTTATACCTAGAAAATATCTGAAAGGTTATGTATTAAACTGTTAATGGGGTGGATTGGTGGCTTATAGGGTAGGGGGCTAGGCATTTTCACTTTTAATACCTGTATTTTTTTTGAGGATTTGTTTTACTTGGGTGTCACATTCATAATTTTTAATCCTTTAAGGAGAAAATGTGCTTATTAAATTTTTGGTCTCTGAATGCTCCCAAGTCTTAGTCATACAGAACAGCATGCTGCAACTGTTTACAATTCCTAAAACTGTAAACTCCTCAAGGACTTGGAGGCTAAACATGAAGAATATAAAATTAAGTTGACAATCACTGTCTCTGTGCATAACACTGACTTCACTTCTCTTGAGAAATGTGCATCTGCTAATCCATATTTATTACTTTTTAGGGGTGGGTGAACCCATAAATAAGATACTGTTCTTTGAATGCCTTTAGCTGGTGTTATTTACCAGTAATGCTTGGAGAAAGAATCCAAAATTACCCCCACTAAAATGCTCACGACCCAATTGTTTCTGTGTTTGTCAAAGTGTTTCTGGTATATTCTAGAATATACCAAAGATAATTACTTGAATCATTTAGAAAATTTTACATTATATCCTCTTATAAGGCACTTGGAAATTCACCCTTTTTTTTTTTCGGCTTGGCTTTCTAAATGTACTTTAACATCAATTTATAATATTAAGAGTTCCTAAGGAGAGAGATTTCTTAGAAGAATAATCGTGGCTTGTCTTAGAGCCACAGGCTTTCACAATCTGAAGTGAATGGTGCAGAGAGCTTTCTTGTCAAGTCGTATGTTTCTTCCTGCAACTCAGCTTGCCCTTCCCCTGCTTGTGCCGTGTACCCTGTAACACTATGTTTGGATCCCAGCATCAGATGGTGAGTTCTACTTTTGGTTTGTAAAATCATGTGGGATTGTGTTTGGAAACTGCCTTTCAGGTGAAGTTCTTTTTGCTGGCCTCCAGATAATTAGTAACTTACTGATGTATTGCTTGGACCCTTGCATTGTGTAATATATGCTTCTGTTAATATGTGAATGTCCATGAAGGTTGGTTGGTATATAGGTCAGGAGCACCTGGCTTTTAAGGAGTCTTGTAATTACTGTATCGCCTGCTTTAAGTAGAAACATGGAAGCTCAATTAAGCACCAGAAATTTCTTCTGAAGCTCCTACTTTTAATGAGTTAGCACTGTTGCCTGGATTTATGAATGGGCAGATTTTGAAAATGAGGTTCTTCATTGTCATCGTGGAATTGAGTTCTGCTTATTTTCAGACATGCAGCTGATAAATCTCTCCTTAATGATTCCAGAAGGAGAAGGAAGGGATGGATTTTAGGGTTTTTTTTATTTCTTTTGTCAAGGTAGTTTTATTTTCTAGTTCAGGTACATCAGTGAGTAATAGTAGAGATACATTCTTGGCTGTTTTAGGAGAGTTAAGAGAACATTTCATTTAAATGTAAATGTTTAAAATCAAAGAAATGTTCCTGCATATGTACAGTTTTTACCTTTAATCTTGTTTAACTGATTTTTCTAGTCTTCAAGGAAAACTATTTGATTTTCACATCTATGATGAGAGAAAACAGAAAAATTGTCAAGAGTAAGAATTGATTTGACATTACTTTTGAGAGTTATCTGCTTCTTTTGCAAGTCATAATTTTTCATTTTATAGCTTTTATACTAGGCACCTCAGTTTCCAATGATTTGTTTTGGTTCCAGGATGTTGCCTTCCTGGAGAAACTGATTAAAGATGATATAGAGTGAGGAAGACTGCCCCTGTTGCTTGTCGCAAATGCAGGTAGGTAGCATGATGCTGAATCTACCATTTTGAATATATAGGAGCGAGGCTACGTCCTCAGCCTATAAAAGATAAAGTCTTAAGAAATGTGTGTGCACCACATGTTTAACATAGTCCATATCCACATTGTAGCAAAAACTGTAATAGTAAGGTTGGCTCGTTAGATTTTTCTTTAATCGTTGGTTTGTTTTGGAAGTTATTTTATGTGTGTGTATACTTTTTCATTTAGATTGTAAATGCTTCTCTATCTTCTCCTTCATATACTTCTTTACCCTGTTCTAAACTGAATTTTATTTTATTTTTTTTGAGACAGAGTCTCACTCTGTTGCCCAGGCTGGAGTGCAGTAGCACAATCTCACCTCACTGCAATCTCTGCCTCCCAGGTTCAAGTGTTTCTCCTGTCTCAACCTCCTGAATTGCTGGGATTACAGGTGCGTGCCACCACATCTGGCTAATTTCTTGTATTTTTAGTAGAGACAGGGTTTCAGTATGTTGGCCAGGCTGGTCTCGAACTCCTGACCTCAGGTGATCCGCCTGCCTCAGCCTCCCAAATTGCTGGGATTACAGGCATGAGCCACTGTACCTGGCCTGAATTTTTAAATGACACATTTAAGCCAGGTGTGGTGGCACATGCCTATAGTCGCCCTACTCAGGAGACAAGCCAGATGTTGGCTTAAGCCCAGAAGTTCAATACCAGCCTGGGTAACGTAGCAAGACCCCATCTCAATAAATAAAAATAATTGTACTGACATTGTAAGATCGTTGTAAAAATTAAACAAGAAAATTCATAAAATGTCACACTTAAATATCTACCTTATAGGCGGCAGAGCAACTACCACTTGCTGCTCCACTTATCTCATTCAGCATCATACTTGAAATCTAAGACAGTGCAATAAGGCAAAAAAAAATAACGGACAGATTAGAAAGGAAGAAATAAAACTTTGTTTGCAGGCATGATTATATAGATAGAAAACTAAAGAAAAGCTACTGGAACTAATGATCAAATCTAAACCATTTTCTGGATTTTTATATACTAGCAAAGAAGAATTGGAAATTGAATTTTAAATGTCATTTATAATAGGATCAAAAAAGATGAAAAATTTATGGATCAATTTAACAAAATATATGCAAGATCTGTACATTGAAAACTAAGAATGTTACTGAGAGAAATTCAAGAAGACCCAAGAACGATATGCCATACACATGGGTTGGAAGACTAAGTATTAAGTCAGTTCTTCCCAAACTAATCTGTAGATTCAACTCGATCCCTCTTAAAATCTCAACAGGCTACAATTTCTTATAGAACTTGATGAGCTAATTCTAAAGTTTATATAGAAATACAAGGGATCTAGGAACAGCCCAAAGAATTTTGAAAAAGAACAAAATTGGAAGACTTACCTTGTCATACTTCAAGACTTCTGTAAAGCAGCAAGTAAGATTGTGTGAGATTAACCAAATAAAATAGAGAATTCAGAAATAGACTCATGTGAAGTATATGGACACTTCAGGTTTTTACAGATGCCTGAGTAATTCGAGGGAGAAAGGACAATCTTTTTCGATCAGTGGTCTTAGAGCTTGGATATCCATATGGAAAAAAACTGAATCTTAACCCTTATCTTATTCTCCGTATATATAAATATTAACTATAAATGGTTCATCAACCTAAGCGTATATCTAAGACAATAAAATGTCTCGAAGAAAATACAGGAGATCTTTGTGACCTTAGGTTACGTTTCTTAGGATACAAAATATGTGAACCATAAATTGTACTTTATCAAAAATTAAAAGCATTAGCTGTTTGAAAGCCCCTATTAAGAAGATGAAAGGCAAGTTACAGACTGGGAGAAATATTTGCAAAACGTTTTTTTCTTATTTCTTTTTTTTTTTTTTTGTCTTTTTGTATTTTTCTTTTTTATGTTTTTGAGATGGAGTTTTGCTGTGCCGCCCAGGCTGGAGTGCAGTGGTGCGACCTTGGCTCACTGCAACCTCTGCCTCCCAGGTTCAAGCGATCCGCCTGCCTCAGCCTCCTGAGTAGCTGGGATTACAGGCGCACGCCACCATGCCAGGCTAATTTTTATATTTTTAGTAGAGACGAGATTTCGCCATGTTGGCCAGGCTGGTCTCAAACTCCTGACCTCAGGTGGTCCACCTGCCTTGGCCTCCCAAAGTGATGGGATTACAGGCGTGAGCCACCACACCCAGCCAGCCACTGTCCCAGGCCTGTCTTCTTTTAAAATTTCTTTTTCATTTTTTTCCCCAGAAGCTACAAAACATTTGTTTGAC
Source organism: Gorilla gorilla gorilla (assembly GCF_029281585.2). NCBI lineage: Eukaryota > Metazoa > Chordata > Mammalia > Primates > Hominidae > Gorilla > Gorilla gorilla. The sequence goes on from NC_073242.2 coordinate 103,929,055, forward strand.
AAAGAACTTGTATCTAAAATATATAAAGAACTGCTACAACTCAATAAGGACACGAGCAATACAATTTTTTTTTTTTTTTTTTTTTTGAGATGGAGTCTTATTCTGTTGCCCAGACTAGAGTGCAGTGGTGCGATCTTGGCTCACTGCAACCTCTGCCTCCCGGGTTCCAGTGATTCTTCTGCCTTAGCCTCCCGAGTATCTGGGATTACAGGCATGCGCCACCACACCTAGCTAGTTTTTTTGTATTTTTAGTAGAGATGGAGTTTCACCATGTTGGCCAGGCTGGTCTTGAACTCCTGACCTTAGGTGATCTGCCTGCCTTGGCCTCCCAAAGTGCCGGGATTACAGGTGTGAGCTACTGTGCCCGGCCCACAGTACAGTTTTTTAATGAACAACAGATGTGAGCAGATACTTCATCAAAGAAAATGAAAATGTATAGCACTTGAAAAGATGTTTAACATCATTAGTCATGAGTGAAATGCAAATTAAGATCACCGTGAGACATTACTACATGTCTGTTAGAATAGAGAAATTACAGGTGGCTCACACTTGTAATCCCAACACTTGGGAAGGCTGAGACGGCGAGATCAATTACCCTCAGGTGTTCGAGACCAGCCTGGGCAACATGGCGAAACCCCTAGGAAATCTCTACAAAAAATACTAAACATTAGCCAGGTGTGGTGGTGTGTACCTGTAGTCCCAGCTACTCCAGAGGCTTTGGTGGGAGGTTGGCTTGAACCCAGGAGAGAGAGGTTGCAGTGAGCCAAGATTGTGCTACCATACCCCAGCCTGGGTGACAGAGCGAGATCCTTTCTTAAAAAAAAAAAAAAAAAAATCTTCAAAATACTATGTCAGGCCAGGCACAGTGACTCAAGCCTGTAATCCCAGCACTTTGGGAGGCCGAGGAGGGCAGATCACGAGGTCAGGAGATCAAGACATCCTGGCTAACATGGTGAAACCCCATTTCCACTAAAAATACAAAAAAATAGCTGGGTGTGGTGGTGGGCACCTGTAGTCCCAGCTGCTTGGGAGGCTGAGGCAGGAGAATGGCGTGAACTCGGGAAGCGGAGGTTGCAGTGAGGTGAGATCGCACCACTGCACTCCAGCCTTGGTGACAGAGTGAGACTCTGTCTCTATAAAAAATAAATAAATAAAATTTGCCAGGCGTGGTGGTGGGCACCTGTAGTCCCAGCTACTCGGGAGGCTGAGGCAGGAGAATGGCGTGAACCCGAGAGGCGGAGCTTGCAATGAGCCGAGATTGTGCCACTGCACTTCAGCCTGGGCGACAGAGTGAGACCCTATCTCAGAAAAAAAAAAAAAAAAAAGGCAAAAAACTACAGTGACAGAAGCAGATCAGGATTTTCCAGGGCCAGTGAGGAGTCAGGGAAAGGGTAATTATATTGGGGTTGATGGGATTTGGGGGTTGATGGAAGTATTCTGAATCTTGATTGTGTTGATGGTTACATGCTCTATATATTTGTCAAAACTCATTGGACCGTATACTTACATGAGTGAGTTTTGTTTCATGTAAATCATACTACAGTAGGCCGAGCATGGCAGCTCATGCCTGTAGTCCCAGCACTTTGGGAGGCTGAGGCAGGCAGATCACAAGGTCAGGAGTTCAAGACCAGCCTGACCAATGTGGTAAAACCCCATCTCTACTAAAAATGCAAAAATTAGCCAGGTGTGGTGGTGTGTACTTGTAGTCCCAGCTACTTGGGAGGCTGAGGCAGGAGAATCGCTTGAACCTGGGAGGTGGAGGTTGCAGTGAGCCAAGATCGCACCACCGCACTGTAGCCTGGGCGACAGAAAGGGACTCTGTCTCAAAAAAAAAAAAAAAAAAAAAAAATCATACTACAATAAAACTGCTTATTTAGGCCGGGTGCAGTGGCTCATGCCTGTAATTCCAGCACTTTGAGAGGCCAAGGCGGGAAGATCACCTGAGGTCAGGAGTTCAAGACCAGCCTGGCCAAAATGGCGAAACCCTGTCTCTACTAAAAACATAAAAATTAGCTGATTGTGGTGGCAGGCACCTGTAATCCCAGCTACTTAGGAGGCCGAGGCGGGAGAATAGCTTGAACCCAGGAGGCTGAGATTGCAGTGAGCCGAGATTGCGCTGCTGCACTCCGGCCTGGGCAACAGGGTGAGATCCTGTCTCAAAAAAAAAAAAAAAAAGACAAAATAGAAAAACCACATAAATATTCACTTTATTGCCAACAGGAAAACCATCACTTCCTGCCTTATTGTTTAAAAACACAAATTCACCCGTATTCAGTCACATGATAAACTGGAGGGGCTGTAGTTTGCATGTGACTGAGTGACTTGCCAGTGTGATTATGTTGCAGATGTTAGAAGACACATGTCAAGGGTTAGTCACCAGACGTTGCCAAGAAATATGAAAAGAGAATCTGAATGCGGTCCGGGCACTAACACAGCAGTACGCTTTTATTTTGCTGGAAGAGCCTGTGGCACAGCCCATGCATTGACATTTGATCTTGTTTCAGCTAAACTAAATGTGTCTGTTAAGATTTTTTTTTTTTAATTTGAGGTAGATTTAGGTATGAGGGGAAAAAGTTTTCAGCCCTTTTCCTGGCATAGACCTTACAAAAGAACTACTTTCTTTAGCTGTGTTTGTTGAGGCCGTTGGTGAGGGTTTGAAATCTTTTTAGTTGGCTTGCTGCTAACTGGAAATTTAGGACGGCTGGGGGAATGCCTGACTCCACGTTTTAACTAAGCTCTCTCTGAAAAGGGATCTCCCCAGCAAAATCTGTAGTGCAATCAATTACCAAGGGAGCGGCTGAAAGTGCTTAATATGCTTAAGCTGGCTTCAGAATGCATGTTCTGTATTACAAAGAACCTGGGTGGAAACAAAACAAATTCATCTATATGTTTTGTTTGTTTGTTTTTTGAGCTGGAGTCTCGCTTTGTTGCCCAGGCTGGAGTGCAGTGGCACGATCTCGGCTCACTGCAAGCTCTGCCTCCCGGGTTCACGCCATTCTCCCACCTCAGCCCCCCGAGTACCTGGGACTATAGGCACCCACCACTACACCCGGCTAATTTTGTTTTTGTATTTTTAGTAGAGACGGGATTTCACCGTGTTAGCCAGGATGATCTCGATCTCCTGACCTTGTGATCCACCTGCCTGGGCCTCCCAGAGTGCTGGGATTACAGGTGTGAGCCACTGTGCCCAGCCCACCTATATGATTTTTATAAAGGGCATATCTGAATCAAAATAATCCAGGAAGTGACAATAAAATAAAAAGGTGGAAAAGTTTATCTTGGACAAATGCTGACAAAATGAAAGTACCATAGCCATATTAGTGTGGGATAAAATCGACTTCATATTGATGAAAGATGTAATCTCCTAAAAGAAATAACAGTTATACCTGCTGGGCATGGTGGCTCATGCTTATAATCCCAACACTTTGGAAAGCCGAGGCAGGTGGATCACGAGGTCAGGAGTTCGAGACCAGCCTGGCCAACGTAGTGAAACCCCGTCTCTACTAAAAATACAAAAAAATTAGCCGGGCGTGGTGGCCGGTGCCTGTAATCCCACCTACTTGGGAGGCTGAGGTGAGGAGAATTGCTTGAACCTGGGAGGTGGAGGTTGCAGAGTTGAGATCCTGCCACTGCACTCTAGCCTGGGCGACAGTGTGAGACTCCATCTCAAAAAAAAAAAAAAAAAAAAACAGTTATGAATGCTTGTGAACATAACTTTAAAATATATAAAGGAAAGCTAAAGGAAAAGTCTGATGTAACACAAGTATATATTGACAAACCACATTCTTGGTGGGAGATTTGAATATATTTCTCATGAGTCAGCAGATCAAGTAGATAGAAAATAAGTATATAAAAGATTTCAATGACACAATTAGATACATGTAATAGAGATTACATACTCTTCAAAGCTTGTAATAAGTCAACTCACAAACACTGATTTTAAGTCCTTCCACAAAGAAAATCTCAATAAAATAGGGATATAATAAGTCACTTCCCTCCTAGGGTGATAATGTGTATAGAAGTGTTTAAGGTGTATAAAGCCTTAGAAAACATTTGTTCCTTTTAATGCCCTGATCTGTTTTATCCTAGGAACGGCAGCAGTAGGACACACAGACAAGATTGGGAGATTGAAAGAACTCTGTGAGCAGTATGGCATATGGCTTCATGTGGAGGGGTAAGCCGGCGGTGAGGCTGGTGGCTCCATTCGGGCCTGCACAGAGTCCTCATGAGGACTGGACATCCAGGCTCTCACTTTGGTGACATTTATCACGAAGGGCTCTTCGGGTCACAGATCACAAAATAACCCAAATTGGCTTAAGCCCAAAGAGATCTTACTGGCTCACATAACTACAAAGAGCAGTGTTATGACTGCCTCAGGCACAACATCAACCAGGATCCAGTGTGTTACTCCCACCTCTGCTCCCCCAGTCACAGGCACTGGGCTTGGTTTCCTCTACCTGTGGACAGATTTTCCTGTTACGGTGCAAAGTAGCTGCAGAAACTCTAGCCTTCTTTCCAGCTTCGTGGTCAGCTGGAAGTCCTAACAGAAGTCTCATATTGAACCAGCCACTGTGGCCAGGGAGAAGTAATCCTCTGATAGTTCAGGTTCTTTGCCCTCCTCTGGAGCAGATAGTGGTGTCTCCTCCCCACAAAGCTCATGTTCTGCTGGAAGAAATGGAGGTGGCACCCCGGAAGGCTATTGTAGGGCCATTAAGAGAAGCAGGGGGAACGGACGTGGGCAGCCAGAGTAGCCCATATCCACCACATCATACAGGGAGGTTTCTTTTTGATCCCTAAGTAAAGAATGATAAAACTGGAAAATAAGATCCATGAAAGAGAATAATACTCCCATTATATTAAATGAGCGGGGATAGTTCCTGAGACACATTTTTATTAAAGTGCATTTTCAGGATTTTCCTTCATATGTATAAAGCACATCTTCTGTTGCTGTTATGAAAGCTAATAACATTAAAAATATACTTAAGTGTCAACTTGGCAACAGCACAGCCTTTATTTTTTTAAGTACATGGTGAGTAAGCAACATTAAATAATTAGTTCTTAGACTGGTGTTTTTTCTTCCAGTGTGAATCTGGCAACATTGGCTCTGGGTTATGTCTCGTCATCAGTGCTGGTATGTTGTTGATTTACTGAATATTGGTGTTTTTAAGAATGAATTTAAAATCACTCAATCCCTCATGGCTCTTCACAGTTTTTATGAATGGAGGAGGGTGTTAGGTTTGTGTATTCTGATAATCTAACAAAGAGTTGTTCTTGTTTTGGTAGGCTGCAGCCAAATGTGATAGCATGACGATGACTCCTGGCCCGTGGCTGGGTTTGCCAGCTGTTCCTGCGGTGACACTGTATAAACACGATGACCCTGCCTTGGTAAGTTTCCCCTCACTGGGGAGGGAGTGGGTGTGGCCAATACACATTATTGGCTTTGGGGGCAAAATCCAGAAAAATACAGGAAAAAGTGAAAAATACCCATAATTTCACTTCTATTTCATTTTTTTAAAGAGAAACTTGTAAGGTGAGACTTTTTTTTAATGACATTTTATGATTGTATAATATTCTGTCACAATTTAATTATTCTCCATTTATGAACTTATAGGATGTTTTCAGTGTTTTGTTACTGAAATAATGAAGCAGTGAACGTCTTTCTGTGTTTCTAATTACTTCCTTAGAATAGGTTCCCAGATGTGGAATGACTGAGTGGGGGAGTTTTAAGCCTCCTGATCCACATTGTCCAATAGATTGTAACTTCTTTTTTTTTTTTTTTTTTTTTTTGATATGGAGTCTCGCTCTGTCACCCAGGCTGGAGTGCAGTGGTGAGATGATCTTGGCTCACTGCAACCTCCACCTCCTGGGTTCAAGTGATTCTCTTGCCTCAGCCTCCCAAGTAGCTGGGATTACAGGCATGCGCCACCACGCCCAGCTTATTTTGTATTTTTAGTAGAGGCAGTGTTTCACCACGTTGGTTATGTTGAACTCCCGATTTCAGGTGATCTGCCTGCCTCGGCCTCCCAAAGTGCTGGGATTACAGGCATGAGCCATCGCACCTGGCCACATTTTTTTTTTTTTTTAATCGTAGTTGTGGGCCAGGCGTGGTGGCTCATGCCTGTAATCCCAGCACTTTGGAAGGTTGAGGCAGGCAGATCGCTTGAGCCTAGGAGTTTGAGACCAGCCTGGGCAACATGGTGAAACCTCATCTCTATAAAAAAAAAACAACAACAAAGAATTAGCTAGGCATGGTGGTGTGAGCCTGTAGTCTCAGCTACTCATGAGGCTAATGTGGGAGGGCTGATTGAGCCCTGGAGATCAAGGCTGCAGTGAGCTATGATCACACCACTGCACTGCAGCCTGGGTGACAGAATGAAAACGAAACCTGTCACAAAAAAAAAAAAAAATAATGTGGTTCTTGATAATATAGGTTAGCGTGCAAAATAAGGTTTAAGTGATTTCTGCTAAAACACTGCTGTCTTGCTCAGCTAATAATGGCCAGGTGTTTGAGGATGCTCAGAGCTACCTTTGAAGTGGGGAGTCTCCTAGGTTCTGGGATGTGACCCATCTGGGTTTTCCACTGGCTTTTCCTGGCTTTGCCACTCCTGAGCTGTGAACCCTTGGACAAACCGAGGTCTCTGAGTGAAGTTACCTAGAATACTTAGCTCACAGAGTTGTTGGAAGATCACATGGATAATGCAAGCCTAGTGACTAGTATGGCATCTAGCCCACACTAAGTGGGTAGCAAATGGTAGCTGGTTAGTTCTATTATGAGATTGCAATGGCTTTGATTAATAAACCTCTTTTGGCTTTTTTAGACTTTAGTTGCTGGTCTTATATCAAATAAGCCCACAGACAAACTCCGTGCCCTGCCTCTGTGGTTATCTTTACAATACTTGGGACTTGATGGGTTTGTGGAGAGGATCAAGCATGCCTGTCAACTGGTGAGTAGAAGCCTGACATTTAAATGAAAGACTCCTTGGCCACAGCAGAGACAGAAAAACATCTCATTTCTGTACCTTCCATCCAGAGTGTTGTTGTCTGGATTGACTGTCTCGTGAGCCAGAGACTAATCGCCCTGCATGTAAATATTTCTTGTTCAAAGTTCTGGGAGAAAGTGCTGGGTTGTCTGTCCCAGCATTTGTGTGCAGATGAAATCAGATGAAATCAGATGAAAAGGAACACCACTGTCAGCATGGGATCAGAAAAGAAGTCACAGATGACTTCCAAGGAGTGGAGAAGGGTGCAAAAGGTGGAGGGGTGGGGAGCGAGTGTTCCCCTTGATTGACTGACTACGGTGAGGGAATAGGAAGGTTACAGGGTAGTTATGGAGGGCATGGATATTTTAAAAACCAACTGGCTTGGGTTTCCAAATTGCAGGGCTGTTGGGGACAATTCTAATTCTCTCTCCATTTTAGGTGTGTTCTGATTGTGAAAAATATATAATTATGCTATATTTCAGTGTTTAGAGCATTCAGGCTTCTATAACAAACTACCTTAGAGTGGGTAATTTATAAACAACAGACATTTATTGCTTACAGTTCAGGGCGTGAGAAGTCTCAGATCAAGGTGCCAGGAGATTCCATGTCTGGTGAGGGCCCGTTCCTCATAGATAGTGCCTTGCATGTGGCCTCACATGGCAGAAGGGGTGAGAACAGTCCCTTGAGCCTCTTTCAGAAGGTCACTAATCCTGTTTGTGAGGGTTCCATCCTCATGCCCTAATCACCTCCCAAAGGCCTCAACTCATTTGGGATTAGGTTTCCACATAGGAATTTTGTGGGGACATAAATATTCAGATCATAGCATTTAGCAAAAAAACAGGCCGGGCACGGTGGCTCACACCTGTAATTCCAGCACTTTGGGAGGCTGAAGCGGGCAGATCACGAGGTCGTGAGATCAAGACCATCCTGGCTAATACGGTGAAACCCCGTCTCTACTAAAAATACAAAAAATTAGCTGGGCTTGGTGGCAGGCGCCTGTAGTCCCAGCTACTTGGGAGGCCGAGGCAGGAGAATGGCGTGAACCCAGGAGGCAGAGCTTGCAGTGAGCCAAGATCCCACCACTGCACTCCAGCTTAGGCGACAGAGCCAGACTGTGTCTCAAAAACAGGAAAGAAAACAAAAGAAAATTTGGACTATTGCCAATTACAAATAGTTTTAGAGAAGAAATCAAAACAGTAACTGTGGATGATGGAAACAATAGTTATGATAAAAGTCTGATGAAACTTCCCAGTTCACAAGGAAATTTAATTACTTATGTGCAGCATTTTAAGACAGTAATCAGAATCATGACTGACAGCATCACATCAGGACCACCAGACTTTTATAAATTTCATATAATCTTCAGAAATAATTAATAACCTTTTTTTTTTTAGATAGATTCTACCTCTGTCACCCAGGTGGGAGTGCAGTGGCATGATCTCGACTCACTGCATCCTCCGCCTCCTGTGTTCAAGCAATTCTCCTGTCTCAGCCTCCCGAGTAGCTGAGACTACAGGCGTGTGCCACCAGGCATGGCGAATTTTTGTATTTTTAGTGGAGACAGGGTTTCACCCTATTAGTCAGGCTGGTCTCGAACTCCCAACCTCAGGTGATCCACCTGCCTTTGTCTCCCAAAGTGCTGGGATTACAGGCATGAGTGACAGTGCCCAGCCATTCATAACATGTTTATACAAATATAACTTTAACAAATATTTAGCTAGCATAACTATCAAAATTACAAATCATAACATTAAATTTGTATAAATGTATGTAATTTTTGGAACGTGTATATCAACAACATACCCATAAATATAACTGAGATGAGATCTAATGTCACCTCACTTGACAGTGCCCTCCCATGCAGTATCACCACATTTGACAATGCCCGCCCATAAAATCTACCAAATAAATCGAATCACTTAATACCGCTACAAGATGAGAGATATATTCTTTAGACTCCCCAAGGGACGCAGCTGAAAAATCCCAAAGTTAATTTTAAGCCAAAAAGACCTGATTTAGGATTTTGACACTGGAGAAACCCATCAAAGACGTCAAGTTTGAAAACACTTGATCAAAACAGAATCACAGGTCACTATTAAAAGGGTATTCATTTAACCAGAGACTTCCAAAGCAATACAGAAACTTACATGGATATAAAAACCTTAACCCTTTTAAAGGTCAGATTTGCTAAGTGATCAAAAGGGGTACTTGAATTGAGTCGACACAGGAAGAGTGTGTACAGGGTTATGAGTGTAGGCAAATGGTTACTTTGGTCATATCTCCATTTGCCACCTGATTACACATGAGAATGGCATCTTTACTCACCAGAAAGCCAGTATTATGGGAGGTGTAGGAGGCATTCTTGGACCTGAGACAAGAACATTGTTGTGTAGAAATTTCATTGACTGTGTTAAAATTATTCTCCATGGGCTGGAGAACACATAACGTGGTGTTTAGAATGAGACGGGCATTGATTGGATGCAAGGTCTCCACACTTACTAGCTGTGTGACATTGGACAGAGTGCTTCATCATTCTGAGACTCAGTTTTTAAAGGAAAAACAACTAACTACCTTGCAAGCTTGCTAGCAGGTTTAAGTGTAATAATGTGTGGGAATGACTGCACCGTGACTAACACGTAGTGACAGCTTAATTAATGTTAACCCTTATCATTATCATATAAGAATGTGAGTTACATAAGAGAGGAATCCTGTCAGTTCGTTCTCTGCTGTGTCCCCAAGACCATGAATCATGGCTGGCACGTAGTAGGCATTTAATAATAATTGTTCAACAAGTATTTGGCAGTCTTGGAGGGCAGAAAAGGAGGTGGGGAAGATTTTTAAATAACATTTTTTAAAAAGTCACATTGTCCTACAATACCGATTTTTCTTGCATATTTAGGAAATTGAGGGTTTTTTCCTAAAACATGCGGACATATGGGAAATAGGATGCAACATTTGCACTAATGTTTCAGACACAGTTAGAGGTTTCCAAGAGATTTTGCGCTGGGGAGGCTGCTTGCTACAAGCTCCCAAAGCTCTGGGAGGACATAGTATTCATTCCTCCCTCAGCAGAAGCGGTGAGGCAAGAAGCGCTGGGGAGCACCCAGCCTTGGACTTTTAGCATAGTGTGTCAGGTCTTCACAGTTTGGGCCCAGGGCACAGAGAAGTCACAGCTCTCCGGCATCCTGTGACCTTTACCCTCTTTGCCAAGGGAAAATGTGGCCCTCCAAAGCAAGAAACTTGAGGGCATAGGTCCCCCCAGCCCTGGCATCTGCCCAGAGCCCGAGAAGCAAGGAACAATGATCCTCCAGCTACCTCACGGGGCTGGCACAGGTGACCACTGCCCTGGCATCACCCAGCTGTGTTCGGCAGCCTGAACCCCATCTGTGGGGACGTGAGGAGGAAAATACAAAAGTCCTTAGGTGAACACTGAGAAGGCAGATGCAGCAGAAACCTCCAGGCCGGAACTACCCAGTCTTGGACCTATGGTGGAGATAGAGCATAGCTGGTGATCATGTGTACTTACACTCTAAGGTCACCTGGTTGCACTATGGCCTCATCTGTGGCTCTGGAAATGAAGATTTGGAAGGAGATCATCACAGCTAATGTTTAACAAGCCCCTCCTGTGTGCCAAATCATTCACCCCTCACCACAACCGAATGAGCTAAGGATTCTCGTTATATATAGTTTATGGAGAAGGAAGTGCAGACATAAAGAGGTGAATTATCTTACCCAGATCACACAGCTGATAAGTGGTGGAGGCAGAATAGAATCTAAACAGTGTGGCTCCGGAGCCCACATGCATTGATTCGACAAGTGTTTATTGAGCACCTGCCACGGACAAGGCCTTGTGTGATTAAATAGGGTTATAATTAGTAATATAAAAATGAGAAATCACTAATGCTTTTTAGACTTAACATTTTCTTTTTTTGTAGGTTTCAGGCACAGAACTGTATATCCAATAATAGTGAAATGGATCCCACTAATTATGACAGAAATGATGATACATTTAAATGACTTGGATGTTTTATAGGTATGATCTCGTGAAACCTTGAGAGAAACTGAATGACGAATGAAACTATTGTTCCTGTTTCACACAGAAGAAAACTGAGGTTAAAAGGGGTAAAGTAATTTTGCATGGCATGAAGTAGAAATTCAAAGTACAGGAATTTGAACTTGGTTCTGTCCTTTTCTGAAGCCCTTGACCACTATAGACTCAAACATCACCTTGTTTTTCCACTCATTCAACACTTTTTTTTAATTGTCTAATAGGTTGGCACTCATGATGAGCCCCTGTTCTCATTCTGCAAATGGTGAAGCTCTCTATTGTCCTGACCCCACAGTTCCTGTCCCATGACCAGGGCCAGCTCACCAAGGAGCTGCAGCAGCACGTAAAGTCAGTGACATGCCCATGCGAGTACCTGAGGAAGGTGAGTGAGTGCAGACAGATGGGGCCTGGTGCCCTTGAGCAGTTCCCGGGTCTCAGCTGTCACACATCTCATAGCGGATGATGCTGGGGGAAGCTTACGCAGTCACAGTACTGGCTTCTTCCTCTTTTTCTTTCCATACAAGTGGCTTAGGGATGGGGTAGAGTAGTTGACTTACTTGGATGAAAACCACTATCTTCTGTCAGAAACTCAAAAGGAATCATTGCTGGCATGGTAACCTAAAGAAAAACAACCAGACAGGTGCCCAACGACACTTAAAAAGGTTATTATCTTGCCAAGTTTAGGCTGGGCATGGTGACTCATGCCTGTAATCCCAGCATTTTGGGAGGCTGAGGCTGGTGGATCACCTGAGGCCAGGACTTCGAGACCAGCCTGACCAATATGGTAAAACCTCGTCCCTACTAAAAATACAAAAATTAGCCGGGCATGGTGGTGTGAGCCTGTAGTCCCAGCTACTCAGGAGGCTGAGACAGGAGAATTGCTGAGATTCAGGAGGTGGAGGTTTTAGTGGGCCGAGATCACACCATTGCACTCCAGACTGTGCGACAGAGCGAGACTCTGTCAAAAAAAAAAAAAATTATGCTGCAAAATTTGAAAAGGAAATTCAAATCAACAGCTTCTAAACTACTTTTTAACATGACTCATAATAAGAAATACATTCTACAGTACATATATATGTTCTGTAATTTTGAATAAAAGAATTAACCACATCACATTTATTTTACAACATGTAATACATATTTTTTATTCTCCTTCATTTGTTTTGAATGCTCTGTGCAGTCTACAAAAAGTCCAATAGTAATAATTAAATTAGTCATTAAGTTGAACATTATCTTGTCTTTTAAAATGATAATCTCAAAAATGATCTTTTATTTTTGAGATTTATATAGATACACACACACACACACACACACACACACACACACACACACACACACACACACACACACACACACACACACACACATATATATATCTTGAGACAGAGTTTCACTCTGTCGCCCAGGCTGGAGTGCAATGGCACAATCTTGGCTCACTGCAACCTCCGTCTCCCAGGTTCAAGCGATTCCTCTGCCTCAGCCTGTGAGTAGCTGGGACTACAGGTGTGCGCCATCATGCCCAGCTAACTTTTGTATTCTTAGTAGAGATGGGGTTTCACCATATTGGCCAGGCTCGTGTCAACTCCTGACCTCGTGATCTGCCCACTGCGGCCTCCCAAAGTGCTGGGACTATAGGTGTGAGCCACTGCACCCGGTCCAAGATAAAATTATTTTAACAATATACTATGAAGAGAAAAACACTGGCTATGAAAGAATATGCATAGTTTTACCCTGTTTAAAAATAAAGATTGAAAGAATACATATGCAAATAAGTTTACTTTTATTTTTGGTAATACTTTACTGCATTGTCTGAATATTGACAATCAGTATGCATTATGAAGCTACATGGCTAACATTGTGTACTCACTGTGTGTGCCAGGCCCTGGGTTCAATGCTCTACATGCACTTATATTTCATTTAATTCTCTCTGCAACCTGAGATGGTATAGCCACCTCATTTTACAGAGTTGAAACTGAGGCTCAGAGACTGAAAGTTAAGCCTGAGGTTGCAGTCAGTAAGAGGCAGAGCTGGAACTGAAACCTACGTGTGTCTGACCACCAGTTCATGTTCTGACGGCAGGCTAGTCTGCATCACAGAGTGTGGAGTAGATGGTGCATGCCTGCTAGGATGGGCTAGGTATCACTGTAGGTAAGAAACAGCCCCAAACAATGGAAATGTACATCACTGAAGGCTCTTTTCCTGCCCATGCTGCACATCCTCCATGGCTCTCCTGTGCCCTGTGCCCCACATGCCCTCGTCCTGCGACGAGAATAAAGGAACAGCCTCCATATGGGAGCTGTCAGCTGCTCTAAGAGATGAAGGAGAGGGTGGCCAGTCTCAATGGCTCCCAACTCTTTTGCCTCGAGGTGACACGCTTCCACTCACATCTCCTGGGTCAAAGCAAATCCCATGGGTACATCCACTTTCAAGTGGCCCAGGAGAGAACCTGAAATACTAGGTGGACTCCATTAAGGCCATCAGATGGTGTCAGCCTGCATGGGAGACTGTGGAGGGGCAGAGGAGGAGAGTGGGGAACTGATGGGAAATGACAGGAGGACTAAGTCACCACAGATTTGCTTTATCCTCAGCCAGGTGGAGTTTGTCCCAGAGCTGTACAAAATCATCACCAGCATGATGAAACAGAGTAGACTTCAGAAAAAGCGGTTTGGTCAGATGTAATCAGCAGTGAACTCAGAATCAACTGAGTGACATTGAGTCAGTAAATCTCTGACTGCCTCAGTTACCCCATATGATAGTTTTGAGGATGGGAACATTGAGAGAGTTGATTTGGAAGGATATCAAGAGTACAAATTCCAACAGTTTAGTTCCTTTAAGTGAAGTCCAGGCACTGTCTTTCCTGCAAGTCTCCTGTTCCTTTCAGATTGCACAGGTGAGAGTGCTCAGATTAGGGCTGGAGGTTGTAAACTATTGCTCCCACACTGACAGTGCCCCCGTGTCGTGCATGTATTCTGTGCATTTTCCTGTGCTAAACACTCTCCCAGAACATCGTGGGGCCTGATTCTTCCTTTTTGTTCCAATGGCCCTGGGTGACTCAAGTGCCCATTCAATGACCAGGACACAGAGGTCTTAGAGAGATGCTCCATGAGGCCCCAGGTGCGAGCCTGTACCCTGCCGGAGCATGAGGCAAGGGACAGGGCATCGTCTGTGGGGATAGTGGGGGTAGTGGTCAGCCAGGCTTGGTGACTCTACTTGCTCACCAGACGATCCTACACCTGCCACCTCCGATGGATCCACTGCGTCTGTGCCTGCCTGTACTGCTGATGCTCCAGTGGATAACTCAGCATCCCAGCCAAGGCCCAATGCCACTGAAGATGGACCTGCCCCCTGGGGACCCAGGAGTCCTACCACTCAGCTGTCCCCAGGAGTGCCCAGACCCTCATTCTTATCCAGGACCTAGGAGCCCTACCCCTGGCCTTCCCTCATCAGCCGTAAATGATGATTTACTGCTGTTACCATCATCACTGCCTTCAGTGACCAAGGGCCTTCCAAGGTGCCAGCTCTGGAACGAAGGATGCCCTTGGGAGGTGATGACACTCAGGTACACGGGTGCTCAACAGATTGCTTCCTCCTATTCTCAGACGGTCTTTGCATGCATGCAGCCATTGGCACTCCCATTGTATGGAAGGAAACCAGCCCAGGGTCACACAGCTGGTCAGCAGCAACATAGCTGGTCTCAAATCTAAGGTGCCTGGCCATGCCTCCATGAGGGACCGCCTGCAAGGGAGGTTGATCCTGGCTTTGGGGAGCCTTTCCTGGGCTGCACGAATAACCTCCATTGTTTGAGGCCCCAAACTCTGCTCACATCTTCCTTTCCCTGTCTCTGCTTGGGCTATGATCACGGTGACTCTAGCAACCCTTCATGGACATTATAGCACTCTCTGCCATTCACTTTTGGTCTAATCTGACTTCAACCCCCACTTAGTTGGTCTCTCCTTTTACAACCAACACAACCGAAATCTAGGGCTTCTTTTTTTTTTTTTTTTTTTTTTTTTTTTTTTGAGACAGAGTCTCATTCCATTCTGTCACCCAGGCTGGAGTGCAATGGTACGATCTCGGCTCACTGCAACCTCCGCCTCCCGGGTTCAAGGGATTGTCCTGCCTCAGCCTCCTGAGTAGCTGGGATTACAGGCGTGTGCCACCATGCCTGGCTAATTGTTATATTTTTAGTAGAGACGGGGTTTCACTATGTTGGTCAGGCTGGTCTCGAACCCCTAACCTCGTGATCCGCCTGCCTCAGCCTCCCAAAGTGCTGGGATTACAGGCGTGAGCCACCATGCCCAGCCAAATCTAGGGCTGGAACATGGCTGCAGCGTACAAATAGAATTGAATTCCATAGTTTTGTTCACCCTGTTTTTTGTTTGTTTGTTTGTTTGTAGTTGTTGCTGTTTTTGAGACAGTCTCGCTCTGTCGCCTAGGCTGGAGTGCAGTGGTGCAATCTCGGCTCACTGCAAACTCTGCCTCCCGGGTTCAAACTATTCTCCTGCCTCAGCCTCCCAAGTAGGTGGGACTACAGGCGCCCACCACCACACCCAGCTAATTTTTGTATTTTATTAGAGACAGGGTTTCACCATATTGGCCAGGCTGGTCTGGAACTCCCGACCTTGTGATCCACCCACCTCGGCCTCCCACAGTGCTGGGATTACAGGCGTGAGCCACCACACCCAGCCCCTGTTTTGTTTTCGTTTTGCTTGTTTCTTAGGGTTGTTTTTCTATTTATGGTAAAGGCATTGGCTTTCCATTTGTAGCATCAATAGAATATTTCCTGTTTACAGTAACCTTATGTCATGGTAAATGGTAAAGGGATTTAAAGCAGTGGTTTTCAGCTGCCAGAGGCCTGAGTTTGGGCACACTGTGTGTGATCGGGCAGAAGGCCTGTGGGAAGTTTAGCCGAGGACAGGGCCAGGAAAGGTGATGGACAGTGGGGGTCCGTCCTGGTCACCAGGCCCCTGGGTCCTGCCCACCTGCTTGGAGCTCCCCACCCATCACACATGATGCTGCCAAGCCCTCTGGGTATTGTGAGCAAATACCTTAGGAGAGAAGCTGATGAACTTTGTTTCTTGAAATGCACAGATTCCTTGGATGTCCCTGAGAGGTCAATCATGAAAGTCAACTTGGTTTTCTCCCCCTCATTTGGGTTCAGAATTTAAAGTCCACACACACAGGCAGTAAGATGATATAGATAAGGACATCATCACTCGGTTTCGGATGTTAAAATGTCTAGGTGGGTTAGGGGTGATTTGAGATCACACAACCTTGTGCCACAAAGTGGAATTCCCAGGCCAGAGGGAGACATTTTATTGCCATGTTATGATCTTATCGTTGAGTTTAAAGGCAATCTTGTTTCATTTTGGATTCTTTCTTATGTTTATATCTTATAAGGGCACTTTGAATTTCCAAGCAAATAATAATTTTGAATTAGCTTTTAATCATTGACTTCTAGCACAGTTATATGATCAGAAACATGCTGTGTGATTTGATTGCTCTCAAATATATTGAGATTTGCTGGAACAAAATAAGTCAGGTTAATTTTTGTAAATGTACCATGCATGCTTAAAATGAATGTATCTACATTTGTTCCTGAGATACAGGTTGATGGACGGATGGCTACATGGATGTGATGGAGATGGTTTACTATCGGGACCTTCCACATCCTGCTGATGTTTTGTTGCTTAGGATATGAATGGCTGAGCGGAGGCTGTAAAACCTGGCACTCTACTTGGGTATGAGGTTCTTCCTGCCATCCTGCCATCATTTGTTTTTTATGTTTTGTCGCCAAAAGTGACCTTGAGGAACCCTGGGAGCTCAGGAAGGAAGGAGCGCCCAGAAGCAGGGACAGGGAGCTGGTTGGGGAGGACCAGAAATCAGGTTTGTGAAGGTTCCAGAGAGGACCTGTCCTTGGGAGGAGCGTGGGGGACTGAGATGGGGGAGGGGTCATTGGAATGATGCGGGCGTTACTTGGAGTGTCCATTGTGAGGCACCACCGGGGGGTCATCAGGGATTGGTGGAGAGGGAGTATAAAGCCCCAGGGTTGCTAAGGGAGGGCCCAGACCGAAGAAGGTTTGGTGGAAAGCAGAACCTTTGTCTCCCTCTAATTGCTCCTAAGCCTCACGCTCCCTTGCCCCGCGTGTCCTGTTGCTTCCCTGATCTTCTCCGTGACCTGTAGCTAAACCTTCCACCAGCGCTTGAGAACTTAATTTGAACCGGATCCTTTCCCAGACCCCTTTCTTCTCCTCCTCCTCCTCCACCTCCTCCAGGTGCCCAACAGCCCCCTTCTCCTCCTTTCCCTTCCCTTACTTCCCCCCTTCCCCTCCCCCTCCCCTTCCCCTCCCCTCTCCCTCCCCTCCCCCTCCCCAACTCAGATCCAGCCTGGTCCCCGTCCCCTTCCCTCACCCCTGCCCTAAGCCACCTCCACCTCTGTCCTGGCCGCCTCAGGGCGCCCTGAAAGGACCAGGACATGCGGGTGCGGTGGCGGTGCTTTTGGCTCCTCTTCTGGCTCCTGCTGGGATTTATCAGCCATCAGCCCACCCCTGTGAGTAGACGCTGGACCCGCGGGGTTTCTTCCTTTTTACTGGGCTGTGTCACGCGGCATGAAATTACACAGCTCAGGCCTGTAATCCCAGCACTTTAGGGGGCCGAGGTGGGCAGATCACTTGAGTCCAGGAGTTGAAGACTAGCCAGGGCATCATAGCAAAACCCCATCTCTACAAAAAATTCCAAAAAAGATTAGTCGGGCTTGGTGGTGCGTACCTGTTATCCCAGTTACTGGAGAGGCTGAGGTGGGAGGATCGCTTGGGCCCAGGAGCTGGACGTTGCAGTGAGCTGAGATGGCCCTGCTGCACTCTTGTCTCTAACAAACAAAATGGACCAAAACAAAGTGAAATGTCATTTGATTTGTGTCATCTGGTTTGATGACTTTTTTTTTTTTTTTTTTTCTTAGACAGAGTCTCACTCTATCGCCCAGGCTGGAGTGCAGTGGCAAGATCTCGGCTCACTGCAACCTCTGCTTCCGGGGTTCAAGCAATTGTCCTGCCTCAGCCTCCTGAGTAGCTCAGATTACAACGCCTGGCTAATTTTTGTATTTTTAGTAGAGACGGGGTTTCACCATGTTTGCCAGGATAGTCTCCATCTCTTGACCTCGTGATCCGCCTGCCTCAGCCTCCCAGTGCTGGGATTACAGGTTTGAGCCACCGCGCCTGGCCAAAATATATAACCTTAAGTGTAAGTTTACTAACTTTGGAAAGTTCATACACCAGCATAAACCAACCCCCTTTCAAGATCTACATTATTTTATTTATTTATTTTTTTTTTTGAGACAGTTTCTCCCTTGTTGCCCAGGCTGGAGTGCAATGGGGCAATATCAGCTCACCGCAACCTCTGCTTCCCAGGTTCGAGCGATTCTCCTGCCTCAGCCTCCCGAGTGGCTGGGATTACAGACATGTGCCACCACTCCCAGCTAATTTTGTATTTTTAGTAGAGATAGGGTTTCTCCATGTTGGTCAGGCTGGTTTTGAACTCCCTACCTCAGGTGATCCGCCCACCTCGGCCTCCCAAAGCGTTGGGATTACAGGCGTGAACCACCGTGCCCAGCCAAGATCTACACTATTATGTCACCCCAGAAAGTGAACTCTCACTCTTCCCAGCCAGTCTCTTTCTTATCATAGGTTAGCTTGCTTATTCTGGAATTTCGCATATACAGATGCATGCCATGCCATAGGTACTCTTTTGTGTCTGCTTTGTTCTGCTCAACACCATGTTACTGAAATCATTACCATTGTTGTATGGTTCTCTAACTCCATCATTTCCATTTCGGACTCAGCATATGCTGAGTTCAACCTGTTGAAGGGCTATCTCTGTTTAATTCACCATCTTGAAAGAAACATTTAAAATTGAGATGTTTTCAAGAATATATAGTTAAATCCTGAGGAATCGATGTAGAAATGTTATCACAAGCTGTCTGAACTTACTCAGGGGAAGTCTTCGTCTTCACTCACAGAAGAGTCTAATGGAATTAATATCAACAATCTTAGAGAAATCCCACACTATTCATGCCATTTTCATGATCTCCACCTTGGTAACTTTTTTTTTTTTTTTTTTTGAGACAGAGTCTCGCTCTGTCACCCAGGCTGAAGTGCAGTGGTGCGATCTCAGCTCACTGCAACCTCTGCCTCCCGGGTTCAAGTGATTCTTCTGCCTCAGCCTCCCAAGTAGCTGGAACTGTAGGCGTGTGCCACCATGCCCTGCTAATTTTTTGTATTTTTAGTAGAGATGGGTTTCAGTGTGTTAGCTAGGATGGTCTCAATCTCCTGATCTCGTGGTCCACCCACCTCGGCTTCCCAAAGTGCTGGGATTGCAGGCGTGAGCCACCACGCCCAGCCCACCTTGTTAATTTTTAAGCACTAAAATTTGATACTTATTTGTGAATGAAGTAATCTCTTCATTGTATTTTTTTTTTTTTACTTATGCTGAGCTTTAAATGACAAAGATTCATATAATCCAAGAGAGAAGTATTATTTAGAGGGATTCTTTTACCATGTGATATATAATAAATGCATCCAATGTTATACATCAATTTAAAAAACAAGTAAATAACTTTAAAGATAACTACTGGCCAGGTGCAGTGGCTCACACCTGTATTCCCAGCACTTTGGGAGGCCGAGGCAGGTGGATCATGAGGTCAGGAGTTGGAGACCAGCCTGGCCAAGATGGTGAAACCCTGTTTCTACTAAAAATACAAAAATTAGCCGAGCATGGTGGCAGGCGCCTGTAATCCCAGTTACTCAGTAGCTGAGGCAGGAGAATCGCTTGAATCCGGGAGGCGGAGGTTGCAGTGAGCTGAGATCATGCCACTGCAATCTAGCCTGGGTGACAGAGCAAGACTTTGTCTCAAAACAAAAAGAAAAGAAAAGATAATTACTTTATACTTAGCTTGTCTTACCCATGAGTGACGGGCTGCATGTGGCCCAGGACAGTTTTGAATGCAGTTCAACACAAATTTGTAAACTTTCTTAAAACATTAGGAGATTTTGGCCAGGTACAGTGGCTCATGCCTGTAATCCCAGCACTTTGGGAGGCTGAGGCGGGCAGATTACCTGAGGTCAGGAGTTCGAGACCACCCTGACCAACATGGCAAAACCCCATCTCCACAAAAAATACAAAAATTTGCTGAGTGCACTATCAGGCACCTGTACTCCCAGCTACTCAGGAGGCTGAGGCAGGAGAATCACTTGAACCTGAGAGGCAGAGGTTGCAGTGAGCCGAGAGAGCACACCACTGCACTCCAGCCTGGGTGACAGAGTGAGACCCCATCTCAAAAACAACAAACAAAAACAAAAACAAAAAAATGGCCGGGCACGGTGGCTCACACCTGTAATCCCAGCACTTTGGGAGGCCGAGGCAGGCAGATCGCCTGTCAGGAGTTCAAGGCCAGACTGGCCAACATGGTGAAACCTCATCTCTACTAAAAATACAAAAATTAGTCGGGCATGGTGGCAGAGACCTGTAATCTCAGCTACTTGGGAGGCTGAGGCAGGAGAATGGCTTGAGCCCAGGAGCTGGAGGTTGCAGTGAGCCGAGATTGCACCACTGCACTCTAGCCTGGGTGACTGAGTGGAGCGGAACTCTGTCTCAAAAAAAAAAAAAAAAAAAAAGGTTTTTTTTTTTTAGATCATCAGCTATTGTTAGTGTATGTTATGTGTGGCTCAAGACAACTTTGCTTCTTTTAATATAGGCAGGGAAGTCAAAAGATTGGATATCCCTGCTTTATACCGAGAAAGACAACACCCCACATTTGCAATGCCTAAAAACACTACCAGCCATCTGAAAAACATGAGACTTCTAACTTCTGTTCTTTTTTGTAGCAGTGGAATCCCACGGTGATATCTGAGGGATGTGGTTACCTTTTGGAGGAGGTTGACGGTTTCTAAGGATGATTCTTTCTGAGTGAAATATTGTCGGTGTCATTGACCTTTTCATTATTTCAACTATTATTATTCCAGGTTATCAATACTCTGGCTGACCATCATCATCGTGGGACTGACTTTGATGAAAGTCCTTGGTTACATATCATTATTGAGTTTCTGAGAAGTTATGAAGTTGTCATTACCCTCTGGACAGTGTACCTTTGGGTGAGTATACTAACTTTCTGTAGAGGTATACTTGTAATCACAAATAAGAATAAATTATATAAAACAATTCACGTTTCTGGACTTCATTATGAATATGTGGTTTTATCCAAAAAATCAGGGAAATGACTTATTAGCACAAGAATTATGAAAATATCTGCCATTTACATTATGAAAAATAGGTCAGTGTTTGTTTAATAGAATGTCAAGAGAGCTTTTGGTCAGAAATAAGTTTTTTTAATCTTTGTGCTATTTGTCACAAATGGAGTATGAGGTTTCGTCACTTAAATAGGAAATTCTTTCTAAACTCTTCTGCTTTATAGTTCTATCATATGGGTGGAAGGAAAGTTTCCAGTCTCCTCTGTGAAGATTCACTGCAGAAATGAGCTGACAACAGACAGCTTAACAGGAAAAGAAAAACATAGAACAGGCATAAACATGGGAACCAGCTGAAAAATGAGACTGCTAGAAGGGCTGGATGGTTGATGCTTAAAGAGCACCCTCTTCTGAGGGGAGAGGGAGATAGATGGAGATGTAGGCCATTTAGAGGGGCAGCAAATGATTTTTAGGGGAAATGAAAGAGCCCAAGGAACAAACAATTGGCCTGAGACAAAGTTCCTCTGAGGTCATAGGGACGAGGTGACAAACTGCCGGAAGGTGAAGGGCAGAACTGCACTGCGTCTCATGATGCAGAGAAAGCCCCAGAGAATCTCTTAGAACTGCCCTCCAAGAGAATCAATGAAAAGTGTGTCTGGGCAGGGTAATTTTGAATGACATCATTCAAAGTGCATGTTCCCACTTGCAACTGGAGAGAGATCAGTATGTCAAAAGTCTGTACTTGGTAAGAATTTGGCTGCTAAGTTGTGCCATAATTTGTCTTTTGAGCCTTTTTTCCTTTGGGTAAGTTGAGCTCTACATTTTGTCTTGCCATTCATGACAGTAAAAATGTGGTTGTCTGGGGGCTGAACCTCCTTCTGAACAATGATCCAAGATAAAAGTACTAATACCACAATGCTTTTTTATATTCAAGGGAAGAGGAAGTATGTTTCAGTTTTACCACCTAGATAATTACACGTCATTTGGCACTGCCTTTCAAGATATGTAGAAAACAGAAAATATGTGAGTTATGAAGATATCTAGGCACATTTAACATTCTCTATGCCACTTAGTCCTGAACAGAGAATTTTCGGTATAAATTGGAGGAAGCTTTTTTTTTTTTTTTTTCTTTTCTCACCCCCAAGACGAGTCTCCCTCTGTTGCCCAGGCTGGAGTATAATGGTGTGACCTCGGCTCACTGCAACCTCCACCTCCTGGCTTCAAGTGATTCCCCTGCCTCAGCCTCTCAAGTAGCTGGGATTACAGGTGCCCACCACCATGCCCAGCTAATTTTTTATTTTTAGTAGAGTCGGGGTTTTACCATGTTGGCCAGGCTAGTCTCAAAACCCGACCTCAAATGATCCACCCGCCTCAGCCTCCCAAAGTGCTGGGATTACAAGCGTGAGCCACCACTTGAGCCAGGGGAAGTTTTTAAATTTACCACTTTTTAACAATTCCATTTAGGAAAGTTCAGTTGAGCTGTTGGACTTGGACAACTTCGCACCTCTCATCTTTGTCGTTGTCATCTAGTCATCTATACCACTACCTCCTAGGCAGGGACATCATGGGTGCCATGAAGCATTCATGCGTGATGGCATTTCTTTGCTTCTCATTTCTTCATGTGTTTGACATTTCTCCTAGCTCCAAACTGGGCCAGCTACCTTTCCTGTGAAATCTAGCAGTAGCTGTGGGATTGACGTGGTTGCTGTTTTCATCTTTTTAGATTACCCATTGCTTCTCTCGAAATCCTAGTACATGATTTTTTTTTTTTATCCTATGTGCAGAAATCAGGAAAAAACAAATTCTACAAAGAATTTGAAAGATATTATTTCAGGCCAGGTGTGGTGGCTCATGCCTGTAATCCCAGCACTTTGGGAGGCTGAGGCAGATGGATCACTTGAGGTCAGGAGTTCAAGACCAGATGGGCCAACATGGTGAAACCCCATCTCTACTAAAAAGACAAAAATTAGGCAGGCATGGTAGCAGGCACCTGTAATCCCAGCTACTTGGGAGGCCGAGGCACAAGAATCGCTTGAATCTGGGAGGTGGAGTGTGCCGTGAGCCAAGGTAGCACCACTGCACTTCAGCATGGTTGAGAGTGACACTCCGTCTCAAGAAAAAAGTCATTTCAATGACTACCTCAGGAGATTCATAGGTATCTGACCCACATCTGAGATGGGATTTGCATTGCATTTTAGCTATGATGAGAACAAATATTTAATATCTTCAAAGATTAAAAGCATACTGTGATAATATGGAAATCTTGGTGGGAATTCAGTCATTAGTGAGGATGTTTTGCGTTAAGTTCAAACCAGCCTCAATGAAGCTGATGTGAGGGAAGGGAAAGTGAACTCTGAGTAGAGCAGGGACAGAAGGAAGATGCTCCAGTGCAGATCAGGAAGGAGCAGGGGGTGAAATGTTACAAATTCTAGAACTCAGAGAGCTGAAGGTAATTACTTCCTTTTCAAGTTCTGAAACATGTTAACCTGTGGTAAAATACTTATGATAATTACCATCTAACCGTGTTGAAGTGTGCAGTTCCGTTGTGTGAAGTATATTCATGTCATTTTTTTTTTTTTTTTTTTTTGAGACGGAGTCTCACTCTGTCACCAGGCTGGAGTGCAGTGGTGGGATCTTGGCTCACTGCAACCTCTGCCTCCTGAGTTCAAGCAGTTCTCCTGCCTCAGCCTCCCGAGTAGCTGGGACTACAGGCGTGCATCACCATGCTCAGCTAATTTTTGTATTTTTAGTAGAGACGGGGTTTCACCATGTTGCCCAGGATGGTCTCCATCTCTTGACCTTGTGATTCACCCACCTCAGCCTCCCAAAGTGCTGGGATTACAGGCGTGAGCTACCGCACCTGGCCTATTTTTTTTTTTTTTTTTTTTTTTTTTTTGAGACAGAGTTTCAATTTTGTTGCCCAGGTTGGAGTGCAATGGCACAATCTCAGCTCACCACAACCTTTTCCTGCTGGGTTCAAGTGATTCTCCTGCCTCAGCCTCCCGACTAGCTGGGATCACAGGCATGCACCACCATGCCTGGCTAATTTTGTATTTTTAGCAGAGACAGCGTTTCTCCATGTTGGTGAGGCTGGTCTCAAACTCCCGACCTCAGGTGATCCGCCTGCCTCGGCCTCCCAGAGTGCTGGGATTACAGGAGTGAGCCACCGTGCCAGCCTCATGTCATTCTTGTGTGTGTGTGTGTGTGTGTGTGTGTGTGTGTGACAGAGTCTCATTCTGTCGCTCAGGCTGGAGTGCAGTGGTGTGATCTTGGCTCACTGCAACCTCCGCCTCCCAGCTTCAAACGGTTCTCTGCCTCAGCCTCCCGAGTAGCTCGGATTACAGGCGCCCCTGCCATGCCCGGCTAATTTTTGTATTTTTAGTAGAGACGGGGTGTCACCATCTTGGCCAGGCTGGTCTTGAACTCCTGACCCCGTGATCCACCTGCCTCGGCCTCCCAAAGTACTGGGATTATACGCATGAGCCACCGTGCCCAGCCGTCATTCTTATATTATTATTTCCTAGTTGTCTTTCCTGAAGACTATCTTCCAGTCTGAAAATGGACATGATGGATCCACGGATGTACAGCAGAGAGCCTGGAGGTCCAACCGCCGTAGACAGGAAGGTATGGCTCTGTTGGAGTCCCCATAGTGTGGAAATGAGTTTGCCCTGGAAAGGGAAAGAACAGCTTCTTGCCCTCAGGTTTCTCACCTTCTCCTCTCCTCACTCTCACCAAGGGCTGAGGTCCATTTGTATGCACACAAAGAAAAGAGTTTCTTCCTTTCCAGGAATTAAAATTGGCCTGGAAGACATCTGTCCTTTACGGAAACAGGTGGAAACAAAAGTTCAAGCTAAAATCCGTAAGACGAAGGTCATAAAGAAAGTCAACCATCATTACAAAATCAATGGAAAGAGGAAGACCGCCAAAAAACAGTAAGATGTGCCTTGACACAAATACTGTTGTATGAACCATGTGCCAATCAAAGTAGACAACTGTAAAGTCCTTGAGAATATTTTCTACAATATTTGTGGCAAATTCAGTGGGTTCAAAATTGAGTTTGTCCTTTCTGCTTCATTAGTTTAAGCTGTATAATTCCTTTCCCTTCCTACATTCTTGTTTGTCATTTTTTCGGGGGAAGAGGAGTTGCTAGTACTGGCATTGGTTTTCCTTTCTCTCTCTTTTTTTTTTTTTTTTTCCCTGAGATGGAGCTTTGCTGTTGTTGCCCAGGCTGTAGTGCAATGGCACAATCTCAGCTCACTGCCTTTTGGGTTCAAGCGATTCTCCTGCCTCAGCCTCCCGAGTAGCTGGGATTACAGGTGCCCACCACCACACCCAGCTTATTTTTGTATTTTTACTAGAGATGGGGTTTCACCATGTTGTCCAGGCTGGTCTCGAACTTCTGACCTCAGGTAATCCACCTGCCTCAGCCTCCCAAAGTGCTGGGATTAGAGGCGTGAGCCACCACAGCCAGCCTTTTTTTTTTTTTTTAATTTTGAGATAGAGTCTCGCTCTGTCGCCCAGGCTGGAGTGCTATGGTGCAATCTTGGCTCACTGCAACCTCTGCCTCCCAGTTTGAAGCAATTCTGCCTCAGCTTCCCGAGTAGCTTGGATTACAGGTGTGTGCCACCACATTTGGCCAATTTTTTTTTTTGAGACAGAGTCTCACACTGTCACCCAGGCTAGAGTGCAGTGGCATGATCTTGGCTCGCTGCAACCTCCACCTCCCAGGTTCAAGCGATTCTTATCCCTCAGCCTCTTGAGCAGCTGGGACTACAGGCATATGCCACCATGCCCGGATAATTTTTGTATTTTTAGTAGAGGCGGGGTTTCACCATATTGGCCAAGCTGGTCTAGAACTCCTGACATCATGATCCGCACACCTCGGCCTCCCAATGTGCTGGGATTACAGGCATGAGCCACCGTGCCCAGCCCAATATTTGTAATTTTAGTAGAGATAGAGGTTCACCATGTTGGCCAGGCTAGTCTTGAACTCCTGACCTCGGGTGATCTGCCTACCTCAGCCTCCCAGTGTGAGCCACCACACCCAGCCTGGATTGTTGAATTCAATGCTTGGGTCACCTCCAGATTCATTTTCACAGTCTTTCATGTTTTGGTCATATTACATTGTATTTTGCTGCCATATGACTGATCTTTTTTTGTTAAATGTGAGATACTTGTTAAAAAATATTTAGCAATGAATTGAGGCCTAGTAGCATGTTATCTTGCTGCAGAAGAGATGGGAGTCTACTTCTGGGGGATGGTCAGGGGTCCTCCATACAGGCTGCAATTGAGGTCGTCGGTGCAGGCTCAGTCCCTACAAAGGCCAGGGTATTTCCTGTCCACCTCTATTCTGATGCATGACTCTTCTGGGTCTCAACCAGAGCCAGTGGACTTCAGTATGGGTCGCTTTCATTGGCAGACCCTCAATCCACTTGTTTTCCTTCTAATCCCACGCATGTGTGCAAAAGCTGCTGTGCTTCTTTGCATCTCAGTAGTTCCTTCTGGAATTCAGCAGTGAAACTCAGGGAAATGGGTTCCAAATGCGAGGCTGACTTTCGTCCTGGGTTTCCTTCTTCTCCATCTTCACCTCATGTCTGTTTACTGCCATGTTAGCAATTTGATGTATTCAATCATGGGTTTTATATTCTGTTTGGTGTCCCCCATTGTTCTCATCGGAGATCAGAAGCTTCAGATGCACTTATGTCAACTCAAGAGTAGAATGCTTCCTTAGCTTCCCTCCAGAGTCAGGTTTTGTGTTTCTAGTTCCCAAGTGCACAGCAGGAGTAGTGATGTTCTCACTGGCTTCTCATTTGCATTAAACTGTGAGCTTCTTTAGCGTGGGGACAGGACCCTGCTCCCATTGCATTCTCAGCACCTCACCACACACTCCTTGTTGGAGACCACTCCAGACAGCATGTGCTGAAGGATGCCCTGTGGTCAGAAACAAGTTCATTAACTTTCTCTTTGAAGTGTTTTCGTCCCTGTTTCCTAGCGTTCTGGGAATTTTACACATGCTTCCTATAAAACCAAGTATCAGGTGAGATCCTTAGGATCAGGACCATGAATCAAGTGGTGTGAGGGCAACACAGCAAACTTACCCTTTTTAGGCCGTTTCCTTTTTCTGCCCTCAATCTCTGTGAACTGAACCTTGTTAAAGTCAGTCAACACCAGGGTGGATGGTTTGCCGTTGTCACCTATTTTCAGGACATAACACCCTGACTTAGGAGCCATTCCAATCATTTGTAATTCAATAGATGCGCCCAGCATTCAGATTGCCTTTTCTCTCAACCAGGATCTTTAAAGTCGATGACAAGAGTTCCAGTCCTGAATCATGGCAGAGTGCAGTAGTGAACTGCGGGGTTAATGACACCATATTCTGGAAGGACCTCTCTATGGCTGATGGTCTCAGTTCCGGCATCAGCCTCTGACTGAGAATCAGGTCTCACACAGGAGGAGTCAGATGAGGAGCAATCCTCTGCTTCCGATGGAGTTAGTTGTGATGAATTGGTGAGGTCTGGTTTTTCACAGTGAACTAAAATGAGCTTTCGCTGTGTCAAGCACAAGACTGACCCCAGAAACACACATAGTGCACCTCATAGAAGCTTTTAGTAGTCTTTATATTTACTAAAGAATAGGACTAACCATGGAACTATGAAGATGAGCTGGAAATGACAGGTGACTTGCCAGCAGGCCAGAGTGTGACTTTTTTTTTGTCCCTCAGTGGGAGGTGTCCATTCTCCCTTCGGTTGTGAGAATCAGTTGGTTCATTTGTGGAAAGGTTGCAGGGGGGATCTTTGAATCACAGCCTTCAGATGCCAGAAGGGCAGAGGGAATCCCACATGGGCTGGTGGATCATGTGTGTGCATTTCTCTCCCTTCTAATCTGAGGAAACTAAGCATGAAGGAATGTGAGCATGCAGAAAAGGAGAGGTAGGTATCAGAGGCAGAGGAAAATGGGAAATTGGATATGAAAGAAATACACACCTACAAGTGAGTTCAGAAACTGAACCCCACCGTCTTGGGAAACGCCCATTGGAGTGTTGTTTTTAACCTCTGTACAATGTTTAGACCCGGTAAATGCAGAAATAGAAACAAATGGTCAGAAGACATATCGTGAGAGAGAGAGAGTTCACAAAACAGAAAACAAAGTACCTTAATATTTACCAGTGACCAAAAGATGTGAAGCAGCAAAAGGTCTCCTGACCCCATTGCCAGCTAGACTGTGTGGAAACTCGGTTCATACCAGCTATTCTAGGGGTGGGGTGAGTTGTTGTCATCCTTAGGAAAGTGTGTTGTTGTAGGATCAGCCACATCCTTCAAAAGGACTATGCCTGTTTATAAGCCCAGCTGTTTCTGCCCTGTGAAACACGGTAAGGATATTAATACAAAGAGAATACAGCTTTATGATAAAAGATGCTCAATGAAGGATGAATTAGGGATACACTGAGAATGGGGAAGGAAACTATCATCTCAGAAGTCAGCAGGCAGTAAGCAAGAGGAGGAATCAATATAGCAACAGTTTGGATCAGACTGTACAGTTTTTTTGTTTTTGTTTTTGTTTTTCTGAGATGGAATCTCGCTGTGTCACCCAGGCTGTAGTGCAATGACGTGATCTTGGCTCACTGCAACCTCCGCCTCCCAGGTTCAAGTGATTCCCCTGCCTCAGCCTCCCGAGTAGCTGGGATTACAGGTGCCTGCCACCACGCCTGGCTAATTTTTTGTATTTTTAGTAGAGAAGGGGTTTCACCATATTAGCCACAATGGTCTCAATCTCCTGACCTCATGATCCATCCGCCTCGCCCTCCCAGAGTGCTGGGATTACAGGCGTCAGCCACCGTGACCGGCTCAGACTGTACTCTTATAGCCATCTGAAATACGTTTTCTAGGTAGAGATAGATTGTGTAAGGGTACAGTTGTGAGGATAACAGAAACATGGCAGATTATTTAAAATCATCCTGAAAGTGGTGCTTTATCTGATGAAAGTGATTGTAATCCATAGGAAAATGTTTCAACGTGCGCAAGAGTTGCGGCGGCGGGCAGAGGACTACCACAAATGCAAAGTAAGGAGCTTCCTCCCCGCAGTTGCAGGATAGTTCAGTGCTGATGCAGATGATGCCACGGCCCTTAGACTCTCTCAACATTCAATTTCTCATGTGTTGGCTTTTTCAGATCCCCCCTTCTGCAAGAAAGCCTCTTTGCAACTGGGTAAGTTTGCTTGTTTTCCTTGCTTTTGGACATAGTCTGCCAGGTCAGGACATGGATACATTTTTCTCCCTACAGCTCTGTGCTCAAGCCCTGCAGAGGGAGATGGCAGAGAGAAAGGCTGCCTACAAGCATCACAGTCCCATCCCTGTTGGTAACCATGTTGTGCAAAAACACTTTCATACCCACCCAGTGGGGCCCCTGATCTAATATTCTAAGTGTCAGAGGTCCCGTATTTGTAGTAGCAAATGGGCCCTGACTGTAAATTAGTGAAGAGTGAATGTAACTTATTACCCACAGGGACAATTCCAAATGAAGGCCTTAAATGATGCTCAGCTAAGCTGGTTCTTGTGTGGCCTCTGTACCTTCAAAAGCTGCCGAGTCCTATGATTACACGTGATGGGACTTGTACACTTGAAGTGAAACACAGTTTTAAAACTTGCTTTGTTTAGAATTCCCACCTCATTTTTCCATGGACAAAAGTATTCTTCATGTCCTAGTGCACTTACAATTTGGTATTACCTGGGAGTGAAAAGAAATATTATAGCCATGCCTAACTGACTTCTTGAGAGAAGATTGTTCTGTCAGAAAACCCTCTCCCAGTTCCCCTGCAGCTCTTCAGGAATCCACATCTCTCCAGAGCTCTTTGTTCTCATGGGTGGCACCTCCAGAGTGAAGAAGATCCTTTGTCAAGGAGGGAAACAGAGGGGAAATGAGAGGGTCCTGCAGGCAGAGCTGGAATCAACTTCCACTCTGCCTCTTGCAAGCTGTGTGACCCTGGGCACAATTTCTCCTTCCTCTGGAAACCTCTGTTTTCTTAGATTTGGAGCAGGGTGGTCACACTGACCTTGCAGAGTTCTGAGAATCAGAGACAGAACATAAAAGGCCTGGGAAACATTCTCCAAAAAGAAGCTGCAACATGTGTGGACAATGGGCTTTTCATGCCTCTCTTACTGTCTCTTACTGTCTGTTGACCTGGTGCAAGAAACATGCTCTGGTGATGGCTGTGAGGGAGGAATGAGGATAGACATAGACACTCCTGTGTCTCAAACATGCTTCTTTATTACTCTGTTATGACTCTGTCTTCCCTGGGGCAGGACCCCAGCCTGCCTACATTTGCAGACAGACACAGTGGCATGTGGAGACAACAGTGTGTCCCAATGACTTTACCCCCCAGCTGTCGGCAGTACTCAGTGGAAGGGTGATATTATGACGCTGATACTGCTATTTTGAAACCTGGAGGATGGAAAGGTGGAAAAATCTATCACCAGCAACAGAAGGTGCAGACTGTGTTGGTGGCAGTAATTTTGTCCATCAAATGGATATGTGTGAAAACATTCCCTCCTTTGTCCCTACAGGTCAGAATGGCGGCAGCGGAGCATCGTCATTCTTCAGGATTGCCCCACTGGCCCTACCTCACAGTTGAAACTTTAAAAAACAGGATGGGCCACCAGCCACCTCCTCCAACTCAACAACATTCTATAACTGATAACTCCCTGAGCCTCAAGACACCTTCCGAGTGTCCGCTCACTCCTCTTCCACCCTCAGCTCCACCCTCAGCGGATGATAATCTCAAGACACCTCCCTTAGCTACTCAGGAGGCTGAGGCAGAAAAAACACCCAAACCCGAGAGGCGGAGGGCCGCTGACGTGCAACCAACACCCGAGAGGCCTAGGGCCGCTGACGTGCAACCATCACCGAAACCCGAGAGGCCAAGGGCCGCTGAGATGGAACCATCATCACCCGAACCCGAGAGGCCGAGGGTCGCTGACGTGGAACCACCACCGAAACCCGAGAGGCAGAGGGCCGCTGACGTGCAACCATCACCAAAACCCGAGAGGCCGAAGGCCGCTGACGTGCAACCAACACCGAAACCCGAGAGGCCGAGGGCCGCTGACGTGCAACCATCGCCGAAACCCGAGAGGCCGAGGGCCGCTGACGTGCAACCATCGCCGAAACCCGAGAGGCCGAGGGCCGCTGACGTGGAACCATCATCACCCGAATCCAAGAGGCGGAGGGTCGCTGACGTGGAACCACCACCGAAACCCGAGAGGCAGAGGGCCGCTGACGTGCAACCATCACCGAAACCTGAGAGGCCGAGGGCCGCTGACGTGCAACCATCACCGAAACCCGAGAGGCGGAGGGCCGCTGACGTGCAACCATCACCGAGAGGCGGAGGGCTGCTGACGTGCAACCATCGCCGAAACCCGAGAGGCCGAGGGCCCCTGACTTGCAACCATCATCACCCGAATCCAAGAGGCGGAGGGTCGCTGACGTGGAACCACCACCGAAACCCGAGAGGCCAAGGGCCACTGACATGGAACCGTCATCACCCGAACCCAAGAGGCAGAGGGCCGCTGACGTGGAACCACCACCGAAACCCGAGAGGCGGAGGGCCGCTGACGTGCAACCAACACACGAGAGGCCTAGGGCCACTGACGTGCAACCATCACCGAAACCCAAGAGGCAGAGGGTCGCTGACGTGGAACCACCACCGAAACCCGAGAGGCCGAGCGCCCCTGACGTGCAACCATCATCACCCGAACCCAAGAGGCGGAGGGTCGCTGACGTGGAACCACCACCGAAACCCGAGAGGCCGAGGGCCGCTGACGTGGAACCATCATCACCCGAACCCCGAGGGGCCGAGGGCCGCTGACGTGCAACCACCACCGAAACCCGAGGGGCCGAGGGCCGCTGACGTGGAACCATCATCACCCGAACCCAAGAGGCGGAGGGCCGCTGACGTGCAACCATCACCGAGAGGCCGAGGGCCGCTGACGTGCAACCAACACCGAAACCCGAGAGGCGGAGGGTCACTGACATGCAACCACCGCCGAAACCCGAGAGGCGGAGGGCTGCTGACGTGCAACCAACACCCGAGAGGCCTAGGGCCACTGACGTGCAACCATCACCGAAACCCGAGAGGCCAAGGGCTGCTGACATGGAACCATCATCACCCGAACCCAAGAGGCGGAGGGTCGCTGACGTGGAACCACCACCGAAACCCGAGAGGCGGAGGGTCGCTGACGTGCAACCATCGCCGAAACCCGAGAGGCCGAGGGCCACTGACATGGAACCGTCATCACCCGAACCCAAGAGGCAGAAGGCCGCTGACATGGAACAACCACCGAAACCCGAGAGGCGGAGGGTCACTGACATGCAATCACCGCCGAAACCCGAGAGGCCGAGGGCCGCTGACGTGCAACCATTGCCGAAACCCGAGAGGCGGAGGGCTGCTGATGTGCAACCAACACCCGAGAGGCCTAGGGCCACTGACGTGCAACCATCACCGAAACCCGAGAGGCCAAGGGCTGCTGACATGGAACCATCATCACCCGAACCCAAGAGGCGGAGGGTCGCTGACGTGCAACCACCGTCAAAACCCGAGAGGTGGAGGGCCGCTGACGTGCAACCAACACACGAGAGGCCTAGGGCCACTGACATGCAGCCATCACCGAAACCCAAGAGGCGGAGGGCCGCTGACGTGCAACCAACACCGAAACCCGAGAGGCCGAGGGCCGCTGACATGGAACCATCATCACCCGAACCCAAGAGGCGGAGGGTCGCTGACGTGGAACCACCACCGAAACCCGAGAGGCAGAGGGCCGCTGACGTGCAACCATTGCCGAAACCCGAGAGGCCGAGCGCCCCTGACGTGCAACCATCATCACCCGAACCCAAGAGGCAGAGCGTCGCTGACGTGGAACCACCACCGAAACCCGAGAGGCCGAGGGCCGCTGACGTGCAACCATCACCGAAACCCGAGAGTCCGAGGGCCGCTGACGTGGAACCATCATCACCCCGAGAGGCGGAGGGTCGCTGACGTGGAACCACCACCGAAACCCAAGGGGCCGAGGGCCGCTGACGTGCACCCACCGCCAAAACCCGAGAGGCGGAGGGCCGCTGACGTGCAACCACCGCCGAAACCCGAGAGGCCGACGGCCGCTGACGTGCAACCAACACCGAAACCCGAGAGGCCAAGGGCCCCTGACATGGAACCACCATGCAAACCCAGGAGGCCGAGGGCCGCTGACGTGGAACCATCATCACCCGAACCCAAGAGGCGGAGGGTCGCTGACGTGCAACCACCGCCAAAACCCGAGAGGCCGAGGGCCGCTGACGTGCAACCATCACCAAGAGGCCGAGGGCCGCTGACGTGCAACCAACACCGAAACCCGAGAGGCGGAGGGCCGCTGACATGCAACCAACACCCGAGAGGCCTAGGGCCACTGACGTGCAACCATCATCACCCGAACCCAAGAGGCAGAGCGTCGCTGACGTGGAACCATCATCACCCGAACCCCGAGAGGCGGAGGGCCGCTGACGTGCAACCACCACCGAAACCCGAGGGGCCGAGGGCCGCTGACGTGGAACCATCATCACCCGAACCCAAGAGGTGGAGGGTCGCTGACGTGGAACCACCACCGAAACCCAAGGGGCCGAGGGCCACTGACGTGCAACCACCGCCGAAACCCGAGAGGCCGACGGCCGCTGACGTGCAACCAACACCGAAACCCGAGAGGCCAAGGGCCCCTGACATGGAACCACCATGCAAACCCAGGAGGCCGAGGGCCGCTGACATGGAACCATCATCACCCGAACCCAAGAGGCGGAGGGTCGCTGACGTGCAACCACCGCCGAAACCCAAGAGGCCGAGGGCCGCTGACGTGCAACCAACACCGAAACCCGAGAGGCCGAGGGCTGCTGACGTGCAACCATCACCGAGAGGCCGCTGACGTGCAACCAACACCGAAACCCGAGAGGCGGAGGGCCGCTGACGTGCAACCAACACCCGAGAGGCCTAGGGCCACTGACGTGCAGCCATCATCACCCGAACCCAAGAGGCAGAGCGTCGCTGACGTGGAACCACCACCGAAACCCGAGAGGCCGAGGGCCGCTGACGTGCAACCATCACCGAAACCCGAGAGGCGGAGGGGCGCTGACGTGCAACCACCACCGAAACCCGAGAGGCCGAGGGCCCCTGACGTGCAACCATCATCACCCGAACCCAAGAGGCGGAGGGCCGCTGACGTGGAACCACCACCGAAACCCGAGAGGCGGAGGTTCGCTGACGTGCAACCACCGCCGAAACCCGAGAGGCGGAGGGCTGCTGACGTGCAACCATCGCCGAAACCCGAGAGGCCGAGGGCCCCTGACGTGCAACCATCATCACCCGAACCCAAGAGGCGGAGGGTCGCTGACGTGGAACCACCACCGAAACCCGAGAGGCCGAGGGCCACTGACGTGGAACCATCATCACCCGAACCCCGAGAGGCAGAGGGTCGCTGACGTGGAACCACCACCGAAACCCGAGAGGCCGAGGGCCGCTGACGTGCAACCATCACCAAAACCCGAGAGGCCGAGGGCCGCTGACGTGCAACCATCACTGAAACCCGAGAGGCCGAGGGCTACTGACGTGGAACCATCATCACCTGAACCCAAGAGGCAGAGGGTCACTGACGTGGAACCACCACCGAAACCCGAGAGGCCGAGGGCCGCTGACATGGAACCATCATCACCCGAACCCAAGAGGCGGAGGGTCGCTGACGTGGAACCACCACCGAAACCCGAGAGGCAGAGGGCCGCTGACGTGCAACCACCATGCAAACTCAGGAGGCCGAGGGTCGCTGACGTGGAACCATCATCACCCGAACCCAAGAGGCGGAGGGTCGCTGACGTGCAACCACCACCGAAACCCAAGAGGCCGAGGGCCGCTGACGTGCAACCATCGCTGAAACCCGAGAGGCGGAGGGCCGCTGACGTGCAACCAACACCGAAACCCGAGAGGCCGAGGGCCGCTGACGTGCAACCATCACAGAGAGGCGGAGGGCCGCTGACGTGCAACCATCACCGAAACCCCAGAGGCCAAGGGCCGCTGACGTGCAACCAACACCGAAACGCGAGAGGCGGAGGGCCGCTGACGTGCAACCAACACCGAAACCCGAGAGGCGGAGGGCCGCTGACGTGCAGCCACCGCCGAAACCCAAGAGGCGGAGGGCCGCTGACGTGCAACCACCGCCGAAACCCGAGAGGCGGAGGGCCGCTGACGTGCAACCACCGCCGAAACCCGAGAGGCGGAGGGCCGCTGACGTGCAACCACCGCCGAAACCCGAGAGGCCGAGGGCCGCTGACGTGCAGCCATCATCACCCGAACCCAAGAGGCGGAGTTTGAGTTAGCTTGGAACAGGCTATTGCACTCAAGCCTGAGCAATAAGAATAAAACTGAGTAGAACAAAATAAAAAAATAACAAAACAAAACCCACACTCCAAAAACAAACTAACAAAGAATAAATAAATAATATAAAAATAAAATAAAAACTGCAGTCCTTATGTTATTGCTTTGTTTCGATATCTGGTATGATTGCCTGAGGGACCTGAGGTTTTTAATCATGGGGGTTTTAATCTTTAGAAGTGGTTGGTTATGTAAAATATTATTATTATTTTTTTTTTGAGACTGGATTTTGCTGTGTCACCCAGGCTGGAGTGCAGTGGCTTGATCACAGCTCACTGCAGCCTCAATCTCCTGGGCTTCAAGCAATCCTCCTGCCTCAGCCTCCCAAGTAGCTTGGATCACAGATGTGTGCCACCACGCCTGGCCAATGTTAAAAAATCCTTTAACTTTTTTGTAGAGATGCACTCCTGGACTCAAGCGATCCTCCTACTTGTCCCGACCACCAGCCTCTTTCTGATAAACATTTACACTGTTTATTATCTGATGCCATTTCTATCTTCTTTCTTGTCATCCAGACATCAAAGAATTAGGTTTCTTCAGGGTTTTCTTTTTCAAGTGCTCAGTGTTAAAGATCACTCACATTAGGGCCAGACACCACGGCTCATGCCTGTAATCCCAGCACTTTGGGAGGCCGAGGCGGGCAGAGCACTTGAGGTGGGTAGTTTGAGACCAGCCCGGCCAACTTGGTGAAACCCCACCTCTACTGAAAAAAATACAAAAATGAGCTGGGCGTGATGGTGCATGCCTGTAGTCCCAGCCACTTGGGAGGCTGAGGCATGAGAATCGCTTGAACCCAGGAGGCAGAGGTTGTAGTGAGCCAAGATCACATCAGCACACTCTAGCCTGGGTGACAGAGCGAGACTCTGACTCAAAAAATAAATAAATAAAATAAATATCACTTACATTAGATATACCCAAGGGGTGGTCTATAGAGAGTTGGAAGCAGTGGTTATTGCAACAGGGGCACGGAAGTCATCTGGCTATGCCAGGATGCCCAGGGGATACTCGGGGTGGGTGGCATGGTGGTGCTGGGGACTCACCGCACAGGACACTGATTGACGCACTGCCAGGAGTAGCGCTCTGTCTTGGGGCTGCAGCCGGCCTCCTCAGCTCGAGTGTAACAACAGTCGTGGCCATGGCAGCACCTGCGGATGTCACATGGGCAGGACAGCAGGTGGGTGAAGCTCTCTCCTGGCCCTCCTCTGCTGCCAGGACCATGGGTGACTGAAGACCCCCAGGGAGGCACAGCATCCTCTTATCTAAGATTTTTTTTTTTTTTTTTTTAAGAGACAGGGTCTTTCTCTGTCGCCCAGGCTGGAGTGCAGAGGCACAATCATAGCTCACGGCAGCCTTGAACTCCTGGGCTCAAGCGATCCTCCCACTTCAGTGTCCCAAGTAGCTGAGACTACAGGCACACGCCAGCATGCCCGGCTGGTTTTTTAATTTGTATTTCCTTTGAGACAGCGTATCTCTCTGTTGCTCAGGCTGGAGTGCAATGGCTCAATCAGCTCACTTTAGCCTTGAACTCCCGGGCTCAAGTGATACTGCCACCTCAACCTCCCAAGTATGCTACTACAGGAACACAAACTCCTTTTTAAAATTTTTTGTGGATATGGGGGTCTCACTATGTTGCCTAGGCTGGTCTCGAACTCCCAGGCTCAAGCAGTCCTCCTACCTCAGCCTCCCCAAATGCTGGGATTACAGGTGGGAGCTACTGTACGCCTGGCCTTATCTAAGCTGTTTCCCTGAAAATGCCTGTCTTGGGTAATGATTCCATTGGCCCCACCATGCCCTGTCCTGCTTTCCTGGCTGTGCCCAAGCTTGGTCCCTGCCTGCCTCACTCTCTGGGTCTCGAGCTCCTGTGACACGTGACTCCTCTCTCTTCCTGGAGTGATCCAAGCCCTGCCACTTCCTGACTTTGCCCACATTGTACCCTCTGCCTGGGGCAACTTCATGTCTGCCCATTGTCCCTTAGGCCTCAGCCCAGGCACAAGCCCCTGCCTGCGGAGGTCATCCAGGCCTCACCAGGCTACACCCTCTCATAAAATTGGATTTCCTCCCTTCAGGGCAGGTTTATAATGAAACCCTCCTCAGAGGCCAGCTGCGGTGACACCCATCTGTAATCCCAGCACTTTGGGAGGCTGAGGTGGGAGGATCACTTGAGGCCAGGGGGTCGAGACCAGCCTGGGCAACATAAGAGAGACTCTTGTCTCTCTTGTCTCTATAACAAATTTAAAAATTAGCTCCCCAGGCCAGGCTCAGTGGCTCCTGCCTGTAATCCCAACACTTTGAGAGGCCGAGGCAGGTGGATCACGAGGTCAGGAGCTCGAGAGCAGCCTGACCAACATGGCGAAACCCTGTGTCTACTAAAAATACAAAATTAGCCAGGCATGCTGGCACGCACCTGTAATCCCAGCAACTCGGGAGGCTGAGGCAGGAGAATCGCTTGAACCCAGGAGGTGGAGGTTGCGGTGAGCCAAGATCACGCCATTGCAGTCCAGCCTGAGCAACAGAGCAAGACTCTGTCTCGAGAAAATAAAAACACACAAAAAATTAACTCGCCATGATGGCACATGCCTATAGTCCTAGCTACTTGGGAGGCTGAGGTGGGAGGATTCCCTTCAGCCCAGGAGTTTGAGGCTGCAGTGAGCCACTATGATTGTGCCACTGCACTCTAACCTGGGCAAAAGCGAGACCCCAGGCTAGAGTGCATGATTTTGGGTCACTGCAACCTCCACCTCCCAGGTTCGAGTGATTCTCCTGCCTCAGCTTCTTGAGTAGCTGGGACTACAGGCATGTGCCACCACGCCTGGGTAATTTTTGTATTTTTAGTAGAGACAGAGTTTAGTAGAGACCATGGTGAAACCCCATCTCTACAAAAAACAGCTGGGCATGGTAGTGCACACCTGTAATTCCAGCTACTTGGGAGGCTGAGGCACGAGAATCATTTGCATCTTGGAGGCAGAGTTTGCAGTGAGCTGAGATTGCACCACTGCACTCCAGCCGGGATGACAGAGCAAGACCCTGTCTCAAAAAAAAAAAAAAGAAAAAGGAACAAACAACAGCAACAACAAAAAAAAAACCTCTGTGTCAATCACAGCCTTCAAGCTAGGGCAGAGGCGGCCGAATTCTGCCCTCTGCTAACGAGCTATAGCTTTGTGGAAATGGGTGAGTGGTGTGCCCTTGTGAGCCTCAGGGCCCCATCTGTAAAATGGGCATAACTGTCATGCCCGTCTTTAAGAACAGCCTTGGGGGTAAATGAATGGAAGTCATGGAAAGATCTCAGCCCACAACCTTCCACAGAACAGGCGCTTCTCACACAGTAAGTAGCAGAAGTGCAGAGGCTGCAGGCATGAATCCAGCCAGACTGCCTGGGTTCAAGTCCCAGCTCCCACGTCTTGGTAACTAAGTGGCCTCAGACAAGTTACTTAGTATTTCTTTTTTCTTTTTTTTTTTTTTCAGACGGAGTGTTGCTCTGTCACCCAGGCTGGAGTGCAGTGGTGTGATCTCGGCTCACTGCAACCTCTGCCTCTCGGGTTCAAGCAATTCTCCTCCCTCAGCCTCCTGAGTAGCTGGAATTACAGGCACCTGCCACCACACCCAGCTAATTTTTGTATTTTTAGTAGAGACGGGGTTTCACCATGTTGGCCAGGATGGTCTCGAACTCCTGACCTCGTGATCTGCCTGCCTCAGCCTCCCAAAGTACTGGGATTACAGGCATGAGCCACCGCACCTGGACACGTTACTGAATATTTCTGTGCCTTGGTTTCTTCATCTGTGAAATGGGATTGTTGTGAGAATGCAACGGGATTCCCAGGGCAGTTCCTAGTGCATAGTCTGGCTGCCTTTGTGTGTGTGTGTGTGTGTGTGTGTGTGTGTGCGCGTGTGCATGTGTGTGTGTGTTTAATATAGAGACACGCTATCACCCTCCTGTCTCCACCACATCTCAGATGGGAAGGGAGAGTGTCCTGGATTAGCCACAGGCCAAGCATGGGTCATCCCTTCATCTGCATAGGGCGCCAGTTCACATTAGCCTTTTATGAGCCACAGACCAAATCCTTCATCCAGATAAGGGGTAGCCAATAGAACCTCAAAAGCAGTACTTAAAACCCAGGAGGCTGGGTGCCATGGCTCGTGCCTGTAATCCCAGCACTTTGGGAGGCCGAGGTGGGCCGATTAACGAGGTCAGGAGTTCAAGACCAGCCTGTCCAACATGGTGAAACCCCATCTCTACAAAAAATATGAAAATTAGCCGGGCGTGGTGGGTGCTTACCTGTAATCCCAGCTACTTGGGAGGCTGAGGCCAGAGAATCACTTGAACTCAGGAGGCGGAGATTGCAGTGAGCCAAGATCATGCCACTGTGCTCCAGCCTGGGTAAGAGACTTCTCAAAAATAATAATAATAATAAAAAAAACACAAAAACAAACTAACAAAACACCTAGGAAACTTTGTAACCAGGCTCTTGAGCCGCTTGCTTAGGCCCACTCCCGCCCTGCAGAGTGCTTTATCTGTTTCATAAATTCCTGCTTTCACTGCTTCCTTCCCATGTTTCATTGCTATGTTACTTTGTGGGTTTTGTTCAATTCTTTGTTCAAAATGCCAAGGACCTCGACCGCTCACACTCACAGCCCTGCTTCCCGGAACAGGCCTGGCTGAGTTCCAGCTATGCAGGGAAGCCCAACTGTGGGAGGCGGGGGACCCTGGACTCCCTCTCATGA
Source organism: Gorilla gorilla gorilla (assembly GCF_029281585.2). Classification (NCBI taxonomy): domain Eukaryota; kingdom Metazoa; phylum Chordata; class Mammalia; order Primates; family Hominidae; genus Gorilla; species Gorilla gorilla. The sequence continues at coordinate 103,969,473 of NC_073242.2, forward strand.
TCTGGACAGAGATGGGGTCTGGGGGTACACCTGGTCTCAGACCAGCCCCAGATTCTTTTGTGACCTGAAGGCAGCTGGCTGGTCATTGGAACTGGCAGAGTCCCTCCAACGATTCAGGGAGGGAGCCTCTGAAGCAATCTTTAGAGTGACATCTGGGACACAGTGAGGAACCCCCTGGCTGCTGAACGAGGGGTGTCGGTGAGCCAGGACCGCTGGGCACCAAGGGCCTGAATCCAGGCTCCTCTGCCCCAGGACTCGTGGTATGCTGTGACTGCAGGGACAGGCAGGACCCCATCCCCTTCTCCCCAAATGCAGTCACACCCAGACGGGCCCACTTGCAAGGGTCCTGCGCTTCATTTATGCTCTGCTGTCCTCATCTTGAAATTTTTAGCACATGCCTGTAATCCTACCACTTTGGGAGGCCGAGGCAGGTAGATCGCCTGAGGTCAGGAGTTCGAGACCAGCCAGGTGGAGAAACCCTGTCTCTACTAAAAATACAAAAATTACCCAGACGTGGTGGCGGGCACCTGGAATCCCACCTACTTGGGAGGCTGAGGCAGGAGAATCACTTGAACCCGGGAGGCAGAGGTTGCACTGAGCCAAGATCGTGCCATTGCACTCCCGCCGGGGTAACAGAGTGAGACTCCATCTCAAAAAAAAAAAAAAAAAAAATTCTTAGTAACTTCTGAATAAGGGTCCCACATTTTCATTCTGTACCAGGCCCCACAAATGATGTAGCCGGCCCTGCACACCCGCCTTGCTCACCAGTTGCCCAAAGTGGCTGACCTGGAAGGATCCTTCATACTCTGAAGCCCGCGGTGCTTATGTCTTGGGAACTGCATCCTTTACTCTGAACAAAGGGCGGCCAGGTAGAAGAGGCTGTAGACAGGCCCAGAAGAACCTCACAGCCTCTATCTTTCCCTTCCATCTGGTAGGTTGGGCTGCCCGAGCTTCCCCTGCACAGGGCGCCCCGCAGGAAACTTGTTTCAGACAGAGCTGTGTATATTCTCCCAGTGAGGTGACAAAGTCAGGAGGAAGGAAACCTCGGGTCGGGCTGGAGAACTCTTTGCTGAGCTTGTTCAGTGCTCCTGGCATCCCCACTATGCAGAAGAAAAGGGGACTCCCCAAGCAGTGGGATCCCCCGCTTCCCAGCCCAGGCTCTGTCTGCCTTGGCAGAGGCTGGGCTGGCTGAGCACCTGTGGGCAGCCACGCACCTCAGGATGTTGCACTACAGCCTGACCCTATAGAAAGCCAAGTGCAAACGCTGCTCATGAACCTCCACTCCCAAGAATCAGGCTGCTTGGCCTTGTCTCTGCTGTGGCCCCACCACTCGAGCCCTTCCTGCCAGGCTTGGAACCTCCATGGCCATTTAGGGACAGCATCTAAGCTACCTTTGCAACCTTGGCCTTGGAATGGGCTGTTGCACAGGGAGCTCAGCAAATGTTCCTCCAAGTGCCTCAGGCCCCGATTCCCTCTCATCATCCCTAGAATAGCTTTTCCTTTTGAGATGCTCAGGACAGGCAGACACAGGCCTCCTGTTCCCAAGAAGCAGAGAAGGGGACATGGGGCTGCAGGGCCAACACAGGGAGAGTCTTCCTGAGTCCTCCTCCTGCCAGCTGGTCTTTGCAGCTGCGGCCAGCCCTGGAGGCAGGAGACACAGCCCCAGGGTTCTGTGGCAGCGCCTGCCCCCATTCCTCCAAGATGGCGTTCTGGGTGCTCTGAGCTAAACTGGATGCTGGCAGGAAGCAGCTCAGCCCTGGCCTTCGCGGGAAGGGCAGGCACCCTCTCCTGACCTGGGGCTTCCCAGGCCCTCCTTTGGCACGTACTGAACTGTTTGCGGAACCATCTATGCCACCTCCCTCTTCCCTCCCAGGCTGAGACAGGACAGAGCCGCTCTTTGGAGCTCCTTGTCCCTGTGCAAGGCCAGGGAAGCAGAGGGCAGGGGAGGAGATGGCAGGACCAGCGCTGCTTCGGCTTCGCAGCCTCCACCTCCAAAACCAGACAGAGCAGGAAAATCAGACTCCAGGCCTGGGAGGGCAATGAGTCCAAACGCCTTCCCCTTCCTGGCTGTCACCCAGAAGTCCTCCAAGATGCCAGAGCAAGGGCTTTTCATCTTTACTTTCCTCCTGAAACCTGAGACCCCATGAAATCAACAAGGAGCAAGTGAGTACTTCCCAGAGGAAGCTTTACCTCTCAGCTGCTTCTCAGGGAATATCTACCCCAACGCTGAACTCCTGAAGATTTCAGTTAAATGCAACCCTCAGCCTGATCCCACGGGGAGCCCCAGGGTGTGAACTGCACATCTGAGATTGTCTTTGTTTTTTTGAGATGGAGTTTCACTCTGTTGCTGAGGCTGGGGTGCAGCGGAGCAATCTTGGTTCACTGCAGCCTCCGCCTCCCAGGTTCAAGGATTCTCCTGCCTCACCCTCCTGAGTAGCTGGGACTCCGGGCACACACCACCCCAACCTGGCTAATTTTTGTATTTTTAGTAGAGACGGAGTTTAACCATGTTATCCGGGCTGGTCTCAAACTCCTGACCTCAAGTGATCCACCCACCTCGGCCTCCCAAAGTGCTGGGATTACAGGCATGAGCCACTGCTACCAGCCTGAGATTGTCCTGTCACCTACAACACCTGGCCCACCCTGAAAGTCACAAAAGTCACATCTCCCCCTTCTCATTCCAGTCTAAGGATAAACAGCCGCAGCACTTCTCAGAGAAATTTGCACAGTGGAGGACACTTTCCAAAGTCCTTTCACATCGTGTACAGGAGCCCTGTGACCTAAGAAGAGCAAATGTCTTTACCCCGTTTCTCAGATGAGTAAACAGAGGCCCAGGGAGACAAAGTTAACTTGCACAAGGCCATGAAGCATTTTGCCAGAAGTGGGGATGTAATCAATCCACGCATGATTCCCAGGCATGGAATCTTTCCAGTACCCTAGTGCTCACCCACACTCTCCGCCAGAACTCTTTTTTTTTTTTTTTTTTTTTTTTTTGAGACTGTCTCGCTCTGTCACCCAGGCTGGAGTGTAGTGGCGTGATCTCGGCTCACTGCAAGCTCCACCTCCCAGATTCACGCCATTCTCCTGCCTCAGCCTCCCGAGTAGCTGGGACTACAGGCACCCGCCTCCACGCCCAGCTAATTTTTTGTATTTTTAGTAGAGACAGGGTTTCACCGTGTTAGCCAGGATGGTCTCGATCTCCTGACCTCATGATCCGCCTACCTCGGCCTCCCGAAGTGCTGGGATTACAGGCATGAGCCACTGCACCTGGCCGACCTGTTTCATTCTGCTTTCTTCCCATCTGGCTACTGACCTCCCCTGTCCTGGTGTCATCTGCTGTCATTCATGATGACCCTGCTCATTAGCTGCCCTACCCATGCTCCACGCACTCAGCTGTGGCGGTGCAGGAGGAAGTCCACCTGGGGAGTCCACTCCTGAGCCAGGAGTCCAGAGCAAGCATCTCCAGCCCGCTTCCAGGTGCTTGGCCCCGTGATGGTTCATTCATTTATTCTCCAGACCCCTACTGAGCACCTGCCTCATGCCCAGCCCTGAGCAGACAGCAGTGAGCAGGTTCCCACCCTCACTCTCTGGTGTAGAGCTGTCCTCTCTGGTAGCAAGTGCTGAGAGAGGGGCCCAAAACCAATGGTACCTCCACCAGGTGATCTGGCCGTGGGAAGCACAGGGGTGGCGTCACCTGACTTCCCAGCCCTCCTTGAAGCTGACTCTTGCCTTTAAACCCATGGAGCTTTCTTTCTCTTTTTCTTGTTCTTTCTCTTTCTTTCTCTTTTTCTTTTTTCATTTTCTTTTTCTTTCTTTCCCTTTTTCTTTTTGTCTTTTTTCTTTGTCTTTCAAGAAATTGAGGCCAGGCATGGTGACTCACGCCTGTAATCCTAGCACTTTGGGAGGCCGAGGTGGGTGGATCACCTGAGGTCAGGAGTTCAAGACCAGCCTCACCAACATGGAGAAACTTCATCTCTACTAAAGAAAAAACAACAACAACAAACACAACTAGCATGGTGGGAGATCACATCATTGCACTCCAGCTTGGATGACAGAGTGCGACTCCTCAAAAAAAAAAAAAAAAAAAAAAAAAAGCCAGCCGGGCACAGTGGCTCATGCCTGTAATCCCAGCACTTTGGGAGGCCGAGGTGGGTGGATCACCTGACATCAGGAATTCAAGACCAGCCTGGCCAACAGGATGAAAGCCAGTCTCTACTAAAAATAACTTCTTTGCCCAGTTACCTTCTTTTTTTGGGGGATGGGGGTGGAGAGACAGCTCCTCACTCTGTCACCCAGGCGGGAGTTTAATGACGTGATCACTGCACCCTCGGACTCCTGGGCTCAAGCAATCCTCCTACCTCATTCTTCCAAAGAGCTGGGATTACAGGCACGAGCCACTGTGCCTGGCCCAATGTCTTTTTATTTATTTATTTATTTATTTTTTGAGCCACAGTTCCGCTCTTGTTGCCCAGGCTAGAGTGCAATGGCGTGATCTCGGTCTTGTTGCCCAGGCTAGAGTGCAATGGCGTGATCTCGGTCTTGTTGCCCAGGCTAGAGTGCAATGGCGTGATCTCGGCTCACCACAACCTCCGCCTCCCAGGTTTAAGTGATTCTCATGCCTCAGCCTCCCCAATAGCTGGGATTACAGGCATGCACCACCATGCCTGGCTAATTTTTGTATTTTTAGTTGAGACAGGGTTTCTCCGTGTTGGTCAGGCTGGTCTCGAACTCCCGACCTCAGGTGATCCACCCACCTCGGACTCCCAAAGTGCTGGAATTACAGGCGTGAGCCACCATACCCGGCCTCAGTTTCTTTATTCTTGTCCTTCCATCTACGTGGCCCCTATTTTTTTTTTTTTTTTTTTTTTTTTGAGACTAGTCTTGGTCTGTCACCCAGCGGGGAGTGCAATGGTGAGATCTCAGCTCACTACAACCTCCACCTCCCGGGTTCAAGCGATTCTCCTACCTCAGTCTCCTGAGTAGCTGGGATTACAGGCGTGTGCCACCACACCTAATTTTTTGTATTTTTAGTAGAGACAGTGTTTCACCGTGTTGGCCAGGCTAATCTCAAACTTCTGACCTCAGGTGATCCACCCGCCTCGGCCTCCTGAAGTGCTGGGATTACAGACATGAGCCATTTTCTTTCTGCCCAGCTATTTTTTTCGTATTTTTTGGCTAGACGGGGTCTCACCCTGTTGCCCAGGCTGATCTCAAACTCCTGTCCTCAAGCGATCCTCTTGCCTTGGCCTCCCAAAGTGCTGGCATTACAGGCATGAGCCACTGCACCTGCCCTTCGCTTTGAATTAAAGTGGCAGGCAGGAAGAAGCATCATCTCAAAAATTGATGGTGACAGCGACAGCCACTACATATAGCTTGCACAGGTGGCAGTTTCTGTCCCACTTCGGTGGTGCCAATTGTAGCTTCTGTGCCAGCAGAGGCTGTGGGGTCTTCACCTGGCCAGCTTTGCCCCATGGCCTCTTCCCAATTTGATTTTCTGACCCTTTCAGAGCTCCTAGGAACTAGCCAGTACCTCTGACAAAGTCCCTTTCTGCTTCAAGTTGCCAGAATTAGTTTCTGTTGGTTAAAACTAAGAACCTTGATTCTCACAAAAATAGGACCAGCACTGGACAGAGCAAGAAGCCCCAAAGGAAACGGGAGCAATTTGAAGGCTGGAAAGTGGCCAGAGGACAGTGAAAATCCAGCCGGTATTAAGGGACAGGACACCAGCAGCCCCATGGCATGCCCTCACAAGACAGCTAATCCCATTCTCCCCGGGAACAAAGTACCCATCAAAGGCAAGGCTTTGGGGGACCTAATGGCTCCTGCCATAGAAGAGAATAAAGATTACACTGAAGTCAAGATCTGCTGGGCAGGGCGGTCATGTTAACAGTGCCACATAGCTTAAATGAAAAGACAAGCTCAGAATCCAAATTCTTGGCTCAAGGTATGGTTAGAAAACCCGAGTGTGCCTGGCCAAAATAGCAAAACCCCGTCTCTACTAAAAATACAGAAATTAGCCAGGTGTGGTGGCGGGTGCCTGTAATCCCAGGTACTTGGGAGGCTGAGGCAGGAGAATCGCTTATATCCAGGAGGCAGAGGTTACAGTGAGCTGAGATCACACCACTGCACTCCAGCCTGGGCGACAGAGTGAGACTTTGTCTCAAAAAAAAAAAAAACAAAACAAAAAAAAACACCAAAACTCAAATGTGTTATTTTGCAGCTGAGAGAGCAGAAAAAACTGAAAACTTGATCCAATGGTTACAGAATGACCAAGGGGACCCACACCTTAAAAGGTCTTTATTTGGGAAAGAGTGAAATGTGGAGACCAGAGGCTATGAAAATTAGGCTGTGTGGAAAGATAGGGAAGCCTTAGGTACCTAGCCCCTCCCCTCCCCACCACCCTTGCCAGCCAAAGCTTCCTCTTTGTCACCCTGAAGATCCTAGTAGCAGGAACTCCCTTGCGGGCAGTTAGGTGTTCTATGCAGCTGAGGTATGGCCTGCAGCGACGGGTGAGTCTGTTTCTACACTGCTATAAAGAAACATCCAAGGTTGGGTGCGGTGGCTCATGCCTGTAATCCCAGCACTTTGGGAGGTCGAGGTGGGCGGATCACCTGAGGCTTGGAGCACAAGACCAGCCTGACCAACATAATGAAACCCCCTCTCTACTAAAAATACAAAACTAGCTGGGTGTGGTGGTTCACGCCTGTAATCCCAGCTACTTGGGAGGCTGAGGCAGGAGAATAGCTTCAACCCGAGAGGCAGAGGTTGCAAAGAGCCGAGATCACGCCATTGCACTCCAACCTGGGCAACAAGAGCAAATCTCCATCTCAAAAAAACAAACACCGAGACTGGGTAACTTATAAAGAAGTTTAATTGACTCACAGTTCCACACGGCTGGGGAGGCTTCAGGAAACTTACAACCATGCAGGTAGGGGAAAGCAGACACCTTCTCCACAGGACAGTTACGAGGACGTAAGCATGAGAAAGAGGAACTGCCACGCTTTAAAACCATCAGATCTCGTGAGAACTCACTCACTCTCACGAGCACAGCATGGGGGAAACTGCCCCCATGATGCAAGTACCTCCACCTGGTCCATCCCTCAACCCGTGGGGATTGTAATTCGAGATGAGATCTGGGTGGGGACACAAAGCCTAACCATATGGGTGGGACGGATGGCAGTTATTTCCAGGATGGGCTGTAGCCTCTTCCTCCAACCTACATCTCCTGTTTCCCAAGCTGGTAACCTGGATGCCCTGGGTGACCTAAGAAGCCATGTGCTAAAGATGTCAGGACCTCAGTCGGCCGGGGTTCCCCCTTCCCCATTTCAGTTGAGGGAGGAAGAGCCTTTCAAGAGCGAGAGCTAGCCAGCAGCTAGCATTTCCCTATGTAACACACCCTGTAATGACCCTGCCCCGAAGGAGTCTCCTTATAAGCCCTACCCCTCATTTTCTCCAGAATTAAATGACAAGTCACAACCCCGCAGGCCCCAGGGGCCAAATCTAGGAGGGTACTGAATCATCAAAAAACTCCAGGGGGAAGATACTGAATCACCAAAAGAAACTAAAGATTTTGCTAATTGATATTGGCTTACTCACAGTACATGGTTGGCTAAAAAAATTTTTTAATTGATATTGGCAAAAATCCGGGAAGCTGATCTGAGAATGAATTCTGAGGGTGCAGGACGGGCGAGGGAGGAAGGGGATGCTAGATAGGGATGAATGTACCGATATGGAGGATTCCACAGGGACAGCTTGAGAAGCTGGGATTACAGGCGTGAGCCACAGCGATAATGTAGTACTTTCAATGCTGAAATCAGGACAGTGCCAGGCAAACTCGGACAATTGGTCAACCTAGCTGTTAAGTAACTAACTTGCTCTAAATCACAGTTATTAAGCGGCAGGGCCTGTATTCAAATGCAGGTGGGCTGACTTCAGATTCAAATTGTTTGCTTTTGCCAGTGGTTCTCAGTCTTGAGCATGCAAACCTGGAGGCCTTGTTAAAATTCAGATAGCCCCATCTTCAGGGTCTCCAATTCAGTAGGTTGGGGCCGCCGAGAATTTGCCTAACCAGCTCCCTGGTGATGCTGAGGCTGCTGGACTGGGAAGACTGGGAACCAACTGAGAAGACCTTTGTATTTGGCTTTCTCACCTCCAGATAAGGACTTTTTAACTTTTATTTTGTGAGACAAGTTCTCAATCTCTCACTCACGCTGAAATACAGCTTATGATCATGGTTCACTGCAACCTCAAACTCTTGGGCTCAAGCAATCCCCTGCCTCAGCAATATGAATAAACATATTGGAGGTCAGGTGTGAGAATCCACCTCAAAAAAAAAAAAGTAAAGGAATAGGGCTGGGCACGGTGGCTCACGCCTATAATCCCAGCACTTTGGGAGGCCAAGGCGGGCAGATCATCTGAGGACAGGAGTTCGAGACCACCCTGGCCATCGTGGTGAAACCCCGTCTCTATTAAAAGTACAAAAAAAAAAAGCCGGCATGGTGGTGGGCACCTGAAGTCCCAGCCACTCGAAAGCTGAGGCAGGAGAATCGCTTGAACCCAGGAGAAGGAGATTGCAGTGAGCCGAGATCACGCCACTGCACTCCAGCCTGAGCAAGAGCAAGACTCCCTCTCAAAAAAAAAAAAAAGTAAAGAAATAAAACAACGGCTACTCCATAGAGCAGCCCCGAGGGCTGCTGGTTGCTCATTTTTATGGTTATTTATTGATTATATGCTAAAGAAGGGGTGGATTATTCATGCCTCCCCTTTTTAGACCATATAGGGTAACATTCTGGCGTTGCCACGGCATTTGTAAGCTGTCTTGGCGCTGGTGGGAGTGTAGCAGTGAGGACGACCAGAGGTCATTCGCATCCCCATCTTGGTTTTGGTGGGTTTTGGCCGCGGCTTCTTTACTGCTTGTGCCGACCTCTCATCTCATCCTGTGACTTAGAATGCCTCAACCGCCTGGGAACACAGCCCAGTAGGTCTCAGCCTCATTGTACCAAGCGCCTACTCAAAATGGAGTTGCTCTGGTTCAAAGGCCTCTAACAGAGAAGCTAAACACAGGTGGGGGCTTTCAAAGAAGCAGATCCAATGCCCACTGCCCTTCCTCACTCCCCTAATAGATGTAGGGCACCATGGACTTTTACAGACTGAGGGACATACTCTGGATGAGAATAGTTTACCCTATCAAGGAAAAGTAAGTTCCCCAGATGAAACGCCACAGATAACAGGCATACTGTAAGCCAGGCTTTGTACGTTTTCCAAAACTCACTACAGGGATCCCCTTTGAGGTGCAGAATCTTGTATCACAATAATCACGTTTCCTTTGCCAAGGCCTTTTGATGTCATGGTCCGTGTTTTTCTCCGGATCGTTGGGCATGCGGAGGCAGAAGGAGAGCCTGGCAGAGTGAATGACAAACGCAAGGGAGGCTGCAGAGGGCAGGGAGTGAGGGCGGCCCAGGGCCCAGCCCGGCGGGAGCGGAGGAAGAGAAGGACCAGCCAGCCAAGGGCGGGCGGCTCCAGAGGAGGCCCGGGACTCCCCAGTTTCCCAGCCTCTTCCACCCCACGCGGATCCCTGCCCCGACGCTGATTCAGGGGGTCAAAGCCTCGGGCGGGGCGGACCGCGGCGGTGACTGGAGGCGCCCCAGTTTCTGTGGGTGTGGCCTGCGGACCCCCTCGAGAGCAGGTCGTCCCGCACCAGTGTCTGCCCCCGGCCCCCAGGGACACCTGCACCCGCCGCACTCACGACGGTGCGTCAGGTCCCCAACCAGGCGTGGGGCGGGGTGGGAAGGTCTCGGCTCAGCCGCCCCGCCTGTGCTGTCCCCACCGCCCCCCGGCCTCGGGCAGCGCGCGCCCGGGTCACCCACCTCCCGCGAGCATGCGCAGGGCGGCCCCTCCGGGGGCGCTGCGGCCGCGGCCCCGGCCAAGGGGCGGGTCCCGGGTCCGGGAGGAAGAGGCGCGGCTGCTGGCTGACCCGGGAACCAGATCGAGCCGGAGAGCGGGCCCTCCGGTCTCCCACCGGGCAGGAAGGCCTGGCGCTCGCAGGCGACCTTGCGCCAGTGCCCAGGCAGGGATCAGACAGGCGAAGCCCTGGGAAGCAGTGGGAGAGGGAAAGACTGGGCCGGCGTGGGGCCGCATGCCTGTAACCCCAGCACTTTGGGAGGCCCAGGATGGCGGATCGCTTGAGCACAGGAATTCGAGACCAGCCTGAGCAACATGGTGCAACCCCGTCCCTACAAAAAACACAAAAAATAGCGGGGCGTGGTGGTGCGGACCTGTGGTTCCAGCTACTTGGGAGGCTGAGGCAGGAAGATCGCTTGAGCCTGGGAGTTCGAGGCTGCAGTGAACCCTGATTGCACCCCTGCACTCCAGCCTGTACGACAAAGCGAGACTGTCTCAAAAAAGAAAAAAATAGGGCTGGGCGCGGTGGCTCACGCCTGTCATCCCAGCACTTTGGGAGGCCGAGGCGGGTGGATCACGAGGTCGGGAGATCAATACCATCCTGGGTAACACGGTGAAACCCCTTCTCTACTAAAAATACAAAAAAAAAAAAATTAGCCGGGCGTGCTGGCGGGCGTCTGTAGTCCCAGCTACTCGGGAGGCTGAGGCAGGAGAATGGCGTGAACCTGGGAGGCGGAGCTTGCAGTGAGCCGAGATCGTGCCACTGCACTCCAGCCTGGGCGACAGAGCGAGACTCCGTCTCAAAAAAGAAAAAAATAGGGCTGGGCGCGGTGGCTCACGCCTGTCATCCCAGCACTTTGGGAGGCTGAAGTGGGTGGATCACGAGGTCAGGAGTTCGAGACCATCCTGGCCAACGGGGTGAAATCCCGTCTCTACTAAAAATACAAACATTAGCCAGGCGTGGTGGGGGGAACCTGTAGTCCCAGCTGCTCGGGAGGCTGAGGCAGGAGAATCGCTTGAACCCGGGAGGTGGAGGTTGCAGTGAGCTGAGATCGCGCCATTGCACTCCGGCCTGGGTGACAGAGCGAGACTCCGTCTGAAAAAAATAAATTAAAAACATAAAATAAAATAATAGTAAAACAAAATAACATGACATACCGAGTATCAGGTTAAAACTGGAAAGTTGGGGCAACGATTCAGGTGCTTGGCCTCTGTCTCCAAATCTGGTTGCAGCTATATACATTGTCTAAATTTTTTTGCCTGTGTTTTCAGCCAGATAAACGTTTGCCTTCCTGTTCCCTCCTGGGGGAGAGAGCTCAACTGACTTTATTTTCATCTCAATGAATGATCGCATGTATTTTGCACCTCCCTTCCCACCCAGACCTACCTTATCATAGATGGTGTGCGTGACTGAACACGATCATTTCAGCTCCCGGCCTTGAAATAAAACGCGGGCTTGCCGACGGATGTCTGTAATTATGATATAATTTGAGCCTTGTTGTTTCAGGAAAGTTTTGTCCCTGAATCACCTAAAACAAACAAACAACAAAGGTGGGTTGTGGGGGAAGGAGACCCGTGGTTTCTACATTCATATCTATCTCACTCTATCTACCAGGCGGATTTGCATTTGGGGACATCTGCACCCACCCCGAGTCCCTGGTTCACAAAGGAAACGGTACGTGTAATCTTCTGACTTGACAATGATGTATGGCTCCGGAGAAAAGCACTATTCAGAAATTATCATGGAACAGACACTCCCCCACCCTCTACATTACTTCTTACGTCAAGAAATGCACCGCCGTTTCTCCAGAGGCCGCCAAACTTGCGGCCACCTCATTCTACAAGGAGGCGAGCCAGCCAGACTCATGGTGGAGAGCGAGAGAACGCCATTCCCAGGGGCTTAGAGGTTCTCCTTTGCACAAAGCCTGGGAGTTTTGTTAGTGACTTCAGAGTCAGGGATGGACCAACAACGCCGTCCGATCTAGATGGCATCCTCCTGGTGGGAAATTGCCTTATTTCTCCCTCTTAAGCAACTGATTTGAGTTAGGATTTGTTTTTCTTTCTTTCTTTCTTCTTTTTCTTTCTTTCTCTTTCCTTCTTTCTTTCTTCCTGATCTCTCCCTCTTAAGCAACTGATTTGAATTAGTTTTTCTTTTCTTTCTTTTTCCCTTTCTTTTTCCTTCCTTCTTTCCTTCTTTCCCTTCCTTCCTTCTCTCTTTCTTCTGTGTCTTTCTTCTCTCTTTTCTTTTTCTTTCTCTTTCCTTCTGTTCTTCTTTCTTTCTTCCTGATCTCTCCTCTTAAGCAACTGATTTGAATTAGAATTGGTTTTTTCTTTTCTTCTTTCTTTCCTTTCTTCCTTCTTTCTCTCTCTTTCTTTCTTTCCTTCTTCTTTCTTTTTGCATTTGCAGTTAGCTGCTTGTTACTACTTGTCCAAACAGCTGGGGAACCTGGTCGGGCATGGTGGCTCACACCTGTCACCCCAGCACTTTAGTTGGGAATTTCCTGATCTCTCCCTCTTAAGCAACTGATTTGAATTAGAATCTTCCTTCCTTCTTTCTTTCCTTCCTCCCTTTCTTCCTTCCTTCCTCCCTTCCCTCCTTCCTTCCGTCCCTCCCTCTCCTTCCTTCCTCCGTCTCCTTCCTTCCTCCCTCCCTTCCCTCCTTCCTTCCTTCCCTCCCTCTCCTTCCTTCCTCCGTCTCCTTCCTTCCTCCCTCCGTCTCCTTCCTTCCTTCCTCCCTCCCTCTCCTTCTTTCCTCCCTCTCCTTCCTTCCTCCGTCTCCTTCCTTCCTCCCTCCCTCTCCTTCCTTCCTTCCTCCCTCCCTCTCCTTCCTTCCTTCCTCCCTCCCTCTCCTTCCTTCCTTCCTCCCTTTCCTTCCTTCCTCCCTCCCTCTCCTTCCTTCCTTCCTCCCTTTCCTTCCTTCCTCCCTCCCTCTCCTTCCTTCCTTCCTCCCTTCCTTACTTCCTCCCTTCCTTCCTTCCGTCCTTCCTCCCTTCCCTCCTTCCTTCCTTCCCTCCCTCTCCTTCCTTCCTCCCTCTCCTTCCTTCCTTCCTCCCTCCCTCTCCTTCCTTCCTTCCTTCTTTCCTTCCTTCCTTCCTTCCTTCCTCCCTCCCTCCCTCCCTCCCTCTCTCTCTCTTTCTCTCTTTTTTTTTTTCTTTCTGCAGTTGCAGTAAGCTTTTCTGGATTTGCAGAAACTATAGGCCGGCTGTATGCATCCGGCATACAGCTTATGTTATGAACAGTATGTTAGTACTTGTCCAACCTGGCCGGGCATGGTGGCTCACACCTGTCACCACAGCACTTTGGAAGCTGGGAAGGGTGCTTGAGCCTAGGGGTTCCCGACCGGCTGGGCAACATAGTGAGACTCGCCTTCTATGCAAAAAATTAAAAAATTAGCTGGGCATGGTGGTGTACACCGGTAGTCCCAGTGACTCAGGAGGCTAAAATGGGAGGATTGCTTGAGCCCGAGAGGTTGAGGCTGCAGTGAGCTATGATCCTGCCACTGCACTCCAGCCTGGGCAATAGAGCAAGACCCTGTCTCTTAATAATAATAATAATTATTATTATACTTCGCAGGGAATATATTATTACTACTATATTATAAAATATATACCATATTATAATGTATAATATATATTATAATATATAAATATATATTATTATGTATTAAATATTATATATCATCATTATATATTAAATACTATATTATAATACATAAATGTTATATAATAATATAATGTAAATGTTATATAAAATATAATAAATATATTAATATAATATATTAATAATATAATTATATATTAATCATATAATCTTTTCTATTATATATTAACATAGTAAATTATGTAATTATATTATGTATATATTAATTATAATATATTAATTAATAATATGCGATTATTATTATTATCTATTGGCCAAAGGCAGTGGCTCACGCCTGTAATCTCAGCACTTTGGGAGGCTGAGGCAGGGGGATCACCTGAGGTCAGGAGTTTGAGACCAGCCTGACCAACATGGAGAAACCCCATCTCTACTAAAAATACAAAATTAGCCGGGAGTGATGGCGCATGCCTGTCATCCCAGCTACTCCAGAGGCTGAGGCAGGAGAATCGCTTGAACCCGGGAAGCAGAGGTTGTGGTGAGCTGAGATCGCTTCCCTGCACTCCAACCTGGGCAACAAGAGCGAAACTCCGTCTCAAAAAACATGTATATACATAATTATATATTAATATAATTATGATTGTAGTAATATCACATAATATATTATATAATTATTTTATTAATTATAGAATTTTATTACAAATTATATTTATTATAAAATTATTTTATTAATTATATTATTATATAATTATTTTATTAATTATTATGGAATTTTTGTTACAAATTATATTTATTATAAAATTATTTATTTATTATAAAATTTATGTATAAAATTTATCATAAAATTATTTTATTAATTATATTATATAATTATTTTATTATTATAGAATATTTTGTTATACGTCACATTTATAGAATTATTTTATTAATTATTAAAAATAATATTTTATCAATTATTAAAACAATATTTTATTATTAAAATAATATTTTATTACTTATTAAAATATTTTATTAATTATTATAAAACAATATTTTTATTAATTATTATAAAACAATATTTTATTAATTATAAAATAATATTTTATTAATTATAAAATAATATTTTATTAATTATAAAATAATATTTTATTAATTATAAAATATAATTATATTATTATTATACAAAATAGCAGGGGAAGGCAAGGATATTTAAGGGTGTTTTATGTGGTACAATGAGTCTCCAAAACACACAGCCACCTCCAGGATGCGAAGCTCCCACCTCCAGCCCCCCGGAGTGCCCAGAGCCGCCCTCTTCCCGGACAATTGTCCCACAGACGCCGTGAGAGAGAGGGCACCAGCTTCTCCCGATCAAGGCGCCTTCACTTTCTGTAACTCTCTAATCATTCGGAAGATTCCCAGACAGCAGTGTCAGAGGTGTTGGAAATAAAGCAACTCCACTTTCAACAGGGGCTGGGTAAAATGAGGCTGAGACCTTCTGGGCTGCATTCTCAGAAGGTTAAGGGGTTTTTTTTTTCTTTTTTTTAAGACAGAGTCTCGCTCTATCACCCAGGCTGGAGTGCAGTGGTGCAATCTCGGCTCCACTGCAGCCTCCACCTCCCGGGTTCAAGCAATTCTCCTGCCTCGGCCTCCTGAGTAGCTGGGATGACAGGCACGTGCCACCACGCCTGGCTAATTTTTGTATTTTTATTACAGACGGGGTTTCACCATGCTGGCCAGGCTGGTCTCGAACTCCTGACCTCGTGATCCACCCACCTTGGCCTCCCAAAGTTCTGGGATTACAGGCGTGCACCTCCACGCCTGGCTAATTTTGTATTTTTAGTAGAGACGGGGTTTCTCCATGTTGGTCAGGCTGGTCTTGAACTCCTGACCTCGTGATCCACCCACCTTGGCCTCCCAAAGTTCTGGGATTACAGGCATGCGCCTCCATGCCTGGCTAATTTTGTATTTTTAGTAGAGACGGGGTTTCTCCATGTTGGTCAGGCTGGTCTTGAACTCCTGACCTCGTGATCCACCCACCTTTGCCTCCCAAAGTTCTGGGATTACAGGCGTGCACCTCCACGCCTGGCTAATTTTGTATTTTTAGTAGAGACGGGGTTTCTCTATGTTGGCCAGGCTGGTCTCGAACTCCCGACCTCAGGTGATCCACCTGCTTTGGCCTCCCAAAGTGCTGGGATGACAGGCAGGTGCCACCACGTCCCGCTAATTTTGTATTTTTAGTACAGACGGGGTTTCGCCATGTTGGTCAGGCTGATCTCGAACTCCCAACCTCAGGTGATCCACCTGCCTCGGCCTCCCCAGGTTAAGGCATTCTAACCTACAGGATGAGAGAGGAGGTTGGCACAAGACACAGGTCATAAAGAGTTGCTGATAAAACAGCTTGCAGTGAAGAAGCCGGCCAAATCCCGCCAAAACCAAGATGGTAACGAAAGTGACCTCAGGTTGTCCTCACCGCACTAATTGTACCTTACACTAATTGTAATTCATTTGCTGCTAAAAGACACTCCCACCAGCACCAGGACCGTTTACAGATGTCATAGCCACGCAGGAAGTTACCCTGTATGTCCTAAAAACAGGAGGCATGAGGCCGGGCGCAGTGGCTCACGCCTATCATCCCAGGCTGGTCTCGAACTCCTGACCTCAGGTCATCCACCCTCTTCAGCCTCCCAAATACCTTGTTTCTTAAAAGGCATCTTTGGCTGGTCTCGAACTCCTGACCTCGGGCCATCCACCCTCTTCAGCCTCCCAAATATCTTGTTTCTTAAAAGGCATCTTTGGGCCGGGCACGGTGGTTCACGCCTGTCATCCCAGGCTGGTCTCGAACTCCTGACCTCAGGTCATCCACCCTCTTCAGCCTCCCAAATATCTTGTTTAAAAGGCATCTTTGGCTGGTCTCGAACTCCTGACCTCAGGCCATCCACCCTCTTCAGCCTCCCAAATATCTTGTTTCTTAAAAGGCATCTTTGGGCCGGGTGCCGTGGCTCATGCCTGTCATCCCAGGCTGGTCTCGAACTCCTGACCTCAGGTCATCCACCCTCTTCAGCCTCCCAAATAGCTTGTCTAAAAGGCATCTTTGGCTGGTCTCGAACTCCTGACCTCAGGCCATCCACCCTCTTCAGCCTCCCAAATATCTTGTTTCTTAAAAGGCATCTTTGGGCTGGGCACGGTGGCTCACGCCTGTCATCCCAGCACTTTGGGAGGCCGAGGCGGGCAGATCACGCGGTCAGGAGATTGAGAGCAGCCTGGCTAACACGGTGAAACCCCGTCTCTACTAAAAATACAAAAATTTAGCCAGGCATGGTGGCGGGCACCTGTAGTCCCAGCTACTCAGGAGGCTGAGGCAGGAGAATCGCTTGAACCCGGGAGGCAGAGGTTGCGGTGAGCCGAGATCGCGCCACTGCACTCCAGCCTGGGGGACAGAGCAAGACTCTGTCTCAAAAAAACAACCAACCAACAAAAACAGGAGGTATGAATGATCCACCCCTTGTTTAGCATTTCATCAAGAAATAACCATAAAAATGGGCAATCAGCAGGCCTCCCGGCTGCTCTGTCTATGGAGTAGGCATTCTTTTATTCGTCTACTTTCTGTTTCTTTCTTTCTTTTTTTTTTTTTTTTTTTTTTTGAGACGGAGTCTCGCTCTGTCACCAGGCTGGAGTGCAGTGGCGCGATCTCAGCTCACTGCAACCTCCGCCTCCTGGGTTCAAGTGATTCTCCTTCCTCAGCCCCCCGAGTAGCTGGGATTACAGGTGCCCACCACCACGCCCGGCTAATGTTTGTATTTTTAATAGAGACGGGGTTTCACCGTGTTGGCCAGGCTGGTCTCGAACTCCTGACCTCCAGTGATCCGTCCGCCTCGGCCTCCCAAAGCGCCGGGATGACAGGAGTGAGTCACTGCGCCCGGCTTCTCTACTTTCTTAATAAACTTGCTCTCACTTTGCACCGTGGACTCGCGCTGAATTCTCTTGCGTGAGATCCAAGAACCGTCTCTTGGGGTCTGGATCGGGACTCCTGTCCTGTAACAGAAGCACGTCGGTGTCCTGGCTACAAATGAAACCGCACAGAAAAGGAATCAACCTGTGGGCTGAAACCCAGATCCTGACATTCCGACGGCTGCTTCCCTGAGGACAAACACACCCTGACAGTCAGATGCTTGCTCCTTCCCCGCTGGAGATAAAGGAAGAGGGAAGAGATTTCCCCCAGCCCTCCTTGTCTTGCAGAGTTCCTTTTTCCATTCTTTTCAAATGCATGTAAGTGTCTTAAATGGATGAATGAGCCTTTTGCCTGTCGGGCGGCCGGAATGTCTCCTCCAGGACCTGGGAACCACCTCTTTGAAATGTGATCTTCAAAGAGAAGAAAGAAAAGAATGCTTCACCTCCCAGTTTCTAGGAAGGATCAGGGTCAGACCTCAGTCATTTTTGCAAATTCACGTCCAGTCCCCAACACATGAGAAATTAGTTATATTTGTCTTGAGAACATGAATGGGACAGGGTTTTTTTGTGTGTTCAACTCCCCAAAAAGGCGACATTCTCGCTCTCTTTGCACCTCTTCCTGGCTCAGCTGTAATGTGCATCTCTTTTTGGTTTCATAAGATTTAAATAATAAAACTGGGGCGGGGCATGGTGGCTCACGCCTGTAATCCCAGCCCTTTGGGAGGCCGAGGCGGGTGGATCATCTGAGGTCAGGAGTTCGAGACCAGCCTGGCCAACATGGCAAAACCCCATCTTTACTAAATACAAAAAATTAGCTGGCTGTGGCGGTGAGCTCCTGTAATCTCAGCTACTCAAGAGGCTGAGGCAGGAGAATCGCTTGAACACGGGAAGTGGAGGTTGCAGTGAGCTGAGATCGCGCCACTGCAGTCCAGCCTGGGCGACAGAGAGCAAGACTCTCTCAAATAATAATAATAATAATAATACAACGTATAAGTGAGTAAGCCAAAGCTTGACTTTTCCCTGCCTTCCATCCTATTCCTAGAAAAGATAGCTCCTAAGATTGGAAAAAAAAAAAAAAAAAAAGAAAGAAAGAGAGAAAACAAGCTACATACCTCCCTCAGAAGGAATTTCCGTATGGACGAAGGACACACAGCACTGAAAGGCATCCCTGTGCTCACCGAGATAAATGTATATCTGATTGTCTCGTTTGGAAAAGGCTTGTCACAAACTCAAAACATCGTCAGGTGCAGTGGCTCACACCTGTAATCCCAGCACTTTGACAGGGTGAGGTGGGAGGGTCACCTGAGGTCAGGAGTTCGAGACCAGCCTGGCCAATATGGCGAAACCCCGTCTCTACTAAAAATACAAAAATTAGCCGGGTGTGGTGGCAGGTGCCTGTAATCCCAGCTACTCAGGAGGCTGAGGCAGGAGAATCGCTTGAACCCGGGAGGTGGAGCTTGCAGTGAGCCGAGATCACGCCACTGCTCTCCAGCCTGGGTGACAAAGCAAGACTCCGTCTCAAAACAAAATAAAAAAGGAACTCAAAAGAATGCAACTATTTATGTTGTACCTACCTATGACCTGGAAGCCCCCTGCCCACTTCTAATTGTCCCGCCTTTTTTGAGACAGCATTTTTCTCTTGTCACCCAGGCTGGAGTGCAACGGTGCCGTCTCGGCTCACTGCAACCTCCACCTCTCGGGTTGAAGTGATTCTCCCACCTCAGCCTCTTGAGTAGCTGGGATTGTAGCAGGACAAGACACAGACAAAACCTCTCAGACACCGAGTTGTAGAAGGAAGGGCTTTATTCAGCTGGGAGCATCAGCAAGCTACTGCCTTAAAATCTGAGCTCTCCGAATGCACAATTTCTGTCCCCTGTAAGGGTTCACTACACTAAAGATTTCACATGAAAGGGTCGTGATTGATTTGAGCAGGCAAGGGGGTATGTGACGGGCTGCATGCACCTGTGGTCAGAAAGAAACAGAACAGGGCAGGGAGTTTCACGGTGTTCTTCTATACAACGTCTGGAATCTATGAATAACATCGGTTTCCAAGTTATGAATTGATTTTTAACTACTGGGTTTAGGCCAGGCAGGCCCAGGCTTGGTTTCGGGCCTGGCACCGGGGTGCCCGTCTTTGGTTTTACTTCCTTGTTGTTTCTTCTTAAAACAGGTACTGAGTATAAAACAAAATAAAACAATATGAGAGGGTCTCTCTGTTCCCTCAGGATGACAGGCGCCCATCACCACACCTGGCTAATTTTTTGTATTTTTAGAAGAGACGGGGTTTCGCCATGTTGGCCAGGCTGGTGTCGAACTCCTGACCTCAGGCAATCCACCTGCCTCGGCCTCCCAAAGTGCTGCGATTACAGGCGTGAACCACCATGACTTGCCCAATTTTCTTTGTTTTCTACCTTTCCAGAGTGGCTTTCTGGGTTGGTGAAGAGGTTCACGCTGGTAATCCTAGAACTTTAGGAAACTGAGGTGGGAAGATCACTTGAGGCCAGATGTTCAAGGCCAGCCTGGCCAACATAGCAAGACCTCATCTCTACTAAAAACAAAAAATTTGTTTTAATTAGTCAGGAGTGGTGGCGTGCACCTGTGATCCCAGGTACTTGGGAGGCTGAGGCAGCAGGATCAGTTGAGCCCAGGAGTACGAGGCTGCAGTGAGCTAAGACTGCACCACGGTACTCCAGCCTGGGCGACAGAGCCCATATTTCTAATAAAAATAAATAAATGTATTAAAGGAGACTGGCTTCTATTTAACGCTATTTCTAGAATTAAATTCTATTTAATGCTCTTCCTTGAATTTAATTCCGTTTAATCCTATTTCCAGAATTTAATTCTACTTAATGCTACCTCTATTTTCTACTTAATCTATTGTAAAAGAGTTCGGTTAAGCTCACAGGTGAATTCCATGTCAGTGAGAGCCAGACCCCAACCTCACACTGAATCCCCATTCTCAGCAGGTGTCTACACATCCTCCTCCACAGGCTGATCTCATAGCTCCCCCTAGCAGAGCCCTAGGAAGGTCCTTCAGGGGCAGAACCCCCGCCCCCACGGCTTCCCGATGCCCCCTGGATTGGATGCATGGGGCTGCTGTGCCACTGAAGACGTATTCCTCCTCCTTCGAGACCCCGTGAGTTACAATTTCTCTGCCGAATAAGCTCAGCCACACCCTCCCCACATCGGATTTTAAAGTTGAACCCTTTGCCCACCTCCCTCCCCCAAGAATCTCCTCCCCACTGACATTAAAATTCACCTTAATCAAAAACCACCTAAATTCAAAGGATGTTGGCCTCATGGCAAAGGTCAGCAAGACCATAAACCACCAATAACATCTCCGACCAGAAACATTCCAAACTCCTCACCGACCAGAAGACAGGCCAGCCCCAAGGTAAACCCTCTCCAGCTGCCAGGACGATGCCAGACCCAGATAAACCCACTCTGGCTGCCAGGATGATGCCAGACCCAAGATAATCCCCCTCCCGCTGCCAGGAGGATGCCAGACCCAAGATAACCCCCCTCCGGCTGGAAAAATATCAGCACCAAGATGACCTGCCCTCTGCCCACAGACAATTCCAACCCTGCCATAAACTTCTCCCCCACACAGAAACATTCCAAGCTTGGGATAAGCCGCCTCACCCTAAAACCAATATATATTCTTAGTCTGTAAGAGAAAAATCGGTCAGAAGCCCATCTCAGCTTTATTTTCTCTAAAGTAAATCTGTCGTTAACTGTTAAGCTGAATTTTAAGTGTCTTTCCTCTTTCTTTAACTCTTACACCCACGTGCCTGTCCCCTTCCCCCCCCCCCCTTTTTATTTTTAGTTTTATTTTTTGTTTTAGATGGAGTCTCACTCTGTCGCCCAGGCTGGAGTGCAGGGGCGCGATCTCGGCTCACTGCAGCCTCCGCCTCCCGGGTTCACACCATTCTCCCGCCTCAGCCTCCCAAGTAGCTGGGACTACAGGCGCCTGCCACCATGCCTGGCTAATTTTTGTATTTTTAGTAGAGACGGGGTTTCACCATGTTGGCCAGGCTGGTCTTGATCTCCTGACCTCGTGATGCACCCGCCTTGGCCTCCCAAATTGCTGGGATTACAGGCGTGAGCCACCGCGCCCAGCTCCCCCTTCCCTTTTATCTCCCAGAATTCTTTCTCCCTCCCGGGGTGACCCCCTCAGGCTGCTACTGGCCTGAAGCTGTTCCCAAAGCTGTTCCCAAAACCTACACTCCTCAGGGAACCTCCAAGTAGAAGCAGCAGGAATGACCTCAGAGGAATTTCATCGAAGGCACCCTCATGTAGCTGGACCCCTGAGCACAGTGGGGTATGGGACACACTGAATGGAGTTTTCCCCACAAATTCGTCCATGAACGCCCAAACCCCCAGGACCTCAGAATGTGACCTTATTTGGAAATAGGATTGTTGGAGACAGACCGCTTTTAAAGACGTGATTAAGGTAAAATGAGGTCACTACGGTGGGCCCTGATCCAATAGGACCGGGGTCCTTATAAGAGGAGGAGGTGAGGACACAGACACACACAGAGGGACGACCCTGTGAGGACACAGGGAGAAGACGGCGTCTCCAAGCCCAGGAGAGCGGCCTCAGGAGGAACTAGCCCTGCCCATACCTGGATCTCAGACTTCCAACCTGCAGGACTGTGGGAGAATCAATGTCTGTTGTTTCTAAGCCACCCGGGCTGGGGGACTTTGCTATGGAGGCCCCAGCAGACTCATATAGGGTACAAATCAATGGTGGTCATCTGTTGGATACACATTAAAATTGCCTTTTTTTTCTTTTCTGTTTGGAAAATACAGTGAGACCTCATCTCTATGAAAAACAGATGGAAATCCACATGCATGAGAAGGAACATGTTACGACCACACCAACAAATCTCAAAACATGTTTCGCGTAGAAAGAAGCTACCTGTAAAGACGGGTACTTAACGTTTATTAGAAGTTCTCCAACAGGCCAAACTCACCTAACCTGTTAAAGGGCTGAGTGAGGCCGGGTGCGGTGGCTCACACCTGTCATCCCAGCACTTTGGAAGACTGAGGCGGGCGGATCACAAGTTCAGGAGTTCGAGGCCAGCCTGACCAACATGGTGAAACCCCATCTCTACGAAAAAAAATATAAAAGTTAGCCAGGCGTGGTGGCGGACGCCTGTAGTCCCAGCTACGCGGGAGGCTGAGGCAGGAGAATGGCATGAACCCGGGAGGCGGAGGTTGCAGTGAGCCAAGATTGCGCCACTGCAGCCCAGACTGGGTGACAGACCGAGACTCTGTCTCTAAATAAATAAATACATAAATACATAAATAAAATAAAATAAAATATAGAAGGCTGAGTGATCCCGGGAGGGGAGTGGCCCAGAGGAGCTGATGAGCTTTAATTTCCTGACCTGGGTGGGTTTGAGGGGTTGTAAAAATTCACAGAGCTTTGCAGTTATCACTGGAATACTTTTCTGTGTGTATTTTATTCTTCTGTCAAGAGTTCACTTTATTTATTTTTCGTTTTTCGTTTTGAGATGGAGTCTTGCTCTGTCACCCAGGCTGGAGTGCAGTGGTGCGATTTTGGCTCACTGCAGCCTCCGCCTCCCGGGTTAACGCCATTCTCCTGCCTCAGCCTCCCAAGTAGCTGGGAGTACAGGTACCCACCACCATGCCCAGCTAGTTTTTGTATTTTTAGTAGAGACCGGGTTTCTCCGTATTGGTCAGGCTGGTCTTGAACTCCTGACCTTAAGTGATCCACCCACCTTGGTCTCCCAAAGTGCAGGGATTAATAGGCATGAGCCACTGTGCCCGGCCAAGAGTTCACATTAAAAAAAATTCACAATCCCAGCACTTTGGGAGGCTGAGGCAGGTGGATCACTTGAGGTCAGGAGATAGAGACCATGCTGGCTAACACGGTGAAACCCCATCTCTACTAAAAATACAAATACAAAAAATTAGCCGGGCGTGGTGGTGGGCACCTGTAGTCCCAGCTACTCGGGAGGCCGAGGCAGGAGAATGGCGTGAACCCGGGAGGTGGAGCTTGCAGTGAGCTGAGATCGCGCCACTGCACTCCAGCCTAGGTGACAGAGCGAGAGTCCGTCTCAAAAAAGAAATTCACAATCAACTGGCTGCAGTGGCTCACGCCTGTTATCCCAGCACTTTGGGAGGCCGAGGCAGGCAGATCATGAGGTCAGGAGTTCAAGACCAGCCTGGCCAACATGGTGAAACCCTGTCTCTACTAAAAATACAAAAAATTAGCTAGGCATGGTGGCGGGTGCCTGTAGTCCCAGCTACTCAGGAGGCTGAGGCAGGAGAATCGCTTGAACCCGGGAGGCGGAGGTTACAGTGAGCCGAGATCGCACCACTGCACTCCAGCCTGGGTGACAGAGCAAGACTCTGTCTCAAAAAAAATAAATAAATAAAATAAAATTTAAGAAACAGATAGATAAGTGACTAGAGCCCCTCCTGGTTTCAGCTCATCTCCAAAGATGACCAAAGGAGGGATGAGTTATTTTCCCACCATGGTCCTCAGAGATCCCTCTCCTGCACCACAGGGACTCCAGAAGTCAGGGCTTGGTTTCCCGCTGTTCTCACCAAAAATAACCCGATCCCCTAACCTCCCTTTGAAATACCGGAAAAAAAAAATCAGGACGGCTCACGGAGGCAACACTGCTACACAGATAATCTTCTTTGGAGCGAGGATGAATTTTAAATGATCACAAGAAAAAGAGATGCCAGGCACACCCCGTGGCCCCCCTGGGATCACCAAAAATCTGGTACTGGGGGATCGCCACCGTCTCAGGAAGGGGGCTGCAAGCATCCCAGGCAGGAGGGGACGGAGAGTGATGAGCTTTGCACCGATGGAAATAAAAATAGAACACTGCGTTACGGACAGAATGACAAGTTAAATGACAAGCATTTAACCGTCTCTGTGCGCAGAAACGCGGACGGCTGCAGAAATGGGAGAGGATTTTCTCCTGTTGCCTCCAAGTGAATGAGGGCCTGGGGACCATCCTGTACCCGTCTGCCTGTGCTCTGGAAGGCTGGATGCTTCGGGAAGGAGGCCAGGAGGCAGGACCGGCCGGCCGCCCTGCGGACGTCCAGCCAGCCGGAGACCGGTCTGCACCTGTCACAGGTGAGCAGCATTTGTTAGCACAGGCAGACGGGGTTTCACCTGTAATGCCCAACCTCGTTTTTACTAACCCTGTTTTTAGACTCTCCCTTTTCCTTCAATCACCTAGCCTTGTTTCCACCTGAATGGACTCACCCTTAGCTAAGAGAACCAGACAGACTCCATCTTGGCTCTTTCACTGGCAGCCCCTTCCTCAAGGACTTGACTCGTGCAAGCTGACTCCCAGCACATCCAAGAATGCAATTAACCGATAAGATACTGTGGCAAGCTATATCCGCAGTTCCCAGGAATTCGTCTGATTGATAATGCCCAAAGCCCCACGTCTTTCACCTTGTAATAGTCTTAAAGCCCCTGCATCTGGAACTGTTTACTTTCCTGTAACCATTTATCCTTTTAACTTTTTTGCCTACTTTATTTCTGTAAAATGGTTTTCACTAGACCCCCCTCCCCTTTCTAAACCAAAGTATAAAAAAAAATCTAGCCCCTTCTTCGGGGCCGAGAGAACTTTGAGCGTTAGCCGTCTCTTGGCTGCCAGCTAAATAAACGGACTCTTAATTCGTCTCAAAGTGTGGCGTTTTCTCTAACTCGCTCACGTACAACACGGGAACATCCTTTACCCAACTGATGCCTGTGCAGATGTCACTAACAAATGCTGCTCACCTGTGACAGGTGCAGACCGGTCTCTGGCTGGCTGGACGTCTGGACATCTGGACGTCTGGAGGGCGGCCGGCCGGTCCTGCCTCCTGACCTCCTTCCCCAAGCATCCAGCCTTCCGGAGCTTCTCCGTGCCCTCCCCTTCCTTCTTTCTTTCCTCCTGTACATTGCCTAGAAATCGCCAGAAAGCTGCCACCGCATCTACGGAAACAAAAACATTATCTTCGGGAGCACGCTGGGTGCGTTTAAACCAACCCCACTGCCTTCTTCTAAAGTGGGATCTGGAAGGAATGCTGAAGGATCTGGAAGGAATGCTCAGCATCCTATGGATTTTTTTTTTTCTTTTTTGGCTCCTTTTCCTTCTAAGATGACAGTGAGGCTGTTAAGCATAATAATTGTCCCTGAGTGAGTCAGCCTCATTGTTCCACTTTTGCCTCCAAGGCAGGCTCTCCGCCCCCCACCCCCCGCAGAGGTCAGGGGTCACCTGCTAAATCATGCAATATCCCCGAATCCCAGGTGAATGAGGCCGTTTACAAACTGCTGCTAATGATTAAACCAGCCCGGCATGAAACGCGGGCTCTAAATTGTGATTATTTGAATGATGGATGGCGTGTCTAATGAGACCATTATTGCCACCAGTGACCTTCTGGGCTGAAGACCGTTTCAATATAAGCAACACCTCTCACACGGCCGGTGTGATGGCCGTGTGCACCTGTGTGTGCGTGCCCGCGTGTGCACGTGTGTGTGTGTGAGATGCGTGCACCTGTGTGTGTCCTCTCTCTCTCTAGAGCTTGTCTCCGATTCTTTGAACTGCCACACAGGCAATGCCACCCTCACTGGATGGGTCATCCGAGCAGTCCCCTTAGTGAGACCATTTTCGTACACCTGGGCTGAAAATGCCCCATGCATAAAATACTCATGGGGTTAAACTTGAGTTCCCGTGCGTGCGTGTCCTCGTCCTCCATGGCAGGGAAAAAGAAAAAGGAACAGGAGACTAAAGGGGTGTCTCCGGGAAGCCACTCACACATGCAGATGTAATTAAGTTGAGGATCTTGAGCTGAGATCATCCTGGATTAGAGTGGGCTCCAAATGCAATGACAGGTCCTCGTCCTCCATGGTAGGGAAAAATAAAAAGGAACAGGAGAGAAAGGGGCTGTCTCCGTGAAGCCACCCACACATGCAAAAGTCGCTGGAAGCAATTCGTAGGAAGCTGTGCAGATGAACCTACTGGTGGCCGAAGCCGACGCTGAAAGACGAGCTCAGGGGAGGTTCTCTGGAGTGAAAGGAAGCCGTCTGCACCCAGGTGGTCTCCGAGATGGCCTCAGTGCACATCAACAAGGATGAGAGCACATGACAAGCCCCACCCCACCCAACCCGGTGACCCCCACAGACCCACGGCTCAGCTGGACTTTGACACAGGGCCCTGCGCCAGGGCTGCCCTGGATAGGACCCACGGGGGTCTTTGTGTCCTACGAGATTGAGATGTGGCCCATCACAGCCACAGCCACGTTAGGCTGCAAGGGGAGGGACACAGAAGCCGTCAGAGCTCAGAAAGCAGGAAGCCATCTGTGCAGGCAAGAGCCACGGCGGGTCCCCATCCAGGATACACGGGCACCTCTGGGGGTCGGGATGTGCTCGTCTGGCTGAAACGGAACATCTTGTGATTCAAGCAAACCAGCCTCCAAGAAACAGCAGGAGTCCCTGGCGGTGGGTACACACCTCTGTGGCAGTGCCACATCGGACCTAGTCCCAGCCCTTCTCACCTGTCCAGGCTCCAGGGTCCCAGAGGGAGGCAGAAGACCCAGCAGATGCTGACATGCGGCCCTTGGACTCACATTCCAGAACTATCAGGGGCTTTGGACACCAACGTCCCCTTCAGTGAAACCATTGCTCCAGGAGTCTCCTCTGGTGGCCACGACAAACTGCCACAAACCAGGAGCCTTAAAAATTCACAAATTCATCCTCTGCCACTCATGGACAGCAGGAGTCTGAGGTCCAGGTGTCTCAGAGCCACGGTCTCTTCCAGCTCCTGTCTCCACGTGGCCTTCTCCTCTGTGTCGGTGTCTCCTCTTCTGTCTCTTAGAAGGACACCTGTCATTGCATTTGGAGACCATCCAGGATGATCTCACCTCAAGATCCTCAACTTAATTACATCTGCAAAGACCTTATTTCTAAATGAGATTCTATTCACAAGTTTATGGATGAGAACATGGACATATCTTTTGGAGGTCATGATCCAAGCCATTACAATTGTGTTTTGTTCCTCCTGGAGGCTCTAGGGGAGGGTCCTTCCTGCCTCTCCCAGCTCCTGGGGGCTCCAGGCATCCCTGGGCTTGTGGCTGCATCACTCCAGTCTCTGCCTCTGTCTCCACGTGGCCTTCTCCTCTGTGTCTCTGTCTCCTCTTCTGTCGCTTAGAAAGACACTTCTCATTGCATTTAGAGCTCACCCTACTCCTAAATAATCTCATCTCCAGATCCTTAATTATATCTGCAAAGAATCTTTTTCCAAATGAGGTCCCATTCACAGGTTCTGGGAGTCAGGACATGGACAGATCTTTTGGACGTCACCATCCAACCCATTGCAGTTGTGTTTGGTTCTTTCTGGGAGGCTCTAGGGGAGGATCCTTCCTGCCTCTCCCAGCTCCCGGGGGCTCCAGGCATCCCTGGGCCTGTGGCCACATCACTCCAGTCTCTGCCTCTGTCTACACTTGGCCTTCTCCTCTGTGTCCGTGTCTCCTCTTCTGTCTTTCAGAAGGACACCCGTCATTGGAGGTAGGGCCACCCTAATCTCCTATGACCTCATCCTAATTTAATGACATCTCCAAAGAACCTGTTTCCAAGTATGCTCCCACTTCCAGGTCTGAGGTGGACATATCTTTCGGTGGTCCTCATTTGCCCCATCCCAGAAGTCTGAGATGAAGTTGTCTCAGGGCCATGTTCCCTCTGGAGGTTCTAGGTGAGGATGCTTCCTGCCTCTTCCAGCTCCTGGGGCTCCAGGTGTCCCTGAGCTGTGGCCGCATCACTCCAGTCTCTGCCTCCGTCTCCACGTGGCCTCCTCCTCTGTGTCTGTGTCTCCTCTTCTGTCTCTTAGAAGGACACCCGTCATTGGATGTAGGGCCCACCCTAATCCAGGATGATTTCATCATAACTTATCTCTTAATTACATCTGCAAAGACCGTTTTTCCAGAATAGCTCCTATTCAAAGATTGTGGATTGATATAGGCTGAACTGTGTTCCTCTCCCACACCCCCAAACATTCATGTATTGTAACCTTAACTTCCAGTTTCTCAGAATGTGTATTTGGAGATGGGGTGGTCTTTAAAGAGGTGATTCAGGTAAAATGAGGTCACTAGGGTGGGCCCTGATCCTATAGGACTGGTGTCGTTATAAGAAGAGGAGACAAGGACACAGACACACACAAAGAGACGACCCTGTGAGGACACAGGGAGAAGACAGCATCTCCAAGCCCAGGAGAGAGGCCTCAGGAGGAACCAGCCCTGCCCACACCTTGATCTCAGAATTCCAGCCTCCAAGACTGTGGGAGAATCAATGTCTGTTGTTTGCAAGCCACCCAGTCTATGGTATTCTGTGATAGCAGCATGAAAGGGACTAAGACACCTCATAAAAGAGGAGATGAGGACACAGACACACACAGAGGACTGACCCTGTGAGGACACAGGGAGAAGATAGTGTCTACAAGCCCAGGAGGGAGGCCTCAGGAGGAACCAGCCTTGTCCACACCTCGATCTTGAACTTCCAGCCTCCAGGACTGTGGGATAGTCAGTGCCATAAATGTCTGTTGTTTATAAGCCACCCAATCTATGGTATTCTGTGATAGCAGCCTGAAATGGACTAAGACACCTCATAAGAGGAGGAGATGAGGACACAGACACACACAGAGGGAGGACCGTGTGAGGACATACAGAGAAGACGGCAACTCCACGCCCAGGAGAGAGGCCTCAGGAGGAACCAGCCCTGCCCACACCTTGATCTCAGACTTCCAGCCTCCAAGACTGTGGGAGAATCAATGTCTATTTTTTACAAGCCACTAAGTCTATGGTATTCTGTGATAGCAGCCAGATGGACTAACACATCTCATAAGAAGAGGAGATGAGGACACAGACACACACAGAGGGATGACCCTATGAGGGAGAAGATTGCGTCTATAAGCCAGGAGAAGATGGCATCTATAAGTCAAGGAGGGAGGCCTCAGGAGGTACCAGCCCTGCCCACATCTTGGTCTTGGACTTCCAGCTTCCAGGACTGTGGGACAGTCAATGTCTGCTGTTTATAAGCCACCCAGTCTATGATATTCTGTGATAGCAGCCTGAGATGGACTAAGACATTTCATAAGAAGAGGAGATGAGGACACAGGCACACACAGAGGGATGACCCTGTGAGGACACAGGAAGAAGACAGCGTCTCCAAGCCCAGGAGAGAGGTATGAGGAGGAACTAGCCCTGCTCACACTTTGATCTTGGGCCTCCAGCCTCCAGGATCCTGGTAGAATAAGTGTCTGTTGTGAAAGCCGCTCAGGCTGTGGCACTTTGTCGTGACAGCCCTAGAAGATTCACACTAGGGTCAGGACATGGATGTACCTTATTTGTGCGCACCGTTGAACCCATCATGACTGTATCTCAGCTTCCTACGTGTTTCAGGTGCCCACCACCCATCCTAGCCTTGAATGCCCTTCAGGTGGCCTCTCTCCAGAGAAGAAAAAGAGGAAATGAGATGCTATGAAACCCAAGGGGAGGCACCTCCTTCTTTAAGGCTGGCTTAGCCGTTGCTGGCTGCCATTTACTCCTCATGCTTCTGTTGTGTCTTGCTGTCTTCTCCTTTGCTCTGTTTCATATTTCTCCTGGATGGTGTGTACCAATACGAATGCTGGATAACATACCTAAAATAGGATACAGAAGAAGAGAAAAGAAAAAATAGAATAGAATGCAATGCAATGCAATGCAATGGAATACAACGTAATAGAAAATAATGAGTGGAATGGGATGGAATAGAAAATAATCAATGAAATTGAATGGAATTGAATGGAATGGAAGAGAATAGAAAATAATGAATGGAATGGAACTGAATGAAGTGAAAAGGAATGGAATAGAATAGAATAGAAAATAATGAATGGAACGGAATTGAATGGAATAGAATAGAATAGAAAATAATGAATGGAATGGAATCAAATGGAAAAGAATAGAACAGAAAATGATGAATGGAATGGTATGGAATGAAGTGAAATGGAATGGAATGGAAGAGCATAGAAAATAATGAATGGAATGGAATGGAATGAAGTGAAAAGGAATGGAATAGAATAGAATAGAAAATAATCAATGGAATGGAACTGAATGGAATAGAATAGAATAGAAAATAATGAATGGAATGGAAGAGAATAGAAAATGATGAATGGAATGGAATCGAATGGAATAGAATACAATAGAAAATAATGAATGGAATGGAATAGAATGAAGTGAAATGGAATGGAATGGAAGAGAATAGAATAGAAAATAATGAATGGAATGGCATGGAATGGAATAGAATAGAAAATAATGAATGGAATGGAATAGAATAGAATAGAAAATAATGAATGGAATGGAATTGAATGGAAGAGAATAGAATAGAAAATAATGAATTGAATGGAACTGAACGGAATAAAATAGAATAGAAAATAATGAATGGAATAGAATGCAATGGAATGAAATAGAACAGAAAATAATGAATGCAATAGAGCAGAATAGAAAATAATAGAATGGAATGAAATGCAGTGGTTGGGAGGGAACTGAATAGAAAACAGAATGGATGTGTGCCAATAAGAATGCTGGATAACATAGGTAAAATAGGACAGAGAAGAAGGAATGGAAAAAAATAGAATGGAATGGAATGCAATGGAATGGAATGGAATAGAAAATAATAGAATTGAATGGAATAGAAAAGAATGAGTGGAATGGAATAGAATGAAAAATAATGAATGGAATAGAATAGAACAGGAAATAATTAATGGAATAAAGTGGAAGAGAATAGAAAGTAATGAGTGGAATGGAATGAAGTGAAATGGAATGGAATAGAATAGAACAGAAAACAATGAATGGAATAAAATGGAATAGAATGCAATGGAATTAAATTGAACAGAAAACAATGAGGCCAGGCGCGGTGGCTCACGCCTGTAATCTCAGCACTTTAGGAGGCTGAGGCGGGTGGATCATGAGGTCAGGAGTTCGAGATCAGCCTGGCTAACACAGCAAAACCCTCTCTCTACTAAAAATACAAAAAAAAAACACTTTTTTTTTGAGACAGAGCCTGGTTCTTTCACTCAGGCTGGAGTGCAATGGTGTGATCTTGGCTCACTGCAACCTCCGCCTCCTGGGCTCAGGTGATTCTCCTGCCTTAACCTCTGGAGTAGGTGGGATTACAGGCATGCACCGCCATGCCTGGCTAATTTTTGTATTTTTTTAGTAGAGACAGGTTTTCTCCATGTTGGTCAGGCTGGTCTTGAGCTCCTGACCTCAGGTGATCCGCCCTCCTCATCCTCCCAAAGTGCTGGGATTACAGACATGAGCCACCGTGCCCAGCCAGACTTTTTTGTTTTAAAGGTAGACAGGAAGTAGGATTTATTGGTGAGTATTAAGAGGGGACTGGTCTCGAACTCGTGACCTCGTGATCCACCTGCCTCAGCCTCCCAAAGTGCTGGGATTACAGGTGTGAGCCACCGCGCCCAGCCCCAGCCCCCTCTTAATACTTACCTGTTGGGAACAGGCCCCCCAAAATCTGGCCCCAAAACTGACCATAAACAAAATCTCTGCTGCACTCTGACATGTTCTTGATGGCCGTGGCGCCCACACTGGAAGGTTGTGGGTTTACCGGAATGAGGGCAAGGAACACCTGGCCCACCCAGGGCAGAAAATCGCTTAAAGGTGTTCTTAATCCACAAGCAATAGCATGAGTGATCTATGCCTTAAAGACATACTCCTGCTGCAGATAACTAGCCAGACCCATCCCTTTATTTCGGCCCATCCCTTTATTTCCTATAAGGAATACTTTTTTTTTTTTTTTTGGGACGGAGTCTCACTCTGTCACCCAGGCCGGACTGCAGTGGCGCGATCTCGGCTCACTGCAACCTCCGCCTCCCGGCTTCACGCCATTTCTCCTGCCTCAGCCTCCCCGAGTAGCTGGGACTACAGGCACCCACCACCCTGCCCAGCTAATTTTTAGTATTTTTAGTAGAGACGGGGTTTCACCGTGTTAGCCAGGATGGTCTCGATCCCCTGACCTCGTGATCCACCTGCCTTGGCCTCTCAAAGTGCTGGGATTACAGGCGTGAGCCACCGCGCCCGGCCAAGGAATACTTTTAGTTAATCTATAATCTATAATCTATAGAAACAATGCTTATCACTGGCTTGCTGTCAGTAAATATGTAGGTAAATCTCTGTTTGAGGCTCTCAGCTCTGAAGGCTGTCAGCCCCCTGATTTCCCACCTCACACCTCTATATTTCTGTGTGTGTGTCTTTAATTCCTGTAGTACTGCTGGGTTAGGGTCTCCCCGACCGAGCTGGTCTCGGCATTTACCAATAAATCCTACTTCCTGTCCACCAAAAAAAAAAAAAGTCTAATACCTAACATCTAGAAGGAACTTTAACAAATTTATAAGAAAGTTCTGATCGAGACAGAACATGTGGCATATGTAACGTGAACCACACGTGACAATTATGCAGCATGATTTTATGTCCCTTTAGGACACAGGCAGGAGGGGCTGTGTCCTGGAAACACTCCAGGCCATCCACCCACCCAGTGGCCGTGGGGAGGGGGGACAGCAGTGCAGGAATTCAGTATATGAGCGTGGACCTCCTGGGAGCATTTCCAGAGGGACAATTGCTTGGGAGATGGTCTGTGCCGAGAGGGACGCTGACATCTCCAGGTAAGTGCTGGACATCCATGATGCACACCGTGACCAGAATATCCACGAGATGCCCAGGAAAGGGTCCCCAGCCCCGGCCAATAATGGTGTCTCAGCAGAGCTGGTACTTCTGTGGTTCCAAGGACAAAGGAAGCTGGAACAGAAGGCAGGGAGAGGGAGGGGGCTGTGCAGTGCCCTCAGGAATGGGGGTGACTCGGCCTCCCCGCAGCAGGAAGAGGAGACGGGATCAGCTGTGGGAAGAACCCTCAGGCCAGGCAAGGAAGCTCAGAGGGTCTCCTGTGCCCAGTGGTGTACCGCAGGGGACTCCAGGCGGGTGGCAAGCTTGAGTTTCACAGGAAACACCATAGAGGGTGGTTACGGGTAGAGAGCAGTCGCAGGTGCAGTCATGATGGAGCATGAACCAGTGGGTGTGGGGGTGAGGGGTGCACAGAGATCTGGGGGGTGCAGGGTTCTTATAGGGAGGGAGGGAGGTCGCAGGTGTAATCATGATGAACTATGGACCCATGGGTGTGAGGGTGAGGGGTGCACAGAGCTGAGGGGTGCATGGTTCTTATAGGGAGGGAGGGAGGTCACAGGTGTAATCATGATGAACTATGGACCAGTGGGTGTGGGGGTGAGGGGTGCACAGAGCTGGGAGGTGCAGGGTTCTTATAGGGAGGGAGGGAGGTCGCAGGTGCAGTATGATGGAGCATGAACCAGTGGGTGTGGGGGTTAGGGGTGCACAGAGCTGGGGGGTGCAGGGTTCTTATAGGGAGGGAGGGAGGTCACAGGTGCAGTATAATGGATCATGGACCAGTGGGTGTAGGGGTGAGGGGTGCACAGAGATCTGGGAGGTGCAGGGTTCTCATAGGGAGGGAGGGAGGTCGCAGGTGTAATCATGATGAACTATGGACCAGTGGGTGTGAGGGTGAGGGGTGCACAGAGCTGGGGCTGCAGGTTTCTTATAGGGAGGGAGGGAGGTCACAGGTGCAGTATGATGGATCATGGGCCATTGTGTGGGGATAAGGGGTGCACAGAGCTGGGAGGAGCAGTGTTTTTATAGGGAGGGAGGGAGGTCACAGGTGCAGTATGATGAACTGTGGACCAGTGTGTGTGGGGGGGTGAGGGGTGCACAGAGCTGGGGGGTGCAGGGTTCTTATAGGGAGGGAGGGAGGTCACAGGTGTAATCATGGTGAACTATGGACCCATGGGTGTGAGGGTGAGGGGTGCACAGAGGTGAGGGGTGCATGGTTCTTATAGGGAGGGAGGGAGGTCGCAGGTGCAGTATAATGGATCATGGACCAGTGGGTGTAGGGGTGAGGGGTGCACAGAGATCTGGGAGGTGCAGGGTTCTTATAGGGAGGGAGGGAGGTCGCAGGTGTAATCATGATGAACTATGCACCAGTGGGTGTGGGGGTGAGGGGTGCACAGAGCTGGGGGGTGCAGGTTTCTTATAGGGAGGGAGGGAGGTCACAGGTGCAGTATGATGGATCATGGACCATTGTGTGGGGATAAGGGGTGCACAGAGCTGGGAGGAGCAGTGTTTTTATAGGGAGGGAGGGAGGTCACAGGTGCAGTATGATGGATCATGGACCAGTGGGTGTGGGGGTGAGGGGTGCACAGGGCTAGGGGGTGCAGCGTTCTCACAAGGAGACCTGGGTGGCTCCTGTGTGGTCCCAGTTTCTGCCCAAGGCCAGTACATGAAGAAGCAGCCCCCAGAGAGGGGCCATGAGGAGGAGAAGATGAGCTTGAGGACCTGCGGGGAGACACACCCCCCTGAGCAGCTGTCTGTGCCGACCGGGGTCTCGGGAGAGGGCTTCCGTCGGAGTTACACGCTTGGATGTCTTTGACAGATAAACGTTGAACGCTGAACATGGAAGATTCTACTTGGGGGCATTGAACATTGACGGTCGTTGAAGTCACCCGGGAAGGGCTTGCAAAGGCGGCTGCCGCTGAGGCCCCAGTGAGCCACAGCAGGTGAGGGTGGGAGGGTGGAGCCTCTTAACGTTAACAAGGCTGGGAGGTCAGGGCAGGAGGGTTGTGGGTCCGGACAGAGGCTACTCTACAGGGTTGAGTCCTGTGAAGACCTCAGAAAGTTAAGGAAAGAAATCGGTCTTGGGGTTTGGCCCAGCGAGCTCCTGGGTGCGTCACGCGAGGCCAGGGGAGGCCCAGATGGGAGGCAGCAAATGACATGGACTGTATGAGACTCACGCCTCCTCGGAGCTCAGCCCAGCAGGGAACAGGAGGGGCCACGGCGAAGACAGCCCAGCCTGCTTCCTGCTGCTTAGAAACCTTCACAGGTGGCCGGGCGCAGTGGCTCACACCTGTCATCCCAGCACTTAGGGAGGCCAAGGTGGGTGGATCACCTGAGGTCAGGAGTTAGAGACCAGCCTCACCAACATAGGGAAACTCTGTCTCTATTAAAAATACAAAAATTAGCCAGGCGTGGAGGCGGGCGCCTGTAGTCCCAGCTACTCGGGAGGCTGAGGCAGGAGAATCGCTTGAACCCAGGAGGCGGAGGTTGCAGTGAGCCGAGATCGCACCACTGGGCTCCAGCCTGGGTGAAAGAGCGAGACTCTGTCTCAAAAAAGAAGAAAAGAAAAAAAAAAATCTTCATAGGGGCCATTGTCCACAGAATGACTCTGCCCTCCGTGAGGTGCCATTGAGGTCTCTCCGTGCTACACCCTCCTCCAAAGATGCATCCACCTGCAACCTCAGAACAGGGAGTTATTTGGAAATAGGGTCTTTGCAGATTTAATAAGTGAAGGATTATAGGATGAGATCATCCTGGATTACAACTGGCCCTAAATCCTATGACCAGTGTCCTTCTAAGAGACAGAAGAGGAGACAGACACAGAGGAGGAGGCCACGTGGAGACGGAGGCAGAGACTGGAGTGATGCATCCACAAGCCCAGGATGCCTGGAGCCCCCGGGAGCTGGGAGAGGCAGGAAGGACCCTCCCCTAGAACCTCTGGAGGGACTGTGGTTCCTGCCTACACCTTGATCTCAGACTCCTGGACACCAGGACTGGGAGAAGACATGTTGCTGTTGTTAGAACCCCAGAAACTCCTACAATACAGGGCCCAAGAGCACTCCTTTCCTTCCGCCTCTTCCCCAGGAGTCTGTCCCTACCAAAAACAGAAAAGTTAGCTGGGCGTGGTGGTGCATGCCTGTGCTCCCAGCTACTCGGGAGGCTGAGGCAGGAGGATTGCTATAATCATGGCACTGCTCTCCAGCCTGGGTGACAGAGCAAGACTTCGTGTCTACAAAAATAAAAATCAACGAAACACACAAGAGGACAGAAACACAGGAAACACATGACGTTGAAAGCACGTAGAAAATAAATAACAAACTGGGAGACTGAAGTCCCTCCTAAAATCCTCATAAGCCAGCCAAAAGAAGGAAGAAAATTTGGTGCTTGCTACAACAAACGTGAGTCTTGGAGCAGTGACGAAGCCAGACACAGAAAGATAAACACTGTGGGGCCGGGTGCAGTGGCTCACGCCTGTCATCCCAGCACTATGGGAGGCCAAGGCGGGTGGATCACGAGGTCAGGAGATCGAGACCATCCTGGCTAACACGGTGAAAGCCCGTCTCTACTAAAAATACAAAAAAATTAACCAGACGTGGTGATGGGTGCCTGTAGTCCCAGCTACTCAGGAGGCTGAGGCAGGAGAATGGCCTAACCCAGGAGGCGGAGCTTGCAGTGAGCTGAGATTGTGCCACTGCACTCCAGCCTGGGTGACAGAGCGAGACTCCGTCTCAAAAAAGAAAAAAAAAAGATACACACTGTGGGATTCCATTTATAGGAGGTCCCTGGAGTCCTCAGAGTCATGGAGATGGAGAGGAGGTTGGTGGCAGCCGGGGAAAGGGAGTGAGTGTGTAAGGGGAACAGCGTTTCTGTTTGGGAAGATGAGAAACTTCTGGAGATACGGATGGTGGTGATGGTTGCAGAAGCCAACTGCAGATCAAACTGCTGAGCTGTACATTTACACACGGCGAATGCCGGCCGGGCGCGGTGGCTCACGCCTGTCATCCCAGCACTTTGGGAGGCTGAGGCGGGTGGATCACCTGAGGTCAGGAGTTCGAGACCAGCCTCACCAACATGGGGAAACCCGGTCTCCACTAAAAATACAAAAAATTAGCCGGGCGTGGTGGCGGGCGCCTGTAATCTCAGCTACTCGGGAGACTGAGGCAGGAGAATCGCTTGAACCCGGGAGGCGGAGCTTGCAGTGAGCCGAGATCGTGCCACTGCACTCCAGCCTGGGCGACAAGAGTGAAACTCTGTCTTAAAACAAAATA
Source organism: Gorilla gorilla gorilla (assembly GCF_029281585.2). Lineage (NCBI taxonomy): Eukaryota > Metazoa > Chordata > Mammalia > Primates > Hominidae > Gorilla > Gorilla gorilla. The sequence continues at coordinate 104,006,861 of NC_073242.2, forward strand.
CATGGTTAATACTCTAGACTTTGTGTTATGTGCGTTTTACCACAATTTGAAAAACACTGGAGGCCGGGCGCAGTGGCTCACGCCTGTCATCCGAGCACTTTGGGAGGCTGAAGCAGGTGGATCACTTGAAGTCACGCATTGAAGACCAGCCTGGCCAACATGGTGAAACTCCATCTGTACTAAAACACTGGGGGAAAAGTGTCAGGAACTGGCAGATTAAGGAAAGGAAATGGTACGATTTTCTGGCTGGAAACGGGGAAAAGGGTCGGGAACTGGCAGATTAAGGAAAGGAAATGGTATGATTTTCTGGCTGGAAACGGGGAAAAGGGTCGGGAAGTGGCAGATTAAGGAAAGGAAATGGTACGATTTTCTGGCTGGAAACGGGGGTGCTGTGTAGCCGTCACCTCTGGGTAAACAGCTCCTGACACGTGTTCAATAGGATTACATTAAAACAAGTGGGTCGTGACTGATAACCTAATATCCAGACCATGCGGATCATCTATCACCAGGAGTATATTAATTATTCAAAGGAGGTCCCTTATCTAAGAATCGATGCTGGAAATGAAGCAACAAGACATCCAATCCTCTGCAGACTCCAGCATCACCATAAAACACGAATACTAAATAACCTCCACCCGTAATCACCGGTGTAATAAGATCCATCTGTTTACTTGTCAAAACCCTGGCACGATTTCATTTTACAAAAGGATAACTGAATACATTTTCGAGTACTTATTTTATTTTTGCACAAAATGACTTGTACGTGTTTTAAAGGAGTCGTTAAGGCTGAAATGTGAAACGGATGTTTACATGTTGACAGCTCCGTCCAGGATGAAACGCAGAACTGAATACAGATCCTCGTCCACGTGGCAGGGCCTTAAAAATGGTCACTGGGGTGCAGTCCAGCTGGGAGAACCCCGAATCTCTGAGAACTCAAAAACCCTGTTCAGAGTCATCATCTTTGCTTTATTTATTATAATGTTTTGTATTTTGTATTTTTTGCTGAGATGGGGTCTTGCTATGTTGTCCAGGTTCAAGAGATTCTTCCAGTCAGGCTCCCAACTAGCTAGGACTATGAGCACAAGTCACCTCACCCACCTCATTTTAAATTTTTTTTGTTTTTGTTGAGATGGAGTCTTGCTTTTTCACCAGCCTGGAGTGCAGTGGCATGATGTCAGCTCACAGCAATCTCTGCCTTCTGGGTTCAAGAGATTCTCTTGCCTCAGCCGCCTGAGTAGCTGGGACTACAGGCGCCCGCCACCATACCCAGCTAATTTTTGTATTTTTAGTAAAGATGGGGTTTCATCACGTTGGCCAGGATGGATCTCCTGACCTCATCATCCGCCCACCTCAGCCTCCCCAAGTGCTGGGATTATAGGCGTGAGCCACCATGCCTGGCCTACATTTTTTTTGTATAGATGGTATCTTGCTATGTTGCCCAGGCTGGTCTTGAATGCCTGACCTCAAGCAATCCTCCTACCTTGGCCTCCCAAAGTGCTGGGATTATAAGCATGAGCCAACATGCCCGGTGACAGTCTTTGTTTTAATAAACCTGCTGTCATCTGTGAGACTTGCACGAGGCAGCTCTTGGTAAACCCCAGCCCAGTAAGACCTGAGGTTGTCTCATGCATTGTCATTCTTTTCCTTGTAATTTACCTCGAGTGAAATGCAGAAAAAAAAGAGAAGACCATCAACACGTACCCAACACGTGAAATTTGTTCCACAAATGGGGGAGGAGGTCAAACTTAGAACAGAGGAACAGGAAAATCAAGAAGACACAGGCAGGGTGAGAAATACTAGCTGTTAGTCTTGTTACCAGACCATGAGGTTCCAATGTCCACTGCACGGTAGCAGACCAAGACGCCGAGACAGCAGGCTTTGCAGCAGAGAAAGAGTTAAATGGTCCTAGGGCATCTAAACAAGGAGATGGGAAGGGACTCTCAAATTCATCTCTCCGGTCTTTTTTTTTTTTTTTTTGAGACAGAGTCTCGCTCTGTCACCCAGGCTGGAGTGCAGTGGTGTGATCTCAGCTTACTGCAACCTCCGCCTCCTGGGCTCAAGTGTTTCTCCTGCCTCAGCCTCCTGAGTAGCTGGGATGACAGCCACACACCACCATGCTAATTTTTGTATTTGTATTTGTATTTATTTATTTATTTTTTGACACAGAGTCTCGCTGTTGCTGCCCAGGCTGGAGTGCAGTGGCGTGATCTCGGCTAACTGCAACCTCTGCCCCTTGGGTTCAAGCAATTCTCCTGCCTCAGCCTCCTGAGTAGCTGGAATGACAGCCACGCACCACCACATCTGGCTAATTTTTGTATTTGTATTTGTATTATTGTTATTTATTATTATTTTTTTTTAGATGGAGTCTCGCTCTGTCGCCCAGGCTGGAGTGCAGTGGTGTGATCTCGGCTCACTGCAACCTCCGCCTCCTGGGCTCAAGTGTTTCTCCTGCCTCAGCCTCCTGAGTAGCTGGGATTACAGCCACACACCACCACATCTGGCTAATTTTTGCATTTGTATTTGTATTATTGTTATTATTTTTTTTTTGAGATGGAGTCTCGCTCTGTCGCCCAGGCTGGAGTGCAGTGGCACGATCTCGGCTCACTGCAACCTCTGCCTCCTGGGCTCAAGTGATTCTCCTGCCTCAGCCTCCTGAGTAGCTGGAATTACAGGTACCACTACAAACCCAGCTAATTTTTGTATTTTTAGTAGAGACGGGGTTTCAGCATGTTGGTCAGCTTGGTCTCGATCTCCTGACCTCAGGTGATCCACCCGCCTCGGCCTCCCAAAGTGCTGGGATTACAGGCCTGAGCCACCGCGCCCGGCCATCATTTCATTCCACATCACACCCCAAAATCCCTGAACCATGAGGCATTTGTCCATCGACCCCAGCAGTGTGGAAAACAGGCCACTCCCAAAACAAAGGTCTGTGGAACAGGTCTCCAAGCCGTCTCAGAGCCCCGGCCACTTTGCTCCGTACCTGGGTAGTGAGATATTCCTCCTCACCTTCAAAAATACCCCAGTTTGGATCAGAAAATATAGCAACGCCCTCTCTGTGCTTGAGGAAAAAAAATGATCCTCAAAATCCTATGTTTTTAATAAGCAGTAACCGATGCATTTTAATATGCTACAGGGAAAAGTGTGTTTAAGACAATTTACTTTTTTTTTTACGTTTTATCTTACTTTAAGTTCTGGGATACACGTGCGGAATGTGCAGGCTTGTTACATAGGTGTGCATGTGCCATGGTGGTTTGCTGCACCCATTAACCCGTCATCTAGGTGTTAAGCCCAGGATGGATTAGATATTTGTTAGCATTAGGATAGCATCCTAATGCAATCCCACCGCTTGGCCCGCAACCCACTGACAGGCCCCGGTGTGTGATGTTCCCCTCCCTGTGTCCCTGTGTTCTCATTGTTCAACTCCCACTTATGAGTGAGAACATGCGGTGTTTGGTTTTCTGTTCCTGTGTGAGTTTGCTGAGAATGATGGTTTCCAGCTTCATCCATGTCCCTGCAAAGGACATGAACTCATCCTTTTTCATGGCTGCATAGAATTCCATGCTGTGTATGTGCCACATTTTCTTTATCCAGTCTATCGTTGATGGGCATTTGGGTTGGTTCCAAGTCTTTGCTGTTGTGAATAGTGCCTCAATAAACGTACGTGTGCATGTGTCTTTATGGTAGAGCGATTTATAATCCTTTGGGTATATACCCAGTAACGGGATGGCTGGGTCAAACGGTATTTCTAGTTCTAGATCCTTGAGGAATCGCCACACTGTCTTCCACAATGGTTGAACTAATTTATTTACACTTTCTCCGATTTGCCTTAGATAAAGCCACAGGATAGCCAGGCAGGAAAAAGCGCATACACATCAGCCCAGGAGGACTCACCTAGATCATTTTTATGTTAAACAAAGCAAAAAAGAATAATAATAATAATAAAATTAAAATAATAAAGGAGACAGACTTTGTGGTTGCAAATCTGTCTGAATGTTTCTTGGGTGTTTTTTTCCCCCACCCCCGCCCCCCTCCAATTTATTGCTGAAATCAGCCGGTTAAATGGTGGCTCAAGAAGTCAGGCTCTCTGGTATCCAATTATCTCCTCCTTTCCTAACCAGAAACAACAGGTGTCCACCAGGTCTGCAAACAGCGTAGAAAAAAAATACATATCCAGTCGTTTAAAAATTGTAAATCTATGCTGTATGAATTTAAACCAGACGTGCTTCAGCTGGGGGGCAGGCTGGTTGAGTTCCAGCCAACGGGTTCGAGCAGTAAGGGCAAGAAATAGCTCTCATTATATTTCCTTAGCAGACTGTTATTCCAGGAAACCTTTGCTTAAAGGTGCCGGTGCCCAGTTAATGATAGTTGCCTTCCCCAAAGTCAAAGCTATTTTGTGAAAAGGAGTGTATGACACTATTTGCTAGCATTTAGGAGACCTGCATTACTTAGAATGAATCTTCAAGAGAGGAACAGACTGCAGACATAAACATCCTCATTCTTTTGAATCCGAGTCATCTTCCACAGCCACAAAAAAAAAATTATTAAAGCAAACCTTTTAGGGATCATTGGTCTGTGACTCATCTGGATTATTTTTTTTTTTCCAGCTTCCTTTCTTTTCCTTAAAATCTCACAGACACTTGGAGCTCTGGATAAACACTGGCTTACGGGTGGCACACGGTATTTTAGCTGCATTTGACATTATTTATTTTCCGTGAAAACCCTGTGCTTTCAACACAGTTCACCGAATATGCAGCTCTCCTCATTCCGTCCGCTGCCAGTGCTTATCCTAGTTTCTGAGAACATTATAATGTATGCAAACCTCTCTGCCCTGCCGTCTGGGCCCATTCAACCCTCACCGGGGCCCGTGTGTTCATCACGCCTGCTGCCCGTAGCTGGAAAGTTGGCGGTAGGTCTTCTGAAATACGTGTGTCAGGATTAAAGTTATCCATTCAACCCCACTGCCGCCCTCTGGAAGGGAAGATGCCTCTTTCACGCCCCCACTCACCTCCAGCTCTGGGCTAAGGGGATGATTCTATGAGGCAAGGAAGCTGCTTTGTGGATGCTCCGAGCCCTGGTCCCCCTCATTCCCCAAATGCCACCTCCAGGTACCTGGTGGAGACGTTCGCATGATGTAGGACTTTCTAGGTACCGCATAAGAGAAGGTGCTGGCCAGGAGTGGCGGCTCACACCTGTAATCCCAGCATTTTGGGGAGGCTGAGACAGGAGGATCGCTGGAGACCAGGAGGTCGAAGCAACCGTGAGCTGTGATCACACCAGGGCACTCCAGCCCATGTGACAGAGCAAGACCCTGTTTAAAAAAATATATATATTTATATATTTGTATGTATATATAACACTGAAACATATGTATATAGCATTAAAATGTTATATATGTCATATATAAATATAAAACATTTATATATAACATTAAAACCTTATATATATAACATTAAAACTATATATATATATATATATTTTTTTTAAGATAGTTGTTATTTCAGACCTTGTCTCAAAAACAAAAAAGAGGCCAGGCACGGTGGCTCACGCCTGTAACCTCAGCACTTTGGGAGGCTGAGGAGTGAGGATCACTTGAGCCCAGGAATTCAAGACCAGCCTGGGCAACATAGTGAGACCCTGTATGTACAAAAAAAAATCAAAAACTTAGCTGGGCATGATGGTGCATGTCTGTAATCCCAGATACTTAGAAGGCTGAGGTGGGAGGATCGCTTGAGCCTGGGAAGTTGAGGCTGCAGTGAGCTATGATTACACCACTGCACTCCAGCCTGGGCAACATAGTGAGGCCTGATCTCTACAAAAGATCAAAAACTTAGCCGGGCGTGATGGCACACACATGCAGTCCCAGCTACTTGGGAGGCTGAGGCAGGAGGATCGCTTGAGCCTGGGAAGTTGAAGCTGCAGTGAGCTATGATTACACTGTTGCACTCCAGCCTGGGCAACATAAGGAGGTCTCATCTCTACAAAAGATCAAAAAATTAGCCAGGCCTGATGGCGCACACATGTAGCCCTAGCTTCTTGGGAGGCTGAGGCAGGAGGATTGCTTGAGAAGTTGAGGCTGCAGTGAGCTATGTCATTACACCATTGCACTCCAGCCTGGGCAACATAGTGAGGCCTGATCTCTACAAAAGATCAAAAAATTAGCCAGGCATGGTGGTGCATACATGTAGTCCTAGCTTCTTGGGAGTTCAAGGCCAGCCTGGCCAACATGGTGAAACCTCATCTCTACTAAAAATACAAAAATTAGCCGGGCGTGGTGGCGGGCGCCTGTAATCCCAGCTACTCGGGAGGCTGAGGCAGGAGAATCGCTTTAACCCAGGAGGTGGAGGTTGCAGTGAGCCGAGACCGCGCCACTGCACTCCAGCCTGGGCGACAGAGTGAGAATCCGTCTAAAAAAAGAAAAAAAAAAAGAATAAGGGCCTCCAGCTGCATCCGTATTTCTGCAAAGGACATGATTTCATTCTTTTTCATGGCTGTGTAGTATTCAATGTTACAGATAGATGATATTTTCTTTTTTTTTTTTCTGAGACAGAATCTTGCAACCTCCACCTTCCAGGCGCGACCTCAGCTCGCTGCAACCTCCGCCTCCCGGGTTCAAATGATTCTCCCGCCTCAGCCTCCCAAGTAGCCAGGGTTCCAGGTGTTCACCACCACACTTGGCTAGTATTTGTATTTTTTTTTTTTTTTGAGCCGTAGTCTCACTTTTGTCACCCAGGCTGCAGTGCAATGGCACGATCTTGGCTTACTGCAACCTCCACCTCCCGGGTTTAAGTGATTCTCCTGCCTCAGCATCTCAAGCAGCTGGGATTACAGGCATCTGCCACCACGCCTGGCTAATTTTTTTTTTTTTTGAGATGGAGTCTCACACTGTCACCCAGGCTGGAGTACATTGGTGTGATCTCGGCTCACTGCAACCTCCACCTCCCTGGTTTAAGCGATTCTCCTGCCTCAGCCTCCCAAGTAGCTGGAACTACAGGTGCCCACCACCACACCTGGCTGATTTTTTTGTATTTTTAGTAGAGATGGGGTTTCACCATGTTGGTCAGGCTAGTCTCAAACTCCTGACCTCAGATGATCCACTCACCTCAGCCTCCCAAAGTGCTGGGATGACAGGCGTGAACTACCAGGACTGGCTAGTATTTGCATTTTTAATAGAGACAGGGTTTCACCACGTTGGCCAGGCTGGTCTCGAACTCCTGACCTCAGATCATCCACCCACCTCGGCCTCCCAAAATACTGGGATTACAGGCATGCACCACCATGCCCGGCTAGTATTTGCATTTTTAATAGAGACAGGGTTTCGCCATGTTGACCAGGCTGGTCCTGAACTCCTGACGTCAGATCATCCACTCACCTCGGCCTCCCAAAGTGCTGGGATGACAGGGCTGAGCCACCATGCCCGGACCCCAGGGATCAGATTTTTTTTTTTCCTGAGACGGGGTCTCGCTCTGTCACCCAGGCTGGAGTGCAGTGGTGCGATCTTGGCTCACTGCAACCTTCACCTCCCGGGTTCACGCCATCCTCCTGCCTCAGCCTCCCGAGTAGCTGGGATTACAGGCACGCACCACCACACCCAGCTAATTTTTTGGATTTTTAGTAGAGACGGGGTTTCTCCATGTTGGTCAGGCTGGTCTTTAACTCCCAGCCTCAGGTGATTCACCCACCTCGGCCTCCCAAAGTGCTGGGATGACAGGCGTGAGCCACCGCGTCTGGCCCCCACAGATCAGATTTTTGAAGAACGACTTGGTGGGTGGTTGGGAGGCCACTGAGTGGAAGAGTGTCGATTGTTCAGAGGTGAAATCTTCTCACACTGAGCCTCTTCCTGGGTGAGGACCACAGGATCAGATGAGCTAGTGGGTGGGGCCAGCTGATCCATCAAGCACACTGTCTGAGAAATATCTCAAACACTGATCTTAGGAGCCATGTAGGGAGGCTCAGAGTCTTGTAGCCGAAACCATAACTTCTAATCTTGTGGCTAATTTCTTGGTCCTGTAAAGGGAATCATGTCCCCAGGCAGGAAGGAGGTCCGTTGTGGGAAAGGGCTGTTGTCGTCTTGGTTTTAAACACTATAAGTTCCTTGCAAAGTTAGCTCATCCCCTGCCCAGGAATGAATAAGGGCAGCTTGGCTGTTAGAAGGCAGGTGCGAGCCACCACGTCCGGCCTTACTGAACCCTCTGCCTGGGCGACAGAGCAAAACTCCATCTAAAAAAAAATCCTCGAAACCGCCATTGCAAAATTGTAACTCAGACCCTGACAAAGGTCTGATGTTGACAGCCTCATCTGGCTTCTAACAGCCAAGCTGCTGTTTAAATTAGCCGCAAGATTAGAAGTTATGGTTTCGGCTACAAGACTCTGACCACCAAGTGGTTCTTCAAAAACTGTAACTGTTTTCAATGGCGGTTTCCACATTCTTTTGTTTTTGTTTTGAGACGGAATCTCCCTCTGTCGCCCAGGTTGGAGTGCAGTGGTGCGATCTCGGCTCACTGCAACCTCCGCCTCCCGGGTTCAAGCGATTCTCCTGCCTCAGCCTCCCGAGTAGCCGGGATGACAGGTGTGCACCATCACGCCCGGCTAATTTTTGTATTTTTAGCAGAGATGGGGTTTCACTATGTTGGCCAGGCTGGTCTCGAACTCCTGACCTCGTGATCCACCCGCCTCGGCCTCCCAAAGTGCTGGGATTGCAGGCATGAGCCACCACGTCCGGCCTCAAGACTCTTTCTAATCCCCACCTCCTCCTAAAGCACCAGGCATCCTGCATAGAACCAAGAAACGCCAACAAGTTTCCTAACGAAATCGCCTGAGCTGTAACTTCTGCCAAATAAAATAAGCGTGTGGCAGACAGCGACCGAGGACTTTGCGTGAGCACGGACGGAGATTAGGAAGCAGCCGACTTTCCTGAGCAGCCTCTGCCTTCAGGAGCGTCTCGGCACGGCGGGCATGCACCTCACCCACCCTCCCCGGTGAGTCCTCCTTTGGCACACTCCTGGGGTGCCCTGGGGAAGTCACCGGGCGAGGGCCAGGGCTGGAGACGGCCGGTACCACAGTCTCAGAACGAGAGCAGTGAGGGCCCACAGGTGCCCAAGGGTCTCTCTCTCCAACAGAGCCTCCTCCTCGGGGAAAGGACTTCTGAGAGCAGGTGCAACGTGTGCACGGCCCACCACGGCATGTCTGCTCCTGACAGACTCATCCCGCAAGCCCAGGACGAACAAGGATGGGAGGATCCAGTGGAGCCGACAGTGACGTCACTCCCGAGACTCAAAACAAAGCAAAGGGGGTCTGGGGGTGGCACTTCCTTCAGGCAAGAGGGGCCCTGATGAGGGGCCGCCAACGTACACTGACATGCATGCACACAGACATGCAGGCGAATGCACACACAGGTACACAGATACACAGATACACAGAAACATGTACACACATACGTACAAGGCACACCCACATTCACACAGACACACACATACAGACACATTTGCACACACACAGACACATATACAGGCAGATGCACGCACAGACACACAGATACACAGAAACGTACACACATACGTACATAGGCATATGTACACTCACACAGACCCACATATATGAACACATGTGCATACAGACACATATACAGGCATATGCACACACAGATACACAGATACACAAACATGTACACACCTACGTACAAGGCACACCCACATTCAGACACACACATACACATTTGCACACACAGACACATATACAGGCATATGCATGCACAGACACACAGAAACGTACACACATATGTACATAGGCATACCTACACTCACACAGACACACATATACAGACACATGTGCACACACACACACACATATACAGGCAGGCAAATGCACGCACAGATACACAGATACACAGAAACGTACACACGTACATATGTAGGCATACCTACATTCACACAGACACACATATATGGACACATGTGCACACAGACACATATACAGGCATATGCATGCACAGACACACAGAAACATGTACACATATACGTGCATAGGCATGCCCACCTCATGCAAATACACACACATGAATGCCACTCACATGCATACACACAGAGACACACAGGCATATGCATGCACAGACATGCAGAAACATGTACACACATATGTCCACAGGCACATCCACATTCACACACTCACATACATGCACACAGACATATAGGCATATGCACAGACACATAGAAACACGTACACACATACATGCATAGGCACACCCACACACACACACACACAGTCACATGCATGCAGAGACACATACACATAGGTGCATAGGCACACGTCCACCCTCACACTAACATACACATACACTCACATGCATGCACACAGACACACATATGGGCATATGCACACACAGAAACATGCACACACACACACGTGCATAGGCACACCCACACTCACACAGACACACACACTCACATGCATGCACACACACATACAGGCGTATGCAGACACACAGAAACACGCACACACACATAGGTGCATAGGCACGCCCACACTCACACAGACACACACACACTCACAACCATGCACTCAGACACACATACAGGTGCATGCATGCACGGACACACAGAAACGCACACACACAGGTGCATAGGCACACCCACACTCACACAGACACACACACTCACATGCATGCACACAGACACACATACAGGCGTATGCACAGACACACAAAAACACGCACACACACATAGGTGCATAGGCATATGCCCACACTCACACACATACACTCACAATCATGCACTCAGACACACACAGTCACATGCATGCAGAGACACACACAGGCGTATGCACGCAGACACATACACACATGGACACACGCATAGAGACACATGCTGACACCACACACAGATGCACACACACGGGCACGTGCGCACACACGGACACACACAGAGACACACGCAGACACCACACACACATGTGGACAGACGTGCACACACACACGCGGACACGCTCACGCTGCATGGAGGCCGTCCAGCCTGCCCTTCCTGCAAACACCTGACGTGCCGTTGCTGGAGTAAAAAATACAGATGCAAATGACTCTTTTACAGGGGGGTTAGTGCATCATTTCTCCCCACTCTGCATCTTGCGTGTGTGACGGGGCACGGGGCGGCTGCCGGGGCCGGAGGGGGCGGGGGTCGGCCGGGACGGTGCTGGGTGAACCAGGGCTCCCCCCACCGCAGCCTCCGTGTGGACCGATCGTCGACATGATGTGTCATAATTTGGCCTCCGATGCTGACAGGCCTGGCTGACTGGGGGCATTAAATCATTGCCCCGAGGGACTCTCACTCTGGCAACCCGCGCTGGTACAGCTGTCATCTCCTCCCACACAGTACCTATCATTTTTGACATGATCGGATCAAAATTAGTCAGTGCATTTAGATGTAAATTACACACATCCAAGAATCGTAATGAGCATGAAAAAAAAAAAAATACAGCCCTGTAGAGTTGACACGGCCCACGGCTTCCATCCATCCTGCACCGAGTCCCCGGCTGATGAGCCCCCTGATAATGAAACTCGCGTATCAAAAAAAGTCAGGAAACTTTTTTGAGGGGCATATTTAACCGAGCCTTAAATCCCCAAATAAGTCTGTAATGTTGGCTCACCCAGAAGTCCCCGCTTTACCCAACGGCTCCCAACACAGAGAGAGACATAGCTGGTCTCTCCTGAAGCGTGGCTCAGCCCTGGCACGGCTCACCTCTGCTCATGTATCTCGGGCCTTTTCTCCCCATTCCCGTTGGATTCCTTCCTAATGCAGAATTCTCTTCCGAGGCACAAGGAGACACTGTCCACGTGGGCTTGTGACCCGGGCATTCTCAGGGTCAGCTTTGCCGGGATAGGGCAGGGGGCCACTGCTATCTTTCTCTGCAGGCTGGACGCCTTCACTGGGGGAGCTGAAATTATCTACTCAGTGCCTACTTCCTCCTGGAATTGGGACTCAGCTGCCAGAAAACCTTCCCGAAACAGCCCCTCTAACACTGAGGACCTTCCAGATCTAGCCAGCCTCATAGTCTAGGCCAAATGTCTCCCGCCGGCTCCAGATACACACAGGTTTGTGGTCAGGACCTCGTACAAACACTCCTCAGCCAACCCACAGCTTTGAGAGCTGGTTTCTAACAACTGCATTATTTAAGCCAGCTCATGAACGACGGCGTTATTTCAGCACCAAACTAGCCTACTTTGCCTGTAACTGGTTTTACATTTTTTTTTTTAAACATAGCCACACACACGCAAAAGAAGGGGAGAAACGCTTCTGAACACATACCTTTAAATATTCCTTAATCAGACACGCTCGATAAAACTGACAGGGCTATCCAGAGGGCAGACACAAAACTGTTTCTCCTGCAAACCGTGGAAATCTTGGTGGGTAGAAACAGCTCCTCCGGCTCACGCGGGAAAACCTCACTTCAATTTGACATCCGGAGGTAACCACGGGGCACCTGTGTGCATCCCCAGCTCAGCCTTTCCACGGGGCCAGGTGGGCTTGAATTAAATTAGGTAATCAGTGGGTGTTTGGCCTGTCACCCATGTTTAGGGCATGGTGCATGAAGCCATCATTAAACATCTTGGGCTGTGATGACCACGTGTGTGGGGAAATTCTGGGGCCGGCAGGCGGAGAGGGGTGTCCCAAGGCAGGCCAGGGCCGGGGGGTATATAGAACCACCGTGGCAGCCAGGCTCTGGGAGCTCTCCGAGGTCTCTGCGACAAGATGATTACCGGAGCCAGAAGGTTAAACTGTCTTCAGGCTTCCCCCAGCAGGTTGACAGCATAAGGAAAAATACTTGTGTTTCACTGGAGCAATTCAAAACTCCGTCTACGATACACAGACAGAGCCCCCAACATCCAGGTTTTCGCAGCAACGTAAAGAAATCCTGAAATAAAGCAAAAATGTACCTGAGCATTTTTTTTCTTTTCTTTTCTTGAGACGGAGTTTCGCTCTTGTTGCCCAGGCTGGGGTGCAATGGCACAGTCTCGGCTCACTGAAACCTCCGCCTCCCAGGTTCAAGCCATTCTCCTGCCTCAGCCTCCCGAGTAGCTGGGATTACAGGAACCTGCCACCACGCCCGGCTGATTTTAGTATTTTTAGTAGAGATGGGGTTTCACCGTGTTAGCCAGGCTGGTCTCGAACTCCCGACCTCAGGTGATCTGCCCACCTCTGCCTCCCAAAGTGCTGGGATTACAGGCATGAGCCAACGCGCCTGGCCTATTTTTTATTATTATTATCTTATTTTTAAGACAGGGTCTGGCTCTGTTGCCCAGGCTGGAGTGCAGTAGCTCAATCATGGCTCACCGCAGCCTCGGACGCCTGGACTCAGGAGATCCTCCCTCCTCGGACTTCCCAGTATCTGGGACTACAGACGTCAGCCACCATGCCTGACTAATTTTTTTTTTACTTTGTGTAGAAATGGGGGTCTTGCTATGTTGCCCAGGCTGGTCTTGAACTCCCGGAGTCAAGCAATCCTCCCACCCTGGCCTCTCAAAATGCTAGGACTGCAGGATTGCAGGCGTGAGCCACCGGCCCGGCCACCCTTGGCCATTTCTGACCTCCAAGCTGAAAGACTCAGTATATTTGAAATGGGGTGTTTGCGGCCAGGCGTGGTGGCTCAGGCAGATCACCTGCAGTCAGGAGTTCGAGACCAGCCTGGCCAGCATGGTGCACAGGTATGGCGTGCACCTGTAACCCCAGCTACTTTGGAGGTTGAGGCGTGAGAATCGCTTGAGCCCGGGAGGCGGAGGTTGCAGTGAGCCGAGATAGTACCATTGCACTCCAGCCTGGGGGTACAAGAGCAAGACTCCTTCTCAAAAAAAAGAAAGAAAAGAAAACAGAAAGCAAAACCAGTGTCTTATTTTCGCCATGAAGGAATCCCATACTTCCATATCAGTGCTAAAATCATAGGGGGCTTAAACCTATCGATGCCTAGCGTTCCATTATTGGAACGCTAAGCATCTGGGAGTTATTTACCGCCTATTGTCAAGGTCATTGCCAAGGCCTGGTTTTTCACACATATCTGCAAATACAAGAAACTGCCACCTCCAGCATAAAACAGGACATCTTTGGGAAGCACGATGCCGGCCCTTCAGTTTCAACTCAGGACAAAATGAAGATTTTATTTTTTATTTTTAATTTTTGAGATGAATTTTCACACTTGTTACCGAGGCTGGAGTGCAAAATCTCAGCTCACTGCAACTTCCGCCTCCCAGGTTCAAGCAATTCTCCCACCTCAGCCTCCCGAGTAGCTGGGATTACAGGCACCTGCCACCACGCCCAGCTAGTTTTTGTATTTGTAGTAGAGACAGGGTTTCACCATGTTGGCCAGGCTGGTCTCAAACTCCAGACCTCAGGTGATCGGTCCGCCTTGGCCTCCCAAAGTGCTGGGATTACAGGCTTGAGCCACCGTGCCCAGCCCAAAACAAAGTTTTGAGACCTCTTCTCAAAAAAAGAAAATCATCCAGTTTGCAAACCATTGAATAGACAGGTAGATAACTGACTGATGGATAATTGATATGATGATAGATGATAGATTGTTGACTGATAGGTAAATAGATGATTGATAATTGATATAGATGATTGATGATTGATGCATAAATGATATAGATCAAGGATTGATGATAGCTGATTGATAGGTATGATGGATAATTGATATAGATAGATGATTGATGATAGTTGAAGGTATGATGCATAATTCATATAAATAGATGATTGATAATTGATAAATAGTTGATTGATAGGTGTGATGGATAATTGATGTAGATAGATGATTGATGATTGATAGATAGCTGATCGATAGGTGTGACGGATAATTGATATAGATTGATGATAGGTAGTTGATTGATATGATGGATAATTCATATAGATAGATGGTTGAATGATAAGTATGATGGATAATTGATATAGATGATTGATGATTGATAGATGGTTGATTGATAGGTATGATGGATAATTGATATATATGGTTGGGGATTGATAGATAGTTGATTGATAGGTATGATGGATAATTCACACAGATAGATGATTGATGATTGATATATGATTGATAGGTTTGATGGATAATTGATATAGATGATTGATGATTGATAGTTGATTGATATGTATGATGGATAATTAGTATAGATAGATGATTGATGATAGTTGATTGATAGGTATGATGGATAATTGATATAGACAGATGATTAATGATTGATAGCTGATTGATAGGTATGACAGATAATTGATATAGACAGTTAATAGGTAGATAATTGACTGATAGATCACTAATAGGCGATAGATAGACAGAGATTGCCTCAGCCTCAGGCAGTGTCTTTCAGTCCTGGTACTTCTGACACGTGGCACTGGACGATTCTCTCTGGTGGGGCTGATCTGTGCACTGTAGGGTGTTGAGCAGCGTCCCTGGGCTTCACCCACCAGCGACCAGGAGCACCCTCACTCCCAGTCCAGGAGCACCCTCACTCCACAATCCAGACAACCAAAAGTGTCCCCAGAGACTGACAAAGTGTCCTCAGAGGAGACAATCATCAGCAGCTGAAAAGCACAGATTAGATAGATAGATAGATAGATAGATGATAGATAGATAATGGGTTAATAAGTAGATCCATAGATAGATGATAGATAGATAGATAAATAGATAGATAGATAGATAACGGGTGAATAAATAGATCTGTAGATAGATGATAGGTAATAGATAGATAATATAGACAGATAGATAATGGATGGATGATAGATAGATTTATAGATGCTAGAGATAGGTAATGGATGGATAGATGATAGATGAATGACGGATAGATAGATTATAGACAGATAATAGATAAAGATTGATGATAGATGATAGATAATAAAGGTAGATAGATAGATATAGATAAATAGGTAGATTGATGGATGATAGATTGATTTATATATGACAGAGATAGATAGGTAATGGATGGGTAGATGATAGATGAATGATGGATAGATAGATAGATGATAGATAGATAATAAAGATGGGTGATGGATGGATGAATGATAGATGATGGATAAATTGATTTATAGATGATAGAGATGATAGATGATGGATGAATAGATAGATGCATGATAGATAATGGATAGATGGATAGATGGATGGATGGATGGATAGATGGATGGTTGGGAGAGAGATTATAGATAGATGATACGTGGATAGATAGATAATAGATAGATAGATGATAGATAGATAGATACATAATAGATTGAGAGATTGATTGATTGATTGACAGATGATAGATGGAATCCCTCAGATAGTGTCTCTCAGCCTCACCTCTGCTGACATTTGGGGCTGGAGGGTTCTCTGTGGTCACTGTAAGGTGCTGAGCAGCATCCCCGGGCTCCACAAACCAGGTGCCAGGAGCACCCCCTCCCAGTTACAACACCCAGAAACGCCCCGGACAGTGCGAAGTGTCCGCCGGGGTGCATGCTCATCCCCGCTTGAGAACGGTCGCTCCCCAAATCCCCCGGAAGCCATCCTCATTTCTAAAGTTCCAAGAACCTGGCCAGGCCGTTTCACCTCTCCACAAACATCTGACTTCTGCTCTGCTATATATTTAGAATCCTCTCCATTCATATTTATACCCACAGAGTCCTCTGCTGGATGAACCCCTGGGCTCAATTTTTCAGCACAAAAAGAGCCTTTTTATTCCCAGAGGAAAACTTCAGAGCAGGTGCAGAGGCTGACAGATGGCAGGTGCAGAGGCTGACAGACGGCAGCCTCCACCACAAACCAGAGCAGCATAAACAGACACAGGCTCAAGCCACAGTGTGAGAGACATAAATGAGACATAAATAATGGCATTGCTTCCTTACCACAACACGCAGAGGCAGGCACTATTTTCAGGTACATTTTTCCCGATGAGGAAATGAGGGATTCATAGATGGTGAGAATTTCTCCTAATGCAATCCCTTCCGCAGCCCCCCATCCCTCGACAGGCCCCGGTGTGTGATGTTCCCCTTCCTGTGTCCATGTGTTCTCATTGTTCAACTCCCACTTAGGAGTGAAAACATGCGGTGCTTGGTTTTCTGTTCCTGTGTGAGTTTGCTGAGAATGATGGATTCCAGCTTCATCCATGTCCCTGCAAATGACATGAACTCATCCTTTTTGATGGCTGCATAGTATTCCATGGTGTCTATGTGCCACATTTTCTTTATCCAGTCTATCATTGATGGGTTGACTGCTTAGAAAAACTTCCCTGTTGCCAAACACTGAGTGATGAAGAAAAACTCTGGGACTCATCTAGAAAGACGGTGAATTCAGAGAGCTGACATCATGGTGCATGCTAAGCAAAGACGACGGGCTTTGAAAACCTGCTGGGAATAGCAAAAGACTTGGAACCAACCCAAATGCCCATCAATGATAGACTGGATGAAGAAAATGTGGCCCATATATACCATGGAATACTATGCAGCCGTGAAAAAGGATGAGTTCCTGTTGTTTGCAGGGACATGGACGAAGCTGGAAACCATCATTCTCAGCAAACTCACACAGGAACAGAAAACCAAACACCGCATGTTCTCACTCATAAGTGGGAGTTGAACGAACCCCTCATTTCCTCATCAGGAAAATGCACCTGAAAATAGCGCCTGCCTCTGGGTGTTGTGGGAAGGAGGCAATGCCACTATTTATGTCATGGACGCCCCAAGGGGCCCAAAGACCAGGGTCCCATTTTCATTATGGCTGGGCTGGCTTTGTGTTCATTGGAGCGATGTGAGCTCCATGTGTCTCAACCTGCAAGGGTGAACTTCGTCCTAGTGGCCAAATGGATAACGTGGGAGTTCCCAAAGGGTACATCTCAGAACACCCTGTTGGTTAAGCATGTGTTTGGTACTAATGGCAGCAACCCAAGGATGAAAAAAAAAATGCTCCATCAGTGAGAGACTGGATAAAGAAAATGTGGCACACAGACACCATGGAATACTATGCAGCCATGAAAAAGGGTGAGTTCCTGTCGTTTGCAGGGACATGGACGAAGCTGGAAACCATCATTCTCAGCAAACTCACACAGGAACAGAAAACCAAACACCGCAAGTTCTTACTCCTAAGTGGGAGTTGAACAATGAGAGTATTTTTTTTAATCTTTATTTTTGCAGAGATGATAGGCTAACTCTATTGCCCAGACTGGAGAGCTGTGGTACGATCTTGGCTCGCTGCAGCCTCGATGTCCTGGGCTCAAGGAATGCTCCCACCTTAGCCTCCCCAGGAGCTGGGACTACAGGTGGAAACCACCACATCTAGCTGATATTTTTTTTTTTTTTTTTTTTTGAGACAGAGTCTCGCTCTGTCGCCCAGGCTGGAGTGCAGTGGCTCAATCTCAGCTCACTGCAAGCTCCACCTCCCGGGTTCACGCCATTCTCCTGCCTCAGCCTCCCGAGTAGCTGGGAGTACAGGCGCCTGCCACCATGCCAGGCTCATTTTTTGTATTTTTAGTAGAGATGGGGTTTCACCGTGTCAGCCAGGATGGTCTCGATCTCCTGACCTCATGATCTGCCCACCTCGGCCTCCCAAGATTTTTTTTTATAGAGTTGGGGTCTTGCTATGTTGCCCAGGCTGGTCTCAAACTCCTGGCTCCAGCGATCCTCCCACCTCAGCCTCCCAAAGTGCTGGGATTGCAGGCGTGAGCCACTGCACCCGGCCCCAAAGCACTTTTGGAAGGAATTTGAGGAGCAGATGCAGTAAGTGTCTCATGCATTATTTATTGTGCTTAGGAAGCATTTAAAATAATTCTCCTGCCAGGCACAGTGGCTCTCACTTGTAATCCCAGCACTTTAGGAGGCCGAGAAGGGAGGATCTCTTGAGCCCAGAAGTTTGAGATCAGTCTGAGCAACCTCATGACACCCCGTCTCTACAATAAATTAATTTAATTAAATTAAATAATTCCCCAAGGTCCTCAGAACCACATTCAGTGATGCACTTCCAAATACAACACATATAACTATGTATTTTTGTTATACATATAATAAAAGATATAACAAAGTCACATACAGTTGGTGCGGTTTCATCTAAACTATTCAA
This sequence comes from Gorilla gorilla gorilla, assembly GCF_029281585.2. Taxonomy (NCBI): domain Eukaryota; kingdom Metazoa; phylum Chordata; class Mammalia; order Primates; family Hominidae; genus Gorilla; species Gorilla gorilla. The sequence continues at coordinate 104,025,899 of NC_073242.2, forward strand.
AGAAAAGTGACATCACTGAGCACGGTGGCTAACGCCTGTAATCCCAGGATGCTGGGAGGCCAAGGTGGGCAGATCCCCTGTGGTCACTAGTTCAGGACCAGCCTGGCCAACACGGTGAGACCCCACCTCTACTAAAAATACAAAAATTAGCCAGGTGTGGTGGTGGGCACCTGTAGTCCCAGCTCCTCAAGAGGCTGAGGCAGGAGAATCACTTGAACCCAGGAGGTGGAGGTTGCAGTGAGCTGAGATCGTGCCACTGCACTCCAGCCTGGGTGACAGAGTGAGATTCCATCTTGAAAAAAAAAAAAACCAGAAAAGTGACATCCTCATAATCTGTTGCTTCATTGGTGCAACCTCACCAGAGAGTTCTGAGGCCAGTGTGGACTCTGCTGCCATTTTTCTCTATATGATAGAGATAGATAGGGAATGGACGGATGGAGGGATGGATGGATAAATACATACAGGATAGATAGATAAATAGATAGGTGATAGATAATAGATAAAGATAGATGGATGGGTGATTGATAGATGATGGATAAACTGATTGACTTATAGATGATAGAGATGATAAATAGAGGATGGATGGATGAGTAGATGCATGATAGATGATGGATGGATGGATGGATGGATGGATGGATGGATAAATACATACAAGAGAGATAGATGGATGAATAGATGGATAGATACATAGATGATAGATGATAGAATAGATGGATGGATGGATGGATAGATAAATACATGAAGGATAGATGGATGAATAGATGGATAGATACATACATGATAGAATGGATGGATGTATGGATGGATGGATAGATAAATACATACAGGATAGATGGATGAATAGATGGATAGATACATAGATGATAGATGATAGAATAGATGGATGGATGGATGGATAGATAAATACATGAAGGATAGATGGATGAATAGATGGATAGATACATACATGATAGAATGGATGGATGTATGGATGGATGGATAGATAAATACATACAGGATAGATAGATGGATGAATAGATGGATAGATACATAGATGATAGATAATAGAATAGATGGATGGATGGATGGATGGATGGATGGACAAATACATACAGGATAGATGGATGAATAGATGGATAGATACATAGATGATAGATAGATAGATGATAGAATAGATGGATGGATGCATGGATAGATAAATACATGCAGGATAGATAGATGGAAGAATAGATGGATAGATACATAGATGATAGAATGGATGGATGTATGGATGGATGGATAGATAAATACATACAGGATAGACAGATGGATGAATAGATGGATAGATACATAGATGATAGAATAGATGGATGGATGGATGGATGAATGGACAAATACATACAGGACAGATAGATGGAGGAATAGATGGATAGATACATAGATGATAGATATATACATACAGGATGGATAGATGGATGAATAGATGGATAGATACATAGATGACAGATTGATTGATAGACAGATAAATAGATAGATAGATAGATAGATAGATAGATAGATAGGATGGATGAATACATACAAGATAGATAGATGGATGAATAGATGGATAGATACATAGAAGATAGAATAGATGATGGATGGATGAATGGATGAATGAGAGAGAGAGAGATAATAGATGATAGGTGGATAAATAGATAATGGATAGACAGATGATTGATTGATTGATTGATTGACAGATGATAGATAGATAGTGTCCCTCAGTCAGTGTCTCAGTCAGCTTCAGCTCTGCTGACATTCCCTGTGGTCAGACAGACCCCAGAGTGGTGTGTGGTGTGGTGTGGTTTAGACAAATGAGGCAGACATGAAATGCCAGCTTTCCTTGGTGCTTTGTGGACCCTCCGTGGGCTTGTATTTAGTCCCAAATGGAGATCACATCTGTCCCATTGAAGTGGCCTGTTCACATCACAGCTCCCCACCCTTCAGGAGGAATCAGACGCCCACCTTCGACCCATGGTGTGTGCAATGTGAACTCCACGTGCCTTGGGCCACCTTGTGGGCTGTGGTTGACGTGCACCTGTCATCCCAGCTACTCCGGAGGCTGAGGCAGGAGAATCACTTGAACTCGGGAGGCGGAGGTTGCAGTGAGCCGAGATCGTGCCACTGTACTCCAGCCTGGGTGACACAGCGAGACTCTGTCTCAAAAAAATGAAAATAAAAATAAATAAAATAAAACGTCTACCCTAAATGAAATTTGCTGTGAGTATGGTGGGTACAACTTGGGAAAATGAGTAGGTGTTTGGTGAAAAGGAGGAGGGGGGGTCTCCCCTTTCTCTCAGCTGAGTGAAATTGAAGAGGAAAAAAATCTTAAAAGAAGGGGCAGGACTTGTAGGCTTATGCTAAAGTCCTGGAGTTGTAAAAGATAAAGGAAAGGGGACAGACAGGGTGGGTCACACCTGTCATCCCAGCACTTTGGGAGGCCGAGGCAGGTGGATCACATGAAGTCAGGAGTTCGAGACAAGCCTGGCCAACATGGTGAAACCCCATCTCTACTAAAAATACAAAATTTAGCAGGGCGTGGTGGTGGGTGCCTGTAATCGCAGCTACTCAGGAGGCTGAGGCAGGAGAATCTCTTGAACCTGGGAGGCAGAAAATGCAGTGAGCCGAGATCACGCCATTGCACTCTACCCTGGGCAACAAGAGCAAAACTGTCTCAAAAAAAAAAAAAAAAGAATGGGCAGGACTTCTTGTTCTTGTTGTTTCTGTTTTGAAACAGGGTCTCACTGTGTCGCTCAGGCTGGAGTGCAGTGGTGCGATCTGGGCTCACTGCAACCTCCACCTCCCGGGTTCAAGCCATTCTCCTGCCTCAGCCTTCAGAGTAGCTGGGATCACCGGTGCGCACCAACACGCCTGGCTAATTTTTGTATTTGTAGTAGAGATAGGGTTTCACAATGTTGCTCAGGCTGGTCTCGCACTCCTGACCTCAAATGATCCACCCGCCTCAGCCTCCCAAAGTGCTGGGATTACAGGCGTGAGCCACCGCACCCGTCTGTGTGTTGGTTTTCGTTTTGAGACAGGGTCTTGCTCTGTTGCCCAGGCTGGAGTGCAGTGGTGCAATCCTAGCTCAGTACAGCCTCGGACTCCTGGGCTCAAACGATCCTCCTGCCTCAGCCTCCAGAGTAGCTGGGACTACAGACCCCCCCACCTACACCCGGCTAATTATTTTATTTTTTATTTTTCTAGAAACAAAGTATCACTACATCACTCTGTTGCTCAGGCTATAGTCTCAAACTTCTGGTCTCAAGCAATCCTCCAACCTCAGCCCCCCAAAGTGGTAGGATTACAGGCATGAGCCACCATGCCTGGCCAAATGTGTGTTTTTTTGAGCCATTCTGTGAATGGCCATTTGTTACACCTGCTGAAACAGCTTCGTAAGGGTGAGGCTTGTATTTCCAGAACACCATCTTGCTTGATCCTTGTAGCAAACCTACTACGGTATAGATGTCTTAGGCATATTTACAGATGTGTTGGCTGAGTGCAGTGGCTCACACCCGTAATCCCAGCACTTCAGGAGGCTGAGGTGGGAGGATCACTTGAGCCCAGGAGTTCGAGGCTGCAGTGAGCTATGATCACACCACAGAGCTTCAGCCTGGGAGACATAGCGAGACCCCATCTCTATCTGTTGGCTGAGTGCAGTGGCTCACCCCCCTAATCCCAGCACTTCAGGAGGCTGAGGCGGGAGGATCAGTTGAGCCCAGGAGTTCGAGGCTGCAGTGAGCTCTGATCACACCACAGAGCTTCAGCCTGGGAGACATAGCGAGACCCCATCTCTGTCTGTTGGCTGAGTGCAGTGGCTCACACCCGTAATCCCAGCACCTCAGGAGGCTGAGGTTGGAGGATCACTTGAGCCCAGGAGTTCGAGGCTGCAGTGAGCTCTGATCACACCACAGAGCTTCAGCCTGGGAGACATAGCGAGACCCCATCTCTACCTGTTGGCTGAGTGCAGTGGCTCACCCCCCCTAATCCCAGCACTTCAGGAGGCTGAGGCAGGAAGATCACTTGAGCCCAGGAGTTCGAGGCTGCAGTGAGCTCTGATCACACCACTGAGCTTCAGCCTGGGAGACATAGCGAGACCCCATCTTTATCTGTTGGCTGAGTGCAGTGGCTCACACCCGTAATCCCAGGACATCAGGAGGCTGAGGTGGGAGGATCAGTTGAGCTCAGGAGTTCGAGGCTGCAGTGAGCTGTGATCACACCACAGAGCTTCAGCCTGGGAGACATAGTGAGATGCCATCTCTACCAAAAAAAAATCATTTAGAAAAAAACAGCCAGGCATAGTGGCACACACCTGTAGTCCAGCTACTCGGGAGGCGGAGGCCGGAGTATGGCTTGAGCCCAGGAGGCTGAGGCTGCAGTGAGCTGGGATCACATCCCTACAGTCCAGCCTGGGCGACAGAGCAAGACCCTGTCTCAAAACAAAAAATGCAAGGACCCTGATCACGTCACTGCACTTCAGCCTGGGCAACAGAGAAAAGCCTCATCTGTACTAAAAATAAAAATAACGGGCCGGGCGCGGCGGCTCGCACCTGTCATCCCAGCACTTTGGGAGGCCGAGGTGGGTGGATCACAAGGTCAGGAGATCGAGACCATCCTGGCCAACACGGTGAAACCCCGTCTCTACTACTAAAAATACAAAAAATTAGCCGGGTGTGGTGGCGGGCGCCTGTAATCCCAGCTACTCTGGAGGCTGAGGCAGGCGGATCACGAAGTCAGGAGATCGAGACCATCCTGGCTAACACCGTGAAACCCAGTCTCTACTAAAAATACAAAAGATTAGATGGGCATGGTGGCGGGCGCCTGTAGTCCCAGCTACTCCGGAGGCTGAGGCAGGAGAATGGCGTGAACCCGGGAGGTGGAGGTTGCAGTGAGCCGAGATTGCACCATTGCACTCTGCACCCCAGCTTGGGCAACAGAGAGAGACTCTGTCTCGAAAATAAATAAATAAATAAATAAATAAATTAATTAATTAAAATTAACTTAAATTAAAATTAAAATGAAATTAAAATTAAATTAAATTAAATTAAATTAAAATTTAAAAAGCCAGACATCTTGTCTTGGGCCACCTGTCTGAGCTTGGAACCCAGGAGGGATACTCCCCACGGTGTACACCCGTGAAGCCCCCTCTCAACACCAATCCCTTTGCTGAATACAAAAGGCTTTTCATTTCCAGAGTATAAAGTAGATCTCTCTTGAATTTCTAGATATCCTCAGACAATAACAACCAATCATTAAAGGCGGTCCCACAGCCTTGCTCCCCAGTAGGGTGGAAGGCAGAGGTGCTCAGAGCCCCCCCAGCTCGGGGGCGAGTCACCTATGACCACAATTACCATCATTAGTGAGCTGGGCTCAGCTCCGCGGAAGCTGGAAAGCACACTCGCGAACACCCTTTGATCATTTCTGTTTCTAGGCCTTGAGTGATTCAATAAAACATACCTCTAAATTCAGATCCTTTCTGCGATGCCCTGTTTCAACTTTGAGGTTAAATTATCTAAAAGGAGTAACTGCCTAAGTTTTCTAGGCAAACTTCTCCATACTCGCGGCTTTTTCGTGGGAACTGCACTTACTGAAAGCAAGTTAATGTTCCTGCAAAATAGTATAAAGAGGCCGGTCGGGTGCTATGGTTCGTGTCTGTAACCCCAGCACTTTGGGAAGCTGAGGTGGAAGGATTGCTTGAGCCCAGCAATTGGAGAGCACCCGGAGCAACATAGCAAAACCCCAGGTCTATAAAAAATAATTTTTGGCCAGGAGCAGTGGCTCACACCTGTAATCCCAGCGCTTTGGGAGGCTGAGGTGGGCAGATCACAAAGTCAAGAGATCGAGACCATCCTGGCCAACAATGGTGAAACCCTGTCTCTCCTAAAAATACAAAAATTAGCCAGGCATGGTGGTGGACACCTGTAATCCCAGCTACTTGGGAGGCTGAGGCAGGAGAAGCACTTGAATGAGGGTGGCAGAGGTTGCAGTGAGCTGAGATCGCACCACTGCACTCCAGCCTGGCAACAGAGCAAAATTCCATCTAAAAAAGGAAAAAAAAAAAAAAAAAAAGGAGTGGGGGACCCCAGGCCAGGCACGGTGGCTTACGCCTGTAATCCCAGCACTTTGGGAGGCCAAGGCAGGAGGATCACCTGAGGTCAGAAGTTCGAGACCGGCTTGGCCAACATGGTGAAACCCCATATCTACTAAAAATACAAAAATTAGCCAGGCTTGGTGGTGGACACCTATAATCCCAGCTACTTGGGAGGCTGAGGCAGGAGAGTCAGTTGAACCCAGGAGGCAGAGATTGCAGCAAGCCAAGATCGTGCCATCGCACTCCAGCCTGGGGTACAAGAGCATAACTCCATCTCAAAAAAAAGGGGGGACCTCAGAGAGCTCCCTCACCCCTTTCACCATATGAGAACACAGCCAGACAGAGCCATCTATGAATGAGCAAACAGGTCCCCATCAAACACAAAATCTACCACGCTTTGATCCGGGACTTTCCCCACCAAACACCAAATCTACCACGCGTTGATCTGAGACTTCCCAGCCTCTACAGCTGTGAGCAGTAAATGTCTACTGTTTCTAAGCCATGCAGTCTATGGCATTCTGCCATAGCAACACCAAGGAACTAAGACAGCCGCCACCAGGTCTATGAGATTCTAGCTTCTATTTAGCAAAGGCTCAATGAAACCAGAAGAGAGAAAGACGTGTCCTGCTTTTCAATCCATGCCCCCTGCACTGTGAACCCAGTCACAATTCTTTCCTCTTACCCACACGTGGCCAATAGTTGGTCCTCTCTTTGGCTGTCCTGCCTCTGATTTGTGTCCACAGTGAACCCACCTCATGGCTGTAACAAATCTCCTCTTCCTCTCCCACTGGCTGATCCTGTTGGTCATCGTGAAACGTTTCCTGAGGTTCCCAAAGCTCGCTCCACCCCAAACCAAGGGCACTTTCTTCCTGATGCCTGAGTTCCTCATGCTCCTTCCATGAACATGTGAGATGGGGAAGCTGAATCATCGTGCCGGGACTCAGAGCCTTGTCATCTTGGGGTCATTCCTGCCTCACACGTCTCAGTGGGAACCAGCGTCACCTCCCTCTTTGGCATCCTGGAGCCTCCTACATTCTCTATCCCCCCATCCTGGCATCCAGGGAGCTGGACTTTCTGCCCAGCACTTGGAACCTTGAGAGAATAAAGGAAATCAGCTGCAGGACAGAAATTCCTCATGACGACAGCAACCTCTCCAGAGCCCAGAGGCAGCTTGGAGAGTCCTCCCCGACCACCTTCCTCCCTTGGGTTCTGCCCTGTTGTCTGAGTCTCCGTCTTTGGGTTCCCTGTCAAGACTATAAATTCTCCTAATGTTTTTCCCATGAATTCCTTCCCTGGCTAAGCTATTGAGGTCTTCTCTGATCCTCTCATGTCCTTTTCCTTGTTCTCCTTAGACCTCGTCCACCTCCACTCCTTCTATATCCCACCCGTGTGTGGAGCATCTGCAGGGACACTCCGACTCCTAGGTTGCTTCCTCTGCAAGATCTGGGGTGATATTTTCAGCTGCCTGAATAACTTCTCCACGTGCAGCCTTGATGATTGAAGATAAGGTTATGCCACCTCCCAAAGAACAGGTCAAAGACTTGGTAGGACATTCAGATTGTCTCGTTATCTGCTGCACTTCTAATTACAAATCAGAGACCGATCCATCTTATCTGCAGGTTTAAAATAAAGCTACTTCTGCACATCACTTTGTGGTCAGACGGAGGGGAACTCTCCACTTTTAAATTCAAAGTTGAATTGAATGAACGAATGAGTAAATGAATTAGTTAGTACTTGATGGAGACTTTCTCACCTCCCTGGCTGAGAAAAACTCCAATATCCACTCCAAACATGCCAGCAACTAAGTAAATAAGTACATTTCTGGTGGGGCTATCTGTTTGCTCTCCAAAGAAAGCAAACTCAGCCGAGCACGGTGGCTCATGCCTGTAATCTCAGCATTTTGGGAGGCCAAGGCGGGAGGATCACCTGAGGTCAGGGGTTCAAGACCAGCCTGGCCAACTTGGTAAAACCCCGTCTCTACTAAAAGTACAAAAAAATTAGCTGGGTGTGGTGGCAGGTGTCTGTAATCCCAGCTATTTGGGAGACTGAGGCAGGAGAATCGCTTGAACCCCAGAGGTGGAGGTTGCAGTGAGCCGAGATTGCACCATTGCATGCCAGCCTGGGCAACAAGGGTGAAACTATCTGAAAAATAAAATAAAATAAAATAGAAAGCAAACTCTTCCTTCTCTGCATGGAAATAAACTTCTCTTCTCCTTTTTGTTGCTTCTGAAAAATGAGACAAAATGAAGAGAAGAGAATGATATATTGTGATGTGAAAACACACACACACACATACACAAATGTCTCTCTTTTCTCTGCACCAATTACTAAATGAAAGCCAGTTTAGTGAATGTTTAAACTTCTCCACCCTAGAGGTTGAGCTCTCTGGGTACAGAAACCTCTCACTATGTTTCAGCTCCTCTGTCTCAAAAAAACCCAAAAGATAGATGGATAGATAGATGATAGATGGATGGATGGATTAGATGGATGGATGGATAGATAGAGAGATAGATAGATAGATAGATAGATAGATAGATAGATAGATAGATAGATAGATAGACAGACAGACAGACAGACAGACAGAATTGCCGGGCGCGGTGGTTCACGCCTATAATCCCAGCACTTGGGCAGGCCGAGGCAGGCAGATCACAAGGTCAAGAGATCAAGACCATCCTGGCCAACATGGTGAAACCCCGTCTCTACTAAAAGTAAAAAATCAGCCGGGTGTGGTGGCAGGTGCCTGTAGTCCCAGCTACTCAGGAGGCTGAGGCAGGAGAATCACTTGAACCCAGAAGGCAGAGGTTGCAGTGAGCCAAGATCGCACCACTGCACTCCAGCCTGGGCGACAGAGTGAGACTCAGTCTCAAACAGAAAGAAAGAAAGAAAGAAAGAAAGAAAGAAAGAAAGAAAGAAAGAAAGAAAGAAAGAAAGAAAATCTACAGCAAAGTACCGCAAACCACAGGGCTTAAACAACAGACATTGATTTCTCACACACATGAAGACTGGAGGTCCAAGATCAAAGTGGCAACATCTCAGCTCCTGGTGAGGACTCCCTTCCTGGCTTGCAGACGGCAACCTTCTTGCTGTGTCATTCTATGGTGGGGGATCGAGAGAAAGAGACAGAGAGAGAGAGAGAGAGAGAGAGGAAGCTCTGGTGTCCCTTTTATGGGGATACTAATCCCATTCATGAGACTCTACCATCACGACCTCCTCACCTCCCAAAGACCCCCCACTAGTAACACTCTGACCTTGGGGTTCAGGGTTTCAACGTAGGACTTGGCAGGACAAAGCATTCATTCTGTCTGCAGAAAAAGATCCACAAAGCCCCTTTGGAACCTGGACTGGGACACAGCCGTGCATCTGGGGAGGCTCCAAACCCTCTCTGTGGTATCAGGAATAACCACCGGTTTTTTGTTGTTGTTTTGTTTGTTTTTGTTTTTAAGATGGAGTCTCGCTGTGTCACCCAGGCTGGTGTGCAGTGGTGCGATCTCGGCTCACTGCAACCTCCACCTCCCAGGTTCAAGCGATTCTCCTGCCTCAGCCTCCCGAGTAGCTGGGACTACAGGCGCCCGCCACCACGCCCGGCTAATTTTTTGTATTTTTAGTAGAGACGGAGTTTTACCATGTTGGCCAAGATGGTCTCGATCTCCTGACCTGTTGATCCGCCCGCCTCCGCCTCCCAAAGTGCTGGGATGACAGGCGTGAGCCACCGCGCCCGGCCAACCACAGGTTTTTTCCAAAGACTGAAACCAACAAACAAAAAAAATCACCAAAATTCACAAAAGTATGTCTGTTACGACTTCCCGTCTTTCCAAACGCTCACCTTTCACACTTTTCATTTTCATCATAAAACACTGACGAGTCGCTTTTTCTGCCTCCAACAAGCAGTAGAAACACAACAAAGTATCACCAAAAGTCCACATGCGACTACTATGAAAGCAGGAACATCTAACAATCTAAGGGCCCCTTTAGACACGAAAAAAGGCAAAAATTAACATTTCACGCTAGACCAGGACAGCACAAAGGGAATATGGCCTGGGGCATTCACCTCTTCATCCTCACGAATTACCAGGTGTGGTTGGAGACATATGTGTGGTTTGTCTACCTCACGTGGGTGTCTGTAAAGAAACGTCTGTCCCTGCGTCCAGGGCCCCTTTGAGCCTCACGCCTCTCCCCCCTGCACAGGTAGCTCCACGAAGCCTTGTGGAATCAGCCGAGGCCGGACGCGTGGTTTATGAGGCCTCCAGGTCGCTGAGTAACATTTGCAGCAGCAGCAGCAGCCTGAGGAAGGGGTCAATGTTTGCCACACAGATGTGTATGTCTGTGTGTGGGTGTGAGTGTGTGTGTACAGGTGTGTGTGTGCACCTGTGTGTGTACGGCTGTGTATCTGTGTGTGTATGAATGTTTGCCATACAGATGTGTATGTCTGTGTGTGGGTGTGAGTGTATGTGTACAGGTGTCCGTGCATGGGCCTGTGTATGTGTGTGTGTATGAATGTGTGTGTGTATATAGCTGTGTATGTTTGTGGGTGTGAATGTATGTGTACAGGTGTGTGTGTGCACCTGTGTGTGTGCGGGTGTGTATGAATGTGTATGTGTGTGGGTGTGAATCTATGTGTACAGGCGTGTGTGTGTGCACCTGTGTGTGTGTGTGTGCAGGTGTGTGTGTGTGGGTATGAATGTATGTCTGTGTGTGGGTGTGAATGTGTGTGTACAGATGTGTGTGTAGGTGAGTATGAATGCATATGTGTGTGTGGGTGTGAATGTATGTGTACAGGCGTCTGTGTGCGCCCGTGTGTGTGTGCAGGTGTGTATGAATGTGTGTGTGTGGGTGTGTATGTCTGTCTCTGTGTGCACAGGCCAGGGAAGCTCACACACAAACAGCTGTCTTCTTTGATTCATCTCCGCCCCCACCCTGGTGCGTTGTGCAGAGTTCATTGCACCCCCAAAATACTCAGTGCCCCGGCGTGAACCCTGAGTGGCCCAGCCTGGGCAGGTGCATGTCTCCAACCCGCCTTGTGGAACCCGCCACACTCCTGAAGGAAACGGTCTTCCCAGCTGAGCAGGCTTGAACCTGCTGCCCTAGATCCTGGGTCTTCCTATTGGGCTCCATTCCAGGGTACCTCCTGGGGTCTCTGCACCCTCCTCCAACACCAGCTCTGGAGTGTGTGTGAAGCTCCTAAAAACACCAACCCTCCCAGCACTTTGGGAGGCCGAGGTGGGCGGATCACCTGAGGTCAGGAGTTCGAGACCAGCCTGGCCAACACGGTGAAACCCCGTCTCTACTAAAAATACAAAATTAGCCCGGCGTGGTGGCAGGTGCTTGTAATCCCAGCTATTCCGGAGGCTGAGGCAGGAGAATGACATGGATCCAGGAGGCGGAGGTTGCAGTGAGCTGAGATCACGCCATTGCACTCCAGCCTGGGCAACAGAGTGAGACTCTGTCTCAAAAAAACAAAACAAAACAAAAACGCCAGCCCACCCAGGCAATGCCTGTTGCATACCCAGGACTCTGCATTCCAGGCACCAGAGGCAGGAAGCTTGACCAAGCTGGCCAGGGAAGAAGCAAAGCTGCCCGTGTCGACCTGTCCGTCACTGCGGGAATGCAGGTGCTCAGGTACGCCACCTTTTGTCCCCAGCTTCCTGGCCAGCCGCGGGAACCCCCTGCTGCTCCCTTTCTGGGGGAACAGTGATGGGGACCGGGTGCTTTTGCTCCCCTGAGACTGTGACTGTATTTTGAAGCTGCCGCCAGGATGCCAGCGGCTCCGTCCCAGCAAACAGGCCACATAGCCGGGCGCGGTGTCTCACGCCTGTCATCCCCGCACTTTGGGAGGCCGAGGCGGGCGGATCACGAGGTCAGGAGTTCGAGACCATCCTGGCCAACATGGTGAAACCCCCGTCTCTACTAAAAATACAAAAAATTAGCCGGGCGTGGTGGCAGGTGCCTGTAGTCCCAGCTACTCAGGAGGCTGAGGCAGGAGAATGGCGTGAACCCGGGAGGTGGAGGTTGCAGGGAGCCGAGATCGCGCCACTGCACTCCAGCCTGGGCGACAGAGCGAGACTCCATCCCAAAAAAAAAAAACAAAAAAACAAAAAAAAAAACAGGCCACATGTGTGCACAGTGAGGCTCTCCAAGCCCATCGGTGTCCCAGGAAACGTAACAGCCCCTGAGCTCTGCTCCTCATCCAGGACCCCAGACCGACTTCTCCTCGACAGCCCTGGGACAGACACAACCGCGGCCTCCTCCTCCCCCTCCTCCCCTCTCCGCCTCTTCGGCAGAGGCCCCCACGTCTGCACGATCAGGAACAAATATCATTTCTGATTCAACATCACGTTACCTGCCAGTGCTGTGGTCTTTCCTCATCAGGTTGCACGTACCTCGTATGCTTTGTGGTTAAATTATGTATTAAGGTCAATGTCAAAACACAGCAGCCCCGTAACCTGCAGGGAACTGGCTTTTATTCGTGATCACGGTGAAACGGGGGCCGCCTGTCAGCCAGCCGGGGTGTGCGCCCAGCGTGGGAGCCCCCGTGCCGTGGCGTTCTACAAAGGCAGCCCGTCGTCTCCCAGGACGCACCCTTGATAGATTGACCCAGATAACGCGCCTCTCTTGAAAGGCATCTGCCCTGCCTCTTCCATCTGAAACCTGTCAGCTTCACCTATAGACTCACGTCAGAAATCAAACAGCAGAGGCCGCGTGTGCCTGGGACGCTCCCCGTGTCATGTCCTGACTTGTAGTTTGAGATCTTCTAAAGGAAAACGGTGTCAGAAGAAGGAAGGCTGGGAGGAGTGTGCTGTTCCGTGTTGCTTTATCTTTTTTTACCCCCTTAAAAAAAAAAAAAGACAAATGCCGGAAACGACGGGCTGCAAACTTTTTTTCTAAAAAGTTGCCGCATTCCGAAAGCCGCCGTGGGCCTCATGGTAAATGAAGCACGTCGGGGTGTTGAAGGAGGCAGCTCTGGGACTGGGTGGGGGGTGGCGGGGAGTGGCGGGCCGGGGGGAGCTGTAGGAACCTCCCGGAAACTGGACGAATTTGTGCAGGACGTATATTGATTGTGACTCTTCAGGGTTTTTTCTTTCCTTTCTTTGGTTTCATTTCCTTCCTCCCTCCCTCCCTCCCTTCCTTCCCTGTCTCTGTCTGTGTCTCTGTCTCTCTGTATCTCTCTGTCTCTCTGTCTCTGCCTCTCTCTGTGTCTCTCTGTCTCTCCATCTCTCTCTTTGTCTGTCTCTGTCTCTCTCTGTCTCTGTCTGTCTCTGTTTCTCTGTCTCTGTTTCTCTCTGTGTCTCTCTGTCTCTCTCTGTGTCTCTCTGTCTCTGTCTCTCTGTGTGTATCTCTCTGTCTCTCTGTCTCTGTCTCTCTCTCTGTCTCTCTCTTTGTCTCTGTGTGTGTCTCTCTCTGTCTCTATCTCTGTCTCTCTGTATCTCTCTGTCTCTTCGTCTTTGTCTCTGTCTTTCTGTGTCTCTACGTCTCTGTCTGTCTCTGTGTCTCTGTCTCTCTCTGTATCTGTATCTCTCTGTCCCTCTGTCTCTCTCTGTCTCTCCATCTTTGTATCTCTCTGTCTCTGCCTGTCTCTCTTTCTCTGTCTCTGCCTCTCTCTGTGTCTCTTTCTCTGTCTCTTCATCTCTCTTTGTCTCTCTGTCTGTGTCTCTCTCTGTCTCTCTCTCTCTGTATCTCTTTGTCTCTCTCTCTTTCTCTTTGTCTCTGTCTCTCTGCCTCTCTCTTTGTCTCTCTCTCTCTCTCTTATCTCTTTGTCTCTCTATCTCTCTCTCTTTCTCTTTGTCTCTGTCTCTCTGCCTCTCTCTTTGTCTCTTTCTCTCTCTGTCTCTGTCTCTCTCTCTCTTTCTCTCTGAGCCAGTTCATCCTCCCCTGGTGCCTAGTTTTTAGGGGATTTTGAGCGTAATAAAAACTTATTCCTGGCCGGGCGCAGTGGCTCACACCTGTCATCCCAGCACTTTGGGGGGCTGAGGTGGGCAGATCCCCTGAGCTCATGAGTTCAAGACCAGCCTGACCAACATGGAGAAACCCCGTCTCTACTAAAAATACAAAATCACCCAGGCGTGCTGGCAGGTGCCTGTAATCCCAGCTACTCGGGAGGCTGAAGCAGGAGAATTGCTTGAACCCAGGAGGCGGAGGTTGCAGGGAGCCGAGATCGTACCACTGCACTCCAGCCTGGGTGACAGAGCGAGACTCTGTCTCAAAAATAAAACTCTTGGCCGGGTGCGGTGGCTCACGTCTGTCATCCCAGCACTTTGGGAGGCCGAGGCGGGCGGATCGCCTGAGGTCAGGAGTTCGAGACCAGCCTGACCGACATGGTGAAACCCCGTCTCTACTAAAAATATAAAAATTAGCCAGGCGTGGTGGCAGGTTCCTGTAATCCCAGCTACTCAGGAGGCTGAGGCAGGAGAATCGCTTGAACCTGGGAGGCGGAGGTTGCAGTGAGCCGAGATCGCGCCACTGCACTCCAGCCTGGGTGACAGAGCGAGACTCTATCTCCAAAAACAAAAAAAGAGAGAGAGAGAGACAGGGTCTTGCCCTGTCACCCAGGCTGGAGTGCGGTGGTGCAATCACAGCTCACCACCGCGTCCACCTCCCGGGCTCACACCATCCTGCAGTCTGGACGGGTCCCCGGGACACCCCTGTCTTTTCCCACCCCCTCCACCTGCAGGACCCCTCCCCTCCTCTTTGCTCACTTCTCCATTTTCCCAGTGAATTTTCCCCTTTCCTGGGGCCTCACCCACACCCGGGACCTGGGGCCACAGCTCCTGCCCATCCCGGCGCCAGGCACCCATGGCCGGCCGTGAGTTCTGGTCCTTCACTGGCAAGGAGGCACCTCCCAGGACCGGATACAAACCCGTAGGTACAAATCTCATCCGTCCTCAGCTCGGGGAGACCCAGGTGCCTCTCACAGCGCTGACAGCCACGGCCCGTGTCGTGGGCTGGGTCAAGAATAGAAGCTCCTTCCCCCACTGAGAATGACTGAGAATCAGTGGTGTTTTATCCTGAATTTGATATTCAGAGTCGAATGAACTCTTTTTTTTTTTTCTTTCCCCAGCTCAACTCTCATCTATTTATCTTAAGGCAGACGATACGCTGTGATTTTATAAGAAAGCGCTCCCAATCAAAGCGTACCTATCCAGAGGTAATTAATACAAAGATTGCTGAATTAAAGATGTGAGTCTCCGCTCTCGGGCGAGGGGCCCAGGGACCCCGTCTCCCGGGCCCAAATTATGCCAGAGACAGACCAATTAACACCCCGCGTCATCCTCTTTTATGTTAACTTCAATGACAGCTTCTCACCATTTTTAAAGTTATTTTCTTCTTCGCCATCTCTGCACATCAAAGAGCCAGGCCAGAGAGGCCCCCGCAGGTGAGATCAGTGCCAGGAGACCTGGGAGGGGACGACCGCCGCCCAGGAACCCCCACACGGATCACTGTAGGGTCCGCCTCGGGGAGCGAAGACCCTCAGGGAAAGGGCCCTTCTGAGGGGAAATCCTGGTCAGTTTTTTTATTATTATCATTATTATACTTTAAGTTTTAGGGTCCATGTGCACAACGTGCAGGTTTGTTATATACGTATACATGTGCCATGTTGGTATAGCATTAGGTATATCTCCTAATGCTATCCGTCCTCCCTCCACCCCACCCCACAACAGGCCCCGATGTGTGATGTTCCCCACACTGTGTCCATGTGTTCTCATTGTTCAATTCCCACCTATGAGTGAGAACATGCAGTGTTTGGTTTTTAGTCCTTGCTATAGTTTACTGAGAATGATGATTTCCAGTTTCATCCACATCCCTACAAAGGACATGAACTCATCCTTTTTGATGGCTGCATAGTATTCCATGGTGTATATGTGCCACATTTTCTTAATCCAGTCTATCGTTGTTGGACATTTGGGTTGGTTCCAAGTCTTTGTTATTGTGAATAGTGCCGCAATAAACATACGTGTGCATGTGTCTTTATAGCAGCATGATTTATATTCCTTTGGGTATATACTCAGTAATGGGATGGCTGGGTCAAAGGGTATTTCTAGTTCTAGATCCCTGAAGAATCACCACACTGACTTCCACAATGGTTGAACTAGTTTACACTCCCACCAACAGTGTAAAAGTGTTCCTATTTCTCCACATCCTCTCCAGCACCTGTTGTTTCCTGGGGGAGGGGGGAGGGATAGCTTTAGGAGATACACCCAATGTAAATGACGAGTTAGTGGGTGCAGCACACCAACATGGCACATGTATACATATGTAACTAACCTGCACGTTGTGCACATGTACCCTAAATCTTAAAGTATAATAATAAAAAAGAAAAAAGAAAAAAATGCCATTGACAAACCCAACTCCCATCGCGGCTGCCTCCCCACCTCAAAACGGCCGTCTCAAAGCACACAATGAAACCGCCTCTGCCGTCGCCTCTGTCCCCCTCACTAATCGCCAGTTGGGAGAGGTTTCCACGGGGTCCGTCTCCTCGTCTCTTAAAGTCCCTTCATGCAGCTCGGCTGCCAAAAGCTCCCAAGTTTCAGTGTCTTGACCGGTGAACGGGAGAAAACAGAATGGCCCAAGGTGACATCCCAGGTCGGCGGGCAGCTGGTGACATTTCGCCTCAAGCACACTGAGTAAGACTCACAGCCACACCAGGTCACAGAGAGTCTGGAAACGCAGCCCGGGCTGGGCAGTGTATGCTGCTGCTACAATGGAAGAATGGAGGGAAGCTTCCCTCCTTTCCTTCCTTCCTTCCTTCCTTCCTTCCATCCCTCCTTCCTTCCTTCCTTTCATCCTTCCCTCCTTTCCCTTCCTTCCTTCCGTCCCTCCTTCCTTCATTTTGTCCTTCCCTCCCTCCCTCCTTCCCCTTCCTTCCTTCCTTTCATCCTTCCCTCCCTCCCTCCTTCCCCTTCCTTCCTTCCTTCCCTCCTTCCTTTCGTCCTTCCCTCCCTTCCTCCTTCCCCTTCCTTCCTTCCATCCCTCCTTCCTTCCTTTCTTCCTTTGTTCCCTCCCTCCCTCCCTTCCCTCCTTTCTTTCTTCCTTTGTTCATTGCCTCCTTCTTCCTTCTTCATTGCCTTTGCAGCAATGAAGGAATCATCCCTTGCCATGTGCCAGCCTCCCATATAGATTCTCTCCTTCCTTCTGAGCCCCTGTTGGTGCTTGACTAATCCATGGGTCCACGCCCATGCCAACATCCCAAAGACAGGTGCCAGTGTGCAAGGGTCATAATCAAGCCACTTAAAGAGCTGTTGGGCCGGGCGCGGTGGCTTACGCCTGTCATCCCAGCACTTTGGGAGGCCAAGGCAGGTGGATCACAAGGTCAGGAGATCGAGACCATCCTGGCTAACGCGGTGAAACCCCGTCTCTACTAAAAATACAAAAAAGTATCCAGGCGTGGTGGCGGGCACCTGTAGTCCCAGCTACTGGAGAGGCTGAGGCAGGAGAATGGTGTGAACCCGGGAGGCGGAGCTTGCAGTGAGCCGAGACCGCACCACTGCATCCAGCCTGGTGACAGAACGAGACTCCGTCTCAAAAAAAAAAAAAAAAGATCTGTTGGCTGTCTGAATAAAAGATGGGAAATTAGGCCAGGCACCGTGGCTCACGGCTGTAATTCTAGTACTTTGGGAGGCCAAATCGGGCAGATCACCTGAGGTTGGGAGTTCAAGACCAGCCTGGGCAACATGATGAAACCCCGTCTCTATTAAAAATACAAAAATTAACCGGGGTGGTGGCACGTGCCTGTAATCCCAGCTACTTGGGAGGCTGAGGCAGGAGAATCACTTGAACCCGGGAGGCGGAGGTTGCAGTGAGCTGAGATTGTGGCATTTCACTCCAGCCTGGGCCGCAGAGTGAGAGAGGAAGTGTAATGCCACCACGCCTGGCTAATTTTTTTTTTCTTTTTTTTTTTTTGTATTTTTAGTAGAGACAGGATTTCACCATGTTGGCCAGGCTGGTCTCGAACTCCTGACCTCAGGTGATCCACCTGCCTCAACCTGCCAAAGTGCTGGGATGACAGACATGAGCCACCGCGCCCGACCCAAAGTGATTTTTTTTCATATGGCACATTTAAAGCAGTGGAATTCTGGTTGCCCCACCTTCTGTGGTCTTGGGGAATGTTCCATTTTTACATAATTAGTTATGCATCTCTATGAGCCCATGAAACCACAGCTCCCTCCACTTAAGGGACGTAAAAAATGGAACATTAGACTTCACCAGTATCGCACCCTCGCACAACAAGAGTTAAAGGCCCGTCTGAATCTCACACATGGAGACGCCCTCGGCTTGGAGCTTCAGTTTTACAACATCAGCCACGTTTTCTTTGTCTTGTCCATGGTTGATGGGCCCCTAGATGGATTCCACGTCTTCGATATTGTGAATAGGGCTAGAAGGAAGAACAACCATTTTCCTTCACTCACCCCTGGGTCTTAAACCAAAGGATGGAGCCGGGTAGAGAGCTGAAGATTTGAGGTGTCTCTCTTTGCCTCCCACCCAATGTGGTGCACATTCTGCATTGGTTGGGTCCTTTGCGGCCAATGAAGACCCACACTGAGGACGGGGTCCCTCAGTCAGCTGAGACTTGAGCTAAGTACGTGTAATCTTGGTCTTGTGCCTCTGAGCCTCAGAGAAGGTGGTTCTCTGCTCACTCGCGAGAGGGGAACCCTGGGTCCCCCGACTCCAATGTGAATCCCCCGTACAGAGCACCCCCAGGATGACATTCCCCAGGTCCATGGAAGCGTCTAGCATTCAGGCTCACATGCCCCTTGCAGTGGGCACTGAGACGCTGGGCTCCACAGAGAGATGTGTCCTCCCCATCAGCCCTCAACTCCACCTGCCACCCCAAGAGCCCAGAGTCCACCCAGCACCCAACACCCAGAGTCCACTCACCATCCCGACACCCAGACTCCACCCAACACCCAGCCTCCACCTACCACCCAACAGCCAGGCTCCACCCAACACCCCAACACCCAGAGTCCACTCACCACTGCAACACTCCAGACTCTACCCAACACCTCAACACCCAGACTCCACCCAACACCCAGACTCCACCCACCACCCAACACCCAGAGTCCACCCAACCCCCCAACACCCAGAGTCCACTCACCACTGCAACACTCCAGACTCTACCCAACACCTCAACACCCAGCATCCACCTACCACCCAACAGCCAGGCTCCACCCAACACCCCAACGCCCAGAGTCCACTCACCACTGCAACACTCCAGACTCTACTCAACACCTCAACGCCCAGACTCTACCCAACAGCCAGGCTCCACCCAATACCCCAACAGCCAGAGTCCACCCACCACCCAACACCCAGACTCTACCCAACACCCCAACACCCAGAGTCCACCCGCCACCCCAACACCCAGACTCTACCCACCACCCAACACCCCAGACCCCACCCACAACCCCAACAACCAGACTCCACCCACCACACCAATTCCGACACTCCACCCAACACCCAGACTCCACCCAACACCCAGAGTCCACCCAACACCCCAGACTCCACCTCCAGGGTCCTGAGCCCAAGGCAGAAGCCGACCCCTTAACCCCTGGGTGAGGGTGACAGCTGTGCTGTCAATGCAGGTTGGCGAGAGTTTGCTCCTGTGTCGTGTGAGGCACTGCCTGCAAAAACAACCATCGCCTGTCTTTAAAAACAGGATTTCACACGGCCAGGCACAGTGGCTGATGCCTGTAATCCTAACACTTTGGGAGGCTGAGGCATGCAGATCACCTGAGGTCAGGAGTTTGAGACCAGCCTGGCCAACAAGGTGAAACCCTGTCTCTACAAAAAAATACAAAAAAAAATGAGTTGGGTGTGGTGGCAGGTGCCTGTGGTCCTGGCTACTCGGGAAGCTGAGGCGGGTGGATCACCTGAGGTTAGGAGTTCAAGACCAGCCCAGGCAACGTGGAGAAACCCCGTCTGTACAAAAAAATACAAAAAAAATGAGTTGGGTGAGGTGGCAGGTGCCTGTGGTCCCGGCTACTTGGGAGGCTGAGGCAGGAGGATCACTTGAGGCCAGGAGCCGGAGGCTGCCCTGAGCTGAGATCATTCCCCCTGTGCTCCAGCCCGGATGACAGAATGAGACCCTGTCTAGAAAAAACAAACCACAAAAAAAATAAACTTTTTGATGAAAACCCCAACAGACCTCCAGAGCCCGTGTGAGGAGGGGTGTCGGCAGGCAAAGCCGGGAATGGGAGTCTTTTGCCCAAGAGGCCGGGGCGGCCGCCTGCTGCGTCTACAGACACGGAAATGTGTCCTTGGCCTTTTCCTCACAGCTTGAGACCCGGGTCCGAGAAGCGGCTTCCTTCCTTGGAATCTTGGAAATGTGGCAGAGAATAGGGGGGATGAGGAGACAGTGCAAAGTGAAACGTGGCTGATTTTCATCTCCTGGGCTAGATGATTGCTCACTCCCGACAGCTTCTGTTTTGTGAGGGGAGCGTCAGAAACACAGTCGAGCAAAGGTTTCACGACGTCGGTTCTGAAGTAGCCGGTTACAGGGTCTGAACGGCACAGCGTTGGGAGCCGGTGGAGGGAAGGGGCTTGATCCCGGTTTGGGATGAATTTAAAGACCTGAGCGCCGGCCCACGAGGCGGCAAGGGGGTCCCGGGGTTCGCAGCCTAGGGACCCACAAGGGTGAAGGCAGTGACGTGTTTCAAAACTCAGCAAAGGGTCCGACAAAGGTCCACCGTTTCTGTAGGTGCCACTGCCATCGTGTGGCCGAAGAGAAAATATGTGATGAAAAACGCAGGGCTGGAGCGGCTGTCCTGTCTCTGGGGTGTCCGTCCTGTCTCTGGGGGTCTCCGTCCTGTCTCTGGGCTGTCCGTGCTGTCTCTGGGGTGTCCGTCCTGTCTCTGAGGTGTCCGTCCTGTCTCTGGGATCTCCGTCCTGTCTCTGGGGTCTCCGTCCTGTCTCTGGGGCGTCCGTGCTGTCTCTGGGGCCTCCGTCCTGTCTCTGGGGTCTCCGTCCTGTCTCTGGGGTGTCCGTGCTGTCTCTGGGGTGTCCGTCCTGTCTCTGGGGTGTCCATCCTGTCTCTGGGGTGTCCGTGCTGTCTCTGGGGTCTCCGTCCTGTCTCTGGGGTGTCCGTCCTGTCTCTGGGGATCTCTGTCCTGTCTCTGGGCTGTGCGTCCTGTCTCCGGTGTGTCCGTCCTGTCTCCGGGGTGTCCATCCTGTCTCCGGGGTGTCCGTCCTGTCTCCGGGGTGTCCGTGCTGTCTCTGGAGTCTCCGTCCTGTCTCTGGGGTCTCCGTCCTGTCTCTGGGGTGTCCGTCCTGTATCTGGGGTGTCTGTGCTGTCTCTGAGGTGTCCGTCCTGTCTCCGGGGTCTCCGTCCTATCTCTGGAGTGTCCGTCCTGTCTCTGGGGTCTTCATGCTGTCTCTGGGGTGTCCGTCCTGTCTCTGAGGTGTCCGTCCTGTCTCTGGGATGTCCGTCCGGTCTCTGGGGTGTGCGTGCTGTCTCTGGGGTGTCCGTCCTGTCTCTGAGGTGTCCGTCCTGTCTCTGGGATGTCCGTCCTGTCTCTGGGGTGTGCGTGCTGTCTCTGGGGTGTCCGTCCTGTCTCTGGAGTCTCCGTCCTGTCTCTGGGGTGTCCGTCCTGTCTCTGGGGTGTGCATGCTGTCTCTGGGGTGTCCGTCCTGTCTCTGGAGTCTCCATCCTGTCTCTGGGGTGTCCGTCCTGTCTCTGGGGTCTTCGTGCTGTCTCTGGGGTGTCCGTCCTGTCTCTGGGGTCTTCATGCTGTCTCTGGGGTGTCCGTCCTGTCTCTGAGGTGTCCGTCCTGTCTCTGGGATGTCCGTCCTGTCTCTGGGGTGTGCGTGCTGTCTCTGGGGTGTCCGTCCTGTCTCTGAGGTGTCCGTCCTGTCTCTGGGATGTCCGTCCTGTCTCTGGGGTGTGCGTGCTGTCTCTGGGGTGTCTGTCCTGTCTCTGGAGTCTCCGTCCTGTCTCTGGGGTGTCCGTCCTGTCTCTGGGGTGTGCATGCTGTCTCTGGGGTGTCTGCCTGTCTCTGGAGTCTCCATCCTGTCTCTGGGGTGTCCGTCCTGTCTCTGGGGTCTTCGTGCTGTCTCTGGGGTGTCCGTCCTGTCTCTGGGATGTCCGTCCTGTCTCTGGGGTGTGCGTGCTGTCTCTGGGGTGTCCGTCCTGTCTCTGCGGTGGCCATACTGTCTCTGGGGTCTTCATGCTGTCTCTGGGGTGTCCGTCCTGTCTCTGGGGTGACCGTGCTGTCTCTGGGGTGTCCGTCCTGTCTCTGGGGTGTCCGTCCTGTCTCTGGGATGTCCGTCCTGTCTCTGGGGTGTGCGTGCTGTCTCTGGGGTGTCTGTCCTGTCTCTGGAGTCTCCGTCCTGTCTCTGGGGTGTCCGTGCTGTCTCTGGGGTGTCCATCCTGTCTCTGGTGTGTCCGTCCTGTCTCTGGGGTGTCCGTGCTGTCTCTGGGGTGTCCGTCTTGTCTCTGGGGTGTCCTTGCTGTCTCTGAGGTATCCGTCCTGTCTCTGGGATGTCCGTCCTGTCTCTGGGGTGTGCGTGCTGTCTCTGGGGTGTCCGTCCTGTCTCTGCGGTGGCCATACTGTCTCTGGGGTGTCCGTGCTGTCTCTGGGGTGTCCGTCCTGTCTCTGGGGTGACCGTGCTGTCTCTGGGGTGTCCGTCCTGTCTCTGGGGTGTCCGTCCTGTCTCTGGAGTGTCCGTCCTGTGTCTGGAGTCTCCGTCCTGTCTCTGGGGTGTCCGTCCTGTCTCTGTAGTCTCCGTCCTGTCTCTGGGGTGTCCGTCCTGTCTCTGGAGTCTTTGTCCGGTCTCTGGGGTCTCCGTGCTGTCTCTGGGGTGGCCGTCCTGTCACTGCGGTGGCCGTACTGTCACCCGTGTGCCTTTTATGTCACTGGAGTGGCCGTCCTGGTTCCAGTGCTCTAAGGCTTTGCACGGCCTCCTCGTGAGCCTGTCTGGGAGGGAAGGACCCCACCCCTGCGATAGTTGTACGTTGTTTGCATGTGAGTCACGACTGTGGAAACTCCGAGATGGACCAGACAGTCTGTGTTTAGGGAACCATTGCTTTTCATGAGGGAAGTGTGCGATCATTATTTTTAAGAGATATTCACTGAAGTACTATCAGCATGAAAACCATCTTCTAATGGTTTAAACAGACATCTAGATCATATATATTTCTATATGCACAAATACCTCTACACCTATATAAATGCGTATATACATTCAAGGTATGTGTGTGTGGACAGAGGGAGAAAGGAGAAATATTTACTGAAATATCAGCCATGAAAATCATCTTCTAATGGTTTAGATATACATCTAGATCATACATATTTCTATATGCACAAATACCTCTACACCTATATAAATGCATATATACATACAAGCTGTGTGTGTGTGGACAGAGGGCAAGAGGAGAAATATTTACTGAAATATCAGCCATCAAAATCATTTTCTGATGGTTTAAATATACATATTTATCATATATCTATATATGCACAAATACCTCTACACCTATATAAATGCATATATACATACAAGCTGTGTGTGTGTGTGTGTGTGTGTGTAGAGAGCGAGAGATAGGGAGAGAGAAAAGAGATATTCACTGAAATATTAGCAATGAAAATCATCTTCTAATTGTTTACATATACGTATATATCATATATAGCTATATAAGCACAAACACCTCCACACCTGTATAAATGCATATATACATACAAGGTGTCTGTGGAGAGATAGAGAAGGAGAGATATTCAGTGAAATGCCAGTCATGAAAATCATCCTCTAATGGTTTAAATATACATCTAGATCATATATATCTCTATATGCACAAATACCTCTACAGCTATATAAATGCATATATACATACAAGGTGTGTGTGTGTCTGTGTGTGTGTGTGTGGAGTGAGAGAGAGATAGAAAAGAGATATTCACTGAAATATTAGCAATGGAAATCATGTTCTAATGGTTTAAATATACGTATATATCATATATAGCTATATATGCACAAACACCTCCACACCTGCATAAATGCGTATATACATACAAGGTGTCTGTGGAGAGACAGAGAGAGAAGGAGAGATATTCAGTGAAATATCAGCCATGAAAATCATCTTCTAATGGGTTAAATATACATCTAGATCATATATATCTCTATATGCACAAATACCTCTACACCTATATAAATGCATATATACATACAAGCTGTGTGTGTGTGTGTGTGTGTGTGTGTGTGGAGAGAGAGAGAGTGACAAGGAGAGACAGAGGCAATTTGGTTGAGAATTATGTCCCCCCCAAAAGACATGTTGGCCAGACGCGGTGGCTCACACCTCTAATCCCAGCACTTTGGGAGACCAGGGCGAGAGGAGGCCTTGAGCCCAGGAGTTCAACACCAGCCTGGGCAAGGTAGCAAAGACGTCATCTCTACAAAACATTAGAAAATTAGCCGGGCACATGCCTGTGGTCTCCGCTGCTCGGGAGGCTGAGGCGGGAGGACGGCTTGAGCCCAAGAGTTGGAGGCTGCGGTGGGCCAAGATCGCACCACTGCACTCCAGCCTGGGTGACAGAGTGAGACCCTGTCTTAAAAATAAATAAATAGAAAAGAAGAGCATGAGGCAGAGGAGAGAGGCAGCTTGCAGCCTGGGACCTGCGTCTACACCGCCAACAGCCTCTAAGGCTCTACGACCGGACAACAGCCTCGGGTCCCGGCTGCCACCATCCCAAGGGCCCCCCTCTCTGTCCTGGGCCGTTTTTGCAGGTTGACGAGTCAGGGTGACGCTTTTCCATGGATCTAAGTTCATGTGAGAAAGCTGTAAACAAATGCTGGAGGGGTGACCTCGAGGGATGCCTGCTGTCATCCCTGCCTCACAGATGGGGAAGCTGAGGTGCAAAGATGGTGAGACACGCCCCCCCCCAACGAGGCCACAGAGCTGGCAGGAGGCTCAGCCAGGACACGGTGCAGATGCCAGGCTGTCCAGGAAGAAAGGAAGGAAGAAAGGCAGGGAGGGAGGGAGGGAGGGAGGGAGAGAGGAAATTGGAAGGAAGGAGGGAAGGAAAGGAGGGAGGGAGGGAGGGAGGAAAGAAGGAAGAAAGGAAGGGAAGAAGGGAAGGAGGAAGGGAGTGAGGGAGGAATGAAGAAAGGAAGGAGGGAAAGAAGGGAGGGAGGGAGGGAGAGAAGGAGGAAAGGAAGGAAGGGAAGAAGGGAGGGATGAAAGAAGGAAGGAAGGAGGGAGGGAGGAAGTGAGGAAGGAAAGAAGGAAGGAGGGAGGAAGGAAGGAATAAAGGAAGGAAACAAGGAAAGAAAGAAGGAGGGAGGAAAGAAGGAAGGAAGGAGGGAGGAAGAGAGGGACAGAGGGAGGGAGGGCGGTGGGGAGGGGGAAGGAAGGAAGGAGGGACAGAAGGAAGGAAGGGAAGGAGGAAGATTCCGTGTGAATTCACGCCGTGAACAAACACTCCCTGAGCCCATCCTCCACGGCCCGTTCTCCATCCTCCACGGCCCGTTCTGCTCCAACCCCGGGATAAACCATGACCTCAGCCAACCAGGCCTTTGGGGGGTCCTGGTGTCCCCTCCCCCAACCCCGGGATAAACCATGACCTCAGCCGACCGCCCTTTGGGGGGTCCTGGTGTCCCCTCCCCCAACCCCGGGATAAACCATGACCTCAGCCAACCAGGCCTTTGGGGGGTCCTGGTGTCCCCTCCCCCAACCCCGGGATAAACCATGACCTCAGCCGACCAGGCCTTTGGGGGGTCCTTGTGTCCCCTCCCCCTAGAGTGGCTCAGGTGGGTTTCCCTCTGAGGTCAAGCCTGCATCCCGGGGACCCTGCCTCCGTGGGCACCTGGTGGGATGGGCCGTCACCGCCTTCCTGGAGAGCTGAGAATCCAGGGAGACACCCAACGTGAGGACGATGGTGACATCATGATGACAGTGAAGACCAGCCCTGCGGCCACCGCTCCAGCGTTGGAAGCCAGAGACCCCCGCCACCTCCATCCAAGCCTTTCAGACGAGATTGGGTTGACTTGAGGCTGTGGCAAGGGGGTGTTTTCCTGGCTGATATGACAACACTTTGCACAGAGCCCCCTCCAGGAATCGCCCCACAACTCCCGAGACCCACCGGCTCGTGCCTTTGGGGGCTCAGGAGAAGAGGGGCCCCCGGCACTCCGTTCACACGTGTGCGATGAGACACACCTGCCCCCCCGCCCCCCGCGTGGCTTCTAAACACGATGCTGCAGCCTCTGAGAGGGTGCACCTGCTAGCGGCACCACCTCTGACCCCACTGGAGTTTTCTCTGCATGCAGATGTGGCTTTCATCTGCCCGGAACCCTCAGTACCGTCCCCAGCGGTCACCTAAGGCTCATCGGATGCACGCGGGAAAGACATAAGCCCCAGAGGTGTTTTCCCTGTTTTCTGGAGCTCATGATCATTTGGTGGCAAGATCTAGAACTTAGGGGGTTTGATTCTAGAATGTCTTCTATTTTTTAATCTTTTTCTTTTATTTTCTTTCATTTATTTATTTATTTATTTATTTATTTATTTATTCCTTTATTCATTTATTTTAGACAGTTTCTTTCTCTCACCCAGGCTGGAGTGCAATGGCACGATCTCGGCTCACTGCAACCTCCGCCTCCCGGGTTCAAGCGATTCTCCTGCCTCAGCCTCTCGAGTAGCTGGGATTACAGGCTCCCACCACCACACCCAGCTAATTTTTTGTATTTTTAGCAGAGAGAGGGTTGCACCATGTTGGCCAGGCTGGTCTCGAACTCTTGACCTCAGGTGATCCACCCGCCTTGTCCTCCCAAAGTGCTGGGATGACAGGCGTGAACCACCGCACCCGGCCCCTCCCAGGTATTTATGCACCCACCGTCGACAGCTCTTGGTTGAGAGAGACTCTGGAGGGTGCGGTTAATTCTGTGGTTCTCCCAACCTACCACTCAGGAGGGCTCCATCACCCAGAGAGGCCCCTAAGCATGCAAAGGAAGCTGGACTCGAGGTCTCCATGCTCTGAGCAAGAAAGAGAGCGGAGACACAGCTGCATACAGACCCCTTCCCTTTGTCCTTGTCATGGAATATCTGAGCTCCCAATCAGCCCTGCAGGCTGCTGGGCAACCCTTCAACCCTCCACCTTGCCATCCTCCTCTCCACCCTAAGCCTGCCTCCCTGTCTTGGTTCTCGGAATACACAGAGGTTTTTCCCAGCTCAGAGTCTTTGCACACGCTGATCCTTCTTCCTGCATTGCTTTTCCCTGCGCACAGCCAGCTCCTCCTTCTTGCTTCTTTTCAGCACTTTTTTTTTTTTTGGAGACGGAGTCTCGCTCTGTCGCCCAGGCTGGAGTGCAGTGGCGCGATCTCGGCTCACTGCAAGCTCCGCCTCCCGGGTTCATGCCATTCTCCCGTCTCCGCCTCCCGAGTAGCTGGGACTACAGGCGCCCGCCACCAGGCCCAGCTAATTTTTTGTATTTTTAGCAGAGAGGCGGGTTGCACCTTGTTGGCCAGGCTGGTCTCGAACTCTTGACCTCAGATGATCCACCCGCCTTGGCCTCCCAAAGTGCTGGGATGACTGGTGTGAGCCACCGCACGTGGCCTGCTTGTGATGAGTTCTTTTGGAGAAATGAACTCACAGCGTGTTGAGATGGGGGAAAACACGGGTACCAACTTTGGCTGCTCCTGGAGCTGTCTTTGAAGGGGTAATGATATTTTAAAAATACTGAAGGGGCCAGGTATGGTGGCTCACGCCTGGAATCCCAGCACTTTGGGAGGCCGAGGCAGGTGGATCACCTGAGGTCAGGAGTTCGAGACCAGCCTGACTAACATAGTGAAACCCCATCTCTACTAAAAATACAAAATTAGCCAGGCGTGGTGGCGGGTGCCTGTAATTCCAGCTACTCCGGAGGCTGAGGCAGGAGGATCACTTGAACCCGGGAGGCAGAGGTTGCAGTGAGCCAAGTTCACCCACTGCACTCTAGCCTGGGCAATAAGAGCAAGACTCCATCTCAAAAAAAAAAAAAAAAAGGCAAGGCCAGATGCGCTGGCTCACGCCTGTCATCCCAGCACTTTAAGAGGCTGAGACGGATGGATCACCTGAGGTCAGAAGCTCGAGACCAGCCTGACTAAGATAGTGAAACCCGGTCTCTACTAAAAATACAAAATTACCCAGGCGTGGTGGCACATGCCTGTAATCCCAGCTACTCGGGAGGCTGAGGCAGGAGGATTGCTTCAACCCGGGAGCAGAGGTTGCAGTGAGCCGAGTTCGCCCACTGCACTCCAGCCTAGACAGTAAGAGCAAGACTCTGTCTCAAAAAAAAAAAAAAAAAATAGGCCAGGTGCGGTAGCTCATGCCTGTCATCCCAGCACTTTGGGAGGCTGAGGCGGGCAGATCATGAGGTCAGGAGTTCAAGACCAGCCTAACTAAGATAGTGAAACCCCGTCTCTACTAAAAATACAAAATTAGCCGGGCGTGGTGGTGCACACGTGTAATCCCAGCTACTCGGGAGGCTGAGGCAGAAGGATCGCTTGAACCCGGCAGCAGAAGTTGCAGTGAGCCAAGATTGCACCATTGCACTCCAGCCTGGGCAATGAGAGCAAGACCATCTCAAAAAAAAAAAAAAAAAAGGCCAGACATGGTGGCTCACGCCTGTCATCCCAGCACTTTGGGAGGCTGAGGCGGGTGGATCATGAGGTCGGGAGTTCAAGACCAGCCTAACTAAGATAGTGAAACCCCGTCTCTACTAAAAATACAAAATTACCCAGGCGTGGTGGCAGGTGCCTGTAGTCCCAGCTACTCGGGAGACTGAGGCAGGAGGATGCCTTGAACCCGGAAGCAGAGGTTGCCGTGAGCCAAGATCACACGCCATTGCACTCCAGCCTAGGTAACAAGAGCGAGACTCTGTCTCAAAAAAAAAAAAAAAAAAAAAAAAAACTCATCACAAGCAGCAGTTAGATGCTATTTTCTTTGTCTACTCGCTGCTGATCTCTGCAGTAGAGAGGAGGGAACCTCACACACCCCACCACGTACCCAGCACCTGGAACAGCATTCACAGCTCCGTGGACACTCAACAAGCATTCACTGAAAGCCCCACTCAGCCAGGGCAGGGCCGGGAGGCTGTGACAGAAAGGAGAAAGAAGACGCGCATTTGGGGACAGCTCCCCAGGGGCCCGTCCATCAGCCAGGACCACTTCCAGGCTGTTTTTCTTCCCCGTCTCCGAGGCTGAGCAGGTGATAAATCTTTCACCGAAGCCGGGGCTTTGCAGGACGGAGCCGGCTGCCACCTACATGGTGTGGCTCTAGGGACCCCAGGAACTCCCCACACACCGTCCGCGTCCAGAAATCCCCCTGCCGCACCCCAACCCGGCCGCAGGTGCCTCAAAGTCCTTCCTTTCTTCCTCAGGGTAAGAAATTAACGGCAGCTGTGAAAACACTCATTTTATCTGGGTGGCGAAATACATTAGACAGGGGCCTGCCGTTAACACCTTCGCCCCAACGAGTTTATCCGGATTCCCGTCAGGACCTGGGAGGTCTGGACAGAGAAGGCTCCGGGGTCCCAAGAACCAGGACAGACGGGAGGCGGGAGCAGGTGGGGGCTCTGAGAGTTTGCAGAGTGAAAGTTTTCTCACACGGAGGCTGCTGGTGCAGGACCTCCAGCCAGGAATGCAGGGACGTCCCTTAGATGTTCTCCGACGGCCCCTCACGACACCCTGACGTCCTGGCCTGTGTGCTGGGTCTGCAGCATGAAAACAGTTGTTTTTATTATTATTATTATTATATTATTTTTGAGACAGAGTTTTTGCTCTGTTGCCCAGCCTGGAGTGCAATGGTGCGATCTCGGCTCACTGCAACCTCCGCCTCCCGGGTTCAAGCGATTCTCCTGCCTCAGCCTCCCGAGTAGCTGGGATTGCAGGCACCTGCCACCACCACACCCAGCTAATTTTGTATTTTTAGTAGAGACAGGGTTTCTCCATGTTGGTCAGGCTGGTCTCGAGCTCCTGACCTCATGATCCACCCACCTCGGCCTCCCAAACGGCTGGGATGACAGGCGTGAGCCACCATGCCCAGCTAAGTTTGTATTTTTAGTAGAGACAGGCTTTCTCCATGTTGGTCAGGCTGGTCTCGAGCTCCTGACCTCATGATCCACCCACCTCGGCCTCCCAAAGGGCTGGGATGACAGGCGTGCACCACCATGCCCAGCTAAGTTTGTATTTTTAGTAGAGATGGGGTTTCACCGTGTTAGCCAGGATGGTCTCGAGCTCCTGACCTCAAGCGATCCGCCAGCCTCGGCCCCCCAAAGTGCTGGGATGACAGGCGTGAGCCACCGCGCCCGGCCTTGTTTTTATTATTTTTGAGATGGCATCTTGCTCTGTCGCCCAGGCTGGAGCACGGTGGTGAGATCACAGCTCGCCACAGCCTCCAACTCCTGGGCTAAAGTGATCCTCCCACCTCAGCCTCTTCAGGAGCCGGGGCGACAGGCACCCGTGTCACTACGCCCACTAATTTGTCTTTTATCATTTTTAGAGACACGGTCTCGTTATGTTACCCAAGCTGGGGGACTCAAACTCCTGGCCTCCAGCGACCCCTGTGCCTCGGCCTCCCATAGTGCTGGGATTGCAGGTGTGAGCCACCACGCCTGGCCCAAAACAAAATTTACAGAGCAGGACAAGCGCGGTGGCTCACGCCTGTCATCCCAGCACTTTGGGAGGTGGAGGCGGGCGGATCACTTGAGGTCAGGAGCTTGAGACCAGCCTGGCCGATGTGGTGAAACCTCATGTCTACCTAAAAAAACACAAAAATTAGCCAGGTGTGGTGGCAGGCGTCTGTAGTCCCAGCTACTCAGGAGGCTGAGGCAGGAGAATCGCTTGAACCTGGGAGGTGGAGGTTGCAGTGAGCCGAGATCGTGCCACTGCAGTCCAGCCTGGCTGACAGAGTGAGACTACATCTCAAAAAGAAAAGGAAAAGGAAAAAGAAAGAAGGAAGGAAGGAAAGAAAGGGAAGGAAGGAAGGAAAGAAAGGGAAGGAAGAAAGGGAGGCAGGGGAGGGAAGGGAGGGAAGGAAAGAAGAGAAGGAAGGAAGGAAAGGAAGGAAGAGAAGGAAAGAAGGGAAGGAAGGAAGGAAGGGAGGGAAGGGAGGGAAGGAAGGGAGGAAAGGAACAAAGGAAAGGAAGGAAGAGAAGGAAGGAAGGAAGGGAGGGAAGGGAGGGAAAGGAAGGAAGGGAGGGAAGGGAGGGAGGGAAGGAAGGGAAGGAAGGAAGAGAAGGAAGGAAGGAAAGGAAGGAAGGAAGGAAAGGAACAAAGGAAAGGAAGGAAGAGAAGGAAGGAAGGAAGGGAGGGAAGGGAGGGAGAGAAGGAAGGAAGGGAGGGAAGGGAGGGAGGGAAGGAAGGGAGGGAAGGGAAGGAAGGAAGGAAGGAAAGAAGAAGGGCTGTTTCCAAAGAGTTTTCCTGGCAAGAGAAATGCCTGTGCCACAATTTAAGTGGACAAAATTCTATCTAGAGAAGCACATTGTGTGAATAAATTGGGATTCCCAATTTATTAAACCTGTGAGTGTGGTCTCTCTTCTCAGGGCCGGTCATAGCGGCTTATAAAAAGAACAGAGAGGCCGGGCGCGGTGGCTCACACCCATAATCCCAGCACTTTGGGAGGCTGAGGCGGGCGGATCACCTGAGGTCAGGAGCTTGAGACCAGCCTGGCCAACACGGTGAAACCCCGTCTCTAGTAAATATACAAAAATTAGCGGGGCTTGGTGGCAGATGCCTGTAATCTCAGCTATTGGGAGGCTGAGGCAGGAGAATCGCTTGAACCCGGGAGACGGAGGTTGCAGTGAGCTGAGATCACACCATTGCACTCCAGCCTCGGCAACAGAGAGAGACTCATCTCAAAAAATAAAAATAAAAATTCCATGGGGAAATGAGCTAGAATGTGTATCCCCAGCTGTTCTCTAAAGACTGAGGGTATTTGTGCTGTTAGGTGTCTCAAAGTTTTCTCGAATTAATTTATTTTTTTCCTTTATCATCTTCCAGAACTCTCTGCCAGCAGCCTGTGTGCATTTCTTTTGCAAGCAGAAGGCAGCCCTTTTTTTTTATGTTAAAATCAAACATATGTTATGTTTGATGTAACATGGTTTATGTTAAAACCATGCCTGGCTAATTTTTGTATTTTTAGTTGAGACAGGGTTTCTCCGTGTTGGTCAGGCTGGTCTCGAACTCCCGACCTCAGGTGATCCACCCACCTCGGACTCCCAAAGTGCTGGAATTACAGGCGTGAGCCACCATACCCGGCCTCAGTTTCTTTATTCTTGTCCTTCCATCTACGTGGCCCCTATTTTTTTTTTTTTTTTTTTTTTTTTGAGACTAGTCTTGGTCTGTCACCCAGCGGGGAGTGCAATGGTGAGATCTCAGCTCACTACAACCTCCACCTCCCGGGTTCAAGCGATTCTCCTACCTCAGTCTCCTGAGTAGCTGGGATTACAGGCGTGTGCCACCACACCTAATTTTTTGTATTTTTAGTAGAGACAGTGTTTCACCGTGTTGGCCAGGCTAATCTCAAACTTCTGACCTCAGGTGATCCACCCGCCTCGGCCTCCTGAAGTGCTGGGATTACAGACATGAGCCATTTTCTTTCTGCCCAGCTATTTTTTTCGTATTTTTTGGCTAGACGGGGTCTCACCCTGTTGCCCAGGCTGATCTCAAACTCCTGTCCTCAAGCGATCCTCTTGCCTTGGCCTCCCAAAGTGCTGGCATTACAGGCATGAGCCACTGCACCTGCCCTTCGCTTTGAATTAAAGTGGCAGGCAGGAAGAAGCATCATCTCAAAAATTGATGGTGACAGCGACAGCCACTACATATAGCTTGCACAGGTGGCAGTTTCTGTCCCACTTCGGTGGTGCCAATTGTAGCTTCTGTGCCAGCAGAGGCTGTGGGGTCTTCACCTGGCCAGCTTTGCCCCATGGCCTCTTCCCAATTTGATTTTCTGACCCTTTCAGAGCTCCTAGGAACTAGCCAGTACCTCTGACAAAGTCCCTTTCTGCTTCAAGTTGCCAGAATTAGTTTCTGTTGGTTAAAACTAAGAACCTTGATTCTCACAAAAATAGGACCAGCACTGGACAGAGCAAGAAGCCCCAAAGGAAACGGGAGCAATTTGAAGGCTGGAAAGTGGCCAGAGGACAGTGAAAATCCAGCCGGTATTAAGGGACAGGACACCAGCAGCCCCATGGCATGCCCTCACAAGACAGCTAATCCCATTCTCCCCGGGAACAAAGTACCCATCAAAGGCAAGGCTTTGGGGGACCTAATGGCTCCTGCCATAGAAGAGAATAAAGATTACACTGAAGTCAAGATCTGCTGGGCAGGGCGGTCATGTTAACAGTGCCACATAGCTTAAATGAAAAGACAAGCTCAGAATCCAAATTCTTGGCTCAAGGTATGGTTAGAAAACCCGAGTGTGCCTGGCCAAAATAGCAAAACCCCGTCTCTACTAAAAATACAGAAATTAGCCAGGTGTGGTGGCGGGTGCCTGTAATCCCAGGTACTTGGGAGGCTGAGGCAGGAGAATCGCTTATATCCAGGAGGCAGAGGTTACAGTGAGCTGAGATCACACCACTGCACTCCAGCCTGGGCGACAGAGTGAGACTTTGTCTCAAAAAAAAAACAAAACAAAACAAAAAAAAACACCAAAACTCAAATGTGTTATTTTGCAGCTGAGAGAGCAGAAAAAACTGAAAACTTGATCCAATGGTTACAGAATGACCAAGGGGACCCACACCTTAAAAGGTCTTTATTTGGGAAAGAGTGAAATGTGGAGACCAGAGGCTATGAAAATTAGGCTGTGTGGAAAGATAGGGAAGCCTTAGGTACCTAGCCCCTCCCCTCCCCACCACCCTTGCCAGCCAAAGCTTCCTCTTTGTCACCCTGAAGATCCTAGTAGCAGGAACTCCCTTGCGGGCAGTTAGGTGTTCTATGCAGCTGAGGTATGGCCTGCAGCGACGGGTGAGTCTGTTTCTACACTGCTATAAAGAAACATCCAAGGTTGGGTGCGGTGGCTCATGCCTGTAATCCCAGCACTTTGGGAGGTCGAGGTGGGCGGATCACCTGAGGCTTGGAGCACAAGACCAGCCTGACCAACATAATGAAACCCCCTCTCTACTAAAAATACAAAACTAGCTGGGTGTGGTGGTTCACGCCTGTAATCCCAGCTACTTGGGAGGCTGAGGCAGGAGAATAGCTTCAACCCGAGAGGCAGAGGTTGCAAAGAGCCGAGATCACGCCATTGCACTCCAACCTGGGCAACAAGAGCAAATCTCCATCTCAAAAAAACAAACACCGAGACTGGGTAACTTATAAAGAAGTTTAATTGACTCACAGTTCCACACGGCTGGGGAGGCTTCAGGAAACTTACAACCATGCAGGTAGGGGAAAGCAGACACCTTCTCCACAGGACAGTTACGAGGACGTAAGCATGAGAAAGAGGAACTGCCACGCTTTAAAACCATCAGATCTCGTGAGAACTCACTCACTCTCACGAGCACAGCATGGGGGAAACTGCCCCCATGATGCAAGTACCTCCACCTGGTCCATCCCTCAACCCGTGGGGATTGTAATTCGAGATGAGATCTGGGTGGGGACACAAAGCCTAACCATATGGGTGGGACGGATGGCAGTTATTTCCAGGATGGGCTGTAGCCTCTTCCTCCAACCTACATCTCCTGTTTCCCAAGCTGGTAACCTGGATGCCCTGGGTGACCTAAGAAGCCATGTGCTAAAGATGTCAGGACCTCAGTCGGCCGGGGTTCCCCCTTCCCCATTTCAGTTGAGGGAGGAAGAGCCTTTCAAGAGCGAGAGCTAGCCAGCAGCTAGCATTTCCCTATGTAACACACCCTGTAATGACCCTGCCCCGAAGGAGTCTCCTTATAAGCCCTACCCCTCATTTTCTCCAGAATTAAATGACAAGTCACAACCCCGCAGGCCCCAGGGGCCAAATCTAGGAGGGTACTGAATCATCAAAAAACTCCAGGGGGAAGATACTGAATCACCAAAAGAAACTAAAGATTTTGCTAATTGATATTGGCTTACTCACAGTACATGGTTGGCTAAAAAAATTTTTTAATTGATATTGGCAAAAATCCGGGAAGCTGATCTGAGAATGAATTCTGAGGGTGCAGGACGGGCGAGGGAGGAAGGGGATGCTAGATAGGGATGAATGTACCGATATGGAGGATTCCACAGGGACAGCTTGAGAAGCTGGGATTACAGGCGTGAGCCACAGCGATAATGTAGTACTTTCAATGCTGAAATCAGGACAGTGCCAGGCAAACTCGGACAATTGGTCAACCTAGCTGTTAAGTAACTAACTTGCTCTAAATCACAGTTATTAAGCGGCAGGGCCTGTATTCAAATGCAGGTGGGCTGACTTCAGATTCAAATTGTTTGCTTTTGCCAGTGGTTCTCAGTCTTGAGCATGCAAACCTGGAGGCCTTGTTAAAATTCAGATAGCCCCATCTTCAGGGTCTCCAATTCAGTAGGTTGGGGCCGCCGAGAATTTGCCTAACCAGCTCCCTGGTGATGCTGAGGCTGCTGGACTGGGAAGACTGGGAACCAACTGAGAAGACCTTTGTATTTGGCTTTCTCACCTCCAGATAAGGACTTTTTAACTTTTATTTTGTGAGACAAGTTCTCAATCTCTCACTCACGCTGAAATACAGCTTATGATCATGGTTCACTGCAACCTCAAACTCTTGGGCTCAAGCAATCCCCTGCCTCAGCAATATGAATAAACATATTGGAGGTCAGGTGTGAGAATCCACCTCAAAAAAAAAAAAGTAAAGGAATAGGGCTGGGCACGGTGGCTCACGCCTATAATCCCAGCACTTTGGGAGGCCAAGGCGGGCAGATCATCTGAGGACAGGAGTTCGAGACCACCCTGGCCATCGTGGTGAAACCCCGTCTCTATTAAAAGTACAAAAAAAAAAAGCCGGCATGGTGGTGGGCACCTGAAGTCCCAGCCACTCGAAAGCTGAGGCAGGAGAATCGCTTGAACCCAGGAGAAGGAGATTGCAGTGAGCCGAGATCACGCCACTGCACTCCAGCCTGAGCAAGAGCAAGACTCCCTCTCAAAAAAAAAAAAAAGTAAAGAAATAAAACAACGGCTACTCCATAGAGCAGCCCCGAGGGCTGCTGGTTGCTCATTTTTATGGTTATTTATTGATTATATGCTAAAGAAGGGGTGGATTATTCATGCCTCCCCTTTTTAGACCATATAGGGTAACATTCTGGCGTTGCCACGGCATTTGTAAGCTGTCTTGGCGCTGGTGGGAGTGTAGCAGTGAGGACGACCAGAGGTCATTCGCATCCCCATCTTGGTTTTGGTGGGTTTTGGCCGCGGCTTCTTTACTGCTTGTGCCGACCTCTCATCTCATCCTGTGACTTAGAATGCCTCAACCGCCTGGGAACACAGCCCAGTAGGTCTCAGCCTCATTGTACCAAGCGCCTACTCAAAATGGAGTTGCTCTGGTTCAAAGGCCTCTAACAGAGAAGCTAAACACAGGTGGGGGCTTTCAAAGAAGCAGATCCAATGCCCACTGCCCTTCCTCACTCCCCTAATAGATGTAGGGCACCATGGACTTTTACAGACTGAGGGACATACTCTGGATGAGAATAGTTTACCCTATCAAGGAAAAGTAAGTTCCCCAGATGAAACGCCACAGATAACAGGCATACTGTAAGCCAGGCTTTGTACGTTTTCCAAAACTCACTACAGGGATCCCCTTTGAGGTGCAGAATCTTGTATCACAATAATCACGTTTCCTTTGCCAAGGCCTTTTGATGTCATGGTCCGTGTTTTTCTCCGGATCGTTGGGCATGCGGAGGCAGAAGGAGAGCCTGGCAGAGTGAATGACAAACGCAAGGGAGGCTGCAGAGGGCAGGGAGTGAGGGCGGCCCAGGGCCCAGCCCGGCGGGAGCGGAGGAAGAGAAGGACCAGCCAGCCAAGGGCGGGCGGCTCCAGAGGAGGCCCGGGACTCCCCAGTTTCCCAGCCTCTTCCACCCCACGCGGATCCCTGCCCCGACGCTGATTCAGGGGGTCAAAGCCTCGGGCGGGGCGGACCGCGGCGGTGACTGGAGGCGCCCCAGTTTCTGTGGGTGTGGCCTGCGGACCCCCTCGAGAGCAGGTCGTCCCGCACCAGTGTCTGCCCCCGGCCCCCAGGGACACCTGCACCCGCCGCACTCACGACGGTGCGTCAGGTCCCCAACCAGGCGTGGGGCGGGGTGGGAAGGTCTCGGCTCAGCCGCCCCGCCTGTGCTGTCCCCACCGCCCCCCGGCCTCGGGCAGCGCGCGCCCGGGTCACCCACCTCCCGCGAGCATGCGCAGGGCGGCCCCTCCGGGGGCGCTGCGGCCGCGGCCCCGGCCAAGGGGCGGGTCCCGGGTCCGGGAGGAAGAGGCGCGGCTGCTGGCTGACCCGGGAACCAGATCGAGCCGGAGAGCGGGCCCTCCGGTCTCCCACCGGGCAGGAAGGCCTGGCGCTCGCAGGCGACCTTGCGCCAGTGCCCAGGCAGGGATCAGACAGGCGAAGCCCTGGGAAGCAGTGGGAGAGGGAAAGACTGGGCCGGCGTGGGGCCGCATGCCTGTAACCCCAGCACTTTGGGAGGCCCAGGATGGCGGATCGCTTGAGCACAGGAATTCGAGACCAGCCTGAGCAACATGGTGCAACCCCGTCCCTACAAAAAACACAAAAAATAGCGGGGCGTGGTGGTGCGGACCTGTGGTTCCAGCTACTTGGGAGGCTGAGGCAGGAAGATCGCTTGAGCCTGGGAGTTCGAGGCTGCAGTGAACCCTGATTGCACCCCTGCACTCCAGCCTGTACGACAAAGCGAGACTGTCTCAAAAAAGAAAAAAATAGGGCTGGGCGCGGTGGCTCACGCCTGTCATCCCAGCACTTTGGGAGGCCGAGGCGGGTGGATCACGAGGTCGGGAGATCAATACCATCCTGGGTAACACGGTGAAACCCCTTCTCTACTAAAAATACAAAAAAAAAAAAATTAGCCGGGCGTGCTGGCGGGCGTCTGTAGTCCCAGCTACTCGGGAGGCTGAGGCAGGAGAATGGCGTGAACCTGGGAGGCGGAGCTTGCAGTGAGCCGAGATCGTGCCACTGCACTCCAGCCTGGGCGACAGAGCGAGACTCCGTCTCAAAAAAGAAAAAAATAGGGCTGGGCGCGGTGGCTCACGCCTGTCATCCCAGCACTTTGGGAGGCTGAAGTGGGTGGATCACGAGGTCAGGAGTTCGAGACCATCCTGGCCAACGGGGTGAAATCCCGTCTCTACTAAAAATACAAACATTAGCCAGGCGTGGTGGGGGGAACCTGTAGTCCCAGCTGCTCGGGAGGCTGAGGCAGGAGAATCGCTTGAACCCGGGAGGTGGAGGTTGCAGTGAGCTGAGATCGCGCCATTGCACTCCGGCCTGGGTGACAGAGCGAGACTCCGTCTGAAAAAAATAAATTAAAAACATAAAATAAAATAATAGTAAAACAAAATAACATGACATACCGAGTATCAGGTTAAAACTGGAAAGTTGGGGCAACGATTCAGGTGCTTGGCCTCTGTCTCCAAATCTGGTTGCAGCTATATACATTGTCTAAATTTTTTTGCCTGTGTTTTCAGCCAGATAAACGTTTGCCTTCCTGTTCCCTCCTGGGGGAGAGAGCTCAACTGACTTTATTTTCATCTCAATGAATGATCGCATGTATTTTGCACCTCCCTTCCCACCCAGACCTACCTTATCATAGATGGTGTGCGTGACTGAACACGATCATTTCAGCTCCCGGCCTTGAAATAAAACGCGGGCTTGCCGACGGATGTCTGTAATTATGATATAATTTGAGCCTTGTTGTTTCAGGAAAGTTTTGTCCCTGAATCACCTAAAACAAACAAACAACAAAGGTGGGTTGTGGGGGAAGGAGACCCGTGGTTTCTACATTCATATCTATCTCACTCTATCTACCAGGCGGATTTGCATTTGGGGACATCTGCACCCACCCCGAGTCCCTGGTTCACAAAGGAAACGGTACGTGTAATCTTCTGACTTGACAATGATGTATGGCTCCGGAGAAAAGCACTATTCAGAAATTATCATGGAACAGACACTCCCCCACCCTCTACATTACTTCTTACGTCAAGAAATGCACCGCCGTTTCTCCAGAGGCCGCCAAACTTGCGGCCACCTCATTCTACAAGGAGGCGAGCCAGCCAGACTCATGGTGGAGAGCGAGAGAACGCCATTCCCAGGGGCTTAGAGGTTCTCCTTTGCACAAAGCCTGGGAGTTTTGTTAGTGACTTCAGAGTCAGGGATGGACCAACAACGCCGTCCGATCTAGATGGCATCCTCCTGGTGGGAAATTGCCTTATTTCTCCCTCTTAAGCAACTGATTTGAGTTAGGATTTGTTTTTCTTTCTTTCTTTCTTCTTTTTCTTTCTTTCTCTTTCCTTCTTTCTTTCTTCCTGATCTCTCCCTCTTAAGCAACTGATTTGAATTAGTTTTTCTTTTCTTTCTTTTTCCCTTTCTTTTTCCTTCCTTCTTTCCTTCTTTCCCTTCCTTCCTTCTCTCTTTCTTCTGTGTCTTTCTTCTCTCTTTTCTTTTTCTTTCTCTTTCCTTCTGTTCTTCTTTCTTTCTTCCTGATCTCTCCTCTTAAGCAACTGATTTGAATTAGAATTGGTTTTTTCTTTTCTTCTTTCTTTCCTTTCTTCCTTCTTTCTCTCTTTCTTTCTTTCCTTCTTCTTTCTTTTTGCATTTGCAGTTAGCTGCTTGTTACTACTTGTCCAAACAGCTGGGGAACCTGGTCGGGCATGGTGGCTCACACCTGTCACCCCAGCACTTTAGTTGGGAATTTCCTGATCTCTCCCTCTTAAGCAACTGATTTGAATTAGAATCTTCCTTCCTTCTTTCTTTCCTTCCTCCCTTTCTTCCTTCCTTCCTCCCTTCCCTCCTTCCTTCCGTCCCTCCCTCTCCTTCCTTCCTCCGTCTCCTTCCTTCCTCCCTCCCTTCCCTCCTTCCTTCCTTCCCTCCCTCTCCTTCCTTCCTCCGTCTCCTTCCTTCCTCCCTCCGTCTCCTTCCTTCCTTCCTCCCTCCCTCTCCTTCTTTCCTCCCTCTCCTTCCTTCCTCCCTCTCCTTCCTTCCTCCCTCCCTCTCCTTCCTTCCTTCCTCCCTCCCTCTCCTTCCTTCCTTCCTCCCTCCCTCTCCTTCCTTCCTTCCTCCCTTTCCTTCCTTCCTCCCTCCCTCTCCTTCCTTCCTTCCTCCCTTTCCTTCCTTCCTCCCTCCCTCTCCTTCCTTCCTTCCTCCCTTCCTTACTTCCTCCCTTCCTTCCTTCCTTCCTTCCTCCCTTCCCTCCTTCCTTCCTTCCCTCCCTCTCCTTCCTTCCTCCCTCTCCTTCCTTCCTTCCTCCCTCCCTCTCCTTCCTTCCTTCCTTCTTTCCTTCCTTCCTTCCTTCCTTCCTCCCTCCCTCCCTCCCTCCCTCCCTCTCTCTCTCTTTCTCTCTTTTTTTTTTCTTTCTGCAGTTGCAGTAAGCTTTTCTGGATTTGCAGAAACTATAGGCCGGCTGTATGCATCCGGCATACAGCTTATGTTATGAACAGTATGTTAGTACTTGTCCAACCTGGCCGGGCATGGTGGCTCACACCTGTCACCACAGCACTTTGGAAGCTGGGAAGGGTGCTTGAGCCTAGGGGTTCCCGACCGGCTGGGCAACATAGTGAGACTCGCCTTCTATGCAAAAAATTAAAAAATTAGCTGGGCATGGTGGTGTACACCGGTAGTCCCAGTGACTCAGGAGGCTAAAATGGGAGGATTGCTTGAGCCCGAGAGGTTGAGGCTGCAGTGAGCTATGATCCTGCCACTGCACTCCAGCCTGGGCAATAGAGCAAGACCCTGTCTCTTAATAATAATAATAATTATTATTATACTTCGCAGGGAATATATTATTACTACTATATTATAAAATATATACCATATTATAATGTATAATATATATTATAATATATAAATATATATTATTATGTATTAAATATTATATATCATCATTATATATTAAATACTATATTATAATACATAAATGTTATATAATAATATAATGTAAATGTTATATAAAATATAATAAATATATTAATATAATATATTAATAATATAATTATATATTAATCATATAATCTTTTCTATTATATATTAACATAGTAAATTATGTAATTATATTATGTATATATTAATTATAATATATTAATTAATAATATGCGATTATTATTATTATCTATTGGCCAAAGGCAGTGGCTCACGCCTGTAATCTCAGCACTTTGGGAGGCTGAGGCAGGGGGATCACCTGAGGTCAGGAGTTTGAGACCAGCCTGACCAACATGGAGAAACCCCATCTCTACTAAAAATACAAAATTAGCCGGGAGTGATGGCGCATGCCTGTCATCCCAGCTACTCCAGAGGCTGAGGCAGGAGAATCGCTTGAACCCGGGAAGCAGAGGTTGTGGTGAGCTGAGATCGCTTCCCTGCACTCCAACCTGGGCAACAAGAGCGAAACTCCGTCTCAAAAAACATGTATATACATAATTATATATTAATATAATTATGATTGTAGTAATATCACATAATATATTATATAATTATTTTATTAATTATAGAATTTTATTACAAATTATATTTATTATAAAATTATTTTATTAATTATATTATTATATAATTATTTTATTAATTATTATGGAATTTTTGTTACAAATTATATTTATTATAAAATTATTTATTTATTATAAAATTTATGTATAAAATTTATCATAAAATTATTTTATTAATTATATTATATAATTATTTTATTATTATAGAATATTTTGTTATACGTCACATTTATAGAATTATTTTATTAATTATTAAAAATAATATTTTATCAATTATTAAAACAATATTTTATTATTAAAATAATATTTTATTACTTATTAAAATATTTTATTAATTATTATAAAACAATATTTTTATTAATTATTATAAAACAATATTTTATTAATTATAAAACAATATTTTATTAATTATAAAATAATATTTTATTAATTATAAAATAATATTTTATTAATTATAAAATAATATTTTATTAATTATAAAATATAATTATATTATTATTATACAAAATAGCAGGGGAAGGCAAGGATATTTAAGGGTGTTTTATGTGGTACAATGAGTCTCCAAAACACACAGCCACCTCCAGGATGCGAAGCTCCCACCTCCAGCCCCCCGGAGTGCCCAGAGCCGCCCTCTTCCCGGACAATTGTCCCACAGACGCCGTGAGAGAGAGGGCACCAGCTTCTCCCGATCAAGGCGCCTTCACTTTCTGTAACTCTCTAATCATTCGGAAGATTCCCAGACAGCAGTGTCAGAGGTGTTGGAAATAAAGCAACTCCACTTTCAACAGGGGCTGGGTAAAATGAGGCTGAGACCTTCTGGGCTGCATTCTCAGAAGGTTAAGGGGTTTTTTTTTTCTTTTTTTTAAGACAGAGTCTCGCTCTATCACCCAGGCTGGAGTGCAGTGGTGCAATCTCGGCTCCACTGCAGCCTCCACCTCCCGGGTTCAAGCAATTCTCCTGCCTCGGCCTCCTGAGTAGCTGGGATGACAGGCACGTGCCACCACGCCTGGCTAATTTTTGTATTTTTATTACAGACGGGGTTTCACCATGCTGGCCAGGCTGGTCTCGAACTCCTGACCTCGTGATCCACCCACCTTGGCCTCCCAAAGTTCTGGGATTACAGGCATGCACCTCCACGCCTGGCTAATTTTGTATTTTTAGTAGAGACGGGGTTTCTCCATGTTGGTCAGGCTGGTCTTGAACTCCTGACCTCGTGATCCACCCACCTTGGCCTCCCAAAGTTCTGGGATTACAGGCATGCGCCTCCATGCCTGGCTAATTTTGTATTTTTAGTAGAGACGGGGTTTCTCCATGTTGGTCAGGCTGGTCTTGAACTCCTGACCTCGTGATCCACCCACCTTTGCCTCCCAAAGTTCTGGGATTACAGGCGTGCACCTCCACGCCTGGCTAATTTTGTATTTTTAGTAGAGACGGGGTTTCTCTATGTTGGCCAGGCTGGTCTCGAACTCCCGACCTCAGGTGATCCACCTGCTTTGGCCTCCCAAAGTGCTGGGATGACAGGCAGGTGCCACCACGTCCCGCTAATTTTGTATTTTTAGTACAGACGGGGTTTCTCCATGTTGGTCAGGCTGGTCTCGAACTCCCGACCTCAGGTGATCTGCCCGCCTTGGCCTCCGAAAGTTCTGCGATTACAGGCATGCGCCACCACGCCTGGCTAATTTTGTATTTTTAGTAGAGACGGGGTTTCTCCATGTTGGTCAGGCTGGTCTCGAACTCCCGACCTCAGGTGATCCACCCGCCTTGGCCTCCGAAAGTGCTGGGATTACAGGCATGAGCCACCACGTCCTGCTAATTTTGTATTTTTAGTACAGACGGGGTTTCGCCATGTTGGTCAGGCTGATCTCGAACTCCCAACCTCAGGTGATCCACCTGCCTCGGCCTCCCCAGGTTAAGGCATTCTAACCTACAGGATGAGAGAGGAGGTTGGCACAAGACACAGGTCATAAAGAGTTGCTGATAAAACAGCTTGCAGTGAAGAAGCCGGCCAAATCCCGCCAAAACCAAGATGGTAACGAAAGTGACCTCAGGTTGTCCTCACCGCACTAATTGTACCTTACACTAATTGTAATTCATTTGCTGCTAAAAGACACTCCCACCAGCACCAGGACCGTTTACAGATGTCATAGCCACGCAGGAAGTTACCCTGTATGTCCTAAAAACAGGAGGCATGAGGCCGGGCGCAGTGGCTCACGCCTATCATCCCAGGCTGGTCTCGAACTCCTGACCTCAGGTCATCCACCCTCTTCAGCCTCCCAAATACCTTGTTTCTTAAAAGGCATCTTTGGCTGGTCTCGAACTCCTGACCTCGGGCCATCCACCCTCTTCAGCCTCCCAAATATCTTGTTTCTTAAAAGGCATCTTTGGGCCGGGCACGGTGGTTCACGCCTGTCATCCCAGGCTGGTCTCGAACTCCTGACCTCAGGTCATCCACCCTCTTCAGCCTCCCAAATATCTTGTTTAAAAGGCATCTTTGGCTGGTCTCGAACTCCTGACCTCAGGCCATCCACCCTCTTCAGCCTCCCAAATATCTTGTTTCTTAAAAGGCATCTTTGGGCCGGGTGCCGTGGCTCATGCCTGTCATCCCAGGCTGGTCTCGAACTCCTGACCTCAGGTCATCCACCCTCTTCAGCCTCCCAAATAGCTTGTCTAAAAGGCATCTTTGGCTGGTCTCGAACTCCTGACCTCAGGCCATCCACCCTCTTCAGCCTCCCAAATATCTTGTTTCTTAAAAGGCATCTTTGGGCTGGGCACGGTGGCTCACGCCTGTCATCCCAGCACTTTGGGAGGCCGAGGCGGGCAGATCACGCGGTCAGGAGATTGAGAGCAGCCTGGCTAACACGGTGAAACCCCGTCTCTACTAAAAATACAAAAATTTAGCCAGGCATGGTGGCGGGCACCTGTAGTCCCAGCTACTCAGGAGGCTGAGGCAGGAGAATCGCTTGAACCCGGGAGGCAGAGGTTGCGGTGAGCCGAGATCGCGCCACTGCACTCCAGCCTGGGGGACAGAGCAAGACTCTGTCTCAAAAAAACAACCAACCAACAAAAACAGGAGGTATGAATGATCCACCCCTTGTTTAGCATTTCATCAAGAAATAACCATAAAAATGGGCAATCAGCAGGCCTCCCGGCTGCTCTGTCTATGGAGTAGGCA
Organism: Gorilla gorilla gorilla; assembly: GCF_029281585.2. Taxonomy (NCBI): domain Eukaryota; kingdom Metazoa; phylum Chordata; class Mammalia; order Primates; family Hominidae; genus Gorilla; species Gorilla gorilla. Next base: position 104,070,728 of record NC_073242.2, read on the forward strand.
TTCTTTTATTCGTCTACTTTCTGTTTCTTTCTTTCTTTTTTTTTTTTTTTTTTTTTTTTGAGACGGAGTCTCGCTCTGTCACCAGGCTGGAGTGCAGTGGCGCGATCTCAGCTCACTGCAACCTCCGCCTCCTGGGTTCAAGTGATTCTCCTTCCTCAGCCCCCCGAGTAGCTGGGATTACAGGTGCCCACCACCACGCCCGGCTAATGTTTGTATTTTTAATAGAGACGGGGTTTCACCGTGTTGGCCAGGCTGGTCTCGAACTCCTGACCTCCAGTGATCCGTCCGCCTCGGCCTCCCAAAGCGCCGGGATGACAGGAGTGAGTCACTGCGCCCGGCTTCTCTACTTTCTTAATAAACTTGCTCTCACTTTGCACCGTGGACTCGCGCTGAATTCTCTTGCGTGAGATCCAAGAACCGTCTCTTGGGGTCTGGATCGGGACTCCTGTCCTGTAACAGAAGCACGTCGGTGTCCTGGCTACAAATGAAACCGCACAGAAAAGGAATCAACCTGTGGGCTGAAACCCAGATCCTGACATTCCGACGGCTGCTTCCCTGAGGACAAACACACCCTGACAGTCAGATGCTTGCTCCTTCCCCGCTGGAAATAAAGGAAGAGGGAAGAGATTTCCCCCAGCCCTCCTTGTCTTGCAGAGTTCCTTTTTCCATTCTTTTCAAATGCATGTAAGTGTCTTAAATGGATGAATGAGCCTTTTGCCTGTCGGGCGGCCGGAATGTCTCCTCCAGGACCTGGGAACCACCTCTTTGAAATGTGATCTTCAAAGAGAAGAAAGAAAAGAATGCTTCACCTCCCAGTTTCTAGGAAGGATCAGGGTCAGACCTCAGTCATTTTTGCAAATTCACGTCCAGTCCCCAACACATGAGAAATTAGTTATATTTGTCTTGAGAACATGAATGGGACAGGGTTTTTTTGTGTGTTCAACTCCCCAAAAAGGCGACATTCTCGCTCTCTTTGCACCTCTTCCTGGCTCAGCTGTAATGTGCATCTCTTTTTGGTTTCATAAGATTTAAATAATAAAACTGGGGCGGGGCATGGTGGCTCACGCCTGTAATCCCAGCCCTTTGGGAGGCCGAGGCGGGTGGATCATCTGAGGTCAGGAGTTCGAGACCAGCCTGGCCAACATGGCAAAACCCCATCTTTACTAAATACAAAAAATTAGCTGGCTGTGGCGGTGAGCTCCTGTAATCTCAGCTACTCAAGAGGCTGAGGCAGGAGAATCGCTTGAACACGGGAAGTGGAGGTTGCAGTGAGCTGAGATCGCGCCACTGCAGTCCAGCCTGGGCGACAGAGAGCAAGACTCTCTCAAATAATAATAATAATAATACAACGTATAAGTGAGTAAGCCAAAGCTTGACTTTTCCCTGCCTTCCATCCTATTCCTAGAAAAGATAGCTCCTAAGATTGGAAAAAAAAAAAAAAAAAAAAGAAAGAAAGAGAGAAAACAAGCTACATACCTCCCTCAGAAGGAATTTCCGTATGGACGAAGGACACACAGCACTGAAAGGCATCCCTGTGCTCACCGAGATAAATGTATATCTGATTGTCTCGTTTGGAAAAGGCTTGTCACAAACTCAAAACATCGTCAGGTGCAGTGGCTCACACCTGTAATCCCAGCACTTTGACAGGGTGAGGTGGGAGGGTCACCTGAGGTCAGGAGTTCGAGACCAGCCTGGCCAATATGGCGAAACCCCGTCTCTACTAAAAATACAAAAATTAGCCGGGTGTGGTGGCAGGTGCCTGTAATCCCAGCTACTCAGGAGGCTGAGGCAGGAGAATCGCTTGAACCCGGGAGGTGGAGCTTGCAGTGAGCCGAGATCACGCCACTGCTCTCCAGCCTGGGTGACAAAGCAAGACTCCGTCTCAAAACAAAATAAAAAAGGAACTCAAAAGAATGCAACTATTTATGTTGTACCTACCTATGACCTGGAAGCCCCCTGCCCACTTCTAATTGTCCCGCCTTTTTTGAGACAGCATTTTTCTCTTGTCACCCAGGCTGGAGTGCAACGGTGCCGTCTCGGCTCACTGCAACCTCCACCTCTCAGGTTGAAGTGATTCTCCCACCTCAGCCTCTTGAGTAGCTGGGATTGTAGCAGGACAAGACACAGACAAAACCTCTCAGACACCGAGTTGTAGAAGGAAGGGCTTTATTCAGCTGGGAGCATCAGCAAGCTACTGCCTTAAAATCTGAGCTCTCCGAATGCACAATTTCTGTCCCCTGTAAGGGTTCACTACACTAAAGATTTCACATGAAAGGGTCATGATTGATTTGAGCAGGCAAGGGGGTATGTGACGGGCTGCATGCACCTGTGGTCAGAAAGAAACAGAACAGGGCAGGGAGTTTCACGGTGTTCTTCTATACAACGTCTGGAATCTATGAATAACATCGGTTTCCAAGTTATGAATTGATTTTTAACTACTGGGTTTAGGCCAGGCAGGCCCAGGCTTGGTTTCGGGCCTGGCACCGGGGTGCCCGTCTTTGGTTTTACTTCCTTGTTGTTTCTTCTTAAAACAGGTACTGAGTATAAAACAAAATAAAACAATATGAGAGGGTCTCTCTGTTCCCTCAGGATGACAGGCGCCCATCACCACACCTGGCTAATTTTTTGTATTTTTAGAAGAGACGGGGTTTCGCCATGTTGGCCAGGCTGGTGTCGAACTCCTGACCTCAGGCAATCCACCTGCCTCGGCCTCCCAAAGTGCTGCGATTACAGGCGTGAACCACCATGACTTGCCCAATTTTCTTTGTTTTCTACCTTTCCAGAGTGGCTTTCTGGGTTGGTGAAGAGGTTCACGCTGGTAATCCTAGAACTTTAGGAAACTGAGGTGGGAAGATCACTTGAGGCCAGATGTTCAAGGCCAGCCTGGCCAACATAGCAAGACCTCATCTCTACTAAAAACAAAAAATTTGTTTTAATTAGTCAGGAGTGGTGGCGTGCACCTGTGATCCCAGGTACTTGGGAGGCTGAGGCAGCAGGATCAGTTGAGCCCAGGAGTACGAGGCTGCAGTGAGCTAAGACTGCACCACGGTACTCCAGCCTGGGCGACAGAGCCCATATTTCTAATAAAAATAAATAAATGTATTAAAGGAGACTGGCTTCTATTTAACGCTATTTCTAGAATTAAATTCTATTTAATGCTCTTCCTTGAATTTAATTCCGTTTAATCCTATTTCCAGAATTTAATTCTACTTAATGCTACCTCTATTTTCTACTTAATCTATTGTAAAAGAGTTCGGTTAAGCTCACAGGTGAATTCCATGTCAGTGAGAGCCAGACCCCAACCTCACACTGAATCCCCATTCTCAGCAGGTGTCTACACATCCTCCTCCACAGGCTGATCTCATAGCTCCCCCTAGCAGAGCCCTAGGAAGGTCCTTCAGGGGCAGAACCCCCGCCCCCACGGCTTCCCGATGCCCCCTGGATTGGATGCATGGGGCTGCTGTGCCACTGAAGACGTATTCCTCCTCCTTCGAGACCCCGTGAGTTACAATTTCTCTGCCGAATAAGCTCAGCCACACCCTCCCCACATCGGATTTTAAAGTTGAACCCTTTGCCCACCTCCCTCCCCCAAGAATCTCCTCCCCACTGACATTAAAATTCACCTTAATCAAAAACCACCTAAATTCAAAGGATGTTGGCCTCATGGCAAAGGTCAGCAAGACCATAAACCACCAATAACATCTCCGACCAGAAACATTCCAAACTCCTCACCGACCAGAAGACAGGCCAGCCCCAAGGTAAACCCTCTCCAGCTGCCAGGACGATGCCAGACCCAGATAAACCCACTCTGGCTGCCAGGATGATGCCAGACCCAAGATAATCCCCCTCCCGCTGCCAGGAGGATGCCAGACCCAAGATAACCCCCCTCCGGCTGGAAAAATATCAGCACCAAGATGACCTGCCCTCTGCCCACAGACAATTCCAACCCTGCCATAAACTTCTCCCCCACACAGAAACATTCCAAGCTTGGGATAAGCCGCCTCACCCTAAAACCAATATATATTCTTAGTCTGTAAGAGAAAAATCGGTCAGAAGCCCATCTCAGCTTTATTTTCTCTAAAGTAAATCTGTCGTTAACTGTTAAGCTGAATTTTAAGTGTCTTTCCTCTTTCTTTAACTCTTACACCCACGTGCCTGTCCCCTTCCCCCCCCACTTTTTATTTTTAGTTTTATTTTTTATTTTAGATGGAGTCTCACTCTGTCGCCCAGGCTGGAGTGCAGGGGCGCGATCTCGGCTCACTGCAGCCTCCGCCTCCCGGGTTCACACCATTCTCCCGCCTCAGCCTCCCAAGTAGCTGGGACTACAGGCGCCTGCCACCATGCCTGGCTAATTTTTGTATTTTTAGTAGAGACGGGGTTTCACCATGTTGGCCAGGCTGGTCTTGATCTCCTGACCTCGTGATGCACCCGCCTTGGCCTCCCAAATTGCTGGGATTACAGGCGTGAGCCACCGCGCCCAGCTCCCCCTTCCCTTTTATCTCCCAGAATTCTTTCTCCCTCCCGGGGTGACCCCCTCAGGCTGCTACTGGCCTGAAGCTGTTCCCAAAGCTGTTCCCAAAACCTACACTCCTCAGGGAACCTCCAAGTAGAAGCAGCAGGAATGACCTCAGAGGAATTTCATCGAAGGCACCCTCATGTAGCTGGACCCCTGAGCACAGTGGGGTATGGGACACACTGAATGGAGTTTTCCCCACAAATTCGTCCATGAACGCCCAAACCCCCAGGACCTCAGAATGTGACCTTATTTGGAAATAGGATTGTTGGAGACAGACCGCTTTTAAAGACGTGATTAAGGTAAAATGAGGTCACTACGGTGGGCCCTGATCCAATAGGACCGGGGTCCTTATAAGAGGAGGAGGTGAGGACACAGACACACACAGAGGGACGACCCTGTGAGGACACAGGGAGAAGACGGCGTCTCCAAGCCCAGGAGAGCGGCCTCAGGAGGAACTAGCCCTGCCCATACCTGGATCTCAGACTTCCAACCTGCAGGACTGTGGGAGAATCAATGTCTGTTGTTTCTAAGCCACCCGGGCTGGGGGACTTTGCTATGGAGGCCCCAGCAGACTCATATAGGGTACAAATCAATGGTGGTCATCTGTTGGATACACATTAAAATTGCCTTTTTTTTCTTTTCTGTTTGGAAAATACAGTGAGACCTCATCTCTATGAAAAACAGATGGAAATCCACATGCATGAGAAGGAACATGTTACGACCACACCAACAAATCTCAAAACATGTTTCGCGTAGAAAGAAGCTACCTGTAAAGACGGGTACTTAACGTTTATTAGAAGTTCTCCAACAGGCCAAACTCACCTAACCTGTTAAAGGGCTGAGTGAGGCCGGGTGCGGTGGCTCACACCTGTCATCCCAGCACTTTGGAAGACTGAGGCGGGCGGATCACAAGTTCAGGAGTTCGAGGCCAGCCTGACCAACATGGTGAAACCCTATCTCTACGAAAAAAAATATAAAAGTTAGCCAGGCGTGGTGGCGGACGCCTGTAGTCCCAGCTACGCGGGAGGCTGAGGCAGGAGAATGGCATGAACCCGGGAGGCGGAGGTTGCAGTGAGCCAAGATTGCGCCACTGCAGCCCAGACTGGGTGACAGACCGAGACTCTGTCTCTAAATAAATAAATACATAAATACATAAATAAAATAAAATAAAATATAGAAGGCTGAGTGATCCCGGGAGGGGAGTGGCCCAGAAGAGCTGATGAGCTTTAATTTCCTGACCTGGGTGGGTTTGAGGGGTTGTAAAAATTCACAGAGCTTTGCAGTTATCACTGGAATACTTTTCTGTGTGTATTTTATTCTTCTGTCAAGAGTTCACTTTATTTATTTTTCGTTTTTCGTTTTGAGATGGAGTCTTGCTCTGTCACCCAGGCTGGAGTGCAGTGGTGCGATTTTGGCTCACTGCAGCCTCCGCCTCCCGGGTTAACGCCATTCTCCTGCCTCAGCCTCCCAAGTAGCTGGGAGTACAGGTACCCACCACCATGCCCAGCTAGTTTTTGTATTTTTAGTAGAGACCGGGTTTCTCCGTATTGGTCAGGCTGGTCTTGAACTCCTGACCTTAAGTGATCCACCCACCTTGGTCTCCCAAAGTGCAGGGATTAATAGGCATGAGCCACTGTGCCCGGCCAAGAGTTCACATTAAAAAAAATTCACAATCCCAGCACTTTGGGAGGCTGAGGCAGGTGGATCACTTGAGGTCAGGAGATAGAGACCATGCTGGCTAACACGGTGAAACCCCATCTCTACTAAAAATACAAATACAAAAAATTAGCCGGGCGTGGTGGTGGGCACCTGTAGTCCCAGCTACTCGGGAGGCCGAGGCAGGAGAATGGCGTGAACCCGGGAGGTGGAGCTTGCAGTGAGCTGAGATCGCGCCACTGCACTCCAGCCTAGGTGACAGAGCGAGAGTCCGTCTCAAAAAAGAAATTCACAATCAACTGGCTGCAGTGGCTCACGCCTGTTATCCCAGCACTTTGGGAGGCCGAGGCAGGCAGATCATGAGGTCAGGAGTTCAAGACCAGCCTGGCCAACATGGTGAAACCCTGTCTCTACTAAAAATACAAAAAATTAGCTAGGCATGGTGGCGGGTGCCTGTAGTCCCAGCTACTCAGGAGGCTGAGGCAGGAGAATCGCTTGAACCCGGGAGGCGGAGGTTACAGTGAGCCGAGATCGCACCACTGCACTCCAGCCTGGGTGACAGAGCAAGACTCTGTCTCAAAAAAAATAAATAAATAAAATAAAATTTAAGAAACAGATAGATAAGTGACTAGAGCCCCTCCTGGTTTCAGCTCATCTCCAAAGATGACCAAAGGAGGGATGAGTTATTTTCCCACCATGGTCCTCAGAGATCCCTCTCCTGCACCACAGGGACTCCAGAAGTCAGGGCTTGGTTTCCCGCTGTTCTCACCAAAAATAACCCGATCCCCTAACCTCCCTTTGAAATACCGGAAAAAAAAAATCAGGACGGCTCACGGAGGCAACACTGCTACACAGATAATCTTCTTTGGAGCGAGGATGAATTTTAAATGATCACAAGAAAAAGAGATGCCAGGCACACCCCGTGGCCCCCCTGGGATCACCAAAAATCTGGTACTGGGGGATCGCCACCGTCTCAGGAAGGGGGCTGCAAGCATCCCAGGCAGGAGGGGACGGAGAGTGATGAGCTTTGCACCGATGGAAATAAAAATAGAACACTGCGTTACGGACAGAATGACAAGTTAAATGACAAGCATTTAACCGTCTCTGTGCGCAGAAACGCGGACGGCTGCAGAAATGGGAGAGGATTTTCTCCTGTTGCCTCCAAGTGAATGAGGGCCTGGGGACCATCCTGTACCCGTCTGCCTGTGCTCTGGAAGGCTGGATGCTTCGGGAAGGAGGCCAGGAGGCAGGACCGGCCGGCCGCCCTGCGGACGTCCAGCCAGCCGGAGACCGGTCTGCACCTGTCACAGGTGAGCAGCATTTGTTAGCACAGGCAGACGGGGTTTCACCTGTAATGCCCAACCTCGTTTTTACTAACCCTGTTTTTAGACTCTCCCTTTTCCTTCAATCACCTAGCCTTGTTTCCACCTGAATGGACTCACCCTTAGCTAAGAGAACCAGACAGACTCCATCTTGGCTCTTTCACTGGCAGCCCCTTCCTCAAGGACTTGACTCGTGCAAGCTGACTCCCAGCACATCCAAGAATGCAATTAACCGATAAGATACTGTGGCAAGCTATATCCGCAGTTCCCAGGAATTCGTCTGATTGATAATGCCCAAAGCCCCACGTCTTTCACCTTGTAATAGTCTTAAAGCCCCTGCATCTGGAACTGTTTACTTTCCTGTAACCATTTATCCTTTTAACTTTTTTGCCTACTTTATTTCTGTAAAATGGTTTTCACTAGACCCCCCTCCCCTTTCTAAACCAAAGTATAAAAAAAAATCTAGCCCCTTCTTCGGGGCCGAGAGAACTTTGAGCGTTAGCCGTCTCTTGGCTGCCAGCTAAATAAACGGACTCTTAATTCGTCTCAAAGTGTGGCGTTTTCTCTAACTCGCTCACGTACAACACGGGAACATCCTTTACCCAACTGATGCCTGTGCAGATGTCACTAACAAATGCTGCTCACCTGTGACAGGTGCAGACCGGTCTCTGGCTGGCTGGACGTCTGGACATCTGGACGTCTGGAGGGCGGCCGGCCGGTCCTGCCTCCTGACCTCCTTCCCCAAGCATCCAGCCTTCCGGAGCTTCTCCGTGCCCTCCCCTTCCTTCTTTCTTTCCTCCTGTACATTGCCTAGAAATCGCCAGAAAGCTGCCACCGCATCTACGGAAACAAAAACATTATCTTCGGGAGCACGCTGGGTGCGTTTAAACCAACCCCACTGCCTTCTTCTAAAGTGGGATCTGGAAGGAATGCTGAAGGATCTGGAAGGAATGCTCAGCATCCTATGGATTTTTTTTTTTCTTTTTTGGCTCCTTTTCCTTCTAAGATGACAGTGAGGCTGTTAAGCATAATAATTGTCCCTGAGTGAGTCAGCCTCATTGTTCCACTTTTGCCTCCAAGGCAGGCTCTCCGCCCCCCACCCCCCGCAGAGGTCAGGGGTCACCTGCTAAATCATGCAATATCCCCGAATCCCAGGTGAATGAGGCCGTTTACAAACTGCTGCTAATGATTAAACCAGCCCGGCATGAAACGCGGGCTCTAAATTGTGATTATTTGAATGATGGATGGCGTGTCTAATGAGACCATTATTGCCACCAGTGACCTTCTGGGCTGAAGACCGTTTCAATATAAGCAACACCTCTCACACGGCCGGTGTGATGGCCGTGTGCACCTGTGTGTGCGTGCCCGCGTGTGCACGTGTGTGTGTGTGAGATGCGTGCACCTGTGTGTGTCCTCTCTCTCTAGAGCTTGTCTCCGATTCTTTGAACTGCCACACAGGCAATGCCACCCTCACTGGATGGGTCATCCGAGCAGTCCCCTTAGTGAGACCATTTTCGTACACCTGGGCTGAAAATGCCCCATGCATAAAATACTCATGGGGTTAAACTTGAGTTCCCGTGCGTGCGTGTCCTCGTCCTCCATGGCAGGGAAAAAGAAAAAGGAACAGGAGACTAAAGGGGTGTCTCCGGGAAGCCACTCACACATGCAGATGTAATTAAGTTGAGGATCTTGAGCTGAGATCATCCTGGATTAGAGTGGGCTCCAAATGCAATGACAGGTCCTCGTCCTCCATGGTAGGGAAAAATAAAAAGGAACAGGAGAGAAAGGGGCTGTCTCCGTGAAGCCACCCACACATGCAAAAGTCGCTGGAAGCAATTCGTAGGAAGCTGTGCAGATGAACCTACTGGTGGCCGAAGCCGACGCTGAAAGACGAGCTCAGGGGAGGTTCTCTGGAGTGAAAGGAAGCCGTCTGCACCCAGGTGGTCTCCGAGATGGCCTCAGTGCACATCAACAAGGATGAGAGCACATGACAAGCCCCACCCCACCCAACCCGGTGACCCCCACAGACCCACGGCTCAGCTGGACTTTGACACAGGGCCCTGCGCCAGGGCTGCCCTGGATAGGACCCACGGGGGTCTTTGTGTCCTACGAGATTGAGATGTGGCCCATCACAGCCACAGCCACGTTAGGCTGCAAGGGGAGGGACACAGAAGCCGTCAGAGCTCAGAAAGCAGGAAGCCATCTGTGCAGGCAAGAGCCACGGCGGGTCCCCATCCAGGATACACGGGCACCTCTGGGGGTCGGGATGTGCTCGTCTGGCTGAAACGGAACATCTTGTGATTCAAGCAAACCAGCCTCCAAGAAACAGCAGGAGTCCCTGGCGGTGGGTACACACCTCTGTGGCAGTGCCACATCGGACCTAGTCCCAGCCCTTCTCACCTGTCCAGGCTCCAGGGTCCCAGAGGGAGGCAGAAGACCCAGCAGATGCTGACATGCGGCCCTTGGACTCACATTCCAGAACTATCAGGGGCTTTGGACACCAACGTCCCCTTCAGTGAAACCATTGCTCCAGGAGTCTCCTCTGGTGGCCACGACAAACTGCCACAAACCAGGAGCCTTAAAAATTCACAGATTCATCCTCTGCCACTCATGGACAGCAGGAGTCTGAGGTCCAGGTGTCTCAGAGCCACGGTCTCTTCCAGCTCCTGTCTCCACGTGGCCTTCTCCTCTGTGTCGGTGTCTCCTCTTCTGTCTCTTAGAAGGACACCTGTCATTGCATTTGGAGACCATCCAGGATGATCTCACCTCAAGATCCTCAACTTAATTACATCTGCAAAGACCTTATTTCTAAATGAGATTCTATTCACAAGTTTATGGATGAGAACATGGACATATCTTTTGGAGGTCATGATCCAAGCCATTACAATTGTGTTTTGTTCCTCCTGGAGGCTCTAGGGGAGGGTCCTTCCTGCCTCTCCCAGCTCCTGGGGGCTCCAGGCATCCCTGGGCTTGTGGCTGCATCACTCCAGTCTCTGCCTCTGTCTCCACGTGGCCTTCTCCTCTGTGTCTCTGTCTCCTCTTCTGTCGCTTAGAAAGACACTTCTCATTGCATTTAGAGCTCACCCTACTCCTAAATAATCTCATCTCCAGATCCTTAATTATATCTGCAAAGAATCTTTTTCCAAATGAGGTCCCATTCACAGGTTCTGGGAGTCAGGACATGGACAGATCTTTTGGACGTCACCATCCAACCCATTGCAGTTGTGTTTGGTTCTTTCTGGGAGGCTCTAGGGGAGGATCCTTCCTGCCTCTCCCAGCTCCCGGGGGCTCCAGGCATCCCTGGGCCTGTGGCCACATCACTCCAGTCTCTGCCTCTGTCTACACTTGGCCTTCTCCTCTGTGTCCGTGTCTCCTCTTCTGTCTTTCAGAAGGACACCCGTCATTGGAGGTAGGGCCACCCTAATCTCCTATGACCTCATCCTAATTTAATGACATCTCCAAAGAACCTGTTTCCAAGTATGCTCCCACTTCCAGGTCTGAGGTGGACATATCTTTCGGTGGTCCTCATTTGCCCCATCCCAGAAGTCTGAGATGAAGTTGTCTCAGGGCCATGTTCCCTCTGGAGGTTCTAGGTGAGGATGCTTCCTGCCTCTTCCAGCTCCTGGGGCTCCAGGTGTCCCTGAGCTGTGGCCGCATCACTCCAGTCTCTGCCTCCGTCTCCACGTGGCCTCCTCCTCTGTGTCTGTGTCTCCTCTTCTGTCTCTTAGAAGGACACCCGTCATTGGATGTAGGGCCCACCCTAATCCAGGATGATTTCATCATAACTTATCTCTTAATTACATCTGCAAAGACCGTTTTTCCAGAATAGCTCCTATTCAAAGATTGTGGATTGATATAGGCTGAACTGTGTTCCTCTCCCACACCCCCAAACATTCATGTATTGTAACCTTAACTTCCAGTTTCTCAGAATGTGTATTTGGAGATGGGGTGGTCTTTAAAGAGGTGATTCAGGTAAAATGAGGTCACTAGGGTGGGCCCTGATCCTATAGGACTGGTGTCGTTATAAGAAGAGGAGACAAGGACACAGACACACACAAAGAGACGACCCTGTGAGGACACAGGGAGAAGACAGCATCTCCAAGCCCAGGAGAGAGGCCTCAGGAGGAACCAGCCCTGCCCACACCTTGATCTCAGAATTCCAGCCTCCAAGACTGTGGGAGAATCAATGTCTGTTGTTTGCAAGCCACCCAGTCTATGGTATTCTGTGATAGCAGCATGAAAGGGACTAAGACACCTCATAAAAGAGGAGATGAGGACACAGACACACACAGAGGACTGACCCTGTGAGGACACAGGGAGAAGATAGTGTCTACAAGCCCAGGAGGGAGGCCTCAGGAGGAACCAGCCTTGTCCACACCTCGATCTTGAACTTCCAGCCTCCAGGACTGTGGGATAGTCAGTGCCATAAATGTCTGTTGTTTATAAGCCACCCAATCTATGGTATTCTGTGATAGCAGCCTGAAATGGACTAAGACACCTCATAAGAGGAGGAGATGAGGACACAGACACACACAGAGGGAGGACCGTGTGAGGACATACAGAGAAGACGGCAACTCCACGCCCAGGAGAGAGGCCTCAGGAGGAACCAGCCCTGCCCACACCTTGATCTCAGACTTCCAGCCTCCAAGACTGTGGGAGAATCAATGTCTATTTTTTACAAGCCACTAAGTCTATGGTATTCTGTGATAGCAGCCAGATGGACTAACACATCTCATAAGAAGAGGAGATGAGGACACAGACACACACAGAGGGATGACCCTATGAGGGAGAAGATTGCGTCTATAAGCCAGGAGAAGATGGCATCTATAAGTCAAGGAGGGAGGCCTCAGGAGGTACCAGCCCTGCCCACATCTTGGTCTTGGACTTCCAGCTTCCAGGACTGTGGGACAGTCAATGTCTGCTGTTTATAAGCCACCCAGTCTATGATATTCTGTGATAGCAGCCTGAGATGGACTAAGACATTTCATAAGAAGAGGAGATGAGGACACAGGCACACACAGAGGGATGACCCTGTGAGGACACAGGAAGAAGACAGCGTCTCCAAGCCCAGGAGAGAGGTATGAGGAGGAACTAGCCCTGCTCACACTTTGATCTTGGGCCTCCAGCCTCCAGGATCCTGGTAGAATAAGTGTCTGTTGTGAAAGCCGCTCAGGCTGTGGCACTTTGTCGTGACAGCCCTAGAAGATTCACACTAGGGTCAGGACATGGATGTACCTTATTTGTGCGCACCGTTGAACCCATCATGACTGTATCTCAGCTTCCTACGTGTTTCAGGTGCCCACCACCCATCCTAGCCTTGAATGCCCTTCAGGTGGCCTCTCTCCAGAGAAGAAAAAGAGGAAATGAGATGCTATGAAACCCAAGGGGAGGCACCTCCTTCTTTAAGGCTGGCTTAGCCGTTGCTGGCTGCCATTTACTCCTCATGCTTCTGTTGTGTCTTGCTGTCTTCTCCTTTGCTCTGTTTCATATTTCTCCTGGATGGTGTGTACCAATACGAATGCTGGATAACATACCTAAAATAGGATACAGAAGAAGAGAAAAGAAAAAATAGAATAGAATGCAATGCAATGCAATGCAATGGAATACAACGTAATAGAAAATAATGAGTGGAATGGGATGGAATAGAAAATAATCAATGAAATTGAATGGAATTGAATGGAATGGAAGAGAATAGAAAATAATGAATGGAATGGAACTGAATGAAGTGAAAAGGAATGGAATAGAATAGAATAGAAAATAATGAATGGAACGGAATTGAATGGAATAGAATAGAATAGAAAATAATGAATGGAATGGAATCAAATGGAAAAGAATAGAACAGAAAATGATGAATGGAATGGTATGGAATGAAGTGAAATGGAATGGAATGGAAGAGCATAGAAAATAATGAATGGAATGGAATGGAATGAAGTGAAAAGGAATGGAATAGAATAGAATAGAAAATAATCAATGGAATGGAACTGAATGGAATAGAATAGAATAGAAAATAATGAATGGAATGGAAGAGAATAGAAAATGATGAATGGAATGGAATCGAATGGAATAGAATACAATAGAAAATAATGAATGGAATGGAATAGAATGAAGTGAAATGGAATGGAATGGAAGAGAATAGAATAGAAAATAATGAATGGAATGGCATGGAATGGAATAGAATAGAAAATAATGAATGGAATGGAATAGAATAGAATAGAAAATAATGAATGGAATGGAATTGAATGGAAGAGAATAGAATAGAAAATAATGAATTGAATGGAACTGAACGGAATAAAATAGAATAGAAAATAATGAATGGAATAGAATGCAATGGAATGAAATAGAACAGAAAATAATGAATGCAATAGAGCAGAATAGAAAATAATAGAATGGAATGAAATGCAGTGGTTGGGAGGGAACTGAATAGAAAACAGAATGGATGTGTGCCAATAAGAATGCTGGATAACATAGGTAAAATAGGACAGAGAAGAAGGAATGGAAAAAAATAGAATGGAATGGAATGCAATGGAATGGAATGGAATAGAAAATAATAGAATTGAATGGAATAGAAAAGAATGAGTGGAATGGAATAGAATGAAAAATAATGAATGGAATAGAATAGAACAGGAAATAATTAATGGAATAAAGTGGAAGAGAATAGAAAGTAATGAGTGGAATGGAATGAAGTGAAATGGAATGGAATAGAATAGAACAGAAAACAATGAATGGAATAAAATGGAATAGAATGCAATGGAATTAAATTGAACAGAAAACAATGAGGCCAGGCGCGGTGGCTCACGCCTGTAATCTCAGCACTTTAGGAGGCTGAGGCGGGTGGATCATGAGGTCAGGAGTTCGAGATCAGCCTGGCTAACACAGCAAAACCCTCTCTCTACTAAAAATACAAAAAAAAAACACTTTTTTTTTGAGACAGAGCCTGGTTCTTTCACTCAGGCTGGAGTGCAATGGTGTGATCTTGGCTCACTGCAACCTCCGCCTCCTGGGCTCAGGTGATTCTCCTGCCTTAACCTCTGGAGTAGGTGGGATTACAGGCATGCACCGCCATGCCTGGCTAATTTTTGTATTTTTTTAGTAGAGACAGGTTTTCTCCATGTTGGTCAGGCTGGTCTTGAGCTCCTGACCTCAGGTGATCCGCCCTCCTCATCCTCCCAAAGTGCTGGGATTACAGACATGAGCCACCGTGCCCAGCCAGACTTTTTTGTTTTAAAGGTAGACAGGAAGTAGGATTTATTGGTGAGTATTAAGAGGGGACTGGTCTCGAACTCGTGACCTCGTGATCCACCTGCCTCAGCCTCCCAAAGTGCTGGGATTACAGGTGTGAGCCACCGCGCCCAGCCCCAGCCCCCTCTTAATACTTACCTGTTGGGAACAGGCCCCCCAAAATCTGGCCCCAAAACTGACCATAAACAAAATCTCTGCTGCACTCTGACATGTTCTTGATGGCCGTGGCGCCCACACTGGAAGGTTGTGGGTTTACCGGAATGAGGGCAAGGAACACCTGGCCCACCCAGGGCAGAAAATCGCTTAAAGGTGTTCTTAATCCACAAGCAATAGCATGAGTGATCTATGCCTTAAAGACATACTCCTGCTGCAGATAACTAGCCAGACCCATCCCTTTATTTCGGCCCATCCCTTTATTTCCTATAAGGAATACTTTTTTTTTTTTTTTTGGGACGGAGTCTCACTCTGTCACCCAGGCCGGACTGCAGTGGCGCGATCTCGGCTCACTGCAACCTCCGCCTCCCGGCTTCACGCCATTTCTCCTGCCTCAGCCTCCCCGAGTAGCTGGGACTACAGGCACCCACCACCCTGCCCAGCTAATTTTTAGTATTTTTAGTAGAGACGGGGTTTCACCGTGTTAGCCAGGATGGTCTCGATCCCCTGACCTCGTGATCCACCTGCCTTGGCCTCTCAAAGTGCTGGGATTACAGGCGTGAGCCACCGCGCCCGGCCAAGGAATACTTTTAGTTAATCTATAATCTATAATCTATAGAAACAATGCTTATCACTGGCTTGCTGTCAGTAAATATGTAGGTAAATCTCTGTTTGAGGCTCTCAGCTCTGAAGGCTGTCAGCCCCCTGATTTCCCACCTCACACCTCTATATTTCTGTGTGTGTGTCTTTAATTCCTGTAGTACTGCTGGGTTAGGGTCTCCCCGACCGAGCTGGTCTCGGCATTTACCAATAAATCCTACTTCCTGTCCACCAAAAAAAAAAAAAGTCTAATACCTAACATCTAGAAGGAACTTTAACAAATTTATAAGAAAGTTCTGATCGAGACAGAACATGTGGCATATGTAACGTGAACCACACGTGACAATTATGCAGCATGATTTTATGTCCCTTTAGGACACAGGCAGGAGGGGCTGTGTCCTGGAAACACTCCAGGCCATCCACCCACCCAGTGGCCGTGGGGAGGGGGGACAGCAGTGCAGGAATTCAGTATATGAGCGTGGACCTCCTGGGAGCATTTCCAGAGGGACAATTGCTTGGGAGATGGTCTGTGCCGAGAGGGACGCTGACATCTCCAGGTAAGTGCTGGACATCCATGATGCACACCGTGACCAGAATATCCACGAGATGCCCAGGAAAGGGTCCCCAGCCCCGGCCAATAATGGTGTCTCAGCAGAGCTGGTACTTCTGTGGTTCCAAGGACAAAGGAAGCTGGAACAGAAGGCAGGGAGAGGGAGGGGGCTGTGCAGTGCCCTCAGGAATGGGGGTGACTCGGCCTCCCCGCAGCAGGAAGAGGAGACGGGATCAGCTGTGGGAAGAACCCTCAGGCCAGGCAAGGAAGCTCAGAGGGTCTCCTGTGCCCAGTGGTGTACCGCAGGGGACTCCAGGCGGGTGGCAAGCTTGAGTTTCACAGGAAACACCATAGAGGGTGGTTACGGGTAGAGAGCAGTCGCAGGTGCAGTCATGATGGAGCATGAACCAGTGGGTGTGGGGGTGAGGGGTGCACAGAGATCTGGGGGGTGCAGGGTTCTTATAGGGAGGGAGGGAGGTCGCAGGTGTAATCATGATGAACTATGGACCCATGGGTGTGAGGGTGAGGGGTGCACAGAGCTGAGGGGTGCATGGTTCTTATAGGGAGGGAGGGAGGTCACAGGTGTAATCATGATGAACTATGGACCAGTGGGTGTGGGGGTGAGGGGTGCACAGAGCTGGGAGGTGCAGGGTTCTTATAGGGAGGGAGGGAGGTCGCAGGTGCAGTATGATGGAGCATGAACCAGTGGGTGTGGGGGTTAGGGGTGCACAGAGCTGGGGGGTGCAGGGTTCTTATAGGGAGGGAGGGAGGTCACAGGTGCAGTATAATGGATCATGGACCAGTGGGTGTAGGGGTGAGGGGTGCACAGAGATCTGGGAGGTGCAGGGTTCTCATAGGGAGGGAGGGAGGTCGCAGGTGTAATCATGATGAACTATGGACCAGTGGGTGTGAGGGTGAGGGGTGCACAGAGCTGGGGCTGCAGGTTTCTTATAGGGAGGGAGGGAGGTCACAGGTGCAGTATGATGGATCATGGGCCATTGTGTGGGGATAAGGGGTGCACAGAGCTGGGAGGAGCAGTGTTTTTATAGGGAGGGAGGGAGGTCACAGGTGCAGTATGATGAACTGTGGACCAGTGTGTGTGGGGGGGTGAGGGGTGCACAGAGCTGGGGGGTGCAGGGTTCTTATAGGGAGGGAGGGAGGTCACAGGTGTAATCATGGTGAACTATGGACCCATGGGTGTGAGGGTGAGGGGTGCACAGAGGTGAGGGGTGCATGGTTCTTATAGGGAGGGAGGGAGGTCGCAGGTGCAGTATAATGGATCATGGACCAGTGGGTGTAGGGGTGAGGGGTGCACAGAGATCTGGGAGGTGCAGGGTTCTTATAGGGAGGGAGGGAGGTCGCAGGTGTAATCATGATGAACTATGCACCAGTGGGTGTGGGGGTGAGGGGTGCACAGAGCTGGGGGGTGCAGGTTTCTTATAGGGAGGGAGGGAGGTCACAGGTGCAGTATGATGGATCATGGACCATTGTGTGGGGATAAGGGGTGCACAGAGCTGGGAGGAGCAGTGTTTTTATAGGGAGGGAGGGAGGTCACAGGTGCAGTATGATGGATCATGGACCAGTGGGTGTGGGGGTGAGGGGTGCACAGGGCTAGGGGGTGCAGCGTTCTCACAAGGAGACCTGGGTGGCTCCTGTGTGGTCCCAGTTTCTGCCCAAGGCCAGTACATGAAGAAGCAGCCCCCAGAGAGGGGCCATGAGGAGGAGAAGATGAGCTTGAGGACCTGCGGGGAGACACACCCCCCTGAGCAGCTGTCTGTGCCGACCGGGGTCTCGGGAGAGGGCTTCCGTCGGAGTTACACGCTTGGATGTCTTTGACAGATAAACGTTGAACGCTGAACATGGAAGATTCTACTTGGGGGCATTGAACATTGACGGTCGTTGAAGTCACCCGGGAAGGGCTTGCAAAGGCGGCTGCCGCTGAGGCCCCAGTGAGCCACAGCAGGTGAGGGTGGGAGGGTGGAGCCTCTTAACGTTAACAAGGCTGGGAGGTCAGGGCAGGAGGGTTGTGGGTCCGGACAGAGGCTACTCTACAGGGTTGAGTCCTGTGAAGACCTCAGAAAGTTAAGGAAAGAAATCGGTCTTGGGGTTTGGCCCAGCGAGCTCCTGGGTGCGTCACGCGAGGCCAGGGGAGGCCCAGATGGGAGGCAGCAAATGACATGGACTGTATGAGACTCACGCCTCCTCGGAGCTCAGCCCAGCAGGGAACAGGAGGGGCCACGGCGAAGACAGCCCAGCCTGCTTCCTGCTGCTTAGAAACCTTCACAGGTGGCCGGGCGCAGTGGCTCACACCTGTCATCCCAGCACTTAGGGAGGCCAAGGTGGGTGGATCACCTGAGGTCAGGAGTTAGAGACCAGCCTCACCAACATAGGGAAACTCTGTCTCTATTAAAAATACAAAAATTAGCCAGGCGTGGAGGCGGGCGCCTGTAGTCCCAGCTACTCGGGAGGCTGAGGCAGGAGAATCGCTTGAACCCAGGAGGCGGAGGTTGCAGTGAGCCGAGATCGCACCACTGGGCTCCAGCCTGGGTGAAAGAGCGAGACTCTGTCTCAAAAAAGAAGAAAAGAAAAAAAAAAATCTTCATAGGGGCCATTGTCCACAGAATGACTCTGCCCTCCGTGAGGTGCCATTGAGGTCTCTCCGTGCTACACCCTCCTCCAAAGATGCATCCACCTGCAACCTCAGAACAGGGAGTTATTTGGAAATAGGGTCTTTGCAGATTTAATAAGTGAAGGATTATAGGATGAGATCATCCTGGATTACAACTGGCCCTAAATCCTATGACCAGTGTCCTTCTAAGAGACAGAAGAGGAGACAGACACAGAGGAGGAGGCCACGTGGAGACGGAGGCAGAGACTGGAGTGATGCATCCACAAGCCCAGGATGCCTGGAGCCCCCGGGAGCTGGGAGAGGCAGGAAGGACCCTCCCCTAGAACCTCTGGAGGGACTGTGGTTCCTGCCTACACCTTGATCTCAGACTCCTGGACACCAGGACTGGGAGAAGACATGTTGCTGTTGTTAGAACCCCAGAAACTCCTACAATACAGGGCCCAAGAGCACTCCTTTCCTTCCGCCTCTTCCCCAGGAGTCTGTCCCTACCAAAAACAGAAAAGTTAGCTGGGCGTGGTGGTGCATGCCTGTGCTCCCAGCTACTCGGGAGGCTGAGGCAGGAGGATTGCTATAATCATGGCACTGCTCTCCAGCCTGGGTGACAGAGCAAGACTTCGTGTCTACAAAAATAAAAATCAACGAAACACACAAGAGGACAGAAACACAGGAAACACATGACGTTGAAAGCACGTAGAAAATAAATAACAAACTGGGAGACTGAAGTCCCTCCTAAAATCCTCATAAGCCAGCCAAAAGAAGGAAGAAAATTTGGTGCTTGCTACAACAAACGTGAGTCTTGGAGCAGTGACGAAGCCAGACACAGAAAGATAAACACTGTGGGGCCGGGTGCAGTGGCTCACGCCTGTCATCCCAGCACTATGGGAGGCCAAGGCGGGTGGATCACGAGGTCAGGAGATCGAGACCATCCTGGCTAACACGGTGAAAGCCCGTCTCTACTAAAAATACAAAAAAATTAACCAGACGTGGTGATGGGTGCCTGTAGTCCCAGCTACTCAGGAGGCTGAGGCAGGAGAATGGCCTAACCCAGGAGGCGGAGCTTGCAGTGAGCTGAGATTGTGCCACTGCACTCCAGCCTGGGTGACAGAGCGAGACTCCGTCTCAAAAAAGAAAAAAAAAAGATACACACTGTGGGATTCCATTTATAGGAGGTCCCTGGAGTCCTCAGAGTCATGGAGATGGAGAGGAGGTTGGTGGCAGCCGGGGAAAGGGAGTGAGTGTGTAAGGGGAACAGCGTTTCTGTTTGGGAAGATGAGAAACTTCTGGAGATACGGATGGTGGTGATGGTTGCAGAAGCCAACTGCAGATCAAACTGCTGAGCTGTACATTTACACACGGCGAATGCCGGCCGGGCGCGGTGGCTCACGCCTGTCATCCCAGCACTTTGGGAGGCTGAGGCGGGTGGATCACCTGAGGTCAGGAGTTCGAGACCAGCCTCACCAACATGGGGAAACCCGGTCTCCACTAAAAATACAAAAAATTAGCCGGGCGTGGTGGCGGGCGCCTGTAATCTCAGCTACTCGGGAGACTGAGGCAGGAGAATCGCTTGAACCCGGGAGGCGGAGCTTGCAGTGAGCCGAGATCGTGCCACTGCACTCCAGCCTGGGCGACAAGAGTGAAACTCTGTCTTAAAACAAAATACATGGTTAATACTCTAGACTTTGTGTTATGTGCGTTTTACCACAATTTGAAAAACACTGGAGGCCGGGCGCAGTGGCTCACGCCTGTCATCCGAGCACTTTGGGAGGCTGAAGCAGGTGGATCACTTGAAGTCACGCATTGAAGACCAGCCTGGCCAACATGGTGAAACTCCATCTGTACTAAAACACTGGGGGAAAAGTGTCAGGAACTGGCAGATTAAGGAAAGGAAATGGTACGATTTTCTGGCTGGAAACGGGGAAAAGGGTCGGGAACTGGCAGATTAAGGAAAGGAAATGGTATGATTTTCTGGCTGGAAACGGGGAAAAGGGTCGGGAAGTGGCAGATTAAGGAAAGGAAATGGTACGATTTTCTGGCTGGAAACGGGGGTGCTGTGTAGCCGTCACCTCTGGGTAAACAGCTCCTGACACGTGTTCAATAGGATTACATTAAAACAAGTGGGTCGTGACTGATAACCTAATATCCAGACCATGCGGATCATCTATCACCAGGAGTATATTAATTATTCAAAGGAGGTCCCTTATCTAAGAATCGATGCTGGAAATGAAGCAACAAGACATCCAATCCTCTGCAGACTCCAGCATCACCATAAAACACGAATACTAAATAACCTCCACCCGTAATCACCGGTGTAATAAGATCCATCTGTTTACTTGTCAAAACCCTGGCACGATTTCATTTTACAAAAGGATAACTGAATACATTTTCGAGTACTTATTTTATTTTTGCACAAAATGACTTGTACGTGTTTTAAAGGAGTCGTTAAGGCTGAAATGTGAAACGGATGTTTACATGTTGACAGCTCCGTCCAGGATGAAACGCAGAACTGAATACAGATCCTCGTCCACGTGGCAGGGCCTTAAAAATGGTCACTGGGGTGCAGTCCAGCTGGGAGAACCCCGAATCTCTGAGAACTCAAAAACCCTGTTCAGAGTCATCATCTTTGCTTTATTTATTATAATGTTTTGTATTTTGTATTTTTTGCTGAGATGGGGTCTTGCTATGTTGTCCAGGTTCAAGAGATTCTTCCAGTCAGGCTCCCAACTAGCTAGGACTATGAGCACAAGTCACCTCACCCACCTCATTTTAAATTTTTTTTGTTTTTGTTGAGATGGAGTCTTGCTTTTTCACCAGCCTGGAGTGCAGTGGCATGATGTCAGCTCACAGCAATCTCTGCCTTCTGGGTTCAAGAGATTCTCTTGCCTCAGCCGCCTGAGTAGCTGGGACTACAGGCGCCCGCCACCATACCCAGCTAATTTTTGTATTTTTAGTAAAGATGGGGTTTCATCACGTTGGCCAGGATGGATCTCCTGACCTCATCATCCGCCCACCTCAGCCTCCCCAAGTGCTGGGATTATAGGCGTGAGCCACCATGCCTGGCCTACATTTTTTTTGTATAGATGGTATCTTGCTATGTTGCCCAGGCTGGTCTTGAATGCCTGACCTCAAGCAATCCTCCTACCTTGGCCTCCCAAAGTGCTGGGATTATAAGCATGAGCCAACATGCCCGGTGACAGTCTTTGTTTTAATAAACCTGCTGTCATCTGTGAGACTTGCACGAGGCAGCTCTTGGTAAACCCCAGCCCAGTAAGACCTGAGGTTGTCTCATGCATTGTCATTCTTTTCCTTGTAATTTACCTCGAGTGAAATGCAGAAAAAAAAGAGAAGACCATCAACACGTACCCAACACGTGAAATTTGTTCCACAAATGGGGGAGGAGGTCAAACTTAGAACAGAGGAACAGGAAAATCAAGAAGACACAGGCAGGGTGAGAAATACTAGCTGTTAGTCTTGTTACCAGACCATGAGGTTCCAATGTCCACTGCACGGTAGCAGACCAAGACGCCGAGACAGCAGGCTTTGCAGCAGAGAAAGAGTTAAATGGTCCTAGGGCATCTAAACAAGGAGATGGGAAGGGACTCTCAAATTCATCTCTCCGGTCTTTTTTTTTTTTTTTTTGAGACAGAGTCTCGCTCTGTCACCCAGGCTGGAGTGCAGTGGTGTGATCTCAGCTTACTGCAACCTCCGCCTCCTGGGCTCAAGTGTTTCTCCTGCCTCAGCCTCCTGAGTAGCTGGGATGACAGCCACACACCACCATGCTAATTTTTGTATTTGTATTTGTATTTATTTATTTATTTTTTGACACAGAGTCTCGCTGTTGCTGCCCAGGCTGGAGTGCAGTGGCGTGATCTCGGCTAACTGCAACCTCTGCCCCTTGGGTTCAAGCAATTCTCCTGCCTCAGCCTCCTGAGTAGCTGGAATGACAGCCACGCACCACCACATCTGGCTAATTTTTGTATTTGTATTTGTATTATTGTTATTTATTATTATTTTTTTTTAGATGGAGTCTCGCTCTGTCGCCCAGGCTGGAGTGCAGTGGTGTGATCTCGGCTCACTGCAACCTCCGCCTCCTGGGCTCAAGTGTTTCTCCTGCCTCAGCCTCCTGAGTAGCTGGGATTACAGCCACACACCACCACATCTGGCTAATTTTTGCATTTGTATTTGTATTATTGTTATTATTTTTTTTTTGAGATGGAGTCTCGCTCTGTCGCCCAGGCTGGAGTGCAGTGGCACGATCTCGGCTCACTGCAACCTCTGCCTCCTGGGCTCAAGTGATTCTCCTGCCTCAGCCTCCTGAGTAGCTGGAATTACAGGTACCACTACAAACCCAGCTAATTTTTGTATTTTTAGTAGAGACGGGGTTTCAGCATGTTGGTCAGCTTGGTCTCGATCTCCTGACCTCAGGTGATCCACCCGCCTCGGCCTCCCAAAGTGCTGGGATTACAGGCCTGAGCCACCGCGCCCGGCCATCATTTCATTCCACATCACACCCCAAAATCCCTGAACCATGAGGCATTTGTCCATCGACCCCAGCAGTGTGGAAAACAGGCCACTCCCAAAACAAAGGTCTGTGGAACAGGTCTCCAAGCCGTCTCAGAGCCCCGGCCACTTTGCTCCGTACCTGGGTAGTGAGATATTCCTCCTCACCTTCAAAAATACCCCAGTTTGGATCAGAAAATATAGCAACGCCCTCTCTGTGCTTGAGGAAAAAAAATGATCCTCAAAATCCTATGTTTTTAATAAGCAGTAACCGATGCATTTTAATATGCTACAGGGAAAAGTGTGTTTAAGACAATTTACTTTTTTTTTTACGTTTTATCTTACTTTAAGTTCTGGGATACACGTGCGGAATGTGCAGGCTTGTTACATAGGTGTGCATGTGCCATGGTGGTTTGCTGCACCCATTAACCCGTCATCTAGGTGTTAAGCCCAGGATGGATTAGATATTTGTTAGCATTAGGATAGCATCCTAATGCAATCCCACCGCTTGGCCCGCAACCCACTGACAGGCCCCGGTGTGTGATGTTCCCCTCCCTGTGTCCCTGTGTTCTCATTGTTCAACTCCCACTTATGAGTGAGAACATGCGGTGTTTGGTTTTCTGTTCCTGTGTGAGTTTGCTGAGAATGATGGTTTCCAGCTTCATCCATGTCCCTGCAAAGGACATGAACTCATCCTTTTTCATGGCTGCATAGAATTCCATGCTGTGTATGTGCCACATTTTCTTTATCCAGTCTATCGTTGATGGGCATTTGGGTTGGTTCCAAGTCTTTGCTGTTGTGAATAGTGCCTCAATAAACGTACGTGTGCATGTGTCTTTATGGTAGAGCGATTTATAATCCTTTGGGTATATACCCAGTAACGGGATGGCTGGGTCAAACGGTATTTCTAGTTCTAGATCCTTGAGGAATCGCCACACTGTCTTCCACAATGGTTGAACTAATTTATTTACACTTTCTCCGATTTGCCTTAGATAAAGCCACAGGATAGCCAGGCAGGAAAAAGCGCATACACATCAGCCCAGGAGGACTCACCTAGATCATTTTTATGTTAAACAAAGCAAAAAAGAATAATAATAATAATAAAATTAAAATAATAAAGGAGACAGACTTTGTGGTTGCAAATCTGTCTGAATGTTTCTTGGGTGTTTTTTTCCCCCACCCCCGCCCCCCTCCAATTTATTGCTGAAATCAGCCGGTTAAATGGTGGCTCAAGAAGTCAGGCTCTCTGGTATCCAATTATCTCCTCCTTTCCTAACCAGAAACAACAGGTGTCCACCAGGTCTGCAAACAGCGTAGAAAAAAAATACATATCCAGTCGTTTAAAAATTGTAAATCTATGCTGTATGAATTTAAACCAGACGTGCTTCAGCTGGGGGGCAGGCTGGTTGAGTTCCAGCCAACGGGTTCGAGCAGTAAGGGCAAGAAATAGCTCTCATTATATTTCCTTAGCAGACTGTTATTCCAGGAAACCTTTGCTTAAAGGTGCCGGTGCCCAGTTAATGATAGTTGCCTTCCCCAAAGTCAAAGCTATTTTGTGAAAAGGAGTGTATGACACTATTTGCTAGCATTTAGGAGACCTGCATTACTTAGAATGAATCTTCAAGAGAGGAACAGACTGCAGACATAAACATCCTCATTCTTTTGAATCCGAGTCATCTTCCACAGCCACAAAAAAAAAATTATTAAAGCAAACCTTTTAGGGATCATTGGTCTGTGACTCATCTGGATTATTTTTTTTTTTCCAGCTTCCTTTCTTTTCCTTAAAATCTCACAGACACTTGGAGCTCTGGATAAACACTGGCTTACGGGTGGCACACGGTATTTTAGCTGCATTTGACATTATTTATTTTCCGTGAAAACCCTGTGCTTTCAACACAGTTCACCGAATATGCAGCTCTCCTCATTCCGTCCGCTGCCAGTGCTTATCCTAGTTTCTGAGAACATTATAATGTATGCAAACCTCTCTGCCCTGCCGTCTGGGCCCATTCAACCCTCACCGGGGCCCGTGTGTTCATCACGCCTGCTGCCCGTAGCTGGAAAGTTGGCGGTAGGTCTTCTGAAATACGTGTGTCAGGATTAAAGTTATCCATTCAACCCCACTGCCGCCCTCTGGAAGGGAAGATGCCTCTTTCACGCCCCCACTCACCTCCAGCTCTGGGCTAAGGGGATGATTCTATGAGGCAAGGAAGCTGCTTTGTGGATGCTCCGAGCCCTGGTCCCCCTCATTCCCCAAATGCCACCTCCAGGTACCTGGTGGAGACGTTCGCATGATGTAGGACTTTCTAGGTACCGCATAAGAGAAGGTGCTGGCCAGGAGTGGCGGCTCACACCTGTAATCCCAGCATTTTGGGGAGGCTGAGACAGGAGGATCGCTGGAGACCAGGAGGTCGAAGCAACCGTGAGCTGTGATCACACCAGGGCACTCCAGCCCATGTGACAGAGCAAGACCCTGTTTAAAAAAATATATATATTTATATATTTGTATGTATATATAACACTGAAACATATGTATATAGCATTAAAATGTTATATATGTCATATATAAATATAAAACATTTATATATAACATTAAAACCTTATATATATAACATTAAAACTATATATATATATATATTTTTTTTTTAAGATAGTTGTTATTTCAGACCTTGTCTCAAAAACAAAAAAGAGGCCAGGCACGGTGGCTCACGCCTGTAACCTCAGCACTTTGGGAGGCTGAGGAGTGAGGATCACTTGAGCCCAGGAATTCAAGACCAGCCTGGGCAACATAGTGAGACCCTGTATGTACAAAAAAAAATCAAAAACTTAGCTGGGCATGATGGTGCATGTCTGTAATCCCAGATACTTAGAAGGCTGAGGTGGGAGGATCGCTTGAGCCTGGGAAGTTGAGGCTGCAGTGAGCTATGATTACACCACTGCACTCCAGCCTGGGCAACATAGTGAGGCCTGATCTCTACAAAAGATCAAAAACTTAGCCGGGCGTGATGGCACACACATGCAGTCCCAGCTACTTGGGAGGCTGAGGCAGGAGGATCGCTTGAGCCTGGGAAGTTGAAGCTGCAGTGAGCTATGATTACACTGTTGCACTCCAGCCTGGGCAACATAAGGAGGTCTCATCTCTACAAAAGATCAAAAAATTAGCCAGGCCTGATGGCGCACACATGTAGCCCTAGCTTCTTGGGAGGCTGAGGCAGGAGGATTGCTTGAGAAGTTGAGGCTGCAGTGAGCTATGTCATTACACCATTGCACTCCAGCCTGGGCAACATAGTGAGGCCTGATCTCTACAAAAGATCAAAAAATTAGCCAGGCATGGTGGTGCATACATGTAGTCCTAGCTTCTTGGGAGTTCAAGGCCAGCCTGGCCAACATGGTGAAACCTCATCTCTACTAAAAATACAAAAATTAGCCGGGCGTGGTGGCGGGCGCCTGTAATCCCAGCTACTCGGGAGGCTGAGGCAGGAGAATCGCTTTAACCCAGGAGGTGGAGGTTGCAGTGAGCCGAGACCGCGCCACTGCACTCCAGCCTGGGCGACAGAGTGAGAATCCGTCTAAAAAAAGAAAAAAAAAAAGAATAAGGGCCTCCAGCTGCATCCGTATTTCTGCAAAGGACATGATTTCATTCTTTTTCATGGCTGTGTAGTATTCAATGTTACAGATAGATGATATTTTCTTTTTTTTTTTTCTGAGACAGAATCTTGCAACCTCCACCTTCCAGGCGCGACCTCAGCTCGCTGCAACCTCCGCCTCCCGGGTTCAAATGATTCTCCCGCCTCAGCCTCCCAAGTAGCCAGGGTTCCAGGTGTTCACCACCACACTTGGCTAGTATTTGTATTTTTTTTTTTTTTTGAGCCGTAGTCTCACTTTTGTCACCCAGGCTGCAGTGCAATGGCACGATCTTGGCTTACTGCAACCTCCACCTCCCGGGTTTAAGTGATTCTCCTGCCTCAGCATCTCAAGCAGCTGGGATTACAGGCATCTGCCACCACGCCTGGCTAATTTTTTTTTTTTTTGAGATGGAGTCTCACACTGTCACCCAGGCTGGAGTACATTGGTGTGATCTCGGCTCACTGCAACCTCCACCTCCCTGGTTTAAGCGATTCTCCTGCCTCAGCCTCCCAAGTAGCTGGAACTACAGGTGCCCACCACCACACCTGGCTGATTTTTTTGTATTTTTAGTAGAGATGGGGTTTCACCATGTTGGTCAGGCTAGTCTCGAACTCCTGACCTCAGATGATCCACTCACCTCAGCCTCCCAAAGTGCTGGGATGACAGGCGTGAACTACCAGGACTGGCTAGTATTTGCATTTTTAATAGAGACAGGGTTTCACCACGTTGGCCAGGCTGGTCTCGAACTCCTGACCTCAGATCATCCACCCACCTCGGCCTCCCAAAATACTGGGATTACAGGCATGCACCACCATGCCCGGCTAGTATTTGCATTTTTAATAGAGACAGGGTTTCGCCATGTTGACCAGGCTGGTCCTGAACTCCTGACGTCAGATCATCCACTCACCTCGGCCTCCCAAAGTGCTGGGATGACAGGGCTGAGCCACCATGCCCGGACCCCAGGGATCAGATTTTTTTTTTTCCTGAGACGGGGTCTCGCTCTGTCACCCAGGCTGGAGTGCAGTGGTGCGATCTTGGCTCACTGCAACCTTCACCTCCCGGGTTCACGCCATCCTCCTGCCTCAGCCTCCCGAGTAGCTGGGATTACAGGCACGCACCACCACACCCAGCTAATTTTTTGGATTTTTAGTAGAGACGGGGTTTCTCCATGTTGGTCAGGCTGGTCTTTAACTCCCAGCCTCAGGTGATTCACCCACCTCGGCCTCCCAAAGTGCTGGGATGACAGGCGTGAGCCACCGCGTCTGGCCCCCACAGATCAGATTTTTGAAGAACGACTTGGTGGGTGGTTGGGAGGCCACTGAGTGGAAGAGTGTCGATTGTTCAGAGGTGAAATCTTCTCACACTGAGCCTCTTCCTGGGTGAGGACCACAGGATCAGATGAGCTAGTGGGTGGGGCCAGCTGATCCATCAAGCACACTGTCTGAGAAATATCTCAAACACTGATCTTAGGAGCCATGTAGGGAGGCTCAGAGTCTTGTAGCCGAAACCATAACTTCTAATCTTGTGGCTAATTTCTTGGTCCTGTAAAGGGAATCATGTCCCCAGGCAGGAAGGAGGTCCGTTGTGGGAAAGGGCTGTTGTCGTCTTGGTTTTAAACACTATAAGTTCCTTGCAAAGTTAGCTCATCCCCTGCCCAGGAATGAATAAGGGCAGCTTGGCTGTTAGAAGGCAGGTGCGAGCCACCACGTCCGGCCTTACTGAACCCTCTGCCTGGGCGACAGAGCAAAACTCCATCTAAAAAAAAATCCTCGAAACCGCCATTGCAAAATTGTAACTCAGACCCTGACAAATGTCTGATGTTGACAGCCTCATCTGGCTTCTAACAGCCAAGCTGCTGTTTAAATTAGCCGCAAGATTAGAAGTTATGGTTTCGGCTACAAGACTCTGACCACCAAGTGGTTCTTCAAAAACTGTAACTGTTTTCAATGGCGGTTTCCACATTCTTTTGTTTTTGTTTTGAGACGGAATCTCCCTCTGTCGCCCAGGTTGGAGTGCAGTGGTGCGATCTCGGCTCACTGCAACCTCCGCCTCCCGGGTTCAAGCGATTCTCCTGCCTCAGCCTCCCGAGTAGCCGGGATGACAGGTGTGCACCATCACGCCCGGCTAATTTTTGTATTTTTAGCAGAGATGGGGTTTCACTATGTTGGCCAGGCTGGTCTCGAACTCCTGACCTCGTGATCCACCCGCCTCGGCCTCCCAAAGTGCTGGGATTGCAGGCATGAGCCACCACGTCCGGCCTCAAGACTCTTTCTAATCCCCACCTCCTCCTAAAGCACCAGGCATCCTGCATAGAACCAAGAAACGCCAACAAGTTTCCTAACGAAATCGCCTGAGCTGTAACTTCTGCCAAATAAAATAAGCGTGTGGCAGACAGCGACCGAGGACTTTGCGTGAGCACGGACGGAGATTAGGAAGCAGCCGACTTTCCTGAGCAGCCTCTGCCTTCAGGAGCGTCTCGGCACGGCGGGCATGCACCTCACCCACCCTCCCCGGTGAGTCCTCCTTTGGCACACTCCTGGGGTGCCCTGGGGAAGTCACCGGGCGAGGGCCAGGGCTGGAGACGGCCGGTACCACAGTCTCAGAACGAGAGCAGTGAGGGCCCACAGGTGCCCAAGGGTCTCTCTCTCCAACAGAGCCTCCTCCTCGGGGAAAGGACTTCTGAGAGCAGGTGCAACGTGTGCACGGCCCACCACGGCATGTCTGCTCCTGACAGACTCATCCCGCAAGCCCAGGACGAACAAGGATGGGAGGATCCAGTGGAGCCGACAGTGACGTCACTCCCGAGACTCAAAACAAAGCAAAGGGGGTCTGGGGGTGGCACTTCCTTCAGGCAAGAGGGGCCCTGATGAGGGGCCGCCAACGTACACTGACATGCATGCACACAGACATGCAGGCGAATGCACACACAGGTACACAGATACACAGATACACAGAAACATGTACACACATACGTACAAGGCACACCCACATTCACACAGACACACACATACAGACACATTTGCACACACACAGACACATATACAGGCAGATGCACGCACAGACACACAGATACACAGAAACGTACACACATACGTACATAGGCATATGTACACTCACACAGACCCACATATATGAACACATGTGCATACAGACACATATACAGGCATATGCACACACAGATACACAGATACACAAACATGTACACACCTACGTACAAGGCACACCCACATTCAGACACACACATACACATTTGCACACACAGACACATATACAGGCATATGCATGCACAGACACACAGAAACGTACACACATATGTACATAGGCATACCTACACTCACACAGACACACATATACAGACACATGTGCACACACACACACACATATACAGGCAGGCAAATGCACGCACAGATACACAGATACACAGAAACGTACACACGTACATATGTAGGCATACCTACATTCACACAGACACACATATATGGACACATGTGCACACAGACACATATACAGGCATATGCATGCACAGACACACAGAAACATGTACACATATACGTGCATAGGCATGCCCACCTCATGCAAATACACACACATGAATGCCACTCACATGCATACACACAGAGACACACAGGCATATGCATGCACAGACATGCAGAAACATGTACACACATATGTCCACAGGCACATCCACATTCACACACTCACATACATGCACACAGACATATAGGCATATGCACAGACACATAGAAACACGTACACACATACATGCATAGGCACACCCACACACACACACACACAGTCACATGCATGCAGAGACACATACACATAGGTGCATAGGCACACGTCCACCCTCACACTAACATACACATACACTCACATGCATGCACACAGACACACATATGGGCATATGCACACACAGAAACATGCACACACACACACGTGCATAGGCACACCCACACTCACACAGACACACACACTCACATGCATGCACACACACATACAGGCGTATGCAGACACACAGAAACACGCACACACACATAGGTGCATAGGCACGCCCACACTCACACAGACACACACACACTCACAACCATGCACTCAGACACACATACAGGTGCATGCATGCACGGACACACAGAAACGCACACACACAGGTGCATAGGCACACCCACACTCACACAGACACACACACTCACATGCATGCACACAGACACACATACAGGCGTATGCACAGACACACAAAAACACGCACACACACATAGGTGCATAGGCATATGCCCACACTCACACACATACACTCACAATCATGCACTCAGACACACACAGTCACATGCATGCAGAGACACACACAGGCGTATGCACGCAGACACATACACACATGGACACACGCATAGAGACACATGCTGACACCACACACAGATGCACACACACGGGCACGTGCGCACACACGGACACACACAGAGACACACGCAGACACCACACACACATGTGGACAGACGTGCACACACACACGCGGACACGCTCACGCTGCATGGAGGCCGTCCAGCCTGCCCTTCCTGCAAACACCTGACGTGCCGTTGCTGGAGTAAAAAATACAGATGCAAATGACTCTTTTACAGGGGGGTTAGTGCATCATTTCTCCCCACTCTGCATCTTGCGTGTGTGACGGGGCACGGGGCGGCTGCCGGGGCCGGAGGGGGCGGGGGTCGGCCGGGACGGTGCTGGGTGAACCAGGGCTCCCCCCACCGCAGCCTCCGTGTGGACCGATCGTCGACATGATGTGTCATAATTTGGCCTCCGATGCTGACAGGCCTGGCTGACTGGGGGCATTAAATCATTGCCCCGAGGGACTCTCACTCTGGCAACCCGCGCTGGTACAGCTGTCATCTCCTCCCACACAGTACCTATCATTTTTGACATGATCGGATCAAAATTAGTCAGTGCATTTAGATGTAAATTACACACATCCAAGAATCGTAATGAGCATGAAAAAAAAAAAAATACAGCCCTGTAGAGTTGACACGGCCCACGGCTTCCATCCATCCTGCACCGAGTCCCCGGCTGATGAGCCCCCTGATAATGAAACTCGCGTATCAAAAAAAGTCAGGAAACTTTTTTGAGGGGCATATTTAACCGAGCCTTAAATCCCCAAATAAGTCTGTAATGTTGGCTCACCCAGAAGTCCCCGCTTTACCCAACGGCTCCCAACACAGAGAGAGACATAGCTGGTCTCTCCTGAAGCGTGGCTCAGCCCTGGCACGGCTCACCTCTGCTCATGTATCTCGGGCCTTTTCTCCCCATTCCCGTTGGATTCCTTCCTAATGCAGAATTCTCTTCCGAGGCACAAGGAGACACTGTCCACGTGGGCTTGTGACCCGGGCATTCTCAGGGTCAGCTTTGCCGGGATAGGGCAGGGGGCCACTGCTATCTTTCTCTGCAGGCTGGACGCCTTCACTGGGGGAGCTGAAATTATCTACTCAGTGCCTACTTCCTCCTGGAATTGGGACTCAGCTGCCAGAAAACCTTCCCGAAACAGCCCCTCTAACACTGAGGACCTTCCAGATCTAGCCAGCCTCATAGTCTAGGCCAAATGTCTCCCGCCGGCTCCAGATACACACAGGTTTGTGGTCAGGACCTCGTACAAACACTCCTCAGCCAACCCACAGCTTTGAGAGCTGGTTTCTAACAACTGCATTATTTAAGCCGGCTCATGAACGACGGCGTTATTTCAGCACCAAACTAGCCTACTTTGCCTGTAACTGGTTTTACATTTTTTTTTTTAAACATAGCCACACACACGCAAAAGAAGGGGAGAAACGCTTCTGAACACATACCTTTAAATATTCCTTAATCAGACACGCTCGATAAAACTGACAGGGCTATCCAGAGGGCAGACACAAAACTGTTTCTCCTGCAAACCGTGGAAATCTTGGTGGGTAGAAACAGCTCCTCCGGCTCACGCGGGAAAACCTCACTTCAATTTGACATCCGGAGGTAACCACGGGGCACCTGTGTGCATCCCCAGCTCAGCCTTTCCACGGGGCCAGGTGGGCTTGAATTAAATTAGGTAATCAGTGGGTGTTTGGCCTGTCACCCATGTTTAGGGCATGGTGCATGAAGCCATCATTAAACATCTTGGGCTGTGATGACCACGTGTGTGGGGAAATTCTGGGGCCGGCAGGCGGAGAGGGGTGTCCCAAGGCAGGCCAGGGCCGGGGGGTATATAGAACCACCGTGGCAGCCAGGCTCTGGGAGCTCTCCGAGGTCTCTGCGACAAGATGATTACCGGAGCCAGAAGGTTAAACTGTCTTCAGGCTTCCCCCAGCAGGTTGACAGCATAAGGAAAAATACTTGTGTTTCACTGGAGCAATTCAAAACTCCGTCTACGATACACAGACAGAGCCCCCAACATCCAGGTTTTCGCAGCAACGTAAAGAAATCCTGAAATAAAGCAAAAATGTACCTGAGCATTTTTTTTCTTTTCTTTTCTTGAGACGGAGTTTCGCTCTTGTTGCCCAGGCTGGGGTGCAATGGCACAGTCTCGGCTCACTGAAACCTCCGCCTCCCAGGTTCAAGCCATTCTCCTGCCTCAGCCTCCCGAGTAGCTGGGATTACAGGAACCTGCCACCACGCCCGGCTGATTTTAGTATTTTTAGTAGAGATGGGGTTTCACCGTGTTAGCCAGGCTGGTCTCGAACTCCCGACCTCAGGTGATCTGCCCACCTCTGCCTCCCAAAGTGCTGGGATTACAGGCATGAGCCAACGCGCCTGGCCTATTTTTTATTATTATTATCTTATTTTTAAGACAGGGTCTGGCTCTGTTGCCCAGGCTGGAGTGCAGTAGCTCAATCATGGCTCACCGCAGCCTCGGACGCCTGGACTCAGGAGATCCTCCCTCCTCGGACTTCCCAGTATCTGGGACTACAGACGTCAGCCACCATGCCTGACTAATTTTTTTTTTACTTTGTGTAGAAATGGGGGTCTTGCTATGTTGCCCAGGCTGGTCTTGAACTCCCGGAGTCAAGCAATCCTCCCACCCTGGCCTCTCAAAATGCTAGGACTGCAGGATTGCAGGCGTGAGCCACCGGCCCGGCCGCCCTTGGCCATTTCTGACCTCCAAGCTGAAAGACTCAGTATATTTGAAATGGGGTGTTTGCGGCCAGGCGTGGTGGCTCAGGCAGATCACCTGCAGTCAGGAGTTCGAGACCAGCCTGGCCAGCATGGTGCACAGGTATGGCGTGCACCTGTAACCCCAGCTACTTTGGAGGTTGAGGCGTGAGAATCGCTTGAGCCCGGGAGGCGGAGGTTGCAGTGAGCCGAGATAGTACCATTGCACTCCAGCCTGGGGGTACAAGAGCAAGACTCCTTCTCAAAAAAAAGAAAGAAAAGAAAACAGAAAGCAAAACCAGTGTCTTATTTTCGCCATGAAGGAATCCCATACTTCCATATCAGTGCTAAAATCATAGGGGGCTTAAACCTATCGATGCCTAGCGTTCCATTATTGGAACGCTAAGCATCTGGGAGTTATTTACCGCCTATTGTCAAGGTCATTGCCAAGGCCTGGTTTTTCACACATATCTGCAAATACAAGAAACTGCCACCTCCAGCATAAAACAGGACATCTTTGGGAAGCACGATGCCGGCCCTTCAGTTTCAACTCAGGACAAAATGAAGATTTTATTTTTTATTTTTAATTTTTGAGATGAATTTTCACACTTGTTGCCGAGGCTGGAGTGCAAAATCTCAGCTCACTGCAACTTCCGCCTCCCAGGTTCAAGCAATTCTCCCACCTCAGCCTCCCGAGTAGCTGGGATTACAGGCACCTGCCACCACGCCCAGCTAGTTTTTGTATTTGTAGTAGAGACAGGGTTTCACCATGTTGGCCAGGCTGGTCTCAAACTCCAGACCTCAGGTGATCGGTCCGCCTTGGCCTCCCAAAGTGCTGGGATTACAGGCTTGAGCCACCGTGCCCAGCCCAAAACAAAGTTTTGAGACCTCTTCTCAAAAAAAGAAAATCATCCAGTTTGCAAACCATTGAATAGACAGGTAGATAACTGACTGATGGATAATTGATATGATGATAGATGATAGATTGTTGACTGATAGGTAAATAGATGATTGATAATTGATATAGATGATTGATGATTGATGCATAAATGATATAGATCAAGGATTGATGATAGCTGATTGATAGGTATGATGGATAATTGATATAGATAGATGATTGATGATAGTTGAAGGTATGATGCATAATTCATATAAATAGATGATTGATAATTGATAAATAGTTGATTGATAGGTGTGATGGATAATTGATGTAGATAGATGATTGATGATTGATAGATAGCTGATCGATAGGTGTGACGGATAATTGATATAGATTGATGATAGGTAGTTGATTGATATGATGGATAATTCATATAGATAGATGGTTGAATGATAAGTATGATGGATAATTGATATAGATGATTGATGATTGATAGATGGTTGATTGATAGGTATGATGGATAATTGATATATATGGTTGGGGATTGATAGATAGTTGATTGATAGGTATGATGGATAATTCACACAGATAGATGATTGATGATTGATATATGATTGATAGGTTTGATGGATAATTGATATAGATGATTGATGATTGATAGTTGATTGATATGTATGATGGATAATTAGTATAGATAGATGATTGATGATAGTTGATTGATAGGTATGATGGATAATTGATATAGACAGATGATTAATGATTGATAGCTGATTGATAGGTATGACAGATAATTGATATAGACAGTTAATAGGTAGATAATTGACTGATAGATCACTAATAGGCGATAGATAGACAGAGATTGCCTCAGCCTCAGGCAGTGTCTTTCAGTCCTGGTACTTCTGACACGTGGCACTGGACGATTCTCTCTGGTGGGGCTGATCTGTGCACTGTAGGGTGTTGAGCAGCGTCCCTGGGCTTCACCCACCAGCGACCAGGAGCACCCTCACTCCCAGTCCAGGAGCACCCTCACTCCACAATCCAGACAACCAAAAGTGTCCCCAGAGACTGACAAAGTGTCCTCAGAGGAGACAATCATCAGCAGCTGAAAAGCACAGATTAGATAGATAGATAGATAGATAGATGATAGATAGATAATGGGTTAATAAGTAGATCCATAGATAGATGATAGATAGATAGATAAATAGATAGATAGATAGATAATGGGTGAATAAATAGATCTGTAGATAGATGATAGGTAATAGATAGATAATATAGACAGATAGATAATGGATGGATGATAGATAGATTTATAGATGCTAGAGATAGGTAATGGATGGATAGATGATAGATGAATGACAGATAGATAGATTATAGACAGATAATAGATAAAGATTGATGATAGATGATAGATAATAAAGGTAGATAGATATAGATAAATAGGTAGATTGATGGATGATAGATTGATTTATATATGACAGAGATAGATAGGTAATGGATGGGTAGATGATAGATGAATGATGGATAGATAGATAGATGATAGATAGATAATAAAGATGGGTGATGGATGGATGAATGATAGATGATGGATAAATTGATTTATAGATGATAGAGATGATAGATAGATGATGGATGAATAGATAGATGCATGATAGATAATGGATAGATGGATGGATGGATGGATAGATGGATGGTTGGGAGAGAGATTATAGATAGATGATACGTGGATAGATAGATAATAGATAGATGATAGATAGATAGATACATAATAGATTGAGAGATTGATTGATTGATTGACAGATGATAGATGGAATCCCTCAGATAGTGTCTCTCAGCCTCACCTCTGCTGACATTTGGGGCTGGAGGGTTCTCTGTGGTCACTGTAAGGTGCTGAGCAGCATCCCCGGGCTCCACAAACCAGGTGCCAGGAGCACCCCCTCCCAGTTACAACACCCAGAAACGCCCCGGACAGTGCGAAGTGTCCGCCGGGGTGCATGCTCATCCCCGCTTGAGAACGGTCGCTCCCCAAATCCCCCGGAAGCCATCCTCATTTCTAAAGTTCCAAGAACCTGGCCAGGCCGTTTCACCTCTCCACAAACATCTGACTTCTGCTCTGCTATATATTTAGAATCCTCTCCATTCATATTTATACCCACAGAGTCCTCTGCTGGATGAACCCCTGGGCTCAATTTTTCAGCACAAAAAGAGCCTTTTTATTCCCAGAGGAAAACTTCAGAGCAGGTGCAGAGGCTGACAGATGGCAGGTGCAGAGGCTGACAGACGGCAGCCTCCACCACAAACCAGAGCAGCATAAACAGACACAGGCTCAAGCCACAGTGTGAGAGACATAAATGAGACATAAATAATGGCATTGCTTCCTTACCACAACACGCAGAGGCAGGCACTATTTTCAGGTACATTTTTCCCGATGAGGAAATGAGGGATTCATAGATGGTGAGAATTTCTCCTAATGCAATCCCTTCCGCAGCCCCCCATCCCTCGACAGGCCCCGGTGTGTGATGTTCCCCTTCCTGTGTCCATGTGTTCTCATTGTTCAACTCCCACTTAGGAGTGAAAACATGCGGTGCTTGGTTTTCTGTTCCTGTGTGAGTTTGCTGAGAATGATGGATTCCAGCTTCATCCATGTCCCTGCAAATGACATGAACTCATCCTTTTTGATGGCTGCATAGTATTCCATGGTGTCTATGTGCCACATTTTCTTTATCCAGTCTATCATTGATGGGTTGACTGCTTAGAAAAACTTCCCTGTTGCCAAACACTGAGTGATGAAGAAAAACTCTGGGACTCATCTAGAAAGACGGTGAATTCAGAGAGCTGACATCATGGTGCATGCTAAGCAAAGACGACGGGCTTTGAAAACCTGCTGGGAATAGCAAAAGACTTGGAACCAACCCAAATGCCCATCAATGATAGACTGGATAAAGAAAATGTGGCCCATATATACCATGGAATACTATGCAGCCGTGAAAAAGGATGAGTTCCTGTTGTTTGCAGGGACATGGACGAAGCTGGAAACCATCATTCTCAGCAAACTCACACAGGAACAGAAAACCAAACACCGCATGTTCTCACTCATAAGTGGGAGTTGAACGAACCCCTCATTTCCTCATCAGGAAAATGCACCTGAAAATAGCGCCTGCCTCTGGGTGTTGTGGGAAGGAGGCAATGCCACTATTTATGTCATGGACGCCCCAAGGGGCCCAAAGACCAGGGGCCCATTTTCATTATGGCTGGGCTGGCTTTGTGTTCATTGGAGCGATGTGAGCTCCATGTGTCTCAACCTGCAAGGGTGAACTTCGTCCTAGTGGCCAAATGGATAACGTGGGAATTCCCAGAGGGTACATCTCAGAACACCCTGTTGGTTAAGCATGTGTTTGGTACTAATGGCAGCAACCCAAGGATGAAAAAAAAAAAATGCTCCATCAGTGAGAGACTGGATAAAGAAAATGTGGCACACAGACACCATGGAATACTATGCAGCCATGAAAAAGGGTGAGTTCCTGTCGTTTGCAGGGACATGGACGAAGCTGGAAACCATCATTCTCAGCAAACTCACACAGGAACAGAAAACCAAACACCGCAAGTTCTTACTCCTAAGTGGGAGTTGAACAATGAGAGTATTTTTTTTAATCTTTATTTTTGCAGAGATGATAGGCTAACTCTATTGCCCAGACTGGAGAGCTGTGGTACGATCTTGGCTCGCTGCAGCCTCGATGTCCTGGGCTCAAGGAATGCTCCCACCTTAGCCTCCCCAGGAGCTGGGACTACAGGTGGAAACCACCACATCTAGCTGATATTTTTTTTTTTTTTTTGAGACAGAGTCTCGCTCTGTCGCCCAGGCTGGAGTGCAGTGGCTCAATCTCAGCTCACTGCAAGCTCCACCTCCCGGGTTCACGCCATTCTCCTGCCTCAGCCTCCCGAGTAGCTGGGAGTACAGGCGCCTGCCACCATGACAGGCTCATTTTTTGTATTTTTAGTAGAGATGGGGTTTCACCGTGTCAGCCAGGATGGTCTCGATCTCCTGACCTCATGATCTGCCCACCTCGGCCTCCCAAGATTTTTTTTTATAGAGTTGGGGTCTTGCTATGTTGCCCAGGCTGGTCTCAAACTCCTGGCTCCAGCGATCCTCCCACCTCAGCCTCCCAAAGTGCTGGGATTGCAGGCGTGAGCCACTGCACCCGGCCCCAAAGCACTTTTGGAAGGAATTTGAGGAGCAGATGCAGTAAGTGTCTCATGCATTATTTATTGTGCTTAGGAAGCATTTAAAATAATTCTCCTGCCAGGCACAGTGGCTCTCACTTGTAATCCCAGCACTTTAGGAGGCCGAGAAGGGAGGATCTCTTGAGCCCAGAAGTTTGAGATCAGTCTGAGCAACCTCATGACACCCCGTCTCTACAATAAATTAATTTAATTAAATTAAATAATTCCCCAAGGTCCTCAGAACCACATTCAGTGATGCACTTCCAAATACAACACATATAACTATGTATTTTTGTTATACATATAATAAAAGATATAACAAAGTCACATACAGTTGGTGCGGTTTCATCTAAACTATTCAAAGAAAAGTGACATCACTGAGCACGGTGGCTAACGCCTGTAATCCCAGGACGCTGGGAGGCCAAGGCGGGCAGATCACCTGTGGTCACTAGTTCAGGACCAGCCTGGCCAACACGGTGAGACCCCACCTCTACTAAAAATACAAAAATTAGCCAGGTGTGGTGGTGGGCACCTGTAGTCCCAGCTCCTCAAGAGGCTGAGGCAGGAGAATCACTTGAACCCAGGAGGTGGAGGTTGCAGTGAGCTGAGATCGTGCCACTGCACTCCAGCCTGGGTGACAGAGTGAGATTCCATCTTGAAAAAAAAAAAAACCAGAAAAGTGACATCCTCATAATCTGTTGCTTCATTGGTGCAACCTCACCAGAGAGTTCTGAGGCCAGTGTGGACTCTGCTGCCATTTTTCTCTATATGATAGAGATAGATAGGGAATGGACGGATGGAGGGATGGATGGATGGATAAATACATACAGGATAGATAGATAAATAGATAGGTGATAGATAATAGATAAAGATAGATGGATGGGTGATTGATAGATGATGGATAAACTGACTGACTTATAGATGATAGAGATGATAAATAGAGGATGGATGGATGAGTAGATGCATGATAGATGATGGATGGATGGATGGATGGATGGATGGATGGATGGATAAATACATACAAGAGAGATAGATGGATGAATAGATGGATAGATACATAGATGATAGATGATAGAATAGATGGATGGATGGATGGATAGATAAATACATGAAGGATAGATGGATGAATAGATGGATAGATACATACATGATAGAATGGATGGATGTATGGATGGATGGATAGATAAATACATACAGGATAGATAGATGGATGAATAGATGGATAGATACATAGATGATAGATAATAGAATAGATGGATGGATGGATGGATGGATGGATGGACAAATACATACAGGATAGATGGATGAATAGATGGATAGATACATAGATGATAGATAGATAGATGATAGAATAGATGGATGGATGCATGGATAGATAAATACATGCAGGATAGATAGATGGAAGAATAGATGGATAGATACATAGATGATAGAATGGATGGATGTATGGATGGATGGATAGATAAATACATACAGGATAGACAGATGGATGAATAGATGGATAGATACATAGATGATAGAATAGATGGATGGATGGATGGATGAATGGACAAATACATACAGGACAGATAGATGGAGGAATAGATGGATAGATACATAGATGATAGATATATACATACAGGATGGATAGATGGATGAATAGATGGATAGATACATAGATGACAGATTGATTGATAGACAGATAAATAGATAGATAGATAGATAGATAGATAGATAGATAGATAGATAGATAGGATGGATGAATACATACAAGATAGATAGATGGATGAATAGATGGATAGATACATAGAAGATAGAATAGATGATGGATGGATGAATGGATGAATGAGAGAGAGAGAGATAATAGATGATAGGTGGATAAATAGATAATGGATAGACAGATGATTGATTGATTGATTGATTGATTGACAGATGATAGATAGATAGTGTCCCTCAGTCAGTGTCTCAGTCAGCTTCAGCTCTGCTGACATTCCCTGTGGTCAGACAGACCCCAGAGTGGTGTGTGGTGTGGTGTGGTTTAGACAAATGAGGCAGACATGAAATGCCAGCTTTCCTTGGTGCTTTGTGGACCCTCCGTGGGCTTGTATTTAGTCCCAAATGGAGATCACATCTGTCCCATTGAAGTGGCCTGTTCACATCACAGCTCCCCACCCTTCAGGAGGAATCAGACGCCCACCTTCGACCCATGGTGTGTGCAATGTGAACTCCACGTGCCTTGGGCCACCTTGTGGGCTGTGGTTGACGTGCACCTGTCATCCCAGCTACTCCGGAGGCTGAGGCAGGAGAATCACTTGAACTCGGGAGGCGGAGGTTGTAGTGAGCCGAGATCGTGCCACTGTACTCCAGCCTGGGTGACACAGCGAGACTCTGTCTCAAAAAAATGAAAATAAAAATAAATAAAATAAAACGTCTACCCTAAATGAAATTTGCTGTGAGTATGGTGGGTACAACTTGGGAAAATGAGTAGGTGTTTGGTGAAAAGGAGGGGGCGGAGATCTCCCCTTTCTCTCAGCTGAGTGAAATTGAAGAGGAAAAAAATCTTAAAAGAAGGGGCAGGACTTGTAGGCTTATGCTAAAGTCCTGGAGTTGTAAAAGATAAAGGAAAGGGGACAGA
This sequence comes from Gorilla gorilla gorilla, assembly GCF_029281585.2. NCBI lineage: Eukaryota > Metazoa > Chordata > Mammalia > Primates > Hominidae > Gorilla > Gorilla gorilla. The sequence goes on from NC_073242.2 coordinate 104,112,327, forward strand.
CAGGGTGGGTCACACCTGTCATCCCAGCACTTTGGGAGGCCGAGGCAGGTGGATCACATGAAGTCAGGAGTTCGAGACAAGCCTGGCCAACATGGTGAAACCCCATCTCTACTAAAAATACAAAATTTAGCAGGGCGTGGTGGTGGGTGCCTGTAATCGCAGCTACTCAGGAGGCTGAGGCAGGAGAATCTCTTGAACCTGGGAGGCAGAAAATGCAGTGAGCCGAGATCACGCCATTGCACTCTACCCTGGGCAACAAGAGCAAAACTGTCTCAAAAAAAAAAAAAAAAGAATGGGCAGGACTTCTTGTTCTTGTTGTTTCTGTTTTGAAACAGGGTCTCACTGTGTCGCTCAGGCTGGAGTGCAGTGGTGCGATCTGGGCTCACTGCAACCTCCACCTCCCGGGTTCAAGCCATTCTCCTGCCTCAGCCTCCGGAGTAGCTGGGATCACCGGTGCGCACCAACACACCTGGCTAATTTTTGTATTTGTAGTAGAGATAGGGTTTCACAATGTTGCTCAGGCTGGTCTCGCACTCCTGACCTCAAATGATCCACCCGCCTCAGCCTCCCAAAGTGCTGGGATTACAGGCGTGAGCCACCGCACCCGTCTGTGTGTTGGTTTTCGTTTTGAGACAGGGTCTTGCTCTGTTGCCCAGGCTGGAGTGCAGTGGTGCAATCCTAGCTCAGTACAGCCTCGGACTCCTGGGCTCAAACGATCCTCCTGCCTCAGCCTCCAGAGTAGCTGGGACTACAGACCCCCCCACCTACACCCGGCTAATTATTTTATTTTTTATTTTTCTAGAAACAAAGTATCACTACATCACTCTGTTGCTCAGGCTATAGTCTCAAACTTCTGGTCTCAAGCAATCCTCCAACCTCAGCCCCCCAAAGTGGTAGGATTACAGGCATGAGCCACCATGCCTGGCCAAATGTGTGTTTTTTTGAGCCATTCTGTGAATGGCCATTTGTTACACCTGCTGAAACAGCTTTGTAAGGGTGAGGCTTGTATTTCCAGAACACCATCTTGCTTGATCCTTGTAGCAAACCTACTACGGTATAGATGTCTTAGGCATATTTACAGATGTGTTGGCTGAGTGCAGTGGCTCACACCCGTAATCCCAGCACTTCAGGAGGCTGAGGTTGGAGGATCACTTGAGCCCAGGAGTTCGAGGCTGCAGTGAGCTCTGATCACACCACAGAGCTTCAGCCTGGGAGACATAGCGAGACCCCATCTCTACCTGTTGGCTGAGTGCAGTGGCTCACCCCCCCTAATCCCAGCACTTCAGGAGGCTGAGGCAGGAAGATCACTTGAGCCCAGGAGTTCGAGGCTGCAGTGAGCTCTGATCACACCACTGAGCTTCAGCCTGGGAGACATAGCGAGACCCCATCTTTATCTGTTGGCTGAGTGCAGTGGCTCACACCCGTAATCCCAGGACATCAGGAGGCTGAGGTGGGAGGATCAGTTGAGCTCAGGAGTTCGAGGCTGCAGTGAGCTGTGATCACACCACAGAGCTTCAGCCTGGGAGACATAGTGAGATGCCATCTCTACCAAAAAAAAATCATTTAGAAAAAAACAGCCAGGCATAGTGGCACACACCTGTAGTCCAGCTACTCAGGAGGCGGAGGCCGGAGTATGGCTTGAGCCCAGGAGGCTGAGGCTGCAGTGAGCTGGGATCACATCCCTACAGTCCAGCCTGGGCGACAGAGCAAGACCCTGTCTCAAAACAAAAAATGCAAGGACCCTGATCACGTCACTGCACTTCAGCCTGGGCAACAGAGAAAAGCCTCATCTGTACTAAAAATAAAAATAACGGGCCGGGCGCGGCGGCTCGCACCTGTCATCCCAGCACTTTGGGAGGCCGAGGTGGGTGGATCACAAGGTCAGGAGATCGAGACCATCCTGGCCAACACGGTGAAACCCCGTCTCTACTACTAAAAATACAAAAAATTAGCCGGGTGTGGTGGCGGGCGCCTGTAATCCCAGCTACTCTGGAGGCTGAGGCAGGCGGATCACGAAGTCAGGAGATCGAGACCATCCTGGCTAACACCGTGAAACCCAGTCTCTACTAAAAATACAAAAGATTAGATGGGCATGGTGGCGGGCGCCTGTAGTCCCAGCTACTCCGGAGGCTGAGGCAGGAGAATGGCGTGAACCCGGGAGGTGGAGGTTGCAGTGAGCCGAGATTGCACCATTGCACTCTGCACCCCAGCTTGGGCAACAGAGAGAGACTCTGTCTCGAAAATAAATAAATAAATAAATTAATTAATTAATTAATTAAAATTAACTTAAATTAAAATTAAAATTAAATTAAAATTAAATTAAATAAAATTAAAATTAAATTAAATTAAAATTTAAAAAGCCAGACATCTTGTCTTGGGCCACCTGTCTGAGCTTGGAACCCAGGAGGGATACTCCCCACGGTGTACACCCGTGAAGCCCCCTCTCAATACCAATCCCTTTGCTGAATACAAAAGGCTTTTCATTTCCAGAGTATAAAGTAGATCTCTCTTGAATTTCTAGATATCCTCAGACAATAACAACCAATCATTAGAGGCGGCCCCACAGCCTTGCTCCCCAGTAGGGTGGAAGGCAGAGGTGCTCAGAGCCCCCCCAGCTCGGGGGCGAGTCACCTATGACCACAATTACCATCATTAGTGAGCTGGGCTCAGCTCCGCGGAAGCTGGAAAGCACACTCGCGAACACCCTTTGATCATTTCTGTTTCTAGGCCTTGAGTGATTCAATAAAACATACCTCTAAATTCAGATCCTTTCTGCGATGCCCTGTTTCAACTTTGAGGTTAAATTATCTAAAAGGAGTAACTGCCTAAGTTTTCTAGGCAAACTTCTCCATACTCGCGGCTTTTTCGTGGGAACTGCACTTACTGAAAGCAAGTTAATGTTCCTGCAAAATAGTATAAAGAGGCCGGTCGGGTGCTACGGTTCGTGTCTGTAACCCCAGCACTTTGGGAAGCTGAGGTGGAAGGATTGCTTGAGCCCAGCAATTGGAGAGCACCCGGAGCAACATAGCAAAACCCCAGGTCTATAAAAAATAATTTTTGGCCAGGAGCAGTGGCTCACACCTGTAATCCCAGCGCTTTGGGAGGCTGAGGTGGGCAGATCACAAAGTCAAGAGATCGAGACCATCCTGGCCAACAATGGTGAAACCCTGTCTCTCCTAAAAATACAAAAATTAGCCAGGCATGGTGGTGGACACCTGTAATCCCAGCTACTTGGGAGGCTGAGGCAGGAGAAGCACTTGAATGAGGGTGGCAGAGGTTGCAGTGAGCTGAGATCGCACCACTGCACTCCAGCCTGGCAACAGAGCAAAATTCCATCTAAAAAAGGAAAAAAAAAAAAAAAAAAAGGAGTGGGGGACCCCAGGCCAGGCACGGTGGCTTACGCCTGTAATCCCAGCACTTTGGGAGGCCAAGGCAGGAGGATCACCTGAGGTCAGAAGTTCGAGACCGGCTTGGCCAACATGGTGAAACCCCATATCTACTAAAAATACAAAAATTAGCCAGGCTTGGTGGTGGACACCTATAATCCCAGCTACTTGGGAGGCTGAGGCAAGAGAGTCAGTTGAACCCAGGAGGCAGAGATTGCAGCGAGCCAAGATCGTGCCATCGCACTCCAGCCTGGGGTACAAGAGCATAACTCCATCTCAAAAAAAAGGGGGGACCTCAGAGAGCTCCCTCACCCCTTTCACCATATGAGAACACAGCCAGACAGAGCCATCTATGAATGAGCAAACAGGTCCCCATCAAACACAAAATCTACCACGCTTTGATCCGGGACTTTCCCCACCAAACACCAAATCTACCACGCGTTGATCTGAGACTTCCCAGCCTCTACAGCTGTGAGCAGTAAATGTCTACTGTTTCTAAGCCATGCAGTCTATGGCATTCTGCCATAGCAACACCAAGGAACTAAGACAGCCGCCACCAGGTCTATGAGATTCTAGCTTCTATTTAGCAAAGGCTCAATGAAACCAGAAGAGAGAAAGACGTGTCCTGCTTTTCAATCCATGCCCCCTGCACTGTGAACCCAGTCACAATTCTTTCCTCTTACCCACACGTGGCCAATAGTTGGTCCTCTCTTTGGCTGTCCTGCCTCTGATTTGTGTCCACCGTGAACCCACCTCATGGCTGTAACAAATCTCCTCTTCCTCTCCCACTGGCTGATCCTGTTGGTCATCGTGAAACGTTTCCTGAGGTTCCCAAAGCTCGCTCCACCCCAAACCAAGGGCACTTTCTTCCTGATGCCTGAGTTCCTCATGCTCCTTCCATGAACATGTGAGATGGGGAAGCTGAATCATCGTGCCGGGACTCGGAGCCTTGTCATCTTGGGGTCATTCCTGCCTCACACGTCTCAGTGGGAACCAGCGTCACCTCCCTCTTTGGCATCCTGGAGCCTCCTACATTCTCTATCCCCCCATCCTGGCATCCAGGGAGCTGGACTTTCTGCCCAGCACTTGGAACCTTGAGAGAATAAAGGAAATCAGCTGCAGGACAGAAATTCCTCATGACGACAGCAACCTCTCCAGAGCCCAGAGGCAGCTTGGAGAGTCCTCCCCGACCACCTTCCTCCCTTGGGTTCTGCCCTGTTGTCTGAGTCTCCGTCTTTGGGTTCCCTGTCAAGACTATAAATTCTCCTAATGTTTTTCCTATGAATTCCTTCCCTGGCTAAGCTATTGAGGTCTTCTCTGATCCTCTCACGTCCTTTTCCTTGTTCTCCTTAGACCTCGTCCACCTCCACTCCTTCTATATCCCACCCGTGTGTGGAGCATCTGCAGGGACACTCCGACTCCTAGGTTGCTTCCTCTGCAAGATCTGGGGTGATATTTTCAGCTGCCTGAATAACTTCTCCACGTGCAGCCTTGATGATTGAAGATAAGGTTATGCCACCTCCCAAAGAACAGGTCAAAGACTTGGTAGGACATTCAGATTGTCTCGTTATCTGCTGCACTTCTAATTACAAATCAGAGACCGATCCATCTTATCTGCAGGTTTAAAATAAAGCTACTTCTGCACATCACTTTGTGGTCAGACGGAGGGGAACTCTCCACTTTTAAATTCAAAGTTGAATTGAATGAACGAATGAATAAATGAATTAATTAGTACTTGATGGAGACTTTCTCACCTCCCTGGCTGAGAAAAACTCCAATATCCACTCCAAACATGCCAGCAACTAAGTAAATAAGTACATTTCTGGTGGGGCTATCTGTTTGCTCTCCAAAGAAAGCAAACTCAGCCGAGCACGGTGGCTCATGCCTGTAATCTCAGCATTTTGGGAGGCCAAGGCGGGAGGATCACCTGAGGTCAGGGGTTCAAGACCAGCCTGGCCAACTTGGTAAAACCCCGTCTCTACTAAAAGTACAAAAAAATTAGCTGGGTGTGGTGGCAGGTGTCTGTAATCCCAGCTATTTGGGAGACTGAGGCAGGAGAATCGCTTGAACCCCAGAGGTGGAGGTTGCAGTGAGCCGAGATTGCACCATTGCATGCCAGCCTGGGCAACAAGGGTGAAACTATCTGAAAAATAAAATAAAATAAAATAGAAAGCAAACTCTTCCTTCTCTGCATGGAAATAAACTTCTCTTCTCCTTTTTGTTGCTTCTGAAAAATGAGACAAAATGAAGAGAAGAGAATGATATATTGTGATGTGAAAACACACACACACACATACACAAATGTCTCTCTTTTCTCTGCACCAATTACTAAATGAAAGCCAGTTTAGTGAATGTTTAAACTTCTCCACCCTAGAGGTTGAGCTCTCTGGGTACAGAAACCTCTCACTATGTTTCAGCTCCTCTGTCTCAAAAAAACCCAAAAGATAGATGGATAGATAGATGATAGATGGATGGATGGATTAGATGGATGGATGGATAGATAGATAGAGAGATAGATAGATAGATAGATAGATAGATAGATAGATAGATAGATAGACAGACAGACAGACAGACAGACAGACAGACAGACAGAATTGCCGGGCGCGGTGGTTCACGCCTATAATCCCAGCACTTGGGCAGGCCGAGGCAGGCAGATCACAAGGTCAAGAGATCAAGACCATCCTGGCCAACATGGTGAAACCCCGTCTCTACTAAAAGTAAAAAATCAGCCGGGTGTGGTGGCAGGTGCCTGTAGTCCCAGCTACTCAGGAGGCTGAGGCAGGAGAATCACTTGAACCCAGAAGGCAGAGGTTGCAGTGAGCCAAGATCGCACCACTGCACTCCAGCCTGGGCGACAGAGTGAGACTCAGTCTCAAAAAGAAAGAAAGAAAGAAAGAAAGAAAGAAAATCTACAGCAAAGTACCACAAACCACAGGGCTTAAACAACAGACATTGATTTCTCACACACATGAAGACTGGAGGTCCAAGATCAAAGTGGCAACATCTCAGCTCCTGGTGAGGACTCCCTTCCTGGCTTGCAGACGGCAACCTTCTTGCTGTGTCATTCTATGGTGGGGGATCGAGAGAAAGAGACAGAGAGAGAGAGAGAGAGAGAGGAAGCTCTGGTGTCCCTTTTATGGGGATACTAATCCCATTCATGAGACTCTACCATCACGACCTCCTCACCTCCCAAAGACCCCCCACTAGTAACACTCTGACCTTGGGGTTCAGGGTTTCAACGTAGGACTTGGCAGGACAAAGCATTCATTCTGTCTGCAGAAAAAGATCCACAAAACCCCTTTGGAACCTGGACTGGGACACAGCCGTGCATCTGGGGAGGCTCCAAACCCTCTCTGTGGTATCAGGAATAACCACCGGTTTTTTGTTGTTGTTTTGTTTGTTTTTGTTTTTAAGATGGAGTCTCGCTGTGTCACCCAGGCTGGTGTGCAGTGGTGCGATCTCGGCTCACTGCAACCTCCACCTCCCAGGTTCAAGCGATTCTCCTGCCTCAGCCTCCCGAGCAGCTGGGACTACAGGCACCCGCCACCACGCCCGGCTAATTTTTTGTATTTTTAGTAGAGACGGAGTTTTACCATGTTGGCCAAGATGGTCTCGATCTCCTGACCTGTTGATCCGCCCGCCTCCGCCTCCCAAAGTGCTGGGATGACAGGCGTGAGCCACCGCGCCCGGCCAACCACAGGTTTTTTCCAAAGACTGAAACCAACAAACAAAAAAAATCACCAAAATTCACAAAAGTATGTCTGTTACGACTTCCCGTCTTTCCAAACGCTCACCTTTCACACTTTTCATTTTCATCATAAAACATTGACGAGTCGCTTTTTCTGCCTCCAACAAGCAGTAGAAACACAACAAAGTATCACCAAAAGTCCACATGCGACTACTATGAAAGCAGGAACATCTAACAATCTAAGGGCCCCTTTAGACACGAAAAAAGGCAAAAATTAACATTTCACGCTAGACCAGGACAGCACAAAGGGAATATGGCCTGGGGCATTCACCTCTTCATCCTCACGAATTACCAGGTGTGGTTGGAGACATATGTGTGGTTTGTCTACCTCACGTGGGTGTCTGTAAAGAAACGTCTGTCCCTGCGTCCAGGGCCCCTTTGAGCCTCACGCCTCTCCCCCCTGCACAGGTAGCTCCACGAAGCCTTGTGGAATCAGCCGAGGCCGGACGCGTGGTTTATGAGGCCTCCAGGTCGCTGAGTAACATTTGCAGCAGCAGCAGCAGCCTGAGGAAGGGGTCAATGTTTGCCACACAGATGTGTATGTCTGTGTGTGGGTGTGAGTGTGTGTGTACAGGTGTGCGTGCGTGAGACTGTGTATGTGTGTGTCTGTGCAGGTGTGTATGAATGTCTGTGTGTATATGTCTGTGTGTGGGTGCGAGTGTGTGTACAGGTGTGTGTGTGCACCTGTGTGTGTGCGGCTGTGTATCTGTGTGTGTATGAATGTTTGCCATACAGATGTGTATGTCTGTGTGTGGGTGTGAGTGTATGTGTACAGGTGTCCGTGCATGGGCCTGTGTATGTGTGTGTGTATGAATGTGTGTGTGTATATAGCTGTGTATGTTTGTGGGTGTGAATGTATGTGTACAGGTGTGTGTGTGCACCTGTGTGTGTGCGGGTGTGTATGAATGTGTATGTGTGTGGGTGTGAATCTATGTGTACAGGCGTGTGTGTGTGCACCTGTGTGTGTGTGTGCAGGTGTGTGTGTGTGGGTATGAATGTATGTCTGTGTGTGGGTGTGAATGTGTGTGTACAGATGTGTGTGTAGGTGAGTATGAATGCATATGTGTGTGTGGGTGTGAATGTATGTGTACAGGCGTCTGTGTGCGCCCGTGTGTGTGTGTGGGTGTGTATGTCTGTCTCTGTGTGCACAGGCCAGGGAAGCTCACACACAAACAGCTGTCTTCTTTGATTCATCTCCGCCCCCACCCTGGTGCGTTGTGCAGAGTTCATTGCACCCCCAAAATACTCAGTGCCCCGGCGTGAACCCTGAGTGGCCCAGCCTGGGCAGGTGCATGTCTCCAACCCGCCTTGTGGAACCCGCCACACTCCTGAAGGAAACGGTCTTCCCAGCTGAGCAGGCTTGAACCTGCTGCCCTAGATCCTGGGTCTTCCTATTGGGCTCCATTCCAGGGTACCTCCTGGGGTCTCTGCACCCTCCTCCAACACCAGCTCTGGAGTGTGTGTGAAGCTCCTAAAAACACCAACCCTCCCAGCACTTTGGGAGGCCGAGGTGGGCGGATCACCTGAGGTCAGGAGTTCGAGACCAGCCTGGCCAACACGGTGAAACCCCGTCTCTACTAAAAATACAAAATTAGCCCGGCGTGGTGGCAGGTGCTTGTAATCCCAGCTATTCCGGAGGCTGAGGCAGGAGAATGACATGGATCCAGGAGGCGGAGGTTGCAGTGAGCTGAGATCACGCCATTGCACTCCAGCCTGGGCAACAGAGTGAGACTCTGTCTCAAAAAAACAAAACAAAACAAAAACGCCAGCCCACCCAGGCAATGCCTGTTGCATACCCAGGACTCTGCATTCCAGGCACCAGAGGCAGGAAGCTTGACCAAGCTGGCCAGGGAAGAAGCAAAGCTGCTCGTGTCGACCTGTCCGTCACTGCGGGAATGCAGGTGCTCAGGTACGCCACCTTTTGTCCCCAGCTTCCTGGCCAGCCGCGGGAACCCCCTGCTGCTCCCTTTCTGGGGGAACAGTGATGGGGACCGGGTGCTTTTGCTCCCCTGAGACTGTGACTGTATTTTGAAGCTGCCGCCAGGATGCCAGCGGCTCCGTCCCAGCAAACAGGCCACATAGCCGGGCGCGGTGTCTCACGCCTGTCATCCCCGCACTTTGGGAGGCCGAGGCGGGCGGATCACGAGGTCAGGAGTTCGAGACCATCCTGGCCAACATGGTGAAACCCCCGTCTCTACTAAAAATACAAAAAATTAGCCGGGCGTGGTGGCAGGTGCCTGTAGTCCCAGCTACTCAGGAGGCTGAGGCAGGAGAATGGCGTGAACCCGGGAGGTGGAGGTTGCAGGGAGCCGAGATCGCGCCACTGCACTCCAGCCTGGGCGACAGAGCGAGACTCCATCCCAAAAAAAAAAAAAAAAAAAAAAAAAAACAGGCCACACGTGTGCACAGTGAGGCTCTCCAAGCCCATCGGTGTCCCAGGAAACGTAACAGCCCCTGAGCTCTGCTCCTCATCCAGGACCCCAGACCGACTTCTCCTCGACAGCCCTGGGACAGACACAACCGCGGCCTCCTCCTCCCCCTCCTCCCCTCTCCGCCTCTTCGGCAGAGGCCCCCACGTCTGCACGATCAGGAACAAATATCATTTCTGATTCAACATCACGTTACCTGCCAGTGCTGTGGTCTTTCCTCATCAGGTTGCACGTACCTCGTATGCTTTGTGGTTAAATTATGTATTAAGGTCAATGTCAAAACACAGCAGCCCCGTAACCTGCAGGGAACTGGCTTTTATTCGTGATCACGGTGAAACGGGGGCCGCCTGTCAGCCAGCCGGGGTGTGCGCCCAGCGTGGGAGCCCCCGTGCCGTGGCGTTCTACAAAGGCGGCCCGTCGTCTCCCAGGACGCACCCTTGATAGATTGACCCAGATAACGCGCCTCTCTTGAAAGGCATCTGCCCTGCCTCTTCCATCTGAAACCTGTCAGCTTCACCTATAGACTCACGTCAGAAATCAAACAGCAGAGGCCGCGTGTGCCTGGGACGCTCCCCGTGTCATGTCCTGACTTGTAGTTTGAGATCTTCTAAAGGAAAACGGTGTCAGAAGAAGGAAGGCTGGGAGGAGTGTGCTGTTCCGTGTTGCTTTATCTTTTTTTACCCCCTTAAAAAAAAAAAAAAGACAAATGCCGGAAACGACGGGCTGCAAACTTTTTTCTAAAAAGTTGCCGCATTCCGAAAGCCGCCGTGGGCCTCATGGTAAATGAAGCACGTCGGGGTGTTGAAGGAGGCAGCTCTGGGACTGGGTGGGGGGTGGCGGGGAGTGGCGGGCCGGGGGGAGCTGTAGGAACCTCCCGGAAACTGGAGGAATTTGTGCAGGACGTATATTGATTGTGACTCTTCGGGGTTTTTTCTTTCCTTTCTTTGGTTTCATTTCCTTCCTCCCTCCCTCCCTCCCTTCCTTCCCTGTCTCTGTCTGTGTCTCTGTCTCTCTGTATCTCTCTGTCTCTCTGTCTCTGCCTCTCTCTGTGTCTCTCTGTCTCTCTCTCCATCTCTCTCTTTGTCTGTCTCTGTCTCTCTCTGTCTCTGTCTGTCTCTGTTTCTCTGTCTCTGTTTCTCTCTGTGTCTCTCTGTCTCTCTCTGTGTCTCTCTGTCTCTGTCTCTCTGTGTGTATCTCTCTGTCTCTCTGTCTCTGTCTCTCTCTCTGTCTCTCTCTTTGTCTCTGTGTGTGTCTCTCTCTGTCTCTATCTCTGTCTCTCTGTATCTCTCTGTCTCTGTCTCTCCGTCTTTGTCTCTGTCTTTCTGTGTCTCTACGTCTCTGTCTGTCTCTGTGTCTCTGTCTCTCTCTGTATCTGTATCTCTCTGTCCCTCTGTCTCTCTCTGTCTCTCCATCTTTGTATCTCTCTGTCTCTGCCTGTCTCTCTTTCTCTGTCTCTGCCTCTCTCTGTGTCTCTTTCTCTGTCTCTTCATCTCTCTTTGTCTCTCTGTCTGTGTCTCTCTCTGTCTCTCTCTCTCTGTATCTCTTTGTCTCTCTCTCTCTTTCTCTTTGTCTCTGTCTCTCTGCCTCTCTCTTTGTCTCTTTCTCTCTCTGTCTCTGTCTCTCTCTCTCTTTCTCTCTGAGCCAGTTCATCCTCCCCTGGTGCCTAGTTTTTAGGGGATTTTGAGCGTAATAAAAACTTATTCCTGGCCGGGCACAGTGGCTCACACCTGTCATCCCAGCACTTTGGGGGGCTGAGGTGGGCAGATCCCCTGAGCTCATGAGTTCAAGACCAGCCTGACCAACATGGAGAAACCCCGTCTCTACTAAAAATACAAAATCACCCAGGCGTGCTGGCAGGTGCCTGTAATCCCAGCTACTCGGGAGGCTGAAGCAGGAGAATTGCTTGAACCCAGGAGGCGGAGGTTGCAGGGAGCCGAGATCGTACCACTGCACTCCAGCCTGGGTGACAGAGCGAGACTCTGTCTCAAAAATAAAACTCTTGGCCGGGTGCGGTGGCTCACGTCTGTCATCCCAGCACTTTGGGAGGCCGAGGCGGGCGGATCGCCTGAGGTCAGGAGTTCGAGACCAGCCTGACCGACATGGTGAAACCCCGTCTCTACTAAAAATATAAAAATTAGCCAGGCGTGGTGGCAGGTTCCTGTAATCCCAGCTACTCAGGAGGCTGAGGCAGGAGAATCGCTTGAACCTGGGAGGCGGAGGTTGCAGTGAGCCGAGATCGCGCCACTGCACTCCAGCCTGGGTGACAGAGCGAGACTCTATCTCCAAAAACAAAAAAAGAGAGAGAGAGAGACAGGGTCTTGCCCTGTCACCCAGGCTGGAGTGCGGTGGTGCAATCACAGCTCACCACCGCGTCCACCTCCCGGGCTCACACCATCCTGCAGTCTGGACGGGTCCCCGGGACACCCCTGTCTTTTCCCACCCCCTCCACCTGCAGGACCCCTCCCCTCCTCTTTGCTCACTTCTCCATTTTCCCAGTGAATTTTCCCCTTTCCTGGGGCCTCACCCACACCCGGGACCTGGGGCCACAGCTCCTGCCCATCCCGGCGCCAGGCACCCATGGCCGGCCGTGAGTTCTGGTCCTTCACTGGCAAGGAGGCACCTCCCAGGACCGGATACAAACCCGTAGGTACAAATCTCATCCGTCCTCAGCTCGGGGAGACCCAGGTGCCTCTCACAGCGCTGACAGCCACGGCCCGTGTCGTGGGCTGGGTCAAGAATAGAAGCTCCTTCCCCCACTGAGAATGACTGAGAATCAGTGGTGTTTTATCCTGAATTTGATATTCAGAGTCGAATGAACTCTTTTTTTTTTTTCTTTCCCCAGCTCAACTCTCATCTATTTATCTTAAGGCAGACGATACGCTGTGATTTTATAAGAAAGCGCTCCCAATCAAAGCGTACCTATCCAGAGGTAATTAATACAAAGATTGCTGAATTAAAGATGTGAGTCTCCGCTCTCGGGCGAGGGGCCCAGGGACCCCGTCTCCCGGGCCCAAATTATGCCAGAGACAGACCAATTAACACCCCGCGTCATCCTCTTTTATGTTAACTTCAATGACAGCTTCTCACCATTTTTAAAGTTATTTTCTTCTTCGCCATCTCTGCACATCAAAGAGCCAGGCCAGAGAGGCCCCCGCAGGTGAGATCAGTGCCAGGAGACCTGGGAGGGGACGACCGCCGCCCAGGAACCCCCACACGGATCACTGTAGGGTCCGCCTCGGGGAGCGAAGACCCTCAGGGAAAGGGCCCTTCTGAGGGGAAATCCTGGTCAGTTTTTTTATTATTATCATTATTATACTTTAAGTTTTAGGGTCCATGTGCACAACGTGCAGGTTTGTTATATACGTATACATGTGCCATGTTGGTATAGCATTAGGTATATCTCCTAATGCTATCCGTCCTCCCTCCACCCCACCCCACAACAGGCCCCGATGTGTGATGTTCCCCACACTGTGTCCATGTGTTCTCATTGTTCAATTCCCACCTATGAGTGAGAACATGCAGTGTTTGGTTTTTAGTCCTTGCTATAGTTTACTGAGAATGATGATTTCCAGTTTCATCCACATCCCTACAAAGGACATGAACTCATCCTTTTTGATGGCTGCATAGTATTCCATGGTGTATATGTGCCACATTTTCTTAATCCAGTCTATCGTTGTTGGACATTTGGGTTGGTTCCAAGTCTTTGTTATTGTGAATAGTGCCGCAATAAACATACGTGTGCATGTGTCTTTATAGCAGCATGATTTATATTCCTTTGGGTATATACTCAGTAATGGGATGGCTGGGTCAAAGGGTATTTCTAGTTCTAGATCCCTGAAGAATCACCACACTGACTTCCACAATGGTTGAACTAGTTTACACTCCCACCAACAGTGTAAAAGTGTTCCTATTTCTCCACATCCTCTCCAGCACCTGTTGTTTCCTGGGGGAGGGGGGAGGGATAGCTTTAGGAGATACACCCAATGTAAATGACGAGTTAGTGGGTGCAGCACACCAACATGGCACATGTATACATATGTAACTAACCTGCACGTTGTGCACATGTACCCTAAATCTTAAAGTATAATAATAAAAAAGAAAAAAGAAAAAAATGCCATTGACAAACCCAACTCCCATCGCGGCTGCCTCCCCACCTCAAAACGGCCGTCTCAAAGCACACAATGAAACCGCCTCTGCCGTCGCCTCTGTCCCCCTCACTAATCGCCAGTTGGGAGAGGTTTCCACGGGGTCCGTCTCCTCGTCTCTTAAAGTCCCTTCATGCAGCTCGGCTGCCAAAAGCTCCCAAGTTTCAGTGTCTTGACCGGTGAACGGGAGAAAACAGAATGGCCCAAGGTGACATCCCAGGTCGGCGGGCAGCTGGTGACATTTCGCCTCAAGCACACTGAGTAAGACTCACAGCCACACCAGGTCACAGAGAGTCTGGAAACGCAGCCCGGGCTGGGCAGTGTATGCTGCTGCTACAATGGAAGAATGGAGGGAAGCTTCCCTCCTTTCCTTCCTTCCTTCCTTCCTTCCTTCCATCCCTCCTTCCTTCCTTCCTTTCATCCTTCCCTCCTTTCCCTTCCTTCCTTCCGTCCCTCCTTCCTTCATTTTGTCCTTCCCTCCCTCCCTCCTTCCCCTTCCTTCCTTCCTTTCATCCTTCCCTCCCTCCCTCCTTCCCCTTCCTTCCTTCCTTCCCTCCTTCCTTTCGTCCTTCCCTCCCTTCCTCCTTCCCCTTCCTTCCTTCCATCCCTCCTTTCCTTCCTTCCTTCCTTCCTTCCTTCCTTCCATCCCTCCTTCCTTCATTTTGTCCTTCCCTCCCTCCCTCCTTCCCCTTCCTTCCTTCCTTCCCTCCTTCCTTCCTTTCGTCCTTCCCTCCCTTCCTCCTTCCCCTTCCTTCCTTCCATCCCTCCTTCCTTCCTTTCTTCCTTTGTTCCCTCCCTCCCTCCCTTCCCTCCTTTCTTTCTTCCTTTGTTCATTGCCTCCTTCTTCCTTCTTCATTGCCTTTGCAGCAATGAAGGAATCATCCCTTGCCATGTGCCAGCCTCCCATATAGATTCTCTCCTTCCTTCTGAGCCCCTGTTGGTGCTTGACTAATCCATGGGTCCACGCCCATGCCAACATCCCAAAGACAGGTGCCAGTGTGCAAGGGTCATAATCAAGCCACTTAAAGAGCTGTTGGGCCGGGCGCGGTGGCTTACGCCTGTCATCCCAGCACTTTGGGAGGCCAAGGCAGGTGGATCACAAGGTCAGGAGATCGAGACCATCCTGGCTAACGCGGTGAAACCCCGTCTCTACTAAAAATACAAAAAAGTATCCAGGCGTGGTGGCGGGCACCTGTAGTCCCAGCTACTGGAGAGGCTGAGGCAGGAGAATGGTGTGAACCCGGGAGGCGGAGCTTGCAGTGAGCCGAGACCACACCACTGCATCCAGCCTGGTGACAGAACGAGACTCCGTCTCAAAAAAAAAAAAAAAAAGATCTGTTGGCTGTCTGAATAAAAGATGGGAAATTAGGCCAGGCACTGTGGCTCACGGCTGTAATTCTAGTACTTTGGGAGGCCAAATCGGGCAGATCACCTGAGGTTGGGAGTTCAAGACCAGCCTGGGCAACATGATGAAACCCCGTCTCTATTAAAAATACAAAAATTAACCGGGGTGGTGGCACGTGCCTGTAATCCCAGCTACTTGGGAGGCTGAGGCAGGAGAATCACTTGAACCCGGGAGGCGGAGGTTGCAGTGAGCTGAGATTGTGGCATTTCACTCCAGCCTGGGCCGCAGAGTGAGAGAGGAAGTGTAATGCCACCACGCCTGGCTAATTTTTTTTTTCTTTTTTTTTTTTTGTATTTTTAGTAGAGACAGGATTTCACCATGTTGGCCAGGCTGGTCTCGAACTCCTGACCTCAGGTGATCCACCTGCCTCAACCTGCCAAAGTGCTGGGATGACAGACATGAGCCACCGCGCCCGACCCAAAGTGATTTTTTTTCATATGGCACATTTAAAGCAGTGGAATTCTGGTTGCCCCACCTTCTGTGGTCTTGGGGAATGTTCCATTTTTACATAATTAGTTATGCATCTCTATGAGCCCATGAAACCACAGCTCCCTCCACTTAAGGGACGTAAAAAATGGAACATTAGACTTCACCAGTATCGCACCCTCGCACAACAAGAGTTAAAGGCCCGTCTGAATCTCACACATGGAGACGCCCTCGGCTTGGAGCTTCAGTTTTACAACATCAGCCACGTTTTCTTTGTCTTGTCCATGGTTGATGGGCCCCTAGATGGATTCCACATCTTCGATATTGTGAATAGGGCTAGAAGGAAGAACAACCATTTTCCTTCACTCACCCCTGGGTCTTAAACCAAAGGATGGAGCCGGGTAGAGAGCTGAAGATTTGAGGTGTCTCTCTTTGCCTCCCACCCAATGTGGTGCACATTCTGCATTGGTTGGGTCCTTTGCGGCCAATGAAGACCCACACTGAGGACGGGGTCCCTCAGTCAGCTGAGACTTGAGCTAAGTACGTGTAATCTTGGTCTTGTGCCTCTGAGCCTCAGAGAAGGTGGTTCTCTGCTCACTCGCGAGAGGGGAACCCTGGGTCCCCCGACTCCAATGTGAATCCCCCGTACAGAGCACCCCCAGGATGACATTCCCCAGGTCCATGGAAGCGTCTAGCATTCAGGCTCACATGCCCCTTGCAGTGGGCACTGAGACGCTGGGCTCCACAGAGAGATGTGTCCTCCCCATCAGCCCTCAACTCCACCTGCCACCCCAAGAGCCCAGAGTCCACCCAGCACCCAACACCCAGAGTCCACTCACCATCCCGACACCCAGACTCCACCCAACACCCAGCCTCCACCTACCACCCAACAGCCAGGCTCCACCCAACACCCCAACACCCAGAGTCCACTCACCACTGCAACACTCCAGACTCTACCCAACACCTCAACACCCAGACTCCACCCAACACCCAGACTCCACCCACCACCCAACACCCAGAGTCCACCCAACCCCCCAACACCCAGAGTCCACTCACCACTGCAACACTCCAGACTCTACCCAACACCTCAACACCCAGCATCCACCTACCACCCAACAGCCAGGCTCCACCCAACACCCCAACGCCCAGAGTCCACTCACCACTGCAACACTCCAGACTCTACTCAACACCTCAACGCCCAGACTCTACCCAACAGCCAGGCTCCACCCAATACCCCAACAGCCAGAGTCCACCCACCACCCAACACCCAGACTCTACCCAACACCCCAACACCCAGAGTCCACCCGCCACCCCAACACCCAGACTCTACCCACCACCCCAACACCCCAGACCCCACCCACAACCCCAACAACCAGACTCCACCCACCACACCAATTCCGACACTCCACCCAACACCCCAGACTCCACCTCCAGGGTCCTGAGCCCAAGGCAGAAGCCGACCCCTTAACCCCTGGGTGAGGGTGACAGCTGTGCTGTCAATGCAGGTTGGCGAGAGTTTGCTCCTGTGTCGTGTGAGGCACTGCCTGCAAAAACAACCATCGCCTGTCTTTAAAAACAGGATTTCACACGGCCAGGCACAGTGGCTGATGCCTGTAATCCTAACACTTTGGGAGGCTGAGGCATGCAGATCACGAGGTCAGGAGTTTGAGACCAGCCTGGCCAACAAGGTGAAACCCTGTCTCTACAAAAAAATACAAAAAAAAATGAGTTGGGTGTGGTGGCAGGTGCCTGTGGTCCTGGCTACTCGGGAAGCTGAGGCGGGTGGATCACCTGAGGTTAGGAGTTCAAGACCAGCCCAGGCAACGTGGAGAAACCCCGTCTGTACAAAAAAATACAAAAAAATACAAAAAAAATGAGTTGGGTGAGGTGGCAGGTGCCTGTGGTCCCGGCTACTTGGGAGGCTGAGGCAGGAGGATCACTTGAGGCCAGGAGCCGGAGGCTGCCCTGAGCTGAGATCATTCCCCCTGTGCTCCAGCCCGGATGACAGAATGAGACCCTGTCTAGAAAAAACAAACCACAAAAAAAATAAACTTTTTGATGAAAACCCCAACAGACCTCCAGAGCCCGTGTGAGGAGGGGTGTCGGCAGGCAAAGCCGGGAATGGGAGTCTTTTGCCCAAGAGGCCGTGGCGGCCGCCTGCTGCGTCTACAGACACGGAAATGTGTCCTTGGCCTTTTCCGCACAGCTTGAGACCCGGGTCCGAGAAGCGGCTTCCTTCCTTGGAATCTTGGAAATGTGGCAGAGAATAGGGGGGATGAGGAGACAGTGCAAAGTGAAACGTGGCTGATTTTCATCTCCTGGGCTAGATGATTGCTCACTCCCGACAGCTTCTGTTTTGTGAGGGGAGCGTCAGAAACACAGTCGAGCAAAGGTTTCACGACGTCGGTTCTGAAGTAGCCGGTTACAGGGTCTGAACGGCACGGCGCTGGGAGCCGGTGGAGGGAAGGGGCTTGATCCCGGTTTGGGATGAATTTAAAGACCTGAGCGCCGGCCCACGAGGCGGCAAGGGGGTCCCGGGGTTCGCAGCCTAGGGACCCACAAGGGTGAAGGCAGTGACGTGTTTCAAAACTCAGCAAAGGGTCCGACAAAGGTCCACCGTTTCCGTAGGTGCCACTGCCATCGTGTGGCCGAAGAGAAAATATGTGATGAAAAACGCAGGGCTGGAGCGGCTGTCCTGTCTCTGGGGTGTCCGTCCTGTCTCTGGGGGTCTCCGTCCTGTCTCTGGGCTGTCCGTGCTGTCTCTGGGGTGTCCGTCCTGTCTCTGAGGTGTCCGTCCTGTCTCTGGGATCTCTGTCCTGTCTCTGGGGTCTCCGTCCTGTCTCTGGGGCGTCCGTGCTGTCTCTGGGGCCTCCGTCCTGTCTCTGGGGTCTCCGTCCTGTCTCTGGGGTGTCCGTGCTGTCTCTGGGGTGTCCGTCCTGTCTCTGGGGTGTCCGTCCTGTCTCTGGGGTGTCCGTGCTGTCTCTGGGGTCTCCGTCCTGTCTCTGGGGTCTCCGTCCTGTCTCTGGGGTGTCCGTCCTGTCTCTGGGGATCTCTGTCCTGTCTCTGGGCTGTGCGTCCTGTCTCCGGTGTGTCCGTCCTGTCTCCGGGGTGTCCGTCCTGTCTCCGGGGTGTCCGTCCTGTCTCCGGGGTGTCCGTGCTGTCTCTGGAGTCTCCGTCCTGTCTCTGGGGTCTCCGTCCTGTCTCTGGGGTGTCCGTCCTGTCTCTGGGGTGTGCGTGCTGTCTCTGGGGTGTCCGTCCTGTCTCTGCGGTGGCCATACTGTCTCTGGGGTGTCCGTGCTGTCTCTGGGGTGTCCGTCCTGTCTCTGGGGTGACCGTGCTGTCTCTGGGGTGTCCGTCCTGTCTCTGGGGTGTCCGTCCTATCTCTGGGGAGACCGTCCTGTCTCTGGGGTGTCCGTCCTGTCTCTGGGGTCTCCGTCCTGTCTCTGGGGTGTCCGTCCTGTGTCTGGAGTCTCCGTCCTGTCTCTGGGGTGTCCGTCCTGTCTCTGGGGTGTCCGTCCTGTCTCTGGGGTCTCCATGCTGTCTCTGGGGTGGCCGTCCTGTCTCTGGGGTGTGCATGCTGTCTCTGGGGTGTCCGTCCTGTCTCTGGAGTCTCCATCCTGTCTCTGGGGTGTCCGTCCTGTCTCTGGGGTCTTCGTGCTGTCTCTGGGGTGTCCGTCCTGTCTCTGAGGTGTCCGTCCTGTCTCTGGGATGTCCGTCCTGTCTCTGGGGTGTGCGTGCTGTCTCTGGGGTGTCCGTCCTGTCTCTGCGGTGGCCATACTGTCTCTGGGGTGTCCGTGCTGTCTCTGGGGTGTCCGTCCTGTCTCTGGGGTGACCGTGCTGTCTCTGGGGTGTCCGTCCTGTCTCTGGGGTGACCGTGCTGTCTCTGGGGTGTCCGTCCTGTCTCTGGGGTGTCCGTCCTATCTCTGGGGAGACCGTCCTGTCTCTGGGGTGTCCGTCCTGTCTCTGGGGTCTCCGTCCTGTCTCTGGGGTGTCCGTCCTGTGTCTGGAGTCTCCGTCCTGTCTCTGGGGTGTCCGTCCTGTCTCTGGGGTGTCCGTCCTGTCTCTGGGGTCTCCATGCTGTCTCTGGGGTGGCCGTCCTGTCTCTGGGGTGTGCATGCTGTCTCTGGGGTGTCCGTCCTGTCTCTGGAGTCTCCATCCTGTCTCTGGGGTGTCCGTCCTGTCTCTGGGGTCTTCGTGCTGTCTCTGGGGTGTCCGTCCTGTCTCTGAGGTGTCCGTCCTGTCTCTGGGATGTCCGTCCTGTCTCTGGGGTGTGCGTGCTGTCTCTGGGGTGTCCGTCCTGTCTCTGCGGTGGCCATACTGTCTCTGGGGTGTCCGTGCTGTCTCTGGGGTGTCCGTCCTGTCTCTGGGGTGACCGTGCTGTCTCTGGGGTGTCCGTCCTGTCTCTGGGGTGTCCGTCCTGTCTCTGGGATGTCCATCCTGTCTCTGGGGTGTGCGTGCTGTCTCTGGGGTGTCTGTCCTGTCTCTGGAGTCTCCGTCCTGTCTCTGGGGTGTCCGTGCTGTCTCTGGGGTGTCCATCCTGTCTCTGGTGTGTCCGTCCTGTCTCTGGGGTGTCCGTGCTGTCTCTGGGGTGTCCGTCCTGTCTCTGGGGTGTCCTTGCTGTCTCTGGGGTGTCCGTCCTGTCTCTGAGGTATCCGTCCTGTCTCTGGGATGTCCGTCCTGTCTCTGGGGTGTGCGTGCTGTCTCTGGGGTGTCCGTCCTGTCTCTGCGGTGGCCATACTGTCTCTGGGGTGTCCGTGCTGTCTCTGGGGTCTCCGTCTTGTCTCTGGGGTGTCCGTCCTGTGTCTGGAGTCTCCGTCCTGTCTCTGGGGTGTCCGTCCTGTCTCTGTAGTCTCCGTCCTGTCTCTGGGGTGTCCGTCCTGTCTCTGTAGTCTCCGTCCTGTCTCTGGGGTGACCGTCCTGTCTCTGGGGTGTCCGTCCTGTCTCTGGGGTGTCCGTCCTGTCTCTGGAGTCTTTGTCCTGTCTCTGGGGTCTCCGTGCTGTCTCTGGGGTGGCCGTCCTGTCACTGCGGTGGCCGTACTGTCACCTGTGTGCCTTTTATGTCACTGGAGTGGCCGTCCTGGTTCCAGTGCTCTGAGGCTTTGCACGGCCTCCTCATGAGCCTGTCTGGGAGGGAAGGACCCCACCCCTGCGATAGTTGTACGTTGCTTGCATGTGAGTCACGACTGTGGAAACTCCGAGATGGACCAGACAGTCTGTGTTTAGGGAACCATTGCTTTTCATGAGGGAAGTGTGCGATCATTATTTTTAAGAGATATTTCACTGAAGTACTATCAGCATGAAAATCATCTTCTAATGGTTTAAACAGACATCTAGATCATATATATTTCTATATGCACAAATACCTCTACACCTATATAAATGCGTATATACATTCAAGGTATGTGTGTGTGGACAGAGGGAGAGAGGAGAAATATTTACTGAAATATCAGCCACGAAAATCATCTTCTAATGGTTTAAATATACATCTAGATCATACATATTTCTATATGCACAAATACCTCTACACCTATATAAATGCATATATACATACAAGCTGTGTGTGTGTGGACAGAGGGCAAGAGGAGAAATATTTACTGAAATATCAGCCATCAAAATCATTTTCTGATGGTTTAAATATACATATTTATCATATATCTATATATGCACAAATACCTCTACACCTATATAAATGCATATATACATACAAGCTGTGTGTGTGTGTGTGTGTGTGTGTAGAGAGCGAGAGATAGGGAGAGAGAAAAGAGATATTCACTGAAATATTAGCAATGAAAATCATCTTCTAATTGTTTACATATACGTATATATCATATATAGCTATATAAGCACAAACACCTCCACACCTGTATAAATGCATATATACATACAAGGTGTCTGTGGAGAGATAGAGAAGGAGAGATATTCAGTGAAATGCCAGTCATGAAAATCATCCTCTAATGGTTTAAATATACATCTAGATCATATATATCTCTATATGCACAAATACCTCTACAGCTATATAAATGCATATAATACATACAAGGTGTGTGTGTGTCTGTGTGTGTGTGTGTGGAGTGAGAGAGAGATAGAAAAGAGATATTCACTGAAATATTAGCAATGGAAATCATGTTCTAATGGTTTAAATATACGTATATATCATATATAGCTATATATGCACAAACACCTCCACACCTGCATAAATGCGTATATACATACAAGGTGTCTGTGGAGAGACAGAGAGAGAAGGAGAGATATTCAGTGAAATATCAGCCATGAAAATCATCTTCTAATGGGTTAAATATACATCTAGATCATATATATCTCTATATGCACAAATACCTCTACACCTATATAAATGCATATATACATACAAGCTGTGTGTGTGTGTGTGTGTGTGTGTGTGTGTGTGTGTGTGTGTGTGTGGAGAGAGAGAGAGTGAGAAGGAGAGACAGAGGCAATTTGGTTGAGAATTATGTCCCCCCCAAAAGACATGTTGGCCAGACGCGGTGGCTCACACCTCTAATCCCAGCACTTTGGGAGACCAGGGCGAGAGGAGGCCTTGAGCCCAGGAGTTCAACACCAGCCTGGGCAAGGTAGCAAAGACGTCATCTCTACAAAACATCAGAAAATTAGCCGGGCACATGCCTGTGGTCTCCGCTGCTCGGGAGGCTGAGGCGGGAGGACGGCTTGAGCCCAAGAGTTGGAGGCTGCGGTGAGCCAAGATCGCACCACTGCACTCCAGCCTGGGTGACAGAGTGAGACCCTGTCTTAAAAATAAATAAATAGAAAAGAAGAGCATGAGGCAGAGGAGAGAGGCAGCTTGCAGCCTGGGACCTGCGTCTACACCGCCAACAGCCTCTAAGGCTCTACGACCGGACAACAGCCTCGGGTCCCGGCTGCCACCATCCCAAGGGCCCCCCTCTCTGTCCTGGGCCGTTTTTGCAGGTTGACGAGTCAGGGTGACGCTTTTCCATGGATCTAAGTTCATGTGAGAAAGCTGTAAACAAATGCTGGAGGGGTGACCTCGAGGGATGCCTGCTGCCATCCCTGCCTCACAGATGGGGAAGCTGAGGTGCAAAGATGGTGAGACACGCCCCCCCCCCCAACGAGGCCACAGAGCTGGCAGGAGGCTCAGCCAGGACACGGTGCAGATGCCAGGCTGTCCAGGAAGAAAGGAAGGAAGAAAGGCAGGGAGGGAAGGAGGGAGGGAGGGAGGAAATTGGAAGGAAGGAGGGAAGGAAAGGAGGGAGGGAGGGAGGAAAGAAGGAAGAAAGGAAGGGAAGAAGGGAAGGAGGAAGGGAGTGAGGGAGGAATGAAGAAAGGAAGGAGGGAAAGAAGGGAGGGAGGGAGGGAGAGAAGGAGGAAAGGAAGGAAGGGAAGAAGGGAGGGACGAAAGAAGGAAGGAAGGAGGGAGGGAGGAAGCGAGGAAGGAAAGAAGGAAGGAGGGAGGAAGGAAGGAATAAAGGAAGGAAACAAGGAAAGAAAGAAGGAGGGAGGAAAGAAGGAAGGAAGGAGGGAGGAAGAGAGGGACAGAGGGAGGGAGGGCGGTGGGGAGGGGGAAGGAAGGAAGGAGGGACAGAAGGAAGGAAGGGAAGGAGGAAGATTCCGTGTGAATTCACGCCGTGAACAAACACTCCCTGAGCCCATCCTCCACGGCCCGTTCTCCATCCTCCACGGCCCGTTCTGCTCCAACCCCGGGATAAACCATGACCTCAGCCAACCAGGCCTTTGGGGGGTCCTGGTGTCCCCTCCCCCAACCCCGGGATAAACCATGACCTCAGCCGACCGGCCTTTGGGGGGTCCTGGTGTCCCCTCCCCCAACCCCGGGATAAACCATGACCTCAGCCGACCAGGCCTTTGGGGGGTCCTGGTGTCCCCTCCCCCTAGAGTGGCTCAGGTGGGTTTCCCTCTGAGGTCAAGCCTGCATCCCGGGGACCCTGCCTCCGTGGGCACCTGGTGGGATGGGCCGTCACCGCCTCCCTGGAGAGCTGAGAATCCAGGGAGACACCCAACGTGAGGACGATGGTGACATCATGATGACAGTGAAGACCAGCCCTGCGGCCACCGCTCCAGCGTTGGAAGCCAGAGACCCCCGCCACCTCCATCCAAGCCTTTCAGACGAGATTGGGTTGACTTGACGCTGTGGCAAGGGGGTGTTTTCCTGGCTGATATGACAACACTTTGCACAGAGCCCCCTCCAGGAATCGCCCCACAACTCCCGAGACCCACCGGCTCGTGCCTTTGGGGGCTCAGGAGAAGAGGGGCCCCCTGCACTCCGTTCACACGTGTGCGATGAGACACACCTGCCCTCCCGCCCCCCGCGTGGCTTCTAAACACGATGCTGCAGCCTCTGAGAGGGTGCACCTGCTAGCGGCACCACCTCTGACCCCACTGGAGTTTTCTCTGCATGCAGATGTGGCTTTCATCTGCCCGGAACCCTCAGTACCGTCCCCAGCGGTCACCTAAGGCTCATCGGATGCACGCGGGAAAGACATAAGCCCCAGAGGTGTTTTCCCTGTTTTCTGGAGCTCATGATCATTTGGTGGCAAGATCTAGAACTTAGGGGGTTTGATTCTAGAATGTCTTCTATTTTTTAATCTTTTTCTTTTATTTTCTATTTATTTATTTATTTATTTATTTATTTATTTATTTATTCCTTTATTCATTTATTTTAGACAGTTTCTTTCTCTCACCCAGGCTGGAGTGCAATGGCACGATCTCGGCTCACTGCAACCTCCGCCTCCCGGGTTCAAGCGATTCTCCTGCCTCAGCCTCTCGAGTAGCTGGGATTACAGGCTCCCACCACCACACCCAGCTAATTTTTTGTATTTTTAGCAGAGAGAGGGTTGCACCATGTTGGCCAGGCTGGTCTCGAACTCTTGACCTCAGGTGATCCACCCGCCTTGTCCTCCCAAAGTGCTGGGATGACAGGCGTGAACCACCGCACCCGGCCCCTCCCAGGTATTTATGCACCCACCGTCGACAGCTCTTGGTTGAGAGAGACTCTGGAGGGTGCGGTTAATTCTGTGGTTCTCCCAACCTACCACTCAGGAGGGCTCCATCACCCAGAGAGGCCCCTAAGCATGCAAAGGAAGCTGGACTCGAGGTCTCCATGCTCTGAGCAAGAAAGAGAGCGGAGACACAGCTGCATACAGACCCCTTCCCTTTGTCCTTGTCATGGAATATCTGAGCTCCCAATCAGCCCTGCAGGCTGCTGGGCAACCCTTCAACCCTCCACCTTGCCATCCTCCTCTCCACCCTAAGCCTGCCTCCCTGTCTTGGTTCTCGGAATACACAGAGGTTTTTCCCAGCTCAGAGTCTTTGCACACGCTGATCCTTCTTCCTGCATTGCTTTTCCCTGCGCACAGCCAGCTCCTCCTTCTTGCTTCTTTTCAGCACTTTTTTTTTTTTTGGAGACGGAGTCTCGCTCTGTCGCCCAGGCTGGAGTGCAGTGGCACGATCTCGGCTCACTGCAAGCTCCGCCTCCCGGGTTCATGCCATTCTCCCGTCTCCGCCTCCCGAGTAGCTGGGACTACAGGCGCCCGCCACCAGGCCCAGCTAATTTTTTGTATTTTTAGCAGAGAGGCGGGTTGCACCTTGTTGGCCAGGCTGGTCTCGAACTCTTGACCTCAGATGATCCACCCGCCTTGGCCTCCCAAAGTGCTGGGATGACTGGTGTGAGCCACCGCACGTGGCCTGCTTGTGATGAGTTCTTTTGGAGAAATGAACTCACAGCGTGTTGAGATGGGGGAAAACACGGGTACCAACTTTGGCTGCTCCTGGAGCTGTCTTTGAAGGGGTAATGATATTTTAAAAATACTGAAGGGGCCAGGTATGGTGGCTCACGCCTGGAATCCCAGCACTTTGGGAGGCCGAGGCAGGTGGATCACCTGAGGTCAGGAGTTCGAGACCAGCCTGACTAACATAGTGAAACCCCATCTCTACTAAAAATACAAAATTAGCCAGGCGTGGTGGCGGGTGCCTGTAATTCCAGCTACTCCGGAGGCTGAGGCAGGAGGATCACTTGAACCCGGGAGGCAGAGGTTGCAGTGAGCCAAGTTCACCCACTGCACTCTAGCCTGGGCAATAAGAGCAAGACTCCATCTCAAAAAAAAAAAAAAAAAGGCAAGGCCAGATGCGCTGGCTCACGCCTGTCATCCCAGCACTTTAAGAGGCTGAGACGGATGGATCACCTGAGGTCAGAAGCTCGAGACCAGCCTGACTAAGATAGTGAAACCCGGTCTCTACTAAAAATACAAAATTACCCAGGCGTGGTGGCACATGCCTGTAATCCCAGCTACTCGGGAGGCTGAGGCAGGAGGATTGCTTCAACCCGGGAGCAGAGGTTGCAGTGAGCCGAGTTCGCCCACTGCACTCCAGCCTAGACAGTAAGAGCAAGACTCTGTCTCAAAAAAAAAAAAAAAATAGGCCAGGTGCGGTAGCTCATGCCTGTCATCCCAGCACTTTGGGAGGCTGAGGCGGGCAGATCATGAGGTCAGGAGTTCAAGACCAGCCTAACTAAGATAGTGAAACCCCGTCTCTACTAAAAATACAAAATTAGCCGGGCGTGGTGGTGCACACATGTAATCCCAGCTACTCGGGAGGCTGAGGCAGGAGGATCGCTTGAACCCGGCAGCAGAAGTTGCAGTGAGCCAAGATTGCACCATTGCACTCCAGCCTGGGCAATGAGAGCAAGACCATCTCAAAAAAAAAAAAAAAAAAGGCCAGACATGGTGGCTCACGCCTGTCATCCCAGCACTTTGGGAGGCTGAGGCGGGTGGATCATGAGGTCGGGAGTTCAAGACCAGCCTAACTAAGATAGTGAAACCCCGTCTCTACTAAAAATACAAAATTACCCAGGCGTGGTGGCAGGTGCCTGTAGTCCCAGCTACTCGGGAGACTGAGGCAGGAGGATGCCTTGAACCCGGAAGCAGAGGTTGCCGTGAGCCAAGATCACACGCCATTGCACTCCAGCCTAGGTAACAAGAGCGAGACTCTGTCTCAAAAAAAAAAAAAAAAAAAAAAAAACTCACCACAAGCAGCAGTTAGATGCTATTTTCTTTGTCTACTCGCTGCTGATCTCTGCAGTAGAGAGGAGGGAACCTCACACACCCCACCACGTACCCAGCACCTGGAACAGCATTCACAGCTCCGTGGACACTCAACAAGCGTTCACTGAAAGCCCCACTCAGCCAGGGCAGGGCCGGGAGGCTGTGACAGAAAGGAGAAAGAAGACGCGCATTTGGGGACAGCTCCCCAGGGGCCCGTCCATCAGCCAGGACCACTTCCAGGCTGTTTTTCTTCCCCGTCTCCGAGGCTGAGCAGGTGATAAATCTTTCACCGAAGCCGGGGCTTTGCAGGACGGAGCCGGCTGCCACCTACATGGTGTGGCTCTAGGGACCCCAGGAACTCCCCACACACCGTCCGCGTCCAGAAATCCCCCTGCCGCACCCCAACCCGGCCGCAGGTGCCTCAAAGTCCTTCCTTTCTTCCTCAGGGTAAGAAATTAACGGCAGCTGTGAAAACACTCATTTTATCTGGGTGGCGAAATACATTAGACAGGGGCCTGCCGTTAACACCTTCGCCCCAACGAGTTTATCCGGATTCCCGTCAGGACCTGGGAGGTCTGGACAGAGAAGGCTCCGGGGTCCCAAGAACCAGGACAGACGGGAGGCGGGAGCAGGTGGGGGCTCTGAGAGTTTGCAGAGTGAAAGTTTTCTCACACGGAGGCTGCTGGTGCAGGACCTCCAGCCAGGAATGCAGGGACGTCCCTTAGATGTTCTCCGACGGCCCCTCACGACACCCTGACGTCCTGGCCTGTGTGCTGGGTCTGCAGCATGAAAACAGTTGTTTTTATTATTATTATTATTATATTATTTTTGAGACAGAGTTTTTGCTCTGTTGCCCAGCCTGGAGTGCAATGGTGCGATCTCGGCTCACTGCAACCTCCGCCTCCCGGGTTCAAGCGATTCTCCTGCCTCAGCCTCCCGAGTAGCTGGGATTGCAGGCACCTGCCACCACCACACCCAGCTAATTTTGTATTTTTAGTACAGACAGGGTTTCTCCATGTTGGTCAGGCTGGTCTCGAGCTCCTGACCTCATGATCCACCCACCTCGGCCTCCCAAACGGCTGGGATGACAGGCGTGAGCCACCATGCCCAGCTAAGTTTGTATTTTTAGTAGAGACAGGCTTTCTCCATGTTGGTCAGGCTGGTCTCGAGCTCCTGACCTCATGATCCACCCACCTCGGCCTCCCAAAGGGCTGGGATGACAGGCGTGCACCACCATGCCCAGCTAAGTTTGTATTTTTAGTAGAGATGGGGTTTCACCGTGTTAGCCAGGATGGTCTCGAGCTCCTGACCTCAAGCGATCCGCCAGCCTCGGCCCCCCAAAGTGCTGGGATGACAGGCGTGAGCCACCGCGCCCGGCCTTGTTTTTATTATTTTTGAGATGGCATCTTGCTCTGTCGCCCAGGCTGGAGTGCGGTGGTGAGATCACAGCTCGCCACAGCCTCCAACTCCTGGGCTAAAGCGATCCTCCCACCTCAGCCTCTTCAGGAGCCGGGGCGACAGGCACCCGTGTCACTACGCCCACTAATTTGTCTTTTATCATTTTTAGAGACACGGTCTCGTTATGTTACCCAAGCTGGGGGACTCAAACTCCTGGCCTCCAGCGACCCCTGTGCCTCGGCCTCCCATAGTGCTGGGATTGCAGGTGTGAGCCACCACGCCTGGCCCAAAACAAAATTTACAGAGCAGGACAAGCGCGGTGGCTCACGCCTGTCATCCCAGCACTTTGGGAGGTGGAGGCGGGCGGATCACTTGAGGTCAGGAGCTTGAGACCAGCCTGGCCGATGTGGTGAAACCTCATGTCTACCTAAAAAAACACAAAAATTAGCCAGGTGTGGTGGCAGGCGTCTGTAGTCCCAGCTACTCAGGAGGCTGAGGCAGGAGAATCGCTTGAACCTGGGAGGTGGAGGTTGCAGTGAGCCGAGATCGTGCCACTGCAGTCCAGCCTGGCTGACAGAGTGAGACTACATCTCAAAAAGAAAAGGAAAAGGAAAAAGAAAGAAGGAAGGAAGGAAAGAAAGGGAAGGAAGGAAGGAAAGAAAGGGAAGGAAGGAAGAAAGGGAGGCAGGGGAGGGAAGGGAGGGAAGGAAAGAAGAGAAGGAAGGAAGGAAAGGAAGGAAGAGAAGGAAAGAAGGGAAGGAAGGAAGGAAGGGAGGGAAGGGAGGGAAGGAAGGGAGGAAAGGAAGGAAGAGAAGGAAGGAAGGGAGGGAAGGGAGGGAAGGAAGGGAAGGAAGGAAAGGAAGGAAGAGAAGGAAGGGAGGGAAGGAAGGGAAGGAAGGAAGGGAAGGAAGGAAGGAAAGGAAGGGAAGGAAGGAAGAGAAGGAAGGAAAGGAAGGAAGGAAGGAAAGGAAGGAAAGGAAGAGAAGGAAGGAAGGGAGGGAAGGAAGGAAAGGAAGGGAAGGAAGGAAAGGAACAAAGGAAAGGAAGGAAGAGAAGGAAGGAAGGAAGGGAGGGAAGGGAGGGAAAGGAAGGAAGGGAGGGAAGGGAGGGAGGGAAGGAAGGGAGGGAAGGGAAGGAAGGGAGGGAAGGGAGGGAGGGAAGGAAGGGAGGGAAGGGAAGGAAGGGAGGAAGGAAGGAAAGGAAGGAAGGGAGGTAGGGGAGGGAAGGGAAGGAAGGAAGGAAGGAAAGAAGAAGGGCTGTTTCCAAAGAGTTTTCCTGGCAAGAGAAATGCCTGTGCCACAATTTAAGTGGACAAAATTCTATCTAGAGAAGCACATTGTGTGAATAAATTGGGATTCCCAATTTATTAAACCTGTGAGTGTGGTCTCTCTTCTCAGGGCCGGTCATAGCGGCTTATAAAAAGAACAGAGAGGCCGGGCGCGGTGGCTCACACCCATAATCCCAGCACTTTGGGAGGCTGAGGCGGGCGGATCACCTGAGGTCAGGAGCTTGAGACCAGCCTGGCCAACACGGTGAAACCCCGTCTCTAGTAAATATACAAAAATTAGCGGGGCTTGGTGGCAGGTGCCTGTAATCTCAGCTATTGGGAGGCTGAGGCAGGAGAATCGCTTGAACCCGGGAGACGGAGGTTGCAGTGAGCTGAGATCACACCATTGCACTCCAGCCTCGGCAACAGAGAGAGACTCATCTCAAAAAATAAAAATAAAAATTCCATGGGGAAATGAGCTAGAATGTGTATCCCCAGCTGTTCTCTAAAGACTGAGGGTATTTGTGCTGTTAGGTGTCTCAAAGTTTTCTCGAATTAATTTATTTTTTTCCTTTATCATCTTCCAGAACTTTCTGCCAGCAGCCTGTGTGCATTTCTTTTGCAAGCAGAAGGCAGCCCTTTTTTTTTATGTTAAAATCAAAGAGCCGGTTTCTTTCTGGCTTTGTCAGGAGGATGCGGTACGGTGACCGGCCCCAGGGCTGCACGGACCCCGTTTTGTGGGGACACACGTGGGCAGAGTGGCTGAGATAGGAGGGGAACAGGTGCCCTCCCTCCTGTGGTGGGCACAGTGCCTCGGGCTGGGGCAGGGAGAAGGCACTGCCACACAACGCCCTGATTATTCTATTCTGTTGCAGAGCCGTGGGCAGGACCCCCTCAGGCAGGTGAGCCCCAGGTGAGCCACCCTGCCTCACCTTGCATGTAGGCCGGGGAGGTGACCCCACCCGCAGGTCACAGACACGGGTGTTCTTACGGGAAGCCAGAGCGTCCTGTGTGGCGAGGTGCCCGGGGAGGCAGTGGTGGGGGGTGGATTGGCAGAAGCAAGTTGTTTTCTGAGACGCAGCCCCTGTGATGTGGGAGCCGGGCAGCCGGGGTTTGCAGACATTTCTCGGTAATATTTGTCCAGAAGCAAGATTGAGCTCTTGGCTGGAGACCGTGAGCCCACTATAGAGAGACCACGGATTCTGGCTGCCGGGAACGTGGCAATTAGCAGGATTTATGGTGTTTGCACGGCTCCCTGGGGTGGGATCCTTTTGGAGGCGGCCCTGGGGAGCACTGTGGGGTCCAGACGGTGTCTCCGGCCCGGCTTCAGAACAAGCCACGTGGCGTCCGGGAGGACCCGTTGTCAGAGGCGAATGAAACACGGTGACTCCATCTTGACTGACGGCTGGAAAATGAGGCTGGAACTTGCTGGCTGCCTTCTCAGAAAGTTCAGCATTCCTCGCCTGGAGACGTTTACGGTTAAGGGAACGAATTACACCGGGCGCGGTGGCTCACGCCTGGAATCCCAGCGCTTTGGGAGGCCGAGGCGGGTGGATCGCTTGAGGTGAGGAGTTCGAGACCAGTCTGACCAACATGGTGAAACTCCATCTCTACTAAAAACACAAAAATTAGCCGGGCGTGGTGGCGGGTGCCTGTAATCACAGCTACTCAGGAGGCTGATGCAGGAGAATGACTTGAACCCAGGAGGTGGAGGTTGCAGTGAGCAGAGATTGCACCACTGCACTCCAGCCTGGGGACAGAGTGAGACTCCATCTCAGAAAAAAAAAAAGGAAGAAATTGATAATGTTTACTGGCACGGTGGCTCATGCCTGTAATCCCAGCACTTTCGGAGGCCGAGGCGGGTGGATCACATGAGGTTGGCAGTTCGAGGCCAGCCTGACCAACACGGAGAAACCCCGTCTCTACTAAAAAAATACAAAATTAGCCGGGTGTGGTGGTGGGCACCTGTCATCCCAGCTACTCGGGAGGCTGAGGCAGGAGAATTCCTTGAACCCGGGAGGAGGAGGTTGAGGTGAGCTGAGATCGCACCACTGCACTCCAGCCTGGGCAACAAGAGCGAAACTCCATCTCAAAAAAAAAAGTATTTACTAAACAGACCCAGACTTGGGAGTGTCCAGGTATCCTAATATCTGGACAACAAAGGCGTATTCCTAATTTTGCTCTAAACATAATACCAATTCTCGGCCGGGCGCAGTGGCTCACGCCTGTAATCCCAGCACTTTGGGAGGCCGAGGCGGGCGGATCAGGAAGTCAGGGGTTCGAGACCAGCCTGGCCAATATGGTAAAACCCATCTCTATTAAAAGTACAACGATTAGCCGGGCGTGATGGCAGGTGCCTGTAGTCCCAGCTACCCAGGATCCTGAGGCAGGAGAATGGCTTGAACTCAGGAGGTGGAGGTTGCAGTGAGCTGAGATCGCGCCATTGCACTCCAGCCTGGGTGACAGAGCGAGACTCCGTCTCAAAAAATAATAACAATAATACTGATTCTTGCAAAGTATAGTAATTAAGAAAATTAATCCTTTATCACAAACCCTTGTAGCAGAGCACGTGTACCCATATAGACAATTCTTTCTTTTTTTTTTTTTTTGAGACAGAGTCTCGCTCTGTCGCCCAGGCTGGAGTGCAGCGGCATGATCTCAGCTCACTGCAACCTCCACCTCCCGGGTTCAAGTGATTCTCCTGCCTCAGTCTCCCGAGTAGCTGGGATTACAGGTGCCCACCACCACGTCCGGCTAATTTTTTGTATTTTTAGTAGAGACGGGGTTTCACCGTGCTGGCCAGGCTGGTCTCAATCTCCTGACCTCATGATCCACCTGCCCTGGCCTCCCAAAGTGCTGGGATGACAGGCGTGAAACACCGCGCCCGGCCCCATTTTACTTTCTAAATAAACTTGCTTTTATTTTGCACTGCAAACTTGCCGTGAATTCTTTCTTGCACGAGATCCAGGAACCCTCTCTTGGGGTCTCAATCCGGAGACCCCAAGATGGCCTTGGCTGCCTGGTGGTCAGGGACTCAGGGGTCCACACGGGCTCTTCTGCGGCAAAAGGGGGATACCAAAGGGACGTCCTCCCTGTCAGCCTCCTGGACAGCTCAGCGTGGGCACCTGGGGAGCCCAGAGCCGCAGCCCCACACCCACCTCCCCGCCCACCAGCTCTCAACATGCTCAGAAGCAGGAGGACGTGAGTTTGAATTTGGCGACGTTATCACCCTCTTGTTCTCCAAGCCCATCATCAGGGCTGGGAGCCGTAGTGCACACCTGTAATCCCAGCACTTTGGGAGGCCGAGATGGGAGGATCGCTGGAGCCCAGAGTTTCAGAGCAGCGTGGGCAACATAGGGAGACCCTATCTCTACAGAAAATACAAAATGAGGCTGGCACGGTGGTGCATGCCTGTGGTCCCAGTACTTGGGAGGCTGAGGCAGGAGGATTGCTTGAGCCCAAGGATTGGAGGCTGCAGTGAGCCAAGATCATGCCACTGCACCCCAGCCTGGGCAACAGACCAAGACCTTGCCTCGAAAAAAAAGAAAAGAAAAACCACATCCTTGAAGGTGCCAGGAGGGACGTTTATTTGGACCTCACGGAACGCTCTCTCGTCTTGGGGATCTGGGGGTGAACGCGGGGGTGGGGGGATGGCTTCAGCGTTCACCTCTGTGCCAGACGCAGCCCCGGGCACACGGTGAACAGTTCCTAGTGGGTTGGTGATGAAGGCCTTTCACCAGGCCCTGTTAGTTCCTCTGCGAAGTCTCCAGGGACCCAGGGGCAGGAACAGGCTTGAAATATTTGTGGGCTTATAAAGGTTTCCACCTGCCCGTAAAACGACGTTTACGAGCCCACCTCCACCTAGCAGTCACGGCCGCCTCCCCTACTCACCCCTCCGGCGGCTCCAAATCCCTGGATTATAGAAAACGGTGTGCGTGATCTCGACTCGGAGATCTGTTAGAAATACACATATTTGGGAAGAGAGGTCAGAAAGGCAGATTTAAGAATAAAGACCTTCCCTGGGGTGGGCGGGGGTGGGGGCGGTGTAAATGAAAGGCGGGATTTGGGCGGGCAGATATATCAAGCCCAGGTGTTCAAGATCACCATGGGCAATAGAGCAAGAGTCTGTCCCTACAAAAAAATTTAAAAATTAGCTGGGAGTGGTGGCACCTGTCTGTAGCCCCAGCTCCTGAGGAAGCTGAGGCGGGAGGATCACCTGAGCCCGGGAGGTTGAGGATGCAGTGAGCTGAGATTGCACCACTGCACTCCAGCCTGGGCCACAGAGCAAGAGCCTGTCCCTACAAAAAAAATTAAATATTGGCCAGGTGTGATGCTGTATGTCTGTAGTCCCAGCTCCTCAGGAGGCTGAAGAGGGAGGAACACCTGAGCCCAGGAGGTGGAGGCTGCAGTGAGCTGAGATTGCACCACTGCACTCCAGCCTCGGCCACAGACCAAGATCCTGTCCCTACAAAAAAAAAATTAAATATTGGCCAGGTGTGATGCTGTATGTCTGTAGTCCCAGCTCCTCAGGAGGCTGAAGAGGGAGGAACACCTGAGCCCAGGAGGTGGAGGCTGCAGTGAGCTGAGACTGTACCACTGCACTCCAGCCTGGGCCACAGAGCAAGAGCCTGTCTCTCAAAACAAGGAAGAGAAAAAGGAGGACACTGAAGGATGCTGATGCCGGGGACAAGCTCAGGAGGACAAGGACAGAACTGAACACTTCCTTCCATGTATGTCTCCTAGAAACGTATGTGCCTATGTCTGCATCTTTCGGATAAACTATTTTTCATCTAAATATGTTCTCTTGCATTAAAAAATAATAATAAACACCGGGTCGGGCGCAGTGGCTCACGCCTGTCATCCCAGAACTTTGGGAGGCCGAGGCGGGCGGATCACGAGGTCAGGAGATCGAGACCATCCGGGCTAACACAGCAAAATCCCATCTCCACTAAAAATGCAAAAAATTAGCCGGGTGTGGTGGCGGGCGCCTGTCATCCCAGCTACTCGGGAAGCTGAGGCAGGAGAATGGCGTAAACCCGGGAGGCAAAGGTTGCAGTGAGCCGAGATCACACCACTGCACTCCAGCCTGGGTGACAGAGCGAGACTCCGTCTCAAAAGCAAACTAACAAACAAAAATGGCTCACACGGTGAATTTTATGTTCTGTACGTGTTATGTACCACGGTAAACAAACAGGAAAACAAGACTCAGAAACCATTCATCAGCCACCATGTGAAAACCAGGCCTCGGGCCGGGCACGGTAGCTCACGCCTGTCATCCCAGGACTTTGGGAGGCTGAGGCGGGCGGATCACAAGGTCAGGAGTTCGAGACCAGCCTGGCCAACATGGTGAAACCCTGTGTCTACTAAAAATACAAAAAATTAGCCAGGCGTGGTGGTGGGCGCCTGTCATCCCAGCTACTCAGAAGGCTGAGGCAGGAGAATCACTTGAACCAGGAGGTGGAGGTTGCAGTGATCCGAGATCACGCCACTGCACTCCAGCCTGGGCGACATAGCGAGACTCCGTCTCAGAAACAAACTAACAAACAAAAATGGCCCACACGGTGAATTTTATGTTCTGTACCTCTTACGTACCACAGTAAACGAACAGGAAAACAAGACTCGGAAAGCATTCATCAGCCACCACGTGAAAACCACCCCTTGATCCATTTTTATAATTAATTTCAGACAGTCAGGTATTTGGTTTAAGAGCTGTGGGAGTCCACACTATCTGGGGTGCTCGGATGCTTAATTGCAAAATAATTAGAGAAAATTGGTGACTGCTTTCATCAGGGTGAAAAGTCTCGCTCTGTCGCCCAGGCTGGAGTGCAGTGGTGCGATCTCGGCTCACTGCAAGCTCCGCTTCCCGGGTTCACGCCATTCTCCTGCCTCAGCCTCCGGAGTAGCTGGGACTACAGGCGCCCACCACCACGCCCAGCTAATTTTTTTTGTATTTTTAGTAGAGACGGGGTTTCACTATGTTAGCCAGGATGGTCTTGATCTCCTGACCTCGTGATCCACCCGCCTGGGCCTCCCAAAGTGCTGGGATGACAGGTGTGAGCCACCGCGCCCGGCCCCAATTTATTTATTTATTTATTTATTTATTTATTTATTTAGACACAGTCTCAGTCTGTCACCGAGGCTGGAGTGCAGTGGTGCGATCTCGGCTCACTGCAACCTCCGCCTCCCGGGTTCAAGCAATTCTCCTGCCTCAGCCTCCCAAGTAGCTGGAATTACAGGCGCCCGCCACCGTGACCAGGTGATTTTTGTATTTTTAGTAGAGACAGGGTTTCACCATGTTGGCCAGGCTGGTCTCAAACTCCTGACCTCAGGTGATCTGCCCACCTCGGCCTCTCAAAGCGCTGGGATGACAGGCGTGAGCCAACGTGCCCGGCCCAAAAGTAGCCGCTTTTAACACTATAACTAAAGCAAGCTGCTTTGGGGCAGATATCAGCAACATTCTTTTTTTTTTTTTTTTTTTTTTTGAGTCAGAGTTTCAGTCTTTGTCACCCAGGATGGAGTGAAACGGTGTGATCTCAGCTCATTGCCACCTCGGCCTTTCGGGTTCAAGTGATTCTCCTGCCTCAGCCTCCTGAGTAGCTGGGATTACAGGCGCATGCCACCATGCCCAGGTGATTTTTGTATTTTTAGTAGAGACGGGGTTTCGCCACGTTGGCCAGGCTGGTCTCGAACTCCTGACCTCAGGTGATCCGCCCGCCTCAGCCTCCCAAAGTGCTGGGATGACAGGCGTGAGCCACCGCGCCCGGCCTAAAAGTAGCTGCTTTTAACACTACAAGGAAAGCCGTGGGCAAGTGTGGTTGTGGGCAAGCAGATTCCCAGATATAAAATCCAGGACCCAGGCTCTTTTCCACAGCTCACCGTGGAGCCCATCGCAATGCCTGGGATCCACCTGGCCACCAGGTCCTTGCACCCCACAGTCACGACAGCTGCCCTGGGTCCCCGGGGCCGTGGAATTCTCCAGATCTGCCAGTCTCGCCTGAATTGGAGTAGCTCTTCCCAGAAAACCTCTGCAAACCCCAGCCGAGGCTCAACAGCCTGGCTGCCACGGGTGCCGAGAACCAGGCATGCCCACGGAGGTGAGAGCAGGTGGGAGACAGAGCTGATGCTTGAATAGGACCCACACGTTCCTCCCACCGAGAGGTCCGAAGGCAGCCACGCGCGGTGACTCACGCCTGTCATCCCAGCACTTCGGGAAGCCGAGGCGGGTGGATCACCTGAGGTCAGGAGTTCAAGCCCAGCCTGGCCAACATGGAGAAACCCCGTCTCTACTAAAAATACAAAAATTAGCTGGGTGTGGTGGCAGGTGACTGTCATCCCAGCTACTCAGGACGCTGAGGCAGGAGAATCGCTTGAACCGGGAGGCGGAGGTTGCAGTGAGCCGAGATCATGCCACCGCACTCCAGCCTGGGTGACAGAGCGAGACTCTGCCTCAAAAAAAATAAAATAAAGTAAAACAAAAATAAAATAAAATGTATTCTGATGTCTGGACACCATGGTTCATACCCATAATCCCAGCAGTTTGGGAGGCTGGGACAGGAGGATCACTTGAGGCCAGGAGTTCAAAACCAGCCTGGGCATATAGGGAGAACCTCTCTCTACAAAAAAACTTAACTGGGGATGGTGTTGTGCACCTATAGTCCAAGTGTCCCAGTCTGTTCTCAGGTTGCTAATAAAGGCATAACCAAGATGGGGTAATTTATAAAGGAAAGAGGTTTAATGGACTCACAGTTCCACATGGCTGGGGAGGCCTCACAATCATGGCGGAAGATGAAGAAGGAGCAAAGTCACATCTGGGAGGCTGAGGAGGGTGGATCACCTGAGGTGAGGAGTTTGAGATCAACGTGGCCAACATGGTGAAACCTCGTTTCTATTAAAAATACAAAAAATTAGCCAGGTGTGGTGGCGGGCGCCTGTAATCCCAGCTACTTGGGAGGCAGAGGTTGCAGTGAGCCGAGATCATGCCATTGCACTCCAGCCTGGGTGACAAGAGCGAGACTCTGTCTCAAAAAAAAAAAAAAAAAAAAATCAGATCTCATGAGACCTATTCACTACCACGAGAACAGTCTGGGGGAAACTGACCCTATGATTCAATTCTCTCCACCTGGCCCTGCCCTTGACATGTGGGGATGATAACCGTTCAAGGTAAACCTTGGGAGGAGACATAGCCAAACCATGTCACCCAGGTACTCGGGAGAAACCGCGTCACCCAGCTACTCAGGAGAAACAGCATCACCCAGCTACTCGGGAGAAATGGCATCACCCAGGTACTCCGGAGAAACAGCGTCACCCAGATACTTGGGAGAAACCACGTCACCCAGCTACTCGGGAGAAACTGCGTCACCCAGCTACTCAGGAGAAACGGTGTCACCCAGCTACTCGGGAGAAACGGCGTCACCAGCTACTCAGGAGAAGCCGCGTCACCCAACTACTTGGGAGAAACGGCGTCACCAGCTACTCGGGAGAAATGGCGTCAGTCAGCTACTCTGGAGAAACGACATCACCAGCTACTCTGGGGAAATAGTGTCACCCAGCTACTCTGGAGAAGCCGCGTCACCCAGGTACTCGGGAGAAACGGCGTCACCCAGCTACTCCAGAGAAACAGCATCCTCCAGCTACTCGGGAGAAGCCACGTTGCCCGGCTACTTGGGGAGCTGAGGAGGGAGGATCCCTTGAGCCTGAGAGTCCAAGGCTACAGGAGCGAGACCCTGTCTCAAAAAAATATATATATATATAAATAAAGCAATAAAATAGACTGTGGTGATGGTGGCACAAGTCTCTGCATGCAGAAAGCCACGGGTTGGAAGAGTTTAAACGGATACATTGTCAGCTGTGTAAATTATCTCTCTATACAGCTCTTTTCTGGAAAACCAGTGAATGTGACGCACTGTATTCATGGCTAAGGGGCCAAACTCACATGACCATTTGCAGAAATGCAGGAAAAGCATTTGAGCAAAGGCAGTGCCTTTTCACGATAAAAATTCAGTCAACCCAGAAGCGGACAGAAAGTTCCTCAAGCCGCTGAAGATCCAGAAGACGGTGCTGGCCGGTGGCCGCGATGAAGGTCGCTCTGGGCGCCGCTGGGTAAAGCGTCAGACGCACTCTGTGTCAGAATACAGTCCAGGAAGGAAGAGCTTCTCCGAGGCGTCAAAAGTCATGCATTGCCCTGGCCTGGGTCAGGAACCATCAGTCTTGTCATCCCAGAGACTCTCCCAGCACCCAGGGAATAAATGAGACATTGGAACAGGCTGCAATCCCACCCCGGTAGATGGGGCCGTTTGATTTCTCTTCCATCTACATGATGCGCATCACATAAAAAGGCAACTGTGTGGCCGGGCGAGTTGGCTCACGCCTGTCATCCCCGCACTTTGGGAGGCCGAGGCGGGAGGATCACTCGAGGTCGGGAGTTCGAGACCAGCCTGGCCAACATGGTGAAACCGCGTCTCCACTAAAAATACAAAAGTAGCCGGGCGTGGTGGCGGGTGCCTGTAATCCCAGCTACTCGGGAGGCTGAGACAGGAGGATCGCTTGAACCCGGGAGGTGGAGTCTGCAGCGAGCCGAGATCACACAGGTGTGCTCCAAGCTGGGCAACAGAAGGAGACCCTGTCTCTAAAATAAAATAAAATAAAATAAATAAAATGAAATAAAATAAAAATAATAATAAATTTAAATAAATTTAAATGCATATCTAAATGAATATATAAATTTAAATTTAAATTTAAATTTAAACAAATTTGATTATTATTATATATTTATTGTATATTATTTATTACTTAAACTTATTAAATAAATTTAAATCGTTTTTTAAATTAAATTATAATTTCCCTCATGACATTTAAATTATATATATTTAAATGAAAATGTCATGAGGGAAATTATAACTATATTTCATTTAAAATACGTTAACAAAGCAAATGTTATCACAGAGCATTTACAACAAAGCACTTTTGGTGACTTTAAAAGCAGATCACACAAACAATATCACAGTGTTTTAGATCAAACGGGGACTACAAATGTCCGTTAAGGGTTTTGTGGGTTTTTTTTTTTTTCGGTACGATGTTAAAACAGATTTTGTCAAGAGTTATTACCTCCTCGAACAAAAAGCACATTGTTGTCTCAGGGAAAAAAGAAAAACACAATTATGCTATTCAGTTTGTGGCTACAAAGATATACTGTCATATAAAGTAATAAAAACGGGGAAAACAACATAAAATAAGAGTTAGACGGATTAAACGACTTCATAGGAACTTGAGGAAAAGGAAGCAAAGTCCCTTTACTGAGAGCGCTTTTAGGGACGCATAATCAATACTAAAGTTTATATATCCTGCCTCAGGACTTGATTTAAAAATTCTTCTATTTATTAAATAAGTTGACGTTGTTTTGAGATGTAATGAAATGGCCGCAGCAGGTGCGGAGGCCGATTTTTGAGGGGGGCAGGTGGAGCACGGCTGGCCTTGTGCAGCCCTCTGCTGAGTGTGCGTGATTTCTACTGCAAATGCTCACTGTCAAGACACGAACCATTCCCGTTTATCTCAAAGAGGACTTATTTAATAACTCCAACATCGTGTCCTTTCCTATAATTCCAGCATTGTGTCCTTTCCTTGAAAGAAAGGACACAAAGAAGTGCAGAGGTGGCTGGGTGCGGTGGCTTATGCCTATAATCCCAGCACTTTGGGAGGCTGAGGTGGGTGAATCACCTGAGGTCAGGAGTTCGAGACCAGCCTGGCCAACAAGGTGAAACCCCCGTCTCTACTAAAAATACAAAAATTAGCCAGGCATGATGGTGCACGCCTGTAATCCCAGCTACTCGGGAGGCTGAGGCAAGAGAACCGCTTGAACTGAGAGGTGGAGGTTGCGGTGAGCCGAGATCACGCCACTGCATTCCAGCCTGGGAGACAGAGAGAGACGCCGTCTCAAAAAATAATAATAATAATAATTAGCCGGGCATGATGGCAGGTGCCTGTAATCCCAGCTACTCGGGAGGCTGAGGCAGGAGAACCGCTTGAACTGGGAGGCGGAGGTTGTGGTGACCTGAGATCGTACCACTGCACTCCAGCTTGGGCAACAGCGCAAGACTCCATCTCAAAAAAAAAAAAAAAAAGAAAAGAAAAAAAAGAAAAGAAAAAAAGAAAAAATAAGTTCAGAGTTTGCAGACGTGAACCCTACATTACCCAAACGTTGTCCTTTCCGGAGAGAAATCGCGTGGCTATGATTTAGGACGATTTCTACTTCCAACCTTTAGGAAAATGACAAAGAGGAAGTTAAATGTCTACGCTGGGGACCCCCCGAGCCTGTCCAGGTTGCACCGTCATGAAGCTGTTCAATTTGCACACAGCACCTGACAGCCCTGGGGTTTTACGCTGACAATGACCGTGCTGTGGTTCCCACCTTCCAGGGTTCAGGAAGGACCTGCCAGCCTTTACGCTTTGCCGCCCCAGCACGCAGGTGGCAACTGTGGCAGAGAAGGGAAAATGGGAGCTCAGGAGGTCTCATAGGGAGAGCAGCGATCCGACTGTGGGTCCCAGGGTGGGCTCTGAATCTCAGCCCCACCTCGTGTGGGGGACAAAGCCCCACTTTCTCCAAGGGGCTTCCTCAGCTGGGAAGTGGGAACCAGGGTGCCCCCCTAAACGAGGCATACTCTTCACTCCAGCATCAGGTTCCTGCCAGGGACTCCAAGTCAGGAGGCCAAGCTCCTGCGCGGCCTGGGTGGCCGCTCACCTGCGCGGACCCTCTTCTGAGTGGGGAGAAAGCTGCTTCCCCCAGTTCTTCCCTGGGCAACCCCCCTGCCAGCTGCAAGGACACACACGCACACACAGAACCACGTGCTCATACAGTCACAGGCTCACGCACTCACACGTACCCTCACACACACAGAGACACAGCCACGTGCTCACAGGATCATACATGCACTCAGCTCATACAATCACACACACTCACATGTACCCTCACACACACAGCCACCCGCTCATATGATCACACACGCGCACACAGAACCACGTGCTCAGTCACAGGCTCAGTCACATGTACCCTCACACACACACAGCCACGTGCTCATAGATCATACATGCACTCAGCTCATACAATCACACACATTCACACGTACCCTCACACACAAATAGCCACGTGCTCAGTCACACGCTCACACACTCACACGTACCCTCACACACACATACAGCCATGTGCTCATAGGATCATACATGCACTCAGCTCAATCACACACACTCACATGTACCCTCACACACACAGCCACCTGCTCATATGATCACACATGCACACACATACCCTCACACACACACAAATAGCCACATGCTCAGTCACACACTCACTCACACATACCCTCATACAGAGCCAAATGCTGAATCACACACACATACCCTCACACACACACACATACTCATACGTTCACACTCACGCACTCACACGTACCCTCACACACATACCCTCATACACACACACACAGCCACGTGCTCATACGATCACACACGCACTCACACGTACCCTCACACAGCCACGTGCTCATTCATGCACTCACACACTCATACATACCCTCACACACATGCGCACACACACAGCCACGTGCTCAATCACACACGCACTCACACGTACCCTCACACACAGCCACGTGCTCATACGATCACACACGCACTCACATGTACCCTCACACACACAGCCACGTGCTCATACATTCATGCACTCACACACTCACACGTACCCTCACACACACACACGTACACACAGCCACGTGCTCAAGCACACAGTACTCACACATACCCACACACACACACAACCACGTGCTCACACAGTACTCACACATACCCTCATACATACACACACACAGCCACGTGCTCATACATTCATGCACTCACACACTCATACGTACCCTCACACACATGCGCACACACACAGCCACGTGCTCAATCACACATGCACTCACACGTACCCTCACACACACACACACAGCCACGTGCTCATATGCTCACACATGCACTCACATGTACCCTCACAGCCACGTGCTCATACGTTCATGCACTCACACACACCCTCACACACATGCACACACACATACAGCCACGTGCTCAATCACACACGCACTCACACGTACCCTCACACACACATAGTCACACATCAAAGCATTTTCATAGATAGCTTGTTTCTAGCTTTTATCATTGGATATTCTATTTTTCCTTACAAGCCTCGATGGACTCAGAAACGTCACTTTGGAGATTCTACAAAAAGAATGTTTCCAAGTTGGTGACTCGAAACATTTAAAGTGATCCTCCCATCTCCTTGTAGCTGGGCCTACAGGCACGTGCCACCATGCCTGGCTAATCTAGTGTATTTTTTTTTTTTTTTTTTTGCAGAGACGGGATCTTGCTGTGTTGTCCAGGCTGGTCTCAAACTCCTGAACTCAAGGAACCTACCCACCTCTACTTCCCAAAGTGCTGGGATGACAGGCTGGAGTCCCAACGCCCTTGTTTCATTTATCGAGGGAACAAACATGTATTAGGAAGCTACCGTGAAGATAGTTCCATGGTGTAATGGTGAACATTCTGGACTCTGAATGTGTGTGTCTGAAAGCTACTGTGTGACAGGTGCCATTCTATTTCCCGGGGTCCCTGTAGTGAGAGAAACAGACCAAGGAGAAACCTTCCTGTCCTCGGCGGCTTACGTTCTGATTGGTGGGGGCTGGGTGGGGCTGTGATGGGTGGGTGAAACCCAGACAGCCAGCAGGCACACAATTCGCTGTCATAATGTCAACATTCTTCTCCATAAAGTCTTTCTTCTGGCCGGGCGCGGTGGCTCACGCCTGTAATCCCAGCACTTTGGGAGGTCGAGGCAGGAGGATTGCTTGAGGCCAAGAGTTTGAGACCAGCCTGGGCAACATAGTCAGACCCCATCTCTAGAAAAAAATAAAAAAATTAGGCGGGCATGGCGGTACACGCCTGCAGTCTCAGCTACTCGGGAGGCTGAGGGTGGAGGATCACTTGAGCCTAGGAGGTCAAGACAGCAGCTATGATCGTACAACCACACTCCAGCCTGGGTAACGGAGTGAGACCCTGTCTTGGAAGGAAGAGAGAAAGAGAGAGGAAGGAAGAGAGAAAGAGAGAGGAAGGAAGAGAGAAAGAGAGAGGAAGGAAGAGAGAAAGAGAGAGGAAGGAAGAGAGAAAGAGATAGAAAGAAAGAGAGAGAAAAAGAAATCTCAGCTCCAAGTATTACCAAGAAAAATAAGAGATGGCACATAGGAAAACCTGTTTCTAACGAGCTCAAGAACGGGCCAAGTTCAATCAGAGATATGCATGACATTTATTATTATCATGAACACCACCAAAATAGATGCAGTTAGGGGGTGATACAAAATGCTGGCCAGGCACGGTGACTCACATCTGTAATCCCAGCACTTTTCGGAGGCCGAGACGGGCAGATCTCCTGAGGTCAGGAGTTCGAGACCAGCCTGGCCAACACGGC
Source organism: Gorilla gorilla gorilla (assembly GCF_029281585.2). Lineage (NCBI taxonomy): Eukaryota > Metazoa > Chordata > Mammalia > Primates > Hominidae > Gorilla > Gorilla gorilla. Next base: position 104,156,061 of record NC_073242.2, read on the forward strand.
AAAACCCAGTCTCTACTAAAAATATAAAAGGTAGCCGGGCGTGGTAGCAGGTGCCTGTAATCCCAGCTACTTGGGAGGCTGAGGCAGGAGAATCGCTTGAACCCGGGAGGTGGCTCCAGCCTGGGCGATAAGAGCAAAAACTACGTCTCAAAAAAAAAAATAAAGAGAGAGAGAGAGAAAAGAAAATGCCATCTGCGTGCTCTTTGCAAACATTTCCTCCCGAAAGTCTCCTAGAATGATAAAAGCAACCACACAGCCTAGCCACCTAGAATCTGGGTCCGCTTGTTCCAGGCTCAGAATCTTTTTCCTTTCAGCCAGTCTCATCTTCAGGGCTGTCAACACCGCGTGCAGGGCCGCAGGATTTATAGGTAATGATATGCTTCTAATTCTCCATTACCTCCAAAGATTTCATCTTCCCCTTTTCTAAATCCTTCTTAGGAGATACTTGTCAGGTTCATCTGGCCCAGCAGCTTCTGACAAGGGGACCCCGCTCATCCCCGTCATCTCTGTGACTTCATGTAAATAGCGGCACGTGGCGGCTGCCTTTGGCCCTCGGCCCCGAATCCATTGCAGAGTCTCACTTCCATTAATTCTTAATTTGTGACCACGCTTCCTTTTTTGTTCTGTGTTTAAATGGAGATGTGATTAGTAAGGTAATAGGAGAAAGCCGGGGTCCTCACGATGCAACGTGCATTTCTGCGCCTTATAGAATATTGGATAGGCGTCATTATTTCTTCCAGCAGCAGAGTGCATTCCGACATCTGATTGCTTGAACCGTGATATTTCCATACGCCATCCATCACCCCAGCCACAGCGGCATGCTGAATATTCAGATTAAATTGGAACTTTTTCCCTATGAATAAGGGATTTCATTCTATCCTATAAGATACACTGTCTCCGGGGAGAGGAAATTGAGTTGAAGGTTGCTGAAAATTGTATTATCCAAATACAGAGTTCTTTTCCTTATCATCAAAACCTGAAACACAGCCGTGGGGAACCGAGAGGTCAGGAGAGAATTCAATTAGAGATGAAAATGGAAAAGGGAGCATTTTTCCACTTATGTTTTATTTTGCCAAGCAGGTGGCAGCGGGCGCTGCTCGGGACAAAAGGGGCGATGTGTGAAGGGTTTTTGGTTTCTGTAAGATGGATGAGGACACAGCCTCAAGGAGTTATGAAGAGGCAGGAAAACCTCTACAGCAAATGTTCCATCCTCTCCTTTGCCGGTTTTGGAGGAGGTATCTGTGAGAGTTCCTGGCCTCTTCCTGCCACAGTTATGGTGGTTTTTTTTTTTTTTTTTGGAGGGAGTCTCGCTCTGTCACCCAGGCTGGAGTACAGCAGCGCGATCTCGGCTCACTGCAACCTCCGCCTCCACCGGGTTCAAGCGATTCTCCTGCCTCAGCTTCCCGAGTAGCTGGGATGACAGGTGCATGCCACCACATCTGGCTAATTTTTGGATTTTTAGTACAGATGGGGCTTCACCATATTGGCCAGGCTGGTCTCGAACTCCTGACCTTGTGATCCGCCCACCTCGGCCTCCCAAAGTGCTGGGATTATAGGAGTGAGCCACCACGCCCGGCCCACAGTTAGGGTCTAAACTGTGCACGCTGCCTGGAGTCCCCACCTCTCCTCACCTGAAATATGCACTCAGAAATGTGTTTCCAAAACCTGCAGAATGCAGACCCACACTACTTTCCTATTTATTTATTCATTTTGAGACAGAGTCTCGCTCTGTCGCCAGGCTGGAGTGCAGGGGCACGATCTCTGTTCACTGCAATCTCCACCTCCCGGGTTCAAGCGATTCTCCTGCCTCAGCCTCCCGAGTTGCTGGGGTTACAGGTGCCTGCCACCACGCCCAGCTAATATTTGTATTTTTAGTAGAGACGGGGTTTTACCACGTTGGCCAGGCTGGTTTCGATCTCTTGACCTCGTGATCCACCCGTGTCGGCCTCCCAAAGTGCTGGGATGACAGATGTGAGCCACTGTGCTCGGCTGGGGTTTTGTTTTTTGTTTTTTGTTTGTTTGTTTGTTTTGTTTGTTTTAAGTCATCGTGCGGAATGCAAGCGGCAGATATAAACTTGATCCCTCTTTGACCTCTCACTGCACGCACCTAGCTGGGAGCTTTGGGTTGGCGCAGGACCAGGGAGATCCTACTTGCCAGGTGCTTCCTCTGAGGCATCTCCAGGTCTGGAGCTCTAGCGTTCGATCAACCACCCAGGTCTGCGGTGCAAAGGCCGACTGAGATCCAGAGCATGTCATACAGTGGGTGAGTTTGCATTTCTGAGCAGCTGCAGGTGGGGCAGAGGCTGCAGAGGCTGTGGCCACACAGGAGACCCGGGCTCAGGTGGATGAAGGAAGGAGCTTCTCTCCCTCTACAACCGCTGTGGCTCCCTCCTTCCTCACCTCCCTGGGAAGCGCTGACCCAGCTCTTTGTTCCTGGACCTACATCCCACAGAGGAGCAGAGTCTTCCGGAATCTTCCTCGCTACTCTTCCCTCCCCATTCTCGCTTTTTATTTTATTTTTATTTATTTTTTCGAGAGGGAGTCTCGCTCTGCTGTCCAGGCTGGAGTGCAATGCTGTGATCTCGGCTCACTGCAACGTCTGTCTCCTGGGTTCAAGCGAGTCTCCTGCCTCAGTCTCCCAAGTAGCTGGAATTATAGGCACCCGCCATCATGCCCAGCTAATTTTTGTATTTTTGTAAAGACGGGGTTTCACCATGTTGGCCAGGCTGGTCTCGAACTCCTGACCTCAGGTGATCCGCCTGCCTCAGCTTCCCAAAGTGCTGGGATGACAGGTGTGAGCCACCACGTCTGGCTAATTTTTGTATTTTTGTAGAGACGGGGTTTCACCATGTTGGCCAGGCTGGTCTCGAACTCCTGACCTCAGGTGATCCGCCCGCCTCAGCTTCCCAAAGTGCTGGGATTACAGGTGTGAGCCACTACGTCTGGCTGCTTTTTAAAATTTAATGTTTTTAGGGACAGAGTCTTTCATTCCTGCCTAGGCTGGAGTGCGGTGGTGAGATGTCGGCTCACTGAAGCCTCAACCTCCCAGGCTCAAACGATCCTCCCACCTCAGCCTCCCAAGTAGCTGGGACCCACAGGCGCACGCCAGGATGCCCAGCTAATTTTTAAATATTCTCTAGAGATGGAGTCTCGCCATGTTGCCCAGGCTGGTCTTGACCTCCTGGGCTTAAACAATCCTCCTGCCTCGGCCTCCCAAAGTGTTGGGATGACAGGTGTGAGCCACCATGCCTGGCTAATTTTTGTATTTTTGTAGAGACGGGGTTTCACCATGTTGGCCAGGCTGGTCTTGAACTCCTGACCTCAGGTGATCCACCGCCTCGGCCTCTCAAAGTGCTGGGATGACAGGCATGAGCCACTGCAATCTCCCGGCCTGCCCTCACCTTTCTCTCCCCAGGACAATTCTGGTGGCCACCCACCACCCCTGCAAGACGGACAGACCCGAACGGGCAGGGCGTCCATCCGGCTGTGGAGCAGCTTGGATAATTGCAGCTGGCCACATCCCAGCAAACTCTGCAACACCTCAGGCCCTGCCAGCCTTGGGGGCCCGACAGCACCTCTTTGTTCTCCCAGAGCAAAGCCTGCACGGAGTGGGCCCCCGGGCCCCAGCACAGACTGAAGGCGCATTCTGTTTCTGCCCTGAGTTGATTTCTGTCCTGTTGGCCCTGGGCCTCACCACACTGTGCCCCAGTAACCTGGCAGAGAAAGGCCTCTTGTGCAGGCATTCAAAGGAAACCCTTTCCCCTCAAAACCGCAGTGATGCTTCCAACAGTGACTCGCAGCTCATCGAAACACCCAGAATGAAAAGCACGTTTGTTCCTTGAAAAGACGTCTGTGTCCGATACACACTCAAACAGAGAATTGTATTAATACATTCACTTCCCTCCAGAAATCACAGCATCGCACACACACACAAACGTTTGCTTCCCAGTTAGGAAAAACAACTTCACAGAATTCCTGCGTGATGGCGCTCTTCTGACAAAGTACACTCGGATTTTTATATCCAATCACGAAACACAAACTGAAATTCAAATCATTATGTACACAACACAAAACTATCATTTATGAGTGATTTCAACCGGGTGCGGTGGCTCACGCCTGTAATCCCAACGCTTTGGGAGGCAGAGACAGAGGCAAAGGCAGGAAGATTGCTTGAGGCCAGGAGTGTGAGACCAGCAAGACCTCGTCTCTATAAACAATAAAATTAAAAATTAGCCGGGCATGGTGGCGCGTGCCTGTTGTCCCAGCTGCTTGGAAGGCTGAGGTGGGAGGATCGCTTGAGCCAGGAGATCAAGGCTGCACTGAGCTAAGATCGCAGCCTGGGTGACGGAGCAAAACCCTGTCTCAAACGAACAAAAAGAGTTATTTAGGCCGGGCATGGTAGCTCATGCCTGTAATCCCAGCACTCTGGGAGGCCGAGGCGGGTGGATCACTTGAGGTCAGGAGTTCGAGACCATCCTGGCTAATACGGTGAAACCCTGTCTCTACCAAAAATACAAAAATTAGCCAGGCGTGGTGGCGGGCGCCTGTAATCCCAGCTACTCGGGAGGCTGAGGCAGGAGGATCCCTTGAACCCGGGAGGCGGAGGTTACAGTGAGCTGAGATCTTGCCATCGCACTCCAGCCTGGGTGACAGAGCGAGACTCCAACTCAAAAAAAATAAATAAAAGTAAAAAAAGAGTTACTTTTTTTTTTTTTTGAGACAAAGTCTGGCTCTGTCGCCCAGGCTGGAGTGCAATGGTGTGATCTCAGCTCACTGCAACCTCCACCTCCTGGGTTCAAGCAATTCTCCCGCCTCAGCCTCCCGAGTAGCTGGGACTACAGGCACACGCCACCATGCCCGGCTAATTTTTGTATTTTTAGTAGAGATGGGGGTTTCACTATGCTGGCCAGGCTGGTCTCGAACTCCTGACTTCGTGATCTGCCCGCTTCAGCCTCCCAAAGTGCTGGGATTACAGACGTGAGCCACCGCGCCCGGCCAATAGTTACTTATTGAGTCTAGCTCGATTTATGCAGCTCAGAAGTAGGAGAACCTGGCTCATAAAAGACCTTGAAATTACTCTCTAATAGGGTGCAACACCAGGTGAAACCCTATTTTGATAAAAAATGAATAAAAATCGGGGCAAGATGTAAAGGAGACAGGTGCATGTGTGCCAGACAGATGATAATGCAGTGTTTTTATGGATACTGTTAAAAGCAGAAACAAAAACAACCATCGGGTAAAGTTATTTAACTAATGTCACCTCCCTGGACGCGGATGATTTTTGCAATTTTCAACGCACTTCACGCTCACCCCTGAACACCAACGTTTAAAGTGGTCCAACTCCTCCAACCTGTTTCTACTGTTTGATAAGCAAAGCTAAAGTAAACGGGGCCCTTTGGGTCCCAGGTAGCCCGCTGTTACTGAAAAGTTTGGTCTTTTCCTCGCGCGCTCCCGCAGGACGCACGCTCGCTCCCGAGCTCGGCGGGCGCGCACCCCGCATGCTCGCTCGTTCCCGGTGCCTCCCACTGCGCAGGCGCACTCCCGTCCCCCAGCCCCACCCGCTCACACACCTCCCAGCCTCCGGCTTGCGCCCCGCGGGCAGCCACTGCGCATGCTCACCCGACCGGCCTCCTGAACTCCGCTCCTCCACCGGTATGCACGGCGCATGCTCCATGCGGAGGTTCCACCCTCCCCTCGCTCTGGCAGGCACGCATTGCGCATGCTCGCATCTCGGCAACTCTAAGACTGCCACGCTGCCATGGGCCGCGCCTCTAAAACTCCTAAACGCAGAAAGAGCTCGGGCGCTACGGCCGCCACAGCCCCTCCCTCGTCCTCACCGCAGCCGCTTGGCCCCACCAAAGCCTCCTGCAAAAGCTCCGAGGGCCGCGGGGCGCGCGTGGCTAGCGGCGGCGTCGCCTCGTGATGACATCGTCGCGATGACGCGGCGCAGTGACGTGAACGCGGGCGCCCTTGTTTGGGAGCGCGGCCGGCGCGCCCGTTTTGAAGCTCCCCTGAGCAGCGCGGGCCGGACCGCCCCGCCTCCTCGGTCCCCGCGCCCCGCGAGTCCGCGCAGTTCCCGAGGTGCGGGCCCTGTTCTCTGCGCCGCGCCCCCTCAGCGGGCCGTGCTCGCATCACCGGGGCGGGGCGGGGCGCGGGCGTCCGGGGGCGCCCCGGGCCCAGCCCCCGCCATGCCGCCCGGCAAAGTGCTGCAGCCGGTCCTGAAGATGAAGGTGGACGAGCTGTTCCTGTACTGGCTCAGCGAGGCCAGCACGCAGCGGATGCTGCAGGACTGCCTGCGCCGGATCAAGGCGCCCGGGCGGGACCAGCCGACCGCGGGGGACGGGGAGCAGCCCGGGGCCTGGCCCACAGCCCCGCTCGCCGCCCCCAGGTCCAGCGGGCTCGAGCCCCCGGGAACCCCCGGGCCGGGCCCTGCGCTGCCCGTGGGCGCCGCCTCCAGCCCCAGGAACGCGCCCCACGCTCGAGGCACCCGTAGATCCGCAGGGACGAAAGTAGTAAGTTACTCTTCCTTCTGCTAACAACTGCGCAGGTGGCTCTGGTCGCATAGCGGACGTGTGGCTGCTCGGTGGAGGCTGGTGGGCGAGCGTCAGACCCCAAAACGGTTTCATATTGAGTCTGTTCCCCGCCCCGACCCCCCCACCCACCACACACATACAGACAAGAAAGTCCCACGTACTGAACATTCCGTCATTGACAGTTGTTAACCTAAAAATCACACAATTTATAAAGGTAGAAAGGCTTCCTATTTTATTTTATTTTATTTTATTTTATTTTAATTTGTTTTAATTTTGAGACAGAGTTTTGCTCTGTTGCCCAGGCTGGAGTGCAATGGTGCGATCTTGGCTCACTGCAACCTCTGCCTCCCAGGTTCAAGCGATTCTCCTGCCTCAGCCTCCCTAGGAGCTGGGACTTAGGGGCACGTGCCACCACGCCTGGCTAATTTTGTATTTTTAGTAGAGACTGGGTTTCCCCCATGTGGGCCAGGCTGGTCTCGAACTCCTGACCTCAAGTGATCCTCCGGCCTCGGCCTCCCAAAGTGCTGGGATTACAGACGTGAGTCACTGCGCCTGGTCCGTTTTTTATTTATTTTACAATTCTTTGGAGACGGTCTTGCTCTGTCTCCTAGGCTGGAGTGCGGTGGCGCAAACACAGCTGGACTTCCTGCCTCAGCCTCCCCAGTAGCTGGGACTACAGGCGTGCAGCATGACGCCAGGCTAATTATTGTTTATTTATTTATTTATTTATTTATTCATTTTTGCAGAGACGAGGTCTTGCTATGTTACCTAGAGTGCTCTGGAATTCCTGGGTCCAAGCAATCCTCCCGCTTCGGCCTCCCAAAATCCCACTGTATTTCTTAGAAGAAACGCCATTTATTTCATAGAAGGTGATTATACACTGCAGGTGAGAAGCGCAGCCTCTGGCTAATGTACCTGTAATCTCAGCTACCCGGGAGGCTGAGGCAGGAGAATCACTGGAACCCAGGAGGCAGAGGCTGCACTCCAGCCTGGGCACCAGAGCAAGACTCCGTCTCCGAAAAAAAAAAAAGAAAAAACTGAAAACAAGCACTTGGAGGGAAGAAAAGATGAGACGGGAATTTATGCTGAGTGGGTTGGCCAAGTGTATATATTCAAGAAGTTATAGGAAGAGCTATGGATATTCACCAAGGGTGTCCTGACGCATGGGTATTGAACAGACATGCATGTTACCTACTCCCAAGTTCACCTTGGAGCGGAGACTTAACATGTAAATGCATTATGGTTAGGCCCCCTAGGTCAAAAGGTGAAGCAACTCTGCAGCCTCTGTCAACTGGCCAGAACCAGTCCGTGGTGAGTAGTTATCAGGATAAAGTGATTGCAATCAGTCTTTTTTTTTTTTTTTTTTTTTTTTGAGACAGATTCTCACTCTCACCCAGGCTGAGATGCAATGGTGCAGTCTCAGCTCACTGCAACCTCCGCCTCCCGGGTTCAAGCGATTCTCCTCCCTCAGCCTCCCGAGTAGCTGGGATTACAGGCGCACACCACCACGCCCAGCTAATTTTTGTATTTTTAGTAGAGGCAGGCTTTCACCTTGTTGGCTAGACTGGTCTCAAACTCCTGACCTCAGGTGATCCACCTGCCTCAGCCTCTCAAAGTGCTGGGATGACAGGCGTGAGCCACCACACCTGGCCTGGAATCAGTCTTTTCCCAGTCAAAGCTGTAGTTACGGCTGGTGGAACAGAGGGGTCTGTTCATCAGATCTGACGGGAAGCTGCAGGTGTTTTAATATTGTTTATATTGGTCAGGCATGGTGGCTCGCACCTGTGATTCCAGCATTTGGGAGTTGGAGGCAGGCAGATCACTTGAGTTCAGGAGTTCGAGACCAGCCTGGGCAACATGGCAAAACCCCGTCTCTGCTAAAAATACACAAATTAGCCAGGCGTGGTGGCGCACCTGCAGTCTCAGCTACTCAGGAGGCTGAGGCAGGAGAAATGCTTGAAGCTGGGAGTGGGAGATTACTGTGAGCTGAGATTGCACCACTGCTCACCAGCCTGAGCAACAGAGGAAGGCCCTGTCTCAAAAAAAAAAAAATTATATATATATATATAGAGAGAGAGAGAGAGTGTCTTCTTGCGTGCGCGAGCTTGAGGCCAAGATAAGCAATAGAGAAAAAGAAAAACATCCTTTATTTACTTCTTGAATCTCAAAAACGAGTTTCTGCAGAGGTCTCTAGTGAATAACCTAAAAGGACATTTAGCTGTTGGAGAAAAAGAAATGCCTTGGCAGTTGGAACTGTAGTTTATTCTTTAAGTGTAGGCGGTGTGTGACTTAACCCTCACCTCAGGTGGCCCTTGGTCTTGTTTGCCACAGAGTCTGTTCTGTCAGTCTTACGATGTTGATTTTAACCTTTTTGCTGGTTGGTTGTGTTTAAGCTGCCAAAGCAGGAGGGGTATAATAAGGTGTGTCCAAACTCCCATCTAATCATGGCTGGGAACTTAGTTGTTTTTTTGTTTTTTTGTGTTTTTTTGAGACCGACTTTCGCTCTTGTTGCCCAGGCTGGAGTGCAATGGTGCCATCTCAGGTCACTGCAACCTCCACCTCCCAGGTTCGAGTGATTCTCCTGCCTCACCCTCCTGAGTAGCTGAGATTACAGGCACCCACCACCACGCCTCGGTAATTTTGTATTTTTTAGTAGAGACGGGGTTTCTCCATGTTGCCAGGCTGGTCTCGAACTCCCGACCTCAGGTGATCCGCCTGCCTTGGCCTCCCAAAAAAATAAGATTACAGGTGTGAGCCACTGCGCCAGCCTGAACTTAGTTTTTAAGGTTTCTCTTGGGGCCAGGCCCAGTAGCTGACGCCTGTAATCCCAGCACTTTGGGAGGCTGAAGTGGGCGGATCACTTGAGGTTACGAGTTCAAGACCAGCCTGGCCAACATGGTGAAACCCCATTTCTACTAAAAATACAAAAACTAGCCGGGCATGGTGGCGGGCGCCTGTAAGCCCAGCTACTCGGGAGGCTGAGGCACGAGAACTGCTTGAACCGGGGAGGCAGAGGTTGCAGTGAGCCAAGATCTCGCCACTGTACTCCAGCTGGGGCAATAGAGTGAGACTCTGTCTCAAAAAAAAAAAAAATAAGGTTTCTCTTGGCCAAGAATGGGGGGTCTGTTTAGTCGGTTGTGAGCCTTCAGGTTTTACTTTTAATTTACACAGTTAATAGTCCCGAGTTGGTCTCACTGTTAAGAGTTTGTTTCGAGTTCTCTAGGTTGGTTTCTGTTACCCACTTCTCGGCAATCTCTTCTGCTCAGTTTAGTTAATGAGCCTAAGGGTTTTATTCTTGCTTTATCTGGTAGTAAATCTCCAGTAATTACAAGCGCACAACAGTGTATTTTTTTTTTTTTTTTTTTGAGACGGAGTCTCGCTCTGTCACCAAGCTGAAGTGCAGTGGTGCGATCTTGGCTCACTGCAAGCTCCGCCTCCCGGATTCACGCCATTCTCCTGCCTCAGCCTCCCGAGTAGCTGGGACTACAGGCGCCTGCCACCGTGCCCGGCTAATTTTTTTTGTATTTTTAGTGGAGACAGGGTTTCACCGTGTTAGCCAGGACGGTCTCAATCTCCTGACCTCGTGATCCGCCTGTCTCGGCCTCCCAAAGTTTTGGGATTACAGGTGTGAGCCACCGTGCCTGCCGACAGCCGTGTATTTTTAAAAATCCTTTCTGTCGTTTTATACTATGCAGTTTAAAGCGATAAAACATTGCTCCAGATGTTATAGAAACACGTATGGCTGGTGTGTCTGGTGTCCCAAGAATACTACGGGAGCCTGAAATATTCAGAATGTTCCGTTGGAACTTGTTTATACCATTTGAAATTTTTCAGCTGAACACCGGCCTTCCATCAGCAGCACTAATAAGCATGTCACAAAGTGATATTTATGTAGCACCACAGTTTTCCAGCCAAAATGGACCAGCCTCTCTACTTGCTGAGTGAGAGGTGGGTGGCAATCTGAGGTGATGTCCGACGTCTTCTGATGGATCTAGAACGTTTTCCAAAAGTACGTGTCGATGAAAATGTGAACTAGAGCTGGAGGCAGCTTGGAGACCGTCTGGCTCAGGCCCTCCAGATCCCGATCCAGGAGAGGACTCAGGGCCCCAGGACGCATCTCTTGAGCTCCGGCCCAGTCCACTTTCCCAGTGAGTTGCAAAACCTGAAGCACCTTAAGAACTCTTGCCCAAATCCCTCATTTACTGAGGAGGTTGTATGTGAGAGGAGGGCCAGGACTCAAGAAGCGTGTGCTAGTAATGATGGTTCCCCTCCATGGCTTGCTTTCTCCGTGGGATCGCTAATGAGCTGCCATTTTGTCCTTAAACGTGTTGAATGACAGCCAGACGCTAAGGTAAATGCTTGAATTGTGTGACTTTGCAAGAATTCTCCTAGGGCTGGGACTATTGTGACTTTGCATGAATTCTCCTAGGGCTGGGACTATTGTGACTTTGCATGAATTCTCCTAGGGCTGGGAGTATTGTGACTTTGCATGAATTCTCCTAGGGCTGGGAATATTGACGGAAGGTCAGGTCTGTGCAAACGAGGCCATTTGGGTGCATGTGAGAGGATGATATATTCTGTAAATCAGGCAAGAAGCCTCTAACAAGTGGAAATTAAGTTCCAAAGGTGTTCAAAGCAGGGAGACATCATTTCTCTCCTGGAGAAAGTTTTGAGGAGGAAGTGAGTAGTGGAACTTGAGAAATGCACTGAGTTTATTGGGTATGGGGGGTGGGACCAAGGGAGGCCATTCTGGGAGGGATGACGGGCAGAGTGTGAAAATGAGACCAGGCTCAGTCGCTCACGCCTGTAATCCCAGCACTTTGGGAGGCTGAGGTGGACGGATCACCTGAGGTCAGGAGTTCGAGATCAACCTGGCCAACATGGTGAAACCCCATCTCTACTAAAAATACAAAAATTAGCTGGGTGTGGTGGTGGGCACTTGTAATCCCAGCTACTCTGGAGGCTGAGGCAGGAGAATCACTTGAACCTGGGAGGCAGAGATTGCAGTGAGCTGAAATTGTGCCACTGCACTCCAGCCTGGGTGACAAGAGTGAGACACTCTGTCTCAAAAAAAAAAAAAAAAAAAAAAAAAAAACGAGATGTTCAGGTCACGTTGAGCGACTGGAGTGGTCTGACCGGAGAAGCAGAAGGAAGGACGCGTGTGGACCGTGGCGTGGCGGCCGGGGTGTGCAGGGTGCAGGATTCTGCACTTAGGAGATGGCAAGAATTTTCAAAAAGCAGTGACTGACCTTGTTTGGGACTAAAAGTTTGCCTTAAACATGTCTACGTGTTTGGAACCTATGGCTTACTTCAGCTGAATCTCAAGAAGTGAATAACTTAGAAGGATGTGTCTGTTCATTGGGACAAAAAAGATGAGCTTGGGCTGGGCACGGTGGCTCATGCCTGTGATCCCAGCACTTTGGGAGGCCGAGGCAGGCGGATCACAAGGTCAGGAGATAGAGACCATCTTGGCTAACACAGTGAAACCCTTTCTCTACTAAAGATACAGAAAATTAGCCGGGCGTGGTGGCGGGTGCCTGTAGTCCCAGCTACTCCGGAGGCTGAGGCAGGAGAATGGCGTGAACCTGGGTGGCAGAGCTTGCAGTGAGCTGAGATCGCGCCACTGCACTCCAGCCTGGGTGACAGAGCAAGACTCTGTCTCAAAAAAAAAAAAAAAAAAAAAGAGCTTGTTCCTGTCCATCCCATATACAGAATACACAAGGCCACGTTAACAGTGAAGGATGCAGTTCCATGCTACAAACTCTGGCTGGGGAGGGGCGATGCTGGGGTCAGAGGAAGAGATTTTCATAAATAAAGCAACTTTTTCTCACCCACACATGTAGAGAATGGAGTATGAGCTGTCAGGAGGGTTCATGCTAGGTCCATTGAACTCCCCAGCCAAGGGTGAAAGGAACGGCATGCCCATTGTGAAAACATCACGTGGTGCATCCCAAGCAGACGTAACCAGTGCTGCCATGGCTGTTTTACGTTACCTACGCCTTCATCGTTACTGAACAGAGAGATTGCATTCTGTGTTGCAGTGGCTCCTTCCCGTCTTTGGGGAAGAGAAACTGGTACAAATTAGAAAATGTGAGCATTGGCCGGGTGCAGTGGCTCAATCCCAGCACTTTGGGAGGCCGAGGAGGGAGGATCACTTGAGGCCAGGAGTTTGAGCCCAGCCTGGGCAACATAGCGAGACTCCCCCATCTCTATAAAATAGTAAAATCAGCCAGGCATATTGGTTCATGCCTGAAGTCTCAGCTGCTTGTGAGGCTGAGGCAGGAAGATCCCAGGAGTTCGAGGCTGCAGTGAGCTGTGTTTGTGCCAGTGCACTCCCGCTGGGGCAACAAAGTGAGACCCTGTCTCTAAAAAAAAAAAAGAAAAAGAAAAAAAGAAAACGCCAGTATCGATGGGCTGATGCTGCAAGCCAGGGTGCTTCTGCTAGGGGGGACCCTAAATGCATCTTTAAAGTAAGTTCTTACAAGGGGAAGTAAGAACCTCATGTGGATGAGCTGCTTTTTTTTTTTTAGATGGAGTTTCGCTCTTGTCGCCCAGGCTGCAGTGCAATGACGCGATTTCGGCTCACTACAACCTCCACCTCCTGCAGTTCAAGTGAGTCTCCTGCCTCAGCCTCCTGAGTAGCTGGGATTACAGGCACCTGCCACCATGACCGGCTAATTTTGTATTTTTAGTAGAGATGGGGTTTCACTATGTTGGTCAGGCTGGTCTTGAACTCCTGACCTCAGGTGATCCACCCGCCCCAGCCTCCCAGAGTGCTGGGATGACAGAGGAGGGCAACCACACCCGGCCAGTACTGCACGATTTTGATTGCATTCCCCTGCGGCCTGGTGACGCCGAGGAATTTTCAGGTGCTTATTTGCCATTCATGTGGTTCCCACTGTCAAGTGTCTGTTCAGGTCGTGTGTTTGCGTTTTAAATTGGGTTATGTTTTCACTGAGTTGCGAGAGCTCTTTACATACAACTGTTGGCAAGTCCTTGGTAAGACAATGTGGTGTGTGCCTATGTCTCTGGAGTCCGGCTTGCTTTTTGTTTTCTTCAGTGTCTTTCAAAGAGAAAAGTGTTTAGTTTTTCAACTTTTTTCTTTTATGACTCTTATTTTTTGTGTCTTATTACAAAATGTTTGCATACCTCAAGGTGTCAAAGATTTTCTCCTATATTTATCTTGAGAAAGCAGTGTGGTTTTAGGTTTGCGTTTCGGCCTGTGATCCAGTTCAGGTCAGTTTTTCTGCGTGGTATGAGGTGAGGTATCTGGATGACCCCAGCACCGTATATTGAACAGTCTTTTCTCCCCCCGTGGAATTGTGTTGTTGAAAGTCAGTTGAGTACGTACGTCTCTTTTATTATTATTTCCATCCCGTTGCTGTATGTGCATCCCCTCACCTTCATGGCACTTTCCAGATTAGTGTAACTTTCTAGCAAATTTTGAAAGCAGATACTGTGAGTCCAAGCCTGTTCTTTAAAAATTGCTTTCCAGCAAGAAAAGCCTGTTGGAATTTTGATTGGGATTGCTTTGAATCTGTGGATCAATTTAGGATAATTGATACCTTAACAGTATTTTCCAATCCACAAGCAAAGGACTTTCCATTCATTTAGGTTTTGTTCAGCAACGTTGTGTACTTCCCCGGGTACACCTCTTGCACCTCCTTGATTAAGTTTCTATCTGTTTATTTAGTTCTTCTCTAATTTCTGGAAGCTACTCAGTTTTGGTATCCACCTAACCTGTGATTTTTATCAGACCGGGTGCCAGCATTCTAGAACATTAGAACAGGGTATTTGGAGATAAACATGGGCGTGCGTGTGCATCACACACACAGGTGCATACACACATACATAGGTGCATACACACATAGGTGCATACACAGGTACATACACACACATAGGTCCATACACACAGGTACATACACACATAGGTGCATACACACACACAGGTCCATACACACACACATAGGTGCATACACACAGGTGCATACACACGCATACACACATACATAGGTGCATACACACAGGTACATACACACATAGGTGCATACACATACATAGGTCCATACACACACATACATAGGTGCATACACACAGGTGCATACATAGGTGCATACACACATAGGTGCATACACACACACACAGGTCCATACACACACACAGGTGCATACACACACATACACAGGTGCATACACACACATACACACATAGGCGCATACACACATACATAGATGCATACACACACACAGGTGCATGTACATACAGGTGTGCTTATCTTAACGTTTCATTAGAAGTTCTTAACAAACATGTTGTAAGACAAAAGCACCCAGAACCCTCAGGGCAGGAGCTCAGGGTTTCTGAAGGTTTCGTGCGGGAGCCCTGAGCTTGCCCAGGAACTGTAGCTTTTGTACAGGTGCGTGCCTGTCTGCGTTCAGTTCTCACTGCCTTCGTAACAACGACCTATTCACGTTTTCATAGTGGGCACCGATGAGAGTCTCGTTGTGAGGAGGAAGGAAGGTGTCCAGAACCCTTCTTGGAACCTCCGAGAATCTGCAACCATGGAAACTGTGTAAAGAGCTTCATCCCTCCCTCCCCTTCTGTTGACAGAGAGAACCATGCCGTTTCCTGAGATGAGGTGGACGGGTTTTGAATCCGCTGGAGCCTGTCCTCTCAGGGCCTTTGAAACAGGGAGGAAGCTGTGCTCTGCAGACGGCGCCTGCAGGGTGAGGACAGGATTCTGGGCCATCTTCCTGTCTCATGGGCTTGCCTGTTACTAGCTATGCTTTTAGCTTTGGATGTTCAGAAAAACATTTTTTCACAAAGGGCAGGTCGCCTTCGTAAGCCTTTCAAATCTAGGATTTCAGAAAAGCCATTATGTTTGCTCATGGAAGACACATTTTTATCCTAAAACAAGCTGTCTGAACAAATGTATGTTTAGTGAGAATGAAAAGTGAAGAGATTTTTATGAAAATTTGCATAAAGGTCTTCTGGGCATTTTAGGAGCCTTTAGAGGTTGATGGTACGATTGTGTCCCGACGGGAGAAGGACGGTAGAGATTCGGGTGCCGTGAGGGGCTTCATCGGCCCAGATGGCAATGTTGTCTCTTCAGAGTAGGAATTTGGGGGGAACAGGCTGAAAACAGGCCTCGCAGATTCCGTGCTGGCCTGTGGTGCAAAAACAATGCTATGATGGCCCCGTCCCTGTACACAGTAGAGTATAGACAGCCCCATGGCGGCCCCACTGGGTGTGGACGGCCCGTCCCTGTACACAATAGTGTATAAACAGCCCCGTGGTGGTCCTGTCAAGTGTGGACGGCCCCGTCCCTGTACACGGTAGTGGATAGACAGCCCCGTGGGGGCTCCGTCGAGTGTGAACAGCCCTGTCCCTCCCCCATCCGGTGTAGACAGCCCTGTGGCTGCATTGGGGGCGGGTGGTGCGGGTTCTGCATCGGGACAGGACGTAGGGGCTCCAGGGAGGCAGTGGGGCTGCATCCAGAGGTGGTTTGAGGGCTCCAGGTCAGAGTCTTTAAATCTCTGTGTGTGTGTGCACTTCAGGATTTTGAGGCTGTTTTCCAAAAGTCTTTTTTTTTTTTTTTTTTTTCCTTTTTGAGATGAAGTCTCGCTCTTGTCCCCCAGGCTGCAGTGCAGTGGCGCGATCTTGGCTCACTGCAACCTCTGCCTTCCGAGTTCAAGCGATTCTTCTCCCTCAGCCTCCCAAGTAGCTGGGATTACAGGCACCTGCCACCATGCGCAGCTAATTTTGTATTTTTAGTAGAGACAGGGTTTCACCATGTTGGCCTGGCTGGTCTGGAACTCCTGACCTCATGATCTGCCTGCCTTGACCTCCCAAAGTGCTGGGATTACAGGCATGAGCCACTGTGCCTGGCTGTGTTCCAAAAGTCTTGTACGGAAAGAGGAAACCTGGCAGTAAAGTCCACAGGGGTGTGTGTCACCCGCCGTGGCAGGACAGGGTGTGTGTCACCCAGCGTTGCAGGACAGGGCGTGTGTCACCCGGCGTGGCAGGACAGGGCGTGTTGCCTGAGTGTGAGGATCGCGCCTCCGTTGGCTCGCTTCCCGTGCATTTTGGGTTTGATCTTTGACTTTCGGAGGGAGATCACAGGAGGTTGGCTCCCAATCTGGTTCCCCTAGCTGCGTTTGGGAGGCCGTCCGTGTGTAGTGCTGATCTGAACTGAAGGGGCGGCACCTCTGCCCTGTGAGTTTGCGCCCCGCATCGTGGGTGACTGGGCGGCACCTCTGTCCTGTGAGTTTGCGTCCCGCATCGTGGGTGACGGGACGGCACCTCTGCCCTGTGAGTTTGCGCCCCGCATCGTGGGTGACTGGGCGGCACCTCTGTCCTGTGAGTTTGCGCCCCGCATCGTGGGTTACTGGGCGGCACCTCTGCCCTGTGAGTTTGCATCCTGCATCGTGGGTGACTGGGCGGCACCTCTGCCCTGTGAGTTTGTGCCCCGCATGTGGGTGACTGGGCGGCACCTCTGCCCTGTGAGTTTGCGCCCCGCATGTGGGTGACTGGATGACACCTCTGCCCTGTGAGTTTGCGCCCCGCATCGTGGGTTACTGGGTGCACTTGTTTAAATCGTCTCCTGGTGGTTTGAGCACATTCCCTCTGGTGCTGTCTTAAAGCTTCCGTTTGGAGACTTACAGGGGGTCAGAGGCCGACTTCTGAATCCTCCAGGACAGTAAGGAAGTGAGAAGGATGGAGGGATCCGGGGATGGCTGGAGAAGGGAAGGAGGTGGAAGAGAAGGAAGTGGAGAGGGGCGTACCCCTAAGAAGAGTTGGAAGGGGCCTTGCGGGTGGGGGGCTGTGGTGGGCGTCAGAGGTGGTGTGGAAGGTTGCAGGAGAAGAAAGGGCCAGTCTGAGATGGCTGCAGACTGCTGGTTCCAAGTCTAGGACACTCGGAAAAAGGAAAACGATGGAGACAGGAAACAGATCGGGGCTTGCGGGGGTTGGGTGCGTCAGTGCCACACAGACATTTTTCATGGCAGGGAAACTCCTCTGCGTGACCCCACAGTGGTAGATCCGTGTCATCCTGCGTTTTTCCAGACTCAACAGAGCGTGCGGCAGCGGGAGAGCCCAGTGCACGCTGTTGACTTGGGGTGATAGTGACCCGTCCAAGGAGGTTCATTGACTGTAACAGATGCAGGCGGTCACGCAGGACCTTCCTGATCGGGGACCCGGGAGGCTTTCTGCTGACAGCGTTCAGCCTGGCAGGGATGTGGCCAGTTTCTGACCCTCAGCCCGAAGGTATCCTGTCTCCTTCCCGGTGGGATCAAGGTGCAGGCCCCCGGGATGTCAGCTCATCCTCATTTAAAGTTGCCCGTCCCCCTTTTCCACCGCCCTTCTTTTCTTGTTCTAAATACGATTGCAAACAAGCGCAGTTATCACAGTGAGCAGTGGCAGAGAAGACGAGATCCTGGATGCCCACTGCAGCTTAGCTGTATTCTAGAAACTCCTGAAGTTTGGGGAGGGGCGGAGATGCCGGCGCGCTTTGATGCCGGGCTGCCGGGATGTCTGGGCTGCGGTGCGTGTTTGTGGAGGTGCAGCTGCACCTGGCGTGCCCTGTGCTCTGGAGGGGCAAGCCGGAGCCGGCACCGAGCCTGCAGCCAGCTCTGGTGTTGTCGTGGGGGGGGGACCTCACTTCTCGCGGGGAGCGCCTTCGCCTGGGTCCCAGAGGCCGTCCCCAGGCTCTCCTCTCGGGGACCTGTTGATGCCCGCTCCGCCCAGATTCTCCTCTCGGGGACCTGTTGATGCGCGCTCCGCCCAGGCTCTCCTCTCGGGGACCTGTTGATGCGCGCTCCGCCCAGGCTCTCCTCTCGGGGACCTGTTGATGCGCGCTCCGCCCAGGCTCTCCTCTCGGGGACCTGTCGATGCGCGCTCCAGGGCGAGCCACGTGACGGCTGCCGCGGTGCAGAAAGCGCCCGCTTGCCCGGCCGGACGGCCCAGCCGAACGGGGAGAGGAGAGAAGAGGACCGGAGGGAGCGGAGGGCAGTGCGGGGAGCGGAGAAGGAGGAGAGGAGAGCAGCGCCGGGAGCAGCCGGGTCTGCACAGTCGCGGGTCGGGAGAGGCGGCCGCCCCCACCCCCGGCGCCATGCGCCCTCCTCAGCCTGAGGAATGCGCGCGGCGCGGGCCCCGGCCCCAGAGCGCCTGGCGGGCGACGCATGGAGCGCGCTGAGCCCGGGCCACGCCTGCAGCGCCCCGCCGGCCCTGGCCCTGCCCCAAGAGCGCGGCGCCCGGCCCGGCCCGCGGAGAGCCCTGCGCGCCGACGGCATGCGACTCCGCGAGCGCTCGCTGCGCCAGGAGCTGGCCTCGCTGGCCCGCGGCTGCGACTTCGTGCTGCCCTCTCGGTTCAAGAAGCGGCTGAAGGCCTTCCAGCAGGTCAGCCCCGCGCGCCCCGCGGCTGCCCGACACCGGGCGAGGCCTCCCGGCCCGGCGAGCCCTGCCCTCCCGGCCCCGCGTGGGCCCCCGCTCGCCGCTGCTGGCCGTGCACCCGTTGTTGCGTGGCGGGGCCCAAACGCCAGATTTTCAGGGCCAGTTGTGGGCGCAGGGGACCCGCTCGGGCCGCACGCCGCCGAAAACCGGGTGCTGCTCTGTGGGAAGCGGTGCCAAGCTTGTTAGGAAAACCAGGCTTTGAAAAGAGCACTCGCTCCTTTCCCGGGAGTTTTGGCGGTGAGTGCGCGCCTTGCTGTGATCAACCAAGGGGGGTGAGCCGTCAGCGCCTGGGAGTGTTCCCTGCAGACAGATTTTTAATTTAAATATACCTTGCATTGCTGGTAATAAACATCGGGAAACTCCTTCACCCTTCGTAAAGGCGTCGGGTGGGTGAAACTTTCCCGGCGTTATTGCAATACCCAGCATTCCTTCCCACTGGCTAACTTAAGAGTCGGTTGAGATATCACTCACATACCGGACTATTTATGCAGCGCGGTTTTATTCAGTAACTCAGTGGCTTTGAAATTTATTTATTTTTATTTATATTTATTTATTTGAGACGAAGCCTCTCTGTTTCCCAGGCTGGAGTGCAGCGTCGGTTCACTGCAACCTCCACCTCCTGGGTTCAAGTGATTCTCCTGCCTCAGCCTCCCGAGTAGCTGGGATTACAGGCATGCACCACGACGCCCGGCTAATTTTTGCATTTTTAGTAGGGACGGGGTTTCACCATGTTGGCCAGGCTGGTCTTGAACTCCTGACCTCAGGTGATCGCCCACCTGGGCCTTCCAGAGTGCTGGGAGTAGGGGCGTGAGCCTCCGCCCCAGCTGGCTTTGAAATTTAATCTCGGTTCTCATAAGTGCTCAGGGAAGTAAAATTTGTGTCTGTACCCCGTGTATATTGTATGGGTTAGTTTTACGAGTACCATGTGATTTAAACGTGTAAGAGTCTTCCTGTGACAATCCCGGTATAATTTGAGAATTTAGGGTTTGGCTGCGGCCGAATCTGATCCGAATCTCATCCAGACAGGGTGTGCGTGGCGGGCGCCTCACACCCACGTGGCACATCAGACGCGCTTTTCAAACTCAGTTCCAAGAGTCTGGAACTAGTGGCCTAACATCAAGCTGAACCAAGGCATCCTGCTTGAAGGGGGAGGAAGACCCACTTCTTTCTTTTGATATTTTAATTGAAATATTTTCCGTAAGATCTCACATCAAGTTTTGCACTCCTTCGGAGTTTTTGACCTCTGTCTTCCAGCTTTTGACATTTTGCCTGTAAGTGGGTAAGGGCGAGGCTGGTGTCTTTAAAATTCTCTTAACCTGCGAAGAGTGAGATCAGCCTCGTGCGGGATTTGCTCTAGATGGTGGGAGCTGCTGGGTGGTGCGGGCTCGCTGGTCGCGGAGTCAGTGAGGTGATTAGCTCGCACGTGGCTGGATGAGGAAGCCCTTCAGCCCTGCAGTGGGGCCCTGGCTCTTCTGTGGGGGGCTGTGGTGACGATGCACCTGTGAGGACTGTTTATTTTTAAAAAGTCAGTTTCTGGTAAATCATGAATTCCGTTTACAGAAGTTTGCTTCATTTTACAGAAAATAGGTTTCCACGTTTTTAGGGAGTGAGGACAGACGTGTGAAATGCGTGTTGTCTGAGGGGTGGTGGAGGAATTACAGGCGTATTTTGGGGTATTTGTGGGGGTGGTGTTGGGGGAGAAGGGGACGTTTCCTGGCTGCTTTCACTCCGCGCATGAGCGTGGGCTCTGTCTGTTGGGTCCACCCCACTTGGACACACCCTCAGGGTTGTCAGGGAGCACCCATGTTGGAGCCACTGGACGTGTTGGGGTGCCGCACCTCCGCCTTCGGACGCTCCCGGCCGGGCAGCACGGTACTGTTTTCAGGGGTCCTCTGACGGGCACAGCCTTCCGCGGCCAACGTTGGCCGCACCCACGAGCCCCTGGCGGGTGCTCCTGAGCTTGATCTTCTGACTGCGACATCCTGCCTGGGCTTCTGTTCCCACTAACCCCCTGGCGGGTGCTGCCTGCCCAGGTGGTGAACCCAAGCTCCTCCTCCTGCCTGCCACTGCCTACTTCTCTGTCACCGGCATCCTTGACAAACCAAACTCGGGGGATGGGGGTGTTCAGCGACCGCCGGCCTTGGGAACGGAACAGCATGCGTTCACGCCGTGGGTCCGGGGAGGCTCCCGTGTGACGATGGCGTGTTACACGTACTCTCACCGTGGGTCCGGGGAGGCTCCCGTGTGACGATAGTGTGTTAAACGTACTCTCACCGTGGGTCTGGGGAGGCTCCCGTGTGACGATGGCGTGTTACACGTACTCTCACCGTGGGTCCGGGGAGGCTCCCGTGTGACGATGGCGTTACACGTACTCTCACCGTGGGTGCGGGGAGGCTCCCGTGTGACGATGGCGTGTTACACGTACTCTCACCGTGGGTCCGGGGAGGCTCCCGTGTGACGGTGGCGTGTTACACGGCTCATGCTCTCACTGTAGGACCCAGCATGTACCTGGAGTGGGGCCGTGCAGCTGCTTGGCTGAGCTCTTCTTGCTGGAGCCACTGCCTGCGCCTCCTGCCCAGGGATTCTCGGGCCTTCTGTCCCCGGGCAACAGCAGGACAGCTCAGACCTTGTTCCCAGCCCAGGACAGCTGTGCTGCCTAGCCTGGCCCTCCCCGCCTGGGGAGTGACTCTCCCGCTCCCCACACACTGACTCAGCACACAGACACCCCTTTTCACCTGTCCTGGTCACACAGACACTGTCCAGCGTCCCCACGGGGTCCTTCAGGTGGACGCACAGACCCTGCACAGCACCACGCATGGCTGAAAGCGCCGTCCCCTACGCGGCAGCCCCACTGTACTTGGAACTGACTTCAGTATGGTGACAGCCTGGGCTCTGGGCGTCCCTGACGCACCTCCTGCTCTCACCGCCAGGGCACGTGCCGTTCCCCTCCCAAGGCCAGTGGTCACCAAAACCCTTGCAGCCTTTGGTTTGGCCAGGACGCTGCCCAGGATGCCACTCCCTGGTCAGTGGCAGGGAGAAGGCAGGGCTTGGGTTCCCCACCTGGCAGGGAGCTGCAGCAGGGGGGGTTAACGGGAAACAGAAGCCCGGGTGGGAATGTCCACACAGAAGACCAAGCTCAGGAGCATCCGCCAGGGGCTTGTGGACGCAGGGAGGGTGCCGGATCCTCCCCTCGCTGTGTTGCGCGGCATCCACCGTCACCCATTGGCTGGTGGACAGAATGATCCCCACGTTCCCCAGCCCAGCCTTCCGAGCTCTGTGGAGACTCACACCTCGCTGCAGCCGTGGGTGCAGGCGCCAGTGCCTGGGCTGCAGGTGTGGGTGCAGGCCCCAGCCGACGTCTCTCAGTGTCCGTTGAGGCCCGGTTGCTCGGCTGCAGTCATGTGTCTGAGTGAATGTTAGCCCACGTGAGCTCTGGCCAACTCAGACACCTGGACCTGCTGCGTTTCTGTGTTGACCCCTCCACACCAGTTCTCCCTCTTTGCTAGAGAGGGGATTTTTAAACCCACACGCGGTGCCTCTCATCTCCGTGTTCGGCTCCTCTGTGTACACACCGACCTTTTTGACTCCTGTGTTTAGCCGTCCAGCGTGTGGTTTGCAGGTGTAGCTGGCAGCCCTCTACCAGCCCTCTCGGAGGGTCCCTGGGAGTCGAGTGCTGGGCCGAGAAGAATGCTCAGAGCTTGCAGCAGGCCCTGCCTTCCGGGGGGTGGCCATCATCTGGGTGGGCGAGGGGCTCAGCTGGAATCCATGAGTGTGGGTCCCGGCGGAACCCCCCCGTCCCTGATTCCATACCACAGCCTCCCGTGTTTCCGCCTCCTGCTGCAGGGCGGGGGCTCCTGGGGGCACGGCTGTGCGTTGCAGCCTGTACTAAGCGTGCCTTCCGCCAGCCCCCTGCTGCTCCGGCACCTCCTCTGTGGCTTTGATCGTGGTGTCCAGTCCTGCTGCCATTGGGGCGAGGGTCATTTCTGCTGGTCACCGTGCCCTGCCTGCTGTGCGCACCCTCTGCACATGCGGGGGTCTGCGCGAGGCTGGTGTCACGAGAGGATGTGTCACGGTGCACGTGGCCCGTGTTCTTGGGGTACACTCACCTGCACCCATCAAGCGCACGCACTTCTACGCAAAGGCAGGCAGCCTCAGTGTTAGGCTCAGCCTTTGTTTTTGGTCGTATATGGACGTGTTTTGCAAAACTGTGGGTGTACTCTGGAAGGGCGACACATGTATCTGTGACTTCTGGAATTGTGATGAGTCAGGGAGCTGCCTTCTCGGTGCCCTCAACAGAAATAGCTTGTTGGGAGGCAGGGTGTTGCCTTTATCAGTGCGCTTTGGGTGACGGGCGCTTTACGAAGTACTTTTTAAAGTACACGTGCTGAGGAGGATTTAAAGTAGATGACCTGGCCGCCACAGGCCCCTCTGGTTTGTCTGAACTTTTTAATGAACAGGCGGCTGGCTTTAGAATTCTTCCACACACACGCAGCTGTTTTTGCTCCTTCTGTGTTTACCGTAGATGCCCGGCCTCACCGGCTACATTCGGGGCAGGGCAGCAGTCCCTGTGATTCCTTCAGAATCCCCTGAGACCTGCTGCTCGGCCCGAGAGGTGGCCAGTTCCCAAGTGAGCTGTGTGTGTTGAAAAGAATGTGTGCTCTGCAGCTGTGCTGGGGCCGAGTCTATTTCTGTCCATGAGATTAAACTTGTAAATCTCCCATGCCCGCATGGGGTGGTTGTGTTGTTTGTTCCGTCTCTCGTCTATTAGTGCCCGGGGTGGGTGGGCCCAGCTTCCCCCCGTCGGTGCCCAGGGTGGGTGGTCCCGGCCTTCCCCCCGTCAGTGCCCAGGGTGAGTGCACTCGGCCGTACCCGTGTCGGTGCCCAGGGTGGGTGGTCCCGGCCTTCCCCGTGTCAGTGCCCGGGGTGGGTGGACTCGGCCGTCCCCGTGTCGGTGCCCAGGGTGGGTGGTCCCGGCCTTCCCCGCGTCAGTGCCCAGGGTGAGTGGACTCGGCCGTCCCCGCGTCGGTGCCCAGAGTGGGTGGTCCCGGCCTTCGCCGTGTCAGTGCCCGGGGTGGGTGGACTCGGCCGTCCCCGTGTCAGTGCCCGGGGTGGGTGGTCCCGGCCTTCCCCGTGTCAGTGCCCGGGGTGGGTGGTCCCGGCCTTCCCCGTGTCGGTGCCCAGGGTGAGTGGTCCCGGCCTTCCCCGTGTCGGTGCCCGGGGTGGGTGGTCCCGGCCTTCCCCGTGTCGGTGCCCGGGGTGGGTGGACTTGGCCGTCCCCGTGTCGGTGCCCAGGGTGGGTGGTCCCGGCCTTCCCCGTGTCAGTGCCCAGGGTGAGTGGACTCGGCCGTCCCCGCGTCGGTGCCCAGAGTGGGTGGTCCCGGCCTTCGCCGTGTCAGTGCCTGGGGTGGGTGGACTCGGCCTTCCCCGTGTCGGTGCCCGGGGTGTGTGGTCCCGGCCTTCCCCGTGTCAGTGCCCGGGGTGGATGGTCCCGGCCTTCCCCGTGTCAGTGCCCGGGGTGGGTGATCCCGGCCTTCTCCGTGTCTGTGCCCGGGGTGGGTGGGCTCCGCCTTTCCTGGCGGGCTGAGTTTGTGTCCAGTGGTGTTTACTTGATCAGTGCGGAGGCTGCGTTGTCAGACATGGATAAAGTTAGCATCATCCTGTCTTCCCCTGACTGACTTCTTCAGCGTTCCTTGGTGGCCTGTCTGTCTCCAGGTCTGTCCATCACCTTGTGTCACTTCATGGATGTTAATACAGCGACACCAGCTTTCTCTACTGTCTGCCTGCTCTTTTTGCATCTCAAAAAAAAAATGTGTAGCCTCTGGGTCCTTAAGTCACATATATCTCCCATGTCTTTCTGTCCTCTGTGTCTCCCGTGTATGTGAATGCTGTTTTCTTTCTGCAGTCAGACCTTTGTCTTGTAACTAGAGCACTCGGTGCATTGAGGTCGATGTTGCCTGCTCATCCGTGTGATGGACTGTGACCGTCTCATCCTGCACCTCTGTCTCCCGCTCTTTTTCAGCTCAGTCGCCTTTTCTCTCGTTTGGAGTACACGCTTTCTACTAGCTCACTGTTTATCCTACACATGTCAACGGCTGGCGGGGCACGGGGCCTCACACCTGTGATCCCAGCGCCTTGGGAGGCTGAGGCAGGAGAATCGCTGGAGGCCAGGAGTTGAAGACCAGCCAGCACAACATAGCGAGACCCCCTCTCTTTAAAGAAAAAAAAAAAAAGGAACGTCGACTAAATTTTTCAAAGCTGAATATTAATCAGTATCTTTTCCTCCAACTCACAAACCATCTCACACTCATCCAGTCACCATGTCACTGACAGGCTGTTGTATTGAGTTTTTTTTTTAAATTGAACATACGTTGTTTTCACTGATTTATGTTTTTTAAATTGAACATACATTGTTATCACTGATTTATGTGGTCAGCTGCCGGGGTTTTCCCACTCATTACCGCTGACCTGCTCTTCATCCCTTTCAATTCCAACCTTCCCTTTGGGAGCTCTTGGCTTCTCCCAGCTGCGTTTCCTCAGCTTTTGCCCCATAGAGTGTCTGTTAATGGGGTGCATGCTCTCTGTAAATTTGGGGCTAAAAATGTCCAAGTATTCGTCTCACTCTTTTTTTTTTTTTTTTTTTTGAGACAGAGTCTCACTCTGTCACCCAGGCTGGAGTACAGTGGTGCGACCTCAGCTCACCGCACCCTCCGCCTCCCGGGTTTAAGCGATTCTCCCGCCTCAGCCTCTCAAGTAGCTGGGATTACAGGCACCCGCCACCATGCCTGGTTAATTTTTTTTATTGTTTTGCTTTGAGACAGAGTCTCACTCTGTCGCCCAGGCTGGAGTGCAGTAGTGCGATCTCAGCTCACTGTAATCTCTGCCTCCTGTGTTGAAGCGATTCTCCTGCCTCAGCCTCCCAAGTAGCTGGGAGTACAGGCATGTGCCACCACACCCGGCTAATTTTTTTGATACTCTTTTTGTTTTTTGTTTTCTGTTTTTTTTTGTTTTTTTTTTTTTAGTGGAGATGAAATTTTGCCATGTTGCCCAGGCTGGTCTTGAACTCCTCAGCTCAGACAGTCTGCCCCCCTCAGCCTCCTTTCAAAGCACCAGGATTGCAGGCATGAGCCACTGCGCCCGGCCGGTTTGAGGGTTTTCGCATCATCCTGGTGAAGTGAGTTTGGTTTGCAAACCTGCAGGAGAGTCCGCTGTAGCCGTCAGTTCTCGGGGGAGAACTCCCCCCTGCCCAGCTCGTACCTGCAGCTCCAGGTGAAGGCTACAACTTTCATTCCTGGGGCCGGAGGCGCGCTGGGGATTTACTTGGAGCTCATTTCCCACTGAAGGTGACGCGTTCTGGGAGCTTCCCCGGAGGACCCTGTGTTTTGCCTCTTCTTCCTCAGAGTTCTGCGAGGCTGTGAGAGATTTCGGGTGAGCCCACTCAGCCCACGCTTCTGAAGGCAGAGCCTGTTCAGGCTCCACGACCTTCCCCGGGTTCCTCCTTCCAGGCAGCTGTGGCCTCAGGTGTCCTCCTTTCCTGCCAGCCTGTGGGCGCCGTCTAGAAGACGTTTGTCAACTATTCTGTCCAGGGTTCTTGGCAGTTTTCAGCAGGAAGGTTGGTTTGTGTACCCAGATCATTTGCTATATTGCCAAACACAGGAGCCCGAGAGCTCACTGCAGAATATTCGCGGGGTCAGTTCCGTACCCCAAATAGCAGAGCTGTGTGAACCCAGCATGATGAAGGGGGAAGAGCCGCAGGCTCCACAGTGGGACCCCCGCAGCGAGAGACGGGAAGGCGCCGCTGCGGGAATGCGTTGTGGGCTCGGGGAGATGCACTGCGGGATCGCGGGCTCGGGGAGATGCACTGCGGGATCGCGGGCTCGAGGAGATGCACTGCGGGATCGTGGGCACGGGGAGATGCATTGTGGGATCGCGGGCTCGGGGAGATGCACTGTGGGATCGTGGGCTCGGGGAGATGCACTGTGGGATGGTGGGCTCGGGGAGATGCAGGGACTTCCTGCCCCAGGACACAGAGGTCACGTTCTGAATCACAGGGAAGGGGTGTGCCCTTCAGGTAAAGCTGTGCTGAAGGAGCACTCAGTCGGCACCTCCTGCGGGGAGCCTGCTCTGCCCCAGGTTACGGAGGCGGCCTCTGTTCCTCCTACATGGGGATCAGAGAAAAACAACTGAGTCTTACCTTGGGTGAGGGTCCTGTAGGGACAGCAGGGTGGGGACAGTTGGGGCGCTGTCGGTGGGACCCTTGTGACCTAGGGTGAGGGTCCTGTGGGAGTAGCAGGGTGGGGACAGTTGGGGTGCTGACTGTGGGACCCTT
Organism: Gorilla gorilla gorilla; assembly: GCF_029281585.2. Classification (NCBI taxonomy): domain Eukaryota; kingdom Metazoa; phylum Chordata; class Mammalia; order Primates; family Hominidae; genus Gorilla; species Gorilla gorilla. The sequence continues at coordinate 104,183,367 of NC_073242.2, forward strand.
GTGACCTGCGGTGAGGATCCTGTGGCAGTAGCAGGGTGGGGACAGTTGGGGCGCTGACTGTGGCACCCTTGTGACCTGCGGTGAGGGTCCTGTGGGAATGGCAGGGTGGGCTGTTTTCTCTGTGAGGACACTGGAGCTTGGACCCAGTCCTGGATGGACCCAGTCCTGGATTGATCCAGGCAGTCAGGATTGTGGGTGCAAAGGCCCTGAGCTGTGGTCCATTGGTATGGGGACTTCCTCCCTGGACCCCTCCTCCATGGCAGTTGGTTGAGGAGGACACAGCCCCATCCCCTGAGTAGTTGATGGAGGAGGAGGACGCAGCCCCATTCCCTAGGTAGTTGGTTGAGGAGGACACAGCCCTGTCCCCTGAGTAGTTGATGGGGGAGGACGCAGCCTCGTCCCCTGGGTAGTTGATGGAGGAGGACACAGCCCCGTCCCCTGAGTAGTTGATAGGGGAGGACGCAGCCCCGTCCTCTGAGTAGTTGATGGGGAAGGACACAGCCCCGTTCCCAGGGTAGTTAATGGAGGAGGACACAGCCCCGTCCCCTGAGTAGTTGATAGGGGAGGACGCAGCCTCGTCCCCTGGGTAGTGGGTGGAGGAGGACGCAGCCCCATCCCCTGAGTAGTTGGTCGAGGAGTACACAGCCCTGTCCCCTGAGTAGTTGATAGGGGAGGACGCAGCCCCGTTCCCTGGGTAGTTGATGGAGGAGGAGGAGGACACAGCCCCGTCCCCTAGGTAGTTGATGGGGGAGGAGGAGGAGGACACAGCCCCGTCCCCTGGGTAGTTGATGGAGGAGGACACAGCCCCGTCCCCTGGGTAGTTGATGGAGGAGGACACAGCCCTGTCCCCTGGGTAGTTGATGGAGGAGGAGGAGGACGCAGCCCCGTCCCCTGGGTAGTTGATGGAGGAGGAGGAGGACGCAGCCCCGTCCCCTGGGTAGTTGATGGAGGAGGAGGAGGACGCAGCCCCGTCGCCTGGGTAGTTGATGGAGGAGGACACAGCCCCGTCCCCTGGGTAGTTGATGGAGGAGGACACAGCCCCGTCCCCTGGGTAGTTGATGGGGGAGGAGGACACAGCCCTGTCCCCTGGGTAGTTGATGGAGGAGGAGGAGGACGCAGCCCCGTCCCCTGGGTAGTTGATGGGGGAGGAGGACGCAGCCCTGTCCCCTGGGTAGTTGATGGAGGAGGACGCAACCCTGTCCCCTGAGTAGTTGATGGGAAAGGACACAGCCCCGTTCCCTGGGTAGTTGGAAGAGGAGGAGGACGCAGTCCCGTCCCTTCAGTAGTTGATGGTGGGGGAGGACGCAGCACCGTCCCTTGGGCAGTTGATGGAGGAGGACGCAGTACGGTTGCTGATGCCATTAACTGTTTCAGACGGTGTTTTAACATCACAGGATGAGATCAAATGTCCAACTCGCAGGTTGTGTAGAGATGCAAGCAGGAGACTCTTGAATGAGTGTTCTGGGGCCTGCGGATATACTGGGTGAGGGGACTGCTGGTGCTGAGTGGGGCCAAGAGCCCGTGGGCGTGGGCTGTGCACCGGGTGAGGGGCTGAGGCGTGTCCACAGCAGTACCTGGTGGACGACCCCTTCTCCTGGCTATGTGGTTGCCTGCCCTGCCTCTGCCTCTCAGAATGTGAGTCGCCCGGGCTCCAGGGACAGGGTTGCCTGTGGACGGCACCTGTGCCTCTCCACATCTGAGCTCTCAGGCGTCTGGGGTGCGTGGCTGCCCTTTTCCCCAGGTCCCTGCCAGGTGTGGTGGGGTCAGTGGTGTGGCTCATGGGAATCAGGAGTGGGTCCTGGCTGGGCTCTCAGGCACCTGGGGCACGTAGCTGCCCTTGTCCCCAGGGCCCTGCTCGGTGTGGTGGGGGCTCAGTGGCACAGAGCAGCCACCCAGAGTGGGGTCCATGGCAGCATGGTGTGGCCTCCTGGGTGAAGGTGTGCCCTGCAGTGGAGTACGTGTGTGGTCCCCCGCAGGGATTGCAGTGTGTCCTCTCCCGGCTGGGATCAGGTGGCCTCAGCACCGTCGGCCCTAGAGAGGCCCCGTGTGTTGTCCGGGTGAAGAAGGCGTTCAGTGCTCCCAGGTTCTAACTGAGCGCTGTCTGTCGACTCTTCAGGTTCAGACGCGGAAAGAAGAGCCTCTGCCCCCGGCCACGAGCCAAAGCATTCCGACCTTCTACTTCCCCAGAGGACACCCGCAGGACTCCGTCAACGTGGATGCCGTCATCAGCAAGATCGAGAGCACCTTCGCCCGGTTCCCCCACGAGAGGGCCACCATGGACGACATGGGCCTGGTGCACAAGGTGCGTGTCACGCATGGGACGTGAAGCAGCCGAGGTGGTACTGCGGGCATGTGAGGGTGAGGCGGAGTGGCTGAGGCGGGTGCGTGTCACAAGCGTGAGTGAGGCGGAGCGGCCGAGGCGGGTGCGTGTCACACAAGCGTGAGTGAGGCGGAGCGGCCGAGGCGGGTGCGTGTCACACGAGCGTGAGTGAGGCGGCGCGGCGGAGGAGGGTGCGTGTCACAGGAGCGTGAGTGAGGCGGCGCGGCCGAGGCGGGTGCGTGTCACAGGAGCGTGAGTGAAGCGGAGCGGCTGAGGAGGGTGCATGTCACACGTGTGCGGAAGCGGCCCAGGTTTTCTCTGAGGTTATAGTTGTGGTCTGAGGTTTGCTATCTGGTTGCTGCTGTGTGAATTCTTAATCATCTGAAACCCGAGTGGGAATTCCGTCTGCATTCTCATCCTGAGGCTGTGAAGAGCGCAGGCCCGCCCTGTGCCACCCTCCCCTTCTCTCCCCTCCGGGGCCAGTGGCGCCAGCTCTCGTGGCTCTCGGAGGCCGTTCTGCACCCTCCTGGCCATGCCCATTTCTGCCCAAGGAGCGGCCATCCCAGGCTGGGCAGCTGTGGACCCCTGTCTCCTGGCAGCAGCCCCATGGGCCCATTTCTAGACTCACTCTGAGTGCTGCGGCGCTGCGTGCATCATTCGCCGCCTGCTTTCCTTCTCAGCTGCATGCTTTCCAGGCTGACTGCGTGAACGCCCGCAGATGGAGCACACTCAGTTTAGTGTCTGTGCGTTACCAAGGCAAGGCCTACACCAGATGCGTGTCTGGACCCCTGGTGGGCGGTTGTGTTTCCAGGGACCTGTGCCCGCATCTCCAGCCTCCTACCCTCCACGTGGAGTCGCTGGGCAGCGGATGCTCCCACTCCTCCGGGTCAGAGCCCCAGAGCCTCGGTGCACGGTACATGTGAGCCCCTCATGGTGAGACCCCTGCCCCCCGGCCCTCTCCAGCTCTGCAGCTGTGAAGGGGGTCCTCGGGAGTGAGCAGGTTTTTGTTTTTTGGGTTTGCTTGTTTGAGACAAAGTCTTGCTCTGTCGCCCAGGCTGGAGTGCAGTGGTGTAATCTCGGCTCACTGCAACCTGCACCTTCTGGGTTCAAGTGATTCTCCTGCCGCAGCCTCCCAAGTAGCTGGGACTGTAGGCATGCACCACCATGCCTGGCTAATTTTTATATTTTTAGTAGAGATGGGGTTTCACCATATTGGCCAGGCTGGTCTTGAACTCCTGACTTCAAGTGATCCGCCTGCCTCGGCCTCCCAAAGTGCTGGGATTACAGGCGTGAGCCCCTGCACCTGGCCGGTTTTTGTTTTTTTAACTTATTAATACAGTCTATTAAATGAGTTGGTTTTCGGATGTTAAACCAACCTTGCTTCCTGGCATAAATTCCACATGGTCGCTGTGTCTCATCTTTTTTATATGTTGCTGGATTCCAATAATTTTGCAACTGGATTCACAGAGAAGACAGTGCTTGGTAGTTTTCTTGTGAGTCCTTTGTCTGGTTTTGGTTTTAGGGCAATACGGGTCTGAAAGAACACATTAAGAAGTGTCCCCGCCCTTTTTCTATTAGGGATTGTGTTTTTAAAGTATTTTTAAAAGTTTTTTATAAATATGTAAAAACCTCCATGGTTACAAAGTGAACACTACTAACAAACCAGACACATTCAGATAAGTCCAGGTTCTGTCCCTGTCTGTGCTGTTTCTACCCCGGAGGTAATAGTTTCCATAGCTTTGGTTTATCCTCTTATTGTTATTTTAGCTTTTAATATGAGCAATTATGTACAAATATGTGTATGACTATGAACATACATACTTCTTGCATTTCTTAGAGAAAAATTAGCATGCTGTTGTACACTTGCATATTTGTTTTTGCTAAGTCACTCGGTATTTGTAGAGGTGTCCCTGTCTTGTACGGCAGTGTGGGGCCATGAAAGGACCAGATAAGTCACAACCATGCAAAACCATCTTCCAGTAAAAATTAGGATCATTCTATAATCATTTTTGTTGAAATATTAGAAACTTTCTTATAGTCGGTTGCAAACATGTAGTGAATGAAAAGAACTAATATTTACCTAGTATGCTGTAATTTAAAACACCAGAAACATTAAGAATTGTTTTATCTCTCAGTAAAAACTTGCCAAAAGTAGTTACAGCAGTGCCATCTCCTTGTCCCGTGTGGAGTTAGCACCTGCTCCGTGCCCTGGCAGACTCTCTCGACTTTACACGCCTTGCTCAGCTTCCGCGTTTTATCCTTGGTGCTCTTGAAGTTGTGGGGTATCTCTGAGAGTTCCTTCACTGGGAGGTCTCTTTGCTGGCATTCCGTCTGCTGGGACACCTTCATCCTTTTCAGTACAGCCTTCGTTGTGTGGAGAACTCACCCTCGCGGAGTGTGCCCGGCCCCACCCACACGGTCTCTGCACGCCTTGGGCTGGGTCAGTCACCTCTTTTGCAGCTCACGTGCTGCGTCCGCTTCGGGTCCTACAAAGCCACTCGCGCAACACAGTGAGGTTCCTGCATGGGACCCATGTATTCCACTGAGTGCTTCCCCGCCACGGCGCCCCCCCCCCCCCGCGCCCCCACGCGGTGCTTCCCCGCCAGGGTGCCCATCCCCACGATGCTTCCCCGCCACAGCGCCCCTCCCCACGCGGTGCTTCATCCCGACGGTGCTTCTCCCCCACGGCGCCCCCTCCCTCCGTGGTGCCGCCCCCCACAGCGGCGCCCCCCCCCCCCCCAACCCCGCGGTGCTTCCCCGCCTCGGCACCTGGTTCTCACGTGCGCGCTTCATGTCGTTTTCCTTCCAGGACTCAGTTCTCGGTGTCACCTCGCTACCACGCACCGCGGCACTGGCCTTGGTGGCCGTCTAAGGTAGTGAGGCTTTAAGACTTGAAAGAACTTGGTCCGTTGGCTGGATGTCACGTTTGGTGGTAAAAAGCAAGTTTTCTCGTTGTCTTTGATGCCCCAGAGAAGCAGGGTGACCTGGGTGTGACCCAGCAGGGCAGGGGAGAGTTCTGAGACTGAAGTTGTGTCGCTTGCAGTGTCTGCACCGCTGGGAGTCCGAGAGACACCTCCACAGGCCCCACTGTCCATGCACGCACCGACGCGGCCCTGCAGGCAGAGAGCATGGTGCTCGGGCACCCACGGTGACTGTGGGCAGAGGCCAGCAGGGTGTGCACTGTCGCGACTTAATCCACCTGCGCTGTGGCGGCAGAACGCTGTGAGCGTCCAGCATGTGTGGGGGCCGCAGGCAAACTTCAGCTTCCCCGAAAGGCTGCTGAGCCTGTCTCGGTGGCGCCCAGCTCACCGCCATGTGCGGATGTCCGTCCACGTCTCCATCGTGTGCCTTTGGGATGGTTTTCTGTGAGCCGGGCCCCCGGCCCAGGGGACGAACAAGTAGGGGTGGCATCATCACGCTTCCCTGCGTGAGGCCCGCGCCGTTTCGAATTCTCCGTCGCGTGAGTGAGTGAGTGAGGGCCTGGAGTCACAGCCCACGGCGTGTTGTCAGGCGGGTGGACTTTGGCCGGCGGCTGCTTGAGAACTCACATCTGAGGGGACTTTGAGTTTGATGAGGGGGGTTCCCCCGTGGATCTTAGCCGTGGCCGTGCAGCGAGGTCCGTGTGTGCCTTCTCCTGGCCCGGTTGTTCCTGTCTATGTGAGTCAGGGCTGATCTCATACATCATTTCCTCCCTTTCATCATTTTCACTCCTCTGTGTTTTCTCTGAAGCCATTTGAGAAAGAATCATCAGCTCCTTCCCCTCCACCAAACTCCACCCCCTAGGCTGCCCCCACAGGAAAACACACTTTTCTCTTTGTTAATTTCCTTTAAACGTTGTTGGCTAATTCAAGGTTTTCATTTATTGAAACTATTTTGATGATTTACATTTTTTCTAAAACAATTTTTTGCATAGCTTAGAAATTTCTTGCTCCTAAAGCTTTTGTCTTGTATGATTTACAAAATCTTGATCGTATCTGCATCATATATAGACACTTTCTTGACAGAATCATTTATTTCTGGTTCCTTTCTTGATCCGTCATGCTACACAGTAACGTATATCTCTTTCAGTAAGCAGCTGTCAGTGTTACAGATTATTTCAGTTCTTTCCCTCATGAATTTCTACGGTCATCTTTTTTTACATACATTTCCTTCTGTCATTTTTTTTAGTTTATTGAATAGTTTTTTGTTTTGTCAGCTGTATTGTCATATAATTACACACACTAAGATTCACCAATTTTAAGTGTACAATTTGATCCGTTTTGGTAAAGCACACACCTTTTGTGCCTCATCAGTCCCCCTCTTTTCTCCCTGGCCCAGGCCAGCCGCAGATGTGCTTCCGGTCGCTGTAGCTTTGCCTCTCTTAGAATTTCACATGAGGACTCTTGGAGCATTTTGTCTGTGGTTTCTCACTTCTTCCTGGCAGCATCTTTATTTTAAATTTTATTTTGAATGGACAAGTAATATTTGCGTATACAGGGTACAGCAAGATGTTTCGCTATGTGTGTGTTGAGGAATGATTAAGTCCTGTGGTGTGGATACTGTGGGGCTATAGCTGTGTGGCTGGCCAAGGTGTGGATACCGTGGGGCTCGCTGTGTGGCTGGCGGGGTGTGGATACTGTGGAGCTCGCGTGTGGCTGGCCGGGGCGTGGTGTCTGTGGGGTTCACTGTGTGTCTGGCAGGGTGTGGTTACTGTGGGGCTCGCCGTGTGGCTGGCTGGGGCGTGGTGTCTGTGGGGTTCACTGTGTGTCTGGCGGGGTGTGGTTACCATGGAGTTCACTGTGTGTCTGGCGGGGTGTGGTTACTGTGGGGCTGGTGGGGTGTGGATACTGTGGCGCTCACGTGTGGCTGGCCAGGGCGTGGATACTGTGGGGCTCACTATGTGTCCCTGGCCGAATGGGCAGTTTGTTCTTTCTATCACTGAGTAGCTTCTGCTGTGTGTGTGCTCCATCTCTCCCCTGTTCCGGGGTCGATAGACGTCTGGTTGCTTTGGTTTTTGCCTGTTGTGAGTAAAGCTGCTGTGTGTCTGTGCACTGATTTACGCAGACATGCTTGCGTTTTCCTGAGGTGATTAATACCACAGAGGTGAGCTCTGCCTCATCTGGTGGCCACATGTTTAGTTTTGTAAGAAGCTGTAAAACTGCTTCCAGGGCCCAGGAGTGGTGGCTCACTCCACTAATCCCAGCACTTCGGGAGGCTGAGGTAGGCAGATCACCTGAGGTCAGGAGTTCGAGGCCAGCCTGGCCAACATGATGAAACCCCATCTCTACTAAAAATACAAAAATTAGCCAGGTATGGTGGCGGGCGCCTGTCATTCCAGCTACTCGGGAGGCTGAGACAGGAAAATCGCTTGAACCCAGGAGGTGGAGGTTGCAGTGAGCCAAGATCGCACCACTGCACTCCAGCCTGGGCAACTAAGCAAGACTGTGTCTCTAGGCAAAAAAAAAACAAAAAAAAAAAAAACGTGCTTCCGGGGTGGCCCTGAGTGACGCATTTCCAGGCAGCAGCGTTGACCCCTGCGGGCACGTGGCCACACGCTTTGCCTTTAGCCGTTCTGCGTGTGTGCAGGCGTCCCGTCCTGGCTGCACTCCTCATTTCCCTGATGTACGTGTTGACCACCTTACGTGTTTCTTTCTCATCAGTTTGCCTTTTTTTCATTTTGGGGCAGCTGTGTTGAGATATAACTGATGTGGGATGCATGGTGCGTGTGGAAGGTGCAGTTCAATGAGCTTTGACGTCCGTACCCACCCGTGAAACTATCCACAGCACCAAGACAATAGGTGTCCCTGCATCCTTGCGCTTGAGCGGGCACGTGCGCTGGACTTTTCTCTGCTGCTTTCTGACGCACACCTGCCCTCATCCCACGCTACCTCAGGCCTCCTTTCTGTCAATATAGATTAGCCGGAATTTTCTGGAATTTTATGTGAACAGAATCGGACAGCAGGCACTTTTTTTATTATGGGAAAATTCACATAACAGAATTCACCACCATAACCATTTGGAGCACAGAGCTCGGAGATGTTTGTTGCATATACAGCACGGTGTTCCATGTGCGTGTGTGGAGGGTCGGATCGCGTGGTGTTCCCTGTGCATGTGCAGTTCCACTTCCGGCTTTCTGGGGAACCTGCACGCTGTCTTCCCGAGTGGCTGCACCGTTGTTCGTTCCCACTGTGTGAATTTTAGAACCGGCCCCTCCATTGCTACGACAGCCTGCTGGGATTGCGTCGGCATCCTGTTGACTCTAGATGAACTCGGAAGAATCTCAACCATATTGAGGCTTCCGTCTCATGAACGCGGTCCAGCTCTCCCTTATTTCAGGCATCTTTCACTTCTTTCAGTACGCCTCGTAGTTTGGTCTTGTTCACGGTTCATCACATTGATACCCAAGCATTTCCTGTTTCTAATGACACTGTACGTGGTATTTTTTTACTTTAATATGATTGTCAATTGTGAATGTTGAGAAGCACTGTTAGTTTTTATATGTGGACTTTGCATTTTCTGACCAAGTTTAACTCAGTCATCAGCTCTACCAGCTCAACCTTTAAGTCCGGCAGAGTCTCTAACGCACGGTCAGGTCATCTTCAGGTGAGCACAGTTCAGCCTTTCTCTTCTCGTCTGCATCTGTGTCTCCTCCCTGACTTTCTGTACACAGGCTCGGCCCGCCAGTGCAGTGCTGGAGAGCTGTGGAGAGCACGCCCCTTCCCGCCTCGGGCTCAAGTCGTCCCTGACGCAGCGGCCCTGCCTGGCGTCCTTCATCAGACTCAGGAGGCCCCTTCCCTTTTGGTTTCTTGTTTGCTGGGAGCTCTTGTTTTTTTTTTTGAGACAGGTTCTCATTCTGCCCCCGGGCTGGAGTGCAGTGGCATGATCTCAGCTCACTGCAGCCTCGACGTCCTGGGCTCCAGTGATCCACCCACCTCAGCCCTCCCGAGTAGCCGTGACTGCTGGCACCCGCCATCACACCTGGCTGATTTTTTCTTTTTTGGTAGAGACAGGGTTCTGCTACGTTGCCCAGGCTGGTCTGGAACTCCTGGGCTGGAAGGATCCTCTTGCCTCAGCCTCTCAAAGTGCTGGGATGATGACAGGCATGAGCCACCACGCCTGGCCTCAGTTTACTTTTTAAAATTATAAAAGTGCCTTGAAGTTTGTCCGGGATGCTAGGTGTGTATTTCTGCGTGTATTGAGGGGGCAGTGAGGTTTTCCTTTGGTCCTCTAAAAGGTGAATGGACCTGACTGAGTCTGAGTGTGAAGGCAGCCCCGGTCCTTGGGTGAGCCCCCGGTCCCTGTTCCACCGCAGCGTGTCACGCTTCTTCTGTGCATCAGCTGTGCATTGCCCGGCCACGCAGGGGTAGCGTCTGCGGTCATGAAGGACTGGTCTTGACCTGACTGACGTCTCAGCGTGAAGGCAGCCCCAGTGTTTGGGTGAGCCCCCGGTGTTTGGGTGAGCCCCCTGTGTTTGGGTGAGCCCCTGGTCCCTGGGTGAGCCCCCGGTCTTTGGGCGAGCCCCTGGTCCCTGGATGAGCCCCGGTCTTTGGGTGAGCCCCCTGTGTTTGGGTGAGCCCCAGTCTTTGGGTGAGCCCCCTGTGTTTGGGTGAGCCCCTGGTGTTTGGGTGAGCCCCAGTCTTTGGGTGAGCCCCTGGTCCCTGGGTGAGCCCCGGTCTTTGGGTGAGCCCCCGGTGTTTGGGTGAGCCCCTGGTCCCTGGGTGAGCCCCCAGTGTTTGGGCGAGCCCCCGGTCCCTGGGTGAGCCCTCAGTCCCTGGGTGAGCCCCCGGTCTTTGGGCGAGCCCCTGGTCCCTGGGTGAGCCCCAGTCTTTGGGTGAGCCCCCAGCCCCCGATCCCGGGTCCACCACACGGTGTCACACTTCTCCTATGTGTTGGGTCCACATTGCCAGGCCTTGCAAGGGGTTGCATCTGCACTCGGAAGGACTGGCCTGCGGTCTCCTTTTCTTGTGATAGCTTGGTCTGGTTTAGCATCGGGGGGATGCTGGCCTCGGAGAGTTGCTTGGAAAATGTCCTTTAGAATTCACTTTTCTGGAGCCATTTGTTTAGAATGGGTGTTATTTTTATTTGAATGTTTGGTAGAACTCATCAGTGAAGCCATTTGGGACAGTTTTCTCTGTGGGAAGGTTTTTAACGACAGCATGAATTGTTTCAGTAAACACAGGCTGTCTGTATCATCTTTTCTCTTTTTTTTTTTTGGAGACAGAGTCTTGCTCTGTCACCCAAGCTGGAGTGCAATGGCACCATCTCACCTCACTGCAACCTCCACCTCCTGGGTTCAAGCAATTCTCCTGCCTCAGCCTCCCGAGTAGCTGGGATTACAGGCATGCGCCATCACGCCCGGCTAATTTGTGTATTTTTAGGAGAAACGGGGTTTCACCATGTTGGCCATGCTGGTCTCGAACTCTTGACCTCAGGTGATCCACCCGCCTTGGCGTCTCAAAGTGCTGGGATGACAGGCGTGAGCCACCGCGCCCGGCCACTGCCACCCACTTTTAGACCGTCGGATCTCACAAGAACTCAGGATTACGAGAGCAGCAAGGGGGCTGTCCACCCTCATCACCCAGTCACCCCCCAGCAGAGCCCTGCTCCAACACTCAGGATCACAGTTCCCCCTAAGACTTGGGTGGGGACTCCGAGCCAAAGCCCACCACTGGTTCATGTGACCCTGAAGACTCCTCCGGCTCCGCGATGTCACTCGCTCACGTAGCTCGGCAGCGTTTTCACACATCTTTACGTGTCTGCAGATTGTCCTCTTGTCCCGTCACCCGCCGAGAAACGCGTGCTGAACTTGCCGGCCGTGGTTGTGGCGTCCTCCTTTGTCCTCTCACACCCGTCGGTCGGTGTCGGCGTGCCCTGTGCGAGTGTAGACGCTCAGGACTTTGTCCGCCTCGTGAGTCCCCCGCTCAGCAGCACCATCACGTGGGCCTTGGGGCCGGTGGTGTTTCCTGCTCAGGGAGCTACTCTGAGGTCAGCAGAGCCATAATGGAATAGGGTTCAGCAGTACACGGGCAGACGATCCACACAGAGCAAGGTGTGTGAGTCCCACACGCGTGTGCTGAGCGAGGGAAGCCAGGTCTAAAAGTCCGCAGATGGCCGGGTCCCGTTGCCGTGTCCTGGAAAAGGTGAACCGGAGCCACAGGGAGGAGGCCTGGGGGCCGTCGCCGTAGCAGACTGCGGAGGGCCGGAAGGGACTGTCAGGGCTGGCGGCCTCGTTCCCTGTCCTGGCCGTGCGGGTGGGCATGCCGCTGCGTTGCCGGGCCCCACAAGGAGTCGGTCTTTCTGTGTGTCGATCACGAAAAGACTTTTAAAAGTCAGATCAGGGTGTCTGATGTTTTATTCCCTTTCTGATAAGGATTTTGTAACATTCAGGTAAAACTGCTTTCCTTTGTATCGTTTGCATTTTAGAGTTGATTATCTCCATTTACTTTAGGATTATTTTAAATTATGAGCTAATTCATTTGGAGGTAATTTTCGGGTTTGGTGTGGTGGGGGGACTGTGTGCCCAGCACTCTCCCGCTCAGTTCTCATCCCCCAGACGCCGGGGGTGCAGCTGTCTCTGGTTGCAGTGTCATCCCTGTAGTCCCAGCACTTTGAGAGGCCAAGGCGGGAGGATGGCTTGCGGCCAAGGGTTCCAGACCAGCCTCGGCAACATAGTGAGACTTCACTGTAGAAATTTTAAAAATTACCCAGGCATGATAGCGCACACCTGTGGTCCCAGCTACTTGGGAGGCTAAGGTGGGAGGATTGCTTGAGCCCGTGAAGTTGAGACTGCACTGAGCTGTGATCACACACTGCACTCCAGCCTGGGCAACAGCAAGACCGTGTCTCGAAAAACAAGTAAAATAAAAAATGGATCACACTGTGATCACACACTGTACTCCAGCCTGTAGGTCTGGACACATTAGACGCTAGCCTGTAGGGCTGGATAGATTTGATGCTCCATCCCTGCCACTGGGTCATTACGGTGTGTCTTGCACACGGTGAGGAGCACAGATGTGAAGGCTCACACATCCCCCCATCCCTGGGTGTTGAGCGCTTGGGGTTTGAAACCTGCACAGCCTGTGAGCCAGAATGGTCTCATGAGGTCAAAAGCGTGGGACTAGCACCAGCCCGAGGGCCCGGTGCTGCACCCAGCTCGTTCCCTCCCACCGCACCGGGACGCCCTTCCAGGTGGCCAGGGCCGAGCTCCGTCGGGAGCCGGCACGTGCCTGTGCGTCCTGCAGGGCCTGGCCCCTCCAGCTGCACAGGTGCGCCAGCCGGAGAGCGTCCTTTCCCATAGCTGCACTGCAATCCCCGCTGTGGCGCGCAGCCCCCTCCGCAGTCCCCCACGCCCTCCGTGGTCACTCCCGCCCTGCACCTGTCAGGACGACTCTGCCACAGTTTATTCCTCTAGTCCCTGCTCTCACGTCCGGCTCCTCTCGCCTGGGGCACCGTGAACCAAGCAGCCGACATCCCCATCCGTGCAGGCTCTCACGGGCACAGGCCCTCTTCCCACTGGTGTGCTTCTGGGAGGACGGATGCCCTGGCCGGGCCATGGGGCTTTATGCTCAGCCGCCCCGTGGGCCGCTTTCCCGGCAGTTGCGCGGCGTCCCAGTTCCCCCAGCAACGCGGAGGACACCCAGCTGCCTGGCAGCCTCGCGGGGTCTGGCGTCTTCAGTCCTTTTTGTCTCTGCCGCGCGTGTCATGTTCTTGTTGCCACCTCTCCATGCCCCGTGAACCCTGCCCTCACCAGCGCCAGTGCTGGGCGCTTCCCCTTGTCTACGGCCGCCGTGTACCCCTCTCCGGAGGGCAGCGCATGTCCAGACTCGGTCGTGTTCGGGCCTGTTTCTCACTGATGCTTAAAATTCTGCCTCTGAGTCCCTCGTCAGAATCTCGCCTTGCAGAGACATTTCTCCCTCTGTGTCATGTCCTGTCGTGGTGTTCCCCGTGCTGGTAGCTGACCCTGAGTCCTGCGCTGGGGCGGTGCAGCAGGCCGCTCTCTTCCTTCAGGGAGTGCACGTGTGTCCCATGAAAGAAACCTTGGCCACGGCAGAGCCGTGCAGCGTCACTCGTTTCCTTCCAGGAGGGCCGCTGTTTGGCCTTTCACCCTTCGGGCTGGGATCCCCTGGTATTCAGTTTGTGTGAAGTGTGTTTGCCTGTGGATATTCCACGGGGCTCTGTCCCAACTCACTTCCTTCCCTTGCTCTCTTAGGCCACCGGTGCCTGACGGAGACTGACTGAGTCTTCATTACTCTGACTTTACAGGAAGGGTTGAAACCGGGCGGTAGGACTTATATCCACCAACTTGGTCCCCCTGTGAGTTCTTTTGTGTTCCCTGGTAAGTTTTCACATGAGCCTGTCCGTGTATACTACAAACCCCAAAACAACAGGCCCTCGGTGCATGTGGATGGGGATTGCTGGACTTTGGGTGGGGATCGCGTGGACTCTGGGTCAACAGAGTCGTCTGGAGGAAATTGCAGTCTGTGAACTCAGCAGTGAGGTCCACCTCACCACGTTGAGGTTGTCTTTAATTTCACCCAGCCGTGCCCTGCAGTTTGCTTTGTAGACACTGTGTGTGATTTTTGTTCCATTTTTTCGTAGGTTGATTTTTCATGCTCTTGATAGATGGCATTATTGAAGATTTTATTTTCTAGTTGTTTGTTGCCAGTATATTGAAATAATTTATTTTTGCATATTGTCCTTGGATGCAGCAACTTTGCTGAAGATACTTATTAATTCCCGTATTTGGTAAGCATTTGGATTGTCTACACAGTGTGTTGCTTGTGAATTATGACGGTTCTGCCTCTTTCTGCCTGTCGGCGTATCTTTCAGCCTTTCCCTTGCCTGCTGCCCTGGCTCGGCCGTCCAGGCGGCCTTGGTGGTGACACTGTCTTCTTGTTCCCAGCACAGGGAGGAAGTGTTCGTGTGTCATCGCTGTCTGAGCAGCTGGGGTGTTTCGTAGAGGCCCTTTGTCTGAGCATTCAGGCTGCTGTCACGAAACACCATAGCCCGGGCAGCTCGTCACCAGCAAGACATTTACTGTTCACAGGTCTGCAGGCTGGAAGATCTCGGTGTGGCAGAGTGGTGCCTGGTTCATCGACGGCGCCTTCCCGCTGCGTCCTCACGGGGTGGAAGGGGTGAGGGAGCTCTCTGGGGTCCCTTAGAAGGGGACTCATCGCATTCATGAGGCCCCACCTCCCAACACCATCGCCTCGGGGGAGAGGATTTCAACACGTGGATCTTGGGGACCCAGGCATTCAGGCCATAGCACCCTTTATGAGAGTAAGAGTGTCCCTCCTGATTCTGGTTTCCTGGTCTATTATTATTATGATTTTTCAGTTATTGCCGAGTTGGACTTGCTACTGTGTGTTCTGTGTGGGATTTCTGCCTCTGCTCTCCAGTGATAACTGGCCTGTGACTTCCTGTGTCCCTGACCGCGTCCAGGCTGTGCCAGCCTCGGAACAGGCACTGGGAAACGCCCCTCGTTTTTCTTCTCCAGGGGAATGCATGTGTGATTTCTTCCTTCAATGTTTGGTCGACTCATGGGAGCAGCCTTTGGGGGCTGGAATTTTCTTGGTGGAACAGTTTTAAATTATGGACACAATTTCTTGCAGAAACAGCTCTTTCAGATTTTCTATTGTAGTTTATTTTTTGACTTGTTCATCAGGGAGTCTGTTTCACCAGTCATCTGACTTATAGGCATAAAGTGATTCATGAGCATCCACTATCTGATGTTTGTAGGATCTGTAGTTACAGCTGACATGGCTAATCTGTATTTGCTCTCTTTTTTTTTTTTTTTTTTTTTTTTTGAGACAGAGTCTCTCTCTGTCACCCAGGCTGGAGTGCAGTGGTGTGATCGTGGCTCACTGCAACCTCCACCTCCCAGGATCAAGTGATTCTCCTGCCTCAGCCTCCCGAGTAGCTGGGATTACAGGCGTCTGCCACCATGCCAGGCTAATTTTTGTGTTTTTAGTAGAGACAGGGTTTCACCATGTTGGCCAGGCTGGTCTCCAACTCCTGACCTCAGGTGATCCACCCCCCTTGGCCTCCTAAAGTGCTGGGATTACAGCCATGAGCCACCGAGTCTAGCCAGGGTTAATTAATTTTTAAGAAATCTTTCAAATCATTGAGTTTTGATTTTGTTGATTTTCTGTTACTATTTACTTTTCGTTGCATCTCTGCCATGTATTTGTTCCTTTGGGGTAGAAGTGTAGACGATCGATTTTAAACTTTCCTTCCTCACGCGTGTATTTAAGGCTGTGAACCTGCCATGGGTCGCTGCTGTAGGTGCGTCCCACACATTCCATGAGATGTTTCTGTCGCCGTCCGATTCACCGCGTTGCCTGGCTGACGGGGCCATTTATTCCCATACTTACTGGTTCTTAGTACGTGCCGCTTGATTTCCAGACGCTGGGGATGCAGCCGCCTCTGGTTACAGTGCCCACGCGTGGTCTGTGGTCAGGGGAGACTGCGTGCCCGGCACTCCCACGCTCAGCTCTCGTGACTGTTTGAAGGCTGGAGCGAAAGCCACGTTGAGTTTGCAGACGCCCGGACAGGCCTCGCTGAGCGTGCTGTGTCTTTCTGCAGCAGAGGGTCTCTGGGCAGCGTCGGTCAGGCGCGAGGTACGCAGCAGGAGCGCCGGCGTCCAGGCCCCGCTGACTGCCCACTCCTGCCCTCTCTGCCCCAGGCCTGCAGCTGCCCCCTCTACTGGAAGGGGCCACTCTTCTATGGCGCCGGCGGGGAGCGCACGGGCTCCGTGTCCGTCCACAAGTTCGTCACCATGTGGAGAAAGTGAGTCCTGGGCTGGGCAGGGGGCTGTGTCGGGAGGGCGGAGGTGTCCCCAGGTCCCCGTGGTGCCAGGACGGGTGCCCCCTGAGGCTGCCGCAGTGAGAGGAGAAACCCTTATATGGGCACAGGCCTGGCCGTCGTGTGCGGCCACCTGCCACGCACCACGTGGAACACCACACACATGTTCCCACCCTGCGTCTGTGGGGTCGAAAGCCACCCCCCTGTGAGGGTGGTGCCCAGTCATCCTGTCCTTCCAGAATCCTCCAGAACTGCCACGATGACACGGCCAAGTTCGTCCATCTGCTCATGAGCCCCAGCTGCAACTACCTGGTGCAGGAGGACTTTGTCCCCTTCTTGCAGGTGAGAGCCTGCGTCTGTACCACAGGCCTTATCCCTCACGGGAGGGCTGGCGTCTACACCATATGCCTTATCCTTTACAGGAGGGCCCACGTCTACACCGCACACCTCATGGGAGGGCCCGCGTCTACAGCGCATGCCTCACGGGAGGGCCGGCGTCTACACCGCACGCCTCACGGGAGGGCCCGCGTCTACACCGCATGCCTCACGGGAGGGCCCGCGTCTACACCGCATGCCTCACGGGAGGGCCGGCGTCTAGACCACACGCCTCATCCCTCACGGGAGGGTCCGCGTCTACACCGCACACCTCGTGGGAGGGCCCGCGTCTACACCACATGCCTCATCACTCATGGGAGGGCTGGCGTCTACACCATACGCCTTATCCCTCACGGGAGGGCCCGCGTCTACACCGCATGCCTCACGGGAGGGCCCGCGTCTACACCATACGCCTCATCCGTCACGGGAGGGCCGGTGTCTACACCGCACACCTCATGGGAGGGCCCGCGTCTACACCGCATGCCTCACGGGAGGGCCGGCGTCTACACCACAGGCCTCATCCCTCACGGGAGGGCCCGCGTTTATACCGCACACCTCATGGGAGGGCCCGCGTCTACACCACATGCCTCATCACTCACGGGAGGGCGGGCGTCTACACCATACGCCTCATCCCTCATGGGAGGGCCCGCGTCTACACCGCACACCTCATGGGAGGGCCCGCGTCTACACCGCATGCCTCACGGGAGGGCCGGCGTCTACACCACAGGCCTCATCCCTCACGGGAGGGCCCGCGTTTATACCGCACACCTCATGGGAGGGCCCGCGTCTACACCACATGCCTCATCCCTCACGGGAGGGCCGGCGTCTACACCGCACACCTCATCGCTCACGGGAGGGTCCGCGTCTGCAGCGTCCACACCGCACACCTCACGGGAGGGCCGGCGTCTACACCGCGCGCCTCGTGTCTTCCCACCCGCAGGACGTGGTGAACACGCACCCGGGGCTGTCGTTCCTGAAGGAGGCGTCCGAGTTCCACTCGCGCTACATCACCACGGTGGGTCCCCAGCGGAGAGGCCATCGGTTCCAGCGCGGGGCGCGGGTGTTTCTGCAGCGGCCGCCGCGGGGCTTCTGCGGAGCGGGGCGGGCGGGGCCCGGGGGTCCTGAGCTTTCGGAGGAGGCGGCCGCGCCCTGGGAGGGTCTCCGCCCGCCCAGGAGCCCGGTGTTGGGGGGACTCTGGTTTTCGGGGTGGCCGCGCCCCTTTCCCACCTGTCCTGGACCCGTGTAGCTCCGGGGCGTCCCCGGCCAGACCCTCCCCGCTTTCCGCGGCCTGGGGTGGCGCCTCCCGCAGGGCCCTTCCCGCTGCCCCCGCCTGTGCCCTGGCGGGCCCGGTGCGGCTGAGACCAAGGCCGCGCCCCTCTCCTGGCTCCCGGTCTCCGTGTGGGGCGGGGCTCCTGGGGGTCTGCGCACCCACCGCACTGACGGCGCCCCCGCAGGTCATCCAGCGGATCTTCTACGCCGTGAACCGGTCCTGGTCCGGCAGGATCACCTGCGCCGAGCTGCGGAGGAGCTCCTTCCTGCAGGTGCGGAGCGGCCCCCTGCCCCCTGCCCCCTGCCCCCTGCCACCTGCCACCTGCCTTGTCCCTACCTCTCCTACCTCCAGTCCCTTCCCTCCCCCCTCTTCCACCCCCCCTCCTTCCCCCTCCCCCCCACTCCCACCCCCACCCCCACCTCCACCTCCACCTCCACCGCGCTCCCAGCCCACCCCCAGGCCTGTGAGCACTGGAACCGCGCCGCCTGCGGTTGGGGGTCCACGGTTGATCTAGGAGGCGGGTGGGGCCGTACTGGGCACCACCCTGAGGGGGAGCCGAGCCCTGACTCCCCCAGAGCTGACCCCCACCCCCACGCCCGCCTAGGGAGCCACCCCCATGCTGGAACTCCCCCCACCGCAGAGTTGCCCCCACTCGGAGCGCCCCCGGCCCCAACTGCCCAGTCCCCCCGACCCACGGAGCGGCCCCGCCCCGCCCAGCCTTCCCTGCCCCGCCCGCAGCCGGGCGGACTTGGGGCGTCCCCGCAGAGGCCCCGCGCTCAGGCCGCCTGGGTCCTTTGGCAGAATGTGGCGCTGCTGGAGGAGGAGGCGGACATCAACCAGCTGACCGAATTCTTCTCGTACGAGCATTTCTATGTCATCTACTGCAAGTTCTGGGAGCTGGACACGGACCACGACCTGCTCATCGATGCGGACGACCTGGCGCGGCACAATGACCACGGTGCGCGGGGGCACAGGGGCGGGCGGGCCGCGGGGACACCGAGCACACCCTTCTCTCAGGGCCTGCGGGTCTGCAGCTGCCTCTCCTTCCGCACTCCCCGCTGTGTGTCTGCAGCTGCCTCTCCTTCCCCACTCGCCGCTCTGTGTCTGCAGCTGCCTCTCCTTCCCCAGTCGCTGGCCCGTGTCTGGGTCCCCGCGTGCGCCTCTGCCCGAGGCCTCTGCCTGCGGCCTCTGCCTGCGGGCGTCTACAGGGTCAGTGTGGCCGTTGGTCCTGAAGCTCCTGGCCCGAGGGCCAGCAGCGCTGTGGGGCTTCCTTGTTAACACCCGAGCAAGGGCGGGCAGACCACACGCCTTCCCTCAGGAGCTCCAGGTTGCAGCCCCCAACGCCTGGAGCAGTTTCCATCCAATCCCGGACTAGGTGGAGTCCCAGGCTTAGAGGTCGTTCAAATACCGCCGCGGGAGCTGGTGCCGCCCAGGTGTCCTCACAGCAGCCACCTCCCGGCCCTTCTAAGAGTCATCCACACTTGCAGGAACTCAAAGCGGCCTGTGGCCTGTGGGGCTGGAGTTTTCTAAAGGATTCCTTTAAGTGTGCTTTTTTTTTTTTTTTTTTTTTTTTTTTTGAGACGGAGTCTTGCTTTGTCGCCCAGGCTGGAGTGCAGTGGCGCGATCTCGGCTCACTGCAAGCTCCACCTCCCGGGTTCACGCCATTCTCCTGCCTCAGCCTCCCGAGTAGCTGGGACTACAGGCGCCCACTACCACGCCCGGCTAATTTTTTGTATTTTTAGTAGAGACGGGGTTTCACCGTGTTAGCCAGGATGGTCTCGATCTCCTGATCTCGTGATCCGCCCGCCTCGGTCTCCCAAAGTGCTGGGATTACAGGCGTGAGCCACCGCGCCCGGCCTAAGTGTGCTTTTTACCTCAAAAAAAGCATATGACCAAGACTGTTTCCGAATTACGGTGGCATCTGTTGTGTGTGGTCGACTCATATATGCCTGGTTCCCCGAATGTGAGCTGCACCCGTCTGCGTCTCCCGGGGCTGGTCGTGGGTCACGTGGCTGCAGTAGATCCCTGCGTCGGACATGCACCTGAGCAGACGTAGCATTCCCTGGATTTGTCCTGCGCTCAGTTCAGGGAGCCACCTGCGCCCTGGGCCCCTACCTAGCCACGATGAGAGCACAGCTCCACAGCGCCGGCCCGTGTGGCCTGAGCCAGCACCTGCACAGCTGGGAATCGGCCCAGAACCAGGCGCTCACTGTCCCTGTGAACCCCCGGCGCGGCCCCAGCTTTCCGCGTTCCTCTGGAGCTCACTCTCGGTCCCAGGGCAGGATGCCGTGTGCGGCCGGGCTGCGCTGTTTCTCCCGCACTGCGGCCTGAAGAGGGGGGCACCTTGGCTCGTGCGTCCCAGGGACACCGGTGACCGCAGGGATGGCCGCCCAGGCTGCGGGACCTTCTCGTGGCGGCCCGAGCTGACGGCGACGGTGCTTTCACTCCCGCCTCTCGTTAGTGAGGTCTCCCTCCCGCCTCCTGTTGGTGAGGTTTCACTCCCGCCTCCTGTTGGTGAGGTTTCACTCCCGCCTCTCGTTAGTGAGGTCTCCCTCCCGCCTCTCGTTGGTGAGGTTTCACTCCCGCCTCTCGTTGGTGAGGTCTCCCTCCCGTCTCCTGTTGGTGAGGTCTCCCTCCCGCCTCCTGTTGCTGAGGTAGCACTCCCGCCTCCTGTTGCTGAGGTCTCCCTCCCGCCTCCTGTTGCTGAGGTAGCACTCCCGCCTCCTGTTGCTGAGGTTTCACTCCGGCCTCCTGTTGCTGAGGTCTCACTGTCGCCTCCTGTTGCTGAGGTTTCCCTCCCGCCTCCTGTTAGTGAGGTTTCACTCCCGCCTCTCGTTAGTGAAGCTTTGGTTGAAACGTGTTTGTTTCCATGATCACACTCCAGGTCTCTCTCTCCGTCTGAAAGCTGAACCTTTGAGGCCTGAATATTCTGCTCTTTACAAGTCGGTCTTGGAGCCGCGGTCAGCTTTGCGCTCTGTGGATTTCACACTGGACTTGGCTCTGCTTGACGGGAAAGCGTGGCGGGCACCCAGGAGGGGCCGTGCAGGGGCATCGGGGCCCCGGGGCTCTCCCAGACCCAGGCCTCCTCTCAGCTTTTCGGTCCCCACCGCATCCAGTCTCGGCTCTGGGGGGTGGTGACGTTGGGGCCGAGGCACGGTGCGGGCTGCCCATCAACCCCATTCCTTTCCAGCCATTTCTACCAAGATGATCGACAGGATCTTCTCAGGAGCAGTCACACAGTACGTACGGCTCAGGCGCCTGACGGCAGCCATTGCCCCTGTGAGGACCCGGGTCCCTCTCCTCATCGTTGCCTGACATGAGCTTTTCGTGTCCCCACAGCGAGTGGCTGTCACCCCAGGCCCTGAGGAGGGGGGCACGTGTCTCTGTCACGTGAAACCCTAGTGGGGGGGTGGCACAAGACTCTGTCACGTGAGGTCTGAGGAAGGGGGTGGCCCAGGCCCCAGGTCGGGGGTTCTTGTCGGGCGCTGGGCCTGAGTGAGCAGTAACGAAGGTGCACTCCTGACCCCACCTGGATCTGGGGGAAACCCTCTGGCCATGGGGCCTCCACCTCCTCCCTGGAGGGGCAGGAGGAGGGGCAGGAGGACGGCCGGGCCCGGGGGGCTCCCCTCACCAAGGCGCGTGGGCAGGGGCTCCGTTTCTGTGAAGCTCTCCCTGACATGCATCATCGTCTCTCCATCCTGGCTTTGGATCTAGAGGCAGAAAAGTGCAGAAGGAAGGGAAGATCAGCTATGCCGTCTTTGTCTGGTTTTTGATCTCTGAGGAAGACAAAAAAACACCGACCAGGTGGGTTCCTGCTGCGGCGTGCGTTTGTCCCGGTGGAGGGGCCGGGAGCCGCCCATGTGACATGTGTCCCCAGGCGGATGCCTGCACGCCTGCTGGGGGCTGCACGGCACAGGGGGACGCGTGCACGCCCGGTGGGGGCTGCAGGGGACAGGGACGCGTGTGCGCCCTGTGGGGGCTGCAGGGGACGGGGACGCGTGCGTGCCCGGTGGGGGCTGCAAGGCACAGGGGGAACGTGTGCGCGCCCGGTGGGGGGCTGCCCCAGGGGCTGCAGGTCACGGGCTGGGAGGGCCCAGGGCAGGGGCTGACAGAGTTCGCTGTGCCGCAGCATCGAGTACTGGTTCCGCTGCATGGACCTGGACGGGGACGGCGCCCTGTCCATGTTCGAGCTTGAGTACTTCTACGAGGAGCAGTGCCGAAGGCTGGACAGCATGGCCATCGAGGCCCTGCCCTTCCAGGACTGCCTCTGCCAGATGCTGGACCTGGTCAAGCCGAGGACTGAAGGTGATGCCCCGTGAGGGCACGGCCCAGGGTGAGGGGACGGACGGGCGAGAGGACGGCCCAGGGTGAAGGGACGGACGGGCGAGAGGACAGCCCAGGGTGAAGGGACAGACGGGCGAGAGGACGGCCCAGGGTGAAGGGACGGACGGGAGGGAGGACGGCCCAGGGTGAGGGGACGGACGGGAGGGAGGATGGCCCAGGGAGAGGGGACGGACAGGAGGGAGGACGGCCCAGGGTGAGGGACGGACGGGAGGGAGGACAGCCCAGGGTGAAGGGACGTCCCTGTGAGGCGCTGTCCCTGCTGCGAGGGGACACTGGGAAAGGGCCGCAAGAACCTCCTATTCGGGGCGTCAACACCCCCCGAGGGTGACCTGGAGAACCTAGGGCCGGAGCTCACTGGGGATGTCAGCACTGGGCTGAGGGAGCAGTTACCACGTTCGTGCTGTTGTCGCACAAGGCGGTCCTCCGCTCTCACCCCCCCCCGTCTCCTCCCCTCTCACCCCCACCCCCCCCGTCTCCTCCCCTATCACCCCCACCCCCCGTCTCCTCCCCTCTCACCCCCACCCCCCATCTCCTCCCCTCTCACCCCCACCAACCCCGTCTCCTCCCCTCTCACCCCCACCAACCCCGTCTCCTCCCCTCTCACCCCCACCAACCCCGTCTCCTCCCCTCTCACCCCCACCCCCCGTCTCCTCCTCTCTCACCCCCACCCCCCCTGCCTCCTCCCCTCTCACCCCCCCGGCTCCTCCCCTCTCACCCCCCCCCGGCTCCTCCCCTCTCACCCCCTGCCTCCTCCGCCTCCTCCCCTCTCACCCCCCCCGGCTCCTCCCCTCTCACCCCCACCCCGGCTCCTCCCCTCTCACCCCCACCCCGCTTCTCTTCTCAGCCCTGTTCCCTCCGCACCATCGACCCAGCTCCTCCCACCCACCCCCGTGCCCTCTAAGGCAAAGGGGAGCCCCACCGTCCATGCCGCCTGGCTTTCTTCTGCATCTCAGAATTCAGCTCTGGGACTTTCACTTTGGAGATGGCTCTGAGGCCCGGGCACCGCCCTGCAGCCCTGCCCCTCCCTGGCCGTGGGGCTCCTCCTGCTGCTCAGTGTCCCCGGGACACACTCTGGCCTCTGCCTGCACGGGGAGCTCCGTTCTCTGTAATTTCAGATCCAGGGGCGCCCCTGCTGGCCACGCCTCCCTGCGCCACGTCCCAGTCCACGCGTCCTTGGGGCATCAGTGGCCCCTAGCCGCCTCCGCGTCACGGCCTCCCACGCCTCAGTCCCCACCCAGAACCAGGACACTCGTGTGTCCGCCTTTCACGTCAAACACGTGGCGTGAGAGCCTGGAGCTTCGTGCCGCGTCCTTAAGCACGTGTGACAGGATGCACGCACCCCACACTCAGGCCCCGAAGGTGAGGCCGGGCTCACGCGCCTTGGACGCACTCCCCTCCTCGCAGGGAAGATCACGCTGCAGGACCTGAAGCGCTGCGAGCTGGCCAACGTCGTCTTCGACACCTTCTTCAACATCGAGAAGTACCTCGACCACGAGCAGAAACAGCAGATCTCCCTGCGCAGGGTGAGTGCAGCGGGCACGCGCGCTGGGCCGTGCCACGCCATGTGCGTAACCCGTGTGCTTCCTCCAGGACGGTGACAGCGGCGGCCCCGAGCTCTCGGACTGGGAGAAGTATGCGGCCGAGGAGTACGACATCCTGGTGGCCGAGGAGACCGCGGGAGAGCCCTGGGAGGACGGGTGAGTGGGGGAACGGGTGAGTGGGGGGATGGGTGTGTGTGCAGCCGGGGGATGTGGGGCCAGTCAGGTGGGGTGCGCGGACACGGCGGTGGGGGTGAGACCTGACACGGGGCCGGTGAGGTAAGGACAGCCGACGACGGGGCCGGGCCTCGGTGCAGTCTCCCTGCGGCACCCCGTTTACCGCAGCTCAGTGGCGGGACCCGGGAGTCCCCCGCCCGTTGTCCCCCGCGTGGGGTTCTGTGATCCTGGGCGCGAGGCTTCACACATCAGGCCCAGCACGGGGAGGCCGAGTCAAGACGTGTTTCGCCAACGACGTCTGTCCTTATCCCACGGCTGGCACCTGCTGGGCAGGCTGCAGGGCCCGTGGCCATTCCAGCCCCCACTTCGGCCTTCCAGCCTCGGAGGCCCCGAGAGGCCATGGGCTGGTTGCTTTCTCACGGAGTGTGAGGGTTCTTCGTGTCTTCAGGATACAAACCCTTTATTTGCGAAGTGTTCACCTTTTTCCTAGTTTGTGATGTAGGTTTTCACCCCCTCTTCACGTGGTGTCTCAGAGATGTTCTGAATTTGGAGGAGGAGACACTGACTGGTTATTTTTCAGCGGTGTTTTTGGTGTCATATCTAAGAATTCATTCCTGAATCCGAAGCCACAAAGATTTTCCTCTGCGATGTTTTGCGTTTTGGTCTGGGGTCCGCTTGAGTAACCTTCCCTGTGGGGTGTGAAGCTCGGATTGAGGTTCCCCTTGTGGTATGTGGGTGTCCGGGTGTCCGACTGTCCCAACACCAGCTTTGCAGGCCGCAGCGTTGCCTCGGCGTCGTGACTGTGCCGTGTGCGGGCTCTGTTCCGGAACCTTCCTCCGTCCCACTGCTGCACGCGTCTGTCCGTTCCCGCGGCAGAGCTGGCTGCGGTGAGAAGCCTCCGACTTGGGCGCCGTGGGGAACTGTCGGGGCCATTCTGGTGTTGGGCTGCCTGTGTGTGAATCTTAGACTCAGCCCGTCCTTGCTCGGCCATCCTGTGGGAACGTGTGTTGGACTGTGACGTGGTGGTGAGCGCTGGTCCCGTGACCACGTGGACCGTGGCCCCCACCAGCCTCCCGTGGTGCACGCTGGAGCGATGTGGTCACTTTTGCCATCCTGTGCTGAGCTTCTCACTGCTTCTGTCCCGCGCTACGTTGGCTATTCTGGTTTCTTTGCCTTTGTATGAAAACACATAAGAATAAGCTCCTTCTGGCTGGGCGCGGTGGCTCACGCCTGTCATCCCAGCACTTTGGGAGGCCAAGGCGGGTGGATCACGAGGTCAGGAGATCGAGACCATCCTGGCTAACACGGTGAAACCCCGTCTCTACTAAAAATACAAAAAATTAGCTGTGCGTGATGACAGGCACCTGTAGTCCCAGCTACTTGGGAGGCTGAGGCAGGAGAATGACGTGAACCCGGAAGGCGGAGCTTGCGGTGAGCTGAGATCGCGCCACCGTACTCCACCCTGGGCGACAGAACGAGACTCTGTCTCAAAAAAAAAAAAAAAAAAAAAAAAAGCCAGGGATGGTGGCACACGCCTGTAATCCCAGCTACTGGGGAGGTGGAGGTTGCAGTGAGCCAAGATCGCGCCACTGCACTCCAGCCTGGGCAACGAGAGCGAAACTCCATTTCCAAAACAAAAACAAAAAATCTGAACTTTTGAGTGAGATCTCACTGAGTGAATGGATCCCTGTGGGCCCAGCTGCCGTCTTCATAGCCGCGGGAGGCCCAGTCCACAGGCGCCATCCGTGTCTCTCGGCAGGATTTTTGTAGCTTTCCGTGTACGCTTGATGTGAATGTTGTGAGACTTCTGGGTGTTTCCTGATGGTTTCCTGTTGTCAACGGTGCTTTTAAGGTTCCCGTTTCCAGTTGTTCGTTGGTAGCATATAGAATTTATTGACCTTGTGTTTTGCATCTTTATGAAACACACTTACTAGATCTCAAAGCTCTCTGTCGGCTCTTTGGGGTTTTCTGCGTGGACAGCCCATGTCTGTCAGTGGGTCCGTTTGTCGTCTTCCTTTTCACCCCTCTGTGTACGTTACTTCCTTTTCACCTCTCTGTGTATGTTACTTCCTTTCTCTTGCCCGCTGCACAGCCTGGAACCCGCAGGGTGTTGTGGTGGATGTCAGGGCAGACCACGGCCAGCCTTGAGTGAGTCCTGCTGGTTTGTGTGCCGTCCTCGTTCCCAGTCCTGGGGGACGTCTCCCCTCACACAGCGGTAAGCACGCTCATTGGCGAGGATGTTCTCCCTGTTCCTGGTCTGCGGAGGCTTTCTCACAGTGGGGGCCGAATTTCTCAGATGCTTTCGCTCCGTGGTTCCTCTGTGTGTCCACACAGCGAGTTACACCGAGTCATTTTCAGCCAGCCTCGTGTTCCCAGGATAGATCTTGCCGAGTCGTATGTTATACTCACATATTACTGGATTCTCTTTGCAGAGATTATCTGTAGTTTTTTTTTTTTTTTTTTTTTTTTGAGACAGGGTCTTGCTCTGTCACCCAGGCTAGAGGGCAGTGGCGTGATCTCAGCTCACTGCAGCCTCAACCTCCTGGGCTCAAGCGGTCCTCCACCCTCGGCCCCCTGAGCACCTGGGACTACAGGACTGTGCCTCCATGCCCAGCTAATTTTTTGGTTTTTTAGAGACGGAGTCTTGCCATGTTGCCCGGGCTGGTCTCAAACTCTGGGGCTCACGTGATCCTCCCACCTCGGCCTCCCAAAGTGCTGGGATTGCAGGCGTGAGCCACCGCGCCCGGCCAGCGGCTTTTCTCGGTCTGGCTTTGGTATCAGAGTAATGCTGGCTCACGGAATGGGGGGCAGTATTCTCTCCCTTAGTTTCTGGAACAGTTTGTATAGAGGACCTGTTACTTCTTCCCTAAATGTCTGGTAGAATTCACCAGTGACCCCGAGTGGGCCTGGTTTTCTTGTTTTTTTTTTTTTGTTGTTGTTGTTGTTGTTTTTTGAATGGTTCTTCTTAGGAAAGGAGAATTAAATCATACCTATCATGCAACTGTGTTAGATAAAATTGTAGCAAAAATATTGAACCCACTTCATTTATACAACAGAATTAACTGTACTTGAAATATAATTTATGAATTTGTAGAGAGGTAAAACTGTGTCTAAATTCTCAGCAATTAGTATCTATCAGAAAATGTGCACGTAGATATACCCACTCTGTAAATGCTTTGTTGCACTTTTTTTGGTTTTGGGATTTTTGTTTGAGACAGAGTCTTGTTCTGCTGCCCAGGCTAGAGTGCAGTGGCGCATTCTTGGCTAACTGCATTCTCCACCTCCCAGGTTCAGGTGATTCTTGTGCCTCAGCCTCCTGAGTAGCTGGGACTACAGGCGCACACCGCCACGCCCAGCTAATATTTGTATTTTTAGTAGAGACGGGGTTTCACCATGTTGGCCAGGCTGGTCTCAGACTCTTGACGTCGGGTGATCTGCCCCGCTTTGGCCTCCCAAAGTGCTGGTTTTACAGGTGTGAGCCACCATGCCTGGCCATGCTTTCACCCTTAAAAATGCTTGGGTTTAAGAGTTGGTGGAAAAAGGAAAAAAAAAAAAAAATGCCCTGATCTGGATGATGAGTTTACGGCCATCTAGTTGAGACTGCTGTAAAGTAGAAATTTTCCCTGTAAAGAGTCACTTTCTTCCCAGGTGAAAACATTAATCAAGCAAGGATAATCTTTAAAATTAAACCTTAGTTCTAAATATGATTTTTGAGTACAAGCTTTTTTAAAGTGTTGAGTTGCTTCATTTACTTACTTGATAAAATTGAGAAGCAGTATTGCCCAGTGGTTAAGAGCACTGGTCCTAGAATTTTACTTAGTTTTAAGTTCTGGCTCTAAAATGTACTATGATTTGGGGCTTGTGAGGAAGTAATGTGTGTAGAGGCGTTAATTATTAGCACAATGCCTGGAATATAGTAAGCAACCCAGTAAGTATTAGTAATTATAAGGATCATAAATCTGATTGAATACTTACTCTGTGTCTGACCCTGCACTCAGTGCTAAGGGATTCAGAAATTATTTGACATTCTTCCCAGGAACTTGACATAGAATACTGTTTTTCCTTTGTTTTTTGTTTTTGTTTTTTGAGATGGAATTTTGCTGTCGCCTAGGCTGGAGTGCAGTGGTACCATCTCTGCTCACTGCAGCCTCCGCCTCCCAGGTTCAAGCAGTTCTCCTGCCTCAGTCTCCTGAATAGCTGGGATTACAGGCACCCCCCACCACGCCTGGCTAATTTCTGTATTTTTAGTAGAGACGGGGTTTTGCTATGTTGGCCAGGCTGGTCTCAAGCACCTGGCCTCAGGTGATCCGCCAACCTTGGCCTCCCAAAGTGCTGGGATTACAGGTGTGAGCCACTGCGCCTGGCCTGTTTTTTTTTTCTGCCAACATTATCAGTTTCCTATGTACTAACTAATAGACATCTTTATACATCTTTATACAATTTAATTCTTCATTTAGGTTTGTGTCTGGCTGTTGCCCTGGTGTTGTTTATTAATGTTGATCATACAGCTATTTTGACATTGCCCACAGCTATTGAGGATAAGAAATGTGATGAAGGAAGTGGTAGCTGCCCTCAGTAGAAGCTTATGAAGACGCTGTTTTTAGTTTTAAGGGATCAGTTAATCTACAACTTTTCATAGAGCATTCATTGGTTTAGATCTTAATATTATCCTGAAACTGGATAATACTTTATATTTTGAATTATCCAATTAATGCAACAAACACGTGAGGGTCTATGGCATTGGAGTCATTGTTCACATTTATTCACCCAAACTTAACTATCAGTGATGCTTTTCCTACCCACCCACTCCCCCCTGGGCTTACTCCCTGAAGAGCAAGAACGATTTATTTATTTTTATTTAATTTTTTGAGACAGTCTTGCTCTGGCGCCAAGGCTGAAGTGCAGTGTCGCAATTTCAGCTCACTGCAGCCTCTACCTTCTGGGTTCAAGCGATTCTCCTGCCTCAGCCTTCCAAGTACCTAGGACTACAGGCATACGTGACCATGCCCAGCTAATTTTTGTATTTTTAGTAGAGACGGGATTTTGCCATGTTGGCCAAGCTGGTCTCGAACTCCTGGGCCTCAGGTGATCCGTCCACCTCGGCCTCCCAACGTGCTGGGATTATAGGCGTGAGCCACTGCGCCCGGCCAGCAAGAACAATTTAAACATAAGCCAGTTTACATTTACGTAAACTGCGTGTGCACTCCAGAGTCAGAGATTCACCTGGGGATTGCGAATCTGCATTTCCCTCCTGCCTTTCAGTTTAAGCAGCTTGTCATTACATGGGATTTTAGTGTTTATAAATGCATGTTCACACAATGCGGCTTCTAAACTATTTTGTGTGTATATATATGTATTATATATGTATTTAGATATGTGTGTGTGTGTGTGTGTATTTGTTGTTGTCGAGACAGGTTCTCACTCTGTTGACCAGGCTGGAGTGCAGTGGTGTGATCATGGCTCACCACCAGAGCCTCAACCTCCCAGGCTCAAGTGATCATCCCACCTAAACCTCCCAAGTAGTTGGGACTACAGGCATGCACCACCACGCCTGGCTGATTTTTGTATTTTTTGCAGATATGGGGTTTTGTCATATTGCCTAAGCTGTATTTTGTCTATTTTTTTTTTTTTTTTTTTTTTTGAGACAAGTTGTTGCTCTGTCACCCAGGCAGTGGCACAATCTTGTCTCACTGTAACCTTGACCTCCTGGGCTCAAGCAGTCCTCTTGCCTCAGCCTCCTGAGTAGCTGAGAGCACAGGCATGCACTACCATGCCCAGCTTACTTTTTTTGTATTTTTTTGTAGAGACGAGGTTTTGCCATGTTGCCCAGGCTCATCTCAAACTCCCGGACTCAACTGATCCTCCTGGCTTGACCTCTCAAAGTGCTGGGATTACAGGCATGAGCCACCACACCTGGCATATTTTATCTATTCTTAACGGAAATATTCATTATAATTCTGTTGAAAGAAATAGCTGTGTTGCACTTAGAGAACAGTATGTTGATATCCACTCTGACATGCCTTCCTAAGGGATTTTCAGGTTAATGTGACAATTGGAGAATTGAGCTAACTTTAGACCCGTGGTCTAAAGAGAAGTCAAAATTAGTAGGAGTCTGAATCCTTGCCTTCAAGAAGCTTGTAATCTAATTGGAGAGCACGTTTATACTGGAAAGCACATCTATAAAACAATTCACAGTAAAGGGTGTAAGGAATCATGAGGATAAATGGCAGCCGCAACAACTGCAAGCATTCTGTCCCATTGTCCCCATAAATACAACCAACATCGTTAAGCAACAAATCTAGATTTTTTGGTTTAGGAAAAAAGGCATCAGTATCATTAGAGGGGATGGGAAAGAGCAAAAGTGGCTTTATCTGTAAAGGCTTCCTGGAATTATTGACTTGTAACTGAATAGGTGCTAGGCGAGAGATAGATAAAAGTCATGAGGATGTTTCAGACAGGATGGTCGTTGGGAGCATGAAGGTGTGAATCAAGCCAAACTGTTTATCTTATCATTTGGCTAGGTGGTAGGGGACACATGGGAGTGTCACAGCAGTGAGGATCGTCAGGAGCATCACCAGCTGACTCAGGGGTGAAGATAAATTCTCTTGACCATCATATTCCTCATTCTCCTCACTGTCAGCACTGAGGCCTTTTTCGAGTGCTTTCTGAGCCTTCTCATAGTTAAAGTGGTGAATTTTATTGAAAACACTTGTTTTAAAATTTGTCTATTTTATCTAAAAATTTGGTCGTGGCTAAATGATTACCTTGTAAGCCCTTGTGGGAGCCAGTGTGATATAATAGAGGTCAGAAACAAGAGTCAGGGACCCCAGGTTTTGGCACCTCATTGTCATTTATCAGCTCCATGACCATAGGCAAATCGCTTAACCTCTCTGCATCTTAGTTTCCTCACCTCCAAAATGTTAGACCAGAATCAGACGTTTTTATGCTATACTTTTTTTTTTTTTTTTTTTTTTTTGAGACAGGGTTTTACTCTGTTCCAGGCTGGAGTGCAGTGACACAATCATAGCTTACTGTAGCCTCAAACTCCCAGGCTCAAGTGATCCTCCTACCTCTGCCTCCCAAGTAGCTAGGACTACAGGGGCGCACCACCACACCCAGCTAATTTATTTCTCACTATGTTGCCCAAGCTGATCTGAAACTCCTGGCCTCAAGTGATTCTTCTGCCTTGGCCTTCAAAAGAATTTTTTTTCTTCTTTTCAATGACACTTTTTTTTTTAATTTTTAAAAAAAATTTTTTAAAAGTATACTTTTTAAGTTTTAGGGTACGTGTGCACAACGTGCAGGTTTGTTACATATGTATACATGTGCCATGTTGGTGTGCCACACCCATTAACTCTTCATTTAGCGTTAGGTATATCTCCTAATGCTATCCCTCCTCCCTCCCCCCATCCCACAACAAGCAACAGTGTATGATGTTCCCCTTCCTGTGTCCATTTAGTCTCATTGTTCAATTCCCACCTATGAGTAAGAACATGCGGTGTTTGTTGTTTTGTCCTTGAGACAGTTTGCTGAGAATGATGGTTTCAAGCTTCATCCATGTCCCTACAGAGGACATGAACTCACCATTTTTTGTGGCTGCATAGTATTCCATGGTGTATATGTGCCACATTTTCTTAATCCAGTCTATCATTGATGGACATTTGGGTTGGTTCCAAGTCTTTGCTATTGTGAATAGTGCCACAATAAACATACGTGTGCTTGTGTCTTTATAGCGGCATGATTTATAATCCTTTGGGTATATACCCAGTAATGGGATGGCTGGATCAAATGGTATTTCTAGTTCTAGATCCCTGAGGAATCGCCACACTGACTTCCACAATGGTTGAACTAGTTTAGAGTCCCGCCAACAGTGTAAAAGTGTTCCTATTTCTCCACATCCTCTCCAGTACCTGTTGTTTCCTGACCTTTTAATGATTGCCATTCTAACTGGTGTGAGATGGTATCTCATTGTGGTTTTGATTTGCATTCTCTGATGGCCAGTAATGATGAGCATTTTTTCATGTGTCTTTTGGCTGCATAAATGTCTTCTTTTGAGAAGTGTCTGTTCATATCCTTCGCCCACTTTTTGATGGGGTTGTTTGTTTTTTTTCTTGTAAATGTGTTTGAGTTCTTTGTAGATTCTGGATATTAGCCCTTTGTCAGGTGAGTAGATTGCAAAAATTTTCTCCCATTCTGTAGGTTGCCTGTTCACTCTGATGGTGGTTTCTTTTGCTGTGCAGAAGCTCTTTAGTTTAATGAGATCCCATTTGTCAATTTTGGCTTTTGTTGCCATTGCTTTTGGTGTTTTAGACATGAAGTCCTTGCCCATGCCTGTGTCCTGAATGGTAAGGCCTAAGTTTTCTTCTAGGGTTTTTATGGTTTTAGGTCTAATGTTTAAGTCTTTAATCCATCTTGAATTAATTTTTGTATAAGATGTAAGGAAGGGATCCAGTTTCAGCTTTCTACATATGGCTAGCCAGTTTTCCCAGCACCATTTATTAAATAGGGAATCCTTTCCCCATTTCTTGTTTTTGTCAGGTTTGTCAAAGATCAGATAGTTGTAATATGCGGCATTGTTTCTGAGGGCTCTATTCTGTTCCATTGGTCTATATCTCTGTATTGGTACCGGTACCATGCTGTTTTGGTTACTGTAGCCTTGTAGTATAGTTTGAAGCCAGGTAGCATGATGCCTCCAGCTTTGTTTTTCTGGCTTAGGAGTGACTTGGCAATGCGGGCTCTTTTTTGGTTCCATATGAACTTTAAAGTAGTTTTTTCCAATTCTGTGAAGAAAGTCGTTGGTAGCTTGATGGGGATGGCATTGAATCTATATTGGGGATGGCATTGAATCTATAAATTACCTTGGGCAGTGTGGCCGTTTTCACAATATTAATTCTTCCTACCCATGAGCATGGAAAGTTCTTCCATTTGTTTGTATCCTCTTTTATTTCATTGAGCAGTGGTTTGTAGTTTTCCTTGAAGAGGCCCTTCACATCCCTTGTAAGCTGGATTCCTAGGTATTTTATTCTCTTTGAAGCAATTGTGAATGGGAGTTCACTCATGATTTGGCTCTCCGTTTGTCTGTTATTGGTGTATAAGAATGCTTGTGATTTTTGTACATTGATTCTGTATCCTGAGACTTTGCTGAAGTTGCCTATCAGTTTAAGGAGATTTTGGGCTGAGACGATGGGGTTTTCTAGATATACAATCATGTCATCTGCAAACGAACAATTTGACTTCCTCTTTTCCTAATTGAATACCCTTTATTTCCTTCTCCTGCCTCATTGCCCTGGCCAGAACTTCCAACACTGTGTTGAATAGGAGTGGTGAGAGAGGGCATCCCTGTCTTGTGCCAGTTTTCAAAGGGAATGCTTCCAGTTTTTGCCCATTCAGTATGATATTGGCTGTGGGTTTGTCATAAATAGCTCTTATTATTTTGAGATACGGTCCATCAATACCCAATTTATTGAGAGTTTTTAGCATGAAGGGTTGTTGAATTTTGTCAAAGGCCTTTCTGCATCTATTGATATAATCGTATGCTTTTTGTTGTTGGTTCTGTTTATATGCTGGATTACATTTGTTGATTTGCATATGTTGAACCAGCCTTGCATCCCAGGGATGAAGCCCACTTGATGATGGTGGATAAGCTTTTTCGTGTGCTGCTGGATTCGGTTTGCCAGTGTTTTATTGAGGATTTTTGCATCGATGTTCATCACGGATATTGGTCTAAAATTCTCTTTTTTTGTTGTGTCTCTGCCAGGCTTTGGTATCAGAATAATGCTGGCCTCATAAAATGAGTTAGGAAGGATTTCCTCTTTTTCTATTGATTGGAATAGTTTCAGAAGGAATGGTACCAGCTCCTCCTTTTACCTCTGGTAGAATTCGGCTGTGAATCCATCTGGTCCTGGACTTTTTTTGGTTGGTAAGCTCTTAATTATTGCCACAATTTCAGAGCCTGTTATTGGTCTATTCAGAGATTCAGCTTCTTCCTGGTTTAGTCTTGGGAGGGTGTATGTGTCGAGGAATTTATCCATTTCTTCTAGATTTTCTAGTTTATTTGCGTAGAGATGTTTATAGTATTCTTTGATGGTAGTTTGTATTTCTGTGGGGTCGGTGGTGATATCCCCTTTATCATTCAATGAAACTTTTTACAAATAAAAACTTTACTCAAAACCCTGTTATACAAAACAGAGCTGATCTGCTAGGGAGTTAGAAGCCCCAACTGCTTACCTAACCCTTCCTTCTCAGAGTCCTCCCAGGGACCTTAAGGCTCAGGAGAACACAGCTGGAAAATCCCTGGACTAGATCCCTTAGGTCCCTTCTAGAATGTAACAATTTCTGAATCTTATGTTGATAAATGGAGTGGAATTTCTTAAAAACAATTTTGAGGAGGCAATGCAGTTTTAAATACGTACGTATTGTATGCCATGCTGTAAGATATTGCTAGATATACAGTGAGCAATAGGAAAAGGTAAACACAGCTCTTCCTTTAAGCAGCACACTTAGAAGAGTAAGAGGGGAACAAAAGAGCTATAACTTATATATGATATTATATGTAATATAATATATAATTTATTGTTATAACACAACTCATACTACATAGAGATTGAAGTCAACAAGAATTTTCTCCCTAAAAATAACTACAGAGATTAAGAATAGAGAAAGGAAAATGAATGTGTATGTTTTAATTCTGCAAAAAGTTCGGGCACAGTGGCTCAGCCTGTAATCCCAGCAGAAGGATAACTTGAGCTCAGGAGTTTGAGACCAGCCTGTGCGGCATAATGAGACCTTGTATCTACAAAAAAATTTTGAAAATTAGCCAGGCATGGTGGCGAGCACTTGTATTCCCAGGTACTCAGGAGGCTGAGGTGGGAGGATCACTTGATCCCTGGAGGTCAAGGCTGCAGTGAGCCACGATCAAACCACTGTACCCCAGTCTGTGTAACAGAGTGACTGTCTCAAAAATAATATTTGTCAAAATAGCGTGTCTTTGTATCACTGCCACATGGCTTGTCTGAAGCGAAGCTGACTCACTTTGTTATCATAAGTGATCTTACCAAAGACCAAGTTGTCCAGTTGCCTTGGAGTGTAGGTCATGCGTTGCCAGTACCCTGGGGCTGTGTACAATGGCCAGGCTGAGGGGACCTTGTGGTTACCCCCATGGGACTTGTAACTTGTCAAGTGGGAAGGTGGTACCAAGTGAAGAAGGGTAGGGTCCTTGGTTTTGGCCTCACGTGGTTCTTCCCAGAATGAATGGTGAAAAAATTATAATTCTGCAGAAAAATGTAAATTCTATTTTGTTTACTTTTTGGATGGGAGATAGGTGTACACATGGCACTAAAATTCAAAAGGAACTTAAGGAGGCCAGGCACGGTGGCTCACACCTGCAGTCCCAGCACTTTGGGAAGCTAAGGCGGGCAGATCACTTGAGGTCAAGAGTTCGAGACTAGCATGGCCAACATGGTGGAAGCCCCCGTCTCTACTAAAAATATAAAAATTAGCTGGGCATGGTGGTGTGTGCCTGTAATCCCAGCTACTTGGGAGGCTGAGGCAAGAGAATCACTTGAACCCAGGAGGCAGAGGTTGCAGTGAGCAAGGTCGTGCCATTGCACTCTAGTCTGGGCAACAGAGTAAGACTCCATCTCAAAAAATAAAAATAAAAACAGCAGCTTCCTCTAGGAAGTGGGGCTGGAAGACTTTTACTTTTTCTGTTATACTTTTGTACTATTGCAGGTTTTAAAATCATGTATTTCACAGTAAATCCAGAAGAAATTATGCACTTAATTTTTCTGGGTGAATTGTGTTGTAGAGGTAATAGAGGATTATTAAAATTTCTTTCTTTCTTTTTTTTTTTTTTTCCCCAGATAGCAGACCCCACGTTAGCTGAAATGGGAAAAAACTTGAAGGAGGCAGTGAAGATGCTAGAGGACAGTCAGAGGTGAGTAGGACAGAGGTGACCCTGTTCAACGAGTTCAGCCTGCTGTGAAGCCAGTGGCTCTGGGTTCTTTCTGTTAAAGGTGCCTCTTGGCTTCACAGTGTCACACACAGCTTCAGCTGACTTGAAAATTGGTGTTTGTCTTGGGTAAAAGGTGCCTTGTAATTAAAGGATTTTGAAATTGAGAGGAAAGACTTATACTATTTAATTCTGTCTATTAAGAGTTTCATTTACTTAATATATTGATTTGACTCTATAAATACTTACTATATATTCAGGTCATATAGAGCACCAAGTAAACAAGAAGTGGGTGGAACTTTTTTGTTGCATATTCTTGTCTTTTCCAGAAATTCAAACGATACCTGAAACTGGAGGCAGGGAGATGTGATAAATCTGTTTGAAATCCTGCCTCAGTCACTGGGAGGTTATAGGCAACATGGTCATGTTTGCATGTTCAGGCGTTAGAAATTTGGTATGATGAAACAAATGAACAGCTTTTTCTTTTCTTTAAATTAGAAGAACAGAAGAGGAAAATGGAAAGAAGCTCATATCCAGAGATATTCCAGGCCCACTCCAGGGCAGGTAGGTGGCGCTGAGGATCCATACCTTTAGTTAAGGTGTAAATTTTTGTTTGTTTGTTTCTGGGACGGAGTCGTGCTCTGTTGCCCAGGATGGAGTGCAGTGGCGCAGTCTGGGCTCACTGCAACCTCCGCCTCCCGGGTTCAAGCAGTTCTTTCTTGTGCCTCAGCCTCCCGAGTAGCTGGGATTACAGGCATGCACCACCATATCTGGCTAATTTTTGTATTTTCAGTAGAGACGGGATTTTGCCATGTTGACCAGGCTGGTTTCTAACTCCTGACCTTGACCTCAGGTGATCTGCCCACCTCGGCCTCCCAAAGTGCTGGGATTACAGGTGTGAGCCACTGTGCCCGGCCCACATTTTTCTTAAACCAGTGTCTTATCATCATTGATTTATGGTTTTAGTTTTAATGAACACATAGCAAATTTAAATAGACATATGCAGTATAACATTAGAAAACTGAAGTGTCGTTGGCTGGTTGGTGATATTGCCGCACCTGCTGGCTTCTCTCCCTCTCCCATTTGGAATTTAATAGAGGCTGAGTACAGTGGGTCACACCTTTAATCCCAGCACTTTGGGAGGCCAAGGACGGAGGATCACTTGAGCCCAGGAGTTCAAGGTTACAGCGATCTTTGATTGTACCACTGCGCTCCAGCCTGAGTGATAGAGACACTTTCTAATTTTGAGACAGAGTCTCGCTCTGTCGCCAGGCTGGAGTGCAGTGGTGTGATCTTGGCTCACTGCATCCTTTGCCTCCCGGGTTCAAGTGATTCTCCTGCCTCAGCCTCCCGAGTGGCTGGGATTATAGGCACCCACCACCACGCCCAGCTAATTTTTGTATTTTTAGTAGAGACGGGGTTTCACCATGTTGGCCAGGACGGTCTCCATCTCCTGACCTCAGGTGATCTGCCTGCCTTAGCCTCTCAAAGTGCTGGGACTACAGGCATAAGCCACCGCACCTGGCCACAAATTTTTTAGAAAACCAACAATTTAATACAACCTCATGACTCAAAAGTGATACATGGAGCTAGGCACCGTGGCGCACACCTGTAGTCCCAGCTGCTTGGGAGCCTGAGGCAGGAGGATGGCTTGAGTCAAGGAGTTCGAGGCCACCCTGAACAACATGGCGAGACCCTATCAAATAAAATAAAAGTGATATACAAATTCATCATTATAACTGGTGTGTCATACTTAGTTCACTCTTGAAACCTGTCATGTATTTTGTAGACTGAGTTTTATTCTAAGCGGTATTTTAATTTGATAAGATTTATTGTTTTCATAATGTAAATGAAAGGAAAATGTCAAATTACTTATTTTTTGGCAACTGAAGCAAATCTGTCATGTTTGAGTAGCAGGAAAAATAGCAAAAAAGTAAGTAGCTGACTAAAATTTTCACAAGACATTAGCAGTTAATCTGGGATTAGTATCCCAGCCCAGCTTCCCTGAGACAAACTTATTTTTTTTTCCTGTTATAACCAGGAAACTGCACGTAAGTAAACAGTACAACTCCCTTAAATATCCTTTGACCTGAATATAGATTCAACCAGGTTGCAAAAGAAAAGTATGGAGGAAGGATCACAGTGTGCCAATAACACGCCGAGATACTAATACTTTAAAACAGTCACTCCTATTCGTTGCATGAATAATGCTGATGTGAAGCTAGGTGTGAAGTGCATTCTCAGCTCAGAACAGGAGTCAGGTCCTATAAAATCTCCTCATTCCAGCCCTGCTGATGGAAACCAAAGGTTTTAAGGTTTAGTCTCCTAATTCCACGGAAGTTTTCCCAGGAGAGATACTCCCAGCAGCATCTGTAATTCTCAGCCTTAAGCCACTGACTAGGAGGATTCACACTTAGGAGTGCTATCACCCAGCATTCAAGACTAGTAACATGCCAGGCACAGCTAAGTGCCATACCTTCACTGTCTGAAGCCTCCCAAATCCATAACGTCCGGCTTGGCAAGTTGGAATAGCTTGCTCGAGGTCATGTGGCAGGCAGCCATTGTGCCTCAAGGGCCCCTGCCTGCTCTGATGTCTACAGTGTCCAAGGCCCAGAGCCCCTCTCACTTGAAGGGCAGCACCTTGGGGACAAT
The DNA here is from genome assembly GCF_029281585.2 of Gorilla gorilla gorilla. Classification (NCBI taxonomy): domain Eukaryota; kingdom Metazoa; phylum Chordata; class Mammalia; order Primates; family Hominidae; genus Gorilla; species Gorilla gorilla. The sequence continues at coordinate 104,221,775 of NC_073242.2, forward strand.
TGGTTTGGGGACATTGTTTTGATGGCGCTTCCTTTTTTGAAAGAGGAAACATCTTTTTAGTCTATTCTCATTAACAGACGAATAGCTTTACGTTATTCCTGTTGCAAGTTGCCTTGCCATTGCTTGCTACTTCAGCCATTCGAATTCTTTTCATAACTTTCCATCTCCTCATGTAATGAGCATTTCATAGCAACATATCTTGGATAGAAGTGAAATGTTTTTATACTCTAAGCAGATCTCAAGGTTCCCAGCTTGGGGAAGAGCTGGTAATAAATGAAGCTTGCATTGTTAGAGGCTGTTAGTCCAAACGGACAAGATCCCTATGGAGGAAAATTAGATATACCAGTGCTATTGGAGTGTTCTGTGACTGTCTAGCATTATAATATACTAAGGATGATTATATATTGTATTTTATATAATATATTTTATATATATTTTATATTTTATATAATGTATAGTATATAATACACTTATATATTATAAGTACATATTATAAGGACTTTTGGCTCTTATTACATGCTTATTAAATATTCTCTGTCTTGTACTCCAAGATTCAAATGAAATGTATAGAAATGTTGCTAGAGCAAGACTGGTGGCTGGGCAAGGTGGCTCAGGCCTGTAATCCCAGCACTTTTGGAGGCTGAGGCAGGAGGATTGCTTGAGCTTGGTGGTTTGAGACCAGGCTGGGCAACATGGCAAAACCCTGTTTCTACCAAAAATAAAAAAACGGCTGGGCGTGGTGGCTCATGCCTGTAACCCCAGCACTTTGGGAGGCCGAGGAGGGTGGATCACTTGAAGCCAGGAGTTGAAGACCAGTCTGGCCAACATGGTGAAACCCCATCTCTACTAAAAATACAAAAATTAGCCGAGCGTGGTGGCGCACGCTTGTAATCTCAGCTACTCAGGAGGCTGAGGCAGGAGGATCGCTTACACCTGGGAGGCAGAGGTTGCGGTGAGCCCGGATTATGCCACTTCCCACCACCTTGGGTGACAAAGTGAGACCCTGTCTCAAAAAAATAAATAAAAATAAAAAGACTGGTGACATTTATTAAAATGAAAGTCATAATTAGGTAGAAGATTTATTTAACCACAAGTAAGTTTATATCAGAATTCAGTTTATAATTTGAGCTTTGTTTTTTAAAAAGCATAAACTATATACCACATTCTTTCTCTTATAGTTGCTTAAGAAAAAAAAAAAACTTGAAGCAACGCCAGTTGAATGAGGGAAGGAGCGGGAGAGTGGCGGGGGATGTGTGCTGTTCCCATCAGCCCATCAACTCTTTTCATTCTGCAGTGGACAAGATATGGTGAGCATCCTCCAGTTAGTTCAGAATCTGATGCATGGAGATGAAGATGAGGAGCCCCAGAGCCCCAGGTAATGAACCTGGCAGCTTCTCTTTTCAAGTGCATGTGTTCTTGATTTCGTAGTGATTGCGCTCTGACAAGTTGCTCAAATAAGAAGCTATATTTCATTGAGTTATATATGATACTAAAGTAATCCTTTTTATTTTCAGAAAGACGTTTATATTAATATATATTTTGTGAAATGAAGGCATTTATTGAAATTAGATCCCATAGTTTTTATGGTATCATGCCTTAGAGAGGCGCTGGCAGAAGGACTGAAGAGTGAGTGTCGCATGTCTTTCTGCTGCTGTGCTTCTGCTTCCTAAGAATTGCTGTACTTGTATTCATTAGGTATTTAGTTAGTTTTCTCTTTAATTATTTTAAATTTGATGTTTTGAAATAAGTAAAATTGTTCTCTTGGTTCAAAATTCAGACAATAAAGAACGATATACAAAGGGAATTTTCCTTCCTACCTCTATCTCCCTACCGTGTTTTCTTCTCTAGAGACAGACATTACCAGTTTCTTGTGTATTCTTCCAGAGAGATTTTATATGTATTATACACCAGCAAAATGTCTATGCCCACCCTCTCTAATACATAATTACTATGCATATGCTGTGCATCTTGCATTTTTTCACTTATGTCTTGGAGTTCACTGCATATTAATGCACAGGAACTTTCTCCTTTGTCAGAGCTATGTGTTTTACTTTGAACAGATGAACCATATTTTATTGGTCCCCTGTCATGTTGCACTGTTACAAACATTGCTGCAGCAAACAACTTTCGACATGTGTCACTTCTCATAGAAGCAGGTGTCTGGAGGACAAAGTCCTGAAAGTGGAGTTGCTGTCTCAGACAGTGTGTGCTTTTGTAATTTTGATAGATCCTGCCAAATTTCCCTCCATGGAGTTGCGGCATTTAGCAGTCCCACCAGCAATGTATGAGAGTACTTTGTTTCCACACTATTCACCTGCAAAGGCGTTATCAGACTGAAGGATCATTGATAAGTGATATTCCGATGAGAAATCTGATAAGTGAGAAATGGTGTTTCAGCATAATTCGAATTTGCAGGTTTTTAAAATTATGAACCAAGTGACGTGTCTTTTTGTATGTTTTAAGACCCATTTATATTTCTAGGAACTGTCTGTTGCCCATGATCCTATTAGGTTATTTGTCTTTTTCTTATTATTCACAGTTAACAATTGTAAACTTAGTCCTTCTTTTTTACAGTTATTCTTTATAAGGGAAATTAGTTTTAATTCTATACAAAACATTTTATATAATCAATTTTAATTATATATAAAATAATACCTAGTCCCCCATGAATTTGCTGTATTATTGCAATAAATAATTCTTATTTGATGCATAGGCCTGAGATTTAATTCTTTTTTTTTTTTTTTTGAGATGGAGTCTTACTCTGTTGCCCAGGCTGGAGTGCAGTGGTGCCATTTCGGCTCACTTCAAGCTCCGCCTCCCGGGTTCACTCCATTCTCCTGCCTCAGCCTCCTGAGTAGCTGGGATTACAGGTGCCCACCACCAGGCCCAGCTAATTTTTTGTATTTTTAGTAGAGATGGGGTTTCACCATGTTATCCAGGATGGTCTCAATCTCCTGACCTCGTGATCCGCCCGCCTCGGCCTCCCAAAGTGCTGGGATTACAGGCATGAGCCACTGCGCCTGGCCAGGATTTAGTTCTTTAAAAAATGCTTTCAGCTGATTTTACCTTAGCTCTACCCTCCACAATTCTTAAGGCTGGTATTTAATTTTTAAAATACTTTAATAGGAAATTATTTTAAAACAGTTTGTAGGTACTCAATTTAAAAAGGGCTATTTATCTCCTGGAACTCAAATTATAAAAATATTTTTCTGGCCAGGAGTGGTGGCTCATGCCTGTAATCCCAGCACTTTGGGAGGCCGAGGCAGGTGAGTCACCTGAAGTCAGGAGTTCAAGAGCAGCCTGGCCAACATGGTGAAACCCCGTCTCTACTAAAAATACAAAAAATTAGCCGGGCTTGGTGGTTGGCGCCTGTAATTCCAGCTACTCGGGAGGCTGAGACAGGAGAATCACGTGAACCCAGGAGGTGGAGGTTGTAGTGAGCTGAGATCGCACCACTGCACCCCAGCCTGGGCATCAAGAGGGAGACTCCATCTCAGAAAAAATATATATATTTTTTCTCCATCTCAAAAAATAGAAAAACTTCTCACCAAACTATCACTACTGTTTAGGCATTGATTTGCCTTCTGGGCCATTAAGTAGATTTCGAGTCTGACAGATGTTTCTGTGGAATTCTGTGTCTCTAAGTTCTATGTCCTTTTTTATGGTTTGACTCTAATACTTTAAGTTTGCTTAACAGAATCCAAAATATTGGAGAACAAGGTCATATGGCTTTGTTGGGACATAGTCTGGGAGCTTATATTTCAACTCTGGACAAAGAGAAGCTGAGAAAACTTACAACTAGGATACTTTCAGATACCACCTTATGGCTATGCAGAATTTTCAGGTAAAGACATGATGAGTTTCCAGTGAAGACTTTTATGAGTCGGGTGTAGACTGAAAGATCTTTTTTCTGGAGCTGTACTACTTGGGTTCAGATTTCCTTCTCCTTGAAAGGGGTGTTTAACCTCTCAATGCCTGTTTCATCATCTGTTAGATGGGGATAGTATTAATACCTGTTTCATAGAAGCATTGTGAGGATTAAATGAGCTAATGGACTAATACATGTGAAGGGTGGAGAATAGAAGCACATATGTGTTTGATAGGGTCAGCAGTTATTTATTTGTGGGGTATCTAATTGGCACATGTCAGTAGAAGATAGAGCAATGATCTAGATTCAAATACAGTTGTCCCTTATCCTTGGGTGTCCTTGGGGGATTGGTTCTTGACCTCCCATCCTCACCCTATGGATAAAAAAATTCATGGATGCTCAAATCCCTTATATAAAATAGCACAGTATTTTCATGTAACTGAGGCACATCTTCCCATATACTTTAATCTCTTGATTACATATAATACCTAATACGATGTAAATGCTGTGTAAATAGTTGTTACAGTGTATTGTTTAGGGAATAATGACAAGGAAAAAAGTCTGTAGATATTCAGTACAGAGGCACCCGTCTTTTTAAATTTCTGAAGATTTTTTACTCGTGCTTGGTTTAATCCACAGATGCAGAACCCACAGGTTCAGAGGGCCAGCTGTGCTTTGAAAATATTAGCTTGCGTTTTATTAGAAAGAAAACTCTGAGGCCAGGCGCGGTGGCTCACGCCTGTAATCCCAGCACTTTGGGAGGCTGAGGTGGGCGGATCACAAGGTGAGGAGATCGAGACCATTCTGGCTAACATGGTGAAACCCTGTCTCTACTAAAAATACAAAAAGATTAGCCGGGCGTGGAAGTGAGCACCTGTAGTCCCAGCTCCTCTGGAGGCTGAGGCACTGCACTCCAGCCTGGGCGACAGAGCGAGACTCTGTCTCAAAAAAAAAAAAAAAAAAAAAAAAAAAAAGAAAAGAAAACTCTGTCATAAGGAAGATGAATATGTGCTATGAAACTGAAATTTGTTTTATTCTGTGATAATCCTGGCAGTACTAAGGAATTACAACAGATGAAGGATTCAGTAGGAGACGTAGGACTAGTGGCATTGGGTTTATGCTGTTACTTTTATGGAGAAGGAATGTTTGCCTAACTTGAGACATTTGTCTTGAGAGACCCTCACTTTCAGTGTTGGGAAAGAACTTGGCCAAGCAGGAGTATAAGTTTGCCCAACTTTATTAAAGGAGCAGTGTTCTGTTGTTCTAGTAAAAATCTGCTGCCTGTAATTGAAATTGTCCCTCCTCCTCTAGGAGATGGAGCCTCAGCAGATTATAGTAAAACCAAAAGCTAGCCTGACTAGCTTTTTTATTTTTTTCGGATGGAGTCTTACTCTGTCGCCCAGGCTGGAGTGCAGTGGCACAATCTCGGCTCACTGCACCCTCCACCTCCTGGGTTCAAGCGATTCTCCTGCCTCAGTCTCCCGAGTAGCTGGGACTACAGGCACTCACCACCACACCTGGCAATTAGTAGAGACAGTTGTTTCACCATGTTAGCTAGGCTAGGCTCAAAACTCCTGACGTCAGGTGATCCACCCGCCTTGGCCTCCCAAAGTGCTGAGATTACAGGCGTGAGCCACCACACCCAGCCTCTGACTAGCATTTTTGACAGTTTTATTTTCTTTGGATGTTTTAGGGCTGAAACTCTGCTATGAACTATGCCTGTGTTATCCAGTGCTGGCCTTAGTTCATAATAAGCCAGAACCATGATCTTCAGGCTTTTTGTATTTGAGAATTCCTGGTCTCTACTTGTTTTCATAGTTTCTGCTCTTTATGGAATTGGGTATGGATGGAGGGTTATTGTCTCGCTGCTTGGTAACCTCAGCTGTAATGAGGTGTCAGCCATCTACGATGAGGATGTTTCACATTCCTGTCCTCTCTGCCTGATAAAAGTGACAATTCCTAGCTTGAGAAAAGAATTGTCTCCATGATTGTAAGGTTGACTTATACAATCCTTAACTAGAAATAAGAGCATATTAATATGTATCTCTTAACAGATATGAAAATGGGTGTGCTTATTTCCACAAAGAGGAAAGAGAAGGACTTGCAAAAATATGTAGGCTTGCCATTCATTCTCGATATGAAGACTTCGTAGTGGATGGCTTCAGTGTGTTATATAACAAGAAGCCTGTCATATATCTTAGTGCTGCTGCTAGACCTGGCCTGGGCCAATACCTTTGTAATCAGGTAATGTGGTATCAGGTGGCTATTTTAAAGAAATAATGTCTTATTTTGTTCTGAAAGTTTTAAAGTTGACCCGTTTGTCTAGTTGCTGTTCTTGTTGAGTGAAAAGAAAGATGGTCTTATATGCTTTTGTCATATTTGTAAAAATTACTGAATTTAGAAATAAGGAATATGTGATAGATTACCCAAGGGCATCCACAGTCAACATTTTCTCTTTTTTCCCAGACTTTAATCGAAGGGGGTGTGTTTGTGTTTATATGGTTGTATCTGGCTCTTTTCACTTACTGTTAAAACAGGAATATATCATTTTAATAATAATTTTTCAAAGTATAGTTTATTTTTAATGCCTTCATGGTATTTCTTCAAGTGAATATATAGTAATTAACTGTTGCCTTTTTGGACAACTAAGAGTATTTGCATTCTCTTGCTTTCTGTGACCATTTTCAGGTAATGTTCTTTGTGTAGTGCTGTTAAGGACTTCTCTGTGCATAAAGCTCTTCCTGTATTTTATTTAGGGTTATGGTCCTCAGATGGATTTTCAGAGTCAGTCTAGAATTGCTGGATCAAAGAGCATGACTATTTTTTGTTTGTTTTTTTTTGTTTGTTTGTTTGTTTTTGAGACAGAGTCTTGCTCTGTCGCCCAGGCTGGAGTGCAGTGGCGTGATCTCGGCTCACTGCAAGCTCCACCTCCCGGATTCATGCCATTCTCCTGCCTCAGCCTCCCAAGTAGCTAGGACTACAGGTGCCCGCCACCACGCCCAGCTAATTTTTTTGTATTTTTTTTAGTAGAGATGGGTTTCACCGTGTTAGCCAGGATGGTGTCGATCTCCTGACCTCATGATCTGCCCACCTCAGCCTCCCAAAGTGCTGGGATTACAGGCGTGAGCCACCGTGCCCAGCCGAGCATGACTATTTTTAAAGTTCATGGTGCTTCTAGCCCAACTGGGAGGACTACATCGAGATAAGACACTGTTAACTGTCTTTGCCAAGAACGTTTAAAAGCAAAACCGTAGGGTTGGAGGGTTGCTCTTCTGTAAGCTGCAGGAGTCCCAGGGGGATGTATGGGAGACACTTAGTGACTTTTAAATTGATTCTGAGCTGTGATCACTGGTGTTAAGAAATTATGTTCTCTTCTTGAGGGGTGTACAAAATGGGGAGTTTAATAATAATCCTCTGAAACGTGAAATGAATTACTTAGTGTCTACTGCAAGCCAGGCTCTTGCGGACATGAGGCTGTTTGGGGACAACAGTCTAACCTTCAAAAGATGTGTAAGAGTGTTGTGTTGGGAATGGCAGCTGGCAGAGCAGCATATATAAGATGGTTATGTTCACATTTTTTAAAGTGTGTGTATCCTTTATACCTATGTTTTTGTACCTAGAAAAATATGTAAATTTATACCTAGAAAATATCTGAAAGGTTATGTATTAAACTGTTAATGGGGTGGATTGGTGGCTTATAGGGTAGGGGGCTAGGCATTTTCACTTTTAATACCTGTATTTTTTTTTGAGGATTTGTTTTACTTGGGTGTCACATTCGTAATTTTTAATCCTTTAAGGAGAAAATGTGCTTATTAAATTTTTGGTCTCTGAATGCTCCCAAGTCTTAGTCATACAGAACAGTATGCTGCAACTGTTTACAATTCCTAAAACTGTAAACTCCTCAAGGACTTGGAGGCTAAACATGAAGAATATAAAATTAAGTTGACAATCACTGTCTCTGTGCATAACACTGACTTCACTTCTCTTGAGAAATGTGCATCTGCTAATCCATATTTATTACTTTTTAGGGGTGGGTGAACCCATAAATAAGATACTGCTCTTTGAATGCCTTTAGCTGGTGTTATTTACCAGTAATGCTTGGAGAAAGAATCTAAAATTACCCCCACTAAAATGCTGACGACCCAATTGTTTCTGTGTTTGTCAAAGTGTTTCTGGTATATTCTAGAATATACCAAAGATAATTACTTGAATCATTTAGAAAATTTTACATTATATCCTCTTATAAGGCACTTGGAAATTCACCCTTTTTTTTTTTCAGCTTGGCTTTCTAAATGTACTTTAACATCAATTTATAATATTAAGAGTTCCTAAGGAGAGAGATTTCTTAGAAGAATAATCGTGGCTTGTCTTAGAGCCACAGCCTTTCACAATCTGAAGTGAATGGTGCAGAGAGCTTTCTTGTCAAGTCGTATGTTTCTTCCTGCAGCTCGGCTTGCCCTTCCCCTGCTTGTGCCATGTACCCTGTAACACTATGTTTGGATTCCAGCATCAGATGGTGAGTTCTACTTTTGGTTTGTAAAATCATGTGGGATTGTGTTTGGAAACTGCCTTTCAAGTGAAGTTCTTTTTGCTGGCCTCCAGATAATTAGTAACTTACTGATGTATTGCTTGGACCCTTGCATCGTGTAATATATGCTTCTGTTAATATGTGAATGTCCATGAAGGTTGGTTGGTATATAGGTCAGGAGCACCTGGCTTTTAAGGAGTCTTGTAATTACTGTATCGCCTGCTTTAAGTAGAAACATGGCAGCTCAATTAAGCACCAGAAATTTCTTCTGAAGCTCCTACTTTTAATGAGTTAGCACTGTTGCCTGGATTTATGAATGGGCAGATTTTGAAAATGAGGTTCTTCATTGTCATCGTGGAATTGAGTTCTGCTTATTTTCAGACATGCAGGTGATAAATCTCTCCTTAATGATTCCAGAAGGAAAAGGAAGGGATGGAGTTTAGAGTTTTTTATTTCTTTTGTCAAGGTAGTTTTATTTTCTAGTTCAGGTACATCAGTGAGTAATAGTAGAGATACATTCTTGGCTGTTTTAGGAGAGTTAAGAGAACATTTCATTTAAATGTAAATGTTTAAAATCAAAGAAATGTTCCTGCATATGTACAGTTTTTACCTTTAATCTTGTTTAACTGATTTTTCTAGTCTTCAAGGAAAACTATTTGATTTTCACATCTATGATGAGAGAAAACAGAAAAATTGTCAAGAGTAAGAATTGATTTGACATTACTTTTGAGAGTTATCTGCTTCTTTTGCAAGTCATAATTTTTCATTTTATAGCTTTTATACTAGGCACCTCATTTTTCAATGATTTGTTTTGGTTCCAGGATGTTGCCTTCCTGGAGAAACTGATTAAAGATGATATAGAGCGAGGAAGACTGCCCCTGTTGCTTGTCGCAAATGCAGGTAGGTAGCATGATGCTGAATCTACCATTTTGAATATATAGGAGCGAGGCTACGTCCTCAGCCTATAAAAGATAAAGTCTTAAGAAATGTGTGTGTACCGCATGTTTAAGATAGTCCATATCCACATTGTAGCAAAAACTGTAATAGTAAGGTTGGCTCGGTAGATTTTTCTTTAATCGTTGGTTTGTTTTGGAAGTTATTTTATGTGTGTGTATACTTTTTCATTTAGATTGTAAATGCTTCTCTATCTTCTCCTTCATGTACTTCTTTTCCCTGTTCTAAACTGAATTTTATTTTATTTTTTTGAGACAGAGTCTCACTCTGTTGCCCAGGCTGGAGTGCAGTAGCACAATCTCACCTCACTGCAATCTCTGCCTCCCAGGTTCAAGTGTTTCTCCTGTCTCAACCTCCTGAATTGCTGGGATTACAGGTGTGTGCCACCACATCTGGCTAATTTCTTGTATTTTTAGTAGAGACAGGGTTTCAGTATGTTGGCCAGGCTGGTCTCGAACTCCTGACCTCAGGTGATCCGCCTGCCTCAGCCTCCCAAATTGCTGGGATTACAGGCATGAGCCACTGTACCTGGCCTGAATTTTTAAATGACGCATTTAAGCCAGGTGTGGTGGCACATGCCTATAGTCGCCCTACTCAGGAGACAAGCCAGATGTTGGCTTAAGCCCAGAAGTTCAATACCAGCCTGGGTAACATAGCAAGACCCCATCTCAATAAATAAAAATAATTGTACTGACATTGTAAGATCGTTGTAAAAATTAAACAAGAAAATTCATAAAATGTCACACTTAAATATCTACCTTATAGGCGGCAGAGCAACTACCACTTGCTGCTCCACTTATCTCATTCAGCATCATACTTGAAATCTAAGACAGTGCAATAAGGCAAAAAAAAATAACGGACAGATTAGAAAGGAAGAAATAAAACTTTGTTTGCAGGCATGATTATATAGATAGAAAACTAAAGAAAAGCTACTGGAACTAATGATCAAATCTAAACCATTTTCTGGATTTTTATATACTAGCAAAGAAGAATTGGAAATTGAATTTTAAATGTCATTTATAATAGGATCAAAAAAGATGAAAAGTTTATGGATCAATTTAACAAAATATATGCAAGATCTGTACATTGAAAACTAAGAATGTTACTGAGAGAAATTCAAGAAGACCCAAGAACGATATGCCATACACATGGGTTGGAAGACTAAGTATTAAGTCAGTTCTTCCCAAACTAATCTGTAGATTCAACTCGATCCCTCTTAAAATCTCAACAGGCTACAATTTCTTATAGAACTTGATGAGCTAATTCTAAAGTTTATATAGAAATACAAGGGATCTAGGAACAGCCCAAAGAATTTTGAAAAAGAACAAAATTGGAAGACTTACCTTGTCATACTTCAAGACTTCTGTAAAGCAGCAAGTAAGATTGTGTGAGATTAACCAAATAAAATAGAGAATTCAGAAATAGACTCATGTGAAGTATATGGACACTTCAGGTTTTTACAGATGCCTGAGTAATTCGAGGGAGAAAGGACAATCTTTTTCGATCAGTGGTCTTAGAGCTTGGATATCCATATGGAAAAAAACTGAATCTTAACCCTTATCTTATTCTCCGTATATATAAATATTAACTATAAATGGTTCATCAACCTAAGCATATATCTAAGACAATAAAATGTCTCGAAGAAAATACAGGAGATCTTTGTGACCTTAGGTTACGTTTCTTAGGATACAAAATATGTGAACCATAAATTGTACTTTATCAAAAATTAAAAGCATTAGCTGTTTGAAAGCCCCTATTAAGAAGATGAAAGGCAAGTTACAGACTGGGAGAAATATTTGCAAAACGTTTTTTTCTTATTTCTTTTTTTTTTTTTTTGTCTTTTTGTATTTTTCTTTTTTATGTTTTTGAGATGGAGTTTTGCTGTGCCGCCCAGGCTGGAGTGCAGTGGTGCGACCTTGGCTCACTGCAACCTCTGCCTCCCAGGTTCAAGCGATCCGCCTGCCTCAGCCTCCTGAGTAGCTGGGATTACAGGCGCACGCCACCATGCCAGGCTAATTTTTATATTTTTAGTAGAGACGAGATTTCGCCATGTTGGCCAGGCTGGTCTCAAACTCCTGACCTCAGGTGGTCCACCTGCCTTGGCCTCCCAAAGTGATGGGATTACAGGCGTGAGCCACCACACCCAGCCAGCCACTGTCCCAGGCCTGTCTTCTTTTAAAATTTCTTTTTCATTCTTTTCCCCAGAAGCTACAAAACATTTGTTTGACAAAGAACTTGTATCTAAAATATATAAAGAACTGCTACAACTCAATAAGGACACGAGCAATACAATTTTTTTTTTTTTTTTTTTTTTTTGAGATGGAGTCTTATTCTGTTGCCCAGACTAGAGTGCAGTGGTGCGATCTTGGCTCACTGCAACCTCTGCCTCCCGGGTTCCAGTGATTCTTCTGCCTTAGCCTCCCGAGTATCTGGGATTACAGGCATGCGCCACCACACCTAGCTAGTTTTTTTGTATTTTTAGTAGAGATGGAGTTTCACCATGTTGGCCAGGCTGGTCTTGAACTCCTGACCTTAGGTGATCTGCCTGCCTTGGTCTCCCAAAGTGCCGGGATTACAGGTGTGAGCTACTGTGCCCGGCCCACAGTACAGTTTTTTAATGAACAACAGATGTGAGCAGATACTTCATCAAAGAAAATGAAAATGTATAGCACTTGAAAAGATGTTTAACATCATTAGTCATGAGTGAAATGCAAATTAAGATCACCGTGAGACATTACTACATGTCTGTTAGAATAGAGAAATTACAGGTGGCTCACACTTGTAATCCCAACACTTGGGAAGGCTGAGACGGCGAGATCAATTGCCCTCAGGTGTTCGAGACCAGCCTGGGCAACATGGCGAAACCCCTAGGAAATCTCTACAAAAAATACTAAACATTAGCCAGGTGTGGTGGTGTGTACCTGTAGTCCCAGCTACTCCAGAGGCTTTGGTGGGAGGTTGGCTTGAACCCAGGAGAGAGAGGTTGCAGTGAGCCAAGATTGTGCTACCATACCCCAGCCTGGGTGACAGAGCGAGATCCTTTCTTAAAAAAAAAAAAAAAAAAAATCTTCAAAATACTATGTCAGGCCAGGCACAGTGACTCAAGCCTGTAATCCCAGCACTTTGGGAGGCCGAGGCGGGCAGATCACGAGGTCAGGAGATCAAGACATCCTGGCTAACATGGTGAAACCCCATTTCCACTAAAAATACAAAAAAATAGCTGGGTGTGGTGGTGGGCACCTGTAGTCCCAGCTGCTTGGGAGGCTGAGGCAGGAGAATGGCGTGAACTCGGGAAGCGGAGGTTGCAGTGAGGTGAGATCGCACCACTGCACTCCAGCCTTGGTGACAGAGTGAGACTCTGTCTCTATAAAAAATAAATAAATAAAATTTGCCAGGCGTGGTGGTGGGCACCTGTAGTCCCAGCTACTCGGGAGGCTGAGGCAGGAGAATGGCGTGAACCCGAGAGGCGGAGCTTGCAATGAGCCGAGATTGTGCCACTGCACTTCAGCCTGGGCGACAGAGTGAGACCCTATCTCAGAAAAAAAAAAAAAAAAAAGGCAAAAAACTACAGTGACAGAAGCAGATCAGGATTTTCCAGGGCCAGTGAGGAGTCAGGGAAAGGGTAATTATATTGGGGTTGATGGGATTTGGGGGTTGATGGAAGTATTCTGAATCTTGATTGTGTTGATGGTTACATGCTCTATATATTTGTCAAAACTCATTGGACCGTATACTTACATGAGTGAGTTTTGTTTCATGTAAATCATACTACAGTAGGCCGAGCATGGCAGCTCATGCCTGTAGTCCCAGCACTTTGGGAGGCTGAGGCAGGCAGATCACAAGGTCAGGAGTTCAAGACCAGCCTGACCAATGTGGTAAAACCCCATCTCTACTAAAAATGCAAAAATTAGCCAGGTGTGGTGGTGTGTACTTGTAGTCCCAGCTACTTGGGAGGCTGAGGCAGGAGAATCGCTTGAACCTGGGAGGTGGAGGTTGCAGTGAGCCAAGATCGCACCACCGCACTGTAGCCTGGGCGACAGAAAGGGACTCTGTCTCAAAAAAAAAAAAAAAAAAAAAATCATACTACAATAAAACTGCTTATTTAGGCCGGGTGCGGTGCCTCATGCCTGTAATTCCAGCACTTTGAGAGGCCAAGGCGGGAAGATCACCTGGGGTCAGGAGTTCAAGACCAGCCTGGCCAAAATGGCGAAACCCTGTCTCTACTAAAAATATAAAAATTAGCTGGTTGTGGTGGCAGGCACTTGTAATCCCAGCTACTTAGGAGGCCGAGGCGGGAGAATAGCTTGAACCCAGGAGGCTGAGATTGCAGTGAGCCGAGATTGCGCTGCTGCACTCCGGCCTGGGCAACAGGGTGAGATCCTGTCTCAAAAAAAAAAAAAGACAAAATAGAAAAACCACATAAATATTCACTTTATTGCCAACAGAAAAACCATCACTTCCTGCCTTGTTTAAAAACACAAATTCACCCGTATTCAGTCACATGATAAACTGGAGGGGCTGCAGTTTGCATGTGACTGAGTGACTTGCCAGTGTGATTATGTTGCAGATGTCAGAAGACACATGTCAAGGGTTAGTCACCAGACGTTGCCAAGAAATATGAAAAGAATCTGAATGCGGTCCGGGCACTAACACAGCAGTACGCTTTTATTTTGCTGGAAGAGCCTGTGGCACAGCCCGTGCATTGACATTTGATCTTGTTTCAGCTAAACTAAATGTGTCTGTTAAGATTTTTTTTTTTTTTTCAATTTGAGGTAGATTTAGGTATGAGGGGAAAAAGTTTTCAGCCCTTTTCCTGGCATAGACCTTACAAAAGAACTACTTTCTTTAGCTTTGTTTGTTGAGGCCATTGGTGAGGGTTTGAAATCTTTTTGGTTGGCTTGCTGCTAACTGGAAATTTGGGACGGTTGGGGGAATGCCTGACTCCACGTTTTAACTAAGCTCTCTCTGAAAAGGGATCTCCCCAGCAAAATCTGTAGTGCAATCAATTACCAAGGGAGCGGCTGAAAGTGCTTAATATGCTTAAGCTGGCTTCAGAATGCATGTTCTGTTTTACAAAGAACCTGGGTGGAAACAAAACAAATTCATCTCTATGTTTTGTTTGTTTGTTTTTTGAGCTGGAGTCTCGCTTTGTTGCCCAGGCTGGAGTGCAGTGGCACGATCTCGGCTCACTGCAAGCTCTGCCTCCCGGGTTCACGCCATTCTCCCACCTCAGCCCCCCGAGTACCTGGGACTATAGGCACCCACCACTACACCCAGCTGATTTTGTTTTTGTATTTTTAGTAGAGACGGGATTTCACCGTGTTAGCCAGGATGGTCTCGATCTCCTGACCTTGTGATCCACCCGCCTGGGCCTCCCAGAGTGCTGGGATTACAGGTGTGAGCCACTGTGCCCAGCCCACCTATATGATTTTTATAAAGGGCATATCTAAATCAAAATAATCCAGGAAGTGACAATAAAATAAAAAGGTGGAAAAGTTTATCTTGGACAAATGCTGATAAAATGAAAGTACCATAGCCATATTAGTGTGGGATAAAATCGACTTCATATTGATGAAAGATGTAATCTCCTAAAAGAAATAACAGTTATACTTGCTGGGCACGGTGGCTCATGCTTATAATCCCAGCACTTTGGAAGGCCGAGGCAGGTGGATCACGAGGTCAGGAGTTCGAGACCAGCCTGGCCAATGTAGTGAAACCCCGTCTCTACTAAAAATACAAAAAAATTAGCCGGGCGTGGTGGCTGGCGCCTGTAATCCCACCTACTTGGGAGGCTGAGGCGAGGAGAATTGCTTGAACCTGGGAGGTGGAGGTTGCAGAGTTGAGATCCTGCCACTGCACTCTAGCCTGGGCGACAGTGTGAGACTCCATCTCAAAAAAAAAAAAAAAAACAGTTATGAATGCTTGTGAACATAACTTTAAAATATATAAAGGAAAGCTAAAGGAAAAGTCTGATGTAACACAAGTATATATTGACAAACCACAATCTTGGTGGGAGATTTGAATATATTTCTCATGAGTCAGCAGATCAAGTAGATAGAAAATAAGTATATAAAAGATTTCAATGACACAATTAGATACATGCAATAGAGATTACATACTCTTCAAAGCTTGTAATAAGTCAGCTCACAAACACTGATTTTAAGTCCTTCCACAAAGAAAATCTCAATAAAATAGGGATATAATAAGTCACTTCCCTCCTAGGGCGATAATGTGTATAGAAGTGTTTAAGGTGTATAAAGCCTTAGAAAACATTTGTTCCTTTTAATGCCCTGATCTGTTTTATCCTAGGAACGGCAGCAGTAGGACACACAGACAAGATTGGGAGATTGGAAGAACTCTGTGAGCAGTATGGCATATGGCTTCATGTGGAGGGGTAAGCCGGCGGTGAGGCTGGTGGCTCCATTCGGGCCTGCACAGAGTCCTCATGAGGACTCGACATCCAGGCTCTCACTTTGGTGACATTTATCACGAAGGGCTCTTCGGGTCACAGATCACAAAATAACCCAAATTGGCTTAAGCCCAAAGAGATCTTACTGGCTCACATAACTACAAAGAGCAGTGTTATGACTGCCTCAGGCACAACATCAACCAGGATCCAGTGTGTTACTCCCACCTCTGCTCCCCCAGTCACAGGCACTGGGCTTGGTTTCCTCTACCTGTGGACAGATTTTCCTGTTACAGTACAAAGTAGCTGCAGAAACTCCAGCCTTCTTTCCAGCTTCGTGGTCAGCTGGAAGTCCTAACAGAAGTCTCATATTGAACCAGCCACTGTGGCCAGGGAGAAGTAATCCTCTGATAGTTCAGGTTCTTTGCCCTCCTCTGGAGCAGATAGTGGTGTCTCCTCCCCACAAAGCTCATGTTCTGCTGGAAGAAATGGAGGTGGCGCCCCGGAAGGCTATTGTAGGGCCATTAAGAGAAGCAGGGGGAACGGACGTGGGCAGCCAGAGTAGCCCATATCCACCACATCATACAGGGAGGTTTCTTTTTGATCCCTAAGTAAAGAATGATAAAACTGGAAAATAAGATCCATGAAAGAGAATAATACTCCCATTATATTAAATGAGCGGGGATAGTTCCTGAGACACATTTTTATTAAAGTGCATTTTCAGGATTTTCCTTCATATGTATAAAGCACATCTTCTGTTGCTGTTATGAAAGCTAATAACATTAAAAATATACTTAAGTGTCAACTTGCAACAGCACAGCCTTTATTTTTTTAAGTACATGGTGAGTAAGCAACATTAAATAGTCAGTTCTTAGACTGGTGTTTTTTCTTCCAGTGTGAATCTGGCAACATTGGCTCTGGGTTATGTCTCGTCATCAGTGCTGGTATGTTGTTGATTTACTGAATATTGGTGTTTTTAAGAATGAATTTAAAATCACTCAATCCCTCATGGCTCTTCACAGTTTTTATGAATGGAGGAGGGTGTTAGGTTTGTGTATTCTGATAATCTAACAAAGAGTTGTTCTTGTTTTGGTAGGCTGCAGCCAAATGTGGTAGCATGACGATGACTCCTGGCCCGTGGCTGGGTTTGCCAGCTGTTCCTGCGGTGACACTGTATAAACACGATGACCCTGCCTTGGTAAGTTTCCCCGCACTGGGGAGGGAGTGGGTGTGGCTAATACACATTATTGGCTTATGGGGGCAAAATCCAGAAAAATACAGGAAAAAGTGAAAAATACCCATAATTTCACTTCTATTTCATTTTTTTAAAGAGAAACTTGTAAGGTGAGACTTTTTTTAATGACATTTTATGATTGTATAATATTCTGTCACAATTTAATTATTCTCCATTTATGAACTTATAGGATGTTTTCAGTGTTTTGTTACTGAAATAATGAAGCAGTGAACGTCTTTCTGTGTTTCTAATTACTTCCTTAGAATAGGTTCCCAGATGTTGAATGACTGAGTGGGGGAGTTTTAAGCCTCCTGATCCACATTGTCCAATAGATTGTAACTTTTGTTTTTTGTTTTTGTTTTTTTTTTTTGATATGGAGTCTCGCTCTGTCACCCAGGCTGGAGTGCAGTGGTGAGATGATCTTGGCTCACTGCAACCTCCACTTCCTGGGTTCAAGTGATTCTCTTGCCTCAGCCTCCCAAGTAGCTGGGATTACAGGCATGCGCCACCACGCCCGGCTTATTTTGTATTTTTAGTAGAGGCAGTGTTTCACCACGTTGGTCATGTTGAACTCCCGATCTCAGGTGATCTGCCTGCCTCGGCCTCCCAAAGTGCTGGGATTACAGGCATGAGCCATCGCACCTGGCCACATTTTTTTTTTTTTTTAATCGTAGTTGTGGGCCAGGCGTGGTGGCTCATGCCTGTAATCCCAGCACTTTGGAAGGTTGAGGCAGGCAGATCGCTTGAGCCTAGGAGTTTGAGACCAGCCTGGGCAACATGGTGAAACCTCATCTCTATAAAAAACAACAACAACAAAGAATTAGCTAGGCATGGTGGTGTGAGCCTGTAGTCTCAGCTACTCATGAGGCTAATGTGGGAGGGCTGATTGAGCCCTGGAGATCAAGGCTGCAGTGAGCTATGATCACACCACTGCACTGCAGTCTGGGCGACAGAATGAAAACGAATCACTGCTCACTGCTCAAAGCAGAAATCACTGCTCACTGCAGCCTTGACTTCCTGGGCTCTGGGAATCCTCCCGCCTTAGCCTCCTGAGTAGCTGGGACCACAGGTGCATACCACCACACTTGGCTAATTTATTTATTTTTCCTCTCTCTCTCTCTCTCTTTTTTTTTTTTTTTTTTTTTTTTTGAGACAGAGCTTTACTTTGTTGCCCAGGCTGGAGTATAGTGGCACAATCTCAGCTCACTTGCAGCCTCCACCTCCTGGTTCAAGTGATTCTCCTGTCTCAGCCTCCCAAGTAGCTGGGAATACAGGTGCATGCCACTATGCCCAGCTAATTTTTGTGTTTTTAGTGGAGATGGGATTTCACCATGTTGGCCAGGCTGGTCTTGAACTGCTGACCTCAGGTGATCCACCCGCTTCGGCCTCCCAAAGTGCTGGGATTACAGGCGTGAGCCACCACGCCTGGCCTCCTCTCTCTTTTTCTGAAACAGAGTCTCGCTCCATTGCCCAGGTTGGAGTGCAGTGGAACCATAGCTCACTGCAGCCTCCACCTCCCAGGCTCAATAAGTCCTCCTACCTCACCCTCCCAATAGCTGGGACCACAGGTGCATGTTACCACCCCCAGCTACTTTATTTTTTTTTGTTTTCTGTAGAGACGGGGTTTTGCCATGCTGCCTGGGCTGGTCTTGAATACCTAGGCTCAAGTGATCCTTCCTCCTTGGCCTCCCAAAGTGCCAGGATTACAGGTGTGACCCACCATGCTTGGCATGCTAATTTTTTATTTTTACTTTTTTGTAGAGATGGGCCCTCCCCATGTTGCCCATGCTGGTATCACACTCCTACTCCATTATGAAATAAGTCATTCCTTATGAAACACTTAGTAATTGTATCTTTAAGTTGAACCTTCCCCTCACCCCAACTTTTTTTTTTTTTTTTTTTTTTTTGAGACGGAGTTTTGCTCTTGTTGTCCAGGCTGGAGCGCAATGGTGCAATCTCGGCTCACTGCATCCTCCGCCTCCCAGGTACAAGCTGTTTTCCTATCTCAGCCTCCCAAGTAGATCAGATTACAGGCATGTGCCACCACACCCGGCTAATTTTTTTATATTTAGTAGAGATGGGGTTTCACCATGTTAGGCTGGTCATGAACTCCTGACCTCAGGTGATCCACCTGCCTCGGCCTCCCAAAGTGCTGGGATTACAGGTGTGTGCCACTGCACTCTGCCTTTCTTTTAAAGACATAGTTTCACTCTGTCTCCCAGGCTGGAGTGCAGTGGCACGATCTTGGCTCAGTACAACCTCCACCTCCTGGGTTCAAGTGATTCGTGTGCCTCTGCCTCCCGAGTAGCTGGGACTACAGGCGCATGTCACCAGGCCCGGCTAATTTTTGTATTAGAGGCAGGGTTTCGCCATGTTGGCCAGGCTGGTCTCGAACTCCTGACCTCAAGTTCCCACCTTGGCTTCTCAAAGTGCTGGGGTTACAGGAGTAAGACACCGTGCCTGGACCCCCCAACCCATTTTGTTTTGATTCCTTTATAAATTAGTATAATGGAAGGTGTTTTTGTTTGTTTGTTTTTTATAACAGGTAATGAAATACTCTAATTCAGTAAATATTGATGCTTCTAGGGAGATGTGTGTGTGTATGTGTGTCTGTGTGTGTATGTATATATATATATATATTTTTTTTTTTTTTTTTTAAGATGGAGTGTCGCTCTGTCGCCCAGGCTGGAGTGCAGTGGTGCAATCTCGGCTCACTGCCAGCTCCACCTCCTGGGTTCACGCCATTCTCCTGCCTCAGCCTCCCGAGTAGCTGGGATTGCAGGTGCCCGCCACCACGCCTAGCTAATTTTTTGTATTTTTTGTAGAGATGGGGTTTCACCGTGTTAGCCAGGATGGTCTCGATCTCCTGACCTCGTGATCCACCCGCCTCGGCCTCCCAAAGTGCTGGGATTACAGGCGTGAGCCACCGCGCCCAGCCATAAATTTTTTTTTTTTTTTTTGAGATGGAGTCTCACTGTGTTGCCCAGGCTGAAATGCACTGGTGCAATCTTGGCTTACTGCAACCTCGGCCTCCTGGGTTCAAGCGATTCTCCTGCCTCAGCCTCCTGAGTAGCTGGGATTACAGGCATGCGCCACTACTCCTGGGTAATTTTTGCATTTTTAGTAGAGACGGGGTTTCACCATGTCGACCAGGCTGGTCTCGAACTTCTGACCTCAAGTGATCTGCCTGTCTTGGCCTCCCAAAGTGCTGGGATTACAGGCACAAGCTACTGTACTGGGCCACGGCCAGGATTTTTATGACTCGTAAAACCACTGTCTTCAAGGAGGCTATAAGTTATTGTGGGAGAAAAGTAAAGGGCTTTGTAAAGGGGAGAGCATGTGGATTTTGTGATGTAATTCTCAGTATACCTTCCTTCCTTCCTTCCTTTCTTTTTTTTTCAGACAGTCTTGCTCTGTCACTTAGGCTGGAGTGCAGTGGCATGATTGACAGGGTTTCACCAGGTTGGCCAGGCTGGTCTTAAACTCCTAACCTCAGGTGATCTGCCTGTCTTGACCTCCCAAAGTGCTGGGGTTACAGGCCACCATGGTGAAACCCCGTCTCTACTAAAAATACAAAAATTAGCTGGATGCAGTGGTGGGTGCCTGTAATCCCAGCTACTTGGGAGGCTGAGGCAGGAGAATCGCTTGAACCCATGAGGTGGAGGTTGCAGTGAGCCAAGATCATGCCATTGCACTCCAATTTGGGTGACAGAGCGAGACTGTCTCAAAAACAAAAACAAAAACCTGGAGGGTCAGAGGAGGGAAATGGGGTGATGGAATTGGTCTGTACAATTTTCACTGTGAATTTGGGGGAGAATCCCCCCCCAAAATAGAAGAAAATTAGGATAAGGCCAGGTGCAAATTGTCAGTGTGTAGAGGAATTGGGTACTTACGAGGAGTAATACAAATAATAGGTGAAGCTGAAGCACTGGGTTGGGAACCCTATTGTAGACCTTTAATCATAGTTCAGGTGTTTTTTTGTTTGTTTGTTTGTTTTTGGAGACAGAGTTTTTGCTCTTGTTGCCCAGGCTGGAGCACAGTGGTGCCATTTTGGCTCACTGCAACCTCCGCCTCCCGGGTTCAAGCAGTTCTCCTTCCTCAGCCTCCCAGGTAGCTCTAGGGATTACAGGCATGCACCACCACACCCGGCTAATTTTTTGTATTTACTAGAGACGGGGTTTCACCATGTTGGTCAGGCTTGTCTTGAACTCATGACCTCAGGTGATCCACCCATCTCGGCCTCCCAAAGTGCTGAGATTACAGGCGTGAGCCACCACCCTGGCCCAGTTTAAGTGTATTTGGAGTGACTTTAGGGAATCATTGAAATTTTACCTGCCAGAAAGTGGCACAATTTAGGAAGATTAAATCTAGTTGCTTCTTGAAAAAGTGTGTGGGCTGGCCGTGGTGGCTCATGCCTGTAATCCCAGCAGTTTGGGAGGCTGAGGTGAGTGGATCTCCTGAGGTCGGGAGTTCGAGACTAGCCTGACCAACATGGAGAAACCCCGTCTCTACTAAAAATACAAAATTAGCCAAGTGTGGTGTTGCATGCCTGTATTCCCAGCTACTCGGGAGGCTGAGGCAGGAGAATTGCTGGAACCTAGGAGGCCGAGGTTGTGGTGAGCTGAGATTGCACCGTTGCACTCCAGCCTGGGCAACAAGAGCAAGACTCCGTCTAAAAAGAAAAAAAAGGAGTGTGTGTGTTAGAGTGCGTGCACACACGTGCAAGAGAGATCCCAGCAGTGGGAGGCAGTTAATTGGAACAATATAGAGAAGGGGCTGCTAAGGACCTGAGTATTATGTTTATATTTAACAGTTTAAATTAAGATAAGGCTGTGTATGGTGGCTCACACCTGTAATCCCAGCACTTTGGGAGGCCAAGGTGGGTGGATCACCTGAGGTCGGGAGAGACCAGCCTGACCAATCTGGAGAAACCCCGTGTCTACTAAAAATACAAAAATTAGCCGGGCGTGGTGGCATATGCCTGTAATCCCAGCTACTTGGGAGGCTGAGGCAGGAGAATCACTTGAACCCGGGAGACGGAGGTTGTGGTGAGCTGAGATCGGGCCATTGCACTCCAGCCTGGGCAACAGGAGCGAAACTGTGTCTCAAAAAATAAATAAATTAATTAATTAATTAAGGTAAAAGTGTTCAGCTCAATATGTGAGAATTTCCATAAGCAAAAGCCCCTCATTTGTTATCTGGTGTTGATTGAGGATGATTACTAAAGTGATACTTTTTATCTGCTCAATCTTCATGTTAGACACATGTATGGAATGTCATATAAGTGTCATACAAAATGGAGTGTGGTCCATGGTGTCTTTTGGGAACATTGAATTGTTAAATTCTTTAGGATTTTCTGCCTTTGTTACCTGGCTCTTGTTCCTTATCCTAATCACCTAAAACAAATCCCTGAGGCTCCTTTCATTGGACCACCCTTGATGATTTAGAGGAGCTGTTGTTTGTTAATCTTTTCACATCGTCATCATTTTGGTTACCTGTCTTTGACTATCTTGAAGTTTTTCAGAGCCCATTTTATTTTTGGAACTATAAAATGAAACATACTTCCCCTTGTATAGAGGCCTAACAGTAAAGAGTACAGAAATTTTGTGGTTTCATATGTATAGGAAATGCTCCCTTATTCTGTGTTTTTGTTTTTTGTTTTTTTTTAATGTAGAGTATAACTTAACTAAATTCTTGTGGAGTTCGCTCATGTAGAGATACTTGGTTTTATAATGTTCTTCTTTTCCATCTTGTATTAATCGAGTGTACTTTTCCTTTTTAAATTGAATTATCTTTTGAATTCTATTGTGGTGCTTCTTTGAGATAAAATTTATGTATGTATAGGTGGTGGTTTGTTTTTTTTTTTTTCTTTTTTTCTTTTGAGATGAAGTCTCGCTCTTATCCCCCAGGCTGGAGTGCAGTGGTGCGATCACGGCTCACTGCAACCTCTGCCTCCTGGGTTTAAGTGATTCTCCTGCCTCAGCCCCCCGAGTAGCTGTGATTACAGATGCCTGTCACCACGCCTGGCTAGTTTTTGTACTTTTAGTAGAGATGGGGTTTCACCATGTTGGCCAGGCTGGTCTCGAACTCCTGACCTCAGGTGACCCATCCGCCTCAGCCTCCCAAAGTGCTGGGATTACAGGCATGAGCCACCACGCCCGGCCTGTATAGGTCTTAAATTCAGTAAATTTTGACAAATGTATACACCTGTGTAACCATGACCTCAGTCAAGGTACAGATATGCAGTGACTTTTTCACTATCACACCCATCCCTGCCACTTTTTTTTCATATCCTTACCACTATCTGGAATTTTTACGTGTGCCATCTCCAGTAAAATACAACCTGCATATGTGCATGGATCTGGTAAAATTGTTACTTTTGCTATCCCCTTCTTTCCTACTAAGTGCATCAATAAATAGCATCCACTCTATATTTGTGTATTTCCTCAAGTAAATACATGAAAATGAGATCCTGCAAGTTTGTGTTTTTATATTAAGTGTTAACTCCAGAGATTACAACACTGTTCTTGTAAGATGTGTTTTTGGGGAAAGCATTCCTCTTATGGCAGCCCTGTTAGCCTGAGGCAGGGCTTAAACAAACTGATTGAGCAGGCTCAAAAGGACAGTATCGTAATGGACTGGAGTGGCCAGTTCTTTTTACAGAAGAAAGAATACGGTAATTTGGCCACGCGCAGTGGCTCATACCTGTAATCTCAGCACTTTGGGAGGCCGAGGTGGGCAGATCATGAGGTCAAGGGATCAAGACCATCCTGGCCAACGTGGTGAAACCCCATCTCGACTAAAAAATATACACAAATTAGCTGGGCATGGTGGCACACGGCTGTAGTCCCAGCTATTCAGGAGGCTGAGGCAGGAGAATTGCTTGAACTTGGGAGGTGGAGGTTGCAGTGAGTGGAGATGATGCCATTGCACTCCAGCCTGGGCAACAAGAGGAAAAAAACCTCCGTCTCAGGAAAAAAAAAAAAAAAAAAAAAGAATATGGTAATTTAAGATCCATCTTGAAAAATACCTTGCGCACATATTTAAAGTCTTTTTACACATTGATTTATCTTGAGTCTATTGTATCTGTCTACATTATTTAAGCAATGTAATCACTAAAAATTTAAGCACTGGGTTGAGCCTTCTGGCATCCCATTAGAATGCCTGGGGAAACACACTTCTTGCCAATTGCATGCCTGCTGATTGGGGAATGAAACGCAAATATTCCAGAATCAACAGATTTCTTTATTTTATTTTATTTGTCACCCAGGCTGGAGTGCAGTGGTGAGATCTTGGCTCACTGCAAACTCTGCCGCCCGGGTTCAAGTGATTCTCCTACCTCAGCCTTCTGAGTAGCTGGGATTACAGGCAACTGCCACCATGCCTGGCTAATTTTTGTAGTTTTTAGTAGAGATGGGGTTTCACCATCTTGGCCAGGCTGGTCTTGAACTCCTGACCTTAGGTGAGGAGGAAATCCCATTTTGTAAATCCCAAAGTGCTGGGATAACAGGTGTGAGCCACCATACCTGGCCTAGAATCAACAGATTTCTGAACATACCGAATTACTTCTTTCATATTAATTTTCAGACCTTTTCAAAAAAGGAATTGGATACCCTGTTGATATTCATATTCATATTATTATTTTGGTATTCATATAATATGTGTAGGACTTTATAGTTATTTAAAAACCTGTTATAGACTTTTTTGTTTATTATTTAAAACTTTTTTCAGAGGGACTTGTTGCTTTTTTTTTTTTTTTTTTTTTTTTTTTTTGAGATGGAGTTTTGCTCTTGTTGCCCAGGCTGGAGTGCAAGGGCACGATCTAGGCTCACGCAACCTCTACCTCCTGGGTTCAAGTGATTCTCCTGCCTCGGCCTCCTGAGTAGCTGGGATTACGGGCATGTGCCACTCGCCTGGCTAATTTTTTGTATTTTTAGTAGAGACAGGGTTTCACCCTGTTAGCCAGGATGTTCTTCATCTCTGGACCTCAGGTGATCCCCCCTGCCTTGGCTTCCCAAAGTGCTGGGATTACAGGTGTAAGCCACCTCGCCCAGCCTCAGAGGGATTTCTGGTACCAGAATTATAGATTGTTTTTGTTACCGAACTTCCTAAGTTATGCTCATTCTTTGTTTATCAAGGGGAGACACTAGATTTTTTTTTATTACCCTTTTTATCATCATAGAGAACTTTAGTAGTCTACAAGAATATTATTAGAGGCTTAGCAGTGGCCTCACTGCACATACATGTATATGTCTTTGGGAACCTACAGGTTTTTAAGAAGTCGTTAAACTTAATATTTACTAGATATTTGTTTTTGGATGGCATCTAATATATTAATAGCCCAGAAAAGAGGCGCCACTAATGAATATGTCTTGGATTACATAGTGACATATATTAGCTTTCGTCCACATTTGATAACATTGCTATTATTTTCTTTTTTTTTTTTTTTACTGAAGCTCTTTGAATTTAAAGTTTTCTCTCATTTAAATTTATTAATTGAAAACGTACGTTTACTCTGTTCCCTTCAGCATTTCAACCTGATGTTAAAAGATGTGTATGTGTGATATGTGTGTTTGAAATTTTAACTTTCATCTTGGAGTATTTAATAATTCTCTGAAGCAGTGCATGACTCTTGCTCTTCAGCCTCTTGAGGGTGTCCCTGGTTTATATTCCTGATGATACAAACCCTGGAATTTCTTGTCTGAAGTGTTAACACTTTATTTCCAGGTCCTAATTTGATTTGAATAGTGGAAGTTCAGATTCAGTGCATTAATGACAGATTCTATGTTGACTTCTTCAGATTTGCCAGACAGAAAAACCTACTTATGTGAGGAACTCATTAGGCTTTTTGACTATCCTCTTTGTATAATGAGACCCTTTTCTCATTAGATGAGTAAAAAGATCCAGAGATGATCACCAGTATCCCCCAGAATTCATATATATTTAATTGAAAAGAAAACAAATCCTGGGATTCTTTCCTAAAAAGGTTGATTACATTTCTTGCCTGTCTGTACGTTCTTTGTATAAACGTGAAGAAAAATAAAAATACAGGTTTTCCAGCACTGGGACTATGAAATTTGAGATTTAACATTTATTCATTAGTCAGATTTAAAGGAATCTACCTTAAGTCATAGTTTATATTGTTTTTGAAGGACCTGAGTAAGGATTCTATTAAAAATGATTAATTCTGTCATTATTTGAAATATTGATAGGATTTTAATATGTTCCTTTTTTGAAAATACTAAAATTATAAATTAACTTACACTTAATAGCAAATAGGTCGTAAGTATGTGGTAATCAATTTATTGACTAAAAATTTTGTAAAAGATGCCTTTTATTTAAAGTGGCCTATTGTATAGTTACTATAATGCTAGTGCTCTCTACATTTTCATTGTAATCTTACTGAGGAAGTAAAAATTAATCATTATTGTTCTCCCCACTCTAATATTAATTCAGAAATCATAATTGTACACATAGGGTACAACGTAATGTTTATATATGTGTGTGTAATGTAGTATGATTAAATCATGCTAATTAACATACTATCACCTTACTTTGCTTACTTATATTTTGTGGTGAGGCATTTGAAATTTACTCTTAATTGTTTGAAATACATTATTATTATTGCTATTGTTATCTCTGTCTTCTCTTTGCAAATAAATACATCATTATTTACTATGGCCACCCTGTTGTGCTAAGATTTCAAAAACTATTCTCCTATGTGAAATTTGTTCCCTTTTTCAAAAAAAAAAAAAATCCACCCGCTGTCTTAGCATTGGTGAAGTTAAAAATAGAACCAGTGTGTTTTATATTCCTAAGTGTCTTTATTTTTAAGAATGTATTTTTTTTTTTTTTTTTTTGAGACGGCGTCTTGCTCTGTTGCCCAGGCTGGAGTGCAGTTGGCACCATCTTGCACCTCCCGGTACAATCTCCACCTCCCGGGTTCAAGCGATTCTCCTGCCTCAGCCTCCCATGTAGCTGGGATTACAGGTGCGTGCCAACACGCCTGGCTAATTTTTGTATTTTTGGTAGAGACGGGTTTCACCGTGTTGGCCAGGCTGGTCTCAAACTCCTGACCTCAGATGATACGTCCGCCTCAGCCTCCCAAAGTTCTGGGATTACGGATGTGAGCCACCATGCCCAGCTAGAATGTGTGTATTTTTAAAAGTTGATCCTTCGCAGATATTTATCTTAGGAGAGGCTGGTGTCATGAAAAAAGCTATGGACTAAGAATGGGAAGACAAAGATCTTTTGTATTGGCACTACCAGCTGTGTCCCTCTGAGGGGGTGATTTTTGCCTTTTGAAGACATTGGGAGGGTTAAAGTTCAGGAAATTATTTTTAAAACTGTTTCAGTGAATATTTAGAAAAATATTAGTGGAGATAGAATTAATTGCTCTGCAGTGGAGTGGCTCTCTTTCTACATTTTCTTTTTTTTCTTTTCTTTTTTTTTTTTTTTTTTTTTTTTTTTTTGAGATGGAGTCTCGCTCTGTCCCCCAGGCTTGGAGGGCAATGGTGTGATCTCAGCTCACTGCAACCTCCGCCACCCGGGTTCAAGCGGTTATCCTGCCTCAGCCTCCTGAGTAGATGGGATTACAGGCATGTGCCACCACACCCAGGTAATTTTTTTTTTGTATTTTTAGTAGAGGTGGGGTTTCACCTTGTTGGCCAGGCTGGTCTTGAACTCCTGACCTTGTGATCCATTCACCTCTGTCTCCCAAAGTGCTGGGATTACAGGTCTGAGCCACCGTGCCTGCCCTCTTTCTACATTTTCTAGTGTACTCCCATTAGGCTGTAAACGTATTTCAAGTTGAACAATAAGAAATTTCAGCATAGCTGTGCATCGTCATTTTTTCTCCATATCTTGTATTCACACCTTAAGAATTTGTTACTAGTTGAAATGATAAGCCAGCAAACATAATCTAATCTTTGTGACTGTTTGCATAGATTGGAGGGCAAGTACAATGTAAGTGGAATGT
Organism: Gorilla gorilla gorilla; assembly: GCF_029281585.2. NCBI lineage: Eukaryota > Metazoa > Chordata > Mammalia > Primates > Hominidae > Gorilla > Gorilla gorilla. The sequence continues at coordinate 104,249,743 of NC_073242.2, forward strand.
ATATAGAGAAAGGATAGGTTAAAAGGTAGCTTATAGCTTGCTTACCTTTTACTACACAGTTGGAATTTAAAAACTGATTCTTATAAGAACACCAGTTGAACAATGAGTTGCTTTTTTCCCTCTGTTGTAGTGTGTATGGGTGTGTATATACATATTTTTATTTTAATTTTTTTTTTAATGGGAGGAGGGAGGATGCCAGAAACATTTAAAGGTTGTACTCTGCCAATGTGATAGTTTTAAGTACTTGAGGGGGTGGAGAAGAACCACACGCATCTTCTAAACAAAGATGGGAAATATCATATCATTATAAGAATGTATATACAGTATTAAGCAATTGCAAGATTTTGGGCCAGACATGGTGGTGCTTTGGGAGACCAAGGCAGGGAGGTGGGTGGATCACTTGAGCCCAGGAGTTGGAGACCAGCCTGGGTAACATAGTGAGACCTCGTTTCTACAAAAAATTAAAAAATTGGCTGGGCATGGTGGCTTACACCTGTAATCCCAGCGCTTTGGGAGGCCGAGGCTGTCAGATCACCGAGATCGGGAATTCGAGACCAGCCTGACCAACCTGGTGAAAGTCCGTCTCTACTAAAAATATAAAAATTAGTTGGGCATGGTGGTGCATGCCTGTAATCCCAGCTATTTGGGAGGCTGAGGTAGGAGGGTTGCTTGAACCCTGGAGGCAGAGGTTGCAGTGAGCCAAGATCACACCACTGCACTCCAGCCTGGGCGACAGAGCAAGACTCTGTCTCAAAAAAAAAAATAAAAATAAAAAAATAAAGCTGTACATGGTGTCATGAGTTTCTAGTCCCACCTACTTGGGAGGCTGAGGTGGGAGGATTGCTTTAGCCCAGGAGGTCGAGGCTACTGTGAGCTATGATTGTGCCACTGTCTCAAAGAAAAAAAAAAAAGATTCTGGTACTATTTGAAATTGTAGTACTGTAAATCTATAATAAATGATTGCTGTCTCTTAAGGAACTTAGTATCTGGAAACATTGTTTCTTTTTTTCTTGTAAAAGGGAATTATAAAAGTTAGTTCTTTTAAATCACTTATGTCAATCTGATTAAAGTGTGTTTAGTATAAAATGTAACAGAAGAAAAAGATAGGGTTTGTATAGACTGTGGGTTTAAAGTGGCTTAAGTGATGATTTTGAAGTTTCCTAGGTGTCTTATACTTAAGGCTAAATACAAAGACCTCAGTAAATTTCTGGCTACTGCTGAGCATGGTGGGAGCATCGTTTCCTGTTCTTACTAGTATGTTTCAGCAGCTATCAAAAGCTGTCTTCATTTAATACATTTTCCTACAGTTAAAATAATAGTGTGATTATCTTGAAAGGCGTCTTCCTTTTTCAGTATTTGATTTGTGAGACCATATCTTCTGGAATTACTTGAGACCTCTAATTAAATTGACTTTTAAATTTTTTTATTTCATTTTCTTTTAGAGTTGGAGGTCTTGCTATGTTGTCTGGACTGGCCTAGGATGATGACGATTTTTTTCTTTAGAGACACAGTCTGACTGTGTTGCCCAGGCTGGTCTCAAACTCCTGGGCTCAAGTATCCTCCTGTTTCAGCCTCCTGAGTAGCTGGGATTACAGGTGTGAGCTACTGCAGCCAGCTTGGCCTAGGATTATTTTTATTTTTATTTTATTTTATTTTTTCCTTTTTTTGAGATGAAATTTCGCTCTTGTTGCCCAGGCTGGAGTGCAATGGCGCCATGTCGGCTCACCACAACCTCCGCCTCCCAGGTTCAAGTGATTCTCCTGCCTCACCCTCTGGAGTAGCTGGGATTACAGGCATGCACCACCACACCTGGCTAATTCTGTAGTTTTAGTAGAGACAGGGTTTCTCCATGTTGGTCAGGCTGATCTTGAACTCTTGGCCTCAAGCGATCCACCTGCCTTGGCCTCCTAAAGTGCTGGGATTACAGGTGTGAGCCACCGCGCCTGGCCAGGATTATTTTTAAAGAGAAGATTTAACATATGCAATTGTTAGAAAATCTTATAAACATGTTATTCCCTGGGAATGTGCTTCAACCTGTTGGCTAAAGGAACTTTATCAGAATAACTACAGTTATTATCTATTTTCAGGAGTTGAAAAAAATGGTTGCATACATTTCTTTTTTTTTTTTTTTTTTGAGGCAGAGTCTCGCTGTGTCACCCAGGTTGGAGTGCAGTGGCGCAATCTCAGCTCACTGCGTGCTCCACCTCCCGCGCTCACGCCATTCTCCTGCCTCAGCCTCCCGAGTAGCTGGGACTTCAGGCACCTGCCACCACGCCCGGCTAATTTTTTGTAGTTTTAGTAGAGACGGGGTTTCACTGTGTTAGCCAGGATGGTCTCGATCTCCTGATCTTATGATCCTCCCGCCTTGGCCTCCCAAAGTGCTGGGATTACAGGCGTGAGCCACCGTGCCTGGCCCATTCATTTCTTATATTGGTAAACATCACTTCACCTTTACCTTGATTATAAAGTCCCAGTCTACTTTTGAGATTGTTTAGATTTCTGCAGTGTGTAACTCTTTTTTTTTTTTTTTTTTTTTTTTTTTTGAGACAGAGTCTTGCTCTGTCACCTAGGCTGGTGTGCAGTGGTGCAATGTAACTCTTAGTGATTCTTAATCTTGGTTGGAATGGGCTATGTTTGGCCTTTTTTTTTTTTTTTTTTGGAGACTGAGTCTCACTCTGTTCTCCAGGCCGGAGTGCAGTGGCGAGCTCTCAGCTCACTGCAACCTCCGCCTCTGGGTAAGCAATTCTCCTGCCTCAGCCTCCCGAGTAGCTGGGATTACAGATGTGCACCACCACGCCTGCCTAATTTTTTTGTATTTTTAGTAGAGACTGGGTTTCACCATGTTGGCCAGGCTGATCTTGAACTCCTGAACTCAGGTAATCTGCCTGCCTCGGACTCCCAAACAGCTGGGATTACAGGTGTGATCAGCTGTGCCTGGCCTATGTTTGGCATTTAACTGGTGGGGGAGGGATGCATATCTTTGTACATTTTCAGCCTTTTTTGTCCTTCATCTGTTAAAGAGGTCATAGAGTAAGACATTTCCTTTCAATCTTGGCAGTTTCCCAGGCCAAATGATATGTTTCTAGGGTACTTCCAGGACTTAACTGACAAAAGGGGAAGATAAGCGATGCAATTGAGAGCTGAAGTAGGGTCTCTCTCTCTTTTTTTGTTTTTTTTTTTTTTTTGAGTCTCGTTCTGTCGCCCAGGTGGGAATGCAGTGGCGTGATCTCGGCTCACTACAACCTCCGGCTCACTACAACCTCCGTCTCCCGGGTTCAAATGATTCTCCTGCCTCAGCCTCCTGAGTAGCTGGGACTACAGGTGCCACACCACCAGGCCTGGCTAAGTTTTTGTGTATTTTTAGTAGAGACAGGGTTTCACCATGTTGGTCAGGCTGGTCTCGAACTCCTGACCTCATGATCCGCCCGCCTTGGCCTCCCAAAGTGCTGGGATTACAGGCCAGAGCCACTGTGCCTGGCGAAGCAGCGTCTCTTTTTAAGGTTGTAAGGTAGCTTGGGTTAGAAATAAAGGCAGAGAGCCACTCCATACCTGTAGTTCTAGCTACTGGGGAGGCTAAGACCAGAGGAATCTCTTGAGCCCAGGAGTTCAAGGCTGCAGTGAGCTGTAATCACACACTGCACTACAACGTGGGCAACATAGAGTGAGACCTAATTAAAAAATAAATAAAATAAATAAATAAATGCAAGGAGAAAGTCATGAACTTGGTGCATTTAGGTTTACAATTAGTTGGCATAAACAATTTTTTTTTTTGAGTTGGAGTTTCTCTCTTGTTGCCCAGGCTGGAGTGCAGTGGCGCAGTCTCGGCTCACTGAAACCTCTGCCTCCTGGGTTCAAGTGATTCTCCTGCCTCAGCCTCCCGAGTAGCTGGGATTACAGGTACCCGCCACCACGGCCAGCTAATTTTTGTATTTTTAATAGATGGGGTTTCGCCGTATATTGGCCAGGCTGATCTTGAACTCCTGACCTCAAGTGATCCGTCTGCCTCAGCCTCCCAAAATGCTGGGATTACAGGCATGAGCCACTATGCCAGCCAAGAATTTTTTAAAAAGGAGTTTCATTCAGCCCACCTCATTCCTCTGCAGGGCACCTGTGTGCAGGGCAAAACTGCTCAACCCTACTCAGCAGCCCTGTGAAAGCTGCTGAAAGGATGATCAGATTGAGGCCTGAACTGTATCTTGGATTTAGCAGCCTGGAGGTCATAATGGATTTTGCCAAGAGTGATGGGGCAGAAATTGGACCAGTGTGTGTTAAGGAGCTACAAGAAGTGAAGAAATGGGAGAGGGGAATCTAGACAACTTTAGTTTGGCTGCAGCAAGTAAAGGCAGATTGTTTGATGGAGGGACATGTGGGATTGATGGAGTTTTTCCTTTTTATATGTTTTTGTATTTTTAAATGGGATACATTAGAAAGTGTTGCATGTTTATGGGGGGGGATTTAGTTCAGTGGGAAAAGTATTTGCAAAGTTACAGTAAGGTGGAAGTAGATGGAATCCTCAGTAAGGTCTAGAATCGGATGCAGGTATTTTATGGTATCTTTCCCACCCCACCCCGAGACGGAGTTTTGCTCTTATTATTGCCCAGGCTCTGGAGTGCAGTGGTGCAGTCTTGGCTCACTGCAACCTCCACCTCCCGGGTTCAAGCGATTCTCCTGCCTCAGTCTCCCGTGTAGCTGAGATTACAGGCGCACACCACCACGCCCAGCTAATTTTTGTATTTTTAGTAGAGATGAGGTTTCACCATTTTGGCCAGGCTGGTGTCCAACTCCTGACATCAAGTGATCCACCTGCCTTGGCCTCCCAAAGTGCAGGGATTACAGGCGTGAGCCACCGTGCCCAGCTGGTACCTTTTTTCTTGTTGGTGAAGTAGAATGTGTGTATGGGGAGGGGAGGTGATAGGATATTTTGGAATTTGAAGAGAATGGGAATGTCTGGATAGTGCATGTATAGAATGGGAAGTAAACACTGGAGGACCTGGGAGTGTGGTGCTTATTGATGGATCGTTGGGTTTATCCAGGATTGGGGTTTTGCCAGATGGGTGTGATGAGAATCTTAAGAGTTAAGGGTATAGGCAAGAGTGTTGTTGAAATGATACACAATGAAATCTAAGCTGGTTAAAGAAGTGAAGAAGGGGCCGGGCACGTTGGCTCACGCCTGTAATTCCAACACTTTGGGAGGCCGAGGCGGGTGGATCCCTTGAGGTCAGGAGTTCGAGACCAGCCTGGCCAACATGGTGAAACCCCTTCTCTACTAAAAATACAAAAATTAGCCGGGTGTGGTAGCAGGGGCCTGTAATCTCAGCTACTTGGGAGGCTGAGGCAGGAGAATCGCTTGAACCTGGAGGTGGAGGTTGCAGTGAGCCAGTATTGCACCACTATACTCCAGCCTGGGCAACAAAGTCAGAGTCTGTCTCAAAAAAAAAAAAAAAAAAAAATGAAGTGAAGAAGGAGGAGAATACTTGGATTGGGATAAAGTAGAAGGAGTCACTGGAATTAAAGTTAACTAAAAAACTCATAAACTTTAGAGTGGTATTGAGAAATTGTAAGGTGAACTGAAAAAGGCTCATGGGATTTTAGAGCCAAGAAGGCCTTGAGTGGCAGTTCCTACCTTAGTAGGAATAGCTTCAGTGGTGTGTTGCAGGTGGAACCCAGATTAAAGTGGGTTAAAAAGTAAATGAAGGCAAGGAAGATAAATTTTTCAACAGGTTTGTCTGTGAAGAGTCCAGGCTATTAGATTGATAGAGGGAGAAAGGCAGTTAAAGGGTTTTTTTGTTTTTTGGTTTTTTTGAGTCAGAGTCTCACACTGTTGCCCGGTCTGGAGTGCAGTGGCGCGACCTCGGCTCACTGCAACCTCCGCCTCCGGGGTTCAAGTAGTTCTCCTGCCTCAGCCTCCCAACTAGCTGGGATTACAGGCGCCCACCACCACACCCGGCTAATTTTTTGTATTTTTAGTAGAGACGGGGTTTCACTATGTTGCCCAGGCTGGTCTCAAACTCCTCACCTCATGATCTGCCTGCCTCACCCTCCCAAAGTGCTGGGATTACAGGCGTGAGCCACCGTGCCCGGCCTTATTTTCTTAATTTTAAAATTTATTTTATTATTATTATTATTATTATTATTATTATTATTTTTGAGATGGAGTCTCTCTGCCGCCCAGGCTGGAGCGCAATGGTGCAATCTCGGCTCACTGCAACCTCTGCCTCCCGGATTCGAGCGATTCTCCTGCCTCAGCCTCCTGAGTAGCTGGGATTGCAGGCGTCCGCCACCACGCCTGGCTGATATTTGTATTTTTAGTAGAGACGGGGTTTCACTACATTGGCCAGGCTGGTCTTGAACTCCTGACCTCATGATCCACCCACCTTGGCCTCCCAAAGTGCTGGGATTACCAGCGTGAGCCACCGCACCCGGCCTTTAGTTTTTTTTTTGAGACAGAGTCTCGCTCTGTCACCAGGCTGGAGTGTAGTGGCACGATCTCGGCTCACTGCAAGCTCTGCCTCCCGGGTTCAAATGATTCCCCTGCCTCAGCCTCCCAAGTAGATGGGACTACAGGTGCGTGCCACCACGCGCAGGTAATTTTATTTTTCTATTTTAGTAGAGACGGGGTTTCACCGTGTTGGCCAGGGTGGTCTCAATCTCCTGACCTTATGATCTGCCTGCCTTCGCCTCCCAAAGTGCTGGGATTACAGACGTGAGCCACCGTGCCCGGCCATTTTTTGTTTTTGTTTTTGTTTTTTTTAAAGTAAGACTTTGGAGAGTGCTCATATGTTGATGATGTGATAAGCAGTAGTAAAATGGGAGATTTTGCAACGTACAGAAGAAACAGGCCGGGTGCAGTGGCTCCAGCCTGTAATCCCAGCACTTTGGGGAGGCCAAGGTGGGTGGATCACAAGGTCAGGAGATCGAGACCATCCTGGCTAACATGGTGAAACCCCATCTCTACTAAAAATACAAAAAATTAGCCGGGCGTGGTGGTGGGCGCCTGTAGTCCCAGCTACTCGGGAGGCTGAGGCAGGAGAATGGCGTGAATCCGGGAGGCAGTGAGTCGAGATCACGCCACTGCACTTCAGCCTGGGCGACAGAGCGAGACTACATCTCAAAAAAAAAAAAAGACAAGACATACTTGGAAAATGGGGGGAATAGACAGATCCAGATGATTTCTATGGATAGGAGGTTTATTTGTTCCATTATGCGAAGATGATGGGAAGAAAAGCTGTATGTGCAGATGCAGGTGAATTTGTGGATATATTAGAAGGAAGATGACAGGCAGTGATGGAGCGTTGAAGAGCTCAAACATTAGACAGTACTGGGTCTGAGTTCTGACTCTGCCTTTTACAAGCTGTGCAACCTTAGGCCAGTTATGAAACCTTAGTTATCAAGTTATAACTAATAGGATTGTGTTGAACACGAAATGACATGATAAACATATGTAAACTGCTTGGATCAGTTGCCCACTAGCTCTTGTTAGGAGCTAAAATGTTAGCTCTTGCTGAGGGTGCTGTCAAATGGCTTCTATTTCTCATGGAGCAGAAATCTATAAGGTCATCCACTGGTAGTGGTGGGAGAAGGAAGAAGGTGCAGAAAGTTTTACAGATGTTTTGGAAAAGAAAGAAACCTGGTGAGGGAAATGTGGGCAGCATCAGAGGCCCACTTGAAGTCAGAGAAAAGGAGCATTGGGGCATGGAGGTGAGGGGGTACTTTCTTCAGCTTTTCTCTGAAGACAATTGTGCATGTGAAACAAGGGTTAAAATCAGATCTATTGCCCTCCTGGATTTATTGGCTTCGTTTGCTCTTTCTGGCTAATTTGATTGGAGTTCTGAAAATAGAGAATATTAGAGGTTCCTTGGAAGGTAAATAAGCAACACTGAAGTCAAATCTTTATCATGTTTGCTAGAAATGTTATTAAAAAACAAAATTTATGGCCGGGTGCAGTGGCTTATGCCTGTAATCCCAACCCTTTGGGAGGCTGAGGTGAGTGGATCACTTGAGCTCAGGAGTGCGAGACCAGCTTGGGCAACATTTTGGGAATGTTGTAGAGAATGGGACAAAAAAATACAAAAGTTGCTGGGCATGGTGGAGTAAGCCTGTGGTCTCAACTACTTGGGAGGCTGATGTGGGAGGTTTGCTTGAGCTCGGATTGCACCACTGCACTCTAGCCTGGGCGACAGTGTGAGACCCTTTTTCAAAACAAACAAGCAACTTTTTTTGAGCTACAGTATATTTAATGGTTTTAAATATGAGTGCAGAGTTAGAGGGAGTCCAGTCCATAAGATGACCCTTGCTTCTAATACTAGTTGCCAGTTTGGGGGTTCCCAAGACCACTCTCTTTTTTTTTTTTTGAGACAGGGCCTCTCTCTGTCACCCAGGTGAGAGTGCAGTGGCATGATCACGGCTCACTGCGCCCTGAACTCCTCCCTCCCAGGTTCAGGCAGTCCTCCTACCTCAGCCACCTGAGTTGCTGGATCTATGGGCACACACCACCTCGCCTGGCTAGTTTTTCTATATTTTTTAGAGACAGTTTCACCATATTGCCAGGCTGGTCTCAAACTCCTGAGCTCAAGTGATCCGCCTGCCTGGGCCTCCCGAAGTGCTGGGATTACAGGCTTGAGTCACTGTGCCTGCCCAAGACCACTCTTAGGTTGGATGATTTGCCAGGAGGACTCACTAGAACTCATTGAAAGCTCTCATACCCGTGGTTAGAGTTTATTGCAGTTTAGGGATTCAGATTAGAACGAGCCAGGGGTAGAGGTGCATAGGGCAGAGTTCGGGGAAGTTCCAAATGTTGGAGTTTCGAATTGTCCTGTCCCTGTTGAGTTGTGAAAAATGACACCGTCCTGGTGGCACTGGTGTGCGACCATACTCATGGATTATTGCCAACCAGGGAAGCTCACTCTATTTTTTATGTCCAACGTTTTTACTGGGGTTCCATGGTTGCATGCCCATGTGGCTAACGTTAGTCTCCAGCCCCACTGGAGGCCAAGCTGATCCATGTGACTCAAAGCCCCCACCATAAGCCACATTATTAGACTCTGCTGTGGCCTAAAGCCCCCAGATGAACAAGGACACTTTCCCCCACCGCCGCCCCCCCCCCCCCCTTTTTTTGGAAATAGTCTTGCTCTGTTGCCCAGGCTGGAGTGCAGTGGCAGGATCTCAGCTCACTGAAACCTCAGCCTCCTGAGTAGCTGGGATTATTACAGGTGCCCGTCACCATGCCTGGCTAATTTTTGTATTTTTAGTAGAGACAGGGTTTCACCATGCTGGCCAGGCTGGTCTCAAAATCCTGACCTCAAGCGATCTGCCCGCCTTGGCCTCCCAAAGTGCTGGGATTACAGGTGTGAGCCACTGCTCCTGGCCAGGACCCTCTTATTAGGTATGACATTTCAGGAGTTTAGAGATTACCTTCCAGAATTCACAGGTAAAAGCCAGACCTCTCCTTGGTGAAGATAGAATTCTTCACAATTTTACAATAGTTAAGTATATCTTATCAGTCTATATTGGCTGTTTAGTTGACAGACAGTTAAAAATTGGTGACGGTCCAGATGTGGTCACTCATGCTTCTAATCCTAGCATTTTGGGAGGCTGAGGTGGGAGGATTGCTTGAGTCCAGGAATTTGAGAGCAGCCTGAGCAACATAATCAGACACCTGTCTCCAAAAAACATAAAAATAAAAAATCAGCTAAATGGAGTGGCATGCACCTGTGGTCCCAGCTGTTTGAGAGGCTGAACCCATGAGGTCGAGGCTGCACCCATGAGGTCGAGGCTGCAGTGAGCTATGGTCATGCCAGTGCACTCCAGCCTGGGTGACAGAGTGAGACCCTGTCTCAAAAAAGGAAACAAATCACCCATAAATGGATAATGAAGATTTGGTTATTATAGACACTTAATACTTAGGTAGCTAAGCTAGTTTTACCAATAAATTATATTAATTTAATATTTCAGTATTGCAAAACTGATGCATACTCATTTACAATTTTGACATGGAATGGTTCTGTTTTATTAAATTTGAACTTAAAGTTCTCTGCAAGAAGAGACTTGTATAATAAATTCCCTGAGCCTCTCAGATTAATATTTTAGCCATAGACTCATATTTAGAGCAGTGTTGCTAATGTAATGATACAAGGCCCAGGGTTATTCATAGTTTCACCCTTTCTCTTATTCCTCATTAAAGCATGTTTGAATCCAGGTAAGAGGCATTACAGGGGAAAACCTTGAATTTATTTTTGAAGGGTAAATCATTTCCAAGTGGTATTAACCATTAGTATGGAAAGCAACATATCCTATAACAGCTCTGTGACAGTGAGACTATCTTTGCTGCTTTAGAGAATAAGTACATTCCTACTTCATTGGCTTTAGTGCAAATCTCATTTCCTGGTTTATATCCATTGCAAATTAGATCTCACCATGAGAGCAAAATCCCTTAATAAACCTAGGTAAAAGCAATTTGAAGTAATATGATGCTTACTCCAGTGACACCACTAGGTGTGGTGTTTGCATCAAGTCATTTTGGGGTGCTTTATGGAAATGCTTCCTAGTAGGGAAGTCCCTGACTTCACATTTTCCAGAGATGACGCTCTCTCTTTTTCTCTAATACTTACAAGAATGGACTGCAAGGCTACATTTAGTCAGGCGATACCATCCCCAGCACATGGTGGATTGTTGGTGTGAGGTCTAAGGATTCCGGTCATTTGAAACGAATGGCCTCCTAGATTTGTGGCATTTTTCTGTGTATTGAGAATAGGTAACTAAAATAAGTGGTAACTATATTTGCATGTGATTTGTATGTTATAGTTAACATTTAAATTCTCTTATGTACTAAAATTTTTTTGGTTGCCACATTAAGCCTCTTTATCCTGTAAGGCACAGAGTGTCTTTCCACCTCAATTTTTGCTTTAATGTATGAACCCTAATGGGACCATAGTTCAACTAAAGGCACCTAACTCATGAATGATATTTGCTCCATGTTTGAACAACAAATGTTTTAACCCACTGTCTTCACTAATATTGTAACTACTGTCTTACAGATTGACTTGATGCAAAACATCACAAAGGCTCCATATTATACAGTATGCGATTTTTGAGGTATGAGCTTTAGAAACTTACCTCTCATGTGGCATGTACATCAGGCTTTAACTTCAGTTTGATCGTTTTGGGGAAATTTATGCATTTCTTTTTTTTTCTCTCCATGATATTTTTAGAATATTAAAGGGGCTGTAGAGGTATTTTTGGATCCTTGCTAGGATTCTTAGACTTAACAGATAGATTTTCTTTTTTCACTAAATTGAGACACTAATTCTGGCAGATGATATCCCTTTCAGCTCTTCTAACTAGCTAGCCTAGCATTTATGCCTGCTTCTTGAAGTTCAAATCTGCAGTTTCTATTGTGTGGCTTTGATTGCCTCATTTGAAGTGCTCATTTCCGTTCTTTAACAGTTCTCTATTTATTGGACTGGGATGATCTTGTTGGTGCTAACAGCCTGACATTGACATTTTTTGAAACCTAAGCAGTCAAGATTGTATAAAAATAGAAATTTCGTATAAATGCTAAACCATTTTGTGCTTTTAGGTTCAGAATGCTTACAACCTGAGTTCTGGTTGGGGATGCTTTGATCAATTTGTATTAAAATAATTTGGCAACTAGGGAGTTTTCAGGTATTTCTGAGATGGTGGCTCTATTCCAGTTTTTTTTTGTTATATTTCTGAAAACACAGATTTTTTTTGGGAAAAAAAATCTCAGTGTTCATAACTTAGGGGATTTAGAAACCTTATTTCTAACCAATGGGGAAGCTGCTCCTGGTTTTACAGTTGGGGAAGCTGCTCCTGGTTTTACAGTTTAGTTTGAAATCAGATGCTTCCTAGTTGGAAACACATTGTTGGTAGCAACAGATTACCTGCTTTCTTCAGTGAAGTATTTAAGTTGCTCTATATTGACTGTAAAAACTTGTTTTGATTATATTCATATACTCATGAACTGTTTGTACATTGTCTTTTAGACTGGAAACTTTGAGTTTATTTTGTATTATGGTCATAAGAACTTTTAACATACCCTGCAAACCAAGTGTTTCTTTTATATTATAATTCATTATCTTATTTTAGCCTCACAATAACCTTACATGTTAGATAGGTGTCATCCTCATTTTATGCAAGAGACAACCAAGGCTTGGAGATCAAGTAATTTGTGCAAAGGCACACATACTTTTCAGTGCTGGAGCTGGGATTTGAGCCCAGATCTTTTTTTAACTTGTATTCTCTGCTGCCTTATGGTACTACTGTGTCACCAGAAAATGATACAAACATTTAACTCTTAATAGTAAAGGTAGTGTAGGAGATAAGTAAACATGATGAAAACAGGAAGTGAAGATATGTTTAAATATTGGCAGACTTCAGTTATCTTTGTGTTTCTGAATTAGTCAAGTGCTTATTTTATTCGCTCATCTAATAAGAGCTTACTGTGGCGTACATATAAAGTTCAAACCCTGTCAGAAAAGATTATAAGCTCTCTTATGTTTCAGTCTCCTTTCAGAAAGTAATGATATGCTATGATTTATATAGACGCATGTTAAATGTGCTATTTTTAGGTACCTAAGGAATGTCTTTTCATTAGTTTAAAAAAGTTATGGTCCATTGAGTTAATATTTTAATGCTTATAGACTTAGTATACTCAGAAAATATTCTCATACATTTTTCTTGAAATTCCATAGATTTTATTTTGCCTTATGTTTGAAGTACTTAGCTTTATGAATAAATGAACTCTGAATATTAGAAGATACTCCTTATGGAGCCTTAGTCATTTTAGTATGCTAGGTTTTGAATTTCATGAAGTTTCAGATTGAGATCCTTTATAAGTAATGACTTGTACCAGTTAGATATCCAAGTTTAATTGGACCTATTGTCTGCATTCTGTATTAACAGTGATTGCAGTAAGTGCAGATCAAGGTGTCCAACTGATTGAGCTCATGCAAAGTTTTATGTTTAGTATTTTTGGGAGCAAGGAAAGACTAATAAACTCTAAACGAAATATATACAGTATACAAACACTGCTGTCACTTTTACACCATAGAGGGAGGGGCAAAGCGTAGAGGAATAGGTTAGTTTCTGGCCTTGCCAGTGTCCTAAACTTTTCTAAAAGATTCAGGTTCTAAAAGGTTGAGAAAGCATTTTTAGTAATATCATAGAAGTGATTTTCTTTTTCTTTTTTTTTTTTTTTTTCCTCAAAGTTGTTCCTCTCAGGAGAAAATCAGTAGGGGAAGAACTTACTTGGATTTTTCATATGCTATAACAGATTATTTTGTTGTCTTCTTTCTTGATAGTTGATGATTGATGGCTGAAAGAGTAACACTCATGAGAAGTCTTGTAACTCAGCTCTGTTTTACTTATGAGGCAGTTGAGGCGTAGAGCAGATACTTAGATGAGGACACACTTTTACCCTTGGCTGTACCCTACTTGTTTACTAATAAGCATCAGGTATTATTCTAAACAGTACCTGAATTTTAAATAGATTACGAACTACAACTTTCCGATATAACTTTATTGCATTTCTGATACCTTTTATTTTCTTAAAATGTCTTCTTTTTTACTTTTTAAAATTTTGATTGCTACTCTTTACAATTAAGGCATCTTCAATGGGGTCTTCAATACTACAGTACCTAATCAGTACTTAGAAAATAACTTGGTAAGACATTGCCCGTCCCTGACATGCTGCCAGTGTTTTTTATTTTTATGACAGGAAAGGCTGAAATGTTTTGACTGATTAACCCTCTCCATGGGGGAGAATTTAGAAAGAATTATTCTTATTATCAAGTCATGTGAGGAGAACACTGGACCAGAGTAACCAATTGTCCTGTTTTGCCTGGGACAGGAGACTTTCAATGCTAAAACCAGCAAAGTCACCCTAATCCCAGTAGTTATTCATATTTCTGAATGGGTCTTTAGAACAGTAGAAGAGACTGAAAAGTTGGCATTTCATCCATTGAGAATCTCTTCCCAGTGAAAGACTTCTTATTAGACGGCTGAGTGCTTACATATAATATATAGTACATATTACACTAAATACAACAGTAATGGTTAAATGTAAAATTTGGGAGAAGAGAGGCTTGTTTAAAGAAAGATTTATTTATGTTATTTAAAGTTCTAATCTTAAACTTTTCTCTTTTCATAGAACTGATAGTACATCAGCCGACCCAGGTAATTTAAAATATTCTTCATCCAGAGATAGAGGTGGTTCTTCCTCTTACGGACTGCAACCTTCAAATTCAGCTGTGGTGTCTTGGCAAAGGCACGATGATACCAGAGTCCACGCTGACATACAGAATGACGAAAAGGGTATATATATTTTCTTATTGCTACAAGCATGTTTTTTGAACCTACCTATCCCACCTTCCTGCCTTTTTACACCCCCAACTTTCTCGCTTTCTTCTAATATATTTAAAATATGAATAACAAATGCAGTGTTATTTCTGAAAACTTCATAGGACGTTTATCCACTTTATTATTTTTAAAATTTAAAATTTTTCCATACATAATTCATCAATGCAGTTTTCTTACAAAAAAGATACAATACTATTTTTGTTTTTATTTTCAAAAATATTTAGCTAAGGTTGAAGTTCCTCTTGGCTACTGTCTCTCAACTTCAAGAAAGTTTTAAAACAAGGTGCAAAATTTGATTTAATTTAGTTTTCATTTCTTTGCTTATTTTCCAATGAAGGGATCAAAATAAAATTAATTTAACTTCAAAGGTGTATTAAAAGAAATCAGAATGATTTTCAAGGCAGACAGTACCGGAAAAAGGTAGGAGAAGCAAAGGCTGGTTGAGCTGCAGATTGAGTAATAAGATCCTGAGCTATCAGGAAATTGACTGAATGAAACGAACAATCATATTTAAATGACGTACACATGGCTGTTTGTAGGTGGCTACAGTGTCAATGGAGGATCTGGGGAAAATACTTATGGTCGGAAGTCGTTGGGGCAAGAGCTGAGGGTTAACAATGTGACCAGCCGTGAGTTCACCAGTGTTCAGCATGGCAGTTGTGCTTTAGCCACCAAAGACATGAGGAAATCACAGGGTAAGGCTGGGAAAACGGGGACCAATCACATACACCTTCCAAAGACTTGTATCTCCTCTTATTCTGGATGCCTCTTACTAATGCCTTGCAAAAGCATAAGTTGATTAGTCTACTGTGCAGGTAAAAATTGTTTACATACTTTTCCTGTGGATTGTTAATTTCCCACTAGAAAGGCTATAGTACATTTTAAAAGAGAATTCTCTTAAAACAAGATTAGAAGACTGGGTAAGTAAGATCTTACAGGAAAGGTTTACCCAATTATCGTGGATATTGAATGTATAGTGCATAGTAGGCTCTTACTACAGCAAGTCCTTGAACTCTTGGGCCTGTGGAGGATATAGATATATATATAGAGGGGGTACTTTTCTGTCTTTTTTTTTTTTTTTTTTCCTCTTTTAAGTTCAGGGTACATGTGCAGGATGTACAGGTTTGTCATGTAGGTAAACGTGTGCCATGGTAGTTTGCTGCACAGATCATCCCATCATCTAGGTATTAAACCCAGTATCCATTAAGCTATTCTTGCTGATGCTCTCCTTCCACCCGCCCCCTAGAGTGGGTACTTTTCTGGTTTTTTTGTTGTTGTTGTTTTCAATATATTTTTTTGAGACAGAGTCTTGCTCTGTCACCCAGGCTGGAGTGCAGTGCCGCAATCTCTGCTCACTGCAACCTCCGCCTCCCAGGTTCAAGTGATTCTCGTGCCTCAGCCTCCCAAGTAGCTGGGATTACAGGTGCATGCCACCACACCCAGCTGATTTTTGCATTTTTAGTGGAGACAGGGTTTCACCATGTTGGCCAGGCTGGTCTCGAACTCCTGACCTCAAGTGATCACACGTGCTCATTACAGGCGTGAGCCACCAGGCCCTGCCTAGAGTGGGCACTTTTCTAAAGTTAAATACACTGATAGCATTTCTGCCTTATGATGTAGCCTCACCGTATAGGTGAGTGCCTTGGAAGTTCAGAGGATTGGCCGGGTGCAGCGGCTCACGCCTGTAATCCCAGCACTTTGGGAGGCCGAGACCGGCAGATCACGAGGTCAGGAGATCGAGACCATCCTGGCTAACACGGTGAAACCCTGTCTCTACTGAAAATACAAAAAATTAGCTGGGCACGGTGGCGGGCGCCTGTAGTCCCAGCTACTCGGGAGGCTGAGGCAGGAGAATGGTGTGAACCTGGGAGGCAGAGCTTGCAGTGAGCTGAGTGCGCCACTGCACTCCAGCCTGGGCGACAGAGCGAGACTCCGTCTCAAAAAAACAACAACAAAAAAGAAAGTTCAGAGGATTAGAGGTAATGATAATTTTTTTCCTTAAAGAGAAATTTATCGGTAAAGCTGAGTTACGGCCTTTGTCAGATGTAATTACTTTTTGGACATTTAGTTTTTGACTTTTTTTTTTTTTTATACTGTGTGTGTGCTTCGTGTATCTTGGTGAAAATCTTTGTGCCTGTAGCTTTTATTGTTGGTATATAACTTTTAAAAAACTGATTTCTTTTTATGTTTTCACAAGTGGAGTGAATTCAAAGGCTGTGTATGCTGTTTGTTAAAATAGAGTGTTTGAAGCCTTAGACTTATGATATTATAGAAGCTAAACAGTGACTCTAAAGTAGTTCAGTAAAGAATTCCTCTTCTTCAAAGGCTCAGGGTCATGTAGTTTGCTAGTGACAGAATTGTAAGTAGAGCCTAATTTCCCAGCTGGTAACTTGATGACATTTTTGGTATCTGTCCTTATTGAAATACTCTATGGGCTAGGGATTTGTAAAAATCCTATTCTTCTCTCAGACATTGTAGTTTCTTTTTTTTTTTTTTTTTTAACTTAAATTCAGGATACAAGTGCAGATTTGTTACACTGGTAAACTTGTGTCATGAGGGTTTGTAGTATAGATTATTTTATCACCCAGGTATTAAGCCTGGTACCCATTGTTTGTTTCTCTTGATCCTCTCCCTCGTCCCACCCCCCACCCTCCAAAAGGATCCAGTGTGTGTTGTTCCCCTTGTAGTTATTTATTTATTTATTTATGAGATGGAGTATCTCCCTGTCACCCAGGCTGGAGTGCAATGGCGCGATCTCAGGTCACTGCAGCCTCCACCTCCCAGATTAAAGTGATTCTCCTGCCTCAGCCTCCCGAGTAGCTGGGATTACAGGAGCGTGCCACCACGCCCGGCTAATTTTTTGTATCTTTAGTAGAGACGAGGTTCCACCATGTTGGCCAGGCAGGTCTCAAACTCCTGACCCCGTGATCTGCCCTCCTCGGCCTCCCAAAGTGCTGGGATTACAGGTGTGAGCCACCATGCTCAGCCTTCTGGTTTCTTTTATTATCAATTTTTTCTCATACCTTAGAAATGAAACTGTCAGACCCTTTGTGATTTGTTGTTTACGTATGTATTGGCTAATTATGGTAAATAGCACAGTTGAAAATGTTTTGCAAAAATTGAGTTTTTTGTTTTGTTTTTTGAGACAGTCTCGCTCTGTCACCCAGGCTGGAATGCGCTAGTGTGATTTCACTGCAACCTTTGCTTCCCAGGCTAAAGCGATCCTCCCACCTCAGCCTCCTGAGTAGCTGGGATTACAGGCATGTGCCACTGTGCCCAGCTAATGTTTGTATTTTTCATAGAGATGGGGTTGTACCATGTTGCCAAGGCTGGTCTCGAACTCCTGGGCTGAAGTGATCTGCCTGCCTTGGCCTTCCAAAGTGCTGGGTAATTACAGGCAAGAGCCACCTCGCCCAGCAAAAATCTAGTTTTTAAAGGCATCGTTAATATACTAATAATATTCACTACTGTTTGCTTGTTCTTGTGATTAAAAAATAAGGGGAGAAAAGTTGTGGTTTGCTACCTTTCTAGTGGAGGCATGCCTTGCATGTGGTAGATGATAATTAGACATTTGTTGAACTAAATGTGTGATTATGGCTCCCCAAAACTTCATCCCAGGGAAATGATGATAATGTGAATAAGAGGCTTTCCTCCAGTGGGATACCTAGATGATAAGTAGAAGCCTATGTCCTGTTTTTACTCGATTGAGACTTTATCCATACCCCTTGGAAGTTGTTTAATTTACCTACACCCAGGCTCTTTACCGTAAGCATGTTGAAAACAGTTTGGAATGGACCCAAAGAGAGTTGTTACTAAGGCCTTTCTTTTTTCTCTCCCAGCCAGTCCTCTGGAATGAGGTGTTCAGTTGGCCTAGGGTTATTCATTTCTCGTTTCCTTCGGCAAATATTTTTTTGAGGGTCTGTTATGTGCCAGGCACTCTGCTGGGATTTGGAATATAGAGTTGAACAAAAGAGCGATAGGACCTATATTCCCTGAGCTTTTATTGACCAGTGGACTGTGACTTTTGATGTAATTTTATTTTTGAGAGAGGGTCTTGCTCTGTCACCCAGGCTGGAGTGCAATGGGGTGATCTCGGCTCACTGCAACCTCCGCCTCACGGGCTCCAGTGATTCTCCTGCCTCAGCCTCCCGAGTAGCTGGGACTACAGGTGCACACCACCTTGGCTGGCTAGTTTATGTAATTTTTTGTGTGTCTGTGGAGACAGGGTTTCACCATGTTGCCCAGGCTGGTCTCAAACTCCTGAACTCATGTGATCTACCCGCCTTCCAAAGTACTGGGATTACAGGCATGAGCCACCATAATAATTTAATTATTATTTAAATAATTTTTAATTTTAAAAATTTAAAAATTATTTTAAAATTTAAAAATTCCTTTGCTTATTTATACTCACTGGACAACAAAATGTTTATATATTCACAGAGAGATCGATGTCTTATTGTGATGAGTCTCGACTGTCAAATCTTCTTCGGAGGATCACCCGGGAAAACGACCGAGACCGGAGACTGGCTACTGTAAAGCAGTTGAAAGAATTTATTCAGCAACCAGAAAATAAGCTGGTAAGTATAGTATGTTTGGAAATATGAGGATTTTTGTGTTTCCATAATAAACTAGGTAATGCTACCTTGAGTAGTTTAAGAATGGGGAAAGTCTGTATTATGATGATCAAGAACTTAATGCTCTCTAATGTGTAATTTCTTTTTCTTCTTAAAGACAAGATCTTGCTCTGTCGCCCAGGCTGGAGTGCAGTGGCACAATCATAGCTCACTGCAGTCTCAAACTCCTGGATTCAAACTATCCTCCCGCTGTGGCCTCCTGAGTAGCTGGGACTTCAGGCATGTGCCACTACACCTGGCTGAGGTGGAAGAATCACTTGAGCCCAGGAATTCAGGGTTGTAGTGAGATATGATCACACCTCTGCATGTCAACCTGGGTGACAGAGGGAGTCCTTGTCTCTTAAAACAACAACAGAAATGTAACAAAGTATAGGAAGGGTTAAATTTTTTTCTTCACTTTCTTTACACCAATTAAGAACTTGATATGGGCCAGGTGTGGTGGCTCATGCATGTAATCCCAGCATTTTGGGAGGCCAAGGTGGGCGGATCACCTCAGTTCAGGAGTTCCATACCAGCCTGCCCAACATAGTGAAGCCCCATCTCTACTAAAAATACAAAATTAGCTGGGCGTGGTGGCACATGACCGTAATTCCAGCTACATGGGAGGCTGTGGCAGGAGAATCGCTTGAACCCAGGAGACGGAGGTTGCAGTGAGCTGAGATCACGCCATTGCACTCCAGCCTGGGCGAAAAGAGTGAAACTCCATCTTAAAAAAAAAAAAAGAACTTGACAATGAGCAGGAGAAAATTAATGAAAATAGTCTAGTGAGGCAGATGACACTTGGATCAAAGCAAGTTTCTCCTCCTTCCAAATTTTATTATGAGTAGTTTCAAATATATAGCAAGTTGAAAGAATTTGACATTGAATCTGTTAAACCCATCATCTAATTTTTGTCGTTAACATTTTACCCTAAATACTGCCTTGTCACATATCTCTCCATCTATCCCTCCGTCAGTCAATTTTTCAAATGGATTTCAAAGTAAATAAAACAAGCTTTTTGAGTTTATTTTTTTGTTGATGATCACAGCTCTGTGTTTCCAGTGGGTGAATTTCTTTCATAGGCTGAAAGGAAACATGACATTCCTGATACATGCTCATTGGGGAGTGGGAATAATAAAGAAAGTAAAGTACTGTTGAATTAGAATTTGGAGGGGAAGACAAGTAAAAAAGTACACAATGCTATTCTTAAAAGTATAGGAATTTGAAGTTTTTATAAATGTGTTTTCTTTTCAAGGTACTAGTTAAACAATTGGATAATATCTTGGCTGCTGTACATGATGTGCTTAATGAAAGGTAAGTAACTAATAATGGTCCGGTTTAAATGACTTTAAAATATATTTTTAGAAATTACTTAACAATACACAAGAAGACAAACCCACTGGCTTTGTTTATGAACACTTATTGACATTTCAGTGGGTCTTGTCATCTTTATCTGCATTAATTATGTGTTAATTACGGTTGAATACAAATGGAATCCACTTGAAAAGAATATTTATTTTTTGAGCCGGAGTCTCACCCTGTCGCCCAGGCTAGAGTGCAGTGGTGCGATCTCAGCTCACTGCAACCTCCACCTCCCGGGTTCAAGTGATTCTCCTGCCTCAGCCTCCCGAGTAGCTGGGACTACAGGCGTGCACCACAACTGCCAGCTAATTTTTGTATTTTTAGTAGAGACAGGGTTTCACCATGTTGGCCAGGCTGGTCTGGAACTCCTGACCTCAGGTGATCCACCCACCTTAGCCTTCCAAAGTGTTGGGATTACAGGCATGAGCCATTGTGCCTGGCTGGAATATTTTATTTTTTTAATTTGCTAGTCTCACTGGATAACTGAGTCTTGACTTATGGAATGGCATAAACTCTTGATGCAGGCATGAAGAATAAAATTAGTTTTTGTAAACTAGAGAATTTGAAACTGCTTAGAGAATAGAGGTAAAAAGGAATTTCCTTCTTTGGGTAAGAGTGGATCCAAACCATATATTCTCTGGCTATTAGAGTCTCCAGAGGTGTGTGGTCATTTTTTGTTATGGTGATTCCCAAAGATTTGCAGTGTTGGCAAGTACCCAAAATTTATCTCAGCTGGTCATAAACCTTAGTGCCTTTTGATGGTTTTGTTTTATAGAGTTACTTATTAAAGTTCTATGTAAATCATTCCTGTTATCCTTTTAAGTTTCTGTATTTAACTATTACCATTTTTTATTTTATAGTCATTACATATTGGATATTATGTAGAATGTAGTTATGTATAGAGTGTTTTATCTAATTATTTGTTGCTGCCCTTTTCTGAGAGTTATTTAATACAGTTTGAGATGGAATTTAGCATTTTTGGGCCTTCCTTCGCTGTTTGTAAATAATTGATTTTGTAAAAAGAATGTAATGTCAGACAGATACTTGAGGGCAATGCAGGCTAGACAGAATGTAGTATTTAGAGTGGAGAAAATTTCAACCTTTTATGTAGTTTGAATAGAAATTTAAAAAACCACTTAAGACATTCTTTTGTAAGATGTATTACTCGTGTCATCATAGAAAACTTAAGCCTTTTGTGTGTGTTTTTTGTTTGCATTAAAATAAACACAGTAGCAAATTGCTTCAGGAGTTGAGACAGGAGGGAGCTTGCTGTCTTGGCCTTCTTTGTGCTTCTCTGAGCTATGAGGCTGAGAAGATCTTCAAGTGGATTTTTAGCAAATTTAGCTCATCTGCAAAAGATGAAGTTAAACTCCTCTACTTATGTGCCACCTACAAAGCACTAGAGACTGTAGGAGAAAAGAAAGCCTTTTCATCTGTAATGCAGGTAAGAATGAAGGGGGAAAAAATGCATGATGTACTTTGGAAGAAAATTGTCCCTTTAACGCATGTCCTTGGAGGGGAGCTTGAAGAAGGGAAACATAGAATAGGGGTTATCTACTGATAGGAAATATGTTTTAAAAATTCCTCTTTCGGCCGGGCGCGGTGGCTCACGCCTGTAATCCCAGCACTTTGGGAGGCCGAGGCGGGCGGATCACGAGGTCAGGAGATCGAGACCATCCTGGCTAACACAGTGAAACCCCGTCTCTACTAAAAATACAAAAAATTAGCCGGGCGTGGTGGCGGGCACCTGTAGTCCCAGCTACGCGGGAGGCTGAGGCAGGAGAATGGCGTGAACCCGGGAGGCGGAGCTTGCAGTGAGCCGAGATCGCGCCATTGCACTCCAGCCTGGGCGACAGAGCGAGACTCCGTCTCAAAACAAAAAAAAACAAAAAAAATATTCCTCTTTCTCAGTTTGAGTAAAGGATACACTGTTCAAGGATCAGTGCTACATACATATATGCATACATGTGGAGAGAGAGGGAGAGATTTCTTATAAAAAATTGGCTTACACGCCGGGCGTGGTGGCTCATGCCTGTAATCCCAGCACTTTGGGAGGCTGAGGCAGGCGGATCATGAGGTCAGGAGATCGAGACCATCCTGGTTAACATAGTGAAACCCCATCTCTACTAAAAATACAAAAAAAATTAGCCGGGCGTGGTGGCGGGCACCTGTAGTCGCAGCTATTTGGGAGACTGAGGCAGGAGAATGCCGTGAACCTGGGAGGCGGAGCTTGCAGTGAGTCGAGATCGCACCACTGCACTCCAGCCTGGGCGACAGAGCGAGACTCTGTCTCAAAAAAAAAAAAAAAAAAAGATACACGTTGAAGTTAGATTTGAAATAAGTTAGTTTTAAGATTTTTTTCCTCAGCCAAGGGCGGTGGCTCACGCCTGTAATCCCAGTACTTTGGGAGGCCGAGGCGGGCACATCATGAGGCCAAGAGATCGAAACCATCCTGGCCAACATGGTGAAACCCCGTCTCTACTAACAATGCAAAAATTAGCCGGGCGTGGTGGCACGCGCCTGTAGTCCCAGCTACTCAGGAGGCTGAGGCAGGAGAATCGCTTGAACCCGGGAGGCCAAGGTTGCAGTGAGCCGAGATCGCACCATTGCCTGGGAGACAGAGCCAGACTCTGTCTCAAAAAAAAAAAAAAAAAAAAGATTTTTTTCCTCTTTGGTTTTTAGAAATGTTTTTTTTGAGATTGCTTAGGACCAGAATGATTTGCAAAGTTGAAAATAGGAACTCCACTAGTAATGCCGGATAGAAGAGTGCTTCACATTTGTAGAGGGAGACAAGAACTAAATATCACAACTTCTTTCTGAGCCTTTTGGTTTGCTAACGTGCTCCAAATTCTTATTCCAAATGGTATAAGATAATTATGTGTAAATGAATACCAGCTCTACTTAGTTTTATTTCATATTTGTGTATCTGAATATATTAAAATATCATTTTTTTTTTTTTTTGATGCAGAGTCTTGCTCTGTTGTCCAGCCTGGAGTGCAGTGGCATAATCTCGGCTCACTGCAACCTCTGCCTCCCAGGTTCAAGTGATTCTCCTGCCTCAGCCTCCCGAGTAGCTGGTATTGCAGGAGGGTGCCATTAGCCTGGCTAATTTTTGTATTTTTAGTAGAGATAGGGTTTCATTGTGTTGGCCATGCTGGTCTTGAACTCCTGACCTCAAGTGATCCTCCTGCCTCGGCCTCCCAAAGTACTGTGATCAGTGTCATGAGCCACCACACCTGGCCTAAAAGATCATTGATTTAGTTTTGAGTAAGATTTTAAGTGATTAAATTATGGTATTGTTGTGTTTGGAATATCTGATATTAGGGGTTTTTTTTTTTTTTTTTTTTTTTTACAGTTTTTGATATGCTTTATTTTGGGTATGTAGTTTAAAAAATATAAAGGATATGAAGAATGTTCTTTTTTTTTTTTAAATTAAAAATGTATTTTTAACTGGGCATGGTGGCTCACTCCTGTAACCCCAGCACTGTGGGAGGCTGAGGCTGGTGAATTGCCTGAGTCCAGGAGTTTGAGACCAGCCTGGGCAACATGGTGAAACCCTGTTTCTATCAAAAAAAAAAAAAAAAAGGAAAAAAAAATAAGTCGGGCATGGTGGCATGCACCTGTAATCCCAGCTACTTGGAGGCTGAGGCAGGAGGATCGCTTGTGCCCGGGAGGTTGAAGCTACAGTGAGCTATGGTCAAGCTACTGCACTCCATTATAGGCAACCCTGTCTCAAAAAAGCAAAACAAAATGAAACATTTTCCCCCTTGATTATAGAGGTTTGAGAAAAATTTGAGGGAAGATTCAGAAAATTACCTGTAACTGAACAGAATGCTACCAGCTTGGGCTTATTCTGCATGCATAATTATGAACATTTTCCCAGCTCTTGTGAAAATTCTCACATTCATAGAAAGATAGATGCACCAGTAAAATAAATACCTGTAAATACGATAATAATTTCATAATATATGCTTCACCTAGATTTACCAGTTACTAATATTTTGCCACAGTTTTATTTTCTCACACACTTTTGTTGAGCATCTGAAAACCATACACATGATGACAGTTCACCCTATAATGTTTTAGTATGCATCTCCCAAGAATAAGGTTTTTCTTCTGTATAACAAGAATGTTGTAATCATACCTAAGAAAATGAATTTTATTACATATGTGTTCTATATTCAGATTTCTGTAATTACCCCAAGATGTCTTTTAAATGATTTTTAGCCTTGATAGTCTGTGCCTGTGTAGATTATAACATTGGTTATTGCAAAATAATGGTTTTCTTTTTCTCTTTTTTTTTTTTTTTTGAGACGTAATCTTGCTCTATTGTCCAAGCTGGAGGGCAGTGGCACGATCTCAGCTCACTGCAACCTCCGCCTCCCAGGTTCAAGCAATTCTCTTGCTTCATCCTCCTGAGTAGCTGGGATTACAGGCATGTGCCACTGTGCTCTGCTAATTTTTATATTTTTAGTAGAGACGGAGTTTCATCATGCTGGCCAGGCTGGTCTTGAACTCCTGACCTCAGGTGATCCACCTGCCTCGTCCTCCCAAAGTGCTGGGGTTACAGGTGTGAGCCACTGCACCCAGCCTAAAATGATGGTTTTCTGATTCTAGCATTTCTTTTATAAGATTGCTATGTAAAGCACAGCTTTTCCTTTTTTAGGGAAAAATGTTTTTTAACAGCTGCAAAATAAATATTCTTTCAATGGAATGACAAATAGTTATTTATTATTTTATTTTTGCCATATATTTATTTTAAAAAGTTATGTATAATGGTAACCTGAGCCTGCATGTTATTCATGTGTGGTGCCATGCTGATCTTCCTTAATTTTAATATGAAGCAAGTACTAATATACTAAAGCATAAATTATATAAAATTTGCTTTATATTTTGGATTGCAAAGTAATTGTTGTACTTTATAGAAAAGTTTCCCAAATCCATTTTACTTTTTTGTATTTGAAATTTAATCACAGGTAGAATCTTAAAGAGAGCATTTATAGGGATATTGTAAACAGATGTTATTAAGGATTAATGTTAACTGATGTCAAAGGACTAATATTAACAAACATTGAAGCAGAGAAAACAGTATTTGTTTTTAGCTTAACAGCTTAGTGGAGCGAAATATTTTCCATTTATTTATTTATTTATTTATTTATTTATTTATTTATTTTGAGATGGAGTCTGGCTGTATTGTCCAGGCTGGAGTGCAGCAGTGCAATCTCAGCTCACTGCAACCTCTGCCTCCTGGGTTCAAGCGATTCTTGTGTCTCAGCCTCCCAAGCAGTTGGGATTTACAAGTCAATTCTTTTTTTTTTTAACTAAAACTACAGAACCTATTTTTCTTGGTCTCATACTCAGTTTTTTATGTAGTCACTTAGTAAATAATGAACCTAATTTGCTTGTTTTCTCCCTATTTTGTTGAATGTTCACGGTTTGTAACTTTTATTTTTAAGCTTGTAATGACCAGCCTGCAGTCAATTCTTGAAAATGTGGATACACCAGAATTGCTTTGCAAATGTGTTAAGTGCATTCTTTTGGTGGCTCAATGTTACCCTCATATTTTCAGCACTAATTTTAGGGTGAGTTCCTCATTCCGCTGTTCAGGTCATGGGGTGAGGGGGATGGTTGTGTGTGTGAGGAACTGAGGAATCAGATGGAACACAATGCCTCTGCTCCTTTGAGTATAATCAGTGATATTTGAGGTTCCAGGGTTAAATGCCGCATTTTTCTTTCTGACGTTCGTACCTTAAAATATTCGAAGAAAATAAACTATTTCATTGTTGTCAGAAATGTAGTTCTTTTATTTTCCTGCCCCTCTCCCCTTTCTAAGTTTCTAGAATGTCAAGTAGGTAGAACATAGATGCTCTTTTTAGGATCTTTTGCTGTGGAATGGTCCACAGGTGAATGGCAGTAATATCTTAAAATGATTGGCCCCCTCTCTCTTTGTTTCCATCAAGGATACAGTTGGTATATTAGTTGGATGGCATAGAGATCATACTCAGAAACCTTCGCTCACGCAGCAGGTGTCTGGTAAGTCTTGCAGCCTATACCAGTTATTTAAATACTGTCGGGGAGGAGCAGTGGTCCCCCAGTGACCATCTATCAATACCATTTCTTTAATAATGCAAGAAAACTAATTCAGAGAAATGTTTTATTGTAAATGAACATGACTTGTTAGCTAAATATATATTTTCAGAGGAAATTACTAGTAGGTGGGTAGAGTAAGTACAGACAGGACTTACCCAAGTTATTTGTAGTTTGTACTGGTAGGAAAGTATATGGTAAGAATATATTGCAGTGGCAATACCCTGAAGTGGACAATGGAAGATCCAAGTTATTTGTCACATTTTATTGTTTTTCTGGTTATTTTTTTAAAAAAGGAAATATAGGGTTAATTTGGAGAATTGTCATAAATGAGAAATGGTTTTGTTTCCCTTTTTTTTGGAGTTAAGTGAATGACTAGCGTGGCTCATTTGCACATTTCAGCTTGTTTCAAGTGTCATAGTTTCTCGTAACTTACTTGGTGTAATAAACTTTTGAAAATAAGATATTCAGGTGATGGTGGTCTGTTTCATTTTCACTGAGGAGATGAGTATACACCTTTAATGGTTAGATGTGGCCCTGGGATTAGCCAGGCCAATGGTAGATTGTGGCATTTTAGTCTTAAGTCATGTGTAGTGACAATATAGATATGAAATTTACTGAAAAAGTAAGGAAATAACATTTACATGTTAATTTCTGCAGAAATTAAAGAGGTATTAATTAAAGAGGTATTGGTTAATCGTGATCAGCATGTTTAGCAGTCTTAATTTTTTGATATAGGACATGTTTTAGGGTATGCTGCTTGAAAACCAGATACTTTTTAAAAGAAGCCTCTTATATTTTTTTAATTTGGATTTTTTGGTGTTTTTTCTCCCCCCTACCCTTTCACAATTTCTTATGCAATTCCAAGGGTGGTTGCAGAGTTTGGAGCCATTTTGGGTAGCTGATCTTGCATTTTCTACGACTCTTCTTGGTCAGTTTCTAGAAGACATGGAAGCATATGCTGAGGTGAGTATATAGAAAGCTGTTTCTTAAAATTTTGGTTAAGAAAAAATCTTAAATTGTGCTAGATTTATTTTAAAATGGCTCAGACCTCCTGACATTTAAGCAGAAATTACAAGCCCATTGCAATATTTTGAAAAAAATTTTTTTTTTAAGACAGAGTCTCGCTCTGTCACTCAGGCTGGAGTGCAATGGCACGATCTCAGCTCACTGCAACCTCCACCTCCTGGGTTCAAATGATTCTCCTGCCTCAGCCTCCTGAGTAGCTGGAATTACAGGTGCCCGCCACTACGCCCAGCTAATTTTTGTATTTTTGGTAGAGACGGGGTTTCACCATGTTGGCCAGGCTGGTCTCAAACTCCTGACCACTGGTGATCCAGCCGCGTCGGCCTCCCAAAGTGCTGGGATTATAGGCATGAGCCCCCGTGCCCAGTCAGTATTTTAAACATTTATTTCAGATGTGTTTTAAGTTACCAGGAGAATTACTGGAGAGACTAAAAGAAACGTTGCAAGCTTCGTATTTCGCAAAGCTTTACATACTCTTGGTAGCTGGTATTTTTCTAAAGACATTTTTTGTTATTTATTTTTATTTTTTGTTCCCAGTCTTCAGAGTCTTAAAGCAAATTGATGTTGTGTTATAAAAAAACACAAAACACCAAAAGCTCCTAAAGATTTTCCTCTTACATATGTACAGGAGATCTTGAATCGTACTTTGGAGAACAAGCCTTGGCTTCAGCCACCTTTTGTGGCTGTACGAATATAGCATAGCAGCTTTAAGGGCGCTGCTGAAGCCTCTGTTACTGGTACTTGGCTTTTCTGGCCCCACTGTCATGGCTTAACTCTGTGCCATCTCTTATCTGAATCTCTTTGTGTTTCTCCCCTATTCAGATCAACCAGTCAAGGCTCCCATAAAGATTTTGGCCTCATCTTGTTTTTTTCATCTTTGCTGCTTGTAGTCAACAGGAATTCAGTACCTTTAGCTGTACTGATGTGTTTACTCTTTCCTAGAAAAGCAAGGAAATGTTTTGCTTCTGCATTGTTTTTTCTTTGCCCCCACACCTAGAATGTCTTTTTTCACAGCCCACGTTTAAAGCTGATCTACCTCTCATAAGCCACACATTCTAGTTTGTAGAGATGCTTCCCCTTGTTATCCTTAAGATCTCATTCTCTTCTGTTATTTTGGTGCTTAATTTTAGGTAGATGTATACATTGGTTCTAGTATCCTAGTTTTTGCGAATCTTGTCCTTTTCATATATCGTACTTCTTCAGTTACACATCTGTAGACCAGGTCTTGTAATCTCCCTTTGCTCTTCATGTGCATGCTCTTGGTTTGGAGGACTCACTGTTGAGCTGAGTGGCTCAAAGAATACCTAGAATGAGATTTTTAGCCAAAAACTAATTCAGGAGTGGCAAAAGCTTCCGTCTTCATTTATACCTACATATAACTAGAGCATATGTGCTAGAATTTATTTTTCCCCAACAGCTTTCTGAGTTGATTTAAGAGATTATTTCCTTAATTTGTTGTCTATTGGGTTTAATGTTGGCTTTTTGAAATAATTAGGTAAAACCCATTTTTATATTCAGAGTCATGAATATTCTCATGGGCCACAGTTCTCTTTCTAAAAACCTAAAAATCTATTCTAAAATGAATTGATTGAAATATTTTAGAGTTGTTTTTTTTTTTTAAACAATGTACTACTTATTAAGAATGCTGTGAATTCACATCTAGGACCTCAGCCATGTGGCCTCTGGGGAATCAGTGGATGAAGACGTGCCTCCTCCATCAGTGTCATTACCAAAGCTGGCTGCGCTTCTCCGGGTATTTAGTACTGTGGTGAGGAGCATTGGGGAACGCCTCAGCCCAATTCGGGTCCTCCAATTACTGAGGCATACGTAACAGATGTAAGTGCTTTTGGGCATTTGAAGTGTCATTCAAAAATAAAATTGTTTTACATTGTAAATGATTCTCTTTACCAGGTGAACTGTTATTAATCCTTCATTTGTTTAGCATGTATGTATGTATGTATGTATATATGTATATATTGTCTGACTGCTTTCTTAAATAACCAGAAAAGCAGGGAATCCTGTTATATCTCATCCTCCTTTCATCCAACTCCCCTACCCTCCCATGACAAAAGGCCACTCTGAATTTTTAAATCTTATTCTTTCATTTTTAAATAATATTTCTTATAATTTTACTTTTAAATTATTGGGTTTCCTTTTAGTTTTTCAACATATTACGAATAGCACACTGTAGGAGAAGCCTCAGAAAGTAATCTTCTCTGAGCATAAGATGGAACTCATATGAAAACTTGTGTATCTTTATATTCTTTGATAGCCTGATATCAAAGAACATAAACAAATTAAAAATGAGGTAGCTAGATTGCCACACTTGAACAGCCTCAGACATTAGCTGCACTGTATATAGCACATCCAATGAGGGTTCAGTGGAAGACACAAGAAATGACCCCCAGGCATTGTGCTCTGCTTTGAATAAGGAGAAAGAAGCATGTGTGATACAGTCATAAAAAATTTAATCTAACTGATGAAAATTTTACCGTTAGGATAAAACTTGCTTTTAGGAGCATATACTTTTGCTGAACATGTTGCTAAATAAAATAGGATATTGATTATATAGTAAGTTGTGTGCTTGAGCAGAAATGTCAGAACTTAAATGAAACCAGCATATCGGTATTTTAAACCAATATGGTTTCAAAATGGTTTAATATCTTTGCTTCATTTTTAATGTCTAAAAGGTGGTTGTTTGAAGATTGTACAGAGTTGAAATAAAAAGCCGTTAATTCAGACATAAAATAAAAGGGACATAATTTATAGGATAGGTGTATATTGATTTATGAGGATCTTTTAGGCCTTTGAGAATGGTAGAATGGTGAGGTTTTTATTTTTTTTATTTATTTTTGGAGCTGGAACCTCACTCTGTCACCCAGGCTGGAGTGTAGTAGTGCAATCATAGCTCACTGTAGTCTTGAACTCTTGGGCCCAGGTGAACTTCCCACCTCACTCAGCCCTACAAGCGGGTGTCACCATACCCAGCTTTTTTTTTTCTTTTTAAAGTGGGGTGGTGCCATCACGACTCAGTGCAGCCTCTATCTCTTGGGTTCAAGTTATCCTCCCAGCATAGCTCCTGCTAATTTTTTATTTTTGTAGAGATGGGGTCTCAGTGTTTCCCAGGCTGGTCTTGAACTTTTGGCCTCAAGCAGTCTTCCCACCTCAGCCTCCCAAAGTGTTGGGATTATAGACCTGAGCCACTGTGCATGCATGGCCAAGAATGCTTCCCCCTCTGCCCTCTCCCCCCAACTCTGTTTTTTTTTTTTTTTTTGGAGACATGGTCTCTGTTGCCCAGGCTGGAGTGCAGTGGCACGATCTTGGCTCACTGCAGCCTTGACCTCCCAGGCTTAAGTGATCCTCCCACCTCAGCCTCTCAAGTAGTTGGTGGGACTACTGGTGTGAGCCACCACGCCCAACTAATTTAAAAACAAATTTGGTAGAGATGAGGTGTTGTTATGTTGACATGGCTGGTCTTAAACTCCTGGACTCAAGAGAACCTTCCAGCTAATCCTCTCAAAGTGCTAGGATGATAGATGTGAGTCACTATGCCCAACCTCCAAGGATACTTTTAATGAAAACCATGGGTAGACTAAATAAAATCCTGTATGTATTGGTTGTTAAATATTACAGAAATATTTTTTAACATTTGCTCTGTTTTCTCCCCTATTTTATTAGAAATTTAGTACACAATTATTGGCCATTATAGTTAAGTGGGGGATTTTGTTTGTGTGTGTATTGGAAATCATATGATTTTTGAAGATACTATGTGGTAAGCATGAGAGTGCTTATCTTTCAAAAGAGACCATCAGTAGATAGAAACTTTAATAAGCTTAAAGTGACTCGTATGTTCAGTTTTGAAAGATTGATTCCCAAAAGCCCAAGAGCTAGCTTGTAGTATGTGTGGGCTGGCTATTCCCATGCTGTCGATACCATTACTGTCGTGGTGTATTTCATGATAAAGATTCTGAGCTTCAGCCATTTAGTGACATTGGGAGAAACGAAGTTGGGTATGTGGGAAATAGAGGATGGCAGATTCCATTTCCTGTCATAGTAGCACTTTAGGATTTTTTAGCCAAGATCATGTTTACATATTGTAGTAAAGGTATCATTATTATTCAGCTACTGAGAATTAGAATATTAAGAGACTGCTGGCAAGGCAAGCAGTTAATTTTCAGTTGAAATTGCATTAAATAAAAAGTATTTTCTTGCTTTGTGGAAGCACGTGAATTTTTTTAAAAAGCTGCTTGTTTTCCCCATTTACAGATTCTGTACAGAGTAATGAGATGTGTGACGGCTGCAAACCAGGTGTTTTTTTCTGAGGCTGTGTTGACAGCTGCTAATGAGTGTGTTGGTGTTTTGCTCGGCAGCTTGGATCCTAGCATGACTATACATGGTGACATGGTCATTACATATGGATTAGACCAACTGGAGAATTGCCAGACTCGTGGTACCGATTATATCATCTCAGTCTTGAATTTACTCATGCTGGTATGTGAATTATTCTTTTCCTTTTTAATGTGTTGGTTTATTCAGGCCCTTAAATGGATATGTAGGAAATTAAGGGCTTTGTCTGGGTATGGTGGCTCATGCTTGTAATCCCAGCGCTTTGGGGGGCCAAAGCAGAAGGATTGCTTGCATCCAGGAATTCTGGCACAGCTTGGGCAATGTAGTGAGACCCCATCTGTACAAAAAGTCAAAAATTAGCTTGGTGTAGTGGTGTGCACCTGCAGTCCTAGCTACTCGGGAGGCTGAGGGAGGAGGATCGATTAAGCCCAGGAACTTGAGGTTGAAGTGAGCTCTGATTGTGCCACTGCACTCAGCCAAGGTGACAAAAAAGGCCCTGTCTTCAAAAAAGAAAAAACAAGGGCTTTGCTTTATTATATTATTTTTTTAGAGTACATTCATCAGTCTTATAATCTATGCTTTCATTTTAGTGTCTATTTACTTTTATTTTTAATGCAAATTTTTTTTTGAGACAGGGTCTCACTCTGTTGCAGAGGATGAAGTGCAGTGGCATGATTTTGGCTCACTGTAGCCTTGACCTCTTGGGTTCAGGTGATCCTCCCACCTCAGCCCCCCAGGTAGCTAGGACTACAGGCATGCACCACCACACCTGGCTAATTTTTTATATTATTTTGTAGAGATGGAGTTTTGCCATGTTGCCCAGGCTGGTCTTGAATTCTTGGGCTCAAGCAATCCACCTGCCTTGGCCTCCCAAAGTACTGGGATTATAGGCATGAGCCACTCTGCCAGGCCTCTATTTTTAGTGGTTGATAGCTAGTCTCAGTGTAGCTTTACTCGTTTTTTCTGAGGAAACATTGCTCTACGCACCAGATTCTTTGTTTTTTGCTTTTCTTTTCTTTCTTTCTTTCTTTCTTTTTTTTTTTTTTTTGGTCACAGGATCTTGCTGTATTCCCCTGGCTGGAGTGCAGCGGTACAATCAGAGCTCACTGCAGCCTCAAACTCCTGGGCTCAAGTGATCCTCCCACTCAGCCTCCCG
Organism: Gorilla gorilla gorilla; assembly: GCF_029281585.2. Taxonomy (NCBI): domain Eukaryota; kingdom Metazoa; phylum Chordata; class Mammalia; order Primates; family Hominidae; genus Gorilla; species Gorilla gorilla. The sequence continues at coordinate 104,282,710 of NC_073242.2, forward strand.
ACTATCTGGGACTACAGATGCATGCCACCATGCCTGGCTAACCTTTGTATTTTTTGGAGAGAAGGGGTCTCACTGCATTTTCTAGGCTGGACTTAAATTCTTGGTCTCAAGTAATCCTCCTGCCTTGCCCTCCCAAAGTGCTGGGATTACAGGTGTGAGCAATCATGCCTGGCCTCCTTTAATTTCTTTTTTTTTTTTTTTTTTTTTTGAGACGGAGTCTCGCTCTTTTGCCCAGGCTGGAGTGCAGTGGCACAATTGTATTTTTAGTAGAGACGGGGTTTCACCATGTTAGCCAGGATGGTCTTGATCTCCTGACCTCGTGATCTGCCTGCCTTGGCCTCCCAAAGTGCTGGGATTACAGGCGTGAGCCACCACGCCCGGCCGGCCTCCTTTAATTTCTTAACCATAAATATCCTCCCCCCACTTTTATTATGGACATTCTGAAGCACATAAAAATAGGGAGCATAGTATAATAAATTTGTACATATTTAACACTCAGCTTCTATAATTAGAAACAAACGGCCCATCTGGTTTCATCTAGGCCTCTTTGTTATCCTTTCATCTCCAACTGGCTTGTTTTAAAGCAAATTCTAAATGACATTCTGCTGAGCATTTCTGCCAGAATTACACCTCTCTTTGCTAATGTGAAAAAATGCCCATGATAACTGTAAAATAAGTGTGTCCTATTTAGGTGTCTAAACACTTTAATGTCACAGTATTAAGGCCTTAAAATATAGCTTAGATATATTTTTCTAAATTAAAAGACTTTTATTTTTTAGATATACAGAAAATTGAGCAGAAAACAATGAGTTCCCATATACCTTCTTCATCCCAACAGTTTCCCCCTCATTAACATATTGTGTTAGTGTGGTACATTTATTACAAAGGAGTGAATATTGATATTATTAACTAATTTTATAGTTTACTTTGTGTTATGTATTCTATGGACTTTAACATGTGTAATGACATGTTTCCCCTATTACCAGTATCATACAGGATAGTTTCACTTCCCTAAAAATCTTTTATGTTCTACCCACTCCTTCCTCATTCCCTGTCCCCACTCCTCCCTCCCTCCATCTTAAGCCCATGGCAACCCCTGATCTTTTTACTGTCTCCATCGTTTTGCCTTTTCCAGAATGCCATGCAGTTGGAGTCATATAGTATGTAGCCTTTTCAATTGGCTTCCTTCACTTACCAGTGTGCCTTTAAGGTTTCTGCATGTCTTTTTGTAATTTGAGAAGCTCATTTTTTAAAAATTTTATTCTTTTAGATTGTTGAACAGATAAATACAAAACTGCCATCATCATTTGTAGAAAAACTGTTTATACCATCATCTAAAGTACTATTCTTGTGTTATCATAAAGAAAAAGAGGTAAGTAATACATTGATAATGAATTTTGACAACTTGAGTCACTGAAGAGTTGGACCTAATGTTGCTTACCAGGCTATATAAGTGAAATTGAGTGAAATGTGAAATGTTTGATTTAGAATATAGTGATTGTATTTGTTCTTTTAAATTTATATTTCTTGATAATCATACTGAATACTTTCATGAATGATGTGCCAGATACTCTTTTCAGACTATGCATCTTTTGCTGTTATTAAATTTATTAAATTTTCATAAGGGTAAAACAAGTTGACACATTTATGAAGTTATAAATTAAGAAGTACTGTATATTTTGTAAACAAAAATGACTGGCTTTTCAACCACCCCCTAGTCAAATCCACCACAGACTTTCCTGGTAGATTTAAGAAACCCAGTCTTAAACTGCTGTTTCCATATGTCTTTTGATGTTGATTATTTAAAAAAAAAAAAAAAACGGCCATTTTGGAAATTTCATATTGACAGTTTTCATTTATAGTACTCTTTATTTGTGATAAAACTTAATAGATTTGAAATAGCATACTGATCTGTGTCAGTTTTCTGATTGGTTTTTAAAAAATTAAAATATTAAGTGCTACGGACAGTGAATTGATCAATTTTAAATTTATTTGTATCATCAGCACTAATACAGATAGTGATTTATTTTCCATATAATTTTAGAAGATTTATTTTCCATTTATCACTTCCTTGAATTTTTTGTTTTTCAGGTTGTTGCTGTAGCCCATGCTGTTTATCAAGCAATGCTCAGCTTGAAGAATATTCCTGTTTTGGAGACTGCCTATAAGTTAATATTGGGAGAAATGACTTGTGCCCTAAACGACCTCCTGCACAGTCTGCAACTTCCTGAGGCCTGTTCTGAAATAAAACATGAGGCTTTTAAGAATCATGTGTTCAATGTAGACAATGCAAAATTTGTAGTTAAATTTGACCTCAGTGCCCTGACTACAATTGGAAATGCCAAAAACTCACTAATAGGGGTGAGTCTTTAATTGTAATGACTTTGTTTTATCCACAGTTAAGCCTTTTCTCATTACATATTTATGTATTTCACTGTCATGTCAACATGTCTGCAGAATCACTGTATGTAGCAAACAGCCATATTTAAGACATGCCTGGATAAATAAAATTGGTAGGAATGTTTTCTTGCCATTATATTTAACTTTTCTTCTTTTTCCTTGACAAATCTTGATAAGTTTTTTTATATTAGTTTTATTTTCTAGAAAATGTTTTATGAATTTCTCCTATTTGCTCTAGCATGCTTATAGAAAATGTCAGTGTTTCTTACAGCTCAGATTTGTATAGTTGTTTTAAAATGTGGTCTCTTTCTTCTTCCCCTGGTACTTTTTTCTTTCTGTCTACTGAAGTTAGTTCTTATACATGGTCTTATATTTTGGCTGTCTCTTTTTCCCTAGAAACATTCATACAGGTTGAATATTCCTTATCTGAAATACTTGGGACTGGAAGTGTTTTTGATTTTGGATTTTGGAATACTTTTTTTTTTTTTGGAGATAGTGTTTTACTCTTGTTGCCCAGGCTGGAGTGCAATGGTGTGATCTTGGCTCGCTGCAACCTCCGCCTCCCAGGTACAAGCGATTCTCCTGTTTCAGCCTCCCAAGTAGCTTGGATTACAGGCATGCGCCACCACGCCTGGCTAATTTTTTTGTATTTAGTAGAGATGGGTTTTCACCATGTTAGCCAGGCTGGTTGTGAACTCCTGACCTCAGGTGATCCACCTGCCTTGGCCTCCCAAAATGCTGGGATTACAGGTGGGCACCACCATGCCCAGCCGGATTTTGGAATATTTTCATAACACTTACTGGTGAGCATCCCTAATCTGAAAATCCTAAATCTAAAATGCTCCAAAATTTGAAACTTTTTGAGCACCAGTATGATACCCCAAGTGGAAAATCCCACACCCGACCTCATGTGATGAGTCCAAACTGTTGTATGCACAAAATTATTTAAAATATTGCATAAAATGACCTTCAGGCTATGAATAGAAGGTGTCTATGAAACATAAGTGAATTTCGTGTTTAGACTTGGGTCCCATCCCCCACATATCTCATTTTATATATATGCAGGTATTCTCAAATCCAAACATATACAAAGTCTGAAACACTTCTGGTCCCAAGCATTTTGAATAAGGGATACTCAACCTGTAGTCTTTCTTTTGCAGGGGGGAAACAAATGTTTCTTGTTTTTTTTTTTTTTTTTTGGAGACAGAGTCATGCTGTTGTCACCTGGGCTGGAGTGCAGTGGTGCAATCTCGGCTCACTGCCACATCTGCCTCCCGGGTTCCAGCAATTCTCCTGCCTCAGCCTCCCGAGTAGCTGAGATTACAGACACCTGCCACTATGACGGGCTAATTTTTGTATTTTTAGTGGAGACTTGGTTTCACCATGTTGGCCAGGCTGGTCTCAAACTCCTGACCTCAGGTGATCCACCCGCCTCAGCCTCCCAAAGTGCTGGAATTACAGGCATGAGCCATCGCGCCCAGCCTGTGTGTGTTTTTTTTTAAGTAGTTCGACGTGGCCCTGCTCTTGATTTGTATTTATTGTTTATGGTTTATGTATTTCTTCTTCCTATTGGACCACACAGAGTTGAAAAACATTATTTTTAATAGAAAATAATAGGTGTAGGCTGGGCACGGTTGCTGACACCTATAAACCCAGCACTCTGGGAAGCCAAGTCGGGCTGATCACTTGTGGTCAGGAGTTTGAGACCAGCCTGGCCAACATGGTGAAAGCTCGCCTCTACTAAAAATAGAAAAATTAGCCAGGGGTGGTGGTGCACACCTGTAATCCTAGCTACTTTGGAGGTTGAGGTAGGAGAATTGCTTAAACCCAGGAAGTGGAGGTTGCAGTGAGCTGAGATCACACCACCGCACTCCAGCCTGGGCTACAGAACCAGATTCTGTCTCAAAAGAAAAAAAAAAAAGAGAGAAACAAAGAAAGAAAGTAATGGATGTAATTAGGGAATAAAGTTTTTAGGAGGAAGAAGGTAAAATTTGATGTTTGCGCTTCAATGTGCTCCATGTTGTTTGATTGGATTGCCTTGTATAATTCCATAGCTGCTTCGCTTATTACCAGTTACAGCTTGTGTTTGAAGTCACAATAAACTCTTCTTCAAACATGAAAGCTTGATTTTTGAGGAAAATTATTCACATTATTTACAGATTCAAAGATGTTTATGTCCTGTACTCTAGAAATAAGGAGAAAGTGGGTGGGGATGGGGCAGTCAGGTGGAATGGAGTGTCTTGGCAGTGTAAAGGAAAAAGATGGATGGAAAAGGTGTAGAGTGGCAGGGTGTGCCTCTGTTTCCTTATTGAACAGGGCACCTTGCCATTTGCAGTATATGGAAAATTGAGGAAATACAGTCTACTTCCGCAAAAGGCACATACAAAGGGCTCTGTTTAGACCAGAGATCAGCAAACTATGGTCCGTGGGCCAAATACAGCCCAGCACCTGTTTTTTGTTTGTTATTTTAAGTGTATAATTCACTGATTTTTAGTATATTCACAGAAGTGTACAACCATCACAACACTAGTGCCTGTTTTTGTAAAGAAAGTTCTCGTTGGGCTAGGCGCAGTGGTTCACGCCTGTAATCCCTCGGGAGACTGAGACAGGCAGATCACCCGAGCTCAGGAGTTCAAGACCAGCCTGGCCAACATGGTGAAACCCTATCTCTACTAAAAAAATACAAAAGTTAGCAGGGCGTGGTGATGGGCACCTGTAATCCCAGCTACTTGGGAGACTGAGGCAGGGAGAATTGCTTGAACCCCGGAGGCAGAGGTTGCAGTGAGCTGAGATCGCCCCATTGCACTCCAGCCTGGGCAACAGAGCGAGAGACTCCGACTCAAGAAAGTTTTCTTGGAACACAGGTACTCTCATTCCTGTGTTTTGTATGTGGCTGGTGTTTTGTTTTGTTTTGAGAGAGAGAGTCTTAACTTTGTCATCTAGGCTGGAGTGCATTGGTATGATCTCGGGTCACTGCAACCTCTGCCTCCCAGGTTCAAGCGATTCTCCTGCCTCAGCCTCCTGAGTAGCTGGGATTACAAGTGTGCGCCACCATGCCCAGCTAATTTTTGTAATTTTAGTAGAGATGGGGTCCCCCTGTGTTGCCCAGGCTGGTTTCAAACTCCTGGGCTCAAGTGATCTGCCCACCTTAGCCTCCCAAAATGCTAGGATTACAGGTGTGAGCCACAACACCTGACCTGTGGCTGTTTTCTTACTGTAGCGATAGATGAGGAGTTGCTGCATTGCATAGAGATGCTATATTGCACGCAAAGGCTTTACTGACTTCACAAAAGAGTATTTGTCCCAGGTGTAGTGTACTAGATCCCTTCCAATCTAATTTTAATTTAAAAATGTCCAAATACCCCTGTTTTGAAGGATAAACTCTGTATGCTTGTGCTTATTTTGGAGAAGCCATAAACTTACTTTGTTTTGTACATGATCAGATGTGGGCGCTATCTCCAACTGTCTTTGCACTTCTGAGTAAGAATCTGATGATTGTGCACAGTGACCTGGCTCTTCACTTCCCTGCCATTCAGTATGCTGTGCTCTACACATTGTATTCTCATTGTACCAGGTACTGTATTCACAAATTTTTCTTAAGAAAAGAACCCCACAAAACATTTTATTTTTTTAATGGGTAGATTTTAAAGATGTATGTTGATTTAACTTTGGACTTGCTTGCTTTCTTTGATTAAAGATGAAAAGATAATCTATGCTTTGTCTTTCAGGCATGATCACTTTATCTCTAGTAGCCTCAGTTCTTCCTCTCCTTTGTTTGATGGAGCTGTGATTAGCACTGTAACTACGGCCACAAAGCAACATTTCTCAATTATATTAAATCTTCTGGGAATATTACTTAAGAAAGATAACCTTAACCAGGACACGAGGTAACAGATATTATATAGTATTAACTATTCCTAACTTTGTTAATTTGCCTTTATAATTTGAGAATAAGAAATGTGGATTACAAAAAATTTTTAAAAATGTGGATTATAGAGGTGAGGTAGAGCAGCTTCTTTATTGTCAAACACCTTATAATTTGGTTTTATTATTTAATCTAGGCTTTCTTATTCTTTCTGAAGAGAAATACATGAAAAACCTCAATCCCTCACCCCCAGTGTTTCATTGAAGAATATATATAGATTTTTAATATTCTATGCTTTTTTTTTTTTTTTTGAGACGGAGTTTTGCTCCCTGCAACCTCTGCTTCCCAGGTCAAGCAATTCTCCTGCCTCAGCCTCCCAAGTAGCCGTGATTACAGGTGCCCGCCACCACACCCAGCTAATTTTTGTATTTTTAGTAGAGATGGTGTTTCACCATGTTGTTGGCCAGGCTGGTCTTGAACTCCTGACCTCAGGTAAGCCACCACGCCCGGCCTCTTTGCTATTATCATGCTGTGTTGGGAGGTTTTCTTAAAAGGCACACAACAATTTTGACAGTAATTTCTATAGTTTCATTTTTTATTTTTATTTTTTATTGTTTGAGATGTTTGAAAAACCAAGAGAAAACCAATGTAAGAAGACTAGGCTTTTAACTTTTTTTGTTTTTGTTCTTGTTTTTTTTAATGTACAGTCAACTGTATATTTTGTGTTTCAGGAAACTGTTAATGACTTGGGCTTTGGAAGTAGCTGTTTTAATGAAGAAGTCCGAAACATATGCACCTTTATTCTGTCTTCCGTCTTTCCATAAATTTTGCAAAGGCCTTTTAGCCAACAGTAAGACTCTGTTTTTTTTTTTCTATTTTGTTTATCAGTCCTTAAAAGGGTCTTTGGTAATGGGAGATGGTCATCAATCGAGCTCTTTTCCTGACCTGAAGATGTGTAATCCTCATTTTAATGACAGATATACAGTCTTGATTTTTTTTCATTCTTAGTATTAGAAAAATGTTTTGAAGTGATTGTCACATTTTTAAGCTTACGTGAATGTTTATAGTTTGCATATACTTTTACATTTTCTCTCAGAAAAAGGTTTGTGTGATGACCCATCAGTTACATTACGTCGGTTTTGTTGAATGTGTCATTTTTCCAAATGTGACAGTCAATGAGGATTCTGGACAAGAACAGTGCCTAGTCTGTGGTAGGCACTCACTCTTTGTTGAATGAATGAATGGATTCAGATAATTATGACAAACTGGGATATAATTTCTTTTGGCCAGCTGAAAGTAACTGTCTTTTAATGTTTAATAGCTCTCGTTGAAGATGTGAATATCTGTCTGCAGGCATGCAGCAGTCTACACGCTCTGTCCTCTTCCTTGCCAGATGATCTTTTACAGAGGTATGAAATTAAGATCATGTCTTTTGACATTAACCCTAATAACCTGGAAATGTTAACACACCTGCTTTGTCTATTTCGTTCTTTCATAGATGTGTTGATGTTTGCCGTGTTCAACTAGTGCACCGTGGAACTCGTATTCGACAAGCATTTGGAAAACTGTTGAAATCAATTCCTTTAGATGTTGTCCTAAGGTATAACAGTTGTTTTGGAGCAAAGACATTCTGTGATATTTACAGCCTCTACTGGTTGTCTACTTTAGGAGAAGACAGATCACCTGTTAGAGCATTAATGACACATCTTTTATGGCCCTGCTTGCCAGTGATTGAAGTGATGTCAAATAATCAAATTTTGCAAGTCTGCAAGAAAATTAAAAATTTTTAATGAGCTTTATAGGCTCACAATAATTAGTATAGAATAACTCATGTAGTGCCAAAATATGTTTCTTAGTAGCTCAGATATTTGAAAAACTAAACAGTAATCTTTCATTGTTTTTGATCAAGTTGATTTGGGAGCTTTTAAGAGCCTAAACTTGATCCTTTTGTAATACATAAGCATAATGATTGGGTTTTTATGTTCACATGTTTGATATGCCTCCCTCAAATCCTCTTATGATGTCGGCACATTACCCATCTGAGGTGAATAAAAAAAGGATCTAAAGTTGTAATCACATCTCTGTATCCATTTGAAAGTCTCAATTTTACTATATTTTCACCTCCAGTGAGTTAATAAGTAAATAATCCACCTACAGTATGTGCTAACCTTTTAAGCTAAAATATTTTGCATAACAACAACTTTATTTTCTGTCTACAGCAATAACAATCACATAGAAATTCAAGAAATTTGCCGGGCGTGGTGGCTCAAGCCTGTAATCCCAGCACTTTGGGAGGCCGAGGCGGGCGGATCACAAGGTCAGGAGATCGAGACCATCCTGGCTAACACGGTGAAACCCCGTCTCTACTAAAAATATAAAAAAATTAGCTGGGCGTGGTGGCGGGCGCCTGTAGTCCCAGCTGCTCGGGAGGCTGAGGCAGGAGAATGGCATGAACCTGGGAGGCGGAGCTTACAGTGAGCTGAGATCGCGCCACTGCACTCCAGCCTGGGCGACAGAGCAAGACTCCATCTCAAAAAAAAAAAAAAAGAAATTCAAGAAATTTCTTCAGCATTAAGAAGTCACATGAGTAAAGCACCAAGTAATATATTCCACCCCCAAGATTTCTCTGATGTTATTAGTTTTATTTTGTATGGGAACTCTCATAGAACAGGGTAAGGCATTTCTTTGACTATTTTATCTGGGAAAGATAATTTTAAGATTCCCTTGACTTTACATGCAATTTTGAAGAGAAAATATGTTTGGGGGTGGCAGAGTATCAAGTAACATTCTTCTCATATGGGTTATTTCAGTTTTCATCAGTAGGAAAATTGCTTTGAAGATAGCATCTGTAGAAACAAAAATGGGCTTTGAAATTGAGTAATGAAATGTGGTTAACAGTTAACTGATGTGATGTCATTAACACTTTGGGGAGTGGGGTCGGGGTGGAGATATTCTAGAGGTGCTTAGTTGCATTGAATGAGTTTCATTCCTGACTGGCATGAGCCATTTACCCTAATCATCCTTCCACACTGTACCTCATCCTGTTAACTATAAAAGACCTCAAAATGAGAGGGGGGGACATAATGCTTCTCAATTTCATAGGTTTTGCCTTTTTTTGGAGTAGGGAAAATTACAGTTCCTTATTCCCATTCCCCTTGCATTTTTTTTTCATTATTAAAATGAAGTTGTCATTGTCTTTTAAATATGAAACTACTTTTCCCAGGAAGGACAGTTGGTTGGAAAGACTGTTCTATAGCTGCCAGAGACTGGATAAGCGTGACCAGTCAACAATTCCACGCAATCTCCTGAAGACAGATGCTATCCTTTGGCAGTGGGCCATATGGGAAGCTGCACAATTCACTGTTCTTTCTAAGCTGAGAACTCCACTGGGCAGAGCTCAAGACACCTTCCAGACAATTGAAGGTAACTCGCTCAAGCTTTGTGATGTGAATACTTTCAAAGCCTTATTAAGAAATAATGGATTTTTAAATCTTTGTTAAAGATTTGAGAGTATATGATTTTTTTTGAAAAAAAAGTCAATAATTTTCAGGTATGTTTGTTAGAATAAGCTTTCATTGAATAATTGCATTGGAAATATGTTTGTTTTTTTTCCAAAACTTATGGGAGTTGTGTGGAAAATATATATATATTTTTTCCCCTAAAATGAAAGATCTTTCATGTTTGGATTTTTTGTTTTTAAATGATGGGTAGACAGAGGATACTTGATAAATGTGAATTTGTCGTAAAAAACTCACACTTATTCTAGGAACTTTAAGATTTTTAAAAATTCAGAATGTTGTCTTTGCTTTCAGGTATCATTCGAAGTCTCGCAGCTCACACATTAAACCCTGATCAGGATGTTAGTCAGTGGACAACTGCAGACAATGATGAAGGCCATGGTAACAACCAGCTTAGACTTGTTCTTCTTCTGCAGTATCTGGAAAATCTGGAGAAATTAATGTATAATGCATATGAGGGATGTGCTAATGCATTAACTTCACCTCCCAAGGTTGGTTTCCATGAGATAGTGTTGTTTTATAGCAGTTTAATGGTCACAGCTGGCAGTATGTGCAGAGCTGAAATCACAATAGACTTGTGTGTTTGGTTTATATATAGGTGAGACATCCTTACCTACAAATTGAACCAGTCCTGAGCTTTTCTTTCTCTTATCGTAAAGGTCATTAGAACTTTTTTCTATACCAGTCGCCAAACTTGTCAGGACTGGCTAACGCGGATTCGACTCTCCATCATGAGGGTAGGATTGTTGGCAGGCCAGCCTGCAGTGACAGTGAGACATGGCTTTGACTTGCTTACAGAGATGAAAACAACCAGCCTATCTCAGGTAAAGTGGTGTGTTTGAAGTTCATTTGAAGTCTGTTAATAAGAAAAACATGGTTTAATTCCTTTGGTATGATTTAATCTATGGATAAAATAAGTTAAAGCTTGGATTCATTTTCAAAGGTTTTGATCCTGTATTTTGTAAAAGCAACAACTGCCAGAGTTACCTATTTTATTCGTGTTAAAACAGTGTTAGAAGTTAAAATAATGTTCATGCTTTTGTTCATGTTAAAACAATATTCATGTTAGAACACGTTAAAACTATATTTCTTACGTGCAAAGTTTAGAACTTTAAAGGTAATTCTGAAAATTTGTTTATGGGGGAAATTATTTATTTATTTATTTATTTTTTTGAGACAGTTTCACCGTGTCGCCCAGGCTGGAGTGCAGTTGTGCGATCTCGGCTCACTGTAAGCTCCGCCTCTCGGGTTCAAGCCTCTTCTTGCCTCAGTCCCTGGGATTACAGGCAGCCACCACCATACCCGGCTAAGTTTTGTATTTTTAGTAGAGACAGAGTTTCACCATGTTGGCCAGGCTGGTCTCGAACTCCTGACCACAAGTGATCCACCCACCTCGGCCTTCCAAAGTGCTGGGATTACAGGCATGAGCCACTGCACCTGGCCAGGAGAAATTGTTTTTATAACATATGACAAATGCTTGAGTAATTCCTGGCTTGAAAGTGGGCTCACAATAAATAACTGGAATCCAAAAATAACAAAATGTTTAGCAATTGAGGTAATGTCAAGCAGTATTCAAACACATGAAGTTAATCATTCTTTAATTCCTGTTTATTTATATTTAATTTTTGCTTTCTTTTTACTCCATGTGTTATTCCTACAGAGGTCACAGGTTAAATGTTTGGGTAACTTTGGGGTGGGGGTACAAACATCCATGTGCTGCTAAGGTTCTGTTAGTCACCCTTTGTGGCTATTTTATATGTAACATTTTAAAGAATTCTGAGCTAAATAATGTGAAAATTGTGAAAATAATTGTTAAATACATTTGGCTTTAAGCAGGCACAGACTGTGATCAGTTGTAAATTTTATAGGGATTTATGTTTTAATGGTATTGGGTGACTAACTTTTCTGAATGCGTTTTCAGGGGAATGAATTGGAAGTAACCATTATGATGGTGGTAGAAGCACTATGTGAACTTCATTGTCCTGAAGCTATACAGGGAATTGCTGTCTGGTCATCATCTATTGTTGGAAAAAATCTTCTGTGGATTAACTCAGTGGCTCAGCAGGCTGAAGGGAGGTAGGTTGGAGGGAAGGAAATGGGTGATAGAATTACTTTATGTTTAAATTCTTTGTATTACTCACTGACATTGTAGCCAAATCTTAAAACAGCTTTGTTTGCTTTCAGCATTGAAGCTTGCTATAAATCACTTCACCAGGAGGCATCTTCAGTTTGTTCTTTAGTTAGCAGCAATACTTGAGTGCCTTTCTTATTTAAGAATTAGTGGCAAATCACACTGTAAAACAAGACCTGTCAGTTGTTTTATAAATGCTTTTGAACTTGATCCCTAGTTGAGCTCCTTCCCCCTCAGAGTCTGATACAAATTACCCTTTATTGTCAGAGTATTTGCTCATTAGTCCTGTGAACTCTACATTCAGACTCATTGCTTCCTCCAGGTAGAGGAGCTTGTACCATAATATTCTATGTCCATTTATGTTAGTTTAATGAAATCTTGTGAATTTAGGAAAATAAAAGAACTGCTCATACTTCCATATCTTTGTAGTAACTTCTGTTGTGTGTCCTTTTGTAGTCCCATATTTCCATATCCATATGCTTTGTCATTCTTTTTTCTCTCATGTCGTTTTCTCCATTCTTCACCAAAACAGCAGCGTACATAGGCACATGGTTTTATGATCTGTTTTTCCCACTCAATATTTAAAAAAAAAAAATTTGCCATGTTAGGTAGGTTGGGTTCGGTGGCTTACATCTGTATTCCCAGCACTTTGGGAGGCCGAGGCAGGTGGATCACCTCAGGTCAGGAGTTTGAGACTAGCCTAACATGGTGAAACCCCGTCTCTACTAAAAATACAAAAAATATTAGTGGAGTGTGGTGGCACATGCCTGTAATCCCAGCACTTTGGGAGGCCGTGCTGGGCAGATCACGAGGTCAGGAAATTGAGACCATCCTGGCTAACGTGGTGAAATCCTGTCTCTACTAAAAACACAAAAAATTAGCCAGGTATGGTGGCATGCCCCTGTAGTCCCAGCTACTCGGGAGGCTGAGGCAGGAGAATCGCTTGAACCAGGGAGGTGGAGGTTGCAGTGAGCTGAGATTGCGCCACTGCACTCCAGCCTGGGTGACAGAGACTCTGTCTCAAAAAAAAAAAAAAAGAAAAATTAGATGGGTGTGGTGGCATGTGCCTGTAATCCCAGCTACTGGGGAGCCTGAGGCAGGAGAATCTCTTGAACCTGGGAGGCAGAGGTTACAGTGAGCCGAGATTGCACCACTGCAGTCTGCCTGGGTGACAGAGCTAGACTCTGTCTCAAAAACAGAAAAACAAAAAAACAACTTTCCAGTGGCTTCTCACTGTTCTGAGAATAAACTCCAGGCTCTTCCATTGCAACCAACATGATCTGGTGATTCGACCCCAGCCCCTCTTTCCAGGCCCTCATCACCTTGATCCTCTCTTAACCTATCCTGCTCCAGCTGCACTGGCTGCCTTCCTATTCCTCCAGCATACCAAGATTGTTTCTGCCACAGGGCCTTTGCATCTGCTGTTCTCTTCGCCTGGACTCCTCTTGGTTCTTTTTTTTTTTTTTCTTTGAGATGGAGTCTCACTCTGTCGCCCAGGCTGAAGTGCAGTGGCGCGATCTCGGCTCACTGCAAGCTCCGTCTCCCAGGTTCATGCCATTCTCCTGCCTCAGCCTCCCGAGTAGCTGGGACTACAGGCATCTGCCACCACGCCCGGCTAATTTTTTTGTATTTTTAGTAGAGACAGGGTTTCACCGTCTTAGCCAGGATGGTCTCGATCTCCTTGCCTCGTGATCCGCCCGCCTGGGCCTCCCAAAGTGCTGGGATTACAGGTGTGAGCCACCGTGCCTGGCCATAGAGCAGTCTCTTCCTTTTCCTGTTGGGTCTCTGCTCAAATGTCATGTCAGAGAGGCAGATCTCTGGGGCGGTCTATCTGAGGGAATGCACCCATCTCCCTTCCTCTGACCAGTCAGTTACCTTGCTTATTCTTTCAAAGCTCTTACCACCACCTGAAGTCATCTATCTGGTTTGGTTATTTTATTGTTTAGTAGCAGTCTTTATTTTATTATTATTATTTTTTTTTTGATGGAGTCTCACTCTGTTGCCCAGGCTGGAGTGCAGTAGCATGATCTCGGCTCACCACAACCTCTGCCTCCCAGGTTCAAGCGATTCTCCTGCCTTAGCTTCCTGAGTAGCTATGACTACAGGCACATGCCACCATGCCCAGCTGATTTTTGTACTTTTAGTAGAAACGGGGTTTCACTATGTTGGCTGGTCTTGAACTCCTGACATCAAGTGATCCGCCCACCTCGGCCTCCCAAAGTACTGGGATTACAGGCATGAGCCACCACGCCAGGCTGGTAGCAGTCTTTCCTAGAATGTGGATGCCTTGGAAAACAGGAGCTTTGCCTTGTTTCCCTAGAACCTAGAATGGCATCTGGCACACAGCAGATGCTACATCTATTGTAAATGAATGAATGAAAGAAGTGTCCTTGCAGCCACACTGGCAGCCGTAACATAGTGGTTATAAATCTAGACTCTGGAGTCTCAAGTGCAAATGTCATTGGCCTCTCCTCCAGCCTCCTCAAGGGGCACTCAATGAAAGAACCTGGAAGCGCCCTGATATGACTGTGGTTGGACTGACATGACTGCCAGATGGTGGGACTTGGTCTGGAGCAGAGACTGCTTGGAATGGTAGAGGCAAAACTCAGCCCCTGGAGCTGCGCTTGTGGTGGAGCTGGACCCTGATTTTAGCTGGACCTTGTTTTTAGAGACAGGGTTTCCTTCTGCAGTCTCAAACTCCTAGCCTTGATTGATCCTCCTGCCTTGGCCTCCCAAAGTGCTGGGACTACAGGTGCATGCAACCACACCTGGCTAATTTTCTTTTCTTCTTTCTTTCTTTCTTTTTTTTTTGATGGAGTCTTGTTCTGTTGCCCAGGCTGGAGTGCAACGGTGCGATCTCGGCTCACTGCAACCTCTGCCTCCTGGGTTCAATCCATTCTCCTGCCTCAGCCTCCCAAAGTGCTGGGATTACAAGCATGCAACACCACACCCAGCCTGAAACCCAGATTTTTGATATGAAATCAAAGTCTTCAAACCTTGTAGGTGTCATAAAAAGCACGCTGAGGACCACTAGTTTGCAACTGCCAATCTAAAATATCATAGACATTATATCACTTTTACCACGAAAAAAAAAGTATGTGAGGCAGAAAATGGAAGCAACCGTGCCTAATTTATTGTTGAATACTTTTTCCGTATACCAAGAGCTTTCTTTGCACTAGCATCTGAAACTATATCCAGAATGACATTGGTTTTCATAAAAGTGTTGATCCTCACACCTCTTTATAGTCTTGCACCTAGCACAGTGGAGTGAAACACTTTAAATAGCACTTGTTCCTTGAGTATATATGGAAAAAAGTGAAGTATTGATAAGTGTTCAGCTAATATGAGCAGCATCTCAGGAGTCTCCAATTCTTGAATTACCAGGGAGTATTTTTACCATTTTCCCCCAGTGAAAGGCCTATTTTGAGAGACTTACCCTCCAAAATGAATGTATTAAGTCATGTTCCTTTTTTTTTTTTTTTTTTTTTTTTTGAGACAGGGCCTTGCTCTGTTGCCCGGGCTGGAGTGCAGTAGCATGATAGTTACAGGAAAGGGGTCCCAATCTAGACCCCAAGAGAGGGTTCTTGGATCTTGTGCAAGAAAGAATTCAGGGTGATGCCACAGTGTGAAGTGAAAGCAAGTTTATTAAGAAAGTAAAGGAGGAGGGGCACGGTGGCTCACTCGTGTAATCCCAGCACTTTGGGAGGCCGAGACAGGTGGATCACGAGGTCAGGAGATCAAGACCATCCTGGTTAACACGGTGAAACCTTGTCTCTACTAAAAATACAAAAAAATTAGCCAAGTGTGGTGGCGGGCGCCTGTAGTCCCACCTACTCTGGAGGCTGAGGCAGGAGAATGGGATGAACCCGGGAGGCGAAGCTTGCAGTAAGCCGAGATCGTGCCACTGCACTCCAGCCTGGGTGACAGAGGGAGACTCCATCTCAAAAAAAAAAAAGAGAAGGTAAAGGAATAAAAGAATGGCTACCCCATAGACAGAGCAGCCGTGAGGGCTGCTGGTTGCTCATTTTTATGGTTATTTCTTGATGATATGCTAAACAAGGGGTGGATTTTTCATGCCTCCTCTTTTTAGACCATATAGGGTAACTTCTTGATGTTGCCATGGCATTTGTAAACTGTCATGGTGCTGGTAGGAGTGTAGCAGGGAGGATGATGGGAGGTCAGTCTTGTCTCTGTTTTGGTTTTGGTGGGTTTTGGCCAGCTCCTTCACTGCAACCTGTTTTATCAGCAAGGTCTTTATGACTGGTATTTTGTGCTGACCTTCTGTGTCATCCTGTGACTTAGAATGCCTTAACCATCAGGGAATGCAGCCCAGTAGTTTCAGCCTCATTTTTCCCGGCTCCTATTTAAGATGGAGTTGCTCTGGTTCACACACCTCTGACATGATCACTGCTCACTGCGGCTTCCACCTCCCGGGTTCAAGAGATCCTCCTGCCTCATCCTCCCAAGGTGCTGGGACTACAGGTGTGTGCCACCATGCTCAGCTAATTTTTGTATTTTTTGTAGAGACGGTGTTTTTCCATGTTGCCCAGGCTGGTCTCAACCTCCTGGGCTCAAGCAATCCTTCTGTCTCAGCCTCCCAAAGTACTGGGATTACAGGCATGTCCCACCATGCCCAGACTAATATTTACTTTTAGTCAGACTAAGATAGGGTTACTACTTGAGTTGCTATGGCTCCAGCTGAAAGAAAGCCTGTGCAGTCATATCACGCGTAAACATTTGCTTTATGCTAAAAATATGGTGGACCTGGCATTACAGCTATTACAAATCTCCTAAGTTGTCTCGGGTAGTGTATTAGTTACTTTTCATACTGCTATGAAGAAATACTCGAACCTGGGTAATTTATAAAGAAAAAGAGGTTTAATGTACTCACAGTTCCACAAGGCTGGGGAGGCCTCAGAATCGTGGCGGAAGGCAAAGAAGGAGCAAAAAGGTATGTCTTACATGGCAGCAGGCAAGAGAGCACGTGCAGGGAAACTGCCCTTTATAAAACCATCAGATTTAGTGAGATGTATTCACTATCACGAGAACAGTATGGGAAAAACCTGCCCCCATGATTCGATTACCTCCTACCGTGTCCCTCCCACGACACATGGGGATTATGGGAACTACAATTCAAGATGAAATTTCGGTGGGGACGCAGCCAAACCATATCGGGTAGCAACAACCTAGGGTCAGTTTTGCAGGTGGTAAAGCCATTTACCAAGATAGTTGTAGGTAAAGAAGGGCAGATTTATTAGAGAAATTATGAAAATATGTTGCAATGGGCAGCTCAGCAGAGAAGGGGCTACCTGCAAAGAGGCAAGGGCTGGAGGAAAGTTTTATAGGGTCCTGCTGAAGGGTGCTATGTGTGGAATGAGGTCATTGTGCCCACAGGTTGTTTGTGATTAGCTGTCTCTTAACAATTGTTCATACAATAATTGTTCATTATTGTTCTCAACTTGGGGCTCTCCCCAACCTGGGGACCCTTCCTTATTGTTGCTTACTTATCAGGACTCCACATAAGGGTGTGGAAACTTCATTCATTCATATCTTCAACGCAAATTGTAGGTAGCCTGTTTTTTAAAACATTTATTCAACAAATATTTAGTCCAAGCCACTATTACTTATTATCTTCTCTACTATTTTATGGACTTTTAACTATCTCTGACACTATTCACTATTCTTCCACATTTTCTATTATTTATACCTATGGTAAAATTTGCCAGTTTGACCATACAACTAATACTCACAGGGAATATATAGAGTCTAGAAGAAAATATACAGGTCCTTAAAGGCTGCCCTGCCAACAAAACCATAATGCAGGAACAAACATCACAACTATGCCAAATAATCAATCCTACAATGTCCAAAATTTTACTTTAAAACTGGAATTTCCAGACTTCCTTTCTGCATTAACCAGTTTAACTAGACAGTAATGAAATATTCCTCCTACTTTATGCTGTGATAGTTTGTTTATTTATTTATTTATTTATTTATTTATTTATTTATTTATTTGAGACAGAGTTTCGCTCTTGTTGCCCAGGCTGGAGTGCAGTGGCACGATCTCAGCTCACCACAACCTCCACCTCCCAGGTTCAAGCGATTCTCCTGCCTCAGCCTCCCGAGTAGCTGGGATTACAGGCATGTACCACCACGCCCGGGTAATTTTGTATTTTTAGTAGAGGCGGGGGTTTCTCCATGTTGGTCAGGCTGGTCTAGAACTCCTGACCTCAGGTGATACCCCTGCCTCAGCCTCCCAATGTGCTGGGATTACAGGTGTGAAGCCACCGCGCCCGGCTGCTGTGATAGTTGAGATGTAAACCAAAAATAAAATTCTAAGTCACCCAATCCAACTGAATGGACCCTTCCTGTTGACCAAGGACATTCCAAAGTAAACTGAAAAGACCAGCTTAGGCCATGATGGGAAGGGGAGGTGTCAACATGCCTCATTCTACCTTCCTCCCTCTGGAATCCAGACACAACTGACCAGCATTAACATTAAAACAGAGATCTTAAGCTGGGCACAGTGGCTCATGCCTGTAATCCCAGCACTTTGGGAGGCCAAGGTGGGATCACCTGAGGTCAGAAGTTCAAGACCAGCCTGGCCAGTATGGTGAAGCCATGTCTCTACTAAAAATACAAAATTAGCCGGACATTGTGGTGCACGTCTGTCATCCCAGCAAGGCAGGAGAATCACTTGAACCCAGGAAGCAGAGGTTGCAGTGAGCCAGGATCATGCCATTGCACTCCAGCCTGGTCAACAGAGCGAGACTCCGCCTCATTAAAAAAAAAAAAAAAAATTAGCCGGGTGTGGTGGCGGGCACATGTAGTCCCAGCTACTAGGGAGGCTGAGGCAGGAGAATGGTGTGAACCAGGGAGGCGGAGCTTGCAGTGAGCCGAGATTGTGCCACTGCACTCCAGCCTGTACAGAAATGCATTTCATAATGCATTTTAATTGCATTAGCAGTGATTTAATTTTTTTAGATGCTAAAACTTATGGGTGAAAGTGGATTAAATGTAGCCAAATGCAACATCAAAATCTTCAGGCACAAAAACCCATTAACTTTTTCATACTCTCAGAAGATGAACCTAATTTCAAATGAAAGCTGCCTGCAGAATATATTAAGCGTATTCTAGATATAATTCATTTTGGCAAACATACTGTAGAAATTCACATAACATTTTACTGTACTAAAAGTAAATTGCCCATGTAACAAAAAATATCTTTTTAGAGCTTCAAATGAATTTTAAAGGATGACTGATGGTCCTTGGAAAAGAAACAGTAAACTAATAAGGTTTGTAGCAATGATGTATGAGTTAGAAATTGCAGTTCCAGATGATCTCTTTATTAAAGAGACGATCTACACTTAATTTGGTCAACTGTTATGAACATAGTTCATGTTAAGTCCCCATTTAAATACAACCTGAAATACCAAAGTTAATTTTCTTTTCTTTCTTTTTTTTTTTTAGACAGAGTCTTGCTCAGTTGCCCTTCCTGGAGTGCAGTGGCGTGATCTCGGCTCACTGCAACCTCCACCTCCTGGGCTTGAGCGATCCTACTGCCTCAGCCCCCCAAGTAGCTGGGAGGACAGGCGCAAGCCACGGCACTCAGCTAATTTTTGTATTTTTCATAGAGATAGGGTTTCACCATGTTGCCCAATTTGGTCTCGAACTCCTGAGCTCAAGTGATCCGCCCGCCTTGGCCTCCCAGAGTGCTGGGATTACTTACAGGCATGAGCCACCGTGCCTGGCCAGAAAATTTTAAACACACACAAACTCTCAAGTGGCCTAATTCCCTCTCACCAAACCAATCACAATACAGATAAAAGAGAATAACTTGTATTCATTTTTGTACAAACAAAAAAGATATAAATTGTGAATGATGCATGATTTTTAATTACAAGTAAACTGGGCAAATGCTTCTGCATTATTTAAAGCTAAAAGGTGATCAGTGGAAACTTTCCTCTGTTAGTACTCTAATACTTTTTATATTTATCGGCCCACTACAACCTGTGCCTCCCAGGTTCAAGCGATTCTCCTGTCTCAGCCACCTGAGTAGCCGAGACCACAGGCACGCACTACCATGTCCGGCTAATTTTGTATTTTTAATAGAGACAGGGTTTCACCGTGTTGGCCATGCTGGTCTTGAACTCCTGACCTCAACCGATCCGCCTGCCTTGGCCTCCCAAAGTTCTGGGATTACAAGCGTGAGCCACCGCGCCCAGCCTTATTATAATTGTTACTATTTAAATCTCTTTTGCTCTCTCCTTCAAGAGAGACCTCATCCCATTCAGTTGCATCCATTTATTTATTCATCTTCTGCCTCCTGGGCTCGAGAGATCCTCCAGCGTGAGTCTCCCAAGTAGCTGGGACTACAGGCTCACACCACCATGCTTGGCTAAATTTTGTAGGTTTTGGAGAGACAGGCTCTTGCCACGTTGCCTAGGCTGGTCTCAAACTCCTGGGCTCAGATGATCCACCTGCCTTCGCCTCCCAAAGCACTGGGACAT
Organism: Gorilla gorilla gorilla; assembly: GCF_029281585.2. NCBI lineage: Eukaryota > Metazoa > Chordata > Mammalia > Primates > Hominidae > Gorilla > Gorilla gorilla. The sequence goes on from NC_073242.2 coordinate 104,303,134, forward strand.
GAGCTACCACGCCCAGCCGCAAGTACTTTTACACAAAATGCAAACACTGTTCTTCCATCATAAAAGTGATACCACAGCTTCTGTGAAGTTTTGCCAGGCAGTACTCATAATTACCTTGGGTAAACTTTTTGATGTTAAACTGTATCTTCTTATTACGAGTTTTTCCATTGTATTAACTGCTTTTACAACAACACAAATAACAAGTTATTTTACAAACCATTTAGAAATTTCTGTACTATGCTGCCAATAATGTAAAATATATTAATGCCTATTACATTCAGATAAATTATACACTTGGAAACCACATACTTATGACTTACAGAAGCTTACATAAACAAATTATAGAAATTATATGCTCAATTTTTAGGTATATACTCTTAAATTAAGCTTAAGTATACATTCTCAAGATAAATTAACAGTTCAGGGCTTCACAACTTGAAATCTGTGGAAGATGACATTGGAGACAACAGAACTCTGGTGGAATTCTTAGATGGAATTTGCTGAAACTTTTTTTTTTTTTTTTTTTTTTTTTGAGATGGAGTATCGCTCTGTCGCCCAGGCTGGAGTGCAGTGGCGCAATCTCAGCTCACTGCAAGCTCTGCCTCCCGGGTTCACGCCATTCTTCTGCCTCAGCCTCCCGAGTAGCTGGGACTACAGGCGCCCACCACCACGTGCAGCTAATTTTTTATATTTTTAGTAGAGATGGGGTTTTACTATGTTAGCCAGGATGGTCTCGATCTCCTGACCTTGTGATCCACCCGCCTTGGCCTCCCAAAGTGAAACTTTTCTTTAAAATAGAGATGGGATCTTGCTGTATTGCCCAGGCTGGTCTCAGACTCCTTGCCTTAAGCAGTCCTCCCACCTCAGCCTCCTAAAGTGCTGGGATTACAAGCGTGAAGCATTACATCCAAGTGAAACTTCTTGAGATAGTTACATAATGTTTAAATCTGCTGGTGTAGAAGTTAATAAAGTGTAGAACTGAATAAATATTAAATATTAGATCAAGTTTCTCATGTTTACCTTAACGTATAAAGATTTATGTTAAAGCACTGATTTTCACAAAATAACATCAGTGTGAAATTGGAAAAGAAGCCAAATATTTTATTTCATGTATGTGGGAAATGAGGTGCTTTAGTCAACTGAATCTGCCCAAAACTAAAAAGCATTAATTAAAAAGTACTTAACTCAGAAATTGTAAAAATAGGAGACATCAATGAAATACATTCTACACAGAATACGCCAACCATACACTACTCTTTCTTGATAATAAAAAATGTATTTACTGAGCCAGTTGTGGTGGCTCACCCCTATAATCCCAGCACCTTGGAAGGCCAATGAGAGGGGATCAGTTGAGGCCAGGAGTTTGAGACCAGCCTGGCCAACATGGCGAAATGCCGTCTCTACTAAGAATACCAAAATGAGCCGGGCACGGTGGCACGCACCTGTAATCCCAGGTACTCCGAAGGATGAGGCAGGATAATTGTTTGAACTCAGGAGGTGGAGGTTGCAGTGAGCCGAAATCATGCCACTGCACTCCAGCCTGGGTGACAGAGTGAGTCTCTGTCTCAAAAAAAAAAAATAATAAGGAAAAGAAAAAAAGTCAGTTGCAGTGGCTCACACCTGTAATCCCAGCACTTTGGATGCCGAGGCAGGCGGATTACGAGGTCAAGAGATCGAGACCATCCTGGCCAACATGGTGAAACCTCCTCTCTACTAAAAATGCAAAAATTACGCTGGGCACGGTGGCTCACACCTGTAATCCCAGCACTTTGGGAGGCCGAGGCGCGGAGATCACGAGATCAGGAGATTGAGACCATCCTGGCTAACACAGTGAAACCCTGTCTCTACTAAAAATACAAAAAATTAGCTGGACGTGGTGGCAGGCACCTGTAGTCCCAGCTACTTGGGAGGCTGAGGCAGGAGAATGGCGTGAACCCGGGAGGCGGGGCTTGCAGTGAGCCGAGATCCCACCACTGCACTCCAGCTTAGGCGACAGAGCCAGACTGTGTCTCAAAAACAGGAAAGAAAACAAAAGAAAATTTGGACTATTGCCAATTACAAATATTTTTAGAGAAGAATTCAAAACAGTAACTGTGGATGATGGAAACAATAGTTATGATAAAAGTCTGATGAAACTTCCCAGTTCACAAGGAAATTTAATTATGTGCAGCATTTTAAGACAGTAATCAGAATCATGACTGACAGCATCATATCAGGGCCACCAGACTTTTATAAATTTCATACAATCTTCAGAAATAATAACTTTTTTTTTTTTTTTTTAGATAGATTCTACCTCTGTCACCCAGGCGGGAGTGCAGTGGCATGATCTCGGCTCACTGCAATCTCCGCCTCCTGGGTTCAAGCAATTCTCCTGTCTCAGCCTCCCGAGTAGGTGAGACTACAGGCATGTGCCACCAGGCATGGCTAATTTTTGTATTTTTAGTGGAGACAGGGTTTCACTCTATTAGGCTGGTCTGGAACTCCCGACCTCAGGTGATCCACCTGCCTTCGTCTCCCAGAGTGCTGGGATTACAGGCATGAGTGACGGTGCCCAGCCATTCATGACATGTTTATACAGATATAACTTTAGCAAATATTTAGCATAACTATCAAAATTACAAATCATATTAAATTTGTATAAATGTATGCAATTTTTGGAACACGTATATCAACAACATACCCATAAATATAACTGAGATGAGATCTAATGTCACCTCACTTGACAGTGCCCTCCCATGCAGTATCACCACATTTGACAATGCCTGCCCATTTAATCTACCAAATAAATCGAATCACTTAATACCTCTACAAGATGAGAGATACATTCTTTAGACTCCCCAAGGGATGCAGCTGAAAAAATCCCAAAGTTAGTTTTAAGCCAAAAAGACTTGATTTAGGATTTTGACACTGGAGAAACCCATCGAAGATGTCAAGTTTGAAAACACTTGATCAAAACAGAATCACAGGTCACTATTAAAAGAGTATTAATTTAACCAGAGACTTCCAAAGCAATACAGAAACTTACATGGATATAAAAACCTTAACCCTTTTGAAGGTCAGATTTGCTAAGTGATCAAAAGGGGTACTTGAATTGAATCGACACAGGAAGAGTGTGTACAGGGTTATGAGTGTAGGCAGATGGTTACTTTGGTCATATCTCCATTTGCCACCTGATTACACATGAGAATGGCATCTTTACTCACCAGAAAGCCAGTATTATGGGAGGTGTAGGAGGCATTCTTGGACCTGAGACAAGAACATTGTTGTGTAGAAATTTCATTGACTGTGTTAAAATTATTCTCCATGGGCTGGAGAACACATAACGTGGCGTTTAGAATGAGACGGGCATTGATTGGATGCAAGGTCTCCACACTTACTAGCTGTGTGACATTGGACAGAGTGCTTCATCATTCTGAGACTCAGTTTTTAAAAGATAAACAACTAACTACCTTGCAAGCTTGCTAGCAGGTTTAAGTGTAATAATGTGTGGGAATGACTGCACCGTGACTAACACGTAGTGACAGCTTAATTAATGTTAACCCTTATCATTATCATATAAGAATGTGAGTTACATAAGAGAGGAATCCTGTCAGTTCATTCTCTGCTGTGTCCCCAAGACCATGAATCATGGCTGGCACGTAGTAGGCATTTAATAATATTTGTTCAACAAGTATTTGGCAGTCTTGGAGGGCAGAAAAGGAGGTGGGGAAGATTTTTAAATAACATTTTTTAAAAAGTCACATTGTCCTGCAATACCAATTTTTCTTGCATATTTAGGAAATTGAGGGTTTTTTCCTAAAACATGCGGACATATGGGAAATAGGATGCAACATTTGCACTAATGTTTCAGACACAGTTAGAGGTTTCCAAGAGATTTTGCGCTGGGGAGGCTGCTTGCTACAAGCTCCCAAAGCTCTGGGAGGACATAGTATTCATTCGTCCCTCAGCAGAAGCGGTGAGGCAAGAAGCTCTGGGGAGCACCCAGCCTTGGACTTTTAGCATAGTGTGTCAGGTCTTCATAGTTTGGGCCCAGGGCACAGAGAAGTCACAGCTCTCCGGCATCCTGTGACCTTTACCCTCTTTTCCAAGGGAAAATGTGGCCCTCCAAAGCAAGAAACTTGAGGGCATAGGTCCCCCCAGCTCTGGCATCTGCCCAGAGCCCGAGAAGCAAGGAACAATGATCCTCCAGCTACCTCAAAGGGCTGGTACAGGTGGCCACTGCCCTGGCATCACCCAGCTGTGTTCGGCAGCCTGAACCCCATCTGTGGGGATGTGAGGAGGAAAATACAAAAGTCCTTAGGTGAACACTGAGAAGGCAGATGCAGCAGAAGCCTCCAGGCCGGAACTACCCAGTCTTGGACCTATGCTGGAGATAGAGCATAGCTGGCGATCATGTGTCCTTACACTGTAAGGTCACCTGGTTGCACTATGGCCTCATCTGTGGCTCTGAAAATGAAGATTTGGAAGGAGATCATCACAGCTAATGTTTAACAAGTCCCTCCTGTGTGCCAAATCATTCACCCCTCACAACAACCGAATGAGCTAAGGATTCTCGTTATATATAGTTTATGGAGAAGGAAGTGCAGACATAAAGAGGTGAATTATCTTACCCAGATCACACAGCTGATAAGTGGTGGAGGCAGAATAGAATCTAAACAGTGTGGCTCCGGAGCCCACATGCATTGATTCGACAAGTGTTTATTGAGCACCTGCCACGGACAAGGCCTTGTGTGATTAAATAGGGTTATAATTAGTAATATAAAAATGAGAAATCACTAATGCTTTTTAGACTTAACATTTTCTTTTTTTGTAGGTTTCAGGCACAGAACTGTATATCCAATAATAGTGAAATGGATCCCACTAATTATGACCGAAATGATGATACATTTAAATGACTTGGATGTTTTATAGGTATGATCTCGTGAAACCTTGAGAGAAACTGAATGACGAATGAAACTTTTGTTCCTGTTTCACACAGAAGAAAACTGAGGTTAAAAGGGGTAAAGTAATTTTGCATGGCATGAAGTAGAAATTCAAAGTACAGGAATTTGAACTTGGTTCTGTCCTTTTCTGAAGCCCTTGACCGCTATAGACTCAAACATCGCCTTGTTTTTCCACTCATTCAACACTTTTTTTTTTTAATTGTCTAATAGGTTGGCACTCATGATGAGCCCCTGTTCTCATTCTGCAAATGGTGAAGCTCTCTATTGTCCTGACCCCACAGTTCCTGTCCCATGACCAGGGCCAGCTCACCAAGGAGCTGCAGCAGCACGTAAAGTCAGTGACATGCCCATGCGAGTACCTGAGGAAGGTGAGTGAGTGCAGACAGATGGGGCCTGGTGCCCTTGAGCAGTTCCCGGGTCTCAGCTGCCACACATCTCATAGCGGGTGATGCTGGGGGAAGCTTACGCAGTCGCAGTACTGGCTTCTTCCTCTTTTTCTTTCCATACAAGTGGCTTAGGGATGGGGTAGAGTAGTTGACTTATTTGGATGAAAACCACTATCTTCTGTCAGAAACTCAAAAGGAACCATTGCTGGCATGGTAACCTAAAGAAAAACAACCAGACAGGTGCCCAACGACACTTAAAAAGGTTATTTATTATCTTGCCAAGTTTAGGCTGGGCATGGTAACTCATGCCTGTAATCCCAGCATTTTGGGAGGCTGAGGCTGGTGGATCACCAGAGGCCAGGACTTCGAGACCAGCCTGACCAATATGGCAAAACCTCGTCCCTACTAAAAATACAAAAATTAGCCGGGCATGGTGGTGTGAGCCTGTAGTCCCAGCTACTCAGGAGGCTGAGACAGGAGAATTGCTGAGATTCAGGAGGTGGAAGTTTTAGTGGGCCGAGATCACGCCATTGCACTCCAGAGTGTGCGACAGAGCGAGACTCTGTCAAAAAAAAAAAAAAAAATTATGCTGCAAAATTTGAAAAGGAAATTCAAATCAACAGCTTCTAAACTACTTTTTAACGTGACTCATAATAAGAAATACATTCTACAGTACATATATATGTTCTATAATTTTGAATAAAAGAATTAACCACATCATATTTATTTTACAACATGTAATACGTATTTTTTATTCTTCTTCATTTGTTTTGAATGCTCTGTGCAGTCTACAAAAAGTCCAATAGTAATAATTAAATTATTCATTAAGTTGAACATTATCTTGTCTTTTAAAATGATAATCTCAAAACTGATCTTTTATTTTTGAGATTTATATAGATACACACACACAGACACACACACACAGACATATATATATATATATATATATATTTTTTTTTTTTTTTTTTTTTTTGAGACAGAGTTTCACTCTGTCCCCCAGACTGGAGTGCAATGGCACACTCTTGGCTCACTGCAACCTCCGTCTCCCGGGTTCAAGCAATTCCTCTGCCTCAACCTCTGAGTAGCTGGGACTACAGGTGTGCGCCACCATGCCCAGCTAATTTTGTACTCTTAGTAGAGATGGGGTTTCACCATATTGGCCAGGCTCGTGTCAACTCCTAACCTCGTGATCCGCCTGCCTCAGCCTCCCAAAGTGCTGGGATTACAGGCGTGAGCCACCATGCCCAGCCAAATCTAGGGCTGGAACATGGCTGCAGCATATAAAAAGAATTGAATTCCATACTTTTGTTAACCCTGTTTTTTGTTTGTTTGTAGTTGCTGTTTTTGAGACAGAGTCTCGCTCTGTCACCTAGGCTGGAGTGCAGTGGTGCAATCTCGGCTCACTGCAAACTCTGCCTCCCGGGTTCAAACTATTTTCCTGCCTCAGCCTCCCAAGTAGGTGGGACTACAGGCGCCCACCACCACACCCGGCTAATTTTTGTATTTTATTAGAGACAGGGTTTCACCATATTGGCCAGGCTGGTCTGGAACTCCTGACCTGTGATCCGCCCACCTCGGCCTCCCAAAGTGGTGGGATTACAGGCGTGAGCCGCCACACCCAGCCCCTGTTTTGCTTTTGTTTTGCTTGCTTCTCAGGGTTGTTTTTCTATTTATGGTAAAGGCATTGGCTTTCCATTTGTAGCATCAATAGAATATTTCCTGTTTACAGTAACCTTATGTCATGGTAAATGGTAAAGGGATTTAAAGCAGTGGTTTTCAGCTGCCAGAGGCCTGAGTTTGGGCACACTGTGTGTGATCGGGCAGAAGGCCTGTGGGAAGTTTAGCCGAGGACAGGGCCAGGAAAGGTGATGGACAGTGGGGGTCCGTCCTGGTCACCAGGCCCCTGGGTCCTGCCCACCTGCTTGGAGCTCCCCACCCATCACACATGATGCTGCCAAGCCCTCTGGGTATTGTGAGCAAATACCTTAGGAGAGAAGCTGATGAACTTTGTTTCTTGAAATGCACAGATTCCTTGGATGTCCCTGAGAGGTCAATCATGAAAGTCAACTTGGTTTTCTCCCCCTCATTTGGGTTCAGAATTTAAAGTCCACACACACAGGCAGTAAGATGATATAGATGAGGACATCATCACTCGGTTTCGGATGTTAAAATGTCTAGGTGGGTTAGGGGTGATTTGAGATCACACAACCTTGTGCCACAAAGTGGAATTCCCAGGCCAGAGGGAGACATTTTATTGCCATGTTATGATCTTATCATTGAGTTTAAAGGCAATCTTGTTTCATTTTGGATTCTTTCTTATGTTTATATCTTATAAGGGCACTTTGAATTTCCAAGCAAATAATAATTTTGAATTAGCTTTTAATCATTGACTTCTAGCACAGTTATATGATCAGAAACATGCTGTGTGATTTGATTGCTCTCAAATATATTGAGATTTGCTGGAACAAAATAAGTCAGGTTAATTTTTGTAAATGTACCATGCATGCTTAAAATGAATGTATCTACATTTGTTCCTGAGATACAGGTTGATGGACGGATGGCTACATGGATGTGATGGAGATGGTTTACTATCGGGACCTTCCACATCCTGCTGATGTTTTGTTGCTTAGGATATGAATGGCTGAGCGGAGGCTGTAAAACCTGGCACTCTACTTGGGTATGAGGTTCTTCCTGCCATCCTGCCATCATTTGTTTTTTATGTTTTGTCGCCAAAAGTGACCTTGAGGAACCCTGGGAGCTCAGGAAGGAAGGAGCGCCCAGAAGCAGGGACAGGGAGCTGGTTGGGGAGGACCAGAAATCAGGTTTGTGAAGGTTCCAGAGAGGACCTGTCCTTGGGAGGAGCGTGGGGGACTGAGATGGGGGAGGGGTCATTGGAATGATGCGGGCGTTACTTGGAGTGTCCATTGTGAGGCACCACCGGGGGGTCATCAGGGATTGGTGGAGAGGGAGTATAAAGCCCCAAGGTTGCTAAGGGAGGGCCCAGACCGAAGAAGGTTTGGTGGAAAGCAGAACCTTTGTCTCCCTCTAATTGCTCCTAAGCCTCATGCTCCCTTGCCCCGCGTGTCCTGTTGCTTCCCTGATCTTCTCCGTGACCTGTAGCTAAACCTTCCACCAGCGCTTGAGAACTTAATTTGAACCGGATCCTTTCCCAGACCCCTTTCTTCTCCTCCTCCTCCTCCTCCTCCACCTCCTCCAGGTGCCCAACAGCCCCCTTCTCCTCCTTTCCCTTCCCTTACTTCCCCCCTTCCCCTCCCCTTCCCCTTCCCCTCCCCTCCCCCTCCCCTCCCCCTCCCCAACTCAGATCCAGCCTGGTCTCCGTCCCCTTCCCTCACCCCTGCCCTAAGCCACCTCCACCTCTGTCCTGGCCGCCTCAGGGCGCCCTGAAAGGACCAGGACATGCGGGTGCGGTGGCGGTGCTTTTGGCTCCTCTTCTGGCTCCTGCTGGGATTTATCAGCCATCAGCCCACCCCTGTGAGTAGACGCTGGACCCGCGGGGTTTCTTCCTTTTTACTGGGCTGTGTCACGCGGCATGAAATTACACAGCTCAGGCCTGTAATCCCAGCACTTTAGGGGGCCGAGGTGGGCAGATCACTTGAGTCCAGGAGTTGAAGACTAGCCAGGGCATCATAGCAAAACCCCATCTCTACAAAAAATTCCAAAAAAGATTAGTCGGGCTTGGTGGTGCGTACCTGTTATCCCAGTTACTGGAGAGGCTGAGGTGGGGGGATCGCTTGGGCCCAGGAGCTGGACGTTGCAGTGAGCCGAGATGGCCCTGCTGCACTCTTGTCTCTAACAAACAAAATGGACCAAAACAAAGTGAAATGTCATTTGATTTGTGTCATCTGGTTTGATGACTTTTTTTTTTTTTTTTTTTTCTTAGACAGAGTCTCACTCTATCGCCCAGGCTGGAGTGCAGTGGCAAGATCTCGGCTCACTGCAACCTCTGCTTCCGGGGTTCAAGCAATTGTCCTGCCTCAGCCTCCTGAGTAGCTCAGATTACAACGCCTGGCTAATTTTTGTATTTTTAGTAGAGACGGGGTTTCACCATGTTCGCCAGGATAGTCTCCATCTCTTGACCTCGTGATCCGCCTGCCTCAGCCTCCCAGTGCTGGGATTACAGGCTTGAGCCACCGCGCCTGGCCAAAATATATAACCTTAAGTGTAAGTTTACTAACTTTGGAAAGTTCATACACCAGCATAAACCAACCCCCTTTCAAGATCTACATTATTTTATTTATTTATTTTTTTTTTTGAGACAGTTTCTCCCTTGTTGCCCAGGCTGGAGTGCAATGGGGCAATATCAGCTCACCGCAACCTCTGCTTCCCAGGTTCGAGCGATTCTCCTGCCTCAGCCTCCCGAGTGGCTGGGATTACAGACATGTGCCACCACTCCCAGCTGATTTTGTATTTTTAGTAGAGATAGGGTTTCTCCATGTTGGTCAGGCTGGTTTTGAACTCCCTACCTCAGGTGATCCGCCCACCTCGGCCTCCCAAAGCGTTGGGATTACAGGCGTGAACCACCGTGCCCAGCCAAGATCTACACTATTATGTCACCCCAGAAAGTGAACTCTCACTCTTCCCAGCCAGTCTCTTTCTTATCATAGGTTAGCTTGCTTATTCTGGAATTTCGCATATACAGATGCATGCCATGCCATAGGTACTCTTTTGTGTCTGCTTTGTTCTGCTCAACACCATGTTACTGAAATCATTACCATTGTTGTATGGTTCTCTAACTCCATCATTTCCATTTCGGACTCAGCATATGCTGAGTTCAACCTGTTGAAGGGCTATCTCTGTTTAATTCACCATCTGAAAGAAACATTTAAAATTGAGATGTTTTCAAGAATATATAGTTAAATCCTGAGGAATCGATGTAGAAATGTTATCACAAGCTGTCTGAACTTACTCAGGGGAAGTCTTCGTCTTCACTCACATAAGAGTCTAATGGAATTAATATCAACAATCTTAGAGAAATCCCACACTATTCATGCCATTTTCATGATCTCCACCTTGGTAATTTTTTTTTTTTTTTTTGAGACAGAGTCTCGCTCTGTCACCCAGGCTGAAGTGCAGTGGTGCGATCTCAGCTCACTGCAACCTCTGCCTCCCGGGTTCAAGTGATTCTTCTGCCTCAGCCTCCCAAGTAGCTGGAACTATAGGCGCGTGCCACCATGCCCTGCTAATTTTTTGTATTTTTAGTAGAGATGGGTTTCAGCGTGTTAGCTAGGATGGTCTCAATCTCCTGATCTCGTGGTCCACCCACCTCGGCTTCCCAAAGTGCTGGGATTGCAGGCGTGAGCCACCACGCCCAGCCCACCTTGTTAATTTTTAAGCACTAAAATTTGATACTTATTTGTGAATGAAGTAATCTCTTCATTGTATTTTTTTTTTTTTTACTTATGCTGAGCTTTAAATGACAAAGATTCATATAATCCAAGAGAGAAGTATTATTTAGAGGGATTCTTTTGCCATGTGATATATAATAAATGCATCCAATGTTATACATCAATTTAAAAAACAAGTAAATAACTTTAAAGAAAAGATAACTACTGGCCAGGTGCAGTGGCTCACACTTGTATTCCCAGCACTTTGGGAGGCCGAGGCAGGTGGATCATGAGGTCAGGAGTTGGAGACCAGCCTGGCCAAGATGGTGAAACCCTGTTTCTACTAAAAATACAAAAATTAGCCGAGCGTGGTGGCAGGCGCCTGTAATCCCAGTTACTCAGTAGCTGAGGCAGGAGAATCGCTTGAATCCGGGAGGCGGAGGTTGCAGTGAGCTGAGATCATGCCACTGCAATCTAGCCTGGGTGACAGAGCAAGACTTTGTCTCAAAACAAAAAGAAAAGAAAAGATAATTACTTTATACTTAGCTTGTCTTACCCATGAGTGACGGGCTGCATGTGGCCCAGGACAGTTTTGAATGCAGTTCAACACAAATTTGTAAACTTTCTTAAAACATTAGGAGATTTTGGCCAGGTACAGTGGCTCATGCCTGTAATCCCAGCACTTTGGGAGGCTGAGGCGGGCAGATTACCTGAGGTCAGGAGTTCGAGACCACCCTGACCAACATGGCAAAACCCCATCTCCACAAAAAATACAAAAATTTGCTGAGTGCACTGTCAGGCACCTGTACTCCCAGCTACTCAGGAGGCTGAGGCAGGAGAATCACTTGAACCTGAGAGGCAGAGGTTGCAGTGAGCCGAGAGAGCACACCACTGCACTCCAGCCTGGGTGACAGAGTGAGACCCCATCTCAAAAACAACAAACAAAAACAAAAACAAAAAAATGGCCGGGCACGGTGGCTCACACCTGTAATCCCAGCACTTTGGGAGGCCAAGGCAGGCAGATCGCCTGTCAGGAGTTCAAGGCCAGACTGGCCAACATGGTGAAACCTCATCTCTACTAAAAATACAAAAATTAGTCGGGCATGGTGGCAGAGACCTGTAATCTCAGCTACTTGGGAGGCTGAGGCAGGAGAATGGCTTGAGCCCAGGAGCTGGAGGTTGCAGTGAGCCGAGATTGCACCACTGCACTCTAGCCTGGGTGACTGAGTGGAGCGGAACTCTGTCTCAAAAAAAAAAAAAAAAAAAAAAGTTTTTTTTTTTTAGATCATCAGCTATTGTTAGTGTATGTTATGTGTGGCTCAAGACAACTTTGCTTCTTTTAATATAGGCAGGGAAGTCAAAAGATTGGATATCCCTGCTTTATACCGAGAAAGACAACACCCCACATTTGCAATGCCTAAAAACACTACCAGCCATCTGAAAAACATGAGACTTCTAACTTCTGTTCTTTTTTGTAGCAGTGGAATCCCACGGTGATATCTGAGGGATGTGGTTACCTTTTGGAGGAGGTTGACGGTTTCTAAGGATGATTCTTTCTGAGTGAAATATTGTCGGTGTCATTGACCTTTTCATTATTTCAACTATTATTATTCCAGGTTATCAATACTCTGGCTGACCATCATCATCGTGGGACTGACTTTGATGAAAGTCCTTGGTTACATATCATTATTGAGTTTCCGAGAAGTTATGAAGTTGTCATTACCCTCTGGACAGTGTACCTTTGGGTGAGTATACTAACTTTCTGTAGAGGTATACTTGTAATCACAAATAAGAATAAATTATGTAAAACAATTCACGTTTCTGGACTTCATTATGAATATGTGGTTTTATCCAAAAAATCAGGGAAATGACTTATTAGCACAAGAATTATGAAAATATCTGCCATTTACATTATGAAAATTAAATAGGTCAGTGTTTGTTTAATAGAATGTCAAGAGAGCTTTTGGTCAAAAATAAGTTTTTTTAATCTTTGTGCTATTTGTCACAAATGGAGTATGAGGTTTCGTCACTTAAATAGGAAATTCTTTCTAAACTCTTCTGCTTTATAGTTCTATCATATGGGTGGAAGGAAAGTTTCCAGTCTCCTCTGTGAAGATTCACTGCAGAAATGAGCTGACAACAGACAGCTTAACAGGAAAAGAAAAACATAGAACAGGCATAAACATGGGAACCAGCTGAAAAATGAGACTGCTAGAAGGGCTGGATGGTTGATGCTTAAAGAGCACCCTCTTCTGAGGGGAGAGGGAGATAGATGGAGATGTAGGCCGTTTAGAGGGGCAGCAAATGATTTTTAGGGGAAATGAAAGAGCCCAAGGAACAAACAATTGGCCTGAGACAAAGTTCCTCTGAGGTCATAGGGACGAGGTGACAAACTGCCGGAAGGTGAAGGGCAGAACTGCACTGCGTCTCATGATGCAGAGAAAGCCCCAGAGAATCTCTTAGAACTGCCCTCCAAGAGAATCAATGAAAAGTGTGTCTGGGCAGGGTAATTTTGAATGACATCATTCAAAGTGCATGTTCCCACTTGCAACTGGAGAGAGATCAGTATGTCAAAAGTCTGTACTTGGTAAGAATTTGGCTGCTAAGTTGTGCCATAATTTGTCTTTTGAGCCTTTTTTCCTTTGGGTAAGTTGAGCTCTACATTTTGTCTTGCCATTCATGACAGTAAAAATGTGGTTGTCTGGGGGCTGAACCTCCTTCTGAACAATGATCCAAGATAAAAGTACTAATACCACAATGCTTTTTTATATTCAAGGGAAGAGGAAGTATGTTTCAGTTTTACCACCTAGATAATTACACGTCATTTGGCACTGCCTTTCAAGATATGTAGAAAACAGAAAATATGTGAGTTATGAAGATATCTAGGCACATTTAACATTCTCTATGCCACTTAGTCCTGAACAGAGAATTTTCGGTATAAATTGGAGGAAGCTTTTTTTTTTTTTTTTTTCTTTTCTCACCCCCAAGACGAGTCTCCCTCTGTTGCCCAGGCTGGAGTATAATGGTGTGACCTCGGCTCACTGCAACCTCCACCTCCTGGCTTCAAGTGATTCCCCTGCCTCAGCCTCTCAAGTAGCTGGGATTACAGGTGCCCACCACCATGCCCAGCTAATTTTTTATTTTTAGTAGAGTCGGGGTTTTACCATGTTGGCCAGGCTAGTCTCAAAACCCGACCTCAAATGATCCACCCGCCTCAGCCTCCCAAAGTGCTGGGATTACAAGCGTGAGCCACCACTTGAGCCAGGGGAAGTTTTTAAATTTACCACTTTTTAACAGTTCCATTTAGGAAAGTTCAGTTGAGCTGTTGGACTTGGACAACTTCGCACCTCTCATCTTTGTCGTTGTCATCTAGTCATCTATACCATTACCTCCTAGGCAGGGACATCATGGGTGCCATGAAGCATTCATGCGTGATGGCATTTCTTTGCTTCTCATTTCTTCATGTGTTTGACATTTCTCCTAGCTCCAAACTGGGCCAGCTACCTTTCCTGTGAAATCTAGCAGTAGCTGTGGGATTGACGTGGTTGCTGTTTTCATCTTTTTAGATTACCCATTGCTTCTCTCGAAATCCTAGTACATGATTTTTTTTTTTATCCTATGTGCAGAAATCAGGAAACAACAAATTCTACAAAGAATTTGAAAGATATTATTTCAGGCCAGGTGTGGTGGCTCATGCCTGTAATCCCAGCACTTTGGGAGGCTGAGGCAGATGGATCACTTGAGGTCAGGAGTTCAAGACCAGATGGGCCAACATGGTGAAACCCCATCTCTACTAAAAAGACAAAAATTAGGCAGGCATGGTAGCAGGCACCTGTAATCCCAGCTACTTGGGAGGCCGAGGCACAAGAATCGCTTGAATCTGGGAGGTGGAGTGTGCCGTGAGCCAAGGTAGCACCACTGCACTTCAGCATGGTTGAGAGTGACACTCCGTCTCAAGAAAAAAGTCATTTCAATGACTACCTCAGGAGATTCATAGGTATCTGACCCACATCTGAGATGGGATTTGCATTGCATTTTAGCTATGATGAGAACAAATATTTAATATCTTCAAAGATTAAAAGCATACTGTGATAATATGGAAATTTTGGTGGGAATTCAGTCATTAGTGAGGATGTTTTGCGTTAAGTTCAAACCAGCCTCAATGAAGCTGATGTGAGGGAAGGGAAAGTGAACTCTGAGTAGAGCAGGGACAGAAGGAAGATGCTCCAGTGCAGATCAGGAAGGAGCAGGGGGTGAAATGTTACAAATTCTAGAACTCAGAGAGCTGAAGGTAATTACTTCCTTTTCAAGTTCTGAAACATGTTAACCTGTGGTAAAATACTTATGATAATTACCATCTAACCGTGTTGAAGTGTGCAGTTCCGTTGTGTGAAGTATATTCATGTCATTTTTTTTTTTTTTTTTTTGAGACGGAGTCTCACTCTGTCACCAGGCTGGAGTGCAGTGGTGGGATCTTGGCTCACTGCAACCTCTGCCTCCTGAGTTGAAGCAGTTCTCCTGCCTCAGCCTCCCGAGTAGCTGGGACTACAGGCGTGCATCACCATGCTCAGCTAATTTTTGTATTTTTAGTAGAGACGGGGTTTCACCATGTTGCCCAGGATGGTCTCCATCTCTTGACTTTGTGATTCACCCACCTCAGCCTCCCAAAGTGCTGGGATTACAGGCGTGAGCTACCGCACCTGGCCTATTTTTTTTTTTTTTTTTTTTTTTTTTTGAGACAGAGTTTCAATTTTGTTGCCCAGGTTGGAGTGCAATGGCACAATCTCAGCTCACCACAACCTTTTCCTGCTGGGTTCAAGTGATTCTCCTGCCTCAGCCTCCCGACTAGCTGGGATCACAGGCATGCACCACCATGCCTGGCTAATTTTGTATTTTTAGCAGAGACAGCGTTTCTCCATGTTGGTGAGGCTGGTCTCAAACTCCCGACCTCAGGTGATCCGCCTGCCTCGGCCTCCCAGAGTGCTGGGATTACAGGAGTGAGCCACCGTGCCAGCCTCATGTCATTCTGTGTGTGTGTGTGTGTGTGTGTGTGTGTGTGTGTGTGTGTGTGTGTGTGTGTGTGTGACAGAGTCTCATTCTGTCGCTCAGGCTGGAGTGCAGTGGTGTGATCTTGGCTCACTGCAACCTCCGCCTCCCAGCTTCAAACGGTTCTCTGCCTCAGCCTCCCGAGTAGCTCGGATTACAGGCGCCCCTGCCATGCCCGGCTAATTTTTGTATTTTTAGTAGAGACGGGGTGTCACCATCTTGGCCAGGCTGGTCTTGAACTCCTGACCCCGTGATCCACCTGCCTCGGCCTCCCAAAGTACTGGGATTATACGCATGAGCCACCGTGCCCAGCCGTCATTCTTATATTATTATTTCCTAGTTGTCTTTCCTGAAGACTATCTTCCAGTCTGAAAATGGACATGATGGATCCACGGATGTACAGCAGAGAGCCTGGAGGTCCAACCGCCGTAGACAGGAAGGTATGGCTCTGTTGGAGTCCCCATAGTGTGGAAATGAGTTTGCCCTGGAAAGGGAAAGAACAGCTTCTTGCCCTCAGGTTTCTCACCTTCTCCTCTCCTCACTCTCACCAAGGGCTGAGGTCCATTTGTATGCACACAAAGAAAAGAGTTTCTTCCTTTCCAGGAATTAAAATTGGCCTGGAAGACATCTGTCCTTTACGGAAACAGGTGGAAACAAAAGTTCAAGCTAAAATCCGTAAGACGAAGGTCATAAAGAAAGTCAACCATCATTACAAAATCAATGGAAAGAGGAAGACCGCCAAAAAACAGTAAGATGTGCCTTGACACAAATACTGTTGTATGAACCATGTGCCAATCAAAGTAGACAACTGTAAAGTCCTTGAGAATATTTTCTACAATATTTGTGGCAAATTCAGTGGGTTCAAAATTGAGTTTGTCCTTTCTGCTTCATTAGTTTAAGCTGTATAATTCCTTTCCCTTCCTACATTCTTGTTTGTCATTTTTTCGGGGGAAGAGGAGTTGCTAGTACTGGCATTGGTTTTCCTTTCTCTCTCTTTTTTTTTTTTTTTTTTTTTTTTTTTTTTTCCCCTGAGATGGAGCTTTGCTGTTGTTGCCCAGGCTGTAGTGCAATGGCACAATCTCAGCTCACTGCCTTTTGGGTTCAAGCGATTCTCCTGCCTCAGCCTCCCGAGTAGCTGGGATTACAGGTGCCCACCACCACACCCAGCTTATTTTTGTATTTTTACTAGAGATGGGGTTTCACCATGTTGTCCAGGCTGGTCTCGAACTTCTGACCTCAGGTAATCCACCTGCCTCAGCCTCCCAAAGTGCTGGGATTAGAGGCGTGAGCCACCACAGCCAGCCTTTTTTTTTTTTTTAATTTTGAGATAGAGTCTCGCTCTGTCGCCCAGGCTGGAGTGCTATGGTGCAATCTTGGCTCACTGCAACCTCTGCCTCCCAGTTTGAAGCAATTCTGCCTCAGCTTCCCGAGTAGCTTGGATTACAGGTGTGTGCCACCACATTTGGCCAATTTTTTTTTTTGAGACAGAGTCTCACACTGTCACCCAGGCTAGAGTGCAGTGGCATGATCTTGGCTCGCTGCAACCTCCACCTCCCAGGTTCAAGCGATTCTTATCCCTCAGCCTCTTGAGCAGCTGGGACTACAGGCATATGCCACCATGCCCGGATAATTTTTGTATTTTTAGTAGAGGCGGGGTTTCACCATATTGGCCAAGCTGGTCTAGAACTCCTGACATCATGATCCGCACACCTCGGCCTCCCAATGTGCTGGGATTACAGGCATGAGCCACCGTGCCCAGCCCAATATTTGTAATTTTAGTAGAGATAGAGGTTCACCATGTTGGCCAGGCTAGTCTTGAACTCCTGACCTCAGGTGATCTGCCTACCTCAGCCTCCCAGTGTGAGCCACCACACCCAGCCTGGATTGTTGAATTCAATGCTTGGGTCACCTCCAGATTCATTTTCACAGTCTTTCATGTTTTGGTCATATTACATTGTATTTTGCTGCCATATGACTGATCTTTTTTTGTTAAATGTGAGATACTTGTTAAAAAATATTTAGCAATGAATTGAGGCCTAGTAGCATGTTATCTTGCTGCAGAAGAGATGGGAGTCTACTTCTGGGGGATGGTCAGGGGTCCTCCATACAGGCTGCAATTGAGGTCGTCGGTGCAGGCTCAGTCCCTACAAAGGCCAGGGTATTTCCTGTCCACCTCTATTCTGATGCATGACTCTTCTGGGTCTCAACCAGAGCCAGTGGACTTCAGTATGGGTCACTTTCATTGGCAGACCCTCAATCCACTTGTTTTCCTTCTAATCCCACGCATGTGTGCAAAAGCTGCTGTGCTTCTTTGCATCTCAGTAGTTCCTTCTGGAATTCAGCAATGAAACTCAGGGAAATGGGTTCCAAATGCGAGGCTGACTTTCGTCCTGGGTTTCCTTCTTCTCCATCTTCACCTCATGTCTGTTTACTGCCATGTTAGCAATTTGATGTATTCAATCATGGGTTTTATATTCTGTTTGGTGTCCCCCATTGTTCTCATCGGAGATCAGAAGCTTCAGATGCACTTATGTCAACTCAAGAGTAGAATGCTTCCTTAGCTTCCCTCCAGAGTCAGGTTTTGTGTTTCTAGTTCCCAAGTGCACAGCAGGAGTAGTGATGTTCTCACTGGCTTCTCATTTGCATTAAACTGTGAGCTTCTTTAGCGTGGGGACAGGACCCTGCTCCCATTGCATTCTCAGCACCTCACCACACACTCCTTGTTGGAGGCCACTCCAGACAGCATGTGCTGAAGGATGCCCTGTGGTCAGAAACAAGTTCATTAACTTTCTCTTTGAAGTGTTTTCGTCCCTGTTTCCTAGCGTTCTGGGAATTTTACACATGCTTCCTATAAAACCAAGTATCAGGTGAGATCCTTAGGATCAGGACCATGAATCAAGTGGTGTGAGGGCAACACAGCAAACTTACCCTTTTTAGGCCGTTTCCTTTTTCTGCCCTCAATCTCTGTGAACTGAACCTTGTTAAAGTCAGTCAACACCAGGGTGGATGGTTTGCCGTTGTCACCTATTTTCAGGACATAACACCCTGACTTAGGAGCCATTCCAATCATTTGTAATTCAATAGATGCGCCCAGCATTCAGATTGCCTTTTCTCTCAACCAGGATCTTTAAAGTCGATGACAAGAGTTCCAGTCCTGAATCATGGCAGAGTGCAGTAGTGAACTGCGGGGTTAATGACACCATATTCTGGAAGGACCTCTCTATGGCTGATGGTCTCAGTTCCGGCATCAGCCTCTGACTGAGAATCAGGTCTCACACAGGAGGAGTCAGATGAGGAGCAATCCTCTGCTTCCGATGGAGTTAGTTGTGATGAATTGGTGAGGTCTGGTTTTTCACAGTGAACTAAAATGAGCTTTCGCTGTGTCAAGCACAAGACTGACCCCAGAAACACACATAGTGCACCTCATAGAAGCTTTTAATAGTCTTTATATTTACTAAAGAATAGGACTAACCATGGAACTATGAAGATGAGCTGGAAATGACAGGTGACTTGCCAGCAGGCCAGAGTGTGACTTTTTTTTTGTCCCTCAGTGGGAGGTGTCCATTCTCCCTTCGGTTGTGAGAATCAGTTGGTTCATTTGTGGAAAGGTTGCAGGGGGGATCTTTGAATCACAGCCTTCAGATGCCAGAAGGGCAGAGGGAATCCCACACGGGCTGGTGGATCATGTGTGTGCATTTCTCTCCCTTCTAATCTGAGGAAACTAAGCATGAAGGAATGTGAGCATGCAGAAAAGGAGAGGTAGGTATCAGAGGCAGAGGAAAATGGGAAATTGGATATGAAAGAAATACACACCTACAAGTGAGTTCAGAAACTGAACCCCACCGTCTTGGGAAACGCCCATTGGAGTGTTGTTTTTAACCTCTGTACAATGTTTAGACCCTGTAAATGCAGAAATAGAAACAAATGGTCAGAAGACATATCGTGAGAGAGAGAGAGTTCACAAAACAGAAAACAAAGTACCTTAATATTTACCAGTGACCAAAAGATGTGAAGCAGCAAAAGGTCTCCTGACCCCATTGCCAGCTAGACTGTGTGGAAACTCGGTTCATACCAGCTATTCTAGGGGTGGGGTGAGTTGTTGTCATCCTTAGGAAAGTGTGTTGTTGTAGGATCAGCCGCATCCTTCAAAAGGACTATGCCTGTTTATAAGCCCAGCTGTTTCTGCCCTGTGAAACACGGTAAGGATATTAATACAAAGAGAATACAGCTTTATGATAAAAGATGCTCAATGAAGGATGAATTAGGGATACACTGAGAATGGGGAAGGAAACTATCATCTCAGAAGTCAGCAGGCAGTAAGCAAGAGGAGGAATCAATATAGCAACAGTTTGGATCAGACTGTACAGTTTTTTTGTTTTTGTTTTTGTTTTTCTGAGATGGAATCTCGCTGTGTCACCCAGGCTGTAGTGCAATGACGTGATCTTGGCTCACTGCAACCTCCGCCTCCCAGGTTCAAGTGATTCCCCTGCCTCAGCCTCCCGAGTAGCTGGGATTACAGGTGCCTGCCACCACGCCTGGCTAATTTTTTGTATTTTTAGTAGAGAAGGGTTTTCACCATATTAGCTACAATGGTCTCAATCTCCTGACCTCATGATCCATCCGCCTCGCCCTCCCAGAGTGCTGGGATTACAGGCGTCAGCCACCGTGACCGCCTCAGACTGTACTCTTATAGCCATCTGAAATACGTTTTCTAGGTAGAGATAGATTGTGTAAGGGTACAGTTGTGAGGATAACAGAAACATGGCAGATTATTTAAAATCATCCTGAAAGTGGTGCTTTATCTGATGAAAGTGATTGTAATCCATAGGAAGATGTTTCAACGTGCGCAAGAGTTGCGGCGGCGGGCAGAGGACTACCACAAATGCAAAGTAAGGAGCTTCCTCCCCGCAGTTGCAGGATAGTTCAGTGCTGATGCAGATGATGCCACGGCCCTTAGACTCTCTCAACATTCAATTTCTCATGTGTTGGCTTTTTCAGATCCCCCCTTCTGCAAGAAAGCCTCTTTGCAACTGGGTAAGTTTGCTTGTTTTCCTTGCTTTTGGACATAGTCTGCCAGGTCAGGACATGGATACATTTTTCTCCCTACAGCTCTGTGCTCAAGCCCTGCAGAGGGAGATGGCAGAGAGAAAGGCTGCCTACAAGCATCACAGTCCCATCCCTGTTGGTAATCATGTTGTGCAAAAACACTTTCATACCCACCCAGTGGGGCCCCTGATCTAATATTCTAAGTGTCAGAGGTCCCGTATTTGTAATAGCAAGTGGGCCCTGACTGTAAATTAGTGAAGAGTGAATGTAACTTATTACCCACAGGGACAATTCCAAATGAAGGCCTTAAATGATGCTCAGCTAAGCTGGTTCTTGTGTGGCCTCTGTACCATCAAAAGCTGCCGAGTCCTATGATTACACGTGATGGGACTTGTACACTTGAAGTGAAACACAGTTTTAAAACTTGCTTTGTTTAGAATTCCCACCTCATTTTTCCATGGACAAAAGTATTCTTCATGTCCTAGTGCACTTACAATTTGGTATTACCTGGGAGTGAAAAGAAATATTATAGCCATGCCTAACTGACTTCTTGAGAGAAGATTGTTCTGTCAGAAAACCCTCTCCCAGTTCCCCTGCAGCTCTTCAGGAATCCACATCTCTCCAGAGCTCTTTGTTCTCATGGGTGGCACCTCCAGAGTGAAGAAGATCCTTTGTCAAGAAGGGAAACAGAGGGGAAATGAGAGGGTCCTGCAGGCAGAGCTGGAATCAACTTCCACTCTGCCTCTTGCAAGCTGTGTGACCCTGGGCACAATTTCTCCTTCCTCTGGAAACCTCTGTTTTCTTAGATTTGGAGCAGGGTGGTCACACTGACCTTGCAGAGTTCTGAGAATCAGAGACAGAACATAAAAGGCCTGGGAAACATTCTCCAAAAAGAAGCTGCAACATGTGTGGACAATGGGCTTTTCATGCCTCTCTTACTGTCTGTTGACCTGGTGCAAGAAACATGCTCTGGTGATGGCTGTGAGGGAGGAATGAGGATAGACATAGACACTCTTGTGTCTCAAACATGCTTCTTTATTACTCTGTTATGACTCTGTCTTCCCTGGGGCAGGACCCCAGCCTGCCTACATTTGCAGACAGACACAGTGGCATGTGGAGACAACAGTGTGTCCCAATGACTTTTCTTTACCCCCCAGCTGTCGGCAGTACTCAGTGGAAGGGTGATATTATGACGCTGATACTGCTATTTTGAAACCTGGAGGATGGAAGGGTGCAAAAATCTATCACCAGCAACAGAAGGTGCAGACTGTGTTGGTGGCGGTAATTTTGTCCATCAAATGGATATGTGTGAAAACATTCCCTCCTTTGTCCCTACAGGTCAGAATGGCGGCAGCGGAGCATCGTCATTCTTCAGGATTGCCCCACTGGCCCTACCTCACAGTTGAAACTTTAAAAAGCAGGATGGGCCACCAGCCACCTCCTCCAACTCAACAACATTCTATAACTGATAACTCCCTGAGCCTCAAGACACCTTCCGAGTGTCCGCTCACTCCTCTTCCACCCTCACCTCCACCGTCAGCTCCACCCTCAGCGGATGATAATCTCAAGACACCTCCCTTAGCTACTCAGGAGGCTGAGGCAGAAAAAACACCCAAACCCGAGAGGCGGAGGACCGCTGACGTGCAACCAACACCCGAGAGGCCTAGGGCCGCTGACGTGCAACCATCACCGAAACCCGAGAGGCCGAGGGCCGCTGAGATGGAACCATCATCACCCGAACCCGAGAGGCCGAGGGTCGCTGACGTGGAACCACCACCGAAACCCGAGAGGCAGAGGGCCGCTGACGTGCAACCATCACCGAAACCCGAGAGGCCGAGGGCCGCTGACGTGCAACCAACACCGAAACCCGAGAGGCCGAGGGCCGCTAACGTGCAACCACCACCGAAACCCGAGAGGCGGAGGGCCGCTGACGTGGAACCATCATCACCCGAACCCGAGAGGCCGAGGGTCGCTGACGTGGAACCACCACCGAAACCCGAGAGGCCGAGGGCCGCTGACGTGCAACCATCACCGAGAGGCGGAGGGCCGCTGACGTGCAACCAACACCGAAACCCGAGAGGCGGAGGGTCACTGACATGCAACCATCGCCGAAACCCGAGAGGCGGAGGGCCGCTGATATGCAACCATCGCAGTAACCCGAGAGGCCAAGGGCCCCTGACTTGCAACCATCATCACCCGAACCCAAGAGGCGGAGGGTCGCTGACGTGGAGGCACCACCGAAACCCGAGAGGCCGAGGGCCACTGACATGGAACTGTCATCACCCGAACCCAAGAGGCAGAGGGCCGCTGACGTGGAACCACCACCGAAACCCGAGAGGCCTAGGGCCACTGACATGCAACCATCACCGAAACCCAAGAGGCGGAGGGCCGCTGACGTGCAACCAACACCGAAACCCGAGAGGCCGAGGGCCGCTGACATGGAACCATCATCACCCAAACCCAAGAGGCGGAGGGTCGCTGATGTGGAACCACCACCGAAACCCGAGAGGCAGGGGGCCGCTGACGTGCAACCATCGCCGAAACCCGAGAGGCCGAGCGCCCCTGACGTGCAACCATCATCACCCGAACCCAAGAGGCGGAGGGTCGCTGACGTGGAACCACCACCGAAACCCGAGAGTCCGAGGGCCGCTGACGTGCAACCATCACCGAAACCCGAGAGTCCGAGGGCCGCTGACGTGGAACCATCATCACCCGAACCCCGAGAGGCGGAGGGCCGCTGATGTGCAACCAACACCGAAACCCGAGAGGCCGAGGGCCGCTGACGTGCAACCACCACCGAAACTCGAGAGGCGGAGGGCCGCTGACGTGGAACCATCATCACCCGAACCCGAGAGGCCGAGGGTCGCTGACGTGGAACCACCACCGAAACCCGAGAGGCCGAGGGCCGCTGACGTGCAACCATCACTGAAACCCGAGAGGCCGAGGGCCGCTGACATGCAACCATCACCGAAACCCGAGAGGCCGAGGGCCGCTGACGTGGAACCATCATCACCTGAACCCGAGAGGCCGAGGGCCGCTGATGTGCAACCATCACCGAAACCCGAGAGGCAGAGGGCCGCTGACATGGAACCATCACCGAAACCCGAGAGGCCGAGGGCTGCTGACATGGAACCATCATCACCCGAACCCGAGAGGCCGAGGGTCGGTGACGTGGAACCACCACCGAAACCCGAGAGGCAGAGGGCCGCTGACGTGCAACCATCACCAAAACCCGAGAGGCCGAGGGCCGCTGACGTGCAACCACCACCGAAACCCGAGAGGCGGAGGGCCGCTGACGTGGAACCATCATCACCCGAACCCGAGAGGCCGAGGGCCGCTGACGTGCAACCACCACCGAAACCCGAGAGGCGGAGGGCCGCTGACGTGCAACCATCACCGAAACCCGAGAGGCCGAGGGCCGCTGACGTGCAACCATCGCCGAAACCCGAGAGGCCGAGGGCCGCTGACGTGGAACCATCATCACCCGAACCCGAGAGGCCGAGGGTCACTGACGTGGAACCACCACCGAAACCCGAGAGGCCGAGGGCCGCTGACGTGCAACCATCACCGAAACCCGAGAGGCCGAGGGCCGCTGACGTGCAACCATCACCGAAACACGAGAGGCGGAGGGCCGCTGACGTGGAACCATCATCACCTGAACCCGAGAGGCCGAGGGCTGTTGACGTGCAACCATCGCCGAAACCCGAGAGGCCGAGGGCCACTGACGTGGAACCATCATCACCCGAACCCGAGAGGCCGAGGGTCGCTGACGTGGAACCACCACCGAAACCCGAGAGGCAGAGGGCCGCTGACGTGCAACCATCACCGAAACCCGAGAGGCGGAGGGCCGCTGACATGGAACCATCATCACCCGAACCCGAGAGGCCGAGGGTCGGTGACGTGGAACCATCACCGAAACCACCACCGAAACCTGAGAGGCAGAGGGCCGCTGACGTGCAACCATCACCGAAACCCGAGAGGCCGAGGGCCGCTGACGTGCAACCATCACCGAAACCCGAGAGGCTGAGGGCCGCTGACGTGCAACCACCACCGAAACCCGAGAGGCGGAGGGCCGCTGACATGCAACCACCACCGAAACCCGAGAGGCCGAGGGCCGCTGACGTGCAACCATCACCGAAACCCGAGAGGCCGAGGGCCGCTGACATGGAACCATCATCACCCGAACCCGAGAGGCCGAGGGTCGCTGACGTGGAACCACCACCGAAACCCGAGAGGCAGAGGGCCGCTGACGTGCAACCATCACTGAAACCCGAGAGGCCGAGGGCCGCTGACGTGCAACCACCGCCGAAACCCGAGAGGCCGAGGGCCGCTGACGTGCAACCATCACCCAAACCCGAGAGGCCGAGGGCCGCTGACATGGAACCATCATCACCCGAACCCGAGAGGCCGAGGGTCGCTGACGTGCAACCATCACCGAAACCCGAGAGGCGGAGGACCGCTGACTTGCAACCATCACTGAAACCCGAGAGGCCGAGGGCCGCTGACGTGCAACCAACACCGAAACCCGAGAGGCCGAGGGCCGCTGACGTGCAACCATCGCCGAAACCCGAGAGGCCAAGGGCTGTTGACGTGCAACCATCGCCGAAACCCGAGAGGCCGAGGGCCACTGACGTGGAACCATCATCACCCGAACCCGAGAGGCCGAGGGTCGCTGACGTGGAACCACCACCGAAACCCGAGAGGCAGAGGGCCGCTGACGTGCAACCATCACCGAAACCCGAGAGGCGGAGGGCCGCTGACATGGAACCATCATCACCCGAACCCGAGAGGCCGAGGGTCGGTGACGTGGAACCATCACCGAAACCACCACCGAAACCTGAGAGGCAGAGGGCCGCTGACGTGCAACCATCACCGAAACCCGAGAGGCCGAGGGCCGCTGACGTGCAACCAACACCGAAACCCGAGAGGCCGAGGGCCGCTGACGTGCAACCATCGCCGAATCCCGAGAGGCAGAGGGCCGCTGACGTGCAACCACCACCGAAACCCGAGAGGCCGAAGGCCGCTGACGTGCAACCATCGCCGAAACCCAAGAGGCCGAGGGCCACTGACGTGCAACCATCATCACCTGAACCCAAGAGGCGGAGGGCCACTGACATGGAACCACCACCGAAACCCGAGAGGCGGAGGGCAGCTGACGTGCAACCATCACCGAAACCCGAGAGGCCGAGGGCCGCTGATGTGCAACCATCGCCGAAACCCGAGAGGCCGAGGGCCGCTGACGTGCAACCACCACCGAAACCCGAGAGGCCGAGGGCCGCTGACGTGCAACCATCACCGAAACCTGAGAGGCCGAGGGCCGCTGACATGGAACCATCATCACCCAAACCCGAGAGGCCGAGGGTCGCTGACGTGCAACCATCACCGAAACCCGAGAGGCGGAGGACCGCTGACGTGCAACCATCACTGAAACCCGAGAGGCCGAGGGCCGCTGACGTGCAACCATCGCCGAAACCCGAGAGGCCAAGGGTTGTTGACGTGCAACCATCGCCGAAACCCGAGAGGCCGAGGGCCACTGACGTGGAACCATCATCACCCGAACCCGAGAGGCCGAGGGTCGCTGACGTGGAACCACCACCGAAACCACCACCGAAACCCGAGAGGCAGAGGGCCGCTGACGTGCAACCATCACTGAAACCCGAGAGGCCGAGGGCCGCTGACGTGCAACCATCGCCGAAACCCGAGAGGCCGAGGGCCGCTGACGTGCAACCATCACCGAAACCTGAGAGGCCGAGGGCCGCTGACATGGAACCATCATCACCCGAACCCGAGAGGCCAAGGGTCGCTGACGTGCAACCATCACCGAAACCCGAGAGGCGGAGGACCGCTGACGTGCAACCATCACTGAAACCCGAGAGGCCGAGGGCCGCTGACGTGCAACCAACACCGAAACCCGAGAGGCCGAGGGCCGCTGACGTGCAGCCATCGCCGAAACCCGAGAGGCCAAGGGTTGTTGACGTGCAACCATCGCCGAAACCCGAGAGGCCGAGGGCCACTGACGTGGAACCATCATCACCCGAACCCGAGAGGCCGAGGGTCGGTGACGTGGAACCACCACCGAAACCACCACCAAAACCTGAGAGGCAGAGGGCCGCTGACGTGCAACCATCACTGAAACCCGAGAGGCAGAGGGCCGCTGACATGCAACCACCACCGAAACCCGAGAGGCCAAGGGCGGCTGACGTGCAACCACCACCGAAACCCGAGAGGCGGAGGGCCGCTGACGTGGAACCATCATCACCCGAACCCGAGAGGCCGAGGGTCGCTGACGTGGAACCACCACCGAAACCCGAGAGGCCGAGGGCCGCTGACGTGCAACCATCACCGAGAGGCGGAGGGCCGCTGACGTGCAACCAACACCGAAACCCGAGAGGCGGAGGGTCACTGACATGCAACCATCGCCGAAACCCGAGAGGCGGAGGGCCGCTGACATGCAACCATCGCAGTAACCCGAGAGGCCAAGGGCCCCTGACTTGCAACCATCATCACCCGAACCCAAGAGGCGGAGGGTCGCTGACGTGGAAGCACCACCGAAACCCGAGGGGCCGAGGGCCACTGACATGGAACTGTCATCACCCGAACCCAAGAGGCAGAGGGCCGCTGACGTGGAACCACCACCGAAACCCGAGAGGCCTAGGGCCACTGACATGCAACCATCACCGAAACCCAAGAGGCGGAGGGCCGCTGACGTGCAACCAACACCGAAACCCGAGAGGCGGAGGGTCACTGACATGCAACCATCGCCGAAACCCGAGAGGCGGAGGGCCGCTGATGTGCAACCATCGCAGTAACCCGAGAGGCCAAGGGCCCCTGACTTGCAACCATCATCACCCGAACCCAAGAGGCGGAGGGTCGCTGACGTGGAAGCACCACCGAAACCCGAGAGGCCGAGGGCCACTGACATGGAACTGTCATCACCCGAACCCAAGAGGCAGAGGGCCGCTGACGTGGAACCACCACCGAAACCCGAGAGGCCTAGGGCCACTGACATGCAACCATCACCGAAACCCAAGAGGCGGAGGGCCGCTGACGTCCAACCAACACCGAAACCCGAGAGGCAGGGGGCCGCTGACGTGCAACCATCGCCGAAACCCGAGAGGCCGAGCGCCCCTGACGTGCAACCATCATCACCCGAACCCAAGAGGCGGAGGGTCGCTGACGTGGAACCACCACCGAAACCCGAGAGTCCGAGGGCCGCTGACGTGCAACCATCACCGAAACCCGAGAGTCCGAGGGCTGCTGACGTGGAACCATCATCACCCGAACCCCAAGAGGCAGAGGGCCGCTGACGTGCAACCAACACCGAAACCCGAGAGGCCGAGGGCCGCTGACGTGCAACCACCACCGAAACCCGAGAGGCGGAGGGCCGCTGACGTGCAACCATCACGGAAACCCGAGAGGCCGAGGGCCGCTGACATGGAACCATCATCACCCGAACCCGAGAGGCCGAGGGCCGCTGACGTGCAACCATCACCGAAACCCGCAAGGCCAAGGGCCGCTGACATGCAACCATCACCGAAACCCGAGAGGCCGAGGGCCGCTGACGTGCAACCATCACCGAAACCCGAGAGGCCGAGGGCCGCTGACGTGCAACCATCACCGAAACCTGAGAGGCCGAGGGCCGCTGACATGGAACCATCATCACCCGAACCCGAGAGGCCGAGGGCCGCTGACGTGGAACCATCATCACCCGAACCCAAGAGGCGGAGGGTCACTGACGTGGAACCACCACCGAAACCCGAGAGGCCGAGGGCCGCTGACGTGCAACCAACACCGAAACCCGAGAGGCGGAGGGCCGCTGACGTGGAACCATCATCACCCGAACCCAAGAGGCGGAGGGTCGCTGACGAACCACCACCGAAACCCGAGAGGCCGAGGGCCGCTGACGTGCAACCATCACCGAAACCCGAGAGGCCGAGGGCCGCTGACGTGCAACCGTCACCGAGAGGCGGAGGGCCGCTGACGTGCAACCAACACCGAAACCCGAGAGGTGAAGGGCTGCTGACGTGCAACCATCGCCGAAACCCGAGAGGTGGAGGGCCGCTGACGTGCAACCAACACCGAAACCTGAGAGGCCAAGGGCCGCTGACATGGAACCATCATCACCCGAACCCAAGAGGCAGAGGGCCGCTGACTTGGAACCACCACCGAAACCCGAGAGGCGGAGGGTCGCTGACATGCAATCATCGCCGAAACCCGAGAGGCGGAGGGCCGCTGACGTGCAACCATCGCCGAAACCCGAGAGGCCGAGGGCCCCTGACTTGCAACCATCATCACCCGAACCCAAGAGGCGGAGGGTCGCTGACGTGGAAGCACCACCGAAACCCGAGAGGCCGAGGGCCACTGACATGGAACCGTCATCACCCAAACCCAAGAGGCAGAGGGCCGCTGACATGGAACCACCACCGAAACCCGAGAGGCGGAGGGTCGCTGACGTGCAACCACCGTCAAAACCCGAGAGGTGGAGGGCCGCTGACGTGCAACCAACACCGGAACCCGAGAGGCCGAGGGCCGCTGACATGGAACCATCATCACCCGAACCCAAGAGGCGGAGGGTCGCTGACGTGGAACCACCACCGAAACCCGAGAGGCAGAGGGCCGCTGACGTGCAACCATCGCCGAAACCCGAGAGGCCGAGGGCCCCTGACATGCAACCATCATCACCCGAACCCAAGAGGCGGAGGGTCGCTGACGTGGAACCACCACCGAAACCCGAGAGGCCGAGGGCCGCTGACGTGCAACCATCACCAAAACCCGAGAGTCCGAGGGCCGCTGACGTGGAACCATCATCACCCGAACCCCGAGAGGCGGAGGGCCGCTGACGTGCAACCAACTCCGAAACCCGAGAGGCCGAGGGCCGCTGACGTGCAACCATCGCCGAAACCCGAGGGGCCGAGGGCCGCTGACATGGAACCATCATCACCCGAACCCAAGAGGCGGAGGGTCGCTGACGTGGAACCACCACCGAAACCCAAGGGGCCGAGGGCCGCTGACGTGCACCCGCCGAAACCCGAGAGGCGGAGGGCCGCTGACGTGCAACCAACACCGAAACCCGAGAGGCCAAGGGCCCCTGACATGGAACCACCATGCAAACCCAGGAGGCCGAGGGCCGCTGACGTGGAACCATCATCACCCGAACCCAAGAGGCGGAGGGTCGCTGACGTGCAACCACCGCCGAAACCCGAGAGGCCGAGAGCCGCTGACGTGCAACCATCACCGAGAGGCCGAGGGCTGCTGACGTGCAACCAACACCGAAACCCGAGAGGCGGAGCGCCGCTGACGTGCAACCACCGCCAAAACCCGAGAGGCGGAGGGCCGTTGACGTGGAACCGTCATCACCCGAACCCAAGAGGCAGAGGGCCGCTGACGTGGAACCACCACCGAAACCCAAGAGGCCGAGGGCCGCTGATGTGCAACCACCGCCGAAACCCGAGAGGCGGAGGGCCGCTGACGTGCAGCCAACACCCGAGAGGCCTAGGGCCACTGACGTGCAACCATCACCGAAACCCAAGAGGCGAAGGGCTGCTGACGTGCAACCAACACCGAAACCCGAGAGGCCGAGGGCCGCTGACGTGCAACCATCACCGAAACCCGAGAGGCGGAGGGGCGCTGACGTGCAACCACCACCGAAACCCGAGAGGCCAAGGGCCCCTGACGTGCAACCATAATCACCCGAACCCAAGAGGCGGAGGGTCGCTGACGTGGAACCACCACCGAAACACGAGAGGCCGTGGGCCACTGACATGGAACCATCATCACCCGAACCCAAGAGGAAGATGGCCGCTGACGTGGAACCACCACCGAAACCCGAGAGGCGGAGGGCCGCTGACGTGCAACCACCGCCGAAACCCGAGAGGCCGAGGGCCACTGACATGGAACCATCATCACCCGAATCCCGAGAGGCAGAGGGTCGCTGACGTGGAACCACCACCGAAACCCGAGAGGCCGAGGGCCGCTGACGTGCAACCATTGCCGAAACCCGAGAGGCGGAGGGCCGCTGACGTGCAACCACCACCGAAACCCGAGAGGCCGAGGGCCGCTGACGTGCAACCACCACCGAAACCCAAGAGGCCGAGGGCCGCTGACGTGCAACCACCACTGAAACCCGAGAGGCCGAGGGCCGCTGACGTGGAACCATCATCACCCGAACCCAAGAGGCGGAGGGTCGCTGACATGGAACCACCACCGAAACCCGAGAGGCCAAGGGCCCCTGACATGGAACCACCATGCAAACTCAGGAGGCCGAGGGTCGCTGACGTGGAACCATCATCACCCGAACCCAAGAGGCGGAGGGTCGCTGACGTGCAACCACCGCCGAAACCCGAGAGGCCGAGGGCCGCTGACGTGCAACCATCACCGAGAGGCGGAGGGCCGCTGACGTGCAACCATCACCGAAACCCCAGAGGCCGAGGGCCGCTGACGTGCAACCAACACCGAAACCCGAGAGGCGGAGGGCCACTGACGTGCAACCACCGCCGAAACCCGAGAGGCGGAGGGCCGCTGACGTGCAACCACCGCCGAAACCCGAGAGGCGGAGGGCCGCTGACGTGCAACCACCGCCGAAACCCGAGAGGCCCAGGGCCGCTGACGTACAACCACCGCCGAAACCCGAGAGGCCGAGGGCCGCTGACGTGCAACCATCATCACCCGAACCCAAGAGGCGGAGTTTGAGTTAGCTTGGAACAGGCTATTGCAGTCAAGCCTGAGCAATAAGAATAAAACTGAGTAGAACAAAATAAAAAAATAAAAAAACAAAACCTACACTCCAAAAACGAACTAACAAAGAATAAATAAATAATATAAAAATAAAATAAAAACTGCAGTCCTTATGTTATTGCTTTGTTTCGATATCTGGTATGATTGCCTGAGGGACCTGAGGTTTTTAATCATGGGGGTTTTAATCTTTAGAAGTGGTTGGTTATGTAAAATATTATTATTATTTTTTTTTTGAGACTGGATTTTGCTGTGTCACCCAGGCTGGAGTGCAGTGGCTTGATCACAGCTCACTGCAGCCTCAATCTCCTGGGCTTCAAGCAATCCTCCTGCCTCAGCCTCCCAAGTAGCTTGGATCACAGATGTGTGCCACCACGCCTGGCCAATGTTAAAAAATCCTTTAACTTTTTTGTAGAGATGCACTCCTGGACTCAAGCGATCCTCCTACTTGTCCCGACCACCAGCCTCTTTCTGATAAACATTTACACTGTTTATTATCTGATGCCATTTCTATCTTCTTCCTTGTCATCCAGACATCAAAGAATTAGGTTTCTTCAGGGTTTTCTTTTTCAAGTGCTCAGTGTTAAAGATCACTCACATTAGGGCCAGACACCACGGCTCATGCCTGTAATCCCAGCACTTTGGGAGGCCGAGGCGGGCAGAGCACTTGAGGTGGGTAGTTTGAGACCAGCCCGGCCAACTTGGTGAAACCCCACCTCTACTGAAAAAAATACAAAAATGAGCTGGGCGTGATGGTGCATGCCTGTAGTCCCAGCCACTTGGGAGGCTGAGGCATGAGAATCGCTTGAACCCAGGAGGCAGAGGTTGTAGTGAGCCAAGATCACATCAGCACACTCTAGCCTGGGTGACAGAGCGAGACTCTGACTCAAAAAATAAATAAATAAAATAAATATCACTTACATTAGATATACCCAAGGGGTGGTCTATAGAGAGTTGGAAGCAGTGGTTATTGCAACAGGGGCACGGAAGTCATCTGGCTATGCCAGGATGCCCAGGGGATACTCGGGGTGGGTGGCATGGTGGTGCTGGGGACTCACCGCACAGGACACTGATTGACGCACTGCCAGGAGTAGCGCTCTGTCTTGGGGCTGCAGCCGGCCTCCTCAGCTCGAGTGTAACAACAGTCGTGGCCATGGCAGCACCTGCGGATGTCACATGGGCAGGACAGCAGGTGGGTGAAGCTCTCTCCTGGCCCTCCTCTGCTGCCAGGACCATGGGTGACTGAAGACCCCCAGGGAGGCACAGCATCCTCTTATCTAAGATTTTTTTTTTTTTTTTTTTTTAAGAGACAGGGTCTTTCTCTGTCGCCCAGGCTGGAGTGCAGAGGCACAATCATAGCTCACGGCAGCCTTGAACTCCTGGGCTCAAGCGATCCTCCCACTTCAGTGTCCCAAGTAGCTGAGACTACAGGCACACGCCAGCATGCCCGGCTGGTTTTTTAATTTGTATTTCCTTTGAGACAGCGTATCTCTCTGTTGCTCAGGCTGGAGTGCAATGGCTCAATCAGCTCACTTTAGCCTTGAACTCCCGGGCTCAAGTGATACTGCCACCTCAACCTCCCAAGTATGCTACTACAGGAACACAAACTCCTTTTTTAAATTTTTTGTGGATATGGGGGTCTCACTATGTTGCCTAGGCTGGTCTCGAACTCCCAGGCTCAAGCAGTCCTCCTACCTCAGCCTCCCCAAATGCTGGGATTACAGGTGGGAGCTACTGTACGCCTGGCCTTATCTAAGCTGTTTCCCTGAAAATGCCCGTCTTGGGTAATGATTCCATTGGCCCCACCATGCCCTGTCCTGCTTTCCTGGCTGTGCCCGAGCTTGGTCCCTGCCTGCCTGCCTGCCTCACTCTCTGGGTCTCGAGCTCCTGTGACACGTGACTCCTCTCTCTTCCTGGAGTGATCCAAGCCCTGCCACTTCCTGACTTTGCCCACATTGTACCCTCTGCCTGGGGCAACTTCATGTCTGCCCATTGTCCCTTAGGCCTCAGCCCAGGCACAAGCCCCTGCCTGCGGAGGTCATCCAGGCCTCACCAGGCTACACCCTCTCATAAAATTGGATTTCCTCCATTCAGGGCAGGTTTATAATGAAACCCTCCTCAGAGGCCAGCTGCGGTGACACCCATCTGTAATCCCAGCACTTTGGGAGGCTGAGGTGGGAGGATCACTTGAGGCCAGGGGGTCGAGACCAGCCTGGGCAACATAAGAGAGACTCTTGTCTCTCTTGTCTCTATAACAAATTTAAAAATTAGCTCCCCAGGCCAGGCTCAGTGGCTCCTGCCTGTAATCCCAACACTTTGAGAGGCCGAGGCAGGTGGATCACGAGGTCAGGAGCTCGAGAGCAGCCTGACCAACATGGCGAAACCCTGTGTCTACTAAAAATACAAAATTAGCCAGGCATGCTGGCACGCACCTGTAATCCCAGCAACTCGGGAGGCTGAGGCAGGAGAATCGCTTGAACCCAGGAGGTGGAGGTTGCGGTGAGCCAAGATCACGCCATTGCAGTCCAGCCTGAGCAACAGAGCAAGACTCTGTCTCGAGAAAATAAAAACACACAAAAAATTAACTCGCCATGATGGCACATGCCTATAGTCCTAGCTACTTGGGAGGCTGAGGTGGGAGGATTCCCTTCAGCCCAGGAGTTTGAGGCTGCAGTGAGCCACTATGATTGTGCCACTGCACTCTAACCTGGGCAAAAGCGAGACCCCAGGCTAGAGTGCATGATTTTGGGTCACTGCAACCTCCACCTCCCAGGTTCGAGTGATTCTCCTGCCTCAGCTTCTTGAGTAGCTGGGACTACAGGCATGTGCCACCACGCCTGGGTAATTTTTGTATTTTTAGTAGAGACAGAGTTTAGTAGAGACCATGGTGAAACCCCATCTCTACAAAAAACAGCTGGGCATGGTAGTGCACACCTGTAATTCCAGCTACTTGGGAGGCTGAGGCACGAGAATCATTTGCATCTTGGAGGCAGAGTTTGCAGTGAGCTGAGATCGCACCACTGCACTCCAGCCGGGATGACAGAGCAAGACCCTGTCTCAAAAAAAAAAAAGAAAAAGGAACAAACAACAGCAACAACAACAAAAAAACCTCTGTGTCAATCACAGCCTTCGAGCTAGGGGAGAGGCGGCCGAATTCTGCCCTCTGCTAACGAGCTATAGCTTTGTGGAAATGGGTGAGTGCTGTGCCCTTGTGAGCCTCAGGGCCCCATCTGTAAAATGGGTATAACTGTCATGCCCGTCTTTAAGAACAGCCTTGGGGGTAAATGAATGGAAGTCATGGAAAGATCTCAGCCCACAACCTTCCACAGAACAGGCGCTTCTCACACAGTAAGTAGCAGGAGTGCAGAGGCTGCAGGCATGAATCCAGCCAGACTGCCTGGGTTCAAGTCCCAGCTCCCACGTCTTGGTAACTAAGTGGCCTCAGACAAGTTACTTAGTATTTCTTTTTTCTTTTTTTTTTTTCAGACGGAGTTTTGCTCTGTCACCCAGGCTGGAGTGCAGTGGTGTGATCTCGGCTCACTGCAACCTCTGCCTCCCGGGTTCAAGCAATTCTCCTCCCTCAGCCTCCTGAGTAGCTGGAATTACAGGCACCTGCCACCACACCCAGCTAATTTTTGTATTTTTAGTAGAGACGGGGTTTCACCATGTTGGCCAGGATGGTCTCGAACTCCTGACCTCGTGATCTGCCTGCCTCAGCCTCCCAAAGTACTGGGATTACAGGCATGAGCCACCGCACCTGGACACGTTACTGAATATTTCTGTGCCTTGGTTTCTTCATCTGTGAAATGGGATTGTTGTGAGAATGCAACGGGATTCCCAGGGCAGTTCCTAGTGCATAGTCTGGCTGCCTTTGTGTGTGTGTGTGTGTGTGTGTGTGTGTGTGTGTGTGCGCGTGTGCATGTGTGTGTGTGTTTAATATAGAGACACGCTATCACCCTCCTGTCTCCACCACATCTCAGATGGGAAGGGAGAGTGTCCTGGATTAGCCACAGGCCAAGCATGGGTCATCCCTTCATCTGCATAGGGCGCCAGTTCACATTAGCCTTTTATGAGCCACAGACCAAATCCTTCATCCAGATAAGGGGTAGCCAATAGAACCTCAAAAGCAGTACTTAAAACCCAGGAGGCTGGGTGCCATGGCTCGTGCCTGTAATCCCAGCACTTTGGGAGGCCGAGGTGGGCCGATTAACGAGGTCAGGAGTTCAAGACCAGCCTGTCCAACATGGTGAAACCCCATCTCTACAAAAAATATGAAAATTAGCCGGGCGTGGTGGGTGCTTACCTGTAATCCCAGCTACTTGGGAGGCTGAGGCCAGAGAATCACTTGAACTCAGGAGGCGGAGATTGCAGTGAGCCAAGATCATGCCACTGTGCTCCAGCCTGGGTAAGAGACTTCTCAAAAATAATAATAATAAAAAAAAACACAAAAACAAACTAACAAAACACCTAGGAAACTTTGTAACCAGGCTCTTGAGCCGCTTGCTTAGGCCCACTCCCGCCCTGCAGAGTGCTTTATCTGTTTCATAAATTCCTGCTTTCACTGCTTCCTTCCCATGTTTCATTGCTATGTTACTTTGTGGGTTTTGTTCAATTCTTTGTTCAAAATGCCAAGGACCTCGACCGCTCACACTCACAGCCCTGCTTCCCGGAACAGGCCTGGCTGAGTTCCAGCTATGCAGGGAAGCCCAACTGTGGGAGGCGGGGGACCCTGGACTCCCTCTCATGATCTGGACAGAGATGGGGTCTGGGGGTACACCTGGTCTCAGACCAGCCCCAGATTCTTTTGTGACCTGAAGGCAGCTGGCTGGTCATTGGAACTGGCAGAGGCCCTCCAACGATTCAGGGAGGGAGCCTCTGAAGCAATCTTTAGAGTGACATCTGGGACACAGTGAGGAACCCCCTGGCTGCTGAACGAGGGGTGTCGGTGAGCCAGGACCGCTGGGCACCAAGGGCCTGAATCCAGACTCCTCTGCCCCAGGACTCGTGGTATGCTGTGACTGCAGGGACAGGCAGGACCCCATCCCCTTCTCCCCAAATGCAGTCACACCCAGACGGGCCCACTTGCAAGGGTCCTGAGCTTCATTTATGCTCTGCTGTCCTCATCTTGAAATTTTTAGCACATGCCTGTAATCCTACCACTTTGGGAGGCCGAGGCAGGTAGATCGCCTGAGGTCAGGAGTTCGAGACCAGCCAGGTGGAGAAACCCTGTCTCTACTAAAAATACAAAAATTACCCAGACGTGGTGGCGCACGCCTGTAACCCCACCTACTCGGGAGGCTGAGGCAGGAGAATCACTTGAACCCGGGAGGCAGAGGTTGCACTGAGCCAAGATCGTGCCATTGCACTCCCGCCGGGGTAACAGAGTGAGACTCCATCTCAAAAAAAAAAAAAAAAATTCTTAGTAACTTCTGAATAAGGGCCCCACATTTTCATTCTGCACCAGGCCCCACAAATGATGTAGCCGGCCCTGCACACCCGCCTTGCTCACCAGTTGCCCAAAGTGGCTGACCTGGAAGGATCCTTCATACTCTGAAGCCCACGGTGCTTATGTCTTGGGAACTGCATCCTTTACTCTGAACAAACGGCGGCCAGGTAGAAGAGGCTGTAGACAGGCCCAGAAGAACCTCACAGCCTCTATCTTTCCCTTCCATCTGGTAGGTTGGGCTGCCCGAGCTTCCCCTGCACAGGGCGCCCCGCAGGAAACTTGTTTCAGACACAGCTGTGTATATTCTCCCAGTGAGGTGACAAAGTCAGGAGGAAGGAAACCTCGGGTCGGGCTGGAGAACTCTTTGCTGAGCTTGTTCACTGCTCCTGGCATCCCCACTATGCAGAAGAAAAGGGGACTCCCCAAGCAGTGGGATCCCCCGCTTCCCAGCCCAGGCTCTGTCTGCCTTGGCAGAGGCTGGGCTGGCTGAGCACCTGTGGGCAGCCACGCACCTCAGGATGTTGCGCTACAGCCTGACCCTATAGAAAGCCAAGTGCAAACGCTGCTCATGAACCTCCACTCCCAAGAATCAGGCTGCTTGGCCTTGTCTCTGCTGTGGCCCCACCACTCGAGCCCTTCCTGCCAGGCTTGGAACCTCCATGGCCATTTAGGGACAACATCTAAGCTACCTTTGCAACCTTGGCCTTAGAATGGGCTGTTGCACAGGGAGCTCAGCAAATGTTCCTCCAAGTGCCTCAGGCCCCGATTCCCTCTCATCATCCCTAGAATAGCTTTTCCTTTTGAGATGCTCAGGACAGGCAGACACAGGCCTCCTGTTCCCAAGAAGCAGAGAAGGGGACATGGGGCTGCAGGGCCAACACAGGGAGAGTCTTCCTGAGTCCTCCTCCTGCCAGCTGGTCTTTGCAGCTGCGGCCAGCCCTGGAGGCAGGAGACACAGCCCCAGGGTTCTGCGGCAGCGCCTGCCCCCATTCCTCCAAGACGGCGTTCTGGGTGCTCTGAGCAAAACTGGATGCTGGCAGGAAGCAGCTCAGCCCTGGCCTTCGCGGGAAGGGCAGGCACCCTCTCCTGACCTGGGGCTTCCCAGGCCCTCCTTTGGCACGTACTGAACTGTTTGCGGAACCATCTATGCCACCTCCCTCTTCCCTCCCAGGCTGAGACAGGACAGAGCCGCTCTTTGGAGCTCCTTGTCCCTGTGCAAGGCCAGGGAAGCAGAGGGCAGGGGAGGGGATGGCAGGACCAGCGCTGCTTCGGCTTCGCAGCCTCCACCTCCAAAACCAGACAGAGCAGGAAAATCAGACTCCAGGCCTGGGAGGGCAATGAGTCCAAACGCCTTCCCCTTCCTGGCTGTCACCCAGAAGTCCTCCAAGATGCCAGAGCAAGGGCTTTTCATCTTTACTTTCCTCCTGAAACCTGAGACCCCATGAAATCAACAAGGAGCAAGTGAGTACTTCCCAGAGGAAGCTTTACCTCTCAGCTGCTTCTCAGGGAATATCTACCCCAACGCTGAACTCCTGAAGATTTCAGTTAAATGCAACCCTCAGCCTGATCCCACGGGGAGCCCCAGGGTGTGAACTGCACATCTGAGATTGTCTTTGTTTTTTTGAGATGGAGTTTCACTCTGTTGCTGAGGCTGGGGTGCAGCGGAGCAATCTTGGTTCACTGCAGCCTCCGCCTCCCGGGTTCAAGGATTCTCCTGCCTCACCCTCCTGAGTAGCTGGGACTCCGGGCACACACCACCCCAACCTGGCTAATTTTTGTATGTTTAGTAGAGACGGAGTTTAACCATGTTATCCAGGCTGGTCTCAAACTCCTGACCTCAAGTGATCCACCCACCTCGGCCTCCCAAAGTGCTGGGATTACAGGCATGAGCCACTGCTACCAGCCTGAGATTGTCCTGTCACCTACAACACCTGGCCCACCCTGAAAGTCACAAAAGTCACATCTCCCCCTTCTCATTCCAGTCTAAGGATAAACAGCCGCAGCACTTCTCAGAGAAATTTGGACAGTGGAGGACACTTTCCAAAGTCCTTTCACATCGTGTACAGGAGCCCTGTGACCTAAGAAGAGCAAATGTCTTTACCCCGTTTCTCAGATGAGTAAACAGAGGCCCAGGGAGACAAAGTTAACTTGCACAAGGCCATGAAGCATTTTGCCAGAAGTGGGGATGTAATCAATCCACGCACGATTCCCAGGCATGGAATCTTTCCAGTACCCTAGTGCTCACCCACACTCTCCGCCAGAACTCTTTTTTTTTTTTTTTTTTTTTTTTTTTGAGACTGTCTCGCTCTGTCACCCAGGCTGGAGTGTAGTGGCGTGATCTCGGCTCACTGCAAGCTCCACCTCCCAGATTCACGCCATTCTCCTGCCTCAGCCTCCCGAGTAGCTGGGACTACAGGCACCCGCCTCCACGCCCAGCTAATTTTTTGTATTTTTAGTAGAGACAGGGTTTCACCGTGTTAGCCAGGATGGTCTCGATCTCCTGACCTCATGATCCGCCTACCTCGGCCTCCCGAAGTGCTGGGATTACAGGCATGAGCCACTGCACCTGGCCGACCTGTTTCATTCTGCTTTCTTCCCATCTGGCTACTGACCTCCCCTGTCCTGGTGTCATCTGCTGTCATTCATGATGACCCTGCTCATTAGCTGCCCTACCCATGCTCCACGCACTCAGCTGTGGCGGTGCAGGAGGAAGTCCACCTGGGGAGTCCACTCCTGAGCCAGGAGTCCAGAGCAAGCATCTCCTGCCCGCTTCCAGGTGCTTGGCCCCGTGATGGTTCATTCATTTATTCTCCAGACCCCTACTGAGCACCTGCCTCATGCCCAGCCCTGAGCAGACAGCAGTGAGCAGGTTCCCACCCTCACTCTCTGGTGTAGAGCTGTCCTCTCTGGTAGCAAGTGCTGAGAGAGGGGCCCAAAACCAATGGTACCTCCACCAGGTGATCTGGCCGTGGGAAGCACAGGGGTGGCGTCACCTGACTTCCCAGCCCTCCTTGAAGCTGACTCTTGCCTTTAAACCCATGGAGCTTTCTTTCTCTTTTTCTTGTTCTTTCTCTTTCTTTCTCTTTTTCTTTTTTCATTTTCTTTTTCTTTCTTTCCCTTTTTCTTTTTGTCTTTTTTCTTTGTCTTTCAAGAAATTGAGGCCAGGCATGGTGACTCACGCCTGTAATCCTAGCACTTTGGGAGGCCGAGGTGGGTGGATCACCTGAGGTCAGGAGTTCAAGACCAGCCTCACCAACATGGAGAAACTTCATCTCTACTAAAGAAAAAACAACAACAACAAACACAACTAGCATGGTGGGAGATCACATCATTGCACTCCAGCTTGGATGACAGAGTGCGACTCCTCAAAAAAAAAAAAAAAAAAAAAAAAAAGCCCGCCGGGCACAGTGGCTCATGCCTGTAATCCCAGCACTTTGGGAGGCCGAGGTGGGTGGATCACCTGAGGTCAGGAGGTCGAAACCAGCCCGACCAATGTGATGAAACCCCATCTCTACTAAAAATACAAAAACTAGCCAGGTATGGTGGCACGTACCTGTAGTCCCAGCTACTCGGGAGGCTGAGACAGGAGAATCGCTTGAACAAGGAGGCGGAGGTTGCAGTGAGCTGAGACGGTGCTATTGCACTCCAGCCTGGGCAACATGAGTGAAACTCCATCTCCCAAAAACAAACAAACAAAACAAAAAAAAAGCCACGTGATCTGAGACTCAGCCTACAAGTGCTGGCTTTGTCAGTCCCATGTTCTGACCAGGGCCTCATTGACCATTGCGTTCCATGCTGGGTGAAGCTAGTAGAGAGCGGCCTTGTGCGAAGGCAAGGACATCTGTGATGTCATCTAACTTCTTGAAACAGTGTATCGGCCATGAGGCAGGAGAGGGAGATCTCATTCCTCTCTCAAGGTGTTCTCCATGCGGCCCTGGACACATCTGTTAACTGTTCTGTAAGACGCGGGTATTGATAGCACCTGCTTTGTGAGATGATTTTGAGGATTAAATGAGAAGAGGAGGTTGGGCACCACGGCTCACACCTGTAATCCCAGCGCTTTGGGAGGCCGAGGTGGGTGGATCACCTGACGTCAGGAATTCAAGACCAGCCTGGCCAATATGATGAAAGCCAGTCTCTACTAAAAATAACTTCTTTGCCCAGTTACCTTCCTTTTTGGGGGGATGGGGGTGGGGAGACAGCTCCTCACTCTGTCACCCAGGTGGGAGTTTAATGACGTGATCACTGCACCCTCGGACTCCTGGGCTCAAGCAATCCTCCTACCTCATTCTTCCAAAGAGCTGGGATTACAGGCACGAGCCACTGTGCCTGGCCCAATGTCTTTATTTTTTATTTATTTTTTTAATTTTTTTTTTTTTGAGCCACAGTTCCGCTCTTGTTGCCCAGGCTAGAGTGCAATGGCGCGATCTTGGCTCACCACAACCTCCGCCTCCCAGGTTTAAGTGATTCTCATGCCTCAGCCTCCCCAATAGCTGGGATTACAGGCATGCGCAACCATGCCTGGCTAATTTTTGTATTTTTAGTAGAGACAGGGTTTCTCCGTGTTGGTCAGGCTGGTCTTGAACTCCCGACCTCAGGTGACCCACCCACCTCGGACTCCCAAAGTGCTGGAATTACAGGCGTGAGCCACCATACCCGGCCTCAGTTTCTTTATTCTTGTCCTTCCATCGACGTGGCGCCTATTTTTTTTTTTTTTTTTTGAGACTAGTCTTGGTCTGTCACCCAGCGGGGAGTGCAATGGTGAGATCTCAGCTCACTACAACCTCCACCTCCCGGGTTCAAGCGATTCTCCTACCTCAGTCTCCTGAGTAGCTGGGATTACAGGCGTGTGCCACCACACCTAATTTTTGGTATATTTAGTAGAGACAGTGTTTCACCGTGTTGGCCAGGCTAATCTCAAACTTCTGACCTCAGGTGATCCACCCGCCTCGGCCTCCTGAAGTGCTGGGATTACAGGCATGAGCCATTTTCTTTCTGCCCAGATATTTTTTTCGTATTTTTTGGCTAGACGGGGTCTCACCCTGTTGCCCAGGCTGATCTCAAACTCCCGTCCTCAAGCGATCCTCTTGTCTTGGCCTCCCAAAGTGCTGCCATTACAGGCATGAGCCACTGCACCTGGCCTTCGCTTTGAATTAAAGTGGCAGGCAGGAAGAAGCATCATCTCAAAAATTGATGGTGACAGCGGCAGCGACTACATCTAGCTTGCACAGGTGGCAGCTTCTGTCCCACTTCGGTGGTGCCAATTGTAGCTTCTGTGCCAGCAGAGGCTGTGGGGTCTTCACCTGGCCAGCTTTGCCCAATGGCCTCTTCCCAATTTGATTTTCTGACCCTTTCAGAGCTCCTAGGAACTAGCCAGTACCTCTGACAAAGTCCCTTTCTGCTTCAAGTTGCCAGAATTAGTTTCTGTTGGTTAAAACTAAGAACCTTGATTCTCACAAAAATTGGACCAGGACTGGACAGAGCAAGAAGCCTCAAAGGAAACAGGAGCAATTGAAGGCTGGAAAGTGGCCAGAGGACAGTGAAAATCCAGCCGGTATTATGGGACAGGACACCAGCAGCCCCATGACACGCCCTGGCAAGACAGCTAATCCCATTGTCCCCGGGAACAAAGTACCCATCAAAGGCAAGGCTTTGGGGGACCTAATGGCTCCTGCCATAGAAGAGAATAAAGATTACACTGAAGTCAAGATCTGCTGGGCAGGGCGGTCATGTTAACAGTGCCACATAGCTTAAATGAAAAGACAAGCTCAGAATCCAAATTCTTGGCTCAAGGTAGGGTTAGAAAACCCGAGTGTGCCTGGCCAAAATGGCGAAACCCCGTCTCTACTA
This sequence comes from Gorilla gorilla gorilla, assembly GCF_029281585.2. NCBI lineage: Eukaryota > Metazoa > Chordata > Mammalia > Primates > Hominidae > Gorilla > Gorilla gorilla. Next base: position 104,345,927 of record NC_073242.2, read on the forward strand.
AAAATACAGAAATTAGCCAGGTGTGGTGGCGGGTGCCTGTAATCCCAGGTACTTGGGAGGCTGAGGCAGGAGAATTGCTTATATCCAGGAGGCGGAGGTTACAGTGAGCTGAGATCACACCACTGCACTCCAGCCTGGGCGACAGAGTGAGACTTTGTCTCAAAAAAAAAAAAAAAAAAAAAACACCAAAACTCAAATGTGTTATTTTGCAGCTGAGAGAGCAGAAAAAACTGAAAACTTGATCCAATGGTTACAGAATGACCAAGGGGACCCACACCTTAAAAGGCCTTTATTTGGGAAAGAGTGAAATGTGGAGACCAGAGGCTATGAAAATTAGGCTGTGTGGAAAGATAGGGAAGCCTTAGGTACCTAGCCCCTCCCCTCCCCACCACCCTTGCCAGCCAAAGCTTCCTCTTTGTCACCCTGAAGATCCTAGTAGCAGGAACTCCCTTGCGGGCAGTTAGGTGTTCTATGTAGCTGAGGTATGGCCTGCAGCGACGGGTGAGTCTGTTTCTACACTGCTATAAAGAAACATCCAAAGTTGGGTGCGGTGGCTCATGCCTGTAATCCCAGCACTTTGGGAGGCTGAGGTGGGCGGATCACCTGAGGCTTGGAGCACGAGACCAGCCTGACCAACAATGAAACCCCCTCTCTACTAAAAATACAAAACTAGCTGGGTGTGGTGGTTCACGCCTGTAATCCCAGCTACTTGGGAGGCTGAGGCAGGAGAATAGCTTCAACCCGAGAGGCAGAGGTTGCAAAGAGCCGAGATCACGCCATTGCACTCCAACCTGGGCAACAAGAGCAAATCTCCATCTCAAAAAAACAAACACCGAGACTGGGTAACTTATAAAGAAGTTTAATTGACTCACAGTTCCACACGGCTGGGGAGGCTTCAGGAAACTTACAACCATGGAGGTAGGGGAAAGCAGACACCTTCTCCACAGGACAGTTACGAGGATCTAAGCACGAGAAAGAGGAACTGCCACGCTTTGAAACCATCAGATCTCGTGAGAACTCACTCACTGTCACGAGCACAGCATGGGGGAAACTGCCCCCATGATGCAAGTACCTTCACCTGGTCCATCCCTCAACCCGTGGGGATTGTAATTCGAGATGAGATCTGGGTGGGGACACAAAGCCTAACCATATGGGTGGGACGGATGGCAGTTATTTCCAGGGTGGGCTGTAGCCTCTTCCTCCAACCTACATCTCCTGTTTCCCAAGCTGGTAACCTGGATGCCCTGGGTGACCTAAGAAGCCATGTGCTAAAGATGTCAGGACCTCAGTCGGCCAGGGTTCCCCCTTCCCCATTTCAGTTGAGGGAGGAAGAGCCTTTCAAGAGCGAGAGCTAGCCAGCAGCTAGCATTTCCCTATGTAACACACCCTGTAATGACCCTGCCCCCGAAGGAATCTCCTTATAAGCCCTACCCCTCATTTTCTCCAGAATTAAATAACAAGTCACATCCCCGCAGGCCCCAGGGGCCAAATCTAGGAGGGTACTGAATCATCAAAAAACTCCACAGGGGAAGATACTGAATCACCAAAAGAAACTAAAGATTTTGCTAATTGATATTGGCTTACTCACAGTACATGGTTGGCTAAAAAATTTTTTTAATTGATATTGGCAAAAATCTGGGAAGCTGATCTGAGAATGAATTCTGAGGGTGCAGGACGGGCGAGGGAGGAAGGGGATGCTAGATAGGGATGAATGTACCGATATGGAGGATTCCACAGGGACAGCTTGAGAAGCTGGGATTACAGGCGTGAGCCACAGCGATAATGTAGTACTTTCAATGCTGAAATCAGGACAGTGCCAGGCAAATTCGGACAATTGGTCAACCTAGCTGTTAAGTAACTAACTTGCTCTAAATCACAGTTATTAAGCGGCAGGGCCTGTATTCAAATGCAGGTGGGCTGACTTCAGATTCAAATTGTTTGCTTTTGCCAGTGGTTCTCAATCTTGAGCATGCAAACCTGGAGGCCTTGTTAAAATTCAGATAGCCCCATCTTCAGGGTCTCCAATTCAGTAGGTTGGGGCGGCCGAGAATTTGCCTAACCAGCTCCCTGGTGATGCTGAGGCTGCTGGACTGGGAAGACTGGGAACCAACTGAGAAGACCTTTGTATTTGGCTTTCTCACCTCCAGATAAGGACTTTTTAACTTTTATTTTGTGAGACAAGGTCTCAATCTCTCACTCACGCTGAAATACAGCTTATGATCATGGTTCACTGCAACCTCAAACTCTTGGGCTCAAGCAATCCCCTGCCTCAGCAATATGAATAAACATATTGGAGGCCAGGTGTGAGACTCCACCTCAAAAAAAAAAGTAAAGGAATAGGGCTGGGCACGGTGGCTCACGCCTATAATCCCAGCACTTTGGGAGGCCAAGGCGGGCAGATCATCTGAGGACAGGAGTTCGAGACCACCCTGGCCATCGTGGTGAAACCCCGTCTCTATTAAAATTACAAAAAAAAAAAAGCCGGCATGGTGGTAGGCACCTGAAGTCCCAGCCACTCGAAAGCTGAGGCAGGAGAATCGCTTGAACCCAGGAGAAGGAGATTGCAGTGAGCCGAGATCACGCCACTGCACTCCAGCCTGAGCAAGAGCAAGACTCCCTCTCAAAAAAAAAAAGTAAAGAAATAAAACAACGGCTACTCCATAGAGCAGCCCCGAGGGCTGCTGGTTGCTCATTTTTATGGTTATTTATTGATTATATGCTAAAGAAGGGGTGGATTATTCATGCCTCCCCTTTTTAGACCATATAGGGTAACATTCTGGTGTTGCCACGGCATTTGTAAGCTGTCTTGGCGCTGGTGGGAGTGTAGCAGTGAGGACGACCAGAGGTCATTCGCATCACCATCTTGGTTTTGGTGGGTTTTGGCCGCGGCTTCTTTACTGCTTGTGCCGACCCCTCATCTCATCCTGTGACTTAGAATGCCTCAACCGCCTGGGAACACAGCCCAGTAGGTCTCAGCCTCATTTTACCAAGCGCCTACTCAAGATGGAGTTGCTCTGGTTCAAAGGCCTCTAACAGAGAAGCTAAACACAGGTGGGGGCTTTCAAAGAAGCAGATCCAATGCCCACTGCCCTTCCTCACTCCCCTAATAGATGTAGGGCACCATGGACTTTTACAGACTGAGGGACATACTCTGGATGAGAATAGTTTACCCTATCAAGGAAAAGTAAGTTCCCCAGATGAAACGCCACAGATAACAGGCATACTGTAAGTCAGGCTTTGTACGTTTTCCAAAACTCACTACAGGGATCCCCTTTGAGGTGCAGAATCTTGTATCACAATAATCACGATTCCTTTGCCAAGGCCTTTTGATGTCATGGTCCGTGTTTTTCTCCGGATCGTTGGGCATGCGGAGGCAGAAGGAGAGCCTGGCAGAGTGAATGACAAACGCAAGGGAGGCTGCAGAGGGCAGGGAGTGAGGGCGGCCCAGGGCCCAGCCCGGCGGGAGCCGCGGAAGAGAAGGACCAGCCAGCCAAGGGCGGGCGGCTCCAGAGGAGGCCCGGGACTCCCCAGTTTCCCAGCCTCTTCCACCCCACGCGGATCCCTGCCCTGACGCTGATTCAGGGGGTCAAAGCCTCGGGCGGGGCGGACCGCGGCGGTGACTGGAGGCGCCCCAGTTTCTCTGGGTGTGGCCTGCGGACCCCCTCGAGAGCAGGTCGTCCCGCACCAGTGTCTGCCCCCGGCCCCCAGGGACACCTGCACCCGCCCCACTCACGACGGCGCGTCAGGTCCCCAACCAGGCGTGGGGCGGGGTGGGAAGGTCTCGGCTCGGCCGCCCCGCCTGTGCTGTCCCCACCGCCCCCCGGCCTCGGGCAGCGCGCGCCCGGGTCACCCGCCTCCCGCGGGCATGCGCAGGGCGGCCCCTCCGGGCGCTGCGGCCGCGGCCCGGCCAAGGGGCGGGTCCCGGGTCCGGGAGGAAGAGGCGCGGCTGCTGGCTGACCCGGGAACCAGACCGAGCTGGAGAGCGGGCCCTCCGGTCTCCCACCGGGCAGGAAGGCCTGGCGCTCGCAGGCGACCTTGCGCCAGTGCCCGGGCAGGGATCAGGGGGCTCAGCGCCTTCGCGGGAGGTAGAGAGAGCTGGGGGCATCTGTGTGATCACCCCGCGTAGGTCCGCGCTGAGCCAGGACACAGAACAACTGCCCGCGCCCGGTTAGACAGGCGAAGCCCTGGGAAGCAGTGGGAGAGGGAAAGACTGGGCCGGCGCGGGGCCGCATATGCCTGTAACCCCAGCACTTTGGGAGGCCCAGGATGGCGGATCGCTTGAGCACAGGAGTTCGAGACCAGCCTGAGCAACATGGTGCAACCCCGTCCCTACAAAAAACACAAAAAATAGCGGGGCGTGGTGGTGCGGACCTGTGGTTCCAGCTACTTGAGAGGCTGAGGCAGGAGGATCGCTTGAGCCTGGGAGTTGGAGGCTGCAGTGAACCCTGATTGCACCCCTGCACTCCAGCCTGTAGGACAAAGCGAGGCTCTGTCTCAAAAAAAAAAAAAATAGGGCCGGGCGCGGTGGCTCACGCCTGTAATCCCAGCACTTTGGGAGGCCGAGGCGGGTGGATCACGAGGTCGGGAGATCGATACCATCCTGGGTAACACGGTGAAACCCCTTCTCTACTAAAAATACAAAAAAAAAAAATTAGCCGGGCGTGGTGGCGGGCGTCTGTAGTCCCAGCTACTCGGGAGGCTGAGGCAGGAGAATGGCGTGAACCTGGGAGGCGGAGCTTGCAGTGAGCCGAGATCGTGCCACTGCACTCCAGCCTGGGCGACAGAGCGAGACTCCGTCTCAAAAAAAAAAAAAAAAGAAAAGAAAAATAAATAAATAAATGACAGCCAGACTCACTGGGTTTGACTCCCACCTGTATGATCTTATGCAAGTTACTCAATCTCTCTGCCTTCATTTCTTCCGCTGTAAACTGGGATAGTGATAACCCCTTGTGGGTGATGTCTGAGGAGCTGGGTGAGGGAGCGGGACTGCACAGGCTCTGACTACCATTGGCCCTGGTGCGATGACACCCCGCCGGTGGGGGCAACACACACGCGTCGTCTCCCAGACATTCAGAGCAACTTCTATTAATACCCTGCCTGCCTGGGCCCCAGCCATGAGAACTGCCCCTCACTGAGGCAGAGTCTGGTCTTCCTCTTCTTGGGGAGACCCAGAACTTCCAGAGAGTGTCCTGGACCATGAAGGTGACCAGGAAAGGGAATAGGTGGGTGGAGGCCGCTGCAGTGAAGCCTCAGGCCCCCTCTGGTCTCTCCAGGGTCATCCTGGATCATCTGAATTTCCCTTTGACATGAGCATGCACAGGTTCAGCTGATTCATAATTTAATACCCTGTGGGGTTCATGCCACAGGGAAGCTCCGCTGCCCCACAGGGTCTGAGCCAGGTGGAAGAGAGCAGCCTTTTTGGACCACTGGCGGGGTCCTCTCCTTCGGCATCTAATTGAAGCCCATCTTCCCAATCAAAAGCAGGCGAAGGGCCCCAGCTTCTTCTAACACTCACTCCCTGGCCCTCACTGGCCTCCCTGCCTCTCTCTGCCCAACTTCTGGCATTGTGCAAGGTCTGAGACCTCTTTGGACATGAGGCATGTGGTCTTAACCTGGCCCTTGTTCCAGACAGGTGGGCAGACAGGTAACCAGAGCCGGTGCTCCCAGGGCAGGCGAGGGAGCCATGTGGTCAGGCCTCAGGACCCTGGGCCCCACCGGGAGATGTGCTCCTGGGCTGGAAGGAAGCAGAAGAGAGCAGGGCTCAATGGCAGCCCAGGCAGTCCCAAGATGGCAGCCCTGCTGCACTCGGTCTGGAAGTGCCCATGGCTGTGGTCCCTGTGGCGCTCCAGGCCTTCCTAGCAGAGGCTGCTGGGAGCTGGTGCCATGCTAGGTTTTGCCTCTGCCTCCACCACAGTTCATGGGGCTCCCAGGAACACCAACAAACCCAACAGGTTCCCAGGCAGCAGCTTTCATGACAGGAGAGGGTCCTTGGAGAAATCCCCTGCAGAGCTGTAGCTCTAGTCCTTCCTGCATGGCCTTGCTGTATGAAGCTGGGCCCATCGTTGCCCCTCTGGGCTCAGGAGCCCACAGGTACAAGGCCATCAACAGGGCATCCTCTATGGCCCCGTGTGCCCAGACCCACTCTGAACCTGCCACCTAGATACCCTTGCAGGCTGGACCGGGTCAGCAGCACCCCCAGAGTCAGGGATCAGAGAAGGGGAGCCTCAGGAAGTCCCTCACCAAACTGGCAGATGTAACGGTTTCGGGTTTTGCAGCGCTGGTCGTTCCAGTTGAAGGCAGCTGAAGCCTGCAGCTCCACGCAGTTGCCAAACCTGCAGGCCAGGGTGTGGTGCTCAGGAGGCAAGAGTGAAGTCAGGGATCCGGGAGAGGCCTAAGCCCACCACCCATCAGGACCCTGCATCTCAGCGGCTCCAGTGCCCCCACCTGCCGATGGGGCTGCTGGGAGACAGGCCCGTCCCCAAGCCCCCAGCCCTGATCCACTTCTCAGGGAAGCCCCTTCCTGGGGTAACAGCTCTGCCTACCCCATGGCAGCACTCAGCCACACCAGCCTGTGGGGATGGTGGGGACTGGAATAGACAGCCCACTTGAGAGGTACACCTGGGAACCCAACAAGGCCCAGACTTCCTCCAGGCAACAGGCCAGGGGCACAGGCCGGCTGTTGGCAAGGAGGGCTGGCTGAAATCGCTGGAGCCCTTGGTGGCCTCGCAGCTGGACCACCTCCACCCTGGCCCTGGGCATTGCTGGGCTTTGAAGAGCAGGGTGGGGCCACGTGACCAGAGGGTTCTTGCTACAGGATGGCTGGTGGGTCTGCAGGTGCAGGGTTGTATTGTGAATGAGTGCAGGTGGGTGACAGCTAAGGAATGCTGGCATCAGTGTAACTGATGCAGGCAGAGGGCATGCAGAGGGAGGGGTGAGTGGATGAGAATTGGAGGGATGGAGTCACAGCCAGGGGACACTGGGGATGGACAGATGGATGGAGGCTTCCTGGGTCCCTCTCTCCCCCACGTGACGTGCCTTCTGGCTTGCATCTCCCTCACCCCACCACCGGCCCACACCAGCTGTGCCCACAACTCTCTGGCACCTGGGCAGGCACCAGGGAAGGATCAGACCCTCAAAGGGCCCAGCCAGGCAGCGGGATGGGGGGCTCCACCAGGCAGGCCCAAGTGAGAAGGAGGCCCAGGGGAGGGAGGCACCCCACACTTACCCGTGGTTGTCAGGCTGCCCAAAGCCAAAACTGGTGAAGGCCTGGTGCTCCCCTGTGGCCCAGCGGAAGGAGTCCTTGGCGGTCTTGTAGGTGAGCCCTGGGCTGGGGTAGTCAAGGTTGGCCCACTCAGACCCTGGAGTCTGCTGCCAGCTGCCTTTCTGGCCCCTCTTCCCAGCGCTGGCAGCCCCCATGTGCTCCCTACCTGGGCCCTCCCCGGGAAAGGAGGTGAGCAGCTGGCCCCGCTCTGGGCTCCAGGCCCTCAACACACCCTTGCCATCTGCTGGCAGCCGCCATGGCCCAGGGTTCCTGCAGCAGGGTGGGGCATCACAACCCCTTACTCGCCATACCCCCAATCAGCTGGGCACTCACCGATCCAGAAGTTCGTGGTCTCGAAGTCACTGTCAATCACCTCGTTGGTGGTCTCCAGGCGGCCCAGATAGAAGGCGAGGATGTCCTGTACTTTCTGGCTCTTGATCTGGGCCAGCACCCCGCCTTTCCTCTGTAACCCCACCCTGGGTCACACAGGCAAGGCTCCCAGAGCCCAGGCTGCCCCTTCCTGCCACCCCTGCCCATGGCCTAAGATGCCACGTGTGTGTGCTGGCCGGGCTATCATCACCCCCAGCCCGCACAGCCTCCCTTCCAAGAGCAGGGGTCCCTTCTGCTCCCGTCTGCTTCTCTTCTCCCTGTGCACAGGGGCGCGACCAGCAGCCCACGAGCCCAGGCAAGGTCTGGCCCCTGAGGAGGTTCTGTTTCACCTGCACAGTGTCTTAAATATATCCAAATTGATTGCCAACCCCAGTAATTAATTGTGGTTTCGAGAGTTGCCAGTGGAAGTCTGGGTTGCTGGTTTTCTTGAACAACCCCGAGCTCTGGCCACCCTGACCTTGCATTCCTGCAAGGAAACCAGTGGCTGGAACTCCCTTAGATGGAGGTTGGTCTTGACCTTGGCCCCTCAGGTCAATAAGTGACCTCCTGGCTTCTATGAGCCTTGGGGTCCATGACCCCTGCTTTACGCTGATGAATAGGGTGAGGTCAGAGACATTGAAGGAACCACTCTCACTCCAGGGTCCCTGCATTAAGACCCTCACTTGAGGCCCTAGGGGGTTCCTAGGAAGCTAGGGGTGACTGTCACCTGACATTTCATCCTGGCTCTGTAATAGGTGTCTGCCTCTGAAGACACCATGAAGCAGTCTCCGTCGATCCTCAGGTCACAGGTGTGGAAGGGAAAATGCACCTTGGCTGGGGTAGGGGAGCCTGAGTTTGTGTGTGGACTTCAGAATCCCTGCCCTTTCCCCTGCCCTGCCGGGGAGCTAAGCTCAGGGTACCCCTTCCTCTGGCCACCTGCTCCAAAAGAGTGGGTGGGAGGGTCAGGAGTGAGCTGGTAAGTTGGAATATTGAGCTTGCTCTCTCTCAAAAGAAAAAAAAATCCATGGTTTATAGCATTTGCCAATTTCTTTGGTGTAAATATCCATGCTGTGGCCAGTTTCAAGATCTCAATGTGTTGTCACTGAATGAGTTGGAAAGAGAGACACACAGCGGGCTCCTGGGAGCTGATGCCCCATTGAAGGGGGGTCTTGAGAGGAGCTGGCTCTTTGGGGGCCCTGGGGCAGGACTCACTGGCACACTGGGCTCCCCCGTAGCCGATGTCACAGACGCACGAGCACTCCTCCTCCCGGAACCGGCCGTGCACACACTGCAGGCTGCACCTCACTGCCAGGGCAGGGCAGTGGGGCAGAGGCTCAGCCCCCAGCCTTCTGGACCCCACACTGCCCCCCAAAGGCCTCGAACATCCAGGGAATGCCAACCACAGCAAGAATACCCCTCCCAGAGAGAGAACCCACCAAGGCTTCCGATTGCTGGCACGCCTGGTGTCTTTGGTTTGGTCCCCATTGCAGAGTGAGGCATATTGGAGTTTGGGAGGTGACCTGCCCATGGTCACAGAGTGGGTTAGGGTAGAGGGGCAGTAGGGCAAGAATCCACTTCTGGGTCCTAATTCTGTCCTCCTCCCAGAGCCTAAGGGGCTGAACCTGATTTCACTTTGAATCTCCTGCACAGCTCAGGGTCTGGCAAACAGCTAGTGCTCAGTGAATGCTTGTTGAAAGAATGTATGCAGTGGGCAGACTCAGGGAGTACACAGTCAGCACCTCTGACACCCTTGAGACTCTCAGGAAGTGTAGCAGCCCTAGGGCCTGCCACGAGAGCAGGGCTGGGCACACCCAGGCTCCAGTGCCCTCACCTTGGCAGTATCTGCCCGTGTAGCCAGGGGGACAGTGGCAGTGGCAGGTGCTGATGTTGAGACGTCCATGGTTCTGGCAGCTCATGCGACAAGGATTCCTGGGGACCTCTGGTCAGAGGAGGAGGGGACTCTGAGAAAAGGGTCTCCTCCCAGCAGGCCGGGCAGGAGCCTCCCTGGGTGCTAAGGGCCAGGACTTCTGGGACAGCCCAGTAGGATGCTACCACCCCCACCCCAGGGTCAGCAGACTGAGCCCTCATGCACTCACCACAGAGCCCCCCTGCATGGTCCCAGGCTTTGAAGCAGCCTGAGACACTGGCTGTGCAGAGCGAACACCAGGCACCCTTCTTATAGGGGACGATTGTCTTCCCGTTGACCTCCCAGTTGCCTCTGTGAGAACGAGCAGGCACCACAGGGTGTGGGAGGGCCTGGCCTTGGGCAAGGCAGTGGCAGGGCCCTGCTGCCTGCCCCCCTGGCCCCTTCAGCTCCTGCGGCCAGGCCAGGGAGTCAGGGAGCTGGGTGAGATAGGGAGATTCCCTGGGAGAGAAGAGATGGCCTCCAAACCAATCCTGGACAAACTCCCTGATACCAGAACCAGTATCCAGGAAGGGACATCCGCAGAGCAGCACCTTCTGCATGGCCAGAATCTTTAGCACCCTCTGCCTTTCCTCTCCTCCCCTCTCCCACCAAGGGTGCAGAGCAAGGCATCAGGGACTTTACTTTCGGGTGGATGGGTGGGAATCTCACCCTCGGTGAAAGCACCCCTCCCTGTCTCCCAGACATCCCAGCAGAGGGTGTAGCAGGGCTTACCCGGGGGAGTAGGCACAGACAAAGGCTTCTATCGCTGCCTGGCCTGCAGAGCACAGGTGCCGCCCACAGCCCAGCTGGCTTGAGGTGGCCCACACGAGCTACAGGAGACACAGGGGATCAGAAACCCTATTGTGAACCACCCCTGGGGAGGGGGACACAGCTTTCACTATCATCCAGGTGAACAGAGGGCTCCCTTACCTCCTCGAGGGCTCAGGAGCAGCAGCTGTCCTGGGCAGGGGTAGAAACATGGGTGGGAATAGTTCAGGAAGGCTTATTTATTTATTTATTTATTTATTTATTTATTTTTGAGATGGAGTTTTGCTCTTGTTGCCCAGGCTGGAGTGCAATGGCCCGATCTTGGCTCACCACAACCTCTACCTCCTGGGTTCATGTGATTCTCCTGCCTCAGCCTCCCGAGTAGCTAGGATTACAGGCGACTGCCACCATGCCTGGTTAATTTTTTTGTATTTTTAATAGAGATAGGGCTTCTCCATGTTGGTCAGGCTGGTCTTGAACTCCTGACCTCAGGTGAACTGCTTGCCTCGGCCTCCCAAAGTGCTGGGATTATAGGTGTGAGCCACCGTGCCCGGCCTAGGAAGGCTTTCTTAGTTGAGAGGGGGATGGAGAGGGGAGGTATCTGAAATGAGGGGAGATTGTTGATGGGTGGAGGGGAGTAGCCAAAAAAAGACTGGAACATCAAGGGCCTTGTGACTGCATGGTGACCACAACCATTCATTTCTTGCACTAGGCCACTCCTTTAAATGTGACTCTGCAGCTTTTTGCAGCAAAGAGAGGTGTCTCTTTCCTTGCTCCTTGAATCTGGCTGGCTCTGTAACTGGTTTGGCCACCAGAATGCCACAGAAGTGATATACTGAGCCGATTTTGAACCTAGGCCTTAAGAGACCTTGCCATTTCCACTCATTCTCATAGAACCATGCTCAGTCACCACATGAACAAACTCAGTATAGCCTGGTGGAGTCTGGAAGGCCTCATGGAACAGAGATGAACCATTAGAGGCCTTTTTGCACAGCCAGCTCCCAGCCGGCCCCCTAGTTGATTGCAGGTGTATGAGTGGGCCCAGCCAAGACCAGAAAACCTCCCTGCTGAGCCCAACCCAAGTGGCTGACCTGCAGAATCGTAAGCTGCTAAATTTTGGGGTAGTATGTCATGCAATAAAAGCTAATGGATACAGGTCTGCAAACCAGTTTAAAGTCTTAGAATCAGCAACAGCTTGGAAATAGCACAAATGGTCAATATATAAGAAGAGTGAAACAAACTCTCCAGTAGAGACTGTAAATGACATGTACAAGACTGGCTTGAAGCAGGCAGATGTGAACATGTGATCATATACATGTATCCAACACTTAAAGAATATGTATCATTTTTAGGAATGCATGGGACTTTTGCAAACCACAAAGGAGGACCACACATTAGACCACTAAGCAAGTTTCAACAAATAGCAAAGAATCAGCACATCCTACAGGCCACATTCTATGAATTCAATGCAATGAAATTTAAAGTAAATAATTTACAAGTAAATAGAGAAGATAACATAGTTTAGAAACTTAAAGATACACTTCCAAATCTAAAACAACATCATGGCCAGGTGTGGTGGTTCACATCTGTAATCCCAGCACTTTGGGAGGCTGAGTTGGGTGGATCATGTGAGTTCAGAAGTTCAAGATCAGCCTGGCCAACATGGCAAAACCCCGTCTCTATTACAAATACAAAAAATTAGCCAGGCATGGTGGCACACACCTGCAGTCCCAGCTACTCTGGACCTGAGGTGAGAAGATCACCTGAACCCAGGAAATTGAGGCTGCAGTGAGCTGAGATTGCACCACTGCACTCCAGCCTGGGTGACAGAGCCAGACCCTGTCTCAAAACAAACAAAAACAACATCATGATTGGAAATAGAAAAAACATCAAAACTTATTGGATGCAGCTGAAATCGTTTAAAGGGAAATTTATAGCTTTAAATGTATATAGTAGAAACAAAAAAAGATTTAAAATTAATGATCTAAACATTCACATCAAGAAAATTAGAAACAATAATAGAGGCTGGGCATGGTGGCTCAAGCCTGTAATCCCAACAGTTTGGGAGGCCAAGGCAGGTGGATTACCTGACGTCAGGAGTACTAAAAATACAAAAATTAGCCAGGTGTGGTGGCAGGCGCCTGTAATCCCAGCTACTCAGGAGGCTGACGCAGGAGAATCTCTTGAACTGGGGAGGCGGAGGTTGTAGTGAGCTGTGATCGCACCACTGCACTCTGGCCTGGGCAACAGAGCAAGACTCTGAATCAAAAAAACAAAAACAAAAACAAAACAAACAAAAAACAACCACCAACAACAAAACAGAGTTAGGTTTTTCACACCTTTGAGTCTGACAAAACTTAAGGAGCCAAGGCTGGGCACAGTGGCTCACACCTGTAATCCCAGCACTCTGGGAGGCCGAGGCAGGCGGATCATGAGGTCAGGAGATCAAGACCACCCTGGCTAATACGGCGAAACCCTGTCTCTACTAAACAAAATACAAAAAAATAGCCGGGTGTGGTGGCGTGTGCCTGCAGTCCCAGCTACTAGGGAGGATGAGGCAGGAGAATGGTGTGAACCCAGGAGGCGGAGCTTGCAGTGAGCCGAGATCGCACCACTGCACAGTAGTAGCCTGCGCGACAGAGCAAGACTCCGTCTCAAAAAAAAAAAAAAAAATTAAGGAGCCAGAAGATCTTCGGGAAGTGGGAACTGGTTTGCTGGTCTGCACAGTTGGTGTAAGCACTTTGGCAACACCTAGTTGTAGGGGCACATGTTCTTTTTTTTTCTGAGCCAGGGTTTTACTCCTGCTGCCCAGGCTGGAGTGCAATGGCACAATCTCAGCTCACTGCAATCTTCACCTCCCAGGCTCGAGCAATTCTCCTACCTCAGCCTCCCAAGTAGCTGGAACTACAGGTGCACACCATCACACCTGGGTAATTTATGTGTTTTTTTTGTAGAGGCAGGTTTTTGCCATGTGGCCCAGGCTGGTCTCGAACTCCCGGGCTCAGGCAATCCTGCCACCTTGGCCTCCCAAAGTGCTGGGATTACAGGCGTGAGCCACCGCACCTAGCCTTGTGTAATATTTAAACATGCACAACCCACTTGCACAGGTAGGAGAGGTATTAAATATTTCCTGCGATTTTGCTTGTGTTTTTCAGCGCATCTGAAGAGCGCCAGGTGGGTGTAGAAGACCCTCAACAAATATTTGTTGAATGAAGAGAAAAAATGGAAACTTGCTTGGCAGTGATGCTCCTGAACTTTGGGAAGATTCCCTGCAGGGAGGGACAGCGGGAAAAGGGGAGGAGCAGGGCTTTAGTTTAGTAGCATCTTCTAAACCTAGGTAGTGGGTAAGAGTGGGGCCGTTTTAAATTTATGTTTGAGGCTGGGTGCGGTGTCTCACACGTGTAATCCCAGCACTTTGGGAGGCCCAGGCAGGTGGATCATTTGAGGTCAGGAGTTTGAGACCCAGCCTGGCCAACATGGTGAAACCCTATCTCTACTAAAAATACAAAAATTAGTGGGGTGTGGTGGCTCGTGCCTGTAGTCCCAGCTACTTGGGAGGCTGAGGCAGGACAGTCACTTGAATCTGGGAGGCAGAGGTTCTAGTGAACCGAGATCAAGCCATTGCACTCCATCCTGGGTGACAGAACAAGACTTCGTCTCAAATAAATAAATAAATACATTTATGTTTGAAATTATTTATATTTCAGATTGAAAAAAAGTGGCTTAGGCCAGGCATGGTGGCTCACGCCTGTAATCCCAGCACTTTGGGAGGCTGAGGCAGGCAGATCATTTGAGGTCAGGAGTTCGAGACCAGCCTGGCCAACATGGTGAAACCCTGTCTCTACTAAAAATACAAAAAAATGAGCTGGGTGTAGTGGCGCACACCTGTAATCCCAGCTACTTGTGAGGCTGAGGCACAAGAATCGCTTGAATCTAGGAGATGGAGGTTGCAGTGAGCTGAGATCACGCCACTGCACTCCAGCCTGGGGTGACAGAGTGAGACCATGTCTCCAAAAAAAGAAAAAATGTGGCGGGGCACAGTGGCTCATGCCTGTAATCCCAGCACTTTGGGAGGCTGAGGTGGGTGGATCACTTGAGGCCAGGAGTTCAAGACCAACCTGGCCAACATGGTAAAACCCCATCTCTACTAAAAGTATAAAGCCATTAGCCAGGCCTGGTGGCACATGCCTGTAGTCCCAGCTAGTCAGGAGGCTGAAGTACAAGAATCACTTGAACCCAGGAGGCGGAGGTTGCAGTGAGCCGAGATCACGCCACTGCACTCTAGCCTGGGCAACAGAGCAAGACTCCGTATCAAAAAAAAAAAAGTAAAATTAAAGCAATTGGAGGAAAAGGAATCCCAACATTTAGGACAAACTGTAGCCTCTTCTGAGATGGCCCAGTGGAAGTCTGTATCTGGGAGCTGGCACACTGGCCTCACCTGCAGCACACTCACCTGCGTGTAGTGGGTGCAGGTGGCGTTGTGAGCACACTCTCCTGCCGTGTGGCTGTACCGCTGCCCCTCTGCAAACCATAGGCTGACCACTTCGACAAAGGACGCCAAGCCTGCGGGCAGCAGCTGCACGTTCCAGCCCACTTGCAGGGTGCGCCACGGGCCGGACGCCAGGCTTGGGGTTGGGGTTCCACAGAGGGCTGCCCTGGCTTGAGCCAGTTGGGCCAGGCTGTCACTCCAGTCCTGGGGGCAGCACAAACAGACATCTGTGGGAGGCCTTTGACTGCTGGGCCAGGCCTCAAAGATTCAACTCCCCTGCCATCTCTGAGCATCCACCGGGTGCCAGGTCAGGCGGCAAAGAGAGCACTGGATGAGGAGTCCTGCTGGAGGAAGCACTGGTGTTGTCTGATGTCCCTCCAGGAGGAGCCCAGCTCCTCTCATGACTGAGCCTCCATCTCCAAATCCTGTCGTGGGCATCCTTCAGCCCTGCCCAGGCAGTGGGACCCACTCCTGCTGTCTTTCTCCCATCTGGTCATGTGAGCAGTGCCCACGCGTTGCAGACTGGTTCTGTGTTTGGGCCCTGGCCATTGTCAGAAAGGCTCAACTGCTCCCACCCGGCCATGCTGCCCTCCTGTGATGCAAAAAGCCCTACAGCCATGCCTCTCTGCCCTAGTCTCCTGCCCCCAGGAGCCTGGCCTCATATGCTCCCCACCACGCACAGGTGACCCCGCCCCCTCCCTCTTCTTTTTTTTTTTTTTGAGACAGAGTCTCACCCTGTCGCCCAGGCTGGAGTGCAGTGGAGAAATCTCGGCTTACTGCAACCTCCGCCTCCCAGGTTCAAGCAATTCTCCTGCCTCAGCCTCCCAAGCAGCTGGGATTATAGCCATGTGACACCACGCCTGGCTAATTTTTGTATTTTTAGTAGAGACGGGGTTTCACCATGTTGGCCATTGCTGGTCTCAAACTGCTGACCTTAGGTGATCTGCTTGTGTCAGCCTCCCAGAGTGCTGGGATTACAGGTGTGAGCCACCGTGCCCAGCCCCCTCCCTCTTCTTAAACAAGGGGCCTGGCAATCACCACCCCTGGGTGACTTGGTGCAGTCCCCTGATCTCCCGAGACTCCCTGAGCTCATCTGTAAACGGAGCAGGGAGGTGCCTGCAGGATAGGACTCACAAGCACAGAGTGGATGCAGGGAGGGGGGCCCCTCAGGGCTGCACCCCAAGCCAACTTCATCCTGCACTAATGTCCATCGGGGTTTTACCTCTGATGAAGGCTGGGGCCAGGAGCTGGGGGCTCCCCGGGTCCCTCAGCAGCCCTCCACCCCCACAAGACCTTCAGTCTCCACTGTGTCCAAAGAAGGGGTGCCATGGAGCCCTAGAGGCCCGGAGGGTGCTCGGGGCCGGGCCACGAGGGAGGCTGAGCCATGGAGCTCCATTTGCACCTTTGTGGAAATGAAGTTTTCTAGGACTTTGACAAAAGGGCCCTGGAAAGGGTGCCAGCTGCCAGCCAACGACCACCACAGCCCCTCCTGGGGTCCCAGGCAGGAGTACCCAACCACGGAGGTCACAGCTGGGAGCACCCCTGGTTGCCCAGGGTCTGATCCTGAGGAGAGGCAGAGCCACTCAGGGCTGGGAATGGGGGAGAAGCGACCCCCCGCATTTAGCCACCCCACCCCCACCTCCTGGGAAACTGACCCTAGAGTGCTCAAGGTCGCCACCGTGGCCGCCTGCCTTGGAGGAGTTCATGGGAAGCAGCCATGGGGAACCCTCCCGCCCCCACCACCCTGCCCTGGCTCCCTGGGCTGCTAACATGGGCTGGGGCTGCTGGGGTCCCAGACAATGGGGGGCAGCATTTCTGAGCCTCCAGATGACAGTCCCAACCCCTCAGCCCCAGCCGGGCTGGTGGGGAACTCTATACCCCCGACCCCCGGCCCCTGCTGAAAATGTGGAAAATGTGGACGAGTGAGTGAGCAGAGAACATGGGCAAGGCCAGTCCTAGTGGCTCCGATAAGCTCAGGAGGAGGCGCTGGGTCCTTGCCGCACAGAAGCCCCTCCCCAGCCCAGCACGACCTTCTCCCTCCCTGGCCCGGCCGCCCATCCTGCAGGGCTCCTCGTGAAGCTCCCCTTCCCTGGAGGAGGGGATCCGGCTCCTCCTGTGGCTCCTGGTCTCTGTGGCAACAAGATGCCAGGGAATGCCCAAGGTCCTGCCCTTCAGGCGAGTGGGAGCCAAGGGGCCCGACCTCCTGAACTGAGGGTGGGGGGTTAAGAAACTGCAGAGACCCCCAGCAACCAGGGCCTCCGTCCCTCAGGGGCAAGGTGGCTGGCTGTGCCTGCCCACCCTGGTCAAGTGGAAGGGCACCTGGACAGGCGTGGCCTCCTGAGCTGCCCTCTGGGGTCCGCGCCTCCGGCCACCCCCCTGGCAGAGCCCAGCTGGGTCGGGTACTCACCAGCCTCCGCATGTCAGCCGCAGGGGGCTGGACCCAGCTGCGCAGGCGGTTGTGCAGGGAGAGGAGCAAGAAACTCTCCTTCCTGTTCAGGGCTGGGGTGGAGAGAGAAGGTCAGGCAGCCTGAGGATGGGGGGACCTGAACCCAACACACGGCAAAATAAGCATGTGTCCCCGCCCTTGGAAAACAAGATGGGAGAGGAGTGTGGTGGGTGCAGGGGACGTGGGGCATAGCAATGGAGCGAGGCTGAGAGAGAGACCAGGTACAGCAGGCGTGGGCTGAGTGCTGGGGTTGGGGTGGTGGGAGGGAACAGCGGTGGGGGCTGGGTGTAGGGGGGCCAGCCCTGGCTCCCAGCAGGCCCCTGTCTGGGGCTCCTCTGGGCCACTGAGTTTCTCCAGGCCCCAGCCACAGCGTTCCTCGGGCGTTCCTCCTTGACCCCAGCCCTGGCCCTCCTTCCTCCTCCTTCCTCCCCAGTCCAGCATCCACCCCTCACTGCCCACGGGCTGTCCCAGGGCTTCCTCATTAAACCACCCGCACGGCCTGGGGCTCAGGCCTGGGACCGGGCTTCCAGAAGTCTCCTAGCACCCACTCCTCAGAGCTCGTAATGGTGCCTCCACCTACCTCCTCACCAGGTGTCCCTTACCTCCGGCCATCGGAGCCTGCTCCTGCAGCTGAGGTGGCCACACCTCTGCCCAGGTGGTGCCAAGGAGGGCCAGGAGCACAGCCAGGAGATGCCCCCAGCCAGGGGAGGTCTCTGGATGCAGCATGGGTCTGTTGGGCCCGTCAGGCGCTCCGTGCACAGCCTGGCTCAGCCACCCGGCTTGCTTCTCAGGCTGGATGGAGCTATTCACAATCTCCAGGAGTCAGGCCGGGCTGGTGGACAAAAGAGGGAGGCTGGTGAGTGAGTAATCAGTGTGTCCAAACAGCCTCCTGTTGGCGCTGGCATGAAAAGAGACAACTCCGGGGGATGCCTGCCTGCTCCGGCCTCGGCCTGGCCAGCCCACCCCCGACAGCAGGCAGAGTGGCGTGCACTGACCCGCGGCCCCTGCTAATCATTGTGGGATTATTAGCACCCTTGGGGAGCCCCCAGAGACCCCGCTGATTGGCCCGCGGACATTCCAGTGCTGCAGATTAGTGACCGATGGCCGTGTCCTGGCTGGGACAGTGTCCTCCGAGCCCACTGATGGCTTCCGCTCCCCAGCCCCGGGCCCTGGGAGGAGGACCTCGGCTATGGTCCTTCTGGTGAGCAGGAACTGGGCAAGACCCCAGGGGAGTTCTTTCCTTTCTTGGGAAGCTCGTCCCAACCCCCCAGCCATGAATTAAACATAGGCAAGAGGTAACCGCACACCAGAGGGGTGCAATCTGTGGGCTCAAAGGGGGGTGGGCTGAGGCTGCACCTGCACGGGGAAAAGGGTGCCTTAGGAAAGTCTGTCTGGGCAGGGTCAGGGGCTGGGCCCAGCCCCGGTGCCCACCACCCTCACCCACGTGACTACAGGCCAGGGGGGAGTGAGGCAGGAGGAGTCAAAGCAGGCGGGGACCAGAGCACGTGATGCCCTGGGCTGACTCCAGTCCTGCTGGGATCACGTCCGCCTCTAGAAAAACAGGCGGCGTAGCAGATGGGCAGCACGTTGCCATGATGTGCCATGGCCCGGCCGTGGCTGGCGTGATCCCACCAGAGTGAGCTGGAGCAGATCTGTACCATGGGCCAAGTTTCTCAGAAAATACATCGCTTCCTGCGGGCTGCAGCCTAATGCCCACGTTTCTCTCGGGGCAGACCAAAGGTTATTCAACCAGGGCAAAGGACAGCCTTGCAAACCAACTACGTCCTCCTTCTGGAGTTTGTGTGACCCCTGGCCCCTGAGCCCACACCCTCTCAGAGCAGGGTTCCAACTTCGTGGAAGCTCTGCTGAGATGCAGGGTAGGGTTGGCTTTCCTGGGGAAACACCAGTGGAATGTGGCTATCGTCATGGGTGCCAGGGATGGGGATGAGGCCAGGCATACAGGCCAGGAAGGCGGTCTGGAACTGCGTGTCCCCCACAATACCTAGGGGCTCAGGAGTTTCTTCTCCCTCAAACAGAAACCCAGCACCCTCAGGGTCACTGCGTGTGGGTCCTAGCAATGCTTAATAGCTACCTGTTTTTTGATGTATTTTTATTTTTATTTTTTAGACAGTTTCACTCTGCCACTCAGGTTGGAGTGTTATAATCTCAGCTCACTGCAGCCTTGACCTCTTGGGCCCAAGTGATCCTCCCACCTCAGCCTCCCAAGTAGCTGGGACCAGGTGTGTGCCACCATGCCTGGCTAATTATTATTTTTTTTTTTGGTAGAGACAGGATTTCATCGTCTTGCCCAGGCTGGCCTCCAACTCCTGG
The DNA here is from genome assembly GCF_029281585.2 of Gorilla gorilla gorilla. Classification (NCBI taxonomy): domain Eukaryota; kingdom Metazoa; phylum Chordata; class Mammalia; order Primates; family Hominidae; genus Gorilla; species Gorilla gorilla. Next base: position 104,365,497 of record NC_073242.2, read on the forward strand.
GCTCAAGGGATCTTCCCACCTTGGCCTCCCAAGGTGCTGGGGTTGCAGGCATGAGCCACCACACCTGGCCAAGCCACCTGTGTTTATGGAGCTCACAAAGCCTGTTTGCATGTGTGAGTTCAAGTTATTGCCACAAGAACCTGGTGCGGTAGCAGATGGGATGCCCGTTGTGTAGATGAGGAAATGGGCTTAGTGTGTCTAAGGGGCTTGTCCAAGGTCACTCAGCGAGTGCATGGAGCATCCCAGTTAATCCAAGGTTTCTGCCTTCCCATTCCCAACGCTTTAATTCACATCCTGATCTTTCCCAGTGCAGTTTCCACAGCTCTGCTATGCCGGGTGATAAAAGACCCACTTCCTACAATTGGGCTTCCATGGCAAACACGGCCAGTTGACCCATATAGTATGATGCCAGGCACTTGGGACAGGCGGGAGAAAAAGATATTTTGGGGATTAGGGTGGAGCAACTTTTGAAGGGTCCCATGGCCCTGGCTCACTGCAAGAAGAGTCCCAGGCCGGGTGTGATGGCTCATGCCTGTAATCCCAGAACTTTGGGAGGCCAAGGCAGCCAGATCACTTAAGGTCAGGAGCTCGAGACCAGCCTGGCCAACATGGTGAAATCCTGTCTCTACTAAAAATACAAAAATTAGCTGGGCAGGGTGGTGGGTGCCTGTAGTCCCAGCTACTCGGTAGGCTGAGGCAGGAGAATTGCTTGAATCTGGGAGGCGGAGGTTGCAGTGAACCAAGATGGCACCACTGCACGCCATCCTGGGCAACAGACCGAGACTCTATCCCACCCCCGACCCCTCAAAAAAAAAAAAAAGAGTCCCAGGAGAGCAAGGTTCAAGGGCCAGAAGAGAAGCTGAGTGGATAAAAGATTAATGAGATACTGGAAGACCTAGGCTGGAACCGACACGCTGTGTGACCCAGAGGATGGCACTCCCACTCCTGAAACTCAGTATCCAATGGTGTAGAGCTGGGATGACCTCTCTGCTGGGCCCCTAACCAGGGCATTGCAACTTGGTTTCCATGGTACTCCCTCCTGGGTTCAGACTTTTTAGTGGAGCCTGCTCGGTGGCTGGGGTGGGTTTGGAGAATGGGCAGCCTCATTCTTGCAAGGCAGCTTTCCCCAGGTGAGGCTACTACAGGGTTTACATCCACCACCCAGATTGTAGGATTCACATTTTGCTATATTTTCTTTATCACCTGTGTCTCTATCTATCCCACCCCTCTCCAGCTCATGCATAGCTGATACCTCTTCTCCCAGTCTGCATTTGAAGGTTATAGCGTTCGAGTCATTTTGTCTCTTCCTGAAGCAGCTCCTTTCTTTAAAGCCTTGAAATCTTGTTGATGGTCTCAAAAAAAAAAAAAAAAAAAATTTAACTCTAGGAGAGTTGTGGCCACATTTTCTTTTAAAAATTACATGTCCAGGCCAGGCGTAGTAGCTCACTCACACCTATAATCCCAGCACTTTGGGAGGCCAAGCTGGGTGGACTGCTTGATCTCAGGAGTTTGAGACCAGCCTGGGCAGCATGGTGAAACCCTGTCTCTAAAAAAAATACAAAAAATTAGCTGGGCGTGGTAGCACGTGTCCATAGTCCCACCTACCTGGGAGGCTGAGGTGGGAGGATAGCCTGAGCCAGGGATATCAAGGCTGCAGTGAGCTGTAATCGTGCCACTACACACCAGCCTGGGTAACAGACCAAGATTGTCTCAAGAAAAAAAAAAATTAGGCCATGTGCAGTGGCTCATGCCTGTAGTACCAGCACTTTGGGAGGCCAAGGTGGGCGGATCACCTGAGGTCAGGAGTTTGAGACCAGCCTGGCCAACATGGCAAAATCCCGTCTCTACTAAAAATACAAAAATTAGCTGGGTATGGTGGCACACACCTGTAATCCCAGCTACTTGGGAGGCTGAGGCATGAGAATCACTTGAGCCCAGGAGACAGAGGTTGCAGTGAGCTGAGATCACACCACTGCACTCCAGCCTGGGCAACAGAATGAGACTCTGTCTAAAAAAAAAATCAGTCTATTTGATTTTTAAATTTTTCTTCAGACGAAGTCTGGCTCTGTTGCCCAGCTGGAATGCAGTGGCACAATTTTGGTTCACTGTGACCTCTGCTTCTGGGGCTTTGACCTCCACATCCCTGGCTCAAGCCATCCTCCTACCTCAAACTCCTGAGTAGCTGGACTGTGGGTGTGCGCCACCATGCCAGGTAATTTTTGTATTTTTAGTAGAGATGGGGCTTCACCATGTTGCCCAGGCTGGTCTCAAAGCTCAAGTCATCTGCTGGGATTATAGGCGTGAGCCACCACAACCAGCCCCAAATTAGTATGTTGAAGTCCTACCTCCATTACCTCCGTGTCACTGTATTTAGAGACAGGGTCTTTAAAGAGGTAATTAAAGTTAAATGAGGTCACTGGGGTGGGTCCTGATCCAGTCTGACTGGCCTCGTTATAAGAAGAGACACAGAGGGAAGATCCTGTGAAGACACAGGGAGAAGGCGGCTGTAGACAAGCCAAGGAGAGAGGTCCTCAGAGGGAACCAACCCCCCGGCACCTTGATCCTGGCCTTTATGCCTCCAGAACTCTGAGAAAATACAATTCTGTTTTTTAAGCCACCCAGTGTGTGGTACCTTGTATGGCAGTAGTAGCAAACGAATACAGCCCTTATGCAAAACATACAGCTAATATCACACTTAACAGTGAGACCAAAGACTTTCCTCCCTAAGATCAAAACAAGGCAAGGATGTCTTTTCTCACCGGTCCCACTAAACATTGTACTATTGAATGCGCAATTTGTGCAATAAGTTAAGAAAAAGACATTAAAGGCATCCACACTGAAAAGAAAGAAGTAAAACTATCTTCATTTGCAGATGACATAATTCTACCGTAGAAAATCCGAAGGAATGTATAAAAAAAAAAAAAACCCTACTAGAATAAAGGTCTCAGAATACAAAATTAACATACCAAAATCCACTGCATTTCTACAAATTGGCAATAAATAATCGGCAAATGAAATTGAGGAAACAGTTCCACACATGGCCAGGCACAGTGGCTGACATCTGTAATCCCAGCACTTTCCGAGACCGAGGCAGATGGATTGCTTGAGGTCAGGAGTTCAAGACCAGCCTGGCCAACATGGTGAAACCTCATCTCTACTAAAAATACAAAAAATTAGCCAGGCGTGGTGGTGGGCAACTGTAATCCCAGCTACTCTACTCAGGAGGCTGAGGCAGGAGAATTGCTTGAACCCGGGAGGTGGAGGTTACAGTGAGCCGAGATTGCGCCACTGCACTCCAGACTGGGCGACAGAGTGACTCATTCCCAAAAAAAAAAAAAAAAAAAAAAAAAAAAAAAATCCATACACATAAAAGTATAAAACAACATTGCTGAGAGAAACTAAAGATCTAAAAAAATGCATAGACATTTCACATTCATGGAATAGAAGACTCAATATTGTTTTGTTGTTTGTTTTTTGAGACTGAGTCTTGCTCTGTCGTCCAGGCTGGAGTGCAGTGGCTTGATCTCTTCCTACTGCAACCTCCACCTCCTGGGTTCAAGTGATTCTCCTGCCTAAGCCTCCCGTGTAGCTGAGATTACAAGCACCTGCCACCATGTCCAGCTACTTTCTTTTTTTTTCTTTTCATTTCTTTTCTTTTCTTTTTTTTTTTTTGAGACAGAGTCTCACTCTGTCACTGAGGCTGGAGTGCAGTGGTGCGATCTGGTCTCACTGCAACTTCCACCCCTTCGGTTTAAGTGATTTTCCTGCCTCAGCCTCCCAAATAGCTTAGATCACAGGCACCCGCCACCACACCCGGCTAATTTTTGTATTTTTAGTAGAGACAGGGTTTCACCATGTTGGCCAGGCAGGTCTTGAACTCCTGACCTCAAGTGAGCCACCCACCTTGGCCTCCCAAAGTGCTGAAATTACAGGCATGAGCCACTGCACCTGGCCAATTTTTGTATTTTTAGTAGAGACAGATTTCACCATGTTGGCCAGGGGAAGACTCAATATTGTTAAGATAGATGGTAATTCTCCCCAAATTTGTCTATTAATTCAATGCAATGCCCATCAAACTTCCAAAAGATTTTTGTTGTTGTTGTGTTTATTTTAAAGCAATTGAGAGGCCAGGTTTGGTGGCATGTGCCTGTAATCCCAGCTATTTGGGAGACTGAGGCAAGAGGATCCCTTGAGCCCTGGAGTTTGAGACCAGCCTGGGCAATATAGCAAGATCCATCTCAAAAAAAATTTGAAAACTGGATCTTAAAATTTGCATGGAAAGGCAAAGGAATTAGAATAACCAAAACACATTTGAAAAAGAATAAAACTGGAGAATGTATACTACCTGATTTCAAAACTTGCTATGAAACTTCTAGTAATCACATCTATAAGATATGGAAAAAGGACAAGACATATAGATCAAGGGAACAGAATGAACAATACAGGAAAAAACTCTTACATTTATGGCCAATTTATTTTGTTTTATTTGAGGGTCTCACTTTGTCACCCAGGCTGGAGTGCAGTGGTACTATAATTGCTGAGTAGCCTCGAATTCCTGGGCTCAAGCCATCCTCATGCCTCAGCCTCCTGAGCAGGTAGGACGATAGGCACGTGCCACCATACCCAGCTACTTTTTTTTTTTTTTTCCAGACAGGGTCTCACTCTGTCACCCAGGCTGGAGTACAGTGGTGTGCTCACGGCTCCGGGGTTCAGGTGATCCTCCCACTTCAGCGTCCCAGGTAGTTGGGACTATGGGCATGCACCACCATGCCCGGCAAATTTTTTGTATTTTTGGTAGAGACGGGGTCTTGCCATGTTGTCTAGGCTGGTCTAAAACTCCTGGGCTCAAGCGATCCTCCTGCCTTGGCCTCCCAAAGCACTGGCATTACAGTTGTGAGCCACCGTGCCCGGCCCTATTCTTTTTCTTTCTTTTTTTGGGACGGAGTATCGCTCTGTCGCCCAGGCTGGAGTGCAGTGGCGCCATCTCGGCTCACTGCAAGCTCCGCCTCCCGGGTTTACACCATTCTCCTGCCTCAGCTTCCCGAGTAGCCAGGACTACAGGCACCCACCACCACACCAGGCTAATTTTTTGTATCTTTAGTAGAGATGGGGTTTCACTGTGTGAGCCAGGATGGTCTTGATCTGACCTTGTGATCCACCTGCCTTGGCCTCCCAAAGTGCTGGGATTACAATCATGAGCCACCGTGCCTGGCCCTTCTTTTTCTTTTTTTTAGATAGGGGTCTCACTATGTTGCCCAGGCTGGAGTGCAGTGGCTATTCATAGGTGCAATCATAGTGCACTGCAATCTCCAACTCCTGGTCAGCCGCTACTTCTTAAAATGTTTCTCTGTCTGGTTCATGTTTCAAAGTCTGGTTCATGACTCTGCTGCACTTCAGTTTCAAAAGCTGGTAGCAAAGGAAAGAACATGCCAAGAGCTGAGGTTCTGCTGTGATGAGACCACCCAAGCCCCCCGTATCTATACCAAGGGATCTGTTGCCCAGGCTGGAGTGCAGTGGTGCGGTCTTGGCTCACTGCAACCTCTGCCTCCCAGGTTCAAGCAATTCTCCTGCTTCAGCCTCTCAAGGAGCTGGGATTATAGATATGCACTACCACACCCGGCTAATTTTTGTATTTTTAGTAGAGATGGCATTTCACCATGTTGGCCAGACTGGTTTTGAACTCCTGACCTCAAGTGATCTGCCCGCCTTGGCCTTCCAAAGTGCTGGGATTACAGGCATGAGCCACCGCACCCTGCCCGGATGACTTACTTAGCTCTTCAAGGCTTACGGAAGTTGGTACCTTGTGGAACTAGGCTGGGGAGGTCTGGATGCCAGATGTTCTTCTGAGGTTGCTGTTCTTGTAATTGCTGTATTCAAATATATCACCCAGTTGAGATGAAATGCCTAGAGCACAGCTGCGGAGTGGGACCAGCTGGGCAGAGGAGGGAATGAAGTACAAACATCCAGCAATGTTCAGCGCCCTGAAGCAGCTGGGAAGCGCAGGCGTTCAAATCACCAGAGGCATGGCTATATCAGCTCACATATCATGCACACAGATGCATGTCCTAGGCGTGGAAACAAAGCTCCCCAGACCATGGTTAACTCACCGCATGCACCTGGAGTTCCATCTGCACCAAGGCACCAGTGGTTACTTTTAGAAATAAACAAGTCACAATGAACACAGTTAAAAGATGTCAGCACTAGTGGCACTTGGGGACTCCAGCCCAGCTCCTGTCACAAGCAACTGGCCACCAGGTCTGGACCCACATCCTTTGCTCTTGGCCTACTGAGGTCATTCAGTTCTGCTCATCTCCCACAACCTGGAAACCCAAGGGGGCAGGCTGTGCAGTTCATCCTGGAAGAATAATAGAAGAGCAGCTGTCGTGCATGGAAAGATCGTGCAATGGGTCAAGTATTTAATTAATTATTTTTTGAGACAGGGCCTTGATCTGTCACCCAGGCTGGAGTGCAGTGGCGCGATCATGGCTCATTGCAGTCTTGAACTTCTGGGCTGAAGCGATCCTTTCACCTCAGCCTCCCGGGTAACTAGGACTATAGGCACGTACCACTCTACCTGGCTAATTTTTTGATTTTTGGTAGAGACGGGGTCTCCCGAAGTTGCCCAGGCTTGTCTTGAACTCCTGGGCTCAAGCGATCCTCCTGCCTCAGCCTCCCAAAGTGCTGGGATTACAGGCGTGAGCCACTGCGCCCAACCCGTTAATTTATTTTTTGAGATAGGGCCTTGATCTGTCACCCAGGCTGGAGTGCAGTGGCACGATCACGGCTCATTGCAGTCTTGAACTTCTGGGCTGAAGCGATCCTTTCACCTCAGCCTCCCGGGTAGCTGGTACTACAGGCACGCACCACTATACCTGGCTAATTTTTTTATTTTTGGTAGAGACGGGGGTCTCCCTAAGTTGCCCAGGCTGGTCTTGAACTCCTGGGCTCAAGCGATCCTCCCACCTTGCCCTCCCAGTGTTGGGATTACAGGCGTGAACCACCATGCCAGTCTGGGTCAAGTATTTTATATTCATTACTTGAGTTTCATAACAACCCTATAAAGTAGGCATCACTGTCCATTTTAAAACAAGTAAACAGAGGCCTAGGAAAGGTAACCACCCAAGGTCATATACACCAAGGAACAGGCAATGCTGGCATTCAGACCCAGGCCAGTAAACCCAAAGCCCCATGCCCTTGACCCACCACAACAATCTGGGATTCTGAGGGGCTTGAGTCAGGTGACACCCCAGATCTAAGCATCTGAAGGTCCCTAACTGTGGAGCCTTTCATGAGAACAAGCCACTGGAGGGTAAGCACACGTCGCTCTTCTCAAGGGAGGGTGTACTAAAGGAGCCTCATCTCACTCCCCCTGTGCCATGGAGGCCACACCAGGTGAGCACCCTTGGGAGGGAGACGCATAGCCTGACTGGGGTGCTAATGGGTCCTGGCACTGGGTTCTCCACATGAACAGTTGTGTGAATCCAGAAGGCTCAGATCACGTGCCACAGCGCCACCTACTGGCCTGCGAACAACAACATCAGGAGATCGATTCCACTGGCTTTTCTTTGTTGCTCTGTGTGATTTCTTTACATATTCTGGATACACTGTCAGATGTATGTATTAGTCTCTCTACATATAGAGAGGAATTATATAAGGAATTGACTCACGTGATTGTGCAGACCGGCAAGTCTGAAATTTGCAGGGCAGGCTGGAAACTCAGGGAAGAGTTGATGTTGCTGTTCGTCTTGAGTTGAAGGCAATCTGGAAGCCAAAATCTTTCTTCCTGGGGGAACTTTAGTCTTTTCTCTTAAGGTCTTCAACTGATTGGGTGAGGCCCACCCATATTATGGAGGGCTTTACTGCTTTACTCAAAGTCTACTGACTTAAAAGTTAATCACATCCAAAAAGTATCTTCACAATAATATCTAGGTTGATGTTTGCCAAACATCTGGGCACCAAAGCCTAGCGAAGTTGACACATAAAATCAGCCAGCACAGCATCCACTTACTTGCTTGTAAAATGGGCAGTGACACACCTTTTTTTGAGACTCAACTAATGCACATAAAATATGCGGCCTGTTGTAAAAATCTTCCCATACATGACAACTGCTTTTTACCTTCTTTTTTTTTGAGATGAAGTCTCCCTCTTGTCACCCAGGCTGGAGTGCAATGGTGCGATTTCAGCTCATTGCAACCTACACCTCCTGGGTTGAAGCAGTACTCCTGCCTCAGCCTCCCAAGTAGCTGGGATTACAGGTGCCTGCCACCACGCCTGGCTGAATTTTTTTATTTTTAGTACAGACGGAGTTTCACTATGTTGGCCAGGCTGATCTTGAACTCCCAGTCTCAGGTGATCCACCCATCTTGGCCTCCCAAAGTGCTGGGATTACAGGTGTGAGCCACTGCACCCAGCCTACTTTTTAAATTACTCTTGCAAGACAAACTGCATGGCCTATCCCCTTGGATTTCCAGGTTGTGGCAGATGACTAGAGATGAGCAAAATGAAATGACCCAAGGAGGCCCAGAAACATTCAGCTCGAGAAGCAAATAACCCAGGCCCAGGTGTGTTGGTCAGTTGCTTGTGATGAACACTGGGCTGGAGTCCACAAGTGCCATTGGCACTGATGTCTTCTAACCGAGCTCCTTGTGTCTGTTTACTAATTATGTGGGCTTAGTGTAGACTTCCTCTAGGATGCAGCCTGGGAGTTGGTGCAATGGTCTGATTGCAGGGAGCTATCTTTGCATGCCCAGGACATGCCCCTGTGTGCATATCCTATGTGAGCAGCTCTCCTCCTGGCCCCTGGGGATATTGGCTAGCATGGGCCCTATGCTTTCCAGCATCTTCCAGGCCCTGAATGTAGCTCGAAGTTTGTGCTTCATTTCCTCCTCAGACTGGCTGGCCCACTCTGCTGCTGTGCTCCAGAACCTCTCCACTGTGTGACCAGTTTGAACACCCAACCTCTGCACCTATCATCTGGGTTAGAACCTTTCAGCAGCCTCACAGGAAAGCTTTGTGCCCAGTCTTCCCCAGCCCATCTGCACGGGGACCAACTGCTGCCAGCCTTGCAGAGCAAAGGTGGCCAGGACGGTTGGCCACAGAAAAGGGTGCAGACCTGGGGAAAGCTGGCTAGAGTCTCATCCAGAGAGGAGAGCCCATACTTGTGACCCATTCCACATTCTCCTTTACCGGGCAGTTTTTTGTTGTTGTTGTTGTTTTTTTAAAACAGGATCTCACTCTATCTCCCAGGCTGGAGTGCAGTGACACAATCACAGCTCACTGTAGCCTCGACTCCTGGGCTGGAGTGACCCTCCTGTTGACAGCTATTGTGAGGCCTCAGTTCTTGTCTTCTTCATTTAAAAGAATTTAAACAAGAGACACACAGCAAAAGAAGTGCAGCATAGAGTCATTTATTGTAAAGAAAAAAGAGTACTTTGAAAGTTAAGTATATATAGGCTGGGCATGGTGGCTCACGCCTGTAATCCCAGCACTTTGGGAGGCCAAGGCGAGCGGATCACAAGGTCAGGAGTTCGAGACCAGCCTGGCCAATATGGTGAAATGCCATCTCTACTAAAAATACAAAAATTAGCCTGGCATGGTGGCAAGCGCCTGTAGTCCCAGCTACTTGGGAGGCTGAGGCAGAAGTATTGCTTGAACACAGGAGGCGGAGGTTGCAGTCAGCCGAGATCGTGCCACTGCACTCCTGCGTGGCCAACAGAGCGAGACTGCATCTCAAAAAAAAAAAAAAAAGTTAAGTACAGAATAGACAGTGCCCTGAGAGACAGCATTCGTAAGGATGAGACAGCAACGACTGGCGCTAGGGAGGCTCCCTTTCCGGAAGTCTTTCATGATTATTCGTAAGGGGGTGGGAAGAGGCGTTACTAGTAGGCATGGTCTGGGTGGCCTTCTTGGTGCACATGTGCAGTAGTTGTACATGCTTGTTTATACATCGCATGTCTCTTTAGCATCTTTTTTTTTTTTTGAGACAGAATCTCACTCTGTCGCCGAGGCTGGAGTGCAGTAGTGCGATCTCAGCTCACTGCAACCTCCACTTCCCAAGTTCAAGCAATTCTCCTGCCTCAGCTTCCTGAGTAGCTGGGATTACAAGCACGTGCCACTACCCCTGGCTAATTTTTGTACTTTTAGCAGAGCCAGGCTGGTCTCGAACTCCAACCTCAAGTGGCCTGCCCTCCTCGGCCTCCCAAAGTGCTGGGATTACAGGTGTGAGCCACTGCACCTGGCATCTTTAGCATCTTAAATCTCCACCCAGGGGTGTATTTTTTACTATTAAAATGAGCAATGTGTCGGTTTGAGGACAGGTGAAATCAAAATGTGCATGCTCTCTACAGGGGCAATCGCCTACTGAAAACAGCTTTGCTTGAATGAGCTCGATTACAATGTGAATGCTGAGGCTTATTGTGTTGATTGTACAGTCACCACGCTTGCTACGTTCCCAGAACATGGTCATTTCCTTAACTACCTATCCTGCCTCACTCCCACCCCAGCCTCTTGAGTAGCTGACACTACAGGTGTGCAACACCACACCTGGCTAATTTCTTTTCTTTTCTTTTCTTTTTTTTTAGACAGTCTTGCTCTTTTGCCCAGGCTGGAGTGCAGTGGTGCAATCTTGGTTCACTGCAACCTCTGCCTCCCGGGTTCATGTGATTCTCCTGCCTCAGCCCCCCGAGTAGCTGGGATTACAGGCATGCACCACTATGCCCAGCTAATTTTTGTATTTTCAGTAGAGACAGGGTTTCACCATGTTGGCCAGGCTGGTCTCGAACTCTTGACCTCAGGTGATCCACTGGCCTTGGCCTCCCAAAGTGCTGGGATTACAGGCATGAGCCACTGTGCCTGGCTCCTTTTCATTTTTTGTAGAGACAAGATCTCACTATGTTGCTCAGGCTGGTCTTGAACTCCTGGCTTCAAGCCATCCTCCCAAAGTGCTAGGATTATAGGCGTGAGCCACTGCACCCAGCCACCACCTGGCAGCTTTTAAGCCAAAGCTTAGTGGAATCATGGGAGGGAGAAATCCTAGTGTCAGCAAGTGAGGAGGACTCAGGCAAGGAAAAGCAGACCTGGCTCTCCTCTCCAGGTCCACTTAGTGCCAGAGCTCTGTGCCTCACAACACACTGCTTGTTCCAGGCTCCGCTTTTTCTTCTCAAAATGCTTTATAAATGTCTGGTCCCCATCCTCTTTGGAGTAAGGGTTAACGTTATTCTTCAGGTAATAAAATAAGGCACAGACTCTCTTCATATGATCCAGTACAACACCTCATCCCAGATGTGAAATCCTCTTTGCCTAGCCAGGCCATGCTTTCCTCCTCCAGGCAGGCTTCCAGATCTCCAGCTGCAGCTACTCATCCAGTCACGAGCCAAGAGAACCAGAGAGGCAGACAGGGTGCAGCCTGCAGCCTTCTGCAACCTCCAGCCCCAGAACCCCTCAGCACCAGTTTATAAATGAAAGAGGTTTAATTGACTCACAGTTCTGCATGGCTGGGGAGGCCTCAGGAAACTTACAATCATGGTGGAAGGGGAAGCAGGCACATCTTACATGGTGGCAGGCAAAAGACGGCAAGAGCAGGGAAAACTGCTTTATAAAACCATCAGATCTTGTGAGAACTCACTCATATCACAAGAACAGCATGGGGGAAACCGCCCCCATGATCCAATGATTTCCCTTCCCTTCCTTACAGTTCCCTCCCTCGACACCTGGGGATTACAATTAGAGATGAGATTTGGATGGGGACACAGAGAGAAACCATGACAGGGGCTCTCCAGAGAAGCAGCCCAGCCTTGGGCAACTTAGTTCTCCCATCTGACCATCCAACCCAATAAGGCTGCTGACTCACATAGGACCAGGTTAGTGTTTTTCTTAAAGGCACTACCTTTTTGTGGCTGATCTTTAGAATTTATTTTTATTATTATTTTTTTGAGATGGAGTCTCACTTTGTTGCCCAGGCTGGAGTGCAGTGGCGTAATCTCGGCTCACCACAACCTCTGCCTCCCGGGTTCAAGCAATTCTCCTGCCTCAGCTTCATGAGTAGCTGGGACTACAGGTGCATGCCACCACGCCCGGCTAATTTTTTGCAGTTTTAATAGAGATGGGGTTTCACCGTGTTAGCCAGGATCTTCTCTATCTCCTGACCTCGTGATCCCCCTGCCTCAGCCTCCCAAAGTGCTGGGATTACAGGCGTGAGCCACTGTGCCTGGCCGCTAGAATTTAATTTTTATCAGATATATAGATACTAGTTTGAAGTCAAGTAATACTACAAAGCTTATAATGATGAACAGCAGCTCCCTGACTCACCACACCCTTGCAATTCTCAATCCACAGGAGTATTAACTCCCAACTCTTAGAGCTCTTTCTTATGGTAATTAACTATTAATTCATGCTCATACTGTTATTTTATTGGTTTTCAGGTTTCAGATATTCTCTACTGACTAGGAAGATGATTTTGCTTTCAGACCACACATACACTCATCGCCTCTCTTGCCACCCATCCTTTAAATTTGATTGTTTTTTCCTTCTGGGGTTAAATCAATATTCATTGTTTACATTAATTATGCAAATATCACTACCTGAGGCATACCACATACTATAATTACATTTCTGTTAGTTTTCCTTTAACTGAAAATGTCTTAATTTCACCTTCATTCTTGAATGAAATATTTGGTGGATATAGAATTTTGAGCTGACAGTTCTTTTCTTTCAACCCCTAATGATGTTCTTCTGGCCTCTATGATTTCTGATGAGAAGTCCAAGTCATTCAAATCCTTGTCTACCTTAAATTTGTTGTTTTCTCTGTTTTCAAGATTTTCTCAGTTTGCTTTTTTTTTTTTTTTTTTTTTTGAGACAGAGTCTCGCTCTGTCACCCAGGCTGGAATGCAGTGCTGCGATCTTGGCTCACTGCAACCTCTGCCTCGCGGGCTCAAGCAATTCTCTGGCCTCAGCCTCCCTAGTAGCTAGGATTACAGGCACCTGCCACCATGCCTGGCTAAGTTTTGTATTTTTAGTAGAGACAGGGTTTCACCATCTTGGCCAGGATGGTCTTGAGCTCCTGACCTCAGGTGATCCACCAGCCTCGGTCTCCCAAAGTGCTGGGATTACAGGTGTGAGCCACTGCACCTGGCCTCTAATCCCATTTTTAAAATATTTTAGTGGGTTTCAGGATGGAACAGGGATAAACATACGTATTCAATCTTCCATGCTTAGCTGGAAGTCCTCAGCTTTTATGTTCTGAAACACACAAACACTACCAAATGACCTAACTAAAAAAGCGAGGGATGAGAGAATGGGAATGTGTAGATTGCTCTTGAATGTGACTGTGATGTGAAGTACTGCTGCTATTTTTTTTTTTTTAAACACAGTCTCCCACTCTGTTGCCCAGGCTGGAGTACAGTGGCGCAATCTAGGCTTACTGCAACCTCCGCCTCCCGGGTTCAAGTGATTCTCCTGCCTCAGCCTCCCAAGTACGTGGCACTACAGGCGTGTTTCACCACACCCAGCTAATTTTTGTATTTTTAGTAGAGATGGGGTTTCACTATATTTGGCAAGCTGGTCTCGAACTCCTGACCTCGAGATCCGCCTGACTCGGCCTCTCAAAGTGCTGGGATTCAAGGCGTGAGCCACCGCTCCCGGCTGTACAGCTGCTATCTTAAGGGAGAAACAGAGGCAAGTCTAATGACTATGATAAATCTAATTTATGAAGAAAACCAAAGGGCTGTATAGAGTGTTGTTCTAGAGAAATGAGGGAAGGAGCTCACAAAGCAACACAATATACTTCTTTATAAAGCAAATATGGAAAATTTGATCAGGTTTCTTTTCATTGACAGAAAATCTGCACTCTCAGGAGTCTAGAAACAGTAGAATCGAACACAAAAGGCCAGGATGCTGGCAGCCACTCTCCTCCAATGAGTAAGCTGCATACCACTTACCTCTGATTCTAACTCAGTGAGGTTGCCAACTATATCTCTACACTCCACCACCAAGTCATCCAGATGGTCCTGGAGGCACTCCAGCTCCTGCAAATATAAAGGCAAGCCACTGGCATTTATCAGTCACATACATGAACAAGGGAAGGGGAGATATCAGCGTCATGACACTTCCCTTTTCAGTGGTCCTCCTTTCTCTTCTTTTTAAAATTACCTCACCGAACAGGACACAAAAGCTTTGTTTAATTCCCCAGACTAAGATTGTTGAAAAGATAATTACTTCATGTAGCAGGTTGGTTATGAGGGCCAAGTGGGCACAAGAGCCATGCAAAGGCTGGGCACGATGGCTCACACCTTTGATCCCAGCACTTTGGGAGGCTGAAGTGGGAAGATCACCTGGGGTCAGGAGTTCGAGACCAGCCTGGCCAACACAGTGAAACCCCATCCCTACTAAAAATACAAAAATTACCCGGGTGTGGTGGTGGGTGCCTGTAATCCCAGCAACTCAGGAGGCTAAGGCAGGAGAATTGCTTGAACCCAGGAGGGGGAGGCTGCAGTAAGCCAGGATCGTGCCACTGCACTGCAGCCTGGGCAACAAGAGTGAAACTCCATCTCAAAAAAAAAAAAAAAAAAAAAAAAAAAAGAGCTGTGCAAATCCCTCAGAAGACCAAATCTACAAGTGCAAGGAGAATCAATCTTCAAGTGTCCTCAAAGTCTAAAAACCTTATCAGGCCTTGATTCTATTTTCAATCTGTGCTTTGATAATTTGTCACCTCTCATTTTAAATATGCACTTTAATAATGATCATCAGACAAATTCACAGTGAAGAGCACAGATTATTTTAAGACTCTTTATTGGCAAAGTAATTGGGAACCAGGGGTCTGGAACACAGGATACAACTGATAGCTCCTGCAAGTCAGATCTGGGATTCTAACTCCAGTATACATCAAAAGGGTCCTCTGAAGAAAAACAAGTGAACACACTAGGGTTTGGGTACTTAAAAGCTATCTTGTGTGGGCTTTGGCAACCGAGCTGGAGCTATCTGTAGCATTAGTCTATTACTATTCCTTCTAGAGGTTTACAGGTTTAGAGGTTTCAAGTATAATATCAGCTCACTTTCACAAAACATATCAACAGCTATTTCTTAGCAAAGTGCTCTGTTAAAGGATCAAGTTTAACTTACTATTCTGCAAGAATCTCTCTGTTTCAGAATTAGAATGTGAGGGGAAGAGAGGAGTTGTAGGAATTATACAACAGCCAGAATGGAAGAAGAAGAAATAAAAAAGCTAAAGGAAAATACCCCAAACTTTTGGGAGTAAAATAAACGGCTAAGAGAAAGATCCTATTAATAGAATCCTGGCTGGTCTCAGTGGCTCACACCTGTAATCCTAGCACTTTGGGAGGCCGAGACAGGTGGATTGCCTGAGCTCAGGAGTTTGAGACCAGCATGGGTAACATGGTGAAACCCTGTCTCTACTAAAATACAAAAAATCAGGTGGGTGTGGTGGCAGGTGCCTGTGATCCCAGTTACTAAGGAGTCTGGGGTACAAGAATTGCTTGAACCCGGGAGGCAGAGGTTGCAGTGAGCCGAGATTGTGCCACTGCACTCCAGCATGGGTGACAAAGCGAAACTGTCTCAAAATAAAAAAAAAAAAAGAATTCTTAAGTTTAGCTTCTCCATGACGGGCTGCAATGTAGTGCAGCTTTCTAAAGTTTACTTTACTCGGGG
Organism: Gorilla gorilla gorilla; assembly: GCF_029281585.2. Lineage (NCBI taxonomy): Eukaryota > Metazoa > Chordata > Mammalia > Primates > Hominidae > Gorilla > Gorilla gorilla. The sequence goes on from NC_073242.2 coordinate 104,381,157, forward strand.
TTCTAAAGGAAACTATTTTCTGGGATTCCAAATCACCATATCCCTTGTTTCATTGGACAGAGGCAACAGAAAGCTGAACTATAAGCATTTTCTAACAATATACCCAACAGAACTGTAGCAGGCTCAGGAAACAGACTGCTGAACATGATAGTCCTATGCTCAACAGACCTGAGTAGGCAATCACGTTTCTCCTTTAAAATGTCCAATTCCTGTACCTGTGACTTTTTCATACTGTACTTCCAGAGGGGGTTTTGTAGTGGTACAAATGGAACCCAGAAACCTGAGTTCACTCCTTGAGTATTTATGTGGCTTTAAACATGCAGTATTCCTACTGCTGAGTATCCTGCATTCAGATGGAAGACAGCTAGCTTCCCACATGACCTGCAGTCATGCATCTTTCCTTCTTTCCCTTAAACTGGGACACAATCCTAAGGAGCCAATCACAGCACTCAGGGAATTCTTGGGGGCTGCTCCTTCCCTCTGCTTCCTAGATGGAGAGGCTATATAATGAACCCAACTGAATTTTAGGTAAGGGAATGTATACACTTAACTTCTCTGAGCTTCAATTTGTCAACCAGGTGAGAAAAAATTCCATTTCTACATGTTTTTTGGGACTGTTCTAGGGCATGCCCACTATTCATGCAGACCAGTACTCACATATGCACAGATTTACACCCTGCTTATCTCAAAAGGACTTAATGGAGAAAATGAATTAAAAATGAGTAAAATGAATAAAGATGAGAAACAAAAAGGAAAGAGGATGTGAAATGGAGCCAGTAGTAAGCTTTCTACAAAAATGCCTACCATGAAATCTTATATACCTGTAAGACGCAGGCCATACCATTGGCTCTAGAAGTTTTAATAAGCAACAGGAAGAGGGAAAATAATCAATTACAAAATACAATAACCATAATGCAAACACAAACTCGCTGCCAACTATTCCTGATACAAAGACCAGAGAGAAAATTTTCCTGAGAATTTCTTCCAGAGAAAATATTGAACAATACAACAAATCACATCTGTAAGGTAAAGAGAGATGGATTTTATGGTGTTTGTACTCTGCATAAAATGTTAAACATTAACATCATCATTATTGTAAGACAAACAGAAAGCGATGTCACCTACCTGTCCAGTCTCTGTTTTCTCACTGCACCATTTTCCCAGATCAATCAGGCACTTATCCTGGAGGGCAGGATCCAGCTTGACATCCATGGCACGCTGGTGTAGGATCCTTTGGACTTCAGCTCGGCACTCCCGTGAGAGCTGCATGAGAAAAAATGAGCTAAATACTTGAAAGGTAACAAAACAAAAACACAAAGATATGAGATAAACCTGCTATGAGGAAACTAACAAATAACCCTGTATTTTATCTCCCAAATTTTATACCTCAAATATCTTCCAGAATAAAAATTAAATGTTGCGGCCAGGTGCGGTGGCTCACGCATGTAATCCCAGCACTTTGGGAGGTCGAGGCGGGCGGATCACCTGAGGTCGGGAGTTTGAGACCAGCCTGACCTACATGGAGAAACCCTGTCTCTACTAAACACACAAAATTAGCCAGGCATGGTGGCACATGCCTGTAATCCTAGCTACTCGGGAGGCTGAGGGAGAAGAGTCGCTTGAACCCGGGAGGCGGACATTGTGGTGAGCTGAGATTGCACCATTGCACTCCAGCCTGGGCAACAAGAGTGAAACTCCATCTCAAAAAAAATAAAAAAAATAAAAATAAATAAATAAATAAAATGTGCAAGAGGCTTCGAAAAGCCCATATCTTTAGCAATGCGATTATACATATTCAGCAGTTTCTAATATACTATATAAACAACATTCTTTTATGAGAGTATCCTGATAAAAGTGAACTGGCTTCATTCAGACTAGGTTAGTTGGAAAGTTTTGTGTTTGTTGTTTTGCTTAGCAAAACTAATGTGTCAGTCTATGAACGCCATGTAGAAGGTCAGATCCAATTCAAGAGAGCATAATATACACTTGACTCAGGAGAAATGAGTTCAAATTGACCTAAATCAGAAAAAGCAGGAAAATGTAGATATAACATTATGAGATAGGACTGGACTCTTCTAGATGAGCTATGAAGAATTAGCAGAGGGTAAAGCAGGTGAAAACTAGTATTTTTCCAAGGGCCATGACAAAGCTGTTACTGACAGATACGGTTAGTCTCTCTTGCAAAAAAAGAAAAAAAAGCCAGCATACCCGGGGCAGGAGGGATGGAAAGTAACTGTTTAATGAACACAGGGTTTCCTTTTGGAGTCATGGAGTGTTTTGAAACTAGACAGACATGATGACCACACAACACTGTAAATGTACTAAATGTCACTGAATTTTTCTCTTTAAAATGGTTAAGACCAGGAGCGGTGGCTCACACCTGTAATCCCAGCTCTTTGGGAGGCTGAGGCGGGCAGATCACCTGAGGTCTGGAGTTCGAGACCAGCCCGACCAATATGGAGAAACCCCATCTCTACTAAAAATACAAAAATTAGCCGGGCATAGTGGCGCATGCCTGTAATCCCAGCTAATCTGGAGGGTGAGGCAGGAGGCGGAGATTGTGGTGAGCCGAGATCGCACCATTGCACTCCAGCCTGGGCCAACAAGAGTGAAACTCCGTCTCAAAAAAAAAAAAAAGGGTTATTTTGGCCAGGCACAGTGGCTCACATCTCTAATCCCAGCACTTTGGGAGGCCCAGGTGGGCGGATCACCTGAGGTCAGGAGTTCAAGACCAACCTGGCCAACCTGGTGAAACCCCGTCTCTATTAAAAATCCAAAAAAAAAAAAAAGCCAGGCATGACGGCAGGCACCTGTAATCCCAGCTACTCGGGAGGCTGAGGCAGGAGAATCACTTGAGCCAGGAGGAAGAGGTTGCAGTGAGCCAAGATCACACCACTGCACTCCAGCCTGGTGTGCAGTGAGACACATTCAAGAGTGAGGCTTTGTGTCAAAAAAAAAAAAAAAAAAAAAAAGGTTAACTTTATGTTATGTGAATTTCACCTCAATTAAAAAAAAAAAAAAAGAAAAGAAAACTAGCACCACAGACTCCAACTCTTTCTTATTTAAAAGAGAAGAAACCTCCTACCCCCTAGTCACTATAGTGACCAGAAAGATGCCGGGATTTGGGAGCCCTCACGGTTAATGAGAGGCTCATTATATGGAGAAAAAAAAAAAAAAAAAAAATTCCCAAGTTTTCTCACACAGCAGTATGAACACTGGGTTAGGGTGCAGCAACTGATGTATGCCATTTCCTTCTGAGTCCCCTCATTCTGGATTTGAGATAGCCAGGCTTTTGCATTAAGCTCAGAAGGGGTATTTCTAAGGATGGATGAGAAGTGATACCATCTCAACTCTCCGGAACAAAGGCAGGACTGATAATGGAGCATCTCAGAAGGTAGAGAAAGCCATCGTGGAGAACAAGTGCATGTCAGTGCGCACCGGGAAGCAACTGATGCTGCCGAGACCCCAGCACACACAAACATCCCAACAAAAAGCAGCAGTTGGGGCAGACAAATACCAAGAGACTGAGGTATGGAGGTTTCTGCTCCAACCAGTCCATGGGCAGACAATGCGAATGTGTTCAGCTGCCAAGAGGAGAAGCCTAAAATCCATTTGTAGCCTGGCTAAAAGCTTCTAATGGATCCTTAAACCTAAATAAAGTTAGGACAGCAGAATTTAACTGTCCATTTGTGATTCAGATTTTGGGAATTAAAAAAAAAATCTGGAAATCTTCCCCCACCCACTTTGTTAAAAACATAAAATCAGATGATAGAAGCTGGTAGGGCAACTCTAAGTGCACTCATGGAAGGAAGAAGTTTCTAGAAGTGCAGCAATCTTCTCACCAAAAAATAGTCTAAAAAGTTTTCCTAAGATGACTGAAATCAGAAGAATATACAGCAAACAATTTAAAAAACAAATGACAATAAGAAGAAATGAAGTCGATATTCACTGCATACCCTCCTTCCCTGTTCCTCAGTGCGGTAGGCGTGTCTGTATAAACAAGAGAACACAGCTCCCTGAGGCATAAATTCACTGGTCTCATTCCAACCGTGGGTGTGGCAAAGACGAGAAGCGTCTCCCTGGCACTTGCGGTACAGGACAGGGTCCAGCCTATAAGGTTAAGAGTTAGAAGATAACCACTAATTAATAGACATTTCCTTCTAACACAGGCTCAGGGTTTTTATGAGGTGTTTGCTTGTATACTCATTGATAATCACTTCCAGGGGCGTGGAGACAGAAGATATGTAAAAGTATATTTCTGAATTTTGTTCTTTTGTTGTTTTTTTTTTGACACGGGATCTCTCAATCTGTCACCCAGGCTGGAGTGCAGTGGTGCTATCTTGGCTCACTGGAACCTCCGTCCCCCGGGGCTTGAAGGCAATCCTCCCACCTCAGCCTCCCAAGCAGTTGAGGCAACAGGCACACACCAGGCTCTTTTTTGATATTTTTGGTAGAGACAGAGTCTCACCATATTGTCCAGGCAGGTCTCAAACTCCTGAGCTCAAGCAATCAGCCTGCCTTGGCCTCTCAAAGTGCTGGGATTACAGGCATAAGGCACCGCACCCAGCCGTGAATTCTGTTCTTAATGAACACACAGTAGTCAGCACTGTGGGAGGCCTAGGCAGGAGAATAACCTTCTATAGAAGTTTGTTAACCTTCTACAGAAGATTTAAAGTCTCTCTCAAAGATATCTTGGCTTTGTTAGATACCTAACATTTTAATAGACTTAGCACTCACATGCCCTGGGTGAAAACAGAAAACTAGGGTTGCAGCCACCACCAGGCAATTCACAACTTTTTACTTAATACTTTTTACTAAATACCTTTTTCTAAGTAGGAATGAAGTTCAATCCTATGTAATGTATTAGATTCAGTAAGATCAGGAAATGGCAAGATAAATAGTCTCCTATTCAATTTTCTCTCTTCTTCCTGTGCCAGGTAAGGTGGTTATCTTTTTGGTCACTTGAGTGTGCTTATCAATTTATGAGACTTGACATTTAACTCTGAATCTGGAGACAGTGGATTAGACAATGAGCCTGCTTCTTCTCCAAATCAGACCAGGGCATGCTTAATTCTGTCCATATTATATTGTCAACTTTGGTAGATGGCTAGTTAATGGGAGAAAAAAGCTAATAGTTAATGAGTAACTATTAAGAACTAATATTTAATGAGTAACTATGCAGCACTTTTTTTATTATGGGGGAAGGAATTAAAGAGGAGAAAACGTGATTTTGATTAAGGCAATACACTCAGTAGACTATTTAGGTTGAGATGGCCTGAGTAAGCAAAGGGAAATTACAGCCCAGCTTTCTGTAGTCCTTTCCAGAGCTAATCTGAAGGAATAGAAATAAGAATATATTGAATCTTTAAGTAACCTCTTTCTAGAAAAAGTGTGTGGGCAAAACACATGCACACACACACGTTTTTTGAGATAGGGTCTCACTGTTAACATGCAGTGGCATGATCACAGCTCATTGTAACCTACAGCTCCTGGGCTCAAGTGAATCTCCTTTTTCTTTTGAGACGGAGTCTCGCTCTGTCTCCCAGGCTGGAGGGCAGTGGCGCGATATCGGCTCACTGCAACCTCTGACTCCCGGGTTTTACGCCATTCTCCTGCCTCAGCCTCCCGAATAGCTGGGACTACAGGCATGCACCACCTACGCCTGGCTAATTTTTTTTGTATTTTTAGTAGAGATGGGGTTTCACCGTGTTAGCCAGGATGGTCTCGAACTCCTGCCCTTGTTATCCTCCCACCTCGGACTCCCAAAGTGCTGGGATTACAGGCGTGAGCCACCGCGCCCGGTTCAAGTGAATCTCCTGCTTCAGCCTCTCAAGTAGCTAGGACTACAGGTGCACGCTACCATACCTGGCTGATTTTTTTTTAGTTTTTAAAGAGACAAGGTCTTGCTATGTTGACCAGGCTGGCCTTAAACTCCTGGCCTCAAGCTATCCTCCTGCCTAGGCCTCCCGAACTGCTGGGATTATATGTGTGAGCCACTGTGCCTGGCCAAAATATATATTAATCACCAAAAAAAATTAACTACCACACCATGGTGGCTTAACAACCGAATGGAGAAGCCACTGAACTTGAAAAGCTAGAGAAGCAGTCGGATCCAGCACTGGCTGCTTTGGAGGTGGGGAGAGAAAGCAAGATGCGGAAAGAGGAGGGGAATGACAGCCAATGAACTCAATGATTCTGGCTGTAATACGGATCCTTCTCCTAGTTCATCCTCCCACCCCCGCCGCTTTTTGTTAACAGAATGAGAGGGAAATCAGAGAATCAAGTTGTCACTTATTGACAAAAACCCCTTAAGACAGACTTAATTCAGTAACTCTCAATAAATAAATAAAAGCCAATTACCATATCCACTGCAAATCAATAAAAATACAACTGCACTATTATCTTCTTAGAGACATATCTGAAGGCGCTTTTGCCACCCCCACAGGTGCCATACTTCTTACTAGACAGATCTTTGTAGTATTAGAAACATTTTGACCCTGACTTCCAAAGTCGTGGTGAACAAGGATGTGTGGTACAGGCTGGTAGTGGGCTGACTCTGCTTTTAGATAATGTTCTGAAAGTGATAAAGAATAGTTTTTCAGGGGATTGGAGTGTGTTAGCTGTCCCAGAACCGAACAAAAAGAGTTTCCTACTGATTATTTTAATAAATACAAGTAATTATGACTACACAGGAGAAGAGGCTGAGGCAATACATTTACTTTGGCTTCAAAATACTCACTTCCAATCCCGGGAGATGAAATACTGCAGCTCTAAGAGACGGTGTTCACAGTCTTCTACCATCTTCTCTGTGTATAAATGTTCCATCAGGCACGACAAGATCCTAGCCATAAAATGTGTAAAATTGTAACAAGAGAGAAGTGTTCAGAACTCTATGTCAATATAATATTTCCCTGGTCTGTAGAAGGCGGCTTTTAGTTATTTTCTTAGGGCAATCAGATTTATTTTTCTGAGAATCACTCAAATTAACTGAACCTGACAGTGGTTATACCTTCGATCAACTTCAGAGCCACTCAGCACTGAAGACTATGCATGCACAAGGGCAGTGTGCAGCTGCTGTATTTTTAACTGGTTATGAAAACTTTCCAACACACAAAGAAGTAGAGAATAATGTAACAGCCACCTTCCCTCCCCATAACTTTATCAATCTATGGCCAAGTCTGTTTTAACTCTAGGCCTCTTTGCTGATATTTTAAAGCAAAATCCCAGATACTCCATCATTTCATTTGTAAATATTTCAGCATGTTTCTTTAAAATATAAGGACTTAATACCATTATCACACCACTAAGCAATTATTTTAAAAGCTTTACTATCATGTAATACCCTGTTAGTTTTCAAATATTTTCCTTTCTTTTCTTTTCTTTTTTTTTTTTTGAGATGGAGTCTCGCTCTGTCGCCCAGGCTGGAGTGCAGTGGCGCAATCTTGACTCACGCAAGCTCCGCCTCCCAGGTTCACACCATTCTCCTGCCTCAGCCTCCCAAGTAGCTGGGACTACAGGCACCCACCACCACGCCCGGCTAATTTTTTTGTATTTTTAGTAGAGATGGGGTTTCACTGTGTTAGCCAGGATGGTCTCGATCTCCTGACCTCGTGATCTGCCCGCCTCGGCCTCCCAAAGTGCTGGGATTACAGGCGTAAGCCACCGTGCCCGGCCCAGATACTTTCAATTATCTTTTTTTTTTTACAAGTTTGTTCAAATCAGGATCCAGAAAAGGTTAACTGATAAGTATCTTAAATGTATTTTCATCTGTAGCAGTTCTTCCTTCTTCCCTCTCCCCTGCCCCCTCTTTGCTTGATGTGGTTATTTTTACACTGTAAATATTCTTAATTAGTTTAACCACACAGAAAGCTTTGAGGAAGAATATGATTTTCTAATTCTCTAGCACAGCATGAACAGCAGGAGTTCTTGCATAGCAGCATGAGATAAACATGGACTATACTGCAGGCTATAAAGATTTTTGCAGAATGGGAAAGCTGCTCTTACTTGTAACTGGTTTTTTTTGTTTTTGTTTTTGTTTTTTTTTTGAGATCGAGTTTTCCTCGTTGCCCAGGCTGGAATGCAATGGCACGATCTTGGCTTCACCTGCCTCAGCCTCCCAAGTAACTGGGATTACAGGTATGCGCCACCAACACCCCACTAATTTTGTATTTTTGGCCAGGCGTGGTGGCTCACACCTGTAATCCCAACACTTTGGGAGGCCGAGGCGGGTGGGTCATGAGGTCAGGAGTTCAAGACCAGACTAACCAACATGGTAAAACCCTGTCTCTACTAAAAACACAAAAATTAGCTGGGCATGGTGTCATGTGCCTGCAATCCCAGCTACTCGGGAGGCTGAGCCAGAAGAATTGCTTGAACTGGGATCCGGGAGGCGGAGGCAGCACTAAGTGAGATTGCGCCACTGCACTCCAGCCTGGGCTACAGAGCAAGATTCTGTCTAAAATAAAAATAAAAATAAATTGTATTTTTAGTAGAGACGGGGTTTCTCCATGTTGGTTAGAGGCTCATCTCGAACTCTGGACCTCACGTGATCTGCCAGCCTCAGCCTCCCAAGGTGCTGGGATTACAGGTGTGAGCCACCACGCCTGGCTTGGTTTGGTTTTCTGAGACAGGGTTTTGCTCTGTCATCTGGGCTGGAGTGCAGTGGTATGATCATAACTCACTGTAACCTTGAACTCCTGGGCTCAAGCAATCTTCCCACATCAACCTCCCAAGGAGATGGGACTACAGGCATGCACCACCACGCCAGCTGATTTTAAAAACTTTTATGTTGCCTTGCTATATTGCCCAGGCTTGTTTCAAACTCGTAGCTTCAAGTGATCCTCTCACCTCGGCCTCCCAAAGCACTACAATTACAGGCATGAGCTACTGCATCCGGCCATGGTTTAAGAGCTGTTTTTACATCATAAAAAATAAAACTAAAGAATGAGAATACTTTAATATAGCATTTATTCAGCTTTTCTAGATCTTGGTTGCAACTTTAGTATTCATTTTGTCCATTACTACTCCCTTCAACTACCACATTTTGTTTTCTATTTCTATTTTCTGTTTCAAGTATTTTCTGATGATTACCAGGTAGTCAATGTATACAATGAGTCAATATACAACTAGGATGAAAAGTACAGAGTGCCAAAGTATGTACCACCTATCCTCAGTGTTTCTCTCTTTCATTTTAATTTGATCGTGATATAAAATTATTCAGTAACCTAATATATAGGTCCATATATGCTCAGTCATTGTCCGTAAACACCATCACAATATTGGGTCTAGGTGTCTCTATATCATGGATGAGGCAGATCCTAGGTTTTAATTCCAATACTAGTTTTAATAAAAGTTGGTGTATATTCAACTTGTTCAACAAAATTTCAGTTAAGATGTCAAACCACCCAAAAGTCATTTGAAGGAATGTTCCCTGTGCTGCCAAATGAAATACAATATGGATAAATACCATGGAGAAGATAACTTACATCGGGTCTCCAGATCTTATATGTTTGCAGGCTGTCTGGATTACAGATTCACAAGCTTCATTCAAAGCTCGATCAATGCGGTAATCTGCACCAGGGTCAGTCTCCTGAATCAGTGTTTGAAGCTGAATTAAAATAAATTAAGAAGGAAGAAAGAAAGTCACTTAGGTGCTAGGTAAGAGCAGTGTCTTCATACATTCAGTTGCTCAGTCCTATTTACCACAATGTACTCCAATAAAGTTGTCTACAGTTGTCACTAGCCAAGCTCAAGAGCATTTGCCAAATACTTTTCCAACTGGTTTCTCTACCTTGACTGCAGGTTTTTCTGTTTGAGTCATTGATGGGGACTGCTTATCTATGTTCTCAGTAATCCCTGGAGGTCTTTACAACATGAATATGAAGGCTGCCTCTTTGCTTTTATCTGCCTACTTGTTAATCAGATTACTAAACCTGGTGCACCCAGCAAAGCCAGATTTAAGTGGAAAAGAGTAAATAAAGAACATTTTCACTTAAGAGACCTAATTGGGTCCTAAGAATCTAGAATTTGAATTTTGCTGCAAAGACACTGGTATTAAGTCAAGTGTGCTGTGCTTTATTAAAAGCAGATGTGCAATTTCATTTAACTTGCAGAAATATCAATTACAAAAAACAGGATTATGGTATTTATAATTTCCCATTTTCCTCAACTATTTTTCTATAACCAAGAGGTAAACCAGAGCTTGCTCATTCTAAGTACATAGAAAAATACTTGTCATTATGCAGCTGGAAATGAGACTATATTCTTTATCATTTACTTTTCCATCTTGTCATGGAACAAAGGAAAGACAGGAGAATAGGTACTTCACATTTTTTTTCCTGCCTTTAAAGCACTTGGGGCATAGATGAAAAAGCTCTAAATTAAAATCAAAAGAACTGAGTTCTATTAATAGTTCTGGCTCTGACAGATTAGCTTTGAGAACATGGACAAATTGATTACCTCTAAGTTTTAGTTTCTTTAACTGCAGAAAATTGTAAGAAATAATAATATATGGGAGAATATTAGGTAAACTGCAAAGCATTTTATAGACATGAAAGATGATTATTACTACAGATAAGTAGCAGATGGTGTTTTGGGGTAGAAATCTTTTTTTTTTCTCCCCGAGACAGAGTTTCGCTCTGTCACCCAGGCTGGAGTGCAGTGGCATGATCTCTGCTCACTGCAACCTCCACTTCCCGGGTTCAAGTGATTCTCCTGCCTCAGCCTCCTAAGCAGCTGGGACTATGGGCATGTGCCACCACTCCCGGCTAACTTTTGTATTTTTAGCGGGGATGAGGTTTCGCCACGTTGGCCAGGCTGGTCTTGAACTCAAGTGATCCGCCCACCTCGAACTCCCAAAGTGCTGGGATTACAGGCATAAGCCACCACACCCAGACCTGGGGTAGAACTCCTTAATAATAGAAAGCAAATTTGAAAACCATAATCCTTACTGGTTTGCATTCCCTTTTGCCAAGTTAAAAAACTGGAACCCTGTTGTGTCACTGATTTGTCCTCTGATCCTTATACATCTAACCTATGATCCCACAGGGCCTTCACTGGAGCACCTGTGGGATCATAGGTTAGATCACAAATTTATCAGAGAACCATAATCAAAAGGAAATAAAGGAAAAAACCACAAACTTCTATTATCCTGAAAGAAGCTGGTAATCCAGAAGAGAGAAACATGAAAGATTTCCAATATTCTAGGATAGAAGTTATTTATACCAAAAATTGTTGGTGGCAATTTGGGAAACCTACAAAATGCTGTGGTTAGCTGGTGGGAAAATTACTATCGAATGATTACCAATGTTACTTATGACATTTGTTGACAAAGACCAAAGCATTTACATCTTTTTCTGAGAAAAGTTGGAAGCAACATGGGAGTCTGCAAGTCTCTGCAAGAACTCTATCAGTTAAATATCCATGACTGACAGGCAAACGTCAAGAAACAATACATGCACTAGACTGCAAGCATTTACAGGCGAAAATGAATGCCCTCTAGAGCCTAGTGGGCTAACAGCTCCAGGGATCATTGCCACTCTGGAATTTAGTGACAGTAGCGTGGGAAATAAACACTGAAAATGTGAATTGCTACATGATTATACACCTATTCCAGCCCCTGGCATGCTTAGGAAAACCTGGGAAAATGCTTCAGAGAGATGACTAGAGAATAAGACTGGCAGTTATCTTTGGCCTAGGAGAGCCTGGGCCCACGCTTACTCAGCCATGAACGAAGAGAATTTCACAGTTCATGATTATGGTGCATTTGGGAGAGTAAGTACTCAACAAGATGATAATTATCCTTACGCTTTACAGCTTACTACCTGTTGAGAAATCACTAAATCAATCACCAAGCAGAGAACAGGGAAAACTAATGGTCAACCACAGACAGGTATGGAAGTCTGCTGTATTAGGAAGAAAAATTTGAAAAAGAAAGAAAAAAGGGGCCAGGAACAGTGGCTCATGCCTGTAATCCCAGCAGTTTGGGAGGCCAAAACGGGCAGACTGCTTGAGCCCAGTAGTTTGAGAACAGCCTGGGCAACACGGCGAGACCCCATCACTTAAAAAACAAAACAACAAAAAAGAAATAAAAATAAACTCCCCCAAAATGAATTACTTTAAAACATTCATCAATTTGACTGGGGATGGCTACTGTAGTAGAACACTAAGGACATTTTTCTCCCTTTGGATCATTTAGGCCTTCAATTTTTGTGGGCAAAAGCTAAAAACCCTGGGTCCATAAAAATAAAAATAAAGCGCTTCTTTCCTACTTGGCTAAATTTTTTTAAAATTTTATTTTAATGTTTTAATTTTTTATTTTTTGAGGTGGAGTCTTGCTCTATTGCCCAGGCTGGAGTGCAGTAGTGTGATCTCAGCTTACTGCAACCTCTGCTTCCCAGGTTCAAGTGATTCTCCTACCTCAGCCTCCCAAGTAGCTGGGACTACAGGTGCGTGCCACCACGCCCGGCTAATTTCGTATTTTTCATAGAGACTGGGTTTCACCATGTTGGCCAGGCTGGTCATGAACTCCTGACCTCAAGTGATCTGCCTGCCTTGGCCTCCCAAAGTTCTGGGATTATAGGTGTGAGCCACCATGCCCAGCCCCACTTGGCTAAATTTAATATGGGCAAAACCATATGTTTCACTACTTGAAGCCACTCTACATTTGGAAAGTACTTTTCTTCTGGACACAAAGGGTGATGTGGGAAGTACTTATGTATCTTTCAAGCTGAGTCACTAGTTCTTTCAACAAGCTACATTTTAAAAAGCCCTGGGTGTGAATTAGGTGCCTCGAAATAAAGTCAAATCAGTCTATTTTCTTTTTTCTGTATCCCTTACTACAAGTGTAGCCTCAGTAGAAAGACAGGTTTAGGCCGGGCATGGTGGCTTACACCTGTAATCCCAGCACTTTGGGAGGCTGAGGCGGGAAGATCACCTGAGGTCCAGAGTTTGAGACCAGCCTAGCCAACATGATGAAACCCCATCTCTACTAAAAATACAAAAATTAGCTGGGTGTGGTGGTGGGCAACTGTAATCCCAGCTACTCAGGAGGTTGAGGCAGGAGAATCATTTGAACCCGGGAGGTGGATGCTGCAATGAGCAGAGATTGAGCCATTACACTCCAGCCTGGGCAACAAGAGTGAGACTCTGTCTCGAAAAAAAAAAGGTAGGTTCATTCCTAACCCCTGCCACAACAACCTTTCTGTGCTGCTTTAAGGATGAAGTGCAAATATAGGCTGTCTCCTGATTCATTTTTGGTCTGGGTCCCAGGACCCACACTGGCACAGAGGTTCCCCAAGGAAGTCACCAGCAACAACTGCACCTTAGAAACAACACTGTGGCAAAATCAAACAGCAGATTCCAGAAGCCTTCCCTCCTGCCCAGGTTGGTATTTTAAAGAAGTTACATTTGTCTGTTTTCCCACCATGGGATGCATAGACACGCATGCGTGCGCACACACACACACACACAGACACACGTGCACACATGCACTGGTGTCTACTCTGGGTCAAGGTGAGTAACTAAAGCTAAGATATAATTTTACTCCACATCCAAATTCTATAAAACTGCTGTGTTTCAGACTGCAAAGTTTTGTTTCAGACTGTAAAAATCTGATTTTACACGATTATCAGGAAAATAAAATTCGAGTTGATATCCAGTTTTTAATAAAAATGCCAACTATAAAATAATAGACTGATTGTGGCTTTCTAAAGTTACACTGAAGGAGGAGAGCCTCAAGTTTCTACTATTCTAGGATATAAAGCGAAACTATCTCTTGTGCTCCCTAAAGGAAAGTTCACTGCACAGGGCACACTGGTGCACATGGTATGTTAAGTTGCTCTAAGACTCCTATCCAGTAAAAAGTAATCAACATGGACAACAGGAATGAAAGGGATGTACTAAATCTCTAATACATTAACTTGTGTTTTGTACCTGACCTACAGTTATTCAACTGTTTATAAACGCTAGATCAAGAAGAACTTTATCTCCCCAAGCAAAGTATGCTAACTGTGAGGTTTAGTGATAGAAAAAGGACTCCCACCATGGCACACGTTTACCCATGTAACAAACCTGCACATGTATCCTGGAACTTAACATTAAATTAAATTAAAAAGAAAATGGCTCTTCCATGCATAGTTGCCCTAGTATATGAAGAAAAGATAGTGTGATTTCAAAAATGACATGCTCTCTTGATCCTTCAGGCCAGGAATTCATGCCATGCGGTAAATTAGTAACAGAAAAAATTTAGAAACTTAGAAAAAATTTCAATTCATATCAACTCTTTTTCAGCCTCAACTCAATCAAATCTATTACAACAGGCAAATTCTCTCTTGGTAGAGGGCCTGTCGTCATTGACTGGAACCTGGTTTGCCTTGATTCTGAGTTTAGGAAATCCAGTCTAGCAAGCTGCACTTTCTTTAGGAACTCTAGCAAATAATGCATTCTATCTATCTAAGAAGACAATTCTTTTTATTGATTATGAGCTCAAACTTTTGCTCTGTAGCAAATGTCACATTCTTACTAAGATATGCCTGAAGAAGCAACGTTCAGTCTCTGATCATTAGTACCTAATGTTCAATGTGATACCACAGATGATCCATATAAAGCAAGGTGGGACAGCATCAGGAAGAGGCTCTTCAGCTGATAAATGTGACATTCAAAATGGCAATAGCAATGTCTCCTTACCGCCTGCTGGCAGTTCATTCCAAGGTTCCCCTTCTCCCCTCGAACTACTTTCATCAAACAGTGTAGGGTCCGCCCTTTTCGATGTAATCCAGAACAATGGTGTTCAATCTCCCCCCGACAGCTTAGGATGATCTCAGGGCTCAGAGAAAAGTCTTCCATCAACATGCGTCGGTAATCCAACATCTCCCCCTGGCACTCACTGCTGACTTGTCGCCCTAAGTTAGGATGTAAGTCATAACATTACGAAGGGTGATGCTATGTATTAGCATCAGAAATCACCACCTATTAAAAGTACATATTTCTATCTGTAATACAATATACCTATCAGACATGCTAACATCTGAAAAGTTTCGAATTAGCAAAAGCTTTAGCAGCATAAAATAGGCTTAGACTCCAGATATTCAGGCTTCTCCTGTCACTGTTCTGCATGAAACAGGTTTTATACTACTGCACTAATAATGCAAATGCTTTGCCCATGGAAATCTTATCAATAAGATAACTATTAGGGTAAAAATGAAAGCCAAAGAACAATCTCCACTGGCCTACACAATTAAAGCTTTTGGAAAAGACTACATTTAAGATATTCACTATAAGCTCCCCCAACTTCTTTGAGCTGTAAATGCCAATGGGGAAAACTTTTTTTTTTTTTTTTTTTTTGGGGGGACAGAGTCTCACTGTGTCACCCAGGCTGGAGTGCAGTGGCGCGATCTCGGCTCACTGCAAGCTCCGCCTCTCGGGTTCACACCATCCTCCTGCCTCAGCCTCTCCGAGTAGCTGGGACTATAGGCGCCTGCCACCACGCCCGGCTAATTTTTTTGTATTTTCAGTAGAGACGGGGTTTCACCGTGGTCTCGATCTCCTGACCTCGTGATCTTCCTACCTCGGCCTCCCAAAGTGCTGGGATTACAAGCGTGAGCCACCGCGCCTGGCCGGGAAAACTTAAAATAAAAAGATTAAAACAAAACAAAAACTGGTCACCCAGACAGTTTGTTTAGTGATAAAGCCAAAATTTGAAGCCAAGTCTGACCCATGTGCTACATCACGCTACCCTGAGTCTCCTCAAAATGTTGCACAATGTGTATTTCAAAAACGAAAACTAGGCCAGGCGCAGTGGCTCACACCTGTAATCCCAGCACTTTGGGAGGCCGAGGCAGGCAGATCACGAGGTCAGGAGATAGAGACTATCATGGCCAACATGGTGAAATCCCATCTCTACTAAAAATACAAAAATTAGCTGGGCATAGTGGTGCGTGCCTGTAATCCCAGCTATTCCAGAGGCTGAACTAGGGAGTCGGAGGTAGCAGTGAGCTGAGATTGCGCCACTGCACTACAGCCTGGTGACACAGCGAGACTCTGTCTCAAAAAAAAAAAAAAAAAAGAAAAGAAAAGAAAAAACTATTCAGCTGGGCACAGTGGCTCACGCCTGTAATCCTAGCACTCTGGGAGCTAAGGTGGGAGGATCACTTGAGGGCAGGAGTTTTGAGACCCGGCATGCCAACGTGGCAAAACCTCATCTCTATTAAAAAAAAAAAAAAATTGCTAGGTGCAGTGGCTCACACCTATAATCCAAGCACTTTGGGAGGCCGAGATGGGCAGATCACCTAAGTTTGGGAGTTTGAGACCAGCCTGACCAACATGGTGAAACCCCATCTCTACTAAAAATACAAGAATTAGCCGGGCGCAGTGGCGGGCGCCTGTAGTCCCAGCTACTTGGGAGGCTGAGGCAGGAGAATGGCGTGAACCCGGAAGGCGGAGCTTGCAGTGAGCCGAGATTGCGCCACTGTACTCCAGCCTGGGCGACAGAGCGAGAGACTCCGTCTCAAGAAAAAAAAAAAGAAAAAAAAAAGAAAAATACTCAAAAAAGCAAATATGGGAGGAAACTAACGTTTATATATATAAAGCTCTAGAGTGTGAATCCAAAAAGGAACAGAAATGATAATTTAAAAAAAAAAAAAAGAATGCTACCTCTGTGTACAGCTGACTCCAGGCACATTAACAAGTAGGAGAGCCTGGCTTCACGCGATCGCGGAAGGTTTTCCACATTGCACCGGTATTTCTTCAAGTCACTTTTACAGGATTTGGCCAATGAATAACTGACTTTATAATCCTGGGCAATCAGCTTTTGGCGGGTTGTAAGTGCTTCTCGACACTGAGGAAAGAGTACAGCAACAGCCGTGAGACCACTCATGTAACTTTACTGTTGACGTGTACCACTAAGATGAGCATAGCGACTCAGCCAAGTACATGTCAACAACTGCAGTTATTACCAACATATCTATCTTTAAGTTTGGTTAAAATTTTCACAATTGAGCTAAGCTACTGTGGCATGAGACAGGGGTAAGTGGGTGGGGAACCTAGAAATTCTGTAGTCACTTGCTAGTTGTTGCTGCAATAGCAGCTGTCCAAAACATGTAAATATCTCATAGATCCCAATATGTTAACTTGACACACAGCATTCTTTTCCACTTTAACAATACCCCTAACATAAATTTCACTAGCATCAAACTGGCAACTAACATAACATTTGGGATATTCTGTTCAATGCTTTAAAATACAATTATTCAATTATTCTGTATCATCTGAATAATAAGATTTGAATAAGATTGTTCAAATGATACAAGAAAAAGGAAATGAGAAACATTTCTTCAGCTACACAGGAAAGTAAATGACAAGATAGCAAAATTAATTATTTCAAAAGCCATCAACTATTCTTGCATTCATTCAGGGACAAAGAACTAAAAGAGGATGCTTAATGATATAGCTGCTGAAAAATTAAATAACTAATTGCCTAGAAAGCACATTGATTTGGTTAACCTAAACTTCTTGAGGAGGCAGGGCTGGCCTTAGTGTGGTTTTATATAAAATTCTCTGATTTTACTCCCCAAACAAATATCTGAGAATTTTATATAAAATCACACTGAGGATTTTATATAAAACCACAGTGAGAGGCGGGTGGATCACCTGAGGTCAGGAGTTTGAGAGCAGCTTGGCCAACATGGTGAAACCCCGTCTCTACTAAAAATACAAAAATTAGCTGGGCGTGTTGGCAGGTGCCTGTAGTCATAGCTACTAGGGAGGCTGAGGCAGGAGACTTGCTTGAACCCGGGAGGCAGAGGCTACAGTGAGCCGAATCATGCCACTGCACCCCAGCCTGGGTGACAGAGAAAGACTCCACTCAAAAAAAACAAAAACAAAACAAAACAAAACAAAAACACCTAAAAAAACCACCACAGTGAGAACCCTACTTGGCTTCTCACTATCTAGATATCACAATCAGGGTTTCATTTTCTTGGTTTCAGCCAAATATGCTTAAAACCCAAGTACCTCACCTCTGAAAGGGGTGAGCTTTAACAGTCATTTACGTTTTGGTATAAGATTATAAGAAATATTGTTTGAGAGAAATTGAGAAAGCTTTTTTTTGAGACAGAGTCTCACTCTGTCGCCCAGGCTGGAGTGCAGTGGTGCGATCTCAGCTCACTGCAACCTCCACCTCCTGGGTTCAAGTGATTCTCCTGCTTCAGCCTCCCGAGTAGCTGGGATTACAGGCGCCTGCCACCACGTCCGACTAATTTTTGTATTTTTAGTAGAGACGGCGTTTCACCATCTTGGCCAGGCTGGTCTTGAACTCCTGACCTCGTGGTCCACCTGCCTCAGCCTCCCAAAGTGCTGGGATTACAGGCGTGAGCCACCGTGTCTGGCTGAGAAAGCTTTTAAAAAACAAATAAAACATTCATTAGTTTCAAAATAATACTTACCTTTTCACTCATGGATTCTTCAAATTTATGGTTAAAGAGGCACTTATACACTCTGCCCTCACCAGCTTGTGTCTATAAGATGGAACATACACATTATTATTACTTTAGCTAAATAGTTATGCTGAACATTATCCACAATCTCATATAGAACTTTCTATTAAATGATTATAATCGTAGATACCTTTGGACAAACAGCTCTTCCATTTATAAAATTTAATAGGCTTTTAACAAAAACAGTGACTGCAGTAAAGACGAAAAAAATATTCCCATGATATTTGGAGTTTGTCATTTGTTCTCAGATGTATTTTGTTAATTAGGGAACCAAGAGAAGTGTTAGAGTCTGAGTCTTTTTTTTTTTTTTTTTTTTTTTTTTGAGATAGAGTCAGTCTTGCTCTGTTGCCCAGGCTGGAGTGCAGTGGCACAATCTTAGCTCGGTGCAACCTCTGCCTCCTGGGTTCAAGCAATTCTCCTGCCTCAGAGCCCCAAGTAGCTGGGATTACAGGCCCCCGCCACCCTGCCCAACTAATTTTTTTACTTTTAGTAGAGATGGGGTTTCACCATATTGGTCAGGCTGGTCTCGAACTCCTGACCTCAAGTGATCTGCCTGCCTCGGCCTCCCAAAGTGCTGGGATTACAGGCGTGAGCCGCCGCACCCGGCCTCTGAGTCTTCTTTCTTACAAGTGTATGCTAGAGTTAACGAAACTCTTACATCAGTGGCTCTGATGGTTAAAGCTGTTAATGCAAACCAGCAGGCAGAGTGGAAGTGTACACAAGTTACTTTCAGTACTTTGTTGTAAGGATGGAGAGACCATTCCATTTAAAGAGTTAGAAGGCTGTTCTATAGAGTCAGCAGGTGGTAATCAAGGATTTGGTTTTAAAGATTAGCCACCTGCTGTTTTCTTCACCTTAGCCAAAAACACATAAATATATAATGCGTCAAAGTTTTAGCCACTGAATAGATGTAAATAAGATCCTGGGTAAAATAAAATTCCTATAGATAAAACAGACTTCCAAGAACTGAAATTGAGAAGTGAGATAAAGCAGAAAAAATACGAAGTGCAGATCATTAGAAGCCAGTTGTTAATCAAATGTTCAATCATCAAGGTTGAGCATCCATTTACCACTTTCTGCTATACTGGGACCAATTTCTTCTTCCATTTCTGTGGCTTTTCTACATGTGAGGTTTCTTGATGGCTTATTTTACGTTAGAATAGAGTACTAAAAAATATTTAAGTCACAGTGGCTCGTGCCTATAATCCTAGTACTTTCAGAGACAGAGGGAGGAGATCACCTCAGGCCAGGGGTTCAAGACCAGTCCGGGCAATATAGCAAGGCCCCATCTCTACAAAAAATTTTTTAAAAAATTGGCCAGGCAAGATGGTGCTTGCTTATGGTTTTAGCTACTTGGGAGGCTGAGGCAGAAGAATCGCTTGAACCCAGAAGTTGGAGGCTGCAGTGAGCCATGATCACACCACTGCACTCCAGCCTGGGCACCACAGCAAGACCCTGTCTCAAAAATTGGGGAGGCTGAGCTGGAGCACTGCTTCAGGTCAGAAGTTCGTGACCAGCCTGGGCAACATAGCAAGACTCAATCTCTCAAAAAACAACACAACTAAATTAATTAAAACAAAATTATATATGTGTAAAAATAAAAGGAAGAAAAGAACAGTTTCTGAGCTGACTCACATTTTCACAAAAACGCTCCCGATCATCTCGGCAAGCAAAATATAAATGCCGGTCTAAGTGAAAGTCATCCGATGACAGCTCAGCCACCCGGAGAATGGCTTTCTTGCAGAGTTCAGAAACTTGAATCTTGGGTTCTCTTTCTTCTGCTTCTTTCACCAGGCCTTTCTCCAAGCATGATACCACCTCACCTTGTGAATGTGCATCCTAAAATAGCGAGGATATTAATATTTTAAAACTTTTACCACATGGGTTTCAAATAAACAACATTTGGCTACACACACACACACACACACACACACAAAGTAATAAAACCCCATCATAAAGTTGACTTATTAATGTTCTACCGAGAAATCAAGTAAGAACCAACCACATTGTGGAAGTTAAAGAAAATGCTCTCAATAATCTTCAGTTAGAATATAATACTTGCATGCTACAAATGGAAACAGAGATCCTGGAAAGTTTAAGTATTATAGTTTAGTTAGCACTAGAAATAAGAACCTGAATTTTTAAAAATTTAAAATGTCAAAAATTCATAAGAAACACAACAGGGCCAGGCACGGTGGCTCATGCCTGTAATTTCAGCACTTTGGAAGGCCGAGGCAGGTGGATCACCTGAGGTCAGGAGTTCGAGACCAGCCTGGCCAACATGGTGAAGGCCCATCTGTACTAAAAATACTAAAAATACAAAAAATTAGCCAAGCATGGTGGTGTGCGCCTATAATCCCAGCTACTCAGGAGGCTGAGGCAGGAGAATCACTTGAACCCGGGAGGCGGAGGTTGCAGTGAGCCGAGATTGTGCCACTGCACTCCAGCCTGGGCGACAAGACAGAAACTCCGTAAAAAAAAACAAAACAAAAAAAACCACATTGGCTCAAAGTTCTGGTCATAGTTCATGTCAAGACTGAAATTACACTGCTGAAATCTCTGTTCATTTGTCTCTAAAAACCAGGCATTTCTCAAATAACAGTGCTTGCTATTTTTTTTTTTTTTTGAGACGGAGTCTCGCTCTTTCACCCAGGCTGGACTGCAGTGGCGCTATCTCGGCTCACTGCACGCTCCCCCTCCCAGGTTCACTCTATTCTCCTGCCTCAGCCTCCTGAGTAGCTGGGACCACAGGTGCCCGCCACCACGTCCAGCTAATTTTTTGTGTTTTTAATAGAGATGGGGTTTCACCATGTTAGCCAGGATGGTCTCGATCTCCTGACCTCATGATCCGCCCGCCTCGGCCTCCCAAAGTGCTGGGATTACAGGCGTGAGCCACCGCGCCTGGCCAACAGTGCTTTCAGTCAAGTTAAAAACCAACAAACCACACAATCCACTAAGAAGTTAGAGACTTTCTTTCTCCTTTCCCTACTCTGTGGTGTCCACAAACATCCCAATATGTAGAATCTGTTGTTTAATACTCACGTTGATGTTTTGGATTTATCTTAATGGGATTTAACAAGATTACCACTGTTTACACAAAACGCTTCTGAGAGTTTTCTTAAAAACCATCCAATTATCTTTAATTGTACACTTCATCATCCCCAGAGCAACCACAAACATTCATTCATGCAAAATATGAGATAGTTCCCCTAAATATTTTCTATTCAAGAGTCCTAATCTATACTTATAAGATATGCTTCAACAATTTAAGGTATAACGACTAATATAGCAAACCAAAGCATCTTAAAATATAGTGCTATTAGCCCGGCACGATGGCTCAACGCCTGTAATCCCAGCACTTTGGGAGGCCAAGGTGGGCGGATGACGAGGTCAAGAGTTCAAGACCAGTCTGGCCAACACAGTGAAACCCTGTCTCTACTAAAAATACAAAATATCAGCTGGATGTGGTGGTGTGCACCTGTAATCCCAGCTATTCTGGAAGCTGAGGAAGGAGAATCGCTTGAACCCAGGAGGTAGAGGTTGCAGGGAGCCGAGATTGCACCATTGCACTCCAGCCTGGGGGGGCAGTGCAAGGCTCCGTCTCAAAAAAAAAAAAAAAGTGTATATATATATATATACATATTTTATATATATACATTATATACATATATATAGTGCTATCATTTATACACACGCAATTAAAATCTTGTTATAATAAAATACCTATATATGAAATAATCTGCATATAATAAAAAGATTCTGGCCAGGCGTGGTGGCTCATGCCTGTAATCCCAGCACTTTGGGAGGCCGAGGCGGGTGGATCATCTGAGGTCAGGAGTTCGAGACCAGCCTGGCCAAAGTGGTGAAACCCTGTCTCTACTAAAAATTCAAAAATTAGGTGGGTGTGGTGACACGTACCTATAACCCCAGCTACTCAGGAAGCTGAGGCGAGAGAATTGCTTGAACCTGGGAGGCGGAGGTTGCAGTGAGCTGAGTTAGTGCCACTGCACTCCAGCATAGACAACAAGAGTGAACTCCGTCTCAGGCAAAAAAAAAAAAAAAAAAAAAAAAGATTCCTAAAACCAAGTAGCGTAACATCTACTTCAGACAAAATTTCAAATCAACCAAAGAATGTATTTTTTTCTATTTTAATTAAAGGATTTGTCTATAGCACCTTAATTTCCAAGTGTTTCCATGAAAGCTTTCGTGTTATCTCCTAACACACATATGAAGAAAGGACACAGCCCTGATATCTACTGCGGACATGAATGAACAGAGGCTCATAGGAGTTAACTAACTCATTTGAGTTGTAGAACATAAAGTGTCTAGCTAACAGTCCATTATTTATTTATGGGGTTAATCTGGGTGAGTGGGTGGAGTCTATAAAACTCCTAAAACTTGTTTGTTGTTGTTGTTTAACTTTCATTTTTATTTATTTTTTTAAGAGACAGGGTCTTGCTCTGTTGCCCAGGCTGGAGTGCAGTGGAGGGATCATAGCTCACTGCAGTCCCAAGCTCCTGGGCTCAAGTGATCCTCCTGACTCAGCCTCCCGAGCAGCTGGGACTAGAGGCACACACCACCACCCTCAGCTATGGAACACTGTGTTTTTTACTGTAACTTTCCTATGTTTATATGTACTTATATACACAAATACTATAATTGTGTTATAAATGTCTCCAGTATTTCAGCATAGCCACATGCTGTACAGGTTTGTAGCCTAGGAGCAATAGGCTATACTACATAGCCTAGGTGTGTAGTAGGCTATACTCTATGATACTCACACAGTGATCAACCTGCCTAACAACACATTTCTCAGAACGTGTCCTGGTATTCTCATTGTATCCTCATCGATAAGCAACGTGTGACTAAATGTAACTACACTGGCATTAGGTCATAACAATACTTCTGGCTGGGCACGGTGGCTCACGCCTGTAATCCCAGCACTTTGGGAGGCTGAGGCGGGTGGATCACAAGGTCAGGAGATAGAGACCATCCTGGCTAACACTGTGAAACCCCGTCTCTACTAAAAATACAAAAAATTAGCCGGGCATGGTGGCGGGCACCTGTAGTCCCAGGCACTCAGGAGGCTGAGGCAGGAGAATGGCATGAACCTGGGAGGCGGAACTTGCAGTGAGCTGAGATTGTGCCACTGCACTCCAGCCTGGGCGACAGAGTGAGACTCCGTCTCAACAACAACACCAAAAGAAAAAAAAACAATACTTCTCTACTAGATGTTTCCATTCATTGTAACTTTCAGATAAATACTTTTTTCAAATAAGGGTATTTCAGGAGTTCCTCGGAGTCTCTGAGCTTTTAGTGCATTGGAGTTTATAACTGAAATGCATATAAATATTTGACAACGAAGACTGCATGGTTAGTTACCAAACATTAATTAAAGTGAGGTGAACTACACACCTGCACATTATGAGAAAATAAGCTCATTTTGGTTTAAAAAGTTATTAATACACAGGCTTGGCATATGAGTAATAAATTATCCTATAAATGAACTTACAATAATTTTTTGTTAACTTTATTATGGTAGAAAAACATCTGCCTAAAATCTACTGCCAATGCCTTGATCCGTTTTTAGAAGTTTGATAGGCAGTATTTTTCTTCCCCATATTCCGTGTCCTTTAACAACAACAGCCCCCACAAAAAAAAAAAAAAACCAACAACAGATGCTAACACTAATCTCTAAATAGTAGGCGAGAACTCAGTTTTTATCTCTGCTATAAACCATTCTCTATTTCAATCCTTCTGCTGTCTTCTGTAATCTACCTCACTAGATAAAGGAAAAAGGAATATTAGAATTACTCAAATTAACTGGTTAAAAGCAGGAAATAATAAATGAAATAATAAATAATAAATGATACAGCTACCAAGAGAAAAGCATAAAAGTACTAATACTGTGGCACATGTCCGCAATTAAGTTCCTTTGTTGGCAGCCACAGTCTTTTTCTTCAGATGATGTAAATCATTTATATCTTTACTTTTGGAAATCTGCCCTTTCATTTTGACAACATTTATTATTATATAAAATTCTAAAGCCTTTATTAATGTATCTTCTTTGTTCTAAAATTTATATTAACATTTGAAAAAATCATAGTTTTGAAATCATGACATTTATGTGTTCATACAAAGGCAAGGTACAAACAGATTAACCATGAATCCTCTCCTCGGTCCTTTGGAGGAGGCCAAGTCAAAGCCAGTCATAGAAGTTTCAAGCTTCAGTGGCAGCAAATTTGAAACTGACAAGCCTGTTGTTTTCTGTGTTCAGAAGCTGCTTTGTTAATTTTCAGTATAAGTTTTCTATCTAAATAACTGGCTTCAGAAAAGCAAACTACGGGTTTTAGAAAAAGGCAGAGAAGAGCTGAGAACATGCCTCCCTCTTTTTTAAATTTGGCTGTAGTTCAGAGTGAATGATATAGGAAGGAAGGTGTTTTTTCAGAAGTTCAGGTGTGAGTCTATCTCACTGCCCCCAAAATACAAGAAAGCCTTTGATGCTGGTGTAGCGACCTGGTATAAACTGAAATTTCACCCAACTGGTAGACATACTGAAAGATTAAATGACAAAAGTGTCATTTCTATCTTTAGTCCATAGGAACAATTTTTGTTATTTTATCTAAGTTGAATAAACAATCCTGTCGTGCCTTTTGGCTCCAGCAGTACTATTTTCTGCAATCGTTTCAGTCACTACAGACTTAGTAACTCATACATGGAGGTGACAATTCGGAGAGCTAGAAGGAGGCTAATCAGCTGCTACCTTGGTGGTCACCAGGCAAGAACTACTCCACAGAGGGACTGAAACGCTCGGCTTTACTGCATGGAGCACTCATCACGAGGGTGAAAAAGCCTCATTTCTGATTCCTGAAAAGTATGTTTGGAACCCTGTGGAGACTTTAAAAGGAGCCAGGTTTGGAACTGGATATAATTTTCAACATCCTAAATAAAGTCAGAAGAGCTTCCTGAATCATCAGTGACTTAAGTGCTTTTGTGCCATTTTGAGAGTCTGCTGGAAAGGAAAACACTGCGTTCTTTATTAAAGCTGTCCTTTCCTTATTTGCCTGAAAGATTTATGCCAAGCCACAGAGTTTTTCAAGACCAACTCAGTGGTACACTCTGATAAAGGAACAGGCCCTGTGCTGATATTAAGGAAAGGGTATCAGGGCTTTGGTGACAGCCAGACAATACACAGCAAGAAACCCTTCATTTGAACTGTGTGCTCAGTTCCAGGATCCTAACACCATGTCCCCTTTGTCAGTGATAGACGCCTGCCAACCATGAACAAATAGAGGGCAAAGGGAAAATGGGTTTTATTTTCCATATTTCCTGAACAGCAGATTAATGAGCAGCAGCAACTAATAGGTGATGCCACAGGTCTCAGGCTCCCTCTCCCACCGGCATCCATTACTTTTCAGGAGTTTTTTTCATTTTTGCTAAGCAAACAAATTCAGAATAAACCTGGCCAGATTTCTATTGTGACCTTCTGTTCAGCAGACTAAGTCAAAAAATAAGATCAGATATAACTGTGGAAGAAGAAACTAGCTAGGTAGTTATTTTCTTTCCTGTCTTTACTAAAATCAGTTCTTCTGAGATGAAGATTAATAATATATCACATTTAGAGAGGACTTTTCTTCCAACTAACTAGAAGTACCTTCACATATCTTAAAATTTTCTAATATTTTATAGATGAACAGCAGCCAGTGTGCTAAGTAATTTTTTTGTTTGTTTTTTTTGAGACGGAGTCTCACTCTGTCTCCCAGGCTGGAGTGCAGTGGCGTGATCTCGGCTCACTGCAAGCTCCACTTCCTGGGTTCATGCCTTTCTTCTGCCTCAGCCTCCCAAGTAGCTGGGACTACAGACGCCTGCCACCACGCCCGGCTAATTTTGTTTTTCGGTGTTTTTTTTTTGTATTTTTAGTAGAGACGGGGTTTCACCATGTTAGCCAGGATGGTCTTAATCTCCTGACCTCGTGATCTGCCCACCTCAGCCTCCCAAAGTGTTGGGATTACAGGCATGAGCCACCGCGCCCGGCCAGTAATTTTTTTTATACTAACAGTGGGACATACGCAGAGAACGATTACTGAACTTGGCCGGGACCGGTGGCTCACGTCTGTAATCCCAGCACTTTGGGAGGCCGAGGCGGGCAGATCACTTGAGGTCAGGAGTTCAAGATCAGCCTGGCCGACATGGCGAAACCCCATCTCTATTAAAAATACAAAAATTAGCTGGGCGTGGTGGTGCATGCCTGTAGTTCCAGCTACTCGGGAGGCTGAGGCAGGAGAATCACTTGAACCCAGGAGGCTGAGGCTGCAGTGAGCGCAAATCCCACCACTGTACTCCAGCCTGGGAAACAGAGGGAGACTGTGTTTCAAAAAAAAAATATTAGAGAACTCAGGTCTCTCCTTTGCCAGAGGCACATTACAGGTAACCAGCAGCTGGTCTAATATTGTGAAGACAACACCACTCTTTGCAGGTATTAATTCCTCTGCTTCCCATACAGTACTGAAATATTTTGCTACAAACACATGAAATACACTGTCAACCAGCCTTAGCTCTTAGGGCTGTCTGGACAAGTTTCTTCAATTTCAACTTAAGGTCACTCCAGTCCTAAATTTTTCCCATGTCAGTTATACAAAGCTTTTCATACACCAAATTTTAAGACCCCTTTGTTGAAGCTAACGTAGTATTAGATACCTTTTCTCCAAGCCGAATACTGCCACATTTCAGAATGTTGATGTCATTTTTGCAGTCATCCATGAAGCCACAGATTAAACGGTAATCACTAAAAATGATGGCCGTCATCTTAGTAATGTACTGGTGACACTGATACTCAGTGATGTTGCCTCGGTGATCCACCAAGCAGGAAACCATGTAACCTTTTCCAACCGGTTCATCAGCACATTCTTTAATCTGCTCAAAATAAAGTAGCTGTTTTACAAAAGTATTCCATGCTCGTATCAAACAATATTTATCAAAGAGAAAAATGTCTGAAATTTTCCTGTTGATTTCCTAATTCTTTACTTGGAAGAAAAAAAGAAAAATGCTTAGAAATATATCCAAGGAAAACATTTAGGAATACATTCATTTTAAAGAAAAATAGTGTCATCCCTACTCAGACTGTTGTGCCTTCTAGAAAAACCTGATTAATGTGTTTTGCAAAAAAATACCTACATATCAAATGCTTAGGTAATGCTCACTTCTAAATGCAGTGAAAAGAGCTGTTAACATCTACAGCTTTGGCATGGTCCTATGGAAGTCCTTGTAACCATGCAAAAAATGCAGGGGACAGCGAGGGGATGAATCTAGGGAGGAAGGTTTGACAAACAGGTGCAAAAGTGAAGTCCAGCTGCATACCCTAAGCCACGCTACACAGAAAACTATTATTGTTAGGCAAACCTAAGGGCCAAGGAGAGACAGGAGGGAAGGTGTAATATTACTTCTTGACATGATATTATTATTATTTATCTTTTGAGGCAGAGTCTTGCTCTGTCGCCCAGGCTGGAGTGGAATGACATGATCTCGGCTCACTGAAACCCTTGGCTCCCAGGTTCAAGTGATTCTCCTGCCTCAGCTTCCTGAGTAGCTAGGATTATAGGAGCTCACCTCCATGCCAGGCTAATTTTTGTATTTTTAGTAGAGACGGGGTTTTGCCATGTTGGCCAGGCTGGTCTCGAACTCCTGACCCCACGTGACCCGCCCACCTTGGCTTCCCAAAGTGCTGGGATTATAAGCGTGAGCCACCTCACCTGGCCTACTTCTTGACATGACATTAATGTGTTCTAAATTAACTATGGATTGAACATGTGTTTTTGAAATCAGTAGAATCCAAACTTAACCGCTGTGGTCTGGGACACATGTGGTCTGGGAAACATGTTTAAAATAATGATCAGTGCAGTTTAGCAAGAAGTTTGGGAAGGGGAACCTAGTTTGGGTGGTTTAGACATATGATCTAGTGGATAAGGCACAGAGTGATTCTGCATGGTGGTGTTCCTGCAAAGTGCATTCCAAACCACAAAATGCTAATAAAGCAAACTAGCCCCGAAATGCTGAAATTCAGGCAAAAGTAAAACCTAATAATAGAATTATAAGCTTAAATTATAAAACAGAGAAGGTGTTTGGAAAAGAGCCTATTGCATTTGGGGAAATTAAGACAAACTGAAGTGGCAATTCTGACAAGAGGAAGGAGTTAAATGGGAATGTTTATTTTGAATATAAACAAGAAACAGTGCTTTATTTGTCCTTTGAATGCAATAGAGAGCATTCTCCCCATTAGGCCTATCTATCACAAGCATGCCCATAGGGCAAAACAAACACAATCTCCTCTTCCAAAAGGTGCTGGATGAAGGACACACCACCGAGGAATTATCCTATAGGCAACAGGTTGTCTTCACCTCTAACTCCAGTATCAAATCCAGACCACGTAAACAACTCAGTTCAGAAAAGAAAGTTGTGTTTACTTCTAAAGGGGCAAACTTGGGAATTTAGTAAATAGTCTCACACTGGTTTCAGAGACAGCAGAGATTTTCAACAGTCAAGATGAATGAAATTCTTTCAGTTTAACCCCAAGTAAGTTTTTGTGATGCCTAAAAGAGGGCCATGGCTGGGCGCGGTGGCTCACGTCCGTAATCCCAGCACTTTGGAAGACGGAGGGGGGTGGATCACTTGAACTTAGGAGTTTGAGACCAGCCTGGCCAACATGGCGAAACCCCATCTCTACTAAAAATACAAAAATTGGCCAGGTGCGGTGGCTCATGCCTGTAATCCCAGCACTTTGGGAGGCTGAGGCGGGTGGACTGCCGGAGCTCAGGAGTTCGAGACCAGCCTGGGCAACACGGTGAAAGCCTGTCTCTAATAAAATACAAAAAATTAGCCAGGTGTGGCGGCGTGCGCCTGTAGTCCCAGCTACTTGGAAGGCTGAGGCAGGAGAATTGCTAGAACCCGGCAGGCAGAGGTTGCAGTGAGCTGAGATTGAGCCATTGCATTCCACCCTGGGCAACAGAGCGAGACTCCTTCTCTAAACAAATAAACAAAAAACCCAAAATTAGCTGAGTGTGGTGCCACACATCTGTAGTCCCAGCTACTTGGGAGGCTGAGGCAGGAGAATTGCTTGAACCCAGGAGGTGGAGGTTGCAGTGAGCCAAGATTGCGCCACTGCACTTCAGCCCCGGTGACAATGAGAGACTCCATCTTAAAAAAAAAAAAAAAAAAAAAAAAGAGGGCCAGGACTGTATTTCCTGGAAAAGATTTTTTTTTTTGCCGAACAAAACAGATTTAAGTTTGAAAAGTGAAAGGAGGAATAGATGCTTGAAAATCCCAGCACTTGTAATTCAACCACAGAAAAACACTGGATAAAAAACAAGACTAGTGGCAGACACCCACTTAATGAAACAGAGAAACATTTTTCCAGGCCCTAATATTGAGCAACCAAAAGTTTTAAAACATCTCAAGAGGCCAGGAGCGGTGGCTCACACCTGTAATCCCAGCACTTTGGGAGGCCGAGGCGGGCGGATCACGAGGTCAGCAGACTGAGACCATCCTGGCTAAACTAACACAGTGAAACCCCATCTCTACTAAAAATACAAAAAAAAATTAGCCATGTGTGGTAGCAGGTGCCTGTAGTCCCAGCTACTTGGGAGGCTGAGGCAGGAGAATGGCATGAACCTGGGAGGCAGAGCTTGCAGCGAGCAGACATCGCACCACTGCACTCCAGCCTGGGTTACAGAGCAAGACACCGCCTCAAAAAAAAAAAAAAAAAAAAAAAAATCAAGAAAAACCAGGAGCACATTTTGAACTGTAGCCTCAATAAGAAACTAAATGTAAATTTTAGCTTCAATCACTTGAGATTTTACTGAAACACAGAGATGTGGCACCTACTCATTTTTCAGCTCACTATCCATTACAACAGGGCATGGTGTTAGAATGAGAAGTTTGCATGTTTCTTCATTCTGCTGAATAGCACTTTTTCCTTCTATCTTACTAAACTTCTAAGATGAACAGCAAAAAAGGGGCACTAAATCATCACCAACATATTTAAGAATAGGAGTAAACTCTGAAGTGGCTGGGGAGCAGATTGAAGAGGTACCATGAGCAAAATGCTGCAGTCACTCTATTTTTTGACTGGAGCCAGAAGGAAAGCAGGCAGGATTTAGCTCAATCCTGGAGATTAAGTTTGGTTTGTATTAATAGTTTACAGGTATTCTTGTGATG
Organism: Gorilla gorilla gorilla; assembly: GCF_029281585.2. Classification (NCBI taxonomy): domain Eukaryota; kingdom Metazoa; phylum Chordata; class Mammalia; order Primates; family Hominidae; genus Gorilla; species Gorilla gorilla. The sequence continues at coordinate 104,411,858 of NC_073242.2, forward strand.
TTGTTTTTCTCCCTGGAAGTACGATTCCAAAATTAAGAAAGATGATAGAATGAAAATATAGAATGAAATGTTTTGCTGGAGACTGTGTTCTTCCTGATATTTAATTTCCCTGACTCCAGTATAATCTTCCTGTGGGAGGGAGAAGTGTCCTTGTTAATGCTAATCTTTTACAAAACTAGAACACCCCAAAAGGTCACAGAGGACCATCGTGATACACACATTATATGGAAGCCAGCCTAATGCAGAGTGAAATTATTCTAGTGAATATGTACATACTCAACTAAATTTCCCTGGGCCAATCAAACTGGTATGTATTTAATGGGACACAAAATGAGGCAAAACAAACATATGTGGGTGTATATATATGTATCTCTCCCAATGTGTTTTTTTAAAAAAAACTATTTATGGCCGGGCACGGTGACTCATGCCTGTAATCCCAGCACTTTGGGAGGCTGAGGCGGGTGGATCACCTGAGGTCAGGATTTGAGACCAGCCTGGCCAACATGGCAAAACCCTGTCTCTACTAAAAATACAAAAATTAGCCAGTCCTGGTGGCATGTGCCTGTAATCCCAGTTACTTGGGAGGCTGAGGCAGGAGAATTGCTTGAACCAGGGAGGGAGAGGTTGCAGAGAGCCAAGGTGGCACCACTGCACTCCAGCGTGGGCGACACAGCAAGACTCCCATCTCAAAAAAAAAATCTACTTACAATTGTATAGTACCACAATATAGAGGGAAAATACAAACATTTAAAGTTCAAGCCTGGGAATAATTTCTTTGTTAGTATTTAGTTTAGTTATTAAGCAAACATCTTTGCCCTTGATATTTTAAAGTTAGAGGTTTAGTCCTATAGCTAGCTAAGGTAGTTTGAGATGTAGAATATTAAAGCTAGGAGCTAAAGATAAATTTTTCAACGATATGCCTTTCTGCTTGGAAGCCCCAAGGTAAATATGAGGGGTCACTGCTTTAAAAGAATAAAACATAACTGATCTAGTATTAGAAAGTTTGAGAAAACAGGTTCTACGAGTCCCCATAATGACACAAGGAACACAGGCTGATGGTTTATCTGGATGAGACAGGGTCTTCCTTAAGAGCTCTGAAGAATGTGGCCCTGACTTAATTCATCAATAGGGCCAGCTTGAGGACAATTAGTATGGTGTGAGATCTATGACTGTTAATTCTGGGGTGGAAAAATAGCAACTGTTTTCTCTGTGATTCTCATATTTCAGTACGCAGAAACTCTGGCTTCCTGGAGCTTCTATTACTGATTCAAAAAAAAAAACCGTTAAAAAAAAAAAGAAATTTAAAGTACCACAATTTTCACTAATATTATTTGTTGTTTACACTGGGCCAAGACAAATAATTTTTAAAATCTTAACCTTTTTAACACTAACTCCTATTATTTGAAGTATATACCTCTGTGGGTCAACTGATCCAGCTGCATAGCCAAAACAGGAATGCTGACAGACCTCCTGTAACCAGGCTGATATGCTTCAGACACAGCATGTTGTCCAATGTGTGAGAGTAGCACTGATACCTCAGCACTTTTACTTGCTGTTTTGAGACCAATAGAACCTGATTTCCAACTGCCTCAATCAATAGTATCCTAATGTAAGCGTAGGTGGACATTAACAAAAAGAGTCTAATTACACCCCCCAACTTCCTAATTGTCAACCAAGACAGATGTGAATTCTAAGAAAAGTAATGTAACTGAGTCATTCTTCTCATAAGGGCTGGTCTGGTAATTTTCTCCTCTGAGCCATCAGATGTCTACAAAATTCTTTCACAACTTACCTCTGTTATAGTAGATTTGCAAACCTCTCTGGCCACAGATTCAAATTTGGGGTCTGTAGTTAGGTTCAGCTTATAATTCCACAACAACTAGATATGAGAGGGAAAAAAAAAACAAAGAAAAACTCCAGTTAGAACAGTATGAAATTTATTATCAACGTTAAATGACAAAAGCCAATTATACAGAGTCAGACAAAACCTATTCACATCAGATAACAAACAAAGTAGGATAATATGCCATCACATTCCTAGATAAAAGGAAAAAAATGCAAGACAAATAAAACGATGACTATTCAGATATATTTTTGTCGTTTTTACTAAAGGACAATTTTTTTTTTTTTTTTTTTTTTTTTTTTTTTGAGACAGAGTTTCACTCTTGTTGCCCAGGCTGGAGTGCAACGGCGTGATCGTGGCTCACTGCAACCTCCACCTCTCGGGTTCAAGCGATTCTTAAATGACAATTTTTTTAGAGCTATAAATTAAAAACCATTAAAAAGTCAAGAAAAAATGAAAAATTAAGATCCTTGGTAAGGTTTTCAAGGAAAATATAAATAGGTTATATGAGCTAAATTCTGCTTGAACCAAAAAGTCTAATCCAGAAGCTCAGATTTGGTGGATTCAGTCTCAGATCTCACAATCAACAGTGCTTTCATAGATCGGTTTCATGGAGGAGAGTTGCCCAGGTTCTAGTTTCTAGGCATATTTATCTTCATTCATTCATTCATTTAAAAAAAAATTGCCAGGCGCGGTGGCTGACGCCTGTAATCCCAGCACTTTGGGAGGCAGAGGCGGGCGGATCACGAGGTCAGGAGATCGAGACCATCCTGGCTAACACAGTGAAACCCCGTCTCTACTAAAAAATACAAAAAATTAGCCGGCGTGGTGGCAGGCGCCTGCAGTCCCAGCTACTCGGGAGACTGAGGCAGGAGAACGGCGTGAACACCGTAGGCAGAGGTTGCAGTGAGCCGAGATAGCGCCACTGCACTCCAGGCTGGGCGACAGAGCAAGACTCTGTCTCAAAAAAAAAAAAAAAATTTGTAGAGATGGGATCTCACTGTGCTGCCAGGCTGGTCTTGAACTCCTGGCCTCAAGCAATTCCCCTGCCTTGGCCTCCCAAAGTGCTGGGATTACAAGTGCGAGCCAGCATGCCCAGCCTCTTCATTCCCTTAAAACACTTGACACATACACTATAAGGTCTACTTTTTTTTTTTTTTTTTTTTTTTGAGACAGAGTTTCCCTCTTATTGCCCAGGCTGGAGTGCAATGGCGCGATCTCAGCTCACCACAACCTCTGCCTCCCAGGTTCAAGCAATTCTCCTGCCTCAGCCTCCAGAGTAGCTGGGATTACAGGCATGTGCCACCATGCCTGGCTAATTTTGTATTTTTAGTAGAGATGGGGTTTCTCCATGTTGGTCAGGCTGGTCTTGAACTCCTGCCCTCAGGTGATCCACCCACCTTGGCTTCCCAAAGTGCTGGCATTACAAGAGTGAGCCACTGCACCCAGCCCATAAGGTCCACTTTATACAGCTGTTTTAACACGTTACACTAGAAAATATCTAAAGCCTATTCTTGCAGATAATGACTAAATATTACTTTATTTTTGAAGCTTCCATAAAAATATTTTGATAAGTGATCCAATTTCTGAAACTTAGCAAAAATGAGCCTTAAATTGTTCAGTTGGTGAGATAGAGCAGAGACTTTGGATGATGTAGAACATGAAGACGTATGTATATATTCATTTTTGGAGGGGGGTACATTCCTCTCTGGCTACTATATACTCCTAGACAAAAAAATACAGTCATCAATCACTGATTCAGTTAAATATCTGCTTGGCAACGCGTTTCACAGATAGGCTATTAGAAGAAACAAGCAAATGTTTACTGAGTACATACTGTGTTCCAGACACAGTGTTAGGAACTGGTGGATAAAACATAAGGAGAAGGACAAAGACTGTCCAGTGGCAGCTACAGTCAATGGCAGGGAGTATGATCAAGTAATTGGCTAATGGCATCACTGGGTACCACAGCAGTATAGGGGAGGAATATTCCAAACTGGGGAGGGATGGGGAGTTTGGTCAGGGAAGATTTACCATAGAAAATGCTAAGATGAAACCTGAAAGGCTAGAAGCAGTTAGCCAGATTCAAGGGTAGGGAGAAGACTTTTTTAGGCAGATGACACCGCATCCATGGAAGCAAGGGGTGGAGGGAACCAGAAGTCCAATGGAGGACTGACCGAGGAGCCTCAAGCCAGGCCAGATCAGAAAGCCTTTGTAAGCCATGACTGAACTTTAACCCAAGAATAACGGGGAATCACAGAAGAGAAAGTAGGGGGTGACACGACCAGATCTGCTTTTTAGAAGGACAGAGGCATATAAAAAGTACATTAGAAATGACATGGAAGCATGCAGTTAATTCTGTATGAGTGCTGAGGAAGATCTGAAGAAAACACAAAGGATGGGTAGGATTTCTTCTCCTCCCTCCTCAAAAACAAAAATATGAGTAAAAGCTCTCATCTCTCGGCTACCATCAATAACTGAGTTTTTAGGCTGGGCATGGTGGCTCATGCCTGTAATGCCAGCACTTTGGGAGGCCAAGGTGGGTGGATAACCTGAGGTCAGGAGTTCAAGACTGGTCTGGCTAACATGGTGAAACCCGGTCTCTACTAAAAATATAAAAATTAGCCAGGCGTGGTAGTGCATGCCTGTAATCCCAGCTACTCTGGAGGCTGAGGCAGGAGAATAACTTGAACCTTTTTTTTTTTTTAAAAAAAAAAAAAGAGAGAAAGAAAGAAAAGAAAAGCTTTCTGGTATCTCAAAAACTTAGGACAAACAGTAACAAAAGCCAGAAAAATTAAAACTATAAGCAGAATATTTCCTTACTATTTTATCGAATGCAAAGTCAGATGTCCTACAATTGAGCTAGAAATAGATTTTCCGCCAACAGACGTTTAGATGACCATTTAGATTTTTTGAATGTCTTCACCTTTTAATTTGAAAACTTACTTGTTCTGACAGGCATAAATTTCCTTATGAACAAGTCTCTTCCCTAAGAACCATGACAGTATTGTCAAATGCTAAATATTTTACTGTATCTCATCTTTTTTTTGTTCATTTCAAATTGAGATATAATTCATATACCATATAATTTACCTCTCTAAAGTGTACAATTCAGTGGTTTTTTACTTTATTCACAAGGATGGGCAACAACCACCATTGCCTAATTATAGAACATCATCACCCCAAACAGAAGCCCACACCCACTCTGTCACACTTTATCCTCTCTACCCTCATCTTCTGGCAACCATTAATCTACTTTCTGGTCTTTTATTTCTTTTTTTTTTTTTTTCCTCAGACGGAGTCTTGCTCTGTCACCCAGGCTGAAGTGCAGTGGCGCGATCTCGACTCACTGAAGCCTCCGCCTGGGTGACAGAGCGAGAATCCATATTAAAAAAAAAAAAAAAAAAAAAAATTTTGCCCAGGCTGGAAGTACAGTGGTGCGAGTGTGATCTCGGCTCACTGCAACCTCCACCCCCCGGGTTCAAGCAATTCTCCTGCCTCAGCCTCCCTACTAGCTGGGATTACAGGTGTGCACCACCACATCCAGCTACATTTTTGTATTTTTAGTAGAGATGGGGTTTCACCATGTTGGCCAGGATGGTCTCGATCTCCTGACCTCATAATCTGCTGGCTTCCAGCCTCCCAAAGTGCTGGAATTACAGGCGTGAGTCATCGCGCCTGGCCTCAAATCTTAAGACATCCATCTATGAATCTATCTGTTCACCCATCCCAAACGTGTAATGAGTAACTACTATAATCTGGACATCCTTCTAGGTAATGGGGATGAGAAAGGTGAACGAAGGAAAAAAAAAAAAAAAAAAGACCATTGTCTCAGCAAGTCAAGAAGCTCAACCACAGGAGGACAAAAGAAGGAAGAGTCAGGTTGGAAAGGGAATAAACAATAAAAATATAGTGTGATAAATGTGATAACAAGCATGCAGGAGATTTTACAGAACACAAAGGAAGAACACATTTTGGTGAGTGGTAAGAGGAGGGACAGGGAGTCTTGGTAGCAGTCCAGTCATCCTGGGCTTGATCCTCAGGGATAAGAAGCAATTTAGTCAGAGGAACTGACGGAGACTGGGCTTCTAAGTGTACAAAGGTAGAAAGGACACAAAGAATAAATGATAACCTATGGAAACAGAGTTCAGAATAGCTGGAGTTGAAGGTATGAAAGATGAGATGGGGCGCAGGGGTCAGATCACATTGAATACCGCAGTTCATATTAAAGGTTTTGAATTTTATCTTAAAGGAAATGGAAGGTTAATGGATAATTTTGACCAAAGAACTCAAAAGATCACATCTGATTATACTGGAGAAGGGCAGGATTTAGGGAGGTTAGTAGACCAAGAGGCAAGAACTTATTTGAATGAAAAAAGATGGGATATACTTGAGATACTTAGAATAAAGTAATTACAGGATTAGGGTGTGGGCTAGGGGATGAAGGGAAAAGTTTCCTTCAGTCAAGCTCCTTGAAAATATAGTCAGCCTACTGGCAGACACCTCCCAGTAGGGGCCAACAGATATCTCATACAGGTGGGTGCCCCTCTGGGACGAAGCTTCCAGAGGAAGAATCAGGCAGCAATATTTGCTGTTCTGCAGCCTCCGCTGGTGATACCCAGGCAAACAGGGTCTGGAATGGACTTCCAGCAAACTCCAACAGACCTGCAGCTGAGGGGCCTGTCTGTTAGAAGGAAAACTAACAAACAGAAAGGAATAGCATCAACATCAACATCAACAAAAAGGACATCCACACCAAGACCCCATTCGTAGGTCACCAACATCAAAGACCAAAGGTAGAAGATGGGGAGAAACCAGAGCAGAAAGGCTGAAAATTCCAAAAACCAGAATGCCTCTTCTCCAAAGGAACACAACTCCTCACCAGCAAGGGAACAAAACTGGAAGGAGAACGAATTTGACAAGTTGACAGAAGTAGGCTTCAGAAGGTCGGTAATAACAAACTTCTCTGAGCTTAACGAGCATGTTCTAACCCATCAAAAGGAAGCTAAAAACCTTGAAGAAAGGTTAGACAAATGGCTAACTAGAATAACCAGTGTAGAGAAGAGCTTAAATGACCTGATGGAGCTGAAAACCACAGTAGGAGAACTTCGTGAAGCATACATAAGCTTCAATAGTCGATTTGATCAAGCGGAAGAAATGATCAGTGATTGAAGATCAAATGAATGAAATAAAGCCAGAAGACAAGATTAGAGAAAAAAAGAGTGAAAAGAAACGAACAAAACCTCCAAGAAATATGGCACTATGTGAAAAGACCAAATCTGCATTTGATTGGTATACCTGAAAGTGACAGGGAGAATGGAACCAAGTTAGAAAACAATCTTCAGGATATTATCCAGGAGAACTTCTCCAACCTAGCAAGGCAGGCCAACATTCAAATTCAGGAAATACAGAGAACACCACAAAGATACTCATCAAGAAGAGCAACCCCAAGACACATAATTGTCAGATTCACCAAGGTTGAAATGAAGGCAAAAATGTTAAGGACAGCCAGAGAGAAAGGTCGGGTTACCCACAAAGGGAAGCCCATCAGACTAACAGCAGATCTCTTTGCAGAAACCCTACAAGCAAGAAGAGAGTGGGGGCCAATATTCAAAATTCTTAAAGAAAAGAATTTTCAACCCAGAATTTCATATCCAGCCAAACTAAGCTTCATAAGTGAAGGAGAAATAAAATACTTAGCAGAGAAGCAAATGCTGAGAGATTCTGTCACCACAAGGCCTGCCTTACAAGAACTCCCGAAGGAAGCACTAAACATGGATAGGAACAACTGGTACCAGCCACTGCAAAAACATGCCAAATTGTAAAGACCATTGACACTATGAAGAGACTGCATCAATTAACGGTCGAAATAACCAGCTAGCATCATAATGACAGGATCAAATTCACACATAACAATATTAACCTTAAATGTAAATGGGCTAAATGCCCCAGTTAAAAGACACAAACTGGCAAATTGGATAGAGTCAAGACCCATCAGTGTGCTGTATTCAGGAAGATCTACCAAGCAAATGGAAAGCAAAAGAAAAAAAAAAGCAGGGGTTGCAATCCTGGTCTCTGATAAAACAGACTTTAAACCAACAAAGATCAAAAGAGACAAAGAAGGCCATTACATAATGGTAAAGGGATCAATTCAACAAGAAGAGCTAACTATCCTAAATATATATGCACCCAATACAGGAGCACCCAGATTCATAAAGCAAGTCCTTAGAGACCTACAAAGAGACTTAGACTCTCACACAATAATAATGGGAGACTTTAACACCCCACTGTCAACATTAGACAGATCAACGAGACAGAAAGTTAACAAGGATATCCAGGAATTGAACTCAGCTCTGCACCAAGCAGACCTAATAGACATCTACAGAACTCTCCACCCCAAATCAACAGAATATACATTCTTTTCAGCACCACACCACACCTATTCCAAAATTGACCACACAGTTGGAAGTAAAGCACTCCTCAGCAAATGTAAAGGAACAGAAATTGTAACAAACTGTCTCTCAGACCACAGTGCAATCAAACTAGAACTCAGGATTAAGAAACTCACTCAAACTTGCTCAACTACATGGAAACTGAACAACCTGCTCCTGAATGACTACTGGGTACATAACGAAATGAAGGCAGAAATAAGGATGTTCTTTGAAACCAACGAGAACAAAGACACAACATACCAGAATCTCTGGGACACATTCAAAGCAGTGTGTAGAGGGAAATTTATAGCACTAAATGCCCACAAGAGAAAGCAGGAAAGATCTAAAATTGACACCCTAACATCATAATTAAAAGAACTAGAGAAGCAAGAGCAAACAATTTCAAAAGCTAGCAAAAGACAAGAAGTAACTAAGATCGGAGCAGAACTGAAGGAGACAGAGACACAAAAAACCCTTCAAAAAAAACCAATGAATCCAGGAGCTGTTTTTTTTTTTGAAAAGATCAACAAAATAGATAGACTGCTAGCAAGACTAATAAAGAAGAGACAAGAATCAAATAGACACAATAAAAAATAATACAGGGGATATCACCACCGATCCCACAGAAATACAAACTACCATCAGAGAATACTATAAACACCTCTACGCAAGTAAACTAGAAAATCTATAAGAAATGGATAAATTCCTGGACACATACACCCTCCCAAGACTAAACCAGGAAGAAGTTGAATCTCTGAATAGACTAATAACAGGTCCTGAAATTGAGGCAATAATTAATAGCCTACCAACCAAAAAAAGTCCAGGACCAGATGGACTCACAGCCAAATTCTACCAGAGGTACAAAGAGGAGCTGGTACCATTCCTTCTGAAACTATTCCAATCAATAGAAAAAGAGAGAATCCTCCCTAACTCATCTTATGAGGCCAGCATCATCCTGATACCAAAGCTTGGCACACAACAAAAAAAGGGAATTTTAGACCAATATCCCTGATCAACATCTAGCTGAAAATCCTCAATAAAATACTGGCAAACCAAATCCAGCAGCACATCAAAAAGCTTATCCACCACCATCAAGTTGGCTTCATCCCTGGGATGCAAGGCTGGTTCAACATATGCAAATCAATAAACGTAATCCATCACATAAACAGAATCAATGACAAAAACCACATGATTATCTCAATAGATGCACAAAAGGCCTTTGACAAACGTCAACAGCCTTGCAAACTAAAAACTCTCAATAAACTCGGTATCGATGGAACATATCGCAACATACTAAGAGCTATTTATGACAAACCCACAGCCAATATCATACTGAATGGGCAAAAACTAGAAGCATTCCCTTTGAAAACCAGCAAAAGACAAGGATGCCCTCTCTCACCACTCCTATTCAACATAGTATTGGAAGTTCAGGCCAGGGCGATCAGGCAAGAGAAAGCAATAGGAAGAGAAGAAGTCAAATTGTCCCTCTTTGTAGATGACATGACTGTATATTTAGAAAAGCCCGTCGTCTCAGCCCAAAATCTCCTTAAGCTGATAAGCAACTTCAGCAAAGTCTCAGGATACAAAATCAGTGTGTAAAAATCACAAGCATTCCTATAAATCAATAACAGACAAACAGAGAGCCCAATCATGAGTGAACTCCCATTCACAATTGCTTCAAAAAGAATAAAATACCTAGGAATCCAACTCACAATGGCTGTGAAGGACCTCTTCAAGGAGAACTACAAACCACTGCTCAAGGAAATAAGAGAGGACACAAACAAATGCAAAAACATTCCATGCTCATGAACAGAAGAATCAATATCGTGAAAATGGCCTTACTACCCAAAGTAATTTATAGAGTCAATGCTATCCTCATCAAGCTGCCACTGACTTTCTTCACAGAATTGGTAAAAACGACTTTAAACTTCATATGGAGCCAAAAAAGAGCTAGCATAGCCAAGACAATCTTGGGCAAGAAGCACAAAGTTGGAGGCATCACGCTACCCGACTTCGAACTATACTACGAGGCTCAAGTAACCCAAACAGCATGGTACTGGTACCAAAACAGATATACAGGCCAATGGAACAGAATGGAGTCCTCAAAAATATCACCAGATATCTACCACCATCTGATCTTTGACAAACCTGACACACACAAACAATGGGGAAAAGATTCCCTATTTAATAAATGGTGTTGGGAAAACTGGCTAGCCATATGCAGAAAACTGAAACTGGACCCGTTCCTTACACCTTATACAAAAATAAACTCAAGATGGATCAAAGGCTTAAACGTAAGACCTAGGACGATAAAAATCCTAGAAGAAAACCTGGGCTGTATTAATACCATTCAGGATATAGGCATGGGCAAAGCAATGGCACCAAAAGCAATGGCAACAAAAACCAAAATTGACATATGGGATCTGATTAAACTAAAGAGCTTCTGCACTGCAAAAGAAACTATCATCAGAGTGAACAGGCAACCTACAGAATGGGAGAACATTTTTGCAATCTATCCACGTGACAAAGGGCTAATATCCATTAAAAAGTCAAGAAACAACAGATGCTAAAGAGGTTGTGGAAAAATAGCAATGCTTTTACACTGTTGGTGGGAGGGTAAATTAGTTCAACCATTGTGGAAGACACTGTGATGATTCCTCAAGGATCTAGAACTAAAAATACCATTTGACCCAGCAATCCCATCACTAGGCATATACCGAAAGGATTATAAATCATTATATGATAAAGACACATGCACATGTATATTTATTGTGGCACTATTCACAATAGCAAAGACTTGGAACCAACCCAAATGTCCATCAATGATAGACTGGATTAAGAAAATGTGGCACACATACACTGTGGAATACTATGCAGCCATAAAAAAGGATGAGTTCATGTCTTTTGCAGGGACATGGATGAAGCTGGAAACCATCATTCTCAGCAAACTATCACAAGATCAGAAAACCAAGCACCACATGTTCTCACTCATACATGGGAGTTGAACAATGACAACACATGGTCACAGGGAGGGGAACATCACACACTGGGGCCTTTTGGGGGTGGGGGGCTAGGGGAGGGATAACATTAGGAGAAATACCTAATGTAGGTGATGGGTTGATGGGTGCAGCAAAGCACCATGGCACGTGTATACCTATGTAACAAAACTGTACGTTCTGCATATGTAACCCATAACTTAAAGTATAATAATTAAAAAAAGTATAGTGCATACGATTATGTGCAATACATACTTGATATTGATAATAAATGACTATGTTACTGGTTTTTGAAAAAAAAAAAGAAAATTTAGTCTATAGCTCGTTTAATCTACTTCCTCTTTTATTCACCCTTAAAATTTTAAGTCAAAGCTATGTTGAGTCAAACAGTTCTATAAAGTTAGTTTAAAAAATCGAAACAAGAAATTCCCTGTCCAAAGTCCCACCCACTCCCCAGAAGCAGGCACTTTCAATTCTTTTTGCTTATGTTAATTACCTCCATTATTTTTAAACTACATGCTTAAACTGTCATTTCTTGACTTGTCACTTTTAGATATTCTGTAGTAACTTACACTATAGAAGATGAGGAATGAATTCTCATACCCATCTTCCTGGTCCCACTCCTCCCCATACAGTTAAATCATCATGTTGTTAGATACTCAGTATTCACATTATTGACTATGTAAAAAGTTATATATACTAAGACACAGAATATTGTATTTATTTTCCTATACGACTTTTAGTTTGCTCTATAGTTAAGTCACTTATTTCATAGGCCTATTTTCCTATACACCCATTATTAATTCATCCTCAATCTCTTTACTAGAAATGTAAATCTCCTCTCAAAATGTTCTACTGTGTCCAGTGAGACATTCCTCTTGCAGTCTTTTCATTTTCCTGTTTCCATCAGGGACTGGCTATTTTCTCTGTACATGCATCATCCTTCTCCAGCATCCTCAGAATTTCCTTTGCTTTTCTCTTAGGCTTATTCATTAGTCACTGGGTTCTTTATCTTTCTCTGCCTTGGTGTATTCCCTCATTTTCTTTAAGCACATCCTCCAGGGGCTTTATTTAAAAACACGTGGCCGGGCACGGTGGCTCACACCTGTAATCCTAGCACTTTGGGAGGCCGAGGTGTGTGGATTACCTGAGGTCAGGAGTTCAAGACCAGCCTGACCAACATGTAGAAACCCTGTCTCTACTAAAAATACAAAATTAGCTGGGCGTGGTGGCGCATGCCTGTAATCCCAGCTACTTGGGAGGCTGAGGCAGGAGAATCGCTTGAACCCAGGGGGCGGAGGTTGCAGTGAGCCAAGATCACACCATTGCACTCCAGCCCGGACAACAAGAGCGAAACTCCACCTCAAACAACAACAACAACAAATATGCATGAGTCATAAATGTTTGGAAGAACTGCATGCCAGAAATATCTTTATATTACTTTGACTGGATATCATTTTTCAGTAAGCACTTGTCCACTGTCTTCTAGCTTCTAGGAATGCTAATGGGAAGTATATTACTCAAATTGCCACTACTTCGATTTGGACCTGGGTTTTTCTTCTCTCTGAAAGCTTTAAGGTATTTTGTTTATCCCCAGGATTGTGAAATTTTACCGACAGGCAGCAGTGAGCAAAAAGGGCAACAGCCTTCAAGGAGTTTACATTCTATGAAAGAGAGAAAGATAAGGCACAAATTATCAAGTAAATGTGTCAGGTGATAAGCTAGGGCAAGGTGAATTGAAAGTAGGAGAATGGGGTGCTATTTTCCATAAGAGAGTAAGAGAAGGAAAATGAATAGCCACGGAAGATGAATGTTCCATGTGGAAAGAATAGCGAATGCAGAAGTCCCGAGTCAGGATCATTTTCTGAGTATCTGAAGAATAGCAAGGAGGACACTGTGGCTTAAGTAGAGGTGGCAAGGGGCAACGGTCGTAGGAGAAGAGGTCAGAGAGTTGGTATTTGCACGCTTGCAGGGCACAAAGATTTGGGAGTTTAATCAGTGAGAAAAAAGTTTTAGGGGTTTTTGGACAGAGCAGTAATATGAACTAACATGATAGAGGGATCATTCCAGCTGTAGGATAGACTAAGCAGGAGGGAGACTGCTTAGGAGGCCAACACAGAAGTCCCGGAGAGACGTGATGATGACTTGTATCACGGCAATAGCAGTGAAAATGGCCAAATTCAGGATATATTTCAAGGAGCAGCCAGAAGATTACTAATGGATTGAATGTGAAGTGTAAGAGGAGAAGAAACAAGGTTTCTGATTTGAGCAACCAGAAGAATAGAGGAGCCACTAGTGGGGATGGGGAAGACTACAGGAAGAGAAGGTTTAGGGGCAGAAAAATCCAGAGTTTCGTTCTGGAAATGACTATTAGACACAGTAGAAATGTGGAATCAGCAGCTAAAGTCTGAGGTTCTATGGAAAGGTCTGGGCTGAAAAAAGACAATAACAACAAATTGCCAGGAGGGCAGCATCAACTGTCCCTCCTCAATGTAGGTCCTGGCAGCAGTTCATGGAGCCATCTGGAGGCATTTTCTCCCCATGGCCGTTGCGACTATTGTCTAGTCACAGGGGCATGGAAAGGAGGTGCCTTGGCTCAGAAGCCTCAGGCCCCATGGGAACCAATATCCTTTGTAACAACGCTCTGGGCAGAGTTTCCAGGGTCCCTGCAAAGGATACATCCAGGCTTATGAGTCACCACATTCAGCAAAGCATGAAAGTACGGCATCCGGATTGGGCATTTATAATTCATTAATGGCTCTTCACAGCCCATCTAAAATTTACCAATCAGGGTCATTTTAATTATAAACAATGCTGCTTAGGCATTTAGTTGATATTTTGCTCTCATTAGGTTAAGGGAAAGGGAAATTAAGAAGTTAATAGAATTCAAATACTAATGAAAATGGGAAAAGGGCTTTGCTAACCTTTTACTCACAGCGCTGTTGTGAGCTGCTACAAATATTTAGCCCTTTTGGGCAGATTTACAAGTATTTGTGTAGGGTAAACACCTAGAAGTAAAATGGCTGTATCATTTGCTATGCTTTAGCTAATACTGCCAAGCCAGCTTTGAAAGCACTAGCTGTGCTAACTATCACCGTTGTTCCACATTCACACAGATACTCAGTATTGGCACTGTCAAGGTACTGGTATCTCACTGAGATTTTCATTTTCACGTCCCTGATTACTAAGCGAAGTTAAGCACCTTTTCATTGTTTTTAGTTCATTCAGACGTCATCTTTGAGACATGGCAGATTAAGTATCTTACATATTTTTTTTTATTCCACTGGCTTTTCTTTGTTGCTCTGTGTGATTTCTTTACATATTCTGGATACACTGTCAGATGTATGTATTATCAATTTTTTTACTTTTCCATGGTTTGCCTGTTCATACTCTTAATATTGTATCCTTGTTTATTTATTTATTTGAGACAGGACCTTGCTCTGTCACCCAGCCTGGAGTGCAGTGGCGTGAACATGGCTCACTGCAGCCTGAAGCTCCTGGGCTCAAGCGATCCTCTCGCCTCAGTCTCCAAAGTAGCTGGGACCACAGGCCTGCATCACCACACCCAGCTAATTTTTCATATTTTTTGTAGCGACAGAGTTTCACCATGTTGCTCAGGCTGGTCTCAAACTCTGGGCTCATGCAGTCCTCTCACTCTAGCCTCCCAAAGTGCTGGGATTACAGGCCAGAGCCACGGAACCCAGCAATACTGTCTTTAATGAAACAGATTTTTAAGTTACCAATTTATCAGTCTTTTTGCTTTATACTTAGTGCTTTTTGTTTCCCAATTAAGAAAACTTAAATTTTTAATTTTTGGGTACATAGTAGGTGTATATATTTATGGAGTACAAGAGATACTTTAAAAGAGGCATACAACCATTTAAGAAATCTTTGCCAGTCTCCAAGTCATGAAGATATTTTCCTATTTAGAAATTTTACTGTTTTACTTTTCACATTTGGATCTGCAGGGCATTCAGAATGGATTTTCCATCAATGGCATACAGTAAGGGTTAAGATTCTTTATTCAAGTATCCATTTATGTATGAATCTGCTTCTACCACACTGACTTAATTACTGCTGCTTTACAGTAACTCTTCCACCAGGTAGTACAGTCTCTCTGCTTGGTTCTTCAAGATCGCTTTGGCTGTTATAGGTACTCTGTGTTTCCACATAAATTTTAAAATCACGTGGCAATTTTGCTAACAATAAATATGGGATTGCACAAAATCTATAGTCAATGTAATGAGCATTCACATTTTTTATAACACCAAGTCTTCCAACTCATGAGCACAACTGCTCATTTATTTATTTAAAGGCCTTCAAATTTCTCTTAATAATATTTTACAGTTATCTGTAGAGTGGTCTTACACATTTTTGTTAGATTTATTCTTAAGTATTTGATGCTTTATATGTTACTTTAAAATAATATTAATTTTTAATATATTTTTAAAATTGGCTTGTTAATAATATATAAAAGTACAATTAAATTTTACATACTGACCTTCTATCATGAGACTTTACTAAGTTCATCTGTTAAGTACTTGCTAGTCCATTTATAAATTCTTTTGGATTTTCTACTTATATAATTACCTCATCTGTAAATAATGACAATTTATGATTCTGCTGATAGTGCATTTTAAAAAATAATAGGCCAGGCGCGGTGGCTCATGCCTGTGTAATCCCAGCACTTTGGGAGGCTGAGGCGGGCACATCACCTGAGGTCAGGAGTTTGAGACTAGCCTGGCCAACATGGTGAAACCCCATCCCTACTGAAAATACAAAAACTAGCTGGGTGTGGTATGTGCCTGTAATCCCAGCACTCAGGTGGCTGAGGCAGGAGAATCACTTGAACCCAGGAGGTGGAGATTGCAGTGAGCCGAGAATGAGCCACTACACTCCAGCCTGGGTGACAGAGCGACACTTCATCTCAAAACAAAAAAAAAGAATAAAAAAAATGACAGCTTAATTTTTTTCCTTTTTAATTATTACCTGTTTTCTTTTTTCTTGCCTTACTGCACTGGCTAGAACCTCTATGATAATAAGTAACTATGTCTTGTTCCGAATCTTGGGTAGAAAGCTGTTAATATTTCACCATGAAGTATGATGCTTGCTGTAGGCCTTTTTATAGACACGTTTTATCAGATTAAATAAATTCCCTTCTAGGGTGGGTGCTAAAATTGGAAATTTGAATGCTAATTTGATATTTGATGATGTTAAAGAATTATGGTATTTTAAGATATGACAACGGTACTATGGTCTTTTTTTGTTTTTAAAGTCCTTATCCTTTAGAGTATTTACTGAAATATTAACAGATGACATGATATGATGTCTTGGTTATGCTTCAAATGAATACAAAGGGAGGGGAAGTACATAAGGATATAAATCACCCAATACCAATCTGAATTAATATTTGAAGCTGTATGGTGATTCCATGGGGGCTGGTTATACTACTCTGTTGAGATAGAATTTACATTGTAAAATTCACCCTTCCAGAGCACAACTCAGAGGTTACGGTTGTACAATCATCACCACTAATTCCAGAATATTTCCCCAAAAGAAACTCTGTATCTATTAGCAGTCACCTACCATTCCCCACTTCTCTGAGTTCCTGGAAACCACTAATCTTCTTTCTGTCTTTGTGTCCTTTTTGTGATCTTTTGAGTCCAGTTATTGAGGTTCATCCATGTTGTAACATGTATTAGTACTTCATTTTTTTGCAAAGTGATATTTCACTGTATGGCTACATCATGTTTTATTTATCCATTAATCAGTTAATAGGTATTTGGGCTGTTTCCATTTTTGAGCTTTTAATAATAATGCTGCTATGAACACTTATGTACACATTTTTGTGTGAAAATGTGTCAACTCTCTTGGGTATACATCTAGCAGTGGAACTCATGGGTCATATAGTAACTCTATTTAACTTTCTGAAGAACTGCTAATCTGTCTTCCACAGTGGCTGCACTACTTCACATTCCACCAGCAATTTCTCTAGACTCACACCAACATTTGTTAATTGTCCACCGTTTTGATTACACCCATCCTTCCTAATGAGCGTGAAGTAATATCTCATTGCGGTTGGGATACGCATTTCCTTTTTTTGTTTGCTTTTTAAAGAGACAGGGTCTCACTCTGTTGCCCAGGCTGTGGCATGATCATACCACCGTGCCTGGCTACATTTTTAAAATTCTTCTTTGTAGAGATAGGGGGTCTCCGTATGTTGCCCAGGTTGGTCTTGAACTCCTGGCCTCAAACTATCCTCCGGTATTAACTTTCCAAACTGCTGGGATTAAAGGTATGAGCCACCCCACCCAGCCCTGCATTTCCTTAATGACAATGATGTTGAGCATCTTTTCATGTGTAACTGGCTATCTGTATATTTTCTTCTGAGAAATGCCTATTCAAATCCATTGCCCGTTTTAAAATTTGCTTTTTATTCTAGAGTTGGAAGAGTTTTTGTATGATCTCAATACTAGACCCTTTATCAGGTATATGATTTGTAAGTATTTTCTCTCACTGTATAGGCTGCCATTCAACTTTCTTGATAGTGTCCGATGCACAAAAGTTTTTAATTGTGATGAAGTTCAAGTTATCTGGTCAGGCGCAGTGGCTCATGCCTGTATTCCCAGCACTTTGGGAGGCTGAGGCAGGCAGATCACTTGAGGCCAGGAGATGGAGACCAGCCTGGGCCACAGAGCAAGACCCCCATCTCTACAAAATAGAGACAGAGCAAGACTCCATCTCAAAAATAAATAAATAAATAGAAGTTATTCAGGCTGGCCAGATACCCAAACAATTTTCCAAGAGAGAAGTATCAATTGAAAAATGAAAATAGTATATAAGTAACAAACAATTTTAAAGTAAAATATAACTTGTACATAAAATATAACATAATGGAAGGTCATTGTACTCTCCAAGGGAGAAAGAGAAGACTTGAGAGTTGGTGATGGTTGGTAAAGGCAGGGTATGAGGGAATCATTCTCTGGAAAGTAATGTAAAATCAGATGACTGACTATGAGGCAGGCATTCAGTATCAGTATGAAGACATATTTTACAGTAATTCTTTTCCTTAGAACTTTGGCACCTAGAAAAAACTGATGTGGAAAGATTCATGACATTACCTGTAGATCAATCTTTGAGATTTAAAAAATACACTTTGGGCCGGGTATAGCAGCTTACACCTGTAGTCCTAACACTTTGTGAGGCTGAGAAGGTTGGATTGCTTGAGCCCAGAAGTTAGAGGTCAGCCTGGGCAACAAAGTGAAACCCCATCTCTACAAAAAATACAAAAATTAGCAGGGCATGGTGGTGTGCATCTGTAGTCCCAGCTACTCAGGAGGCTGACGTGGGAGGATCACTTGAGCCTGGGAGATTGAAGCCGGAGTGAGCCGTGATCACACAACTACACTCCAGCCTGCGTGACAGACCAAGACCTTGTCTCAAAAAGCAAAACAAAACCAACACCAAAAACCACTTTTTGACATGGAGAAATACTGTATGTGCAAGACACACTGAAGAGGAACAGAAGATGCTACTTGATCACTTCCTGCTATCACTCCTTTAGCACTCCTAACTATGAGGTAGAATTCAAATTTGTTCCATGTGATAGTCTGACTAGTGTTGAGTAAGTCGCTACACGCAAATTTGCTTAAAACAATAATGTCTCAGGGCATATTCTGTGTTTTGGGTAAAGTGCTATCAACTTGTAAGGGTCATGATGGCTAAATACCATTAACTGAACAATCATTATGTGAAACAACTCTGTATCCTGATCATACATCCTTAACTTGGTCACAGTCCAAATTGAATTGATATTATGCTACCTCATATACAATATAAGAATATTCCAAAGTAAAATTATATTTTTATTCCTACCCACCCTTTGTGCTACTGTTGTCATATATTTTATTCTACACGTTATAATCTGAAAGTAAAGTGTTAATGCTTTGGCTTAAGTCAGTTCTTTTTTTTTTTTTTTGAGATGGAGTTTTGCTCTTTTTGCCCAGGCTGGAGTGCAATGGCGCTATCTCGGCTCACTGCAACCTCTACCTCCCAGATTCAAGTGATTCTCATGCCTTGGCCTCCTGAGTAGCTGGGATTACTGGTGTGCACCACCACACCCAGCTAATTTTTATATTTTTAGCGGAGATGGGGTTTCGCCATGTTGGCCAGGCTGGTCTCGAACTCCTGACCTGAGGTGATCCGCCCACCTCGGCCTCCCAAAGTGCTGGGATTACAGGCGTGAGCCACCACGCCTGGCCAAGTCAGTTATCTTAAAGAATGAAAGAATAATAGTCATATGTATCAATTATTTTTCTCTTCTAGTGCTCCTACTTCTCTGCTTCAATTTGTGATCCTTTTACCTTCAAGAATTTAGGATTTCTCACAGTGTGCAAATGTGGGAGATGAATATTCTCAGCTTTCGCTTGTCTGATAACACCTATTTTATTTTTTTTGAGATAGAGTCTTGCTCTGTCGGCCAGGGGTGAGTGCCGTGGCGGGATCTCAGCTCACTGCAACCTCTTCCTCCCCAGTTCAAGTGATTCTTATGCCTCAGCCTCCCAAGTAGATGGGATTACAGGTGCGGTGGTTAATTTTTTTTTTTTTTTTTTGAGATGGAGTCTCATTCTGTCACCCAGGCTGAAGTGCAGTGGTGCGGTCTCGGCTCACTGCCAGCTCCGCCTCCCAGGGTCACACCATTCTCCTGCCTCAGCCTCCCGAGCAGCTGGGACTACAGACGCCCACCACCACACCTGGCTAACTTTTTTGTATTTTTAGTAGAGACGGGGTTTCACCGTGTTAGCCAGGATGGTCTCGATCTCCTGACCTAGTGATCTGCCTGCTGGATTTACAGGTGTGAGCCACCAAACCTGGCCATTTTTGTATTTTTAGTAGCGACGGGATTTCACCATGTTGGCCAGGCTGGTCTTCAACTCCTAGCCTCAAGCGATCTGCCTGCCTCTACCTCCCAAAATGCTGGGATTATAGGGGTGAGCCACGGTGCCTGGCCTATTTTCATTTTTTAAAGGGGTATTTTTTGCTGGGTATAGAATTCCATGTTGGCATTTTCTCTCAGCATTTTACATTTATTGTTTCATTTGTCTCTAGTTTCTACTGCTTGCTTTGTTGAGAAGCCAGCTGTCATTTTCCTTCCCTCAAGAGAATGTCTCTTTTTCTTTGCTTGCTTGTTGAGTTTTCTTTTTATCTTTCCGTTTTGGCAGATTGTTAATAATGTGTCTAGGCTGGGCGTGCTGGCTCACACCTATAATCCCAGTACTTTGGCAAGTCGAGGCGGGTGGATCACCTGAGGTCAGGAGTTCGAGACCAGCCTGACCAACATGGTGAAACCCTGTCCCTACTAAAAATACAAAAGTTAGCTGGGCGTGGTTGCGGGCACCTGTAATCCCAGCTACTCAGGAGGCTGAGGCAGGAGAATCACTTCAACCCCAGAGGCGGAAGTTTCAGTGAGCCGAGATCACACCATTGCACTGCAGCCTCAGTGACAGAGCGAGATTCTGTCTCAAAAAAAAAAAAAATTGTTAGGTGAGTATGGATTTCTCTTGAGGTTCACTAAGTTTGTTGAATTTATGGCTTAATGCCTCTCATTAGATTTGGAAAACATCTTGGCCATTATTTCTTCAAATACTGCTTCTATCCCATTCTGTCTACCTTTTTTTTTTTTTTTTTTTTGAGACAGAATCTCGCTCTGTTGCCCAGGCTGGAGTGCAGTGGTACGATATTGGTTCACTGCAACCTCCACCTCCCAGATTCAAGCAATTCTCCCGCCTCAGTCTCTTGAGTAGCTGGGATTACAGGCACCTGCCACCACACCCAGCTGATTTTGTAATTTTTAGTAGATATGGGGTTTTTTACCGTGTTGAACAGGCTGGTCTCGAACTCCTGACCTCAAGTAATCCACCTGTCTTGACCTCCCAAGGTGCTGGGATTACAGGCATGAACCACCGCACCTGGCCATGAATCTGTTTTTATGTCCACTAAAGCTGTCTTTTAAAACTACCCCTAAGTTCTTAATTTCTGAAATTATATTTAGTCCAAAAATGTCTAACTGATTTTCTTAATAAAGACTAATTCTCTGTTGAAATACTTCATATTTTCATCCATTTTAATTTTCCTCTATTTTATTTATAGGGAAATATTTTATTTTCCTCTATTTTATTTACAGGAAAATATTTTATTTTCCTCTATTTTGTTAGTTATTTGAAGTCCTTGTCTGCTATTAATAATTCCAATATATGAATTACCTCTTCTCTGGATCTCTCTCTGTTGGCTACTTTATCTCTTGATATCTTCCTGCTTCTTCTCATATCCAGCCATTTCTGATAGCATGTGGGACATTATGAATGCTATATTATAGAATTTCTGGGTTATACAATTGTTCTCTAAAGAGTCCTGACTGCTTCTTACATAGACCTTCCACCAAATCTCCTGTTTTTTGGATACTATTTGTCCCCCATTTTCAGCAGTATCATATCCTTCCTATTCCTTGGCTCTTTGAGAGTTTTTTTTTTTTTTTTGAGATGGAGTCTCACTCTGTCACCCAGACTGGAGGGCAGTGGCATGATCTCACTGCAACTTCTATCTCCCTGGTTCAAGCGATTTTCCTGTTTCAGACTCCCGAGTAGCCAGGATTACAGGGGTGTGCCACGACGCCTGGCTAATTTTTTTATTTTTAGTAGAGGGGTTTCACTATATTGGCCAGGCTGGTCTCAAACTCCCGACCTCAGGTGATCCACCCAGCCTTCCAAAATTCTGGGATTACAGGTGTGGACCACTGCGCCCGGCTGGCTCTTTGAGAGTTCCAAGGCACACATCAACTTTTTTCTGGGTTTCTCTTCTGTCAGATTCAGTCTATTGATGGATTTTGAGGTTTTCCCCTAATCCCTTGCTTTATAAATAATGCCACAACAAATATCCTTTTATAGACACATCTCTATCCATTCTTTTAAGTATAACTATCCATAAATTCATAGAAGTAGAAATGCTGGGTCAAAACATATGCATTTTAGGTTGACTGTTTTATAGCTTGTTTTTATTCCCATACATAGGCTTAAACAGGGTTCAGCCAACTTCTTCTGCAGAGGGCCAGAAAGTAACAGTTCTGAGGGAACTGTAGTCACTGTTGCAGTTACTCAACTTTGCCATCCTAGTGTGAAAAGCAGCCACTGGCAATACATAAATAAATGGTGTGGCTGTTTCAATAAAATTTTATGTATAAAAACAGGTAGTAGACTGGATTTGGCCTAAGTGTTGTAGTTTTTTGATCTATGGGCTAGAGAATGCTTAAATACACACATCCTTATCAATACTGTGTATTTATCCTTTTTTTTTTCTTTTTAAGAGATGGGGGTCTTACTTT
Organism: Gorilla gorilla gorilla; assembly: GCF_029281585.2. NCBI lineage: Eukaryota > Metazoa > Chordata > Mammalia > Primates > Hominidae > Gorilla > Gorilla gorilla. Next base: position 104,434,505 of record NC_073242.2, read on the forward strand.
GTTACCCAGGCTGCAGTGCAGTTTTGTGATCATAGGTCACTGCTACCTCGAACTCCTGGCTCAAGGGGTCCTCCAGCCTCAGCCTCCCGAGTAGTTGGGAGTACAGGTGCGTACCCATTTATCAAATTTTTGATATTTGCTAATCAAATGGATGACAACAGTGCACTCATTTTTTGCTGAATTTTTATGCTTTTGATTCTGAGGGAGAATAAACTTTTTACTGTTTATTGGACACCTTTTTCTTTTCCTGTGAACATTCTATTCATGTCTGTTATGTTTATTAATAGCATTTTCTATTAACAAATATAGTCCTTTTCATCTGCATTGTGAATACTTTTTTACAAAACATTTTTTGGGGAGAAAGCTTTTAATGTAATCAGATATAGATGCAGATATATATTTTTAAAGCATCTTTTGGGGTTGTGTCATATTTAGAAAAGCCTTCCCTCTAATCTTCTAGTACTCTTCTAGTTTTATTTTGTACTTGACTTACCTAGGTTTTCATAAGAGTAAGTAGTTAACCTAAATAGCCAATCTGTCTCTGCTTATACAGCCTCCGGTCCCATCTACCTTCTACAATGTGATAGAGTGACTTTTGCCACATATAGGTGCCTCTTCTAAGACCCAGATCAAGTGTCACCTCTTTTATTTATTGATTTCTTTAAGACAAAGTCTTGCTCTGTCGCCCAGGCTGGAGTGCAGTGGCACCATCTCGGCTCAATGAAACCTCCGCCTCCTGGGTTCAAGCGATTCTCCTGCCTCAGCCTCCAGAGTAGCTGGGATTACAGGCATGCACCGCCATGCCCAGCTAATTTTTGTTTTTTGTTTTTTTTTAGTGGAGACGGGATTCTCCATGTTGGTTGGGCTGGTCTCAAACTCCTGGTCTCAAGTGATCTACCTGCCTCAGCCTCCCAAACAGGTGGGATTACAGGCGTGAACCACCATGCCCGGCCTCATCTCCATTATTAAGCCTTTTCTGACATCAACTCACCTGGACAAAATTCATTTTTGTGTCTCCAATGTCTTCTGTATAGACTTCTACCAAAGCACCCAATACTTTTTGCACAGAGTTGATTTCACATCAGTCTCCTTTTAATGTGCTACTATTGCGTTTGGCAAAAAGAAGATGACTGTGTGATAAGTAAATGAGAGAACTTTAAAACAGGAAATTCTAAAGTTGTAAACTTGATAAGCAGAGAATTATTTTCACATGGTAGCTGTAACTGAAGAAAAATTTAAGTACATAAATATTATTTGGGAGAACCTGCAGGCTTCTACAATGAAGGGTTATTTGTTGATTTTACCAGCGTCCTTAAAGTTTGTCATCCTTTTAAGATTAAGACTGTAAGAAAACATAGCACTTCCCAGAACAACAGGAAGAGCATCCCAAAATCTGTCATCATATCTATAAAGCACATATGGTGCATCACAGAAAATCCGTACTTACATGATTGCAGTCTGAAGAAATTTCATTTTCAGGCTAGAAGAGAAAAAAAAGAAGAGATGATGTAAAAAAAAAAAAAATATATATATATATATATAGAACCTTTCAAGTTTTCAAACACCACCAAAATAAACTCAAAACAAGAAATCTGAATATTCAACCAAATATGCTTCTTCAACATAAGGAGTAAAATGGAGCTTGCATATCTTTTAGGCTGTTGGGGAGAAATGTACCAGAAAGGTACATGAGACTTAACCCCTTCCCTATGGTACAATGTGAAGATGGGGAGAATGGAGAAGAATATGCTAAAGCAATAAATAAAGCAACAATGACATAAGGACTCCTACAGGACACTTTATAATTCACTTATTATAGAGTGCAGAGAAAGTCGCTCAATTTTTATTTATTTATTTTTTATTTTTTTGAGACAGGGTCTCACTCTGTCACCCAGGCTGCCATGCAGTGGCGCAATCATGGCTCATGGCAGCCTCAACCTCCCAGGCTCAGGTGATCCTCTGGCCTCAGCCTCCCGAGTAGCTGGGACTACAGGCACAATGTCACCAAGCCCAGCTAATTTTTCTGGTATTATTTATAGAGATGGGGTTTCACTATGTTGCCCAGGCTGGTGTAGAACTCTTGGCTCAAGTGATCCACCCACCTGAGCTTCCCAAACAGCTGGGATTACAGATGTGAGTTACCGTTCCCAGCCCCCATCAATGATTTTTAAATTGGCCTAATGTTGCCATTGGGGGAAGCTACGTGATGGGTACGTAAGATCTCTAGGTACTGTTTTTGAAACTTCCTGTGAGTCTATAATTCATAACAAAAAGTTTTCTTAAAAAAACATTTGGAAATATATTCCTATGGATACATTTGCTTTGTAAAGCCAGATACACATACCAGAGATAAAATGAACTTTCAGGCGGGGCACGGTGGCTCACGCCTGTAATCCCAGCACTTTGGGAGGCCGAGGTGGGCGGATCACAAGGTCAGGAGATCGAGACCATCCTGGCTAACACAGTGAAACCCTGTCCCTACTAAAAATACAAAAAAATTAGCCGGGCGTGGTGGCAGGCGCCTGTAGTCCCAGCTACTCTGGAGGCAGAGGCAGGAGAATCGCATGAACCCGGGAGGCGGAGCTTGCAGTGAACCGAGATCGCACCACTGCACTCCGGCCTGGGCCACAGAGCGAGACTCCGTCTCAAAAAACAAAAAACAAAACAAAACAAAACTTTCAATTCCATGACAGAAAAAAATGTGCACTAGGTTTCACGTAATATTACATAGCTTTGCAATACATAACTCCTTTAGTTTCCTTGTTCGTGCCTTCAAAGGAGACACAACTGCAATAAAACACACCATAAGGCGGCACCATTTCCTGAGCGAGTGCAGTGGCTCACACCTGTAATCCCAGCACTTTGGGAGGCTGAGGCAGGCAGATCACTTGAGGTCAGGGGTTCAAGACTAGCCTGGCCAACATGATGAAACCCCGTCTCCAGTAAAAATACAAAAATTAGCCAGGCGTGGTGGCACGCGCCTATAGTCCCACCTACTCAGGAAGCTGAAGTGGAAGAATTGCTTGAACCCAGGAAACAGAGATTGCAGTGATCTGAGATTGTGTCACTGCACTCCAGCCTGGGCAACAGAGCAAGATTCCATCTCAAAAAAAAAGCATAATTTATTTTGAGTTTCCATAGTATTCTAATCTGTTTATATAAAGTGAATTCTGTGTGCCTATAACTTAAATATTATCAATTTAGGTAGCAAAACTTGCTAGTTTTAAAATAAACAGATGTTTTCTATTCAAGGATAAAGAAAAGGCAATAAAGAAAATAGAACACATCAAGTAGCCACACCTAGCATTATTTCAAGAAGAAAAAGGTTTCCCTATGGAATTATTAATTCCACTGCAGAATTCAGTAGGCATTAGCAACATACAAACTCATTTTTATACTTACAACATATATTAAAATTGACTTTAATTAGGTTGCTAGGTAATCATAAGATTCTATTATATAACACAGTACTTTTGAACTTTCTCCCTACTTGTCTAATAGCAGATACTTTAATGCCTTTTTAAGGTGCCTTTCTCAGTCTCAGAAATCAGCCTCCATGCTGAGTCAACCTAGCTTAACTCTGTTCCCACCACCTCAATCTGAAGTTTAACTTATATCTCTTAATAGTTTATTTACAAGAATGCTTTTTCTTAGACAGTTTTCTACACTATCCTTTTAAAATCTATCCTTTAAGTTTTCCCAATCAATTAGCAATTCTAGCTCTTTCTCAAACAAGGGATGGAAGGCAATTAATATCACAATCTTCCCTACTTATACTCATTTCTACTAAACAACAAATTTGGATTAAAGGTGCATTCTTGAAAGAAATTTAGAGCATTGGAGAATTTTCAAAATAATGTCAAATAAGATGTAAGCTCCCCATAGAAATAAATGTATTGTCATGTTTAGAGTCCACAGGACTATATTAGCAAATTAATTACTGTTTTAATGACTTGCTTCCCCACAGCAGGAGAATGGATTATTTCTCCCAATTTTTCACTTGCATAGGAGTTTACATCCAGATCCTCTGTTTTGTAAGTCTGTACCGCCTCCTGCTATAAACTGAGTATACACCCGGCTCCGCTGACGTTGAGCAAATCAAGATAGCAAAAGAGATGAAAAGCAAGCACTGCAGTCCACATTTGCAGTTAATTGAGTCTCCATGGATGATGCCATTCCTTCCTAAGAGGTGCAGTACTGTGTGCTTAGTAATACTGTTAATGTAACATAATATAATATAGGCCACTGACATGCTCAGGCCAATGGAGTTTTAGGAGATACAATATGAGCAGAGGATTTAAATGTGCCTGGGTAGTTTGGCCTGTATTCCTGCACCTCTGCCATTCCCCATGAGAACATGGTAGTACAAAGAAAAGAGACATGTGGAGCAGACCTGAACTTAACCCTCAACCTGTAGCCTGAAGCAAAGCCATTTCGAATAACCCATGGGCAAGAAAAACAAGCCTCAAGTTAAGCCCATGAAAGTTTGAGGGTGTCTGTTATGAAGAAAAAATGACTAATATATCTATTAAACAAATAAAATAAAAATATCAAAGCCTTTAAATTGGAACCTGTAACAGCTATGATCTAAAATGAGTGAATTATATTGGAAAGCACAGAGCACTACTGTACCTTTCATGAAGAAATGACATAATCCATGGAGACACAAAAGTGCAAATCTGGACACCAGTGCTTGCTTTTCATCTCTTTTGCTATCTTGATTTGCAACTGACTATAAATGGGTCTTATTTTTGCATTCATTCATTCATTTAGTTTTGAGATAGAGTCTTGTTCTGTTGCCAGGCTGAAGGGCAGTGGCACCATTATGGCTCAATACAGCATCCACCTCTTGGGCTTAACTGATCCTCCTGCCTCAGCCTCCCTAGTAGCTGAGACTAAAGGTATGTGCCATGATAGCTGGTTAATTTTTTAAAATTTTATTGTACAGACCGGGTCTCGCTATGTTGCCTAGGCTGATCTCAACTTCTGGTCTCAAGTGATCTTCCTGCCTCACTTGCCCAAAGTGCTGGGACTGCAGGCATGAGCCAGTATGCCCAGCTTTTTCCTAGGTTTAGTTTCTCTACGCAGAAAGAAAAGATGACAGAATAGGAATGCCATAAAAACAAGGTTATGATGTTAGGTCTTTGAGATTCATGGAACCAAATCGCTATGAAGAATTGTCAAGCATAATTGTGACAATTAATTTCAGAAATTTAGAAGGGTTTTTAGAATCCAAGAACACAGTGGTGATTTAGAGAAACAGAAGAGAGAGTACAAAATATAAAATACAAAGGAGTATTTTATACTACCCTGGGAATGGTGGGTGCATCAATAATGTCCGAATAAATGAACTCGAGAAAGTAAATAAAAATAATAAATAAATAAAAAGAAAACACTATGCTTCAGCACTCAGTCATGTGATAAAGAACCAATGAACAGAAATCTCAAGGAACGAAAACAGATGCGGGCGCTGATTCGGGTTTGGTTCTCATACTGCACCATTCTCATTATGTCCCAATTAAACCACTTCATCAGATATAGTACATCTATTTCCACAAAACTTTAAGTGCAGACAGGCTCACTTGTCTCTAATCCTAGGAGATGAATAGCATGAGGAATAACACCCAGAATTACTAAAATAAGATAAAATTGAGGATTTTTTTTCTTCCTCTTTGGTAATAATTAGTGAAATAATGCTCTGAGATGATCCCAAGAAATTAGCCAACAAGTATATATTGAATAATGATGATGAACTCAAAATTGTGCTAGGCATTGTTGCAGGATACAAAGACAACATTCTATCTGGTCTCTAATCTCAAGTTGTTTCCAATCCAGTTATACAGTTAAAATAGCGAAATCAAACAAGCAAGAGGAGGGATTTGAGATAGGCCTAAAGAATTAGAAGAGTGATCTCCAAAAAGGAGTGGAGTGATTCCTCAAGGAAGAAGTTACATGATCCCTTGGGGGTCAGGAAGAAAATAACAGAGCTTCTGTTTTTAAAAAAGCTTATCCTTTAATTTATGTTTTAACGTATTTTTATAATGCATATAACATGGGTGTAACTAATATTTTATGAGTATGTATCTACTGGGGGAATGGTTACTGATTTTTCAAATGATAGGAAGAACATGACCAAGATAGAGGAAAAAAACTTCTTCTCGTCATTAAGATTCCTACCTCTACCTGCATTCTTCAAACCAGGGGCAAAGTGCTGGCTCCTAGCCTGTGGAGGCATCAAATTAGAAGCTGAGCTATGTCACATTATCAGCTACTCCTTATTCTGGAGACAGAAGTCTGGGCTTCAAAAAGAAGGATCTCTTACATCAAGTGTTTACTCATTGGAAATAAAACTGTCCTCTTACTATGGAAAACTGTAAGAAAAAAAGTTATGAAAAGTATAATAAATAGCTGCTAATTTAATGACCAAATATGAGAGAAGAGATTCCTGACATTGCATATATTAGTATCAATAAGTAAACTATTATAAACGGAAGAATGAGAAGATGAAGAGAATTTAGCACATCCCCACCCCAATGCATCAGTGACTAAAACAGAGAAGGAACTTGGGTAATGCTGTATAAATGATACAGCAAACAAAGGCAGTAAAGGGAAAAGCACCAAGTACTTGGAGACACCTGCTTGACTTCAATAAAGAACATGATGAGTGTATCAGGAAATGGTCAAAAAACAAAACAGAACAGAACAAAAAACCTCACAAAAAACAGAAAACAAAAAAGAACCCTGCCACTTTTCTATAGTAGTTAGCAATAGAAGCTGTGTGACTTTAGGTACATCACTTAACTTCTCTAAACCCCTAACAACAGGCTTTGAACTAGAATGGGAATACATGAACAGGCTTTGGGAGTCTGAGATATCTTGAAATTGAAGGCAAGCATTTGTGTGTATGTGTATTTTTCTGAGAAGAATATCCACAACAGCTATCACAATCTCAAAAAGATCCACGAGGCAAGAAAAAATTAAGAAATACTGGTCAAACATTGGTTGTGGTTCTTTCCAGCTTTATGAGTCCATAAAATCTGAGATGTGGAATTTAAAAATGTACTTACTGAATTTCAAGTTTTTTTAATGTAGATAATTTGTATATTATGATGGTTACTACTGTTTCACCTTAATCTCTCCTAGTCAAAGTCACAACAAACAGGTTGCAGAATAAACTACTGAAAAGCTTGAGTCTGAATGTTCTCAAATCAACTACCACATTCACTTAGGAGGAAGGTTTTTACAGAAAGTCTGGAACTATGATTTCCCCAAGGTGAATAGGCTGAGTTAATGAGTCTGGCAGGAGAAATTAAAGGATTCATAAAGCTATCTTGGAAGGTGTCCCAGTTTCTGAAACAGAAATGCTTGGGAGTTGGATGTTGTCTAAAATATGGAAGATTCTACAGTTTCCACTGAAGCTGAACTACATCAGATCACATAAAGGAATAGGGTCCTTTTTCTAAGATACCTGGTACTAAATTAAGTGACAACCGACTTTGTTTTTGAATCCCCCAGGAGAAAACAAACAAAAGATGCCAACAGTATCAGTGCTTTTACAGCCTTAGAAAAATTTGAAGTCACGCGATAACCTAATGCCTCCTTTCAATTGGAGACACTCTGCTGCAGTATTAAGTCAAGTCTTCTGGGAGTTTATTCATTAAGAACCCACTAACTTCCCATCACACGAACACTTCATTTATTAACCTTGTCCAAAGCCCCAATGACAATGAAGATAATGTAGCTGGTCTCTAACAAAATAAACCCAATCTTTTACCCCCGGGAAACTCTCCTGAGCAAGTCTAAATGCAATCTCAATCCTCAGGTTTAGAACTGCTTTCCTCTTAGTGCCTTATTCTGGCTCCAACAGAATTTATTTTTCTTATTTGTACCCAGGGATAGTGGTTGAGTATTGTTTTTCCAAAAGGACAGTGATCAGCACAGGCTTTATGCCTTCCAACAATGTTCTGATTCACTAAAGAGTTGTAGCCGCTTTTATTTAAGTCTTTAACATTCAACTACCTTTTCAAAAAGGAGTTACTGTACAGGTCCAACGGGAGATTTTGAGATTTTTTTTTTTTTTTTCTTAAAAAGACATGAGATACAGAAGCTGGCTCTCAAGTGCATATCTAATCATCATACAAGGCTGAATGTGGAGTTTTTAGGGGGAAAGGAGGACATGATATTTTAAAGAAGGAAAAAAGCACCACTAATCCTATGAGATGAGTATGGCAATAAAGTCAGTCAGAGAAAGTTTCATGGAGGGTACATTTGAATTAAGTCTTATAGGCGGTCGTGGTTTGGTTAAGGATGCTGTGTGCAGGTTGAGGCAGATGAGAGGTAGGCTGGGAAAGGTGGAGCACTAGGCTGTGGGTGGCGTTGAAAAGGCACATTCTGTGCCGATGGCTGAGAAAGTGAGGGACCCCATGACAATCACTCCTAGGCTTATTCATTTGGCATCTCCTAATACGTGCTAGGACAACTACAAGGCTTTAGTAAAAATCCCAACGTTGGTCCAATAATGGTTTCTCATAGTTCAAATTAAGATGTCATGCTAAACACAGTGTCATAATTTGATTTACTTTTATTACTTGTGTGCTTCCCAAGTGGACGGTGGGATAACAGTTGTCAAATATTATATAGTTACTCCTATAGGAACACGTTAAGTTTTAAAGATAGACAAGGGCAAGACCCTCACAGACAAATTAGAGCCCATTTATCCCTGGTTTTTAAAAGGTCTCACATAAATATAGAACAGTGAGTGGGCTATGTTGACGTTAAAACTTGTCTTGTACCTTTAAAATGAAAAATCTCCTCAAAGCCCTTTAATTCTAATAAAATAAAAGGGTATACGTATTTTACAGTGGGAATTAGCAGAATGACTCAGAGAGCATACTTACGCCTAGGTATAAATATACTGACAGGACTTTTAGCTTTGTCAAGTACTAATTAAGTCATCTTCAGTGAGGTTATATCCCTATTCTGAAAATATGAAAACACACAGCAATTGCTAATTACTCAAAACCACTGCTTTGGACCTAATGGTTGACCTCCCTCCATCTCCCAAAAAAGACTAAGTAACTCCTGACTCCCTGACAGAAAGATCCATCTCTCTAGAGAAGATGCTCTGCCCCAAACTTTACTTTGAGAAGCCAAATTACATCTTACTTTTGTTTAAGAAAACTCTAACACTAGTTAAACTGACCAAGTGGAAACACTCAAATTAGTATAATTTGTCATCTTCTATGCCCAAAGCAGGAAATAAAAAATAACAAATAAGAATATAGTTCATGGTTGACCTGTGAGTGAAAAAATAAAAATATATATATATATATATATATATATATATATATAGCAATTTAGTTACTGAACAAAAACTGAATCATTACATTATGGCAAATGTAATGACTTTTACATTGGATTATAATATTTATTAATCCATGAATATAAAAATAAATAAATTTTATAAAGTATTAAATGTAAATTTTGTAAGTATAAACTGTAAATTTTATAAAATGTAAATTACAAAAACATGTAATTTTTTTCTACCGTGTATAAAAAAATGTAAATTCTTTCCTTATATTTCCCATTTATTTTACTACCAGGAATTAGAAACAAGGTGCTCATAAACTATAGGAGATAGGCCATCCCTTCAGGGGAACATTTAGAGATATTTCTGTGCCTTGGTTTCTTCATCTGTGAAATGGGATTGTTGTGAGAACGCAACGGGATTCCCAGGGCAGTTCCTAATGCATAGTCTGGTTGCGTGCGTGTGTGTGTGTGTGTGTGTGTGTGTGTGTGTGTGTGTGTGTGTGTGTGTGTGTGTGTGTGTGTGTGTGTGTGTGTGTGTGTGTGTTTAATATAGAGACACCCTATCACCCTCCTGTCTCCACCACGTCTCAGATGGGAAGGGAGAGTGTCCTGGATTAGCCGCAGGCCAAGCATGGGTCATCCCTTCATCTGCATAGGGCGCCAGTTCACATTAGCCTTTTATGAGCCACAGACCAAATCCTTCATCCAGGTAAGGGGTAGCCAATAGAACCTCAAAAGCAGTACTTAAAACCCAGGAGGCTGGGTGCCATGGCTCGTGCCTGTAATCCCAGCACTTTGGGAGGCCGAGGTGGGCCGATTAATGAGGTCAGGAGTTCAAGACCAGCCTGTCCAACATGGTGAAACCCCATCTCTACAAAAAATATGAAAATTAGCTGGGAGTGGTGGGTGCTTACCTGTAATCCCAGCCACTTGGGAGGCTGAGGCCAGAGAATCACTTGAACTCAGGAGGCGGAGATTGCAGTGAGCCAAGATCATGCCACTGTGCTCCAGCCTGGGTAAGAGACTTCTCAAAAATAATAATAATAAAAAAATAAAATACAAAAACAAACTAACAAAACACCTAGGAAACTTTGTAACCAGGCTCTTGAGCCGCTTGCTTAGGCCCACTCCCGCCCTGCAGAGTGCTTTATCTGTTTCATAAATTCCTGCTTTCACTGCTTCCTTCCCATGTTTCATTGCTATGTTACTTTGTGGGTTTTGTTCAATTCTTTGTTCAAAATGCCAAGGACCTGGACCGCTCACACTCACAGCCCTGCTTCCCGGAACAGGCCTGGCTGAGTTCCAGCTGTGCAGTGAAGCCCAACTGTGGGAGGCGGGGGACCCTGGACTCCCTCTCATGATCTGGACAGAGATGGGGTCTGGGGGTACACCTGGTCTCAGACCAGCCCCAGATTCTTTTGTGACCTGAAGGCAGCTGGCTGGTCATTGGAACTGGCAGAGTCCCTCCAACGATTTGGGGAGGGAGCCTCTGAAGCAATCTTTAGAGTGACATCTGGGACACAGTGAGGAACCCCCTGGCTGCTGAACGAGGGGTGTCCGTGAGCCAGGACCACTGGGCACCAAGGGCCTGAATCCAGGCTCCTCTGCCCCAGGACTCGTGGTATGCTGTGACTGCAGGGACAGGCAGGACCCCATCCCCTTCTCCCCAAATGCAGTCACACCCAGACGGGCCCACTTGCAAGGTCCTGCGCTTCATTTATGCTCTGCTGTCCTCATCTTGAAATTTTTAGCACATGCCTGTAATCCTACCACTTTGGGAGGCCGAGGCAGGTAGATCACCTGAGGTCAGGAGTTCGAGACCAGCCAGGTGGAGAAACCCTGTCTCTACTAAAAATACAAAAATTACCCAGATGTGGTGGCGGGCACCTGGAATCCCACCTACTCGGGAGGCTGAGGCAGGAGAATCACTTGAACCCGGGAGGCAGAGGTTGCACTGAGCCAAGATCATGCCACTGCACTCCCGCCGGGGTAACAGAGTGAGACTCCATCTCAAAAAAAAAAAAAAAAAAAAATTCTTAGTAACTTCTGAATAAGGGCCCCACATTTTCATTCTGTACCAGGCCCCACAAATGATGTAGCCGGCCCTGCACACCCGCCTTGCTCACCAGTTGCCCAAAGTGGCTGACATGGAAGGATCCTTCATACTCTGAAGCCCGCGGTGCTTATGTCTTGGGAACTGCATCCTTTACTCTGAACAAAGGGCAGCCAGGTAGAAGAGGCTGTAGACAGGCCCAGAAGAACCTCACAGCCTCTATCTTTCCCTTCCATCTGGTAGGTTGGGCTGCCTGAGCTTCCCCTGCACAGGGCGCCCCGCAGGAAACTTGTTTCAGACAGAGGTGTATATTCTCCCAGTGAGGTGACAAAGTCAGGAGGAAGGAAACCTCGGGTCGGACTGGAGAACTCTTTGCTGAGCTTGTTCACTGCTCCTGGCATCCCCACTATGCAGAGGAAAAGGGGACTCCCCAAGCAGTGGGATCCCCCACTTCCCAGCCCAGGCTCTGTCTGCCTTGGCAGAGGCTGGGCTGGCTGAGCACCTGTGGGCAGCCACGCACCTCAGGATGTTGCGCTACAGCCTGACCCTATAGAAAGCCAAGTGCAAACGCTGCTCATGAACCTCCACTCCCAAGAATCAGGCTGCTTGGCCTTGTCTCTGCTGTGGCCCCACCACTCGAGCCCTTCCTGCCAGGCTTGGAACCTCCATGGCCATTTAGGGACAGCATCTAAGCCACCTTTGCAACCTTGGCCTTGGAATGGGCTGTTGCACAGGGAGCTCAGCAAATGTTCCTCCAAGTGCCTCAGGCCCCGATTCCCTCTCATCATCCCTAGAATAGCTTTTCCTTTTGAGATGCTCAGGACAGGCAGACACAGGCCTCCTGTTCCCAAGAAGCAGAGAAGGGGACATGGGGCTGCAGGGCCAACACAGGGAGAGTCTTCCTGAGTCCTCCTCCTGCCAGCTGGTCTTTGCAGCTGCGGCCAGCCCTGGAGGCAGGAGACACAGCCCCAGGGTTCTGCAGCAGCGCCTGCCCCCATTCCTCCAAGATGGCGTTCTGGGTGCTCTGAGCAAAACTGGATGCTGGCAGGAAGCAGCTCAGCCCTGGCCTTCGTGGGAAGGGCAGGCACCCTCTCCTGACCTGGGGCTTCCCAGGCCGTCCTTTGGCACGTACTGAACTCTTTGCGGAATCATCTATGCCACCTCCCTCTTCCCTCCCAGGCTGAGACAGGACAGAGCTGCTCTTTGGAGCTCCTTGTCCCTGTGCAAGGCCAGGGAAGCAGAGGGCAGGGGAGGAGATGGCAGGACCAGCGCTGCTTCGGCTTCGCAGCCTCCACCTCCAAAACCAGACAGAGCAGGAAAATCAGACTCCAGGCCTGGGAGGGCAATGAGTCCAAACGCCTTCCCCTTCCTGGCTGTCACCCAGAAGTCCTCCAAGATGCCAGAGCAAGGGCTTTTCATCTTTACTTTCCTCCTGAAACCTGAGACCCCATGAAATCAACAAGGAGCAAGTGAGTACTTCCCAGAGGAAGCTTTACCTCTCAGCTGCTTCTCAGGGAATATCTACCCCAACGCTGAACTCCTGAAGATTTCAGTTAAATGCAACCCTCAGCCTGATCCCACGGGGAGCCCCAGGGTGTGAACTGCACATCTGAGATTGTCTTTGTTTTTTTGAGATGGAGTTTCGCTCTGTTGCTGAGGCTGGGGTGCAGCGGAGCAATCTTGGCTTACTGCAGCCTCCGCCTCCCGGGTTCAAGGATTCTCCTGCCTCACCCTCCTGAGTAGCTGGGACTCCGGGCACACACCACCCCAACCTGGCTAATTTTTGTATTTTTAGTAGAGACGGAGTTTAACCATGTTATCCAGGCTGGTCTCAAACTCTGACCTCAAGTGATCCACCCACCTCGGCCTCCCAAAGTGCTGGGACTACAGGCATGAGCCACTGCTACCAGCCTGAGATTGTCCTGTCACCTACAACACCTGGCCCACCCTGAAAGTCACAAAAGTCACATCTCCCCCTTCTCATTCCAGTCTAAGGATAAACAGCCGCAGCACTTCTCAGAGAAATTTGCACAGTGGAGGACACTTTCCAAAGTCCTTTCACATCGTGTACAGGAGCCCTGTGACCTAAGAAGAGCAAATGTCTTTACCCCGTTTCTCAGATGAGTAAACAGAGGCCCAGGGAGACAAAGTTAACTTGCACAAGGCCATGAAGCATTTTGCCAGAAGTGGGGATGTAATCAATCCACACACGATTCCCAGCAGTGGAATCTTTCCAGTACCCTAGTGCTCACCCACACTCTCCGCCAGAACTCTTTTTTTTTTTTTTTTTTTTTTTTTTCTTTGAGACTGTCTCGCTCTGTCACCCAGGCTGGAGTGTAGTGGCGCGATCTCGGCTCACTGCAAGCTCCACCTCCCAGATTCACGCCATTCTCCTGCCTCAGCCTCCCGAGTAGCTGGGACTACAGGCACCCGCCTCCACGCCCAGCTAATTTTTTGTATTTTTAGTAGAGACAGGGTTTCACCATGTTAGCCAGGATGGTCTCGATCTCCTGACCTCGTGAACCACCTACCTCGGCCTCCCGAAGTGCTGGGATTACAGGCATGAGCCACTGCACCCGGCTGACCTGTTTCATTCTGCTTTCTTCCCATCTGGCTACTGACCTCCCCTGTCCTGGTGTCATCTGCTGTCATTCATGATGACCCTGCTCATTAGCTGCCCTACCCATGCTCCACGCACTCAGCTGTGGCGGTGCAGGAGGAAGTTCACCTGGGGAGTCCACTCCTGAGCCAGGAGTCCAGAGCAAGCATCTCCAGCCCGCTTCCAGGTGCTTGGCCCCGTGATGGTTCATTCATTTATTCTCCAGACCCCTACTGAGCACCTGCCTCATGCCCAGCCCTGAGCAGACAGCAGTGAGCAGGTTCCCACCCTCACTCTCTGGTGTAGAGCTGTCCTCTCTGGTAGCAAGTGCTGAGAGAGGGGCCCAAAACCAATGGTACCTCCACCAGGTGATCTGGCCGTGGGAAGCACAGGGGTGGCGTCACCTGACTTCCCAGCCCTCCTTGAAGCTGACTCTTGCCTTTACACCCATGGAGCTTTCTTTCTCTTTTTCTTGTTCTTTCTCTTTCTTGCTCTTTTTCTTTTTTCATTTTCTTTTTCTTTCTTTCTCTCTTTTTGTCTTTTTTCTTTGTCTTTCAAGAAATTGAGGCCAGGCATGGTGACTCACGCCTGTAATCCTAGCACTTTGGGAAGCCGAGGTGGGTGGATCACCTGAGGTCAGGAGTTCAAGACCAGCCTCACCAACATGGAGAAACTCCATCTCTACTAAAGAAAAAACAACAACAACAAACACAACTAGCATGGTGGGAGATCACATCATTGCACTCCAGCTTGGATGACAGAGTGCGACTCCTCAAAAAAAAAAAAAAAAAAAAAAAGCCAGCCGGGCACAGTGGCTCACGCCTGTAATCCCAGCACTTTGGGAGGCCAAGGTGGGTGGATCACCTGAGGTCAGGAGGTCGAAACCAGCCCGACCAATGTGATGAAACCCCATCTCTACTAAAAATACAAAAACTAGCCAGGTATGGTGGCACACACCTGTAGTCCCAGCTACTCGGGAGGCTGAGACAGGAGAATCACTTGAACAAGGAGGCGGAGGTTGCAGTGAGCTGAGACGGTGCTATTGCACTCCAGCCTGGGCAACACGAGTGAAACTCCATCTCCCAAAAACAAACAAACAAAACAAACAAACAAAAAAGCCACATGATCTGAGACTCAGCCTACAAGTGCTGGCTTTGTCAGTCCCATGTTCTGACCAGGGCCTCATTGACCATTGCATTCCATGCGGGGTGAAGCTAGTAGAGAGCGGCCTTGTGCGAAGGCAGTAAGGTCTGGAGCTGGGTGCCCTGAGTATCTGTGATGTCATCTAACTTCTTGAAACAGTGTATCGGCCATGAGGCAGGAGAGGGAGATCTCATTGCTCTCTCAAGGTGTTCTCCATGCGGCCCTGGACACATCTGTTAACTGTTCTGTAAGACGCGGGTATTGATAGCACCTGCTTTGTGAGATGATTTTGAGGATTAAATGAGAAGAGGAGGTTGGGCACCACGGCTCACACCTGTAATCCCAGCGCTTTGGGAGGCCGAGGTGGGTGGATCACCTGACGTCAGGAATTCAAGACCAGCCTGGCCAATATGATGAAAGCCAGTCTCTACTAAAAATAACTTCTTTGCCCAGTTACCTTCTTTTTTGGGAGGATGGGGGTGGGGAGACAGCTCCTCACTCTGTCACCCAGGTGGGAGTTTAATGACGTGATCACTGCACCCTCGGACTACTGGGCTCAAGCAATCCTCCTACCTCATTCTTCCAAAGAGCTGGGATTACAGGCACGAGCCACTGTGCCTGGCCCAATGTCTTTATTTTTTATTTATTTATTTATTTATTTATTTATTTTGAGCCACAGTTCCGCTCTTGTTGCCCAGGCTAGAGTGCAATGCCGCGATCTTGGCTCACCACAACCTCCGCCTCCCAGGTTTAAGTGATTCTCATGCCTCAGCCTCCCCAATAGCTGGGATTACAGGCATGCGCAACCATGCCTGGCTAATTTTTGTATTTTTAGTAGAGACAGGGTTTCTCCGTGTTGGTCAGGCTGGTCTTGAACTCCCGACCTCAGGTGATCCACCCACCTCGGACTCCCAAAGTGCTGGAATCACAGGCGTGAGCCACCATACCCAGCCTCAGTTTCTTTATTCTTGTCCTTCCATCGACGTGGCGCCTATTTTTTTTTTTTTTTTTTGAGACTAGTCTTGCTCTGTCACCCAGCGGGGAGTGCAATGGTGAGATCTCAGCTCACTACAACCTCCACCTCCCGGGTTCAAGCGATTCTCCTACCTCAGTCTCCTGAGTAGCTGGGATTACAGGCATGTGCCACCACACCTGACTAATTTTTTGTATTTTTAGTAGAGACAGTGTTTCACCGTGTTGGCCAGGCTAATCTCAAACTTCTGACCTCAGGTGATCCACCCGCCTCGGCCTCCTGAAGTGCTGGGATTACAGGCATGAGCCATTTTCTTTCTGCCCAGCTATTTTTTTCGTATTTTTTGGCTAGACGGGGTCTCACCCTGTTGCCCAGGCTGATCTCAAACTCCTGTCCTCAAGCGATCCTCTTGTCTTGGCCTCCCAAAGTGCTGGCATTACAGGCATGAGCCACTGCACCTGGCCTTCGCTTTGAATTAAAGTGGTAGGCAGGAAGAAGCATCGTCTCAAAAATTGATGGTGACAGCGACAGCGACAGCGACTACATCTAGCTTGCACAGGTGGCAGCTTCTGTCCCACTTCGGTGGTGCCAATTGTAGCTTCTGTGCCAGCAGAGGCTGTGGGGTCTTCACCTGGCCAGCTTTGCCCAATGGCCTCTTCCCAATTTGATTTTCTGACCCTTTCAGAGCTCCTAGGAACTAGCCAGTACCTCTGACAAAGTCCCTTTCTGCTTCGAGTTGCCAGAATTAGTTTCTGTTGGTTAAAACTAAGAACCTTGATTCTCACAAAAATAGGACCAGGACTGGACAGAGCAAGAAGCCCCAAAGGAAACAGGAGCAATTGAAGGCTGGAAAGTGGCCAGAGGACAGTGAAAATCCAGCCGGTATTATGGGACAGGACACCAGCAGCCCCATGACACGCCCTGGCAAGACAGCTAATCCCATTGTCCCCGGGAACAAAGTACCCATCAAAGGCAAGGCTTTGGGGGACCTAATGGCTCCTGCCATAGAAGAGAATAAAGATTACACTGAAGTCAAGATCTGCTGGGCAGGACGGTCATGTTAACAGTGCCACATAGCTTAAATGAAAAGACAAGCTCAGAATCCAAATTCTTGGCTCAAGGTATGGTTAGAAAACCCGAGTGTGCCTGGCCAAAATGGCGAAACCCCGTCTCTACTAAAAATACAGAAATTAGTCAGGTGTGGTGGCGGGTGCCTGTAATCCCAGGTACTTGGGAGGCTGAGGCAGGAGAATTGCTTATATCCAGGAGGCGGAGGTTACAGTGAGCTGAGATCACACCACTGCACTCCAGCCTGGGCGACAGAGTGAGACTTTGTCTCAAAAAAAAAAAACAAAAAACAAAAAAAACACAACTCGAATATGTTATTTTGCAGCTGAGAGAGCAGAAAAAACTGAAAACTTGATCCAATGGTTACAGAATGACCAAGGGGACCCACACCTTAAAAGGTCTTTATTTGGGAAAGAGTGAAATGTGGAGACCAGAGGCTATGAAAATTAGGCTGTGTGGAAAGATAGGGAAGCCTTAGGTACCTAGCCCCTCCCCTCCCCACCACCCTTGCCAGCCAAAGCTTCCTCTTTGTCACCCTGAAGATCCTAGTAGCAGGAACTCCCTTGCGGGCAGTTAGGTGTTCTATGTAGCTGAGGTATGGCCTGCAGCGACGGGTGAGTCTGTTTCTACACTGCTATAAAGAAACATCCAAAGTTGGGTGCGGTGGCTCATGCCTGTAATCCCAGCACTTTGGGAGGCTGAGGTGGGCGGATCACCTGAGGCTTGGAGCACGGGACCAGCCTGACCAACATAATGAAACCCCCTCTCTACTAAAAATACAAAACTAGCTGGGTGTGGTGGTTCACGCCTGTAATCCCAGCTACTTGGGAGGCTGAGGCAGGAGAATAGCTTCAACCCGAGAGGCAGAGGTTGCAAAGAGCCGAGATCACGCCATTGCACTCCAACCTGGGCAACAAGAGCAAATCTCCATCTCAAAAAAACAAACACCGAGACTGGGTAACTTATAAAGAAGTTTAATTGACTCACAGTTCCACACGGCTGGGGAGGCTTCAGGAAACTTACAACCATGCAGGTAGGGGAAAGCAGACACCTTCTCCACAGGACAGTTACGAGGATCTAAGCACGAGAAAGAGGAACTGCCACGCTTTAAAACCATCAGATCTTGTGAGAACTCACTCACTCTCACGAGCACAGCATGGGGGAAACTGCCCCCATGATGCAAGTACCTCCACCTGGTCCATCCCTCAACCCGTAGGGATTGTAATTCGAGATGAGATCTGGGTGGGGACACAAAGCCTAACCATATGGGTGGGACGGATGGCAGTTATTTCCAGGGTGGGCTGTAGCCTCTTCCTCCAACCTACATCTCCTGTTTCCCAAGCTGGTAACCTGGATGCCCTGGGTGACCTAAGAAGCCATGTGCTAAAGATGTCAGGACCTCAGTCGGCCGGGGTTCCCCCTTCCCCATTTCAGTTGAGGGAGGAAGAGCCTTTCAAGAGCGAGAGCTAGCCAGCAGCTAGCATTTCCCTATGTAACACACCCTGTAATGACCCTGCCCCGAAGGAGTCTCCTTATAAGCCCTACCCCTCATTTTCTCCAGAATTAAATGACAAGTCACATCCCCGCAGGCCCCAGGGGCCAAATCTAGGAGGGTACTGAATCATCAAAAAATTCCAGGGGGAAGATACTGAATCACCAAAAGAAACTAAAGATTTTGCTAATTGATATTGGCTTACTCACAGTACATGGTTGGCTAAAAAAAATTTTTAATTGATATTGGCAAAAATCTGGGAAGCTGATCTGAGAATGAATTCTGAGGGTGCAGGACGGCCGAGGGAGGAAGGGGATGCTAGATAGGGATGAATGTACCGATATGGAGGATTCCACAGGGACAGCTTGAGAAGCTGGGATTACAGGCGTGAGCCACAGCAATAATGTAGTACTTTCAATGCTGAAATCAGGACAGTGCCAGGCAAACTCGGACAATTGGTCAACCTAGCTGTTAAGTAACTAACTTGCTCTAAATCACAGTTATTAAGCGGCAGGGCCTGTATTCAAATGCAGGTGGGCTGACTTCAGATTCAAATTGTTTGCTTTTGCCAGTGGTTCTCAATCTTGAGCATGCAAACCTGGAGGCCTTGTTAAAATTCAGATAGCCCCATCTTCAGGGTCTCCAATTCAGTAGGTTGGGGCCGCCGAGAATTTGCCTAACCAGCTCCCTGGTGATGCTGAGGCTGCTGGACTGGGAAGACTGGGAACCAACTGAGAAGACCTTTGTATTTGGCTTTCTCACCTCCAGATAAGGACTTTTTAACTTTTATTTTGTGAGACAAGGTCTCAGTCTCTCACTCACGCTGAAATACAGCTTATGATCATGGTTCACTGCAACCTCAAACCCTTGGGCTCAAGCAATCCCCTGCCTCAGCAATATGAATAAACATATTGGAGGCCAGGTGTGAGACTCCACCTCAAAAAAAAAAGTAAAGGAATAGGGCTGGGCACGGTGGCTCACGCCTATAATCCCAGCACTTTGGGAGGCCAAGGCGGGCAGATCATCTGAGGACAGGAGTTCGAGACCACCCTGGCCATCGTGGTGAAACCCCGTCTCTATTAAAAGTACAAAAAAAAAAAAAAAAAAAGCCGGCATGGTGGTGGGCACCTGTAGTCCCAGCCACTCGAAAGCTGAGGCAGGAGAATCGCTTGAACCCAGGAGAAGGAGATTGCAGTGAGCCGAGATCACGCCACTGCACTCCAGCCTCAGCAAGAGCAAGACTCCCTCTCAAAAAAAAAAAAAAAAGTAAAGAAATAAAACAACGGCTACTCCATAGAGCAGCCCCGAGGGCTGCTGGTTGCTCATTTTTATGGTTATTTATTGATTATATGCTAAAGAAGGGGTGGATTATTCATGCCTCCCCTTTTTAGACCATATAGGGTAACATTCTGGCGTTGCCACGGCATTTGTAAGCTGTCTTGGCGCTGGTGGGAGTGTAGCAGTGAGGACGACCAGAGGTCATTCGCATCACCATCTTGGTTTTGGTGGGTTTTGGCCGCGGCTTCTTTACTGCTTGTGCCGACCTCTCATCTCATCCTGTGACTTAGAATGCCTCAACCGCCTGGGAACACAACCCAGTAGGTCTCAGCCTCATTTTACCCAGCGCCTACTCAAGATGGAGTTGCTCTGGTTCAAAGGCCTCTAACAGAAGCTAAACACAGGTGGGGGCTTTCAAAGAAGCAGATCCAATGCCCACTGCCCTTCCTCACTCCCCTAATAGATGTAGGGCACCATGGACTTTTACAGACTGAGGGACATACTCTGGATGAGAATAGTTTACCCTATCAAGGAAAAGTAAGTTCCCCAGATGAAACGCCACAGATAACAGGCATACTGTAAGTCAGGCTTTGTACGTTTTCCAAAACTCACTACAGGGTTCCCCTTTGAGGTGCAGAATCTTGTATCACAATAATCACGATTCCTTTGCCAAGGCCTTTTGATGTCACGGTCCGTGTTTTTCTCCGGATCGTTGGGCATGCGGAGGCAGAAGGAGAGCCTGGCAGAGTGAATGACAAACGCAAGGGAGGCTGCAGAGGGCAGGGAGTGAGGGCGGCCCAGGGCCCAGCCCGGCGGGAGCCGCGGAAGAGAAGGACCAGCCAGCCAAGGGCGGGCGGCTCCAGAGGAGGCCCGGGACTCCCCAGTTTCCCAGCCTCTTCCACCCCACGCGGATCCCTGCCCCGACGCTGATTCAGGGGGTCAAAGCCTCGGGCGGGGCGGACCGCGGCGGTGACTGGAGGCGCCCCAGTTTCTCTGGGTGTGGCCTGCGGACCCCCTCGGGAGCAGGTCGTCCCGCACCAGTGTCTGCCCCCGGCCCCCAGGGACACCTGCACCCGCCCCACTCACGACGGTGCGTCAGGTCCCCAACCACGCGTGGGGCGGGGTGGGAGGGGCGGGGTGGGAAGGTCTCGGCTCGGCCGCCCCGCCTGTGCTGTCCCCACCGCCCCCCGGCCTCGGGCAGCGCGCGCCCAGGTCACCCGCCTCCCGCGGGCATGCGCAGGGCGGCCCCTCCGGGGGCGCTGCGGCCGCGGCCCCGGCCAAGGGGCGGGTCCCGGGTCCGGGAGGAAGAGGCGCGGCTGCTGGCTGACCCGGGAACCAGACCGAGCCAGAGAGCGAGCCCTCCCGTCTCCCACCGGGCAGGAAGGCCTGGCGCTCGCAGGCGACCTTGCGCCAGTGCCCGGGCAGGGATCAGGGGGCTCAGCGCCTTCGCGGGAGGTAGAGAGAGCTGGGGGCATCTGTGTGATCACCCCGCGTAGGTCCGCGCTGAGCCAGGACACAGTACAACTGCCCGCGCCCGGTTAGACAGGCAAAGCCCTGGGAAGCAGTGGGAGAGGGAAAGACTGGGCCGGCGCGGGGCCGCATGCCTGTAACCCCAGCACTTTGGGAGGCCCAGGATGGCGGATCGCTTGAGCACAGGAGTTCCAGACCAGCCTGAGCAACATGGTGCAACCCCGTCCCTACAAAAAACACAAAAAATAGCGGGGCGTGGTGGTGCGGACCTGTGGTTCCAGCTACTTGGGAGGCTGAGGCAGGAGGATCGCTTGAGCCTGGGAGTTCGAGGCTGCAGTGAACCCTGATTGCACCCCTGCACTCCAGCCTGTACGACAAAGCGAGACTGTCTCAAAAAAGAAAAAAATAGGGCTGGGCGCGGTGGCTCACGCCTGTCATCTCAGCACTTTGGGAGGCCGAGGCGGGTGGATCACGAGGTCGGGAGATCAATACCATCCTGGGTAACACGGTGAAACCCCTTCTCTACTAAAAATACAAAAAAAAAATTAGCCGGGCGTGCTGGCGGGCGTCTGTAGTCCCAGCTACTCGGGAGGCTGAGGCAGGAGAATGGCGTGAACCTGGGAGGCGGAGCTTGCAGTGAGCCGAGATCGTGCCACTGCACTCCAGCCTGGGCGACAGAGCGAGACTCCGTCTCAAAAAAGAAAAAAATAGGGCTGGGCGCGGTGGCTCACGCCTGTCATCCCAGCACTTTGGGAGGCTGAAGTGGGTGGATCACGAGGTCAGGAGTTCGAGACCATCCTGGCCAACGGGGTGAAACCCCGTCTCTACTAAAAATACAAACATTAGCCAGGCGTGGTGGGGGGAACCTGTAGTCCCAGCTGCTCGGGAGGCTGAGGCAGGAGAATCGCTTGAACCCGGGAGGTGGAGGTTGCAGTGAGCTGAGATCGCGCCATTGCACTCCGGCCTGGGTGACAGAGCGAGACTCCGTCTGAAAAAAATAAATTAAAAACATAAAATAAAATAATAGTAAAACAAAATAACATGACATACCGAATATCAGGTTAAAACTGGAAAGTTGGGGCAACGATTCAGGTGCTTGGCCTCTGTCTCCAAATCTGGTTGCAGCTATATACATTGTCTAAATTTTTTTGCCTGTGTTTGCAGCCAGATAAACGTTTGCCTTCCTGTTCCCTCCTGGGGGAGAGAGCTCAATTGACTTTATTTTCATCTCAATGAATGATCGCATGTATTTTGCACCTCCCTTCCCACCCAGACCTACCTTGTCATAGATGGTGTGCGTGACTGAACACGATCATTTCAGCTCCCGGCCTTGAAATAAAACGCGGGCTTGCCGACGGATGTCTGTAATTATGATATAATTTGAGCCTTGTTGTTTCAGGAAAGTTTTGTCCCTGAATCACCTAAAACAAACAAACAACAAAGGTGGGTTGTGGGGGAAGGAGACCCGTGGTGTCTACATTCATATCTATCTCACTCTATCTACCAGGCGGATTTGCATTTGGGGACATTTGCACCCACCCCGAGTCCCTGGTTCACAAAGGAAACGGTACGTATAATCTTCTGACTTGACAATGATGTATGGCTCCGGAGAAAAGCACTATTCAGAAATTATCATGGAACAGACACTCCCCCACCCTCTACATTACTTCTTACGTCAAGAAATGCACCGCCGTTTCTCCAGAGGCCGCCAAACTTGCGGCCACCTCATTCTACAAGGAGGCGAGCCAGCCAGACTCATGGTGGAGAGCGAGAGAACGCCATTCCCAGGGGCTTAGAGGTTCTCCTTTGCACAAAGCCTGGGAGTTTTGTTAGTGACTTCAGAGTCAGGGATGGACCAACAACGCCGTCCGATCTAGATGGCATCCTCCTGGTGGGAAATTGCCTTATTTCTCCCTCTTAAGCAACTGATTTGAATTAGGATTTGTTTTTCTTTCTTTCTTTCTTCTTTTTCTTTCTTTCTCTTTCCTTCTTTCTTTCTTCCTGATCTCTCCCTCTTAAGCAACTGATTTGAATTAGTTTTTCTTTTCTTTCTTTCTTTTTCCCTTTCTTTTTCCTTCCTTCTTTCCTTCTTTCCCTTCCTTCCTTCTTTCTTCTGTGTCTTTCTTCTCTCTTTTCTTTTTCTTTCTCTTTCCTTCTGTTCTTCTTTCTTTCTTCCTGATCTCTCCTCTTAAGCAACTGATTTGAATTAGAATTGGTTTTTTCTTTTCTTCTTTCTTTCTTTCCTTTCTTCCTTCTCTCTCTCTCTTTCTTTCTTTCCTTCTTCTTTCTTTTTGCATTTGCAGTTAGCTACTTGTTACTACTTGTCCAAACAGCTGGGGAACCTGGCCGGGCATGGTGGCTCACACCTGTCACCCCAGCACTTTAGTTGGGAATTTCCTGATCTCTCCCTCTTAAGCAACTGATTTGAATTAGAATCTTCCTTCCTTCTTTCTTTCCTTCCTCCCTTTCTTCCTTCCTTCCTCCCTTCCCTCCTTCCTTCCGTCCCTCCCTCTCCTTCCTTCCTCCGTCTCCTTCCTTCCTTCCTCCCTCCCTTCCCTCCTTCCTTCCTTCCCTCCCTCTCCTTCCTTCCTCCGTCTCCTTCCTTCCTCCCTCCGTCTCCTTCCTTCCTTCCTCCCTCCCTCTCCTTCTTTCCTCCCTCTCCTTCCTTCCTCCGTCTCCTTCCTTCCTCCCTCCCTCTCCTTCCTTCCTTCCTCCCTCCCTCTCCTTCCTTCCTTCCTCCCTCCCTCTCCTTCCTTCCTTCCTCCCTTTCCTTCCTTCCTCCCTTCCTTACTTCCTCCCTTCCGTCCTTCCTCCCTTCCCTCCTTCCTTCCTTCCCTCCCTCTCCTTCCTTCCTCCCTCTCCTTCCTTCCTTCCTCCCTCTCTCTCCTTCCTTCCTCCCTCTCCTTCCTCCCTCCCTCTCCTTCCTTCCTTCTTTCCTTCCTTCTTTCCTTCCTTCCTTCCTTCCTTCCTTCCTTCCTTCCTTCCTCCCTCCCTCCCTCCCTCTCTCTCTCTTTCTCTCTTTCTTTTTTTTTTTCTTTCTGCAGTTGCAGTAAGCTTTTCTGGATTTGCAGAAACTATAGGCCGGCTGTATGCATCCGGCATACAGCTTATGTTATGAACAGTATGTTAGTACTTGTCCAACCTGGCCGGGCATGGTGGCTCACACCTGTCACCACAGCACTTTGGAAGCTGGGAAGGGTGCTTGAGCCTAGGGGTTCCCGACCGGCTGGGCAACATAGTGAGACTCGCCTTCTATGCAAAAAATTAAAAAATTAGCTGGGCATGGTGGTGTACACCGGTAGTCCCAGTGACTCAGGAGGCTAAAATGGGAGGATTGCTTGAGCCCGAGAGGTTGAGGCTGCAGTGAGCTATGATCCTGCCACTGCACTCCAGCCTGGGCAATAGAGCAAGACCCTGTCTCCTAATAATAATAATAATTATTATTATTATACTTTGCAGGGAATATATTATTACTACTATATTATAAAATATATACCATATTATAATGTATAATATATATTATAATATATAAATATATATTATTATGTATTAAATATTATATATCATCATTATACATTAAATACTATATTATAATACATAAATGTTATATAATAATATAATGTAAATGTTATATAAAATATAATAAATATATTAATATATTAATAATATAATTATATATTAATCATATAATCTTTTCTATTATATATTAACATAGTAAATTATGTAATTATATTATGTATATATTAATTATAATATATTAATTAATAATATGCGATTATTATTATTATCTATTGGCCAAAGGCAGTGGCTCACGCCTGTAATCTCAGCACTTTGGGAGGCTGAGGCAGGGGGATCACCTGAGGTCAGGAGTTTGAGACCAGCCTGACCAACATGGAGAAACCCCATCTCTACTAAAAATACAAAATTAGCCGGGAGTGATGGCGCATGCCTGTCATCCCAGCTACTCCAGAGGCTGAGGCAGGAGAATCGCTTGAACCCGGGAAGCAGAGGTTGTGGTGAGCTGAGATCGCTTCCCTGCACTCCAACCTGGGCAACAAGAGCGAAACTCCGTCTCAAAAAACATGTATATACATAATTATATATTAATATAATTATGATTGTAGTAATATCACATAATATATTATATAATTATTTTATTAATTATAGAATTTTTATTACAAATTATATTTATTATAAAATTATTTTATTAATTATATTATTATATGATTATTTTATTAATTATTATGGAATTTTTGTTACAAATTATATTTGTTATAAAATTATTTATTTATTATAAAATTTATTTATAAAATTTATCATAAAATTATTTTATTAATTATATTATTATATGATTATTTTATTAATTATTATGGAATTTTTGTTACAAATTATATTTGTTATAAAATTATTTATTTATTATAAAATTTATTTATAAAATTTATCATAAAATTATTTTATTAATTATATTATATAATTATTTTATTATTATAGAATATTTTGTTATACGTCACATTTATAGAATTATTTTATTAATTATTAAAAATAATATTTTATCAATTATTAAAATAATATTTTATTATTAAAATAATATTTTATTACTTATTAAAATATTTTATTAATTATTATAAAACAATATTTTTATTAATTATTATAAAATAATATTTTATTAATTATTATAAAATAATATTTTATTAACTATTATAAAATAATATTTTATTAATTATAAAATAATATTTTATTAATTATTATAAAATAATATTTTATTAATTATAAAATATAATTATATTATTATTATACAAAATAGCAGGGGAAGGCAAGGATATTTAAGGGTGTTTTATGTGGTACAATGAGTCTCCAAAACACACAGCCACCTCCAGGATGCGAAGCTCCCACCTCCAGCCCCCCGGAGTGCCCAGAGCCGCCCTCTTCCCGGACAATTGTCCCACAGACGCCGTGAGAGAGACGGCACCAGCTTCTCCCGATCAAGGCGCCTTCACTTTCTGTAACTCTCTAATCATTCGGAAGATTCCCAAACAGCAGTGTCAGAGGTGTTGGAAATAAAGCAACTCCACTTTCAACAGGGGCTGGGTAAAATGAGGCTGAGACCTTCTGGGCTGCATTCTCAGTTTAAGGGTTTTTTTTTCTTTTTTTAAAGACAGAATCTCGCTCTATCACCCAGGCTGGAGTGCAGTGGTGCAATCTCGGCTCCACTGCAGCCTCCACCTCCCGGGTTCAAGCAATTCTCCTGCCTCGGCCTCCTGAGTAGCTGGGATGACAGGCACGTGCCACCACGCCTGGCTAATTTTTGTATTTTTATTACAGACGGGGTTTCACCATGCTGGCCAGGCTGGTCTCGAACTCCTGACCTCGTGATCCACCCACCTTGGCCTCCCAAAGTTCTGGGATTACAGGCGTGCGCCTCCACGCCTGGCTAATTTTGTATTTTTAGTAGAGACGGGGTTTCTCCATGTTGTTCAGGCTGGTCTTGAACTCCTGACCTCGTGATCCACCCACCTTGGCCTCCCAAAGTTCTGGGATTACAGGCATGCGCCTCCATGCCTGGCTAATTTTGTATTTTTAGTAGAGACGGGGTTTCTCCATGTTGGTCAGGCTGGTCTTGAACTCCTGACCTCGTGATCCACCCACCTTTGCCTCCCAAAGTTCTGGGATTACAGGCATGCACCTCCACGCCTGGCTAATTTTGTATTTTTAGTAGAGACGGGGTTTCTCTATGTTGGCCAGGCTGGTCTCGAACTCCCGACCTCAGGTGATCCACCTGCCTTGGCCTCCCAAAGTGCTGGGATGACAGGCAGGTGCCACCACGTCCCGCTAATTTTGTATTTTTAGTACAGACGGGGTTTCTCCATGTTGGTCAGGCTGGTCTCGAACTCCCGACCTCAGGTGATCTGCCCGCCTTGGCCTCCGAAAGTTCTGCGATTACAGGCATGCGTCACCACGCCTGGCTAATTTTGTATTTTTAGTAGAGACGGGGTTTCTCCATGTTGGTCAGGCTGGTCTCGAACTCCTGACCTCAGGTGATCCACCCGCCTTGGCCTCCGAAAGTGCTGGGATTACAGGCATGAGCCACCACGTCCTGCTAATTTTGTATTTTTAGTACAGACGGGGTTTCGCCATGTTGGTCAGGCTGATCTCGAACTCCCAACCTCAGGTGATCCACCTGCCTCGGCCTCCCCAGGTTAAGGCATTCTAACCTACAGGATGAGAGAGGAGGTTGGCACAAGACACAGGTCATAAAGAGTTGCTGATAAAACAGCTTGCAGTGAAGAAGGCAGCCAAATCCCGCCAAAACCAAGATGGCAACGAAAGTGACCTCAGGTTGTCCTCACCGCACTAATTGTACCTTACACTAATTGTAATTCATTTGCTGCTAAAACACACTCCCACCAGCACCAGGACCGTTTACAGATGTCATAGCCACGCAGGAAGTTACCCTGTATGTCCTAAAAACAGGAGGCAAGAGGCTGGGCGCGGTGGCTCACGCCTATCATCCCAGGCTGGTCTCGAACTCCTGACCTCAGGTCATCCACCCTCTTCAGCCTCCCAAATACCTTGTTTCTTAAAAGGCATCTTTGGGCCCGGGTGCGGTGGCTCACGCCTGTCATCCCAGGCTGGTCTCGAACTCCTGACCTCAGGTCATCCACCCTCTTCAGCCTCCCAAATACCTTGTTTCTTAAAAGGCATCTTTGGCTGGTCTCGAACTCCTGACCTCAGGCCATCCACCCTCTTCAGCCTCCCAAATATCTTGTTTCTTAAAAGGCATCTTTGGGCCGGGCACGGTGGTTCATGCCTGTCATCCCAGGCTGGTCTCGAACTCCTGACCTCAGGTCATCCACCCTCTTCAGCCTCCCAAATATCTTGTTTAAAAGGCATCTTTGGCTGGTCTCGAACTCCTGACCTCAGGCCATCCACCCTCTTCAGCCTCCCAAATATCTTGTTTCTTAAAAGACATCTTTAGGCCGGGCATGGTGGCTCACGCCTGTCATCCCAGCACTTTGGGAGGCCGAGGCGGGCAGATCACGCGGTCAGGAGATTGAGACCAGCCTGGCTAACATGGTGAAACCCCGTCTCTACTAAAAATACAAAAATTTAGCCAGGCATGGTGGCGGGCACCTGTAGTCCCAACTACTCGGGAGGCTGAGGCAGGAGAATCGCTTGAACCCGGGAGGCAGAGGTTGCGGTGAGCCGAGATCGCGCCACTGCACTCCAGCCTGGGGGACAGAGCAAGACTCTGTCTCAAAAAAACAAACAACCAACAAAAACAGGAGGTATGAATGATCCACCCCTTGTTTAGCATTTCATCAAGAAATAACCATAAAAATGGGCAATCAGCAGGCCTCCCGGCTGCTCTATGGAGTAGGCATTCTTTTATTCGTCTACTTTCTGTTTCTTTCTTTCTTTTTTTTTTTTTTTTTTTTGAGACGGAGTCTCGCTCTGTCACCAGGCTGGAGTGCAGTGGCGCGATCTCAGCTCACTGCAACCTCCGCCTCCTGGGTTCAAGCGATTCTCCTTCCTCAGCCCCCCGAGTAGCTGGGATTACAGGTGCCCACCACCACGCCCGGCTAATGTTTGTATTTTTAATAGAGACGGGGTTTCACCGTGTTGGCCAGGCTGGTCTTGAACTCCCGACCTCCAGTGATCCGCCCGCCTCGGCCTCCCAAAGCAACGGGATGACAGGAGTGAGTCACTGCGCCCGGCTTCTCTACTTTCTTAATAAACTTGCTCTCACTTTGCACTGTGGACTCGCGCTGAATTCTCTTGCGTGAGATCCAAGAACCGTCTCTTGGGGTCTGGAACGGGACTCCTGTCCTGTAACAGAAGCACGTCGGTGTCCTGGCTACAAATGAAACCGCACAGAAAAGGAATCAACCTGTGGGCTGAAACCCAGATCCTGACATTCCGACGGCTGCTTCCCTGAGGACAAACACACCCTGACAGTCAGATGCTTGCTCCTTCCCCGCTGGAGATAAAGGAAGAGGGAAGAGATTTCCCCCAGCCCTCCTTGTCTTGCAGAGTTCCTTTTTCCATTCTTTTCAAATGCATGTAAGTGTCTTAAATGGATGAATGAGCCTTTTGCCTGTCGGGCGGCCGGAGTGTCTCCTCCAGGACCTGGGAACCACCTCTTTGAAATGTGATCTTCAAAGAGAAGAAAGAAAAGAACGCTTCACCTCCCAGTTTCTAGGAAGGATCAGGGTCAGACCTCAACCGTTTTTGCAAATTCACGTCCAGTCCCCAACACATGAGAAATTAGTTATATTTGTCTTGAGAACATGAATGGGACAGGGTTTTTTTGTGTGTTCAACTCCCCAAAAAGGCGACATTCTGTCTCTCTTTGCACCTCTTCCTGGCTCAGCTGTAATGTGCATCTCTTTTTGGTTTCATAAGATTTAAATAATAAAACTGGGGCCGGGCATGGTGGCTCACGCCTGTAATCCCAGCCCTTTGGGAGGCCGAGGCGGGTGGATCATCTGAGGTCAGGAGTTCGAGACCAGCCTGGCCAACATGGCAAAACCCCATCTTTACTAAATACAAAAAATTAGCTGGCTGTGGCGGTGAGCTCCTGTAATCTCAGCTACTCAAGAGGCTGAGGCAGGAGAATCGCTTGAACACGGGAAGTGGAGGTTGCAGTGAGCTGAGATCGCGCCACTGCAGTCCAGCCTGGGCGACAGAGAGCAAGACTCTCTCAAATAATAATAATAATAATACAACGTATAAGTGAGTAAGCCAAAGCTTGACTTTTCCCTGCCTTCCATCCTATTCCTAGAAAAGATAGCTCCTAAGATTGGAAAAAAAAAAAAAAAAAAAGAAAGAAAGAGAGAAAACAAGCTACATACCTCCCTCAGAAGGAATTTCCGTATGGACGAAGGACACACAGCACTGAAAGGCATCCCTGTGCTCACCAAGATAAATGTATATCTGATTGTCTTGTTTGGAAAAGGCTCATCACAAACTCAAAACATCGTCAGGTGCAGTGGCTCACACCTGTAATCCCAGCACTTTGACAGGGTGAGGTGGGAGGGTCACCTGAGGTCAGGAGTTCGAGACCAGCCTGGCCAATATGGTGAAACCCCGTCTCTACTAAAAATACAAAAATTAGTCGGGTGTGGTGGCAGGTGCCTGTAATCCCAGCTACTCAGGAGGCTGAGGCAGGAGAATCGCTTGAACCCGGGAGGTGGAGCTTGCAGTGAGCCGAGATCACGCCACTGCTCTCCAGCCTGGGCGACAAAGCAAGACTCCGTCTCAAAACAAAATAAAAAAGGAACTCAAAAGAATGCAACTATTTATGTTGTACCTACCTATGACCTGGAAGCCCCCTGCCCACTTCTAATTGTCCCGCCTTTTTTGAGACAGCATTTTTCTCTTGTCACCCAGGCTGGAGTGCAACGGTGCCGTCTTGGCTCACTGCAACCTCCACCTCTCGGGTTGAAGTGATTCTCCCACCTCAGCCTCTTGAGTAGCTGGGATTGTAGCAGGACGAGACAGACAAAACCTCTCAGACACCGAGTTGTAGAAGGAAGGGCTTTATTCAGCTGGGAGCATCAGCAAGCTACTGCCTTAAAATCTGAGCTCTCCGAATGCACAATTTCTGTCCCTTTTAAGGGTTCACTACACTCAAGATTTCACATGAAAGGGTCATGATTGATTTGAGCAGGCAAGGGGGTATGTGATGGGCTGCATGCACCTGTGGTCAGAAAGAAACAGAACAGGGCAGGGAGTTTCATGGTGTTCTTCTATACAATGTCTGGAATCTATGAATAACATCGGTTTCCAAGTTATGAATTGATTTTTAACTACTGGGTTTAGGCCAGGCAGGCCCAGGCTTGGTTTCGGGCCTGGCACCGGGGTGTCTGTCTTTGGTTTTACTTCCTTGTTGTTTCTTCTTAAAACAGGTACTGAGTATAAAACAAAATAAAACAATATGAGAGGGTCTCTCTGTTCCCTCAGGATGACAGGCGCCCATCACCACACCTGGCTAATTTTTTGTATTTTTAGAAGAGACGGGGTTTCGCCATGTTGGCCAGGCTGGTGTCGAACTCCTGACCTCAGGCAATCCACCTGCCTCGGCCTCCCAAAGTGCTGCGATTACAGGCGTGAACCACCATGACTTGCCCAATTTTCTTTGTTTTCTACCTTTCCAGAGTGGCTTTCTGGGTTGGTGAAGAGGTTCACGCTGGTAATCCTAGAACTTTAGGAAACTGAGGTGGGAAGATCACTTGAGGCCAGATGTTCAAGGCCAGCCTGGCCAACATAGCAAGACCTCATCTCTACCAAAAACAAAAAATTTGTTTTAATTAGTCAGGAGTGGTGGCGTGCACATGTGATCCCAGGTACTTGGGAGGCTGAGGCAGCAGGATCAGTTGAGCCCAGGAGTACGAGGCTGCAGTGAGCTAAGATTGCACCACGGTACTCCAGCCTGGGCGACAAAGCCCATATTTCTAATAAAAATAAATAAATGTATTAAAGGAGACTGGCTTCTATTTAACGCTATTTCTAGAATTAAATTCTATTTAATGCTCTTCCTTGAATTTAATTCCGTTTAATTCTATTTCCAGAATTTAATTCTACTTAATGCTACCTCTATTTTCTACTTAATCTATTGTAAAAGAGTTCGGTTAAGCTCACAGGTGAATTCCATGTCAGTGAGAGCCAGACCCCAACCTCACACTGAATCCCCATTCTCAGCAGGTGTCTACACATCCTCCTCCACAGGCTGATCTCATAGCTCCCCCTAGCAGAGCCCTAGGAAGGTCCTTCAGGGGCAGAACCCCCGCCCCCACGGCTTCCCGATGCCCCCTGGATTGGATGCATGGGGCTGCTGTGCCACTGAAGACGTATTCCTCCTCCTTCGAGACCCCGTGAGTTACAATTTCTCTGCCGAATAAGCTCAGCCACACCCTCCCCACATCGAATTTTAAAGTTGAACCCTTTGCCCACCTCCCTCCCCCAAGAATCTCCTCCCCACTGACATTAAAATTCACCTTAATCAAAAACCACCTAAATTCAAAGGATGTTGGCCTCATGGCAAAGGTCAGCAAGACCGTAAACCACCAATAACATCTCCGACCAGAAACATTCCAAACTCCTCACCGACCAGAAGACAGGCCAGCCCCAAGGTAAACCCTCTCCAGCTGCCAGGACGATGCCAGACCCAGATAAACCCACTCTGGCTGCCAGGATGATGCCAGACCCAAGATAATCCCCCTCCCGCTGCCAGGAGGATGCCAGACCCAAGATAACCCCCCTCCGGCTGGAAAAATATCAGCACCAAGATGACCTGCCCTCTGCCCACAGACAATTCCAACCCTGCCATAAACTTCTCCCCCACACAGAAACATTCCAAGCTTGGGATAAGCCGCCTCACCCTAAAACCAATATATATTCTTAGTCTGTAAGAGAAAAATCGGTCAGAAGCCCATCTCAGCTTTATTTTCTCTAAAGTAAATCTGTCGTTAACTGTTAAGCTGAATTTTAAGTGTCTTTCCTCTTTCTTTAACTCTTACACCCACGTGCCTGTCCCCTTCCCCCCCCCCTTTTTATTTTTAGTTTTATTTTTTATTTTAGATGGAGTCTCACTCTGTCGCCCAGGCTGGAGTGCAGGGGCGCGATCTCGGCTCACTGCAGCCTCCGCCTCCCGGGTTCACACCATTCTCCCGCCTCAGCCTCCCAAGTAGCTGGGACTACAGGCGCCTGCCACCATGCCTGGCTAATTTTTGTATTTTTAGTAGAGACGGGGTTTCACCATGTTGGCCAGGCTGGTCTTGATCTCCTGACCTCGTGATGCACCCGCCTTGGCCTCCCAAATTGCTGGGATTACAGGCGTGAGCCACCGCGCCCAGCTCCCCCTTCCCTTTTATCTCCCAGAATTCTTTCTCCCTCCCAGGGTGACCCCCTCAGGCTGCTACTGGCCTGAAGCTGTTCCCAAAGCTGTTCCCAAAACCTACACTCCTCAGGGAACCTCCAAGTAGAAGCAGCAGGAATGACCTCAGAGGAATTTCATCGAAGGCACCCTCATGTAGCTGGACCCCTGAGCACAGTGGGGTATGGGACACACTGAATGGAGTTTTCCCCACAAATTCGTCCATGAACGCCCAAACCCCCAGGACCTCAGAATGTGACCTTATTTGGAAATAGGCTTGTTGGAGACAGACCGCTTTTAAAGACGTGATTAAGGTAAAATGAGGTCACTACGGTGGGCCCTGATCCAATAGGACCGGGGTCCTTATAAGAGGAGGAGGTGAGGACACAGACACACACAGAGGGACGACCCTGTGAGGACACAGGGAGAAGACGGCGTCTCCAAGCCCAGGAGAGCGGCCTCAGGAGGAACTAGCCCTGCCCATACCTGGATCTCAGACTTCCAACCTGCAGGACTGTGGGAGAATCAATGTCTGTTGTTTCTAAGCCACCCGGGCTGGGGGACTTTGCTATGGAGGCCCCAGCAGACTCATATAGGGTACAAATCAATGGTGGTCATCTGTTGGATACACATTAAAATTGCCTTTTTTTTCTTTTCTGTTTGGAAAATACAGTGAGACCTCATCTCTATGAAAAACAGATGGAAATCCACATGCATGAGAAGGAACATGTTACGACCACACCAACAAATCTCAAAACATGTTTCGCGTAGAAAGAAGCTACCTGTAAAGACGGGTACTTAACGTTTATTAGAAGTTCTCCAACAGGCCAAACTCACCTAACCTGTTAAAGGGCTGAGTGAGGCCGGGTGCGGTGGCTCACACCTGTCATCCCAGCACTTTGGAAGACTGAGGCGGGCGGATCACAAGTTCAGGAGTTCGAGGCCAGCCTGACCAACATGGTGAAACCCTATCTCTACGAAAAAAAATATAAAAATTAGCCAGGCGTGGTGGCGGACGCCTGTAGTCCCAGCTACGCGGGAGGCTGAGGCAGGAGAATGGCATGAACCCGGGAGGCGGAGGTTGCAGTGAGCCAAGATTGCGCCACTGCAGCCCAGACTGGGTGACAGACCGAGACTCTGTCTCTAAATAAATAAATACATAAATACATAAATAAAATAAAATAAAATATAGAAGGCTGAGTGATCCCGGGAGGGGAGTGGCCCAGAGGAGCTGATGAGCTTTAATTTCCTGACCTGGGTGGGTTTGAGGGGTTGTAAAAATTCACAGAGCTTTGCAGTTATCACTGGAATACTTTTCTGTGTGTATTTTATTCTTCTGTCAAGAGTTCACTTTATTTATTTTTCGTTTTTCGTTTTGAGATGGAGTCTTGCTCTGTCACCCAGGCTGGAGTGCAGTGGTGCGATTTTGGCTCACTGCAGCCTCCGCCTCCCGGGTTAACGCCATTCTCCTGCCTCAGCCTCCCAAGTAGCTGGGAGTACAGGTGCCCACCACCATGCCCGGCTAGTTTTTGTATTTTTAGTAGAGACCGGGTTTCTCCGTATTGGTCAGGCTGGTCTTGAACTCCTGACCTTAAGTGATCCACCCACCTTGGTCTCCCAAAGTGCAGGGATTAATAGGCATGAGCCACTGTGCCCGGCCAAGAGTTCACATTAAAAAAAATTCACAATCCCAGCACTTTGGGAGGCTGAGGCAGGTGGATCACTTGAGGTCAGGAGATAGAGACCATGCTGGCTAACACGGTGAAACCCCATCTCTACTAAAAATACAAATACAAAAAATTAGCCGGGCGTGGTGGTGGGCACCTGTAGTCCCAGCTACTCGGGAGGCCGAGGCAGGAGAATGGTGTGAACCCGGGAGGTGGAGCTTGCAGTGAGCTGAGATCGCGCCACTGCACTCCAGCCTAGGTGACAGAGCGAGAGTCCGTCTCAAAAAAGAAATTCACAATCAACTGGCTGCAGTGGCTCACGCCTGTTATCCCAGCACTTTGGGAGGCCGAGGCAGGCAGATCATGAGGTCAGGAGTTCAAGACCAGCCTGGCCAACATGGTGAAACCCTGTCTCTACTAAAAATACGAAAAATTAGCTAGGCATGGTGGCGGGTGCCTGTAGTCCCAGCTACTCAGGAGGCTGAGGCAGGAGAATCGCTTGAACCCGGGAGGCGGAGGTTACAGTGAGCCGAGATCGCACCACTGCACTCCAGCCTGGGTGACAGAGCAAGACTCTGTCTCAAAAAAAATAAATAAATAAAATAAAATTTAAGAAACAGATAGATAAGTGACTAGAGCCCCTCCTGGTTTCAGCTCATCTCCAAAGATGACCAAAGGAGGGATGAGTTATTTTCCCACCATGGTCCTCAGAGATCCCTCTCCTGCACCACAGGGACTCCAGAAGTCAGGGCTTGGTTTCCCGCTGTTCTCACCAAAAATAACCCGATCCCCTAACCTCCCTTTGAAATACCGGAAAAAAAAAATCAGGACGGCTCACGGAGGCAACACTGCTACACAGATAATCTTCTTTGGAGCGAGGATGAATTTTAAATGATCACAAGAAAAAGAGATGCCAGGCACACCCCGTGGCCCCCCTGGGATCACCAAAAATCTGGTACTGGGGGATCGCCACGGTCTCAGGAAGGGGGCTGCAAGCATCCCAGGCAGGAGGGGACGGAGAGTGATGAGCTTTGCACCGATGGAAATAAAAATAGAACACTGCGTTACGGACAGAATGACAAGTTAAATGACAAGCATTTAACCGTCTCTGTGCGCAGAAACGCGGACGGCTGCAGAAATGCGAGAGGATTTTCTCCTGTTGCCTCCAAGTGAATGAGGGCCTGGGGACCATCCTGTACCCGTCTGCCTGTGCTCCGGAAGGCTGGATGCTTCGGGAAGGAGGCCAGGAGGCAGGACCGGCCGGCCGCCCTGCGGACGTCCAGCCAGCCGGAGACCGGTCTGCACCTGTCACAGGTGAGCAGCATTTGTTAGCACAGGCAGACGGGGTTTCACCTGTAATGCCCAACCTCGTTTTTACTAACCCTGTTTTTAGACTCTCCCTTTTCCTTCAATCACCTAGCCTTGTTTCCACCTGAATGGACTCACCCTTAGCTAAGAGAACCAGACAGACTCCATCTTGGCTCTTTCACTGGCAGCCCCTTCCTCAAGGACTTGACTCGTGCAAGCTGACTCCCAGCACATCCAAGAATGCAATTAACCGATAAGATACTGTGGCAAGCTATATCCGCAGTTCCCAGGAATTCGTCTGATTGATAATGCCCAAAGCCCCACGTCTTTCACCTTGTAATAGTCTTAAAGCCCCTGCATCTGGAACTGTTTACTTTCCTGTAACCATTTATCCTTTTAACTTTTTTGCCTACTTTATTTCTGTAAAATGGTTTTCACTAGACCCCCCTCCCCTTTCTAAACCAAAGTATAAAAAAAAATCTAGCCCCTTCTTCGGGGCTGAGAGAACTTTGAGCGTTAGCCGTCTCTTGGCTGCCAGCTAAATAAACGGACTCTTAATTCGTCTCAAAGTGTGGCGTTTTCTCTAACTCGCTCACGTACAACACGGGAACATCCTTTACCCAACTGATGCCTGTGCAGATGTCACTAACAAATGCTGCTCACCTGTGACAGGTGCAGACCGGTCTCTGGCTGGCTGGACGTCTGGACATCTGGACGTCTGGAGGGCGGCCGGCCGGTCCTGCCTCCTGACCTCCTTCCCCAAGCATCCAGCCTTCCGGAGCTTCTCCGTGCCCTCCCCTTCCTTCTTTCTTTCCTCCTGTACATTGCCTAGAAATCGCCAGAAAGCTGCCACCGCATCTACGGAAACAAAAACATTATCTTCGGGAGCACGCTGGGTGCGTTTAAACCAACCCCACTGCCTTCTTCTAAAGTGGGATCTGGAAGGAATGCTGAAGGATCTGGAAGGAATGCTCAGCATCCTATGGATTTTTTTTTTTTTTTTTTTTGGCTCCTTTTCCTTCTAAGATGACAGTGAGGCTGTTAAGCATAATAATTGTCCCTGAGTGAGTCAGCCTCATTGTTCCACTTTTGCCTCCAAGGCAGGCTCTCCGCCCCCCACCCCCCGCAGAGGTCAGGGGTCACCTGCTAAATCATGCAATATCCCCGAATCCCAGGTGAATGAGGCCGTTTACAAACTGCTGCTAATGATTAAACCAGCCCGGCATGAAACGCGGGCTCTAAATTGTGATTATTTGAATGATGGATGGCGTGTCTAATGAGACCATTATTGCCACCAGTGACCTTCTGGGCTGAAGACCGTTTCAATATAAGCAACACCTCTCACACGGCCGGTGTGATGGCCGTGTGCACCTGTGTGTGCGTGCCCGCGTGTGCACGTGTGTGTGTGTGAGATGCGTGCACCTGTGTGTGTCCTCTCTCTCTCTAGAGCTTGTCTCCGATTCTTTGAACTGCCACACAGGCAATGCCACCCTCACTGGATGGGTCATCCGAGCAGTCCCCTTAGTGAGACCATTTTCGTACACCTGGGCTGAAAATGCCCCATGCATAAAATACTCATGGGGTTAAACTTGAGTTCCCGTGCGTGCGTGTCCTCGTCCTCCATGGCAGGGAAAAAGAAAAAGGAACAGGAGACTAAAGGGGTGTCTCCGGGAAGCCACTCACACATGCAGATGTAATTAAGTTGAGGATCTTGAGCTGAGATCATCCTGGATTAGAGTGGGCTCCAAATGCAATGACAGGTCCTCGTCCTCCATGGTAGGGAAAAATAAAAAGGAACAGGAGAGAAAGGGGCTGTCTCCGTGAAGCCACCCACACATGCAAAAGTCGCTGGAAGCAATTCGTAGGAAGCTGTGCAGATGAACCTACTGGTGGCCAAAGCCGACGCTGAAAGACGAGCTCAGGGGAGGTTCTCTGGAGTGAAAGGAAGCCGTCTGCACCCAGGTGGTCTCCGAGATGGCCTCAGTGCACATCAACAAGGATGAGAGCACATGACAAGCCCCACCCCACCCAACCCGGTGACCCCCACAGACCCACGGCTCAGCTGGACTTTGACACAGGGCCCTGCGCTAGGGCTGCCCTGGATAGGACCCACGGGGGTCTTTGTGTCCTACGAGATTGAGATGTGGCCCATCACAGCCACAGCCACGTTAGGCTGCAAGGGGAGGGACACAGAAGCCGTCAGAGCTCAGAAAGCAGGAAGCCATCTGCGCAGGCAAGAGCCACGGCGGGTCCCCATCCAGGATACACGGGCACCTCTGGGGGTCGGGACGTGCTCGTCTGGCTGAAACGGAACATCTTGTGATTCAAGCAAACCAGCCTCCAAGAAACAGCAGGAGTCCCTGGCGGTGGGTACACACCTCTGTGGCAGTGCCACATCGGACCTAGTCCCAGCCCTTCTCACCTGTCCAGGCTCCAGGGTCCCAGAGGGAGGCAGAAGACCCAGCAGATGCTGACATGCGGCCCTTGGACTCACATTCCAGAACTATCAGGGGCTTTGGACACCAACGTCCCCTTCAGTGAAACCATTGCTCCAGGAGTCTCCTCTGGTGGCCACGACAAACTGCCACAAACCAGGAGCCTTAAAAATTCACAAATTCATCCTCTGCCACTCATGGACAGCAGGAGTCTGAGGTCCAGGTGTCTCAGAGCCACGGTCTCTTCCAGCTCCTGTCTCCACGTGGCCTTCTCCTCTGTGTCGGTGTCTCCTCTTCTGTCTCTTAGAAGGACACCTGTCATTGCACTTGGAGACCATCCAGGATGATCTCACCTCAAGATCCTCAACTTAATTACATCTGCAAAGACCTTATTTCTAAATGAGATTCTATTCACAAGTTTATGGATGAGAACATGGACATATCTTTTGGAGGTCATGATCCAAGCCATTACAATTGTGTTTTGTTCCTCCTGGAGGCTCTAGGGGAGGGTCCTTCCTGCCTCTCCCAGCTCCTGGGGGCTCCAGGCATCCCTGGGTTTGTGGCCGCATCACTCCAGTCTCTGCCTCTGTCTCCACGTGGCCTTCTCCTCTGTGTCTCTGTCTCCTCTTCTGTCGCTTAGAAAGACACTTCTCATTGCATTTAGAGCTCACCCTACTCCTAAATAATCTCATCTCCAGATCCTTAATTATATCTGCAAAGAATCTTTTTCCAAATGAGGTCCCATTCACAGGTTCTGGGAGTCAGGACATGGACAGATCTTTTGGACGTCACCATCCAACCCATTGCAGTTGTGTTTGGTTCTTTCTGGGAGGCTCTAGGGGAGGATCCTTCCTGCCTCTCCCAGCTCCCGGGGGCTCCAGGCATCCCTGGGCCTGTGGCCACATCACTCCAGTCTCTGCCTCTGTCTACACTTGGCCTTCTCCTCTGTGTCCGTGTCTCCTCTTCTGTCTTTCAGAAGGACACCCGTCATTGGAGGTAGGGCCACCCTAATCTCCTATGACCTCATCCTAATTTAATGACATCTCCAAAGAACCTGTTTCCAAGTATGCTCCCACTTCCAGGTCTGAGGTGGACATATCTTTCGGTGGTCCTCATTTGCCCCATCCCAGAAGTCTGAGATGAAGTTGTCTCAGGGCCATGTTCCCTCTGGAGGTTCTAGGTGAGGATGCTTCCTGCCTCTTCCAGCTCCTGGGGCTCCAGGTGTCCCTGAGCTGTGGCCGCATCACTCCAGTCTCTGCCTCCGTCTCCACGTGGCCTCCTCCTCTGTGTCTGTGTCTCCTCTTCTGTCTCTTAGAAGGACACCCGTCATTGGATGTAGGGCCCACCCTAATCCAGGATGATTTCATCATAACTTATCTCTTAATTACATCTGCAAAGACCGTTTTTCCAGAATAGCTCCTATTCAAAGATTGTGGATTGATATAGGCTGAACTGTGTTCCTCTCCCACACCCCCAAACATTCATGTATTGTAACCTTAACTTCCAGTTTCTCAGAATGTGTATTTGGAGATGGGGTGGTCTTTAAAGAGGTGATTCAGGTAAAATGAGGTCACTAGGGTGGGCCCTGATCCTATAGGACTGGTGTCGTTATAAGAGGAGACAAGGACACAGACACACACAAAGAGATGACCCTGTGAGGACACAGGGAGAAGACAGCATCTCCAAGCCCAGGAGAGAGGCCTCAGGAGGAACCAGCCCTGCCCACACCTTGATCTCAGAATTCCAGCCTCCAAGACTGTGGGAGAATCAATGTCTGTTGTTTGCAAGCCACCCAGTCTATGGTATTCTGTGATAGCAGCATGAAAGGGACTAAGACACCTCATAAAAGAGGAGATGAGGACACAGACACACACAGAGGACTGACCCTGTGAGGACACAGGGAGAAGATAGTGTCTACAAGCCCAGGAGGGAGGCCTCAGGAGGAACCAGCCTTGTCCACACCTCGATCTTGAACTTCCAGCCTCCAGGACTGTGGGATAGTCAGTGCCATAAATGTCTGTTGTTTATAAGCCACCCAATCTATGGTATTCTGTGATAGCAGCCTGAAATGGACTAAGACACCTCATAAGAGGAGGAGATGAGGACACAGACACACACAGAGGGAGGACCGTGTGAGGACATACAGAGAAGACGGCATCTCCACACCCAGGAGAGAGGCCTCAGGAGGAACCAGCCCTGCCCACACCTTGATCTCAGACTTCCAGCCTCCAAGACTGTGGGAGAATCAATGTCTATTTTTTACAAGCCACTAAGTCTATGGTATTCTGTGATAGCAGCCAGAGGGACTAAGACATCTCATAAGAAGAGGAGATGAGGACACAGACACACACAGAGGGATGACCCTATGAGGGAGAAGATTGCGTCTATAAGCCAGGAGAAGATGGCATCTATAAGTCAAGGAGGGAGGCCTCAGGAGGTACCAGCCCTGCCCACATCTTGGTCTTGGACTTCCAGCTTCCAGGACTGTGGGACAGTCAATGTCTGTTGTTTATAAGCCACCCAGTCTATGATATTCTGTGATAGCAGCCTGAGATGGACTAAGACATTTCATAAGAAGAGGAGATGAGGACACAGGCACACACAGAGGGATGACCCTGTGAGGACACAGGAAGAAGACAGCGTCTCCAAGCCCAGGAGAGAGGTATGAGGAGGAACTAGCCTTGCTCACACTTTGATCTTGGGCCTCCAGCCTCCAGGATCCTGGTAGAATAAGTGTCTGTTGTGAAAGCCGCTCAGGCTGTGGCACTTTGTCGTGACAGCCCTAGAAGATTCACACTAGGGTCAGGACATGGATGTACCTTATTTGTGCGCACCGTTGAACCCATCATGACTGTATCTCAGCTACCTACGTGTTTCAGGTGCCCACCACCCATCCTAGCCTTGAATGCCCTTCAGGTGGCCTCTCTCCAGAGAAGAAAAAGAGGAAATGAGATGCTATGAAACCCAAGGGGAGGCACCTCCTTCTTTAAGGCTGGCTTAGCCGTTGCTGGCTGCCATTTACTCCTCATGCTTCTGTTGTGTCTTGCTGTCTTCTCCTTTGCTCTGTTTCATATTTCTCCTGGATGGTGTGTACCAATACGAATGCTGGATAACATACCTAACATAGGATAGAGAAGAAGAGAAAAGAAAAAATAGAATAGAATGCAATGAAATGCAATGCAATGCAATGGAATACAACGTAATAGAAAATAATGAGTGGAATGGGATGGAATAGAAAATAATCAATGAAATTGAATGGAATTGAATGGAATGGAAGAGAATAGAAAATAATGAATGGAATGGAACTGAATGAAGTGAAAAGGAATGGAATAGAATAGAATAGAAAATAATGAATGGAACTGAATTGAATGGAATAGAATAGAATAGAAAATAATGAATGGAATGGAATCAAATGGAAAAGAATAGAATAGAAAATGATGAATGGAATGGTATGCAATGAAGTGAAATGGAATGGAATGGAAGAGCATAGAAAATAATGAATGGAATGGAATGGAATGAAGTGAAAAGGAATGGAATAGAATAGAATAGAAAATAATCAATGGAATGGAACTGAATGGAATAGAATAGAATAGAAAATAATGAATGGAATGGAAGAGAATAGAAAATGATGAATGGAATGGAATCGAATGGAATAGAATACAATAGAAAATAATGAATGGAATGGAATAGAATGAAGTGAAATGGAATGGAATGGAAGAGAATAGAATAGAAAATAATGAATGGAATGGAATGGAATGGAATAGAATAGAAAATAATGAATGGAATGGAAGAGAATAGAATAGAAAATAATGAATGGAATGGAACTGAACGGAATAAAATAGAATAGAAAATAATGAATGGAATAGAATACAATGGAATGAAATAGAACAGAAAATAATGAATGCAATAGAGCAGAACAGAAAATAATAGAATGGAATGAAATGCAGTGGTTGGGAGGGAACTGAATAGAAAATAGAATGGATGTGTGCCAATAAGAATGCTGGATAACATAGGTAAAATAGGACAGAGAAGAAGGAATGGAAAAA
Source organism: Gorilla gorilla gorilla (assembly GCF_029281585.2). Lineage (NCBI taxonomy): Eukaryota > Metazoa > Chordata > Mammalia > Primates > Hominidae > Gorilla > Gorilla gorilla. The sequence goes on from NC_073242.2 coordinate 104,477,221, forward strand.
AATAGAATGGAATGGAATGCAATGGAATGGAATGGAATAGAAAATAATAGAATTGAATGGAATAGAAAAGAATGAGTGGAATGGAATAGAATGAAAAATAATGAATGGAATAGAATAGAACAGGAAATAATTAATGGAATATAGTGGAAGAGAATAGAAAGTAATGAGTGGAATGGAATGAAGTGAAATGGAATGGAATAGAATAGAACAGAAAACAATGAATGGAATAAAATGGAATAGAATGCAATGGAATTAAACTGAACAGAAAACAATGAGGCCAGGCGCGGTGGCTCACGCCTGTAATCTCAGCACTTTAGGAGGCTGAGGCGGGTGGATCATGAGGTCAGGAGTTCGAGATCAGCCTTGCTAATACAGCAAAACCCTCTCTCTGCTAAAAAATACAAAAAAAAAAACTTTTTTTTTGAGACAGAGCCTGGTTCTGTCACCCAGGCTGGAGTGCAATGGTGTGATCTTGGCTCACTGCAACCTCTGCCTCCTGGGCTCAGGTGATTCTCCTGCCTTAACCTCTGGAGTAGGTGGGATTACAGGCATGCACCGCCATGCCTGGCTAATTTTTGTATTTTTTTAGTAGAGGCAGGTTTTCTCCATGTTGGTCAGGCTGGTCTTGAGCTCCTGACCTCAGGTGATCCGCCCTCCTCATCCTCCCAAAGTGCTGGGATTACAGACATGAGCCACCGTGCCCAGCCAGACTTTTTTGTTTTAAAGGTAGACAGGAAGTAGGATTTATTGGTGAGTATTAAGAGGGGACTGGTCTCGAACTCGTGACCTCGTGATCCACCTGCCTCAGCCTCCCAAAGTGCTGGGATTACAGGTGTGAGCCACCGCGCCCACCCCCGCCCCCTCTTAATACTTACCTGTTGGGAACAGGCCCCCCAAAATCTGGCCCCAAAACTGACCATAAACAAAATCTCTGCTGCACTGTGACATGTTCTTGATGGCCGTGGCGCCCACACTGGAAGGTTGTGGGTTTACCGGAATGAGGGCAAGGAACACCTGGCCCACCCAGGGCAGAAAATCGCTTAAAGGTGTTCTTAATCCACAAGCAATAGCATGAGTGATCTATGCCTTAAAGACATACTCCTGCTGCAGATAACTAGCCAGACCCATCCCTTTATTTCAGCCCATCCCTTTATTTCCTATAAGGAGTACTTTTTTTTTTTTTTTTGGGACGGAGTCTCACTCTGTCACCCAGGCCGGACTGCAGTGGCGCGATCTCGGCTCACTGCAACCTCCGCCTCCCGGCTTCACGCCATTTCTCCTGCCTCAGCCTCCCCGAGTAGCTGGGACTACAGGCACCCACCACCATGCCTGGCTAATTTTTAGTATTTTTAGTAGAGATGGGGTTTCACCGTGTTAGCCAGGATGGTCTCGATCCCCTGACCTCGTGATCCACCTGCCTTGGCCTCCCAAAGTGCTGGGATTACAGGCGTGAGCCACCGCGCCCGGCCAAGGAATACTTTTAGTTAATCTATAATCTATAATCTATAGAAACAATGCTTATCACTGGCTTGCTGTCAGTAAATATGTAGGTAAATCTCTGTTTGAGGCTCTCAGCTCTGAAGGCTGCCAGCCCCCTGATTTCCCACCTCACACCTCTATATTTCTGTGTGTGTGTCTTTAATTCCTGTAGTACCGCTGGGTTAGGGTCTCCCCGACCGAGCTGGTCTCGGCATTTACCAATAAATCCTACTTCCTGTCCACCAAAAAAAAAAAAAAAAAGTCTAATACCTAACATCTAGAAGGAACTTTAACAAATTTATAAGAAAGTTCTGATCGAGACAGAACATGTGGCATATGTAACGTGAACCACACGTGACAATTATGCAGCATGATTTTGTGCCCCTTTAGGACACAGGCAGGAGGGGCTGTGTCCTGGAAACACTCCAGGCCATCCACCCACCCAGCGGCCGTGGGGAGGGGGGACAGCAGTGCAGGAATTCAGTATATGAGCGTGGACCTCCTGGGAGCATTTCCAGAGGGACAATTGCTCGGGAGATGGTCTGTGCCGAGAGGGACGCTGACATCTCCAGGTAAGTGCTGGACATCCATGATGCACACCGTGACCAGAATATCCACGAGATGCCCAGGAAAGGGTCCCCAGCCCCGGCCAATAATGGTGTCTCAGCAGAGCTGGTACTTCTGTGGTTCCAAGGACAAAGGAAGCTGGAACAGAAGGCAGGGAGAGGGAGGGGGCTGTGCAGTGCCCTCAGGAATGGGGGTGACTCGGCCTCCCCGCAGCAGGAAGAGGAGACGGGATCAGCTGTGGGAAGAACCCTCAGGCCAGGCAAGGAAGCTCAGAGGGTCTCCTGTGCCCAGTGGTGTACCGCAGGGGACTCCAGGCGGGTGGCAAGCTTGAGTTTCACAGGAAACACCATAGAGGGTGGTTACGGGTAGAGAGCAGTCGCAGGTGCAGTCATGATGGAGCATGAACCAGTGGGTGTGGGGGTGAGGGGTGCACAGAGCTGGGGGGTGCAGGGTTCTTATAGGGAGGGAGGGAGGTCACAGGTGTAATCATGATGAACTATGGACCCATGGGTGTGAGGGTGAGGGGTGCACAGAGGTGAGGGGTGCATGGTTCTTATAGGGAGGGAGGGAGGTCACAGGTGTAATCATGATGAACTATGGACCAGTGGGTGTGGGGGTGAGGGGTGCACAGAGCTGGGAGGTGCAGGGTTCTTATAGGGAGGGAGGGAGGTCGCAGGTGCAGTATGATGGAGCATGAACCAGTGGGTGTGGGGGTTAGGGGTACACAGAGCTGGGGGGTGCAGGGTTCTTATAGGGAGGGAGGGAGGTCACAGGTGCAGTATAATGGATCATGGACCAGTGGGTGTAGCGGTGAGGGGTGCACAGAGATCTGGGAGGTGCAGGGTTCTTATAGGGAGGGAGGGAGGTCGCAGGTGTAATCATGATGAACTATGCACCAGTGGGTGTGGGGGTGAGGGGTGCACAGAGCTGGGGCTGCAGGGTTCTTATAGGGAGGGAGGGAGGTCACAGGTGCAGTATGATGAATCATGGACCAGTGGGTGTGGGGGTGAGGGGTGCACAGGGCTAGGGGGTGCAGCGTTCTCACAAGGAGACCTGGGTGGCTCCTGTGTGGTCCCAGTTTCTGCCCAAGGCCAGTACATGAAGAAGCAGCCCCCAGAGAGGGGCCATGAGGAGGAGAAGATGAGCTTGAGGACCTGCGGGGCAGACACACCCCCCTGAGCAGCTGTCTGTGCCGACCGGGGTCTCGGGAGAGGGCTTCCGTCGGAGTTACACGCTTGGATGTCTTTGACAGATAAACGTTGAACGCTGAACATGGAAGATTCTACTTGGGGGCATTGAACATTGACGGTCGTTGAAGTCACCCGGGAAGGGCTTGCAAAGGCGGCTGCCGCTGAGGCCCCAGTGAGCCACAGCAGGTGAGGGTGGGAGGGTGGAGCCTCTTAACGTTAACAAGGCTGGGAGGTCAGGGCAGGAGGGTTGTGGGTCCGGACAGAGGCTACTCTACAGGGTTGAGTCCTGTGAAGACCTCAGAAAGTTAAGGAAAGAAATCGGTCTTGGGGTTTGGCCCAGCGAGCTCCTGGGTGCGTCACGCGAGGCCAGGGGAGGCCCAGATGGGAGGCAGCAAATGACATGGACTGTATGAGACTCACGCCTCCTCGGAGCTCAGCCCAGCAGGGAACAGGAGGGGCCACGGCGAAGACAGCCCAGCCTGCTTCCTGCTGCTTAGAAACCTTCACAGGTGGCCGGGCGCAGTGGCTCACACCTGTCATCCCAGCACTTAGGGAGGCCAAGGTGGGTGGATCACCTGAGGTCAGGAGTTAGAGACCAGCCTCACCAACATAGGGAAACTCTGTCTCTATTAAAAATACAAAAATTAGCCAGGCGTGGAGGCGGGCGCCTATAGTCCCAGCTACTCGGGAGGCTGAGGCAGGAGAATCGCTTGAACCCAGGAGGCGGAGGTTGCAGTGAGCCGAGATCGCACCACTGGGCTCCAGCCTGGGTGAAAGAGCGAGACTCTGTCTCAAAAAAGAAGAAAAGAAAAAAAAAATCTTCATAGGGGCCATTGTCCACAGAATGACTCTGCCCTCCGTGAGGTGCCATTGAGGTCTCTCCGTGCCACACCCTCCTCCAAAGATGCATCCACCTGCAACCTCAGAACAGGGAGTTATTTGGAAATAGGGTCTTTGCAGATTTAATAAGTGAAGGATTATAGGATGAGATCATCCTGGATTACAACTGGCCCTAAATCCTATGACCAGTGTCCTTCTAAGAGACAGAAGAGGAGACAGACACAGAGGAGGAGGCCACGTGGAGACGGAGGCAGAGACTGGAGTGATGCCGCCACAAGCCCAGGGACGCCTGGAGCCCCCAGGAGCTGGGAGAGGCAGGAAGGACCCTCCTCTAGAGCCTCTGGAGGGAGCTCAGCCCTGAGACCCCTTCATCTCAGACTCCTGGTCTCCAGGACTGGGAGAGGATAAATTTCTGTTGTTTTAAGCTCCCAGTATCTGTGAATGAGAACTTATTTGAAAATAGGGTCTTTGCAGACACAGTTAACTCAAGAAGTTTGAGATGAGATCATCCTGGAGTAGGATGGGCCCTAAATGCAATGGCAGGTGTCCCTGTAAGAGACAGAAGAGGAGACACAGACACAGAGGAGAAGGCCACATGGAGACGGAGGCAGAGACTGGAGTGATGCATCCACAAGCCCAGGATGCCTGGAGCCCCCGGGAGCTGGGAGAGGCAGGAAGGACCCTCCCCTAGAACCTCTGGAGGGACTGTGGTTCCTGCCTACACCTTGATCTCAGACTCCTGGACACCAGGACTGGGAGAAGACATGTTGCTGTTGTTAGAACCCCAGAAACTCCTACAATACAGGGCCCAAGAGCACTCTTTTCCTTCCGCCTCTTCCCCAGGAGTCTGTCCCTACCAAAAACAGAAAAGTTAGCTGGGCGTGGTGGTGCATGCCTGTGCTCCCAGCTACTCGGGAGGCTGAGGCAGGAGGATTGCTATAATCATGGCACTGCTCTCCAGCCTGGGTGACAGAGCAAGACTTCGTGTCTACAAAAATAAAAATAAATCAACGAAACACACAAGAGGACAGAAACACAGGAAACACATGATGTTGAAAGCACGTAGAAAATAAATAACAAACTGGGAGACTGAAGTCCCTCCTAAAATCCTCATAAGCCAGCCAAAAGAAGGAAGAAAATTTGGTGCTTGCTACAACAAACGTGAGTCTTGGAGCAGTGACGAAGCCAGACACAGAAAGATAAACACTGTGGGGCCGGGTGCAGTGGCTCACGCCTGTCATCCCAGCACTATGGGAGGCCAAGGCGGGTGGATCACGAGGTCAGGAGATCGAGACCATCCTGGCTAACACGGTGAAAGCCCGTCTCTACTAAAAATACAAAAAAATTAACCAGACGTGGTGATGGGTGCCTGTAGTCCCAGCTACTCAGGAGGCTGAGGCAGGAGAATGGCCTAACCCAGGAGGCGGAGCTTGCAGTGAGCCGAGATTGTGCCACTGCACTCCAGCCTGGGTGACAGAGCGAGACTCCGTCTCAAAAAAGAAAAAAAAAAGATACACACTGTGGGATTCCATTTATAGGAGGTCCCTGGAGTCCTCAGAGTCATGGAGATGGAGAGGAGGTTGGTGGCAGCCGGGGAAAGGGAGTGAGTGTGTAAGGGGAACAGCGTTTCTGTTTGGGAAGATGAGAAACTTCTGGAGATATGGATGGTGGTGATGGTTGCAGAAGCCAACTGCAGATCAAACTGCTGAGCTGTACATTTACACACGGCGAATGCCGGCCGGGCGCGGTGGCTCACGCCTGTCATCCCAGCACTTTGGGAGGCTGAGGCGGGTGGATCACCTGAGGTCAGGAGTTCGAGACCAGCCTCACCAACATGGGGAAACCCGGTCTCCACTAAAAATACAAAAAATTAGCCGGGCGTGGTGGCGGGCGCCTGTAATCTCAGCTACTCGGGAGACTGAGGCAGGAGAATCGCTTGAACCCGGGAGGCGGAGCTTGCAGTGAGCCGAGATCGTGCCACTGCACTCCAGCCTGGGCGACAAGAGTGAAACTCTGTCTTAAAACAAAATACATGGTTAATACTCTAGACTTTGTGTTATGTGCGTTTTACCACAATTTGAAAAACACTGGAGGCCGGGCGCAGTGGCTCACGCCTGTCATCCGAGCACTTTGGGAGGCTGAAGCAGGTGGATCACTTGAAGTCACGCATTGAAGACCAGCCTGGCCAACATGGTGAAACTCCATCTGTACTAAAACACTGGGGGAAAAGTGTCAGGAACTGGCAGATTAAGGAAAGGAAATGGTACGATTTTCTGGCTGGAAACGGGGAAAAGGGTCGGAAAGTGGCAGATTAAGGAAAGGAAATGGTACGATTTTCTGGCTGGAAACGGGGGTGCTGTGTAGCCGTCACCTCTGGGTAAACAGCTCCTGACACGTGTTCAGTAGGATTACATTAAAACAAGTGGGTCGTGACTGATAACCTAATATCCAGACCATGCGGATCATCTATCACCAGGAGTATATTAATTATTCAAAGGAGGTCCCTTATCTAAGAATCGATGCTGGAAATGAAGCAACAAGACGTCCAATCCTCTGCAGACTCCAGCATCACCATAAAACACGAATACTAAATAACCTCCACCCGTAATCACCGGTGTAATAAGATCCATCTGTTTACTTGTCAAAACCCTGGCATGATTTCATTTTACAAAAGGATAACTGAATACATTTTCGAGTACTTATTTTATTTTTGCACAAAATGACTTGTACGTGTTTTAAAGGAGTCGTTAAGGCTGAAATGTGAAACGGATGTTTACATGTTGACAGCTCCGTCCAGGATGAAACGCAGAACTGAATACAGATCCTCGTCCACGTGGCAGGGCCTTAAAAATGGTCACTGGGGTGCAGTCCAGCTGGGAGAACCCCGAATCTCTGAGAACTCAAAAACCCTGTTCAGAGTCATCATCTTTGCTTTATTTATTATAATGTTTTGTATTTTGTATTTTTTGCTGAGATGGGGTCTTGCTATGTTGTCCAGGTTCAAGAGATTCTTCCGGTCAGGCTCCCAACTAGCTAGGACTATGAGCACAAGTCACCTCACCCACCTCATTTTAAATTTTTTTTGTTTTTGTTGAGATGGAGTCTTGCTTTTTCACCAGCCTGGAGTGCAGTGGCATGATGTCAGCTCACAGCAATCTCTGCCTTCTGGGTTCAAGAGATTCTCTTGCCTCAGCCACCTGAGTAGCTGGGACTACAGGCGCCCGCCACCATACCCAGCTAATTTTTGTATTTTTAGTAAAGATGGGGTTTCATCACGTTGGCCAGGATGGATCTCCTGACCTCATCATCCGCCCACCTCAGCCTCCCCAAGTGCTGGGATTATAGGCGTGAGCCACCATGCCTGGCCTACATTTTTTTTGTATAGATGGTATCTTGCTATGTTGCCCAGGCTGGTCTTGAATGCCTGACCTCAAGCAATCCTCCTACCTTGGCCTCCCAAAGTGCTGGGATTATAAGCATGAGCCAACATGCCCGGTGACAGTCTTTGTTTTAATAAACCTGCTGTCATCTGTGAGACTTGCACGAGGCAGCTCTTGGTAAACCCCAGCCCAGTAAGACCTGAGGTTGTCTCATGCATTGTCATTCTTTTCCTTGTAATTTACCTCGAGTGAAATGCAGAAAAAAAAGAGAAGACCATCAACACGTACCCAACACGTGAAATTTGTTCCACAAATGGGGGAGGAGGTCAAACTTAGAACAGAGGAACAGGAAAATCAAGAAGACACAGGCAGGGTGAGAAATACTAGCTGTTAGTCTTGTTACCAGACCATGAGGTTCCAATGTCCACTGCACGGTAGCAGACCAAGACGCCGAGACAGCAGGCTTTGCAGCAGAGAAAGAGTTAAATGGTCCTAGGGCATCTAAACAAGGAGACGGGAAGGGACTCTCAAATTCATCTCTCCGGTCTTTTTTTTTTTTTTTTTGAGACAGAGTCTCGCTCTGTCACCCAGGCTGGAGTGCAGTGGTGTGATCTCAGCTTACTGCAACCTCCGCCTCCTGGGCTCAAGTGTTTCTCCTGCCTCAGCCTCCTGAGTAGCTGGGATGACAGCCACACACCACCATGCTAATTTTTGTATTTGTATTTGTATTTATTTATTTATTTTTTGACACAGAGTCTCGCTGTTGCTGCCCAGGCTGGAGTGCAGTGGCGTGATCTCGGCTAACTGCAACCTCTGCCCCTTGGGTTCAAGCAATTCTCCTGCCTCAGCCTCCTGAGTAGCTGGGATGACAGCCACGCACCACCACATCTGGCTAATTTTTGTATTTGTATTTGTATTATTGTTATTTTTATTTTTATTTTTTTAGATGGAGTCTCGCTCTGTCGCCCAGGCTGGAGTGCAGTGGTGTGATCTCGGCTCACTGCAACCTCCGCCTCCTGGGCTCAAGTGTTTCTCCTGCCTCAGCCTCCTGAGTAGCTGGGATTACAGCCACACACCACCACATCTGGCTAATTTTTGCATTTGTATTTGTATTATTGTTATTATTTTTTTTTTAAGATGGAGTCTCGCTCTGTCGCCCAGGCTGGAGTGCAGTGGCACGATCTCGGCTCACTGCAACCTCTGCCTCCTGGGCTCAAGTGATTCTCCTGCCTCAGCCTCCTGAGTAGCTGGAATTACAGGTACCACTACAAACCCAGCTAATTTTTGTATTTTTAGTAGAGACGGGGTTTCAGCATGTTGGTCAGCTTGGTCTCGATCTCCTGACCTCAGGTGATCCACCCGCCTCGGCCTCCCAAAGTGCTGGGATTACAGGCCTGAGCCACCGCGCCCGGCCATCATTTCATTCCACATCACACCCCAAAATCCCTGAACCATGAGGCATTTGTCCATCGACCCCAGCAGTGTGGAAAACAGGCCACTCCCAAAACAAAGGTCTGTGGAACAGGTCTCCAAGCTGTCTCAGAGCCCCGGCCACTTTGCTCCGTACCTGGGTAGTGAGATATTCCTCCTCACCTTCAAAAATACCCCAGTTTGGATCAGAAAATATAGCAACGCCCTCTCTGTGCTTGAGGAAAAAAAATGATCCTCAAAATCCTATGTTTTTAATAAGCAGTAACCGATGCATTTTAATATGCTACAGGGAAAAGTGTGTTTAAGACAATTTACTTTTTTTTTTACGTTTTATCTTACTTTAAGTTCTGGGATACACGTGCGGAATGTGCAGGCTTGTTACATAGGTGTGCATGTGCCATGGTGGTTTGCTGCACCCATTAACCCGTCATCTAGGTGTTAAGCCCAGGATGGATTAGATATTTGTTAGCATTAGGATAGCATCCTAATGCAATCCCACCGCTTGGCCCGCAACCCACTGACAGGCCCCGGTGTGTGATGTTCCCCTCCCTGTGTCCCTGTGTTCTCATTGTTCAACTCCCACTTATGAGTGAGAACATGCGGTGTTTGGTTTTCTGTTCCTGTGTGAGTTTGCTGAGAATGATGGTTTCCAGCTTCATCCATGTCCCTGCAAAGGACATGAACTCATCCTTTTTCATGGCTGCATAGAATTCCATGCTGTGTATGTGCCACATTTTCTTTATCCAGTCTATCGTTGATGGGCATTTGGGTTGGTTCCAAGTCTTTGCTGTTGTGAATAGTGCCTCAATAAACGTACGTGTGCATGTGTCTTTATGGTAGAGCGATTTATAATCCTTTGGGTATATACCCAGTAACGGGATGGCTGGGTCAAACGGTATTTCTAGTTCTAGATCCTTGAGGAATCGCCACACTGTCTTCCACAATGGTTGAACTAATTTATTTACACTTTCTCCGATTTGCCTTAGATAAAGCCACAGGATAGCCAGGCAGGAAAAAGCGCATACACATCAGCCCAGGAGGACTCACCTAGATCATTTTTATGTTAAACAAAGCAAAAAAGAATAATAATAATAAAATTAAAATAATAAAGGAGACAGACTTTGTGGTTGCAAATCTGTCTGAATGTTTCTTGGGTGTTTCCCCCCCCCCCCCCCTCCAATTTATTGCTGAAATCAGCCGGTTAAATGGTGGCTCAAGAAGTCAGGCTCTCTGGTATCCAATTATCTCCTCCTTTCCTAACCAGAAACAACAGGTGTCCACCAGGTCTGCAAACAGCGTAGAAAAAAAATACATATCCAGTCGTTTAAAAATTGTAAATCTATGCTGTATGAATTTAAACCAGACGTGCTTCAGCTGGGGGGCAGGCTGGTTGAGTTCCAGCCAACGGGTTCGAGCAGTAAGGGCAAGAAATAGCTCTCATTATATTTCCTTAGCAGACTGTTATTCCAGGAAACCTTTGCTTAAAGGTGCCGGTGCCCAGTTAATGATAGTTGCCTTCCCCAAAGTCAAAGCTATTTTGTGAAAAGGAGTGTATGACACTATTTGCTAGCATTTAGGAGACCTGCATTACTTAGAATGAATCTTCAAGAGAGGAACAGACTGCAGACATAAACATCCTCATTCTTTTGAATCCGAGTCATCTTCCACAGCCACAAAAAAAAAATTATTAAAGCAAACCTTTTAGGGATCATTGGTCTGTGATTCATCTGGATTATTTTTTTTTTTCCAGCTTCCTTTCTTTTCCTTAAAATCTCACAGACACTTGGAGCTCTGGATAAACACTGGCTTACGGGTGGCACACGGTATTTTAGCTGCATTTGACATTATTTATTTTCCGTGAAAACCCTGTGCTTTCAACACAGTTCACCGAATATGCAGCTCTCCTCATTCCGTCCGCTGCCAGTGCTTATCCTAGTTTCTGAGAACATTATAATGTATGCAAACCTCTCTGCCCTGCCGTCTGGGCCCATTCAACCCTCACCGGGGCCCGTGTGTTCATCACGCCTGCTGCCCGTAGCTGGAAAGTTGGCGGTAGGTCTTCTGAAATACGTGTGTCAGGATTAAAGTTATCCATTCAACCCCACTGCCGCCCTCTGGAAGGGAAGATGCCTCTTTCACGCCCCCACTCACCTCCAGCTCTGGGCTAAGGGGATGATTCTATGAGGCAAGGAAGCTGCTTTGTGGATGCTCCGAGCCCTGGTCCCCCTCATTCCCCAAATGCCACCTCCAGGTACCTGGTGGAGACGTTCGCATGATGTAGGACTTTCTAGGTACCGCATAAGAGAAGGTGCTGGCCAGGAGTGGCGGCTCACACCTGTAATCCCAGCATTTTGGGGAGGCTGAGACAGGAGGATCGCTGGAGACCAGGAGGTCGAAGCAACCGTGAGCTGTGATCACACCAGGGCACTCCAGCCCATGTGACAGAGCAAGACCCTGTTTAAAAATATATATATATTTATATATTTGTATGTATATATAACACTGAAACATATGTATATAGCATTAAAATGTTATATATGTCATATATAAATATAAAACATTTATATATAACATTAAAACCTTATATATATAACATTAAAACTATATATATATATATATATTTTTTTAAGATAGTTGTTATTTCAGACCTTGTCTCAAAAACAAAAAAGAGGCCAGGCACGGTGGCTCACGCCTGTAACCTCAGCACTTTGGGAGGCTGAGGAGTGAGGATCACTTGAGCCCAGGAATTCAAGACCAGCCTGGGCAACATAGTGAGACCCTGTATGTACAAAAAAAAATCAAAAACTTAGCTGGGCATGATGGTGCATGTCTGTAATCCCAGATACTTAGAAGGCTGAGGTGGGAGGATCGCTTGAGCCTGGGAAGTTGAGGCTGCAGTGAGCTATGATTACACCACTGCACTCCAGCCTGGGCAACATAGTGAGGCCTGATCTCTACAAAAGATCAAAAACTTAGCCGGGCGTGATGGCACACACATGCAGTCCCAGCTACTTGGGAGGCTGAGGCAGGAGGATCGCTTGAGCCTGGGAAGTTGAAGCTGCAGTGAGCTATGATTACACTGTTGCACTCCAGCCTGGGCAACATAAGGAGGTCTCATCTCTACAAAAGATCAAAAAATTAGCCAGGCCTGATGGCGCACACATGTAGCCCTAGCTTCTTGGGAGGCTGAGGCAGGAGGATTGCTTGAGAAGTTGAGGCTGCAGTGAGCTATGTCATTACACCATTGCACTCCAGCCTGGGCAACATAGTGAGGCCTGATCTCTACAAAAGATCAAAAAATTAGCCAGGCATGGTGGTGCATACATGTAGTCCTAGCTTCTTGGGAGTTCAAGGCCAGCCTGGCCAACATGGTGAAACCTCATCTCTACTAAAAATACAAAAATTAGCCGGGCGTGGTGGCGGGCGCCTGTAATCCCAGCTACTCGGGAGGCTGAGGCAGGAGAATCGCTTTAACCCAGGAGGTGGAGGTTGCAGTGAGCCGAGACCGTGCCACTGCACTCCAGCCTGGGTGACAGAGTGAGAATCCGTCTAAAAAAAGAAAAAAAAAAAGAATAAGGGCCTCCAGCTGCATCCGTATTTCTGCAAAGGACATGATTTCATTCTTTTTCATGGCTGTGTAGTATTCAATGTTACAGATAGATGATATTTTCTTTTTTTTTTTTTTCTGAGACAGAATCTTGCAACCTCCACCTCCCAGGCACGACCTCAGCTCGCTGCAACCTCCGCCTCCCGGGTTCAAATGATTCTCCCGCCTCAGCCTCCCAAGTAGCCAGGGTTCCAGGTGTTCACCACCACACTTGGCTAGTATTTGTATTTTTTTTTTTTTTTGAGCCGTAGTCTCACTTTTGTCACCCAGGCTGCAGTGCAATGGCACGATCTTGGCTTACTGCAACCTCCACCTCCCGGGTTTAAGTGATTCTCCTGCCTCAGCATCTCAAGCAGCTGGGATTACAGGCATCTGCCACCACGCCTGGCTAATTTTTTTTTTTTTTTGAGATGGAGTCTCACACTGTCACCCAGGCTGGAGTACATTGGTGTGATCTCGGCTCACTGCAACCTCCACCTCCCTGGTTTAAGCGATTCTCCTGCCTCAGCCTCCCAAGTAGCTGGAACTACAGGTGCCCACCACCACACCTGGCTGATTTTTTTGTATTTTTAGTAGAGATGGAGTTTCACCATGTTGGTCAGGCTAGTCTCGAACTCCTGACCTCAGATGATCCACTCACCTCAGCCTCCCAAAGTGCTGGGATGACAGGCGTGAACTACCAGGACTGGCTAGTATTTGCATTTTTAATAGAGACAGGGTTTCACCACGTTGGCCAGGCTGGTCTCGAACTCCTGACCTCAGATCATCCACCCACCTCGGCCTCCCAAAATACTGGGATTACAGGCATGCACCACCATGCCCGGCTAGTATTTGCATTTTTAATAGAGACAGGGTTTCGCCATGTTGACCAGGCTGGTCCTGAACTCCTGACGTCAGATCATCCACTCACCTCGGCCTCCCAAAGTGCTGGGATGACAGGGCTGAGCCACCATGCCCGGACCCCAGGGATCAGATTTTTTTTTTTCCTGAGACGGGGTCTCGCTCTGTCACCCAGGCTGGAGTGCAGTGGTGCGATCTTGGCTCACTGCAACCTTCACCTCCCGGGTTCACGCCATCCTCCTGCCTCAGCCTCCCGAGTAGCTGGGATTACAGGCACGCACCACCACACCCAGCTAATTTTTTGGATTTTTAGTAGAGACGGGGTTTCTCCATGTTGGTCAGGCTGGTCTTTAACTCCCAGCCTCAGGTGATTCACCCACCTCGGCCTCCCAAAGTGCTGGGATGACAGGCGTGAGCCACCGCGTCTGGCCCCCACAGATCAGATTTTTGAAGAACGACTTGGTGGGTGGTTGGGAGGCCACTGAGTGGAAGAGTGTCGATTGTTCAGAGGTGAAATCTTCTCACACTGAGCCTCTTCCTGGGTGAGGACCACAGGATCAGATGAGCTAGTGGGTGGGGCCAGCTGATCCATCAAGCACACTGTCTGAGAAATATCTCAAACACTGATCTTAGGAGCCATGTAGGGAGGCTCAGAGTCTTGTAGCCGAAACCATAACTTCTAATCTTGTGGCTAATTTCTTGGTCCTGTAAAGGGAATCATGTCCCCAGGCAGGAAGGAGGTCCGTTGTGGGAAAGGGCTGTTGTCGTCTTGGTTTTAAACACTATAAGTTCCTTGCAAAGTTAGCTCATCCCCTGCCCAGGAATGAATAAGGGCAGCTTGGCTGTTAGAAGGCAGGTGCGAGCCACCACGTCCGGCCTTACTGAACCCTCTGCCTGGGCGACAGAGCAAAACTCCATCTAAAAAAAAATCCTCGAAACCGCCATTGCAAAATTGTAACTCAGACCCTGACAAAGGTCTGATGTTGACAGCCTCATCTGGCTTCTAACAGCCAAGCTGCTGTTTAAATTAGCCGCAAGATTAGAAGTTATGGTTTCGGCTACAAGACTCTGACCACCAAGTGGTTCTTCAAAAACTGTAACTGTTTTCAATGGCGGTTTCCACATTCTTTTGTTTTTGTTTTGAGACGGAATCTCCCTCTGTCGCCCAGGTTGGAGTGCAGTGGTGCGATCTCGGCTCACTGCAACCTCCGCCTCCCGGGTTCAAGCGATTCTCCTGCCTCAGCCTCCCGAGTAGCCGGGATGACAGGTGTGCACCATCACGCCCGGCTAATTTTTGTATTTTTAGCAGAGATGGGGTTTCACTATGTTGGCCAGGCTGGTCTCGAACTCCTGACCTCGTGATCCACCCGCCTCGGCCTCCCAAAGTGCTGGGATTGCAGGCATGAGCCACCACGTCCGGCCTCAAGACTCTTTCTAATCCCCACCTCCTCCTAAAGCACCAGGCATCCTGCATAGAACCAAGAAACGCCAACAAGTTTCCTAACGAAATCGCCTGAGCTGTAACTTCTGCCAAATAAAATAAGCGTGTGGCAGACAGCGACCGAGGACTTTGCGTGAGCACGGACGGAGATTAGGAAGCAGCCGACTTTCCTGAGCAGCCTCTGCCTTCAGGAGCGTCTCGGCACGGCGGGCATGCACCTCACCCACCCTCCCCGGTGAGTCCTCCTTTGGCACACTCCTGGGGTGCCCTGGGGAAGTCACCGGGCGAGGGCCAGGGCTGGAGACGGCCGGTACCACAGTCTCAGAACGAGAGCAGTGAGGGCCCACAGGTGCCCAAGGGTCTCTCTCTCCAACAGAGCCTCCTCCTCGGGGAAAGGACTTCTGAGAGCAGGTGCAACGTGTGCACGGCCCACCACGGCATGTCTGCTCCTGACAGACTCATCCCGCAAGCCCAGGACGAACAAGGATGGGAGGATCCAGTGGAGCCGACAGTGACGTCACTCCCGAGACTCAAAACAAAGCAAAGGGGGTCTGGGGGTGGCACTTCCTTCAGGCAAGAGGGGCCCTGATGAGGGGCCGCCAACGTACACTGACATGCATGCACACAGACATGCAGGCGAATGCACACACAGGTACACAGATACACAGATACACAGAAACATGTACACACATACGTACAAGGCACACCCACATTCACACAGACACACACATACAGACACATTTGCACACACACAGACACATATACAGGCAGATGCACGCACAGACACACAGATACACAGAAACGTACACACATACGTACATAGGCATATGTACACTCACACAGACCCACATATATGAACACATGTGCATACAGACACATATACAGGCATATGCACACACAGATACACAGATACACAAACATGTACACACCTACGTACAAGGCACATCCACATTCAGACACACACATACACATTTGCACACACAGACACATATACAGGCATATGCATGCACAGACACACAGAAACGTACACACATATGTACATAGGCATACCTACACTCACACAGACACACATATACAGACACATGTGCACACACACACATATACAGGCAGGCAAATGCACGCACAGATACACAGATACACAGAAACGTACACACGTACATATGTAGGCATACCTACATTCACACAGACACACATATATGGACACATGTGCACACAGACACATATACAGGCATATGCATGCACAGACACACAGAAACATGTACACATATACGTGCATAGGCATGCCCACCTCATGCAAATACACACACATGAATGCCACTCACATGCATACACACAGAGACACACAGGCATATGCATGCACAGACATGCAGAAACATGTACACACATATGTCCACAGGCACATCCACATTCACACACTCACATACATGCACACAGACATATAGGCATATGCACAGACACATAGAAACACGTACACACATACATGCATAGGCACACCCACACACACACACACACAGTCACATGCATGCAGAGACACATACACACATAGGTGCATAGGCACACGTCCACCCTCACACTAACATACACATACACTCACATGCATGCACACAGACACACATATGGGCATATGCACACACAGAAACATGCACACACACACACGTGCATAGGCACACCCACACTCACACAGACACACACACTCACATGCATGCACACACACATACAGGTGTATGCAGACACACAGAAACACGCACACACACATAGGTGCATAGGCACGCCCACACTCACACAGACACACACACACTCACAACCATGCACTCAGACACACATACAGGTGCATGCATGCACAGACACACAGAAACGCACACACACAGGTGCATAGGCACACCCACACTCACACAGACACACACACTCACATGCATGCACACAGACACACATACAGGCGTATGCACAGACACACAAAAACACGCACACACACATAGGTGCATAGGCATATGCCCACACTCACACACATACACTCACAATCATGCACTCAGACACACACACAGTCACATGCATGCAGAGACACACACAGGCATATGCACGCAGACACATACACACATGGACACACGCATAGAGACACATGCTGACACCACACACAGATGCACACACACGGGCACGTGCGCACACACGGACACACACAGAGACACACGCAGACACCACACACACATGTGGACAGACGTGCACACACACACGCGGACACGCTCACGCTGCATGGAGGCCGTCCAGCCTGCCCTTCCTGCAAACACCTGACGTGCCGTTGCTGGAGTAAAAAATACAGATGCAAATGACTCTTTTACAGGGGGGTTAGTGCATCATTTCTCCCCACTCTGCATCTTGCGTGTGTGACGGGGCACGGGGTGGCTGCCGGGGCCGGAGGGGGCGGGGGTCGGCCGGGACGGTGCTGGGTGAACCAGGGCTCCCCCCACCGCAGCCTCCGTGTGGACCGATCGTCGACATGATGTGTCATAATTTGGCCTCCGATGCTGACAGGCCTGGCTGACTGGGGGCATTAAATCATTGCCCCGAGGGACTCTCACTCTGGCAACCCGCGCTGGTACAGCTGTCATCTCCTCCCACACAGTACCTATCATTTTTGACATGATTGGATCAAAATTAGTCAGTGCATTTAGATGTAAATTACACACATCCAAGAATCGTAATGAGCATGAAAAAAAAAAATACAGCCCTGTAGAGTTGACACGGCCCACGGCTTCCATCCATCCTGCACCGAGTCCCCGGCTGATGAGCCCCCTGATAATGAAACTCGCGTATCAAAAAAAGTCAGGAAACTTTTTTGAGGGGCATATTTAACCGAGCCTTAAATCCCCAAATAAGTCTGTAATGTTGGCTCACCCAGAAGTCCCCGCTTTACCCAACGGCTCCCAACACAGAGAGAGACATAGCTGGTCTCTCCTGAAGCGTGGCTCAGCCCTGGCACGGCTCACCTCTGCTCATGTATCTCGGGCCTTTTCTCCCCATTCCCGTTGGATTCCTTCCTAATGCAGAATTCTCTTCCGAGGCACAAGGAGACACTGTCCACGTGGGCTTGTGACCCGGGCATTCTCAGGGTCAGCTTTGCCGGGATAGGGCAGGGGGCCACTGCTATCTTTCTCTGCAGGCTGGACGCCTTCACTGGGGGAGCTGAAATTATCTACTCAGTGCCTACTTCCTCCTGGAATTGGGACTCAGCTGCCAGAAAACCTTCCCGAAACAGCCCCTCTAACACTGAGGACCTTCCAGATCTAGCCAGCCTCATAGTCTAGGCCAAATGTCTCCCGCCGGCTCCAGATACACACAGGTTTGTGGTCAGGACCTCGTACAAACCCTCCTCAGCCAACCCACAGCTTTGAGAGCTGGTTTCTAACAACTGCATTATTTAAGCCGGCTCATGAACGACGGCGTTATTTCAGCACCAAACTAGCCTACTTTGCCTGTAACTGGTTTTACATTTTTTTTTTTAAACATAGCCACACACACGCAAAAGAAGGGGAGAAACGCTTCTGAACACATACCTTTAAATATTCCTTAATCAGACACGCTCGATAAAACTGACAGGGCTATCCAGAGGGCAGACACAAAACTGTTTCTCCTGCAAACCGTGGAAATCTTGGTGGGTAGAAACAGCTCCTCCGGCTCACGCGGGAAAACCTCACTTCAATTTGACATCCGGAGGTAACCACGGGGCACCTGTGTGCATCCCCAGCTCAGCCTTTCCACGGGGCCAGGTGGGCTTGAATTAAATTAGGTAATCAGTGGGTGTTTGGCCTGTCACCCATGTTTAGGGCATGGTGCATGAAGCCGTCATTAAACATCTCGGGCTGTGATGACCACGTGTGTGGGGAAATTCTGGGGCCGGCAGGCGGAGAGGGGTGTCCCAAGGCAGGCCAGGGCCGGGGGGTATATAGAACCACCGTGGCAGCCAGGCTCTGGGAGCTCTCCGAGGTCTCTGCGACAAGATGATTACCGGAGCCAGAAGGTTAAACTGTCTTCAGGCTTCCCCCAGCAGGTTGACAGCATAAGGAAAAATACTTGTGTTTCACTGGAGCAATTCAAAACTCCGTCTACGATACACAGACAGAGCCCCCAACATCCAGGTTTTCGCAGCAACGTAAAGAAATCCTGAAATAAAGCAAAAATGTACCTGAGCATTTCTTTTCTTTTCTTTTCTTGAGACGGAGTTTCGCTCTTGTTGCCCAGGCTGGGGTGCAATGGCACAGTCTCGGCTCACTGAAACCTCCGCCTCCCAGGTTCAAGCCATTCTCCTGCCTCAGCCTCCCGAGTAGCTGGGATTACAGGAACCTGCCACCACGCCCGGCTGATTTTAGTATTTTTAGTAGAGACGGGGTTTCACCGTGTTAGCCAGGCTGGTCTCGAACTCCCGACCTCAGGTGATCTGCCCACCTCTGCCTCCCAAAGTGCTGGGATTACAGGCATGAGCCAACGCGCCTGGCCTATTTTTTATTATTATTATCTTATTTTTAAGACAGGGTCTGGCTCTGTTGCCCAGGCTGGAGTGCAGTAGCTCAATCATGGCTCACCGCAGCCTCGGACGCCTGGACTCAGGAGATCCTCCCTCCTCGGACTTCCCAGTATCTGGGACTACAGACGTCAGCCACCATGCCTGACTAATTTTTTTTTTACTTTGTGTAGAAATGGGGGTCTTGCTATGTTGCCCAGGCTGGTCTTGAACTCCCGGAGTCAAGCAATCCTCCCACCCTGGCCTCTCAAAATGCTAGGACTGCAGGATTGCAGGCGTGAGCCACCGGCCCGGCCGCCCTTGGCCATTTCTGACCTCCAAGCTGAAAGACTCAGTATATTTGAAATGGGGTGTTTGCGGCCAGGCGTGGTGGCTCAGGCAGATCACCTGCAGTCAGGAGTTCGAGACCAGCCTGGCCAGCATGGTGCACAGGTATGGCGTGCACCTGTAACCCCAGCTACTTTGGAGGTTGAGGCGTGAGAATCGCTTGAGCCCGGGAGGCGGAGGTTGCAGTGAGCCGAGATAGTACCATTGCACTCCAGCCTGGGGGTACAAGAGCAAGACTCCTTCTCAAAAAAAAGAAAGAAAAGAAAACAGAAAGCAAAACCAGTGTCTTATTTTCGCCATGAAGGAATCCCATACTTCCATATCAGAGCTAAAATCATAGGGGGCTTAAACCTATCGATGCCTAGCGTTCCATTATTGGAACGCTAAGCATCTGGGAGTTATTTACCGCCTATTGTCAAGGTCATTGCCAAGGCCTGGTTTTTCACACATATCTGCAAATACAAGAAACTGCCACCTCCAGCATAAAACAGGACATCTTTGGGAAGCACGATGCCGGCCCTTCAGTTTCAACTCAGGACAAAATGAAGATTTTATTTTTTATTTTTAATTTTTGAGATGAATTTTCACACTTGTTGCCGAGGCTGGAGTGCAAAATCTCAGCTCACTGCAACTTCCGCCTCCCAGGTTCAAGCAATTCTCCCACCTCAGCCTCCCGAGTAGCTGGGATTACAGGCACCTGCCACCACGCCCAGCTAGTTTTTGTATTTGTAGTAGAGACAGGGTTTCACCATGTTGGCCAGGCTGGTCTCAAACTCCAGACCTCAGGTGATCGGTCCGCCTTGGCCTCCCAAAGTGCTGGGATTACAGGCGTGAGCCACCGTGCCCAGCCCAAAACAAAGTTTTGAGACCTCTTCTCAAAAAAAGAAAATCATCCAGTTTGCAAACCATTGAATAGACAGGTAGATAACTGACTGATGGATAATTGATATGATGATAGATGATAGATTGTTGACTGATAGGTAAATAGATGATTGATAATTGATATAGATGATTGATGATTGATGCATAAATGATATAGATCAAGGATTGATGATAGCTGATTGATAGGTATGATGGATAATTGATATAGATAGATGATTGATGATAGTTGAAGGTATGATGCATAATTCATATAAATAGATGATTGATAATTGATAAATAGTTGATTGATAGGTGTGATGGATAATTGATATAGATAGATGATTGATGATTGATAGATAGCTGATCGATAGGTGTGACGGATAATTGATATAGATTGATGATAGGTAGTTGATTGATATGATGGATAATTCATATAGATAGATGGTTGATTGATAAGTATGATGGATAATTGATATAGATGATTGATGATTGATAGATGGTTGATTGGTAGGTATGATGGATAATTGATATATATGGTTGGGGATTGATAGATAGTTGATTGATAGGTATGATGGATAATTCACACAGATAGATGATTGATGATTGATATATGATTGATAGGTTTGATGGATAATTGATATAGATGATTGATGATTGATAGTTGATTGATATGTATGATGGATAATTAGTATAGATAGATGATTGATGATAGATAGTTGATTGATAGGTATGATGGATAATTGATATAGACAGATGATTAATGATTGATAGCTGATTGATAGGTATGACAGATAATTGATATAGACAGTTAATAGGTAGATAATTGACTGATAGATCACTAATAGGCGATAGATAGACAGAGATTGCCTCAGCCTCAGGCAGTGTCTTTCAGTCCTGGTACTTCTGACACGTGGCACTGGACGATTCTCTCTGGTGGGGCTGATCTGTGCACTGTAGGGTGTTGAGCAGCGTCCCTGGGCTTCACCCACCAGCGACCAGGAGCACCCTCACTCCCAGTCCAGGAGCACCCTCACTCCACAATCCAGACAACCAAAAGTGTCCCCAGAGACTGACAAAGTGTCCTCAGAGGAGACAATCATCAGCAGCTGAAAAGCACAGATTAGATAGATAGATAGATAGATAGATGATAGATAGATAATGGGTTAATAAGTAGATCCATAGATAGATGATAGATAGATAGATAAATAGATAGATAGATAGATAATGGGTGAATAAATAGATCTGTAGATAGATGATAGGTAATAGATAGATAATATAGACAGATAGATAATGGATGGATGATAGATAGATTTATAGATGCTAGAGATAGGTAATGGATGGATAGATGATAGATGAATGACGGATAGATAGATTATAGACAGATAATAGATAAAGATTGATGATAGATGATAGATAATAAAGGTAGATAGGTAGATATAGATAAATAGGTAGATTGATGGATGATAGATTGATTTATATATGACCGAGATAGATAGGTAATGGATGGGTAGATGATAGATGAATGATGGATAGATAGATAGATGATAGATAGATAATAAAGATGGGTGATGGATGGATGAATGATAGATGATGGATAAATTGATTTATAGATGATAGAGATGATAGATGATGGATGAATAGATAGATGCATGATAGATAATGGATAGATGGATAGATGGATGGATGGATGGATAGATGGATGGTTGGGAGAGAGATTATAGATAGATGATACGTGGATAGATAGATAATAGATAGATAGATAGATAGATAGATAGATACATAATAGATTGAGAGATTGATTGATTGATTGACAGATGATAGATGGAATCCCTCAGATAGTGTCTCTCAGCCTCACCTCTGCTGACATTTGGGGCTGGAGGGTTCTCTGTGGTCACTGTAAGGTGCTGAGCAGCATCCCCGGGCTCCACAAACCAGGTGCCAGGAGCACCCCCTCCCAGTTACAACACCCAGAAACGCCCCGGACAGTGCGAAGTGTCCGCCGGGGTGCATGCTCATCCCCGCTTGAGAACGGTCGCTCCCCAAATCCCCCGGAAGCCATCCTCATTTCTAAAGTTCCAAGAACCTGGCCAGGCCGTTTCACCTCTCCACAAACATCTGACTTCTGCTCTGCTATATATTTAGAATCCTCTCCATTCATATTTATACCCACAGAGTCCTCTGCTGGATGAACCCCTGGGCTCAATTTTTCAGCACAAAAAGAGCCTTTTTATTCCCAGAGGAAAACTTCAGAGCAGGTGCAGAGGCTGACAGATGGCAGGTGCAGAGGCTGACAGACGGCAGCCTCCACCACAAACCAGAGCAGCATAAACAGACACAGGCTCAAGCCACAGTGTGAGAGACATAAATGAGACATAAATAATGGCATTGCTTCCTTACCACAACACGCAGAGGCAGGCACTATTTTCAGGTACATTTTTCCCGATGAGGAAATGAGGGATTCATAGATGGTGAGAATTTCTCCTAATGCAATCCCTTCCGCAGCCCCCCATCCCTCGACAGGCCCCGGTGTGTGATGTTCCCCTTCCTGTGTCCATGTGTTCTCATTGTTCAACTCCCACTTAGGAGTGAAAACATGCGGTGCTTGGTTTTCTGTTCCTGTGTGAGTATGCTGAGAATGATGGATTCCAGCTTCATCCATGTCCCTGCAAATGACCTGAACTCATCCTTTTTGATGGCTGCATAGTATTCCATGGTGTCTATGTGCCACATTTTCTTTATCCAGTCTATCATTGATGGGTTGACTGCTTAGAAAAACTTCCCTGTTGCCAAACACTGAGTGATGAAGAAAAACTCTGGGACTCACCTAGAAAGACGGTGAATTCAGAGAGCTGACATCATGGTGCATGCTAAGCAAAGACGACGGGCTTTGAAAACCTGCTGGGAATAGCAAAAGACTTGGAACCAACCCAAATGCCCATCAATGATAGACTGGATAAAGAAAATGTGGCCCATATATACCATGGAATACTATGCAGCCGTGAAAAAGGATGAGTTCCTGTTGTTTGCAGGGACATGGACGAAGCTGGAAACCATCATTCTCAGCAAACTCACACAGGAACAGAAAACCAAACACCGCATGTTCTCACTCATAAGTGGGAGTTGAACGAACCCCTCATTTCCTCATCAGGAAAATGCACCTGAAAATAGCGCCTGCCTCTGGGTGTTGTGGGAAGGAGGCAATGCCACTATTTATGTCATGGACGCCCCAAGGGGCCCAAAGACCAGGGGCCCATTTTCATTATGGCTGGGCTGGCTTTGTGTTCATTGGAGCGATGTGAGCTCCATGTGTCTCAACCTGCAAGGGTGAACTTCGTCCTAGTGGCCAAATGGATAACGTGGGAATTCCCAGAGGGTACATCTCAGAACACCCTGTTGGTTAAGCATGTGTTTGGTACTAATGGCAGCAACCCAAGGATGAAAAAAAAAAAATGCTCCATCAGTGAGAGACTGGATAAAGAAAATGTGGCACACAGACACCATGGAATACTATGCAGCCATGAAAAAGGGTGAGTTCCTGTCGTTTGCAGGGACATGGACGAAGCTGGAAACCATCATTCTCAGCAAACTCACACAGGAACAGAAAACCAAACACCGCAAGTTCTTACTCCTAAGTGGGAGTTGAACAATGAGAGTATTTTTTTTAATCTTTATTTTTGCAGAGATGATAGGCTAACTCTATTGCCCAGACTGGAGAGCTGTGGTACGATCTTGGCTCGCTGCAGCCTCGATGTCCTGGGCTCAAGGAATGCTCCCACCTTAGCCTCCCCAGGAGCTGGGACTACAGGTGGAAACCACCACATCTAGCTGATATTTTTTTTTTTTTTTTGAGACAGAGTCTCGCTCTGTCGCCCAGGCTGGAGTGCAGTGGCTCAATCTCAGCTCACTGCAAGCTCCACCTCCCGGGTTCACGCCATTCTCCTGCCTCAGCCTCCCGAGTAGCTGGGAGTACAGGCGCCTGCCACCATGCCAGGCTCATTTTTTGTATTTTTAGTAGAGATGGGGTTTCACCGTGTCAGCCAGGATGGTCTCGATCTCCTGACCTCATGATCTGCCCACCTCGGCCTCCCAAGATTTTTTTTTATAGAGTTGGGGTCTTGCTATGTTGCCCAGGCTGGTCTCAAACTCCTGGCTCCAGCGATCCTCCCACCTCAGCCTCCCAAAGTGCTGGGATTGCAGGCGTGAGCCACTGCACCCGGCCCCAAAGCACTTTTGGAAGGAATTTGAGGAGCAGATGCAGTAAGTGTCTCATGCATTATTTATTGTGCTTAGGAAGCATTTAAAATAATTCTCCTGCCAGGCACAGTGGCTCTCACTTGTAATCCCAGCACTTTAGGAGGCCGAGAAGGGAGGATCTCTTGAGCCCAGAAGTTTGAGATCAGTCTGAGCAACCTCATGACACCCCGTCTCTACAATAAATTAATTTAATTAAATTAAATAATTCCCCAAGGTCCTCAGAACCACATTCAGTGATGCACTTCCAAATACAACACATATAACTATGTATTTTTGTTATACATATAATAAAAGATATAACAAAGTCACATACAGTTGGTGCGGTTTCATCTAAACTATTCAAAGAAAAGTGACATCACTGGGCACGGTGGCTAATGCCTGTAATCCCAGGACGCTGGGAGGCCAAGGCGGGCAGATCACCTGTGGTCACTAGTTCAGGACCAGCCTGGCCAACACGGTGAGACCCCACCTCTACTAAAAATACAAAAATTAGCCAGGTGTGGTGGTGGGCACCTGTAGTCCCAGCTCCTCAAGAGGCTGAGGCAGGAGAATCACTTGAACCCAGGAGGTGGAGGTTGCAGTGAGCTGAGATCGTGCCACTGCACTCCAGCCTGGGTGACAGAGTGAGATTCCATCTTGAAAAAAAAAAAAAACAGAAAAGTGACATCCTCATAATCTGTTGCTTCATTGGTGCAACCTCACCAGAGAGTTCTGAGGCCAGTGTGGACTCTGCTGCCATTTTTCTCTATATGATAGAGATAGATAGGGAATGGACGGATGGAGGGAGGGATGGATGGATAAATACATACAGGATAGATAGATAAATAGATAGGTGATAGATAATAGATAAAGATAGATGGATGGGTGATTGATAGATGATGGATAAACTGACTGACTTATAGATGATAGAGATGATAAATAGAGGATGGATGGATGAGTAGATGCATGATAGATGATGGATGGATGGATGGATGGATGGATGGATGGATGGATAAATACATACAAGAGAGATAGATGGATGAATAGATGGATAGATACATAGATGATAGATGATAGAATAGATGGATGGATGGATGGATAGATAAATACATGAAGGATAGATGGATGAATAGATGGATAGATACATACATGATAGAATGGATGGATGTATGGATGGATGGATAGATAAATACATACAGGATAGATGGATGAATAGATGGATAGATACATAGATGATAGATAATAGAATAGATGGATGGATGGATGGATGGATGGATGGATGGATGGACAAATACATACAGGATAGATGGATGAATAGATGGATAGATACATAGATGATAGATAGATAGATGATAGAATAGATGGATGGATGCATGGATAGATAAATACATGCAGGATAGATAGATGGAAGAATAGATGGATAGATACATAGATGATAGAATGGATGGATGTATGGATGGATGGATAGATAAATACATACAGGATAGACAGATGGATGAATAGATGGATAGATACATAGATGATAGAATAGATGGATGGATGGATGGATGAATGGACAAATACATACAGGACAGATAGATGGAGGAATAGATGGATAGATACATAGATGATAGATATATACATACAGGATGGATAGATGGATGAATAGATGGATAGATACATAGATGACAGATTGATTGATAGACAGATAAATAGATAGATAGATAGATAGATAGATAGATAGATAGATAGATAGGATGAATACATACAAGATAGATAGATGGATGAATAGATGGATAGATACATAGAAGATAGAATAGATGATGGATGGATGAATGGATGAATGAGAGAGAGAGAGATAATAGATGATAGGTGGATAAATAGATAATGGATAGACAGATGATTGATTGATTGATTGATTGACAGATGATAGATAGATAGTGTCCCTCAGTCAGTGTCTCAGTCAGCTTCAGCTCTGCTGACATTCCCTGTGGTCAGACAGACCCCAGAGTGGTGTGTGGTGTGGTGTGGTTTAGACAAATGAGGCAGACATGAAACGCCAGCTTTCCTTGGTGCTTTGTGGACCCTCCGTGGGCTTGTATTTAGTCCCAAATGGAGATCACATCTGTCCCATTGAAGTGGCCTGTTCACATCACAGCTCCCCACCCTTCAGGAGGAATCAGACGCCCACCTTCGACCCATGGTGTGTGCAATGTGAACTCCACGTGCCTTGGGCCACCTTGTGGGCTGTGGTTGACGTGCACCTGTCATCCCAGCTACTCCGGAGGCTGAGGCAGGAGAATCACTTGAACTCGGGAGGCGGAGGTTGTAGTGAGCCGAGATCGTGCCACTGTACTCCAGCCTGGGTGACACAGCGAGACTCTGTCTCAAAAAAATGAAAATAAAAATAAATAAAATAAAACGTCTACCCTAAATGAAATTTGCTGTGAGTATGGTGGGTACAACTTGGGAAAATGAGTAGGTGTTTGGTGAAAAGGAGGGGGGGGGGTCTCCCCTTTCTCTCAGCTGAGTGAAATTGAAGAGGAAAAAAATCTTAAAAGAAGGGGCAGGACTTGTAGGCTTATGCTAAAGTCCTGGAGTTGTAAAAGATAAAGGAAAGGGGACAGACAGGGTGGGTCACACCTGTCATCCCAGCACTTTGGGAGGCCGAGGCAGGTGGATCACATGAAGTCAGGAGTTCGAGACAAGCCTGGCCAACATGGTGAAACCCCATCTCTACTAAAAATACAAAATTTAGCAGGGCGTGGTGGTGGGTGCCTGTAATCGCAGCTACTCAGGAGGCTGAGGCAGGAGAATCTCTTGAACCTGGGAGGCAGAAAATGCAGTGAGCCGAGATTACGCCATTGCACTCTACCCTGGGCAACAAGAGCAAAACTGTCTCAAAAAAAAAAAAAAGAATGGGCAGGACTTCTTGTTCTTGTTGTTTCTGTTTTGAAACAGGGTCTCACTGTGTCGCTCAGGCTGGAGTGCAGTGGTGCGATCTGGGCTCACTGCAACCTCCACCTCCCGGGTTCAAGCCATTCTCCTGCCTCAGCCTCCGGAGTAGCTGGGATCACCGGTGCGCACCAACACGCCTGGCTAATTTTTGTATTTGTAGTAGAGATAGGGTTTCACAATGTTGCTCAGGCTGGTCTCGCACTCCTGACCTCAAATGATCCACCCGCCTCAGCCTCCCAAAGTGCTGGGATTACAGGCGTGAGCCACCGCACCCGTCTGTGTGTTGGTTTTCGTTTTGAGACAGGGTCTTGCTCTGTTGCCCAGGCTGGAGTGCAGTGGTGCAATCCTAGCTCAGTACAGCCTCGGACTCCTGGGCTCAAACGATCCTCCTGCCTCAGCCTCCAGAGTAGCTGGGACTACAGACCCCCCCACCTACACCCGGCTAATTATTTTATTTTTTATTTTTCTAGAAACAAAGTATCACTACATCACTCTGTTGCTCAGGCTATAGTCTCAAACTTCTGGTCTCAAGCAATCCTCCAACCTCAGCCCCCCAAAGTGGTAGGATTACAGGCATGAGCCACCATGCCTGGCCAAATGTGTGTTTTTTTGAGCCATTCTGTGAATGGCCATTTGTTACACCTGCTGAAACAGCTTCGTAAGGGTGAGGCTTGTATTTCCAGAGCACCATCTTGCTTGATCCTTGTAGCAAACCTACTATGGTATAGATGCCTTAGGCATATTTACAGATGTGTTGGCTGAGTGCAGTGGCTCACACCCGTAATCCCAGCACTTCAGGAGGCTGAGGTGGGAGGATCACTTGAGCCCAGGAGTTCGAGGCTGCAGTGAGCTATGATCACACCACAGAGCTTCAGCCTGGGAGACATAGCGAGACCCCATCTCTATCTGTTGGCTGAGTGCAGTGGCTCACCCCCCTAATCCCAGCACTTCAGGAGGCTGAGGCGGGAGGATCAGTTGAGCCCAGGAGTTCGAGGCTGCAGTGAGCTCTGATCACACCACAGAGCTTCAGCCTGGGAGACATAGCGAGACCCCATCTCTATCTGTTGGCTGAGTGCAGTGGCTCACACCCGTAATCCCAGCACTTCAGGAGGCTGAGGTGGGAGGATCACTTGAGCCCAGGAGTTCGAGGCTGCAGTGAGCTATGATCACACCACAGAGCTTCAGCCTGGGAGACATAGCGAGACCCCCATCTCTACCTGTTGGCTGAGTGCAGTGGCTCACCCCCCCTAATCCCAGCACTTCAGGAGGCTGAGGCGGGAAGATCACTTGAGCCCAGGAGTTCGAGGCTGCAGTGAGCTCTGATCACACCACTGAGCTTCAGCCTGGGAGACATAGCGAGACCCCATCTTTATCTGTTGGCTGAGTGCAGTGGCTCACACCCGTAATCCCAGGACTTCAGGAGGCTGAGGTGGGAGGATCAGTTGAGCTCAGGAGTTCGAGGCTGCAGTGAGCTGTGATCACACCACAGAGCTTCAGCCTGGGAGACATAGTGAGATGCCATCTCTACCAAAAAAAAATCATTTAGAAAAAAACAGCCAGGCATAGTGGCACACACCTGTAGTCCAGCTACTCGGGAGGCGGAGGCCGGAGTATGGCTTGAGCCCAGGAGGCTGAGGCTGCAGTGAGCTGGGATCACATCCCTACAGTCCAGCCTGGGCGACAGAGCAAGACCCTGTCTCAAAACAAAAAATGCAAGGACCCTGATCACGTCACTGCACTTCAGCCTGGGCAACAGAGAAAAGCCTCATCTGTACTAAAAATAAAAATAACGGGCCGGGCGTGGCGGCTCGCACCTGTCATCCCAGCACTTTGGGAGGCCGAGGTGGGTGGATCACAAGGTCAGGAGATCGAGACCATCCTGGCCAACACGGTGAAACCCCGTCTCTACTACTAAAAATACAAAAAATTAGCCGGGTGTGGTGGCGGGCGCCTGTAATCCCAGCTACTCTGGAGGCTGAGGCAGGCGGATCACGAAGTCAGGAGATCGAGACCATCCTGGCTAACACCGTGAACCCAGTCTCTACTAAAAATACAAAAGATTAGATGGGCATGGTGGCGGGTGCCTGTAGTCCCAGCTACTCCAGAGGCTGAGGCAGGAGAATGGCGTGAACCCGGGAGGTGGAGGTTGCAGTGAGCCGAGATTGCACCATTGCACTCTGCACCCCAGCTTGGGCAACAGAGAGAGACTCTGTCTCGAAAATAAATAAATAAATAAATAAATAAATAAATAAATAAATTAATTAATTAATTAAAATTAACTTAAATTAAAATTAAATTAAATTAAATTAAATTAAATTAAAATTTAAAAAGCCAGACATCTTGTCTTGGGCCACCTGTCTGAGCTTGGAACCCAGGAGGGATACTCCCCACGGTGTACACCCGTGAAGCCCCCTCTCAACACCAATCCCTTTGCTGAATACAAAAGGCTTTTCATTTCCAGAGTATAAAGTAGATCTCTCTTGAATTTCTAGATATCCTCAGACAATAACAACCAATCATTAGAGGCGGCCCCACAGCCTTGCTCCCCAGTAGGGTGGAAGGCAGAGGTGCTCAGAGCCCCCCCAGCTCGGGGGCGAGTCACCTATGACCACAATTACCATCATTAGTGAGCTGGGCTCAGCTCCGCGGAAGCTGGAAAGCACACTCGCGAACACCCTTTGATCATTTCTGTTTCTAGGCCTTGAGTGATTCAATAAAACATACCTCTAAATTCAGATCCTTTCTGCGATGCCCTGTTTCAACTTTGAGGTTAAATTATCTAAAAGGAGTAACTGCCTAAGTTTTCTAGGCAAACTTCTCCATACTCGCGGCTTTTTCGTGGGAACTGCACTTACTGAAAGCAAGTTAATGTTCCTGCAAAATAGTATAAAGAGGCCGGTCGGGTGCTACGGTTCGTGTCTGTAACCCCAGCACTTTGGGAAGCTGAGGTGGAAGGATTGCTTGAGCCCAGCAATTGGAGAGCACCCGGAGCAACATAGCAAAACCCCAGGTCTATAAAAAATAATTTTTGGCCAGGAGCAGTGGCTCACACCTGTAATCCCAGCACTTTGGGAGGCTGAGGTGGGCAGATCACAAAGTCAAGAGATCGAGACCATCCTGGCCAACAATGGTGAAACCCTGTCTCTCCTAAAAATACAAAAATTAGCCAGGCATGGTGGTGGACACCTGTAATCCCAGCTACTTGGGAGGCTGAGGCAGGAGAAGCACTTGAATGAGGGTGGCAGAGGTTGCAGTGAGCTGAGATCGCACCACTGCACTCCAGCCTGGCAACAGAGCAAAATTCCATCTAAAAAAGGAAAAAAAAAAAAAAAAAAAAGGAGTGGGGGACCCCAGGCCAGGCACGGTGGCTTACGCCTGTAATCCCAGCACTTTGGGAGGCCAAGGCAGGAGGATCACCTGAGGTCAGAAGTTCGAGACCGGCTTGGCCAACATGGTGAAACCCCATATCTACTAAAAATACAAAAATTAGCCAGGCTTGGTGGTGGACACCTATAATCCCAGCTACTTGGGAGGCTGAGGCAGGAGAGTCAGTTGAACCCAGGAGGCAGAGATTGCAGCGAGCCAAGATCGTGCCATCGCACTCCAGCCTGGGGTACAAGAGCATAACTCCATCTCAAAAAAAAGGGGGGACCTCAGAGAGCTCCCTCACCCCTTTCACCATATGAGAACACAGCCAGACAGAGCCATCTATGAATGAGCAAACAGGTCCCCATCAAACACAAAATCTACCACGCTTTGATCCGGGACTTTCCCCACCAAACACCAAATCTACCACGCGTTGATCTGAGACTTCCCAGCCTCTACAGCTGTGAGCAGTAAATGTCTACTGTTTCTAAGCCATGCAGTCTATGGCATTCTGCCATAGCAACACCAAGGAACTAAGACAGCCGCCACCAGGTCTATGAGATTCTAGCTTCTATTTAGCAAAGGCTCAATGAAACCAGAAGAGAGAAAGACGTGTCCTGCTTTTCAATCCATGCCCCCTGCACTGTGAACCCAGTCACAATTCTTTCCTCTTACCCACACGTGGCCAATAGTTGGTCCTCTCTTTGGCTGTCCTGCCTCTGATTTGTGTCCACAGTGAACCCACCTCATGGCTGTAACAAATCTCCTCTTCCTCTCCCACTGGCTGATCCTGTTGGTCATCGTGAAACGTTTCCTGAGGTTCCCAAAGCTCGCTCCACCCCAAACCAAGGGCACTTTCTTCCTGATGCCTGAGTTCCTCATGCTCCTTCCATGAACATGTGAGATGGGGAAGCTGAATCATCGTGCCGGGACTCGGAGCCTTGTCATCTTGGGGTCATTCCTGCCTCACACGTCTCAGTGGGAACCAGCGTCACCTCCCTCTTTGGCATCCTGGAGCCTCCTACATTCTCTATCCCCCCATCCTGGCATCCAGGGAGCTGGACTTTCTGCCCAGCACTTGGAACCTTGAGAGAATAAAGGAAATCAGCTGCAGGACAGAAATTCCTCATGACGACAGCAACCTCTCCAGAGCCCAGAGGCAGCTTGGAGAGTCCTCCCCGACCACCTTCCTCCCTTGGGTTCTGCCCTGTTGTCTGAGTCTCCGTCTTTGGGTTCCCTGTCAAGACTATAAATTCTCCTAATGTTTTTCCCATGAATTCCTTCCCTGGCTAAGCTATTGAGGTCTTCTCTGATCCTCTCATGTCCTTTTCCTTGTTCTCCTTAGACCTCGTCCACCTCCACTCCTTCTATATCCCACCCGTGTGTGGAGCATCTGCAGGGACACTCCGACTCCTAGGTTGCTTCCTCTGCAAGATCTGGGGTGATATTTTCAGCTGCCTGAATAACTTCTCCACGTGCAGCCTTGATGATTGAAGATAAGGTTATGCCACCTCCCAAAGAACAGGTCAAAGACTTGGTAGGACATTCAGATTGTCTCGTTATCTGCTGCACTTCTAATTACAAATCAGAGACCGATCCATCTTATCTGCAGGTTTAAAATAAAGCTACTTCTGCACATCACTTTGTGGTCAGACGGAGGGGAACTCTCCACTTTTAAATTCAAAGTTGAATTGAATGAACGAATGAGTAAATGAATTAGTTAGTACTTGATGGAGACTTTCTCACCTCCCTGGCTGAGAAAAACTCCAATATCCACTCCAAACATGCCAGCAACTAAGTAAATAAGTACATTTCTGGTGGGGCTATCTGTTTGCTCTCCAAAGAAAGCAAACTCAGCCGAGCACGGTGGCTCATGCCTGTAATCTCAGCATTTTGGGAGGCCAAGGCGGGAGGATCACCTGAGGTCAGGGGTTCAAGACCAGCCTGGCCAACTTGGTAAAACCCTGTCTCTACTAAAAGTACAAAAAAATTAGCTGGGTGTGGTGGCAGGTGTCTGTAATCCCAGCTATTTGGGAGACTGAGGCAGGAGAATCGCTTGAACCCCAGAGGTGGAGGTTGCAGTGAGCCGAGATTGCACCATTGCATGCCAGCCTGGGCAACAAGGGTGAAACTATCTGAAAAATAAAATAAAATAAAATAGAAAGCAAACTCTTCCTTCTCTGCATGGAAATAAACTTCTCTTCTCCTTTTTGTTGCTTCTGAAAAATGAGACAAAATGAAGAGAAGAGAATGATATATTGTGATGTGAAAACACACACACACACATACACAAATGTCTCTCTTTTCTCTGCACCAATTACTAAATGAAAGCCAGTTTAGTGAATGTTTAAACTTCTCCACCCTAGAGGTTGAGCTCTCTGGGTACAGAAACCTCTCACTATGTTTCAGCTCCTCTGTCTCAAAAAAACCCAAAAGATAGATGGATAGATAGATGATAGATGGATGGATGGATTAGATGGATGGATGGATAGATAGAGAGAGAGATAGATAGATAGATAGATAGATAGATAGATAGATAGACAGACAGACAGACAGACAGACAGACAGACAGACAGACAGACAGAATTGCCGGGCGCGGTGGCTCACGCCTATAATCCCAGCACTTGGGCAGGCCGAGGCAGGCAGATCACAAGGTCAAGAGATCAAGACCATCCTGGCCAACATGGTGAAACCCCGTCTCTACTAAAAGTAAAAAATCAGCCAGGTGTGGTGGCAGGTGCCTGTAGTCCCAGCTACTCAGGAGGCTGAGGCAGGAGAATCACTTGAACCCAGAAGGCAGAGGTTGCAGTGAGCCAAGATCGCACCACTGCACTCCAGCCTGGGCGACAGAGTGAGACTCAGTCTCAAAAAGAAAGAAAGAAAGAAAGAAAGAAAGAAAGAAAGAAAGAAAGAAAATCTACAGCAAAGTACCACAAACCACAGGGCTTAAACAACAGACATTGATTTCTCACACACATGAAGACTGGAGGTCCAAGATCAAAGTGGCAACATCTCAGCTCCTGGTGAGGACTCCCTTCCTGGCTTGCAGACGGCAACCTTCTTGCTGTGTCATTCTATGGTGGGGGATCGAGAGAAAGAGACAGAGAGAGAGAGAGAGAGAGAGGAAGCTCTGGTGCCCCTTTTACGGGGATACTAATCCCATTCATGAGACTCTACCATCACGACCTCCTCACCTCCCAAAGACCCCCCACTAGTAACACTCTGACCTTGGGGTTCAGGGTTTCAACGTAGGACTTGGCAGGACAAAGCATTCATTCTGTCTGCAGAAAAAGATCCACAAAGCCCCTTTGGAACCTGGACTGGGACACAGCCGTGCATCTGGGGAGGCTCCAAACCCTCTCTGTGGTATCAGGAATAACCACCGGTTTTTTGTTGTTGTTTTGTTTGTTTTTGTTTTTAAGATGGAGTCTCGCTGTGTCACCCAGGCTGGTGTGCAGTGGTGCGATCTCGGCTCACTGCAACCTCCACCTCCCAGGTTCAAGCGATTCTCCTGCCTCAGCCTCCCGAGTAGCTGGGACTACAGGCGCCCGCCACCACGCCCGGCTAATTTTTTGTATTTTTGGTAGAGACGGAGTTTTACCATGTTGGCCAAGATGGTCTCGATCTCCTGACCTGTTGATCCGCCCGCCTCCGCCTCCCAAAGTGCTGGGATGACAGGCGTGAGCCACCGCGCCCGGCCAACCACAGGTTTTTTCCAAAGACTGAAACCAACAAACAAAAAAAATCACCAAAATTCACAAAAGTATGTCTGTTACGACTTCCCGTCTTTCCAAACGCTCACCTTTCACACTTTTCATTTTCATCATAAAACACTGACGAGTCGCTTTTTCTGCCTCCAACAAGCAGTAGAAACACAACAAAGTATCACCAAAAGTCCACATGCGACTACTATGAAAGCAGGAACATCTAACAATCTAAGGGCCCCTTTAGACACGAAAAAAGGCAAAAATTAACATTTCACGCTAGACCAGGACAGCACAAAGGGAATATGGCCTGGGGCATTCACCTCTTCATCCTCACGAATTACCAGGTGTGGTTGGAGACATATGTGTGGTTTGTCTACCTCACGTGGGTGTCTGTAAAGAAACGTCTGTCCCTGCGTCCAGGGCCCCTTTGAGCCTCACGCCTCTCCCCCCTGCACAGGTAGCTCCACGAAGCCTTGTGGAATCAGCCGAGGCCGGACGCGTGGTTTATGAGGCCTCCAGGTCGCTGAGTAACATTTGCAGCAGCAGCAGCAGCCTGAGGAAGGGGTCAATGTTTGCCACACAGATGTGTATGTCTGTGTGTGGGTGTGAGTGTGTGTGTACAGGTGTGCGTGCGTGAGACTGTGTATGTGTGTGTCTGTGCAGGTGTGTATGAATGTCTGTGTGTATATGTCTGTGTGTGGGTGCGAGTGTGTGTACAGGTGTGTGTGTGCACCTGTGTGTGTGCGGCTGTGTATCTGTGTGTGTATGAATGTTTGCCATACAGATGTGTATGTCTGTGTGTGGGTGTGAGTGTATGTGTACAGGTGTCCGTGCATGGGCCTGTGTATGTGTGTGTGTATGAATGTGTGTGTGTATATAGCTGTGTATGTTTGTGGGTGTGAATGTATGTGTACAGGTGTGTGTGTGCACCTGTGTGTGTGCGGGTGTGTATGAATGTGTATGTGTGTGGGTGTGAATCTATGTGTACAGGCGTGTGTGTGTGCACCTGTGTGTGTGTGTGTGTGTGCAGGTGTGTGTGTGGGGGTATGAATGTATGTCTGTGTGTGGGTGTGAATGTGTGTGTACAGATGTGTGTGTAGGTGAGTATGAATGCATATGTGTGTGTGGGTGTGAATGTATGTGTACAGGCGTCTGTGTGCGCCCGTGTGTGTGTGCAGGTGTGTATGAATGTGTGTGTGTGGGTGTGTATGTCTGTCTCTGTGTGCACAGGCCAGGGAAGCTCACACACAAACAGCTGTCTTCTTTGATTCATCTCCGCCCCCACCCTGGTGCGTTGTGCAGAGTTCATTGCACCCCCAAAATACTCAGTGCCCCGGCGTGAACCCTGAGTGGCCCAGCCTGGGCAGGTGCATGTCTCCAACCCGCCTTGTGGAACCCGCCACACTCCTGAAGGAAACGGTCTTCCCAGCTGAGCAGGCTTGAACCTGCTGCCCTAGATCCTGGGTCTTCCTATTGGGCTCCATTCCAGGGTACCTCCTGGGGTCTCTGCACCCTCCTCCAACACCAGCTCTGGAGTGTGTGTGAAGCTCCTAAAAACACCAACCCTCCCAGCACTTTGGGAGGCCGAGGCGGGTGGATCACCTGAGGTCAGGAGTTCGAGACCAGCCTGGCCAACACGGTGAAACCCCGTCTCTACTAAAAATACAAAATTAGCCCGGCGTGGTGGCAGGTGCTTGTAATCCCAGCTATTCCGGAGGCTGAGGCAGGAGAATGACATGGATCCAGGAGGCGGAGGTTGCAGTGAGCTGAGATCACGCCATTGCACTCCAGCCTGGGCAACAGAGTGAGACTCTGTCTCAAAAAAACAAAACAAAACAAAAACGCCAGCCCACCCAGGCAATGCCTGTTGCATACCCAGGACTCTGCATTCCAGGCACCAGAGGCAGGAAGCTTGACCAAGCTGGCCAGGGAAGAAGCAAAGCTGCCCGTGTCGACCTGTCCGTCACTGCGGGAATGCAGGTGCTCAGGTACGCCACCTTTTGTCCCCAGCTTCCTGGCCAGCCGCGGGAACCCCCTGCTGCTCCCTTTCTGGGGGAACAGTGATGGGGACCGGGTGCTTTTGCTCCCCTGAGACTGTGACTGTATTTTGAAGCTGCCGCCAGGATGCCAGCGGCTCCGTCCCAGCAAACAGGCCACATAGCCGGGCGCGGTGTCTCACGCCTGTCATCCCCGCACTTTGGGAGGCCGAGGCGGGCGGATCACGAGGTCAGGAGTTCGAGACCATCCTGGCC
Organism: Gorilla gorilla gorilla; assembly: GCF_029281585.2. Taxonomy (NCBI): domain Eukaryota; kingdom Metazoa; phylum Chordata; class Mammalia; order Primates; family Hominidae; genus Gorilla; species Gorilla gorilla. The sequence continues at coordinate 104,514,192 of NC_073242.2, forward strand.
AACATGGTGAAACCCCCGTCTCTACTAAAAATACAAAAAATTAGCCGGGCGTGGTGGCAGGTGCCTGTAGTCCCAGCTACTCAGGAGGCTGAGGCAGGAGAATGGCGTGAACCCGGGAGGTGGAGGTTGCAGGGAGCCGAGATCGCGCCACTGCACTCCAGCCTGGGCGACAGAGCGAGACTCCATCTCAAAAAAAAAAAAAAAAAAAAAAAAAAAACAGGCCACACGTGTGCACAGTGAGGCTCTCCAAGCCCATCGGTGTCCCAGGAAACGTAACAGCCCCTGAGCTCTGCTCCTCATCCAGGACCCCAGACCGACTTCTCCTCGACAGCCCTGGGACAGACACAACCGCGGCCTCCTCCTCCCCCTCCTCCCCTCTCCGCCTCTTCGGCAGAGGCCCCCACGTCTGCACGATCAGGAACAAATATCATTTCTGATTCAACATCACGTTACCTGCCAGTGCTGTGGTCTTTCCTCATCAGGTTGCACGTACCTCGTATGCTTTGTGGTTAAATTATGTATTAAGGTCAATGTCAAAACACAGCAGCCCCGTAACCTGCAGGGAACTGGCTTTTATTCGTGATCACGGTGAAACGGGGGCCGCCTGTCAGCCAGCCGGGGTGTGCGCCCAGCGTGGGAGCCCCCGTGCCGTGGCGTTCTACAAAGGCGGCCCGTCGTCTCCCAGGACGCACCCTTGATAGATTGACCCAGATAACGCGCCTCTCTTGAAAGGCATCTGCCCTGCCTCTTCCATCTGAAACCTGTCAGCTTCACCTATAGACTCACGTCAGAAATCAAACAGCAGAGGCCGCGTGTGCCTGGGACGCTCCCCGTGTCATGTCCTGACTTGTAGTTTGAGATCTTCTAAAGGAAAACGGTGTCAGAAGAAGGAAGGCTGGGAGGAGTGTGCTGTTCCGTGTTGCTTTATCTTTTTTTTACCCCCTTAAAAAAAAAAAAAAGACAAATGCCGGAAACGACGGGCTGCAAACTTTTTTTCTAAAAAGTTGCCGCATTCCGAAAGCCGCCGTGGGCCTCATGGTAAATGAAGCACGTCGGGGTGTTGAAGGAGGCAGCTCTGGGACTGGGTGGGGGGTGGCGGGGAGTGGCGGGCCGGGGGGAGCTGTAGGAACCTCCTGGAAACTGGAGGAATTTGTGCAGGACGTATATTGATTGTGACTCTTCGGGGTTTTTTCTTTCCTTTCTTTGGTTTCATTTCCTTCCTCCCTCCCTCCCTCCCTTCCTTCCCTGTCTCTGTCTGTGTCTCTGTCTCTCTGTATCTCTCTGTCTCTCTGTCTCTGCCTCTCTCTGTGTCTCTCTGTCTCTCTCTCCATCTCTCTCTTTGTCTGTCTCTGTCTCTCTCTGTCTCTGTCTGTCTCTGTTTCTCTGTCTCTGTTTCTCTCTGTGTCTCTCTGTCTCTCTCTGTGTCTCTCTGTCTCTGTCTCTCTGTGTGTATCTCTCTGTCTCTCTGTCTCTGTCTCTCTCTCTGTCTCTCTCTTTGTCTCTGTGTGTGTCTCTCTCTGTCTCTATCTCTGTCTCTCTGTATCTCTCTGTCTCTGTCTCTCCGTCTTTGTCTCTGTCTTTCTGTGTCTCTACGTCTCTGTCTGTCTCTGTGTCTCTGTCTCTCTCTGTATCTGTATCTCTCTGTCCCTCTGTCTCTCTCTGTCTCTCCATCTTTGTATCTCTCTGTCTCTGCCTGTCTCTCTTTCTCTGTCTCTGCCTCTCTCTGTGTCTCTTTCTCTGTCTCTTCATCTCTCTTTGTCTCTCTGTCTGTGTCTCTCTCTGTCTCTCTCTCTCTGTATCTCTTTGTCTCTCTCTCTCTTTCTCTTTGTCTCTGTCTCTCTGCCTCTATCTTTGTCTCTCTCTCTCTCTCTGTATCTCTTTGTCTCTCTATCTCTCTCTCTTTCTCTTTGTCTCTGTCTCTCTGCCTCTCTCTTTGTCTCTCTCTCTCTCTGTCTCTGTGTCTCTCTCTCTTTCTCTCTGAGCCAGTTCATCCTCCCCTGGTGCCTAGTTTTTAGGGGATTTTGAGCGTAATAAAAACTTATTCCTGGCCGGGCGCAGTGGCTCACACCTGTCATCCCAGCACTTTGGGGGGCTGAGGTGGGCAGATCCCCTGAGCTCATGAGTTCAAGACCAGCCTGACCAACATGGAGAAACCCCGTCTCTACTAAAAATACAAAATCACCCAGGCGTGCTGGCAGGTGCCTGTAATCCCAGCTACTCGGGAGGCTGAAGCAGGAGAATTGCTTGAACCCAGGAGGCGGAGGTTGCAGGGAGCCGAGATCGTACCACTGCACTCCAGCCTGGGTGACAGAGCGAGACTCTGTCTCAAAAATAAAACTCTTGGCCGGGTGCGGTGGCTCACGTCTGTCATCCCAGCACTTTGGGAGGCCGAGGCGGGCGGATCGCCTGAGGTCAGGAGTTCGAGACCAGCCTGACCGACATGGTGAAACCCCGTCTCTACTAAAAATATAAAAATTAGCCAGGCGTGGTGGCAGGTTCCTGTAATCCCAGCTACTCAGGAGGCTGAGGCAGGAGAATCGCTTGAACCTGGGAGGCGGAGGTTGCAGTGAGCCGAGATCGCGCCACTGCACTCCAGCCTGGGTGACAGAGCGAGACTCTATCTCCAAAAACAAAAAAAGAGAGAGAGAGAGAGAGAGACAGGGTCTTGCCCTGTCACCCAGGCTGGAGTGCGGTGGTGCAATCACAGCTCACCACCGCGTCCACCTCCCGGGCTCACACCATCCTGCGGTCTGGACGGGTCCCCGGGACACCCCTGTCTTTTCCCACCCCCTCCACCTGCAGGACCCCTCCCCTCCTCTTTGCTCACTTCTCCATTTTCCCAGTGAATTTTCCCCTTTCCTGGGGCCTCACCCACACCCGGGACCTGGGGCCACAGCTCCTGCCCATCCCTGCGCCAGGCACCCATGGCCGGCCATGAGTTCTGGTCCTTCACTGGCAAGGAGGCACCTCCCAGGACCGGATACAAACCCGTAGGTACAAATCTCATCCGTCCTCAGCTCGGGGAGACCCAGGTGCCTCTCACAGCGCTGACAGCCACGGCCCGTGTCGTGGGCTGGGTCAAGAATAGAAGCTCCTTCCCCCACTGAGAATGACTGAGAATCAGTGGTGTTTTATCCTGAATTTGATATTCAGAGTCGAATGAACTCTTTTTTTTTTTTCTTTCCCCAGCTCAACTCTCATCTATTTATCTTAAGGCAGACGATACGCTGTGATTTTATAAGAAAGCGCTCCCAATCAAAGCGTACCTATCCAGAGGTAATTAATACAAAGATTGCTGAATTAAAGATGTGAGTCTCCGCTCTCGGGCGAGGGGCCCAGGGACCCCGTCTCCCGGGCCCAAATTATGCCAGAGACAGACCAATTAACACCCCGCGTCATCCTCTTTTATGTTAACTTCAATGACAGCTTCTCACCATTTTTAAAGTTATTTTCTTCTTCGCCATCTCTGCACATCAAAGAGCCAGGCCAGAGAGGCCCCCGCAGGTGAGATCAGTGCCAGGAGACCTGGGAGGGGACGACCGCCGCCCAGGAACCCCCACACGGATCACTGTAGGGTCTGCCTCGGGGAGCGAAGACCCTCAGGGAAAGGGCCCTTCTGAGGGGAAATCCTGGTCAGTTTTTTTATTATTATCATTATTATACTTTAAGTTTTAGGGTCCATGTGCACAACGTGCAGGTTTGTTATATACGTATACATGTGCCATGTTGGTATAGCATTAGGTATATCTCCTAATGCTATCCGTCCTCCCTCCACCCCACCCCACAACAGGCCCCGATGTGTGATGTTCCCCACACTGTGTCCATGTGTTCTCATTGTTCAATTCCCACCTATGAGTGAGAACATGCAGTGTTTGGTTTTTAGTCCTTGCTATAGTTTACTGAGAATGATGATTTCCAATTTCATCCACGTCCCTACAAAGGACATGAACTCATCCTTTTTGATGGCTGCATAGTATTCCATGGTGTATATGTGCCACATTTTCTTAATCCAGTCTATCGTTGTTGGACATTTGGGTTGGTTCCAAGTCTTTGTTATTGCGAATAGTGCCGCAATAAACATACGTGTGCATGTGTCTTTATAGCAGCATGATTTATATTCCTTTGGGTATATACTCAGTAATGGGATGGCTGGGTCAAAGGGTATTTCTAGTTCTAGATCCCTGAAGAATCACCACACTGACTTCCACAATGGTTGAACTAGTTTACACTCCCACCAACAGTGTAAAAGTGTTCCTATTTCTCCACATCCTCTCCAGCACCTGTTGTTTCCTTGGGGAGGGGGGAGGGATAGCTTTAGGAGATACACCCAATGTAAATGACGAGTTAGTGGGTGCAGCACACCAACATGGCACATGTATACATATGTAACTAACCTGCACGTTGTGCACATGTACCCTAAATCTTAAAGTATAATAAGAAAAAAGAAAAAAGAAAAAAAATGCCATTGACAAACCCAACTCCCATCGCGGCTGCCTCCCAACCTCAAAACGGCCGTCTCAAAGCACACAATGAAACCGCCTCTGCCGTCGCCTCTGTCCCCCTCACTAATCGCCAGGTGGGAGAGGTTTCCACGGGGTCCGTCTCCTCATCTCTTGAAGTCCCTTCATGCAGCTCGGCCGCCAAAAGCTCCCGAGTTTCAGTGTCTTGACCGGTGAACGGGAGAAAACAGAATGGCCCAAGGTGACATCCCAGGTCGGCGGGCAGCTGGTGACATTTCGGCTCAAGCACACTGAGTAAGACTCACAGCCACACCAGGTCACAGAGAGTCTGGAAACGCAGCCCGGGCTGGGCAGTGTATGCTGCTGCTACAATGGAAGAATGGAGGGAAGCTTCCCTCCTTTCCTTCCTTCCTTCCTTCCTTCCTTCCATCCCTCCTTCCTTCCTTCCTTTCATCCTTCCCTCCTTTCCCTTCCTTCCTTCCGTCCCTCCTTCCTTCATTTTGTCCTTCCCTCCCTCCCTCCTTCCCCTTCCTTCCTTCCATCCCTCCTTCCTTCATTTTGTCCTTCCCTCCCTCCCTCCTTCCCCTTCCTTCCTTCCTTTCATCCTTCCCTCCCTCCCTCCTTCCCCTTCCTTCCTTCCTTCCCTCCTTCCTTCCTTTCGTCCTTCCCTCCCTTCCTCCTTCCCCTTCCTTCCTTCCATCCCTCCTTCCTTCCTTTCTTCCTTTGTTCCCTCCCTCCCTCCCTTCCCTCCTTTCTTTCTTCCTTTGTTCATTGCCTCCTTCTTCCTTCTTCATTGCCTTTGCAGCAATGAAGGAATCATCCCTTGCCATGTGCCAGCCTCCCATATAGATTCTCTCCTTCCTTCTGAGCCCCTGTTGGTGCTTGACTAATCCATGGGTCCACGCCCATGCCAACATCCCAAAGACAGGTGCCAGTGTGCAAGGGTCATAATCAAGCCACTTAAAGAGCTGTTGGGCCGGGCGCGGTGGCTTACGCCTGTCATCCCAGCACTTTGGGAGGCCAAGGCAGGTGGATCACAAGGTCAGGAGATCGAGACCATCCTGGCTAACGCGGTGAAACCCCGTCTCTACTAAAAATACAAAAAAGTATCCAGGCGTGGTGGCGGGCACCTGTAGTCCCAGCTACTGGAGAGGCTGAGGCAGGAGAATGGTGTGAACCCGGGAGGCGGAGCTTGCAGTGAGCCGAGACCGCACCACTGCATCCAGCCTGGTGACAGAACGAGACTCCGTCTCAAAAAAAAAAAAAAAAAGATCTGTTGGCTGTCTGAATAAAAGATGGGAAATTAGGCCAGGCACCGTGGCTCACGGCTGTAATTCTAGTACTTTGGGAGGCCAAATCGGGCAGATCACCTGAGGTTGGGAGTTCAAGACCAGCCTGGGCAACATGATGAAACCCCGTCTCTATTAAAAATACAAAAATTAACCGGGGTGGTGGCACGTGCCTGTAATCCCAGCTACTTGGGAGGCTGAGGCAGGAGAATCACTTGAACCCGGGAGGCGGAGGTTGCAGTGAGCTGAGATTGTGGCATTTCACTCCAGCCTGGGCCGCAGAGTGAGAGAGGAAGTGTAATGCCACCACGCCTGGCTAATTTTTTTTTTCTTTTTTTTTTTTTGTATTTTTAGTAGAGACAGGATTTCACCATGTTGGCCAGGCTGGTCTCGAACTCCTGACCTCAGGTGATCCACCTGCCTCAACCTGCCAAAGTGCTGGGATGACAGACATGAGCCACCGCGCCCGACCCAAAGTGATTTTTTTTTCATATGGCACATTTAAAGCAGTGGAATTCTGGTTGCCCCACCTTCTGTGGTCTTGGGGAATGTTCCATTTTTACATAATTAGTTATGCATCTCTATGAGCCCATGAAACCACAACTCCCTCCACTTAAGGGACGTAAAAAATGGAACATTAGACTTCACCAGTATCGCACCCTCGCACAACAAGAGTTAAAGGCCCGTCTGAATCTCACACATGGAGACGCCCTCGGCTTGGAGCTTCAGTTTTACAACATCAGCCACGTTTTCTTTGTCTTGTCCATGGTTGATGGGCCCCTAGATGGATTCCACGTCTTCGATTTGGGAATAGGGCTAGAAGGAAGAACAACCATTTTCCTTCACTCACCCCTGGGTCTTAAACCAAAGGATGGAGCCGGGTAGAGAGCTGAAGATTTGAGGTGTCTCTCTTTGCCTCCCACCCAATGTGGTGCACATTCTGCATTGGTTGGGTCCTTTGCGGCCAGTGAAGACCCACACTGAGGACGGGGTCCCTCAGTCAGCTGAGACTTCAGCTAAGTACGTGTAATCTTGGTCTTGTGCCTCTGAGCCTCAGAGAAGGTGGTTCTCTGCTCACTCGCGAGAGGGGAACCCTGGGTCCCCCGACTCCAATGTGAATCCCCCGTACAGAGCACCCCCAGGATGACATTCCCCAGGTCCATGGAAGCGTCTAGCATTCAGGCTCACATGCCCCTTGCAGTGGGCACTGAGACGCTGGGCTCCACAGAGAGATGTGTCCTCCCCATCAGCCCTCAACTCCACCTGCCACCCCAAGAGCCCAGAGTCCACCCAGCACCCAACACCCAGAGTCCACTCACCATCCCGACACCCAGACTCCACCCAACACCCAGCCTCCACCTACCACCCAACAGCCAGGCTCCACCCAACACCCCAACACCCAGAGTCCACTCACCACTGCAACACTCCAGACTCTACCCAACACCTCAACACCCAGACTCCACCCAACACCCAGACTCCACCCACCACCCAACACCCAGAGTCCACCCAACCCCCCAACACCCAGAGTCCACTCACCACTGCAACACTCCAGACTCTACCCAACACCTCAACACCCAGCATCCACCTACCACCCAACAGCCAGGCTCCACCCAACACCCCAACGCCCAGAGTCCACTCACCACTGCAACACTCCAGACTCTACTCAACACCTCAATGCCCAGACTCTACCCAACAGCCAGGCTCCACCCAATACCCCAACAGCCAGAGTCCACCCACCACCCAACACCCAGACTCTACCCAACACCCCAACACCCAGAGTCCACTCACCACTGCAACACTCCAGACTCAACCCAACACCTCAACACCCAACCTCCACCTACCACCCAACAGCCAGGCTCCACCCAACACCCCAACGCCCAGAGTCCACCCACCACCCAACACCCAGACTCTACCCAACACCCCAACACCCAGAGTCCACCCGCCACCCCAACACCCAGACTCTACCCACCACCCCAACACCCCAGACCCCACCCACAACCCCAACAACCAGACTCCACCCACCACACCAATTCCGACACTCCACCCAACACCCAGACTCCACCCAACACCCAGAGTCCACCCAACACCCCAGACTCCACCTCCAGGGTCCTGAGCCCAAGGCAGAAGCCGACCCCTTAACCCCTGGGTGAGGGTGACAGCTGTGCTGTCAATGCAGGTTGGCGAGAGTTTGCTCCTGTGTCGTGTGAGGCACTGCCTGCAAAAACAACCATCGCCTGTCTTTAAAAACAGGATTTCACACGGCCAGGCACAGTGGCTGATGCCTGTAATCCTAACACTTTGGGAGGCTGAGGCATGCAGATCACCTGAGGTCAGGAGTTTGAGACCAGCCTGGCCAACAAGGTGAAACCCTGTCTCTACAAAAAAATACAAAAAAAAATGAGTTGGGTGTGGTGGCAGGTGCCTGTGGTCCTGGCTACTCGGGAAGCTGAGGCGGGTGGATCACCTGAGGTTAGGAGTTCAAGACCAGCCCAGGCAATGTGGAGAAACCCCGTCTGTACAAAAAAATACAAAAAAATACAAAAAAAATGAGTTGGGTGAGGTGGCAGGTGCCTGTGGTCCAGGCTACTCGGGAGGCTGAGGCAGGAGGATCACTTGAGGCCAGGAGCCGGAGGCTGCCCTGAGCTGAGATCATTCCCCCTGTGCTCCAGCCCGGATGACAGAATGAGACCCTGTCTAGAAAAAACAAACCACAAAAAAAATAAACTTTTTGATGAAAACCCCAACAGACCTCCAGAGCCCGTGTGAGGAGGGGTGTCGGCAGGCAAAGCCGGGAATGGGAGTCTTTTGCCCAAGAGGCCGTGGCGGCCGCCTGCTGCGTCTACAGACACGGAAATGTGTCCTTGGCCTTTTCCGCACAGCTTGAGACCCGGGTCCGAGAAGCGGCTTCCTTCCTTGGAATCTTGGAAATGTGGCAGAGAATAGGGGGGATGAGGAGACGGTGCAAAGTGAAACGTGGCTGATTTTCATCTCCTGGGCTAGATGATTGCTCACTCCCGACAGCTTCTGTTTTGTGAGGGGAGCGTCAGAAACACAGTCGAGCAAAGGTTTCACGACGTCGGTTCTGAAGTAGCCGGTTACAGGGTCTGAACGGCACGGCGTTGGGAGCCGGTGGAGGGAAGGGGCTTGATCCCGGTTTGGGATGAATTTAAAGACCTGAGCGCCGGCCCACGAGGCGGGAAGGGGGTCCCGGGGTTCGCAGCCTGGGGACCCACAAGGGTGAAGGCAGTGACGTGTTTCAAAACTCAGCAAAGGGTCCGACAAAGGTCCACCGTTTCCATAGGTGCCACTGCCATCGTGTGGCCGAAGAGAAAATATGTGATGAAAAACGCAGGGCTGGAGCGGCTATCCTGTCTCTGGGGTGTCCGTCCTGTGTCTGTGGTGTCCGTCCTGTCTCTGGGGGTCTCCGTCCTGTCTCTGGGCTGTCCGTGCTGTCTCTGGGGTGTCCGTCCTGTCTCTGAGGTGTCCGTCCTGTCTCTGGGATCTCCGTCCTGTCTCTGGGGTCTCCGTCCTGTCTCTGGGGCGTCCGTGCTGTCTCTGGGGCCTCCGTCCTGTCTCTGGGGTCTCCGTCCTGTCTCTGGGGTGTCCGTGCTGTCTCTGGGATGTCCGTCCTGTCTCTGGGGTGTCCATCCTGTCTCTGGGGTGTCCGTGCTGTCTCTGGGGTCTCCGTCCTGTCTCTGGGGTGTCCGTCCTGTCTCTGGGGTGTCCGTCCTGTCTCTGGGGATCTCTGTCCTGTCTCTGGGCTGTGCGTCCTGTCTCCGGTGTGTCCGTCCTGTCTCCGGGGTGTCCATCCTGTCTCCGGGGTGTCCGTCCTGTCTCCGGGGTGTCCGTGCTGTCTCTGGAGTCTCCGTCCTGTCTCTGGGGTCTCCGTCCTGTCTCTGGGGTGTCCGTCCTGTCTCTGGGGTCTTCATGCTGTCTCTGGGGTGTCCGTCCTGTCTCTGAGGTGTCCGTCCTGTCTCTGGGATGTCCGTCCTGTCTCTGGGGTGTGCGTGCTGTCTCTGGGGTGTCCGTCCTGTCTCTGAGGTGTCCGTCCTGTCTCTGGGATGTCCGTCCTGTCTCTGGGGTGTGCGTGCTGTCTCTGGGGTGTCTGTCCTGTCTCTGGAGTCTCCGTCCTGTCTCTGGGGTGTCCGTCCTGTCTCTGGGGTCTTCGTGCTGTCTCTGGGGTGTCCGTCCTGTCTCTGGGGTCTTCATGCTGTCTCTGGGGTGTCTGTCCTGTCTCTGAGGTGTCCGTCCTGTCTCTGGGATGTCCATCCTGTCTCTGGGGTGTGCGTGCTGTCTCTGGGGTGTCCGTCCTGTCTCTGAGGTGTCCGTCCTGTCTCTGGGATGTCCGTCCTGTCTCTGGGGTGTGCGTGCTGTCTCTGGGGTGTCTGTCCTGTCTCTGGAGTCTCCGTCCTGTCTCTGGGGTGTCCATCCTGTCTCTGGGGTGTGCATGCTGTCTCTGGGGTGTCCGTCCTGTCTCTGGAGTCTCCATCCTGTCTCTGGGGTGTCCGTCCTATCTCTGGGGTCTTCGTGCTGTCTCTGGGGTGTCCATCCTGTCTCTGGGGTCTTCATGCTGTCTCTGGGGTGTCCGTCCTGTCTCTGAGGTGTCCGTCCTGTCTCTGGGATGTCCGTCCTGTCTCTGGGGTGTGCGTGCTGTCTCTGGGGTGTCCGTCCTGTCTCTGAGGTGTCCGTCCTGTCTCTGGGATGTCCGTCCTGTCTCTGGGGTGTGCGTGCTGTCTCTGGGGTGTCTGTCCTGTCTCTGGAGTCTCCGTCCTGTCTCTGGGGTGTCCGTGCTGTCTCTGGGGTGTCCATCCTGTCTCTGGTGTGTCCGTCCTGTCTCTGGGGTATCCGTGCTGTCTCTGGGGTGTCCGTCCTGTCTCTGGGGTGTCCTTGCTGTCTCTGGGGTGTCCGTCCTGTCTCTGAGGTATCCGTCCTGTCTCTGGGATGTCCGTCCTGTCCCTGGGGTGTGCGTGCTGTCTCTGGGGTGTCCGTCCTGTCTCTGCGGTGGCCATACTGTCTCTGGGGTGTCCGTGCTGTCTCTGGGGTGTCCGTCCTGTCTCTGGGGTGACCGTGCTGTCTCTGGGGTGTCCGTCCTGTCTCTGGAGTCTCCGCCCTATCTCTGGGGAGACCGTCCTGTCTCTGGGCTGTCCGTGCTGTCTCTGGGGTGTCCGTCCTGTCTCTGAGGTGTCCGTCCTGTCTCTGGGATCTCCGTCCTGTCTCTGGGGTCTCCGTCCTGTCTCTGGGGCGTCCGTGCTGTCTCTGGGGCCTCCGTCCTGTCTCTGGGGTCTCCGTCCTGTCTCTGGGGTGTCCGTGCTGTCTCTGGGATGTCCGTCCTGTCTCTGGGGTGTCCATCCTGTCTCTGGGGTGTCCGTGCTGTCTCTGGGGTCTCCGTCCTGTCTCTGGGGTGTCCGTCCTGTCTCTGGGGTGTCCGTCCTGTCTCTGGGGATCTCTGTCCTGTCTCTGGGCTGTGCGTCCTGTCTCCGGTGTGTCCGTCCTGTCTCCGGGGTGTCCATCCTGTCTCCGGGGTGTCCGTCCTGTCTCCGGGGTGTCCGTGCTGTCTCTGGAGTCTCCGTCCTGTCTCTGGGGTCTCCGTCCTGTCTCTGGGGTGTCCGTCCTGTCTCTGGGGTCTTCATGCTGTCTCTGGGGTGTCCGTCCTGTCTCTGAGGTGTCCGTCCTGTCTCTGGGATGTCCGTCCTGTCTCTGGGGTGTGCGTGCTGTCTCTGGGGTGTCCGTCCTGTCTCTGAGGTGTCCGTCCTGTCTCTGGGATGTCCGTCCTGTCTCTGGGGTGTGCGTGCTGTCTCTGGGGTGTCTGTCCTGTCTCTGGAGTCTCCGTCCTGTCTCTGGGGTGTCCGTCCTGTCTCTGGGGTCTTCGTGCTGTCTCTGGGGTGTCCGTCCTGTCTCTGGGGTCTTCATGCTGTCTCTGGGGTGTCTGTCCTGTCTCTGAGGTGTCCGTCCTGTCTCTGGGATGTCCGTCCTGTCTCTGGGGTGTGCGTGCTGTCTCTGGGGTGTCCGTCCTGTCTCTGAGGTGTCCGTCCTGTCTCTGGGATGTCCGTCCTGTCTCTGGGGTGTGCGTGCTGTCTCTGGGGTGTCTGTCCTGTCTCTGGAGTCTCCGTCCTGTCTCTGGGGTGTCCATCCTGTCTCTGGGGTGTGCATGCTGTCTCTGGGGTGTCCGTCCTGTCTCTGGAGTCTCCATCCTGTCTCTGGGGTGTCCGTCCTGTCTCTGGGGTCTTCGTGCTGTCTCTGGGGTGTCCATCCTGTCTCTGGGGTCTTCATGCTGTCTCTGGGGTGTCCGTCCTGTCTCTGAGGTGTCCGTCCTGTCTCTGGGATGTCCGTCCTGTCTCTGGGGTGTGCGTGCTGTCTCTGGGGTGTCCGTCCTGTCTCTGAGGTGTCCGTCCTGTCTCTGGGATGTCCGTCCTGTCTCTGGGGTGTGCGTGCTGTCTCTGGGGTGTCTGTCCTGTCTCTGGAGTCTCCGTCCTGTCTCTGGGGTGTCCGTGCTGTCTCTGGGGTGTCCATCCTGTCTCTGGTGTGTCCGTCCTGTCTCTGGGGTATCCGTGCTGTCTCTGGGGTGTCCGTCCTGTCTCTGGGGTGTCCTTGCTGTCTCTGGGGTGTCCGTCCTGTCTCTGAGGTATCCGTCCTGTCTCTGGGATGTCCGTCCTGTCCCTGGGGTGTGCGTGCTGTCTCTGGGGTGTCCGTCCTGTCTCTGCGGTGGCCATACTGTCTCTGGGGTGTCCGTGCTGTCTCTGGGGTGTCCGTCCTGTCTCTGGGGTGACCGTGCTGTCTCTGGGGTGTCCGTCCTGTCTCTGGAGTCTCCGCCCTATCTCTGGGGAGACCGTCCTGTCTCTGGGGTGTCCGTCCTGTCTCTGGGGTCTCCGTCCTGTCTCTGGGGTGTCCGTCCTGTGTCTGGAGTCTCCGTCCTGTCTCTGGGGTGTCCGTCCTGTCTCTGGGGTGTCCGTCCTGTCTCTGGGGTGTCCGTCCTGTCTCTGGAGTCTTTGTCCTGTCTCTGGGGTCTCTGTGCTGTCTCTGGGGTGGCCGTCCTGTCACTGCGGTGGCCGTACTGTCACCCGTGTGCCTTTTATGTCACTGGAGTGGCCGTCCTGGTTCCAGTGCTCTGAGGCTTTGCACGGCCTCCTCGTGAGCCTGTCTGGGAGGGAAGGACCCCACCCCTGCGATAGTTGTACGTTGCTTGCATGTGAGTCATGACTGTGGAAACTCCGAGATGGACCAGACAGTCTGTGTTTAGGGAACCATTGCTTTTCATGAGGGAAGTGTGCGATCATTATTTTTAAGAGATATTCACTGAAGTACTATCAGCATGAAAATCATCTTCTAATGGTTTAAACAGACATCTAGATCATATATATTTCTATATGCACAAATACCTCTACACCTATATAAATGCGTATATACATTCAAGGTATGTGTGTGTGGACAGAGGGAGAGAGGAGAAATATTTACTGAAATATCAGCCATGAAAATCATCTTCTAATGGTTTAAATATACATCTAGATCATACATATTTCTATATGCACAAATACCTCTACACCTATATAAATGCATATATACATACAAGCTGTGTGTGTGTGGACAGAGGGCAAGAGGAGAAATATTTACTGAAATATCAGCCATCAAAATCATTTTCTGATGGTTTAAATATACATATTTATCATATATCTATATATGCACAAATACCTCTACACCTATATAAATGCATATATACATACAAGCTGTGTGTGTGTGTGTGTGTGTGTGTGTAGAGAGCGAGAGATAGGGAGAGAGAAAAGAGATATTCACTGAAATATTAGCAATGAAAATCATCTTCTAATTGTTTACATATACGTATATATCATATATAGCTATATAAGCACAAACACCTCCACACCTGTATAAATGCATATATACATACAAGGTGTCTGTGGAGAGATAGAGAAGGAGAGATATTCAGTGAAATGCCAGTCATGAAAATCATCCTCTAATGGTTTAAATATACATCTAGATCATATATATCTCTATATGCACAAATACCTCTACAGCTATATAAATGCATATATACATACAAGGTGTGTGTGTGTCTGTGTGTGTGTGTGTGGAGTGAGAGAGAGATAGAAAAGAGATATTCACTGAAATATTAGCAATGGAAATCATGTTCTAATGGTTTAAATATACGTATATATCATATATAGCTATATATGCACAAACACCTCCACACCTGCATAAATGCGTATATACATACAAGGTGTCTGTGGAGAGACAGAGAGAGAAGGAGAGATATTCAGTGAAATATCAGCCATGAAAATCATCTTCTAATGGGTTAAATATACATCTAGATCATATATATCTCTATATGCACAAATACCTCTACACCTATATAAATGCATATATACATACAAGCTGTGTGTGTGTGTGTGTGTGTGTGTGTGTGTGTGGAGAGAGAGAGAGTGAGAAGGAGAGACAGAGGCAATTTGGTTGAGAATTATGTCCCCCCCAAAAGACATGTTGGCCAGACGCGGTGGCTCACACCTCTAATCCCAGCACTTTGGGAGACCAGGGCGAGAGGAGGCCTTGAGCCCAGGAGTTCAACACCAGCCTGGGCAAGGTAGCAAAGACGTCATCTCTACAAAACATTAGAAAATTAGCCGGGCACATGCCTGTGGTCTCCGCTGCTCGGGAGGCTGAGGCGGGAGGACGGCTTGAGCCCAAGAGTTGGAGGCTGCGGTGAGCCAAGATCGCACCACTGCACTCCAGCCTGGGTGACAGAGTGAGACCCTGTCTTAAAAATAAATAAATAGAAAAGAAGAGCATGAGGCAGAGGAGAGAGGCAGCTTGCAGCCTGGGACCTGCGTCTACACCGCCAACAGCCTCTAAGGCTCTACGACCGGACAACAGCCTCGGGTCCCGGCTGCCACCATCCCAAGGGCCCCCCTCTCTGTCCTGGGCCGTTTTTGCAGGTTGACGAGTCAGGGTGACGCTTTTCCATGGATCTAAGTTCATGTGAGAAAGCTGTAAACAAATGCTGGAGGGGTGACCTCGAGGGATGCCTGCTGCCATCCCTGCCTCACAGATGGGGAAGCTGAGGTGCAAAGATGGTGAGACACGCCCCCCCCCCCCCCCCAACGAGGCCACAGAGCTGGCAGGAGGCTCAGCCAGGACACGGTGCAGATGCCAGGCTGTCCAGGAAGAAAGGAAGGAAGAAAGGCAGGGAGGGAGGGAGGGAGGGAGGAAATTGGAAGGAAGGAGGGAAGGAAAGGAGGGAGGGAGGGAGGAAAGAAGGAAGAAAGGAAGGGAAGAAGGGAAGGAGGAAGGGAGTGAGGGAGGAATGAAGAAAGGAAGGAGGGAAAGAAGGGAGGGAGGGAGGGAGAGAAGGAGGAAAGGAAGGAAGGGAAGAAGGGAGGGACGAAAGAAGGAAGGAAGGAGGGAGGGAGGAAGCGAGGAAGGAAAGAAGGAAGGAGGGAGGAAGGAAGGAATAAAGGAAGGAAACAAGGAAAGAAAGAAGGAGGGAGGAAAGAAGGAAGGAAGGAGGGAGGAAGAGAGGGACAGAGGGAGGGAGGGCTGTGGGGAGGGGGAAGGAAGGAAGGAGGGACAGAAGGAAGGAAGGGAAGGAGGAAGATTCCGTGTGAATTCACGCCGTGAACAAACACTCCCTGAGCCCATCCTCCACGGCCCGTTCTCCATCCTCCACGGCCCGTTCTGCTCCAACCCCGGGATAAACCATGACCTCAGCCAACCAGGCCTTTGGGGGGTCCTGGTGTCCCCTCCCCCAACCCCGGGATAAACCATGACCTCAGCCGACCGGCCTTTGGGGGGTCCTGGTGTCCCCTCCCCCAACCCCGGGATAAACCATGACCTCAGCCGACCAGGCCTTTGGGGGGTCCTGGTGTCCCCTCCCCCTAGAGTGGCTCAGGTGGGTTTCCCTCTGAGGTCAAGCCTGCATCCCGGGGACCCTGCCTCCGTGGGCACCTGGTGGGATGGGCCGTCACCGCCTCCCTGGAGAGCTGAGAATCCAGGGAGACACCCAACGTGAGGACGATGGTGACATCATGATGACAGTGAAGACCAGCCCTGCGGCCACCGCTCCAGCGTTGGAAGCCAGAGACCCCCGCCACCTCCATCCAAGCCTTTCAGACGAGATTGGGTTGACTTGAGGCTGTGGCAAGGGGGTGTTTTCCTGGCTGATATGACAACACTTTGCACAGAGCCCCCTCCAGGAATCGCCCCACAACTCCCGAGACCCACCGGCTCGTGCCTTTGGGGGCTCAGGAGAAGAGGGGCCCCCGGCACTCCGTTCACACGTGTGCGATGAGACACACCTGCCCTCCCGCCCCCCGCGTGGCTTCTAAACACGATGCTGCAGCCTCTGAGAGGGTGCACCTGCTAGCGGCACCACCTCTGACCCCACTGGAGTTTTCTCTGCATGCAGATGTGGCTTTCATCTGCCCGGAACCCTCAGTACCGTCCCCAGCGGTCACCTAAGGCTCATCGGATGCACGCGGGAAAGACATAAGCCCCAGAGGTGTTTTCCCTGTTTTCTGGAGCTCATGATCATTTGGTGGCAAGATCTAGAACTTAGGGGGTTTGATTCTAGAATGTCTTCTATTTTTTAATCTTTTTCTTTTATTTTCTATTTATTTATTTATTTATTTATTTATTTATTTATTTATTTATTCCTTTATTCATTTATTTTAGACAGTTTCTTTCTCTCACCCAGGCTGGAGTGCAATGGCACGATCTCGGCTCACTGCAACCTCCGCCTCCCGGGTTCAAGCGATTCTCCTGCCTCAGCCTCTCGAGTAGCTGGGATTACAGGCTCCCACCACCACGCCCAGCTAATTTTTTGTATTTTTAGCAGAGAGAGGGTTGCACCATGTTGGCCAGGCTGGTCTCGAACTCTTGACCTCAGGTGATCCACCCGCCTTGTCCTCCCAAAGTGCTGGGATGACAGGCGTGAACCACCGCACCCGGCCCCTCCCAGGTATTTATGCACCCACCGTCGACAGCTCTTGGTTGAGAGAGACTCTGGAGGGTGCGGTTAATTCTGTGGTTCTCCCAACCTACCACTCAGGAGGGCTCCATCACCCAGAGAGGCCCCTAAGCATGCAAAGGAAGCTGGACTCGAGGTCTCCATGCTCTGAGCAAGAAAGAGAGCGGAGACACAGCTGCATACAGACCCCTTCCCTTTGTCCTTGTCATGGAATATCTGAGCTCCCAATCAGCCCTGCAGGCTGCTGGGCAACCCTTCAACCCTCCACCTTGCCATCCTCCTCTCCACCCTAAGCCTGCCTCCCTGTCTTGGTTCTCGGAATACACAGAGGTTTTTTCCAGCTCAGAGTCTTTGCACACGCTGATCCTTCTTCCTGCATTGCTTTTCCCTGCGCACAGCCAGCTCCTCCTTCTTGCTTCTTTTCAGCACTTTTTTTTTTTTTGGAGACGGAGTCTCGCTCTGTCGCCCAGGCTGGAGTGCAGTGGCGCGATCTCGGCTCACTGCAAGCTCCGCCTCCCGGGTTCATGCCATTCTCCCGTCTCCGCCTCCCGAGTAGCTGGGACTACAGGCGCCCGCCACCAGGCCCAGCTAATTTTTTGTATTTTTAGCAGAGAGGCGGGTTGCACCTTGTTGGCCAGGCTGGTCTCGAACTCTTGACCTCAGATGATCCACCCGCCTTGGCCTCCCAAAGTGCTGGGATGACTGGTGTGAGCCACCGCACGTGGCCTGCTTGTGATGAGTTCTTTTGGAGAAATGAACTCACAGCGTGTTGAGATGGGGGAAAACACGGGTACCAACTTTGGCTGCTCCTGGAGCTGTCTTTGAAGGGGTAATGATATTTTAAAAATACTGAAGGGGCCAGGTATGGTGGCTCACGCCTGGAATCCCAGCACTTTGGGAGGCCAAGGCAGGTGGATCACCTGAGGTCAGGAGTTCGAGACCAGCCTAACTAACATAGTGAAACCCCATCTCTACTAAAAATACAAAATTAGCCAGGCGTGGTGGCGGGTGCCTGTAATTCCAGCTACTCCGGAGGCTGAGGCAGGAGGATCACTTGAACCCGGGAGGCAGAGGTTGCAGTGAACCAAGTTCACCCACTGCACTCTAGCCTGGGCAATAAGAGCAAGACTCCATCTCAAAAAAAAAAAAAAAAAAAAGGCAAGGCCAGATGCGCTGGCTCACGCCTGTCATCCCAGCACTTTAAGAGGCTGAGACGGATGGATCACCTGAGGTCAGAAGCTCGAGACCAGCCTGACTAAGATAGTGAAACCCGGTCTCTACTAAAAATACAAAATTACCCAGGCGTGGTGGCACATGCCTGTAATCCCAGCTACTCGGGAGGCTGAGGCAGGAGGATTGCTTCAACCCGGGAGCAGAGGTTGCAGTGAGCCGAGTTCGCCCACTGCACTCCAGCCTAGACAGTAAGAGCAAGACTCTGTCTCAAAAAAAAAAAAAAAAATAGGCCAGGTGCGGTAGCTCATGCCTGTCATCCCAGCACTTTGGGAGGCTGAGGCGGGCAGATCATGAGGTCAGGAGTTCAAGACCAGCCTAACTAAGATAGTGAAACCCCGTCTCTACTAAAAATACAAAATTAGCCGGGCGTGGTGGTGCACACGTGTAATCCCAGCTACTCGGGAGGCTGAGGCAGGAGGATCGCTTGAACCCGGCAGCAGAAGTTGCAGTGAGCCAAGATTGCACCATTGCACTCCAGCCTGGGCAATGAGAGCAAGACCATCTCAAAAAAAAAAAAAAAAAAGGCCAGACATGGTGGCTCACGCCTGTCATCCCAGCACTTTGGGAGGCTGAGGCGGGTGGATCATGAGGTCGGGAGTTCAAGACCAGCCTAACTAAGATAGTGAAACCCCGTCTCTACTAAAAATACAAAATTACCCAGGCGTGGTGGCAGGTGCCTGTAGTCCCAGCTACTCGGGAGACTGAGGCAGGAGGATGCCTTGAACCCGGAAGCAGAGGTTGCCGTGAGCCAAGATCACACGCCATTGCACTCCAGCCTAGGTAACAAGAGCGAGACTCTGTCTCAAAAAAAAAAAAAAAAAAAACTCATCACAAGCAGCAGTTAGATGCTATTTTCTTTGTCTACTCGCTGCTGATCTCTGCAGTAGAGAGGAGGGAACCTCACACACCCCACCACGTACCCAGCACCTGGAACAGCATTCACAGCTCCGTGGACACTCAACAAGCGTTCACTGAAAGCCCCACTCAGCCAGGGCAGGGCCGGGAGGCTGTGACAGAAAGGAGAAAGAAGACGCGCATTTGGGGACAGCTCCCCAGGGGCCCGTCCATCAGCCAGGACCACTTCCAGGCTGTTTTTCTTCCCCGTCTCCGAGGCTGAGCAGGTGATAAATCTTTCACCGAAGCCGGGGCTTTGCAGGACGGAGCCGGCTGCCACCTACGTGGTGTGGCTCTAGGGACCCCAGGAACTCCCCACACACCGTCCGCGTCCAGAAATCCCCCTGCCGCACCCCAACCCGGCCGCAGGTGCCTCAAAGTCCTTCCTTTCTTCCTCAGGGTAAGAAATTAACGGCAGCTGTGAAAACACTCATTTTATCTGGGTGGCAAAATACATTAGACAGGGGCCTGCCGTTAACACCTTCGCCCCAACGAGTTTATCCGGATTCCCGTCAGGACCTGGGAGGTCTGGACAGAGAAGGCTCCCGGGTCCCAAGAACCAGGACAGACGGGAGGCGGGAGCAGGTGGGGGCTCTGAGAGTTTGCAGAGTGAAAGTTTTCTCACACGGAGGCTGCTGGTGCAGGACCTCCAGCCAGGAATGCAGGGACGTCCCTTAGATGTTCTCCGACGGCCCCTCACGACACCCTGACGTCCTGGCCTGTGTGCTGGGTCTGCAGTTGTTTTTATTATTATTATTATTATATTATTTTTGAGACAGAGTTTTTGCTCTGTTGCCCAGCCTGGAATGCAATGGTGCGATCTCGGCTCACTGCAACCTCCGCCTCCCGGGTTCAAGCGATTCTCCTGCCTCAGCCTCCCGAGTAGCTGGGATTGCAGGCACCTGCCACCACCACACCCAGCTAATTTTGTATTTTTAGTAGAGACAGGGTTTCTCCATGTTGGTCAGGCTGGTCTCGAGCTCCTGACCTCATGATCCACCCACCTCAGCCTCCCAAACGGCTGGGATGACAGGCGTGAGCCACCATGCCCAGCTAAGTTTGTATTTTTAGTAGAGACAGGCTTTCTCCATGTTGGTCAGGCTGGTCTCGAGCTCCTGACCTCATGATCCACCCACCTCGGCCTCCCAAAGGGCTGGGATGACAGGCGTGCACCACCATGCCCAGCTAAGTTTGTATTTTTAGTAGAGATGGGGTTTCACCGTGTTAGCCAGGATGGTCTCGAGCTCCTGACCTCAAGCGATCCGCCAGCCTCGGCCTCCCAAAGTGCTGGGATGACAGGCGTGAGCCACCGCGCCCGGCCTTGTTTTTATTATTTTTGAGATGGCATCTTGCTCTGTCGCCCAGGCTGGAGTGCGGTGGTGAGATCACAGCTCGCCACAGCCTCCAACTCCTGGGCTAAAGCGATCCTCCCACCTCAGCCTCTTCAGGAGCCGGGGCGACAGGCACCCGTGTCACTACGCCCACTAATTTGTCTTTTATCATTTTTAGAGACACGGTCTCGTTATGTTACCCAGGCTGGGGGACTCAAACTCCTGGCCTCCAGCGACCCCTGTGCCTCGGCCTCCCATAGTGCTGGGATTGCAGGTGTGAGCCACCACGCCTGGCCCAAAACAAAATTTACAGAGCAGGACAAGCGCGGTGGCTCACGCCTGTCATCCCAGCACTTTGGGAGGCAGAGGCGGGCGGATCACTTGAGGTCAGGAGCTTGAGACCAGCCTGGCCGATGTGGTGAAACCTCATGTCTACCTAAAAAAACACAAAAATTAGCCAGGTGTGGTGGCAGGCGTCTGTAGTCCCAGCTACTCAGGAGGCTGAGGCAGGAGAATCGCTTGAACCTGGGAGGTGGAGGTTGCAGTGAGCCGAGATCGTGCCACTGCAGTCCAGCCTGGCTGACAGAGTGAGACTACATCTCAAAAAGAAAAGGAAAAGGAAAAAGAAAGAAGGAAGGAAGGAAAGAAAGGGAAGGAAGGAAGGAAAGAAAGGGAAGGAAGGAAGGGAGGCAGGGGAGGGAAGGGAGGGAAGGAAAGAAGAGAAGGAAGGAAGGAAAGGAAGGAAGAGAAGGAAAGAAGGGAAGGAAGGAAGGAAGGGAGGGAAGGGAGGGAAGGAAGGGAGGAAAGGAAGGAAGAGAAGGAAGGAAGGGAGGGAAGGGAGGGAAGGAAGGGAAGGAATGAAGGAAGGAAGGAAAGGAAGGAAGGAAGGAAAGGAACAAAGGAAAGGAAGGAAGAGAAGGAAGGAAGGAAGGGAGGGAAGGGAGGGAGGGAAGGAAGGGAGGGAAGGGAGGGAGGGAAGGAAGGGAGGGAAGGGAAGGAAGGGAGGGAAGGGAGGGAGGGAAGGAAGGGAGGGAAGGGAAGGAAGGGAGGAAGGAAGGAAAGGAAGGAAGGGAGGTAGGGGAGGGAAGGGAAGGAAGGAAGGAAAGAAGAAGGGCTGTTTCCAAAGAGTTTTCCTGGCAAGAGAAATGCCTGTGCCACAATTTAAGTGGACAAAATTCTATCTAGAGAAGCACATTGTGTGAATAAATTGGGATTCCCAATTTATTAAACCTGTGAGTGTGGTCTCTCTTCTCAGGGCCGGTCATAGCGGCTTATAAAAAGAACAGAGAGGCCGGGCGCGGTGGCTCACACCCATAATCCCAGCACTTTGGGAGGCTGAGGCGGGCGGATCACCTGAGGTCAGGAGCTTGAGACCAGCCTGGCCAACACGGTGAAACCCCGTCTCTAGTAAATATACAAAAATTAGCGGGGCTTGGTGGCAGATGCCTGTAATCTCAGCTATTGGGAGGCTGAGGCAGGAGAATCGCTTGAACCCGGGAGACGGAGGTTGCAGTGAGCTGAGATCACACCATTGCACTCCAGCCTCGGCAACAGAGAGAGACTCATCTCAAAAAATAAAAATAAAAATTCCATGGGGAAATGAGCTAGAATGTGTATCCCCAGCTGTTCTCTAAAGACTGAGGGTATTTGTGCTGTTAGGTGTCTCAAAGTTTTCTCGAATTAATTTATTTTTTTCCTTTATCATCTTCCAGAACTCTCTGCCAGCAGCCTGTGTGCATTTCTTTTGCAAGCAGAAGGCAGCCCTTTTTTTTTATGTTAAAATCAAACATATGTTATGTTTGATGTAACATGGTTTATGTTAAAACCATGCCTGGCTAATTTTTGTATTTTTAGTTGAGACAGGGTTTCTCCGTGTTGGTCAGGCTGGTCTCGAACTCCCGACCTCAGGTGATCCACCCACCTCGGACTCCCAAAGTGCTGGAATTACAGGCGTGAGCCACCATACCCGGCCTCAGTTTCTTTATTCTTGTCCTTCCATCTACGTGGCCCCTATTTTTTTTTTTTTTTTTTTTTTTTTTTGAGACTAGTCTTGGTCTGTCACCCAGCGGGGAGTGCAATGGTGAGATCTCAGCTCACTACAACCTCCACCTCCCGGGTTCAAGCGATTCTCCTACCTCAGTCTCCTGAGTAGCTGGGATTACAGGCGTGTGCCACCACACCTAATTTTTTGTATTTTTAGTAGAGACAGTGTTTCACCGTGTTGGCCAGGCTAATCTCAAACTTCTGACCTCAGGTGATCCACCCGCCTCGGCCTCCTGAAGTGCTGGGATTACAGACATGAGCCATTTTCTTTCTGCCCAGCTATTTTTTTCGTATTTTTTGGCTAGACGGGGTCTCACCCTGTTGCCCAGGCTGATCTCAAACTCCTGTCCTCAAGCGATCCTCTTGCCTTGGCCTCCCAAAGTGCTGGCATTACAGGCATGAGCCACTGCACCTGGCCTTCGCTTTGAATTAAAGTGGCAGGCAGGAAGAAGCATCATCTCAAAAATTGATGGTGACAGCGACAGCCACTACATATAGCTTGCACAGGTGGCAGTTTCTGTCCCACTTCGGTGGTGCCAATTGTAGCTTCTGTGCCAGCAGAGGCTGTGGGGTCTTCACCTGGCCAGCTTTGCCCCATGGCCTCTTCCCAATTTGATTTTCTGACCCTTTCAGAGCTCCTAGGAACTAGCCAGTACCTCTGACAAAGTCCCTTTCTGCTTCAAGTTGCCAGAATTAGTTTCTGTTGGTTAAAACTAAGAACCTTGATTCTCACAAAAATAGGACCAGCACTGGACAGAGCAAGAAGCCCCAAAGGAAACGGGAGCAATTTGAAGGCTGGAAAGTGGCCAGAGGACAGTGAAAATCCAGCCGGTATTAAGGGACAGGACACCAGCAGCCCCATGGCATGCCCTCACAAGACAGCTAATCCCATTCTCCCCGGGAACAAAGTACCCATCAAAGGCAAGGCTTTGGGGGACCTAATGGCTCCTGCCATAGAAGAGAATAAAGATTACACTGAAGTCAAGATCTGCTGGGCAGGGCGGTCATGTTAACAGTGCCACATAGCTTAAATGAAAAGACAAGCTCAGAATCCAAATTCTTGGCTCAAGGTATGGTTAGAAAACCCGAGTGTGCCTGGCCAAAATAGCAAAACCCCGTCTCTACTAAAAATACAGAAATTAGCCAGGTGTGGTGGCGGGTGCCTGTAATCCCAGGTACTTGGGAGGCTGAGGCAGGAGAATCGCTTATATCCAGGAGGCAGAGGTTACAGTGAGCTGAGATCACACCACTGCACTCCAGCCTGGGCGACAGAGTGAGACTTTGTCTCAAAAAAAACAAAAACAAAACAAAAAAAAACACCAAAACTCAAATGTGTTATTTTGCAGCTGAGAGAGCAGAAAAAACTGAAAACTTGATCCAATGGTTACAGAATGACCAAGGGGACCCACACCTTAAAAGGTCTTTATTTGGGAAAGAGTGAAATGTGGAGACCAGAGGCTATGAAAATTAGGCTGTGTGGAAAGATAGGGAAGCCTTAGGTACCTAGCCCCTCCCCTCCCCACCACCCTTGCCAGCCAAAGCTTCCTCTTTGTCACCCTGAAGATCCTAGTAGCAGGAACTCCCTTGCGGGCAGTTAGGTGTTCTATGCAGCTGAGGTATGGCCTGCAGCGACGGGTGAGTCTGTTTCTACACTGCTATAAAGAAACATCCAAGGTTGGGTGCGGTGGCTCATGCCTGTAATCCCAGCACTTTGGGAGGTCGAGGTGGGCGGATCACCTGAGGCTTGGAGCACAAGACCAGCCTGACCAACATAATGAAACCCCCTCTCTACTAAAAATACAAAACTAGCTGGGTGTGGTGGTTCACGCCTGTAATCCCAGCTACTTGGGAGGCTGAGGCAGGAGAATAGCTTCAACCCAAGAGGCAGAGGTTGCAAAGAGCCGAGATCACGCCATTGCACTCCAACCTGGGCAACAAGAGCAAATCTCCATCTCAAAAAAACAAACACCGAGACTGGGTAACTTATAAAGAAGTTTAATTGACTCACAGTTCCACACGGCTGGGGAGGCTTCAGGAAACTTACAACCATAGAGGTAGGGGAAAGCAGACACCTTCTCCACAGGACAGTTACGAGGACGTAAGCATGAGAAAGAGGAACTGCCACGCTTTAAAACCATCAGATCTCGTGACAACTCACTCACTCTCACGAGCACAGCATGGGGGAAACTGCCCCCATGATGCAAGTACCTCCACCTGGTCCATCCCTCAACCCGTGGGGATTATAATTCGAGATGAGATCTGGGTGGGGACACAAAGCCTAACCATATGGGTGGGACGGATGGCAGTTATTTCCAGGATGGGCTGTAGCCTCTTCCTCCAACCTACATCTCCTGTTTCCCAAGCTGGTAACCTGGATGCCCTGGGTGACCTAAGAAGCCATGTGCTAAAGATGTCAGGACCTCAGTCGGCCGGGGTTCCCCCTTCCCCATTTCAGTTGAGGGAGGAAGAGCCTTTCAAGAGCGAGAGCTAGCCAGCAGCTAGCATTTCCCTATGTAACACACCCTGTAATGACCCTGCCCCGAAGGAGTCTCCTTATAAGCCCTACCCCTCATTTTCTCCAGAATTAAATGACAAGTCACAACCCCGCAGGCCCCAGGGGCCAAATCTAGGAGGGTACTGAATCATCAAAAAACTCCAGGGGGAAGATACTGAATCACCAAAAGAAACTAAAGATTTTGCTAATTGATATTGGCTTACTCACAGTACATGGTTGGCTAAAAAAAATTTTTAATTGATATTGGCAAAAATCCGGGAAGCTGATCTGAGAATGAATTCTGAGGGTGCAGGACGGGCGAGGGAGGAAGGGGATGCTAGATAGGGATGAATGTACCGATATGGAGGATTCCACAGGGACAGCTTGAGAAGCTGGGATTACAGGCGTGAGCCACAGCGATAATGTAGTACTTTCAATGCTGAAATCAGGACAGTGCCAGGCAAACTCGGACAATTGGTCAACCTAGCTGTTAAGTAACTAACTTGCTCTAAATCACAGTTATTAAGCGGCAGGGCCTGTATTCAAATGCAGGTGGGCTGACTTCAGATTCAAATTGTTTGCTTTTGCCAGTGGTTCTCAGTCTTGAGCATGCAAACCTGGAGGCCTTGTTAAAATTCAGATAGCCCCATCTTCAGGGTCTCCAATTCAGTAGGTTGGGGCCGCCGAGAATTTGCCTAACCAGCTCCCTGGTGATGCTGAGGCTGCTGGACTGGGAAGACTGGGAACCAACTGAGAAGACCTTTGTATTTGGCTTTCTCACCTCCAGATAAGGACTTTTTAACTTTTATTTTGTGAGACAAGTTCTCAATCTCTCACTCACGCTGAAATACAGCTTATGATCATGGTTCACTGCAACCTCAAACTCTTGGGCTCAAGCAATCCCCTGCCTCAGCAATATGAATAAACATATTGGAGGTCAGGTGTGAGAATCCACCTCAAAAAAAAAAAAGTAAAGGAATAGGGCTGGGCACGGTGGCTCACGCCTATAATCCCAGCACTTTGGGAGGCCAAGGCGGGCAGATCATCTGAGGACAGGAGTTCGAGACCACCCTGGCCATCGTGGTGAAACCCCGTCTCTATTAAAAGTACAAAAAAAAAAAGCCGGCATGGTGGTGGGCACCTGAAGTCCCAGCCACTCGAAAGCTGAGGCAGGAGAATCGCTTGAACCCAGGAGAAGGAGATTGCAGTGAGCCGAGATCACGCCACTGCACTCCAGCCTGAGCAAGAGCAAGACTCCCTCTCAAAAAAAAAAAAAAGTAAAGAAATAAAACAACGGCTACTCCATAGAGCAGCCCCGAGGGCTGCTGGTTGCTCATTTTTATGGTTATTTATTGATTATATGCTAAAGAAGGGGTGGATTATTCATGCCTCCCCTTTTTAGACCATATAGGGTAACATTCTGGCGTTGCCACGGCATTTGTAAGCTGTCTTGGCGCTGGTGGGAGTGTAGCAGTGAGGACGACCAGAGGTCATTCGCATCCCCATCTTGGTTTTGGTGGGTTTTGGCCGCGGCTTCTTTACTGCTTGTGCCGACCTCTCATCTCATCCTGTGACTTAGAATGCCTCAACCGCCTGGGAACACAGCCCAGTAGGTCTCAGCCTCATTGTACCAAGCGCCTACTCAAAATGGAGTTGCTCTGGTTCAAAGGCCTCTAACAGAGAAGCTAAACACAGGTGGGGGCTTTCAAAGAAGCAGATCCAATGCCCACTGCCCTTCCTCACTCCCCTAATAGATGTAGGGCACCATGGACTTTTACAGACTGAGGGACATACTCTGGATGAGAATAGTTTACCCTATCAAGGAAAAGTAAGTTCCCCAGATGAAACGCCACAGATAACAGGCATACTGTAAGCCAGGCTTTGTACGTTTTCCAAAACTCACTACAGGGATCCCCTTTGAGGTGCAGAATCTTGTATCACAATAATCACGTTTCCTTTGCCAAGGCCTTTTGATGTCATGGTCCGTGTTTTTCTCCGGATCGTTGGGCATGCGGAGGCAGAAGGAGAGCCTGGCAGAGTGAATGACAAACGCAAGGGAGGCTGCAGAGGGCAGGGAGTGAGGGCGGCCCAGGGCCCAGCCCGGCGGGAGCGGAGGAAGAGAAGGACCAGCCAGCCAAGGGCGGGCGGCTCCAGAGGAGGCCCGGGACTCCCCAGTTTCCCAGCCTCTTCCACCCCACGCGGATCCCTGCCCCGACGCTGATTCAGGGGGTCAAAGCCTCGGGCGGGGCGGACCGCGGCGGTGACTGGAGGCGCCCCAGTTTCTGTGGGTGTGGCCTGCGGACCCCCTCGAGAGCAGGTCGTCCCGCACCAGTGTCTGCCCCCGGCCCCCAGGGACACCTGCACCCGCCGCACTCACGACGGTGCGTCAGGTCCCCAACCAGGCGTGGGGCGGGGTGGGAAGGTCTCGGCTCAGCCGCCCCGCCTGTGCTGTCCCCACCGCCCCCCGGCCTCGGGCAGCGCGCGCCCGGGTCACCCACCTCCCGCGAGCATGCGCAGGGCGGCCCCTCCGGGGGCGCTGCGGCCGCGGCCCCGGCCAAGGGGCGGGTCCCGGGTCCGGGAGGAAGAGGCGCGGCTGCTGGCTGACCCGGGAACCAGATCGAGCCGGAGAGCGGGCCCTCCGGTCTCCCACCGGGCAGGAAGGCCTGGCGCTCGCAGGCGACCTTGCGCCAGTGCCCAGGCAGGGATCAGACAGGCGAAGCCCTGGGAAGCAGTGGGAGAGGGAAAGACTGGGCCGGCGTGGGGCCGCATGCCTGTAACCCCAGCACTTTGGGAGGCCCAGGATGGCGGATCGCTTGAGCACAGGAATTCGAGACCAGCCTGAGCAACATGGTGCAACCCCGTCCCTACAAAAAACACAAAAAATAGCGGGGCGTGGTGGTGCGGACCTGTGGTTCCAGCTACTTGGGAGGCTGAGGCAGGAAGATCGCTTGAGCCTGGGAGTTCGAGGCTGCAGTGAACCCTGATTGCACCCCTGCACTCCAGCCTGTACGACAAAGCGAGACTGTCTCAAAAAAGAAAAAAATAGGGCTGGGCGCGGTGGCTCACGCCTGTCATCCCAGCACTTTGGGAGGCCGAGGCGGGTGGATCACGAGGTCGGGAGATCAATACCATCCTGGGTAACACGGTGAAACCCCTTCTCTACTAAAAATACAAAAAAAAAAAAATTAGCCGGGCGTGCTGGCGGGCGTCTGTAGTCCCAGCTACTCGGGAGGCTGAGGCAGGAGAATGGCGTGAACCTGGGAGGCGGAGCTTGCAGTGAGCCGAGATCGTGCCACTGCACTCCAGCCTGGGCGACAGAGCGAGACTCCGTCTCAAAAAAGAAAAAAATAGGGCTGGGCGCGGTGGCTCACGCCTGTCATCCCAGCACTTTGGGAGGCTGAAGTGGGTGGATCACGAGGTCAGGAGTTCGAGACCATCCTGGCCAACGGGGTGAAATCCCGTCTCTACTAAAAATACAAACATTAGCCAGGCGTGGTGGGGGGAACCTGTAGTCCCAGCTGCTCGGGAGGCTGAGGCAGGAGAATCGCTTGAACCCGGGAGGTGGAGGTTGCAGTGAGCTGAGATCGCGCCATTGCACTCCGGCCTGGGTGACAGAGCGAGACTCCGTCTGAAAAAAATAAATTAAAAACATAAAATAAAATAATAGTAAAACAAAATAACATGACATACCGAGTATCAGGTTAAAACTGGAAAGTTGGGGCAACGATTCAGGTGCTTGGCCTCTGTCTCCAAATCTGGTTGCAGCTATATACATTGTCTAAATTTTTTTGCCTGTGTTTTCAGCCAGATAAACGTTTGCCTTCCTGTTCCCTCCTGGGGGAGAGAGCTCAACTGACTTTATTTTCATCTCAGTGAATGATCGCATGTATTTTGCACCTCCCTTCCCACCCAGACCTACCTTATCATAGATGGTGTGCGTGACTGAACACGATCATTTCAGCTCCCGGCCTTGAAATAAAACGCGGGCTTGCCGACGGATGTCTGTAATTATGATATAATTTGAGCCTTGTTGTTTCAGGAAAGTTTTGTCCCTGAATCACCTAAAACAAACAAACAACAAAGGTGGGTTGTGGGGGAAGGAGACCCGTGGTTTCTACATTCATATCTATCTCACTCTATCTACCAGGCGGATTTGCATTTGGGGACATCTGCACCCACCCCGAGTCCCTGGTTCACAAAGGAAACGGTACGTGTAATCTTCTGACTTGACAATGATGTATGGCTCCGGAGAAAAGCACTATTCAGAAATTATCATGGAACAGACACTCCCCCACCCTCTACATTACTTCTTACGTCAAGAAATGCACCGCCGTTTCTCCAGAGGCCGCCAAACTTGCGGCCACCTCATTCTACAAGGAGGCGAGCCAGCCAGACTCATGGTGGAGAGCGAGAGAACGCCATTCCCAGGGGCTTAGAGGTTCTCCTTTGCACAAAGCCTGGGAGTTTTGTTAGTGACTTCAGAGTCAGGGATGGACCAACAACGCCGTCCGATCTAGATGGCATCCTCCTGGTGGGAAATTGCCTTATTTCTCCCTCTTAAGCAACTGATTTGAATTAGGATTTGTTTTTCTTTCTTTCTTTCTTCTTTTTCTTTCTTTCTCTTTCCTTCTTTCTTTCTTCCTGATCTCTCCCTCTTAAGCAACTGATTTGAATTAGTTTTTCTTTTCTTTCTTTTTCCCTTTCTTTTTCCTTCCTTCTTTCCTTCTTTCCCTTCCTTCCTTCTCTCTTTCTTCTGTGTCTTTCTTCTCTCTTTTCTTTTTCTTTCTCTTTCCTTCTGTTCTTCTTTCTTTCTTCCTGATCTCTCCTCTTAAGCAACTGATTTGAATTAGAATTGGTTTTTTCTTTTCTTCTTTCTTTCCTTTCTTCCTTCTTTCTCTCTCTTTCTTTCTTTCCTTCTTCTTTCTTTTTGCATTTGCAGTTAGCTGCTTGTTACTACTTGTCCAAACAGCTGGGGAACCTGGTCGGGCATGGTGGCTCACACCTGTCACCCCAGCACTTTAGTTGGGAATTTCCTGATCTCTCCCTCTTAAGCAACTGATTTGAATTAGAATCTTCCTTCCTTCTTTCTTTCCTTCCTCCCTTTCTTCCTTCCTTCCTCCCTTCCCTCCTTCCTTCCGTCCCTCCCTCTCCTTCCTTCCTCCGTCTCCTTCCTTCCTCCCTCCCTTCCCTCCTTCCTTCCTTCCCTCCCTCTCCTTCCTTCCTCCGTCTCCTTCCTTCCTCCCTCCGTCTCCTTCCTTCCTTCCTCCCTCCCTCTCCTTCTTTCCTCCCTCTCCTTCCTTCCTCCGTCTCCTTCCTTCCTCCCTCCCTCTCCTTCCTTCCTTCCTCCCTCCCTCTCCTTCCTCCCTCCCTCTCCTTCCTTCCTTCCTCCCTTTCCTTCCTTCCTCCCTCCCTCTCCTTCCTTCCTTCCTCCCTTTCCTTCCTTCCTCCCTCCCTCTCCTTCCTTCCTTCCTCCCTTCCTTACTTCCTCCCTTCCTTCCTTCCGTCCTTCCTCCCTTCCCTCCTTCCTTCCTTCCCTCCCTCTCCTTCCTTCCTCCCTCTCCTTCCTTCCTTCCTCCCTCCCTCTCCTTCCTTACTTCCTTCTTTCCTTCCTTCCTTCCTTCCTTCCTCCCTCCCTCCCTCCCTCCCTCTCTCTCTCTTTCTCTCTTTTTTTTTTTCTTTCTGCAGTTGCAGTAAGCTTTTCTGGATTTGCAGAAACTATAGGCCGGCTGTATGCATCCGGCATACAGCTTATGTTATGAACAGTATGTTAGTACTTGTCCAACCTGGCCGGGCATGGTGGCTCACACCTGTCACCACAGCACTTTGGAAGCTGGGAAGGGTGCTTGAGCCTAGGGGTTCCCGACCGGCTGGGCAACATAGTGAGACTCGCCTTCTATGCAAAAAATTAAAAAATTAGCTGGGCATGGTGGTGTACACCGGTAGTCCCAGTGACTCAGGAGGCTAAAATGGGAGGATTGCTTGAGCCCGAGAGGTTGAGGCTGCAGTGAGCTATGATCCTGCCACTGCACTCCAGCCTGGGCAATAGAGCAAGACCCTGTCTCTTAATAATAATAATAATTATTATTATACTTCGCAGGGAATATATTATTACTACTATATTATAAAATATATACCATATTATAATGTATAATATATATTATAATATATAAATATATATTATTATGTATTAAATATTATATATCATCATTATATATTAAATACTATATTATAATACATAAATGTTATATAATAATATAATGTAAATGTTATATAAAATATAATAAATATATTAATATAATATATTAATAATATAATTATATATTAATCATATAATCTTTTCTATTATATATTAACATAGTAAATTATGTAATTATATTATGTATATATTAATTATAATATATTAATTAATAATATGCGATTATTATTATTATCTATTGGCCAAAGGCAGTGGCTCACGCCTGTAATCTCAGCACTTTGGGAGGCTGAGGCAGGGGGATCACCTGAGGTCAGGAGTTTGAGACCAGCCTGACCAACATGGAGAAACCCCATCTCTACTAAAAATACAAAATTAGCCGGGAGTGATGGCGCATGCCTGTCATCCCAGCTACTCCAGAGGCTGAGGCAGGAGAATCGCTTGAACCCGGGAAGCAGAGGTTGTGGTGAGCTGAGATCGCTTCCCTGCACTCCAACCTGGGCAACAAGAGCGAAACTCCGTCTCAAAAAACATGTATATACATAATTATATATTAATATAATTATGATTGTAGTAATACCACATAATATATTATATAATTATTTTATTAATTATAGAATTTTTATTACAAATTATATTTATTATAAAATTATTTTATTAATTATATTATTATATAATTATTTTATTAATTATTATGGAATTTTTGTTACAAATTATATTTATTATAAAATTATTTATTTATTATAAAATTTATGTATAAAATTTATCATAAAATTATTTTATTAATTATATTATATAATTATTTTATTATTATAGAATATTTTGTTATACGTCACATTTATAGAATTATTTTATTAATTATTAAAAATAATATTTTATCAATTATTAAAATATTTTATTATTAAAATAATATTTTATTACTTATTAAAATATTTCATTAATTATTATAAAACAATATTTTTATTAATTATCATAAAACAATATTTTATTAATTATAAAATATTTTATTAATTATAAAATAATATTTTATTAATTATAAAATAATATTTTATTAATTATAAAATATAATTATATTATTATTATACAAAATAGGAGGGGAAGGCAAGGATATTTAAGGGTGTTTTATGTGGTACAATGAGTCTCCAAAACACACAGCCACCTCCAGGATGCGAAGCTCCCACCTCCAGCCCCCCGGAGTGCCCAGAGCCGCCCTCTTCCCGGACAATTGTCCCACAGACGCCGTGAGAGAGAGGGCACCAGCTTCTCCCGATCAAGGCGCCTTCACTTTCTGTAACTCTCTAATCATTCGGAAGATTCCCAGACAGCAGTGTCAGAGGTGTTGGAAATAAAGCAACTCCACTTTCAACAGGGGCTGGGTAAAATGAGGCTGAGACCTTCTGGGCTGCATTCTCAGAAGGTTAAGGGGTTTTTTTTTTCTTTTTTTTAAGACAGAGTCTCGCTCTATCACCCAGGCTGGAGTGCAGTGGTGCAATCTCGGCTCCACTGCAGCCTCCACCTCCCGGGTTCAAGCAATTCTCCTGCCTCGGCCTCCTGAGTAGCTGGGATGACAGGCACGTGCCACCACGCCTGGCTAATTTTTGTATTTTTATTACAGACGGGGTTTCACCATGCTGGCCAGGCTGGTCTCGAACTCCTGACCTCGTGATCCACCCACCTTGGCCTCCCAAAGTTCTGGGATTACAGGCGTGCACCTCCACGCCTGGCTAATTTTGTATTTTTAGTAGAGACGGGGTTTCTCCATGTTGGTCAGGCTGGTCTTGAACTCCTGACCTCGTGATCCACCCACCTTGGCCTCCCAAAGTTCTGGGATTACAGGCATGCGCCTCCATGCCTGGCTAATTTTGTATTTTTAGTAGAGACGGGGTTTCTCCATGTTGGTCAGGCTGGTCTTGAACTCCTGACCTCGTGATCCACCCACCTTTGCCTCCCAAAGTTCTGGGATTACAGGCGTGCACCTCCACGCCTGGCTAATTTTGTATTTTTAGTAGAGACGGGGTTTCTCTATGTTGGCCAGGCTGGTCTCGAACTCCCGACCTCAGGTGATCCACCTGCTTTGGCCTCCCAAAGTGCTGGGATGACAGGCAGGTGCCACCACGTCCCGCTAATTTTGTATTTTTAGTACAGACGGGGTTTCTCCATGTTGGTCAGGCTGGTCTCGAACTCCCGACCTCAGGTGATCTGCCCGCCTTGGCCTCCGAAAGTTCTGCGATTACAGGCATGCGCCACCACGCCTGGCTAATTTTGTATTTTTAGTAGAGACGGGGTTTCTCCATGTTGATCAGGCTGGTCTCGAACTCCCGACCTCAGGTGATCCACCCGCCTTGGCCTCCGAAAGTGCTGGGATTACAGGCATGAGCCACCACGTCCTGCTAATTTTGTATTTTTAGTACAGACGGGGTTTCGCCATGTTGGTCAGGCTGATCTCGAACTCCCAACCTCAGGTGATCCACCTGCCTCGGCCTCCCCAGGTTAAGGCATTCTAACCTACAGGATGAGAGAGGAGGTTGGCACAAGACACAGGTCATAAAGAGTTGCTGATAAAACAGCTTGCAGTGAAGAAGCCGGCCAAATCCCGCCAAAACCAAGATGGTAACGAAAGTGACCTCAGGTTGTCCTCACCGCACTAATTGTACCTTACACTAATTGTAATTCATTTGCTGCTAAAAGACACTCCCACCAGCACCAGGACCGTTTACAGATGTCATAGCCACGCAGGAAGTTACCCTGTATGTCCTAAAAACAGGAGGCATGAGGCCGGGCGCAGTGGCTCACGCCTATCATCCCAGGCTGGTCTCGAACTCCTGACCTCAGGTCATCCACCCTCTTCAGCCTCCCAAATACCTTGTTTCTTAAAAGGCATCTTTGGCTGGTCTCGAACTCCTGACCTCGGGCCATCCACCCTCTTCAGCCTCCCAAATATCTTGTTTCTTACAAGGCATCTTTGGGCCGGGCACGGTGGTTCACGCCTGTCAACCCAGGCTGGTCTCGAACTCCTGACCTCAGGTCATCCACCCTCTTCAGCCTCCCAAATATCTTGTTTAAAAGGCATCTTTGGCTGGTCTCGAACTCCTGACCTCAGGCCATCCACCCTCTTCAGCCTCCCAAATATCTTGTTTCTTAAAAGGCATCTTTGGGCCGGGTGCCGTGGCTCATGCCTGTCATCCCAGGCTGGTCTCGAACTCCTGACCTCAGGTCATCCACCCTCTTCAGCCTCCCAAATAGCTTGTTTAAAAGGCATCTTTGGCTGGTCTCGAACTCCTGACCTCAGGCCATCCACCCTCTTCAGCCTCCCAAATATCTTGTTTCTTAAAAGGCATCTTTGGGCTGGGCACGGTGGCTCACGCCTGTCATCCCAGCACTTTGGGAGGCCGAGGCGGGCAGATCACGCGGTCAGGAGATTGAGAGCAGCCTGGCTAACACGGTGAAACCCCGTCTCTACTAAAAATACAAAAATTTAGCCAGGCATGGTGGCGGGCACCTGTAGTCCCAGCTACTCAGGAGGCTGAGGCAGGAGAATCGCTTGAACCCGGGAGGCAGAGGTTGCGGTGAGCCGAGATCGCGCCACTGCACTCCAGCCTGGGGGACAGAGCAAGACTCTGTCTCAAAAAAACAACCAACCAACAAAAACAGGAGGTATGAATGATCCACCTCTTGTTTAGCATTTCATCAAGAAATAACCATAAAAATGGGCAATCAGCAGGCCTCCCGGCTGCTCTGTCTATGGAGTAGGCATTCTTTTATTCGTCTACTTTCTGTTTCTTTCTTTCTTTTTTTTTTTTTTTTTTTTGAGACGGAGTCTCGCTCTGTCACCAGGCTGGAGTGCAGTGGCGCGATCTCAGCTCACTGCAACCTCCGCCTCCTGGGTTCAAGTGATTCTCCTTCCTCAGCCCCCCGAGTAGCTGGGATTACAGGTGCCCACCACCACGCCCGGCTAATGTTTGTATTTTTAATAGAGACGGGGTTTCACCGTGTTGGCCAGGCTGGTCTCGAACTCCTGACCTCCAGTGATCCGTCCGCCTCGGCCTCCCAAAGCGCCGGGATGACAGGAGTGAGTCACTGCGCCCGGCTTCTCTACTTTCTTAATAAACTTGCTCTCACTTTGCACTGTGGACTCGCGCTGAATTCTCTTGCGTGAGATCCAAGAACCGTCTCTTGGGGTCTGGATCGGGACTCCTGTCCTGTAACAGAAGCACGTCGGTGTCCTGGCTACAAATGAAACCGCACAGAAAAGGAATCAACCTGTGGGCTGAAACCCAGATCCTGACATTCCGACGGCTGCTTCCCTGAGGACAAACACACCCTGACAGTCAGATGCTTGCTCCTTCCCCGCTGGAGATAAAGGAAGAGGGAAGAGATTTCCCCCAGCCCTCCTTGTCTTGCAGAGTTCCTTTTTCCATTCTTTTCAAATGCATGTAAGTGTCTTAAATGGATGAATGAGCCTTTTGCCTGTCGGGCGGCCGGAATGTCTCCTCCAGGACCTGGGAACCACCTCTTTGAAATGTGATCTTCAAAGAGAAGAAAGAAAAGAATGCTTCACCTCCCAGTTTCTAGGAAGGATCAGGGTCAGACCTCAGTCATTTTTGCAAATTCACGTCCAGTCCCCAACACATGAGAAATTAGTTATATTTGTCTTGAGAACATGAATGGGACAGGGTTTTTTTGTGTGTTCAACTCCCCAAAAAGGCGACATTCTCGCTCTCTTTGCACCTCTTCCTGGCTCAGCTGTAATGTGCATCTCTTTTTGGTTTCATAAGATTTAAATAATAAAACTGGGGCCGGGCATGGTGGCTCACGCCTGTAATCCCAGCCCTTTGGGAGGCCGAGGCGGGTGGATCATCTGAGGTCAGGAGTTCGAGACCAGCCTGGCCAACATGGCAAAACCCCATCTTTACTAAATACAAAAAATTAGCTGGCTGTGGCGGTGAGCTCCTGTAATCTCAGCTACTCAAGAGGCTGAGGCAGGAGAATCGCTTGAACACGGGAAGTGGAGGTTGCAGTGAGCTGAGATCGCGCCACTGCAGTCCAGCCTGGGCGACAGAGAGCAAGACTCTCTCAAATAATAATAATAATAATACAACGTATAAGTGAGTAAGCCAAAGCTTGACTTTTCCCTGCCTTCCATCCTATTCCTAGAAAAGATAGCTCCTAAGATTGGAAAAAAAAAAAAGAAAGAAAGAAAGAAAGAGAGAAAACAAGCTACATACCTCCCTCAGAAGGAATTTCCGTATGGACGAAGGACACACAGCACTGAAAGGCATCCCTGTGCTCACCGAGATAAATGTATATCTGATTGTCTCGTTTGGAAAAGGCTCGTCACAAACTCAAAACATCGTCAGGTGCAGTGGCTCACACCTGTAATCCCAGCACTTTGACAGGGTGAGGTGGGAGGGTCACCTGAGGTCAGGAGTTCGAGACCAGCCTGGCCAATATGGCGAAACCCCGTCTCTACTAAAAATACAAAAATTAGCCGGGTGTGGTGGCAGGTGCCTGTAATCCCAGCTACTCAGGAGGCTGAGGCAGGAGAATCGCTTGAACCCGGGAGGTGGAGCTTGCAGTGAGCCGAGATCACGCCACTGCTCTCCAGCCTGGGTGACAAAGCAAGACTCCGTCTCAAAACAAAATAAAAAAGGAACTCAAAAGAATGCAACTATTTATGTTGTACCTACCTATGACCTGGAAGCCCCCTGCCCACTTCTAATTGTCCCGCCTTTTTTGAGACAGCATTTTTCTCTTGTCACCCAGGCTGGAGTGCAACGGTGCCGTCTCGGCTCACTGCAACCTCCACCTCTCGGGTTGAAGTGATTCTCCCACCTCAGCCTCTTGAGTAGCTGGGATTGTAGCAGGACGAGACACAGACAAAACCTCTCAGACACCGAGTTGTAGAAGGAAGGGCTTTATTCAGCTGGGAGCATCAGCAAGCTACTGCCTTAAAATCTGAGCTC
The DNA here is from genome assembly GCF_029281585.2 of Gorilla gorilla gorilla. Classification (NCBI taxonomy): domain Eukaryota; kingdom Metazoa; phylum Chordata; class Mammalia; order Primates; family Hominidae; genus Gorilla; species Gorilla gorilla. Next base: position 104,551,064 of record NC_073242.2, read on the forward strand.
TCCGAATGCACAATTTCTGTCCCCTGTAAGGGTTCACTACACTAAAGATTTCACATGAAAGGGTCGTGATTGATTTGAGCAGGCAAGGGGGTATGTGACGGGCTGCATGCACCTGTGGTCAGAAAGAAACAGAACAGGGCAGGGAGTTTCACGGTGTTCTTCTATACAACGTCTGGAATCTATGAATAACATCGGTTTCCAAGTTATGAATTGATTTTTAACTACTGGGTTTAGGCCAGGCAGGCCCAGGCTTGGTTTCGGGCCTGGCACCGGGGTGCCCGTCTTTGGTTTTACTTCCTTGTTGTTTCTTCTTAAAACAGGTACTGAGTATAAAACAAAATAAAACAATATGAGAGGGTCTCTCTGTTCCCTCAGGATGACAGGCGCCCATCACCACACCTGGCTAATTTTTTGTATTTTTAGAAGAGACGGGGTTTCGCCATGTTGGCCAGGCTGGTGTCGAACTCCTGACCTCAGGCAATCCACCTGCCTCGGCCTCCCAAAGTGCTGCGATTACAGGCGTGAACCACCATGACTTGCCCAATTTTCTTTGTTTTCTACCTTTCCAGAGTGGCTTTCTGGGTTGGTGAAGAGGTTCACGCTGGTAATCCTAGAACTTTAGGAAACTGAGGTGGGAAGATCACTTGAGGCCAGATGTTCAAGGCCAGCCTGGCCAACATAGCAAGACCTCATCTCTACTAAAAACAAAAAATTTGTTTTAATTAGTCAGGAGTGGTGGCGTGCACCTGTGATCCCAGGTACTTGGGAGGCTGAGGCAGCAGGATCAGTTGAGCCCAGGAGTACGAGGCTGCAGTGAGCTAAGACTGCACCACGGTACTCCAGCCTGGGCGACAGAGCCCATATTTCTAATAAAAATAAATAAATGTATTAAAGGAGACTGGCTTCTATTTAACGCTATTTCTAGAATTAAATTCTATTTAATGCTCTTCCTTGAATTTAATTCCGTTTAATCCTATTTCCAGAATTTAATTCTACTTAATGCTACCTCTATTTTCTACTTAATCTATTGTAAAAGAGTTCGGTTAAGCTCACAGGTGAATTCCATGTCAGTGAGAGCCAGACCCCAACCTCACACTGAATCCCCATTCTCAGCAGGTGTCTACACATCCTCCTCCACAGGCTGATCTCATAGCTCCCCCTAGCAGAGCCCTAGGAAGGTCCTTCAGGGGCAGAACCCCCGCCCCCACGGCTTCCCGATGCCCCCTGGATTGGATGCATGGGGCTGCTGTGCCACTGAAGACGTATTCCTCCTCCTTCGAGACCCCGTGAGTTACAATTTCTCTGCCGAATAAGCTCAGCCACACCCTCCCCACATCGGATTTTAAAGTTGAACCCTTTGCCCACCTCCCTCCCCCAAGAATCTCCTCCCCACTGACATTAAAATTCACCTTAATCAAAAACCACCTAAATTCAAAGGATGTTGGCCTCATGGCAAAGGTCAGCAAGACCATAAACCACCAATAACATCTCCGACCAGAAACATTCCAAACTCCTCACCGACCAGAAGACAGGCCAGCCCCAAGGTAAACCCTCTCCAGCTGCCAGGACGATGCCAGACCCAGATAAACCCACTCTGGCTGCCAGGATGATGCCAGACCCAAGATAATCCCCCTCCCGCTGCCAGGAGGATGCCAGACCCAAGATAACCCCCCTCCGGCTGGAAAAATATCAGCACCAAGATGACCTGCCCTCTGCCCACAGACAATTCCAACCCTGCCATAAACTTCTCCCCCACACAGAAACATTCCAAGCTTGGGATAAGCCGCCTCACCCTAAAACCAATATATATTCTTAGTCTGTAAGAGAAAAATCGGTCAGAAGCCCATCTCAGCTTTATTTTCTCTAAAGTAAATCTGTCGTTAACTGTTAAGCTGAATTTTAAGTGTCTTTCCTCTTTCTTTAACTCTTACACCCACGTGCCTGTCCCCTTCCCCCCCCCCCTTTTTATTTTTAGTTTTATTTTTTATTTTAGATGGAGTCTCACTCTGTCACCCAGGCTGGAGTGCAGGGGCGCGATCTCGGCTCACTGCAGCCTCCGCCTCCCGGGTTCACACCATTCTCCCGCCTCAGCCTCCCAAGTAGCTGGGACTACAGGCGCCTGCCACCATGCCTGGCTAATTTTTGTATTTTTAGTAGAGACGGGGTTTCACCATGTTGGCCAGGCTGGTCTTGATCTCCTGACCTCGTGATGCACCCGCCTTGGCCTCCCAAATTGCTGGGATTACAGGCGTGAGCCACCGCGCCCAGCTCCCCCTTCCCTTTTATCTCCCAGAATTCTTTCTCCCTCCCGGGGTGACCCCCTCAGGCTGCTACTGGCCTGAAGCTGTTCCCAAAGCTGTTCCCAAAACCTACACTCCTCAGGGAACCTCCAAGTAGAAGCAGCAGGAATGACCTCAGAGGAATTTCATCGAAGGCACCCTCATGTAGCTGGACCCCTGAGCACAGTGGGGTATGGGACACACTGAATGGAGTTTTCCCCACAAATTCGTCCATGAACGCCCAAACCCCCAGGACCTCAGAATGTGACCTTATTTGGAAATAGGATTGTTGGAGACAGACCGCTTTTAAAGACGTGATTAAGGTAAAATGAGGTCACTACGGTGGGCCCTGATCCAATAGGACCGGGGTCCTTATAAGAGGAGGAGGTGAGGACACAGACACACACAGAGGGACGACCCTGTGAGGACACAGGGAGAAGACGGCGTCTCCAAGCCCAGGAGAGCGGCCTCAGGAGGAACTAGCCCTGCCCATACCTGGATCTCAGACTTCCAACCTGCAGGACTGTGGGAGAATCAATGTCTGTTGTTTCTAAGCCACCCGGGCTGGGGGACTTTGCTATGGAGGCCCCAGCAGACTCATATAGGGTACAAATCAATGGTGGTCATCTGTTGGATACACATTAAAATTGCCTTTTTTTTCTTTTCTGTTTGGAAAATACAGTGAGACCTCATCTCTATGAAAAACAGATGGAAATCCACATGCATGAGAAGGAACATGTTACGACCACACCAACAAATCTCAAAACATGTTTTGCGTAGAAAGAAGCTACCTGTAAAGACGGGTACTTAACGTTTATTAGAAGTTCTCCAACAGGCCAAACTCACCTAACCTGTTAAAGGGCTGAGTGAGGCCGGGTGCGGTGGCTCACACCTGTCATCCCAGCACTTTGGAAGACTGAGGCGGGCGGATCACAAGTTCAGGAGTTCGAGGCCAGCCTGACCAACATGGTGAAACCCCATCTCTACGAAAAAAAATATAAAAATTAGCCAGGCGTGGTGGCGGACGCCTGTAGTCCCAGCTACGCGGGAGGCTGAGGCAGGAGAATGGCATGAACCCGGGAGGCGGAGGTTGCAGTGAGCCAAGATTGCGCCACTGCAGCCCAGACTGGGTGACAGACCGAGACTCTGTCTCTAAATAAATAAATACATAAATACATAAATAAAATAAAATAAAATATAGAAGGCTGAGTGATCCCGGGAGGGGAGTGGCCCAGAGGAGCTGATGAGCTTTAATTTCCTGACCTGGGTGGGTTTGAGGGGTTGTAAAAATTCACAGAGCTTTGCAGTTATCACTGGAATACTTTTCTGTGTGTATTTTATTCTTCTGTCAAGAGTTCACTTTATTTATTTTTCGTTTTTCGTTTTGAGATGGAGTCTTGCTCTGTTACCCAGGCTGGAGTGCAGTGGTGCGATTTTGGCTCACTGCAGCCTCCGCCTCCCGGGTTAACGCCATTCTCCTGCCTCAGCCTCCCAAGTAGCTGGGAGTACAGGTGCCCACCACCATGCCCGGCTAGATTTTGTATTTTTAGTAGAGACCGGGTTTCTCCGTATTGGTCAGGCTGGTCTTGAACTCCTGACCTTAAGTGATCCACCCACCTTGGTCTCCCAAAGTGCAGGGATTAATAGGCATGAGCCACTGTGCCCGGCCAAGAGTTCACATTAAAAAAAATTCACAATCCCAGCACTTTGGGAGGCTGAGGCAGGTGGATCACTTGAGGTCAGGAGATAGAGACCATGCTGGCTAACACGGTGAAACCCCATCTCTACTAAAAATACAAATACAAAAAATTAGCCGGGCGTGGTGGTGGGCACCTGTAGTCCCAGCTACTCGGGAGGCCGAGGCAGGAGAATGGCGTGAACCCGGGAGGTGGAGCTTGCAGTGAGCTGAGATCGCGCCACTGCACTCCAGCCTAGGTGACAGAGCGAGAGTCCGTCTCAAAAAAGAAATTCACAATCAACTGGCTGCAGTGGCTCACGCCTGTTATCCCAGCACTTTGGGAGGCCGAGGCAGGCAGATCATGAGGTCAGGAGTTCAAGACCAGCCTGGCCAACATGGTGAAACCCTGTCTCTACTAAAAATACAAAAAATTAGCTAGGCATGGTGGCGGGTGCCTGTAGTCCCAGCTACTCAGGAGGCTGAGGCAGGAGAATCGCTTGAACCCGGGAGGCGGAGGTTACAGTGAGCCGAGATCGCACCACTGCACTCCAGCCTGGGTGACAGAGCAAGACTCTGTCTCAAAAAAAATAAATAAATAAAATAAAATTTAAGAAACAGATAGATAAGTGACTAGAGCCCCTCCTGGTTTCAGCTCATCTCCAAAGATGACCAAAGGAGGGATGAGTTATTTTCCCACCATGGTCCTCAGAGATCCCTCTCCTGCACCACAGGGACTCCAGAAGTCAGGGCTTGGTTTCCCGCTGTTCTCACCAAAAATAACCCGATCCCCTAACCTCCCTTTGAAATACCGGAAAAAAAAAATCAGGACGGCTCACGGAGGCAACACTGCTGCACAGATAATCTTCTTTGGAGCGAGGATGAATTTTAAATGATCACAAGAAAAAGAGATGCCAGGCACACCCCGTGGCCCCCCTGGGATCACCAAAAATCTGGTACTGGGGGATCACCACCGTCTCAGGAAGGGGGCTGCAAGCATCCCAGGCAGGAGGGGACGGAGAGTGATGAGCTTTGCACCGATGGAAATAAAAATAGAACACTGCGTTACGGACAGAATGACAAGTTAAATGACAAGCATTTAACCGTCTCTGTGCGCAGAAACGCGGACGGCTGCAGAAATGCGAGAGGATTTTCTCCTGTTGCCTCCAAGTGAATGAGGGCCTGGGGACCATCCTGTACCCGTCTGCCTGTGCTCCGGAAGGCTGGATGCTTCGGGAAGGAGACCAGGAGGCAGGACCGGCCGGCCGCCCTGCGGACGTCCAGCCAGCCGGAGACCGGTCTGCACCTGTCACAGGTGAGCAGCATTTGTTAGCACAGGCAGACGGGGTTTCACCTGTAATGCCCAACCTCGTTTTTACTAACCCTGTTTTTAGACTCTCCCTTTTCCTTCAATCACCTAGCCTTGTTTCCACCTGAATGGACTCACCCTTAGCTAAGAGAACCAGACAGACTCCATCTTGGCTCTTTCACTGGCAGCCCCTTCCTCAAGGACTTGACTCGTGCAAGCTGACTCCCAGCACATCCAAGAATGCAATTAACCGATAAGATACTGTGGCAAGCTATATCCGCAGTTCCCAGGAATTCGTCTGATTGATAATGCCCAAAGCCCCACGTCTTTCACCTTGTAATAGTCTTAAAGCCCCTGCATCTGGAACTGTTTACTTTCCTGTAACCATTTATCCTTTTAACTTTTTTGCCTACTTTATTTCTGTAAAATGGTTTTCACTAGACCCCCCTCCCCTTTCTAAACCAAAGTATAAAAAAAAATCTAGCCCCTTCTTCGGGGCCGAGAGAACTTTGAGCGTTAGCCGTCTCTTGGCTGCCAGCTAAATAAACGGACTCTTAATTCGTCTCAAAGTGTGGCGTTTTCTCTAACTCGCTCACGTACAACACGGGAACATCCTTTACCCAACTGATGCCTGTGCAGATGTCACTAACAAATGCTGCTCACCTGTGACAGGTGCAGACCGGTCTCTGGCTGGCTGGACGTCTGGACATCTGGACGTCTGGAGGGCGGCCGGCCGGTCCTGCCTCCTGACCTCCTTCCCCAAGCATCCAGCCTTCCGGAGCTTCTCCGTGCCCTCCCCTTCCTTCTTTCTTTCCTCCTGTACATTGCCTAGAAATCGCCAGAAAGCTGCCACCGCATCTACGGAAACAAAAACATTATCTTCGGGAGCACGCTGGGTGCGTTTAAACCAACCCCACTGCCTTCTTCTAAAGTGGGATCTGGAAGGAATGCTGAAGGATCTGGAAGGAATGCTCAGCATCCTATGGATTTTTTTTTTTTGGCTCCTTTTCCTTCTAAGATGACAGTGAGGCTGTTAAGCATAATAATTGTCCCTGAGTGAGTCAGCCTCATTGTTCCACTTTTGCCTCCAAGGCAGGCTCTCCGCCCCCCACCCCCCGCAGAGGTCAGGGGTCACCTGCTAAATCATGCAATATCCCCGAATCCCAGGTGAATTAGGCCGTTTACAAACTGCTGCTAATGATTAAACCAGCCCGGCATGAAACGCGGGCTCTAAATTGTGATTATTTGAATGATGGATGGCGTGTCTAATGAGACCATTATTGCCACCAGTGACCTTCTGGGCTGAAGACCGTTTCAATATAAGCAACACCTCTCACACGGCCGGTGTGATGGCCGTGTGCACCTGTGTGTGCGTGCCCGCGTGTGCACGTGTGTGTGTGTGAGATGCGTGCACCTGTGTGTGTCCTCTCTCTCTCTAGAGCTTGTCTCCGATTCTTTGAACTGCCACACAGGCAATGCCACCCTCACTGGATGGGTCATCCGAGCAGTCCCCTTAGTGAGACCATTTTCGTACACCTGGGCTGAAAATGCCCCATGCATAAAATACTCATGGGGTTAAACTTGAGTTCCCGTGCGTGCGTGTCCTCGTCCTCCATGGCAGGGAAAAAGAAAAAGGAACAGGAGACTAAAGGGGTGTCTCCGGGAAGCCACTCACACATGCAGATGTAATTAAGTTGAGGATCTTGAGCTGAGATCATCCTGGATTAGAGTGGGCTCCAAATGCAATGACAGGTCCTCGTCCTCCATGGTAGGGAAAAATAAAAAGGAACAGGAGAGAAAGGGGCTGTCTCCGTGAAGCCACCCACACATGCACAAGTCGCTGGAAGCAATTCGTAGGAAGCTGTGCAGATGAACCTACTGGTGGCCGAAGCCGACGCTGAAAGACGAGCTCAGGGGAGGTTCTCTGGAGTGAAAGGAAGCCGTCTGCACCCAGGTGGTCTCCGAGATGGCCTCAGTGCACATCAACAAGGATGAGAGCACATGACAAGCCCCACCCCACCCAACCCGGTGACCCCCACAGACCCACGGCTCAGCTGGACTTTGACACAGGGCCCTGCGCCAGGGCTGCCCTGGATAGGACCCACGGGGGTCTTTGTGTCCTACGAGATTGAGATGTGGCCCATCACAGCCACAGCCACGTTAGGCTGCAAGGGGAGGGACACAGAAGCCGTCAGAGCTCAGAAAGCAGGAAGCCATCTGCGCAGGCAAGAGCCACGGCGGGTCCCCATCCAGGATACACGGGCACCTCTGGGGGTCGGGACGTGCTCGTCTGGCTGAAACGGAACATCTTGTGATTCAAGCAAACCAGCCTCCAAGAAACAGCAGGAGTCCCTGGCGGTGGGTACACACCTCTGTGGCGTGCCACATCGGACCTAGTCCCAGCCCTTCTCACCTGTCCAGGCTCCAGGGTCCCAGAGGGAGGCAGAAGACCCAGCAGATGCTGACATGCGGCCCTTGGACTCACATTCCAGAACTATCAGGGGCTTTGGACACCAACGTCCCCTTCAGTGAAACCATTGCTCCAGGAGTCTCCTCTGGTGGCCACGACAAACTGCCACAAACCAGGAGCCTTAAAAATTCACAAATTCATCCTCTGCCACTCATGGACAGCAGGAGTCTGAGGTCCAGGTGTCTCAGAGCCACGGTCTCTTCCAGCTCCTGTCTCCACGTGGCCTTCTCCTCTGTGTCGGTGTCTCCTCTTCTGTCTCTTAGAAGGACACCTGTCATTGCATTTGGAGACCATCCAGGATGATCTCACCTCAAGATCCTCAACTTAATTACATCTGCAAAGACCTTATTTCTAAATGAGATTCTATTCACAAGTTTATGGATGAGAACATGGACATATCTTTTGGAGGTCATGATCCAAGCCATTACAATTGTGTTTTGTTCCTCCTGGAGGCTCTAGGGGAGGGTCCTTCCTGCCTCTCCCAGCTCCTGGGGGCTCCAGGCATCCCTGGGTTTGTGGCCGCATCACTCCAGTCTCTGCCTCTGTCTCCACGTGGCCTTCTCCTCTGTGTCTCTGTCTCCTCTTCTGTCGCTTAGAAAGACACTTCTCATTGCATTTAGAGCTCACCCTACTCCTAAATAATCTCATCTCCAGATCCTTAATTATATCTGCAAAGAATCTTTTTCCAAATGAGGTCCCATTCACAGGTTCTGGGAGTCAGGACATGGACAGATCTTTTGGACGTCACCATCCAACCCATTGCAGTTGTGTTTGGTTCTTTCTGGGAGGCTCTAGGGGAGGATCCTTCCTGCCTCTCCCAGCTCCCGGGGGCTCCAGGCATCCCTGGGCCTGTGGCCACATCACTCCAGTCTCTGCCTCTGTCTACACTTGGCCTTCTCCTCTGTGTCCGTGTCTCCTCTTCTGTCTTTCAGAAGGACACCCGTCATTGGAGGTAGGGCCACCCTAATCTCCTATGACCTCATCCTAATTTAATGACATCTCCAAAGAACCTGTTTCCAAGTATGCTCCCACTTCCAGGTCTGAGGTGGACATATCTTTCGGTGGTCCTCATTTGCCCCATCCCAGAAGTCTGAGATGAAGTTGTCTCAGGGCCATGTTCCCTCTGGAGGTTCTAGGTGAGGATGCTTCCTGCCTCTTCCAGCTCCTGGGGCTCCAGGTGTCCCTGAGCTGTGGCCGCATCACTCCAGTCTCTGCCTCCGTCTCCACGTGGCCTCCTCCTCTGTGTCTGTGTCTCCTCTTCTGTCTCTTAGAAGGACACCCGTCATTGGATGTAGGGCCCACCCTAATCCAGGATGATTTCATCATAACTTATCTCTTAATTACATCTGCAAAGACCGTTTTTCCAGAATAGCTCCTATTCAAAGATTGTGGATTGATATAGGCTGAACTGTGTTCCTCTCCCACACCCCCAAACATTCATGTATTGTAACCTTAACTTCCAGTTTCTCAGAATGTGTATTTGGAGATGGGGTGGTCTTTAAAGAGGTGATTCAGGTAAAATGAGGTCACTAGGGTGGGCCCTGATCCTATAGGACTGGTGTCGTTATAAGAGGAGACAAGGACACAGACACACACAAAGAGATGACCCTGTGAGGACACAGGGAGAAGACAGCATCTCCAAGCCCAGGAGAGAGGCCTCAGGAGGAACCAGCCCTGCCCACACCTTGATCTCAGAATTCCAGCCTCCAAGACTGTGGGAGAATCAATGTCTGTTGTTTGCAAGCCACCCAGTCTATGGTATTCTGTGATAGCAGCATGAAAGGGACTAAGACACCTCATAAAAGAGGAGATGAGGACACAGACACACACAGAGGACTGACCCTGTGAGGACACAGGGAGAAGATAGTGTCTACAAGCCCAGGAGAGAGGCCTCAGGAGGAACCAGCCTTGTCCACACCTCGATCTTGAACTTCCAGCCTCCAGGACTGTGGGATAGTCAGTGCCATAAATGTCTGTTGTTTATAAGCCACCCAATCTATGGTATTCTGTGATAGCAGCCTGAAATGGACTAAGACACCTCATAAGAGGAGGAGATGAGGACACAGACACACACAGAGGGAGGACCGTGTGAGGACATACAGAGAAGACGGCATCTCCACACCCAGGAGAGAGGCCTCAGGAGGAACCAGCCCTGCCCACACCTTGATCTCAGACTTCCAGCCTCCAAGACTGTGGGAGAATCAATGTCTATTTTTTACAAGCCACTAAGTCTATGGTATTCTGTGATAGCAGCCAGAGGGACTAAGACATCTCATAAGAAGAGGAGATGAGGACACAGACACACACAGAGGGATGACCCTATGAGGGAGAAGATTGCGTCTATAAGCCAGGAGAAGATGGCATCTATAAGTCAAGGAGGGAGGCCTCAGGAGGTACCAGCCCTGCCCACATCTTGGTCTTGGACTTCCAGCTTCCAGGACTGTGGGACAGTCAATGTCTGTTGTTTATAAGCCACCCAGTCTATGATATTCTGTGATAGCAGCCTGAGATGGACTAAGACATTTCATAAGAAGAGGAGATGAGGACACAGGCACACACAGAGGGATGACCCTGTGAGGACACAGGAAGAAGACAGCGTCTCCAAGCCCAGGAGAGAGGTATGAGGAGGAACTAGCCTTGCTCACACTTTGATCTTGGGCCTCCAGCCTCCAGGATCCTGGTAGAATAAGTGTCTGTTGTGAAAGCCGCTCAGGCTGTGGCACTTTGTCGTGACAGCCCTAGAAGATTCACACTAGGGTCAGGACATGGATGTACCTTATTTGTGCGCACCGTTGAACCCATCATGACTGTATCTCAGCTACCTACGTGTTTCAGGTGCCCACCACCCATCCTAGCCTTGAATGCCCTTCAGGTGGCCTCTCTCCAGAGAAGAAAAAGAGGAAATGAGATGCTATGAAACCCAAGGGGAGGCACCTCCTTCTTTAAGGCTGGCTTAGCCGTTGCTGGCTGCCATTTACTCCTCATGCTTCTGTTGTGTCTTGCTGTCTTCTCCTTTGCTCTGTTTCATATTTCTCCTGGATGGTGTGTACCAATACGAATGCTGGATAACATACCTAACATAGGATAGAGAAGAAGAGAAAAGAAAAAATAGAATAGAATGCAATGAAATGCAATGCAATGCAATGGAATACAACGTAATAGAAAATAATGAGTGGAATGGGATGGAATAGAAAATAATCAATGAAATTGAATGGAATTGAATGGAATGGAAGAGAATAGAAAATAATGAATGGAATGGAACTGAATGAAGTGAAAAGGAATGGAATAGAATAGAATAGAAAATAATGAATGGAACTGAATTGAATGGAATAGAATAGAATAGAAAATAATGAATGGAATGGAATCAAATGGAAAAGAATAGAATAGAAAATGATGAATGGAATGGTATGGAATGAAGTGAAATGGAATGGAATGGAAGAGCATAGAAAATAATGAATGGAATGGAATGGAATGAAGTGAAAAGGAATGGAATAGAATAGAATAGAAAATAATCAATGGAATGGAACTGAATGGAATAGAATAGAATAGAAAATAATGAATGGAATGGAAGAGAATAGAAAATGATGAATGGAATGGAATCGAATGGAATAGAATACAATAGAAAATAATGAATGGAATGGAATAGAATGAAGTGAAATGGAATGGAATGGAAGAGAATAGAATAGAAAATAATGAATGGAATGGAATGGAATGGAATAGAATAGAAAATAATGAATGGAATGGAAGAGAATAGAATAGAAAATAATGAATGGAATGGAACTGAACGGAATAAAATAGAATAGAAAATAATGAATGGAATAGAATACAATGGAATGAAATAGAACAGAAAATAATGAATGCAATAGAGCAGAACAGAAAATAATAGAATGGAATGAAATGCAGTGGTTGGGAGGGAACTGAATAGAAAATAGAATGGATGTGTGCCAATAAGAATGCTGGATAACATAGGTAAAATAGGACAGAGAAGAAGGAATGGAAAAAAATAGAATGGAATGGAATGCAATGGAATGGAATGGAATAGAAAATAATAGAATTGAATGGAATAGAAAAGAATGAGTGGAATGGAATAGAATGAAAAATAATGAATGGAATAGAATAGAACAGGAAATAATTAATGGAATATAGTGGAAGAGAATAGAAAGTAATGAGTGGAATGGAATGAAGTGAAATGGAATGGAATAGAATAGAACAGAAAACAATGAATGGAATAAAATGGAATAGAATGCAATGGAATTAAACTGAACAGAAAACAATGAGGCCAGGCGCGGTGGCTCACGCCTGTAATCTCAGCACTTTAGGAGGCTGAGGCGGGTGGATCATGAGGTCAGGAGTTCGAGATCAGCCTGGCTAATACAGCAAAACCCTCTCTCTGCTAAAAAATACAAAAAAAAAAACTTTTTTTTTGAGACAGAGCCTGGTTCTGTCACCCAGGCTGGAGTGCAATGGTGTGATCTTGGCTCACTGCAACCTCTGCCTCCTGGGCTCAGGTGATTCTCCTGCCTTAACCTCTGGAGTAGGTGGGATTACAGGCATGCACCGCCATGCCTGGCTAATTTTTGTATTTTTTTAGTAGAGGCAGGTTTTCTCCATGTTGGTCAGGCTGGTCTTGAGCTCCTGACCTCAGGTGATCCGCCCTCCTCATCCTCCCAAAGTGCTGGGATTACAGACATGAGCCACCGTGCCCAGCCAGACTTTTTTGTTTTAAAGGTAGACAGGAAGTAGGATTTATTGGTGAGTATTAAGAGGGGACTGGTCTCGAACTCGTGACCTCGTGATCCACCTGCCTCAGCCTCCCAAAGTGCTGGGATTACAGGTGTGAGCCACCGCGCCCAGCCCCAGCCCCCTCTTAATACTTACCTGTTGGGAACAGGCCCCCCAAAATCTGGCCCCAAAACTGACCATAAACAAAATCTCTGCTGCACTGTGACATGTTCTTGATGGCCGTGGCGCCCACACTGGAAGGTTGTGGGTTTACCGGAATGAGGGCAAGGAACACCTGGCCCACCCAGGGCAGAAAATCGCTTAAAGGTGTTCTTAATCCACAAGCAATAGCATGAGTGATCTATGCCTTAAAGACATACTCCTGCTGCAGATAACTAGCCAGACCCATCCCTTTATTTCAGCCCATCCCTTTATTTCCTATAAGGAGTACTTTTTTTTTTTTTTTTTTGGGACGGAGTCTCACTCTGTCACCCAGGCCGGACTGCAGTGGCACGATCTCGGCTCACTGCAACCTCCGCCTCCCGGCTTCACGCCATTTCTCCTGCCTCAGCCTCCCCGAGTAGCTGGGACTACAGGCACCCACCACCATGCCTGGCTAATTTTTAGTATTTTTAGTAGAGACGGGGTTTCACCGTGTTAGCCAGGATGGTCTCGATCCCCTGACCTCGTGATCCACCTGCCTTGGCCTCCCAAAGTGCTGGGATTACAGGCGTGAGCCACCGCGCCCGGCCAAGGAATACTTTTAGTTAATCTATAATCTATAATCTATAGAAACAATGCTTATCACTGGCTTGCTGTCAGTAAATATGTAGGTAAATCTCTGTTTGAGGCTCTCAGCTCTGAAGGCTGTCAGCCCCCTGATTTCCCACCTCACACCTCTATATTTCTGTGTGTGTGTCTTTAATTCCTGTAGTACCGCTGGGTTAGGGTCTCCCCGACCGAGCTGGTCTCGGCATTTACCAATAAATCCTACTTCCTGTCCACCAAAAAAAAAAAAAAAAAAGTCTAATACCTAACATCTAGAAGGAACTTTAACAAATTTATAAGAAAGTTCTGATCGAGACAGAACATGTGGCATATGTAACGTGAACCACACGTGACAATTATGCAGCATGATTTTATGCCCCTTTAGGACACAGGCAGGAGGGGCTGTGTCCTGGAAACACTCCAGGCCATCCACCCACCCAGCGGCCGTGGGGAGGGGGGACAGCAGTGCAGGAATTCAGTATATGAGCGTGGACCTCCTGGGAGCATTTCCAGAGGGACAATTGCTCGGGAGATGGTCTGTGCCGAGAGGGACGCTGACATCTCCAGGTAAGTGCTGGACATCCATGATGCACACCGTGACCAGAATATCCACGAGATGCCCAGGAAAGGGTCCCCAGCCCCGGCCAATAATGGTGTCTCAGCAGAGCTGGTACTTCTGTGGTTCCAAGGACAAAGGAAGCTGGAACAGAAGGCAGGGAGAGGGAGGGGGCTGTGCAGTGCCCTCAGGAATGGGGGTGACTCGGCCTCCCCGCAGCAGGAAGAGGAGACGGGATCAGCTGTGGGAAGAACCCTCAGGCCAGGCAAGGAAGCTCAGAGGGTCTCCTGTGCCCAGTGGTGTACCGCAGGGGACTCCAGGCGGGTGGCAAGCTTGAGTTTCACAGGAAACACCATAGAGGGTGGTTACGGGTAGAGAGCAGTCGCAGGTGCAGTCATGATGGAGCATGAACCAGTGGGTGTGGGGGTGAGGGGTGCACAGAGCTGGGGGGTGCAGGGTTCTTATAGGGAGGGAGGGAGGTCACAGGTGTAATCATGATGAACTATGGACCCATGGGTGTGAGGGTGAGGGGTGCACAGAGGTGAGGGGTGCATGGTTCTTATAGGGAGGGAGGGAGGTCACAGGTGTAATCATGATGAACTATGGACCAGTGGGTGTGGGGGTGAGGGGTGCACAGAGCTGGGAGGTGCAGGGTTCTTATAGGGAGGGAGGGAGGTCGCAGGTGCAGTATGATGGAGCATGAACCAGTGGGTGTGGGGGTTAGGGGTGCACAGAGCTGGGGGGTGCAGGGTTCTTATAGGGAGGGAGGGAGGTCACAGGTGCAGTATAATGGATCATGGACCAGTGGGTGTAGCGGTGAGGGGTGCACAGAGATCTGGAAGGTGCAGGGTTCTTATAGGGAGGGAGGGAGGTCGCAGGTGTAATCATGATGAACTATGCACCAGTGGGTGTGGGGGTGAGGGGTGCACAGAGCTGGGGGGTGCAGGGTTCTTATAGGGAGGGAGGGAGGTCACAGGTGTAATCATGATGAACTATGGACCCATGGGTGTGAGGGTGAGGGGTGCACAGAGGTGAGGGGTGCATGGTTCTTATAGGGAGGGAGGGAGGTCACAGGTGTAATCATGATGAACTATGGACCAGTGGGTGTGGGGGTGAGGGGTGCACAGAGCTGGGAGGTGCAGGGTTCTTATAGGGAGGGAGGGAGGTCGCAGGTGCAGTATGATGGAGCATGAACCAGTGGGTGTGGGGGTTAGGGGTACACAGAGCTGGGGGGTGCAGGGTTCTTATAGGGAGGGAGGGAGGTCACAGGTGCAGTATAATGGATCATGGACCAGTGGGTGTAGCGGTGAGGGGTGCACAGAGATCTGGGAGGTGCAGGGTTCTTATAGGGAGGGAGGGAGGTCGCAGGTGTAATCATGATGAACTATGCACCAGTGGGTGTGGGGGTGAGGGGTGCACAGAGCTGGGGCTGCAGGGTTCTTATAGGGAGGGAGGGAGGTCACAGGTGCAGTATGATGAATCATGGACCAGTGGGTGTGGGGGTGAGGGGTGCACAGGGCTAGGGGGTGCAGCGTTCTCACAAGGAGACCTGGGTGGCTCCTGTGTGGTCCCAGTTTCTGCCCAAGGCCAGTACATGAAGAAGCAGCCCCCAGAGAGGGGCCATGAGGAGGAGAAGATGAGCTTGAGGACCTGCGGGGCAGACACACCCCCCTGAGCAGCTGTCTGTGCCGACCGGGGTCTCGGGAGAGGGCTTCCGTCGGAGTTACACGCTTGGATGTCTTTGACAGATAAACGTTGAACGCTGAACATGGAAGATTCTACTTGGGGGCATTGAACATTGACGGTCGTTGAAGTCACCCGGGAAGGGCTTGCAAAGGCGGCTGCCGCTGAGGCCCCAGTGAGCCACAGCAGGTGAGGGTGGGAGGGTGGAGCCTCTTAACGTTAACAAGGCTGGTAGGTCAGGGCAGGAGGGTTGTGGGTCCGGACAGAGGCTACTCTACAGGGTTGAGTCCTGTGAAGACCTCAGAAAGTTAAGGAAAGAAATCGGTCTTGGGGTTTGGCCCAGCGAGCTCCTGGGTGCGTCACGCGAGGCCAGGGGAGGCCCAGATGGGAGGCAGCAAATGACATGGACTGTATGAGACTCACGCCTCCTCGGAGCTCAGCCCAGCAGGGAACAGGAGGGGCCACGGCGAAGACAGCCCAGCCTGCTTCCTGCTGCTTAGAAACCTTCACAGGTGGCCGGGCGCAGTGGCTCACACCTGTCATCCCAGCACTTAGGGAGGCCAAGGTGGGTGGATCACCTGAGGTCAGGAGTTAGAGACCAGCCTCACCAACATAGGGAAACTCTGTCTCTATTAAAAATACAAAAATTAGCCAGGCGTGGAGGCGGGCGCCTATAGTCCCAGCTACTCGGGAGGCTGAGGCAGGAGAATCGCTTGAACCCAGGAGGCGGAGGTTGCAGTGAGCCGAGATCGCACCACTGGGCTCCAGCCTGGGTGAAAGAGCGAGACTCTGTCTCAAAAAAGAAGAAAAGAAAAAAAAAATCTTCATAGGGGCCATTGTCCACAGAATGACTCTGCCCTCCGTGAGGTGCCATTGAGGTCTCTCCGTGCCACACCCTCCTCCAAAGATGCATCCACCTGCAACCTCAGAACAGGGAGTTATTTGGAAATAGGGTCTTTGCAGATTTAATAAGTGAAGGATTATAGGATGAGATCATCCTGGATTACAACTGGCCCTAAATCCTATGACCAGTGTCCTTCTAAGAGACAGAAGAGGAGACAGACACAGAGGAGGAGGCCACGTGGAGACGGAGGCAGAGACTGGAGTGATGCCGCCACAAGCCCAGGGACGCCTGGAGCCCCCAGGAGCTGGGAGAGGCAGGAAGGACCCTCCTCTAGAGCCTCTGGAGGGAGCTCAGCCCTGAGACCCCTTCATCTCAGACTCCTGGTCTCCAGGACTGGGAGAGGATAAATTTCTGTTGTTTTAAGCTCCCAGTATCTGTGAATGAGAACTTATTTGAAAATAGGGTCTTTGCAGACACAGTTAACTCAAGAAGTTTGAGATGAGATCATCCTGGAGTAGGATGGGCCCTAAATGCAATGGCAGGTGTCCCTGTAAGAGACAGAAGAGGAGACACAGACACAGAGGAGAAGGCCACATGGAGACGGAGGCAGAGACTGGAGTGATGCATCCACAAGCCCAGGATGCCTGGAGCCCCCGGGAGCTGGGAGAGGCAGGAAGGACCCTCCCCTAGAACCTCTGGAGGGACTGTGGTTCCTGCCTACACCTTGATCTCAGACTCCTGGACACCAGGACTGGGAGAAGACATGTTGCTGTTGTTAGAACCCCAGAAACTCCTACAATACAGGGCCCAAGAGCACTCTTTTCCTTCCGCCTCTTCCCCAGGAGTCTGTCCCTACCAAAAACAGAAAAGTTAGCTGGGCGTGGTGGTGCATGCCTGTGCTCCCAGCTACTCGGGAGGCTGAGGCAGGAGGATTGCTATAATCATGGCACTGCTCTCCAGCCTGGGTGACAGAGCAAGACTTCGTGTCTACAAAAATAAAAATAAATCAACGAAACACACAAGAGGACAGAAACACAGGAAACACATGATGTTGAAAGCACGTAGAAAATAAATAACAAACTGGGAGACTGAAGTCCCTCCTAAAATCCTCATAAGCCAGCCAAAAGAAGGAAGAAAATTTGGTGCTTGCTACAACAAACGTGAGTCTTGGAGCAGTGACGAAGCCAGACACAGAAAGATAAACACTGTGGGGCCGGGTGCAGTGGCTCACGCCTGTCATCCCAGCACTATGGGAGGCCAAGGCGGGTGGATCACGAGGTCAGGAGATCGAGACCATCCTGGCTAACACGGTGAAAGCCCGTCTCTACTAAAAATACAAAAAAATTAACCAGACATGGTGATGGGTGCCTGTAGTCCCAGCTACTCAGGAGGCTGAGGCAGGAGAATGGCCTAACCCAGGAGGCGGAGCTTGCAGTGAGCCGAGATTGTGCCACTGCACTCCAGCCTGGGTGACAGAGCGAGACTCCGTCTCAAAAAAGAAAAAAAAAAGATACACACTGTGGGATTCCATTTATAGGAGGTCCCTGGAGTCCTCAGAGTCATGGAGATGGAGAGGAGGTTGGTGGCAGCCGGGGAAAGGGAGTGAGTGTGTAAGGGGAACAGCGTTTCTGTTTGGGAAGATGAGAAACTTCTGGAGATATGGATGGTGGTGATGGTTGCAGAAGCCAACTGCAGATCAAACTGCTGAGCTGTACATTTACACACGGCGAATGCCGGCCGGGCGCGGTGGCTCACGCCTGTCATCCCAGCACTTTGGGAGGCTGAGGCGGGTGGATCACCTGAGGTCAGGAGTTCGAGACCAGCCTCACCAACATGGGGAAACCCGGTCTCCACTAAAAATACAAAAAATTAGCCGGGCGTGGTGGCGGGCGCCTGTAATCTCAGCTACTCGGGAGACTGAGGCAGGAGAATCGCTTGAACCCGGGAGGCGGAGCTTGCAGTGAGCCGAGATCGTGCCACTGCACTCCAGCCTGGGCGACAAGAGTGAAACTCTGTCTTAAAACAAAATACATGGTTAATACTCTAGACTTTGTGTTATGTGCGTTTTACCACAATTTGAAAAACACTGGAGGCCGGGCGCAGTGGCTCACGCCTGTCATCCGAGCACTTTGGGAGGCTGAAGCAGGTGGATCACTTGAAGTCACGCATTGAAGACCAGCCTGGCCAACATGGTGAAACTCCATCTGTACTAAAACACTGGGGGAAAAGTGTCAGGAACTGGCAGATTAAGGAAAGGAAATGGTACGATTTTCTGGCTGGAAACGGGGAAAAGGGTCGGGAAGTGGCAGATTAAGGAAAGGAAATGGTACGATTTTCTGGCTGGAAACGGGGGTGCTGTGTAGCCGTCACCTCTGGGTAAACAGCTCCTGACACGTGTTCAGTAGGATTACATTAAAACAAGTGGGTCGTGACTGATAACCTAATATCCAGACCATGCGGATCATCTATCACCAGGAGTATATTAATTATTCAAAGGAGGTCCCTTATCTAAGAATCGATGCTGGAAATGAAGCAACAAGACGTCCAATCCTCTGCAGACTCCAGCATCACCATAAAACACGAATACTAAATAACCTCCACCCGTAATCACCGGTGTAATAAGATCCATCTGTTTACTTGTCAAAACCCTGGCATGATTTCATTTTACAAAAGGATAACTGAATACATTTTCGAGTACTTATTTTATTTTTGCACAAAATGACTTGTACGTGTTTTAAAGGAGTCGTTAAGGCTGAAATGTGAAACGGATGTTTACATGTTGACAGCTCCGTCCAGGATGAAACGCAGAACTGAATACAGATCCTCGTCCACGTGGCAGGGCCTTAAAAATGGTCACTGGGGTGCAGTCCAGCTGGGAGAACCCCGAATCTCTGAGAACTCAAAAACCCTGTTCAGAGTCATCATCTTTGCTTTATTTATTATAATGTTTTGTATTTTGTATTTTTTGCTGAGATGGGGTCTTGCTATGTTGTCCAGGTTCAAGAGATTCTTCCGGTCAGGCTCCCAACTAGCTAGGACTATGAGCACAAGTCACCTCACCCACCTCATTTTAAATTTTTTTTGTTTTTGTTGAGATGGAGTCTTGCTTTTTCACCAGCCTGGAGTGCAGTGGCATGATGTCAGCTCACAGCAATCTCTGCCTTCTGGGTTCAAGAGATTCTCTTGCCTCAGCCGCCTGAGTAGCTGGGACTACAGGCGCCCACCACCATACCCAGCTAATTTTTGTATTTTTAGTAAAGATGGGGTTTCATCACGTTGGCCAGGATGGATCTCCTGACCTCATCATCCGCCCACCTCAGCCTCCCCAAGTGCTGGGATTATAGGCGTGAGCCACCATGCCTGGCCTACATTTTTTTTGTATAGATGGTATCTTGCTATGTTGCCCAGGCTGGTCTTGAATGCCTGACCTCAAGCAATCCTCCTACCTTGGCCTCCCAAAGTGCTGGGATTATAAGCATGAGCCAACATGCCCGGTGACAGTCTTTGTTTTAATAAACCTGCTGTCATCTGTGAGACTTGCACGAGGCAGCTCTTGGTAAACCCCAGCCCAGTAAGACCTGAGGTTGTCTCATGCATTGTCATTCTTTTCCTTGTAATTTACCTCGAGTGAAATGCAGAAAAAAAAGAGAAGACCATCAACACGTACCCAACACGTGAAATTTGTTCCACAAATGGGGGAGGAGGTCAAACTTAGAACAGAGGAACAGGAAAATCAAGAAGACACAGGCAGGGTGAGAAATACTAGCTGTTAGTCTTGTTACCAGACCACGAGGTTCCAATGTCCACTGCACGGTAGCAGACCAAGACGCCGAGACAGCAGGGTTTGCAGCAGAGAAAGAGTTAAATGGTCCTAGGGCATCTAAACAAGGAGACGGGAAGGGACTCTCAAATTCATCTCTCCGGTCTTTTTTTTTTTTTTTTTTGAGACAGAGTCTCGCTCTGTCACCCAGGCTGGAGTGCAGTGGTGTGATCTCAGCTTACTGCAACCTCCGCCTCCTGGGCTCAAGTGTTTCTCCTGCCTCAGCCTCCTGAGTAGCTGGGATGACAGCCACACACCACCATGCTAATTTTTGTATTTGTATTTGTATTTATTTATTTATTTTTTGACACAGAGTCTCGCTGTTGCTGCCCAGGCTGGAGTGCAGTGGCGTGATCTCGGCTAACTGCAACCTCTGCCCCTTGGGTTCAAGCAATTCTCCTGCCTCAGCCTCCTGAGTAGCTGGGATGACAGCCACGCACCACCACATCTGGCTAATTTTTGTATTTGTATTTGTATTATTGTTATTTTATTTTATTTTTTTTTAGATGGAGTCTGGCTCTGTCGCCCAGGCTGGAGTGCAGTGGTGTGATCTCGGCTCACTGCAACCTCCGCCTCCTGGGCTCAAGTGTTTCTCCTGCCTCAGCCTCCTGAGTAGCTGGGATTACAGCCACACACCACCACATCTGGCTAATTTTTGCATTTGTATTTGTATTATTGTTATTATTTTTTTTTTAAGATGGAGTCTCGCTCTGTCGCCCAGGCTGGAGTGCAGTGGCACGATCTCGGCTCACTGCAACCTCTGCCTCCTGGGCTCAAGTGATTCTCCTGCCTCAGCCTCCTGAGTAGCTGGAATTACAGGTACCACTACAAACCCAGCTAATTTTTGTATTTTTAGTAGAGACGGGGTTTCAGCATGTTGGTCAGCTTGGTCTCGATCTCCTGACCTCAGGTGATCCACCCGCCTCGGCCTCCCAAAGTGCTGGGATTACAGGCCTGAGCCACCGCGCCCGGCCATCATTTCATTCCACATCACACCCCAAAATCCCTGAACCATGAGGCATTTGTCCATCGACCCCAGCAGTGTGGAAAACAGGCCACTCCCAAAACAAAGGTCTGTGGAACAGGTCTCCAAGCCATCTCAGAGCCCCGGCCACTTTGCTCCGTACCTGGGTAGTGAGATATTCCTCCTCACCTTCAAAAATACCCCAGTTTGGATCAGAAAATATAGCAACGCCCTCTCTGTGCTTGAGGAAAAAAAATGATCCTCAAAATCCTATGTTTTTAATAAGCAGTAACCGATGCATTTTAATATGCTACAGGGAAAAGTGTGTTTAAGACAATTTACTTTTTTTTTTACGTTTTATCTTACTTTAAGTTCTGGGATACATGTGCGGAATGTGCAGGCTTGTTACATAGGTGTGCATGTGCCATGGTGGTTTGCTGCACCCATTAACCCGTCATCTAGGTGTTAAGCCCAGGATGGATTAGATATTTGTTAGCATTAGGATAGCATCCTAATGCAATCCCACCGCTTGGCCCGCAACCCACTGACAGGCCCCGGTGTGTGATGTTCCCCTCCCTGTGTCCCTGTGTTCTCATTGTTCAACTCCCACTTATGAGTGAGAACATGCGGTGTTTGGTTTTCTGTTCCTGTGTGAGTTTGCTGAGAATGATGGTTTCCAGCTTCATCCATGTCCCTGCAAAGGACATGAACTCATCCTTTTTCATGGCTGCATAGAATTCCATGCTGTGTATGTGCCACATTTTCTTTATCCAGTCTATCGTTGATGGGCATTTGGGTTGGTTCCAAGTCTTTGCTGTTGTGAATAGTGCCTCAATAAACGTACGTGTGCATGTGTCTTTATGGTAGAGCGATTTATAATCCTTTGGGTATATACCCAGTAACGGGATGGCTGGGTCAAACGGTATTTCTAGTTCTAGATCCTTGAGGAATCGCCACACTGTCTTCCACAATGGTTGAACTAATTTATTTACACTTTCTCCGATTTGCCTTAGATAAAGCCACAGGATAGCCAGGCAGGAAAAAGCGCATACACATCAGCCCAGGAGGACTCACCTAGATCATTTTTATGTTAAACAAAGCAAAAAAGAATAATAATAATAAAATTAAAATAATAAAGGAGACAGACTTTGTGGTTGCAAATCTGTCTGAATGTTTCTTGGGTGTTTCCCCCCCACCCCCCTCCAATTTATTGCTGAAATCAGCCGGTTAAATGGTGGCTCAAGAAGTCAGGCTCTCAGGTATCCAATTATCTCCTCCTTTCCTAACCAGAAACAACAGGTGTCCACCAGGTCTGCAAACAGCGTAGAAAAAAAATACATATCCAGTCGTTTAAAAATTGTAAATCTATGCTGTATGAATTTAAACCAGACGTGCTTCAGCTGGGGGGCAGGCTGGTTGAGTTCCAGCCAACGGGTTCGAGCAGTAAGGGCAAGAAATAGCTCTCATTATATTTCCTTAGCAGACTGTTATTCCAGGAAACCTTTGCTTAAAGGTGCCGGTGCCCAGTTAATGATAGTTGCCTTCCCCAAAGTCAAAGCTATTTTGTGAAAAGGAGTGTATGACACTATTTGCTAGCATTTAGGAGATCTGCATTACTTAGAATGAATCTTCAAGAGAGGAACAGACTGCAGACATAAACATCCTCATTCTTTTGAATCCGAGTCATCTTCCACAGCCACAAAAAAAAAATTATTAAAGCAAACCTTTTAGGGATCATTGGTCTGTGATTCATCTGGATTATTTTTTTTTTTTCCAGCTTCCTTTCTTTTCCTTAAAATCTCACAGACACTTGGAGCTCTGGATAAACACTGGCTTACGGGTGGCACACGGTATTTTAGCTGCATTTGACATTATTTATTTTCCGTGAAAACCCTGTGCTTTCAACACAGTTCACCGAATATGCAGCTCTCCTCATTCCGTCCGCTGCCAGTGCTTATCCTAGTTTCTGAGAACATTATAATGTATGCAAACCTCTCTGCCCTGCCGTCTGGGCCCATTCAACCCTCACCGGGGCCCGTGTGTTCATCACGCCTGCTGCCCGTAGCTGGAAAGTTGGCGGTAGGTCTTCTGAAATACGTGTGTCAGGATTAAAGTTATCCATTCAACCCCACTGCCGCCCTCTGGAAGGGAAGATGCCTCTTTCACGCCCCCACTCACCTCCAGCTCTGGGCTAAGGGGATGATTCTATGAGGCAAGGAAGCTGCTTTGTGGATGCTCCGAGCCCTGGTCCCCCTCATTCCCCAAATGCCACCTCCAGGTACCTGGTGGAGACGTTCGCATGATGTAGGACTTTCTAGGTACCGCATAAGAGAAGGTGCTGGCCAGGAGTGGCGGCTCACACCTGTAATCCCAGCATTTTGGGGAGGCTGAGACAGGAGGATCGCTGGAGACCAGGAGGTCGAAGCAACCGTGAGCTGTGATCACACCAGGGCACTCCAGCCCATGTGACAGAGCAAGACCCTGTTTAAAAAAATATATATATTTATATATTTGTATGTATATATAACACTGAAACATATGTATATAGCATTAAAATGTTATATATGTCATATATAAATATAAAACATTTATATATAACATTAAAACCTTATATATATAACATTAAAACTATATATATATATATATATTTTTTTTAAGATAGTTGTTATTTCAGACCTTGTCTCAAAAACAAAAAAGAGGCCAGGCACGGTGGCTCACGCCTGTAACCTCAGCACTTTGGGAGGCTGAGGAGTGAGGATCACTTGAGCCCAGGAATTCAAGACCAGCCTGGGCAACATAGTGAGACCCTGTATGTACAAAAAAAAATCAAAAACTTAGCTGGGCATGATGGTGCATGTCTGTAATCCCAGATACTTAGAAGGCTGAGGTGGGAGGATCGCTTGAGCCTGGGAAGTTGAGGCTGCAGTGAGCTATGATTACACCACTGCACTCCAGCCTGGGCAACATAGTGAGGCCTGATCTCTACAAAAGATCAAAAACTTAGCCGGGCGTGATGGCACACACATGCAGTCCCAGCTACTTGGGAGGCTGAGGCAGGAGGATCGCTTGAGCCTGGGAAGTTGAAGCTGCAGTGAGCTATGATTACACTGTTGCACTCCAGCCTGGGCAACATAAGGAGGTCTCATCTCTACAAAAGATCAAAAAATTAGCCAGGCCTGATGGCGCACACATGTAGCCCTAGCTTCTTGGGAGGCTGAGGCAGGAGGATTGCTTGAGAAGTTGAGGCTGCAGTGAGCTATGTCATTACACCATTGCACTCCAGCCTGGGCAACATAGTGAGGCCTGATCTCTACAAAAGATCAAAAAATTAGCCAGGCATGGTGGTGCATACATGTAGTCCTAGCTTCTTGGGAGTTCAAGGCCAGCCTGGCCAACATGGTGAAACCTCATCTCTACTAAAAATACAAAAATTAGCCGGGCGTGGTGGCGGGCGCCTGTAATCCCAGCTACTCGGGAGGCTGAGGCAGGAGAATCGCTTTAACCCAGGAGGTGGAGGTTGCAGTGAGCCGAGACCGCGCCACTGCACTCCAGCCTGGGCGACAGAGTGAGAATCCGTCTAAAAAAAGAAAAAAAAAGAAGAATAAGGGCCTCCAGCTGCATCCGTATTTCTGCAAAGGACATGATTTCATTCTTTTTCATGGCTGTGTAGTATTCAATGTTACAGATAGATCATATTTTCTTTTTTTTTTTTTCTGAGACAGAATCTTGCAACCTCCACCTCCCAGGCACGACCTCAGCTCGCTGCAACCTCCGCCTCCCGGGTTCAAATGATTCTCCCGCCTCAGCCTCCCAAGTAGCCAGGGTTCCAGGTGTTCACCACCACACTTGGCTAGTATTTGTATTTTTTTTTTTTTTTTGAGCCGTAGTCTCACTTTTGTCACCCAGGCTGCAGTGCAATGGCACGATCTTGGCTTACTGCAACCTCCACCTCCCGGGTTTAAGTGATTCTCCTGCCTCAGCATCTCAAGCAGCTGGGATTACAGGCATCTGCCACCACGCCTGGCTAATTTTTTTTTTTTTTTGAGATGGAGTCTCACACTGTCACCCAGGCTGGAGTACATTGGTGTGATCTCGGCTCACTGCAACCTCCACCTCCCTGGTTTAAGCGATTCTCCTGCCTCAGCCTCCCGAGTAGCTGGAACTACAGGTGCCCACCACCACACCTGGCTGATTTTTTTGTATTTTTAGTAGAGATGGGGTTTCACCATGTTGGTCAGGCTAGTCTCGAACTCCTGACCTCAGATGATCCACTCACCTCAGCCTCCCAAAGTGCTGGGATGACAGGCGTGAACTACCAGGACTGGCTAGTATTTGCATTTTTAATAGAGACAGGGTTTCACCACGTTGGCCAGGCTGGTCTCGAACTCCTGACCTCAGATCATCCACCCACCTCGGCCTCCCAAAATACTGGGATTACAGGCATGCACCACCATGCCCGGCTAGTATTTGCATTTTTAATAGAGACAGGGTTTCGCCATGTTGACCAGGCTGGTCCTGAACTCCTGACGTCAGATCATCCACTCACCTCGGCCTCCCAAAGTGCTGGGATGACAGGGCTGAGCCACCATGCCCGGACCCCAGGGATCAGATTTTTTTTTTTCCTGAGACGGGGTCTCACTCTGTCACCCAGGCTGGAGTGCAGTGGTGCGATCTTGGCTCACTGCAACCTTCACCTCCCGGGTTCACGCCATCCTCCTGCCTCAGCCTCCCGAGTAGCTGGGATTACAGGCACGCACCACCACACCCAGCTAATTTTTTGGATTTTTAGTAGAGACGGGGTTTCTCCATGTTGGTCAGGCTGGTCTTTAACTCCCAGCCTCAGGTGATTCACCCACCTCGGCCTCCCAAAGTGCTGGGATGACAGGCGTGAGCCACCGCGTCTGGCCCCCACAGATCAGATTTTTGAAGAACGACTTGGTGGGTGGTTGGGAGGCCACTGAGCGGAAGAGTGTCGATTGTTCAGAGGTGAAATCTTCTCACACTGAGCCTCTTCCTGGGTGAGGACCACAGGATCAGATGAGCTAGTGGGTGGGGCCAGCTGATCCATCAAGCACACTGTCTGAGAAATATCTCAAACACTGATCTTAGGAGCCATGTAGGGAGGCTCAGAGTCTTGTAGCCGAAACCATAACTTCTAATCTTGTGGCTAATTTCTTGGTCCTGTAAAGGGAATCATGTCCCCAGGCAGGAAGGAGGTCCGTTGTGGGAAAGGGCTGTTGTCGTCTTGGTTTTAAACACTATAAGTTCCTTGCAAAGTTAGCTCATCCCCTGCCCAGGAATGAATAAGGGCAGCTTGGCTGTTAGAAGGCAGGTGCGAGCCACCACGTCCGGCCTTACTGAACCCTCTGCCTGGGCGACAGAGCAAAACTCCATCTAAAAAAAAATCCTCGAAACCGCCATTGCAAAATTGTAACTCAGACCCTGACAAAGGTCTGATGTTGACAGCCTCATCTGGCTTCTAACAGCCAAGCTGCTGTTTAAATTAGCCGCAAGATTAGAAGTTATGGTTTCGGCTACAAGACTCTGACCACCAAGTGGTTCTTCAAAAACTGTAACTGTTTTCAATGGCGGTTTCCACATTCTTTTGTTTTTGTTTTGAGACGGAATCTCCCTCTGTCGCCCAGGTTGGAGTGCAGTGGTGCGATCTCGGCTCACTGCAACCTCCGCCTCCCGGGTTCAAGCGATTCTCCTGCCTCAGCCTCCCGAGTAGCCGGGATGACAGGTGTGCACCATCACGCCCGGCTAATTTTTGTATTTTTAGCAGAGATGGGGTTTCACTATGTTGGCCAGGCTGGTCTCGAACTCCTGACCTCGTGCTCCACCCGCCTCGGCCTCCCAAAGTGCTGGGATTGCAGGCATGAGCCACCACGTCCGGCCTCAAGACTCTTTCTAATCCCCACCTCCTCCTAAAGCACCAGGCATCCTGCATAGAACCAAGAAACGCCAACAAGTTTCCTAACGAAATCGCCTGAGCTGTAACTTCTGCCAAATAAAATAAGCGTGTGGCAGACAGCGACCGAGGACTTTGCGTGAGCACGGACGGAGATTAGGAAGCAGCCGACTTTCCTGAGCAGCCTCTGCCTTCAGGAGCGTCTCGGCACGGCGGGCATGCACCTCACCCACCCTCCCCGGTGAGTCCTCCTTTGGCACACTCCTGGGGTGCCCTGGGGAAGTCACCGGGCGAGGGCCAGGGCTGGAGACGGCCGGTACCACAGTCTCAGAACGAGAGCAGTGAGGGCCCACAGGTGCCCAAGGGTCTCTCTCTCCAACAGAGCCTCCTCCTCGGGGAAAGGACTTCTGAGAGCAGGTGCAACGTGTGCACGGCCCACCACGGCATGTCTGCTCCTGACAGACTCATCCCGCAAGCCCAGGAGGAACAAGGATGGGAGGATCCAGTGGAGCCGACAGTGACGTCACTCCCGAGACTCAAAACAAAGCAAAGGGGGTCTGGGGGTGGCACTTCCTTCAGGCAAGAGGGGCCCTGATGAGGGGCCGCCAACGTACACTGACATGCATGCACACAGACATGCAGGCGAATGCACACACAGGTACACAGATACACAGATACACAGAAACATGTACACACATACGTACAAGGCACACCCACATTCACACAGACACACACATACAGACACATTTGCACACACACAGACACATATACAGGCAGATGCATGCACAGACACACAGATACACAGAAACGTACACACATACGTACATAGGCATATGTACACTCACACAGACCCACATATATGAACACATGTGCATACAGACACATATACAGGCATATGCACACACAGATACACAGATACACAAACATGTACACACCTACGTACAAGGCACACCCACATTCAGACACACACATACACATTTGCACACACAGACACATATACAGGCATATGCATGCACAGACACACAGAAACGTACACACATATGTACATAGGCATACCTACACTCACACAGACACACATATACAGACACATGTGCACACACACACACACATATACAGGCAGGCAAATGCACGCACAGATACACAGATACACAGAAACGTACACACGTACATATGTAGGCATACCTACATTCACACAGACACACATATATGGACACATGTGCACACAGACACATATACAGGCATATGCATGCACAGACACACAGAAACATGTACACATATACGTGCATAGGCATGCCCACCTCATGCAAATACACACACATGAATGCCACTCACATGCATACACACAGAGACACACAGGCATATGCATGCACAGACATGCAGAAACATGTACACACATATGTCCACAGGCACATCCACATTCACACACTCACATACATGCACACAGACATATAGGCATATGCACAGACACATAGAAACACGTACACACATACATGCATAGGCACACCCACACACACACACACACAGTCACATGCATGCAGAGACACATACACACATAGGTGCATAGGCACACGTCCACCCTCACACTAACATACACATACACTCACATGCATGCACACAGACACACATATGGGCATATGCACACACAGAAACATGCACACACACACACGTGCATAGGCACACCCACACTCACACAGACACACACACTCACATGCATGGACACACACATACAGGCGTATGCAGACACACAGAAACACGCACACACACATAGGTGCATAGGCACGCCCACACTCACACAGACACACACACACTCACAACCATGCACTCAGACACACATACAGGTGCATGCATGCACGGACACACAGAAACGCACACACACAGGTGCATAGGCACACCCACACTCACACAGACACACACACTCACATGCATGCACACAGACACACATACAGGCGTATGCACAGACACACAAAAACACGCACACACACATAGGTGCATAGGCATATGCCCACACTCACACACATACACTCACAGTCATGCACTCAGACACACACACAGTCACATGCATGCAGAGACACACACAGGCGTATGCACGCAGACACATACACACATGGACACACGCATAGAGACACATGCTGACACCACACACAGATGCACACACACAGGCACGTGCGCACACACGGACACACACAGAGACACACGCAGACACCACACACACATGTGGACGTGCACACACACACGCGGACACGCTCACGCTGCATGGAGGCCGTCCAGCCTGCCCTTCCTGCAAACACCTGACGTGCCGTTGCTGGAGTAAAAAATACAGATGCAAATGACTCTTTTACAGGGGGGTTAGTGCATCATTTCTCCCCACTCTGCATCTTGCGTGTGTGACGGGGCACGGGGCGGCTGCCGGGGCCGGAGGGGGCGGGGGTCGGCCGGGACGGTGCTGGGTGAACCAGGGCTCCCCCCACCGCAGCCTCCGTGTGGACCGATCGTCGACATGATGTGTCATAATTTGGCCTCCGATGCTGACAGGCCTGGCTGACTGGGGGCATTAAATCATTGCCCCGAGGGACTCTCACTCTGGCAACCCGCGCTGGTACAGCTGTCATCTCCTCCCACACAGTACCTATCATTTTTGACATGATTGGATCAAAATTAGTCAGTGCATTTAGATGTAAATTACACACATCCAAGAATCGTAATGAGCATGAAAAAAAAAAAATACAGCCCTGTAGAGTTGACACGGCCCACGGCTTCCATCCATCCTGCACCGAGTCCCCGGCTGATGAGCCCCCTGATAATGAAACTCGCGTATCAAAAAAAGTCAGGAAACTTTTTTGAGGGGCATATTTAACCGAGCCTTAAATCCCCAAATAAGTCTGTAATGTTGGCTCACCCAGAAGTCCCCGCTTTACCCAACGGCTCCCAACACAGAGAGAGACATAGCTGGTCTCTCCTGAAGCGTGGCTCAGCCCTGGCACGGCTCACCTCTGCTCATGTATCTCGGGCCTTTTCTCCCCATTCCCGTTGGATTCCTTCCTAATGCAGAATTCTCTTCCGAGGCACAAGGAGACACTGTCCACGTGGGCTTGTGACCCGGGCATTCTCAGGGTCAGCTTTGCCGGGATAGGGCAGGGGGCCACTGCTATCTTTCTCTGCAGGCTGGACGCCTTCACTGGGGGAGCTGAAATTATCTACTCAGTGCCTACTTCCTCCTGGAATTGGGACTCAGCTGCCAGAAAACCTTCCCGAAACAGCCCCTCTAACACTGAGGACCTTCCAGATCTAGCCAGCCTCATAGTCTAGGCCAAATGTCTCCCGCCGGCTCCAGATACACACAGGTTTGTGGTCAGGACCTCGTACAAACCCTCCTCAGCCAACCCACAGCTTTGAGAGCTGGTTTCTAACAACTGCATTATTTAAGCCGGCTCATGAACGACGGCGTTATTTCAGCACCAAACTAGCCTACTTTGCCTGTAACTGGTTTTACATTTTTTTTTTTAAACATAGCCACACACACGCAAAAGAAGGGGAGAAACGCTTCTGAACACATACCTTTAAATATTCCTTAATCAGACACGCTCGATAAAACTGACAGGGCTATCCAGAGGGCAGACACAAAACTGTTTCTCCTGCAAACCGTGGAAATCTTGGTGGGTAGAAACAGCTCCTCCGGCTCACGCGGGAAAACCTCACTTCAATTTGACATCCGGAGGTAACCACGGGGCACCTGTGTGCATCCCCAGCTCAGCCTTTCCACGGGGCCAGGTGGGCTTGAATTAAATTAGGTAATCAGTGGGTGTTTGGCCTGTCACCCATGTTTAGGGCATGGTGCATGAAGCCGTCATTAAACATCTCGGGCTGTGATGACCACGTGTGTGGGGAAATTCTGGGGCCGGCAGGCGGAGAGGGGTGTCCCAAGGCAGGCCAGGGCCGGGGGGTATATAGAACCACCGTGGCAGCCAGGCTCTGGGAGCTCTCCGAGGTCTCTGCGACAAGATGATTACCGGAGCCAGAAGGTTAAACTGTCTTCAGGCTTCCCCCAGCAGGTTGACAGCATAAGGAAAAATACTTGTGTTTCACTGGAGCAATTCAAAACTCCGTCTACGATACACAGACAGAGCCCCCAACATCCAGGTTTTCGCAGCAACGTAAAGAAATCCTGAAATAAAGCAAAAATGTACCTGAGCATTTCTTTTCTTTTCTTTTCTTGAGACGGAGTTTCGCTCTTGTTGCCCAGGCTGGGGTGCAATGGCACAGTCTCGGCTCACTGAAACCTCCGCCTCCCAGGTTCAAGCCATTCTCCTGCCTCAGCCTCCCGAGTAGCTGGGATTACAGGAACCTGCCACCACGCCCGGCTGATTTTAGTATTTTTAGTAGAGACGGGGTTTCACCGTGTTAGCCAGGCTGGTCTCGAACTCCCGACCTCAGGTGATCTGCCCACCTCTGCCTCCCAAAGTGCTGGGATTACAGGCATGAGCCAACGCGCCTGGCCTATTTTTTATTATTATTATCTTATTTTTAAGACAGGGTCTGGCTCTGTTGCCCAGGCTGGAGTGCAGTAGCTCAATCATGGCTCACCGCAGCCTCGGACGCCTGGACTCAGGAGATCCTCCCTCCTCGGACTTCCCAGTATCTGGGACTACAGACGTCAGCCACCATGCCTGACTAATTTTTTTTTTACTTTGTGTAGAAATGGGGGTCTTGCTATGTTGCCCAGGCTGGTCTTGAACTCCCGGAGTCAAGCAATCCTCCCACCCTGGCCTCTCAAAATGCTAGGACTGCAGGATTGCAGGCGTGAGCCACCGGCCCGGCCGCCCTTGGCCATTTCTGACCTCCAAGCTGAAAGACTCAGTATATTTGAAATGGGGTGTTTGCGGCCAGGCGTGGTGGCTCAGGCAGATCACCTGCAGTCAGGAGTTCGAGACCAGCCTGGCCAGCATGGTGCACAGGTATGGCGTGCACCTGTAACCCCAGCTACTTTGGAGGTTGAGGCGTGAGAATCGCTTGAGCCCGGGAGGCGGAGGTTGCAGTGAGCCGAGATAGTACCATTGCACTCCAGCCTGGGGGTACAAGAGCAAGACTCCTTCTCAAAAAAAAGAAAGAAAAGAAAACAGAAAGCAAAACCAGTGTCTTATTTTCGCCATGAAGGAATCCCATACTTCCATATCAGAGCTAAAATCATAGGGGGCTTAAACCTATCGATGCCTAGCGTTCCATTATTGGAACGCTAAGCATCTGGGAGTTATTTACCGCCTATTGTCAAGGTCATTGCCAAGGCCTGGTTTTTCACACATATCTGCAAATACAAGAAACTGCCACCTCCAGCATAAAACAGGACATCTTTGGGAAGCACGATGCCGGCCCTTCAGTTTCAACTCAGGACAAAATGAAGATTTTATTTTTTATTTTTAATTTTTGAGATGAATTTTCACACTTGTTGCCGAGGCTGGAGTGCAAAATCTCAGCTCACTGCAACTTCCGCCTCCCAGGTTCAAGCAATTCTCCCACCTCAGCCTCCCGAGTAGCTGGGATTACAGGCACCTGCCACCACGCCCAGCTAGTTTTTGTATTTGTAGTAGAGACAGGGTTTCACCATGTTGGCCAGGCTGGTCTCAAACTCCAGACCTCAGGTGATCGGTCCGCCTTGGCCTCCCAAAGTGCTGGGATTACAGGCGTGAGCCACCGTGCCCAGCCCAAAACAAAGTTTTGAGACCTCTTCTCAAAAAAAGAAAATCATCCAGTTTGCAAACCATTGAATAGACAGGTAGATAACTGACTGATGGATAATTGATATGATGATAGATGATAGATTGTTGACTGATAGGTAAATAGATGATTGATAATTGATATAGATGATTGATGATTGATGCATAAATGATATAGATCAAGGATTGATGATAGCTGATTGATAGGTATGATGGATAATTGATATAGATAGATGATTGATGATAGTTGAAGGTATGATGCATAATTCATATAAATAGATGATTGATAATTGATAAATAGTTGATTGATAGGTGTGATGGATAATTGATATAGATAGATGATTGATGATTGATAGATAGCTGATCGATAGGTGTGACGGATAATTGATATAGATTGATGATAGGTAGTTGATTGATATGATGGATAATTCATATAGATAGATGGTTGATTGATAAGTATGATGGATAATTGATATAGATGATTGATGATTGATAGATGGTTGATTGATAGGTATGATGGATAATTGATATATATGGTTGGGGATTGATAGATAGTTGATTGATAGGTATGATGGATAATTCACACAGATAGATGATTGATGATTGATATATGATTGATAGGTTTGATGGATAATTGATATAGATGATTGATGATTGATAGTTGATTGATATGTATGATGGATAATTAGTATAGATAGATGATTGATGATAGATAGTTGATTGATAGGTATGATGGATAATTGATATAGACAGATGATTAATGATTGATAGCTGATTGATAGGTATGACAGATAATTGATATAGACAGTTAATAGGTAGATAATTGACTGATAGATCACTAATAGGCGATAGATAGACAGAGATTGCCTCAGCCTCAGGCAGTGTCTTTCAGTCCTGGTACTTCTGACACGTGGCACTGGACGATTCTCTCTGGTGGGGCTGATCTGTGCACTGTAGGGTGTTGAGCAGCGTCCCTGGGCTTCACCCACCAGCGACCAGGAGCACCCTCACTCCCAGTCCAGGAGCACCCTCACTCCACAATCCAGACAACCAAAAGTGTCCCCAGAGACTGACAAAGTGTCCTCAGAGGAGACAATCATCAGCAGCTGAAAAGCACAGATTAGATAGATAGATAGATAGATAGATGATAGATAGATAATGGGTTAATAAGTAGATCCATAGATAGATGATAGATAGATAGATAAATAGATAGATAGATAGATAATGGGTGAATAAATAGATCTGTAGATAGATGATAGGTAATAGATAGATAATATAGACAGATAGATAATGGATGGATGATAGATTTATAGATGCTAGAGATAGGTAATGGATGGATAGATGATAGATGAATGACGGATAGATAGATTATAGACAGATAATAGATAAAGATTGATGATAGATGATAGATAATAAAGGTAGATAGGTAGATATAGATAAATAGGTAGATTGATGGATGATAGATTGATTTATATATGACAGAGATAGATAGGTAATGGATGGGTAGATGATAGATGAATGATGGATAGATAGATAGATGATAGATAGATAATAAAGATGGGTGATGGATGGATGAATGATAGATGATGGATAAATTGATTTATAGATGATAGAGATGATAGATGATGGATGAATAGATAGATGCATGATAGATAATGGATAGATGGATAGATGGATGGATGGATGGATAGATGGATGGTTGGGAGAGAGATTATAGATAGATGATACGTGGATAGATAGATAATAGATAGATAGATAGATAGATAGATAGATACATAATAGATTGAGAGATTGATTGATTGATTGACAGATGATAGATGGAATCCCTCAGATAGTGTCTCTCAGCCTCACCTCTGCTGACATTTGGGGCTGGAGGGTTCTCTGTGGTCACTGTAAGGTGCTGAGCAGCATCCCCGGGCTCCACAAACCAGGTGCCAGGAGCACCCCCTCCCAGTTACAACACCCAGAAACGCCCCGGACAGTGCGAAGTGTCCGCCGGGGTGCATGCTCATCCCCGCTTGAGAACGGTCGCTCCCCAAATCCCCCGGAAGCCATCCTCATTTCTAAAGTTCCAAGAACCTGGCCAGGCCGTTTCACCTCTCCACAAACATCTGACTTCTGCTCTGCTATATATTTAGAATCCTCTCCATTCATATTTATACCCACAGAGTCCTCTGCTGGATGAACCCCTGGGCTCAATTTTTCAGCACAAAAAGAGCCTTTTTATTCCCAGAGGAAAACTTCAGAGCAGGTGCAGAGGCTGACAGATGGCAGGTGCAGAGGCTGACAGACGGCAGCCTCCACCACAAACCAGAGCAGCATAAACAGACACAGGCTCAAGCCACAGTGTGAGAGACATAAATGAGACATAAATAATGGCATTGCTTCCTTACCACAACACGCAGAGGCAGGCACTATTTTCAGGTACATTTTTCCCGATGAGGAAATGAGGGATTCATAGATGGTGAGAATTTCTCCTAATGCAATCCCTTCCGCAGCCCCCCATCCCTCGACAGGCCCCGGTGTGTGATGTTCCCCTTCCTGTGTCCATGTGTTCTCATTGTTCAACTCCCACTTAGGAGTGAAAACATGCGGTGCTTGGTTTTCTGTTCCTGTGTGAGTATGCTGAGAATGATGGATTCCAGCTTCATCCATGTCCCTGCAAATGACCTGAACTCATCCTTTTTGATGGCTGCATAGTATTCCATGGTGTCTATGTGCCACATTTTCTTTATCCAGTCTATCATTGATGGGTTGACTGCTTAGAAAAACTTCCCTGTTGCCAAACACTGAGTGATGAAGAAAAACTCTGGGACTCACCTAGAAAGACGGTGAATTCAGAGAGCTGACATCATGGTGCATGCTAAGCAAAGACGACGGGCTTTGAAAACCTGCTGGGAATAGCAAAAGACTTGGAACCAACCCAAATGCCCATCAATGATAGACTGGATAAAGAAAATGTGGCCCATATATACCATGGAATACTATGCAGCCGTGAAAAAGGATGAGTTCCTGTTGTTTGCAGGGACATGGACGAAGCTGGAAACCATCATTCTCAGCAAACTCACACAGGAACAGAAAACCAAACACCGCATGTTCTCACTCATAAGTGGGAGTTGAACGAACCCCTCATTTCCTCATCAGGAAAATGCACCTGAAAATAGCGCCTGCCTCTGGGTGTTGTGGGAAGGAGGCAATGCCACTATTTATGTCATGGACGCCCCAAGGGGCCCAAAGACCAGGGGCCCATTTTCATTATGGCTGGGCTGGCTTTGTGTTCATTGGAGCGATGTGAGCTCCATGTGTCTCAACCTGCAAGGGTGAACTTCGTCCTAGTGGCCAAATGGATAACGTGGGAATTCCCAGAGGGTACATCTCAGAACACCCTGTTGGTTAAGCATGTGTTTGGTACTAATGGCAGCAACCCAAGGATGAAAAAAAAAAAATGCTCCATCAGTGAGAGACTGGATAAAGAAAATGTGGCACACAGACACCATGGAATACTATGCAGCCATGAAAAAGGGTGAGTTCCTGTCGTTTGCAGGGACATGGACGAAGCTGGAAACCATCATTCTCAGCAAACTCACACAGGAACAGAAAACCAAACACCGCAAGTTCTTACTCCTAAGTGGGAGTTGAACAATGAGAGTATTTTTTTTAATCTTTATTTTTGCAGAGATGATAGGCTAACTCTATTGCCCAGACTGGAGAGCTGTGGTACGATCTTGGCTCGCTGCAGCCTCGATGTCCTGGGCTCAAGGAATGCTCCCACCTTAGCCTCCCCAGGAGCTGGGACTACAGGTGGAAACCACCACATCTAGCTGATATTTTTTTTTTTTTTTTGAGACAGAGTCTCGCTCTGTCGCCCAGGCTGGAGTGCAGTGGCTCAATCTCAGCTCACTGCAAGCTCCACCTCCCGGGTTCACGCCATTCTCCTGCCTCAGCCTCCCGAGTAGCTGGGAGTACAGGCGCCTGCCACCATGCCAGGCTCATTTTTTGTATTTTTAGTAGAGATGGGGTTTCACCGTGTCAGCCAGGATGGTCTCGATCTCCTGACCTCATGATCTGCCCACCTCGGCCTCCCAAGATTTTTTTTTATAGAGTTGGGGTCTTGCTATGTTGCCCAGGCTGGTCTCAAACTCCTGGCTCCAGCGATCCTCCCACCTCAGCCTCCCAAAGTGCTGGGATTGCAGGCGTGAGCCACTGCACCCGGCCCCAAAGCACTTTTGGAAGGAATTTGAGGAGCAGATGCAGTAAGTGTCTCATGCATTATTTATTGTGCTTAGGAAGCATTTAAAATAATTCTCCTGCCAGGCACAGTGGCTCTCACTTGTAATCCCAGCACTTTAGGAGGCCGAGAAGGGAGGATCTCTTGAGCCCAGAAGTTTGAGATCAGTCTGAGCAACCTCATGACACCCCGTCTCTACAATAAATTAATTTAATTAAAT
This sequence comes from Gorilla gorilla gorilla, assembly GCF_029281585.2. NCBI lineage: Eukaryota > Metazoa > Chordata > Mammalia > Primates > Hominidae > Gorilla > Gorilla gorilla. The sequence continues at coordinate 104,588,221 of NC_073242.2, forward strand.
TAAATAATTCCCCAAGGTCCTCAGAACCACATTCAGTGATGCACTTCCAAATACAACACATATAACTATGTATTTTTGTTATACATATAATAAAAGATATAACAAAGTCACATACAGTTGGTGCGGTTTCATCTAAACTATTCAAAGAAAAGTGACATCACTGGGCACGGTGGCTAACGCCTGTAATCCCAGGACGCTGGGAGGCCAAGGCGGGCAGATCACCTGTGGTCACTAGTTCAGGACCAGCCTGGCCAACACGGTGAGACCCCACCTCTACTAAAAATACAAAAATTAGCCAGGTGTGGTGGTGGGCACCTGTAGTCCCAGCTCCTCAAGAGGCTGAGGCAGGAGAATCACTTGAACCCAGGAGGTGGAGGTTGCAGTGAGCTGAGATCGTGCCACTGCACTCCAGCCTGGGTGACAGAGTGAGATTCCATCTTGAAAAAAAAAAAAAACAGAAAAGTGACATCCTCATAATCTGTTGCTTCATTGGTGCAACCTCACCAGAGAGTTCTGAGGCCAGTGTGGACTCTGCTGCCATTTTTCTCTATATGATAGAGATAGATAGGGAATGGACGGATGGAGGGAGGGATGGATGGATAAATACATACAGGATAGATAGATAAATAGATAGGTGATAGATAATAGATAAAGATAGATGGATGGGTGATTGATAGATGATGGATAAACTGACTGACTTATAGATGATAGAGATGATAAATAGAGGATGGATGGATGAGTAGATGCATGATAGATGATGGATGGATGGATGGATGGATGGATGGATGGATGGATGGATAAATACATACAAGAGAGATAGATGGATGAATAGATGGATAGATACATAGATGATAGATGATAGAATAGATGGATGGATGGATGGATAGATAAATACATGAAGGATAGATGGATGAATAGATGGATAGATACATACATGATAGAATGGATGGATGTATGGATGGATGGATAGATAAATACATACAGGATAGATGGATGAATAGATGGATAGATACATAGATGATAGATAATAGAATAGATGGATGGATGGATGGATGGATGGATGGATGGATGGACAAATACATACAGGATAGATGGATGAATAGATGGATAGATACATAGATGATAGATAGATAGATGATAGAATAGATGGATGGATGCATGGATAGATAAATACATGCAGGATAGATAGATGGAAGAATAGATGGATAGATACATAGATGATAGAATGGATGGATGTATGGATGGATGGATAGATAAATACATACAGGATAGACAGATGGATGAATAGATGGATAGATACATAGATGATAGAATAGATGGATGGATGGATGGATGAATGGACAAATACATACAGGACAGATAGATGGAGGAATAGATGGATAGATACATAGATGATAGATATATACATACAGGATGGATAGATGGATGAATAGATGGATAGATACATAGATGACAGATTGATTGATAGACAGATAAATAGATAGATAGATAGATAGATAGATAGATAGATAGGATGAATACATACAAGATAGATAGATGGATGAATAGATGGATAGATACATAGAAGATAGAATAGATGATGGATGGATGAATGGATGAATGAGAGAGAGAGAGATAATAGATGATAGGTGGATAAATAGATAATGGATAGACAGATGATTGATTGATTGATTGATTGACAGATGATAGATAGATAGTGTCCCTCAGTCAGTGTCTCAGTCAGCTTCAGCTCTGCTGACATTCCCTGTGGTCAGACAGACCCCAGAGTGGTGTGTGGTGTGGTGTGGTTTAGACAAATGAGGCAGACATGCAACGCCAGCTTTCCTTGGTGCTTTGTGGACCCTCCGTGGGCTTGTATTTAGTCCCAAATGGAGATCACATCTGTCCCATTGAAGTGGCCTGTTCACATCACAGCTCCCCACCCTTCAGGAGGAATCAGACGCCCACCTTCGACCCATGGTGTGTGCAATGTGAACTCCACGTGCCTTGGGCCACCTTGTGGGCTGTGGTTGACGTGCACCTGTCATCCCAGCTACTCCGGAGGCTGAGGCAGGAGAATCACTTGAACTCGGGAGGCGGAGGTTGTAGTGAGCCGAGATCGTGCCACTGTACTCCAGCCTGGGTGACACAGCGAGACTCTGTCTCAAAAAAATGAAAATAAAAATAAATAAAATAAAACGTCTACCCTAAATGAAATTTGCTGTGAGTATGGTGGGTACAACTTGGGAAAATGAGTAGGTGTTTGGTGAAAAGGAGGGGGGGGGGTCTCCCCTTTCTCTCAGCTGAGTGAAATTGAAGAGGAAAAAAATCTTAAAAGAAGGGGCAGGACTTGTAGGCTTATGCTAAAGTCCTGGAGTTGTAAAAGATAAAGGAAAGGGGACAGACAGGGTGGGTCACACCTGTCATCCCAGCACTTTGGGAGGCCGAGGCAGGTGGATCACATGAAGTCAGGAGTTCGAGACAAGCCTGGCCAACATGGTGAAACCCCATCTCTACTAAAAATACAAAATTTAGCAGGGCGTGGTGGTGGGTGCCTGTAATCGCAGCTACTCAGGAGGCTGAGGCAGGAGAATCTCTTGAACCTGGGAGGCAGAAAATGCAGTGAGCCGAGATTACGCCATTGCACTCTACCCTGGGCAACAAGAGCAAAACTGTCTCAAAAAAAAAAAAAAGAATGGGCAGGACTTCTTGTTCTTGTTGTTTCTGTTTTGAAACAGGGTCTCACTGTGTCGCTCAGGCTGGAGTGCAGTGGTGCGATCTGGGCTCACTGCAACCTCCACCTCCCGGGTTCAAGCCATTCTCCTGCCTCAGCCTCCGGAGTAGCTGGGATCACCGGTGCGCACCAACACGCCTGGCTAATTTTTGTATTTGTAGTAGAGATAGGGTTTCACAATGTTGCTCAGGCTGGTCTCGCACTCCTGACCTCAAATGATCCACCCGCCTCAGCCTCCCAAAGTGCTGGGATTACAGGCGTGAGCCACCGCACCCGTCTGTGTGTTGGTTTTCGTTTTGAGACAGGGTCTTGCTCTGTTGCCCAGGCTGGAGTGCAGTGGTGCAATCCTAGCTCAGTACAGCCTCGGACTCCTGGGCTCAAACGATCCTCCTGCCTCAGCCTCCAGAGTAGCTGGGACTACAGACCCCCCCACCTACACCCGGCTAATTATTTTATTTTTTATTTTTCTAGAAACAAAGTATCACTACATCACTCTGTTGCTCAGGCTATAGTCTCAAACTTCTGGTCTCAAGCAATCCTCCAACCTCAGCCCCCCAAAGTGGTAGGATTACAGGCATGAGCCACCATGCCTGGCCAAATGTGTGTTTTTTTGAGCCATTCTGTGAATGGCCATTTGTTACACCTGCTGAAACAGCTTCGTAAGGGTGAGGCTTGTATTTCCAGAGCACCATCTTGCTTGATCCTTGTAGCAAACCTACTATGGTATAGATGCCTTAGGCATATTTACAGATGTGTTGGCTGAGTGCAGTGGCTCACACCCGTAATCCCAGCACTTCAGGAGGCTGAGGTGGGAGGATCACTTGAGCCCAGGAGTTCGAGGCTGCAGTGAGCTATGATCACACCACAGAGCTTCAGCCTGGGAGACATAGCGAGACCCCATCTCTATCTGTTGGCTGAGTGCAGTGGCTCACCCCCCTAATCCCAGCACTTCAGGAGGCTGAGGCGGGAGGATCAGTTGAGCCCAGGAGTTCGAGGCTGCAGTGAGCTCTGATCACACCACAGAGCTTCAGCCTGGGAGACATAGCGAGACCCCATCTCTATCTGTTGGCTGAGTGCAGTGGCTCACACCCGTAATCCCAGCACTTCAGGAGGCTGAGGTGGGAGGATCACTTGAGCCCAGGAGTTCGAGGCTGCAGTGAGCTATGATCACACCACAGAGCTTCAGCCTGGGAGACATAGCGAGACCCCCATCTCTACCTGTTGGCTGAGTGCAGTGGCTCACCCCCCCTAATCCCAGCACTTCAGGAGGCTGAGGCGGGAAGATCACTTGAGCCCAGGAGTTCGAGGCTGCAGTGAGCTCTGATCACACCACTGAGCTTCAGCCTGGGAGACATAGCGAGACCCCATCTTTATCTGTTGGCTGAGTGCAGTGGCTCACACCCGTAATCCCAGGACTTCAGGAGGCTGAGGTGGGAGGATCAGTTGAGCTCAGGAGTTCGAGGCTGCAGTGAGCTGTGATCACACCACAGAGCTTCAGCCTGGGAGACATAGTGAGATGCCATCTCTACCAAAAAAAAATCATTTAGAAAAAAACAGCCAGGCATAGTGGCACACACCTGTAGTCCAGCTACTCGGGAGGCGGAGGCCGGAGTATGGCTTGAGCCCAGGAGGCTGAGGCTGCAGTGAGCTGGGATCACATCCCTACAGTCCAGCCTGGGCGACAGAGCAAGACCCTGTCTCAAAACAAAAAATGCAAGGACCCTGATCACGTCACTGCACTTCAGCCTGGGCAACAGAGAAAAGCCTCATCTGTACTAAAAATAAAAATAACGGGCCGGGCGTGGCGGCTCGCACCTGTCATCCCAGCACTTTGGGAGGCCGAGGTGGGTGGATCACAAGGTCAGGAGATCGAGACCATCCTGGCCAACACGGTGAAACCCCGTCTCTACTACTAAAAATACAAAAAATTAGCCGGGTGTGGTGGCGGGCGCCTGTAATCCCAGCTACTCTGGAGGCTGAGGCAGGCGGATCACGAAGTCAGGAGATCGAGACCATCCTGGCTAACACCGTGAAACCCAGTCTCTACTAAAAATACAAAAGATTAGATGGGCATGGTGGCGGGCGCCTGTAGTCCCAGCTACTCCAGAGGCTGAGGCAGGAGAATGGCGTGAACCCGGGAGGTGGAGGTTGCAGTGAGCCGAGATTGCACCATTGCACTCTGCACCCCAGCTTGGGCAACAGAGAGAGACTCTGTCTCGAAAATAAATAAATAAATAAATAAATAAATAAATTAATTAATTAATTAATTAATTAAAATTAACTTAAATTAAAATTAAATTAAATTAAATTAAATTAAATTAAAATTTAAAAAGCCAGACATCTTGTCTTGGGCCACCTGTCTGAGCTTGGAACCCAGGAGGGATACTCCCCACGGTGTACACCCGTGAAGCCCCCTCTCAACACCAATCCCTTTGCTGAATACAAAAGGCTTTTCATTTCCAGAGTATAAAGTAGATCTCTCTTGAATTTCTAGATATCCTCAGACAATAACAACCAATCATTAGAGGCGGCCCCACAGCCTTGCTCCCCAGTAGGGTGGAAGGCAGAGGTGCCCAGAGCCCCCCCAGCTCGGGGGCGAGTCACCTATGACCACAATTACCATCATTAGTGAGCTGGGCTCAGCTCCGCGGAAGCTGGAAAGCACACTCGCGAACACCCTTTGATCATTTCTGTTTCTAGGCCTTGAGTGATTCAATAAAACATACCTCTAAATTCAGATCCTTTCTGCGATGCCCTGTTTCAACTTTGAGGTTAAATTATCTAAAAGGAGTAACTGCCTAAGTTTTCTAGGCAAACTTCTCCATACTCGCGGCTTTTTCGTGGGAACTGCACTTACTGAAAGCAAGTTAATGTTCCTGCAAAATAGTATAAAGAGGCCGGTCGGGTGCTACGGTTTGTGTCTGTAACCCCAGCACTTTGGGAAGCTGAGGTGGAAGGATTGCTTGAGCCCAGCAATTGGAGAGCACCCGGAGCAACATAGCAAAACCCCAGGTCTATAAAAAATAATTTTTGGCCAGGAGCAGTGGCTCACACCTGTAATCCCAGCACTTTGGGAGGCTGAGGTGGGCAGATCACAAAGTCAAGAGATCGAGACCATCCTGGCCAACAATGGTGAAACCCTGTCTCTCCTAAAAATACAAAAATTAGCCAGGCATGGTGGTGGACACCTGTAATCCCAGCTACTTGGGAGGCTGAGGCAGGAGAAGCACTTGAATGAGGGTGGCAGAGGTTGCAGTGAGCTGAGATCGCACCACTGCACTCCAGCCTGGCAACAGAGCAAAATTCCATCTAAAAAAGGAAAAAAAAAAAAAAAAAAAAAGGAGTGGGGGACCCCAGGCCAGGCACGGTGGCTTACGCCTGTAATCCCAGCACTTTGGGAGGCCAAGGCAGGAGGATCACCTGAGGTCAGAAGTTCGAGACCGGCTTGGCCAACATGGTGAAACCCCATATCTACTAAAAATACAAAAATTAGCCAGGCTTGGTGGTGGACACCTATAATCCCAGCTACTTGGGAGGCTGAGGCAGGAGAGTCAGTTGAACCCAGGAGGCAGAGATTGCAGCGAGCCAAGATCGTGCCATCGCACTCCAGCCTGGGGTACAAGAGCATAACTCCATCTCAAAAAAAAGGGGGGACCTCAGAGAGCTCCCTCACCCCTTTCACCATATGAGAACACAGCCAGACAGAGCCATCTATGAATGAGCAAACAGGTCCCCATCAAACACAAAATCTACCACGCTTTGATCCGGGACTTTCCCCACCAAACACCAAATCTACCACGCGTTGATCTGAGACTTCCCAGCCTCTACAGCTGTGAGCAGTAAATGTCTACTGTTTCTAAGCCATGCAGTCTATGGCATTCTGCCATAGCAACACCAAGGAACTAAGACAGCCGCCACCAGGTCTATGAGATTCTAGCTTCTATTTAGCAAAGGCTCAATGAAACCAGAAGAGAGAAAGACGTGTCCTGCTTTTCAATCCATGCCCCCTGCACTGTGAACCCAGTCACAATTCTTTCCTCTTACCCACACGTGGCCAATAGTTGGTCCTCTCTTTGGCTGTCCTGCCTCTGATTTGTGTCCACAGTGAACCCACCTCATGGCTGTAACAAATCTCCTCTTCCTCTCCCACTGGCTGATCCTGTTGGTCATCGTGAAACGTTTCCTGAGGTTCCCAAAGCTCGCTCCACCCCAAACCAAGGGCACTTTCTTCCTGATGCCTGAGTTCCTCATGCTCCTTCCATGAACATGTGAGATGGGGAAGCTGAATCATCGTGCCGGGACTCGGAGCCTTGTCATCTTGGGGTCATTCCTGCCTCACACGTCTCAGTGGGAACCAGCGTCACCTCCCTCTTTGGCATCCTGGAGCCTCCTACATTCTCTATCCCCCCATCCTGGCATCCAGGGAGCTGGACTTTCTGCCCAGCACTTGGAACCTTGAGAGAATAAAGGAAATCAGCTGCAGGACAGAAATTCCTCATGACGACAGCAACCTCTCCAGAGCCCAGAGGCAGCTTGGAGAGTCCTCCCCGACCACCTTCCTCCCTTGGGTTCTGCCCTGTTGTCTGAGTCTCCGTCTTTGGGTTCCCTGTCAAGACTATAAATTCTCCTAATGTTTTTCCCATGAATTCCTTCCCTGGCTAAGCTATTGAGGTCTTCTCTGATCCTCTCATGTCCTTTTCCTTGTTCTCCTTAGACCTCGTCCACCTCCACTCCTTCTATATCCCACCCGTGTGTGGAGCATCTGCAGGGACACTCCGACTCCTAGGTTGCTTCCTCTGCAAGATCTGGGGTGATATTTTCAGCTGCCTGAATAACTTCTCCACGTGCAGCCTTGATGATTGAAGATAAGGTTATGCCACCTCCCAAAGAACAGGTCAAAGACTTGGTAGGACATTCAGATTGTCTCGTTATCTGCTGCACTTCTAATTACAAATCAGAGACCGATCCATCTTATCTGCAGGTTTAAAATAAAGCTACTTCTGCACATCACTTTGTGGTCAGACGGAGGGGAACTCTCCACTTTTAAATTCAAAGTTGAATTGAATGAACGAATGAGTAAATGAATTAGTTAGTACTTGATGGAGACTTTCTCACCTCCCTGGCTGAGAAAAACTCCAATATCCACTCCAAACATGCCAGCAACTAAGTAAATAAGTACATTTCTGGTGGGGCTATCTGTTTGCTCTCCAAAGAAAGCAAACTCAGCCGAGCACGGTGGCTCATGCCTGTAATCTCAGCATTTTGGGAGGCCAAGGCGGGAGGATCACCTGAGGTCAGGGGTTCAAGACCAGCCTGGCCAACTTGGTAAAACCCCGTCTCTACTAAAAGTACAAAAAAATTAGCTGGGTGTGGTGGCAGGTGTCTGTAATCCCAGCTATTTGGGAGACTGAGGCAGGAGAATCGCTTGAACCCCAGAGGTGGAGGTTGCAGTGAGCCGAGATTGCACCATTGCATGCCAGCCTGGGCAACAAGGGTGAAACTATCTGAAAAATAAAATAAAATAAAATAGAAAGCAAACTCTTCCTTCTCTGCATGGAAATAAACTTCTCTTCTCCTTTTTGTTGCTTCTGAAAAATGAGACAAAATGAAGAGAAGAGAATGATATATTGTGATGTGAAAACACACACACACACATACACAAATGTCTCTCTTTTCTCTGCACCAATTACTAAATGAAAGCCAGTTTAGTGAATGTTTAAACTTCTCCACCCTAGAGGTTGAGCTCTCTGGGTACAGAAACCTCTCACTATGTTTCAGCTCCTCTGTCTCAAAAAAACCCAAAAGATAGATGGATAGATAGATGATAGATGGATGGATGGATTAGATGGATGGATGGATAGATAGAGAGAGAGATAGATAGATAGATAGATAGATAGATAGATAGACAGACAGACAGACAGACAGACAGACAGACAGACAGACAGACAGACAGAATTGCCGGGCGCGGTGGCTCACGCCTATAATCCCAGCACTTGGGCAGGCCGAGGCAGGCAGATCACAAGGTCAAGAGATCAAGACCATCCTGGCCAACATGGTGAAACCCCGTCTCTACTAAAAGTAAAAAATCAGCCAGGTGTGGTGGCAGGTGCCTGTAGTCCCAGCTACTCAGGAGGCTGAGGCAGGAGAATCACTTGAACCCAGAAGGCAGAGGTTGCAGTGAGCCAAGATCGCACCACTGCACTCCAGCCTGGGCGACAGAGTGAGACTCAGTCTCAAAAAGAAAGAAAGAAAGAAAGAAAGAAAGAAAGAAAGAAAGAAAATCTACAGCAAAGTACCACAAACCACAGGGCTTAAACAACAGACATTGATTTCTCACACACATGAAGACTGGAGGTCCAAGATCAAAGTGGCAACATCTCAGCTCCTGGTGAGGACTCCCTTCCTGGCTTGCAGACGGCAACCTTCTTGCTGTGTCATTCTATGGTGGGGGATCGAGAGAAAGAGACAGAGAGAGAGAGAGAGAGAGAGGAAGCTCTGGTGCCCCTTTTACGGGGATACTAATCCCATTCATGAGACTCTACCATCACGACCTCCTCACCTCCCAAAGACCCCCCACTAGTAACACTCTGACCTTGGGGTTCAGGGTTTCAACGTAGGACTTGGCAGGACAAAGCATTCATTCTGTCTGCAGAAAAAGATCCACAAAGCCCCTTTGGAACCTGGACTGGGACACAGCCGTGCATCTGGGGAGGCTCCAAACCCTCTCTGTGGTATCAGGAATAACCACCGGTTTTTTGTTGTTGTTTTGTTTGTTTTTGTTTTTAAGATGGAGTCTCGCTGTGTCACCCAGGCTGGTGTGCAGTGGTGCGATCTCGGCTCACTGCAACCTCCACCTCCCAGGTTCAAGCGATTCTCCTGCCTCAGCCTCCCGAGTAGCTGGGACTACAGGCGCCCGCCACCACGCCCGGCTAATTTTTTGTATTTTTGGTAGAGACGGAGTTTTACCATGTTGGCCAAGATGGTCTCGATCTCCTGACCTGTTGATCCGCCCGCCTCCGCCTCCCAAAGTGCTGGGATGACAGGCGTGAGCCACCGCGCCCGGCCAACCACAGGTTTTTTCCAAAGACTGAAACCAACAAACAAAAAAAATCACCAAAATTCACAAAAGTATGTCTGTTACGACTTCCCGTCTTTCCAAACGCTCACCTTTCACACTTTTCATTTTCATCATAAAACACTGACGAGTCGCTTTTTCTGCCTCCAACAAGCAGTAGAAACACAACAAAGTATCACCAAAAGTCCACATGCGACTACTATGAAAGCAGGAACATCTAACAATCTAAGGGCCCCTTTAGACACGAAAAAAGGCAAAAATTAACATTTCACGCTAGACCAGGACAGCACAAAGGGAATATGGCCTGGGGCATTCACCTCTTCATCCTCACGAATTACCAGGTGTGGTTGGAGACATATGTGTGGTTTGTCTACCTCACGTGGGTGTCTGTAAAGAAACGTCTGTCCCTGCGTCCAGGGCCCCTTTGAGCCTCACGCCTCTCCCCCCTGCACAGGTAGCTCCACGAAGCCTTGTGGAATCAGCCGAGGCCGGACGCGTGGTTTATGAGGCCTCCAGGTCGCTGAGTAACATTTGCAGCAGCAGCAGCAGCCTGAGGAAGGGGTCAATGTTTGCCACACAGATGTGTATGTCTGTGTGTGGGTGTGAGTGTGTGTGTACAGGTGTGCGTGCGTGAGACTGTGTATGTGTGTGTCTGTGCAGGTGTGTATGAATGTCTGTGTGTATATGTCTGTGTGTGGGTGCGAGTGTGTGTACAGGTGTGTGTGTGCACCTGTGTGTGTGCGGCTGTGTATCTGTGTGTGTATGAATGTTTGCCATACAGATGTGTATGTCTGTGTGTGGGTGTGAGTGTATGTGTACAGGTGTCCGTGCATGGGCCTGTGTATGTGTGTGTGTATGAATGTGTGTGTGTATATAGCTGTGTATGTTTGTGGGTGTGAATGTATGTGTACAGGTGTGTGTGTGCACCTGTGTGTGTGCGGGTGTGTATGAATGTGTATGTGTGTGGGTGTGAATCTATGTGTACAGGCGTGTGTGTGTGCACCTGTGTGTGTGTGTGTGTGTGCAGGTGTGTGTGTGGGGGTATGAATGTATGTCTGTGTGTGGGTGTGAATGTGTGTGTACAGATGTGTGTGTAGGTGAGTATGAATGCATATGTGTGTGTGGGTGTGAATGTATGTGTACAGGCGTCTGTGTGCGCCCGTGTGTGTGTGCAGGTGTGTATGAATGTGTGTGTGTGGGTGTGTATGTCTGTCTCTGTGTGCACAGGCCAGGGAAGCTCACACACAAACAGCTGTCTTCTTTGATTCATCTCCGCCCCCACCCTGGTGCGTTGTGCAGAGTTCATTGCACCCCCAAAATACTCAGTGCCCCGGCGTGAACCCTGAGTGGCCCAGCCTGGGCAGGTGCATGTCTCCAACCCGCCTTGTGGAACCCGCCACACTCCTGAAGGAAACGGTCTTCCCAGCTGAGCAGGCTTGAACCTGCTGCCCTAGATCCTGGGTCTTCCTATTGGGCTCCATTCCAGGGTACCTCCTGGGGTCTCTGCACCCTCCTCCAACACCAGCTCTGGAGTGTGTGTGAAGCTCCTAAAAACACCAACCCTCCCAGCACTTTGGGAGGCCGAGGCGGGTGGATCACCTGAGGTCAGGAGTTCGAGACCAGCCTGGCCAACACGGTGAAACCCCGTCTCTACTAAAAATACAAAATTAGCCCGGCGTGGTGGCAGGTGCTTGTAATCCCAGCTATTCCGGAGGCTGAGGCAGGAGAATGACATGGATCCAGGAGGCGGAGGTTGCAGTGAGCTGAGATCACGCCATTGCACTCCAGCCTGGGCAACAGAGTGAGACTCTGTCTCAAAAAAACAAAACAAAACAAAAACGCCAGCCCACCCAGGCAATGCCTGTTGCATACCCAGGACTCTGCATTCCAGGCACCAGAGGCAGGAAGCTTGACCAAGCTGGCCAGGGAAGAAGCAAAGCTGCCCGTGTCGACCTGTCCGTCACTGCGGGAATGCAGGTGCTCAGGTACGCCACCTTTTGTCCCCAGCTTCCTGGCCAGCCGCGGGAACCCCCTGCTGCTCCCTTTCTGGGGGAACAGTGATGGGGACCGGGTGCTTTTGCTCCCCTGAGACTGTGACTGTATTTTGAAGCTGCCGCCAGGATGCCAGCGGCTCCGTCCCAGCAAACAGGCCACATAGCCGGGCGCGGTGTCTCACGCCTGTCATCCCCGCACTTTGGGAGGCCGAGGCGGGCGGATCACGAGGTCAGGAGTTCGAGACCATCCTGGCCAACATGGTGAAACCCCCGTCTCTACTAAAAATACAAAAAATTAGCCGGGCGTGGTGGCAGGTGCCTGTAGTCCCAGCTACTCAGGAGGCTGAGGCAGGAGAATGGCGTGAACCCGGGAGGTGGAGGTTGCAGGGAGCCGAGATCGCGCCACTGCACTCCAGCCTGGGCGACAGAGCGAGACTCCATCTCAAAAAAAAAAAAAAAAAAAAAAAAAAAACAGGCCACACGTGTGCACAGTGAGGCTCTCCAAGCCCATCGGTGTCCCAGGAAACGTAACAGCCCCTGAGCTCTGCTCCTCATCCAGGACCCCAGACCGACTTCTCCTCGACAGCCCTGGGACAGACACAACCGCGGCCTCCTCCTCCCCCTCCTCCCCTCTCCGCCTCTTCGGCAGAGGCCCCCACGTCTGCACGATCAGGAACAAATATCATTTCTGATTCAACATCACGTTACCTGCCAGTGCTGTGGTCTTTCCTCATCAGGTTGCACGTACCTCGTATGCTTTGTGGTTAAATTATGTATTAAGGTCAATGTCAAAACACAGCAGCCCCGTAACCTGCAGGGAACTGGCTTTTATTCGTGATCACGGTGAAACGGGGGCCGCCTGTCAGCCAGCCGGGGTGTGCGCCCAGCGTGGGAGCCCCCGTGCCGTGGCGTTCTACAAAGGCGGCCCGTCGTCTCCCAGGACGCACCCTTGATAGATTGACCCAGATAACGCGCCTCTCTTGAAAGGCATCTGCCCTGCCTCTTCCATCTGAAACCTGTCAGCTTCACCTATAGACTCACGTCAGAAATCAAACAGCAGAGGCCGCGTGTGCCTGGGACGCTCCCCGTGTCATGTCCTGACTTGTAGTTTGAGATCTTCTAAAGGAAAACGGTGTCAGAAGAAGGAAGGCTGGGAGGAGTGTGCTGTTCCGTGTTGCTTTATCTTTTTTTTACCCCCTTAAAAAAAAAAAAAAGACAAATGCCGGAAACGACGGGCTGCAAACTTTTTTTCTAAAAAGTTGCCGCATTCCGAAAGCCGCCGTGGGCCTCATGGTAAATGAAGCACGTCGGGGTGTTGAAGGAGGCAGCTCTGGGACTGGGTGGGGGGTGGCGGGGAGTGGCGGGCCGGGGGGAGCTGTAGGAACCTCCTGGAAACTGGAGGAATTTGTGCAGGACGTATATTGATTGTGACTCTTCGGGGTTTTTTCTTTCCTTTCTTTGGTTTCATTTCCTTCCTCCCTCCCTCCCTCCCTTCCTTCCCTGTCTCTGTCTGTGTCTCTGTCTCTCTGTATCTCTCTGTCTCTCTGTCTCTGCCTCTCTCTGTGTCTCTCTGTCTCTCTCTCCATCTCTCTCTTTGTCTGTCTCTGTCTCTCTCTGTCTCTGTCTGTCTCTGTTTCTCTGTCTCTGTTTCTCTCTGTGTCTCTCTGTCTCTCTCTGTGTCTCTCTGTCTCTGTCTCTCTGTGTGTATCTCTCTGTCTCTCTGTCTCTGTCTCTCTCTCTGTCTCTCTCTTTGTCTCTGTGTGTGTCTCTCTCTGTCTCTATCTCTGTCTCTCTGTATCTCTCTGTCTCTGTCTCTCCGTCTTTGTCTCTGTCTTTCTGTGTCTCTACGTCTCTGTCTGTCTCTGTGTCTCTGTCTCTCTCTGTATCTGTATCTCTCTGTCCCTCTGTCTCTCTCTGTCTCTCCATCTTTGTATCTCTCTGTCTCTGCCTGTCTCTCTTTCTCTGTCTCTGCCTCTCTCTGTGTCTCTTTCTCTGTCTCTTCATCTCTCTTTGTCTCTCTGTCTGTGTCTCTCTCTGTCTCTCTCTCTCTGTATCTCTTTGTCTCTCTCTCTCTTTCTCTTTGTCTCTGTCTCTCTGCCTCTATCTTTGTCTCTCTCTCTCTCTCTGTATCTCTTTGTCTCTCTATCTCTCTCTCTTTCTCTTTGTCTCTGTCTCTCTGCCTCTCTCTTTGTCTCTCTCTCTCTCTGTCTCTGTGTCTCTCTCTCTTTCTCTCTGAGCCAGTTCATCCTCCCCTGGTGCCTAGTTTTTAGGGGATTTTGAGCGTAATAAAAACTTATTCCTGGCCGGGCGCAGTGGCTCACACCTGTCATCCCAGCACTTTGGGGGGCTGAGGTGGGCAGATCCCCTGAGCTCATGAGTTCAAGACCAGCCTGACCAACATGGAGAAACCCCGTCTCTACTAAAAATACAAAATCACCCAGGCGTGCTGGCAGGTGCCTGTAATCCCAGCTACTCGGGAGGCTGAAGCAGGAGAATTGCTTGAACCCAGGAGGCGGAGGTTGCAGGGAGCCGAGATCGTACCACTGCACTCCAGCCTGGGTGACAGAGCGAGACTCTGTCTCAAAAATAAAACTCTTGGCCGGGTGCGGTGGCTCACGTCTGTCATCCCAGCACTTTGGGAGGCCGAGGCGGGCGGATCGCCTGAGGTCAGGAGTTCGAGACCAGCCTGACCGACATGGTGAAACCCCGTCTCTACTAAAAATATAAAAATTAGCCAGGCGTGGTGGCAGGTTCCTGTAATCCCAGCTACTCAGGAGGCTGAGGCAGGAGAATCGCTTGAACCTGGGAGGCGGAGGTTGCAGTGAGCCGAGATCGCGCCACTGCACTCCAGCCTGGGTGACAGAGCGAGACTCTATCTCCAAAAACAAAAAAAGAGAGAGAGAGAGAGAGAGACAGGGTCTTGCCCTGTCACCCAGGCTGGAGTGCGGTGGTGCAATCACAGCTCACCACCGCGTCCACCTCCCGGGCTCACACCATCCTGCGGTCTGGACGGGTCCCCGGGACACCCCTGTCTTTTCCCACCCCCTCCACCTGCAGGACCCCTCCCCTCCTCTTTGCTCACTTCTCCATTTTCCCAGTGAATTTTCCCCTTTCCTGGGGCCTCACCCACACCCGGGACCTGGGGCCACAGCTCCTGCCCATCCCTGCGCCAGGCACCCATGGCCGGCCATGAGTTCTGGTCCTTCACTGGCAAGGAGGCACCTCCCAGGACCGGATACAAACCCGTAGGTACAAATCTCATCCGTCCTCAGCTCGGGGAGACCCAGGTGCCTCTCACAGCGCTGACAGCCACGGCCCGTGTCGTGGGCTGGGTCAAGAATAGAAGCTCCTTCCCCCACTGAGAATGACTGAGAATCAGTGGTGTTTTATCCTGAATTTGATATTCAGAGTCGAATGAACTCTTTTTTTTTTTTCTTTCCCCAGCTCAACTCTCATCTATTTATCTTAAGGCAGACGATACGCTGTGATTTTATAAGAAAGCGCTCCCAATCAAAGCGTACCTATCCAGAGGTAATTAATACAAAGATTGCTGAATTAAAGATGTGAGTCTCCGCTCTCGGGCGAGGGGCCCAGGGACCCCGTCTCCCGGGCCCAAATTATGCCAGAGACAGACCAATTAACACCCCGCGTCATCCTCTTTTATGTTAACTTCAATGACAGCTTCTCACCATTTTTAAAGTTATTTTCTTCTTCGCCATCTCTGCACATCAAAGAGCCAGGCCAGAGAGGCCCCCGCAGGTGAGATCAGTGCCAGGAGACCTGGGAGGGGACGACCGCCGCCCAGGAACCCCCACACGGATCACTGTAGGGTCTGCCTCGGGGAGCGAAGACCCTCAGGGAAAGGGCCCTTCTGAGGGGAAATCCTGGTCAGTTTTTTTATTATTATCATTATTATACTTTAAGTTTTAGGGTCCATGTGCACAACGTGCAGGTTTGTTATATACGTATACATGTGCCATGTTGGTATAGCATTAGGTATATCTCCTAATGCTATCCGTCCTCCCTCCACCCCACCCCACAACAGGCCCCGATGTGTGATGTTCCCCACACTGTGTCCATGTGTTCTCATTGTTCAATTCCCACCTATGAGTGAGAACATGCAGTGTTTGGTTTTTAGTCCTTGCTATAGTTTACTGAGAATGATGATTTCCAATTTCATCCACGTCCCTACAAAGGACATGAACTCATCCTTTTTGATGGCTGCATAGTATTCCATGGTGTATATGTGCCACATTTTCTTAATCCAGTCTATCGTTGTTGGACATTTGGGTTGGTTCCAAGTCTTTGTTATTGCGAATAGTGCCGCAATAAACATACGTGTGCATGTGTCTTTATAGCAGCATGATTTATATTCCTTTGGGTATATACTCAGTAATGGGATGGCTGGGTCAAAGGGTATTTCTAGTTCTAGATCCCTGAAGAATCACCACACTGACTTCCACAATGGTTGAACTAGTTTACACTCCCACCAACAGTGTAAAAGTGTTCCTATTTCTCCACATCCTCTCCAGCACCTGTTGTTTCCTGGGGGAGGGGGGAGGGATAGCTTTAGGAGATACACCCAATGTAAATGACGAGTTAGTGGGTGCAGCACACCAACATGGCACATGTATACATATGTAACTAACCTGCACGTTGTGCACATGTACCCTAAATCTTAAAGTATAATAAGAAAAAAGAAAAAAGAAAAAAAATGCCATTGACAAACCCAACTCCCATCGCGGCTGCCTCCCAACCTCAAAACGGCCGTCTCAAAGCACACAATGAAACTGCCTCTGCCGTCGCCTCTGTCCCCCTCACTAATCGCCAGGTGGGAGAGGTTTCCACGGGGTCCGTCTCCTCATCTCTTGAAGTCCCTTCATGCAGCTCGGCCGCCAAAAGCTCCCGAGTTTCAGTGTCTTGACCGGTGAACGGGAGAAAACAGAATGGCCCAAGGTGACATCCCAGGTCGGCGGGCAGCTGGTGACATTTCGGCTCAAGCACACTGAGTAAGACTCACAGCCACACCAGGTCACAGAGAGTCTGGAAACGCAGCCCGGGCTGGGCAGTGTATGCTGCTGCTACAATGGAAGAATGGAGGGAAGCTTCCCTCCTTTCCTTCCTTCCTTCCTTCCTTCCTTCCATCCCTCCTTCCTTCCTTCCTTTCATCCTTCCCTCCTTTCCCTTCCTTCCTTCCGTCCCTCCTTCCTTCATTTTGTCCTTCCCTCCCTCCCTCCTTCCCCTTCCTTCCTTCCATCCCTCCTTCCTTCATTTTGTCCTTCCCTCCCTCCCTCCTTCCCCTTCCTTCCTTCCTTTCATCCTTCCCTCCCTCCCTCCTTCCCCTTCTTTCCTTCCTTCCCTCCTTCCTTCCTTTCGTCCTTCCCTCCCTTCCTCCTTCCCCTTCCTTCCTTCCATCCCTCCTTCCTTCCTTTCTTCCTTTGTTCCCTCCCTCCCTCCCTTCCCTCCTTTCTTTCTTCCTTTGTTCATTGCCTCCTTCTTCCTTCTTCATTGCCTTTGCAGCAATGAAGGAATCATCCCTTGCCATGTGCCAGCCTCCCATATAGATTCTCTCCTTCCTTCTGAGCCCCTGTTGGTGCTTGACTAATCCATGGGTCCACGCCCATGCCAACATCCCAAAGACAGGTGCCAGTGTGCAAGGGTCATAATCAAGCCACTTAAAGAGCTGTTGGGCCGGGCGCGGTGGCTTACGCCTGTCATCCCAGCACTTTGGGAGGCCAAGGCAGGTGGATCACAAGGTCAGGAGATCGAGACCATCCTGGCTAACGCGGTGAAACCCCGTCTCTACTAAAAATACAAAAAAGTATCCAGGCGTGGTGGCGGGCACCTGTAGTCCCAGCTACTGGAGAGGCTGAGGCAGGAGAATGGTGTGAACCCGGGAGGCGGAGCTTGCAGTGAGCCGAGACCGCACCACTGCATCCAGCCTGGTGACAGAACGAGACTCCGTCTCAAAAAAAAAAAAAAAAAGATCTGTTGGCTGTCTGAATAAAAGATGGGAAATTAGGCCAGGCACCGTGGCTCACGGCTGTAATTCTAGTACTTTGGGAGGCCAAATCGGGCAGATCACCTGAGGTTGGGAGTTCAAGACCAGCCTGGGCAACATGATGAAACCCCGTCTCTATTAAAAATACAAAAATTAACCGGGGTGGTGGCACGTGCCTGTAATCCCAGCTACTTGGGAGGCTGAGGCAGGAGAATCACTTGAACCCGGGAGGCGGAGGTTGCAGTGAGCTGAGATTGTGGCATTTCACTCCAGCCTGGGCCGCAGAGTGAGAGAGGAAGTGTAATGCCACCACGCCTGGCTAATTTTTTTTTTCTTTTTTTTTTTTTTGTATTTTTAGTAGAGACAGGATTTCACCATGTTGGCCAGGCTGGTCTCGAACTCCTGACCTCAGGTGATCCACCTGCCTCAACCTGCCAAAGTGCTGGGATGACAGACATGAGCCACCGCGCCCGACCCAAAGTGATTTTTTTTTCATATGGCACATTTAAAGCAGTGGAATTCTGGTTGCCCCACCTTCTGTGGTCTTGGGGAATGTTCCATTTTTACATAATTAGTTATGCATCTCTATGAGCCCATGAAACCACAGCTCCCTCCACTTAAGGGACGTAAAAAATGGAACATTAGACTTCACCAGTATCGCACCCTCGCACAACAAGAGTTAAAGGCCCGTCTGAATCTCACACATGGAGACGCCCTCGGCTTGGAGCTTCAGTTTTACAACATCAGCCACGTTTTCTTTGTCTTGTCCATGGTTGATGGGCCCCTAGATGGATTCCACGTCTTCGATTTGGGAATAGGGCTAGAAGGAAGAACAACCATTTTCCTTCACTCACCCCTGGGTCTTAAACCAAAGGATGGAGCCGGGTAGAGAGCTGAAGATTTGAGGTGTCTCTCTTTGCCTCCCACCCAATGTGGTGCACATTCTGCATTGGTTGGGTCCTTTGCGGCCAGTGAAGACCCACACTGAGGACGGGGTCCCTCAGTCAGCTGAGACTTCAGCTAAGTACGTGTAATCTTGGTCTTGTGCCTCTGAGCCTCAGAGAAGGTGGTTCTCTGCTCACTCGCGAGAGGGGAACCCTGGGTCCCCCGACTCCAATGTGAATCCCCCGTACAGAGCACCCCCAGGATGACATTCCCCAGGTCCATGGAAGCGTCTAGCATTCAGGCTCACATGCCCCTTGCAGTGGGCACTGAGACGCTGGGCTCCACAGAGAGATGTGTCCTCCCCATCAGCCCTCAACTCCACCTGCCACCCCAAGAGCCCAGAGTCCACCCAGCACCCAACACCCAGAGTCCACTCACCATCCCGACACCCAGACTCCACCCAACACCCAGCCTCCACCTACCACCCAACAGCCAGGCTCCACCCAACACCCCAACACCCAGAGTCCACTCACGACTGCAACACTCCAGACTCTACCCAACACCTCAACACCCAGACTCCACCCAACACCCAGACTCCACCCAACACCCAACACCCAGAGTCCACCCAACCCCCCAACACCCAGAGTCCACTCACCACTGCAACACTCCAGACTCTACCCAACACCTCAACACCCAGCATCCACCTACCACCCAACAGCCAGGCTCCACCCAACACCCCAACGCCCAGAGTCCACTCACCACTGCAACACTCCAGACTCTACTCAACACCTCAATGCCCAGACTCTACCCAACAGCCAGGCTCCACCCAATACCCCAACAGCCAGAGTCCACCCACCACCCAACACCCAGACTCTACCCAACACCCCAACACCCAGAGTCCACTCACCACTGCAACACTCCAGACTCAACCCAACACCTCAACACCCAACCTCCACCTACCACCCAACAGCCAGGCTCCACCCAACACCCCAACGCCCAGAGTCCACCCACCACCCAACACCCAGACTCTACCCAACACCCCAACACCCAGAGTCCACCCGCCACCCCAACACCCAGACTCTACCCACCACCCCAACACCCCAGACCCCACCCACAACCCCAACAACCAGACTCCACCCACCACACCAATTCCGACACTCCACCCAACACCCAGACTCCACCCAACACCCAGAGTCCACCCAACACCCCAGACTCCACCTCCAGGGTCCTGAGCCCAAGGCAGAAGCCGACCCCTTAACCCCTGGGTGAGGGTGACAGCTGTGCTGTCAATGCAGGTTGGCGAGAGTTTGCTCCTGTGTCGTGTGAGGCACTGCCTGCAAAAACAACCATCGCCTGTCTTTAAAAACAGGATTTCACACGGCCAGGCACAGTGGCTGATGCCTGTAATCCTAACACTTTGGGAGGCTGAGGCATGCAGATCACCTGAGGTCAGGAGTTTGAGACCAGCCTGGCCAACAAGGTGAAACCCTGTCTCTACAAAAAAATACAAAAAAAAATGAGTTGGGTGTGGTGGCAGGTGCCTGTGGTCCTGGCTACTCGGGAAGCTGAGGCGGGTGGATCACCTGAGGTTAGGAGTTCAAGACCAGCCCAGGCAATGTGGAGAAACCCCGTCTGTACAAAAAAATACAAAAAAATACAAAAAAAATGAGTTGGGTGAGGTGGCAGGTGCCTGTGGTCCAGGCTACTCGGGAGGCTGAGGCAGGAGGATCACTTGAGGCCAGGAGCCGGAGGCTGCCCTGAGCTGAGATCATTCCCCCTGTGCTCCAGCCCGGATGACAGAATGAGACCCTGTCTAGAAAAAACAAACCACAAAAAAAATAAACTTTTTGATGAAAACCCCAACAGACCTCCAGAGCCCGTGTGAGGAGGGGTGTCGGCAGGCAAAGCCGGGAATGGGAGTCTTTTGCCCAAGAGGCCGTGGCGGCCGCCTGCTGCGTCTACAGACACGGAAATGTGTCCTTGGCCTTTTCCGCACAGCTTGAGACCCGGGTCCGAGAAGCGGCTTCCTTCCTTGGAATCTTGGAAATGTGGCAGAGAATAGGGGGGATGAGGAGACGGTGCAAAGTGAAACGTGGCTGATTTTCATCTCCTGGGCTAGATGATTGCTCACTCCCGACAGCTTCTGTTTTGTGAGGGGAGCGTCAGAAACACAGTCGAGCAAAGGTTTCACGACGTCGGTTCTGAAGTAGCCGGTTACAGGGTCTGAACGGCACGGCGTTGGGAGCCGGTGGAGGGAAGGGGCTTGATCCCGGTTTGGGATGAATTTAAAGACCTGAGCGCCGGCCCACGAGGCGGGAAGGGGGTCCCGGGGTTCGCAGCCTGGGGACCCACAAGGGTGAAGGCAGTGACGTGTTTCAAAACTCAGCAAAGGGTCCGACAAAGGTCCACCGTTTCCGTAGGTGCCACTGCCATCGTGTGGCCGAAGAGAAAATATGTGATGAAAAACGCAGGGCTGGAGCGGCTATCCTGTCTCTGGGGTGTCCGTCCTGTGTCTGTGGTGTCCGTCCTGTCTCTGGGGGTCTCCGTCCTGTCTCTGGGCTGTCCGTGCTGTCTCTGGGGTGTCCGTCCTGTCTCTGAGGTGTCCGTCCTGTCTCTGGGATCTCCGTCCTGTCTCTGGGGTCTCCGTCCTGTCTCTGGGGCGTCCGTGCTGTCTCTGGGGCCTCCGTCCTGTCTCTGGGGTCTCCGTCCTGTCTCTGGGGTGTCCGTGCTGTCTCTGGGATGTCCGTCCTGTCTCTGGGGTGTCCATCCTGTCTCTGGGGTGTCCGTGCTGTCTCTGGGGTCTCCGTCCTGTCTCTGGGGTGTCCGTCCTGTCTCTGGGGTGTCCGTCCTGTCTCTGGGGATCTCTGTCCTGTCTCTGGGCTGTGCGTCCTGTCTCCGGTGTGTCCGTCCTGTCTCCGGGGTGTCCATCCTGTCTCCGGGGTGTCCGTCCTGTCTCCAGGGTGTCCGTGCTGTCTCTGGAGTCTCCGTCCTGTCTCTGGGGTCTCCGTCCTGTCTCTGGGGTGTCCGTCCTGTCTCTGGGGTCTTCATGCTGTCTCTGGGGTGTCCGTCCTGTCTCTGAGGTGTCCGTCCTGTCTCTGGGATGTCCGTCCTGTCTCTGGGGTGTGCGTGCTGTCTCTGGGGTGTCCGTCCTGTCTCTGAGGTGTCCGTCCTGTCTCTGGGATGTCCGTCCTGTCTCTGGGGTGTGCGTGCTGTCTCTGGGGTGTCTGTCCTGTCTCTGGAGTCTCCGTCCTGTCTCTGGGGTGTCCGTCCTGTCTCTGGGGTCTTCGTGCTGTCTCTGGGGTGTCCGTCCTGTCTCTGGGGTCTTCATGCTGTCTCTGGGGTGTCCGTCCTGTCTCTGAGGTGTCCGTCCTGTCTCTGGGATGTCCGTCCTGTCTCTGGGGTGTGCGTGCTGTCTCTGGGGTGTCCGTCCTGTCTCTGAGGTGTCCGTCCTGTCTCTGGGATGTCCGTCCTGTCTCTGGGGTGTGCGTGCTGTCTCTGGGGTGTCTGTCCTGTCTCTGGAGTCTCCGTCCTGTCTCTGGGGTGTCCGTCCTGTCTCTGGGGTGTGCATGCTGTCTCTGGGGTGTCCGTCCTGTCTCTGGAGTCTCCATCCTGTCTCTGGGGTGTCCGTCCTGTCTCTGGGGTCTTCGTGCTGTCTCTGGGGTGTCCGTCCTGTCTCTGGGGTCTTCATGCTGTCTCTGGGGTGTCCGTCCTGTCTCTGAGGTGTCCGTCCTGTCTCTGGGATGTCCGTCCTGTCTCTGGGGTGTGCGTGCTGTCTCTGGGGTGTCCGTCCTGTCTCTGAGGTGTCCGTCCTGTCTCTGGGATGTCCGTCCTGTCTCTGGGGTGTGCGTGCTGTCTCTGGGGTGTCTGTCCTGTCTCTGGAGTCTCCGTCCTGTCTCTGGGGTGTCCGTGCTGTCTCTGGGGTGTCCATCCTGTCTCTGGTGTGTCCGTCCTGTCTCTGGGGTATCCGTGCTGTCTCTGGGGTGTCCGTCCTGTCTCTGGGGTGTCCTTGCTGTCTCTGGGGTGTCCGTCCTGTCTCTGAGGTATCCGTCCTGTCTCTGGGATGTCCGTCCTGTCCCTGGGGTGTGCGTGCTGTCTCTGGGGTGTCCGTCCTGTCTCTGCGGTGGCCATACTGTCTCTGGGGTGTCCGTGCTGTCTCTGGGGTGTCCGTCCTGTCTCTGGGGTGACCGTGCTGTCTCTGGGGTGTCCGTCCTGTCTCTGGAGTCTCCGCCCTATCTCTGGGGAGACCGTCCTGTCTCTGGGGTGTCCGTCCTGTCTCTGGGGTCTCCGTCCTGTCTCTGGGGTGTCCGTCCTGTGTCTGGAGTCTCCGTCCTGTCTCTGGGGTGTCCGTCCTGTCTCTGGGGTGTCCGTCCTGTCTCTGGGGTGTCCGTCCTGTCTCTGGAGTCTTTGTCCTGTCTCTGGGGTCTCTGTGCTGTCTCTGGGGTGGCCGTCCTGTCACTGCGGTGGCCGTACTGTCACCCGTGTGCCTTTTATGTCACTGGAGTGGCCGTCCTGGTTCCAGTGCTCTGAGGCTTTGCACGGCCTCCTCGTGAGCCTGTCTGGGAGGGAAGGACCCCACCCCTGCGATAGTTGTACGTTGCTTGCATGTGAGTCATGACTGTGGAAACTCCGAGATGGACCAGACAGTCTGTGTTTAGGGAACCATTGCTTTTCATGAGGGAAGTGTGCGATCATTATTTTTAAGAGATATTCACTGAAGTACTATCAGCATGAAAATCATCTTCTAATGGTTTAAACAGACATCTAGATCATATATATTTCTATATGCACAAATACCTCTACACCTATATAAATGCGTATATACATTCAAGGTATGTGTGTGTGGACAGAGGGAGAGAGGAGAAATATTTACTGAAATATCAGCCATGAAAATCATCTTCTAATGGTTTAAATATACATCTAGATCATACATATTTCTATATGCACAAATACCTCTACACCTATATAAATGCATATATACATACAAGCTGTGTGTGTGTGGACAGAGGGCAAGAGGAGAAATATTTACTGAAATATCAGCCATCAAAATCATTTTCTGATGGTTTAAATATACATATTTATCATATATCTATATATGCACAAATACCTCTACACCTATATAAATGCATATATACATACAAGCTGTGTGTGTGTGTGTGTGTGTGTGTGTAGAGAGCGAGAGATAGGGAGAGAGAAAAGAGATATTCACTGAAATATTAGCAATGAAAATCATCTTCTAATTGTTTACATATACGTATATATCATATATAGCTATATAAGCACAAACACCTCCACACCTGTATAAATGCATATATACATACAAGGTGTCTGTGGAGAGATAGAGAAGGAGAGATATTCAGTGAAATGCCAGTCATGAAAATCATCCTCTAATGGTTTAAATATACATCTAGATCATATATATCTCTATATGCACAAATACCTCTACAGCTATATAAATGCATATATACATACAAGGTGTGTGTGTGTCTGTGTGTGTGTGTGTGGAGTGAGAGAGAGATAGAAAAGAGATATTCACTGAAATATTAGCAATGGAAATCATGTTCTAATGGTTTAAATATACGTATATATCATATATAGCTATATATGCACAAACACCTCCACACCTGCATAAATGCGTATATACATACAAGGTGTCTGTGGAGAGACAGAGAGAGAAGGAGAGATATTCAGTGAAATATCAGCCATGAAAATCATCTTCTAATGGGTTAAATATACATCTAGATCATATATATCTCTATATGCACAAATACCTCTACACCTATATAAATGCATATATACATACAAGCTGTGTGTGTGTGTGTGTGTGTGTGTGTGTGTGTGGAGAGAGAGAGAGTGAGAAGGAGAGACAGAGGCAATTTGGTTGAGAATTATGTCCCCCCCAAAAGACATGTTGGCCAGACGCGGTGGCTCACACCTCTAATCCCAGCACTTTGGGAGACCAGGGCGAGAGGAGGCCTTGAGCCCAGGAGTTCAACACCAGCCTGGGCAAGGTAGCAAAGACGTCATCTCTACAAAACATTAGAAAATTAGCCGGGCACATGCCTGTGGTCTCCGCTGCTCGGGAGGCTGAGGCGGGAGGACGGCTTGAGCCCAAGAGTTGGAGGCTGCGGTGAGCCAAGATCGCACCACTGCACTCCAGCCTGGGTGACAGAGTGAGACCCTGTCTTAAAAATAAATAAATAGAAAAGAAGAGCATGAGGCAGAGGAGAGAGGCAGCTTGCAGCCTGGGACCTGCGTCTACACCGCCAACAGCCTCTAAGGCTCTACGACCGGACAACAGCCTCGGGTCCCGGCTGCCACCATCCCAAGGGCCCCCCTCTCTGTCCTGGGCCGTTTTTGCAGGTTGACGAGTCAGGGTGACGCTTTTCCATGGATCTAAGTTCATGTGAGAAAGCTGTAAACAAATGCTGGAGGGGTGACCTCGAGGGATGCCTGCTGCCATCCCTGCCTCACAGATGGGGAAGCTGAGGTGCAAAGATGGTGAGACACGCCCCCCCCCCCCCCCCAACGAGGCCACAGAGCTGGCAGGAGGCTCAGCCAGGACACGGTGCAGATGCCAGGCTGTCCAGGAAGAAAGGAAGGAAGAAAGGCAGGGAGGGAGGGAGGGAGGGAGGAAATTGGAAGGAAGGAGGGAAGGAAAGGAGGGAGGGAGGGAGGAAAGAAGGAAGAAAGGAAGGGAAGAAGGGAAGGAGGAAGGGAGTGAGGGAGGAATGAAGAAAGGAAGGAGGGAAAGAAGGGAGGGAGGGAGGGAGAGAAGGAGGAAAGGAAGGAAGGGAAGAAGGGAGGGACGAAAGAAGGAAGGAAGGAGGGAGGGAGGAAGCGAGGAAGGAAAGAAGGAAGGAGGGAGGAAGGAAGGAATAAAGGAAGGAAACAAGGAAAGAAAGAAGGAGGGAGGAAAGAAGGAAGGAAGGAGGGAGGAAGAGAGGGACAGAGGGAGGGAGGGCTGTGGGGAGGGGGAAGGAAGGAAGGAGGGACAGAAGGAAGGAAGGGAAGGAGGAAGATTCCGTGTGAATTCACGCCGTGAACAAACACTCCCTGAGCCCATCCTCCACGGCCCGTTCTCCATCCTCCACGGCCCGTTCTGCTCCAACCCCGGGATAAACCATGACCTCAGCCGACCGGCCTTTGGGGGGTCCTGGTGTCCCCTCCCCCAACCCCGGGATAAACCATGACCTCAGCCGACCAGGCCTTTGGGGGGTCCTGGTGTCCCCTCCCCCTAGAGTGGCTCAGGTGGGTTTCCCTCTGAGGTCAAGCCTGCATCCCGGGGACCCTGCCTCCGTGGGCACCTGGTGGGATGGGCCGTCACCGCCTCCCTGGAGAGCTGAGAATCCAGGGAGACACCCAACGTGAGGACGATGGTGACATCATGATGACAGTGAAGACCAGCCCTGCGGCCACCGCTCCAGCGTTGGAAGCCAGAGACCCCCGCCACCTCCATCCAAGCCTTTCAGACGAGATTGGGTTGACTTGAGGCTGTGGCAAGGGGGTGTTTTCCTGGCTGATATGACAACACTTTGCACAGAGCCCCCTCCAGGAATCGCCCCACAACTCCCGAGACCCACCGGCTCGTGCCTTTGGGGGCTCAGGAGAAGAGGGGCCCCCGGCACTCCGTTCACACGTGTGCGATGAGACACACCTGCCCTCCCGCCCCCCGCGTGGCTTCTAAACACGATGCTGCAGCCTCTGAGAGGGTGCACCTGCTAGCGGCACCACCTCTGACCCCACTGGAGTTTTCTCTGCATGCAGATGTGGCTTTCATCTGCCCGGAACCCTCAGTACCGTCCCCAGCGGTCACCTAAGGCTCATCGGATGCACGCGGGAAAGACATAAGCCCCAGAGGTGTTTTCCCTGTTTTCTGGAGCTCATGATCATTTGGTGGCAAGATCTAGAACTTAGGGGGTTTGATTCTAGAATGTCTTCTATTTTTTAATCTTTTTCTTTTATTTTCTATTTATTTATTTATTTATTTATTTATTTATTTATTTATTCCTTTATTCATTTATTTTAGACAGTTTCTTTCTCTCACCCAGGCTGGAGTGCAATGGCACGATCTCGGCTCACTGCAACCTCCGCCTCCCGGGTTCAAGCGATTCTCCTGCCTCAGCCTCTCGAGTAGCTGGGATTACAGGCTCCCACCACCACGCCCAGCTAATTTTTTGTATTTTTAGCAGAGAGAGGGTTGCACCATGTTGGCCAGGCTGGTCTCGAACTCTTGACCTCAGGTGATCCACCCGCCTTGTCCTCCCAAAGTGCTGGGATGACAGGCGTGAACCACCGCACCCGGCCCCTCCCAGGTATTTATGCACCCACCGTCGACAGCTCTTGGTTGAGAGAGACTCTGGAGGGTGCGGTTAATTCTGTGGTTCTCCCAACCTACCACTCAGGAGGGCTCCATCACCCAGAGAGGCCCCTAAGCATGCAAAGGAAGCTGGACTCGAGGTCTCCATGCTCTGAGCAAGAAAGAGAGCGGAGACACAGCTGCATACAGACCCCTTCCCTTTGTCCTTGTCATGGAATATCTGAGCTCCCAATCAGCCCTGCAGGCTGCTGGGCAACCCTTCAACCCTCCACCTTGCCATCCTCCTCTCCACCCTAAGCCTGCCTCCCTGTCTTGGTTCTCGGAATACACAGAGGTTTTTCCCAGCTCAGAGTCTTTGCACACGCTGATCCTTCTTCCTGCATTGCTTTTCCCTGCGCACAGCCAGCTCCTCCTTCTTGCTTCTTTTCAGCACTTTTTTTTTTTTTGGAGACGGAGTCTCGCTCTGTCGCCCAGGCTGGAGTGCAGTGGCACGATCTCGGCTCACTGCAAGCTCCGCCTCCCGGGTTCATGCCATTCTCCCGTCTCCGCCTCCCGAGTAGCTGGGACTACAGGCGCCCGCCACCAGGCCCAGCTAATTTTTTGTATTTTTAGCAGAGAGGCGGGTTGCACCTTGTTGGCCAGGCTGGTCTCGAACTCTTGACCTCAGATGATCCACCCGCCTTGGCCTCCCAAAGTGCTGGGATGACTGGTGTGAGCCACCGCACGTGGCCTGCTTGTGATGAGTTCTTTTGGAGAAATGAACTCACAGCGTGTTGAGATGGGGGAAAACACGGGTACCAACTTTGGCTGCTCCTGGAGCTGTCTTTGAAGGGGTAATGATATTTTAAAAATACTGAAGGGGCCAGGTATGGTGGCTCACGCCTGGAATCCCAGCACTTTGGGAGGCCGAGGCAGGTGGATCACCTGAGGTCAGGAGTTCGAGACCAGCCTGACTAACATAGTGAAACCCCATCTCTACTAAAAATACAAAATTAGCCAGGCGTGGTGGCGGGTGCCTGTAATTCCAGCTACTCCGGAGGCTGAGGCAGGAGGATCACTTGAACCCGGGAGGCAGAGGTTGCAGTGAGCCAAGTTCACCCACTGCACTCTAGCCTGGGCAATAAGAGCAAGACTCCATCTCAAAAAAAAAAAAAAAAAGGCAAGGCCAGATGCGCTGGCTCACGCCTGTCATCCCAGCACTTTAAGAGGCTGAGACGGATGGATCACCTGAGGTCAGAAGCTCGAGACCAGCCTGACTAAGATAGTGAAACCCGGTCTCTACTAAAAATACAAAATTACCCAGGCGTGGTGGCACATGCCTGTAATCCCAGCTACTCGGGAGGCTGAGGCAGGAGGATTGCTTCAACCCGGGAGCAGAGGTTGCAGTGAGCCGAGTTCGCCCACTGCACTCCAGCCTAGACAGTAAGAGCAAGACTCTGTCTCAAAAAAAAAAAAAAAAATAGGCCAGGTGCGGTAGCTCATGCCTGTCATCCCAGCACTTTGGGAGGCTGAGGCGGGCAGATCATGAGGTCAGGAGTTCAAGACCAGCCTAACTAAGATAGTGAAACCCCGTCTCTACTAAAAATACAAAATTAGCCGGGCGTGGTGGTGCACACGTGTAATCCCAGCTACTCGGGAGGCTGAGGCAGGAGGATCGCTTGAACCCGGCAGCAGAAGTTGCAGTGAGCCAAGATTGCACCATTGCACTCCAGCCTGGGCAATGAGAGCAAGACCATCTCAAAAAAAAAAAAAAAAAAGGCCAGACATGGTGGCTCACGCCTGTCATCCCAGCACTTTGGGAGGCTGAGGCGGGTGGATCATGAGGTCGGGAGTTCAAGACCAGCCTAACTAAGATAGTGAAACCCCGTCTCTACTAAAAATACAAAATTACCCAGGCGTGGTGGCAGGTGCCTGTAGTCCCAGCTACTCGGGAGACTGAGGCAGGAGGATGCCTTGAACCCGGAAGCAGAGGTTGCCGTGAGCCAAGATCACACGCCATTGCACTCCAGCCTAGGTAACAAGAGCGAGACTCTGTCTCAAAAAAAAAAAAAAAAAAAACTCATCACAAGCAGCAGTTAGATGCTATTTTCTTTGTCTACTCGCTGCTGATCTCTGCAGTAGAGAGGAGGGAACCTCACACACCCCACCACGTACCCAGCACCTGGAACAGCATTCACAGCTCCGTGGACACTCAACAAGCGTTCACTGAAAGCCCCACTCAGCCAGGGCAGGGCCGGGAGGCTGTGACAGAAAGGAGAAAGAAGACGCGCATTTGGGGACAGCTCCCCAGGGGCCCGTCCATCAGCCAGGACCACTTCCAGGCTGTTTTTCTTCCCCGTCTCCGAGGCTGAGCAGGTGATAAATCTTTCACCGAAGCCGGGGCTTTGCAGGACGGAGCCGGCTGCCACCTACGTGGTGTGGCTCTAGGGACCCCAGGAACTCCCCACACACCGTCCGCGTCCAGAAATCCCCCTGCCGCACCCCAACCCGGCCGCAGGTGCCTCAAAGTCCTTCCTTTCTTCCTCAGGGTAAGAAATTAACGGCAGCTGTGAAAACACTCATTTTATCTGGGTGGCAAAATACATTAGACAGGGGCCTGCCGTTAACACCTTCGCCCCAACGAGTTTATCCGGATTCCCGTCAGGACCTGGGAGGTCTGGACAGAGAAGGCTCCCGGGTCCCAAGAACCAGGACAGACGGGAGGCGGGAGCAGGTGGGGGCTCTGAGAGTTTGCAGAGTGAAAGTTTTCTCACACGGAGGCTGCTGGTGCAGGACCTCCAGCCAGGAATGCAGGGACGTCCCTTAGATGTTCTCCGACGGCCCCTCACGACACCCTGACGTCCTGGCCTGTGTGCTGGGTCTGCAGTTGTTTTTATTATTATTATTATTATATTATTTTTGAGACAGAGTTTTTGCTCTGTTGCCCAGCCTGGAATGCAATGGTGCGATCTCGGCTCACTGCAACCTCCGCCTCCCGGGTTCAAGCGATTCTCCTGCCTCAGCCTCCCGAGTAGCTGGGATTGCAGGCACCTGCCACCACCACACCCAGCTAATTTTGTATTTTTAGTAGAGACAGGGTTTCTCCATGTTGGTCAGGCTGGTCTCGAGCTCCTGACCTCATGATCCACCCACCTCAGCCTCCCAAACGGCTGGGATGACAGGCGTGAGCCACCATGCCCAGCTAAGTTTGTATTTTTAGTAGAGACAGGCTTTCTCCATGTTGGTCAGGCTGGTCTCGAGCTCCTGACCTCATGATCCACCCACCTCGGCCTCCCAAAGGGCTGGGATGACAGGCGTGCACCACCATGCCCAGCTAAGTTTGTATTTTTAGTAGAGATGGGGTTTCACCGTGTTAGCCAGGATGGTCTCGAGCTCCTGACCTCAAGCGATCCGCCAGCCTCGGCCTCCCAAAGTGCTGGGATGACAGGCGTGAGCCACCGCGCCCGGCCTTGTTTTTATTATTTTTGAGATGGCATCTTGCTCTGTCGCCCAGGCTGGAGTGCGGTGGTGAGATCACAGCTCGCCACAGCCTCCAACTCCTGGGCTAAAGCGATCCTCCCACCTCAGCCTCTTCAGGAGCCGGGGCGACAGGCACCCGTGTCACTACGCCCACTAATTTGTCTTTTATCATTTTTAGAGACACGGTCTCGTTATGTTACCCAGGCTGGGGGACTCAAACTCCTGGCCTCCAGCGACCCCTGTGCCTCGGCCTCCCATAGTGCTGGGATTGCAGGTGTGAGCCACCACGCCTGGCCCAAAACAAAATTTACAGAGCAGGACAAGCGCGGTGGCTCACGCCTGTCATCCCAGCACTTTGGGAGGCAGAGGCGGGCGGATCACTTGAGGTCAGGAGCTTGAGACCAGCCTGGCCGATGTGGTGAAACCTCATGTCTACCTAAAAAAACACAAAAATTAGCCAGGTGTGGTGGCAGGCGTCTGTAGTCCCAGCTACTCAGGAGGCTGAGGCAGGAGAATCGCTTGAACCTGGGAGGTGGAGGTTGCAGTGAGCCGAGATCGTGCCACTGCAGTCCAGCCTGGCTGACAGAGTGAGACTACATCTCAAAAAGAAAAGGAAAAGGAAAAAGAAAGAAGGAAGGAAGGAAAGAAAGGGAAGGAAGGAAGGAAAGAAAGGGAAGGAAGGAAGGGAGGCAGGGGAGGGAAGGGAGGGAAGGAAAGAAGAGAAGGAAGGAAGGAAAGGAAGGAAGAGAAGGAAAGAAGGGAAGGAAGGAAGGAAGGGAGGGAAGGGAGGGAAGGAAGGGAGGAAAGGAAGGAAGAGAAGGAAGGAAGGGAGGGAAGGGAGGGAAGGAAGGGAAGGAATGAAGGAAGGAAGGAAAGGAAGGAAGGAAGGAAAGGAACAAAGGAAAGGAAGGAAGAGAAGGAAGGAAGGAAGGGAGGGAAGGGAGGGAGGGAAGGAAGGGAGGGAAGGGAGGGAGGGAAGGAAGGGAGGGAAGGGAAGGAAGGGAGGGAAGGGAGGGAGGGAAGGAAGGGAGGGAAGGGAAGGAAGGGAGGAAGGAAGGAAAGGAAGGAAGGGAGGTAGGGGAGGGAAGGGAAGGAAGGAAGGAAAGAAGAAGGGCTGTTTCCAAAGAGTTTTCCTGGCAAGAGAAATGCCTGTGCCACAATTTAAGTGGACAAAATTCTATCTAGAGAAGCACATTGTGTGAATAAATTGGGATTCCCAATTTATTAAACCTGTGAGTGTGGTCTCTCTTCTCAGGGCCGGTCATAGCGGCTTATAAAAAGAACAGAGAGGCCGGGCGCGGTGGCTCACACCCATAATCCCAGCACTTTGGGAGGCTGAGGCGGGCGGATCACCTGAGGTCAGGAGCTTGAGACCAGCCTGGCCAACACGGTGAAACCCCGTCTCTAGTAAATATACAAAAATTAGCGGGGCTTGGTGGCAGATGCCTGTAATCTCAGCTATTGGGAGGCTGAGGCAGGAGAATCGCTTGAACCCGGGAGACGGAGGTTGCAGTGAGCTGAGATCACACCATTGCACTCCAGCCTCGGCAACAGAGAGAGACTCATCTCAAAAAATAAAAATAAAAATTCCATGGGGAAATGAGCTAGAATGTGTATCCCCAGCTGTTCTCTAAAGACTGAGGGTATTTGTGCTGTTAGGTGTCTCAAAGTTTTCTCGAATTAATTTATTTTTTTCCTTTATCATCTTCCAGAACTCTCTGCCAGCAGCCTGTGTGCATTTCTTTTGCAAGCAGAAGGCAGCCCTTTTTTTTTATGTTAAAATCAAACATATGTTATGTTTGATGTAACATGGTTTATGTTAAAACCATGCCTGGCTAATTTTTGTATTTTTAGTTGAGACAGGGTTTCTCCGTGTTGGTCAGGCTGGTCTCGAACTCCCGACCTCAGGTGATCCACCCACCTCGGACTCCCAAAGTGCTGGAATTACAGGCGTGAGCCACCATACCCGGCCTCAGTTTCTTTATTCTTGTCCTTCCATCTACGTGGCCCCTATTTTTTTTTTTTTTTTTTTTTTTTTTTGAGACTAGTCTTGGTCTGTCACCCAGCGGGGAGTGCAATGGTGAGATCTCAGCTCACTACAACCTCCACCTCCCGGGTTCAAGCGATTCTCCTACCTCAGTCTCCTGAGTAGCTGGGATTACAGGCGTGTGCCACCACACCTAATTTTTTGTATTTTTAGTAGAGACAGTGTTTCACCGTGTTGGCCAGGCTAATCTCAAACTTCTGACCTCAGGTGATCCACCCGCCTCGGCCTCCTGAAGTGCTGGGATTACAGACATGAGCCATTTTCTTTCTGCCCAGCTATTTTTTTCGTATTTTTTGGCTAGACGGGGTCTCACCCTGTTGCCCAGGCTGATCTCAAACTCCTGTCCTCAAGCGATCCTCTTGCCTTGGCCTCCCAAAGTGCTGGCATTACAGGCATGAGCCACTGCACCTGGCCTTCGCTTTGAATTAAAGTGGCAGGCAGGAAGAAGCATCATCTCAAAAATTGATGGTGACAGCGACAGCCACTACATATAGCTTGCACAGGTGGCAGTTTCTGTCCCACTTCGGTGGTGCCAATTGTAGCTTCTGTGCCAGCAGAGGCTGTGGGGTCTTCACCTGGCCAGCTTTGCCCCATGGCCTCTTCCCAATTTGATTTTCTGACCCTTTCAGAGCTCCTAGGAACTAGCCAGTACCTCTGACAAAGTCCCTTTCTGCTTCAAGTTGCCAGAATTAGTTTCTGTTGGTTAAAACTAAGAACCTTGATTCTCACAAAAATAGGACCAGCACTGGACAGAGCAAGAAGCCCCAAAGGAAACGGGAGCAATTTGAAGGCTGGAAAGTGGCCAGAGGACAGTGAAAATCCAGCCGGTATTAAGGGACAGGACACCAGCAGCCCCATGGCATGCCCTCACAAGACAGCTAATCCCATTCTCCCCGGGAACAAAGTACCCATCAAAGGCAAGGCTTTGGGGGACCTAATGGCTCCTGCCATAGAAGAGAAT
Source organism: Gorilla gorilla gorilla (assembly GCF_029281585.2). Lineage (NCBI taxonomy): Eukaryota > Metazoa > Chordata > Mammalia > Primates > Hominidae > Gorilla > Gorilla gorilla. Next base: position 104,621,673 of record NC_073242.2, read on the forward strand.
AAAGATTACACTGAAGTCAAGATCTGCTGGGCAGGGCGGTCATGTTAACAGTGCCACATAGCTTAAATGAAAAGACAAGCTCAGAATCCAAATTCTTGGCTCAAGGTATGGTTAGAAAACCCGAGTGTGCCTGGCCAAAATAGCAAAACCCCGTCTCTACTAAAAATACAGAAATTAGCCAGGTGTGGTGGCGGGTGCCTGTAATCCCAGGTACTTGGGAGGCTGAGGCAGGAGAATCGCTTATATCCAGGAGGCAGAGGTTACAGTGAGCTGAGATCACACCACTGCACTCCAGCCTGGGCGACAGAGTGAGACTTTGTCTCAAAAAAAAAAAAAACAAAACAAAAAAAAACACCAAAACTCAAATGTGTTATTTTGCAGCTGAGAGAGCAGAAAAAACTGAAAACTTGATCCAATGGTTACAGAATGACCAAGGGGACCCACACCTTAAAAGGTCTTTATTTGGGAAAGAGTGAAATGTGGAGACCAGAGGCTATGAAAATTAGGCTGTGTGGAAAGATAGGGAAGCCTTAGGTACCTAGCCCCTCCCCTCCCCACCACCCTTGCCAGCCAAAGCTTCCTCTTTGTCACCCTGAAGATCCTAGTAGCAGGAACTCCCTTGCGGGCAGTTAGGTGTTCTATGCAGCTGAGGTATGGCCTGCAGCGACGGGTGAGTCTGTTTCTACACTGCTATAAAGAAACATCCAAGGTTGGGTGCGGTGGCTCATGCCTGTAATCCCAGCACTTTGGGAGGTCGAGGTGGGCGGATCACCTGAGGCTTGGAGCACAAGACCAGCCTGACCAACATAATGAAACCCCCTCTCTACTAAAAATACAAAACTAGCTGGGTGTGGTGGTTCATGCCTGTAATCCCAGCTACTTGGGAGGCTGAGGCAGGAGAATAGCTTCAACCCAAGAGGCAGAGGTTGCAAAGAGCCGAGATCACGCCATTGCACTCCAACCTGGGCAACAAGAGCAAATCTCCATCTCAAAAAAACAAACACCGAGACTGGGTAACTTATAAAGAAGTTTAATTGACTCACAGTTCCACACGGCTGGGGAGGCTTCAGGAAACTTACAACCATAGAGGTAGGGGAAAGCAGACACCTTCTCCACAGGACAGTTACGAGGACGTAAGCATGAGAAAGAGGAACTGCCACGCTTTAAAACCATCAGATCTCGTGAGAACTCACTCACTCTCACGAGCACAGCATGGGGGAAACTGCCCCCATGATGCAAGTACCTCCACCTGGTCCATCCCTCAACCCGTGGGGATTATAATTCGAGATGAGATCTGGGTGGGGACACAAAGCCTAACCATATGGGTGGGACGGATGGCAGTTATTTCCAGGATGGGCTGTAGCCTCTTCCTCCAACCTACATCTCCTGTTTCCCAAGCTGGTAACCTGGATGCCCTGGGTGACCTAAGAAGCCATGTGCTAAAGATGTCAGGACCTCAGTCGGCCGGGGTTCCCCCTTCCCCATTTCAGTTGAGGGAGGAAGAGCCTTTCAAGAGCGAGAGCTAGCCAGCAGCTAGCATTTCCCTATGTAACACACCCTGTAATGACCCTGCCCCGAAGGAGTCTCCTTATAAGCCCTACCCCTCATTTTCTCCAGAATTAAATGACAAGTCACATCCCCGCAGGCCCCAGGGGCCAAATCTAGGAGGGTACTGAATCATCAAAAAACTCCAGGGGGAAGATACTGAATCACCAAAAGAAACTAAAGATTTTGCTAATTGATATTGGCTTACTCACAGTACATGGTTGGCTAAAAAAAATTTTTAATTGATATTGGCAAAAATCCGGGAAGCTGATCTGAGAATGAATTCTGAGGGTGCAGGACGGGCGAGGGAGGAAGGGGATGCTAGATAGGGATGAATGTACCGATATGGAGGATTCCACAGGGACAGCTTGAGAAGCTGGGATTACAGGCGTGAGCCACAGCGATAATGTAGTACTTTCAATGCTGAAATCAGGACAGTGCCAGGCAAACTCGGACAATTGGTCAACCTAGCTGTTAAGTAACTAACTTGCTCTAAATCACAGTTATTAAGCGGCAGGGCCTGTATTCAAATGCAGGTGGGCTGACTTCAGATTCAAATTGTTTGCTTTTGCCAGTGGTTCTCAGTCTTGAGCATGCAAACCTGGAGGCCTTGTTAAAATTCAGATAGCCCCATCTTCAGGGTCTCCAATTCAGTAGGTTGGGGCCGCCGAGAATTTGCCTAACCAGCTCCCTGGTGATGCTGAGGCTGCTGGACTGGGAAGACTGGGAACCAACTGAGAAGACCTTTGTATTTGGCTTTCTCACCTCCAGATAAGGACTTTTTAACTTTTATTTTGTGAGACAAGTTCTCAATCTCTCACTCACGCTGAAATACAGCTTATGATCATGGTTCACTGCAACCTCAAACTCTTGGGCTCAAGCAATCCCCTGCCTCAGCAATATGAATAAACATATTGGAGGTCAGGTGTGAGAATCCACCTCAAAAAAAAAAAAGTAAAGGAATAGGGCTGGGCACGGTGGCTCACGCCTATAATCCCAGCACTTTGGGAGGCCAAGGCGGGCAGATCATCTGAGGACAGGAGTTCGAGACCACCCTGGCCATCGTGGTGAAACCCCGTCTCTATTAAAAGTACAAAAAAAAAAAGCCGGCATGGTGGTGGGCACCTGAAGTCCCAGCCACTCGAAAGCTGAGGCAGGAGAATCGCTTGAACCCAGGAGAAGGAGATTGCAGTGAGCCGAGATCACGCCACTGCACTCCAGCCTGAGCAAGAGCAAGACTCCCTCTCAAAAAAAAAAAAAAGTAAAGAAATAAAACAACGGCTACTCCATAGAGCAGCCCCGAGGGCTGCTGGTTGCTCATTTTTATGGTTATTTATTGATTATATGCTAAAGAAGGGGTGGATTATTCATGCCTCCCCTTTTTAGACCATATAGGGTAACATTCTGGCGTTGCCACGGCATTTGTAAGCTGTCTTGGCGCTGGTGGGAGTGTAGCAGTGAGGACGACCAGAGGTCATTCGCATCCCCATCTTGGTTTTGGTGGGTTTTGGCCGCGGCTTCTTTACTGCTTGTGCCGACCTCTCATCTCATCCTGTGACTTAGAATGCCTCAACCGCCTGGGAACACAGCCCAGTAGGTCTCAGCCTCATTGTACCAAGCGCCTACTCAAAATGGAGTTGCTCTGGTTCAAAGGCCTCTAACAGAGAAGCTAAACACAGGTGGGGGCTTTCAAAGAAGCAGATCCAATGCCCACTGCCCTTCCTCACTCCCCTAATAGATGTAGGGCACCATGGACTTTTACAGACTGAGGGACATACTCTGGATGAGAATAGTTTACCCTATCAAGGAAAAGTAAGTTCCCCAGATGAAACGCCACAGATAACAGGCATACTGTAAGCCAGGCTTTGTACGTTTTCCAAAACTCACTACAGGGATCCCCTTTGAGGTGCAGAATCTTGTATCACAATAATCACGTTTCCTTTGCCAAGGCCTTTTGATGTCATGGTCCGTGTTTTTCTCCGGATCGTTGGGCATGCGGAGGCAGAAGGAGAGCCTGGCAGAGTGAATGACAAACGCAAGGGAGGCTGCAGAGGGCAGGGAGTGAGGGCGGCCCAGGGCCCAGCCCGGCGGGAGCGGAGGAAGAGAAGGACCAGCCAGCCAAGGGCGGGCGGCTCCAGAGGAGGCCCGGGACTCCCCAGTTTCCCAGCCTCTTCCACCCCACGCGGATCCCTGCCCCGACGCTGATTCAGGGGGTCAAAGCCTCGGGCGGGGCGGACCGCGGCGGTGACTGGAGGCGCCCCAGTTTCTGTGGGTGTGGCCTGCGGACCCCCTCGAGAGCAGGTCGTCCCGCACCAGTGTCTGCCCCCGGCCCCCAGGGACACCTGCACCCGCCGCACTCACGACGGTGCGTCAGGTCCCCAACCAGGCGTGGGGCGGGGTGGGAAGGTCTCGGCTCAGCCGCCCCGCCTGTGCTGTCCCCACCGCCCCCCGGCCTCGGGCAGCGCGCGCCCGGGTCACCCACCTCCCGCGAGCATGCGCAGGGCGGCCCCTCCGGGGGCGCTGCGGCCGCGGCCCCGGCCAAGGGGCGGGTCCCGGGTCCGGGAGGAAGAGGCGCGGCTGCTGGCTGACCCGGGAACCAGATCGAGCCGGAGAGCGGGCCCTCCGGTCTCCCACCGGGCAGGAAGGCCTGGCGCTCGCAGGCGACCTTGCGCCAGTGCCCAGGCAGGGATCAGACAGGCGAAGCCCTGGGAAGCAGTGGGAGAGGGAAAGACTGGGCCGGCGTGGGGCCGCATGCCTGTAACCCCAGCACTTTGGGAGGCCCAGGATGGCGGATCGCTTGAGCACAGGAATTCGAGACCAGCCTGAGCAACATGGTGCAACCCCGTCCCTACAAAAAACACAAAAAATAGCGGGGCGTGGTGGTGCGGACCTGTGGTTCCAGCTACTTGGGAGGCTGAGGCAGGAAGATCGCTTGAGCCTGGGAGTTCGAGGCTGCAGTGAACCCTGATTGCACCCCTGCACTCCAGCCTGTACGACAAAGCGAGACTGTCTCAAAAAAGAAAAAAATAGGGCTGGGCGCGGTGGCTCACGCCTGTCATCCCAGCACTTTGGGAGGCCGAGGCGGGTGGATCACGAGGTCGGGAGATCAATACCATCCTGGGTAACACGGTGAAACCCCTTCTCTACTAAAAATACAAAAAAAAAAAAATTAGCCGGGCGTGCTGGCGGGCGTCTGTAGTCCCAGCTACTCGGGAGGCTGAGGCAGGAGAATGGCGTGAACCTGGGAGGCGGAGCTTGCAGTGAGCCGAGATCGTGCCACTGCACTCCAGCCTGGGCGACAGAGCGAGACTCCGTCTCAAAAAAGAAAAAAATAGGGCTGGGCGCGGTGGCTCACGCCTGTCATCCCAGCACTTTGGGAGGCTGAAGTGGGTGGATCACGAGGTCAGGAGTTCGAGACCATCCTGGCCAACGGGGTGAAATCCCGTCTCTACTAAAAATACAAACATTAGCCAGGCGTGGTGGGGGGAACCTGTAGTCCCAGCTGCTCGGGAGGCTGAGGCAGGAGAATCGCTTGAACCCGGGAGGTGGAGGTTGCAGTGAGCTGAGATCGCGCCATTGCACTCCGGCCTGGGTGACAGAGCGAGACTCCGTCTGAAAAAAATAAATTAAAAACATAAAATAAAATAATAGTAAAACAAAATAACATGACATACCGAGTATCAGGTTAAAACTGGAAAGTTGGGGCAACGATTCAGGTGCTTGGCCTCTGTCTCCAAATCTGGTTGCAGCTATATACATTGTCTAAATTTTTTTGCCTGTGTTTTCAGCCAGATAAACGTTTGCCTTCCTGTTCCCTCCTGGGGGAGAGAGCTCAACTGACTTTATTTTCATCTCAGTGAATGATCGCATGTATTTTGCACCTCCCTTCCCACCCAGACCTACCTTATCATAGATGGTGTGCGTGACTGAACACGATCATTTCAGCTCCCGGCCTTGAAATAAAACGCGGGCTTGCCGACGGATGTCTGTAATTATGATATAATTTGAGCCTTGTTGTTTCAGGAAAGTTTTGTCCCTGAATCACCTAAAACAAACAAACAACAAAGGTGGGTTGTGGGGGAAGGAGACCCGTGGTTTCTACATTCATATCTATCTCACTCTATCTACCAGGCGGATTTGCATTTGGGGACATCTGCACCCACCCCGAGTCCCTGGTTCACAAAGGAAACGGTACGTGTAATCTTCTGACTTGACAATGATGTATGGCTCCGGAGAAAAGCACTATTCAGAAATTATCATGGAACAGACACTCCCCCACCCTCTACATTACTTCTTACGTCAAGAAATGCACCGCCGTTTCTCCAGAGGCCGCCAAACTTGCGGCCACCTCATTCTACAAGGAGGCGAGCCAGCCAGACTCATGGTGGAGAGCGAGAGAACGCCATTCCCAGGGGCTTAGAGGTTCTCCTTTGCACAAAGCCTGGGAGTTTTGTTAGTGACTTCAGAGTCAGGGATGGACCAACAACGCCGTCCGATCTAGATGGCATCCTCCTGGTGGGAAATTGCCTTATTTCTCCCTCTTAAGCAACTGATTTGAATTAGGATTTGTTTTTCTTTCTTTCTTTCTTCTTTTTCTTTCTTTCTCTTTCCTTCTTTCTTTCTTCCTGATCTCTCCCTCTTAAGCAACTGATTTGAATTAGTTTTTCTTTTCTTTCTTTTTCCCTTTCTTTTTCCTTCCTTCTTTCCTTCTTTCCCTTCCTTCCTTCTCTCTTTCTTCTGTGTCTTTCTTCTCTCTTTTCTTTTTCTTTCTCTTTCCTTCTGTTCTTCTTTCTTTCTTCCTGATCTCTCCTCTTAAGCAACTGATTTGAATTAGAATTGGTTTTTTCTTTTCTTCTTTCTTTCCTTTCTTCCTTCTTTCTCTCTCTTTCTTTCTTTCCTTCTTCTTTCTTTTTGCATTTGCAGTTAGCTGCTTGTTACTACTTGTCCAAACAGCTGGGGAACCTGGTCGGGCATGGTGGCTCACACCTGTCACCCCAGCACTTTAGTTGGGAATTTCCTGATCTCTCCCTCTTAAGCAACTGATTTGAATTAGAATCTTCCTTCCTTCTTTCTTTCCTTCCTCCCTTTCTTCCTTCCTTCCTCCCTTCCCTCCTTCCTTCCGTCCCTCCCTCTCCTTCCTTCCTCCGTCTCCTTCCTTCCTCCCTCCCTTCCCTCCTTCCTTCCTTCCCTCCCTCTCCTTCCTTCCTCCGTCTCCTTCCTTCCTCCCTCCGTCTCCTTCCTTCCTTCCTCCCTCCCTCTCCTTCTTTCCTCCCTCTCCTTCCTTCCTCCGTCTCCTTCCTTCCTCCCTCCCTCTCCTTCCTTCCTTCCTCCCTCCCTCTCCTTCCTCCCTCCCTCTCCTTCCTTCCTTCCTCCCTTTCCTTCCTTCCTCCCTCCCTCTCCTTCCTTCCTTCCTCCCTTTCCTTCCTTCCTCCCTCCCTCTCCTTCCTTCCTTCCTCCCTTCCTTACTTCCTCCCTTCCTTCCTTCCGTCCTTCCTCCCTTCCCTCCTTCCTTCCTTCCCTCCCTCTCCTTCCTTCCTCCCTCTCCTTCCTTCCTTCCTCCCTCCCTCTCCTTCCTTACTTCCTTCTTTCCTTCCTTCCTTCCTTCCTTCCTCCCTCCCTCCCTCCCTCCCTCTCTCTCTCTTTCTCTCTTTTTTTTTTTCTTTCTGCAGTTGCAGTAAGCTTTTCTGGATTTGCAGAAACTATAGGCCGGCTGTATGCATCCGGCATACAGCTTATGTTATGAACAGTATGTTAGTACTTGTCCAACCTGGCCGGGCATGGTGGCTCACACCTGTCACCACAGCACTTTGGAAGCTGGGAAGGGTGCTTGAGCCTAGGGGTTCCCGACCGGCTGGGCAACATAGTGAGACTCGCCTTCTATGCAAAAAATTAAAAAATTAGCTGGGCATGGTGGTGTACACCGGTAGTCCCAGTGACTCAGGAGGCTAAAATGGGAGGATTGCTTGAGCCCGAGAGGTTGAGGCTGCAGTGAGCTATGATCCTGCCACTGCACTCCAGCCTGGGCAATAGAGCAAGACCCTGTCTCTTAATAATAATAATAATTATTATTATACTTCGCAGGGAATATATTATTACTACTATATTATAAAATATATACCATATTATAATGTATAATATATATTATAATATATAAATATATATTATTATGTATTAAATATTATATATCATCATTATATATTAAATACTATATTATAATACATAAATGTTATATAATAATATAATGTAAATGTTATATAAAATATAATAAATATATTAATATAATATATTAATAATATAATTATATATTAATCATATAATCTTTTCTATTATATATTAACATAGTAAATTATGTAATTATATTATGTATATATTAATTATAATATATTAATTAATAATATGCGATTATTATTATTATCTATTGGCCAAAGGCAGTGGCTCACGCCTGTAATCTCAGCACTTTGGGAGGCTGAGGCAGGGGGATCACCTGAGGTCAGGAGTTTGAGACCAGCCTGACCAACATGGAGAAACCCCATCTCTACTAAAAATACAAAATTAGCCGGGAGTGATGGCGCATGCCTGTCATCCCAGCTACTCCAGAGGCTGAGGCAGGAGAATCGCTTGAACCCGGGAAGCAGAGGTTGTGGTGAGCTGAGATCGCTTCCCTGCACTCCAACCTGGGCAACAAGAGCGAAACTCCGTCTCAAAAAACATGTATATACATAATTATATATTAATATAATTATGATTGTAGTAATACCACATAATATATTATATAATTATTTTATTAATTATAGAATTTTTATTACAAATTATATTTATTATAAAATTATTTTATTAATTATATTATTATATAATTATTTTATTAATTATTATGGAATTTTTGTTACAAATTATATTTATTATAAAATTATTTATTTATTATAAAATTTATGTATAAAATTTATCATAAAATTATTTTATTAATTATATTATATAATTATTTTATTATTATAGAATATTTTGTTATACGTCACATTTATAGAATTATTTTATTAATTATTAAAAATAATATTTTATCAATTATTAAAATATTTTATTATTAAAATAATATTTTATTACTTATTAAAATATTTTATTAATTATTATAAAACAATATTTTTATTAATTATTATAAAACAATATTTTATTAATTATAAAATATTTTATTAATTATAAAATAATATTTTATTAATTATAAAATAATATTTTATTAATTATAAAATATAATTATATTATTATTATACAAAATAGGAGGGGAAGGCAAGGATATTTAAGGGTGTTTTATGTGGTACAATGAGTCTCCAAAACACACAGCCACCTCCAGGATGCGAAGCTCCCACCTCCAGCCCCCCGGAGTGCCCAGAGCCGCCCTCTTCCCGGACAATTGTCCCACAGACGCCGTGAGAGAGAGGGCACCAGCTTCTCCCGATCAAGGCGCCTTCACTTTCTGTAACTCTCTAATCATTCGGAAGATTCCCAGACAGCAGTGTCAGAGGTGTTGGAAATAAAGCAACTCCACTTTCAACAGGGGCTGGGTAAAATGAGGCTGAGACCTTCTGGGCTGCATTCTCAGAAGGTTAAGGGGTTTTTTTTTTCTTTTTTTTAAGACAGAGTCTCGCTCTATCACCCAGGCTGGAGTGCAGTGGTGCAATCTCGGCTCCACTGCAGCCTCCACCTCCCGGGTTCAAGCAATTCTCCTGCCTTGGCCTCCTGAGTAGCTGGGATGACAGGCACGTGCCACCACGCCTGGCTAATTTTTGTATTTTTATTACAGACGGGGTTTCACCATGCTGGCCAGGCTGGTCTCGAACTCCTGACCTCGTGATCCACCCACCTTGGCCTCCCAAAGTTCTGGGATTACAGGCGTGCACCTCCACGCCTGGCTAATTTTGTATTTTTAGTAGAGACGGGGTTTCTCCATGTTGGTCAGGCTGGTCTTGAACTCCTGACCTCGTGATCCACCCACCTTGGCCTCCCAAAGTTCTGGGATTACAGGCATGCGCCTCCATGCCTGGCTAATTTTGTATTTTTAGTAGAGACGGGGTTTCTCCATGTTGGTCAGGCTGGTCTTGAACTCCTGACCTCGTGATCCACCCACCTTTGCCTCCCAAAGTTCTGGGATTACAGGCGTGCACCTCCACGCCTGGCTAATTTTGTATTTTTAGTAGAGACGGGGTTTCTCTATGTTGGCCAGGCTGGTCTCGAACTCCCGACCTCAGGTGATCCACCTGCTTTGGCCTCCCAAAGTGCTGGGATGACAGGCAGGTGCCACCACGTCCCGCTAATTTTGTATTTTTAGTACAGACGGGGTTTCTCCATGTTGGTCAGGCTGGTCTCGAACTCCCGACCTCAGGTGATCTGCCCGCCTTGGCCTCCGAAAGTTCTGCGATTACAGGCATGCGCCACCACGCCTGGCTAATTTTGTATTTTTAGTAGAGACGGGGTTTCTCCATGTTGATCAGGCTGGTCTCGAACTCCCGACCTCAGGTGATCCACCCGCCTTGGCCTCCGAAAGTGCTGGGATTACAGGCATGAGCCACCACGTCCTGCTAATTTTGTATTTTTAGTACAGACGGGGTTTCGCCATGTTGGTCAGGCTGATCTCGAACTCCCAACCTCAGGTGATCCACCTGCCTCGGCCTCCCCAGGTTAAGGCATTCTAACCTACAGGATGAGAGAGGAGGTTGGCACAAGACACAGGTCATAAAGAGTTGCTGATAAAACAGCTTGCAGTGAAGAAGCCGGCCAAATCCCGCCAAAACCAAGATGGTAACGAAAGTGACCTCAGGTTGTCCTCACCGCACTAATTGTACCTTACACTAATTGTAATTCATTTGCTGCTAAAAGACACTCCCACCAGCACCAGGACCGTTTACAGATGTCATAGCCACGCAGGAAGTTACCCTGTATGTCCTAAAAACAGGAGGCATGAGGCCGGGCGCAGTGGCTCACGCCTATCATCCCAGGCTGGTCTCGAACTCCTGACCTCAGGTCATCCACCCTCTTCAGCCTCCCAAATACCTTGTTTCTTAAAAGGCATCTTTGGCTGGTCTCGAACTCCTGACCTCGGGCCATCCACCCTCTTCAGCCTCCCAAATATCTTGTTTCTTACAAGGCATCTTTGGGCCGGGCACGGTGGTTCACGCCTGTCAACCCAGGCTGGTCTCGAACTCCTGACCTCAGGTCATCCACCCTCTTCAGCCTCCCAAATATCTTGTTTAAAAGGCATCTTTGGCTGGTCTCGAACTCCTGACCTCAGGCCATCCACCCTCTTCAGCCTCCCAAATATCTTGTTTCTTAAAAGGCATCTTTGGGCCGGGTGCCGTGGCTCATGCCTGTCATCCCAGGCTGGTCTCGAACTCCTGACCTCAGGTCATCCACCCTCTTCAGCCTCCCAAATAGCTTGTTTAAAAGGCATCTTTGGCTGGTCTCGAACTCCTGACCTCAGGCCATCCACCCTCTTCAGCCTCCCAAATATCTTGTTTCTTAAAAGGCATCTTTGGGCTGGGCACGGTGGCTCACGCCTGTCATCCCAGCACTTTGGGAGGCCGAGGCGGGCAGATCACGCGGTCAGGAGATTGAGAGCAGCCTGGCTAACACGGTGAAACCCCGTCTCTACTAAAAATACAAAAATTTAGCCAGGCATGGTGGCGGGCACCTGTAGTCCCAGCTACTCAGGAGGCTGAGGCAGGAGAATCGCTTGAACCCGGGAGGCAGAGGTTGCGGTGAGCCGAGATCGCGCCACTGCACTCCAGCCTGGGGGACAGAGCAAGACTCTGTCTCAAAAAAACAACCAACCAACAAAAACAGGAGGTATGAATGATCCACCCCTTGTTTAGCATTTCATCAAGAAATAACCATAAAAATGGGCAATCAGCAGGCCTCCCGGCTGCTCTGTCTATGGAGTAGGCATTCTTTTATTCGTCTACTTTCTGTTTCTTTCTTTCTTTTTTTTTTTTTTTTTTTGAGACGGAGTCTCGCTCTGTCACCAGGCTGGAGTGCAGTGGCGCGATCTCAGCTCACTGCAACCTCCGCCTCCTGGGTTCAAGTGATTCTCCTTCCTCAGCCCCCCGAGTAGCTGGGATTACAGGTGCCCACCACCACGCCCGGCTAATGTTTGTATTTTTAATAGAGACGGGGTTTCACCGTGTTGGCCAGGCTGGTCTCGAACTCCTGACCTCCAGTGATCCGTCCGCCTCGGCCTCCCAAAGCGCCGGGATGACAGGAGTGAGTCACTGCGCCCGGCTTCTCTACTTTCTTAATAAACTTGCTCTCACTTTGCACTGTGGACTCGCGCTGAATTCTCTTGCGTGAGATCCAAGAACCGTCTCTTGGGGTCTGGATCGGGACTCCTGTCCTGTAACAGAAGCACGTCGGTGTCCTGGCTACAAATGAAACCGCACAGAAAAGGAATCAACCTGTGGGCTGAAACCCAGATCCTGACATTCCGACGGCTGCTTCCCTGAGGACAAACACACCCTGACAGTCAGATGCTTGCTCCTTCCCCGCTGGAGATAAAGGAAGAGGGAAGAGATTTCCCCCAGCCCTCCTTGTCTTGCAGAGTTCCTTTTTCCATTCTTTTCAAATGCATGTAAGTGTCTTAAATGGATGAATGAGCCTTTTGCCTGTCGGGCGGCCGGAATGTCTCCTCCAGGACCTGGGAACCACCTCTTTGAAATGTGATCTTCAAAGAGAAGAAAGAAAAGAATGCTTCACCTCCCAGTTTCTAGGAAGGATCAGGGTCAGACCTCAGTCATTTTTGCAAATTCACGTCCAGTCCCCAACACATGAGAAATTAGTTATATTTGTCTTGAGAACATGAATGGGACAGGGTTTTTTTGTGTGTTCAACTCCCCAAAAAGGCGACATTCTCGCTCTCTTTGCACCTCTTCCTGGCTCAGCTGTAATGTGCATCTCTTTTTGGTTTCATAAGATTTAAATAATAAAACTGGGGCCGGGCATGGTGGCTCACGCCTGTAATCCCAGCCCTTTGGGAGGCCGAGGCGGGTGGATCATCTGAGGTCAGGAGTTCGAGACCAGCCTGGCCAACATGGCAAAACCCCATCTTTACTAAATACAAAAAATTAGCTGGCTGTGGCGGTGAGCTCCTGTAATCTCAGCTACTCAAGAGGCTGAGGCAGGAGAATCGCTTGAACACGGGAAGTGGAGGTTGCAGTGAGCTGAGATCGCGCCACTGCAGTCCAGCCTGGGCGACAGAGAGCAAGACTCTCTCAAATAATAATAATAATAATACAACGTATAAGTGAGTAAGCCAAAGCTTGACTTTTCCCTGCCTTCCATCCTATTCCTAGAAAAGATAGCTCCTAAGATTGGAAAAAAAAAAAAGAAAGAAAGAAAGAAAGAGAGAAAACAAGCTACATACCTCCCTCAGAAGGAATTTCCGTATGGACGAAGGACACACAGCACTGAAAGGCATCCCTGTGCTCACCGAGATAAATGTATATCTGATTGTCTCGTTTGGAAAAGGCTCGTCACAAACTCAAAACATCGTCAGGTGCAGTGGCTCACACCTGTAATCCCAGCACTTTGACAGGGTGAGGTGGGAGGGTCACCTGAGGTCAGGAGTTCGAGACCAGCCTGGCCAATATGGCGAAACCCCGTCTCTACTAAAAATACAAAAATTAGCCGGGTGTGGTGGCAGGTGCCTGTAATCCCAGCTACTCAGGAGGCTGAGGCAGGAGAATCGCTTGAACCCGGGAGGTGGAGCTTGCAGTGAGCCGAGATCACGCCACTGCTCTCCAGCCTGGGTGACAAAGCAAGACTCCGTCTCAAAACAAAATAAAAAAGGAACTCAAAAGAATGCAACTATTTATGTTGTACCTACCTATGACCTGGAAGCCCCCTGCCCACTTCTAATTGTCCCGCCTTTTTTGAGACAGCATTTTTCTCTTGTCACCCAGGCTGGAGTGCAACGGTGCCGTCTCGGCTCACTGCAACCTCCACCTCTCGGGTTGAAGTGATTCTCCCACCTCAGCCTCTTGAGTAGCTGGGATTGTAGCAGGACGAGACACAGACAAAACCTCTCAGACACCGAGTTGTAGAAGGAAGGGCTTTATTCAGCTGGGAGCATCAGCAAGCTACTGCCTTAAAATCTGAGCTCTCCGAATGCACAATTTCTGTCCCCTGTAAGGGTTCACTACACTAAAGATTTCACATGAAAGGGTCGTGATTGATTTGAGCAGGCAAGGGGGTATGTGACGGGCTGCATGCACCTGTGGTCAGAAAGAAACAGAACAGGGCAGGGAGTTTCACGGTGTTCTTCTATACAACGTCTGGAATCTATGAATAACATCGGTTTCCAAGTTATGAATTGATTTTTAACTACTGGGTTTAGGCCAGGCAGGCCCAGGCTTGGTTTCGGGCCTGGCACCGGGGTGCCCGTCTTTGGTTTTACTTCCTTGTTGTTTCTTCTTAAAACAGGTACTGAGTATAAAACAAAATAAAACAATATGAGAGGGTCTCTCTGTTCCCTCAGGATGACAGGCGCCCATCACCACACCTGGCTAATTTTTTGTATTTTTAGAAGAGACGGGGTTTCGCCATGTTGGCCAGGCTGGTGTCGAACTCCTGACCTCAGGCAATCCACCTGCCTCGGCCTCCCAAAGTGCTGCGATTACAGGCGTGAACCACCATGACTTGCCCAATTTTCTTTGTTTTCTACCTTTCCAGAGTGGCTTTCTGGGTTGGTGAAGAGGTTCACGCTGGTAATCCTAGAACTTTAGGAAACTGAGGTGGGAAGATCACTTGAGGCCAGATGTTCAAGGCCAGCCTGGCCAACATAGCAAGACCTCATCTCTACTAAAAACAAAAAATTTGTTTTAATTAGTCAGGAGTGGTGGCGTGCACCTGTGATCCCAGGTACTTGGGAGGCTGAGGCAGCAGGATCAGTTGAGCCCAGGAGTACGAGGCTGCAGTGAGCTAAGACTGCACCACGGTACTCCAGCCTGGGCGACAGAGCCCATATTTCTAATAAAAATAAATAAATGTATTAAAGGAGACTGGCTTCTATTTAACGCTATTTCTAGAATTAAATTCTATTTAATGCTCTTCCTTGAATTTAATTCCGTTTAATCCTATTTCCAGAATTTAATTCTACTTAATGCTACCTCTATTTTCTACTTAATCTATTGTAAAAGAGTTCGGTTAAGCTCACAGGTGAATTCCATGTCAGTGAGAGCCAGACCCCAACCTCACACTGAATCCCCATTCTCAGCAGGTGTCTACACATCCTCCTCCACAGGCTGATCTCATAGCTCCCCCTAGCAGAGCCCTAGGAAGGTCCTTCAGGGGCAGAACCCCCGCCCCCACGGCTTCCCGATGCCCCCTGGATTGGATGCATGGGGCTGCTGTGCCACTGAAGACGTATTCCTCCTCCTTCGAGACCCCGTGAGTTACAATTTCTCTGCCGAATAAGCTCAGCCACACCCTCCCCACATCGGATTTTAAAGTTGAACCCTTTGCCCACCTCCCTCCCCCAAGAATCTCCTCCCCACTGACATTAAAATTCACCTTAATCAAAAACCACCTAAATTCAAAGGATGTTGGCCTCATGGCAAAGGTCAGCAAGACCATAAACCACCAATAACATCTCCGACCAGAAACATTCCAAACTCCTCACCGACCAGAAGACAGGCCAGCCCCAAGGTAAACCCTCTCCAGCTGCCAGGACGATGCCAGACCCAGATAAACCCACTCTGGCTGCCAGGATGATGCCAGACCCAAGATAATCCCCCTCCCGCTGCCAGGAGGATGCCAGACCCAAGATAACCCCCCTCCGGCTGGAAAAATATCAGCACCAAGATGACCTGCCCTCTGCCCACAGACAATTCCAACCCTGCCATAAACTTCTCCCCCACACAGAAACATTCCAAGCTTGGGATAAGCCGCCTCACCCTAAAACCAATATATATTCTTAGTCTGTAAGAGAAAAATCGGTCAGAAGCCCATCTCAGCTTTATTTTCTCTAAAGTAAATCTGTCGTTAACTGTTAAGCTGAATTTTAAGTGTCTTTCCTCTTTCTTTAACTCTTACACCCACGTGCCTGTCCCCTTCCCCCCCCCCCTTTTTATTTTTAGTTTTATTTTTTATTTTAGATGGAGTCTCACTCTGTCACCCAGGCTGGAGTGCAGGGGCGCGATCTCGGCTCACTGCAGCCTCCGCCTCCCGGGTTCACACCATTCTCCCGCCTCAGCCTCCCAAGTAGCTGGGACTACAGGCGCCTGCCACCATGCCTGGCTAATTTTTGTATTTTTAGTAGAGACGGGGTTTCACCATGTTGGCCAGGCTGGTCTTGATCTCCTGACCTCGTGATGCACCCGCCTTGGCCTCCCAAATTGCTGGGATTACAGGCGTGAGCCACCGCGCCCAGCTCCCCCTTCCCTTTTATCTCCCAGAATTCTTTCTCCCTCCCGGGGTGACCCCCTCAGGCTGCTACTGGCCTGAAGCTGTTCCCAAAGCTGTTCCCAAAACCTACACTCCTCAGGGAACCTCCAAGTAGAAGCAGCAGGAATGACCTCAGAGGAATTTCATCGAAGGCACCCTCATGTAGCTGGACCCCTGAGCACAGTGGGGTATGGGACACACTGAATGGAGTTTTCCCCACAAATTCGTCCATGAACGCCCAAACCCCCAGGACCTCAGAATGTGACCTTATTTGGAAATAGGATTGTTGGAGACAGACCGCTTTTAAAGACGTGATTAAGGTAAAATGAGGTCACTACGGTGGGCCCTGATCCAATAGGACCGGGGTCCTTATAAGAGGAGGAGGTGAGGACACAGACACACACAGAGGGACGACCCTGTGAGGACACAGGGAGAAGACGGCGTCTCCAAGCCCAGGAGAGCGGCCTCAGGAGGAACTAGCCCTGCCCATACCTGGATCTCAGACTTCCAACCTGCAGGACTGTGGGAGAATCAATGTCTGTTGTTTCTAAGCCACCCGGGCTGGGGCACTTTGCTATGGAGGCCCCAGCAGACTCATATAGGGTACAAATCAATGGTGGTCATCTGTTGGATACACATTAAAATTGCCTTTTTTTTCTTTTCTGTTTGGAAAATACAGTGAGACCTCATCTCTATGAAAAACAGATGGAAATCCACATGCATGAGAAGGAACATGTTACGACCACACCAACAAATCTCAAAACATGTTTCACGTAGAAAGAAGCTACCTGTAAAGACGGGTACTTAACGTTTATTAGAAGTTCTCCAACAGGCCAAACTCACCTAACCTGTTAAAGGGCTGAGTGAGGCCGGGTGCGGTGGCTCACACCTGTCATCCCAGCACTTTGGAAGACTGAGGCGGGCGGATCACAAGTTCAGGAGTTCGAGGCCAGCCTGACCAACATGGTGAAACCCCATCTCTACGAAAAAAAATATAAAAATTAGCCAGGCGTGGTGGCGGACGCCTGTAGTCCCAGCTACGCGGGAGGCTGAGGCAGGAGAATGGCATGAACCCGGGAGGCGGAGGTTGCAGTGAGCCAAGATTGCGCCACTGCAGCCCAGACTGGGTGACAGACCGAGACTCTGTCTCTAAATAAATAAATACATAAATACATAAATAAAATAAAATAAAATATAGAAGGCTGAGTGATCCCGGGAGGGGAGTGGCCCAGAGGAGCTGATGAGCTTTAATTTCCTGACCTGGGTGGGTTTGAGGGGTTGTAAAAATTCACAGAGCTTTGCAGTTATCACTGGAATACTTTTCTGTGTGTATTTTATTCTTCTGTCAAGAGTTCACTTTATTTATTTTTCGTTTTTCGTTTTGAGATGGAGTCTTGCTCTGTTACCCAGGCTGGAGTGCAGTGGTGCGATTTTGGCTCACTGCAGCCTCCGCCTCCCGGGTTAACGCCATTCTCCTGCCTCAGCCTCCCAAGTAGCTGGGAGTACAGGTGCCCACCACCATGCCCGGCTAGATTTTGTATTTTTAGTAGAGACCGGGTTTCTCTGTATTGGTCAGGCTGGTCTTGAACTCCTGACCTTAAGTGATCCACCCACCTTGGTCTCCCAAAGTGCAGGGATTAATAGGCATGAGCCACTGTGCCCGGCCAAGAGTTCACATTAAAAAAAATTCACAATCCCAGCACTTTGGGAGGCTGAGGCAGGTGGATCACTTGAGGTCAGGAGATAGAGACCATGCTGGCTAACACGGTGAAACCCCATCTCTACTAAAAATACAAATACAAAAAATTAGCCGGGCGTGGTGGTGGGCACCTGTAGTCCCAGCTACTCGGGAGGCCGAGGCAGGAGAATGGCGTGAACCCGGGAGGTGGAGCTTGCAGTGAGCTGAGATCGCGCCACTGCACTCCAGCCTAGGTGACAGAGCGAGAGTCCGTCTCAAAAAAGAAATTCACAATCAACTGGCTGCAGTGGCTCACGCCTGTTATCCCAGCACTTTGGGAGGCCGAGGCAGGCAGATCATGAGGTCAGGAGTTCAAGACCAGCCTGGCCAACATGGTGAAACCCTGTCTCTACTAAAAATACAAAAAATTAGCTAGGCATGGTGGCGGGTGCCTGTAGTCCCAGCTACTCAGGAGGCTGAGGCAGGAGAATCGCTTGAACCCGGGAGGCGGAGGTTACAGTGAGCCGAGATCGCACCACTGCACTCCAGCCTGGGTGACAGAGCAAGACTCTGTCTCAAAAAAAATAAATAAATAAAATAAAATTTAAGAAACAGATAGATAAGTGACTAGAGCCCCTCCTGGTTTCAGCTCATCTCCAAAGATGACCAAAGGAGGGATGAGTTATTTTCCCACCGTGGTCCTCAGAGATCCCTCTCCTGCACCACAGGGACTCCAGAAGTCAGGGCTTGGTTTCCCGCTGTTCTCACCAAAAATAACCCGATCCCCTAACCTCCCTTTGAAATACCGGAAAAAAAAAATCAGGACGGCTCACGGAGGCAACACTGCTACACAGATAATCTTCTTTGGAGCGAGGATGAATTTTAAATGATCACAAGAAAAAGAGATGCCAGGCACACCCCGTGGCCCCCCTGGGATCACCAAAAATCTGGTACTGGGGGATCGCCACCGTCTCAGGAAGGGGGCTGCAAGCATCCCAGGCAGGAGGGGACGGAGAGTGATGAGCTTTGCACCGATGGAAATAAAAATAGAACACTGCGTTACGGACAGAATGACAAGTTAAATGACAAGCATTTAACCGTCTCTGTGCGCAGAAACGCGGACGGCTGCAGAAATGCGAGAGGATTTTCTCCTGTTGCCTCCAAGTGAATGAGGGCCTGGGGACCATCCTGTACCCGTCTGCCTGTGCTCTGGAAGGCTGGATGCTTCGGGAAGGAGGCCAGGAGGCAGGACCGGCCGGCCGCCCTGCGGACGTCCAGCCAGCCGGAGACCGGTCTGCACCTGTCACAGGTGAGCAGCATTTGTTAGCACAGGCAGACGGGGTTTCACCTGTAATGCCCAACCTCGTTTTTACTAACCCTGTTTTTAGACTCTCCCTTTTCCTTCAATCACCTAGCCTTGTTTCCACCTGAATGGACTCACCCTTAGCTAAGAGAACCAGACAGACTCCATCTTGGCTCTTTCACTGGCAGCCCCTTCCTCAAGGACTTGACTCGTGCAAGCTGACTCCCAGCACATCCAAGAATGCAATTAACCGATAAGATACTGTGGCAAGCTATATCCGCAGTTCCCAGGAATTCGTCTGATTGATAATGCCCAAAGCCCCACGTCTTTCACCTTGTAATAGTCTTAAAGCCCCTGCATCTGGAACTGTTTACTTTCCTGTAACCATTTATCCTTTTAACTTTTTTGCCTACTTTATTTCTGTAAAATGGTTTTCACTAGACCCCCCTCCCCTTTCTAAACCAAAGTATAAAAAAAAATCTAGCCCCTTCTTCGGGGCCGAGAGAACTTTGAGCGTTAGCCGTCTCTTGGCTGCCAGCTAAATAAACGGACTCTTAATTCGTCTCAAAGTGTGGCGTTTTCTCTAACTCGCTCACGTACAACACGGGAACATCCTTTACCCAACTGATGCCTGTGCAGATGTCACTAACAAATGCTGCTCACCTGTGACAGGTGCAGACCGGTCTCTGGCTGGCTGGACGTCTGGACATCTGGACGTCTGGAGGGCGGCCGGCCGGTCCTGCCTCCTGACCTCCTTCCCCAAGCATCCAGCCTTCCGGAGCTTCTCCGTGCCCTCCCCTTCCTTCTTTCTTTCCTCCTGTACATTGCCTAGAAATCGCCAGAAAGCTGCCACCGCATCTACGGAAACAAAAACATTATCTTCGGGAGCACGCTGGGTGCGTTTAAACCAACCCCACTGCCTTCTTCTAAAGTGGGATCTGGAAGGAATGCTGAAGGATCTGGAAGGAATGCTCAGCATCCTATGGATTTTTTTTTTTCTTTTTTGGCTCCTTTTCCTTCTAAGATGACAGTGAGGCTGTTAAGCATAATAATTGTCCCTGAGTGAGTCAGCCTCATTGTTCCACTTTTGCCTCCAAGGCAGGCTCTCCGCCCCCCACCCCCCGCAGAGGTCAGGGGTCACCTGCTAAATCATGCAATATCCCCGAATCCCAGGTGAATGAGGCCGTTTACAAACTGCTGCTAATGATTAAACCAGCCCGGCATGAAACGCGGGCTCTAAATTGCGATTATTTGAATGATGGATGGCGTGTCTAATGAGACCATTATTGCCACCAGTGACCTTCTGGGCTGAAGACCGTTTCAATATAAGCAACACCTCTCACACGGCCGGTGTGATGGCCGTGTGCACCTGTGTGTGCGTGCCCGCGTGTGCACGTGTGTGTGTGTGAGATGCGTGCACCTGTGTGTGTCCTCTCTCTCTCTAGAGCTTGTCTCCGATTCTTTGAACTGCCACACAGGCAATGCCACCCTCACTGGATGGGTCATCCGAGCAGTCCCCTTAGTGAGACCATTTTCGTACACCTGGGCTGAAAATGCCCCATGCATAAAATACTCATGGGGTTAAACTTGAGTTCCCGTGCGTGCGTGTCCTCGTCCTCCATGGCAGGGAAAAAGAAAAAGGAACAGGAGACTAAAGGGGTGTCTCCGGGAAGCCACTCACACATGCAGATGTAATTAAGTTGAGGATCTTGAGCTGAGATCATCCTGGATTAGAGTGGGCTCCAAATGCAATGACAGGTCCTCGTCCTCCATGGTAGGGAAAAATAAAAAGGAACAGGAGAGAAAGGGGCTGTCTCCGTGAAGCCACCCACACATGCACAAGTCGCTGGAAGCAATTCGTAGGAAGCTGTGCAGATGAACCTACTGGTGGCCGAAGCCGACGCTGAAAGACGAGCTCAGGGGAGGTTCTCTGGAGTGAAAGGAAGCCGTCTGCACCCAGGTGGTCTCCGAGATGGCCTCAGTGCACATCAACAAGGATGAGAGCACATGACAAGCCCCACCCCACCCAACCCGGTGACCCCCACAGACCCACGGCTCAGCTGGACTTTGACACAGGGCCCTGCGCCAGGGCTGCCCTGGATAGGACCCACGGGGGTCTTTGTGTCCTACGAGATTGAGATGTGGCCCATCACAGCCACAGCCACGTTAGGCTGCAAGGGGAGGGACACAGAAGCCGTCAGAGCTCAGAAAGCAGGAAGCCATCTGCGCAGGCAAGAGCCACGGCGGGTCCCCATCCAGGATACACGGGCACCTCTGGGGGTCGGGACGTGCTCGTCTGGCTGAAACGGAACATCTTGTGATTCAAGCAAACCAGCCTCCAAGAAACAGCAGGAGTCCCTGGCGGTGGGTACACACCTCTGTGGCAGTGCCACATCGGACCTAGTCCCAGCCCTTCTCACCTGTCCAGGCTCCAGGGTCCCAGAGGGAGGCAGAAGACCCAGCAGATGCTGACATGCGGCCCTTGGACTCACATTCCAGAACTATCAGGGGCTTTGGACACCAACGTCCCCTTCAGTGAAACCATTGCTCCAGGAGTCTCCTCTGGTGGCCACGACAAACTGCCACAAACCAGGAGCCTTAAAAATTCACAAATTCATCCTCTGCCACTCATGGACAGCAGGAGTCTGAGGTCCAGGTGTCTCAGAGCCACGGTCTCTTCCAGCTCCTGTCTCCACGTGGCCTTCTCCTCTGTGTCGGTGTCTCCTCTTCTGTCTCTTAGAAGGACACCTGTCATTGCATTTGGAGACCATCCAGGATGATCTCACCTCAAGATCCTCAACTTAATTACATCTGCAAAGACCTTATTTCTAAATGAGATTCTATTCACAAGTTTATGGATGAGAACATGGACATATCTTTTGGAGGTCATGATCCAAGCCATTACAATTGTGTTTTGTTCCTCCTGGAGGCTCTAGGGGAGGGTCCTTCCTGCCTCTCCCAGCTCCTGGGGGCTCCAGGCATCCCTGGGCTTGTGGCCGCATCACTCCAGTCTCTGCCTCTGTCTCCACGTGGCCTTCTCCTCTGTGTCTCTGTCTCCTCTTCTGTCGCTTAGAAAGACACTTCTCATTGCATTTAGAGCTCACCCTACTCCTAAATAATCTCATCTCCAGATCCTTAATTATATCTGCAAAGAATCTTTTTCCAAATGAGGTCCCATTCACAGGTTCTGGGAGTCAGGACATGGACAGATCTTTTGGACGTCACCATCCAACCCATTGCAGTTGTGTTTGGTTCTTTCTGGGAGGCTCTAGGGGAGGATCCTTCCTGCCTCTCCCAGCTCCCGGGGGCTCCAGGCATCCCTGGGCCTGTGGCCACATCACTCCAGTCTCTGCCTCTGTCTACACTTGGCCTTCTCCTCTGTGTCCGTGTCTCCTCTTCTGTCTTTCAGAAGGACACCCGTCATTGGAGGTAGGGCCACCCTAATCTCCTATGACCTCATCCTAATTTAATGACATCTCCAAAGAACCTGTTTCCAAGTATGCTCCCACTTCCAGGTCTGAGGTGGACATATCTTTCGGTGGTCCTCATTTGCCCCATCCCAGAAGTCTGAGATGAAGTTGTCTCAGGGCCATGTTCCCTCTGGAGGTTCTAGGTGAGGATGCTTCCTGCCTCTTCCAGCTCCTGGGGCTCCAGGTGTCCCTGAGCTGTGGCCGCATCACTCCAGTCTCTGCCTCCGTCTCCACGTGGCCTCCTCCTCTGTGTCTGTGTCTCCTCTTCTGTCTCTTAGAAGGACACCCGTCATTGGATGTAGGGCCCACCCTAATCCAGGATGATTTCATCATAACTTATCTCTTAATTACATCTGCAAAGACCGTTTTTCCAGAATAGCTCCTATTCAAAGATTGTGGATTGATATAGGCTGAACTGTGTTCCTCTCCCACACCCCCAAACATTCATGTATTGTAACCTTAACTTCCAGTTTCTCAGAATGTGTATTTGGAGATGGGGTGGTCTTTAAAGAGGTGATTCAGGTAAAATGAGGTCACTAGGGTGGGCCCTGATCCTATAGGACTGGTGTCGTTATAAGAAGAGGAGACAAGGACACAGACACACACAAAGAGACGACCCTGTGAGGACACAGGGAGAAGACAGCATCTCCAAGCCCAGGAGAGAGGCCTCAGGAGGAACCAGCCCTGCCCACACCTTGATCTCAGAATTCCAGCCTCCAAGACTGTGGGAGAATCAATGTCTGTTGTTTGCAAGCCACCCAGTCTATGGTATTCTGTGATAGCAGCATGAAAGGGACTAAGACACCTCATAAAAGAGGAGATGAGGACACAGACACACACAGAGGACTGACCCTGTGAGGACACAGGGAGAAGATAGTGTCTACAAGCCCAGGAGGGAGGCCTCAGGAGGAACCAGCCTTGTCCACACCTCGATCTTGAACTTCCAGCCTCCAGGACTGTGGGATAGTCAGTGCCATAAATGTCTGTTGTTTATAAGCCACCCAATCTATGGTATTCTGTGATAGCAGCCTGAAATGGACTAAGACACCTCATAAGAGGAGGAGATGAGGACACAGACACACACAGAGGGAGGACCGTGTGAGGACATACAGAGAAGACGGCAACTCCACGCCCAGGAGAGAGGCCTCAGGAGGAACCAGCCCTGCCCACACCTTGATCTCAGACTTCCAGCCTCCAAGACTGTGGGAGAATCAATGTCTATTTTTTACAAGCCACTAAGTCTATGGTATTCTGTGATAGCAGCCAGATGGACTAACACATCTCATAAGAAGAGGAGATGAGGACACAGACACACACAGAGGGATGACCCTATGAGGGAGAAGATTGCGTCTATAAGCCAGGAGAAGATGGCATCTATAAGTCAAGGAGGGAGGCCTCAGGAGGTACCAGCCCTGCCCACATCTTGGTCTTGGACTTCCAGCTTCCAGGACTGTGGGACAGTCAATGTCTGCTGTTTATAAGCCACCCAGTCTATGATATTCTGTGATAGCAGCCTGAGATGGACTAAGACATTTCATAAGAAGAGGAGATGAGGACACAGGCACACACAGAGGGATGACCCTGTGAGGACACAGGAAGAAGACAGCGTCTCCAAGCCCAGGAGAGAGGTATGAGGAGGAACTAGCCCTGCTCACACTTTGATCTTGGGCCTCCAGCCTCCAGGATCCTGGTAGAATAAGTGTCTGTTGTGAAAGCCGCTCAGGCTGTGGCACTTTGTCGTGACAGCCCTAGAAGATTCACACTAGGGTCAGGACATGGATGTACCTTATTTGTGCGCACCGTTGAACCCATCATGACTGTATCTCAGCTTCCTACGTGTTTCAGGTGCCCACCACCCATCCTAGCCTTGAATGCCCTTCAGGTGGCCTCTCTCCAGAGAAGAAAAAGAGGAAATGAGATGCTATGAAACCCAAGGGGAGGCACCTCCTTCTTTAAGGCTGGCTTAGCCGTTGCTGGCTGCCATTTACTCCTCATGCTTCTGTTGTGTCTTGCTGTCTTCTCCTTTGCTCTGTTTCATATTTCTCCTGGATGGTGTGTACCAGTACGAATGCTGGATAACATACCTAAAATAGGATACAGAAGAAGAGAAAAGAAAAAATAGAATAGAATGCAATGCAATGCAATGCAATGGAATACAACGTAATAGAAAATAATGAGTGGAATGGGATGGAATAGAAAATAATCAATGAAATTGAATGGAATTGAATGGAATGGAAGAGAATAGAAAATAATGAATGGAATGGAACTGAATGAAGTGAAAAGGAATGGAATAGAATAGAATAGAAAATAATGAATGGAACGGAATTGAATGGAATAGAATAGAATAGAAAATAATGAATGGAATGGAATCAAATGGAAAAGAATAGAATAGAAAATGATGAATGGAATGGTATGGAATGAAGTGAAATGGAATGGAATGGAAGAGCATAGAAAATAATGAATGGAATGGAATGGAATGAAGTGAAAAGGAATGGAATAGAATAGAATAGAAAATAATCAATGGAATGGAACTGAATGGAATAGAATAGAATAGAAAATAATGAATGGAATGGAAGAGAATAGAAAATGATGAATGGAATGGAATCGAATGGAATAGAATACAATAGAAAATAATGAATGGAATGGAATAGAATGAAGTGAAATGGAATGGAATGGAAGAGAATAGAATAGAAAATAATGAATGGAATGGCATGGAATGGAATAGAATAGAAAATAATGAATGGAATGGAATAGAATAGAATAGAAAATAATGAATGGAATGGAATTGAATGGAAGAGAATAGAATAGAAAATAATGAATTGAATGGAACTGAACGGAATAAAATAGAATAGAAAATAATGAATGGAATAGAATGCAATGGAATGAAATAGAACAGAAAATAATGAATGCAATAGAGCAGAATAGAAAATAATAGAATGGAATGAAATGCAGTGGTTGGGAGGGAACTGAATAGAAAATAGAATGGATGTGTGCCAATAAGAATGCTGGATAACATAGGTAAAATAGGACAGAGAAGAAGGAATGGAAAAAAATAGAATGGAATGGAATGCAATGGAATGGAATGGAATAGAAAATAATAGAATTGAATGGAATAGAAAAGAATGAGTGGAATGGAATAGAATGAAAAATAATGAATGGAATAGAATAGAACAGGAAATAATTAATGGAATAAAGTGGAAGAGAATAGAAAGTAATGAGTGGAATGGAATGAAGTGAAATGGAATGGAATAGAATAGAACAGAAAACAATGAATGGAATAAAATGGAATAGAATGCAATGGAATTAAATTGAACAGAAAACAATGAGGCCAGGCGCGGTGGCTCACGCCTGTAATCTCAGCACTTTAGGAGGCTGAGGCGGGTGGATCATGAGGTCAGGAGTTCGAGATCAGCCTGGCTAACACAGCAAAACCCTCTCTCTACTAAAAATACAAAAAAAAAACACTTTTTTTTTGAGACAGAGCCTGATTCTTTCACTCAGGCTGGAGTGCAATGGTGTGATCTTGGCTCACTGCAACCTCCGCCTCCTGGGCTCAGGTGATTCTCCTGCCTTAACCTCTGGAGTAGGTGGGATTACAGGCATGCACCGCCATGCCTGGCTAATTTTTGTATTTTTTTAGTAGAGACAGGTTTTCTCCATGTTGGTCAGGCTGGTCTTGAGCTCCTGACCTCAGGTGATCCGCCCTCCTCATCCTCCCAAAGTGCTGGGATTACAGACATGAGCCACCGTGCCCAGCCAGACTTTTTTGTTTTAAAGGTAGACAGGAAGTAGGATTTATTGGTGAGTATTAAGAGGGGACTGGTCTCGAACTCGTGACCTCGTGATCCACCTGCCTCAGCCTCCCAAAGTGCTGGGATTACAGGTGTGAGCCACCGCGCCCAGCCCCAGCCCCCTCTTAATACTTACCTGTTGGGAACAGGCCCCCCAAAATCTGGCCCCAAAACTGACCATAAACAAAATCTCTGCTGCACTGTGACATGTTCTTGATGGCCGTGGCGCCCACACTGGAAGGTTGTGGGTTTACCGGAATGAGGGCAAGGAACACCTGGCCCACCCAGGGCAGAAAATCGCTTAAAGGTGTTCTTAATCCACAAGCAATAGCATGAGTGATCTATGCCTTAAAGACATACTCCTGCTGCAGATAACTAGCCAGACCCATCCCTTTATTTCAGCCCATCCCTTTATTTCCTATAAGGAGTACTTTTTTTTTTTTTTTTTGGGACGGAGTCTCACTCTGTCACCCAGGCCGGACTGCAGTGGCGCGATCTCGGCTCACTGCAACCTTCGCCTCCCGGCTTCACGCCATTTCTCCTGCCTCAGCCTCCCCGAGTAGCTGGGACTACAGGCACCCACCACCCTGCCCGGCTAATTTTTAGTATTTTTAGTAGAGACGGGGTTTCACCGTGTTAGCCAGGATGGTCTCGATCCCCTGACCTCGTGATCCACCTGCCTTGGCCTCCCAAAGTGCTGGGATTACAGGCGTGAGCCACCGCGCCCGGCCAAGGAATACTTTTAGTTAATCTATAATCTATAATCTATAGAAACAATGCTTATCACTGGCTTGCTGTCAGTAAATATGTAGGTAAATCTCTGTTTGAGGCTCTCAGCTCTGAAGGCTGTCAGCCCCCTGATTTCCCACCTCACACCTCTATATTTCTGTGTGTGTGTCTTTAATTCCTGTAGTACTGCTGGGTTAGGGTCTCCCCGACCGAGCTGGTCTCGGCATTTACCAATAAATCCTACTTCCTGTCCACCAAAAAAAAAAAAAGTCTAATACCTAACATCTAGAAGGAACTTTAACAAATTTATAAGAAAGTTCTGATCGAGACAGAACATGTGGCATATGTAACGTGAACCACACGTGACAATTATGCAGCATGATTTTATGTCCCTTTAGGACACAGGCAGGAGGGGCTGTGTCCTGGAAACACTCCAGGCCATCCACCCACCCAGTGGCCGTGGGGAGGGGGGACAGCAGTGCAGGAATTCAGTATATGAGCGTGGACCTCCTGGGAGCATTTCCAGAGGGACAATTGCTTGGGAGATGGTCTGTGCCGAGAGGGACGCTGACATCTCCAGGTAAGTGCTGGACATCCATGATGCACACCGTGACCAGAATATCCACGAGATGCCCAGGAAAGGGTCCCCAGCCCCGGCCAATAATGGTGTCTCAGCAGAGCTGGTACTTCTGTGGTTCCAAGGACAAAGGAAGCTGGAACAGAAGGCAGGGAGAGGGAGGGGGCTGTGCAGTGCCCTCAGGAATGGGGGTGACTCGGCCTCCCCGCAGCAGGAAGAGGAGACGGGATCAGCTGTGGGAAGAACCCTCAGGCCAGGCAAGGAAGCTCAGAGGGTCTCCTGTGCCCAGTGGTGTACCGCAGGGGACTCCAGGCGGGTGGCAAGCTTGAGTTTCACAGGAAACACCATAGAGGGTGGTTACGGGTAGAGAGCAGTCGCAGGTGCAGTCATGATGGAGCATGAACCAGTGGGTGTGGGGGTGAGGGGTGCACAGAGATCTGGGGGGTGCAGGGTTCTTATAGGGAGGGAGGGAGGTCGCAGGTGTAATCATGATGAACTATGGACCCATGGGTGTGAGGGTGAGGGGTGCACAGAGCTGAGGGGTGCATGGTTCTTATAGGGAGGGAGGGAGGTCACAGGTGTAATCATGATGAACTATGGACCAGTGGGTGTGGGGGTGAGGGGTGCACAGAGCTGGGAGGTGCAGGGTTCTTATAGGGAGGGAGGGAGGTCGCAGGTGCAGTATGATGGAGCATGAACCAGTGGGTGTGGGGGTTAGGGGTACACAGAGCTGGGGGGTGCAGGGTTCTTATAGGGAGGGAGGGAGGTCACAGGTGCAGTATAATGGATCATGGACCAGTGGGTGTAGGGGTGAGGGGTGCACAGAGATCTGGGAGGTGCAGGGTTCTTATAGGGAGGGAGGGAGGTCGCAGGTGTAATCATGATGAACTATGGACCAGTGGGTGTGAGGGTGAGGGGTGCACAGAGCTGGGGCTGCAGGTTTCTTATAGGGAGGGAGGGAGGTCACAGGTGCAGTATGATGGATCATGGGCCATTGTGTGGGGATAAGGGGTGCACAGAGCTGGGAGGAGCAGTGTTTTTATAGGGAGGGAGGGAGGTCACAGGTGCAGTATGATGAACTGTGGACCAGTGTGTGTGGGGGGGTGAGGGGTGCACAGAGCTGGGGGGTGCAGGGTTCTTATAGGGAGGGAGG
This sequence comes from Gorilla gorilla gorilla, assembly GCF_029281585.2. Taxonomy (NCBI): domain Eukaryota; kingdom Metazoa; phylum Chordata; class Mammalia; order Primates; family Hominidae; genus Gorilla; species Gorilla gorilla. The sequence goes on from NC_073242.2 coordinate 104,650,340, forward strand.
GAGGTCACAGGTGTAATCATGGTGAACTATGGACCCATGGGTGTGAGGGTGAGGGGTGCACAGAGGTGAGGGGTGTATGGTTCTTATAGGGAGGGAGGGAGGTCGCAGGTGCAGTATAATGGATCATGGACCAGTGGGTGTAGGGGTGAGGGGTGCACAGAGATCTGGGAGGTGCAGGGTTCTTATAGGGAGGGAGGGAGGTCGCAGGTGTAATCATGATGAACTATGCACCAGTGGGTGTGGGGGTGAGGGGTGCACAGAGCTGGGGGGTGCAGGTTTCTTATAGGGAGGGAGGGAGGTCACAGGTGCAGTATGATGGATCATGGACCATTGTGTGGGGATAAGGGGTGCACAGAGCTGGGAGGAGCAGTGTTTTTATAGGGAGGGAGGGAGGTCACAGGTGCAGTATGATGGATCATGGACCAGTGGGTGTGGGGGTGAGGGGTGCACAGGGCTAGGGGGTGCAGCGTTCTCACAAGGAGACCTGGGTGGCTCCTGTGTGGTCCCAGTTTCTGCCCAAGGCCAGTACATGAAGAAGCAGCCCCCAGAGAGGGGCCATGAGGAGGAGAAGATGAGCTTGAGGACCTGCGGGGCAGACACACCCCCCTGAGCAGCTGTCTGTGCCGACCGGGGTCTCAGGAGAGGGCTTCCGTCGGAGTTACACGCTTGGATGTCTTTGACAGATAAACGTTGAACGCTGAACATGGAAGATTCTACTTGGGGGCATTGAACATTGACGGTCGTTGAAGTCACCCGGGAAGGGCTTGCAAAGGCGGCTGCCGCTGAGGCCCCAGTGAGCCACAGCAGGTGAGGGTGGGAGGGTGGAGCCTCTTAACGTTAACAAGGCTGGGAGGTCAGGGCAGGAGGGTTGTGGGTCCGGACAGAGGCTACTCTACAGGGTTGAGTCCTGTGAAGACCTCAGAAAGTTAAGGAAAGAAATCGGTCTTGGGGTTTGGCCCAGCGAGCTCCTGGGTGCGTCACGCGAGGCCAGGGGAGGCCCAGATGGGAGGCAGCAAATGACATGGACTGTATGAGACTCACGCCTCCTCGGAGCTCAGCCCAGCAGGGAACAGGAGGGGCCACGGCGAAGACAGCCCAGCCTGCTTCCTGCTGCTTAGAAACCTTCACAGGTGGCCGGGCGCAGTGGCTCACACCTGTCATCCCAGCACTTAGGGAGGCCAAGGTGGGTGGATCACCTGAGGTCAGGAGTTAGAGACCAGCCTCACCAACATAGGGAAACTCTGTCTCTATTAAAAATACAAAAATTAGCCAGGCGTGGAGGCGGGCGCCTGTAGTCCCAGCTACTCGGGAGGCTGAGGCAGGAGAATCGCTTGAACCCAGGAGGCGGAGGTTGCAGTGAGCCGAGATCGCACCACTGGGCTCCAGCCTGGGTGAAAGAGCGAGACTCTGTCTCAAAAAAGAAGAAAAGAAAAAAAAAAATCTTCATAGGGGCCATTGTCCACAGAATGACTCTGCCCTCCGTGAGGTGCCATTGAGGTCTCTCCGTGCTACACCCTCCTCCAAAGATGCATCCACCTGCAACCTCAGAACAGGGAGTTATTTGGAAATAGGGTCTTTGCAGATTTAATAAGTGAAGGATTATAGGATGAGATCATCCTGGATTACAACTGGCCCTAAATCCTATGACCAGTGTCCTTCTAAGAGACAGAAGAGGAGACAGACACAGAGGAGGAGGCCACGTGGAGACGGAGGCAGAGACTGGAGTGATGCATCCACAAGCCCAGGATGCCTGGAGCCCCCGGGAGCTGGGAGAGGCAGGAAGGACCCTCCCCTAGAACCTCTGGAGGGACTGTGGTTCCTGCCTACACCTTGATCTCAGACTCCTGGACACCAGGACTGGGAGAAGACATGTTGCTGTTGTTAGAACCCCAGAAACTCCTACAATACAGGGCCCAAGAGCACTCCTTTCCTTCCGCCTCTTCCCCAGGAGTCTGTCCCTACCAAAAACAGAAAAGTTAGCTGGGCGTGGTGGTGCATGCCTGTGCTCCCAGCTACTCGGGAGGCTGAGGCAGGAGGATTGCTATAATCATGGCACTGCTCTCCAGCCTGGGTGACAGAGCAAGACTTCGTGTCTACAAAAATAAAAATCAACGAAACACACAAGAGGACAGAAACACAGGAAACACATGACGTTGAAAGCACGTAGAAAATAAATAACAAACTGGGAGACTGAAGTCCCTCCTAAAATCCTCATAAGCCAGCCAAAAGAAGGAAGAAAATTTGGTGCTTGCTACAACAAACGTGAGTCTTGGAGCAGTGACGAAGCCAGACACAGAAAGATAAACACTGTGGGGCCGGGTGCAGTGGCTCACGCCTGTCATCCCAGCACTATGGGAGGCCAAGGCGGGTGGATCACGAGGTCAGGAGATCGAGACCATCCTGGCTAACACGGTGAAAGCCCGTCTCTACTAAAAATACAAAAAAATTAACCAGACGTGGTGATGGGTGCCTGTAGTCCCAGCTACTCAGGAGGCTGAGGCAGGAGAATGGCCTAACCCAGGAGACGGAGCTTGCAGTGAGCCGAGATTGTGCCACTGCACTCCAGCCTGGGTGACAGAGCGAGACTCCGTCTCAAAAAAGAAAAAAAAAAGATACACACTGTGGGATTCCATTTATAGGAGGTCCCTGGAGTCCTCAGAGTCATGGAGATGGAGAGGAGGTTGGTGGCAGCCGGGGAAAGGGAGTGAGTGTGTAAGGGGAACAGCGTTTCTGTTTGGGAAGATGAGAAACTTCTGGAGATATGGATGGTGGTGATGGTTGCAGAAGCCAACTGCAGATCAAACTGCTGAGCTGTACATTTACACACGGCGAATGCCGGCCGGGCGCGGTGGCTCACGCCTGTCATCCCAGCACTTTGGGAGGCTGAGGCGGGTGGATCACCTGAGGTCAGGAGTTCGAGACCAGCCTCACCAACATGGGGAAACCCGGTCTCCACTAAAAATACAAAAAATTAGCCGGGCGTGGTGGCGGGCGCCTGTAATCTCAGCTACTCGGGAGACTGAGGCAGGAGAATCGCTTGAACCCGGGAGGCGGAGCTTGCAGTGAGCCGAGATCGTGCCACTGCACTCCAGCCTGGGCGACAAGAGTGAAACTCTGTCTTAAAACAAAATACATGGTTAATACTCTAGACTTTGTGTTATGTGCGTTTTACCACAATTTGAAAAACACTGGAGGCCGGGCGCAGTGGCTCACGCCTGTCATCCGAGCACTTTGGGAGGCTGAAGCAGGTGGATCACTTGAAGTCACGCATTGAAGACCAGCCTGGCCAACATGGTGAAACTCCATCTGTACTAAAACACTGGGGGAAAAGTGTCAGGAACTGGCAGATTAAGGAAAGGAAATGGTACGATTTTCTGGCTGGAAACGGGGAAAAGGGTCGGGAAGTGGCAGATTAAGGAAAGGAAATGGTACGATTTTCTGGCTGGAAACGGGGGTGCTGTGTAGCCGTCACCTCTGGGTAAACAGCTCCTGACACGTGTTCAATAGGATTACATTAAAACAAGTGGGTCGTGACTGATAACCTAATATCCAGACCATGCGGATCATCTATCACCAGGAGTATATTAATTATTCAAAGGAGGTCCCTTATCTAAGAATCGATGCTGGAAATGAAGCAACAAGACGTCCAATCCTCTGCAGACTCCAGCATCACCATAAAACACGAATACTAAATAACCTCCACCCGTAATCACCGGTGTAATAAGATCCATCTGTTTACTTGTCAAAACCCTGGCATGATTTCATTTTACAAAAGGATAACTGAATACATTTTCGAGTACTTATTTTATTTTTGCACAAAATGACTTGTACGTGTTTTAAAGGAGTCGTTAAGGCTGAAATGTGAAACGGATGTTTACATGTTGACAGCTCCGTCCAGGATGAAACACAGAACTGAATACAGATCCTCGTCCACGTGGCAGGGCCTTAAAAATGGTCACTGGGGTGCAGTCCAGCTGGGAGAACCCCGAATCTCTGAGAACTCAAAAACCCTGTTCAGAGTCATCATCTTTGCTTTATTTATTATAATGTTTTGTATTTTGTATTTTTTGCTGAGATGGGGTCTTGCTATGTTGTCCAGGTTCAAGAGATTCTTCCAGTCAGGCTCCCAACTAGCTAGGACTATGAGCACAAGTCACCTCACCCACCTCATTTTAAATTTTTTTTGTTTTTGTTGAGATGGAGTCTTGCTTTTTCACCAGCCTGGAGTGCAGTGGCATGATGTCAGCTCACAGCAATCTCTGCCTTCTGGGTTCAAGAGATTCTCTTGCCTCAGCCGCCTGAGTAGCTGGGACTACAGGCGCCCGCCACCATACCCAGCTAATTTTTGTATTTTTAGTAAAGATGGGGTTTCATCACGTTGGCCAGGATGGATCTCCTGACCTCATCATCCGCCCACCTCAGCCTCCCCAAGTGCTGGGATTATAGGCGTGAGCCACCATGCCTGGCCTACATTTTTTTTGTATAGATGGTATCTTGCTATGTTGCCCAGGCTGGTCTTGAATGCCTGACCTCAAGCAATCCTCCTACCTTGGCCTCCCAAAGTGCTGGGATTATAAGCATGAGCCAACATGCCCGGTGACAGTCTTTGTTTTAATAAACCTGCTGTCATCTGTGAGACTTGCACGAGGCAGCTCTTGGTAAACCCCAGCCCAGTAAGACCTGAGGTTGTCTCATGCATTGTCATTCTTTTCCTTGTAATTTACCTGGAGTGAAATGCAGAAAAAAAAGAGAAGACCATCAACACGTACCCAACACGTGAAATTTGTTCCACAAATGAGGGAGGAGGTCAAACTTAGAACAGAGGAACAGGAAAATCAAGAAGACACAGGCAGGGTGAGAAATACTAGCTGTTAGTCTTGTTACCAGACCACGAGGTTCCAATGTCCACTGCACGGTAGCAGACCAAGACGCCGAGACAGCAGGCTTTGCAGCAGAGAAAGAGTTAAATGGTCCTAGGGCATCTAAACAAGGAGACGGGAAGGGACTCTCAAATTCATCTCTCCGGTCTTTTTTTTTTTTTTTTTGAGACAGAGTCTCGCTCTGTCACCCAGGCTGGAGTGCAGTGGTGTGATCTCAGCTTACTGCAACCTCCGCCTCCTGGGCTCAAGTGTTTCTCCTGCCTCAGCCTCCTGAGTAGCTGGGATGACAGCCACACACCACCATGCTAATTTTTGTATTTGTATTTGTATTTATTTATTTATTTTTTGACACAGAGTCTCGCTGTTGCTGCCCAGGCTGGAGTGCAGTGGCGTGATCTCGGCTAACTGCAACCTCTGCCCCTTGGGTTCAAGCAATTCTCCTGCCTCAGCCTCCTGAGTAGCTGGAATGACAGCCACACACCACCACATCTGGCTAATTTTTGTATTTGTATTTGTATTATTGTTATTTTATTTTATTTTTTTTTAGATGGAGTCTGGCTCTGTCACCCAGGCTGGAGTGCAGTGGTGTGATCTCGGCTCACTGCAACCTCCGCCTCCTGGGCTCAAGTGTTTCTCCTGCCTCAGCCTCCTGAGTAGCTGGGATTACAGCCACACACCACCACATCTGGCTAATTTTTGCATTTGTATTTGTATTATTGTTATTATTTTTTTTTTTGAGATGGAGTCTCGCTCTGTCGCCCAGGCTGGAGTGCAGTGGCACGATCTCGGCTCACTGCAACCTCTGCCTCCTGGGCTCAAGTGATTCTCCTGCCTCAGCCTCCTGAGTAGCTGGAATTACAGGTACCACTACAAACCCAGCTAATTTTTGTATTTTTAGTAGAGACGGGGTTTCAGCATGTTGGTCAGCTTGGTCTCGATCTCCTGACCTCAGGTGATCCACCCGCCTCGGCCTCCCAAAGTGCTGGGATTACAGGCCTGAGCCACCGCGCCCGGCCATCATTTCATTCCACATCACACCCCAAAATCCCTGAACCATGAGGCATTTGTCCATCGACCCCAGCAGTGTGGAAAACAGGCCACTCCCAAAACAAAGGTCTGTGGAACAGGTCTCCAAGCCGTCTCAGAGCCCCGGCCACTTTGCTCCGTACCTGGGTAGTGAGATATTTCTCCTCACCTTCAAAAATACCCCAGTTTGGATCAGAAAATATAGCAACGCCCTCTCTGTGCTTGAGGAAAAAAAATGATCCTCAAAATCCTATGTTTTTAATAAGCAGTAACCGATGCATTTTAATATGCTACAGGGAAAAGTGTGTTTAAGACAATTTACTTTTTTTTTTACGTTTTATCTTACTTTAAGTTCTGGGATACACGTGCGGAATGTGCAGGCTTGTTACATAGGTGTGCATGTGCCATGGTGGTTTGCTGCACCCATTAACCCGTCATCTAGGTGTTAAGCCCAGGATGGATTAGATATTTGTTAGCATTAGGATAGCATCCTAATGCAATCCCACCCCTTGGCCCGCAACCCACTGACAGGCCCCGGTGTGTGATGTTCCCCTCCCTGTGTCCCTGTGTTCTCATTGTTCAACTCCCACTTATGAGTGAGAACATGCGGTGTTTGGTTTTCTGTTCCTGTGTGAGTTTGCTGAGAATGATGGTTTCCAGCTTCATCCATTTCCCTGCAAAGGACATGAACTCATCCTTTTTCATGGCTGCATAGAATTCCATGCTGTGTATGTGCCACATTTTCTTTATCCAGTCTATCGTTGATGGGCATTTGGGTTGGTCCCAAGTCTTTGCTGTTGTGAATAGTGCCTCAATAAACGTACGTGTGCATGTGTCTTTATGGTAGAGCGATTTATAATCCTTTGGGTATATACCCAGTAACGGGATGGCTGGGTCAAATGGTATTTCTAGTTCTAGATCCTTGAGGAATCGCCACACTGTCTTCCACAATGGTTGAACTAATTTATTTACACTTTCTCCGATTTGCCTTAGATAAAGCCACAGGATAGCCAGGCAGGAAAAAGCGCATACACATCAGCCCAGGAGGACTCACCTAGATCATTTTTATGTTAAACAAAGCAAAAAAGAATAATAATAATAAAATTAAAATAATAAAGGAGACAGACTTTGTGGTTGCAAATCTGTCTGAATGTTTCTTGGGTGTTTTTTTCCCCCACCCCCGCCCCCCTCCAATTTATTGCTGAAATCAGCCGGTTAAATGGTGGCTCAAGAAGTCAGGCTCTCTGGTATCCAATTATCTCCTCCTTTCCTAACCAGAAACAACAGGTGTCCACCAGGTCTGCAAACAGCGTAGAAAAAAAATACATATCCAGTCGTTTAAAAATTGTAAATCTATGCTGTATGAATTTAAACCAGACGTGCTTCAGCTGGGGGGCAGGCTGGTTGAGTTCCAGCCAACGGGTTCGAGCAGTAAGGGCAAGAAATAGCTCTCATTATATTTCCTTAGCAGACTGTTATTCCAGGAAACCTTTGCTTAAAGGTGCCGGTGCCCAGTTAATGATAGTTGCCTTCCCCAAAGTCAAAGCTATTTTGTGAAAAGGAGTGTATGACACTATTTGCTAGCATTTAGGAGACCTGCATTACTTAGAATGAATCTTCAAGAGAGGAACAGACTGCAGACATAAACATCCTCATTCTTTTGAATCCGAGTCATCTTCCACAGCCACAAAAAAAAAATTATTAAAGCAAACCTTTTAGGGATCATTGGTCTGTGATTCATCTGGATTATTTTTTTTTTTTCCAGCTTCCTTTCTTTTCCTTAAAATCTCACAGACACTTGGAGCTCTGGATAAACACTGGCTTACGGGTGGCACACGGTATTTTAGCTGCATTTGACATTATTTATTTTCCGTGAAAACCCTGTGCTTTCAACACAGTTCACCGAATATGCAGCTCTCCTCATTCCGTCCGCTGCCAGTGCTTATCCTAGTTTCTGAGAACATTATAATGTATGCAAACCTCTCTGCCCTGCCGTCTGGGCCCATTCAACCCTCACCGGGGCCCGTGTGTTCATCACGCCTGCTGCCCGTAGCTGGAAAGTTGGCGGTAGGTCTTCTGAAATACGTGTGTCAGGATTAAAGTTATCCATTCAACCCCACTGCCGCCCTCTGGAAGGGAAGATGCCTCTTTCACGCCCCCACTCACCTCCAGCTCTGGGCTAAGGGGATGATTCTATGAGGCAAGGAAGCTGCTTTGTGGATGCTCCGAGCCCTGGTCCCCCTCATTCCCCAAATGCCACCTCCAGGTACCTGGTGGAGACGTTCGCATGATGTAGGACTTTCTAGGTACCGCATAAGAGAAGGTGCTGGCCAGGAGTGGCGGCTCACACCTGTAATCCCAGCATTTTGGGGAGGCTGAGACAGGAGGATCGCTGGAGACCAGGAGGTCGAAGCAACCGTGAGCTGTGATCACACCAGGGCACTCCAGCCCATGTGACAGAGCAAGACCCTGTTTAAAAATATATATATATTTATATATTTGTATGTATATATAACACTGAAACATATGTATATAGCATTAAAATGTTATATATGTCATATATAAATATAAAACATCTATATATAACATTAAAACCTTATATATATAACATTAAAACTATATATATATATTTTTTTTTTTTTTAAGATAGTTGTTATTTCAGACCTTGTCTCAAAAACAAAAAAGAGGCCAGGCACGGTGGCTCACGCCTGTAACCTCAGCACTTTGGGAGGCTGAGGAGTGAGGATCACTTGAGCCCAGGAATTCAAGACCAGCCTGGGCAACATAGTGAGACCCTGTATGTACAAAAAAAAATCAAAAACTTAGCTGGGCATGATGGTGCATGTCTGTAATCCCAGATACTTAGAAGGCTGAGGTGGGAGGATCGCTTGAGCCTGGGAAGTTGAGGCTGCAGTGAGCTATGATTACACCACTGCACTCCAGCCTGGGCAACATAGTGAGGCCTGATCTCTACAAAAGATCAAAAACTTAGCCGGGCGTGATGGCACACACATGCAGTCCCAGCTACTTGGGAGGCTGAGGCAGGAGGATCGCTTGAGCCTGGGAAGTTGAAGCTGCAGTGAGCTATGATTACACTGTTGCACTCCAGCCTGGGCAACATAAGGAGGTCTCATCTCTACAAAAGATCAAAAAATTAGCCAGGCCTGATGGCGCACACATGTAGCCCTAGCTTCTTGGGAGGCTGAGGCAGGAGGATTGCTTGAGAAGTTGAGGCTGCAGTGAGCTATGTCATTACACCATTGCACTCCAGCCTGGGCAACATAGTGAGGCCTGATCTCTACAAAAGATCAAAAAATTAGCCAGGCATGGTGGTGCATACATGTAGTCCTAGCTTCTTGGGAGTTCAAGGCCAGCCTGGCCAACATGGTGAAACCTCATCTCTACTAAAAATACAAAAATTAGCCGGGCGTGGTGGCGGGCGCCTGTAATCCCAGCTACTCGGGAGGCTGAGGCAGGAGAATCGCTTTAACCCAGGAGGTGGAGGTTGCAGTGAGCCGAGACCGCGCCACTGCACTCCAGCCTGGGCGACAGAGTGAGAATCCGTCTAAAAAAAGAAAAAAAAAAAGAATAAGGGCCTCCAGCTGCATCCGTATTTCTGCAAAGGACATGATTTCATTCTTTTTCATGGCTGTGTAGTATTCAATGTTACAGATAGATGATATTTTCTTTTTTTTTTTTTCTGAGACAGAATCTTGCAACCTCCACCTCCCAGGCACGACCTCAGCTCGCTGCAACCTCCGCCTCCCGGGTTCAAATGATTCTCCCGCCTCAGCCTCCCAAGTAGCCAGGGTTCCAGGTGTTCACCACCACACTTGGCTAGTATTTGTATTTTTTTTTTTTTTTTGAGCCGTAGTCTCACTTTTGTCACCCAGGCTGCAGTGCAATGGCACGATCTTGGCTTACTGCAACCTCCACCTCCCGGGTTTAAGTGATTCTCCTGCCTCAGCATCTCAAGCAGCTGGGATTACAGGCATCTGCCACCACGCCTGGCTAATTTTTTTTTTTTTTTGAGATGGAGTCTCACACTGTCACCCAGGCTGGAGTACATTGGTGTGATCTCGGCTCACTGCAACCTCCACCTCCCTGGTTTAAGCGATTCTCCTGCCTCAGCCTCCCAAGTAGCTGGAACTACAGGTGCCCACCACCACACCTGGCTGATTTTTTTGTATTTTTAGTAGAGATGGGGTTTCACCATGTTGGTCAGGCTAGTCTCGAACTCCTGACCTCAGATGATCCACTCACCTCAGCCTCCCAAAGTGCTGGGATGACAGGCGTGAACTACCAGGACTGGCTAGTATTTGCATTTTTAATAGAGACAGGGTTTCACCACGTTGGCCAGGCTGGTCTCGAACTCCTGACCTCAGATCATCCACCCACCTCGGCCTCCCAAAATACTGGGATTACAGGCATGCACCACCATGCCCGGCTAGTATTTGCATTTTTAATAGAGACAGGGTTTCGCCATGTTGACCAGGCTGGTCCTGAACTCCTGACGTCAGATCATCCACTCACCTCGGCCTCCCAAAGTGCTGGGATGACAGGGCTGAGCCACCATGCCCGGACCCCAGGGATCAGATTTTTTTTTTTCCTGAGACGGGGTCTCGCTCTGTCACCCAGGCTGGAGTGCAGTGGTGCGATCTTGGCTCACTGCAACCTTCACCTCCCGGGTTCACGCCATCCTCCTGCCTCAGCCTCCCGAGTAGCTGGGATTACAGGCACGCACCACCACACCCAGCTAATTTTTTGGATTTTTAGTAGAGACGGGGTTTCTCCATGTTGGTCAGGCTGGTCTTTAACTCCCAGCCTCAGGTGATTCACCCACCTCGGCCTCCCAAAGTGCTGGGATGACAGGCTTGAGCCACCGCGTCTGGCCCCCACAGATCAGATTTTTGAAGAACGACTTGGTGGGTGGTTGGGAGGCCACTGAGTGGAAGAGTGTCGATTGTTCAGAGGTGAAATCTTCTCACACTGAGCCTCTTCCTGGGTGAGGACCACAGGATCAGATGAGCTAGTGGGTGGGGCCAGCTGATCCATCAAGCACACTGTCTGAGAAATATCTCAAACACTGATCTTAGGAGCCATGTAGGGAGGCTCAGAGTCTTGTAGCCGAAACCATAACTTCTAATCTTGTGGCTAATTTCTTGGTCCTGTAAAGGGAATCATGTCCCCAGGCAGGAAGGAGGTCCGTTGTGGGAAAGGGCTGTTGTCGTCTTGGTTTTAAACACTATAAGTTCCTTGCAAAGTTAGCTCATCCCCTGCCCAGGAATGAATAAGGGCAGCTTGGCTGTTAGAAGGCAGGTGCGAGCCACCACGTCCGGCCTTACTGAACCCTCTGCCTGGGCGACAGAGCAAAACTCCATCTAAAAAAAAATCCTCGAAACCGCCATTGCAAAATTGTAACTCAGACCCTGACAAAGGTCTGATGTTGACAGCCTCATCTGGCTTCTAACAGCCAAGCTGCTGTTTAAATTAGCCGCAAGATTAGAAGTTATGGTTTCGGCTACAAGACTCTGACCACCAAGTGGTTCTTCAAAAACTGTAACTGTTTTCAATGGCGGTTTCCACATTCTTTTGTTTTTGTTTTGAGACGGAATCTCCCTCTGTCGCCCAGGTTGGAGTGCAGTGGTGCGATCTCGGCTCACTGCAACCTCCGCCTCCCGGGTTCAAGCGATTCTCCTGCCTCAGCCTCCCGAGTAGCCGGGATGACAGGTGTGCACCATCACGCCCGGCTAATTTTTGTATTTTTAGCAGAGATGGGGTTTCACTATGTTGGCCAGGCTGGTCTCGAACTCCTGACCTCGTGATCCACCCGCCTCGGCCTCCCAAAGTGCTGGGATTGCAGGCATGAGCCACCACGTCCGGCCTCAAGACTCTTTCTAATCCCCACCTCCTCCTAAAGCACCAGGCATCCTGCATAGAACCAAGAAACGCCAACAAGTTTCCTAACGAAATCGCCTGAGCTGTAACTTCTGCCAAATAAAATAAGCGTGTGGCAGACAGCGACCGAGGACTTTGCGTGAGCACGGACGGAGATTAGGAAGCAGCCGACTTTCCTGAGCAGCCTCTGCCTTCAGGAGCGTCTCGGCACGGCGGGCATGCACCTCACCCACCCTCCCCGGTGAGTCCTCCTTTGGCACACTCCTGGGGTGCCCTGGGGAAGTCACCGGGCGAGGGCCAGGGCTGGAGACGGCCGGTACCACAGTCTCAGAACGAGAGCAGTGAGGGCCCACAGGTGCCCAAGGGTCTCTCTCTCCAACAGAGCCTCCTCCTCGGGGAAAGGACTTCTGAGAGCAGGTGCAACGTGTGCACGGCCCACCACGGCATGTCTGCTCCTGACAGACTCATCCCGCAAGCCCAGGACGAACAAGGATGGGAGGATCCAGTGGAGCCGACAGTGACGTCACTCCCGAGACTCAAAACAAAGCAAAGGGGGTCTGGGGGTGGCACTTCCTTCAGGCAAGAGGGGCCCTGATGAGGGGCCGCCAACGTACACTGACATGCATGCACACAGACATGCAGGCGAATGCACACACAGGTACACAGATACACAGATACACAGAAACATGTACACACATACGTACAAGGCACACCCACATTCACACAGACACACACATACAGACACATTTGCACACACACAGACACATATACAGGCAGATGCACGCACAGACACACAGATACACAGAAACGTACACACATACGTACATAGGCATATGTACACTCACACAGACCCACATATATGAACACATGTGCATACAGACACATATACAGGCATATGCACACACAGATACACAGATACACAAACATGTACACACCTACGTACAAGGCACACCCACATTCAGACACACACATACACATTTGCACACACAGACACATATACAGGCATATGCATGCACAGACACACAGAAACGTACACACATATGTACATAGGCATACCTACACTCACACAGACACACATATACAGACACATGTGCACACACACACATATACAGGCAGGCAAATGCACGCACAGATACACAGATACACAGAAACGTACACACGTACATATGTAGGCATACCTACATTCACACAGACACACATATATGGACACATGTGCACACAGACACATATACAGGCATATGCATGCACAGACACACAGAAACATGTACACATATACGTGTATAGGCATGCCCACCTCATGCAAATACACACACATGAATGCCACTCACATGCATACACACAGAGACACACAGGCATATGCATGCACAGACATGCAGAAACATGTACACACATATGTCCACAGGCACATCCACATTCACACACTCACATACATGCACACAGACATATAGGCATATGCACAGACACATAGAAACACGTACACACATACATGCATAGGCACACCCACACACACACACAGTCACATGCATGCAGAGACACATACACACATAGGTGCATAGGCACACGTCCACCCTCACACTAACATACACATACACTCACATGCATGCACACAGACACACATATGGGCATATGCACACACAGAAACATGCACACACACACACGTGCATAGGCACACCCACACTCACACAGACACACACACTCACATGCATGCACACACACATACAGGCGTATGCAGACACACAGAAACACGCACACACACATAGGTGCATAGGCACGCCCACACTCACACAGACACACACACACTCACAACCATGCACTCAGACACACATACAGGTGCATGCATGCACAGACACACAGAAACGCACACACACAGGTGCATAGGCACACCCACACTCACACAGACACACACACTCACATGCATGCACACAGACACACATACAGGCGTATGCACAGACACACAAAAACACGCACACACACATAGGTGCATAGGCATATGCCCACACTCACACACATACACTCACAATCATGCACTCAGACACACACACAGTCACATGCATGCAGAGACACACACAGGCGTATGCACGCAGACACATACACACATGGACACACGCATAGAGACACATGCTGACACCACACACAGATGCACACACACGGGCACGTGCGCACACACGGACACACACAGAGACACACGCAGACACCACACACACATGTGGACAGACGTGCACACACACACGCGGACACGCTCACGCTGCATGGAGGCCGTCCAGCCTGCCCTTCCTGCAAACACCTGACGTGCCGTTGCTGGAGTAAAAAATACAGATGCAAATGACTCTTTTACAGGGGGGTTAGTGCATCATTTCTCCCCACTCTGCATCTTGCGTGTGTGACGGGGCACGGGGTGGCTGCCGGGGCCGGAGGGGGCGGGGGTCGGCCGGGACGGTGCTGGGTGAACCAGGGCTCCCCCCACCGCAGCCTCCGTGTGGACCGATCGTCGACATGATGTGTCATAATTTGGCCTCCGATGCTGACAGGCCTGGCTGACTGGGGGCATTAAATCATTGCCCCGAGGGACTCTCACTCTGGCAACCCGCGCTGGTACAGCTGTCATCTCCTCCCACACAGTACCTATCATTTTTGACATGATTGGATCAAAATTAGTCAGTGCATTTAGATGTAAATTACACACATCCAAGAATCGTAATGAGCATGAAAAAAAAAAAAATACAGCCCTGTAGAGTTGACACGGCCCACGGCTTCCATCCATCCTGCACCGAGTCCCCGGCTGATGAGCCCCCTGATAATGAAACTCGCGTATCAAAAAAAGTCAGGAAACTTTTTTGAGGGGCATATTTAACCGAGCCTTAAATCCCCAAATAAGTCTGTAATGTTGGCTCACCCAGAAGTCCCCGCTTTACCCAACGGCTCCCAACACAGAGAGAGACATAGCTGGTCTCTCCTGAAGCGTGGCTCAGCCCTGGCACGGCTCACCTCTGCTCATGTATCTCGGGCCTTTTCTCCCCATTCCCGTTGGATTCCTTCCTAATGCAGAATTCTCTTCCGAGGCACAAGGAGACACTGTCCACGTGGGCTTGTGACCCGGGCATTCTCAGGGTCAGCTTTGCCGGGATAGGGCAGGGGGCCACTGCTATCTTTCTCTGCAGGCTGGACGCCTTCACTGGGGGAGCTGAAATTGTCTACTCAGTGCCTACTTCCTCCTGGAATTGGGACTCAGCTGCCAGAAAACCTTCCCGAAACAGCCCCTCTAACACTGAGGACCTTCCAGATCTAGCCAGCCTCATAGTCTAGGCCAAATGTCTCCCGCCGGCTCCAGATACACACAGGTTTGTGGTCAGGACCTCGTACAAACCCTCCTCAGCCAACCCACAGCTTTGAGAGCTGGTTTCTAACAACTGCATTATTTAAGCTGGCTCATGAACGACGGCGTTATTTCAGCACCAAACTAGCCTACTTTGCCTGTAACTGGTTTTACATTTTTTTTTTTAAACATAGCCACACACACGCAAAAGAAGGGGAGAAACGCTTCTGAACACATACCTTTAAATATTCCTTAATCAGACACGCTCGATAAAACTGACAGGGCTATCCAGAGGGCAGACACAAAACTGTTTCTCCTGCAAACCGTGGAAATCTTGGTGGGTAGAAACAGCTCCTCCGGCTCACGCGGGAAAACCTCACTTCAATTTGACATCCGGAGGTAACCACGGGGCACCTGTGTGCATCCCCAGCTCAGCCTTTCCACGGGGCCAGGTGGGCTTGAATTAAATTAGGTAATCAGTGGGTGTTTGGCCTGTCACCCATGTTTAGGGCATGGTGCATGAAGCCGTCATTAAACATCTCGGGCTGTGATGACCACGTGTGTGGGGAAATTCTGGGGCCGGCAGGCGGAGAGGGGTGTCCCAAGGCAGGCCAGGGCCGGGGGGTATATAGAACCACCGTGGCAGCCAGGCTCTGGGAGCTCTCCGAGGTCTCTGCGACAAGATGATTACCGGAGCCAGAAGGTTAAACTGTCTTCAGGCTTCCCCCAGCAGGTTGACAGCATAAGGAAAAATACTTGTGTTTCACTGGAGCAATTCAAAACTCCGTCTACGATACACAGACAGAGCCCCCAACATCCAGGTTTTCGCAGCAACGTAAAGAAATCCTGAAATAAAGCAAAAATGTACCTGAGCATTTCTTTTCTTTTCTTTTCTTGAGACGGAGTTTCGCTCTTGTTGCCCAGGCTGGGGTGCAATGGCACAGTCTCGGCTCACTGAAACCTCCACCTCCCAGGTTCAAGCCATTCTCCTGCCTCAGCCTCCCGAGTAGCTGGGATTACAGGAACCTGCCACCACGCCCGGCTGATTTTAGTATTTTTAGTAGAGACGGGGTTTCACCGTGTTAGCCAGGCTGGTCTCGAACTCCCGACCTCAGGTGATCTGCCCACCTCTGCCTCCCAAAGTGCTGGGATTACAGGCATGAGCCAACGCGCCTGGCCTATTTTTTATTATTATTATCTTATTTTTAAGACAGGGTCTGGCTCTGTTGCCCAGGCTGGAGTGCAGTAGCTCAATCATGGCTCACCGCAGCCTCGGACGCCTGGACTCAGGAGATCCTCCCTCCTCGGACTTCCCAGTATCTGGGACTACAGACGTCAGCCACCATGCCTGACTAATTTTTTTTTTACTTTGTGTAGAAATGGGGGTCTTGCTATGTTGCCCAGGCTGGTCTTGAACTCCCGGAGTCAAGCAATCCTCCCACCCTGGCCTCTCAAAATGCTAGGACTGCAGGATTGCAGGCGTGAGCCACCGGCCCGGCCGCCCTTGGCCATTTCTGACCTCCAAGCTGAAAGACTCAGTATATTTGAAATGGGGTGTTTGCGGCCAGGCGTGGTGGCTCAGGCAGATCACCTGCAGTCAGGAGTTCGAGACCAGCCTGGCCAGCATGGTGCACAGGTATGGCGTGCACCTGTAACCGCAGCTACTTTGGAGGTTGAGGCGTGAGAATCGCTTGAGCCCGGGAGGCGGAGGTTGCAGTGAGCCGAGATAGTACCATTGCACTCCAGCCTGGGGGTACAAGAGCAAGACTCCTTCTCAAAAAAAAGAAAGAAAAGAAAACAGAAAGCAAAACCAGTGTCTTATTTTCGCCATGAAGGAATCCCATACTTCCA
The DNA here is from genome assembly GCF_029281585.2 of Gorilla gorilla gorilla. Taxonomy (NCBI): domain Eukaryota; kingdom Metazoa; phylum Chordata; class Mammalia; order Primates; family Hominidae; genus Gorilla; species Gorilla gorilla. Next base: position 104,667,308 of record NC_073242.2, read on the forward strand.
TATCAGTGCTAAAATCATAGGGGGCTTAAACCTATCGATGCCTAGCGTTCCATTATTGGAACGCTAAGCATCTGGGAGTTATTTACCGCCTATTGTCAAGGTCATTGCCAAGGCCTGGTTTTTCACACATATCTGCAAATACAAGAAACTGCCACCTCCAGCATAAAACAGGACATCTTTGGGAAGCACGATGCCGGCCCTTCAGTTTCAACTCAGGACAAAATGAAGATTTTATTTTTTATTTTTAATTTTTGAGATGAATTTTCACACTTGTTGCCGAGGCTGGAGTGCAAAATCTCAGCTCACTGCAACTTCCGCCTCCCAGGTTCAAGCAATTCTCCCACCTCAGCCTCCCGAGTAGCTGGGATTACAGGCACCTGCCACCACGCCCAGCTAGTTTTTGTATTTGTAGTAGAGACAGGGTTTCACCATGTTGGCCAGGCTGGTCTCAAACTCCAGACCTCAGGTGATCGGTCCGCCTTGGCCTCCCAAAGTGCTGGGATTACAGGCGTGAGCCACCGTGCCCAGCCCAAAACAAAGTTTTGAGACCTCTTCTCAAAAAAAGAAAATCATCCAGTTTGCAAACCATTGAATAGACAGGTAGATAACTGACTGATGGATAATTGATATGATGATAGATGATAGATTGTTGACTGATAGGTAAATAGATGATTGATAATTGATATAGATGATTGATGATTGATGCATAAATGATATAGATCAAGGATTGATGATAGCTGATTGATAGGTATGATGGATAATTGATATAGATAGATGATTGATGATAGTTGAAGGTATGATGCATAATTCATATAAATAGATGATTGATAATTGATAAATAGTTGATTGATAGGTGTGATGGATAATTGATATAGATAGATGATTGATGATTGATAGATAGCTGATCGATAGGTGTGACGGATAATTGATATAGATTGATGATAGGTAGTTGATTGATATGATGGATAATTCATATAGATAGATGGTTGATTGATAAGTATGATGGATAATTGATATAGATGATTGATGATTGATAGATGGTTGATTGGTAGGTATGATGGATAATTGATATATATGGTTGGGGATTGATAGATAGTTGATTGATAGGTATGATGGATAATTCACACAGATAGATGATTGATGATTGATATATGATTGATAGGTTTGATGGATAATTGATATAGATGATTGATGATTGATAGTTGATTGATATGTATGATGGATAATTAGTATAGATAGATGATTGATGATAGTTGATTGATAGGTATGATGGATAATTGATATAGACAGATGATTAATGATTGATAGCTGATTGATAGGTATGACAGATAATTGATATAGACAGTTAATAGGTAGATAATTGACTGATAGATCACTAATAGGCGATAGATAGACAGAGATTGCCTCAGCCTCAGGCAGTGTCTTTCAGTCCTGGTACTTCTGACACGTGGCACTGGACGATTCTCTCTGGTGGGGCTGATCTGTGCACTGTAGGGTGTTGAGCAGCGTCCCTGGGCTTCACCCACCAGCGACCAGGAGCACCCTCACTCCCAATCCAGGAGCACCCTCACTCCACAATCCAGACAACCAAAAGTGTCCCCAGAGACTGACAAAGTGTCCTCAGAGGAGACAATCATCAGCAGCTGAAAAGCACAGATTAGATAGATAGATAGATAGATGATAGATAGATAATGGGTTAATAAGTAGATCCATAGATAGATGATAGATAGATAGATAAATAGATAGATAGATAGATAACGGGTGAATAAATAGATCTGTAGATAGATGATAGGTAATAGATAGATAATATAGACAGATAGATAATGGATGGATGATAGATTTATAGATGCTAGAGATAGGTAATGGATGGATAGATGATAGATGAATGACGGATAGATAGATTATAGACAGATAATAGATAAAGATTGATGATAGATGATAGATAATAAAGGTAGATAGATAGATATAGATAAATAGGTAGATTGATGGATGATAGATTGATTTATATATGACAGAGATAGATAGGTAATGGATGGGTAGATGATAGATGAATGATGGATAGATAGATGATAGATAGATAATAAAGATGGGTGATGGATGGATGAATGATAGATGATGGATAAATTGATTTATAGATGATAGAGATGATAGATAGATGATGGATGAATAGATAGATGCATGATAGATAATGGATAGATGGATGGATGGATGGATAGATGGATGGTTGGGAGAGAGATTATAGATAGATGATACGTGGATAGATAGATAATAGATAGATAGATAGATAGATAGATAGATACATAATAGATTGAGAGATTGATTGATTGATTGACAGATGATAGATGGAATCCCTCAGATAGTGTCTCTCAGCCTCACCTCTGCTGACATTTGGGGCTGGAGGGTTCTCTGTGGTCACTGTAAGGTGCTGAGCAGCATCCCCGGGCTCCACAAACCAGGTGCCAGGAGCACCCCCTCCCAGTTACAACACCCAGAAACGCCCCGGACAGTGCGAAGTGTCCGCCGGGGTGCATGCTCATCCCCGCTTGAGAACGGTCGCTCCCCAAATCCCCCGGAAGCCATCCTCATTTCTAAAGTTCCAAGAACCTGGCCAGGCCGTTTCACCTCTCCACAAACATCTGACTTCTGCTCTGCTATATATTTAGAATCCTCTCCATTCATATTTATACCCACAGAGTCCTCTGCTGGATGAACCCCTGGGCTCAATTTTTCAGCACAAAAAGAGCCTTTTTATTCCCAGAGGAAAACTTCAGAGCAGGTGCAGAGGCTGACAGATGGCAGGTGCAGAGGCTGACAGACGGCAGCCTCCACCACAAACCAGAGCAGCATAAACAGACACAGGCTCAAGCCACAGTGTGAGAGACATAAATGAGACATAAATAATGGCATTGCTTCCTTACCACAACACGCAGAGGCAGGCACTATTTTCAGGTACATTTTTCCCGATGAGGAAATGAGGGATTCATAGATGGTGAGAATTTCTCCTAATGCAATCCCTTCCGCAGCCCCCCATCCCTCGACAGGCCCCGGTGTGTGATGTTCCCCTTCCTGTGTCCATGTGTTCTCATTGTTCAACTCCCACTTAGGAGTGAAAACATGCGGTGCTTGGTTTTCTGTTCCTGTGTGAGTTTGCTGAGAATGATGGATTCCAGCTTCATCCATGTCCCTGCAAATGACATGAACTCATCCTTTTTGATGGCTGCATAGTATTCCATGGTGTCTATGTGCCACATTTTCTTTATCCAGTCTATCATTGATGGGTTGACTGCTTAGAAAAACTTCCCTGTTGCCAAACACTGAGTGATGAAGAAAAACTCTGGGACTCATCTAGAAAGACGGTGAATTCAGAGAGCTGACATCATGGTGCATGCTAAGCAAAGACGACGGGCTTTGAAAACCTGCTGGGAATAGCAAAAGACTTGGAACCAACCCAAATGCCCATCAATGATAGACTGGATAAAGAAAATGTGGCCCATATATACCATGGAATACTATGCAGCCGTGAAAAAGGATGAGTTCCTGTTGTTTGCAGGGACATGGACGAAGCTGGAAACCATCATTCTCAGCAAACTCACACAGGAACAGAAAACCAAACACTGCATGTTCTCACTCATAAGTGGGAGTTGAACGAACCCCTCATTTCCTCATCAGGAAAATGCACCTGAAAATAGCGCCTGCCTCTGGGTGTTGTGGGAAGGAGGCAATGCCACTATTTATGTCATGGACGCCCCAAGGGGCCCAAAGACCAGGGGCCCATTTTCATTATGGCTGGGCTGGCTTTGTGTTCATTGGAGCGATGTGAGCTCCATGTGTCTCAACCTGCAAGGGTGAACTTCGTCCTAGTGGCCAAATGGATAACGTGGGAGTTCCCAGAGGGTACATCTCAGAACACCCTGTTGGTTAAGCATGTGTTTGGTACTAATGGCAGCAACCCAAGGATGAAAAAAAAAAATGCTCCATCAGTGAGAGACTGGATAAAGAAAATGTGGCACACAGACACCATGGAATACTATGCAGCCATGAAAAAGGGTGAGTTCCTGTCGTTTGCAGGGACATGGACGAAGCTGGAAACCATCATTCTCAGCAAACTCACACAGGAACAGAAAACCAAACACCGCAAGTTCTTACTCCTAAGTGGGAGTTGAACAATGAGAGTATTTTTTTTAATCTTTATTTTTGCAGAGATGAGAGGCTAACTCTATTGCCCAGACTGGAGAGCTGTGGTACGATCTTGGCTCGCTGCAGCCTCGATGTCCTGGGCTCAAGGAATGCTCCCACCTTAGCCTCCCCAGGAGCTGGGACTACAGGTGGAAACCACCACATCTAGCTGATATTTTTTTTTTTTTTTTTGAGACAGAGTCTCGCTCTGTCGCCCAGGCTGGAGTGCAGTGGCTCAATCTCAGCTCACTGCAAGCTCCACCTCCCGGGTTCACGCCATTCTCCTGCCTCAGCCTCCCGAGTAGCTGGGAGTACAGGCGCCTGCCACCATGCCAGGCTCATTTTTTGTATTTTTAGTAGAGATGGGGTTTCACCGTGTCAGCCAGGATGGTCTCGATCTCCTGACCTCATGATCTGCCCACCTCGGCCTCCCAAGATTTTTTTTTATAGAGTTGGGGTCTTGCTATGTTGCCCAGGCTGGTCTCAAACTCCTGGCTCCAGCGATCCTCCCACCTCAGCCTCCCAAAGTGCTGGGATTGCAGGCGTGAGCCACTGCACCCGGCCCCAAAGCACTTTTGGAAGGAATTTGAGGAGCAGATGCAGTAAGTGTCTCATGCATTATTTATTGTGCTTAGGAAGCATTTAAAATAATTCTCCTGCCAGGCACAGTGGCTCTCACTTGTAATCCCAGCACTTTAGGAGGCCGAGAAGGGAGGATCTCTTGAGCCCAGAAGTTTGAGATCAGTCTGAGCAACCTCATGACACCCTGTCTCTACAATAAATTAATTTAATTAAATTAAATAATTCCCCAAGGTCCTCAGAACCACATTCAGTGATGCACTTCCAAATACAACACATATAACTATGTATTTTTGTTATACATATAATAAAAGATATAACAAAGTCACATACAGTTGGTGCAGTTTCATCTAAACTATTCAAAGAAAAGTGACATCACTGGGCACGGTGGCTAACGCCTGTAATCCCAGGACGCTGGGAGGCCAAGGCGGGCAGATCACCTGTGGTCACTAGTTCAGGACCAGCCTGGCCAACACGGTGAGACCCCACCTCTACTAAAAATACAAAAATTAGCCAGGTGTGGTGGTGGGCACCTGTAGTCCCAGCTCCTCAAGAGGCTGAGGCAGGAGAATCACTTGAACCCAGGAGGTGGAGGTTGCAGTGAGCTGAGATCGTGCCACTGCACTCCAGCCTGGGTGACAGAGTGAGATTCCATCTTGAAAAAAAAAAAAACCAGAAAAGTGACATCCTCATAATCTGTTGCTTCATTGGTGCAACCTCACCAGAGAGTTCTGAGGCCAGTGTGGACTCTGCTGCCATTTTTCTCTATATGATAGAGATAGATAGGGAATGGACGGATGGAGGGATGGATGGATGGATAAATACATACAGGATAGATAGATAAATAGATAGGTGATAGATAATAGATAAAGATAGATGGATGGGTGATTGATAGATGATGGATAAACTGACTGACTTATAGATGATAGAGATGATAAATAGAGGATGGATGGATGAGTAGATGCATGATAGATGATGGATGGATGGATGGATGGATGGATGGATGGATAAATACATACAAGAGAGATAGATGGATGAATAGATGGATAGATACATAGATGATAGATGATAGAATAGATGGATGGATGGATGGATAGATAAATACATGAAGGATAGATGGATGAATAGATGGATAGATACATACATGATAGAATGGATGGATGTATGGATGGATGGATAGATAAATACATACAGGATAGATAGATGGATGAATAGATGGATAGATACATAGATGATAGATAATAGAATAGATGGATGGATGGATGGATGGATGGATGGACAAATACATACAGGATAGATGGATGAATAGATGGATAGATACATAGATGATAGATGATAGAATAGATGGATGGATGCATGGATAGATAAATACATGCAGGATAGATAGATGGAAGAATAGATGGATAGATACATAGATGATAGAATGGATGGATGTATGGATGGATGGATAGATAAATACATACAGGATAGACAGATGGATGAATAGATGGATAGATACATAGATGATAGAATAGATGGATGGATGGATGGATGAATGGACAAATACATACAGGACAGATAGATGGAGGAATAGATGGATAGATACATAGATGATAGATATATACATACAGGATGGATAGATGGATGAATAGATGGATAGATACATAGATGACAGATTGATTGATAGACAGATAAATAGATAGATAGATAGATAGATAGATAGATAGATAGATAGATAGATAGGATGGATGAATACATACAAGATAGATAGATGGATGAATAGATGGATAGATACATAGAAGATAGAATAGATGATGGATGGATGAATGGATGAATGAGAGAGAGAGAGATAATAGATGATAGGTGGATAAATAGATAATGGATAGACAGATGATTGATTGATTGATTGATTGATTGACAGATGATAGATAGATAGTGTCCCTCAGTCAGTGTCTCAGTCAGCTTCAGCTCTGCTGACATTCCCTGTGGTCAGACAGACCCCAGAGTGGTGTGTGGTGTGGTGTGGTTTAGACAAATGAGGCAGACATGAAATGCCAGCTTTCCTTGGTGCTTTGTGGACCCTCCGTGGGCTTGTATTTAGTCCCAAATGGAGATCACATCTGTCCCATTGAAGTGGCCTGTTCACATCACAGCTCCCCACCCTTCAGGAGGAATCAGACGCCCACCTTCGACCCATGGTGTGTGCAATGTGAACTCCACGTGCCTTGGGCCACCTTGTGGGCTGTGGTTGACGTGCACCTGTCATCCCAGCTACTCCGGAGGCTGAGGCAGGAGAATCACTTGAACTCGGGAGGCGGAGGTTGTAGTGAGCCGAGATCGTGCCACTGTACTCCAGCCTGGGTGACACAGCGAGACTCTGTCTCAAAAAAATGAAAATAAAAATAAATAAAATAAAACGTCTACCCTAAATGAAATTTGCTGTGAGTATGGTGGGTACAACTTGGGAAAATGAGTAGGTGTTTGGTGAAAAGGAGGGGGGGGGGTCTCCCCTTTCTCTCAGCTGAGTGAAATTGAAGAGGAAAAAAATCTTAAAAGAAGGGGCAGGACTTGTAGGCTTATGCTAAAGTCCTGGAGTTGTAAAAGATAAAGGAAAGGGGACAGACAGGGTGGGTCACACCTGTCATCCCAGCACTTTGGGAGGCCGAGGCAGGTGGATCACATGAAGTCAGGAGTTCGAGACAAGCCTGGCCAACATGGTGAAACCCCATCTCTACTAAAAATACAAAATTTAGCAGGGCGTGGTGGTGGGTGCCTGTAATCGCAGCTACTCAGGAGGCTGAGGCAGGAGAATCTCTTGAACCTGGGAGGCAGAAAATGCAGTGAGCCGAGATCACGCCATTGCACTCTACCCTGGGCAACAAGAGCAAAACTGTCTCAAAAAAAAAAAAAAAGAATGGGCAGGACTTCTTGTTCTTGTTGTTTCTGTTTTGAAACAGGGTCTCACTGTGTCGCTCAGGCTGGAGTGCAGTGGTGCGATCTGGGCTCACTGCAACCTCCACCTCCCGGGTTCAAGCCATTCTCCTGCCTCAGCCTCCGGAGTAGCTGGGATCACCGGTGCGCACCAACACGCCTGGCTAATTTTTGTATTTGTAGTAGAGATAGGGTTTCACAATGTTGCTCAGGCTGGTCTCGCACTCCTGACCTCAAATGATCCACCCGCCTCAGCCTCCCAAAGTGCTGGGATTACAGGCGTGAGCCACCGCACCCGTCTGTGTGTTGGTTTTCGTTTTGAGACAGGGTCTTGCTCTGTTGCCCAGGCTGGAGTGCAGTGGTGCAATCCTAGCTCAGTACAGCCTCGGACTCCTGGGCTCAAACGATCCTCCTGCCTCAGCCTCCAGAGTAGCTGGGACTACAGACCCCCCCACCTACACCCGGCTAATTATTTTATTTTTTATTTTTCTAGAAACAAAGTATCACTACATCACTCTGTTGCTCAGGCTATAGTCTCAAACTTCTGGTCTCAAGCAATCCTCCAACCTCAGCCCCCCAAAGTGGTAGGATTACAGGCATGAGCCACCATGCCTGGCCAAATGTGTGTTTTTTTGAGCCATTCTGTGAATGGCCATTTGTTACACCTGCTGAAACAGCTTTGTAAGGGTGAGGCTTGTATTTCCAGAACACCATCTTGCTTGATCCTTGTAGCAAACCTACTACGGTATAGATGTCTTAGGCATATTTACAGATGTGTTGGCTGAGTGCAGTGGCTCACACCCGTAATCCCAGCACTTCAGGAGGCTGAGGTTGGAGGATCACTTGAGCCCAGGAGTTCGAGGCTGCAGTGAGCTCTGATCACACCACAGAGCTTCAGCCTGGGAGACATAGCGAGACCCCATCTCTACCTGTTGGCTGAGTGCAGTGGCTCACCCCCCCTAATCCCAGCACTTCAGGAGGCTGAGGCAGGAAGATCACTTGAGCCCAGGAGTTCGAGGCTGCAGTGAGCTCTGATCACACCACTGAGCTTCAGCCTGGGAGACATAGCGAGACCCCATCTTTATCTGTTGGCTGAGTGCAGTGGCTCACACCCGTAATCCCAGGACATCAGGAGGCTGAGGTGGGAGGATCAGTTGAGCTCAGGAGTTCGAGGCTGCAGTGAGCTGTGATCACACCACAGAGCTTCAGCCTGGGAGACATAGTGAGATGCCATCTCTACCAAAAAAAAATCATTTAGAAAAAAACAGCCAGGCATAGTGGCACACACCTGTAGTCCAGCTACTCAGGAGGCGGAGGCCGGAGTATGGCTTGAGCCCAGGAGGCTGAGGCTGCAGTGAGCTGGGATCACATCCCTACAGTCCAGCCTGGGCGACAGAGCAAGACCCTGTCTCAAAACAAAAAATGCAAGGACCCTGATCACGTCACTGCACTTCAGCCTGGGCAACAGAGAAAAGCCTCATCTGTACTAAAAATAAAAATAACGGGCCGGGCGCGGCGGCTCGCACCTGTCATCCCAGCACTTTGGGAGGCCGAGGTGGGTGGATCACAAGGTCAGGAGATCGAGACCATCCTGGCCAACACGGTGAAACCCCGTCTCTACTACTAAAAATACAAAAAATTAGCCGGGTGTGGTGGCGGGCGCCTGTAATCCCAGCTACTCTGGAGGCTGAGGCAGGCGGATCACGAAGTCAGGAGATCGAGACCATCCTGGCTAACACCGTGAAACCCAGTCTCTACTAAAAATACAAAAGATTAGATGGGCATGGTGGCGGGCGCCTGTAGTCCCAGCTACTCCGGAGGCTGAGGCAGGAGAATGGCGTGAACCCGGGAGGTGGAGGTTGCAGTGAGCCGAGATTGCACCATTGCACTCTGCACCCCAGCTTGGGCAACAGAGAGAGACTCTGTCTCGAAAATAAATAAATAAATAAATAAATAAATTAATTAATTAAAATTAACTTAAATTAAAATTAAAATTAAATTAAAATTAAATTAAATAAAATTAAAATTAAATTAAATTAAAATTTAAAAAGCCAGACATCTTGTCTTGGGCCACCTGTCTGAGCTTGGAACCCAGGAGGGATACTCCCCACGGTGTACACCCGTGAACCCCCTCTCAACACCAATCCCTTTGCTGAATACAAAAGGCTTTTCATTTCCAGAGTATAAAGTAGATCTCTCTTGAATTTCTAGATATCCTCAGACAATAACAACCAATCATTAGAGGCGGCCCCACAGCCTTGCTCCCCAGTAGGGTGGAAGGCAGAGGTGCTCAGAGCCCCCCCCAGCTCGGGGGCGAGTCACCTATGACCACAATTACCATCATTAGTGAGCTGGGCTCAGCTCCACGGAAGCTGGAAAGCACACTCGCGAACACCCTTTGATCATTTCTGTTTCTAGGCCTTGAGTGATTCAATAAAACATACCTCTAAATTCAGATCCTTTCTGCGATGCCCTGTTTCAACTTTGAGGTTAAATTATCTAAAAGGAGTAACTGCCTAAGTTTTCTAGGCAAACTTCTCCATACTCGCGGCTTTTTCGTGGGAACTGCACTTACTGAAAGCAAGTTAATGTTCCTGCAAAATAGTATAAAGAGGCCGGTCGGGTGCTACGGTTCGTGTCTGTAACCCCAGCACTTTGGGAAGCTGAGGTGGAAGGATTGCTTGAGCCCAGCAATTGGAGAGCACCCGGAGCAACATAGCAAAACCCCAGGTCTATAAAAAATAATTTTTGGCCAGGAGCAGTGGCTCACACCTGTAATCCCAGCGCTTTGGGAGGCTGAGGTGGGCAGATCACAAAGTCAAGAGATCGAGACCATCCTGGCCAACAATGGTGAAACCCTGTCTCTCCTAAAAATACAAAAATTAGCCAGGCATGGTGGTGGACACCTGTAATCCCAGCTACTTGGGAGGCTGAGGCAGGAGAAGCACTTGAATGAGGGTGGCAGAGGTTGCAGTGAGCTGAGATCGCACCACTGCACTCCAGCCTGGCAACAGAGCAAAATTCCATCTAAAAAAGGAAAAAAAAAAAAAAAAAGGAGTGGGGGACCCCAGGCCAGGCACGGTGGCTTACGCCTGTAATCCCAGCACTTTGGGAGGCCAAGGCAGGAGGATCACCTGAGGTCAGAAGTTCGAGACCGGCTTGGCCAACATGGTGAAACCCCATATCTACTAAAAATACAAAAATTAGCCAGGCTTGGTGGTGGACACCTATAATCCCAGCTACTTGGGAGGCTGAGGCAGGAGAGTCAGTTGAACCCAGGAGGCAGAGATTGCAGCAAGCCAAGATCGTGCCATCGCACTCCAGCCTGGGGTACAAGAGCATAACTCCATCTCAAAAAAAAGGGGGGACCTCAGAGAGCTCCCTCACCCCTTTCACCATATGAGAACACAGCCAGACAGAGCCATCTATGAATGAGCAAACAGGTCCCCATCAAACACAAAATCTACCACGCTTTGATCCGGGACTTTCCCCACCAAACACCAAATCTACCACGCGTTGATCTGAGACTTCCCAGCCTCTACAGCTGTGAGCAGTAAATGTCTACTGTTTCTAAGCCATGCAGTCTATGGCATTCTGCCATAGCAACACCAAGGAACTAAGACAGCCGCCACCAGGTCTATGAGATTCTAGCTTCTATTTAGCAAAGGCTCAATGAAACCAGAAGAGAGAAAGACGTGTCCTGCTTTTCAATCCATGCCCCCTGCACTGTGAACCCAGTCACAATTCTTTCCTCTTACCCACACGTGGCCAATAGTTGGTCCTCTCTTTGGCTGTCCTGCCTCTGATTTGTGTCCACAGTGAACCCACCTCATGGCTGTAACAAATCTCCTCTTCCTCTCCCACTGGCTGATCCTGTTGGTCATCGTGAAACGTTTCCTGAGGTTCCCAAAGCTCGCTCCACCCCAAACCAAGGGCACTTTCTTCCTGATGCCTGAGTTCCTCATGCTCCTTCCATGAACATGTGAGATGGGGAAGCTGAATCATCGTGCCGGGACTCGGAGCCTTGTCATCTTGGGGTCATTCCTGCCTCACACGTCTCAGTGGGAACCAGCGTCACCTCCCTCTTTGGCATCCTGGAGCCTCCTACATTCTCTATCCCCCCATCCTGGCATCCAGGGAGCTGGACTTTCTGCCCAGCACTTGGAACCTTGAGAGAATAAAGGAAATCAGCTGCAGGACAGAAATTCCTCATGACGACAGCAACCTCTCCAGAGCCCAGAGGCAGCTTGGAGAGTCCTCCCCGACCACCTTCCTCCCTTGGGTTCTGCCCTGTTGTCTGAATCTCCGTCTTTGGGTTCCCTGTCAAGACTATAAATTCTCCTAATGTTTTTCCCATGAATTCCTTCCCTGGCTAAGCTATTGAGGTCTTCTCTGATCCTCTCATGTCCTTTTCCTTGTTCTCCTTAGACCTCGTCCACCTCCACTCCTTCTATATCCCACCCGTGTGTGGAGCATCTGCAGGGACACTCCGACTCCTAGGTTGCTTCCTCTGCAAGATCTGGGGTGATATTTTCAGCTGCCTGAATAACTTCTCCACGTGCAGCCTTGATGATTGAAGATAAGGTTATGCCACCTCCCAAAGAACAGGTCAAAGACTTGGTAGGACATTCAGATTGTCTCGTTATCTGCTGCACTTCTAATTACAAATCAGAGACCGATCCATCTTATCTGCAGGTTTAAAATAAAGCTACTTCTGCACATCACTTTGTGGTCAGACGGAGGGGAACTCTCCACTTTTAAATTCAAAGTTGAATTGAATGAACGAATGAATAAATGAATTAATTAGTACTTGATGGAGACTTTCTCACCTCCCTGGCTGAGAAAAACTCCAATATCCACTCCAAACATGCCAGCAACTAAGTAAATAAGTACATTTCTGGTGGGGCTATCTGTTTGCTCTCCAAAGAAAGCAAACTCAGCCGAGCACGGTGGCTCATGCCTGTAATCTCAGCATTTTGGGAGGCCAAGGCGGAAGGATCACCTGAGGTCAGGGGTTCAAGACCAGCCTGGCCAACTTGGTAAAACCCCGTCTCTACTAAAAGTACAAAAAAATTAGCTGGGTGTGGTGGCAGGTGTCTGTAATCCCAGCTATTTGGGAGACTGAGGCAGGAGAATCGCTTGAACCCCAGAGGTGGAGGTTGCAGTGAGCCGAGATTGCACCATTGCATGCCAGCCTGGGCAACAAGGGTGAAACTATCTGAAAAATAAAATAAAATAAAATAGAAAGCAAACTCTTCCTTCTCTGCATGGAAATAAACTTCTCTTCTCCTTTTTGTTGCTTCTGAAAAATGAGACAAAATGAAGAGAATGATATATTGTGATGTGAAAACACACACACACACATACACAAATGTCTCTCTTTTCTCTGCACCAATTACTAAATGAAAGCCAGTTTAGTGAATGTTTAAACTTCTCCACCCTAGAGGTTGAGCTCTCTGGGTACAGAAACCTCTCACTATGTTTCAGCTCCTCTGTCTCAAAAAAACCCAAAAGATAGATGGATAGATAGATGATAGATGGATGGATGGATTAGATGGATGGATGGATAGATAGATAGATAGATAGATAGATAGATAGATAGATAGATAGACAGACAGACAGACAGACAGACAGACAGACAGACAGACAGACAGACAGAATTGCCGGGCGCGGTGGTTCACGCCTATAATCCCAGCACTTGGGCAGGCCGAGGCAGGCAGATCACAAGGTCAAGAGATCAAGACCATCCTGGCCAACATGGTGAAACCCCGTCTCTACTAAAAGTAAAAAATCAGCCGGGTGTGGTGGCAGGTGCCTGTAGTCCCAGCTACTCAGGAGGCTGAGGCAGGAGAATCACTTGAACCCAGAAGGCAGAGGTTGCAGTGAGCCAAGATCGCACCACTGCACTCCAGCCTGGGCGACAGAGTGAGACTCAGTCTCAAAAAGAAAGAAAGAAAGAAAGAAAGAAAGAAAGAAAATCTACAGCAAAGTACCACAAACCACAGGGCTTAAACAACAGACATTGATTTCTCACACACATGAAGACTGGAGGTCCAAGATCAAAGTGGCAACATCTCAGCTCCTGGTGAGGACTCCCTTCCTGGCTTGCAGACGGCAACCTTCTTGCTGTGTCATTCTATGGTGGGGGATCGAGAGAAAGAGACAGAGAGAGAGAGAGAGAGAGAGAGGAAGCTCTGGTGTCCCTTTTATGGGGATACTAATCCCATTCATGAGACTCTACCATCACGACCTCCTCACCTCCCAAAGACCCCCCACTAGTAACACTCTGACCTTGGGGTTCAGGGTTTCAACGTAGGACTTGGCAGGACAAAGCATTCATTCTGTCCGCAGAAAAAGATCCACAAAACCCCTTTGGAACCTGGACTGGGACACAGCCGTGCATCTGGGGAGGCTCCAAACCCTCTCTGTGGTATCAGGAATAACCACCGGTTTTTTGTTGTTGTTTTGTTTGTTTTTGTTTTTAAGATGGAGTCTCGCTGTGTCACCCAGGCTGGTGTGCAGTGGTGCGATCTCGGCTCACTGCAACCTCCACCTCCCAGGTTCAAGCGATTCTCCTGCCTCAGCCTCCCGAGCAGCTGGGACTACAGGCACCCGCCACCACGCCCGGCTAATTTTTTGTATTTTTAGTAGAGACGGAGTTTTACCATGTTGGCCAAGATGGTCTCGATCTCCTGACCTGTTGATCCGCCCGCCTCCGCCTCCCAAAGTGCTGGGATGACAGGCGTGAGCCACCGCGCCCGGCCAACCACAGGTTTTTTCCAAAGACTGAAACCAACAAACAAAAAAAATCACCAAAATTCACAAAAGTATGTCTGTTACGACTTCCCGTCTTTCCAAACGCTCACCTTTCACACTTTTCATTTTCATCATAAAACACTGACGAGTCGCTTTTTCTGCCTCCAACAAGCAGTAGAAACACAACAAAGTATCACCAAAAGTCCACATGCGACTACTATGAAAGCAGGAACATCTAACAATCTAAGGGCCCCTTTAGACACGAAAAAAGGCAAAAATTAACATTTCACGCTAGACCAGGACAGCACAAAGGGAATATGGCCTGGGGCATTCACCTCTTCATCCTCACGAATTACCAGGTGTGGTTGGAGACATATGTGTGGTTTGTCTACCTCACGTGGGTGTCTGTAAAGAAACGTCTGTCCCTGCGTCCAGGGCCCCTTTGAGCCTCACGCCTCTCCCCCCTGCACAGGTAGCTCCACGAAGCCTTGTGGAATCAGCCGAGGCCGGACGCGTGGTTTATGAGGCCTCCAGGTCGCTGAGTAACATTTGCAGCAGCAGCAGCAGCCTGAGGAAGGGGTCAATGTTTGCCACACAGATGTGTATGTCTGTGTGTGGGTGTGAGTGTGTGTGTACAGGTGTGCGTGCGTGAGACTGTGTATGTGTGTGTCTGTGCAGGTGTGTATGAATGTCTGTGTGTATATGTGTGTGGGTGCGAGTGTGTGTACAGGTGTGTGTGTGCACCTGTGTGTGTGCGGCTGTGTATCTGTGTGTGTATGAATGTTTGCCATACAGATGTGTATGTCTGTGTGTGGGTGTGAGTGTATGTGTACAGGTGTCCGTGCATGGGCCTGTGTATGTGTGTGTGTATGAATGTGTGTGTGTATATAGCTGTGTATGTTTGTGGGTGTGAATGTATGTGTACAGGTGTGTGTGTGCACCTGTGTGTGTGCGGGTGTGTATGAATGTGTATGTGTGTGGGTGTGAATCTATGTGTACAGGCGTGTGTGTGTGCACCTGTGTGTGTGTGTGTGCAGGTGTGTGTGTGTGGGTATGAATGTATGTCTGTGTGTGGGTGTGAATGTGTGTGTACAGATGTGTGTGTAGGTGAGTATGAATGCATATGTGTGTGTGGGTGTGAATGTATGTGTACAGGCGTCTGTGTGCGCCCGTGTGTGTGTGTGGGTGTGTATGTCTGTCTCTGTGTGCACAGGCCAGGGAAGCTCACACACAAACAGCTGTCTTCTTTGATTCATCTCCGCCCCCACCCTGGTGCGTTGTGCAGAGTTCATTGCACCCCCAAAATACTCAGTGCCCCGGCGTGAACCCTGAGTGGCCCAGCCTGGGCAGGTGCATGTCTCCAACCCGCCTTGTGGAACCCGCCACACTCCTGAAGGAAACGGTCTTCCCAGCTGAGCAGGCTTGAACCTGCTGCCCTAGATCCTGGGTCTTCCTATTGGGCTCCATTCCAGGGTACCTCCTGGGGTCTCTGCACCCTCCTCCAACACCAGCTCTGGAGTGTGTGTGAAGCTCCTAAAAACACCAACCCTCCCAGCACTTTGGGAGGCCGAGGTGGGCGGATCACCTGAGGTCAGGAGTTCGAGACCAGCCTGGCCAACACGGTGAAACCCCGTCTCTACTAAAAATACAAAATTAGCCCGGCGTGGTGGCAGGTGCTTGTAATCCCAGCTATTCCGGAGGCTGAGGCAGGAGAATGACATGGATCCAGGAGGCGGAGGTTGCAGTGAGCTGAGATCACGCCATTGCACTCCAGCCTGGGCAACAGAGTGAGACTCTGTCTCAAAAAAACAAAACAAAACAAAAACGCCAGCCCACCCAGGCAATGCCTGTTGCATACCCAGGACTCTGCATTCCAGGCACCAGAGGCAGGAAGCTTGACCAAGCTGGCCAGGGAAGAAGCAAAGCTGCCCGTGTCGACCTGTCCGTCACTGCGGGAATGCAGGTGCTCAGGTACGCCACCTTTTGTCCCCAGCTTCCTGGCCAGCCGCGGGAACCCCCTGCTGCTCCCTTTCTGGGGGAACAGTGATGGGGACCGGGTGCTTTTGCTCCCCTGAGACTGTGACTGTATTTTGAAGCTGCCGCCAGGATGCCAGCGGCTCCGTCCCAGCAAACAGGCCACATAGCCGGGCGTGGTGTCTCACGCCTGTCATCCCCGCACTTTGGGAGGCCGAGGCGGGCGGATCACGAGGTCAGGAGTTCGAGACCATCCTGGCCAACATGGTGAAACCCCCGTCTCTACTAAAAATACAAAAAATTAGCCGGGCGTGGTGGCAGGTGCCTGTAGTCCCAGCTACTCAGGAGGCTGAGGCAGGAGAATGGCGTGAACCCGGGAGGTGGAGGTTGCAGGGAGCCGAGATCGCGCCACTGCACTCCAGCCTGGGCGACAGAGCGAGACTCCATCCCAAAAAAAAAAAAAAAAAAAAAAAAAAACAGGCCACACGTGTGCACAGTGAGGCTCTCCAAGCCCATCGGTGTCCCAGGAAACGTAACAGCCCCTGAGCTCTGCTCCTCATCCAGGACCCCAGACCGACTTCTCCTCGACAGCCCTGGGACAGACACAACCGCGGCCTCCTCCTCCCCCTCCTCCCCTCTCCGCCTCTTCGGCAGAGGCCCCCACGTCTGCACGATCAGGAACAAATATCATTTCTGATTCAACATCACGTTACCTGCCAGTGCTGTGGTCTTTCCTCATCAGGTTGCACGTACCTCGTATGCTTTGTGGTTAAATTATGTATTAAGGTCAATGTCAAAACACAGCAGCCCCGTAACCTGCAGGGAACTGGCTTTTATTCGTGATCACGGTGAAACGGGGGCCGCCTGTCAGCCAGCCGGGGTGTGCGCCCAGCGTGGGAGCCCCCGTGCCGTGGCGTTCTACAAAGGCGGCCCGTCGTCTCCCAGGACGCACCCTTGATAGATTGACCCAGATAACGCGCCTCTTTTGAAAGGCATCTGCCCTGCCTCTTCCATCTGAAACCTGTCAGCTTCACCTATAGACTCACGTCAGAAATCAAACAGCAGAGGCCGCGTGTGCCTGGGACGCTCCCCGTGTCATGTCCTGACTTGTAGTTTGAGATCTTCTAAAGGAAAACGGTGTCAGAAGAAGGAAGGCTGGGAGGAGTGTGCTGTTCCGTGTTGCTTTATCTTTTTTTACCCCCTTAAAAAAAAAAAAAGACAAATGCCGGAAACGACGGGCTGCAAACTTTTTTTCTAAAAAGTTGCCGCATTCCGAAAGCCGCCGTGGGCCTCATGGTAAATGAAGCACGTCGGGGTGTTGAAGGAGGCAGCTCTGGGACTGGGTGGGGGGTGGCGGGGAGTGGCGGGCCGGGGAGAGCTGTAGGAACCTCCCGGAAACTGGAGGAATTTGTGCAGGACGTATATTGATTGTGACTCTTCGGGGTTTTTTCTTTCCTTTCTTTGGTTTCATTTCCTTCCTCCCTCCCTCCCTCCCTTCCTTCCCTGTCTCTGTCTGTGTCTCTGTCTCTCTGTATCTCTCTGTCTCTCTGTCTCTGCCTCTCTCTGTGTCTCTCTGTCTCTCTCTCCATCTCTCTCTTTGTCTGTCTCTGTCTCTCTCTGTCTCTGTCTGTCTCTGTTTCTCTGTCTCTGTTTCTCTCTGTGTCTCTCTGTCTCTCTCTGTGTCTCTCTGTCTCTGTCTCTCTGTGTGTATCTCTCTGTCTCTCTGTCTCTGTCTCTCTCTCTGTCTCTCTCTTTGTCTCTGTGTGTGTCTCTCTCTGTCTCTATCTCTGTCTCTCTGTATCTCTCTGTCTCTGTCTCTCCGTCTTTGTCTCTGTCTTTCTGTGTCTCTACGTCTCTGTCTGTCTCTGTGTCTCTGTCTCTCTCTGTATCTGTATCTCTCTGTCCCTCTGTCTCTCTCTGTCTCTCCATCTTTGTATCTCTCTGTCTCTGCCTGTCTCTCTTTCTCTGTCTCTGCCTCTCTCTGTGTCTCTTTCTCTGTCTCTTCATCTCTCTTTGTCTCTCTGTCTGTGTCTCTCTCTGTCTCTCTCTCTCTGTATCTCTTTGTCTCTCTCTCTCTTTCTCTTTGTCTCTGTCTCTCTGCCTCTCTCTATCTTTGTCTGTCTCTCTCTCTCTGTATCTCTTTGTCTCTCTATCTCTCTCTCTTTCTCTTTGTCTCTGTCTCTCTGCCTCTCTCTTTGTCTCTTTCTCTCTCTGTCTCTGTCTCTCTCTCTCTTTCTCTCTGAGCCAGTTCATCCTCCCCTGGTGCCTAGTTTTTAGGGGATTTTGAGCGTAATAAAAACTTATTCCTGGCCGGGCGCAGTGGCTCACACCTGTCATCCCAGCACTTTGGGGGGCTGAGGTGGGCAGATCCCCTGAGCTCATGAGTTCAAGACCAGCCTGACCAACATGGAGAAACCCCGTCTCTACTAAAAATACAAAATCACCCAGGCGTGCTGGCAGGTGCCTGTAATCCCAGCTACTCGGGAGGCTGAAGCAGGAGAATTGCTTGAACCCAGGAGGCGGAGGTTGCAGGGAGCCGAGATCGTACCACTGCACTCCAGCCTGGGTGACAGAGCGAGACTCTGTCTCAAAAATAAAACTCTTGGCCGGGTGCGGTGGCTCACGTCTGTCATCCCAGCACTTTGGGAGGCCGAGGCGGGCGGATCGCCTGAGGTCAGGAGTTCAAGACCAGCCTGACCGACATGGTGAAACCCCGTCTCTACTAAAAATATAAAAATTAGCCAGGCGTGGTGGCAGGTTCCTGTAATCCCAGCTACTCAGGAGGCTGAGGCAGGAGAATCGCTTGAACCTGGGAGGCGGAGGTTGCAGTGAGCCGAGATCGCGCCACTGCACTCCAGCCTGGGTGACAGAGCGAGACTCTATCTCCAAAAACAAAAAAAGAGAGAGAGAGAGACAGGGTCTTGCCCTGTCACCCAGGCTGGAGTGCGGTGGTGCAATCACAGCTCACCACCGCGTCCACCTCCCGGGCTCACACCATCCTGCGGTCTGGACGGGTCCCCGGGACACCCCTGTCTTTTCCCACCCCCTCCACCTGCAGGACCCCTCCCCTCCTCTTTGCTCACTTCTCCATTTTCCCAGTGAATTTTCCCCTTTCCTGGGGCCTCACCCACACCCGGGACCTGGGGCCACAGCTCCTGCCCATCCCGGCGCCAGGCACCCATGGCCGGCCGTGAGTTCTGGTCCTTCACTGGCAAGGAGGCACCTCCCAGGACCGGATACAAACCCGTAGGTACAAATCTCATCCGTCCTCAGCTCGGGGAGACCCAGGTGCCTCTCACAGCGCTGACAGCCACGGCCCGTGTCGTGGGCTGGGTCAAGAATAGAAGCTCCTTCCCCCACTGAGAATGACTGAGAATCAGTGGTGTTTTATCCTGAATTTGATATTCAGAGTCGAATGAACTCTTTTTTTTTTTCTTTCCCCAGCTCAACTCTCATCTATTTATCTTAAGGCAGACGATACGCTGTGATTTTATAAGAAAGTGCTCCCAATCAAAGCGTACCTATCCAGAGGTAATTAATACAAAGATTGCTGAATTAAAGATGTGAGTCTCCGCTCTCGGGCAAGGGGCCCAGGGACCCCGTCTCCCGGGCCCAAATTATGCCAGAGACAGACCAATTAACACCCCGCGTCATCCTCTTTTATGTTAACTTCAATGACAGCTTCTCACCATTTTTAAAGTTATTTTCTTCTTCGCCATCTCTGCACATCAAAGAGCCAGGCCAGAGAGGCCCCCGCAGGTGAGATCAGTGCCAGGAGACCTGGGAGGGGACGACCGCCGCCCAGGAACCCCCACACGGATCACTGTAGGGTCCGCCTCGGGGAGCGAATACCTTCAGGGAAAGGGCCCTTCTGAGGGGAAATCCTGGTCAGTTTTTTTA
Organism: Gorilla gorilla gorilla; assembly: GCF_029281585.2. Classification (NCBI taxonomy): domain Eukaryota; kingdom Metazoa; phylum Chordata; class Mammalia; order Primates; family Hominidae; genus Gorilla; species Gorilla gorilla. The sequence goes on from NC_073242.2 coordinate 104,687,603, forward strand.
TTATTATCATTATTATACTTTAAGTTTTAGGGTCCATGTGCACAACGTGCAGGTTTGTTATATACGTATACATGTGCCATGTTGGTATAGCATTAGGTATATCTCCTAATGCTATCCGTCCTCCCTCCACCCCACCCCACAACAGGCCCCGATGTGTGATGTTCTCCACACTGTGTCCATGTGTTCTCATTGTTCAATTCCCACCTATGAGTGAGAACATGCAGTGTTTGGTTTTTAGTCCTTGCTATAGTTTACTGAGAATGATGATTTCCAATTTCATCCACGTCCCTACAAAGGACATGAACTCATCCTTTTTGATGGCTGCATAGTATTCCATGGTGTATATGTGCCACATTTTCTTAATCCAGTCTATCGTTGTTGGACATTTGGGTTGGTTCCAAGTCTTTGTTATTGTGAATAGTGCCGCAATAAACATACGTGTGCATGTGTCTTTATAGCAGCATGATTTATATTCCTTTGGGTATATACTCAGTAATGGGATGGCTGGGTCAAAGGGTATTTCTAGTTCTAGATCCCTGAAGAATCACCACACTGACTTCCACAATGGTTGAACTAGTTTACACTCCCACCAACAGTGTAAAAGTGTTCCTATTTCTCCACATCCTCTCCAGCACCTGTTGTTTCCTGGGGGAGGGGGGAGGGATAGCTTTAGGAGATACACCCAATGTAAATGACGAGTTAGTGGGTGCAGCACACCAACATGGCACATGTATACATATGTAACTAACCTGCACGTTGTGCACATGTACCCTAAATCTTAAAGTATAATAAGAAAAAAGAAAAAAGAAAAAAAATGCCATTGACAAACCCAACTCCCATCGCGGCTGCCTCCCAACCTCAAAACGGCCGTCTCAAAGCACACAATGAAACCGCCTCTGCCGTCGCCTCTGTCCCCCTCACTAATCGCCAGGTGGGAGAGGTTTCCACGGGGTCCGTCTCCTCATCTCTTGAAGTCCCTTCATGCAGCTCGGCCGCCAAAAGCTCCCGAGTTTCAGTGTCTTGACCGGTGAACGGGAGAAAACAGAATGGCCCAAGGTGACATCCCAGGTCAGCGGGCAGCTGGTGACATTTTGGCTCAAGCACACTGAGTAAGACTCACAGCCACACCAGGTCACAGAGAGTCTGGAAACGCAGCCCGGGCTGGGCAGTGTATGCTGCTGCTACAATGGAAGAATGGAGGGAAGCTTCCCTCCTTTCCTTCCTTCCTTCCTTCCTTCCTTCCTTCCTTCCTTCCATCCCTCCTTCCTTCCTTCCTTCCTTTCATCCTTCCCTCCTTTCCCTTCCTTCCTTCCATCCCTCCTTCCTTCATTTTGTCCTTCCCTCCCTCCCTCCTTCCCCTTCCTTCCTTCCTTTCATCCTTCCCTCCCTCCCTCCTTCCCCTTCCTTCCTTCCTTCCCTCCTTCCTTCCTTTCGTCCTTCCCTCCCTTCCTCCTTCCCCTTCCTTCCTTCCATCCCTCCTTCCTTCCTTTCTTCCTTTGTTCCCTCCCTCCCTCCCTTCCCTCCTTTCTTTCTTCCTTTGTTCATTGCCTCCTTCTTCCTTCTTCATTGCCTTTGCAGCAATGAAGGAATCATCCCTTGCCATGTGCCAGCCTCCCATACAGATTCTCTCCTTCCTTCTGAGCCCCTGTTGGTGCTTGACTAATCCATGGGTCCACGCCCATGCCAACATCCCAAAGACAGGTGCCAGTGTGCAAGGGTCATAATCAAGCCACTTAAAGAGCTGTTGGGCCGGGCGCGGTGGCTTACGCCTGTCATCCCAGCACTTTGGGAGGCCAAGGCAGGTGGATCACAAGGTCAGGAGATCGAGACCATCCTGGCTAACGCGGTGAAACCCCGTCTCTACTAAAAATACAAAAAAGTATCCAGGCGTGGTGGCGGGCACCTGTAGTCCCAGCTACTGGAGAGGCTGAGGCAGGAGAATGGTGTGAACCCGGGAGGCGGAGCTTGCAGTGAGCCGAGACCGCACCACTGCATCCAGCCTGGTGACAGAACGAGACTCCGTCTCAAAAAAAAAAAAAAAAAGATCTGTTGGCTGTCTGAATAAAAGATGGGAAATTAGGCCAGGCACCGTGGCTCACGGCTGTAATTCTAGTACTTTGGGAGGCCAAATCGGGCAGATCACCTGAGGTTGGGAGTTCAAGACCAGCCTGGGCAACATGATGAAACCCCATCTCTATTAAAAATACAAAAATTAACCGGGGTGGTGGCACGTGCCTGTAATCCCAGCTACTTGGGAGGCTGAGGCAGGAGAATCACTTGAACCCGGGAGGCAGAGGTTGCAGTGAGCTGAGATTGTGGCATTTCACTCCAGCCTGGGCCGCAGAGTGAGAGAGGAAGTGTAATGCCACCACGCCTGGCTAATTTTTTTTTTCTTTTTTTTTTTTTGTATTTTTAGTAGAGACAGGATTTCACCATGTTGGCCAGGCTGGTCTCGAACTCCTGACCTCAGGTGATCCACCTGCCTCAACCTGCCAAAGTGCTGGGATGACAGACATGAGCCACCGCGCCCGACCCAAAGTGATTTTTTTTCATATGGCACATTTAAAGCAGTGGAATTCTGGTTGCCCCACCTTCTGTGGTCTTGGGGAATGTTCCATTTTTACATAATTAGTTATGCATCTCTATGAGCCCATGAAACCACAGCTCCCTCCACTTAAGGGACGTAAAAAATGGAACATTAGACTTCACCAGTATCGCACCCTCGCACAACAAGAGTTAAAGGCCCGTCTGAATCTCACACATGGAGACGCCCTCGGCTTGGAGCTTCAGTTTTACAACATCAGCCACGTTTTCTTTGTCTTGTCCATGGTTGATGGGCCCCTAGATGGATTCCACGTCTTCGATATTGTGAATAGGGCTAGAAGGAAGAACAACCATTTTCCTTCACTCACCCCTGGGTCTTAAACCAAAGGATGGAGCCGGGTAGAGAGCTGAAGATTTGAGGTGTCTCTCTTTGCCTCCCACCCAATGTGGTGCACATTCTGCATTGGTTGGGTCCTTTGCGGCCAATGAAGACCCACACTGAGGACGGGGTCCCTCAGTCAGCTGAGACTTGAGCTAAGTACGTGTAATCTTGGTCTTGTGCCTCTGAGCCTCAGAGAAGGTGGTTCTCTGCTCACTCGCGAGAGGGGAACCCTGGGTCCCCCGACTCCAATGTGAATCCCCCGTACAGAGCACCCCCAGGATGACATTCCCCAGGTCCATGGAAGCGTCTAGCATTCAGGCTCACATGCCCCTTGCAGTGGGCACTGAGACGCTGGGCTCCACAGAGAGATGTGTCCTCCCCATCAGCCCTCAACTCCACCTGCCACCCCAAGAGCCCAGAGTCCACCCAGCACCCAACACCCAGAGTCCACTCACCATCCCGACACCCAGACTCCACCCAACACCCAGCCTCCACCTACCACCCAACAGCCAGGCTCCACCCAACACCCCAACACCCAGAGTCCACTCACCACTGCAACACTCCAGACTCTACCCAACACCTCAACACCCAGACTCCACCCAACACCCAGACTCCACCCAACACCCAACACCCAGAGTCCACCCAACCCCCCAACACCCAGAGTCCACTCACCACTGCAACACTCCAGACTCTACCCAACACCTCAACACCCAGCATCCACCTACCACCCAACAGCCAGGCTCCACCCAACACCCCAACGCCCAGAGTCCACTCACCACTGCAACACTCCAGACTCTACTCAACACCTCAACGCCCAGACTCTACCCAACAGCCAGGCTCCACCCAATACCCCAACGCCCAGAGTCCACCCACCACCCAACACCCAGACTCTACCCAACACCCCAACACCCAGAGTCCACCCGCCACCCCAACACCCAGACTCTACCCACCACCCCAACACCCCAGACCCCACCCACAACCCCAACAACCAGACTCCACCCACCACACCAATTCCGACACTCCACCCAACACCCAGACTCCACCCAACACCCAGAGTCCACCCAACACCCCAGACTCCACCTCCAGGGTCCTGAGCCCAAGGCAGAAGCCGACCCCTTAACCCCTGGGTGAGGGTGACAGCTGTGCTGTCAATGCAGGTTGGCGAGAGTTTGCTCCTGTGTCGTGTGAGGCACTGCCTGCAAAAACAACCATCGCCTGTCTTTAAAAACAGGATTTCACACGGCCAGGCACAGTGGCTGATGCCTGTAATCCTAACACTTTGGGAGGCTGAGGCATGCAGATCACCTGAGGTCAGGAGTTTGAGACCAGCCTGGCCAACAAGGTGAAACCCTGTCTCTACAAAAAAATACAAAAAAAAATGAGTTGGGTGTGGTGGCAGGTGCCTGTGGTCCTGGCTACTCGGGAAGCTGAGGCGGGTGGATCACCTGAGGTTAGGAGTTCAAGACCAGCCCAGGCAACGTGGAGAAACCCCATCTGTACAAAAAAATACAAAAAAATACAAAAAAAATGAGTTGGGTGAGGTGGCAGGTGCCTGTGGTCCCGGCTACTTGGGAGGCTGAGGCAGGAGGATCACTTGAGGCCAGGAGCCGGAGGCTGCCCTGAGCTGAGATCATTCCCCCTGTGCTCCAGCCCGGATGACAGAATGAGACCCTGTCTAGAAAAAACAAACCACAAAAAAAATAAACTTTTTGATGAAAACCCCAACAGACCTCCAGAGCCCGTGTGAGGAGGGGTGTCGGCAGGCAAAGCCGGGAATGGGAGTCTTTTGCCCAAGAGGCCGTGGCGGCCGCCTGCTGCGTCTACAGACACGGAAATGTGTCCTTGGCCTTTTCCGCACAGCTTGAGACCCGGGTCCGAGAAGCGGCTTCCTTCCTTGGAATCTTGGAAATGTGGCAGAGAATAGGGGGGATGAGGAGACAGTGCAAAGTGAAACGTGGCTGATTTTCATCTCCTGGGCTAGATGATTGCTCACTCCCGACAGCTTCTGTTTTGTGAGGGGAGCGTCAGAAACACAGTTGAGCAAAGGTTTCACGACGTCGGTTCTGAAGTAGCCGGTTACAGGGTCTGAACGGCACGGCGTTGGGAGCCGGTGGAGGGAAGGGGCTTGATCCCGGTTTGGGATGAATTTAAAGACCTGAGCGCCGGCCCACGAGGCGGCAAGGGGGTCCCGGGGTTCGCAGCCTAGGGACCCACAAGGGTGAAGGCAGTGACGTGTTTCAAAACTCAGCAAAGGGTCCGACAAAGGTCCACCGTTTCCATAGGTGCCACTGCCATCGTGTGGCCGAAGAGAAAATATGTGATGAAAAACGCAGGGCTGGAGCGGCTGTCCTGTCTCTGGGGTGTCCGTCCTGTCTCTGGGGGTCTCCGTCCTGTCTCTGGGCTGTCCGTGCTGTCTCTGGGGTGTCCGTCCTGTCTCTGAGGTGTCCGTCCTGTCTCTGGGGTCTCCGTCCTGTCTCTGGGGCGTCCGTGCTGTCTCTGGGGCCTCCGTCCTGTCTCTGGGGTCTCCGTCCTGTCTCTGGGGTGTCCGTGCTGTCTCTGGGATGTCCGTCCTGTCTCTGGGGTGTCCATCCTGTCTCTGGGGTGTCCGTGCTGTCTCTGGGGTCTCCGTCCTGTCTCTGGGGTGTCCGTCCTGTCTCTGGGGTGTCCGTCCTGTCTCTGGGGATCTCTGTCCTGTCTCTGGGCTGTGCGTCCTGTCTCCGGTGTGTCCGTCCTGTCTCCGGGGTGTCCATCCTGTCTCCGGGGTGTCCGTCCTGTCTCCGGGGTGTCCGTGCTGTCTCTGGAGTCTCCGTCCTGTCTCTGGGGTCTCCGTCCTGTCTCTGGGGTGTCCGTCCTGTCTCTGAGGTGTCCGTCCTGTCTCTGGGGTGTCCGTCCTGTCTCTGGGGTGTGCGTGCTGTCTCTGGGGTGTCTGTCCTGTCTCTGGAGTCTCCGTCCTGTCTCTGGGGTGTCCGTCCTGTCTCTGGGGTGTGCGTGCTGTCTCTGGGGTGTCCGTCCTGTCTCTGGAGTCTCCATCCTGTCTCTGGGGTGTCCGTCCTGTCTCTGGGGTCTTCGCGCTGTCTCTGGGGTGTCCGTCCTGTCTCTGGGGTCTTCATGCTGTCTCTGGGGTGTCCGTCCTGTCTCTGAGGTGTCCGTCCTGTCTCTGGGATGTCCGTCCTGTCTCTGGGGTGTGCGTGCTGTCTCTGGGGTGTCCGTCCTGTCTCTGAGGTGTCCGTCCTGTCTCTGGGATGTCCGTCCTGTCTCTAGGGTGTGCGTGCTGTCTCTGGGGTGTCCGTCCTGTCTCTGGAGTCTCCGTCCTGTCTCTGGGGTGTCCGTCCTGTCTCTGGGGTGTGCATGCTGTCTCTGGGGTGTCCGTCCTGTCTCTGGAGTCTCCATCCTGTCTCTGGGGTGTCCGTCCTGTCTCTGGGGTCTTCGTGCTGTCTCTGGGGTGTCCGTCCTGTCTCTGAGGTGTCCGTCCTGTCTCTGGGATGTCCGTCCTGTCTCTGGGGTGTGCGTGCTGTCTCTGGGGTGTCCGTCCTGTCTCTGCGGTGGCCATACTGTCTCTGGGGTGTCCGTGCTGTCTCTGGGGTGTCCGTCCTGTCTCTGGGGTGACCGTGCTGTCTCTGGGGTGTCCGTGCTGTCTCTGGGGTGTCCGTCCTGTCTCTGGGGTGTCCTTGCTGTCTCTGGGGTGTCCGTCCTGTCTCTGAGGTATCCGTCCTGTCTCTGGGATGTCCGTCCTGTCTCTGGGGTGTGCGTGCTGTCTCTGGGGTGTCCGTCCTGTCTCTGCGGTGGCCATACTGTCTCTGGGGTGACCGTGCTGTCTCTGGGGTGTCCGTCCTGTCTCTGGAGTCTCCGCCCTATCTCTGGGGAGACCGTCCTGTCTCTGGGGTGTCCGTCCTGTCTCTGGGGTCTCCGTCCTGTCTCTGGGGTGTCCGTCCTGTGTCTGGAGTCTCCGTCCTGTCTCTGGGGTGTCCGTCCTGTCTCTGGGGTGTCCGTCCTGTCTCTGGGGTGTCCGTCCTGTCTCTGGAGTCTTTGTCCTGTCTCTGGGGTCTCTGTGCTGTCTCTGGGGTGGCCGTCCTGTCACTGCGGTGGCCGTACTGTCACCCGTGTGCCTTTTATGTCACTGGAGTGGCCGTCCTGGTTCCAGTGCTCTGAGGCTTTGCACGGCCTCCTCGTGAGCCTGTCTGGGAGGGAAGGACCCCACCCCTGCGATAGTTGTACGTTGCTTGCATGTGAGTCATGACTGTGGAAACTCCGAGATGGACCAGACAGTCTGTGTTTAGGGAACCATTGCTTTTCATGAGGGAAGTGTGCGATCATTATTTTTAAGAGATATTCACTGAAGTACTATCAGCATGAAAATCATCTTCTAATGGTTTAAACAGACATCTAGATCATATATATTTCTATATGCACAAATACCTCTACACCTATATAAATGCGTATATACATTCAAGGTATGTGTGTGTGGACAGAGGGAGAGAGGAGAAATATTTACTGAAATATCAGCCATGAAAATCATCTTCTAATGGTTTAAATATACATCTAGATCATACATATTTCTATATGCACAAATACCTCTACACCTATATAAATGCATATATACATACAAGCTGTGTGTGTGTGGACAGAGGGCAAGAGGAGAAATATTTACTGAAATATCAGCCATCAAAATCATTTTCTGATGGTTTAAATATACATATTTATCATATATCTATATATGCACAAATACCTCTACACCTATATAAATGCATATATACATACAAGCTGTGTGTGTGTGTGTGTGTGTGTAGAGAGCGAGAGATAGGGAGAGAGAAAAGAGATATTCACTGAAATATTAGCAATGAAAATCATCTTCTAATTGTTTACATATACCTATATATCATATATAGCTATATAAGCACAAACACCTCCACACCTGTATAAATGCATATATACATACAAGGTGTCTGTGGAGAGATAGAGAAGGAGAGATATTCAGTGAAATGCCAGTCATGAAAATCATCCTCTAATGGTTTAAATATACATCTAGATCATATATATCTCTATATGCACAAATACCTCTACAGCTATATAAATGCATATAATACATACAAGGTGTGTGTGTGTCTGTGTGTGTGTGTGTGGAGTGAGAGAGAGATAGAAAAGAGATATTCACTGAAATATTAGCAATGGAAATCATGTTCTAATGGTTTAAATATACGTATATATCATATATAGCTATATATGCACAAACACCTCCACACCTGCATAAATGCGTATATACATACAAGGTGTCTGTGGAGAGACAGAGAGAGAAGGAGAGATATTCAGTGAAATATCAGCCATGAAAATCATCTTCTAATGGGTTAAATATACATCTAGATCATATATATCTCTATATGCACAAATACCTCTACACCTATATAAATGCATATATACATACAAGCTGTGTGTGTGTGTGTGTGTGTGTGTGTGTGTGTGGAGAGAGAGAGAGTGAGAAGGAGAGACAGAGGCAATTTGGTTGAGAATTATGTCCCCCCCAAAAGACATGTTGGCCAGACGCGGTGGCTCACACCTCTAATCCCAGCACTTTGGGAGACCAGGGCGAGAGGAGGCCTTGAGCCCAGGAGTTCAACACCAGCCTGGGCAAGGTAGCAAAGACGTCATCTCTACAAAACATTAGAAAATTAGCCGGGCACATGCCTGTGGTCTCCGCTGCTCGGGAGGCTGAGGCGGGAGGACGGCTTGAGCCCAAGAGTTGGAGGCTGCGGTGAGCCAAGATCGCACCACTGCACTCCAGCCTGGGTGACAGAGTGAGACCCTGTCTTAAAAATAAATAAATAGAAAAGAAGAGCATGAGGCAGAGGAGAGAGGCAGCTTGCAGCCTGGGACCTGCGTCTACACCGCCAACAGCCTCTAAGGCTCTACGACCGGACAACAGCCTCGGGTCCCGGCTGCCACCATCCCAAGGGCCCCCCTCTCTGTCCTGGGCCGTTTTTGCAGGTTGACGAGTCAGGGTGACGCTTTTCCATGGATCTAAGTTCATGTGAGAAAGCTGTAAACAAATGCTGGAGGGGTGACCTCGAGGGATGCCTGCTGCCATCCCTGCCTCACAGATGGGGAAGCTGAGGTGCAAAGATGGTGAGACACGCCCCCCCCCCCCCAACGAGGCCACAGAGCTGGCAGGAGGCTCAGCCAGGACACGGTGCAGATGCCAGGCTGTCCAGGAAGAAAGGAAGGAAGAAAGGCAGGGAGGGAGGGAGGGAGGGAGGAAATTGGAAGGAAGGAGGGAAGGAAAGGAGGGAGGGAGGGAGGAAAGAAGGAAGAAAGGAAGGGAAGAAGGGAAGGAGGAAGGGAGTGAGGGAGGAATGAAGAAAGGAAGGAGGGAAAGAAGGGAGGGAGGGAGGGAGAGAAGGAGGAAAGGAAGGAAGGGAAGAAGGGAGGGACGAAAGAAGGAAGGAAGGAGGGAGGGAGGAAGCAAGGAAGGAAAGAAGGAAGGAGGGAGGAAGGAAGGAATAAAGGAAGGAAACAAGGAAAGAAAGAAGGAGGGAGGAAAGAAGGAAGGAAGGAGGGAGGAAGAGAGGGACAGAGGGAGGGAGGGCGGTGGGGAGGGGGAAGGAAGGAAGGAGGGACAGAAGGAAGGAAGGGAAGGAGGAAGATTCCGTGTGAATTCACGCCGTGAACAAACACTCCCTGAGCCCATCCTCCACGGCCCGTTCTCCATCCTCCACGGCCCGTTCTGCTCCAACCCCGGGATAAACCATGACCTCAGCCGACCGGCCTTTGGGGGGTCCTGGTGTCCCCTCCCCCAACCCCGGGATAAACCATGACCTCAGCCGACCAGGCCTTTGGGGGGTCCTGGTGTCCCCTCCCCCTAGAGTGGCTCAGGTGGGTTTCCCTCTGAGGTCAAGCCTGCATCCCGGGGACCCTGCCTCCGTGGGCACCTGGTGGGATGGGCCGTCACCGCCTCCCTGGAGAGCTGAGAATCCAGGGAGACACCCAACGTGAGGACGATGGTGACATCATGATGACAGTGAAGACCAGCCCTGCGGCCACCGCTCCAGCGTTGGAAGCCAGAGACCCCCGCCACCTCCATCCAAGCCTTTCAGACGAGATTGGGTTGACTTGAGGCTGTGGCAAGGGGGTGTTTTCCTGGCTGATATGACAACACTTTGCACAGAGCCCCCTCCAGGAATCGCCCCACAACTCCCGAGACCCACCGGCTCGTGCCTTTGGGGGCTCAGGAGAAGAGGGGCCCCCGGCACTCCGTTCACACGTGTGCGATGAGACACACCTGCCCTCCCGCCCCCCGCGTGGCTTCTAAACACGATGCTGCAGCCTCTGAGAGGGTGCACCTGCTAGCGGCACCACCTCTGACCCCACTGGAGTTTTCTCTGCATGCAGATGTGGCTTTCATCTGCCCGGAACCCTCAGTACCGTCCCCAGCGGTCACCTAAGGCTCATCGGATGCACGCGGGAAAGACATAAGCCCCAGAGGTGTTTTCCCTGTTTTCTGGAGCTCATGATCATTTGGTGGCAAGATCTAGAACTTAGGGGGTTTGATTCTAGAATGTCTTCTATTTTTTAATCTTTTTCTTTTATTTTCTATTTATTTATTTATTTATTTATTTATTTATTCCTTTATTCATTTATTTTAGACAGTTTCTTTCTCTCACCCAGGCTGGAGTGCAATGGCACGATCTCGGCTCACTGCAACCTCCGCCTCCCGGGTTCAAGCGATTCTCCTGCCTCAGCCTCTCGAGTAGCTGGGATTACAGGCTCCCACCACCACACCCAGCTAATTTTTTGTATTTTTAGCAGAGAGAGGGTTGCACCATGTTGGCCAGGCTGGTCTCGAACTCTTGACCTCAGGTGATCCACCCGCCTTGTCCTCCCAAAGTGCTGGGATGACAGGCGTGAACCACCGCACCCGGCCCCTCCCAGGTATTTATGCACCCACCGTCGACAGCTCTTGGTTGAGAGAGACTCTGGAGGGTGCGGTTAATTCTGTGGTTCTCCCAACCTACCACTCAGGAGGGCTCCATCACCCAGAGAGGCCCCTAAGCATGCAAAGGAAGCTGGACTCGAGGTCTCCATGCTCTGAGCAAGAAAGAGAGCGGAGACACAGCTGCATACAGACCCCTTCCCTTTGTCCTTGTCATGGAATATCTGAGCTCCCAATCAGCCCTGCAGGCTGCTGGGCAACCCTTCAACCCTCCACCTTGCCATCCTCCTCTCCACCCTAAGCCTGCCTCCCTGTCTTGGTTCTCGGAATACACAGAGGTTTTTCCCAGCTCAGAGTCTTTGCACACGCTGATCCTTCTTCCTGCATTGCTTTTCCCTGCGCACAGCCAGCTCCTCCTTCTTGCTTCTTTTCAGCACTTTTTTTTTTTTTGGAGACGGAGTCTCGCTCTGTCACCCAGGCTGGAGTGCAGTGGCGCGATCTCGGCTCACTGCAAGCTCCGCCTCCCGGGTTCATGCCATTCTCCCGTCTCCGCCTCCCGAGTAGCTGGGACTACAGGCGCCCGCCACCAGGCCCAGCTAATTTTTTGTATTTTTAGCAGAGAGGCGGGTTGCACCTTGTTGGCCAGGCTGGTCTCGAACTCTTGACCTCAGATGATCCACCCGCCTTGGCCTCCCAAAGTGCTGGGATGACTGGTGTGAGCCACCGCACGTGGCCTGCTTGTGATGAGTTCTTTTGGAGAAATGAACTCACAGCGTGTTGAGATGGGGGAAAACACGGGTACCAACTTTGGCTGCTCCTGGAGCTGTCTTTGAAGGGGTAATGATATTTTAAAAATACTGAAGGGGCCAGGTATGGTGGCTCACGCCTGGAATCCCAGCACTTTGGGAGGCCGAGGCAGGTGGATCACCTGAGGTCAGGAGTTCGAGACCAGCCTGACTAACATAGTGAAACCCCATCTCTACTAAAAATACAAAATTAGCCAGGCGTGGTGGCGGGTGCCTGTAATTCCAGCTACTCCGGAGGCTGAGGCAGGAGGATCACTTGAACCCGGGAGGCAGAGGTTGCAGTGAGCCAAGTTCACCCACTGCACTCTAGCCTGGGCAATAAGAGCAAGACTCCATCTCAAAAAAAAAAAAAAAAAGGCAAGGCCAGATGCGCTGGCTCACGCCTGTCATCCCAGCACTTTAAGAGGCTGAGACGGATGGATCACCTGAGGTCAGAAGCTCGAGACCAGCCTGACTAAGATAGTGAAACCCGGTCTCTACTAAAAATACAAAATTACCCAGGCGTGGTGGCACATGCCTGTAATCCCAGCTACTCGGGAGGCTGAGGCAGGAGGATTGCTTCAACCCGGGAGCAGAGGTTGCAGTGAGCCGAGTTCGCCCACTGCACTCCAGCCTAGACAGTAAGAGCAAGACTCTGTCTCAAAAAAAAAAAAAAAATAGGCCAGGTGCGGTAGCTCATGCCTGTCATCCCAGCACTTTGGGAGGCTGAGGCGGGCAGATCATGAGGTCAGGAGTTCAAGACCAGCCTAACTAAGATAGTGAAACCCCGTCTCTACTAAAAATACAAAATTAGCCGGGCGTGGTGGTGCACACGTGTAATCCCAGCTACTCGGGAGGCTGAGGCAGGAGGATCGCTTGAACCCGGCAGCAGAAGTTGCAGTGAGCCAAGATTGCACCATTGCACTCCAGCCTGGGCAATGAGAGCAAGACCATCTCAAAAAAAAAAAAAAAAAAGGCCAGACATGGTGGCTCACGCCTGTCATCCCAGCACTTTGGGAGGCTGAGGCGGGTGGATCATGAGGTCGGGAGTTCAAGACCAGCCTAACTAAGATAGTGAAACCCCGTCTCTACTAAAAATACAAAATTACCCAGGCGTGGTGGCAGGTGCCTGTAGTCCCAGCTACTCGGGAGACTGAGGCAGGAGGATGCCTTGAACCCGGAAGCAGAGGTTGCCATGAGCCAAGATCACACGCCATTGCACTCCAGCCTAGGTAACAAGAGCGAGACTCTGTCTCAAAAAAAAAAAAAAAAAAAAAAAAAACTCATCACAAGCAGCAGTTAGATGCTATTTTCTTTGTCTACTCGCTGCTGATCTCTGCAGTAGAGAGGAGGGAACCTCACACACCCCACCACGTACCCAGCACCTGGAACAGCATTCACAGCTCCGTGGACACTCAACAAGCGTTCACTGAAAGCCCCACTCAGCCAGGGCAGGGCCGGGAGGCTGTGACAGAAAGGAGAAAGAAGACGCGCATTTGGGGACAGCTCCCCAGGGGCCCGTCCATCAGCCAGGACCACTTCCAGGCTGTTTTTCTTCCCCGTCTCCGAGGCTGAGCAGGTGATAAATCTTTCACCGAAGCCGGGGCTTTGCAGGACGGAGCCGGCTGCCACCTACATGGTGTGGCTCTAGGGACCCCAGGAACTCCCCACACACCGTCCGCGTCCAGAAATCCCCCTGCCGCACCCCAACCCGGCCGCAGGTGCCTCAAAGTCCTTCCTTTCTTCCTCAGGGTAAGAAATTAACGGCAGCTGTGAAAACACTCATTTTATCTGGGTGGCGAAATACATTAGACAGGGGCCTGCCGTTAACACCTTCGCCCCAACGAGTTTATCCGGATTCCCGTCAGGACCTGGGAGGTCTGGACAGAGAAGGCTCTGGGGTCCCAAGAACCAGGACAGACGGGAGGCGGGAGCAGGTGGGGGCTCTGAGAGTTTGCAGAGTGAAAGTTTTCTCACACGGAGGCTGCTGGTGCAGGACCTCCAGCCAGGAATGCAGGGACGTCCCTTAGATGTTCTCCGACGGCCCCTCACGACACCCTGACGTCCTGGCCTGTGTGCTGGGTCTGCAGCATGAAAACAGTTGTTTTTATTATTATTATTATTATATTATTTTTGAGACAGAGTTTTTGCTCTGTTGCCCAGCCTGGAGTGCAATGGTGCGATCTCGGCTCACTGCAACCTCCGCCTCCCGGGTTCAAGCGATTCTCCTGCCTCAGCCTCCCGAGTAGCTGGGATTGCAGGCACCTGCCACCACCACACCCAGCTAATTTTGTATTTTTAGTAGAGACAGGGTTTCTCCATGTTGGTCAGGCTGGTCTCGAGCTCCTGACCTCATGATCCACCCACCTCGGCCTCCCAAACGGCTGGGATGACAGGCGTGAGCCACCATGCCCAGCTAAGTTTGTATTTTTAGTAGAGACAGGCTTTCTCCATGTTGGTCAGGCTGGTCTCGAGCTCCTGACCTCATGATCCACCCACCTCGGCCTCCCAAAGGGCTGGGATGACAGGCGTGCACCACCATGCCCAGCTAAGTTTGTATTTTTAGTAGAGATGGGGTTTCACCGTGTTAGCCAGGATGGTCTCGAGCTCCTGACCTCAAGCGATCCGCCAGCCTCGGCCCCCCAAAGTGCTGGGATGACAGGCGTGAGCCACCGCGCCCGGCCTTGTTTTTATTATTTTTGAGATGGCATCTTGCTCTGTCGCCCAGGCTGGAGTGCGGTGGTGAGATCACAGCTCGCCACAGCCTCCAACTCCTGGGCTAAAGCGATCCTCCCACCTCAGCCTCTTCAGGAGCCGGGGCGACAGGCACCCGTGTCACTACGCCCACTAATTTGTCTTTTATCATTTTTAGAGACACGGTCTCGTTATGTTACCCAAGCTGGGGGACTCAAACTCCTGGCCTCCAGCGACCCCTGTGCCTCGGCCTCCCATAGTGCTGGGATTGCAGGTGTGAGCCACCACGCCTGGCCCAAAACAAAATTTACAGAGCAGGACAAGCGCGGTGGCTCACGCCTGTCATCCCAGCACTTTGGGAGGTGGAGGCGGGCGGATCACTTGAGGTCAGGAGCTTGAGACCAGCCTGGCCGATGTGGTGAAACCTCATGTCTACCTAAAAAAACACAAAAATTAGCCAGGTGTGGTGGCAGGCGTCTGTAGTCCCAGCTACTCAGGAGGCTGAGGCAGGAGAATCGCTTGAACCTGGGAGGTGGAGGTTGCAGTGAGCCGAGATCGTGCCACTGCAGTCCAGCCTGGCTGACAGAGTGAGACTACATCTCAAAAAGAAAAGGAAAAGGAAAAAGAAAGAAGGAAGGAAGGAAAGAAAGGGAAGGAAGGAAGGAAAGAAAGGGAAGGAAGGAAGAAAGGGAGGCAGGGGAGGGAAGGGAGGGAAGGAAAGAAGAGAAGGAAGGAAGGAAAGGAAGGAAGAGAAGGAAAGAAGGGAAGGAAGGAAGGAAGGGAGGGAAGGGAGGGAAGGAAGGGAGGAAAGGAAGGAAGAGAAGGAAGGAAGGGAGGGAAGGGAGGGAAGGAAGGGAAGGAAGGAAAGGAAGGAAGAGAAGGAAGGGAGGGAAGGAAGGAAGGAAAGGAAGGGAAGGAAGGAAGAGAAGGAAGGAAGGAAAGGAAGGAAGGAAAGGAAGGAAAGGAAGAGAAGGAAGGAAGGGAGGGAAGGAAGGAAAGGAAGGGAAGGAAGGAAAGGAACAAAGGAAAGGAAGGAAGAGAAGGAAGGAAGGAAGGGAGGGAAGGGAGGGAAAGGAAGGAAGGGAGGGAAGGGAGGGAGGGAAGGAAGGGAGGGAAGGGAAGGAAGGGAGGAAGGAAGGAAAGGAAGGAAGGGAGGTAGGGGAGGGAAGGGAAGGAAGGAAGGAAGGAAAGAAGAAGGGCTGTTTCCAAAGAGTTTTCCTGGCAAGAGAAATGCCTGTGCCACAATTTAAGTGGACAAAATTCTATCTAGAGAAGCACATTGTGTGAATAAATTGGGATTCCCAATTTATTAAACCTGTGAGTGTGGTCTCTCTTCTCAGGGCCGGTCATAGCGGCTTATAAAAAGAACAGAGAGGCCGGGCGCGGTGGCTCACACCCATAATCCCAGCACTTTGGGAGGCTGAGGCGGGCGGATCACCTGAGGTCAGGAGCTTGAGACCAGCCTGGCCAACACGGTGAAACCCCGTCTCTAGTAAATATACAAAAATTAGCGGGGCTTGGTGGCAGGTGCCTGTAATCTCAGCTATTGGGAGGCTGAGGCAGGAGAATCGCTTGAACCCGGGAGACGGAGGTTGCAGTGAGCTGAGATCACACCATTGCACTCCAGCCTCGGCAACAGAGAGAGACTCATCTCAAAAAATAAAAATAAAAATTCCATGGGGAAATGAGCTAGAATGTGTATCCCCAGCTGTTCTCTAAAGACTGAGGGTATTTGTGCTGTTAGGTGTCTCAAAGTTTTCTCGAATTAATTTATTTTTTTCCTTTATCATCTTCCAGAACTTTCTGCCAGCAGCCTGTGTGCATTTCTTTTGCAAGCAGAAGGCAGCCCTTTTTTTTTATGTTAAAATCAAAGAGCCGGTTTCTTTCTGGCTTTGTCAGGAGGATGCGGTACGGTGACCGGCCCCAGGGCTGCACGGACCCCGTTTTGTGGGGACACACGTGGGCAGAGTGGCTGAGATAGGAGGGGAACAGGTGCCCTCCCTCCTGTGGTGGGCACAGTGCCTCGGGCTGGGGCAGGGAGAAGGCACTGCCACACAACGCCCTGATTATTCTATTCTGTTGCAGAGCCGTGGGCAGGACCCCCTCAGGCAGGTGAGCCCCAGGTGAGCCACCCTGCCTCACCTTGCATGTAGGCCGGGGAGGTGACCCCACCCGCAGGTCACAGACACGGGTGTTCTTACGGGAAGCCAGAGCGTCCTGTGTGGCGAGGTGCCCGGGGAGGCAGTGGTGGGGGGTGGATCGGCAGAAGCAAGTTGTTTTCTGAGACGCAGCCCCTGTGATGTGGGAGCCGGGCAGCCGGGGTTTGCAGACATTTCTCGGTAATATTTGTCCAGAAGCAAGATTGAGCTCTTGGCTGGAGACCGTGAGCCCACTATAGAGAGACCACGGATTCTGGCTGCCGGGAACGTGGCAATTAGCAGGATTTATGGTGTTTGCACGGCTCCCTGGGGTGGGATCCTTTTGGAGGCGGCCCTGGGGAGCACTGTGGGGTCCAGACGGTGTCTCCGGCCCGGCTTCAGAACAAGCCACGTGGCGTCCGGGAGGACCCGTTGTCAGAGGCGAATGAAACACGGTGACTCCATCTTGACTGACGGCTGGAAAATGAGGCTGGAACTTGCTGGCTGCCTTCTCAGAAAGTTCAGCATTCCTCGCCTGGAGACGTTTACGGTTAAGGGAACGAATTACGCCGGGCGCGGTGGCTCACGCCTGGAATCCCAGCGCTTTGGGAGGCCGAGGCGGGTGGATCGCTTGAGGTGAGGAGTTCGAGACCAGTCTGACCAACATGGTGAAACTCCATCTCTACTAAAAACACAAAAATTAGCCGGGCGTGGTGGCGGGTGCCTGTAATCACAGCTACTCAGGAGGCTGATGCAGGAGAATGACTTGAACCCAGGAGGTGGAGGTTGCAGTGAGCAGAGATTGCACCACTGCACTCCAGCCTGGGGACAGAGTGAGACTCCATCTCAGAAAAAAAAAAAGGAAGAAATTGATAATGTTTACTGGCACGGTGGCTCATGCCTGTAATCCCAGCACTTTCGGAGGCCGAGGTGGGTGGATCACATGAGGTTGGCAGTTCGAGGCCAGCCTGACCAACACGGAGAAACCCCGTCTCTACTAAAAAAATACAAAATTAGCCGGGTGTGGTGGTGGGCACCTGTCATCCCAGCTACTCGGGAGGCTGAGGCAGGAGAATTCCTTGAACCCGGGAGGAGGAGGTTGAGGTGAGCTGAGATCGCACCACTGCACTCCAGCCTGGGCAACAAGAGCGAAACTCCATCTCAAAAAAAAAAGTATTTACTAAACAGACCCAGACTTGGGAGTGTCCAGGTATCCTAATATCTGGACAACAAAGGCGTATTCCTAATTTTGCTCTAAACATAATACCAATTCTCGGCCGGGCGCAGTGGCTCACGCCTGTAATCCCAGCACTTTGGGAGGCCGAGGCGGGCGGATCAGGAAGTCAGGGGTTCGAGACCAGCCTGGCCAATATGGTAAAACCCATCTCTATTAAAAGTACAACGATTAGCCGGGCGTGATGGCAGGTGCCTGTAGTCCCAGCTACCCAGGAGGCTGAGGCAGGAGAATGGCTTGAACCCAGGAGGTGGAGGTTGCAGTGAGCTGAGATCGCGCCATTGCACTCCAGCCTGGGTGACAGAGCGAGACTCCGTCTCAAAAAATAATAACAATAATACTGATTCTTGCAAAGTATAGTAATTAAGAAAATTAATCCTTTATCACAAACCCTTGTAGCAGAGCACGTGTACCCATATAGACAATTCTTTCTTTTTTTTTTTTTTGAGACAGAGTCTCGCTCTGTCGCCCAGGCTGGAGTGCAGCGGCATGATCTCAGCTCACTGCAACCTCCACCTCCCGGGTTCAAGTGATTCTCCTGCCTCAGTCTCCCGAGTAGCTGGGATTACAGGTGCCCACCACCACGTCCGGCTAATTTTTTGTATTTTTAGTAGAGACGGGGTTTCACCGTGCTGGCCAGGCTGGTCTCAATCTCCTGACCTCATGATCCACCTGCCCTGGCCTCCCAAAGTGCTGGGATGACAGGCGTGAAACACCGCGCCCGGCCCCATTTTACTTTCTAAATAAACTTGCTTTTATTTTGCACTGCAAACTTGCCGTGAATTCTTTCTTGCACGAGATCCAGGAACCCTCTCTTGGGGTCTCAATCCGGAGACCCCAAGATGGCCTTGGCTGCCTGGTGGTCAGGGACTCAGGGGTCCACACGGGCTCTTCTGCGGCAAAAGGGGGATACCGAAGGGACGTCCTCCCTGTCAGCCTCCTGGACAGCTCAGCGTGGGCACCTGGGGAGCCCAGAGCCGCAGCCCCACACCCACCTCCCCGCCCACCAGCTCTCAACATGCTCAGAAGCAGGAGGACGTGAGTTTGAATTTGGCGACGTTATCACCCTCTTGTTCTCCAAGCCCATCATCAGGGCTGGGAGCCGTAGTGCACACCTGTAATCCCAGCACTTTGGGAGGCCGAGATGGGAGGATCGCTGGAGCCCAGAGTTTCAGAGCAGCGTGGGCAACATAGGGAGACCCTATCTCTACAGAAAATACAAAATGAGGCTGGCACGGTGGTGCATGCCTGTGGTCCCAGTACTTGGGAGGCTGAGGCAGGAGGATTGCTTGAGCCCAAGGATTGGAGGCTGCAGTGAGCCAAGATCATGCCACTGCACCCCAGCCTGGGCAACAGACCAAGACCCTGCCTCGAAAAAAAAGAAAAGAAAAACCACATCCTTGAAGGTGCCAGGAGGGACGTTTATTTGGACCTCACGGAACGCTCTCTCGTCTTGGGGATCTGGGGGTGAACGCGGGGGTGGGGGGATGGCTTCAGCGTTCACCTCTGTGCCAGACGCAGCCCCGGGCACACGGTGAACAGTTCCTAGTGGGTTGGTGATGAAGGCCTTTCACCAGGCCCTGTTAGTTCCTCTGCGAAGTCTCCAGGGACCCAGGGGCAGGAACAGGCTTGAAATATTTGTGGGCTTATAAAGGTTTCCACCTGCCCGTAAAACGACGTTTACGAGCCCACCTCCACCTAGCAGTCACGGCCGCCTCCCCTACTCACCCCTCCGGCGGCTCCAAATCCTTGGATTATAGAAAACGGTGTGCGTGATCTCGACTCGGAGATCTGTTAGAAATACACATATTTGGGAAGAGAGGTCAGAAAGGCAGATTTAAGAATAAAGACCTTCCCTGGGGTGGGCGGGGGTGGGGGCGGTGTAAATGAAAGGCGGGATTTGGGCGGGCAGATATATCAAGCCCAGGTGTTGAAGATCACCATGGGCAATAGAGCAAGAGTCTGTCCCTACAAAAAAATTTAAAAATTAGCTGGGAGTGGTGGCACCTGTCTGTAGCCCCAGCTCCTGAGGAAGCTGAGGCGGGAGGATCACCTGAGCCCGGGAGGTTGAGGATGCAGTGAGCTGAGATTGCACCACTGCACTCCAGCCTGGGCCACAGAGCAAGAGCCTGTCCCTACAAAAAAAATTAAATATTGGCCAGGTGTGATGCTGTATGTCTGTAGTCCCAGCTCCTCAGGAGGCTGAAGAGGGAGGAACACCTGAGCCCAGGAGGTGGAGGCTGCAGTGAGCTGAGATTGCACCACTGCACTCCAGCCTCGGCCACAGACCAAGATCCTGTCCCTACAAAAAAAAAATTAAATATTGGCCAGGTGTGATGCTGTATGTCTGTAGTCCCAGCTCCTCAGGAGGCTGAAGAGGGAGGAACACCTGAGCCCAGGAGGTGGAGGCTGCAGTGAGCTGAGACTGTACCACTGCACTCCAGCCTGGGCCACAGAGCAAGAGCCTGTCTCTCAAAACAAGGAAGAGAAAAAGGAGGACACTGAAGGATGCTGATGCCGGGGACAAGCTCAGGAGGACAAGGACAGAACTGAACACTTCCTTCCATGTATGTCTCCTAGAAACGTATGTGCCTATGTCTGCATCTTTCGGATAAACTATTTTTCATCTAAATATGTTCTCTTGCATTAAAAAATAATAATAAACACCGGGTCGGGCGCAGTGGCTCACGCCTGTCATCCCAGAACTTTGGGAGGCCGAGGCGGGCGGATCACGAGGTCAGGAGATCGAGACCATCCGGGCTAACACAGCGAAATCCCGTCTCCACTAAAAATGCAAAAAATTAGCCGGGTGTGGTGGCGGGCGCCTGTCATCCCAGCTACTCGGGAAGCTGAGGCAGGAGAATGGCGTAAACCCGGGAGGCAAAGGTTGCAGTGAGCCGAGATCACACCACTGCACTCCAGCCTGGGTGACAGAGCGAGACTCCGTCTCAAAAGCAAACTAACAAACAAAAATGGCTCACACGGTGAATTTTATGTTCTGTACGTGTTATGTACCACGGTAAACAAACAGGAAAACAAGACTCAGAAACCATTCATCAGCCACCATGTGAAAACCAGGCCTCGGGCCGGGCATGGTAGCTCACGCCTGTCATCCCAGGACTTTGGGAGGCTGAGGCGGGCGGATCACAAGGTCAGGAGTTCGAGACCAGCCTGGCCAACATGGTGAAACCCTGTGTCTACTAAAAATACAAAAAATTAGCCAGGCGTGGTGGTGGGCGCCTGTCATCCCAGCTACTCAGAAGGCTGAGGCAGGAGAATCACTTGAACCAGGAGGTGGAGGTTGCAGTGATCCGAGATCACGCCACTGCACTCCAGCCTGGGCGACATAGCGAGACTCCGTCTCAGAAACAAACTAACAAACAAAAATGGCCCACACGGTGAATTTTATGTTCTGTACCTCTTACGTACCACAGTAAACGAACAGGAAAACAAGACTCGGAAAGCATTCATCAGCCACCACGTGAAAACCACCCCTTGATCCATTTTTATAATTAATTTCAGACAGTCAGGTATTTGGTTTAAGAGCTGTGGGAGTCCACGCTATCTGGGGTGCTCGGATGCTTAATTGCAAAATAATTAGAGAAAATTGGTGACTGCTTTCATCAGGGTGAAAAGTCTCGCTCTGTCGCCCAGGCTGGAGTGCAGTGGTGCGATCTCGGCTCACTGCAAGCTCCGCTTCCCGGGTTCACGCCATTCTCCTGCCTCAGCCTCCGGAGTAGCTGGGACTACAGGCGCCCACCACCACGCCCAGCTAATTTTTTTTGTATTTTTAGTAGAGACGGGGTTTCACTATGTTAGCCAGGATGGTCTTGATCTCCTGACCTCGTGATCCACCCGCCTGGGCCTCCCAAAGTGCTGGGATGACAGGTGTGAGCCACCGCGCCCGGCCCCAATTTATTTATTTATTTATTTATTTATTTATTTATTTATTTATTTAGACACAGTCTCAGTCTGTCACCGAGGCTGGAGTGCAGTGGTGCGATCTCGGCTCACTGCAACCTCCGCCTCCCGGGTTCAAGCAATTCTCCTGCCTCAGCCTCCCAAGTAGCTGGAATTACAGGCGCCCGCCACCGTGACCAGGTGATTTTTGTATTTTTAGTAGAGACAGGGTTTCACCATGTTGGCCAGGCTGGTCTCAAACTCCTGACCTCAGGTGATCTGCCCACCTCGGCCTCTCAAAGCGCTGGGATGACAGGCGTGAGCCAACGTGCCCGGCCCAAAAGTAGCCGCTTTTAACACTATAACTAAAGCAAGCTGCTTTGGGGCAGATATCAGCAACATTCTTTTTTTTTTTTTTTTTTTTTTTGAGTCAGAGTTTCAGTCTTTGTCACCCAGGATGGAGTGAAACGGTGTGATCTCAGCTCATTGCCACCTCGGCCTTTCGGGTTCAAGTGATTCTCCTGCCTCAGCCTCCTGAGTAGCTGGGATTACAGGCGCATGCCACCATGCCCAGGTGATTTTTGTATTTTTAGTAGAGACGGGGTTTCGCCACGTTGGCCAGGCTGGTCTCGAACTCCTGACCTCAGGTGATCTGCCCGCCTCAGCCTCCCAAAGTGCTGGGATGACAGGCGTGAGCCACCGCGCCCGGCCTAAAAGTAGCTGCTTTTAACACTACAAGGAAAGCCGTGGGCAAGTGTGGTTGTGGGCAAGCAGATTCCCAGATATAAAATCCAGGACCCAGGCTCTTTTCCACAGCTCACCGTGGAGCCCATCGCAATGCCTGGGATCCACCTGGCCACCAGGTCCTTGCACCCCACAGTCACGACAGCTGCCCTGGGTCCCCGGGGCCGTGGAATTCTCCAGATCTGCCAGTCTCGCCTGAATTGGAGTAGCTCTTCCCAGAAAACCTCTGCAAACCCCAGCCGAGGCTCAACAGCCCGGCTGCCACGGGTGCCGAGAACCAGGCATGCCCACGGAGGTGAGAGCAGGTGGGAGACAGAGCTGATGCTTGAATAGGACCCACACGTTCCTCCCACCGAGAGGTCCGAAGGCAGCCACGCGCGGTGACTCACGCCTGTCATCCCAGCACTTCGGGAAGCCGAGGCGGGTGGATCACCTGAGGTCAGGAGTTCAAGACCAGCCTGGCCAACATGGAGAAACCCCGTCTCTACTAAAAATACAAAAATTAGCTGGGTGTGGTGGCAGGTGACTGTCATCCCAGCTACTCAGGACGCTGAGGCAGGAGAATCGCTTGAACCGGGAGGCGGAGGTTGCAGTGAGCCGAGATCGTGCCACCGCACTCCAGCCTGGGTGACAGAGTGAGACTCTGCCTCAAAAAAAATAAAATAAAGTAAAACAAAAATAAAATAAAATGTATTCTGATGTCTGGACACCATGGTTCATACCCATAATCCCAGCAGTTTGGGAGGCTGGGACAGGAGGATCACTTGAGGCCAGGAGTTCAAAACCAGCCTGGGCATATAGGGAGAACCTCTCTCTACAAAAAAACTTAACTGGGGATGGTGTTGTGCACCTATAGTCCAAGTGTCCCAGTCTGTTCTCAGGTTGCTAATAAAGGCATAACCAAGATGGGGTAATTTATAAAGGAAAGAGGTTTAATGGACTCACAGTTCCACATGGCTGGGGAGGCCTCACAATCATGGCGGAAGATGAAGAAGGAGCAAAGTCACATCTGGGAGGCTGAGGAGGGTGGATCACCTGAGGTGAGGAGTTTGAGATCAACGTGGCCAACATGGTGAAACCTCGTTTCTATTAAAAATACAAAAAATTAGCCAGGTGTGGTGGCGGGCGCCTGTAATCCCAGCTACTTGGGAGGCAGAGGTTGCAGTGAGCCGAGATCATGCCATTGCACTCCAGCCTGGGTGACAAGAGCGAGACTCTGTCTCAAAAAAAAAAAAAAAAAAAATCAGATCTCATGAGACCTATTCACTACCACGAGAACAGTCTGGGGGAAACTGACCCTATGATTCAATTCTCTCCACCTGGCCCTGCCCTTGACATGTGGGGATGATAACCGTTCAAGGTAAACCTTGGGAGGAGACATAGCCAAACCATGTCACCCAGGTACTCGGGAGAAACCGCGTCACCCAGCTACTCAGGAGAAACAGCATCACCCAGCTACTCGGGAGAAATGGCATCACCCAGGTACTCCGGAGAAACAGCGTCACCCAGATACTTGGGAGAAACCACGTCACCCAGCTACTAGGGAGAAACTGCGTCACCCAGCTACTCAGGAGAAACGGTGTCACCCAGCTACTCGGGAGAAACGGCGTCACCAGCTACTCAGGAGAAGCCGCGTCACCCAACTACTTGGGAGAAACGGCGTCACCAGCTACTCGGGAGAAATGGCGTCAGTCAGCTACTCTGGAGAAACGACATCACCAGCTACTCTGGGGAAATAGTGTCACCCAGCTACTCTGGAGAAGCCGCGTCACCCAGGTACTCGGGAGAAACGGCGTCACCCAGCTACTCCAGAGAAACAGCATCCTCCAGCTACTCGGGAGAAGCCACGTTGCCCGGCTACTTGGGGAGCTGAGGAGGGAGGATCCCTTGAGCCTGAGAGTCCAAGGCTACAGGAGCGAGACCCTGTCTCAAAAAAATATATATATATATAAATAAAGCAATAAAATAGACTGTGGTGATGGTGGCACAAGTCTCTGCATGCAGAAAGCCACGGGTTGGAAGAGTTTAAACGGATACATTGTCAGCTGTGTAAATTATCTCTCTATACAGCTCTTTTCTGGAAAACCAGTGAATGTGACGCACTGTATTCATGGCTAAGGGGCCAAACTCACATGACCATTTGCAGAAATGCAGGAAAAGCATTTGAGCAAAGGCAGTGCCTTTTCACGATAAAAATTCAGTCAACCCAGAAGCGGACAGAAAGTTCCTCAAGCCGCTGAAGATCCAGAAGACGGTGCTGGCCGGTGGCCGCGATGAAGGTCGCTCTGGGCGCCGCTGGGTAAAGCGTCAGACGCACTCTGTGTCAGAATACAGTCCAGGAAGGAAGAGCTTCTCCGAGGCGTCAAAAGTCATGCATTGCCCTGGCCTGGGTCAGGAACCATCAGTCTTGTCATCCCAGAGACTCTCCCAGCACCCAGGGAATAAATGAGACATTGGAACAGGCTGCAATCCCACCCCGGTAGATGGGGCCGTTTGATTTCTCTTCCATCTACATGATGCGCATCACATAAAAAGGCAACTGTGTGGCCGGGCGAGTTGGCTCACGCCTGTCATCCCCGCACTTTGGGAGGCCGAGGCGGGAGGATCACTCGAGGTCGGGAGTTCGAGACCAGCCTGGCCAACATGGTGAAACCGCGTCTCCACTAAAAATACAAAAGTAGCCGGGCGTGGTGGCGGGTGCCTGTAATCCCAGCTACTCGGGAGGCTGAGACAGGAGGATCGCTTGAACCCGGGAGGTGGAGTCTGCAGCGAGCCGAGATCACACAGGTGTGCTCCAAGCTGGGCAACAGAAGGAGACCCTGTCTCTAAAATAAAATAAAATAAAATAAATAAAATGAAATAAAATAAAAATAATAATAAATTTAAATAAATTTAAATGCATATCTAAATGAATATATAAATAATAAATAAATTTAAATAAATTTAAATTTAAACAAATTTGATTATTTATTATTATATATTTATTGTATATTATTTATTACTTAAACTTATTAAATAAATTTAAATCGTTTTTTAAATTAAATTATAATTTCCCTCATGACATTTAAATTATATATATTTAAATGAAAATGTCATGAGGGAAATTATAACTATATTTCATTTAAAATACGTTAACAAAGCAAATGTTATCACAGAGCATTTACAACAAAGCACTTTTGGTGACTTTAAAAGCAGATCACACAAACAATATCACAGTGTTTTAGATCAAACGGGGACTACAAATGTCCGTTAAGGGTTTTGTGGGTTTTTTTTTTTTTCGGTACGATGTTAAAACAGATTTTGTCAAGAGTTATTACCTCCTCGAACAAAAAGCACATTGTTGTCTCAGGGAAAAAAGAAAAACACAATTATGCTATTCAGTTTGTGGCTACAAAGATATACTGTCATATAAAGTAATAAAAACGGGGAAAACAACATAAAATAAGAGTTAGACGGATTAAACGACTTCATAGGAACTTGAGGAAAAGGAAGCAAAGTCCCTTTACTGAGAGCGCTTTTAGGGACGCATAATCAATACTAAAGTTTATATATCCTGCCTCAGGACTTGATTTAAAAATTCTTCTATTTATTAAATAAGTTGACGTTGTTTTGAGATGTAATGAAATGGCCGCAGCAGGTGCGGAGGCCGATTTTTGAGGGGGGCAGGTGGAGCACGGCTGGCCTTGTGCAGCCCTCTGCTGAGTGTGCGTGATTTCTACTGCAAATGCTCACTGTCAAGACACGAACCATTCCCGTTTATCTCAAAGAGGACTTATTTAATAACTCCAACATCGTGTCCTTTCCTATAATTCCAGCATTGTGTCCTTTCCTTGAAAGAAAGGACACAAAGAAGTGCAGAGGTGGCTGGGTGCGGTGGCTTATGCCTATAATCCCAGCACTTTGGGAGGCTGAGGTGGGTGAATCACCTGAGGTCAGGAGTTCGAGACCAGCCTGGCCAACAAGGTGAAACCCCCGTCTCTACTAAAAATACAAAAATTAGCCAGGCATGATGGTGCACGCCTGTAATCCCAGCTACTCGGGAGGCTGAGGCAAGAGAACCGCTTGAACTGAGAGGTGGAGGTTGCGGTGAGCCGAGATCACGCCACTGCATTCCAGCCTGGGAGACAGAGAGAGACGCCGTCTCAAAAAATAATAATAATAATAATTAGCCGGGCATGATGGCAGGTGCCTGTAATCCCAGCTACTCGGGAGGCTGAGGCAGGAGAACCGCTTGAACTGGGAGGCGGAGGTTGTGGTGACCTGAGATCGTACCACTGCACTCCAGCTTGGGCAACAGCGCAAGACTCCATCTCAAAAAAAAAAAAAAAAAAAAAGAAAAGAAAAAAAAGAAAAGAAAAAAAGAAAAAATAAGTTCAGAGTTTGCAGACGTGAACCCTACATTACCCAAACGTTGTCCTTTCCGGAGAGAAATCGCGTGGCTATGATTTAGGACGATTTCTACTTCCAACCTTTAGGAAAATGACAAAGAGGAAGTTAAATGTCTACGCTGGGGACCCCCCGAGCCTGTCCAGGTTGCACCGTCATGAAGCTGTTCAATTTGCACACAGCACCTGACAGCCCTGGGGTTTTACGCTGACAATGACCGTGCTGTGGTTCCCACCTTCCAGGGTTCAGGAAGGACCTGCCAGCCTTTACGCTTTGCCGCCCCAGCACGCAGGTGGCAACTGCGGCAGAGAAGGGAAAATGGGAGCTCAGGAGGTCTCATAGGGAGAGCAGCGATCCGACTGTGGGTCCCAGGGTGGGCTCTGAATCTCAGCCCCACCTCGTGTGGGGGACAAAGCCCCACTTTCTCCAAGGGGCTTCCTCAGCTGGGAAGTGGGAACCAGGGTGCCCCCCTAAACGAGGCATACTCTTCACTCCAGCATCAGGTTCCTGCCAGGGACTCCAAGTCAGGAGGCCAAGCTCCTGCGCGGCCTGGGTGGCCGCTCACCTGCGCGGACCCTCTTCTGAGTGGGGAGAAAGCTGCTTCCCCCAGTTCTTCCCTGGGCAACCCCCCTGCCAGCTGCAAGGACACACACGCACACACAGAACCACGTGCTCATACAGTCACAGGCTCACGCACTCACACGTACCCTCACACACACAGAGACACAGCCACGTGCTCACAGGATCATACATGCACTCAGCTCATACAATCACACACACTCACATGTACCCTCACACACACAGCCACCCGCTCATATGATCACACACGCGCACACAGAACCACGTGCTCAGTCACAGGCTCAGTCACATGTACCCTCACACACACACAGCCACGTGCTCATAGATCATACATGCACTCAGCTCATACAATCACACACATTCACACGTACCCTCACACACAAATAGCCACGTGCTCAGTCACACGCTCACACACTCACACGTACCCTCACACACACATACAGCCATGTGCTCATAGGATCATACATGCACTCAGCTCAATCACACACACTCACATGTACCCTCACACACACAGCCACCTGCTCATATGATCACACATGCACACACATACCCTCACACACACACAAATAGCCACATGCTCAGTCACACACTCACTCACACATACCCTCACACACACAGCCACGTGCTCATACAATCACACTCACTCACACATACCCTCATACAGAGCCAAATGCTGAATCACACACACATACCCTCACACACACACACATACTCATACGTTCACACTCACGCACTCACACGTACCCTCACACACATACCCTCATACACACACACACAGCCACGTGCTCATACGATCACACACGCACTCACACGTACCCTCACACAGCCACGTGCTCATTCATGCACTCACACACTCATACATACCCTCACACACATGCGCACACACACAGCCACGTGCTCAATCACACACGCACTCACACGTACCCTCACACACAGCCACGTGCTCATACGATCACACACGCACTCACATGTACCCTCACACACACAGCCACGTGCTCATACATTCATGCACTCACACACTCACACGTACCCTCACACACACACACGTACACACAGCCACGTGCTCAAGCACACAGTACTCACACATACCCACACACACACACAACCACGTGCTCACACAGTACTCACACATACCCTCATACATACACACACACAGCCACGTGCTCATACATTCATGCACTCACACACTCATACGTACCCTCACACACATGCGCACACACACAGCCACGTGCTCAATCACACATGCACTCACACGTACCCTCACACACACACACACAGCCACGTGCTCATATGCTCACACATGCACTCACATGTACCCTCACAGCCACGTGCTCATACGTTCATGCACTCACACACACCCTCACACACATGCACACACACATACAGCCACGTGCTCAATCACACACGCACTCACACGTACCCTCACACACACATAGTCACACATCAAAGCATTTTCATAGATAGCTTGTTTCTAGCTTTTATCATTGGATATTCTATTTTTCCTTACAAGCCTCGATGGACTCAGAAACGTCACTTTGGAGATTCTACAAAAAGAATGTTTCCAAGTTGGTGACTCGAAACATTTAAAGTGATCCTCCCATCTCCTTGTAGCTGGGCCTACAGGCACGTGCCACCATGCCCGGCTAATCTAGTGTATTTTTTTTTTTTTTTTTTTTGCAGAGACGGGATCTTGCTGTGTTGTCCAGGCTGGTCTCAAACTCCTGAACTCAAGGAACCTACCCACCTCTACTTCCCAAAGTGCTGGGATGACAGGCTGGAGTCCCAACGCCCTTGTTTCATTTATCGAGGGAACAAACATGTATTAGGAAGCTACCGTGAAGATAGTTCCATGGTGTAATGGTGAACATTCTGGACTCTGAATGTGTGTGTCTGAAAGCTACTGTGTGACAGGTGCCATTCTATTTCCCGGGGTCCCTGTAGTGAGAGAAACAGACCAAGGAGAAACCTTCCTGTCCTCGGCGGCTTACGTTCTGATTGGTGGGGGCTGGGTGGGGCTGTGATGGGTGGGTGAAACCCAGACAGCCAGCAGGCACACAATTCGCTGTCACAATGTCAACATTCTTCTCCATAAAGTCTTTCTTCTGGCCGGGCGCGGTGGCTCACGCCTGTAATCCCAGCACTTTGGGAGGTCGAGGCAGGAGGATTGCTTGAGGCCAAGAGTTTGAGACCAGCCTGGGCAACATAGTCAGACCCCATCTCTAGAAAAAAATAAAAAAATTAGGCGGGCATGGCGGTACACGCCTGCAGTCTCAGCTACTCGGGAGGCTGAGGGTGGAGGATCACTTGAGCCTAGGAGGTCAAGACAGCAGCTATGATCGTACAACCACACTCCAGCCTGGGTAACGGAGTGAGACCCTGTCTCGGAAGGAAGAGAGAAAGAGAGAGGAAGGAAGAGAGAAAGAGAGAGGAAGGAAGAGAGAAAGAGAGAGGAAGGAAGAGAGAAAGAGAGAGGAAGGAAGAGAGAAAGAGATAGAAAGAAAGAGAGAGAAAAAGAAATCTCAGCTCCAAGTATTACCAAGAAAAATAAGAGATGGCACATAGGAAAACCTGTTTCTAACGAGCTCAAGAACGGGCCAAGTTCAATCAGAGATATGCATGACATTTATTATTATCATGAACACCACCAAAATAGATGCAGTTAGGGGGTGATACAAAATGCTGGCCAGGCACGGTGACTCACATCTGTAATCCCAGCACTTTTCGGAGGCCGAGACGGGCAGATCTCCTGAGGTCAGGAGTTCGAGACCAGCCTGGCCAACACGGCAAAACCCAGTCTCTACTAAAAATATAAAAGGTAGCCGGGCGTGGTAGCAGGTGCCTGTAATCCCAGCTACTTGGGAGGCTGAGGCAGGAGAATCGCTTGAACCCGGGAGGCGGCTCCAGCCTGGGCGATAAGAGCAAAAACTACGTCTCAAAAAAAAAAATAAAGAGAGAGAGAGAGAAAAGAAAATGCCATCTGCGTGCTCTTTGCAAACATTTCCTCCCGAAAGTCTCCTAGAATGATAAAAGCAACCACACAGCCTAGCCACCTAGAATCTGGGTCCGCTTGTTCCAGGCTCAGAATCTTTTTCCTTTCAGCCAGTCTCATCTTCAGGGCTGTCAACACCGCGTGCAGGGCCGCAGGATTTATAGGTAATGATATGCTTCTAATTCTCCATTACCTCCAAAGATTTCATCTTCCCCTTTTCTAAATCCTTCTTAGGAGATACTTGTCAGGTTCATCTGGCCCAGCAGCTTCTGACAAGGGGACCCCGCTCATCCCCGTCATCTCTGTGACTTCATGTAAATAGCGGCACGTGGCGGCTGCCTTTGGCCCTCGGCCCCGAATCCATTGCAGAGTCTCACTTCCATTAATTCTTAATTTGTGACCACGCTTCCTTTTTTGTTCTGTGTTTAAATGGAGATGTGATTAGTAAGGTAATAGGAGAAAGCCGGGGTCCTCACGATGCAACGTGCATTTCTGCGCCTTATAGAATATTGGATAGGCGTCATTATTTCTTCCAGCAGCAGAGTGCATTCCGACATCTGATTGCTTGAACCGTGATATTTCCATACGCCATCCATCACCCCAGCCACAGCGGCATGCTGAATATTCAGATTAAATTGGAACTTTTTCCCTATGAATAAGGGATTTCATTCTATCCTATAAGATACACTGTCTCCGGGGAGAGGAAATTGAGTTGAAGGTTGCTGAAAATTGTATTATCCAAATACAGAGTTCTTTTCCTTATCATCAAAACCTGAAACACAGCCGTGGGGAACCGAGAGGTCAGGAGAGAATTCAATTAGAGATGAAAATGGAAAAGGGAGCATTTTTCCACTTATGTTTTATTTTGCCAAGCAGGTGGCAGCGGGCGCTGCTCGGGACAAAAGGGGCGATGTGTGAAGGGTTTTTGGTTTCTGTAAGATGGATGAGGACACAGCCTCAAGGAGTTATGAAGAGGCAGGAAAACCTCTACAGCAAATGTTCCATCCTCTCCTTTGCCGGTTTTGGAGGAGGTATCTGTGAGAGTTCCTGGCCTCTTCCTGCCACAGTTACGGTGGTTTTTTTTTTTTTTTTTGGAGGGAGTCTCGCTCTGTCACCCAGGCTGGAGTACAGCAGCGCGATCTCGGCTCACTGCAACCTCCGCCTCCACCGGGTTCAAGCGATTCTCCTGCCTCAGCTTCCCGAGTAGCTGGGATGACAGGTGCATGCCACCACATCTGGCTAATTTTTGGATTTTTAGTACAGATGGGGCTTCACCATATTGGCCAGGCTGGTCTCGAACTCCTGACCTTGTGATCCGCCCACCTCGGCCTCCCAAAGTGCTGGGATTATAGGAGTGAGCCACCACGCCCGGCCCACAGTTAGGGTCTAAACTGTGCACGCTGCCTGGAGTCCCCACCTCTCCTCACCTGAAATATGCACTCAGAAATGTGTTTCCAAAACCTGCAGAATGCAGACCCACACTACTTTCCTATTTATTTATTCATTTTGAGACAGAGTCTCGCTCTGTCGCCAGGCTGGAGTGCAGGGGCACGATCTCTGTTCACTGCAATCTCCACCTCCCGGGTTCAAGCGATTCTCCTGCCTCAGCCTCCCGAGTTGCTGGGGTTACAGGTGCCTGCCACCACGCCCAGCTAATATTTGTATTTTTAGTAGAGACGGGGTTTTACCACGTTGGCCAGGCTGGTTTCGATCTCTTGACCTCGTGATCCACCCGTGTCGGCCTCCCAAAGTGCTGGGATGACAGATGTGAGCCACTGTGCTCGGCTGGGGTTTTGTTTTTTGTTTTTTGTTTGTTTGTTTGTTTTGTTTGTTTTAAGTCATCGTGCGGAATGCAAGCGGCAGATATAAACTTGATCCCTCTTTGACCTCTCACTGCACGCACCTAGCTGGGAGCTTTGGGTTGGCGCAGGACCAGGGAGATCCTACTTGCCAGGTGCTTCCTCTGAGGCATCTCCAGGTCTGGAGCTCTAGCGTTCGATCAACCACCCAGGTCTGCGGTGCAAAGGCCGACTGAGATCCAGAGCATGTCATACAGTGGGTGAGTTTGCATTTCTGAGCAGCTGCAGGTGGGGCAGAGGCTGCAGAGGCTGTGGCCACACAGGAGACCCGGGCTCAGGTGGATGAAGGAAGGAGCTTCTCTCCCTCTACAACCGCTGTGGCTCCCTCCTTCCTCACCTCCCTGGGAAGCGCTGACCCAGCTCTTTGTTCCTGGACCTACATCCCACAGAGGAGCAGAGTCTTCCGGAATCTTCCTCGCTACTCTTCCCTCCCCATTCTCGCTTTTTATTTTATTTTTATTTATTTTTTCGAGAGGGAGTCTCGCTCTGCTGTCCAGGCTGGAGTGCAATGCTGTGATCTCGGCTCACTGCAACGTCTGTCTCCTGGGTTCAAGCGAGTCTCCTGCCTCAGTCTCCCAAGTAGCTGGAATTATAGGCACCCGCCATCATGCCCAGCTAATTTTTGTATTTTTGTAAAGACGGGGTTTCACCATGTTGGCCAGGCTGGTCTCGAACTCCTGACCTCAGGTGATCCGCCTGCCTCAGCTTCCCAAAGTGCTGGGATGACAGGTGTGAGCCACCACGTCTGGCTAATTTTTGTATTTTTGTAGAGACGGGGTTTCACCATGTTGGCCAGGCTGGTCTCGAACTCCTGACCTCAGGTGATCCGCCCGCCTCAGCTTCCCAAAGTGCTGGGATTACAGGTGTGAGCCACTACGTCTGGCTGCTTTTTAAAATTTAATGTTTTTAGGGACAGAGTCTTTCATTCCTGCCTAGGCTGGAGTGCGGTGGTGAGATGTCGGCTCACTGAAGCCTCAACCTCCCAGGCTCAAACGATCCTCCCACCTCAGCCTCCCAAGTAGCTGGGACCCACAGGCGCACGCCAGGATGCCCAGCTAATTTTTAAATATTCTCTAGAGATGGAGTCTCGCCATGTTGCCCAGGCTGGTCTTGACCTCCTGGGCTTAAACAATCCTCCTGCCTCGGCCTCCCAAAGTGTTGGGATGACAGGTGTGAGCCACCATGCCTGGCTAATTTTTGTATTTTTGTAGAGACGGGGTTTCACCATGTTGGCCAGGCTGGTCTTGAACTCCTGACCTCAGGTGATCCACCGCCTCGGCCTCCCAAAGTGCTGGGATGACAGGTGTGAGCCACCGTGCCTGGCTAATTTTTGTATTTTTGTAGAGACGGGGTTTCACCATGTTGGCCAGGCTGGTCTTGAACTCCTGACCTCAGGTGATCCACCGTCTCGGCCTCTCAAAGTGCTGGGATGACAGGCATGAGCCACTGCAATCTCCCGGCCTGCCCTCACCTTTCTCTCCCCAGGACAATTCTGGTGGCCACCCACCACCCCTGCAAGACGGACAGACCCGAACGGGCAGGGCGTCCATCCGGCTGTGGAGCAGCTTGGATAACTGCCAGCTGGCCACATCCCAGCAAACTCTGCAACACCTCAGGCCCTGCCAGCCTTGGGGGCCCGACAGCACCTCTTTGTTCTCCCAGAGCAAAGCCTGCACGGAGTGGGCCCCCGGGCCCCAGCACAGACTGAAGGCGCATTCTGTTTCTGCCCTGAGTTGATTTCTGTCCTGTTGGCCCTGGGCCTCACCACACTGTGCCCCAGTAACCTGGCAGAGAAAGGCCTCTTGTGCAGGCATTCAAAGGAAACCCTTTCCCCTCAAAACCGCAGTGATGCTTCCAACAGTGACTCGCAGCTCATCGAAACACCCAGAATGAAAAGCACGTTTGTTCCTTGAAAAGACGTCTGTGTCCGATACACACTCAAACAGAGAATTGTATTAATACATTCACTTCCCTCCAGAAATCACAGCATCGCACACACACACAAACGTTTGCTTCCCAGTTAGGAAAAACAACTTCACAGAATTCCTGCGTGATGGCGCTCTTCTGACAAAGTACACTCGGATTTTTATATCCAATCACGAAACACAAACTGAAATTCAAATCATTATGTACACAACACAAAACTATCATTTATGAGTGATTTCAACCGGGTGCGGTGGCTCACACCTGTAATCCCAACGCTTTGGGAGGCAGAGACAGAGGCAAAGGCAGGAAGATTGCTTGAGGCCAGGAGTGTGAGACCAGCAAGACCTCGTCTCTATAAACAATAAAATTAAAAATTAGCCGGGCATGGTGGCGCGTGCCTGTTGTCCCAGCTGCTTGGAAGGCTGAGGTGGGAGGATCGCTTGAGCCAGGAGATCAAGGCTGCACTGAGCTAAGATCGCAGCCTGGGTGACGGAGCAAAACCCTGTCTCAAACGAACAAAAAGAGTTATTTAGGCCGGGCATGGTAGCTCATGCCTGTAATCCCAGCACTCTGGGAGGCCGAGGCGGGTGGATCACTTGAGGTCAGGAGTTCGAGACCATCCTGGCTAATACGGTGAAACCCTGTCTCTACCAAAAATACAAAAATTAGCCAGGCGTGGTGGCGGGCGCCTGTAATCCCAGCTACTCGGGAGGCTGAGGCAGGAGGATCCCTTGAACCCGGGAGGCGGAGGTTACAGTGAGCTGAGATCTTGCCATCGCACTCCAGCCTGGGCGACAGAGCGAGACTCCAACTCAAAAAAAAAAAATAAAAGTAAAAAAAGAGTTACTTTTTTTTTTTTTTGAGACAAAGTCTGGCTCTGTCGCCCAGGCTGGAGTGCAATGGTGTGATCTCAGCTCACTGCAACCTCCACCTCCTGGGTTCAAGCAATTCTCCCGCCTCAGCCTCCCGAGTAGCTGGGACTACAGGCACACGCCACCATGCCCGGCTAATTTTTGTATTTTTAGTAGAGATGGGGGTTTCACTATGCTGGCCAGGCTGGTCTCGAACTCCTGACTTCGTGATCTGCCCGCTTCAGCCTCCCAAAGTGCTGGGATTACAGACGTGAGCCACCGCGCCCGGCCAATAGTTACTTATTGAGTCTAGCTCGATTTATGCAGCTCAGAAGTAGGAGAACCTGGCTCATAAAAGACCTTGAAATTACTCTCTAATAGGGTGCAACACCAGGTGAAACCCTATTTTGATAAAAAATGAATAAAAATCGGGGCAAGATGTAAAGGAAACAGGTCCATGTGTGCCAGACAGATGATAATGCAGTGTTTTTATGGATACTGTTAAAAGCAGAAACAAAAACAACCATTGGGTAAAGTTATTTAACTAATGTCACCTCCCTGGACGCGGATGATTTTTGCAATTTTCAACGCACTTCACGCTCACCCCTGAACACCAACGTTTAAAGTGGTCCAACTCCTCCAACCTGTCTCTACTGTTTGATAAGCAAAGCTAAAGTAAACGGGGCCCTTTGGGTCCCAGGTAGCCCGCTGTTATTGAAAAGTTTGGTCTTTTCCTCGCGCGCTCCCGCAGGACGCACGCTCGCTCCCGAGCTCGGCGGGCGCGCACCCCGCATGCTCGCTCGTTCCCGGTGCCTCCCACTGCGCAGGCGCACTCCCGTCCCCCAGCCCCACCCGCTCACACACCTCCCAGCCTCCGGCTTGCGCCCCGCGGGCAGCCACTGCGCATGCTCACCCGACCGGCCTCCTGAACTCCGCTCCTCCACCGGTATGCACGGCGCATGCTCCATGCGGAGGTTCCACCCTCCCCTCGCTCTGGCAGGCACGCATTGCGCATGCTCGCATCTCGGCAGCTCTAAGACTGCCACGCCGCAATGGGCCACGCCTCTAAAACTCCTAAACGCAGAAAGAGCTCGGGCGCTACGGCCGCCACAGCCCCTCCCTCGTCCTCACCGCAGCCGCTTGGCCCCACCAAAGCCTCCTGCAAAAGCTCCGAGGGCCGCGGGGCGCGCGTGGCTAGCGGCGGCGTCGCCTCGTGATGACATCGTCGCGATGACGCGGCGCAGTGACGTGAACGCGGGCGCCCTTGTTTGGGAGCGCGGCCGGCGCGCCCGTTTTGAAGCTGCCCTGAGCAGCGCGGGCCGGACCGCGCCGCCTCCTCGGTCCCCGCGCCCCGCGAGTCCGCGCAGTTCCCGAGGTGCGGGCCCTGTTCTCTGCGCCGCGCCCCCTCAGCGGGCCGTGCTCGCATCACCGGGGCGGGGCGGGGCGCGGGCGTCCGGGGGCGCCCCGGGCCCAGCCCCCGCCATGCCGCCCGGCAAAGTGCTGCAGCCGGTCCTGAAGATGAAGGTGGACGAGCTGTTCCTGTACTGGCTCAGCGAGGCCAGCACGCAGCGGATGCTGCAGGACTGCCTGCGCCGGATCAAGGCGCCCGGGCGGGACCAGCCGACCGCGGAGGACGGGGAGCAGCCCGGGGCCTGGCCCACAGCCCCGCTCGCCGCCCCCAGGTCCAGCGGGCTCGAGCCCCCGGGAACCCCCGGGCCGGGCCCTGCGCTGCCCGTGGGCGCCGCCTCCAGCCCCAGGAACGCGCCCCACGCTCGAGGCACCCGTAGATCCGCAGGGACGAAAGTAGTAAGTTACTCTTCCTTCTGCTAACAACTGCGCAGGTGGCTCTGGTCGCATAGCGGACGTGTGGCTGCTCGGTGGAGGCTGGTGGGCGAGCGTCAGACCCCAAAACGGTTTCATATTGAGTCTGTTCCCCGCCCCGACCCCCCCACCCACCACACACATACAGACAAGAAAGTCCCACGTACTGAACATTCCGTCATTGACAGTTGTTAACCTAAAAATCACACAATTTATAAAGGTAGAAAGGCTTCCTATTTTATTTTATTTTATTTTATTTTAATTTGTTTTAATTTTGAGACAGAGTTTTGCTCTGTTGCCCAGGCTGGAGTGCAATGGTGCGATCTTGGCTCACTGCAACCTCTGCCTCCCAGGTTCAAGCGATTCTCCTGCCTCAGCCTCCCTAGGAGCTGGGACTTAGGGGCACGTGCCACCACGCCTGGCTAATTTTGTATTTTTAGTAGAGACTGGGTTTCCCCCATGTGGGCCAGGCTGGTCTGGAACTCCTGACCTCAAGTGATCCTCCGGCCTCGGCCTCCCAAAGTGCTGGGATTACAGACGTGAGTCACTGCGCCTGGTCCGTTTTTTATTTATTTTACAATTCTTTGGAGACGGTCTTGCTCTGTCTCCTAGGCTGGAGTGCGGTGGCGCAAACACAGCTGGACTTCCTGCCTCAGCCTCCCCAGTAGCTGGGATTACAGGCGTGCAGCATGACGCCAGGCTAATTTTTGTTTGTTTATTTATTTATTTATTTATTTTTGCAGAGACGAGGTCTTGCTATGTTACCTAGAGTGCTCTGGAATTCCTGGGTCCAAGCAATCCTCCCGCTTCGGCCTCCCAAAATCCCACTGTATTTCTTAGAAGAAACGCCATTTATTTCATAGAAGGTGATTATACACTGCAGGTGAGAAGCGCAGCCTCTGGCTAATGTACCTGTAATCTCAGCTACCCGGGAGGCTGAGGCAGGAGAATCACTGGAACCCAGGAGGCAGAGGCTGCACTCCAGCCTGGGCACCAGAGCAAGACTCCGTCTCCGAAAAAAAAAAGAAAAAACTGAAAACAAGCACTTGGAGGGAAGAAAAGATGAGACGGGAATTTATGCTGAGTGGGTTGGCCAAGTGTATATATTCAAGAAGTTATAGGAAGAGCTATGGATATTCACCAAGGGTGTCCTGACGCATGGGTATTGAACAAACATGCATGTTACCTACTCCCAAGTTCACCTTGGAGCGGAGACTTAACATGTAAATGCATTATGGTTAGGCCCCCTAGGTCAAAAGGTGAAGCAACTCTGCAGCCTCTGTCAACTGGCCAGAACCAGTCCGTGGTGAGTAGTTATCAGGATAAAGTGATTGCAATCAGTCTTTTTTTTTTTTTTTTTTTTTTTTTTGAGACAGATTCTCACTCTCACCCAGGCTGAGATGCAATGGTGCAGTCTCAGCTCACTGCAACCTCCGCCTCCCGGGTTCAAGCGATTCTCCTCCCTCAGCCTCCCGAGTAGCTGGGATTACAGGCGCACACCACCACGCCCAGCTAATTTTTGTATTTTTAGTAGAGGCAGGCTTTCACCTTGTTGGCTAGACTGGTCTCAAACTCCTGACCTCAGGTGATCCACCTGCCTCAGCCTCTCAAAGTGCTGGGATGACAGGCGTGAGCCACCACACCTGGCCTGGAATCAGTCTTTTCCCAGTCAAAGCTGTAGTTACGGCTGGTGGAACAGAGGGGTCTGTTCATCAGATCTGACGGGAAGCTGCAGGTGTTTTAATATTGTTTATATTGGTCAGGCATGGTGGCTCACACCTGTGATTCCAGCATTTGGGAGTTGGAGGCAGGCAGATCACTTGAGTTCAGGAGTTCGAGACCAGCCTGGGCAACATGGCAAAACCCCGTCTCTGCTAAAAATACACAAATTAGCCAGGCGTGGTGGCGCACCTGCAGTCTCAGCTACTCAGGAGGCTGAGGCAGGAGAAATGCTTGAAGCTGGGAGTGGGAGATTACTGTGAGCTGAGATTGCACCACTGCTCACCAGCCTGAGCAACAGAGGAAGGCCCTGTCTCAAAAAAAAAAAAAAATTATATATATATATAGAGAGAGAGAGAGAGAGAGTGTCTTCTTGCGTGCGCGAGCTTGAGGCCAAGATAAGCAATAGAGAAAAAGAAAAACATCCTTTATTTACTTCTTGAATCTTAAAAACGAGTTTCTGCAGAGGTCTCTAGTGAATAACCTAAAAGGACATTTAGCTGTTGGAGAAAAAGAAATGCTTTGGCAGTTGGAACTGTAGTTTATTCTTTAAGTGTAGGCGGTGTGTGACTTAACCCTCACCTCAGGTGGCCCTTGGTCTTGTTTGCCACAGAGTCTGTTCTGTCAGCCTTACGATGTTGATTTTAACCTTTTTGCTGGTTGGTTGTGTTTAAGCTGCCAAAGCAGGAGGGGTATAATAAGGTGTGTCCAAACTCCCATCTAGTCATGGCTGGGAACTTAGTTGTTTTTTTGTTTTTTTTGTGTTTTTTTGAGACCGACTTTCGCTCTTGTTGCCCAGGCTGGAGTGCAATGGTGCCATCTCAGGTCACTGCAACCTCCACCTCCCAGGTTCAAGTGATTCTCCTGCCTCAGCCTCCTGAGTAGCTGAGATTACAGGCACCCACCACCACGCCTCGGTAATTTTGTATTTTTTAGTAGAGACGGGGTTTCTCCATGTTGCCAGGCTGGTCTCGAACTCCCGACCTCAGGTGATCCGCCTGCCTTGGCCTCCCAAAAAAATAAGATTACAGGTGTGAGCCACTGCGCCAGCCTGAACTTAGTTTTTAAGGTTTCTCTTGGGGCCAGGCCCAGTAGCTGACGCCTGTAATCCCAGCACTTTGGGAGGCTGAAGTGGGCGGATCACTTGAGGTTACGAGTTCAAGACCAGCCTGGCCAACATGGTGAAACCCCATTTCTACTAAAAATACAAAAACTAGCCGGGCATGGTGGCGGGCGCCTGTAAGCCCAGCTACTCGGGAGGCTGAGGCATGAGAACTGCTTGAACCGGGGAGGCAGAGGTTGCAGTGAGCCAAGATCTCGCCACTGTACTCCAGCTGGGGCAATAGAGTGAGACTCTGTCTCAAAAAAAAAAAAAAATAAGGTTTCTCTTGGCCAAGAATGGGGGGTCTGTTTAGTCGGTTGTGAGCCTTCAGGTTTTACTTTTAATTTACACAGTTAATAGTCCCGAGTTGGTCTCACTGTTAAGAGTTTGTTTCGAGTTCTCTAGGTTGGTTTCTGTTACCCACTTCTCGGCAATCTCTTCTGCTCAGTTTAGTTAATGAGCCTAAGGGTTTTATTCTTGCTTTATCTGGTAGTAAATCTCCAGTAATTACAAGCGCACAACAGTGTATTTTTTTTTTTTTTTTTTTGAGACGGAGTCTCGCTCTGTCACCAAGCTGAAGTGCAGTGGTGCGATCTTGGCTCACTGCAAGCTCCGCCTCCCGGATTCACGCCATTCTCCTGCCTCAGCCTCCCGAGTAGCTGGGACTACAGGCGCCTGCCACCGTGCCCGGCTAATTTTTTTTGTATTTTTAGTGGAGACAGGGTTTCACCGTGTTAGCCAGGACGGTCTCAATCTCCTGACCTCGTGATCCGCCTGTCTCGGCCTCCCAAAGTTTTGGGATTACAGGTGTGAGCCACCGTGCCTGCCGACAGCCGTGTATTTTAAAAAATCCTTTCTGTCGTTTTATACTATGCAGTTTAAAGCGATAAAACATTGCTCCAGATGTTATAGAAACACGTATGGCTGGTGTGTCTGGTGTCCCAAGAATACTACGGGAGCCTGAAATATTCAGAATGTTCCGTTGGAACTTGTTTATACCATTTGAAATTTTTCAGCTGAACACCGGCCTTCCATCAGCAGCACTAATAAGCATGTCACAAAGTGATATTTATGTAGCACCACAGTTTTCCAGCCAAAATGGACCAGCCTCTCTACTTGCTGAGTGAGAGGTGGGTGGCAATCTGAGGTGATGTCCGACGTCTTCTGATGGATCTAGAACGTTTTCCAAAAGTACGTGTCGATGAAAATGTGAACTAGAGCTGGAGGCAGCTTGGAGACCGTCTGGCTCAGGCCCTCCAGATCCCGATCCAGGAGAGGACTCAGGGCCCCAGGACGCATCTCTTGAGCTCCGGCCCAGTCCACTTTCCCAGTGAGTTGCAAAACCTGAAGCACCTTAAGAACTCTTGCCCAAATCCCTCATTTACTGAGGAGGTTGTATGTGAGAGGAGGGCCAGGACTCAAGAAGCGTGTGCTAGTAATGATGGTTCCCCTCCATGGCTTGCTTTCTCCGTGGGATCGCTAATGAGCTGCCATTTTGTCCTTAAACGTGTTGAATGACAGCCAGACGCTAAGGTAAATGCTTGAATTGTGTGACTTTGCAAGAATTCTCCTAGGGCTGGGACTATTGTGACTTTGCATGAATTCTCCTAGGGCTGGGAGTATTGTGACTTTGCATGAATTCTCCTAGGGCTGGGAATATTGACGGAAGGTCAGGTCTGTGCAAACGAGGCCATTTGGGTGCATGTGAGAGGATGATATGTTCTGTAAATCAGGCAAGAAGCCTCTAACAAGTGGAAATTAAGTTCCAAAGGTGTTCAAAGCAGGGAGACATCATTTCTCTCCTGGAGAAAGTTTTGAGGAGGAAGTGAGTAGTGGAACTTGAGAAATGCACTGAGTTTATTGGGTATGGGGGGTGGGACCAAGGGAGGCCATTCTGGGAGGGATGACGGGCAGAGTGTGAAAATGAGACCAGGCTCAGTCGCTCACGCCTGTAATCCCAGCACTTTGGGAGGCTGAGGTGGACGGATCACCTGAGGTCAGGAGTTCGAGATCAACCTGGCCAACATGGTGAAACCCCATCTCTACTAAAAATACAAAAATTAGCTGGGTGTGGTGGTGGGCACCTGTAATCCCAGCTACTCTGGAAGCTGAGGCAGGAGAATCACTTGAACCTGGGAGGCAGAGATTGCAGTGAGCTGAAATTGTGCCACTGCACTCCAGCCTGGGTGACAAGAGTGAGACACTCTGTCTCAAAAAAAAAAAAAAAGACGAGATGTTCAGGTCACGTTGAGCGACTGGAGTGGTCTGACCGGAGAAGCAGAAGGAAGGACGCGTGTGGACCGTGGCGTGGCGGCCGGGGTGTGCAGGGTGCAGGATTCTGCACTTAGGAGATGGCAAGAATTTTCAAAAAGCAGTGACTGACCTTGTTTGGGACTAAAAGTTTGCCTTAAACATGTCTACGTGTTTGGAACCTATGGCTTACTTCAGCTGAATCTCAAGAAGTGAATAACTTAGAAGGATGTGTCTGTTCATTGGGACAAAAAAGATGAGCTTGGGCTGGGCACGGTGGCTCATGCCTGTGATCCCAGCACTTTGGGAGGCCGAGGCAGGCGGATCACAAGGTCAGGAGATAGAGACCATCTTGGCTAACACAGTGAAACCCTTTCTCTACTAAAGATACAGAAAATTAGCCGGGCGTGGTGGCGGGTGCCTGTAGTCCCAGCTACTCCGGAGGCTGAGGCAGGAGAATGGCGTGAACCTGGGTGGCAGAGCTTGCAGTGAGCTGAGATCGCGCCACTGCACTCCAGCCTGGGTGACAGAGCAAGACTCTGTCTCAAAAAAAAAAAAAAAAAAAAAAGAGCTTGTTCCTGTCCATCCCATATACAGAATACGCAAGGCCACGTTAACAGTGAAGGATGCAGTTCCATGCTACAAACTCTGGCTGGGGAGGGGCGATGCTGGGGTCAGAGGAAGAGATTTTCATAAATAAAGCAACTTTTTCTCACCCACACATGTAGAGAATGGAGTATGAGCTGTCAGGAGGGTTCATGCTAGGTCCATTGAACTCCCCAGCCAAGGGTGAAAGGAACGGCATGCCCATTGTGAAAACATCACGTGGTGCATCCCAAGCAGACGTAACCAGTGCTGCCATGGCTGTTTTACGTTACCCACGCCTTCATCGTTACTGAACAGAGAGATTGCATTCTGTGTTTGAAAGGGGTGCTTGCAGTGGCTCCTTCCCGTCTTTGGGGAAGAGAAACTGGTACAAATTAGAAAATGTGAGCATTGGCCGGGTGCAGTGGCTCAATCCCAGCACTTTGGGAGGCCGAGGAGGGAGGATCACTTGAGGCCAGGAGTTTGAGCCCAGCCTGGGCAACATAGCGAGACTCCCCCATCTCTATAAAATAGTAAAATCAGCCAGGCATATTGGTTCATGCCTGAAGTCTCAGCTGCTTGTGAGGCTGAGGCAGGAAGATCCCAGGAGTTCGAGGCTGCAGTGAGCTATGTTTGTGCCAGTGCACTCCCGCTGGGGCAACAAAGTGAGACCCTGTCTCTAAAAAAAAAAAAAAGAAAAGAAAAGAAAACGCCAGTATCGATGGGCTGATGCTGCAAGCCAGGGTGCTTCTGCTAGGGGGGACCCTAAATGCATCTTTAAAGTAAGTTCTTACAAGGGGAAGTAAGAACCTCATGTGGATGAGCTGCTTTTTTTTTTTTAGATGGAGTTTCGCTCTTGTCGCCCAGGCTGCAGTGCAATGACGCGATTTCGGCTCACTACAACCTCCACCTCCTGCAGTTCAAGTGAGTCTCCTGCCTCAGCCTCCTGAGTAGCTGGGATTACAGGCACCTGCCACCA
The DNA here is from genome assembly GCF_029281585.2 of Gorilla gorilla gorilla. Taxonomy (NCBI): domain Eukaryota; kingdom Metazoa; phylum Chordata; class Mammalia; order Primates; family Hominidae; genus Gorilla; species Gorilla gorilla. Next base: position 104,730,991 of record NC_073242.2, read on the forward strand.
TGACCGGCTAATTTTGTATTTTTAGTAGAGATGGGGTTTCACTATGTTGGTCAGGCTGGTCTTGAACTCCTGACCTCAGGTGATCCACCCCCCTCAGCTTCCCGAGTAGCTGGGATGACAGGCGCCCGCCACCATGCCTAGCTAATTTTGTATTTTTAGTAGAGATGGGGTTTCACTATGTTGGTCAGGCTGGTCTTGAACTCCTGACCTCAGGTGATCCACCCGCCCCAGCCTCCCAGAGTGCTGGGATGACAGACGAGGGCAACCACACCCGGCCAGTACTGCACGATTTTGATTGCATTCCCCTGCGGCCTGGTGACGCCGAGGAATTTTCAGGTGCTTATTTGCCATTCATGTGGTTCCCACTGTCAAGTGTCTGTTCAGGTCGTGTGTTTGCTTTTTAAATTGGGTTATGTTTTCACTGAGTTGCGAGAGCTCTTTACATACAACTGTTGGCAAGTCCTTGGTAAGACAATGTGGTGTGTGCATATGTCTCTGGAGTCCGGCTTGCTTTTTGTTTTCTTCAGTGTCTTTCAAAGAGAAAAGTGTTTAGTTTTTCAACTTTTTTCTTTTATGACTCTTATTTTTTGTGTCTTATTACAAAATGTTTGCATACCTCAAGGTGTCAAAGATTTTCTCCTATATTTATCTTGAGAAAGCAGTGTGGTTTTAGGTTTGCGTTTCGGCCTGTGATCCAGTTCAGGTCAGTTTTTCTGCGTGGTATGAGGTGAGGTATCTGGATGACCCCAGCACCGTATATTGAACAGTCTTTTCTCCCCCCGTGGAATTGTGTTGTTGAAAGTCAGTTGAGTACGTACGTCTCTTTTATTATTATTTCCATCCCGTTGCTGTATGTGCATCCCCTCACCTTCATGGCACTTTCCAGATTAGTGTAACTTTCTAGCAAATTTTGAAAGCAGATACTGTGAGTCCAAGCCTGTTCTTTAAAAATTGCTTTCCAGCAAGAAAAGCCTGTTGGAATTTTGATTGGGATTGCTTTGAATCTGTGGATCAGTTTAGGATAATTGATACCTTAACAGTATTTTCCAATCCACAAACAAAGGACTTTCCATTCATTTAGGTTTTGTTCAGCAACGTTGTGTACTTCCCCGGGTACACCTCTTGCACCTCCTTGATTAAGTTTCTATCTGTTTATTTAGTTCTTCTCTAATTTCTGGAAGCTACTCAGTTTTGGTATCCACCTAACCTGTGATTTTTATTAGACCGGGTGCCAGCATTCTAGAACATTAGAACAGGGTATTTGGAGATAAACATGGGCGTGCGTGTGCATCACACACACAGGTGCATACACACATACATAGGTGCATACACACATAGGTGCATACACAGGTACATACACACACATAGGTCCATACACACAGGTACATACACACATAGGTGCATACACACACACAGGTCCATACACACACACATAGGTGCATACACACAGGTGCATACACAGGTGCATACACACGCATACACACATACATAGGTGCATACACACAGGTACATACACACATAGGTGCATACACATACATAGGTCCATACACACACATACATAGGTGCATACACACATAGGTGCATACACACACACACAGGTCCATACACACACACAGGTGCATACACACACATACACAGGTGCATACACACACATACACACATAGGCGCATACACACATACATAGATGCATACACACACACAGGTGCATGTACATACAGGTGTGCTTATCTTAACGTTTCATTAGAAGTTCTTAACAAACATGTTGTAAGACAAAAGCACCCAGAACCCTCAGGGCAGGAGCTCAGGGTTTCTGAAGGTTTCGTGCGGGAGCCCTGAGCTTGCCCAGGAACTGTAGCTTTTGTACAGGTGCGTGCCTGTCTGCGTTCAGTTCTCACTGCCTTCGTAACAACGACCTATTCACGTTTTCATAGTGGGCACCGATGAGAGTCTCGTTGTGAGGAGGAAGGAAGGTGTCCAGAACCCTTCTTGGAACCTCCGAGAATCTGCAACCATGGAAACTGTGTAAAGAGCTTCATCCCTCCCTCCCCTTCTGTTGACAGAGAGAACCATGCCGTTTCCTGAGATGAGGTGGACGGGTTTTGAATCCGCTGGAGCCTGTCCTCTCAGGGCCTTTGAAACAGGGAGGAAGCTGTGCTCTGCAGACGGCGCCTGCAGGGTGAGGACAGGATTCTGGGCCATCTTCCTGTCTCATGGGCTTGCCTGTTACTAGCTATGCTTTTAGCTTTGGATGTTCAGAAAAACATTTTTTCACAAAGGGCAGGTCGCCTTCGTAAGCCTTTCAAATCTAGGATTTCAGAAAAGCCATTATGTTTGCTCATGGAAGACACATTTTTATCCTAAAACAAGCTGTCTGAACAAATGTATGTTTAGTGAGAATGAAAAGTGAAGAGATTTTTATGAAAATTTGCATAAAGGTCTTCTGGGCATTTTAGGAGCCTTTAGAGGTTGATGGTACGGTTGTGTCCCGACGGGAGAAGGACGGTAGAGATTCGGGTGCCGTGAGGGGCTTCATCGGCCCAGATGGCAATGTTGTCTCTTCAGAGTAGGAATTTGGGGGGAACAGGCTGAAAACAGGCCTCGCAGATTCCGTGCTGGCCTGTGGTGCAAAAACAATGCTATGATGGCCCCGTCCCTGTACACAGTAGAGTATAGACAGCCCCATGGCGGCCCCACTGGGTGTGGACGGCCCGTCCCTGTACACAATAGTGTATAAACAGCCCCGTGGTGGTCCTGTCAAGTGTGGACGGCCCCGTCCCTGTACACGGTAGTGGATAGACAGCCCCGTGGGGGCTCCGTCGAGTGTGAACAGCCCTGTCCCTCCCCCATCCGGTGTAGACAGCCCTGTGGCTGCATTGGGGGCGGGTGGTGCGGGTTCTGCATCGGGACAGGACGTAGGGGCTCCAGGGAGGCAGTGGGGCTGCATCCAGAGGTGGTTTGAGGGCTCCAGGTCAGAGTCTTTAAATCTCTGTGTGTGTGTGCACTTCAGGATTTTGAGGCTGTTTTCCAAAAGTCTTTTTTTTTTTTTTTTCCTTTTTGAGATGAAGTCTCGCTCTTGTCCCCCAGGCTGCAGTGCAGTGGCGCGATCTTGGCTCACTGCAACCTCTGCCTTCCGAGTTCAAGCGATTCTTCTCCCTCAGCCTCCCAAGTAGCTGGGATTACAGGCACCTGCCACCATGCCCAGCTAATTTTGTATTTTTAGTAGAGACAGGGTTTCACCATGTTGGCCTGGCTGGTCTGGAACTCCTGACCTCATGATCTGCCTGCCTTGACCTCCCAAAGTGCTGGGATTACAGGCATGAGCCACTGTGCCTGGCTGTGTTCCAAAAGTCTTGTACGGAAAGAGGAAACCTGGCAGTAAAGTCCACAGGGGTGTTTGTCACCTGCCGTGGCAGGACAGGGTGTGTGTCACCCAGCGTTGCAGGACAGGGCGTGTGTCACCCGGCGTGGCAGGACAGGGCGTGTTGCCTGAGTGTGAGGATCGCGCCTCCGTTGGCTCGCTTCCCGTGCATTTTGGGTTTGATCTTTGACTTTCGGAGGGAGATCACAGGAGGTTGGCTCCCAATCTGGTTCCCCTAGCTGCGTTTGGGAGGCCGTCCGTGTGTAGTGCTGATCTGAACTGAAGGGGCGGCACCTCTGCCCTGTGAGTTTGCGCCCCGCATCGTGGGTGACTGGGCGGCACCTCTGTCCTGTGAGTTTGCGTCCCGCATCGTGGGTGACGGGACGGCACCTCTGCCCTGTGAGTTTGCGCCCCGCATCGTGGGTGACTGGGCGGCACCTCTGTCCTGTGAGTTTGCGCCCCGCATCGTGGGTGACGGGACGGCACCTCTGCCCTGTGAGTTTGCGCCCCACATCATGGGTTACTGGGCGGCACCTCTGCCCTGTGAGTTTGCATCCTGCATTGTGGGTGACTGGGCGGCACCTCTGCCCTGTGAGTTTGTGCCCCGCATGTGGGTGACTGGGCGGCACCTCTGCCCTGTGAGTTTGCGCCCCGCATGTGGGTGACTGGATGACACCTCTGCCCTGTGAGTTTGCGCCCCGCATCGTGGGTTACTGGGTGCACTTGTTTAAATCGTCTCCTGGTGGTTTGAGCACATTCCCTCTGGTGCTGTCTTAAAGCTTCCGTTTGGAGACTTACAGGGGGTCAGAGGCCGACTTCTGAATCCTCCAGGACAGTAAGGAAGTGAGAAGGATGGAGGGATCCGGGGATGGCTGGAGAAGGGAAGGAGGTGGAAGAGAAGGAAGTGGAGAGGGGCGTACCCCTAAGAAGAGTTGGAAGGGGCCTTGCGGGTGGGGGGCTGTGGTGGGCGTCAGAGGTGGTGTGGAAGGTTGCAGGAGAAGAAAGGGCCAGTCTGAGATGGCTGCAGACTGCTGGTTCCAAGTCTAGGACACTCGGAAAAAGGAAAACGATGGAGACAGGAAACAGATCGGGGCTTGCGGGGGTTGGGTGCGTCAGTGCCACACAGACGTTTTTCATGGCAGGGAAACTCCTCTGCGTGACCCCACAGTAGTAGATCCGTGTCATCCTGCGTTTTTCCAGACTCAACAGAGCGTGCGGCAGTGGGAGAGCCCAGTGCACGCTGTTGACTTGGGGTGATAGTGACCCGTCCAAGGAGGTTCATTGACTGTAACAGATGCAGGCGGTCACGCAGGACCTTCCTGATCGGGGACCCGGGAGGCTTTCTGCTGACAGCGTTCAGCCTGGCAGGGATGTGGCCAGTTTCTGACCCTCAGCCCGAAGGTATCCTGTCTCCTTCCCGGTGGGATCAAGGTGCAGGCCCCCGGGATGTCAGCTCATCCTCATTTAAAGTTGCCCGTCCCCCCTTTTCCACCGCCCTTCTTTTCTTGTTCTAAATACGATTGCAAACAAGCGCAGTTATCACAGTGAGCAGTGGCAGAGAAGACGAGATCCTGGATGCCCACTGCAGCTTAGCTGTATTCTAGAAACTCCTGAAGTTTGGGGAGGGGCGGAGATGCCGGCGCGCTTTGATGCCGGGCTGCCGGGATGTCTGGGCTGCGGTGCGTGTTTGTGGAGGTGCAGCTGCACCTGGTGTGCCCTGTGCTCTGGAGGGGCAAGCCGGAGCCGGCACCGAGCCTGCAGCCAGCTCTGGTGTTGTCGTGGGGGGGGGGGACCTGACTTCTCGCGGGGAGCGCCTTCGCCTGGGTCCCAGAGGCCGTCCCCAGGCTCTCCTCTCGGGGACCTGTTGATGCCCGCTCCGCCCAGACTCTCCTCTCGGGGACCTGTTGATGCGCGCTCCGCCCAGGCTCTCCTCTCGGGGACCTGTTGATGCGCGCTCCAGGGCGAGCCACGTGACGGCTGCCGCGGTGCAGAAAGCGCCCGCTTGCCCGGCCGGACGGCCCAGCCGAACGGGGAGAGGAGAGAAGAGGACCGGAGGGAGCGGAGGGCAGTGCGGGGAGCGGAGGAGGAGGAGAGGAGAGCAGCGCCGGGAGCAGCCGGGTCTGCACAGTCGCGGGTCGGGAGAGGCGGCCGCCCCCACCCCCGGCGCCATGCGCCCTCCTCAGCCTGAGGAATGCGCGCGGCGCGGGCCCCGGCCCCAGAGCGCCTGGCGGGCGACGCATGGAGCGCGCTGAGCCCGGGCCACGCCTGCAGCGCCCCGCCGGCCCCGGCCCCGGCCCGGCCCTGCCCCAAGAGCGCGGCGCCCGGCCCGGCCCGCGGAGAGCCCTGCGCGCCGACGGCATGCGACTCCGCGAGCGCTCGCTGCGCCAGGAGCTGGCCTCGCTGGCCCGCGGCTGCGACTTCGTGCTGCCCTCTCGGTTCAAGAAGCGGCAGAAGGCCTTCCAGCAGGTCAGCCCCGCGCGCCCCGCGGCTGCCCGACACCGGGCGAGGCCTCCCGGCCCGGCGAGCCCTGCCCTCCCGGCCCCGCGTGGGCCCCCGCTCGCCGCTGCTGGCCGTGCACCCGTTGTTGCGTGGCGGGGCCCAAACGCCAGATTTTCAGGGCCAGTTGTGGGCGCAGGGGACCCGCTCGGGCCGCACGCCGCCGAAAACCGGGTGCTGCTCTGTGGGAAGCGGTGCCAAGCTTGTTAGGAAAACCAGGCTTTGAAAAGAGCACTCGCTCCTTTCCCGGGAGTTTTGGCGGTGAGTGCGCGCCTTGCTGTGATCAACCAAGGGGGGTGAGCCGTCAGCGCCTGGGAGTGTTCGTTGCAGACAGATTTTTAATTTAAATATACCTTGCATTGCTGGTAATAAACATCGGGAAACTCCTTCACCCTTCATAAAGGCGTCGGGTGGGTGAAACTTTCCCGGCGTTATTGCAATACCCAGCATTCCTTCCCACTGGCTAACTTAAGAGTCGGTTGAGATATCACTCACATACCGGACTATTTATGCAGCGCGGTTTTATTCAGTAACTCAGTGGCTTTGAAATTTATTTATTTTTATTTATATTTATTTATTTGAGACGAAGCCTCTCTGTTTCCCAGGCTGGAGTGCAGCGGCGCTATCTCGGTTCACTGCAACCTCCACCTCCTGGGTTCAAGTGATTCTCCTGCCTCAGCCTCCCGAGTAGCTGGGATTACAGGCATGCACCACGACGCCCGGCTAATTTTTGCATTTTTAGTAGGGACGGGGTTTCACCATGTTGGCCAGGCTGGTCTTGAACTCCTGACCTCAGGTGATCGCCCACCTGGGCCTTCCAGAGTGCTGGGAGTAGGGGCGTGAGCCTCCGCCCCAGCTGGCTTTGAAATTTAATCTCAGTTCTCATAAGTGCTCAGGGAAGTAAAATTTGTGTCTGTACCCCGTGTATATTGTATGGGTTAGTTTTACGAGTACCATGTGATTTAAACGTGTAAGAGTCTTCCTGTGACAATCCCAGTATAATTTGAGAATTTAGGGTTTGGCTGCGGCCGAATCTGATCCGAATCTCATCCAGACAGGGTGTGCGTGGCGGGCGCCTCACACCCACGTGGCACATCAGACGCGCTTTTCAAACTCAGTTCCAAGAGTCTGGAACTAGTGGCCTAACATCAAGCTGAACCAAGGCATCCTTCTTGAAGGGGGAGGAAGACCCACTTCTTTCTTTTGATATTTTAATTGAAATATTTTCCGTAAGATCTCACATCAAGTTTTGCACTCCTTCGGAGTTTTTGACCTCTGTCTTCCAGCTTTTGACATTTTGCCTGTAAGTGGGTAAGGGCGAGGCTGGTGTCTTTAAAATCCTCTTAACCTGCGAAGAGTGAGATCAGCCTCGTGCGGGATTTGCTCTAGATGGTGGGAGCTGCTGGGTGGTGCGGGCTCGCTGGTCGCGGAGTCAGTGAGGTGATTAGCTCGCACGTGGCTGGATGAGGAAGCCCTTCAGCCCTGCAGTGGGGCCCTGGCTCTTCTGTGGGGGGCTGTGGTGACGATGCACCTGTGAGGACTGTTTATTTTTAAAAAGTCAGTTTCTGGTAAATCATGAATTCCGTTTACAGAAGTTTGCTTCATTTTACAGAAAATAGGTTTCCACGTTTTTAGGGAGTGAGGACAGACGTGTGAAATGCGTGTTGTCTGAGGGGTGGTGGAGGAATTACAGGCGTATTTTGGGGTATTTGTGGGGGTGGTGTTGGGGGAGAAGGGGACGTTTCCTGGCTGCTTTCACTCCGCGCATGAGCGTGGGCTCTGTCTGTTGGGTCCACCCCACTTGGACACACCCTCAGGGTTGTCAGGGAGCACCCATGTTGGAGCCACTGGACGTGTTGGGGTGCCGCACCTCCGCCTTCGGACGCTCCCGGCCGGGCAGCACGGTACTGTTTTCAGGGGTCCTCTGACGGGCACAGCCTTCCGCGGCCAACGTTGGCCGCACCCACGAGCCCCTGGCGGGTGCTCCTGAGCTTGATCTTCTGACTGCGACATCCTGCCTGGGCTTCTGTTCCCACTAACCCCCTGGCGGGTGCTGCCTGCCCAGGTGGTGAACCCAAGCTCCTCCTCCTGCCTGCCACTGCCCACTTCTCTGTCACCGGCATCCTTGACAAACCAAACTCGGGGGATGGGGGCGTTCAGCGACTGCCGGCCTTGGGAACGGAACAGCATGCGTTCACGCCGTGGGTCCGGGGAGGCTCCCGTGTGACGATGGCGTGTTACACGTACTCTCACCGTGGGTCCGGGGAGGCTCCCGTGTGACGATGGCGTGTTACACGTACTCTCACCGTGGGTCCGGGGAGGCTCCCGTGTGACGATGGCGTGTTACACGTACTCTCACCGTGGGTCCGGGGAGGCTCCCGTGTGACGATAGTGTGTTACACGTACTCTCACCGTGGGTCTGGGGAGGCTCCCGTGTGACAGTGGCGTGTTACACGGCTCATGCTCTCACTGTAGGACCCAGCATGTACCTGGAGTGGGGCCGTGCAGCTGCTTGGCTGAGCTCTTCTTGCTGGAGCCACTGCCTGCGCCTCCTGCCCAGGGATTCTCGGGCCTTCTGTCCCCGGGCAACAGCAGGACAGCTCAGACCTTGTTCCCAGCCCAGGACAGCTGTGCTGCCTAGCCTGGCCCTCCCCGCCTGGGGAGTGACTCTCCCGCTCCCCACACACTGACTCAGCACACAGACACCCCTTTTCACCTGTCCTGGTCACACAGACACTGTCCAGCGTCCCCACGGGGTCCTTCAGGTGGACGCACAGACCCTGCACAGCACCACGCATGGCTGAAAGCGCCGTCCCCTACGCGGCAGCCCCACTGTACTTGGAACTGACTTCAGTGTGGTGACAGCCTGGGCTCTGGGCGTCCCTGACGCACCTCCTGCTCTCACCGCCAGGGCACGTGCCGTTCCCCTCCCAAGGCCAGTGGTCACCAAAACCCTTGCAGCCTTTGGTTTGGCCAGGACGCTGCCCAGGATGCCACTCCCTGGTCAGTGGCAGGGAGAAGGCAGGGCTTGGGTTCCCCACCTGGCAGGGAGCTGCAGCAAGGGGGGTTAACGGGAAACAGAAGCCCGGGTGGGAATGTCCACACAGAAGACCAAGCTCAGGAGCATCCGCCAGGGGCTTGTGGACGCAGGGAGGGTGCCGGATCCTCCCCTCGCTGTGTTGCGCGGCATCCACCGTCACCCATTGGCTGGTGGACAGAATGATCCCCACGTTCCCCAGCCCAGCCTTCCGAGCTCTGTGGAGACTCACACCTCGCTGCAGCCGTGGGTGCAGGCACCAGTGCCTGGGCTGCAGGTGTGGGTGCAGGCCCCAGCCGACGTCTCTCAGTGTCCGTTGAGGCCCGGTTGCTCGGCTGCAGTCATGTGTCTGAGTGAATGTTAGCCCACGTGAGCTCTGGCCAACTCAGACACCTGGACCTGCTGCGTTTCTGTGTTGACCCCTCCACACCAGTTCTCCCTCTTTGCTAGAGAGGGGATTTTTAAACCCACACGCGGTGCCTCTCATCTCCGTGTTCGGCTCCTCTGTGTACACACCGACCTTTTTGACTCCTGTGTTTAGCCGTCCAGAGTGTGGTTTGCAGGTGTAGCTGGCAGCCGTCTACCAGCCCTCTCGGAGGGTCCCTGGGAGTCGAGTGCTGGGCCGAGAAGAATGCTCAGAGCTTGCAGCAGGCCCTGCCTTCCGGGGGGTGGCCATCATCTGGGTGGGCGAGGGGCTCAGCTGGAATCCATGAGTGTGGGTCCCGGCGGAACCCCCCCGTCCCTGATTCCATACCACAGCCTCCCGTGTTTCCGCCTCCTGCTGCAGGGCGGGGGCTCCTGGGGGCACGGCTGTGCGTTGCAGCCTGTACTAAGCGTGCCTTCCGCCAGCCCCCTGCTGCTCCGGCACCTCCTCTGTGGCTTTGATCGTGGTGTCCAGTCCTGCTGCCGTTGGGGCGAGGGTCATTTCTGCTGGTCACCGCGCCCTGCCTGCTGTGCGCACCCTCTGCACATGCGGGGGTCTGCGCGAGGCTGGTGTCACGAGAGGATGTGTCACGGTGCACGTGGCCCGTGTTCTCGGGGTACACTCACCTGCACCCATCAAGCGCACGCACTTCTACGCAAAGGCAGGCAGCCTCAGTGTTAGGCTCAGCCTTTGTTTTTGGTCGTATATGGACGTGTTTTGCAAAACTGTGGGTGTACTCTGGAAGGGCGACACATGTATCTGTGACTTCTGGAATTGTGATGAGTCAGGGAGCTGCCTTCTCGGTGCCCTCAACAGAAATAGCTTGTTGGGAGGCAGGGTGTTGCCTTTATCAGTGCGCTTTGGGTGACGGGCGCTTTACGAAGTACTTTTTAAAGTACACGTGCTGAGGAGGATTTAAAGTAGATGACCTGGCCGCCACAGGCCCCTCTGGTTTGTCTGAACTTTTTAATGAACAGGCGGCTGGCTTTAGAATTCTTCCACACACACGCAGCTGTTTTTGCTCCTTCTGTGTTTACCGTAGATGCCCGGCCTCACCGGCTACATTCGGGGCAGGGCAGCAGTCCCTGTGATTCCTTCAGAATCCCCTGAGACCTGCTGCTCGGCCCGAGAGGTGGCCAGTTCCCAAGTGAGCTGTGTGTGTTGAAAAGAATGTGTGCTCTGCAGCTGTGCTGGGGCCGAGTCTATTTCTGTCCATGAGATTAAACTTGTAAATCTCCCATGCCCGCATGGGGTGGTTGTGTTGTTTGTTCCGTCTCTCGTCTATTAGTGCCCGGGGTGGGTGGGCCCAGCTTCCCCCCGTCGGTGCCCAGGGTGGGTGGTCCCGGCCTTCCCCCCGTCAGTGCCCAGGGTGAGTGGACTCGGCCGTACCCGTGTCGGTGCCCAGGGTGGGTGGTCCCGGCCTTCCCCGTGTCAGTGCCCGGGGTGGGTGGACTCGGCCGTCCCCGCGTCGGTGCCCAGAGTGGGTGGTCCCGGCCTTCCCCGCGTCAGTGCCCAGGGTGAGTGGACTCGGCCGTCCCCGCGTCGGTGCCCAGAGTGGGTGGTCCCGGCCTTCGCCGTGTCAGTGCCCGGGGTGGGTGGACTCGGCCGTCCCCGTGTCAGTGCCCGGGGTGGGTGGTCCCGGCCTTCCCCGTGTCAGTGCCCAGGGTGAGTGGACTCGGCCGTCCCCGCGTCGGTGCCCAGAGTGGGTGGTCCCGGCCTTCGCCGTGTCAGTGCCCGGGGTGGGTGGACTCGGCCTTCCCCGTGTCGGTGCCCGGGGTGGGTGGTCCCGGCCTTCCCCGTGTCAGTGCCCGGGATGGATGGTCCCGGCCTTCCCCGTGTCAGTGCCCGGGGTGGGTGATCCCGGCCTTCTCCGTGTCTGTGCCGGGGTGGGTGGGCTCCGCCTTTCCTGGCGGGCTGAGTTTGTGTCCAGTGGTGTTTACTTGATCAGTGCGGAGGCTGCGTTGTCAGACATGGATAAAGTTAGCATCATCCTGTCTTCCCCTGACTGACCTCTTCAGCGTTCCTTGGTGGCCTGTCTGTCTCCAGGTCTGTCCATCACCTTGTGTCACTTCATGGATGTTAATACAGCGACACCAGCTTTCTCTACTGTCTGCCTGCTCTTTTTCCATCTCAAAAAAAAAATGTGTAGCCTCTGGGTCCTTAAGTCACATATATCTCCCATGTCTTTCTGTCCTCTGTGTCTCCCGTGTATGTGAATGCTGTTTTCTTTCTGCAGTCAGACCTTTGTCTTGTAACTAGAGCACTCGGTGCATTGAGGTCGATGTTGCCTGCTCATCCGTGTGATGGACTGTGACCGTCTCATCCTGCACCTCTGTCTCCCGCTCTTTTTCAGCTCAGTCGCCTTTTCTGTCGTTTGGAGTACACGCTTTCTACTAGCTCACTGTTTATCCTACACATGTCAACGGCTGGCGGGGCACGGGGCCTCACACCTGTGATCCCAGCGCCTTGGGAGGCTGAGGCAGGAGAATCGCTGGAGGCCAGGAGTTGAAGACCAGCCAGCACAACATAGCGAGACCCCCTCTCTTTAAAGAAAAAAAAAAAAAAGGAACGTCGACTAAATTTTTCAAAGCCGAATATTAATCAGTATCTTTTCCTCCAACTCACAAACCGTCTCACACTCATCCAGTCACCATGTCACTGACAGGCTGTTGTATTGAGTTTTTTTTTTAAATTGAACATACGTTGTTTTCACTGATTTATGTTTTTTAAATTGAACATACATTGTTATCACTGATTTATGTGGTCAGCTGCCGGGGTTTTCCCACTCATTACCGCTGACCTGCTCTTCATCCCTTTCAATTCCAACCTTCCCTTTGGGAGCTCTTGGCTTCTCCCTGCTGCGTTTCCTCAGCTTTTGCCCCATAGAGTGTCTGTTAATGGGGTGCATGCTCTCTGTAAATTTGGGGCTAAAAATGTCCAAGTATTCGTCTCACTCTTTTTTTTTTTTTTTTTTGAGACAGAGTCTCACTCTGTCACCCAGGCTGGAGTACAGTGGTGCGACCTCAGCTCACCGCACCCTCCGCCTCCCGGGTTTAAGCGATTCTCCCGCCTCAGCCTCTCAAGTAGCTGGGATTACAGGCACCCGCCACCATGCCTGGTTAATTTTTTTTATTGTTTTGCTTTGAGACAGAGTCTCACTCTGTCGCCCAGGCTGGAGTGCAGTAGTGCGATCTCAGCTCACTGTAATCTCTGCCTCCTGTGTTGAAGCGATTCTCCTGCCTCAGCCTCCCAAGTAGCTGGGAGTACAGGCATGTGCCACCACACCCGGCTAATTTTTTTGATACTCTTTTTGTTTTTTGTTTTCTGTTTTTTTGTTTTTTTTTTTAGTAGAGATGAAATTTTGCCATGTTGCCCAGGCTGGTCTTGAACTCCTCAGCTCAGACAGTCTGCCCCCCTCAGCCTCCTTTCAAAGCACCAGGATTGCAGGCATGAGCCACTGCGCCCGGCCGGTTTGAGGGTTTTCGCATCATCCTGGTGAAGTGAGTTTGGTTTGCAAACCTGCAGGAGAGTCCGCTGTAGCCGTCAGTTCTCGGGGAGAACTCCCCCCTGCCCAGCTCGTACCAGCAGCTCCAGGTGAAGGCTGCAACTTTCATTCCTGGGGCCGGAGGCGCGCTGGGGATTTACTTGGAGCTCATTTCCCACTGAAGGTGACGCGTTCTGGGAGCTTCCCCGGAGGACCCTGTGTTTTGCCTCTTCTTCCTCAGAGTTCTGCGAGGCTGTGAGAGATTTCGGGTGAGCCCACTCAGCCCACGCTTCTGAAGGCAGAGCCTGTTCAGGCTCCACGACCTTCCCCGGGTTCCTCCTTCCAGGCAGCTGTGGCCTGAGGTGTCCTCCTTTCCTGCCAGCCTGTGGGCGCCGTCTAGAAGACGTTTGTCAACTATTCTGTCCAGGGTTCTTGGCAGTTTTCAGCAGGAAGGTTGGTTTGTGTACCCAGGTCATTTGCTATATTGCCAAACACAGGAGCCCGAGAGCTCACTGCAGAATATTCGCGGGGTCAGTTCCGTACCCCAAATAGCAGAGCTGTGTGAACCCAGCATGATGAAGGGGGAAGAGCCGCAGGCTCCACAGTGGGACCCCCGCAGCGAGAGACGGGAAGGCGCCGCTGCGGGAATGCGTTGTGGGCTCGGGGAGATGCACTGTGGGATCGCGGGCTCGGGGAGATGCACTGCGGGATCGTGGGCTCGAGGAGATGCACTGCGGGATCGTGGGCACGGGGAGATGCATTGTGGGATCGCGGGCTCGGGGAGATGCACTGTGGGATCGTGGGCTCGGGGAGATGCACTGTGGGATGGTGGGCTCGGGGAGATGCAGGGACTTCCTGCCCCAGGACACAGAGGTCACGTTCTGAATCACAGGGAAGGGGTGTGCCCTTCAGGTAAAGCTGTGCTGAAGGAGCACTCAGTTGGCACCTCCTGCGGGGAGCCTGCTCTGCCCCAGGTTACGGAGGCGGCCTCTGTTCCTCCTACATGGGGATCAGAGAAAAACAACTGAGTCTTACCTTGGGTGAGGGTCCTGTAGGGACAGCAGGGTGGGGACAGTTGGGGCGCTGTCGGTGGGACCCTTGTGACCTGGGGTGAGGGTCCTGTGGGAGTAGCAGGGTGGGGACAGTTGGGGTGCTGACTGTGGCACCCTTGTGACCTGCGGTGAGGGTCCTGTGGGAATGGCAGGGTGGGCTGTTTTCTCTGTGAGGACACTGGAGCTTGGACCCAGTCCTGGATTGATCCAGGCAGTCAGGATTGTGGGTGCAAAGGCCCTGAGCTGTGGTCCATTGGTATGGGGACTTCCTCCCTGGACCCCTCCTCCATGGCAGTTGGTTGAGGAGGACACAGCCCCATCCCCTGAGTAGTTGATGGAGGAGGAGGACGCAGCCCCATTCCCTAGGTAGTTGGTTGAGGAGGACACAGCCCTGTCCCCTGAGTAGTTGATGGGGGAGGACGCAGCCTCGTCCCCTGGGTAGTTGATGGAGGAGGAGGACGCAGCCCCGTCCCCTGGGTAGTTGATGGAAGAGGACACAGCCCCGTCCCCTGAGTAGTTGATGGAGGAGGACACAGCCCCGTCCCCTGAGTAGTTGATAGGGGAGGACGCAGCCCCGTCCTCTGAGTAGTTGATGGGGAAGGACACAGCCCCGTTCCCAGGGTAGTTAATGGAGGAGGACACAGCCCCGTCCCCTGAGTAGTTGATAGGGGAGGACGCAGCCTCGTCCCCTGGGTAGTGGGTGGAGGAGGACGCAGCCCCATCCCCTGAGTAGTTGGTCGAGGAGGACGCAGCCCCATCCCCTGAGTAGTTGATAGGGGAGGACGCAGCCCCGTTCCCTGGGTAGTTGATGGAGGAGGAGGAGGACACAGCCCCGTCCCCTGGATAGTTGATGGGGGAGGAGGACACAGCCCCGTCCCCTAGGTAGTTGATGGGGGAGGAGGAGGAGGACACAGCCCCGTCCCCTGGGTAGTTGATGGAGGAGGACACAGCCCCGTCCCCTGGGTAGTTGATGGAGGAGGACACAGCCCCGTCCCCTGGGTAGTTGATGGAGGAGGACACAGCCCCGTCCCCTGGGTAGTTGATGGAGGAGGACACAGCCCCGTCCCCTGGGTAGTTGATGGAGGAGGACACAGCCCCGTCCCCTGGGTAGTTGATGGGGGAGGAGGACGCAGCCCCGTCCCCTGGGTAGTTGATGGGGGAGGAGGACGCAGCCCCGTCCCCTGGGTAGTTGATGGAGGAGGACACAGCCCCGTCCCCTGGGTAGTTGATGGAGGAGGACGCAGCCCCGTCCCCTGGGTGGTTGATGGAGGAGGACGCAGCCCCGTCCCCTGGGTGGTTGATGGAGGAGGACGCAGCCGCGTCCCCTGGGTGGTTGATGGAGGAGGACGCAGCCCCGTCCCCTGGGTGGTTGATGGAGGAGGACGCAGCCCCGTCCCCTGGGTGGTTGATGGAGGAGGACGCAGCCCCGTCCCCTGGGTGGTTGATGGAGGAGGACGCAGCCCCGTCCCCTGGGTGGTTGATGGAGGAGGACGCAGCCCCGTCCCCTGGGTGGTTGATGGAGGAGGACGCAGCCCCGTCCCCTGGGTGGTTGATGGAGGAGGACGCAGCCCCGTCCCCTGGGTGGTTGATGGAGGAGGACGCAGCCCCGTCCCCTGGGTGGTTGATGGAGGAGGACGCAGCCCCGTCCCCTGGGTGGTTGATGGAGGAGGAGGAGGACGCAGCCCCGTCCCCTGGGTAGTTGATGGAGGAGGAGGACGCAGCCCCGTCCCCTGGGTAGTTGATGGGGGGAGGACACAGCCCCGTCCCCTGGGTAGTTGATGGGGGAGGACGACGCAGCCCCGTCCCCTGGGTAGTTGATGGGGGAGGAGGACGCAGCCCCGTCCCCTGGGTAGTTGATGGGGGAGGAGGACGCAGCCCCGTCCCCTGGGTAGTTGATGGAGGAGGACGCAGCCCCGTCCCCTGGGTAGTTGATGGGGGAGGAGGACGCAGCCCCGTCCCCTGGGTAGTTGATGGGGGAGGACACAGCCCCGTCCCCTGGGTAGTTGATGGGGGAGGACGACGCAGCCCCGTCCCCTGGGTAGTTGATGGGGGAGGAGGACGCAGCCCTGTCCCCTGGGTAGTTGATGGAGGAGGACGCAACCCTGTCCCCTGAGTGGTTGATGGGAAAGGACACAGCCCCGTTCCCTGGGTAGTTGGAGGAGGAGGAGGACGCAGTCCCGTCCCTTCAGTAGTTGATGGTGGGGGAGGACGCAGCACCGTCCCTTGGGCAGTTGATGGAGGAGGACGCAGTACGGTTGCTGATGCCATTAACTGTTGCAGATGGTGTTTTAACATCACGGGATGAGATCAAATGTCCACCTCGCAGGTTGTGTAGAGATGCAAGCAGGAGACTCTTGAGTGAGTGTTCTGGGGCCTGCGGATATACTGGGTGAGGGGAGTGCTGGTGCTGAGTGGGGCCAAGAGCCCGTGGGCGTGGGCTGTGCACCGGGTGAGGGGCTGAGGCGTGTCCGCAGCAGTACCTGGTGGACGACCCCTTCTCCTGGCTATGTGGTTGCCTGCCCTGCCTCTGCCTCTCAGAATGTGAGTGGCCCGGGCTCCAGGGACAGGGTTGCCTGTGGATGGCACCTGTGCCTCTCCACATCTGAGCTCTCAGGCGTCTGGGGTGCGTGGCTGCCCTTTTCCCCAGGTCCCTGCCAGGTGTGGTGGGGTCAGTGGTGTGGCTCATGGGAATCGGGAGTGGGTCCTGGCTGGGCTCTCAGGCGCCTGGGGCACGTAGCTGCCCTTGTCCCCAGGGCCCTGCTCGGTGTGGTGGGGGCTCAGTGGCACAGAGCAGCCACCCAGAGTGGGGTCCATGGCAGCATGGTGTGGCCTCCTGGGTGAAGGTGTGCCCTGCAGTGGAGTACGTGTGTGGTCCCCCGCAGGGATTGCAGTGTGTCCTCTCCCGGCTGGGATCAGGTGGCCTCAGCACCGTCGGCCCTAGAGAGGCCCCGTGTGTTGTCCGGGTGAAGAAGGCGTTCAGTGCTCCCAGGTTCTAACTGAGCGCTGTCTGTCGACTCTTCAGGTTCAGACGCGGAAAGAAGAGCCTCTGCCCCCGGCCACGAGCCAAAGCATTCCGACCTTCTACTTCCCCAGAGGACACCCGCAGGACTCCGTCAACGTGGATGCCGTCATCAGCAAGATCGAGAGCACCTTCGCCCGGTTCCCCCACGAGAGGGCCACCATGGACGACATGGGCCTGGTGCACAAGGTGCGTGTCACTCCTGGGACGTGAAGCAGCCGAGGTGGTACTGCGGGCATGTGAGGGTGAGGCGGAGCGGCTGAGGCGGGTGCGTGTCACAAGCGTGAGTGAGGCGGAGCGGCCGAGGCGGGTGCGTGTCACACAAGCATGAGTGAGGCGGAGCGGCCGAGGCGGGTGCGTGTCACATGAGCGTGAGTGAGGCGGAGCGGCCGAGGCGGGTGCGTCTCACACAAGCGTGAGTGAGGCAGAGCGGCCGAGGCGGGTGCGTGTCACACGAGCGTGAGTGAGGCGGCGCGGCCGAGGAGGGTGCGTGTCACAGGAGCGTGAGTGAGGTGGCGCGGCCGAGGCGGGTGCGTGTCACAGGAGCGAGCGTGAGGCGGCGCGGCCGAGGCGGGTGCGTGTCACAGGAGCGTGAGTGAAGCGGAGCGGCCGAGGAGGGTGCATGTCACACGTGTGCGGAAGCGGCCCAGGTTTTCTCTGAGGTTATAGTTGTGGTCTGAGGTTTGCTGTCTGGTTGCTGCTGTGTGAATTCTTAATCATCTGAAACCCGAGTGGGAATTCCGTCTGCATTCTCATCCTGAGGCTGTGAAGAGTGCAGGCCCGCCCTTTGCCACCCTCCCCTTCTCTCCCCTCCGGGGCCAGTGGCGCCAGCTCTCGTGGCTCTCAGAGGCCGTTCTGCACCCTCCTGGCCATGCCCATTTCTGCCCAAGGAGCGGCCATCCCAGGCTGGGCAGCTGTGGACCCCTGTCTCCTGGCAGCAGCCCCATGGGCCCATTTCTAGACTCACCCTGAGTGCTGCGGCGCTGCGTGCATCATTCGCCGCCTGCTTTCCTTCTCAGCTGCATGCTTTCCAGGCTGACCGCGTGAACGCCCGCAGATGGAGCACACTCAGTTTAGTGTCTGTGCGTTACCAAGGCAAGGCCTACACCAGATGCGTGTCTGGACCCCTGGTGGGCGATTATGTTTCCAGGGACCTGTGCCCGCATCTCCAGCCTCCTACCCTCCACGTGGAGTCGCTGGGCAGCGGATGCTCCCACTTCTCCGGGTCAGAGCCCCAGAGCCTCGGTGCACGGTACATGTGAGCCCCTCACGGTGAGACCCCTGCCCCCCGGCCCTCTCCAGCTCTGCAGCTGTGAAGGGGGTCCTCGGGAGTGAGCAGGTTTTTGTTTTTTGGGTTTGCTTGTTTGAGACAAAGTCTTGCTCTGTCGCCCAGGCTGGAGTGCAGTGGTGTAATCTCGGCTCACTGCAACCTGCACCTTCTGGGTTCAAGTGATTCTCCTGCCGCAGCCTCCCAAGTAGCTGGGACTGTAGGCATGCACCACCATGCCTGGCTAATTTTTATATTTTTAGTAGAGATGGGGTTTCACCATATTGGCCAGGCTGGTCTTGAACTCCTGACTTCAAGTGATCCGCCTGCCTCGGCCTCCCAAAGTGCTGGGATTACAGGCGTGAGCCCCTGCACCTGGCCGGTTTTTGTTTTTTTAACTTATTAATACAGTCTATTAAATGAGTTGGTTTTCGGATGTTAAACCAGCCTTGCTTCCTGGCATAAATTCCGCATGGTCGCTGTGTCTCATCTTTTTTATATGTTGCTGGATTCCAATAATTTTGCAACTGGATTCACAGAGAAGACAGTGCTTGGTAGTTTTCTTGTGAGTCCTTTGTCTGGTTTTGGTTTTAGGGCAATACGGGTCTGAAAGAACACATTAAGAAGTGTCCCCGCCCTTTTTCTATTAGGGATTGTGTTTTTAAAGTATTTTAAAAAGTTTTTTATAAATATGTAAAAACCTCCATGGTTACAAAGTGAACACTAACAAACCAGACACATTCAGATAAGTCCAGGTTCTGTCCCTGTCTGTGCTGTTTCTACCCCGGAGGTAATAGTTTCCATAGCTTTGGTTTATCCTCTTATTGTTATTTTAGCTTTTAATATGAGCAATTATGTACAAATATATGTATGACTATGAACATACATACTTCTTGCATTTCTTAGAGAAAAATTAGCATGCTGTTGTACACTTGCATATTTGTTTTTGCTAAGTCACTCGGTATTTGTAGAGGTGTCCCTGTCTTGTACGGCAGTGTGGGGCCATGAAAGGACCAGATAAGTCACAACCATGCAAAACCATCTTCCAGTAAAAATTAGGATCATTCTATAATCATTTTTGTTGAAATATTAGAAACTTTCTTATAGTCGGTTGCAAACATGTAGTGAATGAAAAGAACTAATATTTACCTAGTATGCTGTAATTTAAAACACCAGAAACATTAAGAATTGTTTTATCTCTCAGTAAAAACTTGCCAAAAGTAGTTACAGCAGTGCCATCTCCTTGTCCCGTGTGGAGTTAGCACCTGCTCCGTGCCCTGGCAGACTCTCTCGACTTTACACGCCTTGCTCAGCTTCCGCGTTTTATCCTTGGTGCTCTTGAAGTTGTGGGGTATCTCTGAGAGTTCCTTCACTGGGAGGTCTCTTTGCTGGCATTCCGTCTGCTGGGACACCTTCATCCTTTTCAGTACAGCCTTCGTTGTGTGGAGAACTCACCCTCGCGGAGTGTGCCCGGCCCCACCCACACGGTCTCTGCACGCCTTGGGCTGGGTCAGTCACCTCTTTTGCAGCTCACGTGCTGCGTCCGCTTCGGGTCCTACAAAGCCACTCGCGCAACACAGTGAGGTTCCTGCATGGGACCCATGTATTCCCCTGAGTGCTTCCCCGCCACGGCGCCCCCCCCCCGCGCCCCCACGCGGTGCTTCCCCGCCAGGGTGCCCATCCCCACGATGCTTCCCCGCCACAGCGCCCCTCCCCACGCGGTGCTTCATCCCCACGGTGCTTCTCCCCCACGGCGCCCCCTCCCTCCGTGGTGCCGCCCCCCACAGCGGTGCCCCCCCCCCCAACCCCGCGGTGCTTCCCCGCCTCGGCACCTGGTTCTCCCCCGCCTCGGCACCTGGTTCTCACGTGCGCGCTTCATGTCGTTTTCCTTCCAGGACTCAGTTCTCGGTGTCACCTCGCTACCACGCACCGCGGCACTGGCCTTGGTGGCCGTCTAAGGTAGTGAGGCTTTAAGACTTGAAAGAACTTGGTCCGTTGGCTGGATGTCACGTTTGGTGGTAAAAAGCAAGTTTTCTCGTTGTCTTTGATGCCCCAGAGAAGCAGGGTGACCTGGGTGTGACCCAGCAGGGCAGGGGAGAGTTCTGAGACTGAAGTTGTGTCGCTTGCAGTGTCTGCACCGCTGGGAGTCCGAGAGACACCTCCACAGGCCCCACTGTCCATGCACGCACCGACCCGGCCCTGCAGGCAGAGAGCATGGTGCTCGGGCACCCACGGTGACTGTGGGCAGAGGCCAGCAGGGTGTGCACTGTCGCGACTTAATCCACCTGCGCTGTGGCGGCAGAACGCTGTGAGCGTCCAGCATGTGTGGGGGCCGCAGGCAAACTTCAGCTTCCCCGAAAGGCTGCTGAGCCTGTCTCGGTGGCGCCCAGCTCACCGCCATGTGCGGATGTCCGTCCACGTCTCCATCGTGTGCCTTTGGGATGGTTTTCTGTGAGCCGGGCCCCCGGCCCAGGGGACGAACAAGTAGGGGTGGCATCATCACGCTTCCCTGCGTGAGGCCCGCGCCGTTTCGAATTCTCCGTCGCGTGAGTGAGTGAGTGAGGGCCTGGAGTCACAGCCCACGGCGTGTTGTCAGGCGGGTGGACTTTGGCCGGCGGCTGCTTGAGAACTCACATCTGAGGGGACTTTGAGTTTGATGAGGGGGGTTCCCCCGTGGATCTTAGCCGTGGCCGTGCAGCGAGGTCCGTGTGTGCCTTCTCCTGGCCCGGTTGTTCCTGTCTATGTGAGTCAGGGCTGATCTCATACATCATTTCCTCCCTTTCATCATTTTCACTCCTCTGTGTTTTCTCTGAAGCCATTTGAGAAAGAATCATCAGCTCCTTCCCCTCCACCAAACTCCACCCCCTAGGCTGCCCCCACAGGAAAACACACTTTTCTCTTTGTTAATTTCCTTTAAACGTTGTTGGCTAATTCAAGGTTTTCATTTATTGAAACTATTTTGATGATTTACATTTTTTCTAAAACAATTTTTTGCATAGCTTAGAAATTTCTTGCTCCTAAAGCTTTTGTCTTGTATGATTTACAAAATCTTGATCATATCTGCATCATATATAGACACTTTCTTGACAGAATCATTTATTTCTGGTTCCTTTCTTGATCCGTCATGCTACACAGTAACGTATATCTCTTTCAGTAAGCAGCTGTCAGTGTTACAGATTATTTCAGTTCTTTCCCTCATGAATTTCTACGGTCATCTTTTTTTACATACATTTCCTTCTGTCATTTTTTTTAGTTTATTGAATAGTTTTTTGTTTTGTCAGCTGTATTGTCATATAATTACACACACTAAGATTCACCAATTTTAAGTGTACAATTTGATCCGTTTTGGTAAAGCACACACCTTTTGTGCCTCATCAGTCCCCCTCTTTTCTCCCTGGCCCGGGCCAGCCGCAGATGTGCTTCCGGTCGCTGTAGCTTTGCCTCTCTTAGAATTTCACATGAGGACTCTTGGAGCATTTTGTCTGTGGTTTCTCACTTCTTCCTGGCAGCATCTTTATTTTAAATTTTATTTTGAATGGACAAGTAATATTTGCGTATACAGGGTACAGCAAGATGTTTCGCTATGTGTGTGTTGAGGAATGATTAAGTCCTGTGGTGTGGATACTGTGGGGCTATAGCTGTGTGGCTGGCCAAGGTGTGGATACCGTGGGGCTCGCTGTGTGGCTGGCGGGGTGTGGATACTGTGGAGCTCGCGTGTGGCTGGCCGGGGCGTGGTGTCTGTGGGGTTCACTGTGTGTCTGGCGGGGTGTGGTTACTGTGGGGCTCGCCGTGTGGCTGGCTGGGGCGTGGTGTCTGTGGGGTTCACTGTGTGTCTGGCGGGGTGTGGTTACCATGGAGTTCACTGTGTGTCTGGCGGGGTGTGGTTACTGTGGGGCTGGTGGGGTGTGGATACTGTGGCGCTCACGTGTGGCTGGCCAGGGCGTGGATACTGTGGGGCTCACTATGTGTCCCTGGCCGAATGGGCAGTTTGTTCTTTCTATCACTGAGTAGCTTCTGCTGTGTGTGTGCTCCATCTCTCCCCTGTTCCGGGGTCGATAGACGTCTGGTTGCTTTGGTTTTTGCCTGTTGTGAGTAAAGCTGCTGTGTGTGTGTGCACTGATTTACGCAGACATGCTTGCGTTTTCCTGAGGTGATTAATACCACAGAGGTGAGCTCTGCCTCATCTGGTGGCCACATGTTTAGTTTTGTAAGAAGCTGTAAAACTGCTTCCAGGGCCCAGGAGTGGTGGCTCACTCCACTAATCCCAGCACTTCGGGAGGCTGAGGTAGGCAGATCACCTGAGGTCAGGAGTTCGAGGCCAGCCTGGCCAACATGATGAAACCCCATCTCTACTAAAAATACAAAAATTAGCCAGGTATGGTGGCGGGCGCCTGTCATTCCAGCTACTCGGGAGGCTGAGACAGGAAAATCGCTTGAACCCAGGAGGTGGAGGTTGCAGTGAGCCAAGATCGCACCACTGCACTCCAGCCTGGGCAACTAAGCAAGACTGTGTCTCTAGGCAAAAAAAAAAAAAAAAAAAAAAAAACGTGCTTCCGGGGTGGCCCTGAGTGACGCATTTCCAGGCAGCAGCGTTGACCCCTGCGGGCACGTGGCCACACGCTTTGCCTTTAGCCGTTCTGCGTGTGTGCAGGCGTCCCGTCCTGGCTGCACTCCTCATTTCCCTGATGTACGTGTTGACCACCTTACGTGTTTCTTTCTCATCAGTTTGCCTTTTTTTCATTTTGGGGCAGCTGTGTTGAGATATAACTGATGTGGGATGCATGGTGCGTGTGGAAGGTGCAGTTCAATGAGCTTTGACGTCCGTACCCACCCGTGAAACTATCCACAGCACCAAGACAATAGGTGTCCCTGCATCCTTGCGCTTGAGCGGGCACGTGCGCTGGACTTTTCTCTGCTGCTTTCTGACGCACGCCTGCCCTCATCCCACGCTACCTCAGGCCTCCTTTCTGTCAATATAGATTAGCCGGAATTTTCTGGAATTTTATGTGAACAGAATCGGACAGCAGGCACTTTTTTTATTATGGGAAAATTCACATAACAGAATTCACCACCATAACCATTTGGAGCACAGAGCTCAGAGATGTTTGTTGCATATACAGCACGGTGTTCCATGTGCGTGTGTGGAGGGTCGGATCGCGTGGTGTTCCCTGTGCATGTGCAGTTCCACTTCCGGCTTTCTGGGGAACCTGCACGCTGTCTTCCCGAGTGGCTGCACCGTTGTTCGTTCCCACTGTGTGAATTTTAGAACCGGCCCCTCCATTGCTACGACAGCCTGCTGGGATTGCGTCGGCATCCTGTTGACTCTAGATGAACTCGGAAGAATCTCAACCATATTGAGGCTTCCGTCTCATGAACGCGGTCCAGCTCTCCCTTATTTCAGGCATCTTTCACTTCTTTCAGTACGCCTCGTAGTTTGGTCTTGTTCACGGTTCATCACATTGATACCCAAGCATTTCCTGTTTCTAATGACACTGTACGTGGTATTTTTTTACTTTAATATGATTGTCAATTGTGAATGTTGAGAAGCACTGTTAGTTTTTATATGTGGACTTTGCATTTTCTGACCAAGTTTAACTCAGTCATCAGCTCTACCAGCTCAACCTTTAAGTCCGGCAGAGTCTCTAACGCACGGTCAGGTCATCTTCAGGTGAGCACAGTTCAGCCTTTCTCTTCTCGTCTGCATCTGTGTCTCCTCCCTGACTTTCTGTACACAGGCTCGGCCTGCCAGTGCAGTGCTGGAGAGCTGTGGAGAGCACGCCCCTTCCCGCCTCGGGCTCAAGTCGTCCCTGACGCAGCGGCCCTGCCTGGCGTCCTTCATCAGACTCAGGAGGCCCCTTCCCTTTTGGTTTCTTGTTTGCTGGGAGCTCTTGTTTTTTTTTTTGAGACAGGTTCTCATTCTGCCCCCGGGCTGGAGTGCAGTGGCATGATCTCAGCTCACTGCAGCCTCGACGTCCTGGGCTCCAGTGATCCACCCACCTCAGCCCTCCCGAGTAGCCGTGACTGCTGGCACCCGCCATCACACCTGGCTGATTTTTTCTTTTTTGGTAGAGACAGGGTTCTGCTACGTTGCCCAGGCTGGTCTGGAACTCCTGGGCTGGAAGGATCCTCTTGCCTCAGCCTCTCAAAGTGCTGGGATGATGACAGGCATGAGCCACCACGCCTGGCCTCAGTTTACTTTTTAAAATTATAAAAGTGCCTTGAAGTTTGTCCGGGATGCTAGGTGTGTATTTCTGCGTGTATTGAGGGGGCAGTGAGGTTTTCCTTTGGTCCTCTAAAAGGTGAATGGACCTGACTGAGTCTGAGTGTGAAGGCAGCCCCGGTCCTTGGGTGAGCCCCCGGTCCGGTCCCTGTTCCACCGCAGCGTGTCACGCTTCTTCTGTGCATCAGCTGTGCATTGCCCGGCCACGCAGGGGTAGCGTCTGCGGTCATGAAGGACTGGTCTTGACCTGACTGACGTCTCAGCGTGAAGGCAGCCCCAGTGTTTGGGTGAGCCCCCGGTGTTTGGGTGAGCCCCCTGTGTTTGGGTGAGCCCCTGGTCCCTGGGTGAGCCCCCGGTCTTTGGGCGAGCCCCTGGTCCCTGGATGAGCCCCGGTCTTTGGGTGAGCCCCCTGTGTTTGGGTGAGCCCCAGTCTTTGGGTGAGCCCCCTGTGTTTGGGTGAGCCCCTGGTGTTTGGGTGAGCCCCAGTCTTTGGGTGAGCCCCTGGTCCCTGGGTGAGCCCCGGTCTTTGGGTGAGCCCCCGGTGTTTGGGTGAGCCCCTGGTCCCTGGGTGAGCCCCCAGTGTTTGGGCGAGCCCCCGGTCCCTGGGTGAGCCCTCAGTCCCTGGGTGAGCCCCCGGTCTTTGGGCGAGCCCCTGGTCCCTGGGTGAGCCCCAGTCTTTGGGTGAGCCCCCAGCCCCCGATCCCGGGTCCACCACACGGTGTCACACTTCTCCTATGTGTTGGGTCCACATTGCCAGGCCTTGCAAGGGGTTGCATCTGCGCTCGGAAGGACTGGCCTGCGGTCTCCTTTTCTTGTGATAGCTTGGTCTGGTTTAGCATCGGGGGGATGCTGGCCTCGGAGAGTTGCTTGGAAAATGTCCTTTAGAATTCACTTTTCTGGAGCCATTTGTTTAGAATGGGTGTTATTTTTATTTGAATGTTTGGTAGAACTCATCAGTGAAGCCATTTGGGACAGTTTTCTCTGTGGGAAGGTTTTTAACGACAGCATGAATTGTTTCAGTAAACACAGGCTGTCTGTATCATCTTTTCTCTTTTTTTTTTTTGGAGACAGAGTCTTGCTCTGTCACCCAAGCTGGAGTGCAATGGCACCATCTCACCTCACTGCAACCTCCACCTCCTGGGTTCAAGCAATTCTCCTGCCTCAGCCTCCCGAGTAGCTGGGATTACAGGCATGCGCCATCACGCCCGGCTAATTTGTGTATTTTTAGGAGAAACGGGGTTTCACCATGTTGGCCATGCTGGTCTCGAACTCTTGACCTCAGGTGATCCACCCGCCTTGGCGTCTCAAAGTGCTGGGATGACAGGCGTGAGCCACCGCGCCCGGCCACTGCCACCCACTTTTAGACCGTCGGATCTCACAAGAACTCAGGATTACGAGAGCAGCAAGGGGGCTGTCCACCCTCATCACCCAGTCACCCCCCAGCAGAGCCCTGCTCCAACACTCAGGATCACAGTTCTCCCTAAGACTTGGGTGGGGACTCCGAGCCAAAGCCCACCACTGGTTCATGTGACCCTGAAGACTCCTCCGGCTCCGCGATGTCACTCGCTCACGTAGCTCGGCAGCGTTTTCACACATCTTTACGTGTCTGCAGATTGTCCTCTTGTCCCGTCACCCGCCGAGAAACGCGTGCTGAACTTGCCGGCCGTGGTTGTGGCGTCCTCCTTTGTCCTCTCACACCCGTCGGTCGGTGTCGGCGTGCCCTGTGCGAGTGTAGACGCTCAGGACTTTGTCCGCCTCGTGAGTCCCCCGCTCAGCAGCACCATCACGTGGGCCTTGGGGCCGGTGGTGTTTCCTGCTCAGGGAGCTACTCTGAGGTCAGCAGAGCCATAATGGAATAGGGTTCAGCAGTACACGGGCAGACGATCCACACAGAGCAAGGTGTGTGAGTCCCACACGCGTGTGCTGAGCGAGGGAAGCCAGGTCTAAAAGTCCGCAGATGGCCGGGTCCCGTTGCCGTGTCCTGGAAAAGGTGAACCGGAGCCACAGGGAGGAGGCCTGGGGGCCGTCGCCGTAGCGGACTGCGGAGGGCCGGAAGGGACTGTCAGGGCTGGCGGCCTCGTTCCCTGTCCTGGCCGTGCGGGTGGGCATGCCGCTGCGTTGCCGGGCCCCACAAGGAGTCGGTCTTCCTGTGTGTCGATCACGAAAAGACTTTTAAAAGTCAGATCAGGGTGTCTGATGTTTTATTCCCTTTCTGATAAGGATTTTGTAACATTCAGGTAAAACTGCTTTCCTTTGTATCGTTTGCATTTTAGAGTTGATTATCTCCATTTACTTTAGGATTATTTTAAATTATGAGCTAATTCATTTGGAGGTAATTTTCGGGTTTGGTGTGGTGGGGGGACTGTGTGCCCAGCACTCTCCCGCTCAGTTCTCATCCCCCAGACGCCGGGGGTGCAGCTGTCTCTGGTTGCAGTGTCATCCCTGTAGTCCCAGCACTTTGAGAGGCCAAGGCGGGAGGATGGCTTGCGGCCAAGGGTTCCAGACCAGCCTCGGCAACATAGTGAGACTTCACTGTAGAAATTTTAAAAATTACCCAGGCATGATAGCGCACACCTGTGGTCCCAGCTACTTGGGAGGCTAAGGTGGGAGGATTGCTTGAGCCCGTGAAGTTGAGACTGCACTGAGCTGTGATCACACACTGCACTCCAGCCTGGGCAACAGCAAGACCGTGTCTCGAAAAACAAGTAAAATAAAAAATGGATCACGCTGTGATCACACACTGTACTCCAGCCTGTAGGTCTGGACACATTAGACGCTAGCCTGTAGGGCTGGATAGATTTGATGCTCCATCCCTGCCACTGGGTCATTACGGTGTGTCTTGCACACGGTGAGGAGCACAGATGTGAAGGCTCACACATCCCCCCATCCCTGGGTGTTGAGCGCTTGGGGTTTGAAACCTGCACAGCCTGTGAGCCAGAATGGTCTCATGAGGTCAAAAGCGTGGGACTAGCACCAGCCCGAGGGCCCGGTGCTGCACCCAGCTCGTTCCCTCCCACCGCACCGGGACGCCCTTCCAGGTGGCCAGGGCTGAGCTCCGTCAGGAGCCTCATCACGGGAGCCGGCACGTGCCTGTGCGTCCTGCAGGGCCTGGCCCCTCCAGCTGCACAGGTGCGCCAGCCGGAGAGCGTCCTTTCCCATAGCTGCACTGCAATCCCCGCTGTGGCGCGCAGCCCCCTCCGCAGTCCCCCACGCCCTCCGTGGTCACTCCCGCCCTGCACCTGTCAGGACGACTCTGCCACAGTTTATTCCTCTAGTCCCTGCTCTCACGTCCGGCTCCTCTCGCCTGGGGCACCGTGAACCAAGCAGCCGACATCCCCATCCGTGCAGGCTCTCACGGGCACAGGCCCTCTTCCCACTGGTGTGCTTCTGGGAGGACGGATGCCCTGGCCGGGCCATGGGGCTTTATGCTCAGCCGCCCCGTGGGCCGCTTTCCCGGCAGTTGCGCGGCGTCCCAGTTCCCCCAGCAACGCGGAGGACACCCAGCTGCCTGGCAGCCTCGCGGGGTCTGGCGTCTTCAGTCCTTTTTGTCTCTGCCGCGCGTGTCATGTTCTTGTTGCCACCTCTCCGTGCCCCGTGAACCCTGCCCTCACCAGCGCCAGTGCTGGGCGCTTCCCCTTGTCTACGGCCGCCGTGCACCCCTCTCCGGAGGGCAGCGCATGTCCAGACTCGGTCGTGTTCGGGCCTGTTTCTCACTGATGCTTAAAATTCTGCCTCTGAGTCCCTCATCAGAATCTCGCCTTGCAGAGACATTTCTCCCTCTGTGTCATGTCCTGTCGTGGTGTTTCCCGTGCTGGTAGCTGACCCTGAGTCCTGCGCTGGGGCGGTGCAGCAGGCCGCTCTCTTCCTTCAGGGAGTGCACGTGTGTCCCATGAAAGAAACCTTGGCCACGGCAGAGCCGTGCAGCGTCACTCGTTTCCTTCCAGGAGGGCCGCTGTTTGGCCTTTCACCCTTCGGGCTGGGATCCCCTGGTATTCAGTTTGTGTGAAGTGTGTTTGCCTGTGGATATTCCACGGGGCTCTGTCCCAACTCACTTCCTTCCCTTGCTCTCTTAGGCCACCGGTGCCTGACGGAGACTGACTGAGTCTTCATTACTCTGACTTTACAGGAAGGGTTGAAACCGGGCGGTAGGACTTATATCCACCAACTTGGTCCCCCTGTGAGTTCTTTTGTGTTCCCTGGTAAGTTTTCACATGAGCCTGTCCGTGTATACTACAAACCCCAAAACAACAGGCCCTCGGTGCATGTGGATGGGGATTGCTGGACTTTGGGTGGGGATCGCGTGGACTCTGGGTCAACAGAGTCGTCTGGAGGAAATTGCAGTCTGTGAACTCAGCAGTGAGGTCCACCTCACCACGTTGAGGTTGTCTTTAATTTCACCCAGCCGTGCCCTGCAGTTTGCTTTGTAGACACTGTGTGTGATTTTTGTTCCATTTTTTCGTAGGTTGATTTTTCATGCTCTTGATAGATGGCATTATTGAAGATTTTATTTTCTAGTTGTTTGTTGCCAGTATATTGAAATAATTTATTTTTGCATATTGTCCTTGGATGCAGCAACTTTGCTGAAGATACTTATTAATTCCCGTATTTGGTAAGCATTTGGATTGTCTACACAGTGTGTTGCTTGTGAATTATGACGATTCTGCCTCTTCCTGCCTGTCGGCGTATCTTTCAGCCTTTCCCTTGCCTGCTGCCCTGGCTCGGCCGTCCAGGCGGCCTTGGTGGTGACACTGTCTTCTTGTTCCCAGCACAGGGAGGAAGTGTTCGTGTGTCATCGCTGTCTGAGCAGCTGGGGTGTTTCGTAGAGGCCCTTTGTCTGAGCATTCAGGCTGCTGTCACGAAACACCATAGCCCGGGCAGCTCGTCACCAGCAAGACATTTACTGTTCACAGGTCTGCAGGCTGGAAGATCTCGGTGTGGCAGAGTGGTGCCTGGTTCATCGACGGCGCCTTCCCGCTGCGTCCTCACGGGGTGGAAGGGGTGAGGGAGCTCTCTGGGGTCCCTTAGAAGGGGACTCATCGCATTCATGAGGCCCCACCTCCCAACACCATCGCCTCGGGGGAGAGGATTTCAACACGTGGATCTTGGGGACCCAGGCATTCAGGCCATAGCACCCTTTATGAGAGTAAGAGTGTCCCTCCTGATTCTGGTTTCCTGGTCTATTATTATTATGATTTTTCAGTTATTGCCGAGTTGGACTTGCTACTGTGTGTTCTGTGTGGGATTTCTGCCTCTGCTCTCCAGTGATAACTGGCCTGTGACTTCCTGTGTCCCTGACCGCGTCCAGGCTGTGCCAGCCTCGGAACAGGCACTGGGAAACGCCCCTCGTTTTTCTTCTCCAGGGGAATGCATGTGTGATTTCTTCCTTCAATGTTTGGTCGACTCATGGGAGCAGCCTTTGGGGGCTGGAATTTTCTTGGTGGAACAGTTTTAAATTATGGACACAATTTCTTGCAGAAACAGCTCTTTCAGATTTTCTATTGTAGTTTATTTTTTGACTTGTTCATCAGGGAGTCTGTTTCACCAGTCATCTGACTTATAGGCATAAAGTGATTCATGAGCATCCACTATCTGATGTTTGTAGGATCTGTAGTTACAGCTGACATGGCTAATCTGTATTTGCTCTCTTTTTTTTTTTTTTTTTTTTTTTTGAGACAGAGTCTCTCTCTGTCGCCCAGGCTGGAGTGCAGTGGTGTGATCGTGGCTCACTGCAACCTCCACCTCCCAGGATCAAGTGATTCTCCTGCCTCAGCCTCCCGAGTAGCTGGGATTACAGGCGTCTGCCACCATGCCAGGCTAATTTTTGTGTTTTTAGTAGAGACAGGGTTTCACCATGTTGGCCAGGCTGGTCTCCAATTCCTGACCTCAGGTGATCCACCCCCCTTGGCCTCCTAAAGTGCTGGGATTACAGCCATGAGCCACCGAGTCCAGCCAGGGTTAATTAATTTTTAAGAAATCTTTCAAATCATTGAGTTTTGATTTTGTTGATTTTCTGTTACTATTTACTTTTCGTTGCATCTCTGCCATGTATTTGTTCCTTTGGGGTAGAAGTGTAGACGATCGATTTTAAACTTTCCTTCCTCACGCGTGTATTTAAGGCTGTGAACCTGCCATGGGTCGCTGCTGTAGGTGCGTCCCACACATTCCATGAGATGTTTCTGTCGCCGTCCGATTCACCGCGTTGCCTGGCTGACGGGGCCATTTATTCCCATACTTACTGGTTCTTAGTACGTGCCGCTTGATTTCCAGACGCTGGGGATGCAGCCGCCTCTGGTTACAGTGCCCACGCGTGGTCTGTGGTCAGGGGAGACTGCGTGCCCGGCACTCCCACGCTCAGCTCTCGCGACTGTTTGAAGGCTGGAGCGAAAACCACGTTGAGTTTGCAGACGCCCGGACAGGCCTCGCTGAGCGTGCTGTGTCTTTCTGCAGCAGAGGGTCTCTGGGCAGCGTCGGTCAGGCGCGAGGTACGCAGCAGGAGCGCCAGCGTCCAGGCCCCGCTGACTGCCCACTCCTGCCCTCTCTGCCCCAGGCCTGCAGCTGCCCCCTCTACTGGAAGGGGCTGCTCTTCTATGGCGCCGGCGGGGAGCGCACGGGCTCCGTGTCCGTCCACAAGTTCGTCACCATGTGGAGAAAGTGAGTCCTGGGCTGGGCAGGGGGCTGTGTCGGGAGGGCAGAGGTGTCCCCGGGTCCCCGTGGTGCCAGGACGGGTGCCCCCTGAGGCTGCCGCAGTGAGAGGAGAAACCCTTATACGGGCACAGGCCTGGCCGTCCTGTGCGGCCACCTGCCACGCACCACGTGGAACACCACACACGTGTTCCCACCCTGCGTCTGTGGGGTCGAAAGCCACCCCCCTGTGAGGGTGGTGCCCAGTCATCCTGTCCTTCCAGAATCCTCCAGAACTGCCACGATGACACGGCCAAGTTCGTCCATCTGCTCATGAGCCCCAGCTGCAACTACCTGGTGCAGGAGGACTTTGTCCCCTTCTTGCAGGTGAGAGCCTGCGTCTATACCACAGGCCTTATCCCTCACGGGAGGGCTGGCGTCTACACCATATGCCTTATCCTTTACAGGAGGGCCCACGTCTACACCGCACACCTCATGGGAGCGCCCGCGTCTACAGCGCATGCCTCACGGGAGGGCCGGCGTCTACACCGCACGCCTCATGGGAGGGCCCGCGTCTACACCGCATGCCTCACGGGAGGGCCCGCGTCTACACCGCATGCCTCACGGGAGGGCCGGTGTCTAGACCACACGCCTCATCCCTCACGGGAGGGTCCGCGTCTACACCGCACACCTCATGGGAGGGCCCGCGTCTACACCACATGCCTCATCACTCACGGGAGGGCTGGCGTCTACACCATACGCCTTATCCCTCACGGGAGGGCCCGCGTCTACACCGCATGCCTCACGGGAGGGCCCGCGTCTACACCATACGCCTCATCCGTCACGGGAGGGCCGGTGTCTACACCGCACACCTCATCCCTCACAGGAGGGCCCGCGTCTACACCGCACACCTCATGGGAGGGCCCGCGTCTACACCACATGCCTCATCACTCACGGGAGGGCGGGCGTCTACACCATACGCCTCATCCCTCATGGGAGGGCCCGCGTCTACACCGCACACCTCATGGGAGGGCCCGCGTCTACACCGCATGCCTCACGGGAGGGCCGGCGTCTACACCACAGGCCTCATCCCTCACGGGAGGGCCCGCGTTTATACCGCACACCTCATGGGAGGGCCCGCGTCTGCAGCGTCCACACCGCACACCTCACGGGAGGGCCGGCGTCTACACCGCGCGCCTCGTGTCTTCCCACCCGCAGGACGTGGTGAACACGCACCCGGGGCTGTCGTTCCTGAAGGAGGCGTCCGAGTTCCACTCGCGCTACATCACCACGGTGGGTCCCCAGCGGAGAGGCCGTCGGTTCCAGCGCGGGGCGCGGGTGTTTCTCCAGCGGCCGCCGCGGGGCTTCTGCGGAGCGGGGCGGGCGGGGCCCGGGGGTCCTGAGCTTTCGGAGGAGGCGGCCGCGCCCTGGGAGGGTCTCCGCCCGCCCAGGAGCCCGGTGTTGGGGGGACTCTGGTTTTCGGGGTGGCCGCGCCCCTTTCCCACCTGTCCTGGACCCGTGTAGCTCCGGGGCGTCCCCGGCCAGACCCTCCCCGCTTTCCGCGGCCTGGGGTGGCGCCTCCCGCAGGGCCCTTCCCGCTGCCCCCGCCTGTGCCCTGGCGGGCCCGGTGGGGCTGAGACCAAGGCCGCCCCTCTCCTGGCTCCCGGTCTCCGTGTGGGGCGGGGCTCCTGGGGGTCTGCGCACCCACCGCACTGACGGCGCCCCCGCAGGTCATCCAGCGGATCTTCTACGCCGTGAACCGGTCCTGGTCCGGCAGGATCACCTGCGCCGAGCTGCGGAGGAGCTCCTTCCTGCAGGTGCGGAGCGGCCCCCTGCCCCCTGCCCCCTGCCCCCTGCCCCCTGCCCCCTGCCTTGTCCCTACCTCTCCTACCTCCAGTCCCTTCCCTCCCCCCTCTCCCTCCCTCCCCCTCCTTCCCCCTCCCCCCCACTCCCACCCCCACCCCCACCCCCACCTCCACCTCCACCTCCACCGCGCTCCCAGCCCACCCCCAGGCCTGTGAGCACTGGAACCGCGCCGCCTGCGGTTGGGGGTCCACGGTTGATCTAGGAGGCGGGTGGGGCCGTACTGGGCACCACCCTGAGGGCGAGCCGAGCCCTGACTCCCCCAGAGCTGACCCCCACCCCCACGCCCGCCTAGGGAGCCACCCCCATGCTGGAACTCCCCCCACCGCAGAGTTGCCCCCACTCGGAGCGCCCCCGGCCCCAGCTGCCCAGTCCCCCCCACCCACGGAGCGGCCCCGCCCCGCCCAGCCTTCCCTGCCCCGCCCGCAGCCGGGCGGACTTGGGGCGTCCCCGCAGAGGCCCCGCGCTCAGGCCGCCTGGGTCCTTTGGCAGAATGTGGCGCTGCTGGAGGAGGAGGCGGACATCAACCAGCTGACCGAATTCTTCTCGTACGAGCATTTCTGCGTCATCTACTGCAAGTTCTGGGAGCTGGACACGGACCACGACCTGCTCATCGATGCGGACGACCTGGCGCGGCACAATGACCACGGTGCGCGGGGGCACAGGGGCGGGCGGGCCGCGGGGACACCGAGCACACCCTTCTCTCAGGGCCTGCGGGTCTGCAGCTGCCTCTCCTTCCGCACTCCCCGCTGTGTGTCTGCAGCTGCCTCTCCTTCCCCACTCGCCGCTCTGTGTCTGCAGCTGCCTCTCCTTCCCCAGTCGCTGGCCCGTGTCTGGGTCCCCGCGTGCGCCTCTGCCCGAGGCCTCTGCCTGCGGCCGTCTACAGGGTCAGTGTGGCCGCTGGTCCTGAAGCTCCTGGCCCGAGGGCCAGCAGCGCTGTGGGGCTTCCTTGTTAACACCCGAGCAAGGGCGGGCAGACCACACGCCTTCCCTCAGGAGCTCCAGGTTGCAGCCCCCAAGGCCTGGAGCAGTTTCCATCCAATCCCGGACTAGGTGGAGTCCCAGGCTTAGAGGTCGTTCAAATACCTCCGCGGGAGCTGGTGCCGCCCAGGTGTCCTCACAGCAGCCACCGCCTCCCGGCCCTTCTAAGAGTCATCCACACTTGCAGGAACTCAAAGCGACCTGTGGCCTGTGGGGCTGGAGTTTTCTAAAGGATTCCTTTAAGTGTGCTTTTTTTTTTTGAGACGGAGTCTTGCTTTGTCGCCCAGGCTGGAGTGCAGTGGCGCGATCTCGGCTCACTGCAAGCTCCACCTCCCGGGTTCACGCCATTCTCCTGCCTCAGCCTCCCGAGTAGCTGGGACTACAGGCGCCCACTACCACGCCCGGCTAATTTTTTGTATTTTTAGTAGAGACGGGGTTTCACCGTGTTAGCCAGGATGGTCTCGATCTCCTGACCTCGTGATCCGCCCGCCTCGGTCTCCCAAAGTGCTGGGATTACAGGCGTGAGCCACCGCGCCCGGCCTAAGTGTGCTTTTTACCTCAAAAAAAGCATATGACCAAGACTGTTTCCGAATTACGGTGGCATCTGTTGTGTGTGGTCGACTCATATATGCCTGGTTCCCCGAATGTGAGCTGCACCCGTCTGCGTCTCCCGGGGCTGGTCGTGGGTCGCGTGGCTGCAGTAGATCCCTGCGTCGGACATGCACCTGAGCAGACGTAGCATTCCCTGGATTTGTCCTGCGCTCAGTTCAGGGAGCCACCTGCGCCCTGGGCCCCTACCTAGCCACGATGAGAGCACAGCTCCACAGCGCCGGCCCGTGTGGCCTGAGCCAGCACCTGCACAGCTGGGAATCGGCCCAGAACCAGGCGCTCACTGTCCCTGTGAACCCCCGGCGCGGCCCCAGCTTTCCGCGTTCCTCTGGATGGAGCTCACTCTCGGTCCCAGGGCAGGATGCCGTGTGCGGCCAGGCTGCGCTGTTTCTCCCGCACTGCGGCCTGAAGAGGGGGGCACCTTGGCTCATGCGTCCCAGGGACACCGGTGACCGCAGGGATGGCCGCCCAGGCTGCGGGACCTTCTCGTGGCGGCCCGAGCTGACGGCGACGGTGCTTTCACTCCCGCCTCTCGTTAGTGAGGTCTCCCTCCCGCCTCCTGTTGGTGAGGTTTCACTCCCGCCTCTCGTTAGTGAGGTCTCCCTCCCGCCTCTCGTTGGTGAGGTTTCACTCCCGCCTCTCGTTGGTGAGGTCTCCCTCCCGCCTCCTGTTGGTGAGGTCTCCCTCCCGCCTCCTGTTGCTGAGGTAGCACTCCCGCCTCCTGTTGCTGAGGTTTCACTCCGGCCTCCTGTTGCTGAGGTCTCACTGTCGCCTCCTGTTAGTGAGGTTTCACTCCCGCCTCTCGTTAGTGAAGCTTTGGTTGAAACGTGTTTGTTTCCGTGATCACACTCGAGGTCTCTCTCTCCGTCTGAAAGCTGAACCTTTGAGGCCTGAATATTCTGCTCTTTACAAGTCGGTCTTGGAGCCGCGGTCAGCTTTGCGCTCTGTGGATTTCACACTGGACTTGGCTCTGCTTGACGGGAAAGCGTGGCGGGCACCCAGGAGGGGCCGTGCAGGGGCATCGGGGCCCCGGGGCTCTCCCAGACCCAGGCCTCCTCTCAGCTTTTCGGTCCCCACCGCATCCAGTCTCGGCTCTGGGGGGTGGTGACGTTGGGGCCGAGGCACGGTGCGGGCTGCCCATCAACCCCATTCCTTTCCAGCCATTTCTACCAAGATGATCGACAGGATCTTCTCAGGAGCAGTCACACAGTACGTACGGCTCAGGCGCCTGACGGCAGCCATTGCCCCTGTGAGGACCCGGGTCCCTCTCCTCATCGTTGCCTGACATGAGCTTTTCGTGTCCCCACAGCGAGTGGCTGTCACCCCAGGCCCTGAGGAGGGGGGCACGTGTCTCTGTCACGTGAAACCCTAGTGGGGGGGTGGCACAAGACTCTGTCACGTGAGGTCTGAGGAAGGGGGTGGCCCAGGCCCCAGGTCGGGGGTTCTTGTCGGGCGCTGGGCCTGAGTGAGCAGTAACGAAGGTGCACTCCTGACCCCACCTGGATCTGGGGGAAACCCTCTGGCCATGGGGCCTCCACCTCCTCCCTGGAGGGGCAGGAGGAGGGGCAGGAGGACGGCCGGGCCCGGGGGGCTCCCCTCACCAAGGCGCGTGGGCAGGGGCTCCGTTTCTGTGAAGCTCTCCCTGACATGCATCATCGTCTCTCCATCCTGGCTTTGGATCTAGAGGCAGAAAAGTGCAGAAGGAGGGGAAGATCAGCTATGCCGACTTTGTCTGGTTTTTGATCTCTGAGGAAGACAAAAAAACACCGACCAGGTGGGTTCCTGCTGCGGCGTGCGTTTGTCCCGGTGGAGGGGCCGGGAGCCGCCCATGTGACATGTGTCCCCAGGCGGATGCCTGCACGCCTGCTGGGGGCTGCACGGCACAGGGGGACGCGTGCACGCCCGGTGGGGGCTGCAGGGGACAGGGACGCGTGTGCGCCCTGTGGGGGCTGCAGGGGACGGGGACGCGTGCGTGCCCGGTGGGGGCTGCAGGGGACGGGGACGCGTGCGTGCCCGGTGGGGGCTGCAAGGCACAGGGGGAACGTGTGCGCGCCCGGTGGGGGGCTGCCCCAGGGGCTGCAGGTCACGGGCTGGGAGGGCCCAGGGCAGGGGCTGACAGAGTTCGCTGTGCCGCAGCATCGAGTACTGGTTCCGCTGCATGGACCTGGACGGGGACGGCGCCCTGTCCATGTTCGAGCTCGAGTACTTCTACGAGGAGCAGTGCCGAAGGCTGGACAGCATGGCCATCGAGGCCCTGCCCTCCCAGGACTGCCTCTGCCAGATGCTGGACCTGGTCAAGCCGAGGACTGAAGGTGATGCCCCGTGAGGGCACGGCCCAGGGTGAGGGGACGGACGGGCGAGAGGACGGCCCAGGGTGAAGGGACGGACGGGCGAGAGGACGGCCCAGGGTGAAGGGACGGACGGGCGAGAGGACGGCCCAGGGTGAAGGGACGGACGGGAGGGAGGACGGCCCAGGGTGAGGGGACGGACGGGAGGGAGGACGGCCCAGGGAGAGGGGACGGACGGGAGGGAGGACGGCCCAGGGTGAGGGACGGACGGGAGGGAGGACGGCCCAGGGTGAAGGGACGTCCCTGTGAGGCGCTGTCCCTGCTGCCAGGGGACACTGGGAAAGGGCCGCAAGAACCTCCTATTCGGGGCGTCAACACCCCCCGAGGGTGACCTGGAGAACCTAGGGCCGGAGCTCACTGGGGATGTCAGCACTGGGCTGAGGGAGCAGTTACCACGTTCGTGCTGTTGTCGCTCAAGGCGGTCCTCCGCTCTCACCCCCCCCCCCGCTCCTCCCCTCTCACCCCCCCCCCGTCTCCTCCCCTCTCACCCCCCCCCGTCTCCTCCCCTCTCACCCCCACCCTCCGTCTCCTCCCCTCTCACCCCCACCCCCCCGTCTCCTCCCCTCTCACCCCCACCCCCCCGTCTCCTCCCCTCTCACCCCCACCAACCCCGTCTCCTCCCCTCTCACCCCCACCCCCCGTCTCCTCCTCTCTCACCCCCACCCCCCCGGCTCCTCCCCTCTCACCCCCCCGGCTCCTCCCCTCTCACCCCCCCCGGCTCCTCCCCTCTCACACCCCCGGCTCCTCCCCTCTCCCCCCTCCGGCTCCTCCCCTCTCCCCCCCGCTCCTCCCCTCTCACCCCCACCCCGGCTCCTCCCCTCTCACCCCCACCCCGGCTCCTCCCCTCTCACCCCCACCCCGGCTCCTCCCCTCTCACCCCCACCCCGCTTCTCTTCTCAGCCCTGTTCCCTCCGCACCATCGACCCAGCTCCTCCCACCCACCCCCGTGCCCTCTAAGGCAAAGGGGAGCCCCACCGTCCATGCCGCCTGGCTTTCTTCTGCATCTCAGAATTCAGCTCTGGGACTTTCACTTTGGAGATGGCTCTGAGGCCCGGGCACCGCCCTGCAGCCCTGCCCCTCCCTGGCCGTGGGGCTCCTCCTGCTGCTCAGTGTCCCCGGGACACACTCTGGCCTCTGCCTGCACGGGGAGCTCCGTTCTCTGTAATTTCAGATCCAGGGGCGCCCCTGCTGGCCACGCCTCCCTGCGCCACGTCCCAGTCCACGCGTCCTTGGGGCATCAGTGGCCCCTAGCCGCCTCCGCGTCATGGCCTCCCACGCCTCAGTCCCCACCCAGAACCAGGACACTCGTGTGTCCGCCTTTCACGTCAAACACGTGGCGTGAGAGCCTGGAGCTTCGTGCCGCGTCCTTAAGCACGTGTGACAGGATGCACGCACCCCACACTCAGGCCCCAAAGGTGAGGCCGGGCTCACGCGCCTTGGACGCACTCCCCTCCTCGCAGGGAAGATCACGCTGCAGGACCTGAAGCGCTGCGAGCTGGCCAACGTCGTCTTCGACACCTTCTTCAACATCGAGAAGTACCTCGACCACGAGCAGAAAGAGCAGATCTCCCTGCGCAGGGTGAGTGCAGCGGGCACGCGCGCTGGGCCGTGCCACGCCATGTGCGTAACCCGTGTGCTTCCTCCAGGACGGTGACAGCGGCGGCCCCGAGCTCTCGGACTGGGAGAAGTATGCGGCCGAGGAGTACGACATCCTGGTGGCCGAGGAGACCGCGGGAGAGCCCTGGAAGGACGGGTGAGTGGGAGGACGGGTGAGTGGGGGAACGGGTGAGTGGGGGGACGGGTGTGTGTGCAGCCAGGGGATGTGGGGCCAGTCAGGTGGGGTGCGCGGACACGGCGGTGGGGGTGAGACCTGACACGGGGCCGGTGAGGTAAGGACAGCCGACGACGGGGCCGGGCCTCGGTGCAGTCTCCCTGCGGCACCCTGTTTACCGCAGCTCAGTGGCGGGACCCGGGAGCCCCCCGCCCGTTGTCCCCCGCGTGGGGTTCTGTGATCCTGGGCGCGAGGCTTCACACATCAGGCCCAGCACGGGGAGGCCGAGTCAAGACGTGTTTCGCCAACGACGTCTGTCCTTATCCCACGGCTGGCACCTGCTGGGCAGGCTGCAGGGCCCGTGGCCATTCCAGCCCCCACTTCGGCCTTCCAGCCTCGGAGGCCCCGAGAGGCCATGGGCTGGTTGCTTTCTCACGGAGTGTGAGGGTTCTTCGTGTCTTCAGGATACAAACCCTTTATTTGCGAAGTGTTCACCTTTTTCCTAGTTTGTGATGTAGGTTTTCACCCCCTCTTCACGTGGTGTCTCAGAGATGTTCTGAATTTGGAGGAGGAGACACTGACTGGTTATTTTTCAGCGGTGTTTTTGGTGTCATATCTAAGAATTCATTCCTGAATCCGAAGCCACAAAGATTTTCCTCTGCGATGTTTTGCGTTTTGGTCTGGGGTCCGCTTGAGTAACCTTCCCTGTGGGGTGTGAAGCTCGGATTGAGGTTCCCCTTGTGGTATGTGGGTGTCCGGGTGTCCGACTGTCCCAACACCAGCTTTGCAGGCCGCAGCGTTGCCTCGGCGTCGTGACTGTGCCGTGTGCGGGCTCTGTTCCGGAACCTTCCTCCGTCTCACTGCTGCACGCGTCTGTCCGTTCCCGCGGCAGAGCTGGCTGCGGTGAGAAGCCTCCGACTTGGGCGCCGTGGGGAACTGTCGGGGCCATTCTGGTGTTGGGCTGCCTGTGTGTGAATCTTAGACTCAGCCCGTCCTTGCTCGGCCATCCTGTGGGAACGTGTGTTGGACTGTGACGTGGTGGTGAGCGCTGGTCCCGTGACCACGTGGACCGTGGCCCCCACCAGCCTCCCGTGGTGCACGCTGGAGCGATGTGGTCACTTTTGCCATCCTGTGCTGAGCTTCTCACTGCTTCTGTCCCGCGCTACGTTGGCTATTCTGGTTTCTTTGCCTTTGTATGAAAACACATAAGAATAAGCTCCTTCTGGCTGGGCGCGGTGGCTCACGCCTGTCATCCCAGCACTTTGGGAGGCCAAGGCGGGTGGATCACGAGGTCAGGAGATCGAGACCATCCTGGCTAACACGGTGAAACCCCGTCTCTACTAAAAATACAAAAAATTAGCTGTGCGTGATGACAGGCACCTGTAGTCCCAGCTACTTGGGAGGCTGAGGCAGGAGAATGACGTGAACCCGGAAGGCGGAGCTTGCGGTGAGCTGAGATCGCGCCACCGTACTCCACCCTGGGCGACAGAACGAGACTCTGTCTCAAAAAAAAAAAAAAAAAAAAAAGCCAGGGATGGTGGCACACGCCTGTAATCCCAGCTACTGGGGAGGTGGAGGTTGCAGTGAGCCAAGATCGCGCCACTGCACTCCAGCCTGGGCAACGAGAGCGAAACTCCATTTCCAAAACAAAAACAAAAAATCTGAACTTTTGAGTGAGATCTCACTGAGTGAATGGATCCCTGTGGGCCCAGCTGCCGTCTTCATAGCCGCGGGAGGCCCAGTCCACAGGCGCCGTCCGTGTCTCTTGGCAGGATTTTTGTAGCTTTCCGTGTACGCTTGATGTGAATGTTGTGAGACTTCTGGGTGTTTCCTGATGGTTTCCTGTTGTCAACGGTGCTTTTAAGGTTCCCGTTTCCAGTTGTTCGTTGGTAGCATATAGAATTTATTGACCTTGTGTTTTGCATCTTTATGAAACACACTTACTAGATCTCAAAGCTCTCTGTCGGCTCTTTGGGGTTTTCTGCGTGGACAGCCCATGTCTGTCAGTGGGTCCGTTTGTCGTCTTCCTTTTCACCCCTCTGTGTACGTTACTTCCTTTTCACCTCTCTGTGTATGTTACTTCCTTTCTCTTGCCCGCTGCACAGCCTGGAACCCGCAGGGTGTTGTGGTGGATGTCAGGGCAGACCACGGCCAGCCTTGAGTGAGCCCTGCTGGTTTGTGTGCCGTCCTCGTTCCCAGTCCTGGGGGACGTCTCCCCTCACACAGCGGTAAGCACGCTCATTGGCGAGGATGTTCTCCCTGTTCCTGGTCTGCGGAGGCTTTCTCACAGTGGGGGCCGAATTTCTCAGATGCTTTCGCTCCGTGGTTCCTCTGTGTGTCCACACAGCGAGTTACACCGAGTCATTTTCAGCCAGCCTCGTGTTCCCAGGATAGATCTTGCCGAGTCGTATGTTATACTCACATATTACTGGATTCTCTTTGCAGAGATTATCTGTAGTTTTTTTTTTTTTTTTTTTTTTGAGACAGGGTCTTGCTCTGTCACCCAGGCTAGAGGGCAGTGGCGTGATCTCAGCTCACTGCAGCCTCAACCTCCTGGGCTCAAGCGGTCCTCCACCCTCGGCCCCCTGAGCACCTGGGACTACAGGACTGTGCCTCCACGCCCAGCTAATTTTTTGGTTTTTTAGAGACGGAGTCTTGCCATGTTGCCCGGGCTGGTCTCAAACTCTGGGGCTCACGTGATCCTCCCACCTCGGCCTCCCAAAGTGCTGGGATTGCAGGCGTGAGCCACCGCGCCCGGCCAGCGGCTTTTCTCGGTCTGGCTTTGGTATCAGAGTAATGCTGGCTCACGGAATGGGGGGCAGTATTCTCTCCCTTAGTTTCTGGAACAGTTTGTATAGAGGACCTGTTACTTCTTCCCTAAATGTCTGGTAGAATTCACCAGTGACCCCGAGTGGGCCTGGTTTTCTTGTTTTTTTTTTGTTGTTGTTGTTGTTGTTGTTTTTTGAATGGTTCTTCTTAGGAAAGGAGAATTAAATCATACCTATCATGCAACTGTGTTAGATAAAATTGTAGCAAAAATATTGAACCCACTTCATTTATACAACAGAATTAACTGTACTTGAAATATAATTTATGAATTTGTAGAGAGGTAAAACTGTGTCTAAATTCTCAGCAATTAGTATCTATCAGAAAATGTGCACGTAGATATACCCACTCTGTAAATGCTTTGTTGCACTTTTTTTGGTTTTGGGATTTTTGTTTGAGACAGAGTCTTGCTCTGCTGCCCAGGCTAGAGTGCAGTGGCGCATTCTTGGCTAACTGCATTCTCCACCTCCCAGGTTCAAGTGATTCTTGTGCCTCAGCCTCCTGAGTAGCTGGGACTACAGGCGCACACCGCCACGCCCAGCTAATATTTGTAGTTTTAGTAGAGACGGGGTTTCACCATGTTGGCCAGGCTGGTCTCAGACTCTTGACATCGGGTGATCTGCCCCGCTTTGGCCTCCCAAAGTGCTGGTTTTACAGGTGTGAGCCACCATGCCTGGCCATGCTTTCACCCTTAAAAATGCTTGGGTTTAAGAGTTGGTGGAAAAAGGAAAAAAAAAAAAAAATGCCCTGATCTGGATGATGAGTTTACGGCCATCTAGTTGAGACTGTTGTAAAGTAGAAATTTTCCCTGTAAAGAGTCACTTTCTTCCCAGGTGAAAACATTAATCAAGCAAGGATAATCTTTAAAATTAAACCTTAGTTCTAAATATGATTTTTGAGTACAAGCTTTTTTAAAGTGTTGAGTTGCTTCATTTACTTACTTGATAAAATTGAGAAGCAGTATTGCCCAGTGGTTAAGAGCACTGGTCCTAGAATTTTACTTAGTTTTAAGTTCTGGCTCTAAAATGTACTATGATTTGGGGCTTGTGAGGAAGTAATGTGTGTAGAGGCGTTAATTATTAGCACAATGCCTGGAATATAGTAAGCAACCCAGTAAGTATTAGTAATTATAAGGATCATAAATCTGATTGAATGCTTACTCTGTGTCTGACCCTGCACTCAGTGCTAAGGGATTCAGAAATTATTTGACATTCTTCCCAGGAACTTGACATAGAATACTGTTTTTCCTTTGTTTTTTGTTTTTGTTTTTTGAGATGGAATTTTGCTGTCGCCTAGGCTGGAGTGCAGTGGTACCATCTCTGCTCACTGCAGCCTCCGCCTCCCAGGTTCAAGCAGTTCTCCTGCCTCAGTCTCCCGAATAGCTGGGATTACAGGCACCCCCCACCACGCCTGGCTAATTTCTGTATTTTTAGTAGAGACGGGGTTTTGCTATGTTGGCCAGGCTGGTCTCAAGCACCTGGCCTCAGGTGATCCGCCAACCTTGGCCTCCCAAAGTGCTGGGATTACAGGTGTGAGCCACTGCGCCTGGCCTGTTTTTTTTTTCTGCCAACATTATCAGTTTCCTATGTACTAACTAATAGACATCTTTATACATCTTTATACAATTTAATTCTTCATTTAGGTTTGTGTCTGGCTGTTGCCCTGGTGTTGTTTATTAATGTTGATCATACAGCTATTTTGACATTGCCCACAGCTATTGAGGATAAGAAATGTGATGAAGGAAGTGGTAGCTGCCCTCAGTAGAAGCTTATGAAGACGCTGTTTTTAGTTTTAAGGGATCAGTTAATCTACAACTTTTCATAGAGCATTCATTGGTTTAGATCTTAATATTATCCTGAAACTGGATAATACTTTATATTTTGAATTATCCAATTAATGCAACAAACACGTGAGGGTCTATGGCATTGGAGTCATTGTTCACATTTATTCACCCAAACTTAACTATCAGTGATGCTTTTCCTACCCACCCACTCCCCCCTGGGCTTACTCCCTGAAGAGCAAGAACGATTTATTTATTTTTATTTAATTTTTTGAGACAGTCTTGCTCTGGCGCCAAGGCTGAAGTGCAGTGTCGCAATTTCAGCTCACTGCAGCCTCTACCTTCTGGGTTCAAGCGATTCTCCTGCCTCAGCCTTCCAAGTACCTAGGACTACAGGCATACGTGACCATGCCCAGCTAATTTTTGTATTTTTAGTAGAGACGGGATTTTGCCATGTTGGCCAAGCTGGTCTCGAACTCCTGGGCCTCAGGTGATCCGTCCACCTCGGCCTCCCAACGTGCTGGGATTATAGGCGTGAGCCACTGCGCCCGGCCAGCAAGAACAATTTAAACATAAGCCAGTTTACATTTACGTAAACTGCGTGTGCACTCCAGAGTCAGAGATTCACCTGGGGATTGCGAATCTGCATTTCCCTCCTGCCTTTCAGTTTAAGCAGCTTGTCATTACATGGGATTTTAGTGTTTATAAATGCATGTTCACACAATGCGGCTTCTAAACTATTTTGTGTGTATATATATGTATTATATATGTATTT
This sequence comes from Gorilla gorilla gorilla, assembly GCF_029281585.2. Lineage (NCBI taxonomy): Eukaryota > Metazoa > Chordata > Mammalia > Primates > Hominidae > Gorilla > Gorilla gorilla. The sequence continues at coordinate 104,774,922 of NC_073242.2, forward strand.
AGATATGTGTGTGTGTGTGTGTGTATTTGTTGTTGTCGAGACAGGTTCTCACTCTGTTGACCAGGCTGGAGTGCAGTGGTGTGATCATGGCTCACCACCAGAGCCTCAACCTCCCAGGCTCAAGTGATCATCCCACCTAAACCTCCCAAGTAGTTGGGACTACAGGCATGCACCACCACGCCTGGCTGATTTTTGTATTTTTTGCAGATATGGGGTTTTGTCATATTGCCTAAGCTGTATTTTGTCTATTTTTTTTTTTTTTTTTTTTTTGAGACAAGTTGTTGCTCTGTCACCCAGGCAGTGGCACAATCTTGTCTCACTGTAACCTTGACCTCCTGGGCTCAAGCAGTCCTCTTGCCTCAGCCTCCTGAGTAGCTGAGAGCACAGGCATGCACTACCATGCCCAGCTTACTTTTTTTGTATTTTTTTGTAGAGACGAGGTTTTGCCATGTTGCCCAGGCTCATCTCAAACTCCCGGACTCAACTGATCCTCCTGGCTTGACCTCTCAAAGTGCTGGGATTACAGGCATGAGCCACCACACCTGGCATATTTTATCTATTCTTAACGGAAATATTCATTATAATTCTGTTGAAAGAAATAGCTGTGTTGCACTTAGAGAACAGTATGTTGATATCCACTCTGGCATGCCTTCCTAAGGGATTTTCAGGTTAATGTGACAATTGGAGAATTGAGCTAACTTTAGACCCGTGGTCTAAAGAGAAGTCAAAATTAGTAGGAGTCTGAATCCTTGCCTTCAAGAAGCTTGTAATCTAATTGGAGAGCACGTTTATACTGGAAAGCACATCTATAAAACAATTCACAGTAAAGGGTGTAAGGAATCATGAGGATAAATGGCAGCCACAACAACTGCAAGCATTCTGTCCCATTGTCCCCATAAATACAACCAACATTGTTAAGCAACAAATCTAGATTTTTTGGTTTAGGAAAAAAGGCATCAGTATCATTAGAGGGGATGGGAAAGAGCAAAAGTGGCTTTATCTGTAAAGGCTTCCTGGAATTATTGACTTGTAATTGAATAGGTGCTAGGCGAGAGATAGATAAAAGTCATGAGGATGTTTCAGACAGGATGGTCGTTGGGAGCATGAAGGTGTGAATCAAGCCAAACTGTTTATCTTATCATTTGGCTAGGTGGTAGGGGACACATGGGAGTGTCACAGCAGTGAGGATCATCAGGAGCATCACCAGCTGACTCAGGGGTGAAGATAAATTCTCTTGACCATCATATTCCTCATTCTCCTCACTGTCAGCACTGAGGCCTTTTTCGAGTGCTTTCTGAGCCTTCTCATAGTTAAAGTGGTGAATTTTATTGAAAACACTTGTTTTAAAATTTGTCTATTTTATCTAAAAATTTGGTCGTGGCTAAATGATTACCTTGTAAGCCCTTGTGGGAGCCAGTGTGATATAATAGAGGTCAGAAACAAGAGTCAGGGACCCCAGGTTTTGGCACCTCATTGTCATTTATCAGCTCCATGACCATAGGCAAGTCGCTTAACCTCTCTGCATCTTAGTTTCCTCACCTCCAAAATGTTAGACCAGAATCAGACGTTTTTATGCTATACTTTTTTTTTTTTTTTTTTTTTTTTTTGAGACAGGGTTTTACTCTGTTCCAGGCTGGAGTGCAGTGACACAATCATAGCTTACTGTAGCCTCAAACTCCCAGGCTCAAGTGATCCTCCTACCTCTGCCTCCCAAGTAGCTAGGACTACAGGGGTGCACCACCACACCCAGCTAATTTATTTCTCACTATGTTGCCCAAGCTGATCTGAAACTCCTGGCCTCAAGTGATTCTTCTGCCTTGGCCTTCAAAAGAATTTTTTTTCTTCTTTTCAATGACACTTTTTTTTTTAATTTTTAAAAAAAATTTTTTAAAAGTATACTTTTTAAGTTTTAGGGTACGTGTGCACAACGTGCAGGTTTGTTACATATGTATACATGTGCCATGTTGGTGTGCCACACCCATTAACTCTTCATTTAGCGTTAGGTATATCTCCTAATGCTATCCCTCCTCCCTCCCCCCATCCCACAACAAGCAACAGTGTATGATGTTCCCCTTCCTGTGTCCATTTAGTCTCATTGTTCAATTCCCACCTATGAGTAAGAACATGCGGTGTTTGTTGTTTTGTCCTTGAGACAGTTTGCTGAGAATGATGGTTTCAAGCTTCATCCATGTCCCTACAGAGGACATGAACTCACCATTTTTTGTGGCTGCATAGTATTCCATGGTGTATATGTGCCACATTTTCTTAATCCAGTCTATCATTGATGGACATTTGGGTTGGTTCCAAGTCTTTGCTATTGTGAATAGTGCCACAATAAACATACGTGTGCATGTGTCTTTATAGCGGCATGATTTATAATCCTTTGGGTATATACCCAGTAATGGGATGGCTGGATCAAATGGTATTTCTAGTTCTAGATCCCTGAGGAATCGCCACACTGACTTCCACAATGGTTGAACTAGTTTAGAGTCCCGCCAACAGTGTAAAAGTGTTCCTATTTCTCCACATCCTCTCCAGTACCTGTTGTTTCCTGACCTTTTAATGATTGCCATTCTAACTGGTGTGAGATGGTATCTCATTGTGGTTTTGATTTGCATTCTCTGATGGCCAGTAATGATGAGCATTTTTTCATGTGTCTTTTGGCTGCATAAATGTCTTCTTTTGAGAAGTGTCTGTTCATATCCTTCGCCCACTTTTTGATGGGGTTGTTTGTTTTTTTTCTTGTAAATGTGTTTGAGTTCTTTGTAGATTCTGGATATTAGCCCTTTGTCAGGTGAGTAGATTGCAAAAATTTTCTCCCATTCTGTAGGTTGCCTGTTCACTCTGATGGTGGTTTCTTTTGCTGTGCAGAAGCTCTTTAGTTTAATGAGATCCCATTTGTCAATTTTGGCTTTTGTTGCCATTGCTTTTGGTGTTTTAGACATGAAGTCCTTGCCCATGCCTGTGTCCTGAATGGTAAGGCCTAAGTTTTCTTCTAGGGTTTTTATGGTTTTAGGTCTAATGTTTAAGTCTTTAATCCATCTTGAATTAATTTTTGTATAAGATGTAAGGAAGGGATCCAGTTTCAGCTTTCTACATATGGCTAGCCAGTTTTCCCAGCACCATTTATTAAATAGGGAATCCTTTCCCCATTTCTTGTTTTTGTCAGGTTTGTCAAAGATCAGATAGTTGTAATATGCGGCATTGTTTCTGAGGGCTCTATTCTGTTCCATTGGTCTATATCTCTGTATTGGTACCAGTACCATGCTGTTTTGGTTACTGTAGCCTTGTAGTATAGTTTGAAGCCAGGTAGCGTGATGCCTCCAGCTTTGTTTTTCTGGCTTAGGAGTGACTTGGCAATGCGGGCTCTTTTTTGGTTCCATATGAACTTTAAAGTAGTTTTTTCCAATTCTGTGAAGAAAGTCATTGGTAGCTTGATGGGGATGGCATTGAATCTATATTGGGGATGGCATTGAATCTATAAATTACCTTGGGCAGTGTGGCCGTTTTCACAATATTAATTCTTCCTACCCATGAGCATGGAAAGTTCTTCCATTTGTTTGTATCCTCTTTTATTTCATTGAGCAGTGGTTTGTAGTTTTCCTTGAAGAGGCCCTTCACATCCCTTGTAAGCTGGATTCCTAGGTATTTTATTCTCTTTGAAGCAATTGTGAATGGGAGTTCACTCATGATTTGGCTCTCCGTTTGTCTGTTATTGGTGTATAAGAATGCTTGTGATTTTTGTACATTGATTCTGTATCCTGAGACTTTGCTGAAGTTGCCTATCAGTTTAAGGAGATTTTGGGCTGAGACGATGGGGTTTTCTAGATATGCAATCATGTCATCTGCAAACGAACAATTTGACTTCCTCTTTTCCTAATTGAATACCCTTTATTTCCTTCTCCTGCCTCATTGCCCTGGCCAGAACTTCCAACACTGTGTTGAATAGGAGTGGTGAGAGAGGGCATCCCTGTCTTGTGCCAGTTTTCAAAGGGAATGCTTCCAGTTTTTGCCCATTCAGTATGATATTGGCTGTGGGTTTGTCATAAATAGCTCTTATTATTTTGAGATACGGTCCATCAATACCCAATTTATTGAGAGTTTTTAGCATGAAGGGTTGTTGAATTTTGTCAAAGGCCTTTCTGCATCTATTGATATAATCGTATGCTTTTTGTTGTTGGTTCTGTTTATATGCTGGATTACATTTGTTGATTTGCATATGTTGAACCAGCCTTGCATCCCAGGGATGAAGCCCACTTGATGATGGTGGATAAGCTTTTTCGTGTGCTGCTGGATTCGGTTTGCCAGTGTTTTATTGAGGATTTTTGCATCGATGTTCATCACGGATATTGGTCTAAAATTCTCTTTTTTTGTTGTGTCTCTGCCAGGCTTTGGTATCAGAATAATGCTGGCCTCATAAAATGAGTTAGGAAGGATTTCCTCTTTTTCTATTGATTGGAATAGTTTCAGAAGGAATGGTACCAGCTCCTCCTTTTACCTCTGGTAGAATTCGGCTGTGAATCCATCTGGTCCTGGACTTTTTTTGGTTGGTAAGCTCTTAATTATTGCCACAATTTCAGAGCCTGTTATTGGTCTATTCAGAGATTCAGCTTCTTCCTGGTTTAGTCTTGGGAGGGTGTATGTGTCGAGGAATTTATCCATTTCTTCTAGATTTTCTAGTTTATTTGCGTAGAGATGTTTATAGTATTCTTTGATGGTAGTTTGTATTTCTGTGGGGTCGGTGGTGATATCCCCTTTATCATTCAATGAAACTTTTTACAAATAAAAACTTTACTCAAAACCCTGTTATACAAAACAGAGCTGATCTGCTAGGGAGTTAGAAGCCCCAACTGCTTACCTAACCCTTCCTTCTCAGAGTCCTCCCAGGGACCTTAAGGCTCAGGAGAACACAGCTGGAAAATCCCTGGACTAGATCCCTTAGGTCCCTTCTAGAATGTAACAATTTCTGAATCTTATGTTGATAAATGGAGTGGAATTTCTTAAAAACAATTTTGAGGAGGCAATGCAGTTTTAAATACGTACGTATTGTATGCCATGCTGTAAGATATTGCTAGATATACAGTGAGCAATAGGAAAAGGTAAACACAGCTCTTCCTTTAAGCAGCACACTTAGAAGAGTAAGAGGGGAACAAAAGAGCTATAACTTATATATGATATTATATGTAATATAATATATAATTTATTGTTATAACACAACTCATACTACATAGAGATTGAAGTCAACAAGAATTTTCTCCCTAAAAATAACTACAGAGATTAAGAATAGAGAAAGGAAAATGAATGTGTATGTTTTAATTCTGCAAAAAGTTCGGGCACAGTGGCTCAGCCTGTAATCCCAGCAGAAGGATAACTTGAGCTCAGGAGTTTGAGACCAGCCTGTGCGGCATAATGAGACCTTGTATCTACAAAAAAATTTTGAAAATTAGCCAGGCATGGTGGCGAGCACTTGTATTCCCAGGTACTCAGGAGGCTGAGGTGGGAGGATCACTTGATCCCTGGAGGTCAAGGCTGCAGTGAGCCACGATCAAACCACTGTACCCCAGTCTGTGTAACAGAGTGACTGTCTCAAAAATAATATTTGTCAAAATAGCGTGTCTTTGTATCACTGCCACATGGCTTGTCTGAAGCGAAGCTGACTCACTTTGTTATCATAAGTGATCTTACCAAAGACCAAGTTGTCCAGTTGCCTTGGAGTGTAGGTCATGCGTTGCCAGTACCCTGGGGCTGTGTACAATGGCCAGGCTGAGGGGACCTTGTGGTTACCCCCATGGGACTTGTAACTTGTCAAGTGGGAAGGTGGTACCAAGTGAAGAAGGGTAGGGTCCTTGGTTTTGGCCTCACGTGGTTCTTCCCAGAATGAATGGTGAAAAAATTATAATTCTGCAGAAAAATTTAAATTCTATTTTGTTTACTTTTTGGATGGGAGATAGGTGTACACATGGCACTAAAATTCAAAAGGAACTTAAGGAGGCCAGGCACGGTGGCTCACACCTGCAATCCCAGCACTTTGGGAAGCTAAGGCGGGCAGATCACTTGAGGTCAAGAGTTCGAGACTAGCATGGCCAACATGGTGGAAGCCCCCGTCTCTACTAAAAATATAAAAATTAGCTGGGCATGGTGGTGTGTGCCTGTAATCCCAGCTACTTGGGAGGCTGAGGCAAGAGAATCACTTGAACCCAGGAGGCAGAGGTTGCAGTGAGCAAGGTCGTGCCATTGCACTCTAGTCTGGGCAACAGAGTAAGACTCCATCTCAAAAAATAAAAATAAAAACAGCAGCTTCCTCTAGGAAGTGGGGCTGGAAGACTTTTACTTTTTCTGTTATACTTTTGTACTATTGCAGGTTTTAAAATCATGTATTTCACAGTAAATCCAGAAGAAATTATGCACTTAATTTTTCTGGGTGAATTGTGTTGTAGAGGTAATAGAGGATTATTAAAATTTCTTTCTTTCTTTTTTTTTTTTTTTCCCCAGATAGCAGACCCCACGTTAGCTGAAATGGGAAAAAACTTGAAGGAGGCAGTGAAGATGCTGGAGGACAGTCAGAGGTGAGTAGGACAGAGGTGACCCTGTTCAACGAGTTCAGCCTGCTGTGAAGCCAGTGGCTCTGGGTTCTTTCTGTTAAAGGTGCCTCTTGGCTTCACAGTGTCACACACAGCTTCAGCTGACTTGAAAATTGGTGTTTGTCTTGGGTAAAAGGTGCCTTGTAATTAAAGGATTTTGAAATTGAGAGGAAAGACTTATACTATTTAATTCTGTCTATTAAGAGTTTCATTTACTTAATATATTGATTTGACTCTATAAATACTTACTATATATTCAGGTCATATAGAGCACCAAGTAAACAAGAAGTGGGTGGAACTTTTTTGTTGCATATTCTTGTCTTTTCCAGAAATTCAAACGATACCTGAAACTGGAGGCAGGGAGATGTGATAAATCTGTTTGAAATCCTGCCTCAGTCACTGGGAGGTTATAGGCAACATGGTCATGTTTGCATGTTCAGGCGTTAGAAATTTGGTATGATGAAACAAATGAACAGCTTTTTCTTTTCTTTAAATTAGAAGAACAGAAGAGGAAAATGGAAAGAAGCTCATATCCAGAGATATTCCAGGCCCACTCCAGGGCAGGTAGGTGGCGCTGAGGATCCATACCTTTAGTTAAGGTGTAAATTTTTGTTTGTTTGTTTCTGGGACGGAGTCGTGCTCTGTTGCCCAGGATGGAGTGCAGTGGCGCAGTCTGGGCTCACTGCAACCTCCGCCTCCCGGGTTCAAGCAGTTCTTTCTTGTGCCTCAGCCTCCCGAGTAGCTGGGATTACAGGCATGCACCACCATATCTGGCTAATTTTTGTATTTTCAGTAGAGATGGGATTTTGCCATGTTGACCAGGCTGGTTTCTAACTCCTGACCTTGACCTCAGGTGATCTGCCCACCTCGGCCTCCCAAAGTGCTGGGATTACAGGTGTGAGCCACTGTGCCCGGCCCACATTTTTCTTAAACCAGTGTCTTATCATCATTGATTTATGGTTTTAGTTTTAATGAACACATAGCAAATTTAAATAGACATATGCAGTATAACATTAGAAAACTGAAGTGTCGTTGGCTGGTTGGTGATATTGCCGCACCTGCTGGCTTCTCTCCCTCTCCCATTTGGAATTTAATAGAGGCTGAGTACAGTGGGTCACACCTTTAATCCCAGCACTTTGGGAGGCCAAGGACGGAGGATCACTTGAGCCCAGGAGTTCAAGGTTACAGCGATCTTTGATTGTACCACTGCGCTCCAGCCTGAGTGATAGAGACACTTTCTAATTTTGAGACAGAGTCTCGCTCTGTCGCCAGGCTGGAGTGCAGTGGTGTGATCTTGGCTCACTGCATCCTTTGCCTCCCGGGTTCAAGTGATTCTCCTGCCTCAGCCTCCCGAGTGGCTGGGATTATAGGCACCCACCACCACGCCCAGCTAATTTTTGTATTTTTAGTAGAGACGGGGTTTCACCATGTTGGCCAGGACGGTCTCCATCTCCTGACCTCAGGTGATCTGCCTGCCTTAGCCTCTCAAAGTGCTGGGACTACAGGCATAAGCCACCGCACCTGGCCACAAATTTTTTAGAAAACCAACAATTTAATACAACCTCATGACTCAAAAGTGATACATGGAGCTAGGCACCGTGGCGCACACCTGTAGTCCCAGCTGCTTGGGAGCCTGAGGCAGGAGGATGGCTTGAGTCAAGGAGTTCGAGGCCACCCTGAACAACATGGCGAGACCCTATCAAATAAAATAAAAGTGATATACAAATTCATCATTATAACTGGTGTGTCATACTTAGTTCACTCTTGAAACCTGTCATGTATTTTGTAGACTGAGTTTTATTCTAAGCGGTATTTTAATTTGATAAGATTTATTGTTTTCATAATGTAAATGAAAGGAAAATGTCAGATTACTTATTTTTTGGCAACTGAAGCAAATCTGTCATGTTTGAGTAGCAGGAAAAATAGCAAAAAAGTAAGTAGCTGACTAAAATTTTCACAAGACATTAGCAGTTAATCTGGGATTAGTATCCCAGCCCAGCTTCCCTGAGACAAACTTATTTTTTTTTCCTGTTATAACCAGGAAACTGCACGTAAGTAAACAGTACAACTCCCTTAAATATCCTTTGACCTGAATATAGATTGAACCAGGTTGCAAAAGAAAAGTATGGAGGAAGGATCACAGTGTGCCAATAACACGCCGAGATACTAATACTTTAAAACAGTCACTCCTATTCGTTGCATGAATAATGCTGATGTGAAGCTAGGTGTGAAGTGCATTCTCAGCTCAGAACAGGAGTCAGGTCCTATAAAATCTCCTCATTCCAGCCCTGCTGATGGAAACCAAAGGTTTTAAGGTTTAGTCTCCTAATTCCACGGAAGTTTTCCCAGGAGAGATACTCCCAGCAGCATCTGTAATTCTCAGCCTTAAGCCACTGACTAGGAGGATTCACACTTAGGAGTGCTATCACCCAGCATTCAAGACTAGTAACATGCCAGGCACAGCTAAGTGCCATACCTTCACTGTCTGAAGCCTCCCAAATCCATAACGTCCGGCTTGGCAAGTTGGAATAGCTTGCTCGAGGTCATGTGGCAGGCAGCCATTGTGCCTCAAGGGCCCCTGCCTGCTCTGATGTCTACAGTGTCCAAGGCCCAGAGCCCCTCTCACTTGAAGGGCAGCACCTTGGGGACAATTGGTTTGGGGACATTGTTTTGATGGCGCTTCCTTTTTTGAAAGAGGAAACATCTTTTTAGTCTATTCTCATTAACAGACGAATAGCTTTACGTTATTCCTGTTGCAAGTTGCCTTGCCATTGCTTGCTACTTCAGCCATTCGAATTCTTTTCATAACTTTCCATCTCCTCATGTAATGAGCATTTCATAGCAACATATCTTGGATAGAAGTAAAATGTTTTTATACTCTAAGCAGATCTCAAGGTTCCCAGCTTGGGGAAGAGCTGGTAATAAATGAAGCTTGCATTGTTAGAGGCTGTTAGTCCAAACGGACAAGATCCCTATGGAGGAAAATTAGATATACCAGTGCTATTGGAGTGTTCTGTGACTGTCTAGCATTATAATATACTAAGGATGATTATATATTGTATTTTATATAATATATTTTATATATATTTTATATTTTATATAATGTATAGTATATAATACACTTATATATTATAAGTACATATTATAAGGACTTTTGGCTCTTATTACATGCTTATTAAATATTCTCTGTCTTGTACTCCAAGATTCAAATGAAATGTATAGAAATGTTGCTAGAGCAAGACTGGTGGCTGGGCAAGGTGGCTCAGGCCTGTAATCCCAGCACTTTTGGAGGCTGAGGCAGGAGGATTGCTTGAGCTTGGTGGTTTGAGACCAGGCTGGGCAACATGGCAAAACCCTGTTTCTACCAAAAATAAAAAAACGGCTGGGCGTGGTGGCTCATGCCTGTAACCCCAGCACTTTGGGAGGCCGAGGAGGGTGGATCACTTGAAGCCAGGAGTTGAAGACCAGTCTGGCCAACATGGTGAAACCCCATCTCTACTAAAAATACAAAAATTAGCCGAGCGTGGTGGCGCACGCTTGTAATCTCAGCTACTCAGGAGGCTGAGGCAGGAGGATCGCTTACACCTGGGAGGCAGAGGTTGCGGTGAGCCCGGATTATGCCACTTCCCACCACCTTGGGTGACAAAGTGAGACCCTGTCTCAAAAAAATAAATAAAAATAAAAAGACTGGTGACATTTATTAAAATGAAAGTCATAATTAGGTAGAAGATTTATTTAACCACAAGTAAGTTTATATCAGAATTCAGTTTATAATTTGAGCTTTGTTTTTTAAAAAGCATAAACTATATACCACATTCTTTCTCTTATAGTTGCTTAAGAAAAAAAAAAAACTTGAAGCAACGCCAGTTGAATGAGGGAAGGAGCGGGAGAGTGGCGGGGGATGTGTGCTGTTCCCATCAGCCCATCAACTCTTTTCATTCTGCAGTGGACAAGATATGGTGAGCATCCTCCAGTTAGTTCAGAATCTGATGCATGGAGATGAAGATGAGGAGCCCCAGAGCCCCAGGTAATGAACCTGGCAGCTTCTCTTTTCAAGTGCATGTGTTCTTGATTTCGTAGTGATTGCGCTCTGACAAGTTGCTCAAATAAGAAGCTATATTTCATTGAGTTATATATGATACTAAAGTAATCCTTTTTATTTTCAGAAAGACGTTTATATTAATATATATTTTGTGAAATGAAGGCATTTATTGAAATTAGATCCCATAGTTTTTATGGTATCATGCCTTAGAGAGGCGCTGGCAGAAGGACTGAAGAGTGAGTGTCGCATGTCTTTCTGCTGCTGTGCTTCTGCTTCCTAAGAATTGCTGTACTTGTATTCATTAGGTATTTAGTTAGTTTTCTCTTTAATTATTTTAAATTTGATGTTTTGAAATAAGTAAAATTGTTCTCTTGGTTCAAAATTCAGACAATAAAGAACGATATACAAAGGGAATTTTCCTTCCTACCTCTATCTCCCTACCGTGTTTTCTTCTCTAGAGACAGACATTACCAGTTTCTTGTGTATTCTTCCAGAGAGATTTTATATGTATTATACACCAGCAAAATGTCTATGCCCACCCTCTCTAATACATAATTACTATGCATATGCTGTGCATCTTGCATTTTTTCACTTATGTCTTGGAGTTCACTGCATATTAATGCACAGGAACTTTCTCCTTTGTCAGAGCTATGTGTTTTACTTTGAACAGATGAACCATATTTTATTGGTCCCCTGTCATGTTGCACTGTTACAAACATTGCTGCAGCAAACAACTTTCGACATGTGTCACTTCTCATAGAAGCAGGTGTCTGGAGGACAAAGTCCTGAAAGTGGAGTTGCTGTCTCAGACAGTGTGTGCTTTTGTAATTTTGATAGATCCTGCCAAATTTCCCTCCATGGAGTTGCGGCATTTAGCAGTCCCACCAGCAATGTATGAGAGTACTTTGTTTCCACACTATTCACCTGCAAAGGCGTTATCAGACTGAAGGATCATTGATAAGTGATATTCCGATGAGAAATCTGATAAGTGAGAAATGGTGTTTCAGCATAATTCGAATTTGCAGGTTTTTAAAATTATGAACCAAGTGACGTGTCTTTTTGTATGTTTTAAGACCCATTTATATTTCTAGGAACTGTCTGTTGCCCATGATCCTATTAGGTTATTTGTCTTTTTCTTATTATTCACAGTTAACAATTGTAAACTTAGTCCTTCTTTTTTACAGTTATTCTTTATAAGGGAAATTAGTTTTAATTCTATACAAAACATTTTATATAATCAATTTTAATTATATATAAAATAATACCTAGTCCCCCATGAATTTGCTGTATTATTGCAATAAATAATTCTTATTTGATGCATAGGCCTGAGATTTAATTCTTTTTTTTTTTTTTTTGAGATGGAGTCTTACTCTGTTGCCCAGGCTGGAGTGCAGTGGTGCCATTTCGGCTCACTTCAAGCTCCGCCTCCCGGGTTCACTCCATTCTCCTGCCTCAGCCTCCTGAGTAGCTGGGATTACAGGTGCCCACCACCAGGCCCAGCTAATTTTTTGTATTTTTAGTAGAGATGGGGTTTCACCATGTTATCCAGGATGGTCTCAATCTCCTGACCTCGTGATCCGCCCGCCTCGGCCTCCCAAAGTGCTGGGATTACAGGCATGAGCCACTGCGCCTGGCCAGGATTTAGTTCTTTAAAAAATGCTTTCAGCTGATTTTACCTTAGCTCTACCCTCCACAATTCTTAAGGCTGGTATTTAATTTTTAAAATACTTTAATAGGAAATTATTTTAAAACAGTTTGTAGGTACTCAATTTAAAAAGGGCTATTTATCTCCTGGAACTCAAATTATAAAAATATTTTTCTGGCCAGGAGTGGTGGCTCATGCCTGTAATCCCAGCACTTTGGGAGGCCGAGGCAGGTGAGTCACCTGAAGTCAGGAGTTCAAGAGCAGCCTGGCCAACATGGTGAAACCCCGTCTCTACTAAAAATACAAAAAATTAGCCGGGCTTGGTGGTTGGCGCCTGTAATTCCAGCTACTCGGGAGGCTGAGACAGGAGAATCACGTGAACCCAGGAGGTGGAGGTTGTAGTGAGCTGAGATCGCACCACTGCACCCCAGCCTGGGCATCAAGAGGGAGACTCCATCTCAGAAAAAATATATATATTTTTTCTCCATCTCAAAAAATAGAAAAACTTCTCACCAAACTATCACTACTGTTTAGGCATTGATTTGCCTTCTGGGCCATTAAGTAGATTTCGAGTCTGACAGATGTTTCTGTGGAATTCTGTGTCTCTAAGTTCTATGTCCTTTTTTATGGTTTGACTCTAATACTTTAAGTTTGCTTAACAGAATCCAAAATATTGGAGAACAAGGTCATATGGCTTTGTTGGGACATAGTCTGGGAGCTTATATTTCAACTCTGGACAAAGAGAAGCTGAGAAAACTTACAACTAGGATACTTTCAGATACCACCTTATGGCTATGCAGAATTTTCAGGTAAAGACATGATGAGTTTCCAGTGAAGACTTTTATGAGTCGGGTGTAGACTGAAAGATCTTTTTTCTGGAGCTGTACTACTTGGGTTCAGATTTCCTTCTCCTTGAAAGGGGTGTTTAACCTCTCAATGCCTGTTTCATCATCTGTTAGATGGGGATAGTATTAATACCTGTTTCATAGAAGCATTGTGAGGATTAAATGAGCTAATGGACTAATACATGTGAAGGGTGGAGAATAGAAGCACATATGTGTTTGATAGGGTCAGCAGTTATTTATTTGTGGGGTATCTAATTGGCACATGTCAGTAGAAGATAGAGCAATGATCTAGATTCAAATACAGTTGTCCCTTATCCTTGGGTGTCCTTGGGGGATTGGTTCTTGACCTCCCATCCTCACCCTATGGATAAAAAAATTCATGGATGCTCAAATCCCTTATATAAAATAGCACAGTATTTTCATGTAACTGAGGCACATCTTCCCATATACTTTAATCTCTTGATTACATATAATACCTAATACGATGTAAATGCTGTGTAAATAGTTGTTACAGTGTATTGTTTAGGGAATAATGACAAGGAAAAAAGTCTGTAGATATTCAGTACAGAGGCACCCGTCTTTTTAAATTTCTGAAGATTTTTTACTCGTGCTTGGTTTAATCCACAGATGCAGAACCCACAGGTTCAGAGGGCCAGCTGTGCTTTGAAAATATTAGCTTGCGTTTTATTAGAAAGAAAACTCTGAGGCCAGGCGCGGTGGCTCACGCCTGTAATCCCAGCACTTTGGGAGGCTGAGGTGGGCGGATCACAAGGTGAGGAGATCGAGACCATTCTGGCTAACATGGTGAAACCCTGTCTCTACTAAAAATACAAAAAGATTAGCCGGGCGTGGAAGTGAGCACCTGTAGTCCCAGCTCCTCTGGAGGCTGAGGCACTGCACTCCAGCCTGGGCGACAGAGCGAGACTCTGTCTCAAAAAAAAAAAAAAAAAAAAAAAAAAAAAGAAAAGAAAACTCTGTCATAAGGAAGATGAATATGTGCTATGAAACTGAAATTTGTTTTATTCTGTGATAATCCTGGCAGTACTAAGGAATTACAACAGATGAAGGATTCAGTAGGAGACGTAGGACTAGTGGCATTGGGTTTATGCTGTTACTTTTATGGAGAAGGAATGTTTGCCTAACTTGAGACATTTGTCTTGAGAGACCCTCACTTTCAGTGTTGGGAAAGAACTTGGCCAAGCAGGAGTATAAGTTTGCCCAACTTTATTAAAGGAGCAGTGTTCTGTTGTTCTAGTAAAAATCTGCTGCCTGTAATTGAAATTGTCCCTCCTCCTCTAGGAGATGGAGCCTCAGCAGATTATAGTAAAACCAAAAGCTAGCCTGACTAGCTTTTTTATTTTTTTCGGATGGAGTCTTACTCTGTCGCCCAGGCTGGAGTGCAGTGGCACAATCTCGGCTCACTGCACCCTCCACCTCCTGGGTTCAAGCGATTCTCCTGCCTCAGTCTCCCGAGTAGCTGGGACTACAGGCACTCACCACCACACCTGGCAATTAGTAGAGACAGTTGTTTCACCATGTTAGCTAGGCTAGGCTCAAAACTCCTGACGTCAGGTGATCCACCCGCCTTGGCCTCCCAAAGTGCTGAGATTACAGGCGTGAGCCACCACACCCAGCCTCTGACTAGCATTTTTGACAGTTTTATTTTCTTTGGATGTTTTAGGGCTGAAACTCTGCTATGAACTATGCCTGTGTTATCCAGTGCTGGCCTTAGTTCATAATAAGCCAGAACCATGATCTTCAGGCTTTTTGTATTTGAGAATTCCTGGTCTCTACTTGTTTTCATAGTTTCTGCTCTTTATGGAATTGGGTATGGATGGAGGGTTATTGTCTCGCTGCTTGGTAACCTCAGCTGTAATGAGGTGTCAGCCATCTACGATGAGGATGTTTCACATTCCTGTCCTCTCTGCCTGATAAAAGTGACAATTCCTAGCTTGAGAAAAGAATTGTCTCCATGATTGTAAGGTTGACTTATACAATCCTTAACTAGAAATAAGAGCATATTAATATGTATCTCTTAACAGATATGAAAATGGGTGTGCTTATTTCCACAAAGAGGAAAGAGAAGGACTTGCAAAAATATGTAGGCTTGCCATTCATTCTCGATATGAAGACTTCGTAGTGGATGGCTTCAGTGTGTTATATAACAAGAAGCCTGTCATATATCTTAGTGCTGCTGCTAGACCTGGCCTGGGCCAATACCTTTGTAATCAGGTAATGTGGTATCAGGTGGCTATTTTAAAGAAATAATGTCTTATTTTGTTCTGAAAGTTTTAAAGTTGACCCGTTTGTCTAGTTGCTGTTCTTGTTGAGTGAAAAGAAAGATGGTCTTATATGCTTTTGTCATATTTGTAAAAATTACTGAATTTAGAAATAAGGAATATGTGATAGATTACCCAAGGGCATCCACAGTCAACATTTTCTCTTTTTTCCCAGACTTTAATCGAAGGGGGTGTGTTTGTGTTTATATGGTTGTATCTGGCTCTTTTCACTTACTGTTAAAACAGGAATATATCATTTTAATAATAATTTTTCAAAGTATAGTTTATTTTTAATGCCTTCATGGTATTTCTTCAAGTGAATATATAGTAATTAACTGTTGCCTTTTTGGACAACTAAGAGTATTTGCATTCTCTTGCTTTCTGTGACCATTTTCAGGTAATGTTCTTTGTGTAGTGCTGTTAAGGACTTCTCTGTGCATAAAGCTCTTCCTGTATTTTATTTAGGGTTATGGTCCTCAGATGGATTTTCAGAGTCAGTCTAGAATTGCTGGATCAAAGAGCATGACTATTTTTTGTTTGTTTTTTTTTGTTTGTTTGTTTGTTTTTGAGACAGAGTCTTGCTCTGTCACCCAGGCTGGAGTGCAGTGGCGTGATCTCGGCTCACTGCAAGCTCCACCTCCCGGATTCATGCCATTCTCCTGCCTCAGCCTCCCAAGTAGCTAGGACTACAGGTGCCCGCCACCACGCCCAGCTAATTTTTTTGTATTTTTTTTAGTAGAGATGGGTTTCACCGTGTTAGCCAGGATGGTGTCGATCTCCTGACCTCATGATCTGCCCACCTCAGCCTCCCAAAGTGCTGGGATTACAGGCGTGAGCCACCGTGCCCAGCCGAGCATGACTATTTTTAAAGTTCATGGTGCTTCTAGCCCAACTGGGAGGACTACATCGAGATAAGACACTGTTAACTGTCTTTGCCAAGAACGTTTAAAAGCAAAACCGTAGGGTTGGAGGGTTGCTCTTCTGTAAGCTGCAGGAGTCCCAGGGGGATGTATGGGAGACACTTAGTGACTTTTAAATTGATTCTGAGCTGTGATCACTGGTGTTAAGAAATTATGTTCTCTTCTTGAGGGGTGTACAAAATGGGGAGTTTAATAATAATCCTCTGAAACGTGAAATGAATTACTTAGTGTCTACTGCAAGCCAGGCTCTTGCGGACATGAGGCTGTTTGGGGACAACAGTCTAACCTTCAAAAGATGTGTAAGAGTGTTGTGTTGGGAATGGCAGCTGGCAGAGCAGCATATATAAGATGGTTATGTTCACATTTTTTAAAGTGTGTGTATCCTTTATACCTATGTTTTTGTACCTAGAAAAATATGTAAATTTATACCTAGAAAATATCTGAAAGGTTATGTATTAAACTGTTAATGGGGTGGATTGGTGGCTTATAGGGTAGGGGGCTAGGCATTTTCACTTTTAATACCTGTATTTTTTTTTGAGGATTTGTTTTACTTGGGTGTCACATTCGTAATTTTTAATCCTTTAAGGAGAAAATGTGCTTATTAAATTTTTGGTCTCTGAATGCTCCCAAGTCTTAGTCATACAGAACAGTATGCTGCAACTGTTTACAATTCCTAAAACTGTAAACTCCTCAAGGACTTGGAGGCTAAACATGAAGAATATAAAATTAAGTTGACAATCACTGTCTCTGTGCATAACACTGACTTCACTTCTCTTGAGAAATGTGCATCTGCTAATCCATATTTATTACTTTTTAGGGGTGGGTGAACCCATAAATAAGATACTGCTCTTTGAATGCCTTTAGCTGGTGTTATTTACCAGTAATGCTTGGAGAAAGAATCTAAAATTACCCCCACTAAAATGCTGACGACCCAATTGTTTCTGTGTTTGTCAAAGTGTTTCTGGTATATTCTAGAATATACCAAAGATAATTACTTGAATCATTTAGAAAATTTTACATTATATCCTCTTATAAGGCACTTGGAAATTCACCCTTTTTTTTTTTCAGCTTGGCTTTCTAAATGTACTTTAACATCAATTTATAATATTAAGAGTTCCTAAGGAGAGAGATTTCTTAGAAGAATAATCGTGGCTTGTCTTAGAGCCACAGCCTTTCACAATCTGAAGTGAATGGTGCAGAGAGCTTTCTTGTCAAGTCGTATGTTTCTTCCTGCAGCTCGGCTTGCCCTTCCCCTGCTTGTGCCATGTACCCTGTAACACTATGTTTGGATTCCAGCATCAGATGGTGAGTTCTACTTTTGGTTTGTAAAATCATGTGGGATTGTGTTTGGAAACTGCCTTTCAAGTGAAGTTCGTTTTGCTGGCCTCCAGATAATTAGTAACTTACTGATGTATTGCTTGGACCCTTGCATCGTGTAATATATGCTTCTGTTAATATGTGAATGTCCATGAAGGTTGGTTGGTATATAGGTCAGGAGCACCTGGCTTTTAAGGAGTCTTGTAATTACTGTATCGCCTGCTTTAAGTAGAAACATGGCAGCTCAATTAAGCACCAGAAATTTCTTCTGAAGCTCCTAC
Organism: Gorilla gorilla gorilla; assembly: GCF_029281585.2. Taxonomy (NCBI): domain Eukaryota; kingdom Metazoa; phylum Chordata; class Mammalia; order Primates; family Hominidae; genus Gorilla; species Gorilla gorilla. The sequence continues at coordinate 104,792,832 of NC_073242.2, forward strand.
TTTTAATGAGTTAGCACTGTTGCCTGGATTTATGAATGGGCAGATTTTGAAAATGAGGTTCTTCATTGTCATCGTGGAATTGAGTTCTGCTTATTTTCAGACATGCAGGTGATAAATCTCTCCTTAATGATTCCAGAAGGAAAAGGAAGGGATGGAGTTTAGAGTTTTTTATTTCTTTTGTCAAGGTAGTTTTATTTTCTAGTTCAGGTACATCAGTGAGTAATAGTAGAGATACATTCTTGGCTGTTTTAGGAGAGTTAAGAGAACATTTCATTTAAATGTAAATGTTTAAAATCAAAGAAATGTTCCTGCATATGTACAGTTTTTACCTTTAATCTTGTTTAACTGATTTTTCTAGTCTTCAAGGAAAACTATTTGATTTTCACATCTATGATGAGAGAAAACAGAAAAATTGTCAAGAGTAAGAATTGATTTGACATTACTTTTGAGAGTTATCTGCTTCTTTTGCAAGTCATAATTTTTCATTTTATAGCTTTTATACTAGGCACCTCATTTTTCAATGATTTGTTTTGGTTCCAGGATGTTGCCTTCCTGGAGAAACTGATTAAAGATGATATAGAGCGAGGAAGACTGCCCCTGTTGCTTGTCGCAAATGCAGGTAGGTAGCATGATGCTGAATCTACCATTTTGAATATATAGGAGCGAGGCTACGTCCTCAGCCTATAAAAGATAAAGTCTTAAGAAATGTGTGTGTACCGCATGTTTAAGATAGTCCATATCCACATTGTAGCAAAAACTGTAATAGTAAGGTTGGCTCGGTAGATTTTTCTTTAATCGTTGGTTTGTTTTGGAAGTTATTTTATGTGTGTGTATACTTTTTCATTTAGATTGTAAATGCTTCTCTATCTTCTCCTTCATGTACTTCTTTTCCCTGTTCTAAACTGAATTTTATTTTATTTTTTTGAGACAGAGTCTCACTCTGTTGCCCAGGCTGGAGTGCAGTAGCACAATCTCACCTCACTGCAATCTCTGCCTCCCAGGTTCAAGTGTTTCTCCTGTCTCAACCTCCTGAATTGCTGGGATTACAGGTGTGTGCCACCACATCTGGCTAATTTCTTGTATTTTTAGTAGAGACAGGGTTTCAGTATGTTGGCCAGGCTGGTCTCGAACTCCTGACCTCAGGTGATCCGCCTGCCTCAGCCTCCCAAATTGCTGGGATTACAGGCATGAGCCACTGTACCTGGCCTGAATTTTTAAATGACGCATTTAAGCCAGGTGTGGTGGCACATGCCTATAGTCGCCCTACTCAGGAGACAAGCCAGATGTTGGCTTAAGCCCAGAAGTTCAATACCAGCCTGGGTAACATAGCAAGACCCCATCTCAATAAATAAAAATAATTGTACTGACATTGTAAGATCGTTGTAAAAATTAAACAAGAAAATTCATAAAATGTCACACTTAAATATCTACCTTATAGGCGGCAGAGCAACTACCACTTGCTGCTCCACTTATCTCATTCAGCATCATACTTGAAATCTAAGACAGTGCAATAAGGCAAAAAAAAATAACGGACAGATTAGAAAGGAAGAAATAAAACTTTGTTTGCAGGCATGATTATATAGATAGAAAACTAAAGAAAAGCTACTGGAACTAATGATCAAATCTAAACCATTTTCTGGATTTTTATATACTAGCAAAGAAGAATTGGAAATTGAATTTTAAATGTCATTTATAATAGGATCAAAAAAGATGAAAAGTTTATGGATCAATTTAACAAAATATATGCAAGATCTGTACATTGAAAACTAAGAATGTTACTGAGAGAAATTCAAGAAGACCCAAGAACGATATGCCATACACATGGGTTGGAAGACTAAGTATTAAGTCAGTTCTTCCCAAACTAATCTGTAGATTCAACTCGATCCCTCTTAAAATCTCAACAGGCTACAATTTCTTATAGAACTTGATGAGCTAATTCTAAAGTTTATATAGAAATACAAGGGATCTAGGAACAGCCCAAAGAATTTTGAAAAAGAACAAAATTGGAAGACTTACCTTGTCATACTTCAAGACTTCTGTAAAGCAGCAAGTAAGATTGTGTGAGATTAACCAAATAAAATAGAGAATTCAGAAATAGACTCATGTGAAGTATATGGACACTTCAGGTTTTTACAGATGCCTGAGTAATTCGAGGGAGAAAGGACAATCTTTTTCGATCAGTGGTCTTAGAGCTTGGATATCCATATGGAAAAAAACTGAATCTTAACCCTTATCTTATTCTCCGTATATATAAATATTAACTATAAATGGTTCATCAACCTAAGCATATATCTAAGACAATAAAATGTCTCGAAGAAAATACAGGAGATCTTTGTGACCTTAGGTTACGTTTCTTAGGATACAAAATATGTGAACCATAAATTGTACTTTATCAAAAATTAAAAGCATTAGCTGTTTGAAAGCCCCTATTAAGAAGATGAAAGGCAAGTTACAGACTGGGAGAAATATTTGCAAAACGTTTTTTTCTTATTTCTTTTTTTTTTTTTTTGTCTTTTTGTATTTTTCTTTTTTATGTTTTTGAGATGGAGTTTTGCTGTGCCGCCCAGGCTGGAGTGCAGTGGTGCGACCTTGGCTCACTGCAACCTCTGCCTCCCAGGTTCAAGCGATCCGCCTGCCTCAGCCTCCTGAGTAGCTGGGATTACAGGCGCACGCCACCATGCCAGGCTAATTTTTATATTTTTAGTAGAGACGAGATTTCGCCATGTTGGCCAGGCTGGTCTCAAACTCCTGACCTCAGGTGGTCCACCTGCCTTGGCCTCCCAAAGTGATGGGATTACAGGCGTGAGCCACCACACCCAGCCAGCCACTGTCCCAGGCCTGTCTTCTTTTAAAATTTCTTTTTCATTCTTTTCCCCAGAAGCTACAAAACATTTGTTTGACAAAGAACTTGTATCTAAAATATATAAAGAACTGCTACAACTCAATAAGGACACGAGCAATACAATTTTTTTTTTTTTTTTTTTTTTTTGAGATGGAGTCTTATTCTGTTGCCCAGACTAGAGTGCAGTGGTGCGATCTTGGCTCACTGCAACCTCTGCCTCCCGGGTTCCAGTGATTCTTCTGCCTTAGCCTCCCGAGTATCTGGGATTACAGGCATGCGCCACCACACCTAGCTAGTTTTTTTGTATTTTTAGTAGAGATGGAGTTTCACCATGTTGGCCAGGCTGGTCTTGAACTCCTGACCTTAGGTGATCTGCCTGCCTTGGTCTCCCAAAGTGCCGGGATTACAGGTGTGAGCTACTGTGCCCGGCCCACAGTACAGTTTTTTAATGAACAACAGATGTGAGCAGATACTTCATCAAAGAAAATGAAAATGTATAGCACTTGAAAAGATGTTTAACATCATTAGTCATGAGTGAAATGCAAATTAAGATCACCGTGAGACATTACTACATGTCTGTTAGAATAGAGAAATTACAGGTGGCTCACACTTGTAATCCCAACACTTGGGAAGGCTGAGACGGCGAGATCAATTGCCCTCAGGTGTTCGAGACCAGCCTGGGCAACATGGCGAAACCCCTAGGAAATCTCTACAAAAAATACTAAACATTAGCCAGGTGTGGTGGTGTGTACCTGTAGTCCCAGCTACTCCAGAGGCTTTGGTGGGAGGTTGGCTTGAACCCAGGAGAGAGAGGTTGCAGTGAGCCAAGATTGTGCTACCATACCCCAGCCTGGGTGACAGAGCGAGATCCTTTCTTAAAAAAAAAAAAAAAAAAAATCTTCAAAATACTATGTCAGGCCAGGCACAGTGACTCAAGCCTGTAATCCCAGCACTTTGGGAGGCCGAGGCGGGCAGATCACGAGGTCAGGAGATCAAGACATCCTGGCTAACATGGTGAAACCCCATTTCCACTAAAAATACAAAAAAATAGCTGGGTGTGGTGGTGGGCACCTGTAGTCCCAGCTGCTTGGGAGGCTGAGGCAGGAGAATGGCGTGAACTCGGGAAGCGGAGGTTGCAGTGAGGTGAGATCGCACCACTGCACTCCAGCCTTGGTGACAGAGTGAGACTCTGTCTCTATAAAAAATAAATAAATAAAATTTGCCAGGCGTGGTGGTGGGCACCTGTAGTCCCAGCTACTCGGGAGGCTGAGGCAGGAGAATGGCGTGAACCCGAGAGGCGGAGCTTGCAATGAGCCGAGATTGTGCCACTGCACTTCAGCCTGGGCGACAGAGTGAGACCCTATCTCAGAAAAAAAAAAAAAAAAAAGGCAAAAAACTACAGTGACAGAAGCAGATCAGGATTTTCCAGGGCCAGTGAGGAGTCAGGGAAAGGGTAATTATATTGGGGTTGATGGGATTTGGGGGTTGATGGAAGTATTCTGAATCTTGATTGTGTTGATGGTTACATGCTCTATATATTTGTCAAAACTCATTGGACCGTATACTTACATGAGTGAGTTTTGTTTCATGTAAATCATACTACAGTAGGCCGAGCATGGCAGCTCATGCCTGTAGTCCCAGCACTTTGGGAGGCTGAGGCAGGCAGATCACAAGGTCAGGAGTTCAAGACCAGCCTGACCAATGTGGTAAAACCCCATCTCTACTAAAAATGCAAAAATTAGCCAGGTGTGGTGGTGTGTACTTGTAGTCCCAGCTACTTGGGAGGCTGAGGCAGGAGAATCGCTTGAACCTGGGAGGTGGAGGTTGCAGTGAGCCAAGATCGCACCACCGCACTGTAGCCTGGGCGACAGAAAGGGACTCTGTCTCAAAAAAAAAAAAAAAAAAATCATACTACAATAAAACTGCTTATTTAGGCCGGGTGCGGTGCCTCATGCCTGTAATTCCAGCACTTTGAGAGGCCAAGGCGGGAAGATCACCTGGGGTCAGGAGTTCAAGACCAGCCTGGCCAAAATGGCGAAACCCTGTCTCTACTAAAAATATAAAAATTAGCTGGTTGTGGTGGCAGGCACTTGTAATCCCAGCTACTTAGGAGGCCGAGGCGGGAGAATAGCTTGAACCCAGGAGGCTGAGATTGCAGTGAGCCGAGATTGCGCTGCTGCACTCCGGCCTGGGCAACAGGGTGAGATCCTGTCTCAAAAAAAAAAAAAGACAAAATAGAAAAACCACATAAATATTCACTTTATTGCCAACAGAAAAACCATCACTTCCTGCCTTGTTTAAAAACACAAATTCACCCGTATTCAGTCACATGATAAACTGGAGGGGCTGCAGTTTGCATGTGACTGAGTGACTTGCCAGTGTGATTATGTTGCAGATGTCAGAAGACACATGTCAAGGGTTAGTCACCAGACGTTGCCAAGAAATATGAAAAGAATCTGAATGCGGTCCGGGCACTAACACAGCAGTATGCTTTTATTTTGCTGGAAGAGCCTGTGGCACAGCCCGTGCATTGACATTTGATCTTGTTTCAGCTAAACTAAATGTGTCTGTTAAGATTTTTTTTTTTTTTCAATTTGAGGTAGATTTAGGTATGAGGGGAAAAAGTGTTCAGCCCTTTTCCTGGCATAGACCTTACAAAAGAACTACTTTCTTTAGCTTTGTTTGTTGAGGCCATTGGTGAGGGTTTGAAATCTTTTTGGTTGGCTTGCTGCTAACTGGAAATTTGGGACGGTTGGGGGAATGCCTGACTCCACGTTTTAACTAAGCTCTCTCTGAAAAGGGATCTCCCCAGCAAAATCTGTAGTGCAATCAATTACCAAGGGAGCGGCTGAAAGTGCTTAATATGCTTAAGCTGGCTTCAGAATGCATGTTCTGTTTTACAAAGAACCTGGGTGGAAACAAAACAAATTCATCTCTATGTTTTGTTTGTTTGTTTTTTGAGCTGGAGTCTCGCTTTGTTGCCCAGGCTGGAGTGCAGTGGCACGATCTCGGCTCACTGCAAGCTCTGCCTCCCGGGTTCACGCCATTCTCCCACCTCAGCCCCCCGAGTACCTGGGACTATAGGCACCCACCACTACACCCAGCTGATTTTGTTTTTGTATTTTTAGTAGAGACGGGATTTCACCGTGTTAGCCAGGATGGTCTCGATCTCCTGACCTTGTGATCCACCCGCCTGGGCCTCCCAGAGTGCTGGGATTACAGGTGTGAGCCACTGTGCCCAGCCCACCTATATGATTTTTATAAAGGGCATATCTAAATCAAAATAATCCAGGAAGTGACAATAAAATAAAAAGGTGGAAAAGTTTATCTTGGACAAATGCTGATAAAATGAAAGTACCATAGCCATATTAGTGTGGGATAAAATCGACTTCATATTGATGAAAGATGTAATCTCCTAAAAGAAATAACAGTTATACTTGCTGGGCACGGTGGCTCATGCTTATAATCCCAGCACTTTGGAAGGCCGAGGCAGGTGGATCACGAGGTCAGGAGTTCGAGACCAGCCTGGCCAATGTAGTGAAACCCCGTCTCTACTAAAAATACAAAAAAATTAGCCGGGCGTGGTGGCTGGCGCCTGTAATCCCACCTACTTGGGAGGCTGAGGCGAGGAGAATTGCTTGAACCTGGGAGGTGGAGGTTGCAGAGTTGAGATCCTGCCACTGCACTCTAGCCTGGGCGACAGTGTGAGACTCCATCTCAAAAAAAAAAAAAAAAAACAGTTATGAATGCTTGTGAACATAACTTTAAAATATATAAAGGAAAGCTAAAGGAAAAGTCTGATGTAACACAAGTATATATTGACAAACCACAATCTTGGTGGGAGATTTGAATATATTTCTCATGAGTCAGCAGATCAAGTAGATAGAAAATAAGTATATAAAAGATTTCAATGACACAATTAGATACATGCAATAGAGATTACATACTCTTCAAAGCTTGTAATAAGTCAGCTCACAAACACTGATTTTAAGTCCTTCCACAAAGAAAATCTCAATAAAATAGGGATATAATAAGTCACTTCCCTCCTAGGGCGATAATGTGTATAGAAGTGTTTAAGGTGTATAAAGCCTTAGAAAACATTTGTTCCTTTTAATGCCCTGATCTGTTTTATCCTAGGAACGGCAGCAGTAGGACACACAGACAAGATTGGGAGATTGGAAGAACTCTGTGAGCAGTATGGCATATGGCTTCATGTGGAGGGGTAAGCCGGCGGTGAGGCTGGTGGCTCCATTCGGGCCTGCACAGAGTCCTCATGAGGACTCGACATCCAGGCTCTCACTTTGGTGACATTTATCACGAAGGGCTCTTCGGGTCACAGATCACAAAATAACCCAAATTGGCTTAAGCCCAAAGAGATCTTACTGGCTCACATAACTACAAAGAGCAGTGTTATGACTGCCTCAGGCACAACATCAACCAGGATCCAGTGTGTTACTCCCACCTCTGCTCCCCCAGTCACAGGCACTGGGCTTGGTTTCCTCTACCTGTGGACAGATTTTCCTGTTACAGTACAAAGTAGCTGCAGAAACTCCAGCCTTCTTTCCAGCTTCGTGGTCAGCTGGAAGTCCTAACAGAAGTCTCATATTGAACCAGCCACTGTGGCCAGGGAGAAGTAATCCTCTGATAGTTCAGGTTCTTTGCCCTCCTCTGGAGCAGATAGTGGTGTCTCCTCCCCACAAAGCTCATGTTCTGCTGGAAGAAATGGAGGTGGCGCCCCGGAAGGCTATTGTAGGGCCATTAAGAGAAGCAGGGGGAACGGACGTGGGCAGCCAGAGTAGCCCATATCCACCACATCATACAGGGAGGTTTCTTTTTGATCCCTAAGTAAAGAATGATAAAACTGGAAAATAAGATCCATGAAAGAGAATAATACTCCCATTATATTAAATGAGCGGGGATAGTTCCTGAGACACATTTTTATTAAAGTGCATTTTCAGGATTTTCCTTCATATGTATAAAGCACATCTTCTGTTGCTGTTATGAAAGCTAATAACATTAAAAATATACTTAAGTGTCAACTTGCAACAGCACAGCCTTTATTTTTTTAAGTACATGGTGAGTAAGCAACATTAAATAGTCAGTTCTTAGACTGGTGTTTTTTCTTCCAGTGTGAATCTGGCAACATTGGCTCTGGGTTATGTCTCGTCATCAGTGCTGGTATGTTGTTGATTTACTGAATATTGGTGTTTTTAAGAATGAATTTAAAATCACTCAATCCCTCATGGCTCTTCACAGTTTTTATGAATGGAGGAGGGTGTTAGGTTTGTGTATTCTGATAATCTAACAAAGAGTTGTTCTTGTTTTGGTAGGCTGCAGCCAAATGTGGTAGCATGACGATGACTCCTGGCCCGTGGCTGGGTTTGCCAGCTGTTCCTGCGGTGACACTGTATAAACACGATGACCCTGCCTTGGTAAGTTTCCCCGCACTGGGGAGGGAGTGGGTGTGGCTAATACACATTATTGGCTTATGGGGGCAAAATCCAGAAAAATACAGGAAAAAGTGAAAAATACCCATAATTTCACTTCTGTTTCATTTTTTTAAAGAGAAACTTGTAAGGTGAGACTTTTTTTAATGACATTTTATGATTGTATAATATTCTGTCACAATTTAATTATTCTCCATTTATGAACTTATAGGATGTTTTCAGTGTTTTGTTACTGAAATAATGAAGCAGTGAACGTCTTTCTGTGTTTCTAATTACTTCCTTAGAATAGGTTCCCAGATGTTGAATGACTGAGTGGGGGAGTTTTAAGCCTCCTGATCCACATTGTCCAATAGATTGTAACTTTTGTTTTTTGTTTTTTTTTTTTTTTTTTGATATGGAGTCTCGCTCTGTCACCCAGGCTGGAGTGCAGTGGTGAGATGATCTTGGCTCACTGCAACCTCCACTTCCTGGGTTCAAGTGATTCTCTTGCCTCAGCCTCCCAAGTAGCTGGGATTACAGGCATGCGCCACCACGCCCGGCTTATTTTGTATTTTTAGTAGAGGCAGTGTTTCACCACGTTGGTCATGTTGAACTCCCGATCTCAGGTGATCTGCCTGCCTCGGCCTCCCAAAGTGCTGGGATTACAGGCATGAGCCATCGCACCTGGCCACATTTTTTTTTTTTTTTAATCGTAGTTGTGGGCCAGGCGTGGTGGCTCATGCCTGTAATCCCAGCACTTTGGAAGGTTGAGGCAGGCAGATCGCTTGAGCCTAGGAGTTTGAGACCAGCCTGGGCAACATGGTGAAACCTCATCTCTATAAAAAACAACAACAACAAAGAATTAGCTAGGCATGGTGGTGTGAGCCTGTAGTCTCAGCTACTCATGAGGCTAATGTGGGAGGGCTGATTGAGCCCTGGAGATCAAGGCTGCAGTGAGCTATGATCACACCACTGCACTGCAGCCTGGGCGACAGAATGAAAACGAATCACTGCTCACTGCTCAAAGCAGAAATCACTGCTCACTGCAGCCTTGACTTCCTGGGCTCTGGGAATCCTCCCGCCTTAGCCTCCTGAGTAGCTGGGACCACAGGTGCATACCACCACACTTGGCTAATTTATTTATTTTTCCTCTCTCTCTCTCTCTCTTTTTTTTTTTTTTTTTTTTTTTTTGAGACAGAGCTTTACTTTGTTGCCCAGGCTGGAGTATAGTGGCACAATCTCAGCTCACTTGCAGCCTCCACCTCCTGGTTCAAGTGATTCTCCTGTCTCAGCCTCCCAAGTAGCTGGGAATACAGGTGCATGCCACTATGCCCAGCTAATTTTTGTGTTTTTAGTGGAGATGGGATTTCACCATGTTGGCCAGGCTGGTCTTGAACTGCTGACCTCAGGTGATCCACCCGCTTCGGCCTCCCAAAGTGCTGGGATTACAGGCGTGAGCCACCACGCCTGGCCTCCTCTCTCTTTTTCTGAAACAGAGTCTCGCTCCATTGCCCAGGTTGGAGTGCAGTGGAACCATAGCTCACTGCAGCCTCCACCTCCCAGGCTCAATAAGTCCTCCTACCTCACCCTCCCAATAGCTGGGACCACAGGTGCGTGTTACCACCCCCAGCTACTTTATTTTTTTTTGTTTTCTGTAGAGACGGGGTTTTGCCATGCTGCCTGGGCTGGTCTTGAATACCTAGGCTCAAGTGATCCTTCCTCCTTGGCCTCCCAAAGTGCCAGGATTACAGGTGTGACCCACCATGCTTGGCATGCTAATTTTTTATTTTTACTTTTTTGTAGAGATGGGCCCTCCCCATGTTGCCCATGCTGGTATCACACTCCTACTCCATTATGAAATAAGTCATTCCTTATGAAACACTTAGTAATTGTATCTTTAAGTTGAACCTTCCCCTCACCCCAACTTTTTTTTTTTTTTTTTTTTTTGAGACGGAGTTTTGCTCTTGTTGTCCAGGCTGGAGCGCAATGGTGCAATCTCGGCTCACTGCATCCTCCGCCTCCCAGGTACAAGCTGTTTTCCTATCTCAGCCTCCCAAGTAGATCAGATTACAGGCATGTGCCACCACACCCGGCTAATTTTTTTATATTTAGTAGAGATGGGGTTTCACCATGTTAGGCTGGTCATGAACTCCTGACCTCAGGTGATCCACCTGCCTCGGCCTCCCAAAGTGCTGGGATTACAGGTGTGTGCCACTGCACTCTGCCTTTCTTTTAAAGACATAGTTTCACTCTGTCTCCCAGACTGGAGTGCAGTGGCACAATCTTGGCTCAGTACAACCTCCACCTCCTGGGTTCAAGTGATTCGTGTGCCTCTGCCTCCCGAGTAGCTGGGACTACAGGCGCATGTCACCAGGCCCGGCTAATTTTTGTATTAGAGGCAGGGTTTCGCCATGTTGGCCAGGCTGGTCTCGAACTCCTGACCTCAAGTTCCCACCTTGGCTTCTCAAAGTGCTGGGGTTACAGGAGTAAGACATCGTGCCTGGACCCCCCAACCCATTTTGTTTTGATTCCTTTATAAATTAGTATAATGGAAGGTGTTTTTGTTTGTTTGTTTTTTATAACAGGTAATGAAATACTCTAATTCAGTAAATATTGATGCTTCTAGGGAGATGTGTGTGTGTATGTGTGTCTGTGTGTGTATGTATATATATATATATATATATATTTTTTTTTTTAAGATGGAGTGTCGCTCTGTCGCCCAGGCTGGAGTGCAGTGGTGCAATCTCGGCTCACTGCCAGCTCCACCTCCTGGGTTCACGCCATTCTCCTGCCTCAGCCTCCCGAGTAGCTGGGATTGCAGGTGCCCGCCACCACGCCTAGCTAATTTTTTGTATTTTTTGTAGAGATGGGGTTTCACCGTGTTAGCCAGGATGGTCTCGATCTCCTGACCTCGTGATCCACCCGCCTCGGCCTCCCAAAGTGCTGGGATTACAGGCGTGAGCCACCGCGCCCAGCCATAAATTTTTTTTTTTTTTTTTGAGATGGAGTCTCACTGTGTTGCCCAGGCTGAAATGCACTGGTGCAATCTTGGCTTACTGCAACCTCGGCCTCCTGGGTTCAAGCGATTCTCCTGCCTCAGCCTCCTGAGTAGCTGGGATTACAGGCATGCGCCACTACTCCTGGGTAATTTTTGCATTTTTAGTAGAGACGGGGTTTCACCATGTCGACCAGGCTGGTCTCGAACTTCTGACCTCAAGTGATCTGCCTGTCTTGGCCTCCCAAAGTGCTGGGATTACAGGCACAAGCTACTGTACTGGGCCACGGCCAGGATTTTTATGACTCGTAAAACCACTGTCTTCAAGGAGGCTATAAGTTATTGTGGGAGAAAAGTAAAGGGCTTTGTAAAGGGGAGAGCATGTGGATTTTGTGATGTAATTCTCAGTATACCTTCCTTCCTTCCTTCCTTTCTTTTTTTTTCAGACAGTCTTGCTCTGTCACTTAGGCTGGAGTGCAGTGGCATGATTGACAGGGTTTCACCAGGTTGGCCAGGCTGGTCTTAAACTCCTAACCTCAGGTGATCTGCCTGTCTTGACCTCCCAAAGTGCTGGGGTTACAGGCCACCATGGTGAAACCCCGTCTCTACTAAAAATACAAAAATTAGCTGGATGCAGTGGTGGGTGCCTGTAATCCCAGCTACTTGGGAGGCTGAGGCAGGAGAATCGCTTGAACCCATGAGGTGGAGGTTGCAGTGAGCCAAGATCATGCCATTGCACTCCAATTTGGGTGACAGAGCAAGACTGTCTCAAAAACAAAAACAAAAACCTGGAGGGTCAGAGGAGGGAAATGGGGTGATGGAATTGGTCTGTACAATTTTCACTGTGAATTTGGGGGAGAATCCCCCCCAAAATAGAAGAAAATTAGGATAAGGCCAGGTGCAAATTGTCAGTGTGTAGAGGAATTGGGTACTTACGAGGAGTAATACAAATAATAGGTGAAGCTGAAGCACTGGGTTGGGAACCCTATTGTAGACCTTTAATCATAGTTCAGGTGTTTTTTTGTTTGTTTGTTTGTTTTTGGAGACAGAGTTTTTGCTCTTGTTGCCCAGGCTGGAGCACAGTGGTGCCATTTTGGCTCACTGCAACCTCCGCCTCCCGGGTTCAAGCAGTTCTCCTTCCTCAGCCTCCCAGGTAGCTCTAGGGATTACAGGCATGCACCACCACACCCGGCTAATTTTTTGTATTTACTAGAGACGGGGTTTCACCATGTTGGTCAGGCTTGTCTTGAACTCATGACCTCAGGTGATCCACCCATCTCGGCCTCCCAAAGTGCTGAGATTACAGGCGTGAGCCACCACCCTGGCCCAGTTTAAGTGTATTTGGAGTGACTTTAGGGAATCATTGAAATTTTACCTGCCAGAAAGTGGCACAATTTAGGAAGATTAAATCTAGTTGCTTCTTGAAAAAGTGTGTGGGCTGGCCGTGGTGGCTCATGCCTGTAATCCCAGCAGTTTGGGAGGCTGAGGTGAGTGGATCTCCTGAGGTCGGGAGTTCGAGACTAGCCTGACCAACATGGAGAAACCCCGTCTCTACTAAAAATACAAAATTAGCCAAGTGTGGTGTTGCATGCCTGTATTCCCAGCTACTCGGGAGGCTGAGGCAGGAGAATTGCTGGAACCTAGGAGGCCGAGGTTGTGGTGAGCTGAGATTGCGCCGTTGCACTCCAGCCTGGGCAACAAGAGCAAGACTCCGTCTAAAAAGAAAAAAAAGGAGTGTGTGTGTTAGAGTGCGTGCACACACGTGCAAGAGAGATCCCAGCAGTGGGAGGCAGTTAATTGGAACAATATAGAGAAGGGGCTGCTAAGGACCTGAGTATTATGTTTATATTTAACAGTTTAAATTAAGATAAGGCTGTGTATGGTGGCTCACACCTGTAATCCCAGCACTTTGGGAGGCCAAGGTGGGTGGATCACCTGAGGTCGGGAGAGACCAGCCTGACCAATCTGGAGAAACCCCGTGTCTACTAAAAATACAAAAATTAGCCGGGCGTGGTGGCATATGCCTGTAATCCCAGCTACTTGGGAGGCTGAGGCAGGAGAATCACTTGAACCCGGGAGACGGAGGTTGTGGTGAGCTGAGATCGGACCATTGCACTCCAGCCTGGGCAACAGGAGCGAAACTGTGTCTCAAAAAATAAATTAATTAATTAATTAATTAAGGTAAAAGTGTTCAGCTCAATATGTGAGAATTTCCATAAGCAAAAGCCCCTCATTTGTTATCTGGTGTTGATTGAGGATGATTACTAAAGTGATACTTTTTATCTGCTCAATCTTCATGTTAGACACATGTATGGAATGTCATATAAGTGTCATACAAAATGGAGTGTGGTCCATGGTGTCTTTTGGGAACATTGAATTGTTAAATTCTTTAGGATTTTCTGCCTTTGTTACCTGGCTCTTGTTCCTTATCCTAATCACCTAAAACAAATCCCTGAGGCTCCTTTCATTGGACCACCCTTGATGATTTAGAGGAGCTGTTGTTTGTTAATCTTTTCACATCGTCATCATTTTGGTTACCTGTCTTTGACTATCTTGAAGTTTTTCAGAGCCCATTTTATTTTTGGAACTATAAAATGAAACATACTTCCCCTTGTATAGAGGCCTAACAGTAAAGAGTACAGAAATTTTGTGGTTTCATATGTATAGGAAATGCTCCCTTATTCTGTGTTTTTGTTTTTTGTTTTTTTTTAATGTAGAGTATAACTTAACTAAATTCTTGTGGAGTTCGCTCATGTAGAGATACTTGGTTTTATAATGTTCTTCTTTTCCATCTTGTATTAATCGAGTGTACTTTTCCTTTTTAAATTGAATTATCTTTTGAATTCTATTGTGGTGCTTCTTTGAGATAAAATTTATGTATGTATAGGTGGTGGTTTGTTTTTTTTTTTTTCTTTTTTTCTTTTGAGATGAAGTCTCGCTCTTATCCCCCAGGCTGGAGTGCAGTGGTGCGATCACGGCTCACTGCAACCTCTGCCTCCCGGGTTTAAGTGATTCTCCTGCCTCAGCCCCCCGAGTAGCTGTGATTACAGATGCCTGTCACCACGCCTGGCTAGTTTTTGTACTTTTAGTAGAGATGGGGTTTCACCATGTTGGCCAGGCTGGTCTCGAACTCCTGACCTCAGGTGACCCATCCGCCTCAGCCTCCCAAAGTGCTGGGATTACAGGCATGAGCCACCACGCCCGGCCTGTATAGGTCTTAAATTCAGTAAATTTTGACAAATGTATACACCTGTGTAACCATGACCTCAGTCAAGGTACAGATATGCAGTGACTTTTTCACTATCACACCCATCCCTGCCACTTTTTTTTCATATCCTTACCACTATCTGGAATTTTTACGTGTGCCATCTCCAGTAAAATACAACCTGCATATGTGCATGGATCTGGTAAAATTGTTACTTTTGCTATCCCCTTCTTTCCTACTAAGTGCATCAATAAATAGCATCCACTCTATATTTGTGTATTTCCTCAAGTAAATACATGAAAATGAGATCCTGCAAGTTTGTGTTTTTATATTAAGTGTTAACTCCAGAGATTACAACACTGTTCTTGTAAGATGTGTTTTTGGGGAAAGCATTCCTCTTATGGCAGCCCTGTTAGCCTGAGGCAGGGCTTAAACAAACTGATTGAGCAGGCTCAAAAGGACAGTATCGTAATGGACTGGAGTGGCCAGTTCTTTTTACAGAAGAAAGAATACGGTAATTTGGCCATGCGCAGTGGCTCATACCTGTAATCTCAGCACTTTGGGAGGCCGAGGTGGGCAGATCATGAGGTCAAGGGATCAAGACCATCCTGGCCAACGTGGTGAAACCCCATCTCGACTAAAAAATATACACAAATTAGCTGGGCATGGTGGCACACGGCTGTAGTCCCAGCTATTCAGGAGGCTGAGGCAGGAGAATTGCTTGAACTTGGGAGGTGGAGGTTGCAGTGAGTGGAGATGATGCCATTGCACTCCAGCCTGGGCAACAAGAGGAAAAAAACCTCCGTCTCAGGAAAAAAAAAAAAAAAAAAAAAGAATATGGTAATTTAAGATCCATCTTGAAAAATACCTTGCGCACATATTTAAAGTCTTTTTACACATTGATTTATCTTGAGTCTATTGTATCTGTCTACATTATTTAAGCAATGTAATCACTAAAAATTTAAGCACTGGGTTGAGCCTTCTGGCATCCCATTAGAATGCCTGGGGAAACACACTTCTTGCCAATTGCATGCCTGCTGATCGGGGAATGAAACGCAAATATTCCAGAATCAACAGATTTCTTTATTTTATTTTATTTGTCACCCAGGCTGGAGTGCAGTGGTGAGATCTTGGCTCACTGCAAACTCTGCCGCCCGGGTTCAAGTGATTCTCCTACCTCAGCCTTCTGAGTAGCTGGGATTACAGGCAACTGCCACCATGCCTGGCTAATTTTTGTAGTTTTTAGTAGAGATGGGGTTTCACCATCTTGGCCAGGCTGGTCTTGAACTCCTGACCTTAGGTGAGGAGGAAATCCCATTTTGTAAATCCCAAAGTGCTGGGATAACAGGTGTGAGCCACCATACCTGGCCTAGAATCAACAGATTTCTGAACATACCGAATTACTTCTTTCATATTAATTTTCAGACCTTTTCAAAAAAGGAATTGGATACCCTGTTGATATTCATATTCATATTATTATTTTGGTATTCATATAATATGTGTAGGACTTTATAGTTATTTAAAAACCTGTTATAGACTTTTTTGTTTATTATTTAAAACTTTTTTCAGAGGGACTTGTTGCTTTTTTTTTTTTTTTTTTTTTTTTTTTTGAGATGGAGTTTTGCTCTTGTTGCCCAGGCTGGAGTGCAAGGGCACGATCTAGGCTCACGCAACCTCTGCCTCCTGGGTTCAAGTGATTCTCCTGCCTCGGCCTCCTGAGTAGCTGGGATTACGGGCATGTGCCACTCGCCTGGCTAATTTTTTGTATTTTTAGTAGAGACAGGGTTTCACCCTGTTAGCCAGGATGTTCTTCATCTCTGGACCTCAGGTGATCCCCCCTGCCTTGGCTTCCCAAAGTGCTGGGATTACAGGTGTAAGCCACCTCGCCCAGCCTCAGAGGGATTTCTGGTACCAGAATTATAGATTGTTTTTGTTACCGAACTTCCTAAGTTATGCTCATTCTTTGTTTATCAAGGGGAGACACTAGATTTTTTTTTATTACCCTTTTTATCATCATAGAGAACTTTAGTAGTCTACAAGAATATTATTAGAGGCTTAGCAGTGGCCTCACTGCACATACATGTATATGTCTTTGGGAACCTACAGGTTTTTAAGAAGTCGTTAAACTTAATATTTACTAGATATTTGTTTTTGGATGGCATCTAATATATTAATAGCCCAGAAAAGAGGCGCCACTAATGAATATGTCTTGGATTACATAGTGACATATATTAGCTTTCGTCCACATTTGATAACATTGCTATTATTTTCTTTTTTTTTTTTTTACTGAAGCTCTTTGAATTTAAAGTTTTCTCTCATTTAAATTTATTAATTGAAAACGTACGTTTACTCTGTTCCCTTCAGCATTTCAACCTGATGTTAAAAGATGTGTATGTGTGATATGTGTGTTTGAAATTTTAACTTTCATCTTGGAGTATTTAATAATTCTCTGAAGCAGTGCATGACTCTTGCTCTTCAGCCTCTTGAGGGTGTCCCTGGTTTATATTCCTGATGATACAAACCCTGGAATTTCTTGTCTGAAGTGTTAACACTTTATTTCCAGGTCCTAATTTGATTTGAATAGTGGAAGTTCAGATTCAGTGCATTAATGACAGATTCTATGTTGACTTCTTCAGATTTGCCAGACAGAAAAACCTACTTATGTGAGGAACTCATTAGGCTTTTTGACTATCCTGTTTGTATAATGAGACCCTTTTCTCATTAGATGAGTAAAAAGATCCAGAGATGATCACCAGTATCCCCCAGAATTCATATATATTTAATTGAAAAGAAAACAAATCCTGGGATTCTTTCCTAAAAAGGTTGATTACATTTCTTGCCTGTCTGTACGTTCTTTGTATAAACGTGAAGAAAAATAAAAATACAGGTTTTCCAGCACTGGGACTATGAAATTTGAGATTTAACATTTATTCATTAGTCAGATTTAAAGGAATCTACCTTAAGTCATAGTTTATATTGTTTTTGAAGGACCTGAGTAAGGATTCTATTAAAAATGATTAATTCTGTCATTATTTGAAATATTGATAGGATTTTAATATGTTCCTTTTTTGAAAATACTAAAATTATAAATTAACTTACACTTAATAGCAAATAGGTCGTAAGTATGTGGTAATCAATTTATTGACTAAAAATTTTGTAAAAGATGCCTTTTATTTAAAGTGGCCTATTGTATAGTTACTATAATGCTAGTGCTCTCTACATTTTCATTGTAATCTTACTGAGGAAGTAAAAATTAATCATTATTGTTCTCCCCACTCTAATATTAATTCAGAAATCATAATTGTACACATAGGGTACAACGTAATGTTTATATATGTGTGTGTAATGTAGTATGATTAAATCATGCTAATTAACATACTATCACCTTACTTTGCTTACTTATATTTTGTGGTGAGGCATTTGAAATTTACTCTTAATTGTTTGAAATACATTATTATTATTGCTATTGTTATCTCTGTCTTCTCTTTGCAAATAAATACATCATTATTTACTATGGCCACCCTGTTGTGCTAAGATTTCAAAAACTATTCTCCTATGTGAAATTTGTTCCCTTTTTCAAAAAAAAAAAAAATCCACCCGCTGTCTTAGCATTGGTGAAGTTAAAAATAGAACCAGTGTGTTTTATATTCCTAAGTGTCTTTATTTTTAAGAATGTATTTTTTTTTTTTTTTTTTTGAGACGGCGTCTTGCTCTGTTGCCCAGGCTGGAGTGCAGTTGGCACCATCTTGCACCTCCCGGTACAATCTCCACCTCCCGGGTTCAAGCGATTCTCCTGCCTCAGCCTCCCATGTAGCTGGGATTACAGGTGCGTGCCAACACGCCTGGCTAATTTTTGTATTTTTGGTAGAGACGGGTTTCACCGTGTTGGCCAGGCTGGTCTCAAACTCCTGACCTCAGATGATACGTCCGCCTCAGCCTCCCAAAGTTCTGGGATTACGGATGTGAGCCACCATGCCCAGCTAGAATGTGTGTATTTTTAAAAGTTGATCCTTCGCAGATATTTATCTTAGGAGAGGCTGGTGTCATGAAAAAAGCTATGGACTAAGAATGGGAAGACAAAGATCTTTTGTATTGGCACTACCAGCTGTGTCCCTCTGAGGGGGTGATTTTTGCCTTTTGAAGACATTGGGAGGGTTAAAGTTCAGGAAATTATTTTTAAAACTGTTTCAGTGAATATTTAGAAAAATATTAGTGGAGATAGAATTAATTGCTCTGCAGTGGAGTGGCTCTCTTTCTACATTTTCTTTTTTTTCTTTTCTTTTTTTTTTTTTTTTTTTTTTTTTTTGAGATGGAGTCTCGCTCTGTCCCCCAGGCTTGGAGGGCAATGGTGTGATCTCAGCTCACTGCAACCTCCGCCACCCGGGTTCAAGCGGTTATCCTGCCTCAGCCTCCTGAGTAGATGGGATTACAGGCATGTGCCACCACACCCAGGTAATTTTTTTTTTGTATTTTTAGTAGAGGTGGGGTTTCACCTTGTTGGCCAGGCTGGTCTTGAACTCCTGACCTTGTGATCCATTCACCTCTGTCTCCCAAAGTGCTGGGATTACAGGTCTGAGCCACCGTGCCTGCCCTCTTTCTACATTTTCTAGTGTACTCCCATTAGGCTGTAAACGTATTTCAAGTTGAACAATAAGAAATTTCAGCATAGCTGTGCATCGTCATTTTTTCTCCATATCTTGTATTCACACCTTAAGAATTTGTTACTAGTTGAAATGATAAGCCAGCAAACATAATCTAATCTTTGTGACTGTTTGCATAGATTGGAGGGCAAGTACAATGTAAGTGGAATGTATATAGAGAAAGGATAGGTTAAAAGGTAGCTTATAGCTTGCTTACCTTTTACTACACAGTTGGAATTTAAGAACTGATTCTTATAAGAACACCAGTTGAACAATGAGTTGCTTTTTTCCCTCTGTTGTAGTGTGTATGGGTGTGTATATACATATTTTTATTTTAATTTTTTTTTTAATGGGAGGAGGGAGGATGCCAGAAACATTTAAAGGTTGTACTCTGCCAATGTGATAGTTTTAAGTACTTGAGGGGGTGGAGAAGAACCACACGCATCTTCTAAACAAAGATGGGAAATATCATATCATTATAAGAATGTATATACAGTATTAAGCAATTGCAAGATTTTGGGCCAGACATGGTGGTGCTTTGGGAGACCAAGGCAGGGAGGTGGGTGGATCACTTGAGCCCAGGAGTTGGAGACCAGCCTGGGTAACATAGTGAGACCTCGTTTCTACAAAAAATTAAAAAATTGGCTGGGCATGGTGGCTTACACCTGTAATCCCAGCGCTTTGGGAGGCCGAGGCTGTCAGATCACCGAGATCGGGAATTCGAGACCAGCCTGACCAACCTGGTGAAAGTCCGTCTCTACTAAAAATATAAAAATTAGTTGGGCATGGTGGTGCATGCCTGTAATCCCAGCTATTTGGGAGGCTGAGGCAGGAGGGTTGCTTGAACCCTGGAGGCAGAGGTTGCAGTGAGCCAAGATCACACCACTGCACTCCAGCCTGGGCGACAGAGCAAGACTCTGTCTCAAAAAAAAAAAATAAAAATAAAAAAATAAAGCTGTACATGGTGTCATGAGTTTCTAGTCCCACCTACTTGGGAGGCTGAGGTGGGAGGATTGCTTTAGCCCAGGAGGTCGAGGCTACTGTGAGCTATGATTGTGCCACTGTCTCAAAGAAAAAAAAAAAAGATTCTGGTACTATTTGAAATTGTAGTACTGTAAATCTATAATAAATGATTGCTGTCTCTTAAGGAACTTAGTATCTGGAAACATTGTTTCTTTTTTTCTTGTAAAAGGGAATTATAAAAGTTAGTTCTTTTAAATCACTTATGTCAATCTGATTAAAGTGTGTTTAGTATAAAATGTAACAGAAGAAAAAGATAGGGTTTGTATAGACTGTGGGTTTAAAGTGGCTTAAGTGATGATTTTGAAGTTTCCTAGGTGTCTTATACTTAAGGCTAAATACAAAGACCTCAGTAAATTTCTGGCTACTGCTGAGCATGGTGGGAGCATCGTTTCCTGTTCTTACTAGTATGTTTCAGCAGCTATCAAAAGCTGTCTTCATTTAATACATTTTCCTACAGTTAAAATAATAGTGTGATTATCTTGAAAGGCGTCTTCCTTTTTCAGTATTTGATTTGTGAGACCATATCTTCTGGAATTACTTGAGACCTCTAATTAAATTGACTTTTAAATTTTTTTATTTCATTTTCTTTTAGAGTTGGAGGTCTTGCTATGTTGTCTGGACTGGCCTAGGATGATGACGATTTTTTTCTTTAGAGACACAGTCTGACTGTGTTGCCCAGGCTGGTCTCAAACTCCTGGGCTCAAGTATCCTCCTGTTTCAGCCTCCTGAGTAGCTGGGATTACAGGTGTGAGCTACTGCAGCCAGCTTGGCCTAGGATTATTTTTATTTTTATTTTATTTTATTTTTTCCTTTTTTTGAGATGAAATTTCGCTCTTGTTGCCCAGGCTGGAGTGCAATGGCGCCATGTCGGCTCACCACAACCTCCGCCTCCCAGGTTCAAGTGATTCTCCTGCCTCACCCTCTGGAGTAGCTGGGATTACAGGCATGCACCACCACACCTGGCTAATTCTGTAGTTTTAGTAGAGACAGGGTTTCTCCATGTTGGTCAGGCTGATCTTGAACTCTTGGCCTCAAGCGATCCACCTGCCTTGGCCTCCTAAAGTGCTGGGATTACAGGTGTGAGCCACCGCGCCTGGCCAGGATTATTTTTAAAGAGAAGATTTAACATATGCAATTGTTAGAAAATCTTATAAACATGTTATTCCCTGGGAATGTGCTTCAACCTGTTGGCTAAAGGAACTTTATCAGAATAACTACAGTTATTATCTATTTTCAGGAGTTGAAAAAAATGGTTGCATACATTTCTTTTTTTTTTTTTTTTTTGAGGCAGAGTCTCGCTGTGTCACCCAGGTTGGAGTGCAGTGGCGCAATCTCAGCTCACTGCGTGCTCCACCTCCCGCGCTCACGCCATTCTCCTGCCTCAGCCTCCCGAGTAGCTGGGACTTCAGGCACCTGCCACCACGCCCGGCTAATTTTTTGTAGTTTTAGTAGAGACGGGGTTTCACTGTGTTAGCCAGGATGGTCTCGATCTCCTGATCTTATGATCCTCCCGCCTTGGCCTCCCAAAGTGCTGGGATTACAGGCGTGAGCCACCGTGCCTGGCCCATTCATTTCTTATATTGGTAAACATCACTTCACCTTTACCTTGATTATAAAGTCCCAGTCTACTTTTGAGATTGTTTAGATTTCTGCAGTGTGTAACTCTTTTTTTTTTTTTTTTTTTTTTTTTTTTGAGACAGAGTCTTGCTCTGTCACCTAGGCTGGTGTGCAGTGGTGCAATGTAACTCTTAGTGATTCTTAATCTTGGTTGGAATGGGCTATGTTTGGCCTTTTTTTTTTTTTTTTTTGGAGACTGAGTCTCACTCTGTTCTCCAGGCCGGAGTGCAGTGGCGAGCTCTCAGCTCACTGCAACCTCCGCCTCTGGGTAAGCAATTCTCCTGCCTCAGCCTCCCGAGTAGCTGGGATTACAGATGTGCACCACCACGCCTGCCTAATTTTTTTGTATTTTTAGTAGAGACTGGGTTTCACCATGTTGGCCAGGCTGATCTTGAACTCCTGAACTCAGGTAATCTGCCTGCCTCGGACTCCCAAACAGCTGGGATTACAGGTGTGATCAGCTGTGCCTGGCCTATGTTTGGCATTTAACTGGTGGGGGAGGGATGCATATCTTTGTACATTTTCAGCCTTTTTTGTCCTTCATCTGTTAAAGAGGTCATAGAGTAAGACATTTCCTTTCAATCTTGGCAGTTTCCCAGGCCAAATGATATGTTTCTAGGGTACTTCCAGGACTTAACTGACAAAAGGGGAAGATAAGCGATGCAATTGAGAGCTGAAGTAGGGTCTCTCTCTCTTTTTTTGTTTTTTTTTTTTTTTTGAGTCTCGTTCTGTCGCCCAGGTGGGAATGCAGTGGCGTGATCTCGGCTCACTACAACCTCCGGCTCACTACAACCTCCGTCTCCCGGGTTCAAATGATTCTCCTGCCTCAGCCTCCTGAGTAGCTGGGACTACAGGCGCCACACCACCAGGCCTGGCTAAGTTTTTGTGTATTTTTAGTAGAGACAGGGTTTCACCATGTTGGTCAGGCTGGTCTCGAACTCCTGACCTCATGATCCGCCCGCCTTGGCCTCCCAAAGTGCTGGGATTACAGGCCAGAGCCACTGTGCCTGGCGAAGCAGCGTCTCTTTTTAAGGTTGTAAGGTAGCTTGGGTTAGAAATAAAGGCAGAGAGCCACTCCATACCTGTAGTTCTAGCTACTGGGGAGGCTAAGACCAGAGGAATCTCTTGAGCCCAGGAGTTCAAGGCTGCAGTGAGCTGTAATCACACACTGCACTACAACGTGGGCAACATAGAGTGAGACCTAATTAAAAAATAAATAAAATAAATAAATAAATGCAAGGAGAAAGTCATGAACTTGGTGCATTTAGGTTTACAATTAGTTGGCATAAACAATTTTTTTTTTTGAGTTGGAGTTTCTCTCTTGTTGCCCAGGCTGGAGTGCAGTGGCGCAGTCTCGGCTCACTGAAACCTCTGCCTCCTGGGTTCAAGTGATTCTCCTGCCTCAGCCTCCCGAGTAGCTGGGATTACAGGTACCCGCCACCACGGCCAGCTAATTTTTGTATTTTTAATAGATGGGGTTTCGCCGTATATTGGCCAGGCTGATCTTGAACTCCTGACCTCAAGTGATCCGTCTGCCTCAGCCTCCCAAAATGCTGGGATTACAGGCATGAGCCACTATGCCAGCCAAGAATTTTTTAAAAAGGAGTTTCATTCAGCCCACCTCATTCCTCTGCAGGGCACCTGTGTGCAGGGCAAAACTGCTCAACCCTACTCAGCAGCCCTGTGAAAGCTGCTGAAAGGATGATCAGATTGAGGCCTGAACTGTATCTTGGATTTAGCAGCCTGGAGGTCATAATGGATTTTGCCAAGAGTGATGGGGCAGAAATTGGACCAGTGTGTGTTAAGGAGCTACAAGAAGTGAAGAAATGGGAGAGGGGAATCTAGACAACTTTAGTTTGGCTGCAGCAAGTAAAGGCAGATTGTTTGATGGAGGGACATGTGGGATTGATGGAGTTTTTCCTTTTTATATGTTTTTGTATTTTTAAATGGGATACATTAGAAAGTGTTGCATGTTTATGGGGGGGGATTTAGTTCAGTGGGAAAAGTATTTGCAAAGTTACAGTAAGGTGGAAGTAGATGGAATCCTCAGTAAGGTCTAGAATCGGATGCAGGTATTTTATGGTATCTTTCCCACCCCACCCCGAGACGGAGTTTTGCTCTTATTATTGCCCAGGCTCTGGAGTGCAGTGGTGCAGTCTTGGCTCACTGCAACCTCCACCTCCCGGGTTCAAGCGATTCTCCTGCCTCAGTCTCCCGTGTAGCTGAGATTACAGGCGCACACCACCACGCCCAGCTAATTTTTGTATTTTTAGTAGAGATGAGGTTTCACCATTTTGGCCAGGCTGGTGTCCAACTCCTGACATCAAGTGATCCACCTGCCTTGGCCTCCCAAAGTGCAGGGATTACAGGCGTGAGCCACCGTGCCCAGCTGGTACCTTTTTTCTTGTTGGTGAAGTAGAATGTGTGTATGGGGAGGGGAGGTGATAGGATATTTTGGAATTTGAAGAGAATGGGAATGTCTGGATAGTGCATGTATAGAATGGGAAGTAAACACTGGAGGACCTGGGAGTGTGGTGCTTATTGATGGATCGTTGGGTTTATCCAGGATTGGGGTTTTGCCAGATGGGTGTGATGAGAATCTTAAGAGTTAAGGGTATAGGCAAGAGTGTTGTTGAAATGATACACAATGAAATCTAAGCTGGTTAAAGAAGTGAAGAAGGGGCCGGGCACGTTGGCTCACGCCTGTAATTCCAACACTTTGGGAGGCCGAGGCGGGTGGATCCCTTGAGGTCAGGAGTTCGAGACCAGCCTGGCCAACATGGTGAAACCCCTTCTCTACTAAAAATACAAAAATTAGCCGGGTGTGGTAGCAGGGGCCTGTAATCTCAGCTACTTGGGAGGCTGAGGCAGGAGAATCGCTTGAACCTGGAGGTGGAGGTTGCAGTGAGCCAGTATTGCACCACTATACTCCAGCCTGGGCAACAAAGTCAGAGTCTGTCTCAAAAAAAAAAAAAAAAAAAAATGAAGTGAAGAAGGAGGAGAATACTTGGATTGGGATAAAGTAGAAGGAGTCACTGGAATTAAAGTTAACTAAAAAACTCATAAACTT
The DNA here is from genome assembly GCF_029281585.2 of Gorilla gorilla gorilla. NCBI lineage: Eukaryota > Metazoa > Chordata > Mammalia > Primates > Hominidae > Gorilla > Gorilla gorilla. The sequence goes on from NC_073242.2 coordinate 104,817,650, forward strand.
TAGAGTGGTATTGAGAAATTGTAAGGTGAACTGAAAAAGGCTCATGGGATTTTAGAGCCAAGAAGGCCTTGAGTGGCAGTTCCTACCTTAGTAGGAATAGCTTCAGTGGTGTGTTGCAGGTGGAACCCAGATTAAAGTGGGTTAAAAAGTAAATGAAGGCAAGGAAGATAAATTTTTCAACAGGTTTGTCTGTGAAGAGTCCAGGCTATTAGATTGATAGAGGGAGAAAGGCAGTTAAAGGGTTTTTTTGTTTTTTGGTTTTTTTGAGTCAGAGTCTCACACTGTTGCCCGGTCTGGAGTGCAGTGGCGCGACCTCGGCTCACTGCAACCTCCGCCTCCGGGGTTCAAGTAGTTCTCCTGCCTCAGCCTCCCAACTAGCTGGGATTACAGGCGCCCACCACCACACCCGGCTAATTTTTTGTATTTTTAGTAGAGACGGGGTTTCACTATGTTGCCCAGGCTGGTCTCAAACTCCTCACCTCATGATCTGCCTGCCTCACCCTCCCAAAGTGCTGGGATTACAGGCGTGAGCCACCGTGCCCGGCCTTATTTTCTTAATTTTAAAATTTATTTTATTATTATTATTATTATTATTATTATTATTATTTTTGAGATGGAGTCTCTCTGCCGCCCAGGCTGGAGCGCAATGGTGCAATCTCGGCTCACTGCAACCTCTGCCTCCCGGATTCGAGCGATTCTCCTGCCTCAGCCTCCTGAGTAGCTGGGATTGCAGGCGTCCGCCACCACGCCTGGCTGATATTTGTATTTTTAGTAGAGACGGGGTTTCACTACATTGGCCAGGCTGGTCTTGAACTCCTGACCTCATGATCCACCCACCTTGGCCTCCCAAAGTGCTGGGATTACCAGCGTGAGCCACCGCACCCGGCCTTTAGTTTTTTTTTTGAGACAGAGTCTCGCTCTGTCACCAGGCTGGAGTGTAGTGGCACGATCTCGGCTCACTGCAAGCTCTGCCTCCCGGGTTCAAATGATTCCCCTGCCTCAGCCTCCCAAGTAGATGGGACTACAGGTGCGTGCCACCACGCGCAGGTAATTTTATTTTTCTATTTTAGTAGAGACGGGGTTTCACCGTGTTGGCCAGGGTGGTCTCAATCTCCTGACCTTATGATCTGCCTGCCTTCGCCTCCCAAAGTGCTGGGATTACAGACGTGAGCCACCGTGCCCGGCCATTTTTTGTTTTTGTTTTTGTTTTTTTTAAAGTAAGACTTTGGAGAGTGCTCATATGTTGATGATGTGATAAGCAGTAGTAAAATGGGAGATTTTGCAACGTACAGAAGAAACAGGCCGGGTGCAGTGGCTCCAGCCTGTAATCCCAGCACTTTGGGGAGGCCAAGGTGGGTGGATCACAAGGTCAGGAGATCGAGACCATCCTGGCTAACATGGTGAAACCCCATCTCTACTAAAAATACAAAAAATTAGCCGGGCGTGGTGGTGGGCGCCTGTAGTCCCAGCTACTCGGGAGGCTGAGGCAGGAGAATGGCGTGAATCCGGGAGGCAGTGAGTCGAGATCACGCCACTGCACTTCAGCCTGGGTGACAGAGCGAGACTACATCTCAAAAAAAAAAAAAGACAAGACATACTTGGAAAATGGGGGGAATAGACAGATCCAGATGATTTCTATGGATAGGAGGTTTATTTGTTCCATTATGCGAAGATGATGGGAAGAAAAGCTGTATGTGCAGATGCAGGTGAATTTGTGGATATATTAGAAGGAAGATGACAGGCAGTGATGGAGCGTTGAAGAGCTCAAACATTAGACAGTACTGGGTCTGAGTTCTGACTCTGCCTTTTACAAGCTGTGCAACCTTAGGCCAGTTATGAAACCTTAGTTATCAAGTTATAACTAATAGGATTGTGTTGAACACGAAATGACATGATAAACATATGTAAACTGCTTGGATCAGTTGCCCACTAGCTCTTGTTAGGAGCTAAAATGTTAGCTCTTGCTGAGGGTGCTGTCAAATGGCTTCTATTTCTCATGGAGCAGAAATCTATAAGGTCATCCACTGGTAGTGGTGGGAGAAGGAAGAAGGTGCAGAAAGTTTTACAGATGTTTTGGAAAAGAAAGAAACCTGGTGAGGGAAATGTGGGCAGCATCAGAGGCCCACTTGAAGTCAGAGAAAAGGAGCATTGGGGCATGGAGGTGAGGGGGTACTTTCTTCAGCTTTTCTCTGAAGACAATTGTGCATGTGAAACAAGGGTTAAAATCAGATCTATTGCCCTCCTGGATTTATTGGCTTCGTTTGCTCTTTCTGGCTAATTTGATTGGAGTTCTGAAAATAGAGAATATTAGAGGTTCCTTGGAAGGTAAATAAGCAACACTGAAGTCAAATCTTTATCATGTTTGCTAGAAATGTTATTAAAAAACAAAATTTATGGCCGGGTGCAGTGGCTTATGCCTGTAATCCCAACCCTTTGGGAGGCTGAGGTGAGTGGATCACTTGAGCTCAGGAGTGCGAGACCAGCTTGGGCAACATTTTGGGAATGTTGTAGAGAATGGGACAAAAAAATACAAAAGTTGCTGGGCATGGTGGAGTAAGCCTGTGGTCTCAACTACTTGGGAGGCTGATGTGGGAGGTTTGCTTGAGCTCGGATTGCACCACTGCACTCTAGCCTGGGCGACAGTGTGAGACCCTTTTTCAAAACAAACAAGCAACTTTTTTTGAGCTACAGTATATTTAATGGTTTTAAATATGAGTGCAGAGTTAGAGGGAGTCCAGTCCATAAGATGACCCTTGCTTCTAATACTAGTTGCCAGTTTGGGGGTTCCCAAGACCACTCTCTTTTTTTTTTTTTGAGACAGGGCCTCTCTCTGTCACCCAGGTGAGAGTGCAGTGGCATGATCACGGCTCACTGCGCCCTGAACTCCTCCCTCCCAGGTTCAGGCAGTCCTCCTACCTCAGCCACCTGAGTTGCTGGATCTATGGGCACACACCACCTCGCCTGGCTAGTTTTTCTATATTTTTTAGAGACAGTTTCACCATATTGCCAGGCTGGTCTCAAACTCCTGAGCTCAAGTGATCCGCCTGCCTGGGCCTCCCGAAGTGCTGGGATTACAGGCTTGAGTCACTGTGCCTGCCCAAGACCACTCTTAGGTTGGATGATTTGCCAGGAGGACTCACTAGAACTCATTGAAAGCTCTCATACCCGTGGTTAGAGTTTATTGCAGTTTAGGGATTCAGATTAGAACGAGCCAGGGGTAGAGGTGCATAGGGCAGAGTTCGGGGAAGTTCCAAATGTTGGAGTTTCGAATTGTCCTGTCCCTGTTGAGTTGTGAAAAATGACACCGTCCTGGTGGCACTGGTGTGCGACCATACTCATGGATTATTGCCAACCAGGGAAGCTCACTCTATTTTTTATGTCCAACGTTTTTACTGGGGTTCCATGGTTGCATGCCCATGTGGCTAACGTTAGTCTCCAGCCCCACTGGAGGCCAAGCTGATCCATGTGACTCAAAGCCCCCACCATAAGCCACATTATTAGACTCTGCTGTGGCCTAAAGCCCCCAGATGAACAAGGACACTTTCCCCCACCGCCGCCCCCCCCCCCCCCCTTTTTTTGGAAATAGTCTTGCTCTGTTGCCCAGGCTGGAGTGCAGTGGCAGGATCTCAGCTCACTGAAACCTCAGCCTCCTGAGTAGCTGGGATTATTACAGGTGCCCGTCACCATGCCTGGCTAATTTTTGTATTTTTAGTAGAGACAGGGTTTCACCATGCTGGCCAGGCTGGTCTCAAAATCCTGACCTCAAGCGATCTGCCCGCCTTGGCCTCCCAAAGTGCTGGGATTACAGGTGTGAGCCACTGCTCCTGGCCAGGACCCTCTTATTAGGTATGACATTTCAGGAGTTTAGAGATTACCTTCCAGAATTCACAGGTAAAAGCCAGACCTCTCCTTGGTGAAGATAGAATTCTTCACAATTTTACAATAGTTAAGTATATCTTATCAGTCTATATTGGCTGTTTAGTTGACAGACAGTTAAAAATTGGTGACGGTCCAGATGTGGTCACTCATGCTTCTAATCCTAGCATTTTGGGAGGCTGAGGTGGGAGGATTGCTTGAGTCCAGGAATTTGAGAGCAGCCTGAGCAACATAATCAGACACCTGTCTCCAAAAAACATAAAAATAAAAAATCAGCTAAATGGAGTGGCATGCACCTGTGGTCCCAGCTGTTTGAGAGGCTGAACCCATGAGGTCGAGGCTGCACCCATGAGGTCGAGGCTGCAGTGAGCTATGGTCATGCCAGTGCACTCCAGCCTGGGTGACAGAGTGAGACCCTGTCTCAAAAAAGGAAACAAATCACCCATAAATGGATAATGAAGATTTGGTTATTATAGACACTTAATACTTAGGTAGCTAAGCTAGTTTTACCAATAAATTATATTAATTTAATATTTCAGTATTGCAAAACTGATGCATACTCATTTACAATTTTGACATGGAATGGTTCTGTTTTATTAAATTTGAACTTAAAGTTCTCTGCAAGAAGAGACTTGTATAATAAATTCCCTGAGCCTCTCAGATTAATATTTTAGCCATAGACTCATATTTAGAGCAGTGTTGCTAATGTAATGATACAAGGCCCAGGGTTATTCATAGTTTCACCCTTTCTCTTATTCCTCATTAAAGCATGTTTGAATCCAGGTAAGAGGCATTACAGGGGAAAACCTTGAATTTATTTTTGAAGGGTAAATCATTTCCAAGTGGTATTAACCATTAGTATGGAAAGCAACATATCCTATAACAGCTCTGTGACAGTGAGACTATCTTTGCTGCTTTAGAGAATAAGTACATTCCTACTTCATTGGCTTTAGTGCAAATCTCATTTCCTGGTTTATATCCATTGCAAATTAGATCTCACCATGAGAGCAAAATCCCTTAATAAACCTAGGTAAAAGCAATTTGAAGTAATATGATGCTTACTCCAGTGACACCACTAGGTGTGGTGTTTGCATCAAGTCATTTTGGGGTGCTTTATGGAAATGCTTCCTAGTAGGGAAGTCCCTGACTTCACATTTTCCAGAGATGACGCTCTCTCTTTTTCTCTAATACTTACAAGAATGGACTGCAAGGCTACATTTAGTCAGGCGATACCATCCCCAGCACATGGTGGATTGTTGGTGTGAGGTCTAAGGATTCCGGTCATTTGAAACGAATGGCCTCCTAGATTTGTGGCATTTTTCTGTGTATTGAGAATAGGTAACTAAAATAAGTGGTAACTATATTTGCATGTGATTTGTATGTTATAGTTAACATTTAAATTCTCTTATGTACTAAAATTTTTTTGGTTGCCACATTAAGCCTCTTTATCCTGTAAGGCACAGAGTGTCTTTCCACCTCAATTTTTGCTTTAATGTATGAACCCTAATGGGACCATAGTTCAACTAAAGGCACCTAACTCATGAATGATATTTGCTCCATGTTTGAACAACAAATGTTTTAACCCACTGTCTTCACTAATATTGTAACTACTGTCTTACAGATTGACTTGATGCAAAACATCACAAAGGCTCCATATTATACAGTATGCGATTTTTGAGGTATGAGCTTTAGAAACTTACCTCTCATGTGGCATGTACATCAGGCTTTAACTTCAGTTTGATCGTTTTGGGGAAATTTATGCATTTCTTTTTTTTTCTCTCCATGATATTTTTAGAATATTAAAGGGGCTGTAGAGGTATTTTTGGATCCTTGCTAGGATTCTTAGACTTAACAGATAGATTTTCTTTTTTCACTAAATTGAGACACTAATTCTGGCAGATGATATCCCTTTCAGCTCTTCTAACTAGCTAGCCTAGCATTTATGCCTGCTTCTTGAAGTTCAAATCTGCAGTTTCTATTGTGTGGCTTTGATTGCCTCATTTGAAGTGCTCATTTCCGTTCTTTAACAGTTCTCTATTTATTGGACTGGGATGATCTTGTTGGTGCTAACAGCCTGACATTGACATTTTTTGAAACCTAAGCAGTCAAGATTGTATAAAAATAGAAATTTCGTATAAATGCTAAACCATTTTGTGCTTTTAGGTTCAGAATGCTTACAACCTGAGTTCTGGTTGGGGATGCTTTGATCAATTTGTATTAAAATAATTTGGCAACTAGGGAGTTTTCAGGTATTTCTGAGATGGTGGCTCTATTCCAGTTTTTTTTTTGTTATATTTCTGAAAACACAGATTTTTTTTGGGAAAAAAAATCTCAGTGTTCATAACTTAGGGGATTTAGAAACCTTATTTCTAACCAATGGGGAAGCTGCTCCTGGTTTTACAGTTGGGGAAGCTGCTCCTGGTTTTACAGTTTAGTTTGAAATCAGATGCTTCCTAGTTGGAAACACATTGTTGGTAGCAACAGATTACCTGCTTTCTTCAGTGAAGTATTTAAGTTGCTCTATATTGACTGTAAAAACTTGTTTTGATTATATTCATATACTCATGAACTGTTTGTACATTGTCTTTTAGACTGGAAACTTTGAGTTTATTTTGTATTATGGTCATAAGAACTTTTAACATACCCTGCAAACCAAGTGTTTCTTTTATATTATAATTCATTATCTTATTTTAGCCTCACAATAACCTTACATGTTAGATAGGTGTCATCCTCATTTTATGCAAGAGACAACCAAGGCTTGGAGATCAAGTAATTTGTGCAAAGGCACACATACTTTTCAGTGCTGGAGCTGGGATTTGAGCCCAGATCTTTTTTTAACTTGTATTCTCTGCTGCCTTATGGTACTACTGTGTCACCAGAAAATGATACAAACATTTAACTCTTAATAGTAAAGGTAGTGTAGGAGATAAGTAAACATGATGAAAACAGGAAGTGAAGATATGTTTAAATATTGGCAGACTTCAGTTATCTTTGTGTTTCTGAATTAGTCAAGTGCTTATTTTATTCGCTCATCTAATAAGAGCTTACTGTGGCGTACATATAAAGTTCAAACCCTGTCAGAAAAGATTATAAGCTCTCTTACGTTTCAGTCTCCTTTCAGAAAGTAATGATATGCTATGATTTATATAGACGCATGTTAAATGTGCTATTTTTAGGTACCTAAGGAATGTCTTTTCATTAGTTTAAAAAAGTTATGGTCCATTGAGTTAATATTTTAATGCTTATAGACTTAGTATACTCAGAAAATATTCTCATACATTTTTCTTGAAATTCCATAGATTTTATTTTCCCTTATGTTTGAAGTACTTAGCTTTATGAATAAATGAACTCTGAATATTAGAAGATACTCCTTATGGAGCCTTAGTCATTTTAGTATGCTAGGTTTTGAATTTCATGAAGTTTCAGATTGAGATCCTTTATAAGTAATGACTTGTACCAGTTAGATATCCAAGTTTAATTGGACCTATTGTCTGCATTCTGTATTAACAGTGATTGCAGTAAGTGCAGATCAAGGTGTCCAACTGATTGAGCTCATGCAAAGTTTTATGTTTAGTATTTTTGGGAGCAAGGAAAGACTAATAAACTCTAAACGAAATATATACAGTATACAAACACTGCTGTCACTTTTACACCATAGAGGGAGGGGCAAAGCGTAGAGGAATAGGTTAGTTTCTGGCCTTGCCAGTGTCCTAAACTTTTCTAAAAGATTCAGGTTCTAAAAGGTTGAGAAAGCATTTTTAGTAATATCATAGAAGTGATTTTCTTTTTCTTTTTTTTTTTTTTTTTCCTCAAAGTTGTTCCTCTCAGGAGAAAATCAGTAGGGGAAGAACTTACTTGGATTTTTCATATGCTATAACAGATTATTTTGTTGTCTTCTTTCTTGATAGTTGATGATTGATGGCTGAAAGAGTAACACTCATGAGAAGTCTTGTAACTCAGCTCTGTTTTACTTATGAGGCAGTTGAGGCGTAGAGCAGATACTTAGATGAGGACACACTTTTACCCTTGGCTGTACCCTACTTGTTTACTAATAAGCATCAGGTATTATTCTAAACAGTACCTGAATTTTAAATAGATTACGAACTACAACTTTCCGATATAACTTTATTGCATTTCTGATACCTTTTATTTTCTTAAAATGTCTTCTTTTTTACTTTTTAAAATTTTGATTGCTACTCTTTACAATTAAGGCATCTTCAATGGGGTCTTCAATACTACAGTACCTAATCAGTACTTAGAAAATAACTTGGTAAGACATTGCCCGTCCCTGACATGCTGCCAGTGTTTTTTATTTTTATGACAGGAAAGGCTGAAATGTTTTGACTGATTAACCCTCTCCATGGGGGAGAATTTAGAAAGAATTATTCTTATTATCAAGTCATGTGAGGAGAACACTGGACCAGAGTAACCAATTGTCCTGTTTTGCCTGGGACAGGAGACTTTCAATGCTAAAACCAGCAAAGTCACCCTAATCCCAGTAGTTATTCATATTTCTGAATGGGTCTTTAGAACAGTAGAAGAGACTGAAAAGTTGGCATTTCATCCATTGAGAATCTCTTCCCAGTGAAAGACTTCTTATTAGACGGCTGAGTGCTTACATATAATATATAGTACATATTACACTAAATACAACAGTAATGGTTAAATGTAAAATTTGGGAGAAGAGAGGCTTGTTTAAAGAAAGATTTATTTATGTTATTTAAAGTTCTAATCTTAAACTTTTCTCTTTTCATAGAACTGATAGTGCATCAGCCGACCCAGGTAATTTAAAATATTCTTCATCCAGAGATAGAGGTGGTTCTTCCTCTTACGGACTGCAACCTTCAAATTCAGCTGTGGTGTCTTGGCAAAGGCACGATGATACCAGAGTCCACGCTGACATACAGAATGACGAAAAGGGTATATATATTTTCTTATTGCTACAAGCATGTTTTTTGAACCTACCTATCCCACCTTCCTGCCTTTTTACACCCCCAACTTTCTCGCTTTCTTCTAATATATTTAAAATATGAATAACAAATGCAGTGTTATTTCTGAAAACTTCATAGGACGTTTATCCACTTTATTATTTTTAAAATTTAAAAATTTTCCATACATAATTCATCAATGCAGTTTTCTTACAAAAAAGATACAATACTATTTTTGTTTTTATTTTCAAAAATATTTAGCTAAGGTTGAAGTTCCTCTTGGCTACTGTCTCTCAACTTCAAGAAAGTTTTAAAACAAGGTGCAAAATTTGATTTAATTTAGTTTTCATTTCTTTGCTTATTTTCCAGTGAAGGGATCAAAATAAAATTAATTTAACTTCAAAGGTGTATTAAAAGAAATCAGAATGATTTTCAAGGCAGACAGTACCGGAAAAAGGTAGGAGAAGCAAAGGCTGGTTGAGCTGCAGATTGAGTAATAAGATCCTGAGCTATCAGGAAATTGACTGAATGAAACGAACAATCATATTTAAATGACGTACACATGGCTGTTTGTAGGTGGCTACAGTGTCAATGGAGGATCTGGGGAAAATACTTATGGTCGGAAGTCGTTGGGGCAAGAGCTGAGGGTTAACAATGTGACCAGCCGTGAGTTCACCAGTGTTCAGCATGGCAGTTGTGCTTTAGCCACCAAAGACATGAGGAAATCACAGGGTAAGGCTGGGAAAACGGGGACCAATCACATACACCTTCCAAAGACTTGTATCTCCTCTTATTCTGGATGCCTCTTACTAATGCCTTGCAAAAGCATAAGTTGATTAGTCTACTGTGCAGGTAAAAATTGTTTACATACTTTTCCTGTGGATTGTTAATTTCCCACTAGAAAGGCTATAGTACATTTTAAAAGAGAATTCTCTTAAAACAAGATTAGAAGACTGGGTAAGTAAGATCTTACAGGAAAGGTTTACCCAATTATCGTGGATATTGAATGTATAGTGCATAGTAGGCTCTTACTACAGCAAGTCCTTGAACTCTTGGGCCTGTGGAGGATATAGATATATATATAGAGGGGGTACTTTTCTGTCTTTTTTTTTTTTTTTTTTTCCTCTTTTAAGTTCAGGGTACATGTGCAGGATGTACAGGTTTGTCATGTAGGTAAACGTGTGCCATGGTAGTTTGCTGCACAGATCATCCCATCATCTAGGTATTAAACCCAGTATCCATTAAGCTATTCTTGCTGATGCTCTCCTTCCCCCCGCCCCCTAGGGTAGGTACTTTTCTGGTTTTTTTGTTGTTGTTGTTTTCAATATATTTTTTTGAGACAGAGTCTTGCTCTGTCACCCAGGCTGGAGTGCAGTGCCGCAATCTCTGCTCACTGCAACCTCCGCCTCCCAGGTTCAAGTGATTCTCGTGCCTCAGCCTCCCAAGTAGCTGGGATTACAGGTGCATGCCACCACACCCAGCTGATTTTTGCATTTTTAGTGGAGACAGGGTTTCACCATGTTGGCCAGGCTGGTCTCGAACTCCTGACCTCAAGTGATCACACGTGCTCATTACAGGCGTGAGCCACCAGGCCCTGCCTAGAGTGGGCACTTTTCTAAAGTTAAATACACTGATAGCATTTCTGCCTTATGATGTAGCCTCACCGTATAGGTGAGTGCCTTGGAAGTTCAGAGGATTGGCCGGGTGCAGCGGCTCACGCCTGTAATCCCAGCACTTTGGGAGGCCGAGACCGGCAGATCACGAGGTCAGGAGATCGAGACCATCCTGGCTAACACGGTGAAACCCTGTCTCTACTGAAAATACAAAAAATTAGCTGGGCACGGTGGCGGGCGCCTGTAGTCCCAGCTACTCGGGAGGCTGAGGCAGGAGAATGGTGTGAACCTGGGAGGCAGAGCTTGCAGTGAGCTGAGTGCGCCACTGCACTCCAGCCTGGGCAACAGAGCGAGACTCCGTCTCAAAAAAACAACAACAAAAAAGAAAGTTCAGAGGATTAGAGGTAATGATAATTTTTTTCCTTAAAGAGAAATTTATCGGTAAAGCTGAGTTACGGCCTTTGTCAGATGTAATTACTTTTTGGACATTTAGTTTTTGACTTTTTTTTTTTTTTATACTGTGTGTGTGCTTCGTGTATCTTGGTGAAAATCTTTGTGCCTGTAGCTTTTATTGTTGGTATATAACTTTTAAAAAACTGATTTCTTTTTATGTTTTCACAAGTGGAGTGAATTCAAAGGCTGTGTATGCTGTTTGTTAAAATAGAGTGTTTGAAGCCTTAGACTTATGATATTATAGAAGCTAAACAGTGACTCTAAAGTAGTTCAGTAAAGAATTCCTCTTCTTCAAAGGCTCAGGGTCATGTAGTTTGCTAGTGACAGAATTGTAAGTAGAGCCTAATTTCCCAGCTGGTAACTTGATGACATTTTTGGTATCTGTCCTTATTGAAATACTCTATGGGCTAGGGATTTGTAAAAATCCTATTCTTCTCTCAGACATTGTAGTTTCTTTTTTTTTTTTTTTTTTTAACTTAAATTCAGGATACAAGTGCAGATTTGTTACACTGGTAAACTTGTGTCATGAGGGTTTGTAGTATAGATTATTTTATCACCCAGGTATTAAGCCTGGTACCCATTGTTTGTTTCTCTTGATCCTCTCCCTCGTCCCACCCCCCACCCTCCAAAAGGATCCAGTGTGTGTTGTTCCCCTTGTAGTTATTTATTTATTTATTTATGAGATGGAGTATCTCCCTGTCACCCAGGCTGGAGTGCAATGGCGCGATCTCAGGTCACTGCAGCCTCCACCTCCCAGATTAAAGTGATTCTCCTGCCTCAGCCTCCCGAGTAGCTGGGATTACAGGAGCGTGCCACCACGCCCGGCTAATTTTTTGTATCTTTAGTAGAGACGAGGTTCCACCATGTTGGCCAGGCAGGTCTCAAACTCCTGACCCCGTGATCTGCCCTCCTCGGCCTCCCAAAGTGCTGGGATTACAGGTGTGAGCCACCATGCTCAGCCTTCTGGTTTCTTTTATTATCAATTTTTTCTCATACCTTAGAAATGAAACTGTCAGACCCTTTGTGATTTGTTGTTTACGTATGTATTGGCTAATTATGGTAAATAGCACAGTTGAAAATGTTTTGCAAAAACTGAGTTTTTTGTTTTGTTTTTTGAGACAGTCTCGCTCTGTCACCCAGGCTGGAATGCGCTAGTGTGATTTCACTGCAACCTTTGCTTCCCAGGCTAAAGCGATCCTCCCACCTCAGCCTCCTGAGTAGCTGGGATTACAGGCATGTGCCACTGTGCCCAGCTAATGTTTGTATTTTTCATAGAGATGGGGTTGTACCATGTTGCCAAGGCTGGTCTCGAACTCCTGGGCTGAAGTGATCTGCCTGCCTTGGCCTTCCAAAGTGCTGGGTAATTACAGGCAAGAGCCACCTCGCCCAGCAAAAATCTAGTTTTTAAAGGCATCGTTAATATACTAATAATATTCACTACTGTTTGCTTGTTCTTGTGATTAAAAAATAAGGGGAGAAAAGTTGTGGTTTGCTACCTTTCTAGTGGAGGCATGCCTTGCATGTGGTAGATGATAATTAGACATTTGTTGAACTAAATGTGTGATTATGGCTCCCCAAAACTTCATCCCAGGGAAATGATGATAATGTGAATAAGAGGCTTTCCTCCAGTGGGATACCTAGATGATAAGTAGAAGCCTATGTCCTGTTTTTACTCGATTGAGACTTTATCCATACCCCTTGGAAGTTGTTTAATTTACCTACACCCAGGCTCTTTACCGTAAGCATGTTGAAAACAGTTTGGAATGGACCCAAAGAAAGTTGTTACTAAGGCCTTTCTTTTTTCTCTCCCAGCCAGTCCTCTGGAATGAGGTGTTCAGTTGGCCTAGGGTTATTCATTTCTCGTTTCCTTCGGCAAATATTTTTTTGAGGGTCTGTTATGTGCCAGGCACTCTGCTGGGATTTGGAATATAGAGTTGAACAAAAGAGCGATAGGACCTATATTCCCTGAGCTTTTATTGACCAGTGGACTGTGACTTTTGATGTAATTTTATTTTTGAGAGAGGGTCTTGCTCTGTCACCCAGGCTGGAGTGCAATGGGGTGATCTCGGCTCACTGCAACCTCCGCCTCACGGGCTCCAGTGATTCTCCTGCCTCAGCCTCCCGAGTATCTGGGACTACAGGTGCACACCACCTTGGCTGGCTAGTTTATGTAATTTTTTGTGTGTCTGTGGAGACAGGGTTTCACCATGTTGCCCAGGCTGGTCTCAAACTCCTGAACTCATGTGATCTACCCGCCTTCCAAAGTACTGGGATTACAGGCATGAGCCACCATAATAATTTAATTATTATTTAAATAATTTTTAATTTTAAAAATTTAAAAATTATTTTAAAATTTAAAAATTCCTTTGCTTATTTATACTCACTGGACAACAAAATGTTTATATATTCACAGAGAGATCGATGTCTTATTGTGATGAGTCTCGACTGTCAAATCTTCTTCGGAGGATCACCCGGGAAAACGACCGAGACCGGAGACTGGCTACTGTAAAGCAGTTGAAAGAATTTATTCAGCAACCAGAAAATAAGCTGGTAAGTATAGTATGTTTGGAAATATGAGGATTTTTGTGTTTCCATAATAAACTAGGTAATGCTACCTTGAGTAGTTTAAGAATGGGGAAAGTCTGTATTATGATGATCAAGAACTTAATGCTCTCTAATGTGTAATTTCTTTTTCTTCTTAAAGACAAGATCTTGCTCTGTCGCCCAGGCTGGAGTGCAGTGGCACAATCATAGCTCACTGCAGTCTCAAACTCCTGGATTCAAACTATCCTCCCGCTGTGGCCTCCTGAGTAGCTGGGACTTCAGGCATGTGCCACTACACCTGGCTGAGGTGGAAGAATCACTTGAGCCCAGGAATTCAGGGTTGTAGTGAGATATGATCACACCTCTGCATGTCAACCTGGGTGACAGAGGGAGTCCTTGTCTCTTAAAACAACAACAGAAATGTAACAAAGTATAGGAAGGGTTAAATTTTTTTCTTCACTTTCTTTACACCAATTAAGAACTTGATATGGGCCAGGTGTGGTGGCTCATGCATGTAATCCCAGCATTTTGGGAGGCCAAGGTGGGCGGATCACCTCAGTTCAGGAGTTCCATACCAGCCTGCCCAACATAGTGAAGCCCCATCTCTACTAAAAATACAAAATTAGCTGGGCGTGGTGGCACATGACCGTAATTCCAGCTACATGGGAGGCTGTGGCAGGAGAATCGCTTGAACCCAGGAGACGGAGGTTGCAGTGAGCTGAGATCACGCCATTGCACTCCAGCCTGGGCGAAAAGAGTGAAACTCCATCTTAAAAAAAAAAAAAGAACTTGACAATGAGCAGGAGAAAATTAATGAAAATGGTCTAGTGAGGCAGATGACACTTGGATCAAAGCAAGTTTCTCCTCCTTCCAAATTTTATTATGAGTAGTTTCAAATATATAGCAAGTTGAAAGAATTTGACATTGAATCTGTTAAACCCATCATCTAATTTTTGTCGTTAACATTTTACCCTAAATACTGCCTTGTCACATATCTCTCCATCTATCCCTCCGTCAGTCAATTTTTCAAATGGATTTCAAAGTAAATAAAACAAGCTTTTTGAGTTTATTTTTTTGTTGATGATCACAGCTCTGTGTTTCCAGTGGGTGAATTTCTTTCATAGGCTGAAAGGAAACATGACATTCCTGATACATGCTCATTGGGGAGTGGGAATAATAAAGAAAGTAAAGTACTGTTGAATTAGAATTTGGAGGGGAAGACAAGTAAAAAAGTACACAATGCTATTCTTAAGAGTATAGGAATTTGAAGTTTTTATAAATGTGTTTTCTTTTCAAGGTACTAGTTAAACAATTGGATAATATCTTGGCTGCTGTACATGATGTGCTTAATGAAAGGTAAGTAACTAATAATGGTCCGGTTTAAATGACTTTAAAATATATTTTTAGAAATTACTTAACAATACACAAGAAGACAAACCCACTGGCTTTGTTTATGAACACTTATTGACATTTCAGTGGGTCTTGTCATCTTTATCTGCATTAATTATGTGTTAATTACGGTTGAATACAAATGGAATCCACTTGAAAAGAATATTTATTTTTTGAGCCGGAGTCTCACCCTGTCGCCCAGGCTGGAGTGCAGTGGTGCGATCTCAGCTCACTGCAACCTCCACCTCCCGGGTTCAAGTGATTCTCCTGCCTCAGCCTCCCGAGTAGCTGGGACTACAGGCGTGCACCACAACTGCCAGCTAATTTTTGTATTTTTAGTAGAGACAGGGTTTCACCATGTTGGCCAGGCTGGTCTGGAACTCCTGACCTCAGGTGATCCACCCACCTTAGCCTTCCAAAGTGTTGGGATTACAGGCATGAGCCACTGTGCCTGGCTGGAATATTTTATTTTTTTAATTTGCTAGTCTCACTGGATAACTGAGTCTTGACTTATGGAATGGCATAAACTCTTGATGCAGGCATGAAGAATAAAATTAGTTTTTGTAAACTAGAGAATTTGAAACTGCTTAGAGAATAGAGGTAAAAAGGAATTTCCTTCTTTGGGTAAGAGTGGATCCAAACCATATATTCTCTGGCTATTAGAGTCTCCAGAGGTGTGTGGTCATTTTTTGTTATGGTGATTCCCAAAGATTTGCAGTGTTGGCAAGTACCCAAAATTTATCTCAGCTGGTCATAAACCTTAGTGCCTTTTGATGGTTTTGTTTTATAGAGTTACTTATTAAAGTTCTATGTAAATCATTCCTGTTATCCTTTTAAGTTTCTGTATTTAACTATTACCATTTTTTATTTTATAGTCATTACATATTGGATATTATGTAGAATGTAGTTATGTATAGAGTGTTTTATCTAATTATTTGTTGCTGCCCTTTTCTGAGAGTTATTTAATACAGTTTGAGATGGAATTTAGCATTTTTGGGCCTTCCTTCGCTGTTTGTAAATAATTGATTTTGTAAAAAGAATGTAATGTCAGACAGATACTTGAGGGCAATGCAGGCTAGACAGAATGTAGTATTTAGAGTGGAGAAAATTTCAACCTTTTATGTAGTTTGAATAGAAATTTAAAAAACCACTTAAGACATTCTTTTGTAAGATGTATTACTCGTGTCATCATAGAAAACTTAAGCCTTTTGTGTGTGTTTTTTGTTTGCATTAAAATAAACACAGTAGCAAATTGCTTCAGGAGTTGAGACAGGAGGGAGCTTGCTGTCTTGGCCTTCTTTGTGCTTCTCTGAGCTATGAGGCTGAGAAGATCTTCAAGTGGATTTTTAGCAAATTTAGCTCATCTGCAAAAGATGAAGTTAAACTCCTCTACTTATGTGCCACCTACAAAGCACTAGAGACTGTAGGAGAAAAGAAAGCCTTTTCATCTGTAATGCAGGTAAGAATGAAGGGGGAAAAAATGCATGATGTACTTTGGAAGAAAATTGTCCCTTTAACGCATGTCCTTGGAGGGGAGCTTGAAGAAGGGAAACATAGAATAGGGGTTATCTACTGATAGGAAATATGTTTTAAAAATTCCTCTTTCGGCCGGGCGCGGTGGCTCACGCCTGTAATCCCAGCACTTTGGGAGGCCGAGGCGGGCGGATCACGAGGTCAGGAGATCGAGACCATCCTGGCTAACACAGTGAAACCCCGTCTCTACTAAAAATACAAAAAATTAGCCGGGCGTGGTGGCGGGCACCTGTAGTCCCAGCTACGCGGGAGGCTGAGGCAGGAGAATGGCGTGAACCCGGGAGGCGGAGCTTGCAGTGAGCCGAGATCGCGCCATTGCACTCCAGCCTGGGCGACAGAGCGAGACTCCGTCTCAAACAAAAAAAAAACAAAAAAAATATTCCTCTTTCTCAGTTTGAGTAAAGGATACACTGTTCAAGGATCAGTGCTACATACATATATGCATACATGTGGAGAGAGAGGGAGAGATTTCTTATAAAAAATTGGCTTACACGCCGGGCGTGGTGGCTCATGCCTGTAATCCCAGCACTTTGGGAGGCTGAGGCAGGCGGATCATGAGGTCAGGAGATCGAGACCATCCTGGTTAACATAGTGAAACCCCATCTCTACTAAAAATACAAAAAAAATTAGCCGGGCGTGGTGGCGGGCACCTGTAGTCGCAGCTATTTGGGAGACTGAGGCAGGAGAATGCCGTGAACCTGGGAGGCGGAGCTTGCAGTGAGTCGAGATCGCACCACTGCACTCCAGCCTGGGCGACAGAGCGAGACTCTGTCTCAAAAAAAAAAAAAAAAAAAAAGATACACGTTGAAGTTAGATTTGAAATAAGTTAGTTTTAAGATTTTTTTCCTCAGCCAAGGGCGGTGGCTCACGCCTGTAATCCCAGTACTTTGGGAGGCCGAGGCGGGCACATCATGAGGTCAAGAGATCGAAACCATCCTGGCCAACATGGTGAAACCCCGTCTCTACTAACAATGCAAAAATTAGCCGGGCGTGGTGGCACGTGCCTGTAGTCCCAGCTACTCAGGAGGCTGAGGCAGGAGAATCGCTTGAACCCGGGAGGCCAAGGTTGCAGTGAGCCGAGATCGCACCATTGCCTGGGAGACAGAGCCAGACTCTGTCTCAAAAAAAAAAAAAAAAAAAAAAAAAAGATTTTTTTCCTCTTTGGTTTTTAGAAATGTTTTTTTTGAGATTGCTTAGGACCAGAATGATTTGCAAAGTTGAAAATAGGAACTCCACTAGTAATGCCGGATAGAAGAGTGCTTCACATTTGTAGAGGGAGACAAGAACTAAATATCACAACTTCTTTCTGAGCCTTTTGGTTTGCTAACGTGCTCCAAATTCTTATTCCAAATGGTATAAGATAATTATGTGTAAATGAATACCAGCTCTACTTAGTTTTATTTCATATTTGTGTATCTGAATATATTAAAATATCATTTTTTTTTTTTTTGATGCAGAGTCTTGCTCTGTTGTCCAGCCTGGAGTGCAGTGGCATAATCTCGGCTCACTGCAACCTCTGCCTCCCAGGTTCAAGTGATTCTCCTGCCTCAGCCTCCCGAGTAGCTGGTATTGCAGGAGGGTGCCATTAGCCTGGCTAATTTTTGTATTTTTAGTAGAGATAGGGTTTCATTGTGTTGGCCATGCTGGTCTTGAACTCCTGACCTCAAGTGATCCTCCTGCCTCGGCCTCCCAAAGTACTGTGATCAGTGTCATGAGCCACCACACCTGGCCTAAAAGATCATTGATTTAGTTTTGAGTAAGATTTTAAGTGATTAAATTATGGTATTGTTGTGTTTGGAATATCTGATATTAGGGTTTTTTTTTTTTTTTTTTTTTTTACAGTTTTTGATATGCTTTATTTTGGGTATGTAGTTTAAAAAATATAAAGGAAATATGAGGAATGTTCTTTTTTTTTTTTAAATTAAAAATGAATTTTTAACTGGGCATGGTGGCTCACTCCTGTAACCCCAGCACTGTGGGAGGCTGAGGCTGGTGAATTGCCTGAGTCCAGGAGTTTGAGACCAGCCTGGGCAACATGGTGAAACCCTGTTTCTATCAAAAAAAAAAAAAAAAAGGAAAAAAAAATAAGTCGGGCATGGTGGCATGCACCTGTAATCCCAGCTACTTGGAGGCTGAGGCAGGAGGATCGCTTGTGCCTGGGAGGTTGAAGCTGCAGTGAGCTATGGTCAAGCTACTGCACTCCATTATAGGCAACCCTGTCTCAAAAAAGCAAAACAAAATGAAACATTTTCCCCCTTGATTATAGAGGTTTGAGAAAAATTTGAGGGAAGATTCAGAAAATTACCTGTAACTGAACAGAATGCTACCAGCTTGGGCTTATTCTGCATGCATAATTATGAACATTTTCCCAGCTCTTGTGAAAATTCTCACATTCATAGAAAGATAGATGCACCAGTAAAATAAATACCTGTAAATACGATAATAATTTCATAATATATGCTTCACCTAGATTTACCAGTTACTAATATTTTGCCACAGTTTTATTTTCTCACACACTTTTGTTGAGCATCTGAAAACCATACACATGATGACAGTTCACCCTATAATGTTTTAGTATGCATCTCCCAAGAATAAGGTTTTTCTTCTGTATAACAAGAATGTTGTAATCATACCTAAGAAAATGAATTTTATTACATATGTGTTCTATATTCAGATTTCTGTAATTACCCCAAGATGTCTTTTAAATGATTTTTAGCCTTGATAGTCTGTGCCTGTGTAGATTATAACATTGGTTATTGCAAAATAATGGTTTTCTTTTTCTCTTTTTTTTTTTTTTTGAGACGTAATCTTGCTCTATTGTCCAAGCTGGAGGGCAGTGGCACGATCTCAGCTCACTGCAACCTCCGCCTCCCAGGTTCAAGCAATTCTCTTGCTTCATCCTCCTGAGTAGCTGGGATTACAGGCATGTGCCACTGTGCTCTGCTAATTTTTATATTTTTAGTAGAGATGGAGTTTCATCATGCTGGCCAGGCTGGTCTTGAACTCCTGACCTCAGGTGATCCACCTGCCTCGTCCTCCCAAAGTGCTGGGGTTACAGGTGTGAGCCACTGCACCCAGCCTAAAATGATGGTTTTCTGATTCTAGCATTTCTTTTATAAGATTGCTATGTAAAGCACAGCTTTTCCTTTTTTAGGGAAAAATGTTTTTTAACAGCTGCAAAATAAATATTCTTTCAATGGAATGACAAATAGTTATTTATTATTTTATTTTTGCCATATATTTATTTTAAAAAGTTATGTATAATGGTAACCTGAGCCTGCATGTTATTCATGTGTGGTGCCATGCTGATCTTCCTTAATTTTAATATGAAGCAAGTACTAATATACTAAAGCATAAATTATATAAAATTTGCTTTATATTTTGGATTGCAAAGTAATTGTTGTACTTTATAGAAAAGTTTCCCAAATCCATTTTACTTTTTTGTATTTGAAATTTAATCACAGGTAGAATCTTAAAGAGAGCATTTAGGGATATTGTAAACAGATGTTATTAAGGATTAATGTTAACTGATGTCAAAGGACTAATATTAACAAACATTGAAGCAGAGAAAACAGTATTTGTTTTTAGCTTAACAGCTTAGTGGAGCGAAATATTTTCCATTTATTTATTTATTTATTTATTTATTTATTTATTTATTTATTTATTTATTTTGAGATGGAGTCTGGCTGTATTGTCCAGGCTGGAGTGCAGCAGTGCAATCTCAGCTCACTGCAACCTCTGCCTCCTGGGTTCAAGCGATTCTTGTGTCTCAGCCTCCCAAGCAGTTGGGATTTACAAGTCAATTCTTTTTTTTTTTTTAACTAAAACTACAGAACCTATTTTTCTTGGTCTCATACTCAGTTTTTTATGTAGTCACTTAGTAAATAATGAACCTAATTTGCTTGTTTTCTCCCTATTTTGTTGAATGTTCACGGTTTGTAACTTTTATTTTTAAGCTTGTAATGACCAGCCTGCAGTCAATTCTTGAAAATGTGGATACACCAGAATTGCTTTGCAAATGTGTTAAGTGCATTCTTTTGGTGGCTCAATGTTACCCTCATATTTTCAGCACTAATTTTAGGGTGAGTTCCTCATTCCGCTGTTCAGGTCATGGGGTGAGGGGGATGGTTGTGTGTGTGAGGAACTGAGGAATCAGATGGAACACAATGCCTCTGCTCCTTTGAGTATAATCAGTGATATTTGAGGTTCCAGGGTTAAATGCCGCATTTTTCTTTCTGACGTTCGTACCTTAAAATATTCGAAGAAAATAAACTATTTCATTGTTGTCAGAAATGTAGTTCTTTTATTTTCCTGCCCCTCTCCCCTTTCTAAGTTTCTAGAATGTCAAGTAGGTAGAACATAGATGCTCTTTTTAGGATCTTTTGCTGTGGAATGGTCCACAGGTGAATGGCAGTAATATCTTAAAATGATTGGCCCCCTCTCTCTTTGTTTCCATCAAGGATACAGTTGGTATATTAGTTGGATGGCATAGAGATCATACTCAGAAACCTTCGCTCACGCAGCAGGTGAGTCTTGCAGCCTATACCAGTTATTTAAATACTGTCGGGGAGGAGCAGTGGTCCCCCAGTGACCATCTATCAATACCATTTCTTTAATAATGCAAGAAAACTAATTCAGAGAAATGTTTTATTGTAAATGAACATGACTTGTTAGCTAAATATATATTTTCAGAGGAAATTACTAGTAGGTGGGTAGAGTAAGTACAGACAGGACTTACCCAAGTTATTTGTAGTTTGTACTGGTAGGAAAGTATATGGTAAGAATATATTGCAGTGGCAATACCCTGAAGTGGACAATGGAAGATCCAAGTTATTTGTCACATTTTATTGTTTTTCTGGTTATTTTTTTAAAAAAGGAAATATAGGGTTAATTTGGAGAATTGTCATAAATGAGAAATGGTTTTGTTTCCCTTTTTTTTGGAGTTAAGTGAATGACTAGCGTGGCTCATTTGCACATTTCAGCTTGTTTCAAGTGTCATAGTTTCTCGTAACTTACTTGGTGTAATAAACTTTTGAAAATAAGATATTCAGGTGATGGTGGTCTGTTTCATTTTCACTGAGGAGATGAGTATACACCTTTAATGGTTAGATGTGGCCCTGGGATTAGCCAGGCCAATGGTAGATTGTGGCATTTTAGTCTTAAGTCATGTGTAGTGACAATATAGATATGAAATTTACTGAAAAAGTAAGGAAATAACATTTACATGTTAATTTCTGCAGAAATTAAAGAGGTATTAATTAAAGAGGTATTGGTTAATCGTGATCAGCATGTTTAGCAGTCTTAATTTTTTGATATAGGACATGTTTTAGGGTATGCTGCTTGAAAACCAGATACTTTTTAAAAGAAGCCTCTTATATTTTTTTAATTTGGATTTTTTGGTGTTTTTTCTCCCCCCTACCCTTTCACAATTTCTTATGCGATTCCAAGGGTGGTTGCAGAGTTTGGAGCCATTTTGGGTAGCTGATCTTGCATTTTCTACGACTCTTCTTGATCAGTTTCTAGAAGACATGGAAGCATATGCTGAGGTGAGTATATAGAAAGCTGTTTCTTAAAATTTTGGTTAAGAAAAAATCTTAAATTGTGCTAGATTTATTTTAAAATGGCTCAGACCTCCTGACATTTAAGCAGAAATTACAAGCCCATTGCAATATTTTGAAAAAAATTTTTTTTTTAAGACAGAGTCTCGCTCTGTCACTCAGGCTGGAGTGCAATGGCACGATCTCAGCTCACTGCAACCTCCACCTCCTGGGTTCAAATGATTCTCCTGCCTCAGCCTCCTGAGTAGCTGGAATTACAGGTGCCCGCCACTACGCCCAGCTAATTTTTGTATTTTTGGTAGAGACGGGGTTTCACCATGTTGGCCAGGCTGGTCTCAAACTCCTGACCACTGGTGATCCAGCCGCGTCGGCCTCCCAAAGTGCTGGGATTATAGGCATGAGCCCCCGTGCCCAGTCAGTATTTTAAACATTTATTTCAGATGTGTTTTAAGTTACCAGGAGAATTACTGGAGAGACTAAAAGAAACGTTGCAAGCTTCGTATTTCGCAAAGCTTTACATACTCTTGGTAGCTGGTATTTTTCTAAAGACATTTTTTGTTATTTATTTTTATTTTTTGTTCCCAGTCTTCAGAGTCTTAAAGCAAATTGATGTTGTGTTATAAAAAAACACAAAACACCAAAAGCTCCTAAAGATTTTCCTCTTACATATGTACAGGAGATCTTGAATCGTACTTTGGAGGACAAGCCTTGGCTTCAGCCAGCTTTTGTGGCTGTACGAATATAGCATAGGAGCTTTAAGGGCACTGCTGAAGCCTCTGTTACTGGTACTTGGCTTTTCTGGCCCCGCTGTCATGGCTTAACTCTGTGCCATCTCTTATCTGAATCTCTTTGTGTTTCTCCCCTATTCAGATCAACCAGTCAAGGCTCCCATAAAGATTTTGGCCTCATCTTGTTTTTTTCATCTTTGCTGCTTGTAGTCAACAGGAATTCAGTACCTTTAGCTGTACTGATGTGTTTACTCTTTCCTAGAAAAGCAAGGAAATGTTTTGCTTCTGCATTGTTTTTTCTTTGCCCCCACACCTAGAATGTCTTTTTTCACAGCCCACGTTTAAAGCTGATCTACCTCTCATAAGCCACACATTCTAGTTTGTAGAGATGCTTCCCCTTGTTATCCTTAAGATCTCATTCTCTTCTGTTATTTTGGTGCTTAATTTTAGGTAGATGTATACATTGGTTCTAGTATCCTAGTTTTTGCGAATCTTGTCCTTTTCATATATCGTACTTCTTCAGTTACACATCTGTAGACCAGGTCTTGTAATCTCCCTTTGCTCTTCATGTGCATGCTCTTGGTTTGGAGGACTCACTGTTGAGCTGAGTGGCTCAAAGAATACCTAGAATGAGATTTTTAGCCAAAAACTAATTCAGGAGTGGCAAAAGCTTCCGTCTTCATTTATACCTACATATAACTAGAGCATATGTGCTAGAATTTATTTTTCCCCAACAGCTTTCTGAGTTGATTTAAGAGATTATTTCCTTAATTTGTTGTCTATTGGGTTTAATGTTGGCTTTTTGAAATAATTAGGTAAAACCCATTTTTATATTCAGAGTCATGAATATTCTCATGGGCCACAGTTCTCTTTCTAAAAACCTAAAAATCTATTCTAAAATGAATTGATTGAAATATTTTAGAGTTGTTTTTTTTTTTTAAACAATGTACTACTTATTAAGAATGCTGTGAATTCACATCTAGGACCTCAGCCATGTGGCCTCTGGGGAATCAGTGGATGAAGACGTGCCTCCTCCATCAGTGTCATTACCAAAGCTGGCTGCGCTTCTCCGGGTATTTAGTACTGTGGTGAGGAGCATTGGGGAACGCCTCAGCCCAATTCGGGTCCTCCAATTACTGAGGCATACGTAACAGATGTAAGTGCTTTTGGGCATTTGAAGTGTCATTCAAAAATAAAATTGTTTTACATTGTAAATGATTCTCTTTACCAGGTGAACTGTTATTAATCCTTCATTTGTTTAGCATGTATGTATGTATGTATGTATATATGTATATATTGTCTGACTGCTTTCTTAAATAACCAGAAAAGCAGGGAATCCTGTTATATCTCATCCTCCTTTCATCCAACTCCCCTACCCTCCCATGACAAAAGGCCACTCTGAATTTTTAAATCTTATTCTTTCATTTTTAAATAATATTTCTTATAATTTTACTTTTAAATTATTGGGTTTCCTTTTAGTTTTTCAACATATTACGAATAGCACACTGTAGGAGAAGCCTCAGAAAGTAATCTTCTCTGAGCATAAGATGGAACTCATATGAAAACTTGTGTATCTTTATATTCTTTGATAGCCTGATATCAAAGAACATAAACAAATTAAAAATGAGGTAGCTAGATTGCCACACTTGAACAGCCTCAGACATTAGCTGCACTGTATATAGCACATCCAATGAGGGTTCAGTGGAAGACACAAGAAATGACCCCCAGGCATTGTGCTCTGCTTTGAATAAGGAGAAAGAAGCATGTGTGATACAGTCATAAAAAATTTAATCTAACTGATGAAAATTTTACCGTTAGGATAAAACTTGCTTTTAGGAGCATATACTTTTGCTGAACATGTTGCTAAATAAAATAGGATATTGATTATATAGTAAGTTGTGTGCTTGAGCAGAAATGTCAGAACTTAAATGAAACCAGCATATCGGTATTTTAAACCAATATGGTTTCAAAATGGTTTAATATCTTTGCTTCATTTTTAATGTCTAAAAGGTGGTTGTTTGAAGATTGTACAGAGTTGAAATAAAAAGCCGTTAATTCAGACATAAAATAAAAGGGACATAATTTATAGGATAGGTGTATATTGATTTATGAGGATCTTTTAGGCCTTTGAGAATGGTAGAATGGTGAGGTTTTTATTTTTTTTATTTATTTTTGGAGCTGGAACCTCACTCTGTCACCCAGGCTGGAGTGTAGTAGTGCAATCATAGCTCACTGTAGTCTTGAACTCTTGGGCCCAGGTGAACTTCCCACCTCACTCAGCCCTACAAGCGGGTGTCACCATACCCAGCTTTTTTTTTTCTTTTTAAAGTGGGGTGGTGCCATCACGACTCAGTGCAGCCTCTATCTCTTGGGTTCAAGTGATCCTCCCAGCATAGCTCCTGCTAATTTTTTATTTTTGTAGAGATGGGGTCTCAGTGTTTCCCAGGCTGGTCTTGAACTTTTGGCCTCAAGCAGTCTTCCCACCTCAGCCTCCCAAAGTGTTGGGATTATAGACCTGAGCCACTGTGCATGCATGGCCAAGAATGCTTCCCCCTCTGCCCTCTCCCCCCAACTCTGTTTTTTTTTTTTTTTTTTTTTTTTTTTGGAGACATGGTCTCTGTTGCCCAGGCTGGAGTGCAGTGGCACGATCTTGGCTCACTGCAGCCTTGACCTCCCAGGCTTAAGTGATCCTCCCACCTCAGCCTCTCAAGTAGTTGGTGGGACTACTGGTGTGAGCCACCACGCCCAACTAATTTAAAAACAAATTTGGTAGAGATGAGGTGTTGTTATGTTGACATGGCTGGTCTTAAACTCCTGGACTCAAGAGAACCTTCCAGCTAATCCTCTCAAAGTGCTAGGATGATAGATGTGAGTCACTATGCCCAACCTCCAAGGATACTTTTAATGAAAACCATGGGTAGACTAAATAAAATCCTGTATGTATTGGTTGTTAAATATTACAGAAATATTTTTTAACATTTGCTCTGTTTTCTCCCCTATTTTATTAGAAATTTAGTACACAATTATTGGCCATTATAGTTAAGTGGGGGATTTTGTTTGTGTGTGTATTGGAAATCATATGATTTTTGAAGATACTATGTGGTAAGCATGAGAGTGCTTATCTTTCAAAAGAGACCATCAGTAGATAGAAACTTTAATAAGCTTAAAGTGACTCGTATGTTCAGTTTTGAAAGATTGATTCCCAAAAGCCCAAGAGCTAGCTTGTAGTATGTGTGGGCTGGCTATTCCCATGCTGTCGATACCATTACTGTCGTGGTGTATTTCATGATAAAGATTCTGAGCTTCAGCCATTTAGTGACATTGGGAGAAACGAAGTTGGGTATGTGGGAAATAGAGGATGGCAGATTCCATTTCCTGTCATAGTAGCACTTTAGGATTTTTTAGCCAAGATCATGTTTACATATTGTAGTAAAGGTATCATTATTATTCAGCTACTGAGAATTAGAATATTAAGAGACTGCTGGCAAGGCAAGCAGTTAATTTTCAGTTGAAATTGCATTAAATAAAAAGTATTTTCTTGCTTTGTGGAAGCACGTGAATTTTTTTAAAAAGCTGCTTGTTTTCCCCATTTACAGATTCTGTACAGAGTAATGAGATGTGTGACGGCTGCAAACCAGGTGTTTTTTTCTGAGGCTGTGTTGACAGCTGCTAATGAGTGTGTTGGTGTTTTGCTCGGCAGCTTGGATCCTAGCATGACTATACATGGTGACATGGTCATTACATATGGATTAGACCAACTGGAGAATTGCCAGACTCGTGGTACCGATTATATCATCTCAGTCTTGAATTTACTCATGCTGGTATGTGAATTATTCTTTTCCTTTTTAATGTGTTGGTTTATTCAGGCCCTTAAATGGATATGTAGGAAATTAAGGGCTTTGTCTGGGTATGGTGGCTCATGCTTGTAATCCCAGCGCTTTGGGGGGCCAAAGCAGAAGGATTGCTTGCATCCAGGAATTCTGGCACAGCTTGGGCAATGTAGTGAGACCCCATCTGTACAAAAAGTCAAAAATTAGCTTGGTGTAGTGGTGTGCACCTGCAGTCCTAGCTACTCGGGAGGCTGAGGGAGGAGGATCGATTAAGCCCAGGAACTTGAGGTTGAAGTGAGCTCTGATTG
Source organism: Gorilla gorilla gorilla (assembly GCF_029281585.2). Lineage (NCBI taxonomy): Eukaryota > Metazoa > Chordata > Mammalia > Primates > Hominidae > Gorilla > Gorilla gorilla. The sequence continues at coordinate 104,844,410 of NC_073242.2, forward strand.
TGCCACTGCACTCAGCCAAGGTGACAAAAAAGGCCCTGTCTTCAAAAAAGAAAAAACAAGGGCTTTGCTTTATTATATTATTTTTTTAGAGTACATTCATCAGTCTTATAATCTATGCTTTCATTTTAGTGTCTATTTACTTTTATTTTTAATGCAAATTTTTTTTTGAGACAGGGTCTCACTCTGTTGCAGAGGATGAAGTGCAGTGGCATGATTTTGGCTCACTGTAGCCTTGACCTCTTGGGTTCAGGTGATCCTCCCACCTCAGCCCCCCAGGTAGCTAGGACTACAGGCATGCACCACCACACCTGGCTAATTTTTTATATTATTTTGTAGAGATGGAGTTTTGCCATGTTGCCCAGGCTGGTCTTGAATTCTTGGGCTCAAGCAATCCACCTGCCTTGGCCTCCCAAAGTACTGGGATTATAGGCATGAGCCACTCTGCCAGGCCTCTATTTTTAGTGGTTGATAGCTAGTCTCAGTGTAGCTTTACTCGTTTTTTCTGAGGAAACATTGCTCTACGCACCAGATTCTTTGTTTTTTGCTTTTCTTTTCTTTCTTTCTTTCTTTTTTTTTTTTTTTTGGTCACAGGATCTTGCTGTATTCCCCTGGCTGGAGTGCAGCGGTACAATCAGAGCTCACTGCAGCCTCAAACTCCTGGGCTCAAGTGATCCTCCCACTCAGCCTCCCGACTATCTGGGACTACAGATGCATGCCACCATGCCTGGCTAACCTTTGTATTTTTTGGAGAGAAGGGGTCTCACTGCATTTTCTAGGCTGGACTTAAATTCTTGGTCTCAAGTAATCCTCCTGCCTTGCCCTCCCAAAGTGCTGGGATTACAGGTGTGAGCAATCATGCCTGGCCTCCTTTAATTTCTTTTTTTTTTTTTTTTTTTTTTGAGACGGAGTCTCGCTCTTTTGCCCAGGCTGGAGTGCAGTGGCACAATTGTATTTTTAGTAGAGACGGGGTTTCACCATGTTAGCCAGGATGGTCTTGATCTCCTGACCTCGTGATCTGCCTGCCTTGGCCTCCCAAAGTGCTGGGATTACAGGCGTGAGCCACCACACCCGGCCGGCCTCCTTTAATTTCTTAACCATAAATATCCTCCCCCCACTTTTATTATGGACATTCTGAAGCACATAAAAATAGGGAGCATAGTATAATAAATTTGTACATATTTAACACTCAGCTTCTATAATTAGAAACAAACGGCCCATCTGGTTTCATCTAGGCCTCTTTGTTATCCTTTCATCTCCAACTGGCTTGTTTTAAAGCAAATTCTAAATGACATTCTGCTGAGCATTTCTGCCAGAATTACACCTCTCTTTGCTAATGTGAAAAAATGCCCATGATAACTGTAAAATAAGTGTGTCCTATTTAGGTGTCTAAACACTTTAATGTCACAGTATTAAGGCCTTAAAATATAGCTTAGATATATTTTTCTAAATTAAAAGACTTTTATTTTTTAGATATACAGAAAATTGAGCAGAAAACAATGAGTTCCCATATACCTTCTTCATCCCAACAGTTTCCCCCTCATTAACATATTGTGTTAGTGTGGTACATTTATTACAAAGGAGTGAATATTGATACTATTAACTAATTTTATAGTTTACTTTGTGTTATGTATTCTATGGACTTTAACATGTGTAATGACATGTTTCCCCTATTACCAGTATCATACAGGATAGTTTCACTTCCCTAAAAATCTTTTATGTTCTACCCACTCCTTCCTCATTCCCTGTCCCCACTCCTCCCTCCCTCCATCTTAAGCCCATGGCAACCCCTGATCTTTTTACTGTCTCCATCGTTTTGCCTTTTCCAGAATGCCATGTAGTTGGAGTCATATAGTATGTAGCCTTTTCAATTGGCTTCCTTCACTTACCAGTGTGCCTTTAAGGTTTCTGCATGTCTTTTTGTAATTTGAGAAGCTCATTTTTTAAAAATTTTATTCTTTTAGATTGTTGAACAGATAAATACAAAACTGCCATCATCATTTGTAGAAAAACTGTTTATACCATCATCTAAACTACTATTCTTGTGTTATCATAAAGAAAAAGAGGTAAGTAATACATTGATAATGAATTTTGACAACTTGAGTCACTGAAGAGTTGGACCTAATGTTGCTTACCAGGCTATATAAGTGAAATTGAGTGAAATGTGAAATGTTTGATTTAGAATATAGTGATTGTATTTGTTCTTTTAAATTTATATTTCTTGATAATCATACTGAATACTTTCATGAATGATGTGCCAGATACTCTTTTCAGACTATGCATCTTTTGCTGTTATTAAATTTATTAAATTTTCATAAGGGTAAAACAAGTTGACACATTTATGAAGTTATAAATTAAGAAGTACTGTATATTTGGTAAACAAAAATGACTGGCTTTTCAACCACCCCCTAGTCAAATCCACCACAGACTTTCCTGGTAGATTTAAGAAACCCAGTCTTAAACTGCTGTTTCCATATGTCTTTTGATGTTGATTATTTAAAAAAAAAAAAAAAACGGCCATTTTGGAAATTTCATATTGACAGTTTTCATTTATAGTACTCTTTATTTGTGATAAAACTTAATAGATTTGAAATAGCATACTGATCTGTGTCAGTTTTCTGATTGGTTTTTAAAAAATTAAAATATTAAGTGCTACGGACAGTGAATTGATCAATTTTAAATTTATTTGTATCATCAGCACTAATACAGATAGTGATTTATTTTCCATATAATTTTAGAAGATTTATTTTCCATTTATCACTTCCTTGAATTTTTTGTTTTTCAGGTTGTTGCTGTAGCCCATGCTGTTTATCAAGCAATGCTCAGCTTGAAGAATATTCCTGTTTTGGAGACTGCCTATAAGTTAATATTGGGAGAAATGACTTGTGCCCTAAACGACCTCCTGCACAGTCTGCAACTTCCTGAGGCCTGTTCTGAAATAAAACATGAGGCTTTTAAGAATCATGTGTTCAATGTAGACAATGCAAAATTTGTAGTTAAATTTGACCTCAGTGCCCTGACTACAATTGGAAATGCCAAAAACTCACTAATAGGGGTGAGTCTTTAATTGTAATGACTTTGTTTTATCCACAGTTAAGCCTTTTCTCATTACATATTTATGTATTTCACTGTCATGTCAACATGTCTGCAGAATCACTGTATGTAGCAAACAGCCATATTTAAGACATGCCTGGATAAATAAAATTGGTAGGAATGTTTTCTTGCCATTATATTTAACTTTTCTTCTTTTTCCTTGACAAATCTTGATAAGTTTTTTTATATTAGTTTTATTTTCTAGAAAATGTTTTATGAATTTCTCCTATTTGCTCTAGCATGCTTATAGAAAATGTCAGTGTTTCTTACAGCTCAGATTTGTATAGTTGTTTTAAAATGCGGTCTCTTTCTTCTTCCCCTGGTACTTTTTTCTTTCTGTCTACTGAAGTTAGTTCTTATACATGGTCTTATATTTTGGCTGTCTCTTTTTCCCTAGAAACATTCATACAGGTTGAATATTCCTTATCTGAAATACTTGGGACTGGAAGTGTTTTGGATTTTGGATTTTGGAATACTTTTTTTTTTTTTGGAGATAGTGTTTTACTCTTGTTGCCCAGGCTGGAGTGCAATGGTGTGATCTTGGCTCGCTGCAACCTCCGCCTCCCAGGTACAAGCGATTCTCCTGTTTCAGCCTCCCAAGTAGCTTGGATTACAGGCATGCGCCACCACGCCTGGCTAATTTTTTTGTATTTAGTAGAGATGGGTTTTCACCATGTTAGCCAGGCTGGTTGTGAACTCCTGACCTCAGGTGATCCACCTGCCTTGGCCTCCCAAAATGCTGGGATTACAGGTGGGCACCACCATGCCCAGCCGGATTTTGGAATATTTTCATAACACTTACTGGTGAGCATCCCTAATCTGAAAATCCTAAATCTAAAATGCTCCAAAATTTGAAACTTTTTGAGCACCAGTATGATACCCCAAGTGGAAAATCCCACACCCGACCTCATGTGATGAGTCCAAACTGTTGTATGCACAAAATTATTTAAAATATTGCATAAAATGACCTTCAGGCTATGAATAGAAGGTGTCTATGAAACATAAGTGAATTTCGTGTTTAGACTTGGGTCCCATCCCCCACATATCTCATTTTATATATATGCAGGTATTCTCAAATCCAAACATATACAAAGTCTGAAACACTTCTGGTCCCAAGCATTTTGAATAAGGGATACTCAACCTGTAGTCTTTCTTTTGCAGGGGGGAAACAAATGTTTCTTGTTTTTTTTTTTTTTTTGGAGACAGAGTCATGCTGTTGTCACCTGGGCTGGAGTGCAGTGGTGCAATCTCGGCTCACTGCCACATCTGCCTCCCGGGTTCCAGCAATTCTTCTGCCTCAGCCTCCCGAGTAGCTGAGATTACAGACACCTGCCACTATGACGGGCTAATTTTTGTATTTTTAGTGGAGACTTGGTTTCACCATGTTGGCCAGGCTGGTCTCAAACTCCTGACCTCAGGTGATCCACCCGCCTCAGCCTCCCAAAGTGCTGGAATTACAGGCATGAGCCATCGCGCCCAGCCTGTGTGTTTTTTTTTTAAGTAGTTCGACGTGGCCCTGCTCTTGATTTGTATTTATTGTTTATGGTTTATGTATTTCTTCTTCCTATTGGACCACACAGAGTTGAAAAACATTATTTTTAATAGAAAATAATAGGTGTAGGCTGGGCACGGTTGCTGACACCTATAAACCCAGCACTCTGGGAAGCCAAGTCGGGCTGATCACTTGTGGTCAGGAGTTTGAGACCAGCCTGGCCAACATGGTGAAAGCTCGCCTCTACTAAAAATAGAAAAATTAGCCAGGGGTGGTGGTGCACACCTGTAATCCTAGCTACTTTGGAGGTTGAGGTAGGAGAATTGCTTAAACCCAGGAAGTGGAGGTTGCAGTGAGCTGAGATCACACCACCGCACTCCAGCCTGGGCTACAGAACCAGATTCTGTCTCAAAAGAAAAAAAAAAAAGAGAGAAACAAAGAAAGAAAGTAATGGATGTAATTAGGGAATAAAGTTTTTAGGAGGAAGAAGGTAAAATTTGATGTTTGCGCTTCAATGTGCTCCATGTTGTTTGATTGGATTGCCTTGTATAATTCCATAGCTGCTTCGCTTATTACCAGTTACAGCTTGTGTTTGAAGTCACAATAAACTCTTCTTCAAACATGAAAGCTTGATTTTTGAGGAAAATTATTCACATTATTTACAGATTCAAAGATGTTTATGTCCTGTACTCTAGAAATAAGGAGAAAGTGGGTGGGGATGGGGCAGTCAGGTGGAATGGAGTGTCTTGGCAGTGTAAAGGAAAAAGATGGATGGAAAAGGTGTAGAGTGGCAGGGTGTGCCTCTGTTTCCTTATTGAACAGGGCACCTTGCCATTTGCAGTATATGGAAAATTGAGGAAATACAGTCTACTTCCGCAAAAGGCACATACAAAGGGCTCTGTTTAGACCAGAGATCAGCAAACTATGGTCCGTGGGCCAAATACAGCCCAGCACCTGTTTTTTGTTTGTTATTTTAAGTGTATAATTCACTGATTTTTAGTATATTCACAGAAGTGTACAACCATCACAACACTAGTGCCTGTTTTTGTAAAGAAAGTTCTCGTTGGGCTAGGCGCAGTGGTTCACGCCTGTAATCCCTCGGGAGACTGAGACAGGCAGATCACCCGAGCTCAGGAGTTCAAGACCAGCCTGGCCAACATGGTGAAACCCTATCTCTACTAAAAAAATACAAAAGTTAGCAGGGCGTGGTGATGGGCACCTGTAATCCCAGCTACTTGGGAGACTGAGGCAGGGAGAATTGCTTGAACCCCGGAGGCAGAGGTTGCAGTGAGCTGAGATCGCCCCATTGCACTCCAGCCTGGGCAACAGAGCGAGAGACTCCGACTCAAGAAAGTTTTCTTGGAACACAGGTACTCTCATTCCTGTGTTTTGTATGTGGCTGGTGTTTTGTTTTGTTTTGAGAGAGAGAGTCTTAACTTTGTCATCTAGGCTGGAGTGCATTGGTATGATCTCGGGTCACTGCAACCTCTGCCTCCCAGGTTCAAGCGATTCTCCTGCCTCAGCCTCCTGAGTAGCTGGGATTACAAGTGTGCGCCACCATGCCCAGCTAATTTTTGTAATTTTAGTAGAGATGGGGTCCCCCTGTGTTGCCCAGGCTGGTTTCAAACTCCTGGGCTCAAGTGATCTGCCCACCTTAGCCTCCCAAAGTGCTAGGATTACAGGTGTGAGCCACAACACCTGACCTGTGGCTGTTTTCTTACTGTAGCGATAGATGAGGAGTTGCTGCATTGCATAGAGATGCTATATTGCACGCAAAGGCTTTACTGACTTCACAAAAGAGTATTTGTCCCAGGTGTAGTGTACTAGATCCCTTCCAATCTAATTTTAATTTAAAAATGTCCAAATACCCCTGTTTTGAAGGATAAACTCTGTATGCTTGTGCTTATTTTGGAGAAGCCATAAACTTACTTTGTTTTGTACATGATCAGATGTGGGCGCTATCTCCAACTGTCTTTGCACTTCTGAGTAAGAATCTGATGATTGTGCACAGTGACCTGGCTCTTCACTTCCCTGCCATTCAGTATGCTGTGCTCTACACATTGTATTCTCATTGTACCAGGTACTGTATTCACAAATTTTTCTTAAGAAAAGAACCCCACAAAACATTTTATTTTTTTAATGGGTAGATTTTAAAGATGTATGTTGATTTAACTTTGGACTTGCTTGCTTTCTTTGATTAAAGATGAAAAGATAATCTATGCTTTGTCTTTCAGGCATGATCACTTTATCTCTAGTAGCCTCAGTTCTTCCTCTCCTTTGTTTGATGGAGCTGTGATTAGCACTGTAACTACGGCCACAAAGCAACATTTCTCAATTATATTAAATCTTCTGGGAATATTACTTAAGAAAGATAACCTTAACCAGGACACGAGGTAACAGATATTATATAGTATTAACTATTCCTAACTTTGTTAATTTGCCTTTATAATTTGAGAATAAGAAATGTGGATTACAAAAAATTTTTAAAAATGTGGATTATAGAGGTGAGGTAGAGCAGCTTCTTTATTGTCAAACACCTTATAATTTGGTTTTATTATTTAATCTAGGCTTTCTTATTCTTTCTGAAAAGAAATACATGAAAAACCTCAATCCCTCACCCCCAGTGTTTCATTGAAGAATATATATAGATTTTTAATATTCTATGCTTTTTTTTTTTTTTTTGAGATGGAGTTTTGCTCCCTGCAACCTCTGCTTCCCAGGTCAAGCAATTCTCCTGCCTCAGCCTCCCAAGTAGCCGTGATTACAGGTGCCCGCCACCACACCCAGCTAATTTTTGTATTTTTAGTAGAGATGGTGTTTCACCATGTTGTTGGCCAGGCTGGTCTTGAACTCCTGACCTCAGGTAAGCCACCACGCCCGGCCTCTTTGCTATTATCATGCTGTGTTGGGAGGTTTTCTTAAAAGGCACACAACAATTTTGACAGTAATTTCTATAGTTTCATTTTTTATTTTTATTTTTTATTGTTTGAGATGTTTGAAAAACCAAGAGAAAACCAATGTAAGAAGACTAGGCTTTTAACTTTTTTTGTTTTTGTTCTTGTTTTTTTTAATGTACAGTCAACTGTATATTTTGTGTTTCAGGAAACTGTTAATGACTTGGGCTTTGGAAGTAGCTGTTTTAATGAAGAAGTCCGAAACATATGCACCTTTATTCTGTCTTCCGTCTTTCCATAAATTTTGCAAAGGCCTTTTAGCCAACAGTAAGACTCTGTTTTTTTTTTTCTATTTTGTTTATCAGTCCTTAAAAGGGTCTTTGGTAATGGGAGATGGTCATCAATCGAGCTCTTTTCCTGACCTGAAGATGTGTAATCCTCATTTTAATGACAGATATACAGTCTTGATTTTTTTTCATTCTTAGTATTAGAAAAATGTTTTGAAGTGATTGTCACATTTTTAAGCTTACGTGAATGTTTATAGTTTGCATATACTTTTACATTTTCTCTCAGAAAAAGGTTTGTGTGATGACCCATCAGTTACATTACGTCGGTTTTGTTGAATGTGTCATTTTTCCAAATGTGACAGTCAATGAGGATTCTGGACAAGAACAGTGCCTAGTCTGTGGTAGGCACTCACTCTTTGTTGAATGAATGAATGGATTCAGATAATTATGACAAACTGGGATATAATTTCTTTTGGCCAGCTGAAAGTAACTGTCTTTTAATGTTTAATAGCTCTCGTTGAAGATGTGAATATCTGTCTGCAGGCATGCAGCAGTCTACACGCTCTGTCCTCTTCCTTGCCAGATGATCTTTTACAGAGGTATGAAATTAAGATCATGTCTTTTGACATTAACCCTAATAACCTGGAAATGTTAACACACCTGCTTTGTCTATTTCGTTCTTTCATAGATGTGTTGATGTTTGCCGTGTTCAACTAGTGCACCGTGGAACTCGTATTCGACAAGCATTTGGAAAACTGTTGAAATCAATTCCTTTAGATGTTGTCCTAAGGTATAACAGTTGTTTTGGAGCAAAGACATTCTGTGATATTTACAGCCTCTACTGGTTGTCTACTTTAGGAGAAGACAGATCACCTGTTAGAGCATTAATGACACATCTTTTATGGCCCTGCTTGCCAGTGATTGAAGTGATGTCAAATAATCAAATTTTGCAAGTCTGCAAGAAAATTAAAAATTTTTAATGAGCTTTATAGGCTCACAATAATTAGTATAGAATAACTCATGTAGTGCCAAAATATGTTTCTTAGTAGCTCAGATATTTGAAAAACTAAACAGTAATCTTTCATTGTTTTTGATCAAGTTGATTTGGGAGCTTTTAAGAGCCTAAACTTGATCCTTTTGTAATACATAAGCATAATGATTGGGTTTTTATGTTCACATGTTTGATATGCCTCCCTCAAATCCTCTTATGATGTCGGCACATTACCCATCTGAGGTGAATAAAAAAAGGATCTAAAGTTGTAATCACATCTCTGTATCCATTTGAAAGTCTCAATTTTACTATATTTTCACCTCCAGTGAGTTAATAAGTAAATAATCCACCTACAGTATGTGCTAACCTTTTAAGCTAAAATATTTTGCATAACAACAACTTTATTTTCTGTCTACAGCAATAACAATCACATAGAAATTCAAGAAATTTGCCGGGCGTGGTGGCTCAAGCCTGTAATCCCAGCACTTTGGGAGGCCGAGGCGGGCGGATCACAAGGTCAGGAGATCGAGACCATCCTGGCTAACACGGTGAAACCCCGTCTCTACTAAAAATATAAAAAAATTAGCTGGGCGTGGTGGCGGGCGCCTGTAGTCCCAGCTGCTCGGGAGGCTGAGGCAGGAGAATGGCATGAACCTGGGAGGCGGAGCTTACAGTGAGCTGAGATCGCGCCACTGCACTCCAGCCTGGGCGACAGAGCAAGACTCCGTCTCAAAAAAAAAAAAAAAGAAATTCAAGAAATTTCTTCAGCATTAAGAAGTCACATGAGTAAAGCACCAAGTAATATATTCCACCCCCAAGATTTCTCTGATGTTATTAGTTTTATTTTGTATGGGAACTCTCATAGAACAGGGTAAGGCATTTCTTTGACTATTTTATCTGGGAAAGATAATTTTAAGATTCCCTTGACTTTACATGCAATTTTGAAGAGAAAATATGTTTGGGGGTGGCAGAGTATCAAGTAACATTCTTCTCATATGGGTTATTTCAGTTTTCATCAGTAGGAAAATTGCTTTGAAGATAGCATCTGTAGAAACAAAAATGGGCTTTGAAATTGAGTAATGAAATGTGGTTAACAGTTAACTGATGTGATGTCATTAACACTTTGGGGAGTGGGGTCGGGGTGGAGATATTCTAGAGGTGCTTAGTTGCATTGAATGAGTTTCATTCCTGACTGGCATGAGCCATTTACCCTAATCATCCTTCCACACTGTACCTCATCCTGTTAACTATAAAAGACCTCAAAATGAGAGGGGGGGACATAATGCTTCTCAATTTCATAGGTTTTGCCTTTTTTTGGAGTAGGGAAAATTACAGTTCCTTATTCCCATTCCCCTTGCATTTTTTTTTCATTATTAAAATGAAGTTGTCATTGTCTTTTAAATATGAAACTACTTTTCCCAGGAAGGACAGTTGGTTGGAAAGACTGTTCTATAGCTGCCAGAGACTGGATAAGCATGACCAGTCAACAATTCCACGCAATCTCCTGAAGACAGATGCTATCCTTTGGCAGTGGGCCATATGGGAAGCTGCACAATTCACTGTTCTTTCTAAGCTGAGAACTCCACTGGGCAGAGCTCAAGACACCTTCCAGACAATTGAAGGTAACTCGCTCAAGCTTTGTGATGTGAATACTTTCAAAGCCTTATTAAGAAATAATGGATTTTTAAATCTTTGTTAAAGATTTGAGAGTATATGATTTTTTTTGAAAAAAAAGTCAATAATTTTCAGGTATGTTTGTTAGAATAAGCTTTCATTGAATAATTGCATTGGAAATATGTTTGTTTTTTTTCCAAAACTTATGGGAGTTGTGTGGAAAATATATATATATTTTTTCCCCTAAAATGAAAGATCTTTCATGTTTGGATTTTTTGTTTTTAAATGATGGGTAGACAGAGGATACTTGATAAATGTGAATTTGTCGTAAAAAACTCACACTTATTCTAGGAACTTTAAGATTTTTAAAAATTCAGAATGTTGTCTTTGCTTTCAGGTATCATTCGAAGTCTCGCAGCTCACACATTAAACCCTGATCAGGATGTTAGTCAGTGGACAACTGCAGACAATGATGAAGGCCATGGTAACAACCAGCTTAGACTTGTTCTTCTTCTGCAGTATCTGGAAAATCTGGAGAAATTAATGTATAATGCATATGAGGGATGTGCTAATGCATTAACTTCACCTCCCAAGGTTGGTTTCCATGAGATAGTGTTGTTTTATAGCAGTTTAATGGTCACAGCTGGCAGTATGTGCAGAGCTGAAATCACAATAGACTTGTGTGTTTGGTTTATATATAGGTGAGACATCCTTACCTACAAATTGAACCAGTCCTGAGCTTTTCTTTCTCTTATCGTAAAGGTCATTAGAACTTTTTTCTATACCAGTCGCCAAACTTGTCAGGACTGGCTAACGCGGATTCGACTCTCCATCATGAGGGTAGGATTGTTGGCAGGCCAGCCTGCAGTGACAGTGAGACATGGCTTTGACTTGCTTACAGAGATGAAAACAACCAGCCTATCTCAGGTAAAGTGGTGTGTTTGAAGTTCATTTGAAGTCTGTTAATAAGAAAAACATGGTTTAATTCCTTTGGTATGATTTAATCTATGGATAAAATAAGTTAAAGCTTGGATTCATTTTCAAAGGTTTTGATCCTGTATTTTGTAAAAGCAACAACTGCCAGAGTTACCTATTTTATTCGTGTTAAAACAGTGTTAGAAGTTAAAATAATGTTCATGCTTTTGTTCATGTTAAAACAATATTCATGTTAGAACACGTTAAAACTATATTTCTTACGTGCAAAGTTTAGAACTTTAAAGGTAATTCTGAAAATTTGTTTATGGGGGAAATTATTTATTTATTTATTTATTTTTTTGAGACAGTTTCACCGTGTCGCCCAGGCTGGAGTGCAGTTGTGCGATCTCGGCTCACTGTAAGCTCCGCCTCTCGGGTTCAAGCCTCTTCTTGCCTCAGTCCCTGGGATTACAGGCAGCCACCACCATACCCGGCTAAGTTTTGTATTTTTAGTAGAGACAGAGTTTCACCATGTTGGCCAGGCTGGTCTCGAACTCCTGACCACAAGTGATCCACCCACCTCGGCCTTCCAAAGTGCTGGGATTACAGGCATGAGCCACTGCACCTGGCCAGGAGAAATTGTTTTTATAACATATGACAAATGCTTGAGTAATTCCTGGCTTGAAAGTGGGCTCACAATAAATAACTGGAATCCAAAAATAACAAAATGTTTAGCAATTGAGGTAATGTCAAGCAGTATTCAAACACATGAAGTTAATCATTCTTTAATTCCTGTTTATTTATATTTAATTTTTGCTTTCTTTTTACTCCATGTGTTATTCCTACAGAGGTCACAGGTTAAATGTTTGGGTAACTTTGGGGTGGGGGTACAAACATCCATGTGCTGCTAAGGTTCTGTTAGTCACCCTTTGTGGCTATTTTATATGTAACATTTTAAAGAATTCTGAGCTAAATAATGTGAAAATTGTGAAAATAATTGTTAAATACATTTGGCTTTAAGCAGGCACAGACTGTGATCAGTTGTAAATTTTATAGGGATTTATGTTTTAATGGTATTGGGTGACTAACTTTTCTGAATGCGTTTTCAGGGGAATGAATTGGAAGTAACCATTATGATGGTGGTAGAAGCACTATGTGAACTTCATTGTCCTGAAGCTATACAGGGAATTGCTGTCTGGTCATCATCTATTGTTGGAAAAAATCTTCTGTGGATTAACTCAGTGGCTCAGCAGGCTGAAGGGAGGTAGGTTGGAGGGAAGGAAATGGGTGATAGAATTACTTTATGTTTAAATTCTTTGTATTACTCACTGACATTGTAGCCAAATCTTAAAACAGCTTTGTTTGCTTTCAGCATTGAAGCTTGCTATAAATCACTTCACCAGGAGGCATCTTCAGTTTGTTCTTTAGTTAGCAGCAATACTTGAGTGCCTTTCTTATTTAAGAATTAGTGGCAAATCACACTGTAAAACAAGACCTGTCAGTTGTTTTATAAATGCTTTTGAACTTGATCCCTAGTTGAGCTCCTTCCCCCTCAGAGTCTGATACAAATTACCCTTTATTGTCAGAGTATTTGCTCATTAGTCCTGTGAACTCTACATTCAGACTCATTGCTTCCTCCAGGTAGAGGAGCTTGTACCATAATATTCTATGTCCATTTATGTTAGTTTAATGAAATCTTGTGAATTTAGGAAAATAAAAGAACTGCTCATACTTCCATATCTTTGTAGTAACTTCTGTTGTGTGTCCTTTTGTAGTCCCATATTTCCATATCCATATGCTTTGTCATTCTTTTTTCTCTCATGTCGTTTTCTCCATTCTTCACCAAAACAGCAGCGTACATAGGCACATGGTTTTATGATCTGTTTTTCCCACTCAATATTTAAAAAAAAAAAATTTGCCATGTTAGGTAGGTTGGGTTCGGTGGCTTACATCTGTATTCCCAGCACTTTGGGAGGCCGAGGCAGGTGGATCACCTCAGGTCAGGAGTTTGAGACTAGCCTAACATGGTGAAACCCCGTCTCTACTAAAAATACAAAAAATATTAGTGGAGTGTGGTGGCACATGCCTGTAATCCCAGCACTTTGGGAGGCCGTGCTGGGCAGATCACGAGGTCAGGAAATTGAGACCATCCTGGCTAACGTGGTGAAATCCTGTCTCTACTAAAAACACAAAAAATTAGCCAGGTATGGTGGCATGCCCCTGTAGTCCCAGCTACTCGGGAGGCTGAGGCAGGAGAATCGCTTGAACCAGGGAGGTGGAGGTTGCAGTGAGCTGAGATTGCGCCACTGCACTCCAGCCTGGGTGACAGAGACTCTGTCTCAAAAAAAAAAAAAAAGAAAAATTAGATGGGTGTGGTGGCATGTGCCTGTAATCCCAGCTACTGGGGAGCCTGAGGCAGGAGAATCTCTTGAACCTGGGAGGCAGAGGTTACAGTGAGCCGAGATTGCACCACTGCAGTCTGCCTGGGTGACAGAGCTAGACTCTGTCTCAAAAACAGAAAAACAAAAAAACAACTTTCCAGTGGCTTCTCACTGTTCTGAGAATAAACTCCAGGCTCTTCCATTGCAACCAACATGATCTGGTGATTCGACCCCAGCCCCTCTTTCCAGGCCCTCATCACCTTGATCCTCTCTTAACCTATCCTGCTCCAGCTGCACTGGCTGCCTTCCTATTCCTCCAGCATACCAAGATTGTTTCTGCCACAGGGCCTTTGCATCTGCTGTTCTCTTCGCCTGGACTCCTCTTGGTTCTTTTTTTTTTTTTTCTTTGAGATGGAGTCTCACTCTGTCGCCCAGGCTGAAGTGCAGTGGCGCGATCTCGGCTCACTGCAAGCTCCGTCTCCCAGGTTCATGCCATTCTCCTGCCTCAGCCTCCCGAGTAGCTGGGACTACAGGCATCTGCCACCACGCCCGGCTAATTTTTTTGTATTTTTAGTAGAGACAGGGTTTCACCGTCTTAGCCAGGATGGTCTCGATCTCCTTGCCTCGTGATCCGCCCGCCTGGGCCTCCCAAAGTGCTGGGATTACAGGTGTGAGCCACCGTGCCTGGCCATAGAGCAGTCTCTTCCTTTTCCTGTTGGGTCTCTGCTCAAATGTCATGTCAGAGAGGCAGACCTCTGGGGCGGTCTATCTGAGGGAATGCACCCATCTCCCTTCCTCTGACCAGTCAGTTACCTTGCTTATTCTTTCAAAGCTCTTACCACCACCTGAAGTCATCTATCTGGTTTGGTTATTTTATTGTTTAGTAGCAGTCTTTATTTTATTATTATTATTTTTTTTTTGATGGAGTCTCACTCTGTTGCCCAGGCTGGAGTGCAGTAGCATGATCTCGGCTCACCACAACCTCTGCCTCCCAGGTTCAAGCGATTCTCCTGCCTTAGCTTCCTGAGTAGCTATGACTACAGGCACATGCCACCATGCCCAGCTGATTTTTGTACTTTTAGTAGAAACGGGGTTTCACTATGTTGGCTGGTCTTGAACTCCTGACATCAAGTGATCCGCCCACCTCGGCCTCCCAAAGTACTGGGATTACAGGCATGAGCCACCACGCCAGGCTGGTAGCAGTCTTTCCTAGAATGTGGATGCCTTGGAAAACAGGAGCTTTGCCTTGTTTCCCTAGAACCTAGAATGGCATCTGGCACACAGCAGATGCTACATCTATTGTAAATGAATGAATGAAAGAAGTGTCCTTGCAGCCACACTGGCAGCCGTAACATAGTGGTTATAAATCTAGACTCTGGAGTCTCAAGTGCAAATGTCATTGGCCTCTCCTCCAGCCTCCTCAAGGGGCACTCAATGAAAGAACCTGGAAGCGCCCTGATATGACTGTGGTTGGACTGACATGACTGCCAGATGGTGGGACTTGGTCTGGAGCAGAGACTGCTTGGAATGGTAGAGGCAAAACTCAGCCCCTGGAGCTGCGCTTGTGGTGGAGCTGGACCCTGATTTTAGCTGGACCTTGTTTTTAGAGACAGGGTTTCCTTCTGCAGTCTCAAACTCCTAGCCTTGATTGATCCTCCTGCCTTGGCCTCCCAAAGTGCTGGGACTACAGGTGCATGCAACCACACCTGGCTAATTTTCTTTTCTTCTTTCTTTCTTTCTTTTTTTTTTTGATGGAGTCTTGTTCTGTTGCCCAGGCTGGAGTGCAACGGTGCGATCTCGGCTCACTGCAACCTCTGCCTCCTGGGTTCAATCCATTCTCCTGCCTCAGCCTCCCAAAGTGCTGGGATTACAAGCATGCAACACCACACCCAGCCTGAAACCCAGATTTTTGATATGAAATCAAAGTCTTCAAACCTTGTAGGTGTCATAAAAAGCACGCTGAGGACCACTAGTTTGCAACTGCCAATCTAAAATATCATAGACATTATATCACTTTTACCACGAAAAAAAAAGTATGTGAGGCAGAAAATGGAAGCAACCGTGCCTAATTTATTGTTGAATACTTTTTCCGTATACCAAGAGCTTTCTTTGCACTAGCATCTGAAACTATATCCAGAATGACATTGGTTTTCATAAAAGTGTTGATCCTCACACCTCTTTATAGTCTTGCACCTAGCACAGTGGAGTGAAACACTTTAAATAGCACTTGTTCCTTGAGTATATATGGAAAAAAGTGAAGTATTGATAAGTGTTCAGCTAATATGAGCAGCATCTCAGGAGTCTCCAATTCTTGAATTACCAGGGAGTATTTTTACCATTTTCCCCCAGTGAAAGGCCTATTTTGAGAGACTTACCCTCCAAAATGAATGTATTAAGTCATGTTCCTTTTTTTTTTTTTTTTTTTTTTTTTGAGACAGGGCCTTGCTCTGTTGCCCGGGCTGGAGTGCAGTAGCATGATAGTTACAGGAAAGGGGTCCCAATCTAGACCCCAAGAGAGGGTTCTTGGATCTTGTGCAAGAAAGAATTCAGGGTGATGCCACAGTGTGAAGTGAAAGCAAGTTTATTAAGAAAGTAAAGGAGGAGGGGCACGGTGGCTCACTCGTGTAATCCCAGCACTTTGGGAGGCCGAGACAGGTGGATCACGAGGTCAGGAGATCAAGACCATCCTGGTTAACACGGTGAAACCTTGTCTCTACTAAAAATACAAAAAAATTAGCCAAGTGTGGTGGCGGGCGCCTGTAGTCCCACCTACTCTGGAGGCTGAGGCAGGAGAATGGGATGAACCCGGGAGGCGAAGCTTGCAGTAAGCCGAGATCGTGCCACTGCACTCCAGCCTGGGTGACAGAGGGAGACTCCATCTCAAAAAAAAAAAAGAGAAGGTAAAGGAATAAAAGAATGGCTACCCCATAGACAGAGCAGCCGTGAGGGCTGCTGGTTGCTCATTTTTATGGTTATTTCTTGATGATATGCTAAACAAGGGGTGGATTTTTCATGCCTCCTCTTTTTAGACCATATAGGGTAACTTCTTGATGTTGCCATGGCATTTGTAAACTGTCATGGTGCTGGTAGGAGTGTAGCAGGGAGGATGATGGGAGGTCAGTCTTGTCTCTGTTTTGGTTTTGGTGGGTTTTGGCCAGCTCCTTCACTGCAACCTGTTTTATCAGCAAGGTCTTTATGACTGGTATTTTGTGCTGACCTTCTGTGTCATCCTGTGACTTAGAATGCCTTAACCATCAGGGAATGCAGCCCAGTAGTTTCAGCCTCATTTTTCCCGGCTCCTATTTAAGATGGAGTTGCTCTGGTTCACACACCTCTGACATGATCACTGCTCACTGCGGCTTCCACCTCCCGGGTTCAAGAGATCCTCCTGCCTCATCCTCCCAAGGTGCTGGGACTACAGGTGTGTGCCACCATGCTCAGCTAATTTTTGTATTTTTTGTAGAGACGGTGTTTTTCCATGTTGCCCAGGCTGGTCTCAACCTCCTGGGCTCAAGCAATCCTTCTGTCTCAGCCTCCCAAAGTACTGGGATTACAGGCATGTCCCACCATGCCCAGACTAATATTTACTTTTAGTCAGACTAAGATAGGGTTACTACTTGAGTTGCTATGGCTCCAGCTGAAAGAAAGCCTGTGCAGTCATATCACGCGTAAACATTTGCTTTATGCTAAAAATATGGTGGACCTGGCATTACAGCTATTACAAATCTCCTAAGTTGTCTCGGGTAGTGTATTAGTTACTTTTCATACTGCTATGAAGAAATACTCGAACCTGGGTAATTTATAAAGAAAAAGAGGTTTAATGTACTCACAGTTCCACAAGGCTGGGGAGGCCTCAGAATCGTGGCGGAAGGCAAAGAAGGAGCAAAAAGGTATGTCTTACATGGCAGCAGGCAAGAGAGCACGTGCAGGGAAACTGCCCTTTATAAAACCATCAGATTTAGTGAGATGTATTCACTATCACGAGAACAGTATGGGAAAAACCTGCCCCCATGATTCGATTACCTCCTACCGTGTCCCTCCCACGACACATGGGGATTATGGGAACTACAATTCAAGATGAAATTTCGGTGGGGACGCAGCCAAACCATATCGGGTAGCAACAACCTAGGGTCAGTTTTGCAGGTGGTAAAGCCATTTACCAAGATAGTTGTAGGTAAAGAAGGGCAGATTTATTAGAGAAATTATGAAAATATGTTGCAATGGGCAGCTCAGCAGAGAAGGGGCTACCTGCAAAGAGGCAAGGGCTGGAGGAAAGTTTTATAGGGTCCTGCTGAAGGGTGCTATGTGTGGAATGAGGTCATTGTGCCCACAGGTTGTTTGTGATTAGCTGTCTCTTAACAATTGTTCATACAATAATTGTTCATTATTGTTCTCAACTTGGGGCTCTCCCCAACCTGGGGACCCTTCCTTATTGTTGCTTACTTATCAGGACTCCACATAAGGGTGTGGAAACTTCATTCATTCATATCTTCAACGCAAATTGTAGGTAGCCTGTTTTTTAAAACATTTATTCAACAAATATTTAGTCCAAGCCACTATTACTTATTATCTTCTCTACTATTTTATGGACTTTTAACTATCTCTGACACTATTCACTATTCTTCCACATTTTCTATTATTTATACCTATGGTAAAATTTGCCAGTTTGACCATACAACTAATACTCACAGGGAATATATAGAGTCTAGAAGAAAATATACAGGTCCTTAAAGGCTGCCCTGCCAACAAAACCATAATGCAGGAACAAACATCACAACTATGCCAAATAATCAATCCTACAATGTCCAAAATTTTACTTTAAAACTGGAATTTCCAGACTTCCTTTCTGCATTAACCAGTTTAACTAGACAGTAATGAAATATTCCTCCTACTTTATGCTGTGATAGTTTATTTATTTATTTATTTATTTATTTATTTATTTATTTATTTATTTGAGACAGAGTTTCGCTCTTGTTGCCCAGGCTGGAGTGCAGTGGCACGATCTCAGCTCACCACAACCTCCACCTCCCAGGTTCAAGCGATTCTCCTGCCTCAGCCTCCCGAGTAGCTGGGATTACAGGCATGTACCACCACGCCCGGGTAATTTTGTATTTTTAGTAGAGGCGGGGGTTTCTCCATGTTGGTCAGGCTGGTCTAGAACTCCTGACCTCAGGTGATACCCCTGCCTCAGCCTCCCAATGTGCTGGGATTACAGGTGTGAAGCCACCGCGCCCGGCTGCTGTGATAGTTGAGATGTAAACCAAAAATAAAATTCTAAGTCACCCAGTCCAACTGAATGGACCCTTCCTGTTGACCAAGGACATTCCAAAGTAAACTGAAAAGACCAGCTTAGGCCATGATGGGAAGGGGAGGTGTCAACATGCCTCATTCTACCTTCCTCCCTCTGGAATCCAGACACAACTGACCAGCATTAACATTAAAACAGAGATCTTAAGCTGGGCACAGTGGCTCATGCCTGTAATCCCAGCACTTTGGGAGGCCAAGGTGGGATCACCTGAGGTCAGAAGTTCAAGACCAGCCTGGCCAGTATGGTGAAGCCATGTCTCTACTAAAAATACAAAATTAGCCGGACATTGTGGTGCACGTCTGTCATCCCAGCAAGGCAGGAGAATCACTTGAACCCAGGAAGCAGAGGTTGCAGTGAGCCAGGATCATGCCATTGCACTCCAGCCTGGTCAACAGAGCGAGACTCCGCCTCATTAAAAAAAAAAAAAAAAAATTAGCCGGGTGTGGTGGCGGGCACATGTAGTCCCAGCTACTAGGGAGGCTGAGGCAGGAGAATGGTGTGAACCAGGGAGGCGGAGCTTGCAGTGAGCCGAGATTGTGCCACTGCACTCCAGCCTGTACAGAAATGCATTTCATAATGCATTTTAATTGCATTAGCAGTGATTTAATTTTTTTAGATGCTAAAACTTATGGGTGAAAGTGGATTAAATGTAGCCAAATGCAACATCAAAATCTTCAGGCACAAAAACCCATTAACTTTTTCATACTCTCAGAAGATGAACCTAATTTCAAATGAAAGCTGCCTGCAGAATATATTAAGCGTATTCTAGATATAATTCATTTTGGCAAACATACTGTAGAAATTCACATAACATTTTACTGTACTAAAAGTAAATTGCCCATGTAACAAAAAATATCTTTTTAGAGCTTCAAATGAATTTTAAAGGATGACTGATGGTCCTTGGAAAAGAAACAGTAAACTAATAAGGTTTGTAGCAATGACGTATGAGTTAGAAATTGCAGTTCCAGATGATCTCTTTATTAAAGAGATGATCTACACTTAATTTGGTCAACTGTTATGAACATAGTTCATGTTAAGTCCCCATTTAAATACAACCTGAAATACCAAAGTTAATTTTCTTTTCTTTCTTTTTTTTTTTTAGACAGAGTCTTGCTCAGTTGCCCTTCCTGGAGTGCAGTGGCGTGATCTCGGCTCACTGCAACCTCCACCTCCTGGGCTTGAGCGATCCTACTGCCTCAGCCCCCCAAGTAGCTGGGAGGACAGGCGCAAGCCACGGCACTCAGCTAATTTTTGTATTTTTCATAGAGATAGGGTTTCACCATGTTGCCCAATTTGGTCTCGAACTCCTGAGCTCAAGTGATCCGCCCGCCTTGGCCTCCCAGAGTGCTGGGATTACTTACAGGCATGAGCCACCGTGCCTGGCCAGAAAATTTTAAACACACACAAACTCTCAAGTGGCCTAATTCCCTCTCACCAAACCAATCACAATACAGATAAAAGAGAATAACTTGTATTCATTTTTGTACAAACAAAAAAGATATAAATTGTGAATGATGCATGATTTTTAATTACAAGTAAACTGGGCAAATGCTTCTGCATTATTTAAAGCTAAAAGGTGATCAGTGGAAACTTTCCTCTGTTAGTACTCTAATACTTTTTATATTTATCGGCTCACTACAACCTGTGCCTCCCAGGTTCAAGCGATTCTCCTGTCTCAGCCACCTGAGTAGCCGAGACCACAGGCACGCACTACCATGTCCGGCTAATTTTGTATTTTTAATAGAGACAGGGTTTCACCGTGTTGGCCATGCTGGTCTTGAACTCCTGACCTCAACCGATCCGCCTGCCTTGGCCTCCCAAAGTTCTGGGATTACAAGCGTGAGCCACCGCGCCCAGCCTTATTATAATTGTTACTATTTAAATCTCTTTTGCTCTCTCCTTCAAGAGAGACCTCATCCCATTCAGTTGCATCCATTTATTTATTCATCTTCTGCCTCCTGGGCTCGAGAGATCCTCCAGCGTGAGTCTCCCAAGTAGCTGGGACTACAGGCTCACACCACCATGCTTGGCTAAATTTTGTAGGTTTTGGAGAGACAGGCTCTTGCCACGTTGCCTAGGCTGGTCTCAAACTCCTGGGCTCAGATGATCCACCTGCCTTCGCCTCCCAAAGCACTGGGACATGAGCTACCACGCCCAGCCGCAAGTACTTTTACACAAAATGCAAACACTGTTCTTCCATCATAAAAGTGATACCACAGCTTCTGTGAAGTTTTGCCAGGCAGTACTCATAATTACCTTGGGTAAACTTTTTGATGTTAAACTGTATCTTCTTATTACGAGTTTTTCCATTGTATTAACTGCTTTTACAACAACACAAATAACAAGTTATTTTACAAACCATTTAGAAATTTCTGTACTATGCTGCCAATAATGTAAAATATATTAATGCCTATTACATTCAGATAAATTATACACTTGGAAACCACATACTTATGACTTACAGAAGCTTACATAAACAAATTATAGAAATTATATGCTCAATTTTTAGGTATATACTCTTAAATTAAGCTTAAGTATACATTCTCAAGATAAATTAACAGTTCAGGGCTTCACAACTTGAAATCTGTGGAAGATGACATTGGAGACAACAGAACTCTGGTGGAATTCTTAGATGGAATTTGCTGAAACTTTTTTTTTTTTTTTTTTTTTTTTTGAGATGGAGTATCGCTCTGTCGCCCAGGCTGGAGTGCAGTGGCGCAATCTCAGCTCACTGCAAGCTCTGCCTCCCGGGTTCACGCCATTCTTCTGCCTCAGCCTCCCGAGTAGCTGGGACTACAGGCGCCCACCACCACGTGCAGCTAATTTTTTATATTTTTAGTAGAGATGGGGTTTTACTATGTTAGCCAGGATGGTCTCGATCTCCTGACCTTGTGATCCACCCGCCTTGGCCTCCCAAAGTGAAACTTTTCTTTAAAATAGAGATGGGATCTTGCTGTATTGCCCAGGCTGGTCTCAGACTCCTTGCCTTAAGCAGTCCTCCCACCTCAGCCTCCTAAAGTGCTGGGATTACAAGCGTGAAGCATTACATCCAAGTGAAACTTCTTGAGATAGTTACATAATGTTTAAATCTGCTGGTGTAGAAGTTAATAAAGTGTAGAACTGAATAAATATTAAATATTAGATCAAGTTTCTCATGTTTACCTTAACGTATAAAGATTTATGTTAAAGCACTGATTTTCACAAAATAACATCAGTGTGAAATTGGAAAAGAAGCCAAATATTTTATTTCATGTATGTGGGAAATGAGGTGCTTTAGTCAACTGAATCTGCCCAAAACTAAAAAGCATTAATTAAAAAGTACTTAACTCAGAAATTGTAAAAATAGGAGACATCAATGAAATACATTTTACACAGAATACGCCAACCATACACTACTCTTTCTTGATAATAAAAAATGTATTTACTGAGCCAGTTGTGGTGGCTCACCCCTATAATCCCAGCACCTTGGAAGGCCAATGAGAGGGGATCAGTTGAGGCCAGGAGTTTGAGACCAGCCTGGCCAACATGGCGAAATGCCGTCTCTACTAAGAATACCAAAATGAGCCGGGCACGGTGGCACGCACCTGTAATCCCAGGTACTCCGAAGGATGAGGCAGGATAATTGTTTGAACTCAGGAGGTGGAGGTTGCAGTGAGCCGAAATCATGCCACTGCACTCCAGCCTGGGTGACAGAGTGAGTCTCTGTCTCAAAAAAAAAAAAATAATAAGGAAAAGAAAAAAAGTCAGTTGCAGTGGCTCACACCTGTAATCCCAGCACTTTGGATGCCGAGGCAGGCGGATTACGAGGTCAAGAGATCGAGACCATCCTGGCCAACATGGTGAAACCTCCTCTCTACTAAAAATGCAAAAATTACGCTGGGCACGGTGGCTCACACCTGTAATCCCAGCACTTTGGGAGGCCGAGGCGCGGAGATCACGAGATCAGGAGATTGAGACCATCCTGGCTAACACAGTGAAACCCTGTCTCTACTAAAAATACAAAAAATTAGCTGGACGTGGTGGCAGGCACCTGTAGTCCCAGCTACTTGGGAGGCTGAGGCAGGAGAATGGCGTGAACCCGGGAGGCGGGGCTTGCAGTGAGCCGAGATCCCACCACTGCACTCCAGCTTAGGCGACAGAGCCAGACTGTGTCTCAAAAACAGGAAAGAAAACAAAAGAAAATTTGGACTATTGCCAATTACAAATATTTTTAGAGAAGAATTCAAAACAGTAACTGTGGATGATGGAAACAATAGTTATGATAAAAGTCTGATGAAACTTCCCAGTTCACAAGGAAATTTAATTATGTGCAGCATTTTAAGACAGTAATCAGAATCATGACTGACAGCATCATATCAGGGCCACCAGACTTTTATAAATTTCATACAATCTTCAGAAATAATAACTTTTTTTTTTTTTTTTTTAGATAGATTCTACCTCTGTCACCCAGGCGGGAGTGCAGTGGCATGATCTCGGCTCACTGCAATCTCCGCCTCCTGGGTTCAAGCAATTCTCCTGTCTCAGCCTCCCGAGTAGGTGAGACTACAGGCATGTGCCACCAGGCATGGCTAATTTTTGTATTTTTAGTGGAGACAGGGTTTCACTCTATTAGGCTGGTCTGGAACTCCCGACCTCAGGTGATCCACCTGCCTTCGTCTCCCAGAGTGCTGGGATTACAGGCATGAGTGACGGTGCCCAGCCATTCATGACATGTTTATACAGATATAACTTTAGCAAATATTTAGCATAACTATCAAAATTACAAATCATATTAAATTTGTATAAATGTATGCAATTTTTGGAACACGTATATCAACAACATACCCATAAATATAACTGAGATGAGATCTAATGTCACCTCACTTGACAGTGCCCTCCCATGCAGTATCACCACATTTGACAATGCCTGCCCATTTAATCTACCAAATAAATCGAATCACTTAATACCTCTACAAGATGAGAGATACATTCTTTAGACTCCCCAAGGGATGCAGCTGAAAAAATCCCAAAGTTAGTTTTAAGCCAAAAAGACTTGATTTAGGATTTTGACACTGGAGAAACCCATCGAAGATGTCAAGTTTGAAAACACTTGATCAAAACAGAATCACAGGTCACTATTAAAAGAGTATTAATTTAACCAGAGACTTCCAAAGCAATACAGAAACTTACATGGATATAAAAACCTTAACCCTTTTGAAGGTCAGATTTGCTAAGTGATCAAAAGGGGTACTTGAATTGAATCGACACAGGAAGAGTGTGTACAGGGTTATGAGTGTAGGCAGATGGTTACTTTGGTCATATCTCCATTTGCCACCTGATTACACATGAGAATGGCATCTTTACTCACCAGAAAGCCAGTATTATGGGAGGTGTAGGAGGCATTCTTGGACCTGAGACAAGAACATTGTTGTGTAGAAATTTCATTGACTGTGTTAAAATTATTCTCCATGGGCTGGAGAACACATAACGTGGCGTTTAGAATGAGACGGGCATTGATTGGATGCAAGGTCTCCACACTTACTAGCTGTGTGACATTGGACAGAGTGCTTCATCATTCTGAGACTCAGTTTTTAAAAGATAAACAACTAACTACCTTGCAAGCTTGCTAGCAGGTTTAAGTGTAATAATGTGTGGGAATGACTGCACCGTGACTAACACGTAGTGACAGCTTAATTAATGTTAACCCTTATCATTATCATATAAGAATGTGAGTTACATAAGAGAGGAATCCTGTCAGTTCATTCTCTGCTGTGTCCCCAAGACCATGAATCATGGCTGGCACGTAGTAGGCATTTAATAATATTTGTTCAACAAGTATTTGGCAGTCTTGGAGGGCAGAAAAGGAGGTGGGGAAGATTTTTAAATAACATTTTTTAAAAAGTCACATTGTCCTGCAATACCAATTTTTCTTGCATATTTAGGAAATTGAGGGTTTTTTCCTAAAACATGCGGACATATGGGAAATAGGATGCAACATTTGCACTAATGTTTCAGACACAGTTAGAGGTTTCCAAGAGATTTTGCGCTGGGGAGGCTGCTTGCTACAAGCTCCCAAAGCTCTGGGAGGACATAGTATTCATTCGTCCCTCAGCAGAAGCGGTGAGGCAAGAAGCTCTGGGGAGCACCCAGCCTTGGACTTTTAGCATAGTGTGTCAGGTCTTCATAGTTTGGGCCCAGGGCACAGAGAAGTCACAGCTCTCTGGCATCCTGTGACCTTTACCCTCTTTTCCAAGGGAAAATGTGGCCCTCCAAAGCAAGAAACTTGAGGGCATAGGTCCCCCCAGCTCTGGCATCTGCCCAGAGCCCGAGAAGCAAGGAACAATGATCCTCCAGCTACCTCAAAGGGCTGGTACAGGTGGCCACTGCCCTGGCATCACCCAGCTGTGTTCGGCAGCCTGAACCCCATCTGTGGGGATGTGAGGAGGAAAATACAAAAGTCCTTAGGTGAACACTGAGAAGGCAGATGCAGCAGAAGCCTCCAGGCCGGAACTACCCAGTCTTGGACCTATGCTGGAGATAGAGCATAGCTGGCGATCATGTGTCCTTACACTGTAAGGTCACCTGGTTGCACTATGGCCTCATCTGTGGCTCTGAAAATGAAGATTTGGAAGGAGATCATCACAGCTAATGTTTAACAAGCCCCTCCTGTGTGCCAAATCATTCACCCCTCACAACAACCGAATGAGCTAAGGATTCTCGTTATATATAGTTTATGGAGAAGGAAGTGCAGACATAAAGAGGTGAATTATCTTACCCAGATCACACAGCTGATAAGTGGTGGAGGCAGAATAGAATCTAAACAGTGTGGCTCCGGAGCCCACATGCATTGATTCGACAAGTGTTTATTGAGCACCTGCCACGGACAAGGCCTTGTGTGATTAAATAGGGTTATAATTAGTAATATAAAAATGAGAAATCACTAATGCTTTTTAGACTTAACATTTTCTTTTTTTGTAGGTTTCAGGCACAGAACTGTATATCCAATAATAGTGAAATGGATCCCACTAATTATGACCGAAATGATGATACATTTAAATGACTTGGATGTTTTATAGGTATGATCTCGTGAAACCTTGAGAGAAACTGAATGACGAATGAAACTTTTGTTCCTGTTTCACACAGAAGAAAACTGAGGTTAAAAGGGGTAAAGTAATTTTGCATGGCATGAAGTAGAAATTCAAAGTACAGGAATTTGAACTTGGTTCTGTCCTTTTCTGAAGCCCTTGACCGCTATAGACTCAAACATCGCCTTGTTTTTCCACTCATTCAACACTTTTTTTTTTTAATTGTCTAATAGGTTGGCACTCATGATGAGCCCCTGTTCTCATTCTGCAAATGGTGAAGCTCTCTATTGTCCTGACCCCACAGTTCCTGTCCCATGACCAGGGCCAGCTCACCAAGGAGCTGCAGCAGCACGTAAAGTCAGTGACATGCCCATGCGAGTACCTGAGGAAGGTGAGTGAGTGCAGACAGATGGGGCCTGGTGCCCTTGAGCAGTTCCCGGGTCTCAGCTGCCACACATCTCATAGCGGGTGATGCTGGGGGAAGCTTACGCAGTCGCAGTACTGGCTTCTTCCTCTTTTTCTTTCCATACAAGTGGCTTAGGGATGGGGTAGAGTAGTTGACTTATTTGGATGAAAACCACTATCTTCTGTCAGAAACTCAAAAGGAACCATTGCTGGCATGGTAACCTAAAGAAAAACAACCAGACAGGTGCCCAACGACACTTAAAAAGGTTATTTATTATCTTGCCAAGTTTAGGCTGGGCATGGTAACTCATGCCTGTAATCCCAGCATTTTAGGAGGCTGAGGCTGGTGGATCACCAGAGGCCAGGACTTCGAGACCAGCCTGACCAATATGGCAAAACCTCGTCCCTACTAAAAATACAAAAATTAGCCGGGCATGGTGGTGTGAGCCTGTAGTCCCAGCTACTCAGGAGGCTGAGACAGGAGAATTGCTGAGATTCAGGAGGTGGAAGTTTTAGTGGGCCGAGATCACGCCATTGCACTCCAGAGTGTGCGACAGAGTGAGACTCTGTCAAAAAAAAAAAAAAAAATTATGCTGCAAAATTTGAAAAGGAAATTCAAATCAACAGCTTCTAAACTACTTTTTAACGTGACTCATAATAAGAAATACATTCTACAGTACATATATATGTTCTATAATTTTGAATAAAAGAATTAACCACATCATATTTATTTTACAACATGTAATACGTATTTTTTATTCTTCTTCATTTGTTTTGAATGCTCTGTGCAGTCTACAAAAAGTCCAATAGTAATAATTAAATTATTCATTAAGTTGAACATTATCTTGTCTTTTAAAATGATAATCTCAAAACTGATCTTTTATTTTTGAGATTTATATAGATACACACACACAGACACACACACACAGACATATATATATATATATATATATATATTTTTTTTTTTTTTTTTTTTTTGAGACAGAGTTTCACTCTGTCCCCCAGACTGGAGTGCAATGGCACACTCTTGGCTCACTGCAACCTCCGTCTCCCGGGTTCAAGCAATTCCTCTGCCTCAACCTCTGAGTAGCTGGGACTACAGGTGTGCGCCACCATGCCCAGCTAATTTTGTACTCTTAGTAGAGATGGGGTTTCACCATATTGGCCAGGCTCGTGTCAACTCCTAACCTCGTGATCCGCCTGCCTCAGCCTCCCAAAGTGCTGGGATTACAGGCGTGAGCCACCATGCCCAGCCAAATCTAGGGCTGGAACATGGCTGCAGCATATAAAAAGAATTGAATTCCATACTTTTGTTAACCCTGTTTTTTGTTTGTTTGTAGTTGCTGTTTTTGAGACAGAGTCTCGCTCTGTCACCTAGGCTGGAGTGCAGTGGTGCAATCTCGGCTCACTGCAAACTCTGCCTCCCGGGTTCAAACTATTTTCCTGCCTCAGCCTCCCAAGTAGGTGGGACTACAGGCGCCCACCACCACACCCGGCTAATTTTTGTATTTTATTAGAGACAGGGTTTCACCATATTGGCCAGGCTGGTCTGGAACTCCTGACCTGTGATCCGCCCACCTCGGCCTCCCAAAGTGGTGGGATTACAGGCGTGAGCCGCCACACCCAGCCCCTGTTTTGCTTTTGTTTTGCTTGCTTCTCAGGGTTGTTTTTCTATTTATGGTAAAGGCATTGGCTTTCCATTTGTAGCATCAATAGAATATTTCCTGTTTACAGTAACCTTATGTCATGGTAAATGGTAAAGGGATTTAAAGCAGTGGTTTTCAGCTGCCAGAGGCCTGAGTTTGGGCACACTGTGTGTGATCGGGCAGAAGGCCTGTGGGAAGTTTAGCCGAGGACAGGGCCAGGAAAGGTGATGGACAGTGGGGGTCCGTCCTGGTCACCAGGCCCCTGGGTCCTGCCCACCTGCTTGGAGCTCCCCACCCATCACACATGATGCTGCCAAGCCCTCTGGGTATTGTGAGCAAATACCTTAGGAGAGAAGCTGATGAACTTTGTTTCTTGAAATGCACAGATTCCTTGGATGTCCCTGAGAGGTCAATCATGAAAGTCAACTTGGTTTTCTCCCCCTCATTTGGGTTCAGAATTTAAAGTCCACACACACAGGCAGTAAGATGATATAGATGAGGACATCATCACTCGGTTTCGGATGTTAAAATGTCTAGGTGGGTTAGGGGTGATTTGAGATCACACAACCTTGTGCCACAAAGTGGAATTCCCAGGCCAGAGGGAGACATTTTATTGCCATGTTATGATCTTATCATTGAGTTTAAAGGCAATCTTGTTTCATTTTGGATTCTTTCTTATGTTTATATCTTATAAGGGCACTTTGAATTTCCAAGCAAATAATAATTTTGAATTAGCTTTTAATCATTGACTTCTAGCACAGTTATATGATCAGAAACATGCTGTGTGATTTGATTGCTCTCAAATATATTGAGATTTGCTGGAACAAAATAAGTCAGGTTAATTTTTGTAAATGTACCATGCATGCTTAAAATGAATGTATCTACATTTGTTCCTGAGATACAGGTTGATGGACGGATGGCTACATGGATGTGATGGAGATGGTTTACTATCGGGACCTTCCACATCCTGCTGATGTTTTGTTGCTTAGGATATGAATGGCTGAGCGGAGGCTGTAAAACCTGGCACTCTACTTGGGTATGAGGTTCTTCCTGCCATCCTGCCATCATTTGTTTTTTATGTTTTGTCGCCAAAAGTGACCTTGAGGAACCCTGGGAGCTCAGGAAGGAAGGAGCGCCCAGAAGCAGGGACAGGGAGCTGGTTGGGGAGGACCAGAAATCAGGTTTGTGAAGGTTCCAGAGAGGACCTGTCCTTGGGAGGAGCGTGGGGGACTGAGATGGGGGAGGGGTCATTGGAATGATGCGGGCGTTACTTGGAGTGTCCATTGTGAGGCACCACCGGGGGGTCATCAGGGATTGGTGGAGAGGGAGTATAAAGCCCCAAGGTTGCTAAGGGAGGGCCCAGACCGAAGAAGGTTTGGTGGAAAGCAGAACCTTTGTCTCCCTCTAATTGCTCCTAAGCCTCACGCTCCCTTGCCCCGCGTGTCCTGTTGCTTCCCTGATCTTCTCCGTGACCTGTAGCTAAACCTTCCACCAGCGCTTGAGAACTTAATTTGAACCGGATCCTTTCCCAGACCCCTTTCTTCTCCTCCTCCTCCTCCTCCTCCACCTCCTCCAGGTGCCCAACAGCCCCCTTCTCCTCCTTTCCCTTCCCTTACTTCCCCCCTTCCCCTCCCCTTCCCCTTCCCCTCCCCTCCCCCTCCCCTCCCCCTCCCCAACTCAGATCCAGCCTGGTCTCCGTCCCCTTCCCTCACCCCTGCCCTAAGCCACCTCCACCTCTGTCCTGGCCGCCTCAGGGCGCCCTGAAAGGACCAGGACATGCGGGTGCGGTGGCGGTGCTTTTGGCTCCTCTTCTGGCTCCTGCTGGGATTTATCAGCCATCAGCCCACCCCTGTGAGTAGACGCTGGACCCGCGGGGTTTCTTCCTTTTTACTGGGCTGTGTCACGCGGCATGAAATTACACAGCTCAGGCCTGTAATCCCAGTACTTTAGGGGGCCGAGGTGGGCAGATCACTTGAGTCCAGGAGTTGAAGACTAGCCAGGGCATCATAGCAAAACCCCATCTCTACAAAAAATTCCAAAAAAGATTAGTCGGGCTTGGTGGTGCGTACCTGTTATCCCAGTTACTGGAGAGGCTGAGGTGGGAGGATCGCTTGGGCCCAGGAGCTGGACGTTGCAGTGAGCCGAGATGGCCCTGCTGCACTCTTGTCTCTAACAAACAAAATGGACCAAAACAAAGTGAAATGTCATTTGATTTGTGTCATCTGGTTTGATGACTTTTTTTTTTTTTTTTTTTCTTAGACAGAGTCTCACTCTATCGCCCAGGCTGGAGTGCAGTGGCAAGATCTCGGCTCACTGCAACCTCTGCTTCCGGGGTTCAAGCAATTGTCCTGCCTCAGCCTCCTGAGTAGCTCAGATTACAACGCCTGGCTAATTTTTGTATTTTTAGTAGAGACGGGGTTTCACCATGTTCGCCAGGATAGTCTCCATCTCTTGACCTCGTGATCCGCCTGCCTCAGCCTCCCAGTGCTGGGATTACAGGCTTGAGCCACCGCGCCTGGCCAAAATATATAACCTTAAGTGTAAGTTTACTAACTTTGGAAAGTTCATACACCAGCATAAACCAACCCCCTTTCAAGATCTACATTATTTTATTTATTTATTTTTTTTTTTGAGACAGTTTCTCCCTTGTTGCCCAGGCTGGAGTGCAATGGGGCAATATCAGCTCACCGCAACCTCTGCTTCCCAGGTTCGAGCGATTCTCCTGCCTCAGCCTCCCGAGTGGCTGGGATTACAGACATGTGCCACCACTCCCAGCTGATTTTGTATTTTTAGTAGAGATAGGGTTTCTCCATGTTGGTCAGGCTGGTTTTGAACTCCCTACCTCAGGTGATCCGCCCACCTCGGCCTCCCAAAGCGTTGGGATTACAGGCGTGAACCACCGTGCCCAGCCAAGATCTACACTATTATGTCACCCCAGAAAGTGAACTCTCACTCTTCCCAGCCAGTCTCTTTCTTATCATAGGTTAGCTTGCTTATTCTGGAATTTCGCATATACAGATGCATGCCATGCCATAGGTACTCTTTTGTGTCTGCTTTGTTCTGCTCAACACCATGTTACTGAAATCATTACCATTGTTGTATGGTTCTCTAACTCCATCATTTCCATTTCGGACTCAGCATATGCTGAGTTCAACCTGTTGAAGGGCTATCTCTGTTTAATTCACCATCTGAAAGAAACATTTAAAATTGAGATGTTTTCAAGAATATATAGTTAAATCCTGAGGAATCGATGTAGAAATGTTATCACAAGCTGTCTGAACTTACTCAGGGGAAGTCTTCGTCTTCACTCACATAAGAGTCTAATGGAATTAATATCAACAATCTTAGAGAAATCCCACACTATTCATGCCATTTTCATGATCTCCACCTTGGTAATTTTTTTTTTTTTTTTTTGAGACAGAGTCTCGCTCTGTCACCCAGGCTGAAGTGCAGTGGTGCGATCTCAGCTCACTGCAACCTCTGCCTCCCGGGTTCAAGTGATTCTTCTGCCTCAGCCTCCCAAGTAGCTGGAACTATAGGCGCGTGCCACCATGCCCTGCTAATTTTTTGTATTTTTAGTAGAGATGGGTTTCAGCGTGTTAGCTAGGATGGTCTCAATCTCCTGATCTCGTGGTCCACCCACCTCGGCTTCCCAAAGTGCTGGGATTGCAGGCGTGAGCCACCACGCCCAGCCCACCTTGTTAATTTTTAAGCACTAAAATTTGATACTTATTTGTGAATGAAGTAATCTCTTCATTGTATTTTTTTTTTTTTTACTTATGCTGAGCTTTAAATGACAAAGATTCATATAATCCAAGAGAGAAGTATTATTTAGAGGGATTCTTTTGCCATGTGATATATAATAAATGCATCCAATGTTATACATCAATTTAAAAAACAAGTAAATAACTTTAAAGAAAAGATAACTACTGGCCAGGTGCAGTGGCTCACACTTGTATTCCCAGCACTTTGGGAGGCCGAGGCAGGTGGATCATGAGGTCAGGAGTTGGAGACCAGCCTGGCCAAGATGGTGAAACCCTGTTTCTACTAAAAATACAAAAATTAGCCGAGCGTGGTGGCAGGCGCCTGTAATCCCAGTTACTCAGTAGCTGAGGCAGGAGAATCGCTTGAATCCGGGAGGCGGAGGTTGCAGTGAGCTGAGATCATGCCACTGCAATCTAGCCTGGGTGACAGAGCAAGACTTTGTCTCAAAACAAAAAGAAAAGAAAAGATAATTACTTTATACTTAGCTTGTCTTACCCATGAGTGACGGGCTGCATGTGGCCCAGGACAGTTTTGAATGCAGTTCAACACAAATTTGTAAACTTTCTTAAAACATTAGGAGATTTTGGCCAGGTACAGTGGCTCATGCCTGTAATCCCAGCACTTTGGGAGGCTGAGGCGGGCAGATTACCTGAGGTCAGGAGTTCGAGACCACCCTGACCAACATGGCAAAACCCCATCTCCACAAAAAATACAAAAATTTGCTGAGTGCACTGTCAGGCACCTGTACTCCCAGCTACTCAGGAGGCTGAGGCAGGAGAATCACTTGAACCTGAGAGGCAGAGGTTGCAGTGAGCCGAGAGAGCACACCACTGCACTCCAGCCTGGGTGACAGAGTGAGACCCCATCTCAAAAACAACAAACAAAAACAAAAACAAAAAAATGGCCGGGCACGGTGGCTCACACCTGTAATCCCAGCACTTTGGGAGGCCAAGGCAGGCAGATCGCCTGTCAGGAGTTCAAGGCCAGACTGGCCAACATGGTGAAACCTCATCTCTACTAAAAATACAAAAATTAGTCGGGCATGGTGGCAGAGACCTGTAATCTCAGCTACTTGGGAGGCTGAGGCAGGAGAATGGCTTGAGCCCAGGAGCTGGAGGTTGCAGTGAGCCGAGATTGCACCACTGCACTCTAGCCTGGGTGACTGAGTGGAGCGGAACTCTGTCTCAAAAAAAAAAAAAAAAAAAAAAAAAAAAAGGTTTTTTTTTTTTAGATCATCAGCTATTGTTAGTGTATGTTATGTGTGGCTCAAGACAACTTTGCTTCTTTTAATATAGGCAGGGAAGTCAAAAGATTGGATATCCCTGCTTTATACCGAGAAAGACAACACCCCACATTTGCAATGCCTAAAAACACTACCAGCCATCTGAAAAACATGAGACTTCTAACTTCTGTTCTTTTTTGTAGCAGTGGAATCCCACGGTGATATCTGAGGGATGTGGTTACCTTTTGGAGGAGGTTGACGGTTTCTAAGGATGATTCTTTCTGAGTGAAATATTGTCGGTGTCATTGACCTTTTCATTATTTCAACTATTATTATTCCAGGTTATCAATACTCTGGCTGACCATCATCATCGTGGGACTGACTTTGATGAAAGTCCTTGGTTACATATCATTATTGAGTTTCCGAGAAGTTATGAAGTTGTCATTACCCTCTGGACAGTGTACCTTTGGGTGAGTATACTAACTTTCTGTAGAGGTATACTTGTAATCACAAATAAGAATAAATTATGTAAAACAATTCACGTTTCTGGACTTCATTATGAATATGTGGTTTTATCCAAAAAATCAGGGAAATGACTTATTAGCACAAGAATTATGAAAATATCTGCCATTTACATTATGAAAATTAAATAGGTCAGTGTTTGTTTAATAGAATGTCAAGAGAGCTTTTGGTCAAAAATAAGTTTTTTTAATCTTTGTGCTATTTGTCACAAATGGAGTATGAGGTTTCGTCACTTAAATAGGAAATTCTTTCTAAACTCTTCTGCTTTATAGTTCTATCATATGGGTGGAAGGAAAGTTTCCAGTCTCCTCTGTGAAGATTCACTGCAGAAATGAGCTGACAACAGACAGCTTAACAGGAAAAGAAAAACATAGAACAGGCATAAACATGGGAACCAGCTGAAAAATGAGACTGCTAGAAGGGCTGGATGGTTGATGCTTAAAGAGCACCCTCTTCTGAGGGGAGAGGGAGATAGATGGAGATGTAGGCCATTTAGAGGGGCAGCAAATGATTTTTAGGGGAAATGAAAGAGCCCAAGGAACAAACAATTGGCCTGAGACAAAGTTCCTCTGAGGTCATAGGGACGAGGTGACAAACTGCCGGAAGGTGAAGGGCAGAACTGCACTGCGTCTCATGATGCAGAGAAAGCCCCAGAGAATCTCTTAGAACTGCCCTCCAAGAGAATCAATGAAAAGTGTGTCTGGGCAGGGTAATTTTGAATGACATCATTCAAAGTGCATGTTCCCACTTGCAACTGGAGAGAGATCAGTATGTCAAAAGTCTGTACTTGGTAAGAATTTGGCTGCTAAGTTGTGCCATAATTTGTCTTTTGAGCCTTTTTTCCTTTGGGTAAGTTGAGCTCTACATTTTGTCTTGCCATTCATGACAGTAAAAATGTGGTTGTCTGGGGGCTGAACCTCCTTCTGAACAATGATCCAAGATAAAAGTACTAATACCACAATGCTTTTTTATATTCAAGGGAAGAGGAAGTATGTTTCAGTTTTACCACCTAGATAATTACACGTCATTTGGCACTGCCTTTCAAGATATGTAGAAAACAGAAAATATGTGAGTTATGAAGATATCTAGGCACATTTAACATTCTCTATGCCACTTAGTCCTGAACAGAGAATTTTCGGTATAAATTGGAGGAAGCTTTTTTTTTTTTTTTTTTCTTTTCTCACCCCCAAGACGAGTCTCCCTCTGTTGCCCAGGCTGGAGTATAATGGTGTGACCTCGGCTCACTGCAACCTCCACCTCCTGGCTTCAAGTGATTCCCCTGCCTCAGCCTCTCAAGTAGCTGGGATTACAGGTGCCCACCACCATGCCCAGCTAATTTTTTATTTTTAGTAGAGTCGGGGTTTTACCATGTTGGCCAGGCTAGTCTCAAAACCCGACCTCAAATGATCCACCCGCCTCAGCCTCCCAAAGTGCTGGGATTACAAGCGTGAGCCACCACTTGAGCCAGGGGAAGTTTTTAAATTTACCACTTTTTAACAATTCCATTTAGGAAAGTTCAGTTGAGCTGTTGGACTTGGACAACTTCGCACCTCTCATCTTTGTCGTTGTCATCTAGTCATCTATACCATTACCTCCTAGGCAGGGACATCATGGGTGCCATGAAGCATTCATGCGTGATGGCATTTCTTTGCTTCTCATTTCTTCATGTGTTTGACATTTCTCCTAGCTCCAAACTGGGCCAGCTACCTTTCCTGTGAAATCTAGCAGTAGCTGTGGGATTGACGTGGTTGCTGTTTTCATCTTTTTAGATTACCCATTGCTTCTCTCGAAATCCTAGTACATGATTTTTTTTTTTTATCCTATGTGCAGAAATCAGGAAAAAACAAATTCTACAAAGAATTTGAAAGATATTATTTCAGGCCAGGTGTGGTGGCTCATGCCTGTAATCCCAGCACTTTGGGAGGCTGAGGCAGATGGATCACTTGAGGTCAGGAGTTCAAGACCAGATGGGCCAACATGGTGAAACCCCATCTCTACTAAAAAGACAAAAATTAGGCAGGCATGGTAGCAGGCACCTGTAATCCCAGCTACTTGGGAGGCCGAGGCACAAGAATCGCTTGAATCTGGGAGGTGGAGTGTGCCGTGAGCCAAGGTAGCACCACTGCACTTCAGCATGGTTGAGAGTGACACTCCGTCTCAAGAAAAAAGTCATTTCAATGACTACCTCAGGAGATTCATAGGTATCTGACCCACATCTGAGATGGGATTTGCATTGCATTTTAGCTATGATGAGAACAAATATTTAATATCTTCAAAGATTAAAAGCATACTGTGATAATATGGAAATCTTGGTGGGAATTCAGTCATTAGTGAGGATGTTTTGCGTTAAGTTCAAACCAGCCTCAATGAAGCTGATGTGAGGGAAGGGAAAGTGAACTCTGAGTAGAGCAGGGACAGAAGGAAGATGCTCCAGTGCAGATCAGGAAGGAGCAGGGGGTGAAATGTTACAAATTCTAGAACTCAGAGAGCTGAAGGTAATTACTTCCTTTTCAAGTTCTGAAACATGTTAACCTGTGGTAAAATACTTATGATAATTACCATCTAACCGTGTTGAAGTGTGCAGTTCCGTTGTGTGAAGTATATTCATGTCATTTTTTTTTTTTTTTTTTTGAGACGGAGTCTCACTCTGTCACCAGGCTGGAGTGCAGTGGTGGGATCTTGGCTCACTGCAACCTCTGCCTCCTGAGTTCAAGCAGTTCTCCTGCCTCAGCCTCCCGAGTAGCTGGGACTACAGGCGTGCATCACCATGCTCAGCTAATTTTTGTATTTTTAGTAGAGACGGGGTTTCACCATGTTGCCCAGGATGGTCTCCATCTCTTGACCTTGTGATTCACCCACCTCAGCCTCCCAAAGTGCTGGGATTACAGGCGTGAGCTACCGCACCTGGCCTATTTTTTTTTTTTTTTTTTTTTTTTTTTTTTTTTTTTGAGACAGAGTTTCAATTTTGTTGCCCAGGTTGGAGTGCAATGGCACAATCTCAGCTCACCACAACCTTTTCCTGCTGGGTTCAAGTGATTCTCCTGCCTCAGCCTCCCGACTAGCTGGGATCACAGGCATGCACCACCATGCCTGGCTAATTTTGTATTTTTAGCAGAGACAGCGTTTCTCCATGTTGGTGAGGCTGGTCTCAAACTCCCGACCTCAGGTGATCCGCCTGCCTCGGCCTCCCAGAGTGCTGGGATTACAGGAGTGAGCCACCGTGCCAGCCTCATGTCATTCTTGTGTGTGTGTGTGTGTGTGTGTGTGTGTGTGTGTGTGTGTGTGTGTGTGACAGAGTCTCATTCTGTCGCTCAGGCTGGAGTGCAGTGGTGTGATCTTGGCTCACTGCAACCTCCGCCTCCCAGCTTCAAACGGTTCTCTGCCTCAGCCTCCCGAGTAGCTCGGATTACAGGCGCCCCTGCCATGCCCGGCTAATTTTTGTATTTTTAGTAGAGACGGGGTGTCACCATCTTGGCCAGGCTGGTCTTGAACTCCTGACCCCGTGATCCACCTGCCTCGGCCTCCCAAAGTACTGGGATTATACGCATGAGCCACCGTGCCCAGCCGTCATTCTTATATTATTATTTCCTAGTTGTCTTTCCTGAAGACTATCTTCCAGTCTGAAAATGGACATGATGGATCCACGGATGTACAGCAGAGAGCCTGGAGGTCCAACCGCCGTAGACAGGAAGGTATGGCTCTGTTGGAGTCCCCATAGTGTGGAAATGAGTTTGCCCTGGAAAGGGAAAGAACAGCTTCTTGCCCTCAGGTTTCTCACCTTCTCCTCTCCTCACTCTCACCAAGGGCTGAGGTCCATTTGTATGCACACAAAGAAAAGAGTTTCTTCCTTTCCAGGAATTAAAATTGGCCTGGAAGACATCTGTCCTTTACGGAAACAGGTGGAAACAAAAGTTCAAGCTAAAATCCGTAAGACGAAGGTCATAAAGAAAGTCAACCATCATTACAAAATCAATGGAAAGAGGAAGACCGCCAAAAAACAGTAAGATGTGCCTTGACACAAATACTGTTGTATGAACCATGTGCCAATCAAAGTAGACAACTGTAAAGTCCTTGAGAATATTTTCTACAATATTTGTGGCAAATTCAGTGGGTTCAAAATTGAGTTTGTCCTTTCTGCTTCATTAGTTTAAGCTGTGTAATTCCTTTCCCTTCCTACATTCTTGTTTGTCATTTTTTCGGGGGAAGAGGAGTTGCTAGTACTGGCATTGGTTTTCCTTTCTCTCTCTTTTTTTTTTTTTTTTTTTTTTTTTTTTTCCCCTGAGATGGAGCTTTGCTGTTGTTGCCCAGGCTGTAGTGCAATGGCACAATCTCAGCTCACTGCCTTTTGGGTTCAAGCGATTCTCCTGCCTCAGCCTCCCGAGTAGCTGGGATTACAGGTGCCCACCACCACACCCAGCTTATTTTTGTATTTTTACTAGAGATGGGGTTTCACCATGTTGTCCAGGCTGGTCTCGAACTTCTGACCTCAGGTAATCCACCTGCCTCAGCCTCCCAAAGTGCTGGGATTAGAGGCGTGAGCCACCACAGCCAGCCTTTTTTTTTTTTTTAATTTTGAGATAGAGTCTCGCTCTGTCGCCCAGGCTGGAGTGCTATGGTGCAATCTTGGCTCACTGCAACCTCTGCCTCCCAGTTTGAAGCAATTCTGCCTCAGCTTCCCGAGTAGCTTGGATTACAGGTGTGTGCCACCACATTTGGCCAATTTTTTTTTTTGAGACAGAGTCTCACACTGTCACCCAGGCTAGAGTGCAGTGGCATGATCTTGGCTCGCTGCAACCTCCACCTCCCAGGTTCAAGCGATTCTTATCCCTCAGCCTCTTGAGCAGCTGGGACTACAGGCATATGCCACCATGCCCGGATAATTTTTGTATTTTTAGTAGAGGCGGGGTTTCACCATATTGGCCAAGCTGGTCTAGAACTCCTGACATCATGATCCGCACACCTCGGCCTCCCAATGTGCTGGGATTACAGGCATGAGCCACCGTGCCCAGCCCAATATTTGTAATTTTAGTAGAGATAGAGGTTCACCATGTTGGCCAGGCTAGTCTTGAACTCCTGACCTCAGGTGATCTGCCTACCTCAGCCTCCCAGTGTGAGCCACCACACCCAGCCTGGATTGTTGAATTCAATGCTTGGGTCACCTCCAGATTCATTTTCACAGTCTTTCATGTTTTGGTCATATTACATTGTATTTTGCTGCCATATGACTGATCTTTTTTTGTTAAATGTGAGATACTTGTTAAAAAATATTTAGCAATGAATTGAGGCCTAGTAGCATGTTATCTTGCTGCAGAAGAGATGGGAGTCTACTTCTGGGGGATGGTCAGGGGTCCTCCATACAGGCTGCAATTGAGGTCGTCGGTGCAGGCTCAGTCCCTACAAAGGCCAGGGTATTTCCTGTCCACCTCTATTCTGATGCATGACTCTTCTGGGTCTCAACCAGAGCCAGTGGACTTCAGTATGGGTCGCTTTCATTGGCAGACCCTCAATCCACTTGTTTTCCTTCTAATCCCACGCATGTGTGCAAAAGCTGCTGTGCTTCTTTGCATCTCAGTAGTTCCTTCTGGAATTCAGCAATGAAACTCAGGGAAATGGGTTCCAAATGCGAGGCTGACTTTCGTCCTGGGTTTCCTTCTTCTCCATCTTCACCTCATGTCTGTTTACTGCCATGTTAGCAATTTGATGTATTCAATCATGGGTTTTATATTCTGTTTGGTGTCCCCCATTGTTCTCATCGGAGATCAGAAGCTTCAGATGCACTTATGTCAACTCAAGAGTAGAATGCTTCCTTAGCTTCCCTCCAGAGTCAGGTTTTGTGTTTCTAGTTCCCAAGTGCACAGCAGGAGTAGTGATGTTCTCACTGGCTTCTCATTTGCATTAAACTGTGAGCTTCTTTAGCGTGGGGACAGGACCCTGCTCCCATTGCATTCTCAGCACCTCACCACACACTCCTTGTTGGAGGCCACTCCAGACAGCATGTGCTGAAGGATGCCCTGTGGTCAGAAACAAGTTCATTAACTTTCTCTTTGAAGTGTTTTCGTCCCTGTTTCCTAGCGTTCTGGGAATTTTACACATGCTTCCTATAAAACCAAGTATCAGGTGAGATCCTTAGGATCAGGACCATGAATCAAGTGGTGTGAGGGCAACACAGCAAACTTACCCTTTTTAGGCCGTTTCCTTTTTCTGCCCTCAATCTCTGTGAACTGAACCTTGTTAAAGTCAGTCAACACCAGGGTGGATGGTTTGCCGTTGTCACCTATTTTCAGGACATAACACCCTGACTTAGGAGCCATTCCAATCATTTGTAATTCAATAGATGCGCCCAGCATTCAGATTGCCTTTTCTCTCAACCAGGATCTTTAAAGTCGATGACAAGAGTTCCAGTCCTGAATCATGGCAGAGTGCAGTAGTGAACTGCGGGGTTAATGACACCATATTCTGGAAGGACCTCTCTATGGCTGATGGTCTCAGTTCCGGCATCAGCCTCTGACTGAGAATCAGGTCTCACACAGGAGGAGTCAGATGAGGAGCAATCCTCTGCTTCCGATGGAGTTAGTTGTGATGAATTGGTGAGGTCTGGTTTTTCACAGTGAACTAAAATGAGCTTTCGCTGTGTCAAGCACAAGACTGACCCCAGAAACACACATAGTGCACCTCATAGAAGCTTTTAATAGTCTTTATATTTACTAAAGAATAGGACTAACCATGGAACTATGAAGATGAGCTGGAAATGACAGGTGACTTGCCAGCAGGCCAGAGTGTGACTTTTTTTTTGTCCCTCAGTGGGAGGTGTCCATTCTCCCTTCGGTTGTGAGAATCAGTTGGTTCATTTGTGGAAAGGTTGCAGGGGGGATCTTTGAATCACAGCCTTCAGATGCCAGAAGGGCAGAGGGAATCCCACACGGGCTGGTGGATCATGTGTGTGCATTTCTCTCCCTTCTAATCTGAGGAAACTAAGCATGAAGGAATGTGAGCATGCAGAAAAGGAGAGGTAGGTATCAGAGGCAGAGGAAAATGGGAAATTGGATATGAAAGAAATACACACCTACAAGTGAGTTCAGAAACTGAACCCCACCGTCTTGGGAAACGCCCATTGGAGTGTTGTTTTTAACCTCTGTACAATGTTTAGACCCTGTAAATGCAGAAATAGAAACAAATGGTCAGAAGACATATCGTGAGAGAGAGAGAGTTCACAAAACAGAAAACAAAGTACCTTAATATTTACCAGTGACCAAAAGATGTGAAGCAGCAAAAGGTCTCCTGACCCCATTGCCAGCTAGACTGTGTGGAAACTCGGTTCATACCAGCTATTCTAGGGGTGGGGTGAGTTGTTGTCATCCTTAGGAAAGTGTGTTGTTGTAGGATCAGCCGCATCCTTCAAAAGGACTATGCCTGTTTATAAGCCCAGCTGTTTCTGCCCTGTGAAACACGGTAAGGATATTAATACAAAGAGAATACAGCTTTATGATAAAAGATGCTCAATGAAGGATGAATTAGGGATACACTGAGAATGGGGAAGGAAACTATCATCTCAGAAGTCAGCAGGCAGTAAGCAAGAGGAGGAATCAATATAGCAACAGTTTGGATCAGACTGTACAGTTTTTTTGTTTTTGTTTTTGTTTTTCTGAGATGGAATCTCGCTGTGTCACCCAGGCTGTAGTGCAATGACGTGATCTTGGCTCACTGCAACCTCCGCCTCCCAGGTTCAAGTGATTCCCCTGCCTCAGCCTCCCGAGTAGCTGGGATTACAGGTGCCTGCCACCACGCCTGGCTAATTTTTTGTATTTTTAGTAGAGAAGGGTTTTCACCATATTAGCTACAATGGTCTCAATCTCCTGACCTCATGATCCATCCGCCTCGCCCTCCCAGAGTGCTGGGATTACAGGCGTCAGCCACCGTGACCGCCTCAGACTGTACTCTTATAGCCATCTGAAATACGTTTTCTAGGTAGAGATAGATTGTGTAAGGGTACAGTTGTGAGGATAACAGAAACATGGCAGATTATTTAAAATCATCCTGAAAGTGGTGCTTTATCTGATGAAAGTGATTGTAATCCATAGGAAGATGTTTCAACGTGCGCAAGAGTTGCGGCGGCGGGCAGAGGACTACCACAAATGCAAAGTAAGGAGCTTCCTCCCCGCAGTTGCAGGATAGTTCAGTGCTGATGCAGATGATGCCACGGCCCTTAGACTCTCTCAACATTCAATTTCTCATGTGTTGGCTTTTTCAGATCCCCCCTTCTGCAAGAAAGCCTCTTTGCAACTGGGTAAGTTTGCTTGTTTTCCTTGCTTTTGGACATAGTCTGCCAGGTCAGGACATGGATACATTTTTCTCCCTACAGCTCTGTGCTCAAGCCCTGCAGAGGGAGATGGCAGAGAGAAAGGCTGCCTACAAGCATCACAGTCCCATCCCTGTTGGTAATCATGTTGTGCAAAAACACTTTCATACCCACCCAGTGGGGCCCCTGATCTAATATTCTAAGTTTCAGAGGTCCCGTATTTGTAACAGCAAGTGGGCCCTGACTGTAAATTAGTGAAGAGTGAATGTAACTTATTACCCACAGGGACAATTCCAAATGAAGGCCTTAAATGATGCTCAGCTAAGCTGGTTCTTGTGTGGCCTCTGTACCATCAAAAGCTGCCGAGTCCTATGATTACACGTGATGGGACTTGTACACTTGAAGTGAAACACAGTTTTAAAACTTGCTTTGTTTAGAATTCCC
Organism: Gorilla gorilla gorilla; assembly: GCF_029281585.2. Classification (NCBI taxonomy): domain Eukaryota; kingdom Metazoa; phylum Chordata; class Mammalia; order Primates; family Hominidae; genus Gorilla; species Gorilla gorilla. The sequence continues at coordinate 104,886,746 of NC_073242.2, forward strand.
ACCTCATTTTTCCATGGACAAAAGTATTCTTCATGTCCTAGTGCACTTACAATTTGGTATTACCTGGGAGTGAAAAGAAATATTATAGCCATGCCTAACTGACTTCTTGAGAGAAGATTGTTCTGTCAGAAAACCCTCTCCCAGTTCCCCTGCAGCTCTTCAGGAATCCACATCTCTCCAGAGCTCTTTGTTCTCATGGGTGGCACCTCCAGAGTGAAGAAGATCCTTTGTCAAGAAGGGAAACAGAGGGGAAATGAGAGGGTCCTGCAGGCAGAGCTGGAATCAACTTCCACTCTGCCTCTTGCAAGCTGTGTGACCCTGGGCACAATTTCTCCTTCCTCTGGAAACCTCTGTTTTCTTAGATTTGGAGCAGGGTGGTCACACTGACCTTGCAGAGTTCTGAGAATCAGAGACAGAACATAAAAGGCCTGGGAAACATTCTCCAAAAAGAAGCTGCAACATGTGTGGACAATGGGCTTTTCATGCCTCTCTTACTGTCTGTTGACCTGGTGCAAGAAACATGCTCTGGTGATGGCTGTGAGGGAGGAATGAGGATAGACATAGACACTCTTGTGTCTCAAACATGCTTCTTTATTACTCTGTTATGACTCTGTCTTCCCTGGGGCAGGACCCCAGCCTGCCTACATTTGCAGACAGACACAGTGGCATGTGGAGACAACAGTGTGTCCCAATGACTTTTCTTTACCCCCCAGCTGTCGGCAGTACTCAGTGGAAGGGTGATATTATGACGCTGATACTGCTATTTTGAAACCTGGAGGATGGAAAGGTGCAAAAATCTATCACCAGCAACAGAAGGTGCAGACTGTGTTGGTGGCGGTAATTTTGTCCATCAAATGGATATGTGTGAAAACATTCCCTCCTTTGTCCCTACAGGTCAGAATGGCGGCAGCGGAGCATCGTCATTCTTCAGGATTGCCCCACTGGCCCTACCTCACAGTTGAAACTTTAAAAAGCAGGATGGGCCACCAGCCACCTCCTCCAACTCAACAACATTCTATAACTGATAACTCCCTGAGCCTCAAGACACCTTCCGAGTGTCCGCTCACTCCTCTTCCACCCTCACCTCCACCGTCAGCTCCACCCTCAGCGGATGATAATCTCAAGACACCTCCCTTAGCTACTCAGGAGGCTGAGGCAGAAAAAACACCCAAACCCGAGAGGCGGAGGGCCGCTGACGTGCAACCAACACCCGAGAGGCCTAGGGCCGCTGACGTGCAACCATCACCGAAACCCGAGAGGCCGAGGGCCGCTGAGATGGAACCATCATCACCCGAACCCGAGAGGCCGAGGGTCGCTGACGTGGAACCACCACCGAAACCCGAGAGGCAGAGGGCCGCTGACGTGCAACCATCACCGAAACCCGAGAGGCCGAGGGCCGCTGACGTGCAACCAACACCGAAACCCGAGAGGCCGAGGGCCGCTGACGTGCAACCACCACCGAAACCCGAGAGGCGGAGGGCCGCTGACGTGGAACCATCATCACCCGAACCCGAGAGGCCGAGGGTCGCTGACGTGGAACCACCACCGAAACCCGAGAGGCCGAGGGCCGCTGACGTGCAACCATCACCGAGAGGCGGAGGGCCGCTGACGTGCAACCAACACCGAAACCCGAGAGGCGGAGGGTCACTGACATGCAACCATCGCCGAAACCCGAGAGGCGGAGGGCCGCTGATATGCAACCATCGCAGTAACCCGAGAGGCCAAGGGCCCCTGACTTGCAACCATCATCACCCGAACCCAAGAGGCGGAGGGTCGCTGACGTGGAAGCACCACCGAAACCCGAGAGGCCGAGGGCCACTGACATGGAACTGTCATCACCCGAACCCAAGAGGCAGAGGGCCGCTGACGTGGAACCACCACCGAAACCCGAGAGGCCGAGGGCCGCTGACATGGAACCATCATCACCCAAACCCAAGAGGCGGAGGGTCGCTGATGTGGAACCACCACCGAAACCCGAGAGGCAGGGGGCCGCTGACGTGCAACCATCGCCGAAACCCGAGAGGCCGAGCGCCCCTGACGTGCAACCATCATCACCCGAACCCAAGAGGCGGAGGGTCGCTGACGTGGAACCACCACCGAAACCCGAGAGTCCGAGGGCCGCTGACGTGCAACCATCACCGAAACCCGAGAGTCCGAGGGCCGCTGACGTGGAACCATCATCACCCGAACCCCGAGAGGCGGAGGGCCGCTGACGTGCAACCAACACCGAAACCCGAGAGGCCGAGGGCCGCTGACGTGCAACCACCACCGAAACTCGAGAGGCGGAGGGCCGCTGACGTGGAACCATCATCACCTGAACCCGAGAGGCCGAGGGTCGCTGACGTGGAACCACCACCGAAACCCGAGAGGCCGAGGGCCGCTGACGTGGAACCATCATCACCTGAACCCGAGAGGCCGAGGGCCACTGATGTGCAACCATCACCGAAACCCGAGAGGCAGAGGGCCGCTGACATGGAACCATCACCGAAACCCGAGAGGCCGAGGGCTGCTGACATGGAACCATCATCACCCGAACCCGAGAGGCCGAGGGTCGGTGACGTGGAACCACCACCGAAACCCGAGAGGCAGAGGGCCGCTGATGTGCAACCATCACCAAAACCCGAGAGGCCGAGGGCCGCTGACGTGCAACCACCACCGAAACCCGAGAGGCGGAGGGCCGCTGACGTGGAACCATCATCACCCGAACCCGAGAGGCCGAGGGCCGCTGACGTGCAACCACCACCGAAACCCGAGAGGCGGAGGGCCGCTGACGTGCAACCATCACCGAAACCCGAGAGGCCGAGGGCCGCTGACGTGCAACCATCGCCGAAACCTGAGAGGCCGAGGGCCGCTGACGTGGAACCATCATCACCCGAACCCGAGAGGCCGAGGGCCGCTGACGTGCAACCATCACCGAAACCCGAGAGGCCGAGGGCCGCTGACGTGCAACCATCACCGAAACCCGAGAGGCGGAGGGCCGCTGACGTGGAACCATCATCACCTGAACCCGAGAGGCCGAGGGTCGCTGACGTGGAACCACCACCGAAACCCGAGAGGCCGAGGGCCGCTGACGTGCAACCATCACCGAAACCCGAGAGGCTGAGGGCCGCTGACGTGCAACCACCACCGAAACCCGAGAGGCGGAGGGCCGCTGACATGCAACCACCACCGAAACCCGAGAGGCCGAGGGCCGCTGACGTGCAACCATCACCGAAACCCGAGAGGCCGAGGGCCGCTGACATGGAACCATCATCACCCGAACCCGAGAGGCAGAGGGCCGCTGACGTGCAACCATCACTGAAACCCGAGAGGCCGAGGGCCGCTGACGTGCAACCACCGCCGAAACCCGAGAGGCCGAGGGCCGCTGACGTGCAACCATCACCGAAACCCGAGAGGCCGAGGGCCGCTGACATGGAACCATCATCACCCGAACCCGAGAGGCCGAGGGTCGCTGACGTGCAACCATCACCGAAACCCGAGAGGCGGAGGACCGCTGACTTGCAACCATCACTGAAACCCGAGAGGCCGAGGGCCGCTGACGTGCAACCAACACCGAAACCCGAGAGGCCGAGGGCCGCTGACGTGCAACCATCGCCGAAACCCGAGAGGCCAAGGGCTGTTGACGTGCAACCATCGCCGAAACCCGAGAGGCCGAGGGCCACTGACGTGGAACCATCATCACCCGAACCCGAGAGGCCGAGGGTCGCTGACGTGCAACCATCACCGAAACCCGAGAGGCGGAGGGCCGCTGACATGGAACCATCATCACCCGAACCCGAGAGGCCGAGGGTCGGTGACGTGGAACCATCACCGAAACCACCACCGAAACCTGAGAGGCAGAGGGCCGCTGACGTGCAACCATCACCGAAACCCGAGAGGCCGAGGGCCGCTGACGTGCAACCAACACCGAAACCCGAGAGGCCGAGGGCCGCTGACGTGCAACCATCGCCGAAACCCGAGAGGCCGAGGGTCGCTGACGTGCAACCATCACCGAAACCGGAGAGGCAGAGGGCCGCTGACGTGCAACCATCACCGAAACCCGAGAGGCCGAAGGCCGCTGACGTGCAACCATCGCCGAAACCCAAGAGGCCGAGGGCCACTGACGTGCAACCATCATCACCTGAACCCAAGAGGCGGAGGGCCACTGACGTGGAACCACCACCGAAACCCGAGAGGCGGAGGGCAGCTGACGTGCAACCATCACCGAAACCCGAGAGGCCGAGGGCCGCTGATGTGCAACCATCGCCGAAACCCGAGAGGCCGAGGGCCGCTGACGTGCAACCACCACCGAAACCCGAGAGGCCGAGGGCCGCTGACGTGCAACCATCACCGAAACCTGAGAGGCCGAGGGCCGCTGACATGGAACCATCATCACCCGAACCCGAGAGGCCGAGGGTCGCTGACGTGCAACCATCACCGAAACCCGAGAGGCGGAGGACCGCTGACGTGCAACCATCACTGAAACCCGAGAGGCCGAGGGCCGCTGACGTGCAACCAACACCGAAACCCGAGAGGCCGAGGGTTGTTGACGTGCAACCATCGCCGAAACCCGAGAGGCCGAGGGTTGTTGACGTGCAACCATCGCCGAAACCCGAGAGGCCGAGGGCCACTGACGTGGAACCATCATCACCCGAACCCGAGAGGCCGAGGGTCGCTGACGTGGAACCACCACCGAAACCACCACCGAAACCCGAGAGGCAGAGGGCCGCTGACGTGCAACCATCACTGAAACCCGAGAGGCCGAGGGCCGCTGACGTGCAACCATCGCCGAAACCCGAGAGGCCGAGGGCCGCTGACGTGCAACCACCACCGAAACCCGAGAGGCCGAGGGCCGCTGACGTGGAACCACCACCGATACCCGAGAGGCCAAGGGCCGCTGACGTGCAACCATCACCGAAACCTGAGAGGCCGAGGGCCGCTGACATGGAACCATCATCACCCGAACCCGAGAGACCAAGGGTCGCTGACGTGCAACCATCACCGAAACCCGAGAGGCGGAGGACCGCTGACGTGCAACCATCACTGAAACCCGAGAGGCCGAGGGCCGCTGACGTGCAACCAACACCGAAACCCGAGAGGCCGAGGGCCGCTGACGTGCAGCCATCGCTGAAACCCGAGAGGCCAAGGGTTGTTGACGTGCAACCATCGCCGAAACCCGAGAGGCCGAGGGCCACTGACGTGGAACCATCATCACCCGAACCCGAGAGGCCGAGGGTCGGTGACGTGGAACCACCACCGAAACCACCACCAAAACCTGAGAGGCAGAGGGCCGCTGACGTGCAACCATCACTGAAACCCGAGAGGCAGAGGGCCGCTGACATGCAACCACCACCGAAACCCGAGAGGCCAAGGGCGGCTGACGTGCAACCACCACCGAAACCCGAGAGGCGGAGGGCCGCTGACGTGGAACCATCATCACCCGAACCCGAGAGGCCGAGGGTCGCTGACGTGGAACCACCACCGAAACCCGAGAGGCCGAGGGCCGCTGACGTGCAACCATCACCGAGAGGCGGAGGGCCGCTGACGTGCAACCAACACCGAAACCCGAGAGGCGGAGGGTCACTGACATGCAACCATCGCCGAAACCCGAGAGGCGGAGGGCCGCTGACATGCAACCATCGCAGTAACCCGAGAGGCCAAGGGCCCCTGACTTGCAACCATCATCACCCGAACCCAAGAGGCGGAGGGTCGCTGACGTGGAAGCACCACCGAAACCCGAGAGGCCGAGGGCCACTGACATGGAACTGTCATCACCCGAACCCAAGAGGCAGAGGGCCGCTGACGTGGAACCACCACCGAAACCCGAGAGGCCTAGGGCCACTGACATGCAACCATCACCGAAACCCAAGAGGCGGAGGGCCGCTGACGTGCAACCAACACCGAAACCCGAGAGGCGGAGGGTCACTGACATGCAACCATCGCCGAAACCCGAGAGGCGGAGGGCCGCTGACGTGCAACCATCGCAGTAACCCGAGAGGCCAAGGGCCCCTGACTTGCAACCATCATCACCCGAACCCAAGAGGCGGAGGGTCGCTGACGTGGAAGCACCACCGAAACCCGAGAGGCCGAGGGCCACTGACATGGAACTGTCATCACCCGAACCCAAGAGGCAGAGGGCCGCTGACGTGGAACCACCACCGAAACCCGAGAGGCCTAGGGCCACTGACATGCAACCATCACCGAAACCCAAGAGGCGGAGGGCCGCTGACGTCCAACCAACACCGAAACCCGAGAGGCAGGGGGCCGCTGATGTGCAACCATCGCCGAAACCCGAGAGGCCGAGCGCCCCTGACGTGCAACCATCATCACCCGAACCCAAGAGGCGGAGGGTCGCTGACGTGGAACCACCACCGAAACCCGAGAGTCCGAGGGCCGCTGACGTGCAACCATCACCGAAACCCGAGAGTCCGAGGGCCGCTGACGTGGAACCATCATCACCCGAACCCCAAGAGGCAGAGGGCCGCTGACGTGCAACCAACACCGAAACCCGAGAGGCCGAGGGCCGCTGACGTGCAACCACCACCGAAACCCGAGAGGCGGAGGGCCGCTGACATGGAACCATCATCACCCGAACCCGAGAGGCCGAGGGCCGCTGACGTGCAACCATCACCGAAACCCGCGAGGCCAAGGGCCGCTGACATGCAACCATCACCGAAACCCGAGAGGCCGAGGGCCGCTGACGTGCAACCATCACCGAAACCCGAGAGGCCGAGGGCCGCTGACGTGCAACCATCACCGAAACCTGAGAGGCCGAGGGCCGCTGACATGGAACCATCATCACCCGAACCCGAGAGGCCGAGGGCCGCTGACGTGGAACCATCATCACCCGAACCCAAGAGGCGGAGGGTCACTGACGTGGAACCACCACCGAAACCCGAGAGGCCGAGGGCCGCTGACGTGCAACCAACACCGAAACCCGAGAGGCGGAGGGCCGCTGACGTGGAACCATCATCACCCGAACCCAAGAGGCGGAGGGTCGCTGACGAACCACCACCGAAACCTGAGAGGCCGAGGGCCGCTGACGTGCAACCATCACCGAAACCCGAGAGGCCGAGGGCCGCTGACGTGCAACCGTCACCGAGAGGCGGAGGGCCGCTGACGTGCAACCAACACCGAAACCCGAGAGGTGAAGGGCTGCTGACGTGCAACCATCGCCGAAACCCGAGAGGTGGAGGGCCGCTGACGTGCAACCAACACCGAAACCCGAGAGGCCAAGGGCCGCTGACATGGAACCATCATCACCCGAACCCAAGAGGCAGAGGGCCGCTGACGTGGAACCACCACCGAAACCCGAGAGGCGGAGGGTCACTGACATGCAACCATCGCCGAAACCCGAGAGGCGGAGGGCCGCTGACGTGCAACCATCGCCGAAACCCGAGAGGCCGAGGGCCCCTGACTTGCAACCATCATCACCCGAACCCAAGAGGCGGAGGGTCGCTGACGTGGAAGCACCACCGAAACCCGAGAGGCCGAGGGCCACTGACATGGAACCGTCATCACCCAAACCCAAGAGGCAGAGGGCCGCTGACATGGAACCACCACCGAAACCCGAGAGGCGGAGGGTCGCTGACGTGCAACCACCGTCAAAACCCGAGAGGCGGAGGGCCGCTGACGTGCAACCAACACCGGAACCCGAGAGGCCGAGGGCCGCTGACATGGAACCATCATCACCCGAACCCAAGAGGCGGAGGGTCGCTGACGTGGAACCACCACCGAAACCCGAGAGTCCGAGGGCCGCTGACGTGGAACCATCATCACCCGAACCCCGAGAGGCGGAGGGCCGCTGACGTGCAACCAACTCCGAAACCCGAGAGGCCGAGGGCCGCTGACGTGCAACCATCGCCGAAACCCGAGGGGCCGAGGGCCGCTGACATGGAACCATCATCACCCGAACCCAAGAGGCGGAGGGTCGCTGACGTGGAACCACCACCGAAACCCAAGGGGCCGAGGGCCGCTGACGTGCACCCGCCGAAACCCGAGAGGCGGAGGGCCGCTGATGTGCAACCACCGCCGAAACCCGAGAGGCCGACGGCCGCTGACGTGCAACCAACACCGAAACCCGAGAGGCCAAGGGCCCCTGACATGGAACCACCATGCAAACCCAGGAGGCCGAGGGCCGCTGACGTGGAACCATCATCACCCGAACCCAAGAGGCGGAGGGTCGCTGACGTGCAACCACCGCCGAAACCCGAGAGGCCGAGAGCCGCTGACGTGCAACCATCACCGAGAGGCCGAGGGCTGCTGACGTGCAACCAACACCGAAACCCGAGAGGCGGAGCGCCGCTGACGTGCAACCACTGCCAAAACCCGAGAGGCGGAGGGCCGCTGACGTGGAACCGTCATCACCCGAACCCAAGAGGCCGAGGGCCGCTGACGTGGAACCACCGCCGAAACCCGAGAGGCGGAGGGCCGCTGACGTGCAGCCAACACCCGAGAGGCCTAGGGCCACTGACGTGCAACCATCACCGAAACCCAAGAGGCGAAGGGCTGCTGACGTGCAACCAACACCGAAACCCGAGAGGCCGAGGGCCGCTGACGTGCAACCATCACCGAAACCCGAGAGGCGGAGGGGCGCTGACGTGCAACCACCACCGAAACCCGAGAGGCCAAGGGCCCCTGACGTGCAACCATCATCACCCGAACCCAAGAGGCGGAGGGTCGCTGACGTGGAACCACCACCGAAACACGAGAGGCCGTGGGCCACTGACATGGAACCATCATCACCCGAACCCAAGAGGAAGATGGCCGCTGACGTGGAACCACCACCGAAACCCGAGAGGCGGAGGGTCGCTGACGTGCAACCACCGCCGAAACCCGAGAGGCGGAGGGCCGCTGACGTGCAACCATCGCCGAAACCCGAGAGGCGGAGGGCCGCTGACATGGAACCATCATCACCCGAACCCAAGAGGCGGAGGGTCGCTGACGTGGAACCACCACCGAAACCCGAGAGGCCGAGGGCCACTGACACGGAACCATCATCACCCGAATCCCGAGAGGCAGAGGGTCGCTGACGTGGAACCACCACCGAAACCCGAGAGGCCGAGGGCCGCTGACGTGCAACCATTGCCGAAACCCGAGAGGCGGAGGGCCGCTGACGTGCAACCACCACCGAAACCCGAGAGGCCGAGGGCCGCTGACGTGCAACCACCACCGAAACCCAAGAGGCCGAGGGCCGCTGACGTGCAACCACCACTGAAACCCGAGAGGCCGAGGGCCGCTGACGTGGAACCATCATCACCCGAACCCAAGAGGCGGAGGGTCACTGACATGGAACCACCACCGAAACCCGAGAGGCCAAGGGCCCCTGACATGGAACCACCATGCAAACTCAGGAGGCCGAGGGTCGCTGACGTGGAACCATCATCACCCGAACCCAAGAGGCGGAGGGTCGCTGACGTGCAACCACCGCCGAAACCCGAGAGGCCGAGGGCCGCTGACGTGCAACCATCACCGAGAGGCGGAGGGCCGCTGACGTGCAACCATCACCGAAACCCCAGAGGCCGAGGGCCGCTGACGTGCAACCAACACCGAAACCCGAGAGGCGGAGGGCCACTGACGTGCAACCACCGCCGAAACCCGAGAGGCGGAGGGCCGCTGACGTGCAACCACCGCCGAAACCCGAGAGGCGGAGGGCCGCTGACGTGCAACCACCGCCGAAACCCGAGAGGCCCAGGGCCGCTGACGTACAACCACCGCCGAAACCCGAGAGGCCGAGGGCCGCTGACGTGCAACCATCATCACCCGAACCCAAGAGGCGGAGTTTGAGTTAGCTTGGAACAGGCTATTGCAGTCAAGCCTGAGCAATAAGAATAAAACTGAGTAGAACAAAATAAAAAAATAAAAAAACAAAACCTACACTCCAAAAACGAACTAACAAAGAATAAATAAATAATATAAAAATAAAATAAAAACTGCAGTCCTTATGTTATTGCTTTGTTTCGATATCTGGTATGATTGCCTGAGGGACCTGAGGTTTTTAATCATGGGGGTTTTAATCTTTAGAAGTGGTTGGTTATGTAAAATATTATTATTTTTTTTTTTTTGAGACTGGATTTTGCTGTGTCACCCAGGCTGGAGTGCAGTGGCTTGATCACAGCTCACTGCAGCCTCAATCTCCTGGGCTTCAAGCAATCCTCCTGCCTCAGCCTCCCAAGTAGCTTGGATCACAGATGTGTGCCACCACGCCTGGCCAATGTTAAAAAATCCTTTAACTTTTTTGTAGAGATGCACTCCTGGACTCAAGCGATCCTCCTACTTGTCCCGACCACCAGCCTCTTTCTGATAAACATTTACACTGTTTATTATCTGATGCCATTTCTATCTTCTTCCTTGTCATCCAGACATCAAAGAATTAGGTTTCTTCAGGGTTTTCTTTTTCAAGTGCTCAGTGTTAAAGATCACTCACATTAGGGCCAGACACCACGGCTCATGCCTGTAATCCCAGCACTTTGGGAGGCCGAGGCGGGCAGAGCACTTGAGGTGGGGAGTTTGAGACCAGCCCGGCCAACTTGGTGAAACCCCACCTCTACTGAAAAAAATACAAAAATGAGCTGGGCGTGATGGTGCATGCCTGTAGTCCCAGCCACTTGGGAGGCTGAGGCATGAGAATCGCTTGAACCCAGGAGGCAGAGGTTGTAGTGAGCCAAGATCACATCAGCACACTCTAGCCTGGGTGACAGAGCGAGACTCTGACTCAAAAAATAAATAAATAAAATAAATATCACTTACATTAGATATACCCAAGGGGTGGTCTATAGAGAGTTGGAAGCAGTGGTTATTGCAACAGGGGCACGGAAGTCATCTGGCTATGCCAGGATGCCCAGGGGATACTCGGGGTGGGTGGCATGGTGGTGCTGGGGACTCACCGCACAGGACACTGATTGACGCACTGCCAGGAGTAGCGCTCTGTCTTGGGGCTGCAGCCGGCCTCCTCAGCTCGAGTGTAACAACAGTCGTGGCCATGGCAGCACCTGCGGATGTCACATGGGCAGGACAGCAGGTGGGTGAAGCTCTCTCCTGGCCTTCCTCTGCTGCCAGGACCATGGGTGACTGAAGACCCCCAGGGAGGCACAGCATCCTCTTATCTAAGATTTTTTTTTTTTTTTTTTTTTAAGAGACAGGGTCTTTCTCTGTCGCCCAGGCTGGAGTGCAGAGGCACAATCATAGCTCACGGCAGCCTTGAACTCCTGGGCTCAAGCGATCCTCCCACTTCAGTGTCCCAAGTAGCTGAGACTACAGGCACACGCCAGCATGCCCGGCTGGTTTTTTAATTTGTATTTCCTTTGAGACAGCGTATCTCTCTGTTGCTCAGGCTGGAGTGCAATGGCTCAATCAGCTCACTTTAGCCTTGAACTCCCGGGCTCAAGTGATACTGCCACCTCAACCTCCCAAGTATGCTACTACAGGAACACAAACTCCTTTTTTAAATTTTTTGTGGATATGGGGGTCTCACTATGTTGCCTAGGCTGGTCTCGAACTCCCAGGCTCAAGCAGTCCTCCTACCTCAGCCTCCCCAAATGCTGGGATTACAGGTGGGAGCTACTGTACGCCTGGCCTTATCTAAGCTGTTTCCCTGAAAATGCCCGTCTTGGGTAATGATTCCATTGGCCCCACCATGCCCTGTCCTGCTTTCCTGGCTGTGCCCGAGCTTGGTCCCTGCCTGCCTGCCTGCCTCACTCTCTGGGTCTCGAGCTCCTGTGACACGTGACTCCTCTCTCTTCCTGGAGTGATCCAAGCCCTGCCACTTCCTGACTTTGCCCACATTGTACCCTCTGCCTGGGGCAACTTCATGTCTTCCCATTGTCCCTTAGGCCTCAGCCCAGGCACAAGCCCCTGCCTGCGGAGGTCATCCAGGCCTCACCAGGCTACACCCTCTCATAAAATTGGATTTCCTCCCTTCAGGGCAGGTTTATAATGAAACCCTCCTCAGAGGCCAGCTGCGGTGACACCCATCTGTAATCCCAGCACTTTGGGAGGCTGAGGTGGGAGGATCACTTGAGGCCAGGGGGTCGAGACCAGCCTGGGCAACATAAGAGAGACTCTTGTCTCTCTTGTCTCTATAACAAATTTAAAAATTAGCTCCCCAGGCCAGGCTCAGTGACTCCTGCCTGTAATCCCAACACTTTGAGAGGCCGAGGCAGGTGGATCACGAGGTCAGGAGCTCGAGAGCAGCCTGACCAACATGGCGAAACCCTGTGTCTACTAAAAATACAAAATTAGCCAGGCATGCTGGCACGCACCTGTAATCCCAGCAACTCGGGAGGCTGAGGCAGGAGAATCGCTTGAACCCAGGAGGTGGAGGTTGCGGTGAGCCAAGATCACGCCATTGCAGTCCAGCCTGAGCAACAGAGCAAGACTCTGTCTCGAGAAAATAAAAACACACAAAAAATTAACTCGCCATGATGGCACATGCCTATAGTCCTAGCTACTTGGGAGGCTGAGGTGGGAGGATTCCCTTCAGCCCAGGAGTTTGAGGCTGCAGTGAGCCACTATGATTGTGCCACTGCACTCTAACCTGGGCAAAAGCGAGACCCCAGGCTAGAGTGCATGATTTTGGGTCACTGCAACCTCCACCTCCCAGGTTCGAGTGATTCTCCTGCCTCAGCTTCTTGAGTAGCTGGGACTACAGGCATGTGCCACCACGCCTGGGTAATTTTTGTATTTTTAGTAGAGACAGAGTTTAGTAGAGACCATGGTGAAACCCCATCTCTACAAAAAACAGCTGGGCATGGTAGTGCACACCTGTAATTCCAGCTACTTGGGAGGCTGAGGCACGAGAATCATTTGCATCTTGGAGGCAGAGTTTGCAGTGAGCTGAGATCGCACCACTGCACTCCAGCCGGGATGACAGAGCAAGACCCTGTCTCAAAAAAAAAAAAGAAAAAGGAACAAACAACAGCAACAACAAAAAAAAAACCTCTGTGTCAATCACAGCCTTCGAGCTAGGGGAGAGGCGGCCGAATTCTGCCCTCTGCTAACGAGCTATAGCTTTGTGGAAATGGGTGAGTGCTGTGCCCTTGTGAGCCTCAGGGCCCCATCTGTAAAATGGGTATAACTGTCATGCCCGTCTTTAAGAACAGCCTTGGGGGTAAATGAATGGAAGTCATGGAAAGATCTCAGCCCACAACCTTCCACAGAACAGGCGCTTCTCACACAGTAAGTAGCAGGAGTGCAGAGGCTGCAGGCATGAATCCAGCCAGACTGCCTGGGTTCAAGTCCCAGCTCCCACGTCTTGGTAACTAAGTGGCCTCAGACAAGTTACTTAGTATTTCTTTTTTCTTTTTTTTTTTTCAGACGGAGTTTTGCTCTGTCACCCAGGCTGGAGTGCAGTGGTGTGATCTCGGCTCACTGCAACCTCTGCCTCCCGGGTTCAAGCAATTCTCCTCCCTCAGCCTCCTGAGTAGCTGGAATTACAGGCACCTGCCACCACACCCAGCTAATTTTTGTATTTTTAGTAGAGACGGGGTTTCACCATGTTGGCCAGGATGGTCTCGAACTCCTGACCTCGTGATCTGCCTGCCTCAGCCTCCCAAAGTACTGGGATTACAGGCATGAGCCACCGCACCTGGACACGTTACTGAATATTTCTGTGCCTTGGTTTCTTCATCTGTGAAATGGGATTGTTGTGAGAATGCAACGGGATTCCCAGGGCAGTTCCTAGTGCATAGTCTGGCTGCCTTTGTGTGTGTGTGTGTGTGTGTGTGTGTGTGTGTGTGTGTGTGTGTGTGCGTGTGCATGTGTGTGTGTGTGTTTAATATAGAGACACGCTATCACCCTCCTGTCTCCACCACATCTCAGATGGGAAGGGAGAGTGTCCTGGATTAGCCACAGGCCAAGCATGGGTCATCCCTTCATCTGCATAGGGCGCCAGTTCACATTAGCCTTTTATGAGCCACAGACCAAATCCTTCATCCAGATAAGGGGTAGCCAATAGAACCTCAAAAGCAGTACTTAAAACCCAGGAGGCTGGGTGCCATGGCTCGTGCCTGTAATCCCAGCACTTTGGGAGGCCGAGGTGGGCCGATTAACGAGGTCAGGAGTTCAAGACCAGCCTGTCCAACATGGTGAAACCCCATCTCTACAAAAAATATGAAAATTAGCCGGGCGTGGTGGGTGCTTACCTGTAATCCCAGCTACTTGGGAGGCTGAGGCCAGAGAATCACTTGAACTCAGGAGGCGGAGATTGCAGTGAGCCAAGATCATGCCACTGTGCTCCAGCCTGGGTAAGAGACTTCTCAAAAATAATAATAATAAAAAAAAACACAAAAACAAACTAACAAAACACCTAGGAAACTTTGTAACCAGGCTCTTGAGCCGCTTGCTTAGGCCCACTCCCGCCCTGCAGAGTGCTTTATCTGTTTCATAAATTCCTGCTTTCACTGCTTCCTTCCCATGTTTCATTGCTATGTTACTTTGTGGGTTTTGTTCAATTCTTTGTTCAAAATGCCAAGGACCTCGACCGCTCACACTCACAGCCCTGCTTCCCGGAACAGGCCTGGCTGAGTTCCAGCTATGCAGGGAAGCCCAACTGTGGGAGGCGGGGGACCCTGGACTCCCTCTCATGATCTGGACAGAGATGGGGTCTGGGGGTACACCTGGTCTCAGACCAGCCCCAGATTCTTTTGTGACCTGAAGGCAGCTGGCTGGTCATTGGAACTGGCAGAGGCCCTCCAACGATTCAGGGAGGGAGCCTCTGAAGCAATCTTTAGAGTGACATCTGGGACACAGTGAGGAACCCCCTGGCTGCTGAACGAGGGGTGTCGGTGAGCCAGGACCGCTGGGCACCAAGGGCCTGAATCCAGACTCCTCTGCCCCAGGACTCGTGGTATGCTGTGACTGCAGGGACAGGCAGGACCCCATCCCCTTCTCCCCAAATGCAGTCACACCCAGACGGGCCCACTTGCAAGGGTCCTGAGCTTCATTTATGCTCTGCTGTCCTCATCTTGAAATTTTTAGCACATGCCTGTAATCCTACCACTTTGGGAGGCCGAGGCAGGTAGATCGCCTGAGGTCAGGAGTTCGAGACCAGCCAGGTGGAGAAACCCTGTCTCTACTAAAAATACAAAAATTACCCAGACGTGGTGGCGCACGCCTGTAACCCCACCTACTCGGGAGGCTGAGGCAGGAGAATCACTTGAACCCGGGAGGCAGAGGTTGCACTGAGCCAAGATCGTGCCATTGCACTCCCGCCGGGGTAACAGAGTGAGACTCCATCTCAAAAAAAAAAAAAAAAATTCTTAGTAACTTCTGAATAAGGGCCCCACATTTTCATTCTGCACCAGGCCCCACAAATGATGTAGCCGGCCCTGCACACCCGCCTTGCTCACCAGTTGCCCAAAGTGGCTGACCTGGAAGGATCCTTCATACTCTGAAGCCCACGGTGCTTATGTCTTGGGAACTGCATCCTTTACTCTGAACAAACGGCGGCCAGGTAGAAGAGGCTGTAGACAGGCCCAGAAGAACCTCACAGCCTCTATCTTTCCCTTCCATCTGGTAGGTTGGGCTGCCCGAGCTTCCCCTGCACAGGGCGCCCCGCAGGAAACTTGTTTCAGACACAGCTGTGTATATTCTCCCAGTGAGGTGACAAAGTCAGGAGGAAGGAAACCTCGGGTCGGGCTGGAGAACTCTTTGCTGAGCTTGTTCACTGCTCCTGGCATCCCCACTATGCAGAAGAAAAGGGGACTCCCCAAGCAGTGGGATCCCCCGCTTCCCAGCCCAGGCTCTGTCTGCCTTGGCAGAGGCTGGGCTGGCTGAGCACCTGTGGGCAGCCACGCACCTCAGGATGTTGCGCTACAGCCTGACCCTATAGAAAGCCAAGTGCAAACGCTGCTCATGAACCTCCACTCCCAAGAATCAGGCTGCTTGGCCTTGTCTCTGCTGTGGCCCCACCACTCGAGCCCTTCCTGCCAGGCTTGGAACCTCCATGGCCATTTAGGGACAGCATCTAAGCTACCTTTGCAACCTTGGCCTTAGAATGGGCTGTTGCACAGGGAGCTCAGCAAATGTTCCTCCAAGTGCCTCAGGCCCCGATTCCCTCTCATCATCCCTAGAATAGCTTTTCCTTTTGAGATGCTCAGGACAGGCAGACACAGGCCTCCTGTTCCCAAGAAGCAGAGAAGGGGACATGGGGCTGCAGGGCCAACACAGGGAGAGTCTTCCTGAGTCCTCCTCCTGCCAGCTGGTCTTTGCAGCTGCGGCCAGCCCTGGAGGCAGGAGACACAGCCCCAGGGTTCTGCGGCAGCGCCTGCCCCCATTCCTCCAAGACGGCGTTCTGGGTGCTCTGAGCAAAACTGGATGCTGGCAGGAAGCAGCTCAGCCCTGGCCTTCGCGGGAAGGGCAGGCACCCTCTCCTGACCTGGGGCTTCCCAGGCCCTCCTTTGGCACGTACTGAACTGTTTGCGGAACCATCTATGCCACCTCCCTCTTCCCTCCCAGGCTGAGACAGGACAGAGCCGCTCTTTGGAGCTCCTTGTCCCTGTGCAAGGCCAGGGAAGCAGAGGGCAGGGGAGGGGATGGCAGGACCAGCGCTGCTTCGGCTTCGCAGCCTCCACCTCCAAAACCAGACAGAGCAGGAAAATCAGACTCCAGGCCTGGGAGGGCAATGAGTCCAAACGCCTTCCCCTTCCTGGCTGTCACCCAGAAGTCCTCCAAGATGCCAGAGCAAGGGCTTTTCATCTTTACTTTCCTCCTGAAACCTGAGACCCCATGAAATCAACAAGGAGCAAGTGAGTACTTCCCAGAGGAAGCTTTACCTCTCAGCTGCTTCTCAGGGAATATCTACCCCAACGCTGAACTCCTGAAGATTTCAGTTAAATGCAACCCTCAGCCTGATCCCACGGGGAGCCCCAGGGTGTGAACTGCACATCTGAGATTGTCTTTGTTTTTTTGAGATGGAGTTTCACTCTGTTGCTGAGGCTGGGGTGCAGCGGAGCAATCTTGGTTCACTGCAGCCTCCGCCTCCCGGGTTCAAGGATTCTCCTGCCTCACCCTCCTGAGTAGCTGGGACTCCGGGCACACACCACCCCAACCTGGCTAATTTTTGTATGTTTAGTAGAGACGGAGTTTAACCATGTTATCCAGGCTGGTCTCAAACTCCTGACCTCAAGTGATCCACCCACCTCGGCCTCCCAAAGTGCTGGGATTACAGGCATGAGCCACTGCTACCAGCCTGAGATTGTCCTGTCACCTACAACACCTGGCCCACCCTGAAAGTCACAAAAGTCACATCTCCCCCTTCTCATTCCAGTCTAAGGATAAACAGCCGCAGCACTTCTCAGAGAAATTTGCACAGTGGAGGACACTTTCCAAAGTCCTTTCACATCGTGTACAGGAGCCCTGTGACCTAAGAAGAGCAAATGTCTTTACCCCGTTTCTCAGATGAGTAAACAGAGGCCCAGGGAGACAAAGTTAACTTGCACAAGGCCATGAAGCATTTTGCCAGAAGTGGGGATGTAATCAATCCACGCACGATTCCCAGGCATGGAATCTTTCCAGTACCCTAGTGCTCACCCACACTCTCCGCCAGAACTCTTTTTTTTTTTTTTTTTTTTTTTTTTTTGAGACTGTCTCGCTCTGTCACCCAGGCTGGAGTGTAGTGGCGTGATCTCGGCTCACTGCAAGCTCCACCTCCCAGATTCACGCCATTCTCCTGCCTCAGCCTCCCGAGTAGCTGGGACTACAGGCACCCGCCTCCACGCCCAGCTAATTTTTTGTATTTTTAGTAGAGACAGGGTTTCACCGTGTTAGCCAGGATGGTCTCGATCTCCTGACCTCATGATCCGCCTACCTCGGCCTCCCGAAGTGCTGGGATTACAGGCATGAGCCACTGCACCTGGCCGACCTGTTTCATTCTGCTTTCTTCCCATCTGGCTACTGACCTCCCCTGTCCTGGTGTCATCTGCTGTCATTCATGATGACCCTGCTCATTAGCTGCCCTACCCATGCTCCACGCACTCAGCTGTGGCGGTGCAGGAGGAAGTCCACCTGGGGAGTCCACTCCTGAGCCAGGAGTCCAGAGCAAGCATCTCCTGCCCGCTTCCAGGTGCTTGGCCCCGTGATGGTTCATTCATTTATTCTCCAGACCCCTACTGAGCACCTGCCTCATGCCCAGCCCTGAGCAGACAGCAGTGAGCAGGTTCCCACCCTCACTCTCTGGTGTAGAGCTGTCCTCTCTGGTAGCAAGTGCTGAGAGAGGGGCCCAAAACCAATGGTACCTCCACCAGGTGATCTGGCCGTGGGAAGCACAGGGGTGGCGTCACCTGACTTCCCAGCCCTCCTTGAAGCTGACTCTTGCCTTTAAACCCATGGAGCTTTCTTTCTCTTTTTCTTGTTCTTTCTCTTTCTTTCTCTTTTTCTTTTTTCATTTTCTTTTTCTTTCTTTCCCTTTTTCTTTTTGTCTTTTTTCTTTGTCTTTCAAGAAATTGAGGCCAGGCATGGTGACTCACGCCTGTAATCCTAGCACTTTGGGAGGCCGAGGTGGGTGGATCACCTGAGGTCAGGAGTTCAAGACCAGCCTCACCAACATGGAGAAACTTCATCTCTACTAAAGAAAAAACAACAACAACAAACACAACTAGCATGGTGGGAGATCACATCATTGCACTCCAGCTTGGATGACAGAGTGCGACTCCTCAAAAAAAAAAAAAAAAAAAAAAAAGCCAGCCGGGCACAGTGGCTCATGCCTGTAATCCCAGCACTTTGGGAGGCCGAGGTGGGTGGATCACCTGAGGTCAGGAGGTCGAAACCAGCCCGACCAATGTGATGAAACCCCATCTCTACTAAAAATACAAAAACTAGCCAGGTATGGTGGCACGTACCTGTAGTCCCAGCTACTCGGGAGGCTGAGACAGGAGAATCGCTTGAACAAGGAGGCGGAGGTTGCAGTGAGCTGAGATGGTGCTATTGCACTCCAGCCTGGGCAACATGAGTGAAACTCCATCTCCCAAAAACAAACAAACAAAACAAAAAAAAAGCCACGTGATCTGAGACTCAGCCTACAAGTGCTGGCTTTGTCAGTCCCATGTTCTGACCAGGGCCTCATTGACCATTGCGTTCCATGCTGGGTGAAGCTAGTAGAGAGCGGCCTTGTGCGAAGGCAAGGACATCTGTGATGTCATCTAACTTCTTGAAACAGTGTATCGGCCATGAGGCAGGAGAGGGAGATCTCATTCCTCTCTCAAGGTGTTCTCCATGCGGCCCTGGACACATCTGTTAACTGTTCTGTAAGACGCGGGTATTGATAGCACCTGCTTTGTGAGATGATTTTGAGGATTAAATGAGAAGAGGAGGTTGGGCACCACGGCTCACACCTGTAATCCCAGCGCTTTGGGAGGCCGAGGTGGGTGGATCACCTGACGTCAGGAATTCAAGACCAGCCTGGCCAATATGATGAAAGCCAGTCTCTACTAAAAATAACTTCTTTGCCCAGTTACCTTCCTTTTTGGGGGGATGGGGGTGGGGAGACAGCTCCTCACTCTGTCACCCAGGTGGGAGTTTAATGACGTGATCACTGCACCCTCGGACTCCTGGGCTCAAGCAATCCTCCTACCTCATTCTTCCAAAGAGCTGGGATTACAGGCACGAGCCACTGTGCCTGGCCCAATGTCTTTATTTTTTATTTATTTTTTTTATTTTTTTTTTTTGAGCCACAGTTCCGCTCTTGTTGCCCAGGCTAGAGTGCAATGGCGCGATCTTGGCTCACCACAACCTCCGCCTCCCAGGTTTAAGTGATTCTCATGCCTCAGCCTCCCCAATAGCTGGGATTACAGGCATGCGCAACCATGCCTGGCTAATTTTTGTATTTTTAGTAGAGACAGGGTTTCTCCGTGTTGGTCAGGCTGGTCTTGAACTCCCGACCTCAGGTGACCCACCCACCTCGGACTCCCAAAGTGCTGGAATTACAGGCGTGAGCCACCATACCCGGCCTCAGTTTCTTTATTCTTGTCCTTCCATCGACGTGGCGCCTATTTTTTTTTTTTTTTTTTTTGAGACTAGTCTTGCTCTGTCACCCAGCGGGGAGTGCAATGGTGAGATCTCAGCTCACTACAACCTCCACCTCCCGGGTTCAAGCGATTCTCCTACCTCAGTCTCCTGAGTAGCTGGGATTACAGGCGTGTGCCACCACACCTGACTAATTTTTGGTATATTTAGTAGAGACAGTGTTTCACCGTGTTGGCCAGGCTAATCTCAAACTTCTGACCTCAGGTGATCCACCCGCCTCGGCCTCCTGAAGTGCTGGGATTACAGGCATGAGCCATTTTCTTTCTGCCCAGATATTTTTTTCGTATTTTTTGGCTAGACGGGGTCTCACCCTGTTGCCCAGGCTGATCTCAAACTCCCGTCCTCAAGCGATCCTCTTGTCTTGGCCTCCCAAAGTGCTGCCATTACAGGCATGAGCCACTGCACCTGGCCTTCGCTTTGAATTAAAGTGGCAGGCAGGAAGAAGCATCATCTCAAAAATTGATGGTGACAGCGGCAGCGACTACATCTAGCTTGCACAGGTGGCAGCTTCTGTCCCACTTCGGTGGTGCCAATTGTAGCTTCTGTGCCAGCAGAGGCTGTGGGGTCTTCACCTGGCCAGCTTTGCCCAATGGCCTCTTCCCAATTTGATTTTCTGACCCTTTCAGAGCTCCTAGGAACTAGCCAGTACCTCTGACAAAGTCCCTTTCTGCTTCAAGTTGCCAGAATTAGTTTCTGTTGGTTAAAACTAAGAACCTTGATTCTCACAAAAATTGGACCAGGACTGGACAGAGCAAGAAGCCTCAAAGGAAACAGGAGCAATTGAAGGCTGGAAAGTGGCCAGAGGACAGTGAAAATCCAGCCGGTATTATGGGACAGGACACCAGCAGCCCCATGACACGCCCTGGCAAGACAGCTAATCCCATTGTCCCCGGGAACAAAGTACCCATCAAAGGCAAGGCTTTGGGGGACCTAATGGCTCCTGCCATAGAAGAGAATAAAGATTACACTGAAGTCAAGATCTGCTGGGCAGGGCGGTCATGTTAACAGTGCCACATAGCTTAAATGAAAAGACAAGCTCAGAATCCAAATTCTTGGCTCAAGGTAGGGTTAGAAAACCCGAGTGTGCCTGGCCAAAATGGCGAAACCCCGTCTCTACTAAAAATACAGAAATTAGCCAGGTGTGGTGGCGGGTGCCTGTAATCCCAGGTACTTGGGAGGCTGAGGCAGGAGAATTGCTTATATCCAGGAGGCGGAGGTTACAGTGAGCTGAGATCACACCACTGCACTCCAGCCTGGGCGACAGAGTGAGACTTTGTCTCAAAAAAAAAAAAAAAAAAAAAACCACCAAAACTCAAATGTGTTATTTTGCAGCTGAGAGAGCAGAAAAAACTGAAAACTTGATCCAATGGTTACAGAATGACCAAGGGGACCCACACCTTAAAAGGCCTTTATTTGGGAAAGAGTGAAATGTGGAGACCAGAGGCTATGAAAATTAGGCTGTGTGGAAAGATAGGGAAGCCTTAGGTACCTAGCCCCTCCCCTCCCCACCACCCTTGCCAGCCAAAGCTTCCTCTTTGTCACCCTGAAGATCCTAGTAGCAGGAACTCCCTTGCGGGCAGTTAGGTGTTCTATGTAGCTGAGGTATGGCCTGCAGCGACGGGTGAGTCTGTTTCTACACTGCTATAAAGAAACATCCAAGGTTGGGTGCGGTGGCTCATGCCTGTAATCCCAGCACTTTGGGAGGCCGAGGTGGGCGGATCACCTGAGGCTTGGAGCACGAGACCAGCCTGACCAACATAATGAAACCCCCTCTCTACTAAAAATACAAAACTAGCTGGGTGTGGTGGTTCACGCCTGTAATCCCAGCTACTTGGGAGGCTGAGGCAGGAGAATAGCTTCAACCCGAGAGGCAGAGGTTGCAAAGAGCCGAGATCACGCCATTGCACTCCAACCTGGGCAACAAGAGCAAATCTCCATCTCAAAAAAACAAACACCGAGACTGGGTAACTTATAAAGAAGTTTAATTGACTCACAGTTCCACACGGCTGGGGAGGCTTCAGGAAACTTACAACCATGGAGGTAGGGGAAAGCAGACACCTTCTCCACAGGACAGTTACGAGGATCTAAGCACGAGAAAGAGGAACTGCCACGCTTTGAAACCATCAGATCTCGTGAGAACTCACTCACTGTCACGAGCACAGCATGGGGGAAACTGCCCCCATGATGCAAGTACCTTCACCTGGTCCATCCCTCAACCCGTGGGGATTGTAATTCGAGATGAGATCTGGGTGGGGACACAAAGCCTAACCATATGGGTGGGACGGATGGCAGTTATTTCCAGGGTGGGCTGTAGCCTCTTCCTCCAACCTACATCTCCTGTTTCCCAAGCTGGTAACCTGGATGCCCTGGGTGACCTAAGAAGCCATGTGCTAAAGATGTCAGGACCTCAGTCGGCCAGGGTTCCCCCTTCCCCATTTCAGTTGAGGGAGGAAGAGCCTTTCAAGAGCGAGAGCTAGCCAGCAGCTAGCATTTCCCTATGTAACACACCCTGTAATGACCCTGCCCCGAAGGAATCTCCTTATAAGCCCTACCCCTCATTTTCTCCAGAATTAAATAACAAGTCACATCCCCGCAGGCCCCAGGGGCCAAATCTAGGAGGGTACTGAATCATCAAAAAACTCCACAGGGGAAGATACTGAATCACCAAAAGAAACTAAAGATTTTGCTAATTGATATTGGCTTACTCACAGTACATGGTTGGCTAAAAAATTTTTTTAATTGATATTGGCAAAAATCTGGGAAGCTGATCTGAGAATGAATTCTGAGGGTGCAGGACGGGCGAGGGAGGAAGGGGATGCTAGATAGGGATGAATGTACCGATATGGAGGATTCCACAGGGACAGCTTGAGAAGCTGGGATTACAGGCGTGAGCCACAGCGATAATGTAGTACTTTCAATGCTGAAATCAGGACAGTGCCAGGCAAATTCGGACAATTGGTCAACCTAGCTGTTAAGTAACTAACTTGCTCTAAATCACAGTTATTAAGCGGCAGGGCCTGTATTCAAATGCAGGTGGGCTGACTTCAGATTCAAATTGTTTGCTTTTGCCAGTGGTTCTCAATCTTGAGCATGCAAACCTGGAGGCCTTGTTAAAATTCAGATAGCCCCATCTTCAGGGTCTCCAATTCAGTAGGTTGGGGCGGCCGAGAATTTGCCTAACCAGCTCCCTGGTGATGCTGAGGCTGCTGGACTGGGAAGACTGGGAACCAACTGAGAAGACCTTTGTATTTGGCTTTCTCACCTCCAGATAAGGACTTTTTAACTTTTATTTTGTGAGACAAGGTCTCAATCTCTCACTCACGCTGAAATACAGCTTATGATCATGGTTCACTGCAACCTCAAACTCTTGGGCTCAAGCAATCCCCTGCCTCAGCAATATGAATAAACATATTGGAGGCCAGGTGTGAGACTCCACCTCAAAAAAAAAAGTAAAGGAATAGGGCTGGGCACGGTGGCTCACGCCTATAATCCCAGCACTTTGGGAGGCCAAGGCGGGCAGATCATCTGAGGACAGGAGTTCGAGACCACCCTGGCCATCGTGGTGAAACCCCGTCTCTATTAAAATTACAAAAAAAAAAAAGCCGGCATGGTGGTAGGCACCTGAAGTCCCAGCCACTCGAAAGCTGAGGCAGGAGAATCGCTTGAACCCAGGAGAAGGAGATTGCAGTGAGCCGAGATCACGCCACTGCACTCCAGCCTGAGCAAGAGCAAGACTCCCTCTCAAAAAAAAAAAGTAAAGAAATAAAACAACGGCTACTCCATAGAGCAGCCCCGAGGGCTGCTGGTTGCTCATTTTTATGGTTATTTATTGATTATATGCTAAAGAAGGGGTGGATTATTCATGCCTCCCCTTTTTAGACCATATAGGGTAACATTCTGGTGTTGCCACGGCATTTGTAAGCTGTCTTGGCGCTGGTGGGAGTGTAGCAGTGAGGACGACCAGAGGTCATTCGCATCACCATCTTGGTTTTGGTGGGTTTTGGCCGCGGCTTCTTTACTGCTTGTGCCGACCCCTCATCTCATCCTGTGACTTAGAATGCCTCAACCGCCTGGGAACACAGCCCAGTAGGTCTCAGCCTCATTTTACCAAGCGCCTACTCAAGATGGAGTTGCTCTGGTTCAAAGGCCTCTAACAGAGAAGCTAAACACAGGTGGGGGCTTTCAAAGAAGCAGATCCAATGCCCACTGCCCTTCCTCACTCCCCTAATAGATGTAGGGCACCATGGACTTTTACAGACTGAGGGACATACTCTGGATGAGAATAGTTTACCCTATCAAGGAAAAGTAAGTTCCCTAGATGAAACGCCACAGATAACAGGCATACTGTAAGTCAGGCTTTGTACGTTTTCCAAAACTCACTACAGGGATCCCCTTTGAGGTGCAGAATCTTGTATCACAATAATCACGATTCCTTTGCCAAGGCCTTTTGATGTCATGGTCCGTGTTTTTCTCCGGATCGTTGGGCATGCGGAGGCAGGAGAGCCTGGCAGAGTGAATGACAAACGCAAGGGAGGCTGCAGAGGGCAGGGAGTGAGGGCGGCCCAGGGCCCAGCCCGGCGGGAGCCGCGGAAGAGAAGGACCAGCCAGCCAAGGGCGGGCGGCTCCAGAGGAGGCCCGGGACTCCCCAGTTTCCCAGCCTCTTCCACCCCACGCGGATCCCTGCCCTGACGCTGATTCAGGGGGTCAAAGCCTCGGGCAGGGCGGACCGCGGCGGTGACTGGAGGCGCCCCAGTTTCTCTGGGTGTGGCCTGCGGACCCCCTCGAGAGCAGGTCGTCCCGCACCAGTGTCTGCCCCCGGCCCCCAGGGACACCTGCACCCGCCCCACTCACGACGGCGCGTCAGGTCCCCAACCAGGCGTGGGGCGGGGTGGGAAGGTCTCGGCTCGGCCGCCCCGCCTGTGCTGTCCCCACCGCCCCCCGGCCTCGGGCAGCGCGCGCCCGGGTCACCCGCCTCCCGCGGGCATGCGCAGGGCGGCCCCTCCGGGCGCTGCGGCCGCGGCCCGGCCAAGGGGCGGGTCCCGGGTCCGGGAAGAAGAGGCGCGGCTGCTGGCTGACCCGGGAACCAGACCGAGCTGGAGAGCGGGCCCTCCCGTCTCCCACCGGGCAGGAAGGCCTGGCGCTCGCAGGCGACCTTGCGCCAGTGCCCGGGCAGGGATCAGGGGGCTCAGCGCCTTCGCGGGAGGTAGAGAGAGCTGGGGGCATCTGTGTGATCACCCCGCGTAGGTCCGCGCTGAGCCAGGACACAGGACAACTGCCCGCGCCCGGTTAGACAGGCGAAGCCCTGGGAAGCAGTGGGAGAGGGAAAGACTGGGCCGGCGCGGGGCCGCATATGCCTGTAACCCCAGCACTTTGGGAGGCCCAGGATGGCGGATCGCTTGAGCACAGGAGTTCGAGACCAGCCTGAGCAACATGGTGCAACCCCGTCCCTACAAAAAACACAAAAAATAGCGGGGCGTGGTGGTGCGGACCTGTGGTTCCAGCTACTTGAGAGGCTGAGGCAGGAGGATCGCTTGAGCCTGGGAGTTGGAGGCTGCAGTGAACCCTGATTGCACCCCTGCACTCCAGCCTGTAGGACAAAGCGAGGCTCTGTCTCAAAAAAAAAAAAAATAGGGCCGGGCGCGGTGGCTCACGCCTGTAATCCCAGCACTTTGGGAGGCCGAGGCGGGTGGATCACGAGGTCGGGAGATCGATACCATCCTGGGTAACACGGTGAAACCCCTTCTCTACTAAAAATACAAAAAAAAAAAATTAGCCGGGCGTGGTGGCGGGCGTCTGTAGTCCCAGCTACTCGGGAGGCTGAGGCAGGAGAATGGCGTGAACCTGGGAGGCGGAGCTTGCAGTGAGCCGAGATCGTGCCACTGCACTCCAGCCTGGGCGACAGAGCGAGACTCCGTCTCAAAAAAAAAAAAAAAAGAAAAGAAAAATAAATAAATAAATGACAGCCAGACTCACTGGGTTTGACTCCCACCTGTATGATCTTATGCAAGTTACTCAATCTCTCTGCCTTCATTTCTTCCGCTGTAAACTGGGATAGTGATAACCCCTTGTGGGTGATGTCTGAGGAGCTGGGTGAGGGAGCGGGACTGCACAGGCTCTGACTACCATTGGCCCTGGTGCGATGACACCCCGCCGGTGGGGGCAACACACACGCGTCGTCTCCCAGACATTCAGAGCAACTTCTATTAATACCCTGCCTGCCTGGGCCCCAGCCATGAGAACTGCCCCTCACTGAGGCAGAGTCTGGTCTTCCTCTTCTTGGGGAGACCCAGAACTTCCAGAGAGTGTCCTGGACCATGAAGGTGACCAGGAAAGGGAATAGGTGGGTGGAGGCCGCTGCAGTGAAGCCTCAGGCCCCCTCTGGTCTCTCCAGGGTCATCCTGGATCATCTGAATTTCCCTTTGACATGAGCATGCACAGGTTCAGCTGATTCATAATTTAATACCCTGTGGGGTTCATGCCACAGGGAAGCTCCGCTGCCCCACAGGGTCTGAGCCAGGTGGAAGAGAGCAGCCTTTTTGGACCACTGGCGGGGTCCTCTCCTTCGGCATCTAATTGAAGCCCATCTTCCCAATCAAAAGCAGGCGAAGGGCCCCAGCTTCTTCTAACACTCACTCCCTGGCCCTCACTGGCCTCCCTGCCTCTCTCTGCCCAACTTCTGGCATTGTGCAAGGTCTGAGACCTCTTTGGACATGAGGCATGTGGTCTTAACCTGGCCCTTGTTCCAGACAGGTGGGCAGACAGGTAACCAGAGCCGGTGCTCCCAGGGCAGGCGAGGGAGCCATGTGGTCAGGCCTCAGGACCCTGGGCCCCACCGGGAGATGTGCTCCTGGGCTGGAAGGAAGCAGAAGAGAGCAGGGCTCAATGGCAGCCCAGGCAGTCCCAAGATGGCAGCCCTGCTGCACTCGGTCTGGAAGTGCCCATGGCTGTGGTCCCTGTGGCGCTCCAGGCCTTCCTAGCAGAGGCTGCTGGGAGCTGGTGCCATGCTAGGTTTTGCCTCTGCCTCCACCACAGTTCATGGGGCTCCCAGGAACACCAACAAACCCAACAGGTTCCCAGGCAGCAGCTTTCATGACAGGAGAGGGTCCTTGGAGAAATCCCCTGCAGAGCTGTAGCTCTAGTCCTTCCTGCATGGCCTTGCTGTATGAAGCTGGGCCCATCGTTGCCCCTCTGGGCTCAGGAGCCCACAGGTACAAGGCCATCAACAGGGCATCCTCTATGGCCCCGTGTGCCCAGACCCACTCTGAACCTGCCACCTAGATACCCTTGCAGGCTGGACCGGGTCAGCAGCACCCCCAGAGTCAGGGATCAGAGAAGGGGAGCCTCAGGAAGTCCCTCACCAAACTGGCAGATGTAACGGTTTCGGGTTTTGCAGCGCTGGTCGTTCCAGTTGAAGGCAGCTGAAGCCTGCAGCTCCACGCAGTTGCCAAACCTGCAGGCCAGGGTGTGGTGCTCAGGAGGCAAGAGTGAAGTCAGGGATCCGGGAGAGGCCTAAGCCCACCACCCATCAGGACCCTGCATCTCAGCGGCTCCAGTGCCCCCACCTGCCGATGGGGCTGCTGGGAGACAGGCCCGTCCCCAAGCCCCCAGCCCTGATCCACTTCTCAGGGAAGCCCCTTCCTGGGGTAACAGCTCTGCCTACCCCATGGCAGCACTCAGCCACACCAGCCTGTGGGGATGGTGGGGACTGGAATAGACAGCCCACTTGAGAGGTACACCTGGGAACCCAACAAGGCCCAGACTTCCTCCAGGCAACAGGCCAGGGGCACAGGCCGGCTGTTGGCAAGGAGGGCTGGCTGAAATCGCTGGAGCCCTTGGTGGCCTCGCAGCTGGACCACCTCCACCCTGGCCCTGGGCATTGCTGGGCTTTGAAGAGCAGGGTGGGGCCACGTGACCAGAGGGTTCTTGCTACAGGATGGCTGGTGGGTCTGCAGGTGCAGGGTTGTATTGTGAATGAGTGCAGGTGGGTGACAGCTAAGGAATGCTGGCATCAGTGTAACTGATGCAGGCAGAGGGCATGCAGAGGGAGGGGTGAGTGGATGAGAATTGGAGGGATGGAGTCACAGCCAGGGGACACTGGGGATGGACAGATGGATGGAGGCTTCCTGGGTCCCTCTCTCCCCCACGTGACGTGCCTTCTGGCTTGCATCTCCCTCACCCCACCACCGGCCCACACCAGCTGTGCCCACAACTCTCTGGCACCTGAGCAGGCACCAGGGAAGGATCAGACCCTCAAAGGGCCCAGCCAGGCAGCGGGATGGGGGGCTCCACCAGGCAGGCCCAAGTGAGAAGGAGGCCCAGGGGAGGGAGGCACCCCACACTTACCCGTGGTTGTCAGGCTGCCCAAAGCCAAAACTGGTGAAGGCCTGGTGCTCCCCTGTGGCCCAGCGGAAGGAGTCCTTGGCGGTCTTGTAGGTGAGCCCTGGGCTGGGGTAGTCAAGGTTGGCCCACTCAGACCCTGGAGTCTGCTGCCAGCTGCCTTTCTGGCCCCTCTTCCCAGCGCTGGCAGCCCCCATGTGCTCCCTACCTGGGCCCTCCCCGGGAAAGGAGGTGAGCAGCTGGCCCCGCTCTGGGCTCCAGGCCCTCAACACACCCTTGCCATCTGCTGGCAGCCGCCATGGCCCAGGGTTCCTGCAGCAGGGTGGGGCATCACAACCCCTTACTCGCCATACCCCCAATCAGCTGGGCACTCACCGATCCAGAAGTTCGTGGTCTCGAAGTCACTGTCAATCACCTCGTTGGTGGTCTCCAGGCGGCCCAGATAGAAGGCGAGGATGTCCTGTACTTTCTGGCTCTTGATCTGGGCCAGCACCCCGCCTTTCCTCTGTAACCCCACCCTGGGTCACACAGGCAAGGCTCCCAGAGCCCAGGCTGCCCCTTCCTGCCACCCCTGCCCATGGCCTAAGATGCCACGTGTGTGTGCTGGCCGGGCTATCATCACCCCCAGCCCGCACAGCCTCCCTTCCAAGAGCAGGGGTCCCTTCTGCTCCCGTCTGCTTCTCTTCTCCCTGTGCACAGGGGCGCGACCAGCAGCCCACGAGCCCAGGCAAGGTCTGGCCCCTGAGGAGGTTCTGTTTCACCTGCACAGTGTCTTAAATATATCCAAATTGATTGCCAACCCCAGTAATTAATTGTGGTTTCGAGAGTTGCCAGTGGAAGTCTGGGTTGCTGGTTTTCTTGAACAACCCCGAGCTCTGGCCACCCTGACCTTGCATTCCTGCAAGGAAACCAGTGGCTGGAACTCCCTTAGATGGAGGTTGGTCTTGACCTTGGCCCCTCAGGTCAATAAGTGACCTCCTGGCTTCTATGAGCCTTGGGGTCCATGACCCCTGCTTTACGCTGATGAATAGGGTGAGGTCAGAGACATTGAAGGAACCACTCTCACTCCAGGGTCCCTGCATTAAGACCCTCACTTGAGGCCCTAGGGGGTTCCTAGGAAGCTAGGGGTGACTGTCACCTGACATTTCATCCTGGCTCTGTAATAGGTGTCTGCCTCTGAAGACACCATGAAGCAGTCTCCGTCGATCCTCAGGTCACAGGTGTGGAAGGGAAAATGCACCTTGGCTGGGGTAGGGGAGCCTGAGTTTGTGTGTGGACTTCAGAATCCCTGCCCTTTCCCCTGCCCTGCCGGGGAGCTAAGCTCAGGGTACCCCTTCCTCTGGCCACCTGCTCCAAAAGAGTGGGTGGGAGGGTCAGGAGTGAGCTGGTAAGTTGGAATATTGAGCTTGCTCTCTCTCAAAAGAAAAAAAAATCCATGGTTTATAGCATTTGCCAATTTCTTTGGTGTAAATATCCATGCTGTGGCCAGTTTCAAGATCTCAATGTGTTGTCACTGAATGAGTTGGAAAGAGAGACACACAGCGGGCTCCTGGGAGCTGATGCCCCATTGAAGGGGGGTCTTGAGAGGAGCTGGCTCTTTGGGGGCCCTGGGGCAGGACTCACTGGCACACTGGGCTCCCCCGTAGCCGATGTCACAGACGCACGAGCACTCCTCCTCCCGGAACCGGCCGTGCACACACTGCAGGCTGCACCTCACTGCCAGGGCAGGGCAGTGGGGCAGAGGCTCAGCCCCCAGCCTTCTGGACCCCACACTGCCCCCCAAAGGCCTCGAACATCCAGGGAATGCCAACCACAGCAAGAATACCCCTCCCAGAGAGAGAACCCACCAAGGCTTCCGATTGCTGGCACGCCTGGTGTCTTTGGTTTGGTCCCCATTGCAGAGTGAGGCATATTGGAGTTTGGGAGGTGACCTGCCCATGGTCACAGAGTGGGTTAGGGTAGAGGGGCAGTAGGGCAAGAATCCACTTCTGGGTCCTAATTCTGTCCTCCTCCCAGAGCCTAAGGGGCTGAACCTGATTTCACTTTGAATCTCCTGCACAGCTCAGGGTCTGGCAAACAGCTAGTGCTCAGTGAATGCTTGTTGAAAGAATGTATGCAGTGGGCAGACTCAGGGAGTACACAGTCAGCACCTCTGACACCCTTGAGACTCTCAGGAAGTGTAGCAGCCCTAGGGCCTGCCACGAGAGCAGGGCTGGGCACACCCAGGCTCCAGTGCCCTCACCTTGGCAGTATCTGCCCGTGTAGCCAGGGGGACAGTGGCAGTGGCAGGTGCTGATGTTGAGACGTCCATGGTTCTGGCAGCTCATGCGACAAGGATTCCTGGGGACCTCTGGTCAGAGGAGGAGGGGACTCTGAGAAAAGGGTCTCCTCCCAGCAGGCCGGGCAGGAGCCTCCCTGGGTGCTAAGGGCCAGGACTTCTGGGACAGCCCAGTAGGATGCTACCACCCCCACCCCAGGGTCAGCAGACTGAGCCCTCATGCACTCACCACAGAGCCCCCCTGCATGGTCCCAGGCTTTGAAGCAGCCTGAGACACTGGCTGTGCAGAGCGAACACCAGGCACCCTTCTTATAGGGGACGATTGTCTTCCCGTTGACCTCCCAGTTGCCTCTGTGAGAACGAGCAGGCACCACAGGGTGTGGGAGGGCCTGGCCTTGGGCAAGGCAGTGGCAGGGCCCTGCTGCCTGCCCCCCTGGCCCCTTCAGCTCCTGCGGCCAGGCCAGGGAGTCAGGGAGCTGGGTGAGATAGGGAGATTCCCTGGGAGAGAAGAGATGGCCTCCAAACCAATCCTGGACAAACTCCCTGATACCAGAACCAGTATCCAGGAAGGGACATCCGCAGAGCAGCACCTTCTGCATGGCCAGAATCTTTAGCACCCTCTGCCTTTCCTCTCCTCCCCTCTCCCACCAAGGGTGCAGAGCAAGGCATCAGGGACTTTACTTTCGGGTGGATGGGTGGGAATCTCACCCTCGGTGAAAGCACCCCTCCCTGTCTCCCAGACATCCCAGCAGAGGGTGTAGCAGGGCTTACCCGGGGGAGTAGGCACAGACAAAGGCTTCTATCGCTGCCTGGCCTGCAGAGCACAGGTGCCGCCCACAGCCCAGCTGGCTTGAGGTGGCCCACACGAGCTACAGGAGACACAGGGGATCAGAAACCCTATTGTGAACCACCCCTGGGGAGGGGGACACAGCTTTCACTATCATCCAGGTGAACAGAGGGCTCCCTTACCTCCTCGAGGGCTCAGGAGCAGCAGCTGTCCTGGGCAGGGGTAGAAACATGGGTGGGAATAGTTCAGGAAGGCTTATTTATTTATTTATTTATTTATTTATTTATTTTTGAGATGGAGTTTTGCTCTTGTTGCCCAGGCTGGAGTGCAATGGCCCGATCTTGGCTCACCACAACCTCTACCTCCTGGGTTCATGTGATTCTCCTGCCTCAGCCTCCCGAGTAGCTAGGATTACAGGCGACTGCCACCATGCCTGGTTAATTTTTTTGTATTTTTAATAGAGATAGGGCTTCTCCATGTTGGTCAGGCTGGTCTTGAACTCCTGACCTCAGGTGAACTGCTTGCCTCGGCCTCCCAAAGTGCTGGGATTATAGGTGTGAGCCACCGTGCCCGGCCTAGGAAGGCTTTCTTAGTTGAGAGGGGGATGGAGAGGGGAGGTATCTGAAATGAGGGGAGATTGTTGATGGGTGGAGGGGAGTAGCCAAAAAAAGACTGGAACATCAAGGGCCTTGTGACTGCATGGTGACCACAACCATTCATTTCTTGCACTAGGCCACTCCTTTAAATGTGACTCTGCAGCTTTTTGCAGCAAAGAGAGGTGTCTCTTTCCTTGCTCCTTGAATCTGGCTGGCTCTGTAACTGGTTTGGCCACCAGAATGCCACAGAAGTGATATACTGAGCCGATTTTGAACCTAGGCCTTAAGAGACCTTGCCATTTCCACTCATTCTCATAGAACCATGCTCAGTCACCACATGAACAAACTCAGTATAGCCTGGTGGAGTCTGGAAGGCCTCATGGAACAGAGATGAACCATTAGAGGCCTTTTTGCACAGCCAGCTCCCAGCCGGCCCCCTAGTTGATTGCAGGTGTATGAGTGGGCCCAGCCAAGACCAGAAAACCTCCCTGCTGAGCCCAACCCAAGTGGCTGACCTGCAGAATCGTAAGCTGCTAAATTTTGGGGTAGTATGTCATGCAATAAAAGCTAATGGATACAGGTCTGCAAACCAGTTTAAAGTCTTAGAATCAGCAACAGCTTGGAAATAGCACAAATGGTCAATATATAAGAAGAGTGAAACAAACTCTCCAGTAGAGACTGTAAATGACATGTACAAGACTGGCTTGAAGCAGGCAGATGTGAACATGTGATCATATACATGTATCCAACACTTAAAGAATATGTATCATTTTTAGGAATGCATGGGACTTTTGCAAACCACAAAGGAGGACCACACATTAGACCACTAAGCAAGTTTCAACAAATAGCAAAGAATCAGCACATCCTACAGGCCACATTCTATGAATTCAATGCAATGAAATTTAAAGTAAATAATTTACAAGTAAATAGAGAAGATAACATAGTTTAGAAACTTAAAGATACACTTCCAAATCTAAAACAACATCATGGCCAGGTGTGGTGGTTCACATCTGTAATCCCAGCACTTTGGGAGGCTGAGTTGGGTGGATCATGTGAGTTCAGAAGTTCAAGATCAGCCTGGCCAACATGGCAAAACCCCGTCTCTATTACAAATACAAAAAATTAGCCAGGCATGGTGGCACACACCTGCAGTCCCAGCTACTCTGGACCTGAGGTGAGAAGATCACCTGAACCCAGGAAATTGAGGCTGCAGTGAGCTGAGATTGCACCACTGCACTCCAGCCTGGGTGACAGAGCCAGACCCTGTCTCAAAACAAACAAAAACAACATCATGATTGGAAATAGAAAAAACATCAAAACTTATTGGATGCAGCTGAAATCGTTTAAAGGGAAATTTATAGCTTTAAATGTATATAGTAGAAACAAAAAAAGATTTAAAATTAATGATCTAAACATTCACATCAAGAAAATTAGAAACAATAATAGAGGCTGGGCATGGTGGCTCAAGCCTGTAATCCCAACAGTTTGGGAGGCCAAGGCAGGTGGATTACCTGACGTCAGGAGTACTAAAAATACAAAAATTAGCCAGGTGTGGTGGCAGGCGCCTGTAATCCCAGCTACTCAGGAGGCTGACGCAGGAGAATCTCTTGAACTGGGGAGGCGGAGGTTGTAGTGAGCTGTGATCGCACCACTGCACTCTGGCCTGGGCAACAGAGCAAGACTCTGAATCAAAAAAACAAAAACAAAAACAAAACAAACAAAAAACAACCACCAACAACAAAACAGAGTTAGGTTTTTCACACCTTTGAGTCTGACAAAACTTAAGGAGCCAAGGCTGGGCACAGTGGCTCACACCTGTAATCCCAGCACTCTGGGAGGCCGAGGCAGGCGGATCATGAGGTCAGGAGATCAAGACCACCCTGGCTAATACAGCGAAACCCTGTCTCTACTAAACAAAATACAAAAAAATAGCCGGGTGTGGTGGCGTGTGCCTGCAGTCCCAGCTACTAGGGAGGATGAGGCAGGAGAATGGTGTGAACCCAGGAGGCGGAGCTTGCAGTGAGCCGAGATCGCACCACTGCACAGTAGTAGCCTGCGCGACAGAGCAAGACTCCGTCTCAAAAAAAAAAAAAAAAATTAAGGAGCCAGAAGATCTTCGGGAAGTGGGAACTGGTTTGCTGGTCTGCACAGTTGGTGTAAGCACTTTGGCAACACCTAGTTGTAGGGGCACATGTTCTTTTTTTTTCTGAGCCAGGGTTTTACTCCTGCTGCCCAGGCTGGAGTGCAATGGCACAATCTCAGCTCACTGCAATCTTCACCTCCCAGGCTCGAGCAATTCTCCTACCTCAGCCTCCCAAGTAGCTGGAACTACAGGTGCACACCATCACACCTGGGTAATTTATGTGGTTTTTTTGTAGAGGCAGGTTTTTGCCATGTGGCCCAGGCTGGTCTCGAACTCCCGGGCTCAGGCAATCCTGCCACCTTGGCCTCCCAAAGTGCTGGGATTACAGGCGTGAGCCACCGCACCTAGCCTTGTGTAATATTTAAACATGCACAACCCACTTGCACAGGTAGGAGAGGTATTAAATATTTCCTGCGATTTTGCTTGTGTTTTTCAGCGCATCTGAAGAGCGCCAGGTGGGTGTAGAAGACCCTCAACAAATATTTGTTGAATGAAGAGAAAAAATGGAAACTTGCTTGGCAGTGATGCTCCTGAACTTTGGGAAGATTCCCTGCAGGGAGGGACAGCGGGAAAAGGGGAGGAGCAGGGCTTTAGTTTAGTAGCATCTTCTAAACCTAGGTAGTGGGTAAGAGTGGGGCCGTTTTAAATTTATGTTTGAGGCTGGGTGCGGTGTCTCACACGTGTAATCCCAGCACTTTGGGAGGCCCAGGCAGGTGGATCATTTGAGGTCAGGAGTTTGAGACCCAGCCTGGCCAACATGGTGAAACCCTATCTCTACTAAAAATACAAAAATTAGTGGGGTGTGGTGGCTCGTGCCTGTAGTCCCAGCTACTTGGGAGGCTGAGGCAGGACAGTCACTTGAATCTGGGAGGCAGAGGTTCTAGTGAACCGAGATCAAGCCATTGCACTCCATCCTGGGTGACAGAACAAGACTTCGTCTCAAATAAATAAATAAATACATTTATGTTTGAAATTATTTATATTTCAGATTGAAAAAAAGTGGCTTAGGCCAGGCATGGTGGCTCACGCCTGTAATCCCAGCACTTTGGGAGGCTGAGGCAGGCAGATCATTTGAGGTCAGGAGTTCGAGACCAGCCTGGCCAACATGGTGAAACCCTGTCTCTACTAAAAATACAAAAAAATGAGCTGGGTGTAGTGGCGCACACCTGTAATCCCAGCTACTTGTGAGGCTGAGGCACAAGAATCGCTTGAATCTAGGAGACGGAGGTTGCAGTGAGCTGAGATCACGCCACTGCACTCCAGCCTGGGGTGACAGAGTGAGACCATGTCTCCAAAAAAAGAAAAAATGTGGCGGGGCACAGTGGCTCACGCCTGTAATCCCAGCACTTTGGGAGGCTGAGGTGGGTGGATCACTTGAGGCCAGGAGTTCAAGACCAACCTGGCCAACATGGTAAAACCCCATCTCTACTAAAAGTATAAAGCCATTAGCCAGGCCTGGTGGCACATGCCTGTAGTCCCAGCTAGTCAGGAGGCTGAAGTACAAGAATCACTTGAACCCAGGAGGCGGAGGTTGCAGTGAGCCGAGATCACGCCACTGCACTCTAGCCTGGGCAACAGAGCAAGACTCCGTATCAAAAAAAAAAAAGTAAAATTAAAGCAATTGGAGGAAAAGGAATCCCAACATTTAGGACAAACTGTAGCCTCTTCTGAGATGGCCCAGTGGAAGTCTGTATCTGGGAGCTGGCACACTGGCCTCACCTGCAGCACACTCACCTGCGTGTAGTGGGTGCAGGTGGCGTTGTGAGCACACTCTCCTGCCGTGTGGCTGTACCGCTGCCCCTCTGCAAACCATAGGCTGACCACTTCGACAAAGGACGCCAAGCCTGCGGGCAGCAGCTGCACGTTCCAGCCCACTTGCAGGGTGCGCCACGGGCCGGACGCCAGGCTTGGGGTTGGGGTTCCACAGAGGGCTGCCCTGGCTTGAGCCAGTTGGGCCAGGCTGTCACTCCAGTCCTGGGGGCAGCACAAACAGACATCTGTGGGAGGCCTTTGACTGCTGGGCCAGGCCTCAAAGATTCAACTCCCCTGCCATCTCTGAGCATCCACCGGGTGCCAGGTCAGGCGGCAAAGAGAGCACTGGATGAGGAGTCCTGCTGGAGGAAGCACTGGTGTTGTCTGATGTCCCTCCAGGAGGAGCCCAGCTCCTCTCATGACTGAGCCTCCATCTCCAAATCCTGTCGTGGGCATCCTTCGGCCCTGCCCAGGCAGTGGGACCCACTCCTGCTGTCTTTCTCCCATCTGGTCATGTGAGCAGTGCCCACGCGTTGCAGACTGGTTCTGTGTTTGGGCCCTGGCCATTGTCAGAAAGGCTCAACTGCTCCCACCCGGCCATGCTGCCCTCCTGTGATGCAAAAAGCCCTACAGCCATGCCTCTCTGCCCTAGTCTCCTGCCCCCAGGAGCCTGGCCTCATATGCTCCCCACCACGCACAGGTGACCCCGCCCCCTCCCTCTTCTTTTTTTTTTTTTTGAGACAGAGTCTCACCCTGTCGCCCAGGCTGGAGTGCAGTGGAGAAATCTCGGCTTACTGCAACCTCCGCCTCCCAGGTTCAAGCAATTCTCCTGCCTCAGCCTCCCAAGCAGCTGGGATTATAGCCATGTGACACCACGCCTGGCTAATTTTTGTATTTTTAGTAGAGACGGGGTTTCACCATGTTGGCCATTGCTGGTCTCAAACTGCTGACCTTAGGTGATCTGCTTGTGTCAGCCTCCCAGAGTGCTGGGATTACAGGTGTGAGCCACCGTGCCCAGCCCCCTCCCTCTTCTTAAACAAGGGGCCTGGCAATCACCACCCCTGGGTGACTTGGTGCAGTCCCCTGATCTCCCGAGACTCCCTGAGCTCATCTGTAAACGGAGCAGGGAGGTGCCTGCAGGATAGGACTCACAAGCACAGAGTGGATGCAGGGAGGGGGGCCCCTCAGGGCTGCACCCCAAGCCAACTTCATCCTGCACTAATGTCCATCGGGGTTTTACCTCTGATGAAGGCTGGGGCCAGGAGCTGGGGGCTCCCCGGGTCCCTCAGCAGCCCTCCACCCCCACAAGACCTTCAGTCTCCACTGTGTCCAAAGAAGGGGTGCCATGGAGCCCTAGAGGCCCGGAGGGTGCTCGGGGCCGGGCCACGAGGGAGGCTGAGCCATGGAGCTCCATTTGCACCTTTGTGGAAATGAAGTTTTCTAGGACTTTGACAAAAGGGCCCTGGAAAGGGTGCCAGCTGCCAGCCAACGACCACCACAGCCCCTCCTGGGGTCCCAGGCAGGAGTACCCAACCACGGAGGTCACAGCTGGGAGCACCCCTGGTTGCCCAGGGTCTGATCCTGAGGAGAGGCAGAGCCACTCAGGGCTGGGAATGGGGGAGAAGCGACCCCCCGCATTTAGCCACCCCACCCCCACCTCCTGGGAAACTGACCCTAGAGTGCTCAAGGTCGCCACCGTGGCCGCCTGCCTTGGAGGAGTTCATGGGAAGCAGCCATGGGGAACCCTCCCGCCCCCACCACCCTGCCCTGGCTCCCTGGGCTGCTAACATGGGCTGGGGCTGCTGGGGTCCCAGACAATGGGGGGCAGCATTTCTGAGCCTCCAGATGACAGTCCCAACCCCTCAGCCCCAGCCGGGCTGGTGGGGAACTCTATACCCCCGACCCCCGGCCCCTGCTGAAAATGTGGAAAATGTGGACGAGTGAGTGAGCAGAGAACATGGGCAAGGCCAGTCCTAGTGGCTCCGATAAGCTCAGGAGGAGGCGCTGGGTCCTTGCCGCACAGAAGCCCCTCCCCAGCCCAGCACGACCTTCTCCCTCCCTGGCCCGGCCGCCCATCCTGCAGGGCTCCTCGTGAAGCTCCCCTTCCCTGGAGGAGGGGATCCGGCTCCTCCTGTGGCTCCTGGTCTCTGTGGCAACAAGATGCCAGGGAATGCCCAAGGTCCTGCCCTTCAGGCGAGTGGGAGCCAAGGGGCCCGACCTCCTGAACTGAGGGTGGGGGGTTAAGAAACTGCAGAGACCCCCAGCAACCAGGGCCTCCGTCCCTCAGGGGCAAGGTGGCTGGCTGTGCCTGCCCACCCTGGTCAAGTGGAAGGGCACCTGGACAGGCGTGGCCTCCTGAGCTGCCCTCTGGGGTCCGCGCCTCCGGCCACCCCCCTGGCAGAGCCCAGCTGGGTCGGGTACTCACCAGCCTCCGCATGTCAGCCGCAGGGGGCTGGACCCAGCTGCGCAGGCGGTTGTGCAGGGAGAGGAGCAAGAAACTCTCCTTCCTGTTCAGGGCTGGGGTGGAGAGAGAAGGTCAGGCAGCCTGAGGATGGGGGGACCTGAACCCAACACACGGCAAAATAAGCATGTGTCCCTGCCCTTGGAAAACAAGATGGGAGAGGAGTGTGGTGGGTGCAGGGGACGTGGGGCATAGCAATGGAGCGAGGCTGAGAGAGAGACCAGGTACAGCAGGCGTGGGCTGAGTGCTGGGGTTGGGGTGGTGGGAGGGAACAGCGGTGGGGGCTGGGTGTAGGGGGGCCAGCCCTGGCTCCCAGCAGGCCCCTGTCTGGGGCTCCTCTGGGCCACTGAGTTTCTCCAGGCCCCAGCCACAGCGTTCCTCGGGCGTTCCTCCTTGACCCCAGCCCTGGCCCTCCTTCCTCCTCCTTCCTCCCCAGTCCAGCATCCACCCCTCACTGCCCACGGGCTGTCCCAGGGCTTCCTCATTAAACCACCCGCACGGCCTGGGGCTCAGGCCTGGGACCGGGCTTCCAGAAGTCTCCTAGCACCCACTCCTCAGAGCTCGTAATGGTGCCTCCACCTACCTCCTCACCAGGTGTCCCTTACCTCCGGCCATCGGAGCCTGCTCCTGCAGCTGAGGTGGCCACACCTCTGCCCAGGTGGTGCCAAGGAGGGCCAGGAGCACAGCCAGGAGATGCCCCCAGCCAGGGGAGGTCTCTGGATGCAGCATGGGTCTGTTGGGCCCGTCAGGCGCTCCGTGCACAGCCTGGCTCAGCCACCCGGCTTGCTTCTCAGGCTGGATGGAGCTATTCACAATCTCCAGGAGTCAGGCCGGGCTGGTGGACAAAAGAGGGAGGCTGGTGAGTGAGTAATCAGTGTGTCCAAACAGCCTCCTGTTGGCGCTGGCATGAAAAGAGACAACTCCGG
Source organism: Gorilla gorilla gorilla (assembly GCF_029281585.2). Classification (NCBI taxonomy): domain Eukaryota; kingdom Metazoa; phylum Chordata; class Mammalia; order Primates; family Hominidae; genus Gorilla; species Gorilla gorilla. Next base: position 104,926,024 of record NC_073242.2, read on the forward strand.
GGGATGCCTGCCTGCTCCGGCCTCGGCCTGGCCAGCCCACCCCCGACAGCAGGCAGAGTGGCGTGCACTGACCCGCGGCCCCTGCTAATCATTGTGGGATTATTAGCACCCTTGGGGAGCCCCCAGAGACCCCGCTGATTGGCCCGCGGACATTCCAGTGCTGCAGATTAGTGACCGATGGCCGTGTCCTGGCTGGGACAGTGTCCTCCGAGCCCACTGATGGCTTCCGCTCCCCAGCCCCGGGCCCTGGGAGGAGGACCTCGGCTATGGTCCTTCTGGTGAGCAGGAACTGGGCAAGACCCCAGGGGAGTTCTTTCCTTTCTTGGGAAGCTCGTCCCAACCCCCCAGCCATGAATTAAACATAGGCAAGAGGTAACCGCACACCAGAGGGGTGCAATCTGTGGGCTCAAAGGGGGGTGGGCTGAGGCTGCACCTGCACGGGGAAAAGGGTGCCTTAGGAAAGTCTGTCTGGGCAGGGTCAGGGGCTGGGCCCAGCCCCGGTGCCCACCACCCTCACCCACGTGACTACAGGCCAGGGGGGAGTGAGGCAGGAGGAGTCAAAGCAGGCGGGGACCAGAGCACGTGATGCCCTGGGCTGACTCCAGTCCTGCTGGGATCACGTCCGCCTCTAGAAAAACAGGCGGCGTAGCAGATGGGCAGCACGTTGCCATGATGTGCCATGGCCCGGCCGTGGCTGGCGTGATCCCACCAGAGTGAGCTGGAGCAGATCTGTACCATGGGCCAAGTTTCTCAGAAAATACATCGCTTCCTGCGGGCTGCAGCCTAATGCCCACGTTTCTCTCGGGGCAGACCAAAGGTTATTCAACCAGGGCAAAGGACAGCCTTGCAAACCAACTACGTCCTCCTTCTGGAGTTTGTGTGACCCCTGGCCCCTGAGCCCACACCCTCTCAGAGCAGGGTTCCAACTTCGTGGAAGCTCTGCTGAGATGCAGGGTAGGGTTGGCTTTCCTGGGGAAACACCAGTGGAATGTGGCTATCGTCATGGGTGCCAGGGATGGGGATGAGGCCAGGCATACAGGCCAGGAAGGCGGTCTGGAACTGCGTGTCCCCCACAATACCTAGGGGCTCAGGAGTTTCTTCTCCCTCAAACAGAAACCCAGCACCCTCAGGGTCACTGCGTGTGGGTCCTAGCAATGCTTAATAGCTACCTGTTTTTTGATGTATTTTTATTTTTATTTTTTAGACAGTTTCACTCTGCCACTCAGGTTGGAGTGTTATAATCTCAGCTCACTGCAGCCTTGACCTCTTGGGCCCAAGTGATCCTCCCACCTCAGCCTCCCAAGTAGCTGGGACCAGGTGTGTGCCACCATGCCTGGCTAATTATTATTTTTTTTTTTGGTAGAGACAGGATTTCATCGTCTTGCCCAGGCTGGCCTCCAACTCCTGGGCTCAAGGGATCTTCCCACCTTGGCCTCCCAAGGTGCTGGGGTTGCAGGCATGAGCCACCACACCTGGCCAAGCCACCTGTGTTTATGGAGCTCACAAAGCCTGTTTGCATGTGTGAGTTCAAGTTATTGCCACAAGAACCTGGTGCGGTAGCAGATGGGATGCCCGTTGTGTAGATGAGGAAATGGGCTTAGTGTGTCTAAGGGGCTTGTCCAAGGTCACTCAGCGAGTGCATGGAGCATCCCAGTTAATCCAAGGTTTCTGCCTTCCCATTCCCAACGCTTTAATTCACATCCTGATCTTTCCCAGTGCAGTTTCCACAGCTCTGCTATGCCGGGTGATAAAAGACCCACTTCCTACAATTGGGCTTCCATGGCAAACACGGCCAGTTGACCCATATAGTATGATGCCAGGCACTTGGGACAGGCGGGAGAAAAAGATATTTTGGGGATTAGGGTGGAGCAACTTTTGAAGGGTCCCATGGCCCTGGCTCACTGCAAGAAGAGTCCCAGGCCGGGTGTGATGGCTCATGCCTGTAATCCCAGAACTTTGGGAGGCCAAGGCAGCCAGATCACTTAAGGTCAGGAGCTCGAGACCAGCCTGGCCAACATGGTGAAATCCTGTCTCTACTAAAAATACAAAAATTAGCTGGGCAGGGTGGTGGGTGCCTGTAGTCCCAGCTACTCGGTAGGCTGAGGCAGGAGAATTGCTTGAATCTGGGAGGCGGAGGTTGCAGTGAACCAAGATGGCACCACTGCACGCCATCCTGGGCAACAGACCGAGACTCTATCCCACCCCCGACCCCTCAAAAAAAAAAAAAAGAGTCCCAGGAGAGCAAGGTTCAAGGGCCAGAAGAGAAGCTGAGTGGATAAAAGATTAATGAGATACTGGAAGACCTAGGCTGGAACCGACACGCTGTGTGACCCAGAGGATGGCACTCCCACTCCTGAAACTCAGTATCCAATGGTGTAGAGCTGGGATGACCTCTCTGCTGGGCCCCTAACCAGGGCATTGCAACTTGGTTTCCATGGTACTCCCTCCTGGGTTCAGACTTTTTAGTGGAGCCTGCTCGGTGGCTGGGGTGGGTTTGGAGAATGGGCAGCCTCATTCTTGCAAGGCAGCTTTCCCCAGGTGAGGCTACTACAGGGTTTACATCCACCACCCAGATTGTAGGATTCACATTTTGCTATATTTTCTTTATCACCTGTGTCTCTATCTATCCCACCCCTCTCCAGCTCATGCATAGCTGATACCTCTTCTCACAGTCTGCATTTGAAGGTTACAGCGTTCGAGTCATTTTGTCTCTTCCTGAAGCAGCTCCTTTCTTTAAAGCCTTGAAATCTTGTTGATGGTCTCAAAAAAAAAAAAAAAAAAATTTAACTCTAGGAGAGTTGTGGCCACATTTTCTTTTAAAAATTACATGTCCAGGCCAGGCGTAGTAGCTCACTCACACCTATAATCCCAGCACTTTGGGAGGCCAAGCTGGGTGGACTGCTTGATCTCAGGAGTTTGAGACCAGCCTGGGCAGCATGGTGAAACCCTGTCTCTAAAAAAAATACAAAAAATTAGCTGGGCGTGGTAGCACGTGTCCATAGTCCCACCTACCTGGGAGGCTGAGGTGGGAGGATAGCCTGAGCCAGGGATATCAAGGCTGCAGTGAGCTGTAATCGTGCCACTACACACCAGCCTGGGTAACAGACCAAGATTCTGTCTCAAGAAAAAAAAAAATTAGGCCATGTGCAGTGGCTCATGCCTGTAGTACCAGCACTTTGGGAGGCCAAGGTGGGCGGATCACCTGAGGTCAGGAGTTTGAGACCAGCCTGGCCAACATGGCAAAATCCCGTCTCTACTAAAAATACAAAAATTAGCTGGGTATGGTGGCACACACCTGTAATCCCAGCTACTTGGGAGGCTGAGGCATGAGAATCACTTGAGCCCAGGAGACAGAGGTTGCAGTGAGCTGAGATCACACCACTGCACTCCAGCCTGGGCAACAGAATGAGACTCTGTCTAAAAAAAAAATCAGTCTATTTGATTTTTAAATTTTTCTTCAGACGAAGTCTGGCTCTGTTGCCCAGCTGGAATGCAGTGGCACAATTTTGGTTCACTGTGACCTCTGCTTCTGGGGCTTTGACCTCCACATCCCAGGCTCAAGCCATCCTCCTACCTCAAACTCCTGAGTAGCTGGACTGTGGGTGTGCGCCACCATGCCAGGTAATTTTTGTATTTTTAGTAGAGATGGGGCTTCACCATGTTGCCCAGGCTGGTCTCAAAGCTCAAGTCATCTGCTGGGATTATAGGCGTGAGCCACCACAACCAGCCCCAAATTAGTATGTTGAAGTCCTACCTCCATTACCTCCGTGTCACTGTATTTAGAGACAGGGTCTTTAAAGAGGTAATTAAAGTTAAATGAGGTCACTGGGGTGGGTCCTGATCCAGTCTGACTGGCCTCGTTATAAGAAGAGACACAGAGGGAAGATCCTGTGAAGACACAGGGAGAAGGCGGCTGTAGACAAGCCAAGGAGAGAGGTCCTCAGAGGGAACCAACCCCCCGGCACCTTGATCCTGGCCTTTATGCCTCCAGAACTCTGAGAAAATACATTCTGTTTTTTAAGCCACCCAGTGTGTGGTACCTTGTATGGCAGTCGTAGCAAACGAATACAGCCCTTATGCAAAACATACAGCTAATATCACACTTAACAGTGAGACCAAAGACTTTCCTCCCTAAGATCAAAACAAGGCAAGGATGTCTTTTCTCACCGGTCCCACTAAACATTGTACTATTGAATGCGCAATTTGTGCAATAAGTTAAGAAAAAGACATTAAAGGCATCCACACTGAAAAGAAAGAAGTAAAACTATCTTCATTTGCAGATGACATAATTCTACCGTAGAAAATCCGAAGGAATGTATAAAAAAAAAAAAACCCTACTAGAATAAAGGTCTCAGAATACAAAATTAACATACCAAAATCCACTGCATTTCTACAAATTGGCAATAAATAATCGGCAAATGAAATTGAGGAAACAGTTCCACACATGGCCAGGCACAGTGGCTGACATCTGTAATCCCAGCACTTTCCGAGACCGAGGCAGATGGATTGCTTGAGGTCAGGAGTTCAAGACCAGCCTGGCCAACATGGTGAAACCTCATCTCTACTAAAAATACAAAAAATTAGCCAGGCGTGGTGGTGGGCAACTGTAATCCCAGCTACTCTACTCAGGAGGCTGAGGCAGGAGAATTGCTTGAACCCGGGAGGCAGAGGTTACAGTGAGCCGAGATTGCGCCACTGCACTCCAGACTAGGCGACAGAGTGACTCATTCCCAAAAAAAAAAAAAAAAAAAAAAAAAAAATCCATACACATAAAAGTATAAAACAACATTGCTGAGAGAAACTAAAGATCTAAAAAAATGCATAGACATTTCACATTCATGGAATAGAAGACTCAATATTGTTTTGTTGTTTGTTTTTTGAGACTGAGTCTTGCTCTGTCGTCCAGGCTGGAGTGCAGTGGCTTGATCTCTTCCTACTGCAACCTCCACCTCCTGGGTTCAAGTGATTCTCCTGCCTAAGCCTCCCGTGTAGCTGAGATTACAAGCACCTGCCACCATGTCCAGCTACTTTCTTTTTTTTTCTTTTCATTTCTTTTCTTTTCTTTTTTTTTTTTTGAGACAGAGTCTCACTCTGTCACTGAGGCTGGAGTGCAGTGGTGCGATCTGGTCTCACTGCAACTTCCACCCCTTCGGTTTAAGTGATTTTCCTGCCTCAGCCTCCCAAATAGCTTAGATCACAGGCACCCGCCACCACACCCGGCTAATTTTTGTATTTTTAGTAGAGGCATGGTTTCACCATGTTGGCCAGGCAGGTCTTGAACTCCTGACCTCAAGTGAGCCACCCACCTTGGCCTCCCAAAGTGCTGAAATTACAGGCATGAGCCACTGCACCTGGCCAATTTTTGTATTTTTAGTAGAGACAGATTTCACCATGTTGGCCAGGGGAAGACTCAATATTGTTAAGATAGATGGTAATTCTCCCCAAATTTGTCTATTAATTCAATGCAATGCCCATCAAACTTCCAAAAGATTTTTGTTGTTGTTGTGTTTATTTTAAAGCAATTGAGAGGCCAGGTTTGGTGGCATGTGCCTGTAATCCCAGCTATTTGGGAGACTGAGGCAAGAGGATCCCTTGAGCCCTGGAGTTTGAGACCAGCCTGGGCAATATAGCAAGATCCATCTCAAAAAAAATTTGAAAACTGGATCTTAATATTTGCATGGAAAGGCAAAGGAATTAGAATAACCAAAACACATTTGAAAAAGAATAAAACTGGAGAATGTATACTACCTGATTTCAAAACTTGCTATGAAACTTCTAGTAATCACATCTATAAGATATGGAAAAAGGACAAGACATATAGATCAAGGGAACAGAATGAACAATACAGGAAAAAACTCTTACATTTATGGCCAATTTATTTTGTTTTATTTGAGGGTCTCACTTTGTCACCCAGGCTGGAGTGCAGTGGTACTATAATTGCTGAGTAGCCTCGAATTCCTGGGCTCAAGCCATCCTCATGCCTCAGCCTCCTGAGCAGGTAGGACGATAGGCACGTGCCACCATACCCAGCTACTTTTTTTTTTTTTTTCCAGACAGGGTCTCACTCTGTCACCCAGGCTGGAGTACAGTGGTGTGCTCACGGCTCCGGGGTTCAGGTGATCCTCCCACTTCAGCGTCCCAGGTAGTTGGGACTATGGGCATGCACCACCATGCCCGGCAAATTTTTTGTATTTTTGGTAGAGACGGGGTCTTGCCATGTTGTCTAGGCTGGTCTAAAACTCCTGGGCTCAAGCGATCCTCCTGCCTTGGCCTCCCAAAGCACTGGCATTACAGTTGTGAGCCACCGCGCCCGGCCCTATTCTTTTTCTTTCTTTTTTTGGGACGGAGTATCGCTCTGTCGCCCAGGCTGGAGTGCAGTGGCGCCATCTCGGCTCACTGCAAGCTCCGCCTCCCGGGTTTACACCATTCTCCTGCCTCAGCTTCCCGAGTAGCCAGGACTACAGGCACCCACCACCACACCAGGCTAATTTTTTGTATCTTTAGTAGAGATGGGGTTTCACTGTGTGAGCCAGGATGGTCTTGATCTGACCTTGTGATCCACCTGCCTTGGCCTCCCAAAGTGCTGGGATTACAATCATGAGCCACCGTGCCTGGCCCTTCTTTTTCTTTTTTTTAGATAGGGGTCTCACTATGTTGCCCAGGCTGGAGTGCAGTGGCTATTCATAGGTGCAATCATAGTGCGCTGCAATCTCCAACTCCTGGTCAGCCGCTACTTCTTAAAATGTTTCTCTGTCTGGTTCATGTTTCAAAGTCTGGTTCATGACTCTGCTACACTTCAGTTTCAAAAGCTGGTAGCAAAGGAAAGAACATGCCAGGAGCTGAGGTTCTGCTGTGATGAGACCACCCAAGCCCCCCGTATCTATACCAAGGGATCTGTTGCCCAGGCTGGAGTGCAGTGGTGCGGTCTTGGCTCACTGCAACCTCTGCCTCCCAGGTTCAAGCAATTCTCCTGCTTCAGCCTCTCAAGGAGCTGGGATTATAGATATGCACTACCACACCCGGCTAATTTTTGTATTTTTAGTAGAGATGGCGTTTCACCATGTTGGCCAGACTGGTTTTGAACTCCTGACCTCAAGTGATCTGCCCGCCTTGGCCTTCCAAAGTGCTGGGATTACAGGCATGAGCCACCGCACCCTGCCCGGATGACTTACTTAGCTCTTCAAGGCTTACGGAAGTTGGTACCTTGTGGAACTAGGCTGGGGAGGTCTGGATGCCAGATGTTCTTCTGAGGTTGCTGTTCTTGTAATTGCATATTCAAATATATCACCCAGTTGAGATGAAATGCCTAGAGCACAGCTGCGGAGTGGGACCAGCTTGGCAGAGGAGGGAATGAAGTACAAACATCCAGCAATGTTCAGGGCCCTGAAGCAGCTGGGAAGCGCAGGCGTTCAAATCACCAGAGGCATGGCTATATCAGCTCACATATCATGCACACAGATGCATGTCCTAGGCGTGGAAACAAAGCTCCCCAGACCATGGTTAACTCACCGCATGCACCTGGAGTTCCATCTGCACCAAGGCACCAGTGGTTACTTTTAGAAATAAACAAGTCACAATGAACACAGTTAAAAGATGTCAGCACTAGTGGCACTTGGGGACTCCAGCCCAGCTCCTGTCACAAGCAACTGGCCACCAGGTCTGGACCCACATCCTTTGCTCTTGGCCTACTGAGGTCATTCAGTTCTGCTCATCTCCCACAACCTGGAAACCCAAGGGGGCAGGCTGTGCAGTTCATCCTGGAAGAATAATAGAAGAGCAGCTGTCGTGCATGGAAAGATCGTGCAATGGGTCAAGTATTTAATTAATTATTTTTTGAGACAGGGCCTTGATCTGTCACCCAGGCTGGAGTGCAGTGGCGCGATCGTGGCTCATTGCAGTCTTGAACTTCTGGGCTGAAGCGATCCTTTCACCTCAGCCTCCCGGGTAGCTGGTACTACAGGCACGCACCACTATACCTGGCTAATTTTTTTATTTTTGGTAGAGACGGGGGTCTCCCTAAGTTGCCCAGGCTGGTCTTGAACTCCTGGGCTCAAGCGATCCTCCCACCTTGCCCTCCCAGTGTTGGGATTACAGGCGTGAACCACCATGCCAGTCTGGGTCAAGTATTTTATATTCATTACTTGAGTTTCATAACAACCCCATAAAGTAGGCATCACTGTCCATTTTAAAACAAGTAAACAGAGGCCTAGGAAAGGTAACCACCCAAGGTCATATACACCAAGGAACAGGCAATGCTGGCATTCAGACCCAGGCCAGTAAACCCAAAGCCCCATGCCCTTGACCCACCACAACAATCTGGGATTCTGAGGGGCTTGAGTCAGGTGACACCCCAGATCTAAGCATCTGAAGGTCCCTAACTGTGGAGCCTTTCATGAGAACAAGCCACTGGAGGGTAAGCACACGTCACTCTTCTCAAGGGAGGGTGTACTAAAGGAGCCTCATCTCACTCCCCCTGTGCCATGGAGGCCACACCAGGTGAGCACCCTTGGGAGGGAGACGCATAGCCTGACTGGGGTGCTAATGGGTCCTGGCACTGGGTTCTCCACATGAACAGTTGTGTGAATCCAGAAGGCTCAGATCACGTGCCACAGCGCCACCTACTGGCCTGCGAACAACAACATCAGGAGATCGATTCCACTGGCTTTTCTTTGTTGCTCTGTGTGATTTCTTTACATATTCTGGATACACTGTCAGATGTATGTATTAGTCTCTCTACATATAGAGAAGAATTATATAAGGAATTGACTCACGTGATTGTGCAGACCGGCAAGTCTGAAATTTGCAGGGCAGGCTGGAAACTCAGGGAAGAGTTGATGTTGCTGTTCGTCTTGAGTTGAAGGCAGTCTGGAAGCCAAAATCTTTCTTCCTGGGGGAACTTTAGTCTTTTCTCTTAAGGTCTTCAACTGATTGGGTGAGGCCCACCCATATTATGGAGGGCTTTACTGCTTTACTCAAAGTCTACTGACTTAAAAGTTAATCACATCCAAAAAGTATCTTCACAATAATATCTAGGTTGATGTTTGCCAAACATCTGGGCACCAAAGCCTAGCGAAGTTGACACATAAAATCAGCCAGCACAGCATCCACTTACTTGCTTATAAAATGGGCAGTGACACACCTTTTTTTTAGACTCAACTAATGCACATAAAATATGCGGCCTGTTGTAAAAATCTTCCCATACATGACAACTGCTTTTTACCTTCTTTTTTTTTTGAGATGAAGTCTCCCTCTTGTCACCCAGGCTGGAGTGCAATGGTGCGATTTCAGCTCATTGCAACCTACACCTCCTGGGTTGAAGCAGTACTCCTGCCTCAGCCTCCCAAGTAGCTGGGATTACAGGTGCCTGCCACCACGCCTGGCTGAATTTTTTTATTTTTAGTACAGACGGAGTTTCACTATGTTGGCCAGGCTGATCTTGAACTCCCAGTCTCAGGTGATCCACCCATCTTGGCCTCCCAAAGTGCTGGGATTACAGGTGTGAGCCACTGCACCCAGCCTACTTTTTAAATTACTCTTGCAAGACAAACTGCATGGCCTATCCCCTTGGATTTCCAGGTTGTGGCAGATGACTAGAGATGAGCAAAATGAAATGACCCAAGGAGGCCCAGAAACATTCAGCTCGAGAAGCAAATAACCCAGGCCCAGGTGTGTTGGTCAGTTGCTTGTGATGAACACTGGGCTGGAGTCCACAAGTGCCATTGGCACTGATGTCTTCTAACCGAGCTCCTTGTGTCTGTTTACTAATTATGTGGGCTTAGTGTAGACTTCCTCTAGGATGCAGCCTGGGAGTTGGTGCAATGGTCTGATTGCAGGGAGCTATCTTTGCATGCCCAGGACATGCCCCTGTGTGCATATCCTATGTGAGCAGCTCTCCTCCTGGCCCCTGGGAATACTGGCTAGCATGGGCCCTATGCTTTCCAGCATCTTCCAGGCCCTGAATGTAGCTCGAAGTTTGTGCTTCATTTCCTCCTCAGACTGGCTGGCCCACTCTGCTGCTGTCCTCCAGAACCTCTCCACTGTGTGACCAGTTTGAACACCCAACCTCTGTACCTATCATCTGGGTTAGAACCTTTCAGCAGCCTCACAGGAAAGCTTTGTGCCCAGTCTTCCCCAGCCCATCTGCACGGGGACCAACTGCTGCCAGCCTTGCAGAGCAAAGGTGGCCAGGACGGTTGGCCACAGAAAAGGGTGCAGACCTGGGGAAAGCTGGCTAGAGTCTCATCCAGAGAGGAGAGCCCATACTTGTGACCCATTCCACATTCTCCTTTACCGGGCAGTTTTTTGTTGTTGTTGTTGTTTTTTTAAAACAGGATCTCACTCTATCTCCCAGGCTGGAGTGCAGTGACACAATCACAGCTCACTGCAGCCTCGACCCCTGGGCTGGAGTGACCCTCCTGTTGACAGCTATTGTGAGGCCTCAGTTCTTGTCTTCTTGGTTTAAAAGAATTTAAACAAGAGACACACAGCAAAAGAAGTGCAGCATAGAGTCATTTATTGTAAAGAAAAAAGAGTACTTTGAAAGTTAAGTATATATAGGCTGGGCATGGTGGCTCACGCCTGTAATCCCAGCACTTTGGGAGGCCAAGGCGAGCGGATCACAAGGTCAGGAGTTCGAGACCAGCCTGGCCAATATGGTGAAATGCCATCTCTACTAAAAATACAAAAATTAGCCTGGCATGGTGGCAAGCGCCTGTAGTCCCAGCTACTTGGGAGGCTGAGGCAGAAGTATTGCTTGAACACAGGAGGCGGAGGTTGCAGTCAGCCGAGATCGTGCCACTGCACTCCTGCCTGGCCAACAGAGCGAGACTGCATCTCAAAAAAAAAAAAAAAATGTTAAGTACAGAATAGACAGTGCCCTGAGAGACAGCATTCGTAAGGATGAGACAGCAACGACTGGCGCTAGGGAGGCTCCCTTTCCGGAAGTCTTTCATGATTATTCGTAAGGGGGTGGGAAGAGGCGTTACTAGTAGGCATGGTCTGGGTGGCCTTCTTGGTGCACACGTGCAGTAGTTGTACATGCTTGTTTATACATCGCATGTCTCTTTAGCATCTTTTTTTTTTTTTTTGAGACAGAATCTCACTCTGTCGCCGAGGCTGGAGTGCAGTAGTGCGATCTCAGCTCACTGCAACCTCCACTTCCCAAGTTCAAGCAATTCTCCTGCCTCAGCTTCCTGAGTAGCTGGGATTACAAGCATGTGCCACTACCCCTGGCTAATTTTTGTACTTTTAGCAGAGCCAGGCTGGTCTCGAACTCCAACCTCAAGTGGCCTGCCCTCCTCGGCCTCCCAAAGTGCTGGGATTACAGGTGTGAGCCACTGCACCTGGCATCTTTAGCATCTTAAATCTCCACCCAGGGGTGTATTTTTTTACTATTAAAATGAGCAATGTGTCGGTTTGAGGACAGGTGAAATCAAAATGTGCATGCTCTCTACAGGGGCAATCGCCTACTGAAAACAGCTTTGCTTGAATGAGCTCGATTACAATGTGAATGCTGAGGCTTATTGTGTTGATTGTACAGTCACCACGCTTGCTACGTTCCCAGAACATGGTCATTTCCTTAACTACCTATCCTGCCTCACTCCCACCCCAGCCTCTTGAGTAGCTGACACTACAGGTGTGCAACACCACACCTGGCTAATTTCTTTTCTTTTCTTTTCTTTTTTTTTAGACAGTCTTGCTCTTTTGCCCAGGCTGGAGTGCAGTGGTGCAATCTTGGTTCACTGCAACCTCTGCCTCCCGGGTTCACGTGATTCTCCTGCCTCAGCCCCCCGAGTAGCTGGGATTACAGGCATGCACCACTACACCCAGCTAATTTTTGTATTTTCAGTAGAGACAGGGTTTCACCATGTTGGCCAGGCTGGTCTCGAACTCTTGACCTCAGGTGATCCACTGGCCTTGGCCTCCCAAAGTGCTGGGATTACACGCATGAGCCACTGTGCCTGGCTCCTTTTCATTTTTTGTAGAGACAAGATCTCACTATGTTGCTCAGGCTGGTCTTGAACTCCTGGCTTCAAGCCATCCTCCCAAAGTGCTAGGATTATAGGCGTGAGCCACTGCACCCAGCCACCACCTGGCAGCTTTTAAGCCAAAGCTTAGTGGAATCATGGGAGGGAGAAATCCTAGTGTCAGCAAGTGAGGAGGACTCAGGCAAGGAAAAGCAGACCTGGCTCTCCTCTCCAGGTCCACTTAGTGCCAGAGCTCTGTGCCTCACAACACACTGCTTGTTCCAGGCTCCGCTTTTTCTTCTCAAAATGCTTTATAAATGTCTGGTCCCCATCCTCTTTGGAGTAAGGGTTAACGTTATTCTTCAGGTAATAAAATAAGGCACAGACTCTCTTCATATGATCCAGTACAACACCTCATCCCAGATGTGAAATCCTCTTTGCCTAGCCAGGCCATGCTTTCCTCCTCCAGGCAGGCTTCCAGATCTCCAGCTGCAGCTACTCATCCAGTCACGAGCCAAGAGAACCAGAGAGGCAGACAGGGTGCAGCCTGCAGCCTTCTGCAACCTCCAGCCCCAGAACCCCTCAGCACCAGTTTATAAATGAAAGAGGTTTAATTGACTCACAGTTCTGCATGGCTGGGGAGGCCTCAGGAAACTTACAATCATGGTGGAAGGGGAAGCAGGCACATCTTACATGGTGGCAGGCAAAAGACGGCCAGAGCAGGGAAAACTGCTTTATAAAACCATCAGATCTTGTGAGAACTCACTCATATCACAAGAACAGCATGGGGGAAACCGCCCCCATGATCCAATGATTTCCCTTCCCTTCCTTACAGTTCCCTCCCTCGACACCTGGGGATTACAATTAGAGATGAGATTTGGATGGGGACACAGAGAGAAACCATGACAGGGGCTCTCCAGAGAAGCAGCCCAGCCTTGGGCAACTTAGTTCTCCCATCTGACCATCCAACCCAATAAGGCTGCTGACTCACATAGGACCAGGTCAGTGTTTTTCTTAAAGGCACTACCTTTTTGTGGCTGATCTTTAGAATTTATTTTTATTATTATTTTTTTGAGATGGAGTCTCACTTTGTTGCCCAGGCTGGAGTGCAGTGGCGTAATCTCGGCTCACCACAACCTCTGCCTCCCGGGTTCAAGCAATTCTCCTGCCTCAGCTTCATGAGTAGCTGGGACTACAGGTGCATGCCACCACGCCCGGCTAATTTTTTGCAGTTTTAATAGAGATGGGGTTTCACCGTGTTAGCCAGGATCTTCTCTATCTCCTGACCTCGTGATCCTCCTGCCTCAGCCTCCCAAAGTGCTGGGATTACAGGCGTGAGCCACTGTGCCTGGCCGCTAGAATTTAATTTTTATCAGATATATAGATACTAGTTTGAAGTCAAGTAATACTACAAAGCTTATAATGATGAACAGCAGCTCCCTGACTCACCACACCCTTGCAATTCTCAATCCTCAGGAGTAATAACTCTCAACTCTTAGAGCTCTTTCTTATGGTAATTAACTATTAATTCATGCCCATACTGTTATTTTATTGGTTTTCAGGTTTCAGATATTCTCTACTGACTAGGAAGATGATTTTGCTTTCAGACCACACATACACTCATCGCCCCTCTTGCCACCCATCCTTTAAATTTGATTGTTTTTTCCTTCTGGGGTTAAATCAATATTCATTGTTTACATTAATTATGCAAATATCACTACCTGAGGCATACCACATACTATAATTACATTTCTGTTAGTTTTCCTTTAACTGAAAATGTCTTAATTTCACCTTCATTCTTGAATGAAATATTTGGTGGATATAGAATTTTGAGCTGACAGTTCTTTTCTTTCAACCCCTAATGATGTTCTTCTGGCCTCTATGATTTCTGAAGAGAAGTCCAAGTCATTCAAATCCTTGTCTACCTTAAATTTGTTGTTTTCTCTGTTTTCAAGATTTTCTCAGTTTGCTTTTTTTTTTTTTTTTTTTTTTTGAGACAGAGTCTCGCTCTGTCACCCAGGCTGGAATGCAGTGCTGCGATCTTGGCTCACTGCAACCTCTGCCTCGCGGGCTCAAGCAATTCTCTGGCCTCAGCCTCCCTAGTAGCTAGGATGACAGGCACCTGCCACCATGCCTGGCTAAGTTTTGTATTTTTAGTAGAGACAGGGTTTCAGCATCTTGGCCAGGATGGTCTTGAGCTCCTGACCTCAGGTGATCCACCAGCCTCGGTCTCCCAAAGTGCTGGGATTACAGGTGTGAGCCACTGCACCCAGACTATTTTGCATTTTTAATAGTTTGATCATGAGGTGCTTAGGCATAGTTCTCTTCAAATTTATTTTGTTTGGGGCTTATTGAGTATATTTATCTATTTATGAGATGGAGTCTCACTCTGTCACCCAGGCTGGAGTACAGTGGCATGATCTCAGCTCACTTGCAACCTCCACCTCCTGGGTTCAAGCAATTCTCGTGCCTTGGCCTCCCAAGTAGCTGGGACTACAGGCATGCACCACCATTTTTTTATGGCTAATTTTTGTATTCTTAGTAGAGATGGGGTTTCACCACGTTGACCAGGCTGGTCTTGAACTCCTGATCTCAAGTGACCTGCCTGCCTCGGCCTCTCAAAGTGCTGGGATTACAGGCGTGAGCCACTGCATCTGACCTTATTGAGCTTTAATCTGTAAACTTATTTACTAAAGTTGGGATGTTTTCAGTTATTATTTCTTTAAATATTTTTCTTCCATGTTGTCTTTCCTATCAATTTTTTTCTGTCCTTCAGATTTCACTATTTCTATTATCCAACTTCATCTTCACTCACTCTTTTGTTGGTTTTTAAAAAAATTTTTTTCTATTTTTTTCTTTTTTCACTGACTTTTCTTTTTCAATTCTATTTTACTAGTAAGCTCATTGCTCTGGTTTTAATGTGTCCCCCAAAATTCATGCATTGATACTTAATGGACAATGTGATGGTATTAAGAATTGGGGCCTTTAGTAGGCAATTAAGTCATAAGGTTGGAGCCCTCATGGATGGGGTTAGGGTCCTTAATAAAAGATCTTGCAGGAGTGGGCTCATTCTCTTCTGCTCTTCCACCACGTGAGGACATAGCATTCATTCCTTCTGGAGGATACAGCAAAAAGACACCATCTCAGAAACAGAGAGCAGCCCCTAGCAGACACCAAACCTGCCTTGATCTTGGACTTCCCAGTCTTCAGAACTGTGAGAAATACATTTCTATTATTTATGCATCACCCAATTTCAGTTATTTTGTTATAGCAGCTCAAATAGAATAAGACACCCATCTAGTGGTTACTTTTTTTTTGGAGACAGAGTCTCACTCTTGTTGCCCAGGCTAGGGTGTAGTGGCATGATCTTGGCTCACTGCATCCTCCACCTCTTGGGTTCAAGTGATTCTCCTGCCTCAGCCTCCCGAGTAGCTGGGACTACAGGTACCCGCCACCACACACAGCTAATTGTTTTCACTAGAGACGGGGTTTCACCATGTTGGCCAGGATGGTCTCGATCCCTTGACCTCGTGATCCACCTGCCTCGGCCTCCCAAAGTGCTGGGATTACAGGCATAAGGTACTGCGCCCGGCCTTTTTTTGAGACAGAGTTTCACTCTTGTCACCTAGGCTGGAGTGCAATGGCGCTATCTCAGCTCATTGGAACCTCTGTCTCCCAGGTTCAAGTGATTCTCCTGCCTCAGCCTCCTGAAGTAGCTCGGATTACAGGCACCCAGCTAATTTTTTTTGTACTTTTAGTTGAGACGGGGTTTCACCGTGTTGGTCAGGCTGGTCTTGAACTCCTGACCTAAGGTGATCCACCCGCCTCGGCCTCCCAAAGTGCCGGGATTACAGGCATGAGCCACCGCACCAGGCCCACATATTATCTTGTTAGTCTTCTTTTCTATTTCTCCGCTGAAATTTCCTAGCCTTTTTTATTCATTAAAAGCATATTTCCCTTTATATCACGGAACACAGAAGAGCTACTCTAAAGTCCTTCTCTGATAATTCCAGTATTTGGGTCATCTTAGGGTTGGCGTCTGTTACTGTCTTTTCCCTTGAGAGTGGGTCATATTGTCCTGGCTCTTCATCTGTTGAAACATTACAGATTGTATACTGGACATTTGAATGCTATATGTGTAACTTCTAAATTCTGTTATACTGCTCTGAAGAATGTTTTGGTTTTAGCTGGCAATGAACTCTGTTACATTCAAGTTGCAGAATGTGATCATGCTTACATCTGCAGTGACTGATTACAATTCGGTTCTTTTTTTTTCTGTTTTTTTTTTTTTTTTTTTTTTTTGAGGAGAGTCTTGCTCTGTCGCCCAGGCTGGAGTGCAGTGGCCCAATCTCAGCTCACTGCAACCTCTGCCTCCTGGGTTCAGGCGATTCTCCTGCCTCAGCCTCCCAAGTAGCTGGGATTATAGGTACGTGCCACCACGTCTGGCTAATTTTTGTATTTTTAGTACAGATGGGGTTTCACCATGTTGGCCAGGCTGGTCTTGAACTCCTGACCTTGTGATCCACCCACCTTGGTCTCCCAAAGTGCTGGGATTACAGGTGTGAGCCACCAAGCCCAGCCACTATTGGTGTTTTAGCTCCCAGGTGCTACAGATTGTTTGCTCCAAGTTTTGACTCCCCTCTGAAAACTGCCTGCTTTTGTTCAGTTTCCAGAGCTCTTGAGTAGTTGTTTTCTCAATATTGTCCAGAGCATGTAAGTATTTGAAAGAAGATGGCTTGTTAGCTTTCTCTTCTAAAATGGAAGTGATAACCCATCTCCCAAATACTTCACCTTTTATATCATCAATCCTTTTTTTTTTTTTTTTGAGACCAAGGCTAGGAGGCTAAAGTGCATCTTGGCTCACTACAACCTCCGCCTCCTAGGTTCAAGCAATTCTCCTGCCTCAGCCTCCCGAGTAGCTAGGATTACAAGCATGTGCCACCATGCCTGCCTAATTTTTGTATTTTTAGTAGAGACGGGGTTTCACCATGTTGGCCAGGCTGGTCTCAAACTCGCTGCAAGTGAGCCTCTGGCCTTGGCTTCCCAAAGTGCTGGGATTACAGGCATGAGCCACTACACCCAGCCTAGAGATCAGTCTTATTTATAGCTTTGTTTTTTGGTAAAATGTACTAATAATGAAAAGCACAAGTGAACCATTTCTCTTTTTACATGATTTTTTGGGAACATAGTGATGCATATGTGTGCTTTGCTCCATAAGGCAATACTTCTCTTAAAGTCCACCTAACTAAAAATGGAAAATTCTTATGCCTGTAATCCCAGCACTTTGGGAGGCTAAGGGGGGGTGTGGATCGCGAGGTCAGGAGTTCGAGACTAGCCTGGTCAACATAGTGAAACCCCATCTCTACTAAGAAAAATACAAAAAATTAGCCAGGCACGGTGGCGCACGCCTGTAGTCCCAACTACTCAGGAGGTTGAGGCAGAAGGATCTCTTGACCTCGGGAAGCGGAGGTTGCAGTGAGCCAACATTGAGCCACTGCACTCCAGCCTGGGCGACAGAGCTAGACTTCGTCTCAAAAAAAAAAAAAAGGAGCTTTTTTCCTCTCCTTCCCCTTGGGGTTTTGTTTTAGGCTCTCTGATGATAGCCTATGATCACAATGCTTATGTAAAACCACTCTGGCTTTATCTGCTGATTGATCAGTTCTAACAGCCCTATACGCTGTGGGTTTCCTGTTTCATACCTGACGGTGGTCACTTCTCAGAATATTCTTTTCCTATCAACATGTAATTAAATCCTTTTACTGCTGCTCTTGTGAACACTTTTGGACACTGACAGTTACACTGATATGTAACTGAGCAAACTTCGCTTTGCCTTTATTTTGAAGCTGCCTGTGCTCACCAGGCGATCTGATACTCCACATCGAGAAGCTCCAACCTCAGGGTTGTGGGAGTGTTTTTGTTTCCTGCGTTTCCTACCAGGCATTGCCAAGTGACTAGACTTAACCTTCTCAGGAAGACTCGAATGCTTTCCCCTCTCTTACCCTACCCCGTCATTAAGGCATAGCAGATCCTCGAGTTGACCTTTCATACTACTGACTCTCACGTCAGTCTGCCCGTTGGTCAGTTTATGCTTAGTGACTTGTTCTTCAGTTAGGAGACTTATGTATGCTTGTTTGTTTTTTTGAGACAAAGTCTCACTCAGTCACCCAAGCTGAGTGCAGTGGTGCAATCACGGTCACTGCAGTCTTGACCTGCTGGCTCAAGCGATCTTCCCACCTCAGCCTCCTGAGTAGCTGGGACTACAGGCGTGCACCACCACATCCAGATAAATTTTTTTAAGAGATGGGGTCTCACTGTGTTGCCCAGGCTGGTCTCAAACTCCTGGCCTCAAGTCATCCTCCCACCTCAGCCTCTTTTTTTTCCCTGCGAGTTGCAATTATAGCTGAGTGAAACAAACTGTAACCAAATGAAAGCAACAACAACAGAATCCTCCCCAGGAAGCAGCTGATTTGAGAGGGCCAAACGGACAGACATCTTGACAACCTGTAATCAGCAAGTTCTGGAAAGTTACTGATGGAGGCTCTTTGAAGTTCAACCGAAGTTGGGATCCACTTGGCTGGGCACGGTGGCTCACTTGAGGTTAGGAGTTTGAGACCAGCCTGGCCAACATGGTCAAACTCTGTCTCTACTAAAAACACAAAAATTAGCTGGGCATGGTGGTGCGTGCCTGTAATCCCAGCTACTTGGGAGGCCAAGGCAGGAGAATCGATTGAACCTGGGAGGCGGAGGTTGCAGTGAGCTGAGATTGCATCACTGCACTCCACCCCGGGTGACTCTGTCTCAAAAAAAAAAAAAGGCTGGGATCCACCTACTAATTATTTTACAGTTTCCTTCTCTGCGGCAGAGAGCAACAGAAAACTCTCCACTGTTAGCTGTTAGCAGACCCCTCTCAGTGTTCTCTGCCGCTTGGAGGAGTGACCCGTACACTTGTGTCCAGTGAGTGCTGCACCATGTTGGCCTCTTAAGGAAGCGCTTCGCTTCGGTGCTGTCCAGGACTTCCCACTTTCCTTTACAAGAACAGCAATTACATCAGTGGCCCCCGTTAGGGGACTGGGCTGCTGTAATGTGTTTTAAAAATTAGGTGCCAAGAACATGTACAAGAATGTTCACAGCAGCATTACTCTCTTTTAAGAGCCAAGGTGGAAACAATGCAAACATCTTTTTTTTTTTTTCTTTTTGAGACAGGGTCTTGCTCTGTCGCCCAGACTGGAGTGCAGTGGCGCGATCTCAGCTCACTGCAACCTCCGCCTCCTGGGTTCAAGCAATTCTCCTGCCTCAGCCTCCTGAGTAGCTCGGACTACAGGCACCCGCCACCACGCCCAGCTAATTTTTGTATTTTTAGCAGAGACAGTTTCACCATGTTGGCCAGGCTGGTCTCAAACTCCTGACCTCAGGTGATCCACCCACCTCAGCCTCCCAAAGTGCTGGGACTACAGGTGTGAGCCACTGCACCTGGCCTGAAACAATGCAAACATCTATCAACTAATCAATGGATAAAAAAAATACATCCACACAATGGACTATTACTCTACAATGAAAAGGAATACATTTCTGATACATGCTACAACCTGAATGAACCTTGAAAACATTATGTGAAAGAATCCAGCCACAAAAGGTGACATATTATGTGATTCCATTTACTGGAAGTGTCCAGAATAGACAAATCCATAAAGACAGAAAGTTTCATGGGTATGAAAGGAGTTGGGGTGAATGGGGGTACATTTTAATTTTTTTGAGCTGGAGTCTCACTCTGTTGTCCAGGCTGGAGTGCAGTGGTGCAATCTTGGCTCACTGCAACTTTCACCTCCCGGGTCAAGTGATTCTCCTGCCTCAGCCTCCTAAGTAGCTGCGATTATAGGTGTGCACCACCACACCCAGCTAATTTTTGTATTTTTATTAGAGACAGGGTTTTGCTGTATTGGCCAGCATGGTCTCGAACTCCTGACCTCAAGTGATCAGCCTGCCTCGGCCTCCCGAAGTGCTGTGATTACAGGTGTGAGCCACCACACCCGGCCAGGGGGTACACTTTAAATGGCTGAATTGAATGAAATGTGTTATATCTCAATAAAGCTGTTTTTAAAAAAAGTTAGATGCCAGGTTTCTGACCCCACAGTGGCAGGCAACAACCCTGTTCTGTGAGCATCCGGGATTATTTTTGGTATGGCAGGTGCCCAGGATTTTTGTGCAGAGCCTTCATACCTGTCACTGATGGAGGCTCTCCGAAGTTCAAGCCAAAGTTGGGATCCGCCTACAAACTGTTTTACAGTTTTCCTTCTTCTCCAAGGTGCAGTGAAAGCGAAGGAATGCTGCTGGACACGGTGAGACCTGGAGGACTTTGTAAGGGATAACCTTTGGTTCCCTGATTTTTTGACATGAATCTAATGCTCTGCACCTTCCTCCATCTTCTTGATAGTGACATTCATAAAGGCCAGAAGCTTGGTGTTTTTCTTTCTGTTGTCATCTGTATTCTGTATTCTGTTCCACTAGTCCATCTGTCCATCCTTGTACCAATACTTCACTGTCTTCACATTACAGTAACTTTTTAGTCTTGGTTCCTGGTAGGATAAGTCGGAGGTTTGTTGTTCTTCAAGATCACCTTGGATATTCTAGGTCCTTTACATTTCCATATAACATTTTAGAAACAGCTTGCCATTTTTCCACCCACAAAAACCATGCTGGGATTTGGTTGAGATGACTTTGACACCACACATCAGTTTGGGAAGAACCGACAACTTTCTAATACTGAGTCTTCCAATGCATATACATAGTATATCCCTCCATTTAGTTACATTTTGTTAGACTTATTTCTAAGTATTTGATGCTTTTTGATGCTATCATAAATTATATTGTTTTGGCAATTTCATTTTCTATTTGTAGCTGTTAGGTATAAATACAGTTTATTTTTCTGTGTTCACCTGATACTCAGTGACCTTGCTAAACTAACTTATTAATTCTAATGGTTTATACATTTAAAAATTTACTGTATATTCCATCAAGTTGTCTGGAAATAATAAAAGTTTTATTTCTTCCTTTCCAGTCTATGCTTTGGTTTGTTTTTTGAGACTGGTCTCATTTTGTCACTCAGGCTGGAGTGCAGTGTCAGATCTCCGCTCACCACAACCTCCACCTCCTGGGCTCAAGCGATCCTCCTGCCTCAGCCTCCTGAGTAGCGGGGACTACAGGAGTATGCCACCAAACCCGGCTAATTTTCGTATCTCTTTTGGTACAGACAGGGTTTCACCATGTTGCCCAGGCTGATGTTGAACTCCTGGGCTCAAGCCATCTGCCTGCCTAGGCCTCCCAAAGTGCAAGGATTACAGGCATGAGCCGCCACGCCCAGCCAAAAAAAAAAATTTTTTTTAAAGCTTTTCTCAAGTGGTTTTTGTTGTTGTTGTTGTTAAGACAGGGCCTCACTCTGTCACCCAGACTGGAGTGCAGTAGCATGATCACAGATCACCCCAGGCTCAGGTGATCCTCTTACCTAAGTCTCCCAAGCAGTTTGGACTACAGGGATGCACCACCACACCTGGCTAATTTTTGTATTTTTGGTAAAGATGAGGTTTCACCATATTGCTCAGGCTGTGGAGTTCACGGAACACTGTAGCCTCAACCTCCAGGGCTCCAGCGATCCTCCCACCTCAGCTTCCTGAGTAGCTGGGACTACAGGCGCAAACCACCATGCCCAATTAAAAAAGTTTTTTTTTGTAGAGATTGGGGGGTGGGTCTTGCTATGCTGCCCAGGCTGGTGTTTCATTTTAAAAAATCCAATCTGACTTTTATTTGAGGTATTGGTCTGTTCTTGCATTGCTATAAGGAACTACCTGAGACTGGGTAATTTATGAAGAAAAGAGGTTTAATTGACTCACAGTTCTGCAGGCTGTACAGGAAGTGTGGCTGGGGAAGCCTCAGGAAACTTACAATCATGGGGGAAGGTGAAAGGGAAGCCGGGAAATCTTCCATGGCAGAGCAGGAGATAGAGAAGGGAGAAGAGTTACATGCTTTTAAGCAACCAAGTTTTGGAGAACTCACTATCAAGAGGACAGCAAGGGGGAAGTCCGCCCTCATGATCCGATCACCTCCCCCTGGCCTCTCCTCCAATAGTGGGGAATACAACTCGACATGAGATTTGGGTGGAGATACAGAGCCAAACCATATAAAGGCGTTTAGATCATTTACAATACAGTTGTTGACATGGTTTGGTCTATGTCTTTCTGATGGATTGACTCCTTTATATTATTAAGTATACATCTTTAATAATGTTTTCTGGTCTTAAAGTCTACTTTGTCTGATATAGTATAGCTACATCAACTGATATCTTTATTTATTTATTTTTTATTGAAACAGAGTTTCACTCTGTCGCCCAGGCTGGAGTGCAGTGGCATGATCTCGGCTCACTGCAACTTCCGCCTCCTGGGTTCAAGCGACTCTCCTGTCTCAGCCTCCTGAGTAGCTGGGATTATAGGTGCACAGCACGGGTGCCAGCTAATTTGTGTATTTTTAGTAGAGATGGGGTTTCACTATGTTGGCCAGGCTGGTCTTGAACTCCTGACCTCAAGTGATCTGCCTGCCTTGGCCTCCCAAAGTGCTGGGATTAGAGGCATAAGCCACCACACCCAGCCTCACTAGTTTTATTATCCACTGACTCGACTTGCTTGAGACGATTTTACTATGTTGGTTATCAAATGGTAACTTTCTAATTCTGTAATTCCTTCTGTGTTTATTAGTTCAAGGTCTATGGGATGCAGCGTTGATAGGGTTCTGTCTACTTCACTTGCCTCTGTTCCCAGGGCCTAGCTCTCCAAGTCTTTCAACTGAAATCCCGTAGTATTCCCCAGGTTCCCTCCTTTTGAGAGATCTTGAAAACTGTCTACTCAGCTCATTGCAACCTCTGCCTCCCAGGCTCAAGCGATTCTCCTTCTTCAGCCTCCTGAGCTGGGATTACAGGCACACGCCACCAGGCCTGGCTAATTTTTGTATTTTTAGCAGAGATGGGGTTTCTCCATGTTGACCAGGTTGGTCTTGAACTCCTAACCTCAAGTGATCCACCCGCCTTGGCCTCCCAAAGTGCTGGAATTACTGGTTTCTTTTTTTCTTTTTTTTTGAGACAGGGTTTCACTCTGCCGCCCAGGCAGACTGCGGTGAAGCAATAGCTCACTGCAGCCTCTGCCTCCTGGGTTCTAGCGATTCTCATGCCGCAGCCTCTCAAGTAGCTGGGATTACAGGCACCCGCCACCATTCCTGGGTAATTTTTTTACTCAGCACTGTGACTCTGCAAAATTCCGCTCTGCTTTAGAGAGGTCTAAGCTTAGTGTTTCAGGTTTGCATCTTGTATATTCAGATTTCACCAGATGGCTTGAGACCTAGCCATCTATTCGAGGCCATTCAAGCCTCCAAATTTTGTCACTCCAGCTGGTGAGACTATAAAAACATAAAAAACCTGGATCCTCAGCCTCTGGCCAGAGTTAGCAAATGCAAGTGGCTGCAGGCTGTCAGCTCTCCTCTCTACAATCCTGACCCTTTAGTTACTGTTGCCTCTGCAACTCACTTAAACCAAAACCTCACCTCTGGCTTTCATTTTCCTTTGTAAATCTCCATCTTAAGGACTTCACAGGCCAGGCGAGGTGGCTCACGCCTGTCATCTCAGCACTTTGGGAGGCCAAGGAGGGAGGATCACCTGAGGTCAATAGTTCAAGACCAGCCTGGCCAACATGGCAAAACCCCGTCTCTACTAAAAATATAAAAATTACCCAGGAATGGTGGCGGGTGCCTGTTATCCCAGCTACTCGAGAGGCTGAGGCAGGAGAATCGCTAGAACCCAGGAGGTGGAGGTTGCAGTGAGCTGAGATCGCATCACTGCATTCCACCCTGGGTGGCAGAGTGAAACCCTGTCTCAAAAAGAAACCAGTAATTCCAGCATTTTGGGAGGCCAAGGCGGGTGGATCACTTGAGGTTAGGAGTTCAAGACCAACCTGGCCAACATGGAGAAACCCCATCTCTACTAAAAATACAAACATTAGGTGGGCATGGTGGCATGTGCCTGTAATCCCAGCTCAGGAGGCTGAAGGAGGAGAATCGCTTGAGCCTGGGAGGCAGAGGTTGCAATGAGCTGAGACTGCACCACTGTATTCCAGCCTGGGCGACAGAGTGAGACTGTCTCAAAAAAAAGAAAAGAAAAAAAGAAAAACATCTGGGAAAGTATTAGACTCAGTCTCTGGTTCTGTCCCCAACTCTCTGGGGCCCCCTGGGTGAGTCTTTTACCTTCTCTGGGCCTCAGATCCACCTGCCTACCTATTACACCCAGTTCTGAGGCTACAGAGTGAACAGAAAAGAAAACCACTGCTGTCCTTACAGAACTTAAGCCTAACTTTTCCATCTATAAAATGGGGATACTACAACCTCCCGGCGAGTAAGTGAGCCAGAGAGCTTGCTCTTTGGGAGGTGGCAGTGGCAGACAGGAAAAGCCCATGGAAACACAATGTCAGAGGTCAGCCCAACCTTTCACCTGGGCCTGTGTGCCCTGCAGTGAAACTTGAACAGATCTTCACTGCTGTCACCTACTGCTTACCTGGGGCTGTTGGGTGCAGCTCAGTTCTATGGCCTGATCCTGGTTGCTCTCTGAAGAAATCCCTGCTATTTGGCCCACCTTAAGGGGTCTCCCAGCCAAATGGGTCAAGGAGCAGTCCCTGGCTCCAAGACCCAGGCAGGAGAAAGGCATAGTCCTGCCAGGGCCCTGGAGTATGACAGCCAAGCACTAGCAACTGCCTAGTCCTCAGAAGAGCTGCCTGTGCTCCAGCCTCTACCTCCTCATTTGAGCCAGCTTCCTCCTAGTCTGCTGCCCCTGTTGCCCCTCTCCTCCTGGCTTTTCTCTTCCACATCGTCCAAGTGTCTCCCCAAGTACAGAGTGTTTGAGAAGACACTGTTCTGCTGTGGGTTGTTGTGGGCAAGTGAGGTAGGGATTTAGGGCCGAGGCAGAGAGGTCCCAGGGAAGGCCTGTCTGGGGAGTCTGCAGCATCCTGCGTTGGGGATGTTCCTATCTTCTCCTACAACCCGATGGAAGCTGGGGTTTTAGTTTGGTCATTCAGGTCCCCAAGCTAATCTGGCCAGTGAGAGGGACAGTGCCTGGTGGGGCAGGCATTCCTGGGCACTGCTGATCAGCTGTCTGAGAAGGGCCTCCCCTCTCTGCACCTCACTTTTTCATCAAGTGAGAATTGGGTGTCTAAGGTTCTCCTCATTTTGGCTAAAACTCTTCAATTCCTAGCCCCTTTTGAGGACAAATGCCAAATGCCTCTGAGGATTACGTTGGCCAAGAATTTTTTACCAGAAACATCTTCACACATAAAATGTGAGGGTGGGGGCGATACATTCAGACTACTAAGGCTTCAGCTGGACAGCTGTCTCCATCACCGCCAGAGCCTCTGGGGCTGTGGCGTCCACTTATGGGGCAGGGTGGAGCTGGGGTAGGTGAACGAAAATCTCCCTTGTAGGGTGCACTGGTGACAAGGAGCCTGAACCATGGACCCCACCTTCCTAAGCTTAGATCAAAACAGGCAGCCTCTCCCAAGACACTCACAGACAGGCTCCCCACATGCAGAGACTGATGGCTGCCTTGGGCTCCCTAGACAGAGCAAGATCTGCAGTGACGATTCACAAGGACCCCAAGTCCCTCCTTCTTCTTCCTCCTCTACTCTTCACCTTCTCCCGGTCTCTCCTCTATGTCCGGGCCCACAGCCTCCTAGGTGACTGACAACTGCCTATGATGGGCGTGAGTTCTGAGAACAAACCCTGGGTCCCAAGTAACTGCCTCCTCTCGCAGCACATCTCATTCCTCAAATCGTAGTATGGATATTACCACTTCAAGAAACCCCTGCTTCCATGCAAATTCCTGAAGCCATTCATTTTTAACACGCAGACGCAAAATAACTTCGCCGAGACAGGAAGCAGCAGAAGGCTCAGGGAGGAGGTATGGTAAAGGCTACTGACACAGGGACTGGGCTGCTGGAATGTGAGGGAGAAGACTGACAAGGGGGTGATGGGGAAGGGTGGCCACTGAAGATCAGGCGCCTCTCAGGACCAGCCATCCACATGTCAGATCTGTACACAGAGCTGCCAGATTCGGCTCTCCTCAGGACAGAGCCTCATGATGTGGGCTTAAACATATCAGTAGAATGAATAATTCCGGACACATTGGCTCAAGAGTCAGAAAACCCCAGACGTGAGTTCCAGCTCTGCCACTAGCATACAGAAACCAAGGGGATCAAGGTCCCTAGTCCTCTAAAAGTCCTTGAGTCCTACTCTGCTGGACCTAACTGGTCAAGAACTAAAGACCTGATCAGCAAGGTTTGTGAGCATCGGTTGGCAAGTTCAAGGCCACTGCTCCCACTAGCAGAGAGGTGGTTGAGGTTCCTCCCAGTCACCACAGAGAAGATTTAACAAGTAAAAACCTGCAAACTCTTTATTAAATTCTCCCATTTCATCTGTACAGAAAAAAATGCACATTATGTTCAGAACATATCTCAGTAACATCTCAAAATTACACAGCATGAACATGTAAAAACAAGGGACCACCAGGATTTTATACATAGAAAGGAAACCCATTTACAAAAGAGGCTTGTTAATTGTATTTTTTTCTTTCTTTCAAAAACAAAACAAAACAAAACAAAAAAAGTGAAAAGCCTAAGATCTCAGACAGCATTTGCTGTACAGACTGTTTTCCGGATGGACTGGTTTGGGAACACTGTGCTGGGGGAAGCTGCCCAGGAAGTGCTCCCGCTGCCGGCTTTCCGGAGGTCTCCGCCCAGTGCACTGCAGGGGGACCTGGAGGGCCCGTTTCCACCACCCTAGCATGTCTGACAGAAAGCCCTGCTGGGCTCTGGGGTCCAGATGTCAACTCTACATTGGAGGAGGCAAAACACAATCTAGAGGCACTGTCTGAACTTTCTCCTGGCCCAGGGACATTTCTCCACTGCATACAGCACAGTGTCCTATACATGTGTCCTGGTAGAGCAGAGGGAGTGGGAGAGGACCACGGGTCAGGATCCTGTCACCACCAGCCTGAGCAGACAATCCCATCTTTGTGATCCAGGTGACAATCAGTCCCTGGTCCCCACAATGACCTCACCAGATGGCTTTGGGGAGCTCTTCACCCTAAAGATTCAGTCTGGTTTGCTAATGACTTATCTATTATCTGAAGTCTGTGGAGGAAGGACCAAGAAGGGGTGCAGTTAGAGGGATGAGCAACCAAAGACCAATGGGAGGGAAGGCAGGCAAGAACCTCAGACCCGGCCCCACGCCCTCTAGGAACCAAAGTCTAGTGGAGCGGAGGCGAGTGGGGAGGAAGGAAGCGTCCCTCAAGGCCTGAGAGAGACCCACAGCACCAGATGCTGCATTTCACAAAGCCACTTAGGTGCTGCCCAAATGGTGAGAAATAAAAGGAAGCATTCTGGTCTTTCAGGTTTTTCAAACTCACGAGATGTTGAAATACAAGTAAATATACCAAAATGCACATAATTGAGGCCAAGGTGGGTGGACCACATGTGGTCAGGAGTTCGAAACCAGCGTGGCCAACATGATGAAATCCTGTCTCTACTAAAAACAAGAAAAAATTATCCAGGCATGGTGGTGCATGCCCGTAATCCCAACTACTTGGGAGGCTGAGGAAGGAGAACTGCTTGAACCTAGGAGGCAGAAGTTGCAGTGAGCCGAGATTGCGCCACTGCACTCCAGCCTGGGCAACGAGTGAAACTGTGTCTCAAAAAAAAAAAAAAAAAAAAGGCCAGGCCGGGCGTGGTGGCTCACGCCTGTAATGCACTTTGGAAGGCCAAAGTGCACTTTGGCCAAAGTGGGCCACTTTGGAAGGCTGAAGTGGGCACATCATGAGGTCAGGAGATGGAGACCATCCTGGACAACATGGTGAAACCCCGTCTCTACTAAAAATACAAAAATTAGCTGGGTGTGGTGGTGCATGCCTGTAATCCCAGCTACTCGGGAGGCTGAGGCAGGAGAATCGCTTGAACCAGGAAGTCGGAGGATTCGGTAAGCTGAGATAGCGCCACAGCACTCCAGCCTGGCAACGGAGTGACACTCCATCTCAAAAACAAAACAAAACAAAAAACCAAAAAAGCCATTACGGCCAAAATTTAGGCTGACTGTTCTAGGGCTGGCTGACTTCCAAGGTTCCTGGTCCAGCTTCCTTCTTCTTAGATTAAGTTCTGACTTAGAGTGTGTTCTAAGGAGGCAGGGGAGGAAATGGGAAGGGAAGGCCTCTTTTCAGTGGCCTCTCCCCAGATGACTCACTATAGTAGGAACTTCGGGGCAGAAGTCACACCACAGGCCTGGAGGATGGGAGGATAGGAGACACTTCCAGAAGCCACACTGACATAAGAAGAGAATCTTCTCTTGGGAAGGCCAAGGGAAGTCAGCCACATAATTCCCTTTCCAATGTGCCTTGATAAAACGTAAAACATGAATGAAGACACTCTCACCATTAGACTCTTCTGTTAGTTGATCTCAGGAAACAGAAACAAATGAAATCTGACAGTAACTTTCTGTAGCATCTTCAGGGAAAGCTGTTTCTTCACCAGGATGCATCCCCATCCTGGCCAGCTGAGTGACTCACTGTTCCCAAGAAGAGTAAGGACAGCATGAGACAGCCAAAGGCCTGCAGTGTGTTCAAGTCAATACCTGCTCACTCAACATTAGCTCACTGGTCACCCTAGAATTCTCCTAGCTTCGAAGGATGCACTAACTCAGAATTGCGGCTGGGGGTGGTAGCCCGGGGAAGATCGCTTTCCCGGGGGTGATCCCAAGCCTATGGAGTGCATGGCTCCCCTGCCGGTGCTTCTTGCTAATGGGCTTGTCTAGGGACAGCAGCAACAGCAATGGAAATCCAATATGCACCCAGGTGAAGGCCTCACAGAGCTCCCCATCTGTGGGAGAAGCTCCATTGTGAACAGTTCGTCTTGCTCCTAATAGTTTGCCCAGACAGCTCACCTTCAGTACCCCAGAGCCTCCAGCCTGGCAGTCCGGGCTCCAGGTGCCTCTAGAGGGCTGTGGGGCACACTATGCATAAGTCACAGGGACACTGGCATGAACTGGTAAGTCCAGATGACAGCGACCCAGCTGCTATAACTGTTAGCAAGCACCTGAAGCCTTAGCCTTGGCAAAACCCCCTACCGTCTACTTCTATTACTGTTGGTGGGCTACACATCACGAGAGTAGACACAGGCCAGAGTCCCTCATCCACTCTCATCCACAGAAGGGTCATTGTTTCTTTTCTTGACCATTTCTCAGCCAGTTGACTGACCTATAAGGCCAGGAACCAGGGGTGCCCCAGGCCCTGTTTTGTTTTGCCAAATGAGGGACTTAATGAGTGCAGCCAGTTCAGACTTTGCTGGCCTTGGCACTTAGAAAAACTTGCTCGGGGTCCTGCCTGGGGCTCTCAAGAGCCAGTCATTGGAAAATGCTCCAAGTAAGATGATGAAAGACATTCTTGTAATAAGTAATTGAAGATACTGGCAGAGCTAACTTTTCTATTCTGACCATTTATAAAGATGACAAATGTTTTGGCCAGGCATGGTGGCTCACACCTGTAATCCCAGCACTTTGGGAGGCTGAGGCGGGTGGATCATGAGATGAGGAGTTCAAGACCAGCCTGGCCAAGATGGTGAAACCCCATCTCTACTAAAAATACAAAAATAAGCCAGGCGTGGTGGCGGGTGCCTGGAATCCCAGCTACTCAGGAGGCTGAGGCAGAGAATCGCTTGAACCCAGGAGGTGGAGGTTGCAGTGAGCTGAGATCGCGCCACTGCACTGCAGCCTGAGCAACAGAGTGATGCTGTGTCTCAAAAAAAAAAAAAGATGTTTCAAGAACCAAATTCCTCATCAAACTTCCAAATCTGCAGACAACGAATGGGATTTTCTCTCAATTCAGAAAGAACAGAAATATCAAGACAATTAGAACTATAAGGGTGTTTACGCATACTGGGAAGGAGACTGCAGAGAGGAAGGATACCCCACCCGGTCAAACAGTGAACATCCATCCTACCTGCAAACCACACCAGACACGTCCGTAGGCATCTCCATGTACACGACATTCCTGGCTCTTGATATTAAGCCTCAGCGGCCCCCAGCCCCCAGGGGAACCTGCAGAGACTCTCGGGCCGCTCAGTCCGGCTGGCAGTGGCGGGAGGCAGTGTGTGCTGCTCGCACCCTGCGTTTCCAGTTTTAGGAGACTGAAGCATCCCAGACAGCTGTTGACAATCAGGAAGACCCTGATTACACAGCATGAACATGTAAAAACAAGGGACCACCAGGATTTTATACATAGAAAGGAAACCCATTTATAAAAGAGGCTTGTTAATTGTATTTTTTTCTTTCTTTCAAAAACAAAACAAAACAAAACAAAAAAAGTGAAAAGCCTAAGATCTCAGACAGCATTTGCTGTACAGACTGTTTTCCGGATGGACTGGTTTGGGAACACTGTGCTGGGGGAAGCTGCCCAGGAAGTGCTCCCGCTGCCGGCTTTCCGGAGCAGGACCGAGGGGACTAAGCAGCTTAGCAGCTTCCCTTGGTGACTTGGCAGGGGGACAATCAGTTGGCTTCTGGAACCCACTGCCTCCAGGAAGGGCAGCAAATAGAAAAAAAGAAAGAAAACCACAGTATTCAAATATATGTCAGTCAGGTTAGACGAGGAGTAACTTGGATCAACTGATCCACAAACTGACACGCCTTGTACTGAACACCCTTCAGGGAAGACACGTGTCGCTCTGGTCCTGCAGTGCGCGTGGACTGTGCAGAGCAGAGGCAAGAGCGGGGGGCGCCGAGGGCAGGCCTTGGTCTACATGGACAGTTTTAGGCACGTGATTTATAATACTTTGTGGACATCTAACAGGTTAATAAAATATATATTACATAAATGTATCTCCTACTGTACACACTGCTCTCTTGTGCAGCCACTGTGATCTCATGCCCCAAACTCAACCAAAGGACTGCCAGGCTGAACCATGATGCCCGGACCCCTCCCCCTCACACCCCAGACTTGGCATCTCCACACTGGAGGAATGAGGCGGGATGGCCAAGAATATTGCTTCTATAAAGCCCATATTCTGCAAAGGTTGATGAATCGCCAAAATACAACATTTAGCCAATGCCTACTAGAGTGGTAAACGCAGCAAACGGACAGAAAGAAAATAAACAGAGCAAATCCTCCATCTTTTAATGTGATAACTTTCCACACCCTCTCCACGTAGAGGCACAAAGGAGCTTGTCTGGGAAGTTTGTCTGGAGTGTGCAGAAAGGTCAGGCTGGCCTGCCTGTCACATCCTGAGACCACACTAAACCTTTATAAGCCATTGTCTCTGACCTGTACTGTAGCCTGAAAAATACAGCAAACTGAGTCAAACCTCTGGCTCCCACTTCCTGCCCCACTGCTCCCCACACCCATCTTCAAGGACCCCTCCCGCCACAGTCCCGCCTCCTGATGAAGCGCAGAGCTTCCAGAGTGACTGTAGCCTCAGCAGGGACGGTCCAGACACGGCTGAGTCCTGTGCTGCCCTGGAGGAGGAAGGTTCCTGGGATCCTGCTGCCCCGGGACTCGGGATCCAGCCTCTCAGTGCAGATGGATGGACTGTTCAACTTCACAAACTTCCGGTCCCTTCCCCTCCCCAGCTGCCCTTGTCTAGGGAGGCTCATGCTTTGCTTCAATGAAGTGAGGAGACCACAGAAATACCCATGGCCGTGGGGCTGTGACCAGCAGTGGCTGATTAGGGTGGAAACTGGAAAGCGTCACTGTCTCAGCAGAAGAAAGCAGGACCCCACACAGCCTGGGGAACGGCTGCCCACCCACGCCTCGGTGAAGACCACGGCCCTGGCGAGGCCCCCAGGTGCTTCTGAGAGATGAACGAGACACCTCAGTCATGGCACACTGGGTAGTGTGCTTCCCCTCCAAGTCCTGTCTTTGTTTTACACAGTCATATGAAAGACATAACCCCATTGCCCAAATCAAGCCTGGAGGAGATGCGTTACTATATACATTTTTTTCTTTAAAAAAAATTTTTTTTTTTGGTGGTTTTCTTAAAAAAAGCCTTTGAGTTGCAGGTCAGGTGAGTTGGTTCTGGAAGTACCGGAAGTTCTGTTGGTATGAGAGAGACTTGTCTACAGGCAGGTAAACCCAAGTTTGCCAAACAAAGGCAGTAACCCCAGCGGCCAGCTGCTGCTGCTGCACGGTGAGGAGGAGGAGGACACCATGGACACGAGTGGAGGCTGGACGGGACAACGCAGTGGACACCTGCTGATGCTCTAACACGGGGTTGGTGTCACCTCTGAGAAGAGCGAGGTGAGTGGGGATGCTATACAAGAGGGCTGTACAAACTGGGCACTGGATAGGTAGTTCCTTTGGTGGTCAAGGTGGCTCTACCTGTCCTTGAGCTCTCGTGTCACTCGCTTGGTGATCCGTCCACACATCAGGCCAATCAGGAACAATATACAGATGCTCCCACTGATCACAGAGAGAATGTAGTTCTTAGATGGAGACGTCATTACTTGCATGGCAAGATCAGAGAAGCCATCTGCTGGGGCCACCTAGAATGACACAAGGCAATGTGATTCTCTGAGAGAGCACTGGGCTGGTGGCAGTGCTAGGTCTAACTTATCCCTCTCAGTTCCTAGTTTAATTTATGTCTTTTCTTTTGGAGAGGGAGGGCAGGAGATAAGAAAAATCAACACAGAGCTACAACTCTTTTTCCTGATCATAAAACTATACACATGTCTACTGCACAAAATTAGAAATACAGAAAGAGACAAAGTGGTGCAGTCACCCACAATTCCATCACAGTGATCACCACTAACACCACGACACTGAAGATGTGTCAGGCCCTGGACGAAGGGCTCCCCCTGCCCTCACTCATTTAGCACTCACACCAAGCCTAGCAAGCAGATTTCACCACTCCCATACTCTGGATGGAGAGTCAGTGCCCGGGGGTGAGCGTGGTTAAATGACTTCTATAAGGCCATGGGTTCTTCTATCTTTTGATTTATGCTCTTTAACTGCGTTTGCTGCCTTTCTTTAAAAAACAAAGATAAAAGCTGACATCGTTTTACATATTCTATATTTTGTAAATTCTATTTTTTTTTTTTTTTTGAGACGAAGTCTTACTGTTACCCAGGCATTGTGCAGTGGCACGATGTCAGCTCACCACAACCTCAACCTCTCAGGTTTAAGCGATTCTCCTCCCTCACCCACATGAGTAGCTGGGACTACAGGTGCACGCCACCATGCACGGCTAATTTTTTTGGTATTTTTAGTAGAGACGGGTTTTCACTATGTTGGGCAGGCTGGTCTTGAACTCCTGACCTCGTGATCCGCCCACCTCGGCCTCCCAAAGTGCTGGGATTACAGGCATAAGCCACTGCGCCCGGCCTTGTAAATTCTATATTATTTGTAAATTTTATATTTTGGCTTTTTTTTCATTGAGTTGGGGTCTCGCTCTGTTGCCCAGGTTGGTGTACAGTGGTGCGATCATAGCTCACTACAACCTCAAACTCCTGGGCTCAAGGGGATCCTCCTACCTCAGCCTCCTGAGTAGCTGAGACTACAAGTGCACCACCATGCCTGGCTAATTAAAAATTTTTTTTTGGCCAGGCATGGTGGCTTACGCCTGTAATCCCAGCACTTTGGGAGGCCGAGATGGTGGACCATGAAGTCAGGAGTTCAAGACCAGCCTGGCCAACATGGTGAAACCCTGTCTCTACTAAAAATACAAAAGTTAGCTGGGCGTGGTGGCGCTCGCCTGCAATCCCAGCTACTGGGGAGGCTGAGGCAGGAGAATTGCTTGAACCCGGGAGGCGGAGGTTGCAGTGAGCCAAGACTGCACTACTGGACTCCAGCCTGGGCAACAGGACGAGAATCCATCTCAAAAAAAAAAAAAAAAAAAAAAAAAAAAATTTTTTTTTGTTAGAGATGGGGTCTCCCTATGTTGCCCAAGCTGGTCTCGAACTCCTGGGCTCAAGTGATCCTCCTGCCTCGGTCTCCCAAGGTGCTGGGATTATAGGTGTGAGCCACTGCACCCAGCCTGTATTTTGACTTTTTTCATTCACCATTATATCATAAGGATTTCCCACATCAAAAACAACGTGCAGGCCGAGACCAGCCTGGACAACATAGCCAAGACCTTGTCTCCACAAAAAATTATAAAATTAGCTGGGTGTGCTGGCATGCACCTGTGGTCCCAGCTACTCAAGAAGGATCACTTGAGCCCAGGAGTTCAAGGCTGCAGTGAGCCATGTTCACACCACTGCACCGCAAACAAGACTTATATTGACAGAATATATTTAACCGCCCTCCACTTGTGGACATTTATAATTTAACCTCAGCTAGTTTTCATCCTCAGTTTTCCACTGCTTTCCCTAACGGACCTTGATGGTAGCCTGCTATGGCAGAATCAGGACCGAAAGGGTCCCCAGGTGCACATGTCCCCATTCTTTTGCATCCCAGCCTGGCTGCTGAGATGGTGTGGCCCAGAGGCATCTGGGCTGTTTCTATGCTCATATCACGTACACAGAACAGAGTAGGGAGGCGTGAGATGAATGAGATTTGAGCTCCAATAGTTGCCAACACAAAACAAGCCGTGAATTACTCTGAGTCACTCTGAAGCAATAATACACAGCTCAAAGGAGTGGACACAATGAGGCAGAATGAAGTAACGCAGCATCTCCTGCTGCCGCTTCCCTGAGCCACCGGCTTTAAAGGCAACTTTCTTCTCTTGGGAGAAGGGTGAGGAGAGTGTTGACTACTGTGACAGACAGGAGCCCTCCCTTGTACCTTCCTGCTGTCGAGCTATGAAGACTTTCTCTGATTGTTCCTCTTGCCTTGTTACCCTTGACTTGGAAGTACAAGGGTGATAAAATTGGCCAGGAAGGAGGGGCGGTCCTGGGATTACTCTCTTGATCTTAGGCCACTGCAAATGTCTATCCCAATATGAGTCAATACAAAAGCATGGCTCTAAAAACCAGACGGACTCTGGGCAAGTCGTGACCTCTGAAGTCAGTTTCCTTCACTGTAAAGTGAGGAAACAGTCATTCTACTTACCTCACAGGGTTTCAAGGTTCAAATCAGGCAATACGTCCACCAAAGTGTTATGTAAACTACAAAGCAATGTATACACGAGAAGAACTGTTATTCTTCTCACTGAGGCTGAACCTCTGCAGGAAAAATTTCCCCTAGCCCAAGTCTACCTGGGTATCATACACATTCATGAGTGTCCTACAGTCTTTCTTCATCCCCTTCTTCTCCATGTTCCAGACCAGATGAGTACTGGCCTCACATATGTATTTTTCTCCTAAAGACTGTAAAATGATAAAAGCAAGCTTCATCATAGGCGAGGCTGGATTTCTTTCTTTTGCCATGGGTGTGACATCTCTTTTGTCTTTGGGTGACTCACTTTTCAGCAGTGAACAGTGGGCGAAATGAGAAAGGAGGGCCCTGGCAAAGCCTTGCAGACAGCCCGATGCACAGGGAGACGGCTCCAGGCTCACGGGCAGTCAAGGAATTCTAAAAGCACACTGACCATGTTTACTGTTTTTTAGTAGAGACGGGGTTTCACCGTGTTGGACAGGTTGGTCTCCATCTCCTGACCTCGTGATCTGCCTGCCTCGGCCTCCCAAAATGCTGAGATTACAGGTGCGAGCCACCACGCCCAGCCCTGACCACGTTTTCAAACGCACTTATTGCTAGTCTCACAATAAGAACAAGACCAGTGCGATATCTAAAAGAGGCTGGACAGCCACAGCGAGGAGAGCGGCATGGCCTTTACTCAAGGATGACATGCAAATTGGTGAAGTATTCCATATATTTTTGTTTTTTTAAAAAAGTAGATTCTCTTGGTCATTACCTTTGCTGCGTAACTCCACATCTCAATCCGGTCATTGAGGCGCTTTTTGCACTCGGGCTGTAACCTCACCCGCTTATCCTCCAGTGCTTCCATGAGACAGGACATTTCTGTGGGAGGAAATGAATAATAATAATAACCTGAAACTGTACAGAATAGAGAAATTTCTGTAAAGATGAGGAAGAGGGTGCACAACCACCAGAGAATTCAGATCTGCAGGCTCAACAAAGTTAAATACATACTAGGAAACTTGATCCAGGATCCAACAATGGAGAGAAATGATATGTAACCTCCAGGGCTGGCGTCCAAAGCCTCTCTTAAAACCTCCTTATTTTTAGAGCCAGGTGTGGTGGCAAACACCTGTAATCCCAGATACTTGGGAAGCTGAGGCAGGAGGATCCCTTGAGCCCAGGAGTTTGAGACTACATTATAGTAAGACCTTGTTTCAAAAAATTAAAACAAAAACAGGCTGGGCATAGTGGCTCATGCCTGTAATCCCAGCACTTTGGGAGGCCGAGGTGGGTGGATCACTTGAAGTCAGGAGTTCGAGACCAGCCTGGCCAACATGGCAAAACCCTGTCTCTACTTAAAAAATACAAAAATGAGCCAGGCACGGTGGTGGGTGCCTGTAGTCTCAGTTACTCAGGAGGTTAAGGTGGGAAAATCACTTGAACCCAGGAGGCGGAGGTTGCAGTGAGCTGAGATCATGCCACCACACTCCAGCCTGGGTGACAGAGTGAGACTCTGTCTCAAAAAAATACATAAAAATACAAACAAACAACTTCTATTAGTTTTATTGGGTATACGTGGCTCAAAAAGAACTCTCACACTTGCCTTGGCTCCCTCCTCACACAGAACCTGTCTACTGAGTCCACTGTGGCCACTGGGGAAGTGTGTGAAGCTGGCTTCTAGTTTCGGCACCAGGAAAAGGACCATGATGATGACTTTAACTTCTGCTTCCCTAATAAATACCTCAATTCTCCCTGTTCATCAAATCTTTAGCTCCGGTCATGACAAGGTCAGTTCAAACTTGCAGGCTTATTCCTAAATTCATGATGCCATAAAGGTCTAGTTTTGGCATCACCCAGGTCCCCAGGGAATGTTGTCTATGACTGGGCTACAACTACAGACCATACAGACCACAGTAGCTGCAACCGATGTCTAAGAGAGAGTCTTTGCTCTTCCCAAGAGAGTTCAGACAGGATCAGAGTGAACACAGAGACTTACGACGCCCGCGGCCAGGGGTGATGGCTGCGCAGTGGTGTTTAATGTCCAGGGCACAAGCAGTATGAAGTACCGGGTCAACAAAGATGTCTGCTTTGCTTTCCTTCAGCATGTTTAGCACTTCCTGGAAAGGGAGGGTCATTGCGGACAGAGCTTTTGAAGGGGAAATGCATCAGATCTGTTGTCTGTAAATACTTCATATACTAATAAAAAAGGGGGGAAGTTGAGGGCTAACAACAGAGACCACTTTGGGACAGGTTGCAAGGTGGTGATGATGTACAGAATGCAGAATTTAATTGAGTAACTAACTACTTTTAGGGATACAAAACTGTGAGTTTAAAAAAAGCAGGGGACTATAAGTGACTGTAAGATCAGATTTGTGTTTTTGGCATTCCCGTATGTCACGTCATATCATTTTAAAATACCTAAACGTTAATATTTTTATTGGTGTGATACAATTACTGTGTTACTTTAAGAAATATGAAAACATGTGAAATCTTAAAATCAGAGTAATATGCTATATTAAAATTCTCAATCGGGACTGGGGGTGGTGGCTTATGCCTGTAATCCCAGCACTTTGGGAGGCCGAGGTAGGAGTCTGAGACCCGTGTGGGTAACACAGCAAGACCCCCATCTCTATAGAAAATTATTAAAAAAAAAATTAGCTGGGCATAATCGTGTGCCCTGTGGTCCTAGCCACCTGGGAGGTTGAGGTGGGAGGATTACTTGAGACCAGTTTGAGGCCCAGTGAGCTATGACTGCACCACTGCACTCCATCCTGGGAGACAGAGTGAGACCCTATCTCAAACAAAAACAAAAACAAAAAAATACCAATTAGATAAAGGCACATTTGTTTACAAAATGTTCTACTTTACCTCTGTTGTCCTCAGAAAGAAAAACAGAAAGGACAGGGCATAACATCTACTACAAGAGCAATTCTTATTTGTGTTTACAGATGTCCTGAATGAGAAGAATATCAACATGATGGAACTGAAATCAACTCTGCAGATTCTCCATTTATACATAAGGGAACTATGGGAGGTAAAGATAGGCCAGAAATGTTTCCATAAATAAAAGTTAGTATGCTCCAGACAAGACTCTAGTCCCTATAAAACAACAGTAAGAGAAATAAAAACCAAAAACCAAAGGCCAAATAATATTCTAAAATCCTCCCCAAAGTTATATGGGATCATGTGATGATAAAGGAGGCAAAGGAAAATATACGGATCTAGCTTTCAACATTTTTAACAGATGAAAAAATTTGCACACAATGTTCTCAATTATTCAATAATGACATCAGTGAAATTCTTTTTTAAAAGGTTAATTTTGGCTGGGCGCGGTGGCTCACACCTGTAATCCCAGCACTTTGGAAGGCCGAGGCGGGTGGATCACGAGGTCAGGAGATCAAGACCATTCTGGCTAATACAGTGAACCCGTCTCTACTAAAAATACGGAAAATTAGTCAGGTGTGGTGGCGGGTGCCTATAGTCCCAGCTACTTGGGAGGCTGAGGCAGGAGAATGGCGTGAACCCGGGAGGCAGAGCTTGCAGTGAGATCACACCACTGCACTCCAGCCTGGGCAGCAGAGCGAGACTCCGTCTCAAAGAAAAGAAAAGAATATTCACATTATAGGAGATGAGCAGTCAACATCAAATGAAAGTTTGGTAAGAAGGAACAGCAAGAAAAGAGTGCTGGGCATAAGGCTGAGATTTTTGGTTTTATTACCAAGGTAGGCAGACTACAGCATTAAAAGGAAGAAGAGGAAAAAAAAAAAAAGAGAAATGAAGTGAGGAAAACAAGGTGACGGTGGTTACCTTTTTACACAATTCTGTTTTGATCTTGAGCAGGTTGACCTTGAGGCACTCCTCCACCTGACCTGTCTGCTCTTGGGCTGCTGCTTCTTCAGCACATAGACTGGAGATCTGTTCAGGAGACACAAAAAACAAAGCTACCCCACTGAGCACAGAAATGAACTGACAGTTTCTTCTTTTTTTTTTTTTATTTTTTGAAACAGAGCCAAGCTCTGTCACCCAGGCTGGAGTGCAGTGGTGCGATCTCGGCTCACTGCAACCTCTGCCTCCCAGGTTCAAGTGATTCCTCTGCCTCAGCCTCTTGAGTAGCTGGGACTACAGGCGCGTGCTACCATGCCTGGCTGATTTTTTTTTTTTTTTAGACAGAGTCTTGCTCTTGTTGCCCAGGCTGAAGTACAATGGCACGATCTCAGCTCACCGCAACCTCCGCCTCTCGTGTTCAAGTAATTCTCCTGCCTCAGCCTCCTGAGTAGCTGGAATTACAGGTATGTGCCACCACGCCCAGCTAATTTTGTACTTTTAGTAGAGACAGTTTCTCCATGTTGGTCAGGTTGGTCTCGAACTTCTGATTTCAGGTGATTGCCCACCTTGGCTTCCCAAAGGGCTGGGATTACAGGGCATGAGCCACCGCAACTGGCCTGATTTTTCTATTTCTAGTAGAGATGGGGTTTCGCCATGTTGGCCAGGCTGGTCTTGAACTCCTGACCTCAGCTGATCCTCCTACCTTGGCCTCCCAAAGTGCTGGGATTATAGGCATGAGTCACCACACCCGGCCCAAACTGACAGTTTCAAAAGCAGATGAGTCCAGTGATTCCAATCAGCTCTGGACACCGCAGGATCTGTGCCCCCTCTTCACTGGCCTACTGCTGTTTTACAAGCCAGGGGCAGTAACACTGCTATCACCAGAACCCTTGGTCTCTAAACATGTCAGTTTGATGATCGTCCCACACCTGTGCCAGGGCTCATCGCAAACAGTTTCCTGGGGGTTTCATGCCCCTCCTCCTGTATTGGATGCCAGGCTTCATTCTTCACAAGGACTGGCACACAGAGTGGAAAATCAATAAATGTCATATCTTTACACTGTAAACACTGAGACTTGAGTCAGATCTCAGGACTTGTCAAAAAGAAGGCTGCTACTTGATTCCACAGGAGCAAGGTTATATATAACCAAATAAAATACGAAAATTAAACGCTTGACATTCACATAGGTTCAGGGTGAAACCAGACTCACAACTTGAAAGTGTGCACACGCGCGTACCTGCACATACATGCACACATACACAGGAGTTGAGAAATATAGCCCACAGCAAAGACAAAAATATTAACTTTCTTTGGACAGTTTTATAAGTGAGCTTTTTTGTAACAGCTTTTGTTATGAGCTCCTGAAATTAACATATGTTGAACACGGCTCTCCACAAGGCCTTTTCTAGCTAAGAAGTCCAATAATCTCCAAAGATGGGCACTTCCTTAGAGCCATTATAGAACTACTTTTTTTTTTTCTTTTGTTGAGATGGAATCTCGCTCTGTCGCCCAGGCTGGAGTGCAGTGGTGCAATCTCGGCTCACTGCAAGCTCTGCCTCCTGGGTTCATGCCATTCTCCTGCCTTAGCCTCCCGGGTAGCTGGGACTACAGGTACACGCCACCAGGCCGGGCTAATGTTTTTTCTTTTTTTTAGTAGAGCTGGGGTTTCACTGTGTTAGCCAGGATGGTCTCAATCTCCTGACCTCATGATCTGCCCGCCTCAGCCTCCCTAAGTGATGGGATTACAGGGGTGAGCCACCTCGCTCGGGCTTTTTTTTTTTTTTTTTTGAGACAGAGTCTTCCTCTGCCGCCCAGGCTGGGGTGCAGTGGCATGATCTCAGCTCACTGCAACCTCCACCTCCCGGGTTCAAGTGATTCTCCCGCCTCAGCCTCCTGAGTAGCTGAGATTACTGGTGCACGCCACCAAGGCTGGCTAATTTTTTGTATTTTTAGTAAGACAGATTTCTCCATGTTAGCCAGGCTGGTCTCGAACTCCTGACCTCAGGTGATCCACCCTCCTTGGCCTCCCAAAGTGCTGGGATTACAGGCGTGAGCCACCGTGCCCATCTGAAAGTACTTTTATCTTTCTGGCAAGTCTTCGGTTTACCATCCAGAATAAGAAGAAGGGAAGAACAAATTTACAGAGAGCTATAATGAAAGAACACCGTTGTTCAACAGAGAAATATGGAACACCGCTTTAGAGTGTCAGGACTAACGCCAAGTTGAATTCAGTGTTACAAAGAACAGGAATGCAGACCATGGAGAGCCTAGAAGATGGCCTTCAATTCACCAGATCATTCACGGCTGAAGGCAGAGAAAGTAAACAACTTTTCTCCAATGGAAACTTCTCTGAGCAGCTCTGTGCGTAACTAGTTTTGCACGCAAATCCCACCTCGTCTGAGCAGTGCAGCTGGAGCTGAGGATCCAGGCGGTAGTCCAGGGCGGACTCCTGGATAATGATTCGGATCTGGTCTTCGCAGTCTGAAGACAGGCGCTGCATGTGACAAAGGGAGGATACATGGGCTGATCAGAAAACGAAGCTTTTCTACAAAAGCAGGACACGAAAAAAAAACAAAAAACGACAACAACAACAACAAAAAAGAACAAGAAAAAAACAAAAAGAACAAGAAAAAACAAAATGCCTGCTTTTGATCTGGCCCCTTAGCCCCCCAGGTTCGGGAAGATATGAAAAAGGTCTTGGGAAAATGGGAGCAAGCTAGGGATTTCAAAAGAGAAAATTCCCAGGGACAGAGGCTCCAAAATACACCTTTGTGGAGAGCCCAGGCCAGTTTACCTGGTCAGCATATCTCAGCTTCAGGCAAGAGATGACTTGTCCTTCTAATTCTGAATCATCCTTGGCCTTAGTCAGGATACCATGACAGAATTTAGGAATGTCAGCTTTACAGGCTTTTCTTAGCATGGGGTTTAAGCGGTAATCTAGAGTAGAAAGCAGTGAGCATGTGACGAAACATTCCACCTGATTCACACATTTTTAGATATCCACCTTCCTAAAGAGAGCATATTATGTCAGTGATCATGACTACAACCATGGATTTATCTATTCAATAAACATTTACTGAGCTCTCACTACACTGTTTTTAATCAGCAATATGACTTGTTAACGAGTACTTCTGGAGGTCCTCAGGAATCCTTCTACTCTGCGGGGTTTTGTGCGGACTCCAATACTCTACGGAGTCCTCAGAAAAATCAAGGGGACATCAGCAACCTTCCCCATAACAGATACTTTTGAGAACACCGAAAAAGAAATACAATATCCAACTCACTGTGACCATTAACTTACGAGGTCTTCCAACTCAGAGGTGAAATGTTTCTGTTCCAAACCACATTACCCGTACATTCTCCTGGCACACTCATGAAGTTTTATTGAATTTCTAGATTTTTCTTTCCAAGGACTGCCGGCCTGATTCCTTCTGAACATTCTTTAGGGCAGTTTTCTGGTTCTTGTGGCCTCCTCTCTCCCCTGACTCTCCCTCCATTTTTCTGGATGCTCCTCAAAGGAGGAAGGCCCTGCTTACACTCAGACTCCTCCCTTAAAATTCCCAGGCAACAAAGCCCTGGGAGTTTGAGCAGGTCACTCTACAGCCACTGAATTCCTTTTCAGATACTCCACGGGGCCAGGAGAGCCAAGCCAAGATCTTACCTGTGTTCTGGGTGATCTGGCGCTTGGTTATCATCTGTTTGCATTTGGGATCCATCAATTCACTGTTTTTATTTTGCTTCAAGCACTGCAACATGGTTTTAGAATCTGCTTCTGGACAGAACCTCTGCAAAGAAACAGTTTGATAAAAACAGCTATCTAAACATGGCGATTAACTCCATCTGCGACCACTTTTTTTTTTTCTGGAGACGGAGTCTCACCGTGTCACCCAGGCTGGAGTGCAGTGGCGCGATCTCGGCTTACTGCAACCTCCGCCTCCCGAGTTCAAGCGATTCTCCTGCCTCAGCCTCCCGAGTCAGCCTCCTGAGTAGCGGGGATTACAGGCATGCGTCACCACGCCCAGCTCATTTTTGTGTGTGTGTGTTTTTTTTTTTTTTAGTAGAGATGAGGTTTCACCACGTTGGCCAGGCTGGTCTTGAACTCCTGGTATCAGGTGATCCACCCACCTCGGCTTCCCAAAGTGCTGGGATTACAGGCATGAGCCACCACGCCTGGCCACTTTTTTTTTTTTTTTAAGGCTAGTCAAGTGAAGCAACAGGAATGCAGAAGAACAAATAAATCTGTAAGTAGCTGTGATCAATTAGTTGTAAACAGCACTGCACTTGGACCAGCCTGTGGTCACCCTTAACATCTATCCGAAAGCTGATGAAAGCAGCAGCCTGAAGGCATCACGTGGTACAAGAGGAGCAGGTAGGCCTGAACGAGCACCCCACCCCAACTTCCCCTTTCTTATTCTCTACTATTTCTCACATTTCTTTCTTCTGCCTCACTGGTTCTTACACAGGATTGGTTCCCTATCTAGAGGGTGATGTTAAGTTCAATGGCATCTGAGGAACTTACTTATTGTTTAAGCATGAATGTAACACTCTA
Organism: Gorilla gorilla gorilla; assembly: GCF_029281585.2. Taxonomy (NCBI): domain Eukaryota; kingdom Metazoa; phylum Chordata; class Mammalia; order Primates; family Hominidae; genus Gorilla; species Gorilla gorilla. The sequence goes on from NC_073242.2 coordinate 104,969,495, forward strand.
CCAAGCGGCTGTACAGCCCTCAAGCCCTACCTACCCAACTCTAGTGGGGAAACCTAGGAATTCTCCACTAACCAATGTGAACAAGGATGTGGGGTAAGGACCCATTTGGTTCATCTTAACTAAAGGGCTATAATCCTACCAAGCAGTAAAGGGCTAGGGTCCTGTACACTTACTGCTGTCCTTTAAGTCAGGGATCAGCTGTGGACTAGTAATAAACTCCCTATCCGTTCTGCTAATCCGCAAGTCTTCAAGTGTCACAGTGTCTGATAAACTCTGGTTGAGACACTTGAGCATTGAGCCTCTCTTCCTAGTTCTGTTTCTAGTTCTCTAAAGAGTGTGATTATAATCTGCTGACATCTGGTTATGGAGACATGGATTGCTCACTGACTTTTAGAAAATTTTCCAAAGCTCTCTCACATCAGAGCCTGACATTTCCATTTTTACATATGACTCAATTTCATCAGGCCAGTTAAAAAGACTTACATTGTAACTTTCAAAATTCTCTCTGGAATTTATTTGATAGTGTAAAAAGTAGCATTTTACTTTAAAGGAAAGCTGAAATAAAGGAGCTAGAACCTTTAGTTTAAGTTTAAAAAAAAATTTTTTTTTTTCTTTTTTGAGACAGAGTCTTGCTCTGTTGCTCAGGCTGGAGTGCAGTGGCATGATCTCGGCTCACTGCAGCCTGCGCCTCCCAGGAGCGATTCTCCTGCCTCAGCCTCCTGAGTAGCTGGGACTACAGGCATGTGCCACCACACCCGGCTAATTTTTGTATTTTTAGTAGAGACGGGGTTTTACCATGTTGGCCAGGCTGGTCTCGAACTCCTGACCTCAGGTGATCCTCCCGCCTTGGCCTCTGAAAGTGCTGGGATTACAGGCGTGAGCCACCACACCCTGCTGAACCTTGAGTTTAATGTATGTGTGGCGAGATCAAGGAACTGACATCTAGGTACTCAGGTCAGCCCTGCTGCAAGGGAATATCTGCTGGAGGAGGGAATGAAGCAAAACAACCTGTAGAACAGAAAAATCTTCTGAATGTGCCAGATGGATGATCAGGACATTAGATGGTGACTTTCTCAGTATAGCTACTATTAATCATCCTCAAAACCAATCATTTATTTATTGCACATCCATTTACTTGTGCCTCAGGTCAAAGTGAGGTCAGTTATCCCAGCTCTGTGGTTTCCAAACTTGAGCCTGCATCAGAACCCCCTAGGGAGGCCGTTAAGGCAGGCTTCGTGCTCTACTCCCAGAGTTTCTGATTCAGCAGATCTGGAGGGGGGCCCAGGAACCCGCAGGCTCCCAAGGGGTGCTGCTGCTGCTGCTCGTCTAGGGACCACACTTTGAGAAAGCTGAGCCTGAGGAAGTCGCTGCCATTGTTTGTGCTTTGTTGTTTTGTTGTTCATCCGTGCTCGGCCTTTGGTGTCGGCTTCTCACCTTTATCATCTGCTTGCAGACCCTCATGAGGGTGTAGTCTAGCTCTGGGTCCATCATTTCTGTCTCCTGCAGCTTAAATACTTTTTGGTGGCAGCGGGTGCTTAGCTGCTTCTTGTTTTCTTTCAGACATTCGATAATCTATGGCAAAAGAGTTATAGTCAAGTTGAGAGATGTCAGAGACTGCTCATCCATGTGTTCTGATTGAAACATTCAGCTCCACTGTGCCTCCCATTTCTTTATCCATTTCTCATTCCCAGGCAATAGGAATCAGGATTTCCTTACCAAAGATAAGGATTTACAACCTTACAGCTGACAGCAAACCCAGCTAGATAAAAACTCAGGATGACTGGCAGGCTGTGCTCCAGTCTAATGGAAAAGAAACACACCCACGATTTCTGGTTTCTTTTGCCTTCCAGAGCTGCTCCTTGTCCACATTCATTTTGGAGATAGGCTCTCTGCATTTTCCCAGAGCAACAGCTCCGACTAAGTGGGCACAAACCAGGAGGTTCAATTCAACCCACTGTTTACCACCTTAGAAAGACTACTGGATGCTAGATATGAATCAGACCCAATTCTCAGCCTGATAAATTCACAGCTACACATGGCAAACTTATGTAAACAAGTAACTATGATTAAAAAAAGATGAGTTATCACTCAAAATACAAAAGCATAAAGTGTCATGAAATGAATTTTAAGGTAGTGAATTAAGTATATCCTGAAATCTTCCCTTCCCTAAACCTTCAGATATCATGAAAAGAAAGAAGGAAAGCAGATGGGAAGGTGCAGCAGCTGGGGCTATCGCAGGAAGCCATAAGACTTCCGGGAAATCCTCAAGGCATGGCCAAGAATCACTAACTAGTTGAGGAACACTAATATCATAAGAAAGATGATAAATAAAATGAACCAAGGAGTCAAAAACTGAGGGAAAGGGGTAATAGAGCAATCAAAACAGAATTTTAAAATATACTTAAAATCCTCAGAACAACACAGAAGACAACAGTAAATAAGAATCAAGAATAGGTAGTTATGAAAAGAAGCAATGAGAAAGCTAGGAAATGAAAAACAAAACTTGATTGGTGGTCTCCTAGAGCAGAATGGACAAAGCTGAAGAATAAATTATATGCTGGGAAAGAGAACTGAGGAGTTACCTAAAATGTAGTACAAAGAAATGAAAAGTACCAAAGAAAAAGTTAAAGAGACATGGAAGACGGACTCAGATGCTCCAATTGCCTAACAGGAGTTCCAGAAGCAAGGAAAGGGAAAGCAGTATGTGAAAGAGCAATGACTGAGAATGTCCCAGAACTGAAGGAAGACATAGACTGTGAGACTGAAAGAGCCAACCGGAAACACGCACAAAACAAAAACCATACCTAACCACATCACACTGAAACTACAGATCATTACAGACAAAGAGAAGACTCTAAAACCTATCAGAAACAGATTAACTACAAAGCAATGAGACTTATATTGACATCAGACTTTGCATCAGCAACAGTCTGATACAAGAGGACAATGAAGTAATTATCTCAAAGGCTGAAGCCCCATGGCAATGCCCTTAACTAGAAGAGGTAGCCAAGTAGTAACGAGAACATTTTTTTTAAAAATCACTTGTTTGTATGTACTTCACTCCTGGCAATTCTGGATAGGGTCCTGTTTCTGTCTATTAAAAAAAAGTGTCCTAGGTGATTCTGATGTGACGTCTAGTTAAGAACTTCTGTGCAATGGGAACACAGTGAAGTAACGGTTAATTTTGGAGGTGCAGAGCATTGAGAATGCTACAGAGGAGGAGGCATCTGAAGGATCATTAGGAGCTTACTAGGCAGACAAGATAGGGAAGGACGAGGTAACCTGAAAGAGGGAAGAAAATGAGTTAGAGAGGAGTGCAGGTGAAGAACCCAGGGAAACGCAGCCTGATGTAGTTTAAGAAGGGATGATTAGGTTGGAAGGGATGAGATGGGTCCTGTCTCACCAGCAAAAAATTCATGACTAAAATGTTACCTTCTTATGGGCACTAGCTTTTGAGAAAACATTAAATATTACCTTCACATTACTTTTACAATTACAAAAGAAAAGCAAAAAGTTACCTGAGCGTTGCCATATTGCACAGCGGAACAGTAGTTTCTGATGTCACTCTTGCAGGCTTCATACAGATCTGGCTCCAAGCGGATGTCCTCCGTCTGCAGGAGGGAGCCAGCATGGAAAGGCGAGCTTGGTTTAGGCTGGAGATGTCATATGTTCTGCAGACTTATTTGTTGACTGCATCTTGTCTAGTGACCCTGGCTTCTACATAGCAAAGTCGCCTTGCAGCAAGAGAATCAGGCTTTACTTTCAATTCTGTCACCAAATAGCTGCATGGCCTTGGACCTTCTTTGCAAAACACAATGCCAAGTCTACCCTGAAACACCTTATTTAGTCCTTCACAGGACTGCTGAGATGTGAAAGTCACTTTGGAAAGTCAAAACCATTATATAAATGTAGAGTTCTACTTTTATTATTACTTTAATGAAAGAGCTAGGCTCAAAGTTAGGGAACCAAATCTTCCAGCTTGAAATGTCTTTTTTTTTTTTTTTTTTTTTTTTGAGACAGAGTCTCGCTCTGTCACCCAGGCTGGAGTACAGTGGCACCATCTCGGCTCACTGCAAACTCCATCTCCCGGTTCAAGTGATTCTCCTGCCTCAGTCTCTCAAGTAGCTGGGATTACAGGTATGTGCCACCACAGCTGGCTAAATTTTGTATTTTTAGTAGAGATGGGGTGTCGCCATGTTGGCCAGGCTGGTCTTGAATTTTGAATTACAGACCTCAAGTGATTTGACCGCATTGGCCTCCCAAAGTGCTGGAATTACAGGCATGAGCCACCTCGCTGGCCTAAGTCTCTTTTAGTACAGGCAGGGTTTCATCACGTTGGCCAGGCTGGTTTTGAACTCCTGACCTCAAGCGATCCACCTGCCTCGGCCTCCCAAAGTGCTGGGATTACCTGCATGAGCCACTGCACCCAGCCCCTGAGGACATTACTGATCCAGTGATTGGATCACATGCTTAGTTAGAGCCTGTCTTACAGCTGGACTTCCAGTTATATGTGGGAAGAAAGGTTTTATCATTCAAAATCAAAAGAATGACACAGGAAGCTAATGGTCGTATGGTAAAACTTTTGCACAGGACTTCAAGTCTTAACCATCACAGTAGTGGATAAAATGCCTCCCCCTTGCCCTAGCCTCTCCCCAGCTTTCCAAGCCCTGGCCCACTGTGGTTTCTGGGAGCAGAGGCTGGGAGGCATTACCATCTCCAGCTCCTCCACGCGGAGCTGCCTGCGGCACTTCAGGGACACCCTGTGCTCCTTGGCTTCCTGCAGAGTGTCATTGCGCACGGTCGTGCTCAGGCAGATCACCACGTCCACCCTGCAGACGAAAGGAGAAGCCTGAGGCTGGCTGGGGCCACACAAGGGCAGATGGCCTGAGAGCTGGGCTTGGGGGGGTCACACCATTAAGAATTCAAGATGCCCTTTGGGGGAATGTCTTTCCTGTAAGGCTCACTGTATTTTTTTTCAGGGTGCTAAAAGCTGCAATTTGATTGTGGGTGTCATGAAAGGCAGGCAGCAGCATGAACGCTGACTACATTCCTGACAGAAGGGGAAGCCACACAGGGCACATGCGTGCAACGACAGTTCAACATCTGTGTTAAAAACATGTGACCACAGAGGAATGCTGCTCTTAACTCTAGGACTGTACTTTTGACCTACTGTGAAACTCCCTCCTGAAAGGTAGAGAAACTTGAGCAAATTGGGAATTTGGTTTGTATGAGGGCAAGTGTTCTAGAAATGGTCCTTTCAAAGAGCAACATGGAAGAATTTGGACGGTCACGCTGAAAAAGCTCATCAGTTTCCTCAATAAGACTTAATTCTTAAATGAATAAAGATTCTGTTTCTTCACTAAATATCTAATCCAATACAAAAACTGCTGCATCTTAGATGAGATGACATAACGGGAAGACGCAGGGAAGAGGTCAGTTCGCCTCTTTCACTCACACTGCACCCTGCTTCTCTAAGTACACAATCCAGCCCTACTTCGTCAGTTAGATGGCCTGACCTGGAAGAATTAAAAACGCTCCTTTAGCCTATGGGACCTCCATGTGAGAACTACCATCGCCAGATGCTCTGTCCAGACAGTCCGAGTGTTTGCCACGCTAATCAAAGGAGAGATGCGGGAGGCCTCCAGGGCTAACCCCACCAGGCAGCAGGAGGGCTGCCTGACATCTCGCATACTCATTCCGGAGCTAAGAGGGACTTCGGGAAAGTGGAATGAAACAACTACAAGCTACATACTTCTTTTTTATGTTTGGGCAAAGCTTCAACACGTCCTCCTTGCAGGCCATTTTAAACTTGTAAGAAAACCGAAAATCCTTCATCTGCACCTGAAAGGTAAAGAGAAAGAAAGTCAGAAGTTTTGTGGCAACTTGTGGTCAGTAGTGGTAGGGCGCACTTTTTCATATAGCTCTCACAAGCCTGTTTACAAGACCCTGCATGGCTTGACCCACACCTGAGACATCACGACCTGCTCATCTCTCCAGTACTCCCCCTACAACAGGCAGGCTTCCTTCCTTCCTTCCCTCCCTCCTTCCTTCCTTTCCTTCCTTCCTTCCTTCCCTCCCTCCTTCCTTTCCTTCCTTCCCTCCCTCCTTCCTTCCATCCATCCATCCATCCATCCATCCTAAATAAAAATAGGACATATATTTGAAAATCTTTTTTTTTTTTTTAGACAGAGCCTCTCTCGTCATCCAGGCTGGAGTGCAGTTGTGCGATCTCGGCTCACTGCAACCTCTGCCTCCCGGGTTCAAGTGATTCTCCTGCCTCAGTCTCCCGAGTAGCTGGGATTACAGGCACCCGCCATCACGCCCGGCTAATTTTGTATTTTTTGTAGAGACAGGGTTTCACCATGTTAGCCAGGCTGGTCTCGAGTTCCTGACCTCAGGTGATCAGCCTGCTGCAGCCTCCCAAAGTGCTGGAATTACAGGCATAAGCCACCATGCCCGGCTGGAAAAAATGATTTTTTTGTTGTTGCTGTTGAGATGGAATCTTGCTGTGTTGCCCAGGCTGGAGTGCAGTGGCGATCTCGGCTCACTACAACCTCCGCCTCCCAGGTTCAAGCAATTCTCCTGCCTCAGCCTTTGAAACAGCTGGGATTACAGGTGTGTGCCACCATGCCTGGCTAATTTTGTATTTTCAGTAGAGACGGAGTTTCACCATGTTGCTCAGGTTGGTCTTGAACTCCTGGCCTCAAGTGATCCACCCACCTCGGCCTCCCAAAGTGCTGGGATTACAGGTGTGAGCCACCGCGCCTGGCTGGAAAAAAATGACTTTTAACAGAACATCAGAGGTGCTCTGATGTTCCAAAAAAGGAAAGGATTCAGTCAACATCCAGGCAGCTATGATGGGATATTGGCAGCCAGGTGTCACTGACCAGCTGGAAGTGGGTGACTCCGATGGCACACTTCTCGTTCATGTCCTTCTGGTGTTTGTTCTGTATCAGACACTCCATCAGGTCCCCAGAGTCTATCTGGTTATCTGCCACATCCTGGGGAAGACAGCATGCATTTACACTTCATTGGTAACAATTAATGAACAAAACTTGTAGCCCAGTCCGAAACAAATGCAAGCAAGGTTGGTTCTAGAAGCCCTCACAAAAAAAAGACACACCATAAATTGTAATCAAAATAAGCCTGAAGAATCACAATGGTATACATTCAGTGGCATAAAACTAACACAGCACTGTGTTCCGTATGAGACAAGATATATGCTTTTTTTTTTCACTTTCCGAAAAGCAGCTGGCTTTTGGGATAATATCTAACATAGCCTCCCAACTGTCAGATCCTAAAGGTTCCTGGGTATGTTTCACTCCCACAATTTAAATAGTTCAGTAAATGAATATGAAATAGTCAGAATTCACTCAATATTGAGGTACTAGGAGACAGTTGGAAGAAGGAGCCACTATTACTGCTAACAATTCCTGGGCAGATGCTAACAATTCCTAGGCTGATGTACTGGAATCAACCCTGCATACTAATGGGGGTTTCCCTGTTCCATCTCTTCTTAAAAAGGGCAACTCAGTAACTGCTGCTGGCCACATACCTGTTTTTACCTACAAAAGCTAATCAAACACAGGTTCCAGGATGGTAGCATCTCTCTCTCTTGATCTTGTTTACTTTTTCTTTTTTCTTTTTTAGACAGGGTCTCACTCCGTTGCTTAGGCTGGAGTGCAGTGGCACAATCATGGCTCACTGCAGCCTCGACCTCCTGAGCTCAAGTGATCCTCCCACCTCTGCCCCCTAGGTAACTGGAACTACAGGTGTGTACCACCACGCCTGGCTAATTTTTTCTATTTTTTGTAGAGACAGAGTTTTGCCATGTTGCCCAGGCTGGTCTTGAAATCCTGGGCTCAAGTGCTCCTCCTTGGCTTCAAAGTGCTGGGATTACAGGTATTGGTCACCACACCCGGCCTGTTTACATTTTTAATTTTAACTTGTCAAAGCTGGCTAACACTCAAGAGTAATACATGCTGCAGACAGAGGTGAGTCTGAGATACTCAGGGGAGAGTCCCTGTCAATTTGTTTCTGTTTTTAACCCTTGCTCCTCCAGACATCACTTACGTGGCAGAAGTTCTGAATTATGGGCTCACAGGCTCTCATCAGCAAGGCTTCTATTTGAATATCCTGTAGAAGATTAAATATATTAATACTTCTGCTTTAGAAAGAGCCAGGGTGGAGGAGGAGCAGTTTCTCTTTCTGAATCAGTAATATCTGATGGGCAAATAATCTAATACATACTTTTGGAAACGATTCTAGTATTTGAAGTAGATAGCCCCAGAATAAATCTAGAACTGCTCCTCCGTTATACTTTGAAAGGCAAATTTTTAAAGACATATTCCTTTTCGGCCTGAACAAATGAGAAGGCAGAATTAAGAAAAGTGAGGTAAAAACACATGTAGCAATAACATTAGAGTATGCAAAGCCTTTGCAGATTTTCCCAAAATGCTAAGTAGTTCAAAATGAAAACAGGGGTAACTGATATCCATCTTCAGTTTATAAGCTCATAAGCCAGAGCACTGCCCTCAAAGCAGATGCCAAACCACTGTTACTGGGGAACACATACTAATAATGCCTTCAAACAGAGAAACCCGTGCAACACTAGCTCCTGAAAAAACACCTTCCTTTAAAGAGCTATACACCCAGACTGTTCTCATAAGTCCATGATGACAATGATAATGTGAGAGATGACGACAAAATGAGAGAAGGCAACGAACTTCCGAAAACTAGAAAGCAAAAAAGAACTGGTTGAGAAATGTAATTTTACATTATGACAATTCAAATAGAGTACTAAAAGGTTTAAGACAAAATGGTAGTTCCCCACTTCTCTGATTTCTGGCCCCACAAAATAACTTTAACATGTTTAGCTGCCCTCCTCTGTATTTCTAAATAACATCCCAGTGCTTTATGAGGGTTTCTAATCCCCCCCCCTTTTTTTTTTCTTTTTATTGAGACGGAGCCTGGCTCTGTGGCCCAGGCGGGAGTGCAATGGTGCAATCTCGGCTCACTGCAACCTCTGCCTCCCGGGTTCAAGTGATCCTCCTGCCTCAGCCTCCCAAGTACCTGGCACTACAGGCATGTTTTACCACGCCCAGCTAATTTTTGTATTTTTAGTAGAAATGGGGTTTCACCATGTTGGCCAGGATGGTCTTGACTTTTTTTTTTTTTTTTTTTTTTTGAGACAGAGTCTCGCTCTGTTGCTCGGGCTGGAGTGCAGTGGCGTGATCTCAGCTCGCTGGAAGCTCCGCCTCCCGGGTTCACGCCATTCTCCTGCCTCAGCCTCCCGAGTAGCTGGGACTACAGGCACCCGCCACCACACCTGACTAATTTTTTTGTATTTTTAGTACAGACGGGGTTTCACCATGTTAGCCAGGATGGTCTCGATCTCCTGACCTTGTGATCCGCCCGCTTCGGGCTCCCAAAGTGCTGGGATTACAGGTGTGAGCCACTGCACCTGGCCTCTAATCCCATTTTTAAAATATTTTAGTGGGTTTCAGGATGGAACAGGGATAAACATACGTATTCAATCTTCCATGCTTAGCTGGAAGTCCTCAGCTTTTATGTTCTGAAACACACAAACACTACCAAATGACCTAACTAAAAAAGCGAGGGATGAGAGAATGGGAATGTGTAGATTGCTCTTGAATGTGACTGTGATGTGAAGTACTGCTGCTATTTTTTTTTTTTTTTAAACACAGTCTCCCACTCTGTTGCCCAGGCTGGAGTACAGTGGCGCAATCTAGGCTTACTGCAACCTCCGCCTCCCGGGTTCAAGTGATTCTCCTGCCTCAGCCTCCCAAGTACGTGGCACTACAGGCGTGTTTCACCACACCCAGCTAATTTTTGTATTTTTAGTAGAGATGGGGTTTCACTATGTTTGGCAAGCTGGTCTCGAACTCCTGACCTCGAGATCCGCCTGCCTCGGCCTCTCAAAGTGCTGGGATTCAAGGCGTGAGCCACCGCTCCCGGCTGTACAGCTGCTATCTTAAGGGAGAAACAGAGGCAAGGCTAATGACTATGATAAATCTAATTTATGAAGAAAACCAAAGGGCTGTATAGAGTGTTGTTCTAGAGAAATGAGGGAAGGAGCTCACAAAGCAACACAATATACTTCTTTATAAAGCAAATATGGAAAATTTGATCAGGTTTCTTTTCATTGACAGAAAATCCGCACTCTCAGGAGTCTAGAAACAGTAGAATCGAACACAAAAGGCCAGGATGCTGGCAGCCACTCTCCTCCAATGAGTAAGCTGCATACCACTTACCTCTGATTCTAACTCAGTGAGGTTGCCAACTATATCTCTACACTCCACCACCAAGTCATCCAGATGGTCCTGGAGGCACTCCAGCTCCTGCAAATATAAAGGCAAGCCACTGGCATTTATCAGTCACATACATGAACAAGGGAAGGGGAGATATCAGCGTCATGACACTTCCCTTTTCAGTGGTCCTCCTTTCTCTTCTTTTTAAAATTACCTCACCGAACAGGACACAAAAGCTTTGTTTAATTCCCCAGACTAAGATTGTTGAAAAGATAATTACTTCATGTAGCAGGTTGGTTATGAGGGCCAAGTGGGCACAAGAGCCATGCAAAGGCTGGGCACGATGGCTCACACCTTTGATCCCAGCACTTTGGGAGGCTGAAGTGGGAAGATCACCTGGGGTCAGGAGTTCGAGACCAGCCTGGCCAACACAGTGAAACCCCATCCCTACTAAAAATACAAAAATTACCCGGGTGTGGTGGTGGGTGCCTGTAATCCCAGCAACTCAGGAGGCTAAGGCAGGAGAATTGCTTGAACCCAGGAGGGGGAGGCTGCAGTAAGCCAGGATCGTGCCACTGCACTGCAGCCTGGGCAACAAGAGTGAAACTCCATCTCAAAAAAAAAAAAAAAAAAAAAAAAAAGAGCTGTGCAAATCCCTCAGAAGACCAAATCTACAAGTGCAAGGAGAATCAATCTTCAAGTGTCCTCAAAGTCTAAAAACCTTATCAGGCCTTGATTCTATTTTCAATCTGTGCTTTGATAATTTGTCACCTCTCATTTTAAATATGCACTTTAATAATGATCATCAGACAAATTCACAGTGAAGAGCACAGATTATTTTAAGACTCTTTATTGGCAAAGTAATTGGGAACCAGGGGTCTGGAACACAGGATACAACTGATAGCTCCTGCAAGTCAGATCTGGGATTCTAACTCCAGTATACATCAAAAGGGTCCTCTGAAGAAAAACAAGTGAACACACTAGGGTTTGGGTACTTAAAAGCTATCTTGTGTGGGCTTTGGCAACCGAGCTGGAGCTATCTGTAGCATTAGTCTATTACTATTCCTTCTAGAGGTTTACAGGTTTAGAGGTTTCAAGTATAATATCAGCTCACTTTCACAAAACATATCAACAGCTATTTCTTAGCAAAGTGCTCTGTTAAAGGATCAAGTTTAACTTACTATTCTGCAAGAATCTCTCTGTTTCAGAATTAGAATGTGAGGGGAAGAGAGGAGTTGTAGGAATTATACAACAGCCAGAATGGAAGAAGAAGAAATAAAAAAGCTAAAGGAAAATACCCCAAACTTTTGGGAGTAAAATAAACGGCTAAGAGAAAGATCCTATTAATAGAATCCTGGCTGGTCTCAGTGGCTCACACCTGTAATCCTAGCACTTTGGGAGGCCGAGACAGGTGGATTGCCTGAGCTCAGGAGTTTGAGACCAGCATGGGTAACATGGTGAAACCCTGTCTCTACTAAAATACAAAAAATCAGGTGGGTGTGGTGGCAGGTGCCTGTGATCCCAGTTACTAAGGAGTCTGGGGTACAAGAATTGCTTGAACCCGGGAGGCAGAGGTTGCAGTGAGCCGAGATTGTGCCACTGCACTCCAGCATGGGTGACAAAGCGAAACTGTCTCAAAATAAAAAAAAAAAAAGAATTCTTAAGTTTAGCTTCTCCATGACGGGCTGCAATGTAGTGCAGCTTTCTAAAGTTTACTTTACTCGGGGTTCTAAAGGAAACTATTTTCTGGGATTCCAAATCACCATATCCCTTGTTTCATTGGACAGAGGCAACAGAAAGCTGAACTATAAGCATTTTCTAACAATATACCCAACAGAACTGTAGCAGGCTCAGGAAACAGACTGCTGAACATGATAGTCCTATGCTCAACAGACCTGAGTAGGCAATCACGTTTCTCCTTTAAAATGTCCAATTCCTGTACCTGTGACTTTTTCATACTGTACTTCCAGAGGGGGTTTTGTAGTGGTACAAATGGAACCCAGAAACCTGAGTTCACTCCTTGAGTATTTATGTGGCTTTAAACATGCAGTATTCCTACTGCTGAGTATCCTGCATTCAGATGGAAGACAGCTAGCTTCCCACATGACCTGCAGTCATGCATCTTTCCTTCTTTCCCTTAAACTGGGACACAATCCTAAGGAGCCAATCACAGCACTCAGGGAATTCTTGGGGGCTGCTCCTTCCCTCTGCTTCCTAGATGGAGAGGCTATATAATGAACCCAACTGAATTTTAGGTAAGGGAATGTATACACTTAACTTCTCTGAGCTTCAATTTGTCAACCAGGTGAGAAAAAATTCCATTTCTACATGTTTTTTGGGACTGTTCTAGGGCATGCCCACTATTCATGCAGACCAGTACTCACATATGCACAGATTTACACCCTGCTTATCTCAAAAGGACTTAATGGAGAAAATGAATTAAAAATGAGTAAAATGAATAAAGATGAGAAACAAAAAGGAAAGAGGATGTGAAATGGAGCCAGTAGTAAGCTTTCTACAAAAATGCCTACCATGAAATCTTATATACCTGTAAGACGCAGGCCATACCATTGGCTCTAGAAGTTTTAATAAGCAACAGGAAGAGGGAAAATAATCAATTACAAAATACAATAACCATAATGCAAACACAAACTCGCTGCCAACTATTCCTGATACAAAGACCAGAGAGAAAATTTTCCTGAGAATTTCTTCCAGAGAAAATATTGAACAATACAACAAATCACATCTGTAAGGTAAAGAGAGATGGATTTTATGGTGTTTGTACTCTGCATAAAATGTTAAACATTAACATCATCATTATTGTAAGACAAACAGAAAGCGATGTCACCTACCTGTCCAGTCTCTGTTTTCTCACTGCACCATTTTCCCAGATCAATCAGGCACTTATCCTGGAGGGCAGGATCCAGCTTGACATCCATGGCACGCTGGTGTAGGATCCTTTGGACTTCAGCTCGGCACTCCCGTGAGAGCTGCATGAGAAAAAATGAGCTAAATACTTGAAAGGTAACAAAACAAAAACACAAAGATATGAGATAAACCTGCTATGAGGAAACTAACAAATAACCCTGTATTTTATCTCCCAAATTTTATACCTCAAATATCTTCCAGAATAAAAATTAAATGTTGCGGCCAGGTGCGGTGGCTCACGCATGTAATCCCAGCACTTTGGGAGGTCGAGGCGGGCGGATCACCTGAGGTCGGGAGTTTGAGACCAGCCTGACCTACATGGAGAAACCCTGTCTCTACTAAACACACAAAATTAGCCAGGCATGGTGGCACATGCCTGTAATCCTAGCTACTCGGGAGGCTGAGGGAGAAGAGTCGCTTGAACCCGGGAGGCGGACATTGTGGTGAGCTGAGATTGCACCATTGCACTCCAGCCTGGGCAACAAGAGTGAAACTCCATCTCAAAAAAAATAAAAAAAATAAAAATAAATAAATAAATAAAATGTGCAAGAGGCTTCGAAAAGCCCATATCTTTAGCAATGCGATTATACATATTCAGCAGTTTCTAATATACTATATAAACAACATTCTTTTATGAGAGTATCCTGATAAAAGTGAACTGGCTTCATTCAGACTAGGTTAGTTGGAAAGTTTTGTGTTTGTTGTTTTGCTTAGCAAAACTAATGTGTCAGTCTATGAACGCCATGTAGAAGGTCAGATCCAATTCAAGAGAGCATAATATACACTTGACTCAGGAGAAATGAGTTCAAATTGACCTAAATCAGAAAAAGCAGGAAAATGTAGATATAACATTATGAGATAGGACTGGACTCTTCTAGATGAGCTATGAAGAATTAGCAGAGGGTAAAGCAGGTGAAAACTAGTATTTTTCCAAGGGCCATGACAAAGCTGTTACTGACAGATACGGTTAGTCTCTCTTGCAAAAAAAGAAAAAAAAGCCAGCATACCCGGGGCAGGAGGGATGGAAAGTAACTGTTTAATGAACACAGGGTTTCCTTTTGGAGTCATGGAGTGTTTTGAAACTAGACAGACATGATGACCACACAACACTGTAAATGTACTAAATGTCACTGAATTTTTCTCTTTAAAATGGTTAAGACCAGGAGCGGTGGCTCACACCTGTAATCCCAGCTCTTTGGGAGGCTGAGGCGGGCAGATCACCTGAGGTCTGGAGTTCGAGACCAGCCCGACCAATATGGAGAAACCCCATCTCTACTAAAAATACAAAAATTAGCCGGGCATAGTGGCGCATGCCTGTAATCCCAGCTAATCTGGAGGGTGAGGCAGGAGGCGGAGATTGTGGTGAGCCGAGATCGCACCATTGCACTCCAGCCTGGGCCAACAAGAGTGAAACTCCGTCTCAAAAAAAAAAAAAAGGGTTATTTTGGCCAGGCGCAGTGGCTCACATCTCTAATCCCAGCACTTTGGGAGGCCCAGGTGGGCGGATCACCTGAGGTCAGGAGTTCAAGACCAACCTGGCCAACCTGGTGAAACCCCGTCTCTATTAAAAATCCAAAAAAAAAAAAAAGCCAGGCATGACGGCAGGCACCTGTAATCCCAGCTACTCGGGAGGCTGAGGCAGGAGAATCACTTGAGCCAGGAGGAAGAGGTTGCAGTGAGCCAAGATCACACCACTGCACTCCAGCCTGGTGTGCAGTGAGACACATTCAAGAGTGAGGCTTTGTGTCAAAAAAAAAAAAAAAAAAAAAAAGGTTAACTTTATGTTATGTGAATTTCACCTCAATTAAAAAAAAAAAAAAAGAAAAGAAAACTAGCACCACAGACTCCAACTCTTTCTTATTTAAAAGAGAAGAAACCTCCTACCCCCTAGTCACTATAGTGACCAGAAAGATGCCGGGATTTGGGAGCCCTCACGGTTAATGAGAGGCTCATTATATGGAGAAAAAAAAAAAAAAAAAAAATTCCCAAGTTTTCTCACACAGCAGTATAAACACTGGGTTAGGGTGCAGCAACTGATGTATGCCATTTCCTTCTGAGTCCCCTCATTCTGGATTTGAGATAGCCAGGCTTTTGCATTAAGCTCAGAAGGGGTATTTCTAAGGATGGATGAGAAGTGATACCATCTCAACTCTCCGGAACAAAGGCAGGACTGATAATGGAGCATCTCAGAAGGTAGAGAAAGCCATCGTGGAGAACAAGTGCATGTCAGTGCGCACCGGGAAGCAACTGATGCTGCCGAGACCCCAGCACACACAAACATCCCAACAAAAAGCAGCAGTTGGGGCAGACAAATACCAAGAGACTGAGGTATGGAGGTTTCTGCTCCAACCAGTCCATGGGCAGACAATGCGAATGTGTTCAGCTGCCAAGAGGAGAAGCCTAAAATCCATTTGTAGCCTGGCTAAAAGCTTCTAATGGATCCTTAAACCTAAATAAAGTTAGGACAGCAGAATTTAACTGTCCATTTGTGATTCAGATTTTGGGAATTAAAAAAAAAATCTGGAAATCTTCCCCCACCCACTTTGTTAAAAACATAAAATCAGATGATAGAAGCTGGTAGGGCAACTCTAAGTGCACTCATGGAAGGAAGAAGTTTCTAGAAGTGCAGCAATCTTCTCACCAAAAAATAGTCTAAAAAGTTTTCCTAAGATGACTGAAATCAGAAGAATATACAGCAAACAATTTAAAAAACAAATGACAATAAGAAGAAATGAAGTCGATATTCACTGCATACCCTCCTTCCCTGTTCCTCAGTGCGGTAGGCGTGTCTGTATAAACAAGAGAACACAGCTCCCTGAGGCATAAATTCACTGGTCTCATTCCAACCGTGGGTGTGGCAAAGACGAGAAGCGTCTCCCTGGCACTTGCGGTACAGGACAGGGTCCAGCCTATAAGGTTAAGAGTTAGAAGATAACCACTAATTAATAGACATTTCCTTCTAACACAGGCTCAGGGTTTTTATGAGGTGTTTGCTTGTATACTCATTGATAATCACTTCCAGGGGCGTGGAGACAGAAGATATGTAAAAGTATATTTCTGAATTTTGTTCTTTTGTTGTTTTTTTTTTGACACGGGATCTCTCAATCTGTCACCCAGGCTGGAGTGCAGTGGTGCTATCTTGGCTCACTGGAACCTCCGTCCCCCGGGGCTTGAAGGCAATCCTCCCACCTCAGCCTCCCAAGCAGTTGAGGCAACAGGCACACACCAGGCTCTTTTTTGATATTTTTGGTAGAGACAGAGTCTCACCATATTGTCCAGGCAGGTCTCAAACTCCTGAGCTCAAGCAATCAGCCTGCCTTGGCCTCTCAAAGTGCTGGGATTACAGGCATAAGGCACCGCACCCAGCCGTGAATTCTGTTCTTAATGAACACACAGTAGTCAGCACTGTGGGAGGCCTAGGCAGGAGAATAACCTTCTATAGAAGTTTGTTAACCTTCTACAGAAGATTTAAAGTCTCTCTCAAAGATATCTTGGCTTTGTTAGATACCTAACATTTTAATAGACTTAGCACTCACATGCCCTGGGTGAAAACAGAAAACTAGGGTTGCAGCCACCACCAGGCAATTCACAACTTTTTACTTAATACTTTTTACTAAATACCTTTTTCTAAGTAGGAATGAAGTTCAATCCTATGTAATGTATTAGATTCAGTAAGATCAGGAAATGGCAAGATAAATAGTCTCCTATTCAATTTTCTCTCTTCTTCCTGTGCCAGGTAAGGTGGTTATCTTTTTGGTCACTTGAGTGTGCTTATCAATTTATGAGACTTGACATTTAACTCTGAATCTGGAGACAGTGGATTAGACAATGAGCCTGCTTCTTCTCCAAATCAGACCAGGGCATGCTTAATTCTGTCCATATTATATTGTCAACTTTGGTAGATGGCTAGTTAATGGGAGAAAAAAGCTAATAGTTAATGAGTAACTATTAAGAACTAATATTTAATGAGTAACTATGCAGCACTTTTTTTATTATGGGGGAAGGAATTAAAGAGGAGAAAACGTGATTTTGATTAAGGCAATACACTCAGTAGACTATTTAGGTTGAGATGGCCTGAGTAAGCAAAGGGAAATTACAGCCCAGCTTTCTGTAGTCCTTTCCAGAGCTAATCTGAAGGAATAGAAATAAGAATATATTGAATCTTTAAGTAACCTCTTTCTAGAAAAAGTGTGTGGGCAAAACACATGCACACACACACGTTTTTTGAGATAGGGTCTCACTGTTAACATGCAGTGGCATGATCACAGCTCATTGTAACCTACAGCTCCTGGGCTCAAGTGAATCTCCTTTTTCTTTTGAGACGGAGTCTCGCTCTGTCTCCCAGGCTGGAGGGCAGTGGCGCGATATCGGCTCACTGCAACCTCTGACTCCCGGGTTTTACGCCATTCTCCTGCCTCAGCCTCCCGAATAGCTGGGACTACAGGCATGCACCACCTACGCCTGGCTAATTTTTTTTGTATTTTTAGTAGAGATGGGGTTTCACCGTGTTAGCCAGGATGGTCTCGAACTCCTGCCCTTGTTATCCTCCCACCTCGGACTCCCAAAGTGCTGGGATTACAGGCGTGAGCCACCGCGCCCGGTTCAAGTGAATCTCCTGCTTCAGCCTCTCAAGTAGCTAGGACTACAGGTGCACGCTACCATACCTGGCTGATTTTTTTTTAGTTTTTAAAGAGACAAGGTCTTGCTATGTTGACCAGGCTGGCCTTAAACTCCTGGCCTCAAGCTATCCTCCTGCCTAGGCCTCCCGAACTGCTGGGATTATATGTGTGAGCCACTGTGCCTGGCCAAAATATATATTAATCACCAAAAAAAATTAACTACCACACCATGGTGGCTTAACAACCGAATGGAGAAGCCACTGAACTTGAAAAGCTAGAGAAGCAGTCGGATCCAGCACTGGCTGCTTTGGAGGTGGGGAGAGAAAGCAAGATGCGGAAAGAGGAGGGGAATGACAGCCAATGAACTCAATGATTCTGGCTGTAATACGGATCCTTCTCCTAGTTCATCCTCCCACCCCCGCCGCTTTTTGTTAACAGAATGAGAGGGAAATCAGAGAATCAAGTTGTCACTTATTGACAAAAACCCCTTAAGACAGACTTAATTCAGTAACTCTCAATAAATAAATAAAAGCCAATTACCATATCCACTGCAAATCAATAAAAATACAACTGCACTATTATCTTCTTAGAGACATATCTGAAGGCGCTTTTGCCACCCCCACAGGTGCCATACTTCTTACTAGACAGATCTTTGTAGTATTAGAAACATTTTGACCCTGACTTCCAAAGTCGTGGTGAACAAGGATGTGTGGTACAGGCTGGTAGTGGGCTGACTCTGCTTTTAGATAATGTTCTGAAAGTGATAAAGAATAGTTTTTCAGGGGATTGGAGTGTGTTAGCTGTCCCAGAACCGAACAAAAAGAGTTTCCTACTGATTATTTTAATAAATACAAGTAATTATGACTACACAGGAGAAGAGGCTGAGGCAATACATTTACTTTGGCTTCAAAATACTCACTTCCAATCCCGGGAGATGAAATACTGCAGCTCTAAGAGACGGTGTTCACAGTCTTCTACCATCTTCTCTGTGTATAAATGTTCCATCAGGCACGACAAGATCCTAGCCATAAAATGTGTAAAATTGTAACAAGAGAGAAGTGTTCAGAACTCTATGTCAATATAATATTTCCCTGGTCTGTAGAAGGCGGCTTTTAGTTATTTTCTTAGGGCAATCAGATTTATTTTTCTGAGAATCACTCAAATTAACTGAACCTGACAGTGGTTATACCTTCGATCAACTTCAGAGCCACTCAGCACTGAAGACTATGCATGCACAAGGGCAGTGTGCAGCTGCTGTATTTTTAACTGGTTATGAAAACTTTCCAACACACAAAGAAGTAGAGAATAATGTAACAGCCACCTTCCCTCCCCATAACTTTATCAATCTATGGCCAAGTCTGTTTTAACTCTAGGCCTCTTTGCTGATATTTTAAAGCAAAATCCCAGATACTCCATCATTTCATTTGTAAATATTTCAGCATGTTTCTTTAAAATATAAGGACTTAATACCATTATCACACCACTAAGCAATTATTTTAAAAGCTTTACTATCATGTAATACCCTGTTAGTTTTCAAATATTTTCCTTTCTTTTCTTTTCTTTTTTTTTTTTTTGAGATGGAGTCTCGCTCTGTCGCCCAGGCTGGAGTGCAGTGGCGCAATCTTGGCTCACGCAAGCTCCGCCTCCCAGGTTCACACCATTCTCCTGCCTCAGCCTCCCAAGTAGCTGGGACTACAGGCACCCACCACCACGCCCGGCTAATTTTTTTGTATTTTTAGTAGAGATGGGGTTTCACTGTGTTAGCCAGGATGGTCTCGATCTCCTGACCTCGTGATCTGCCCGCCTCGGCCTCCCAAAGTGCTGGGATTACAGGCGTAAGCCACCGTGCCCGGCCCAGATACTTTCAATTATCTTTTTTTTTTTACAAGTTTGTTCAAATCAGGATCCAGAAAAGGTTAACTGATAAGTATCTTAAATGTATTTTCATCTGTAGCAGTTCTTCCTTCTTCCCTCTCCCCTGCCCCCTCTTTGCTTGATGTGGTTATTTTTACACTGTAAATATTCTTAATTAGTTTAACCACACAGAAAGCTTTGAGGAAGAATATGATTTTCTAATTCTCTAGCACAGCATGAACAGCAGGAGTTCTTGCATAGCAGCATGAGATAAACATGGACTATACTGCAGGCTATAAAGATTTTTGCAGAATGGGAAAGCTGCTCTTACTTGTAACTGGTTTTTTTTGTTTTTGTTTTTGTTTTTTTTTTGAGATCGAGTTTTCCTCGTTGCCCAGGCTGGAATGCAATGGCACGATCTTGGCTTCACCTGCCTCAGCCTCCCAAGTAACTGGGATTACAGGTATGCGCCACCAACACCCCACTAATTTTGTATTTTTGGCCAGGCGTGGTGGCTCACACCTGTAATCCCAACACTTTGGGAGGCCGAGGCGGGTGGGTCATGAGGTCAGGAGTTCAAGACCAGCCTAACCAACATGGTAAAACCCTGTCTCTACTAAAAACACAAAAATTAGCTGGGCATGGTGTCATGTGCCTGCAATCCCAGCTACTCGGGAGGCTGAGCCAGAAGAATTGCTTGAACTGGGATCCGGGAGGCGGAGGCAGCACTAAGCGAGATTGCGCCACTGCACTCCAGCCTGGGCTACAGAGCAAGATTCTGTCTAAAATAAAAATAAAAATAAATTGTATTTTTAGTAGAGACGGGGTTTCTCCATGTTGGTTAGAGGCTCATCTCGAACTCTGGACCTCACGTGATCTGCCAGCCTCAGCCTCCCAAGGTGCTGGGATTACAGGTGTGAGCCACCACGCCTGGCTTGGTTTGGTTTTTTGAGACAGGGTTTTGCTCTGTCATCTGGGCTGGAGTGCAGTGGTATGATCATAACTCACTGTAACCTTGAACTCCTGGGCTCAAGCAATCTTCCCACATCAACCTCCCAAGGAGATGGGACTACAGGCATGCACCACCACGCCAGCTGATTTTAAAAACTTTTATGTTGCCTTGCTATATTGCCCAGGCTTGTTTCAAACTCGTAGCTTCAAGTGATCCTCTCACCTCGGCCTCCCAAAGCACTACAATTACAGGCATGAGCTACTGCATCCGGCCATGGTTTAAGAGCTGTTTTTACATCATAAAAAATAAAACTAAAGAATGAGAATACTTTAATATAGCATTTATTCAGCTTTTCTAGATCTTGGTTGCAACTTTAGTATTCATTTTGTCCATTACTACTCCCTTCAACTACCACATTTTGTTTTCTATTTCTATTTTCTGTTTCAAGTATTTTCTGATGATTACCAGGTAGTCAATGTATACAATGAGTCAATATACAACTAGGATGAAAAGTACAGAGTGCCAAAGTATGTACCACCTATCCTCAGTGTTTCTCTCTTTCATTTTAATTTGATCGTGATATAAAATTATTCAGTAACCTAATATATAGGTCCATATATGCTCAGTCATTGTCCGTAAACACCATCACAATATTGGGTCTAGGTGTCTCTATATCATGGATGAGGCAGATCCTAGGTTTTAATTCCAATACTAGTTTTAATAAAAGTTGGTGTATATTCAACTTGTTCAACAAAATTTCAGTTAAGATGTCAAACCACCCAAAAGTCATTTGAAGGAATGTTCCCTGTGCTGCCAAATGAAATACAATATGGATAAATACCATGGAGAAGATAACTTACATCGGGTCTCCAGATCTTATATGTTTGCAGGCTGTCTGGATTACAGATTCACAAGCTTCATTCAAAGCTCGATCAATGCGGTAATCTGCACCAGGGTCAGTCTCCTGAATCAGTGTTTGAAGCTGAATTAAAATAAATTAAGAAGGAAGAAAGAAAGTCACTTAGGTGCTAGGTAAGAGCAGTGTCTTCATACATTCAGTTGCTCAGTCCTATTTACCACAATGTACTCCAATAAAGTTGTCTACAGTTGTCACTAGCCAAGCTCAAGAGCATTTGCCAAATACTTTTCCAACTGGTTTCTCTACCTTGACTGCAGGTTTTTCTGTTTGAGTCACTGATGGGGACTGCTTATCTATGTTCTCAGTAATCCCTGGAGGTCTTTACAACATGAATATGAAGGCTGCCTCTTTGCTTTTATCTGCCTACTTGTTAATCAGATTACTAAACCTGGTGCACCCAGCAAAGCCAGATTTAAGTGGAAAAGAGTAAATAAAGAACATTTTCACTTAAGAGACCTAATTGGGTCCTAAGAATCTAGAATTTGAATTTTGCTGCAAAGACACTGGTATTAAGTCAAGTGTGCTGTGCTTTATTAAAAGCAGATGTGCAATTTCATTTAACTTGCAGAAATATCAATTACAAAAAACAGGATTACGGTATTTATAATTTCCCATTTTCCTCAACTATTTTTCTATAACCAAGAGGTAAACCAGAGCTTGCTCATTCTAAGTACATAGAAAAATACTTGTCATTATGCAGCTGGAAATGAGACTATATTCTTTATCATTTACTTTTCCATCTTGTCATGGAACAAAGGAAAGACAGGAGAATAGGTACTTCACATTTTTTTTCCTGCCTTTAAAGCACTTGGGGCATAGATGAAAAAGCTCTAAATTAAAATCAAAAGAACTGAGTTCTATTAATAGTTCTGGCTCTGACAGATTAGCTTTGAGAACATGGACAAATTGATTACCTCTAAGTTTTAGTTTCTTTAACTGCAGAAAATTGTAAGAAATAATAATATATGGGAGAATATTAGGTAAACTGCAAAGCATTTTATAGACATGAAAGATGATTATTACTACAGATAAGTAGCAGATGGCGTTTTGGGGTAGAAATCTTTTTTTTTTCTCCCCGAGACAGAGTTTCGCTCTGTCACCCAGGCTGGAGTGCAGTGGCATGATCTCTGCTCACTGCAACCTCCACTTCCCGGGTTCAAGTGATTCTCCTGCCTCAGCCTCCTAAGCAGCTGGGACTACGGGCATGTGCCACCACTCCCGGCTAACTTTTGTATTTTTAGCGGGGATGAGGTTTCGCCACGTTGGCCAGGCTGGTCTTGAACTCAAGTGATCCGCCCACCTCGAACTCCCAAAGTGCTGGGATTACAGGCATAAGCCACCACACCCAGACCTGGGGTAGAACTCCTTAATAATAGAAAGCAAATTTGAAAACCATAATCCTTACTGGTTTGCATTCCCTTTTGCCAAGTTAAAAAACTGGAACCCTGTTGTGTCACTGATTTGTCCTCTGATCCTTATACATCTAACCTATGATCCCACAGGGCCTTCACTGGAGCACCTGTGGGATCATAGGTTAGATCACAAATTTATCAGAGAACCATAATCAAAAGGAAATAAAGGAAAAAACCACAAACTTCTATTATCCTGAAAGAAGCTGGTAATCCAGAAGAGAGAAACATGAAAGATTTCCAATATTCTAGGATAGAAGTTATTTATACCAAAAATTGTTGGTGGCAATTTGGGAAACCTACAAAATGCTGTGGTTAGCTGGTGGGAAAATTACTATCGAATGATTACCAATGTTACTTATGACATTTGTTGACAAAGACCAAAGCATTTACATCTTTTTCTGAGAAAAGTTGGAAGCAACATGGGAGTCTGCAAGTCTCTGCAAGAACTCTATCAGTTAAATATCCATGACTGACAGGCAAACGTCAAGAAACAATACATGCACTAGACTGCAAGTATTTACAGGCGAAAATGAATGCCCTCTAGAGCCTAGTGGGCTAACAGCTCCAGGGATCATTGCCACTCTGGAATTTAGTGACAGTAGCGTGGGAAATAAACACTGAAAATGTGAATTGCTACATGATTATACACCTATTCCAGCCCCTGGCATGCTTAGGAAAACCTGGGAAAATGCTTCAGAGAGATGACTAGAGAATAAGACTGGCAGTTATCTTTGGCCTAGGAGAGCCTGGGCCCACGCTTACTCAGCCATGAACGAAGAGAATTTCACAGTTCATGATTATGGTGCATTTGGGAGAGTAAGTACTCAACAAGATGATAATTATCCTTACGCTTTACAGCTTACTACCTGTTGAGAAATCACTAAATCAATCACCAAGCAGAGAACAGGGAAAACTAATGGTCAACCACAGACAGGTATGGAAGTCTGCTGTATTAGGAAGAAAAATTTGAAAAAGAAAGAAAAAAGGGGCCAGGAACAGTGGCTCATGCCTGTAATCCCAGCAGTTTGGGAGGCCAAAACGGGCAGACTGCTTGAGCCCAGTAGTTTGAGAACAGCCTGGGCAACACGGCGAGACCCCATCACTTAAAAAACAAAACAACAAAAAAGAAATAAAAATAAACTCCCCCAAAATGAATTACTTTAAAACATTCGTCAATTTGACTGGGGATGGCTACTGTAGTAGAACACTAAGGACATTTTTCTCCCTTTGGATCATTTAGGCCTTCAATTTTTGTGGGCAAAAGCTAAAAACCCTGGGTCCATAAAAATAAAAATAAAGCGCTTCTTTCCTACTTGGCTAAATTTTTTTTTAATTTTATTTTAATGTTTTCATTTTTTATTTTTTGAGGTGGAGTCTTGCTCTATTGCCCAGGCTGGAGTGCAGTAGTGTGATCTCAGCTTACTGCAACCTCTGCTTCCCAGGTTCAAGTGATTCTCCTACCTCAGCCTCCCAAGTAGCTGGGACTACAGGTGCGTGCCACCACGCCCGGCTAATTTCGTATTTTTCATAGAGACTGGGTTTCACCATGTTGGCCAGGCTGGTCATGAACTCCTGACCTCAAGTGATCTGCCTGCCTTGGCCTCCCAAAGTTCTGGGATTATAGGTGTGAGCCACCATGCCCAGCCCCACTTGGCTAAATTTAATATGGGCAAAACCATATGTTTCACTACTTGAAGCCACTCTACATTTGGAAAGTACTTTTCTTCTGGACACAAAGGGTGATGTGGGAAGTACTTATGTATCTTTCAAGCTGAGTCACTAGTTCTTTCAACAAGCTACATTTTAAAAAGCCCTGGGTGTGAATTAGGTGCCTCGAAATAAAGTCAAATCAGTCTATTTTCTTTTTTCTGTATCCCTTACTACAAGTGTAGCCTCAGTAGAAAGACAGGTTTAGGCCGGGCATGGTGGCTTACACCTGTAATCCCAGCACTTTGGGAGGCTGAGGCGGGAAGATCACCTGAGGTCCAGAGTTTGAGACCAGCCTAGCCAACATGATGAAACCCCATCTCTACTAAAAATACAAAAATTAGCTGGGTGTGGTGGTGGGCAACTGTAATCCCAGCTACTCAGGAGGTTGAGGCAGGAGAATCATTTGAACCCGGGAGGTGGATGCTGCAATGAGCAGAGATTGAGCCATTACACTCCAGCCTGGGCAACAAGAGTGAGACTCTGTCTCAAAAAAAAAAAGGTAGGTTCATTCCTAACCCCTGCCACAACAACCTTTCTGTGCTGCTTTAAGGATGAAGTGCAAATATAGGCTGTCTCCTGATTCATTTTTGGTCTGGGTCCCAGGACCCACACTGGCACAGAGGTTCCCCAAGGAAGTCACCAGCAACAACTGCACCTTAGAAACAACACTGTGGCAAAATCAAACAGCAGATTCCAGAAGCCTTCCCTCCTGCCCAGGTTGGTATTTTAAAGAAGTTACATTTGTCTGTTTTCCCACCATGGGATGCATAGACACGCATGCGTGCGCACACACACACACACACAGACACACGTGCACACATGCACTGGTGTCTACTCTGGGTCAAGGTGAGTAACTAAAGCTAAGATATAATTTTACTCCACATCCAAATTCTATAAAACTGTTGTGTTTCAGACTGCAAAGTTTTGTTTCAGACTGTAAAAATCTGATTTTACACGATTATCAGGAAAATAAAATTCGAGTTGATATCCAGTTTTTAATAAAAATGCCAACTATAAAATAATAGACTGATTGTGGCTTTCTAAAGTTACACTGAGGGAGGAGAGCCTCAAGTTTCTACTATTCTAGGATATAAAGCGAAACTATCTCTTGTGCTCCCTAAAGGAAAGTTCACTGCACAGGGCACACTGGTGCACATGGTATGTTAAGTTGCTCTAAGACTCCTATCCAGTAAAAAGTAATCAACATGGACAACAGGAATGAAAGGGATGTACTAAATCTCTAATACATTAACTTGTGTTTTGTACCTGACCTACAGTTATTCAACTGTTTATAAACGCTAGATCAAGAAGAACTTTATCTCCCCAAGCAAAGTATGCTAACTGTGAGGTTTAGTGATAGAAAAAGGACTCCCACCATGGCACACGTTTACCCATGTAACAAACCTGCACATGTATCCTGGAACTTAACATTAAATTAAATTAAAAAGAAAATGGCTCTTCCATGCATAGTTGCCCTAGTATATGAAGAAAAGATAGTGTGATTTCAAAAATGACATGCTCTCTTGATCCTTCAGGCCAGGAATTCATGCCATGCGGTAAATTAGTAACAGAAAAAATTTAGAAACTTAGAAAAAATTTCAATTCATATCAACTCTTTTTCAGCCTCAACTCAATCAAATCTATTACAACAGGCAAATTCTCTCTTGGTAGAGGGCCTGTCGTCATTGACTGGAACCTGGTTTGCCTTGATTCTGAGTTTAGGAAATCCAGTCTAGCAAGCTGCACTTTCTTTAGGAACTCTAGCAAATAATGCATTCTATCTATCTAAGAAGACAATTCTTTTTATTGATTATGAGCTCAAACTTTTGCTCTGTAGCAAATGTCACATTCTTACTAAGATATGCCTGAAGAAGCAACGTTCAGTCTCTGATCATTAGTACCTAATGTTCAATGTGATACCACAGATGATCCATATAAAGCAAGGTGGGACAGCATCAGGAAGAGGCTCTTCAGCTGATAAATGTGACATTCAAAATGGCAATAGCAATGTCTCCTTACCGCCTGCTGGCAGTTCATTCCAAGGTTCCCCTTCTCCCCTCGAACTACTTTCATCAGACAGTGTAGGGTCCGCCCTTTTCGATGTAATCCAGAACAATGGTGTTCAATCTCCCCCCGACAGCTTAGGATGATCTCAGGGCTCAGAGAAAAGTCTTCCATCAACATGCGTCGGTAATCCAACATCTCCCCCTGGCACTCACTGCTGACTTGTCGCCCTAAGTTAGGATGTAAGTCATAACATTACGAAGGGTGATGCTATGTATTAGCATCAGAAATCACCACCTATTAAAAGTACATATTTCTATCTGTAATACAATATACCTATCAGACATGCTAACATCTGAAAAGTTTCGAATTAGCAAAAGCTTTAGCAGCATAAAATAGGCTTAGACTCCAGATATTCAGGCTTCTCCTGTCACTGTTCTGCATGAAACAGGTTTTATACTACTGCACTAATAATGCAAATGCTTTGCCCATGGAAATCTTATCAATAAGATAACTATTAGGGTAAAAATGAAAGCCAAAGAACAATCTCCACTGGCCTACACAATTAAAGCTTTTGGAAAAGACTACATTTAAGATATTCACTATAAGCTCCCCCAACTTCTTTGAGCTGTAAATGCCAATGGGGAAAACTTTTTTTTTTTTTTTTTTGGGGACAGAGTCTCACTGTGTCACCCAGGCTGGAGTGCAGTGGCGCGATCTCGGCTCACTGCAAGCTCCGCCTCTCGGGTTCACACCATCCTCCTGCCTCAGCCTCTCCGAGTAGCTGGGACTATAGGCGCCTGCCACCACGCCCGGCTAATTTTTTTGTATTTTCAGTAGAGACGGGGTTTCACCGTGGTCTCGATCTCCTGACCTCGTGATCTTCCTACCTCGGCCTCCCAAAGTGCTGGGATTACAAGCGTGAGCCACCGCGCCTGGCCGGGAAAACTTAAAATAAAAAGATTAAAACAAAACAAAAACTGGTCACCCAGACAGTTTGTTTAGTGATAAAGCCAAAACTTGAAGCCAAGTCTGACCCATGTGCTACATCACGCTACCCTGAGTCTCCTCAAAATGTTGCACAATGTGTATTTCAAAAATGAAAACTAGGCCAGGCGCAGTGGCTCACACCTGTAATCCCAGCACTTTGGGAGGCCGAGGCAGGCAGATCACGAGGTCAGGAGATAGAGACTATCATGGCCAACATGGTGAAATCCCATCTCTACTAAAAATACAAAAATTAGCTGGGCATAGTGGTGCATGCCTGTAATCCCAGCTATTCCAGAGG
The DNA here is from genome assembly GCF_029281585.2 of Gorilla gorilla gorilla. Taxonomy (NCBI): domain Eukaryota; kingdom Metazoa; phylum Chordata; class Mammalia; order Primates; family Hominidae; genus Gorilla; species Gorilla gorilla. The sequence continues at coordinate 104,997,452 of NC_073242.2, forward strand.
CTGAACTAGGGAGTCGGAGGTAGCAGTGAGCTGAGATTGCGCCACTGCACTACAGCCTGGTGACACAGCGAGACTCTGTCTCAAAAAAAAAAAAAAAAGAAAAGAAAAGAAAAGAAAAAACTATTCAGCTGGGCACAGTGGCTCACGCCTGTAATCCTAGCACTCTGGGAGCTAAGGTGGGAGGATCACTTGAGGGCAGGAGTTTTGAGACCCGGCATGCCAACGTGGCAAAACCTCATCTCTATTAAAAAAAAAAAAAAATTGCTAGGTGCAGTGGCTCACACCTATAATCCAAGCACTTTGGGAGGCCGAGATGGGCGGATCACCTAAGTTTGGGAGTTTGAGACCAGCCTGACCAACATGGTGAAACCCCATCTCTACTAAAAATACAAGAATTAGCCGGGCGCAGTGGCGGGCGCCTGTAGTCCCAGCTACTTGGGAGGCTGAGGCAGGAGAATGGCGTGAACCCGGAAGGCGGAGCTTGCAGTGAGCCGAGATTGCGCCACTGTACTCCAGCCTGGGCGACAGAGCGAGAGACTCCGTCTCAAGAAAAAAAAAAGAAAAATACTCAAAAAAGCAAATATGGGAGGAAACTAACGTTTATATATATAAAGCTCTAGAGTGTGAATCCAAAAAGGAACAGAAATGATAATTTAAAAAAAAAAAAAAAGAATGCTACCTCTGTGTACAGCTGACTCCAGGCACATTAACAAGTAGGAGAGCCTGGCTTCACGCGATCGCGGAAGGTTTTCCACATTGCACCGGTATTTCTTCAAGTCACTTTTACAGGATTTGGCCAATGAATAACTGACTTTATAATCCTGGGCAATCAGCTTTTGGCGGGTTGTAAGTGCTTCTCGACACTGAGGAAAGAGTACAGCAACAGCCGTGAGACCACTCATGTAACTTTACTGTTGACGTGTACCACTAAGATGAGCATAGCGACTCAGCCAAGTACATGTCAACAACTGCAGTTATTACCAACATATCTATCTTTAAGTTTGGTTAAAATTTTCACAATTGAGCTAAGCTACTGTGGCATGAGACAGGGGTAAGTGGGTGGGGAACCTAGAAATTCTGTAGTCACTTGCTAGTTGTTGCTGCAATAGCAGCTGTCCAAAACATGTAAATATCTCATAGATCCCAATATGTTAACTTGACACACAGCATTCTTTTCCACTTTAACAATACCCCTAACATAAATTTCACTAGCATCAAACTGGCAACTAACATAACATTTGGGATATTCTGTTCAATGCTTTAAAATACAATTATTCAATTATTCTGTATCATCTGAATAATAAGATTTGAATAAGATTGTTCAAATGATACAAGAAAAAGGAAATGAGAAACATTTCTTCAGCTACACAGGAAAGTAAATGACAAGATAGCAAAATTAATTATTTCAAAAGCCATCAACTATTCTTGCATTCATTCAGGGACAAAGAACTAAAAGAGGATGCTTAATGATATAGCTGCTGAAAAATTAAATAGCTAATTGCCTAGAAAGCACATTGATTTGGTTAACCTAAACTTCTTGAGGAGGCAGGGCTGGCCTTAGTGTGGTTTTATATAAAATTCTCTGATTTTACTCCCCAAACAAATATCTGAGAATTTTATATAAAATCACACTGAGGATTTTATATAAAACCACAGTGAGAGGCGGGTGGATCACCTGAGGTCAGGAGTTTGAGAGCAGCTTGGCCAACATGGTGAAACCCCGTCTCTACTAAAAATACAAAAATTAGCTGGGCGTGTTGGCAGGTGCCTGTAGTCATAGCTACTAGGGAGGCTGAGGCAGGAGACTTGCTTGAACCCGGGAGGCAGAGGCTACAGTGAGCCGAATCATGCCACTGCACCCCAGCCTGGGTGACAGAGAAAGACTCCACTCAAAAAAAACAAAAACAAAACAAAACAAAACAAAAACACCTAAAAAAACCACCACAGTGAGAACCCTACTTGGCTTCTCACTATCTAGATATCACAATCAGGGTTTCATTTTCTTGGTTTCAGCCAAATATGCTTAAAACCCAAGTACCTCACCTCTGAAAGGGGTGAGCTTTAACAGTCATTTACGTTTTGGTATAAGATTATAAGAAATATTGTTTGAGAGAAATTGAGAAAGCTTTTTTTTGAGACAGAGTCTCACTCTGTCGCCCAGGCTGGAGTGCAGTGGTGCGATCTCAGCTCACTGCAACCTCCACCTCCTGGGTTCAAGTGATTCTCCTGCTTCAGCCTCCCGAGTAGCTGGGATTACAGGCGCCTGCCACCACGTCCGACTAATTTTTGTATTTTTAGTAGAGACGGCGTTTCACCATCTTGGCCAGGCTGGTCTTGAACTCCTGACCTCGTGGTCCACCTGCCTCAGCCTCCCAAAGTGCTGGGATTACAGGCGTGAGCCACCGTGTCTGGCTGAGAAAGCTTTTAAAAAACAAATAAAACATTCATTAGTTTCAAAATAATACTTACCTTTTCACTCATGGATTCTTCAAATTTATGGTTAAAGAGGCACTTATACACTCTGCCCTCACCAGCTTGTGTCTATAAGATGGAACATACACATTATTATTACTTTAGCTAAATAGTTATGCTGAACATTATCCACAATCTCATATAGAACTTTCTATTAAATGATTATAATCGTAGATACCTTTGGACAAACAGCTCTTCCATTTATAAAATTTAATAGGCTTTTAACAAAAACAGTGACTGCAGTAAAGACGAAAAAAATATTCCCATGATATTTGGAGTTTGTCATTTGTTCTCAGATGTATTTTGTTAATTAGGGAACCAAGAGAAGTGTTAGAGTCTGAGTCTTTTTTTTTTTTTTTTTTTTTTTTTTTTTGAGATAGAGTCAGTCTTGCTCTGTTGCCCAGGCTGGAGTGCAGTGGCACAATCTTAGCTCGGTGCAACCTCTGCCTCCTGGGTTCAAGCAATTCTCCTGCCTCAGAGCCCCAAGTAGCTGGGATTACAGGCCCCCGCCACCCTGCCCAACTAATTTTTTTACTTTTAGTAGAGATGGGGTTTCACCATATTGGTCAGGCTGGTCTCGAACTCCTGACCTCAAGTGATCTGCCTGCCTCGGCCTCCCAAAGTGCTGGGATTACAGGCGTGAGCCGCCGCACCCGGCCTCTGAGTCTTCTTTCTTACAAGTGTATGCTAGAGTTAACGAAACTCTTACATCAGTGGCTCTGATGGTTAAAGCTGTTAATGCAAACCAGCAGGCAGAGTGGAAGTGTACACAAGTTACTTTCAGTACTTTGTTGTAAGGATGGAGAGACCATTCCATTTAAAGAGTTAGAAGGCTGTTCTATAGAGTCAGCAGGTGGTAATCAAGGATTTGGTTTTAAAGATTAGCCACCTGCTGTTTTCTTCACCTTAGCCAAAAACACATAAATATATAATGCGTCAAAGTTTTAGCCACTGAATAGATGTAAATAAGATCCTGGGTAAAATAAAATTCCTATAGATAAAACAGACTTCCAAGAACTGAAATTGAGAAGTGAGATAAAGCAGAAAAAATACGAAGTGCAGATCATTAGAAGCCAGTTGTTAATCAAATGTTCAATCATCAAGGTTGAGCATCCATTTACCACTTTCTGCTATACTGGGACCAATTTCTTCTTCCATTTCTGTGGCTTTTCTACATGTGAGGTTTCTTGATGGCTTATTTTACGTTAGAATAGAGTACTAAAAAATATTTAAGTCACAGTGGCTCGTGCCTATAATCCTAGTACTTTCAGAGACAGAGGGAGGAGATCACCTCAGGCCAGGGGTTCAAGACCAGTCCGGGCAATATAGCAAGGCCCCATCTCTACAAAAAATTTTTTAAAAAATTGGCCAGGCAAGATGGTGCTTGCTTATGGTTTTAGCTACTTGGGAGGCTGAGGCAGAAGAATCGCTTGAACCCAGAAGTTGGAGGCTGCAGTGAGCCATGATCACACCACTGCACTCCAGCCTGGGCACCACAGCAAGACCCTGTCTCAAAAATTGGGGAGGCTGAGCTGGAGCACTGCTTCAGGTCAGAAGTTCGTGACCAGCCTGGGCAACATAGCAAGACTCAATCTCTCAAAAAACAACACAATTAAATTAATTAAAACAAAATTATATATGTGTAAAAATAAAAGGAAGAAAAGAACAGTTTCTGAGCTGACTCACATTTTCACAAAAACGCTCCCGATCATCTCGGCAAGCAAAATATAAATGCCGGTCTAAGTGAAAGTCATCCGATGACAGCTCAGCCACCCGGAGAATGGCTTTCTTGCAGAGTTCAGAAACTTGAATCTTGGGTTCTCTTTCTTCTGCTTCTTTCACCAGGCCTTTCTCCAAGCATGATACCACCTCACCTTGTGAATGTGCATCCTAAAATAGCGAGGATATTAATATTTTAAAACTTTTACCACATGGGTTTCAAATAAACAACATTTGGCTACACACACACACACACACACACACACAAAGTAATAAAACCCCATCATAGAGTTGACTTATTAATGTTCTACCGAGAAATCAAGTAAGAACCAACCACATTGTGGAAGTTAAAGAAAATGCTCTCAATAATCTTCAGTTAGAATATAATACTTGCATGCTACAAATGGAAACAGAGATCCTGGAAAGTTTAAGTATTATAGTTTAGTTAGCACTAGAAATAAGAACCTGAATTTTTAAAAATTTAAAATGTCAAAAATTCATAAGAAACACAACAGGGCCAGGCACGGTGGCTCATGCCTGTAATTTCAGCACTTTGGAAGGCCGAGGCAGGTGGATCACCTGAGGTCAGGAGTTCGAGACCAGCCTGGCCAACATGGTGAAGGCCCATCTGTACTAAAAATACTAAAAATACAAAAAATTAGCCAAGCATGGTGGTGTGCGCCTATAATCCCAGCTACTCAGGAGGCTGAGGCAGGAGAATCACTTGAACCCGGGAGGCGGAGGTTGCAGTGAGCCGAGATTGTGCCACTGCACTCCAGCCTGGGCGACAAGACAGAAACTCCGTAAAAAAAAAAAAACAAAAAAAAACCACATCGGCTCAAAGTTCTGGTCATAGTTCACGTCAAGACTGAAATTACACTGCTGAAATCTCTGTTCATTTGTCTCTAAAAACCAGGCATTTCTCAAATAACAGTGCTTGCTATTTTTTTTTTTTTTGAGACAGAGTCTCGCTCTTTCGCCCAGGCTGGACTGCAGTGGCGCTATCTCGGCTCACTGCACGCTCCCCCTCCCAGGTTCACTCTATTCTCCTGCCTCAGCCTCCTGAGTAGCTGGGACCACAGGTGCCCGCCACCACGTCCAGCTAATTTTTTGTGTTTTTAATAGAGATGGGGTTTCACCATGTTAGCCAGCATGGTCTCGATCTCCTGACCTCATGATCCGCCCGCCTCGGCCTCCCAAAGTGCTGGGATTACAGGCGTGAGCCACCGCGCCTGGCCAACAGTGCTTTCAGTCAAGTTAAAAACCAACAAACCACACAATCCACTAAGAAGTTAGAGACTTTCTTTCTCCTTTCCCTACTCTGTGGTGTCCACAAACATCCCAATATGTAGAATCTGTTGTTTAATACTCACGTTGATGTTTTGGATTTATCTTAATGGGATTTAACAAGATTACCACTGTTTACACAAAACGCTTCTGAGAGTTTTCTTAAAAACCATCCAATTATCTTTAATTGTACACTTCATCATCCCCAGAGCAACCACAAACATTCATTCATGCAAAATATGAGATAGTTCCCCTAAATATTTTCTATTCAAGAGTCCTAATCTATACTTATAAGATATGCTTCAACAATTTAAGGTATAACGACTAATATAGCAAACCAAAGCATCTTAAAATATAGTGCTATTAGCCCGGCACGATGGCTCAACGCCTGTAATCCCAGCACTTTGGGAGGCCAAGGTGGGCGGATCACGAGGTCAAGAGTTCAAGACCAGTCTGGCCAACACAGTGAAACCCTGTCTCTACTAAAAATACAAAATATCAGCTGGATGTGGTGGTGTGCACCTGTAATCCCAGCTATTCTGGAAGCTGAGGAAGGAGAATCGCTTGAACCCAGGAGGTAGAGGTTGCAGGGAGCCGAGATTGCACCATTGCACTCCAGCCTGGGGGGGCAGTGCAAGGCTCCGTCTCAAAAAAAAAAAAAAAGTGTATATATATATACATATTTTATATATATACATTTTATATGTATATATAGTGCTATCATTTATACACACGCAATTAAAATCTTGTTATAATAAAATACCTATATATGAAATAATCTGCATATAATAAAAAGATTCTGGCCAGGCGTGGTGGCTCATGCCTGTAATCCCAGCACTTTGGGAGGCCGAGGCGGGTGGATCATCTGAGGTCAGGAGTTCGAGACCAGCCTGGCCAAAGTGGTGAAACCCTGTCTCTACTAAAAATTCAAAAATTAGGTGGGTGTGGTGACACGTACCTATAACCCCAGCTACTCAGGAAGCTGAGGCGAGAGAATTGCTTGAACCTGGGAGGCGGAGGTTGCAGTGAGCTGAGTTAGTGCCACTGCACTCCAGCATAGACAACAAGAGTGAACTCCGTCTCAGGCAAAAAAAAAAAAAAAAAAAAAAAAGATTCCTAAAACCAAGTAGCGTAACATCTACTTCAGACAAAATTTCAAATCAACCAAAGAATGTATTTTTTTCTATTTTAATTAAAGGATTTGTCTATAGCACCTTAATTTCCAAGTGTTTCCATGAAAGCTTTTGTGTTATCTCCTAACACACATATGAAGAAAGGACACAGCCCTGATATCTACTGCGGACATGAATGAACAGAGGCTCATAGGAGTTAACTAACTCATTTGAGTTGTAGAACATAAAGTGTCTAGCTAACAGTCCATTATTTATTTATGGGGTTAATCTGGGTGAGTGGGTGGAGTCTATAAAATTCCTAAAACTTGTTTGTTGTTGTTGTTTAACTTTCATTTTTATTTATTTTTTTAAGAGACAGGGTCTTGCTCTGTTGCCCAGGCTGGAGTGCAGTGGAGGGATCATAGCTCACTGCAGTCCCAAGCTCCTGGGCTCAAGTGATCCTCCTGACTCAGCCTCCCGAGCAGCTGGGACTAGAGGCACACACCACCACCCTCAGCTATGGAACACTGTGTTTTTTACTGTAACTTTCCTATGTTTATATGTACTTATATACACAAATACTATAATTGTGTTATAAATGTCTCCAGTATTTCAGCATAGCCACATGCTGTACAGGTTTGTAGCCTAGGAGCAATAGGCTATACTACATAGCCTAGGTGTGTAGTAGGCTATACTCTATGATACTCACACAGTGATCAACCTGCCTAACAACACATTTCTCAGAACGTGTCCTGGTATTCTCATTGTATCCTCATCGATAAGCAACGTGTGACTAAATGTAACTACACTGGCATTAGGTCATAACAATACTTCTGGCTGGGCACGGTGGCTCACGCCTGTAATCCCAGCACTTTGGGAGGCCGAGGCGGGTGGATCACAAGGTCAGGAGATAGAGACCATCCTGGCTAACACTGTGAAACCCCGTCTCTACTAAAAATACAAAAAATTAGCCGGGCATGGTGGCGGGCACCTGTAGTCCCAGGCACTCAGGAGGCTGAGGCAGGAGAAGGGCATGAACCTGGGAGGCGGAACTTGCAGTGAGCTGAGATTGTGCCACTGCACTCCAGCCTGGGCGACAGAGTGAGACTCCGTCTCAACAACAACACCAAAAGAAAAAAAAACAATACTTCTCTACTAGATGTTTCCATTCATTGTAACTTTCAGATAAATACTTTTTTCAAATAAGGGTATTTCAGGAGTTCCTCGGAGTCTCTGAGCTTTTAGTGCATTGGAGTTTATAACTGAAATGCATATAAATATTTGACAACGAAGACTGCATGGTTAGTTACCAAACATTAATTAAAGTGAGGTGAACTACACACCTGCACATTATGAGAAAATAAGCTCATTTTGGTTTAAAAAGTTATTAATACACAGGCTTGGCATATGAGTAATAAATTATCCTATAAATGAACTTACAATAATTTTTTGTTAACTTTATTATGGTAGAAAAACATCTGCCTAAAATCTACTGCCAATGCCTTGATCCGTTTTTAGAAGTTTGATAGGCAGTATTTTTCTTCCCCATATTCCGTGTCCTTTAACAACAACAGCCCCCACAAAAAAAAAAAAAAAACCAACAACAGATGCTAACACTAATCTCTAAATAGTAGGCGAGAACTCAGTTTTTATCTCTGCTATAAACCATTCTCTATTTCAATCCTTCTGCTGTCTTCTGTAATCTACCTCACTAGATAAAGGAAAAAGGAATATTAGAATTACTCAAATTAACTGGTTAAAAGCAGGAAATAATAAATGAAATAATAAATAATAAATGATACAGCTACCAAGAGAAAAGCATAAAAGTACTAATACTGTGGCACATGTCCGCAATTAAGTTCCTTTGTTGGCAGCCACAGTCTTTTTCTTCAGATGATGTAAATCATTTATATCTTTACTTTTGGAAATCTGCCCTTTCATTTTGACAACATTTATTATTATATAAAATTCTAAAGCCTTTATTAATGTATCTTCTTTGTTCTAAAATTTATATTAACATTTGAAAAAATCATAGTTTTGAAATCATGACATTTATGTGTTCATACAAAGGCAAGGTACAAACAGATTAACCATGAATCCTCTCCTCGGTCCTTTGGAGGAGGCCAAGTCAAAGCCAGTCATAGAAGTTTCAAGCTTCAGTGGCAGCAAATTTGAAACTGACAAGCCTGTTGTTTTCTGTGTTCAGAAGCTGCTTTGTTAATTTTCAGTATAAGTTTTCTATCTAAATAACTGGCTTCAGAAAAGCAAACTACGGGTTTTAGAAAAAGGCAGAGAAGAGCTGAGAACATGCCTCCCTCTTTTTTAAATTTGGCTGTAGTTCAGAGTGAATGATATAGGAAGGAAGGTGTTTTTTCAGAAGTTCAGGTGTGAGTCTATCTCACTGCCCCCAAAATACAAGAAAGCCTTTGATGCTGGTGTAGCGACCTGGTATAAACTGAAATTTCACCCAACTGGTAGACATACTGAAAGATTAAATGACAAAAGTGTCATTTCTATCTTTAGTCCATAGGAACAATTTTTGTTATTTTATCTAAGTTGAATAAACAATCCTGTCGTGCCTTTTGGCTCCAGCAGTACTATTTTCTGCAATCGTTTCAGTCACTACAGACTTAGTAACTCATACATGGAGGTGACAATTCGGAGAGCTAGAAGGAGGCTAATCAGCTGCTACCTTGGTGGTCACCAGGCAAGAACTACTCCACAGAGGGACTGAAACGCTTGGCTTTACTGCATGGAGCACTCATCACGAGGGTGAAAAAGCCTCATTTCTGATTCCTGAAAAGTATGTTTGGAACCCTGTGGAGACTTTAAAAGGAGCCAGGTTTGGAACTGGATATAATTTTCAACATCCTAAATAAAGTCAGAAGAGCTTCCTGAATCATCAGTGACTTAAGTGCTTTTGTGCCATTTTGAGAGTCTGCTGGGAAGGAAAACACTGCGTTCTTTATTAAAGCTGTCCTTTCTTTATTTGCCTGAAAGATTTATGCCAAGCCACAGAGTTTTTCAAGACCAACTCAGTGGTACACTCTGATAAAGGAACAGGCCCTGTGCTGATATTAAGGAAAGGGTATCAGGGCTTTGGTGACAGCCAGACAATACACAGCAAGAAACCCTTCATTTGAACTGTGTGCTCAGTTCCAGGATCCTAACACCATGTCCCCTTTGTCAGTGATAGACGCCTGCCAACCATGAACAAATAGAGGGCAAAGGGAAAATGGGTTTTATTTTCCATATTTCCTGAACAGCAGATTAATGAGCAGCAGCAACTAATAGGTGATGCCACAGGTCTCAGGCTCCCTCTCCCACCGGCATCCATTACTTTTCAGGAGTTTTTTTCATTTTTGCTAAGCAAACAAATTCAGAATAAACCTGGCCAGATCTCTATTGTGACCTTCTGTTCAGCAGACTAAGTCAAAAAACAAGATCAGATATAACTGTGGAAGAAGAAACTAGCTAGGTAGTTATTTTCTTTCCTGTCTTTACTAAAATCAGTTCTTCTGAGATGAAGATTAATAATATATCACATTTAGAGAGGACTTTTCTTCCAACTAACTAGAAGTACCTTCACATATCTTAAAATTTTCTAATATTTTATAGATGAACAGCAGCCAGTGTGCTAAGTAATTTTTTTGTTTGTTTTTTTTGAGACGGAGTCTCACTCTGTCTCCCAGGCTGGAGTGCAGTGGCGTGATCTCGGCTCACTGCAAGCTCCACTTCCTGGGTTCATGCCTTTCTTCTGCCTCAGCCTCCCAAGTAGCTGGGACTACAGACGCCTGCCACCACGCCCGGCTAATTTTGTTTTTCAGGTTTTTTTTTTTTGTATTCTTAGTAGAGACGGGGTTTCACCATGTTAGCCAGGATGGTCTTAATCTCCTGACCTCGTGATCTGCCCACCTCAGCCTCCCAAAGTGTTGGGATTACAGGCATGAGCCACCGCGCCCGGCCAGTAATTTTTTTATACTAACAGTGGGACATACGCAGAGAACGATTACTGAACTTGGCCGGGACCGGTGGCTCACGTCTGTAATCCCAGCACTTTGGGAGGCCGAGGCGGGCAGATCACTTGAGGTCAGGAGTTCAAGATCAGCCTGGCCGACATGGCGAAACCCCATCTCTATTAAAAATACAAAAATTAGCTGGGCGTGGTGGTGCATGCCTGTAGTTCCAGCTACTCGGGAGGCTGAGGCAGGAGAATCACTTGAACCCAGGAGGCTGAGGCTGCAGTGAGCGCAAATCCCACCACTGTACTCCAGCCTGGGAAACAGAGGGAGACTGTGTTTCAAAAAAAAAATATTAGAGAACTCAGGTCTCTCCTTTGCCAGAGGCACATTACAGGTAACCAGCAGCTGGTCTAATATTGTGAAGACAACACCACTCTTTGCAGGTATTAATTCCTCTGCTTCCCATACAGTACTGAAATATTTTGCTACAAACACATGAAATACACTGTCAACCAGCCTTAGCTCTTAGGGCGGTCTGGACAAGTTTCTTCAATTTCAACTTAAGGTCACTCCAGTCCTAAATTTTTCCCATGTCAGTTATACAAAGCTTTTCATACACCAAATTTTAAGACCCCTTTGTTGAAGCTAACGTAGTATTAGATACCTTTTCTCCAAGCCGAATACTGCCACATTTCAGAATGTTGATGTCATTTTTGCAGTCATCCATGAAGCCACAGATTAAACGGTAATCACTAAAAATGATGGCCGTCATCTTGGTAATGTACTGGTGACACTGATACTCAGTGATGTTGCCTCGGTGATCCACCAAGCAGGAAACCATGTAACCTTTTCCAACCGGTTCATCAGCACATTCTTTAATCTGCTCAAAATAAAGTAGCTGTTTTACAAAAGTATTCCATGCTCGTATCAAACAATATTTATCAAAGAGAAAAATGTCTGAAATTTTCCTGTTGATTTCCTAATTCTTTACTTGGAAGAAAAAAAGAAAAATGCTTAGAAATATATCCAAGGAAAACATTTAGGAATACATTCATTTTAAAGAAAAATAGTGTCATCCCTACTCAGACTGTTGTGCCTTCTAGAAAAACCTGATTAATGTGTTTTGCAAAAAAATACCTACATATCAAATGCTTAGGTAATGCTCACTTCTAAATGCAGTGAAAAGAGCTGTTAACATCTACAGCTTTGGCATGGTCCTATGGAAGTCCTAGTAACCATGCAAAAAATGCAGGGGACAGCGAGGGGATGAATCTAGGGAGGAAGGTTTGACAAACAGGTGCAAAAGTGAAGTCCAGCTGCATACCCTAAGCCAAGCTACACAGAAAACTATTATTGTTAGGCAAACCTAAGGGCCAAGGAGAGACAGGAGGGAAGGTGTAATATTACTTCTTGACATGATATTATTATTATTTATCTTTTGAGGCAGAGTCTTGCTCTGTCGCCCAGGCTGGAGTGGAATGACATGATCTCGGCTCACTGAAACCCTTGGCTCCCAGGTTCAAGTGATTCTCCTGCCTCAGCTTCCTGAGTAGCTAGGATTATAGGAGCTCACCTCCATGCCAGGCTAATTTTTGTATTTTTAGTAGAGACGGGGTTTTGCCATGTTGGCCAGGCTGGTCTCGAACTCCTGACCCCACGTGACCCGCCCACCTTGGCTTCCCAAAGTGCTGGGATTATAAGCGTGAGCCACCTCACCTGGCCTACTTCTTGACATGACATTAATGTGTTCTAAATTAACTATGGATTGAACATGTGTTTTTGAAATCAGTAGAATCCAAACTTAACCGCTGTGGTCTGGGACACATGTGGTCTGGGAAACATGTTTAAAATAATGATCAGTGCAGTTTAGCAAGAAGTTTGGGAAGGGGAACCTAGTTTGGGTGGTTTAGACATATGATCTAGTGGATAAGGCACAGAGTGATTCTGCATGGTGGTGTTCCTGCAAAGTGCATTCCAAACCACAAAATGCTAATAAAGCAAACTAGCCCCGAAATGCTGAAATTCAGGCAAAAGTAAAACCTAATAATAGAATTATAAGCTTAAATTATAAAACAGAGAAGGTGTTTGGAAAAGAGCCTATTGCATTTGGGGAAATTAAGACAAACTGAAGTGGCAATTCTGACAAGAGGAAGGAGTTAAATGGGAATGTTTATTTTGAATATAAACAAGAAACAGTGCTTTATTTGTCCTTTGAATGCAATAGAGAGCATTCTCCCCATTAGGCCTATCTATCACAAGCATGCCCATAGGGCAAAACAAACACAATCTCCTCTTCCAAAAGGTGCTGGATGAAGGACACACCACCGAGGAATTATCCTATAGGCAACAGGTTGTCTTCACCTCTAACTCCAGTATCAAATCCAGACCACGTAAATAACTCAGTTCAGAAAAGAAAGTTGTGTTTACTTCTAAAGGGGCAAACTTGGGAATTTAGTAAATAGTCTCACACTGGTTTCAGAGACAGCAGAGATTTTCAACAGTCAAGGTGAATGAAATTCTTTCAGTTTAACCCCAAGTAAGTTTTTGTGATGCCTAAAAGAGGGCCATGGCTGGGCGCGGTGGCTCACGTCCGTAATCCCAGCACTTTGGAAGACGGAGGGGGGTGGATCACTTGAACTTATGAGTTTGAGACCAGCCTGGCCAACATGGCGAAACCCCATCTCTACTAAAAATACAAAAATTGGCCAGGTGCGGTGGCTCATGCCTGTAATCCCAGCACTTTGGGAGGCTGAGGCGGGTGGACTGCCGGAGCTCAGGAGTTCGAGACCAGCCTGGGCAACACGGTGAAAGCCTGTCTCTAATAAAATACAAAAAATTAGCCAGGTGTGGCGGCGTGCGCCTGTAGTCCCAGCTACTTGGAAGGCTGAGGCAGGAGAATTGCTAGAACCCGGCAGGCAGAGGTTGCAGTGAGCTGAGATTGAGCCATTGCATTCCACCCTGGGCAACAGAGCGAGACTCCTTCTCTAAACAAATAAACAAAAAACCCAAAATTAGCTGAGTGTGGTGCCACGCATCTGTAGTCCCAGCTACTTGGGAGGCTGAGGCAGGAGAATTGCTTGAACCCAGGAGGTGGAGGTTGCAGTGAGCCAAGATTGCGCCACGGCACTTCAGCCCCGGTGACAATGAGAGACTCCATCTTAAAAAAAAAAAAAAAAAAAAAAAGAGGGCCAGGACTGTATTTCCTGGAAAAGATTTTTTTTTTTGCCGAACAAAACAGATTTAAGTTTGAAAAGTGAAAGGAAGAATAGATGCTTGAAAATCCCAGCACTTGTAATTCAACCACAGAAAAACACTGGATAAAAAACAAGACTAGTGGCAGACACCCACTTAATGAAACAGAGAAACATTTTTCCAGGCCCTAATATTGAGCAACCAAAAGTTTTAAAACATCTCAAGAGGCCAGGAGCGGTGGCTCACACCTGTAATCCCAGCACTTTGGGAGGCCGAGGCGGGCGGATCACGAGGTCAGCAGACTGAGACCATTCTGGCTAAACTAACACAGTGAAACCCCATCTCTACTAAAAATACAAAAAAAAATTAGCCATGTGTGGTAGCAGGTGCCTGTAGTCCCAGCTACTTGGGAGGCTGAGGCAGGAGAATGGCATGAACCTGGGAGGCAGAGCTTGCAGCGAGCAGACATCGCACCACTGCACTCCAGCCTGGGTTACAGAGCAAGACACCGCCTCAAAAAAAAAAAAAAAAAAAAAAATCAAGAAAAACCAGGAGCACATTTTGAACTGTAGCCTCAATAAGAAACTAAATGTAAATTTTAGCTTCAATCACTTGAGATTTTACTGAAACACAGAGATGTGGCACCTACTCATTTTTCAGCTCACTATCCATTACAACAGGGCGTGGTGTTAGAATGAGAAGTTTGCATGTTTCTCCATTCTGCTGGATAGCACTTTTTCCTTCTATCTTACTAAACTTCTAAGATGAACAGCAAAAAAGGGGCACTAAATCATCACCAACATATTTAAGAATAGGAGTAAACTCTGAAGTGGCTGGGGAGCAGATTGAAGAGGTACCATGAGCAAAATGCTGCAGTCACTCTATTTTTTGACTGGAGCCAGAAGGAAAGCAGGCAGGATTTAGCTCAATCCTGGAGATTAAGTTTGGTTTGTATTAATAGTTTACAGGTATTCTTGTGATGTTGTTTTTCTCCCTGGAAGTACGATTCCAAAATTAAGAAAGATGATAGAATGAAAATATAGAATGAAATGTTTTGCTGGAGACTGTGTTCTTCCTGATATTTAATTTCCCTGACTCCAGTATAATCTTCCTGTGGGAGGGAGAAGTGTCCTTGTTAATGCTAATCTTTTACAAAACTAGAACACCCCAAAAGGTCACAGAGGACCATCGTGATACACACATTATATGGAAGCCAGCCTAATGCAGAGTGAAATTATTCTAGTGAATATGTACATACTCAACTAAATTTCCCTGGGCCAATCAAACTGGTATGTATTTAATGGGACACAAAATGGGGCAAAACAAACATATGTGGGTGTATATATATGTATCTCTCCCAATGTGTTTTTTTAAAAAAAACTACTTATGGCCAGGCACGGTGACTCATGCCTGTAATCCCAGCACTTTGGGAGGCTGAGGCGGGTGGATCACCTGAGGTCAGGATTTGAGACCAGCCTGGCCAACATGGCAAAACCCTGTCTCTACTAAAAATACAAAAATTAGCCAGTCCTGGTGGCATGTGCCTGTAATCCCAGTTACTTGGGAGGCTGAGGCAGGAGAATTGCTTGAACCAGGGAGGGAGAGGTTGCAGAGAGCCAAGGTGGCACCACTGCACTCCAGCGTGGGCGACACAGCAAGACTCCCATCTCAAAAAAAAAATCTGCTTACAATTGTATAGTACCACAATATAGAGGGAAAATACAAACATTTAAAGTTCAAGCCTGGGAATAATTTCTTTGTTAGTATTTAGTTTAGTTATTAAGCAAACATCTTTGCCCTTGATATTTTAAAGTTAGAGGTTTAGTCCTATAGCTAGCTAAGGTAGTTTGAGATGTAGAATATTAAAGCTAGGAGCTAAAGATAAATTTTTCAACGATATGCCTTTCTGCTTGGAAGCCCCAAGGTAAATATGAGGGGTCACTGCTTTAAAAGAATAAAACATAACTGATCTAGTATTAGAAAGTTTGAGAAAACAGGTTCTACGAGTCCCCATAATGACACAAGGAACACAGGCTGATGGTTTATCTGGATGAGACAGGGTCTTCCTTAAGAGCTCTGAAGAATGTGGCCCTGACTTAATTCATCAATAGGGCCAGCTTGAGGACAATTAGTATGGTGTGAGATCTATGACTGTTAATTCTGGGGTGGAAAAATAGCAACTGTTTTCTCTGTGATTCTCATATTTCAGTACGCAGAAACTCTGGCTTCCTGGAGCTTCTATTACTGATTCAAAAAAAAAAAACGTTAAAAAAAAAAAAAAGAAATTTAAAGTACCACAATTTTCACTAATATTATTTGTTGTTTACACTGGGCCAAGACAAATAATTTTTAAAATCTTAACCTTTTTAACACTAACTCCTATTATTTGAAGTATATACCTCTCTGGGTCAACTGGTCCAGCTGCATAGCCAAAACAGGAATGCTGACAGACCTCCTGTAACCAGGCTGATATGCTTCAGACACAGCATGTTGTCCAATGTGTGAGAGTAGCACTGATACCTCAGCACTTTTACTTGCTGTTTTGAGACCAATAGAACCTGATTTCCAACTGCCTCAATCAATAGTATCCTAATGTAAGCGTAGGTGGACATTAACAAAAAGAGTCTAATTACACCCCCCAACTTCCTAATTGTCAACCAAGACAGATGTGAATTCTAAGAAAAGTAATGTAACTGAGTCATTCTTCTCATAAGGGCTGGTCTGGTAATTTTCTCCTCTGAGCCATCAGATGTCTACAAAATTCTTTCACAACTTACCTCTGTTATAGTAGATTTGCAAACCTCTCTGGCCACAGATTCAAATTTGGGGTCTGTAGTTAGGTTCAGCTTATAATTCCACAACAACTAGATATGAGAGGGAAAAAAAAAACAAAGAAAAACTCCAGTTAGAACAGTATGAAATTTATTATCAACGTTAAATGACAAAAGCCAATTATACAGAGTCAGACAAAGCCTATTCACATCAGATAACAAACAAAGTAGGATAATATGCCATCACATTCCTAGATAAAAGGAAAAAAATGCAAGACAAATAAAACGATGACTATTCAGATATATTTTTGTCGTTTTTACTAAAGGACAATTTTTTTTTTTTTTGAGACAGAGTTTCACTCTTGTTGCCCAGGCTGGAGTGCAACGGCGTGATCGTGGCTCACTGCAACCTCCACCTCTCGGGTTCAAGCGATTCTTAAATGACAATTTTTTTAGAGCTATAAATTAAAAACCATTAAAAAGTCAAGAAAAAATGAAAAATTAAGATCCTTGGTAAGGTTTTCAAGGAAAATATAAATAGGTTATATGAGCTAAATTCTGCTTGAACCAAAAAGTCTAATCCAGAAGCTCAGATTTGGTGGATTCAGTCTCAGATCTCACAATCAACAGTGCTTTCATAGATCGGTTTCATGGAGGAGAGTTGCCCAGGTTCTAGTTTCTAGGCATATTTATCTTCATTCATTCATTCATTTAAAAAAAAATTGCCAGGCGCGGTGGCTGACGCCTGTAATCCCAGCACTTTGGGAGGCAGAGGCGGGCGGATCACGAGGTCAGGAGATCGAGACCATCCTGGCTAACACAGTGAAACCCCGTCTCTACTAAAAAATACAAAAAATTAGCCGGCGTGGTGGCAGGCGCCTGCAGTCCCAGCTACTCGGGAGACTGAGGCAGGAGAACGGTGTGAACACCGTAGGCAGAGGTTGCAGTGAGCCGAGATAGCGCCACTACACTCCAGGCTGGGCGACAGAGCAAGACTCTGTCTCAAAAAAAAAAAAAAAAAATTTGTAGAGATGGGATCTCACTGTGCTGCCAGGCTGGTCTTGAACTCCTGGCCTCAAGCAATTCCCCTGCCTTGGCCTCCCAAAGTGCTGGGATTACAAGTGCAAGCCAGCATGCCCAGCCTCTTCATTCCCTTAAAACACTTGACACATACACTATAAGGTCTACTTTTTTTTTTTTGAGACAGAGTTTCCCTCTTATTGCCCAGGCTGGAGTGCAATGGCGCGATCTCGGCTCACCACAACCTCTGCCTCCCGGGTTCAAGCAATTCTCCTGCCTCAGCCTCCCGAGTAGCTGGGATTACAGGCATATGCCACCATGCCTGGCTAATTTTGTATTTTTAGTAGAGATGGGGTTTCTCCATGTTGGTCAGGCTGGTCTTGAACTCCTGCCCTCAGGTGATCCACCCACCTTGGCTTCCCAAAGTGCTGGCATTACAAGAGTGAGCCACTGCACCCAGCCCATAAGGTCCACTTTATACAGCTGTTTTAACACGTTACACTAGAAAATATCTAAAGCCTATTCTTGCAGATAATGACTAAATATTACTTTATTTTTGAAGCTTCCATAAAAATATTTTGATAAGTGATCCAATTTCTGAAACTTAGCAAAAATGAGCCTTAAATTGTTCAGTTGGTGAGATAGAGCAGAGACTTTGGATGATGTAGAACATGAAGACGTATGTATATATTCATTTTTGGAAGGGGGTACATTCCTCTCTGGCTACTATATACTCCTAGACAAAAAAATACAGTCATCAATCACTGATTCAGTTAAATATCTGCTTGGCAACGCGTTTCACAGATAGACTATTAGAAGAAACAAGCAAATGTTTACTGAGTACATACTGTGTTCCAGACACAGTGTTAGGAACTGGTGGATAAAACATA
Organism: Gorilla gorilla gorilla; assembly: GCF_029281585.2. Classification (NCBI taxonomy): domain Eukaryota; kingdom Metazoa; phylum Chordata; class Mammalia; order Primates; family Hominidae; genus Gorilla; species Gorilla gorilla. The sequence continues at coordinate 105,015,877 of NC_073242.2, forward strand.
AGGAGAAGGACAAAGACTGTCCAGTGGCAGCTACAGTCAATGGCAGGGAGTATGATCTAGTAATTGGCTAATGGCATCACTGGGTACCACAGCAGTATAGGGGAGGAATATTCCAAACTGGGGAGGGATGGGGAGTTTGGTCAGGGAAGATTTACCATAGAAAATGCTAAGATGAAACCTGAAAGGCTAGAAGCAGTTAGCCAGATTCAAGGGTAGGGAGAAGACTTTTTTAGGCAGATGACACCGCATCCATGGAAGCAAGGGGTGGAGGGAACCAGAAGTCCAATGGAGGACTGACCGAGGAGCCTCAAGCCAGGCCAGATCAGAAAGCCTTTGTAAGCCATGACTGAACTTTAACCCAAGAATAACGGGGAATCACAGAAGAGAAAGTAGGGGGTGACACGACCAGATCTGCTTTTTAGAAGGACAGAGGCACATAAAAGGTACATTAGAAATGACATGGAAGCATGCAGTTAATTCTGTATGAGTGCTGAGGAAGATCTGAAGAAAACACAAAAGATGGGTAGGATTTCTTCTCCTCCCTCCTCAAAAACAAAAATATGAGTAAAAGCTCTCATCTCTCGGCTACCATCAATAACTGAGTTTTTAGGCTGGGCATGGTGGCTCATGCCTGTAATGCCAGCACTTTGGGAGGCCAAGGTGGGTGGATAACCTGAGGTCAGGAGTTCAAGACTGGTCTGGCTAACATGGTGAAACCCAGTCTCTACTAAAAATATAAAAATTAGCCAGGTGTGGTAGTGCATGCCTGTAATCCCAGCTACTCTGGAGGCTGAGGCAGGAGAATAACTTGAACCTTTTTTTTTTTAAAAAAAAAAAAAAAAAAGAGAGAAAGAAAGAAAAGAAAAGCTTTCTGGTATCTCAAAAACTTAGGACAAACAGTAACAAAAGCCAGAAAAATTAAAACTATAAGCAGAATATTTCCTTACTATTTTATCGAATGCAAAGTCAGATGTCCTACAATTGAGCTAGAAATAGATTTTCCGCCAACAGACGTTTAGATGACCATTTAGATTTTTTGAATGTCTTCACCTTTTAATTTGAAAACTTACTTGTTCTGACAGGCATAAATTTCCTTATGAACAAGTCTCTTCCCTAAGAACCATGACAGTATTGTCAAATGCTAAATATTTTACTGTATCTCATCTTTTTTTTGTTCATTTCAAATTGAGATATAATTCATATACCATATAATTTACCTCTCTAAAGTGTACAATTCAGTGGTTTTTTACTTTATTCACAAGGATGGGCAACAACCACCATTGCCTAATTATAGAACATTATCACCCCAAACAGAAGCCCACACCCACTCTGTCACACTTTATCCTCTCTACCCTCATCTTCTGGCAACCATTAATCTACTTTCTGGTCTTTTATTTCTTTTTTTTTTTTTTTCCTCAGACGGAGTCTTGCTCTGTCACCCAGGCTGAAGTGCAGTGGCGCGATCTCGACTCACTGAAGCCTCCGCCTGGGTGACAGAGCGAGAATCCATATTAAAAAAAAAAAAAAAAAAAAAAATTTTGCCCAGGCTGGAAGTACAGTGGTGCGAGTGTGATCTCGGCTCACTGCAACCTCCACCCCCCGGGTTCAAGCAATTCTCCTGCCTCAGCCTCCCTACTAGCTGGGATTACAGGTGTGCACCACCACATCCAGCTACATTTTTGTATTTTTAGTAGAGATGGGGTTTCACCATGTTGGCCAGGATGGTCTCGATCTCCTGACCTCATAATCTGCTGGCTTCCAGCCTCCCAAAGTGCTGGAATTACAGGCGTGAGTCATCGCGCCTGGCCTCAAATCTTAAGACATCCATCTATGAATCTATCTGTTCACCCATCCCAAACGTGTAATGAGTAACTACTATAATCTGGACATCCTTCTAGGTAATGGGGATGAGAAAGGTGAACGAAGGAAAAAAAAAAAAAAAAAAAGACCATTGTCTCAGCAAGTCAAGAAGCTCAACCACAGGAGGACAAAAGAAGGAAGAGTCAGGTTGGAAAGGGAATAAACAATAAAAATATAGTGTGATAAATGTGATAACAAGCATGCAGGAGATTTTACAGAACACAAAGGAAGAACACATTTTGGTGAGTGGTAAGAGGAGGGACAGGGAGTCTTGGTAGCAGTCCAGTCATCCTGGGCTTGATCCTCAGGGATAAGAAGCAATTTAGTCAGAGGAACTGACGGAGACTGGGCTTCTAAGTGTACAAAGGTAGAAAGGACACAAAGAATAAATGATAACCTATGGAAACAGAGTTCAGAATAGCTGGAGTTGAAGGTATGAAAGATGAGATGGGGCGCAGGGGTCAGATCACATTGAATACCGCAGTTCATATTAAAGGTTTTGAATTTTATCTTAAAGGAAATGGAAGGTTAATGGATAATTTTGACCAAAGAACTCAAAAGATCACATCTGATTATACTGGAGAAGGGCAGGATTTAGGGAGGTTAGTAGACCAAGAGGCAAGAACTTATTTGAATGAAAAAAGATGGGATATACTTGAGATACTTAGAATAAAGTAATTACAGGATTAGGGTGTGGGCTAGGGGATGAAGGGAAAAGTTTTCTTCAGTCAAGCTCCTTGAAAATATAGTCAGCCTACTGGCAGACACCTCCCAGTAGGGGCCAACAGATATCTCATACAGGTGGGTGCCCCTCTGGGACGAAGCTTCCAGAGGAAGAATCAGGCAGCAATATTTGCTGTTCTGCAGCCTCCGCTGGTGATACCCAGGCAAAGAGGGTCTGGAATGGACTTCCAGCAAACTCCAACAGACCTGCAGCTGAGGGGCCTGTCTGTTAGAAGGAAAACTAACAAACAGAAAGGAATAGCATCAACATCAACATCAACAAAAAGGACATCCACACCAAGACCCCATTCGTAGGTCACCAACATCAAAGACCAAAGGTAGAAGATGGGGAGAAACCAGAGCAGAAAGGCTGAAAATTCCAAAAACCAGAATGCCTCTTCTCCAAAGGAACACAACTCTTCACCAGCAAGGGAACAAAACTGGAAGGAGAACGAATTTGACAAGTTGACAGAAGTAGGCTTCAGAAGGTCGGTAATAACAAACTTCTCTGAGCTTAACGAGCATGTTCTAACCCATCAAAAGGAAGCTAAAAACCTTGAAGAAAGGTTAGACAAATGGCTAACTAGAATAACCAGTGTAGAGAAGAGCTTAAATGACCTGATGGAGCTGAAAACCACAGTAGGAGAACTTCGTGAAGCATACATAAGCTTCAATAGTCGATTTGATCAAGCGGAAGAAATGATCAGCGATTGAAGATCAAATGAATGAAATGAAGCCAGAAGACAAGATTAGAGAAAAAAAGAGTGAAAAGAAACGAACAAAACCTCCAAGAAATATGGGACTATGTGAAAAGACCAAATCTGCATTTGATTGGTATACCTGAAAGTGACAGGGAGAATGGAACCAAGTTAGAAAACAATCTTCAGGATATTATCCAGGAGAACTTCTCCAACCTAGCAAGGCAGGCCAACATTCAAATTCAGGAAATACAGAGAACACCACAAAGATACTCATCAAGAAGAGCAACCCTAAGACACATAATTGTCAGATTCACCAAGGTTGAAATGAAGGCAAAAATGTTAAGGGCAGCCAGAGAGAAAGGTCGGGTTACCCACAAAGGGAAGCCCATCAGACTAACAGCAGATCTCTTTGCAGAAACCCTACAAGCAAGAAGAGAGTGGGGGCCAATATTCAAAATTCTTAAAGAAAAGAATTTTCAACCCAGAATTTCATATCCAGCCAAACTAAGCTTCATAAGTGAAGGAGAAATAAAATACTTAGCAGAGAAGCAAATGCTGAGAGATTCTGTCACCACAAGGCCTGCCTTACAAGAACTCCCGAAGGAAGCACTAAACATGGATAGGAACAACCGGTACCAGCCACTGCAAAAACATGCCAAATTATAAAGACCATTGACACTATGAAGAGACTGCATCAATTAACGGTCGAAATAACCAGCTAGCATCATAATGACAGGATCAAATTCACACATAACAATATTAACCTTAAATGTAAATGGGCTAAATGCCCCAGTTAAAAGACACAAACTGGCAAATTGGATAGAGTCAAGACCCATCAGTGTGCTGTATTCAGGAAGATCTACCAAGCAAATGGAAAGCAAAAGAAAAAAAAAAAAAGCAGGGGTTGCAATCCTGGTCTCTGATAAAACAGACTTTAAACCAACAAAGATCAAAAGAGACAAAGAAGGCCATTACATAATGGTAAAGGGATCAATTCAACAAGAAGAGCTAACTATCCTAAATATATATGCACCCAATACAGGAGCACCCAAATTCATAAAGCAAGTCCTTAGAGACCTACAAAGAGACTTAGACTCTCACACAATAATAATGGGAGACTTTAACACCCCACTGTCAACATTAGACAGATTAACGAGACAGAAAGTTAACAAGGATATCCAGGAATTGAACTCAGCTCTGCACCAAGCAGACCTAACAGACATCTACAGAACTCTCCATCCCAAATCAACAGAATATACATTCTTTTCAGCACCACACCACACCTATTCCAAAATTGACCACACAGTTGGAAGTAAAGCACTCCTCAGCAAATGTAAAGGAACAGAAATTGTAACAAACTGTCTCTCAGACCACAGTGCAAACAAACTAGAACTCAGGATTAAGAAACTCACTCAAACTTGCTCAACTACATGGAAACTGAACAACCTGCTCCTGAATGACTACTGGGTACATAACGAAATGAAGGCAGAAATAAGGATGTTCTTTGAAACCAACGAGAACAAAGACACAACATACCACAATCTCTGGGACACATTCAAAGCAGTGTGTAGAGGGAAATTTATAGCACTAAATGCCCACAAGAGAAAGCAGGAAAGATCTAAAATTGACACCCTAACATCATAATTAAAAGAACTAGAGAAGCAAGAGCAAACAATTTCAAAAGCTAGCAAAAGACAAGAAGTAACTAAGATCGGAGCAGAACTGAAGGAAATAGAGACACAAAAAACCCTTCAAAAAAAACCAATGAATCCAGGAGCTGTTTTTTTTTTTTTGAAAAGATCAACAAAATAGATAGACTGCTAGCAAGACTAATAAAGAAGAGACAAGAATCAAATAGACACAATAAAAAATAATACAGGGGATATCACCACCGATCCCACAGAAATACAAACTACCATCAGAGAATACTACAAACACCTCTACGCAAGTAAACTAGAAAATCTAGAAGAAATGGATAAATTCCTGGACACATACACCCTCCCAAGACTAAACCAGGAAGAAGTTGAATCTCTGAATAGACTAATAACAGGTCCTGAAATTGAGGCAATAATTAATAGCCTACCAACCAAAAAAAGTCCAGGACCAGATGGACTCACAGCCGAATTCTACCACAGGTACAAAGAGGAGCTGGTACCATTCCTTCTGAAACTATTCCAATCAACAGAAAAAGAGAGAATCCTCCCTAACTCATCTTATGAGGCCAGCATCATCCTGATACCAAAGCTTGGCACACAACAAAAAAAGGGAATTTTAGACCAATATCCCTGATCAACATCTAGCTGAAAATCCTCAATAAAATACTGGCAAACCAAATCCAGCAGCACATCAAAAAGCTTATCCACCACCATCAAGTTGGCTTCATCCCTGGGATGCAAGGCTGGTTCAACATATGCAAATCAATAAACGTAATCCATCACATAAACAGAATCAATGACAAAAACCACATGATTATCTCAATAGATGCAGAAAAGGCCTTTGACAAACGTCAACAGCCTTGCAAACTAAAAACTCTCAATAAACTCGGTATCGATGGAACATATCGCAACATACTAAGAGCTATTTATGACAAACCCACAGCCAATATCATACTGAATGGGCAAAAACTAGAAGCATTCCCTTTGAAAACCAGCAAAAGACAAGGATGCCCTCTCTCACCACTCCTATTCAACATAGTATTGGAAGTTCAGGCCAGGGCGATCAGGCAAGAGAAAGCAATAGGAAGAGAAGAAGTCAAATTGTCCCTCTTTGTAGATGACATGACTGCATATTTAGAAAAGCCCGTCGTCTCAGCCCAAAATCTCCTTAAGCTGATAAGCAACTTCAGCAAAGTCTCAGGATACAAAATCAGTGTGTAAAAATCACAAGCATTCCTATAAATCAATAACAGACAAACAGAGAGCCCAATCATGAGTGAACTCCCATTCACAATTGCTTCAAAAAGAATAAAATACCTAGGAATCCAACTCACAATGGCTGTGAAGGACCTCTTCAAGGAGAACTACAAACCACTGCTCAAGGAAATAAGAGAGGACACAAACAAATGCAAAAACATTCCATGCTCATGGACAGAAGAATCAATATCGTGAAAATGGCCTTACTACCCAAAGTAATTTATAGAGTCAATGCTATCCTCATCAAGCTGCCACTGACTTTCTTCACAGAATTGGTAAAAACGACTTTAAACTTCATATGGAGCCAAAAAAGAGCTAGCATAGCCAAGACAATCTTGGGCAAGAAGCACAAAGTTGGAGGCATCACGCTACCCGACTTCGAACTATACTACAAGGCTCAAGTAACCCAAACAGCATGGTACTGGTACCAAAACAGATATACAGGCCAATGGAACAGAATGGAGTCCTCAAAAATATCACCAGATATCTACCACCATCTGATCTTTGACAAACCTGACACACACAAACAATGGGGAAAAGATTCCCTATTTAATAAATGGTGTTGGGAAAACTGGCTAGCCATATGCAGAAAACTGAAATTGGCCCCGTTCCTTACACCTTATACAAAAATAAACTCAAGATGGATCAAAGGCTTAAACGTAAGACCTAGGACGATAAAAATCCTAGAAGAAAACCTGGGCTGTATTAATACCATTCAGGATATAGGCATGGGCAAAGCAATGGCACCAAAAGCAATGGCAACAAAAACCAAAATTGACATATGGGATCTGATTAAACTAAAGAGCTTCTGCACTGCAAAAGAAACTATCATCAGAGTGAACAGGCAACCTACAGAATGGGAGAACATTTTTGCAATCTATCCATGTGACAAAGGGCTAATATCCATTAAAAAGTCAAGAAACAACAGATGCTAAAGAGGTTGTGGAAAAATAGCAATGCTTTTACACTGTTGGTGGGAGGGTAAATTAGTTCAACCATTGTGGAAGACACTGTGATGATTCCTCAAGGATCTAGAACTAAAAATACCATTTGACCCAGCAATCCCATCACTAGGCATATACCCAAAGGATTATAAATCATTATATGATAAAGACACATGCACATGTATATTTATTGTGGCACTATTCACAATAGCAAAGACTTGGAACCAACCCAAATGTCCATCAATGATAGACTGGATTAAGAAAATGTGGCACACATACACTGTGGAATACTATGCAGCCATAAAAAAGGATGAGTTCATGTCTTTTGCAGGGACATGGATGAAGCTGGAAACCATCATTCTCAGCAAACTATCACAAGATCAGAAAACCAAGCACCACATGTTCTCACTCATACATGGGAGTTGAACAATGACAACACATGGTCACAGGGAGGGGAACATCACACACTGGGGCCTTTTGGGGGTGGGGGGCTAGGGGAGGGATAACATTAGGAGAAATACCTAATGTAGGTGATGGGTTGATGGGTGCAGCAAAGCACCACGGCACGTGTATACCTATGTAACAAAACTGTACATTCTGCATATGTAACCCATAACTTAAAGTATAATAATTAAAAAAAGTATAGTGCATACGATTATGTGCAATACATACTTGATATTGATAATAAATGACTATGTTACTGGTTTTTGAAAAAAAAAAAAAAGAAAATTTAGTCTATAGCTCGTTTAATCTACTTCCTCTTTTATTCACCCTTAAAATTTTAAGTCAAAGCTATGTTGAGTCAAACAGTTCTATAAAGTTAGTTTAAAAAATCAAAACAAGAAATTCCCTGTCCAAAGTCCCACCCACTCCCCAGAAGCAGGCACTTTCAATTCTTTTTGCTTACGTTAATTACCTCCATTATTTTTAAACTACATGCTTAAACTGTCATTTCTTGACTTGTCACTTTTAGATATTCTGTAGTAACTTACACTATAGAAGATGAGGAATGAATTCTCATACCCATCTTCCTGGTCCCACTCCTCCCCATACAGTTAAATCATCATGTTGTTAGATACTCAGTATTCACATTATTGACTATGTAAAAAGTTATATATACTAAGACACAGAATATTGTATTTATTTTCCTATACGACTTTTAGTTTGCTCTATAGTTAAGTCACTTATTTCATAGGCCTATTTTCCTATACACCCATTATTAATTCATCCTCAATCTCTTTACTAGAAATGTAAATCTCCTCTCAAAATGTTCTACTGTGTCCAGTGAGACATTCCTCTTGCAGTCTTTTCATTTTCCTGTTTCCATCAGGGACTGGCTATCTTCTCTGTACATGCATCATCCTTCTCCAGCATCCTCAGAATTTCCTTTGCTTTTCTCTTAGGCTGATTCATTAGTCACTGGGTTCTTTATCTTTCTCTGCCTTGGTGTATTCCCTCATTTTCTTTAAGCACATCCTCCAGGGGCTTTATTTAAAAACACGTGGCCGGGCACGGTGGCTCACACCTGTAATCCTAGCACTTTGGGAGGCCGAGGTGTGTGGATTACCTGAGGTCAGGAGTTCAAGACCAGCCTGACCAACATGTAGAAACCCTGTCTCTACTAAAAATACAAAATTAGCTGGGCGTGGTGGCGCATGCCTGTAAACCCAGCTACTTGGGAGGCTGAGGCAGGAGAATCGCTTGAACCCAGGGGGCGGAGGTTGCAGTGAGCCAAGATCACACCATTGCACTCCAGCCCGGACAACAAGAGCGAAACTCCACCTCAAACAACAACAACAACAAATATGCATGAGTCATAAATGTTTGGAAGAACTGCATGCCAGAAATATCTTTATATTACTTTGACTGGATATCATTTTTCGGTAAGCACTTGTCCACTGTCTTCTAGCTTCTAGGAATGCTAATGGGAAGTATATTACTCAAATTGCCACTACTTTGATTTTGACCTGGGTTTTTCTTCTCTCTGAAAGCTTTAAGGTATTTTGTTTATCCCCAGGATTGTGAAATTTTACCGACAGGCAGCAGTGAGCAAAAAGGGCAACAGCCTTCAAGGAGTTTACATTCTATGAAAGAGAGAAAGATAAGGCACAAATTATCAAGTAAATGTGTCAGGTGATAAGCTAGGGCAAGGTGAATTGAAAGTAGGAGAATGGGGTGCTATTTTCCATAAGAGAGTAAGAGAAGGAAAATGAATAGCCACGGAAGATGAATGTTCCATGTGGAAAGAATAGCAAATGCAAAAGTCCTGAGTCAGGATCATTTTCTGAGTATCTGAAGAATAGCAAGGAGGACACTGTGGCTTAAGTAGAGGTGGCAAGGGGCAACGGTCGTAGGAGAAGAGGTCAGAGAGTTGGTATTTGCACGCTTGCAGGGCACAAAGATTTGGGAGTTTAATCAGTGAGAAAAAAGTTTTAGGGGTTTTTGGACAGAGCAGTAATATGAACTAACATGATAGAGGGATCATTCCAGCTGTAGGATAGACTAAGCAGGAGGGAGACTGCTTAGGAGGCCAACACAGAAGTCCCGGAGAGACGTGATGATGACTTGTATCACGGCAATAGCAGTGAAAATGGCCAAATTCAGGATATATTTCAAGGAGCAGCCAGAAGATTACTAATGGACTGAATGTGAAGTGTAAGAGGAGAAGAAACAAGGTTTCTGATTTGAGCAACCAGAAGAATAGAGGAGCCACTAGTGGGGATGGGGAAGACTACAGGAAGAGAAGGTTTAGGGGCAGAAAAATCAAGAGTTTCGTTCTGGAAATGACTATTAGACACAGTAGAAATGTGGAATCAGCAGCTAAAGTCTGAGGTTCTATGGAAAGGTCTGGGCTGAAAAAAGACAATAACAACAAATTGCCAGGAGGGCAGCATCAACTGTCCCTCCTCAATGTAGGTCCTGGCAGCAGTTCATGGAGCCATCTGGAGGCATTTTCTCCCCATGGCCGTTGCGACTATTGTCTAGTCACAGGGGCATGGAAAGGAGGTGCCTTGGCTCAGAAGCCTCAGGCCCCATGGGAACCAATATCCTTTGTAACAACGCTCTGGGCACAGTTTCCAGGGTCCCTGCAAAGGATACATCCAGGCTTATGAGTCACCACATTCAGCAAAGCATGAAAGTACGGCATCCGGATTGGGCATTTATAATTCATTAATGGCTCTTCACAGCCCATCTAAAATTTACCAATCAGGGTCATTTTAATTATAAACAATGCTGCTTAGGCATTTAGTTGATATTTTGCTCTCATTAGGTTAAGGGAAAGGGAAATTAAGAAGTTAATAGAATTCAAATACTCATGAAAATGAGAAAAGGGCTTTGCTAACCTTTTACTCACAGCGCTGTTGTGAGCTGCTACAAATATTTAGCCCTTTTGGGCAGATTTACAAGTATTTGTGTAGGGTAAACACCTAGAAGTAAAATGGCTGTATCATTTGCTATGCTTTAGCTAATACTGCCAAGCCAGCTTTGAAAGCACTAGCTGTGCTAACTATCACCGTTGTTCCACATTCACACAGATACTCAGTATTGGCACTGTCAAGGTACTGGTATCTCACTGAGATTTTCATTTTCACGTCCCTGATTACTAAGCGAAGTTAAGCACCTTTTCATTGTTTTTAGTTCATTCAGACGTCATCTTTGAGACATGGCAGATTAAGTATCTTACATATTTTTTTTTATTCCACTGGCTTTTCTTTGTTGCTCTGTCTGATTTCTTTACATATTCTGGATACACTGTCAGATGTATGTATTATCAATTTTTTTACTTTTCCATGGTTTGCCTGTTCATACTCTTAATATTGTATCCTTGTTTATTTATTTATTTGAGACAGGACCTTGCTCTGTCACCCAGCCTGGAGTGCAGTGGCGTGAACATGGCTCACTGCAGCCTGAAGCTCCTGGGCTCAAGCGATCCTCTCGCCTCAGTCTCCAAAGTAGCTGGGACCACAGGCCTGCATCACCACACCCAGCTAATTTTTCATATTTTTTGTAGCGACAGAGTTTCACCATGTTGCTCAGGCTGGTCTCAAACTCTGGGCTCATGCAGTCCTCTCACTCTAGCCTCCCAAAGTGCTGGGATTACAGGCCAGAGCCACGGAACCCAGCAATACTGTCTTTAATGAAACAGATTTTTAAGTTACCAATTTATCAGTCTTTTTGCTTTATACTTAGTGCTTTTTGTTTCCCAATTAAGAAAACTTAAATTTTTAATTTTTGGGTACATAGTAGGTGTATATATTTATGGAGTACAAGAGATACTTTAAAAGAGGCATACAACCATTTAAGAAATCTTTGCCAGTCTCCAAGTCATGAAGATATTTTACTATTTAGAAATTTTACTGTTTTACTTTTCACATTTGGATCTGCAGGGCATTCAGAATGGATTTTCCATCAATGGCATACAGTAAGGGTTAAGATTCTTTATTCAAGTATCCATTTATGTATGAATCTGCTTCTACCACACTGACTTAATTACTGCTGCTTTACAGTAACTCTTCCACCAGGTAGTACAGTCTCTCTGCTTGGTTCTTCAAGATCGCTTTGGCTGTTATAGGTACTCTGTGTTTCCACATAAATTTTAAAATCACGTGGCAATTTTGCTAACAATAAATATGGGATTGCACAAAATCTATAGTCAATGTAATGAGCATTCACATTTTTTATAACACCAAGTCTTCCAACTCATGAGCACAACTGCTCATTTATTTATTTAAAGGCCTTCAAATTTCTCTTAATAATATTTTACAGTTATCTGTAGAGTGGTCTTACACATTTTTGTTAGATTTATTCTTAAGTATTTGATGCTTTATATGTTACTTTAAAATAATATTAATTTTTAATATATTTTTAAAATTGGCTTGTTAATAATATATAAAAGTACAATTAAATTTTACATACTGACCTTCTATCATGAGACTTTACTAAGTTCATCTGTTAAGTACTTGCTAGTCCATTTATAAATTCTTTTGGATTTTCTACTTATATAATTACCTCATCTGTAAATAATGACAATTTATGATTCTGCTGATAGTGCATTTTAAAAAATAATAGGCCAGGCGCGGTGGCTCATGCCTGTGTAATCCCAGCACTTTGGGAGGCTGAGGCGGGCACATCACCTGAGGTCAGGAGTTTGAGACTAGCCTGGCCAACATGGTGAAACCCCATCCCTACTGAAAATACAAAAACTAGCTGGGTGTGGTATGTGCCTGTAATCCCAGCACTCAGGTGGCTGAGGCAGGAGAATCACTTGAACCCAGGAGGTGGAGATTGCAGTGAGCCGAGAATGAGCCACTACACTCCAGCCTGGGTGACAGAGCGACACTTCATCTCAAAACAAAAAAAAAGAATAAAAAAAATGACAGCTTAATTTTTTTCCTTTTTAATTATTACCTGTTTTCTTTTTTCTTGCCTTACTGCACTGGCTAGAACCTCTATGATAATAAGTAACTATGTCTTGTTCCGAATCTTGGGTAGAAAGCTGTTAATATTTCACCATGAAGTATGATGCTTGCTGTAGGCCTTTTTATAGACACGTTTTATCAGATTAAATAAATTCCCTTCTAGGGTGGGTGCTAAAATTGGAAATTTGAATGCTAATTTGATATTTGATGATGTTAAAGAATTATGGTATTTTAAGATATGACAACGGTACTATGGTCTTTTTTTGTTTTTAAAGTCCTTATCCTTTAGAGTATTTACTGAAATATTAACAGATGACATGATATGATGTCTTGGTTATGCTTCAAATGAATACAAAGGGAGGGGAAGTACATAAGGATATAAATCACACAATACCAATCTGAATTAATATTTGAAGCTGTATGGTGATTCCATGGGGGCTGGTTATACTACTCTGTTGAGATAGAATTTACATTGTAAAATTCACCCTTCCAGAGCACAACTCAGAGGTTACGGTTGTACAATCATCACCACTAATTCCAGAATATTTCCCCAAAAGAAACTCTGTATCTATTAGCAGTCACCTACCATTCCCCACTTCTCTGAGTTCCTGGAAACCACTAATCTTCTTTCTGTCTTTGTGTCCTTTTTGTGATCTTTTGAGTCCAGTTATTGAGGTTCATCCATGTTGTAACATGTATTAGTACTTCATTTTTTTGCAAAGTGATATTTCACTGTATGGCTACATCATGTTTTATTTATCCATTAATCAGTTAATAGGTATTTGGGCTGTTTCCATTTTTGAGCTTTTAATAATAATGCTGCTATGAACACTTATGTACACATTTTTGTGTGAAAATGTGTCAACTCTCTTGGGTATACATCTAGCAGTGGAACTCATGGGTCATATAGTAACTCTATTTAACTTTCTGAAGAACTGCTAATCTGTCTTCCACAGTGGCTGCACTACTTCACATTCCACCAGCAATTTCTCTAGACTCACACCAACATTTGTTAATTGTCCACCTTTTTGATTACACCCATCCTTCCTAATGAGCGTGAAGTAATATCTCATTGCGGTTGGGATACGCATTTCCTTTTTTTGTTTGCTTTTTAAAGAGACAGGGTCTCACTCTGTTGCCCAGGCTGTGGCATGATCATACCACCGTGCCTGGCTACATTTTTAAAATTCTTCTTTGTAGAGATAGGGGGTCTCCGTATGTTGCCCAGGTTGGTCTTGAACTCCTGGCCTCAAACTATCCTCCGGTATTAACTTTCCAAACTGCTGGGATTAAAGGTATGAGCCACCCCACCCAGCCCTGCATTTCCTTAATGACAATGATGTTGAGCATCTTTTCATGTGTAACTGGCTATCTGTATATTTTCTTCTGAGAAATGCCTATTCAAATCCATTGCCCGTTTTAAAATTTGCTTTTTATTCTAGAGTTGGAAGAGTTTTTGTATGATCTCAATACTAGACCCTTTATCAGGTATATGATTTGTAAGTATTTTCTCTCACTGTATAGGCTGCCATTCAACTTTCTTGATAGTGTCCGATGCACAAAAGTTTTTAATTGTGATGAAGTTCAAGTTATCTGGTCAGGCGCAGTGGCTCATGCCTGTATTCCCAGCACTTTGGGAGGCTGAGGCAGGCAGATCACTTGAGGCCAGGAGATGGAGACCAGCCTGGGCCACAGAGCAAGACCCCCATCTCTACAAAATAGAGACAGAGCAAGACTCCATCTCAAAAATAAATAAATAAATAGAAGTTATTCAGGCTGGCCAGATACCCAAACAATTTTCCGAGAGAGAAGTATCAATTGAAAAATGAAAATAGTATATAAGTAACAAACAATTTTAAAGTAAAATATAACTTGTACATAAAATATAACATAATGGAAGGTCATTGTACTCTCCAAGGGAGAAAGAGAAGACTTGAGAGTTGGTGATGGTTGGTAAAGGCAGGGTATGAGGGAATCATTCTCTGGAAAGTAATGTAAAATCAGATGACTGACTATGAGGCAGGCATTCAGTATCAGTATGAAGACATATTTTACGGTAATTCTTTTCCTTAGAACTTTGGCACCTAGAAAAAACTGATGTGGAAAGATTCATGACATTACCTGTAGATCAATCTTTGAGATTTAAAAAATACACTTTGGGCCGGGTATAGCAGCTTACACCTGTAGTCCTAACACTTTGTGAGGCTGAGAAGGTTGGATTGCTTGAGCCCAGAAGTTAGAGGTCAGCCTGGGCAACAAAGTGAAACCCCATCTCTACAAAAAATACAAAAATTAGCAGGGCATGGTGGTGTGCATCTGTAGTCCCAGCTACTCAGGAGGCTGACGTGGGAGGATCACTTGAGCCTGGGAGATTGAAGCCGGAGTGAGCCGTGATCACACAACTACACTCCAGCCTGCGTGACAGACCAAGACCTTGTCTCAAAAAGCAAAACAAAACCAACACCAAAAACCACTTTTTGACATGGAGAAATACTGTATGTGCAAGACACACTGAAGAGGAACAGAAGATGCTACTTGATCACTTCCTGCTATCACTCCTTTAGCACTCCTAACTATGAGGTAGAATTCAAATTTGTTCCATGTGATAGTCTGACTAGTGTTGAGTAAGTCGCTACACGCAAATTTGCTTAAAACAATGTCTCAGGGCATATTCTGTGTTTTGGGTAAAGTGCTATCAACTTGTAAGGGTCATGATGGCTAAATACCATTAACTGAACAATCATTATGTGAAACAACTCTGTATCCTGATCATACATCCTTAACTTGGTCACAGTCCAAATTGAATTGATATTATGCTACCTCATATACAATATAAGAATATTCCAAAGTAAAATTATATTTTTATTCCTACCCACCCTTTGTGCTACTGTTGTCATATATTTTATTCTACACGTTATAATCTGAAAGTAAAGTGTTAATGCTTTGGCTTAAGTCAGTTCTTTTTTTTTTTTTGAGATGGAGTTTTGCTCTTTTTGCCCAGGCTGGAGTGCAATGGCGCTATCTCGGCTCACTGCAACCTCTACCTCCCAGATTCAAGTGATTCTCATGCCTTGGCCTCCTGAGTAGCTGGGATTACTGGTGTGCACCACCACACCCAGCTAATTTTTATATTTTTAGCGGAGATGGGGTTTCGCCATGTTGGCCAGGCTGGTCTCGAACTCCTGACCTGAGGTGATCCGCCCACCTCGGCCTCCCAAAGTGCTGGGATTACAGGCGTGAGCCACCACGCCTGGCCAAGTCAGTTATCTTAAAGAATGAAAGAATAATAGTCATATGTATCAATTATTTTTCTCTTCTAGTGCTCCTACTTCTCTGCTTCAATTTGTGATCCTTTTACCTTCAAGAATTTAGGATTTCTCACAGTGTGCAAATGTGGGAGATGAATATTCTCAGCTTTCGCTTGTCTGATAACACCTATTTTATTTTTTTTGAGATAGAGTCTTGCTCTGTCGGCCAGGGGTGAGTGCCGTGGCGGGATCTCAGCTCACTGCAACCTCTTCCTCCCCAGTTCAAGTGATTCTTATGCCTCAGCCTCCCAAGTAGATGGGATTACAGGTGCGGTGGTTAATTTTTTTTTTTTTTTTTGAGATGGAGTCTCATTCTGTCACCCAGGCTGAAGTGCAGTGGTGCGGTCTCGGCTCACTGCCAGCTCCGCCTCCCAGGGTCACACCATTCTCCTGCCTCAGCCTCCCGAGCAGCTGGGACTACAGACGCCCACCACCACACCTGGCTAACTTTTTTGTATTTTTAGTAGAGACGGGGTTTCACCGTGTTAGCCAGGATGGTCTCGATCTCCTGACCTAGTGATCTGCCTGCTGGATTTACAGGTGTGAGCCACCAAACCTGGCCATTTTTGTATTTTTAGTAGAGACGGGATTTCACCATGTTGGCCAGGCTGGTCTTCAACTCCTAGCCTCAAGCGATCTGCCTGCCTCTACCTCCCAAAATGCTGGGATTATAGGGGTGAGCCACGGTGCCTGGCCTATTTTCATTTTTTAAAGGGGTATTTTTTGCTGGGTATAGAATTCCATGTTGGCATTTTCTCTCAGCATTTTACATTTATTGTTTCATTTGTCTCTAGTTTCTACTGCTTGCTTTGTTGAGAAGCCAGCTGTCATTTTCCTTCCCTCAAGAGAATGTCTCTTTTTCTCTGCCTGCTTGTTGAATTTTCTTTTTACCTTTTCATTTTGGCAGATTGTTAATAATGTGTCTAGGCTGGGCGTGGTGGCTCACACCTATAATCCCAGTACTTTGGCAAGTCGAGGCGGGTGGATCACCTGAGGTTAGGAGTTCGAGACCAGCCTGACCAACATGGTGAAACCCTGTCCCTACTAAAAATACAAAAGTTAGCTGGGCATGGTTGTGGGCACCTGTAATCCCAGCTACTCAGGAGGCTGAGGCAGGAGAATCACTTCAACCCCAGAGGCGGAAGTTTCAGTGAGCCGAGATCACACCATTGCACTGCAGCCTCAGTGACAGAGTGAGATTCTGTCTCAAAAAAAAAAAAAAAAAAAATGTTAGGTGAGTATGGATTTCTCTTGAGGTTCACTAAGTTTGTTGAGTTTGTGGGTTAATGCCTCTCATTAGATTTGGAAAACATCTTGGCCATTATTTCTTCAAATACTGCTTCTATCCCATTCTGTCTGCCTTTTTTTTTTTTTTTTTTTTTGAGACAGAATCTCGCTCTCTTGCCCAGGCTGGAGTGCAGTGGTACGATATTGGTTCACTGCAACCTCCACCTCCCAGATTCAAGCAATTCTCCCGCCTCAGTCTCTTGAGTAGCTGGGATTACAGGCACCTGCCACCACACCCAGCTGATTTTGTAATTTTTAGTAGATATGGGTTTTTTTACCGTTTTGAACAGGCTGGTCTCGAACTCCTGACCTCAAGTAATCCGCCTGTCTCGATCTCCCAAGGTGCTGGGATTACAGGCGTGAACCACCGCACCTGGCCATGAATCTGTTATGTCCACTAAAGCTGTCTTTTAAAACTACCCATAAGTTCTTAATTTCTGAAATTATATTTAGTCCAAAAATGTCTAATTGATTTTCTTAATAAAGACTAATTCTCTGTTGAAATACTTCATATTTTCATCCATTTTAATTTTCCTCTATTTTATTTATAGGAAAATATTTTATTTTCCTCTGTTTTATTTATAAGAAAATATTTTATTTTCCTCTATTTTATTAGTTATTTGAAGTCCTTGTCTGCTATTAATAATTCCAATATATGAATTACCTCTTCTCTGGATCTCTTTCTGTTGGCTACTTTATCTCTTGATATCTTCCTGCTTCTTCTCATATCCAGCCATTTCTGATAGCATGCGGGACATTATGAATGCTATATTATAGAATTTCTGGGTTATATAATTGTTCTCTAAAGAGTCCTGACTGCTTCTTACATAGACCTTCCACCAAATCTCCTGTTTTTTGGATACTATTTGTCCCCCATTTTCAGCAGTATCGTATCCTTCCTATTCCTTGGCTCTTTGAGAGTTTTTTTTTTTTTTTTTTTGAGACGGAGTCTCACTCTGTAACCCAGACTGGAGGGCAGTGGCATGATCTCACTGCAACTTCTATCTCCCCGGTTCAAGTGATTTTCCTGTTTCAGACTCCCGAGTAGCCAGGATTACAGGGGTGTGCCACGACGCCTGGCTAATTTTTTTATTTTTAGTAGAGGAGTTTCACTATATTGGCCAGGCTGGTCTCAAACTCCCGACCTCAGGTGATCCACCCAGCCTTCCAAAATTCTGGGATTACAGGTGTGGACCACTGCGCCCGGCTGGCTCTTTGAGAGTTCCAAGGCACACATCAACTTTTTTCTGGGTTTCTCTTCTGTCAGATTCAGTCTATTGATGGATTTTGAGGTTTTCCCCTAATCCTTTGCTTTATAAATAATGCCACAACAAATATCCTTTTATAGACACATCTCTATCCATTCTTTTAAGTATAACTATCCATAAATTCATAGAAGTAGAAATGCTGGGTCAAAACATATGCATTTTAGGTTGACTGTTTTATAGCTTGTTTTTATTCCCATACATAGGCTTAAACAGGGTTCAGCAAACTCCTTCTGCAGAGGGCCAGAAAGTAACAGTTCTGAGGGAACTGTAGTCACTGTTGCAGTTACTCAACTTTGCCATCCTAGTGTGAAAAGCAGCCACTGGCAATACATAAATAAATGGTGTGGCTGTTTCAATAAAATTTTATGTATAAAAACAGGTAGTAGACTGGATTTGGCCTAAGTGTTGTAGTTTTTTGATCTATGGGCTAGAGAATGCTTAAATACACACATCCTTATCAATACTGTGTATTTATCCTTTTTTTTTTCTTTTTAAGAGATGGGGGTCTTACTTTGTTACCCAGGCTGCAGTGCAGTTTTGTGATCATAGGTCACTGCTACCTCGAACTCCTGGCTCAAGGGGTCCTCCAGCCTCAGCCTCCCGAGTAGTTGGGAGTACAGGTGCGTACCCATTTATCAAATTTTTGATATTTGCTAATCAAATGGATGACAACAGTGCACTCATTTTTTGCTGAATTTTTATGTTTTTGATTCTGAGGGAGAATAAACTTTTTACTGTTTATTGGACACCTTTTTCTTTTCCTGTGAACATTCTATTCATGTCTGTTATGTTTATTAATAGCATTTTCTATTAACAAATATAGTCCTTTTCATCTGCATTGTGAATACTTTTTTACAAAACATTTTTTGGGGAGAAAGCTTTTAATATAATCAGATATAGATGCAGATATATATTTTTAAAACATCTTTTGGGGTTGTGTCATATTTAGAAAAGCCTTCCCTCTAATCTTCTAGTACTCTTCTAGTTTTATTTTGTACTTGACTTACCTAGGTTTTCATAAGAGTAAGTAGTTAACCTAAATAGCCAATCTGTCTCTGCTTATACAGCCTCCGGTCCCATCTACCTTCTATAATGTGATAGAGTGACTTTTGCCACATATAGATGCCTCTTCTAAGACCCAGATCAGGTGTCACCTCTTTTATTTATTGATTTATTTAAGACAAAGTCTTGCTCTGTCGCCCAGGCTGGAGTGCAGTGGCACCATCTCGGCTCAATGAAACCTCCGCCTCCTGGGTTCAAGCGATTCTCCTGCCTCAGCCTCCAGAGTAGCTGGGATTACAGGCATGCACCGCCATGCCCAGCTAATTTTTGTTTTTTGTTTTTTTTTAGTGGAGACGGGATTCTCCATGTTGGTTGGGCTGGTCTCAAACTCCTGGTCTCAAGTGATCTACCTGCCTCAGCCTCCCAAACAGGTGGGATTACAGGCGTGAACCACCATGCCCGGCCTCATCTCCATTATTAAGCCTTTCCTGACATCAACTCACCTGGACAAAATTCATTTTTGTGTCTCCAATGTCTTCTGTATAGACTTCTACCAAAGCACCCAATACTTTTTGCACAGAGTTGATTTCACATCAGTCTCCTTTTAATGTGCTACTATAGCGTTTGGCAAAAAGAAGATGACTGTGTGATAAGTAAATGAGAGAATTTTAAAACAGGAAATTCTAAAGTTGTAAACTTGATAAGCAGAGAATTATTTTCACATGGTAGCTGTAACTGAAGAAAAATTTAAGTACATAAATATTATTTGGGAGAACCTGCAGGCTTCTACAATGAAGGGTTATTTGTTGATTTTACCAGGGTCCTTAAAGTTTGTCATCCTTTTAAGATTAAGACTGTAAGAAAACATAGCACTTCCCAGAACAACAGGAAGAGCATCCCGAAATCTGTCATCATATCTATAAAGCACATATGGTGCATCACAGAAAATCCATACTTACATGATTGCAGTCTGAAGAAATTTCATTTTCAGGCTAGAAGAGAAAAAAAAGAAGAGATGATGTAAAAAAAAAAAATATATATATATATATATAGAACCTTTCAAGTTTTCAAACACCACCAAAATAAACTCAAAACAAGAAATCTGAATATTCAACCAAATATGCTTCTTCAACATAAGGAGTAAAATGGAGCTTGCATATCTTTTAGGCTGTTGGGGAGAAATGTACCAGAAAGGTACATGAGACTTAACCCCTTCCTGACGGTACAATGTGAAGATGGGGAGAATGGAGAAGAATATGCTAAAGCAATAAATAAAGCAACAATGACATAAGGACTCCTACAGGACACTTTATAATTCATTTATTATAGAGTGCAGAGAAAGTCGCTCAATTTTTATTTATTTATTTTTTATTTTTTTGAGACAGGGTCTCACTCTGTCACCCAGGCTGCCATGCAGTGGCGCAATCATGGCCCATGGCAGCCTCAACCTCCCAGGCTCAGGTGATCCTCTGGCCTCAGCCTCCCGAGTAGCTGGGACTACAGGTGCAATGTCACCAAGCCCAGCTAATTTTTTTGGTATTATTTATAGAGATGGGGTTTCACTATGTTGCCCAGGCTGGTGTAGAACTCTTGGCTCAAGTGATCCACCCACCTGAGCTTCCCAAACAGCTGGGATTACAGATGTGAGTTACCGTTCCCAGCCCCCATCAATGATTTTTAAATTGGCCTAATGTTGCCATTGGGGGAAGCTATGTGATGGGTACATAAGATCTCTAGGTACTGTTTTTGAAACTTCCTGTGAGTCTATAATTCATAACAAAAAGTTTTTTTAAAAAAACATTTGGAAATATATTCCTATGGATACATTTGCTTTGTAAAGCCAGATACACATACCAGAGATAAAATGAAATTTCAGGCGGGTCATGGTGACTCACACCTGTAATCCCAGCACTTTGGGAGGCCGAGGTGGGCGGATCACAAGGTCAGGAGATCGAGACCATCCTGGCTAACACAGTGAAACCCTGTCTCTACTACAAATACAAAAAAATTAGCCGGGCGTGGTGGCAGGCGCCTGTAGTCCCAGCTACTCTGGAGGCAGAGGCAGGAGAATCGCATGAACCCGGGAGGCGGAGCTTGCAGTGAACCGAGATCGCACCACTGCACTCTGGCCTGTGCCACAGAGTGAGACTCCGTCTCAAAAAACAAAAAACAAAACAAAACAAAACTTTCAATTCCATGACAGAAAAAAAGTGTGGACTAGGTTTCACATAATATTACATAGCTTTGCAATACATATCTCCTTTAGTTTCCTTGTTCGTGCCTTCAAAGGAGACACAACTGCAATAAAACACACCATAAGGCGGCACCATTTCCTGGGCGAGTGCAGTGGCTCACACCTGTAATCCCAGCACTTTGGGAGGCCGAGGCAGGCAGATCACTTGAGGTCAGGGGTTCAAGACTAGCCTGGCCAACATGATGAAACCCCGTCTCCAGTAAAAATACAAAAATTAGCCAGGCGTGGTGGCACGCGCCTATAGTCCCACCTACTCAGGAAGCTGAAGTGGAAGAATTGCTTGAACCCAGGAAACAGAGATTGCAGTGATCTGAGATTGTGTCACTGCACTCCAGCCTGGGCAACAGAGCAAGATTCCATCTCAAAAAAAAAGCATAATTTATTTTGAGTTTCCATAGTATTCTAATCTGTTTATATAAAGTGAATTCTGTGTGCCTATAACTTAAATATTATCAATTTAGGTAGCAAAACATGCTAGTTTTAAAATAAACAGATGTTTTCTATTCAAGGATAAAGAAAAAGCAATAAAGAAAATAGAACACATCAAGTAGCCACACCTAGCATTATTTCAAGAAGAAAAAGGTTTCCCTATGGAATTATTAATTCCACTGCAGAATTCAGTAGGCATTAGCAACATACAAACTCATTTTTATATTTACAACATATATTAAAATTGACTTTAATTAGGTTGCTAGGTAATCATAAGATTCTATTATATAACACAGTACTTTTGAACTTTCTCCCTACTTGCCTAATAGCAGATACTTTAATGCCTTTTTAAGGTGCCTTTCTCAGTCTCAGAAATCAGCCTCCATGCTGAGTCAACCTAGCTTAACTCTGTTCCCACCACCTCAATCTGAAGTTTAACTTATATCTCTTAATAGTTTATTTACAAGAATGCTTTTCCTTAGACAGTTTTCTACACTATCCTTTTAAAATCTATCCTTTAAGTTTTCCCAATCAATTAGCAATTCTAGCTCTTTCTCAAACAAGGGATGGAAGGCAATTAATATCACAATCTTCCCTACTTATACTCATTTCTACTAAACAACAAATTTGGATTAAAGGTGCATTCTTGAAAGAAATTTAGAGCATTGGAGAATTTTCAAAATAATGTCAAATAAGATGTAAGCTCCCCATAGAAATAAATGTATTGTCATGTTTAGAGTCCACAGGACTATATTAGCAAATTAATTACTGTTTTAATGACTTGCTTCCCCACAGCAGGAGAATGGATTATTTCTCCCAATTTTTCACTTGCATAGGAGTTTACATCCAGATCCTCTGTTTTGTAAGTCTGTACCGCCTCCTGCTATAAACTGAGTATACACCCGGCTCCGCTGACGTTGAGCAAATCAAGATAGCAAAAGAGATGAAAAGCAAGCACTGCAGTCCACATTTGCAGTTAACTGAGTCTCCATGGATGATGCCATTCCTTCCTAAGAGGTGCAGTACTGTGTGCTTAGTAATACTGTTAATGTAACATAATATAATATAGGCCACTGACATGCTCAGGCCAATGGAGTTTTAGGAGATACAATATGAGCAGAGGATTTAAATGTGCCTGGGTAGTTTGGCCTGTATTCCTGCACCTCTGCCATTCCCCATGAGAACATGGTAGTACAAAGAAAAGAGACATGTGGAGCAGACCTGAACTTAACCCTCAACCTGTAGCCTGAAGCAAAGCCATTTTGAATAACCCATGGGCAAGAAAAACAAGCCTCAAGTTAAGCCCATGAAAGTTTGAGGGTGTCTGTTATGAAGCAAAAATGACTAATATATCTATTAAACAAATAAAATAAAAATATCAAAGCCTTTAAATTAGAACCTGTAACAGCTATGATCTAAAATTAGTGAATTATATTGGAAAGCACAGAGCACTACTGTACCTTTCATGAAGAAATGACATAATCCATGGAGACACAAAAGTGCAAATCTGGACACCAGTGCTTGCTTTTCATCTCTTTTGCTATCTTGATTTGCAACTGACTATAAATGGGTCTTATTTTTGCATTCATTCATTCATTTAGTTTTGAGATAGAGTCTTGTTCTGTTGCCAGGCTGAAGGGCAGTGGCACCATTATGGCTCAATACAGCATCCACCTCTTGGGCTTAACTGATCCTCCTGCCTCAGCCTCCCTAGTAGCTGAGACTAAAGGTATGTGCCATGATAGCTGGTTAATTTTTTAAAATTTTATTGTACAGACCGGGTCTCGCTATGTTGCCCAGGCTGATCTCAACTTCTGGTCTCAAGTGATCTTCCTGCCTCACCTGCCCAAAGTGCTGGGACTGCAGGCATGAGCCAGTATGCCCAGCTTTTTCCTAGGTTTAGTTTCTCTACGCAGAAAGAAAAGATGACAGAATAGGAATGCCATAAAAACAAGGTTATGATGTTAGGTCTTTGAGATTCATGGAACCAAATCGCTATGAAGAATTGTCAAGCATAATTGTGACAATTAATTTCAGAAATTTAGAAGGGTTTTTAGAATCCAAGAACACAGTGGTGATTTAGAGAAACAGAAGAGAGAGTACAAAATATAAAATACAAAGGAGTATTTTATACTACCCTGGGAATGGTGGGTGCATCAATAATGTCTGAATAAATGAACTCGAGAAAGTAAATAAAAATAATAAATAAATAAAAAGAAAACACTATGCTTCAGCACTCAGTCATGTGATAAAGAACCAATGAACAGAAATCTCAAGGAACGAAAACAGATGCGGGCGCTGATTCGGGTTTGGTTCTCATACTGCACCATTCTCATTATGTCCCAATTAAACCACTTCATCAGATATAGTACATCTATTTCCACAAAACTTTAAGTGCAGACAGGCTCACTTGTCTCTAATCCTAGAAGATGAATAGCATGAGGAATAACACCCAGAATTACTAAAATAAGATAAAATTGAGGATTTTTTTTCTTCCTCTTTGGTAATAATTAGTGAAATAATGCTCTGAGATGATCCCAAGAAATTAGCCAACAAGTATATATTGAATAATGATGATGAACTCAAAATTGTGCTAGGCATTGTTGCAGGATACAAAGACAACATTCTATCTGGTCTCTAATCTCAAGTTGTTTCCAATCCAGTTATACAGTTAAAATAGCGAAATCAAACAAGCAAGAGGAGGGATTTGAGATAGGCCTAAAGAATTAGAAGAGTGATCTCCAAAAAGGAGTGGAGTGATTCCTCAAGGAAGAAGTTACATGATCCCTTGGGGGTCAGGAAGAAAATAACAGAGCTTCTGTTTTTAAAAAAGCTTATCCTTTAATTTATGTTTTAACGTATTTTTATAATGCATATAACATGGGTGTAACTAATATTTTATGAGTATGTATCTACTGGGGGAATGGTTACTGATTTTTCAAATGATAGGAAGAACATGACCAAGATAGAGGAAAAAAACTTCTTCTCGTCATTAAGATTCCTACCTCTACCTGCATTCTTCAAACCAGGGGCAAAGTGCTGGCTCCTAGCCTGTGGAGGCATCAAATTAGAAGCTGAGCTATGTCACATTATCAGCTACTCCTTATTCTGGAGACAGAAGTCTGGGCTTCAAAAAGAAGGATCTCTTACATCAAGTGTTTACTCATTGGAAATAAAACTGTCCTCTTACTATGGAAAACTGTAAGAAAAAAAGTTATGAAAAGTATAATAAATAGCTGCTAATTTAATGACCAAATATGAGAGAAGAGATTCCTGACATTGCATATATTAGTATCAATAAGTAAACTATTATAAACGGAAGAATGAGAAGATGAAGAGAATTTAGCACATCCCCACCCCAATGCATCAGTGACTAAAACAGAGGAGGAACTTGGGTAATGATGTATAAATGATACAGCAAACAAAGGCAGTAAAGGGAAAAGCACCAAGTACTTGGAGACACCTGCTTGACTTCAATAAAGAACATGATGAGTGTATCAGGAAATGGTCAAAAAACAAAACAAAACAGAACAAAAAACCTCACAAAAAACAGAAAACAAAAAAGAACCCTGCCACTTTTCTATAGTAGTTAGCAATAGAAGCTGTGTGACTTTAGGTACATCACTTAACTTCTCTAAACCCCTAACAACAGGCTTTGAACTAGAATGGGAATACATGAACAGGCTTTGGGAGTCTGAGATATCTTGAAATTGAAGGCAAGCATTTGTGTGTATGTGTATTTTTCTGAGAAGAATATCCACAACAGCTATCACAATCTCAAAAAGATCCACGAGACAAGAAAAAATTAAGAAATACTGGTCAAACATTGGTTGTGGTTCTTTCCAGCTTTATGAGTCCATAAAATCTGAGATGTGGAATTTAAAAATGTACTTACTGAATTTCAAGTTTTTTTAATGTAGATAATTTGTATATTATGATGGTTACTACTGTTTCACCTTAATCTCTCCTAGTCAAAGTCACAACAAACAGGTTGCAGAATAAACTACTGAAAAGCTTGAGTCTGAATGTTCTCAAATCAACTACCACATTCACTTAGGAGGAAGGTTTTTACAGAAAGTCTGGAACTATGATTTCCCCAAGGTGAATAGGCTGAGTTAATGAGTCTGGCAGGAGAAATTAAAGGATTCATAAAGCTATCTTGGAAGGTGTCCCAGTTTCTGAAACAGAAATGCTTGGGAGTTGGATGTTGTCTAAAATATGGAAGATTCTACAGTTTCCACTGAAGCTGAACTACATCAGATCACATAAAGGAATAGGGTCCTTTTTCTAAGATACCTGGTACTAAATTAAGTGACAACCAACTTTGTTTTTGAATCCCCCAGGAGAAAACAAACAAAAGATGCCAACAGTATCAGTGCTTTTACAGCCTTAGAAAAATTTGAAGTCACGCGATAACCTAATGCCTCCTTTCAATTGGAGACACTCTGCTGCAGTATTAAGTCAAGTCTTCTGGGAGTTTATTCATTAAGAACCCACTAACTTCCCATCACATGAACACTTCATTTATTAACCTTGTCCAAAGCCCCAATGACAATGAAGATAATGTAGCTGGTCTCTAACAAAATAAACCCAATCTTTTACCCCCGGGAAACTCTCCTGAGCAAGTCTAAATGCAATCTCAATCCTCAGGTTTAGAACTGCTTTCCTCTTAGTGCCTTATTCTGGCTCCAACAGAATTTATTTTTCTTATTTGTACCCAGGGATAGTGGTTGAGTATTGTTTTTCCAAAAGGACAGTGATTAGCACAGGCTTTATGCCTTCCAACAATGTTCTGATTCACTAAAGAGTTGTAGCTGCTTTTATTTAAGTCTTTAACATTCAACTACCTTTTCAAAAAGGAGTTACTGTACAGGTCCAACGGGAGATTTTGAGATTTTTTTTTTTTTCTTAAAAAGACATGAGATACAGAAGCTGGCTCTCAAGTGCATATCTAATCATCATACAAGGCTGAATGTGGAGTTTTTAGGGGGAAAGGAGGACTTGATATTTTAAAGAAGGAAAAAGCACCACTAATCCTATGAGATGAGTATGGCAATAAAGTCAGTCAGAGAAAGTTTCATGGAGGGTACATTTGAATTAAGTCTTATAGGCGGTTGTGGTTTGGTTAAGGATGCTGTGTGCAGGTTGAGGCAGATGAGAGGTAGGCTGGGAAAGGTGGAGCACTAGGCTGTGGGTGGCGTTGAAAAGGCACATTCTGTGCCGATGGCTGAGAAAGTGAGGGACCCCATGACAATCACTCCTAGGCTTATTCATTTGGCATCTCCTAATACGTGCTAGGACAACTACAAGGCTTTAGTAAAAATCCCAACGTTGGTCCAATAATGGTTTCTCATAGTTCAAATTAAGATGTCATGCTAAACACAGTGTCATAATTTGATTTACTTTTATTACTTGTGTGCTTCCCAAGTGGACGGTGGGATAACAGTTGTCAAATATTATATAGTTACTCCTATAGGAACACCTTAAGTTTTAAAGATAGACAGGGGCAAGACCCTCACAGACAAATTAGAGCCCATTTATCCCTGGTTCTTAAAAGGTCTCACATAAATATAGAACAGTGAGTGGGTTATGTTGACGTTAAAACTTGTCTTGTACCTTTAAAATGAAAAATCTCCTCAAAGCCCTTTAATTCTAATAAAATAAAAGGGTATACGTATTTTACAGTGGAAATTAGCAGAATGACTCAGAGAGCATACTTACGCATAGGTATAAATATACTGACAGGACTTTTAGCTTTGTCAAGTACTAATTAAGTCATCTTCAGTGAGGTTATATCCCTATTCTGAAAATATGAAAACACACAGCAATTGCTAATTACTCAAAACCACTGCTTTGGACCTAATGGTTGACCTCCCTCTCCATCTCCCAAAAAGACTGAGTAACTCCTGACTCCCTGACAGAAAGATCCATCTCTCTAGAGAAGATGCTCTGCCCCAAACTTTACTTTGAGAAGCCAAATTACATCTTAGTTTTGTTTAAGAAAACTCTAACACTAGTTAAACTGACCAAGTGGAAACACTCAAATTAGTATAATTTCTCATCTTCTATGCCCAAAGCAGGAAATAAAAAATAACAAATAAGAATATAGTTCATGGTTGACCTGTGAGTGAAAAAATAAACAAATAAATATATATATATTTTATATATATATATTTTATATATATATATAGCAATTTAGTTACTGAACAAAAACTGAATCATTACATTATGGCAAATGTAATGACTTTTACATTGGATTATAATATTTATTAATCCATGAATATAAAAATAAATACATAAATTTTATAAAGTATTAAATGTAAATTTTGTAAGTATAAACTGTAAATTTTATAAAATGTAAATTACAAAAACATGTAATTTTTTTCTACTGTGTATAAAAAAATGTAAATTCTTTCCTTATATTTCCCATTTATTTTACTAACAGGAATTAGAAACAAGGTGCCCATAAACTATAGGAGATAGGCCATCCCTTCAGGGGAACATTTAGAGATATTTCTTTTCATATACAGAGCTCAACCAATCTTTTCATCAAATTCCCATCTGGGACTGCCTAACATTTAAGAAACATAAGGATTGTCCTGCAATGACGAGACTTTTTAAGTCTGCTGGGACTAAAAATCATCCCCATGACAGTCTACTATCTGAAAATTTTTTCCTCCCACCACTCATTTTTTCTCCCTAGGAGATGACTTAGAAATCTAGAATACAGTTTGGTGCTGGTGTTAACCATTTTTACCTAAATTATGGGGGAAGGAAACAGAGTCAGGCACTCTATCAAATGCTTGTTCAGATTCCACTTTGGCATCGAGGGGAAGAACCTTGGACAGGTTTATCCCTTTGGCTCCTAGCCATGGCAGGCACACAGCTATCAAGAGATAAAAGGCCTTGTTTTCACTGCTCAGCTGCCTGAATAAAGTCAGTTATGGTGTCCACATGTAATGAAAGTGGCACTAATGTTTATAAACTGCTTTGTACGAAATACATCAAAAAGGTCATATTTCTGAACTGTGAGGTTGTAACTACCACACTACTACTACCAAAATACAGTATAAAAATTCTTCTGCCGGGTGTGGTGGCTCACATCTGTAATCCCTGCACTTTGGGAGGCTGAGGCGGGCAGATCACAAGGTCAGGTGTTCAAGACCAGCCTGGCCAATATGGCGAAACCCTGTCTCTACTAAAAATACAAAGATTAGCCAGGCGTGGTGGCTCGTGCCCGTAATCCCAGCTACTCGGGAGGCTGAGACAGAAGAAATCACTTGAACCTGGGAGGCGGAGGTTGCAGTGAGCCAAGATCGGACCACCATACTCCAGCCTAGGTGGCAGAGCAAGGCTCTGTCTCAAAAAAAAAAAAGTCTAAAATTAGCTACTCATGGTATTTTTCACATCTCATAAAAGAAGATACAAGATAATGGATCCCCTCAAGCTATCATGTTTGACAGGCAAAATGGAAACAAGAATTCTGGAATAACAGCCAAAGACTTGGGTTTTGATTCCAGTTCCACTGCACATTTATCGCATAACATTCTTTAAGCTTCAAATTTTGTGTAGATAAAAGAGGTAAATCCTGCTTTACCTACCTCATGGGGCTGTTATAAGCATCAGGAGAAAAGTTATGTGGAAGGCCTTCAAATATTATAGAAGGCTTTGCAAATATATGCGACCACTGGCCTTTCATTCTCTGTATAAAATCTAACCATTTTAAACAACAAAAACGTTACTGCTATCCAAGAGGCCATGCTTCATACAGGCAAAGAATAAGAATTCAAAATACATGACACACATGTTTTATTGTATGTGTATAGATTATTTCTGAAAGGATACCTAAAAAGGCTTATTTTTACTACACACTCTTTGCACTTTAAAATTTTTATACCATGTGTAAAAAAAGAAAAAAAAAGGTCATTCCAGTTTAGAATATACATAGACGCCTCAGAAAATATTTAGAATACATCTTCATGACTGGGAAAGCAGGGGAGTTTAATGATACACTTTCCCAGTTCATATTTTCCTATTTTACCCCCTTCCACTGTCTATTTCAAAGGGGTGGTGGCAGGGAGGAAATATATATTTACATCCTCTGGGACACAGCAGGTAGCAATCTGCCCTCTTAGAGTCCTAGACTGACAGTTCTACTCTAAGAAAAGCACATTAACCATCTGATGATCTGGTTTGAATAGTATAGCTAACTTTTACATGGGAGTTTTAGAATGCAGGGTGAAAAAAATTATCTGAAGGGCACTGTATGAATAATGAACAGAATTATCAACTTTGATATGGCATCCTTTTATATTCTTTCTTTGCCCTGTCACATGATTTGGAACAGCTGAACAAAGGTCCCAGAAGGCGGAAGTTGCAGTGAGCCGAGATTGTGTCATTGCACTCCAGCCTGGGTGACAAGAGCGAAACTCTGTCAAAAAAAAAAAAAGGAAGGGAAGGAGGGAGGGAGGAAGGGAAGAAGGGAGGGAGGGAAGGAAGGGAGGGAGGGAAGGAAGGAAGGAAGGAAGGAAGGAAGGAAGGAAGGAAGGAAGGAAGGAAGGAAGGAAAAACTAGACTAAAAGAAAAAATTTCCAGACATCTGACACCATTAATGTTTACAACCAGTAAATCTGGAATGATTCTGTCAATGCAGCTTATACCACCAATCCAACTGTGTTACTTCTATAATTTTGAAAACAAAATACAAATGAGGGATGTAAGATTACATGATGCAAAAAAGTCCTGAAATTCAATATAATTTCTCACGCCCCAGACCCAAGTACCTGCACATGCCACAACTCTTCCATACTGACCCGTGGTGAGTGCGTTGTTTACTTGAACTGGCCTAAGCAAGAGCAAATAGGGCTGAGCTGCCAGAATGTGCTGAACTCTTTCTGTATAACCCAGTGCAAATTACTGGTGCTTCTGAAGAGTACAGCTTGGATTCAGGAAGTGGACTTCATCTGCATTAAGACAGCACACTTCACTGCACAATTCTGGAAGACGCGTAGCTCAAAGAAAGAGACCAGGGCTAAATTGGGAAAAAAATTTAATATATTTTAAAAACAGAATCAGGCCAGGCTCAGTGGCACATGCCTGCAGTCTCAGCTACTTGGGAGGCTGAGGTGGACAGCTTTCTTGAGACCAGGAGTTGGAGGCAGTAATGTGTTATGTTAGAGCCTGTGAATAGCTACTGCACTCCAGCCTGGACAACACAGTGAGAACTTATCTCTAAAAAAACAGACAAAAAACTGAAATCTTCTGGGTTTGCAAATGTTAGTAACGTGCATAAAAATCTGATAAAATCCTCAAAAAGTCCCTACATTTCTTCCTGCTTAGATAACATCATTCTACAGTTGGTAGAAAAAAGGTATACATCAATAATTACCACTATATCAAACTATATTATAGTTTGGGAAATACTGATAAACTAATGTAAATATTAACAAAGATGCAATCTAAGAATTACCCATAATCTCCAAATCACATCTGTGCCTTTTAAAGTGCTCATTTTCTGTTATGAAATTAACTGATTTTGAAAACAAAGCACAAAGCACAAAAGACCGGGAGAATCCTGCTGATGGTACTCCACCTGAGCCAGTGATCACCACACGACCTGAACAAATTCTAATTCCCTGTGCTTCAGTGAGAATAGGGGGGAGATGGGATAAAAAGCAAGACAGCTTGACTCCAATTGATTGCAAATCTAATATGATTCCAGAAAAACAGATGACTACCTTTCCAAGGAAGGGAAAATATTGTTATAGAAATGGCTTGGAGAAGTGAAAGGAGATGGGCAGAACAGATGCAGATCCTTTTAGAATTACTGTTTTAAAACATCTCATAGGTATGTCAATGGTTGAAAATGTATTACCTCCCTAATAAAGAATGTTCATCTCCATTAACGGAAAAACAAAGACGACTCCTAAGTATTTCTAAGCATTCATTACTATACAATCTATAGGTTTGGCTATGCAGCATAAATTTTGGAAAGACATCTGGGAACAAATTTGGGCTCTTCCAGGTACTAGCTGCAAGATCTTGGAAAAATTATTTAACATCTGTTTGTTTTGTTTTGTTGTTTTGAGACAGAGTTTCACTCTTGTTGCCCAGGCTGGACTGCAATGGCACAATCTCGGCTCACCACAACCTCCGCCTCCCAGGTTCACGCGATTCTCCTGCTTCAGGCGTGCGCCACCACGCCTGGCTAATTTTGTTTTTTGTTGTTGTCTGTTTGGTTGGTTTTTTGAAACGGAGTCTCACTCTGTCACCCAGGCTGGAGTGCAATAGCGTGATCACGGCTCACTGCAACCTCCGCCTCCCAGGTTTAAGCGACCCTCTTGCCTTACTTAGTCTTACGATTACAGGTGCGTGCCACCACGCCCAGCTAATTTTTGTACTTTATAGTAGAGACAGGGTTTCGCCATTTGGGCCAGGATGGTCTCAATCTCTTGACCTTGTGACCCTCCTACCTTGGCCTCCCAAAGTGCAGGGATTACAGGTGTGAGCCACCGCGCCCGGCCATTATTTAACATCTGTAAGCCTAAGTGGAGCAAAACACTTAAAGCACCTAGCACAATGCTAGTAGTAAGTATGTAATAAATATAATC
The DNA here is from genome assembly GCF_029281585.2 of Gorilla gorilla gorilla. Lineage (NCBI taxonomy): Eukaryota > Metazoa > Chordata > Mammalia > Primates > Hominidae > Gorilla > Gorilla gorilla. Next base: position 105,048,595 of record NC_073242.2, read on the forward strand.
TATAATTGTAATAATAATTATTGCATACTTCTAGAAGAGTGTTAATTCTGCATTGCCCCAATCCCAAAATAAATCAATCTCAAAAATAAGAAAAAAATACAAAAGAAGTGTTCTATGAAAGCCTCAACTTCAGGAATAAGTTTGCAGATATGTAGATTCTTGGCTACAGGAAGGCAACTTCAGTTTAAATTAGATCAATCACATTAGGATAAACTAGAAAAAAGGAATAAATTCAGGAAATTCTGGTGGAAAGATCTAATCCTAATGGAAAAACAGGATTTAAATCACTCCACCAAGTATTCTTGTATTTGTTGAGACAGGGTCTCGCTCTGTCGCCCAGGCTAGAGTGCAGTGGTACAATCTCAGTTCACTGAAGCCTCAACCTCCCAGCCTCAAGTGACCCTCTCACCTCAGCCTCCCTAGTAGTTGGGACTACAGGTGCATGCCACTACACCTGGTTAATTTTTGTGTATTTTGTAGAGACGGGGTTTCACCATGTTGCCCAGGCTGGTCTCGCACTCCTAGGCTCAAGGGATCCACACACCTCAGCCTCCGAAAGTGCTGGGATTACCAGCATGAGCCACACCGTGCCTGGCCCACTCCACCAAGTTTTCCAAGCCCAGAAAAGTATGTGTGGAATTTCTGTCTGTTCCAGACCCTAGGCTTTCAATCTAATGTTTATACACAAATCTAGATTCAGATATCTATTTTGAATTTCATTTAGGTTTTTGTTTCTAAGTAAACATCAGAGGATTAGTTTGGGTTTTGTTCACCCATGTCTTTTAAAGCTCTAAAGAACCTTTGTATCTAAGCTCAACTTTATATTTAAGTTCAACTGCTCAGATGCAGACATCTTTCAACATGCAAACAAACCAAGACGGTATTGGTTAACTAAGGTCTCTTTTCTAAGTTTTACTTAGGAAACGCTTCATGCCTACCACTTCCAGTCAATATAATTCTCTCATCACATCAAACTCATGTTCATTAATGTTGTAAGAGTAAATGTTTGTTACCAACCAGTCAACTTTAATAAAGCAATATCAATGACTTCAATAACTCAGTTTAAATGTCATGCATTTGTCTGAGTTTGTTACTGAAATCACCTGACAGTCACCTATGAACAGGTAGTACAAAGCAGTATAAAAGGAAGTCCTGAGCTACATTACTGTAATTCTTTCAAAGACGATCGGATCTTACCATAGTATCTTTGAAATTTTCATAATCATAATTACTGTTCTTCAGAAGAGTTCTGGGAAATCTAATGTCTAAAACACAAGGCTTTGTAGCTCATGCCTGTAATCTCAGCACTCTGGGAGGCTGAGGTGGGCAGACTGCTTGAGCCCAGGAATTCCAGACCATCCTGAGCAACATGGCGAAACCCTGTCTGTACAAAACATACAAAAGTTAGCCAGGTGTGGTGGCATGTGCCTGTAGTCCCAGCTCCTTGGGCGGGGGGCGCTGAGGTGGAAGGATCGCTTGAGCCCAGGAGATAGAGATTGCAGTAAGCAGAGATCGCACCACAGCACTGCAGCCTGGGTCACAAAGTAAGACTCTGTCTTAACAAATTAATTAATTAAATAAAATACAAGGCTTTGACTTAAGACTTCTGAAACTTTAGTGTAGGCCATAAACAAAGGTAAGAATTTATGATTAGAAGGATCCCTGACTAGGCCGGGCGTGGTGGCTCACACCTGTAACCCCAGCACTTTGGGAGGCCAAGGCAGGCGGATCACCTCAGGTCAGGAGTTTGAGACCAGCTTGGCCAACATAGTGAAACCCTGTCTCTACTAAAAATACAAAAGTTAGCCAGGCGTGGTGGCAGGCACCTGTAATCCCCGCTACTTGGGAGGCTGAGGCAGGAGAATCACTTGAACCTGGGAGGCGGAGGTTGCAGTGAGCTGAGATCGTGCCACTGCACTCCATCCTGGGCGACAGAGTGAGACTCCATCTCAAAAAAAAAAAAAAAAAGGATCCCTGACTAGAAGTGGGTAACGTGATGATTTGGACCCACCATTTTAATGAAGTTTGAAAAGAGAGAGAAGCCTTCCTTCCCCAAAGTCTTATCACTGAGCAAAGGATCACAACACTAGACCTAGCAAAATAATTTACTCAACTGGTTGCTAGAACTGCCCCCGCTTCCAGAACAAAGAAATGGTGCATAAGAATAGGAAGTTGACTTCCCTGGTTTAAGACAGTCTTTTATTATATCGTTTTGGGGCCATAACAAATTCCTAAACTTTTCTGGTTTTGTTGTGTTCCTTTGCCTCCAAGGGGGATGTAGAGGTAGTGCCTCAATTAAACAAAAACAATTTCTATAAATGTAAATCACCTCATCGATCTTTTCCTTACTTTACCAATAACTTATTTAAAACAATTATACATCCTGTCCTTAAAGCTCAGAAAAACAAAAACAGAAAAAATGAAGAGTAGATCCTTTTTCCAAAGATGACTAATCACATTTCGCTTTAGAATTTAAGATTAAGCAGATCTAGCTTACATAAGTAATTGCCTCCAAAATAGATCAGACACAACAAAAGTGTCTTGCATCTGTGTATTGGCTTAAGGCTCAGTTTCTATTTATGACAAAGTATATTTTTTTTCACATTTAGCATTCTTTTGGAATAATGAGGAAACAACTCACAGGGTAAGACTATGGAATTGTTCATTCTAATTCCTGTTCTACCAGTTAATTTGTTTTGGAAGAAGCCAATCATTAACTGCATGAAAATGCTTTGAATGAAAGTGCTTTGAATTTGAGCTATGATGAAGAGAGAAAAAATACATTTTTTTCAACCTTTCTCCCATAAAAATTAAGAGTCCTATCTTTCCAAACCCCTCTGACAAACTCTGATAGCATAATCACCAACTCACAACGTTGACATCTGTGAAAAATTTCCACTTCCATAGAGGGATCATTTCAACTGTCTCTGATACCAAAAGCTGTATCCTTTTGATATAAAGTATTCATTTAATCCACTGATGATGGCTTAAAACAGTATTTTCAGAACAGAAGAATTCAGAAATAAAAAATCCAAAGTTGTTTGTTTGTTTTGAGATGGAGTCTCGCTCTGTCGCCCAGGCTGGAGCAGAGTGGCTCAGTCGCGGCTCACTGCAACTTCCACCTCTGCGTTCAAACGATTCTCCTGCCTCAGCCTCCCGAGTAGCTGGGATAATAGGCATGCGCCACCAAGCCCAGCTAATTTTTTTTTGTAAAGTCAATAGTCAATATCTATTTCTGGGTAAGAACCTGACTCACAACGAGCACTTTAGCTGCTCTGCATTCTAAAAATATCTGCCATAGGACACCAGAAAATAAGTATTCTGAACCTGTGTTCCAATTCTTACTTGGTACAACCATAACATCACAAAGCAGGCAACGGCATAAATGATTTTGCTGGCATAAATCTGGCTCCAAATTATAGCTATCTTTAAATTCTTCCCGAAAATATCTGAATTCAAATGAAAAATCCTTGGTTGATCACAAAACCTCTGTAGCCTCTGGCAGAAGTTTTCTTCTTAAGATAACAGTCCAGACACTTATATTTAAGAAAGTTCTTTGAAGGCAGTAACCACAGCTTGGCCTACCACACAATTCTAGGCATTCACTGGCATTCCATATGTTATTTGGTTGACAGAAATCTGACATCTAGGCTTGCAAAAACAGCTTACTGGGGTCATATTGACATCAACAGCTTCTCCCAAACAACTTCCTTCGTGGACAATTTTTCAGGACTTTTAGCCTCAATTTAAATCTCAATTCTCTAAAAATTCCCATAAGACTATTAGATGATCAATTCTTAGAAATAACACCAAACAGGGCCAGGTACAGTAGCTCAGGCCTGTAATCCCAGCACTTTGTGGGGCTGAGACAAGCGGATCACATGAGATCAGGAGTTCAAGACCAGCCTGGCCAATATGGTGAAACCAGGTCTCTACTAAAAATAGAAGAATTAGCTGGGCGTGGTGGCAGGCACCTGTAATCCCAGCTATTCAGGAGGCTGAGGCAGGAGAATCACTTGAACCCAGGAGGTGGAGGTTGCAGTGAGCTGAGATCACCTCACTGCACTCCAGCCAGGGTGACAGAGACTCCATCACCAAAAAAAAAAAATAATAATAATACCAAACAACACTTAATTTTTCAGTCATTTGCCAATTAGCAAATGAACCAATGTTGGTTCAATGAGTCAATCTTATACATTCCTCTCTGAGCTTTAAGCATTTCTTGATGGATCAGGCAATAACACTAATAAGCACTTCTGCAAAAATTTAATATTTTCCTTTTGAGTCTTTGGAAAGTTTAATTTTATGAGTCACTTCAAGATATGACCACAGTATGCTTTCTATCTCTCTAGTAAAGTAATGTACTGTATTATAACCTGTTTACATGTTCCTTGCAGGTGGAATTTTGTCTTCTCCATCTTTTTTTTTGATATGGAGTCCTGCTCTGTTGCCCAGGCTGAAGTGCAGTGATGCAATCTCAGCTCACCGTAAGCTCCACCTCCTGGGTTCACGCCATTCTCCTGCCTCAGCCTCCTGACGACTACAGGCGCCCGCCACCACGCCCGGCTAACTTCTTGTATTTTTAGTACAGACGGGGTTTCACTGTGTTAGCCAGGATGGTCTTGATCTCCTGACCTCGTGATCCGCCCGCCTCGGCTTCCCAAGGTGCCGAGATTACAGGCGTGAGCCACCGTGCCTGACCAGTCTTCTCCATCTTTTTATACATAGTGCCTAGCACAGCTAGCATAGCACGTTCAATATTTGTTCCAAGTATGACTAGATAAAGCTGGTGAACAAAATCTGTATACCTTTTATTTTCAGGAGAATTTGCTAATTTTATATTAAAAAGCCTTAATAGTAATTTTATAACCTTGAGAAAAGTTTGGATGAAGTCCACAATGAACTAAATGACTGTTCTATAAAATGGAAAATAAACAACAGGAAAAGGGGCTAAGAGTGGTGGCTCATGCCTGTAATCCCACCACTGTAGGAGGCTAAGGCAGGGGGATCACTCAAGCCCAGGTGTTCAAGACCAGCCTGGGCAACATAGCAAAACCCCAACTGTGCCAAAAAGAAAAAAAAAAGAAAAAAAAAAGTTAGCCAGGCGTGGTGGTGAGCACCTGTATTCCCAGCTACTTGGGAGGTTGAGAGGACAAGACTGCTTGAGCTGGGGAAAGTTGAGGCTGCAATGAGCCATGATCACACCATTGCACTCCAGCCTGAGCAACAGAGCAAGATCTCTAAAATAAAAATAATATAAAAAGAAAGCGCACAGTGGTGGACGGGTGCTAGAACTTAAGGGGCACTAAAATACTTATTGATTGTGCTTTCCTTTCTTGCAGCAGTCATTCAAAAGCTTCTTCCTGAAGTTGAGTAAGAGAGTCCATGATGTTTAGAATATGTGTTTTCATTATGTGGCCAAATGTTAAAGCTGTTGGAGAAAGAGCTCGAAGTCTCAATTGATAGAAGACCATGATGTACTGGAATCCTAATATATCCTGGTCAATATGTTGGCTTAACAAAGATAAGCATATGAGAGCAGCGCCTCAGCTTCACGCCTGGCAATGTCTCCGCTGTGTGTGGGTTTCCTAAAGTAACAGCAGTCATACCATATGGTGTGGCTTTCACTGGCATGGGCAGGCGAGAAGATGCCAAAAACTCAATGTGCTATTTTGGGCCATGAAACGTGATAAGCTCTAAATTTAAAACATAATTTTTTAAATTAAAGAGTGTTTTTTAATTGTAAGATGTTTTTATACTGGATTTTATAATCTTAAGACTCAATTAGGTAACTGTTCTCAGTGTGTGAAATAAGACAAAGACTCAAAAGTCAAGAGGGGGACAAGCTTGGCAGCAATCTTCTGAAAAAAAAAACTTAGAGATTTAAATGAAATCTTTTTTTAGTGATACTATAAACATAAAGGTGAAATATACAGAAACAGCTTTTGGAATGCTACATTTTGATAATGCCGAACAAGGGCAGTAGATGTGAGAAGCTGAGAGGCAGTATCAGTGGGATGGAATCTCTTATTCCTCTCGAGCCACCATTCCAAATTTTGTACAATAACACACCTCCAGCCTATCAAATAAGCTGATCTAATGTCTGAAGTTAGAGCAACCCTGGAAATATTCATGTTGAATCTAACGGACAACTTATTTCACCCTTACAAACTCAGCCCTAGATGTGAGCAACTAGGTTCAAGAATTCTAATAACAATTTCAAATGCTATACTGGGGCTGGTAATACTAATCTCAGGAAAGCAATTTTTGAGCTTCCTTGTCTCAGTGCTAGCCTTTCCCGTAAGTCTGCTTCTTTTTCCTAAATTAGGTTAATTATACGTAATAAAAATAGTTTTTCATTAGTCCTGAGCTGGCAAAATGGGTTTTATGAACTGCTTCATATAAAGCAAGTGCTATACCTTATTTTATTTATTTATTTTTTGAGACAAGGTCTCGTTCTGTCACCCAGGGTGGGGTGCAGTGGTGTGATTTCGGCTCACTGCAACCTTAGCCCCAACCCGCACCTCAGCTCAAGCAATCCTCCTCTCTCAGCCTCCTAAATAGCTTGGGACCACAGGCGCACACCACCATGTGTGGGTATTTTTTTTTTTTTTTTAATTTTTAGTAGAGACGGGCGTCTTGCCATGTTGGCCATGCTGGTCTCGAACTCCTGAGCTCAAGCAATCTGTCCACCTCGGCCTCCCGAAGTGCTGGAACGAGCCACCACGCCCAGCCCTTATTTTTTTTTTTTTAAATAAAAGAAAATACAACTTTAAAGTGTCAGTTGGCTAATTTGGGAACAGGTGTGGGTGTCAGTGTATGGGGGGAGGGGGACCTGCCTTTAGGTGTCATTTCCAAAGGCTATGATGATGTCATACAGCCCATTTCAAATACACAAGGAGAATTACTGGGGAGAAGAAAGAGAAGGGAAGTGGGGAAGGTATCTTTTTAAGATACTTTTTGCACCGGCAGATCCTTAAACATCTTCCCCATTAGTCCAAGTAGATACAACAGAAGGTAGTCTAGAATAGGGAGTTAATTATAAACAGAAGAAAACGGCAAATATCTTTCTAGTTTTCCTTTTCCTACCAGTCCTTCACCTTTCCTACTGAAGAGTTAAGTTTAATATAAAAAGTTTGAAGTCTGCATACCCTTTAAGCCCCACTGCTATGATCTAGTTTGGGGGATGTGGAAAATAGGTTATATAAAAATTTTTCTGAGTAATCAAAAGCACATCCAACATTTACTAGAGACACAATATTGTCTTCTACGGGATGGATTAGCATCTCTTCCTTCAAATGTCTTGACTTGGAAGATGCGATCTCTGTTAAGTTGCAGGTCTCTCCAGGCCCGGACCTGGGCCCTGCAGCCACCAAGATGCTGATGCCTAAGAAGAACGGGATTGCCATCTATGAACTCCTTTTTAAGGAGGGAGTCATGGTGGCCAAGAAGGATGTCCACCTTCCTAAGTACCCAGACCTGGCAGAAGACAAGAATGTGCCCAACCTTCACATCATGAAGGCCATGCAGTCTCTCAAGTCTTAAGGCTACGTGAAGGAACGGTTTGTCTGGAGACATTTCTACTGGTACCTTACCAGCGAGGGTATCCAGTATCTCTGATTACCTCCATCTGCCCCGTGAGACTGTGCCTTCCACCCTATACCACAGTCATCCAGAGACTGGCAGGCTTTGGCCTAAAGGTCTGGAGGGTGAGCAACCCGCAAAGCTCACAAAAGGGGAAGCCAAAAGACACCCACAGACAGTGCTGTGTCCCCTGGTCCGATGAGAAAGCCGAGGCCGGGGTTGGGTCAGCAACCAAATTCCAGTTTAGAAGCAGATTTGGTTGTGGGTGTGGTCAGTGACCTCAGTAAAATTGGAGAGGATTATTTTGCATTGAATAAACTTATAGACAGAAAAAAAAAATGCAGGTCCTTTTGCTTAAGCCAGTGTTTAACCTGTGGTTTGATTCTGAATGTCTTCCCTAGCTTTGGAAACAATTTATATTGAAGTTCAGTTGTGTCACAGGCCCTTATTTTACTTTTTTTAAAAATAACTTGTTTTTGGCCAGGCACAGTGGCTCACGCTTGTAATCCCTGCACTTTGGGAGGCAGAGGCGGGCGGATCACCTGAGGTCAGAAGTTTGAGACCAGCCTGGCCAACATGATGAAACCCTGTCTTTACTAAAAATACAAAAAATTAGTCGGGCGTGGCGGCAGGCACCTGTAATCTCAGCTACTCGGGAGGCTGAGGCAGAAGAATCACCTGAACCTGGGAGGCGGAGGTTGCAGTGAGCTGAGATCACGCCACTGTACTCCAACCTGGGCAACAAGAGCGAACTCTGTCTCAAAAAAAAAAAAAAAAAAGTTTTTAAAGACAGGGTCTCGCTATGTTGCCCATGCTGGTCTTGAATTCCTGGGGTCAAGTGTTGCTTCTGCTTTAGCCTCCCAAGGAGCTGGAATCATGGGTGCCCACCACCATGCTCGGCTACTATTTTCTTCAAAATTTGATTATTCTGACAGATTCTAGCTTAACAGTACATATTAGATAAATAAACGGCAATTTTCTGGAACATTCTTTTTTTTGTTTTGTTTTGGGTTTTTTTTTTTTTTTTTAAACGGAGTCTCGCTCTGTCGCCCAGGCTGGAGTGCAGTGGCGCAATCTCGGCTCACTGCCAGCTCCGCTTCCCGGGTTCATGCCATTCTCCTGCCTCAGCCTCCCGAGTAGCTACGACTACAGGTGCCTGCCACCACGTCCGGCTAATTTTTTTGTACTTTTAGTAGAGACGGGGTTTCACCGTGTTAGCCAGGATGGTCTCGATCTCCTGACCTCGTGATCCACCCGCCTCGGCCTCCCAAAGTGCTGGGATTACAGGCTTGAGCCACCGCGCCAGGCCATGGAACATTCTTTAAAATAGTATAGACTTCATAGCAGTTGCAACTTCAGTTATTGTATTCTGCTATCATTTTGGTCTTCTTGTGGCTTCTAAAAGCTGAATTTTCACTGCATATCCAAACTCCATAACTTGGTAATCAGCTCTTTAATAGAAGTAGCTATCTGACAATAGCACAACTCACATATACAAAATACAATTTGTCAATCTAGATTTATGAGATCATTTAAAATTCTCAACCAAAGCGTAAACTTTCAACATTCTCAACCATGGCCTAAGAAAATCTCAGTGACTGAGTATTTAAGAACCAGGTACAACACAAAATATAGTCATCTATGGGAGATAACTAGGGAATTACCTTTCGCACAAAATCAGTCAGGAAAAAAAATACAATGTGTACAATTCCTCAGAATTATTTATTTAAACCCTACTTTGTTACAAAATGATTTAAGACAGGATTTCCTCAATAAATGGGAGGAGAGCCAGGCGCCGTGACTCACGCCTGTAATCTCAGAACTTTGGGGGGCCGAGGCGGACGGATCACTTGAAGTCAGGAGATCCAGACCAGCCTGGTCAACATAGTGAAACCCCATCTCTACTAAAAACACAAAAATTAGCTAGGCGCGGTGGTGGGCGCTTGTAACCCCAGGTACTCGGGAGGCTGAGGCAGGACAATCACTTCATCCCAGGAAGCAGAGGTTGCAGTCAGCAGATTGCATCACTGCACTCCAGCCTGGGTAACAGAAAAAGACTCCATCTCAAAAAAGAAAAATAAAAAAATTAGAGGGATTCCAGCACTTTTCTCAATATATTCTGGCTAAATGTAAGATGGTCACTTAAATTGAGCAGATGAGACTTCATTAAATCACGATGAAAATGAAACAGCCAAGAAAAGAACTATTGTATAGAAAGGAACTTTGGTAAAGTGCATGAATAAAATTACATTTTGGTGGATATAGCTAATTAATATTCATTTCCTCAACTTGCAAAGCAAATGACATCGTTTGTCACTTTAACTAGTTCTCTGTTCAACAGTGGACCTACTGACAGATGCCCAAATAAAGATCACACACTAACATAAAAAGATGTAACTGCAGCCAAACATGGTGGCATGCACATATAGTCCCAGTGCTTTAGGAGACTGAGGTGTGAGGATTGCCAGAACCCAGGAGTTTGAGGCTGCAATGAGCTATAATCTCACCGCTGCCCTCCAACCTGAGCGACTGAGCAAAACCCTGTGTCTAAAATAAATAAATAATAAAAACATATAATTGCCTTCAGTTTATAAGACTTTGTGATAAAACGGGAAAAAAGAAAAAACAGTTGTAACTGTGCTTGGAGATACCCACCAGATGGGCCATTCTCACAAACTGATCAAGTGATCACTACGGTGGTGTTAAAAATAAGTTTACAAATTGTAACTTTTCCTTCACTGAAAACTGATCAAGAAAGCCAACTCCCCAAATTATAATCTTGTCTTATCTAGTGGTGTGTCCTAGATTGACAAAACATAAAATTGGGCAATTATTCATGTTGTGAAAGGATCCACTATACAAAAAACAAAATTTAAAAATTAACGCAAGTTTCCTTGACATTGTCAACTCCATCAGTACATTTAAAATGGGATTCCAGGCTGGGTGCGGTGGCTCACACCTATAATGCCAGCATTTTGGGAGGCTGAGGCAAGACGACTGCTTGAGCCCAGGAGTTCAAGACCAGCCTGGGCAACACAGAGAGACCTCATCTCTACAAAAAAATATTAAAAGATTGGCCAGGTGTGGTGGTGTGTGCCTGTAGTCCTAGCTGCTTGGGAGGCTGGGGCAGGAGGATCACTTAAGCCAGGAGTTCAAGGCTACAGTGAGCTGTGACTCCTCCATTGTGCTCCAGCCTGGGCAACAGAGAGAGATCCCTGTCTCTAAAGAAAAGAAGAAAAAGGAAAGAAAGAAAAGAAACATGCTGGATTTCAGGAACAATTAGCCTAAGATTTAAAAGATTTCTGTGGAAAAATCAAGTCACTAAGTCACACAAAGACAATTATAGCTGGTGATAATTCATCTTTTTTTTTTTTTTTTTTTTCTTTTGAGACAGGGTCTTGGTCTCACTGTATCACCCAGGCTGAAGTGCAGTGGCACGATCATGGCTCGCTGCAGCCTCACTCTTCTGGGCTCAAGCAATCCTCCCGCCTCAGCTTCCTGAATCCCTGGGACTACAGGCACATGCCATCACATGAGGCCAATTTTTAATTTTTTTGTAGAGAATGGTCTCACTATGTTGCCTGAGCTAGTCTCCAACTCCTGGGCTCAAGCAATGCTCCCACCTTAGCCTCTTAAAGTGCTGGGATTATAGGCATGAGCCACTGGTAAGAATAAATCGCCTACTTTATATTACAGTTAACAGTTAATTACAAATTCCTAAATCACAGAATGTCCCTCTTACTCTTACTATAACAAAGTAAAATAGTCCTACAGGAAAAATCCATTACAATAAGATATACAGTTAGGTGTTGGAAACAAGCAACAGTAAGTAGCTATTGATTATCTTACCATTTTACAATAAATCATGACTTTAAATACTTTACTAGAAAATTTAAAGTTCTTTGACTAGGAAAAATGGACCTCTTTCCATAAAATTTTTGGTTTTGTTTGGGGCTAACCCAAACAATTTATTTAAGCCAACTTTAGTATGAAGTACACAGATTATACACAAAATAATCTAATATACTCTGGGGCAACCTGGTGAGACAATGCCTCTACAAATAAAATAGTCAGCTGGGCGTGGTGGTTCATGCCTGTGGTCTCAGCTACTGGGGAGCCAGAGATGTGAAGAATGCTTAAGCCGAGCCATCAGAGGCTGCAGTGAGCTAGGATTATACCACTGCATTCCAACCTGGGTGGCAGGTTGGAATAATATTATTATTATTTTTATTATTTTATATATACATAATTTTGAGACAAGGTCTTGCTCTGTCTCAAATATATATATTATAATAAATATTATTACTAATAAAAATATATAAAATAATATTATTATTACAACCTAATAGTCTTTAGCCAATGAGTAAGAGAATAGCTGAAACTGTGTAACAGTCTGTTTACAGGCTATTTCCATATGTGGGCTGATAAGAACAACTCTAATAATATAGCTTTTAAATAATACAGCAATTATTTAAATGCATTCTCATAAATAAAATATATTCTAATTTTCACTGCTCAGGAACAGTGAAGTACTTTTTAATTTGGCAGGAGGAAGATTTACTCCCCATACATTAAAGATAAGCAGTAGAAAGGATCTTTATATTTTTGCATCTGACCAGTTTCAACAGCACCCCTAATTGGTGTGGGGTTAGCAAAAAGTTTGTGGTTATTACAATCATTGTATAAAGAGCTAAGCAAACTAGAAGAAACCCAGGACCTTTGATACAACAGCTTTGTAAATCCTTACCTCAAATATTACAAATATTTCTATAACTACATATGTTTGTTTGACTTTTGTAGATCTTTATTTCCTGCTTATCCATTACTATGTAATAGTAAGTGTGCTAAAGTAAAGCTGTGAGACTCAATTAAAGGAAAATTTTAATCATAGAGGTCTTTAGATAGCAAAATAGGCAAGAAGCTCTCTTTAGGTCTGGGGAGGGGCCAGAGCATAGGCTTACTTATGGGTGACCACTTAGCCCAAGAGTGTGAGCAGGTGGAAGTGAGAATGCTTTGCAGATACTAGTAGGCCAAAACTCTAGGCATAGTTAATTCAGATACTAGTCCAGACGCAGAAGATTTCAGGAAAACAGACCAAAAGCCTGAGTCAGGAGCTTTTGAGACTGAGCAGGTAACAGGAAGCAAAGGAGGCTAAAGAACATGGTCAGAAGACCATATCCCAGAAGCATCTGAAAGAAGTCTGGTGCAGCTATCTGGAAGCAGCCAGCTGGTTCCTTGGTAGAAAGTGTCCTGTGTGTCTTTTTTTTTGGTAGGGTTGGGGTTTCACCATGCTTTCTAGGCTGGTCTTCAACTCCTGGGTTCAAGTAATCCATCTGCCTCAGCTCCCAAAGTGCTGGGATTACAGTAGGCGTGAGCCACCACGCCTGGCCATAGAAAGTGTCCTGTCTTGAGGATTGTGCTGAGGGGATAATGAGTCCTTTTTTATGGAAGACATACTAGTCATTTGTAAAGAACATATGCTGAACAAAATAGAAAAATTTTAAATGCTAGACACACACATAAGGAAAGCAGTAAAACCCTGAAACTGTAGGTAGTTAAAAATTTTAAATATTTGCATTTTTATTCACAGATGGTCTTCAACTTTCACAGTCTGATTTTCATATATTATATACTTATGTACCTAAGAGGCTTTTCAATGTGGATTTTATATTTTGTGTTCACCAGGTGACAAACTTTTGAGCTACTGAGTGAAGGTGGTACTGGCTCACCAACATTTCACTTTTGGCAGTATCACCACATTGATGCATCTCTGTGAAATTATTAGAGTATTTTATTGGATTTGGGGGAAAATGCAAGTGTTAGTATCAGCAAAAAGAAGCATCTCAATGTAACAGATTGCTTTCAGGTGTTAAGCCAGCCTTCCATGTGCTCAATTATGAATAATGGATAATAAAATGAAAGTGTGTGCACAAATGTTTGAACTGTATTACTGAAGATTATACCAAAAAGGTTAAGTATAATTTAGGATTTTATAATATTTGTTAACTCGCTGAGCACCTGCTTTACAACATTTGAGTCTGACTTTAACCTGCATGGCTTTCGCCCATGTTTCCATGGATACACATTTGTAAATTTCAGGACTTGAGAACCTTAAGACATTTTTAGAAAATGTGAAGAAATCTCCAATTTTATTTTTAGCTTTAAAATTTTTTTGTAACTTATTTCTCACCCCCAAAGGTTGCGGAAAGTTTCCTATATTAACTACTTTGACCCTACGAGTTTCATGGTGGATTAGAATAGTCAGAAGAAAAGAGAAGGGCAGATAAATGTTTCAATCTGTCTTCAAACATTTAATTATGGCTTACAATAAAATGAAATTTAACCTAATTCTATTACCTATTTTGTCACAGACTGTACATCTTCTTTTTACTTTTTATATTTTCTTAGAGAGGGGGTCTCACTCCGTCACCCAGGCTGGAATGCAGTCACACAGACATAGCTCACTGCATCCCAGAACTGGGCTCAAGCAATCCTCCCACCTCAGCCTCCTGAGCAGCTGGGACTATAGGTGTATCCCACTATCTGTGGCTCATTTTTTAAATTTTTTTGCTATGTTGCCCAGGCTGGTCATGAACTCCTGGCTTCACGCAGTCTTCCTGCCACAGCCTCCTAAACTACAGGGATTACAGGCCTGAACCACTGGGCCTGGCCTTTTATTTTTTAAACGAGGTATCTGAGTACATTTCCTTATTTCCTGCTTCATATGACTTTTACTATCAAAAGTAATCCTTTTTACCCATCTTTAGGCTTCCTGCTGTTTTAAAAAAAAAAACTTAGCTGGGCATGGTGGTGTGCAGCTGTAATCCAAGCTACTCAGGAGGCTGAGGGCAGGAGGATCGTTTGAGCCCAGGAGTTTGAGGCTGCAGCAAGCTATGATCACACCACTGCACTCCAGCCTGGGTGACAGAGCGAGATCCTGTCTCTAGAAAAGGTGAGGGTGAGGCTGGGGGAGGAGAGGCGATGGGGGGGCAGGGGACAACACAAATACAGTCAAATAAAAATATAACTCTTCCTTAATCCTCTGTCCTCTTTAGGCCAGGCTCTCTCCTCCTCAAACCTCTCTCATCTTAATTTTAGATAGTGAAATATGCAGATAGTCTTGGATCTCTTCTTCCCTTCTAATTCTAGACATTCTTAGAACTTAATTCTTTGCCTGCTTTTTCTTCATTACTCATTCCCACCGAGATTACGTCTTCGTATCATGTCTCTATTGATGAAGACTTCATTTTTCATCTTCAGCCTTCTGACATATGTATTTTCAGTTTCTTAATGTATTCACTTTGAATGTCCACTGTCACCTAAAATGTAACATGCCTAAAACATAATTTTATTTTGAATTAATTATTTTAAAAAATAAACCACTGGAGAATTTTAGACTTAATGGAAAAGTTGAGAAGACAGCACACAGAGTTCCCATATGCCTTCTCATTTTCCCTTATTGTTAATAGCTTACTTTATATAGTGCAATCTGTCACAACTAAAGAACCAACAATGGTACACATTTTATTCAGATTGTACTAGGTATTTTATGAGGATGATGGTTAATTTTTTGTGTCAACTTCACTGGGCCACACGCGTTTCGCCAAACATTGTTCTGGGTGGGTCTACAGTGCTGTTTTTGGATGAGATTAGCACTTGGACAGGCAGACTAGCAAAGCAGACTGTCCTTCCCAATGTGGGTGGGTCCCATTCCATCAGTTGAAGGTCTGAATAGAACAAAAAGGCTGAAGCTCCCCCAGGACTCCAGACTCAAAGAAAGGGGGGATTTCCTCCTAACTGCTTTGAATTGGGACCTCAGTTTTTGGTTTTTTTTGTTTTTTTTTTTTTTTTTTGAGACGGAGTCTCACTCTGTCGCCCAGGCTGGAGTGCAATGGCACGATCTCAGCTCACTGCAACCTCCGTCTTCCAGGTTCAAGCGATTCTGCCACCTCAGCCTCCCCCCGCCGCCCCCCGCCCCCGCAGTAACTAGTAACTTGACTGCCATCAAGCCTAGCTAATTTTTGTATTTTTGTAGAGATGGGTTTCAGCATGTTGGCCAGGATGGCCTTGAACTCCTGACCTCAGGTGATCTGCCTGCCTCGGCCTCCCAAAGTGCTGGGATTACAGGCATGAGCCACTGCGCCTAGCCCTAAAAACTCTTTATAAAAGGCAAAGCTTAAGCAACTAATTGTAAGAAAAATTAAACTTGAGCTGGGCACGGTGGCTTAGGCCTGTAACCCCAGCTACTTGGAGGCTGAGGCAGGAGGATCTCTGGAAGCCAGGAGTTTGATTGAGACCAGACTGGGCAACACAGCAATCCCATCTCGAAAGAAAAAAAGAAGGGAGGAAGGGAGGGAAAGAAGGAAGGAAAGAGAGAAGCAATTCTGTATATAGAATATGTAAAGAAAGTAAGATATGTTTTTGTAAGGAAAGCTATAAAGGCATAAAAATATGTGTTTGCTGAGAAAAAAAAAGAAGTTATTTAAAGGTTATTTCAAATTGAATGAATTTTTAGAAGAGATATAGTCTGGCACCATGCAGTCCTGCGCAGTCCTGCACAGTCCTGCTTGGTTGCATGGCAGCACCTGGGGGTGCCCAGCTGGAGGGATGGGGCAGGATCGGGGCCAACAGGCAGCAAGCCAGGATCCTGCAGCAGCCAGCACCTTCCTCCTGCTGGTGTCAGAGCTGGGCATGGGGGGCAGCATGCCTGTGAGTAGCCTCAGAAGGCTGAGGTCCCTGCCCCCAATATTGGCACCTAGGCCTGCACCCTCACACCTTTCATGACCACAACCAAATTTTCTTGTCAATTATGTCTTTAACCATGATCATTTTGTTTCCACAGTTAATTGCTTAATACGGATGCATTTTCTTTAAGCTCTTTACAAGCAAGTAAAATCCTAGAGCATTATGTCTTCAAGAACGTTCATGGAAAGTAATGGAAAGGACCCTAATAAGCACTACTGAATACAAGTTTCTGATAACTTTAGGCTCATCTAATTTGGACTGGGTAAGAATTCCCAGAACTTAGAGACTGGTTTATTAAACTGCTAACCCAAGCAGGACAAAAATTAACTGAATACTAAGAAAAATACTCTGACAGATTTTCATGCTAAATCAGCCAGTACTAAAACTGTTAAGATATGCAACTTGAATGAACTCTATGTTCCAAGTCAAATTACCTATGATAACCCATTTAATGAACAGTGCTATGCACCTGAATTGGAGATACAAAATTGGTATTTAACAGGCTATAAATGCAATGTTAAGCATGGACTCACAGAGATCCTGCACAGCCATCTGGTCCTTCCTGAATCCGTAAATCTTCCATTATTAAAAGCTCTGCACTCCATGACTCATCATGGAAGACAGAAAATGATCCAAACAGAAAACATATACATTGGTGTGGTGACTGCTCTAAATCGCTAAAAATGGTTTATGACCAAGGTTTGACTTATCAAACCTACAACCGGGGAAGATAATTAAAACTTCAGCTACCTGATGGGCCATTGGAACATTTATAGAGGAATTTCATTCAACTGTCATTTTCAACACGTTTTCTGGTAAAAGCTTTCTCATGCAAGAAGGCTGATGCTATAACAGTAGCTAAAAGGTTGTCAGAAAATGTGTTTCCCTCACGGGGCATTCCTGGAGAAATCTCCAGTGATAGTGGTACCTGTTTCACTGGACAAGTTGTAAACAGTTAAGTAAGGTATTACAGACACAGTAGCTTTAGGTGAAGCTAACTGAATTGACTGGTTGCCTTGGTCAAAGGTATTGCAGATTGATGACAACCAGATCTACTTCCAGTAGAAAATATAAGTTGACTCATTATGAAATAGTCACTGGAAGGCCTATGCCGCTAATAATAGAACCTCATGTATCTTCCTCTCCCAAACTCTGATATGAATAAATGCTGCAAGGCTTTAATGCATTATACCAAAGTATATTTTCACCAGCTAAAGGAAACTTTTCTTTTTTTTATTTTCTGTAGATGGTCTCACTCTGTTGACCAGGCTGGAGAGCAGTGGTGTGATCTCAGCTCTCTGCAACCTCCACCTCCCAGGTTCAAGCAATTCTTGTGCCTCAGCCTCCCAAGTAGCTGGGATTACAGGCATGCGCCACCACACCCAGCTAATTTTTGTATTTTTAGTAGAGACGGGGTTTCACCATGTTGGTCAGGCTGGTCTTGAACTCCTGGGTTCCAGAGACCTGACCTCCAGTGATTCGCCCACCTCGGCCTCCCAAAGTGTAGGGATTACAAGCATGAGCTACCGCGCTGGCAGTAAAGGAAGCTTTTCATGACCCGCCCACTGAGGACATTCAAATCCTTCACAATCTAGAACCTGGAGGTTGGTTCTTCTGGAAATGACGTCAGGAAAACACTGCCCTTGTTACCCACAATGAAGCAAAACTCTGGGGCCTCAAACACTGGGTCAACTGATATCACAATGCAGGAGGGCCCCTCCAGACTTGGAATTGTACACCCACTGGAAATCTTAAGGTAAAGCTAACCAGTTAGAAAAGGTTTTCCCCCAGAAGCAGATGGCACCCTAGACATGGACAGCTTTCCCAAAAGCATGGATCAAAACTTCTCTGCCATCATGAGACTCTTACCTCTCAATGTTTTCCTTGTTTATGCCTCTATGAACAACAGAAAAGGGGTCTTATGGTGCACCAATGGGGCACACTTTTATTTGTGAAAACTTTTACAGCCAACCTCACCCATAGGCAGCATTACGTCTTAATGGATGAAAGAAGACAGTCCAATGTGGGTTAGGAATTTTAACGGTTCTGTCAGAAAGAGAACACTGGCCCACTCCTTTTAACCTACATCAGAGGTGAAAAAGAACACTAATGCTTGGAAGCCTTCATCATTCTGAATGGCCTTCATTGTTAGGTCGCTTTTTCCAGAGTTTGGAGTAAACGATGCAGTGTCTAGAAATTTGTCCCTCATGGGCTGGATGCAGTGGCTCATGCCTGTAATCCAAGCACTTTGGGAGGCTGAGGTGGGCAGATCACTTGAGGTCAGGAGTTCAAGACCAGCCTGGTCAAAATGGGAACTCCGTCTCTAGTAGAAACACAAAAATTAGTGGGGCGTGGTGGTGTGTGCCTGTAGTCCCAGCTATTTGCGAGGCTGAGGTGGGAGAACTGCTTGAACCCAGGAGGCGGAGGTTGCAGGGAGCCGAGATCACGCCACTACTGCACTCCAGCCTGGGCAACAGAGTGAGACCCTGTCTCAAAAAAAAAAAAAGAAAAAAAAAAGAAATTTGTTCCTCATGATATGCTCTATAGCAGATTCTACTGCAAAGGCTATGGTTACAAAACAGACTTCTTTAAATTATCTTGCTAAAGGTCTACTGGATAATACAATTGCTCAAAGTTGCCTACTGGCTAATCAGGGAAGTATCTGTGAAGTTGCTGACACTTTTATTTTTATTCTTTGAGACAGGGTTTTGCTCTGTCACCCAGGCCGGACTGCAGTGGCTCAATCATGACTCATTTAGCCTCAACCTTCTGGGCTCAAGTGATCCTCCCACCCAGCCTCCTGAGTAGTGGAACTACCAGCATGTGCCACGAGGCCCGGCTAATTTTTGTATTTTCTGTAGAGACAGGGTCTTGCTATGTTGCCTACGCTGTCTTGAACTCCTGGCCTCAGGGATCCTCCCGCTTCGGCCTTCCAAAATGCTGGGATTAACAGGTGTGAGCCATCATACCAGGCCTTGCTGACACTTCTTGTTGCACATGGATGAATATACTGGATATTACAGAGATTCAGTTGTAGGGGATTAATGAACTGGCTGCTTGGTTGAAATGAGTAGATTGTTTATCTTGCTCATTCTTTGATCTATTTGATTTTAGTTGGTTTGGTTCATGTGAACTCTGGCTAAGGAACATACTCCAAACTCTTAGTATTATCCTCCTAACAGTCATAATAGCAGTCTCCCTGCTGCATTATATTCTCTCAAAAGTTATAAATGTTTGCATGCAGCCATCTATGTAAGTTCAAATGGTCTCTCTTCAGCAGGAATGATAAACACTCAAAGACATGCATGATCATGAGGACACCAAAACCTATGAATAAAGTGCTAGGACTGGAAACCCAAAAGGATGGTAACTGAGTAGCACTAAAGCCCTAAGCTTCAGTAACACTCACACCCAAGTGAGAACCTGACCAAAAAGGCGAAGCTGTTAAACAAAATTGTGAGAGCCCACTGTTTTGGATTAAGCTTATTCACTAGGCATCAACAGGCTAGACCAGATCAAACCTAAATGAAGTCACTCATGCTAAATGCAACATCATCAAATTGAAACTTTAAGGAAGCAGAAAGATCCCAAACAGCCCAGGTTTTTTATTCCTTTCCTAAAAACAAGAGATCCCAGCATAAGGAGGTTGCCCCTGCTCTAATCCCTACAGAAAACTAACCTGAAGTCCTTGTTCCCCACCTTGCAAAACCCAGTTTTGTTACCTCCCAGTTGGATTTGAGATCAAATAAGTACATTTATGGATGCCTAAAGTTTTGTCAACCTCTCAAAATTGACAAACAATACAAAATTGAGGTCAGATGGGGTGGCTCATGCCTGTAATCCCAACACTTTGGGAGGCTGAGATGAGCAAATCACTGGATGTCAGGAGTTCAAGACCAACATGGTGAAACCTGTCTCTACTAAAAATATAAAAATTAGCCAGGTGCGGTAGCACACGCCTATAATCCCAGGTACCTGGGAGGCTGAGACAAGAGAATCACTTGAACCCAGGGGGCAGAAGTTGCAGTGAACCGAGATTTTATGACTACACCCCAGTCTAGGCAACAGAGCCACTCCATCTCAAAAACAACAACAATAACAAAACAAAACTGAGAGGTTGACCAAAGAGGGGAATTGTTAAATTTAGCCTAAAGCTGCCTTCTTACATATTTTAAGTTCGGGCCTAAAGATTTCTCAGTACATAGGGAACTGTAACCTGACTAGAAGAGAAAACAAACTGCAACCTACTCCTGTAACAAGTAACTCAGTCTCTGCCAATCACAGCAGCCATACTTCACTCATAGACGGCCAACTGCTTAAACTGTGTTCAGATAAGCCAAAGGCCCAGCTGTAACCAATCCAGCAGTTTCTGTACCTCACTTCCTTTCCTGTATGTCACTTTCCTTTTTCTGTCCATAAATCCTCTCCAACCATACACCAGCACCAGAGTAGTTCTCAACCTTTCCTGGGTCGAGAGGCTGCCTGATTCGCAAATTATTCTTTGCACAATTAAATTCTGTTAAATTTAATTTGTCTGAAGTTTTTCTTTTAACACACCTTATTGGTTCTATTTCTTTGGAGAACACTGCCTAATACAAACCAAACTAAAAAGTTTGGTTTAGGTTTGGTTTTGCTTAAAGCAGTGTTTTCTAACGTTCCTTCTTTGTTTCAGGATCCCATCCAGGATTTAGTCACCACGCCTTCTTAGGCTCCTTGTTCTGATGATCTTGACTGTTTTGAGGAAACCTCGTCAGGTATTTTGTAGAACGTCCCTCAATTTGGGTTTGTGTGACGTTTTCCTCATGGGTTATAGGCTTTTTGGAGAAAGACCATATAGGTAAAGTGCCATTCTCAACACATCGCATCAAAGGCATACATGCTACAAACACCACCTCACTCATAACGTCAACTTTGATCACTTGGCCAAGGTTTCTCCACTGTAAAATGATTCCCTTTCCACCTTCCCACAGGCTACTCTTTGGAAGCAATTCACCAAGCTCAGCCCATCATCAAGAAAGAAATGCAGAGGCCCACCTCCTGGACAGGGAAAGTATCTGCATAAATTATTTGTGATTCTTCTCTACAGGACATTTGTCTTTTCTATTTATTTATTTAACAGAATTTATTTTTGTCCCCAAACCAGTTCTTTCTACCACAGCTTCATCGTTCCCACAGGGAGTAACCCCCACATACCCAATGAAACTTTTGGTTTATCTTTAATTTTTCTCCTGTATGTCTCATATTTTAATCCTTTAAAGAGCTCTCCATTGTCATCTTTTTCCATTGTTGTTTAGATTTAGTCAATCTCTTTTCCTTCTGTCATGACTTTAATCCAGACTACCGTCTTCATTCTCTCGAAGAGTTAACCTCTGAGCAGGTCTCTTTTTTTCCCCTCCATGCCTATTCTGTTGTAATTTGCCTTTTATATCCTTTAGTCATACTATTAGATTATTATTCTTATACTTTCAAAAGTATAATTTTAGTAGCATTACAGAGACAAGACCATTCCCAACCCTAGAACTCAGAATGGAGAAAGTGCATAAGAAATATTTGATGGGAAGTAGAAGATACAACAAATTTTTTTCCACCACAATTTATTCTCCATACCAGGAAAATAATACCCTGCAGGAAACTTTAAATAAACAACAGAAATATTTAAACATTAATTATTTTAAACCTAACACATATTGCTAAGATGTGAATGAAAAGTATATATAGTCACGCAAAGAATATAGATATCAGATGAGAAAATGTTTAAGATGTTGCAAAACTATAGGAAGCTAAGAAAAAGAAAATTGTCTTTGCCCAGAAAAAGAATCTAAGAAAACCTTTCAGGCCGCTTAATGGGTCTCCTAAAATCTAGCATTTTTGAATTTTCTATAGGAGAAAATCTTGAATAAAATTACATGATTACATGTAATTAATTGTGTGTGTGTGTGTGTGTGTTGTGTGGGGGGGGGTGTAGGGAGCGGGGAGAGAGAGACAGAGAGAGAGAGAGAGAGAGAGAGAGACAGAGAGAGGAGTTAGCTGTTTCTTTTGTTTTGTTGGTAGGAGGAACAGAGTTAAGTTCAATTACCAACACGTAATTGTAACACGTCCCTCAGCTCTGGCCTGGCTCACAGTAGTTTCACTGAAATTTGTAATGCCAGCTCTTTAGAATTTGAAATGAGAAATTGACAGGTATCTCTTTATTCTAATGATAGAAGCAAATACAAAACAATGGGGTTTCCTAGGACACAGGACTATTCTTCATTTGGGACACGTCAGAAGTAAAACTCCCAAAGATAAAAATCATTGCTTCCTGTGCAGAAACCTTAATATATATGGTGCACTTTCATTGTCTGCTTCTCTAGCCTCCTGGCTTTCTTCTGGGGATTCACCCAACTCTGTCAATCTCAGTCTGAGGGCCCCAGGTCGGGCCTCATTCCTGACACAGATAGAGCAAATAAGTCCACATAATCCAAGACTATGCACATAACATTCCTAACTGGTTCAGGGACTCAGACAATGACAAACAATACAACATTTGCAATAATGCTGGGACACATGGAGGAACAGGAATAAAAGCTACTTTGGCCACCTTGCCACAACGTGGAGACTGTGAAGGAAGCCAGCCCAGAAGCAGATGGTAAGAGAAGTCAGTCCTGCTAAGATGCCGAGTATCAATACCTATCTAAGCCTGAAGCCTGTGCTAAACCTTGTCTTTACAGTTATATGAGGCAAATTCTCTTTTTACCTGAAGCTAGTTTGGAAAGGACTTCCTATTACTACAAAAGAATCATAACTCCTAACTGATACAGTGAGGAACATGAACTTTTTACTTAAATCTCACTCTGATAAAGCAGAAAGAAGTATCAGAATAATTTTACTGCTTTTTTTTTTTTTTTTTTTTTTTTTTGAGACGGACTCTTGCTCTGTCGCCCAGGCTGGAGTGCAATGGCATGATCTCGGCTCACTGGAACCTCCGCCTCCCGGGTTCAAGCGATTCTCCTGCCTCAGCCTCCTGAGTAGCTGGGATTACAGGTGCACACCACCATGCCTGGCTAATTTTTATGTTTTTAGTAGAGACGGGGTTTCACCATGTTGGCCAGGCTGGTCTAGAACTCCTGATATCAGGTGATCCACCCACCTCGGCCTCCCAAAGTGCTGGGATTACAGGCATGAGCCACTGCGCCTGGCCTGTACGTATATTTTCTATTTGCAAAGTGCTTAACCAATAGTATCTTAAATCAGGTGCACATGCAAAGTAACAGAAAAGCTTAAAAATAAGTGTAGTTATCTGCTTCTGGAAGTGGTTATTTAGAACAACCCTTTAACTATAAACAACTAAAAGTGTTGGAAAACAAAAATCTTCTTAAAAGCAATAAAGAGCTAAAAATACTGTAAATTACTGTCAAGCCAGAACTGAAGGAAAAGGGGGTACATACCCAAGAACACAGGAGAGCTCAAAAGCTCATTTTTGCCTTGAAGGCACTTGCTAAACCCATCAAAATGACTGAAGGGCTGTGTGGGCAGAAACCAAGCCCAAGGCCTGCCCAAGGTAGGAAATCTAATGAGACAGTCCTCACTTAAAGCTGGCATCTCAAAAGGCTACACCCTTAAGACAAGGGTGAATCAGAAGTAAACCAGCCTTTCCACAGATCTGAGCACAGATTTGTACTGTGTGGGTGTTTCAGAAAACCTCGAACTGTGAGAATGATGTAAGATGGTCTTAGAATGGAGTGGTCAGAATTCCCTAGCATAAGCAAATAAAAATCCTTTCTGAAACAAGACATCATAAACGATAATCAACAGAAAGGCAAAGAAATTTTAATAGACATTTAAACACAGTAAACCCAAGTATTTATTCTATGTTTCCTTGGGTTTGAAGGTATATATACCTGAACTGAACAATGTCAGCTGCTTATCAACTGTCATTCACAAACCTGGAACACATCTACCTCGTAAATACTGATTCCAGTTTCAAATACATCTCTAACCGAGTCTAGCTTATCATTATTTCTAGTTCTCGTATTTGCACTTGTATCATCAAAATGCAATAGTGCCATGCACAGTGGCTCACACTTGTAATCCCAGCACTTTGGGAGGCCAAGATGGGTGGATCACCTGAGGTCAGGAGCTCAAGACCAGCCTGGCCAACATGGTGAAACCGCATCTCTACTAAAAATACAAAAAATTAGCTGGGCATGGTGGGGCACACCTGTAATTCCAGCTACATGGGAGGCTGAAGCAGGAGAATCACTTGAACCTGGGGAACAGAGGTTCCAGTGAGCCAAGATCACGCCACTGCACTCTAGCCTGGGCGACAGATTGAAACTCCAACTCAAAAAAAAAAAAAAGCAAAAAAAAAAAAAAAAAAAAAAGCAACGGTTTTGACCGGGCGCAATGGCTCACACCTGTAATTCCAGCATTTTGGGAGGCCGAGGCCAGTGGATCGCTTGAGCCCAGCAGTTTGAGACCAGTTTGGGCAACATAGCAAACCCCGTCTCAAAAAAAAGAAAAGGAAAGAAAAAAAAAAAACACAATAGTTTTGAAATTTTTTGATGGCTCATAATTTTATTGAAAAGACAAATGGTTTTTGCTCCATAATTACAAAATATTTTCATTTTTATATTAATAAAAATCAATCAGAATAATAAATCCAATGAATATTTTCACTTCTACATCACCTATTTCCTTCTAGGTGCCTTTGTACACACACCTGACTTCACCATTTCTCCAGCTGTCTAATAAACTTTGGTGCAAAAACATCATAAAACCGCCAGCTATTTGTCTCTCTACTGGTACCAGCAAACTACCAGGTATTTGTCTCTTTACATTTATCTTTTAATTCACATAATAATTGTGAAGCATTTCTCAGCCTCAGAAAATCTTAAAAGAAGCTATAGGAATAAACTGCTCAATAGCAAAAATGAAAGCCAAAAGACAGTGGAATAAAAAAAAATGCACTGAAAGAAAAATATATTCCAACCTAAAATTCTATACTGTGATGGATTTTTTTCAAGGCCACAAATCCCACCTGCCCCCCTTTCTGAAAGCACAGCCCTTTGAATGTGACATTGTTGCTCATGCCATCAAGAGATGGAGTCAGGCCAGGCACAGTGGCTCTCATCTGTAATCCCAACACTTTGGGACGCCAGGGCAGGAGCATCACTTGAGATCAGGAGTTTGAGACCAGCTTGGTCAACATAGTGGGAACCTGTCTCTATAAAAAATCAGCCAGGTGTGGTGGCACACGCCTACAGACACAGCCACTTGGAAGGCTGAAGTGGGAGAATGGGTTGAGCCCAGGAGTTTGAGGCTACAGCAAGCTACAATCATGCCACTGCATTCCAGCTTGGATGACAGCATAAGACCCTGTCCGCCTACCACCCGCTGGCCCCTCAAAAAACAGATGGATTATAATTCCTTCACTCTTTGTGTTTTTTTGGTCTTTTTTTTTTTTAACCACACCTCACTTGGCACTTTAACCTTTTGAATCTGGGCATGGCTACCTGACCTGCTTTGGTCAGTGAAACATTAGCAAATGTGACATCAGAGGACTGAAAAGTGCTTGTACACTGGAGCTTGTCCTTTCTGTATTGATTTTTGAACCCAGCCATGTGAAGGAGTGAGACAGCGAGCTAGACGATGAGACTTGGAGCCCAGTTGCTTTTTTCACCCAACAAACTACCAGACATGTAAGTGAGGCCATCTGGGTCTGTCCAACCCACAGCTGACCTGCCAAGTGACTACAGATACATGAATGAGCCCAACTATAACCATGTATACCAGAGAGATAAGGGATCCCATTGAGTACTGCCCAAAAATCTGACCCACAGATTCAGGGGCAAATATGTAGTTGTTGTTCTTGAGTCATTAAGTTTGGGACCGGGTAGAGAAGCTCACGCAAGTAATCCGTGTTTTGGGCAGCTGAGGTGGGAAGATCACTTGAGCCCAGAAGCTAGAGACCAGACTGAGCAACATTCAGAGACCCTGTCTTTATAAATAATAATAAAATTAGCCGGGTGCCAGCTACTTTCAGGAGACTGAGGCAAGAGAATCGCTCGTACCCAGGAGGCAGAGGCTGCAGAGAGCTGAGATACAGCCACCACACTCCAGCCTGGGCAACAGAGCAAGACCCCAACTCAAAAAAAAAAAAAATTAGCCGGGCACAGTGGTGCACGCCTGTGGTCCCAGCTATTTGGGAGGCTGATGTGGGAAGATAGCCTAAGCCCAGAAGGTCGAGGTGTGACTGCACCACTGCACTGAAGCCTGGGTGACAGAGACCCTGTCTCAAAAAATAAAAATAAAAATACTAAAAAGATTAGAAAACAAAATGAAAGTAACTAACAATAAAATGAAAAAGAAGTTTGGGGTGGTGTGTTCCCAGCATGTGATACTGTGGAATAGATATTTGGTCTCTGTGCCTGTTTCCTGACGCACAGATCTAACTAAAAGCCTTGGAGTCTCAGAAGAGATAACTGTCTTTTGTATGCTACTGAATGAATTGAATGGTGGTGTTGGGTGGGGGGGGGGGTGGCGCTTAAAAAGCTAATTTAGGATGGGGCTAGTCACTGGAAAAACCAAGGCATGATTGGAGGGTTGGGACTTTCAGGCCCACCCCCAACCTCCAGGGAGGGGAAAGGGGCTGAAGGTTAAGTTGATCACCAAAGGGCAATGATGCCTAAGTAATGAAGACTCCATAAAAACCCCAAAGGGGCTGGGCACGGTGGCTCGCACCTGTAATCCCAGCACTTGGGGAGGCCGAAATGGGTGGATCACCTGAGGTCAGGAGTTCAAGACAAGCCTCGCCAACACGGTGAAACCCCATCTCTACCAAAGATATAAAATTTAGCTGGGCATAGTGGCACCCACCTGTAATCCCAGCTACTCGCAAGGCTGAGGCAGGAGAGTCACTTGAACTTGGGAGGCGGAGGTTGCAGTGTGAGCTGAGATCGCACCACTGCCCTCCAGCCTGGGAAACAGAGTGAGACTCTGTCTCAAAAAAAAAAAAAAAAAAAACAACAACAACACAAAACACCCCAAAGGACTGGGTTCTGAGGGCTTCCAGATAAATGGACACAGGTTCCTGGAGAGTGGCCTGCCTGGAGAGGGCGTAGAAGCTCCTTGCCCCTTCTCCCATACCTCGCCCTATGCACCTCTTCCAACTGGCTGTTCATCTGTGTCCTTCATAATATTCCTTAAATTACTTGTAAATAGAAGTGTTCCCTTGAGTTCTGTGACCTGCTCTAGCAAATTCACTGAACCCAAGGATAGTGAGGGGTGGGAGGGGGTGGTGCTTGTGGGAAGCCCAATTTATAGCAGGTTGGTCAGAAGCACAGGTCAAACCTGTGTTTGAAACTGGCATCTGAAGTGACGGGCTGTCTTATGGGAATGAGCTCTCAACCTGTGGGATCTGATGCTATTTCCAGGTATATAGTGTCAAGGATTGAGCTGAATTAGAGGACACTCAGTGGGTATACACTGCAGAACTATCTGCAGAATTGGTTGTTGGTGGGGGTAAAAAAAATCCATACATCTGGTGCCAGAAGTGTTGAGTGACTATATTGAGAGTAGATAGTAGGAAAAACTCTTTGGTTTTTCGCATATCCTCAGACCCAGAAATAGATAATTGACACATAAGCCCAGCAAAAATATCTTTTAAGAATAGGGTAGAATGAAGATATTTCTAGACAAAAAAACCCTGACAGTTGGCCCTCAGAAGATCTTTACTACAAGAAGTTCTGAAGAATGTATTGTAGGCAGATGAGATGCAAGAAGATACAGGGAGAAAAGAAAGTGCTAAATATCTGGGTAAATATATTTTTTTTTAAAAAATTGCTTTTTAAGTACAATAATAATCGTATCTTAAAGGATTCTGAAAATTTGATGCCAGTATCCACTCTCAGACATTCTGATTTAATTTGCCTGAAACATCTGGGTATTACTATATTAAAAATCACCCTAGATATAACTAGGGTTAGGAACCACTGACTTAAATTTTAAAACTTATACCTATATATCTAAAGCTGGCATGAATCCTCATCTTCCTTCCCCTTTCATTTATCTTGCCTTTTTTTTTTTTTTTTTTTTTTTTTTTTAAATAGAGACAGGGTCTCACCCTGTCGCCCAGGCTCGACCTCCTGGGCTCAGCTTCCCCAGTAGCTGGGACTACAGTCACACACTACTGTGCCTGGCTAATTAGCCCTCCTGGGTTCAAGAGATCTTCCCACCCTGGCTTCCCAAAGAGCTGGGATTACAGGTGTGAGCCACCTGGCCCAGCCTATCTAGCGTCGTCTTTTTTTCTTTTTTTAAACGGGGTCTCACTCTGTCACCCAGACTGGAGTGCAGTGATGCAATCTCGGCTCACTGCAACCTCTGCCTCCCAAGCGAAAGTGATTCTCCCAGCTCAGCCTCCCAAGTAGCTGGGATTACAGGCGCACACCACTACACCCCACTAATTTTTTGTAGAGGCAGGACTTCTCCATGTTGCCCAGGCTGTCTTGCCTCTTTTTAAGCTACTGACTCATGATTCTCCACGGAAGTAAGCAACATGCGTGTGCGCGCGCACACATACACACATACACTTATTATCTCTGTAATACAAAGTAGCTCAGCCTAAAGATACTAAAGGTCTAAAGAACACTAAGCTTCTCAGCCTTTGGTGAAGATGAAGTGGAAAAAACAATTACTATGTAATTTCTAATTATTTCCCATCAACAGGATATGACTATTTAAATTCAGAGGGTGTTCACAGTTGCAAGCATCCAAGAAAATCTCAGCTAAAGCTCACGCTAAACAGGTTTTCTGGTTAATGTTCTTCTACGGTATATTCAGCAAAGTATTATCTAATATAAAAGACCAGGCTGCAGGCCATCTGTTAACAGTAACAGATCGGGATATTGCATTACTCAAAACTGACTATGTTAACTGTTCATTTTCGTAAACTGCTCTGTTGACTAGCTATGCAGGATGGTGCTTATCATCTAACTCAAAATGCAAATATCAGAATTAACCCCCAAAGCAAGCCTTTGAATGATGAAAGATTTCCAAAATAATAAATTTTGGCAACAAAATCAAAATAAAAAAGAAGAGGTGGAATCTAGGTCAGTGCAGTGGCTCATGCCTGTAACCCCAGCACTTTGGGAGGCTGAGGAAGGAGGATCATTTGAGGCCAGGAGTTTGAGACCAACCTGGCCAACACGGTAAAATGCCATTTCTACTAAAAACACAAAAAATTAGCTGAGCATGGTGGTGCACACCTGTAGTCCCAGTTGCTTGAAAGGCTGAGACACAAGAATCTCTTGAACTCGGGAGGTGGAGGTTGCAGTGAGCCTAGATTGCACCACTGCACTCCAGCCTGGGTAAGAGAGCAAGACTCTGTCTCAAAAAAAAAAAAAAAAAAAAAAAGACAGAGAGAGAGAGAGGAGGAATCCATATAAAGAACAAGAAGCCGGGTGCAGTGGATCACGCCTGTAATCCTAGCACTTTGGGAGGCCGAGGGGGATGGATCACGAGGTCAGGAGTTCAAGACCAGCCTGCTCAAGATGGTGGAATCTCACCTCTATTAAAAATACAAAAATTAGCTGGGCATGATGGTGGGTGCCTGTAATCCCAGCTACTCAGGAGGCTGAGGCAGGGAATTACTTGAACCTGGGAGGCAGAGGCTGTAGTGAGCTGAGATCACACCACTGCACTCCAGCCTAGGCCACAGAGCGAGACTCCATCTGAAAAAAAGAACAAAAACACACTGCACCTAACAGGTAATACAAATGAGTAAACTGTCTGAATCACACACTGATTTTGAGATGCACCATTACTTTACGTACCACTAGGGGAGAAATATTCTACCAATCATATGATGTCATAAAATTTAAGATGCATTCTGATTTCAAAGATGTTAAGATGAAAAATTAACAGCATGTTTTAGAATGAATAAGACATCACAAATAACAAAATATTATGACCAGGTAACCAGAGGACTTTTGCTGGAAGCTAACTACCAATATTAGAACTCAACCAAACCAAACATATAACCAACTGTAACATCAAAATACAGCCTCAAAGATCTCTCGCTCTGTTTTTGTTTGTTTGTTTTTTTGAGACGGAATCTCCCTCTGTCGCCCAGGCTGGAGTGCAGTGGCACAATCTCAGCTCACTGCAACCTCTGCCTCCCGGATTCAAGCAATTCTCCTGCCTCAGCTTCTGCAGTAGCTCGCTCTTTATTTTTATGCTGTAGATATAGGTATCAATGAGAAAATATTGATTTCATAGAGAAGTGGCAATATATTCAAATTCATCACCAACAAAAAAGCAGTATCATGAAACCATGTACAACCAATAGTAAGCATACAAGCACAGTGTGCTCTCATGCTCTCTCTCTCTCTCAAAATTCCAAACTAGGCAGGCGCGGTGGTTCACGCCAGTAATCCCAGCACTTTGGGAGGCCAAGGTGGCAGATCACCTGAGGTCAAGAGTTTGAGACCAGTCTGGCCAATGTGGTGAAACCCTGTCTCTACTAAACATACAAAAATTAGCCAGGCATGGTAGAGGTTGCCTGTAACCCCAGCTACTCGGGAGGCTGAGGCAGAACTGCTTGAACCCGGGAGGCGAAGGCTGCGGTGAGCTGAGATAGCACCACTGCACTCCAGTCTGCGCGACAGAGCGAGACTCCTTCTCAAAAAAAAAAAGTTCAAACTATTTTAAGTCTGTGGTGTCATACATACACATTTGGCCCTGGTTAATAAAACTCCACACCAACTATAAAGACTGACAAATTCCGTGAATTTCTATAAAAATGCAAGACATATAAAGAGAATACAGCCAAACATTTTTCTAACTTAAAATGACACCATGATTTGGATGGATAATAGACCATTTTAAATGAGTTGCATGTACATTATATATTATAGTCTAAGACAGGTGTCAGCAAATTTTTTCAGTAAAGAGGCATACCATACTTATTTTAGGTTTTGCAGAACACATACAATCTCTTGTGGTCTCTATGGCATCCCCTTAATAACCTTTTAAAATTATAAAAACCATTCTTAACTCCAGAGCCATACTAAAACAGGTTGTGGGGCTGGATCTGTCCCTTGGACTATAGTTTGCCCACCTCTGGTCTGAGATATAAATGGGGCATAAATGAGTGCTTCATAAAATAAGGTTGCTGAAGAAATTAGAGAACAAATCTATTCTTTTTTAAGGTACAAAAATTGCTAAACAAAAAAATAATGAAGCCTGCTGAAGAAAAAATTTTTATTGTTTTCATTTTAAATATAATCTTTGAGTACACTTTCTTTACTCATGAATGAGATACTGAATTGAGTAGCTGAAGAAATATTTTTATTTTTACCTCTTGGAAGAAACCACGTACCCTGCATATAAATTCTAACCACTCCTAATTTTTTTTTTTTTTTTTAGAGGCAGGGTGAATGTCACTCTGTCAGTCTCCCAGTGGCATGAACACAGCTCACTGCAGCCTCAACTTCTTGGGCTCAAACAATCCTCTTGCCTCAGCCTTCCAAGCAACTAGGACCATAGGTGCATGCCACCATGCCTGGCTAATTGTTTTTAATTTTCTGGTAGAAACAGGAGTCTCTCCATGTTGCATAGGCTGGTCTCAAACTCCTGGGCTCAAGAGATCCTCCCGCCTTGGCCTCCCAAAGTGCTGCAAATACAGGTGTAAGCCCACTTATTTTAAAAAACAGACATTGAGGACTGGGTGTGGTGGCTCCTGCCTGTAATCCCAGCACTTTGGGAGGCCAAGGCAGGTGGATCACCCAAGGTCAGGAGTTCGAGATCAGGCTGGTCAACATGGTGAAATCCCATCTCTACTAAAAATACAATAATTAGCCAGGTGTGGTGGCAGGCACCTGTAATCCCAGCTACTCAGGAGGCTGAGACAGGAGAATCGCTTGAACCCAGGAGGCAGAAAGTGCAGTGAACAGCAATGGCACCATTGCACTCCACCCTGGGAAACAAGAGTGAAACTCCATCACAAAAAAAAAAAAAAAAAAGAATCCCAAATACAATAATGAAAAACTATAAAACAGGAAGGGGCAAGTATTCTGACTTCACACAAAAACATTCTTTTTCTTTTTATTTTTTTTGGAGACATTGTCTCATTCTGTCACCCAGGATGGAGGGTAGTGGCATCATCATGGTTCACTGCAAGCTTGATCTCTTGAGCTCAAGCAATCCTGCTTCAGCCTCCTGAGTAACTGGGACCACAGGCACTACCAGCCACCATGACCGGCTAATTTTATTTTTATTTTTTGTAGAGATGAGGTTTCAGTATGTTACTCGGGCTGGTCTCAAATTCCTGAGCTCAAGTGATTCTTCCACCTTGGCCTCTCAAAGTGCTGGGATTAAAAGTGTGCCGTGGCTCATGCCTGTAATCCCAGGACTCTGGGAGGCCAAGATAGGAGGATTACTTGAGGCCAGGAGTTCAAGACCAGCCTGGACAGTAGAGAAAGACCTTGTCTCTCAAAAACAAAACCCATCCTAACAGCAATCATTTGGATTTGCTCCTTGTTCTCTGTTAAAACTAAAAGAATGAGTAAGACACAATTTTGGTTGTTTGAGGTATTTTGTTTGTTTTTGTTTAATTAGACCTAAGTTGCAATACATTTGATCTCTTTTTGAAAAACTGTTTATTATGAGTATGTGATGACTCATGACTGATGAATAACACTGAAACAAGAAGGAAATGGACGAAAATTGATCTCATTAAAGTAGATAAAAGCTTTTTGTATAACTCAGCCAACTAATGCCATCTCCTGCAGCTACTGCCTTTGTCCAAATACTCTTTGTGGCACCGCACAGTCCATTTTATCCTCTAGCTTTGTAGGATGTCTTACTTTATGAAGTTCAATTTCAGAGTAAACTCTGTCAAGTGTTTTATGAAGACTAAATGTTGCTTGTAATAAGTCAACGGATAATGTCTAATTTTTTACAAAAAAATCAAGAGAACAGCTTACACATTCTATTTAAAAATTACGTAAATAAGAGTAAAGAGCTAAAACAGTTGAAATTGCAGAGAACTAAGACTGACTGTAGTCCTTCATTATCAACCTGATAGCGCTCTGACTTAAAACTATGAAGATGCATTACTTGGTTTAAAGGGAGACGAAGAGATTAAATCCATGTGCCTGCCAGAACACAGGCCTCCTTAGAGTATAGGAGTATGTTCTGAAGGCTGAATGCACACACAAAAAAAGCTATCTGATGTAGATATATTGATTCTGTGGTTTTTTAAAATCTTCCCCAATACAATTAACATGCAGTATCATAAGTCATTCTGTGAAAACAAGATTTAGGATAAGGTTTTTGAAATAACTTTTTCTCCAAAATGACATGGTCTCACAAGGCATTTAAGTAATCTTTAACAAGATGAAAATAGGTAAATGTGTCCTGAGAATTCTGCATTTATGTCTGCATTTATTAAGAGCCAGCTCTTATGGATCCATATGAATGGGTTGGAATCCTGAACAACAAGGTTCAGGTTTGCCCTAGGAATGCTGAGTTGCAATAACGTACACAAGTTGAGAAGTTAAATTCATAAGTTGTTTTTAAAACTCAACCCAGGAGTTCCAGGCTGTAGTGAGCTATGATCGCGCCACTGCACTCCAGCCTGGGAGACAGAGCAAGACCCTGTCTCTTAAAAATACAAACAACAACAACAAAAAAAAAACAGCCTGGGCAACATGGTGAGACCCCATCTCTACTAAAAACACAAAAATTAGTCAGGTGTGGTGGCATGCGCCTGTAGTCCCAGCTCCTGGGGTGATGGAGGCTGAGACAGGAGGATCACCTGAGCCTTGGGAGGTAAAGGCTGCAGTGAGCCGTGATTGTGCCAGTGCACTCCAGGCTGGGTGACAAAATGAGACCTTGTCTCAAAACAAACAAAAAACCCTTGGCCGGGCGCAGTGGCTCACGTCTGTAATCCCAGCACTTTGGGAGGCCGAAGCAGGTGGATCACCTGAGGTCAGGAGTTCGAGACCAGCCTGGCCAACATGGCAAAACCCCATCACTACTAAAAATACAAAAGTTAGCCAGGTGTAGTGGCACGCACCTGTAGTCCCAGCTACTAGGGAGGCTGAGGCAGGAGAATGGCTTGAACCAGGGAGGCGGAGGTTGCAATGAGCTGAGATTGGGCCACTGCACTCCAGCCTGGGTGACAGCAAGACTCAGTCTCAAAAACAAAAAACAAAAC
This sequence comes from Gorilla gorilla gorilla, assembly GCF_029281585.2. Taxonomy (NCBI): domain Eukaryota; kingdom Metazoa; phylum Chordata; class Mammalia; order Primates; family Hominidae; genus Gorilla; species Gorilla gorilla. The sequence continues at coordinate 105,083,123 of NC_073242.2, forward strand.
AAAACAAAAAACCCTCAAGAGATCTTCATATGAAGACCTTAGCATGGCCGCGCACAGTGGCTCACGCCTGTAATCCCAGCACTTTGGGAGGCGAAGGCAGGTGGATCATGAGGTCAAGAGATAGAGACCATCCTGGCCAACATGGTGAAACCCCGTCTCTACTAAAAATACAAAAATTAGCTGGGCGTGGTGGCATGTGCCTGTAGTCCCAGCTACTCTGGAGGCTGAGGCAGGAGAATCGCTTGAACCTGGGAGGCAGAGGTTGCAGTGAGCCAAGATCCTGCCACTGCACTCCAGGCTGGGTGACAGAGTGAGACTCCGTCTCAAAAAAACAAACAAAAAACCTTAGGATAACTTTTCCAGAAGAGCTGAATCTCACGTTGCACCATTTTTTAAAACACAGGCCTAAATCCTAAAGGCTATTTATCAGGTATAAAAGATGCTAAATCAAAAAACCAAATTTTAGGCCTGTGCAGTGGTTTATACCTGTAATCCCAGCACTTTGGGAGGCTGAGGTGGGAGGACTGCTTGAGCCCAGGAGTTTGAGACCAGCCTGAGCAACATGGCACAACCCCCATCTCTACAAAAAAAACTAAAAAAAAAAACAAACAAAAAAACCAAGCCTGGTAGCATCTGCCTGTCGTCCCTGCTACTCAGGAGACCAAGATGGGAAGAGTGCTTGGGCCCAGGAGGTCAAGGCTGCAGTGAGCCATATTCACGCCATTACACTCCAGCCTAGGAAATAGAGACAGACCCTATTTCAAAAAGAAAAATTTTTTTTAAATTAACTCAAAATGGATCAAAGGCCTAAATGTAAGATCTAAAACTACAATATACTGTGAAGCAGGCATAGGAGAAAAGCTTCATGACACTGAATTTGCAATAATTTATTGGCTATGACACTAAAAGCACAGACAACAAAAGAAAATGATAAAGTGAACTACATTAAAGTTGAAGACGACCAAATCAATAGAGTGAAAAGGCAACCTATGAAAAGGAAGAAAATATTTGCAGGTCATCTATCTGATGAGAGGTTAATATTCAGAATATATAATAAATTCTTACAACTCAACAACAAAAAACAAACAGCCTGATTAATAAGTGGGCAAGGATCACCTGAGGTCAGGAATTTGAGACCAGCCTGACCAACATGGTGAAACTCCATCTCTACTAAAAATACAAAAAATTAGTGCACCGTTGCACTCCAGCCTGGGCAACAGAGCGAGACTAAGTCTCAAAAACAAACAAACAGAAAATAAGTGTTGGTGAGGATGTGAAGAAATTAGAACTCTCTGAACTGTTGGTGGGAATATAATATGATGCAGCTGCTGTGAAAAACAGTATGCCCTATCCTCAAAAACTTAAAAATAGAATTGCCATATGACCTAGTAATTCCACTACTGGGTATATACCAAAAAAAAGTGAACACAGGGTCTCAAAGAGATATTTGTATACCCACATTCACAGCAGCATTATTCACAAAAGCCAAAAGGTAGCAGCAATTCAAGTGTCCATTAACAGATGAACAGATAAACAAAATGTAGTGTATACGTATGATGGAATGCTATTCACCTTTAAAAAGGAAGGAAATTCTGATACACATGCCGCAACATGGATGAACCTTAAAGACATTAAAAGTGAAATAAGCCAGACATAAAAGGACAAATATCACGATTCCACTTACATGGAATACCTAGAGTAGTCAAATTCACAGAGATAAAAAATAGAATGGTGGTTGCCAGGGACTCTGGAATGGGAAGTTGTTATTTAATGATTATGGAGATTCAATTTAAGATAAAAAAAAAAAAAAAAAAGGCCAGGAGGTGCTTCACGCCTGTAATACCAGCACTTTGGGAGGCTGAGACTATCTAAAAGGGAGGACACTCCTGTTAACAAAGATCTTTCAAGATTAAGGAAACCCCAGCACCTCGGGATGTTGAGGCAGGCAGATCACCTGAGGTCAGGAGTTCGAGACCAGCCTGGCCAACATGGTGAAACCCCGTCTGTACTAAAAATACAAAAAATTAGCTAGGCTTGGTGGCAGGCGCCTGTAATCCCAGCTACTCGGGAGGCTTAGGCAGGACAATCGCTTGAACCTGGGAGGCAGAGGTCACAGTGAGTCGAGATAGCGTTACTGCACTCCAGCCCAGGCGACAGTGAGACTCCGTCTCAAAAAAACAAAACAAAAACAAATTCAAAGTACAAATCATGTTCTGTGACACCACATTGGCTTGAACCCTCTCCTCCTTCCTCTCTTGCGTAGCATTTTACATGCACCTTCTTCCTCTCCAGCATTTCCAATCTCTCACCCTCTCTACTGGTTCCCTGTTTCTTTGCCTTTAAAACAGATTTTCCTAGATAGTAAGATTGGGGTGAAAAATATTTTAATAAATAAAAAAATAGATCTCCTTAATCTGTTTTTTTGTTTGTTTGTTTTTTGAGACAGACTTTCGCTCTTATTGCCCAGGGTGGAGTGCAATGGGGCAATCTCAGCTCACTGCAACCTCTACCTCCCAGGTTCAAGTGATTCTCCTGCCTCAGCCTCCCAAGTAGCTGGGATTTTAGGCATGCGCCACCATGCCCAGCTAATTTTGTATTTTTAGTAGAGATGGGGTTTCATCACGTTGGTCAGGCTGGTCTTGAACTCCTGACCTCAGGTGATCTGCCTGCCTCAACATCCCAAGGTGCTGGGATTTCCTTAATCCTGAAAGATCTTTGTTAACAGGAATGTCCTCCCTTTTAGATAGTCTCACCTTCTCTTCACTATCAAACTTTTTGAATAGTCAAAATCTGGGTTCTGCCGGGCGTGGTGGCTCACGTCTGTAATCCCAGCACTTTGGGAGGCCAAGGCAGGCGGATCACGAGGTCAGGAGATCAAGACCATCCTGGCTAACACAGTGAAACCCTGTCTCTACTAAAAATACAAAAATTAGCCGGGCGTGGTAGCGGGCGCCTATAGTCCCAGCTACTTGGGAGGCTGAGGCAGGAGAATGGTGTGAACCCGGGAGGTGGAGCTTGGCAGTGAGCCGAGATCGCGCCACTGCACTCCAGCCTGGGGGACAAGAGTGAGACTCCTTCTCAAAAAAATAAAATACAATAAAATAAAATAAAAATCTGGGTTCTATAGAAGGTATTCTATCTCTTTTACCAGAAACCATGCTCTTTTCTCAGTCATTAACTTTAGCTGTGCTACTCTAGTTACCCAAGGGTTTACTACCTTTTAAATTTCTCTTTTCTTGACTCTCACAACTAAAATTTCCCTTTCCTTGGCTTCCACAACTAAACTCCTATAAATCTTCTTGTAACTCCCAACCACTCCTCCTGTTCCCTATAATTCCCTCCACAAGCCTCTTTCCAACCCTTCATCGCAAGCTGTCCCCAGGGCTCAGTCCTTGGAATCATACTCTTCTATTTACACATTCTTTAAGAGGGCTTGGCCATTTTCATAGCCCCAACTATAGCCTTATAAGCAGGATGACTCTAAAATTTAGACTCAGTTCAAGAGTTAGTTCCAAGTTTATATCCTCTTATGGAAACTGCCTGAAATGCCTAGCTGTCATTTCAAATTCAGCACAAATTACATATTTTTGGAGGTAGTGTAACAGTTAAACTTTGACTTTTTTGGGGGGTTGGGCACAGAGTTTCGCTCTTGTCCCCCAAGCTGGAGTGCAATAGCGTGATCTTGGCTCACTGCAACCTCCATCTCCCAGGTTCAAGCAATTCTCATGCCTCAACTCCCTAGTAGCTGGGATTACAGGTGCACGCCACCACACCTGGCTAATTATGACATTTTTAGCAGAGGCAGGGTTTCACCATGTTGGCCAGGCTGGTCTTGACCTCCTGACCTCAAGTGATCCACCGGCCTCAGCCTCCCAAAGTGCTGGGATTACAGGAGTAAGCCACAGCACCCAGCCTAAACTTTGACTTCTCTTCACTTGGTTAAATTCTATCATTCCTTCAGCTCAATCATCATCTTCTCAGGGAGACATATTCAGACTCCAATTAGCCAATGTCCAAGCATCTCTCTTTCAAAGCTCTCACCATGGCTACGTCCTCCACTCGACCATGTCTTTTAGAAGGGGGAGCTGAGGGTATCATCATCACCACATTCCCAGCACCTACAATTAAGGTGCTGGCACACAGTAAATAATATTTACCCAAAATTTGTCAAACGAATGAACAAAAGCACTGTAAATTTTTCCTAGGTAAGGAGTCCCCATCAATCCCACTTCTATCTCCTTTGCTACTAGTCTCCTTTGGCCCAAGTCTGTTTTGAGGTCTCATTGTAACAGCAGCTTTCTCAGCGCCTTCAATTTTCCACACTTCAATTCATAGTGCCCCGAGTAATTTCCTTAACTATTTCATCATGACATTCTCCTACCCAAGAATGTTTATAGACCTCCTAGTTCCCCCGAAAACAAAACTAAGTTAATATGGACATTTCAATAGATGGCCAGCTTTGACAAGAACAGTAATGCCAGCTGCTCAGGACCCTTCCCACTAGCCATGCATGGCTTCGAAAAACATTGACTGTTTTCTTTGACTCTCCTTTATTCTCCTTGCAGACAATAATATGAACTTGGAAATGTTACTATTAATTGCATCATAAATGCCTAACATTAATTAACGAAGTTTTGTTAGCAATACATTTATAAACCATCTCTTAGGGTATCTTTCTTACAAAGCATGATTAATATTATTTATAATACTCTTACCAATTAGTTTCAGTTTCACTTTAGAAACCTATCCTTAAATCCTAGGGAGCTAAGTAACCTATGAAGAGGCAAAGGCATAAGAATGATATAATGAACTCTGGGGACTTGGGGTGGAGGGTGGGAAGCGGTTGAGGAATAAAAAAACCACACATTGGGGGCTGGGCACGGTGGCTCACACCTGTAATCCCAGCACTTTGGGAAGCTGAGATGGGCGGATCATGAGGTCACGAGATCGAGACCATCCTGGCTAACAGGGTGAAACCTCGTCTGTACTAAAACTACAAAAAAAATTAGCCGGGCGTGGTAGTGTGTGCCTGTAGTCCCAGCTACTCGGGAGGCTGAGGCAGGAGAATGGCGTGAACTCAGGAGGCAGAGCTTGCAGGGAGCCAAGATCACGCTACTGTACTCCAGTCTGGGTGACAGAGCCTGAGGCTCCATCTCAAAAAAAAAAAAGGCCTCTAAGTAAAATTATGACAAATAAAGTTCAGTTATCTGAAGTAAGATTTGGCCGGATGAGGTGGCTCATGCCTGTAATCTCAACACTTTGGGAGGCCAAGGTGGGGAGACCACTTGAGGTCAGGAGTTCAAGACCAGCCTGGCCAATATGGTAAAACCCTGTTCCTACTGAAAATACAAAAATTAGCCAGGTGTAGTGGCGGGTGCCTATAATCCCAGCTACTTGGGGGGCTGAAGCAGGAGAACTGCTTGAACCCGGAAGGCAAAGGCTGTAGTGAGCTGAGATCACACCACTGCACTCTAGCCTGGACAACAGAGCAAGACTCTGTCTCCAAAAAAAAAAAAAAAAAAAAAAAGAACAGGTGGTAAACAGGGTGAATCTTATGGTAAGGTGAATTTCATCTCAATGAGTTAGAGAGAGCTGATAAGGAAAAAAACAAAAACAAAAACAAAAGGCAAGGCCCTAGGAAACGAATGGAACCACAAGATAAAAGGAACCTGGGTCTCTGGATCACCAGATGACTGCATCACAGTCCCCCACAACTTCTCTTGTGTTCAACCACTGATATTTTTGGGTTTTTTATGGAAGTTAGTTTTGTCCTAATTAGTACATGAACTGAAAGGAAATCTTTTATCCTGTACACTGGTAAAGGGCTTATGATTAGCTCAACTCAATTACAAGACAAGTTGACCACCTTGACACACAATGAAATTATATCATGCTAAAATATTTTTCCATTGGGCAATGGAAAGGTAATTTTTTTTTTGAGACAGGGTCTCGCTCTGTCACCCAAGCTGGAGTGCAGTGGCACAATCATAACTCACTGCAGCCTCAATCTCCTCAGCTCAAACAATCCTCTCACCTCAGCCTCCAGAGCAGCTGGGACTACAAGAGCCTGCCACCATGCCTGGCTAATTTTTTTGTTTTAATAAAGTCAGAACTTTGGATCAAAATACACACACATTTGTAATTCTAATTTTTTTTTTTTTTGAAATGTAGTCTCGCCATTGTTGCCCAGGCTAGAGCCCAGTGGCACGATCTCAGCTAACTGCAACCTCCACTTCCTGGGTTCAAGCAATTCTGCCTCAGCCTACCAAGTAGCTGGGATTACAGCCTCCCACCACCACGCCCCGCTAATTTTTGTATTATCAGTAGAGATGGGGTTTCACCATGTTCGTCAGGCTGGTCTCAACTCCTGACCTCAGGTGATCTGCCCGCCTCAGCCTACCAAAGTGCTGAGATTACAGGCGTGAGCCACCGCACCTGGCCTCATTAATCTCTCTTTCTAACAAATTCTCCCCATTCCTTCCCACATTTAATACGTCAGAAGTTAAAATCCAAGAAGTAATGGTTTCTACTTCCACTCATGAGGATTAACTACTATGGAAACTATCTCCCTTACTCCCATTGTGAACAAGACACAATATATGAAGTAACCTTCAGTCACTGGACAACAGGCAGCATTAACTATGATCCCTGAGAGAAGGTAACAAACCAGGTGAGCCGATGATTACCTAGCTTACTGTATGGAAGTGGCTTCCGGGCTGCAACACAGGGAGAGGGAACCCAAACAGAATTGGATGGTCTTGCTGAAAGGAGGAGAGAAATTAAACTTTAGGGTATCTAAAGCAGCTAGAATTTGCAAGATTTGAATACTGGAACCAAGAAAGAGTGAGAATAAAGAGTTCTGTACTGAGAATGGTCACAGGAGATTTGTGGAGGGATCCCCTTGAATCTAATAAACAATTACCACACTTGTAAAGCAGGAATATGACTAATAACAAAACTTAATCAATAGGAACAGATCAAGAAATGACAGACATGATGGAATTAGCACATGAGGACCTCAAACAGCTATTAGGGCTGGGCGCGGTGGCTCACGCCTGTAATCCCAGCATTTCGGGAGGCCGAAGTCGGCGATCACGAGGTCAAGAGATCAAGACCATCCTGGCCAACACAGTGAAACCCCGTCTCCACTAAAAATACAAAAATTAGCTGGGCATGGTGGCATGTGCCTGTAGTCCCAGCTACTCTGGACGCTGAGGCAGGAGAATCGCTTGAACCTGGGAGGCGGAGGTTGCAGTGAGCTGAGACTACACCACTGCACTCCAGCCTGGCGACACAGCGAGACTCCGCTTCAAAAAAGAAAAAAAAAAGAAAAAAACAGCTATTACAAGTACACTAAAGGGTGTAAAGAAAAACATGAACATAATGGATAATCGAATATATAAATAAAACACCCAAATCAAACGTCTATAGGTGAAATATATTTAAAATACAAATTCACTGGATGGTATTAATAGCTGACTGAAAACTACAAAAGAAAACATCAGTGAACCTGAAGATCAGCAATAGCAATTATCCAAAATGAAACACAGAGAGGAAAAAAAACAGGGGGAGGATTGGTGGGGGGATTAAAAACAGAGCCCACTTGTGGGACAATAGCAATCAATTTAACCTACATAAGATCAGAGCCCAGGAGAGAAAGAAGGACAAAAAAACTGTCTGAAGAAATAGTGGGCAAATAGTATGTGATCAAAGATTTGTTGATGGATTTAAATAAAAATGGTAGGGGCATAAAAATATAAAAAACAATAGCATGAAAATATGTTATCTATGTAAATGTGAAAAATAACAGAGAAGCAATGTGGTAACATGGAAAGACAGAGGCTTTGAATTTTAAAAGACTTGGATTTGAATTTAAGCTCTGTTTCTTTCTTTCTTTTTTTTTGAGACAGGGTCTCACTCTGATGTCCAGGTTACCCATTCTGTTGCCACTGCAGCCTCGACTTCCCAGGCTCAGGTGATGCTCCCACCTCAGCCTCACGAGTAGCCAGGACTACAGGCTCTCACCACCACATTGACTAACTTTTGTATGTTTTGTAGAGATGAGGTTTCGCCATGTTGCCCAGGCTGATCTCAAACTCCTAGGCTCAGGAAATCCACCCGCCTTAGCCTCCCAAAGTGCTCGGATTACAGACATGAGCCACCACGCTTGGCCTGTTCTTAATATTGTGTGACTTGGGCAAATAAAAATCTATCTGATTTGTGATTTTTCATCTGTAAAACAAGTCTGATATCTGTCGTATCTACCACACATGGTTATCAAGAGCTACAAATAAGATTAAAAGGGTTCCATAAACTGAAAGCTAAAGAGCAACTTGACTAAGAATAATCAAATATTTAGGGAAAAGGTTGTTAGACCAATATCCTTTTTTTTTTTAATCAAATGTATTTGGTGAGTGGCCGGGCATGGTGGCTCATGCTTGTAATCCCAGCACTTTGGGAGGCCGAGGGGGGTGGATAACTTGAAGTCAGGAGTTCGAGACCAGCCTGGCCAACATGGTGAAACCCCGTCTCTACAAAAAGAACAACAACAACAATAAAAAATTAGACGGGCGTGGTGGCGTGCACCTGTAATCCCAGCTACTCGAGAGGCTGAGGCAGGAGAATCACTTGAACCCAGGAGGCAGAGGTTGCAGTGAGCCAAGATTGCGCCACTGCACTCCAGCCTGGGTGACAGAGTGAAACTCTCTGTCTCAAAAAAAAAAAGAACAATTATGTCAAACCATATGAAAATGTTTTTATAAGTCAAATATGATGAAATATTGGTAATTTCTTATAGTTCATTCAATCTAACAAAAATGAAGGAAGAAAACAATGCCTAAAGCAGACCTAGCTGGCAGGGGAAGAGAAGCAGCGGGCTGTGCTGAAGGAAGGGCACTGGGAAGTATTTTGGTGCAGCAAATTCCCAAACCACTGAATATAAAATATTTTCCCAAAAATAACACTTACATATAAGCCCTGTAAACTCTGAAGCTGTAACTCTGTACTCTCCAAAAGCCCACACCACTACACTATTTATTTGCGGGTGTGGGGCAGCAAGATGTGTATGGAGCCAGTGCGAAGCAGAGGCAAGCAGGCTGAGAATCTGGGCTAAAGAATGGGAATTTCCACAAGAGGAAGGGAAACACAACAATGTCTTCTGACTTCTGCTTTCAGTGCTCTAATTTCTCCTATTTCACATATACTCTCAAGTTGAAAATGAAAAGTATACCAATAGTAAAAATTCTTGGCCGAGCGTGGTGGTACACGCCTGTGGTCCCAGCTGCTCAGGAGGCTGAGGCAGGAGAATTGCTTGAACACAGGAAGCAGAGGTTGCAGTGAGCTGAAATCCAGCCACTGCACTCCAGCCTAGGTGACAGAGTGACATGCTGTTTCATAAATAAATAAATAAATAAATAAATAAATAAATAATAAAAATATACCGATAGTACAAATTCTTGAAACTTCACTTTCGTTGTTGTTGTTTTTGTTTTTGAGATGGAGTCTAGCTCTGTAGCCCAGGCTGGATGGAGTGCAGTGACACGATCTCTGCAAGCTCCGCCTCCAGGGTTCATGCCATTCTCCTGCCTCAGCCTTCCAAGTAGCTGGGACTACAGGTGCACGCCACCACGCCCAGCTAAGTTTTTTGTATTTTTTAGTAGAGACAGGATTTCACCATGTTAGCCAGGATGGTCTTGATCTCCTGATCTCGTGATCCGCCCACCTCGGCCTCCCAAAATACTGGGATTACAAGCGTGAGCCACCGTGCCTAGCCGATAATTTTTCTTTTTTTACCACTATAAGAAGTTTCAGGCCAGGTGCCGTGGCTCACGCCTGTAATCCCAGCACTCTGGGAGGCCGAGGCAGGCGGATCACCTGAAGTCGGGAGTTCGAGACCAGCCTGACCAACATGGAGAAACCCCGTCTCTACTAAAAATACAAAAAAAAATAGCCAGGCGTAGTGGCGGGCGCCTGTAGTCCCAGCTACTCAGAAGGCTGAGGCAGGAGAATGGCGTGAATCCGGGAGGCGGAGCTTGCAGTGAGCCGAGATTGCGCCACTGCACTCCAGCCTGGGCGACTGAGTGAGACTCTGTCTCCAAAAAAAATTAACCGGGCGTGGTGACACATGCTTGTAATCCCAGCTACTCAGGAGGCTGAGGCAGGAGAATCGCTTGAACCTGGGAGGCAGAGGCTGCAGTGAGCCGTGATCACACCACTGTACTCCAGCCTGGGCAACAAGAGTGAAACTGTCTCAAAAAAAAAAAAAGGAAAGCATCACCACCACCAGACACACTAAAAGCTGTTATCAATACACATAATAGTCAGGTTCTAACAAACCTACCAAACTCAGAGTTTTAAAATGAAATTGTGTCAAAGGAGGGCCTTTCTTGTTAAAAAAATAAATAAATAAAATATAAAAATATGAAAATGAAGTTGTGGATTTTCAACTATTTCAAAACTCTGCTGCCTAGTTACTTCTGAAAGAAGACTTACAGGGCCGGATGCCGTGGCTCACACCTGTAATCCCAGCACTTTGGGAGGCCAAGGTGGGCGGATCACCAGGTCAGGAGTTTGAGACCAGCCTAGCCAACATGGTGAAACCCCGTCTCTACTAAAAATACAAAAATTAGCTGGGTGTCTTGGCATGCACCTGTAGTCCCAGCTACTCGGGAGGCTGAGGCAGAAGAATCACTTGAACCCGGGAGGCGGAGGCTGCAGTGAGCCAAGATCGTGCCACTGCACTCCAGCCTGGGTGACAAAGCAAGACTCCATCTCAAAAAAAAAAAAAAAAAAGGCCCCACAGTGGCTCATGCCTGTAATCCCAGCACTTTGGGAGGCTGAGGCAGGTGGATCACAAGGTCAGGAGATCGAAACCATCCTGGCTAACACGGTGAAATCCCATCTCTACTAAAAATAAAAAAAAATAGCTCGGCGTGGTGGCGGGTGCCCGCAGTCCCAGCTACGTGGGAGGCTGAGGCAGGAGAATGGCCTGAACCTGGGAGGCGGAGCTTGCAGTGAGCCGAGATGGCGCCACTGCACTCCAGCCTGGGAGACAGAGCAAGACTCTGTCTCGAAAAAAAAAGAAGACTTACAAACCAAAAATTTTTTGCGCTGTCCTTAATGTATGGCTAAGTTTAGTATTTATATCTTAGTATCACAGACTGTTTCACAGGCCAGAGAAATGTTCCAACCTGGGAAATACGAGAGCAAAAGGCCTTACATATTACTTTCTCTCTGAAAAGTCACCATCTTTCAGAAAAATTTCAGTTATCTTTGAATTTATCTGGTTTTATACAGGGAAAAAAAGTAGTCTTCTGAACTATTCTTTTTCCCCTTATACGTGGGAGCAGTTTTCCTTTGATAGGCAGTATTCCAAATTTGGCAGAACATAATTCCTTTACCCAGAGGATTTACCCCTTCATAGTGTACACATTTAAATACCATGCATGTATGTAGGTATGTAGAGTTGGGCTCTCACCATATTGCCAAACTGGTCTCAAACTTCTGGCTTATGCAATCTGCCACCTTGGCCTCCTAAACTGCTGGGCCGTGGGCCACTGTGCCTGGCCTTCTGTAATTTATTTACTGATTGATTGATTGATTGAGATGGAGTCTTGCTCTGTCATCCAGGTTGGAGTGCAATAGAGCGATCTTGGCTCACTGCAAACTCCACCCCCTGGGTTCAAGCAATTCTCCTGCCTCAGCCTCCTGAGTAGCTGGGATTATGGGCACAAGCCACCACACCTTGCTGATTTTTGTATTTTTAGTAGAGACAGGGTTTCCTCCATGTTGCCCAGGCTGTTCTTGAATTCCTGACCTCAGGTGATCCACCCGCCTTGGCCTCCCAAAGTGCTGAGAGCCACTGCACCCGGACTGTTTATATAAATGTTCTTGACCTTATTCCAAAGCTTTATGGAAGAAGCTCTGGAAGGATTATATGAAGGGTGTGAAGCATTCCAGTTTATTTCACACTTCTCTTAAGGCAGCAAACAAAAAGCATTATCTCGAATGATCTCACCTACAACAACAAAGGGGAAAGGGAATACCATTTATAAATAAGAAAACTGAAGGTCTGAGAGATTAATCTGCCCAACATCATAATAACTGGTAAGTGAGCTAGGGTTTGAATCCAGGACTGCAGCTCCAAAGCCCATTCTATTTTTCCATTTACCACAATGCTTTTCCTCTCATCACAAGCTTCACATGACTATAGGACCTTCTCTCTTCTTATTTTATTTCATATATAATAGGTGTGTCCTCAGCAAATGGCTGCTATCGTTTGAATATGTCCCCCAAAGTTCATGTGTTGGAAACTTAATTCCCAATACAAGTGTTGAGAGATGGGACCTTTAAGAGCTCACTAGGTCAGAGAGCACTGGCCTCATGAATGGATTAATGCCCTTATCTCCGTGATCCTGGGAGTGGGGTTCTGATAAAAGGATGAGTTCCGCACATTCCTTGCGCAAGCCCACCCTCCCTCTTGCATTCTCTTGCCCTTCCACATTCTGCCATGGGATGATGCAGCAAGCTGGCCCTCACCAGATATGGCCTCTCAATCTTGGACTTCCCAACCTCCAGAACCATGAGCCAAATAAATATTTCTTTATATATTACCCAGTCTTGGGTATTCTGTTATAGCAACACAAAATGGACTCAGACAATGGCACTAATTAACAGATGGCATGACGTTTGTCAATGATTAAAATTCTCCATTACACCCCTTTCTGCATCGTTGAAGTTACTGTCCACTTCCTGCTGTTTATCACATTACAGAGCTGATATGGCCAGTGCAAGAATTTTGAGAGTTCTGTTAAATGACTTGCAGGGCAGTCTTTATAGTTTACACTTAAATTACAAGTGAAGTACCAGAGCTTTTTTTTTTTTTTTTTTTTTGGAGACAGAATTTCACTCTTGTCACCCAGGCTGGAGTGCAATAACGCGATCTCGCCTCACTGCAACCTCCACCTCCCAGGTTCAAGCGATTCTCCTGCCTCAGCCTCCTGAGTAGCTGGGATTACAGGCATGTGTCACCATGCCTGGCTAATTTTTGTATTTTTAGTAGAGACGCGGTTTCACCACGTTGGCCAGGCTGGTCTCAAATTCCTGACCTCAGGTGATCTGCCCGCCTCGGCCTCGCAAACTGCTGGGATTACAGGTGTGAGCCACCACACCCGGCCAGGTACCAGAGCATTTTTAACATAATTTCTTTTGCTGTCATTTGTTTAAAACTTGTATTTCAATTGATTTAGAACTTATATTCCTATTCTCCTGGTTAATTTTACTCATCTACCATTTCACTTCGTTGTTTATCATGCTTATGATTTTAAATAAGTATAACATTTTTATTTTTTTGTTGTTGTCATTTTTTTGAGACAGAGTCTCACTGTTGCCCAGGCTAGAGTTCAATGGCACGATCTTGGCTCACTGCAACCTCCGCCTCCCAGGTTCAAGCAATTCTCCTGCCTCAGCCTCCTGAGTAGCTGGGGTTACAGGCATGCGCCACCATGTCTGGCTAATTTTTGTATTGGTAGGAGAGACGGGATTTCGACATGTTAGCTAGGCTGGTCTCAAACCCCTGACCTCAGGTGATCTGCCCACCTCAGCCTCCCAAAGTGCTAGGATTACAGGTGTGAGCCACCGCGCCCAGCCTATCACGTTTATTTTTTAAAGAAACACAAAATTATTTTAAGAATTTGTTTTATTTTACAAGTGTATAGATCCAGGATTCAAGTCAGCACCCATTTTTAATATGATTGACCCTACCAAGAATTATAGGTGTTATTCAAGCCTTTAACAGGAAAATGTACAGGTCCTGTAAATATCACACATTCAGTCAAACAAAACTTTCTGATTTCAGTAAAATTATTAAAGCTGAATGACTACAGATGCCTGGTTCTCTTAAGTCACTGTTTTTAGATTCCAGTCCACACTCCTTGTTCCTTCACACTCTATTTTAATGCAGATACAAAGGGTAGTACTGGCACAGTTCTGAGGACCATCACTTAGGATCCTTTCTTAAGTTTCAAATCTATCTAAGGCAACCAAAATAAGATGAGTCACTAACTGACCTCCAGTTTTATCGGAGTATTGTTCTCAAGTGGAAGGAGCTGAAGCACCCCTTACAACTCATAAATTAGGCATTCGGAAGATGAAATCTACTCATAAACAAGATTAGGAGGCTTTTGTTTTGTTTTGTTTTTGAGACAGACTCTCACTCTGTTGCCCAGGCTGGAGGGCAGTGGCATGATCTCAAAATGTGTACACTTTGAAGCGGTAAAACCTCTGGGTAAAGGAATTAAGTTCTGCCAAATTTGGAATACTGCCTATCAAATCAAACCATGTTGATTTAAGGCCGGCACGGTGGCTCACGCCTGTAATCCCAACACTTTGGGAGGCAGAGGCGGGCAGATCACGAGGTCAGGAGATCAAGACCATCCTGGCTAACACAGTGAAACCTCGTCTCTACTAAAAATACAAAAAATTAGCTCGGCGTGGTGGCAGACGCCTGTAGTCCCAGCTACTCAGGAGGCTGACGCAGGAGAACGGCATGAACCCGGAAGGCGGAGCTTGCAGTGAGCGGAGATCGCGCCACTGCAATCCAGCCTGGGCAACAGAGCAAGAATCCGTCTCAAAAAATAATAATAATAATTTAATTAACACGAACCACCAATTTAAGAAGAATTAAAAAGTACTGAAGGGCTCTGGGTGCGGTGGCTCACGCCTGTAATCCCAGCACTTTGGGAGGCCGAGGCAGGCAGATCACAAGGTCAGGAGATCGAGACCATCCTGGCTAACACGTTGAAACCATGTCTCTACTAAACATACAAAAAATTAGCCGGTCGTGGTGGCGGGCGCCTGTAGTCCCAGCTACTCTGGAGGCTGAGGCAGGAGAATGGCATGAACCCAGGAGGCAGAGCTTGCAGTGAGCCAAGATGGCGCCATTGCACTCCCACCTGGGCGACAGAGAAAGACTCCGTCTCAAAAAAGAAAGTACTGAAGGGCTTTTTTTCCTGATTCTCCCAACCATTTCCTCTACTGTACGCCTACAGCATTTAATTTATTCTTCTCTTATGACACTTATTACTTTAAAACTTGTATTATGGTTTTCAGTAAAGATATCTTTTTCTTCTAGATCAGTGCTATTCATAAGTATGTGAGACACATACATAATTTTATGTTTTCTAGTAGTCATTTATTTTTAAAAAGTAAAATTGATTTTGTAATTTATTATTTAACCCAATATATCGAAATTTTTTTAAGACATAAACAATATAAAAATTATTGAGCCAGGTACAGTGGCTCACGCTTGTAATCCCAGCACTTTGGGAGGCCGAGGCGGGTGGATCACCTGAGGTCAGGAGTTCGAGATCAGCCTGGCCAACATGGCGAAACCGCATCTCTATTAAAAATATAAAATTTGCCGGCCATGGTGCCACATGCCCGTAATCCCAGCCACTCGGGAGGCTGAGGCAGGAGAATTGCTCGAACCTGAGAGGCAGAGGTTGCCCCTTATACGTGAAAGTGGAGTTTTCCTTTGATAGGCAGTATTCCAAATTTGGCAGAACTTAATTCCTTTACCCAGAGGATTTACCCCTTCAAAGTGTACATATTTTGAGATCATGCCACTGCACTCCAGCCTGGGCAACAGAGCGAGAGTCTGTCTCAAAAAAAGAAAAAAAAATTATTGTGGGCTGGGCGCGGTTGCTAATGCCTGTAATCCCAGCACTTTGGGGGGCTAAGGCAGGTGGATCACCTGAGGTCAGCAGTTCGAGACAAGCCTGGCCAACATGGTCAAACCCCTTCTCTACTAAAAATACAAAAATTAGCCAGAAGTGGTGGCGTGTGCCTGTAAACCCAGCTACTCGGGAAGCTGAGGCAGAAGAATTGCTTGAACTCGGGAGACAGAGGTTGCAGTGAGCCAAGATCGTGCCATTGCACTCCAGCCTGGGCCACAAGAGACTCCACCTCAAAAAAAAAATTATTGTGATATTATACATCCTTTTGGTACTAAATCTTCAAAATCAAATGTGTATTTTATACTTACATCACATCTCAATTCAAACAGGCCATGTTTCAACTGTTCACTAGCTGCACGTGGCTGATGACTACCACAGTAGACAGTGCAGTCCTAGGTTACTTATGCCTTAGGGACAGGGGGGAAAATGAGCTATCACACAGCTGGACTGACTTGTTTTCAAATCTTGATTCCACTACTTACAAGCCCTGAGGCAAGCTATTTAGAATCAGTTTTCTCACTAAAAATAATAGGATGTAATAGGCTGGGTACAGTGGCACATGCCTATAATTCCAGCACTCTGGGAGGCCAAGGCAGGAGGACTGCTTGAACTCAGGAGTTGGAGACCAGCCTGGACAACAGAGTGAGACCTCACCTCTACAAAAAAAAAAACAACTTTTAAAATTAACCGAGTATGGTTACTACTAAGGAGGAGATACTCAGGAGGCTGAGGTGGGATGATCACTCGTGCTCGGGAGGCAGAGGCTGCAGTGAATCATGATCATGCCACTGCACTGCAGCCTGGGCAACAGAGTGAGACCTCGTCTCAAAAAAAAAAAAAAAAACCCAAAACAAAACTCACCAGGCACAGTGGCTCACGCCTGTAATCCCAGCACTTTGGGAGGCCGAGGCGGGAGGATCACCAGGTCAAGAGATCAAGACCAGCATGTCCAACATGGCGAAACCCCGTCTCTAGTAAAAATACAAAAATTACCTGGGCGTGGTGGGGTGCGCCTATAGTCCCAGCTACTCAGGAGGCTGAGGCAGGAGAATCGCTTGAACCAGGGAGGCGGAGGTTGCAGTGAGCTGACATCATGCCACTGCCCTCCAGCCTGGACAACAGAGTGAGACTCCATCTCAAAAAAAAAAAAAAAAAGAAAGAAAAAAGAAAAAAAAAGCTCCGGTGATAGATGGTGGTGCAAGCAGATCACCTGAGGTCAGGAGTTCAAGACCAGCCTGGCCAACATGGCGAAATCCTGCCTCTACTAAAAAAACAAAAATTAGCCGGGCGCAGTGGCTCACGCCTGTAATCCCAACACTTTGGGAGGCCGAAGCGGGCAGATAACGAGGTCAGGAGATTGAGACCATCCTGACTAACACAGTGAAATCCCATCTCTACTAAAAAATACAAAAAATTAGCCGGGCACGGTGGCGGGCGCCTGTAGTCCCAGCTACTCGGGAGGCTGAAGCAGGAGAATGGCGTGAACCCGGGAGGTGGAGCTTGCAGTGAGCTGAGATCGCACCACTGCACTCCAGCCTGGGTGACAGAGTGCTGGACATTAGCTGGACATGGTGGTGTGTACCTGTAGTCCTAGCTACTCAGGAGGCTGAGGCAGGAGAATCGCTTGAACCCGGGAGGCAGAGATTACAGTGAGCTGAGATCACACCACTGCACTCCAGCCTGGGCGTCAGAGCAAGACTCTGTCTCGAAAACAAAATCAAACAAACAAAATCAATAAGAATGATAATAATAAAACATCTCTCATAAGATTAAATGAGATAACACCTAGAAAGCATCCAGTCCCTCAGGACAGGGCACACAGAAAACCCTCAGTAAATGCTAACCATTATAAGTAGCAGTAGTATACTTGAACACTAAGCAGTGTCTTGCACACAGGTTTCAATAAATGTTTGCTGAAAGAAGAAAAATTGGTCGGGCGCGGTGGCTCACGCCTGTAATCCCAGCACTTTGGGAGGCCAAGGCGGGCGGATCACGAGGTCAAGAGATCAAGACCATCCTGGCCAAAATGGTGAAACCCCGTCTCTACTAAAAACACAAAAAATTAGCCGGGCGTGGTGGCGGGCACCTGTAGTCCCAGCTACTCGGGAGGCTGAGGAAGGAGAATCACTTGAACCCAGGAGGTGGAGGTTGCGGTGAGCCGAGATCACGCCACTGCACTCTAGCTTGGCGACAGAATGAGACTCCGTCTCAAAAAAAAAAAAAGAAAAAAGAAAAAAGAAAGAAGAAAAATTAATTTACATGATAGCCTATAAGCCATTTTAATTGCTGCTTTTAAAAATATATAAATAAGGCCGGGCGTGGTGGCTCACGTCTGTAATCCCAACACTTTGGGAGATTGAGGTGGGTGGACTGCCTGAGGTCAGGAGTTTAAGACCACCCTGGTCAACATGGTGAAACCTCGTCTCTACAAAAATTAGCCGGGTGTGCTGGCAAGTGCCTATAATCCCAGCTACTCGGGAGGCTGAGGCAGGAGAATGGCTTGAACCCGAGAGGTGGAGGTTGCAGTGAGTCGAGATCATTCCACTTCACTCCAGCCTGAGCAAGAGCGAAACTCCACCTCAAAACAACAACAACAAATATATAAAAATATATATATATAAAACTTATATAAAGAGGAGATTTTTGTTATTGTTCCCGAGTAAATTTGTTTTGAACACATTAAGAGAAATGCACAAAAGAGAAATACAGCATTTCATCTTTTGGACTGTTCAAGTATTTTATTTCCTTCTACAGAACAATGAATTATTAAGCAACTATATACTGTAAAGCATTCTCATCAAGAGATTTCTTAAAAAGTATTTGCCATAAATGACAATGCTACTTTACAGGTAATTCTCAATTATCTGCTGCAATATTTTTATCTGAGGTAGGGATAAAAACATCCCATTTCTGGACTTTACTTGGAGAACCAGCTAGAGGTGAATATACGACCCTTCATGACCTGGACTGGAAACATTTTCAAGTTCTCTATTTCAGTCAATACAGCCCCTTTAATAATTCCCCAAAGCATCTCCCCTTTCCACCTGTGCTACGACTCTCTTGCACACGTTTTGTATTCCCACAGATCACAAAATCACAAAGCACCAGAGCTGGAAGAATCTTAAGAGATAATCCAAGGCCAGCAGCGGTGGCTCACGCCTGTAATCCCACCACTTTGGGAGGCCAAGGCGGGTGGGATTACCTGAGGTCAGGAGTTCAAGACCAGCCTGGCCAACATGGTGAAAACCCGTCTCTACTAAAAATACAAAACTTAGCCAGGCCTCGGCCGGACACAGTGGCTCACGCCTGTCATCTCAGCACTTTCGGAGGCCGAGGTGGGCGGATCACGAGGTCAGGAGATCGAGACCATCCTGGCCAACATGGTGAAACACCATCTCTACTAAAAATACAAAAAATTAGCCGGGCATGGTGGTGGGCACCTGTAGTCCCAGCTACTCGGGAGGCTGAGGCAGGAGAATGGCGTGAACCCGGGAGGCGGAGCTTGCAGTGAGCCGAGATCGCACCACTGTACTCCAGCCTGGGTGACAGAGCTAGACTCTGTCTCAAAAAAAAAAAAACAAAAAAAAATTAGCCAGGCATGGTGGCTGGTGCCTGTAATCCCTGCTACTAGAGAGGTGGAGCCAGGAGAATCGCTTGAATACAGGAGACAAAGGTTGCAGTGAGGTGAGATTGCGCCACTGCACTCCAGCCTGGGTGACAGTGCGAGACTCCGTCTTAACCAAAAGCAAAACAAAACAAAAAAACAACAGAGAAAGATAATCCAGTGTTAGTGCTTTCTGAAGCATGTGCTATTGGTAATATGCAAGATGATTTCAGGTGGTATGTGTTGGTACTGTATATTTTATAGTCATATATTTAGTTTCATATATATTAGAGAAGTATACCTACCACATCAAATTCATGAGTTCACGTATATTTCCGCTTAGAACAAGGCTAAGTGGTGTTGTGTACCTATAGTCCCAACTACTCGGGAGGCTGAAGTGGGAGGAGAGCTTGAGCCCAGGAGTTTGAGGTTGCAGTGAGCCATGATCATGCCACTGCACTCCAGCCAGCCTGGGAGATAGAGTAAGACTTTCAAAGAAAAAAAAGAACAAGGACAAAGCTAAAGTAGACAGTCCTTGCTTAAGAAAAGAGGCCGGGTGCAGTGGTTTACACCTGTAATCCTAGCACTTTGGGAGGCCAAGACAGGCAGATCACTTGAGGTCAGAGGTTCAAGACCAGCCTGGCCAGTGTGGCGAAACCCCCGTTTTACTAAAAATACAAAAATTAGCCGGGTATGGTAGCGCATGTCTGCAGTCCCAGCTACTCGGGAGGCTGAGGCAGGAAAATCACTTGAACCCAGGAGGCAGAGGTTGCAGTGAGCCAAGAATACGCCATTGCACTCCAATCTGGGCGACTGAGAGAGATTCCACCTCAAAAAAAAAAAAAAAAAAAAAAACACTGACAGAAATTTCAAGCTAAGAATAGCAGAGCTGGGTTCCACCCAAATCTAAATCCTAATTTTGTGTTATTTCACTGCCCTAAAATAATTTACTATCTGTATGACATCAAGTGATTAACACTCTCTTATATAATCGCTTCTCGATCACAACAATCTCATTTATCAAACCAACTGCAAGCAATGGTGGTGTCTTAAAGTACTAGTGTCCTTCCACAATGATAGGTGTATAATAGAAGATCAATAATGACTTGATTATGTGGTTAGATTGCTTCCAACCAGAGAGACAGCATAGGAGGAAATTCCATATTGGCTCAAACAAAACAATCATAATATATCCTAAAGCCAAACAATGTTTGGATTAATTGCTGTTTGAATTATTCATTGTCACTGATTCCCTCCATGAATGAATATGGAATCAGGTTCCATTATATATATGGTACATATATAATCCTAGAAACTTTACAATATATACATACCCAGGGAATATATACAGGAAATGACTCATATAAGTTAGACAGCAGAGATCTTAGAAACCGTACTGTAGGGGCAGGGTGTGGTGGCTCCGCCTGTAACCTCAGCATCCGGGAGGCAGAGGAGGGTGGGTCGGTTGAGCTCAGGAGTTAGAGACCAACCTGGGCAACCCGGCAAGACCTTGTCTCTCCTAAAATTAAAAAAAAAACAAAAAAAAAGGATACCCCAACTACTCATTTAACACATCAGGAAGCAGAGAGAGAGAAAATGACTGCTTACAGTCATTTGTTAGCTAATGGCACTGACAGCTCTAGTCTCAGTTCACTTTTTGTGATGTTCCATGGATTCAATATAAATATCAAGGAAATACAACTAAATGCTTCCAGTGTTCTAGTACAAATCCTGCTTAAGGTGAGTGGGGATTTGAAACTCTTTTCATAAAGCAGAAATTCGGTTTATGATGCACTCAGACTAATTAAATTAGCGTTGGGTGATAACGCATTTGCCTGAGAAATCTACAAATACTTCAATGCACTGTTACAACTCAGTTGTTCTTGTGCCCCATTTAGCATACATTTATAAACCTATGGCATTCTCAACAGTCACAGACTAATTTCCTTAGCTACAACCACCCATGGTACATTAGAAAGAGTATGGTCTTTTAAGTCAAAAAGGACTTGCTGAATACCAGCTCTACCACTTAGGATATAACATCAGACAACTTACTTTAGCTCTTTGAGCCTATTTCTCTGCTAAAAGAATAACAGTAGCACTAGCACTAGCACCTCATTATCATTATCGTTGATAATGACAGTCATTAACAACAGTGAGACAATAGAGATGGTGTAGTCCACTATCTCAAGTATACAGTTAAGTGAAAGGTTAAAAGCAGAGTACAAAAATATTTACCTATGAGTCTAAAAGGGGGTTTATGGTTTGCAACACTGAAATGTTAATTCCTGTTCAATACCTAAATTAGTTTATTTAAATATTTACAAAGCATTCACTCTGTGCAAAGCTTAGAGCATGGTTACAAATTTATAATCTGAGACTGATATATCAAGAAAAGGTGGCAAGAAAGAATTTATGTTTTTCTTTTTAGTGTCAGAATTACTTGCAAAAGAAAGATTTCATTATACATTTAAATACAAAAACAAAAAAAACCTTCTAGTTTTTAAAAAGTATTTATCACAGACATGCTTGAAGTATTTGAAATGACAGTATCTGGGATTTGCTTTTAAATATGCCAGCCTCCCAACCCTGTGCCCTAAAAATAAAAGGGCGGGGCCGGGCATGGTGACTCACGCCTGTGATCCCAGCACTTTGGGAGTCCGAGGCGGGCAGATCACGAGGTCAGGAGTTCGAGACTAGCCTGGCCAATATAGTGAAACCCTGTTTCTACTAAAAAATACAAAAATTAGCCGGGTGTGGTGGCGGACGCCTGTAGTCCCAGCTACTTGGGAGGCTGAAGCAGGAAAATCGCTTGAACTCGGGAGGCTGAGGTTGCAGTGAGCCGAGATCGTGCCCCTGCACTCCAGCCTGGGTGACAGAGTGAGACTCTGTCTCTCAAAAAAAAAAAAGGGTGGGAACAGTTGAAGCTGGGTGATGTATACCGGGGGACTTATTACCCTATTCTCTCTACTTCTGTGTAAGAAAATCTATGGGGCACGCACAATGGCTCATGCCTGTAATCCAGCAGTTTGGGAGGCCGAGGCAGGCAGATCACCTAAGGTGAGGAGTTCAAGACCAGCCTGGCCAAGGTGATGAGGAGGCTGAGACAGGAGAATCACTTGAACCCAAGAGGCAGAGGTTGCAGTGAGCCAAGATTGTGCCACTGCACTCCACCCTGAGCAACAGGGCAAGACTTGGTCTCAAACAACAACAACAACAACAACAACAACAACAACAACAACAGCAGCAGCAGCAGCCACGCGCAACAGCTCATGACTGTAATCCCAGCACTTTGGGAGACCAAGGTGGGCAGATCATGAGGTCAGGAGATCAAGACTATCCTGACCAACATGGTGAAACTCTGTCTCTACTAAAAATACAAAAATTAGCTGGGTGAGGTGGTGCGTGCCTGTAATCCCAGCTAATTGGGACGCTGAGGCAGAAGAATTGCTTGAACCAGGGAGTCGGAGGTTGCAGTGAGCCGAGATCGCACCACTGCACTCCAGCCTGGCAACAGAATAAGACTCCGTCTCAAAAAAAAAAAAAAAAAAAAAGAAAATCTAATCTATGAACATCACAAACTTCTTTTATTAGAGACGGTGTCTCACTATGTTGCCAGGCTGGTACTGAACTCCTAGCTCAAGCAATCCTCCTGCCTCAGCCTCCCAAAGTGCTAGGATTTCAAGTGCGAGCCACCGCGCCCGGCTGAACACCACAAACTTCTAAGGAACCAAGGTCTCCAACTGAAACTTCGAAATACAAGACACTAGTGGAAAAAAAAAAGTGCTACTGGCCATTTCAACCAAGAATACGTAAAGTATTTTAAAATGACTGACAACATCAAGCATGCCTTCCTTATCACATACTAGGCAACAGTATCTTCTCTTTCTTTGGTATTATTACTCCACCTACTAGAACAGCCCAGGGAATATTTTTTCTTTTCTGCCTTACACTTTCTAATTTTTTGTTTTTATTTAAATAACTTGAACTACTAATAATTATACACACACAACTAGGACTACTAACACACCATTACTGGCTATTACATCTATTATTTCATAGTGGACCCATGATATACTTGGCCTTTTTAAAAGCATGACTCATCCGAGAGCGTTAAAAAAAAAAAAAAAAGAATCCCAAGGCCAGGCACAGTATCTCACACCTCTAATCCCAGCACTTTGGAAAGCCCAGCTGGGAAGATCACTTGAACCCGGAAGGTGGAGGCTTCAGTGAACTCTCCAACCCAGAAGACTGAGGCTGCAGTGAGCTATGACTGCACCACTGCACTCCAGCCTGGATGACAGAGTGAGACCCTGTCTCCATCATAAAAATTTTTTTTCAGAAAGAAAAGTTCCATAAGGTTCCAAAAAGCAAAAGTTAAGTTTGACATATGCCAAGTACTACAGTGAATCCACATGAATGAAGTGATATGTAGGCACTGTACTAGGTATCACAAGTATTTTAGAGATGACAAGATGACAAGGGTGTGCACAGATGATATGGAAATACGACACCATTTTATACGGTATAAGGTACTTGAGCGTCCTCGGATTTCAATATCTGCAGGAGGCCTGGAACCATCCTCCAGTGATACCAAGGAACAACTGTACTCATATGCTCTGCCTTTTCATAATTCCAATAATGGGCACGGATAGGAAAATGTTCCCTGCATTTGCATGCAAAGGGACAGAAAAGTACATATATCTATTTCACTATCAAATAGTTCTACTTACTGAACAGCAAACACAAAACATATTCTATACATGTTTCTTCAAATGTGCCTAACTAGTTTACTTCTTTAAGTTATGCTCTTTCAAACACATAGATCAGATTTAATTAACTCCCAGACTAAGCAGAATGAAATTTCCTTTCACTGTCTTTAAAGAAAAAGAAAATAGGGTGGGGGCGGTGGCTCACACCAGTAATCTCAGCACTTTGGGAGCCCGAGGCCGGCAGATCACAAGGTCAGGAGATCGAGACCATCCTGGCCAACATGGTGAAACCCTGTCTCTAGTAAAAATACAAAAATTAGCTGGGCGTGGTGGCGCTCGCCTGTAGTCCCAGGTACTCAGGTGGCTGAGGCAGAATTGCTTAAAGCCGGGAGGTGGAGGTTGCAGTGAGCCGAGTTCAAGCCACTGCACTCCAGCCTGGCGACAGAGTGAGACTCCAACTCAAAAAAAAGAAAAGAAGTTTAAAAATAACTCCACCGCCTGAAGAATACACACAGGTGTTCACAGTACACTTCCTTCATTATTTCTGTATGTAAAAACTGGAGGAAAAAACATTAAATTGGCAATTTGGTCCCTCCACCTCCCCCCAACCCCCCAAAACCCCCATTTCCAATTTATATGACGCCTTTCCTCCTCTGGAGCATAAAACTGCCTCCTTTAAGTGGAGGTTTCCAAATGTCCGGAATACACATGAAGGATATATACACTCCTCGAATAGGCCACTTTTTGCCACTTTCCCTAATAATGTGCTGTTTCTACCACAAACTACTAATAATTGTTTGGTCACCAGTATTAGGATCCTAGTGTGATGAAACGACATCTATTATGTGTCCTCAAAGAGCGAAAAGAAAATTCCAAAAAGTTCGACAGAGTTAGGAATCTTAGCTGTATCTACCAGAGGACTATCCTCCTAGTCGTTAAGCTGAAGATAAGAACTCACGTAAGGCCTCACATTTCTAGGGGCTTTGGAAACTTCCTTTCTTTCTGTCTCCTGCTTATGTATGTCTTTTCCTCTATCTGAATTGCTTTTGTATAGAATACTGGAGCACGAGATGAAGGGGGGAAATGCCAAGAGAAGCAAATTTCTACAAGCAAGTGGTCTTGCTATAGCTTGAACGCCTTAAACAAATCTGAAATTAAAAAAAAAAACTAAAAACAGTATCAAGTGGTAGCTTCATTCTATCTGTCCACCTTTAGGGCTAATTTTATATACCTACACCACTGGAAAAAGTTACTACTGTCAGATTTGCTCCCAAACTTTGAGAATTGTCATTATGGTCTGCAGCATTAAACCTAGATTATAAATTATCAATGTCACTTGATTATAAATTACCAATGTCACTTAACTGAATCACACCAAGCAACGACAAATCTAGATTTCATTAAGAGATACTGTTAAAAACACATTTAGACCTCAGAAAGGCAAGATCCCACAACCCAGTCACAAACACAGCTTCAAACGCTTCCCCAACTTTTCCAGCTTTGGGGCGCCAAGTCACTGGGAGTTAACAGCTTAAACATGGGGTTCAATAAAACTGACCAAAGGAAGTGAAGAAAACAAAGCATACATTAATTTCAGCACCAAAAATATGGATTTGCGAATTACATCTACTGCAGTAAACAGCAGATCAAACATCTACTGCTAATAAACAGATCATTCTTTACAGCCTAAGTACGCCAGGCATTTTTTTATGTTTAAATGGCTTGCCACAAATTGTCCTAGTCGAAACTGATGGCAAAATCCTAAACTGATCTTCGGCGAGGAGACACTCTGCATAGAGCATTAAACAAAAGACAGGAGCGAACAGACACGCTCTGGGCCTCGGCGGATTGCGGCCAGGAGCCCAGGTTTTCGTCCCAGACCCCGGCAATAGGGAGGGAAATAAGGGCGGGGGAAAGAAGGAGTGGGAGTGGGATCCTTTTCCCTGAAAGCGCCTGGGAGTGAGGAGCAAAGAGGGAAGGAGCGAGTGCAGCACAGAGGAAGCAAGGAAAGCAGTCGACCGGCGCAGCGGCTTCCAAGGCCGGCAACACCCTCGGGCCCGCACCAGGCCTGGCCCTCCCGGCTTCGTCCCACCTCCTCACCTCCCTCACATCCTGCAGGCACTCGAGCACCGCCAGGTTGTTGCTCCAGGTGTGCTTAGGGCACACGCGGGTCACGTCCTCCCTGCAGGACTCTTCCTCCGCCAGCTTCCAGCCCCCACCAGCCCCCGCTCCTCCCCGCCGGGCCGGAGGCCCACCCGCCGGGAAAGGCGGCTGCGGCGGCTGAGGCTGCTGTTGCTGTTGCTGTTGCTGCTGCTGCTGTTGCTGCTGCTGCTGCTGCTGCTGGAGCTGCGATGACTGAGGCAGCTGGGGCAGCTGCTGACCCGCCGGGCCGCCGCCTCCGGCCTGCCCTACGAAGGACACAAAGTTGGCCCCGGGACCCTGGCCCTGGCTGTGGACGCCCTGGCCGGGGAGTTTCTCGGCCCCGGCCGCGAATAGCAGCAGCAGATGCAGCGCCGCCGACAAGCGGAACATCCTCCGTACACGTCCACACGCCGCCATCTTGAGTCCGCGGCGAGCTCGACGCACTCGCAAGCGCCGCGTATTTAAATGAGGGGGCGGAGACGCTGGGCGTAGCAGCGTGGCCCTGCCGAGCCCCGCCCCGCCGGCGCCGACCCGCGAACCCAGAGTGGGGCGAAGGAGGAGGCCGTGCTGGAAACCGCACACACCCTGGACCGGCGGGCGGGAGAGCGGCGCTCCTTACCCGGGGGGGTTGCTGGGGTTTCTTAAAAAGCCCGGGCAGGGCGGCCTACTCTAATTCCCTTTGCTGTCACAAAAAAAAAAAAAAAAATCAAGGGAATTGGGGTTGCCACAACCAAAATGGCCGGTAGAATATGTCGCCGGTTCAATGACTTGGAAAACAAAAACTTTATATGTAGAGGTGAACTTTGCACAACCAGGTGTATTACGGAATCGGAAAGCCTCTCCTTGTATCGCTCCCTCCTTCCTTCCTTCCTTCCATCTGCCTCAGAAGTCTTTCTTAGCCAAAGAGAGAGACAGCATTGAATAGGGTTAAGAGCATAAGTTCTGGGGTAAGAAAAAAAATTAAGGTTATAATCCTTGCTCTGGCAGGGTACGCAAGAGCTCAAATGTAAAGTACCATTGACAAGATTCGAAATAATAATTTAAGTGCCTGGCCCACAACACTGAACTCAAAAAGTCACAGCCAGTATTGTTAATAAACTGGGAAGCCCTTTGTGCATGAATCCTGATTTTAAGCCAGCATTTAGATTCATGTTTAAAGGATGAAAAAATAATAATAAAACACATCTTTGAGGACTCGGGTTAAGTCTGTGTGTCGGTAACTGTTCTCATTGACCTGCATGCAATATCGCAGGCACCCCACACTAGCATCCCCTCCCTGTCCTTAGGAGAGAGGATATGTTCCCAAAGCCTCTTCACATCCGCTGTGTAATCTGAGCCATGCATCAGGCCTGCGTTAGGTTCTCATTTAACTGAAGAATGGCACAGAGATGTTAACAGTTCTGCGTGGAGGGATTAAATGAGCTGCCCAAGAGGAACTCTGCCATCCTGTAGACAGCTAGTCTAGCCACCAGAACCCCTGGGGCTTCCCACCACCCCGGCGCACTTTCATCCCACTCTGTCCATGCACATGTTGGGGAATGAGGGCAGTTTGGGATGTGTAATCTCCACTGGTCATTGTGTCCAAAAATGCGAATTACATCTACTGTAGTAAACAGACAGCTTCTGCTGTCCTGACCCGCAAATGAGCAGTCAAGACCAGGTTAGACATAACTAGAACCTGAGAAGTCAGGAGCTCAGGGAACCCAAAACGAGCTCCTGAGACTGAAGATATTCTGTGAGTACAAATTACCCACTGTGGCTGACCCCAGGCCTCTATCATGGGGAATGAGAGCTTGTTGGCATCTCCACCAACAGTCACCTTTGCTACTGTCATAAAATGATCATGAGGCTGCTGCTAACCTTGAGCACTGACTAAGGCAGCCCCATGTTTATTAGCAAACACATGGCATAGGTAAGTTTCAGTCAGGCAGGCTGGACACATCACCAGAAGTCCTTGAGATGTCACTAGTGTATGTTAATTTTTTTTTTTTTTTTTTTTTGAGACGGAATCTCACTCTGTTGCCCAGGCTGGAGTGCAGTGGCGTGATCTCTGCTCGGAGCTGCCACCTCCACCTCCTGGGTTCAAGCAGTTCTCCTGCCTCAGCCTCCGAGTAGCTGGGATTACAGGCATGTGCCACCACACCCAGCTAATTTTTGTATTTTTAGTAGCTACGGGGTTTTGCCATGTTGGCCAGGCTGGTCTCGAACCCCAAACCTCAGGTGATCTGCCCACCTCAGCCTCCCAAAGTGCTAGGATTACAGGCGTGAGGTACTGCGCCTGGCCTCCATTAATTTTCAATGCTGAGTCTGCATGTGTTCAGACAAGTGGGAGATTATTTTAAGCCAGTTTAACTAGAAATTGACAATCCTAGATAAGCCATCAGTTACTTATCTTTCAGCCTGAACTGAGGAAACCACAGCCACAGATTGCCTCCAGAGATAGGGAGGAGTACACATGGCTATCTTGAAATCTCAGTGACCAAGAAGCAAGAAACAGATAAATCTGGGAACCTGGCCAGCTCAGGCTGTGTCAGGCAAGCGTAGACCTTACGGAAGCCACGAGCCCCCAAACCCGTGGGAAGACAGTTGCCTTAACTCAGGTCTTCTGGTCTCATTGCCTTTTCAATATAACATATACTATCTCTATCAGAAACGGGGAATTCTTTTTTCTTTTTTTTTTGAGAGGAGTCACACTGTCGCCAGGCTGAAGTGCAGTGGCGCGATCTCGGCTCACTGCAACCTCTGCCTCCGGGATTCAAGCAATTCTCTTGCCTCAGCCTCCCAAGTAGATGGGACTACAAGTGTGCGCCACCATGCCCAGCTAATTTTTGTATTTTTAGAGACGGGATTTCACCATGTTGGCCAGGAGAGTCTCAATCTCTTGACCTTGTGATCCATCCTCCTCGGCCTCCCAAAGTGCTAGGATTACAGGCATGAGCCACTGTGCCCGGCCAAGAAACGGGGAGTTCTTTTTACCCTTTATTGTATCCTTTGTTTCCTGATCCTCACTTTCTTAATTTATTCATCAAGCAGGTATCTGTTGAACATTTTCTTTTTTTTTTTTTTTTTGAGACGGAGTCTTGCTCTGCCACCCAGGCTGGAGTGCAGTGTTGTGATCTCAGCTCACTGCAACCTCCGCCTCCTGGGTCCAAGCGATTCTCCTGCCGTAGCCTCCCAAGTAGCTGGGATTACAGGCGTGCACCACCACAACCGACTAGTTTTTGTACTTTTAGTAGAGACGGGGTTCCATCATGTTGGCCATGCTGATCTTGAATTCCTGACCTCAAGGGATCCACCTACCTTGGCCTCCCAAAGTGTTGGGATTACAGGGATAAGCCACCGGGCCCAGCCATGAGCATTTTCCTTGTTTGTTTTCAGACGGGGTCTCCCTCTGTCACCCAGGCTAGAGTGCAGTGGCATGATAATTGTGGCTCACTGCAGCCCCAACCTCCTGGGCTCAAGCAGTCTTCCCACCTCAGCCTCCTAAGTAGCTGGGATTACTGGTGTGTGCCACCACGCCCAGCTAATTATTTTTTTTTGTAATTTTAGTATTTTTTTTTGTTTTTGAGACAGGGTCTTGTTCTGTCACCCAGACTAGAATATAATGGCATGATCATGTTCACTGCATCCTCAGCCTCCCAAGCTCAAGTGATCCTTCCACCTCAGCTTCCCAAAGTGCTGGGATTACAGGTGTCAGCCCTGCACCTGGGCTGTTGAGAATTTGTTCTTTTATTATTATTATTATTATTATTATTATTATTATTATTTGAGATGGAGTGTTTCACTCTTGTTGCCCAGGCTGCTGTGCAATGGCATGATCTCAGCTCTGCAACCTCTGCCTCCCAGGTTCAAGCGATTCTCCTGCCTCAGCCTCCCCAAGTAACTAGGATTACAGGCGCCTGCCACCACGCCCAGCTAGTTTTTGTATTTTTAGTAGAGAGAGATTTCACCATGTTGGCCAGGCTAGTCTCGAACTCCTGACTTCAGGTGATTGCCTGCTTCGGCCACCCAAGTGCAACCATGAAAAGAGGACTCTAAGTGTTCCAAAATCAGACGTTAATAACTAGTTCAAGATTCTAAGGAGGTGGGAATAAGCATTCAAAATGAAGGCCTGCTAAGCATGGTGGCTCACACCTGTAATCCCAGCACTTTGGGAGGCCGAGGCGGGTGGATCACCTGAGGTCAGGCCTTTACTAAAAATACAAAAATTGGCTGGCCATAATGGTGCAACCCTATAGTCCCAGTTACTCAGGAGGCTTACGCAGGAAGATCACTTGAAAGCGGCAAGTGGAGGTTGCAGTGAGCTGAGATTATGCCACTGCACTCCAGCCTGGGTGAGAGAGTGAGATCCTGTCTCAGAAAAATAAAAAAATTTAAAAATTTAAAAAAAAAGGGGGTCAGGCGCAGTGGCTCATGGATGTAATCCCAGCTACTCGGAGGCTGAGGCAGGAGAACTGCTTGAACCCAGGAGGTGGAGGTTGCAGCTCCGAGCAGAGATCACGCCGCTGCACTCCAGCCTGGGCAACAGAGCGAGACTCGGTCTAAAAAAAAAAAAAAACAGTGCCTATCAAAGACTCAGTGTTGCAGGCTGGGCGCCGTGGCTCATGCCTGTAATCCCAGCCCTTTGGGAGGCCAAGGCAGGCAGATCACAAGGTCAAGAGATCGAGACCATCCTGGCCAACACGGTGAAACCCCGTCTCTACTAAAAATACAAAAATTAGCTGGGCGTGGTGGCCTGCGCCTGTAATCCCAGCTACTCAGGAGGCTGAGGCAGGAGAATTACTTGAACCCAGGAGGCAGAGGTTGCAGTGAGCCGAGATTGCGCCAGGGCACTCCAGTCTGGCAACAGAGCAAGACTCTGTCTCCAAAAAAAAAAAAAAAAAAAAAAGGCTCAGTGTTGCTCTCTGTTGCTGACAAGTTGGACATTCAGGGGCAGCAGTAGCTGGATGTACCTTGGTGAGTGGGAGTCCATGCTACTGAGCTCACATGGAACTCGCATGTCTGCTGCTATGGCTGCTCTGTTCACGTGCCCAGCATGTCGGGTCAGGAGGAGCTAAAGGCTAGCTCATGTGAATTGGCTGTGTCATTTTGCTTACTTGGTTGCTCAGTGCCTCTTCTATGGTGGAGGCTTTCTGGAGGGCATTAAGAGATACAAAAATCTTTATATATTGTACTCACTCCCTTATGTTCATCCACATGCCTCTACTCCAGGCCAGGCCATTGGACTTTGTCCAGGAATCTGTATATATTCTCATCTTACATACTAAGTGGAATGACTAAGAGCACAGCCAGCATTTCCACTAGTTTGGAAAAGTTTTCACTCTCCACCATCTTTCAGAACCACATTTGCATTCTTTAGGTCTTTAATGCTGGCTCTAATCTTCACCAATCCCCATCCTCCCAATGGAACTTTTTTTTTTTTGTCATTAGTTATCATGAGTTTATTATAAAAGAGAGATATGGAGGCCAGGTGCGGTGGCTTACGCCTGTAATCCCAGCACTTTGGGAGGCCGAGGTGGGTGGATCACGAGGTCAGCAGATCGAGGCCATCCTGGCTAACATGATGAAACCCTGTCTCTACTAAAAATACAAAAAATTAGCTGGGCGTGGTGGCAGGCACCTGTGGTCCCAGCTACTTGGGAGGCTGAGGCACAACGGAGAACGGCGTGAACCCGGGAGGTGGAGACTGCAGTGAGCCGAGATTGCGCCACTGCACTCCAGCCTGGGCGACAGAGCAAGACTCCGTCACAAAAAGAAAAAAGAGAGAGAGATGGAAATTATTTACATGATGAAAGATTTCAGCTGGGTGCGGTGACTCACGCCTGTAATCCCAGCACTTTGAGAAAGATTTCAGAACTTCAGTGGAATGGGCAGCTTCATGTTGCTGCCATTTTCAATAGTGTCTTATTTCAGTCTACGTACTTTCCAAGAATGTCACCATCTCTAAATAGGAAATAATTCTTGTCATCTAGAATTACTTTGGTGCCTCCATATTCTGGGAGAAGAACTTTATCTCCAACTTTCATGCTAACTGGTTGAATCTCTCCACCTTTTCCTTTATAACCCGATCCAACAGCGACTACTATTGCTTGCAATACTTTTCCTTGAGATTTTTCTGGAAGCATAATGCCTCCTTTGGTTACAGTTTCAGCAGCGCTCCTTTCAACCAGTACTCGCTCAAAGAGTGGAAGAAACTTTCTTTTTTATTTATTTATTTTTTTTGAGACAGAGTCTCGCTCTGTCGCCCAGGCTGGAGTGCAGTCCTGCGATCTCGGCTCACTGCAAGCTCCACCTCCCGGATTCACGCCATCCTCCTGCCTCAGCCTCCCGAGTAGCTGGGACTACAGGCACACGCTGCCACGCTTGGCTAATTTTTTGTATTTTTAGTAGAGACAGGGTTTTACCGTGTTAGCCAGGATGGTCTCGATATCCTGACCTTGTGATCCGCCCGCCTCGGCCTCCCAAAGTGCTGGGATTACAGGCGTGAGCCACCGCACCTGGCCGAGTGGAAGAAACTTTCTAAACGCCTGTCCTGCCATGACTCCCTCCACCTCAGACCTGTACTCTCAGAACACTGTTTTTTGTTGTTGTTTTTTTTTTGAGATGAAGTCTCGCTCTTGTTCCCCAGGCTGGAGTGCGATGGTGTGATCTCGGCTCACTGCAACCTGTGCCACCCGGGTTCAAGCGATTCTCCTGCCTCAGCCTCCTGAGTAGCTGGGATTACAGGGGCCTGCCACCACGCCCAGCTAATTTTTGTATTTTTAGTAGAGACGGGGGTTTCACCATGTTGGCCAGGCTGATCTTGGACTCCTGACCTCAGGTGATCTGCCCACTTTGGCCTCCCAAAGTGCTGGGATTACAGCCACTGAGCCTGGCCCTGGAACATTGTTTTTAACGTACAATCTTAGCCACGGGTAGGGAGCAATTTCACAGATTTACATCTGGCCTTTCCTGCCCATGATAGTCCCTGCCCCACAGGCCAGAAATACAATGTGGGGTTATTCCAGGTCATTTCCAGTTATACATTTGGGGACTATGTAAATCTCTGGGTGGGTCCACACATCCAGTGAGCTGAGAGCCACACCTTACCACTTTAGGCAGGAGTCCATTTATTACCTGACCCCTACAGGCCAGGGGGCTATAATGATGTTTTTGGCCTCTAATGATCGATTTCACCTTGAAGTCTGTGTCCAATAGTCTTGAAAATGTTCGGTTACTTCCCTTTTGCCAATGTACAGTCACCCAGGTAAGTAGCCACAAGTTCCTCTGGGGAAGGCCTGAGGGCCCTTGTGCCATGGTACGGCTGCCATGGTGTTGTAGGGTCTTTGGTGTTAGGCTCCTGGCCACCACTTTCATCAATGGATTCTGGATCTGAAAATTGGCTCAGATTGGGCAGGGCGCAGTGGCTCACACCTGTAATCCCAGCACTTTGGGAGGCTGAGGTGGGCGGATCATGAGGTCAAGAGATTAAGACCATCCTGGCCAACATGGTGAAACCCCGTCTCTACTAAAAATAGGAAAATTAGCTGGGTGTGGTGGAACATGCCTGTAGTACTAGCTACTCAGGAGGGTGAGTCAGGAGAATTGCTTGAACTTGGGAAGTGGAGGTTGCAGTGAGCCACGATCACACCTCTGCGCTCTAGCCTGGGTGACCGAGTGAGACTCCATCTCAAAAAAAAAAAGGCTCAGCTCTAGAAACTGGCCAAAGGAGCATGACTTATTGGGGATGACCACCCTTAGCCTCCTGTTCCTCCATTCTTGTGGACCTTATTGGCTATAGATGTTGAATAGTTCCCTTGCTGGTCTTGGGTGATGTTATCCTTTATTAACCATCTCTATACTCCCCGCTGGTCAAGACCCCTTGGTCGCTATTTTCTTATTATTTTTTGAGATGGAGTCTTGCTCTGTCACCCAGGCTGGAGTGCAGTGGCACAATCTTGGCTCACTGCAACCTCTGCCTCCCGGGTTCAAGAGATTCTCCTGCCTCAGCCTCTCGAATAGCTGGGACTACAGGCGCGTGCCACCACACCCAGCTAATTTTTGTGTTTTTAGTAGAGACAGGGTTTTACCATGTTGGCCAGGCTGGTCTTGAACTCCTGACCTCAAGTGATCCTCCTGCCTTGGCCTCCCAAAGTGCTAGAATTATAGGTATGAGCCACCGCATCTGGCCCTTGGTCATCACCTTTGATCTTGCTGGTAATGGTGGTAATTGTGGTCTCCTGGCTTCTGGCACTTAAACATTGCCACCGGGTCTTTATTATTCTGGGGCCCTAGTCAGCCCCGTCTTACCACCTGTTTTCTTGGAACACTCCTGGCACTACTTGTGTGAGTCCAGGTCTGCCAGGAAGCAGACAACAAAAGGGGATTAGCTATGCAAGAAATTTATTAGGGGCAACAGTTGTAGGAAAAATGAGGTGGCTGAGAGAGCCATGTGACCATGATGCAGGTCCAACACTGTGTGAAGTACAGAGGGAGGGAAGGAAGGACGGGAGGATTCGGTGGAAACATCTAAGACTCAACTTAAACTGAAATTCATTTCTACGAAAGTCAGCCAAGACCCGGCACGGTGGCTGACGCCTGTAATCCCAGCACTTTGGGAGGCCGAGGCAGGCAGATCACCTGAGGTCGAGAGTTCGAGACCAGCCTGACCAACATGGAGAAACCCCGTCTCTACTAAAAACACACAAAAAATTATCTGGGCATTGTGGTGCATACCTGTATTCCCAGCTACTCGGGAGGCTGAGGCAGGAGAATCACTTGAACCCAGAAGGCAGAGGCTGCAGTGAGCCAAGATCTCCAGCCTGGGCGATAAGACCAAAACTCTGTCTCCAAAAAAAAAAAAAAGAAAGTTGGCCAAGGACATAGGATAGTCCTCATGCAAAAGTTACCTGTCACTGAGTCTTCCAGAAATGGGCCTGCATCAGTAGCCCTATCACTCTTAGTCAAGACTAGGAGGATCCTTGGGATGAATGCAGTTGTAGATTTCGGTGCTCAGCAGATGAAACAGAGGTCAATCATGTTCCCCACAGCTGGAGATCTGAGAGGCTCATTTTCAAGGTCACCACATCTGAGTAACTTCTTTAACTGGAGAATCTCTTTCATATAAAAGGCATAGCATGGCTGGGCATGGTGGCTCACGCCTGTAATCCCAGCACTTTGGGAGGCCAAGGCGAGCAGATCACCTGAGGTCAGGAATTGAAGATCGGCCTGGCTGACATGGTGAAGCCCAGTCTCTACTAAAAATACAAAAATTAGCCGGGTGCAGTGGCTCATGCCTGTAATTCCAGCACTTTGGGAGGCTAAGCGGGGCAGTTCATGAGGTCAGGAAATCGAGACCATCCTGGCTAACATGGTGAAACCCTGTCTCTACTAAAAATACAAAAATTAGCTGGGTGTGGTGGCATGTGCCTGTAACCCCAGCTACTTGGGAGGCTGAGGTACAAGAATCACTTGAACCCAGGAGTCGGAGGTTGCAGTGAGCCAAGATCGCGCCACTGCACTCCAGCCTGGCAGGAGTGAGACTCCATCTAAAAAAAAAAACCAAAAAAAATTAGCCAGGTGCGGTGGCATGCGCCTGTAATCCCAGCTACTCGGGAGGCTGAGGCAGAAGAATCACTTGAACCTGGGAGGCAGAGGTTGCAGTGAGCCAAGATCATGCCACTGCACTCCAGCCTGGGTGACAAAGTGAGACTCAGTCTCAGGGAAAAAAAAAAAATTCTGTTTAGACTACTAAGCTAGGACATTGGTGACTTCATATTGACAAGACTTAAGGGATTAAAAATGAAATAACAGGACAGGCGTGGTGGCTCATGCCTGTAATTCCAGCACTTTGGGAGGCTGAGGCAGTGGATCACTTGAGGCCAGGAATTTGAGACCACCCTGGCCAACATGGCGAAACCCTGTCCCTATTAAAAATATAAAAAAATTAGCTGGGCATGGTGGTGTATACCTGTAGTCACAGCTACTTGGGAGGCTGAAGTGGGAGGATCGCTTGAACCTGGGAGGCGGAGGTTACAGCAAGCCGAGATTACACAACTGCACTCCAGCCTGGGTGACAGAGTGAGACCCCATTTCAAAAAAAAAGAAAAGAGTAACAAGTAACATATTTCTAGACACCCCCACATTATCCAGCTAAGAGACCTGAACTTATCTGTCACAGCAACCTCAGTGACTGTCTAGACTGAGAATCCAAGACTCCTGGAGAAGAAAAACTCACCCAGCATTCTGATCTGTAGACAGTAGAGACCGGACTGTAGTTTGAATATTACTTCCTTTATGGCAATTTGCCAGTTTGCAGGAATTTCATGTCTTTTGGAGAGGGTCTCAATCAGAGAAACAAATGTTAGCATTTGATATTTCGTTTACTTCCTTGACTCAAGGGCAAGTGACTCCTGTGAGCTGAGGGGGTAGCATACTGTTTGCCTAGTGAAATACCATCTCTCTATCTCAAGTCAGGACATCATCTTCAAGAGAGGAACTGGGGTCATGGCTAACTCTGGAGCTTCCACTGGGGTACAAGTGACATGTCAGAACTTCACTGAGCTTAGATTCCATGGCAATTTCCCATCTTCCCCCCACCCTGTCACCCTTTCTCATGTTAGGCCCTCATTCTTTCCCATCTGTTCCTGCACAATCTAACCAGCAATTTTTTGTATCAGGCTTATGAGAAAGGAGGAACCCACATCATCACTCAACACCCCCACCATAGCTCAAGCCTGGGAATTCCCCTGGACCCTCCTGGAGGCACTCTTTTAACTCTGGTGACATTTCTCTTAAATGGGAGGGTCTACAGGCATTGGAGTTTGAAGGCAGAGCATAACCATTTATCCAGGGCAGGCATCCCCTTCTTTATTCCAGGAAATAAGTGGCCTGCCAACTTCCCACTTACAACTTTCATTAACCAGCAGCTTATCCAACTGTTGGCAGCTCACACAGAGCTGGCTTAGGTAACAAAAGTGTCAGTTTTTTGTTTTTGTTTTCCTTTTTTGAGACAGTCTTGCTCTGTTGCCCAGGCTGGAGGGCAGTGGCACAGTCTAGGGTCACTGCAACCTCTGCCTCCCAGGTTCAAGCACTTCTCCTGCCTCAGCCTCCCAAGTAGCTGGGATTACAGGTGCCTGCCACCACGCCTGGCTAATTTTTTGTATTTTTAGTAGAGACGAGGTTTCACCATGTTGGCTACGCTGGTCTTGAACTCCTGACCTCGTGATCCACCTGCCTTGACCTCCCAAAGTACTGGGATTACAGACGTGAGCCATCGTGCCCGGCCATTTTTTTTTTTTTTAACCCAAGCATCTGTTCAGTGATGTCCTGAACTTTTTTTCCCCCTCAGCCTTCAACTCTCCCTTTATCCAAATCCAGATATTTAAGTTGGTACCTATGTTCAGCCTCTAGGGAAGCCTTTCTGCTGGGTGTCTATAACTGGATAAACCTGTTATTACTCCTCAGGGACCAGCGTGGGTTCATGGCACTCCTCACATCTCGACAGTAGACTCCTTATTCAGCTGGCCCTGCACCCTGCTTTCTAGAGCAAGCCCAACAGCTCCTGCACTTTCCTCCTCTCTTCAGCTGACCTTTCCGATGACCACTGCTGGGCAGTTCTAGCCCATGTGTCACAGCCTCTTCTGTGAACCCGTTTTTTCTTCTGTTGGACAGTGGGGTTCCCAGCCTCAGCACCCAGAAAACTACTTGAAGACTGTAGTGCCACATCATGAGTATGACTGTCTGCTTTGTTGTAATTTTCAATGCAGAAGAAATAATTTGTGGGGGCTCAGCCTAGGGTGTTCTGGAGACAGAGCTATGAAGAGTGAAAATGAGCTTTCACCCAGGCTCTCCAACTCCTGCTTAGCTGTTGGTAACACAAAGTATAGACTGGGAAGACGAGGACATATAAAATTTAATTAAATACTATCTGTCATTTTCCTTTATTAGGATTTTTTCTTTTTTTTGAGGTGAAGTCTTGCTCCCGTTGCGCAGGCTGGAGTGCAGTGGCGCGATCTTGGCTCACTGCAACCTCCACCTCCCAGGTTCAAGAAGAAGCTGGGGCTGGGTGTGGTGGCTCACGCCTGTAATCCCAGCACCTTGGGAGGCCAAGGCGGGCAGATCACGAGGTCAGGAGATCGAGACCATCCTGGCTAACATGGTGAAACCCCATCTCTACTAAAAATACAAAAAAATTAGCCGAGTGTGGTGGCAGGTGCCTGTAGTCCCATTTACTCAAGAGGCTGAGGCAGGAGAATGGCATGAACCCGGGAGGCAGAGCTTGCAGTGAGCTGAGATCGTGCCACTGCACTCCAGCCTGGGAGACAGAGCAAGACTCCGTCTAAAAAAAAAAAAAAAAAAGAAGCTGGGATTACAGGTTTACGCCACCATGCCTGGCTCATTTTTGTATTTTTAGTAGAGACAGGGTTTCGCCATGTTAGCCATGCTGGTCTCGAACTCCTGACCTCAGGTGATCCACCCTCTTTGGCCTCCCAAAGTGCTGGGATTACAGGCATGAGCCACTGCACCCAGGCTTTATTAGTATTTTTAACCTGTTTCTTCCCCCATAAGATAGAATAATAATATGTATTCCATAACATTAAGAATTACTTATTAGTAATATATATTTACTAAGATGTTACTTAATATATTAGTAAACCATAAAGAGATAAAACAAGAGAGTGTTACCAACAAACATAAGTTGACAAAGAACAAGGACAAACAAACGTCTATTTTTAGAATTTTGGCCAGACATGGTGGCTCATGCCTGCAATCCCAATGCTTTGGGAGGCTGAGGCGGGAGGATTGCTTGAACTAGAAGTTTGAGACCAGTTGGGCAACAAAGCAAGACCCCTGTCTCTACCAAGAAAAAAAAAAGCAAAAAAAAAAAAAAAAAATTGGCTGGGCACAGTGGTCCACAACTACAGTCCCAGTTACTTAGGAGGTTGAGGAGACAGGATTACCTGAGCCCAGAAGTTTGAGGATGCAGTCGAGATAGGATAGTGCCACTGCACTCTAGCCTGGGTGACAGTGAGACCCCGTTTCTTAAAAATTTTTTTTTTCAGAATTTCACTTATAGTCAATCACTGACATGGAAAACAAAAAAAGGGTACTGTGAAAAACAAAAACAATGGTGTTGGGTTTTGTAATTTGGGGTTCACTTCTATCCTAGGACCTCTGTCATTTTCCCTCAGAGCACCAGGCTCCATGAAGTTAGTAAGCTTATACCTATGGATTCAGTTCTCCTGGAATCCAGTATACTCCATTTGCTGTTCAGCTGGAAACTGGAAAACATTTTCAGCCTTTCCAGCCTAATTCCACAGCACCATGATTTATGGCAACAAAGATCCTTGAACTCAAACAGAACAAAGAAACTGAGGCAGGTGGCCAGAACTGTGCTGAGCAGGAACCCTGAAACCCATACTTGCCCATTGCTGCTGCCACAGTCAGAAGTGCCACCAATGACTAAAAGAAATAAAGGGAACAAAAGTCCTCTCCTCCTCTCTCTTCCTCCCACTTTAAAGTCTCCTGGATTCAAAGAAACTAGCAGGAAGCCAGCAGACAAGTCTGGGAAATGTAGATCCCTAGATCTGAGA
This sequence comes from Gorilla gorilla gorilla, assembly GCF_029281585.2. NCBI lineage: Eukaryota > Metazoa > Chordata > Mammalia > Primates > Hominidae > Gorilla > Gorilla gorilla. The sequence goes on from NC_073242.2 coordinate 105,122,889, forward strand.
GTAAACAGACATAAGACCAGGACTTTTTTTTTTTTTTTTTTGAGATGGAGTCTCACTCTGTCACCCAGGCTGGAGTACAGTGGTGCAATCTCAGCTAACTGCAACCTCTGCCTCGCGGGTTCAAGCAATTCTCCTGCCTCAGCCCCCTGAGTAACAGGCGTCCGCCACTACGACCAGCTAATTTTTATATCATTTAGTAGAGATGAGGTTTCACCTTGTTGGCCAGACTGACCTTGAACTTCTGACCTCAGGTGATCTGCCCACCTTGGCCTCCCAAAGTGCTGGGATTAAAGGCGTGAGCCACACGGCCAGGGTACAGGGTTCTTAAGAGGCAAACACATCGCTTTCCATTGGCAACAGCAAAACAGAACTGCAAGCTAAAGCCTCAACCACTTCATTTGTGTGAAAGAGAGAAAATCTATGGCTGGGTGAGGTGGCTCATGCCTGTAATCCCAGCACTTTGGGAGGCTGTCAAAATGGACAAATCACTTGAGGTCAGGAGTTGGAGACCAGCCTGGCCAACATGGTAAAACCCTGTCTCTACTAAAAATAGACAAATAAGCCAGGCATGGTTGCAGGCGCCTGTAAATCCCAGGTACTGGAGAGGAATGAGGCAGGGGAATCGCTTGAACCCGGGAGGCAGAGGTTGCAGTGAGCTGAGATTGAACCACTGCACTCCAGCCTGGGACAACAGAGTGAGATTCAGTTAAAAAAAAAAAAAAAAAAGGCCGGGTGTGGTAGCTCACGCCTGTAATCCCAGCACTTTGGGAGGCTGAGGCAGGCAGATCACAAGGTCAGAAGTTTGAGACCAGCCTGACCAACATGCTGAAACCCGTCTCTACTAAAAATACAAAAATTAGCCGAGCATGATGGCGCACACCTGTAATCTCAGCTACTCAGGAGGCTGAGACAGGAGAATCTCTTGAACCTAGGAGGCGGAGTTTGCAGTGAGCCAAGATGGCGCCACTGCACTCCAGCTAGGGCTACAGAGCAAGATTCCGTCTCAAAAAACAAACAAACGAACAAACCCGAGAAATCTACCAGGTTGGGATTATATCTCTCTCCCAAGAGGCAGACATGTTCCTGCCTCTAGAAGTCAAAGAGACAAAAGGCACTAGGAGCCATTATACATAGCAAATTCTTTATTTTCATATTAACATTAAAACATAAAACAGAAACATTAAAACAGGGCATAAACAGAGTTCCCATGGCCCTGTTTTCAAAGCAGGGGCAAGAATACATACAATGACAAGACATTTTGGGTTCGTTTAACTCCAAATCCTCAAGTGGGGAAAAAAACTTAGAGGTAGTGACAAAGGAATATGGTGGGGCAGAAACTGGTGGAGCCCAGAAGACTAAAGCCTGGATTTATAAATGTGATATCCTACAACGGGGACTGGGAATGGCATCAGCATTTTTTTTTTTTTTTTTTTGAGATGGAGTCTTGCTCTGTCACCCAGGCTGGAGTGCAGTGGCGCGATCTCGACTCACTGCAACCTCTGCCTCCCAGGGTTCAAGCAATTCTCCTGCCTCAGCCTCCCAAGTAGCTGGGACTACAGGCATGCGCACCACTGCACCCAGTTAATTTTTGTATTTTTAGTAGAGATGGGGTTTCACCATATTGGTCAGGCTGGACAAGGCTTTTTTTCTTTGGAGAAATCACTCACGATCATATGAATTTGCTTCCAAAACATCCAAATTTAATGTACTAATGCAAGGACTGGTAAGACTTAAGATTCACATAATGTCCCTCATAGTTAAGTCTCTTGCTTCCTACTATTAGTGAAATCAATCAGCATCAGGTACTTCAAAGAAAGTCAAATCCTAAGCCTGCCCAGGCCCAGAGACAAAGCCAGCCAGGACCTGACCACCTGTATCCTCTTGGTGGCAATCTGCTGAAGCCAGATGAGTTCTGCTTTTTAATTCCAATCCTATTCTGCCACTGAAACTAGGCCTGGGCAACCACTCTTAATCATTAACATATCAAAAGGAGTATCTCCTCTGAGAAAAGAGCTTTTCTCAGGTTCTAGAAGCTAGCTGTTACAAAAGACGTCTTCAAATAGGGGCCGGGTGCAGTGGCTCACGCCTATAATCTTGGCACTTTAGGAGGCTGAGATGGGAGGATTGCTTGAGGCCAGGAGTCCAAGACCAGCCTGGACAACGTAGTGAAACATCTATTTCTACAAAAAATTTAAAAAAGGAAAAAATTATGTCCTAAAATATTAAAGGGTCATTAAAAGGCACAACTAGAACTTGGAACTCTGGGGAAATCTAGTGCAACAACCCCTTGCCAGAGAGAAAGATCCTAGAAACAGCTCTTGAATTGACAGGTCAGAAGTGTTTTATAACAAAAACGATAACAACTCTTCAATAATCATTTGAGAAAATCAGACTGTTAGCCATTTTCTCCCATGAACAGGACACTGACCTGCCCACATCTTGAAGCATATTCTGTTGTGGAAGTGGGTTGGCAAAGTAGTCTGAGGCAAGGCAAAGAAATACAAACTGAGCCCTAGAAAAGGTTAGGGAGGCAAATCAAAGGAAACTGGAATCAAACATCAGCTTCACATGGGGAAGGCTTTAATTGGATAACTGGAATGTATAAAGAACACTTAAGAGCAGCCCCTCAGTCTGAGGGATTGGGTTTATTTAGATAGGAACTCTCAAAATGGGAGACAAGTTCTTCTCATGTTTTCAATAGCAGTCTGAATAGCTTTTGTAAATTCTCTTATGTCTTTTCTCCTGATCTCTGACACTAGGTGAGACTCAAGTAAAAGCTTTGACCTATCACTCATCTTTTCCTGGCGAGAGAGAGTGTTCTTCAAAGCACTAGCTTGGATAAAACCAATCCTGAGATCCTAAGCTGGCTAGAAAAAACAAAATCTTCCCCACCGCTCAAACAACTGGCCTTTTTCCTTACCTTTCCCAAAGCAATGAACTTAATGCACTAGGCATTAGCAAAGGGAATCGTTCACTAGCTGCTTCCATCACTGGGCCTGCCAGTGTCCCAGCACTTCACACCTGGAACACAAGTGTTGTTGCCACAAAGCACACCCAGGTGTGCTCTATCACACACTTGTGTGGAGATGAGACAAGTTACTAAAACATTGTCAGCCTTCAAGGTCAGAAATAAACCGGACACAAGGTTCTACAGTGCCCTCTTGTGTTCAACTGAATAATACTCTTTTACATCTACGTTGCATCAAATCAGTATCAAGACGATGGTTAGTCCCTTCAAGGATACCTAAGTGACAGGACAACTCAGATGGGATGTCATATCCCCCAGAAAATGCTTGATGCCCACTCACATCCTAGATGATGAGAGGACACTCTCTAAGGTCCAGAAAGTCACACAGAAAATAAAGAAAATAAGAATTTCCAACATACAATAATGGTTAATGAAGGCTTTAAACCCAAGATATGGATAATGTAGATAAAGTACCCATCAATTACTCTTTTAGTGGACATAACACATACACAATCTGTAGTGTCTCAGTGACCTAGAGTCCTAGAATCATACTAATGCAAACAAACCATGATTCCCAATGTTCTAGACTGCAGACAATAAACAGGGATCTTGCTTGGGGCTGCTAGGCGCTAGCAAACAACATCTAACCAGCAGCATGCCTTCAAGGTTTCGAGACCAGTCACTCCCACTTATAGATGTGGACCATCTTCTCTGTTAAGGTAGCCAAGTAGCTGTTATGGTTCACCTCAAATGGGCAGATGTCCAACACAGGCTGATCGGTCTGTAGGTCCTGGAGCAACGAGCCACTGGCAGCATCCCACAGCTAAAGAACACAAGCAGAGGGAAGGGTCAGGAGTCAGTCAGTACACGAGGGGACTTCCTTTCTTCATCATCCAACAAGTCTGAAAGGCTGCAGAGAGAACACTACCTGGAGAGCAAAGCAGGCTGTCCCTAACCTTTGCAAGGTTGTTCAAAGTCAGCACACCTGACATAGTTCAGGTACAGCCTCACCTACTGTAATCAGCAATTAGTCTACCTGTAAGTGGATTTGAAATAAAGCCCACCTTCCATTCATTCAATGTGCCAGCCTCTTCTAGGGACAGAAGGGTCAATAAGATAAAGTCCCTGTCTTTGCCCTCATGGAACTCACCTTTTTTTTTCTTTTTTTTTTTTTGAGACGGAGTCTCACTCTTGTCACCCAGGCTGGAGTGCAGTGGCGCGATCTTGGCTTACTGCAACATCTGCCTCCTGGGTTCCAGCGATTCTCGTGCCTCAGCCTCCCAAGTAGCTGGGACTACAGGTGCCTGCCACCACGCCCGGCTAATTTTCTTGTATTTTTGGTAGAGACGGGTTTCACCATGTTGGCCAGGCTGGTCTTGAACTCCTGACCTCAGGTGATCCACCCACCTTGGCCTCCCAAAGTGCTGGGATTACAGGCGTGAGTCACCGCGTCTGGCCTCTAAAAAGTTATTATTGGCCAGGCATGGTGTCTCACACCTGTAATTCCAACACTTTGGGAGTCTGAGATGGGAGGACAGCTTGAGGATAGGAGATTGAGACCAGCTGGGGCAATACAGCAAGATTCCCATCTCTACAAGAAAAAATTAGCCAGGTGTAGTGATGCATGCCGGCAGTCCCAGCTACTCAAGAGGCTGAAGGAGGATTGCTTAAGCTGAGGAGTTTGAGGCTACAGTGAACCATGATTGCACTACTGTACTCCAGCCTGGACTGAGCAAGATACTGTCGCTTAAAAACAAACAAACAAAAAGAAATGAAAAATATTTTGAAGTATTAAAAAGTAGAGCTAGCCGGGCATGGTGGCACACACCCATAGTTCCAGCTACTTGGGAGGCTGAAGCACAAGAATCACTTGAACCCAGGAGGTGGAGGTTGTAGTAAGCCAAGATTGCACCTCTGCACTCCAGCCTGGGCGACAGAGCAAGACCCTGTCTCAAAAAAAAAAAGTAGAGAGGGACAGAAAAAAAAAGTAGAGAGCACGGTGGCTCATGCTTGTAATCTTAGCAGTCTGTGAGGCTGAGGTGAGAAGACTGCTTGAGCCCAGGAGTTTGAGACCAGCCTGGGAAACATGGCAAAACCCTGTCTCTACTAAAAATACAAAAATTAGCCGGGTATGGTTGGTGTGCACCCAGCTACTTGGGAAGCTGAGGCACAAGAATTGCTTGAACCTGGGAGGTGGAGGTGGCAGTGAGCCGAGTTTGCGCCTCTGCACTCCAGCCTGGGTAACAGAGCGAGACCGTCTCAAGAAAAAAAAAAAAAAAAAAGGACGGGCCAGGCGCAATGGCTCACGCCTATAATCCAACCTTTTTTCTTCTGCCATTGACTTGTTGTGGAAGCCAGATCAGCTGTCTTATAGAACGCCCACAAGCCGGACTTGTGTATATGCTTTCTCTGCTATCATTAAACTTGTTCTCCTCTATTCCCTGCAACTCCAGTCAATGAAAGTTAGCGCTAGCTTCTAGAGTGGCACTATACAATATGGTGGCCTCTAGTCACACAAGTTTATATTTAACTTGATTAAAATTAAACATTAAGTTCTTCCTTGGCACTAAGCACACTTTAAGTGCTCATGTGACTAGTGTGACTGTACTGGACAGTGCTACTCTAGGCCTTAATCAGACTCAGGTTCAAGAACATCTCAGCTGGGTGCAATGGCTCATGCCTGTAATCCCAGCACTTTGGGAGGCCAAGGCCGGCAGATCACTTGAGGTCAGGAGTTCCAGACCAGCCTGGCCAACACGGTGAAACCCTGTCTCTACTAAAAATACAAAAATCAGTCAGGCGTGGTGGTGGGTGCCTGTAATCCCAGCTACTCAGGAGGCTGAGGCAGGAGAATCACTTGAACCCAAGAAATAGAGGTTGCAGCAGTTCAGTCAAGATCTACAAAGCAATACGGAAAGCACGACTCATGGAAACCAAGCAATCTCACATACACACATATGCGGATATGTGGGGTTACAGAGCAGAACTTACACTTTTTTGCTTTATGAGCTTCTGTAAAAAAAGTTCATGTTTTCCCTTACCAATATTTTAAGCAAAACTACTTTTTATATGAAAGTAAAAAAGTAACAGGCTCACCAGGGCAGAATTTGCTGCTTCATCCCCAGTACACACCAGGATGTTGCCATCATTCTCTGGGCTTTGGAAAATGGCATTTTTGGTCAATAGTTTGCAAGTAGGTCCTCCAAAAAATGTATGTACAGGCTGGCAGGAGCAGATTGGATTTCCAGTGTCATCCAGTCGGTAGGACATTTCCATCAGCACACTTCGTATGGTGGTGTGATTTTTATCTATGGGACAGAGAAATCAGTGCTGCACCATGGGGATGCTACACAAAAAATTAACCAAGTACCCAAACCTCACACGCTTACAACCTAGTTGGATGGAAAAGCCATAAATGCATTAAACCATCAAGAACAGTTACAAAACAAATGAAAGAACAATATCACAGCATCAATGAAATTTAGAACCGTAGGCTAGCATCAGTGAAATTTAGAACCGTAGGCTAGGAATCAAGTTACCTACAATAGCTTTTCGCTTAAGAGAAAAACAATTCTGAGAGTGAGTTATCTGTTTTAGTAAAATCAGTCTCCTGCCAGACCTCTGCTAGCGGATTTCTCTCTCAAGAATTCTCAGTAAAAGGTTTTTCCCTTCCCCCAGTGAGAACCTCATTAGCCCCTGGGACTGCACATTTTTATAAAGTGAAAGCATGCTATTACAGAAAGGGAAACATGTATCTGAAATTCTGCTGGGAGGCAAACAAAAGCAAGATAACAAAATAGGACCCCCAGGCTTTGTACACCAGTCACAGCAAATCACAGTCTTGGAGACAGCAGAGCTGTGGGATGACAAAGAGCCAAAGGGTCTGAAGTGGTACTGGGATGTTTCTCAGCTCAAACAAAACTTAAAAACATGAGTAGACCCACCCACAACTAGCAGAAGTGTGAGCATTTAATGACTAACTCTGACTGTACATCTGCCTGACTGTTACAAATTTGTTTAATACAGTTGTTACCTCAGCATCTGTTTTTAGGGCTAGCATAAACTATTTGAAACCCAGATGTACCCTGTCAACCTTGGCCTAGTTAAAACATCCCTTCCCTGAGCAGAGGTTTGAAATATAGCCCACTTGTCCCTCCCCTCCACCCCTACCCCACCCCTAAGGGAGCAGGCCTGTCCTGGATGGCTCCCCCTTCTTCCCATTGGCCCCTGAAGCATGCTGCCCTCTTCTCTGTGGGATCTGTAAAGTAAGCTGATTCCGTTATTTCCTGTGTTTTGTGCACTGCCTCCTTTGTGTCTCACCTGACCAACACACCTGAACCTAACTTGTTTCCTAGTCAGGGCTCTTCTAGAGAGTCACTATCTCAAGGGAAATGAACTAGACACAGGTCAGACAAGAGCCACAAGGGTACCTGCCAGTATAAACAAGTTTCCTGTAAGAGGGACATCTGGTCATGGGTCAGGCAGGCATTAGGCCATCTGCCAGGACAAAGGAGTATCCTGTGAAAGGCAAACTATGAACACCCACAATGAACTCCCTAGTGTTTGGCAGGACAGGGCTAGAGTTTATAGCCACTCTCCTGACAGAGACCTCAAGACCAAATTAGAAAGAAAAAACCTAGAACACTGACCATCAGTACAGTTTACCAGGAATTTAGATTCATGCCGCTTAGCCTAGAAAGAACCTGTGAATGAAGCACAGTCTGCTGTTATGGGTGCCACCTCTGATTCCAGAGGCAGAGATGTTCAGCTGGCTGGGCACACACAACCACTGTTGTCCATTTCAGTATGCCAGCCGGGGTACTACATGGCTGCCCTAATCTGGGCCTTTCTCTCAGGGGAAGTAAGAGGCAGGCAGAAGATACGAAAGTGATCTCAAGGTGGCACAATGACCTAGAGCTGGCCCCCTTATTCCACTACTGTTCTAAACTGTAGGGGCTCCTAAGTGGCTAATTCACTTCCAGGAGTACCTGGCAGAATATGCTCCAGTCCTCACACGTAAGGAGCAGGGAGGCAGGCTCTGTGGGGGAGCTTGGAGCCACCATACTCCCTGTAGTAGCAAGAGCTACAACACACCTTGTTAGCCTGTGAGCGGTACCACAGCCACCCAAAGGGTAGGATCAAACCCTCCTTCCCTTTTCTCTACCACTGTGCTCCCAAATAAGCTATGGGAGACCCCAGCACTACTCACCAGGCCTGTAGGTCACAAGACAGTGCCGGGAGCTGTTCTCTGTCTGAAAGTCTATGCAGCCCCCTGGCTCCAAGGGCAGCACATGAGGCCAATGAGAAAAGTCCATTTTCTGTTCCCAGAATGAAGCATCCTCCAAGGTTCCAGCCAGCACCCCACCATATGGAAATGCAGCTGAGGCAGCTCTGGGCATGTATGACAGGGAGACCAGCGGGCATCTGAAAGGAAAGTAAGGAAACTGTATCTCACATTCCAAAACTCGGACGGCTCCAGACCCCACTACCAGACCTCAAGCACATTCCCACCTCTACAGAGGAGGTTAAACGCCTTTAGTCACTATCCTCTGACATCTGATAAAAATTATCAACCCTCTCTGTAGAAACAAAAGGACATACATATAATATTCTGCAACTAATTTCAGGTGAGATACCAGATGCTCTAAAAGAAAAGGAAAAAAAGAACTAGGAAATTTAAGGGATACAAGATCACAATTACTATGAAGCTTGACTGATGTGAAGCTTCTGGAAATGGGTTTAGCCACATAAGAAAAGTCAGGAAAGAAACAAAGCTTATATACATAACAAAATAAAGATCCCAAGTTGTAGTTGACAGACCCCACAATTAAAATACAGCTAAAAGCAGCTACATTTTAATTCAGAAACAGGACTGGGTTTTCTAAATTTCCTTCTGCAAGCATATGACCAGGACTATGCGCCAAGAATTCTCTCAGAAATATCATCCTTCAGACTGTGTTCCTATCAACTCATTTCTGCTATGAAATCGTTCGTGCCAAAGTTGCCAAAGTGTCTACTTTGCCTGTTTTATTTTATTTTCCCTGTCACAATAAAGGTAATCAAAGTAAACAAAAATAAAAATGAACACTACATACAAATATTCTTTCCTTGCTATTTTAAAACTTGCTGTGTTTGGCTGGGCATGGTGGCTCACGCCTGTAATCCCAGCACTTCGGGAAGCCGAGGTGGGAGAATCACTTGAGGTCACTGGTTTGAGACCAGCCTGGCCAATATGGTGAAACCCCATCTCTACTAAAAATACAAAAGTTAGTCAGGTGTGGTGGCACACGCCTATAGTCCCAGCTACTCGGGAGGTGGAGGATGCAGTGATCCAAGACTGTGCCACTGCACTCCAGCCTGGGTGACAGAGTGAGACACCATCTTAAAAAAACAAAACAAAACAAAAAAACCACTACCACCAACAACAACAAAAAAAACCTTGCCATATTTTACTGTCTACTCTATTTGGGCCTAGGTTTCAGTAAAGAATTATTACTTTAGTGATATCTTTATGTTTGGCTCTCCTTGCTCTTTTTAATACATCCAGTTGGAAACATAAATTATCTGTTAAGATACTTTAGATTTTGGCCAGGTCACAGACCCTACTCCCTTTTTGATAACTTTATACCTACAGGGCAGCTCAACACATTCTAAGACAGAGTGGTGCTGGTGGCCATCCATCCTCAGAACTTGGGCTGACTTTATAAACTTCTCAATCTCATAACTGGATTAAATGATAAATAATAATAATATGGTATCTTCAAACAAGTTGGTTTAGCTTTGGATTAGGGAAGTTTTAAATCACTTTTGATTAGGTTACCCTTAACTGATCTCTTCCTATGTGCTAGACATGTGGCTATTTTTTTTTTCTTGAGATGGCGTCTCACTCTGTTGCCCAGACTGGAGTGCAACGGCGCAATCTCGGCTCACCGCAACCTCCGCCTCCGAGGCTCAAGAGATTCTTCTGCCTCGGCCTTCTGAGTAGCTGGGATTACAGACGTGTGCCACCACGCATGGCTAATATTTTTTTGTATTTTTAGTAGAGACGGGGTTTTACCACGTTGGTCAGGCTGGTCTCGAACTCCTGACCTCCTGATCTGTCCGCCTCATCTTCCCAAAGTGCTGGGATTACAGGCGTAAGCTACCGCACCAAGCGACATGTGGCTATTAAAGCAAGTCTACATTGACCAGATTTTACAGATTAAGCTCACAGTGGGCCAAGAAAATACAACTAAGGTCACACAACTTCTAAGTAGTGGAGCTGGGTTCTGAATATAGATCTGACTCTATTTTGCCATGTTAGATGATTACTATGAACCTGGCTATACTTGTACCAGAACTCTCCGTCATATGAAATAGCATGAATACAAACTCTTATTAATAAGAATGTTATTGATTCTGAAGTGAGATCAAGTGGATCTTCAAAAAATTTGTGAGGATTTCTGACTTAACTGTGGAACACCCACTGAAGAGACGATTAACACAATAATAAGCCAAAAGAAACCTGCTACCACCAGGAAAAGAGTGAGTGGCTCCCTACCTGGCTTTCTGAGCTACTAACTCCTGCACATGACTGCTCGTGTTTCGCACGTCATATACCAGAATTGAACCATTGGCCAGTCCAGCATAGATGTAGTTAGCCTCATCAAGACACCAGCAACAGCTCCAGACAGGACGTCCAGCATTGTAAGTCTGGACCACGGTATTTGTCTCCAGGCTGTGGAGTTACAAAAGACTTTTACAACTGCATTAAGAAATTCAAATACATGACAAAGATGTAAAGATTATCATTTAAATCATCATTAATCCTTACTGAGAACACACTCATACACCCAAACTATCTGGATTCCCTATTTTTTCTAGAATCTGCCCAGGTAACTCCTTTAAATTCCATAACATTTGTTTTGGGGGCTACAGTTTTCCTCTTGAGTTCTAAGGAAATAAAATAATAAATTAAAAGGGCTGGGCATGGTGGCTCATGCCTGTAATCCCAGCACTTTGGGATTCTGAGGCAGACAGATCACTTGAGGTCAGGAGTTTGAGACCAGCCTGGCCAACATGGCGAAACTAAAAATACAAAAATTAGCCAGGTGTGGTGGCATGCACCCGTAATCCCAGCTACTCGGGAGGCTGAGGCAGGAGAATCACTTGAACCCCGGGATGCGGAAGTTGCAGTGAGCTGAGATCATGCCACTGTACTCCAGCCTGGGTGACAGAGTGAGACTCTCTCTCTCTCTCTCTCAAAAATAAATAAATAATAACCCAACCAACACTCTGGTATGTAACATTTTTCTACCTTATTTTTAAAACAATACTTATAAAGGCATGGAGCACACTCACATCTGGTTCACAGTACTCACAGAGCATGTGACAGATAAAACGCTGTGACTAAGGGTATAAAAGAAGTCATCATGGTACCCAAGGGCAGTGAGTGCTTGGTGAACATCTCTGTTACACAGAATTATCCAGGTAACAGACCAGGACCAGGAGTAAACAGTACCAACCTGGTATGGCGACTCTGATGTCAGGCACCAAAGCTTCCTCCATCCTGTCATTCCACAAACTTTAAAGACGGGGTTTCACCATGTTGGCCAGGCTGGTCTCAAACCCCTGACCTCAGCTGATCGCCTGCCTCGGCCTCACAAAGTGCTAGGATTACAGGCGTGAGCCACCACGCCTGGTCTCCACCAACTTTAGAGTTTTATTCTCATCTCCTTAAAATATACTTAAGACATATTTTGTAATATACATAGTTTCAAAGGAACAGGAAACATACAGTTTTGTAACCTTCTGTGCCCACTTCTAAAAGCAATATATTTTAAATGGATCTCAGAAGACACAGTCTCAGACCAAAAAAACAGAGCTAAGGTCGGCTGGGCACAGTGGCTCACGCCTGTAATCCCAGCACTTCAGGAGGCCGGAGGCGGGCGGATCATGAGGTCAGGAGATTGAGCCCATCCTGGCTAACACAGTGAAACCCCGTCTCTACTAAAAAAATAGAAAAAATTAGCCAGGCGTGGTTGCAGGCGCCTGTAGTCCTAGCTACTCGGGAGGCTGAGGCAGGAGAATGGCCTGAACCCGGAAGGCGGTGCTTGCAGTGAGCCGAGATCCCACCACTGCACTCCAACCTGGGTGACAGAGCAAGACTCCATCTCAAAAAAACAAAACAAAACAAAACAACAACAACAAAAAACAGAGCTAAGGTCATCATAACACCGATACGAATTCCATGCTACTCAACACCAAAGAGCCCAGTCTCCACCTTCCTCCCCAAATCACTCACCTGGTCAGTTTAATAGTGTTGTCTAGGGAAGCAGAGAGTAGCAAGCCTCTGAGGTAACTGCTAAATGCCAGTCCACGGATCTGTTTGCCATGCATCGGAATGTACTGACTGCTCTTCATGTTGGCAGTACTCAACATCTTAACACCAAAGCCTGAAAAAGGCAAAATAGTATGAAATAGATCACTGAAAGTGAACCTAGGGCAATTCAAACTACTTTTTCAAGTAGCTCCTTCGTCCACCTTTCTTGGCGTATAAGTCCTTGGGAACCAGCTGGTCAAACAAAAATTCTCTAGTGTTATAATTTATTCATTTATTTTTGAGAGTTGCCCAGGCTGGAATGCAGTGGCGTAACCTCAGCTCACTACAACCTCTGCCTCCCGGTGATCTGCTCGCCTCAGCCTCCCAAAGTGCTGGGATTACAGGCATGAGCCACTGCACCTGGCCTATGATTCATTTAAAAAAGTACAACCCAGGCCGGGCATGGTATCTCACCTCTGTAATCCCAGCACTTTGGGAGGCCGAGGCAGGTGGATTACCTGAGGTCAGGAGTTCAAGACAAGCCTGGCCAACACAGTGAAACCCTGTCTCTACTAAAACACAAAAAATTAGCCAGGTGTGGTGGCAAGTTCCTGTAATCCCAGCTATTCGGGAGGCTGAGGCAGGAGAATCGCTTGAACCCAGGAGGCGGAGGTTGTAGTGAGCCAAGATCGCACCACTACACTCCAGCGTGGGCAACCAGAGCAAAACTCCGTCTCAGAAAAAAAAAAAAAGAAAAGAAAAAAAAGTACAACCCATGCTTGCTTCATGACAATGAAGAGAAGAAAAAAAAAAAAAGAAAAAGTATATACCATTCCAAACGTCCAGGTAAATGGATAAACAAACCTACTGTATACACATGTGATGGAATACCACCCGTTAAAAAGGAATTAACTACTAATATATACAATAAAAAATTATGCAGCGAGAAAGAAGTCAGACCAAAAAATGGTAACACTATATGATTCCATTTATGTAAAATTCTAGAAAATGCAAACTCATCTGTAGTGACAAAAAGCAGTGACTGCTGGGGATGGGAGAGGAGGGAGGGGCAGGTGAGATTATCAAAGGCCATAGGGAAACTTTTGCGGTAATACATATGTTCATGGCCAAGCATGGTAGCTCGTGCCTGTAATCCCAGCACTTTAGGAGGCTGAGGTGGGTGGCTCGCTTGAGATCATGAGTTCGAGACCAGCCTGGGCAATATGGTGAAACCCTGTTGCCACAAAAAATACGAGAATTAGCTGGGCGTAGTGGGGCGAGCCTGTAGTCCCAGTCACTCAAGAGGTTGAGGTGGAAGGATGACTTGAGCCCAGGAGGCGGAGGTTGTAATGAGCTGAGATCACACCCCTCCCTGCATTCCAGCCCGGGAGATCACACCCCTCCCTGCATCCAGCCTGGAAGATAGAACTAGATCTTCTGTCAAAAAAAAAAAAAAATTAAAGTTATCTTGATTGTAGTGATGGTTTCAGGGGTGTATTACATATGTTAAAAGTCATCAAATTGTATACTTTAAATATGTAGTTTACTCTCTGTCAATTATACTTCAATAAAGCTGTTGAGAGACAGAGAATATTTCACCAGAACCACAGACACTCCAGATGCAGAAGGAATAGTGAACAATAGAGAATGAAAATAAATAATTTGTCAGTCAAGATATGTCACATCTGTCTGAAATGAAATGAAACAGATGACATTTCAAGTACCCACATTACTGAAGTGGGGGGAAAATAACCAGCAAAAACCAATAACCTTTTAAAACTTCTTGTTACTCTGTTCTCTTACTAGGCTATGATAACATTTATTTTTTACTAAGTACTTTATATATATATATTTTGAGACAGGGCCTCACTCTGTCACCCATGCTAAGGTGCAGTGGCACCATCATGGCTCACAATAGCCTCGATCTCCTAGGCTCAAGCGATCCTCCCAACTCAGCCTCCCAAGTAGCTGGGACCAGAGAGGTGCGCCACCACACCAAGCTAGTTAAAAAAAAATTTTTTATAGCGATGGAGTCTCACTATGTTGCCCAGACTGGTCTCATACTCCTGGGCCCAAACGATCCTCCCGCCTTGGCCTCCCAAAGTGCTGGGATTACAGGCATGAGCCACTGTGCCCACTTGAGTTAAATTCTTTAAAAATATGTCAAATCCTAGATTCAAGATAGCTTCAGCTTCTCCAGGGAACCAAGTACGTGGCTTACTGTACTTTCTTCTAGCAGAATTAAGACAGCCAGAGAGGAAAAAAAAAGGGGGGGAGAGGGGGGCGCAGGTATAGGCTTTAAATCAACAAGATGATCAGGCATGGTGGCTCATGCCTGTAATTCCAGTACTTTCGGAGGCTGAGATGGGTGAATCACCTGAGGTCAGGAGTTGGAGACCAGCCTGACCAAAATGTTAAAACCCCATTTCAAATACAAAAATTAACTAGGCATAGCCGGGCGCGGTGGCTCACGCCTGTAATCCCAGCACTTTTGGAGGCCGAGGCGGGTGGATCATGAGGTCAGGAGATTGAGACAATCCTGGCTAACACGGTGAAAACCCGTCTCTTCTAAAAATACAAAAAATTAGCCGGGTGTGGTGGCAGGCACCTATAGTCCCAGCTACTCAGGAGGCTGAGGCAGGAGAATGGCGTGAACCCGAGAGGTGGAGCTTGCAGTGAGCCGAGATAGAGACAGCGCCACTACAGTCCGGCCTGGGCGAAAGAGCGAGACTCCATCTCAAAAAAATAAAAAAAATAAAAAATAAAAAAAAAAAATTAACTAGGCATGGTGGCATGCACCTGTAGTCTCAACTACTCCGGAGGCTGAGGCAGGAGAATCTCTTGAATCCAGGAGGCAGAGGTTGCAGTGAGCTGAGATCAGGCCACTGCACTCCAGCCTGCGCAACAGAGTGAGACTCCATCTCAAAAAGAAAAAAAAAAAAAAATCAACAAGGTAACAGAAATACACACCAAGTTAATCATTAAGGGGAACAAGGACAAATCAACACCAGCACACTATCAAGCAGACTGGAATGGACACGTTAAGAAAAAAAGAACAGAACACTTTCCCAATTTGGGGAACATTAGGAAATAGCTATTTTTCCAACTTGTTGGTTTTATTTGATGATAAATCTTTTTATTAAAAACTTAGATGGGATAAAGGAACATTATACAACCATGCTAAAGCAAAGGGGTCTTGCAGTTGGCAGAAATCTTATGCTAAAGACAACAGAAAGAAACACCTGCAAGATTTAGAAATGATTTAATTGAGCATTTGAAAAGACTTGGTTTTCAACATTTAGAAAACCTAAAATTAAGCTTAAAAACACAAAATATGTTGAGAGAAAATTAACCTAGTATTAATAAAATAATCAATTTACTCCCTAAATTCTCTTATTTGGAAACTGTTAACTTGAACACTACTGAAAGTAAATATTAAATTTTGTTTCACCTTGAATTAACCCTTAGGGCAGTGTTTTGTCAAACATTTCCAGTCTAAAATGAATCTGTAAGTTGAATAGGACATATAAGTCCTTCTTGGACTATATCAGTAACCCACACTTCCAAGGACCTCACCATCTGCTTTATCATGGTTATCAGTATTTCTACCCTCTTGGTTAATAAATTTACAGAATGAAGTCAACAGACAGTAAAGACATCTTTGCAGCACCCTGGGGTACTTGCATTAACAAGGAACTGATAGGGAAAGGTGATTTGGTAACCTTTGAGTCTTGAATTTTCCAAAAGGCAAGGAAATAAATATATGGAGTCTAATAAAGAACATGAAAGCTGAGGTTCTAGACTCTTTACCTGGAAGAAAAGAGGCCTGAGGAGAAGGCTGTGATATCACCAGGCAGCTCAGAGCATCACAGTATGCCATGATCCGGCAGTTTCCTGCCTGAGATACTGTGAAGGTCTTTTGGAAGTGGTACTTGTGCTTGTGCTGGCCCTGGCTGGAGGGTGAGCAGCTCAGGACCCATGCTTGGGAGCCCCTGGGTTGCTGTAAATTCTGACTTTGATGTGACGTAAGTTTTTGCAAGTCCTAAAATGAAAAAGATTTTATAAATACAAAGCTTTTTAATTTGATATTCCCCTCAAACACAATTCCTTGATCTTTTACAGGAAGATTTCTTACCCATTATATGAAAGTGTTAACATGAATCCTAGAGAACTGCAGAGTTTTTTTTTTTTTTTTAAGACGGAGTCTCACTCTGTCACCCAGGCTGGAGTGCAGTGGGACCATGTTGGCTCACTGCAACCTCCATCTCCTGGGTTCAAGCACTTCTGCCTCAGCCTCCTGAGTAGTTGGGATTACATGCACCCACTACCACGCCCGGCTAATTTTTTAATATTTTTAGTAGAGATGGGGTTTCACCACGTTTGCCAGGCTGGTCTTGAACTCCTGACCTCAGGTGATCCACCCGCCTCGGCCTCCCAAAGTGCTGGGATTACAGGCGTGAGCCACCGTGCCCGGCCAGAACTGCTGAGTTTTTACAGTATTTCAACAAGCAAGTGAAATAAGGAGAGCAGAGAATCATAATATGAGGGTTGAAAGTCCTTAATGGTGGTTTTGTTTAAAGTCCTTTAAAAAAAAAAAAAAAAAACTTAAAAGGAGACAGGGTCTCACTCTGTCATCCATGGCATCCAGGCTGGAGTGCAGTAGTGCGATCACAGCTCATTGTAACCTTCAAACTCCTGGTAAAGCCCTCATTTTACTGGTAGATTTAGGAAGGTAAAATTACTTAAACAAGTTTGGAATTCTTGGTTGGCTATTTAATTTTTTCTAAGATTCAGATTGTAAGGCCAGGTGCAGTGCTCACGCCTGTAATCCCAGCACTCTGGGAAGCCAAGGCAGGCGGATCACCTGAAGTCAGGTGTTCAAGACTAGCCCGGCCAACATGGTGAAACCCTGTCTCTACTAAAAGTACAAAAATTAGCTGGGCATGGTGGTGGGCTCCTGTAATCCCAGCACCTCGAGATGCTGAGGCTGAGGCAGGAGAACTGCTTGAACCCAGGAGACAGAGGTTGCAGTGAGCCGAGATCACATCACTGCACTCCAGCCTAGGTGACAGAGTAAGACTGCCTCAAAAAAATAAAAAATAAAATTTAGACTATAGTAGACCTCATCATGAAGTGTGTAGTAAGTTTTGAACAGATGCCCTAATCAGAAATAAAATAAGGAGTTGGTCATGTTCATTTCCTAAACAACTTGGCAAATCCTATTTGTTTCTGAGATGAACATAACTAACATTAGCTTCCTCTTCCATTCCTATTCCAAAAGTTCTTTGGATTAGAAAGGACAAACGTACCTGAACACGCCTTTGAAGCCTAGTGCACTCATCAGTGAGGACCTGCAGTTGGAGTCGGCACTGTGCTGATTCTAACTCGGCCTGTTTCCTTAGCATCTGTTCCTTCAGTAGGGAACTAGGGGGGGAAAGCCAGCAACAAGTGGGGATTAGGAAGGCTACAGAACACTTCCCATCAAGGTGGCAGAGTTAAGTTCATGCTATGATGCACGTTCTTTGCTGTAAATATGTTATGATAGTGAATAAAATATAAAAAGAGAAAAAGCTGTAAATATGTTATGATAGTGAATAAAATATAAAAAAGAGAAAAATCTCTCCAGAAACAGGTTTTAGGGTAAGCAGGGAGTGATGGTCAGGAATTTGACTATTACTAGAAAATGGGGACTAAAAATGCCACAGGCAAAACGAGAGAACAGAGCTAATCTAGTGTTCAGCTACGGCAAATTATAAAAGATTAAACTGACATGTTAAAAGGCCAAGGTTACTGGATTAAAAAGAAAACAGTAAGCTGTTGGTTGTTCATGAGATACTCAAATAATATAACCCAAAAAAGAATCTGAAGTTAAAAAGAGCAAAAGTAGACATCAAGCAAATATTAACAAAGGAAAGACCAATTAGAATTAAGGAAAAAGCATAAATAGGCATAACGAGGAACAATGTATCATAAAAGGACACATTCACCAAGAATAACAATTATATATTTATATGTACCTAAAAACAGTCTCAAAATATGAAATGCAAAGACAGAATTCCACTCCAGTAAGATATGCAAGAAAAAGATGAAAATTGGAAAAGATAAAGCTGCCCTTATTAATTTTTATGGCAAATTTAAGAGAACCCCCAAAACGATTACAGTTTAGCAAGGCTGCTGGACTCAAGACCAAAAAAATTAGATCAACAGCAGTCCTCATCAGATAACTGATTAGTAAATGTAATTTAAAAAATTCATTCACAACAATTTTAACAGCAATCTAGAAATACAGTCATGTGCAGCTTAATGATGTGGGCATGTTCTGAGAAACATGTTGTTAGGTGATTTCGTCATGTAAACATTACAGAATGTACTTACAGAAACCTACACAGTATAGCCTACTACACACCTAAGCTATATACTGTTGCTCCCAGGCTACAAACTTGTATAGTATGTTACCATAATGAATACTACAGGCAACTGTACTATAATGGTATTTATGTATCTAAACATAGAAAAGGTAATGCATTGAGCTAAGACTTTTTTTTTTTTTAGCCCGAGTCTCACTCCATTGCCTAGGCTGCAGAGCAGTGGCGTGATCCAGGCTCACTGCTACCTCCGCCCCCCGGGTTCAAGAGATTTCTTCCCTCAGCCTCCCAAGTAGCTGAGATGACCGGCGCCTGCCAACACACCCAGCTAATTTTTGTATTTTTAGTAGAGACAGGGTTTCACCATGTTGCCCAGGCTGGTCTCAAACTCCTGGCCTCAAGTGATCCACCTGCCTCGGCCTCCCAAAGTGCTGGGATTACAGGTGTGAGCTACTACGCCCAGTGCGCTAAGCCATTTCAATGATTACAACATCACTTACGCAACAGAATTTTCAGCTCCATTATAATCTTATGGGGCCACCATCGTATATGCAATCTGTCATTGACCCAAAGGTCATTATGCAGCACATGACTGTAAAGTAAAAGGCTAGGCAGGATCTTTATGAAGCAAAATACACTTGTGAAAGACACAAGAAAACAGTGAATAAATGGAAGGATATTACATAATGCTCATGACTGAAAAGACTATCACAAAGATGGTACTTCTCAAGTTACCCTATAATAATTTTTAATGCAATTTCAATCAAGATCCCAAAGGTTTTTTTCATGGAACTTAACAAATTAATTTTAAAAAATTAATATGAAGAACAATGCCAAAAATAGCAAAAAATACTTTTGCAGAACAAAGTGGGGGAACATATATTAAAGCTACAATAAATTATAGCTTGGAATATGTGAGACAGAATTAACAAAAAGACTGTGGAACAAGAGTATAGTGTCTCCTTATCTAGTTTCATTTTCCATGGTTTCTGATATCTGTGATCAACCACAACCTACAAATATCGAGATATGTTGAGAGAGAGATGGAGACCACACTCACATAACTTACTATAGTATACTGGTATAATTGCTCTATTTTATTATTTATTATTGTTAATCTCTTACTGTTCCTAATTTACAAATTAACCTTTAGATTTGTATGTATAAGAAAAAACATACTATGGTTTCAGGCATTCACTGGGGGCTCTTGAAATGTATTCCTTGTGGCTAAGGGGGGACTACTGTAGCCCATTCATACATGGAAACTTAATTTTTTTTTTTTTTTTTTTTTGAGACAGTCTTGCTCTGTTGCCCAGGCTGGAGTGCAGTGGCATGATCTTGGCTCACTGCAACCTCCGCCTCCTCCCGAGTTCAAGCGATTCTTCTGACTTAGCATCCTGAGTAGCTGGGATTACAGGTGTGTGCCACCACGCCCAGCTAATTTTTGTATTCTTAGTAGAGACAGGGTTTCATCATCTTGGTCAGGCTGGTCTCGAACTTCTGACCTTGTGATCCGCCCACCTCAGCCTCCCAAAGTGCTGGGATTACAGGCGTGAGCCAATGCACCTGCCTGGAAACTTAATTAAGGATAGAAGTAGCAATGAAAATTTGTACAGAAAAATATACTGTTTAGTAAATTATAAGTCAGGTGTGGTGGCATGCGCCTGTACTCCCAGCTACTCGGGATGCTGAGGTTGGAGGACTGCTTGAGCCTAGGAATCTGATGGCGCCACTGCACTCTGGCCTTTGTGATAGAGCAAGACCCTGTCTTAAAAAAATTTTTTTTGGCCAGGCGCAGTGGCTCATGCCTGTAATCCCAGCACTCTGGGAGGCCGAGGTGAGTGGATCACGAGGTCAGGAGTTCAAGACCAGCCTGGCCAAGATGGTGAAACCCCGTCTCTACTAAAAACACAAAAAATTAGCCAGGCGTGGTGGCGGGTGCCTGTAGTCCCAGCTACTCGTAAGGCTGAGGCAGGAGAATCACTTAAACCCGGGAGGTGGAGCTTGTAGTGAGCTGAGATCGCACCACTGCACTCCAGCCTGGGAGACAGAGCGAGACTCTGTCTCAAAATAAATAAAATTCGCAAAGGTATGAAAAAATGAGAAATCTCTCCTTTTTTTTTTAAACAAGAAAAGTGTAAGTTAGAAGAGTAATTTGACAATATCTAGGTAAAGCTGAAATTAAATGTGCCCTATAATAAAGCAATTCCATTGCTAGACCTCTCTGCAGCATGGCTAATATTAACAAGTGGAGACAACCTAAATGTCTACCAATGTAAAATACAAACAGATAATTTTTTTTTTTTTTGAAGACAGAGTTTTGTTATTGTTCCCCAAGCAGGAGTGCAATGGTACGACCTCGGCTCACCACAACCTCTGCCTCCTGGGTTCAAGCTAACCTCCTGCCTCAGTCTCCCGAGTAGCTGGGACTACAGGTGCCTGCCACCATGCCCGGCTAATTTTTGTATTTTTAGTAGAAATGGGGTTTCACCATGTTGGCCAGGCTGGTCTCCAACTCCTGACCTCAGATGATCCGCCCACCTCAGCCCCTCAAAGTGCTGGGATTATAGGTGTGAGCTACCACGCCTGGCCTAAACAGATTAATTTTGACTAGAGAACTAGAATATTATCAAGAAATTGAAATGAAAAAAACTAGAGTCCCATGTATCAACTAGGATATACTCCCAAAGCATAAAATTAAGCAAAAAAGCAAGCTACAGAAGAAAAAGTTATAATCTAGCATAACATTTGCATACAGTATAAAAACTTTCTGGCCGGGTGCAGTGCCTCACGCCTGTAATCTCAGCACTTTGGGAGTCCGAGGCAGGCTGATCACGATGTCAGGAGTTCCAGACCAGCCTGGCCAACACGGTGAAACCCTGTCTCTACTAAAAATACAAATTAGCTGGGCATGGTGAAGGGCGCCTGTAATCCCGGCTACTTGGGAGACTGAAGCAGGAGAATTGCTTGAACCTGGGAGGCGGGAAGTTGTAGTGAGCCAAGATTGCACCATTGCACTCCAGCCTGGGCAACAAGAGCAAAACTCCATCTCCAAAAAAAAAAAAAAAAAAACCAAAAAAACCAAAAACCAAAACAAAACTTTCTATATCATACTACGTATAATTTACAAATACATATATAGCTAATCAAATACATAATAACTCTTGGGAATGCTGAACACCTAATTCATGAAAGTAGTTCTCTATGGAATTAAGAACTTAGTTCACAGGAAGCCTTCTAGTGTACCTTTTTTTTTATTTGAGACAGAGTCTTGCTCTGTCGCCCAGGCTGGAGTGCAGTGGCACAATCTCAGCTTACAGTAACCTCCGCCTCCCAGGTTCAAGTGATTCTCGTGCCTCAGCCTCCCGAGTTGCTGGGATCACAGGCACGCACCACCACATCCGGATAATTTTTTGTATTTTTAGTAAAGATGGGGTTTTGCCATGCTGCTCAGGCTGGTCTCAAACTCCTGAGCTCAGGCAATCTGCCTGCCTCAGCCTCCCAGAGTGCTAGGATTTCAGGTGTGAGCCACTGTGCCTGGCCCTTCTACTGAATCTATAATTAACTTCTTCTTTAAAATTTTCTTTACTTTTTTTCCTTCTTGACCTGGTCAACAGATTTATCTTTATTTTTTTGAGACAGGTTCTTACTCTGTCACCCAGGCTAGAGTGCAGTGGCATGACCATACATAGCTCACTGCAGCCACAACCTCCTGGGCTCAAGAAATCCTCTCTCCTGAGTAGCTGAGACTACTCATGTGTGTACCACTACACATGGATAATTTTTTTCATTTTTATTAGAAACAAGGTCTCACAATGTTGCCCATGCTGGTCTCAAACTCCTGGTCTCAAGCAATCCTCCTGCCTCGGCCTTCCAAAGTGCTGGGATTACAGGCATGAGCCACTACACCCAGCCTATTTATTTTCAAAAAGGCTCAAAGCAATATGGCAAAACATTAAGATTTGATAAAATTGGGTACAAGGCTGTTCGTTTTATTAGTCTGTATCGGCATTTTGAAACTCTTCACTTTTTCTAATGAGGCTGGAGAGTATACTAATTCCTTATTGTAATCAGTGAATTGTTTTTAAATATAATCACCCATTACAGCCACACCTATAGATTTTGCCTTTTCAACAAAATTCCTCTCTGTACACATCTTCCATTATTTAAAAATGCTACAAGTGAGTATTGGTTGGACCAAATGAGTAAAAAAACAAGGAAGAAAACTAAAATAATCTGTACAGTGACTACCTATAGAGCTTTTTTTCTTTCTTTTAAAAAAAATTTTAAATACAGATAGGATCTATGTTGGCCAGGTTGGTCTTGAACTCCTGGTCTTAAGCAATCCTTTTGCCTTGGCCTCCCAAAGTGCTGGGATTACAAGAGTGAGCCACCGCACCAGTCTTACTTTTTTTCTAGTTCACAAAAATGCAAACATACTAATAACATGCTTCCACAGGACAACATATGCACATTTCAACATTGTATAGTATTCTGTTCATGCATACACCACCGTTCATTCAACTAAGCAATCCCCTTGCCTTAGATTTTTAACAATGCTAAATGAAGTTTCATTAAGTAAATCTTGGTACACAGCCTTCAATGTTTCTTTAGAATGCCTGGACAATTATTACTAGATCAAAGGCTTTAGAGACACATTTCCAAGGATGTCTCAAAATGATTTTGCCTGTGTACATCCAAACCAGTAAAGTGTGAACCCATGTCACTGTACCTCTCTCTCAATGGTGTGTATGTTCTTTAATATTTTTGAAGCATATACTGAGTGGTGTTACTAGCAACTGCTTTTTTTTTTTCTTTGAGACGGAGTCTTGCTCTGTCGCCCAGGCTGGAGTGAAGTGGTGCAATTTCGGCTCACTGCAAGCTCTGCCTCCCGGGTTCATGCCATTCTCCTGTCTCAGCCTCCTCAGTAGCTGGGATTACAGGTGTCCGCCACTATGCCCGGCTACTTTTTTTGTATTTTTTAGTAGAGATCGGGTTTCACCATGTTAGCCAGAATGGTCTCGATCTCCTGACCTTGTGATCTGCCCACCTCGGCCTCCCAAAGTGCTGGGATTACAGGCGTGAGCCACCATGCCCGGCCCTAGCAACTGTTTATGTGCTTCCGAAATCCTGGTAATTTTTTACATTGCACTGCATGTGCAAAGCTTCACTTATGAGTTTTCTGTATGGAGAACTGCTGTGTGGGGGGTGGTCAGGGATATGAGAAGCAAAAATGGCAACAGAAGTAATGTGCCAGATCCTTGTGTTTAATGCTCTACATAAGGCAAACGATGCAGACTTCCTTAAGAAGATGATCAGACATGAATTATAAATAACAGTGTAAGACAGACTGCCAATGATCCCCAGAGATCCCAAGTCACAGGTCAAGTAAAACCTCACTACGAGTGACTCACAACTTCTTTTTCAGATGTGCCTACAATGAACCAAAAGGGAACATTCCAGCTAGGCATACTCTTACCACCTACCTTTTCATGCGCTCCTGTTCACTAGTGTCCAAAGCTCTCAGGGTTCGGGCATAAAGGACGACAATGTCACTGTGCCTGGCTTTCTTGTTGCACTAAAGAACCCAATAGGACATAATTAGAGTGGTTCTAGGAATCTGCCTGACTTAACATGTTAATGTGTCCTTACCTATGGTCCTTACCTGGGGACATTTTCGTACTTGTCCTTTAAGCCACGTGGAAATGCACCTATACCCAAAGAGATGCCCACAGCGTAATGCTGAGAGCCGGTGGTCCCCAGCATTGGTCCACTGTTCCAGACATATTGTACAAGTGTCCCCTTCTTCCTCATCCATAGATGCAGAAGGTAGCAGAAGCTCAGACTTCTGGGGAGATGGCTAGATGGAAAGCAGAATATATTCAAATTAGAGAAAATGTAAAATCAATCTTGAAGAAGATGTGCAACTAAGAAATTAACAGAAGTGCAAAAAAAGATACAAACAATTAAAAGAGCTACAGAACACTTGTAACACCTATGAATCACTTGTCATTCTTTCTAGAATGCAATGTCACAAAATATAAGCTATGAAAACTATACTACTCTTAAATCTTATAGAATTCTTGGATACTTTTTCCTTCACTCAAAGGAAGAAAAGCAGCTATCCATATAAAGAATAGCAGCTATAAAATATTTAACTCATGTGTACCAGAGGGGAAAAAAAGAAAACAAAGGATACAAATGCTTACAAGAAAACACAATGGTCAATAAGTGTTTGCTTATAATTAAAGAAATGCAAATTAAAGAGACCATTTTTCATCTATCAGACTGGTATAAATTGATGTCTGATGACACCAAGCACTGTTGTGGGTAAATGAGATATAGACAGCTTATATACTTGCCTTAAATGTAAAGTGGCACACATTTCTGGAGCACCATTTGGCATTATCCATGAAAATTAAAACACATATATCTTTCCTTTGGCATAGCAATCTCTCTGCTAGAGATACCTCATGGATATATAGTCATGCATTACTTGACAATGGGAATACATTCTGAGAAATGCGTCTTTAGGCAATTTCGTCATTGAATGATCCCAGAGGTACTTAAATAAACCTAGACGGTGTAAACTATTACATACTTAGACAACAAACCTGTATAGCATGTTACTGTACCAAATACTGTAGGCAGCTGTAGCACAGTGGTGGGTTTCACCATTTTGGCCGGGCTGGTCTCGAACTCCTGACCTCAAGTGATCCGCCCGCCTTGGTCTCCCAAAGTGCTGGGATTATAAGTGTGAGCCACTGTGCCCAGCCTGGTATTATCATCTAATGGGACAACCATCATACATGTGGTCTGTCATAGACTGAACTATTATGCAGCCCATGATCATAGTCACAAATATTTTCTTTTTTTTTTTTTTTTGAGACAGACTCTCGCTCTGTCGCCCAGGCTGGAGTGTAGTGGCACAATCTCGGCTCACTGCAAGTTCCGCCTCTCGGGTTCACACCATTCTCCTGCCTCAGCCTCCTGAGTAGCTGGGACTACAGGCGCCTGCCACCAAGCCCGATTTTGTGTATTTTTAGTAAAGACGGGGTTTCACCGTGTTAGTTAGGATGGTCTCGATCTCCTGACCTCGCGATCCGTCCGCCTTGGCCTCCCAGAGTGCAGGGATTACAGACGTGAGCCACCATGCCCAGCCAGTCACAAATATATTCTAAGATAATTATATAAGATTGTTCCAAGCAGGCCAGGTGTAGTAATCACACCTATAGTCCCAGCTCGTTGGGAGGCCAAGGCAGGAGGATTGCTTGAGCTCAGGAGTTTGAAACCAGACTGGACAACATAGCAAGACATTGTCTCTGTTAAAAATTTAAAAAATTAGCCATGTGTGGTGGCACATGCCTGTAGTACCAAGTAGTCAGGAGGCTGAGGTAGAAGCATCACCTGAGCCTGGGATATCGAGGCTACAGTGAGCTATGATTGTGCCACTGCACTCCAGCATGAGGGACAGAATCAGACCCTGTCTCAAAAAAGTTCAGTGTAGCATGATTTATATAAAGAAAAAAAGTATTATTACCCTCCCAAGTAGTTGAGACAACACAGGCGTGTGCCACCATACACCAACCATGCTTTACATGATAAGAAAAGAATTAATTCGCTGGGCGCGGTGGCTCACGCCTGTAATCCTAGCACTTTGGGAGGCCAAGGCAGGCGGATCATGAGGTCGGGAGATCGAGACCATCCTGGCTGACATGGTGAAACCTCGTCTCTACTAAAATACAAAAAATTAGCCAGGCGTGACGGCGTGTGCCTGTAGTTCCAGCTACTCGGGAGACTGAGGCAGGGGAATCGCTTGAACTCAGGAGGCGGAAAGAAAAGAATTAACTCAAAATTTATTTGTATGATGGAATGCCATGTAGCTATTTATAAGAACAAGATGAGACCAGGCATGGTGGCTCACGCCTGTAATCCCAGCACTTTGGGAGCCCGAAGCCGGCGGATCACCAGGTCAGGAGATCAAGACCATCCTGGCTAACACAGTGAAACCCTGTCTCAACAACAACAACAACAACAACAACAACAACAAATTAGCTGGGTGTGGTAGCAGGCGCCTGTAGTCCCAGCTACCGGGAGGCTGAGGCAGGAGAATGGTGTGAACCTGGGAGGCGGAGCCTGCAGTGAGCCGAGATCATGCCACTGCACTCCAGCCTGGGTGACAGAGCGACACTCGTCTCAAAAAAAAAAAAAAAAAGATTCAATTTTATGTACTGATAACAGAAAGCTCTCCAAGATGTACTAAGCTGGGAAAAATGAGCCAGACTCAAATAAAAACACAAACAGCACATAGAAATATGCAAAAAATGATAAATGATGTTTTGACATTGGCAGAATTCACAGCAGATGTAAATAACTCATACTGAGGACAATGATGTATAGGTGTTTTTTTTTTTTTTTTTTGACATGGAGTCTTGGTCTGCTACCCAGGCTGGAGTGCAATGGCACAATCTCGGCTCACCACAACCTCCGCCTCTCAGATTCAAGTGATTCTCCTGCCTCAGCTTCCCGAGTAGCTGGGCCTATAGGCACGCACCACCATATCCGGCTAATTTTTGTATTTTTAGTAGAGATAGGGTTTCACCCTGTTGGCCAGGCTGGTCTCAAACTCCTGTGCTCAGGTGACTCACCCACCTTGGCTTCCCACAGTGCTGGGATTACAGGTGTGAGCCACTGCACCCGGCCAACATTATTATTACTATTCTTTGAGATGAAGTCGTGCTCAGTCTCCCAAGCTAGAGTGCAGTGACGCTATTTGGGCTCACTGCACCTTCTGCCTCCCAGGTTCAAGCGATTCTCCTGTCTCAGCCTCCTGAGTAGCTGGGATTATAGGCGCCTGCCAACATACCCAGCTAATCTTTGCATTTTTACTAGAGATGGGGTTTCGCCATGTTGGCCAGGCTGGTCTCGAACTCCTGACCTCAGGTGATCCGCCCACCTCGGCCACCAACAGTGCTGGGATCATAGGCATGGGCCACCGCGCCCAGCCCATTATTTTTAAAAATAAAAATTATCACCTACTGACCATATTCTGCCTGATTTTTTTTTAATTTTAATTTTTTTATTGAGACAGGGTCTCACTCTGCTGCCATGGAGTGCAGTGGTGCAATCATGGCTCACTGAAGCCTTGACCTCCCAGGCTCAAGTAATCCTGCCTCAGACTCCCTAAGTAGCTAGGACTATAGGCGCATGCCACCACACCTGGCGAATGTGCTTAATAATTTATAAAGCACATTTATGTCTATTTTTTCAACTGATACTTAACCTTGTTGGCTAGACAGGACAGGTTATCCTCAATACTCCTCCCTCCCCATTTTTAAATCTAAGAGACAGCAGTCACACAAATAATGAGTAACTGGGATAGGATCCACACCTGGACTTCTTGCCTACAAAGCCTGCAAGCTTCCCATTTTAACCTGCAGCCCCACCACTTTTTGGTTAGAGACTAGGTTTCACCATGTTGGCCAGGCTGGTCTCAAACTCCCTACTTCAGGTGATCCACCCGCTTTGGCCTCCCAAAGTGCTGGGATTACAGGTGTAAGCCACCGTGCCCAGCCAAAAACCCAAACCTTTTATTTAAAAGGATATTCAGAGGCCAGGAACGGTGGCTCACACCTATAATCCCAGCACTTTGGGAGGCCGAGGTGGGTGGATCCCGAGGTCAGGAGTTTGAGACCAGCCTGGCCAGTATGGTGAAACCCCGTCTCTACTTAAAAGACAAACATTAGCTGGGCGGGGTGGCGTGTGCCTGTAGTCCCAGCTGCTCGGGAGGCTGAGGTAGGTGAATTGCTTAAACACGGGAGGCAGAGGTTGTTGTGGTGAGCTGAGATTGCACCACCGCACTCCACCCTGGGCAACAGAGAGAGACTCCGTCTCAAAAAAAAAAAAAAAAAAATGGGGGGATATTCAGGTTGGGCATGGTGGCTGATGACTACAATCTCAATGGTTTGGGAGGCCGAGGCAGGACGATACCTTGAGCCCAGGAGTTCGAAACCAGCTGGGTAATATAGTGAGACTCTGTCTACAAAAAATAAAAAATGTAGCCGAGTGTGGTGGCATTACCTGTAGTTCCAGCTATTCAGGAGGCTGAAGTGGGAGGATCCTCTGAGCCCAGGAGTTTGAAACTGCAGTGAGTTATGACTGCACCACTGCACTCTAGCCTGGGTGAGAGTGAGACCTAGTCTCTAAAAATAAATAAATAAATAGATTAAAAAAATGACGTTCATATTACCTGTTTGGGGAGGGTCTTGCCTCCATCAATACATGTAACTTCTTGCTCTGCTGAGACACCTGCTAGTTGCTCTGCCAAGTCATTTCCAGAAATGATAGGAGAGGTAAAATACAAAATAAGATATGTCAGGTATGAGAAGCTAGCAGGAGGGAGCCTGACTCACTACAGCTTCCCATTTCTAACTGACAGTGTTCCTGCAAAAAGGATGACAATTTCCCCAGGTACCATCAGTGAATTTATTTTTAAAAATTTAGTTTGAATAGTCTCAAACATACATAAAAGTACACAGAATAGTATAGTTAAGCCACAAGTACCCATCACTCAATTTTAAAAATAATCAATATTTTGCCAATCTTGTTCCACCTAAGCCCCCATTCCATTATTTTCTTTTGGATGGAATACTTAACAAACCTTAAAATGTCATTATACTTGCAAAAACTTCTGCAACACTGATAAGAATTCTTTTTTTTATATAAACACTGTGTAATTATTATACCTAACAATATTAACAATAATCCTCCAATACCACTAAATATCCAGGCATCCAGTTCATATTCAAAATTTCCCAATAGTTATAAAGCTGCTCTTTGCAGATTTATTGCAATCAGAATCCAAAAAAGGTCTCCATAATGAGCTTGTGATGTCTCTTAAGTCTTTTTCATTTTATTACAATTCCCCCTCACCCATTTTTTTCCCCTCTGTTTGTCATTGATTTGTCAGGTCATTTGTCTAATGAAATGTCCTACACATTCTGGATTTGGCTGACTGCTTCTTCATGAAATTAACTTTTATATACAATAAATTGAGCATTGTGCAACCACCACCATAACCCAATTTAAAATATTTCTATCAGCCCACAAAGATCCTTTATGCCCATTTAGAGTCAATCCACATTTGCATCTGCAGCCCTGGGCAACCACTAATATTGTCTCTGTAGACTTGCCTTTTCTGGACATTTTATGTAAGTGGAATCATAAACTATGTTGGTTTACTGTTACATAAAACATTAAAAATTGTCCCCACTGATTTGAGATACTCCCTTCACAATATGTTAAATTTCCATATATATTTAGGTCTAGAAAGATGTTCCATTTGTAGACTGTTCTACATTTTTAATTTAAATGATTACATCTCTGAGGTATTATTTATCTTGTTCCTCCACCCCTGTTTCTACAAACTATGCAAACTGGTTGTTAGAAAACAGTCTTGAGTAGATTCAGGGCTTTTTTTTTTTTTGGCAATGGGGGTGGGGGGCTGGTGTGTGTGTGTATACAGTACTTCCTAAGTGGCATGAGTATTTCTGATTGCAGCACATTAGAGGCACATATGGTCTTGCTGTCCTATTTTTTTAAGAAGCTAAGATTGACCAATGGGTTCAGGTGGTTATCACCCTGGTCCCTGTATTAAAAGGAATCCCATCAACCCTGCAACCTAATGGTTTTAGGATTCACTGATGATCTTTGCCTAGATATATAATTTAATTGGGGGTCACAAAATGATGACTTTTCTATCGTTCCTGCTGCAATTAGCTGAAATTTTTCTATTAAAAAAACCTTCAAGCCTGGACAACATAGGGAGACCCTATAGCTACAAAAAATTAGCCAGGTGTGGAGGCATGCACATGTAGTCCTAGCTACTCAGGTGGCTGAGGTGGGAGGATCGCCTGAGCCTGGGAGGTCAAGGCTGCGGTGAGCTGTGATCGTGCCACTGCACTCCAACCTGGGGGACAGAGTGTAACCCTGTCTCAAAAAATACAAATGAATAAAAAATAACAAAAAAACCCACTTCATCAACTATCTGATTGTCCAAAATACAGTTTATACAGGAAGGCAAAATATTAATATATTCCTGACCCTTTATTTACTAGTTTTTGGAGTAATTAGTTGGGGTTCTAACAACTTACGATAGTGATAAATGAGGTTTTGGAAAATTATATAAATATGAACTTAAAGATTTTCATTGATTTATTATATTTCAATTCATAATCCAAGAATATTCTTTCAGTGGTAAAATATACTGAAAGAGCGCCCTCTGGGGATCAGAAAGTTTTTAACGTAAGCAGGACATCTACTTTAGGGGTCTCTGCCTACGACTATTAAACAAAGTTCCACTTGCATAACACAT
Organism: Gorilla gorilla gorilla; assembly: GCF_029281585.2. NCBI lineage: Eukaryota > Metazoa > Chordata > Mammalia > Primates > Hominidae > Gorilla > Gorilla gorilla. Next base: position 105,153,896 of record NC_073242.2, read on the forward strand.
AACATTATACTAGGACTTGAAAGTGTCAGCCTAGACAGGGTGCTGAATTTACAAAACTTTTCTTTTAAATAAAGAATCTAGGCCAGGTGCAGTGGCTCATGTCTGTAATCCCAGCACTTTGGGAGGCTGAGGTAGGTGGATCTCTTGAGCTCAGGAGTTTATGACCAGCCGGGGCAACATGGAAAAACTCTGTCTCTACAAAAAATTTAAAAAATTAGCCAGGTGTGGTGGTGTGCACCTGTAGTCCCAGTTAGTGGGGAGGCTGAGGTGGGAGGATGGCTTGAGCCCAAGAAGCGGAAGTTGCAGTAAGCTGAGATTGTTGTCGCTGCACTCCAGTTGTCACTGGGGGACAGAGCCAGAGCTTGCCTCAAAAAAGAAAAAAAGAAAAAGAAAAAAAAGAATCTACTTTCTCAGATGTCTGAAAAAGTGAAAGAGAATACAAAATGCCATTACAAAGTGACTAACTCACTGGGTCACAAATTACATTAAGCTGTAAGTCAGATCAAATCCTCTCTACATAATTATGGCCAGTGAAGGCTCTACACTATAAAACAGGAATCCACAACATTTAGGGGAGAAAAGGGAAAGTGTCAAAGCACAAATCTAGTTTCTAGCCTTCTGAAATTTAAGCTTCATGGATGTTAGCCTTGTGAGTCCAAACCTGGGTAAAATACTGACCTTCTAAAATGACAGCTCCAGATTCCTCTGCCTGGTCAACAACCCCTCCATACTCTGCAGAGCTGTCACTGTCAGAATCAGAACTACTAGACACCTGCAAGTCTTCAGATACAGGATTCCTAGTCTCTGAATCGTAAGTGGTAGCTGGCAAGTCAGGCTGGGTCCTGCTCACCTGAAAGTAAGCATCCAATGGTGCTCTCAACCTATGTACACAGAAAGACAACGGAATTATAGTACAATGAACTATCATCACAAAAACAATCTATAGTGATTTGAAGTAAATCCTATCACTTCAACCCATCTCCAGGCCATTAAATGCTGCCTTTGAAAGCTGAAGCAGGTATAGCAGATAAGGGGGGGAGACTGGCCTCCTAGATATTATTTTTTACCACTCAACCACTGCTACATTAGCCCACAAAGGAGCTTGATCCTTCCGTTAAAAGCTAATTCTATTTTACTGGCATCTGGCCATATTGTCAGTATCTTTAAAGGACAAACTCAGCAATCTGTATGCTGGTATTACATGGCTAAAAAGGGAGCGTTAGCCAGAAGAAAAAGGGCTTTGTTGCCCAAATATGGCCTCATGGGATTTTGCTATTGCAGTCACCCAGACCAAGGTATTTTGGAGTACAGTACAGGGTCTGGCTTCTGTAATTTCTTCATCTCTCATTTTAGGATAGTATTTTTCTTTTAAAATTTAAATAATGTTAATTTTAAGATAAAAAACATAAATGATAATATGGCATCAAACAAAATAACTTAGAATGATGAGAAGACCTGGGGCCAAATCTAACACTCCAAATATATCTTGGCTGGCTGAGTTTAAAATAACCACTACTGTACCTCAGTTTCTCTAACTCCTGGAATAACAAAGCAAACTCCAGTTTGAGCTGAGGAGTTTGAGGCCACTTTTGTCACAGAATTAATGAAACTTTATATTTAGTAGAGACAGGGTCTTACAATGTTGGCCAAGCTGGTCTCCAACTCCTGACCTCAAATGATCCATCCACCTTGGCCTCCCAAAATGCTGGAATTACAGGCATGAGCCACCACACCCAGACAAATTAATAAAACCTTATACTAAAAATCAAGAGTTCCTGAGGAAGGATCTAGGGACACACACACACAGACACATTAGGCTAGCTGCGGTGACTCATGTCTGTAATCCTAGCACTTTGGGAGGCCAAGGTGGGTAAACTGCTTGTGCCTAGGAGTTCGAGACCAGCCTGAGAAACATGGTGAAACCCCATCTCTACAAAAAATACACAATATAGCCAGGCATGGTGGTGTGCTCCTGTAGTTCCAGCTACTTGGGAGGCCAAGGTGGGAGGATGGCTTGAGCCTGGGAGATTGAGGCTGCAGTGAGCCATGATGGTGCCCATACTCCAGCCTGGGTATCAGAGTGAGACTTGTCTCAACAACAAAAAAACAAAAAAATGACACCCAAAAAACTTGGGAGGCTGAGGCAGGAAGATCACTTGAGCCCGAGAGTTTCAGGCCACAGAGAGTGAGCGAGCTATGATTGTGCTACTGCACTCCAGCCTAGGTGGCAAGAGTGAGATTCCATCTTCAAAAAAAAAAAAAAGAAGAAGAAAAAATAAAAATTAAAAAAATGGCTGAGCTTGGTGGCTCACGCCTATAATCCCAGCACTCTGGAAAGCCAAGGCAGGAGGATTGCTTGAGGCCAGAAGTTTGAGACCAGACTAGCCAACAAAGTAAGACACCATCTCTATTAAAAAAAAAATTTAAAACAAAAGGGCAACTAAGTATTACTGACAGGTGACCTACTAGAAGTTTTAATAATTATGACATTAAATAAAATATTATTACCCAGAAACATTGTTGGGGACTGCTTACACAGAAAAATTTTGATTCCTAATAGTTTGGCTGCAATTTATTGACGAATTAGGGCTTTGAACGAATGCTAACTAGAACAAAATAAACACTACTCAGTGTCCAACTCAATAGACAGAAGATTTTTTGACCTTTTAAAAAAAGAAATGTCAATAAACCGAAAGGAGAAACAGCAATCAAGTTGCTTTTCTTTTTTGGAAATTGAGATATAATGAATATACTACAAAATCCACAATTTAAAAGTGTTCAATTCAGTGTTGTTGTTTTTTTAGCATAACCACAAGGTTATGTAATCATAATCATAACCATTATCTGGTTCCAAAACATTTTTGTCACACCTAAAAGGGACCCTGTATCCACAAGCAGTCATTTCCCCTCCTATTTGGTAGTCATGTCTTCTCTTTCATTCTTCATTTTAGTATTTTGAGTCTTCTCTATTTCTTGGTTGGTCTAGCTAAAAGTCTGTCAATTTTGTTGATCTTTAGAAGAACCAACTTTTTGATTAGTTCATTTTCTCTCATTTTTCTATTCTCTATTTCATTTATTTATATGCTAACCTTTATTATTTCCTTCTGTCTGCCTGTGTTGGGTTTTGTTTGTTCCTCTGTTATTTAGAAGTGTGTTATGTAATTTCCACAAGTTTGGTGTGCAAGAATCACACCCATATAAGATGGTGAACTTAATCAGTAAATGTTGTGTATGTTGACTGCTCCACCCACCAGCCATTCCCCTCCCTCCCTCTCCTTGGGATTCCTTATTCCCTGAGACAAAACAATACTGAAATTAGGCCAGTTAGTAACTCTACAATGGCCTCTAAGTGTTCAAATTAAGGGAAGAGTCACACATCTGTCACTTTAAATCACTAAGCTAAAGTGATTAAGCTTAGTGAGGAAGGCATGTCAAAAGCTGGGATAGGCCAGAAGCCAGGCCTTTTGCACCAAACAGCCAAGTGGTGAATGCAAAGGAAAAGTTTCTGAAGAAAATTAAGCGCTACAACAGCGAATACATGAATGATAAGACAGCCTTATTGCTGATATGGAGACAGTTTTAGTGGTCTGGAAAGAAGATCAAACCAGCCACAACATTCCCTTAAGTGAATCCCTAATCCAGAGGAAGGCCCCAACTCTCTTTAATTCTGTGAAAGCTGAGAAGTGAGGAAGCTGCAGGAAAGTTGGAAGAAAGCAGAGGCTGGTTCATGAGGTTTAAGAAAAGATACTGTCTCCATAAAATGCATGAAGCAGCAGCAAGCGCTGACATTGAAACTGTACCAAGTTATCCAGAAGATCTAGCTACACTAAAAAGATTCTCAGTGTAGATGAAACACCCCTCTATTGGAAGATGCCACGTAGGACTTTTGCAGCTATAGAGAAGTCAATGCCTGGCTTCAAGGCTCAAAGGACAGGCTGACTCTCTTGTTAGGGGATAATGCTGCTGGTGACTTCAGTTGAAGCCGATGCTTTTTTTTTTTGAAACAGAGTCTCACTTTGTCGCCCAGGTTAGAGTGCAGTGGCGTGATCTTGGCTCACTGCAAGCTGCGCCTCCCGGGTTCACGCCATTCTCCTGCCTCAGCCTCCCGAGTAGCTGGGACTACAGGCACCCGCCACGACGCCTGGCTAATTTTTTTTTTTTGTATTTTTAGTAGAGACGAGGTTTCACCGTGTTAGCCAGGATGGTCTCGATCTCCTGACCTTGTGATTCGCCCGCCTCGGCCTCCCAAAGTGCTGGGATTACAAGCATGAGCCACCGTGCCCAGCCGAAGCCAATGCTCTTTTACTGTTCTGAAAATCCTAGGGTGCTTGAAAATTATGCTAAATTTATTCTGTCTGCGCTCTCTCTCTTTTTTTTTGAGATGGAGTCTCGCTCTGTCACCCAGGCTGCAGTGCAGTGGCGCCTGGCTAATTTTTTGTATTTTTAGTGGAGACGGGGTTTCACCGTGTTAGCCAGGATGGTCTCACCCATCTCCTGACCTCGTGATCTGCCCACCTCGGCCTCCCAAAGTGCTGGGATTACAGGCGTGAGCCACCACACCCAGCCTATGTCTGTGCTCTCTAAATGGAACTACAAAGCCTGGATAACAGCTTATCTGTTTAGAGTATGTATTACAATTTATGCCCACTGTTGAAACCTACTATTCAGAAAAAAGGATTCCTTTAAATATATTACTGCTCATTGACAATGCACCCAGTAAACCAAGAGCTCTGAAGGTGATTAATGTTATTTTCATGTCTGTTAATATAACATATTCTGCAGCCCAACTTTCAAGACTTATTATTTAAGAAATAAGGCCGGACACAGTGGCTCACACCTGTAATCTCAGTACTTTAATGAAATAACATCTCTACAAAAAACAGAAAAAATTAGCTGGGTGTGGTGGCTTGTGCCTTTAGTCCCAGCTACTCTCTAGGCTGAGGCAGGAGGATCGAGGATCACCTGAGCCCGGGGAGGTTGAGGCTGCAGTGAGCCATGATCACACCACTGTACTTACTCCAGCCTGGGCAACAGAGTGAGACCTTGTCTCGACAAAAAAAAAAAGAAAAGAAAAGAAAAGAAATATTTTGTTGTGACTCTTAGCTGTGGGGAAAAGCTTTTTTTAATTTTTTTTTTTTTTTTAATTTCTTAAGATGATAGCCGCCAGTGATTCCTCTAATGGATCTGGACAAAGTAAATTGAAAACCTTGAAAGGATCCACCATTCTTTTTTTTCTTTTTTTTTTTTTTTTTTGGAGACAGGGTCTGGCTCTGTCACCCAGGCTGGAGTGCAGTGGCATGATATTGGCTCATTGGAACCTTTCACCCCAACCTCCTAAGTAGCTGGGACTACAGGCATGCACACCATACCCAGCTAATTTTTGTATTTTTTTGTAGAGACAAGGTTTCAACATGTTGGCCAGGTTGGTCTTGAACTCCTGAGCTCAGGCAATCTGCCTTCTTCAGCCCCTCAAAGTGCTGGGATTATAGGCATGAGCCACTGTGCCTTGGGATCCACCATCCTTGGTGCCCCTAAGAACATTCATGATTCATGGGAGGAGGCCAAAATATCAACATTATCAGGAATTTAGAAGAAGTTGATGTCAACTCTTATGGATGACTTTTGAGGCTCTCAAGACTTCAGTTAAGGAAGTAACTGCAGATGTGCTAGAAACAGCAAGAGAACTAGACTTAGAAGATGTGACTGAATTGATCTCACTCCTAGATTTTCCTTTCCCTCTTATTGGTTAGTTTATTGCTTATCCCACTGAATATCCATTACCTCAGGCAGGCCCCAGGGAAAATGATTTAGGCTTTTCACACTCTGCATTGCTCTGAGTCAAGAGTAGTCTTGCAAATGGGGTTTTCCAGAGAACCACCAACAGGTCATATAAAGATAATTCTCTGGGAATGAGGCTTTGAAGGTGCTCCAATCCCTCTGGTGCCTGCCAGGCTGTTGGTTTTTACTATGATTACAGGCAGATGCTTTTCACGACTACCAAGGAGCTGGAGAAGGTGACAAGAATAAGGAATGCCATAGAGCTCAATGAGATTCGGCTGTTTTTCTTTAATAATCACTCCCCGGATTGCTATAAGCATTTGGTCAGTTTCCTGAATTATGAAAAAGTTGATCCTGACAAATTCTGCCAGTTGTTTCACTACTTCCATGGAGATAATTCTCTGTGGTCCTTACTCTGCCATTTTCACTGACATCACCCAGGTTTTCTTCTTTTTTTTTTTTTTTTTTGAGACGGAGTCTCGCTCTGCAGCCCAGGCTGGAGTGTAGTGGCGCAATCTCGGCTCACTGCAACCTCCACCTCCCGGGTTCAAGCGATTCTCCTGCCTCAGTCTCCTGAGCAGCTGGGATTATGGGCACCCGCCACCACACCCGACTAATTTTTGTATTTTTAGTAGACAGGGTTTCACCATGTTGGCCAGGCTGGTCTCGAACTCATGACCTCAGGTAATTCGCCTGACTCAGCCTCCCAAAATGCTGTGATTACAGGTGTGAGCCACTGCGCCTAGCCAGGTTTTCTTTTTAGACAGTGCTAAGCAAGTTTACCAACTCCATTTCTTGAGATTCTAAGTGAACAGCAGCTATAGCTACCATGAGACTAAACACATAAGAAAAGCATTTTATAAGAAGATTTAATCAAATACGTACTAGAGTTAGGGTGTTGACACGTATATCAATAGAATTCTACATAGAACCCAGTAAAAAAGTGATAGACGATTAAAAAAAATCACTCTTTAATATTGCTTTTATGTAGCAAAGAATTTCCAAAGTCAGGCAAGAACACAGGAAAGGGGAACTGTGAAAACCAACAGGAAGCAGTGCTAGGGTTTCTCTTTGGGAGCACAGATTTAGAACCCAAGAAATTCTCCTCCTTCCCTGCACTTACCATCTTTGAATTTTGCTCCTTCCCTACTCTCTGTAGTCCTAGACTCCGTATGCTCCAGGAAAACAATATTGGGATCTGTGTTATTCACCAATATATCTAGGGCAAAGTTTAGTCTCTCACACAGAAGAGTGTTATCAATATTTGATGAATGAGTGATGACCCCCGCTGCCAGAATGAAACCGCCTCAAACAAATCAGAAAGGAGTTTGTGACCTCAGCTAAGCCTGTTGGGAAGAATAAGCTCACTACTTAGCTTTCCATAGCTTTGGCTTCTTGGCTGACTGTGAGTCAAAAGCTGTTCACCTTGGCCCAGGCTTTCAACACCTGGCCCAGGGACAGTCTGTCAGATGAGTAAATGTCAAACACCACACTGAGAAATTTATCTCAAGAAATTCAGAAGTTATAAGTGATTAGTCCTGGGAAAGGTCATACTTCAGGGAAAAAAGTTTTAATCACATTTACCTGGCTCCAGAACTGATGTTATTTCCACTAAACTGCACACTTGCTGACCGTTTAGGTTATTCCCTTTGTGGAGACAGATTATGGCTGCCAAATAGCTTGACTGACATCTTTCAACATTTAAATTCTGTATAACTCATTCCCTGAGCAGATTCTAAAAGCAATTTTTTTTTTTTTGAGACAGAGAGTCACTCTTGTCACCCAGGCTGGATTACAGTGACAAGATCTTGGCTCACTGCAACCTCCGCCTCCTAGGTTCAAGGAATTCTCATGCCTTAACCTCCCAAGTAGCTGGAACCACAGGTGTGTGCCACCACGCCCGGCTAATTTTTTGTATTTTTAATAGAGATGGGGTTTCACCATGTTGGCCTCGAACTCCTGGCCTAAAGGGATCCACCTGCCTTGGCCTCTGAAAGTTCTGAGATTACAGGCGTGAGCCACTATGCCCAGCCACATCAAGCAATTTTCTCACTAGAGTTTGGCTTCTGTTTGGCTCTCTAGTGGTTCTGTTTTTCTTTGTAAGTTGGCATCTGGTTTATAAGTGTCACCCTTAAGTTGGTTAATACAAGTCACTGTGCCTGACCAAGAGGAATCCACTCTGCGTCCCCCAACAAGAATGAGTGCATGGATAAGCAAGACTGAGGACTTGCAAGAGGCCTCCTGACAGTCAGCCAGTTCCTGGAAACACCACTCACAACTCTCAACCATGGAAAGTTAGCCCATTTACTTTGGCAGGGTCCCCAAATTACACCATAAGCTGCCTTCACCTATAACACAAATGTATGAAATCTTACCCTGACTTTATAATGTGAGTAATGACATCTTAAAACAACAGATTATAGCCAGGCCTGCTGGTGCACGCCTGCAATCCCAGCTACTTAGGAGGCTGAGGCACAAGAATCGCTTGAACCCGGGAGCCAGAGGTCCTGGTGAGCTGATACTGTGCCACTGCACTCCAGCCTGAGTGACACAGCAAGACTCTTGTCTTAAAAACAAAAAAAAAAAACCCAGAGTAATATGCATTTGCAACTCTTGTCAACACAGAACTAGGCATCTGTCATCCTTGATGGGCACTACAGACACTGGAGCCACAGTCATGGCAAGCCCCAACATTAAAATCAGCAGGATCCATGAAAAAGAATGCTGAATCCAGATACAGAAGGCACAATTCCAATTCCAGCCTTATCACAACCAAATCACAAATTATCCCATCAGCTTCCTCATTTGTAAAACATGGGTAATAGATGACCTAGCTACCACTTTTTAGTATCATCTCAATATTTTCACAGTGTTAGAAAACATCGGCATGGTTGCGTATGCCTGTAGTCCCAGTTAATCATCAAGAGGCTGAGGTAGGAAGATCGCCTGAGCCTGGGGAGGTCAAGGCTGCAGTGAGCTGTGATTGCACCACTGCACTCCAGCCTGGGGAGCACAGTGAGACCCTGTCTCAAAAATAACAATAATAAAAAGAAGAAGAAAGAGAAAACAAAGGGATTTCGTCGAAGCTTCCTCCATCTGCCTATGTAGAAAACAGGGCAGATCCAGGCTCCAATATCAGTGCTAACTCCTCTATTCTATAGTTATGAGACCCTGAACAAAGCCCTCTCTGAGCGGAGATCACACCACTGCGCTCCAGCCTGGGCGACAGAGCGAGACTCCATCTCAAAACAAAACCAAACCAAAAACAAGACAGGTTTAATTAGTTGGGTGTGGTGGCACACGCCTGTAATGCCAGCTACTCGGGAGGCTGAGGCAGGAGAATCGCTTGAATCTGGGAGATGGAGGTTGCAGTGAGCCAAGATTGTGCCACGGGAATCCAGCCTGGGCGACAGAGTGAGACGCTGTCTCAAAAACAAAAACAAAAAACCAAAAAACGGACAGGGTATAGGCAATTGTTATTCTTCATAATAACCCTGTCAAGACTTGACAGCTAAGCCCTTCAAGAGGCAAGTTCAAACCAAGACTATGAAAGAAAATTAATTAATTGTGCCTCCAGGTGGAATGCCAGTGAATAATGAATTTGGGTGAGTAGAGACTTGCAAGTGAAGAAAGAATTTTTGGTGTACAAGACACAATCTGAAGAACAGCATATCTCTACAGAGATTGCCAACAAACTACCACCTAGTTTTCAAGGCACAACAGTTTAACTTATCCCTTCACTACTTTGTGAAGTAAGGCAAGCACTTTTATTTCCACCTATGAGGAATTGGGGGTCAGAAGTTATCTGACTTGCCAAAAGTCACACTGTCAGTCCTTGAATGGCAGAGCCTCAGTTTCATTAATTTCTAGTACAGCAATGATCACAGACTTATCCATATATTTATTTACCTGGCACTGTCTGTCCTCTGAGACCCTCCGGCTCTTGCCCTCCGTGAAGCAGATACCCTCCTTCTTGTTCTCATTGGCCCTACACTGTGGTTTGAAGATGAAGGTCTCAGGAATTCCAGCATGCCATGAAGTCTCTGCAGTCCACTAATGAAGTTGGTCATTGAATGCAACGAAGATGCTGGGATGGTGTGATTAGCATCAGATCCCTGCCTATGTTGTTCTGAAGTTCTTGGATTGATGTTCTCCACATTGTCTTCTCCCAAGACCTCCACTTCTGTCAGGTCAACAGACAGTTGTGGAGCAGGGGGGAGCAGGGGTGGTGTCGCGTGGCTGCCGATCACCTCAGCAGGAGCTGGCTGGAGGATGGATGGTACCCCCTGGCTGCTGACCACATCAGCAGGAACAGGCTGGACGAGGGCTGGTCCCCCTTGGCTGCTGGCCATGCCAGCGGGAGCTGGCTGTTGTTCGGCATGATTTAACTGCACCTGAACATCATATTCCATTGCTTCATGAGCCATCACTAGAGAAACAGTATTTGTAAAAAGTATTAATAAAATAGATAAAACATGCTATGTAGGTGACAGAATCATATTTAATCTTTCTGATTTTATGTTTAATATCATTCTTAGCAAGACTGAGAAGCTTCAAGAGAAGATTTTAACTACTTATTTTAAGTCAGAAGTGTTTGGTAATGGAATTTCCTCTCTATAACAAGCATTTATAACCAGTTTTCCGGTTTGCCCTTAGAAAACATGAAGTCCTGTGATCATAGTAGTATCTTCCAAAATAGAAAGATCTATAAACCAAGAAGATTAAACTATTGGGTCTAAAAGTAATCTCTCAGACACTCTGCAGTTCTGTCTCAAGCTGAATATGGACATTCACCAAAATCAAATGCATATAATGCAATATCTAATTTTAGCAGGCAATATTAATCTTTCACAGCATCAACAGTTACAAGGGATAAACAGAGAAAGGACATTTTTTACACTTGCAAAATTAACTGTGTTACTAACTCAAAATGGAAACTTACTTAATCTTTCCAAAAAGGCTGAGCAAACTTTATCCTATCCCTTTCATTACTTTTGTTTTCCATCTCTAATTCCATCATGTTAGCCTATTCAACAAATATTTATTAAGCATCTATGTTCTTTTCATGTTTCCTATCTTTAATTCCATTCTATCAGTTTGAAAACTACCACCTAGTTTTTAAATTAAAAAAAATATATATTTTTTTGTTATATACATGAAGGCTTCCTATGTTGCCCAAACTGGTCTTGAATGCCTGGCCTTACCTCCTCATGCATCAGGACAACAGGACTGAGCCACTGTGCCTCCCTACCACCTAGTTTTTAAAGTACATCAGTATAACTTATCCCCTCAATTACTTTGTGAAGTAAGGCACGTGCTTTTATTTTCATCTGACTTATGAGGAAATGGGGGTTCAACTAATAGTTATTAAGCACCTGTTATGCAGACAAGACACCCTAGAGGCAAAAACAGATAAGACCCCATGTATCAGAGTTATTCTAGCAAGTAAGATGTCAATAAACGAATACATGAAAAAATTATAGATTATGATGTTTGGGGTTGAGGAGACAAAGAGGACCAACTAAGACACAATTGTGAGGGAAGTACTCTTTTAAAGAGTGAAAACTGGGCTGAGGCATGAAGGATTAAAAGAAGCTGGCTATGCAAAGAGCCAAGGGAGAGTCTCAGAAGGAAATCAGTGCATAGGTCCCTGATGAGCATGGGTTTGATTGACGAACAGGACACCATCATTAAAGGGCCTATGGGCCTTGGTAAGGAGTTTCTTCTATGTTAGGAATGCACTGTAGGGGTGCAAGAGCATAAGCTAGGTGACCTGTGTAGAGGCTATTGTGGGAGTCCAGACCAGAGGTCAGAGAGACCTAGGCAAGAGTGGTAGCAGTGGAGATGAAAAGAAACAGACAGCTTTAAGAATCTTCAGAATAGTCATGCTTCTTTTTTTTTTTTTTTTATTGAGATGGAGTCTCGCTCTGTTGCCCAGGCTGGAGTGCAGTGGCGCGATCTTGGCTCACTGCAAGCTCCGCCTCCCGGGTTCACGCCATTCTCCTGCCTCAGCCTCCCGAGTAGCTGGGATTACAGGTGCCTGCCACCATGCCCGGCTAATTTTTTGTATTTTTAGTAGAGCCGGGGTTTCACTGTGTTAGCCAGGATGGTCTCGATCCCCTGACCTGGTGATCTGCCAGCCTCAGCCTCCCAAAGTGCTCGGATTATAGGCATGAGCCACCGCGCCCGGCCAATAGTCATGTTTCTTAAAATCATCAGAGCAGATTAAACCACCTGAGGAACAGAATGACAGAAGAGGGCTGAAGACTAAAGTCAGAGACACTACTGTTAAAAGGACAACAGAGTAAAAGAAGCCAGTTAAGGAAGATTATAAAGTAGGAGGAAACATGGGAATGTGGTGTCTTGGAAAAACAATGTTTCAAGGAAGGAACAATTGAGTGTCAAGTGCTACTGGGGGGAAGAATGACCACTAGATTTGGCAATGTGAGGATGACAGGTGACCTAAAAAAGCAGTTTCCCTGAAGTGGTGGGGTCAGAGGCCAGACTGGAGTAGGCTGAATAAATGGAAGGAATTCTAATAAACATAGTGGACGAAGCACATGTATGTATCTTTCTCTCTCCACTCCAGTCATTCCTAAAACCCACGAACATCACCCCCACAACCTGAGACTTTTTTTTAAGAAAGGATAAATTAACCAGGACGACACAAATGCAAACAGGGTATGATATGCAAACCAGTTTTTTAAGGCCATAAAGGAGAAACTGATGATTGATGACTGCTTAGCAGAGCCAAAAGATAAAACTCAAAGCCTGCAAAGGGCACAGTGGTTGGGGTGAGGTGTGTTATTGAGAAGCAAGCTGATTCCCACTAGAGGGACTGTAAAAACCAGGTACCACAAAAGGCAATATTGAAAGATGGCGCTAAAAGGGAAGGGCTGGTTAAAAGCCAGTAAAGCAGTTAGCCTGACTCCTACTCAAACACCAGCCAGCTAAAACAAAACACAGAACAAAGCCCTTCTCCCCGTATGCACGAGAAAACTGGAGGTTTGAACCACACAGGCTTACACTCAGGATGGAGAGTGGCATAGTACTGAAAATAAGTGGGAAAGAAAGTCTGCAAACTGAACAATGTGAGATACTTCAAGTTTTAAACACTTTTTGTATAGATGGGGTTTCCCACGTTGCCCAGGCTGGTCTTGAACTCCTCGGCTCAAGCAACCCTTCTGCCTCAGCCTCCCAAAGTGCTGGGATTACAGGAGTGAGCTACTGCAGCTGCCTAACTAAAAGCTTTTAATGTTTCTAGGGTACAACGACAGTCTCCCAAGAATTGTGCGTCAGAACATAAGGCCCAAGCTACTTCTAGATGTACTCAAGAGACATTAAGCAACTCAGCCTTCAGGAAGACAAATGGTAGAAATGGACTAAAAAGAGCAGAATCTAGGGGGCCGCACTGTCTACTCCCATATGGTTATTTAAATTAAATAAAAATCAAATTCGGCCAGGAGCTGTGGCCCACGCCTATAATCCCAGCACTTTGGGAGACTGAGGCAGGTAGCTTGAGACCAGGAGTTGGAGACCAGCCTGGGCAACACGGCAAAACCCCGTCTCTACAAAAAATACAAAAAAATTAGCCAGGCGTGATGGTGTGCACCTGTGGTCCTAGCTACTTGGGAGGCTGAGGCAGGAGAACCCCTTGAACCCGGAGGGTGGAGGTTACATTGAGCCGAGATCACGCCACTGCACTCCAGACCAGGAGAGAGAGTAAGACTCCGTCTAAAAAAAGAAAAAAAAAGAAAGAAATAAAATAAGTTCCTTTGTCATGCAGGTCACATTTCAACTGCTAGAAACCCACATAGGGCGGGTGACTCCCATACTGGACAGCAGAAATACAGAACACTTTTCTCGTCGCACAAAGTTCTATGGAACGGTGCAGTTCTGGAGCTGAAGCTTCCTAACCACTGTAGGCCAGTCGGAGGTGCCTAGAGCGAGAGACCATGGGCTGGGCGCCCCAAACCTTGAGGATGTCACACAAACGCTGTTTTTTATGTGTGCTGTGAGCGGTGCTTAAAATGTCAACCTCAGACTTGTCATCTTTGTTACTCAGGTTTCAATCAATGGCCACAACAGGCAGGATGAAAGCCCCTCAACTAAAGGTTGAGAAGAGGTGGGCGGGGGAAGTGTTCAAATCTTTGCTCTGGCCGGTGCAGAGTGTCACGCCTGTGATCCCTGGACACTGAAAAGCCCAGGCGGATGGATCACTTACGCTCTGGTGTTCAGACCAGCTTGGGCAACACAGTGAAATTCCCATCTCTACCAGAAAAGAAAAATGGAACAGGTCAGGCGCGGTGGCTCACACCTGTAATCCCAGCACTTTGGGAAGCCGAGGGCGGACCACTTGAGGTCGGAGTCCCAGAATGGCCAATATGGTGAAACCCCGTCTCCACTAAAAATACAAAAACTACCCGGGTGTGGTGGCGCATGCCTGTAATCCCAGCTACCTGGGAGGCTGAGGCAGGAGAATCGCTTGAACCCGGGAGGCAGAGGTTGCAGTGAGCCGAGATCGCACCACTGCACTCCAGCAGAGGCAACAAAGCGAGACTCTATCTCAAAAAAAGAAAGAAAAAAGAAAAAACAATGAGCCGGGCGTGGTGGCGCGCACCTGTGGTCCCAGCTATTGCGGGAAGCCGAGGTGGGAGGATCCCTGGGGCCCGGAAGTTCGAGACTGCAGTGAGCTCTTCCAGCCTGGGTGCAACTGGGAGACTTTTCTTTCTTTCTTTTTTTTTTTTTTGGGATGGAGTTTCACTCTTGTTGCCCAGGCTGGAGTGCAATGGCGTGATTTCAGCTCACTGCAACCTCGGCCTCCCGGGTTCAAGCGATTCTCCTGCCTCAGTCTCCGGAGTAGCTGGGAAATGGGGTTTCTCCATGTTGGTCAGGCTGGTCTCGAACTCCTGGCCTCAGGTGATCCGACTGCCTCGGCCTCCCAAAGTGCTGGGATTACAGGCGTGAATCACCGCGCCCGGCCGGACTTCGTCTCTTTAACAGGAAAAAGGGAGAAAGAGAGGGAGAGGGAGAGGGAGAGGGAGAGGGAGAGGGAGAGGGAGAGGGAGAGGCGGAAGGGGAGGGAGAGGGGGAGGGGAGGGGGAGGGAGAGAGGGAGAGAAGGAAATTAAATCCCTGTTCTTTTACTACATGGGGAAAGAAAGACATAGATAGATTAGATAGACAGATTAGATAGATAGATAGATACATTAGATAAATACATAGATAGATAGATATTAAATCCCTGTTCTTTTACTACATGGGGAAACTTTGGGCGGGTTTCCTAAACTCGGCTCAACTTGTTCTCCTGTAAAACAGGGATAATACAAGTCTTTACGCCACAGTTTCCGTGATGAAATTAAAAATGAAGTTCTTCCATCAACTTTAAAGTGATGAAGTAACCGGCGCTCAGAGCGGGCGCAGGCAACGCCGCTGAGGAGCCCGAGGCTAGGCTCTCGGGGGAAGGGCCGGGCGACCTCCCACCCCGGCCAGGGCAGGCCCCGCAGCAGCGAACTCGGCTCCTTCAGTGATCGCCCCGAGCTCCCGCCTGCCCAGCCCCCACGCCCAGCAACCCAGATACGCGCGGGGGTTCGGGCTCCTTAGCCCCGACCACTGGCGCCGCCCCGAGGGCCCGAATCCCCTCAGGCCGCCGGGTTCCAAGCCCGCGTGCAGCTCACCTCGTGGCGTGTCTCCTGAATCCCAATCCAGGAATCAGGCGTGGGGAAGTTTATCCCGAAGCTAGAGGCCCAAGGCCTGAGGAGAAGCAACACCCCTCCTCACCTGAAACCAGTAGGCCGCGGCCGGGCTCGCGAGCCCGCCGAAGACTCGGTAGCTACCTCGGCCGAACTCCGAATGCACCTACGCCAACTGCCACTTCCGGAGCCGCTCAAGCTCCCGCCAGAGCCGCCGGCAGGCATGCTCCTATTGGACAGAAGCCCTACGCTGTGGCCAATACCCACTCTTCTTCTTCAATGGGTCCCCCGCTAGCTGAAGCAGCGGTGCTCTCATTGGCTGGTCGTTCATACTGACGAGGCGGGACCGCGCTCGAGGAAGCCTCCTACAATTGGCAGGAATCTACGTCCGTCACCTTGCGCCCGCCGCGGAAAAAATGGGAGTTTTTTTGTTTGTTTGGGTTTTTTTTTAGCGCGTTTTATTTGAACTTTCTGGCGGGAGAAAGTTATATGATTTCTCGGTCCATTTTGGAATGGGGATGATAATATTAAAACTGACTCCTGCTGCTTATCCCTAACGCTTTAGTGAAGGAGTTATCTGTATCCAAAGGATAGCAGCTAATCGAATAATTTCAAAATATTTCAATATTTTGAATTTCGGAGCCTGTAAAGACAGGCTGTAGGACAGTCCAGTTCATATGTATCCTCTCATGGGGTTGAAGAGCTCACGCAGAAGACTTTGCCTACATAATCTCTTCAATCTCAAACCGCTGCAAGGGATCTGAGCTACTAAACAGTCTCAAATCACTTGTTAGGGCCGCCGCTCGCCGCCAGCGCCAAAAGAAAGGGGCCCCCGGAATTCTCCAGCTACGTACGAGGAGCGCGAGCCCACAGCCGTCTCGGCTCCGAGCCCGCCGCCGGCAGGAAAGCCACAAAGAAAACTGATAAACCCAGACAAGATGATAAAGACGATCTAGATGTAACAGAACTCACTAATGAAGATCCTTTGGATCAGCTTGTGAAATACGGAGTGAATTGTGGTCCTATTGTGGGAACAACCAGGAAGCGGTATGAGAAATAGCTTTTGAAACTGAGGGAACAAGGAACAGAATCAAGATCGTCTCCTTCAGCAACAATTTCTTCTTCAGCAGAAAATACAAGGCAGAATGGAAGTAATGATTCTGACAGATATAGTGACAATGAAGAAGACTCTAAAATAGAGTTCAAGTTTGAGAAGAGAGAACCGCTAAACAGCGGAGTAAAGACTCCAGTAACCCTCAAGCAAAGAAGAGTTGAGCACAACGAGAGCTATTCTCAAGCTGGAATAACTGGGACTGAATGGACAAGTGGATCTTCAAAAGGCGGACCTCTGCAGGCATTATTAACTGGGGAATCTACAAGAGGGTCAAGAAGAACTCCAAGCAAAAGGGTGCACACTTCAGAATATTTTCGTATAGATGGAGCAGTAATTTCAGCGAGTACTCCCATAGCTGAAACTCTAATCGCTTCAAACAACGAATCCTTAATTGTCAATAGGGTGACTGGAAATTTCAAGCATGCATTTCCTATTCTGCCAGTCACTGAATTCTCAGACATACCCAGAAGAACACCAAAGAAACCATTGACAAGAGCTGAAGTGGGAGAAAAAAAACACAGGAAAGAAGAGTAGAAAGGGATATTCTTAAGGAAATGTTCCCCTATGAAGCAACTACACCAACAAGAATTAGTGCTAGTTGCCACAGAACAATCAAAGGAGCTGCAGGCCGGCCATTAGAACTCAGTGATTTGAGGATGGAGGAGTCGTTTTCATCTACATATGTTCCTAAGTATGTTCCCTTGGCAGATGTCAAGTGAGAAAATACAAAAAAAAAGGACGCTCCATTCCTGTATGGATAAAAATTTCGCTGTTTGTTGTTGTGGCAGTTTTTTTGTGTGTGTTTGGTCTATCAAGCTATGGAAACCAACCACGTAAATCCCTGCTCTGATATTCTTCCTGATGACTCTAGAAAACCCAACTGAATGGTGTCTCTTTGGCACATTCAACTTGGTCTTGTATTTTTAGTAACTGTGTTGAAGAACATTCGTGTACGCTTTTTGAGTCCAAGAACTAAAAATAATGTGATTTTGCCTCAATAAACGTAGTATTCCATTGGAAAGCAAACAAACGATATATGAATGGACTTTATTAAAATGTTTTTGAACTTTGGACTAGTAGGAGATCACTTTGTGCCATATGAATAATCTTTTTTAGCTCTAGAACTTTTTTTTTTTAGACAGGGTCTCGCTCTGTTGCCCAGGCTGGAGTGCAATGGCACGATTTTGGCTCCCTGCAACCTCCACCTCCTGGGTTCAAGTGATTCTCCTGCCTCAGCCTCCTGAGTAGCTGGGATCACAGGCACGTGCCACTACGCCCACCTAATTTTTGTATTTTTAGTAGCGGTGGGGTTTCACTATGTTGGTCAGGCTGGTCCTGAACTCCTGACCTCAGGTGATCCACCCGCCTCGGCCTCCCAAAGTGCTGGGATTATATGCGTGAGCCACCGCGCCCGGCCATAATGTTCATGATCTTGATAGAGTTTGGATTACTCATATGTATGCATTTGTCAAAACTCATCAAATGCTATCTTTAAGATTTGTGCATTTCACACAAATTTTTCACAGCAAAAACTTACCTTCCCACCCCCCCGCCAAAAAAAAGCCCATAGAGAGATAAACTCCAGTTAATGGCATAAATGCTGAAGTGTTTAGGAATGAAATGCATAAAAAATCAGGATGAATTAATGGCTAGAAAGAGGCACAAGTAGATAAATAGGTATGTGATAAAACAAATATAATAGTTAGCTGTAGAGTTTAGGTGGTAGGTATATGGTTGTTCAGAGTACAATTGTACTGACTTTTCTGTGTATCTGGAAATTTTCATACATAAGTGTTGGGAAAAATCAGGTACAGGGCCTTGGAAGGCATCCTGTGCAAGTAAAAGGCCCTGAAGATTAAGCTTTATCAGGCTTATAGTAAATTCACCTATAATAATTGTGGGTCTGCCAGAGTATGAATAATTCATCTACCAGGGAGAATTTTCACTGTAACTCCTACAGTAAATAGAACAAATGATTTTAAAGATGAAAACAGTGGCTGGGCATGGTGGCTCATGCCTGTAATCCCAGCACTTTGGGAGGACAAGGTGGGCGGATCCCTCGAGGTCAGGAGTTCCAGACCAGCAGACCCTGCCTCTGAAAAAAAAAAAAAAAGAAAAAAGGAAGGAAGGAAAATAGTAAAATAGTAATACCTGCCACTGCCAGTAAGTTCTACAAAATAATCATATTAAGTGTATATTCTTCTGCATTTTTTATTTAAAGAAAAAAAACATGTTCTAGGTTTTAAAAAAATCAAGGATAAGTAAAAGATAAAAACATAAGGCCGAGTGTGGTGGCTTATGCCTGTAATCCCAGCACTTTGGGAGGCCAAGGTGGGAGTATCACTTGAGCCCAGAAGTCCAAGACAAGCCTAGGCAACACAGTGAAACCCTGTCTCATAATAATAATAATAATAGTAATAGAAATCAGCCATAATTTTCTTCACCAGAGATGACTACTAGAATACAAGACCCAAATGTATTTTTATTGCTGTCTTCTCAGTGATTGAAACAATGGCCAGCACATTTGCTGTTGAATGATTTAGAATGAGTTCTGAAAAAAATGTAACTTTAAAGGCAGGGATTAGGGTATCCTAGGCAAAGCACACACCATGAACAAAGGTATAAGATCTAAAATGAGACCAGGCGTGGTGGCTCATGTCTGTAACCCCAGCACTTTGGGAGGCCGAGGTGGGCAGATCACTTGAGGTCAGGAGTTCGAGACCAGCCTGACCAACATGGTGAAATGCTGTCTCTACTAAAAATACAAAAATTAGCCAGGTGTGGTGGCACACACCTGTAATCCCAGACACTTGGGAGGCTGAGACAGGAGAATCGCTTGAACCTGCAAGGCGGAGGCTGCAGTGAGCTGAGATTGCGCCATTGCACTCCAGCCTGGGCAACAAGAGTGAAACTCTAGGCCGGGCGCGGTGGCTCACACCTGTAATCCCAGCACTTCAGGAGGCTGAGGCGGGTGGATCACCTGAGGTCAGGAGTTCGAGACCAGCCTGACCAACATGGTGAAACCCCATCTCTACTAAAAAATACAAAAAGTTAGCCAGGTGTGATGGTGAGCACCTGTATTCCCAGCTACTTAGGAGGCTGAGGCAGGAGAATCGCTTGAACCCAGGAGGCAGAGGTTCCAGTCAGCCAAGATTGCGCCACTGCACTCCAGCCTGGGCGTGACAGAGCAAGACTCCGTCTTAAAAAAAGAAATCTAGAATGAAAGCACCACAAACATGGGTTTGAGTCTGGCAGGGATTAAAATCTGGCAGCTCCTATGTGGACATATTTTGTTTGTCTTATCAGCATTAAAATAATTTTTTTTTTTGAGACAGGGTCTCACTCTGCCGCTCAGGCTGGAGTGCAGTGGTGCAATCATGCCTCACTGCAACCTCCGCCTCCCAGGTTCAAACGATTCTCATGCCTCAGCCTCCCGAGTAGCTGGGATTACAGGCATGTGGCCGCCACACCCAGCTAATTTTTGTATTTTTAGTAGAAACAGGGCTTCACCATGTTGGCAAGGCTGGTCTCGAACTCCTGACCTCAGATGATCCTCCCGCCTGGGCCTCCCAAAGCACTGGGATTTCAGGCGTGAGTCACCGTGCCCAGCCTAAAATAATTTTTAATGAGCTACTAACCTTTAAAAATAAGGACATCACAGAAAAATCCAACTTTCTAGCTCTTTTGACAAAATGGAAAGCTCTAGAAATGTTGGGATCCCATTCTATGTGACAAAGTATAGACTGGAGTTGAGGAGACGCTGTTCTTGCTCATCTGTTCACTGAAGCCCCCTCCAGGTTCAAATCATTCGTTTAGTTTCCTTCCTAGGCCCTATGGGTATTAGAGTTTGCAATCTCTGGTAGGAGAACTCTGGGATCTGATTGGAAAGTCAGGTTGGAAAGTATGGCATGGGGGATATCCATAAGGCTATGGATATCCAAATAGGAAGTTTGTACTTGAGTCCTTGGGCAAGAGGAAGAATTGAACAGTTTCTGCCTAGTTACTTCTGTTGTGTAACAAACCACCACAAAACTTAGTGTTAAGACAACAGTAATTTATTTAGCTCCTGATTGTGTGAATGGGCAATTTGGGCTGGGCTCTGCTTGAGTGGTTCTTCTGGTCTTGATTGGCCTCATTCATGTGTTAGTTGTCATGTTGGTTGGTCTAGTATGACTTCAGCTAGGAAAGCATGTTGCTGCTTCATGTGGTCTCTCATTCTCCAGCATGCTCACTCAACATGTTCATGGCTGGGTAAGGTTCCAACGGACATTTATAAGGCCTCTTGAAACCTAGGCTTGGAACTGGCACACAGTCACTTCTTCCACATTCTATTGATCAAATCAAGTCACAGTGCCAGCCTAGATTCAAATGGTGGGGAAAAAGACTTCATTTATGGAAGGGAGGAGCTGCAAATTTCATTGCCAAGAGGTGCGGATACCCAGAAAGATACATTTGACAAACCATCTATCAAAGTTACTGTCAGAGGTATGTTTTTGGAAATATCATTTGGAGTGGGATGTGTCCTGTATGACTGGAATAGTTTTCTATTTGTAACAGAGAAGTGTGCCCACTCCTTGCACCCATAGATAACCCAATGCCGAAGGATATGAGAGAGAGAGATGTCCAGTTTGTGCCTCTCCCAGCTTCTTGTCCAGAGACTCCTTGGTTTAGATTTTGATACACTACTTAGAAAAGGTGGAGAGTTTCTTTAAGATTTCTGTGGATGAATGAACAGGAAATTAGACCAGGGTAGGCAGCTGAGAGCCAAGTTAGAAACACAAAGACATTTCTACATTGCACAGTCATTTAGAAACTGCATTCCCCCTGGTCTGGCTGGTGCCTAAACCACCATCAGCACTCACACATTTGGGATATAAAGTTCTCTTACTTGATCAACTTTTAAAACACAAACACCTCACAGGAGGGGGTAAACTCACATCTTAGTATGAATTACTCTCTGGTGTTAGATTCCTTAATACTAGGAGGACCCTAGGTTGTAAGGGAGCTTGGCAGAAGAAGAAAGAAGACAGAGGAGAGAGTGTAGTGGAGGACAGCATTGTATAAATCACTGTTGGCTTCTTATCCACCCCAAAGACCAATTTTTCAGAACGCATCATTAAGTCTGCGCTTCTGCTCTGTGGTGGTGGAGAGAAAGTTTCAGACAGAAACTATGCCATGACTTTGATTTTTCATTCTGAAAGGTAGGCATGTGGATGAAGGGAGAGGAGAGATGACAGATGAGACCCTCTCAGGTAGTGTGAGAGGTTTTCCCAACAGACCATCTGTGAGAAGGCCTTGAAGAACAGTCCTCATGCTCGAGACTTCTGTAAGCAGACAGAACATCCTTGGAAGCTGCCTCAAAAGTCTGGACTCATGGCTCTTTAGTTCCTTTTTCTTTTCTTTCTTTCTCTTTTGAGACAGAGTCTTGCTCTGTCACCCAGGCTGGAGTACAGTGGCGCGATCTTGGCTCACTGCAACCTTTGCCTCTGGGGTTCAAGCAATTCTCCTGCCTCAGCTTCCTGAGTAGTTGGGATAACCGGTGTGTGCCACTATGCCCAGCTATTTTTTGTATTTTTAGTAGAGATAGGGTTTCACCATGTTGGCCAGGCTGGTGTTGAACTCTTGACCACAAGTGATCTGCCTGCCTCAGCCTCCCAAAGTGCTGAGATTACAGGTGTGAGCCACTGCACCCGGCCCCTTCTCTCTTTTGTCTGGGCTTTGTGTAAAGTCTGGGAGATTTAGGTCTAGGGTAGGAGAGAGAGATGCTTCCAGGGAGGGAGACAGTGTAAGGAAGCTATGGAGAAGCAGCTGATGACATGGTGAGATAAAAGTCTGCATCGAGGAGATAATCCCAAGGATGCTGAAAAAAGAAAGGAAGGCAGACAAGGAGGGAGGAAAAAAGGAGAAAGATAGGCAAAAATAAAGCAAGAGAGAGGAAAAAGAAGAGAGATAGAAAGACAAAAAGGCAACAAGATAATGCTGCTGTGGTGGTGCCTGTTGTCCCAGCTACTCTAGAGACTAAGGCAGGAGGATCACTTGAGCCCAGGAGTTTGAGGCTATAGAGTGCCATGATCCCACCTGTCAATAGCCACTGCACTCTGGCCTGGGCAACATAATGAGAACTCCTCTCTAAAAAATAAATAAATAAATAAATAAATAAATAGACAGATATAGACAAAAATAAAGGGAGGAAATAGGCAGGAAGAAAGTAATCTGCCTTTCCAACCCACTTTGGATAAAACAATGCCCTTTGGAAGCCCTTACACTATTGACACTGGGGCTGCCAGAGAGTTCTTTGTGTGGTGGGTTGTCCTATGCATTGTAGGATGTTGAATAGCATTCTTTTTTTTTTTTTTTTTTTTTTTTTTGAGACGGAGTCTTGCCCTGTTGTCCAGGCTGGAGCACAGTGGCATGATCCTGACTCTGCAACCTCTGCCTCCAGGGTTCAAGTGATTCTCTTGCCTCAGCCTCCTGAGTAGCTGGGACTACAGGCATGCGCCAATATACTTGGCTAATTTTTGTATTTTTAATAGAGATGAGGTTTCATCGTGCTGGCCAGGGTGGTCTCAAACTCCTGAGCTCAGGTGATCCACCCACCTTGGCCTCGCAAAATGTTGGGATTATAGGCATGAGCCACCGCGCCTGGCCAAAATTTTTTTTTTTTTGAGACAGAGTCTTGTTTTGTCACCCAGGCTGGAGTGCAGTGGTACACTGGCATGATCTTGGCTCACTGCAACCTCCCAGTTTCAAGAGATTCTCGTGCCTCAGCCTCCTGAGTAGCTGGGATTACAGGCATGTACCACCATGGCTAGCTAATTTTAGTAGAGATGAGGTTTCACCATGTCGGCCAGGCTGGTCTCAAACTCCTGACCTCAAGTGATCTGCCCACCTCAGCCTCCCAAAGGGCTAGAATTACAGGCATGAGCAACCGCGCCCAGCCATCATCCTTGGCCTTTATTCACTAGATGACAGTAGCGCACCCCATCCTACCTCCCTGGCCTTATGACGAACAACGTTTCAGACATCACTAAATGTTCCCTGGATAAAACCACCCCTCGTTGTAAACTACTGCCTTGGAGCTGGTGAAAAGGAAATCTTTCACAAGTGTGAAATAATGATGGGGGTCATGCTCTTTACAGCAGAAAGAACCCTACCATCCACGGAGGGCCGCAAAGAGGGATCATGGGCCCGGCACTGATCAATGATCTCCCGCAGCTCTGAAGGGCAGTCTTCACCCAGCGGCTCCTGCTGCTGCTTCACAGACACCAGCTTGCAGATCTTCTTAGAATTACAGCCTGGAAATGATAGCATGAGAGCCTCAAAAAATTGCTCCGGTACTCGTACATCTCTCTGGATGCTGATGGCTGGCATCAGAACTAGGGACTCTGAGTATGGAAACAACAAGAGCTTCCAACGATTCCACTGACCCGCCCAGGCAGTTCCCACATTAAACAACAAATCGCCAGGGGCAGCACTGATGGGGAATTTCTGGTCTACTGGAAGGGGACCCAACCCCACCACTGGCTGAGCCAGTCTTCACATTCTTCACCTTTAAACGGGATATCTCCAGTGGCGATTTCCCAGAGGACGATTCCAAAGCTAAAAGAAAACCAAGAAACTGAACAACCATAACTAGTCTCCCCTTTCCCCTGTCCCTCTAGCCACTGCCAGAAAACTCAGTGAATTTTTTGATTACTACCCAATTTCATTCAACAGAGTTGAGTTTAGGTGGTCCTTGGAGGAGTTTGATTTGGGTTTTCCTATTATGCACATCTGAGTTAGAATCTGTACCAGAACATGAGTGTACCTGTATATTTCAGACTTTACATCATATAGATAAAATACATCTTCCAGTTCCTGAGGTGAGAGATATGCTGTAGATTTGACTTTGTCCGTCTTTTCTCTCGTAGTTCCCAAACTCATGGAAGTCTGTGTTTTCCTCAACTCAAATCCTGCAAGCTAGACAGAGAGGCAACTTAGAAAGAAACAAGCAAGATCTTGGGTAGAGGAGTAAAGGGCAGGGATTGTTGCTACACACAATTGCCAGGGAATTGTCTTTTACCTTAGGGATTTATTTCCTGTCGTGACTTCTGTCTGTGTGGCTACTTTATTGGTTAACATTATGGGTTCAACTCATCACAGTGCAGTGACCAAGAGAAACACAAAGAGATTTCTTCTCTATAAAATGGGGTGATGACAGGGGGGATTACTTGAAATAATGGTTATAAAGCACCAGTAAGACCTGCTAAGTTGTAGTTGTTGCCAGTATGACTATGTTAAAATGTAGGGGTTTCTCAGTTGAGGACTGAACTCCACTCAGTAAGAGTGGAGAGGGGTCATAGAGCCACTGCCAGGCTCGCCTTTTCCCAGAGAAGCAGATGGAAAAATGGCATGGGGGCATCCCCTCTGTGCTATCTGACTTTATGGGGGGTCAGCCTGATCCTTTGGCTTTGGCGTGACGATTGTGAGTCATCCCCCCAGGCCTGCGTGGTCACCTGGTGTTCTTAAACAAACTGTAGCACAATCATGACAGCATATGTTCTTGTCCCATGCACACCTGCCATTGACACTATTGGTGTGCTGAAGGCTGCCAGCCCCAAACTCAGCCAAGTACCCAAATCTAGGGGCAATGTGAGAAAAGGGATAAGGCACTTAGATGGCTCATCCCCCTTTCATTCATTCATTCATTCATTTGCTCACACGTTTCCTGAGCACTGACATTCTCTTACATCTTGCGCCGTATGGGATACCAGGGATGAAAGGTGGAATAGCGCATCTTATAGTCAGGCTGCATGAAGAGCATGAGAGTAGTAGAAACAGTGTTTTGGGAGTACTTATATCACCATCGCAGAGGGGGAAAGGCATCTGAAAGGCAAAAAAGGCCTGTCTGCTATTATTTGAGGGCTGTCTCTGACACTCGTAGGACTGGAAGAAAGAAAACCACCTATGGATGTCAAATAAAACTGCTAAAATTCTTTTAGCATTTGGGAATTGTGGACACTGAGTTCACAAAATCTTTTCCTCTTCTGTATGAAAATCTGACTTCCAGTGAACTTCTTAGCTCTGTTCCCCTGGAAATCTGATACAGGTAGACTGTCACCTATGGCTCTTAGTAACATTGCTGATGATAAAAATAAAAATGACTGCTGATTGTTAGATCGCTTCTGGGCAGGATCAAGGGGGTAAGAGGACTACACAGTAAACAGCTGATGGGAATGCTTTGTAGCAAATTTTTCTTATTTATTTATTTATTTTTTGAGACGGAGTCTCACTCTGTCGCCCAGGTTGGAGAGCAGTGGTGCAATCTCGGCTCACTGCAAGTTCTGCCTCCTGGGTTCATGCCATTCTCCTGCCTCAGCCTCCCGAGTAGCTGGGACTACAGGCGCCTGCCACCACGCCTGGCCAATTTTTTGTATTTTTTAGTAGAGACAGGGTTTCACTGTGTTAGCCAGGATGGTCTCGATCTCCTGACCTCGTGATCCACCTGCCTTGGCCTCCCAAAGTGCTGGGATTACAGGTGTGAGCCACCGCGCCCAGCCTCTTTTTTATTTTTTGAGACAGGGTCTCATTCTGTAGCCCAGGCTAGGGTACAGTGGCGTAAACATAGCTCCCTGCAGCCTTGACATCCTGGTCTCTAGGCATCCTCCTCCTGCCTCAGTCTCCTGAGTAGCTGGAATTACAGGTGTGCACCACCATGACTGGCTGATTTTTAAATTTTTTGAAGAGGGGGAGGTCTCACTGTGTTGCCAAGGCTGGTCTTGAACTCTTAGGCTCAAAGTGATCCTCCTGCCTTCCCTTCCAAAGTGCGGGGATTACAGGCATAAGCCACCATGCCCGGCCATGTGGCAGCTCTTTTCTTTTCTTTTTTCTTTTTTTTTTGGAGATGCAGTTTTGCTGTTGTTGCCCGGGCTGGAGTACAACCATGCGATCTCGGCTCACTGCAAACCTCCGCCTCCCGGGTTCAAGTGATTCTCCTGCCTCAGCCTCCTTAGGAGCTGGGACTAGAGGCGTGCGCCACCACACCCGGCTAATTTTTTGTATTTTTAGTAGAGACGGTGTTTCACTATGTTGGCCAGGCTAGTCTTGAACTCCTGACCTCAGGTGATCCACCCGCCTTAGCCTCCCTAAGTGTTGGGATTACAGGCGTGAGCCACCATACCCAGATGTGGCAGCTCTTAAAACAGCAACTGACATGTCACTTGCAGAAACACTGGAAGGCATGCCTGCAGAGTTGTTACCAGAGATGCTGACTCGTGCAGGTCACGGGCTTCTAAGCCTGGATGATCCACACCCACCTAATGGGAGCCTCTTTCTCCAGCTCCTGTGGCTCTGACAAAGAGAGCATCTCCTGGATGACTGCGAGGACTCACCCTGGAGGGAAAGGTTTGGCGCTGCTGACATCCTCCTAAGTAACTGAATGACAAGTGTGGCCTAGACCTGTCCTGTGAGTCTGAGTCCTTAAACCTAACAAGATCCCCCATTGTATGTTGTAGGGACATAGAAGTGGTGTCCAGGCATCTAAGGGGAAATGACTTGTAGCCCATCCCTGCTAAATGGGCAGTGAGGGAAGGCAGTCATCAGAACAGGAGGCACAGATGGAGACTGTTGTGTGGTGGGCACACAGAAAGTTGAAGTTAGTTCTGAAACTAAAAAACTAAAATTGAACTCAGTTCTAAAACCAAGGCAAGGCCGGGCATGGTGGCTCATGCCTGTAATCCCAGCACTTTGGGAGGCCCAGGTGGGCGGATCACTTGAGGCCAGGAGTTCAAAACCAGCTGGCCAACATGGTGAAACCCTGTCTCTACTAAAAATGCAAAAATTAGTCAGGAGTGGTGGTGCATGGCTGTAATCCCAGCTACTTGGGAGGCTGAGGCAGGAGAATCGCTTGAACCTGGGAAGCAGAGGTTGCAGCGGGGCGATCTCGCTCACTGCCCTCCAGCCTGGGTGACAGAAAGAGACTGTCTCTAAATAAATAAATAAATAAACTAAGACAAGAATCAAGCCTTTCTGAGACACTCGTGCCCCTCTCCTAGCACCAGTCATGCAGGTTTGACCCAAAGCGCCCCCAGAAGGCACACTCACCTTCACTTGGTAGCCTTGAGTTACCAGGAAGTTTGAGCTTCTGATTTTTCCGTGGAGTTCAGGTGCTTCTGAATGGTGTAGCCTGACACAACCAAAGGCAGGGAGCATTAGTGACCTTTGCCCAAACTTTCTTTGGGGGACTGACAATCATAACTGGGCTGATGAGGCTGGACAGTACCATGCGTGCCTGTCCACAGATATACAGGAAAAACTGGGATGCAGAGGCAAGGTTTGAGAATCGCAAGCCGTGAGTACAGAGCAGAGATGAGATTCATAGCACAAGGGGGCATGACAGCCCTTATGAAGTGCATGCAATCGGGCATCAGGGGTTCCTTTAGGTAGAGAAGGACAACGTTGCCTCTGTGTTGCTTTGCCTGGGAAGTGCTGGGCAGATCCGAGAGCTCAGAGGCATGGCTGGGTGGCTGGACCTTGCTGGGACCCTTCAGGTCAAAGCAGAATGTGAAGCTGGGGTCCCGCTGACTTCTAGACAAGGGCTTTGGTTTCACAAAGCCCCTGCGTCCCAGGTTAGGTTGTGGTCATGGTGTCTGCCTGAGTTCAGATTCTCCCAGAAGCAGATCATGAGCCATGATTTGGGTACGAGGGATTTGTATCAAGAAGGTGCTCCCTTGACCAGGCATGGTGGCTCGCGCTTATAATCCCCACACTTTGGGAGATCAAGATGGGTGGATCACTTGAGGTCAGGAGTTTGAGACCAGCTTGGCCAACATGGTGAAACATCGTCTCTACTATTAATAAAAATACAAAAAAATAGCTGGGCGTGGTGGCATGTGCCTGTAATTCCAGCTATTCGGGATGCTAAAGCATGAGAATCACTTGCACCCAGGAGGTGGAGTTTGCAGTGAGCCTAGATCACACCACTACACTCCAGCCTGGGCAGCAAAATGAGGCTCTGTCTCAAAAAAAAAAAACTCCAAAAGTCCCCCAAACAAACAAAAAGAAGGTGCTCCCAGGAGAAACGGTTGAGGGAGTACAGGAAGTAGGATGGCGAAGGAGAAGAAATCAAGCAAGAGGTTGATTTCAGGTGAAATCCCAGGCTCAGGTGGTCTCGCGGAGACCTGTGGGCACAATTACACCTCAGAGTGTGTCCCACAGGAGGCAAAGGAACTGGACTTTTTACTTACACCAGTCAGTGGTTATGGATTGTGTTGGGGAGGGCAGGGACAGATGGATATAAAACTCGTGGGCACTTTCAGCTGTCTATAAGGGTGAAAGGGCTCCAGTGCCCACAGGCAATCCTCTGAAGATTGCAGCTGTGAACTTTTAGCAGCAAAGCATGCCGAGAGGGGGATGGGTAAATAGAGCTGGTAAAAAGGATCAGAGGTCATTTGGAGGGGATATTAACAGTGTCCCCTACAACATCCAAAAATACTTCTCCTTAAACTCACTAGTTTAGGGAGTTGAGAAGAAACAAACTTAATTTCAAATTAATAGCTAAGACAGTGTTTCCAAAAGTGTGGGATAAGGTGGTATGCAAGATTATATAAAGGGAAAATTACTCTCCTTTCAGTTTGCTCCAGTCTTTCTGATTACATCAAGAAGAAAGTCTGGGTTTGGTATTTTTTTTGTTGTTTTTTTGTTTTTGTTTTTTGTTTTTTGTTTTTTTATGAGACGGAGTCTCGCTCTGTCGCCCAGGCTGGAGTGCAGTGGCACGATCTCGGCTCACTGCAACCTCTGCCTCCCAGATTCAAGCGATTCTCCTGCCTCAGCCTTACGAGTAGCTGGGACTATAGGTGCGTGCCACCACGCCCAGCTAATTTTTGTATTTTTAGGAGAGACGAGGTTTCACCGTGTTGGGCAGGATGGTCTTGATCTCTTTACCTTGTGATCTGTCCGCCTCAGCCTCCCAAAGTGCTGGGATTATAGACGTGAGCTACTGCGCCCAGCCTTGGTGTTGGGTATCCTTAACTCTGCCAATATCTCCAATATCTCCATTGTACAAAGAGAATGTGGGTTGGATCACAGAGCTTCTGGCAGGCAGCCTCATCCAGCCAGAATTTAATTACATTGTTTTGGTTTCATTTGTGGTTACCTATTTTTGGCAAGTGACACTGGTTTTCAATTTATGGTAGTAAGAGAAAGTGTCCTTTTTAAAAGCTTTATTTCAATTATTATTGTTATTTTTTGAGATGGAGTCTTGCTTTGTCGCCCAGCCTGGAGTGCAGTGGTACGATATCAGTTCACTGAAACCTCCGCCTCCTGGGTTCAAGTGATTCTTGTCCCTCAAGCCTCCTGAGTAGCTGAGATTACAGGCCTGTGGCACCATGCTGGGCTAATTTCTGTATTTTTAGTAAAAACAGGGTTTCGCCACGTTGGCCAGGCTAGTCTCCAACTCCTGACCTCAAGTGATCCACCTGCCTTGGCCTCTCAAAGTGCTGGGATTATGGGCGTGAGCCACCGGGCCGGGCCTTTACTCAGATTTTTAAAAAATGAGTCAATGTAATGAAAAATGTTAAGTAAATAACACTGGTAGTAGTATAGTTAAAACCCTGCAGATGGTTTGTGAGTGACTAACCTTTGGGGACCCTTGGAACTAAGAATCCATAGATTCTGCAGGTGAGAATAGGTAGAGTTGCCAAATAAAACACAAGACACGGCCGGGCGCGGTGGCTCACACCTGTAATCCCAGCACTTTGGGAGGCCGAGACAGGTGGATCACGAGGTCAGGAGATCGATACCATCCTGGCTAACATGGTGAAACCCCGTCTCTAATAAAAATACAAAAAAATTAGCCAGGCGTAGTGGCAGGCGCCTGTAGTCCCAGCTACTCGGGAGGCTAAGGCAGGAGAATGGCGTGAACCTGGGAGGCAGAGGTTGCAGTGAGCCGAGATCGTGCCACTGCACTCCAGCCTGGGCAACAGAGGGAGACTCCATCTCAAGAAGAAAAAAAAAGAAAAGAAAAAAACACAAGACACTCCATTAAATTTGAGTTTCTGATAAGCAATGAATATATAGATTCACGTACACATATATATATATATGTACAAGCATGCCCACAAATTGTATAGGATATAGTTGTACTAAAAATAAATGTTTATCCAAAATTTGAGACAGAGTGCAGTGACTCATGCCTGTAATCCCAGCACTTTGGAAAGCTGACGCAGGAGGATTGCTTGAGCCCAGTAGTTCGAGACCAGCCTAGGCAGCATGGCAAAACCTTGTCTCTACAAAAAATATATATAAAAAAAAAATTGGCTGAGTGTAGTGGTGTGCGCCTGTAGTCCCAGCTTTTCAGGAGGCTAAGGTAGGAGAATCCCTTGAGCTCGGGAGGTTAAGTGATCTGTGATCATATCAGTGCACTCCAGTCTGGGCAAGAGAGTGAGACTCTCTCAAAACATAAAATAAAATTTGATATTTTTGATATTTAGTATAAGTATATACCATGCAATGTTTAGGATGCACTTATACTAAAAAATGATTCATTACTTTCCTAACGTTCAAATTTAACTGGATATGTTTATTTTTATGCTAAATCTGTCCACTCCAAAATTAGGGCTCATCCAACTCTATAAGTGCAGTGTGGACATCAATTTCAACCGTCAGTTCTGGGAGCTGGTGTTCCCTGCGTTAAGCCTCTTTCCTCCCTCCTATCTGTAATCAGAGTAAATAGTAAAACAGTGTACGGGAGGGAGACTGTCTGGGGCGTCTGGCCTGTTCTCTCACCATCTCTGGGAGTATCAGGAGTGTGGACAGACCCATCCAACCCTTAGTGGCACCTTTTCACCCCGTCTTACCGGTACAGGCCTCGGGCTGCCCCCAGGACTAGGACCATGCGCTTGCCAAGTGTGAGGTCTTTTTCCCTATCCAACAGCTCCCTCAGGGTCCCGAGTTCACAGTACTCCATGACAATGGAGAATTGAGGCGGAGTCACTGGTGGAAAGGAGCCAGACACTATGAGGACCCGCCCTACTTGAAGCTTCCCATGTCTGCAGCCCACCTTTCCCAGCCTCGGTACAGATACAGACTTGGCTCTGCTGAGTCCCATTTCTCCCCCAATTCTCAGCCCACAGTTTTGGTCCCCGGCCTCCTTGAACGGACCAAATATGCCCAGAATTCCCATCCTCTTCTCCATAATACTTGGCTTGTCGTAATTCTACCTTAAAAAAAAAAATTGGCTGGGTGCGTTGGCTCACGCCTGTAATCCCAGCACTTTGGGAGACCAATGTGGGTGGATCACAAGGTCAGGAGTTTGAGATCAGCCTGGCCTACACGGTGAAACCCTGTCTCTACTAAAAATACAAAAATTAGCTGGGTGTGGTGGCGGGTGCGTGTAATCCCATCTACTTGGGAGGCTGAGGCAGGAGAATCGCTTGAAGCTGCGTGGCAGAGATTGCACCACTGCACTCCAGCCTGGGCAACAGAGTGACACTCCGTCTCAAAAAAAAAAAAAAAATGTTCTGCCAGGTGTGGTGACTCACACCTGTAATCCTGGCTCTTTGGGAGGCTGAGGCGGGTGGATCACTTGAGGCCGGGAGTTCGAGACCAGCCTGGCCAACATGATGAAACCTCGTCTCTATGAAAAATGCAAAAATTAGCCAGGTGTGGTGGGACATGCCTGTAGTCCCAGCTACTAGGGAGGCTGAGGCAGGAGAATTGCTTGAACCTCAGAGGTGGAAGCTGCAGTAAGCAGATTGTACCACCACACTCCAGCCTGAGTGACAGAATGAGACTCTGTCTCAAAAAAAAAAAAAAAAAAAAAAAAAATTCTTTTTCTTTTTCTTTTTTAACTTCTATCTCCCTTTCTTGGTATAATTCAAAATTTTCTTGAGCAGTTATTTGGGGAATGTCTTCCTCACTCAACTGGAATCCCAAGAAGGCAGGAAATGTGTCTGTCTTGTTCACATGGGTGCTCACAAGGAGCTTCGTACATCTGTGTGGGAGGAATGAGTAGGGCACACATGGCAGGGGCGGGTGAGGACTCAGACAAGAAGTCGACTTCCCCATTCATGGGCCTGAGCTGCAAAACTGACATGTGACTGAGCCAGGCACCTCAGCGGTCCCCAAGGAGAATAAACGTTGCTGAACATTTGTCTTTATTTTTTATTTTTTAATTTTTTTGAGACAGAGTCTAGCTCTGTCACCCAGGCTGGAGTGCAGTGGCATGATATTGGCTCACTGCAACCTCCGCCTCCCGGGTTCACGCAATTCTCCTGCCTCAGCCTCCCGAGTAGTTGGGACTACAGGCACCCACCACCACGCCCAGTTAATTTTTATATTTTTAGTAGAGACAGGGTTTTATCATGTTGGCCAGGCTGGTCTCAAACTCCTGACCTCAGGTGATCCACCTACCTTGGCCTCCCAAAGTGCTGGGATTACAGATGTGAGCCACCGTGCCTGGCCTACGTTTCCCTTTAGATTGGGATTCCACACTCTGAAATCAAGTTGGCCTGAGGCTGTGGAGCAACTTCCAAAGGGGATAAGACAGGAGTTGCTCTGTCCAATCTCTAGGCAAGACAGCAGCAAAACACGACCGGCAGGAGGGGTCATTCCATGAGAGAAAATGCAGTCACATTGGGAAAAAAAAAAAAAAAAAAAAAAAAAAAAAAGAGCCTGTCACATAAGGCTCTTGGTAGAGGGGTAAGGTAATGGTTTTTTTGTTTGTTTGTTTGAGACAGAGTCTCACTCTGTCACCCAGGCTGGAGGGCAGTGGCACGATCTCGGCTCACTGCAAACTCCGCCTCCCAGGTTCAAGCAATTCTCCTGCCTCAGCCTCCCGAGTAGCTGGGACTAGAGGCATGTGCCACCACATCCGGCTAATTTTTTGTATTTTTAGTAGAGACCGGGTTTCATCATGTTGGCCAGGATGGTCTCAAGCTCCTGACCTTGTGATCCACCCACCTCAGCCTCCCTAAGTGCTGCTGAGCCACAGCGCCTGGCCAGGTAAGTTAATTTTGCTTTTAGATTTGATCTATACTAATGATGACCAAGGGTGTTTTCCTTCTTTGGGTCAGACAGCTTTATAATTTATTTTTATTTTTGAGACGGAGACTTGCTCTGTTGCCCAGGCTGGAATGCAATGGTGCACCCTCAGCTCACTGCAACCTCCACTTCCCAGGTTCAAGCAATTCTCCCACCTCAGCCTCCCGAGTAGCTGGGACTACAGATGCCTGCCACCAGACCCAGCTAATTTTTGTATTTTAGTAGAGATGGGGTTTCACCATGTTGGCTAGGCTGGTCTTGAACTCCTGACCTCAAGTGACCTGCCCGTCTCGGCTTACCAAAGTGCTGGGATTACAGGTGTGAGCCACTGCACCTGGCAGCTTTACAATGTTTTAGAGCAACAAGATGCACCCCTCTTCCAGGCTGGCATCTAAACATGCACCCCTTTATTTCCCAGTGGGCTGAAAGGAGAAGATGTGGCCATGTTAGTGCAAACCACCCCTCAGCCTTCAGCCCTGCCCTCCTGAAAGAAGATGAGAACATGCATCTTGGGATGAAAAAAAAAAAATTAACATTGATAATAATCACACTTTGTAGATTCCACCCTTTGTGGTGTTCTTTAAAAAAATGCAACACATTAAAACACAGGAGGTATGTTCTAGGCCATCCAAAGCTTGACCAATCCCAGAAGCATTCCTTACCTGTTTCATCAATGCAAATCCCAAATATACGCAGGATGTTGGGAGATTCGAATTTCTTCATGGTTTTGATCTCATTATTGAAAGTCTGCCTCACTATTCTATAAGGATTAAAGAGAGAAATCAGGATTTCAGAACTGGAAGGTTCCTTAGAGAACATTCAGTGTGGTGACCCTCTGTGTATGTGGGGGTGGGGGTATCAGCATCTGGGGTGAGAACTGGTGCCAGGATGAACTCAGCTACTGATAACAACATGTGGAACCCCTCAGGTGCCTGTGGCAGCACAATTAGTCTCTCGGGGTCTGTGAGATATCAATGGGACTTGCTAATATCTTTTCAGTAGTTCAAATAGTCTGATAGAATTGTATTTTTATGACCTACAGGGCTTTACTAGGCAAACTAAAAAGTCAAGTATTTGTTACTGTTTTTAGGCTGTAACCTGTTGTTTAGCATATACTCTGACAGATTGTGGTGCGTGTCTTTTTTTTTTTTTGGAGACAGGGTCTTGCTTTGTCGCCCAGGCTGGAGTGCAGTGGTGCGATCTTGGCTCACTGCAGCCTCCACCTCCCAGGTTGAAGCAATTCTCATGCCTCAGCCACCTGAGTAGCTGGAACTACAGGTGCGTGCCACCATGCTTGGCTAATTTTTGTATTTTTTTTTTTGTAGAGACATGATTTCACCATGTTGGCCAGGCTGGTGTCAAACTCCTGGCCTCAAGTGATTTGCCCGCCTACGCCTCCCAAAGTGCTGCGATTTCAGGTGTGAGTCACCATGCCCAGCCCGTGGTGTGTGTCTTTGATGAATAAAAATAATGATATTAGGCCGGGCATGGTGGCTCACGCCTGTAATCCCAGCACTTTGGGAGGCCGAGGCAGGCGGATCACAAGGTCAGGAGTTCGAGACCATCCTGCCGAACATGGTGAAACCCCGTCTCTACTAAAAATACAAAAAAATTAGCCAGGTGTGGTGGCGGGCCCCTGTAGTCCCAGCTACTCGGGAGGCTGAGGCAGGAGAATGGCGTGAACCCGGGAGGTGGAGCTTGCAGTGAGCCGAGATTGCACCATTGCACTCCAGTCTGGGTGACAGAACGAGACTACGTCTCCACAAAAAAAAAAAAAAAGATATTTATTAAGTGAAATCTTATAACCAAAATTCCTTCCAAAACGTGGGCCTTAAAAAATGTGGGCAGGTAAATTATTAAAGAGGATCACTGGAACCACCAACTCAATCCAATCTGTTCATTCACTCTGAGTCTTAGACTCAAAGGGTAAAGGAGGCTTGTCCAAGGTCTGTCAGAGAATCAGGGCAGGTTCAGAGCCTATAAAAATCAATTGTATTTCTATCTGCTAGCAATTAACAATCAAAAGATTAAATTAAAAATTTTCATTTCCAATAGCATAAAGAGAATAAAATACTTAGGAATAAATTTACAAAAGTGCAAGTCTCACCCTGAAAATTTTGTACCTAAATTGTTGAAATAATTTTGTTTTGTTTTGTTTGTTTGTTTTTTGAGATGGAGTCTCACTTTTGTCGCCCAGGCTGAGTGCAATGGCATGATCTCGGCTCACTGCAACCTCCACCTCCTGGGTTCAAGCAATCCTCCTGCCTCAGCCTCCCGAATAGCTGGGATTACAGGTGCCTGCTACCATGCCCGGCTAATTTTTGTATTTATAGTAGAGGTGGGGTTTCACCATGCTGGCCAGACTAGTCTCGAACTCCTGACCTCAGGTGATCCTCCTGCCTCAGCCTCCCAAAGTGCTGGGATTATAGGCATAAGTCACTGCACCCTGCAAGAAATTTTAAAAGATCTAAATAAATGGAAACACGTCCCATGTTCTTGAATAGGAAGACTTTATACCATTAAGATGGTAACATTTTCCAAATCGACCTACAGGATCAGTGCAATCCTTACCCGATTTGTAGTTGGCTTAAAAAAAAAAAAGCAAAAACAAAAACTGAAATGGACAAGATATTCCTAAAATTTGTGTGGAAATGAAAGGAATTCAGGATAGCCAAGACAGTCTTGCAAAAGAAGAACAAAGCTGGAAGACTTATACTTCTCAATTTCAAAACTTATCACAAGGTTACAGTAATGAAGACAGTATAGTGCTATCATAAGAATAGACAAACAGATCAATGGAATAGAATTGGGAGTCCGGAAATAAACTCATACATATAAAGCCAGTTGATTTTTCACAGTGTTTTTTTTGGAACTTGCTCTGTCACCCAGGCTGGAGTGCAGCGATGCAATTTCTGCTCACTGCAATACCTGCCTTCTGGGTTCAAGAGATTCTACTGCCTCAGCCTCCCAAGTAGCTGGCACTACAGGTGCCTGCCACCACGCCTGGCTATTTTTTTTTTTTTTTTTTTTTTTGCGATGGAGTCTCGCTCTGTCACGCAGGCTGGAGTGCAGTGGCGTGATCTCAGGTCACTGCAAGCTCTGCCTCTCAGGTTCACACCATTCTCCTGCCTCAGCCTCCTGAGTAGCTGGGACTACAGGTGCCCGCCACCACGCCTGGCTAATTTTTTGTATTTTTAGTAGAGACGGGTTTCACCATATTAGCCAGGATGGTCTTAATCTCCTGACCTGGTGATCTGCCCGCCCTGGCCTCCCAAAGTGCTAGGATTACAGTCATGAGCCACTGCGCCCAGCCAACGCCCGGCTAATTTTTGTATTTTTAGTGGAGATGGGGTTTCGCCATGTTGGCTAGGCTGGTCTCGAACTCCTGACCTCAAGTGATCCGCCTGCCTCGGCCTCCCAAAGTGCTAGGATTTCAGATGTGAGCTGCAGTGCCAGGCCAGCACAGTCTTTTAAACAAATGGTTCTGGGACATGTGAATATCAACATGCAGAAAAATTAAGTTGAATGACTACCTTATACAATACACCAAAATTAACTCTAACTTCGGAAACCTAAATATAAGAGCAAAAAACTATAAACTCTTAGAAGAAAACACAGGAGGGCCAGGTGCAGTGGCTCAAGCCTGTAATCCCAGCAGTTTGGGAGGCCAAGGTGGGTGGATTGCTTGAGGTTAGGAGTTTCAGACCAGCCTGGCCAACATGGTGAAACCCTGTCACCACTAAAAATACAAAAATTAGCTGGGCCTGGTGGTGCATGCCTGTAGTTCCAGCTACTCGGGAGGCTGAGGCATGAGAATTGCTTGAACCTAGGAGGTGGAGGTTGCAGTGACTGATATCACACCACTACACTCCAGCCTGGGTGACAGAGCAAGACTCCATCTCAAACAGAACAAAACAAAAAACCCCCCAAAACCTGTACATGAATGTACACAGAAACATTACTCATAATAATCAAAAAGTAGAAAAAACACAAGGTCCTTCAACTGATTAATGGATAAATAGGATGTCCATACAACAGACTATCATTCAGCCATAAAAAGGAATGAAGAAATGATACTTGCTATAATATAGATGAACCTTGAAAATATCATGCTAAGTGAAAGAAGCCAGACTCAACAGGCCACATATTGTATTATTCCATTTACATTAAAGATTCAGAAAAGGCAAATCTATAGAGACAGAAGGTAGAACTGTTGCCTGGGGCTCAGGATGGTGGTGATGGGGGTGAATGAGGAATGACTGCTAGTGGGTATAGGGTTTCTCCTTCCTTCCTTCCTTTTTTCTTTTTTTTTTTCTTTTTTTTTTTTTTTTTTGTTGGAGTCTTGCTCTGTCACCCAGGCTGGAGTGCAGTGGCACGATCTCAGCTCACTGCAACCTTGGCCTCCAAGGTTCAAGTGATTCTCCTGCCTCAGCCTCCCAAGTAGCTGGGATTATAGGCTCATGCCACCATGCCCAGCTAATTTTTGTATTTTTTAGTAGAGACGGGGTTTCACCATGTTGGCCAGGCTGGTCTTGAACTCCTGACCTCAGGTGATCTGCCCTCCTTGGCCTCCCAAAGTGCTGGGATTACAGGCGTGAGCCACTGTACCTGGCCTGTAAATATATTTAAAGCCATTAAATTGTACTTTTTAAATAGGTAAATCTTACGGTATGTAAAATATATCTCAATAAAACTGTTAAAAATACAGTCTCAATGAAAATCTTGATGTGTATTTTGAGGAGTGTGATAAAACTTTCTTTGATATTTATTCAGCTAAGTCAACCTGAAAAAGAAGAATCAAGAGGAGGAAGTTCTTTACCAGATATCGAAATTTACTGCAAAGTCATATGAAAAAAACAGTAACAGTGTGTTACTGGTACAAAAACAGACAAATTGATCAGTGGGAAAGATTAGAGAGATCAGAGTCAGATCTGTGTCTATATAAAAACTTAATATACAATAAATATGGTACCACAAATCAACAGGGAAAAGACAGACGACTTAATAGATGGTATAGAGAAAACTGACTTACTATGTGGCTAAAAATAAAAGTTGACCCTACATAATGTCACATACGAAGGTGGATTCTAGTAGGATTAAAACCTAAATATAAAAAATAAAACTGGAAAGTTAAGAGAAGAAAATATAGAATGCCTTTAAGATCTAGAGGTGGGGCAGGACACCTCCAGAGCACAAATAAAAAGCTTGCAATGTCTAAAGCTGACAAGTGCTTTATTTCCACAATATACAAAGATTTACAAACAGACAAGACAAAAGCAGCAACTGTGATGCAGAAAAGGGCAGAGGATATGAACAGGCAATTTATGGAAGAGAAAACCCAAATAACTAAAACACGTAAATAAGGGCTTGAATTCATTAGTAAAAACAGAAATGCAAGTTCAAATAACTACAAGATATTGATCACTTTATAATTATAAGGATGAAAGTAATCAGAAAGCTGGATAACACTAACGGTTGGTGAGGTTGCTTGTGGGAGTGTAGGCATAGACACTCTGTTCTGAAGAGTTGCCTGGTAGTACTTAGTCACTTAATATACACATATCCTATGGCCCATCATTTTCTCTCCTGGTGCTATATCCCGAAGAATTCTCATACAGGTCCCTAAAGGGAAACTAAGTATGGCATCTTTTTGGTGGGGAAAAGTTGGAAGCTGACTAGGTTCCATCACTGGAAAAAAAAATAGACAAAATATATGGCTCACGCCTGTTATCCCAACACTTTGGAAGGCTGAGGCAGAAGGTGCTTGAGTCCAGGAGTTCCAGACAAGTCTGGGCAGCACAGTGGGACCCTGTCTCTACAAAAAATTTAAATATTGGACAAGAATGGTGGTGCACACCAGCAGTCCCAGCTACTTGGGAGGCTGAGGTGTGAGGATTGCTGGAGCCCAGGAGGTTAAGGCTGCAATGAGCTATGATGTCACCACTGCACTCCAGCCTGGACAACAGAGTGAGACCTTGTCTCAAAAAAAAAAAAAAAAAAAAAAATTGGCAAAATGTGGATCTTCACCATGGATGGCAGACAGAAATTAAGGAGTCCAGATATGGAACATGTTTCATGATGCTGAGTGAAAAAAGTGAGGAAAGGAGGCAACAGACACGTAACTCCACCAGTTGTGAACATGAAAAATGTATGCATACATTTTACAAGAACACATACAAACAAAACACACTAGAATTACTGTCTGTGGAGGGGATGAGCAACTGGGAAACAGGGTTGGAAGGGAAAGTTGTTTTTTTTTTTTTAAATATATATGTGAACAAAGGAGAGAAGACCTAGAACTGAGGTGGAAAGATGTATTTAAGTCAAGACTCTGCTCCTTAACAGTGGAGAGCACATAATTTAACCCTTTAGGGCCCAGGCTTCCTCATCTAAAAATGGAGACAATATCCCTCTCTCCTTGGAGAGTTAGAGTAAGTATTGGTACACACGAGAGAACCACACAAAACAACTTACGTAATGCTGCCAGCCTGGAGTTTTTTGAATACTTTTATGGCCACTGGAGCTCTGTGGTATTCTCCTTTATAAAGTGTGCTGACTTCATTTTCCCTTAGCAGAATCCACGGGGATCCTGAAAGCTGCTCCTTCTTGATCTCCTTGATTTGCTCTTGCGGGATCTCCCGCATGCATTTTGGTGGTAAATCTGACCTCGCCCCCGAGAGGAAAGAAGACAAAAGAGTCAATGAGCAGAGGAAGGGGTCCTAAGGGAGGTGGCATATTTGTGATGTGTGAGTGGGAAGCTCGACAACATGAACCAGAGCTGGTGGTGGCTGGGGCTTCTGATGGACTCAGCCCAAGGGAGCGGCTCCCGTGCCTCTGAGTGACCAGTAGAGACACAGCTGGACAGTTAACAGAATGTGTCATCCACTTCCTTTCCCTCCTCTTCAAATCCCGCCTGTCCCTCCAGCCTTAACCCTCATCCAGACTCATCTCTCTCATCCTGGAAGGATGTCTATTCCTGTTACCCAGAGCTTGGCACTTGAGCATCTGGCATGTGGCGTAGTCATTTCAGATCTAGTAGTTAGGGACATAGTTCAAGCTCAGTAACCTTGCTGTTGTGTGTTCACTGTCTGTCTTTCCTCTTTCCTCCTCCACCCCGTGAGCTCCTGGAAGGCAGTGTCCTTCTCTGCATCTTAGTTACCTCTTTGCATGGTCTCTGGCATAAACCAGATACTCACAGTTTTGTTGAATGAATGAATGAGTGGGCATTTTAAATTTGATTTGAATTTCTTCTTGGAAATTCGGCAACTGAACTGAAGCTATGATGCTATTCATAGAGGTTTTTAAGCACTTTGACAGCTGCTAGAAGGTATCTTACTGGTCAAGAAGCTCTCTCCACATGTTATTCCATGGACAGAAGCCTGGGCTAGCCATGAATGGATCCCCAAACCTGTGGGCTGCTTCCAGCCATCCAGCACAGAAAATGGACAAATGCAGGGGTAGGGGGAGGCTGGGGTCCCAGTAAACTGATGACTTCTAGTTTGGGGGCCATCAGAAACAGCAGGGCACATGATAACTTACACTGCCTCAAAGTTTCCTTGATTTCTTTCATGTTGATTTCTAATCGTCTCAATGAAGCTTCTATTTTTTCATTATCTGCAGGAAAAAAGGGCATTATATGCTCAAAATAGATACTAAAATCACATGCCAATCCAAACTAAAATGCTAATTAAAACTGTTGAGATATCATTTTTTACCTATCATATTCATTATGGTAGGGATTACTACTGATCACCAATATTCAGATTTCTACTTCTGAGCACATAGGAAATGCATTAAAGCATGGCTGGGTAACTTGCTTTGGCTAAGAAATGAAGAAAAGAGATGTCTGTCACTTCCCAGAGGGAGCATTTAACTGACTCTGCATAAGGTTCCAACCTGGCTGCTTTGGAAGTGAGGAAAGTTTGCGTCAACGCGGAAGTGCTATACTATTGAAAGTATCCTGGAAGGAGGACATTCACCTTGGAGAGTCCCCTGGACTTTGCCTGAATGAGAAACAAACTTGTTTCTTTAGAACACTGAGTTGTTGTTTTTTAAACCACAGTATAATCAAATCAATCCTGATATATATACTCAGAAACATGTTTGAAAATTTATAACACACTATTTACAGTGGTCAGCCATCCCTGTCTGCCCAGGACTGAGGAGTTCTGGGGACATGAAACCCTGACTACTAAAAGTGGGAAAGTCTCCTATGGGAAAAGTATAGAGAAGCAGATAACTCATGCATTGTTAGTAGAAGTAATATCTGTGCAACTTCTATCAAAATTTGAAATGCCTACAGTCTTTGACTTCGTGATTTTACCTAGCAATTCCACTTCTGGGAATTTCTCATAAACATATCTTGAAATAGGCCAGGCATGGTGGCTCATGCCTGTAATCCTAGCACTTTGGGAGGCCGAGTCAGGCAGATCACTAGAGATCAGGAGTTTGAGACCAGCCTGGCCAAACTGG
The DNA here is from genome assembly GCF_029281585.2 of Gorilla gorilla gorilla. NCBI lineage: Eukaryota > Metazoa > Chordata > Mammalia > Primates > Hominidae > Gorilla > Gorilla gorilla. The sequence goes on from NC_073242.2 coordinate 105,195,970, forward strand.
TCAGTAGAGATAGTGAAACCCCGTCTCTACTAAAAATACAAAAATTAGCCGGGTGTGGTGGCACATGCCTGTAATCCCAACTACTCGGGTGACTGAGGCACAAGAATCACTTGAACCCAGGAAGCAGAGGTTGCGTGAGCCAAGATCGTGTCACTGCACTCCAGCAAGACTCTGTCTCAAAAAAAAAAAAAAAAAAAAAAGAAAGAAAGAAGGAAAAGAAAAAAAGTTCTGGTGATGGATGGTGGCGACGGTTTCAGAACCATGTGAATATACTTCATGCCACTGAATTGGCATCTAAAAATGGTTGAAATGGTAAATTTTTTTTTTTTTTTTTTTCTTTTTGAGACAGAATCTCGCTGTCTCCCAGGCTGGAGTGCAGTGGAGCGATCTCAGCTCACTGCAGGCTCTGCCCTGCGGGGTTCACGCCATTCCCCCGCCTCAGCCTCCCGAGTAGCTGGGACTACAGGCGCCCACCACCTCGCCCGTCTAATTTTTTGTATTTTCAGTAGAGACGGGGTTTCACCGTGTTAGCCAGGATGGTCTCGATCTCCTGACCTCATGATCCGCCTGCCTCGGCCTCCCAAAGTGCTGGGATTACAGGCGTGAGCCACCCCGCCTGGCCGAAACGGTAAATTTTATGTTACGTATATTTTATCACAAAAAATGGGAAAAAATGATGGGTGTATGTATTGGGTTGTTTTTGAATTTGTGTGCTGCTAGTATGATCATAAAACAAAACAAAACAGTAGGGTAGATGCCAAGTAGGAAAACAAGCTATATAATTCAATGGATATTTACAAGGGAGGATATTGAAGATTATTTAATGAGAAAAGAAGAAATAGAACAATGTGTTTGGTATGATGCTGACTGTGTGACAACAACAATAAAATATATATACTTAAATCTCCAGAAGGGTATTCAAGAAACCGGTAGATTGTTTGATTGTATCTCAGATTTTGATGAAGGTTGCACAAATATCCTACCGACAATGGATGAGATTATCATTTTGTCTACATGGTTTCCATCAGACTTCCCCAGTTTTAGTACTGAAGGTCTCATGTCCTCAGAAAGGGAAACAGGGGCCCCTGAGGTCAAGGAGGGAGATTCACTTCTCACGGTGGCCCCCCTCCATCCTTTGTTTTTGGAGACAGGATCTCGCTCTGTCACCCAGGCTGCAGTGCAGTGGAGAAATCGTGGCTCACTGCAGCCTCGACCTCCTAGGTGCCTGTAATCCCAGCACTTTGGGAGGCTGAGGCAAGAGGATCACTTGAGGCCAGGAGTTCTACACCAGCCTGGGCAACATAGTGAGACTCTCTATCTACAAAAAATAAAATAAAAATTAGCTGGGCATGGTGGCGTGCACACCTATAGTCCCAGCCACTCGGGAAGCTGAGGTGGGAGGATCACTTGAACCTGAGGCTGCAGCGAGCTATGATTGTGCCACTGTCCTCTAGCCCGTGTAACAGAGACTCTGTCTCAAAAAATGAAACAAAACAAAACAAAACTCCTCCTCAATGCTGGCTTGCCCAAATTTCACCAGCCCCCACCATATATCTGGGCCAAAGGATGTTAGGAGTTTTTTTTTTTTTTTTTTTTTGAGACAGAGTCTCGCTCTGTCGCCCAGGCTGGAGTGCAGTGGCGCGATCTCAGGTCACTGCAAGCTCTGCCTCTCAGGTTCACACCATTCTCCTGCCTCAGCCTCCCGAGTAGCTGGGACTACAGGCGCCCGCCACCATGCCTGGCTAATTTTTTGTATTTTTAGTAGAGACGGGGTTTCATCGTGTTAGCCAGGATGGTCTCAATCTCCTGACCTAGTGATCCGCCCGCCTTGGCCTCCCAAAGTGCTGGGATTACAGGCGAGAGCCATCGCGCCCAGCTAGGAGTTTTGAGCTACAAGTATGTTACAACTGCTCAAACTTCATCATTGCTGCTCCTTTGGTAAATTAAAGTGAGACTAAAATGCATTCAACTGCACTCCCACTCCCCACCAAAGACCCAACTTGCCTCTTCTTAGCATCTGGAAGGCTCGCCTGTCTTCGTCTGCATCCTGCTGATCTTCCTGTGCCCAGGACGCTCCTTGGCTTACGGGTGAAACAGGCATGCGTTGCTCAACCTGAAGTAACAGCGAGAGCTCCTTCCAGACATCACTCAGCTTCCTGTTCACGTCCTTGAAGAGTATTTTGTCCTGGCTTGCTGTTAGAAACCTGCAGATATTGGATCTATTGCTGAACTTTTCTATCTCCCCATTAGCCTCCTCCAGGGCAGCCTTGAAGCGGTTCATGGCTGTGCTTAACTTCTCAGAGGGCACGCTCCTCTTTCCTTGGTCCTGGAGCATCTCCAGAGGCTTGATCAGGCCGAGGACGCGGTGGCCCAGGCGCCGGCACTGTTTCTTGCAGTATTTCATCTCTTCACACCGTTTGTGGATGACCTGGCCAAGGGTGATAATATGCTTCAAATTTTCCATGCCTGGAAGAAATGAATGGAATTTGGTGAAATCCCCAAATCTCCTGCATATTCACTACTTGGCTAAGAAAGAATCAAAGGGGTCTGTGACTTAAATGCCTGAGGAGGTCTCCCCAGCATTTTCATGCAAGATAGAGATGGTTTGCTACCCACCAAAATCTGTTCTGCCCTTGAACAATAATAGAGTTGTAGCTGGGAAGAGCTGGTCCAGCCGGAACTACATCTCCCAGCCTTCCTTGCAACTTGATGTGGCCATGTGACTAGTTCTCACCAATGGGGTGTAAGTGCATGTGACCTGCTCTACTTCGGACTGGGGCAGCTGTGCCGCCTCCTCACACTCTCCCTTGGCTGGCTGGATGCGTGGGGTGAAGCGGCCCTGGGGTGGTGGAGCCCCAAGAAGAGTCTTGAGTCCCTGGATAATCACTTGGAGGAGAGCTGCCCACAGACCTGGAACGTGTCATGGACTGTTAAGTGATCAAGGAATAAACTTGTATTGCATGTAAACCGTTAATATTTTCAGGTTGATATGTTTACATCAGTTTCGTCTATTACAGATATATCCTGCTAAAGCATAGAGGTTTCAGGGGCCAGGCAGGTAATTCAAATGAGTGAAGTGAGCTGAGCTAGTCTTTACTGCCACAGATAAATATGTTTCTTTCTGTTTTTCTTAAAACATGTGGACTATCTTTCATTTTTCCTACAAAAAATTGTTCAGTTTCTTCCTACAGTCCTTTAAGAAAAATGCAGCTGGGCGAGGTGGCTCCCACCGATAATCCCAGCACTTTGAGAGGAAGAGACAGGAGGATTGCTTGAGGCCAGGAGTTCCAGACCAGTCTGGACAGCAAAGTGAGACCCTTTCTCTACAAAAATAGAAAAAATAAAATGAAATAAATAAAATATAAAATTGGCTGGGCGCGGTGACTCACGCCAGTAATCCCAGCACTTTGGAAGGCTGAGGTGGGCGGATCACTTGAGGTCAGGAGTTGGAAACCAGCCTGGCCAACATGGTGAAACCCCGTCTCTACTAAAAATACAAAAATTAGCTAGGTGTGGTGGTGCACGCCTGTAATCCCAGCTACTCGGAGGGCTAAGCCAGGAGAATTGCTTGAACCCATGGGGCGGAGGTTGCACCATCTCAAAAAAATGTAATATACTACATATATATAGTAATATATATATAATATTACATATATAGTAATATATATGTAATATATATATGCAATATATATGTAATATTATATATATGTAATATATATGTAATATTACATATATAGTAATACATATATAATATTACATATATAGTAATACATATATATAATATTACGTATATATTATATATATAAGTTAGCCTGGTGTGGTGGCACACACCTATAGTCTCAGCTACCTGGGAAGTTGAGATAGGAGGATTCCTTGAGTCCAGGAGGTTGAGGCTGCAGTGCTAGCTTCCTACTCTTAACCTCTCTGTCTTCTCTGAACATGAGTGAGGAAGCACAGAGCCCTGATCCTAAAGCTTGGAATGAGGCTAACCTGAGCATGGTAGAATGGAAAGGGAGAAAGAATCTGAGTCTTTGATGACAACATTGAGCCACTGGTTTGAACTGACATGAAGTGTACCCCATCCCCTAACTGCAGGTTTCATGAACCAATAACCTCCCTGATTGTTTAAGGCAGTTTGAATCATGTTTGCTGTATTTGCAACTGAAGCCAACTGCATTCAGCAATGAATGATGATAATAATTATGACACTAGATCTCTCAATTCACCTACTACATCCTAAGTGCTTTGGAACCCCCAGCTCTCCATGGTTAATTTCATTTAACAGATGAAGATACCATCTGGGCACAGTAGTTCATACCTGTAATCCCAACATTTTGGGAGGTAGAGGTGGGAGGATTGCTTGAGGCCAGGAGTTCCAGACCATTCTGGGCAACACAGCGAGACCCATCTCTACTAAAAATACAAAAATTAGCTGGGACCTGTAGTCCCAGCTACTCAGGAGGCTGAGGCGGGAGAATCGCTTGAGCCTGGGAGGTTGAGGCTGCAGTGAGCTATGATGACACCACTGCACTCCAGCCAGGGAAACAGAGAGACCCTGTCTCGAAAAAACAAACAGGTGAAAAGTGAAGATGCTGCGGTTCAGGGCGGTTGCATTCAAATAATCACAAGGCCATGGAACCAGTTTTCAAAGTATTTAAAATAAAGTTAGGGTAGGGTGTGATGACTCAAACCTGTAATCCCAGCACTTTGTGAGGCTGAGGCCAGGGGATCGCATGAGCCCGAGTTCGAGACCAGCCTGGGCAACATGGTGAAACCCTGTCTCTACAAAAAAATACAAAAATTTGCTGGATGTGGTGGTGCTTGCCTGTAGTCCCAGCTACTCTGGAGCCTGAGGAGGGAGAATTGATTGAGGCTGGGAGGTCGAGGCTGCAGTGAGCCATGATTGTGCCACTGACTCCATTCCAGCATGGGCAACAGAATAAGACGGTGTCTCAAAAACACCACCACCACCACCACCACCACTAACAAATGACAACAAAAAACAAAGTTAGTTTTTTTTTTTTTAACAGCTCAGTGAAATAGGTAGGTTAAGTATTAATGCCAGTTTATGGATTAATTAGCAGCTTGGAGAAAATAATTGTCCTGGAGCCCAAGTATGGCTTTAAAACATGAGTAAGGCACTGGCAGAAGTGAAACTAAATAAATGAGCAATCGATATAGTTGTATTTTTGTTGCCTGAGAGTTACAGTGATTGGGCAAGGGAGGTAACAGTTATTAGGGCACTCCTAAAAAGACTAGTGGATCTCAGACTACCCAGCTATTCCCACGTGCTAAGCAGATATCTTCAAGGCCATTTCTTGGGAATTGTGAGGGCAAAAGGTTTTACACTTTCTCTGTTGCACCAGAAACAGAAGCAAATGTGGCAATGTTGTTCAAGGAATCTTGCAAATTGTAGCTTCCTAGCTCTAAGCTCCAGTTATCTTACTAGCAGCCTCATCAGAAAGCCATATCTCAGCACTGAACTAATCAGAAAGGAAAATGGGGAAAATATCCCACCCATAGAACTGACAAACAATTTAAAATAATAAATTATACAGTGGTGGCATGGTATGAAGAAAATTGCAGCGGTCACATAGGCTCATGCCTGTAATCTCAGCGATTTGGAAGGCCGAGGCAGGTGGATCACCTGAGGTCGGGGGTTTGAGATCAGCCCAGCCAACATGGTGAAACCCCATCTCTACTAAAAATACTAAAATTAGCCGAGCATGGTAGCAGGCGCCTGTAATCCCAGCTACTCGGGAGGCTGAGGCAGGAGAATTGCTTGAACCCGGGAGGTGGAGGTTGCACTGAGCCGAGATCACACCACTGTGCTCCAACCTGGGCAACAGAGCAAAACTCCGTCTCAAAAACAAAAACAAAAACAAAAAAAAAGAAAGAAAGAAAATTGCACAAAACAAAGCTTGAAGAAAGGAGGAAAGAGAAGTGTTATGTTTCTGGCTGGGAAGACTAAAACAGACCAACCCAGCAATCCTTCCCAAATTTAAATCCAATTTAATGCAGTTCCAATAAAACATCTACTGACATATTTTGGCATTAAATCAAAATGATCCTAAAGTTCATTTGAAATGGGAAATTAGTAGGGATAACCAGGATTTTAAAAAATAAAGAAAAAGGGACTTGCCTGTATGATATTAAAATATATTAAAAACTGCAAAATATTGGGAAAAAAGCACCCTACAATAACTTAAATTGTTTAAGGGCTTATTAAGTATATGATCTACAAGGGAAGAAAGGGAATATACATATATACACACTTAGACCGGGCAATTTGAATTTCTGGGAACTTATGATATAGAAAAGCTTGTGTGTGTAGATAGACGGCTACTGAGATGTTCACTGCAGTGCTATTTATAATATGTAAAACAAACAGCTAAGAATATGTTCAGGCCAGCTGCAGTGGCTCACACCTGTAATCCCAGCACTTTGGGAGGGTGAGGTAGGAGGATCACCTGAGCCCAGGAGTTTGAGACCAGCCTGGGTGACAAAGCGAGACCCTGGCTCTACCAAAAAACACAAAAAAAAATTTAATTGGGTGTGGTGATGTGCACCCTACTTGTAGTCCTAGCTACTTGGGAGGATCTGGCGGGAGGATCACTTGAGCCCGGGAGTTCCGAGGCTGCAGTGAGCTATGATTGTGCCACTGCACTCCAGCCTGGGCAACAGAGGAAGACTCCATCTCTCAAAATAGATAAATAAAAAGAAAAAGGGGATTATGTTCATACGTTACGATGAGAAAACAGGTTACTAATTTTAAAAGTGAAAAATCTTTAAATGGTAATAACAATGCAAATTCACCTCTTCCCTCCAAAAAATAAAAAATAAAAATAAAATAAAATAAAATAAGTAAAGGTTATCAGGCATTTCCCTCTTCTCTCTCTCTCACTCTGTCTCTCTCTCACGCCTTCAGCCTGCAAACCTGAAGACTTCCTTTTTCTGAGAAGACATCAGGTTGCTTGTTCCCGTGCCCCTGCCCTCCACGACCCCCACTGCTACTGGGCGTCTCGCTTTGGCGGAAGGTAGTGCGAGATCCGAGCAGGCAGCTCCACCATCAGAGCCGAGGAAATGAAACCAACTCGGTCCTGAGTTCCAGGAACTTGGACCGGGCCACCCTCACCCCTGGTTCTTCCCATCACCGCCCAGGAATCCGGCTGCAGCCCCTCGGCCCCGCCGCCTCCTGGGAAGACCCCATGCTCACCGTCACGCCTCCCGAGGGGTGTGCGTCCAATCTGTCCCGTGCACAGTTCCAAAAAGCTCGCTCTTCCACCTTCTTTCCCACGACCGCCTCCTGCCCAGGCGAGAAGTTTGCAAACGCGAGGCCCGCGGGAGTTCCCCTGCGCCCCCTTCCCTGGTGCCCGCGCCCTGCACTCTGCTGACCGTACCGGACGCCACACGTGGCTGGCGGCGACAAGGCACCCCGATCCCTACCTGAGGGAAACCCCGGCCACTGCAGCTGCACTTGAGCAGGGTCCCTCCACTCAGCCACTTGGACGGCTGTTTCTGTCCTGTGCCCTCCGGAGGCCACTGCCTCAGGTCTGTGATGCCTGCAGAGAATGCTGCGACACTTCCCCCTCCGACGTGGCTCCAGCTGCCAACCACCAGGCTCACGGTGCCCTGGCTCCCTGGAGCCGCTTTCTAGGCAGCTCGGAGCCACGGCCCCTCCCTTCCTTGCTCCTGTCCTTTCCACACTCTTCCTGCCTTCCCCAAAGTCACTCGGTAACTACGCTGTACACGTCACTGCCAAGCCTTCTTTGGGGGCTGGGGATTCAGAATAGAATAAGGTCCCAGCAACCATTATAACCAGGACACAGTATGAGAAGGACTGGAAGTTTAGAGAAAAACTGAAAGTTGGAGAGGAGCTTCTGGTGTTTGCTTCTCTGTGCTGGATAATATTGGCGGGCTAGGGAGGGTACAAGGGAAGAGACACCAAAGTGGGAAAAAAGTCACTTCCTCTTCTAAGGTCATTGCAGAACATCCTGTTACAGTGTGAGTTAGGTTTTCTTAAGATTAACTACATCTTCAGCTAGAAAGTCTAAGTAGTGTTATGCATTTACTCAACAGACTATTTGCCTCTAAAAGAACAGAACTGGGAGCTGGGTGTGGTGCCTCATGCCTGTAATTCCAGCACTTTCGGAGGCGGAGGTGGCCAGATCACCTGAGGTCAGGAGTTCGAGACCATCCTGGCCAACATGGGGAAACCCTGTCTCTACTAAAAATACAAAAATTAGCCAGGCGTGGTGGTGCATGCCTGTAATCCCAGCTACTCGGGAGCCTGAGAGGGGAGAATCGCTTGAACCCGGCCTTGGAGATTCACTTCTTCGCCTTCCTATTGTTCTTCGTCTCCTGCACCATCAGTTTTCTTCCCGTCTTAGGTGAAGAGATTGAGGTGAGGCAGGAGAATAGGGTCTGCAGGCAGGGAACATAAAGCTGATTCACGCTGACTTCTTAGAACTAAATAAAATGGAAACATTTCAGCTATGACAGGAAATATTTTCTTCATTTACATATGGCGTTCACTGAGTAAGTGACTGAGCAACTTCACTTCATCTTCTTCATTTACACAGGGTGTACACCAAGTAACCAATGGGAGCCTCTAGAGGATATTTAAACCCCAGAAAATTCTGTAACGGAGTTCTTGAGCCCCTATGCTCAGGCTGGCTCCCACCCTGTGGAGTGTACCTTTGCTTTCAATGCATCTCTGCTTTTGTTGCCTCATTCTTTCCTTGCTTTGTTTGTGCATTTTGCCCATTTCTTTGTTCAAGATGCCAAGAACCTGGACACCTTCAACAAGTAACACAGGTGCCTGTGATTTATTGAAGGAAGACTCTTAGGAGAGTGGTGGGTAGGATAGGGCAGAGGAAGAAAAAGTGAAACAAGTATGTAGTCAGTGGAGGCTCCATGGGGAGGTCTGGAATGTGAAGGTCTGGAACAAGAGGCAGCCTCCTTTCTGCCCAGGGCAATTATTCTGGACGAGGGGGAAGCTGTGTGAGTGTTTAGCTGTGAACACTCATAGCAGCTGCAGGATGGGTATACTGATCTGCTATAAACAATATCATACAATGTATAACCTTTTGGAAGTTTTTTTCTTTTCTTTTCTTTTTTTTTTAACTGTCCCACCATCAATGTACAAGACATTCGGTTTCTCTGCATCCTCAGCAGCCTTTTATTTTGTCCCTGCCTGAATTTTTAGCAGGTGAATAGTGATATATCATCATGGTTTTTTGTTTTGTTTTGTTTTGAGATGGAGTCTTACTCTGTTGCCCAGGCTGGAGTGCAGTGGCGCCATCTCAGCTCACTGCAACCTCCACCTCCCGGGTTCAAGCGATTCTCCAGCCTCAGCCTCCCAAGTAGCTGGGACTACAAGCGTGCACCACCACGCCTGTCTATTTTTTGTATTTTTAGTAGAGACAGCATTTCGCCATATTGGCCAGACTGGTCTCGAACTCCTGAGTTCAGGTGATCCACCCACCTTGGCCTCCCAAAGTGCTGGGATTATAGGCATGAGCCACCGCTCCTGGTCTCATCATGGTTTTAATTGGCATTTCTTTAGTGCCTGGTGATGATGGACATGTTTTCATGTGCTTGTTTGCCATCTGTATAGCCTCATTGGTGAAATGTCTGTCCATGTCTTTTGCCCATTTTTAGTTGAATTCTTTTTGAAAAACTTGAGTTTTGAGAGTTTAAATATTCTAGATATTAGTCCTTTGCCAGATATGTGGTGTTCAAATGGTGGTGGAGTAACTGGACAAAAAAATGAACTTCACCTAAACCTCATATTCTATGCAAAAATTGCGTGAATGGATCAGGGATTTAAATGTAAAATGTAAAACAAGGAACCTTTTAGAAGAAAGCAGAGAGAACTGTGCAGAATGAAAGGACATTTCCTGTTGAGAAAATGTAAATGTTTGAAAAAAGTTTAGGGCCGGTCGCAGTGGCTCACGCCTGTAATCCCAGCACTTTGGGAGGCCGAGGTGGGCGGATCATGAGGTCAGGAGATCAAGACCATCCTGGCTAACACGGTGAAACCCCATCTCTACTAAAAATAAAAAAAAAAAATTAGCCGGGTGGTGGCGGGCGCCTGTAGTCCCAGCTACTCGGGAGGCTGAGGCAGGAGAATGGTGTGAACCCAGGAGGCGGAGCTTGCAGTGAGCCGAGATCGCGCCATTGCACTCCAGCCTGGGTGACAGAGTGAGACTCCGTCTCAAAAAAAAAAAAAAAAAAAGAAAAGAAAAAAGTTTAAATGAGCCCTTGAAAATGTTTTTATTTTTAGTAGAGACAGAGGTCTCCCTGTGTTGCCCAGGCTGATCTTGAACTTCTGAACTCAAGCAATCCTCATGCCTTGGCCCCCCAAAGTGTTGGGATTACAAGCTTGAGCCACCTTGCCTGGCCAAATGAGTCTATTTAATAAGAATGGCTATTCATACTAAAAATTGTACAATATTAAAAATAATTCCCAGTTTCTTTGGCTTTATCTTGGAGTTGCCATTTGAAAAAAAAAAATCACAAAAAAAAAAAAAAAAAAAACTTGTAGAACATGTAGAAGAAAATCTTCAGAACCTAAGGCTAGGCGAAGAATTCTTAGGCATGACATCAAAGCCATTATTATTATTTCTTCTTTTCTTTTTTTTCTTTTTCTTTTTTTTTTGTTTTGAGATGGAGTCTCCCTCTGTTGCCAGGCTGTAGTGCAGTGCTGTGATCTCAGCTTACTGCAACCTCCACCTCCAAGGCTCAAACAATTCTCCTGCCTCAGCCTTCCAACAAGCTGGGACTACAGGCATGTGCCACCACGCTTGGCTAGTTTTTTTTGTATTTTTAGTAGACATGGAGTTTTAGCATGTTGGCCAGGCTGGTCTCGAACTCCTGACCTCAAGTGACCTGCCTTGGCCTCCCAAAGTGCTGGGATTACAGGCGTGAGCCACTGCGCCTGGCCCCAAAGCCATTATTCTTAAAATTAAAAAATGATAAATCAGACTTGATCAAAATTTGAAACTTGCTCTGCAAAGACCCTTTTAAGGGGATGAAAAGACAAATTACAGATTGGGAGAAAATGTTTGCAAATCACATATCAAATAATATGCTTCTAAATAATTCATGAGTCAAAAAGGACATTTTCTCAAGAGAAATGAAGATATATTTTGCTCAATAAATTTAAAGAGATCAAAATCATACAAAGCATCTTCTTTGACCACAATAGAATAAAACTAGAAATAAATAACAGAAAGAGAACTGGAATATTCACAAATATGCAGAAATTAAACAACATACACTTAAACAACTAGTGGGACAAAGAAGAAATCACAAGGGAAATTAGAAAATACTTAGAGACAAACAAAAGATACAACATGCCAAAACTTAGGGGATGCAGCAAAAACAGTTCTCAAAGGATAATTTATAGCTACGTGGCTACAAAAGAGAAAAAGAGAGAGGCCTGGTGCGGTGGCTCATGCCTGTAATCCCAGCACTTTGGGAGGCTGAGGCGGGTGGATCACGAGGTTAGGAGTTCAAGACCAGCCTGGCCAATATGGTGAAACCCCGTCTGCTAAAAATACAAAAAAAAAAAAAATATCGCGACATGATGGCGGGCACCTGTAATCTCAGCTGCTCAGGAGGCTGAGGCAGGAGAATCGCTTGAACCCAGGAGGCAGAGGTTGCAGTGAGCCAAGATTATGCCACTGCACTCCAGCCTTGGTGACAGAGCGAGACTCTATCTCAAAAAAAAAGAGAGGGAGATCTCAAATCATTATCCCAACTCTACCCTTTAAAGAACTAGTAAAAGAAGAACAAATCAAACCCAAAACTAGCAGAAGGGAGGAAATTACCAAGATCAGAAAAGAGAAAATCAATGAAAGTAAAAGTTAGTTCTTTGAAAAGATTGATAAAATTGACGAATCCTTAGCTAAACTAAAACGAAAAGAGAGAAGATGAAAATAACTTAAATCAGAAATGAAAGTGGGGACCTTACTATCTCCTTATAGAAATAAAAAGGACTATGAGAGAAAACTATGAACAATTGTTTGCCAACCAATCAGGTAACCTAGAGGATATGGACAAATTCCCAGGCACACAAAATTTACCTAATTCACTCAATGAGAAATAGAAAATCTGAACATACCTACAACAAGTAAAGAAATTGAATTAATAATCAAAACTCCTCCAAACAAGAAAAGTCCAGGCCTAATAGTTTTACAGTAAATTCTACCAAACATTTTTTTCTTTCTTGGAGACTTTTATTTATTTTATTTATTTATTTTTATTATATTTTAAGTCCTGCGGTACAGTGCAGAATGTGCAGTTTTGTTACATAGATATACACGTGCCATGCTGGTTTGCTGCACCCATCAACCCGCCACCTACATTAGGTATTTCTCCTAATGCTATCCCTTCCCTAGCCCCCACCACCTGACAGGCCCTGGTGGGTGATGTTCACTTCCCTGCGTCAATGTGTTCTCTTTGTTCAACTCCCACTTATGAGTGAGAACATGCGGTGTTTTCTACCAAACATTTAAAAATAAATCACCACCAATCATTCTCAAACTCTTCCAAAAATCGGAGAGGAGGAAACACTTCCCAACTCATTTTAAGAAACCAGCATTACTCCGATACTAAAGCCAGATAAAGACACAAGAAACGAAAACTACAAGCCAATATACCTTAAGAATCCAGAGGCCAGCCAGGCGCAGTGGCTCATGCCTATAATTCTAGCACTTTGGGAGGCTGAGGCAGTTAGATAACTTGAGCCCAGGAATACAAGACCAGCCTGGCCAACATGGTGAAACCTAGTCTCTACCAAAAATACAAAAAAATAGCCAGGCATGGTGGTGTGCGCCTGTAGTCCTGGCTACTCGGGAGGCTGAGGTGGGAGGATCACTTGAGCCCATGCCACCACACTCCAGCCTGGGCAACAGAGCAAGACCCTGTCTAAAATAATAATAATAATAATAATAATAATAATAATAATAATAATAATAATAATAAAAAGCAATACAGAAAGTTACATGGATGTAAAAACCTTAACCAATTTAAAGCTCAGTTTTCCTGAGTAACTGAAACCTAATAAAGACAACATAGGAAATTGTCTTGGTAAAACATAAATTCTTTGTTGTTTTTTTTTAAGGCCAGTTACCAAAAAGATTAAGAAAAACTTCCTGTACTGTGATTGCTTCTCTTTATAGGAAGGCTGTTTAGATAACCTGAAAGTTACACCTGATGAAAAGAGGAATAAAATTTAATCAGACATAAGAAGAATGTCTCCAAGGTTATGAGGGTACACTGTATTATAGAAGAAAGTAGGCCGGGCATGGTGGCTCATGCCTGTAATCCCAGCACTTTGGGAGGCTGAGGCAGGAGGATAACGAGGTCAGGAGATTGAGACCATCCCGGCCAACATGGTGAAATCCCGTCTCTACTAAAATACAAAAAAATTAGCTGGGCGTGGTGGTGCATGCCTGTAGTCCCAGCTACTTGGGAGGCTGAGACAGGGGAATCGCTTGAAACCGGAAGGCGGAGGTTGCGGTCAGCCGAGATCACACCGCTGCACTCCAGCCTGGGCGACAGAGCAAGACTCCATCTCAAAAAAAAAAAAAAAGGAAGAAAGTAAACAAACAAGAAAACTTGTACCTTGATAAGGGGAATAGGTGATTCTTAGCAACAGGATGGGAAGTTTTCTGGCAAAAATTCAGACACATCAAGAGTAGCCAAGAGTACAGAATCAAGTTATAGTGAAAGAAAGCATTGTTCTTCTAGGCCTTTAAGATAAACATTTCAGTGTCACGCTATAAGGGCAGAGTTAGATTGGAGAAAAAAAAGTTATAACAGTTGATGAAAAGGTTGAAGGAAAGAGTCACTATCCCAGGCAAGGTCTTGCTCTATTGCCCAGGCCGGAGTGCCGTGGTGTGATCATAGCTCACTGCAACCTCAAACTCTTGGGCTCAAGTGATCCTCTTGCCTCAGCCTCCGAAGTAGCTAAGACTACAGGTGGTGTACCACTACACCTGGCTAATTTTTAAATTTTTTCATACAGAAAGGGTCTTGCTATGTTGTCCAGGCTGGTCTTGAACTGGCTTCAAGTAGTCCTCCTGGCTCCCATTTAATAGTTTTTAAAAACATGTTTTTCCATAATAAAATTTTTGGATGTATTAATAGACCCAATAAATGTAATCTTTTACAAAATGTAAGCATCAAAGAACACACTTGTATTTATATTCAGTAATTTTGTTCATTAAAAAATAATATTTTTCATATGGTTCATAAAAAATAATGTGTTCTTGTATTTCATTAAAAAATATTATTTTTTAATGAAACAAATTGACCCAGACATTTAATGAATATCTATTATTTTATTTAACCTAACATAACTTAAAAATTTCAAATTACATGAAAAGTTCATTTATAGACATTTATCCTATTACATTTACCTAAGTTATTTATGTTTTTTTTTCAAGACCTCACTCTGTCATCCAGGTTGAAGCACATTGGCGCAACCTTGGCTCACTGCAACCTCTGCCTTCCTGGTTCAAGTGATTCTCCCGCCTCAGCCTCCCGAGTAGCTGGGACTACAGGCATGCACCACCATGACTGGCTACTTTTTATATTTTTAGTAGAGATGGGGTTTCACCATATTGGCCAGGCTGGTCTCAAACTCCTGACCTCGCGATCTGCCCGCCTTGGCCTCCCCAAGTGCTGGGATTACAGGCGTGAGCCACCGTGCCTGGCTAGTCTTTGGAATTTTACCTGTGGGATTTTTTTGAGGCCTGAATTGAAGATACATTTCTCCATAAAACAATTTTAATTGCTTCCTCTGAGAGCCTTGTGGCTCCACCAACCGGGCTATTTTACATTACAATTTTGGCTTGAGGTGTTTCAGATCACCCGGTTTGCACGAATTCAGGCTTCAGACCTCAATGAGGACTCTCCTTGTGGTTCTGCATTCTCAGCCTTTACCCACTCCACGCAGGAGATTTCACTTGCAGTGCCCTGGGGAGGTGGGTTTCCTCTTGGTTCACTCTTACATTGAGGATATGACCCTTTGGGGTCTGTAGCGAACACATCTGTTGCTCCTCATCATGCCCCCTCTGTCTGCCTCTGGTCTTAGCCTCAATTGCGGTGGAAGGTTCTGTATGAACTCTGTCTCAGCTTTCATTTCAGCCACAGTTCCAGTGGCTAGCTCCTGCCTAGCAAGCTCATACTCAACTTGTACTGATAGAATCCCACTACAAATGCATACCTCTATCTTCCGGCTTTTGTCCAAGGACTTTTGCCAAAGCCAGCATCTGCTTGGCTTGCATGGCAGGGAAGTCCCTAAGTGAGGGTGAATCGATGTCCCTGAAGACAGTCCTCACCCATAGGAGTGGAAGCTGGTGATAAATGCTCCAGCCTCCTGTCCTATTGGACAATTCCGATACGTTTTCTCTATGCTTCTCAAGATGCCCTTACAGAATCTGTAGGAGAACCTCACATACTCAACCTTACACTGCTCCTCCAACTTCTCCCTTTCTAGACCTCCCTGGTTCTTGCTCTTTATTTCTGCAATCACCTCCCAAATAGAGTGCCGGCATCCATGTGCTTGTTTTAGGTTTTGATTTTTGTTTGTTTGTTTTTTTGAGACGAAATTTTGTTCTTGCTGCCCAGGCTGGAGTGCAGTGGTGCGATCTCAGCTCACCACAACCTCCGCCTCCCGGGTTCAAGAGATTCTCCTGCCTTAGCCTCCCAAGTAGCTGGGATTACAGGCATCTGCCACCACGCCCGGCTAATTTTGTATTTTTAGTAGAGACGGGGTTTCTCCATGTTGGTCAGGCTGGTCTCAAACTCCCAACCTCAGGTGATCTGCCTGTCTCGGCCTCCCAAAGTGCCAGGATTACAGGCAAGAGCCACTATGCCTGTAATCCCATTTTTAGGGAACCTAAAAGAAGATATAACCCCACTGCTTTTGCCAGAACAAAATTTTTTTTCTTCTTTTAAATTTCTTCCTCTCCGCTATAGGTGTCTGAGATGGGACAGACACTTATGAGATGAGAGTCCTGGAATTTTCCAAATTTTACATTCATCTTGTGGCATTCTTTATAGATAACATTTATTCATTGGAGCCCGGTGTGGTCTTTGGGCAAAACACCTAACTGTAAAGAAAACTCCAGTTGAAATTTTGCAACCATTATGGCTTTTTTGAAAGTTAGAACTATTCATATACATATTTCCAACTTCCTCTCAAAAATGGCAGATGAGTCAAGAATGTAGGTCAACAGAACGGGTAAATTGGGAAAGTCTAGAATTTTGAAATCACAGATACCTGCTTCCAAAACAGTCCCCGCGAGGGCAGTAATAATGGAGTAGGGCTGCATGCTGCCACCAGAGGGCAGCAGAGGCCGGGAACAGGTGGAGAGGCAAGGCCCAGTTATTGTTACCGTCTGAGATCTGATGGAGACAAGACAAGCATTTATTGGGCTCTGTTACAAGTTGGTCATTGTGCTGGGCACAATTAAAAAATCACACAAAGTTCAAAGGCAGAGATCAGAGGTCAGAGCCAACGGGGGAGTGGAACAGAGCAGAATTAAGAGGGCTGTTCTTCAGATCAACTAAGGAACTCTCAAAGACAGCATGTCTGGAAATACAAACACAATACCAGAAATAAATATGATGGCTATTTTTTGGTCTGTTCTTGACCATGGAAGCTGGGGCATCCCTGGAGAATCAGGTGAGGTAAATTTGTAGGGCCACTGAGGGTCAGTCAATCTGCAGATTTACTTTATGCTGATCAGAATTTAAATGGCCGTCTTGGCTGGGTGTTGTGTCTCATGCCTGTAATCCCAGCACTATGGGAGGCTGAGCTGGGGGGATTGCTTGAGGCCAGGAGTTCGAGATCAGTCTGAGTAACATAGAGAGACCCTGTCTCTACTTAGAAAAATTAAAAAATTAGCTGGGCACGATGGCACATGCCTGCGGTCCCAGCTGTTTGGGAGGCTGATGTAGGAGGATCTCTTGAGTCTGGGAGGTCAAGACTGCAGTAAGCTATGATCGTGCCACTGCACCCTAGCGTGGGCAACAGAGTGAGAACCTCTCACTATAAATAAATCAATAGCTACCTCCCTGAGCAAACATAAAACTTTTTTGGTTTAGTGTCTCTCCCACTACAGGAATAAACACAATCCCACGTCACAGGTCTAGGCTTTTCCCATCAGGCCAGATGTGTTGGCATTTTGATAATATCCTGTGCTTGCTCTAACATCTAATCTTTGACTCTTACACTTGATGGCAAAATCCTCCAGCTCCCCTAGATGCTCACTGAGGTGGGGGCTGCTCCGTGAGCACTAACTGCTTGGGGATTGCAGGCCTCGTGGCCTTCCTGTATTTTGCCCTGCTGTGAAAACGCAGGCAATATGGCCGGGTGCGGTGGCTGACTCCTGTAATCCCAGCACTTTGGGAGGCTGAGGTGGGAGGACTGCCTGAGGACAGGAGTTTGAGACCAGCCCGTGCAACATGGTGAAACTCCTTCTCTACTAAAAATACAAAAATTATCAGGTGTGGTGGCACGCACCTGTAGTCCCAGTTACTTGGGAGGCTGAGGTGGGAGACTGGCGTGAACCCGGGAGGCGGAGGTTGCAGTGAGCCGAGATCGCGCCACTGCACTCCAGCCCGGGCGACAGAGCGAGACTCCATCTAAAAAAAAAAAAAGAAAGAAAGAAAATGCAGGCAATTACTTCTGCACTCTCAAGTCCCTGTGAGGTGGGACTTGCTCTCTCTCCAAAAGGCCTTGTGGATACTCCCAACCCCACTGGACAGTTATAGCGGTGCAATGGGGAGCTCTGGGAGAATCTGTCAGATTTTCACCAATTGGACTTTTCATTAATAGGTGGGCTTGGTTTCGTGTTGTCACTTTTTTTCTAAATCTTCTCATTACCGTGCTATAAACTCACTTATTTTTTGGCCTTTCTTATTAGTTTTGTTTTACTTCCTTTTTTTTTTTTTTTTTTTTGAGACAGGGTCTCACTCTGTTGCCCAGGCTGGAATGCAGTGGTGTGATCATGGCTCACTGCAGCCGCAACCTCCTGGGCTCAAGTGATCCTCCCATCTCAGCCTCCCAAGTAGCTGGGACTACAGGTGTGCACCACCACACTCAGGTAATTTTCTTTATTTTTTGTAGAGATGGGGTCTCACTATGTTGCCCAGGCTGGTCTCAAATTCCTGACCTAAAGCGATCTGGCTGCCTTGGCCTCCTAAAGTGTTGGGATTATAGGCATAAGCCTCCATGTCCAGTCTGTTTCACTGTTTGTTTGTTTGTTTTGTTTTGTTTTGTTTTGAGATGGAGTCTTGCTCTGTTGCCCAGGCTGGAGTGCAGTGGCACAATCTCAGTTCACTGCAGCCTCCACCTCCCAGGTTCAAGCAATTCTCCTGCCTCAGCCTCCTGAGTAGCTGGGATTACAGGTGCATGCCACCACGCCCCCCAGCTAATTTTTGTATTTTTAGTAGAGATGGGGTTTCACCATGTTGGGCAGGCTGGTCTTGAACTGCTGACCTCAAGTGATCCGCCTGCCTCGGCCTCCCAAATGCTAGGATTACAGGTGTGAGCCACTGCGCCTAGACTGTTTCACTCTTCTTAAAGAAAATTTTCAATTTTTTTTTTTTTTTTTTTGCTATATCTTGCTCACCTTAGGCTTTTTCTCCTGCTGTGGCCATGTGTGTTTACACTTGCGGAGCTCCTCCTGTGTTCTTCCTCTGCTTCCCTCCCCCTGGGTGTGATGGTCTAGGGTGAGCTGCTCAGCTCCATCAGTAAATGAAGGTTATGAGTTCTGCTGCTTGGACGGGCTGGGTTCCGGTGACAGGCTTCAGGGACTCGAGTGATGGGTGGCTCCGACGGGTCCTACTTATCTTCAGGCTGGGAGCTGCAGGCATAAAGCTGCCCCTGTGACTGCCAGAGCAGGGAGACACAGCAGAGTTCGGGGCTCCCTCCTTGAGGCTCCCCAACATCAGCTTGCTTCCGCTTCCGTGTCCTCAGACAGGTGAGTCCAGGGCCGACCCCCTTGGACCTACTGAACTAGACCCTGAGTGCGAGGCCCTGGAGCTGCACTTCGACAGCTTCCTAGGTGGTTCTGATAGGGCAGCAGAGAAAGACAAGCAACAGTTTCACCGAGACTGAGCTGCTTGAGGTTCTAGTTCCCACTATGGGCATTTGTTGCTGGAGCCTTTCTCCCTCTGTTTTAGGAAAGTCGACTGGAAGCTCAGTTGGGGTTAGATAAACTCCAGAAGAGATCCCTCCCCAGTGGCGGATCAAAGTGGTTTGTGGGCACAATGCATCCCAGGTGCAGGCAATAAGAGGAGATGCTGTCTGCAGAGAATTTAGAAACAGAATAAAGCTGAGTGAGAGAATAAGAGTCAGTCAGCTTTCTCCTTTTGTTTTGTTTTCTTTTGTCTTGTTTTCTTTTATTTTTACAGATGGAGTTTTGCTATTTTGGGCAGGTTCGTCTTGAACACCTGGCCTCAAGCGATCCTCCCACCTTGGCCTCCCAAAATGTTGGGATTACAGGCATGCACCATCGCGCCCAGCTGAGAGTTGGTCAGCTTTTAATCATCACCATGCCCCAGCAATTCTACCCAGCCTGGTCAGGGCTAGAATCTCCCTCCCTGGGGACCAATCCTCTGCCCCTCTACCCCTCCCCACACCACTGCCCCTTCCCAACCACCAGGGAGTCTGATGAACAACTCATTTTTGTTGGTTTCTTTTCAGTGTTTTATTTTTCAAAATATACAATTTAAGTTTTTATTTCACAACCGTAGTTTTGTATATTTATTCCAAAATCTTTAAATAGCTCCGCAGCAAACAGTACAAATCACAAGGTCCGTCAAACTGCTTCTCTTTAGCCTTTACACTCGGCGAGTTTTTTAAGTTTCAAGTAGTAATGGTTTGTGGGTAAGAAAGGAACCAAAAACAGGAGGAAACAACATTTTTTACATAAGCTCAACATGTAGGATTAGAAAGGGCCGTCTGACCAGCTCCTTGGTCTGGGACCAGACTAAGAACATGTATCTGGTTTATAAATAAGACCGTCCTGGGAGCAGTGAGGGTTTTGGTTACGAGGAGGAAGGGGCAGGAACCTCATCTGCGGAGGCTGGGAGGCAGGGGGAGGTGAGGCACTGAGAGGTGGCTCCTTCTGGGAGGGCCCGAGTTGGGGGCTGAGCGGGGTGGAGGCCAAGAATGGCTGGGGATGGGGTGGAGGCCAAGAATGGCTGGGGATGGGGTGGGGCTGCCACCGGTGGAGAAGCCTCCTCAGCCTCCCTTGGGGAGAAGGGCTGTGATTCTGGAGGCAGGGGAGGGACGGCGAGAAAAGCTGCCAGGTCCTAAAGCAAGCAGCTGGGACTCCTGCCAGCCACCCTGGGCCCAATGACGCAGGCAGCTGGCAGGGCCAGAGGGGCTGCCCCAGGGTCTGGGGTGGACTGTGGGAGGCATCACTCTGTCTCTTCTTGTGAGAGCTCTTTGTCCACCTCAGAGCCACCAAAGCCTCCCCAGAAGGGACAGCAGGGAGGACAGGGACCACAGGTCCCACAGACCCACTTCTGACTGTGAATGCGGAGCTGTGCCGTGCAGGCAGCTCCTAGGCAGCCCACGAGGCTAAGGCACAAGGGTGACACAGGTGGCCACGAGGGGTCAGTTTTCTTCATTTCCCCTTGCGGCTGCTACCTGTGGCCAGGTCCTGAAGCAGTCCTGTGGGCTGAGCTCTAGGCAGGGACGCTCCAGGAAGAAGTGGGTCACCAAGGGCCACCTGGCCACCAAGTGGATGTGACCCTCCTACCAGGGGTGAGGAGGGCGGTCCTGCCTCAGGGCCCCCTCAGCACCTTCCACTAGGCTGCAGGGCCGGACACAGCCCATCCTGCCTGGCCAAGCCAACCTTCTTAATGGGGTCTGGATGGCGGGTGGGGGTCGGGAAGGGGCCAGGGCCGGGCTGAGGGCAGGACGGAGGGGGTGGGAGTTGTCACTGTGTCTTCAGGTGGGGTTTCTCTGGAGTGAGGGTGTGGAAACAGTAATCCCACAATTTAGTGCTGATACCAAATCCTAGAGAGGGAGACAAACGGGGAGAAGATGAGGCATTGAAGGAGCAGGCGTGCGCTGGCTTGGGAAGGGTGCCAGGGTAGGGATAAGAGGTGGAGACAATGTCAATATCTGTCCCCTTGGCCTTCCCAACTCCCGAGGCCATCCTGGCAGAAGTCAAGGGTGGGGAACCTGTGTCTTTTATTGTCCCCAGCATGAAGCTGGAGTAAACCCTAATTCCTTATCTGGCCTTCGTTTCTAGGCTACGTGGCCCCCTCCCACCCCCCACCTCCATCTCCTTCCCCTTCCTTGGGGCCCAAGTTCATTCCTGCCTCAGGGCTTTTTACCAGTCGCTCCTGGGACGCCAGATGCTGGTTTCTCTTCATTAGGGTCTTAGCTGTAATGGCACCTCTGCAATGACACCTGGACCATTTAATCTCTTTGCTGTCCAACTAGCCCTTAGCCACACGTGGCTACTGAGCACTAGAAATGTGGCTAGAGGTCCAGAGAAACTGAATTTCTAACTTCATTTAATTCTGATGAATTAACATGTCAATGTAAAAACTGATGCTTGATTCAGTTACTGGAATTTTTTTTTTTTTTTTTTTTTTTTTTGAGATGGAGTTTCGCTCTTGTTGCTCAGGCTGGAGTGCACTGGTGTGATCTTGGCTCACTGCAAGCTCCACCTCCTGGGTCCAAGAGATTCTCCTTCCTCAGCCTCCTGAGTAGCTGGGATTACAGGCGCGCACCACCATATCCAGCTAATTTTTTGTGTTTTTAGTAGAGAGTGGGTTTCAACATGTTGGCCAGGCTGGTCTTGAACTCCTGACCTCAGGTGATCTGCCCGTCTTGGCCTCCTCAAGTGTGTTACTGGAAAATGTTTAAGCATGTTTGGAGCAACTTACCTATGTGAACTACTGTTTGCAAATTTTATAAAATCTAGATATGGATCTAGTATTTCTAATGAAACTTTAGTATCTGAATTGAGATGTGCTGTAAGTGCAAAATACACCTTAGATTTCAAAGACTTAGTATAAGAGTTGCTAATTTTTTTTTTTTAAAGAGACTTTACAAAAAGGGTCTCACTCTGTCACCCAGGCTGGGGTGCAGTGGCATGATCATAGCTCATTGCTGCCTCAAACTCCTGGGTTCAAATGATCCTCTTGCCTCAGCCTTCTAGGTAGCTGAGATTACAGGTGCATATCACCACACATGGATAATTAAAACTTTTTTATGTAGAGACAAGGTCTTGCTATGTTTCCCAGACTGGTCTGGAACTCCTGGCTTCAAGCAATCCCCTGCCTCCGCCTCCTATAGTGCTGGGATTATAGGCCTGAGCTACTGCGCCCAGCCATTAGTGATTTTTTAATGTTGATTATATGTTGAAATAATAATTTGCTTATATTAGGTTAAGTAAATGTTATTAAAATTCTTTTCATCTGTTTATTTTCATGTCTTAGTGTGGCCACTAGAAAATTTAAAATCACATATGTGGCCCACATAATATTTCAGTGGAAATCGCTGGACCCTCCCCCACCTATGTGATATTCCATCACCTTGCTTTATTTTCTTCTTCTTTTTTTTTTTTTTTTATAGACAGAGGCTTGCTCTGTCGCCTAGGCTGGAGTGCAGTGGTGCAATCTTAGCTCACTGTAGCTTCTGCCTCCTGGATTCAAGCTATTGTCATGCCTCAGCCTCCCAAGTAGCTGAGATTACAGGTGGGCACCACCACACCCCACTAATTTTTGTATTTCTAGTGGAGACAGGTTTCACCATGTTGGCCAAGCTGGTCCCAAACTCCTGACCTCAAGTGATCCACCTGCCTCGGCTTCCCAATCCCCTCGGCTGGGATTACAGGTGTGAGCCACCACACCCAGCCCCTTTATTTTCCTTATGGCATTTATCACAGTTTGAAATCTTTGCCATTTATTGATGTCCTTGCCTGTCTCTGCACAACTGTCTGCACCAGGGAAGAGAGTAGAGGGAACCCTCTGTATATGCCCAGTACATGGAACAGTGCCTTGCCATTCCCAGGAGCTCGATGGGAGTTGGCAAATAAATCAATGAACACACGTAGGGGGCTGGGAATCCCAGGCCCGTGCTCACCTGACTTCTGATGTGCAAAGTGGTGCTTGACGTGGTGGGCCTTCAGGCTGTACAGGTAGGAGCCCTTGTGCGGCGAGCCGAAGTGCAGGTAGTAATGGGTCATGTCGTAGAGGACGTAGCCCAGGAGGCCCCCCGCAAACACAGTGCCCCCCACTGCCTCGGGCAGGATGAGCTGCATGCACAAGTAGAAGACGCCGATCACCAGGGAGGCTGGCACAGGGGGGAAGACCAGGCGGGAGCCGTCGAAGGGTGCCTGCAGATGGAGAGGCTTGGGCATCAGGAGGCAGCCAGGGGCCCCGGCAGCTGGCCAAGCCCTGGCCACTCCCTGCAGAGGACAGGGGCAGAGTGGCCCAGACATTCCACTGCGTAGGCTTGGCACCTTTGGTGGCTTTGGGGAGGGCGGGCCACCACGTCTGGAAGATGTGGAGAGACTGTCTTCCTCCCCATTTGTGAGCCAGGAAGGGACCTGGCAGATTGCAGAGGAACATGGGATGGGCGGGATGGGCGGGATGGGCAGGATGGGCGGGGTGCGCTGGCGGCTCAGAGCCCATCTTATAGAGGCCACTGTGACTCTGGAATTTGTCAGGTGCTAGACAGGTATCCCATCCCTAAATGCCGTGCCCCTGGCTAGAGGGGCATTCTGGAGACAGGGCACCTAGACTGAGGCCTGATGTTGTCTGGGAGAGCAAGGCACTGAGGGCGGCTGAGGTTAATGCAGCCTCTGTGGTGGGATGACCCAGAAGTGTCACTAGAGGTGTCCTCCCCACCCCCATGTCCAAACAGGAGGCCTTTTTTGTTCCAAGGGGGTGTCGCCACAGTGAACCAGAGAACACCGCTTCACCACGGCCCTTGAGCTTCAGAAGCCGAGGGCCTGGCATAGAGGTGAGATCTTAGCTATGGCTTGGTGAGGATTCTGAGAAGAGAATCCTGCAGCCTCTCTGGGCTGGAGGAGAGAGAGAGAAAGCAGGTGACAGTGACAGTGAGATGCTAGCGTGGGCCTCCCTCCCTTCAGACCAGGAACAACAGGACCAGTGGTGTGCTGGAAAACCAGCTCTCAGGAAAAGGAGGAAGGGAGAGAGCTGGGGAATGAGGGAGGGGGAAATAAAGGGAGGGAGGGAGAGCCCTGATTGGTAGTGTTTGCTAATTCCTGCAGTGTAAAAACTGCCCTGGCGTCACTGGAACAGAAACAGGAAAGGATGTGCATGGGTGCTTTTGTGAGCTGGTATGGGCCAGATCCAGGTCACAGCTGGATCAGGATCCTTAGATGGATAGGTCTGGGGATCTGAGAACACGTTCCTGATTGAAGCCCACGTGGCTACAGGCCATACAGTCTCCTTGGGTCCTCATGGTGTGGCAGCAGGGGACTGGACAGACTGGGGTGGAAGTGTCTCAGAAGAGGGAGCCTGAGACAGCCCCTGGGGCCCCAGAATGGCCTGAGCAGGTCCCCAGAAGGTTCTGGTGTCCCCTGTGGATGGGAAAGATAGCTGACAGGGCAGTGGATCTGAAAAGGTTTCACAAACAGGGCAAGGGACACAGCAGCAGATGCAGTGAGCTCCGGAGAGCAGAGGCCAGGTGAGGCTGGAGGACGCAGGCCAGGCCTGGGCTGCGCTACCTCTGAGAGCATACCTGAGAGACAGGTTGGCCCAGGACTGGGCACCCACCCCAATACTGGCCCCTAGGAAAGCCCCCTAGGATGCAGATCAACTCTGGGGAGAGCCGGGAGGACCACAGCCAACCAACCTGAGAACTCTCCCAGGTGGCCGATCAAACCCTGAATAGGCTCATCGAGATGAACTGGATTAAGTTGCTGCTGGGAAACCAAGGTGAAACCCACGTTCAGTATCAGCAACATCAGGGTCTAAACTGGTGTCCTGAAAGTATCATATCTGCCATATTCTCTCTGATTTATGCCCAGCAGAGAACAGTGTGTGGAGACGGGCTGGGGAACAGCCTGGGACGGGCCAAGGACAGCACAATGCAGGGACAGAGAAGCAGTGGGGGGTACAGGGGAGGTAGCTTCCTTTGGGCAGACCTATCTTCTAGGGCCAGCTTCTGGGACTGTCGTGGAGTCCTTGAAGGGCCTCAGGGGAAGGGTGATTGAGAGCGCAGACTCTGGAATCCCCAGAATGGGGTACGACATCCTGGCTGTGCCAAGTGTGACCTGGGGCAAGTTCCTTAGTTCTCCTAGGCCTCAGTCTCCTGCTCTGTGGAACGGGGAGAACCATGGGACTGTTTTCAGCACAAGCTCCAGGAGGGCAAGGCTTTTTGTTGTTTTGTTCAATGATGTCTAGAACAGAGTCTCGCACACAGGAGGCCCTCACTGGGCATTTGCTGAATGAATGAACGAATGAATGAGTTGTTTTGAGGATTAAAGGTGATGCGTAAACAAGGGTGCAGAGGGCCTGGGGTCAGCTTGACGCTGCACACCCACGCTGTCCCCGCCTGGCTTAGGTTCGGATGCCCAACCCAGTTGCCCCGTGAGTCACATCAAATGTCCTGTCCCTCCCAACCCACAGCCAGACTCCCAGGAGGCTCTGCAGCACCCGAAGCTGCCACTGGCTGCCGGGCCCTCTCGGGCTGCACATGCTAGGTCAGGGCTGGGACCCCGCCCCGCTCACCTTGTGGTGCTGGCCATGCATGACGAAGTGCAGCATGATGAGGTAATAGCTGTCACTGGGGGGCTTCATGTGGAACAGGAAGCGGTGGATGAGGTACTCGATGAGGCTCCAGAGGAATGTCCCCAGCATGAAGAGCCCGGGGAACATGGACTTGGGCACTGCCACCGTGTACTCTGCAGGGTGGCAGGGAGAGCGAGGTGAGGACTGGTGCATAGCAGCCTGGTAGCTCCAGGTGTCCCTGCCTCACCATCCCCATCAGCTCGGGAGCTGCTGCCCTCTGTTGGACAGCTACAGGGCCAGGCCATACTGCTGGGGTCCTTGAGTCAAAATGGGAAGGAGGCTGCAGGACTCTGGTCTGGGTCTGGGAAGTCCTTTACAGGAGTGATGGGCCACTGGCTGGAGGCCTGACATCCTCCTTACAGAGGCTGTGGGAGGAGTGGCTGTGGCTGGGGCTGGGCCTTTACCTGGAAGGGTGACCTTGCCCCAAGGACATTTGAGACGAGAAGGCGACACTCCTGAGCCAGGGCGTTGTTATTATTATCTTGAGACAAGGTATCTCTGTGTCGCCCAGGTTGGAAGACTGGAGTGCTGGAAGGCTGGAGTGCAGTGGTGTGATTACAGCTTACTGCAGCCTTCCCTTCCTGGGCTCAAGTGATCCTTCCACCTCAGCTTCTCAAGTAGCTGGGACCACAGGCGCATGCCACCGCACCCAGCTAATTTTTAATTTATTTTTTATTTTTATTTTTTTTGTAGAGACGAGATCTTGCTATGTTGCCCAGGCTGGTCTCAAACTCCTGGACTCAAGCAATTCTCTCGCCTTGGCCTCCCAAAGTGCTGAGATAACAGAAGGGAGCCACTGTGCCTGGCCTCCAGGGTGTTAATGATGGGAAGTGTGACCCACCAGGGACCATGGGGCAGGAAGGACAAGAAAAAACAAGCACCGAGATCTCAACAGACAAGACATGAAATCATAGCACAGGAGGAAGATGTGAAAACACTGAAGATGATCAGCCTAGGTGGAGAGGAGAAGACTGGAGACAGGGCACCATCTTCAAGCACATGCTTCCCACCACCCTCCGGAGACAGCCTGCAGTCCTAGCGGCTTTCAGCTCTTTCCTCCACCTCATTCATTCTTTGACCTCATGGAGATTTCAGCTCTCATTCCTGTTTGCTCCATATTCATCCTCATCCTTTTTTTTTTTTTCTTTTTTGTGAGATAGAGTCTTGCTCTGTTGCCTAGGCTGGAGTGCAGTGGTGTGATCTCAGCTCACCGCAACCTCCACCTCCCGGGTTCAAGTGATTCTCCTGCCTCAGCCTCCTGAGTAGCCAGGATTACAGGTGTGTGCCACCACACCTGGCTAATTTTTATATTTTTAGTAGAGATGGGGTTTCACCATATTATCCAGGCTGGTCTTGAAATCCTGACCTCAAGTGATCTGCCCTCCTCAGCCTCCCAAAGTGCTGGGATTACAGATATGAGCCACCATGCCCGGCCCATCCTCATCCTCTTATCTTTGTTTCTTTTCTCCACAAACCATAGCTTTGGCCATATCTTCTCTCTTCTTAACGGCTTTATCTAAATCTAATTCACATCCATATAATTCATCCAAATAAAATATATAATTCAGTGCTTTTTAGTATATTCACAAAGTTGTTAAACCATCACCCCAGTCAATTTTACAACATTTTTATCACTTCCCCCCAAGCGCCTGTACCCATTAGCAGCCACTCCCCATTTCTTCTCAGACCCTCCCAACCCTAGGAAGCTACAGGTCTACTTCCTCTTTGTTGGATTTGCCTATTCTGGACATTTCACATCAATTGAATCATATGACATATGGTCTTTTATGACCAGCTTCTCTTACCAAATATGTTCAACATTCACCCATGTTGTAACATGTATTACAACTCCACTCCTTTTTAAGGCTGAATGATATTCAAACTTTATTCATCCATCCATCAGTTGAGGGACACCTGGGCTGTTTGTAGCTCTTGGCTATTGTGAATAGTGCTGCTTTGCACATTCGTGTAGAGGTTTCAGTGTGAAAAGATGTTGTCCTTTCTCTTGGGTACAAGCCCAGGAGTGGTACTGTTGGTTCATATCATAACTCTATGTTTAACCTTTTGAGGAATAGCCAGACTGTTTTCCAAAGCTAGCCATTCTCTCTCTTTTTTTTTTTTGTGAGGCAGAGTTTCGCTCTTGTCACCCAGGCTGGAGTGCAATGGGACGATCTCCGCTCACTGCAGCCTCCACCTCCCGGGTTCAAGTCATTCTCCTGCCTCAGCCTCCTGGGTAGCTGGGATTATAGGCGTGCGCCACCACGCCCAACTAATTTTTGTATTTTTAGTAGAGACAGAGTTTCAACATGTTGGTCAGGCTGGTCTTGAGCTCCTGACCTCAAATGATCCACCCACCTTGGCCTCCCAAAGGGCTGGGATTACAGGTGTGAGCCACCATGCTTGGCCCAGCCGTTCTCTTTTAACCCTTACTCCATCTCCCTCACCTGCACCCACGAACCCTCACCCCTGGGTCAGCGCAGGAACCTGCCTTTGTACGCCATACCCAAGCTGCTGAGCATGGAGACTCACACAGCTGTGGGTCTGGCACCTTTAACCTCTGCAAGACCCTAGACACAGCCTGATGGATGATCCCTGTGCATCTTCAAGTTCAGCTCCCTCCCCACTGCCCTTGAACATGCTCTACTCCCCTTTACCGCCTCTCCTTCCACCCAGCCTCCTACTTCACAGAGAAGAGAGGCCCTGGGGTTGGGGAGGAACTATCCCCTCCACATACTTCCCCCAACTTCCAAGCACACCACATTCTGCCGGTACCCTGGCACATCCTCCTTGCTTCTCAGGGAAGAGGTGTGCACCGGCACGAGGGTGCGGGATGATCAGAGCAACAGTAACAGCAGATGTGTCCTGACTGATTCCTGTGTGCCAGGCACCGCCCAAGGGCCTTCCATGGATTACTTCCTATTTCATCTCACCACAGCCTTACAAGGGAAGCCCTGCATTGCCTGCATGATTGAGGACGTGGAGGCCCAAAGTCCATGACTTGCCAGGCTCCCCCTGCTCGGCAGTGCAAAGCCCTCAGCCGCCTCCTCCCACCCTCCCTCCCAAGGGACTCCTCTGGGCTCCTTCAGTCTCTCCTTTTCTCCTGGCTCTTCTGCTCATCTTTCTGAGCTAGGCAAGACTTTCCCATCATGGACTCAGCCCCTTCATCATCAAGGCTCCTAAAAAGCCAGGCTAGGCTGAACATGGAGGCTCATGCCTGTAATCCCAGCACTTTGAGAGGCTGAGGTGGGAGGATCGTTGGAGCTCAGGAGTTTGAGGCCAGCCTGGGCAACACAGTGAGACCCTGCCTCAACAAAAAGTAAAAAAATTAGCTGGGCATGGTGGCTCATGCCTATAGTCCCAGCTACTGAGGAGGCTGAGGCAGGGGGATCACTTGAGCCCAGCAGTTCAAGCCTGCAGTGAGCTGTGATTGCACCATTGCACTCCAGCCTGGATGACAGAGCAAGACCCTGTCTCAAAAAGAAAAAAAGAAAAAAAACGTAGGTTGGACTCATGGCTCCACTTTGCCACTTCCCATTGGCTTGTCAAGTCCTTAAAAATCTGTCTTCTGGGCCGGGTACAGTGGCTCAAGCCTGTAATTGCAGCACTTTGGGAGGCCGAGGTGGGCGGATCAGCTGAGGTCGGGAGTTCGAGACCAGCCTGACCAACATGGAGAAACTTCCATCTCTAAAAATACAAAAATTAGCCAGGCATGGTGGTGTATGCCTGTAATCCCAGCTACCTGGGAGACTGAGGCAGGAGAATCACTTGAACCCGACAGGCAGAGGTTGTGGTGAGCCAAGATCGTGCCATTGCACTCCAGCATGGGCAATAAGAGTGAAACTCCATCTCAAAAAAAAAAAAAAAAATCTGTCTTCTGCCCCAAACCACCAGAACTTCAAAGGCTATTCATGATGTCTTTCTTGCCAAATCTAAGCATATTTTTTAGTTCACCTCTAAGCTGGCTGTGGCATATGACGTTAGCGCTACTCTCTTCTTCAATCTGCAGCTGCCTAGGCATTTAACCTGAGGCTTACGAATATCCGAGGGTACTACATTGGATTGCAGAGTGTCTGTGAACTTGCTAATATATCAAATTGTACACCTACGGGCATTTTTTCTCTGTACTGTGTCCACAGTTTCTCAAATTCTGAAAGGATCTGGGAGCAATAAGGTTGGAATCCATAGCTCCCCCTTCTGCCTGCCGCCACACTTGGCTTTTCTCCTCTTCCCTGGATCTCCCTGCTCAGGCTCCATCTTGGAAACTCTGCCCTTTGTCCCCTGGTTCCAAACCTGGACCCTCTGCCTCTCAGCTCAATCCCTTCCTCTCCCACGTGCTGACGACCGAAGCTCTACACCAACTCCACCCTGGGTGGCCACGCCCTACTGGACAGCTCCATGTGGTTGTCCACAGTCCCCACCTTGAACACCTCCCAAATGAGGCCAACCGTCTTCCTCCTTCTTCCCGCCCACCTCCTCTTGGGTTTCCTTCCGGGAGGCTGTGGTTACTGACATCCACACATTACCAAAGGAGTCAGGTTCAAGTGACCCCTCTCCCATGGAGTCTTAGCTGGGCTGGTCTGGTTGGTGAGAGACCCTGCTTCCAGAGAAACCCTGATGCCTCTGGGGTCCGTAAGGTCATTCCGGTGAAGTGCAGAGAGCACAGGCATTGGATTTGCAGACCTGGATTCAAATCCTGGCTCAGCACCGCCTAGGTGTTACAGTTTCCTCAGGGAAACACCCTACCCATCTTGGAGGGGTGTAGTTAGGATGGAGGTAACAGAGTATCTGATTATATGATGAGTATATACGTTGTATTATATAATAATATTAATACTATATTTTCTTTTTTTTTTTTTTTTGAGACGGAATCTCACTCTGTCACCCAGGCTAGAGTGCAGTGGCATGATCCTGGCTCACTGCAACCTCTGCCTCCTAGGTTCAAATGATTCTCCTGCCTCAGCCTTCCAAGTAGCTGAGATTACAGGCACACACCATCATGCCTGGCTAATTTTTATATTTTTAGTAGAGACTGGGTTTCACCATGTTGGCCAGGCTGGTCTCAAACTCCTGACCTCAGGTGATCCACCCGCCTCAGCCTCCCAAAGTGCTGGGATTACAGGCGTGAGCCACCATGCCTGGCCTTAGCTCTCTTATTGGTAAGGAAAGGACTGGACATACGGGAGCACTCTCTGGCGCATACTAAGGTCCTGGCCTCTGCCGGGCCCCGCACACCACCCCACTGGAAGCCTGCCTCCTCTCCTCTCCGGGATGCTGCTCACTCTAACGTGCTCTCAGAAGCTGCTCTGGAGCTATCCTGAGTATGCAGCGCCGCCCCCTTTCCCCCATCCCCTCAGCTTTTGAAAGCATTTTCATGTGTGTATCTAGGAATGTCAGCCTTGAACTGGTGTCTGCGTTCAGCTTCCACTGCTTCTTGGCACCCTGACTCTTCTGTATCGATTCCAGTGCGTCCTTTGTCCAGCAGCTGCACTAGGATCCCGCTGAGTCTCCCCTTGCCTTGCTTTGTGGGCTCTTATTTTCTCTGCCTGTGGCTTGTGCCTTGCATGACAAGCTGGGGCTGAGGGAGGCACGTGGAGACGTATCTCTCATGCCCCCATCACTGGCATCATGGTCACAGGCTTACTAACCCTCTACACTGGACCTTTATAAGACAGGCACATTTTAGCTCTCTGCCGAGGCCGTGTGGCTGATAGAGCCCTCAAATCATCCTCCCTGCCATGCAGGAAAGTCCTCTCCTATAGGTCAAGCCTCTGCCCGCCCCCTCACCCCAGCATCACCCCTGTCTGCCCATCCAGCCGGAGCTGGTACTGAGTGGCATCTCTGGAGGAATCCGGCAGAGGGACCTGGGCCAAAGCTTCAGCATCCCCTTCCCCCTCCGGCTGCCAGCCCTGGCGGCCCTGCCACTGTTTGTGATTGTTAGGGGAGCGCCGGGCGGACAGTGGGTGATTCAGCGAGCAGGCCTTCTGAGCAACAAGCCCCGTGCTGTGCCTGAGCTATTCAGCGTGGGCAGAACAGGGCAACCATGGCTCGAGGGATGCCTGCAGTAACCCTCGGTGACCGGGAGGAGCTCTGGGCTGGATTTGGGGGAACTTCCTGCAGCTCGCTCACCCGACTCATCCTGGGTCAGGTGGATAAATGAAGTTCCTGATGCCGTGACCATGGCCCCTCTCATCTCAACCATTCAGGCACTTGACTTGCGGAGTGCAGGGAAAAGAGCTTCCCCTGGCAGACTGAGGGCAGCTCAGGAAGCTCAGAGCCAGGACAGACAGACCACAGGGCAGGTGGCATGTACCTGGAGGCCCAAGGTAGGCAAGATGCTTGCGGGGCTGGCTGTCCCAGCGGCTATACTTAAACCCACAGTCATCCTAAACCCCAGTCTCACAGGCTCTTTAGACACTGCCCCATATCAGCCTGTCTTTTCATCCTCTGCCCCGCAGCTAGAAGCTGGGGCGCACCTGGTATCCACATCCTAGCCACATGCCTTTCAGCTACTCCCTTGATATCTCTGAGGCTCCATTTCCTCAGCTCTAAAAGGGGATAATGACATGACCCTTCTTATGGGGCTGCTGGGAGGGGTAAATGAGGCAGTCCTGGCAGAACACGTGGCCCCGCACATGGCAAGTGTCCCATAGAGGTTACTGGGCCATTACTCCCAGTCTGGGGGTCTGCTGCCTGAGCCTTTGCCTTGGACACACTCTAGGACACTCCCAGATCTTTCTCTCCCAAGTTCTCTGCTAATCTGTGCTGGGTTCATAGGCCAGTCCGAGTCTAGCTCTCAGCTGTGTCACCCGATGAAGTGATTTCATTTAGTTTCTTAGCAAAGAATCCCAGATCATGTGTCTTTTGGTGTGACACTCAATGAGAGGCACTCAATCTCTCTCTCTCTTTTTATTGCTATGCCACCCGATGATTCCATTTAGTTTCTGCTGATGTGTTGTTGGGTTTTGTAGATGGGAGTCAGACAAAATTCTTCTTTGGAAGACTATTTCTACAGAGAGGCTTCACCAAAAATGTCTGTGATGTAGTTTGGGGTTCTCTGCTCTCAGAAACTCTGGGCCAGGGAAAGCACTGAGGTCTCTTCCCTCTAGGATCCTCAGGGCAAGTCAGGAAAGAAACTGGCATTACCTGTTGTA
Source organism: Gorilla gorilla gorilla (assembly GCF_029281585.2). Taxonomy (NCBI): domain Eukaryota; kingdom Metazoa; phylum Chordata; class Mammalia; order Primates; family Hominidae; genus Gorilla; species Gorilla gorilla. The sequence goes on from NC_073242.2 coordinate 105,228,936, forward strand.
AATGACGTGAAGAGTCGGACGTTGCCCTGGGCAAAGGTTCGGTAGTAGGACCAGCTGAGATACAGCACCAGGGGCACCCAGATGATGGGGACACTGTACCTGCAGGAAGGCCATCAGGGTGAGAGAGATACATGCACAGGAGCTTGACAGAGTACAGCTTTCTTTTTTTTTTGAGACGGAGTTTCACTCTTGTTGCCCAGGCTGGAGTGCAACGGCGTGATTTCGGCTCACTGCAACCTCTGCCTCTGGGGTTCAAGTGAATCTTCTGCCTCAGCCTCCCAAGTAGCTGGGATTACAGGCATGCACCACCACACCCAGCTAATTTTGTATTTTTAGTAGAGATGGGGTTTCACCGTGTTGTCAGGCTGGTCTCGAACTCCTGACCTCAGGTGATCCACCCACCTTGGCCTCCCAAAGTGCTGGGATTACAGGCGTGAGCCACCATGCCCGGCAGGGTCCAGCTTTCTTAGAGACACATAACTCAACTGGATGGGGGACAAGATGACACCAAAGCATATGCAGAATGCCTATGGAGACCTGGGGTCAAAGGGACACTGGTACAGGGAGTGGGGAAGAGAAAAGAGGAGAGAGGCTGTGAGTGCATCTGCCTCCTGTCTCTGAGATGAGTTATTGGCAGAAAAGAACTGTGTCCCCAGGGCTACTGACTCTATGCAACTGGACAGATGCTGACCTCTTGTGGCAGAGGAGCTAATTGCAGGCAAAATTGTTCCCATGCGCATTGTGGGCAAGAAACTCCTCATAAGAGTCTGGAATAGACCAGAGGTGGCATTCAATGTAGTTTCTGGCTACATGCTGGGTTGTGACCCACCCAGTGGACAAAACCATGCATAGGGATGAATTATTCCCATGGCATGTTCCTCCCTCCCTGACAGCTTTACAGCATAGACCTGGGCTCTGGGGAGGGACTCAATTGCCCCCTCCCTTTCTATATCTGATTGGCACCGTCAGAAGAGAGGGACAGCCTGCCACAGGCTCAGGGAAGAGCTCACCAGACAGTCTTAGAGAGGCCCTCAATGAGGTCTGAGTGGAAGAGGCGGATGGGCCTGGTCACCGGCTGGTGAACCCACTCATCGTACTTCTCTCCCAAGTGGCCCACCTGCCACAGGAGAGGCTTTCGCCAGTCCACCAGGTCCTGCAAGAGATGAAGCCAAGTGGACATTTGATATTCACGTCTTCCCATACTCGTTCTCCCGTTTCCTCATTACAGCATCCCAATCCCCCGCTCCTACCTCAGCTCCTGTGATCTGTGTGGGCCACCCACCCTCCTGCTTCAGTGATCAAGAACTGACCAAGCTGCTTATCCCAGCCCCCAGCCACAGCAATAGGATCCGGTAAAGGTTTGCGACCTAAGCTGGTGTGATGAGCCATCAGATGATCCCTCTTTCTGTTGGAGGTGCTAAATCGGCAGGGCATGAGCCTGGATTTACTAGCAGAGCCTGCCTGAAGATGCCACTAGCACAGAAGATGGCCAAACCAAGAGCTAGAGAGACAGAATCTCAGTGATGATATCTGAGCATCCAGATTCAGCCACATCTGAAGTTTAAAGTCTTGCTCAGGACTCTTGAGGTATAGGAGGTAATACATTTTCTATCAGGAATGAAGTGGGCTCTTTTCCCCAGGCTTCTTGGTGTTGGCCTGGGTAATTAATTCATTCAATCATTTATTCAGCAATTTATTTAATATTTTATATATATATTTATTTCTATGCTAGGTGCTGGGAAGAATCAACAGGAATGAAAGAGACCAACCTTGTTTCATGTAGCTTAGTGCTCACAGTTAGACTCGGAAGTCAGGCCTGGGTACAAATCCATTTGCCATTTACTGTGTGACTTTTGGAAAATTACTTAACCTCTCTGAGCCTCAGTTTCCCCAGCTATAAAACGGAAGTAATTGTTGGTTGCAGTAGCTCATGCCTGTAAACCCTGCATTTTGGGAGGCTGAGGCAGGATAACTGCTTGAGGCCAGTAGTTTGAGACCAGCCTGGGCAACAGTTCGAGACTCCGTCTCTTCAAAAATAAAAAAATAATAACGGTACCTGCATTAAGTGCTCAATGAGATGTGGCATGCCAAGCAGGATAGTTTAGTGGAGATACAAAGCAGGCTGAGATCCAGAGGCAGAATGGCTGGTACAAATGCCCGTGTCACGGTAGGTGAGGAGGGCTTTGCAGAGGATCTGGGTTTTGGTTTGGAGTTCATCAACATAGGGGATTTGACAAGGGGGAGACAGGAAGGGATGACAGGGAGTGTGGGCACAGATGTAAAGTTGAATATGGTTGTGGCCCTTCTGGCACCTTAACAGTGCTCTGTGGGCAGCAGGAGGAAAGCTGCTGAAGGCTTAGATGATAGAACACCCTGTACCACATCCAGGAGTTGCTTATTCTCCAGGCCTGTTGTCTCCAAGGCAAGGATGTACGTGTACCCCCTCGGTACTCACAGGCTAATCCCCAGAGGCAGGGAGAAAATATTAATGACCCTATTTCTATTGCTATTATTTCTATTTATTTGTGTTTGTAATATATTTATCTCTCTTTTTCTTTTCTTTTTTTTTTTGAGACAGAGTCTCGTTCTGTCGCCAGGCTGGAGTGCAGTGGCATGATCTCAGCTCACTGCAACCTCCGCCTCCCGGGTTCAAGTGATTCTCCTGCCTCAGCCTCCTGAGTAGCTGGGACTACAGGCACGCACCACCACGCCCAGCTGAGTTTTGTATTTTTAGTAGAGACGGGGTTTCATCATGTTGGCCAGGATGGTCTCGATTTTTTTTTTTTTTTTTTTTTGAGACAGAGTCTTGCTCTGTCACCAGGCTGGAGTGCAGTGGCACGATCTCAGCTCACTGCAACCTCCGCCTCCCGGGTTCAAGTGATTCTCCTGCCTCAGCCTCCCAAGTAGCTGGGATTACAGGCACATGCCACCTCGCCCAGCTAATTTTTTGTATTTTAGTAGAGACGGGGTTTCACCATGTTGGCTAAGATAGTCTCAATCTCCCGATCCTCGTGATCCGCCCGCCTCGGCTTCCCAAAGTGCTGGGATTACGGGCGTGAGCCACCACACCCGGCCTCTTATTTGTTTTATTAAGAGGTGGGTCTTGCTGTGTTGCTCAGGCTGGACTTGAACTCCTGGGTTCAAGCGATCCTCCTGCCTCAGCCTCTTGGGTAGCTCAGACTACAGGAGCATGCCACTACGCAGGCTTTATCTCACCTTTACACGGCATTTGAATGTTTTCTAATGCACAGACTGTGAGAGTACATTAACACATGCAAATACTTTAGAAATAATTTAAATGGACACATAATGGAGAGTGTGTGCAGAAAGTTTCACTCATAGGGATGCAAGCTCAGAAAAGTTTGCAGGTTTCAGCTCCAGGCAACTAGAAGCACTTGAGGATTTCTGACAAGCCAGTGCTGGGTTAATCTGGACCGAATCCAGGAAAGAACAATGAACCTGGAGTCAGGGGAACACCATGAGAGCCTGGCTGTGCCTTTGACCAGCTGTGAGATCCTGGACGTGCATCTTTTCCTCCCGGAGCCCCTCAGTGCCCTCATCTGTGATGCTGGTGGGCCCCAATCTGCCACACACAATCAGAGTGAGGATGAGGGTGTCTCGGTGGATGCTCAGCCAATCTTCAGCACGGGGAGTCAGGCAGCCACTGCAGGTGGGAAGTAGGGGAACCACAGGCAGGGAGAGGAGGGGAGAGGAGCAAGGGCTGCACGTGGAAGAGCTTGCAAGCCTGGACGAAACAGCCATCAATGATTCCAGAAACCTCCTTCCCCTGGCCCTGGCTGCAATCTCATCCTTGTACAGGCCTCTCCACCAAAGCCTGCAGCCACAGCGGGTCTTCCAGGAACTAGCCCTTACATGCCCCCAGCTCCTCTGGAGGTGGAGCTAGTCTCGCCCATCACAGCCTGGGAGCAGGGGTGTGGGGGTCCTGGGAGCAAGCAGGCAAGGCCACTGGGTTTCTCTCTGTGCCTGTGACCAGGGTGAAGGGCCCAAAGAAAGCTGTGGCTTCTGCCATGTGAACTTGGCAGGTCCCAGGTACTGGCTGCCTTCCTGTGGCAGGGGTGGGGGTTGGGGGGTTCACTTCCTGCTTCTCAGGCTGGAAGATGATCCAAGTCAGCCTGGAGCTATCCCGCCCTGGCACTAACTAAATCAAGCAATCATCCAAACTCCACCTAGTCGCTGCTCCCTTCCTGACCCCAGTCTCCTTGACCTCAGCCCTTGAGTCTAGCAGCAAGTGGAGTCATTGGAAGTGTGCTGTCTCATTCCCTCCAGTCCTCTGCCCTAGGTCTGTAAACACACACACACACACCCTGCACCACCACAACCGCTACCACCACCATCAGGAAAAAGAACTGGAGGAACCAGCTGGTGGCCTGTGTTTACACCTTATCTTGCTGCAGTCTGCAGAGCCCCACCTTAGAAGAAGTTGGGCCAGGGTCAAGGCGAGAATGCAAGGCTTTGTCCCAGCTGCAGTAGCACTCAGAGCTAATCCCCCTGGAGCCCTGGTTATGTGTCAAGCATGGTTCTAAACACCTGACACAGGTTCAGTCACTTGATCCTCGCCATACCCCTAACTAGGCGGGTATTCTAACTATTGTCATTTTGCAGTTGGGGAAACCGAGGCTGAGTCATCTGCCCAAGGTTGCCCAGTTATCTCTCCTTGATGAGTTGGCCCCTTTACCACTGGGAAAGAGCCATCTTGGGCCCTGGAAATACTCCTCCCGAAGTCCGCTTGGGTATTAATAGAATCACACTGGTTTCCTGAAGCTTGCTGTGCGCAGGATCCCTGTTTTCCCATACTTTTACCTTCAACCTGTGTATGTCTTTACATTTAAGGTGCATCTCTTGCAGACAGAATATAGTTGGGTCTTCCTTTTTAATCTAGTCAGACAATCTCTGCCTTTTTTTTTTTTTTTTTTTTTTTGAGAAGGAGTTTCACTCTTTTTGCCATCTCGGCTCATCGTAACCTCCGTCTCCTGGGTTCAAGCGATTCTCGCTGCCTCAGCCTCCTGAGTAGCTGGGATTATAGGCGCTCACCACCACGTCTGGCTTTTTTTTTTTTTTGTATTTTTAGTAGAGATAGGATTTCACCATGTTGGCCAGGATAGTCTTGAACTCCTGACCTCAGGTGATTCTACCCGCCTCCACCTCCCAAAGCGCTGGGATTACAGGCATGAGCCACCACACCTGGCCATCTCTGCCTTTTAATTGAAGCATTAAATCTATTTACATTTAATGTTGGAGTAGGTCTCCTCTGGTTTTCTTTTCTCATTCTTTCCTTCTTTTTTTGAGACAGGGCTTGCTCTGTCACCCAAGTGGGAGTGCAGTGGCCCAATCTTGGCTCACTACAGCCTTGACCTCTGGAGCTCAAATAATCCTCCCACCTCAGCCTTCTGAGTAGCTAGGACTACAGGTGGGCACCACCACACCTGGCTGCTATTTTCTATTTATCTCCTCTGTTCTTCCTTCGTCTTGTTTGTATGAAATATTTAACAATACTCCATACTATCTCCTCTATTGACTTTTTAGCTATGCTTTTGGTATTTTCCTTGCAGTTGTAGATGTAAAGATAATAATACACATCTGTAGCTTACGACCATCTCTCTCAAATGAATCCCCTGGTCCTTTCTTTTTCTTTCTGAGTCAGGGACTTGCTCTGTTGCCCAAGTGAGAGTGCGGTGGCATGGCTGTGCCTCACTGCAGCACCAACCTCCTAAGCGCAAGCAATTCTCCCACCTCAGCTTCCTGAGTAGGTGGGACTATAGGCTCACGCCACCATGCCCAGCTAATTGTTTTTTGTTTGTTTGTTTGTTTTCAGAGACAAAGTATCACTACGTTGTGTAGGCTGGTCTCGAACTCCTGGGCTCAAGTGATCCTCCCGCCTCAGCCTCCCAAAGTGCTGGGCTTATGAGCATGAGCCACTGTGCCCGGCCAGCGCCCCTGGTTTTTCTATGTCCCACTTTTGCATGTTACACATGACAGATACTGCTATCCTGTGATTCACTTGTGCACTTTACACAGACTGAGTGATCTTGAACTATGATCTTTTCCAGCTATAGCACAGGGATGTGGCCAGGGGGCCCCTCTCTCAGCCTAGCAGTGGTTTGGGCAAATTTTAATCTATTGATCCATTTTGTACTTATTTTGTGAAGCAAGTAGAAAATGGCAAAGGATTCTTTTTCTTTTTCTTTCTTTTTTTTTTTTTAAGATTGAGTCTCACTCTGTCACCCAGGCTGGAGTGCAGTGGCGTGATCTCGGCTCACTGCAACCTCCGCTTCCCCGGTTGAAGTGATTCTCCTGCCTCAGCCTCCTGAGTAGCTGGGACTACAGGCATGTACCACCATGCCTGGCTAATTTTTTTGTATTATTAGTAGAGATGGGGTTTCACCATGTTGACCAGACTGGTCTTGAACTCCTGGCTTCAGGTGATCTTGCCTCGGCCTCCCAAAGTGCTGGGATTACAGGTGTGAACCACTGTCCCCAGCTGAAAATGGCATAGGATTCATACGTTGAATTCAGTTGAACCACAAGAAGAAATGTCTAGGTAAGCTATAAGCGGGGACTTCAGCCTAGATCTCACACCTGGATGTACAGGAAACAGAACAAAAGCACAGAACTGTCGTGGAAACCGGAGCTAGACCGTGGAAGACGTGTTTACAGGTGTGGTGGGAACAGAGCCCCAGCACAGGGGTCTGTCATTTGATGTCATTGGATTGACCTGATTTCAGTTACTCCCTGGGTAGACCCGCAAGCACTGCCACCTGTACACATGGTGGACTTGTGCTTGAGAGTCAGTCCCAAGCTGCCTCTTGCCTGTCTGGGGCCATGGAGGGCCTCACACCCGAGCTCTGTATCTAGCCTACGCTGTGTCTCCACGAGGAAGCCCGCCTGGGTGCCCAGGGAAGGTGCCCACTTCACTCTGGGGCTGAAGGACCACCCTGGAGGAATCCCAGGGAGGCTTCGCTCTCCCTTCTGTGAACAACCCCCTCAATCATCAAAGGCCAACACCTATAGTTCTATGACTGGGGCCTCAGTCTCGCTATTCCAGGGGAAGCCCCGTGAGCCTTCCAGATAAGCACAGAAATTCAGGCCCGCCGACCCCCGACCCAATTTATAGATGAGGATATTGAGGCCTGAGAGGGCAAGTGTCTCTTGAGATAGGATTGGTTGGGCCTGAAGTGGAAGCCTCCCTCCCCCTTCCCCCAGCTTGTAGCAGCCTCCACAGTTTCCCAAGAGCTGGGACTGGCACCCTGTGCACTTGACCTTGATTTAGGTGGTACATGCACTGATAGGGTGTCCTTTCTTAATCATCTTCCAGTCGTGAGCACTGAAGGAGAAAGGCTCAGCTGGGTGCTGAGAGGTTCCAGGCCTCTCACTTGCTGGTCGTTTCCAACATGGCAGTTGGCAGGACCTGGTTTTGAGAAGGGAGGACAGCAGACGATGACGGCTTGGGATCCAATGAGATGGGAAGCGATGCAAGACACATTTCGCTTCCTGCTCTACCTGACCAAACAATTGCCTTAGCTCATTGTCGTGGGGGTGGGCAGCGCTGCTGACACTGAGCAGCTGCCCCGTCCCCCGCCTGCCCCTGCTCACCACATTTGCCACCTTGGGGAGCAGATTCTGGACACACCATTCCCCAGGAAAGCGTCCTATGCCACCTGGCCCTGTGTTGCCTGGGAGGAGGGGTCCTGGGGAGGCAGAGGAGGAAAGCAGGGAAGGCCCCCTTCTACCTGGGCACCACGCCCTTCCACCCATCCTCTTCTACCTGACCGAAGACCCCTCTCCTACTCCCACCACTTTAGTGGGTCTCTTCCTTCCAGCTCATTCCTGGTCCTGGCCCCATTTACTTCTTATGTCCCAAGGCTCGGGGGACAGAGGGAAGGCATGGGTCTGCGGGCTATGTACGTGGCTGGGGTGGGGGAGAAGGGGAGATCAGGCCACACTGATGACACCTCCACTTCCCAGGCATCTGGGGGCTCCCACGGCTCCCCCTACAGTAACAAGTCCCCTTTTACAGCAGTGGAACCCGACGCTAGAGAGGCATGTCCAGCACTCAGGGCTGTCCAGAGGAAGCTGGCCTGCATGGGCGACAGCACGGTTATGCCCGAAACTGCTCTCGAATAAGCAGCTCATTGGGGTGGAGGGATTTTTTGGTGATTCAAAGACCCGACCAACGGGCCGGGGCCCAGGAAGCAGATGCAAGGGGGAGTGGATTCGGCCAAAGCACCTTGTGCCAACTGCGTGGGGTCCATGCCCCTCCCCCAGCCTGCTCGGTCCCTGCCTTAGAGAGAAGGGGAGGGCTTCTCCCAGGCTATGCCAGGAATGTGGCCCGCAGCAGCATGGCAGGGGGAAAGGGCAGCCTGCTGCCCACAGGGTGGGCGGAAGGGCATGGTGCCCGGGTAGAAGGGGGCCTTCCCTGTTTTCCTCCTCCCCCTCCCCAGGACCCCTCCTCCTGGGCAGCACAGGGCCAGGTGGCATAGGACGATTTCCTGGGGAAGGGTGTGCCCAGAATCTGCTTCTCCCTAAGGTGGCAAATGTGGTGAGCGGGGGCAGGCGGAGGGGGGCAGGGTAGATGCTCAGTATCAGCAGCACTGCTCACCCCCACAGCAATGAGCTAAGGCAGTTGTTTAAAGAAATGTCCACCCAAACTCAGGCATATTGCTCCAGGGCAGGTTTCTGAGCAGAGGTGGAGACAGGCTTCCAGGCAGCCGGGGCTGCGGGAGAGGAGTGGGGGCCTGTTGTCTGCAACCTGGTCGCTGGTCAGCTGGGGCTCAGGCCTCACATCCCCTATCCTTCATGAGCCTTAATTCTGGGAGGTGGGGCCGATGATGACCTCCTTTGACAGATGAGAAGACAGGGTCAGATGTTCGGCTGCACATGCTGTGGCAGGGCCTGGACTAGAGTGCCCCACTCACAGCCCAGGCTCGGCCAGGAGGCCTCCTGTCAGCCAGATCGGGATCCCATGGCTGTGACTTCCTCAGCACAGCGGCTGTGAGGAAGCCCAGCAGCGGTCAGTGGGGGCAGTGAGGTGGGGCTCTTGGTGGCGTTGCCGGAGTGGCTGCAGGCCCGTCCTGCGCGGTCTAACTGGGACAAGCTGAAGTCCACAGAGGTGGTTCCGGATCACCTGCCTCCTCCCCCTGAGCCCTGTGACCCTCCCGTCACCCAGGGGATGTGAGGACATGGAGGTGGCCTCAGGCTCACCCCACGAGGATTCAGGCAGCAGAGAGAGGACAGGGAGCAAAAATGCCAGAGACACAGGGAGAGATGAAAGACAGCTTGAGCGTTGGCAGAAAGCAGGCATGACCTCTGCCCTTAGGGCTGAAGACGAGCGAAGGGAGCCTGCCCAGGGGCCCCACCCCAAAACCAGGTAGGGTGGTCTTTCCCTTGCAGCACACTTTCTGATATCCTTTAGTATATTCCACTAGATCCTCCAGATAATCCTACGCAATAATAAGATGCAGGGTTGCAATCCCAGCACCTTGGGAGGCCAAGGTGGGAGGATCACTGAGGCTGGGAGTTTGAGACCAGCCTGGACAACATAGCAAGACCCTATCTCTACAAAAAAATTTAAGAAAATTAGCCAGCCATGGTGGTATGCACCTGTAGTCCCAGCTAATTAGGAAGCTGAGGTGGGAGGATGGCTCAAGCCTGGGAGGTTGAGGCTGCAGTGAGCTGCAATCTTGCCACTGTACTCCAGCCTGGGTAACAGAGTGAGACCCTGTCTCTAAAAAAATAAAAAAGATAGAGGGAATAGCTTTCTGCATCATACTGGAACACTGTGGCATCTCTTGCCTCCCAGCCTGCCCTGTCCACTGCCCTCCCAGGGTGTCCTCTAAGACCCACGGGAGCAGAGGGCAGTGCCCAGCCCACCTGCCTGCTTTCTGCCTTGGGGTATTTTTTGAGCACCACTGAGCTCCTCTGAAGAGGGGCCAGGAGCTCTGAGCAAGGAGGCAGGCAGAGAGGAGACTCAGGGACCCTAAGCCCAGTACAGACAGCCTTGGGGAGGCCCTCTGGATGTTGGGCCCTCCAGACCCCTACTCTGGCTGGGAGGGATTATAGAGAGAAAGGAGGCCCAAGGGGACCCAAGGTGACTAGGCAGGCAGGGTGCCTGGAGGAGAGCCAGACCAGTGCCCACGGTGCCAAGGCTGGTCCCCCCCGAGAGTGTGTTGGCCAAAAGGGCCCTTTCTCTGATCCGGATGCTATCTTCCTGAGTTCTCAGTGACTGATCTGGGGGTCCTAAATGGGCAAAACACTATGGCCAACTTCAATAGCCTTTCCAGGCCCTGGGGACCCTGATGTCAGGGTGGTCTGTGTTATGTCAGGCAGGGGGCAGGGACAGGGAGTTTGGGGATGCCTGCCGGATGGGTCTATCTGTCCCTTGAGGGAAGAGGCTGATCACACCCATTGGCCAGCCCCAGCAGCTGGTTATGCCAGCATCTGGCTTAGCCTGAGGAAGGATGGGGAAGAGGATGTGGCTGGCTTGGGAGACACTGCTGGTATCTGCTCAGCCTCCTCCCTCCCTCTGCCAACCCCTCTCCTACTCACGGGCCTCAGGGTCTTATTCATGCTCAGCTGTTGGGGTGGGAAGGTTCCAGGACCTTGTGGAGGGGAGGGGCCGCTATCTGGGCTGCTAGTGTGCCCAGAGGTGACTTTGGGCGGGAGATTTAAGCTCTTCCTTATCAGTTAAATCAGGATAATTATAATCCTTATCCCTCGTGCTGTCAGCAGGATTAAAGCAGATAACCAATAATACATTGAAAGCGGCTGGCACACAGTGAGAGCTCAGTACAAGAGATGTGAATTCAGGGCTAACTCCGCTGCTGAGCATCTGGGCAGCGAACTTCTGCAAACCCCTCAAATCACACCTGTTCTTGCCCCTTCCCCAAAGGGAGGCTGGTCCCCCAGGTGGAAAGGGTGGAGAGGGCTCCCAAGGGAGGGCTCCGAAAAGGACATGGCGAAGTGGCAAAAAGAGGCTGCTGGACCAGGGGGACACGTGTGTCCAGGAGCTGAGAGTAGTGGGCAGCTCTGGCCACCTCACCTGGCTGTGTTCTAGAAACAGGGAGGGATGTGGAGGGTGAGAATGCACAACCTGGCTTCTTGTCCCATAAGAAAGCAAACTGGGCCCCGGGAGGCCAGGACTCCAGTCTTTGGCAGCAATCACAGTACTGAGCTTGGAGGCAAAGCCAGAAGAGTTAACACCAGCAAGCCCTTCTGCCCCAGGGGCAGGTGTGCAAACCCACCCCAGGCCTGGGGACCCTCGGCTGAGACAAAGCTGCCACCTTCATGGCCTCTCTCCCAGCTCCTCCATGTCCCGATCCAAAAGACCTACCCCAGCCCCTGCTGCCTGGGTCAGCAACAGAGAGAGGGCTCAGGTTGGAGCACTGCGGGCTCCCCCAGCCTCTCTGTTCCTGCTAACGGAGCTGGGATTGCCCGTGAGGTGAACGAGGCAGCAGCAGCACCCTTTTTTGGAAAGTCAAAAGTGAAAAGAAAAGAAAAAAGCAGAAAAGCACCCTCTGCCTTCCTGGGAAGCCCTGCTCCCTGTGCTGATTTTCTGGGGCGCTGAAGGGGTTCCCATGCACACCCGGGCAGGTGGGGGCTCCGTCCAGAGTAGGCCTCCACATCCTCCCAGGGCCCAGCCCTCGCCCTTCCGTCTCAGCCCAGAGACACAGGAGGAAGGGGAGGAAGAGTGAGTGTGTAGAGAGAGAATGAGAGAGAGGTGGGGAAGGTGAGTCAGGCTGCTTGGACAGCTGGCCCGGAGCCAGGCAGGGAGCAGGCCATGGGGGAGGAAGGGCCCCTCGTCCCCTTGGGTGTGGTCGTGGTGACAGCATAGGTGACGGTGGCACAGCCCGGGTTAATCCTCCCCTTGCCTCCTGCAGTGATGGGGCCGGGGTCAGCCCTGAACCACAGCTCGGGGAGACTGGGAGGAGCTGACCACAGAGCTGGCAATGTGGGCTGGATCTCCCGTCCCCAGCCAGCCTCAGACCCCAGCTCCTCCCTCCAGGACAGTTTTGTTCATGTCACTCCACCCTGATGGCTGCCACATTTGTTCAGTCCCGGTCAGCTCTTTTCAGAATTCAAGCCCTAAGCCAAGCTCACAGATGCCTCTCTCTGCAGCTCCTTCCAGTACCATCCACTGGCCACTCAGGACAGGACCCTGAGCCAGGACACACTGTAGCTCACCCTTTGGTCCTCTCATCAGTCCCCAAACTCACCCCATTCCCCTCCGATCTCCCCCGTTCCAGACTGAGGTCCTGACCCTGCCAGTGCCCAGGGCCCAAGCTGGGGATTGAGATTCGGAAACCAGGTCCCAGCTTGCCGGCTGCATGGGCGGGCAGCCTTTCCTCTGGCTGGCCTCCATCTTGCCCTGGGTTCTGCACCTCTCAGGAGGGGACGTGGCACAGAACAACTTCGGCCTCTCTGGTTGGATCCTGAGGCGTCTGTGCTGTGGGCGGATGGGTTCTCCCAGAGGCAGCTGTGATCTCATGCGACAGGTGGGATCTCTGTGTTCCCAGTGTCAGGGCCAAGGGGGCCCAGCAGACAGTCAGCTTTGTGGGGTCCCCACCCCACTCTGCTCACCTGTGTTCCTTGGGCATGCATCCCATGCCACCTCCTGGGGTAATAACTCTTTATGTCGGTGGTGGGGAGGGGTTACTGTCCCCTGCACCAGGCTGTGAGCTCTCGCAGGGAGGGGCCTGTCCCATTTGTTTCTGTGTCTTTGAGGCCCAAACTAGGCAGAGGGCATGCAGGGTAGGGGTTTATGGACATGCACATTTGTGTCTGTTCCTAAGCTGGAAAGAAATGGCACCAAGCCCGGCTCCCTCCAGTGACCCCCTCCAGTGACCCCTCCAGGCAAAGCTGCTTCTCCCCTGCCGCTGAGCGACTCCTTTTCCACCGTGACCGCTCAGCTCCTCCAGGGCTCATCTCACCAGTCTGTGGGGTCTGCTCAGCCACAGCAAGGCACTGGCCTCTTGATGCCAAAAGAGGCTTATCCTAAGACTGCAGGCATCTCTGACTCCTCCCAAACACGGAGGATGGCTTCAGCGCTGTCTCCTGCCGGACTCAGCAGGCTCCTGTGCCCTGCACTGGCCAATGTCGCTTCCAGATGACTGCAGGTGCCAGGGGCAGCTCTACCTTGTGCCCTGGTCAAAATGGGCATGTCTGGGCCTGCCAACCCTGTCACAGCTCCTTCTCAGCTTCAGGGGTCCTGGCGGGAGAATTCTTCTCCAGGGGTGTCTGGGATCTGGTTCCATGCTCAGAACTTGTCTGCTATTTTTCTGAACTATCCACCAATGAGGCACCCCCACACCCCTGCCGGAGTTTGCTGTCCCAGGTCATGCCTCTGGGCTGTGGACACCTGCTTCTCCTTCCCCTTCTCCCCTGGGCACACATCATGCCCACTCCCAGCTTTGGCTCCACACACCCTCTTCCTCTCCTCATTCCCGCCAGTCCCCAGTCATCACCCCACTCCATCCTATGCCAGGTACCTTGTCCCAATCCACCACTTTGAACCGTGGTTCCATAGCAGGATCTGTCTTCTGAGTTTCCTC